>NC_135372.1:92743317-97543317 GCF_049243985.1 Paroedura picta | reverse complement strand
TGTCTGCCTGAGTGACAGCAGGAACACCAGCTGTGATATTGATAAAGAGTTAATGGTCTATCTGCCCCGCCCCCTTTGAACCGAGCCTCCAGTGTAGGGATGTATGCATCCAAAACAAGAAATGTTTTTCAGATCTTGATATTAGAGGGCTGAAAAATATGGATATTCTCAGTTATCCAGAATCCAAATAGTGGTTCAGTATTTGGATCCTGTTTTGGGGTGGGATATTATTCAGTTTCATTATTCCCTATGGAAAATCTGGAGGGTCTGTGTTTTAAGCAAATTGCATGAAAATGGCAGAGGAACTGTTAGTGACAGTCCTTATTTTAAAAAGAAAAACAAGTTTCAAGTGAATTGCAGCAAGTAGTCCAATACTATGGGCCCCTGGAAAAGGTGCTTCCAACCACCCTCCATTGTTTCCTATGGGGTAAGGGAAATCCCATGCTTCCTGCATGGTAAACAAGAGCCAAAGACACAAGAGCAATTAAAGCAACCCCAAAGCAAAGAGACCAAAAAGTCTCTTGAAGCAAACAGAACCAACAATCTCAAAGAACCAATAAAATACCAGGGAATCTTAGCAGAAGCCAGGCTTTTAGATAAGATCAGCAGTGAGGACCCAAATCTGACAACAGCCTGGAAACTGCAATACCAATGACCAAATGTCCCCTCATCTGCTAGGCCACTCTTTGTGATCTGTTATACATTATTTATGAGTTATTTATCGTTTCACATGTTTACAAATGTTATAATGTATTTTCTATGTTCCATGTACACCCCCCAAGACACAAAGTGAGGGGCAGAATAGAAACCGAACAAATGAATGAATGAAGGAATGGAAAGCCAAAAACAACAAATGTACAACCTGAGAATCCAATGTCAAACCAGGGAATCCTCCAAAGCAGACCAGTAGAGAACCCAACAGATGTAAAATTAGATTAATCTGAACCAATGTACAACCCAGGAACCAGAGGCAACATTGAACACAAGTATTCACCATAACTTCAAGGATCGCTGCCTTGCCATGGCAAGGGGGCTTGCGTAGCTCAGTGAAGCTATGAGCTATGCCGTGTAGGGCTACCTAAGATGGACAGGCCATAGCTGAGAGCTCTGACAAAAGGTGATCCACCAGAGAAGGAAATAGCAAACCACTCCAGTATCTTTGCCATGAAAACCCAATGGACAAGTTCAAAAGGCAAAACGATATGATGCTGGAAGATGAGCTCCTCAGGTCGAAAGGTGTCCAGTATGCTACTGGGGATGAGCAGATGGCTAGTATGAGTAGCGCCAGAATGAATGAAGCGACTGGGCCAAAGCCGAAAGGACGCTCAGTTGTTGAAGTAACTGGTGGCGAAAAGACAGTCCGATGCTGTAAAGATTTTTATTCCATAGGAACCTGGAATGTCAGATCCATGAATTAAGGCAAGCTGGATGTGGTTAAACAAGAGATGAAAAGACTGAACATCGACATTTTAGGAATCAGTGAACTAAAATGGACAGGAACGGGTGAATTTAATTCAGATGACCATCAGGTATACTACTGTGGACAAGAATCTCGCAGAAGAAATGGAGTAGCCTTCATAATCAATAAGAGAGTAGGAAAAGTAGTCTTGGGATACAATCCCCAAAATGACAGAATGATCTCAGTTTGAATCCAAGGCAAACCATTCAACATCACAGTAATCCAGGTCTATGCCCCAACCACTACTGCTGGATGAAGTTGACCAGTTCTATGAAGCCCTACAACACCTTCTAGAAGCAACACCAAAAAATGATGTGCTTATCATCATGGGGGATTGGAATGCTAAAGTACGAAGCCAAATGATAACCAGGATAACAGGCAAGTTTGGCCTTGGAGCACAAAATGAAGCAGGGCACAGTCTGGTAGAATTTTGTCAAGAGAATACAATGGTCATAGCAAACACTCTTTTCCAACAACCGCAGAGACGACTCTACACATGGACATCACCAGACGGTCAACACAGAAATCAGATTGACTATGTGCTCTGCAGCCAAAGATGGAGAAGTTCTATACAGTCAGTAAAAACAAGATCAGGAGCTGATTGTGGTTCAGATCATCAGGTTCTTGTTGCAAAATTTAGGCTTAAATTGAAGAAAGTAGGGAAAAGCACTAGGCCACTCAGGTATGAACTAAATCATATCCCCAACGAATATACAGTAGAGGTGACAAATAGATTTAAGGAATTGGATCTGATAGACAGAGTGCCTGAAGAACTATGGATGGAGGTTCGCAACATTGTACAAGAGGTAGCAACTAAAACCATCCCAAAGAAAAAGAAATGCAAGAAATCAAAATGGCTATCTGAGGAAGCTTTACAAATAGCTAAGGAGAGAAGGGAAGTGAAAGGCAAGGGAGAAAGAGAAAGATACACCCAACTGAATGCAGAATTCCAGAGAAAAGCTAGAAGAGATAAGAATGCCTTCTTAAATGAACAGTGCAAACAAATAGAAGAAAACAATAGACTGGGGAGAACCAGAGATCTTTTCAAGAAAATTGGAGATTTGAAGAGAACGTTTCATGCAAAGATGGGTATGATAAGGGACGAAAATGGTAGGGACCTCACAGAAGCAGAAGAGATTTTAAAAAGGTGGCAAAATTATACAGAAGAACTATACAAGAGCGAGCTTAACATCCCTGATAACCACAATGGGTTACTGAACTGGAGCCAGACATCCTAGAATGTGAAGTCAAATGGGCCTTAGGAAGTCTGAGCAACAATAAAGCTAGTGGTGGTGACAGCATTCCAGTTGAACTATTCAAAATCTTAAAAGACGAAGCAGTAAAAATGCTACACTCAATATGCCAGCAAATTTGGAAAACTCAGCAATGGCCACAGGATGGAAAAGGTCAGTTTACATTCCAATCCCTTCTTCCTGGAACTAATACAATTGACAAAGGCACTCACTACTTTATGCACCTATCAATTTGAGGTTGGTCCTTTATCTACCAGAGATAATGCCCTTCATTACTACCCAAGGTAAAAGCCAGGGGTGTATCCTTCAGTATATTTCTCTAGTGGAGGATCCTGGAAGCTAATTCTATTTTTTTTAAGATAGTTTCATTTTTTGTTTGTTGTTTGTGGGATAGTATGTGTTATGAGTATGTTAGTTTTGATTTCCCTCTTGTTTGGCCTTTATCTGGCTTCTAGGATGCTGGGCCTACAGGCAGTATCATAATGTTTCACAGGACTGGGATATATGATGACAGGAGAATTGAAATTTTAAGCAAACTAGGAGAAAGACATTGAGTGGCTTACTGCCTGTCTAAGCCCTATGAAGATAGGTTGAGGGACTTGGTAATGTTCAGCCTGGAGAAAAGGAGGTTGAGAGGGGACATGATAGCCCTCTTTAAGTATTTGAAAGGTTGTCACTTGGAGGAGGGCAGGATGCTGTTTCTGCTGGCTGCAGAGGAGAGGACACGCAGTAATGGGTTTAAACTTCAAGTACAACAATATAGGCTAGATATCAGGAAAAAGTTTTTCACAGTCAGAGTAGTTCAGCAGTGGAATAGGCTGCCTAAGGAGGTGGTGAGCGCCCCCTCACTGGAAGTCTTCAAGCAAAGGTTGGATATACACTTTTCTTGGATGCTTTAGGATGTTTAGGGCTAATCCTGCGTTGAGCAGGGGGTTGGACTAGATGGCCTGTATGGCCCCTTCCAACTCTATGATTCTATGATTCTATAATCATCATGCTATCTTCAAACAAAGGGGGAGGAACTTGATAATTTCCCCTATGGCATTGATACATAAGATTTCCTAACTGCATGATCCTATGTTAGCAGATTATGTTGACAATATTAATTTATCCCAAATGATAGTGTAAATCCATAAATTCTAACCTGGGAGCCCGGAAGTTATCTGTAATTTTCTCTGTGTTTTCTTCCCCCTACAGTTTCCCAGCCATCCTATTGCAAGGGTTAAGAGTGGTGGCTTCTAATCTGACAAACTGGATTTGATTCCCCAATCCCCACATGCAGCCAGCTGGGTGACCTTGGGCTCGCCACAGCCCCAATAGTGCTGTTCTGACCAAGCAGTAGTATTAGGGCTCTCTCAGCCTCACCAGGTATCTTTTGTTGGGCGTGGAAAAGGAAGGTGATGGTAAGCTGCTTTGAGACTCCTGGTAGAGAAGAGTAGCATATAAATCAAACTCTTCTTCTCTTCTTCCATTGTATATGACTATCAGTCTTGATTGTATGTTGCTTATGTTGGATTCTAGGGACAGAGTTGAGACTCCCTTTTGCCTAGCTCCCCAGTAAATGACCTGCCTGAACTTAGAATCCTAGAAATATAGAATCATAGAATTATAGAGTTGGAAGGGACCTCATGGGTCATCTAGTCCAACTCCCTGCACTATGCAGGACACTCGCATCCCTATTGCTCATCTACTGTAACCTGCCATCCCTCTGCCTTCACTGAATCCGCCTCTCCTTCAGATGGCTATCTAGCCTCTGTTTAAAAATTTCCAAAGATGGAGAACCCACCACCTCCCAAGGAAGCCTGTTCCACTGAGAAACCGCTCTGTCAGGAACTTCTTCCGGACGTTTAGATGGAATTTCTTTTGAATTAATTTCATCCCATTAATTCTGGTCTATCCCTCTGGGGCAAGAGAGAACAATCCTGCTCCATCCTCTATATCGGTGGTCCCCAACCACCGGGCCATGGCCTGGTGCCGGGCCGCGAAGGCCCTGGCACCGGGCTTCGGCTCCCTCTGCCCGCCCCCCCCCCCGCAGTAATAAACTTCCCAGGCCGCAAACAAATCGGCCAATTAGCTTGAGGCCCGGCAAGCTTCTTTTTGTAGGAGGGGGGAGAGGGAAGCAGGGCTGCGCATGCGCGTTTGCGCCATGTGTGGCCACAAACACATATGCGCAGCAGTTTCGTGCATGTGTGCATGCATGGGAGTGTCGCACATGCACACATGCACAGTAGTGCTGCACATGCGCATTTGCGGCAGTGCATGGCGCAAACACCCATGCGCAGCCGCACATGCATGGCACGTGCGGCGTGTGCGGCCAGGCGATCACCCTCCCCACCGCCGCCGGTCCGCAGCCTTAAAAAGGTTGCGGACCACTGTTCTATATGGGACCCTTTTAAAAACTTGAAGATGGTTATCAGATTCCCTCTCAGTCATCTCCTCTCTAGGCTAAACAGACCAAGCTCCTCCAACCTTTCTTCATATGTCTTGGTCTCCAAACCCATCACCATCTTCGTTGCCCTCCTCTGGTCAACATCCCTTGCACTGGTTATCAGGGGCTTGGTGTTGGACACCTCCTGACATTATTCTGGGAGACTGCGGAGGCCACCTTGTTGGACTAGGCTCAAGACTTCATGGTCACCATAGCTACCATTGGTCTGTCCTAACTTCTTATGGGCCCAATGCATGGAAAAGTTCATAAACTGAATTTACTCTTTTTTTCTCCTGAGTAGCAGTTGATGGCTTGGTAAAGAGGCTAGATCCTGTACTGTGGTCAGCCCAATATTTGTTGAAGCATAGATAGTTACGATACCTCATTTCTCTTAGAGGTGGTTAGCTGGTTAAAATGCTCCACCCTTGGATAGGATTCCAGAATGCTTGAAAGGGTTTGACAGTCTAAATGGCAACTCTGCTGATGTTTTTGTAGGAGCCTAGGATGCTGGACTTTGCGGGGCAATTGGCATGGTTGCTTCCCAGTGTCCTCTTTCACCCTCAGTTAAAAAAAATTGACCCCATGATTTACTACAAAGTTTGAAAAACTGAGGTGTGATGGAAAAAATCCTAAACATTACTGTTAAAAAACTTGAGCTGACTATGACAGAGCAATACTACAGAGTGAGTTGGAGTGGTGAGGTTGATAGCAGCAAAGAAAAATGTTGACAGCTAAATCACACCCATCTCAATTATTTAAGGTAATTCAGCATTCGATTATTTTAAGAATAGAATCCCCAGATGTTCAGGAATTGGCTAATAGTTGTGACGCTTTTTCACAATTTGTTACTGATAGAATCTCTCAGTCCATTCCAACCTGGATGCCAGTTTGGGATCATATCAAGTAGAGATGTCTGAAGCAGCTTCTAGTCCTTGTTCTGGCCTCCTTGAATTATGTTTACAAAGTGCTAGCTGATAGAAATCTTGTAGGACTAAGGTGAGAGAACCATAGTGGCTCCCTCACTGAAGTGGATTCTCTGAAGATTTTGAAGGAAGCTGGCATCCATCCTCTGTTTAAAAGGCCTCTTTGGATAAAAAAAATTAGGGACTAGTTATAGATCAATTTCAAACTTGCCTTTCCAGGATAAGATAATTTAGAAGTTTGTGGCAAAGCAGGTTCTCTTGGAAGACTCATCTGCTCTTGACCATTTCAATCAGGCTTCAGGCCCGGTTATAGAATAGAGATGGCCTTGGTTGCTTTGATGATGACTTTCATGTGCAGACCAACTTAATAATTCTGCTGGATCTTTGACACAGCTGAACACTTTAGTTTATTACAAAGCTTGAAGTGGGGATTAGGGGAAAGCACTTGAACGGTTTTAAAATGGACATGGTAGACCATGTTTAAAAGATTGTGACAGGAGATTTGGTAACATGGTGTTTAATCTTTGATGTTTCACAAAGCACAATGCTATTGCCATGCTTGTTAATAACCATGTAAGTCCATTGACCAAGACTGCCTAAAGATCTGGGTGTCATCAATATGCTTATGACATCAATATGCTGATGATACTCTCTTCAACTATGTCTCCAGAATGAACTGTCTCTTCCTTGGGATTTTTGCTAGCTAGCCACGGCCAGATGGCTGAGGGGGAAGAGTTCAAAACTGAATCAAGACAAGGTGAAGATGATACTAGTGGATTGAATATTTTATTGTCCTTTCTTGATGAGGTTAGTCTATGTTTGCCAGATTCTGTTAGAAGTTTGGGTATTTTGCTGGACAAAACTCGTTTATAAATAAAATTGGTGGAATTGGTATCTAAAGGTTTTATGAAACCCCAGGGTTTCTTGACAGTCCTGGAAGAGTTTCCTGAATGGTTGGGAGTTAATTTTTATGTATTTTTACAATTTGTCAAACGTATATCAGGTGATATGACAATATATGGTCATGTTGACCTACTCTCCCCTCTGGAGAGGGTAAAAAGGAGAGGGCCCCAGGTGGATACGCACACAAATATGCTTCCCAACCATATGCTGCACAATTGTGCCACTTCTGAGGTTTCTTGAAGCCTAAAGAATGTTTCAGGGGTTTCTCAGGGGTAAAAAAGGTGAGAAAGGCTGGATTAGCCTCTTATCCAGACTCAGCTGATTTAACAATGCTGATTTTTTTGCTACAGTAACCTGAAGGGTAGCTTCTTGTATCTTATTGTTTGTGGGGCTCCTTTGAAGACAACCTAAACACTTACCTTGTGCATAAAGTTACAACTTTACTGGCTGCCCAGAAGTGGTCACTGAAGAAAGGAAGGCAAAAAATATCCCAATTTGTTCTTTCAGTAACACTGCTACTCTTAGGGCCATTTCCCACGGCGATCTTTGTTGCAAATTGTTTGCGGAATGAAAAATCGCCATTTAAAATAGTGGAATTCGTCGTTTTGCACACCTGGCTTTGTAGTGGAATCAGTTGCGTTTTTTAGCGTTTCCCACAGGCTTCCGGTCTCGGCAGAAATCGCTAGAAAGGAAGCGCTATTGCCAAGCTTGTCCCGCCCCTGGCCGTCAAGCAGCCAATGGGCAGCCGTTAGCATGCTCCCAAACAGCCCCTTTCCCTTTAAGAAAGCTTTTTTAAAAAAAAAAACGACCCATAGCAACGAATCTACGTAGATTCCTTGCACTGGAGAGACCCATCCAGCTGCCTAATGTGATCTATCGTTTGATTGTATGATCGTTGGCACGCTGGCTCGAGTGATAAAAAAAAATTCCCCCCCCCCCCTTCTCACGGGCTCGATTTTCGGCTGAATTTATGTGTAAAAAATAAAGGGACTTTATTTCTGCAAACGGGCTTTTATGTGGTTTGTGCTTAGTGACTAAAGGTGAAGGACTGAAGCCAGGGAAGCCTCTAAACAGAAAGAGGCTCGCCGGTGCGTTTATCCCCGCTCGCTCCGAGAAAAAAAAATGGCGATCGCTTCGCCGGAAGTTTGGAGGAGAGATCCAGGGGGAGGGACTTTGAAGAACCAGCTACAATGGTAACGCACAGGTCTTTAGCGCTACTGTTGCAGATTGGTTGCAGGAGTGTATCGCTATCCGGAGGGTGAATCCAGTTTTCTGGATTCCCCTGAAAGCGCCACAACGAAGCGCTTATTGCTGATCGGTTTCAGGATTGTTGCAGATTGTTGACGACGTCGTGCGTTATGGCAAATTAGTAGCGTTTTCAATCGGCAACCATTGTGCTATTTTTAAGCCGTGGGAAATGCCCCTTAGTTCCCTGCATACGGAGAAGGAAGCACAGCTCAACAGAAAATCTTAAATTCAGCTATCCTGGTGGTTTTTAAGGCCACTCCCTTTCTCCTTTGCCTTTTTCCCACCCCCACTCCAGTGGCAACTCATCAGGTAGGAATGTATTTCAAAACTTCAGCCTTCCGTAAGGAGAAATGTAAAAGGAAATAAGATAGCAAGAGGCTTAAGGGAGGGTTGTAATAGATTTATTTTGTTCCAAATAAGTTTAAAAGATGCAGTGAAGTAGCTGGACATAAAGGAAGACAGGAAGGGTGGCTGACAACTGGCAACAGAGAAAGAGGTGGGGACTATAAAAGCTTTATAAGATTAGGATTTCAGTGAAGCCACAAGGCAGAAAGGGAAAGGAGACTAATGAATCTTAGTGTGAACAGAAGACATCTTGCTTGCCACAGAACTCTTACATTCGGTTTCCCTGCATGTATTCCAGTGAATAAACAGCAAGCTGGTGGCATATGCAGCAAGATTTACCAGAAGTCTGGCAATGCAAGGGAGCTTGGGATAGCATCTGTGCATTCTGCTTGGGACAAGAAAAAAAGGCAAGCAGCAGAATAACTGAGATTTAGAAACTCTTACATTTGTCTAGTAGACTCACCAGGGATTGTGCAACACAATACGGTTTAAAGTTTTAAACAAACTTTAGATTATTGTGACATCTCACTGCAGCTATTGACTGAAGGTTACAGTGCTGGAGCATCACTGTGTCATAGAAACTTGAAATTGTACTGCTGTGGTATATATGCAGTACCAGTCTAAGGAGGTCTCCCTGCAAAATCCTACTATTCAGATGGGGCTTGCTGCTCCTAAGGAAGTGTTCTCAGGATTGCAGTGTTGGTTACAGCTACACAAACGAAAGCATAGTTCTTATTTGCAGTACAAAGTAAATGTTCCTCTGAACGAGCTTCAAGAAGACAAATGTCAGCCTAACTGGTGGGTAAAGTCAGACCAGGACTTTGTAGCATTGCAACTGCTAAAGGGTTATTCAGTGTATGAGTAAACAAAACCTGAAAGCTGCAACAAAACTATCATTCAAGAGTTTTAAACTTGGAAGCTTTATTATATAGAAAGATTTAAGGGGCTTTACTGTGTAACATACACAAATCTTCTTCAAGATTCCCCCCCCCCTAAATCTGTCATTCTGTCTCTAAAAGCAGTTTAATACTCTTCGCTTCCGACTGGGTTGTTGGCAATGCCAAAAAAACAACCAAGCTGACTGCACATTTTGGTATTGTATAAATTATTGGCTAAGCTACGAACAACTAAAACAACACACACATTGTAGTATAATAATAATAATAGCTTATG
This sequence comes from Paroedura picta, assembly GCF_049243985.1. Classification (NCBI taxonomy): domain Eukaryota; kingdom Metazoa; phylum Chordata; class Lepidosauria; order Squamata; family Gekkonidae; genus Paroedura; species Paroedura picta. The sequence goes on along the minus strand of NC_135372.1, from coordinate 97,533,585 downwards.
AATTTCTCACACATCCACAGCTTTCTGAACCATGCTTCTGTTTGTTCATCTAGATTCAATGCCCTCTGATATATTTCTCCCATTTCTTTTTATCTCTAATCTTTATACATGCCATTAACTTTCTTCCCATTCCTTTCCCACTCCCCTTTTCCTTCTCCCTCCTCCCTCTCTTGACTGATTTGAGCTCTTTTGTTATGGCTTCAAGTTGATAGCCCAGCAGACACAACTCTTTCACTCCATCATTACCATCTGTGTAATGTTATGGCAGTTCTGTGGTGACTCTTTAGCCTGGGCCTATCCTTTGCATTTTTGATGGCATAATACACCTTGCCAGCCCCATCAGAATATCATCATTGTACCAACTACTGTCTTCCATTGCTCACAAGGGTGGGCTATAAATCCTTTGTACTCAAACATAATTTGCCACTTTGCCACTCTCATTTTAGGAGTCCTTCTGTTTTTTCCCCTCCAAGATACAAAAGGTTCCAAATATTTTCTATCTTATGCCTTTTAGTCTTTTTCTATCCCCCCCCCTCTCTCTCTCAATACATAATATACAATCCTCTGTTTTCGGGGGGGGGGCTTTTTCTCCCCCCCTCTCAAGTTTTCTTTTAACTTTCAAGGTCAACAGGGACAGACAATGCCACCAGTGCCTGTTTGATATGTGAGCGCTATTGGCGTCCATTGCCACGGTTTCCGTGGTAACACAGTAACCATTAATTTTCAATTAAACTAGACAAAAAGCCCGATGACAGCTCCAGGTCTGCTGAAGATGTCAAGAATCCGTATTAATATACAGCAAGAGAGCATAATTGTGTGTCCATCTTCCCGAGCTACGAAAATGGGGGGATAATTACCAGCTAGAAAGCCACTCTATAATTTTGTTCTTACTGTCACCACAACCCTACATATTAGCATAAATTAAAAGCAGGGTTTATTGTTACCAAAGTGCATTGATATTTCAAGGCTATTTTCTTCCTTTTAACTGTTTGTTGTTGATGGGTAATTCCTGGACTCATGGCGGCTTCTACCTTGGAAACATTCTAGATGTAGAAGAGTAACTGCAGAGGTCTTGAAAATGTCTCCAAGGTTGAAAGCAAAAAGAAGAATTCAAAGGAGAAAGAAAGAGAGGAGATGGAGAACTGAATTTTCTGTTCCATTGCATCCTGCAATATGGTGACTAGATGTGCCACTGCTATGCAGTTCTTGATTTTAGGATCCTTAGATCTTGTATACCTCCATCTTTTGGTAACCCATCCATACTTACAATCTACATCCTAGACCATGTCGGGGCTACAGCATTTTCAGAACATTTCCAGAAGTTTTCACTCTTATGTTCAGAGACCATTTTCATTCCTTTAGCCTGAGGTGTCTCTTTCTCCCATCACTAAGCCAATCACTGGCTTCTTTGAACTGTTAATTAATAGTTAACTCATCTCATACTTCATGGATTCTCATTCTCTATATTCTTAATTTTGCAGGCCTTGAGACTGAGAAATCTCCATGCTCTGCTAATACCAACTGAGATGATGCTTGCATACTTCCAGCTTTCCCCCCATTTTTCTCTCTCAAACAAGTCAGTTGGCGTTACATGATTAGCTCCACAGTCTACAATATTGTTATTACCTTACTCTTTAGGACTCACCTTGAAGCTGGAATGGATGCAAGTCTCTAACTGCTGGATTTCTAGTGACAGAAGCCAAATTCATGAATTTAAGTGAAATGAAAAAAAACAGGTTCCTTGTATCATATCCAGAGAAAGCTGTCCTTCAAAAGGGAATTTAGTGTAATTACCCTTAAGGGAGCTATCCTCACACAGTCAGTCACAACACTGACCTGCTGGCTAGGATCTGACAGGGAAATTATAGGCTATATACTCAACAGAAGGGGCTTCCTCCCTTCTCAAAAAAAAAGACAAAATGCCAGATGACGACATGAAAAGTATTAGCTTCTAGGTTTTAAACCTATTTCTTACACTAAATGGCCAATGTGTATGAATCACTTAAATGAACCTGGGATTTATGTGATTCTAAGATTCTAAGAACAATTTCCTGGGAATAAGTTTCATTGAGTAGACCTAAATTGGGTTCCAAGGAGACCAGATTAGGATTGGCCTCTTGTATTCTATTATAAATACAACATATTGAAAAGCAGAAGCACTATGGCCCTCGCTGTCACAATGATGGAGTCTACCACACCTTAACATGAAGCCATGATGAGCTTGCAGTGTTGCTTCCTGCATCCCACTGCTGTCAGCATATAAGCTCACCTTCATTATCTTTACACCTACCATTATCAAAAGGGTAAACAATGGCTTGTGAAAGTGTTAGAAAAGTTATTGCGGTAGAATTACATTACCTTCATAAATACTGATTTCTGGCATGAGAATGAGTGAGGGGAACCAAAGGGATTTTTATAAGAGAGGGAGGGTGCTTATCTCTTTCTCCATCATATTATTTCTCCAGATAGGTTTGTTCTCAGTCTTGTAGTTCAGATGTGGTAAAATATGCAACAACAGACTGAAAGACTGGTTGATGGGGAGAAATATTCAGAAAGGAAAAAGATTAGGACCGATTCCGCACAAGGAATTGGCCCCTGGATAGCCTCTCATTGCTGTTGGGTTTTAGTGCTGCTTCCACATGACATCATCAGCAACCTGAGGCTGTCAAAGGGCTGGCATGAGTTTTGGCCAGACTTCCCTCAAGATGAGTGAATTCACCAAAACTGGATTTGCCACTTCTTCTCGTACTTTCCATCAGGGAGCAACCAGGGGAAAGCCTGTGTGGCGGGAGAAACACATGTCAGTCCCTGCAACAATTCCCCCCCCACACACAAAAAAATGGCACAGTCCGCATTGCTGTGGGACCACAAAACTACTTTGCCTAAGTTAAAATAAAATGTACTCTTAAGCCCTCATGGCCTTTTTGGGATTAGGCAGCCATAACACAGTCCCATATGTGTTTTCTGGCAGTGGGGAATGAATGGGGAAAAGGGATGTGTGTGTGATGAAGCAACCCTCTCTCAATCAGCTAGGCATCCATTCTCTTTGTTTTTAAGCCATGTTGTTTACACACAATCACTCTTCGGGGTCTTGTTACCATATCCAGCCTCTCATAAGTCTACCAAAACACCAAGAATCCCAAAAGAGGGATGCTTTATCATTGTGGCATTTCTCCATAGCAATGTGGAAGTGTTAATTATTTAATCAAAATGCTTTAACATTGTGGCATTACTACATAGCAATGTGGAAGTGTACTTAAAAAATTAATTGGGGGGCTTGGGTGGGATGGAAGTTTGAGTCCCTGACTCATCCACTGTGCTGTGATTGGTGGCTTGCTGTAATTGACAAGCTGAGGAGCAGGGGGAGAAGTTCTCTTTGTATGTAATGCTGTATACATCATTAATATCTTTGCCACAATGAAACCAAGCACCTGGGCCTTCTTTGTGGAGGGGGATGACCATCCCTGCAACAGAAATGGTAGCATGTAGGTTAGCTAGGTTTGAGAAGTGTTAGCCTTTAAATATCCTAGAGCAGTTCATTTTGTCATCACCTCACAAAAAGGGAATACAAACGCAGTTCTAAGCAGTTCTTATGTAAGCAGACCAATTAAGAAAATGAACATGAAGACCTAAGAGAGCAAAAGAGATAACTATACTTGGAATATGGCTTCCATACCTTTTCATTTAATCTTCCAGACATTATCCTTGCCTTTCTATCTGATCTTCCACAAAATTGCCAGTAGAGTTAAAAAAGGAACATGGATTGTGAGTTCTTAGCTCACCTTCAAAGGTGGCATCTTTTCTGTTTCCTGCCACATTTTGTAAAGAGCCAGTATACATTATCATTTCTTTCCTCAAAGCAGATGTATAAACAAGCTTCGTCCTGAGACTGCAACAGCTCAAAAAAGGTAGCTGGAAGTACAGCAATAACTACAGCCATGTGAGCAGAAAGTCTATATGAAAATTTCTCCAAGAGGTTATTTCCCAAAATGCACAGAAACATGGAGAGAATTAGCACTACTAACACTGGCAGAAATGCAAACCAATTCAATTGGATTTACTAACTTTAGAATTCTGGTCAAATGGGGACCCAAGAGAATGCTGAGAATAAAGCATTTTGTTAGAAACTTGTGGACAAAGGAAAGATTTTAAAAAGACTCTCTTCTTACTGTGCTTTATGCTACTGTTCAAGTTGTGAATGCTATCTGCAATGTCAGAAAAATGTTTTCACACATGATATTCACAGTGCATTTAAAGCATCTTGCATATGTGAATATTCTTGATGGAGGATAGAAGGCAGAAGAGAGTTACTTTCTAAACAAATGTATTAATGTAGGTTTACATGCACATTACAGACTTTGGTGGAATGGGCCTACTTCATCTTGTAGATCCTGTTCCACTCTGCCGACTCCAAGGGATATCCAACTCCTGGAGAGCTCCCCCCTCTCTCTGGTAACCACTGCAACAACTGATCTTTGTATGGAAATTCCCACTGAGAAGGTCAGAACTAGGGTTATGCAATGAGGACGCCAAGCAGCCGTTCCTGCCCATCACAACCAGCACCGCGCCGCGGGGGGGGGGGCAGCACGTCGGTCAACACACGCATGCATGCACGCAGGCGATGCACCGCTTCCCTTTTCAATTCTGCAGTCTTGTCTCTGTGTCTCCTGCTGACCAGTGCCTGGTCACCACAGGGACAATTTTCTGCCAGGAGCATGCCTGAAGCATATTCACTTGGCAATTGCCAGCCTCCCTCTTTTCATAGAATCATAGAGTTGGAAGGGACCTCTAGGTTCATCCAGTCCAAATCCCCACACAATGCAGGAACTCACAACTACCTGCCCACCCACAGTGATCCCAATTTTATGCTAAAGTGATCCCGCCCCCCCAAAATCTCCAACCTGGCCTATCTTATGGCTTCCCTTTACACTAATATGCATAAGATGGTGAAGATCTGTGGTACTGATAATCAGCTTTCTATAAAGTCCCCATTACTTTAAAGCTTGATTCAGCTCTCCAGGTGAGCATATGATCAACAGCTGCCTGCCTCAGATTTCAGGTAAGATATCTTGTTGCTACGATGGACTCCTTGGGAAAAGAAGTTTTTTCCTTGCCCCCTTAGTTTTATCACCTTTCTTTCCCCCATGCACTGACTAGGTCAAGGTAGGTCAAAGAGCCATTACCTGACAATCTCCAGGAATCCTTCCCTGGAGATTATACCTGGGGGATGCCTGATCTCCAGATCTCTGTCTCCTGCTTGGAAGGGGAGGGGGTTGTTGACCATTCCATTGCTTTTAGCTAGAACTATTTGCATATGTATAAAGGTAAGCTGACGTGAGCCTGGAAATCCACTACCCAGTCATCTCCTCTCCTGTCCAAAGAAACAAAATTGTCAAAATACTCATTCTAAAACCCACAGGAAAAAAATGCATTTCTTCACATTGGCATTACAAAAATTCAAATACTAGAATCACTGGACTGCAATCCAGGGAGTCACATTATGCCTTTAAAAATCTCCAATGAAAAGGGAGATTAGGCAGCCACACCTTCTCCTGTCTGCTCTTTCCTCAGTTCTTTCAGATCCCCACCTCCATAGTAAGCACTACAGGTACACCCTTCAACACTTGGGGAAAGGAACAGATGAAACAGCAGGACAAGACAAATGTGAGAAGCCTATGCTGCCTCATCTCTCTGCTTTATCAAGCATTTCAAAAGTAGAATTTGAATCTCTGAACTTCAATATGGCAAGTTCACACCATTGATTTAAACCTTAGCCCCATATATGAAAACACATTTTGTCCCAAAATGACCTTTGAGAGTCTTCTTAAAATATATACAAGCTTTTGAGTTCAATCATTTCCAATTAATTTACGGTCAGTTTCAAAAAGAAAGAAATAGCATACAAGTGAATCACTATGTTGCAGGATAGCCACCTTTTTGTTTTTTGCAGGGTCTGGTTCTTTGAATACCTTGACATCATGCAGAAAGACAAGAGTGCAGCTTTTCCCAATATGGAAATTCTGTATGGGGAAAATGCTTCACCAATTACATTCCAACCTTGGTAGCAATGCTTCTGTAGTTGGATCTTGAATGATCATCCCAGCTCAGTGCTGGAGCTTGAACTAGTTGGCCTACATGTTCCTTCCTGATCTATAGACCTAGATCCTGTATCCTCCTAACATATATCTTCTCAAACAGCAGCTTGATTCCTGTCAGCATCTTCTGAAATTCTGCATTGGATAGCACTTCTGCAGTTTTTACCCTGCAATATCAGCTGCTAATCTGGCTCTGATCAGATGACTTTGCTGCCATGTCCAGAGCCTCTGTGGGTCAGAAAGAAAGTATATGAAATTGGCTTCCCAGAGCTAATTTTGATAGCAATGTTGGATAAGGCAGAAATAATAAAGAAAGCCCTTTATTTCTCCCATGCTTCCAGAACAGCAGGGGCTTACCTCAGTCATGCCTGTCACACATTCCCTTTGTCACCTGCTTTGCTATACTAATGAGAAGCACTAGCCATCATTTGTCAACATTCCCTTCCACCTGCAGTGACTCCCCCCCCCACGCAAAAACAAAAAAACACCCTGAAAGTGAAAGTCTTCATTTCTTTCAAAGTTTTGACAAAATATCTAAAAATGTGAAGGTGCTTAGGGAAAACGAAGAAAAAGACGGGGGGGGGGGTGATCACCAAGTTTGCAATCTTAGATTCTTTCCAGAGATTAACCTCCTCCCCCTCCATTTTAATCCTTACATTATGCTTGCATTGACCTTATTTCAGAGGCAGTATGTTCATACCTTAAAGGGGTGGGTGAGGGTCAGCTGTGCTATAGAGAAAGAGCCACTCCTGTAGTCATCTTTGAAAGAAGTACAGGTTGCAGCACTGAAAAGGATGCCAAGGTCAGTGGAGGGGGTGGGGTTTGCAGGCAGCAAGCAAGCGCTCTGAAAGGCCTCACCCTCAGCCACTTTCTGGCCAACTTTTTGTTGTTGTGCATACACAGCTGTATGAGCATTCTGCAACAGAAAGGAATGTTTTAAAACTCCTTTTAAATTTGGGAAACATAGAAGGGGGCCACCAGTGATGTCAGCACACAGTGTAATAATCACCCATCATGTTCATTCATCCACATTCTACACTGTGCTCACTAATGCAAGTTACAAGAGCCCTGTTAACACTAGAGGTCTCAGGCATATCTTCTATGCACCTGTGCACCTCTGTTTGTAAGACACAGCCAATGAATTTCCACTTTATGAATGAAACCGGAATACAGTACCTGGATAAATGGTACCTGGATAAATTAGATCACATGTTCAGATGTATATGTATTGAATGCATTGAATGCAACAAGAAAATTACTCAACACAGAGAAAGAAAAATCAAGTGTACACTGTACACAGATTGTACATGTATTCACTGTCATTTGTGAAGAGGGCTATGAGCATTATATTATACTAGCAAAAAAAGCCTGTTGTATTTCAAAATACAATGGATGCTCGAGCCCCCCACCCCACCCTGGGGAGCCCTTGGCCTGGAGAGCCCTTGGCAGCTATTTTTGTGGTGGGGGGAGGAAGTGCTAGCGGGGACCCCGTGCCTCCCTCCACTGCCCAAAAAGGCATACCAAGGCTCTGGCAGAAAGTGCTTGGTGAGCATTTTAGGGTGGCCACAGGAAGTGCTGGCGGGGATGCTGTTCCTCCCCTGGCTGCCCTGGGCTGTGGGATCACTGGCAGGGACTGGCTTGCCCTTTCCCCCCCCCCCCCAACCCCTGCAGTGCCACCTGGCGAGGCCACAGTCAGGGCTGCTCTGGGCGGGGGTGAGCATATACGTCTTCTCTCCTTCCACCCCCCACCTCTACAGGACTTGCAGTCCCAGGCCACGCACCCTCCCTCCAGCTTCCACTCAACAGCTGGCACTTCTTCCAGATGGGAGAAGCTGGAAGAGGATGCGGCCAGGGGTGGGACACCTTTCCTGATTGGCCATTCATTGGATGGACAGGCAATCAGGGATGGGACAGCTGGGACAGCATAGCTGACTGGTCAGCTATGAGTGCCAACTCCTCCCAGCACCCGCTTACCATTTTATTTATATGCACAGATGAGTATTGAGGAATTCTCATATTACTTTCAATGTAGCACCTTTAAGGTCCAACAAAGAATTATTCAAGGTGTGAGCTTTCGAGTGCAAGCACTCTTCGTCAGACTGTCTGACGAAGATTGCTTGCACTCGAAAGCTCACGCCCAGAATAAATCTTTGTTGGTCTTAAAGGTGCTACTGGACTCTGATTTTATCGTGCTACTTCAGACCAACACGGCTACCCTTTTGAATCTGCTTTCAATATGTGTAATAACATACATTGAAACCACACACTTGACTAGTTACTGGTCTCCAATTTCATTTGTTCTGTGAATGTACATTGATTTTTTCTTGCAAGAAGAAGTACACATGTACATGTAAGATACAGATGTACTCACTAACTTGGAAATCAAATAGCAAATTCGTGGTCTGGTGTTGGTTGAGAAATCAAAATTCTGAATGGCAGTCCCCCCCCCCCCAGGATGCATACAGATCTATATTCCTACAACAGTACAGCCTCAAGAGAAAACGTCTGAAACATTGTTTCCAACATTGTTATTGTGATTTGTCTACCATCCTCATATATCATCAGTTCTTCAAGAAGCTCAGGATGGCTTATATGGTTTTCTGCTCTGCATTATACCCTCAGAACAATCCTATGAGAGTGTATGAGTATCCTGCAGGGGGTTGGACTAGATGACCCAGGAGGCCTCTTCCAACTCTGTTTCTATGATTCTATGAGTGGCCAACAGACAACCAGTTAATTTCATGGAAGTTTGAAACCAGGACTTCACACGTTTGGTGCTCTAACCCAGCCTTTCTCAATTTTTTTACCATATTCTTCAGGCTTCAGGCTTCAAGAAACAACAGAAGTGGTGTGACTGTGCAGAATATGATTGGGAAGCATAGCTGTATCCATGCCCACCTGGGGCCCCTCCCCTTTCCACCCCCTTCAGGCCCATCATTGGCCATTTGGGAAGGGGGAATCAGCATAGCCATATATGGTCATATCACCTGATAAACATTTAACAAATGTTAAATATATATAAATAACTAGCTTCAAAGCCCGTTCCTAAGAACAGGCCTTGGAAGGATCCCCTCCGCTGGCCCCCAGCCAGGCAGCTTGAGGTGGCTTTGGGCTGCTCAGACTCCAGAGCAGCTTGCAGCTGGATCAAGTGGGGTGGGCAGGGGCTGCCCAGCATGTTAGCAGGCCCGGGACAGAGCTCCTTAGCAGGCTGGAAGGCCCTTGTTAGCAGGGCCAGCCTAGCAGGTCAAGAGGCCCTCATTAGCAGGCCCTGCTTAGCAGGCTAAGAGGCCCTCCATCATAACCCGTTGCCCAGGGCCCTCTCCCCTTACCTGCTGCTGGCTTCAGCACTGAGGTGCCTCTGAGAGCAAAGAGGCTAGAGTCCAGGGACAGAGGACGGGAGCCGCAGGAGCAGGGTCAATCAGGGCAAAGTTGGCTGCACCCTGATTGGCCCTATTCCAACTTGGACAGCCAGACATGTCCCACCCCCCAGGCTGTTTCACAAATATACAGAGGAACCATGGATAAGGATTAATTAGCTCCCACCTATTTGGGAGACCCTTTCAGGGCTGTCAAGAAACCCCAGGGTTTCATGGCACCCTGGTTGAGAAAGCCTGCTCTAACTACACTGCCACACTAGCTCCCAGTAATGAAGATAGGGTGTTCAGGAGTGGTTAATTCCTAATCAGCCTAATGCCTTAAATTGATCAAAGAGAGTTTTTAATTACAAGGATATTGCAAAGCCTGAACTTTGTACTGGCCTTTCATCCAAGCAGAAAAGCAGGGGGGGGGGATCAATGCAAGGAACAAAAAAAGGGGGGGGGAAACGAACCCACTAAAAAGTTCACAAACTCACAGTATGTTTCATGAAAAAAAGTCTCCAAAGATAAAAAATATTTTGTGAAACATTTTGCAAGAAAGCTCTAGCTCCTTGGAGAAGATTCTGTGATGCTAAACAAACTTAACCATAGCAACATAAAATAATGTACCTTTGCACAAATATAAGATCCGGATACCGCACACAGGTATAGAGTGTTCAAACTACAGATCATACCATGTCTTCATTAATACAGCTTTTTAATGGATTTCCTTATCTGATAGGACAAATAATGAAACAGAGCTTGTAATCTCTAATATTTTATCCCAAGCAAAAATCTCAGTTTGCAAAGAATTGACTCATGGATAATTCTACCATGGTATGGCTTTAGAATTTTAAGTGTACTTTTGTATGTAAAGTGCTCGACAGAATGTACTGGGGAAAGATCCCCTACTGCCCAGCAAATTATAACTGGTAACTATGATTTGAAAAAGAACACAACTAAATCTCTAAAGAATTTGTCCATATTATCCAAAATCTTTTTGTTGTCAAAATACACATCTCAAGGGCTAGCACGATAATTCAGAAATAAATCTACCTACTTATCTACCATAAGGAACCCCCCCCAAAAAAAACTGTTAAACCACCATTGCTGCAATGCCCTTCATCATGACATGGATGGGTTTCTAACCCAGAAGCGTTCTAAGGTTGTGTCCTTTATTTATAAAATAGACTAACAAGCTCTTCAGCTCAAGAATAGTCTCTAGATACAATCAAATATATTTATTGTATCTGAAGACCTGAGAATTTGGGTGCTTAGTTCTTAAATCTGAGAGCTAAGCAATTTTCTAGTGAGCAGTTTGTATGACAGAAAACCAACAGAAATTCTGCTGAATGAAATTCACTGTAAGTTGCATCTAACCCCCCCTCCCCCCAAGATGAGACACACGGAGGGCAACATGCCAGAGGGCTGATGTCCATTCAGCCCTCTAGATACTCAGCCCAATGCAGTCTGAGGTAGCAGAGGGTCAAAAGGATCCCAACTTTCCTTCCCCCTACAAATACCAGCCTACTGGTTGACACAGAGTACATACATCTTAAACAAACACTTGGCTGGGCTGTTTATCTCCACGGCCTTTAAACAAACTTTTTCAAAGGTTTCTGCTGATATGAGAGATTTACTGAAAACCATTCACCCTTCTTAAAAGCCTCTCAGTTTATGCTCCTATGGGCGAAATGAATACCATTTTTGCCTGGAGTTTTCTGTCTTTTGACCACATGTTTATCCTAGGAGCCGCCACTGGCTTTGATAGGAAAGCAACAGGGGCATGAATCTTTATGAGAAAAAAATAAAATAAAATAAACCCAGAAACAGGGTGTGCATGTGGGGTGACTGCAGAGTTTAGCGCTCATTAGTTTTACACACAACATGTCTACTCTTTGGCTGCAGACTCCCATGCTGTAATCCCACAACTTGCATGATTCCAGTGAAGTTTTTCATCTCGCCAATTAGCTCAGACATCTCAGGATTTATATTACGCATTTTGTACCAAACACAAGCCTTTGCCTAAACACATAGCTAGCACTGGTTTAAGTAAACGTAATGTCAAAGACAGTTGAATTGAGCAAAGTAAAATGCAACCCCCACCCCCAACTCTGCCTGCCATTCACAAGTGGATTTGGCTCTTAGTTCAAAACTGCATCTGTGCACAGACTTGAGTGGATCCACAACCCTTTATGGACGCTTGTTTGACATTTTGCTTTATCTTGTTATCTTGCTGATTTTAAACTGATATACATTTAACTTTCTGGATTGCTACATTGGCAGAGGAAGGATCATAGTTCAGTGGTGAATCACATTGTTTGCAGATGACATAGAAGGTCCCAGGTTTCGTTCCTAGATACAAAACTCTCTCTGGTAATAGGGCTGCAAAAAGAACAACTGGAAGTCAGCATCATCAATATGGGCCAAGCTAGATGGAGCAATTGTATAATGCTATATCAGTGAGCAACTTCATATGGTAATTTACTTTGAACTTTTGAAATGTGCCATATAGATTGTAATGGCTAACAGATGCATTACAAGGCTGTTTCTCTCAGGCTGGACACGATATTAGCAAAACTATTATCTTTTTAAAACTTGCAAAACCGGTTAGAACAGGGAAGCCAATGGCTTGATTTAGATGCACCACATTAAGGAAGATAAGAAATAAGCTGTGGGCTTGTAGGCTCCCCCTCCCACCTCTTGTGAACAGTTTTCAGATTCTTTTTTTAGTGCTAACAGTGCATAATGCTATCTAAATCAGCCACATTATGGTCAACACTTGCCCTGCAAATATAATCAGAAATGCACTTTAGTCCATGGCTTCTGATTCACATTTGGAGGGGAAAGGCTAACAATAATTTGCCAGTTCAGATGTCACAACAAACGATGGCCTTTTCTGCTCTCCCAGAAAAATCCCAGAAAAGGTTAGATGAACCAACATTCTGACAGTATGAGAACGTCATATGGCTATATGTGCTCATCCATGGCCTATACTCTCATGTACCCTGCCTTAATAGTACTTCTGTCTCAACAATTTCTGCACCTAGGTTCAATGCTCTTGAGAAGTGGAAGTTTCCCCTGATTTTCCCACACGACAATGGTGCATTCATATACTTTCAAGGCTTTCCCAAAATTGCCTTGTTATAAAGTTTTGGGACCCCCTTCAAGGATCGCTGCCTTGTTGTGGCAAGGGGGCTTGCGTAGTTCAGTGAAGCTATGAGCTATGCCGTGCAGGGCCACCCAAGACGGACAGGTCATAGCTGAGAGCTCTGACAAAAGGTGATCCACTGGAGAAGGAAATGGCAAACCACTCCAGTATCTTTGCCATGAAAACTCTATGGACAGTTCCAATAGGCATAACGATATGACGCTGGAAGATGAGCCCCTCAGGTCGGAAGGTGTCCAATATGCTACTGGGGATGAGCAGACGGCTAGTACGAGTAGCGCCAGAATGAATGAAGCGGCTGGGCCAAAGCCGAAAGGACGCTCAGTTGTGGAAGTAACTGGTGGCGAAAAGACAGTCCGATGCTGTAAAGATTTTTATTCCATAGGAACCTGGAACGTCAGATCCATGAATCAAGGCAAGCTGGACGTGGTTAAACAAGAAATGAGAAGACTGAACATCGACATTTTAGGAATCAGTGAACTAAAATGGACAGGAATGGGTGAATTTAATTCAGATGACCATCAGGTATACTACTGTGGACAAGAATCTCGCAGAAGAAATGGAGTAGCCTTCATAATCAATAAGAGAGTAGGAAAAGCAGTCTTGGGATACAATCCCCAAAATGACAGAATGATCTCAGTTCGAATCCAAGGCAAACCATTCAACATCACAGTGATCCAGGTCTACGCCCCAACCACTGCTGCTGAAGAAGATGAAGTTGATCAGTTCTATGAAGCCCTACAACACCTTCTAGAAGCAACGCCCAAAAATGATGTGCTTATCATCATGGGGGATTGGAATGCTAAAGTAGGAAGCCAAAAGATAACCGGGATAACAGGCAAGTTTGGCCTTGGAGTACAAAATGAAGCAGGGCACAGGCTGGTAGAATTTTGTCAAGAGAATACAATGGTCATAGCAAAAACTCTTTTCCAGCAACCCAAGAGACGACTCTACACATGGACATCACCAGACGGTCAACACAGAAATCAGATTGACTATGTGCTCTGCAGCCAAAGATGGAAAAGTTCTATCCAGTCAATAAAAACAAGACCAGGAGCTGATTGTGGTTCAGATCATGAGCTTCTTGTTGCAAAATTTAGGCTTAAATTGAAGAAAGTAGGGAAAAGCACTAGGCCACTCAGGTATGAACTAAATCATATCCCCGACGAATACACAGTGGAGGTGACAAATAGATTTAAGGAATTAGATCTGATAGACAGAGTGCCTGAAGAACTATGGACGGAGGTTCGTAACATTGTACAAGAGGTAGCAACTAAAACCATCCCAAAGAAAAAGAAATGCAAGAAATCAAAATGGCTGTCTGAGGAAGCTTTACAAATAGCTAAGGAGAGAAGGGAAGTGAAAGGCAAGGGAGAAAGAGAAAGATACACCCAATTAAATGCAGAATTCCAGAGAAAAGCTAGAAGAGATAAGAATGCCTTCTTAAATGAACAGTGCAAGCAAATAGAAGAAAACAATAGAATGGGGAGGACCAGAGATCTTTTCAAGAAAATTGGAGATATGAAGAGAACGTTTCATGCAAAGATGGGTATGATAAGGGACCAAAATGGTAGGGACCTCACAGAAGCAGAAGAGATCAAACAAAGGTGGCAAAATTATACAGAAGAACTATACAAGAGCGAGCTTAACATCCCTGATGACCACAATGGGGTAGTTACTGACCTGGAGCCAGACATCCTGGAATGTGAAGTCAAATGGGCCTTAGGAAGTCTGAGCAACAATAAAGCTAGTGGTGGTGACAGCATTCCAGTTGAACTATTCAAAATCTTAAAGGACGATGCAGTAAAAGTGCTACACTCAATATGCCAGCAAATTTGGAAAACTCAACAATGGCCACAGGATTGGAAAAGGTCAGTTTACATTCCAATCCCAAAGAAGGGCAATGCCAAAGAATGTTCAAACTACCGCACCATTGCACTAATTTCTCATGCTAGCAAAGTTATGCTCAAAATCCTACAAGCTAGGCTCCAGCAATATGTGGACCGAGAACTTCCAGAAGTACAGGCAGGATTTCGAAGAGGCAGAGGAACTAGAGATCAAATTGCCAACATACGCTGGATCATGGAGAAAGCTAGGGAGTACCAGAAGAACGTCTACTTCTGCTTCATTGACTATGCTAAAGCCTTTGATTGTGTGGAGCACAACAAATTGTGGCAAGTTCTTAAAGAGATGGGAATACCAGAGCATCTTATTTGTCTCTTGAGAAATTTATATGCAGGTCAAGAAGCAACAGTGAGAACTGAACATGGAATCACTGACTGGTTCAAAATTGAGAAAGGAGTTCGGCAAGGCTATATACTGTCGCCTTGCCTATTTAACTTGTATGCAGAGCACATCATGAGAAATGCGGGATTAGAGGAGTCACAAATTGGGATCAAGATTGCAGGGAGAAATATCAACAACCTCAGATATGCAGATGATACCACTCTAATGGCAGAAAGTGAAGAGGAACTAAAGAGCCTGTTGATGCGGGTGAAGGAGGAGAGTGCAAAAGTTGGCTTGAAACTCAACATCAAGAAAACAAAGATCATGGCATCCGGCCCTCTCAATTCCTGGCAAATAGAAGGGGAAGAAATGGAGATACTGACAGATTTTATTTTCCTGGGCTCCAAGATCACTGCAGATGGGGACTGCAGCAAAGAAATTAAAAGACGCTTGCTCCTGGGGAGGAAAGCTATGGCAAATCTAGACAGCATCCTAAAAAGCAGAGATATCACCCTGCCAACAAAAGTGCGTTTAGTCAAGGCTATGGTCTTCCCAGTTGCAATGTATGGCTGCGAAAGTTGGACCATAAGGAAGGCCGAGCGTCAAAGAATTGAGGCTTTTGAACTCTGGTGCTGGAGAAGACTCTTGCGAGTCCCTTGGACTGCAAGGCGAACAAACCAGTCAGTCCTCGAGGAGATCAGCCCTGACTGCTCTTTAGAAGGCCAGATCCTGAAGATGAAACTCAAATATTTTGGCCACCTCATGAGAAGGAAGGACTCCCTGGAGAAGAGCCTAATGCTGGGAGAGATCGAGGGCAAAAGAAGAAGGGGACGACAGAGAATGAGGTGGCTGGATGGAGTCACTGAAGCAGTAGGTGCAAACTTAAATGGACTCCGGGGAATGGTAGAGGACAGGAAGGCCTGGAGGATCATTGTCCATGGGGTCGCGATGGGTCGGACACGACTTCGCACATAACAACAACAACAACAAAAGTTTTGGGAAAGATCCCAGGAAAGCCTGCTGAGTAGATAAGGATATCCAGATTTTCCTTGTCCTACCCACAGGGAAGTGATTGTCTTTCCAATGATGGTCATTCCTGCTTTTTGAGGATTGTTTAAAATTGGAAATTGACATATCATCAATAAACCAATATAATGTTATAAAACTTCATTAATTACCTGTAAAAGAAAACCTATGAATAGCCCCACCCCCATTGTGCACTGGTGTGTGTGTGTGTGTGTGTGTGTGTGTGCTTCAGCAACAGTGGGCTTTGCTTTTGTAACAAAGTACAACACAATAAACACAGCCCAGTTTCTTTCCACTCTTGAAGCTCTACATTCTAAGAGAAATAATGACAGGTAAACACTAAAAGAATGC
This sequence comes from Paroedura picta, assembly GCF_049243985.1. Taxonomy (NCBI): domain Eukaryota; kingdom Metazoa; phylum Chordata; class Lepidosauria; order Squamata; family Gekkonidae; genus Paroedura; species Paroedura picta. Next base: position 97,517,362 of record NC_135372.1, on the reverse strand, counting down.
GATAAAAATGTAAAAGAGATGAAATTCAAGCCTATTTATGAACAAAAGCTTTATTTGGATGCTCAGCATTTACATGTAACCTGGGAGGAGAGTCAAGGTCAGAGCAGAAAATGCTGGCACTTTTTTTAATACAGAAGAGCTTTGTGAACATGTTTTTGGTGAAACGCTGGAGACCTTGCTAAACCTGTTCAGTTTATGTATACCATGCAACCCTCAAAAGCAAACCTTTGTGTACAAAATTTATTTATTTATTTATTATTATATTTTTATTATAATATATTTATTTATTATTTATTATATTTATATAGCGCCCTCCCTGGGGGCTCATATACATGCATATACATATCTTTACCAACCCCATTATTACAATAAATGGCCCCATTGCAATCACTTATTTTTTTTAATGGAATCTCAATAATTGTGCCAACTTCTAGAGAAATTTCTATTTCTTTGGCATTAATGCATCTCAGATAATATAAAATATTACATTATGTTTTTCTGACATGCCATATATTTTCTTTTTTGTATAAATATGAAACATTTCAACAGAACATGTTTCCAGGGGAAGCTAAGAACCACCAATATACAGTAGTAAAACTTTTCTTTTTCTGTGTTCTACAGATTGCTAGAATTGGTGCTGTGCCCTCTTTTTATGGGAATTCAGGACCCTCATTCCTTTCCATTAGGTCCTTCAAACAGAGTTATGCATGAGTTTTCTCCAATCAGGCTAACAATACAAATGCCACCAATGAAGCAGGAAACATATGCAGAATCCAAGTTAATCTCTCCACAATCACTTCCCCCAAACAGTACATAGCCTCATTCTGTCCCTAGTCTCAATAGATTGTGACACTACAACAATGCAGCCAAAGCTGGAGGGAAGCTCCACCTCGTAAACTAGAGAATTTTTAATTTTTGTTCAAACTTCTTTTACAAACTGCTAATACCAGATTAACAAACTAGTATAATTTCATATTATGCTTTGTTTAGATACTATGGAACACCATCAGTCATTATTGTTCATCTGTCTGTGGTGGGGTGTATGTTTCTTAGACATAAAGTATTTGAAAATTCTGGATTAATGATTTCTTCTTCCATAGCTCCTACATATGACTCCAAGAATCATGCCTTTGACACCATGGCTGCAGGGAATTAGTGACCGAATGTGCAAGGGGCAGAAAGTCTGGGCTGGAGGCTGCACAGCAGTGGGGCTAATCCCTGCATACGCACAATGTTGCCACCAGCCCAGCCCCCTCCTGGCCCTGGCTCAAATCAGGGCCCTGGATGGCCTGCAGCATGGTTACACGGATTCTTCTGTGTACCCTCTGTTGCCACAGCCACCATCAGAGGCTAGGCTGGAGCAGGCCCATGCACACAGGAAGAGGATGTGGTCAATGTGTCTGTTTTTATTGATAGCACACATACCCTCAAACTAATAGGTAGTTCACTTGCATTCATAGTAAAGTTTGTTCAATAGCTTTATACATTAGATTGGATTCTATGGAGCATTTCTGCTGAGGTAAATCCTTCCATCAGCAGAAATGTTCTGTGGGATCCAAGCCGTTAAGTGGCATCTTGTTGAGTTAAAATAGCTTCCGAACATTCCCATATGGGATTCTTTGTCTCCTTATTTCTGACATGACCTGGAAATGATATTATGGATGGTGACCTTCTAGAATTCACCTAAAACTCTATGGTTTAACAGTAGTCTCCTGACATGGCAATATCATTTCTAGCAAAAATAATGAACTGGGAGGGGTGGGTCCCAGTGAAGAGACAAATATAGAATAGTACAGATGCACTGGGAAACCAATATGGCAATAAAAAATATCCAAATTGGACTTTAATTCTTTTATTCTTATTTCACACAAGTCCCGACGCGTTTCGTCTACAGTTATTTCAAGGGATGGTTTTTATATTTAAGGAACAACTTCAACTTATTAAGAAATCTCTTGACAGAGTATAAGGTCATACAATAGCTAAATTTAGCTTGTGGCATTTCAGATGCCACAAAATATGTATAGGGTCTAAATTGTGTAATAAATATTAATGTTAGGGCTTTGCCACAGCCACACTTCCTTTATGAGCCTTACAGAATGGCAATACTGAAATGATCAAAATTATTTCAGAAATAGATTTTTATTGGAAAAATCTCATAAAAATTATACAACCTGAAATCCTAAGGACATTTTCCTGGAAATTAGCCCCACTGGTCAGGAAAAAAAATACAGAACTATATGTTGTTCTACACTAAGATTTTTAAAAGCATTTTATTCTTTAAAATCAAGGTATGGTTTGCTTAGTGCAAAACTGCCAACATTTCTAAATACTGTTTCTAGTTGGGTACCAAAACTGGTGACAGTCTGAAAGTTTTCTTTTTGACTACTGTTTTGTGTTGCGTTATGTTACACTAGATTTAAAACCTGTTGTACTTGTAAATACAATGGGCGCTAGGTGTGCTTTTGGGGCCAGGGGGAAGGCTTCCTCCCCACCCCCCCAGCAGCAGCATGGCCTTTCCCCCGGGCCAGAAGCGCATCTGTGGGTTCCTCAAGGCCGTGGGTGCGCTTTTGGGCCCATGGGGAAGGTCTCCTCCCCCCCGCCCCTCTGGGGAGTGTGGGAGAGAACTGACCTTTGGAAATTGTGGCATAGTGGTTTCAGATGAGCTTTCCAGAGCCATGTCTTCAGATATGTGAAGGGAAAATCAGACTGGAGACTCTTCTTAGGGGGAGATTACATGGCAACCAATTCTTCCCAGTTTTGCATCATTTCCCTTCTTGTGTGAATTAGGCCACAGACACCAAAATGTCTCCCTGCCCTAATACACATGGGGTAGTCACAGTACACAGGTATCTACCCTGCTCCTTCTGTCTCCATTTTTTCACTGTTGATAAAATGTTATGTGCCCACATGCTTCTTTCATGGTTGCTCCTTAGAAGAAAAACTGGATTCTTGTACCCTGTTGTTTACTACCCAAAGGAGTCTCGAAGCAGTTTACAAACACATTTTCCCTTTGTCTCCCCACAATAGATAACTTGTGAGGGATGTGGGGCTGTGAGGGGTCTGAGAGAACCGGGAAGGGGCTGCAGTGACCCAGCAGGCCTCAGGTGTCTCAAAGCATTGGGGAGAGGAAGTCTTCCCTTCCTCTCCCCATAGCAGACTCCCCATGAGGGAGGTGGGGTAGAGAGCCTCACATGGAAGCTGGCAACCCTAAGAGGAAGTCTCTGTGCACAGCAGTCTTGACCTTAGTAAGATTTTTTATACTAGTTTTTTTATTTGCCAGGCCAAGGTTGAAAAAGTCACTTCAGTTCCCATGTCTCTCCAGCCATTTACTTGTTCACTATTTACAGTTTCAGGCTGTAAATATTTATTTAGATCTTCCTGCACATTCCAGTCACAGGACTGATGCTGGTCTGTCTGTCTGCACCCCAGAATACAAACAGTTGCTGGTAAGGGCTGGCCATAGCCTGTAGCCCAGGAGGGACACACCTGCATCATTCCCTCCCAACTGCAGGCAAAAATGGCTCCTTTGAAGGCTGAACTCTGAGGCATTGTATGATTTCGAAGTCCCATCTCCAAAACTCCAAGAATATTTCCAACCCAAGGTTGGTCAACCTCCAGGTGAGTCCTGGAGAGCTCCTGAAATTACAGCTCATCTGCATAGTATAAAGATCGGCTCCCCAGGCAGAAAGGGTTACTTTGGACAGGGTTGTGGTAGAGAAGAAACATTTAAGGCCTCCCACACATGTTGTTGTTGAATTGAAAGACTTGAGGCTTACTACACAGGGTTGTTTTGCAGATGAAACAGGAGACAAAAGAACCTCCGCAACAGCATCCAGTTTTGTCTGCAGAATAACACTGTGCAGTGGCCTCAAATCTGCAGAGAATTGCAAAGAAGAAATACACATGGCTTGGCTGTGTCTAACCCCTGGGCAGAGCAGTATTTTAAGTGAGAAAGGGCTTTTCTGTGGCCTTCCTGTCAGCCATTTGGCAGAAGGAGAAATTCCCCCCTCAAAAAGAATGCCCACCCCCATGGCCACAGACTCCCCTGCATTGCTCTTGGAAACGCCTCCCTCCCCTCAGTCTGGGGCTGTCAGAGGCTTCTTTGCAGCAGGCCTGAAGGGGGGGGGGGGGAGAGCACTCACCAGCCTCCTGCCAGCTCTGTCAGTGTTCTGAGTTAATTTACAGTTGGACATTACAGTTAGGACAGCTTTAGGGTGAAAGGGGCTGGCGCAGCCTGTCCAAGCCTCTGTTCTCATCCCCTTTGGCAACCCTACTGACCTCCTCTCCCTGCAGTGGTCAGAACCAGACTGGCAGCAATGTCTCCAGATTTCCCCTGGCTGAGCTTAGCGCCTTCCGATTGGCCCCTCACCCAACTGGCTGGAGCTCCTGTCTGTCCGGGTGAGGGGCCAAGGGGCCTTCTGACTTCCCCCTCACCTAGACCAGCCCCAGCAGTTCCAAATAGTTAGAAAACCAAGGGAAGAAAATTCATTAGATGATACTATATGGATTTCCAGAAAGGTCACAGAAGTCAATGAAAAATCTCCTTATCCCTCTAAGACTATAAGAACAAATACTCTCTCTTTCTATCTCTTGCACAAACAAGTATCTTCAGTTTGTCATACTTATCAAAGTGAATGGGAAAACAAGGTAAACTAGGGCTCTCTACATAATTTCCCCCTGAAATCCCTAAATGGGGTATTATACTAATCTTTACAACACATTTGATATTAGATTTGATATGAAAGTGTTCACTTTGCATTTTAGAATGTGTAAATATTGACAAAGAAAATACTTTTGGTTCAAATTACATAAGCAATGTTTTCTAATCATTGGTCTCACATTGGTAGGATCAGCCCATTGTTTTCTTAAAACAGATCCAAATCCACCTCTAACTTTCACTCTACATGAAAAAAATGACTATGTTAAGAATGAATCCAAGAGGCCAACATGACAGTACAGTAAAGAGAAATATCATTTTTCCAGCAGATCACTGATGGAATATCTTCATTCATTCATTCACTCACAGTTATATACTACCCTCCCCTGTGGGTCAGGGGGAGGGTAGCACTGGTAGGACTTGCTCAGCCCAAGGGGTGGGGGAAGCTGGGTGGAATTGGGGGTTTGGCAGGGGAGAAGCAAGCCTTAATCAGAATTTCTTTCTATTATTTATTTGCCTGTCTTTCTTAATGAGCTTAAGGTGGATATATTCATTCCACTGTAGGTCTAGCCCTCAACAAGAACATAACATTATTCCTACAAAAGAGCTTAGGCAAAAATTGAAGTCAATGAGCAGCCTCAGGTGATATCCAGATGACTTTCCCCATTTTCCCACAGCCGCATTGGAGGGCTGCATTATAACAGCAGTGCATCCATGTACATCTTTACCCTTATACAAGACTCAGTCACGGTACACAAATTTCCTGTATCAAAACACATAATAAAACACCACACTACAACACTTTGCCACTGTGTCTGGAGAAACAGGCACATAATGGGGCCCTTTGACAATAGAAACATCAAATAGGCTGCTTTTCAGAAACAAGAAATACCCAGCACCTAGAAAGAACACCAACCCCCCCCCCCCCCACACACACACACAGAATGAAGGGCTGATGAATATCGCTAGTCATAGCTCTCCCACCCCTGGTTGTTGTTGTTGTTGTTGTTATTAGATTTATTTCCCGCCACTCCCTACATAGGCTCGTGGCGGGTAACAACAGTCTTAAAACCCCACATTATCCTCATGCAGGTTTCCAGAAACAACAACCATTCCACACTTTTGCTACCACTGGGGTGCATAAGCAAGGCATGCCACTCAGGTACGTCAAAGAAGGGGGACAAGCAGACTCCTGTCCCTCCTCCATGTTATCCATCTATATATCCCAAGCACAGAAAAAGGTATACAGAGCACTGAAAAACCTTTGTCTGCTGTGTGTTTTTTCCATTCAACATGGGGGAAATGTCTTCATGCTACAGGTGAATAGCAGGGTAGATAACACCTTGCAAGAAGTGGCCATTGGTGGTCACTTGTCCAAATGCAGGTAATCTCCAATGCTGTCAAGCAATCTGCAGAGCAACCATGCAGGGTTCAATGAACAGGCAAATGATCTATCACACTGGCAAGCAGGATGTGAGCCAAACTGGCAGGTGTTGGTACCTCCCTAATGACATCTCTACATGATACTGATCTCTGCAACTGATTTTTGTTCAATAAGAGCTGTAATATGTTCAATGTCTCTGTGCTTAATGATAAGGAACACTTTTTTAATTGCCTCAGCAATCTCCGTGAAGGCACATGCACACTGGGAAAGAGGCAATGGGTTCTTCACATCTTGCCAGGGCTAAAAGATTCCATCTTGCCCATGGCTTGGCCACTGAAGCACTAGCCAGAGAGTCCAAGGTCTCACTGTCTTAAGTTTCCCTCTAGTTTCAGCTAGCATGAGGATAAATCAAGATTTTGGGCCAAAGGGCCCTAAGACAACAGCCAGCAATCAATCAAATGAGGAGACCTTTACAGTCATTACAACTCTGCTGCTCAAATGGTGCATAAAATAAATCCTCCTGATACACATGTTCACAATTTTTTGGAACAAGGCCATTCATGTATTCGTGCACATGACCAGATACCAGAAAGTATATGTTCACATGCATTAATGCTAAAAAAAAGAAAAGATGTGTGCTGCTCTGTTCACAGGAAATGATGTCAATGCATAATATGGTGGTTGTGTTTTTCAGATTGTTTGCTTTACCTTCTTTATTCATGTTGTTTCATGAGCTGCCTTGAGGTTTGTTCCCTTTATTTAAAAGAAAGGCATGATATACATTTTAGAGAAATAAAGGTACAATAAGCCCATGCCTTTCTGCTGAGCAACAACTTCATGTTGTGGGTTAGATGGCAGGGTCAATACGGAACTAGGGAGAGAAGAACAGACACAAGATTGCAACTATGTTATGAAAGAGTTAGTCCTGGCATCATACCCCCAGTGCTACAGAATTGTGGACACACCCTACCAATGGAGAGCTCACACCTATAGGAAGGAAAATTAATCGAAAATGGAGGCAAATGTTCTACAATTGTAACAAAAAGCTTTCAACCAACCCAAGTTATGAAGTTCATAACAGAGTGGTTCCTCAGGCTTCCCTGAGAGGTGATGAATTTTCCTTCTTTGGAAGTTTTTAAGCAGAGGCTAGAGAGTCATCTGACTGAAATGCAGATTTTATGAATTAAGGCAGATTGTGAGTGGGTGGGCAGAAAGGGATGTGCCAGTGTTTGTCTCTTGCGGCCCTTCCTTGCATAACCAGGGAATTGCTAATTGCTGCTATGGGATGCTAGATGAATTTCCTCCAGGCCAGGCTGGATTCTGGAGATTTTTGGTAGTGGAGGTGGTGGGAATTACTAGGACATGAAATTGGGGTCACTGTGGTTGGGTAGGTAGTTGTTAGTTCCTGCACTGAACAGGGTCTTGGACCAGATGACCCTGGAGATCCCTTCCGATTCTATGGTTCTATGTTCTAATTGTGTCTACATTGACTTTAGGACCATAGAACTTTCACCCAAATGCAATCTCAAATGCAATCTTTAAAGATACTCATCAAGAACATCCAGAACAGATCACTTTCTTGCTAAAAGTTAAATTGAGCACACATGGACTTATACTCAAAATGAAGACATTTCCATTTCTGTGCATTGGCTCACTGCAAGAAATTCAGAAGACAGGGACCCACAAGTGGAGACAGGGAAGACAGTCTTTGCAGCCAAATGTTGTATTTAATTTTGAGTGTGTGTGTGTGTGTATGCACAAGCATGCATGCATGTGTTCATAAGGGGCTGCAGAGGCCGTTAGAGTGACTGCCTTTCTGACTTCTTAACTTGTCAGCATATCCTAAAGTTTAAAATGCACATGCACACAGGACTTCAGCCAAAGAAGCTGTCTAGCCACAGATCCAGATGTGGGGGCCACTGTGCAGCCAGCCAGCTCAGCTCTCCCTGAAACGACTTTCAGACTAAACAATTGTGACTTGGCTGTGAGAGGCAGCGTGATTCCAGATGCTGCTTTCCTTTCGCATTGCTTTAATTGGGCTGGCAGGCGCAAGGGCTCTTTCAGTGAGAGGAAAGCTTCCCCATGAGACCACAATGTATTGGCAATGCTCCCACACTGCTACCTTAAGAGAGAGGAGGGAGTGAACGGGAGGAGGGTGGCAGAAAGGGAGGGAGAAAGAATGAGAACAAGTTTCCAAGGTGTTTACTGCCGTAAGTGCCTTTTTATCTTCCAAAATTTTCACCTCTTTATATTCTCTCAAAACCTGAATAAATAGCACATATGGTTATATCATTTGCAAAGGATTATGCCCCAGCTCCAAATCATCAGTGCAAACAACTAAGCACAATAATGCCAATGCTTAGTCTTTTCTGAAAACACGTTATATTGTCCCATGTGATAGTTGGGTTATCACTTAGGATTCTGGAATCTGGCTTTATCCTCTCCTTCCTCAGAAATATATCTGCTGGAACACATCACTTTGGACAAATAAGCTACTTTGTCTGGGCCAATGTTTTATGTATTAACACAAGACCCCTGCTGGATCAGACCACTAGTCCATCTAGTCCAGCATCCTGTCTCACAAAGTGGCCATCCAGGGCATAGATTCCAAAGCCTTCCCCTGATGTTGCCTGCTGGGTCTGGGATTCAGAGAATCAGTGCTACTGAATGTGAAGGTTCCCCACTGTCACCATAACTAGTGGCCATTGATAGATGTATCATCCATGAAACTATCTAATCCCATTATTCCTGTGGCCATCACTATATCCACTGTGAATTCCACATTGTAATCACTCTCTGTGTAAAGTAGTATTTCCTTTGGTCTATCCTGAACCTACTGCCCATCAGTTTCACTGAATGCTCCTGAGTTCTAGTATTTGGGAAGAGTGAGAAAAAGTTCTCTTTGTCAACCCTCTCTACCTCATGCACATTTTAATAAACCTCTATCAAGTTCCTCCTTAGTCATCTCTTTTCTAAACTGAAAAGTCCCGGAATCTTTAGCCTTTCCTCCTAGGGAAGGTGCTCCAACTCCCTAATCATCTTGATTGCCTCCTCTGAACTCTTTCCAGCTCTGTATCATAGATTTATACAGGGGCATTACAATATCTTCTGTTTTATTTTCAGTCCCTTTCCTGAAAATCCCTAAAACAGATCTCTTCCCTCCTCTCAATCTCAGCAAGTTCATATCTCATTAGCCTATGTTTGAAGTTGGGATTCATTTGTCTCCATCGGCATCACCTTACACTTACCAACATTGGACTTCACTTGCCACACTGTTGCCCTTTCACCCAGTTTGAGGCAGCTGCTCTTCATTGTCAGCCTTGGTTTTCACTATTAATAGGCTTAAGCAATTAACATTAATAGGCTTCTTCTCTGAATCACAAGAAATTTCTATGAAAATTAATGCATGAAGAGTTGCAGGGTCCCTCAATCTGGTGCTGATGGTGGCCAAAGTACTACAGATTATGGTGATTTGCTTTTTCTGTTGCTCAGAACAGGTCGACACAATAACAAAATTTGTTCTCGTGATACTTTAGGGAAACCTCAGATGATGTGTACTTAATTTAGTTGCCACAAGTGAGTGTGTATGTGTGTTTTGAAGGCTTAGACATAGTGGCATTTTGGCTACAGTTCTGTACCCTGTGGATCTGGAAACCTTTATCAAGAAATACTCAGTTATCTGATATATTCTATATATCTGCAGTAAAATACAACCAGAATTTTTTTTAAGTGACATTGTTATCACAAATTGGAAGAATCCACTATTTAGTGTATAATATGAATGTTCACTTTATTAAAATCAACTATTTGTATCCAAGTTGAGTCCCATGGAAAGTAATACCCCCCCCCACACACACAGCCAAAATTAATTGCTGAAAAACTTAATAAACTGGTGCAGCTTTCCACATTACAAATGTTGAGTGTGCCCTTCTAGCATCTCTATCATTTGGCCAGTGGAATATCCCCACCCCCACAAAAAGGGAGAGAAAAGTATTAGACTTGGAAATGTTTTTCTTACCAGTTTCCTTTAACTGCAACTCCAGGAAAGATGCTGGACACTATTATTGCAAATTGGATGGGCATTCTCCAAAGCAGAAGAGGCCCAGACTCAAAGGCATGCAGAGGGCAACTTGTATGGCGGCATGCCGGCACTTTGAGGCTGGCCTGACAATCTTTTCTTTGTTTGTTTTTCTTGAAACTGGGAGGTCCAAATTCCTGCTCAATACTGTATTTTTAAACTCAGGAAAGGCAAGTCAGCCACCCCTTTTCACGCGAAGTGTACAGGAGTGGCAGGTACTTCCTAGAAAACAAGGCATCTTGGGATGAGGGTTTCAAATGCAAACAGAAGGTAAAAGGTGTGTGTGGGGGGGGGGTTAACATTTTGCCAAGTCCCTGACTACTTTTCAAGCCAACTTGGCTCAGGAAGGCTAAAAAATAATCAGGAATATATTCTGGGCAGAAAAGGCCTCAGACATATGCTGTGTCTGCACCCTTACAAGTCCCTTTACTCCTAATTTTAAAAAGGGAGGGGGGAAGAGGAAGAAAGCAACCCTGTTTTTTTGTTTTAAAGCTTTTTTCTCATTAATTTTTAAAAAATCCCCCCAATAAAAGGAAAACATGGAAAGAAAAACAAACTATTAGAAAAGAGAGGAGGGAGGAAATGTTATTTAAAAGGTTACCAGACCACATCATTTTCCAATGATATTATATACTCCCTGCAGTATCCAAAATATATATGGGCCCTATGCCAAGAATGTGAAAAAGAAAAAAGAAAGAGAGACACGCACACACACAGCATAGACACAGCATCTGGACAGAAGCTGAACAAAAACCCCATTTATCACACTTAATCCTGCAATGAAGCAGTCAACAGTTTACTTCTGTTTTGCTAATTTAGGCACTTTCATGCTTCCGAGATGGAAAAGTGCATGAAAACGCTTTGAATTAAAGTGTCATTTTGTGAGGCCACTTTTAGCTTTCTTGCTTCTAAAGTTGTAGAAACACCTTTCCTTTCATTCCATTGCCTATCCCTTTTGCTACACCGAGCGAAAGGTTCATGACAAGAATGTCGTAGATCCAAACAAAGCAGCCTGGGTATAAAACACACACAGAGAGATTAGGGTTGCTAGTTCTAAGATGGGAAATACCTGGAGACTTTGGGGGTAGAGCCTGGAGAGGGTGAGGTTTGAGGAGTGGAGGGACCTCAACAGGGAATAATGCCATGAAGTCCATTCTCCAAAACAGCCATATTTTTTTTTCAGGGGAACTGATATTGTTTGCTTTGAGATCAATTGTAATAGCAGGACAGCCGTGGCTACCATACATATAGGCTACCCTATATATATATCCACATAGGTATGCAGTCAGTCTCTGGTGTGAGATACATAATTCAACAGACAGGCAACATATTCTCCTCCACCTTACTGTGCAAACCCTTTTGCTGTTATTCATAAAGAGTGTACATGAACTACAATATGGTTGCTTAGTATCCAGATTTGACCATGGGCAAAATGTGAATTTATGGGATCTAGTTTGGAAAGTTATGGTTATAAGTTGCAGTGGAAAGAGGCAATACAGCAACAAATCACATCATACTAGAGTCCTTACAATAAGGTGACCAGAATTAAGGGACTGTAAGGCGGGATGCGCTGGTGGCAGCGGTGGCTCCCTCCCCTCCGACAGGGCTCACCGACTCCACAGCTGCCATGTGAACTTCTCCCGTCCCGGAACTCGCTGGGCCCACCAAACTTGTGCATGCGTATGAGCCCCACATCTTGCCGGTGCCGCCATTCTCCGGGCTCCCCACGCGCTGCCACCACCGTCTTCTTTCCCACCGTCCAGTAGGAGCAACGCTGGATCCGGAGTGCCCAGGCAAGCCAAAGAGGTGAAAGCAGCCCCCATGGCAGGAAAGGGTGGGAAGGGAAAGGCCTGGTGCCCACAACCCCCAGCCCATCAAAATAGCTGGCCAGGCCCCACCCAGAGAGCCCGCACAGCAGGGAAGCGCCTGCCCGGAGGTGTCAGCGGCAGTGGGAGTCAGGGCGGCGGGCCCAGGGCTCCGGGGCTGGCTCCCCCATGCAGTCAAGGCAGCTGCTGGTGATGGGAAGCCGGCCCGCATGCCCCGCCTTGCTCGGCCAGCCGACTACCATCTCCAGCAGGCGGATACGCGCGGGGGGGGGGAGGCCAGGGCAGGCGGGACATTTTGGAAATGCCACGGGATGCGGCAAAAAATCCTTTAAAGTCAGGACAGTCCCACCAAAGGTGGGATCTCTGGTCTCCCTACCTTACAAGGTCATCTTGGAGGATCCGCATGCAGCCTGTGCTGAGGCAGCTACACTGGTTGCCAGTTAGCTTCCAGATCAGGATTAAGGTTTGGGTTCTTACCTTTAAGGCCATTTGCGGCCTGGGCCCTGCTTATCTGAGGGACTACTTGACTCCTTATGCCCCCCACAGGGCTCTTCACTCTGCCAGTTTGATTCAGTTGGTTGTCCCTATCCCCTAGGTAGCACACCTGGCCTCGACCTGTTGGAATGAGCTCCTGGAAGAACTATGAGCCCTAACGGAACTATCACAGTTCTGCAGGGCCTGCAATATGGAACTCTTCTGCCAGGCATTTGGTTGAGGCCACGCTAGGAAGAGCGGGTCCCTCCCGGTGTAGGCCCCCATAGGCCAGACATTGCCGGAAGATCCCCTTATGGGTGTGGGTACGGCAATTGCTGCTGTTATAGGGTGTGGATGGGTGGGAGGAGGGAAGTTCACAGAGTGGTTTTTGCCACCAGTATGGTTTTATGGTTATGTATGTATTTTATGTGGGTTTTAAATTCTATTGTAAACCGCCATGAGCCAGCAGGGTCTGGGAGTGGCAATAAACATAACAAATAAGTTTGTAAGTTTGTAAGTGTCATAAACTTTAAGGCATCAAATGAACTGGTTCAGCTTGTGAAGTTCATGATGCAGTAGAAACCTCACCCCACCCCCAGCATGCTAGAGACTCCAAACTCACATGGATCCTAGGAAGACACTTTTCTATCTGCCATCCTCTATCTGCCATCAGAGTTTGGTGAGGATTAGATTTATGGGGTCTGATCTTAAGAGTTAATGTGAAAACAAAATAGAAAATAGTAATACTTTGAAAGCTGTGACTTCATTGAAAGCCAGTGTGGTGTAATGGTTAAAATGTCAATTTAGGAGTTGGGAGACCCAAGATCTGTCATGGCAGCACACTGAGCCAATCATTCCTTCTCTCAGCCTAACTTATCTCTCCCAGAAGAGCTAAATCTGATTCTTACAGTACCCAACAAGATTTTCAGGATATACATTTTCAAGAAGCAAAGTTCCCTGAAACGTATACCCTGAAAATCACATTGCTCTCTAAGGTGTGACATATTTGATGCTCCACAGTATTAATTCCAAAACCTTAGATTACTGTCGGTTTAAATGGTTTTGTATATGATCATCTATCTTTCGTGCTTTCATCCAGTCCTTTCTCCAAAGAGCTCATAGAACAATACTTCTGGATTTTATAACAAAAGTCCAATGAGTTTGCCAGCGGAACCAAGCCTACCTTTTAAGGTTCATGGAGGAAGTTTTGAATCCCGGTTTATCCTTGAACTACACAGTTTATCTTACTGTGAACTTGGTTTTTCTATTTTTCAAGAACATATTCCCTGAATAATGGACAGTGCCTATACAAATAGTTTTGGCACTGTGTTGTAAGGGCTGGCCCCATCTAGCTTCTTCACTCCTAGCCCACATGGCTTTTGTACCATGATGCCTTTTAGCTTATCAAAGGGGACCCTTTTTCCTTTTATCATCAGCAGAAAAGCTGGTTGGATCCAGTCCCAGGGCTAAGAAATCTAAGACGATGCAAATTCAGGAGATCTACTGAAAAAATGGCAGCTTTCAGGAGCTATATTGTGAAATTCAGGGAACTCTGGATTATTCTTATCAAATTCTCCAGCGTTGTCTTAGGTATGTTGTCACTATCACTGACTGTAATTTGATGTGTTTACAAACATGTTATCAGTAGTGCCAAGAATATCTCCCTAACGCCACAGCACTAAACGTCTCTGATGCTCTATCTGTCTCATAACACCAACATAATGTATTTGGATTCGCATCTTCCCTTATCTAAGAGCTTTTTCTCACAAGTTAAGAAAAGATTAAAGAATACCTTTTAGGCTGTTGTGTATTTTTAATGAATGACCACCCTGCAGTTCTGAATGGGCAGGAATGCAGTTTCCATTCAGCAAATGGTAGCCAGACAGGAAGGTGGTATGACTTTTCCACATCAGTATCATTGCACTTTTTGTGTCCACAAATAACTCAGATCTGAGAAGAATTGTTGGACCTCCAGCTACACCTGGACACAGCAAGTGAAGAGACAGCTTCCATGACATCCCTTGGAAGCAAGGAAGGCCAAAACATCTCACTTGTTTAAAAAGTAATGTGGATCAGCTGGATACAATGAGAATGAATTAATAAGCATGTCTATTAATCAAGATACCACAAAGCTCTACATAGAGCAAAACTTCTAGGTGCATCAACTTCACTGAAGCTGTGTAGATATGAGTCCAGTGCAGCCTATAAAGCACAATATAATAAATACTGTCACCAGTATGCGGATGACACCCAGCTCTATCTCCTGATGGAAGGCCGGCCAGACTCTCCCTCAGAAACATTTGCCAGATGTTTGGAAGCAGTGTCTGGATGGCTCAGGCAGAGTCAGAGCTGCTAGGATCCTCACAAGATCATCTTGGAGAGCCCATGTCCAGCCTATGCTGATGCAACTGCATTGGTTGCCAATTCACTTCTAGATCAGGTTCAAAGTTTTGGTTTTTACCTTCAAGGCCAACCGCAGCTTGAGCCCTGCATATCTGAGGAACCGCTTGTCTCTATATGCCCCCTGCAAGGCTCTTCGCTCTGTGGGTATAAATCTGCTGATTATCCCCGGTCCCCATGAGGCCTGCCTGGCCTGAACCAGGGCCGGGGCCTTTTCGGTCCTGGCACCAACCTGGTGGAATGAGCTCTCAGATGATCCGAGGGCCCTTACAGAGCTGTCCGTATTCTGCAGGGCCTGGAAGATGGAGCTCTTGCACCAGGTATTTGGTTGAGGCCAAGCCAGGAAGATTGGGTCTCTCCCTGCTTAGGCACCTGTATAGAGGTATTCACTCTGGTCAGCTGGGCATGGGAGCCTCTCCTGAGGATGATGGTGGACCATTGGGGACTAGCATGGCCTGGTGTCATTGGCTGTGGATGGAGGTGGTGGAGAGGGAAATAGATTAGTTTTGTCCACCATGAAGATTGTTGTTGTTGGTTCTATTGTTTTTATTGTAAGTTGCCACTACCCGGCTGTGCCAGGAGTGGCAGCTAATAAATACAAGCATACAAGAGAGCCAGTTTGGTGTAGTGGTTAGGAGTGCGGACTTCTAATCTGGCATGCCGGGTTCGATTCTGCGCTCCTCCACATGCAGCCAGCTGGTTGACCTTGGGCTTGCCACAGCACTGATAAAGCTGTTCTGACCGAGCAGTGATATCAGGGCTCTCTCAGCCTCACCCACCCCACAGGGTGTCTGTTGTGGGGAGAGGAAAGGGAAGGCAACTGTAAGCCACTTTGAGCCTCCTTCGGGTGGGGAAAAGTCGCACATAAGAACCAACTCTTCTTCTTCCAAACAAACAAACAAATAAATAAAGCAAGCAAGCAAGCAAGCAAGCTTGCAGCAGCCAGGGTCTAATTACAGGGATTGTATTGCCCCTGTGCTGAAGGAGGTGCTGGAAGCTTCAAGAAGAACAGCCTCCCACTCTTGGGACCATGAGGCTCTAAGGCAAGCCCTGAAGAGCTACAGTCCTAGTCCTAGTCAGACACAACCTTGTCTTATATAGCAGTGCAGTCCTCTGTGGAGTCATAAAGAGACACAATGAAAGACTCTACCAAGCATCTAAGTAGCTGTGCATTTATTTATTGTATATATGTGTTGACTGCCACTCCTGGACCTTACCAGCTCATGGTGGTTTACAATAAAATGTTAAAAACCACATAAAAACAGAAGGAAAAAATATAATCCCCAACCAAACATATAGTCATATCACCTGATAAATGTTTAATAAATTAAAAAGTATATTAAAAATTCATTAACTCCCACCCATTTGGGAAATTCTTTCACGACCTCAAGTAACCCCAGAGTTTCATGAAACCCTGGTTGAGAAAGCCTCCTTTAGAAGGATGTGGAGGAGAAGCAATAGGAATTGTCTCCAGTTTGAAGCTTCTCTCTTTAAAAAATAGCACACATACTATTTCCCAGTTAGTCTCACCCTGATTTTTGCTTGAAGTTTTGAAACTCTGCTCTGAGTTCTAGCTGCACCAATATAGAGGCTCTGTGCAGGGACCATTGTATAGTCCTGTACTGTTACTGACACTGGAAGTTTTGGGCACATTGAACGGTGGGGAGCTGGAAGATCTGGTTTCATATCCTCAGCCATAAAACTCACTTGGCAAGACCACAGTCTAATTTACCCCCCAAACCATCAAATGAACTCTATTAGATCATGGCAAGGCACTATATAGCCTACCCTCATGTTTCCAACCATGGCCAATGAGATGCTCCTATGAAAACTACAAACTGGGCAAAAATACAAAATGCCTCCTCTATAGTATGCCTCCCAGAAATTGATCTTCACAAGCATCCTGCCTCTGAACATGGAGGCTCCATTTAACCTAATGGCTAACAGCCATTGATAGACCTATCATGCTGATTATTATTAGTGCAATCATACATTGGAAGCATTTGTTGCCTGGAAACTAGTATAGAAATTAGTACTAATAATGATTAAGGTATGAATAGAGCATCCCAGGGCTACAGTAACACAATTGCAGGGGGAGGGGGTTACTCAAGAACTCCCATTGTGCCAATGTATCCCTGATCTATGGATTGAGCTATAATTTTGTACAAGCATATATCAGGTTTAAACTAAACGGTGTCATCTTTCAAAGTGCAGCTTAATGAGAACTATATATACAATAACCTTTTAAACTAGACAGAATAATTGTCTAGATTATTGTTTGAATCCCCTAGTATTAATATGATAAATTAATATCAGTCCTAATTAATAAACAACAGTTTTCAGGAAGTTGAAATTTAAAAACTAGATCTCCTACTGTTTTAAGGCTCTCCCTCTTTCTTTTGATACATGCATATTAGCTTACAAAGCATGTCAAAATCTGAAATTTGTGATACAGGTTTTTCAAGATCAACCTATCATTGCAAGGAAATGCAAGGTAAACCAGTAAATGTCATTTGGGTGATAATCACTATGCTTTGTATGAGCTGGCTGACACAACCTTAACTTGTGATGTTTCTTCAATGGTTCTTTTTGAAAGTACCCTTTAGAGATATTAAGCTTTTTATCTCCCATTATATTTATAACACTAGTGCTGTCTTGAAACCTGCCTCTTCTCCTCCCTGGAGAATTATGGCAGAAGTTCAGCCAACTCCTGGAATTATTGATGAACTACTGCTGAAAAATGTGATTGCAGGTTGAAACAATATGCCTAGATGGATGATGCTGGGACATTCTCTCCTGTGTGTGCACCTAGCATGCAGCTTTTCCATGTTTATGAGCGGCAGAGGATGCAGTGGCTGGGGAACAGGCCCTGATGGCTTCTTGCCAGCAGACACCACAGCCCATCCCATAACGTTTTCCCCAAAGCAGTCAAACAGTGGCTGTTTCAATACTTTACACTTAATCAATCATCTACTCACACCATTAGCAGCATATTGAGGGCAGGACTGAGAAATTGGCAGTTAGAGACTGGTTTGGTCTACACAGACATCTGGCAGGCGCTGGTGATTATACCAAAAGAGAGCGTATTAGTTTGGCCTTAAGAAACATTGTATCTGGAAAGACCTCTCTCTGCCATGAAAATGGACTACCAAGGTTTGTCGAAAGAAGTGTAGCATTCAGTAAAATAGGTAAGGAAGTCAAGGCATGGTTAGTCCATAGCCAGCTGCAGTGATGTAGTCATCAGGGGAATGAAGAAGGAGCTAGTTTTATATTCCTTACTTCAGCTTTTGCTGGCAGGGGCTCCTGGGAATTGTAGTCCATGGACATCTGGAGGGCCGCAGTTTGACTACCCCTGCCTTACTTTTTACCACCCAAAGGAATCCCAAAGCGGCTTGCAAACGCCTTTCCCTTCCTCTCCCCACAACAGACACCCTGTGAGGTAGGTGAGGCTGAGAGAGTTCTAAGAGAACTGCTCTGTGAGAACACCTCTAAGAAACCTGTGACTAGCCCAAGGATGCCCAGATGGCTGTGTGTGGAGGATTGGGAAATCAAACCCCATTTTCCAGATTAGGATCTGCTACTCTTGAACCATGCTGGCTCATGAGATGGTGATGAGTTGGTAGAAGTTTGAGGTTGAAGAATGAACTGCATTTCATCAGATTACAGGTGGGGATTCCAGTACTAAATACTTCTTCATATTTAAAAAAATCCATTAATTCTTTAAACTGCCAATTTAAAAGAAACACCACTACCTCAGTGGCACAGGGGAAGTACCCACTGCAGGACTGAGACAGGGAAAATAAAGAGAAACCCAACCATATGGAAGCATCATTGCTGAAGTACTGAATCAACAGCCAGAAAGACACAGAATATATCTTCACTGTGTGACATTACACTGAGCTACCACACAGGGTGGTGGAGAAGGTAAGGAGGAAAGCTACATATACTATCCTGAGTTCTTGGGGCAAACTTGATGTAGAAGTGTAAAAAATAAATTAATTAAAATGTCTTCATTTTTATGGCAGAGTAAATGGTTTCTATGCACAAGGTCATAAAAATATGTCTTCCAGGAAGTCTCTGGTTCAAATATCACCTCCTTCACAAAGTCAATAGGTCTTCTTTAATAAGATGCTATTCCCTAAGCCTTCCATATGAACATCTAACAACAACATACGTAAATAATTAATAGTATAATAC
This sequence comes from Paroedura picta, assembly GCF_049243985.1. NCBI lineage: Eukaryota > Metazoa > Chordata > Lepidosauria > Squamata > Gekkonidae > Paroedura > Paroedura picta. Next base: position 97,498,346 of record NC_135372.1, on the reverse strand, counting down.
CCATTGAAATATCACTATTATAAGTGGAATCTTTATTTACAGAATTATCTGAAAGTCTACTAGAAAACTTAGACGATGCATACAAACTATGCCTAGCAGTCTCTTGGGAGAGCTCCTGGTCTGCCTTTTAAATGAAAAGAGCAAACTGGCTACAATGGTAAGCAGGCTACCTCCCACGGACTACTAATGCTGCAAAATGATAGGAAAGTAGCTGGAAAATATAGCTCAGTGTTAGAACATATGGAATACGTAAAAGTTCCATTCATACTAAAAGCATATCAAATTCTAGGGCTAAGAAATACTTCTGCCTGAAACCCCATGGAAGCTAATGGCAGAATAGATGCCACCAGGCTTGGTGGGCCAGTGGCCATGTTCCTGCAGCATTTGAAAGCTTACAAAGCTCTTATAAATTATTATAAAAGGAAAGAAAAATGACGTTCTTTTAAAACCCAACAGTATGTTTTTCTAAATTCAAAATATGAGCCATGAAAACGGAAGAACCAGTGTTAGCTACAACTTGCATTCAAGGCACATGGACTGTCAAGTAACTACAAAACCAGCCTCTGTGTTATTATTGTTTAAGCATTTGGTGGTTCTTAAGCTTTAGACACAGGAGGAGATTGGGGCTAACTACTGCTGTGCTCTCTAAGAATCATTTCATTTTTAACTTCTTAACTAGGTCATGAACACAGGAAGGCAACTTCTAAAATCAGCAGCAGCAGATATTTAAAAGGCAGACAAAAATGGAAACAAGAAAGATGTATTGACTTCTGGTAGATCAATTAATATTTAATTTTTGAACAATTGTCCATGTCCTCACTAAATGGGCATAGAGGAATACAGGACTGTACCAGCTGGCCCAGCCCCTGACATGCATCCATTCAGCTTCTATGTAAGGTCACAATCCAGAGATGGAGTCTACACACATCAGATCATGTCACTGTATACAACTGACTGAACCTGCAGTCATCAGATTAGAGCCAGTGGGTGTGAGCCAGTTACCTGTGCAGACAGATATCTGAACAGGGGCAAAAGGAATCCTGGGTGTAAGCTGCACTGAGCTTTTATTCCAATCCCAGGTCGATTCAGTCCCTGCTATCTCCACTGAATGTGATTTCCATTTTGATTTTGTCTGATTTAAAATTTCCCTCTGCAACAATCAGGATTGATCCGGAGTGACCCTACCTTTATCCTGTGATATCTTAGAGTGCTTTTAACCCTCAATACTTTAAGAATCGGATTGAGAGACAATGAGCTCCATGGTAGAGAAGCCCTGATTGGCCAAGGCTGCCCAGATGACAAGCTTGCTTTAAAGGGGAAGCCCCTAATTTCTCAGCAGAAGCATAGAGATTTGCGTCTTGGATTTTTTATTTTATTTTTTTCTCCCTTCTCTGCTGTCTGCAATCATCTCCCCCCCCCTTCCAGAAAAGAAAGAAAGAGACTCGGCTGTGCTTGGCTCCTCCAATCCTCTCTCCCCCCCCTTCAAAAAAACATAAAGTGGATTCACCAAGCTATTTAGTGCTAGCTGCCGGAGAGCAACTGGAGAGCAACCAGGGAAGGTATGGAGGCTCAAATGCGCCTACCTCGTCCCAACCTTGCACCCGCCTGCCTCTCCTTTGCTCCTGGGGATGTGAATTTCTTTTTTAAAATGGCTAACTTCCTGGAGCAATGAATAGGCAGACAAGTGTGCAGGCAATTCCAAAAATAATTTTTTCCCCAAAGTTGTAAAACAAAGTGTGCCTTCCCAAATTTTTCTCCCCCCTCCAAAAATCAGGAACAAGATTAATTTTAAAAAGTATCAAAGGACTTGTGATCCTGTACAGGGTGGCATTCAAAAAGCACTATGCATCTATTATTCTATGCATAGGTTTTTCAACAGAGAGGTATGAAATTTTAAAAATAAATTAGTGGGTGACATGGGAGCTTTAAAACATGGAGAAAGGAGATTGGTTGCTTGGATTTATTGACAGGTGGAAGTGCAATGCATATGAGGCGCATTGCTCTCTTCCACCATTTCCAGCATCAGATGTGGAGGGTGAGACGCATGAAAAGGCAGCAGACAAAGGCGAGACAGCAAAAAAGTGAGGAGGGGCTGGGAGGCACAATAAAATTTAGCGCTTTGTCATTCATCTGGCATAATGCTATTTTTGCTGATGTGTGGAAATTGCCTGAAAGTTCAGTATTAAGGATAAAATGCTTTGGAGAACGGTCTAGGAAATGTTGTTGATGTTAGGCTTATCGGAGTCCTTTTAAAAATGTGTTTTGGAAATATTTACCAGATGTGGAATATACATGTCAACTTTTTCTGGAAAGTTGTCATTGTGGCAAAAGATTTTTCTCTCACAAGGCTAGCCCAAGGGAAGGGAAGTCCCTGAATGGGGACCTGGGTTTGCCTTTCCTTCATGTCAGCTCCCTGCTAGTCTCTGGAGGCTCTTTATTTCCTTCAAGATAATCCTCTTCCCTTGTATTCTCCCAGCACCTGTGTAGGCCTCGCTCTCCCATAAGGCTGCTGTGCCACTTCTCCTCATTTCCCATTTTGGACCCTGGCATTTTGGACCTTCCTCCTCCTTGACCTCTAACATAGGCATTTCTCAAACCTCACCACTGTGTTAGGACAGTGCAATCCTCTGCAGAGTTATACTCTTCTAAATCCATTGAAAGCAATGCCCTCAGAAGAACACGATCACTCTTAAATATGATTAGCTGCTATTCTGTGCTCTGCTTTATTCTAGAGAGCCACCCAAGAAATTCAGCCATAGAGAAAGTGTTGTCTGCTATACACTGAATGGCTCTAGACTATAAATATTTAGATGGTTGTGTGTGAAGGACCAAATTCCTCCTTTGCAAACCCAAAAGAGCTAGCGAGTTTGTGTCGATGCCAGTGGCTGTCAGCTTCACTTCTGAATCGACTGCTGCTTTAAATCAGCCTCTTAGAGTTGTTGTCTCACACAGTTTCTGTTCTTGCATCTAATATTAAAACAGTAATGACTGTGGCAGTAAGATAATAAGCTTCAGTCAGATTAGAAGGGGCAGGTTCTTATCTGAGAGTGCTGAAGACACATGTCTTTCACCTGCTCCTTTAATATCCCCCATCTTTCATTCCTGCCGCCTAACCCCCACCCACTGACTTAGAACAAAAGCAGTATTATTGTCCTGGGTCTTTTCAGGCAGCAGTCAGGAAGGCCTCCTCCCCTCCCCTCCCCTCCCCTCCCAGCCCTACTCCCTGAATGTGTAGCAGTTTGAAATAAGCTTTTTTTTTTCCACCCTTGCCAGAGATTAGCATGGTTTGACAAGGCAGTGAACTTTAGGCAGGGTGAAATAGGGTCTCCTTGGGAAGTTTAGACAGTAGAGTCCTGATTAATTTTTACAAAGAAAGGCACAAACACGGAGGCTGCTGCTGCTACTGATGATGGTTGTGGTGGAGCAATGGAAGACAAGAAAAGCAATTGGTTTATGAAAAGTGGTGTTGCCATCTCATAATATACATGGAGCTGGAAGCAAGACTACATGTGAATACATATGAATTGTTCATGAACCAGTGCAGCATGGTATTTAAAGTGTAGGACTGAGATCTGCAAGACTCATATTCAAATACCCTCTCTGCCATGGTACCTCGCTAGGTGACCTCAGGCCTTTCACTTTTTCTCTCTGCCAAGCGTACCTCACCAGGCTGTGGTGTTGATAAAAAGAGGAGAAATGATGCTGCAGACTGCATTTGGGTCCCCATTGTAGAGGAAATCAGGATATATAAATGCCTAAATCAGTAAATGAAAGGGCTAGTTGTTTTAGCATATCCTTCCCACAATTAGTTTCTCCAAACATAAAATAATATTTCTGCTTTTAAAGTCCACAAGAAAGCAGCAAAGCTTTCAATGTGTTTCATATCTGGGGGAGCTAAGAATCTAAGACTAATTTCTCCACTGTTTTTCTATGATGGCTGATATTTGAAAGAAGCACATGTATGATCAAGTTGGCTCTCTGGTACAATCTATCAAATCACAATGAGGTACAGAGAGTATGCCAGTGGTTGAATAACACAGCAACAATGTGCCAGGAGGGGGCTGGGGAGGAAGTCACAACAAAAAGATCAACAGGGTGTGATGCACAACCTCTGCCAACCATAATTCTCTTCCCTCCTGGCATGCATATTGCAAGTTTATTACCCTGATTCTGATACCATGAAATTACAGCTACATGAGAGGTTTGAGACCTTCCCTACCAGGACATTGTTTACTGATTTATACCTGTAATTGTTGGATTGTTGGTCCTGGATTGTTGGACTCAGCATGCCTGCACACTGGGAGCTGCGTCATCGCTCTTTCCTTTTTTTTAATAGTAAAATTTTATTAGAAAATTTTTACACTACAATTTTATTAGAAATTTTTAAATACAGTCTGAAGAAAAAGCAAGACAAAAGAGAAAACAGAAAAAAGCTCCTTATCTATGATGGTTATGAATCAAATTATTATCCCTTATACTACGTTAATACATTAAACCTTTAAAATCACATTTTCTATAATTTCATATTTTCCCTTCCTCAGATCTATCGATCATCATTTCATTTTAATTCAAATCACACAGAAGGCCTAAAGAAGATTTTCCATTAGTTACAAATACTATAGCTAATTTCTAATGAAACTAATAAATTTGGACATTCTTGTCAATTCTACCCTTTTTTTCAAACATCCAACCATTTTCCAAATCCATATCATGCAACTCCGTGTCATCCAGTTGCTTTGTTTCTTGCCCCTGGGGATGCCATATTGCTCTGATTGTGTAAGTGTAGTCTCCTTATTTGACTTAACCTGGAAGCTGCTCTCTGACCCCTCCTATCATCCTGTGTCCTTTTTTCTCTATATCTACCACTTCTGCATATGGTCCTTTAAGGGTTCAGATGCATTTACAGCTGTCTCCTCTAGATACCTCATACCACCACATATATGATACCAGATAGGGTCTATCCTTGATGAAAAACAACTCCTCCCTTCTGGCCTGGATCATTTTGTAATGCTATTTGATTGTTTGCTTCTCTAGAGACAGCTAGCTTTATATATCACTCAAATATAGAGTGTAGAACTTGTAGAACTTTTAAAATGGTTGGTAGCTCCAAAGATACACTACCTCTTACCTCTTGCAAAGACCATAAAATGTGTGTGATTTTTTTTTACAGTAATGTCAGGTCAATGTCACATGCTTTTTCCTAGATGGAAGTGATATCTGTGTAGGGCAGGATTTCTCTGCCAGAGTTTCATGAAATCTTGGGGTTTCTTGACAGCCCTGAAAGGGTTCCCCAAATGGCAGGCAGTTAATTGCGTGTGTTTGTGTGTGTGTGTGTGTGTGTGTGTGTGTGTGTGTGTGCAAAGCCCATTGCACCAGGGGAACAACGGGTGCCCTGTGGCCTTCGCAGGGGCTGGCTACATGGCAAAAGCTCCTACCCACCCCTGGACTCTAGAGGCCCCGCCTACAAACTTCAAGGAACATTCCTGACCTAGAAGTCATCAACCTCCAGGTGTGGCCTGGGAATCTCCTGGAATTGGAGGTCATCTGCAAACTATAGAGATCAGCTCCCCAGGGGAAGATGACAGTTTTGGAGGGGGTTCTTCAATGACAACTCATCTCCAGGCTCCTGGAGATGAAAGGGCTTGTTTGGGAGGGGGGGGGGACACTCTGTGGCACAGTGCCTCCGAGAGGCTGCAGGATACCAATCTCCAATTGGGACCTGGGGACTTGCTGGAATAGCAGGTCATTTCCAGACAACAGAAATCAGTCCCTCTGGAGAAAGGGGCTACTTGGGACTCTCTGCCTTTGGATTGCATGGAGGTGCAGGGATGCCAGGCTCCATGTGGGACTTGGGAACTGGAATGACAGTTCCTCTCCAGACTGCAAATCACTCACCCTGGAGAAAAGATCTGCTTGCGACAGTGGGGGGGGGGGTTGTCTAGCACTCCCCTATACACACACACACACACAGAGAGAGAGAGAGAGAGAGAGAGAGAGAGAGAGAGAGAGAGAGAGAGAGAGAGAGAGAGAGAGAGAGAGAGAGAGAGAGAGAGAGAGAGAGAGAGCACAGAAGACAAAAGTATTCCACCCTTCTTAACCACATAAATCACCTTCTTAACCACACAATCATCTCTCCATGTAGGAAATAGCTTAGTGTCTCCCTCCTTGGATTGCTATGAGATGCCAGACGGTCCAGATTTAACAGAAAAGAATCCCATAACAGTCAATAAGCAAACTTCTTCTACCTGTGCTCGAGCTACATATCTTTATGGTAATGACAATTTATACAGCTTGGAGCAGTGGTTAAGAGCAGCAGCTTCTAATGTGCTGAGCTGAATCTGATTCCCTACTCATCCACATGCTGGGTGACCTTGGGCTAGTCACAGTCCTGTTAGAGACTGTTCTCACAGAACAGTTTCTCTCAGAGCTCTCTCAGCCTCACCTACTTCAAACGGTGTCTGTTGTGGGGAGAGGAAGGAAAGGCTGAGTATCCTTTGGACAGTTAGAAGCAAGATATAAAAAACAACTTTTCTTTAACTGGGAAGGTGCTATTGGGAAACAATGTCTTCCCCTCCACATGTCCCCATGGCCTTATGGTGCTTCTGTGCCCTGTCTACAGTCTCACCATCTTCCATGCCATTGGTCTCAAATTTGTTTTGTTGTGATGGTCTTGGAAAGGATTGCAGCAAGACAAAAGTCGTATCCATGTGGAAAGAGAAAGTCTGCATCTTCCCAGTCCCCCCTACATCAGCATTATTTTCCCTGCTGTAATTTCCTGTGATGTCTACCCCCAAATCATTCCTCCTTTCTCAGATTGCAAATGGCAAACCTCACATGACTTACTCATTAGTAAACATTCATAGGGCAGAGGCTTTTCCTGACTGCCCTGGGTCCCAGAGGGCTAGCAGTGGGCCATTTATGAGACTTCCACAGCCCGCTCTCCAGAAGGCATGCAGAGACTGTGCCAGGAGGCATGCAGAGACTGTGCCCATGTTCTCTGAGTTGAAAAAGCCCAGGAGGCCAGGGCAGCTTACTGGCAGCAGGGCATGTTCTGAGGTCAACTCCTCTTCCAAACTTCTGAAACTGGCCGGAGGTTTGAGGCAGAGTGATGATTCCTTTCCTGGCCGAGATTTCTTTCCTAATTGGGGCTAAACTACCAGGGTTGGCCATGACTTACTAATGAGTAAACATTCCTAGGGCAGAGGCTTTTCTTGGGTGGCCTGGATCCCAGAGGGCCAACAGCAGGCCATTTCTGGGCCTCCATGTCCTCGGAGTTGAAAGAGGCCAGGGCAACTTACTGCCAGCAAAGCATGCTCTGAGGGTGCCTCCTCTTCCACCCAGCAAACTTCTAGAACCAGCAGGAAGTTGGAGGCAGAGACCTGATTCCTTATTAACCTTTTCTAGCTGAGAGCCTCTTGTGGCACAGAGTGGTAAGGCAGCAGATTTGCAGTCTGAAGCTCTGCCCATGAGGCTGGGAGTTCAATCCCAGCAGCCGGATCAAGGTTGACTCAGCCTTCCATCCTTCCGAGGTCGGTAAAATGAGTACCCAGCTTGCTGGGGGGTAAATGTTAATGACTGGGGAAGGCACTGGCAAACCACCCGGTATTGAGTCTGCCATGCAAACGCTAAAGGGTGTCACTCCAAGGGTCAGACATGACCCGGTGCTTGCGCAGGGGATATCTTTACCTTTAGCTGAGAGCTCACTCCAGATTGGGGCTAAACTACCAGGGCAGGCCATTGCTGGCTGAGGGCCATCTCCTAGTGTGGATTTGGGGGAGGACAATCAGGTAGGGAGTGAGTTGTTTGCATGCAATTTGAGCTAATTGGCTTTCATTGGCAGAGTGCAATTTGAGCTAATTGGCCCTCGTGCTTTCTCTCTATATTGGAGGCACCCCCCCCCCCGAGAGGGCCAATCGGGTAGGGAGTGGGTTGTCAACTTGAGATTATGTTTGGTGATTTTAAATTGGTTAAACATTTAGCCGTTATATGACCATATATGGTCATGTTGACCCACCCTCCCCTCCCAAAATGGCCAGTGGTGGGCCTGGAGAGTGTGGGAAGGGGTGGGGCCCCAGGTGGGTGTGTACACAGCTAAACCATATTCTGCACGATCACACATGACATTCCTTGGAGGCTGAAGGTTTCAGGGGTTTCTCAATGGTAAAAAGGTTGAGAAAGGCTGGTGTAGGGGAATACCTTTGATTTTAAAGTACTATGGTTTTTTTAAGGGCCAGACTTACAATTCTATAACTGTCTGGGGATAAAAAGTATGCAGAAGCCTCAGGTCTACACCAGGTATTTATATTCTTCCACCCTTAAATCAAATAAATCCTCACTGACCTCGTGCAAGTATGTGGGCTGTAGGTTGGGCTTGATATTAAGCAAATGTAGAATGTGGCTTCTCAGTCCATTCCACCCATACTCATTCAGAGTGGGACTCAGAGTTTCAGATCAGGGGAACCTTTGGACTGTTCCTCATTCTAAAGGACAATTTTGGCCACTAGCTCAATAACCTCCTGAAATCATTCTGTCCTGCCAGAGATTCCTGCCTAATGCTCATTAAGCCACTTGCAAATCCAGGCTGAACATGGCCGCGTAAGTTTAATAAAGCAGAAAACAGATGCCATCAATCATATGAGCCCACCACACATCTGGGGTAAATTCAGGGAGATTAAGCTTTTCTTTTCTCTTGGCCTCAAGGTCTCCCTCTAAATAATTTTGGAGATAATATCCCAGTGCACAGGCATGACAACTGGCTGATATTTTTCTTCTCGCACAAATAATCTTCCCTATGCATAGATGACTGAAGGCCACCCTTCTAGATGTAGATTTTTACCTCCCAGGATAAGTTTTGAACTTGCCAAATTATTGTAAAGTGGACCTAGCTTATACAGTAATGGCTTTTCTGCACACTCCGGTTACTTTGAACTTGTGCTAGTATTGCTTTAATTTGCATGTACTCTGCACATTTTTCTTTCTTTTGATTTTTCTCCCATATATCACATAGAATAAACTGCATCCCCATAGAAATATCAGATTTTGTTGATGACAAAGCTGGGTGGGCAGACTTTAGGTTTGGTCTTCTGATTAGTTAGTCCAAGACCAGGCAGCCTTTCTCTTGGTGTCACCAACCTCACAGTGCTGGCAAGCTTATAAAAGGAGTCAGGACCTTTGCCAAGCTACTGGGAATAACACTGGGGATGAACAAGTTGGCTGGAGAGGTTTGATGGACTTCTCAGTATCCGCCAGCATGGACTGGGGGCACAGATTGAGAATGTAAACTGAATAAGGGGAGGAAGATAGCAGAAGGTACAGAGTGGGAGGTACGAATTTGGGTGGTTGAAAAATGGAAGTGTGGAATCTTTATACATTTGATTAAGCTTCAACTTCTAAACAAAGTGTGGGGGGGGGGACCTAACTGAGAGCTAAAGTGAGGAAAATCTATGCAGAAAGCAAAATTATCCCTGACTTAGGTGAGTAGTGAAATCAGTGGAAAAGGAGAACAAGTAAAAGAAATACACTGCAAAAGTGAGGGAAAACACCAATGCAAAAAAGTGTTAAGTCTCCAGCCTGAACATAGCTCCCAAGGGTATAGTTCCTCCTTGGCAGCAGAATAACTAGGGAGTGTGGAAAACTAGGATCTTTAGCTGGGAAAATTTAGGGTTGCTTCTAGGTTTCAACTTGTTTAAGAAATTCCTCAAATTTGGGTAGGTGTGGTCTATGAAAGGAGGGGTTTGAAAAGTGTAGATTTCAGCCAGGTGCAATTCCATAAACTCCACCCTCCGATAGGGTTGCCAACCCCTAGTGAAGGTTGGGGTCTCCTGCCACCAAGTTGTGCCTTCTGCCGTTGATTTTCTGGCCAAAATAATATAAATTGGGATACACAGTGTATGACAATACACTGGATAAAGACAACACAACAAGAATTGGTACAATATGAAGAAAAGCTTTTATCAAATGCTTTGAAAGTGCAAACAATATATAGAAATACTGCAATGATATTAACAAGTTGCCTCTAGAATAAGGTGACCAGATTTAAAAAGTGGTAAAGTGGGACACAGGGGGGAGGCGGGGGGGGGACGGGGGGGGGCTGGCTTCACTGGCAGGGCATCCCCTGTCACCTTCCCCTGCCGCCTTACTTGGGCGCTCTCGCCTGGCTCCAGAGAGCAGCTCCGCTTCTTGCCGGGCACTGCCACAAAGGAGAACAACGTCTTCTGCCCGATCATGGCAGGACACAGCGCTGCAGCCCTGGAGGAGGGGGAGGGTCTGCTGGAAGTGTGCGCACCTGGCGCATGCGTGTTATGACTAGCGTGTTCAGGGTGAGTGGAAAGTGTGCGAAGTGGCTGCTGATGCGGCCGTTTCTGCCCATCGCAGCCAGCACTGCGTCGCAGGGGGCGGGAGGCGCAGCCAGCAACGGGCAGGAACGGCCGCATTAGTGGCTGCTTCTTACTCTCAAAATCAGGATTTTTGAAGGACGACACGGGACAAATCCTGAAAATTCAGGATTGTCCCATAGAACCAGGGACACCTGGTCAGCTTACTCTAGAAATTCCAAAATCCAAACAAGGAACCAGTAAATCCTGCATTTTGCTTGTGAATGCTTCCTCAGTGGACCGCAACAAAAACTTTACTGCACAAGTGTTTATAGGCCTCTAGATAATAATCGCATCCTATTGACAACTCTAGATAATATTCACATCCTAGTGACAACTCTTCAAACGATAAGACTGTGAGACTGTTGTCACTCTGCAATTAAACCATGAAGAAATTCATTAAGATGTGAATTCACGATACCAGAGCATCAGCCAAGCATCATGACATGATGATATCACTTCTGATACACGACAAAAGTAATGTACACATATCATCACCAGTGCTGTCACCTGTAAGTAACGTTGCCTACCCTCCAAAGCAGCCATTTCTACCACAACATCTGATCCCTATAGTAATTCTAGGATAATTCTAGGATATCTCCACTTGGAAGCTGGCAATAGTGGTTGCTTCACAGTCTACACAACTAGGGGTAATCTGGTTCAAAGCATAGAACCTGTCAGTGACATACTCTTGCAAGTGACTTCTTGCTTCTGTTTCTGTTAAGACTTAGAAAGTGATCTCACTTTTTTGTCCATTAGTTTCTTTGCACAGGTGCCTTGGGCAAGTGGATTTGTACCAAAAGTACTTATAACAGCCTCAGATATGAAAGACAGTGTCAAATTAAAACTTTCTTGAAAATCACAATACTTTCCTCCTCTGAAAAGTTTGATCCATATTTAAATTTGGTAGAAGTGTATACCCTGAGTACTTGATTCTCACCTTGCCTGCCGTAGTCTGGCCTTTATGTCAATCTTTTCCCATCTGCTCCTTCTACTTCCTTGTGATTTTTCTTCCTTCTCCTTGAACGTTCACATTTCACCTCAAAACCAGTAAGTTCTGTAAGTGATGCTGCCAGTACCCCCGTGTATTTATGTGAGAGACTGAGCATCAGGGCCAAAACACATTAATGGCCAAGCCGATTTCAGCAGGAGCCATTCCGTCCAGCCTAGTGCTGGCGGTGGGGCTCCTGCCAGGGCACACATGTGGAATAGATTATCCACCGTGGCTTGCAGCGGCTTTTCTCCCTGCCACTCACCTCTCTGCCCGTGTGACAGAGGAGATGGCAAAAGGTTTTCACAGCTGGAATAAATTGAGGGGTAGGGGAAAGCGAGGGGGCTTGAAAGAGACAAAAAACAACATTGAACTCAAGATGGAAGAAAGATGGTATTAGCAAAGGTAATGGAGAAAATATGTGTCTGTGTCCATACGCGTGTGAGAGATTGCATACTTTATTTACAGTCTGTTTGTTTGGTGTTGCCCACACATGGTGAAAATTGTTCAGTGGCCAACCTCCAAAATTCTTCTCAGCAGGCTCTTTGGATCTAAGAGACAGAATGGAGGCACAGAACTAAGATAGCAAGTGTGGAAGATGAAAAGGAAAAGAAAACAAGAGAGGACTCCATGGTTTTTCTATGGTGGATTCATACAGAGAGCAAGACACCATTCAGAAGGAAAATTTATTTCCAGTGCAATATGGTTCTGCTAGGAAATGATGGGGAGAGCTATGTAAGGATTCCTGTACATTACTTGAGAAAACTAAAAAAAATGGAGCTTTGGGTGCTGGAATGCTGAATGTATATATTCCTGCCTTGTAGCTGGGAACAAATATATCAAGTGCTGTGGAGCTAGGATGGCAGAAATTAGGAAACAGTGAGATGAGAGTTTCTGTCCTTTGAAATAGCTCTTGAGTTGTTAGACTTTAGAGTAGCCTAAAATAGTGAAGGCTATTCCAGCCTGATAAGAGTTATAGCCCACTGAACTAAATGTACTGGTGGGGGGCACATGGCTCTTTTTGGAAATTTTTAAGCAGAGGCTGGATAGCCATCTGACAGAGGCTGATTCTGTGAAGGCTTAAGGGGGTGGCAGGTTACAGTGGATGAGCAATAGGGTTGTGAGTGTCCTGCATAGTGCAGGGGGTTGGACTAGATGACCCATGAGGTCCCTTCCAACTCTATTATTCTATGGTTCTGTATAACAGCCCTTCAAATATTTGAAGATGGTTATCATATCAGTCGTCTTCTCTCCAGGCTAAACAGACCAAACTCCCTCAACCTTTCCTCATACAACTAGGTCTCCAAACCTCTCACCATCTTTGTAGCCCTCCTCTGGAGACACTCGTTTCTCTACATCTTTCTTCATTTGTAGTGCCAAAACCTAACACAGCACTCCAAGAGAGGTTTAACCAGAGCAGAGTACAGTGGTAACATCACCTTGGGTGATCTGGACTCTATACTTCTTTAATATAGCCCCAAATTCCGCATGCCTTTTTAGCTACCGAATCACACTGCTAACTCATGTTCAGTGTCTGGTCTACGAAGACCTGCAGATCCTTTTCACACGTACTACTGCCGAGACAACTCTAACTCATCCTATAGTGATTCATATGATTTTTCCTACCTAAATGAAGAACTTTACATTTATCACTATTAAAATTCATTTTATTCATTTTAGCCCAGTTTTTAAGCCAGTCAAGATAATCCTGTATCCTGATTCTGTCTTTTGGTGTGTTTGCTACCCCTCCTAGTTTAGTAGCTTCTGCAAATTTCATAAGTACTCCCTCTATTCCTTCATCCAGATCATTTATGAATATGTTGAATAACACAGGGCCCAGAGCAGATACCTGAGGCACTCCACTCATCACTCCTCTCCAAGAAGATGATGAACCATTTACAAGCATCCTTTGGGTACAATCTGTCGACCAGTTCTCGATCCACCTAACAGGGATAGGATCCATACTGCATTTTACCAATTTGCCAATATCATGTGGAACCTTATCAAAAACCTTACTGAAATCAAGGTAAGCAATGTCCACAGCATTCCCATGATCTAGCGAGGTAGTAACTTTCTCAAAAAAAGAGATATCGTTAGTCTGACATGACTTGTTCTTGAGAAAGCCATGCTGATGCTTAGTAATTATAGCCATCTGCTCTAGCTGCTCAAGGACTGACTGATTATTTGTTCTAAAATTTTGCCAGCTATAGACATCAAGCTGATAGGCTGGTAGTTACCTGGATCTTCCTTTTTCCCCTTCTTGAAGATGGGAACAACATTTGCCCACCTCCAATCTTCTGGCATTTCACCTGTTCTCCAAGAATTGTCAAAAATAATGGACAGAGGCTCAGAAATTACATCTGCAAGTTCTTTTAGTACCCTTGGATGCAATTCATCCAGCTCAGAAGATTTGGTTTCATTTAAAGAAACTAGGTACTTATGGACTAACCCTACAGTGATTGTAGGCCACAACTCTCATCCCTCATCGCCTAAAACAATTTTGCCATGTTAAGCACAATTCCCCCTGCAAGAGAAGACTGAGGAGTAGGAATTGAGCAATTCAGCCCTGTCTTCATCACCTGTTACAATGACATTTTCTGGTTCCCACAATGGTCCTACCATGTTCCTATTCTTTTACTTATGTTTAATATAACTAAAGAACCATTTATTGTTGTTTTTAGCATTTCTTGCTAGCCTTAGCTCATACTGAGCTTTAGCATTTTTAACACTCTCCCTACAAGCATTGGTTATGTGTTTATATTCCTCCTTGGTTATAAGGTCCTCCTTCCATTTCCTAAATGAGTCATTTTATTATTCAGTTATTTTGAAAGCTATTTATGGAGCCATCTTAGTTTCTTTAGGTTCCTTCCTGTTTTCCTTCTCATGGGGATTGTCTGTGATTGTGCCTTCAGTATTTCAGCTTTGCAAAACTCCCAACCTTCTTGGATGTCCATCTCCTTAAGTTTTTCTGATCGTGGGATTCTACCCAACATAACTTCATCAAACATAAGTTTGTTAAAATATGCTCTCCTGAAGTCCAGCCTGTATGTGAGACTATATAAAGCTTTTCTCTTCCCCAGGAATAAAGTCTAAAATCACATGGTCACTACTACCAAGCACATCCACAACTTTAACCTCATCAACCAGTTCTTCCTGACTGGTAAGAATCAGGTCTAAAATAGCAGACCCCCTGGTTGCCCCTTCCACTTTCTGGGAAATGAAATTGTCAGCAAGATAAGTCAAGAATTTATTGGACTTTTCATTTAAGACGAACAAAGTTTAATTCTGGGTATATGGTTTCATGTGCATGTATCTAAAGAAGTGTGAATGAACACAAAAGTTTATACCCAGAATTAAATTTTGATGTCTGCTGCACAGAGGACTTATCCAAGCTTTATGCCATATTGTTTTGCCCCAGGATAGTTGTCCTGGTTTTCCCCACAACCACACAGGGTACCAATCCTGTACACAGGGAGCATTTGGCCTGTTTCTCTCCTGTCCACCCCAGATTTTTGCTCCTGTACAAGGTAGCTGATGGGCAGGAAGTGGAAACTTCCCACTGGTATTTTTTCTTCTTCTTTGGCTTGTCAATCATTGTCACATGGTGCAAACTCCCTATTACCTTCCAGCACAGTTTTGTCACATTTGAGCGTCCCCTTCCAAACTCAAAATCTTTTAATTAAAAAAGTGATTGTTTTTAAATTAAATGTTCCCAGGAGGCTCTCCCTTGGCTCCACAGGGCAACTCTGACCATGATGTGTAGCCGTGGTTCTGGGTCAGTGAAGCAGAGCCACAGAAAGCATTTTTTTCATTCTTAAAGGAGTTTTTGCAGGCGAGGGAAAGTCAGGAAAGGCTCTGTTGGTGGTGGCAGAAGTGGGAGGACTAGGCAGCCTGAGCAAGCAGCCTAGTGAGTGGGGAAGGAGTCAGCGGAAATGGCACTCGGGTGGGGCAGCAAGCAGGAGCCAGCAGAAGTGACACTGGGGGAGTGGTTGCAAGAGCAGGGAAAGCATGCTGGGACAGCCCAAGTTTTCCCTTACGCATGGCCCTGCCCTGACATACATGCTGATGGATCCGGGGGCAAAAAAAGTGTTCCCTTGCTGTGGGACAACTGAGGGTCTGAGTTGGGCCAGGCCTGGGACCGTCCTGGACCAGAATCAATAACGTATGAAAGTAGGAATTAGCCCCGTGTGCAAACAAGTGGTGATCGCAGCCTAATCCCTTGTGCGGAAGACATATTTGTTAGTCTTAAAGGTGCCACTGGGCTCAAACTTTGTTTTTAATTGCTTCAGATCAACACAGCTAACCTTCTGAATCTATTCATTTTTCTGGATCATGGCCATTCTCCCTAACAGTAGGCAACCCTGTACCCATAGGATGGATCACCTGGATCTTTTCTACTGGAAAAGGTGCTTTAGTCTGATGGCCAGACTTTTGCAAAAGGCTCTCCCATGCATCAGGAGAAGGCACCTTCCATAGGAAGAAAACTCCTCCCTTGTGGATTGGATCTCCAGGATCCAGTCCTATGTATAGAATCCATGTTATACATGTGGCCTGCTGAGGACGTCTTGGTTGTATATTTTGCCACTGGATCACATTTCCTTACAGTATAGACACTTTATGTTATTGATGCATGCACAAACTCCCATATATACCATGTATTTTCTTTTCCCCATTTCAGGGTCCTTGAAACACAGTGTTTCAGGCATAGGGTTTGCTTTGTTTGCAAATGTCTCACAGTAACGGAATGGTATAATTGCACAAGCAATAAGCAGGAGGCTTGGGGGAAAGGTGGGGGGCAAACCAGGGGAAGAAAGGGAAAATGGACACTGCCTACAGGAGACAGCAACAATGTTCAATTCAGGAATTTTCAGTCTGAGGACATTTTTGTAGCCTGGCAAAGGGAAGTGGGAAAATCTATTCCAAACAGAGCCATTTTTAACTTCTACAGCTTGCCGGGTATTTCATGGCACTCAGTGCAGGTGACAGACATGGGCAGGTGCCTCAAGCTGGCACAAATATGTGGAAACAACTAATGAAGGCAAAGCCTGTGGGTTCCCTTTTACCAAACAGATTTAGAGTTCAAAGGCAGGTCAGTTTTTGCTCAGAGCTCCTGCTTTTCCAGGCAAAGTTCAGTCTCCATGACAGACAGCAGGCAACTTTGAAGGGACATACCTTTCCATTAACATACGTATGCCAATGAACCATGGCTTTTAAATAGATGTCATAATTCTAAGGTCTGCCACAGTTTTTCTTGAACAACATCAGTGCAAACCATGTAGATAAGAATGCCCAAATATGCCCCTATTTTTAGCATCACCTCCTTCTGCCGCGGTTGGTAACATCCCTCCCTCCCTCCCTCTCCATCTGCTCTCCATTGACTCCATCACAAGCTTTAAATTGTTGGTCATTAGTCACCAGGCTATTTACCCAACCTTCTCCTCTGAACCCGTCACGCTTCAAACACGCCTGGGGCTGAACCTCCCACCAGGTCCTTTTACATCTGTTTTAGAAAGAGAGGAAATCATTCAGCAATACTGACATGATAATGCCATTTGGACAGGCTGCGCCCAGCTCGGTTGGGCCCTTCTGGGACCCAGCATAAGTAGCAAGGCAGAAAGATATAGTTCTCAAGCAAAAGGGTTTTTATTTCCTCCCCTCCCATCCTCCTGAACAGAAAGACTGGAATTAGGATAATAACACACCTTAATAATATTATCCCTTGTCAAGTCCATAAAAGTCTCCTCTTGCGTTGCAGCATTTGAGAGACTATTAAGTTTTAAGGCCTTGAGACCTCCATGAAGAAGAAGAGTCATTTCTATTTTTTCTTTTTCTTTTTGAGGGTGTTAGGGTTTATGGGCCAGTCACCAGAAGAGATTGACGAGGGTTCCATTCTCAGGCATATGCCCCATAAAACTAGCCCTTGCCAAAGTGAATCCTCGTAGGCACAAAAGCAAAAGCACTGTCTGGAGGTGGAACTACAGGTGCATTCAGAATAAGGATGGTCCACATTTAACTCAGTAGGAACCGTAAATGAAAATCTACACAGCTCTTCTCTGGCAAATCAGAAGAACCATTTTACAAAATTGGAATGTCTCACTCAGCATATACAGGGTATGTCACCCCACCCTGATTTCTCACCTAAAAGTCTCCTGGGATAATCGTAGGGGAAGCTTGAGTCATGTTTGCATGGAACATCCGGGGAGAATAGAATATTTTCCACACTCATGACTGGCAGCACTACAGCACCCACTTTTTGCGCCACTGAAATCTAGCATTATGTTGTGGGAACAGCACAACAGAACTTAGATACTTCTGTGCTTAATTAGGAACTATTTATTTACTAAACTATATGGAACATCATGGGGAAATTTTAGATGGTGCAAACAAATTACAAAAACTTCAGCTTGTGGGCCCAGCTCCCCTGGTGCTTTTTATATGAAAACAGCAAACAGGCTATGTCTATAATCAGTCTGTCTTTTTCTGATGGAGAGAGCTGTAAAAATTGCTGCAAAGCTATCAGAAAGTGCACTGCTGAAAATGCATTTTAGAAAATCTAGACCTGATCATCAGTCCAATTCCCTGATCCAAAAAGTGGTCATGCATTGGGGTTGCCATGCTCCAGGTGGGACCGGGAGCTATGACAGAATTTCAGTTGATCTCCAAATTACAGAGATCAGTTATCATGGAGAAAATGGTTGCCTTGAAGGCTGGATTCTATGGCATTGTACCCTGCTGGATTCTTTCCCCTCCTCAACGCATGCCCGTCCCCAGGGTCTCCTCCCAGATTTCCAAGAATTTCCAAACCTGGATCTGGCAACTGTAATGGAGGGTGATACAGTGTTGATGTGAATAAGAAGGAACTTCTAAAGATTTCTCTAGTGATTTGTGGGGTGGGGCTGGTTTTTTCCTTATCCCCATTCTATAGTAGACTGACTGCACTGCCTGTATTTATCCTCATATTAGTGGGAGGTGGGTCACACTCTGGTGGAGCTACTATAGATTTGCACTGCTGAAAAAATTCCATGAGGAATTTGTGTAAAACAAGAGATCGGGTCTAAAATGAAGATTATGTCTCCCTCCAAAATTTTTATAGGAATTCCCTTAAAAATGAGGATGACATATTCCAGATCTCCCTGCCCAGATTCTATTCTTCACTGTTCAGTCTTGCATGCTCTCTCTCTCTCTCTCTCTCTCCAGTTTGAGGTGTTTATTTAATTGTTTTCCCTACTCCTCTGTGGCAGGGTTCTCCTGCCATTAAACCCTGCCATCCGCATTCTGACTGTGTAATTTAAAGCTATAGTTAAATTATGACTTCTCTGAACCTGTTGTGGCACTGACGCATAACCCTAATTAAATGATCACATCCATTCTGAAGCCAGTCTTTTCTCCCCTCAAACGTTAATTACAACATAAGAGGCTTTAATGGCTCGCCTCACCTCCAGCTCCTCGAAAGAAAGGTCATGCGATTAATTTTTGTCATTAATCTTCTCCCAATGTGGACACTGTGCTGTCACTGGAGCCTATTAAACCCCCTTTGTCCCCCCCCCTCCTTCCCCTCTTTTCCTTCCCCTCCCCTACCAATTCCCAAGTGACTGGCATGAATGAAAATATTTAAGATCATTCTGGCTCTAGCACATTCTTGGAGGACACCTTTGTTGGGGTTTGGAAAGGAAGGCACAACTGGGAATTTAGGTCTTCTGAAAAGAGGTTTGGGGCAGTTTGTTTTTAAGGTAATTCACTGTATGACTGAGGAAGTAGGATAAAGTTATGGGATGTTTTAAGATGGGAGAGATACTGGATGTTGAGAGTAAATATGAAGATCCAGAAATACAGGACATGGCATCTCTAAATGAAGCACAGATCTGAACTCTGCCATATGGAAAAATGTGAGAATAGTGGGATAATATAGGTACTAAGGACTCAGCAGTCTCCCAATTGCTAATGTTTCCTCTTGTGACACGCCTGGTTTTAAAAGAATGCACTCTTTTTCAAAAGGAAATGGGTATTTTTCTAAACCCCACCAAATTGGATTTGGTGATTCAATCCCCTGCATCTTGGAGCAGGTCTAATTTCCATTTACCCTTCCCATATCAACTGCACAGCCGTTGTTCCTTAAGATATGGAAGGTGCAGGCGAGAGGCACATAGAGCACATGTTTAGTGAATTTGAAGTATTGTTTTAGCTGAAACAGAGGTCTGAATAATCCCCTTTTATACAGGGTGACGTAATCAAGAAACAAGTTGTTGCAATGAACACGGTGCCACTTGAAACTGCTGCTGTCGGCAGAAAATGCCTGAGGATCAATTATGCAGCTGAATCCATAAGGCCACATCCCTGTGTTCTTGGTACGCTCCAGTTTCCAGGGCTTATGAACCTGCCTCGAGGGTATGACACATTTCAAGGTTCCCCATTTCCACCCCTGCAACTCACTAATGCTCTTTCCTTACTGGGTCCAAAGCAAAAGTCACTTAAAAATAAATAAATCTTAGCTAGAACAAAGATGATAGATTTTTGTCAACTTGCTCAGTGTAGTATAAGAGAAATGCAAGGAGAGCTTAATAGGAATAAGACTTGGCCAAAATATGCCAAGTGTGGGAAAAGCAAAGGACACTTTAGGTGCCCCAGCCAGGGCACTGAAATGGTAATCTTCTGAAGAATACCTTCCTATGTACAAATGGTTTTTTTCCGCTGCAAAGGTCTGATTTTTCATTGTAATCTTGCAACATTCAGGAAACTTAAATGTCTAAATATCCCTTCCTCCTTCCTCTTTGCCAATATGCGGGGGCTTTTTTAGAAGGTATAAAGTGTCTAACCCAGATTTCTTGCTCCTCCATTCAGTATATGGAAAAGAAAAAGAATTTCCAGACCTAAGCACATGTAGGTGAAAGTATGCTTCAATAGACCCAAAAGTGTGTGGGTATATATATGTATGTATAAGTATATATCTAAGTGTGCAAAGGGCATTCTTGACTACAACCTAAAGCATTAATAGACACCTGCAGTAGGAAGAGCGCAACAGAAAACTGAAGGCACGTACTGAATTGCACAGAGATTGCAGATTTGTATGTACATTGGGGTAGTACTGCACCTGCTTTTGTAAAACACTTGTGCAATATAAATATTGCTAATTTTAATTTTAATTATGTGAATTAAAACATAATTAGTTGCAAACCTAAAAAATAATGTTTTGCTTCAGAGATGGTGGCAAATATATGTAATTTAGTGGAACAGACCTAGGCTATTCATACAGCCTTGTTAAAATAACTTTACCAAGAAATATCAGCAATATATGATATAATTGCCTAATCACTTAAATAGGAGTAGTTGAAGTAAAATAGAAGTTGTATATTACAGACAACTTATTGCATACTCCAAGGAGAAATAATGTTGATTATGGCAGATGAAGAAAATTTGTATCAATGGGATATCATAAGAATGCTCAAACACCACTGATTTGACTCATATTCTGTTCAACAAACCTAAACGTGCAGCTATTTTTTGTCCATCATTTGACTATTTCTGAGCAGTTTGAGCCCGTTGGGTTACTTTTCATGTGCAGTGCATTGCAATCAGTGGTATTTTACACATGTGCATTCTCACATCCTGATGAGATTTCTAGTTTCCCCCTCTTCCACACAGATCTGACATCATTGCAGGCCCTGCCAGCTAATCATATAAATAAATAGTGAGCAAATCAATCAGTCAGTCTGAAGATTATAAATATCCTGTTTTTAAAAAGGAAATCTTAGCATTTAGTGTTAGTTACATCTGTATTATTGAGGTTACTTTGAGCATGCATGTTTTTATACAGCCCAGTACCTCCTCTCCCACATTAATTAACTGATCCATCTGATTACCTGACATGGGGGAGAATTGATTTCATCTACTGCGCAGATGCAAAAGCATCTGCAAGTCAAGGAAATGAAACTTTTTAACCACAAGGAAATGAAACTACACACCACAGCTACTGCAGCACCACAGAGCTGTCTGCATGGATGACAATGAATCAAACAGATTCAATGTTCAGTACATGAGAAGTCATGGCTGTCGAACTTGGTATGTTCTCCTGCTACCCCTATTTGCTGCTAAGTTCACGGCATGTCTTCCCCCTAAAAAAAATATGAGAAATTTTAGTGTGGCACTTATATGTATATGAGGAAAAAAAACTGAAATGTATCCATGTTCGCCAGGCTAGTCCAAATCAAAATGTATATAACCAAGAAAAGGAACATCTACTGAGTTTGAATTTACTATGCAATTAAGACTTTGGGGTTGCAGTTTTTAAGACATTGCTGGTACCTGTAAAAAGCAAAATACATGTTGTATGTGTCCATAAAACAAAATGTAGCAAAATGTAGCATGTTGGAATCTAAATTGGCCATCATTTCCTGATGTGTGTATATTTTGGTGGCAAACTGCATCATCTCTGGTAATTCAGAATAAACTTCAGTTAAATTAAGAGAGGCTGCACAGAAATGCTTGATGGATCACATCCAAACCTGAGTGGGGCAAATCCTTTCGGGTCCAGTTCTTAAAATGACTACACTGAGCAATACTAATTGAGAAGTTAACCCTCGAGGTCTAGTTTAGAAAAAAAATTCCACAGAGAAATAAAATTGTGGAAATACTGATGGAATAATATTGCTCAGTTCCTTATAAATACAATATAATGTCAATGTGCCGCACAACCCACCTATCCAATTTTATCCCACCCTTTTTCCAAGGAACTCAAAATGGAATGTGTAGTTTTCTCACCTCACACACATTGTCCTCATAACTCTCCAAGGAAAGTTAGGCTGACCAGCCATAGTTATCCAGTGAGTGTCATAGCAAAACTCAGGTCTTCACTGTCTTAGTCCAACATATTAACTACTAAACTACACTGGTTCTTATTATATATGAAGGCCACAAGTTAACTTGGTAAAGTCTTTGGGGACATAGCATTCTCTCAATACAAATTCCTTTTGATTTTGCAGTGCAAATTTTGGCTCTTGGTCAGGATTCAGAATTCAAAATTTAATGCTGAATTTTAAGCCATACTATATTGTTTAAAACTCATTTTTTAAAAAATTGGCACATAGCAGCTATTCCCAGTGGTGAATGTTCAATCTTATTGGCTTATCTCAAATGTGTAAGGAAGCAGCTTGTTTAACATCGATCAACTTGCAAACAGTTTTAGGATCTCAGTTCTGAACAGCACCCAGCAGAAAGAAGCACTCTGGATCCAATTAAAAAGCAAAACCGCAAATAATATTTGATACCTTTAGGATCTTATATATATTTGGAAACAATTTTAAAGGCACTCTTTCAGTCCAAATCACTGCCAGCAAAGAGCAGTCCCCCCCCCCCATATCTATGCACCCTTTCTTCTCCTTTGTCCCAAGGACATTAAGGACATCACGTCCGCAGTGCACTGTGCAAGAGGATAATAATAATTAATAACCATTAGCCACAATAAGGATAATACCAGCGGCCGGACAGGCTTGTTCTAAGGAAACCTCTTTTTTCCCCTCTTTAATGAAAACAATGATTTGACTTTGAAGAAAGTGACTTTTTTAAAAGTAAAAGCTGGATCTGGTCCTTCTATCCTACCCCCCTTTGCTCTGCACCCCCCTCCCTTTTTAACTCTCCTTTTTTCTTTTTCTTTTAATACTCTGCGTTCTATCATGCAAATCCCCTTTCAAATTATGAGAGTATTAGAGCCATCAGCGGTAATGTCACCGCCACAAAATGAGAGCAGGGACTTAAGCACCTAACGAACAATGAAATGTGCGAGCCCTGGGACAGGACAATTAAGAACTGGGCTTAGCCAGCCAGGGAAATTTATTGCTATCAAATCCATATTTCTATTTTCCCCCTGAACAGTAACCTATTTGAATATGATTAAAGGGTTTCATTAGAGACGAGAGAAAGGCCCGTGTCCCGCCGTTCCCTGTGAGCTCACAAACACGCATGCAGCAGACAGCACTTTGGGGAGTCAAAATGGGAGAAGAAGAGAGAAGCAGGTGGGGTGGATCCTCTGGCTTTCCACAGACTTCTTGGCAGGGCATCCCAATCTCACTTGAGAAAAGCCTCACAACAGGAGCAGTCCACAAGGCCTCCTTGTGTTTAATTCTTGATGTATCTGGAGGAAACAAGCTGGATGAAATCCCTCCACGGAATTAAACAAAACAAAACAAAACCATGCCCTATGTTATCATTGCAAGTCAGAATCAGCATTGTCTTTTAAGAAACAGTCCTCTTCTCTCATGAATTTAAACTACCAATTAATAGGGTAAGGCCATCACTATGAAAAATTGTGGTATAGGGAAAGGATGTGAACTGGTCAGCACCAAGATCGCTCAACAGAAATATGGGAATCATGTGCCTCCATACCATGATTCATCTCACTCAGGTTCTTGGGAATAATATGAACCACAATGTGTCATAAGACATTATCAAACGTGTCTGATTAAGCTAGGAATATTTCAGCCAAGTGATGGAAAACTGACCATATAAGGTTTGAAAACAGAAGACATTTTAATGGGTTTCAAAAACATAATCTAGTCCCTGAATGCCGTCGCAGCTACATTATTGAACTGGTAGTTTGAAAGCTGCATAAACTCTTAGCCAGTGATTCATATGCTTATTTTGTCCTATGGCACACTACATCATGGAATGTGTAGTCTTCAATCCCTCTCAGATATGGATATCTAACATTGACATGAAAGATATCAGGCAGTCTGGCGTGATTACAGGAGATTGTTGGAACAACAGTGAAAACAGCCTAATTGTGAGTGTTGCAGATTTCTTGGGCCCAGAATTTTTATAATATGATTCAAACTTGTTAAAACTCCAGCAATCAATTTAACAGTAAATCAGAAATAGTGATTGGCTCAAGGGAAGCTCCATTACTTATCTAAATGTAACCAGGACATATACCACAATGGTCAGACTGCACAGAAAAACTACAGATGGCTAACCAGTAGAAGCGAGTAAAAGGCACTGTTGGCCACAGCTGTCACTTTCTTATCTAGCAGTAGTCTAGGGTTCAAGAGCACTCCTAAACTACAGACCTATTCCTTTGTATTTCCCTTAAATCCTCTCAGGGGGATTTAAGGGAAATGCAATCCCATTCAGAATGGATTAAGTCCCAGGTCAGACACTCTGCTCAGGGGGTTGGACTAGATGGCCCCTTCCAACTCTATGATTCTATGATTCTATGATTCTACTCACCAGTGGCAATAAAATTGCCAGACTTCAATTACAGCTCATCTCGAGGCTACAGAACCCCTCAAGAAAAAAAAATGCTTTGAAGTGTTAATTGTTTAGCATAACACTGAGGTCCCTGCTCTCCCAGGCTCCATCTTCAAATCTTTAAGAGTTTCCCAACCTGGATCTAGCAATCCTAAGTAGTACTTCCATCTTGTTAGGAGGCTTACATTTCAGTTTAGAATCATAGAATCATAGAGTTGAAATGGACCTCCTGGGTCATTTAGTCCAACCCCCTGCACTATGCAGGACACTCACAACCCTATCACTCATCCACTGTAACCTGCCACCTCCTCGAACCTTCACAAAACCAGCCTCTCCATTAGAAGCTTATCCAACCTGTTTACAAATTTCCAAAGATGGAGAACCCACCACCTCTCAAGGAAACCTGTTCCACTGAGAAACCACTCTGTCAGGAACTTATTCCAGATGTTTAGACGGAATTTCTTTTGAAATAATTTCATCCCATTGGTTCTGGTCTGTCCCTCCAGGGCAAGAGAGAACAACTCTGCTCCATCCTCTATATGGCAGCCTTTTAAATACTTGAAGATGGTTATCAAATCCCCTCTCAGTCGTCTCGTCTCCAGGCTAAACTCCCCTAACCTTTCTTCATACATCTTGGTCTCCAAACCCCTCACCATCTTTGTTGCCCTCCTCTGGAAACCCTCCAGTTTGTCTACATCCCTCTTCAACTGGGGTGCCCCAAACTGAAAACAATACTCCAAGTGAGGCCAAACCAGAGCAGAGCAAAGTGGTACCATCACCTCCCGTGATCTGGACACGATACTCCGTTTGATACAGCCCAAAATTCCATTTGCCTTTTTAGCCACCGAGTCACACTGCTGACTCATGTTCAATGTATGGTCTACTAAGACTCCTGGATCCTTTTCACACTTGCTACTCCGAAGACGAGTCTCCCCCATCCTCTATTGGTGTATATGGTTTTTCCTACCTAAATGCAGAACTTTACATTTGTCCTTATTGAATTTCATTTTATTCACTCCTCGGGCCTGATTCTGTCTTCTGTTATGTTTGCTACCCCTCCCAGTTTAGTATCATCTGCAAATTTAATAAGTATCTTTAATCCATCCAAATCATTTATAAATATTAACACATATTCCTCTCCCCCCCCCCGCCAAAAAAAATAAACCCTGCCTCCAAGCACTAGTTCAAAGTTTTTACAGCTTCTTTGGAATTGGCCAGAAGCATGATATAGAGCTGAGTATCATTTGCAAATGTGTGACAATCCAAACCAAATTTCCAGAGGACCTCATCAAGCAATTTCATGTAGAAGTTGAAGAATATAGGGAACAGGAGAAGTCTTGCAGGCTGAAGTCCAAGGGGTGCAGTAATCTCCCAGCATTATCTTCTAAAACCTACACTCCAGGTAGGACAAGAACCACTGTAAGATGGTGCCTCCCAGTTCTGATTTAGAAAAGCAGTCGAGGATACCATGATTGATGGTATCAAAAACTGCTGAGAGATCCAGGAGAACCAACAAAATCACACTACCTCAGTCCATTTCCTCATGAACCTTCATTCATGGCTTATAGTATGTGGTGGTAGAAAGTACCATCGAGTCACAGCCAATTTATGGTGAGCCAAAAACTCAAAGAGTTTTCAAGGTGAGAGATGAAAAGAAATGCTTGGTATCACCTGCCTCTGTGTAGCATATCTGACATGATAAGATAGCCTGAGCAACCCAGGTAAGAGCTCATATAATCTAACCTAATATTGTTATTCAATCACATACTACGACAATCATTAAAAACAGAAGTGAAAAACAGAACCAAGATCACATTTTTAAAAAGAGTAACATGTACTATGTAGTTTTAGAACTATGAGACCTATTATACACAGCATCATCAACAAAGCCCATGCACAAAAACATTCCATGAGTCCGATTAGAACACTAAGGACCATTCCGCACCCAGAAACTGTAGGAGAAAGCTGATTGTAAAGCTAGGAGAAAGCCGATTGGCTGGCTGCCATGATTGACAGGCAGGGGGAGACTCGCTGGTACTGCGAATCCCTCTCTGCAGCCATTTTAATCAGCCGTGCAGAGTGCCTGGAAGCATCAGAAAGCGGGAGCAGAAAGTGAAAGAGCGAGGAGGTGGAAATGGTGGGGGGGGCGCTTTTTTATAGCGTTAAGCAATTGCAGTTACTTAAAGCTATATTTTTTAGAGATCTGGAATGGCCTTGAGATGGACGGACACAGTTCTAATCATTTTAAGTGTCCAACTTTGTATTTTAATTTATTTGAGGTAAACAATCTATGCCCTCAAACATTTGTCAGATCAAAACATTACTTTTTATTTAGTCAGTTCTGAATAACCCACAAGGTTTTGGTTACAAAAACAACTTCAAAGACTGGCTGTAATACTTAGCTGGCATGGTATATGTGGCTCAGTTACTTGTGCCTTTCTCAATGTTTTTACTATTGCAAACCCCCTGAAATTTTATTCTGGCCTCAAGAAACCCCAGAGGTGGCGTGATCATGTGGAATATGGTAGGGAAGTATAGCTGTGTACACACCCACCTGGGGTCCCTCCCCTTCTCACCCTCTCCAAGCCCATAATTGGACATTTGGGATGGAAGGTGGGTCAACATGACCATATATGGTCATATCACCCAGTACATTTTAAACAAATTTTTATTATGTATAAAAATTTAATTAACTGTCACCTATTCGGGAAATCCTTCCAGGTACGTTAAGAAACCCCAGGGTTTCATGAAACCCTGGTTGAGAATGCCTGCATTAAGTGAACACAGGCTCTGTGGGGTGACAACAGTAAGCCAAATTAATGCAACACTTCCATAGCATGTGATACTTTGGGGAATATTAACTGAAAATTAGACATTCTCCCACCACCATACAAGTTTTTTTTATATCTAAATTGTAAAAACAGTATACATTTTAATTATCAGACAGGATTCAATTCTCTGAATTTAAACATATTCTCTAGCAAAATTAAGTGATTATGTTGCTAAAACATATTGCCAGTGGTATAGAAAGCAAATATCATTGCAGGCAAAACACAATCCTGAACTTGCAGGGGAATTGATGCTATGACTGTTAACATGCTATAACTTGAAGACACCTTTATCAAGCAGCAGCACCAAAGCTTTGTTCTACTGTTAGTTACTACTCATCCCCTCCCTTCTGCCTTTCCCCACCTATCCAGCCACCCACCTACCCATCCTCCCCCCAACTCTCCCCCCCCCCCAACGAGGCATCACAGCTCCTAACGAAACGGAACTGCTGCCAGATGAAATATATTACTATTAAATACTTAATTCTTCTAGTGAGCGAAGAGCAGCCAGTATGAATACGATTATTAAAGAAAATTACTTTGGCTGATCAGATATTTCTGCATACTAATTTCTGACCCTGCTTCCCTCTCTGCTTGCTTCTCATCCCTCGGAGACCAGGACAGAGAAAATTCCATCACAAATAGCTGATTACTGGGGGGCTTGCATTAAAATCAAATTTTTTCCCGTCTCGGCACTAATGTCCTTGCCCACAGTAGGGACAGCAGTGACTGAAGGAAATTATTCTAGAGATGGGACAAGATCTCATTGCATCTGGAAGTCTGGTGTGGGAGATACTAAATGCAGGTCCAAATTCTAAGGCCTTGGCCTTAGGTTGAGCAGAACACATACCCCTCTCCCCACAAATTATATCTGGCCAGTCAGCCTCCATTTTCTGCCTTTAGTAGCAGAGACTACAAAATCCATGGCCTCACACACTGTTATGGTTTAGAGAATCATAGAATAATAGAGTTGGAAGAGACCTCCTGGGTCATCTAGTCCAACCCCCTCCACTATGCAGCAGTGTTCCCCAACCTTTTTATCACCGGGGACCGGTCAACGCTTGACAATTTTACTGAGGCCCGGTGGGGAGGTAGTCTTTTTCCGAGGGACATTGCTGCTGCCACCTGAGCACCTGCTCCACTTGCTTTCCCGCCGGCACCGAGGGAGAGCTCCAGCCATAGCGGCCACTGGAGAGCACCAATGGTGAGCCGGAGTGGCAGGGCAGCCCCCAAGGCAGCAGCCAGGGAGGAGGATGAGGAGGAGCCACGGCCCGGTACCGAATGATCAACGGACCAGTCCCATTCTCCGGACCAGGGGTTGGGGACTACTGCTATACAGGACACTCACAAGTACTCCAAGTGAGGCCAAACTAGAGCAGAGTAAAGCGGTACATCACCTTCCATGATCTGGACACAAAATCCCATTTGATATAGCCCCAAATCCCATTTGCTGACCCATATTCAATGTATGGTTCTTACACATTATTCTGTTTCTTTTGAATGGTGATCATCACTGGGACAGAATACAGGTTAAATGATACTATAAGGCAGAAAGAATGGGGGGGACACCTTTCTCCCAAGGGTCTGTGTCTCTCCATGGGCCACCACCAATCCTCCAGAGAGCATACATAACCTCACAAGGAAAATTCTAAAAATAACCCAAGTTCTCCCTGCAATCCTATAAGCCATCAATTTACTTGCTGTTCTAAAAAGACACTTGTAGAGGTGTCACCAGCGTGAAGTTGTAATTACAGCCTGTGCATGTTAATTCCAAGCTCCTGTTCCATATATCTCATCTCAATAGGGGATCCTGTCTGCTGCACCTCTCTCGCTCACCTCTGAGAAAAGTCGGGGGGGGGGGGAGACATTCTATTAAGGAAGGTGTATTGCTTCCATGGAAGAAATGAAAACAGGCAGGCAACTTTCTCAAAGTTTTCTCTCCAGGTTACTATGATGTTGCTAATATCTAGGCCTCCACAATCAAGATGCCAATGATTTCCAGGAATCTAGGGACTTCAGATCTAGGGACTTCAAATTATTTCTTGTCAACAATTTTTTCCCCTCTGGGGAAATACATGTGAACTCTATTTAATACATGTGAACTCTATTTAAGCATACAGCATAGATGGGGTTCCATTACAAATGTTTTTGGTGACACAGTGTTACCCCTGGTCTTCAACGTGAGAAAAAGGGGTAGGCAGGTAATTTTAAATAACAGGGGACCACAAAATAATTCTGGCTAATCCAGAGAAGGCTAGATTAACTAACACCTTTTGGCAAAGGTCATCACAGTACATTGAAATAAGAAAACAAGATATTGTACTGGATAATTTGTTTTTTACAGATATACAACAGAACTTCAAAACTGCCACCCCCCAACAAATAATTGGTGTATGCTGATTCCAAAACACACTAGCCACAATCCACAGATTTGAGCATAAGGTAAAGGTAAAGGTATCCCCTGTGCAAGCACCGAGTCATGTCTGACCCTTGGGGTGACGCCCTCTAGCGTTTTCATGGCAGACTCAATACGGGGTGGTTTGCCAGTGCCTTCCCCAGTCATGACCGTTTACCCCCCAGCAGCAAGCTGGGTACTCATTTTACCGACCTCGGAAGGATGGAAGGCTGAGTCAACCTTGAGCCGGCTGCTGGGATCGAACTCCCAACCTCATGGGCAAAGCTTTCAGGCGGCTGCCTTACCACTCTGCGCCACAAGAGGCTCTTAGATTTGAGCATACTTAAGCCTATTGAAATCAGTAGGGTTAACTTTGTTTTGAAAAATGGCACCTACTGAATTCAGTTGGGCTCACTTCCACTGATTTCAATTCAGCTTACTTAATTACTTACTTGAGGTGGAGGGGTTCCAGGATATTTAATCAGTATGTGCAACTGAAGCTTCCCTACTTCCGTGTGTTATCAAGGAAAGAGCTCTGTAATGCTCAAAAACACGTCTCTCAAAACTGCCAGTGGAAATTCTGCATTCCTGTAGGTTTGTAAACCATGGCTTTTATATATATGAGGAGGTCTAATCCAAGTTTATCTGCTGTCTACCATCAACACAGAATCCCTGTAACTTGAAAGCCACCTTCACATCATTAGGATCCGCTGAGAGAGTCAAATCCCATCTCTACCATGAAGCTCACTGGGTGACTATAGGACAGTCACACAGCCTCTCAGCTCAACTTCCCTAAGGAGGCCATTGCGAGGGGAAAATGAAGAATGGGAGAACTATTAACACTAACCTCAGCTCCTAGAAAGAATGGCAAAAAAGAAATGTGATCAGATAGACAGACAGACAGACAGACAGACAAATAGAACATGATCACATTTTCATTTATGCAGTTAGTTCCTGCCAGTAGCCTGGTGATCAAAGTTTGAAAAGTAAGCAGCTGAAGCAGGAAACTCACATGAATAGCACTTTAATTGCAGCCTGGGTCCACTTCACAGAGAACATCCTATTCAGCAGCATTCACACCACAGCAGGTGACCTAAACCAAACTTTCATCAGTACATGATTCGAAACTGTACAATGATTTCTATTCAGTTACCCACAGTGTTTACAGATTACAAAGTCAGTGGTTTCTTTCCACTGAATCCTTAATATAACAAATAACCCCACAAAGCAGGAAGGTGTTGGGAATAACAAACATACCACAAGTGCAACATCTAAGCTATGAATGGGATATGTGGGTAAACCCATAGATACCACATCATGCCATATGACATAGAGGAACCATCACTGTAATGTGCAAACAAGGAAAATGCATGATTTAACAAGAGGAATCTGAAGCCAGATGTATTACTGACTTTCACAGCTGTCTCAGGGTTTAAAAGATGGTAGCTCAAACCCTGTAATTAAAACTTTCCAGATGTTCACTAATCTGATCTAGAATGAAATCTGCATTTCAATGGATGTATGTAAGTAGTTCAGTCTTACATGAAGGCTTCCTCATACAACCATGAGGTATATCATGGTTTTGGGAAAGTATTGTAAAATTCTGTATGCTAGCTCCTAGCTCTAGACAGGCAAGTGAAGTGGAATGTACCTTCCTTTGCTCCACACATCATTCTGAAAATGTACATTTTCTTCATATCGCATCCAAAATTCTGGTCATTTCCAACTTCAACTTTTTCAGGTTTTTTGTCACATTTCATTTCTTCATCTCTTTCATCTCTTCCATTGCTCAGACCAAGGTACACAAACTCCCCGAATACTTCCCACCCTCTTCCACATTCCACACAAATTTCTTGTTGGTTTCAAGAAAGTTCTCCACAGTTTTTGGCCCTTATTATATTGCTGCCCCTAGTCTTTACCACTGTAATTCTTGGCTGTCCCACAGCCTTCTGCTTGAAAAGCCCTTCATTCTCCTTTACAGCTTTTCATGACTGGATCTCCCCCATAGGATGCATCTTTCTTCCTTAAAATGCCTAGTCGAAACAAACCTTTTTTAATCCTTGACTTTGTCTCTCAATCTTTAATCTCAAAAGAAAATGAAATATGCATTTTCTGACTTAGATCCTTGCTATCCAGGCTATTTCTACAATAATTTAGATGGTAAGCTCTTTAGGGTAGGAATCTGCCTTGTTAGGCTGCTCCTTAAAGGGCCATGGATAATAACTGCTTTATTAATAAAATAATAATATTAATATCAACCACACAACACATTGGTGTAACTAAAGCATGAGCAACAACTGATGGGCTACTAGGCCACATGTGTGGAACATTCATTCATTCATTCATTCATTCGATTTCTGTGCCACTACTAATGGGTTCATGAGCTCGTGGCAGCTTACAACGTTTTAATATACAATAAAATCAGTAACAATAAAACCACCCATAAAATAAACCAGCAACAACATCATACTGAATACAATTACCAATAAATATAAATCTCAGTCAGTCCAAGCTGTGATCTTCTAGCAGCATGAGATGTCCAGGTTTCGAGGAAGGGTCCTATGTCACTGTCCTGGCCTTAGCAGCTCTATCTTGTAGGCCCTGCAGAACTGAGATAATTCCACCATGGAGGGGCCAGGACTGAAAAGGCCTTTGGTCTAATTGGGGCCAAACGGGTATGCATAACGACGAATTCCACTATTTTAAATGGCGATTTTTCATTCCGCAAACAATTTGCAACAAAGATCCCCGTGCAAAAAGGCCCACACTCTGTGGAACACCACAAGGGAGCTGAAAAGCCCGTGACTTGTTCTCCCCCACTGCAACTTCTGTTTGGAAGAAGAAGACCAGCCACTGTAAGGCTGTCCCTTGAATACCAGATCTGGCAAGGTGATGAGTGAAAAGTTCATGCTCTACTAGACTGAATGCTGCTGACAGACCAAGCAGTGCCGGTCCGCCTCGATCCAACTGGTGCCAGAGATCATTCATTATGGCAACCAATGCTGTCTCTGCCCCATGGCTAGAATAGAAGCCAGACTGAAAGGATCAAGGACTGAAGCCTCATCCAAGTATGTTAAAAGCTGGTCTGTGATAGCCCTTTCAGTTACCTTTCCCAGAACCACCAGATGGAAAACAGGGTGGTGACTGGCTGGGTCTCAGGGATCCAGCCATGGTTTTTTCAGCAATGGTCATTCCACTGCCTATTTCAAAGCATCCAGGAACTCCCCTGTGGAAAGAGACACGTTTATTATTTCCTGGATAATTATTATTTCCCAGATTGTTATTTCCTGAATAATAATTATTTCATATTCTTTGTTCAATTATTATTTGCTCAATTATTATTTCATGTTCTTTGTTCAATAGTTATATGAACAGACAAAATTCAAAATTCAGTTTAAACTTTACTTATAATTCTTCATTCTTTTCATTTTCCAAGAACAGGTAAATAAGTATGTGGTGCTATAACTGAAGACTTGGCTTTTGGGAACTGTCCAGAACTGAGGAGTCTGTAAGACTCAAAAGCTGCTTTAGGATCTGAGACCTAAGGATCTATAGACACAAGAACATGGAATGTTTATTTTTCCTTATTGACTTTCTCCAAATAAACCCAGCGATGGAAGAAAAGGGCTTTCTGGCAGCAGCTGTTTATCCAGTGTTTATGATAAAGAGACTTCTCCATAGCAACAGGTGGGCAATGCGTGGCCCTCCAGCAAACACTAAAAGTGAACTTGACAATCAGTGTTAGTTGTTTTATTTATTTATTTATTTGGAAGGCAAACCCTCATAGTTTTATCCCCAGAGGTGGAGCTGTAACTCTAAAAAGCTAGTCATCCAGATTCACTTGAGGATAAAGATTGGGGGCTAGAGAATGAGCCCTAAGGATTCAAAAGCAATGTGAATATGGCAGAATATGGGTCCAGCACAGAGAAAATGAGTGGCACAAGTCCCATTGGAATCATAGAATCATAGAATAATAGAATTAGAAGGGACCTCATGGGTCATCTAGTCCAACCCCCTGCACTATGCAGGACACTCACATCCCAAGACAAGGTAGTCACATGACTAAGTTTGGTTTCTGGAGGGCTATAAAGAAGACCAGAGGTCTTTCCTAATGTCATAGAAAGGGAAAAATGCAAGATCACAGACGAGCATAGATATTAGATTGTTGGATCAGAGAATTTTGGTGGATTTTCCCCACAGCTTTCAGTTATGCTCTGTACTGAAGCAACAGTAAAAAAGGCCCTCTGTAGAGTTTGTCATACAGGCATACAGATTCCCCCCCACATACATACACAAACTGCTGATTGGGTAGCCGCCATCTAAGGTGCAACACAGATTGCTGGGTCGTAGGCATTTTGGAGGCCTGGTGCACACTGGGGATGGAAAAGACAGTGCAGCTCCCATCAGCCCAAATATACAAACAGCTGTTAAAATGAGCTACTCTGCCCACCAGCAGTTTAATAGTTTTCATTCCAAAAAACAAAAAAGGACATAAACTGATCCTTCTTCTGTATCTTTCCTTAGAGTCTGACCTATCTCCACCATGCATAGAGGCCAAGGGGAACACAGTATTTAGTCATATAGTAGGAGTCCTGCCCCACAGAAACTGCAGTGGATCAAGTTTCTCTTTGCATGCACCAGCTGAAACAGCGGCATTAGATTGGTCTGTCAATTAATTGCCAAGGGTTTTTTTTAAACTGACAGATCAATCACTTAACCAATTAAAATAACCATTTCATAATCCCAATACAGTGGCATTTTGAGGGTATTTAATTAAGGTAGAAGTTTTATTCAGCAAAATATTGCAGAAAATCATTTGTTGTTTGGGAGATCATGTTAAATACACATCTGTAAACAAGGAACATCTACTGATTATTTACAGATGTGGCGACCAAACTGAATGCCCCTTTACAGGCCTAAAAGCTCCAATGGGAAATGCACATCTTTAATCTGTGGATAATGAATTTATTTATTAATTGCACCGATTAATGCTTTCATCCTTGTTTTGTATCTCTGAGGTGCCACAGTCTAAAATTAAAGACTATAACCTAAGGAGGTTTAAAGGATTGCTTTCCCCCAGATGAAGATATGCTTATGTTAAAGTCCATGGAAATGAGTATGCAAAACAAGAATGACAGCAGCAGACACAAGGAGATTTACACAAATAAACCCAGAGGGTAATACAGAAGCTTAGGAACATTAGAGTTTTATATACACACACAGTATAGACACTATTCAGTCCTGGACCTTCTTTGCATATATAACAAGATACTTCCATATAATGTTAATCTCAGGGCTAGTTCTGATTTACACCATATCAGTTATCAAATATGAATTTTTACTAGTGAACTTTACATGCCAAGAGTGAAGGTCTTAGCCCTCAAACAATACATTGGGGCAATCATAGTTGATGACATATGCTACTGATTTCAACACGGTAACAGAGATCATGAGCACCAACTAAGCGTATTTTGTGTGTTCAGTCTACATTGAGTCTATACAGTTCTCAGTTTTTACTATTGTATTTATATATTTATTTATTTATTTATTTATTTATTTATTTATTTCCCACCACTCTCAGCAGAGCCAGCTCGTGGTGGGTTACAACATAAAAATAAAGATGCAAGTCACCTAAAACCCCCACTAAAATTACAACAATTAACAGAGATACAGATTCTAATAACAAGCACAGCGGCAAACCCCTCCCCCCACCTACCCCCACTGGAGACTAGGGGAGAACTACTGGCCACCACTGTTAAAATGTGGTGGAATACCTTCCTTGGGATCACCCACAGATCTTCTCTCTGCACTGGACTCAACCACAGACCTGGTGGAAGAGCTCCATCTTATAGGTCCTGCGAAAAGCTGAAAGCTTCCGTAGGGCCTGTAACTCCTCCGGGAGCTCATTCCACCAGGTAGGGGCCAGGAATAGAAAGGCCCTGGTCCTAGTTGAGCCCAGGCAAGCCTATTTGGGGCCAGGAACTAGCAATAAGTTGGAACCCATAGAGCGCAAGGCCCTGTTGGGGGCATAGTGCAACAGGCGCTCTCGCAAATATGTGGATCCCAGACCGTGTAAGGTCTTGAAGGTCAGTACCAAAACCTTAAACTTGATCTGGGCCGCAACTAGCAAACAATGCAACTGCCTCAGCACAGGCTGGATGTGGGCCCTCCAAGGTGTTCCTGTGTGGACCTTAGCAGCTGCATTTTGCCTCAGCTGCAATTTCCAGGTCATCCAGCAATGGCTTCCAATCATCTGATGAATGGATCCTGGGAGGAGCTTAGGCAGCTATCCATGGGGAGACAGAGCTGGGGAGATAGTATACTGTCCATGGGGAGACAGTATGCTGATGACAACCCAGCCCAAAGCTCTAGACCAGTTGAGCCGGAGGGCACATAAAGATGTTGAAGAGCATCAGGGAGAGCACTGCACCCTGAGGAACTCCACAAGGGAACTGACAGAGATGCGATAGCTCTTCCCCCACTGCCCCCTCTGGGACTGATTATGGAGGAAGGAGCATAACCAGCTGAGAGCTGTACCCCATATCCCTGTCATGGCGACATGATGGGCCAATAATTCATGGTTGACCACATCAAAAGCAGCTGACAGATTGAGCATAGTGAGAATGGCTGAACCACCACGATCAAGCTGGCACCAAAGATCATCCATCAGGATGACCAGCGCCATCTCCACCCTGGTGCCCAGGGTGGAAGCAGACTGATCTGGATCAAGTTTCCTCCAAAAATGCTAGGAGCTGGTCCCCTGCAGCCTTTTCAACCACCTTACCCAGAAACCAAGAAACGAGACCAGGTGGTAGTTGGTTGGGTCCCGCGGATCCAAAGATGTTTTTTTAAGGACGAACCACCGCCCCATCTAGCTGCTCAGGGAGCATCCCTGTCAACAGGGAGAGATTGATAATATCCCTGAGCTGGCCTCTTATCTGCTGGTCTCCCCCTTTGAGGAGCCATGATGTGCAGGGGTCCAGGGGGCAAGTGGTAGCCCTCACCATCTCCAGCAATTTGTCCACTTCGGTTAAAGAGAGCCACTTGAAGCCATCAAACATCACCTCCAAAGGCAGCCAACAGGCCTTCAGCTCCTTTTCTGTATCAACCGTGGCAGGAAGGTCACGGCAGAGAAACAAGACTTATCTGCGAAATTGCTCGCTAATGCCTCACAGCTTAAATCCAATCTAATAATATTTTGCGCCCCTCCTTGAGGGCAGTAAGAGACCCAACTACCCTAAATAATTGAGCTGGGCAAGAGCTTGCGGACGCAATTTCCATGGCAAAAAAGGACCGCTTTGCCTCTTTCGCTGCCATCTCATACGCCCTCATAAGCGTGCAATAAGATGTTCTTGCTGCCTCATCGTGCCTTTTCCAACATGCTCGCTCTAGTCATCTCACTTCCCTCTTCCTCTCCCGGAGCTCCCTGGTATACCATGGGGCCCGCTTGAGGCGAGGGTGGAGAGAACGTCTAGGGGCGATCTCATCTATGGCAGCTGTTAGGTGGGACTGCCAGTCCTCCACCAGCTCCATCAATGAGTAACCAGGAGGCATCGGGTCTTGCAGAGCATTCAGGAAACTAATTGAATCCATAAATCTCTGCAGGTGGGCAAAATTACACTCTTCACCCAAATGGGGAAGGGGTAGCATCTTGAGCCGAGCCCTCAGGGCATAGCCACATTCAGAACCACCTCTGGTATTCAGAAGAGAGCCAGTTTGGTGTAGTGGTTAGGAGTGCGGACTTCTAATCTGGCATGCCGGGTTTGATTCTGTGCTCCCCCACATGCAACCAGCTGGGTGACCTTGGGCTCCCCATGGCACTGATAAAACTGTTCTGACTGAGCATTGATATCAGGGTTCTCTCAGCCTCACCCACCCCACAGGGTGTCTGTTGTAGAATTGTAGAATTTTGAACCATGGTCTTGGGATAGAATTGCCCTAGCCTGACTTTTAACTCAAGGTCAGCTTTTGTACCTTAGTTAGCTCTTTAGCAGGGAGACACTGCAGATTTGTCAGTCTGAGTCCACTGAAGTCAATGAGCTTAGAAGGGTACAATTTTATTTAGGAACACAGTTTTCAAGAATAGGATAAATCTCCTAAACCACATATTCTAAATAGAACTTTAAGTTCTAGTGGGGTCTAAACTTGCTGATAGTGAAAGGGAGTGAAAGGGAGAGACTTTGGGGTCATAGTGGATAACTCAATGAACTGTAGTTCAATGTCAATCCACTGTGTAATAGCAGTGAAAACCAAAGCAACTGTAAATCAAACAGGCAATACTATAATGTTCCTATATAGATGTACAATGCAGCCTCAATTGGCGTATTGTGCACACCAGATCTCTGAAAGGCCATGGCAAAGCAGGAAAATGTACAGAAAAGGGCAACCAAGGCATGCAAGTACCTTTCCTATGAGGAAAGGCTAAAGAATCTGAGACTTTTCAGTTTGGAAAAGAGACAAGAGACAAGGCAAGGTCAGGGAACAGACTCAGACTCTATGTGTTGTGCGTGGCCCTCCACAATAACTGGTAGCCTGCTGTGTGATGGTTCAGCAGGTCTCTCTAGTAGGGAGAAGGCTATATTTCAGTATTTCAAAAGGATTTCATTTAATTATAATATAGTCAAACACAGGGAGCCCCTTGTTGCTCTACACCTGTGTTTCATCATTTTTGCTAAAGGAGCTAAAGAACCAATGTCTTGAGCGCAGCATTTTTTTTTCTTGAAGTACAGCTTCACTGTACACATGGCAGTCTGCTGCAAGCCATAACCTGTCCCCTTACAATCCTGAGCACGCGTTACAAAGTGAAGGATGACCTTCGGCATCTTAAAACCAAACTTCCACATCCATTTGCAACAGAGACAGCTGTTCTGCATGCCAACGGTGGGGGTGGGAGGCACTTGCATTTCATGCTCATCATGTGAAAAGCTTCAACAAGTTCAGAGGTTCACTTCAAAAGAGCCCTTGACAGTTTGGATTCTTGTATGAAATTTATCAAAATTTATCCAAACTTTGCTTTGACATTTTGCTGGTCAATTATCTTCAGCATTATAAGACCTTGATGTATTCACTGGGCATGTCACATGGTTAGAATGAAAAAGGTAAAAGATCCTTGACAGCTGATCAAAAAAGATACACAGCCTATTAGTACAAGGTAATTTTTTTGATGCAGTGATCAACATTCGCTTGAGTCAGGTTGCCTATCTGGTTTTGTTCACTACTCTATTCAGATATATAAACACATTAAATGGTTCGAGTCCTGTCTAATTTAGGGAGGACCTACTGTTTGGTATGATCTGCTGAACAGCTGAAAACTTTCTCTTGATAGTATCCTTCACACACAATGTAGGTATTATTAGAAGTATACTTTACTAATAAATAACTTATGAATTGCAAAAGCATATGAAATTGTTTAATTCAATAGATACCTGGACTTACATTTGCTTGAAATATCTGTTTTGTAGTCCTAATCCTAAATGTACGGGCATTGTTGACTAGAGATGAGAAAAGGAATTCAGCAATATGTTTAGAAGTCTCAGTATTAAAAGGTTAAGGCTTGGATCAGGAAGAGCATATCTTTGTGGGAGGATTTCTGTCTGCAGAACATGACTTTCTTGCCTTCCCCCTTCCATTACAGGACATCCCACTTTTTGGACAACAGCAGGAATGAGAGAGAAGAAAGTAGCGCTGTGTGGGTGGGAATTCTGCCCACCAAAATGCTCCACTAGATCCATTGACTGTCCCTATGTCAAACAACTAACACAAGAAAGCCCGCAAGATCAGAATCCCTGCAAGATCCAACTATCCCATATGGCTATTCACACTATTTTGAGAATTTCAGCAGCTCTCCCTCAGTGTCTCCCCCTCCCACTCACGCCTTTGACTCTTTGCAATATTAATCTGAAAATATTTTAAAAATTGATGCCAATGATGAAGTCCAGACGTTTACTATAAGTAGCAATTATACTAGTGTGTGTGTTATAAGACTCAT
Source organism: Paroedura picta (assembly GCF_049243985.1). Lineage (NCBI taxonomy): Eukaryota > Metazoa > Chordata > Lepidosauria > Squamata > Gekkonidae > Paroedura > Paroedura picta. The sequence continues at coordinate 97,458,535 of NC_135372.1, read as the reverse complement.
ATGAAAGGCCAGATACCACAGATAATGTTTTTAATTCTTTGGTTGTGTATACACTTCCAGGAGAATAAATCATCAAAGTTACAGCTACACCAAAGTCACAGTAATACAATTATCACTTATGATAATGAGGCATTGATTGTGGTCACATGCCCCTGAAGAAAAGGTAACATAACACCAGAGGTATTTATAGATTGTACTATTCCCTTACTTACCACCAAAGTATAATGTACTTCCATGTGCAGCTGCCTTCAATTATGATACTACTAGTTATGTATACAACCCAGCAGCAGCAGAAAGCCATCAGCAATTTAGCTATAATAAAAAATGATCAGGTTGAGTTATTTCAATCATTCCAAATTACCTGGTATAATAAAGTATCAAACCTTTGGTACCTTTACCAGGTTAATCCGTACATATGTACTAATTCATTCAGGCAGCTGCTTCACTTCTTTAAGTTGTATGCTTGTTCCTCTGCCTTGGAAATTACCTTCTATGTAAAAAATGTTGGACAATATGTAACGTAAATATAGAGAACCAGATAGTGACTATAGTGATGTGCAGAATCCACATTCAATGTCCCACATAATTGCAAAGCTTACTGTTTGGCCTGGGATAAATTATTACTCCCCAGCTAAAATAACCTTATAGGATTGTTGAGCCAAGTCCTGCTCTAAGCTTTCTTGAGGGTCAAATTAAATAATATGATTGAGGATTTTTGAATGGATCTTCCTCATTGGTCCATTATATATAAATATCTTACTGCAGATTTTCAGTACAGTAAGCTTAACACAGGGCTGCAATTTCTCACAGGACCAATTATGTATGGGGCGGGAACCCCAGGATGGCGGCAGCAGGGCAGCCCCAATTATGCATGATGCTGCCACCATCCCAGCCGTGGCCCAACCTTGGAGAAAATAAACGAGCCATGCAAGCCACGAAGAGACAAGAATAAAGCCAAGACCAAAGGTGAAAGCAAAGTAAAAATTATATTTTATTACTTAGCTAAAAATTCTGTATACACTGGCTAAATTATGAATTCTCTATTGATACTGCATTTTTGTTGAAGGAATACTGAAATATAATAAGGTCCCCTGAAGAAGCCTATTAATGTAGGGAATTTTTAGCTGAATAATAAAATATCATTATTACTTTAATTGCACCATTGGCCTTGGCCATATTTTTTATTGTGTATGGCAAGGTTAGCAAGGAATACAGTGAAGAAGCCTTCTAAACAGCTACAAATAGCCACAGTCAAACCAGTCACTGAAAAATCAGCTTCATATTTGCAACTGATCTAAAGGATATAAGCCAAACTAGTGGGTATTCAAACACCCCTTCAAATAAGCGTACACGACCAATGAAGGAAGCGTACACCACTGATACTATTCCTTATCAACAGAAATATTTACTCACATATGTTATCCTTAACACTATTTCGCTCCCTTATATATTTGGGAAACAGCCTCCTGGGAGGAGACTGTCTGGGGCCCTGTTCATCCAGGTCCAACCTGATTGGCCCTCTCCCTCCAGCTCCCACCCACCCTCCTTGCCTGCTAGAAGCCTTGTGGCTGCAGCCTCCATTGTCGCCTACAAGGAGAGAGGCAGTGACCGGGCTTTGCAGCCCACAGGTATGCTCCTGCTGGGAGGGAGCCGGGGGGGGGGGGTTGCAGCCACCCTGTGGGCCACAAAGCCCTGTCACCACCAGTGGGGAGCGGGGGCTTTCCATTCCCTTTTGCCCCGGAAGTGCTCTTACCACAGCAAGAGCGCTTGCCAGGCCAAAGAAGTTCACCTGGATTCGACCAGGGCCAGAGCCTTCTCTGTCCTGGCTCCCACCTGGTGGAACGAGCTTCCAGAGGAGATCAGAGCCCTGATGGAATTAAAACAGTTCTGCAGGGCCTGCAAAAGAGAGCTCTTCCACCAGGCATTTGGCTGAGACCAGGCACAATCAACCAACATCTGCAGGGCCCCTGCCCCCCCTCCCCCCCCACTAGTCTCATGGACCTGTTTGAATCACTATTGTTTATGTTATACTGTTACCCCATTATATCAGTTAATAATATGAATGTTATAATTATTATATTTATGGTTCTATGTATAGTTTCAGTTCAGTTCTATGTTAACCACCCTCAGCCTTCGGGGAGGGTGGTATATAAATATGAACAAACAAACAAATAAAGGGAGCCTCCAGCAGCAGCGCCACCAGTGAGGAGGGGGGGCTTTCCATTCCCTTTAGCCCGTTTTATAGGGCCAAAGGGAGCCGTGGCCACCCTCTCATGCCCTCCTGCCTGCCGCCCCTTTCAAAGCCCATTTTTAAAATGGGCTTTGATACTAGTTGGGCTATAAAGGGGGAACTTCAGGTGATACAAATGGTCATCTTCTATATACATAAAATCATGACTGTACATCCTGAGAAAATGTTGCTTTTAAAAAAAAATCCGTCCCCGGGAGAAGGGAGAGGGAGGCGGGTGTGAGGGCGGGAATTGGAGGCAGAGATAGCGCTACTTCGGCTCCACACATTTCCTCACCGTGTGGTTTGCTGGTTGCTCTCCAATAGCTAGTGCTTTTTAGTTGGGGGAATCCACTTTATGCTAGCGCTTTAAAATGGAGGATGTAGCTACCAGGTTGCTGCTTGGACACTGAATGTTGGAGATGTGCAAAACACCAAAAACATGGCATCTGCATAAGGTGAGTATTTCACTAAATTTATCGGATGCAGAATGGCCATAGGTTTTCCAGTTTTCTAGGCAACGATTTGGCCTTGCAGACAACAACAGGAACTGCAGTTGCCAGCAGTAGGCCCCAGGCTTCAGAAGGGCAGACATCATTAGCCAAGCAACAGTATGTTAGCTAAGCCCAGTGAAAGTGAAGTTTGGAAGTGAGGCTTCAAAAGAGTACCATGCCTCAGAGTCCACCCTCCAAAGCAGCCATTTCTGCCTGGGGAGCTGATCTTTATAGAAATTCCAGATCTCCAGGCCCCATCTGGAGATTGGCTACCCCTGGGTTGGAAATATCCCATGAAAGTGTATAATGCCTCCACAGCCACCCAACCAGCCACATACTGCCCCTGGCCTATTTCAGGTCAAGAAAATATTGCAGAGAGGAAGTAAGGTTGTCTGATAGGTGTAGGTACATGTTCAGGAATTCCAAACTTCCTAGGTGTGCTTGTACCTGACTTGGCTCAGGACTGTTGTGCACAAAGAGACCTCCTCTTAGGGTTGCCATCCTTCAGGTGAGACACAAAACCTAAGAGCTAGTGCCTGCTGTATTACAGTACCCAATGGGCTTTACTACTAGTAATTGAATAAAAATAAATACAGTGAGGAAACATTAAAGAGATGAGCAATATTTTATTTATTAATTGGATTTTTCACCTGCCACTCTCCAGAGACTTGTTGTAGGCACAATATACAAAACTCCCATAAAACATCATAAAAAACCCAACCCATAACAAAGCAAACAAAGCATGAGCTGAAAAGATAGAACAGGATTGGCAGTATAGTCTCTCCCCCCATCCCTGCAGCCATCCACCCCCCAGGTTGTTGTGTGCTAGATGTTACCGCATAGCCTGAGGAGGGGGCCTGTTGTTCCTATAGCTCAATGGTACCAGACATGTTGGGAATGCAGAAGATTCCAGGCTGAATATCTTGCATCTGCAGTTGGACTGACCTCAGGGTAAGGTTATTTTCTTTCCGGGAACCTAAAGCGTCAGTCAGTTCAGGTACACAAGGCTGAAGTACATAGGCAAATAGTCCAATTCTGGATAAGACAATTTCTTATGTTCCTTGGGAAAAGAGCAGTTAACTTAACATGCTCCTAATTCATATTATTTACACGAACTGGTTCATCCCCCCACTTCATGCCCTCTCTGAATAATCAGCCTCTTAGAAATGGAGCCACCACTCCTCTCCGAGTGATGTGGATATGGCAGCACTCTGCAATGGGGCTGCCAGGCCTCCCAAGGGGAAACTACTCTCTGATAAGAAGCCGATTTCACCTGAGGCCTGGAACATTAACTTTGACACTGAAAAGGGGATATTTTATTACCCTGGAATATTTCTGCATCTCTTTAAGAATCTTCTCCCTCTCCCTCCTTCTCCTGCCCCATGACAATTAAAAGCATCATCTCTCTCCAGTTAACTCTTCAGATCTTCCTTACTGCAGACTATCCTTGTTCTATTTCCATCAAAAGGCTTATACAGACTGTAATGCTCTACCTGGCTGCCATTAGGCTGCAGACAATATTTCAGCAGCTGTAGTGCCGTATTCATTGAAAAGCAGAAATATACATGTCCTGGCTATATTTTAATCTATAAACTTATGACAAGCTTCTTCGCAGCTGTCAGAAGGATGGATGTGGGTCTGCCCTCATCTTGGGGATTGAGTTAGGGTAATTGCAAAGCTAACTCCTCAAGCCTCTAAAGTCTAAGCTAAGGATGACGGCTCCAGAGAGAACTTGCAAACAAATTCATATACCATTAAAGGGGTGGTGGGGAGGCTGGAGATAGTAAAGTCTGCACAATACATGATAACCAGCTGATCACTGCTCAGTTCAGTCACTGATGTCCTGCATAGCCTTAGGTAAATCTACAATCCATGAGATCCATCAGTTTAAAACTAAATTATCTAAAAAATCTGAACACAGGTATTGAAAATATTTCTTGTTGTTAGGTACGAAGTCATGTCCGACCCATCGCGACCCCATGGACAATGATCCTCCAGGCCTTCCTGTCCTCTACCATTCCCCAGAGTCCATTTAAGCTCGCACCGACTGCTTCAGTGCATCCATCCAGCCACCTCATTCTCTGTCGCCCCCTTCTTGTTTTGCCCTCGGTCACTTTGGCCACCTCATGAGAAGGAAGGACTCCCTGGAGAAGAGCCTAATGCTGGGAGCGATTGAAGGCAAAAGCGATTGTGGAAATATTTAGGTATTTTAAAAACCCTGTCATGGGTACATTTCTTCCTAACCCTAACTCAACGCATTGGTTCCATGATTAACAATCGGATCTGGTGCATCTTTACTCAGATATAAGATTGACTTCAGTAGGGCTTACTTCTAGGTTAAGCACAGTACTGTAGCATTGTCAAAAATGCTCTATGAGTTATTTTTTTTAATTCAGGAAAGGGAAATTCTAATATAGACCAACCATTTTAGATAATCTTTTAGAAAGAGCATGGTGGAGATGATTTGAGCTGTTCAGATTCCTGAGACATACACAAGGTGCCCAGACATAGATTTTTCAGATAGTTCTTGCAATTTAAAAATTCTTTGACAACATCCTTTTATGTGCAGCATCCTGAGGAGATATTTCACTCAAATTATTCAGGAAGCAAAGAGGCTATTAAGCCTATTACTAAGACCGGCCTAAGGATTTATCTTCTTTTACTTACAAAATGGGGGAGGGGTGTTTCTCAGTGTTAAAAGTATGTCTATATGTCATATTGTACTAGAATAAAAGCACCATAGACCCAAGATGTTCAAACTGCCAGCTGAACCTCCCTGAGGAGGCTGTTGCATAAGAAAGGACAGGGGTACTTTCTTTGTCAGTTCCATTTGCCCTGTGTTCATGCGCTAACAATGTTCTCTGGTACTGCCTCGTGTCTGTGTCCACCTCACAATTGCTGCCTTAATTGTATTGGGGACTCACAAGATGAGACAGCTGAGGCAGAACTGCTGAGCTGTGAGAACCAGCAAATTTTACCTCTGCCATACCTTCAGTCAAACGTCTCAGGCAAGTAACTATATCCTAACCCCAGTGATGGCGAACCTTTTGTAGACCAAGTGCCCAAATTGCAACCCAAAACCCACTTATTTTTCGCAAAGTGCCAACACAGCAATTTAACTTGAATACAACTCTTCTTTTGTCCCCCCCCCCCTTCCCCTCATTTTGCCTTTTTGTTGTTGGGCTGTTTATTTTTAGGTTTTTGTCCCCCCTCACTTTCCCCTTAGCACCTTTCTTTTCCCTCCTTTCCTTCTTTACCTTCGCTCCATTGAGGGGAGGTGGTGATGCCGGACTTGCAGGTGGACAGTGGTGTGTGGCATCTGCGAGAGGAGGGGGGTCTGGCCCAGCTCTGCTCCCCCCGGGCTCCATTTGGCACAGCCTTCCTGCTTCTGCCGACACTTGCAGAGGCCAGCCCAGTTGAGCGATCCAAGCCAGCCAATTGCTTCCTGGGCCAGGGAACAAATGGGAAGATTTCTCCCTGTCCTCTGGATGCCAGGAATCCAGGCATCATGCAGGCTGACTCAGCGAACTCTGTGCTGGAACGACAGCCTGTGTGCCCACAGAGAGGGCTCTGAGTGCCACCTACGGTATGCATGCCATAGGTTCAGCACCACTGTTCTAACCTCTCTTCCGCAATGATGGCTGACTTGATCCTTGGACATGAGTGGACAGTGCTTTGACAAAGCATATTAAAGGTTTTTACTGACTCTGGATGGTCTTTTCAATGGGCAATTCAGTTTCAGGGATGTTATATGAAACAAGTTAGCAGAAATACATGTCAGAGACGGTGTTTGCATGGCAGTTTAAATGACAGAGTGGGGAGAGAGAGAGTTTAGAACCAGGAGTACATCCATCCAAATATAGTAAGAGTACCTATTTGTCTCCATCACGTTTTACTTCTCCATTTGTATCGTAGAGGATTGTTGTAAGGATTACTGAAAGACTCAATTAATTTTTGTCATGATTTTCGTTTTCTTGGACAAATGAAAATTCCTTCTATAGACTAACATTCAATTTAATTTTCACATCAGTAAAACTTAAATTGTCTTTTGTTTAAATAGCAAACAATTTGTAGCAGGAATGCAAAGCCTACATTTGCTGCAATTAATGTTCAGTTTTTCTGTAGCATCTTGTCCCACTTTAACAAAAGCATGTATGGCACAAACAGATTCAAAAGGGCTTTTTAGTATCTCATGTGCAAATACTCCATCACTTTAATCTCCAATTGTTTGCAGTAAAGCCATTTGATTATTCCAGATGGTGAAACAGTGGAAAATATTTCAGGGGTGTTCCTGCTATTTTTTGGTAGTGCTACATCTGGTGTCAGCATCCCCCCTCAATGTTCCCATGACCCCAGCATGATTGTCTTGATGCAATCCACCAGGAATTTCACCCATGCAAACCCCATTCATTTCCAACAGGTTTTATATAGAACGTCTTGAGTGTATTTGTGCCTTCCATTTCCAACTTATCTTTTTCCACATCACAATTTGGATTGTTAACATCTCCTGACACCAGCAAAGGAAAGTCCCTCCCCAACCTTGATAACTCATGGCAGAAACATTTGCACAAATCCTTAATTGTTTAGTTAAAAGAATTGTGTTTTGACCACAAGAGGATTTTAGGCTGGAGCTCAAGAACTGATAATGATATTTTGCTGCCAAGATGTCTCCTTGGCTCTTTTTGTGTTAATGCAGACTTTCAAGAAACTCCAATTAACTGAATCAAGCTCTCAAACACAGAAAGAGGAGCGGGGGAGAGACAATGAGAGAATATTTTTCCTTTTGGGATTAAAAAGAAGAAGAAATAGATGATGATCAACAAGGATTTGTTCTTTAAACCTTGAATGAAGATGGAAACAACTAGATATAAGTAAATGTACCAAAGGAATGTCTGTCAAAACCCATTGGTTCATAGTAATATATACTGAAATCCCACTCTTACTCAGCAACTTTATTGTAACCAGAGCACCTGTCAAAGAAATAAATACAGAACTCTCATCTGAAGATCTTCTACCAGTACCTCATATGGGTATCAGACTTCCCCACTAATCTCCAGGTATCTTCCAATCCTGAGGTGACAACTCGATTGGGACCTATTTTCTATTATTTGACAGCAAAAATGCAAACCAAGGCAGGATAGAGGCAGGACCAAAAAAAATTTCCCCCCCAATTTGAAAAGGCCTACCTACAGAACAAAGATTGTTGTTGTCCCCCTTATTTTGAATCTGTTCAGTAGTTTCAAGAAATTGCTATTTTCTGAACATGTGAAATAGCTGAGCAAAAGTTCTCTTCCCCCTCAGGAGTGATGCTAGAGTCAGAGAAGGGGCTTCAGTGTGAGGCCGGAGGTTGTGAGTTATTCCCCAGCTTGCAAATACACTTTAAACTTCAACCATATCTTTCTTGACTTGACTTTGACACAGGGAGATAAATTACTCAGGAGACGCATGCTTTCAGGCTGCCATGTTTGAGTGGAGACCAAATAAACAAGCAGCAGCAGAGCCAGGGGCTAAATGGAAGGGCAGTTTACACAGACTGGCTTTTATGAGGAGGCCAGGAGCCCCAAAGGTGAGGCTCCCATCCTGGTGAAGCTATTCCCAAGGTTAAACAGTGGAAAGTTCTCGCCTTCCCTTCTGCAATTTTACAGAGTGTTTGCTTATTTCCTCATGGCTTACCATTCTTCCAGCACTAGGCGGGTAGAGATGGATGATATGGTACAGCTGCATGTTAAAAAGATACCAAGAAGGAAATTACAGTAATGAGTGACTACAGAACCAATTTAGTTGATATCAGCTAAAAAGGATAGAAGAGATTAGATGCTGATTATGAATACTGCATTTTAGACACTTGAGCCTATGACCCATCCCAAATGCTGGTGGTCAGAGGTGACCTGGAGACCTTACCCATAAGGTAACTTTGGTGAACATGGCAGCACCTGTTGGTTATCCCGAAACCCAAAAAAGAGGTATAACATTGCTGCCCATGTTGTGTACGGCCTCTTTAAGAGGATAGCCCAGAGTGCCTCACTGCAAGTAGGAGAGACAGGGTTTCACTTTCCTACCAATAATCTGTGCTGGGTCTGTGCAAATTGTTCAGAAACAGAACAGGACAATCCTCAGTAGGAGGACAAGAAACAGCTTTTAGTTATATATTACTGTATCTTAGGACACAGTAAAAGCCAGAATGGCCTGGAACAGGTATTAAACAAGAATACCGCAAAAAACAGTGGGATGCATTACAGACACTTGAGAGCAATATTTTAGAAATGAAAAGGTGGAAATCCCAAACCTTTATTAATTCTTACCAGGCTAAAAAGCCTCTAGAACAGTGGTCCCCAACCTTTTTATCACTGGGGAACGGTCATAGAATCATAGAATCATAGAGTTGGAAGGGGCCATACAGGCCATCTAGTCCAACCCCCTGCTCAACGCAGGATCAGCCCTAAGCATCCTAAAGCATCCAAGAAAAGTGTGCATCCAACCTTTGCTTGAAGACTGCCAGTGAGGGGGAGCTCACCACCTCCTTAGGCAGCCTATTCCACTGCTGAACTACTCTGACTGTGAAAAACTTTTTCCTGATATCTAGCCTATATCGTTGTACTTGAAGTTTAAACCCATTACTGCGTGTCCTTTCCTCTGCAGCCAGCAGAAACAGCATCCTGCCCTCCTCCAAGTGACAACCTTTCAAATACTTAAAGAGGGCTATCATGTCCCCTCTCAACCTCCTTTTCTCCAGGCTGAACATTCCCAATTCCCTCAACCTATCTTCATAGGGCTTGGTCCCTTGGCCCCAGATCATCTTCGTCGCTCTCCTCTGTACCCTTTCAATTTTATCGATGTCCTTCTTGAAGTGAGGCCTCCAGAACTGCACACAGTACTCCAGGTGTGGTCTGACCAGTGCCGTATACAATGGGACTATGACATCTTGTGATTTTGATGTGATGCCTCTGTTGATACAGCCCAAAATGGCATTTGCCTTTTTTACCGCTGCATCACACTGCCTGCTCATGTTTAGTTTACAATCCACAAGTACCCCAAGGTCTCGTTCACACACAGTGCTACCTAGAAGCGTATCCCCCATCCAGTAGGCATGCTTTTCATTTTTCTGACCCAGATGCAGAACTTTACACTTATCTTTATTAAATTGCATCTTGTTCTCATTTGCCCATTTTTCCATTGTGTTCAGATCTCGTTGAACTCTGTCTCTATCTTCCGGAGTATTTGCCAGTCCTCCCAATTTGGTGTCATCTGCAAACTTGATGAGTAGTCCCTCCACCCCTTCATCTATATCATTAATAAATATGTTAAAAAGTACCGGGCCGAGCACCGAACCCTGAGGTACCCCGCTACTCACCTCTCTCCAGTCTGATGAAACACCATTGACAACAACTCTTTGAGTGCGGTTCTCTAACCAATTCCCTATCCACCTAACGATCTGAAAATCCAGATTGCAGTCCTTCAACTTATCCATCGGAACATCATGGGGAACCTTGTCAAAAGCTTTACTAAAATCCAAGTAAATGACATCAACCAAATTTCCCCGATCCAGCAAACCTGTTACTTGGTCAAAAAAGGAAACTAGGTTGGTCTGGCAGGACCTGTTGGAGACAAATCCATGCTGACTTCCTTGGATCACCAAATTGTCCTCCAGATGTTTGCAGATCGCTCCCTTTAATATCTGCTCCATTATCTTCCCCACAACAGAGGTCAGACTCACTGGTCTGTAGTTTCCCGGGTCATCCTTCCTCCCTTTTTTGAAGATCGGAATAACGTTTGCTCTTTTCCAGTCCTCCGGGACATCTCCAGTCCTTAAAGAGGTTCCGAAGATGATGGACAAGGGCTGTGCAAGTTCTCTGGAAAGTTCTTTGAGTACTCTCGGGTGCATTTCATCTGGACCAGGGGATTTGAACTCATCCAGTGCAGCTAAATGCCTCTCGACAACCTCTCTATCCATGTTAACCTGCCACCCAGACACTGTCCTTTGGCTACAGCCATCTCTAGACGTGCCTAAACACTTTGACCTGTGGGAAAAAACAGATGTAAAATAGGCACTAAGCCTTTCTGCTTTCTCTGCATCTTTCGTTAGAGTTTGTCCATCCGCACCCAACAGCGGGCCTATTGCCTCCTTTACTTTACGTTTGCTCCTCACGTAACTGAAAAATCTTTTCTTGTTACAGTGGGCTTCCCTGGCCAATCTTAGCTCACTCTCAGCTTTGGCCTTTCTGATGATTGATCTACAGTGCCTAGTAACCTGTAGGCACTCTTCTTTAGAGCTCTGTCCTTCCCTCCATTTCCTGAACATTTTCCTTTTCTTTCTTAGTTCCTCTTGAAGTTCTCTGTTCATCCAAATAGGCTTCTTAGAGCTCCTGCAGTGTTTTCGTATTTCTGGAATAGTCATTGATTGAGCATGCAATAGCTCTTGTTTGAGTAGCGCCCACCCTTCACATGCTCCCTTCCCTTCCAGCATTCTCGTCCATGGTATGACACTCATCATGTCTCTGAGTTTATTAAAGTTTGCCCTACGAAAATCCAACATCCGCGTCTGGCTACAAGCTTCCTTGGCTCCCAAAAGCAATTCTATGAGGACATGGTCACTTCCCCCTAGGGTCCCCACCTCCTTCACCTCATCCACCAACTCTTGCCTGTTGGTCAGTATTAAGTCCAGTATGGCTGAACCTCTTGTGGGTTCATCTACCATTTGATAAATGAAATTGTCAGCCAGGCAGGTCAGAAACTTGCATGACTGAGGACGCTTCGCAGAGTTTGTTTCCCAGCACACATCTGGGAAATTGAAGGAAATTGATGACAAGGTCCTGCCGTTTGGATATTTTCTCAAGCTGCTCACAAAGTGCAGCATCCACATCCTCTCGTTGGTCAGGCGGTCGGTAGCAGACACCAACCACCACACTGTTTGTTTTCACCTCGCTTATTTTCACCCAGATGCTTTCCACTGTAGATATGCTCTCCTTCACTAGAATTTCCTGAAAGGTAAGCCCTTTCTTCACATACAGTGCCACTCCTCCACCTCTTCGATCTATTCTGTTTTTTCTGAACAGTTCATATCCATCCACCATTAAATTCCAGTCATGAGAATCATTCCACCAAGTTTCTGTGATGCCTACTAGATCATACTTTTCCATCAGCATGAGAAGTTCCAGCTCTTCCTTTTTATTGCCCATGCTTCGGGCGTTAGTATAAAGACATCTGAATCCTTTTACTTTTGGTTCCCTATGAGCTGGCCTTGCCGGTTGGGCTGCCTCCGATAGTTTTCCTTCCATGCACTCCCTATGTTGATCGTCTCCTTCCCCTAGTGGCTTTAGTTTAAAGCTCTCCTGATGAATCTCCCCAGGTTCCTGCCAAACACATTCTTCCCCAGTTTCGATAAGTGCAGTCCATCAGGTGCTAGTAGGCCTTCCTCAAGAAAGCCTATCCCATGGTCCCAGAAACCAAATCTCTCCTGCCGGCACCAACTACGCAGCCAGTGATTCACCTCCATTATCTTCCTCTCCCGACGCATTCCTCTTCCCTTGACAGCCCAAAATGGCATTTGCCTTTTTTACCGCTGCATCACACTGCCTACTCATGTTTAGTTTACAATCCACAAGTACCCCAAGGTCTCGTTCACACACAGTGTTACCTAGAAGCGTATCCCCCATCCGGTAGGCATGTTTTTCATTTTTCTGACCCAGATGCAGAACTTTACATTTATCTTTATTAAATTGCATCTTGTTCTCATTTGCCCATTTTTCCATTGTGTTCAACTCTGTCTCTATCTTCCGGAGTATTTGCCAGTCCTCCCAATTTGGTGTCATCTGCAAACTTGATGAGTAGTCCCTCCACCCCCTTATCTAGATCATTAATAAATATGTTAAAAAGTACCGGGCCGAGCCCCAAGCCCTGAGGTACCCCGCTACTTACCTCTCTCCAGTCTGATGAAACACCATTGACAACAACTCTTTGAATGCGGTTCTCTAACCAATTCCCTATCCACTTAACTATCTGAAAATCCAGATTGCAGTCCTTTAACTTATGCATCAGAACATCATGGGGAACCTTGTCAAAAGCTTTACTAAAATCCAAGTAAATGACATCAACTGAATTTCCCCGATCCAGCAAACCTGTTACTTGGTCAAAAAAGGAACCCAGGTTGGTCTGGCAGGACCTGTTGGAGACAAATCCATGCTGACTACCTTGGATCACCAAATTGTCCTCCAGATGTTTGCAGATTTAATATCTGCTCCATTATCCCTTTAATATCTGCTCCCTTTAATATCTGCTCCCTTATCTTCCCCACAACAGAGGTCAGACTCACTGGTCTGTAGTTTCCCGGGTCATCCTTCCTCCCTTTTTTGAAGATCGGAATAACGTTTGCTCTCTTCCAGTCCTCCGGGACATCTCCAGTCCTCAAAGAGGTTCTGAAGATGATGGACAAGGGCTGTGAAAGTTCTCTGGAAAGTTCTTTGAGTACTCTCGGGTGCATTTCATCCGGACCAGGGGATTTGAACTCATCCAGTGCAGCTAAATGCCTCTCGACAACCTCTCTATCCATGTTAACCTGCCACCCAGACACTAACCTTTGGCTACGGCCATCTCTAGATGTGCCTAAACACTTTGACCTGTGGGAAAAAACAGATGTAAAATAGGCACTAAGCCTTTCTGCTTTCTATGCATCTTCCGTTAGAGTTTGTCCATCTGCACCCAACAGTGGGCCTATTGCCTCCTTTACTTTACGTTTGCTCCTCACATAACTGAAAAATCTTTTCTTGTTACAATGGGCTTCCCTGGCCAATCTTAGCTCACTCTCAGCTTTGGCCTTTCTGATGATTGATCTACAGTGCCTAGTAACCTGTAGGTACTCTTCTTTAGAGCTCTGTCCTTCCCTCCATTTCCTGAACATTTTCCTTTTCTTTCTTAGTTCCTCTTGAAGTTCTCTGTTCATCCAAATAGGCTTCTTAGAGCTCCTGCAGTGTTTTCGTCTTTCTGGGATAGTCATTGATTGAGCATGCAATAGCTCTTGTTTGACACTTGACAATTTTACTGAGGCCTGGGGGGTAAGTCTTCTGCTGAGGGATGTCGCTGCCGCCTGAGCCCATGCTCCACTTGCTTGTCCGCTGGTGCCCCTGACTTCCTGCCGCCCACTGGGGGGGGGGGCGCTGCCAGCAGCAGCTGCACAGTGCCACGTCAAGAGAGAGCCCCAGCCATGGCAGCCGCTGGAGAGCACCAAAGGTGAGCCGGCAGAGGCAACAGCCAGGGAGAAGGATGAAGAGGAGCCGCAGCTTGGTACCGACTGATCCACAGACCGGGGGTTGGGGACCACTGCTCTAGAACAGTGGTCCCCAACCCCCGGTCCGCAGCCCGGTGCCGGGCTGCAAAGGCCTCGGCACTGGGCCGCGGCTCCCTCTTCCCGCCCCCCCCCCACAGCGAGAAGCTCGCTAGGCTGTGAGCAATTCGCAGCCGAAGCTGCCGATCAGCTTGCGGCCCGGCAAGCTTCTTGCTTTGGGAGGGGGCGGGAAGAGAAGCTTGCCGGGCCGCAAGCTAATTGGCCGCTTCGGTGGCCGATTTCCTTGCGGCCTGGAGGGGCGGGGAGAGGGAGCCGCGGCCGCCGGCATGCTGGCGGCGCAAACGTGCACGTGCAGACTTGCCGCGCGTGCATGTTTGCGTCCGGCGGGGGCGCAAACACGCATGCACGGCAAGTCCGCGCATGCGCGTTTGCGCCGGGGCTGCCGCGCACGCGCGGGGGCCCGGGTAGCCCTCTCCCCGCACCCCGGCGCAGCGGTCCGCAGCCTAACAAAGGTTGCGGACCACTGCTCTAGAACACATAGAACAGGCCAGAACAGGCATTAAACAAACAAGAGTACCACAAAAAACAGGGAAATGCTTTACAGATACTCAAGGACAATATTTTAGAAATCAAAAAGTGAAACTCTCACATCCCTATTAACCCTTTCCAGGCTAAAATGCTTCTGGAACATCCTGGAAGAGGCATTAAACAAATAATAGTACCTCAAAAACAGTGGGACATATTTAAAGCATATCAGAATAATATTATGGAACTCTAAACTCAGAAATATTGTGCGTACTAACCTGTTTGAGGGTAAAATGCCTTCAGAACACCCTAGAACAGGCCGGAATGAAACCACAGTACCTACAAAAACAATGGTATGCATTCAAGGCTCTCCAGAACAATAGTTTGAAAATAAAAAAATAGAAATATTGTGCACAGTTTAACCCTTCTCAGGTCAAAATGACTCCAGAATGGGGGGAAGGGGAGGAAGTGGCCCACAGGTAAGTGCATGCATTCCACACCAAGCAATCAGGGGTTGTGCCAAGGAGTGCCAAAAAGCCACACTGATCCCTGTGGAGCTGGCAGGAGGCCCTTCCTGCCCTCTGACTCAAGTGCAAATGCTGCACTTGGCCCCGATGGGGCTTCCAGAGGGGCAGGATCTCTTCTCCCACTCCCCTCCCCCAGGAACTTGGGTAGGCCTAGAGGCCATGCTTGGTGTCCTGGCAATGCACAGCAGCGGAGCTTCTTCCTCTGTCCCAACCGCCCTACTCTCTGGCCCATCTTACCTTTGGAAAGTGGGCCAGAAGAGGAGGCTGGATCTTCTATCAGCAGGAAGTAGGAAGAGGAAGTGCAGGGTAAGAGTGAGGCAGAGCCACCATTGGCCCTCCATGAGAGAGTGGTTAAAGATGGCAATGATCTGATCATTGCCTTTTGATTAAAGTAGATGGAGCATAGCCAAACATTGCAACGAGGTCATACAGTGTGCAGAGCTTTTTGCATGTCTAAGACTAACTTTGGGGGGAGGGGCTGACTTTGGGGGCAGGATTTAGCCAATAGACATTAGGGGGGAACTGTCCTTAACCATCAGAGAGGGTATAAAAGAAAGGGACTACCTTGACTCCATTACTTGCTGAGCTGCTCTGGTAGAGACCATGCTTGCTGAGTCAGAATCTTAGAGATTTTGCTGGTTGAGGCTGACTGCTGCTAAAGCTGTGAAATTTGGCTCCTGAAGATGCTGCAGCTGTTGGAGGTTCCTTCTTGCCTGACTGAATTCCAGTCTCTGGAGAAGACCACACTTGTTTGGCTGGACGTAAACTCTGAAAAACTTTTAAAAGTTTTGCAATTTGGTTTGCTGTAGGTTTATTTGAGTAGTATAATTTCTTGTTTTTTTTGGAAGTCTGGGGGAGGTGGGTAAAATTAGGAGACCATCCTAATTTTAAATTTGGGTTATTTGCTCTGGTGATCTTCTCCTGTTGTTTGTTTGTTTTTGTTTAGTGGGTTTGTGGACTGTTTTTTGTGGATTGGTGTCTCTTTCATGTGTGTTTTGTTGAGCTTAGTTTTGTTTCCGGGTTTTGGGCTTGATGGAGAAAGGACAGAAAGCTTCAGACCTGCTGTGTGTTGTCTGATTTGAAGTTGCTTGCAGTTGCAGTATCCTTGGCTCTGTGTTTTCTGTTGGTTACTAGATGGTGCCCTTTTCCCTGCCTTAGGCCAGGCTGTTACAGTGGCTGGCATTTCCAGTTTCTAGTTTATTGGTTAAATCCAAAATTTTAGTTCCTTCTCCTATTTTGGGTTTCTGTTTCTGGCAAATAAATCTTGGACTCCCAACCTGGAGCAGCAATCAACAAATGCTATAAATTGGCTCTTCCGTATACCCAGAGTCATGTCAGTTGGAATGTTTGCTCAGCATATTTCTGTTATGGGCAAATCAAAAGTTTTTTTGATCAAAAAGCATCTCCTAGAATCTGATTGCAGTAGTATGTTCGCTCACCCCTTTCTTTTGGCCTTTCTTTTCCAAAATCTTTGTTGTTGTTGTTGGGTGTGAAGTCGTGTCTGACTCATCGCGACCCCATGGACAATGATCCTCCAGGCCTTCCTGTCCTCTACCATTCCCCGGAGTCCATTTAAGCTCTCACCGAGTGCTTCAGTGACTCTATCCAGCCACCTCATTCTCTGTCGTCCCCTTCTTTTGCCCTCGATCGCTCCCAGCATTAGGCTCTTCTCCAGGGAGTCCTTCCTTCTCATGAGGTGGCCAAAGTATTTGAGTTTCATCTTCAGGATCTGGCCTTCTAAGGAGCAGTCAGGGCTGATCTCCTCTAGGACTGACCGGTTTGTTCGCCTTGCAGTCCAAGGGACTCGCAAGAGTCTTCTCCAGCACCAGAGTTCAAAAGCCTCAATTCTTTGACGCTCGGCCTTCTTTATGGTCCAACTTTCACAGCCATACATTGCAACTGGGAAGACCATAGCCTTGACTAAATGCACTTTTGTTGGCAGGATGATGTCTCTGCTTTTTAGGATGCTGTCTAGATTTGCCATAGCTTTCCTTCCCAGGAGTAAGTGTCTTTTAATTTCTTTGTTGCAGTCCCCATCTGCAGTCATCTTGGAGCCCAGGAAAATAAAATCTGTCACTACCGCCATTTCTTCCCCATCTATTTGCCAGGAATTGAGAGGGTCGGATGCCATTATCTTAGTTTTCATGATGTTGAGTTTCAAGCCAACTTTTGCACTCTCCTTCATCCGCATTAAGAGGCTCTTTAGTTCCTCTTCGCTTTCTACCATTAGAGTGGTATCATCTGCATATCTGAAGTTGTTAATATTTCTCCCTGCAATCTTAATCCAAATTTGTGACTCCTCTAACCCCACCTTTCTCATGATGTGCTCCGCATACAAGTTAAATAGGCAAGGCGACAGTATACAGCCTTGCCAAACTCCTTTCTCAATTTTGAACCAATCGAAATCTTTACCTCCCCCCATATGTAGGTACTATTGTATTATCCCATGATATTGCAGAACTCTCTTATTCACAAGATTAAATATTGTACCCTCGGTGGCTCTATATGGGAGATTTCTGAATATACCATATTTTGATACAATTTACCCTTTTGGTCTGAATAGGATTGATACATCTTTCATGTTTTGCTTGAATCTGGGTTTTTTAATTAATATAAGGGATCATTATATTAAGTCACTGATTGATCAGTCTACATCCTGGAAACTTATTCTTCTTTGCTCAGTGATACTAAACAAAATACTGCAGAGCCAAATTTTTAAAAAAATTAGAAAGCAGATGAAGAGGCCATGAAGTGGCCTATTGGTGTTAGTGGCGAGAATCATCTATGCAGAAAAATCAGATGTCTACCCAAGTTGTGATGAATGAGAGGAGGGGACTTGCTGACTATGCAGTAATGGCTTATTTAATGACTTATTTGCAAAATAGATCAATTTTGAATTTCAAGGAGTGATGGAGCAAATAGGAGATAAACCTAGAATGAGAAATAGTTTCAAAATTATATTAACATGTATTACATTGCAGAAAGAGATTGAGAATAAGTTTTGAATATAAAGATATAAGTAAAACAGATTTTGAACAAAAATACCCTCAGCAAAGTGGTGAAAGGGCCAACAGGAATGGAGTCCCCCTTACATGGAGTCCCCTTACATGTGCCCTGGGGAGCGTCCAGGGGGAAACTGTCAGCAATGCCAGCAGAGAGCCAGCTTTGTGGGTGGGAGTGAGCATGGCCTGTCCAAGCCAGGACCCAATTGGACAGGCCATGGCCACTCTCAACCCACTTAGCCCTTAGCGAGTTATTTTGAGCCTGCTGTTAAAGATATAATAATATATACATTAAATAAAGCTTTAGTTGCTGCTACAAATTATGTTCTACTGTAAGTGACCAGCATTTACAGACAAAATTTGATAGAAGACTTTTCCTGATGTTACACCAGCACCAAGTTCCTTTCCTAACTAGTTTAGACTCTGGGGCTCTTGCATCTGTCTGCTGCACATTGTTTAACTTTGCTGATTCTGCTTTCTATTCAGTTGTGTTCCATTTTAGACAATATTAGAGAAATCGATGCACAATTCTCCAGACTATCAAGAATATGTCCTTGCTTCCCAAAACTTATTTTCATGTTGATTATTACTCACTTCTTTGTGTCTACATTCTTCCAGAGACATTGCTTCAAAGCCACAAATTTTGCTGCCTTCCATTAAGGCAGGTTAGTCTCTAGACATACCTAAAGTGTATGAGAGTCGTGATGGATCCCGCAAAGCTGCCTGAAGCTCAGCCCTCTGAATACATAGGTCCTGTGGCTGGGAAAGAAGGGGCCAGATGAGGAAGTGTATCTCCCCTGGCTTGACAGAGTGCAGCTATGAGCTGCACAGACTGTCGTGAACTTGAGAATGACCTTTGATGCCTCCCTTACTATGGAGGTTCAGGTCACTAAAGTAGCATGCCAGGCTTTTTTCCACCTATGCCAAGTTAAGCTACTAGCGCCCTTCCTGGCCCTGGAACACTTAGCCACAATAGTCTATGCAATGGGCGCCTCCATGTTAGATACTGTGGCCCATTCCGCACAGATTCATTGTAGCAGGAGTGTGGCAAACTGTAATCGGTACTAAAATGCAGTTATGCACAACGTCGTACACTATCTGCCACACTCCTGAAACCGATCAGCAAAAAGCGCTTCATTGTAGCGCTTCCAGGGAAATCCCAAAAAGTGGATTCACCCTCTGGAAAGCGCTACACTCTTGCAACCAATCTGCAACACTAGCGAAAAAGTTCTGTGCGTTACCATTGTTGCGGTTTCAGCAAAGTCCCTCCCCCTGGCTCTCTCCTCTGATCTTCTGGCGAAGCGATTGTCATTTTTTTTTCTCGGAGCAAGCGGAGAGCAACGAACCTGTGAGCCTTCATCCACCCAGCGAGGCTTCCCCGGCTGCAGTCCCTCCACAGAGCTGTTTTAAGTCACCAAGCACAACACAGCCCCGTTTGCTGGTTCCCTTTATTTTTGGCCGAAAATCGCGCCTGTGCAATTTTTTTTCACTCGGGGGAGCATGGCAACGATGAAACGGCAGCTCACACGCCATCTGCCAGCTAGATGGGTCTCTCCGTTGCAACGAATCAACGCAGATTCGTTGCAACGTGTTTTTTTTTTAAACCTGCCTTAAAGAGAAAGGGGCTTTTCGGGAGCATGATAACGGCCGCCCATTGGCTGTTCATTTGAGTGACGGCCAGAGGTGGGACAAAGCACAGAAAAAATCGCTTCCTTTCTAGCGATTTTTGCTGAGACAGGAAACCTGTGGGAAACGATTGAAACGCAACTGGATTCCACTACAAAGGTAGGTATGCATAATGACGAATTCCACTATTTAAAATTGCGTTTTTTCTTTCCGAAACCAATTTGCCACATTGATCCTGGTGCGGAATGGGCCAGTAACTCACTCTACGGGGACTTCCCTTTATCCCTGATACGGAAGTTACCGTTGGTCCAGAATGCGGCTGCATGGGTCCTATCCAGGACCCCATATACAACCAGTTCTTCAACAGCTGCACTGGCTACTGATCAAGTTCCAGATCAAGTTTAAGGTGGTGGTTTTAACCTTTAAGGCCTTATATGGTCTGGGACCTGCGTACCTGAGGGATCACCTCTCAGAATACATCCCCTGAAAGGCTCTTCATTCAGCCTACTCCAACTGACTGGTGATCCCTGGCCCCTGAGGGGTGTGTTTGCCTGGACCAGAGCCAGAGCCTTTTTGGCCCTGGCTGCAACTTGGTGGAATGAGTTGTTATCAGAAGTGGGAGCCTTCACGGAGGCCAAGGATTACCATCACCACCCAATGTGGCCCTAGCCAAACCATCCATTAACCACCATTTTGTGCGTGGCCAGTGACTGATCCTCTCAACAGCCAGGTTTACGGGGGCACTGGAGTTAGGATGTTGGTTTTAATGTATTTTAAATTTTAATCCTACATGGTTTTAATTGATGTAATTAAAACTGATGCAAACTGCCCTGAGACCTTTTGGAGATGGGCGGCATAGAAATTAAAATATTTTTTAGAGATAGAGATATAAAGTAGTTTAATAATGGGTGGGTTCAAAAGAGAAGTCACAGTCTCCCTCGTGGCAATTTGGGGGGATAAACTTTGGTGGGGGGAGCCATGTCCCAGATGAAAAGCTGTAGATTTCCCAAATGAAGCCTGTCACTTCCCCTTCTTTGTCAGATTTCAGGTGGTACTTCTGTATGCACCAGCAAACAAACTGAGCAATAAAAAGAAGACAGACAGACTTGTAAAGATATAGACCAGGTCTAATTTGAACTATAATATCATCCTCTTCTGCAGCCTCGTGCTTGAGTTCTTACAGGATAATTTTTGACAGAGCTAGAACTAGTGCCAACTTTCCCAAGTGCCTGACTGTTTTCTTACCCCTTTGCCTTTCTTCAGCAGTTATATCATGAGTACTTTGGCCTGTTAAAATAAGTTTATTAAATTTCCTTTGGCAATGCCCAAATGAAGTATGAGAACAATTGGGGAAGCTTCAAAGTGTTCAGAATAAAACAAGGTAGACATAAAACAGGTACTCCCCTCCCCTCCCTTCTCTCTCCCCCAATGCACTGGTTGCCCCCTTGAGTCTTCAGAGGGGGTTAGATCCTATACTGCTGCTGACTCATGTTACAAGAACTTGAAGACAGGAAGATTTAAAGCAGGAGATGCCACACAGAACAGTGTGTTGTTTGTCTGCCTTTGAAATAAGAGGCAGCAAGACATTGGAAGTGGGGGTGAAAGCACCAGCATAGTTTTATGAATTATAGCTCCTTTTTGGCTCTGATTTTAGATTCATCAGTTCTGTGCTTCTGTTTCTCCAGGTGCAGTTCTGTTTTCTTACATGTTAATTTTTTCCTGTTTTATTATCCTGTCCATCACCAGCTAGCAGGACCCTGGCACCAGCTGAAGGGACACTTCCCATAGCCAGCAAATCCCTTCTTATTAGTAATTATCAGTACAACTCTTTCACTGCTGGGTGGAAGAAAAAGCTTCCGTAACCCAGCAGCACTATGTGGAAATTATAAGCGAATCTGTGCAGTTAAACACGTGTAACTATTGTTTACATTTTTATCCTGCTCTACTTCCAAGTAGCTCAAGGCTGCAATTATTGCTACACACACACACACTTCTCATCATAACGAACCAACAAGCTACAAGACTAGGACAGAGCCAATCACAGTTACTGGAGGTATGCCAAACAAAATTAAAAAGTCTTCATCAGCTGGTGGAAAACAAGAAGACAGATGAATCTCCTTGGGGACGGAATTCCAAAGTTTTGGTACCATGACTGGGACAGCCCTTTCTTGGTTTGTCATGCCACTGCCTCAGATGGAGGGGAACCAGAAGCAAGCAATGATCAGAGGAGAATTGGTTCATATGAGAGAAGGCAATACTTAAAGTATGCTAGTCATAAGTTTTGCAGGGATTTAAAGGTCAATGCCAGTACTTGGAACTGGGTCCTGAGGCAAACTGGGATCCAGTGTAGATGAAAAAAGATGGGAGTGATATGGTCCCTATAATCCACTCCAGTCAATATTCTGGCTGCAGCATTTTGTACCAACAACAGCTTCTGCATAGTCTTCAAGAGCAGCCTGACATAAAGCCCACTGCAATAATCTAATCTAGATGTTACCAAGGCATCTATCGCACTGGCAAGGTATTTCCTGCTCAGGTGCAAGCTGGCTCATCACTCCAGATCACCACTGCTACCCATTTACCAAACAGGAGACCCAGATCCAGCAGCAACTCCAGGCTATGAATCTACTCCTTTAGGGGCATGCAACCTCATCCAGAACAGAAGCTATCTCAACTCTTGAGCCAAACTTCCCTCAGCAGTAGCAGCTTCATTTTCTCAGGATGAAAATTTCAGATGGTTAGACTTCATCCATTCCACAATTGCTTCCAGATACCTGTTCACTGTTTCCACAACCTCCCTCAAGTCTGCTGGAAGTGGGAGGTGTCTTCTGTATATTGATGTCAACTCAGCCCATATTTCTGGATGACCTCTCCCAGCAGCTTTATATAGATTTCTTTTTAAGCACGAGGGACAAGATAGAACATTGCAGAAGGAGGAGGACATGTTCACAAGCACCTTATGTTTTTATGACCTTTCTGTTTCTAATGTTTTTCTAAGCTTCTTATCAGTAAACCCAATTTATTTAAATATTTTCAGTGGTCATCCCACAGTGCATGTTCAGCTTTCCTGCAAACAAAATAATATATCCTTCACTGAGCACAGTGAAATTTTCCATTGTTAGAATGTTTTTCCTTTAAGGAATGATAGAACACTTGCTCTTTCATCTTATGCCCTGTTCACCAGTAGCAAATATATGGGGTGGGAGTGGGGGGTTGATCAGTTCAATTGTTCGTCAATTTGTTTATGGGTGTTCAGAAGGTTGTTTCAATGTATTCCTTATTAACCATGCAGTAAAACACGACTGGCTTTTTGTGTATGAGGGTTCTCACACAGGCCAGTTGAGGTCTACAACCTCTCCACTCTCGCTGCATAACTGCTTTGCTCAGCAGGCAATTGTTTAAATAGGCAATTAGATCAGTGACAAATCATATACATCAGTCATGTGTGTTTGAATAAAATCCTATCATTCAATGTTTGCCTAAGTAGTCCTTAGTGATGCTAATGGCTGCTGACCAGTTTGAATCAGCAGCATCCTAGCAGATTTGCAGTTTTGGGAAAACCCAATGCAGAATGGTTAAGCAGTCATTCATGTCTGGTTGGCATGAACTGAGTAATCGGCTCACATCTGATTGCTACCTTTGAACAGGATATGTTCATCAAAATTCATGTCATACCTATTTTCTATAAGTAAATTGACCGTTCAGTTCTATAGACTGATTAGCTTCAGATGTACATGAGTGACTTACTTTAGTTGGAGTATAATTTCTTACATATATAGCCCATGTAGGTATGTGTTCCTCTGTATTTACTATGGTTTAGGAGCTTCTGTTAGATTATATGCAAGGAGCCAAAGAGAATTTATTCTTCGCTGGAATATGTAATTCCACATGCACAACAAAGCAAGGAGTGGGCACAGTTGCTATCTTCACCGCCAAAGTGTAGGTCCTTGCAAGAAAACTGGACCCTTGGTGGCCTGTCCTCTGAGCTACAGTGCTTGTGCAGATACTATTATGATTAGGTTCTAAGATACACAAACTTATTACAACTTGCATGTAAACTAACTCCTCTCTTCGACAGTCCTTGCACTTGTGAGTGAATGTTTTTGTCGTTAAATTTTAATAAGTGTAAATTGAGCTCTCAGCTGAGAACTGCCACTTCGAGTCTCACATCAGAAACTGCATAAATCATGGCATCACCCAAGAAGTGCAACATTGTCCACCAGCTGTTGCTGCTGGCATCCACCATGTTCATGTTCCTCCTTTTGCAAATTATATTAATTATGTGTAAATAAAAAAGATGTCAATTAGCCAGGAAGCACTGAAGCATGTCACATTTAGGAAGCTGCTCTCAGATGCCAAACTAGCTTTTCACCTTAATAGTAATGAGATGTCCTCTTTAAAAAATACTTTGTTTTAAACCAGAAGTACTCAGGGTTCCATGCAAGAATAGTTGGCGGGTATTATGCAGGGGTATGCTTTTGAACTGGAGAAGACAATAATGCGAGGAAAACCTAACGTGAGATGGATTGACAGTATAATGGAAACCACAATCATCTGTTTGTAAGACCAGAACAAGGCTGTTAATGATATGATGTTTTGGTTGCTAGTGATGCAATAATACTTAACACACAATACATGCATCTGAATAGTCATAATGTAATTGTATTATCACATTATGACTATTCAGATGCATGTATTGTGTGTAATTGTATTATCAGAGCCTCTTGTGGCGCAGAGTGGTAAGGCAGCCGTCTGAAAGCTCTGCCCATGAGGCTGGGAGTTCAATCCCAGCAGCCGGCTCAAGGTTGACTCAGCCTTCCATCCTTCCGAGGTCGGTAAAATGAGTACCCAGCTTGCTGGGGGGTAAACGGTCATGACTGGGGAAGGCACTGGCAAACCACCCCGTATTGAGTCTGCCATGAAAACGCTGGAGGGCGTCACCCCAAGGGTCAGACATGACTCGGTGCTTGCACAGGGGATACCTTTACCTTTAATTGTATTATCATTTTGCTGGATGCTATTTTTTTTAAATCTGTTCTTCCTCCACAAGCCAAGTGCCAGAAAGCAGCATGGAGGAGCAGGAGCACAAGGACAGGAAAGAGACTGTGATTAGCCCTCAGTCAGGAAGTGCCATCACACTATTGGCAGCATGTCTCTCCGTGATAGCTAATCCAAGTGACATGTTGTCAGAAGGACCATGCAGTTTTTATGTAATATGTTGATGATAACATTGAACCTGATGAAGAATTCTAGTAAATTTGAAAACTTGCACAATGTCATGTCTCATAGCTGGTCGTAATATAATACGTTCATGGAGTCTCTTCTGAGTTTTGGATCTTTCTTCTGGAAGGATTCTCTCTTAGTAGAAGAAATCTGGGTTGGATCCTGAGGGCAAGAGACTGGCTTTCCTCCGTGCATACATATTAGTGTCAGCCTGTTGAAACTGCACAAGAGTTTTGCTTCAGTCTTCTATATTGACCTCTCAAATAATTTGTTCCAACCAGTTACAGCAAACTATCAAACTGCAAATCACAAGGACAGTAAATATATTTACATAGGAGCAACCAGTATTCACAAATTAGTGTGAACTCATTTGTTGCATAGAATTCTTACCTAAACTGAATGTTTCTTCTTTTTAGAGTGGGACACCCACATTCAAATCCCTTCTCTGCCACGGAAGCTTGCTGGCTGACCTTGGGTCAGTCACACATTTTAGGTCCCTTGGGGACAAAGAAGGGGTATAAATAAAGTTTATTAAAACATAATATTCTAAATATGGCTTGTTAGTGGAATGCCCTGCTAACTCCATTCTATTACTATGCCTTGATTTCATTTGCTATATAACAGAAAACATAATTGCACAATCATTATTGTAGGTAATAGTGTTCTTCCTAAACAGAATCTACTTGTCACCTTTAGTTTGCGTGGCGTTCAAGGCATTCTGTTTCATAAAGAACATGGAGGAAACAAACCATTATAAAACCCTTATTAGCTCTGTGTCAGGAATCCAAGAGGAACAAGCATCTAGATTTCTGCAAGAATCATGAATACCACTAGTAACCATTAATTGTTAGATGATGATGATATCCGTTCACTTGTGTCCAAACCTCAACAATTCTATATGAAAGTCTTCACCATGCGCCCCTGTCTCTTACTGCTTCTTTTAGTTCAACCTTTCTAAGGCTGCGGACCGGTTAGGGGGGGCAATCTGGCGGCCATGCACGTCGCGCATGCATGGCATGTCCCCGCATGCGCATTTGCGCCATGCTCAGCCGCAAACGCACATGCAGGGACCTGCTGTGCATGCGCGTTTGTGCCAGCGGTCCTGCTTCCCTCTCCCCCCCCTCCCACAAAAAGAAGCTTGCTGGGCTGCAAGCTAATCGGCCACTTTGGACCTGCTTCCCGCTACCCCCCCCCCCAACAAAAGGAAGCTTGTTGGGCCACAGGTGAATTGGCTGCTTTGGCGGCCGATTTGCTTGCGGCCTGGGAAGTTTCTCACTGGGGGGGTGGGGAGAGGGAGCCGCGGCCCGGTGCCAGGGCCTTTGCGGCCCGGCACCGGGCCGTGGCCCAGTGGTTGGGGATCACTGTTTTAGTTGGTTCATGGTCATTCCTGTATCAGCTTTGATCATGTCAAGTCAGCGGATCCTTTGACGACCATGTTTCCTTTTGCTGCTGACCGTGCTGAGCATTAATGATTTTTCTAGTAAGTTTGATTGCATGATTTGTCCAAAGTAAGTGAGCTTTAGCCATAATATCTTCCCTTCTACTGACATAGTTGGTTTGCCCTTCTCTAAAACTATCTTGCTGGTAACTTTGGCTGTCCATGGTATTCGCAGCATTTGTCTCCAACACCATAATTTGAAAGCATCTATTCTCCTCCTATCTTCCTTCTTCAGGGGCCAGCTTTCACATCCATAGGTTGTTATGGGGAAGACAACTTTGTATTAAGGCTGATATTCTTACTCTTCCATATTTGGGTCATGCCTAACATTGCGTTCCAGCCCAGTGTTATTTGCCATTTGATTTCACAGCTGTTATTATAATTATTAGAATTACATCTTAATTACTCCTGAGCAATTGACTCCATATTGCAGCAAAAGGTAGGATGGTGAACCTGCTCCTGGGGGTTAAGCAATTTTTATCTGAAATAAGAAATGGACAATGTAGGATTCTAGTGTTTATTTACTTTTGTGCTATGAAGAAGTTGCCTTAAGGTACCATTCAGCTATAAGTTGTAGATCAGTTTTTCACATTTTCAAGTCAAAGAAATGTGGGTGTCTGCAAAGGAAGCAAAGCAGTTAAGTACGTTCCTTTCCTACAAACTGTACCAAACCATAAGAATCAGATCAGTTCAATTAGGAAGAACAATGGCTCCAACCTTGGCAAGTGGTATGGGCACCAACCCAGACATCATGGAAAGAGCCATGCACAATAATATTGTACTCCTTCTGAACATGAAAATTTCATAAGTTGCCCCTTTATGATATAGTGGGAGACAAAACCTAAATAAATGGTCTGTAGTAACTTTTTCTTTAGTGGAAGTAACCATTTATTCTATTTGTATAAACTAAGTGCTATAGAACATACAGGACTTTTCTTGCTTTTAGACATTAAGAGATATTTAGAAATAGAACAAAGGCCCTGAGAGCTTTTATTTGTTTAGGCATTTATACCTCACTTTTATTCCAATAGGCATCCAAAGCATCTTACAGCATCATTTTCCTCTCCTCCATTTTATTTTCAGAACAACCTGTGAGGTAGGTTAGAGTGCAAGAGAATGATGCCCAAGGTGCCACAGGAAACTCCCACATCAGGGTTAGGAGATGAATCTAGAGCTTATTCTACACATGTTGGATAGTGCACTTTCAGTGTGCTTTTGCACCTGGGTTTTCTTGTGCAAAACAGAAAAATCTACCTCTAAAGTGCATTGAAAGACATGTCAGCAAGTTTTTGTATGGATGCTTTTCATATGTCTACTTCCTTGGAAGTAGGACTCAGGCAACTCAGAGTCATTTACTTCTTTGAAAAACCTGCAGGAATTATGGCTGTTTTAAAATATGAACACAGACTTCTTTGGGTCCATTTCAGAAAACCCCAAACAGCAGTTAGAAAGTCGGGAGTGCACACAAACAGGGTTTCTCCTTCACTCAGGATGCTGGCTGATGGTCGCACTCTTCTACAAAGCTTTCTGATAATCCTTGCTTCTCTGTACAGAAGGCCTGTCCAGCGGAGGAGGGATCTGGCAACCCTGTTTGGCCAGTTCCAACTGGAGAAACCAAAGGATCCCCATCGCCTATAATTACAAAGCCTTCCTCAGAACAAAGCTGGACAACAGTGGCACCTTTAAGACCAATAGAATTTTATTCACAGTATAAGCTGTTGTGTATACACACACATTTCTTCAAATACAAAGAATGGAAGCTACGTCCATACATATAGGTAGAGTGTAAGCAGTAAATTAGCATACAACATAGTGAAGATGTTTAACAGATACAAGAACCAAACAGGAATAACAAGCTTAGTTTATATGGTTACTATTTGTTTGGGTTTAATTCTAAGGGAGAACATAAGAAATATGTCAGAACTGGAGATTGATGAACGGATGTATCTATAACCATGGAATTGCGAGAGTAATTAACTGAGACCCTAGTATTGCACTCCCTCTGTCTCCCCTATCTCCAGACCAAAGAAATACATTCCATTCCACTATACATTACAATCTACTATTTTTATTTATTCAGTCATTCAATTTATAGCCTGCCGCTCCCCGGAGGCTCATGGCGGGTTACAATCGTCCAACAAACCCCACTAAAACTCCCTTAAAATGGACATAAAACATAAGAACAATCTATATAAAAATCTTAAGATACAGTGGTAAAACTCACCCAGTGCTAACATATCCCAATATCTAAGAGGGGAGGCAGAGGGAAGAGGGCCCAGATGAAATTCACCACTGCTGCTTCTATGGGAGTGGCCCAGATCTATCTGGCTGCCCAGCCTCAACCATAGACCTGGTAGAAGAGCTCTGTTTTGCAGGCCCTATGGAACGCTGAAAGCTCCCACAGGGCCCGCAGCTCCTCCGGGAGCTCATCCCACCAGGTTGGGGCCAGGACCGAGAAGGCCCTGGCCCTGGTCGAGGCCAGGCAAGCCTCCCTCGGGCTGGGGATGACCAAAAGATTCATATCCGCAGAGCACTGCAAAGGGGCATAGGGAGACAGGCGGTCCCTTCTAACTATTCTAACTAAATAAAATAGACAGTCCCCCCCCCCCCTGGACTGATTGAGGTTAGCATGTGTAGTGAGAAAAGAAAGCACCATACCTGTTGAGTCCTGGGGATTACATTGTTCTGAGTGTTGTAATAACTTGCAACCCAGCAATTTCTATTTCTAGTCTGTTCCTGAAGCTTCTTAGCAAAGAAAAACAGATACTTTGAGGTCACCTATTGAATGTCATGGAAGGTTGAAGTGTTCTCTTGCATGTTTCTCAATCTTGTGATTCTTGATTTCAGAATGTGTTCATTCATCCTTTGTCATAGGGTTTGACCTGTTTGCCCTATGAGGAGAACAAAAGGGCATTGTTGGCGTTTAATGGCATATATAATGTTAGAAGATGGACAAGTGAATGTACTTGAGATGGTATAGCTGATGTTGTTAGGGAAAAAAACAACTTGAAAGTCGTCAGGACCCCCGAGCTTGACTCAAATCATAATATACAGCAGCAGGATTAATGGTATCTTTGTATGTTATTTTTAATCCTGTTTGTTTGCACTGTGTAATAAATTAATAATATTATATTTGATTTTTTAGTAAATTAACCTTTGACATTGCTAGGTTGAGTAATTGTGTTGTTGGGGGGGGGTGCCAGGTAAATTGGCATTTAGGTTTATGTGCAAGCTCTGCCCCCAGTGTCCATGTTCAAATTAGAAGTTGTATTATTGTGGGTGAGGAGTTGTTTGAGACTTGGGGGGAGGGGGGGAGCGGTCTGTGGCCAAGAAAAGTTTATTCCCCTAGTACTTGGGAAAGAGAACTGTCATTATCCAGTAGAGGCTGTAAGTAGTCGATGATGCATTGAGGCTTCCATGGGGTCTAAAGAGCTGACCGGCATGTGCACTGCACCATCCCTGCCGGGTCGCTTCCACCTTTGCCTTAGAAACACACTGAGAAGAGAGGTTCATTTTCCCCCTTCTTTTCCCCTGAAGCCGGTGATGGATTTATTTCCTTAACAAAAAAGACAGAGAGTTTACAGTTCGGCTTTCACAAATGCATCTGATAGTTGTATAATCCCAGCAGGACAGGAAGATCCCACCCGCCGGGCCATTCTTCCCCCCCTTCGCAATCCCCCCACTACCCCCTTTCTGAGGCCTCAGACAGTCCTCAAACAACAACTGTCTGCAAGGCCCAGCTAATCCCTCACAGGTGACCTCAAGGCAGCCGACGCCTCTCTCTAAATTCTTGCATTCCAGAGCCTGGCTTAACCCCTCATGAGCTGCAGAAACATCCTTTGCTTTGTGGTATGAAAGAACCAGGGAAGGTGGGGGCAAAGGGAGGTATCCCCCCCCCAGGTCAGGCTGGGCTGTAAGCAACATGGTGTTTTCTGAGTCCTCCCTTCCACCTCTTTTGGTCAGAGGTTAAAAGCCTAATGTATTATTATAAAGCAAAAAAGAAAAAGACCTGCATTCTTCCCTATAAATCATTCTAACGATCTCAGCACATGTGGGAGCCAGACCGTACTCAAGCCTCCTCCACTGCTGCTTCTGTATCCTCCATGCTTTATTTACTCTCTGTAACTAGGGACTTCATATTCGGCTATCAATAATGGGGTATACAGTCACCAAGAAGCAACCTATTTGACTTCCCTTGAGACAGTGTGGTTCTATTCACAAAATGTCAAATGTCCCATCCTTGTTGCAGATCTGTTGTCTGACACATATATCTTGTATCAGGGGGCAGGATAGATTCTTCTGAAGCCTTTCTACTTGTTGAACTTCATATTGTGCCTTATTAAACAAGCAGCCCCTCAGTCTTTCATCTGCAAAATGGACCAATAGTATGGATAGACTGTACAAAGCTAAATGTTATCCCAGGAAACCTCAGCTACCTCATGTCCCATACTGGGACCACCAAACTGCCCCAGCCACCCCCACTATTCTGAGGCTTTGCTGTGGCAGCCACAGTGGTAAGCCAGTTGACTGCTAAGGCCAACAGCAATTGTGGCAGGCAGCCAAGTTACAGCCCAAACTGAGGAGGCAGGGAGCAGAGCAACTGAGACATACACACACTGGTAGGGGAGCATGGGGGAGGAGAAGGAGCAAGCAGCACCAAGTGTATCAAGAATCATAGAATCATAGAGTTGGAAGGGGCCATACAGGCCATCTAGTCCAACCCCCTACTCAACGCAGGATCAGCCCAAAGCATCCTAAAGCATCCAAGAAAAGTGTGTATCCAGCTTTGCTTGAAGACTGCCAGTGAGGAGGAGCTCACCACCTCCTTAGGCAGCCTATTCCACTGCTGAACTACTCTGACTGTGAAATTTCCCCCCCTAATATCTAGCCTATATCGTTGTACTTGTAGTTTAAACCCATTACTGCATGTCCTTTCCTCTGCAGCCAATGGGAACAGCATCCTGCCCTCCTCCAAATGACAATCTTTCAAATACTTAAAGACGGCTATCATGTCCCCTCTCAACCTCCTTTTCTCCAGGCTGAACGTTCCCAAGTCCCTCAACCTATCTTCATAGGGCTTGGTCCCTTGGCCCCAGATCATCCTCGTCGCTCTCCTCTGTACCCTTTCAATTTTATCTACGTCCTTCTTGAAGTGAGGCCTCCAGAACTGCACACAGTACTCCAGGTGTGGTCTGACCAGTGCTGTATACAATGGGACTATGATATCTTGTGATTTTGATGTGATGCCTCTGTTGATACAGGCCAAAATGGCATTTGCCTTTTTTACCGCTGCATCACACTGCTTGCTCATGTTTAGTTTACAATCCACAAGTACCCCAAGGTCTCATTCACACACAGTGTTATATAGTCCTTACTTATTTTGTGGTGGCAGCAGCTTCAACTGTGTGGAAAAGGTGGGGGATATTCTTACAGTAATTTTGGTGCCCTTGAATTATGCCAAAAGCCCCAGAATCACAAAGATTGCCCCAGCTCAGTGATGCTCCAGTGATGTCATCACATCTAGGATGTCAAGGCAATGCTCTGCTGTGTGGGCAAGGACTATGGTAAATGCCAAATTTACCATAGAGTTTTTGCCCAGATACCAGAGTGTCATCCTGACATCCTGGATGTTACAATCCCACTTCTGACTAACATGGGCCCTGCTGCTGCTGGTGGGCTGCCAGAAGGGACCTGGCAACCCTATCTATTTCACTTGTACATTAATTTGAATACCAGAACAAGGCTTCTGTGTACACTGAAAGGGCCCAGATGGAAATAGGATTGTACTCACTGACTCCATATCTAGCCCATTTTACATTCAGCATAATATCTCCACTGAGGTTACATATGTACAAGCCTGTTGCATAACTGGGAACCCTGCTTTTGCACATTCAGTTATGCTGAATCTGCACAATCAGATTATAGGACCAGGAAGTATGATTCTACCACCACCACCCCATATACTCCACTATATGCATATTCAGAGCACACACCTATAATGTGCATTTCAGTATTGGAGTGATCCACTGAATGTGTAATAATGTGGGAAAATCAGTAAGATGATGTCACATGACCTTGGTTATACATAGAGGAAACTACATTATTGGTACAAGCTCATGATCACTTTGCATGCTATGAAATAGAAGTGCAGCAGGGAATAATATACTTAGTAGCAGAGTTTGTTTTGTTGTGTGTGGGTGTATCTTTACAATGCAGTGATCTGTGTAGTAGTATAAATAGTTTGGTCAGTGAGAGGCGATATTGTGGTGGACTTCAAAACTGGCAGTCCTGTCTCTAGTGAATGTAGAAACTAAATCCCCAAAAGGAGTGATAATATGATATGCTTGCCAGTGTGATATACCACAGAAAAGCATGTAGAAATATAATTGAGAGAATAAGTGCCGTGGGATCCACACAGTGTAGTAAAAGCAGCTTGTCAAGGGAGTAGATGGGCTATCATGGGGTTATTGTAAACTTGGCTCTGGAGAGAGAGAGAGAGAGAGAGCATGTACATACCATGGGGGACAATTGCAGTTTATTACCGGGAAAGCATGGCGATAAAGTGAGCAAAAACACAAAAATGGCCAGAGAAGTACAGTGAAGCCTTGTCCAGAGGTGCAGCAAGTAATTGCATCATTGCTTGCCCTCGGAGTAAAGCAATTTGGTGTGGACTCTGTTTCGCATTAACATATGACTTCAGGAGTGTGGTGCTAGAGTGCAGCCTGTGGTATTGCATTAACAGTCTGTCACTGGGAGTGCAGTGTTGTTTTATTGGATGGCAGCCTTCTGCTGCAGCTCCCCTGGCATTTTCCCCTCAGCATTCCAGCCTACGGTGTGCTTTTAACTTTAGTGAGACCTCAGGAACCAAATTATTTGTAGTGCAAATAACCTCGCTCCGACAGGTAGGAGAAGATAAAACTGGACCACCGGCTGACCGATCAATAACGAGTGTTTAATACCTGTGCTCAGATTCTTCTACAGCATGACGATAGCTATGGAGAACAAAGGCTTCTTTTTTGTGTAGGACTGATGCCAAAGTTTGGAGAGATCAAAGTACAGGCAATGACCAGAGATGCTCCCATAACAATAGAAAAGAAAAATAACCCCAAAATGGAAGGGTTCTTGTATTAGGTTTATTAATGCCACATAATATACCAGCTGTAATACCCCCCCTAGTGGTAACAACGATTACCCATCACACTGGCAATTTTATGAGAGTATAGTTGAAAATATTGCTTTTTGGAGATACCACAAGATATGTCAGGGATTTAAAGAGGCTGTAAATGCAATGTAGAGGTAAAACTTTCATTCTAGTCTTCACAAAATGTGCATTTCTTAACAACTAGATGTTTGAACGTATCTTAAAATGTTGAAAGGAGTAGAATTGAATGAAGTAGAATTCAGAACATTCCAAGGTTTGTATGAAGATTTATTGAACCCTGGACGTAGCTCTGAGATGCAGTCCTATGTTGCACAGGGATGTTATCCAGCTCTACTGAGAATGTTATAGAAATGCTAAGCATATGCTTTGGCACAGTGTAACCAGTCTGTGGGGCTTTGAGAACCATAACATTTCACAGTAAATCCAGCACCCATGCAAATCTGCTGGCATTTTCACAATCAAAGCATGTCCCCACATTCCTAATACTCTGTGAATTGCTTGCAATTACTGGACTCCAATATTTAGTCTAAAGAGCAAAGATGGGAAGGGGCTATAACCTAGGTATGAGAAAATACTTCTGCTGCTGTTTGGACGGACTAGATATATGCTTCACGGCCATAGAGAAATGATCAGCCTCTAATGGTATTTTTAAAATCTCAACAGAAAGTTCTCTCCAGAAAGAGGGCACCAAGATGATTAAGGGATCGTAGCACCTTGCCTTTAAGGAAAGGCTAAAGAGATGTGGCTTTTAAGTTTAGAAAAAAGATAACCATAATAGAGGTTTATAAAATTATGTATGGAGCAGAGAAGGAGGATACAGAGATATTTTTCTCCCTCTCAAAAATATTAGAACTCAGAGACTCCTAGTGAAGTTGGGAAGCAAAGGGTTTAGGACAGACAAGCTCTTTCAAGTTGTTAAAATTTTGGCATTCTTACATTGTGTACCAGGAGAGAATACTATGTGAAATCTTCTGAGTACATGTATTCACATTTTTTTGTGAATAGGACATCTTTTCCAGATTTTGTACATATTATTGGAAACCCTAATTATTGGGGTATGCATTCACATATTCCCAAGCTAGAAAATACATGTATTCATACAAAATGGCAAGCGTGTATTTGTGGAGGATTGTGTCTAGAGTATGTAGAACAGGAGCACTCAAAGTGTAACAATGGAAAATGGCTAAAAGGAAATATATCATCACCCAGCAGGTAATAAAATTCTAGGATTTGTTGCTAGTAGATGTAGTGATGACCACTAGCTAGAGTTGCCAGCCTCCAGGGAGAGCCTGGAGATATTCTGGAATTACAATTGATCTCCAAACAGAGATCAAGTCACCTGGATAAAATAGCTGCTTTGAAGGGTGAATTCTTTGGCATTATACCCCACTATGCTCACCTTTCTCAGTAAAGGTAAAGGTAAAGGTATCCCCTGTGCAAGCACTGAGTCATGTCTGACCATTGGGGTGACGCCCACTAGCATTTTCATGGCAGAGTCAATACGGGGTGGTTTGCCAGTGCCTTCCCCAGTCATTACCGTTTCTCAGTATTCACTCTCAACATTTCCATAAGTTTCTCAACCTGGAGTTGGCTACCCTATGTACTAACATAGATGGCATTCCATGGGGATTAGACATATTCATGGTATATATGTCCATTAATGACTACTAGCCATGATAAATAGAAGAAACTGCCACATCCAGAGACAGTAAATTTCTAAATTTCAGTGACAAGAGGCAGCATCAGGAGAAGACCTGGACCTTATGGCAACTGTGTGAAGAATGATGCTGAATTAGATGGACTGCTGACCTAATTCAACAGCACACATCTTATGTTCTCATTGCAGAGTGTGGACATTCTATATAACAGCCAACAGGTGTTAACCCATGGGTTTTATCGGCCAATAGCGATGAAGGTAGAGCTAGGGGGTGAGACAGTGCAAATGTCACCGTGATGTGACTATGCAATAAAAATCAGCAACCTGATCAGGGATGAGCATACATGATATTACCTGGCCCATCCTACCTCCTCACTGAATCCCAGGCACAAAAATATACAAGAGTCCTCTCCCTTCTTAGACTCTGCTCAGTGGCAGCAACCAGGCAGAACAGCCCAAGCCCCGTATTACTACTTTCTACACTGTAATAAAAATAGCAATTAATGTTGTTTCCAAGTAGCATAAGCATAATAACTGAGGATGATGTCATGACATACCTCCTTTCCTGAAAGGTTGTGAATCCCCTTTCTTAATCAGACTTTTCCAACAGAAAGAAAAGTTGAATTCCTTTACCAGAAGTCAACCCCTCTGGTTTGAATTGTGGTCAGAAAAGGTACATATGAAGAGGGAGGGAGACTCCTTTTTGAGATGTTCTGAAACAATCCAAACAGATCAGAATGAAGAAAATAATTTTCTTTAGTGGGGCTGCCATTTGTAGGGGAAGGAAACAGGATTCCCCAAATTTTAGACCACAATTATGCTTCAAAAGCATACGCTTCTCTTTTAGGGCAGAACTACAGGTTATAAGACACATGACAGCCTCATGTGAAGTTTCCTCTGTCTGCAATGTATAGCATAATTTAAGTTATGGCATGATATCATCATTAGGGTTGCCACCCTCCAGGAGGTGCCTGGAGGTCTCCTGCTATCACAATTGACCTCCAGACAACCAAGATCAGTTCTCCTGGAGAAAATGGCTGCTGTGGAGGGTGGAGTAGCACTATACCCTGCTGAGGTTTCCCCCTGCTCCAAATCCTGTTCTCCCCAGCCTCCACTCCCCAAAACTCCAAGTATTTCCTAACTTAGAGCTGGTAACCCTGATAATTCCATTGTGCATTTCCTCAGCCTGGTTTCACTTTATTGGCTCCTTGTGGTTGAAAGAGGGGAAACACTCAGGCCCATTCCGCACCAGGTTCAATGTGGCAACTTGCTTTCAGAAAGAAAAAATGGAATTTAAAATAGTGGAATTCGGCGTAACGCATACTTGCCTTTGTAGTGGAATCCAGTTGCATTTCAGTAGTTTCCCACAGGTTTCCGGTCTCGGCAAAAATCGCTAGAAAGGAAGCGATTTTTGCCGTGCTTTGTCCCGCCCCTGGCTGTCAATCAAGCGAGCAGCCAATGGGCAGTTGTTACCATGCTCTGGAAAAGCCCCTTTGCCTTTAAGAACATGTTTTTTAAAAAAAGAAAAACACACGTTGCAACGAATATGCCTTGATTCCTTGATTCCTTGCTTCCTCCTAACGTAGAGACCCATCTAGCTGGCAGCTGGCCTGTGAGCTGCCGATTCATCGTTGCCATGCTCCCCCGAGTTTCAGGAGTGTGGCAGATTGTGTACGACGTTGTTCATAACTGCATATTAGTAGCGATTACAATTTGCCACACACCTGCTACATTAAACCTGTGCGGAATGGACCTCAGCATAATGATACCAGCCATGAAGAAAAACTGGAATAGGGTGAGGAAACCTTGACATGATGCTGCCAAGTTCAGTGGCAGCCCTGTTTCTTACACTGGGAAAATCCATCCCTACTTTTATTTCTTTCGCAATCTGTATTTTAAATTGAATGTTTGGTGTGGAATTGTTGTAAGTTCCCTGGGGGGATCTATTACTGGCTGAAAGGTGGGTTAGAAGAATTGATTAATTTAAAAAATCTCATGTAAAAGAGCATTAGTCTACATATATCCGTCAGCGAAATCCAAATTCAATGACCGATACATATGTTTCTGCACTGAAGAAGGTGGGACCAGAAAGTCAACAGACAGAACTCAAAATCATCTTTGACATGCATGTTTCCTGACATCAGTGAGAAACTGGGGAGGGGAAATAATGGGAAGGAACAGTTCCTGTGGCTTGCTGCTCCTTTCCATCCAGTCATCTTGCAGCGTTTCTGTTTTAAATGCCCAGGATGGTGTGAATCTCTCTTGTACCTGGGCGTGCTGAGCATATTTCTGCAAGAAGAAAGGCTGCCGTAGAAACCAAAACAGCAGGATTTATCTGTGAACAAACTGTGAAATGCAGCAGACCATCTTTCGGCCCAAATCCGTCTAAGCACTGGTCACCCGCAAAGGATTGATAGGGCTGATAAAAAAATGAACGTTTGTTTCAAGAGCTCACAAAATATCCCCAAGGCACCAGTTATTTGGTAGCTTATTCTGTAAACATCCAGAGGCAATCCACTCAACTTTCATGAGGCATTTCCTGTCTGATCAGTGCTCCATTTCTTTAAAAAGTTTCCTTCCTACCACTGAGACCCATTAGCACTTTCTTCCCTGTGCCAGGCGCAGTTGAGCTGAGGGATTGAGAACGGGTCAAAAATTCAGAGGCTTATTTGGGTGGCTGGAGTGAGATCCAAGATTTGGTACCAATGTTTTGTTTTCATTCCTTGAGTCAGAGCAGAGGTTTAGTTCCAGTGGCTAAATTTTGACTAGTATCTGGGCTAGTTACTCCCTGGACTGTTTAGGAAGTCACCCAACCACACACATGATGTAGGACAGCCATTATCTGGGACCATGCTCCACAAAGAAACAGTAGCACTTAAATGCTCTTTGAAATGTATATGTACCAAGATATCTTTCCACAAGATTAGGAGATGCATGCAATAAAGAATGTTTAGCATTGTCCCATCTCTGTATAGTGTATGCACATGTGTGTGCGCTTATAAACACACTTGACAACACTTAACACGCCCAATCCTTCAGCAACAGTAAGGTCTAAACCAACCCTCATTTTATCAGTATGTATAAGACTTTATTGTTTCCAGCCATAGGCCATTACAATGCAATCATATCAGTTGATATAAAAACAGTAAAAGAATTAGAACAATACATGCAGTAGTCCATAGATAATAAAAGACTATAAGAATTCAGGTCTCTAGCTCTCTGGTGGCGTAAATTTGGCTCAAATTTTCCTTGCTGCTAATGCAAATAGTCAAACATTATAACTAATTAGGGAGTTGGTATCCAATAATAAAAAGACTATTTTGTCCAAATTCGCAGGGAAGTTCTGGCTACTCAAAAATCTCTCAATATATTTGGTTCTTGTCTCCAAGTATAGTGGTCAATCCAAAACAACAGCAGGTTCTCCACAAATACATAGGCGAAGGGCAAAAGTTACACTGGAAAAACGGCCTGAGAGTATGGCTGATGGCAGTAAAAACTGCTCTTCACTATGGAGAGAAAAAATAGGTGAGATTTGAAAAGGGACATTCTGGATCATGACATTATCTTAACCATCTCATTAGATGTGCAGTTGTGAAGGGGGATATTATATCTATCTCTTGATGTGCCATGCTATAAAAAGCCCCTTCCCCCCAAAAAGAAAAAAGCTAAAGCAATGCCTACCTGAAAAGTGACTTGCTCATGATCAAATAAGAAATATGCAGCACAATAGCAAATTGACCCTCAGTTTCACTGGTCATCATTATGACTTCATTCACACTGATGCCATGGTGTGCTTAACCCCTGCTCTACCCCCCCCCTCGTGTTTCCATCATTGGCTCCAGTTATCAAAAAGCCATCAATCTGACTTTGCCAATTATCCTCAC
Organism: Paroedura picta; assembly: GCF_049243985.1. Taxonomy (NCBI): domain Eukaryota; kingdom Metazoa; phylum Chordata; class Lepidosauria; order Squamata; family Gekkonidae; genus Paroedura; species Paroedura picta. The sequence goes on along the minus strand of NC_135372.1, from coordinate 97,419,492 downwards.
TAGAGGTGGTCAATGAAAGGCTCATATTACTCTCCCAAAGTCTGAATCAGACAAGGTCTGAGAAATCAGGAGCATAACCCATTTGATACTGAAAGATAACTGAATCCTCAGCACCATATGACAGCCTGGTAGACATTAATAATGAGGTACTATTTAAGGCTGGTTGGAAATGAAGAGGTGGAGGTGTTGGACAGATGTGGCATTACTAGATGGATTGCGATTAGATTAGCACAGTTCCCTCTGACAGATATGTGAGCAGCACTTTAATACTTCATTGTGAAAGCTCAGTTCTGCTCACACATGTGGCAGGCCACGCAAATACAAGGGGTGTCCTCTTACCAGTGCACTGTTGCAGATTTATTATTTTTGATCACCTTTTCAATTAATATTCAGATCTCATATATCTTTAGTAACTGTTTCAAATCTGCCAGTTGGTTGCTAGTTTGAAATGGGGAAAAACCCTGCCAGAGTATATAGCCTGTGGCCAGCAAGAACCATATCCAGGTGGCCAAGCACAAAGGTTTGGTCAACAGGAAGACAGGTGGCCTTATTTTTCCTTCAGATTGTCTGTGCCACAAATGAGAGAAAGTAAATGGGTAACTTTTGTAGTCCTGCTTGTAAAGCTATGCCCGAGGTATCTGGCTTGGATTTTTGTGTACTTAGAAGGCACTTGCAGAAACACATCAAAAGTGTTGCAGTTACTGGTAAATCCAAATAATCTTCCCCCACCTGGAAAAATAAAAGTACCTCTGAGAGCAACCTCCCATTCTACCAGAATTCCTAGTGGTATTTTTTTTTACATGCCTTATTTTTTATATTTATCCATGAGCTTTCTCTTAATAGCCCTGGAAGTTATATACAGTAAAAGTGCAAAACTGCAGCTTAGTTATTTTCAGTATGAAAAACAGTTAAAGTTAGTGATATAATCATAATGCCAAATTGCATAGCAATTACTCAGCTGTTACAAATCAAACATTTGTATGTTTGTGTACCTAAGAAGTTTGTCTACAACTGAATGTAAAATTACATTTGAATGTAATTTAGTTTTAGTTTAAATGCACTCAAACATAAAACATAGCTCAGATCACGCTAACAATTTGTACAGCTTTATGGAATGGTAGGCATGCTGAGGAATACTATGGGAACAAAGAAGCTGTGCAGTTCTAGAGCAAGTTTGACCAAGCTCCAGAAAGCTTTATAACTCAAAAAGCTAATCCCCTCCCAAGGATTTCCCCCTAGTTTCTAAAACTTTTTTAAACAGTGAAAGGTGCAGAACCTTCTAAATTTAAAATCTATTCAGTCCTCTAATGATATTCCTAATTACTAACATAATTCCTAATCAGGCTGATAGGAGCTGATTGATTTAATATTTTGTTCCTCTGAGCTCAAGTCTCCCAAAACAATTAATGGCATAGTTTAAAACAGTACAAGTAGTTAAATACAACAATAAAAACAATAATAAAATATCATCCATAATAGACCAGTGTAAATTAAAATGTCAGCATAAAAAAATTACATGTCAAATCTTAAGAAGTACAAACTCAGCCACTAATAAGGCACTATAACAGAACCAGAAAGGGCATAAACTTGTGTTGCTTGGTTTTAGCACAGATAATTGTACTATAACTTTAAATTTCAGTTGTTGTGGATGCAGAATTCCAGGTAAATCTAGACATTAAAATTCACGTTCTGACCACATTGAAACTATAACTGCTTTGGTCATCCTGCCTGTTTTGGCTGAAAGGGGAGTATGACTCTGCTGTTACTTCTGGACCTCAACCATGTTATGCTCTTGATCTCATTGACATTCCATAAGTTTTAATAGTTTAATATTTTAATGTTACTATTTTATATCTGTTATTTGTTTATATGTCATTTTATATTGTTTTTACCTTATTATATAGTTTTAATTTTGTAAGCCACTGCAAGATACAACATAACATATTTATTAATGATATAGATGAGGGGGTGGAGGGACTACTCATCAAGTTTGCAGATGACACCAAATTGGGAGGACTGGCAAATACTCCAGAAGATAGATACAGAGTTCAACGAGATCTGAACACAATGGAAAAATGGGCAAATGAGAACAAGATGCAATTTAATAAAGATAAGTGTAAAGTTCTGCATCTGGGTCAGAAAAATGAAAAGCATGCCTACTGGATGGGGGATACGCTTCTAGGTAACACTGTGCGTGAACGAGACCTTGGGGTACTTGTGGATTGTAAACTAAACATGAGCAGGCAGTGTGATGCAGCGGTAAAAAAGGCAAATGCCATATTGGGCTGTATCAACAGGGGCATCACATCAAAATCACAAGATGTCATAGTCCCACTGTATACGGCACTGGTCAGACCATACCTGGAGTACTGTGTGCAGTTCTGGAGGCCTCACTTCAAGAAGGACGTAGATAAAATTGAAAGGGTACAGAGGAGAGCGATGAGGATGATCTAGGGCCAAGGGACCAAGCCCTATGAAGATAGGTTGAGGGACTTGGGAATGTTCAGCCTGGAGAAAAGGAGGTTGAGAGGGGACATGATAGCCCTCTTTAAGTATTTGAAAGGTTGTCACTTGAAGGAGAGCTGTTTCCGTTGGCTGCAGAGGAGAGGACACGCAGTAATGGGTTTAAACTACAAGTACAACGATATAGGCTAGATATCAGGAAAAAATTTTTCACAGAGTAGTTCAGCAGTGGAATAGGCTGCCTAAGGAGGTGGTGAGCTCCCCCTCACTGGCAATCTTCAAGCAAAGGTTGGATACACACTTTTCTTGGATGCTTTAGGATGCTCTGTGCTGATCCTGTGTTGAGCAGTGGGTTGGACGATGGCCTGTATGGCCCCTTCTAACTCTATGATTCTGTGATTCTGAGGTAAGCAGCAACTCAAACCCTTGCGACAGGGATTGTAGGACACTAAAACAATCAAGCTAATAGAGAAACCCCCCCTCCATGCATTCTCCCTCCATGTCTCTTGAGGTGGCAGGGAAGGAGAGGAATGCATGCCCCACAAAGGGGGGGGGAGCTGGAACAGCACGCACATACACCCCAGAAGCAAAGGAAGAAAACAGTCCTCAGGAGAAAGAGACAGGTGTGGGGTGGAGAAAAGGAAATCAGGGAGCAGCTGACTGGGTTCCTCAGAACTGTGTGGGAATTAAGGTGGGAGTCAACCCACTTGGCATTCCCCTGCCTAAATGAACCGGTGCCTCACTTCACACGCCTGGTGACTCCTGGTTCCATGGCTCCACAGGAAACAGTGTTTCCCACCAATCAGCTTCAGCCACTGTGTGAGGACAACCAGGAGAGCTGAAACCAGGAGTACCGAGAGGAGAAAGGAAAGTGGCAATGGGGAAGAATGCATCTTGGGTTTCCAGCCCCACCATCTGGGGGTGAGGGAAGAGTCATGGGGTCTTGCTTCAAATGGGGCTGCTTCTGGAAGGCACTCAGTAGGCATGGGGTCTCCGCCCACAAAGACAGCAAGACCTCATAGCTCTTGCTTCACGCCACACATTCTCTTTCTCTCTTCCCCCCCCCCAGCATAGGAGCAGCCCATGGGAAATCAAAAGCCTGCCAAAGGTAAGCCTGGAAGTGGAGGGGTGAGAGTGAGGAGGAACTCTCACTGCCTGCAAGCCACCCTATGCTTTACTCCTTTATATGCTATCTTTCTCCTCCCCCCCCCCAGATGGCGAGGCCATGCAGATGAGAGGCAGCAAGGGCACTTGCTTCAAGCAGTGCAGCTTCTTGGAAGTACTCAATAGGCATGGGGGCATGAAGAGGGGCCCCCAAGGCATGTGGGTAGCCATCAGTTGCTCTCCCTTGGGCAGAAACAGCTGTCTAGACTGCCTCCTATGCAGCCATGCAGCTCCCAAGCCTCTATGCAGAGGGGCCCCAGCCAGGGATGTGTGATAGTGGAGGCTAGTTGGTGGGAACTTAGGAGAGCCCCTGACCATCCTTCCCCTCAGAATGCCGCCTCTCCTCCTCTCCACGTCTCCTTACTTACTACAGAATGCCACATAATGTCCATTATCACTTCCATTGTATTTCATCCCCTAGGGCATGGGTAGTCAACCTGTGGTCCTCCAGATGTTCATGGACTACAATTCCCATGAGACCCTGCCAGAAAATGCTGGCAGGGTCTCATGGGAATTGTAGTCCATGAACATCTGGAGGACCACAGGTTGACTACCCCTGTCCTAGGGCATGGCATATGTAAACAAATATGTATGGCTCAAGGTCTCCTAGAGCCTAGTGGGATATACCAACTACTACAGACGCTGGCTGTACACTACACCCTAAAACAGAAGCTCAGTGAAATAAGACTAAGATGTTGGTTGACAATATTGCCAGTCAGGGATGAAAGAGGCAGCCTGTTGTTGCTGGAGCTGCATCCCCCCTGAAGAAATAGATGTGTAATAGGAAGTGCTTCTAGATCTGTCTGCTCTGTGGCACATAGCGCCTTTCCCCAGATTCTTTGCAGTCAGCTGCAATCTTTCCCCAACGAAGCAAAATCTGGCCAGAGCCATGATCGGACCATATCCGTATCAGATTACTCAAATGCTCAATTCTGGGGACTGTCTGAAAACTTCCAGTTAGCACAAAATTTGGCAGCAAGATTGCTTACCAGCACAAATCACTGGCAACATTGCCTGCATATTTGTTTTCAAGCACCTTTAATGCTCTAAGTAGTCTGGGATCTGTATACCACTTGCTGCCATCGGAGTCTGTCTGCCAGCTGGCAGAGTCCCATGTTCTCCCTCCCTCAGAAGTGTTATGGAGCAATCACTAGGGATTGACTTTTCTGCTGTGATGCTTCATCTTGGAATTCCCTCCCAACTTGCCTTTCCAGTTTTAGGCATGAGGTAAAATCTTTTCTGCACCTTTGGACATTATGCTTAGTTTGGTTGAGTTGCAGTGTGTGTGTGTGTGTGTGTGTGTGTGTGTGTGTTCATGGGTATTATTTTTCTCTGGGAAGTAGAATGTGCTGCATGTACTTGACATATTTGTTCTGTGACTTTTCATATGGTTTTATGTTCTCTATATAAGTTAAGTTGCCTTGGAAACTTTGTCTGAAATACAGGATAATTAAAAAAAATATTTACTCATTTATTTAGATCATTAAGCCATGCTTTTTTCCCCAATGGGGATCCAGTGCAGTTTACTGCATCATTCATTTATAATCAATAAAACTGAGAGAAAGGGCAGACGAGGCTCTCCTGACTAGTCCTAGAAGTACTTTCCTCTAAGCCGTGATGGGGCAGAGAGAAAATGTGGGAGAGGTGGCCAGTGATGAGAGCTGCAAACGAGAGGTTTACCATCCTGCATTTGCAAACAGGAGAGCCCTCCATGCAGAAACTGTCCCAATAAATCCTAATCTTCCATCTATCCAGTACTCCTGAATTTACGGTTATTTGCAGATCTTCCTTTGGATAATCAGTGCCTTGAAGTGATGTTTTCAATGAGCAATCCAGAGTGACACCAAGAAATCTTTCTTGAGTGGCAAATGCTATATTGGGGGCTATTATTTTATAATGTGCATCACTTTGTACTGCTCAACACTGATTTTGACTGCCATTTCACTTCCTAGTCTCCCAGTAATTCCAGATTTAACTATCTTGAATAATTTCATATCATCTCCAAATGTTGTCATGACATTATTCACAATCTTTCCTGGGTAATTAATTAATATGCTGACCACTGACCCTTCTTCCATTATGAAAACTGCCCATTCAAGCAAACTTCTGCCTGTGAATCAGTACAATGCAAATCAATCGAAGGTCATTTTGGTTCTACTCTTCTTTTTTATTTTTTATGTTCCTCATGACCTTTTAATGTAGGACCTTATCCAAGCTATCTGAAGATGCACTACATCAGCTAAGTCAGTTTTTTCATCATGCTTAGTGACGCTAAGGTGTATTTAGAATAAGGTTACTCTGAAGGTACATCCTTCTGTGCATATTTCTGAATTTCTTTACATAGCTTATAGAGCATCTTTCCATAAGCTACTGTCTATCGCAATTTACAAAATATAAAATATACAGATATAAAAGCACTGAAAACAATAAAACATAAAGCAATAACATAATTAAGCAGAGAACAAGTACTTCTGGAGAAGATGGTGAATGTAAGTTTCCAACAAATGCCCTGAACTAGTTAAAACAAGATGATGTGTATGCACCTATCTTTTCCAGCTATGGTAGACTGTTCCCACTTTAACTTAGAAACAATGCATTTCACTTCCATACTGTTCTCCACTGGGATTTCAGTGGAGATTAAACTACTGTATTTGTGTTATACTTTCCCCATGCTAACCCAAGTTCCACTTCATGAAAATACAAAGCAATGGAAAAGTATATTCCAGCTAACCATGTTGCCTCAAGGAGACTCAAATTGCTGTCTCAATTATGGTTTTTGAAGGATCAGTTAAAACATTTTTCTCCATGACTTTGAGGGAACTAAAGCCATTTCTTTAAAAGTGTGCATGCACACAAAATTTTCTACCCAGATCAAAACCTTGTTAGCTTTAGAGGTGCCATTGGACTCAAACTTGGATCTGCTGCTTCAGAGCAGCATGACTACACACCTGAATCTATATAAGTATTACATAATGAATGCTTGGTTTTTCTTTTATGATATCCTTATCCATTGTTGTTCCTCTATATGTTTCTGAAACAGCCTAGGGGGTGGGACATGTCCGGCTGTCCAAGTTGGAATAGGGCCAATCAGGGTGCAGCCAGATTTGTCCTGATTGGCCCTGGCCCTGCAGCTCCCACCCTCTGCCCCTGGACTCTAGCCTCTTTGCTCTCAGATGCCTCAGTGCTTGGAGCCAGCAGCAGGTAAGGGGAGAGGGTCCTGGGCAAAGGGTTGTGGTGGAGGGCTTGTGGTGGAGGGCCTCCTGACCTGCTAGGCTGGGCCTGCTGACGTGTGCCTCCCGGCCTGCTGACTGCCTGCTAAGGAGCTCTGTCTTGGCCCTGCTAACAAGCTGCCCAGCCCCCACCTGCCCCACTTGATTTGGCTGTAAACTGCAGCCCAAAGCCACCTTAAGCTGCCTGGCCAGGAGAGGGGAGGAGACCCTTTCAGGGCCTGTTCTTAGGAACGGGCGTTGAAGCTAGTATCTTAAACTGCGTATTTTAATTCGCCTGCGGAGCGGATTAAATAAAAGGGGCTCTCTGGGAGGAGTTAGGGCGGGCCCTGTCCAGGATAAAAACTCGGAGGGCCCAAGCAGGAGCCGCAAAGCGGCTCCTGATTGGGCCCTGCGCGTGTCCATCCAGGGCCGAGCAGCCAATCCCATTCTCCCGGCCATAGAGGCGGCCTCGCCGAATCCTCGATGTGCCGAGGCCGCTCCTACAGCCGGGAGAAGCCCCAGACACGCTCCGGGGGGGGCTGCCCACCTTCTCCCGGCCCCAGGAGCAGCCTCACCATGCTGACACCGCTCCCAGGGATGGGACAAGGAGCCGAGATGCTCCGGGGTGGGGGAGGCCTCCCCACCTTCTCCTGGCCATGGCAGACCAGCCTGCAACCAGGAGAATGCCCCAGGTCGCGGCCAAGACCCCCGGGAAGCCTTCACCCTGCAAGGGCTTCCCCAGGGACTGGCCACTAGCGCCCATTTTATTTCCCAATAAAATGGGCTTTGTTCCTAGTATATATATATTTAGGTAATAAGTAGTAAATGAATATCTCCATGAAACCAGGCTGCTTGTAACATTTCCAAAGGTTGGCTGACTTGAGGTAGCCCTATAATACTATTTGAATGAGAGTTTATCCAGGGACACATTTTAATTTAGCCCTCAGATATATAAATAATACAGAGTACTTCTGAACATATACAAAGTGTATTTCCTTTACCACTGCACAACAAGAGCAAATCCCGTATAACTGGGATCAGGAAATGAAGCTTCTAAGTCAGAATCGTGGCTTTTAGGCAAATTCTAGTACAACTTACTCTTGTACTTTTAGAACCACGTCATCTCACTTTTTAGAAAGCAAATTTATCTTCTCCTAAATTGACATTTGATAAAATAAGAAACTGGTGTTACTTTAAAAATAGTTTCTAAACTTTGTAATCTATAGCCATAAACTCTGGAATCTTTTGTACATGACATGGCAATTTAATCTCTTTGCCCATAACTATACTTTTGTACCTCGTAAAGCAAAGCAGCCACCTGCAGGCAAGAAGAATAGGTGATGATGTTTTCTCCCCCCAGCTTCCCTTTCTGCTGGGTCTGGCTCTGCCCCTCACCGGGATCCATTTGCTGCCATAGGCTAAATGTGGGGCCAACAGAGTGCCTTGCAGCATCTGGGAGCAGCAAGACTTGCTGCTTACTCCTGTTTACAGAAATGGGAATTTGCATGATGAAAATAACCTGGGACAGATTTTGATTTTACTGCTGTTGGCAGAGAGTTCGGAAAAAAACAGCACATAGTCAATTACTGGAATTTTAAAACACAAATAATATTTTATGTGATCAGCAGGTTGGCTCAGGGCCTGGACATCGCGCTCCAACGGCACTTATGAAAGGAACAAGCCATTGATTGTGCTGCTGCACACAGGAGCTTGTGGGCAGGTGCAGCTTTTGTTGACCTTAGAACACAGTTCCCTTGGCTTGTGGCTTAACCCATAAGTTCTGAGCTGGAGACAAACCTCAGACATGGCTTATGGCATACTGTGCCAACTGGGTCCAATCCTTTCCTCTCTCCCCTCCCTTTGCCCCACTACATCTCAGGAAAGCATCGATCTCTCCTTACAGGCTACTGAGTTAGATATTCCTAGCTCACCTTCCACAGCAGCCATTGTTCAACAGCCTTGGCAAGGAACGGGTTAGCAAATTGTAGCAATGACCTATTAACAAGTCTCCACTGTTCGCTATCATGTGACCGCATTCCCAGAAATGCTGAATCTGGAAAGCAGGTTTCCTGGAAGCCCATTCTAGAGGTAAAGAACCATAAACTCAGCACAGCCAGCCAGCCTAGAGGTGTGGTGCTGGGTACAAGAGTGTTTTACTCTCGGCTCCTAAGCACCAAGCTCCCAGAGCGATGGGTGTGGTACAAGAGCCAAGAAAGCAGTCTGGTGACCTCATTCCTTTCCCTAAAGGACCACACCAGGAAAAATACCACCAACCATCAGCCCCACTGCTTTCTTGTGAAAGCAGAAAGAAAGCATCCAATGAGCAATGGAGACTAAATTCCACACTTATTCTTTAGAGGTCACTTGGGGAGGCCTGCTGACAACAGGTCTGGCCAACTTTATGGTTAAGAATAGTTGCAGCTATGAACACTCATAATGGGAGACAGACAAAACAGATCTAGACGGACAAATGTTGATTATGGCGCTATGTGACCAAACAGTTTGAAGTGTGCAAAAATATGTATTTATTCTTCAGCCTATTTTTCTCCAAGAGGTTCCTGAGAAGACTCTCTTCCAGGAAAGGGTAAAGTTACCAATTTTTGTTTCCCAGCCCAAAATTCTGGAACAATTTGGGCTGAGTACCTCCAGGCATGCCCACAACATCTTAACTTCAAAGTCTGAACTCTGGTGGCTGCCTTCAGAAGAAATACTGAATCTTGTCTGGCAGTCTTCAATTTAAGTATCTTCAAACTTCTGTTTCAGAAATAAGCATTTAAATGAAGCTGTTTTATTCAGCCTTGCCCTGTGGCAAACCATGGGTTAAGCGCACTCAAAACATTGGCCCCAGATGTTGTTCTATGCAGACACTTTGTAAAGTGACCACCTCTGACTTCAAATGGATTGTTAAAAGGCTCCATAATAATAATAGTAAAGGGGGGGGGAACTCCACCAGCTTGGTACAGAAAGCACTATTGTTATTCCAGGACCCAAGGGAAATAACATTCCTTCTCTATTTAAAAAACTTTAACACCTGGATAAAATTTTGCTTACTTCAGTTGCCTATATCAAAGTTATTTCATTGCTTTCCTTAAATGCAGAGTCTGATCCAAAGCCCGCTGGAATCTACTCTAGAGACTGTTGCACTCGTGTTTAATTTCACAAAGGTTTAACACATTCCTCTTGCCAATATGGATGTGTGAACATGGTTATTGATTGTGAAGACAAAAAAAGAGTCTTGTAGCACATTAAGACTAATAGTTGTGGCATAAGCTGTCATGGAATAGAGCCATAACGACTTTGTTAGTCTTTGTTATTGCTGTAAAATAGCTCCCCCCTCCCATTATGAGGAGTTTGCATTACATGCTTATTACATGAGGCCCTGCTTAGTGGCTGTTGAATCATAGATGATCCAGTGCAATATTTACACGTATAAACCCATATTAATGGGCAACATTAATATACAGAAAGCAATTCTGGCCTTTCCATGAAAACCTCTAAAGCAGATTCAGCAGTTTGATGGGAAGCTGGGAGGATGAAGCCTGAGGAAGAAAGTTGATTCATTTGAAATATGGTTTTGGGTGAGACTGCCAAAGGACAAATCCATAGAAAGATAACCAGGCTAAGGCTATCATGAGAAGACAAAACTCACTGGAAAAGACCATAATGCTAAGTTGAAGGAAGCAGGAACAGAGAAATACACAACATGAGATGGATTAACTCAATCAAGGAAGCATGGCCCTCAGCAGCATATAAGAACCAACTCTTCTTCTTCTTCTTCTTCTTCTTCTTCTTCTTCTTCTTCTTCTTCTTCTTCTTCTTCTTCTTCTTCTTCTTCTTCTTCTTATTCTTATTCTTATTCTTATTCTTATTCTTATTCTTCTACCAATGTTACATGTGATTTAGGGTTGTGAATCCAGTTTTCAAGATTCCCTTAATCATGATTTTAAAATGGCCAGAACTTGACCCAGCTACTGGACAGCCTCAGAATGCAGGCAACGTCATGCGGAGGGGGCTCTAAAAGCCACCAACATTTGTCAGGGGCAGATTCCTCATGTGGAAATGGTTTGACAGCTCCAAATGGTTTGACAGTTCTTTATTGGCAGCTCAATCCACTAGGCTGGAGCTAGAAACAAAAAAAGCCCTGGCTTGGGTCAAGGCCAGTTGTGCTTATTTGGGGCTGGGGACCACTAGCAACTTGGCATTCGGTGAGTGAACAGCTCTTCAGGGAACATATTTGGAGATGCAGTCCCTCAGATACACAGGTCCCAGAGGAAGAAGAAGAAGAGTTGGTTCTTATATGCCGCTTTTCTCTACCCGAAGGAGTCTCAAAGCAGCTTACATTTGCCTTCCCTTTCCTCTCCCCACAACAGACACCCTATGAGGTAGGTGAGGCTGAGAGAGCCCTGATACTACTTCTCCGTAAGAACAACTTTATCCATGAGCCCAAGGTCACTCAGCTGGTTGCATGTGGGAGAGGAATCAAACCTGGCTCACCAGATTAGAAGTCCACACTCCTAAGCTGGTGGGGAAGAGGGTGGTGTAACTGGTTTGCCTAGCTGGTAAGCTTTCATACCAGGTATGAGCTGATCATGGCTATGACTGGCAGAAATAGGGGAGACACACTAGTCCCCCCCCGCATCTTCTCCGCCACTAGTCTCCCCAAAGACACTAGAGGTCTTGAACCGATTCATGGAGGCTCATCACAGAACCCCTGTGTGCGGGGTCAAGACACAGCCAACCATCACAGCCAGGCTTTTGGGGGCAGGGCAGGAGTCACCAGCATGCTGCCTGTCTCTCCCCCGTACCCAAAAGGTCTGCTGGCAACCTTGGCAGGGCTTTTGGGTGTGAGGGCAGGAGTTGCTAACAGACTGCATGCTTCCCCTCCCCCACACCCCCAGAAATGTCACCAACAGCTGCACAGGCTGCAGCGGGGCTTTAGGAGAATGGGGCAGGAGTCAGCAATGGAATGCATGTTGTTGCCCCCCCCCCCGACTACTGCCAGAAGGGCTGCCAATGGCTGTGCAGGCCACGGCCAGGCCTTTTGGGGGTGGGGTGGGAGTTGTTGGTGAGCTGCACATTTCCCCCCTCCTCCATGCCCCTAGAAATGCTGTTGCCAGCCATGCACACTGCAGTGGGGGCAGGAGATGGTAGTCCCTCCACCACAGCACCCTTGACCCCGGCAGGTGGCAGCCAGTGCCCTAGGGATCCCAGGCCACAGGGCATTACTCCCTGGCAGCTCACTCACCGGGCACCTGGAAGCTTACTGACAAGGCAGTGGACCTGTGTACAGCCCGGGATCCAGGCAAACTCAGATAAGTTGGAGGTGACAGTCAGGAGTGGGACCCACAGCCTGATTGGCCAGCCATTGGGCAGAAGGACACAGGAGCACTCATTGGCCCTTAAAGGATGAGGCCCAACTCCTCCTAGGACCCCTTACTGCATTTATTATAGTGGTTACAGATCATCTGCTTTTCTCACAATGCCTTAAGTGGATTTTCCTCCTGCTTCCCCTACAGCAACACACATTGGCAGAGGTTGCATTATTCCCTGTTTTCCATTTTACAAGCAGCCACTGGTATCCTTGCAGCTAAGAAGCTGGTTGACTCATGATTTTTACCTTAATTCTACTTCTTTATAGTCTAAAAGTCATTGCTGCTTCTCCTCTCTCCAATGAATAAGTAACCCAACTTTACACATGTGCATTTTGTTCAGCTTCACTATGTGTAACACTTGACAGTTGTTTCTTTTGAATTCATCCTGTTAATGTATTGTATCACTTACAGCTGTGTAATATCCATGGAAAGTGGGACAGAAGAAAGAGAAGCCACCAGGCAGTTCCACCTTCAGTTCTGCCTCCTCTCTTTGCCCTTAGGCAGCTGCTGAACAAAGCCCTGATCAGCTTCTGCTCAGCTGACCCTTGCTGCCCCCTAGTTATTGGAAGTCTCTGTTTACAGCTGGCTGTTTGTTCCTGGTTCTTGAGAAAAAAGGATTTTTCTAGTACATCAGACAGGGTGGGGAATGTGCTGGTGGCCTCTATCCAGTACAGCTCAATTGTTTATTTTTGGCTCTTGCAGGTGAAAGCTGTTTGAAATCAAACACAAGTTTTTGGTGCTAGAGGAAGTATTGCTGTGATTATGCAGGATATATTTTTCCTTATGATTCATGACTCCATTGCATCAGAAAACAATGTGGGAGATTTCATAAGAATTCGGTCCCCTTCCATATTTGCCTTAATACCTCGTAGTTTGGTTTAAGTGGTTGGGTGCCACTTAAATCCCTGTTTTCTGCTCCCTGCAAAATTCTGCAGAGAGCAGGAGGCCCTTTAAACCAAACAGCTGAGTAACAATAAGCAGAAAGCAGGTGTGCGTGCAATGGCTTGGAGCAGAAAGCCATGGGAAGCAGAAAGCAGGGGTTTAAATGACCCCCCCCCCCCCGTGGCTTTTGACAAGAAGCAGAAAACGGGTTTAAACTTTAAGTGCCTCATGAACTGATATGAACTGGTTTGGATCACGAACCAATCTCCTAGTTCATATAGGCTCATGGTTTGGTTTGTGGTTCAGCCTGGTATCACGAACTGAATCACAAAAATGCAATTCATGCCATCCCTTTCTGGAATTCTTATGTAACTATTTGTATGCTAAGTACCTTTTTAAACAGAGTTTAGCTTTTACCTGCCTGCTTTTTTTAACATTGAAATGAAACTGCTGGGAGAAGTCATTTAAGTATATGGTGTTCTCAGTATCCTGGTGACACTCAGTTATTTCTCCTGGAGTCTCTCTTGAAGCTGTGATCAAAGGTGAACTGAAAGAGGGATGAATAAACCGAAGTTCAATCTATATGAAACCAAATAATTATGAACTCTATGAACCAGTTAGCCTGGGAAAACCCATCTTTATGGGGTTCTTTTATAACTTGGAGATGCATTGATTCTCTGGTGTTAGCTATGGTCAAGACAGCAATTTTTCCAACTTCTGATTGGTCATTAATTACACTACTGGAAGACAGAGACTTGGCTACTATCAGTCATGCCTAGGTGACTTTCAGATTAGACTACTGTTTTGGGCTTCCCTTGGAGGTAGCTAAGAGACTATAGCTGCCACTAAATGTGGCTCTATGTCTGTTGACAGTATAGCTGGGCTAGAATATACCATTCTGAAACACACGGATTGGTTACCAGTTTGTTTCTGGGCCTATTGAAGTTGTTGGTTTTGACTTTTAAAACTCTGTTTGGTCTGGTCCCAAAGAGCATCATCTCCATACAAGACCCAGGTTCTTAAGATGTATTAGTAAGTCCTTTCATGCCCCCCCTTTCTCCTGGGAAAAGGGACCTTTTTTGGGATGACCCCAAACTTTCATACTCCGTGTGTGTTCTTCCCTGGCCTGTTTTTGTAGATAAATTTTGGTGGAACGGGGAACAGTACAGATAACTCAGTAGTTATGTTGTTGTTGTTAGGTGCGAAGTCGTGTCTGACCCATCGCGACCCCATGGACAATGATCCTCCAGGCCTTCCTGTCCTCTACCATTCCCCGGAGTCCATTTAAGTTTGCACCTACTGCTTCAGTGACTCCATCCAGCCACCTCATTCTCTGTCGTCCCCTTCTTCTTTTGGCCTCGATCACTCCCAGCATTAGGCTCTTCTCCAGGGAGTCCTTCCTTCTCATGAGGTGGCCAAAGCATTTGAGTTTCATCTTCAGGATCTGGCCTTCTAAGGAGCAGTCCGGGCTGATCTCCTCTAGGACTGACCGGTTTGTTCGCCTTGCAGTCCAAGGGACTCGCAAGAGTCTTCTCCAGCACCAGAGTTCAAAAGCCTCAATTCTTTGACGCTCGGCCTTCCTTATGGTCCAACTTTCACAGCCATACATTGCAACTGGGAATACCATAGCCTTGACTAAACACACTTTTGTTGGCAGGGTGATGTCTCTGTTATAAACAGTAACAATACAGTTATTACACTCAAACAGTAACTTGCTTGCCTTGAAATCCCCTTGCTGTGGTTGCCATAGGTCAGTGACGACAGTAATGTATATGTGTGTGTGTGTGTGTGTGTATGTGTGTAATTTAGTGCAGAGTTTTGAGGTGATGATGTTGGCTGATTTTAATGTGCAGAGTTAGTACTTCTCTGGAGCTGAGCCACCCAGTAAATTCTGTAGACATGTTTGTGAATATGCATTGTTCCATAGAAAAGCACATATGTGCATGCGCACACAAGTAAGAGTCACAAATATATGCCTGCATATGTAAACTCAGCATCAGTTAGAGCACTTGCAGTTCCAGCACTTGGCATTCTCAGTGCAGTTCACTTGCAAGGTTAAATAAATATCTGACTGCAGCTCAAGGAAATGAGTGAAAGCGCTAGGAAGAAGAAACCCAGATCTCTGGAGAGATGAACTCTATGCACAGCCTATTTGTGTGTTTTCGAGTTGTATCCTTCCCCATGGTCCCTGCTGCCAATCCTCCCTCAACCTGCTATTTTTCCAGACTGCTTCTGCCTTTGTTAGTCAAGTGGTCAGACTGATAATTCTTCTTGTTCCTCCCATGGGTTGCTTGCATTCCCCCCAAGCTTACTGCCAGCTTCACAGTCCATTTTTAGGCAATGTCTTCCCCTCTCTCCACTAGAATGCATTATAGCAAAGGGAGTTCCTTTGCAGGGGAAATCCCAGAGCAAAAGAAAGGAAACAAGTGATGACAAATGTCTCACATTCTCTAACAATCCAATAGGAAGTGGGTGAGCAGAGAGCTGAATGGCATCCAGGGAACAAGAGCTGAAGAGAGAGGCCTAGTCCAAACACAGCAATCCTGAGGAGGAGATCAGGGGGAACAGATCTCCTCTGAGGGAGCCCAGCCCGGTCTCAGCTGGCTGAAAAGCCAATCACTTGGTTGGTTACTAATGTACAAAGCCAGCTGGCTTCCATCATCTGTCTTGTCCTTGTTGAAGAAAGCACTAAATATGAGGTTTGCCACCTTTAAATAGGTAGAACTTTATTCTGTGGTTTCTCAAGGTGAAACTCAATTGAACCTTGGCTTAGAGAGCTTTGAACTAGAGCTGAGAATTCAAAAACTGGTCTGATTAGTTCAAATCAGTGTTTAAAATTAAACTCCTTCCAAACTGATTCCTTCATCTTCCCTGCCTTGCCCATGGTTTGACAGCTTTAAATTCCAACAGCATCTTGACAGTCAGTTTTCTTCATGTCAACACTATGCACATCCTGAGGTTCTTTGTGAAGTTTTTCTCCACCGACTTCTTTCCAGTTTTATACTTCCTTTACCTTTCTTTCAATGAAGCATCTCCACCTGCTCTTTCCCCTGTTCCTTGCCTATTGACTCTTTTCTCTTCAGCCCTAAAGCCTTTTAAAACTCTTGTCTCTGCTTATGTTAAGGAATTTTTGGTGAACCCCTCTCTGTTCTCCCTAGAAGATATTAAATATATTAGCCTAGGTATAAATTGTGATATGCTTTCCTATGTAGTTGTTTTAACTTCCATCATTGGAAGTTAATGCCTACCTTTTCCTCAGCTTTCTGACTCTTCAGTCACTGTCCCCCTGCTTCATCCCAACAAATCCTCTTATTTTTGAGGGGGTGGAAGGGTCTCCCAGTCAAACTGGTATCAAATTCTGGAATTTTGCTTCAGATTTGAAGTCTGACTATGCTAAGTCTGTGGCATCACATTGCTGCTTAGTTCCCTTTCTTTCCAAAAACTCTGCCTTCCCCAAACTCTACTCCAAAATCTACTGGATATCTTAACCTAGAGTTGACAACTCTATAATGTCCTTCCTCCAAGGGATTCAGGGCAGCATACATTACTCTCCCCTCCTCACAATCCTGTGAGATGCTTAGGCTGTGACTAACAGCCTTGGCCTGGCAATGATATCATGTGGAACTGGGAATTTCCCCCACCACCGGACAAGCAGTGAGTTGGGGCTAATTCCTGGTGCAGAAAAGGTCTCACTGAGCTGCTTGAATGAGAATTTGAAACTGAAATTGTATAGGGGTGGGTGTTGTTGCCTTTTTAGAAAAGTGCAACACCACCACCACAAAAAAATTAAGTATTTAAAATTAAATCATATCTCTGATATACTAAAAACATACATTTTATTATTTTATTTTATTTTACACTGGGTAGTTGTGCTGTTTTGCAGAATAACAATAATTTACTTTTTAAAATAGCTACTCAGGGATTTTTTAAATTTGTACTTTAAAATTGATATTGCTATAATATTTTTCTAGGAATCACTAACACACATATAATATATTTGAACTGAAAGTAAATTGCTCAGTTGGCACAAACATCATAATATAAACATCCTTTAAAATAACAAAAATATTTAAAACCTTTTCTTTGAAGAACAAAATCAGATGTTGCCAATCACATACTGCCTTGTAAAGTTCTTGCAGGAGAGAAAATTGGGGGCTTCCTGTATTTCAGAATTTTGAATTTTGTTTTTACAAAAAATAATTATGTATGTCTTGCTGCACTTCAGTTTCCACACTGCTATTTCTACCCTGTGCTTGAAGATGGCATTCATTGTATGAGTATGAAGAATAGTTCTCATGACAAATATTTCATTCTTCTCTGCAAACTGCAAAATAGAGCACCTCATCTTGCCATTATATCTATCTACATATTTGGAGGAAATCTATTTTCCACACCCTAGTCAATAAAGGGCTAAATTAATTTGCCATCTTGAAAGGAGAAGCATTAAGCTGGCTTTTCTTCTTGGGTTCCGCTCAGTCTCTTTTTCTGCCTATCTAGCTTAGTAATGGGTTAATTCAGAAGGGTTGACTCTCTGGGAAGATGCTTTACCAGTGATCTCACTGTGTAAACAGTTCCTCCTCCCCTCCCCATAGAGAGAGGGAGAGGAAAGAAAGAAAGAAAGAAAGAAAGAAAGAAAGAAAGAAAGAAAGAAAGAAAGAAAGAAAGAAAGAAAGAAAGAAAGAAAGAAAGAAAGAATTTGTATTGCAAATTTATTTACCTGGGCGTGGGGGGCTTTCTACATCTAAGGATACATACTTCCATAATAGCATTTTTCACTGGTACTGACACTATTCATTACTCATATAGCCGTGAGAATCCAGAGAACATTCCTCCCAATCACTGCTGCATTCCTGGATTTTTGCTGTTGTAATTCCCTTATTTTTAAAGTTCTGGTTTGAGACAATTTGCTAGGATTCTTTTGCAATAGCAGCACAAAACTTTCAGGTGTGAATTGACAGAATTCTTAGTACAGAGTGAGAGTAGTATATGGTCCAGGTGAGTATGGTATGTAGTCTTCCCTTTTTGTGTTACATGCTCACCTGCCCTGCCTTTGGTATACTATTCTTGAAGGAATGGCTTGCCCATTATACCTGTACACTGAAGTTTATTTAAAACATACATCTTATTTTTTGAAAGAACTCAGCTTTTATAGCCCCTTTCCTTCCAGCTTAAAAATTCATCTTTTAGGACTTGTTTGTACTATTTCTAATTTGCTACATATATTTAATTTGATTCTCTAATGTAGATTGAGAGCCTCTTGTGGCGCAGAGTGGTAAGGCAGCCGCCTGAAAGCTTTGCCCATGAGGTTGGGAGTTCGATCCCAGCAGCCGGCTCAAGGTTGACTCAGCCTTCCATCCTTCCGAGGTCGGTAAAATGAGTACCCAGCTTGCTGCTGGGGGGTAAACGGTCATGACTGGGGAAGGCACTGGCAAACCACCCCGTATTGAGTCTGCCATGAAAACGCTAGAGGGCGTCACCCCAAGGGTCAGACATGACTCGGTGCTTGCACAGGGGATACCTTTACCTTTACCTTTACCTAATGTAGATTGAAACAAGTTTTGTCATGGGATTTATATTGCTTTAGGGGTGTCAACAGCCTGGTGGAAATGCCCTGTCCTTTTAATAGAGGCTTGACAAGATACTCTCCTGCCACAGAAAGCCTCAACTCTCTGTTTTTACACATTAAGCCTTTCCATGATATTTTTCTCCAGACCTGTTGGCAACCCTATTCCTAGTGATATCTTTTAATTAATTCCATTATTTTTGAGTAATGCACATTTTCAGTCTTAAAATAGAGATGAACATCCTGGGGAATTTTTCTCTCACAAGCTGAAATTGAACCTTCTATTTCTAAATTGTTAGATGCTTATTACTATTGAATTGTAGAATTGTAGAAACTGTTTAGCATTACATCATCCTCTTCCATACCAACTGTGTGTATGCACAATAATTTATTTTATCTAGAGGTTTTGTCCAGTCATTCTGAGGTATTTCACTGTTATTACACATTTAAATGGTAAAGGTAAAGGTATCCCCTGTGCAAGCACCGAGTCATGTCTGACCCTTGGGGTGATGCCCTCTAGCATTTTCATGGCAGACTCAATATGGGGTGGTTTGCCAGTGCCTTCCCCAGTCATAGAATCATAGAATCATAGAGTCCATCTAGTCCAACCCCCTGCTCCACGCAGGATCAGCCCTAATCATTCTAAAGCATCCAAGAAAAGTGTGGGGCTTTCCGCACCGGGATCCTTGTAGCAAATTGTTTGGTGAACGAAAAATCGCCATTTAAAATAGTGCAATTCGTCATTATGCATACCTGACTTTGTAGTGGAATCCAGTTGCGTTTCTATCGTTTCCCACAAGCTTCCCACAAGCTTCCGGTTTCAGCAAAAATCGCTAGAAAGGAAGCGCTATTGCCGAGCTCGTCCCGCCCCTGGCCGTCAAGCAGCCAATGGGCAGCCGTTAGCATGCTCCCAAACAGCCCCTTTCCCTTTAAGAAAGGTTTTTTAAAAAAAAACACACCCTTTGCAACAAATATGTGTTGATTCGTTGCAACGGAGAGACCCATCAGCTGGCAGGTATGTTTGAGCTGTCGTTTCATCGTTGCCACGCTCCCCCCAAGTGAAAAAAAAAATCCCCCCCCCCCTCACGGGCCCGATTTTCGGCCGAAAACAGTGTAAAAAATAAAGGGAAAATACATCAGCAAACGGGCTTCTCTGTTGTTTGTGCTTAGTGACTAAACAGCTCTGGGGAGGGACTGAAGCCGGGGAAGCCTCTAAACAGGCTTGCTGGTGGGTTGAACTTCGCTCGCTCGGAGAAAAAAAAATGGCGATCGCTTCGCCGGAAGATCAGAGGAGAGAGCCAGGGGGAGGGACTTTGTAGAAACCACAACAATGGTAACGCACAGAACTTTCCCGCTAGTGTTGCAGATTGGTTGCAGGAGTGTAGCGCTTTCCGGAGGGTGAATCAGTAGTCTTTGGGACTCATTTTTGCTCCTAATAGCTCTGTAGACAAATGTGCTTCTTGTAAGTTGAAATCTAGGCCTGCTCTTCCTCCATAGCAATGTAAATGCATCCTACAGTATAGAGATGTTAAATATAAGTGCGCTTCAGTGAACAAACTTATGATTTTCACTGTGTATCTACATTTCTTTTCCCAATCTCAGTTTTTGACATTTTATTTAAATGTAGTTTCATTCTATTGCAGTTCAAGTAAAGTCCATACAGCACATAATTTCCCCTTCTCTTTAAATGTTTCGATATTATTTTTCCTGTGGCACTTTCCTTTTATTTGAGTTTATAGTGACTCTTAATCTCTTTATCATTTTTGCCCATTTTTGTCTAAGCCTTATTTTGAGGACATACACCTCCATCTCTAAGAAATGAATGGTCCTGAATCAGATGCTCCTCCACGTCTGCTGGTATTTCCTAAGAAGCTTCCATAAAAGCGACAGACCTCTGGTCTTAAGTGCAATTTATTTCCATTACAATTCAAGTAAAGTACAGACAAAAAGAGCATTATAATAACAAAGCTAAGGAAATGTGACTTAAATGAACACTTCTGTTAAGATAAACAGAATCTAAGCTAGAGAGACAATGATGCTAGCATACGGCTGAAGAATGCTGGCGTAAAAAGAATAATTAATATTATCAGAATATAGGAAATAAATACAGGGAAAACAAAATGGACCAGAGATAGAACTGTGCTTGATGCTAACAGAAATTGGAAAAGGAGAAGTCAAACCCCCCCAATAATTGTTATAATCAAAGAGGACATCTTTATCATTTATTTCTCATTTTGGGAGTAGGGTAGTACCAGTTCATGATTGAAAGCTGTGTTTTCCCCAGGTTTTTCAAGATAGTGGTACCAAATTTCAACAAAACATAGTCCTCCCTCTGATCTGAAGACCTGCTATTGCTTGAGCAAGGACAAGGCGGTTCAGTTTACAGATCTTTGAAATATATGCCCCTTGGTATACTTTTCTCCATTGTTTCCATAGGTAATGGTGGCAGCTTCAGGTCAAGGCCTAACAGTTATGTGTAGCAAATTAAACAAAGATAAGGCTGCATATTTAGAACAGCAGTTTGTGTTCACATCATAGTTGCCTAGTACCTTGCCAGGAGAGTGTGTAGGGTGTAAACTGCACTGAATGCTCTGTGGGACCCGATGCCTCCTTGGGCTGTATCAAACGAAGTATCGTGTCCAGATCACGAGAGGTGATGGTACCGCTTGACTCTGCTCTGGTTCAGCCTCACTTGGAGTACTGTGTTCAGTTTTGGGCACCCCAGTTGAAGAGGGATGTTGACAAACTGGAACTTGTCCAGAGGAGGGCAACAAAGATGGTGAGGGGTTTAGAGACCAAGACATATAAAGAAAGGTTGGGGGAGCTTGGTCTGTTTAGCCTAGAGAGGAGACAACTGAGAGGGGATCTAATAACCATTTTCAAATATTTAAAAGGGTGCCATATTGAGGATGGAGCAGAATTGTTCTCTCTTGCCCCAGAGGGACGGACCAGAATGAATGGGATGAAATTAATTCAAAAGAAATTCCATCTAAACATCTGGAAGGTCCCTTCCAACTCTATGATTCTATGATTCTATGAGCCCCCTTGGCTGCCTCGGGGGGTTATGTTTGATGGCTTCAGGCAGCTCTCAGAACCCAATGTGGACAAATTGCTGGAGTCAGTTGATCCCTGCCTGTCTTGGTTGCTCAAAACAAGGAACCAGTGTATAGGAGGCCCTCTGAGAGATATTTTCAACTTCTACTAGGGAGTTCCCCTACTCCCTACTAGGGAGGAGCTGAAGGAGGTGGTGGTCTATCCCTTACTGAAAAAAAACATTGCTGGACCCATGGGATCCGGCCAGCTATCGCCCAGTGTTGCATTTGGCATTCGTGGGCAAGGTGGTCAAGAAGGCTGCAGCGGACCAGCTCCTAGCATATTTGGATGAAAAATCGGGGCTCATCCCATACCAGTCTGGCTTCCATCCAAGCCATGGGGTGGAGACAGTGCTGGTAGCCTTGATGGAAAATCTCTGGCGCCAGTTGGATCAGGGTAGTTCTGTCATACTTGTATTACTCCATCTGTTGGCTGTGTTCAATGTAGTCGACCACAAGTTGTTGTCCCACTGCCCCACTGGGGGCGGATTCAAGGGACAGCCCTCCAATGGCTCTGCTCCTTTCTCCGGAACCAGACACAGAGGGTGGCTATTGGTGAGGAGTTGTCGCACCCCTATTGACTCCTTTGTGGAGTCCCACAGGGGTCAGTAATCTCCCCCATGTTATTTAGCATCTTATGCACCCTCTAGCCCAGCTGGTTTGGAGTTACGGGCTGGGACCTCACCAATATGCGGATGACACACAGCTATATCTTTTCATGGACAGCCGCCCAGACTTCCCCCCAGTTATATTTGCCAGATGTTTGGAAGTGGTCACTGGGTGGTTAGAGCAGAATCGCTTGAAACTCAACTCCTCCAAGACAGAGGTACTATGGCTGAGTAAAAAGGAAGAGGGTCAGGAAACACATCTACCCACTCTGGCTGGGGTGCAGCTTAACATCACACCCTTGGGCAGAAATTTGGGTGTGATTTTGGATGCCTCCCTATCTATGGAGGCTCAGGTCATGGGTGTAGCCCACACAGCATTTTTCCATCACCACCAGGCTACGCTACTAGCCCCCCACCTGCCTTAGGATTATCTGGCTACAGTGATCCATGCAATGGTCACTTCCAGATTAGATTTCTGTAACTCGCTCTACATGGGCCTACCCTTGTTTTTGACTCAGAAATTACAGCTGGTACAAAATGCAGCTACCATGGTCCTCACTGGTATATCTTTGAGGGCCCAAATTCACCCTGTCCTGAAGCAGCTGCATTGGTTGCCAGTTGTAGCCTGGATCAGATTTAAGGTTCTGGTATTAACCTTTAAGGTCATCCACGGCTTGGGCCCTCCCTATCTGAGGGACCACCTTCCTGCCTATGCCCCCTGCAGGGTTCTTTGTTCCATGGGTGCAAATCTACTTGCAGTCCCCAGCCCCAGAGAAGTGCGCCTGGCCTCAACACGGGCCAGTGACTTTTCAGTCCTGTCCCCAACCTGGTGGAATGAGCTTCCGGAAGAACTGAGGGCCCTGACGGAGCTGTCTCAGTTCTGCAGGGCCTGTAAAATGGAAGTTTTCTGCCAGGTCTTTGGTTGAGGCAAAGTTCTACTGGGGCCTCTCCTCCAGCCAGCACTATTACATTCTGCATATCCTATACCTGTGGTGCCTTGATTGTAGATTGAGGAAGATATGGGGGGTTATACATAAAGTTATAAAGGGTGGGAAACTGGAACCAGCAAGATCAAAATATTATGAAATATATCAAATACAGTGTGTAATTATAACTTCCAATACAATCAAGAAGTCCATTCACAACAGCTATAATTGGTGATAACATAATATCCCTTGTTTAGCTAAACTAGCTAATAGCATCAAAGTAATAGTAAGGGCCATTCTGCACCAAGATCTATGTAGCAAATTGGTTGCAGAACGAAAAAACGCCATTTTAACCAGTGGAATTCATCATTATGCATACCTGCCTTTGTAGTGGAATCCAGTTCCGTTTCTATCGTTTCCCGCAGGTTTCCGGTCTCGGCAAAAATCGCTAGCCAGGAAGCGATGTTGCCGAGCTTTGTCTCGCCCCTGGTCATCAATCAAAAGAGCAGCCAATGGGCGGCCGTTATCATGCTCCCGAAAAGCCCCTTTCCCTTTAAGGAAGGTTTTTTAAAAAAAAAGAAAAACACACGTTGCAACGAATCTGCGTTGATTCGTTGCAACGGAGAGACCCAGCTAGCTAGCGGGTGGTGTTTGAGCTGCCATTTCATCGTTGCCACGCTCCCCCTGAGTGAAAAAAAATACCCCCCCCCGCACAGGCGCGTTTTTCGGCCGAAAATAGAGTGAAAAATAAAGGGAAAATAAACCAGCAAACGGGGCTGTGTGTTGCTTGGTGCTTGGTGACTTTAAACAGCTCTGGGGAGGGACTGCAGCCGGGGAAGCCTCGCTGGGTAAACGAAGGCTCGCCGGTGCGTTGATCTCCGCTCGCTCCGAGGAAAAAAAATGGCGATTGCTTCGCCGGAAGATCAGAGGAGAGAGCCAGGGGGAGGGACTTTGCAGAAACCACAACAATGGTAACACAGAGAACTTTCCCGCTAGTGTTGCAGATTCGTTGCGAGAGTGTAGCGCTTTCCGGAGGGTGAATCCACTTTTTGGGATTTCCCTGAAAGTGCTACAACAAAGTGCTTTTTGCGGATTGGTTTCAGGAGTGTTGCAGATTATCAACGATGTTGTGCATAACAGCAAATCAGTAGCGATTTCAATTTGCAACCATTGTGCAATTTTAAACGAGTGCAGAATGGCCCTAAGTCTAGGAGATTTTTGAAAAGTTACATTCACTAGCAAATAATAAAATTGTTGTTGTTGTTGTTGTTATATTTGTTACTCGCCTCTCCCCAGAACAAAACCCCCAATAAAACTCCCGTATATCAAAAATACAACAATAAACATAGTTAAACACAATAAACCAACATGTGGCAAAAAACACATAAACCTAAACTAATCCACCCCCAATATCCATCCTGGGGTGGGGGGAGATGAGGGTGCAAGTTGGTCATAGCTACTGCTGCTATAGAGGAGTCCTGATCGACCTCGTGGCCCAGCCTCACCCAACAACCTGGCGGAAGAGCTCTGCAGAATGCTGAAAGCTCCTGCAGGGCCCGCAGCTCCTCCACGAGCTCATTCCACCAGGTCGGGGCCAGGCCCGAAGAAGCCCTGGCTGAGGCCAGGCATGCTTCTCTGACAATGAAACCACTTCTATGTTTGTCTACCTGAATACTACTAAAGTCTACTCAGTGGGGCTTACTCCCAAGTGTTTTTAGGATTACACTGTTATTACGGTTACACTGTAAATGTGACATCCCTAAAATAAGTGTTGAAAACTGAACATTTATTGTTTCTTTGGATGTATTAATATGTAGTAGCAATTATTAGACTTGACGTATCAAGCTGAAAAGCTATCCTTTAGAAAAAGGTAGAATGAGTGCATGAAAGGGAATTGCTGGGATAGTGATGAGCTGGAAGAAGTTAATGGTGTGAACTCATAGTTAAAGACAAGTAATAGGGTTATTATTACCTGTCAAGGAAGGTTGATAGGGGTTTAATTCCTTCATATTTGAGGTTTAGTAACTGAACAGCCTGTATATCATGTCAACATAAAGACATGAGGTAGATGTGTCATAAAACTATTCCCCTCTTGGCCTCGAATGTTTCAGCCATCTTCACTACATGATGCTGCCAATATGCACCAAATAATAATTGTGCGCAAGACGCAATCTTGTAAACAAAAATGTTGTGATCTTTGTAGACAAAATTTATAGAAGCTAGGCCAAGGGGATGTACTTCACTAACATCCTATAGAAAAGACCCCAACAATATATGAAGAAAAACTATGAGAGGGCTGCATTAAAGTACAATGGTATTTACCAGTTCCAATTTTAGTATATGTGCTGCCGAAGCAAGCGAATGGTATTTAGTTGCGAATGGTATTTACCAGTGAACTGTATCTTCTGGCTGAAGACATTGCAGGATCCAAGGAAGCATTTTTAACCACATCCACAGCTTATTCTGACAAAGCTCTGATCTGGTATGAAATGGGGCAAAGAGTCTCAAGATACTTTGGTTCTCTGGAATCTAGACCAATGCTTAATGCCATTGCTATTCCAGCTTAGGTCCCAGAAGCCACTAATGATTAGGATGGTCTCCTATGGGGATCGTGTCACTCATTTGTATATCAGGGCATGGTACTTTACACAGCTGGCTGGCCTGCAGGCAATGTCAAGTCAACATAGAGAGTTAAACCCGTGAGGACATAACCTTGGCTGAAGGGTAAGAGAGCTAGAATGGAAGATTTTGGTTATGTTTTTCAATAATTTATCTCAGGAGAAAGAGAGAGTGGCAGTTGGTAGAAGGTTTCTTCCTGACCCAGCATCCTTCCTGGAAGATGCCTCCTATGACTGAGAGTTGTTCCACTATAACAGGATATTTCTTTTCAGAAATGGCCCAAGACATTTAGGTGCCTGAGGCAGAAAATGCAAATGGCACCCCCCAGTGGTACAAGTGTAATAATAAACTAAATAATTGGCAATTTGCTGCTCTTTAATGGTACCCCCAAATCTACTGCCTGAGGCTTCCTCATCCTCATCCTGTCTTAAGACAGGGCCAGTCCTGTTCCCTTAAGTAACCATACTTCCGTAAGGTCACATCCTGTCAACCATCTTGTGGGTACCTTATTATGTTCATTCAGTTCTAAAATGATTAACCCTGTGATTTGAATAGTAGAGCGTACATAAATAAAGATCAACATTAAAATAAAGCTCTTAGGCATAACTTTAAAATGCTAATGAGGAAGAATGGCAAGTGTAATAATTTAATTTTTAATGCCATTTGATTAAACTAGGACTTTGGCCCACAGAAAAATGCTTCTAAGTTAATTTTACTTGTATTTTTCAGCCACAATAATTCAGCAGCTAAAGAGTTAAAGGTGCTAGCCAAAAGCTCCTTTTCTTATCCCCCCTCCCTCCCAACTCTTTGTTTTACAAAAAAACACATCATCAGGAAACCTGCTCAAAATCCTCTCAGCCAGTGACACAGAAAATTCACATCCGTGGGAGCTGCCAGGGCAACAACAAATAGCAACAGTAAATACAGCTGCCTAAATTTCACTGGATAGTGTGTTGGCCTGCAGTCTGGGGATCAAAAAGGGCGTCATGCTTCAACAAGACTCGCACAGCATCTAGATTTCAAGAGGACACTCTTTGCTTTCTTGTTACACTTCTCTTGTTCCTGTTCACGCACCTCCTCTGTCTGCTTCTGTTTTCTCCTTTAAACAATCATGGAGACTTTATCCTTTTCAATCTACTGTTTTGGTTCTCTTTGAATGACTTCTTATTGCCACCATCTCCACCCAGCACTTTGCTTACTTTCCTGTTTTTTCATCTCCTATTTCTCACACTCCCTTCAATCTACTTTTTGTATTTTTCCTTCATGGAGCAATGAAACATATGTTCCTGCGTTTAAGAATTAAGATTCAGCAGCAATAGCTTTATTGTATGGTTCTCTCTGCATTGCACTGATTGTTTCTAAAAGTCTTCATTGTTTCAGGTTTGAACTGCTTATGTGAGTGGTGAACAATATATGGAGGGCACACATAGACTAGTGGTCATATTTGTCAGTCCTGCACTGAAGACTAGCAGAAGTAAGCATAAATGAGCATAGTAGCTCTTCTGCCATGAACTTTCATGAGGTTTTGGTGCAGTTCATGATAATTCATAAATGTATAGTTTTCATACAAACTGGCACCAATCAAGTAAACTGTTTACAAAACTCCAAGGCAACAGTGAAGGTTGACTTCACCAGCCTTGGAAAATCCTGAACTTGACAGGCGCTGCTTGCTGCCAATAACAAAGTTCCCATTCTGCACTATGGGCTCAGAAAGCTATATATTAAGTGAGCTGTGTTCACACCCTCTCCTTTGTTGGCCGATGAAATGAGAGGCAAGGAGCTAGCAGAACTGATTCAATGCCTTTTTTTCTGTTTGCTTGTGATCTACTCTCTGATGTTGGGGTTTGGGTGTGGAGTGGAATCAGAGTTACCTCCTAGTGACATAGTCTCTCTTCTCATGTTGAGCATAGGGGCTTAGCTATTGGGTGCCTCCCCAGAGGACCTAAATTTATATTCCCTACCTCTCCTGTTAGTTATCTGCTCTGCTCTCTGCTGCTGGGGGTTAGTTGTGTAGTGCTCAGACTGTGTTAGTGCTCAGACTGTGTTAGTTGTGTAGTGCTCAGAGGATCTGATCCTCTCTCTGCACTCACAGCAGCTTAGTGAGCACCATGAGGGTGAAAGTGGTAAAAGATGTGTTTGTCTTGGGAGGAAAAATCCCTCCTCCCATGTGCCGGAGGCCCCTGTCCCTGGGCACCAAACTCAACCTGTCCTCTCTGAAGTCCCACCACAGCAGGGAATCACTGGAGGGTCAGAGCCTTCTTCCTCTGCCCTGTCCTTGGGGCTCTCCCAAGAGGAAACAGAGATTTCCAGCAATGTCCAGACACCAGAAGTTGCTATAATTCTTTGGAGAGGACTAATCTGACAAAAGTGGTCCAGAGAATGGAAGAGGAAAATTTTCCCATTCCGGGTCCCAACTCCTTGTGGCTTGTGTTGCAACAAGTACATCCTACTCACGTGCCTCGGTGCCTCCCAGCCCAGCACCAGAAAACAGCTATCCTGAGTCCTACCTGTTCCAATTCTGGGTCCCCATTTCCAGGCCATCCTGCAAAAGCATTCCTTTCCATTAATCCCTGTGTCACAGAGAACCATGCTATACCCATGTGTGCAGGAGTACAAGCACTCAACACCTGTCTTCCTCCATTCTTCATAGGCACTTGTAAAGGGAACACACACCGCTCTTTGTTGCTGCTTGAGGACAGAGTGGCAGGCAGTGAAAGGAAGAGTGGTGGGGAGTCTCCTTCAAGAAGGGTTCCCCACACTCTGGGTACTGTGGTTGGGACCTCCAGGCAGGCCACACTCCAAAAGGTCGTGCTCCCAGAGATACTGACAGTGAGACCCAAAAGGGCTCAGTAAGCACTCACTCACCTCATCAACAGGATGATTGTGGTAGATAGTCAACCCTTATCCCTCCTGTAGGACATAGACTTTCACCAGTGCTGAACCACCTGGCTCCCTGGTACATTGTCCCTTCTTCGAGGACCATGAGTCAGCGAGTCTTGTCTATCATGCACCACTCCACAGTGGCTCTAGTCAAGGGTGAGCTTTCTAGAGCACAAAGTTGAGCTGTCCACTTTGCTACAGACCTCTTGAGAAACTAGCAACATGGCTACCTCTCCCTCACTGCCCACTGGTGGCAGCTGAATGACCTCACAGTTCAGGCTATGCTATCAATCCCAAGCTCTATGAGGGAACAGTTCTGGCTACAAATTGGTTCTGCTTCATGCGCAAGGGATGGATCCAGAACACATAGCATCAAACATCACTATCATAATACTGAGTATCCTGAAGATAAAGGTGGATTGTAGCCTTTGATTCTATTCTGCTGAACTTCTGTTGACCTTGGTGTAATGGTTAAGAATTGTGGCCTCTAATATGGAGAAGCAGGTTTGATTCCCCACTCCTCCACATAGAGTCAGTGAGGTGACCTTGGGCCAGTCACAGTTCTCTCTGGATTGTCTAAGCCTCACCCTCCCCACATAAGAGCTCTCCCCACAGCCTCATTTAGGGCTCTACTGGAAAGCCTGTTTTAATTCAAACTCCCAAACAGAGCCCACCAAGGAATCAATCCTATGGGGAGAACTTTCCCATAGGCACACTTGGGCAGAAGCTGGCCCCAGAATCTGTGTACCACAGGGAGGTTTTTCCTTGATACAAGCAGATTCTAGCTGTGATGGCATCTCCTGCTGTACAATTTAAACTATGTGGCAGGAGAAGCTGTCCCCAGGATCTGCATGCCACTGGGAAGTCTCTCCCCACTGCATATAGACCTAGCTGGGATGGCTTCTTCTGAAGTGCTGTTTAAACCATATTTCAGGAGTAGCTAGCACCAGCAACTGCTGTGCTGCGGCTAGCAAACTTCTCTGCTGCATAATAACTTCTGGGGCTGGTTTCTCCCGCAGTCTGGTTTAAACAAGGCTATATGAAAAAAACCACCCCAAGCCAAGCCAATGGGAATAGTCTGATCCTCCCAGCATAGTTGATCCTTGGGGCCATTCCGCACTCCTTCAAAATTGCACAATGGTTACAAATTGAAATCGCTACTGTTTTGCTGTTATGCATAACATCGTTGATAATCTGCAACACTCCTGAAACCGATCCACAAAAAGCGCTTTGTTGTAGCGCTTTCAGGGAAATCCCAAAAAGTGGATTCACCCTCCGGAAAGCGCTACACTCTTGCAACCAATCTGCAACACTAACGGGAAAGTTCTGTGCGTTACCATTGTTGCCGTTTCTGCAAAGTCCCTACCCCTGGCTCTCTCCTCTGAACTTCCTGTGAAGAGAAGAGATCAACGCACCGGCGAGCCTTCGTTTACCCAGCAAGGCTTCCCCGGCTGCAGTACCTCCCCAGAGCTGTTTAAAGTCACCAAGCACGAAGCAACACACAGCCCCATTTGCTGGTTTATTTTCCCTTTATTTTTCACACTATTTTCAGCCAAAAATCATGCCCGTGCAGGGGGGGGGGGTATTTTTTTTTCCACTCGGGGGGAGCATGGCAACGATGAAACGGCAGCACAAACACCACCTGCTAGCTAGATGGGTCTCTTCGTTGCAACATGTGTGTGTGTGTTTTTAAACCTTCCTTAAAGGGAAAGGGGCTTTTTGGGAGCATGATAACAGCCGCCCATTGGCTGCTTGATGGCCAGGGGCAGGACAAAGCTCAGCAATATCACTTCCTGGCTAGTGATTTTTGCAGAGACCGGAAACCTGTGGGAAATGATAGAAATGCAACTGGATTCCACTACAAAGGCAGGTATGCATAATGATGAATTCCACTATTTAAAATGGCGTTTTTTCATTCCACAACCAA
This sequence comes from Paroedura picta, assembly GCF_049243985.1. Lineage (NCBI taxonomy): Eukaryota > Metazoa > Chordata > Lepidosauria > Squamata > Gekkonidae > Paroedura > Paroedura picta. The sequence continues at coordinate 97,388,787 of NC_135372.1, read as the reverse complement.
TTTGCAACATAGATCCCGGTACGGAATGGCCCTTGGGCTGTCTTCTGCTGTCCCTTGCAGTAGAAGCCTGACAAACAGCTGAGAGGTGGGAGAAATCTGCTCCTGACTCTCCATTGTTTTCAGGTCTTCCAGTAATTCCCAAATATATCTGAGATTTTCTTGAGATTTTTTCCCAGTTTTTCCTATAAAACTCTTATACGTTCAGAAAGCTAAAATCTGTCTGAAAAATATCTATGAGGTATTTCTTGGGTATAATATTTTGCGTGTGAACACCAAAATGCACACCCCTAATCATAGTCACATATCTTATAGGACAATAGGCCAGCACTATCTTTTGTAGCCTAATTAGATGTCCTGCAACTCAGCCAATAAAGAAACAGCCAGAGATTGCTCTGGTTTGCAGCCATCCTACTGGAGAGAAGCGTTAACTCTCCCAAGACACATCCCTTTTTCCTAACTGAAAAAGATCCCTCCAGAGTAAGGCTTAAGCCCTTGCAGAGGAAAAAAAGCATAGACATGTATATTGTGCCTCTCTTTTTTGCCTACTATGCTTAAACCATCCAAAATAGAGGCCCATTCCGCACAAGTTAAATGTAGCAGGAGTGTGGCAAATTGTAAACGCTAGTAATTTGCAGTTATGCATGACGTCGCACACAATCTGCCACACTCTTGAAACTGATGCGCAAAAACCGATTCATTGTAGCGCTTAAAGGGAAATCCAGAAAAGTGAATTCACCCTCCGAAAAGCGCTACACTCTTGCAAACAATCTGCAACACTAGTGAAAAAGACCTGTGCATTCCCATTGTTGCAGTTTCAGCAAAGTCCCTCCCCCTGGCTCTCTCCTCTGAACTTCTGGCGAAGCGATCGCCATTTTTTTTTCTCGGAGCGAGCGGAAGCAATGAGCTGGCGAGCCTTCATTCACCCAGCGAGGCTTCTCCAGCTGCAGTCCCTTCACAGAGCTGCTTTAAAGCTCCCCTAAGTCACCAAGCACAACACAGCCCCGTTTGCAAGTTCCTTTATTTTCGGTCGAAAATCGCAGCCGTGCACGGGGGGGGGCATTTTTTTTCACTCGGGGGAGCGTGGCAATGATGAATCAGCAGCTCACAGGCCAGCTGCCAGCTAGATGGGTCTCTACGTTAGGAGGAAGCAAGGAATCAAGGCATATTCGTTGCAACGTGTGTTTTTCTTTTTCTTTTTAACCTGTTCTTAAAGGGAAAGGGGCTTTTCCAGAGCATGGTAACAACCGCCCATTGGCTGCTCGTTTGATTGACGGCCAGGGGCGGGACAAAGCACGGAAAAAATCTCTTCCTTTCTAGGGGTTTTTTCCAAGACCGGAAACCTGTGGGAAACTATTGAAACGCTACTGGATTCCACTACAAAAGCAGGTATGCATTACGCCGAATTCCACTATTTTAAATTCTGTTATTTCTTTCAGCAAGCAATTTGCCACATTGATCCTTGTGCGGAATGGGCCAGAGAATTCCCAAACAGTGAAATGATGTATATGTAGTGGGGAAGAATTAACACAAACATCTTTCCCCAGTATCCTGGTCCTGATCAATATGACTACACCAGATAATGCAACTGGGGTTCCAGTCATGAGCTTCCAACATCACATGTAGTTTGGCCTTCAGCCTAACCTTTTATGCACAGTTCTTGTGGGGATAAAATGGAATCCTCCCAGCACATATGACTGCCTAAGGCAGCACTTGAGAAAGCCAGAAACTGTTTGTCTAAAAGCCTGCAGACACAGTGGAGGTCCACAAGCGTGCTTGGCTTCCAGCTAACTGTTGCTCAGAGATGACGTATCAATGGGTTGGCTTCCAGGACCCTGTGTCATGCACAATTTGACCCTCAGTCTGTGTGGCAGACCATTTAGTAATGAAAGAGCAAGGCTGTAAATTAGAAGCAAAAAAAATGTAAAAACACAATGAGGCAGGTATGTGATGTCCGGAAACATCCTGGCTCCCCCTTAAGGCAGGTAAGAAGCCAATGCAGTGGAAGGAGGGAGAGAGAACAAGGCAGAGAAAGCTCCTTCCCCATCATATTTACTGAATGGTGCTGAGTTATGACTGGAGGCCAAGATCTGGCTTCAGGCGATTGCCTAAATCATTTAGGAGCTGACAAGGTAGGGAGGGGGAAGAATGTTCTTGTAATTCTTCAGTCTGAGGTACATTAAGGAGCCATAAGCCATGTCGAGAGCTTGAATTACATTAGAGAGATTATCCTGTTACAGTTCATAATCCCGGATAATATACCATCCTGCAGCACACCTGCCAATGATAAATCTTGCCCTGTAATGGGGCAGTCATGACCCTAGCAGTCCTGAGGACCCTCCTGGCCCAGAAACACTGGGCAGAGTCAGGTGAGGGAACACACTGGAATAACAGCCTGGCACCCCTATCTGCACAGGAATCAAATTCATATCTTCCCAGCTCTTAAATATCCTTAGCACATCACAATTTATAATGCTTGCTCATGGGAACATCTTCAATGTATGGGTGGTTGCAATGAAAATTATGTTCCTTATGCAACTGAGAAGAGAATTATCTAAGATGAGACCAGCACAGGGAGAAAAGAGAGAACAGTAAAGTAGAATTTGTTCATTTATATTTTATTTATAATTAAATTTATATACTGCTTGTCTTGGACTCACCATTTCAGGGCAATTAGCAGATTCAAAACCATATTACATAAATTAGCTGATAAAACAATAAAATAACACAATAGAACAATGTGAAAAGCTTAAAATTGTAGATAAAATATGGAGTCTCAGTACCAATGATGGAAACATTTCTGGCCTGTCAAAATTAGAAAGATGAGGAGGTGGTGGGAGATTTGGGTGGGGGGATGGAGGAAAGGAGGCCCAATTGGTTGTTTCTCCTCAAGAAAGTTGAAAGCAATACAAGGTAACAATAGTTGTGTGTGTCAGCATGCAGCTTTTTCTGTCTCAAAATCACCTCTGTTTAAATGGCTTTTGCACATTTTTGTTGTGTAGGAGGAGGAGGAGGAGGAGGAGGAGGAGGGAGGAGGAAGCCTTACTGCACGGTCAGAACAGCTTTGGTGAGCCCAAGGTCACCCAGCTGGCTACATGTGGGGGAGCACGGAATCAAACTCAGCTCGTCAGGTGTCCGCACTCCTAACCACTACACCTGCAAACACTGTTTTGAGATCATGAGGACACTAAAGAAATCAATGTACATACCACAAGCAGTGCATGTGTCTCAATCAAGGAGCACAGAGAAGCATACAACCTTCTCCTGTCTTGCATTTTATCCTCACGACAACCTTGTGGCATTAGGATTAGAGACAGAATGACACCCAGTTAAGCTTCATGGCAAAGCGGGGATTTGAACCTGGGTTTCATTTCCAATAGTTCAGCACCCTAACCACTAAACCATGTTAGGCCTTGTGCTGACTAAATATTAGCTTCTTCAGGCTCCAGTGATGCAAATTACTACAGGTCTACTGAAATCAGTAATTCACAGACAATCCAGCTAGGAAACAGTGCTCTATTTTCCTCACATCTAACTAGCTAGTTACTTATCATTTCCAATAAATAATTTTGTGATTTGCAGCAATGTGTAAAAAACCCAATCAAGGACTTAGTCCTTTATCGCCCTAGGCAAAGAACAAAAATAGTTCCTTGCTGCAAAGAAAAGCCTGCTGTTAAGATAAATGACAAGATATAACAACAAATGTAGACATAGAACCCAAGGGAACAACGTGGGAAGACTGGTTTGCATGTGGATGAACTACAGCCATTCTGTTGCACATCTGCAGCTCACTAACAATGGCCATTGACTCTTGCCCTCCAGACTCCGTTTTTGCTTAGTGGCTCCTGTGAATTGGAAGCTCACAGCCAAGGTAAGAGAGCCGGTGATAGCTTGCCACAGCCCATCTGACCCTACAGCAGGCTGTTCTGTTTCCACCAATTACTCAGTATAAAGAAAGTGTCTTTATATTGTGTCAAGGATTTGCAGTTTCCCCTATGGCCATGGCTGATACTAGACAGAGTCTCCTCTCTTGGCCTTGTGGGTTTTGTTTAAGTGCTTCTAGATAAAGCCCTTTTATCACTTTTAAGAGCCCTGTTGCCCTGGTTTCTTACCCTGGCCTGAAGGCCATTCTTTCCTTCCTTCTCATCTTCGACCTCAGGTTCAAGAGTGTCAGACCTCCCTGGTCTAAAGCAGGCTGTGGCAGCAGGCACAGCACTGAGTGTGGGAAAGGCCAAGGCAGGGATTTCCACACTGGGATGTGTGTGTGTTTTCACCAGAGTAAGGGAAGAACACAAGGCACATGGAAATGGTGGATTAAAAGGCATATGGCTATTTAGTAGCACTAATTTTGGAAATTTTCAATAGTGTTGCAATTATATGTTTGAAATGTTTTGAAATGGTCAAGTAATTCTGTTATTCCAATAAACCAAGATATTCCAAACATAGTTTTTCTTTCAGTACTTCATTTCTGGACATCAGTACCACCAGTATATTGTCAAAGCCAGTGCAGCACCAGTGGCACCCATTCAGTAGAGGAAAGTATGAAAAAATAGAGCAACGAGGTACAGAGGAGAGCGACGAGGATGATCTGGGGCCAAGGGACCAAGCCCTATGAAGAGAGGTTGAGGGAATTGGGAATGTTCAGCCTGGAGAAAAGGAGGTTGAGAGGGGACATGATAGCCCTCTTTAAGTATTTGAAAGGTTGTTACTTGGAGGAGGGCAGGATGCTGTTTCCATTGGCTGCAGAGGAGAGGACACGCAGTAATGAGTTTAAACTTCAAGTACAATGATATAGGCTAGATATCAGGAAAAAAATTTTCACAGTCAGAGTAGTTCAGCAGTGGAATAGGCTGCCTAAGGAGGTGGTGAGCTCCCCCTCACTGGCAGTCTTCAAGCAAAGCTTTTCTTGGATGCTTTAGGATGCTTTGGGCTGATCCTGCGTTGAGCAGGGGGTTGGACTAGATGGCCTGTATGGCCCCTTCCAACTCTATGATTCTATGAAAAAAGACCCCAATTCCACAAGTAGCCATTGCATAGGACTCCATAGCCATCCTGTCATAACCCACCAATTATGAAGCAGCAGGATGAGGACTCCTCCTCCCTCTCCATGGCAGCCAAAGATGTAAACAGCAACCTAGGAAACACCAATGTGGCCCTGACCTCTTGATGTCAGCATGTCACCACCCACCCACAGCACACATGTGAAAGAATAAAACAGAACATGGCTCCACACACACAACATGTGAAGGAATAAAAAAGAACATGGCTCCACAAACACTGTAGGATGAACAGTAGGAGGCCTGAAAAACACTCCAGATGACATTGTGTTGACAGTGCAGTGATGTACTGCCAGTATATGGGGGAGGGGCCTTTTCTGTACCATGCAGATAAAGGGGAGAGGGTTGTTGAGGCAATACACAAAGTACCAGCGGATTGAAGAAGCATTTGCCAGAGTCATAGCTAGAAGAAGGAATTCTCACTCCCTTGTTTACCTTTGTGAGTTACGTTGTCTTTATTTCCTCAGTTGGAGGAATGATGCTCCCATCTGGTGTTTTTGTCCTGAAGTGGATTTCCGAGAACCGTTCTGAGCAGAGCAGTTTTCAAACACAGGGCAGAATAGAAATCCATAAATAAATAAATATGCCAAAACATTTGCAGTGTTTCTCAACCATTTGTGCAAACTCTTCCTTTCACAAAGAGCCCTTTCTTTAGAATTCCCATTGCCTAAAACTGTTCTAAGTGTGCCCGACATGAGGCCAAAAAATGTAGCTCCATATCATCCACTGATAACTCAGTGTGCCTCACAGGGGCTTATGTAGTGCTGGGGAGAGTTATGGTTAGTTGGTATCCTAAACTGACCTGTGGCTTGGAAGTGTGGGATATAGTAGTATTTTCAATTGCTGTTATCTCTATGGGAATTTTTCCCATTCTATCCGTACCAGGGACAGGCTGGAGAGGTTACAGATACCACTTAAGCTCTACTACTCTCATGAGACTTTCAGTGTTTCTAATTTAAATTGTATTAATATATACTGATATTTTTATAACTACACTAGCAAGAATGCCCACTACAACCAGAAATACAATGGGCGCTAGGCCCCAGGGGACACCAGGAGGTGCAGATCTCTCTCTGTCTTCCTCTCGCTGTGTGTCTCTCCGTGTGCCTCACAGCAGGAGGCATAGCAGGTAATCATGGCTCGTTCTTAGGAGGGAAGCAGGGCTGGTCAGCAGCTTAGGGCAGCTCTCTCTGACCATTTACGCACTGGAGATTTCATGCTGGGCTGCAGGCTGGAGTTTTGGTCATGGCAATTTGCCCCACCTCTTCCTGCACCCACACGGGGGAGTATTTGGCCTGGTGTGCCTCATCCACCCGAGATTTGTGCTCCTGCACAGGAGCTGGGACAGTGAAATTCCCAGTGTATAAACGGTCTCTGTGTCTCTCTCTGCCTCCCTCACAGCAGGAGTGATATGAGGGAATGAGGGCTCGTGTTCGGTCTGGCAGGGCTCTGTGTGTCTCTGTCTCTGGCATGTCTGAGAGGAACGCGACTAACGTCCAGGGAGGGGGGGTGGGAGCTGTAGGGGCAGGGCCAATCAGGGTGCAGCCAGTGTTGTTGACTGCACTCTGATTGGCCCTATTCCCAACTTGGACAGCCAGACACGTTCCACCCCCCAGGCTGTTTCACAAATATATAGTGAAACCATGAATAAGGATTACAGTTTAGAAACTTTTGGGTGCCCCCCCCCAGCAGGCGTACAGACATTTCCCTTTTTGTTAACCTTTTTTGGTTCCCGGTCTCCTGTTTGGGTTAAGATTTTTCTCCTTTTCGTAGTGGACATTTTGGCATTATGCTGGTATAGTTTGTTAGTTCATTTCTACCCCATCTTTCTCCCCAACAGGGACACAAACAGCATACATAGGTCTCCATTTTATCCCCACAACAACCCGATGAGGAAAGTTAGGCTGAGGATGTGTGGCTACCCCCAAAGTGGAAAGAGGATTCAAACCTGGATCCCTCAGATCCTAGTCCAACACTCTAACCACTACAGCTCACCATCTCTCAGTAGGCAGTGTAATTTTTTTAAATCCAAGCAAAAATATGCTCCAAATGATATCTACAGTGGTTACCGAACCTTTGGGGGCTGCTACCCCCTTGGCTCCCAGGCCACATCCCTAGTGCCCCCCTCCCGTACAAAAACATACTTCTTTCTTAATATTAGGTCTACTGCAAATTCAAAACACACTATATTGCTTACACTTCATTTTGGGTTGTTGAGCAACAGCCATATTTCAGTCTGGAAACAAATATATGTTCTTGGTAAAAGTAATTTGTAAAAGGGAAGAGAGACTGGGGGGGAGAGGAAGAGGGGGGGAAGCAATGGATAATCCCATGGCCAAGAGTAACCAGGAGATAACTTTTCCAGCTTCCCAAAGATGGAGACTTTTAGGTTAAGAAATTCTTGGAGATCTGGGGTAAAACCAGGGGAGAAGGGGAAGGGGCTCAGCAGGTATATGATCCCATCCACCCTTCCTTCTAGAACTGTTTTCTTCAGGAAGCTAAGCAGTCCTGGTCAGCACTGGATTGGGAGGCCACCAAGGAAGTCCAGGGTCACTACTACCCTGAAGCAGGCAATGGTAAGCTGCCTTGGAACATCTCTCTCTAGGAAAACACAGCTGTAGCAGGAAGAGTCAGACTGCTGCCCCCCTACTGCTCCAAAATTCCTCATTGCCCCCTACTGCCCCCAAATCCACTGCTCCTCTGTATTCTTCCACTGCCTCCAGGTGGGTGTATTGCCCCCTAATATATATATGCTCCCGCTTCCAAAAATGGATGATAAGCAAACATTCTAAAAGTGGTGTCAAGTGTCTCTTACATTATTTTCTCCAGCATTAAAGAAAATATTGAATATTTTTATAGCACAGTAAACTGAACAGGCTTTTAATGCTGAGTCAAATAGCTGGCAGATTAATTGATTTTAAGGCTTTTGATTTAATTAGAATGATTTCTCAACAAATCTTTTTTAAATTGTGTTTTTTTCCCACTCACACAATTCATAGGAGTCAGGAGAAGAGGAAGTTTTGTTTTCCTCTGGCACAGGAGGGGATACCTCTCCTCTAATATGTGTTTTCCAAGACAGAATGCTTTTCTTCAGTACTGTCATTTTATTAATATGCTAATTCATGTAAATTCAGTACAGTAACTAGATTAAAATGATACTATTTCCTTAATCAGAAGTCAGCCATACTGTTTAGTGAAGTGGAAAGTGGTTCATTCATTCAATTCCATACACTGTGTACATGTAGTGTCCCCCTATCCCTGGATCCCACTTTACCCATCTATGCTTCCTTCTTTCTCATTCTGCTTTCCCTTTCCCTCTCCTCCTCCCTCTCACACTCCTTCTTTCTTCCCCTGCGACTTGCCAACTGCCAGTGGATGACATCTCCTTTCATGTTTGGGGCTGAGCAGAGGCTCTGAATGTTCGTTTGATTCCGTTAAGATAATAGCTGGTTCACTGTCAGATGCAGACTGATCAGTTAAAACCTTAATCACTGCCTGTCTACTCACATGGCACTTATTTTTTAAGAGATTAATCCCCTAAGCACCACACCAGCATACATCGAGGGTAGAAAGGAAAAGGGTGTTTTATTGTTATTATTATGCAATGTCATTGCTGTTTCTTTTCTTCTCTTTCATTTTTTACTCTTCTTTTATCCCCTTCCGTCTTAAAAACCATTGTAGTTTTTAAATCTGGCTTTTGACCTATCCACCTTAGAATACCTTCCCCTCTGAATTCATGCACAACAGAATGGTCTGTGCTGTTATGCTAGAACAGAGGAAAGGACAGACCAGTTAATCCCCTGGCAACTGACCTGCAACTGGAGGATGTGAGCATACATGTGCATGCACACACAGAAAAATACTGATCTATAGAAATAATACAAGGAACACCAGTAACTTGTTCTTCACAGCCCCTCTATGTACCTAAGTTTGTTTGTTTGTTTGTTTACCCTGGTCTGTAGCCCTATCCTGTGTTGACAGCTCTGACCCCTCCCCCCCCCCCAAAAAAAACAGGAAGAGAGGCTGGGGGAGGTTGTGAATGTGGTGAAACACACTAGGGAAGGGGGTTTTAAACCCCATCTCGTCAAACCATTTTCTACTAAATTTTCAACCTAATTCTGATTTTAAAAAGCTTGGGATATGAGAGTCATATCGGAGCAGAAAGCCGCTGGAGGGGGAAAGGCTAAGCAGCTCCACTACCGATTACTCGTCCGCTTCAACCGTCATCTCCCTATAGCGGCATTTCATTTTTTAAAAATTAAACAGGAATATGTTTCATCATGTGTCAACCATGCAACCCGTAGTTCGCTCATAGGTACGTATCTAATTATTAATATACTGAGGATAAACTTCAACAAGAAAAGCTGATCAGTCCATCAAACCAACTGATTTAGACCATTTCTATAGTACCGACAAACATTATTTCCACATGTCGAACCTTCTTAAAATTTTATTTTGCAGCTGTCCTTCTGCATTAAGGTTTCTTTCTAGTGTTCTACTTGGCATAAGAGTTCTGCATGTGCTTCAAGAAGGTCATTTCATCCTCCCATCATGCCCCTTTTAAAAGTTTTTGTGCATTTGTGTTAACTTTACTTTGTATTTGCTGCCATGGACTAACCTTTCTGATTCCCAGCACCAGGGATTTATTTTTGGGTGCCAGGGATGGTGGGCTGTCTACAATTGCTACCATTCCAAGCTCTACACTGCCACATTTCTTTCTATCTCCTCATTCCCAGGGCATGCAGGTGGTGGGAGGGAAGGAGAGGAAAAGGGAGGGCTGGCTGAGTGGTTGGTTCAGCCCGCAAGACTCACAGGGGTAGGGGTGGGGGGTGAGGATCCCATCTTGCGCACACACATATTTTTGCTGAGCCCAGCTTGGAGCAGCTCCAGGCTTCCAAAACTATGTTTAGTCTGGCTGTAGCACAGCCTCAAATCTTTTGGACTGGTTTTGGGCTGTGCCGTCCTGGATACTCTCCCTCCCCTACAATGCTCATGCCCCCCATTAAAATATTAAAGATTCCTATGTTTACCTTTGCTTAAAATAAAAATTCTGGTGGCCAAGCACAACATGATTGAGAATTGCTGGGGGGGGGGGAGGTTTGCAGGCAATGGAAATAAGGAACTCTTGTGTTTGGAGGAAATAAGGGTGGGAAGTGTTGAACTTGGTGGGAGAATTAGAAGTTTAATTTAGTAATTAAAAAAGAAATGGTGAATGTATAGAAACACAGGCAAAGGTTGGGAGTGGCGGAAAGGTGAATGCACATCAGAGATTAGCAAAGTGGTGGCTTGATGGGAAGGGAACAGACGTGAGGAGTTCAGCACTAGAAAGCTGTGATTTCTAACAGAAATGTTAAAAAAAACATTGCCATAAAGGGGAATCACAAGTTAAAGGAACGTGGAATTTGGGTCTAAACCTGGGGAGGCAAGACTTGATACAGAATTAATAGCTTTATTTGAACCATTAAAAGAGCCCATGGAGGGATGGACCAAAACCAATGGGATGAAATTAACTCAAAAGAAATTTCATCTAAACATCCAGAAGAAGTTCCTGAGAGAGCGGTTTCTCAGTGGAACAGGCTTCCTTGGGAAGTGGTGGGTTCTCCATCTTTGGAAATTTTTAAACAGAGGCTGGATAGCCATCTGATGGAAAGGCTGATTCTACGAAGGTTCAAGGGAGTGGCAGATTACAGTGGATGAGTGCTAGGGTTGTGAGTGTCCTGCATAGTGCAGGGGGTTGGACTAAATGACCCAGGAGGTCCATTTCAACTCTATGATTCTATTATTCTAAACTGAAACGTAAGCCTCCTAACACTGTTATTCTATAATTCTACGATCCTTCAAACTCTAAGGTGACATGATTTGGGGCAGGAGAGATTGGTCTCCGAGAAGATAGCATATATCCTACCACTCTGCTCAGCAAAATCTGAAACCTTCCTCCCATCTAGGGGCTCTTCAAGCCACTTAAGATGGAAGAAATTAGGCTGGAGAAGGGCTCTATGCTTTGCTGAGCAGAAAAAAGGCTAGTGGAAACACCAGGTCTCAAATTCTTATTGTGTGAAATTCGCGATCCCCAACCTGTGGGCTGCGGACCACATGTGGTCCTTTGACTAACTGGAGGTGGGCCCCGAAGGACACCTTCTCCCCCCCCCCCCGGCCCTTTACTTCATCCCCCCCAGCCCTTTACAACACACTTCGGGTGTCATTGTCTCCCATCACTCCCAGATGGGACTATCTCGTTGCAGAGAAACAAGCTCAGGGTTCCCATTGATTTGTCATTGTCATGAGTTAAAATTTCCATGAAAATAAAATGTTCCTTATGTTCATTGTTGTGGCGTGTCTGTATCTTATTTTGAAGGGATGTTTAAACATTACCATAGTGATCAGAGAGCATTAGGGCAGTGGTTGAGAGTAGAGGAGTAAACTACCCCCCCCCCCACCGGGCCTCAATAAAAGGCATTGAGTGGTCCCCGGTGATAAAAAGGTTGGGGACCACTTATATAAATTATAAAAATTGAAGCTGCAGTCATATGAGTCATTTATTCTGAAGCAAACCAAACTTAGTTGGGCTTACTTCTGCATAAACAGGAAAGGGATCCTGCTTGCACTTCTCAACAAAACTGCACCTATATTTATAGGATTCTTATTGATAAATGGGCAGGGAAAGAATGGCACTAAAGGAACCAATGAATCAAGTAGACAAGAATATACAGAAACAGGATTCTATCTTTGGGGGTTCTCCAGGTCCCACCTGGAGGCTGGCATCCCTGAACAGTGGCAGGGGTGCTAACCTCCAGGTAGGACCTGGAGAACCCACTTCTCGGGTTTTTCTAAGCCTGAATAATATTTCAGGGATTCTCAATGGTAAAATAGTTGAGAAAAGTTGACATAGATCCAATACTTGAGAAACCCTCTGTAGGTTCTTTTCCAACTAATGTTTTCATGTTTGATTGTAACATACAACTGTTTTTGATTTACAGATTGAAAGGTTTGATTTACAGACTGAATTTTTTCAGTTATTCAGGCAAATTTTGCTATCAATTAAATAGTTTCATTGAAGGAAGAAACTGTGACAAGTTTATGAATTGTTTGATGTTTATGGTTATTAACAATTACTGCCACACAGCATTTCTCTTTGCTTCCCACCTGGAGCCTGGCATCCCTGCACCTCCATGGGATCTAAAGCCAGAGAATCCACCTTCCCAAATAGCCCTTTTCTCAAGGGGGACTGAACTCTGTTGCCTGGAAGTGACCTGCAATTCCAGCAAATCCCCAGGTCCCAACTGGAGACTGCCATCTTGCAACCTCTGGGGCACAGTGCCACAGAGTTCCCCCCTCCCAAGCAAGCCCTTTCATCTCCAGGAGCCCGGAGATGAGTTGTCATTGCAGAGTGCCCCCTCCAAAACACCCATCTTTCCCTTGGGCAGTGATCTCTATAGTCTGCAGATAACCACTAATTCTAGGATGGTTTTATGATTTTATGGACAAAATGTTGTGAGCTGCCATGGGCCAGCTAGTCAGGGAGTGGCAGCCTATAAGTCCAAGAAATAATAAAATAAAGGGCAACCTTGCGTAGAGCGAGTCACAGAAATATAGCCTGGTGGTGATGGTTGCATGGATCATGGTGGCTAGGTCTGGAATCAAGAGGTAAGATGCCAGTTTCATGCCTGGCAAAGGTGGTAAAACACCTAGCTAGTGACATTTGTGACCTGGGCTTCCATAGATAAGGAGGCATCCAAATCACACCCAAGTTCTTAACAGTGGTTGAAGGTGTTAAATCAACCACATCAAGAACCAGGAGTTGCACTACATCCTCCTCAGAATGGCAGCCCATCCAGAGGATCTCTGTCATAGCTGTATTTAACTTCAGTCAACTCCACTTGAGCCAATCCACCACCCAGACATCTGGCCAAACAATCTGGGGGTATTGATGGGCAACCACCATCAACAGAAATAGCTAGATGTTATCAGCATATTGAAACCCAGCCTGAAACTCCAGACCAGCTGGGAAAGGTGGGCAAGGAGGTACATATAGATGTTAAATAATGTTGGGGAGACAATAGCTCCCTGTGAGACCCAGGGCTTGCAGCTGGGAGGTTCACTCCTCTAGCACCACTCTCTGTCTCTGACCTTAAAAGAAAGACTATAGCCATTTTAAGGCTGTGCCTTGAATTCCCATGTTGGGTAGGTGCATGGTCAGCAGTGTTGACACTTATTGTTTGATCCAGCAGGAATAGTCGTACCAACCTGCCTAGATCCAGCTACCTCCAGAGATCATCCATTATCTTTCCCTCAAAAGAGCAAAGCATTTGTTTTGGGGGTTGGGCTCTTGAAAATCGCCGAGGGGAAGATACAGGAGACCCTCCCCCACACTATGATCCAGTGCAGGATTGGGGCCCTGCAGCATTTGTAAAGAGAAAGAATTCTAATGATAATATGGTGGTGACATCCCAGGGTATCCCGAGCAATGCTGTATGGGTCTAGCTTGGCCCTAATAGGATGTGAAGGCAATTTGGCTGCAACATCTGTCACTCCATTGATTGCCAAGGTTGATTCAGCTGAATTGGCTATCTTCCCTCCCTCACCGCTCCATGTGCATGCCTCCCAAAGCTGTGCGCTTGGTGGAAGAGGACAACTATCCCAGATAGAGGAGTGTACCGTTCTTCGGCTTGGCCCAGTTACATATCCCCTGCCTTGGTTCTATTTGCTGGTTATGCTAGGGTGTGCCAGAATGTTGAAGGGAAAAAGCAAGATTGAGCAACATTATCCCCAAAATTATCCCCATACTGTTTCTAAAGATCCCCCCGTCCTTTAGGAGCAGTATTTTGAGAAGCAGGAGAAGGGGAAAGATGAAGAACTTCCACTCCAATGAAGGAAATTTCCTCCAAACCCATGTATTAACATTGTTGCTGGTAATGATTATGCAGATGACATAAGCAATTCATTCATAGGTGGAAGCAATTCATTCATAGCTTTCTGCATCTTAAACTACAGAGATCCACAACAATTTCATAGTGAACTACTCAGCTGAGCCCTGACCTGGAGGTCCTGTCTCATCAGATCTTGGAAGCTAAGTAGTGTTGGCTCAGGTTTATAAAAACCCTCAGCTAAAAGGGGAGAAAGATGGAAATGAAAATCCTTTGCCTTTACCAGTAACTAATAAATGTTGAAACCTAGTAATATGGATGGGATGGGATCCCAAAAGAAAAATATATTAATAGGAGGCCCTTTGGGGAGTGGGGCAAAATCACTAATCCTTCTGCAAAGCTCCAACTTCCCCCTCATGCTGTTCCAGGGGTCTGCATTTCAGGGGCATTTTGACCTCCAGCAGGAAGGATACAAGCATGTCCCATTCCACTGATGGAAATCTCTTCTGTCAGTAGAGATTTGCTATGGCGTCCAAGCCCATTGCTCCTTCAACCCTCTCCCACTTGTATTGTCTGACATCTAGCATGGGTTTCAACTTCTACTGCCCTTTTGAAATTTATCTTTGCTCATTTACGCATGCAACTAAAAATGTAGTAATCTATTCTACAGTACACATTTTCTTTTTAAACATTTTTTTCCAATTTGATCCTATTCCAATACACTACAAATGGTTACCAGGACTTTAAATATGCAGAAAAATGAAGTCAAAAAAATTTATCTGAAAGATAATTTATGCTGACAGTGAGTGACTAGCCAAAGATAACCAAGTGAATTTTGTGAGTGAGCACAGAAAATTATGTTTATATTAATGGGAGGAAAATTCAGTAATTTAAACTAAATTAAAGCTCTTTCTTAGGTAGGCTAGTGCAGGAACAACACAATGAGCCATTCCGCACCAGGATCTATGTGGCAAATTGGATGTGGAACGAAAAAACGCCATTTTAAATTGTGGAATTCGTCGTTATGCATACCTGGCTTTGTAATGGAATCCAGTTGCGTTTCTATCGTTTCCCACAGGTTTCAGGCTCGGCAAAAATCGCTAGCCAGGAAGCGATATTGCCGAGTTTTGTCCCACCCCTGGCCATCAAGCAGCCAATGGGCGGCCGTTATCATGATCCCAAAAAGGCCCTTTCCCTTTAAGGAAGGTTTTAAAAAAAACACACATACACGTTGCAACGAATCTGCGTTGCTTCGTTGCAACGGAGAGACCCAACTAGCTAGCAGGTGGTGTTTGAGCTGCCATTTCATCGTTGCCACACTCCCCCCGAGTGAAAAAAAAATAACTCCCCCCCCCCCCGCACGGGCACGATTTTCGGCCAAAAATAGTGTGAAAAATAAAGGGAAAATAAACCAGCAAACGGGGCTGTGTGTTGTTTTGTGCTTGGTGACTTAAAACAGCTCTGGGGAGGGACTGCAGCCAGGGAAGCCTCGCTGGGTAAACGGAGACTTGCCGGTGCGTTGATCTCTGCTCGCTCCGAGAAAAAAAAATGGCGATCACTTCACCGGAAGATCAGAGGAGAGAGCTAGGGGGAGGGACTTTGCAGAAACCGCAACAATGGTAACACACAGAACTTTCCCGCTAGTGTTGCAGATTGGTTGCAAGAGTGTAGCGCTTTCCGGAGGGTGAATCCACTTTTTGGGATTTCCCTGAAAGCGCTACAACGAAGCGCTTTTTGCGGATCGGTTTCAGGAGTGTTGCAGATTGTCAACGACGTTGTGCATAACAGCAAAACAGTAGCGATTTCAATTTGTAACCATTGTGCTATTTTGAACGAGTGCGGAATGGCCCAATGTTTCACTCAGCAACCCCTTTTGAGCAGCTATTGCTGAGTCATCTTGTCTTATTAGTAAATCCAGCCCTACTTCAGCTTCCAGTATAGTGTCAACATCAGTCATCAAGGTGCCCTGTAGATAAACAGCAACTGAATAGGCACCAACAGGTTTTGGGCTACTTGGGAATTGTTTGAGGGAATAACTGCCCCCCTGTGCCTTTTTAACTAGTATGGATGAATGGCAAAGGGAAAATTTTACTTTACCCACATTGTTGTAGTTGGACCTGAGAAAAGTTGGAAACCTCTATTTGAGAGAACTGAGTACATTGTACAGAAAGAACAAAGTGAAGGGAATGACCAGAAAAGCTCACAGGATCACATTATTGTGACCATTTGTTTGTGATTCTCATGTAAGAAGATGACTTCCAGTATTCACATTCACCTTTCTCAAAAGGAAGACACTCTCCTCCCTCTGATCACGGATGCTTGGTCTTTTTAAAAGCTGGAGTGTCAATCAACTCTCCAGTGGCCCGTCAGAAGTTTTATGAGGCAAAAGTTCCATTTGGACCTGCTGTTTTTCTAGAAACACTTCCGTCAGGCATTGGTTGAGGCCTGGTTTTTAGCCACAAGGTTATGAGAATGGGTCTCCCCGCTCAGCTCAGGGTAAGTATTAGATCTATCCTAGAGCCTTTAGATAACCTGCCCCCTGGTTTTATCACCAGTCATCACTGTCCAATTTTGATGCCAACTGCTTGAAATGATGGGGGAGGAGTTTGTAGGAATTGTATTGTACTGCCATTTTATTGTTATCTGACTTGTTAAGGATTTTTAGGGGATTAATTTTTATGATTGGGGTTTTATGGTATACTAGCAAGAAAGCCCATTGCAACCAGGAATGCAATGGGCGCTAGGACCCAGGGGACACCAGGAGGTGTTTTTTTTTCTGCTGCGTGGAGCTGTGAAAGGCTCCGACAGGGTTTTTTTGTTTTCTGCTGCTTGGAGCTGGGAAAGGCTCCTACAGGGTTTTGTTTTCTGCTGCTTGGATCTGCGAAAGGCTCCTTCCGGGGTTTTTTTTCTACTGCTTGGATCTGTGAAAGGCTCCTGCAGGGTTTTTTTTTTCTGCTAGCTCTCGTGGGCGTGCCGGCTTGGAGCTCCTACAGGGGTTTTTTTTCCTGCTGCTTGGAGCTGGGAAAGGCTCCTTCAGGGTTTTGTTTTCTGCTGCTTGGAACTGCGAAAGGCTCCTTCCGGGGTTTTTTTTCTGCTGCTTGGATCTGTGAAAGGCTCCTGCAGGGTTTTTTTTTTCTGCTAGCTCTCGTGGGCGTGCCGGCTTGGAGCTCCTACAGGGGTTTTTTTTCCTGCTGCTTGGAGCTGGGAAAGGCTCCTTCAGGGTTTTGTTTTCTGCTGCTTGGATCTGCGAAAGGCTCCTACAGGGTTGTTTTTTCTGCTGCTTGGATCTGTGAAAGGCTCCTGCAGGGTTTTTTTTTTCTGCTAGCTCTCGTGGGCGTGCCGGCTTGGAGCTCCTACAGGGGTTTTTTTTCCTGCTGCTTGGGAAAGGCTCCTTCAGGGTTTTGTTTTCTGCTGCTTGGATCTGCGAAAGGCTCCTACAGGGTTTTTTTTTCTGCTGCTTGGAGCTGTGAAAGGCTCCTGCAGGGTTTTTTTTTCCTGCTAGCTCTCGTCGGCGCGGCGGCTTGGAGCTCCTACAGGGGTTTTTTTTTCTGCTGCCTCTCGTCGCGCTAGCGGCGAAAGGCTCCTCCGGGGGTGTTTTTTTTTTTTCTGCTGCCTCTCGTCGGCGCGGCGGCTTGGAGCTCCTACAGGGGTTTTTTTTTCTGCTGCCTCTCGTCGCGCTAGCGGCGAAAGGCTCCTCCGGGGGTGTTTTTTTTTTTCTGCAGCTTCTCGGCGGCTGGAGTCTTGTGTTGTGTTTGCGGCGGGGGCTTCCTTGGGGCCGGCCTGACGCGGTGAGAGACGCTTCGCGCCTCTCACCACGTCAGGCCGGGAGCAACTGCGAGCCGCGCTGAGCGCGGCTCGCAGTTGCTGGGGCTGGGAATCGGAGGGACCAATCGGCAGGCGCTTCGCGCCTGCCGATTGCTCCCTCTGATTGTCTGTCATGAGGAAGGGTCCAATCCGGACCCTTCCTCATCCCGGACACATCCCGCCCCAGAACCCCTTACTGTTTTATTTAGTCCGTGGCGCCCGCGGCGCCACGGGCGGTGTACAGATGGAATTGGTTTATTGTTTGTTGTGAACCGCTGCGAGCCAGCATTGCTGGGAGTTGGAAGTATAAAAGTTCAATAAATAAATAAATAAATAAATAATGTGATGGTTATGCAATACTCCACATATATGGCTTGTAAGTAGGGAGTCACATTGTCTGTATATATAGAATAGAATATTTTATACTAGTTTTTTTCACAAGACACTCTCAAGCAATCCTTTTAAAAAGTGTTTGTATGTTTGTTTGTTTGTATGTTTGTATATGTGTTTGTTTGTTTAGGAAGACACTCTCAAGTAATCCTGATGAACCTCATCCAAAGTGTCACCCATTTTCCTGTGGGCCCATATCTCCCTAAGAATGATATGACCTATGATATGACCAAGTTGACTCCCATGGATGGATATTTGGTTGTGATGAAGCACACAGTGCTTCATCATGTGAAGTCATACGAAAACAGGTTTATGCATTCCAGTATGAGATGTTAACCACAATTATGTTACTGTAAATCATTCAGTCCCAAAGATACATGGTCTTCATTAATAATACAACTGTTGACATAAGACCCATCAAAGACTCTTGGGATATATAATACAATAAACCTAAAATAAATGTAGCTGGTATATTAACATTTCTAATATTGTAGGCTGGGCTCCTCAGCCTTTCTGAGCCTGTGGGCACGTTTGGAATTATGACACAAGGTGGTGGGTGCAACCATAAAATGGCTGCCACAGGAGGTAGAGCAGACCACAAAATGCTATGGAATAAGGCTATACATAACTCTTCAAGCTTTCAGGCAAATGCTCAGTTAACAGAATTCCTGTTCAAATGAACATATTGCTTTCAAGTGACAATTCTTGTGTTGTGGTGGCAGATGCCATGAAAACAATATTTTTTTAAAAGCTACACAGTCAATCCACTCTCCAGTGGCCAATCAGAAGCTCTACAAGGCAAAAGTCCCATTTGGACCTGCCCTCTTTCTAGAAACACTAGGTGAGCCCTAGGAAAGGTGTTGGCAAGCACCTTTACTGTATGGTTTTCATGAGATTTACATTGTGATCCTAAGCAGAGTTATACTCTTAAAAGGCCATTGAGGTCAATGATCTTAGGGAAAGATCTAACTGCTTAGGAAGGCACTGTTAACGGCTCATCACTTTCACTATCAAATTCTACCTCTAAATTCCATTCCAACTTTCCAGTGAGTTCCTTTATTTTTGCAAAGTTTGGATCATCTAATAAAATCTGACATCTAACATACTGCCGTCATTCCTGTGCAATCCATTTGCAACAGACTTTGGGATTTGTATATTTTATGTTTTGCTTTTAAATGTTTCTCATTTTGAATTATCTGCATGATTTAGAGTACTCAGTGTTTAGGATTATTATTGGTGGTGTATTAACAGTGTCACCAGACCAATGATAGCAGCTCCATTAGAATAAAAGAAATGGATTTGCACTTTGAACAAGACAGATAATGGTTCTAGTAATGATGTTAATTATTGTTTTCATTTTGACTGTTTATTTTTTATTGAAGGATGTCAGAGTCCTTCACAAATATTGCCAAACCACTCTTGAACAGAGGAATGGCAAAGAATAGGGGCTGCTTAATCTTATTTTACCCCTTAATACTTTCCCTGGCTGCATTTCTCTCCATAAAGGGAAAAGTTAAAGATATTTTCCTGCTGGAGAGAAAACTGACTTGGGGAGAGCATTTTGGCATAAAAGAACCACTGAAAGGGACAACTGCTTCTCATGTCTAACTTGACATAGACTCCCAAATGAAAGAGCATTGTATCAGCCATGTTGAGCACTGAAAACATTAGCCCATAGATACAGAGTGATAAGCAGGAGAAATACAACTTGCTCACATAGTCTGGATATAAAGACTTTCCCCCCTCCCCCCCCAAAAAAAAAACCCCAGCACAGAGTGCCAGTGACAAATTTTAAATCCTGTATTTTTTCAACACCAACCTAACTAACATCCAGTTGGAGATATAAAGAGACTGAGATTTTTTCCCACAGGGTCTTGTAGAAGCTTTGCTGAGAGACACAATGAAAACAGTTGGCTTCCCAATGGAAAATATATGGCATCTTGTTCTCTGCTTGTAGCAAGAGGATAAATTTTAAGAAGACCCTTTCCCTCTAAGGGGATAAATCCTTCAGATGAATCATCCAAGAGAACCAAGGAACAACCAGAAACCTATTGACCCTTTCTCCCAACTGGCTGAAATCCTGAAGTGAACAAGTGGTCAAGCAAAGGTCAAAGGCCAGTATGGGGCCAGGGAGAACTGCTTCTCTCCAGACCCATCTGCCTATGTGCCAACAGCAGCTACCCTAAAAGGTGCAGTATTGATCGAACTACAGCCCCAATGCGTCTTCCCCCAGACAGTGGCAATTATCATAATCAAGCAGTTGACTCCAATTACGCCTTCCTCTCATTAAAGCCAAGGGGACGGCCACAGTTGCAGCAGCAAAGGGAAAGTTCACAGCCATGTCGCCTTTGCATATCTTAATCTAAAATGACAGGGTGTGACACAGGGGGCAGGTGACCCTGCCAGCCTTCAGCTGTTCGTGTGGCAACAATTTCCAACACCAAATTGCTCCCAGGCAGACCTTGATTGGAGGTTCAAGACAGCCAGAGAGAGAGAGAGAGAGAGAGAGAGAAGCCATTTAGGGGGACCGAAGCATTCTTCATGAGCTTATTTAAATATGGGCAATTTACATTCAAGACCCAACTCTTTGTACATCATTAAATGCATCTTGTACCTTGGTGTATTTTCTGCTTCTGATGTTTCTTGCAGGGAGAGCTTTACATAGTATTTTCCAGTAAAGTGAAAATGACAATGTAAAAACCTTGAGTCCATTAATGTCTAAGGGAGTATTTCTGTCTTCTCTAGCATGGCCTGATTTTGCTTTAAATTATCACTGAAATTTAGGCTTTGATTGGGTTTTCGGTCTTCCCAAATTCATATCAGAATTAGGAGCCTCTCATCATTGATACTAAAAGGTAGAATACATTTGAGGAATCTATTAACCAGGCATGTCTGGAAATTTGCAAAATGTTAGTCCCTCCAATAAAAGCAGTGAAAAATATCTGTTGCTCCCAACTCCCAAAATAAACTGATGTATTCAAACCATATCATAAGCTCTGCTCTGACATTTTTCTATAGGATGACAACCTCTTCCTTCCTAAAATTGTACATGCACAGAAAGGAAAGCATCCCAAGCATCGCTAATATTGAAAACCACCTGAGAAGCTCTTGAACCTTAATAATTTTGTAATTAGAATTTGTAATTAGAATACGATTTGTAATTAGAATACGATTAGAATTGGGACCACTGCTGCTTATATGTTATATGTGACGTTGTTTGACGTAAATTGGGGTTTTTATGGGAATTTTATTGTGTTTTAACTATTTGTAAACCGCCCCGAAACCTATTTGGAGAAGGGCAGTCTAAAAATTAAATAATAATAATAATAATAATAATAATAATAATAATAATAATAATAATAATTCCTCCTATTCATAGAATAATAGAGTTGGAAGGGACCTTCTGGGTCATGTAGTCCAATTCATTCATTCATCCCTATCACTACTGTTGCTGCCACCCCTCTATTACAGCTACGTCCCGGTATACCATCAATAATTCCAAGTTTTTGAACTTTGATAGTTTTTGGACTATTCAGCCTGATAAGGGGTTTTTTTTAACATTTTTACTTTTAATAGCAACCCAACAAATTGAAATGAAATAGAGGGTGTTTTTTCCGCCAGTTATCTTCCAACCATGAAAAGAAAACCTTCACCGGATAAATTTCTGTGCGCTGGTCTTGTCTATCCTGAATCTATTCCTCATCAGCTTCACTGGATGTCTCAAAAATCTGATAGGGGAAAGAAGGAGGGATCTCTTTCTACCTACACATGTGTATCATGTACCATTTCAGAGATGATGAATCCTATAAGGAAAATAGATGTGTTTTCCCAAGTCAGATACTGAGCCCAGAGTCCCACAGTTTGAAACATTACTTTCATGGTACAGGTAGGGAAAAACAGCAAAACTGACTTTCTGTAGAAAATACATAGTGATTCTAAGCAAACTATATGTGATAGAGGGTTGGAAATGGCACAATGTGAAAATTGATGCATGGATTTTTGGTTCAGAATTGGGGCGCAGTTGATAGCTTTTGATGGTTCAGGAAAGAATCTTCCCAATGCATGAAGTCCAGACCTATTGCTCTTAAGAATTTTTCATGCTCAGGGCCCAATTGTAAATCCTATTAATTAATTAATAAATAAATTAATTAATTAATTAAAATTATTAAGACCACAAGATCTGGACTCCATGCATTGGGAAAATTCTTTCCTGCTATGCCCAATTCTGAAACAAAAATCCATACATCAAGATTTTTATAGAGGGTTTTTTATAGTCTGCACATGCTTAAAACCAGTCTAGTGCAGTTTTCCCCAGCCCTATCCTGACCGCTGCCCCTCATCAGTCTGTCCTCCTCTCTTCTCATCGTCATCTCATATTTTCTGGCATAAGTTATGTTCAGCATAAAGTACAGGGCTGGGGGGCTGGGATAGAGATGTATTTAATATACAGAGAGAAACACTCATAGCATAAATGTGGTTGAAGAGGAAGAGGATTTTCTTCACTCAGAAACATATAATCATCTCCTTAATACCATGCTCAAAAGCCTATTTATAAACAGGTGGAATTTGTAAGGATGGAACTTATTGCATAGTAATCCACTTTAATGACCAAAACTGACTGGTTAATAAAGAATATAAGGATGTGATCTTGTGTACATACCTCTCCCACTTGAATCTCTTTTTCCACTGCATTTTATGTTAACAAATGGTCATAAATCAGATATGAAAAAGATTAAAGGACAATCAGCCAAACACTGGAATGTAACAGGTTGTCAGTGACATCTTCTGGATTCTCTGTTAAAGAAATCAATACATATAGACACACCCTCATATTAATTTCCTGAAATCTCTCCAAACTCTGATGTAAGCACACATGCACGCATGCACACACACAAATACAGAGTCCACTAACAGTCATCGAGCCAATAATAGTAAAACTTTGCCCCCATCAATTATGCTTCATTAAGCAGTGCCCACTTCCTATATTAACACCACTCAGTATTGCTGTATTACTTACATTCCCATCTGAAAAAAGACACGTAGCCTTCCCAAACTGTTGCACATTTACTCAGAAGTTAGTTTACTACAATAGAACTAATTGCTCCTGAGCAGTGTTCACTGGATTGTAGTCTTTTTGTTCAATCTGTGAATAATAAACAAATAATGGAATTTATTGCAAGGCTGCACTCATGTGCCACTGTGCTCTGTAGGACCTTCTTCTGAGTAATAGACCATTTCTGCATGGAAGGGTAAAATGCACATGGCCTCCTACTTGCAAACACAAGATGTAAACCTTGCCTTTGCAGCCCTCCATACAGGAGACACCTCCTGCGTTTTCCCTCTGCCACACAGCAACTTTTTGCCTCCCAATGAGGCTGCAAAAGAAAACAAGCTGAATTTCCCCTCCTGCTCCTTAGCTTGTCAATCACAGCAAGCCACCAATCACAGCATAGCAGTTCTTTTGTGGACTGAAACTTTCTCCCCCCCCCCCCGAGCCCCGCAATTAATTTTTTACAAAAGGCACTTCTATGTTGCTGTGCAGTAATGCAACAACACAGAAGCATTTTCATTAAAAGAATTAACACTTCCGCATAGCTATGGAGAAACGGCAGAATGATACTGCATTCCCCTCCTCCTTTTTGGGATTCGTGGTGTTTCGGACTCTATTTATGTTTCGGTAGATGTGTGAGAGGCTGGAAATGGTAACTGGACCCCAATAAGTGATTGTGTGTGAACAGTGGGCTAAAAACAAAGCGTATCCATGCCTGGATGATCGGGAGAGGGCGGCTTCATCACGCATGTGCCCCCTCTTCCCCCATTCATTCCCCACCTCCAGAAAACACAAATGGGACTGTGTTTTGCCTCCCTTGTCCCAAAAAGACCATGAACACTTTAAAGAAGATTTTATTTTACCTTTTACGAAGTAGCTTTGTGGTCCCACAGGAACACGGACCGTGACATTAAAAAAAATACTCAAGAGCAGGAAATGGAGAGGGGAGGGCAGGTACAAGGGCAGGACAATGCTAGTGAGACTGTCACACATTTTCCCCTTTATACGGGGTTGCCCCTGGATACAAGATAAAAAGTGGCAAATCCAGTTTTGGTGATTTCCCTCATCCTGAGGCACATCTGGCCAAAACTTGAGCCAGCCCCTGGTCAGCCTTGGGATGCAGATGACATCATGTGTACGGGGCTCGAAAACCCACCAGCAACCAGAGGCTGTCCAGAGGCAGATTCCTCATATGGAAACGGTGATAGGATTGGTCTCCACATGACTGTGACAGTTTAATGTCTTGGTTATAAGAAAGGGGCTTGCCCCTTTCAAAATTCTACTTCATTCTGTGTTTGAGTGCATGTGCCTGTGCATGCATGTGTGTGTGACACTCATGAACACATGCTTCTGTGTTTGCCCTCATTGTGGAGGCTTCCCCCTCAAAGGGAGAGAACATGTATTCCCTACCAGCTATAGATATACATATGCAACCTTATTTTTCAGCCTTCCTCCATTTGGTGACAAGTATAGGGTCCCAAAAGAAGCCTAAGGAAATGTTGCTTTTTGAACACATGGCAGATACACTCTTCAGACAAAAAGATAGAATGGAAATCCTTTATCTACTTCCATATTTCAGTAGAGAATCTATATCACCCACCTTCTCTTTATTCCTTCAGCATCCCAAAGCTGTTGTCTAAAAGAACTACCACATCTTAGAAATACATTTTCTGCAGCAGCACCTGCTGAGCACAGGATGATCTCTGTTTTAAGGAAGAGGCTGCTGTTGCAGAACGTGAAATGTGCATGTGTGATCTTTAAACCAAAAAAGACCACACTGCATTCTACTGTGCATGTGTAAATTGCCAGACAAGCAATACATGGGATGTTCCCTGAGCAGTAATTATTTGGCGATTATTTGTAACTGCCCTGAGTAACTGGGAACAGTTGAAAGGGAAGCAACTTGCTGACCTCCCATGTACCAAGAAGATGTGACATTCTTATGACACTTTCTGCCTCCAGTCATAGAGATTCTCTACCCTCCAGTCTTGCCCCCAAACCAGGCAAAAGCACAGAAGAATGTGCAGGGTTTGAAAGCCTCTTGAGAGCAGGTAGAGCCATCTGTGCAAGGACTCTGCCTCCTCTGTGCACTAGAAGGAGGGGGGCGGGCAGGAAGATCAGTTTACATAAGTGCTTCACCATATGAACAAATAATTTAGTGGTATTAATAGAGGTTAAAGTTTCCCAGGAATTCAAAACAGGCCCCTGAGGCACAGGTGGGTTGTTTCACTCACAGGGAGGGAAAGAGTAATCTGACACCAAACAGAGGAGATGACAGGAGGCAGAAACCCAGCCAGAATTTACACTGTGCAAACAGGGTGTGGTAGTCTGTTTGCATCCCAGCTGATTTATTAGGGGGCTTTCAAACAAAGGCTTTGTGGTGGTATCCAGTGTGCTCCCCTCCACCAACAACCTGCCTCTGTTATGATCAGAATGCAATTTATAGGTTGGCGTGGAGACAAGAGTCCAGCTTGGATGGGTGGGGGAAAAACTTTGAGAAAAGAGTCTATAACAGGACAGGAGGAAATAGAAGAAATGGTATAAACAATGCTGTCCACAAATAAATGGTGTACCTGGGCATATACAGAACTAATACGTGCTCTGCATTCATAGTTTAGTTTCACACTTTTAAATATATTCATAGTTTAACACTTTTAAATATAACTGTGTGCATACACTTTGACACACTAACTTATTTTACTGTTGAGAAAACCCTGAAATGTTCTTCGGGCTTCAAGAAACCTCAGAAGTGGTGCAATATGGTTGGGAAGCCTAAATGTGTACATACCCACTCAGGGCACCTCCCTTTCCCACCCCCTCCAGGCCCATCATTGGTCATTGGTAGGGGGATGGTCATATCACCCAATAAATGTTTAACAAATTTAAAAAATATATTAACATTAATTAACTCCAACCCATTTGGGAATCCATTCCAAGGCCATCAAGAAACCCAAGGGTTTCACAAAACCCTAGTTGAGAGAGCCAACACTAATGCACAAATATATGTTCACACGTAAGTAATGTATGCACAGAGCACTGTGCAACATCCTCTGAATCATGTGAAACACTGATAATGTGAAACGAGCAGGTATGTGTGCACATCAACACTAGACTAAAATCCTGTGTACATTGGAAGTCTCTTGACATATTCAACTTTTAGGCACTGATTTCAGATAGACTGTTTAAAAATTCTTTTAGTCCATGATTTTTAAGCAGTGAGGTGATTCTCCTCATTGCCACAGTAGACTGTTGATTGTACTCTTCCATAGTCTAAAATAATCTGACAATGCTTATCTCTCTTAGGGTCACATGCCTAGCATATTGACAGGGACTGTGTCTCTTCTGTGGCCTAGTTAGGTTGTCAACACACCAGAAAAAAACCAGTCCGGTTGAGTGTTTTGTGTTCAGGTCAGCTTTCAGAAAACTAGGAGGCAAGATCATGTTGCCCCTCATTCTTCTTCTTTAAACATACTTCTTAGGTGGATAATCTGGGGCCATTCCGCATGACTTTAATGTAGCAGAAGGCTTGCAAATTGTAAACGCTACTAATTTGCAGTTCTGCAAAACGTTGCACACAATCTGCCACACTCCTGAAACAGTCATAGAATCATAGAATCATAGAATCATAGAGTTGGAAGGGGCCATACAGGCCATCTAGTCCAACCCCCTGCTCAACGCAGGATTAGCCCTAAGCACCCTAAAGCATCCAAGAAAAATGTGTGTAGTCCCGCAAAAAGTGATTCATTGTAGCGCTTAAAGGGAAATCCAGAAAAGTGGATTCACCCTCTGAAAAGCGCTACACTCTTGCAAACAATCTGCAACACTAACAAAAAAGACTTGTGTGTTCCCATTGTTGCAGTTCCAACAAAGTCCCTCCCCCTGACTCTCTCCTCCGAACTTCCGGCGAAGCGATCGCCATTCTTTTTTTCTCGGAGCAAGCAGAAAGCAACGAACCAGCGAGCCTTCATTCACCCAGCAAGGCTTCTCCGGCTACAGTCCCTCCACAGAAGTGCTTTAAAGCTCCCCTAGGTCCCCAAGCACAACACAGCCCCGTTTGCAAGTTCCCTTTATTTTCGGCTGAAAATCACGCCCGTTCGGGGGGGGGATTTTTCTTTTCACTCGGGGGGAGCGTGGTAACGATGAATCGCCAGCTCACAAGCCAGCTGCCAGCTAGATGGTTCTCTCCATTGCAACAAATCAAGGCATATTCATTGCAACGTATGTGTGTGTGTTTTTTTAACTGTTCTTAAAGGGATAGGGGCTTTCCCGGGGCATGATAACAACCGCCCATTGGCTGTACGTTTGATTGACGGCCAGGGGCGGGACAAAGCACAGAAAAAATCACTTCCTGTCTAGTGATTTTTGCAAGACTGGAAATCTGTGGGAAACGAATGAAACGCTACTGAATTCCACTAAAAAAGCAGGTATGCGTAACGCCGAGATTGCACTTTTAAAAATAGCGTTTCCGCTTTGTGGGACCAATTGGCAACATTGGTCCTTGTGCAGAAAGGCCCCTGGTACTGGACTCTGCCCTCAAAAATGCTCAAAACAGCTGGGTCTAGACTCTGATCTAAAGCCCCTCCTTTTATGGCTGACCTTTTGGTGTCAAGGTTTTTCAAATAATTTTTTAATCAAGTAAGAAGTCTAGGATTGCCAACTGTCCTGGGGAAAAATCTTGTCTATTAATTAGAAAGGTCCGATGCAATACTATTTACTGAATAACATCATTTGCTTTTATGCCACTAAAAACTTCACAGTCCATTTTTATAAACATGGTATAGTAGTGTTTAAGAGCAGCAGACTCAAGAGTTTGATTCCCCACTCTTCCACATGCCACCAGCTGGGTGACTTTGGGCCATTCTCAGAGCTCTCTCAGCCTCATCTACCTCATAAGGTGACTGTTGTGGGGAAAGGAAGGGAATGTGATTGTAAAGCCACTTTAAGACTACTTAAGGCAGAGAATTTTTTTCTATTAAAGAGATAGACCGTTTGTCTCCAGACTGACATGGAATATTCTGTATTCCCAGATATAATGTTCATCAGGATGACTGGTAGACTTCTTATTATTACTATTCCAGAACCGAGAACTATTATTTTCAAGAATTACTAACTTTAAATCTGAATACAAATTATCCTTACCACAGTGAGGAGGGCACTTTCAGGGCTCACGCCCTTCCTCCACTCTGGACCCGGCTGCCATGGGGCAGCCTGGCTGCTTCTGCCTGGTGCTGCACAGATGGATAGGCAGCACGGGCTCGGAGGCAGCAGCCGCGATGGTTGGCCGGGCGATGGGCTCGGCACCACATCCACGGTGGCCAGCAAGTCTCCAACGGACCGCTGCCACTCCAGCCGCTCGCCCCCAGCCTGCCCAGCAGCGAGGTGCTTGAGAGGCAGTGACAGGGCTTTGCAGGCTAGCAGGATGTTGGCCCAGGTAGGGAGCCAGCAGGGGGGGGCTTCCCCTGACCCGTCGGCTTTCCTTTCCCCGTTGGACCCCTTTTAAAGCCCATTTTTAAAATGGGCTTTATCATAATAATAGTCTTTTGGGTCTACAAGGCTTTTTGAACCAATAATTGAACCAATAAGGTGGCCTGCTGCTGACTTTATATTTGTTGCTAATCTGGCAAAATTTTGTCTTTACAAATTAAGGAATATTTTGTTTTTACCAACATGTCTATCCCCACAGGAATTATTGTTACAGAGAAGTACGCTGTGTGTCTAAGGTGGCTTAATTGTGCATTATTTATTTTAATGGTCAGCCAGCTCAAGGACTTCTAGCAGGCCAAAAGACAGATACAAATGGGATTAATACCAAGAGCAGATTACACTGTTAAAACTGAATAAACATCAGAGTATAGAGGCAGTGTTTTACTATATTAACTAATTAACAGAAGAAAACCAAAAATTATATTCACATGTGATACCAAAGTGTTTTTTCCAGTGTTCTGCTAATCTGTCCGACATGATATATTTCTGATATGGGCTTGGAGGAGGAGTGTGTCTCATGGCTTAAGTGCCACTCAGCACTTAACATCCATTCAGGGCAGCTGTCCCGCCCCTGAGTGCCTCCTCCTCCAACTGGCTTGCCTCTCTGTCCAGCAGCCAGCCAGTCGTCTTCCATCCCCCACCCCTGACCGCCCCCTCCTCCTTCCACATCCCTCTGAGACTTGGAGGCTGCAGATCCCTTTTGCATGAGAGCTGCCCCTGCCAGTGAGTTCCATAACAGCTGCCTACAGGCTTTACAGGTCCTGGGGGGAGGGGGAAGCCCTCCGCAGAGTTCTTCCACCCCACCCCCCTAATCTAGCACCCGTTGTATTCCTGAATGCAATGGGCTGGGCCCATAGTATTATATAACCATAATATAAACATTGAATTGTGCAGGATTCCCCATCCTTGTTGAAGCTGTGAGGACATTTGGAATTTTGAGCATGTAATGGTAAGGCTGCCAGCCTGAGGCTGGCAGGCAATGGGAGAGTCATCCATGACATCACTTCCAGAACAACTCATACAGTTTTGGTAACCTAACCATAGATTTTTGAGCAAATGCTAAAACATCTGTCCTATGCAATCACATTACTTTGGAGTCCTGCTGGAGGGATGTAATGGCAACGGCATGTTGCCCATTACACCCCAGCTAAGCAGTAGGAAGAAGGCATAAGGGTCAAGAATTCCCCTGCCAACACAGGAGGTCAGATAACTTTAGGTAAACAAAACTTCCTTTTTATGGCACCACCTTTGGAGCACTTTTGAAGCACCTCTTCCTCCAATGTAGTTGAATATGTCAGGACTGGCTCTTGCTTTGTCTATGGATCATGCTAGGGATCAGTGAGTGAGTAGAATCTATATTCAAATGGTTCTCTGCCATTTCCTAGGCCATCCTAACACTATTCACAGAAATAATTGTTATGAGAGATTATCATTGTCATGTAAAAACACCTTTAATTTTCTTTAGCTGTACAGTAGCACCCATACATAAGATGCCAGGGGCCTTCTGTTAAATTATGCTCCAACAAACTACCATGACTGTTCCTCTAGAACTATACACCTAAATGAGTATATATGTTAATGACTCATATAATCTCAAAGCCAATTTATGCATGATGTTTTATAAGCTTTATTAATTGTTGCCAGTATTTAGTTATTTAAGCTGCCCAATTATACATACATACATACATACATACATACATACATACATACATACATACATACATACATACATACATACATACATACATACATACATACATAATACTAACAATATTTAGCAGATAAATTTGTTCTCTTATTTCCTGCGGGCCTCATCGGGGCATATGTCAGGCCTGGCCCCTCTGGAAGGGGGGAAATTGGGCTGGCCTGGCCTGGCTTCTCTCCCTGTCCCCACAGTATCACATCCCCTCTGCCCACAGAACCGCGGAGCTGCCTGGGGCATTTATTTTTATTTTTAGGAACACAGTACTGCATCATGGTGCAGCACATGTTTTTGCTTTGTTTTTTTTAATTAATGGCCCACATCACCCTGTAGTACGGCAGAACCTTGTTGCCCCACCTGCCTCATGTGGGAGCACAAATCCGGGGCAGATGGGGTGCAGAAGGTCAAATGTTCCCTCATGTGGAAGTGGGAAGACTTGGGGTGACATGCCGCGAGCCAGAAACCAGATGGCAATGCAGTGCTGTGCCTCCCATGCGGTAAGGGTGCTGGAGCTGGTCCCTGTATCAGGGGAATAATTTCTAAAACAAAGCCCATTTTATCTGAAATAAGAAAATCTAGTTCTATGGAAGTGTAAAGTAAGGAACATCACGTGAGTCCTAAGACAGCTGTGATGCTCTGAAACTTCATTTGTGTACAAGCAGAGCTAAAAGATGCAGCTCAAAACAAGGATTCATGATGGACAGAATATGGGATTTTAATTTTCTTCACAAAGATTTTTCTCTAGACCGGGACTGCACTACGCTGTTAGAATCAAAGGTTCCTCTAAAACACTCTCCAGTACACTTAAACATCAGTTTGTCTGGGGCATGAACTCTGCAGACTGCAACTCCTACAAAGCACTGAGCTCTTTCTTCAAACACACACCCTTATGTGTTTGTCTTTTTCTCTTTCACGGCTATTTCCTGGGAGACCCTTGTTCCTCCCTCCCCCTGAAAAAAATCCTCCCAGAAGCAACGGTGTGTATTTGAGCCCACGTATGAAACTATTCCACAGCCACGGCTTGCGATGTTGCAGATAGCATACGGGGAATGTAAATCCTCTCAGCAAGTGCAGCAGCCATAAAAGGCTAAAATGGATTCCTGTGGATTAGAAATAAAACACAGAAAGAGCCCTGTTCTCTTGCTTTCCCCACCCTGCTACTTCCCCCCACCCTTTAAAAAAAAACCTGTTGGAAATGCAAAGAGCTTTAAAAAAAATCATAGACTTAAAAGAAAAATAAAATACATTCCAGGAAAAGGACTGCTGCTAAGAAAACTAAAACCAGAAAATGTTTAAAGATGTTTTAATGACTTAAACACAGAGCCGGGATTGTGTCTAAAAGTTTCCACGTTTACAAAAAAAGCAGCAAATTCAATATTAAATATCCTCTGTGCCACCAGTACTACCGCTATATTTCTTTCCCCCCTCTAACCCTCTTATTTAAGCTTTGTATTATTAACGCAGCAGACACGGCCTTCATCAAGTTTTACCTTATGTTCGTTGCAAAAGGGGTCCAGCTGCAGTGCCTTCTGCAATTGACCAAGGGTCCTAGGAACTGCTTAACAAGCAGCTGACAGGTTTTTACTCTAGGAATTAGTCTTCATTTAGAGAGGGATTAGCTGGGCTCTCCCCACTAATTGCTGAACAAGCCTGGCTCATGCAGTCACTGAGATCCAGCTTTGCTCCCTTTGGATAACTTTGCCCCCCAAAAAGTGCCCTCCATCTTGCCAGAGAGGCCTGCTCCACATCCAGTTTTAAGGCCCTGGAGTGAGGTAAGCTGCATCCGTTCTCAGCTCCCTCTGAAGACTCCCTCTGTAATTTCCCCAGATGGCAGTGTGTGTTGTGGGGTTGCCTAGCTGCTGGCTGTAGTTCAAAGCCTGAAAGTTTTCTTGGAAGATACAGTGGGTCAGTGAGAAGGTTAGGGCATGGCAGGTCATGGCATCCACCTGCACTATGTATGGCCTTGGCCATATTCAAAGAGAGCACAGCAAAGATGAAAAGCCTGATTGTAATGGAATTATTTGTCTGCATGTCCAAAGGAAGATTACTATTTAAAACCAAGATCAGTTGCCTAACATGCACAAATTATCTCAGCAAAAATACATTGTTTAATCAATAGTAAGGAAAGGTGACTTGTCAAATGTAAACCATTGTTTTTTTTTAATGGATGGATAAATGTAGAGGAAAAGGTTATCTGAGGGTTTCAGAACTTCATTTCAATTTTCCCTTAACATTCGCTTCTGTGATAAAGCACTACAAAAAACAATTCAGCAGTAGCTTTCAGAGCAGGCACACTTGAGCAAAGGAAGATACACAAATGAAAACACACTCACAAATGTTTGTATATATTTTCTTTATTTCATTTATACTCTGCCTTTCTGCCCAATGGGGACCCAAAACAATAGTAGCAGAAAGACAGAGCTTTAATACTTGCCTTTCACACACCACAACAAAATCCTCATGTACTTATAAGGAATCAAATGAAAGCACACAAGTGGACAGGCATGTTGATGACTAAACACAGACAGGAACACAAACACGGCTTTATTAAAAACCATGACATAGCTCAGCAGTTCTGAAACTTGAGCAAGCCAAGGATCCTCATTTTGACCTAATTTTTTTTCACAGACCCCTCCCAAGCCCTCCTTCTTCCCTCAACAGTGCATTTGACAGATCCCCATGGAGACCTCTATCCTCTGATATCCTTAGTACAATACTGTGAAAACCACATCCGCTACACTTAGAAGAAAATGTCCATATTCTATGTACATTCCTTATGGCCAGAGAAGCTAATGCTATGGTCAAGATAGCTCATTGCCTTGCAGGGGTATATTGACCACCTAATGAGGACACTGACAACCATAATTTGGCATAAAATATTTGGCCACAGCCTTTATTCAACATTGAGCGTGGCAAGCATGGGAAGAGAAAGTTGCCCTCCTGTGGTCAGCTGACCACAAGGCAGCCCATCACAGCCTGCCCCTCAACAGGTTGCATTGGCTATCCAGCCCAGAATCCTGGACATAATGGCAGGCTGAAAAAGGGGGGAGGCAACATGGAGTGACCCCTCGGGTGTCAGCCTCTGTTGGGTTCTCCTGCCTCCCGGAAATGCAAGCTTTCAACCAGGCTCTGCATCCACACACCCCCTTAAGGGGCCCCCCAAATCTAGTGGAGGCCAGTGCGCAAGCTTGGCCACCCCAAAATTGATCCTTCCCATGCTACACTTCCGCCGGCTGTAACAATGAAACAACAGTACAATCCAATATCTAACAAATAGTCCAACAATTCATAAATAGGGAGGGAGTGTTGGTTTCGTGTCTTTGGGTGCCCTGATGGGGAAAAGAGGCCGAGCAATGTCAGGCCATCTGTTTAGCTGACACCTAGCTCAGCCACGGCCCCTGTTGCCATGCCAACACACACCCTGCCCAGAGAATGCCAGTGCTGGGAGTTCTCTCCCACCAGCCAGGTCCCTGTCGGCGTTCCTCCCCCACAGCAGCAATGGCCCCCTTTAGATGAGTCTTGGGGGCTTTTTCTACAGGGCCATACCCCAAAGACTCCATTGTAATCAGTCCTCTTTCACTGGAAGGGACTTTTCATCAGAGGCAGACTCTGGGTGCTGGTGGCTCCAGCCTCTGTCAGCTTCAGCCCTTTGAAAAAGGGAGAATATAGTTCTGTCCCTTTCCCCTGAAGCATTCATAGGCACTTATATATTTGCTTCCTTGATATCCCACATATCTCTTAGTTGGGACCCAAAACAGTTTACATAATTCTCCTGAAGGCTATTTTATCCTCACAACAACCTTGTAAGGTAAATTAGGCTGAGCATATGACTGGTCCAAGGAAGCAAGTTTCCAAGGGAGAGGGAGAGGGAGGGGGGGTTGAACCTGAATATCCGTTCCTAGTCTAACAGCTATAGAACACTGGCCCAAAAAGCTTTGAGGGCTCCTATTTTGGCGTCATGAGAGGGGCTCATCCAGTGTCCTTATAGGCCACAAATAGGGTTTGCAAATCTGGCTTGAGAAATACCTGGAGATTTTGAGGGTAGAACCTTGGGAGGGCTGGGTTTGGGAAAGGGAAAGGCCTCACCATATAATGGCATAAATTCCATGCATTAAAGCTGCCATTTTCTTCAGGGGGACTGATCTCTTTAGACAGGACATCATTTGTATTAGGGTCAAACATAAACTTTGTGATGAATTTTGGCCAGTTCATGGTTCACAAAGTAATCTTCATGGCAAATCAACCAGCACATACTGTCCATGAACTTTCAAGCAGCTTTTGTTGGTTCATTTAATTTGTGAATGGATACATTTCCAGGCAGGCTGTCTCCACTGAATCTAACCAAATTTCCAAGCAATGTAACGTAGAAGTCATGCAGAGCAGTGGTCCCCAACCCCCGGTCCGGGGACCAGTGCCAGTCCGTGGATCAGTCAGTACCGGGCTGTGGCTCCTCCTCGTCCTCCTCCCCGGCTGCTGCTTTGGGGATTGCCCTGACACTTTGCTACTGGCTCACCTTTGGTGCTCTCCAGCGGCCACCATGGCTGGGGCTCCCCCTCGGTGCGGCACCACGCAGCTGCTGCTGACAGTGCCCCCCAGTGGGCAGCGGGAAGTCAGTGGCGCCAGCAGGAAAGCTCAGGCAGCGGCAGCGACGTCCCTCAGCAAACGTTTACCCCCCCCCCCCGCCAGGCCTCAGTAAAATTGTCAAGCGTTGACCAGTCCCCGGTGATAAAAAGGTTGGGGACCACTGATGTAGAGGAGCATCCAAGGGAGGTACCTGCAACATTGATGTCCCTAGCTTGCGTAGGATCTTCTATGTACTTCTGAACCTTGTGAACCTGTACCTGTCAAAATGACTGAATGATGTCATTACCCCAGGAAGCACTTTCCTGGGGTGCCTTCTTTGTGGGGGCCATAACTTGGACCCCACAAATCCAATACTCACCCAACATGAAGGGCAGTTAAAGGAGAGTCATGCAGGAATTTCTTGTGAGTTTTGGGTCCCTAGCAGTCAAATGTGTTTTTATTTGTATTTTGGAAATGTGCTTGTTGATGACTATATTAAATTGATTGATATGTCTCTAGCATGCCAGAGAGGAGGCTGTTCTCCTGTGACACAAACCTCATAATCTGAACTTGTTTATTTAGTCCCTCGAAATTCATGACAGTACATGGATTCAAATGAGCAGCCGTGTTGGTCTGAAGTAGCTCAATAAAATCAGAGTCCAGTAACACCTTTAAGAGAACAAAGATTTATTTAGGGTGTGAGCTTGCACTCGAAAACACACATACACCTTCAGCTTGTACTGTAGATTTTTTGGTTTGACTTCGGTCCTGTTGAGCTTGCACTGCCATGGTGGCATTGGGTTCTCTTGGCCATCTGTACATTGACATTTGTTCTGCTGGGCTTGCAAAAATGCCCCCCACCTTCAGTTTCCACTGCAGAGATTCTCTATTTTGATTTTGGTTCTGTTTGGCTTGTCATTCTACTGGGATTACTGGGTTCTGCAATGGACTTGTTGGACTTGTTGGTTCTTCCTTGGGAAGCATTTGATTGCTGCTTTCATTAACGCCTTTTGCCCTGCAGGTTTTTGTTTCACCTCCATAGGAAATAAAGGAGGAAGGCTGAGGGCACCCTTTTCAGTGATCAAATAATTAGCCCCCTTGGTCCAATCTACTTGACATTTGAGGTTATTTAAAGGATAGGCACTAGCAACTCTGCTGCAATTTTGGGTCCTATACCTTTAAAAACATCCTCCCCGTCAGTGACCCAGAAAGTTTCCCCAGAGAGAATAATGGACCTGAAAAATTCAGAAACCCAGAAAAAATATGAATACCATATCAATATTTGGTATTCAGGAATATTGATAGTATCAGTATTTTTCAAGTCCAATATACTGGTTTACTTGTTTGTGTTTATTGCATACCCCTTGTTAGGCATACCAGCAAACACAGCCCCATGGCAGCCATATTTCTGGAGTAACTGTACCCTTTGTGTTCAAGTCACTCAGAAAAGATAAAGCACCCCAAATATTTCCATTCTGTTCCCAGTGTTCATCATGCTATTTTTCTAAAAACGAAATGAATGCTTCTTTTTGGACTGCTGTAGCAGGGGAACAGAGCCTCTTGTGGTGCAGAGTGGTAAGGCAGCCGTCTGAAAGCTTTGCCCATAAGGCTGGGAGTTCAATCCCAGCAGCCGGCTCAAGGTTGACTCAGCCTTCCATCCTTCCGAGGTCGGTAAAATGAGTACCCAGCTTGCTGGGGGGTAAACGGTAATGACTGGGGAAGGCACTGGCAAACCACCCCATATTGAGTCTGCCATGAAAACGCTAGAGGGTGTCACCCCAAGGGTCAGACATGACTCGGTGCTTGCACAGGGGATACCTTTACCTTTACCTTTAGCAGGGGAACACTCGGCCCATAACATTTTTAAATAGCAAAATGGGACAGGAATGGGACAGGAATAGGGACCAAGTGTCATTCATCACCATTCATGCCACAGGCAGTCTTTAGTTGCTGCCAGTTATATTTGCACAATCATATTCCAGATGGAAATCAAAACGATTATGCTGTTGTACAGGGAAAGTACTGTGTTTTCCCAGATATAGCTTGGAAAATGCATCCAAAAAACTACCTTGAGGGAAGACATCTGGATCTCAGACATCAAATAAGCAACAACTGTGCATTTATTGCAAGAAAAAAATGGCTGTGTGTGAAAGACTTTTATCTGCACGTGTATGTTAATATCCTTGGGGGGGGGGGATTCAAATCTGAGTTTCTGTGTGAAAAGAATACAACTAACTTCCTCAGTTCACAAACATACACGGGCCGTTCTTCTTTTCCACTGTAGTCCCTTTTTAGTTATATACTTTCGTGCTGAAATTTGCAAATGTGTATTTGGAGGGTGGTTTTCTCCACCAGAATTTTTTTTTAAGTAAAGAGCGAGAGGCTTTCAGTAGGTTAATAAGCCAACCCATTGCCAAGTTAGGTATGTATGTGAAGGGGACTTGGTGGGGGTCTTTAATCCTAGTTCTTGATAAATAGAAGACATTCTAGTCATAATAAAATGTGTTTTACACTCAGAGGGGGGAGTGGAGGGGCAGTTGGCTGGGTGATGCTGGCTTCTGAGCCCAAACAATGAGGTTAAGAAACATAACTGTAACGCATTAGTAAATTGACAATGAAATTGCAGTTACTTCACTGGCTCTTTATTAAATAAACACAGCCTGAAATGGACCTGTCTGCCCTGGAGGTATTTGTATAGGGTTCATATTACTAACTCAACACTGCTGCTAACACACACTCTCCAGCCCTGCATACCCTGGCATGCAAACGCATTCCAGAACAGCCCCTGCAAGGTGGAGTAGACCTCGCTTTTCCCCTTGTCACTTTTTCCTTTACATTTCAACTTCAATTTTACAGCCTTTGGCTGCTACCTCAGCATCTTATCCCCAGATTTTAGCCCCTCCAGAGACTAATAGAGGAAAGACTATGCAGGATCATACAAGCCAACAGCACCTTCCAAGACCACCCCTCTAATGAAAAAACACACATCCTTCCCAGTTTGCTCACAACCAAGAAAAATGCCTTCATCTGCCACAACCTCTTGACTTGCCCTTTGAACAACTGAAGTTAATGCATACCATTAAGTGCCTCCCTTTCCTACACAATCTAAAGAAGAATCATTAGCATATGCACCTGATAACCATCCAACTTTCCTCCATACAAAACAGTGACAATCTACCTCTTCAGGTATCATTTTGCATACTTTAAAAAGAATCAGCAGTTGAATATTGTTCTAACCCTTATTATCCATACATCAGGTGCCCTCAATTCCCAGCTTTCATTTTTTTTAAAAAAAGAAAATCACTAGCCTCCTTTGTTTCTGAGATATAAGGGGAAAGGCATATCTTCCCAGATGGTGGTCCCCAACCTTTTCCAGGATGGGGGAGGGGATGAGAGGAAGGCCCAGGGAGCTGCCGTGCCTGAGCATTTGCACCCACGCATTTGTGCCCACGCCTCTCCCCCGCAGCACTCGCCGGTGGGCACAGGCATGCAGGCACGGAGATGCCACACCTGCGCATTTGTGCCCGCCCCCCCCCCTCTATGGTGCAGCTAGGCTTGAGCGATTTGGTCGCTTTCCCTCTGATCAGAGTCAGAGTCAGGTTGTATCAATATTTTCTTGACAGCAAAGGCCCAGAAATAGCAGATGAACTATTCCATGAACTGGACAATGCATATGGACAAAAATAGACCAAAGTAACTGTGAATTGATCTTAGGCATTCCAGTAGGAAAGCTCAGAGCCTGCTGAAAATATGAGGCCCAAGCCCACCTGTGCTCTGAGGTAAACTAGAGGCAAAATCAAAACCAAGGTACTGCCCAACTAGTATTCCTATCTAGAGCTCTAAAGCGGGGGTCATCAACCGGCTGCCACGCCTCCCTCTCCCTACCCACCCCCCCTCACAGTGAGAAGCTTGCCAGGCCACAAGCGAATCAGCCGCTTTGGTGGGGATGCAAACGTGCATGCGCGGCAGCTACACGCATGCGTGTTTGTGCGACGCTGTTGCGCATGCAAATTTGCACCCCTCTGAGAAGCAAACATGCATGTACAGCAGCTCTGCACAAATGAGCATGCACGGAGCTGCCACGCATACACATTTTCGTCTGCGCATGCACGTTTGTGTGGAGCTGCTGCACATGCGCGGAGCTTCCTGGGCCATGCTCTCCCCCCAACCCCTGTTAGTGGTCCCCAGCCCTAAAAAGGTTGGGGGGCGCTGCTCTAAAGGATTGAGATTTTACAATCAGAGTAAAAAAATAACTGGATTTTGAAATGCTCCTGCCTGAAGATTGCAAGCTGTCAGAGGATTTCAGTGCTGCTGAGAATTCCAAGGCACTGAAGGACAGGGAATTCCTGATCAACAGTGGCATGTTCACTAAGAAGTGGCTCACAAAGTTTCCCACTGACATCATGAGTACATCAAAACTCCCAGGGGAATTCAAGAAAGCAAAGGTAGTTCCTATTCTGGAAAACCAAAACATATGGCGGAAAGTTACAGACCAATTTCCCTTTTGACCTCCTGTTATAAACTCCTTGAGAGGCTATTTCTAAATAAAATCAGTGGCAGAATTAATAAACATGTCCTTATAGAGCAAGCAGGATTTAGACCTCATTGTATTTGTGAAGACCAGTTTCTCAGCTTAACAACTTTCACTAAGGCAAGAAAGGTATCAGAACTGTCTTAAGACAAAAGTAGTTTTCATTGATCTGACTGCCAATTATGACACAGTTTGGAGGAATGGTCTGCTATTCATGTTTTTACAAGTTTTGACCTGTGGAACATTATTTTAACATGCTGAGCAGTAGCACTTTTCTAGTAATTATGGGTCAGTCAATCATCAAGCAGAAGAAATTGAATAATGATCTATCCTAGGGCTCAGTCCCCACACCAGTTCTTTTCAATCTATACATTTCTGATGTTCCTTAGATGATATCCAGGATGTTTGCTTATGCCGATGACATGATGATTGCAATAAGGAAAAAAATTGATTTAAAGGCCTGAAGAAATACTGACTAGGGGCCTTAAAATTTTGCCCATCTACTACCATAAATGGTGGTTTATACCAAGTCCAGGAAAAACAGAATGCTCCTGTTTCTATCTCAATTACAAAATGCCAATTGTGAACTGAATATCTACCTTAATGGCACCTGATTCACACACAACCCTATACCTAAGTTCCTTGGCATTATCTTGTACAGAATCTTGAGCTATAAATACTACCTTACCAATGTAACAGTGAAAATACACACACCAAACATCATTCTCCAAAAATTATGTCCTACAACTCGGGGTATGTCTACTACAACACTTAGATGCCCAGCATTGGGATTGGTGTATAATACTGCGGAATACAGTGCTTCAATGTGGTTCAACAGTTCCATGTCCACAAGCTTAATGTCCAATTTAATACAACAATGAGAACCATCAAAAGTTGTATTAAACCCACTCTGATCTATTGGCTACCCATGTTCTCCCACATCGCTCCCTTGCATCCCCAAAGACAAGATGCTTTTCTTCATTAACACAAAAAAACAATTGAAAATAGAGAGTTGCCTATCCAGAAATACATGGCTGACACAGGCCTGACACTCAGCAATAAGATCAGCACAAATCTTGCCATCACAAAATTTCGATCTAGGGAATGATGGTTGCTAATATGGATGCAATCAATACCACCTGATATCCATAACCTGATAAACACCAAAGAGATGCCCAGAGGATTTGAGTTGCCATGCAAAGTATGGAAGATAGCTAATAGAATATGAACAGGCTTTAGCAGTTGTATAAATGGAGCAAAATACCAGGACCCAAATGCAATTATCGTGCAGCCCACCAAACTATTTTCTATCTATGACCGAAATGTGAGTATCATGCTTTCCAAGATTATTATTTATTTGATTTGCGATGATGATGCGATGGAGCTCTTCAAACTATGACTGAGTGGGTTAAAAACTTAGGTAGGATTTAGGGGGGTTGTCTAATCAGTCTGCATACCCATTGTATCAACTTAGTTGAGTTTTTTTTTCTATTATTAAATGTTTCTTGTGTGTAACTTTGCCATACATTAAATAACAATATGTTTTAACATATCGGAGCATCTTCTCTGGTATAAAGATTAAACATAAAACATGTGGACAATCAATATGACACAGTACAATAGTTCTTATGGTCTACTCCAAAGGATTAATGAGTAGGACGAACAATGGGACAGGCCTGCACCAAGCATTGGGAACCTGTACTGGTGCAGGATCACTGTCTAAATGATAACCATTATTGTTATTACAGGGTCTAAACTCAGAACTAACAAAGGCCATTTGGTTTTAGGCAAGTCTTCAAACTACCAGTTCACACTATTAAATATAATGGAATGTGTCTAAATTATAAATTCTATCACTCCCTATCTGTCTAAGATGTTGTAGAAAATGGTGTAAATGATTCAGAAATGTAACCTCAGTCATTTCCTTGGATACTGAAAGGCGGCCACCATTGTCAAATCGACCAAACTCCATATTCCTACATCATTGTGTGCTGTTACCTTTGATGTATAACAGACTTTATGAAAAGATGTCTTTCATACAGAGATACTTAACATAATTTGACCTTGCCCACACAGAACACCATCATGCTTTGCAGAATGAAGTAAAAACAAAGGCCCTGCAATACTCTCTCTGAGTATGTGTGGGTGTGGGTGTGTGTGTGTACATTGCACATTGCAGGACCCTATCCAGAATGATAACAGATTTCACTTATTCTATTGTCGATATCATTAATGTAGCAGAGCCAACGATTTCAGTTCATATGATTCACTCTTTATAGCTGCATTGCAAAGTGCATAAAACGGAGTGTGTTTCCTCTCCACCTTCCACTCTAAATAAGAAGTACTAGGGCTCTTTCTATCCAACCTAGGCAGTTTTTGTATGTGTTTGTTTTTGCTTCAGACCTAAAACCAGAAAACAAGAAAGGGATTTGGTATCAAGTCTAGAATAAAGTTGCCAATTGATCAGATAAAAGCCTTAAGATTCAATAAAAGCCAGTGCCCCTTTTCTGTGGCAGTGGCTTCTGTATTGGAATGCCTTCCCTACATGTGCTTGCCTGATGCCTATCTTTGTAAATTTTATGTACCAACTACCAACATTTCTGTTAATTCAAGACTTTTGTTGATTTTTTTCCATATTTTTGTCTTTCTTTCGATGTCAGTGAAACTCCTTGTTAATTGTAGTGCTTATTTTTTTTCTTGTTTTTTATTGCTTGGTTAAGTATCTTTGTTTGTTTGTTTATTCATTCCATTGGTGAGTTGCCTTTCTCCTACAGTGCACTCAAGGGAACTTTCAATGAGAGTTTAAAAACCTAATGAAGAATCAATTAAAAGCATCACAGGTTAATAATCCTGTGAAAAAGAACTGTCTCATATTCCTAAAAATAATTGAGAAAGCTGTCCTAAAAAACTGACATAGTTTCTAAAAGTGTAAGAGTCAGTGAATGGGCAGGGGCTGATCCAAGGTGCCAGCAGGAAGAAATGATAAGAAGGTCCTCATCTTAGAGGGAGAGTTGCCACAGAGATGCTACATGTCTCCTTAAAAAAATTATTTGAAGAATTGGTAATCATAGACGGACCATCACCAAACCAGCAGCCTCATTAGTACAGTTTCTGGCTTTACTATCACATGAGTCTTCAGAGGAAAGTATAAGAAATCCTTTTAATCAGCAAATGCATTCAATGAAACCCAGCTTAGAACCTTCCACTTTTGCTCCTCCAAAGCCAAATATCAACAGAGGTTGACAAATTGCCCTGAAGAAATGAGAGCTTAGTATCTAGGTCTGTATATCAAATGACAAGTTGACCATGTGAAATGAACCATCACTGATTTGCTTGGAAACAGAGGAGGCAGGGACTTCCGGGGGGGGGGGGAGGTGGAATCAGTATAAACAACACAATGACATCACATCCAGCGTGATCTGGAAGTGGTGTCATCATGCTAAGGGTGAAACTCTTGTATATGCCCCCAAATCTGTGGTTTAACCATAGATCTTTGATCAAACCCTACAATGTCAACTTGCATGATAATGTCACTTTTAGGGTTGGGCACTTCGGCACCCGAAGTGGCCGTTCGCTCCCAACGCAGCCAGTGCCGGAGCTTCGGGTGCCGAAGCGCCCAACCCTAGTCACTTTCTGATTTTACCTCAGAGTTACCTACGTTAAGTTACTGCAGAAATTTCAACCCCTAATTTCACCTGACCTTTCTCGTCTATGTTGATTTAAAAAAAATAATTTGAAATATAAAAACATCTTGAGTGCCATTAAGGGAAGTGCCCAATCCTACCCTCAGGAGCCAAAATATTATACTGTGACATGATGGGACAGCTAGAGTTATTCAGCAAAGAAGAAAACACATTACTAGGGCAGCTCAGTCAGATAGGAAGAAAAATGGAGAGAAAACCTTGCCTCGGAGGGAAGTAGATGAGGGCATCATAGCATAGCAGAAAGATGCTTTTAAAGATGCTTGGATTTTAGTAAAGCTTTTGACAAGGTTCCCCATGATGTTCTGATGGATAAATTGAAGGACTGCAATCTGGATTTTCAGATAGTCAGGTGGATAGGGAATTGGTTAGAGAACCGCACTCAAAGAGTTGTTGTCAATGGTGTTTCATCAGACTGGAGAGAGGTGAGTAACGGGGTACCTCAGGGCTCGGTGCTTGGCCCGGTACTTTTTAACATATTTATTAATGATCTAGATGAGGGGGTGGAGGGACTACTCATCAAGTTTGCAGATTACACCAAATTGGGAGGACTGGCAAATACTCCGGAAGATAGAGACAGAGTTCAATGAGATCTGAACACAATGGAAAAATGGGCAAATGAGAACAAGATGCAATATAATAAAGATAAGTGTAAAGTTCTGCATCTGGGTCAGAAAAATGAAAAGCATGCCTACTGGATGGGGGATACGCTTCTAGGTAACACTGTGTGTGAACGAGACCTTGGGGTACTTGTGGATTGTAAACTAAACATGAGCAGGCAGTGTGATGCAGCGGTAAAAAAGGCAAATGCCATTTTGGGCTGTATCAACAGAGGCATCACATCAAAATCACAAGATGTCATAGTCCCATTGTATACGGCAATGGTCAGACCACACTTGGAGTACTGTGTGCAGTTCTGGAGGCCTCACTTCAAGAAGGACGTAGATAAAATTGAAAGGGTACAGAGGAGAGCGACGAGGATGATCTGGGGCCAAGGGACCAAGCCTGGAGAAAAGGAGGTTGAGAGGGGACATGATAGCCCTCTTTAAGTATTTGAAAGGTTGTCACTTGGAGGATGGCAGGATGCTGTTTCTGTTGGCTGCAGAGGAGAGGACACGCAGTAATG
The DNA here is from genome assembly GCF_049243985.1 of Paroedura picta. Lineage (NCBI taxonomy): Eukaryota > Metazoa > Chordata > Lepidosauria > Squamata > Gekkonidae > Paroedura > Paroedura picta. Next base: position 97,344,518 of record NC_135372.1, on the reverse strand, counting down.
GGTTTAAACTTCAAGTACAACGATATAGGCTAGATATCAGGAAAAAGTTTTTCACAGTCAGAGTAGTTCAGCAGTGGAATAGGCTGCCTAAGGAGGTGGTGAGCTCCCCCTAACTGGAAGTCTTCAAGCAAAGGTTGGATACACACTTTTCTTGGATGCTTTAGGATGCTTAGGGCTAATCCTGCGTTGAGCAGGGGGTTGGACTAGATGGCCTGTATGGCCCCTTCCAACTCTATGATTCTATGATTCTATGATTCTATGATTCTATGATTCTAAAAGAGAAAGGGGTTTTGATTCTACCATTCTTTATAGTACATAAAATGTTGCTGCATTTATTATCCCATGTCATTTCTGCATTTCTTAATTTGTCATTTTAATCCTAATCCTATTATGTTGCTTATTGGACATCCCATCCTGTTGATTGTATTGATTTACACTGTGCAAATCAGCCTTGCATCTCAGTAAGAAAGGTGGACTATAAATAATATAAATAAAATAAAAATAAACATCATTAACATGTTTGTTAACACAGTCGTTATAACATGGACTCCCCTTAGAGGAGGATTTTTGAACATCCAAGTACAAAGCAACAGATTAGAAAGCAGAAACAGCATTGTGCAACAAGGGGTGAAGCGTGTGCTAGAGAAGAGCAAAAAACAATGCAATTCTCTCTATCCTGAAATATATTTAAGCTAGGAATTCTGGCTGAACTTTTCTTCAAAATAGTCTAAACAGGCTGCACTGAAAAATAAAAAAAGAAATATCTTCCTCTGGAGAAAGGCATTCATTAAAATCCAAGGGGGAATTAGCAGTTAAGAGATCTCATGTGCCACAGATGACTGTTCTGTGGTGAAGAAGCATAACAGATGTCCACATGGGTCTTGTGTCTATGGAAGAGATAGTCCTAAAGGTTAGTTTGCCAAGTCACCTTCCATCCTCTATGTACACAGAGTGACCCCATCGTCTACAAATTGAAAAGCCATCCTGCCTGGCTCGGCTTGACTCAGTCTGTGCCATAGTTTTTTTCTTATCCCATTTTCTGCTGGAATAACAGGTTCCAGAGGGACAATGAAGCAACATTTAAGTTGCTTCGACTTTTTTTTCATTATTAATAATAATTTTTTGCAAGCAGAGGCAAGGCAGACATTGCTACTGCTCCCACATGCCTGGTCTAATTGTTGTGCTGAGGCTGCTCGGCCCACATGAGGTGATGGAAAACTTTTTCATCTGCATCAGGTGCCGCTGCCGAGACCAGCAGTGCTCTAGTTACACTATCAGCAAACGTTATAAACACACAGGCACATTCCAAATATTTATTCCACATGAAATATCCCATCTGCTATTGAAGGAAATAAAGGGGGAGTAGGGAAAGAAAGAGAGCTGGGGGTGTACAGGGTAGTGAAAAGAAGAATAAACTTAAGGTGGTGCGTGTATCTGAGGAAAAACAATCCCGACACGATCTGGACTACACTAGTACTTTTTAGAGAGGCCGTTGGACCAGCTTTCTGGACAGGAAACTCATTACCTCTAATGAAATGATGCCCCTCATTTTAAGACTGAGATCGCTGTCAGTCTTAAAAATAAGTGTAAGCATCTGTTATTAAAACAGCAAAATAGAAAGTTATTGAACAGTGTTTTTCTGTCCATTGTTCTAGAATGCTGAAGCCAATGGAAACAAAAGAACCCACAAAAGTAGCTAGAATTCCAAAAATGGCTTGATCAGCCAGACCCTCTGCTGAAGTAATACAAGCAAAGTCACAGAGAGTGGCATGCTATGGTTTAACTGCAGTTCTGAGTGTGGATGTGAAAGCATGCCTTCGGAATAGGTGTGGTCCTTGTGTTATTTTTAGCCCTGCATAAATATTACAGCAGAAGGATTTTCTTCCTGAGCCTGCCCCAAAATTTCATTCAAATACCTAGCCATTTGCCATCTAAAAGTTGGAACAGGAGTAAACTTTGTCCTGCTTAATATTCAAAGGATCTGTCTTGAGCTTGTTGCTGCTATGAAAAGGGAAGCATGCAAGGTTATAGTTGGATCTGTCAAGTCTGAGTTTGCTGCTTCTAATAATCGGAGAGAGCCCTGTTTCCGAAGGATTCACTCTCTCTCTTTTTCTCTCTCTTTCTTCAATAGATGGTGTAAACACCTGTGAGTCTTGCCGACTTCAAGGAATAGCTCCGGGTGTCCCTCAGCTCCTTGCTGCTGCCAAAGAAACCAAGCAAGCTGTCAGCATCAATGCTTCTCTTAACTGTCATCAGATGAGTAACCATCCAAGAGAAAGTCAAAATTGATTCTTAATTTCGTGAAAGCCAGCCTAGGTTACACAATTACACTTGACATACACCCAAATAATATGCCATATCTATAGCTGGTGTTGGGTTACCAGCGTAGTATTGTTGTTGTTGTTGTTGTTGTTGTTGTTGTTATATGATGAAATTATTATTGCATTAAAATTTGTCAGTAAGAGTTTGGCAATATTTAAAAGACAGATCTGAATTATGAAACACAAAAAGTTTGCTGTTTTCTTTTAGCTTTCTAATTCTTCTATCTGTAGAATCATCATTAGTTCAAGCAGAGTCACAGTTGCATTTAGTGATGCTATTTAGCTTGAAAATGACGATATTGGAAGTGAATTCCAATTGCTGATAAGATACAACCAGGGTATGGTGACAGTTCTATGTTATGGCTACCAGTGGAGAATAAGTATGGTGTAGTGGTTAGAGTACTGGACTAGGATCTGGGAGACCTGGATTCAAATTCCCACTCCACCATGGCAGCTCACTGGGTGAGTTTGGGCCCGGGTCATTTCACCCTTGGTTGGAAAGCAGCACCTTATGGTAGTTTGCAGCTGTGCAGAATATTTAGTGGAAGTGTACTGAGTAGAACGAAATTGTCACGGTGAGATAGGATTTAAGGAGTTAGAATGAACTAATCTGAAATGTTGACAGAATTCTCTAGCTAACTAAACCCCATGCTCCACATGTGCCCTAAGTATCTTATCTCACTGCAGTGTCTGAATTGGCAGTTTCTAACTAGGGCCATTTCTGCACGAGGAAAATGTTCCTGAACAGCCTTCACGTGTTGGTGCCATATAGAGCCACCTCCACATGACATTGCCAACATCCTGAGGTTGTCTAGTAACTGGGTTGCGATTTGGCCATTGTTAGCTTGCAATTTTGGGAATCCAGAAAACTGGATTTACCATCCTAAATCGCATGAACCAGTGGTGAGCTACCAGGGATAAGACCATATGGAGGGGGAAACATGCGATAGTCTAGCCAGCTTTGTCCCACCCTTGTACCCGCCCTCCCCTCTCCATTTCCTGCTCCAAGTAATTTTTTTTAATGGCATGGTCTGTGTTATAGCACAACTGCAAATCTACATTGTCAAAAGTGAAATAAAATTTTCTTTAAAGTGTCCTTGGTCTTTCTGGGATCAGGCAGGCAAAATACAACCTTTTTTCTGTGTTGTGGAGGTGGGGAATGAGACGGATGATAGGGCTTCCATCTCCCAATCATACAGGGGTCTGAGCACCTTGTTTAAAGCCAACCATTAGCATAAAATGTCTTTTTGGGCTCCAGTTATCATGTTCAGGGTGTCAGAAATCCACCCAGACAGAAATAAAGTGAAAAAGAACATGAATTCCAAAAGCGGCGAGTCCTATATCATTCAAGCGTTTCTCCATATAGCAACGGGGCAGTGTTGATTTCTATTAAAAATACATCTGTGTTGTGGCATTGCCACATAGCAACATGGAAGTGCCTTTTTAAAAAAAATTATAATTTCAGGGTCGATGGGGAGAAATTTTCAGTCCACAAGAGAACTGCTGTGTTGTGATTGGTGGCTTGCTGTGATTGACAAGCCAAGGAGCGGAGAGAGAAGTTGGTATTGCTTTCCCTTGCATGCCTCGTCAGAAGGCAAAAGCCCGCTATGGGGCCGAGGGAAAATGCGAGAGGGGTCTCCCCATGAGGAGGACTGCAAACATGAGATTTACCATCCTGCATTTGTAAGCAGGAAGCTACTTGCATTTTACCCCTCTGTGCGAAAATGGCCTGAGAAATAAAGTCATTTTCTTGTAACTAAAATTAGATAAAGTGACCATATCTTCAGAATGCTATCTGCAAAAATAAAAATCTCATCCTATTTTTATTTGCTGTTGACATTAATGCAAATCCATACAAGTAAAGTTTGGAACAGAAACCAGCAGTTCTCTCATAGGAGGAATGGGAAAGACACGTAAAACCGAGATCAATCAAGAGGGAAAAGGTCCATACTCTGCCTTAACTACTACTGGTGTAAATCAGGAGTAATTAGAGTTATAGGAAGTAGTTTAGAAAGATGATCAAGTTTAGACAGAGAAAAAGACGGGAAGGGAGGGTGTGAGCAGTCTGCTGGAATGAAAGTGGACAGTAAGAGGTTTAGATTTCTAGGAAGATGATTGGATGGGTGATTGAGGTACTTTGCAGCAATATTAATTTGGCTCTTGTAAACAAGGAATAACTGTAGTGCCCATCACTTTTGCAGATTTAAGCAAGATGGATCAAGGTACATTTGAAATTATTTTAGATGTTCTTGACCAGCTGAACATAGCCATCATTAGTAAGGCACTCTGAGTCCTTTGCTGAGAATATGTAACTTGATTCACTCTAATACAGACAAGACCCAAATTACATGCCATTTAGATATCCAATATTGTTCCTCCCAAGTTGTTTTTAATGCTAAGTAGCCACAGGTTTAAAGTGAAGGACTTGTGGGAGTGATATTTAATCGTTTTTCAATATTTATTTATGTACTCAAAATCCAATTTTTCACCTATGTAGAGAAATATGGGATCTCCATGTATTTTCCCCTGACAAAAGAAAAACAACTAGAGGGCAGTTCCAAGCAGACAAGTGGCTGGGGAGGTGGGGTCCTCCATTCAACTTGAATCTATCCAAGGCTGCTTTAAACAAAGTCCGGAAGAATTATAATGGAGCCACACGTAACACAGGTAGCTTGGTCCAAACAAATGCAGGTTTGCCAGCTCAAATCTCAACAATAAGCAAGTTTGTATAGCTCCAGTGTTGTGACCTAAAAGGTTATTGTTTTAGGAATATGGGGTGTTTATCAAGTGATTTTGGAATCCAGATCATAGGGGAACAGAAGTACCTCCCCCTTTCCCAGTGTCCCTAGAAATGGATCAAACCTGAGATCTTACAGGGGGTTGAAAAACTGTTAATTTCCTGGGATTTCTCACAACTGCAAATGACTTCTGGAAGGCTATGAAGTAAAGATGTGTTAGACAAACGGCCTTCAGCATTTATGTTCTGGAATTAGTTTCCAGTTGAAAAATGCAATCATGCAATTAAATGCAGACATCTTTCAAAGTTCAGCCCTTCACAGGACAAAATTCATATCATCAACCTGGTTCTGTTATAGGCAAACTTATTTGTGTCACGAAGCATCAGGGGACAGGAATCAGGGCCCCATTGCCCTTAGAAGCACCCACCATTTTGTAACAGTAGCAACTTGCCCTCTCTCTCTGAGCCGTGGCAGTGGGGGCAATTGCCTCCTGAAAGGACTGAGCCTGCCCCTCTCCCCCATTCCCCCAGCATGCCTACTCCCCCAGAGGCGGGAGCAGTGGCGCCTCTTCTTACTCCCCTCCTTTACCAGCTAATCAGAGGGCAGGTCACAGCAGCTGTCTGAGTAAGCAACGGTGGCTTGTAGGAGCCAACAACTGCTATGGCTAGCCTGAGAGAGAGGTCAGGCAGGTGAGCAGCCTGTGTCATGGGTGCATCTAGCAGAGAGCCTTCTGAGTAATACCTTGTGGACTCAAAAGCTGGAATTTGGTCCAGTGGCTACCCCATCACTGATGCTACCTAAAAATGTATTGTTCTGCTCAGCTGATAAAGTCACACAGACATGTTTGCCAGTCTTTGCTCATAATATTCTATTACTTGGAGTGTCGATTTACAACTCCATTGTTATCTCCATTGCCTAAATGTCACTTGTCCAGGTTTATTCAGCTTTATTGTATGTGAGCTTTTCTACAATCCGAAATCAGTGTCACTGCAAGAATAACACTCCCCGTTACCCAAAATCCCCTCAGAACATTCAGATACACTGGGCTGTAGCTTGTAATGTATCGAATTTCACACATCGGAAATTTCATTGATGAAAGCTAAGATTCTGCAGATGCAGGAGGGCAAACTAGTGAGAGGGGATCTTTTGGATTAATGTCATTATGCTAGATTTTACAGCCAACCTATACACCCCTGTATGTTAAAATCTGACTGGTGGTAGGGATGGCCCAGAATCCAGCTGTTTTTGTGGATCCCTTTTATGTTATTGTGCAATATCTAGACCACATAATGTCAGGAAAGGGAGGGGGGAGTAAAAGTTCACTAGTCTGTTCAAGAAGCTTATTCAGGTTCCTAATGAACAAGTGATTAAGGACTCCCAGCACAGATAAATTGGCCTAAGTTGGCCGTTATTTTCAGTCATCTGAGCCTTTTTATTATTATTTCTTGTACATTCCCTGTTCAGGTGTCACCCTGGCAAAGCATACATTTAATCTGCAGTGTGTATTTATTTTAATTGTGTGGATTTTCCTTTTTTTCCCCTGTCACCCCAGGTTATCTTGACTTTGCTTTAATAATGTCTCATGTTGGCTAAAACAGAAACAGAAGGGGAGAAAGTGAGTACAATGTGGAAAAAGTGAAGATTCTTAGGAGACTTTTGGCAGCAAAAATCACAAAATAACAATATGTTATGGACAAAAACTCACCGAGACACTGTAAAAAGGGCTTCTGCTCTGAAAACTTTACCTTCCTTTAATTATATAGATGACATTTCAGGCATTTAGCTTTTTTTCATATTGAAAACAGCCATTAAAAAAACTTTTTAAAAAATAGCTGTAGAAGAACATTTATTTAGTATAAAGTAAATCTTATAAAAATTCAATTGCAAAGTAGTTAAGGTATTTGAATTTTTAAAAAAATAGGGAAGAATCCCAAGAAAGAAAGTATTTGATGGCTAATAATCTCATTTCAATATAATAGGACCTTTCTTTTGCAAAGAGCAAGACAGGTTAAAAGATATAATTATGACTTTGCAAACTCTCCCAAGTGCTGGAAGATCATCTGACAGTTCTGATCCTAGGCTCAGCTCTCAAAGGGGAAAAAGTCTTTGTCTAGTTACAGAGTTAAAGAGACAGGATCCCTATTCCGCTCTCTGCCTACATTGCAATTTAACTGTCAAAAAAATCCAAGCTGCAAAATTGTCTTATTCCAACACAGCGCAAGGAAAAAGATAGAGAGAGAGAGAGGATTGAAACTGACCTGTCAAATGCACCCTGTTTAAAAATGTATAATATATTTAAAATATTTTTTCTTAAGGCACTTAAAGGTTAAAGATGTGCCAAAGTAGGGCTTTTTCCTGTACTCTCATGAAAGCATTTTAAAACAATTAAAAAAATCATTTCAGAATTAGGAACATCAATGTACAATCCCCTGAAGATCAAAAAGAAACACATTAGAATCACATTAATTCAGGGTTTCTTTTATTTGTTGTTTTTTAAAATCCCTTTTTCAATGAATATAGAACTTTAAAGACGTTTAACAATGTTTTCATTGTCAGAATTTACAACAAGGTGGAGCTGAGTGTCGGGGAGAGAAGAATCTCTGCGAGAGCTTTGCCACCGTCGAAGCAAAGAATGGATGAACTCATGATCTGCTGACAAGTTTACTACAGTGTGAGGTGGTTTCAAACTCTCTATTTCCCCCCCCCCAACTATTTTTTTCTAAATCATGTGAAGGGAGGGGGGAGAGGCTTTCTGAAAAAACAGCTTGAAAAGACAACTATTGCATTTCCTGGCATTTTCATGTAGTTGAACCTTTTAAAAAAATCTTAGAAGAGAATACAGATCTACGTGGACCAAAGCATGTGCAAGCTGATCAATAGAAATCAAAGCTAGGAACAGCTAAAGATAAAGATAAGAACAGCAGTCTTAATCTGTCAGAGAATTCCACACCAATTCCCTTCTCAGTCCAGTATTTTGATTTTAGAATAGGAAGCTATAGATTTCCCCCACATAGCCAGGGGCTACATTTTAGACACTTCCATTCTGTGATGTGTGAGTGTGCTAATTTTATTGTTATCGTTAGCTGCCCAGAACTTTTTTTATGGGCAAAATTAACATTTTTAGAAAACAGGGTGGATAGTCAGTCAAACATGCAAACACAATGTTCCTTAGCATCAGCTATGCTTCCTCTTTTGCGAATATTGCATTGCCTTCTCAAAAGAATAGCAATCTGTGTATAGTAAATGGCTGTCATGAGCACAGATTCAGTCACCAGTGCAGATTTTCCTGCCACACATCATGGGCCATGGCATGAAAAGGATCAATCTGTGTAGTAATGTGTAGTTTGTACGACATGACTGAATTGCATACAGTTCTATGGTCTCCGTCCCACCTTATATGTTATGAAAGACTACTAAGAATTACTATTCATGCCACTGTAAAATATAAAATAATTATTGAAATGTGTACAGGCAAACTGAGCAGTGTGTGTGTGTGTGTATAGAGAGAGAGATAGAGATATAGATATAGATATACACACCACCCTTCCTTTCGGCTCACAGCGTTTTACAGTGAAAATTGAGAAAATTAAGATATGAGACAAGTTCTTGTAGGTGGATTCATGAAACTACAACATATATGTAACTTGGTAGGGTTAGGTGCTTGGGCGCAGGCTTGCTGCGCTGTGAGAGACCGGCCGCTTCGGGCACCAAAGCGTCCAACCCTACTTGCAATGTCTAACTGTTTTGACATTAAAGGCATTATAACTTTATAGATTCTGCATCTGCATAATTATTTAGCTGCAGTAACTGAAGTTTCCAGACTTTGGGAGTGTTTTCAGATTTTACTGAGTGCAGGCTGTTGATGGGAGGGGCCCCTGAGACTTTAGTTTTATTTTTTCATTGGTCCTGACTGAAGTTGGCTTTTGTACCCCACTTTTCTCTACCTTAAGGAGTTCCAAAGTGGTTTACAATCGCCTTCCTCTCTCCACAACAGACACCTTGAGAGGTAGGTAGTCTGAGAGAGTTGTGAGAGAACTGTCACTGGCCCAAGGTCACTTATCAGGCTTCTCCAGATTAGAGTCTGAACCACTATACCATGCTGGCTCCCTTACAATCCTAAGCATGAGAGTGTATTGTTGTTTCCCCCCAGCAATCAGTTCTTCTTGCTTGGTTTTCCTGTGTACCACCACTAGAAAAATATTCCCAAAGACCACAGCTTCTAATGTGGTTTCAGACTGACAGTCTTCTCTTGCAGAGGCCCAAAGGAACTTCAACTCCACTGAACTAACAAGATATGCAGGCAACAGAACTTCCCACAAGATTGTGCCCTTAGGTGAGTTATCTCTGGATACATTCTCAAACATTGACCAAACTATACAGTACAAGAGATGTGCAACCTCTCTTATAACATCTAATAAAAGAAGACATATAATGCAACTTTATCAGACTTTCCCTGACCAAGTCTAATTTCATTGGCCATTGCTTGCAGAAAAGTTCAGAGCACAATAATATAATATAAGCACCTTCTTTCAAGAGATGTTACTAGGGAGATTCAGGGATGAAATGAAGGGCTACTGAACTTAGTGCTAATCATACATCCCTTGTAATGTGTAGCCTGGCCCTGAAGCTTCCATGTGTTATGTAGTGGAGGAACCCCATGCCTCCCCATCAGTCCAGGACCTCTCAAGGAAGAGTAAAAAGACTTCCTTGCTGAGCAGTTGGGCAATCGTGTCTGACTGAGGAATAAGTAAAAAACCCATGTCAGAGTGGCCAGTGAGGTCAATTCCAAAAAGGCAGAAAAGTCATGTGCAGAGAATGAAATGGGACCAACTAGAAGAAGACTTGCAGGCATAGAGGTAGAAGAGTCAGGCAGGGAGCAGAGCTAATCAGTGTATTTGAGACCTGCAGAAAGCAGTTGTTCAGTGGTAAAGATGAAAGTCTGCTAACAAAAATAAGCATGTATAGAAGGGTAATCTGGGCTGGGCTGGGAAACACCTGGAGATTTGGAGGCACAGTTTAGGGATGCTGGGGTTTTGAGAGGGGAGGGGGCCTCAGTGTGGTAGAATGCTGTACAGCCCACCTGCCAGAGCAGCCATTTTCTCCAGGGGAACTTGCTTCTGCTGTCTGAAGATCAGTTGTAATTCTGGGAGTGTTCCAGGCTCTACCTGGAGATTGGCACCCATATAATATAAGGGAAGGGCAGTGGCTAGCCACACTGGAGAGTGGAGTAAGGCAAGATACCTGGATCCCCAGGAGGCCCACCATGCTCCATATAAATTCACCAGCTCAGGATAAAGGATTCTGGTATTACCCTGATATTATATCAATTATGAGTTTTTAGTCGTTGGTTTTTAGAAAATAAATAGTGATTATGTTAGTAATAAGTTAGAATTCCACTGCTTTCTAGCCTGGATATTCAGTACCCATATTAGTCTTCAGTGACTAGTTAGATTTCCTTTATTATTCCAGTCATGCAGTGTGTAAAATAATTCCTGGCTATTGGCAGTTTAAATGAAACTGTTACTTTACAGTTGGCAGTGTAGTATGGCAAACTGTTTTGTATAAGGCAGCTGCACATGAAACTGTTGTACTGAGGACAACTCTATTCTGAGAGGCAAGAGAAAGGGTAAGTGGATTTACAAAGTTTGGGGGAATGTATTAGAAGTCATTGCTCACACTGCCTCCAAATCCCGAAAATAAACATGTCAATGTGCTCCCTTATCCACAGCCATCATGCTGCACAGGTAGGATCAGAGAATTCCACAGAAGTCTTTCCATTAACTATAGATGGCTATTGGATCGGATCTATATTAACTACAAATCAAGAACTGGATGGATCTAGATTGCGTGCACTTAGTTTAATTGAAAAAAGGGTCCAGTCATCTATGTGGGTATAGAGGACATTATACTTCACAAATACCTAATCACACATAGGCCTGAATTTGGGATTTTTTGATTAATCAGTCACACAACTGATTCAGCATGGATTCTCGTCTTAGTGCTTAGGTGCAATCACTTATACCTCTCAAAACAGGCAATAAAGAGCCAGCTTGGTTTAGTGGTTAGGAGTGTGGACTTCTAATCTGGCAAGCCAGGTTTGATTCCACGCTCCCCCACATGCAGCCAGCTGGGTGACCTTGGGCTCACCACAGCACTGATAAAGCTGTTCTGACCGGGCAGTAATATCAGGGCTCTCTCAGCCTCTCCTCCCTCACAGGGTTTACTACTTGTTTTCATTCCATTATTTTTGTTTGAATGTTACTAGATAAGACGCAGTCTTCCAGGCAATTTCTCTGGCTGAAAACTAGCCTTATTTCCATGCTGGCATTCTGACGGTTTCAGCTCTAGGGTTTTGGCTCGTATTTCAATTTGCTTAGGGTCAAGGTTTTCATCCATTTTCCAGCGAAGACCCCCCTCAGTTGCCCCACAGCAAGGAAATCCTCAGAAATATGGTTCTCTCTTTTTGAAGCTAGAAGAAGAAGAGTTGGTTCTTATATGCCGCTTTTCTCTACCCGAAGGAGGCTCAAAGCGGCTTACAGTTGCCTTCCCTTTCCACAACAGACACCCTGTGAGGTGGGTGATAGAGCCCTGATATCACTGCTCAGTCATAACAGTTTTATCAGTGCCATGACGAGCAGTGCTAGCAGGGCATGAATCGGGACTGGCCAATGCGGACATGCTTTCAGTCAGGTTTTTGCAGCAACCGCCATTTTGAGTGTATAGGCTTTCCCCTTCCCTTGTCACCATGTTCCCCTCCCATGGGAAAGGTGTCCTAGCGCTCAGCTCTTCCATATGCCCTTCAGTCCATGTTCCTTTGATTGGCTGCCTGCTTCCACCTCAAGGGGGAAGAAGGGAGGGGGAGGGAGGATCCAGACATGTAAAATGGCAGGCCCTGTGAAAAACCAAATGAAAGCATTATGGTTTCCCACCCCAATACGGAAAGCAAATGGCAAATTGCAGCCTGGACAGCAAGGGGAGGAAAGCCCAAATGCAGAAATCAGAAATGGTCCAGGAAGTTATCCCAAACCAAAATGACAAGAGTCATAGTGAAATGACAGCTAGGTGAGTCCTCAGTACGGAAACAGTCTCGGTCTAACCTTCCTCAAAGAAAGCTGGATTTCTAGGCTAAAACTTTTGTCATTCTCCCTAAAACTAAACTTTGATATAACATGAGCAAGTCCACGTGTGTAGGATTTGTGGGTGACTGGCATCCGGACATGATAGGTGCATGCATGCTGTCAAGTTGCAATGGACTTTATAGTGGATTTCAAGGCAAGTGAGAAACAGAGGTGGTTTGCCTTTGCCTTCCTCTTGCCTTCCATGGTCATCTGTCATCCAAGGATCAACCCTCCTCAGCTTCTGAGATCAGATGAGATTGGGCTACACCATTCTACCTTCCCTCTGCTCTGACTTTACAGGTGACAATTATGTATTTTGTTTATTTGTTTAATACATTTTTACCATGTCATCTCCACCTACCCCCCCCCCCTCAATTTTATTCTCACAAAAAACACTTTAATCTGGTTTAGTCTGACAGGTTTCCAGTTAATTTCATGGCAAGCAGGGATTTAAACCTGGGTCTCCCACGGCCCAAACCAACACTGTAACCACTTCTCCACACTGGCTATTCACACACTAAAAGAAACATCATCCATTCTGATAGACCATATGGATTAGTACAAACCTCTATTGAACGTACAGCACACATGAAATGCCTCATGCATCACATTCCTGTATCCACTTGCCCTACACCATGCTTTGCTATGTTGCAGCTTCTTGAATTATCAAAGCACAGAAATCTGGCAAGCACATGGGAAAGACTGTTTCAAAGACACTGAGGTAGGCACAACTTTACTCAACTTCTACTATGGACTGGCCAATTTCTTTCTTTCTTTCTTTCTTTCTTTCTTTCTTTCTTTCTTTCTTTCTTTCTTTCTTTCTTTCTTTCTTTCTTTCTTTCTCTTTCTTATACTATAATATCACCTTTTCAGCAACTTATTGAGTCCACAGGGTGGTAAACAATCAGAACCACTAAAATAAACTTTTAAAAATACATTTTTAAAAAACAAATATAACAATAATTTTTTAAACACACAAACAAAATGCACATTAGTGGGTGAAACTATGATTCTAATCCATAGCCGTGACTAGAAAAGGAAGGGACGGTAGCTATTCTGAATAACACAAAATTCAGGGATGTTTATGTGATACATGTGTTGTCAACCAGTGAAAACAGCAGCTGAACATTCATGTTTCAGTGTAGGATAAAAAATAACTAGATAAGTGTGTGTGTTAATAGTGTGGTTACCTACATGCAAATCACATACCTGGATGAATCTGTACTCCCCAAGTGTGCAGTGAGACTTAACTGAGTTTATTGGTGGTCGTGCAAGCCATAAGTGCACCAGGATGAGTGCACTGTGCTGGCGTGTGTCAGGAAAAGGACAGGAGGGCCCAGACAGGGTCAGGGGCTAAGGTGCACTCAGAGGCCAGGCAGCTCGGCTGCTCCAAAGAGAAGATCAGGTTGCAAGAAAGACATGGAGCCAGGGGGCTGCAGGGGGACAGGAGGTGGTCTCTACTGGGCTGTTTGCATTTCCCCAGCAGGCAGCAGAAGTCAGGTTTAAAAGAATATCCTTCCATTTAGGAGGTTGTTTATTGTTCTTAACTAAGCAGCTCAGACAGGCAACCTGGTAGACCCACATCCACATGGATTTCCCAGGGAAGGGATCCGACAGGCAGCTTTTCAAGCTGGGGACAAAGTGATTTCTGTTTGGCTGTCCCTAGAAAGAGGGGGTGTAAAACATCCATGAAACCACTTCTAGAAGAGATGAGTAAAAGGAAGTTCTGCACCTCGGATGGGAGACGACATTTCTCCCTTAAAAAAAACAACCTGAGAAGACTTCAGCAAGGTATTCCACAGGTTAACTGAAGGCTGCCAGCCAGATATCCAACATGCTGGATTTTGTTTTGTTCTTGAACTATGAGGACAGATAAATCTCCTGAGTCTTGTATGTCCCTCTTATATTCTCTTTCAGCTGTCCTTGCACCATGCATATATGTAGACGTATCAGTATACCACATATACCACATAAATAATAATGTGCATAGCATTTGCATAGAGTCCTCCAAGCACTTCACAAACATCACCACCGTAACCCTTACAGCAACCTGTACAGGTAGGCTATTATTGATATTTTCCTTTTGCAGCTGGGGACTGAAGTTTGCCTAAGGCCACCTAACAATTTCATGTCAGAGATAAGATCTAAACCACAAATTGTAGTAACACTGGCATGTCTATTCCCTTGTTTCTATAAACCTGTATGTCTTATATCATTCTTTATATCACACAAGAGTACTATCACATTTGGGGCTGTCCAGCCATGCCTACCAGAAGCTACCCACAAGCCTCCTGATCAGCACAGTTGCCATTTCATCCAAACAGGGCAACAAGTGTATTTTCCAGCTTCAATTCATGTTACAGAAAACCTCAGGTTTTAAAGGGTTTGCATTCATACGTAAAGGTAAAGGTATTCCCTGTGCAAGCACCAGGTCATGTCTGACCTTTGGGGTGATGCCCTCTAGCATTTTCATGGCAGACTCAATACGGGGTGGTTTGCCAGTGCCTTCCCCAGTCATTACCGTTTACCCCCCAGCAAGCTGGGTCCTCATTTTACCAACCTCGGAAGGATGGAAGGCTGAGTCAACCTTGAGCTGGCTGCTGGGATCGAACTCCCAGCCTCATGGGTAGAGCTTTCAGACTGCATGTCTGCTGCCTTACCACTCTGCGCCACAAGAGGCTCATACAAGAGGCATTCACACATACCAAAGCAGTAAAATACATTCAGACAAAATGGTGAAGACATGCATCGGGAGGACTGCAGGAAATGTGCTCTCTTGGTATGCATGGCTGTCAGATATCCCAAAATGTATAATCTGAATGATCACAATTTTACCATGTTTTATATACATCAGAGCCTCTTGTGGCGCAGAGTGGTAAGGCAGCCGTCTGAAAGCTTTGCCCATAAGGCTGGGAGTTCAATCCCAGCAGCCGGCTCAAGGTTGACTCAGCCTTCCATCCTTCCGAGGTCGGTAAAATGAGTACCCAGCTTGCTGGGGGGTAAACGGTCATGACTGGGGAAGGCACTGGCAAACCACCCCGTATTGAGTCTGCCATGAAAACGCTAGAGGGCGTCACCCCAAGGGTCAGACATGACCCGGTGCTTGCACAGGGGATACCTTTACCTTTACTTATATACATCAACCAACTAGCGTCTCAGAAGCAATGTGTTAGGGATGTGTTGTTTTAACAGAGCAAGCATATTCACTCAAAAGTGTTAAAAGATTTTGTATACATACAAGTGCACCTCTTTGTATGACTGGTAGGTTTTCAAACATGGGCGCATACATCTATAGGCTCCTATACTCTTCCACTGAATGTGCTTATGCTGAGGTGGATCTTCCTGCTGCTATGCTGTTTCCCTCTGCCCTGTGCTTATTGGGTATCCCCAGAATGCGTTATGAATGCATCAAAAGCAGGACATATGTTTAATTAAAGACATAAAGATTTTTTTGAAAATCCTACAGGAACCTGCCAACACCTAGGTGCCAGTACATGTGTAAGCAGCAGCCAAATAAAATTATCCACCTACTGCATACATGTGTACTGGCAGCTGTTGGCAGGTTCCTATGGGAGTTTTTCTCCCTACCTGGAGATCATCCTGGTGTAGGTAAAAAATACATATACCATCAGGTATGAAATGATGCACAAGAGTGTGCCATAATTATGCAAACTGATCTGCAAATGCCTGAAGCAATTTATGTTAGTCCTGATGAACATACACATCTTGGCATACATGAACGTGCATGCATCCTCCTCACAGTTGTACATGTGTGCTCATGCTGTCATGAAAATGAGGTTAAGAGAGGTCATTCTGCTCAGCACTATTGATCAAGGAGAGAAGGAGAATATGGAGGAGAAGAATTCTTAGGAGAGCTCACCAGTGGGCAGGCAAAGAGGGGTGGGCTGTGGGGAAAGGAGATGGAAATAGCCACATGAAGGCAGAAAGAAAATAACGGTAAATGAAACCAGCCAGATTGCGGCAGCCAAAACAGGAGACAGGAAACACTGGCTTTGGGATTATTTATCCTAAACTCTAACCTATGGGCCACATGCTGGCTCTCTAAATAGGAGAAGGCTGGTCCACACCCTCCAGCCCCGGCCTGCTCCAGCCAACCTCGCCCTCCCTTGATTAGAGCACAACAATTCTCACTTCTGTTAGCAATTTGTTGCCAATAACAAACATCCTGCTGTCGAGTGGGCTGGCGGGGAAGGGAAGAGCCGCCTCATTCCTGCATGCAGGGCGCTCCCACTTGGAGACCTGGCTAATAACACTGTGGAGCAGACAGGCCTCTTTTCACCACCTCGGCTTCTCTCTTTCACCACCTCTGTCCCTCGCTGCTCCTTCTCTGTCCGCTCTCCCCCCCCCCTTCCTATTATTCTCTTTGGTCTCCTCCAGCACCATTCCTTCCCAACTGACATTTTTGTGTTTCTAATTTCCCAAACAAGCACACACACACAATATGTCTAAACTGTTCCCAAGTAACTGGAAGTATGTATCACAGAAATCCTTTTCCCACAAAGATGCCACTGTGTGTCTCACACACAATCAGCATCAACCTGTAGTTCAGCTGCCACAGAGTTCCTGTTCACTAATGTTGGTTTTACATTCCTGTTTCAGACTGATTTCACATGCGGGCTGAAGCCTTATGCACATCCTGTGACAACTGGGATGTAAACTCATCATATTTGTCATCTCTCCCACATGGAGCAGGAGGAATTGATCTCAATATATCCTTTTTAGTCTCCAATCTATTTGATTCTGAGATTCTTGGGCTGTTGAGAATAAACACCTCTCCTGTTTAGGGAGAAGACGCTTTCCCCCCCCCCTGCTTCCTAATGTTTTCCATATGAAGAAGCCTTCCTGAAGCTGCACACTGCCCTGCCGGTGAGTCTTAGGCGGGTTAGAGAGACCCTGGGAGCTTTTAATCCTCTCTTTCTCTTTCATCCTCAGCCACAGCTGGACGCCCCATTGATGTGGAACAGACCAAACACCAGGCCTCTCACTAAGCTGCAGCTGACTGCTCTGGGGCCTCTCTTGCCTTACAATATAGCCAAGACCACTGTTCACATATCTCTGCATGTTCACTGTCCTGTATATCCAGAGCCCCTCCACATACCCAGCTTGTGCTGCGGCCATATCTCCTGAAAACATACACTGCCTGTTCCCCACTCCTGGCATCTGAATACTGTCCCAGTTACAGTCCCTCTGAATCTGCCCCCCAGCTCCTGCTTTGATTTTGTTGTCAAAATACAGGACTAAGCATCTCTTGGAATTACAACTGATCTCCAGACTACATGGAACAATTCCTCTGGAGAAAATAGCTTGAGGGCATGGCATTCTATGGCATTCTATCCTGATGAGCTCCCCTCCCCAAGTTCCATGCTCCCCACACATCCCCAAATCTTCAGAAATCTCCCAATACAGAGTTGGCAACCCTGTTAGTTACAGAATTCAGAACTCTCTAAGTATCCTGTTGTTTGTCCCCTCCAATTGTTAAAATATGCATGATTCAAATGCATATGAGTAATATCCTGTAGGACAGTGGTCCCCAACCTTTTTATCACCGGGGACCGGTCAACGCTTGACAATTTTTTTGAGGCCCGAGGGGGGGTAGACTTTTGGTGAGGGACATCACCGCCGCCTGAGCCCCTACTCAACTTGCTTTCCTGCCAGTGCTCCTGACTTCCTGCCACCCACTGGGGGTTGCTGCCAGCAGCAACTGTGCAGTGCAATGCCAAGGGGGAGCCCCAGCTATGACAGCCACCAGAGAGCACCAAAGGTGAGCCAGCGGCAGAATGGCAGGGCAGCCCCTGAGGCAGCAGCCAGGGAGGAGGACGAGCCACGGCCCGGTGCCGACTGATCCACGGACCGGTCCCGGTCCCCGGACCGGGGGTTGGGGACCACTGCTGTAGGAGGCACTGGAGAAGATGTTTTCAGCTTAGTTAGGATAGGAACGTCTTGATATTTTTCAGTCTCCTCCTATACTTTGATTGGCTCTTTGGAGACTTCCTGCTCCTTTGAGCACACTTCCTCTCTGCTTGCCTCCAAAACAGACTGAATGAAGATAATACACAGCAGCTAGACTGCTAGGCCTCTTTCTCTTTTTCTAGACAAAATTGTTTCTCTTCTTAATAAAACTATTTTATATTTTTAAGCATCCTGTTCCTTCCCTCCTATTTAAACTCTGCCAACACTAACACCCCATCTTGAATTTTCCATTAACCCACGCTCACTGACTTGCAGCACCATCCTAAGCAGAGTGATCTCCCTTCTAAGTCTGTGAGTCCTCCTCTCCATATGAAGTGCTGAACTGAGGATCTACAATAGCTGGCTTCATTTCTGTTTACATCTTATGTGCTTGGGGGAAAATGAAACAACAGACCTTGGGAAGCTCCTTACACCAAGAGAACATGGCCAGAAATGTGCTTTGGAGTGTCTTGGAGAGGCAGATCATACTGGTTAGGTAACTCTATTGAATCAGAGATCTCTTTCAATTTAGGCACAGGCAGAGGTTTCATTCTCTGCCTGGCATACTCCAGAGACCTTCTGCCAACTCCACTTACAAGGCTTTGTGGAATCACAACATTACAGAGCCTACTGAATGTTGACTGTCCAGCCTTATATCCTCCAATGATAATCTGCAAGATACAGGGTTGCCACCAGACCTGGAAAATAGTGCCCTGTCAGTTGAATAGAAGCTTAACATTTAGAAATGGGCAGCTGAAGCTTTTCATGGCATGAAAGTAAATACCATCACATATAAAATCGGAGTCCAGTAGCACCTTTAAGACCAACAAAGATTTATTCAAGACGTGAGCTTTCGTGTGCAAGTACCCTTCGAAAAGCTTGAAAGCTCACGCCTTGAATAAATCTTTGTTGGTCTTAAAGGTGCTACTGGACTCTGATTTTATTGTGCTACTTCAGACCAACACAGCTACTCATTTGAATCTACCATCACTTAGTAAACAACATCCAATTAACCCTCTATTAAAGGAGCAGATAGAATCATGGAATCATAGAATCATAGAGTTGGAAGGGGCCATACAGGCCATCTAGTCCAACCCCCTGCTCTATGCAGGATCAGCCCAGAGCATCCTAAAGCATCCAAGAAAAGTGTGCATCCAGCCTTTGCTTGAAGATCTTTTTTTTTCCTCCAACAATAAAGTCCTGCTCTATGAAGCTTCTGGGAGATTTTGCCCCTCATTCTCCCAGCTATCATTACCTCCAGTGCCCCGTCGGAACCGCACTTCAACAAACTCCCAGAACTTTTACTTAGGGATGCCAGGCTCCCACCCTCCCCGCATTGGGGGCAGGGGTCTCTTATTTTAGCCCCTGCTTTCTCCTGTTTTCAGCCCCCACTTAACCTCCCCCCCCCAAAAAAAGGGAGGAATGCTGGAAATGTAACATGATGTGCCTATATGACCTAGAAATGACATAGGCACTTTAAGGATGTCACTCTGGTTTTGGGGCTAACTATACGGTACCATAGAGTTTTACCCCAAAAATCAGAGTGCCCCCTGACATACCTATATCACTTCCAGGTCACATAGGCACGTTAATTTCTGGCATTCCTCCCTGCTCCAAGTAAGTGTAACCCCCATCTGGCTGCTCCGAGGGACCTGACAGCCATATCACTATTTTCCACATCTCTATTTTCCACAAAATATACACATGTCTACATAATATAGCCTCCATGTACTTATTACATTTTTGCATTCAGTCCTTGGATAACAAAGTGTGTGCTCTCTGGCTGCCCTTCAATTAGAGAGCTTCCTGGCCTCATTCTAAGCATTCCTGTTATTCTGCCACTCTCCCATAATGCCAAGGGGCTGACCTATGAGTCCGAAGCATTCCTCATTCTGAGTCTGCAGATCGCTTCATATCACTCATTCACCTTCCCATAGGTGGGTGAAGCAGACTTATGGAAGAAATTGTTGCCGTGACAAGTGTGATTTGAGACCTCCTCGGTATAATGTCAATCAGTGGACATTGTTAAGAGGGTAATCACTGAGCACCATCTAGTGTTCATGGGTTGTATTATCGGCCTCTCACTCTGTCTTGACAGTACATTAAGACCATCAAGCATCTCTCACCAACAAAGTACACCTCCAACCTAACATGTCATTCCAAGTAAATATTGATAGTGAATTAAAACTGGGGGGAAAATACAACTCTGATTCTAAATGAAAACAGCTAGATGGGAATCATCTTGTATTACTGCCCTAATTGAAATCTTGTTAATCATATGCCAATATAATATTATAATTCCTGGTCCTTGCCTGCCACCTAGTGGCTTCCAGGAATCGGAATCTATGCTCCAGTTGATTTTGGGTGCTTTACCAAACAGGTGTACTCAAGTCACCTTTTATTCAGTGGGACTTGGTCCCAGGAAGGTGTTCTTAGCAGGCTGTGCGTGTGTTGAGTGCTGCCATAGGTTGGAAGTGGCTTCATTTACACACACAACCTCCAAAACACCTTATTCTTAACTACCTTGCTCAGGCCTTGCAATCTGAGGGACTGAGTCAACCCATCGCAATGTTGGGTATTCAGGACCAAAGTACAGCGGACTCCATTTCGCTATTTTATCAGGGGAACATCTAGATGGGCATTTCATCAGTAGCCATCCTACAGTTTCCCTTTTAAACTAGAGATTTAAAAGTTTTCATTTTCTCCAGATTTAGGGCAAGGACAGAAGCCAAATGATGGCACACACGTTGAGCATCACCTGGATACTCTTGTTCACTATGGGGCAGTCTGCCACTGCCCTTGCAGGGGAAAACCCTTGTGTGGAAATCGCCAGGATCCAGCATCATCCTTAAGAGTTGTTTCTGTGCCTAGTGCATCCCTGATCACATCACTAGCTCAGAGTCTCATTCTCTCTAAGCAGGGATGCTCCTTGTCAGAGCCATTCCACCTATTTATTGTATCTGCTAGGAGAAGATCTACTGGTTGAAGTGCCTGCCAAGTTTCCTCCCACTCTTGGGGAAGGAGACAAAGGCTTTGCTTTATACACTCTGGAAAGCAGAGGGGCTGCCAGGTAGTAGGGAGGGCATCCAGAAAGTGATAAACTGGTGTCCTTGTGCTCTGTTTCCTCCTCCTTGGTGACAGGTAGCCTGCCTTACAAGGCAAGGCAAAGCAAGCCTCCAGGAATCAAATCTCTTTATGAGGCAGCATTTCACTCCTTGTCTAAAAATTCCACAGCATTACACACAGCATCACACCAGCTAGGAACATGTCTATTCATGTGTCAAGTAGGAGTGGATTTTTTTAGGGGGGGTTGTTTTTTTTTTTACAGAAATGGGGGGGGGAGATGAGGGGGACTTTCCCTCCAGAGCTTTATGTCACTGTACTAACCACTTTATTTCAAGCATTGTCCCTCCCAGGGGACCACAAGAACTTTCCTTGCCTTTAGAACAGGGAGATTTCTTCCCCGAAAGCTGGGGAAAAGATCTCTTGACTGAGGGCTATCAACAGCAATCCTAAACAAGTGTCCTCCGAATCCTACTCAAGTCTATTCAGTATGGCTTCATTCCAGCAGACAGTTGTAGGACTGAAAAGCCATTCCCTGTAAATTTCCTCCAAACTGATTAAGACCATGAAAATACATTTCCCTCAGAAACTGATCTTATCACTATCTAAATGTAAAGTAATGATTTGGAGTGTCTGCCATAACAATATCAGCTGTCTCTACATATAATGCAATGCAGTTTCAATGGTATATTGATATGTTCTTCTCTGGTCCACTAACAGAAGAGACAGCCCCATGATTTCCTCAGATAAGATGGGGCCCTAAGATGCTTCCACGCTTACGAGGTCAGGAAGGGGACAGAAGGGTAAGGTCTCACCTAACTGCTGTCAGCAATTGATTATATATTTGCTCATTATTCTCTTAATGTAGACATCTTTATTGTACAGAAAATGTTTCCCATGCAATTCAATCTCAAGTGAATACAAACACATCCAAATTGCTGTTTTTTCCCTACTTATCCTTGGAATTTGTTAACCATTTTAATTATGCTGTATGTAAATGTTCACTTACACTTTGCCTATAAAGATAGGTTCTGGTGGGTAGCCATGTTGGTCTGAAGCAGCAGAAACCAATATCTTTGTTGAGTCCTGGGGATTCCATTGTTTAACATGTTGTAATAACTTGCATCTCCGCAATCTCCCTTTCCAGTCTGTTCCTGAAGTTCCTTTGCAATAAAACAGCTACTATGAGGTCCCTTATTGAATGTCCTTGAAAGCTGAAGTGTTCCCCTACAGGTTTCTCAGTCCTGTGATTTTTGATGGCAGATTTGTGTCCATTTATTCTTTGTTCTTTGTAGAGAACAGATACACCATTTCACACGTAAAATGCACGCCCCCTCCTGCTTGCAGATGCACAATAGGAAACTTCACATTTGCACTCTTCCTGACAGGAGAGCCCTCCTGCGTTATCCGGCCACCTCATCATGGCTTTTCCCTTCCTGACAAGCCTGACAAGCAGAGAAGCCTAAAGCACGGACAACCTACACTTTTCCCCCCACTCCTCAGGTTGTCAATCAACACAAGCCACCAATCCCTTCACAGTGGTTGTTTTAGGGACTCAAACTTCCGTCCCCACCAAATCCAGAATTAAAAAAAAAAACTTTCACATTGCTATGGGGAAATGCCACAACTGTAAAACATTTTTTTTTAAACTTTCACTTCCACATTGCTATGGGATCACGCACCAACAATAAAACATTTCCTTAGATCCCTATTCAGAATACTTTGTATAATGGTCTCTTTCTAAATTCGGGTAGATTTGTGATAGGCTTTATTGTGTGTTCACAATAAAGATTTAAAACACAGATCACAGACACCAAGCTAATAGGGTAGCACCCCCTTCTTTCCCCATTCATACCCCACCGCCAGAAAACACAAACAGGAATGTGTTTTAGCTGCCCGATCCTACATCACTTTGTGGTCCCGTAGCCACGCAGACTGCACCATTTTTTAAAATTTCAATCTGGAAATGGAGGGGAGGGCAGACAAAACCCTACCAAGACTGTTGCTCATTTCCCCCTTCAAACAGGTTTGCCCCTGTTTGCACCCTGATTTGCAGTGTGACAAAAAAGGGATTTTTTTTTTGGTGATTTCCCGTATCGCAGAGCAAACCAGATGAAAACTCATGGCAACTCCTGCACAGCCATGGGCTACTGCCGACATCATGTGGAAGCAGCACTAAAACCCACGAGCAATGAAAGTCTGTGCAGAGGCAAATTCCTTTTGTGAAAATGGCCTGGGGCATTGTTAGCATTTATTATTATTATTATTATTATTATTATTATTATTATTATTATTATTATTATTATTATTATTATTATTATTATTGCCTCAACCATAAGCCTGGTGGAAGAGCTCCGTTTTGCAGGCCCTGCGGAAGGATGGCAAATCCTGCAGGGTCCGCAGCTCCTCCGGGAGCTCATTCCACCAGTCTAGATTAGAAGTCTGCACTCCTAACCACTACACCAACCTGGCTCTCTTAGAGTACTTCGTTCACTAACTGCCAGACTGGCTTTGGACTAGCAGTTCCTCTTAGGAATTGATCAGGGAAACTGTACTCAAATGGAATGAACACCTTACCTTAAAAGACATACAGCTAGATCTGCTCCTTACTATAAGACATTAATAATAGTGGATCTTGATGTTTTAGACTCATTCAGTTTTTGAGTTTCTGCTAGATTTAATTGACTGTCTACAGTGACTGTATTATTTCCCCTCTAAATCAGGCTCAAATAAATAAAAGCTCTGTAAACAGTGCAACAGCATCCTCATCTCTCCAAGCCGGAATTATAAGTGAATCAGGCTCAAGCTACAGGCTACAGTCTCTTGCTCAGATACAAGCCCTGCTTCTCCTTTGCTTCCAATCTCCAAAATGGCCCCCAAACCTAAGGTGACCAGATTTTCACAAAGGTAAAGCGGGACACCATTGATGGGGGAGCAGACTCCTGATGCACAGGGAGCCCTCAGACTCCCCTCCCCCTACCTCCACAGGGGCAAGGCCGGCCACTTCCACCTCCCTCTTCTGGGATGGATTCCCTCAACACGTTTCCTTGGGAGTACGCACCTCAGAGCTCTCCCCCATCCCGGGCTGGGATGCAAGAGCCAGCCGCATCTGGGGCCGGGCGACGAGAGCTTTCCCTTCCAAGCAACCCCCCTCCCCAATTTCTATGTTAATTTTGCTGCCCCCCCCCCCATCTTACCTTGCCAGCCTGTCTCACTCCTCCTCCCTCTGCGGCTGCTGCCTCCAGGCTTCCTCCCCCTCCCCCTCCCCCTCCCCTCTGGACGTGGGGGGTGCTGGGGAATGCTTGCGGTGCCTTTTGATGATCTTCAGAGCACGCAGCAGGGGTGGGGGTGTGGGGGAGGGAGTGTGCATCCCGTGGCCTCTGCAGCCTGCTCGCTTCTTGCCCGCTCGCCTGACTCTCTGCAGCTGCTTCCCTGGGCGGCAGCAAGGTGTCGGGGTCAGGCGAGGAGGCAACAGCGGCTCCCCAGCAGAGGTTGTCTGGCTGCCAAAGTGTGCGGGAGGGAAGCACAGGTAGGCAGCGGCGGAGGTGGGCCCAGCGCTCTGGCAGCAGTGGCTGATTAGTCGAGCAGCAGCCAGGCCCCACGGCCCTCTCACCGCCCGGTGCAGATGGAATTGGCCTCTCATCTCTCCCTTGCTTCCCATGCCATGTGCATGCCCGCTGCCCGCGCCTGCAGCAAAAATCAGGATTTTGCGGAAATGGCTTGGAACGTGGGACCAATCCTGAATTTTCGGGACAGTCCCGCGAAACCCGGGACCTCTGGTAACTTTACCCAAACCAGTTACTTTGGGGCCAACATGGCAAGTGATCTTATTTTTATTCTTCAGGAGCCAAAATTAATTGTAGGATGGGATCAGTTAAAGATGGAAAGCATGTTGGAAAGGAAAACCTAGAATTCTTCCCCACCAAACATCCACTGGAAATTGCTCCTGAGCAGCTGCATCAAATTTTTTAAAAAAACTTGAGAAAGAAAAATGTATGTGGTTAACATGACATGTCTCAAAGCAGGAAATAAGCCTTAGAGAAAACTTGCCAAATTTGTCTGCAGCAGTAAAAAGACAAATTCACTGCGAGGGAAGGTTAGGAAAAGGGCGACAGTAACTAGCTATTCCA
Organism: Paroedura picta; assembly: GCF_049243985.1. NCBI lineage: Eukaryota > Metazoa > Chordata > Lepidosauria > Squamata > Gekkonidae > Paroedura > Paroedura picta. Next base: position 97,319,178 of record NC_135372.1, on the reverse strand, counting down.
CAGATGACTATTAATAGCAGTAATATCTTATATTCTGGGAGACAACGTGTTGGATCCAATCTCAGTTTTCCATTCATGGAAGGGGAGATTTCATTTCTGCCATTTCCTTCTCCTGCTGCAGACCTCCAGTTTGCCTCTCATGCTGTGACTGAGTGTCTTCCCTCTCCCCCACAACCAGCATTTCAGGAAGAACAGTGGATTGAAGTCAGAGTTGGGGAGGCAAGAAACTTCTTCTTGCAGAAGTGACTTCCATTCGTGGAAAATTTGGTCTGGATCCAAACACCCAGCTCTGAATCCCCTCTCTGCCCTAGAAGTGGCATGGGTGACCTTGGGGCAGTCAGTCTTGCAGTGTCACCTACCTCACAGGATGGTTTTTCGGAGCCAATACTGGTGGAGCCAATACTGCCAACAACTTTAGTTCCCTAGTGAGGAGTAATACTATCTAAAATTTTGATTCAAAATAGCTGAATGTGTTTTAGTCATTCTGAGATGCGGGAGAAAACATTTGATTTGTGTGTGATGTTGCAAAGAAAGAAGATTGGCTGTTAACGTGATCCCAAGGAAACACTGGGTCTCAAAAGCATGTGAAAGGATCTGGTGATGATTTATCCCATACACCAGTGGTCCCCAACCCCCGGTCCAGGGACCAGGACCGGTCCGTGGATCATTTGGTACCAGGCCACAACTCCTCCTCGTCCTCCTCCCTAGCTGCTGCCTCAGGGGCTGCCCTGCCAATCTGCCTCTGGCTCACCTTGGTGTTCTCCAACAGCCGCCGCGAGAAAGCAAGTGGAGCAGGGGCTCAAGTGGTGGTGATATCCCTCTGCAAAAGACTACCCCCCCCCCGGGCCTCAGTAAAATTGTCAAGCGTTGAACAGTCCCCGGTGATAAAAAGGTTGGGGACCACTGCTGTACACAACTGGCTACAAGAATCCAGCAATCAGACATCCCTGTGTAATTCAACAGTGGTTGGTCATTGAACTTCAGTTATGGTTGCCAACAGTCATGGAGAAGAACGTATTGCCCCTTTTATATATATTTTTGGTTCACCTTTTTGTCCAGAACCTGCCATAATGTGTAGAAATGGGCTGTTAAAAAATTTTGTGGCATGGAGGTAACTAGCACTTGTAAACAAATATGAATAAGACTTGTTTTAAAGGGACTGGACTTTTTTCTCCAGGACTGTTGGCAACCCTAATCTCAATGTGCCTTTCTCCTACTTCTGGTTTAGAGCATCTCCAATGAAGGCAAGGTTTTAAATTTAAGAGGGAAAGATTACAAAAAAGAACTATAGAATTATGAGGAGTGTGGAGAAAGTTGATGTTCTTTTTCTATCCTAGATTATAACTGAGTCAATAGTCAGTCATCAGTTCCAGAGATTGCATTGCTAATACCTCTTCAATCGATGCACAGTTAATGACATTTCCTGTCCTATGATAGCCTGTAGCTTATTCACGTTTTTGAAGGCATGATGGAGAAGGGTGAAGTCAGTGGCAGGCCTTCCTTGAATGTGTACCTTTGCTCACCTTGAATGTCTGTGTTGGAATGTTCACGTGAACCCCGCCCCTGCAGGCAACACGTTATCTTATGTGGAGGTAAGAGATGCAGAGAAAGAAGGGCCTGATACTATAATTGTAACTTCCCTCTTCCCTTCAGGCATATTAATAGGTTGAAAAGAGTTCAACATGCTGATGGAGCACACATCTCTCTCACTGATTTGTAGCTGCTGCAATTAACTAGGATCTTGGTAATCAGAAGCAGCAAAGTTTTGGCTGCCAGGTGCTGAGTGTAAGAAATGGAGTGTGGTTATTGTCTTTCATTCAACTTGTGAGATTCCCTGACTCCTGGGTTGGCCATAGTTAGAGATGGGATGCGGGGCTTGTACAGTTCTTAGAAGAAGCTAGATTGGTTCAGAAGGAGACAGGTAAGTGGTCTGAAGGAGGCCCAAATCTTTGCAAGATTAGAAGGAGGAGGCATTGCATTGAGAGCCAGCTGTCTTAAAATAGCTGTTCCCTAAACCCAGGAAGGTGAAAGAAAGTGGGGCAGGAGGTAGTTAAGACATGGAAAAAATTCAGAGTTGCTGTGTAGTGGGAGAAGGAATACTTAAACTTTCCAAAGTAAACAAAAAAGGGAGGGGGCTCAACCAACTGAAAGCAGAGAAAGAAACAGAAATTGAGGAGGGGAAAAACCCTTCCAAATATCAACTAAATATATATTTATAAACTGGTTGCAACATCATTTTATTCCAACAAGAACTCCAGGATACAAGTAGCAAGTTGACACTAATTTAATACAATTTAATTAATACTAATTTAATACAAAATTTAAGATTTTCAAATCTTAACATTTAATAAAGCCAAGATCTATTAACATTCAGTACAAACTAGTCAAATGTGTTTTTTTACCAATGAGACTTCGGGAATTATAACAGCATTTGAGAAAAATACATATACAGAATATGGAACTATCCACATCTCTAATGAAAAAAAACCCAAATAATTTTTAAAATAATCAAAAAAGGAAAAATGACTAACAATCCAACCGTTTATCATTTTGTCCTCACATTTCTGTTTCTTTTGCTGCATTAAGAACTTTTCACCCTGAGCAGCTGTGAAAACAGCTGGGCAAGAAGAAGTAGCAAGAATGCAGAGAATATTTACAGATAGAAGCAGACAGGAGGGATTGCTAAACTAAGCAAATAGACAGTGAAGTCAGGGAGAGGGGGGAGAGGAACTAGAAGTACAGTGTGCAGAGGGTGAGCTTCAAGATCAGGTGGGCAGACCAAAATATGCAGAGGAAATAGCTGTTGCCAAGGGTATAAGGGATGCTGGATGGCATGGAGCATGAGCCAAAGGTGTGATGGGGTTTTAAAGGGGAAAGAAACCACTGAACTGATGTTATAGACACAGGCTGTATTCATTTTTTGTGTGCTTACTTAACACAGGCTGAACTCCTAAGGACACTTTCCTTGGAACAAATCCCATTGAATAGAATTATAGAATCATAGAGTTGGAAGGGGCCATACAGGCCATCTAGTCCATGCTCTGCTCAATGCAGGATTGGCCTAAAGCATCCAGGATAAGCATCTGCCCAGCCAATGCGTAAAGACTGCAGTGAGGGAGAATGTACCACCACCTTAGCTTTGGACTCATTAGAATTGCTTCCCCTGTTACTATGGTTAACTAATGTCCTAAAAATTGAAAAACTGCTTAATGTTTAGGTTTCCTACACGGAACCCTCTGTTTCCCTGTTTCAGGTGGAACAAAAAAACCTGAGACTGTAAGTCAATACAATCAACAGGATAGGACACCCACTAAACAAAGCAATAGGATAAGGTTTGCAGAAATCTGAAACAGAGCCAAAATAAAGCATAAGTAAGACATGGTAATTGATACAGTAACAGATAATGTGTACTGTACATAGTAGTACAGTCTACAGTCCCTATCCCTTTATTAAAGCATCTTTCTGAACCATTCTTATAGTGTGTGTAAAAATGCCCTCCTGGATCTGTATGATGGGCTGATTTATTCTCAAAATGCCCACACATTCAACTATACATAGCTAAAGTTTTGTTCTCTATTTTAATGGCAGCAACAACAAAAAATGGAATGTTTGCTCCTTCCTTCTTTATTTCTTTTCTTTTTCAAAGAATAGGTAGAAGTCAGGATCTCATAAATGAAATCCCATCCAACATCTCAGCATAAAGCATTTGGGGGTTCACTACTTATAGCTTGCTCTCCACTACAGCATTAGCGACAATATATTAGGATGTAGTAATAACAACTTATTATATGAGAAATGGTCCATTTGCAAGATGGTCCATCTTGTCTCTTCTTTCCAAGTGTTCACACCATGTGCCCAATAAAAGAACCAGCTAGTGGTTAGGAGCATGAACTTCTAACCTGATGAGTCAGGTTTGATTCCCCACCACTTCTCCACGTGCAGCTAGCTTATCATAGAATCATAGAATCATAGAGTTGGAAGGGGCCATTCAGGCCATCTAGTCCAACCCCCTGCTCTACGCAGGATCAGCCCTAAGCATCCTAAAGCATCCAAGAAAAGTGTGTATCCAACCTTTGCTTGAAGACTGCCAGTGAGGGGGAGCTCACCACCTCCTTAGGCAGCTTATTCCATGGCTGAACTACTCTGACTGTGAAAATTTTTTCCTGATATCAAGCCTATATCGTTGTACTTGTATATTAAACCCATTACTGCGTGTCCTCTCCTCTGCAGCCAACGGAAAAAGCATCCTGCCCTCCTCCAAGTGACAACCTTTCAAATACTTAAAGAGGGCTATCATGTCCCCTCTCAACCTCCTTTTCTCCAGGCTGAACATTCCCCTCAACCTATCTTCATAAGGCTTGGTCCCTTGGCCCCAGATCATCTTCGTCGTTCTCCTCTGTACCCTTTCAATTTTATCTACATCCTTCTTGAAGCGAGGCCTCCAGAACTGCACACAGTACTCCAGGTGTGGTCTGACCAGTGTCGTATACAATGGGACTATGACATCTTGTGATTTTGATGTGATGCCCCTGTTGATACAGCCCAAAATGGCATTCGCCTTTTTTACCGCTGCATCACACTGCCTGCTCATTTTTAGTTTACAATCCACAAGTACCCCAAGGTCACATTCACACACAGTGTTACCTAGAAGCGTATCCCCCATCCAGTAGGCATGCTTTTCATTTTTCTGACCCCGATGCAGAACTTATCTTTATTAATTGCATCTTGTTCTCATTTGCCCATTTTTCCATTGTGTTCAGATCTCGTTGAACTCTGTCTCTATTTTCCGGAGTATTTGCCAGTCCTCCCAATTTGGTGTCATCTGCAAACTTGATGAGTAGTCCCTCCACCCCCTCATCTAGATCATTCATAAATATGTTAAAAAGTACCGGGCCGAGCCCCAAGCCCTGAGGTACCCCACTACTCACCTTCCTCCAGTCTGATGAAATACCATTAACAACAACTCTTTGAGTGTGGTTCTTTAACCAATTCCATATCCGCCTAACTATCTGAAAATCCTTCAATTTGTCCACCAGAACATCATGGGGAACCTTATCAAAAGCTTTACTAAAATCCAAGTAAATGACATCAACTGAATTTCCACGATCCAGCAAACCTGTTACTTGGTCAAAAAAGGAAACCAGGTTGGTCTGACAGGACCTGTTGGAGACAAATCCATGCTGACTTCCTTGGATCACCAAATTGTCCTCCAGATGTTTGCAGATCGCGCCCATTAATATCTGCTCCATTATCTTCCCCACAACAGAGGTCAGACTCACTGGTCTGTAGTTTCCCGGGTCTTCCTTCCTCCCTTTTTTGAAGATCAGAATAATGTTTGCTCTCTTCCAGTCCTCCAGGACAGGGGTCCCCAACCCCCGGTCCGCGGCCTGGTACCGGGCTGCAAAGGCATTGTACCGGGCCACCAGCGGCTGCGCCTGCCCCCCCCTGCAGCGAGAGGGGGGGAAGAGGCTGGCGCGGCAGCCGGTGCGGCAGCCGGTGCGGCAGCCGGTGCGGCAGCCGGTGCGGCAGCCGGTGCGGCAGCCGGTGCGGCAGCCGGCGCGCCAGCGACGCTAACGCGCACACGCAAAACTGCCGCACATGCGCATTTGCGCCCCCTGGTGGCCAAAACGCGCATGTGCGGCAACTCTGCGTGTGCGCGTTTTTGAGCAACTGTGGCAGCCAGGCCGCTGGCTCTCCCCCACCCCCGGAGGCGGTCCCCGACCAGATGAAGGTTGGGGACCGCTGCTCCAGGAAATCTCCAGTCCTTAAAGAGGTCCCGAAGATGATGGACAAGGGTTCTGCAAGTTCTCCGGAAAGTTCTTTGAGCACTCTCGGGTGCATTTCATCCGGCCCAGGGGATATGAACTCATCCAGTGCAGCTAAATGCCTCTTGACAACCTCTCTATCCATGTCAACCTGCCACCCAGACACTATCCTTTGGCTACTGCTATCTCTAGATGTGCCTAAACCCTTTGACTGGTGGAAAAAACAGGTGTAAAATAGGCGCTTAGCCTTTCTGCTCTCTCTGCATCTTCCATTAGAGTTTGTCCATCCGCACCCAACAGTGGGCCTATTGCCTCCTTTACTTTACATTTGCTCCTCACATAACTGAAAAATCTTTTCTTGTTACAATGGGCTTCCCTGGCCAATCTTAGCTCACTTTCAGCTTTGGCCTTTCTGATGATTGATCTACAGTGCCTAGTAACCTGTAGGTACTCTTCTTTAGAGCTCTGTCCTTCCCTCCATTTCCTGAACATTTTCCTTTTCTTTCTTAGTTCCTCTTGAAGTTCTCTGTTCATCCAAATAGGCTTCTTAGAGCTCCTGCAGTGTTTTCGTCTTTCTGGGATAGTCATTGATTGAGCATGCAATAGCTCTTGTTTGAGTAGCGCCCACCCTTCACATGCTCCCTTTCCTTCCAGCATTCTCGTCCATGGTATGACACTCATCCTGTCTCTGAGTTTATTAAAGTTTGCCCTACGAAAATCCAACATCCACGTCTCGCTACAACCTTCCTTGACTAGCTTGGTGACCTTGGGCTTGCCACAACCCTGAGAAAGCTGTTCGGACTGAGCAATAATATCAGGGCTCTCTCAGCCTCACCTAACTCAGAGGGTATCTGTTGTGGGGAGAAGAAGGAAAGGTGAATGTAAGCTGCTTTGAGACTCCTTCAGGGAGAGAAAAGTAGCATATAAAAACCAACTCTTCTTCTTCTTCAATAAGTGGGCTAAGCATGATAAATATGGTCTACACCATCTGTTTCACTTGTATAGCTTATGTAGAGTCTTTCTGAATCCAGAGACACAGGTAGCTTGAGTTGACAGGACTAGTCTGGGTTGCATAGATGATGCCTAATCATCAGTACCTCATTTCATTATTTCCATTTCTGATGTACCAGCTTCCCACCCCCTTCATGGGTTAGACCCAGGTTCGTGAATCATGACATTGCTGATGTCCCCTTTTTCAGCCACTGTGACTCTTTTCACTGACATGTTGTTTAACCAAACACAGAGAGCAACAGAAGTTCCTGTTCTGACTTTTTTATGCACAGTAAGGCAAAAGCTCTGTCCTTGTGCAAGACTAGGTTTTCTTTTTCCACTGGAAACATTCTTCTTTGATCAGCCGGAGTCAGATGGAGAGGTTTGTACTTCTTTGCATCTTAGTGTCCTTGTCAGGTAAGAAATTAAAGCCCCTTTGGGTTGGATGAGTGAGAGCTTCAGGTGTTCAGAACAGATTATGATGCCATGTATAGTATGAATGGGCCAGGAAATGATTGAACTAGACTGACCTGTATGCATGATTCTGAGGATAGAATCCTGCCCAAGCAAAGCCATTTGGAGTTAAAGTTTTTCCCAAGTTTATTTCTCACCTTTCCAAGCACTTCTGATGTGGTACATTTTGCTTATTTCTGTTGTGTGCTTGGGCACTATGTAAATGGCATGCCATGAAACAGGATAACCTGCTAGTGATGTTGGCCATGGGGAATTATATCCCAACTAGAGACAAAGCTCGTTGTATCCAGGAATACAACAGGCGCTAGAGCTTTGCAGTGGGAAGAGGAAGGGAAGGAGTTGTCCACTCTGTAAGATCATGGGGTTGAATGTGTGTTGTGTGGGACGTTGTGGTGGCGTGGTGACAAATGAGGGTATGTGTGTGGAGATATGGGTGTCAAGAACCTGTAGTGTGGAATGTTCATTGAGTATGGGAGAGGACTGACCTGGGAATTGCAGCATAGTGGTTACAGATGAGCTTTCCAGAGCCATGTCTTCAGATATGTGAAGGGGAAATCAGACTGGTGACTCTTCTTAGGGGGAAATTACATGGCAACCAATTCCTCCCAGTTCTGCATTCAACATCATTTCCCTTCTTGTCCCCCTGCCCTAATACACATGGGGTAGTCACAGTACATTGTGACTACTTCTTCTGTCTCCATTTTTTACTGTTGATAAAATGTTATGTGGCCAAATGCTTCTTTCACGGCTTCTCCTTAGAAGAAGAAGAGCTGGATATTTGTACCCTGCTGTTTACTACCCAAAGGAGTATCAAAGTGGTTCATAAACACCTTTTCGCTTTGTCTCCCCACAATAGACAACCTGTAATGGATGTGGGGCTGTGAGAGGTCTGAGAGAACTGGGAATAGGCCACAGTGACCCAGCAGGTTTCAGTTGTCTCAAAGCAGTTTCCAATTGCCTTCCCTTCCTCTCCCCATAGCAGACTCTCCATGAGGGTGGTGGGTTAAAGAGCCACACTTGGAAGATGGCAACCCTAAGAGGAAGTCCCTCTGTGCACAGCAGTCTTGACCTTAGTCAGGTTTATGCACACCTAGGTAGTGTGGAATTCCAGAAGATGAATCTACACCAATTTGGCAACCTTACCTCCTCTCTGCAATGTTTTCTTGACCTAAAATAGGTCAGGGGGTGCTAGGTAGCTGTGGGGGCATTACACACTTTTGAGGCTCCACTTTCAGACTTCAAGGAATATGTTCAGGCCAGGGTAGGGCCTGGAATTTCTGCTCATCTCCAGACTATACAGACCAGCTCTGCAGGCAAAATAGCTAATTTGGAGGGGTGACTGTGTAGCATTGTATCCCCCTGAGGTTTAGGGAAGCCAGCCTCCAGGTTGGGTCCAAGAATCCCCTGGAAGTACAGCTCATCTCTAGGCAGTTAGGCTGAAGTCTCACTGTCTACTTTCCTGTAAAGCTAACTACACTTGAAATTCTAAGCCACTTATGTCTTTGAGTTCATAGGAGTTTTTATTTACCAGGCCAAGCTTGAAAAAAGTCACTTTAGTCCCCATGTCTCTCCAGCCATTTACTTGTTCACTATTTACAGTTTCAGGCTGTAAATAATCTTTATTTAGATCTTCCTGAACTTTCCAGACTCGCAGGATTGATATTGGTCTGTATGTCTGTCTCTGTGCACCCCAAAATACAAACAGTTGCTGGTAAGGGCTGGCCAAAGCCCATAGGCCAGGAGGGACACACCCACAACCACTCCCACAACCAATATAGAATAGGAAAAATATTGGTAATTTTCACAATCATAGGAGGAAACAACCACTGATGAAAATGCAACATTGAAAACAGCACAAATCTAGAGTCCATTTTGATTGCTTCATTAATCATTAAAATAGAGATAAGACACATTTTGATGTTTAATTCAATATCTTATTAATGTGTATTGTATAAATATTATACTGTATATAGATTTTGATAGTCTGGGACAGGTTCTCACTTTTTTCTGTTGGTACATTTATTCAGAACCACCAGGTTTTTCTCTGTGGCAGTTCATGCAGACATACCCATCTGGTGATGACTTGCATGTGTGAATGAGCCAGCACAGATTAAACACATCAAATATCAACACAAATAGACTATTTTCAAGTCAAACAGCCCAATATGCAGCTGACTTCCAAACAAGGTATTGTTGGGTTGCCACTACGTCTGTATGTATCACAGGGAGGGTCTGAGACTAATTAGAGCTATATCGATTCCCCCTGCCTGTTCCCCTCCCTCAGGCTGGGCACAGCAGTTTTTCTGCCTGTACAGATCCAAGATTAAAATGAACCCTGACAGAAGAAAAATGTCAGAAGAGAAACAGTTTCATGGGGGAAGCCATGATTGGTAGAAAGAGCATCAAACTGCCCTTCTTGTCTGCTAAGAATAATTGTGTTTGGTTAAGTTGCAACAAAAATCACGGTAATTCCAGGACCATGGGGTTTCAAAGAAAGAGATGAGCAGAAGTGGGTTGACATTGCCTTCCTCTGTATAGCATTCCCAGTCTTTATTGGAAGTCTTTCATCCCAGTACGATCTATGGCCAATCGCTGCTTAGCTTCCAGGCTCTGACAAGAAAGGCCTAGTCAGGGCTATTCAGGCAGCTAGCCCACTAATACAGTGCATTCAATGGTCCCCAGCCCTCTGCTTATGTGAATTCAGCACACTCAATTGGACCATGCTACTGTAAAATCAGATTTATTCCTGGGTCATCAATTGCTGAATAAGCCAATGCAAAATATCTTCTCATCCTAACTTCTTGTCCCAGAAAGAACAGAGATGAGGTTATCTTGGGAGGGCAGAAGAGGAGATACCCTGGATACCCTTTGGTCATGACATAATCCTTGTTACCTTCAAATTGCTCACAGTCAACAGGTCTACTGCATGGGCTTCATATGGAAGGAAGCCTTGAGAACAGATTAGTTAATTAATGCATTTCAGGTTTCCCGTACACAAAGCAGCCTATATTTTTAGAGAAATTGCAAAAGCCATATATATTAGCATGGAGGGCTTATATTTTGCCTAAACTTAACTCCTGTTTTCTGAGGCTTTGTGGCAGGTCAAAGCAGAAGCAGGACATGTAATATATCAAAATGTCAGCAGAACTGCTTAGAAAGTTTTGGAATTTATTCTGCAGGATGAGAGTGTGATTAATGTTAGATCATTGGCCAAGGTGTTATATTTCCTGCCCTAGAAAGTAAAAGACAGAGGACTATTCTAAACCCTACTAGACAGTCATCTATAGCTTTCTTGTAAAAAGGCTCTGAATTCAAAAGGAAGAATTGTGGAGGAGGGGGGTCTCAGCCACTTTATTCCTCAGTGGAGAGGTATGAAATTGCCACTTTGTTTTTCTTCATATATATAAACACATAGCCCATTACTGGCCTGACTTTAAACAGTTTTGTGCAAATGTGAGGGTAACTGGAGGCAGGGGAATGGATGCCTCCTTGGAATCTGCAGCCTGAAGCTTTTTGTGTTGCTTTGTCTCTCACCACTCCTGCGGTATTTATTAAAACTGTGTTCACACCAATGTATGTCCCTTCATTTCTTAGCCATCAGTTTGAAGCCTGAGGTAATAAACATGATAAAGGTAAATTCTAATATAAGCTTTTGTCTGCCAGTTCTGACAATAACACCTATGATGCTGCTGATTGGTCCTTCACTCTGTCCAATGATGGGCAAATGGGCAAATGAGAGCAAGATGCAATTTAATAAAGATCAGTGTAAAGTTCTGCATCTGGGTCAGAAAAATGAAAAGCATGCCTAATGGATGGGGGATACGCTTCTAGGTAACACTGTGTGTGAACGAGACCTTGGGGTACTTGTGGATTGTAAGCTAAACATGAGCAGGCAGTGTGATGCAGCGGTAAAAAAGGCAAATGCCATTTTGGGCTGTATCAACAGGGGCATCACATCAAAATCACAAGATGTCATAGTCCCATTGTATACGGCACTGGTCAGACCACACCTAGAGTACTGTGTGCAGTTCTGGAGGCCTCACTTCAAGAAGGACGTAGATAAAATTGAAAGGGTACAGAGGAGAGCGACGAGGATGAACTGAGGCCAAGGGACCAAGCCCTATGAAGATAGGTTGAGGGACTTGGGAATGTTCAGCCTGGAGAAAAGGAGGTTGAGAGGGGACATGATAGCCCTCTTTAAGTATTTGAAAGGTTGTCACTTGGAGGAGGGCCGGATGCTGTTTCTGTTGGCTGCAGAGGAGAGGACACACAGTAATGGGTTTAAACTACAAGTACAACGATATAGGCTAGATATCAGGAAAAAAATTTCCACAGTCAGAGTAGTTCAGCCGTGCAATAGGCTGCCTAAGGAGGTGGTGAGCTCCTCCTCACTGGCAGTCTTCAAGCAAAGGTTGGATACACACTTTTCTTGGATGCTTTAGGATGCTTTGGGCTGATCCTGCATTGAGCAGGGGGTTGGACTAGATGGTCTCTATGGTCCCTTCCAACTCTATGATTCTGTGATTCTGTGATATGATGTTTTGCTGGATTCAGATGCAAGCGGAACTCTCAGAAGAACAATTAATATGCAAATTACTTGGCTTGGGTCTATGCTCTGCATGTAGGGTATCATCTCCCAATGTGTGGTGTGTAGCTTGATGTAGTGATTAAGAACTGGGTTTGGTTCCCTACCCCTCCATATGAGCCAGTTAGGTGACCTTGGGCCGGTCACAGTTCTCTCAGAGCTCTCTCAACCCCCCCTTCCTCACAGGGTGTCTGTTGTGGGGAGAGGAACGGAAGGCAATTGTAAACCACTTTGAGACTCTTTTGGGTAGTCAAAATACTATACTCTGGTCACTTGGGTTCCATTCCTCCATTTTGTTCTCTACTTCCTAGATGCCTATGCAGCAAATAATCATGCAGTCATATATGGGATTGAAGGAGAGTCAATCTCTATCAACTGCACCTACAATCTCAAGGAGAATCAGTGGAGAGAAAAGAGTTGGTGCAGACACATCAGCAAGACAGTCTGCCAGCATGTTGTCAGTGCCCGGCGTTTCTGGATGCCGTTCCTCAAGAAGAGGAATGGCACCACTTCCATCGCTGATGACATCCGGACTGGGATCCTGACAGTGACCATCTACCCACTGAAAAAGGAGGATGCTGGATTGTATCAGTATAAGGCAGACTTTTTGGGGAGCAAGAGTACCTTGTGTACAGTGAAACTGAAGGTTCTGCGAGGTAAGTCTTGCCAGAGTGCTGTCTTTTGCATACCTGGATTTGCATTACAATACACTTCGAGAGCATTGTCCTTATTAACTACTGCTACTAAAATCATAGTGCCATTGGGCATAGTGACAGGCAGAAACTGTCATGAAGACTTTATGTTTAAAATATAAAGTTATCAGTGACTGTTAATCCCAATGTCACATTTTCCCTCCATCTTTCTGTTACTAGTTGTGATAATAGACTGTTTCTTACCATGTCTCAGTGTAACAGTTTTGGGCTGTGGTGAAATCCGGACAGTTTTTTCCCCTCTGTGCTGTGGAAAGAAGGGGCAGTTAATCATTTGGTCACCTCCTTTCAGATGCTAATTGGCCTAGCCACGAAATAGGCATCTGGGGGGGTCTTCTTCCCCAAAATTCCCTAGGAGAAAAGAGCTTCCTATGGGAGAGGACAGTGAGATATATCTGCTGTTGACCACAGGGAAAGGTGCTCTCTCTTTTGCATGCTGACCATGGAAGTAGAAGCTTGCTCTTAAAAGAGGGGAGCAGCCTTCTTGGACTATGTGGCTGCAGGTTTGCTGTACATTCTATAAAAAAACTGGGGAACTCCTTAAGCAAAGGCACCCACCTTGTATTTAACATCAGATGGGGTATGTTTTCACAGAGGACAGGACTGCATTTCATCCAATTTCTTTTGCCTCTTTTGCTTAACTCTGTGTTATGCTAAAGATCTGCTTATGAACCTTATTCTTTTAATAAATCTTGTATAAATTTGATGCTGGCCATGGCTCTCTGACCACATCGAGCTCCCCTATCTCTGAAATGCTAGCTCAGTACAAGGGGAAAGAACCAGGGTCAGGGAGGGAGCTTGGCAAACAGCCACTCTTAAGGGGCATGCCTTGCAATAAATTGTCCCCACAGCACTCACATGCTGGGGCTATGGAAGACACAGAGGCAAGACCTCAGGAGTCAAAGGGGCAGATAGGAGTTCTGGCACATGGCAGGAAACCTCACAAAAGTCTGCAAAAAAAGTTTTTTTTTTAAATATTTCTGCACGTGGCACTGATTTTGCCACAGATAAACCATTGTGGTATTTTTGATTCTGCGTGGCACTCATCTCTCATGGCAGCAAGCATGCGTTTTCTGCATCATTTCCTTGCAGCATCATAAACTTGCTTTGCTACAACTTTTTCCTTTACACTGGTTCCAGGGACACTTTTTATGGCATACATAAACATTACTGTGTTTTCTGTCTCCTCCCCTGAGCTGTCTTACACTAATGACTGAACGGAAAGCCCATGAACTACTATTCTCATGAGGCTCTGTCAGCAGCATGTGTCAATCAGGTGACATTGCTGCTGACCACAGCCTACCAATGAAGTACCCTCCCATTTGAGGAAAGCTCTCTCAAATGCATGATTGTTTACTTTGGTCTACTATGGTATGAAAAAAAATCTCACATCTTAAAAAGGGGCTATTTAAAAGGGGACAATTTGACAGTGTCAGATATAACAGACTTTGGTTGAAAAAGTTTGAGTGCATAATAGCCCCATATCCTTCCAGCTAGCGACCCTGTACTATGACCAGGTGGTGGCAGTGTGTTTACCAGATAGACCTTTGGCCACCCTGCTGGAGTTGACAACCAGTCAGAAAAGGAGGTGAGAAAAGCAGAGCAGGGCTTGAAAAGCAAAAGCAGACTTGTTCTGTCACATTGGCCACTAAAGTGCTATGTTTCTGCCACCAGGCACATGGGAGATTGAGGCACCAGAGGAACCCAGAGCAGAACACAGCCTCTCCAGGTAAAATCATACATTCATGTTCAGCCAGTTCTTTGTACCACAGTGCCTGCAGGATGGACCTTACTAAGCCTAGGTACTCTGTCCTGTCAGCAAGACTAAGTGTGTTCCTAATAAAGGGTGATAGCAGAAGCCTAACCAATTATAATAGTGCTTCTCCATGCCTTACAGCAGGGGTAGTCAATCTGTGGTCCTCCAGATGTCCATGGACTACAATTCCCATGAGCCCCTGCCAGCAAATCTGGAGGGCCACGGGTTGACTACCCCTGCCTTACAGTGCAACTGTCCTTTACTTAACTTAGTAGGAAGTGAGTAGGGTTGCTGGGTCCTCTAGTCCCCAGCAAGGGGGCGGGGGTAGGGTGACCAGTTCCAGGTTGGGCAACTCCTGGAGTTTTAGGGATGGAGCCTGGGGAGGACAGGGACCTCAGTGGGGTACAATGGAACACAGTCCACTATCCAAAGAATCCATTTTATCCAGGGTAACAAATCTCTGTAGTCTGGAGATAAGCTGTAATTCTGGGGAATCCCCAGGTCCCACCTAGAGGTTGGCATCCCTAAATAGGAATCAGCTCAGTATTGCTACTGTTAGATCATGCCCTGTCCAACTCACCTTTGCTCTAGAGCCCTGTTGTCAGAGGAGCCATATGAAACAAATTCCCAATACTGTAGCTCAGTTTCATTAGTAGCTACCAAGTATATGAGACCTTACTAATGTTCTTACATTCTGACCCAGAAGACAGGGTCACCTGACAAGTACTGGACTCTAGCTCTTTTCTATAGTTAAGTTATTGATTATATGTTATCACTTCAGTTTTCCCAATTTAATCTTTGCCCATGACACATACATGGATTCTATGGGAGCCAAGAAAGCAGATTACATGCCACATCATGCTAAGCCTGTGCCAGTTCTGTCCCTGCCTCTACTTAGAGGGACTACCGAAGAATGAAAAACATCACATGACTAGATTGGAGTAGACCAGAGAGAGTTGCATACTTCCAGTCACTGAAATTTAATTTCTGGCCACATTCTGAGAACCTTGCAAATCACATCCCAGAGATATCCTGATCATCATCCTTTTCTGTGCTGCAGAAGGAAAAAGGATGAATTCTCGGTCCTATTGAATTTGATACCTCCTTAGAGACTTTCATCTCAGCTTCTATTCTTCTTAACTGCAGCATTTCACCAGGGATATATACAAGATTGTTCTGGCAGAAATTACCAAATTTTATTGCAGCTCCCACGTGTGCTGTCAAATCACAATGAGTGGGTACAAGTCTAACTGCTACAATAGGATTTAATAGATTGTCCCATTAGGGTTCTCTAGCTGTGCCATTTTGGAGGGTAATACAACTTAAATTTGTTTTGTTAAGATTACAGGTAGACAGGTTATAAGGCATGGGTGGCAGAGGAGGTTAAATATGAACATCCTATGCCTGTGGTTTTTGTCCTGGACTAGGGTTGTGAGCCTCCAGGTGGATCCTGGAGATCCCCAGGAATTCAAACTGATATCCAGATGACAGAGATCCATGTCCCTGGAGGGAATTACTGCTTTGGAGGGTGGTCCCTCTCCCCCCAAACCTCACTGCCCCCAGGAATTTCCCAACCAAGAGCTGGCAGAAATTTTTTCTCCCCTAGGAGAACAACTGTTTTAAAAATGTATTTTCAGAGTAAAAAACATGAATGGGGAAGGGTTCAACTTTGTAAGGATTTGGCAGCAATCCATTCTGACATTGAAGTATGGATCAGAGACCAGCCTATTTCTTATTTGGAATAGTAGATTATAATGCAATGAAGAATAGAATGTAATGTAATTTGTAGTGGTAGATTAAAATGTATTTCTCTGGTCTGGGGACAGAGAAGATATACTGCCCAGCCGATTGCCTCATTTCAAAGAAGAGGATGCTATAAAGTTACCTCCATGCTTGAGAGGAGATGGGAGGAGCATGATAACAGGGTCTCACTCTGAGAGGACAGGCTTGAGAGGACAGGCAGGGGGCAAAAAGGCAAGATCCCAGCTAACTGCTGTCAGCAATTGATTATCTATTAGCCCATTATTCTCTTAGACATATTTATTGTACGCGGAATGTTTTCCATTCAATTCAGTCTCAAGTGAACACAAACAAATCCAAATTGCTGTTTTTCCTATTTATCTCTGGAATCTGTTAACCATTTTCATTATGCTGTATGTTAATTTATACTCTCATGCTCTACCTATATAGATTCAAGCAGCCAGCCGTGTTAGTCTGAAGTAGCACAACAAAAATTGAGTCCAATACTCTACCAATAAGTTTTAACTGATTTCATCCATCTCATTATATTGTATCTGAGGAAGTGTGCGTGCACACGAAAGCTCATACCTTGAATAAAACTTTGTTGGACTTAAAGGTGCCACTGGACTCAAACTTTGTTCTCCTGCTTCAGACCAACACGGCTACATACCTGAATCTGTTAATTACTCTCAGGACAAGGGTACATCTGCTCATCTCTGATTTTGATGTGTTTATTTCCTTCACTATGTTTTTCCTTGGAAAAGCAAATAGTGGCCATATTAAAAAGTCCTGTTATTCTAGTTTGGTCCTTGTATCTATCAAGCAACTTTAATATACTGTATTTGAATTTACTACTCATACTCTACCTATATGTATGGACTGGTGACTTTCATTTCAATGTATGTGAAGAAGTGAGTATGTACACAAAAGCACTCAGAATTAAATTTTGTTGTTCTTAAAGGTGCTGCTGGACTCAAACTGCTGCTTCAGACCAACATAGCTACCCACCTAAATCAGCCTTTTTATAGTTTCTATAGGGGGATTTTGCATTCTTTCTCATAGATTGCAAAGCCTTGGCAGCAGAATGGATTTATTCTTGCCACAGATAGTGTTGAGTAAATATAACATGACATCTGTAACTCGCTCTACGTGGGCCTGCCTTTGTCTCTGATCCAGAAGTTGCACCTGGTGCAAAATGCAGCTGCTAGGATCCTCACAGGAACATTTTGGAGAACCCATATCCAGCCAGTGTTGAAGCAGCTGCATTGGTTACCAGTTGCAACCCAGATCAAGTTCAAGGTTTTGGTTTTGACCTTTAAACCCAATTCAGTCTGGGACCCACATATCTGAGGGACTGCCTATCACCCTGTGCCCCCCCCCCCACAGGGCTTTACGCTCTGCAGGTACTAACTTCTTGGTGGTCCCTTGGCCTCAATCAGGGCGAGAGCCTTTTCTGTCCGAGCCCCAATCTGGTGGAATGAGCTCCTGGAAAAGCTGAGGGCTCTATATTTTAAATCTTTATTGTGAGCACACAATCATTGGTGTCCAATTATCCTGGCCAAACTATCAGAAATACACCCAAACATAAAGAGAAACCGTTATACAAAAAATCCTGAGAAGAGATCTAAAGACATTTTTTACTGTTGTGGCATGTCCCCATAGCAACATGGAAGTATTTCGTTTAAAAAAAAATTGTGGGACTTGAGGGGGGACACAGAAGTTTGAGTCCCCAAAACAACTACTGTGAAGGGATTGGTGGCTTGCATTGATTGACAACCCAAGGAGTGGGGGGAAACCTGCAGGTTGTCCGGCCTTCCCGCCGCCTCATCGGGTGGCAAAAAGCCACAATGAGATGTCAGGATAGTGCGGGGGGGGGGGTCTCCCGTCAGGAAGCATACAAACGTGCAGTTTACTATCATGCGTTTGCAAGCAGGAGGCAGTGTGCGTTGTCCGCCTCCATGCGGAAATGATCCAACACAGCTACCCACTTGAATCTGGTGTCTGGGAGGCATCTAACAATATGCTAGCAGACTTTGACCATGTAAAGCAGCCGGTTTTTCTGTCTAGTATGTATGGAGTGCACTGAAGATCTTTCAATGTATGTACAGATCTGCACCCCATACATACTAGGTAGAAAACCAGGCTGTTTTATATGGTCAAAATCTACTAGCTTTTAAAGTGCAGTATAAGCATATAAAATGGCAGCAGCCATATCAAGCAAACTCAGTGCTGTCTATGGAAAATGAATTCCCATCTTCATTAAGATACCGTTTTCCCACTAAATTCTCTGCTTAATGCTATCCATTTGTTTGTGACTTTCCAAAGCACCATAGGAAATGCTGGAGTCAATCTGCCCTTCATTGTGGCTGGATTCCTGGGTTTCAAAGGCCTCATTATTATATTCCTCTTGATTATCGCCTGGAGCCAGAAGTGCAGAAGGTTAGAAGATGGCAGCAGAAGGGAAAATGATCATCAGCTCCTCTCAGTCACAGGTGATATCGCGAATACAGGCAGCATCAGTAGAGGTTTGCATGTCCTTGCCACCTTAGACAGAACAGGACTGAGGCTAGGTGGACAATCTTTTGCATCAGTGTTGGATATACAAAGTAAGGGCATCCCAACCCAAAGTAAGAATATCCCCATACATCACAGGTCATTCTGGAGTCCATATTTAGTGTTCACCAGAATAGAAAAGAATAAAAGTAGCATGGGAACATTTGCATATTGCTTTCAGCTTGATCTGTAATACTGGTACCTGGATGAATCCCTGAATTTAGTGTAGCACATGGCCACTGCTAGAGGATTCTGTAGCCCATCAGCAACCACTTTAAGGACAGGCCACACTAGATGCAGACTGCACACAGATTACTGTACTGCTTTCATAATCATTGGCCTCTCTTGCATTGTGCCACTGAAGGCAGCCACTTACTCTGTCTTCATTGTGGAGCCAGCCCTGAATGAGGGATGATCTGTACAATAACCTTACAACATCTCCCACAAAATTCTAGCCATTTTAATTGTGTAATCAGAGTTCCCTACTCTGGGTTTGGAAATACCTGGATATTTTTTGAAGGAGGGAGCCTGGAGAAGGCAGGGTCTGTGGGCAGGAAGTACCACAGTGGCATACAATACCATGTAGTCCATCCTCCAAAGCAGACATGTTTCCAAAGGAATTGACCTCTGTAGTCTGGATATGATTGGTAAGTTTAGGAAATTTGGACCTGCCTGCAGGTTGGCAATGCTAAAAAATGTTCAGAATGCTTATAAGACAGTCTGTCCCCTAGTCTCACATTAAAAGAGTAGGAAGGGATGAATGCCATGGATTTTCATATCATGAGATCTTAAAATTATACATTTGGAGGGAGGTGGTTCATTTGTCTTTTGTTCCCAACCCTATAAAATATATTGCTCTTTAATATTTAAACATTTCTAAAAGTTCAGCCCCATCTACTAGCCTCCGCCAAGTATAGAAGAGAACCTCAAGTGTCTGCAGCAGCCATGGGCTGTACACTTCGTTTCATTTTATAACTTGGGTGCCTCTTCCTGCTTCTAGATGTGATGGAAGGAAGGCAAAGAACAAGTAAGAATCCACTGACAGGAGCATGGGCATAAGAAAGACCTCCTCGCTATATCCCTTCACCTCATGCCCGGCACAAGGACTGCTGTGGTTTCCTTGGTAAAGCCAACAGGACAGATGGAAACAACTGCTTTGCTATCATGAGTAAAAGAGATTCAGCCCGGAGAGTATAATAACTGTAAGGGAACTTCTCTTTAACTCCTTTGCAAAATGTATCTAATTATAATTGTTACAAAGCAATAATAAAATGTTGTTGTGGTATAAATGAGTGGAAATGCTTGTTGGAATGAAGAGGTCCCTGTGGATGGGCTGGAAACAACAGGGCACAATAAGAAGTCTCCTGGAGAGAGGGCATTCAGTGATCACTTCAGTATAATTTAATGTACTGTATAATAAAATGTGTATAAACTGGCTTTTTCATAACACAGGACCCATGCAGAATGGTATCATAGTGTAAGCATAATAACTCACACACGTCTTACAGCCTGATTGCTTGGGTTGCCCCCTCTTGTCTTGGATACCAGACATGACTCTTTAAGTCTGCAGATGATGCAGAAAAAAAAGCAACAGATCTGTCTCCCCTGCGGCTATTCCCCTTGCAGATCTATCATCTTCTCTTTCTTCTATAGGTGATATGGCAACAGGTCTCAAGCTGTGCTACACTAGGGTGGAATGTGGAAAGAATGTGGAACCACAGCTTATTTTTAAAAAAAATCAGCTGTAGATTTAAGGGGGCAAGCCCTCCAATGTCTCGGGTAAGAAACGTGAGCTCTAATGATTAAGGTGGTAGCTGGAGTAAAAGATGGTGCTTTTATGTTCACATACACGCATATCCACACATACACATGAAAGGCAATTGCTGATTTAACTTCTGAAGACTATGGGAAGGTAGATGAATGAGGAATAGTGTTAACTCTTGCAAAACACACTGAGTTTTTAAAACACAGCATTCTTAAAATGCAAAAATAAAGCTGATTTACCAGGGAAACATAAGAGAAAAATAGGACTGTCCCTAGTACATTTTAAAGGTGGTAGCATATGGTCTTCATAATAGTTTTGCTGAACTGCTGATTCCCTTCAATAAATGTTATACAATAGACAGTCTTTGTGCAGAGTCTAGAATGCAAACTTCTTTCAACAGTGTCAGAGTCAAGAAGTTCAAGTCCATTTCACATGGTAGACAGAATTATTGCTGAGGAATGTTTGGAAAGATATTATTAACTGAGTGCAAATAGAACTGCTGAACAAGCACAGAGCCTCAGGAAGTCTGATCTCAATTCAGATTTGTTTTTTTAAGTCCATTGTGCAACCAGGAAATCAGCATGCTACAAAAATAGGACAATCAAGATGGCACCCTTTGCTGTGGTCTGACACTTCCCATTTTGCCATAACATCTCTCTAGCATGTGACTCCTAGAGATCATAAGCACTAGAACTAATTTCTCTAAGTTAAAGAAATATCAACACAATGAAGAACTTGGCCATTGGGTATTTTCTGTTGATACAGCTGGATAGGAATGGTTCGGGTATCCTCATGTTGTTGCTAGATCTGTCAGCTGTGTTTGATGTCTTCTCTCACCAGTTGTTAGCACTGCCTCGCTGGAGCTGGGATACATGGGACAGCACTTCAGTGACCGATCTCCTTTCTCCAGAACCGAACACAGGATTGCAGTGGAGGAAGAGATATCCTGCCCCTTTTGGCTCCCTTGTGGAGTCCCACAGGGAACGATTCTCTCCCCCACACTTTTTAACATCTACACATGCCCTCTGGCCCAGCTGGCTTGGAGCTTTGGGCTGAGTTGTCACCAATATGCAGATGACACCCAACTTTATCTCCTGATAGATGGCCTCCCAGACTCACCCCCCCCCCCAGAAACATTTGCCAGATCTTTGGAAGCTGTAACTGGATGGTTGGAGCAGAGTCGCCTGAAATTCAATCCCTCCAAGACAGAAGTCTTGTGATTGGAAAGGAAGGGGCCAGCTCAGGAAGCACATTTTCCCAGCCTGGCTGGTGTGCAGCTCAAGAACCCAGAAATTTGGAAGTGACCTTTGGTGTTTCCCTATCAATGGACATGCAGGCCACTAAAGTAGCCTGCACAGAATTTTTCCATCTGTGCCAGGTGAGGCTACTAGCACCCTACCTAAGCCATGGTGATTCATGCAATGGTCACCTCCAGTCTTCATTTCTGTAGGCAGCTGCATTGGTTGCCGGTCACATCCCAGATTCCAGGTTTTGACCTTCAAGGCTATCTGCCATCTATCTGTGATCTGAGGGTACAAATCTGTTGGTGGTCCCTGGCCTGTGGGAGATACATCTCGTCTCAACCAGGGCCAGGTTTCTCTCATTCCTGGCACTGACCTGGTGGAATGAACTCCTGGAAGACCTGAGGGCCTGCAGGAGGTTTCTCAGTTCTGCAGGGCCTGCAAAATGGAGCTCTTCCACCAGGTATCTGGCTGATCCCAGAACAATTAGGATCTCTAGGCACTCCTCACCATAGCTGCAACATCAAGCTATTTCCCCATTTATCCCCTCTTGAGGCACAGGATGTGGTGGAGGCCTGCTGAGTTTGGGTAGTGGGTGGGGAACTGGGGGACTGGATTGCTGCCGCTGTTGTCTGAAGTGATGGGGGATTATGTTTCATTGGAGGGATTTTCATTGTAACCCGCCAGGAGCTGGCTAGTCCAGGAATGTCTGGTAGTAAATCAAATAATCAATAAACAAACAAACAAACAGAAACATCATGTTCCAAGAGTTTGCTAAATTCTAAGGCTGGATTTTGATTGGAATTTATTACAGTTAAGCTTGGAGGGGGGGCTGTTAATATCGAAGTGAGGTTCACTTTATCAGGCGGCATGTGACATATACATCTACATTCATCAATCAGTATTGGACAGCAGTAATATGGAACCATATTTTCTTTGGGTAATAAAAATTTCCTGCTCTTCATTAATGAAGATGAAGCTTCATGCAAAATGCAGACAGACTGCACAATAATTGTACAATTATTAAAGATTCTATTTCTCTCTGTACCAGTTGGCTTTCTTCACCTTCAAGGTGCGGCCTCCTTTTCTCCTCACTAACAACACTGGTAAGAAACAAATTCTTATACCCTCGTACAGCTGTGTGCCATTGCTATGCGTATCTCCTATAGCTCCAAGCCAATTTGGTGATCCTAAAGCCCTCTGACTGCCTGGGGGATTAATTCCTTGTTACCATCCAATGTTATGCCACAATCACCAAATGACACATGTGCCCCATAACACAGTCTAATCATACTGAGTTGCCAATGACAGCACAGCCAGTCCCTTATCACTTCAGGGCACATGCACGGAGCAGCTTCCTACACTGACACAATGACATTAAGAACCTGCTTAAATGATCTTCCCACAATGTCAGACCAATGCTAGTGATCTGGGATGCCAAACAACAGACTATGATAGCGGGTATTTTGGTTCCTTCCTGCAAGGGCAAACTGACGCATTCAATACTCTGCTCTACTCTCTAAGCAATATTCATTTGCAGGATGAAGCAACTCTCCGGGGTCCTTCTCATGCTGGTCCTAACAGGTGAGGCACCGAGAAATGTTTGTTTATTAAAGTATTAATATCCCATCTCTCTGTTGTTGTTATTATAAATAATACAGTACTATGTCTAAAACATATCAAAATAGTACTGAATTAATTATATAACTAGATTTCTGTTGTTTGTTACAAACAGGCAGCAAATTCCCCCCTTTTTTCTGAAAGGAGGAAATAATTTTAGCTACCATCAAGGAGAAAGCTAAACAGCTGAAGAATGCCTGTTCTATATCCTATGTTGTTCAAGACGTTAATTGCAAGCACAGTTTTCAGCTTTTGTACCCATCCATTTGTTTATTTTTCTGTTTATATAATGTGAATGAAGGCTAGATGTCCTGAATGGCATAGATGGAGTATGTGTTTAAAGTGAATGGAAAGAAAGCTGTTGCAATGATGTGGAGGAAACACATCATTATGGCTGCAGGTCTAATGCACACTTACTTGGGAGTAAATTCCATTGGTAAAGTGACTTCCCAGTAAACCTAGGATAGCATGCATCTGTGGATCAGGTCCAGAACTCACGGTTAGGATCTGCATCCCTTGTGCCAGTTCTTTATCATTTTCCTTTATGGTGCCAGATTCACTACAGTATCCATTCTTTAGAGCCTGGATCAGGCACCCTTTCTTCTCAATTTCCAATGAGGGTCTCGGATCATTCACAATCCCCCTCCCTTTCATTTATCCAGATTTGATGTGCCGAATGTCAATATGACACTTAGGATATGTCCAAACTGCTGCTACTTGCACTCTTAGTGAACCTAATGCTACACCAGAAGTTGATAACCTATCGAAATAGAACTCCTTCCTTATTCATCTGCTGCCATGTGGACTTCACAATTCATGCAAGCCCCATGTGTGCTGCCACTTGAAGTGTGGGCAGCAGAGGTATAAGAAGTGCATGGAAAGATGAGTAGTGAATGTATTCTTGCCTTCTTTCAGTGCCCTATTTTGGACCTGCTCAACCTTTCCTACCTTATACTGGATGATCATTCAGCCCATTTTAGGCAAGGGAAAGGTTTGTGCCTCCCCATTTTCAGCTCCTAGCTTGAGATCAGTGGCCACATATTTGGAGAATCCTTTGACCTGAAAGATCAAAAGAATTTTGTTTGCAAGTTGTCTATAACTACACTATTTTTACTGTTCTTGCCCAAGGTCCCTTTGTGCTGAGTAAGCCTCATTCATCTACAATACCTATAATCCCTTCCTTTAAAAGGCCAAATTCAGCAGGAAAGCCTCGAGAACTGAATATATTACACGGGGAATCCCTCCACATATATCTCTTCTGTGACCTGGAAAATTTAAACACAGAGAAAGTCTGGTGCAAAGAAGAACTGAAAGCATGTCTCCCCCAAACACATCCTGTGATCTTCTCAGAGCCAGAATGGAAGGTTCTAACTATGGCATCAAATAAAAAAGTCAAGCTGGGGGATTCAAGGAAAGGCTGTGTTTCTGTACACATGACAAATGTTGAAGTAGAAGATTCAGGGCTTTACTGGTTTGGGCTACTGCATGGACGGAAAATTGACTATTTGTCACCAATTAAAATGGTGGTTCATAAAGGTGAGAACTTCAAGAAAACTACAATGGGCAGTGTCTGAGGTAACTGAGCACGTTAAAAAATTGCAAGTCCTATGTTGTTCTATGGGTACATTATATTGAGCCCACATTTTACTGCTGTCTGTGGCATGAAAGGTAGAGAAGTGGAGTTGCCATTGTGAAGGGGCTATAAGGGATGACCATGCATTGGATACACCTTCAGTCCTCAACCACTCTTATGGTCATCTGTTTGCACATTTAGCTCTATAGGTTTGGAGTATATCTTGCGCAAGTATGCTTTGTTAGTTATAAACTAAAATCTACCAATGCCTGAGTTTGACATGCAATATTAGCCTGGATATAATGTCCCATCCACACTTGACGTCACATTGTTACACTTGAATAAGTAGTTTGGTAGATATATAACAGTATCAGATATAGCAGAAGGAATCAGAACTTTAATTCACCTGATTTTTTTGGCTGTGAATATATATATTTATCAGAAAGGTATATCTCCACTGTAAGCATATTAATTTTATACCAGTTTGTAATAACTTTCCCCAAGACATCCTTGGAAACCTAAGATGGTTAAAGTGATAAGATTTTTTTTGTATAGATCTCTACACTATTTAGCCTTTCCTGCTAATAGAAATGCAGTTTCCAGAACTATTAAACTCATGTTTAGAATCATATTGCTGGAAGGGGCCATACAGGCCATCTAGTCCAGCCATCTGCTCAGTGCAGGATCAGCCCAAAGCATCCATGAAAAGTATCTGCTCAGCTGCTGCTTAAAAACAGCCAGTGAGGGGGTGTTCGCCACCTCCTTAGGCATCCAATTCTGCTGCTGAACTACTCTGTGAAAAAGTTTTTCCTGATATCTAGCCGTACCATTGCTGCGGGACCTATCATCTGCTGCCAACAGGAACCTTTCCCTGCCTTCCTCTAAGTGACAAACTTTCAAATACTTAAAGACAGCAATCATGTCCCCTCTCAACTGCCTCTTATCCAGACTGAAGATAATAGTTGTTATCTTCTCACTAAGAACTGAAGTCAACAACCCTAAGACAGTTGTGTTCTAGGGCAGGGGTAGTCAACCTGTGGTCCTCCAGATGTCCATGGACTACAATTCCCATGAGCCCCTGCCAGCATTTGCTGGCAGGGGCTCATGGGAACTGTAGTCCATGGACATCTGGAGGACCACAAGTTGACTACCACCATTCTAGGGCCTATATTACTGCCTAGGTCATTTGCAAGATAATTTGATTCCTGCAAGCCTTGTTTCAAAGGCAGTGACATAGCATTCACTCCATGCATCATGGAGACCTGTTGTGTTGCAAATAGGTAGACTTGTTGAGTAAGACAAACTCTGGTCATGTTGGTATTTCTCTACTTTTTTAAGCAGACTGAATAAAGTGCACAAAAAAGAGAAAATGTCTTTTGCAGATAATCTTTGGCATTACCAAGAAAGAACTTGTATAGGACTGAAGTTGATCTCGATTTAGAGAAGTTTGGAGAAGGATGTGGTAGTAATGACTCAAAAGCAAATCCTAGTCCAATGTCATGAGACAATGTTTCATCATAAGCAACAACAAAAATGATTGCCAGTTAGATATAGAAATTGTTTTAATACAGATTATAAAATTAAGATGTATTTCAGAATGGGGCATTCTTCATCTAAGGATATCTGTAGAATGAAAATGTAGCTAAATGGTCATGACAGTAAAATTATATAAAGTACCTTTATAAAGAGGTACACAAAATAATAAAAAAATATTTAGAATTAGATATACGCAAACTGTGTGTTTTAATTATCTTTCAAAAATAAATGTAAAATATTTTTTTAATCCTTTATGTGAGCATCTTAGTGACGGGAAGGAATTTTATGGTCTACCCAACTACTTCTAAAACTCTATTGCTGAGAAAGCATAACTTTTTCTCCACTTCAGTTCTGAGTAAGTATTGAATAAGCATTGGGGACCAAACTATTGTTGCTTATTTTAAAACCTCGAGGCAAAGCATGAAGCATTACTGTATGTTAGGATGAATGTGATAAGGGGTTTCAACAATCACCACATTTTGCAACTTCCTTAAGTTTTTACAAGATGAGCACTGTAATCATAGCTTGGAGGAACTCATGCCCTAATCATCAGTGATGTTATGGATTTTGTTAAACAGTATGATTGCATCCACATTCTAGACAGCATTTAGGACAGCAGTGGTCTTGCTATCTGTGGAAAAAATGTTTTCTTAAAAGACAATGATCCCATGCAACAAATGAGCCAATGTGTGTTTTCTTGTGCTAGAAAGTGATTGTCAGATATATCTATAGTACAAGAAGCTAGAGCAGCCTTTAACAGCTAATTGCTTGTGGGTGGTGCTCCTCTTTCTAGCATGAGTGTTTATGAGCTCTCTGCTGCCATGAATAAGGGGGGGGGGAACCAAATTTCCTCCTCCTCTGCTTGGGTATGAGGGGTGGAGCACTTGTCTTCAGCTAGATCACAAATATAGGGGACTTCTGGGTCTTCTCTGCTTCTGAGTTTTTCTCATGTGTTCTTTTTAATAAATTATATTTCACACAAAGGATCCAGAGGAGGCAGGAAGAATTCAGAAAAAAGAAAAAGAACATTTACATACTGGATTGGATCTAACCAGTTTTTCCACTTGTGAAAAGAAGAGAAAGGATCCTCTTTAACGATAAAAAAGTTTCTACTATGCAACATGGGAAAATTATGGATAGATCATCCTTAAAGAGTCATTGGTGTCTCCCAACTTTAGTCTGATAGCTTAGTGGTGGAGACCATAAGTTGCATGAGGAAAGTCCCAGATTAAATCTCCAAGTAAAAAATGCAGGGAAAGTTCTCAGAAAACCATTGCCATTCTATGTGAACAGTTCTGAGCAAGAGGGACGGAGAGGTCTGATTCACTGTATAAGGCAAGTGCCAAAGACTTGTTTTGATAATTATGTATGTTTTTAATGTTTCCCCACCACCACAGGTATTTCAGTACCTAGTACAACCAATTCACTTGCAACATTTAGAACACCTTCCTTTGAAAGTCCAAGCAAAGCAGAATGGAGACCAGTAGAGGTGACAGTAATACGAGGAGAGCCCCTCAGCATGGTGGGCTTTTGTGGACAGCAGCATCTGAAAAAAAAGAAAATCTGGTGCAAAGGAGAACTATGTGATCCCAAAGCCCCTGGACAGCTCTTGGGACCAGGGTGGAAGAATTTAACTACTGATCCAAATCAAAGGATCATAATAAGAGATTCAACAAATGGTTGCACTTCTTTATCCATGACAGATCTTCAGCTGGAAGATTCAGGGATATACTGGTTTGGGTTTCTTGATGGTTGGAACATTATACCTTTTAAAAAACTCACAGTGATAGTCCAAGAAGGTGAGCAGTTCCTAGTAATATAATTAATACCTGTAACATATAGAAGGAGTACCTGAGATCTCAAGGCTAGTCTACAGATGCAGAAAAATCACATAATGCAACCTTCCTGGGACTGTACCAATTTAGTTTACAAAAGGAACATCTCTCATGCTCAACGGGCATATCAAGGACTAGTTTTTTCAGCTCTTGCTATTCTTTTTATATTTCGGGGGCAGAGATTAACCTGGAAAAATTTACATCCCAAAACCCCAAAGGCTATATCCTGAATGATACAAGAAATATTATTTATTTATTTATTTTATTTTATTATATTTAAATACCACCCTCACCAAAGGCAGTAACTTTTTAAAATCATGGCCCTCAAAATGAAATTCATATTTTCAGTCTCTAAAATGTTGGATAAAAAGTAGCATAGATTAAGTTATATAAACATATTTGCATTTCTGGAAGTGTCCAGCCATTGATTTTAAAAAGTTATTTACTAGAAGCAAGAAACAATGGAATACCCACTTTTTCTAACGTGCTCTAAACACTTTTCACAGAGTATTCTAAATATCATTCCTGGGGCCAATGTTACTTAACACAATTTTGAGAGTAGAGTGGCTAAGCAGTCAGGATAGCTACATCCAGAGAAGACTGTAAAGAAAAGTGACAATAACAAGGCCAAA
Organism: Paroedura picta; assembly: GCF_049243985.1. NCBI lineage: Eukaryota > Metazoa > Chordata > Lepidosauria > Squamata > Gekkonidae > Paroedura > Paroedura picta. The sequence continues at coordinate 97,290,403 of NC_135372.1, read as the reverse complement.
AGTCTAATTCTTTATTTTCTTTATTTTATTTTTGCAGAACAGAAAAATCATGGCAATGTAACAATAACCAAGGAGAATAACCCAAGGTACTGCAATTAAATCTAGAACTAAAATCATTGGAATGGGGGATTTCTGTTTGCTGGCAGATATTCTTTCTATCTTCCTATTCATTTTCCTGTTTTGTAGTTCAGTTTGATCCAAGCAAATTATGTGAGCCAAAATGCCATGGTAGACTTTAGCTTTTAAAGCCTTTCTGGATTTCTATTTGAAGACACATAAATGCCATACTTTGTTGAATTTAGCAGATAGACTTAATATACATTCATATTGCAAAAGCATCCTACTAATCAAATGACCTTAATTATCCAATGAAGATGTTAAGACTTTAGATTCACCAACTATGATCTGATGTAACTATGGCAATTAGAAACTTAGAAAGACACAACACTCTGGGACTAAACAGCTTCTCTCCTGAATGTTATCAAAATTATGTTAACATTCTGGGTCCTGGATTATCTAAAATGCTTTATCAATTCAAATAATAATTTTAAAAATCTTGGACTATTTGCATACCTGTAACTTCCAATGAAAATGGAGGGAAGTCAAATTTGAAGTCTAATTATGTCCTTTCAAATTATCAGGTAATCAGTAGTTTTAAGGATAGGACTAATGAATGTTTTGTATATTCTTACAGCATTTACCATGTTGCTCTGGCAGTGGGCTCTAGCATGGCTGGCATTTTAATTATTGCATTCATCAGTATTCTAATTCTCATGATGTTCACTAAAAGTAATGTGAGAGGTATGTTTCTTTTAAAAAATTATTAATGCTTAACAAAAACAAAAAACCAGTCCTCAGCCTTCAGAAAGCACTTGATCAATATAGTATTTAATGGAAGCTTTCTCAATCAGGGTTTCATGACATCCCTGGAAAGGTTTCCTGAATGAGTGGGACATAATCAATTCCATGCCATTGGTCTCAAATTTGCTGTGATGGTTTTGGAAAGATTGCAGCAAGACCAAGGTGGTATCCCTATGGAAAGTATAATTCTACATCAGCATTATTTTCCCTGCTGCAATTGCTTGTGATGGTTACCTCCAAAGCATTTCTCCCTGCTCAGATTGCAAATCACAAACCTCACATGATTTACTCATGAGTAAACATTCCCAGGGTCCCAGAGGGCCAGCAGGAAGCCATTTCTGGGCTTCTCACAACCCTCCCATGTTCTCTGAAGGTAGCTCACTCCCCTCCCATGTTCTCTGAATTGAAAGAGGCCAGGGCAACTTACTGGCAGTGCAGCATGCTCTGCCTCCTCTTCCACCCAACAGACTTCTGTAACCAGCAGGACATTAGAGGTGGAGAACTGACTCTCTTTTTAGCCGTTCCTGGTCGCTCCCTCCTGATCGGGGCTAAACTACCAGGGCAGGCAATTCTGGCTGAGGGCCATCTCCTTTGGGGGACTATTTCCAGGAAGGGGGCAATCAGGTAGGGAGGGAGTGAATTGTCTGCATACAATTTGAGCTGACTGGCCCTCTGCCCTCTGCCCCTCTGCCCCCTCCCTTTCTCTGTGCAGCACACCCCCAGGGAGGGCCAACCAGGTAGGGAGTGAGCTGTCAACTTGAGCTTTATTATGTTTAGTGATTGGTGAAGTGATGAGGCTTTCCTGATCCTCAGAAAAGAGCTTTGGGACAAATGGCAGATTGCTGAAGAAATGGGAAGGCTTGGAAAGGTACAGCATTTACACTTTTTAAATGTCAATAACACACAACATATCACCAACATAAATATTACAAATACAAAGCATATAGTAACAAATATAATAACTCACATACAATGCTAAAATTTAACAAAAAGTATCTTAGGGAGTAAAATAAGACTGACATTTTTTAAATGTTATCTTTATCATTGTTTAGATGCATGAATGCAACTTCATCAGAAATCCCTTGGAATCAGAAATGAATGCAGTATATGCAGTATTGAAGAAGCCTAAATCAAGGGCAGAGGAGGTTACATATGTCAACACAACATTTCCCCTAAGATCTGTTACCGTAAATCATCCCAGTAAGGCAAACGCTGTGCAGTCTTCCTTAGGGCCAGGGGAGTATGTGAACATCTCATTTGGATCAAGGGATCCACATAATGTGGAGTAAAGGTAAACATCTTATATCATCTAGCCCTGCCTGCATGAACTCTGTATTTCCACTGTACCTACAATAACACAGGCATTCATTAATGTGGACTGGACTGATCAAAGTCAGCAGTTAGCTTCCTCAGCTATTATCATCACTAGAGCACTGTGTGAGGGTGCATTCAGTAGAGTCTGCCCATTGTTTCTTTCCTGAAGGAAAAGGGATAACTTGGGCTGATCAAAGAAACATGAATTTAGATGGCAGCAGAGCAATTCCAGGTTTGCTTGTATGTCCCATCTACTACGGATCCTTTTTAAGCTAACTTCAGGTTTGCTGGATTCTGGATAGCACTAACGGATGATCTCTGTATTCAGTTCCATAAGTAAATTTCATCTTATTTGATTCTTTTGAATTCACTGGCTGCTTTTGATACATATATACAAATACAATGCAATAAATACAAATACATCAATGTTTTTTAGCTGGTGTGTGATCAATCGGGCAATATTTCACACCACACAAAGGAACCCTAAAAGGTTCAGTTGATGCTTTTTGTGTTGGTGGAAAAGAATTACAGGGGTTAGTCTGGTCAGTCCTGAGCTTTTAAGCCCAGTTCATTGGCCTCCACTCCCTGACAAGGAACTTTGCCATCATCTGGTATATAGTATAGGAACCTTAGGAGACCTTGGTGTCTCCTTGGCAACTTCCATGTCTTTTATCAAGATGTTGCCTGCCTGTGTTACATAATTCTGTGGTACATAATTCTGCCAACTCAGCTTCCCAAAATCTTATCATGCCAACTTTACTGGCCAAACCATGAGTAGGTTAAGATCACAGTCCTTTATCTGATACTGTCTTTCTTTGGTTACACAGCTGAAGAACAGCCTCCCCTGCCCCCCCCCCCACATCCATCATTATTAGCCCATGGGGTGGTTGAACTAATAGAACTTATCTGGTTATCCACCAGTTTATGGATTTTTCATCATTTCTGAGATAAGAACAGGTTATTTTGTGATGCCTCCTTGCTGTGTCCATTGGAGAAGAAATATTCTCCAATGTAGATGTTTCAGATCTAATCATGACCACCATATTGTCCCTATTGAGGAGCAGCATAATTTGCATACAATTATGTACACAAGTTAGATTCTGAATACTGTAGCCAAACAGTATAATTTGATCTGGGTATATTTTAGTTTGTTAAATAGTTTCAGTTCTGTATTTAATCACACCGAACTACACAGAACACATGGAAAGAGGGAGGTTATTTTATCAACAAAAGGATCTTGGGAGAGGCAGGCAGAATCTTCCACACCTCATATTCTGAAGTGTATTTCTCCTTTTACCAAGCCAATACTGTAAGTGTGCACAGATGGCAAAAAAACCACTTTAGGATCATGGAGACATAGGCAGCAGGTACAGGGTGGGTTCAACCGTCCTTTGGATGTCAAAATCAGACACCCTATTGCAACAGTTTGCTTTGAAATATATAGACTGTCACTGTCTTGCCCAACTCAATGCCAAAAAATACTAAGAAGGGAGCCTTATGCTTTTTATTTTAAATGATGATGAAAGTGTTTTATATATGTGAGATTGTTTCAGTCAATAATTACAATTATTTACATTTTGCCTCTCCCCAAGGTGCAAGGTGGCTTACAATAATTAAAAACAATTTTGTTAAAAACCAGAACTAGTGAACTGCAGGTCTTTCCCTTTTATCCCTTAACAAAGAATAATGCAAAGGTGGTACAGTCTCCTGTTGTTTTTTCTAGTACATCACTAAAAATGGTGAAAATTTAATTACTCAGAATGCATCACCCAAAATACACCGTGCAGTTTAAGTTTTCACTTCCTAAGTCATTCTTTCTGTGTTGTAAACAGCTCATGTGATTCAACAGAGGTAGATGGAAAATGATGCACATCAGCCATGATGTACATTCTCATTTATGCATGCCAGTGGCATTGTCACTGCACTTCCACTGACTTCATGGAATGTTTCCACAACCTGCATCTATATAAAACTTTTTGCTCTGATTTGCATTGTTCGGTTCACGAGAGCCACTGAAAACCTAAGGTTAACCTTAGTCGAGACAAAGAGACTTAAATGTTTCCACAGCAGTTACTAGTTATGAAAACTTTGTTAGTCTTAAAGGTACTACTGGACTCAAATTTTGTTCTGGCTATGAAAACTATTTTCCTTCCCACAGTAATTTATGCTCATATTTTCAGAGGTCTCAACTTTTTACAAAATTGTTGGTCAATCACTCTGTCTTAGATAACTTGTGGATACATAAGAACAGTGGTTCCCAACTTGGATGCAGGAAATTCCAGGGGTCCAGAGTTACTGCAAGTGGTCCACAAATCCCAATGCACACTAAGCAGTCAATTTGATCTTTATGAAATCGTGTATTTTCTCAATCAATGGATACTAATTGTACAATTACTATTGTGTGGAGGGTCTACAATTGTTCTTATGTTAATAAATGGTTCCTTATACTCAAAAAGGTTGGACACCAATGCTTTTGAACTTCATTAAATATTACCTCACTCAGTTGCAGAGGCAATCAAGATGCAGAATGTCATTCCTGTCATTGCAAATTAGCTACAATATTGGTTTATTGTTGTAGTATAAGTATCAAAAATGTAAAATTCCCATCAAAACTTAGCAACTTTTAAACTATACCCCTATTAGGCATATTAGGTAAACATCTTTCCAAACAAATTCTGTCAGGAAGGAAATATGCATCAACTGCATCAAAAGTGTAAGTAATTATATATTTCTGTGTCTAAACAAGCTGTCAGAATTTCTTCCATCTACACTCACTGAAGTAATTAGTAAAACATTAGTAAAGAATGGGATTAAATGTCTGACATCACAACTTGTTCTAGAACTATTCAGTCTGGCTTCAAGATCTCCAAGTATGCAGTGCCTCCAGGGCACAGGAAACTAGTGGAAATACAACAGGAGCAACATTATAAGATGGACCCTGAGGAGATGGATTATAGAGATGGAGAAGAGAAGCAAAAAACTAATAAATGGGTTTTGGAATGTATTTTCAGAATTACAGAATATCTGTTTAAGAATCTGCATTGTACAGATTCAGAGTGGCTCAGGTTGAAAGAAGATTAATTCAGAGAAATTCTACATAAAGTGCAAAGCTGTACAGACTGAACAAAGCAAAACTAAGTCTGTAAACCAAGTAATCAGTTTTTTATTAGTAGTAAAGGCCCTGGGGCTTCCCCATGGTGCTTTTGATATACAAGGCACGTACATTTTGCCAGTTTTTCTTGAACAAAGACACAAGGAAATTGATAGCCAAGTGTATGTTGTACACTATGCCATTTTCACATAACCGACAGCTACAGCCAGGCACCGTACCTGAAAAGAGAAAAATGCATACTCATTTAATCTAGCCTTCTACCATAAAAAATGATCACAAATACTAGTACATCATTACCTATTATATCAACAAGGAAAGACTAAACAACTGGCTCTAGATAGGCATCTTCATGGTTCCATTTCTCAAACTGTGGGCCATGAATCCCTTAAGGAGCCACAAGTCCTTTGCAAGGATAGAGGCTGAGACTTTCTCACACCCATGTGGCTAGCCTGACAACAAAACCTTCTAAGCTTTCTAGGAAAGGAGGCAAGGATTCTCTGTCTCAAGAGTCAGAACTGGACAGGAAGCATCTTGCTATCTCTTACTCATCAAGTACTAATATTGATTAGAACATGAGTTTTGAATTGTGGCCCTATAGAACAATCTACTTTTCAAGAAACAACATTGCAGGTAATACAATCCACTCTTCTTAAACTTACTTTTCAAAGAGCAGCTGATATGCTTCTCAATGTATCTTCAGAGGATTATAGAGGACAGAGCCAACCACAAGTCATTACTGTGCCATGCTCTTTGAAAGGAGCATATGTCATAAACCCTTGAGGGAACAGCAACAACAGGGAGGTTTATGGAAATTTCAAAATCAAAATGGGGGTCCCTGGGTTTCTCATATTCTACATAGTTAGATTTGGAACGCAGATCATTCTCTCAACAAATATCTACCACCATAGTTCTCTTAAAGAACCCCTGCAAATATACCTATCTTTAAACCACTCCTGTGGAGCTAAGGGGTAAAGGGGAGGAGAAGAGGCAGGCGGAGTCCATGATAAAAACTCGGAGCGGCTCCTGATTGGCCCCTCCTAGTGTCACTCCAGGGCCAAGTGCGGCTCCCCATTGGCCCAGTCGCCGCGCCAAGGGAAGAGGTTTCCCCACAGGTAAGTCCACCATCTGGGGTCCCTTCTCGCTGGGTGAAAATGCGGTGACCCTGCTCCTTTCCCGCCGGCCACGCAGCCAAGGACGGGCCACGCAGCTAAGGCCGGGGAGGGGGGCTGTAGGAAAGGAGCAGGGCCATCGTATCTTCGACGCAGCGGCCCTGCTCCTTTCCCCACCCATGAGCCACGGCCCATGGGCGGGGAAGGCAGCCACGTGTTGCCGGGGACACGAGGCCTTTGCCGCGGCGTGAAGACCGGGCCTGCTGCATCCCCAACTCGCCGGCCATGGTCTTCTCCCTGCACTGAGCACCGCCCACTGTGGGGGGGGGGGCGGGGAGCGCGGCATGCCCGGCCACATGACTGCCAGGCCCCAGGAAGCCTTCGCCCTGCCTCTCAACATCTATGTCACCAAATCCTGGACTGTATGCCAAATTTTCATACTGTTCACTTACAAAGTAAACTAAGCAGATCTATTCCAGACACTAAAAAAGTATGCATTGAGAAGGTGGTAGAGCCCAAAGTGCAGTATAATTTTAATTTATGTAAGAAGCCATTTCTCATGGTACTTCATAAGTATTAGATCTTTAATATTTAACCTCATAAGCGATTACAAGACAGAATGTTTACTTTTTTATAACTGCTTACGTTTTGGAGGAAAACACCAATTTTAAAATATACTAAATCAGACGGATTGAAGTTACCTAATTTGTTTAAGAATGGTCATTAAAAGCAAGCACACCAAATATACTCAGGTGAAGAATGCAATTAGTAAGTCTGAAAGCTATATTTCTAAGTAAATTAATTGGAATTAAACTGTTAATAAACTTTCCTAGCACACTCCTAGCAACTCTGTCTTTTATACTGGCACTGTAGTGCTTTTCTCACCTTTGCTCACCCAGTTTCTTCACTAGTTTTTTGTTCTTATTGAGTTTCTTCAGAGCCTCTAAGTCCATGTGAGGGATGTCCATTGCTTTGGCCTCATCACAGTGCTGCTAGTCCCCCAGAAAACAGACTGAGAATTTAGGCCGGGGAGCAGACTTGAGCCTGAGAAGGAGAAGGCAAAAATCACAAATGCACAAACATCTGCTCTGCAGCAATACAAATATGCAAGGAAAACTCAAACCATGACTGAAACCCCTTACCATGTCCATCAGTCACACCCTGGATTATTAATATGGTTGATGGGGTTTCACAAGAGCAATATACCACGCCCACCCATATAGTCATGCCCACTTTCAAGTAGGAAACCTGAACCACCCAGTCTCTAAACTGCATTTGTAAGCTATAATGTATTCATAATATGTAAGTGACAGAAAGACGAACACTGAAGACTCAGCTGGATCAGAATAGCTCCAGACCTGACAGTGCCAGTGTGGATCATAGTTTTTCAGACTGGTCTGAAGTTCCACAGTTTCCAAAAACTGAACAAAACAGAGAGAAGTTTTATTTTATTTTGCAGCAAAACTCAGTTGAGAGAACAAATGCCACAAGACAAGCAGCTGGAAAAAAGTATGGCATCGGCACTCAGCACAAAATCTCTCGTTTGCAGACACAAAGATGCCAAAGTCTTCGTACTTGCGTGGTTTTGCCTGACTTCCCTGAAGAACTTCTCGTACTGCTTCATACAGAGTGTCGCGAGAAATTTTACTGCTGTGGATTTGAAAAGCATACACATTAGTCAGGCATGCAGTTTCCCTATGCATTTATCAAGACCAATATTTAAAATTATTTTCCCACAAACTACAAGATCACTTTCCTTCAACTTTTATCCCAGCTAGTGAAAACATACTTCTTATAAATTGTAGGCAGCAGCTAAAGCCCATTTCATCCAGAATGAGACATATGCAGTCACAAAGCAAGGATCTTACTCAGGGATGCAGGGATGAGCTCAGACAACTGAGAGCACGTGGAGAGAGCTACTGGGGAGAGTTGCTGCTGACCAGGTGAGGCTATTGTGCTGCCTGGGTGAGGTGATTGCTGGGTAATTGTTGGGAGGATTAAAAAGGGCTGCTCCTCGCCAGAGGCAGAGCTCAGACAACTGAGAGCACGTGGAGAGAGCTACTGGGGAGAGTTGCTGCTGACCAGGTGAGGCTATTGTGCTGCCTGGGTGAGGTGATTGCTGGGTAATCGTTGGGAGGATTAAAAAGGGCTGCTCCTCGCCAGAGGCGCGAGCCGAAGGGCGAGAGACAAAGGGCTCTTGGCCTGTGGCTCTTAGCCTGGAGTTCTTGGCCGAGCAATTAGAATCAGTAGATTATATCAGTAGATTATATTTCCCTAGTACTTCCACTGCCTAGACATTACAATGGACCTCCAGGACACTCATCCCATCATCTGCAGTGAGTGTGACATGATTGCCTTCCTCCCAGAAGACAAGATGGACTACAGCTGCCCCAAGTGTAAGCTGGTAAGACTTTTGGAGGAAAAGATTAGGGGATTAGAAAACAGAATTATTACACTGACCCAAAGTAAGAAAGGGGAGGAGTTCATAGACCAGAGCTCTGCAACTCAGAATAAAAAGAATACAACCAGTCCTGAAGAGGATAAGGAGACTGACCACAATAGGGAGCCTCTGCAGACAGTTCAGAAAAAGACTTAACGGCAAAGAGCGAGACAGTTCTCGGGGCCCTTGGAGCTCCAGAATAGATTTCAGGCCCTTGCAGAGGAAGTGCAAGGGTCAACAAGGGAAGAGGTCCCAAAACAAAGTCTAAGACAAAGGGAAGAGGCCACGGGGACAGAAGGAAATGGAGTTGAGAAGAAAAAAAAAAGGAGAGTACTGGTAATTGGAGACTCCCTGCTAAGAGGAATGGATCGCCATGTGGCTGGGCCCGACCCCCTAACCCGAGAGGTGTGTTGCTTGCCAGGGGCGAAAATTAAAGATGTTTCAGAACGGCTGCCCAAACTCCTCAAATCTACGGATCGCTACCCATTTATGATGGTCCATGTGGGAACGAATGACATGTCCCTGAATACCATCACTCCTATTAAAAAAGACTATCAAGATCTGGGGAGGAAGCTCAAGTAAATGGGAGCACAAGTGGTATTCTCTTCAATCTTGCCTGTCAAGGGAAGAGGAATGCGTCGGGAGAGGAAGATAATGGAGGTGAATCACTGGCTGCGTAGTTGGTGCCAGCAGGAGAGATTTGGTTTCTGGGACCATGGGATAGGCTTTCTTGAGGAAGGCCTACTAGCACCTGATGGACTGCACTTATCGAAACTGGGGAAGAATGTGTTTGGCAGGAACCTGGGGAGATTCATCAGGAGAGCTTTAAACTAAAGCCACTAGGGGAAGGAGATGATCAACATAGGGAGTGTATGGAAGGAAAACTATCGGAGGCAGCCCAACCAGCAAGGCCAGCTCATAGGGAACCAAAAGTAAAAGGATTCAGATGTCCTTATACTAATGCCCGAAGCATGGGCAATAAAAAGGAAGAGCTGGAACTTCTCATGCTGATGGAAAGGTATGATCTAGTAGGCATCACAGAAACTTGGTGGAATGATTCTCATGACTGGAATGTAATGGTGGATGGATATGAACTGTTCAGAAAAAACAGAATAGATCGAAGAGGTGGAGGAGTGGCACTGTATGTGAGGAAAGGACTTACCTGTCAGGAAATTCTAGTGAAGGAGAGCATATCTACAGTGGAAAGCATCTGGGTGAAAATAAGCGAGGGGAAAACAAACAGTGTGGTGGTTGGTGTCTGCTAACCAACCGCCTGACCAACGAGAGGATGTGGATGCTGCACTTTGTGAGCAGCTTGAGAAAATATCCAAGCGGCAGGACCTTGTCATCATGGGTGACTTCAATTTCCCAGATGTGTGCTGGGAAACAAACTCTGCGAAGCGTCCTCAGTCATGTAACTTTCTGACCTGCCTGGCTGACAATTTCATTTATCAAATGGTAGATGAACCCACAAGATGTTCAGCCATACTGGACTTAATACTGACAAACAGGCAAGAGTTGGTGGATGAGGTGAAGGAGGTGGGGACCCTAGGGGGAAGTGACCATGTCCTCATAGAATTCCTTTTGAGATGGGGAGCCAAGGAAGCTTGTAGCCAGACACGGATGTTGGATTTTTCAGTTATGTGAGGAGCAAACGTAAAGGAGGCAATAGGCCCACTGTTGGGTGCGGATGGACAACTCTAACGGAAGATGCAGAGAAAGCAGAAAGGCTTAGTGCCTATTTTACATCTGTTTTTTCCCACAGGTCAAAGTGTTTAGGCACATCTAGAGATGGCCGTAGCCAAAGGATAGTGTCTGGGTGGCAGGTTAACATGGATAGAGAGGTTGTCGAAAGGCATTTAGCTGCACTGGATGAGTTCAAATCCCCTGGTCCGGATGAAATGCACCCGAGAGTACTCAAAGAACTTTCCAGAGAACTTGTACAGCCCTTGTCCATCATCTTCGGAACCTCTTTAAGGACTGGAGATGTCCCGGAGGACTGGAAGAGAGCAAACGTTATTCCGATCTTCAAAAAAGGGAGGAAGGATGACCCGGGAAACTACAGACCAGTGAGTCTGACCTCTGTTGTGGGGAAGATAATGGAGCTGATATTAAAGGGAGCAATCTGCAAACATCTGGAGGACAATTTGGTGATCCAAGGAAGTCAGCATGGATTTGTCTCCAACAGGTCCTGTCAGACCAACCTAGTTTCCTTTTTTGACCAAGTAACAGGTTTGCTGGACCGGGGAAATTCGATTGATGACATTTATTGGATTTTAGTAAAGCTTTTGACAAGGTTCCCCATGATGTTCTGATAGATAAGTTGAAGGACTGCAATCTGGATTTTCAGATAGTTAGGTGGATAGGGAATTGGTTAGAGAACCGCACTCAAAGAGTTGTTGTCAATGGTGTTTTATCAGACTGGAGAGAGGTGAGTAGCGGTGTACCTCAGGGCTCGGTGCTCGGCCCGGTACTTTTTAACATATTTATTAGTGATCTAGATGAGGGGGTGGAGGGACTACTCATCAAGTTTGCAGATGACACCAAATTGGGAGGACTGGCAAATACTCCGGAAGATAGAGACAGAGTTCAGCGAGATCTGAACACAATGGAAAAATGGGCAAATGAGAACAAGATGCAATTTAATAAAGATAAATGTAAAGTTCTGCATCTGGGTCAGAAAAATGAAAAGCATGCCTACTGGATGGGGGATACGCTTCTAGGTAACACTGTGTGTGAACGAGACCTTGGGGTACTTGTGGATTGTAAACTAAACATGAGCAGGCAGTGTGATGCAGCGGTAAAAAAGGCAAATGCCATTTTGTGCTGTATCAACAGGGGCATCACATCAAAATCACTAGATGTCATAGTCCCATTGTATACGGCACTGGTCAGACCACACCTGGAGTACTGTGTGCAGTTCTGGAGGCCTCACTTCAAGAAGGACGTAGATAAAATTGAAAGGGTACAAAGGAGAGCGATGAAGATGATCTGGGGCCAAGGGACCAAGCCCTATGAAGATAGATTGAGAGACTTGGGAATGTTCAACCTGGAGAAAAGGAGGTTGAGAGGGGACATGATAGCCCTCTTTAAGTATTTGAAAGGTTGTCACTTGGAGGAGGGCAGGATGCTGTTTCTGTTGGCTGCAGAGGAGAGGACATGCAGTAATGTACAACGATATAGGCTAGATATCAGGAAAAAAATTTTCACAGTCAGAGTAGTTCAGCAGTGGAATAGGCTGCCTAAGGAGGTGGTGAGCTCCCCCTCACTGGCAATCTTCAAGCAAAGGTTGGATACACTTTTCTTGGATGCTTTAGGATGCTTAGGGCTAATCCTGCGTTGAGCAGGAGGTTGGACTAGATGGCCTGTATGGCCCCTTCCTACTCTATGATTCTATGATTCTATGATGTAACAAATGTAACAAATGACAAGTGTAGTAGTATTTTCAGGGCTACACATCAGGAAAAGCAGGGGAAGACTAAAAGGGGGGGAATATGTGTGCGTAGGAAATGCTATAGTCAAGAATTTACATCAGAATGTTTGTGGACATTTCAGAAAAAGGGAGAAGAGTTATGCTTCTTTTGGCAGTAATAAAGACCTTGCTACATTAAACCAACAGTTCTGGCAACAATTTCCTACATCTGGGATCCTATTTCAGACAATAAGGAACTCAGTCCTGTATGACAAAAACCTCAGAGAAACAGAAATACACTTTCAATAAACACTTAATATTCCAAAAGCCATGTTAACAACTTTTATTAAGAACAAACACAAATTGTGCTTATATTCTCACAAACTTCCCAACAGATTGAATGTTTAAAGGAGTGAAGAGAGAAAAGGTGATTTTGTCCATTATCTTGGTCCTCTGTCTGCTTTCTGTGTAGATTGCCAGGTGAATTTGAGTAACTAGTATTAATATGTATCTTTGACTGCTGGGAGGGTGGGGGGAGGAGATAAAGCATTTTAGAACTGCAAGTGTGAAAACCCTTGATCAAATGACTAACATTAGAAGTGGTTCCTTAGAAGGCTAAGATCATCAATAGTTTCATCAAAAGTGAAGATAAATTATCAGAAACCGAACGCGGTAACATTATTTCAGTCTTTGGGGGAAGGGAGCAATAAACCCCATAAGCACAATATTTTCTCTGCGAAGTCAAAACACCTTATCGTAAATATCGCACTTCGTTTCACACACTTGAAAAGCTATCTGGGTTGCCACTCCAGCTTCCTTCGGGAAACTAAAAAGACAAAATCAACCGGGAATTAAAAGACGGACTGGAAAGCGCTGGAACAAATACGTACTCCAGCCGTGGATTTCCACACCGGGACAGAAGGGCACGTCCAGGCAGCCGTAGGCAGACCGCAGACTGGCTCTCTACGAGGGCTCATCCCTGCCGCCCTTCGGGCGGAGACGTAGCGAAACCCATCTCGGGAGGGAGAGCGCGCGAAAGACAAACGCCACCTGGCCAGCAGCACATAGCTCAAGTCGGCCTTTCTTCACCCGCGGAAAAAGAGCTCTCTTCTCTTCTCCTCCGGTCTCGCGGGAAAGGAAGTCCCTGAACTCGCGAGACATGTGACAGCACTACTGTGGGGCTGTCTTAGAGGAGGCACAATAAGGTAAAGGTAAAGGTATCCCCTGTGCAAGCACCGAGTCATGTCTGACCCTTGGGGTGACGCCCTCCAGCGTTTTCATGGCAGACTCAATACGGGGTGGTTTGCCAGTGCCTTCCCCAGTCATTACCGTTTACCCCCCAGCAAGCTGGGTACTCATTTTACCGACCTCGGAAGGATGGAAGGCTGAGTCAACCTTGAGCCGGCTGCTGGGATCGAACTCCCAGGCCTCATGGGCAAAGCTTTCAGACAGCTGCCTTACCACTCTGCGCCACAAGAGGCTCATGGAGGCACAATAGGCGGTGCTAATAGGCTTAAAAGCAACCCGGGGTTGAGGTGGCGCGCTGCTTAAGTAGCAGGAGCGAACCGCTGGAAATTACGGACATTGTCAACTGACAGCTGTGTTCGAGAGCCTTGCCTTAAGTCTGGGGGGCTCAAGTGACCGTGCGCGCGCTCTTGATAAGACATGTTGATTCTTAAGTGCTTAATAGTCACACCGAGAAACGTCACTGTTTCCGAAAGTGATGTACCCTTATCTTGAAGGCCCTCTAATCGAGCACCATCAATTTAGTATCAGGATAAAAACATCATAATATATGTTACAAAACTCTGCTGTTATTGAAAGTGTTGTTTCCACTAGTGCTTAAAAACCTAAAATTGCACATTTCAACAAACCGTATAAGCGGGATACTATTAAAATAATCTAGGCTAACCAGTGGATAAAGTGTTTGTTTAGAATCTGGGGGCGAGACAGGTTCAAATCCCCACTGCTTGCTAGATAACCTCAGTCCAGTCACCCAGCCCAGCTACCTGATAGGATTGTTATGAGGGTATGAATTGTTTCTAATATTTCCAAAAACAATAATATAGTATTAAACCTTAAAGTAAAGATCAGCTTGAAAATGTTGGGTCCTCATTTCCTGCTGCCTTCAACTTTTCCTAGTACTGGAAAAGTCTTTTCCAGTGTCTTTTGCCTTCTCGTGACATGACAAAGTACAATAGCCTCAGTTTAGTATTTTTAACTTCTAGGAAGAATGCAGGCTTCATTTGACCTAGACCCCACTTATTTGTCTTTCTGGTACCACATTTCAAAGAAATCAACTTTCTGTCAGCTACTTTCATTGTCCAACTTTCACAGCCATATACAGTACTTGGGAATACTATGGCATGCATTAACTTGATCGAGGTCACTAGTGACACATCCTCTAAGGATCTTTTCTAGCAACTATGGCTGCCCTTCCCAGTTTCAGATCAGGAAAACAGTGCAGGGAGGATATGTAAGCTGCCTCTTTTTATAGCCTGAAATCAAATTTCCTTGGGCATTGTGTAAAGTAGAGTTGGCAACTATGAGTTTGGAAATTCCTGGAGATTTGGAAGTGGAATCTGAAGAGGGACCTCAACAAGATATAATGCCATAAGATTCCATCCTCTATGCAACCATTTTCTTTAGGGGAACTGATATTTCATCTGGATATAGGGTTGCCAGTTCTGGGTTGGAAAACACCTGGGTTTTTCAGGGGCTGGAGAGATTGAGGAGGAAGTGATTTTGGGAAGTGGCAAGATCTCAATGGGATATATTGCAGCCATTTTTCTCCTGGGGAACTGATCTCAGTTCTAATTCTGGGAAATCTCCAGACCCCACCACTTGGAGACTGGCACCCCGATCTGGATGTCAGTTGTAAACTGCCTGAGCCTCAGGGGAGGGCGGTATACAAATACAAAAATAAATAAAAATCTGGGTGATCTCAAGGTTCCATCTGGAAGTTGGCAACCCTACTTGAAATGAAACAAATTTTTAAAAGTTTATTTATCAAGGACATCTGAGAAGCACAGAACTTCAAAACATATATGTCCATACCCCTGGATATAACAAAATGCTATCAGTCAAGAACAGCAAGTTTCAGGTAAAGAAATCACACTTGCATCTGAGAGCACTGGTCCCTTACTATGTGGTAAATGTTGAAGTAGGTGGGATTTATCACCCTGAAAACCTGTCATACACCTGTGGTTGCAGTATACTGGATCTTGTTTCCAAGAAGCAGGTCTGATGTGTCAGTTAGCAACCCCCCCCCCCCCACACACACACACACAAAATATTATGCCTGATTATGCTCGACTCAGTGCAACACCTTTCTAAAGGTCCTTTGAACAGCACAGATCAATTAGCATTTTTCAGGCATTTTTCTCTTACTATCTTTGAATACATTACTCTATTACAATGGAGAAAAAAATCACATGCCATATTCAGCTTTCAAAATATTTAACCTGAGCCTTGTATGCCAAATGGTATCTTTTTAATTTATATTGAAAATGAAGCATTTTAGAACCATGTGTAAAATGTTTTTCTTTGATCCACTTATTAACTCATCACCAATATATCTAATTTTCAATGTGGCCCACCTGTGGACAGTTAATTTTGGAAACTGGCTACAGAGAGACAAGTTACAAAGAAAAGCTCCGGAGACATCTTTCTAAAAGATACATTGGGAAAGACAGGTTTGCATCATCTCTCTGCAATGGAATCTACCTAATGGGAAATAATGATCCAAGTGGCTTTTGGTCCTCACTGTGACTATGGAGGAGTGCCAGGAGGACAGAAATAGTAGGGTAGAGATTATAGGGAAAATAATGTGCTTCCTACAAGTCCTTGAAATTCCTCACCCTACAATTGGGCTCAGTCCACTGGACGCCACCACACAAGTGGCATAATTTTCCTGGATAGAGAGCTGCTGGAGGATGGAAGAGGACAAGCTGAAGATAAGGAGGCAGCTAAAAGTAGGTTGGCTGATGAATGGGGAAAAAGAGAAGCATGAAGAGCAGAGATGCTTATGAGGGATTTCAAGAAAGGAAAAGAGGAAAATGAGATCCTCACCCCAGTATCCTTGCAAGTCCCCCAATTATTTATTCTATTTTGCATTCCTTGACTGTGTTTGACCAGTCCTTTTCTGACGAATATAGAACCTTGTTTATTTCTAGTTTTATCATTACATTTCAGAGGTTTTATGAATTGCCTCATGTACCAGCCCTGAAAGCTAACACCACTTATGGATTGCTAAGATGTAATATGTCTTGATTTTTGACAGTCACATAATGATGACTAAAAGTTTCAGATCTAAGCTGCACCACTGGGATATCACCAATACTCAAATTAACCCTTTTGAACTCTAGTTGGACTTGAGCTTACTGGGAAAGGATGAGGAAGGCAGCTATCTGCTGTTCTGCTTCTCCTCTATACACTTAGTGAAGTGGAAAGTATCACATTTCCTGTCCCAGCCCATTTCCCACAATTAGTTGAAGCTAGCACAGTCCTTCTCTGAATGTACAACCATAATTAAGCAAACCCTGGAGAAGGATACAGTCTAATTACAAATAAAACTGCATTTAAAAATCTACCCTGTATTACAGCAATTCAAGAAAATACTGACATCCGATTGAGCCATATAAATACTAAAAGTATTCCAAGTTGCAAATTTATTAAGGCATACAAGTTCAAGGGGCCAGTCAAAAATTCAAAAGTTACAGGCCACATTTTATTCCTCAGTGTCTGAAAGGGTCTTCAGTTGTTTCTGCCACCAGTATTGAAGAAGAGCTATCCAGTACAGAAAAGGCATTCAAGTCTGTTTCTCATCTGGGTGTTACTTGTTTTAGTGCAAGTTGAAGAGATTTCTTTAAGATTGTTTCGTTGAGGTCTAGAACACCAGATAAACGATACTGGTGTACTAAAGTAATCTAAAAAGAAAAATAGAGTGTAAACTATTTAACTCCTGTTTGTGCAAACAACTCTTAGTCACTGTTACATTTTCACAGTGCATTCCTACATAGTTACTCCAGTTTAAGTCCACTGAAGTTAATGGTCTTAGACTAGAGTCATTCTGCATAGAATCATAGAGTTGGAAGGGGCCATACAGGCCATCTAGTCCAATCCCCTGCTCAATGCAGGATCAGCCCTAAGCATCCTAAAGCATCCAAGAAAAGTGTGTATCCAACCTTTGCTTGAAGACTGCCAGTGAGGGGGAGCTCACCACCTCCTTAGGCAGCCTATTCCACGGCTGAACTACTTTGTGAAAATTTTTTTCCTGATATCTAGCCTATATCATTGTACTTGTATTTTAAACCCATTACTGCGTGTCCTCTCCTCTGCAGCCAACAGAAACAGCATCCTGCCCTCCTCCAAGTGACAATCTTTCAAATACTTAAAGAGGGCTATCATATCACCTCTCAACCTCCTTTTCTCCAGGCTGAACATTCCCAAGTCCCTCAGCCTATCTTCATGGGGCTTGGTCCCTTGGCCCCAGATCATCTTCATCGCTCTCCTCTGTACCCTTTCAATTTTATCTACGTCCTTCTTGAAGTGAGGCCTCCAGAACTGCACACAGTACTCCAGGTGTGGTCTGACCAGTGCCGTATACAATGGGACTATGACATCTTGTGATTTTGATGTGATGCCCCTGTTGATACAGCCCAAAATGGCATTCGCCTTTTTTACCGCTGCATCACACTGCCTGCTCATGTTTAGTTTACAATCCACAAATACCCCAAGGTCTCGTTCACACACAGTGTTACCTAGAAGCATATCCCCCATCCAGTAGGCATGTTTTTCATTTTTCTGACCCAGATGCAGAACTTTACAGAACTTTATAGGATTGCAGTCTTCTAACGCATGGTGTTATTTTGCCAGTTATCATACACTCTTGGATTGTTAAGATCAAGTATAAAAATAAATTTTATATCATCAACCTATCTGGGCCATTTCTGCCTTACTGCTCTCTCTAACTTGATGTAGTGGTTAAGAGCAGCAGTATCTAATATGGAGAACCAGGTTGGATTCCCCACTCCTCTGTATGCAGCCAGCTGGGTGACTTTGGGCTTGTCACAGTCCTGATAGTGCTGTTCTCACAGAGCAGTCCTCAGAGTTCTCTCAGCCTTACCTATCTAACAGGATGTCTGTTGTGAGGAGAGGAAGGGTAAGCCGTTTGAGACTTCTTCAGGCAATAAAAAGCAGGGAGACACAACAGAGACCCAAACATATAGGAACATGATAATATGGTAAAAGATTTCTGGGCCTAAGAATGTCCAAGCTTCATATTCAAAACTATCTGAAAATCTGCATCATGCCACAGATACTAACAGAATGCTTAGCATGTCCAATGATAATTAAGGCCTCATGGCTTTCTTACATATGATGTGATAAACTTAAGGAAACACCACAGCACATTATAAGTATTGAAACAGGTCAATGAGATAGAATGGCTCTATGGAGGCCTACAAGGGTATAACAGACAAGCCCGCTTCCATCTCTCCCTGCAAACATCAAATAGAGAAGATAGAATGCTGGAAGAAGGGCTGGCATACTGTGGGGGCAAAAGGTGTAGGTCAGTGGTAATGTCTGTGAACTAGGGATTGTTACCAGCCCACCCCGCGACCCCCAGGTACAGTTACATTTACTCACACTGCTTTGGTATTTGGTCAACAGAGTAAGAACCAGCTTTGCATAATTCATTGACTTGGCAAACCCTTGTACCATCTGGCAAACATTTGAAACCAACAAGTTGAAGAGCTCAGCAGACAACTCCACCTGACAAGAGAAGAAAGCAAAAGAGGTTAGGAAGAAGATCACCTGAAACACTAACTGCCCCAGTGTTCATTCCAGTTACTTAAATAGTAATTGCTAAACTGACAAATAGTCAAATTAGCACCAGGTACTCAGCCAAAGGCCTCACTGGACACAGGAGGAAGACTATATTTCAGCCTGTAACTAGATTAGCACTGTTTTATGATGATGCTGTCCTTGATACTTTATACCTTCAGAAAGACTCTGATTGTGCTGTCATGAGAAGACACAAGAATTTGCTATTACCAGACCTGATGACACACACGTTTTTGGAGAACAAGCTTTCATATCGATGGCTAACCATTCAACCAATGCATTCCTCTGAGTACAAAGGAAAACTTAAGTGCATATACCTACCTGTCTTTCCAGCAAGGAATGCACAACTGGGAGGAGATCTTCAGACCATCGCATTTCTACAATCTGGCTGTGGAGTATGATAGCAAGCAGCAAAACAAAATGATGGAGAGAGGATCAAAATTGTGTTAGGGACTGACTTCTGCCAGTTACCCAGACTCTACATGATTCATGTTTACCAATGCTGAAAAAGTGTCAATGTCAATTTCTACAGATAAATGGCTACAGGCAATGCAAGAAACTTTAAGAAAATAGCTTTTCAAAGTAAGGTAAAGTACACAGACTCAATTTCAAGAAGTGCCACATTTTTAGTACTTTTTAGCGCATGGTTTTAGAATAAAATGTAGAGAAGAATATGAAAATTATTTGTTCATTTATTATAGCTGCTATAGGTACAGTGGCAATAAAGGTGAAAATAAAGATAAAAAATAACTAACAGCAATTATGTGATATGGAGGAGGTTATGATTCAGCCTGTAATAAGGAGTCACAGAAAGGTTCTTACTACACTTCACAATGTAAAAAGGAAGAAAACACAATTCCAAAATAGTCTGATACCAGCCTATCAGATGTGTTCCAGAATGTTGGTCAAATATACTTTTTAATAATGCAATTTCTATATTTCATTTAATTTTATACATAAATATTTACCTGAATACCAGTCTCACATATTCAGGTTCCAAACACTCCTCAATTATCTTGCACACTAGTTTCATTTGCTCAAGACCTGATAAAAGCAAAAACAAGAAAAATCATATTTTGCTTTAATAGAAAGGACCTACAACCACATTACTACAAAAATAACCCAAAGAAATAAAGTTAATTAAAGTTAAAGTTGTTCCATGTTGCTTGTTGTTTCACTTTATTCATTACTAGGAAAAGAGCCCACTGTAAACGAAATACAATGGGCGCTAGAATGTGGGGGAGAGGGAGGGACAGGTCAGCACGCGGAAAGGAAGGGCACCTTAGTGAGGAGGCGTCATCGAGGGCAGGCGGCGGCGGCGGCGGGGTGTCCTCGGCTCCTTGGCGTCGGCCATATTGAGTTGCGGGCGGGTCTTGTAGAGCTCCGACTGGGGGTGGGCTCACACGGGCGGCGGGCTGACGCTTCACGCCTCCGACGCACCAGGCCAGCGGCAAAGGGAGGGCTGGGGCTGGGAATCGGAGGGACCTATCGGCAGGCGCTGCGCGCCTGCCGATTGGTCCCTCCGATTGTCCGTCCGGAGGAAGGGTCCAATCCGGACCCTTCCTCATCACGGACACATCCCGCCCTAGAACCCCTCGGCCATTTATTTAGTCCGTGGCGCCCGTGGTGCCACGGGCGGTTTAAAGATTGTTAATCTAAGTTATCTGTACTGTTTCGAGGAGGGTGGTATACTTATATAACAAACAAACAAATAAATAAGAACACATATGAGAGACCAAAGTGTATTAGCAAAACTAATGAATTTGCCTTTCCCTGGAGCCTCCAAAATTGAAGGAATCAAGGTGCAACAGACTGGGCGAGCATATTTCGAGCAGAACATCACCAGGGCCATTGCCAGAGGCCACGAGGCTGGTTCAGTCAGCTTGAGAACCTGTAGGCCAGAAAGAGAACATTGTGTGGTATGTTGTCATACCAAGTCCTGTGGCCCAAACTTAAATGCTTAAAAATGAACTTTTGACCATCTTAAGGTATAATTCATTGACCCATTTGAGTGGTGTTTCATTCCTGTTTGAAGTCACTTGTCTGCAAAAATCTATAATGGTTGCAGGTTTGTTAAGACCCTACTTGGGGTCATAAGCACTAAGATGTAAATATATGCAATGTATTATGTATTTTAAAGAGCCTCTTGTGGCGCAGAGTGGTAAGACAGCCGTCTGAAAGCTTTGCCCATGAGGCTGGGAGTTCAATCCCAGCAGCCGGCTCAAGGTTGACTCAGCCTTCCATGCTTCCGAGGTTGGTAAAATGAGTTCCCAGCTTGCTGGGGGGTGAACAGTAATGACTGGGGAAGGCACTGGCAAACCACCCCGTATTGAGTCTGCCAAGAAAACGCTAGAGGGCGTCACCCCAAGGGTCAGACATGACTCGGTGCTTGCACAGGAGATACCTTTACCTTTATTGTGTATTTTCAAAAGTACTAGAGGTATTATATTACATTTTACAAATGTGCCCTCTGAGGTTACATAAAGGATTTATTTAGTTTTAACTCTTTTGTATCGATATAGCAACCAGTTTGCAATACTTATCTATTATCATTATTATTATTAGAATAAATTTAAATAACTAATGATTTTTTAAATTCAGTAATTTGGATTAGCCTTTTTCTTAGTGATTTAAATTTAGGTGATCTATCCTGCCAAAGGTCACTCAGAGGGCTTCATGGCACAATGAGGATTTGAACCCCAATCCAATAATGTAACCACTACAGCGCACCAACTTTTATTGTTTTCTGTAAGATGCATGTAACAGTGTCCCAATAATGTTTTAAAAATGAAAATTAGCTACCGAAGGCTGTAAGCAGCAGTAGAAGAACAGGGGTAGCATAGGAGAGGGTCTTTTTCCTGCTGATAATTTTTCATAAAAATTATTCCCTTCCCAGTACAAGTACCCATATATTTTTCTGCATAGATATACAAATCAACAGAAGGTGGAAAGACAGAGAAACTATTTTAACTGGAAGAACATTCAGAGGTCAAAATGTTAAGGAGAATACTATACACATCTCCTATGTAATGTAATATTCCCTTTGGGGTCTCACATCTCCAAATTAAAAATGTCATTCTTTCTCAGTGATATGATGTAGGATGAAACAAAATACATAAACTTTATGTAATTGTAACTTGAGGAGATTCATAGCTCTTGTTAAAGCAGGAGATCTAGGTAGATACGAAAGGAGATTTTTAAAAATAAATATTTTAAGATAGTCAGTCTTCATCACAGAAACAACTGGAGAAAATCCTTCATCTATAAGATAACAATATACAAAAAACAAGCCTCAGGGATTTCTGCTAAAGTGGAGGATGTTAGTTTGGTTATTGTGAGGTTCAGATGCTCCATACATACCCGAGGTAGAAAGAGTTTTCCAGCAAGTATTGTTGCATAACTATAGCTAAGATCAGGAGACATCGCCACCAACCAAGTACAGAACTGCAAAAGCTCATTTTCTGGACATTCTGAGAGCTGCAATAATGAGCAGAGACCTTCTAGCTAAAAAGAAGAAAATAACACATCTGCCTTACTGACAGGCCATTTTTCAAACATCACCACTATTCATCACCATTACGGACTCAGTTAAAAATGGGAATCAGGCTTAGCTGAAGTTTGTTTAATTAAGCCTAGGGATGGGAATGTGCATATTTTCTTAGGAGCAAGCCTCCAGTAAGACTTATTTTCAAGTAAACAGGTACAGATTGGGCTCTAAATTGCTTAAATGTAAATAAATGCTTTTTGTTTCACTAACCTGGTTTGGGGTACACTCATTCAGGACCTGAAGCTCAGGAGGGGCAGTCCCATCAAAATGCTAAAGGAAGGGATCAAAAAAGTTCAGAGGCTTTATACAATGAAAGAAGATGTGATCACAAAAATTGACCAAAGAACAAAGCCATTATAATGAGCTTTATGCTATTTGAAATTCTAACTCGTTTGAGTGCTTCTAATGGCACCGTACAAAAGAGAGTCTTTAAAAACCCAACTGAACAGAACTTCAGGGCATTTAACAACTAAGAGTACCAAGCCATCTGCCCAAAGTAGAAACGCAGTAATACTTACATCATACTGCATGGTCAAAAGTTCCTTGAATTTGGGGATATGTTCCTTAAAAACAAGGAGTGGGAAAGATCAGTTACATGATGTCAGAGCTATAATCCTCAAACCACTGTAAAAGAAGCAGGCTGAAGAAAAGCAGTCTGTAAAAACACACCCTAAAATTTGAAACTGACACTGAGATGGCCTACAATTCTGTTTCCAGAATAGGGCAGAGGCAGATTAAAAATGCATCGGAAAGGACTCTTGACCCTTGGAGAACTCACCAGCATAAATGCATCTAAACTTGGCAAGCTACACAGACCCCTACCAAAACTGGTCATGGTTCTTGACCCATGGAAAGAGGTTTATGTCAGTGTTGGTTGCAATACCAGTTTGACTTAAGATACACTATTGATTAAAGGCTTGCCTTTGCCACATTGTGACATTGTATACCTCCTCCCCCAACTTTCAACATTTTGGACACTTTATATCTCATATTGTTTATCATAGCTAGAAAGGTGTCGCATCACCTAAAATGTGAAAGCTTTTTTTCAATCATGCTACCTATTTCTGAGCCAAACTAAAGCAATTCCACTGTTTGCTCTCCCTTCCACTTCCCATTCTGCAGACAGACTCACAAAGTTGGAAGGGGGAATACAAGCTAACAAGTCAAATCTCCTGTTCAATGCAGGATCAGCCTAAAACATCCATGATAAATATCTGTCCGGCCACTGCATGAAGACCACTAGGGAGGGGGAGTTCACCATCTCTTTAGGCCGCTGATTCCATTGCTGAACTATTTGGACTGTGAATTTCCCCCCCTGATATCTAGCCAATATTATTCTACGTGTAGTTTAAACCCATTACTGCGGGTCCTATCCTCTGCTGCCAACAGGAACTGCTCCCTGTCCTCCTTTAGGTGACAATCTTTCAAATACTCAAAGACAGCAATCATGTCCCCTCTCAACCTCCTCTTCTCCAGGCTGAACATTCCCAAGTCCCTCAGCCTGTCCACATAGAACTTGATCCCCAGGCCCTAGATTATCCTCATCACTCTCCTCTGCATCCTTTCAATTTTGTCCCCATCCTTTTTGAAGTGAGGCCTCCAGAACTATACACAGTACTCCAGTTGTAGTCTGACCAATGCACTATAAAGCAGGATGACATCTTGCGATTTTGATGCGATGTCTCTGTTGATACAGTCCAAGAATGCATTCACCTTTTTTACTGCCACATCACACTGTCTGCTCATATTTAGTTTACGGTCCACAAGTACCCCTAGATCTCATTTACACACACTGCTACCCAAAAGTATATCTGCTATCCAGTATGCATGCTTCTCATTTTTTACCCAGATGTAGAACTCTATACTTTACCTTATTGAACGGCATCTTGTTCTTATTTGCCCGCTTTTCCAGCATGTTCGGAACTCACTGAACTCTATCTTCTGGGTTGTTTGCTACTCGTCCCAGTTTGGTGTCTACAAATTTAATGAGGAGTCCCTCCAACCCCTCAACCAGATCATTGATAAGAATGTTGAAAAGTACTGGAGCCAGTATGGATCCCTGTGGCACCCCTCTCCAGTGGATTATTAATATTAAAGGGCTCCAGTATTGTCTAGTGGCTATTAACAAAGGAAAAAGGAAACATTCAGGGCCTCACTGGCAAGGAAGACTATATTCCATATACTTATACTGCCAATTTACTGATAAAAGAAATAAATTCGGAAAATCTAAAAGATCTTAATACCTTGATATAATTGGGGACCTCTGCTGCAGCGTCCATTTGGGAATCCTGACTAGCCCCTCTCATTTCTACTGTTTCTTCCTTTTGAGAACTTTGATAAATCTTGTTGATTTGACTGTGAACATCGTCATTTCCAGAAGACTCCATCATGAGTTCATTTCCTGTTCCAGCTGTCCCAGTTCCCTGCCACACAACGTGTTGCTTGAAATGTTCTGAATCTGATTCATCAACTTCCAGTCGGGCCCTTTTTCTCTGCCTCTCATCTTCAGGGCTTATAGCATCCTTGCTTACTTTCTTGATTTTCCCAGTCTGAGATGTACAGGGGTGGGCAGTTTCATCCACAGTTAAACAGGGATCTTTCTGTTTAACATACCAGGTTATTCTTCCCCCTAAACCAGGAGTGTTGCCATGAGGGGCCATAACCTTCTGACACAGATCTTTCAGTTGTTGCTGGCAAGCATCTGTTAGTTGTACTGGAGTAAAGGAGCTCTTCTCCTGAAGATCCATTTGTAGTAAATCCTTCATTCTCTGCACCCAAAGGTCTGAGCTGGGCTCCTGCTTAGAGATCTCAAGCAGACGGACAAGTAAGTCTTTTGGCACTACGGATTTTACCATAAGCAGCAAGGAAAAAAGATTCCTTTGGCACAAGACAGGAAGCAGCAGCAATAATGGTTTCCTGAAAGGATGACATGGAAGAAGGAACACAGAAGCTCAGTACTACCAAGGTAAGGGGCTGACTCATGATAAACAATCCCTCATGTAACTTGTTGTATACTTCAGAACTACATACTGTAGGAAACACAGACTGCTGCTCCAAACAATAATCTTGTATCAAGTAGTCCCCTTCCTAAGACATTTAGCTATTTACTCTTGGTTCTGATGACATGTTTCCCCCACATACGCATGTCAGTATGCTGGTAGTGATAGGTGGTGGGTGGAACATTCACATCATCATGACGTCACAACACCAGATTTTAAATTAACACATGAAGCTGCCTGATACTGAATCATCTAGCCCAGGATTGTAACTGGCAGCAGCTCTCCAAGGTCTCGGGCAGAGATCTTTCCCAGTACTGCAACCTCTTCTAACTGAAGATACTAGGGACTGAACCTAAGCTCTTCTACGTGTGGATGCGTCCTCTACCACTGAATTATGACCCTTTCTTTTAATGTTACTATACATTCAAATGGAAAATTCAATATGGGGATGCAATTTCAGCTATCATCCTGTTTCGTATGACATGTTTGTCCTCCAAGGCCTCTTAACTGCATATAAACATTATAAAAAGATGGCATCCAGCCCTCAATCCTGGAGAAAAATGTCCTATCCTTTTAATAGAGCCTTAACAGGGTGATGCTATTTACCTCCATGCCACGAAAAGCTTCCATTGCCATTTTCACTTATTAAACCTCTATTAGAAGGAAAGCACATTTTTTCTTCAAGGCAACCAGCACCTCTAGTTCATGCTTTTCAGACCAGGTTACACACACAGAATTCATAAGAGTATTCAGGTTACAATTTCCTGATATCCAGAAAGTATACGTGTTCTCAGTATGTCTACAGAAATAGCCAGAAACTCATCTTTCACAATACCTATTGTCTGCTCAAATGAACAAGGAATGAAGACATACCTCAAGGAAATCCTTTTCCCTCAGCTCCCTATATCATCACTGGCATATAACATGTATTGCAGAATTAGGTTTAAGAACAAAATAACACCAGCATGTAAAGGAGACTGTATTCAAAATGTTTTAAATGGGGATTGGAGCAACTCACAAGCTGAGGGTCTTCTCAGGGCCTTGTAGCACAGGCTCCAGAGCACACAACTTCTCTGTGAAGTCCTGCCAATCAAAGCCTTGCCTTGGATCTTCCCCACACCCAGACCGTTGAAGTGTTCGCAGGGCAGCCAAGACAGCCTCAGGCCCAGACATCAAAGTGCAGAGAAGGAGGCGGGAAGATTTATCAAATCGCTGTAGCAAAGGCACTGAATGGCCATCCATGTTGGTGGCACTGCTGGTCAAGTTCAAAGGGAAATATGAATGCAAAATAATAAATATCAAATAAATTGACTATAGAGTTGGAATATACATAAAAAGAAGCACCTTTGTTATCTGCCCTAAATGCCCAGTATCCCAAAGAGAACCATGCTTCCTACTTCCAGATACTAGCCATGTTTTCTTTGCAATATAAAAATGCACCTTATATCTCCTTATGCCCCCCGCAGGGTACTTCGCTCTGCGGGTAAGAATTTGCTGATGATCCCAGGAGGCCAGGGCCTTTTCGGTCCTGGCCCCTACCTGGTGGAACGAGCTCCCTGAAGAGCTGCGGGCCCTGTCGGAGCTCTCTGAGTTCCGCAGAGCCTGCAAAACGGAGCTCTTCCGCCAGGCGTTTGTCTAAGGCCGGGTGATGGCCCGGGGCTAAGATCGGACCCCTCTCCCCGGAGGGGGGAGGCCAGTACTAGACTGACCTGGTTCCCCAGATTGTTCCACCCTATGCCCAATTATCCATCCGTTCCCTTCTGCTCATCCAGTGGGCCTTTTTTAATCGCCATCATTGTGACTCAGTCATTATTTTAATGGGGTTTTAATGGGGAATTTTAATGGTTAATATATTGTATTTGTATTAAAACATTGTGAACCGCCGCGAGCCGGTTTCCGAGAGCGGCGGTCATACAAATCAAATAAATAAATAAATAAATAAATATGTGCTCAAAAATAACTTTCTTCTTATATATTCAATGGCTGAATACATTCATGTGAGTAGCCCTGTTAGTATGAAATAATAGAACAAATTCTGAGTCCAGTAAGACCAACGAAGTTTAATTCTGGGCATAAGTTTTCATGGGCAAACACTACACCAAACGATAAATGGAAACAAATCTGACATCAAGAATCACAAAACGAAGAAATCTGTAGAACATTTCAACCTCCCAGGGCATTCAGTGGGGGACCTCAAAGTAGCTGCTTTATTGCAAAGGAATTTCATAATCAGACTAAAACAAGAGATTGCTGAATTAAAAGTTATCACAACACTCAGGACAACAGAATTCCCAGGCCTTAACAGAGATATTGGGTTCTTAGAACCATTTTGGTGTTGTTGTTAAGAGTGGCAGCCTCTAATCTGGAGAACAGGGTTTGATTCCCCACTCCTAAACATGCAGCTAACTGGGTGACCTTGGGCTAGTCACAGTTCTCTCAGAGCTGTCTCAGATTCACCTACTTCACAGGGTGTCTGTTGTGGGAAGAAGGGTAGGCCATTGCAAATTGCTTTGAAGATTTTTTTGGTAGTAAAAAGTGGAGTACCAAAACAGCTTATCTCATTACACAATGCATGTCACTCAGTTATCACTTATACCCTGGATTAAACTTTGTTGGTCTTAAAGGTGCCACAGGACCCAAACTTAATCCTCACATCTTTTGTTTGGATGCTACTTGCTGCTGTTCACAGACTTTACTGCATTATTCCAATGTTAGCACTAATTATGCATCCTGACTCTAATTAGCCCTTCCTGGGAACTAACCCTCTCCCAATATATACAATCCTATATGTAAAGCTTAATGAAATCTCTTTTAATATATCTGAGGAAGTGTGCATCTACAAATGCTAAATTTCTCAGTTCTTGCTTATGCCCAGAATTGAACTTTGATAGTCTTGGAAGTGTAACTAGACACAACCTTAGATTCAAGCAGGTAGCCGTGTTGGCCTGAAGCAGAACAAATTTTGAGTCCAGTAGCACCTTTAAGACCAACAAAGTTTCGGTCAAACTAAGTTTGGTCTCAAGCTCAGTTCTAAATTCTGATTGTTTACTTTTGTACTAGTATGCTAATTGTCTGCCATTCACAGGTCTTAATGACTGCTTTAATACAACGGACAGCGTAGAACTGCTGCTTTGTTGTGTGAGGCCTGGGGCCAGTCCCGCGGAAACGCTATGCCGGGTCCGAGCCTCAGAGCGAACACAGCCCAGCCGAGGCATCCCCCCCGGTTGGTGCCTAACCAATTTAGAGTTCCCTTCACAGAGCCACGGGCTACATCCCTGCACAAACGGCCGTCAGTCCACTTAAGGCCTGGGGACTTACGAGTCATCGTGGCTGCACTCCTGATACTAGCACGGCGCGCAAAGAGAGTAAGCGCTCTGGGCCTTCTTTCTGAGTAATCCCCCGGTAGTTTCGGTTGCAGCCCTATCCTGAGGGGCCTGAGTAGGCTTGCTTCTGAAAAGGCGTGCAAGAGACACACCGACATTACCTTGTGGGCAGCCGAAGGCCTCTTTCCGGGTCCCCCTTGCCTGGCAGCGCTAACGTGGAAGCATTCCGCCGGTCGGCTTCCTCCCTCCCGCCTTTTGCTTTCCTTCTGGGACAGCCATCCAATCCGGGAGAAAGGGGGCGGCGCAAGAGGCGTCACTCGCCACTCAGCGCGCAACTTCCTGTCCGACCAACGAAGAGCTTTGCAGAACGCAGCGCGATTTCTGGCTCGTAAACTTGCCCCGCGGTATCCTACGCATGATCCCTCGAGGGTCTCGTCGAGTTCTCCAGCATTTCTTAGGACGTGTATTTAGGATCGCAGCCTTCGTTTTCGGAAAACCATGATCTACTAGGCTGCTAGTGCAGCAGAACCTAGGGCAACTCGTCCAAGTTACAAGAGCGATGGGAGCGAGAATGCTAAACTTATAGCAAGATCTGAAGTACTACTTCCGACAAGGTTGCTTGGGACTGATCCGCGGCGAATGAGACGGCGAGGTTTAAGAGGTCTGTTCAGAGGCCAGCAGAACAGCCAGGCTAGAATTCAACTACGGGGGGGGGGGGGGGATGCAACGGGTTTTCAGCAGAATTCCCCGGAAAACTTCAGCGCACTGAGGTACAGGCGACTCAGCCTTTAAGAATGACGGGATGTTTCAGATCCTCCGAGTGGAGTACTCGAGAGGAGGTTTGATCGGCATTTAGAGACAAAATGAGAAATGGGACAATTGGCCTATATATGCGTTTGTATAATAACATCAGAAGCTGTCAAGCTAAGATGGAGCTGTGAAAATTCGAGCTAATTTTTTTCTTTAAAATGTTTATATCCTACCGTTTTTGAATAATACAAATGAACAGATTTAGAAAGCAACCTTATGCAAGTCTGCTGAATAAAGCTTGCTCCTAGGAAAGCATTGTTAGGATTGTACTATTCAGGGGCTTACTACAAAACCCTGATCAAGTTAACCTTGGATATAACATCTATGGAGAACTGTTGTTTGGAGAAGATAACTCTATATGAGTAGCCCTGTTAGTCTGCAAAGTAAAACCGAAGTCCAGTGGTAACTTAGTGTCTAGCAAATTTTATTTCAGGGCAAGCTTTCCACACCGATTGAGCTCTGCTCAAAACAAATCAAGTTGACAATAAGACAAGTGAAAAAGTAGAGAAGCACACTGCTGAGAAGATTAAAATAAATCATTACCTTAACTGCGTTGGGGGGAGGTGACAGGAAATGCCTGCCCAAGCCCTGCAGAGTAGTTTGCTGGGCTGTTTCTGGCATTGGGAGGGTGACGGAGTGGATGTCACATCTAGAGGGAGTCTCTGGATAATGTCACCTCTGGTGATGTGCTTTCTTGGGGGGCATGGGAGGTATGATTTCTTGAAGCCTGACAAATATTTCAGGGGTTTCTCAATGGTCAAAAGGTTGAGAAAAGCTGATTTGAGGGAGGGGCCATGGCTGTACGGAAGTGCATCATTGGACATAGAAGGCACCAGGTTCAGCCCTTGGCCTTTCCACCTAAAATGATCAAGTAGGACATGATGGAGACCTCTGGCTGAGACCCTGGAGAGCCACTGCTAGTCTGAATAAACAATACGGATTTGATTGATGGACTGATTCACTATAAGGCCTGATATAAGTGGTCTTATAAGGCAGGTTCATGTGTGATTTTTTGAGACCAAAAAAGAAGCCTATCATAATTGACTGAAGTAATTGTGTCTTTATCATTGTCAGAAGATGTCATTAGTTTCTGACTTAAGGGCAATATTACTGGCAAGTACTATTAAAGCTAGAAATCATGGAATAACTTGTTCACAAATGCTCTGGAGTTAGCGGTAATAGATGACATAGGCAGGTGACACCAAATTTACCCCAAAAAAGTTTTTAAAAATTCAAGTTTGCAAAGAAACAGTCTCTCCAAACTTGGCTGGATGGGTAACAAAATAGGAAATTAACTTTATTATGAAATATTCACCAAGTCTAAAATACCTTAATTTTCATATACACTGTTGAGCTTTGAAGTGGAAACAGTTCTTAAGTTTGTAATAGATGTATGGTAGCATCAAGGGAAATTCAGTGTCATGGATTAATAGGAAAGGGACTGAAAAGAAGACATAATAGCTTTATATAGTTTTATAATCCTCATGTCAGCATTCTTCTCATCCTCAGTGTTTGTGTAATCACATGCTGGAAAAATTCTACAGAGACGTTGTGTAGAGGTCACAGGATCAAGGAGAAACAAGTTCACATTACTATTCTCTTACATTCAGTGGAAGACCTTGCACCAGTCACTGTTTCTTAATTCAGCCTACCTCACAGGATTTTTGTAAGGATAAAATGGGAACAGGGAAAACACCATGTTGCTTGTTGTTACTACTTCTGCACTGCATGCAAAAGAAACATTGTTTCAATTGCCAATCTTTATTCACAGAAAATTAGTACTCCTGGACAACAAATATCCATAAGGAAAACCTGATGATGCTACTGGAGTAGTTGAAAAGGAAACTGGCCACCCAAAATATACTTGTATGGCACAAATTTTTACTACAGATTTAGGCTTCTAACTGGCATGCATGATCGTGCCACTTCTGGGGTTTCCTGAAGCCTGAAGAATGTTTCAGGTGTTTCACAATGGTAAAAAAAAGTTGGGTAAGGCCGCTCTAGGCCAATGATCTATCATTTTATAATGCCAGAGGCCTTATGCTTAAATTTTAGCCTTCATGGTTTGAGAGACAAGGAAATTCAATTCTCCCTCCTGAAGGGATTAATTCTAAAGGTTGCTAGCAGTGCCTAGACACACTCACTGATTTTACTTCACCCTATCTAAAGTTCATGCACTGCTTCAGAAAAATGCTTTGGTCCTTTGGAACCTTCTTTTTGAAGTCAGTTTAGCATGAACCAAACTTACAAAAGAGTGGATACAGATTTATCCTCAACTAGTATGAAGAATGTGTCTTTTCTGCTACAAGGTGTGTCATCTGCTTTTCTTCCCTTGTGTGCACAGCTTCTTGACCAAATTCGGAGCACCTTCCTTGCAGTTTTGTTTTTCACCTTCCTTGCACACATATTTGCTCAAATGAATGGTTGCCAAATGGCTTTGTAATTGGCTGTCACTCAGAACTAAAAAAAAGTAGAACTTCTGAAAACCAGAAGAGGTTACTAAGTGTCTTCTAAGGGAAAGCTTATACAGCTAGTGACAAGTACATAGTGGATTCACCACTATTTCTATAGTGCTTTCAGAATATTGCTGGCAGCTCAATATCCTCAATATATCTCGAGAATGTTGCTCAGCAGCTCTGGATGAGTAGAATTATTGAACATTACAAACCATCAGTCAGTACAACGGTTTCCCCTACACCTCTGTTGGTGTCACCCTCAGGGATGGATTCAAACCAGGTTCTATGCCCTTATTAACAGGTGGGTCCCACCAACTCCTCCCTGGCACATCCCTCTATCCTTTCACACAACAGCCCTGCCCAATGCCCCTTATGGAATCTTCACACCTCCTCCCTCACTGATGTCCCCAGTTCCCCCAAACAGCCAGTAGGTTTTGCTGTAGTCATTTCCATCATCTAGCCTCCCCTTTTGCCTGTGGCCTTCTCCGACTTCTTCAGCAGCCTGGCCTTGCCTCACCCTACTGGTCCATCACCAGCCTTTGAAAGACCCAGCAGCTGGGACTGACCCCACATTTCCATCAGCAGCAGCCCAACACTTTCAGCCCAGCCATCAATAGTACCCTGCTGACCCCCAGATTCCATGAGGTGGCTACAGTGTGGATGAGTATCTAGTGTTAATTGGTTAAGGAAGTATACTGGTCATAGAGATGCTTAAAAGGTAAGGTCCTTTACCAGCTTCTTGGGTGAAGGGTTGGGAAGAAAGCAGTAAATGTCAGAATAAGCTAAGTAACCACCACATTTAAGCAATCTACTCTCTGTAAAAAGAGAACTACTAACTCATCTAAATGATTCTACTACCCAGGTCAGGCCATCAATACACTTTTAAATCTGTTTGCTGCACTGGTGATTCATGCAAACTGAAGTTTTCACTTGTTGGATAACATTCAATCTAATGAAAGCTAATTTTATGTTTACAAAGGCAGGCAATAGCTGTCTACATACCAAGGAAACAATTATATGCAATTCAGAACCAGTCTGCCCAAGCAAGCAGTACCTCAAGACGGAAGTGCTGTACTTAGAATACCTCCTCTTAACCATGCATCACCTCAAGATCTTCTACAGTTAGTTTTTATGAGCATGTTACTATTTATAGCAAGGATTGTTTTCTGGCTGTCAGTATTACACCTTGTACCTATATGCAATTGTGGGTGGAAAGGAGTTTTCAGCTTTTAAAGGAAGTGGTTAATATAGTAATCTGTTATATATAGTTCTTAAAGCACTGAAAAATATTGATTTAAGGACATGTTTCGTAATTTCCAAGTTGTTGCTTATCTTGGTCCATGACCATCCTCAGAGGACAGATTGTAACAAAACTAGAAGCACAATCAGACCACAAGGAATGAGGTACCCAACAGACTGAAGAACCACCTCCCTTAGAAGAAAAATGCATTTAATCCTCCCTCCTCTAGAATTCTGTATGAATTAAGATTACAAAGACATCCTTAAAAGCATTTCAAAGATTCCAAAATATTTGAATGTTCTCATTTAGAGCTACTCTTACAGCCTTATGCCTAACTACATTTGCAGTGAAGCACATGAATGCCTAGAACAGTCATTGAAGTTGAACTTCCTTGAGGCAGAAGGGCTGGCACAAACATTTCAACACAGAAAGCTACTGCAGGACACACAAAGATAACTGAATACACTTGTCCAAATTGTTACTTAAACATAACTACAGTATTGCATCTTACAAGTTGTAACTAGTCAACAACAAGAAGAGACTTGGTATGGCTACATTTTTAAAGCTCATTTTATTTCATGTTCTCCAGATACTTCTAGAGTTAAAAAATACATATAGGGGCTTGCAGATCCCAGGTTTTAAGGACTGGGGTTAAGGATTAATGATAATTAGAAGCCTCCAATACTAATCACTGCATCAATAAAAAATTCAGGTACTACATTTAAACCACCCCATACTACACCCTGGCTTAAGCCTACTATAGACACCAGACAGCACCACTAACAGAGCAGCAAGATATATTGCCTGCTGTAGACAATGCCACTGCTCAGCAAATCTGCCTTCCTGAGGGAACAAATAGCAGCAGCTGCATGAACAAAGCTGAACACTCTGCCTCTGAAGAATATATCAAGACGAGCACAATAACCTGGCAGCTTTTCTAGAAAACTCATGACTGGGAGGCTCTTGATGGATCCCATGGAAATCCAGGATGTGAATTGTGTAGAGACGAAAAGATGGGAAGGGATAGAAAAATGGCAGTGATAGGAAGAAGGTCATGTGCCAACAGTGGTGATAATATTTTTCCCCTGTGAATCAGGAGGCCTCCCCAGCATGAAATGGGTCTTTTGCACTACATGTGCTCAACTTCTGGTTTCCAGCAAAACACTACAAGACCCACCATAAGTTAAGCCTATTAAAAGTCAAAGCATCTTTCATCTCTATACCCTTTCTCCCAGGCACCATTTCTTAGGTCATGGAGATTGTTCCCAGAATCAGCTATGCAGCCTCCAATGATTTGGTCATCCTTGCCTAGTCGGAATCGCTGGAATCCCAAAACAGAAAGTCTGAAAAATCCGAATCTCTCTCTAACAGCGCAATGGTGAGAGCCCACTGGACAAGGTATATGTCGTTATCATCTTCATCAGAGCTTTCAGATGGAGATGGGTTGTAGATCTGGAATATGACAAAATGCACTTGAGTTATAAGAACAATGCAGATTCTGACAAGCAGCCGCAGGTAAGTATATATTTTGCAAGACAAACAAATGAAACCATGTACACCTGATGAGTAGCAATACCCCACCTATACATACACAATTTAAAGAGGGAAACACAGACTAGGGATCTAACTTCTGATAAAGCAAAGTTTTGAGCACAGGAATGTAAGGGGCCAGTCCCACATCCAGAGGAAGTTAAGGGTGACAATGCCACTTAGCTACAGCAATATTTTATGTCATATTCTGCAGGACTCCCACTGAATGCTAAGATACAGTACCCTTAAATGACAAAAGGTCTTGAATCATCACTAAGAATGACATCTTTCTTTGGGGATAACTTATATGGTTGGTCAGGAAATGCAGATAAAGCTAGTTTTACTTACAATGGGTTGCCGCCTCCGCCGGTCCGGTCTTTGCCGTGGACGTGGCACAGGGACTTGGCCTCCCGGAAGCTCATGAAGATAAATGCACTCTGACTTAAAGGGGCAGTGACCATTGCCTCTGACAAAGAATTTGCATCTTATTTTGCTAGATGAATGAACACAATTATTAGATTAGCCTGGAAGCTGGTAATGGGTTGTTTATGCAAGATCTATAGAGTTAGTCAAAGCTTTCCCAGCCATGGTTTCATGAATGGGTGAAAGTTAATTTTTAAAATATATTTTAAAATTTGTTAAATATTTATCAGGTGATATGACCATACATTGTCATCTCACCCCACCCACCCATTCCCAAAATGGCTAATGATGGGCCTGGAGAGGGTGGGAAGGGGAGGGGCCCTGGGTGGGCATTCACAGCTATGCTTCCCAATCATATTCTGCATGATCATGCCACTTCTGGGGTTTCTCAACGGTAAACAAGTTGAGAACGGCTGAGTTAGTTCAATACTCTAGTTATAGCAGCTTATTGGCAGAGAATTAAGATTTATACAGTAACAGAAAAAGAGCATTCAGGTGACTTTTCTGAAGAGGGCAACTTACCCAGTCCGTGCCTTGAAAGTCTCAATCAATTTTTCTTTTTCGTCTATATCAGAGACCCAATACTTATTAGGAATAAAGTAACTTGATGTGACTCTGCACTCTGGACAGCCCCTAAGAACAGATATTGGAATGACTAATTCACTATTTATTTATTTTTTCACATTTATATGCTGCCCTCCCATGGGATAAAATTCACAATTGATGTTACCATACTCCCTAACTACCAGCTACCTTATGCCTTCAAGATTTTAAATCAAGATCATTAACCACAAAGTTGCAAGTTAGAGCTAGCTGCCTTAGCAGCAAGAACACATGACAACTACATCCCTCGCACAAATCGGGAATGTGCATTAATCACTTATATGCAAAGTTGCAAAAGAGCTCCAGTATTTTATATGTCCACAAGTCAACACTCATAAGAAGTTGCAAGGGAATCAGCATCCCATTGCCCCAACCCTCTCCCTCCACCACCTTGCATTGCTACTTTTGCTATGTCACTGCCTTATTCTTGGCAGGCGGAGTCTTGGGAAGCACACAGGACATGGAGAAACAAGTTGCTGAGGAAATGGGCTGCTGATCTGTTGCCACTGGGTTGGACCCTATGGATCTGTTATGCTAACTATGATGTTCCTCCCTGGTGCAAAAGCCTTTGTACCTAAGGAAGACACACTTTCATCAGCAAGATAGTACTGTTAATGAAACATATCTGTAGGATCCAGTCATTCAGCATTCTTCCTTCTCAGTACTGTATTGCTAACAGCCCTAGTCTCTAGGCTTAGGGGCCCACTGGTACCTTATTATTATTAGGAATGCACTAAACATCATAAGTTGCAAAAATGATATCCAAATGGAGCATGTTTCAGTAATATGTCATGAGCATGGTAGAGTTGTTATTGCAACTGTCTCAGAGATGCTACAATAAGCAGCTCGTTGCCAGTCAGATGGCAAAAATTAAGATGCATGTGTTAGGTAAAATTTTCTCTCATCTACACACCGTTGTTTTTTTTCAAAGACAACTTTTAAATTTCATAAATTTGCCAAATAAGTTGATGCAATATATGTTCAATCAGTAACATTCAGCTTCAACATGAAAGTATTTTATATATTTCAGTCCCTTAATGGGAAAAATGTTTTTCCTTGGCTTTAAAATCTCTATTTAGAATTAAACTTGCCAACAATGAACTGGAGACTGGAATTAACTAGCAAAAAGCCATGTTTATTTACTAGCAGAGAGGAAGAATTAAGCAAGTAGAGAGGTGGCTATGAACTTCAGGGACACTTCTTTCCACCCTCATCTATCCATAGAGATCTTTCTGGAGGAAGGTCTATGCATATATACATTATATATATATTATATATAATATTCTCAAACATAACTCTTGGATTTATTCCTGGGGGCTATACTTTATAACTTCATTTTTCAGGGCAGGCTTTACTCATCTTTCAGCCAATTTACTGATTGTGATCCATGTCCCACACAATCGTAAAGAAAATCTTAGAGAATTGAGCCTGTTCTTATCTGTATAGTTCTGCCTGGGGTTTCATTTATTAGTCACTACAGACACCAAAACACAGGACTAAGTAACTGGCTTTTAACCTTCACATGCATATTCAGCTCCAAGGAGCTCAAAGCACCAAAAAGAGTCTCTGTATGTTGCTAAAGCCCAAGAAATGTTCTTAATACTACAGCAGAACTGTCAAAAAGGTCCCAGAATCCCCAGAGAATAGTTTCCTATGGGGATTGCTATTGCCCATTGATGTACACAATTCAGACAGCATCCTGTAAAATCACCCAGTTTACAGTCACATGAGGCAAGTTGTTATCATGACATGCTTACTTTATCACTGCACTTTGAAAATCCCGACTTTTGCGCCACTTCCGGATGCACCCCACACAATAGGCATGGCTGCAGTTAGGAAGAATACCAAATAAACGCTCCTCAGGTAAAGTCTTCTCATAGACTTTGTCCATGCAGATGCCACATACCACATCTTCACTCTTCTCTACTGCCATTGCTGCTGCAGCTCCTGAGCCACTGGCTGCCTAAAAACAAACCATTACAGCTACTTAATACTTCCCCACTGGGTGTTATTAAACCATCAGGAAAAACTGGAGTGGGGCAGCTTCAAATTTGTACTTCACACAGCAAGATACATAGCTTGGCAGAGAAACAAAGAGAACTTATATTCTTTAAGAAATTTAAGTTGACACCCAGCTGGCCTTTGCCCCCTTCACATACAAGTATCTAACTATCTTGAAAAATCACAAGACTAAGATAGGAATTTAAATGGACTTGCAAACTTAAATGGACTCCGGGGAATGGTAGAGGACAGGAAGGCCTGGAGGATCATTGTCCATGGGGTCGCAATGGGTCGGACACGACTTCGCACATAACAATTAACAAAGATAGGAACAAGGGTGTGTTCTTTTTTTGGGGGGGGGGCAGGTTGGAAGCAAAAAATCTAACCACTCAGCCATAGCTAGTTAGCAATCTGTCTAGTTAAAACACAGTCTGACCTCTGTTTTAGGTTCCAAGACTTCTGCAAACTCAGGATTCCCCCTTACTCACATGCACACTGCTTTCTCTACTCTAATACTCAGAAATTCTTTCTAGGCAAACTATCATTATATGCAGCATTTTAAGAAACATCACAAAATATGATTCCAATATGATTAGAATTCGCTTGTTCCAATGGTACAATGCATTTAAATCCATTAATCTGTCACACATTTCTGGCAACCCGGGTCAATTATATGTTCAGTCTTCTCAAGGGAGAAAACTGTACAACAGAAAAGAAAATCCTGAGACTTTCACTTCTATCTGGCAAGATTGCTTACAACAATTTGATCCTTTTTTTCCAGGATCCGTATTACTGCCTCTCACTTCCTCCCATACTCAATCCCCTCCCCTGTCAAATTTCTACTCTTATCTGCCCAAGTGTGCATAACCCTTACTTTATATTCTTGTTGATGAGCTATGTGGAGGGAGAGGGTGGGTGGTAGGCTTACAAGGAATGTATTGTTTTATTATCCTATGTAGGGAAATAATTTTTTTTAATCTTAATGAGAAAAAAATAAGGGGATCAAATCGAGGGGACTAGGAGTTATACCTTGTAGACAATGCCATATATCATTTGTCATCCCATAGCTCCACAAACACACACACAAAAAAACGACTTCTCACATCTCCGTTATCTTGTTTGCAAATCTTAACACCAGGGGGTTAGTGTGCCCAAAGTGATTACCAACA
This sequence comes from Paroedura picta, assembly GCF_049243985.1. Classification (NCBI taxonomy): domain Eukaryota; kingdom Metazoa; phylum Chordata; class Lepidosauria; order Squamata; family Gekkonidae; genus Paroedura; species Paroedura picta. The sequence continues at coordinate 97,251,208 of NC_135372.1, read as the reverse complement.
TAACGAAGTAAGGACTGTATCAATCTGCCACATACATGTGCTCCAAATGTCCTACCTACCTTTGACTCCTGGATGACCACAGAAGCAGGAGGTGACTCCTTAGTAGCTGCATCTTCTGTCTCTAGGGATGTGGTGTCCATATTATGTTCATGGGACTGAGAGCCTGACCAGCAGAGAGACAGCTAAGTAGGATGGATAACTGCTAACAGTCTATCCAACACAACACAAAAAATGGCCTTTATTCTAGACATGCAGAAGCTAGTGTCTAAGATTCTGGTTTTCACCAACGCAAAATATAAATATCATTGGCAGGTAAAAGGTAATCAAATAGAGCAAGCTAACCATTTTAAATATCTTTAAATTTTACCTATTATAATAATTGGGTACACAATAGGGAGAAGGTTATAAAAACTCTGAAGGACAATTAGTTTTGCTAGCAAAATTTTTCCATCAAAAGGGAAATAGAAACTTTTCTGCTGCCATGAAAATCTGTGCAGTGAAAATAATTCCCCAACTTCTCTATGGAATTCCGATATGGATTGGTGCATTTAATAGTGAACTAGAAGACTGTCCATTTGCATTTTTCAAGCAATTGCTAGATGTTCCAAACTGTGTTGCAAATCAAACATTCACAAATCAACTTGGCCAACAGAAATCAGAAATTAGAGCTTGGCTGCTCACATGTAAATACTGGTTAAAAATTCGTTTTCATTCTCAGTCACAATCTATACTCAAATCTGTTAGGAGATTCATATTTTGCCAAGGCATCTAATTAGATGATATGTGAAAAACCCAATATTTAGGGTTTGATATCTCATCTTTAGCCAGTTATGAATAACAGACAATCTTAAAGTTGATAACTAGAAAACCATGATGTTCAGACCCTGGGCTACAGGGTATGTTCACCTAGTTATTGGGATATTTATTTATTTATACTGTGATTTATATCCTGCCATTCCCTGAAGGCTTGTGGCAGGTTACAGAATCAGATAAAAATCCAAAACCCCATTAAAACCCCGACATAAAACCATAAAATACAACTTTATCCAATAAAATGAGACAAAAACATCATCCGATCCCTAGCAATCCCCAGAAATACCTCTGGAGGGGGCGCAGATGGAACTTGCAAACTGCCACTCCTATAGGGGGACCATGATCTTCCTTGCACATCCAACCTTTGTCATATAAATCAATGCCAACCTACTTATATGTACGAGATAGATGACTACCTTCTTAAAAGAGCCTTTCTCTTAGCATGGTTGAATACCTTTCCATTGAATTCATCTAGGGGGCGTCTTCTATGAATTCTGTTTAATGAAGAAACTTGTTTGCATGGATGTAATGTCGCCAATACACTGCCACACCTACTGTTTGGTTGGCCTAAGTTTTTGATCTATCAACATTCCCTAGGCCTAGGCAATTATATGAAGAAATTGAAATATGATTGTGCAGAAGAGAAGCAATTGGTCAAAATGATGCTGAGTGAGAAGGATCCATCAGTTACACTTGGAATAGCCAGAATTTTGTTGGGTATTTCAATAATAAATCTCACATTGACAAAGACTGTTGGTATCAGATAAGGTCCCAAGGGAATATAAGGTGTCATCTTATATTCCCTTGTGATCCAGCTTGGTGTAATGGTTAAGAGCAGCGGCTTGGGCTTGACTCAGCCTGATAAAGCTGTTCTGACTGAGCAGTGGTATCAGGGCTCTCTCAACCTCACCCACCTCACAAGGTGTCTGTTGTGGGGAGAGGAAAGTGAAGGCGATTGTAAGCCACTTTGAGACTCTTTCAGGTAGAGAAAGGGGGCATATAAAAAGCAACTATTCTTGCCTGTTAACTTTGGTTATTACACTGTATTCTGATTAATTTTTACTATGCCAATAAAGGTTTTCTGAATTTGAATCTCTGGCCAGGCTGGAAGCCAGGCTGAGTTGGGGTGGAGGCCAAAGCTTCATCTAGGCATGCTATAAGCCGGTCCGAGCAGCCCTTTCAACTACCTTCCCCAGAAACACAAGATTCAAGACAGGGTGGTAGTTGGCCAGGTCCCATGGATCTCACAATGGCTTCTTCAACACAGGCCAAACTGGAGATTAAGCAGAGAAAGGAAGTCGAGGGAAAAGGCTAATCAAAGCAGTTTCTTAACTAAGCCCACAAGAGATATAGAGTGTGTCAAGCCCAGTAAATACCATCTCTAATGTTATCAAACTAAAATGTAGTAGAAAGACATGTTCCCATCCCACATGCTTGCAAAATGCTGCCCCCAACCAACTTCCTTTAATTGGAGGGCCATAATAAGAACTGCAAGTGCAGCACAGCCACCACACACCAGCGTGCAAGAATTAACACAGCAAGGACTTACCAGAAGTCTGCCTGGGGACAAATTCCTTACTGAGAGCCCGGTTAGGTGGATGCCATGTAGCGATCACTTTTTCCTTGTCTTCATCTTCCTCATCAAGTGACATGCTCAGACTTCCAAAGTTCCGCTGTAGCTGGGCCACACTTGAGACAGCTGGTTCAGAGCCACGCCGGGCTCCTCCCCAGCTCCTTACAGAAGCCTCTGGCAAGATGGCTGGCTCTGAGCCCCGGCGATTCAATGAAATCACACCTCCCTGCAATCCATTGAAGGCAGACTCTGAGCCACATCTGCTCAAGGCTGGTGCTTCCGAGATATGCTGGTAGCTAAGAGATTGAATATTGACAGAATTTCATTCAAAGCATAGAAGGCAAATTTATTTATTTGCTTTATATACTGCCTTCCAAAGCAAGAAGGCTCAGGGCAGTGTATAATAATCACAATCAATAACAATACATTATTGATTAAAATATAGTTAATAATATTTTAAAAACTGCTTAAAAACAATATCTGCATCTAACAAAATCGATTTTGACTATAACTTCTAGCATATTCCCCCTGCCAATAGATCTTCTACCAGTCTGTGGTATTTCCGTAGGTGGGGCCCTATTAGATGTTATAGAGTCACTGGCCCCAGTCAAAAGCTTGGCAGAAGAGCTCTGTCTTGCAGGCCTTGTGGAACTGAGCCAGCTCCATCAGGGGCCAGATCTCCTCCAGGAGCTCATTCCACCAAGTGAGTGCAGGACTGAAAATGTTCTGGCCCTGGTTGAGGCCAGATATACTTCTCTGGGGCCAGGGACCACCAACCGGTTGGTATTCACAGAGCAGAGCACTCTCCAGGGAACACAGAGAGGCTGTCCCTCAGGTATGCTGGGCCCAGACTGCAGAAGGCCAATACTTTAAACCTCATCTGAAATTCAACTGGGAGCCAGTGCAGCTGCCAAAGCACAGGCCAGATATTGGCCCTTCAATGTGTTCCTCTGAGGTCCCAGGCCGCTATGTTCTGGACCAGTCGCAATTTCCAGATCAGGGATAAGGGTAGGCCCATGTAAGGTGAGTTACAGTAGTCCAATCCAGAGGTGACCATCATGTGGATCACTGTGGCTAGGTGCTCCAGAACCACGTAGGGTACTAGTAGTTTGGCTTGGTAAAGATGGAAAAAATCTCAGCCATGCTACTTTTATGATCTGCACCCCCATGGTGAGGAATGCATCAGAGATCACATCCTGGCTGTGTGCACAGTCATAAACTGTGGTGGCAGTGGCATAAAGAGCTGAGCATTCAAGGCACAGTGATCTGACTATGGCTTGTCATTTGCTACTACTGCAGCAGCTTTCCACATTCTGTAGGGCCTGCAAAACGGAGCTCTTCCACCAAGTGTTTGGTTGAGGCCAGGGCAATGAAAAAGATCTCACCCCCCCCCCCCAGGGCTGGTGTTAGCACCTGGGCGTTACCAGCTAGGCCCTCTCTCCTCCCCAATAGTGGGTATCAATCTTGGGTGTGGGGCTTGTTTTATTTATCATCTGTTGCTGTGTATTTTATATTGCATCTGTCCTTTAATGGGGGTTTTAATGGGATTTTTAATGAAGGCATTGTAACCTGCCATGAGCTACTGTATAGGAGTGGTGGACAAGAAATCAAACAAAAAATAAATATAAATACCAGATCCACTCCCAACTCTGCACAAAGATGAAATTCAGGGTGTGGTCTGCCTAATGGTTGGGACCAGCAACAAACTGTAAGAGCCCTAGTGTAATGTCCAGCTGGCCACCATCTCTACGAGGCCCAACAGGGCACCTGGGAGGTGTATTGGGCAGCCGGTATACCAACCAAATGGACAAGCCCTTGGCTGGGTTCCACCTGAGGCCAACACTTTCAAGGCCTGGGATCAACAGTGCAGGTTGTGTGCTGAAGGAATAAGCCTCCTATACCAGTATTCCACCCCCACACGCACACACTGACCTGAGATTTGTAACTGATGGAGGACCGAAAACCCAAATCACCCAGATCTCAGGATATTTAAAAGGGGAAAGGCCCTTGAATAGCTCAAGGCAAAAGGACTTTTGTAGTGTAACAGTATGTTAGAACATCTACAAGACCAAGTTTGTCATGGAAAATGGTTAAGTGACCTTGTGACAGTCACACTTCAATCTAGCCTACTTCACAGGGTTATTGTAAGGATAAAATGGAGAAGAGAAGAATTAACTAATCCTCTTCAAGCTCCCATTAAGAAGGCAAGGTATAAATGAAATAAGCACATACATTGCTTCCAAGAAGCTCAGTATCAGGGGACGAAAGTGGAGTGATGGGTTTGTTCACTCCTCTGATAACTGAAAATATCTTAGTATGAAAGACTGATGGTGTTATGGGATGTACTCCATGAGCCAAGCTTCTTCCCCTGCCAAATAACTGTACACAGTAGAGGTAGGAGGTGGTAAAAACTGTACAATACAGCATTTTCCTACCCAAACCACAAATCAGTCCTATTGTGTCAGTGTGTGCATGTGGGGGGTGGAATACTGGTATGAGAGGCTTATTCCTTCAGCACACAACCTGCACCAGAGTACTACTCCACATGGAAAAAAGCCTAGCCACAGAGTGCCACTTCCTCCACATTCTACCCCCAGCACTGCAATCCAAAATGCCTTCCCAAGCAAAATTCAGGATGCAGTGGGAGGGGAGAACTAAAGCTGCATCCCATGGTCAGAAATCTCCCTGTAGAAATGTTCTGCTGCAACCAACTCAAAGGCTTTATCTATATCTTCTATACATACAATAAACAAAGATTTGAAGGTAGGTAAAATGGCAGACAATTTCCTATTAGACTCCTTGGAATCCCACCTTCCTTTAAACAAGGGGAAACAAGACAAGCAGCTCCTTATATTGTTAAGCATCCATTCATGTATCTACCAAATTAAGAGTAAAAGATAGAAAGAAAAAGGCTTTTTTGTTTACCTGCAGCGGTCTCCATAGCCACAGAACCCATTCTGGAAATACCTACAGATCTGAGTCTTCTTCCTGTCGTGGGAAAATCGGCAGTTCTGTCCCCATCTGCAGGCTCCACGGGCAAAGTTCCTGAATACAAAGCAAAAGCTGAATTTGCTACCCAATCACCATAATCTCATAACCCAAATACCATCCTATTACAAGGCCACTAGAATAAGTGTATTAGGAACTGAATATACTGGCATTAGATACAAGTGTGTCATTTCCCATAAAAACGAAATACGTGAGGATGTCCACTGAGCCATACTTTATTTACAGAGTAATTGTGTTGTTTCCTATGTCTATTGTAGCACATTCAAAAAAGATTAGCAGCCTTACATGCACAGAAATTATTCAGATAATGATTTATTTATTTGGATTTTAATGATATTAACAGCAAGTATCTAAATATTGTAATGAACCCCTGGTTCCTGTCCTGGTTTCCATATTCTTCTCCCCAATACTTCCTGGGACTCCCGCCCAATTCTGGCATCTCCATGGGGCTTGGAGTACCACCCCTCCCCTCGCTCTCAGCTTGCATTTCAAAGGCTTCCTCTGGTTTCCACGGTGCCTTGCTATCTCCCTTCTTCAAGGCCGCCTTCTCCAGAGCCCAAAACAACAGATGGGGAAATTGCTTTAACACCACTCCATATCAAAGGACACTGTGATCCTACTTTCCTGTGTGAATGCCCAATTCCCACCTAAGTTGATTTTTTGCCCTATTCCTTTCCCACGGCCCAGGTATATATGTCCTGCCACCCCCTACTATGGTGTCTCTGTCAAAACTTGCTGTCTTTGAGCATATGCAACGTGTGGACTTTACTTTGCTGACTTGCCCAAATAAAGGCTTCTTACTTAAAGCTTCTACTGAAGCCCGATGGTGATGTGTTTGGCGTGAGTTTGCTGGGTCTCAACTGCTTGGTTCTTGACAAATATGCCCTTGAAAATATTTCTGGATGACCCCTTGATTGTTTGCTTAAACTAGCAATTTACTTTAAGACAAGTGTTGACCTTCCCTATGCTACAGAAGTTACACACTTGCAAGCTGTAGCTTAAAGCCCTCCTTAACAAGCCACATTAGCATTGTCCTTAGTCCAATTTAGAGTCATTGTAGTGTGGCAGTTACAGCAGAGGTGTCAAAACTAATTTGTTACAAAGGCTGGCTCTGACATAAATGTCACTTTGTTGGGCCAGGTCACGTGTGCCTTAAAGTGTAAGGCCAGCTACCAGAGATACTTCACAACTACCTGTAGCCCACACCCTTCCTCAGCACCTAATTAACCACTCTGCTCAATATGTACAAGAGGTTTTGTGCAGTAGAGTTATTGCCTGATAACCCAGGTGCAACAACCAGAGATGCTTGTAGCTTTGCAAAGACTAATACGTTTCAGAAGTTTTTGATGAGCATGAAGTCCTGCAGCCCACTGCCACAGCAGACAGCGACAGATGGCCAAGTAGAATCAACCAGTCAACAGGCTTTGGGGAAGGGAGGGGTATGAGGCAGCTACACAATCTCATACCTCCCTCTGTCAAAATCCCACTTTCAGTGACAAGACTGAACCACAGGGGGAACTGTGATGCTCCCCAGCACCACAAGCAATCTTTAAGCACTGCCACTCTCCAAAGATACCAGCTCTAACTGCCTTTTGCTGCCAACTCCATGGACTTATCCAACCACTCAAAGTATTACTCTACTTGTGTGAGTGCACAGACTCATAGCCAGTGCCTGCCTCTGCCATGTGCCAACCCAGTGAGTTTTTCTGAATGCCTACACCTATCCCTGACTTTCACCTAACACAGGGTTTCTTGACAGCCCTGCAAGGGTTTCCCAAATGGGTGGGAGTTGGGAGTTTCCCCAATGGCTCCCCTCCCAAAATGACCATTGATGGGCTTGGAGAGGGTGGGAAGGGGAGGGGCCCTGGGTGGGTGTGTACATAGCTATTTTTCCCAACCATATTCTGCATGATATCACCACTTCTGGGGTTTCTCGAATGTTTCAGGGATTTCTTAATGGCAAAAATGTTGAGACTGACCTCACCCCTTGTCCCCCACTTCCATTCAGACAGTTACTGCATCTGTGCATTTCAGCTTCACAACTTATTTAATCTTGCCATGCTGCCAAGGACGAAAGGCAGGAGAAGCAGCATACATTTGGGTCAGCAGGTGAGCAAACTCTGGCTCAACCCCAACCCTCGGCATTCACATGCTTACACAAGTGGATACATTTGGTGACATGGCCAGAGGCTTTCCATAGGCTTTTGTGCCCACAGGCATCTTTCTTGGGCTTCCTGCAAACTGGCTGGGCTTAGGGAGGTGAGGCCAAAGAGATTCTGCCTGCCACACATAAACAGCCACCATCTTTTCAGCAGCCCAGGTATCAGAGGCAGAAGGTCAATGAGCTCCAGCTGGAGGAGGTGGTGGCAGGTAGCATGACCTAGCCTAATGCAGCTGCATAGAGCTCAAGGCCAAACCAGCCCTCTTCACCTTTTATGGTCACCAATCTGGATTGGGCAATCCCTGGAACAGAGATGCTGGGGAGGGCCTGTTTTGAAAAGGTAGGGACCTCAGTTGGAGGTATAATATCCTAATATAGACCTTTTTGGTCCACATTCAGACTGGTTCCCCTTCCCCCAGTTGCTCGCAGAGCCCTGGACAGGCCAGTTCCAGCCGTCTGGCTGTATGTTTGACATGTCTGGGCTAGAGTGTCAGACAAAGATCAGGGAAACCTAGGAATAAATCCCCATTCTATGATGCAAGTTTGCTGGGTGACCTTGGGCTACTCACCCACTTCCTTAGCATTGTGAGATTAAAGGGAATAGAGGAGAATGATGTATGCTGCTTAAGGTTCCCATTGGGGCAAAAGGTGGGGTATAACTGAAGTAAAATAAATCTTTTTGCACCCCAATTATTACTGCCCATGTAAGCAAAGAAATGTAATTTTAGGTATATTTGATAAGAATGCTGGACACACAGGAATGCAGATTTACTGAAAGTCAACTTTGCTGTGGTTTTAGCAATACTTGTGTAGAGGTATTTAGCTTTTATTTGGTGATGGTGGAAAGTGCTGTGAAAGTCACAGCTGACTTGTGGTAACCCTCTAGAGCAGACTTTCTCAACCAGGATTGTGTGAAACCCTGGGGTTTCCTGATGGCCTTGGAAGCATTTCCCAAATGGGTGAGAGTTAATTTTAATATATTTTTAATTTGTTAAACATTTATTGGGAGACATGACCAGATATGGCCATGTTGACCTTCACCACCCCATCCCAAAATTGCCAATGATAGACCTGGAAGGGTGGAAAGGAAAGGGGCACCATGGGCTGTGTACAGATATGCTTCCCAACAATATTCTTCACTATCACGCCCCTTCTGGGCTTTCTCAGAGCCTGAAGAATGTTTCAGGGGTTTCTCAAAGTAAAAAAAATTGAGTAAGGTTGCCAGTTTTCAAAGCAAGGTAAGTTTAGAGGCAGTTTGCAATTTCCTGCCTCTGTGTCATGACTCTAGCATTCCTTGGAGGTCTCCCATCCAAGTTCTATCCAAGGCTGACCCTGCTTATCTTCCAAGATCTGAACAGATCAAGCTGGTGTGATCTATAGAATTTTCTCTGTCACCATTCAGCAGCATGGTAAAGCTCCTTCACCCAGTTCTCTCTCCTTTGTAATCTGGCTCCTTTCTTCATCATCTTCCTTGATGTCAGGTGAAACTCTTGTAAATTTCCACAGAGAGGCTTCCTCCCCTAAAGGCCATGTATGAACACCATCACTCATGCCACAGCAAATTTTGAAAAGCATACAAGGAACTGGGGAGGTGGCAAGGGTAAGCAGGCAGTGCAGGAAAGGTTACCTGAATGTCATTAACCAGATAGTAGTGGGACTGCTACCAAGTCTAGTCACAGAGCTGCAGCACTCCACTGTCAGCAACCAATAGTGAGAGGTGACTGAGGAGGATTCTCTGGTCCTACTTCAAAGGGAAATTGGAAGAAGAATCTCTGAAAGACACCACTGTCTCAGTGTGGACTGGGCCTCCTCCTATGTTCGCTGGAGGGTGGTAATGTACATAAACAGTAGTAACCAATAAGAATTTTGAAGTGCTCATTAAAGTCCTTGAGAATGCACATACAAATGAGGAAAAATAGGCCTTCCCTAGAATCAGGGCATAACCTCACAACTTGAAAAACCTGCTTCCCACACCTCTTGTCTTTTTCGTATTTTGTAACATCCGGCCAGACGAAGAGTTTCGGTGAGCTCAAAAGCTTGTTCTTTGTCAGTCTATTAAAAGCTATTTTCATAGATTTTGTTCTTGTTTTTATGGATTTTTCATAGACCAATGTGATAATTGACAATTTTTCTTTATCAACCACTATCAGGCCTACAGTAACTACCCAGTATCAGCGCTAGAGATCATTTACATTTATTGTAAGAGTTTCTTTCTACAGGCCAATGTTACTAGCAAGCCTGTCCCAAGGGGCTGCGTTTCTCCAGCCAGAAACTGTGCTACAAAGTCTGTTCCTTCCCGAAGAAAATGGAAGAACAGTGAGAAGTTCCTTGGACAAAAGCTCCAGCCCCCCCCCCCCCCCCCCATGTTTAGCCACATTCAAGCCACAATCCTCATTCTGAGAAAGAGAGCTTTGGATCTGGGACTCTCACATCCCGAAAACCTAGTTGGTTTTCTCGATGCTAACTTCCCATTCTGGTTTCATTTAAAAGTGAATGTAGCGTTGTTAGCAGCCCTTTCCTGTCCGCTCACACGTAGGAGGAGAGAAAGGCGACGATCTGAAAGTATTTGTCCGGAGCCTGGCAAAAGATCACGCCCAACCGGCCCACAATGTGTCGCCCCGCCTCTCTGCAACGCATTTGAATCCCCGGCCTTTCTCGTAAACACGACGGGAGAAGCTGGCTCGAGAAGCCCGCCTCCTCCGAGGGCAAGGGGGAAAGGAGGAGAGTCCCTCGGGCGCATTTTATCCTTTTCGAGGCTGCGCTCGAGCGGCCCTCCTGAACTTTTCTTGCAATCCAAGAGCTGCTAGCGTGCAGCACGCTCTAGGCCGAACGAGCCAGCCAAAGAGAAGCCACAAAACTTGGCCCGCGAGTGGGGGGGGGGGCGATGCTCCGCCTGAGAAGTAAATCACCGCCCCCCTCCCTCCCAGGCGAGTTCACTTAGTAGCGCTTCAGCTGCTGCAAGGGGGGCAGGGGAAGGAAGGAGAAAGAGAAAGCATCTCCCCCGCTCGAGTTGCACTATTAGCAGAGCGCACATGGGCCCGAGGCAAATGCTCTAGGCTCTCTGAGCCGGGGCCCCGACGCCCTCGGAAGCCAGCCTTAGGGCCAGGGCCCCTCGCTGGCACCGCCCCAAGCGGCATACCTGCACGGGACCCGGTTGGAGGCGGACCCGCGGGCGGCTGGGCGACCACTTTCTCCGACGAACACCGCCGACTCCATCTCTCCCGCAGCCAGCCCCGGACTCGAACAAACGTAGTTGGACTTCCCTCCCTCCAGAAATATTTATGGCAGAGGCGGGGCTTGGGGCCGCACAGCCTATTGGCGCGGGGAAGGCGGGCGCAGCCAGCTCCCCGTCAGGCCGTCGAATGGCGAGGCTTGGATTTGAAACGAGAGGGGCTCTTCGAGGTGCGGGGAATGGGGGTGGGCGGGGTGGCTTGCCGAGGCGGGCAACAGTAACCCCGCAGCTTCCGGTGGCCCTCGGGAGACTTCAGTGGCCTTCGGCTGATCCCCCGGCACACTAAACAGCAAAAGTTCATGCCGCGCAGAGGGAACGGGATTTGCACACGTCCAGGTGCATGCATGCCGATGGAAGGGCAGCGAAGTTCTTACGGACTGACTCCCTGGGAAGTCTGCTGTTCAGGAGAGCAACCGAAAACACGAGAACGGCGACGCGACTAAGACCAGGAACCGGTTTGAATTCCAACATAAGCTTTCCTGAGTCGGAGCGAACTTCTTCAGATACCGTAAAGTGGTAGGTAGACAAGATGATAAGTGGACAATCGGCTGAAAGCACCACTTCCTGGCACTGGTAATCTCGTTAGTCTAGATAGGCCGCGGAAGGTGAGGACTGGAAATTCCCGTAGGAATACCGGGCTCCCTTGTGCCATTAGACGAGAATCAACGTAGAGACCCGTTCTTTGTCGAGCCTTCGAAATGACACGGTTTGGGCTGCAAGGGCCGCCCCACAGGGATTTAGCGGCACAAGCCAGAAAATCTCCTGAATAGGAACACACCTGCAGCAAGAGCACAGGAGGTTCCTGTTACTATTGCTGTGATCCTCAGCAGGGCATAACCAAATTAAATTCATAATCCCCAATCAAAGGGTTGCAGATTGCCTTCCCTAGGAATCAGAGCATATTTCAGCTCCAGGAGTGCTGGCCATGCAGGATGGGTGTTTGTGTTTTTCTCCAACAGGCCTCTTGACCTGAAGTGACAACTTTCTTTTCTAAAAATACTTTTTATAATAAAAACTTATTATTAAAACAACCAGATGTTGCTAGAACCCCCTAAATTGTAGCACATCAAATTCCTCTCATCTCACGCTTCCAGATCTGCCTGTCACCAAGTGGTTAGTCGTTTTTCAGAAACGGTGCCTCCATTGTCATGCTTAAAATCTCTTTCTGGTCCTGTGACCTGGTTTTGAGCTGTGCAGGGATGTTTAAAATGAGTATGTGTAACTTTAAGAATCTCTTGTGGTGGTGTTTTTGTTGTTTGAAGGAAGTCATTCATTGTAAATAATTCATTTGAAATGTGGTGTTTCAGGAGAATGTTATGTATACCATGTACCATCAAAAAGACACACAAGAGGAAGAGAGCAAAGCATGATGGGAAACTGCCTCCATCGGACTCGGTGCAGAAAGTATGACACAAATATCAGCCTGGGAAATAAGAGGAGGAAAGCCCAGATCTGGAAATTCAAGAGTTGACTCACAGCATCCAAAGGAAACCCAAAACGAGGCTAAAACAAGGTATGTTTCCTAATGCGGAAACAGTCCAAGCCAATCTCCATTTGTCCATTCATGTTTTGAAGTCCACATGGAAGAGACATGGAAGGCTGATGGCCCAGTTTACATCTGGGTGCCATAGCAAAAACAGATTGTAAATGAGCCCCATGTATTCTGCAGTAGTATTTCAGGGTTTTTCTACTATCACCTATAACTTGACTTTGTTGTTGAATGGTTCCAAAATATGAGAAAATAAAGGGACCTTATATGTTTGAGTGTTGTGATTATTAGCATGGTTGAGTTTATTGTTAATGGCTTGGCCTGAATAACTTGGCTGAGCAAAGCCTTAACAAAAGAAATAGAATTGTAGGTAGCTGTGTATATTTCATGCGAGGTGGGAGATATGTATCTTCTCTTTGAAAATATAAAAACTGACAGTTCATCAGAATCCTCCCCAGTATTATTTGAAACACAGCATTTCTTGAATGGCTGACAGCAACAAAAATAAACATATCTTAACAAAGCAATTAATTTTAGATTATACACATTCAAGACATGGAAGCCAGACTTGATTGCATTATTATTGGTTGATGAACACCCTAACTCTCATACACAAAGTTCCTTTAGAAGATAATCCACCTGTTGCAGAATACAAATGGAATCCAGTAGAACCTTCAGGACTAAAAGAACAAACTAAGAGGCTATTTATTAAATGGAGCTTATTCCCATGAAAAGTTTCTCAAGGCTCAATAATGAAATTTATTCCAGCAAATTCCATCATGTTAGCCTTTAAAGTGTCACTGGATTGCTGTTTTATTCAGCCACAATAGACTAACATGGCTGCTTATCTGGAATTCCCTATTGCAGAATCCCTTTCTTGGACAATATTTCCCAAAATAAACACAAAAATGATGGGTACTAGTGTTAGTCTGGTGGTAGGGGCAGATCCTGACACAATAGTAGTGTTTATCAGGACCAACCAATATATTCTAAAATAAAATACTGAGGGATTTTTTTTCCAGACCATTTCATAGACCAAATGTGAAGTACAAAAACAAAGGGTGAGAAAGACAGCGGATGCAGAGCTTGTTGCCAAAGTCCAAACTCATTAGTTTGAAACTTGCCTAAGATGGAGACCAGGAGCTGTTGCAGTCTTAATCACACAATGATGGCCACAGATTCGGGATGCACCGGAGTTTTTCGCTTACTATTCTGTGATACAAGAATAATTAGGATACAGTGGTTTTGTTTCTGACAGCAGCAAGAGTTCCCTGTGGTTTACTAGCCATCCATCTGGGACAGGAGAAAACCTTGATAAGCACAATACCCCAGACCATCCAGGTTGGTGCGATACAGGCAGGAAAACAAAGAAAAAATGGCAGGGCCATATTTAAAACTTGTCTATGTCATGTTTCCAGCCAATTTAGTGTTCCTAATGCAGCCGCATAAGAGTCTGAAATGGGCGAAATACTACGCTACAATTACTTCTTAAATACTTCCATTTTATTTAAAGTTGTCAGTCACTATTTATATTATTAAAAACACTTGGGAGTTTGTATTTCTAGCAAAAATATACATTTCAGTTTGCGGATTGTTACAACACCCCCCCCCCCCATGTATACATCCCTCAAGTGCTGGAAATACATATCTAGCATCTTTTGAGGGATAGCCAGGTGCTTGTGGATAGAAGGTCCAGGGTAAGTACTCAAAAATAGGGATGGGCACAAACCAACTCATGAGCCAAAATTCAGCATAAACTTGACCTGGTTTGGAGCTGACCTGACAGGTCTACCCACCCCACTGTTAGGCTGAAATGACTACCAGCCATTTAATCTTTCCTAGGTGATCCCCTCGCCCCCCCCCCCAAGCCATGGCAAGCTGCAGCTGGAAGGGGGATTTGAACTAGCCAGTGCAGGGGCTGTCCCAAACCCTGAACTGAACCAGAATTTTTCAGTTTGTGCCAATCTCTACTCAAAGGTAGACATTGCAAAATCAGTTTAGTCAGTGTGCCCACCTGTGGGTACTGCTACATGAAGTTTAACAGGCATTCCACCTAACTCACATACTTTTGTGTGCGGTAGACATGGAACATCACAATGCATGGTTATTCTGGTTTAAATACTGTACCATGACCTTTATGGACATTGGGCAGAGAAAACAATTGGACTTGCTTTGGCAGCTTTCCAGAATGGAACTGGCAGAGAAATAATTTGCCAAATCTTCTACCAACAATAACTTCAGGGACTATATGTGTGATTTGTCAGGAGGAAGTTAAAAAATTCCAACTACAGCTCAACTTTATTTTGTGTTTGAGAAAGATATGACATAAAATGAGTCTGACTTGTTGCAGGACCAGAAATTATTGTGCAAAGAGTCAAACTAAGCATGACAATAGGAGATCCAATCTTTGATCTCACACTTAAAAAAAAAAGAAAACCTGTAAGGAGACACAGATTTGGGCCATGGTACAGGGGATGGAAACTAATGTATCTTTCCACTTCTGTATTTTAATCTCATTCTGTCTTCCCTAGAACATTTACTCCAGGGAGGAGGAACACAGGGCAAATAGCAAGGGTGATAGGATACAGAAATAATGCAATTGATAGAGAAGGAAAAATTCCTTTCCCCATCCCAACTCCCCACAACACTCTATGCCCCTCAATATTTAGTTCAATCCTAAGAAAATAAGATTGAAAGGAGGAAGAGAATCAAGTATATGCAATAATGTAGAACAGGGTTCCCCAACTTTTTTATGCCTGTGGGCACCTTTAGAAATCAGACTCAGCATGGAGGGTACATAAAAATGGCTGCTGAAGCTTACCTTGAGTCACGTAGTGCAGATCCTTGTGCAGTAGTGGTAGCTGCTGCCAAAGAAATCAAAAGCTTTGCTGGGGAAAAGCCCCACCTGACCATACCCATGTTCTAAAAACACTTGATAGGCACCAGAAAAGGTTTTGGCAGGCACTATGGCACTACGGGCATAACTTGGGGGAGCCCTGATGTAGAACTATTCAGTGATGTGTTTTCCCCTGCTCAATTGTCTGTCAACCCATCAATATGCAGAAATAGGCCACACCTTGGCAATTTTGTTTGTGCAGTGCTAAAAGGTCATCTTACATCATAAGGGCTAAACCGCAAGTGGAGTCTGGGGACATCACATGAGTGCTATGAGATTATGACTGGGCTCTAGATAGGGATGTGCACAACACTAATCTCCAAGAGGCAGATTTCAAAGATACATTCCTACCTGTTAAAATTACAAGTTAATATGTTGGATGCTCACTATAATCACCCTAGCCAAAGCTGTACCATAAACCAATGTTAAAATTGGATGACAAGGGGTGGGGGGAGCGAAAGACAAGCTTACGTGATTTGGAAAGAAGTGACAACACAACTGAATTCAGTTCATGGCTGCACACTGCAAAATCTGTCCTTATGTACCCATATTATGCACCTGTGAAAGTGCCATCAAGTCTCAGTCACCTTTTGGTGACACTGCAAGGATCCTGAGGCAAGAGATGAACAGAGGTGATTTGCCATTGACCGCCTGGCATAACAACCATGGATTTCCTTGGTGGTTGCCCACCAAAGTACTAGCCAGGGCTTTCCAAGAGACAGGCTAATGATATCAGGCTAGCCTGAGCTATCCAGGGTAAGTGATGTCATCACAGCCTACGTATTCTTTTAAAGTTATTTTACACTGATTCTCTTCTCCAATGGCATGGAATCCATTTGAGAAACTATTGAAATACAACAGCTTAAGGCCTCAAGTATAAAAAATAATGCCAGAATGAAGATCCCAGTACTAAGATTCTTAAATTACTTCCCAGCATCATATCACCTAACATTGTGGTACTAATGCTGGGAACAGACTGCAAAGTCACAGATGGAAGAAACCAGGAAAGCCTCACACTGGGCAATTTACTCATTAAAAAGTTTACATGAGATATATGGTCACCAACAGGACTTCAGAACATTTACAAGTTCTGCCCTGGGACCTCAATTCCTAGGTGCATGCAGAGCTAATGCAGATTAAGACTGCAGTACTTAGGGAAAATGGGTTTAAGCTCCTGGCCCCCATTTTCTTAACTTGAAATGGCCCTGAAGAACTGTAAGCTTTCTCAAGCGGATAAATGGCAGTTCTTTCAGACTGTTTTAGAGGGGGGAAATAGCACTGGAAGGGGGGAGGACTTAATCCTTTCTATATACTTGGGAACAAGGGTTCTCATCATAGAATACTGTCCCACCTTTTGACACTCCAAGTATCTGCCATATGGATATTTTAATATGTGAATCTGCCCACAGTCCAAACAGGATGGTTTCATATGGTCCATATATTCAAGTAGCAATGATCTCCCTGAAAAAGTAGCTCCTTATACATTAACTGGTGAATAAATTCATTTTGAACTTGTGTCGTAACCATGGCAAAAGGTAAGAGTGAGAGTCCAAAGACTGAAGTGGAACCAACCTAGAAATTAAAGAGCGGTTGAAATTATATTTTAGGCCTTTGAGAATATAAGATAAAGGTCATGGCAATTTTGAGAGGAAATGCTCAGAGGGTAATATTGAAATGTTTGCTTATGCAATGGTTATTGCCAGCACTGGAGATGCAGAATGGGTGAAGCCAGCACATGATGCAATACAGGCTCATGGGAAAGGCACAGTTGCAATTCACATATCAAGAATTGTCCTTCAACTCTTTCAGGAACAACCACAAACGGACATCAAAGAAAAACACAGCATCCTTCTGTCACTTGGATTTAAGAGCAGACTGTGTGCTGCCCTCTTAAGAAAATAATCAGTATTGTATTCCCTGCTGGGGGGGAGAGAGACTCAAGTGCTTTCAAGGATTTGCATTACTAGACTGCAGGGAGTATTACAACTACTTTCAGTTAGATTCGCTTAGATGAAGGAAGCAAATGGAATTTTGTCAGCTACCATCCAAGAGCAATATACCCATCCTATTTTGTTTCAAGCCCACTTCCTTATCTGGTAAACTCTGGAGCCCATTACAAGGAACAGGAACTTAAAAACAAGCCTCCACTTCTTAGTAAATTTCAGTGGACTAAGGATCATAGATACTCATGGAGGGCTTCAACAAAATATTGCAAAACAACTCAAAGGAGAAAGTGTTCCCAATGTGGAAGACAGGAGGTCTGGCTTTCCATGAAGAAAGCATATCTATTTTTGTGTACCGAGGGGAATGAGCAAAGGCCTCCCCCCCTCGAAGCTGTCCCCATAAAGAGTGTCCGTACCCTTAAACACTTGTAAATTTCTTTGGGAAATTTGTACATATACAAGCAAATGCACACTCTTTCTTTGCACACCCTAGAATTTGCCACTTATGGCCAAGCTAGAGTTCAGAGTGCAATACAAAAATAATATACAGTGGATATATGATGCAAATGCTGTTCCTGTACCTGCCAGACAGTTGCCTGGAAATGACCCACAGTTCATGAGTATCTGCAAGGTTTGTGTAAACACAACAGCTGCCCAGAGGCAGTGTATCAGCCAAACTATTGCAACATATATTTAGCTTATGATGTGCCTTATAAGTTTCACTTAGTGTATGTATGTTAACGGAAGCCCTAACCTACCACTAAGTGGTGATACCAGATGTGAGGCTGTACACCCCTTTGTACAGTATATGCAGCCATCAGATAGAAAAAGCATTTCCAGTAGAAGAAATGGAAGACACAGGGGATTTGTTGGCCAATGTACAAAGCATTTCACTGGACTCCATGGCTTTAACCTATTTCATAAATATAGGTTCCTCAGTACATGTCTTTGTAGATTTCCTGCAAGAGTGGATGCAGGGAAGTCTCTGTTTCTGTCTTTTTGATCTTCTGCACCAGCTGTGCATGTTCAGTCACTAGCTGCCGCAAGTCAGCCATCTTCTGCAGCAGCTTAGGGAAGAGGTACTGAGTGTCTGGGTGATTGGCCTGCAGGTGGAACTCAAGGGCCTGGAGGATATTGTCTTGAATCTCCTCTACCTGTTTAATGTTCATCAAGCCAGGGCGGTCTAGAAGAGAGGAAGAGAAAGATTAAATGAGACTTACATTATTTTCTGTATTCGTTCCTCTGAATACAAACTGTTTAAAATTCTTCATTTTTCCAAGATGTGATCCTAGTTTTCTCCTGAGCTTGCTGTCCTGCAGAAAGCTTTTCATACAAGGGAGTATTCTGACAAGCAATGTTTTCTTCAATACCAACAACCAGCCTGCACTCATATGGTCTAGCAGAAGAAAATATCCTAGGTATTGCTAATTACATGATCAGGGCTTGGAATTCTGCAACTGGCTGACAGGACGTGAGACAGACACATACAGCTCATTTGGGTGTTTCCCACAGTATCAGTGCACACTTGTGAGAGACGGGTAAAGAAATGCTTTTCTAGATGTCTAACAGTTTTTCCCATTGAGTGCTGCCTCCCCCCCTCCCCAACATTATCTTGTGGAAAAATAGTGGTGGGGTCATCTGTTTATCCAGAAGTTTAGCCTTGAGAAAGAAGCCTTTTAGAAGTACAAAATTTGATTTTTACTGAGAACCAAAGAGTTGCAGAAAGCCTGAGAAGCAGGAGGCAAAAATGAGGAAAATAATGTTGAACGGAAAAAAGACATGATATTGTCCTACATGTGTTTTTAGATGTAGATGGCAGGAGGTCTAAAGGAAAGGGGCAGCAGTCTACTGGGAGCTCTAGGAAGCAGAGGCAGACTAGGTAGTTAAAATAGCTGTGGGGAAAACACACACTCCTAATCAGGTTAAAGGGTAGAGCCTAACAAGTAAAAAGAAACAGGATTATACCAGATTCAGGCAGGCAGGCCTGTTGGTCTGAAACAATAACACCGAGTACAAAATAGAACAAAGGTGCCACTGAACTCAAATTTTGTTCTAGGACTATACCAGATAATGGTAATTTCTTAAGGCAAGTTACAGAACGATGGGACTATAATGATCCAAATATGTTTGCTACCTTGACTGGCATGAATGCTGCAAGCATTTTTCTTCTGAACATCTTAGTAACTCCAAGCTACAGTAACTCCAAGCATGTTGCTACATGCTCTACATGGGATTGACTGTGAGTACTCAGCAGAAGCACTGGACACAGTATATACGAGCAGTGCTCCAGAGTCCCAATGCTGCAACCATCTCCCATGTCTGCCACAAGTTCAATGACTCCCCAATCTCACCTCCACATAGAATGATGGCTGCTACAAACAGAGACAGGTCACTGTCATCAAGTTCCAGGGCATTGAATTTCACAGCAAACTCAAATTTGGGTTCCATTATTTCATTGAAGGGTTTGCGCAAACTGCGAAGGAATTCACGTGTCACAAAGCCATTCCCATTGGCCACCAGGAGTCCATCCTTGTTCATGATGGAGGCTAGCATGGCAAAGATGGCTTCATGCACTCCATATTTCAGCAGAGTCACTTGGTCATTAAGATAAAGGCTGATGAAGCTAGGGATGCTCTTGGCAAATTCTGTAAGCTCACGCACAGTTTCCACTGATGTACACTGGCAGCGGTAAAAGACATGAACACCAATCTCCTTGTATGGCGGTATCTCATTTACCAGCTGCTTCCATACCAGGCCCTTTTCTGCTTGCCACAGGGTATCCATGTCATGAATCACAAATGGCTATATAAAGGAGAGAGAACATAAGGTTATGAATGGTAGCGAAGATTCAAGCCACTGGCTGAATAGTGACTACGTTTATCAACCATATCCTGTATTGCTAGTCAATCAACAGCTTTTGCCACTCCACCAACATAATGGAATGCAACAGGTGAGATGCCCCAGTCCCAGGTCCACTGGCTCTAGTGGATCCCCTGGCCCTCTCACCTGCTGATTGTGCAGCAAAAAATCTTTCCCCCAATGGGGCAGACATGTGGCATGTGGGGCTTTTGGCACCTTTAATCAGGGAAGGCAGGAGTGCCAGTGGTGGGACCTCTTTGCTTGTCCAAGTGTTCCCACTTGCTTGAAAGGTGGTGGTTTGGCAGGTGCCCTGGCAGGGCTGCTCCCCATCCCCATTTTCTTAACTTGAAATGGCCCTGAAGAACTATTAGCTTTCTCAAGTGGACAAACGGCAGTTCTCTGAGAATGTTTTAGAGGGGGGATATGGCACTGGAAAATGGCCACCCCTTCCCCTGGGCGTGCAACCAAATTCTTTGCAAACCCCCCTCAAAGTCCAAAGGGTAGGAGATGAGAAAGGCCATCCAAGATCCGCAAGGCAGGGACCCCTCTCTTTTTAGGGCTGTGGGGGGCCTGCTCAAAGCAATGCTCAGCCTGGGATTGCTTTTCAGGATGCCATGAGGCATGGAGCTTCCCTTGAAGGCCCCTTCCACTCACCTTCCCTGTTTATTCTAGCCTTCTTCACCCTCTGCACTGGAAGGGTCAGAGATCTGTAGCCAAGGAAAGCCTCACCAAGCCCCCTGCACACCCACAACACCAAGAACCCACCCATCCACCGAGTTTTGAGAATCCGACACATCCTCCAGAAGCAGAAATCAAGTTCTCATGAACTAATCCTGAAGTTGCCCATCAACCCTAAGAGTAACTAAGGCCACATGCAAACTTGTTACTGGTCTTAATATAAAGCATACATAGACAGAGTGGGTGGGCTGTTATGGTTTTGGAAATGTTGATACAACACACCTGACACATGGAACCCACATGGATGATTCTGCAGGTATCAGTACCATTTGCTCCTTTTCCAAACAGTCAGCAAGCAGTCTAAATATTATTCTCCAGTTCCAACCCCACCCCCAGTGCTGTTTTGTAACTACTGTGTATTCTTCTCCTGCCAATGGGAAGGTTCCACTATGGACTCTGCCCCAATGAAAGCAACTACTAAGGCAACAGTGTCCACGTAGTACGCTATAAAATTATTTGCTACTCAAGTATCAGCGACGTTATTAACTCAAAAAACAGAGGAAAAAAATGCTGGCAATTCTGCTGGGTATTTCGGTGCCTCTAAACATCAGAAATACTGGTGGTGACAGATAGGGCTATGCACAAGTTAGAACAGAGAGAGAAAGAGAAGTTAACACCCAACTCAGGTTGTTTAGCAGCACAGAAGATAAGGTGTCAGGACTTGGTAATTGTAAGAATGGCAAAGCAATCTACTTATTCCTGAATTTGGAGAAGAGAGAGAAAAAAATGCCCTACTTCTCCCCCAAAAGGCCTGAAAAAAAGGAACAAAGAAAGGGGGAGGGGGAAACCACACAAAAGATTTCCTTCTTCATTTTGATGAGAAACACAAAACAAAAGCAATAGGGAATATGTCCACCTACCATATTCTTCCCCTCTAATAATACAATGAACAGTTATAGACTCTCACTTCCTCTGTATTTTCTTTTCTTTTAAAATTGACACCCATCTACTTGCAACATTCACTACCTCCTACTGGGGGAGATAACCTTGCTTAGTCGACAGCAAGTTGCCTTGGGGTGGGCATTTAAAAATATTGTTCAGGAAGTAATATTATACATATTTAGAAGTCCGATGAGTATGCAGAAAGCTTTCTTTTGTCTTCTTAAAAAGAAAAGTTCAGGCTAAGTAATAAAGCCTTTATTTATAGTCTGCCTTTCTCACTGAAACTCATGGCAACATACAAAATATAGTAAAAGAAGACATTCCACATATTTAAATGTTTTCCCCTTTTTATTTTAAAAAAAAAAACTAATTCAAAAATTCCGCAAGTTTACATCTCTAATCGCACCCAAGCTAAAAACTACAAATAGGACAGAGTTCATAGAAGAATCTTTATCACCTTCCCTATTCCAATGGAGTCCTTGAACCTCCCCTCACCCCAGCTGTTCCTGCACATGGCACAGAACAGGGCATGTGGAGGCTGCAGTTGGAAAGGGAAATCTCATTCATCCCCTTCCTCAACTGCATGAAGTCTTTCTCTATTTACACAAAACTGCAAAGAGGAAAGGAGTCCTGCCCATTACATCCTCTATCTACAGCTCTACTGCCACATCCCAAGCCATTTTCAAAGGTCTCCTGACCCACAAGAACATATTTTAAGGGCTTCAAGTGGCAGCAGCAAATATGAAGTCTGTTCCAGTTATTGTTCTTACAATCAAAGCCAATAGTTGCCTAAGAATCGGCAGCCACCATCCATATTTAGAAACTGTGATGCCCTATATTTGAAATTTAGCTCCAGTTGTTTTCCACAGATAGGCTATGGTTGGAAAGTAAAGGTTTATTAGCTTGCTTTTATCAACCCCCCCCTTCCCCTGCTCCAATTCGGAAATGTTCCTTTCTTTTGAGAAACCATATAAAGCCTTGGAAGAACAAGAGGAACATCTGATTGTGGGAAATGCGTCTAAGTTTGTAATAAATTGGATTGATACAAGGGATATTAATCTGTTTCTGCATTTAAGAATTGTCTCTTGTGAACAGCAAATAAAATATTTTAGCATGTTAAGATTGTGAAGTCCTTTCACATCTTCTGATGATTCCTGATCCCACCAGCAGCTTGAACCACCTCCAAATGTCAAGCTGCTGGTATAAGTGACATCAACTGACAAGTTAAAGTACCTTGAATATAGCCAAGTCCTTTTCAACCTGCTTCTGCACAGCAGCAGCAACCCTCCTGCATGATACCAAACAGCAGAGCTCTGATCTGGCAACTTCTGCATTTTTAGTCCTCAAAGACAGTAATACTCACCGGTGTGCTGCTTGCTTTCCCAGTCAGGATGCCTCGTGCTTTCTTTTTGGTCATGTTGAAGTTTTTCAGGTAGGCATTGTAGATGTGCTTGGAAAAGAGTTTCAGGTCAGCCACCTGTTGGTTCTGGCAGCTAATTTCACTTGCTGTCAGTCCTGCCACCAGCTTCCTTTTCTCAGCTTCTGGCATGCGACCAAAACGAATGGCTGGAGCATAACAAAGCAGGCCAGGTTAAGGATTAGCAGACTATAAAATCTGGACTATAAAATCTCTCTTTACAATAACAGACAAAGGAAGCCGCAGGTGGGGGGGGGGGTCTTAACCCAAAAAGAATTGAATTAAGAACCAAGCATTTAAGGAAATCATCATTATCAGTAATAATACGGGATCCAGACTGCATTTTAAAAAATGACCAGGAGAGAAAAGTATATAATTGAACCATTATTCAAGAGCATTGTACTTGACTATAGCAGCAAGTTATCTAGAATGAGGTCTCTGATTCAAATCTTTGCCTTAGGTCACAGGTAATGATTATAAAACAATCTTACCTTGGTCTATGTTTCAGAAATGACTGCATTATAGTAATGTCTGGAGCCATTCTATAACAACATAATTTGACCACTGAGGAAGGCCAGTGGCTGAAATACACTGGCCAGAGTCAATAATGATCTATCTTCAGGATTAATGTGTGATTTTATTCTGAGCTGAGGCTATAACTTGGGCCTAGATTTGTTTTTATTGGTCAGAAATACATATATATATAGTCTACTTAAACCCCAAAGAAATCCTGCCATGCTGCTATCGATGCCTGTGCCTGGCTCATTAGAGGTTCACCTGTGAACAAAAAGAATCCTGGAAGCAGACTGACCCTAAGATCCTGCTGTGAAAGTTACCAGAAACGATCGACTGAGAAATTCAGTTATTTCCCTAAAAACAAAATGTTGAGGCATTATTGTAAAAGTAGGGGAAGTTCATTCACTAGAATCAAGTAAAACGCTGAATGGGTATTAGAGAGCACAATATGACCTGTGTACATGGAAGTTTATTTTAAATACATCTTTTTTTCTCCCAGATTGGAAGATACACTACATGTGTTGTTCCTATATGAAGAGATTTGGTAAAGTGGGATGGACTTCACTGTGAAAGAATTTTCTCTCATCTATGTGACATTACGCCTGATCAAAGGAAAGGGGATTTTAAAAGAGTTCTGAGAACGGCACATATGGACAATTGTTCTCAGTCTCCTTCTCTATCAACTATATTCAGGGCAGTCTATGAAGGCTTCCCTGCCCGTGTAAACCAGACTTGGGTTCAGGCTCAGCCACAATTGAATTAATCTTAACCAGAGATTTGAAATCAAAATGAAAAGTAACATTACTTTAAAGCAGAAAGGAAACAGGCTGCAATAGTAAGCAGAGATACCTTGAGGAGAATCAGCCTTACAGGCAAGCAGTTAGACCAATACTTTAGTACACTTCAGCACAAAATAGCAGCCTGCCCAGTACCCAGTTCTGGCACTCATCCAGCAGTTAGCCTTCACAGAGCAGTGCGTATCTCAAGAGAATGCAGGGGCAGGGAATAAGCCAGAGGTAGTCAAACTGCGGCCCTCGAGATGTCTGTGGACTACAATTCCCATGAGCCCCTGCCAGCAAAGGCTCATGGGAATTGTAGTCCATGGACATCTGGAGGGCTGCAGTTTGACTACCCCTGGAATAAGCAGAAGTGTGTAATACATCAGCGGGATATTATCCTTTCCTATGTTGTAGAATCATTTAGGATTATTATTTCGCTCTGTTGATCCTTAGATCTGCACACCCTCTATGGTTTGGAGATAGGGTCCAAAGAATGGCATTTGACAAGGCAGCCAAGTAGATGATTCTCCAGCAATTCCAGGCAATAAATCCCAAACAGGAGTGAGACAGAGTCTCATTGGCATGTTAGAACCCAATGACACAGATAGGAGGCATGAGGTCAAGCAAGCATATGTCCAAGCCAGAAGTGTGCACTGGCAATGGGAAAGCAGCTCAGTTGTAAGTACTTATTATAACAAAAAAGCTGACTTCATAAGCCTTGTCAGGAGAAGGGAAAATAATAGAATTAGTACCTCTAGCTGACACAAGAGGCAAAGCAAGGCAGACTTGTGGCCTCCTTTCCTACAATCAGAGAAGGGGAGAGACTGGGAAAGTCTGGACACTGAAGACCCAAGGAGGGGCACAGTACTCCCCTATGACAATATGCCACCTGACAGCCACCCAGACCAGTGTGAACCCCCATGGCCTTCCCTCCACATTGATGGGGAACTTGTGGCTCTAGACAGCTGGCCCCTCTGCTGCCACCCATGGCAAAGGCAGCAGGATGTCAGGCAATGGGGTAAGCATGGGGCATGGATGGATGCTGCAGACCAGAGATGGAGCGCACCAACAGCCACCCAGAGCAGCATGAACTACCCTCTGGATTCAAATTGGGGACTCACAGTCTGAGGACGGCAGTGTGAGGCAGCAGCCCATCTGGATGCCGTGGACTCAAGGCGGGGCACAGCGCTCCCCTGCAACAGTGTGCCACCCAACAGCCACCTGGGATAGCACAAACAACCGTGGCCTTCCCGCCAGATTGACAGGGAGACTCGTGGCCTGAGGTGACTGGCCCTTCTGTCACCATCCTAGGAGAAGATGTCAGGTGATGGGGTGGGCAACAAGGTTGGGCTTGAGTGGTAACAGGGTTTAGGCCTCCCACTCCCACATCACCAAGCTCCACCCAGCTGCCCCGGGCACAAAAGTAACTAGATATGCCAGTCCATTTCCCCAAATGTACTACGGAACTGCTAGCAAGGCAAAATTCATGTTGTCAATGCAAACCAAATTAAAATGCACTGAAGATATCCTTTAATGCTGCTTCTACATTTTCTCAAATAAACATTACTATAATTTGTACCATACAGTGAACAACAACTAACATTAAACACAAACAAGGATCTACAAGCAAAAGAGTATGCAAGACTATTTCTGAATGCTTCAACTGTGACAACACTAGTGTTTTGTTTGGTATGAGTTAACTGACAGCTTTGGCATCTCTGCAAATCTGAAATGCTACACACTACATGCATACTTGCAGTGCATTGCTTGGAAGACTGTCAATGGCAACATTCCTGTTATGACAAGTCTGGATTTGGAGAAGGATGAATGAAGAACTCTAGCCAGAAACTGTGCCAGAAACAGTACTGAGTATACTGTGCTTCACCTAACAAATGAAGGATGAACTGCGGAACCAGTTACACTTATTAATATTATGGGTTAGAATGCATTTGACCTTGCAAAAATGTATTTGACCTTGTACAGAAGACTGCAGAAATACAGATTCGTAGTGAATAAGGATTAAAGATGGTGTGATAATTTAGTTTAAAAATAAATGTTAGAATTTTGAGATGTTTCAATGCAATTTTATATCTCATTATAAAGTAAGTTTAGCGTCCCCAAGGGCTTCATTCATTTATTACTGCTGGATTGTTTGTCCCTCCATGGCTAATAGCTCTTAAAAGAAAACTAAGCTCTTGTGAACTTTCCCAACAACTACTTCTGTCTTTGGGTTATGCACGACCCAAAGCTACAGTTAAAGTAAGAGTGTTGAAGGAGGAAAGGCAGCATGAACTAAATAGGATCAAAAAACCAATCTTTTTTCTCTTAAGAACTAATTACTGATGTCTTACCTGTTCAATATTACCAACTCAAAATATAGTAAAGCTTTTATTTTACTGCATTATAATGTGCACTTTTAGAAGGAATTTTTTTAAAAGATTCCTTTTTAAGAATGCATGTGTATCTGCCAAGAATGTGTGATATTTGAATGTAAGATTTACAGACAAAATTTGCCAAGAGCTCATAGCCCCCATAGTATCAGGCTTTCCCAACTACTAGCCACTAAGCTTAAGAAATTGCTCTCAGACTGGAACCGTTAGCTAACTCTTAGGGCCTTTAGCCACGGGGATCTTTGTTGCAAATTGTTTGCGGAATGAAAAATCGCCATTTAAAATAGTGGAATTCGTCGTTATGCATACCTGCCTTTGTAGTGGAATCAGTTGCGTTTTTTAGCGTTTCCCACAGGCTTCCGGTCTCGGCAGAAATCGCTAGAAAGGAAGCGCTATTGCCAAGCTCGTCCCGCCCCTGGCCGTCAAGCAGCCAATGGGCAGCCGTTAGCATGCTCCCAAACAGCCCCTTTCCCTTTAAGAAAGGTTTAAAAAAAAAAAAACAGACCCATAGCAACGAATCTAGGTAGATTCGTTGCAACGGAGAGACCCATCCAGCTGCCTAATGTGAGCTGTCGTTTGATCGTATGATCGTTGCCACGCTGCCTCGAGTGATAAAAAAAAAATCCCCCCCCCCTCACGGCCCGATTTTCGGATGAATTAATGTGTAAAAAATAAAGGGACTTTATTTCAGCAAACGGGCTTTTATGTGGTTTGTGCTTAGTGACTAAAGGTAAAGGACTGAAGCCAGGGAAGCCTCTAAACAGAAAGAGGCTCGCTGGTGCGTTTATCCCCGCTCGCTCGGAGAAAAAAAAATGGCGATCGCTTCGCCGGAAGTTTGGAGGACAGGCTCAGGAGGAGGGACTTTGAAGAAACCGCAACAATGGTAACGCACAGGTCTTTATCGCTAGTGTTACAGATTGTTTGCAAGAGTGTAGCGCTTTCCGGAGGGTGAATCCACTTTTTGGGATTCCCCTGAAAGCGCTACAACGAAGCGCTTTTTGCTGATCGGTTTCAGGAGTGTTGCAGATTGTCTACAACGTCGTGCGTTAAGGCAAATCAATAGCGTTTCCAATTAGCAACCATTGTGTGATTTTGAAGCCGTGCAAAAAGCCCCTTAAAATGACCCTAGTGCTTCCTACAGTGTTGCTTCCTCCCCACCCCACCCCCTTTACCACCACACAACCTTTGTGGACTTAAAAAAATCTACATTGAGAGCTATAGTGGCACCACAAATAACATCCAATTTAGAATGGTAATGTGAAAAGTCTCAGTCATTTACATTTTCAGATTCAAAAAATAATTCAGTCTGTCTTAACCTCAAGTCCCAAGTATGTGATTCATAAAAGTTAAGGGCTTACAACAGCGTCCCTGGACAAGATTTAAAACACTTCATGCACCATGCTAGAAATACAGCTGCTACTCATCACATCAGAAGTGAATGCTCTGCAGTGCTACCTCCTATCCACATTTATTGAGAAGAGGCAGTCCATAAAATGCAAAGTATCCAACACCTCATTCTCAATTGAATGGAATATTATATGAAAAACAGCAACTAGATTTGCTTGTAAGTAGGCTGCCCTATTCCTATGCTACTTCAGAGAGCAGGGACTTGCCACTGGCAACTGAAATTTTACTTTTGATGTGAAAAAGCTATCATGGTACCGGCATTCCAAAACAAAACTGATAATTTGGCAAGCCTTTGTTATATACCCTGTTTTGTTTTTCAGGAATTGCTCCACAATCAGAGTGGAGTGCCAAATATATTGGCCACATCCCAAGTCAGGCAACCAAAAAATGTCAGACTCTTGTTCAGTATGTTGGCCTATAGTGGATATATGGTTCCATTGGTTCCTTTCCAGCTCCAACCTCCACTCAGAGTGACAGCACAGGGCCCTTACCATTATGCGACATGCCCAGTGATAGGCATTTCTGAAAGCGGCAGTACTGGCACTTGTTCCGGTTCTTTTTTTGAATCTTGCAGCTCCGTTCACATTTCTCATACTCTAGCTTCATACGGATTGTTCGACGAAAGAAGCCCTGTGGGTGAGCAAGCAGAAGGATGAGACTGAAAGGAGAAGTAAACACGTCAGATGATTCAATGGGATAATAGGGGATTCTCTCCCAAGAAACTGAGAGAAAAACTATATCAAGACTGAGAAGGGAAACTTTCAGGCAAAAAAATTGAAGGAACTGAGGTCTTGTAATGTCTAAAGCAGCCAGCAGAGGGACATAAACTAAAAGACTCCAGCAGCTTATTTATTTGGCCTTGAAGAACTGTGGCATCACTTCAACACTGAATAATGCTGCTCTTTTATCATGTCTGGTGGAGGATGGACTTTTATTACCACAGCCAGCTAGAGCCAGCCAAACAACCAGGGGGCAGAATATGATGTTTTGTGCCCTGTAACATATTCCAGCCAAGTAATCACTCAAAGTAATCTTTGATAACTCACAAATTCACCAGAGAATTATGAAATGTACAGCAGCTGCATAGTAGGAAAACATATTTGTGGCACAAAATTCTATGTAGATTAAGCCAAAAAAAGCAGTGGGTTACTGCACACAGCTTTAGACAATCATATTAACAGCATGTTTCTAGAGATCTCATCAGCTCTTTCTTAATAATAGTGGCTCACAGGGCTGCAAAACTGCAGGTCCTTCCTAGGCCTTTATTCTGGCTTGGGCAAACATGCCCTCTAACCTTTAGTCTAACAGCAAGACTACTTGTTACACCAGGAGACCTGTGATTGACCACCTGGCTAATTTTCAGTGAAGGGAGCTTCAGGGAAAGTGAGTGGGAACTGCTAATTTGGCAAGGTACAAGAACTGAAACACTTAAAGCCCCACTCTTTGCATATACTACCTGCCCCATTCCTCCAGCTGCTATTTGTTCCTTGAGGGAAACCCCCTCCCCCCAATCTATACACCATGACTGCCTCCACTCCAAAAACAGCAAAGAGAAAGAACATTTAGATTAAAAAGCAGCATTTGGGAATGGGAAGTACTCCAAAGAACAAAAAGGTAGGAAATCAGTCATGGATCTAACAGAATTGGCTGTAGTTTGACCCTAGGACAAAAAGATTCTGTTTTCTTTTTATTGTTTACTCACTGAAGCCCTTATGACCTCAACATCTAATCTTCAGCCTGACACAATGTATATTTTGTATGCAGCCCATACCTTACAACCCTCGCATGCGTGCACTCCATAGTGAAACCCTGATGCTTTGTCACCACAGACCCTACACTCCACATTTAGACTTCCTGATGTTGCCTCATCACAGCCCATCTGGAGTTGGTCTGACAGAGAAGGAGAAGAACTCTGAGAAAGATCTACAGGGAAACAAAATGTTTTATTACATTTCTATGTTGCAATAGTATGCTGATAGACACTGAGGAATTCCAGGTTAGAACCTGCTCTTTCTTTTGTATAACCAAGCAGCTTGCACCTCCTGGGTTTAGAAAAATTACCAGTTACAGTGTACATCTTGCATCACTGATTCTACTATGGCTATTAAAAATAGATTTGATAACTCAATTTGTCTATGGGGTTTGTTTCAGCATCCATATTGAAAGCTGGCAAGGAAAAAGAACTAGTTAGCTTTACCCTCTCAGTTTAGCAAAATTATTATTTCAATGCAACTATTTCAGATACTCCAAACTGCACAGAAAATTTAAACAACTAAACCCAACATTCCTAAATGTATAGCCAATTATGAATCAATATTCAGGCCACAACTTCCCACTGCAACCAAGCCAATGTCTCTCCCCTCAAGTAGGTGTCAGAATAGCTTTAAATGACAGTCACTTTCCTTTTCATCCTTGGTCATACTAAAATCATGTCTTCAATAAAACCATTAAATCTCTTGGGGCCTTCACATTCAGTGAATTGCAGCTCTGAATAAGCCAACTGAATCTGAATGGCTACCCTATAGCTCAGCTATGCCATAGCCTTTGGGTTTATAAAGGCCTGAAAGTGACAAACTTGAGGAAGACCATTTCCCCCCTCCCCTAGGTCTATAAAATGAATCCAAACAGTAATTTATACCAAAGACTGTGGCTGAGAAATGTTACAATCTTTAGTGCTACTTGAGCAACCTTTCCTAACCAATTTAGTATTTTGTTATTTTGAATCATTTTTCCTAGCTACATTAATATTTTCTTCTCAGCATTTGTTGAAAGCTCAATGCTAAAATTCTTCTCAAATTTATTTACTTAAGGCAGGAATTAGGTGCTTTTCAAAATTTCAGTGTCCCAAAACAATTGTTTTAAAGAATGATAAAAGTCATTAAAACAAACACACACCATAATTATATTAAAATACACGCTAAAATGTAACTAAAATATGACAACATAAAAGGAAGTATATAGAAGATCAGTTAAGAGCATAATTTATTATTTCAGGGTTTGGGGATTGCTTTTTATTTTCACCACATATTAGTCTTAGTCCTTCAATGTGGAATAAGCTGTTTCAGGTAAGGAAACGCATGAAGGATGAGACTTAGAATAAATAGAAGTGTGGCTTAGGAAGCAAAAACATGCTCATATGAAAGAGAAGCTTGAGTAAAGAGTGCAAGAAAGAATAAGTAAGAAGGGAAAAGACAATTAAAACCCTGATCTGAGATGTAAAGAGCAACATGCATAGACATCCAAGACGATAGGTGAGAGCCAAGTTATAACCTTAGCGGAGGTGTTCTGTAAGTGGATGACATGGCTGGTTTCAACCATTTTGGTGAAAATGTGTTAGCTTTGGAAAACAGCAATCAAATTGTTTTGAAAACACTGATATAAATGTTGCATGGAGCAGGGGGTTGGACTAGATGGCCTGTATGTCCCCTTACAACTCTATGATTCTATGATTCTGTGTTAACTGAATACCTTTACTTGGAAATGTCCATCCAATAATATTTACATGTCTTAGTCAAAAACAAAATTACTAAATTACTACACCAGTAGTTGCACATGGGTTAACCCAGGCAGAGCTAGAAGACTTTTAATGATGCAAATGATTAAATACGACTCAGGATTATAGAATGTAACTGTTCTAAAAGATCATTATATCAATTATGAGATTCAGTGGCACTGTATTCTAAAAATCACGTGATATTGCAACTTACTGAACTGCCTGACTGTCCTTTGAAGGGGGCTCTGCATTTTCTGTTCATGTCATCTGCTTATCTGTAGGGAAGGTATGTAAAGTTCCTAGTAAATAATTGTATTTGTGACTTTCAGGGGGTAAAAATCCTTGTTCATTTTCTACTGCACTGTCCACCTTATACCTCTCCCAGACAAAGGTTTTGCCAGCATTCCGAAATGGGGACTCTGAAAGTTGCTTCTTGCAAATAGGAACAAATATGCAACTTACAAAGTAGCTGCATCAGGTGTTACTGAATCCATCTAATGGGTTGATGATTTCATTATTTGTTCATTTTACATTCTAAAATTTCACTATTGTTTTTTTGGTTTGCTGTAATATAGGCATAAGGTGTTCATTACAATGAGGAGTACTCACAAATGAATAAATGATGCTGATTGGACAGGAAAAGGAGAAAAGGAGAACCAGTATGGAAAATCTATACTAGTCTAGAGGTAATTTTAACTCCAAATTCATCATCTATGCTACCTTCTAAATGTTAAGGAAAGTACAGTAAAGTATTAACCCATTGTCTCATTCCTAACAGAAAGGCCTAAAAAGTTGTAAGAAAAAAGATTCCATATTTTGTCACATCTTTCATTTTGGCTTTGAAAGCAATGGACATGTAATATAAATATACTGATCTGTAGATGTAAGGCTATACCTGATCTAATATTAACACTGGAATAATTTCCCTCCAAAAAAATTGAACATTCTCCAACATCATATTTGTAACTATTGTATTGACTCAGAAGAGGCACCACCCACTTTCCCTTGAATTCTGGTATATAACCAAAGGTATGTAGTGCCGCTAAGAATTGCTCAAAACTGAACACTGTTAGTGAAAATTAATTATGAGAACACTTAATTACTTTAATTGCCATTTGGTCAAACGAGACTGCTTCTCTTTCTTTCCTACCTACCTGTGTAGCTGATAGAAGGTGCTGAATTATCTGGTCCACCACTTGGGTCTGTGGCTCCACTTACTGCTGTCAGTACCTCTTCCTCTTCCTCCTCCTCTTCCCTGACTTCAGATATTTCCTCCTTTGGCTGTTCCATAACTGATCACCACCCTTCAGTGCCAAGACTGCAGCCCCTGTCATAGCTCTGGCATCATCCACGTCTGTCTGGAAATGGGCCCCTATCAGGCTGTTCCCTTTAGCCTTCAAGGAAAGAGAAGGAAATGTTAATAGATGTTGACAATAACAACAGACACAGATTATGCTATGGAGTTTTCTCTTACAAGGTCAGTTAAACTATTATGTACACAGGGCTTGGTACAATCTGTGCCAGGGAAATCCCAAACTCTCCACTCAGAGAAAGTTTATTCCAATGGCAATATGCAGCTTTTCACAGCTAGGAAGCTCAACAAGCAAAAACAATTGGGGCAGAATCCACAAGACCAAGGTTTTCTGCTTTAAACTGGAAGCTGAGCACACACAGAGAAAGATTCAAATGCCATGTTGGTCTGAAGTAGCACAATAAAATCAGAGTCCAGTAGCACCTTTAAGACCAACAAAGATTTATTCAGGGCGTGAGCTTTCGAGAGCAAGAACTCTTCTGTGTCACAACCAAATACAGCCAATGATAATCCTTTGTCAAAACAGCCTACTGATGTAACAGAATTGATTTTTGCTATATATTCCCTGCCATGTAAGAAGATCATAGTCTGACGAAGAGTGCTTGCACTCAAAAGCTCACGCCCTGAATAAATCTTTGTTGGTCTTAAAGGTGCTACTGGACTCCGATTTTATTACATACAGAGAAGTTTTCTTCATACTTGTCAGCCACTATTTTCCTTGCAAAACCAGACAAGGAATTTTTCAGATTTTAAAACAAAACAGTAATTGCAACTGAACTCAAGCACAAGAACGGCATAATGATATATTGTCACAATCTATTGATACCTCATTTCTTCTTTAAATGAAACTTGCAAATTCGGAGAAAACTGTAGATGAGGTTAACAAATGGTAAATGACTGTTAGAAAACATGAAAGAGTTCTAGTTGAAATGGCCGGAGGTGGGTGGCATGGTGGTGGTGATGATACTTTATTTGTAGCCCACCTTTCCAACACTCAGGGCGGGTAAAATAAACATACAGTTTAAAAACTTTGAAACAGCACACACACAATCAGCCCTTCTAAAATACCCAGACAGGGGTCCAAAGCATTTCTTCAAGTTTCTCCTCCTTCTCCTAGTGGTGAAGTCAGGTCTTTGGTTGATGTTGTTATCGGCCTGGTGGAACAGCTCTGTCTTGCAGGCCCTGCAGAACTGACTAAGGTTACATAGGGCCTTGATCTCTCTTGGGAGCTCAGTCTCACCGTTCTCAGGCCAGAGACTCTGAGCAGATTCTGATCTAAGGATCATAGAGCTCATCAGGGATTATACGGGAAAAGGTGTTCCTGGACCATTTAGAGTAGAAAGGTTACTGCCAGCACCTTAAACCTGATTCGGTCTCCAACTTGGAGCCAATGCAGCCGAGCAAGCACTGTTGTGCTTTCCACCGAGTCCCTGTCAGGGATTTTCCATTGAGTCCCGCATTTTGGGCCAGTTGGAGTTTTGTAAGCAGTCTCAAGGGCAGCACTGTGCAAAGCGAGTTGCAGAAATCTAGTCTAGAGGTGACCATCATATGGATCACTCTGGCCAGTCATAGAAGTATGATGGGTTGGACACGACTGAATGGATAGGGAAACCCCCTACACGTAAGTAGGTCAGGCTCTGAGAGATAGGGTTGAAGATGCCTCACTTGGTATAGATGGAAAAATGCCATGTCTTTGTGACTTGGGCCTCCACTGACAAGGAGGAATCCAAAATCACACCCAAGCTCT
Source organism: Paroedura picta (assembly GCF_049243985.1). Lineage (NCBI taxonomy): Eukaryota > Metazoa > Chordata > Lepidosauria > Squamata > Gekkonidae > Paroedura > Paroedura picta. The sequence continues at coordinate 97,216,552 of NC_135372.1, read as the reverse complement.
TGACCGTAGGCAGAATCTTCAAGTATGTGCATCTTTCCATCCAGACGGCTTGCAAACATGCTTTGATTGCATTCGTTCTGGAAAGGTCACACCTGCAGCAGATTTACAAATGTATTGAGGATGGGGAAAGCCTGGAAAGTGGATGACTAGGGAATATTTCTCAAACCTGCTGCAGTCTGGAATACAAAGTGGAGATAAAATTTCACATGGAAGCAGCTTGGGAGACAGTGCCAGAAAGCTTATATAGGTAAAAATGTACTGTCACCTGACAATTGGAACCTCTGAACTGTCAGACACCAAGTTGCTATTTTCAAACTTCACTCTCCTCAATGCAAAATGAACTCAAAGGCAGAAGGAGAAAGGCTTCCCCTCTAGTTTTGCAACATAGCCACAGAAGAGTTCCACAATAAGTCTGCATGCTGGTAGATCATTTTTTAGGTTCACAAATTATTTGTTATGTGTATACAAACAACCCCAGACCAATGCTGAGAGTGGCTTGCATGAGCAAAATATAAAACCAACAGTTACAAATATTTATTCATTACATTTATATACTGCCCTCCCTTGAGACTCAGGGCGGTTTACAAAGAACCTGGAACCAATGACACATACAATTATTCACTTTTATCAATTAACAACACCAACAGCATCAGCAACAATAGACTATTCAATAGTTAACAAATTATCCATTACCTATGGTGTGATTGGTGGGTGCTTTGAGTTGTCAGTTATGGACCTCAGCAGAATGCTTGGCAGAAGAGCTCCACTTTGCAGGCCCTGTGGAATTGTACTAGCTCCATCACCTATTATCATCATGAACACAGCAACACTTTTTCAGCCACCACAATCATGACAACTCCTGACCACCATAGCCCTAACCATTTCTTCATGGGAAAGTTTTCTCAGCAGATTGGATCCTGTGCAATGCAAGCAGAACTGTGGTGTGTAAACAGCATCTTCCATGCCTCCCTCCCCCACTACATTCTTGTATGACCCCCAATACTATGCCCATGGGCTCCAGCGTATTACTTTCTTGTTGCTAAGTATTCCGAAGTATAATTCTTAAAAATTTGTATCGTAGAGTGGCCATGGAGAGCCAAACTAAAAGTATCATTGTAATAAAGAGTTGGTTCTTATATGCCGCTTTTCTCTACCAAGAGGAGTCTCAAAGGGGCTTACAATTCCCTTCCCTTTCCCCACAACAGATACTCTGTGAGGAAAGTAGCTGTTTTATTGCAAAGGAACTTCAAGAACAGGCTAGAAAGAGAGACTGCAGAAATGCAAGTTATTACAACACTCAAAACTATGACATACCCAGGATTCAACAAGAACATAGGTATTTTATTTCACTATTCATGCTAACCTTGTTCAACTCTTGTTCCTCACAATTTATTTTATTTGTGATAATGTGACTATAAGGTAATGGCAATGTAATGAAATTTTGAGTTTGACTTCCTGGTCTTGGGATAAGATAGTTACCAGCAATACCCTTGTAGGAATGTTTCACAGTTGTATGGAGACAGATGGGGCAAGCAGCATATGGTGAGGTGAGAGCCTTTGATCACTGACACAGGCAGTTTGGTTTCTCTTTGTGTTTTTGTACACTACAACTGAATTCCAGGGGATTGATTGGCTGTCTTGACAAAGAATTATCACTGGCTGTATTTGGTTGTCTGACACAGTATCCTGATGTAACAGAATTGATTTCTGCTATATATTCCTCGTCATGTAAGGAGTTCGTAGTCTGACGAAGATTGCTTGCACTGGAAAGCTCATGCACTGAATAAATCTTTGTTAGTCTTAAAGGTACTACTGGATTTTTCTGTGAGGTAGGTGAGGATAAGAGAGCCCTAATATTACTGCTTGGTCATAACAGCTTTATCAGTGCTGTGGTGAGCCCAAGGTTACCCAGCTGGCTGCATGTGGCAGAGCAGGGAATCAACCCCAGCTCACCAGATTAGAAGTCAGTGCTCCTAACTACTACACCAAGCTGGCTCTTGTAATGTCCTCCTGAAAATCACAATGCCACTAAAAAAGCAATGCTTCCTTAAGAAAAGATACCTGAATCCAAAGAGGAGGGGGAAGAGAAAGGTATTTATTGTATAAAAACATTATCATTATGAAAAGGTCCTTATATCCAAAGAGTGTGCTATGTAACTTAAACTTTCTTTAGAATATCGTCATTGCAGATTTAGTCCATAGGTGAACAGAAAAACCATGGCATCATCAGTTGGAGGCTGGTGGTGATGTGAGTACAGAGAAGCAGGCAATAGATCACACTGACATGGCATGTTGCCAGTCACTTTGGATCTCCATTGGGGAGAAAAGTGGGGTATAAGCAAATTAAACATAATCGCTTTGCTTCCAAAGCAGATGTGGGTGTATTTGCAAGCAACATGCTAAAAACTTAAAACCTATATAATTTATAGGCAGGAGAGCATGGGCACCGTTTGTTCTCTAGAACAGGCACCCTGATTTACTAAGCCAACCACCCTCCACACATAGTTTCATTCAAAAGTGTTAAGGAAGCAAGTCAGTATGCAGTGCATAAATACTGCAGCAATATTACCAAGAGCATAATGACAAAGCATACATTGTACTTGCTGTAAGACAAAATCAGACAAAAAGCATACAATAGGATGGGCAAATAGCAGACAGCCTGACTCATGGCTTGCTAAGTAACAAATTCTCCAGGATCAGCCGAGATCACGCCACTTTAAAAATGCTGGAAGTCTCCAGGCATAATTCAAAGTCATGTATCTATTTTTACTTAACATGTCCTAACCAATTTCCCCTTTTGCTGCCAAAATAATTTGTTTTGAATATTTTCTAACCACCATAAACTGATGTTGAACTTCATTCAGACATAAGGAACAACAGTATGAAGACACAGCCTGCAAAAGGGAGCTCTTCCGCCAGGCTTTTGGTTGAGGTCGACCTGAATTATATCACTTTCCATTGGCCCTGAGCCCATCTCCCATGAAAACCACCACCAACATGTCCATCCTAAGGGGCCGTCAATATGTTACAGTTAAAATTAGATGTTCTCACCATGTTTGTTCCATTATGTTACAGTTCTCCTGTTATGACTGTTTAGCTATTGTTTGATTTATCATGTTATTTGTATTGTTTTTTCTTCAGTTCTTCAGGGGAGGGCGGTATATAAATATAAGAAATAATTTTTTGGTACTATTTTCACTTTTTAAAATTTACCCTACCCATTTTAGCATTCCTTGTGCAAAGCACACAGCAGAACAAAATTTCAGTGGCACCTTTAAGACCAACAAAATTTTATTGAAAGTACAAATTTTCATGTGCAGGCACATTTCTTCAGATGTACTTCTGAAGAAGCATTTGCACAGGAAACCTTGTACCTTGAATAAAACTTTGGTGGTCTTAAAGATTTCTCTGGACTCAAACTTTGTTCTTGTGCTTCAGACCAATATGGCTACCCACATAACAGTTATACAATGAAACATGAAGTCAAAACACAGAACATACTCCTAGTGCAACACACAGTTTTATGTAGTTTCAAGTACACATTTGGCATGTTTTTGGCTATTTGTCACTTTGGGCTTTGCTCAAGGAACAAGAAGGCTCAAGTCTGAAAACTGTGTACCTTCAGATATACTTTATGGCATATACTAATCCATGGAAATTAAAGGCTGCTTATTCCTCCACTGACTTGCAAATTCTGACTTCTCACTGAAGAATACAATATGCCTATCATTGTTGTTGTTATGTGTGAAGTTGTGTCCAACCCATCGCGACCCCATGGGCTTGCCACGGCACTGATAAAACTGTTCTGACCGGGCAGTGATATCAGCACTCTCTCAGCCTCACCCACCTCACAGGGTGTCTGTTGTGGGGAGAGGAATGGGAAGGCGACTGTAAGCCGCTTTGAGCCTCCTTCGGGTAGGGAAAAGCAGCATATAAGAACCAACTCTTCTTCTTCTTCATGGACAATGATCCTCCAGGACTTCCTGTCCTCTACCATTCCTCGAAGTCCATTTAAGTTTGCACCAACTGCTTCAGTGACTCCATCCAGCCACCTCATTCTCTGTCATCCCCTTCTTCTTTTGCCCTCAATAGCTCCCAGCAGTAGGCTCTTCTCCAGGGAGTCTTCTCTCACAAAGTACTTAATGGCAATGACATTAGATAGGTGAAGCACTATTGGCATTTTAAGAAAAAACACTTATGTTTCAATAGTGGATCTAGCCTAGTATCCTGTCTGCAGCAGAAGTGAAGAGGGACCACAAAATATAGTTGACAGGAAGGGGGGACCAATTCAGCACTTAATTCCTTGTTATCTGTCAACATCAAGTTGATTAGAATCTATTAAAACCTACACTTCACTCATCCTTTTAATTTCCTGGTCAAAGAATTGTACCTTCTTTTTAGTCTGAACCTGCAAAGTATCAGCTTCCAGCAAGAGAGCCCATTATCCTTTGTCTGCTGTCTTAAAGAGCCTGGCATAATTTCAGCTTCCTAAGAACATTTGCATGAATGCTGATGCTTTCAAAGAGCTGAAATGGAGAAGACCCAATCAGCTGCTGTTAAGCCAAATGGCTTGCTGGTACCATGGGTAACTGTCACATAGTACACACCTGATAACTAAACTCTTTCCTAGAAACCGGAGTATGGAAATAACATGCCCTACAGAAAGTCAGTTTACCACAGAGCACAAGACCTTTTGCTTTGCATCACAATGTTCCAAGTCCCTCAACAAATACCTTAGCTGACAAGCTATTCATTTCATAAGAATTCAGCCAATACTATTCCAGGCATTGAGCAACATAATGCGAGAGGACTTCAATCTGGTTGTTTTCAACAGCACTCTTAAACTGGCTTTTCCATTACTTCCTGCTCTCTTACAATACAGTGTTCAGCCACCAAGGAAATTGGTGGGGGGTGGGGGAGGAGTTTGAATTTAGTTTTTTTTTAATGAATCTCCTCAATAAAGACATATAAATAAAACCCATAAATTTTACTAAATTACACTATAGACATTACAAGTCATAGTAGCTTCGTTACCATGTCATGTTCCCCTGCCTAACAAGGGTACCTAATGCCTAAATTTGTTCCTTTTAAGGTTATACATCTTAAAATAATGGGGTATGAGTATCTGGAGCAAACTAGGGTAAGAATCTCCAAATTATTTTTAATAAATGAAGTGGCACTTCCTAAAGAAAAAAGGAAACATGGATGAAGTAGACACTTTTTATAGTCAATGAAATAAGATGTAAGGAGTAAAACTTGCATGCCTTGACACTGACTTTCTAGAAGCAAAAGCTTCCACTATACCCTCACAAAGTAATAGAACAGTGCAGTTATCTGTGGGGAAACTACAGTACAGGCTCCATAAGGAAATTCAGAGAACAAGAGAGAAACAGAAATTGATATATCCAATGCATGGATGAATTTAAAAGATTCTTGGGAGGGGGCAATCCATTTCCTTAGGGCAGCACCTTCCTTATCTTTCCTTTGCAACTGTTCCAGTGTTTCTTGTCCATACACACTTGAATAAAATGTAGGTTTTGAAGACGACACGAGGAAAGAAATGTACTACATTCTGTGCAGCAGTGCTGGAGAAAAAATGGTTGATAGTTTCAGAGGGTGGCTGCGGTAGCCTGCTGTAGAAGAGTTAGATTGGAGTCCAGTAGAAGAAAGCAACAACAGCCTCAATGTGTAAGTTTTCAAGAGTCAAAGCTCTGACGAAGAGAGCTTTGACTCTTTGGAAGGTTATACCCTGAAACGCAAGTTGGTCTCTAAGGTGTTACTGGACTCAAACCTAATTATTGGTTGAGACAATTTAAGGGAAAAAGAGGTTGGCAAAAAAACACATGTAGGTACAGACAAAGCTAAATATTCAAACAACACATTACCAAGAGGGCCTGTGTGTGACTGGAAGAGCGATGTATACTTACCTTTCTCTTTACTGATATAGTTCTATGCACTAACCTTTTTCCAGATAACAGAAAGGTACCTCCCTAACTGCTGGCTCAAACCATCCCTTTAGTTTTAATTTAAAGCAGCTTTAAGTTTTTTTAAATGAAGAAAAATAATATGGTATATCCTTTTAAAAAATTAAAAAGAGCTCCCCTTTAGTGCCTCAAAAAGGACTCTGAGACCCTATTCACATGAAGTGTTTTCCTTGGCTCTTTCCCACACACTTGCACCATAGGAAATGGCACATACAGAGCAAAAACTATTCACAGTAGTCTTTAGAGCAATAAGCTGAACCTTTTTTTAAAACTTGCATATAAATGAATACAAGACCTTTTGGAAGAGCATCTGGAGCGATTTAGGAAAGCTGAAATGAAGCTAGGATTGCAAAGGCTGTACAGTTAGTCTTTCATATCTAAAACCCAGCAAAGCGATGACGCCTAATTTTTTAAAATGAATTTATGCATCTTTACAGTTCAATGGCACTTTAACACTGGCACATTTTTCTTGAAAACACAGTACTTTGTAACACTGGGCAAGCTCAAAGCAATATTAAAAGTTGCTACCTGCTAGCTTCTTAACCAGACCGCTTTGAGGTAAATAAGTGTTCCATCCATGTGTACACATTTAAGTGGTATAATCCTGATTATACAACACAATAGAAATCAAACATTCCACTAGTATTTGGTGTGTATGTTAGGATGATAATGACAAAATGCCTGAATAGACTTCCTCAAGAGGCTTGAACAAAAAGCAGAATTTGACACTAAATTTCACATTTAATACAAGAGGAAATACTAGAAGCTCAGAAAACATACCCTTCATTTTGGTGTATTCAACTAAAGGCTTTTTGTCACTCAGCAAAGAAGCCACAAGACACAGAAACAGAAACAAAGATGCTACCCATAAAGACAGATAAACAAAAATTACTAGAACAGGCAAGATACAAGCAAGATCCAAGAACTTAAACTATACATTCATCTTATAGTTGCCAAGGTAGTAATTTGATTTTCTGAAATATTTTCTGTTATGCTTCTCACAACCTCTTCTTGCCATATCAGCTGCAAAGGCACATAGAATTATTTCAGTACATCCAGGGTCTTTTTGGCCAGAGCTCAAAACTTTTTGGATCTTTCTTTCTTTCTTTACAGGTAGTTTATTTATCTTTTATTGCAGGTAGTTATGAATTTCCTGCATTCTGCAGGGGGTTGGACTAGATGACCCTGGAGGTACATTCCAACACTATGTTCTAGTCTACATTTATATACCACCCTCCCTTGAAGCTTACGGCAGCTTTCAATTAAAATTAATGGTACAGAAAATTCATTGTACAAGCATTATGGCTGTGAACATATAACATAGAACTTGCAACAATAATATTTAACAATAGAACATTATAACTTTACAGCTCTACAAATGTGTAACTGCACTGACTTTTAACAGTCAGGAATTTATCTTTGTTGCCAGACTTCAGGCAACTACAATGTTTTAAGCTCCTTTGAAGGGAAAGGTAACAAATATTTTAATAGATCTAAACAAATTGCTCATGAACAGAACACCACTTGAATCACTTTTGCTACTCTGTATCTTCAGTTCTCTAAGAATTAAAACTTATTTTTATTTACATTCTACTTTTGCTCCTGACTGGGACACAAAACAGCTTTTTACATTGGAGTTTTACATTCATTAGACCTGGATGGAGGTCCATGATTAATAAACCTAGAAAAGGCTCTACACTTTTTTAAAGATTTGCATTTTACAACAATCAGGTCTTGATAAAGGTTGTCAAAGGTTTCCATTTATTAATGGTGACTGAATGTGGATAGCGTTCAAAAAGTTATATTCTTCCAAATCTGTATCTGCATTAAGTGATAAGTTCTGTGATGTGGTGGCTTAGCTGTCAGATCTCAGGATTTAAAGCACAATTCTTGTTAGTATACTAATGACTATCGGACCCACGTGTTTTGTACTTTTGTATATACCCAGTCCTAGTCTGACACTATGTCATCCCTTGTTATCAGAATGTTCTGCTATCATGCTTTTATAAGGATGCCCCACTGAATTCATACTCTACAATCCTCCATTATGATCAGTGAAACATACTTCCGAGATGTTTCAGATCAGGGTACCATGTTCCATCATAGCATTATCCTAAACAAAGAGAACATTTTATCCAGATGAGTGGAAATTCCACATTCATACAACTGTGTTTTTCTTGTAACACCCTTACATTCCAAAGATGGCAGGGGGGTTTGTTTCCTATTGAATTAGAACTCATTTAAAGCCACTCCCAATTCAGTGGATGAAAGTAAGACTAGCCATCATCCTATGCAAAGCTAACACAGCAAGCAGGAAAGCAGCTGTTAACAGTAGTAAGTAATCAAAACAGAGTGAGGGAAGCACTGAGGAGCACAAACACAAAGGAACATTGTGCTGCAAGACGCTTTGGGGGTTGGCTCCAAGGGCACAACATGAAAGAGGTTTTTTTTTTAATTGACTATAAAAAGAGTGGGGAAAGAAAGTTTTCTGCTTCTGTCAGCTAGTAGCATTGAAATGACAGTTGCTAAAATATACCAGTACAGCTCATTCAAGTTCTCAGTAGACTATGTCCACACCAACATCACTGCAATCAGAACAAGATCTAATTTAAAAACATTAGCATTGAAAATATTATCTTCCTTTATGCTGACTAAGATTATCTGTCTGATGTCCTTCTCTCTTTTCCCTGCCCCCCCCCCCGTTTACCAAACAGTACACAGGGATCTTGTGGCTCTTCAAAGACTGACATTTTTTTTAAATTTCAGAATAAACTTTCATAAGTTAGATCCCACTTCTTCTGATAGATCACTATGCGAGATGAAAAAGTGAGAAACTTATGCTGAATTAAAAATTTGCTAGTGGTGCTACCAGACTCCAATTTACATCTACTGCAACAGACTAACACATAATTTCTCCAGAATTATTTGGCACACAGGAAGCTGTAGCAGCAAGATTTATTTCTAATGTCAAAAGGACAAAAGAAGATCATTTACATATGTCAAAATGAAAAAAAATTAATTAAAGGTGTACAACTCAAGTTAGTTGGCTGCCACCTTCATAAGCTTGGTGGCACCTTCATAAGGCTAAATATTATTTCAGCAGCTGAACTAGCCATATGCTTAGTGCAGCCTTTCTCAACTTTTTTTTACCATTGAGAACCCCCTTAAACATTCTTCAAGGTTCGAGAAACCCCAGAAGTAGTGCAATTGTGCAGAATATGATTGGGAAGCATGGCTGTGTACATGCCTACCTGGGGCCCCTCCCTTTCCCACCCCCTTCAGGCTCATCATTGGCCATTTTGAGAGTGGTGGGTGGGTCAACATGACCATATATGGTCATATCACCCAGTATATGTTTACCAACCAGAAACTCTGGTTGAGAAAGCCTGGCTTAAGGCCTGATTTGTGAGTGATAACTTCACTAACATTCTACACATACGAAACCAAGCCACAACATAGCTCGTGTTTGTGCTGAGTTCCCAGATATTATTTACTAATTAGTGAATAACAGCAGTGAGCAAGTGGTAAACCTTTTCCAGACAGAAACCAGCCCCAGTAAAGACTCGGGAAACAATGGGGTGAGGAGTTACCTTTCTTGCCGCTGCATAGCACAAGAATCTGAGATACCATTCAGCTTTTGTCTAAACAAAATATACATTTATAGTTTAGCGTTAAAGTACATTGGTAACTTCTTACCTGGTCTCTACTTGCTTTATGTTCTCCTACTTGAGCACATCTTTGAGCTCTTCCTAGCTTACTCACTCACTTTCTTGTACACCGAACTGGACTGAACTGTTGGTATTTGTCATTAGCCCTAATTTGGAATTCAAACCTGAACTATTTTCATAGAAACCCTCACAAGCACATCTTACACCTGGCGTGATCTCATCCTCATTTATTACATTCAATATAGAGCAAAACATGACAGGTTTCTACTAGGATGAAGCATAATCCTATTTCTTTTATTAGATTCCCTCAGCATATCAATACTCTGTCAAGGTCAGAACTATCTATTCTAGCTGACAGTGCCTCTGTAGCGTCTCAACCAGAGGCCTTTGATTTTCACCAGTTCCTTTTAACTAGAGGTATTGTGAACTGAAATTGGGACCTTCTGCATGCCAAGCAGATGTCACAACCCCCTCCTAGTATTATTGCCTTTTACCACTCCAGCACCTGTGTCTTTAAAGGGCAAGCTGACACACAACATTTATCAGGTAATGCTTTTTCATCTATCTCTATGTGATCAAATACTTTCAGTGTTTAACTGCTGCATATCAAACTGCTACTACAGAAGCAGAGATAGCTATTGCTGGCTCCATCCTAGAGTGCTCCCCCCCTCCCGCTTTAAGTCTTTAAAAAATGCTGGAAAGTTTGACTGATACATATACAGCTTTTGCATGTATTTCAATGAGTTCACAGCATTATACAGCTCAAGAAAATTAATGCTGTCTATACTATTTTCTGGGCCTGAGTACAGTCCTCTTGGGAGGAAAAAACAATGGAAGCAGCTAAAAATATCTACATTATTTTCAGATGCAGAAGAAAGATGGATACTGATAACCCAGTGAGGCTGATCATGTTCAATACTTCCATTATGGATACTGTGGACAACAAATTAAGGATCACTTATCTGTGATTTCTGCATTAAGTCACTTACTTTGTTCCTCTACACCTGGTTAGGCAGACACCAGAATATACAGATAACTTGGTGTCTGAATTCCTACATATTCTTCTTCCATGTTCTGGTTTTTAATCACCATTACCATGAGAATGTTTCATGTGGTAGCCAGATACTCATCTCCTATTTCAACTGCTTAATGTGCTGTGTTTCTATTCAGCTAGCACATTTTTGCCTGCTCCTCTCCCAAGAAGCTCAAAGCAGTACACCTAGTAATTAGGCTGAGCATGTGAACGGCCTAAAGTCATCCACTGTCATGTCAACAGGGAGATTTGAGGAAAACTGGAAGATGCCCTTAAAAAAACAAGCACCACTTACCATGCAGATTTGCTTCTTGTCCATCCCAATAACTGCCTATCTACACCGTAACTGTTGCTGAAAAGATTCAAATGAGTAGCTGTGTTGGTCTGAAGTAGCACAATAAAATCAGAGTCCAGTAGCACCTTTAAGATCAACAAAGATTTAATTAACAAAGCCAGAAGGATACCAAGAGAAAACCTGTTAGAAGACAGACCCAAAAGAGAAAATAACAGAACACCACTAGTGGTTACATACAGCTCTCAGCTCAAGACAGTACAATGCATCATCAGTGATTTACAGCCCCTACTGGATAATGACAGTTCTCTTTCCCAAGCACTGGGGGGTAAACCTTTTATTTCACACAGACAGCCCCCCAATCTCAAACAACTCCTCACCCACAACAATGCCGTATCGAATGGGAACATGGACACTGGTACTAGAGCTTGCAACAAGCCCCGATGCCAACTTTGCTACCATATACACTCCAATGCCACAATTACTGGACCTAACAACGTCACCTATGCCATCAAAGACTTATACACCTGCTCATCTTCAAACTTGGGCCCATTCTGCACAAGGATCAATGTGGCAAATTGCTTGCAGAAAGAAATAACGGAATTTAAAATAGTGGAATTTGGCGTAACGCATACCTGCCTTTGTAGTGGAATCCAGTAGCGTTTCAATTGTTTCTCACAGGTTTCCAGTCTCGCCAAAAATCGCTAGAAAGGAAGCAATTTTTTCCGTGCTTTGTCCCGCCTCTGGCTGTCAATCAAACGAACAGCCAATGGTCGGTTGTTATCATGCTCCGGAAAAGCCCCTTTCCCTTTAAGAACAGTTTTTTTAAAAAAAGAAAAAAACAGTTGCAACGAATATGTCTTGATTCCTTGCTTCCTCCTAACGTAGAGACCCATCTAGCTGGCAGCTGGTGTGTGAGCTGCCAATTCATCGTTGCCACGCTCCCCTGAGTGAAAAAAAATCCCCCCCCCCCGAAAATAAAGGGAACTTGCAAACGGGGCTGTGTTGCGCTTGGTGACTTAAGGGAACTTTAAAGCAGCTCTGTGGAGGGACTGCAGCTGGAGAAGCCTCGCTGGGTGAATGAAGGCTTGCTGGCTTGTTGCTCTCCGCTTGCTCCGAGAAAAAAAAATGGTGATCGCTTCGCTGGAAGTTCAGAGGAGAGAGCCAGGGAGAGGGACTTTGCTGAAACCGCAACAATGGGAACGCACAGAACTTTTTCGAAATTGTTACAGATTGTTTGCAAGAGTGTAGCGCTTTTCGGAGGGTGAATCCACTTTTCTGGATTCCCCTTTAAGCGCTACAACAAATCGCTTTTTGCAGATCGGTTTCAGGAGTGTGGCAGATTGTGTGCGACGTCGTGCATAACTGCAAATTAGTAGCGTTTACAATTTGCCACACTTCTGCTACATTTAAAGTGCGGAATGGGCCTTGGTATATGCCATCAAGTGCCAACAATGTCCCTCTGTTCTCTGCATAGGGCAAACAGGTCAAACCCTCCGCCAAAGAATTAATGGACACAAATCTGACATCAAAAACCACAAGACTGAAAAACCTGTAGGAGAACACTTCAATCTTCCAGGACATTCTATAAAGGGCTTAAAAGTAGCTGTTGTATTACAAAGAAACTTCAAGAGTTGCCAGATTCAATACGGTGACAGGAGTGGGATCATACTGTGAAGATGTGCTCTCCATCTTTAGCATGGCACCCAAGTGTGACTGGTATTGGTTGGGAGGGGTACAGTCTGAGGGAAAACCCCAGGAAGTTTCACTAGCCTTGGCAGCACTGGTAAAAGATGCTGAAATCACTACAGTCTTTTGCCCTGCTAGCCCTAGCTGTGGTTGTTCTCCTGCTGTACATCTAGAACTTATCAAGGCTGGCAAATAGGCACAGCTCTTCCCTGGGAAGATAACTGGTCTGCCAGCCTGTATGGGAGAGAAAAAGAAGTCACATTTGCAGCCCTGGGATAGGGCTTCAGTTTGCTCAGGCCCTGGTGAAATGGGTACCAGTCAATATATTTTGATTCTACTTGAGGAACAGGAGGCTGGCTCAGAGGGACTGCTGTACATTGTATCACATCTTGCACTCATGCAAGAACATGGATCTTTTCTTAGATATATGCTCTTCCATTTCAGACAGGCTTTCTCAGCCAGGGTTTCTTGTTAGCCCTGGAAGGGTTTCTGAATGGGTAGGAGTTAATTAATGTGAGATATATGTATATACGCCAGTCAACACAGACTCACACGGCACCCGATACCTACAGAACTTTGTCCACCACTTCTTAAGTGACTATCTAAGGGGGGGAGGGGTGTTGTGCATGCAAATCCACACAAGACTGAGCTTGAGGTCCAAGGTAGGATTCTAACAGCCTCAAAAGCAGCCAATGCAATTCAAGATTCCCAGCCATGGGAGCCAATCCTTTAAAACTAATCAAGCGCCTCTGAGCCTATCAGGCTCAGCTGCGGGACATTCTATTGTTTAAATGTATATAAGTTGGGGTTTGTTCTCAAGGGTTTCCGTATTCTTGTTGCTTCCTTCAACATGCACTCACTGCTGAGATCAATAAAGAACGGTTTGTTTGCCTAGCAGCCTGGTGTTCATCCTTGAGAACCCACATATTTTACACAAACCATGACAGGCTATATAATACGATAGGTAAGGCTGGAACAACTTCCATCAAGTAGAATTTATGAACAAAAGAAATCTAAGAACTGAGATTCCAAAAGACTCTAGTGTAGCAAATACAATTCAAGGGGGAAAATTCGCAATAATCTCACTGCCACTGAAAGTTAGATCACACATTAAATTGAGTATATCTTTGTGTACACAGATATGAACCCACAAGCTATTCCAAAAATGGAAAATATTACAAGTAGCAACAGTAGCAACTACATCTTTTTCTAAAAAGGAACCAAATAATAGAGGAAAGTTCTCGTTCTTGTATTTTACGTTAATACAAGAACACTGACAGTCACTATGCTCTTTAGTTACTATTCCTTCACACTGTACAAAGTATATTTCTTGGCAAGCAGCCCATCAGAGTGACTGAAAACAGATCATGAAACACGGAACAGTGCCAAATAAATGCTTCTGTAAGAGATAGTCAGAAAGTCTGGAAAGCTTCCCATGAACATCTCTAGAGGAAGAACAAATTACCAATTGGTGAAAACAATGAGGTTTATAGAGCCCCATGTCCATGTTAGAGTCTCAGTTTACACATGATAAACCTTTATTCAAGGAATATATTTCAGAATAGCACAGAGAAAAATCTGAAGGAACTGATTAGCCTCCAAGATCAACTCTTTTTAGATTTAAAAGCCCCTAGGGAAATGATAAACTGAAGCTATTATTCGTTTCCACAATTGTGTGCAACTATAATGTGCTAAAACAGAAGCCAAGTAACTCAACACTGATAAAGTTTAAAACGGAAGACTGATTAACTTGCCCAACATCTAGGAAGACCTATTGTCTTGTTCTCACCCAGCAGACTTAAATGCTCTCAAATTAAACTATGGTGTTGACTTCATAATGAAGGTAGCCTATTTGCATCTACACTACTGCTTAACATAGTCATGTGCAGAGATACAAGCTGACAATATTTTTTATTTCAAACCAATAGCCAAATATTTCACTTGCAGAGTATATCTGAAAAATCTAAAGAGTGGCAATATGTAAATTTACTTAAAACCCCTGACAGGCTAGATCAGGGGCATCAAACATAAGGCCCAGTGACCAGAACTGGCCCATCCAGGGCTCTTATTTGGCAGGCAAGCAACTTGTGCAAGGGAGAGAACAGGCTGCTGGGAGGGGAAAGTGGTTGGAGCCACTCTGATTGCAGCTTCAGCACAATGAACCACCTCATCTGCAGCAGTCAATCAGAACCCTCTTGCTTCAGTGGCAGCCTCATCAGTAAGTTGGGAGTCACCACAGCCGCCTTCATGCTGGCTCAGGGTTTTAAGGAGAATATGCAAGCCTCTGTGTTTGGCCTTGCAGCTCCTGGGATGCTGTCCTGGATGGCCACAGAGATGGGTGTTTGGGATCCATGGGGGGCATTTTGTGGCAGTTCCTTCCACATATCAGGGGCCTATCCCTGCCACCAAGCACATGACTTAGTGGTGGGTCTCCCTCCCCCATATACCACTCAGTGGTCTCATGGGAGGGCAATGCTGGCTATGTCTACTTTTATTTGTTGCTGGGTGGCCTGGGTCCTCTGGCACATGTGCAGCCTTGTGCACGCACTGCATGCTCTGCATCAGATGGTTGAGCAGCCCTTAGCCTATAATAACTGTTCCTGAATAAAAGTGCTGTGGCTTGCCAACAATCTCAAGCTTGAGCCCCCTGCATTGCTTGACCATAGGTTGTCTGGTAGCCTTGGCCAGAGGTGATTGCTGCCACATGGGCAACTCAGGATTATTGCCTTTTCTTAGCCTGGGTCCTACCATTCAAGTAGCCTTGGGCCTGGGACACCACAGCCCTGCTTCTGCAGATCAGGAGGTTAGTTCAACTTGTCTTCCCAGTCCCCTTTCATGGTGGCTCAGGGGCAGAGGGGATCTTGCAACACCTAGCCACATTGTATTTATCTTGGGGCCTGGGCTGCACCACTGGCTCTGCAGTCTGCCCATGTGGGTTTTCCTTTGCACACACACCCAGCCCATGGGGCATAGCAATAAGGACACACCAACTCAGAGCTTACCAGCCAATTTCCTTTATAAAATCTGTTATCTCCAGTACCTGACATTACATTTTATGGCACACATGGCCCAGCCCACCAAAGTGACATTGATGTCAGATCTGGCCCCCTGTAACAAATTAGTCTGACACCTCTAAGCTAGATAATATCACAAGGTAGAATAATGGGAGGTTACTGAAGTAATGTACAACAACAAAATACAAACACCAATATAAATATAGGCATAAGCAAAACCAACCAAAATAACAAGTCTAACTATGAAAGAGAAACAAAATCAGCAGGTAACCATATATATGCCTGTTTTTCTTAATACTCATTTTAGACAACTGTCTAACACAGAGATTCCCAGTATTTTTGAATACTTTGGAATTCTGGCACAGGGTTGAAGGGCAACCACAAAATGCAGAAGGTGGAGCCAACCACAATCTCAGGGACTGAGGTTGTGCATAACTCTAAGAGTAACGTTTCAGCATTTTAGGCAGAAGCACTTTTTAACAGGATGCTTTTTAAAATGAACACACCATCTAAATATTTAGTTACATACTCACAGCCTCACTGCATGACTCAATTTAAACCAAATAAATAAACAAACATATCTCTGTGTTGGTAGCAGCTGCTGCTAAAAAACAACTTTAAAACATCTGCACACCCTATCAGGTCTCTGAGGGCCAATTAGAAGCACCGCTAGACAAAAGGCCAACCTGGTCCCACCTACTTTCTAACACAGTGAAGATGTACATCTCAAAGGAACAAAACTAAATTTCTATGCAGTGGTAGAAAATGGGTTGCAATCAAAGTAATCTTTATGTCAAACCATTCCAAAATATTGCCACATTTGCCTAGCTAGTATCAAGTTTTTAATTGTAAAGCTTAGATACAGATTTTTCAAGCTAAGGTGGCTATGCATCAGGGTAAGACACAGATCACCTTAATAAGAGCCTCAACATCTACAAATACACTCAGACATCTTTTGGCATGTATGTCTATAGCACTCAGGAAACTGAATGCAAATGTGTTACAGCCACATTTTGCGACTGGTTGCCTACACCAGTGGTCCCCAATTCCCATTCCGGGAACCGGTACTGGTCCGTGAATCAGTTGGTGCCAGGCCGTGGCTCCTCCTCGTCCTCCTCCCCGGCTGCTGCCTCAGAGGCTGCCCTGCCACTCTGCTGCTGGCTCACCTTTGGTGCTCTCCAGCGGCCGCCATGGCTGGGGCTCCCCCTCAGTGTGGTACTGGGCAGCTGCTGATGGCAGCACCACCCAGCATGCAGCGGGAAGTCAGGGGTGCCAGTGGAAAAGCTAGTGTAGCTGGGGCTCAGATGGCAGTGGCGACGTCCCTCGGCAAATGACTACCCCCCCAGGCCTCAGTAAAATTGTCAAGCTTTGACCAGTCCCCCCGGTGATAAAAAGGCTGGGGACCACTGGCCTACACCATAGCTGCCATAACTCCCTGTGAAGTGCCCCATATTTGCCCGAGAGTGACTCAGTCACTAAATGCTTTTTTTCCCAGCAGCAAGGAAAACAGAAGCAAGGCATAGGGGCCCAGGCAAAATGAAAAGTAAAAAGTAAAAACCACCCTCCCATACCCAGGTCTGTCCCATACCCAGGTCTGAAGCTAGACTGGAATGCATCTAATGCAGAAGTTTCTTCCAAGAATTCATGGAGCCAGAAGAAGTGGTCCAAGAGAGGACCTGTATAAGCCATTGGAAAAGATGGGAAAAGCTGCTGCCCCTTTCCTGTCTCAGCAAGGAAACCCTACTGCTGTCAAGGTTTACAGGTAGACTCCCCGTATGCCAGATGGCTCCAGCTGGGCCTTTATGGGCCCTCTAAGGAGAATCCTCACCGATGCAGACTCCCTTCACCACTGGTTTTGTTTCTATTCTGGGCTTGCCTGTAACCTCTCTCATACAGTTCAAATAGTTGTGCTATGGGTTTAGGATCTTACTATGTGAAAGTAGCAGCCTGATTATATGACCTTGATAACTGGGTTACAGTGTTAAAACTATCAAGAAGAATCTTCTTAGAAAGAAAGTCAACTAAAATATATGAAGATGTGAAATAATGGAAGTATAATAATAGAAATAAGGGAATGTGTATTTGCTTGTACCAAGGAACTTCCTGAGTGGACAGTAACAAGACAAAAATGACCTTGTGCACCTGGCTGCTTCAATAAAAAAACAAGAATAATTAGACAGAGGATTGTTGGGAGACACTGATTACATTGTTCTCAGGCAAAGTGACTGGGCAAAACTGGGTGAACATCACTGTGGAAGAATTTTATCCCTATTTGGTCACATACCTTCAGTCAAACAAAAAGGTAATAAATAGCCTTGAGGAACATATTATTGCCATGGAATCATTAGATATTTGATCTTACCACTCCCCCCCCCCCCCCCATGGTCTGTATTATGTTTTTAACATCTCTCATTTGCTCACACATTTCATTCATGTACTTTCTGGGCTGATTCTTCATAATTCAGGCAATTCATTTAAGGTAAACTACTGACTCTATTTTCTCTTGCTGATTAAGCCCTGCTCATTAGGGTGAAAAAGAATGCAGATCCCCTTCTGGGATGTCATACCAGCCACTAGAGAAGGGGTGTCAAACATACAGCCCAGAACCAGAATCCATTCATCCAAGGCTCCTATCTGGCCCCTGAGCAACTGGTGAGAGGGAGAGACGGTAGAAGGCTGCTTAGAGAGTAAGTGGGCACATGTGATATGTG
Source organism: Paroedura picta (assembly GCF_049243985.1). Lineage (NCBI taxonomy): Eukaryota > Metazoa > Chordata > Lepidosauria > Squamata > Gekkonidae > Paroedura > Paroedura picta. The sequence goes on along the minus strand of NC_135372.1, from coordinate 97,198,161 downwards.
GCTGACACTGTCAAGAAATAGAAAGGAAATGGCTAGAGGTAGGGCTAAGATGCTGTCAACCACTGCATCAACTGGCATCACAGTTTTTTATTAAATGGCAACCGCAGGAGGGGGTGTTGGCTTGGCAAGGGGGGGGGGGCACATGGAGTGACATGTGTCAGTGAAGGGACTGGGGCAGGTGAGGCAGAGAGAAGGAGAGACAGCACATGGATTGGCAGGCAACTGCGCTGTCTTTTGTGTGTTACTCTGAAGGGGAAGACATCCTGGTCTCAGAAGAGAGTGAAGGAGCAAAGGGGAAAGGACTGTTGCTGTTGTCATCTCATGTCTGAACAGCTGCGAGCCAAGAGACAGAGTGGATGTAGGGGCAGGTGGGGGTGGCAACCTGTTCTCAGCCCTTGAGGGAGAAGGGATCACGGGAAGACAAAAATTGTCCCCTGGAGGTTTTGGAAACAGTCTCCCAGTCAGGTCTTCTCTTCAGCCTAAGAACTGGGGGTGGGGGATCTGGGAGGACCAAGTTCAGGCCCACACTCCTGATCCAGGACTTGGTCATCTAGGGCTAGTTGTTCAGCATGGCTCACTTCACAGGGTTGTTGCTGGGGATAGGGCATTGGAGAGTGGAGTCCAATGTACCTCCTTGTGATAGGACAGGAGAAGAGAGGAAACAAAGAGTGAGAGGTGGAATGTAGCCATGCTTTGCTCCTGAGGCTGGGCATATTGTGGTGGGGAGGAATGTGTTAAAAATGTCCTTATTTACTTTCAAAGAAGATGAAAGTACCAAAGATGAAAGCACTAAAGTGTGCTACACATAAATAAAATAACTCATTTGTATGGAAATGTGAGATACCCCACCCTCTTTATGGCATCCCTGACAAAAAAAAAAACGATCAAATACATTTATTGGGGCTTTTGTGGGTTCAGAGAATCAATTATTTTCACTGCCAGGAAGCCATTGCTTTTGTTTGTATTTTGGGTTTGCCTGTATCCTTTATAAAGTTTATAACTCCATTGCCAGGCATTACATTTTATGGCACATACGGCCCATCCTGTGAAAGTGACATTTATCTCATATCTGACCCTCCCAACAAATGAATTTGACACCTCTGTACTAGAAGATATAAAATTCTAGGTAATTCAAAAGCTTACGTAAGGTTTTAGAATACTTTGGTTGGTCTTAATAAAAGATATTATATGACTTTTGGTTTTAGTGTACGTTTGCACCAATGTGACTGCCTGCAACCTCAGTCAATAAGATCATTGCATTATGAACATTTCACAGTGTTACAGCAAATTATTATTAAAGGGACTGGAGTCCCGTATTCTCTCCCTTCCACAGTGGCCTTTTTTAACTCTGAGAGTTTATTACAGTGATCACAAAACACTAAGCTGGGAGGCTGAGGTAGGGATGCAGAAGGGTAAAATTGCTTCCTTCTTCTGTGAGAGGAGCTAAGCTAACGAAAGAGCCAGAAAGTGTGATTTTTGTTCCTGCTCCACTCCAGCCTCCCAACCTACATGGCTATTTAGTCCACAGGTGTCTCTGATTTCCATGATTAACTTCCCATGGCCAGAAAGTGATGGGGAGGAGAATGTAAGAATGAACTGCAACTGTCAGCATATGTTGGATCTAATACTTTATTTTTCATTATAAATACTTCAGATGTCCTTATAAAGTACAAAAATTTATTTCAATTCCATTAATGATGATAAAGGTGCAAGCAAGTTTAAGAAGATAACTTTGATAGTGACCTTTTAAAATTAAAGTTAAGAAAAAGTCCTACATACTCAAGTTAGTCACAGTTTAGCAATCCAAGCAAGCTGCAGTGCCTTCTGTTCATAATAGGTTGGGGAGCACCTGCTTGAAGCAGGCACTTAATCTGAAGAAGAGCACCATGATTAAAGACCTTCACGAAGTAGAATAGTTTGCAAATCTGATTTTCTTCGGAGGACTGGCACTCAGCAGACCATCGTGGGAAAATCACTCTCTCCTCCTACCTTTCCCAGGACTGCTGCAAGAGTAAAATAAGGTAAAATACCTGCTATGAGCTCTTTGAAGGAAGGGCAAGATAAAAATGTGAGAGATCAGTATGAAAAATCATGTAATGAAAGGGGACTAAAGACTGAACATTCACAACCCTCTGCTAACCATCTTGGTGACTTAAACTCAAGAGGCTACAGAAGAAGCATCAAAGAAGCCAAAGCCACCAGCCGAGAAGGACCACCAAGAGCTTAACATGCCTGGGATGCCTACTAACAATGGCCCAGCAGCCCCACAAGACACCCTGCCTGAGCCAGCAATGGACGCCTGCCACCAGCTTCTGAAACAGCCACTTGACTTCTCTGGGTAGGACCCATAGACTCTCAAGGGACACTGACTCTGCAGGAATAGTGATGGCAGAGGCCCTGGCCAAGGTGTCCCAAAAGCAATGAAGTGCTCAACTGGCTGCATGCAATCCCATCCCAGAGAGAGAGTAGGAAAACAATAACTATTTCCAAGATCCTGACCAAAGCACAATGTAGCCACAAGAGCTCAATACTTGTCCAGCAGGGAGTTGAACCTAATTACTTCCCAGCCTATTTAAAATGAAGCTTTGGGAAGCTGCCTTGCTGGATCAACTGGTCCACTCGGTTCAAGCCTGTGTACCAGCTTCAGCTCCGTGTTTCTGGCTAACAGCACTTAACAATGCTTGCTCTCTAGACTTGAGTGCACTACTTCAGAGGAGACCTGACTGGGAGAGCCTGCAGAATGCAAGACATGAAAAAACAATTGCAGACAACCCTGTTAATGATATTCAGCTTCTTACATTTCTCATGAAAATGTGTATTCCTCCCACCAAAAAACACACAAACAAAACAAACCAGGCCATCAACGTCAGATTTTTCATTCCAAAGATGCCCGAGCAGCTAAAGTGCTAGAGCAGGTTTTCAAGTGTTTAAATGCAATATAAGCAAACAGCAAGAATGGCATACATTGGTTTATGCTGGTAAAACATTTACTCAGCAATCCTAATAAAAATCCAACTGGAAAGCAGTGTAATGCCAAGATGGATGATATGGGGATATCAACTGAATTTGCATCAGTGTCAGTCTGCTATAATGGAAGTGGTCCATGCTTTACAGTGATAAATACCATGATAAAAATAATTTGGTGTTTGTTGAAAGCTACTCTGTGAGTATCTTATTTCCAGTTTTAAAAATACTTCCAAAGGCCTGTAAGGAATTATCTCTACCAGGATGTAACTATATCTAACCATCTGAAAAACAACACAATTAATCCCCCCCCTTTGCACCCCCTAACTTAGTTCTCTTGCCAGCATGAAGGTCACTTGGGGACAAAAAATAAGCTGATACATCAGTAAGTGCCAACATTACAGTGGGTGGTACAGTTCACAGAGAAATTAAGTAAATGTAAATGGATTTCTATATAGGTACACTGATTTATGAATGAATGGAGCCTGGATATTAATTTCCACATTACAGTTCTACCATACTTCTCTCCATAGCAGCACTAACCAGAATATGATTGGTTAAAAAAAAAAACAAAGAAGCAGCAGCAAAGTAGACCTTGTAAAGTAATTTTGTGGACAACTAAAATTATTCTTTAGAGCGTAGCTTTAGATCTGAATTTATGGGCAGTCCCCCATGGTAAACCTCTGGAATAGGCCTCTTTGTTATAGTCTTTAAGCAGGAAGAGTGGGTGAAGACACTGATAATCTCATTGGACACTGCCTCCATGGTTGAAAAGTTTTGTGAAGTTTCCATGCTGTACCATGGAACTTTTTGAATCAAAATTGATCTCTTCTCAGAGATGATGAGTCAGAAGAAAACAATGATTGGTTACTCATCAAAAAAGGTCCTTCTCCTCTAACACCAGGAGAACATCTTGGTGGGTGTTTCCCACCTCTTGCAAAGGAAGGCAGGACAAAGTCTTCCATGGTGGGAGGCCCCCGCCTTCAGTCTTGGAACTCCAACAGCTAAACGCTAAGACTATTAATAACACATTTGCAAACCAGCAGAGCAGGGTGCACAACAGTAGAAGGTATAACAGAAAGTAAGAAGATCAGAAAGAACAGAATAAATTAACACTTCTCAATAATGGCTATCTACATAAACTTGTTCTTAAGGCTCTGAAACAGGCAATATAGACAAATAAGTGAACATAGCTATGTATACACAATGAACCCTGCAGCAGGGATAAGTTGGGACAAGATGTCCTCCTGATCTCAGATGAGAAGGACCCTTTCTGGTGAGTAACCAATAGTCATTCTCCCTCTGATCCAGGAGAACATCTTGGTGGGTCTTACAAGAGCAGTCCCAGTTTTAGTGTAGGCAAATGTCACCAGAGTCCACCACATGCTGCAGGATTCTTTGGCCAAATGCTGTGTCTTCTGAAGAGAGTATGCAGTTTTCCAATGTTTTATGAAGAGCAATAGAGACAACGATGTTACTGTCTTGCAGAGATCCTCAACAAAGACTTCATTAGTGGCTGAGGACCTAATGGAATGGACTGTAACGCCTGTTGGAACAGGCACCCCCTGCACCTTGTACACCTCAATAATACAGGAGGGAAAATATCTATTTATGGCTGCCTTTGACATAGGAGTGCCTATGTTAGGCAGGGAAACCAAAATGAACAGCATCTCAGTCTTAAAGGATCAGATCTAGAGATATACATTCTTAGAACCCTTAACATCTTTTAATGGGTGCCACACCCATTCCCATGGGTCTTGGGGACAGGGGGGAAAGACAGGTAGATTTAACTCTTGGGAAAGATGGAACCTAGAGAAGGCCTGTATGCAGGACAACCTTGTCTTTGTGGGAAATGCACAAATTAGACTTTATTGAGAAAGCTCCCAGTTCTAAAACCCTGCATCTTCATTCGAAGGAAGGTGAGAAGAATCTTTTTAATAGGCTTAAATGGGACCTTTGTGAGTGCTGATAAAACCATGTTCAGGTTCTAGAAAAGGAACCTGTGAAAAGTGGGATGCTCAGAAGAGGCTGCTCCTTTTAGGAACTTGTGTTTGTGTGGATGATGAGAAATTGGGTCTCTACCTTTCAAAGAGGGGACTATGAACAACACTGATACCTGCCTGCACAGGGTTGCTGATCTTCGCTTGAGCTAAATTCCTTATTAAAAAGACACTTCTAATATTTGAGGCCACATAATTCACCACCTTATGTTTGCACTAATGAACAACACTCTACAAGCAAATGTCAATTCTCATTGTTGATTTTTTATAAGAGACCATGATGGTAATGGTAACCTCCATGCTGTACCCCTTTTTTGTCAAAGCCAACCTTTCAGGATAAGAACCAGAGGAAACACATAAAGAAGACCATTTGGCCAGTATACCTTGAATGCATCTGTCAGTGTAGCCTAAGGATAATAAAAGTGGGAGCAGAAGAATGGTACCTGGTGGTTAAAACTTATCACAAATAAGTCTAGAACCAGATATCCAAACTAGATTGAAATCAAATGAAATATCTCCCTCTTCGGGGACCATTCCCCTTCTAATATTATTTGCTGACTTAGCCAGTCTGTTCGGACATTCAATGCACCTTCAATATGCTCTGCTCTGATGGAAAAGAGGTGTTTTTTCACCCATCTCAGGATCTTATCGGCCTCTTTGTGAAGAGCTGTGGATTGGGAACTCCCCTGATGGCTGAAGTAGGCTTTGGCTGCTGTGTTATCTGTGTGTACCAGGGCACGCAACCTCCTGATCGTGTCCCTTAAATGCTGAAGAGTCCAAAAAATCACTCTGAGTTCCAGGAGATGAATCAGAAGTATCCTGCCACTCTTTGCAAACACCCACCAAGATGTCTTCCTGGATCAGAGGGAGAATAGCTCTCTCACACACTTTTGTTCTATTTCACATATAAAAATTCTAGCTCTGAAGAAAGAAGCTGGAAAGAAGGAAAATCCTGGAAGAAAGAAAGAAGGAAAATCCTGAGTGGGTGAACACTCAATAGATTTAGAGTGATTGCAAAAATCATTACTGAAGATAGCTGAAGGAGGAAGATTAGCACTGTGCACACTAGCACATTTTGTAAGATTGAGCTGTTGGGTACATTCCACACATCAAATCTCACACAGAGTCACTTGAAAAAATGAATTACAAGAAGACATGACTATTTTACACTTATCCTACCCTGAGATGGGATTATACATGTAATATAAAATAAAATCTACAAACATAAACAATAATTAGTTCTCATAAGTAATTTGTGTTTATACTCAGAATGTCTTTGGTGCACAATATATACAATACAGCATACTCCATAACAAGCCCTGTAAGTATCACATCTGATGTTCCATCGGCATTTTTAATTTAATCTCTCAAATCAGTTTTGCCTGCAAAACTGTATCAGGGGAACAATTTCTGTCCATGTGAGCCAATTACACTCCTCTCAGTAACTCTTGATTTCATTGCTTCCTCTTGGGAACCTCTCTGGTTCCCTCTCATGCTTTCTACGTCATCAGGGGATCCTTTGGAATGGCCTGCCAGAAATTACCTCCTTTTAAAATATAGTTGTCAGGAAACTGCCAAATTTAAATGATTCTTTGTTTTTGTTGTGGATGGTTTCAGTTATCACAGGGAGGAGGGGTAATTAGATGATGGATGGGGTGTTATTTTGTAAGCTGTTTTAATATTTTGCTATCCTTCATGGGAAGACAACGTAGAAATATTTTAAATAATTAAATCCTGCTGCTCTTGAACTCTTTGTCCAAATATAAATTCCTTGTACCTAAAACTAGCTGAACAGTCAGTTTTTCAAGGCACCAGAGATGATAACCTATTGGATATCCATTATGACTAATTGTTCTTTAGAATTATATCACATTTTGCTGTAGCACTCAAACATAATGTGAAATAGCAACTTACCCACAGAAAAAAATCAACATACTGCTCACCAAATACTGGAAGAGAGCATGTGAGGTTGGGCTGTACACTACTCTATTGCTCCACCTCTGCAAGTGTCATCTTCTCCAAATGTTTATAGAACTGCTGGCTAGGAAAACAGCAGAGACACCTCTTACGACTGCACTTAAATTCTTTTCATTCTCTCAGTACACTTTTAGAACAACATTACGTATGAAGTGCTGCACCGGCCAGCAGTAAACACAGCACCAATGAAAAGCCAGTGATTGGGTTACTGACTGTATTCAGATACATGGGAAGGTGGGTTGCAGCAGCCTTCCTCTTCTGATTGGAAGAAACAGGCTTCCCATCGTGACTCAAGAGTATGTATGCATATTTGGGTGCTTCCACCCCCCGCAAGCTGTTCCAAGAACAGCTTCTGAAATAAAAATCACAGAAGTAAAACTGGCTGAAGTTGCTTTCTTACCAAGAAGTCACATGGGCATTACACCACTTCTTGCTGATACATCAAAACCTCAGCAAGGCCACAAAGATGATAAGCAGGGAGGTTTCAAAACAAGCCTTTTGGTCTCCATTCATTCAGATGCACTGGAAGGCTTCTAACCTTCTGACAGTTACAAACATGAAGCAGCAGTAAGAAAAGTAACTTTGAACAAAGCCAGTGATCGGTCAGAAACCAGATTGTATTATATGAACAGAATTTGTTCCTGTCTCCTTCACTGAAAGAGTTCCTTTGGCTTATGGCCAAACATACTTCAACTATAAAAGGGCTCTGAGTATTCAAGAAATTTCAGCATCCAACTATATGCCATGAGCAATTTGGAAGGGCAGGTTAAAAAAATATATTATTATTATCTATTTTAGTGTTGCTTCTCCAGCAAATCCTAGACAATAGCCATGAATACCATGGGGAGGGGGAAGAATATATTAAAATCTTCTGAACTTCACAATCTTACTTTAACTAATCTTATCAAGCATCTTGATGGCTATGAGTAATTCAACTGAGTTCTTCTCTGTGCCAGATTGAGTCACTCAGGATAAGAGGGGTTATTCCATTGTGATGCTTTGTCCAGGGTTATAGAATCATAGAATTGGAAGGGGCAATACAGGCCATCTAGTCCAACCCCCTGTTCAATGCAGGATCAGCCTAAAGCATCCATGATAAATATGTCAAGCCGCTGTTTAAACAAGAAGGGAGCTCACTGCCTCCTTAGGAAGCTTATTCCACTGCTGAACTACTCTGACCATTAAAATTCTTTTCCTGATATCTAGCCACTACCATTCCAAACATAGTTTAAAGCCATTATTATGGATCCTATCCTTTGCTGCCAACAGGAACTGTTCCCTGCCCTCCAAGTGACAACTTTTCAAATACTTAAAGATAGCAATCATGTCTCCTTTCAAACTCCTCTTCTCCAGGCTGGACATTTCCAAGTCCCTCAGTCTTTCCTCAAATGACGTGGTCCCCAAGCCCTTGTTGTTCTCCTCTGAGCCCTCTCAATTTTGTCCATATCCTTCTTGAAGTGAGGCCTCCAGAACTGTACACAGTACTCCAGGTGTGGTCTGAGACCATGACACCTTGCCTCTGTTGCCTCTGTTAATGCAGCCCAAGCCTGCATTCGCCTTTTTAAATGCTGCATCACACTGTTCATTACACTCCACAAGTACCCCAAGATCTGGTTTACATACACTGCTACTCAGAAGTGTGTCTCCCATCCAGTGTGTCTCCCATACAAATAAGGACAGACATACCCTGACAGGAAGGGGGAGAAACTTTGGGCAAGAATGAGAGTGATTTTGGATGGACAACTAGCCAATGGCAAAATAATGAAGCACCTACTTTCCTACCTCTTCTCCACTCAAAATTGCATCTTCCAGAGACTGTATATGCATTAATATGTAATGTACAATTTGACCCTATTTATTCTGAAGCCAGTTGAAGTACAAAGTTTGGCTAACTTGCAAGAACAGTACATCACAAACCCAGCAAAATAGAAGTTTCACATTACAGCATTGAGTCAAATGACCATTTTGCACTGTATAGCTGAGCCTAAGGCTTAATTTTCACAGGCAGCAACTAAGGTAGTTATCATGCATGCCTGGACCATATCACTTCTGATTACGGCCATGTTCCTATATGGCAGTATGCTCTCCCATTAAAAACAATACAAAGAAAATTAGATGCCCCCCCCAAAAGAAAAAAAAAACTTAGAAAAAAAGTCAGAGAGAAGGCTACATGTAAGTATATTTGCATGGAAGCATTCCATCATGCGAGCCCCACAGGCAACACAGAATACAAAGATCAAAACAGGCAGCCCCTTTAAGCAGTATCATAATCACAATAATGCCAGTAACTATAAATAACACATTTCAAAAGTGAACCAGTTTTCATTATACATCAAGACCTGTAATGACTTCCCACAGGGAAAGGGATGAGATAGACAAGGGATTCTGGTTCCCAAACCTGTATTAAAGCACGCCTACGTAGCATAAGAAAAATAATAATAATAATAACTACATTAGACACATAAGAAATTGCAAATTTCACTTTACACTAATGGTGATGGATATATTTTTAATATGCACTCAAATAGTGAGGACAACATAACAGAAATAAGTATAGCACATAAGAAAAGGCTGCTGGCATTCACAGTTCCTAGAAATCATTACAATTAATATCTGCTTAAGGTGATGCAATAGGATTTCACGTGGCATCTTATATATTGCTATAACATTCTTTGAACTCATTCTGAAGATTGGTATGATAGACTTAATTAAAAGGAAACAAATACTTCTGGAGCATTAAATGAACAGTACAAATAAATGAATGGTAAGTCTCCTCGCTTTCATCAGAACTTACTTCCAAGTATATATGACTCAGATGTGTAAAAACGAATTAGTCAAAAGACCATGGAAATTGTAAACAGGAACAGGGCTAGAAATCCAAACCTTTGTTGTTGTTTTGTTCTGGCTGGATTTAAAAATAGTTTTCTGCTGGAGTTAAGCTTTTCTCCCAATAGAAGACGAGAGCACTTCTTGCAGATTCTGCCCTCCCATTTTGTTTCCAGCCTACTATAGAGGGTTCCCAGAAACTGAATGTAAGGATTATTAGGAGAGTACAACAGTTCTAAAACTGGTTCTTATTAATAAACAGGCAGACCCAAAGATTATTTTAAATGCACTTTACACAGTATTTTTTTCTGTTTACTTTCTGGCTAGTGTATCCATGATTGATTACATATACAATGTAGCGTACATAAGAGAAACTTATGTTACCATTTAGAAATGACAAGACATGCACTATTTCAAGTGTGCAGATTAATCTTCACACTGGGAACATGCTGTGGCACTCTTAAATTGAGCTATGTTGATTTTATCTTCTTTTCAAATGAAGCACAAAATCCTCCACAAAACAACCATATGATTAAACAATCTGAATCCTCCAAGACAGCAAAAATTGGTAATTAAACTTCTTGAACTCACATGTCTTTTTTTACAGCTACTAAATTGCGAATATATAACTAATATATCCAAATGGTAATATTGAAGTAGGCTGACTACTAACAGTACATTTAAAGGTACATTTAAATTATGTTTTAGTGTTTGGTTTGTTGTTTAATTGCACATTTACAAGACAACACATTAAATTACTGCTAACTTCATGATGAGCATATCAACTGTCAGAGCTTATCATCTGTTCCACCACCTTCCAATATAGCTCCTCTAACCTTTCATAATTGTATTTATTAATTGTGAAAAAGTGTGACAGATACAGAAAGAATGAACCAACACCAAAAATCAGAGGTAGTGATTTATTTTAGAATCATTCTAGGATTCTGAAGGTTTTTCTAAACTACAGAAATCAGAATAGGATATGAGTATAGACAGAAACAATCACATCATCATTATTTTTTGTTATTATTTATTAAATTTCTATCCTGGAACCAGCTCAGATAGCATATGATTCACAAGGAGAAACAGCGTATTTGTATTCTGAAGACCTTGGTATTCTTGCAAGGTCTGTTCAAATACACGGGACACTTCTCACAGGCACTATTTAGGACCATAATGAAAGTATTGCTTTTGCTCTTTATAATTAAGAAGATGATTCCACTTCATGAGGCTTGCCAAGCTGTAACTCTGCTCTGAACTATACTATGAGACTGTAATCTATGCACAGTTACCTGGAAACTTCTTTTACCCTGTTTTTCTCCATAATGGGAACCCAAATCAACTCCCCTCCTTCATTTCATCCTCTCTGAAAGAGAATGACCAGTTCAAAATCACCTAGCAAGTTTGCATGCAGACTAAGGATTCAAACTGGCATCTCCCATATCCTATTCTGACCCTCAAATCATATGCTACACTGGATCTTCTAAGTAACCATACACAGGGTTGCACAAGCGGGAATTCTAAACGCTTTGTTTAGACTGTCACCAGACAGTCAACTTTTTAAAAAAGCCCTGTTCACAGGTCCTACGCTGATATTTTAAAAATTTTATCAACAGGAAACCTAGGTGTGATTCTGGACTCCTCCTTATCTCTGGAGGCCCAGATTACAAATGTCCCCCGCCATGCTTTTTATCAGGCTATGGTCACCTCTAGATTAGACTTCTGCAACTCACTCTATGCAAGGCTGCCTTTGAGGCTGCTCTGGAAGCTTCCTGATCCAGAATGTGGACCATAGGGACCCAATAGAGAGCACATATTTGAGCAGTGCTCTCCCAGGTGCACTGGGTCCAGATTGAAAATTGAATCAGGCTCAAGGTGTTGGTTCTTACCTTTAAAGCCCTAAACAGTCTGGGACCTTCATATCTATGAGACCACCTCCTTCACTATGTCCCCCTAAGAAGTTTAAGATCTACTGAGCAAAATTTGTTTAAGGACTCTGGCCCCAAAGAAGTTAAACTGGCCTCAACCAGGGCCAGGGACATTTTAGCTCCCGGCCCAGCCTGGTGGAACACACTGCCCAATGATATCAGGGCCCTGCAAGACCTTAGACAGAGCTGTTCTGCCAGGCCTATGGTTGAGGTCTACAAACACCATCAAATGTCTGGGATTTTGCTGCTTTCAGTACACTTTCAATGTGGATAGTGTATTCTTATAATCTGAAATGTAACACATTCTCAACTGTAATGAAAAGCATTATTAAATCTATTCTGAATGCATGGCAGCTTTTAGTGTATTTTAAGTTGTTTCACACAGCAGAGTTACCACTTTCAGAACCATAAAGAAGCTCCTGGTGTTTTGAAGTAATGTTCAAATAAGATAACAAATGTTACTAGCCCACAAAAATATTATTTGCCCATTATCCTCACATATGTGTGAACTATTAATAGCAGGAAGTAATTCATTTAGACTCACAGAAACTTTGCTAGCTAGCAACATAGAGGAAATTATTATTTGTCACTTTCATACAGGTTATTTACAAGTTTAACTTAATCCTTTAACTGCTTGACAGCACTATCAATATTCGTTTCCTATTTTATTAGTGCAATATGAGGTTAACAGAATAGCTTATGGTTGTCTGAAAAGTTTTTTTTAAACTTTGACTACTAATTAATAATGGGAATAACAGATGCAGGAATCATTAATGAATCTTGAAGATTTTAATCTTATCCAACATTATTAGTTTGTACTGCAGGCTAGGAGACATAAGCCCTTTCACTTTAAGGGGAATAGTAAAGTGGTCACTATGCATAAACAATCAAAATCTGTTATCTTCTGGATTAGAGAGAAAACTAACCAATTGTTAATTTTGAAGGGTCTTTGAATATTTTGCATTGTTAAAGATGAGTACTTGGCTAAAACATCAGAAATCCATTGTACTGAAATCAATATTCATCACCCTGTGATACTTTCAGGACACATCTCTTAAGCTCACTCTGCTTCAAAGCAAAGCATCCTACAGGTCTCTGCCCAGTAGAAGACAGCACAATAATATACTAGTTAGTGCTAATTTTTTTTAGATCCACACCTTTATCTGTCCAGGGCAAAGACACACAAAAAACTTCAAGGACATGCAGCCTAAACTTGCATTAGAAAGTGAAGGCCATTCTTAGACATGACTGTCCACTTAGACATGACTGTCCACTGATACAGAGTGGTATTGAGGGAATCCATCCAAATAATTTAAGATTGAAAAGGCAACTGCTAATATTGTCATGGGTATAAAAGTTACAACTTTTGTTTAGTCTACCAACCAAGAAAGAGTTAGGAATGAAAAGAATAATTAAGTTATTGAATCATTTTGCTCTATTTTCAATTAAGTGCAATCAGAACCACAAAGTTGTGAGGCCTGACAACCTGTGACCATTTACCTTATGTTCCTCTATTGCAGTGGTTCTCAGTCTGGGGGTTGGGATCCTTTTGGGGATTGAACAAACCTTTCATAGGGGTCGCAGCAGGGCAAGCATAGAGCTTTCGTCTGTCTGGAGCAGCGGAAAACAGTGTGATCGGCATGGTGGGACAAGAGGCAGAACTGAACTAAGAAATCCCGGGGAAAAAATTAATTTATATACAATCATGAACAATGGATCTTCATGCCATTGGTCAGTTTTGGTTTCATTTCGGTGAAAGAACACTTGCATAATTTTATGTTTGGGGGTCACAAACATGAGGAACTGTATTAAAAGGTCGCAGCATTAGGAAGATTGAGAGTCACTGCTCTATTGTTTAAATAAAAATGATGGAAACCCAATAAAAAGCATAATCTCTTTGACAAGAAGGACAATATTTCAGGCATAAGACAGGGAAGTTCCTTGTCTCTTCAATTTTAAGGTTGTGTTTGAATTCTCACAGAATTCTGAAAAGCATAAAAGTACACATGGATGACTAAACCATACAAAAGAATGGTAATAGCACAGAAAGATCAATGTAGATTTCCCAAGGCACTGGCTAATGCCCAAATCTGGGCCATTTGTCTTTAGTCTGATAATAGAGACTGAGAAAATAACATGCATGGATCCTCTCTTATCACAGAGATGCGTTCAAAGACCAGATCCAGAATGAGCTGACCACAACTAAGCAACTGTCCTAAAGCTAACAGGAAGTTTAAGTGGAATGTTACAAACTTTCAGACCAAATTTAAAACAGGATCAATGAAACAAAAATTACTGATACTATTACCAGGAGAAATCAGGATTGAATAGACCTTACCAAGTGAATTCCTTTCACATTCTTTCTATTTTGTAGAAAATGTAGCTGACTTGTTCTGTCTTGCACCAGAAGGCAGGATGAGAAATACTGAGTAGAAACTAAAAGGAAGTAGAATTTGGCTAAATATTAGAATTTTCCTAACAGTAAGTTGGAACATTGGAAGAGACAGTTTTATTGGACTCTTTTACTGGGGTTTTTAAAGAAGAAACTGGTAGTGACATTTTCTTGCATTGATGAACCTTCTGAATATGACATTTTATTATAACTAAGCCTGCTTGCAATTAAAGGCTGTGCAATCACTGGGTCATGTCTGACCCTTGGGGTGACGCCCTCTAGCGTTTTCATGGCAGACTCAATACGGGGTGGTTTGCCATTGCCTTCCCCAGTCATTACCGTTTACCCCCCAGCAAGCTGGGTACTCATTTTACCGACCTCGGAAGGATGGAAGGCTGAGTCAACCTTTTGAACTCCCAGCTTCATAGGCAGAGCTTTCAGACTGCATGTCTGCTGCCTTACATCCTATTCAGCTAAATAAAATTCATTTTATGAATCAGTTCAGACCATTCATCTTTAATAAGTTCACTTCAAACTAACAAATATGTTGAAGGGACAAACATTCATAAGACTAATAAAAAGACTATCCTCTAATTTGCTTTATGTGGAATCAGAACAGACAGTTCAACTACTCATCAGGAAGTGGTCAAGATAATCAAGAACAACAAGTTTTGCCCTGTGCTGATGATCTACTGTTTTGCAGTAGACAACTGCTGGGTCAAGGTCTTCTCACTTGGCCCAATGTAATATCCATATCCTATCTCTCCAATGTTCAGGGTGGCTCAGAATTAGCCCTCAATGTGAGGAATCCCTTTACTGTGCAACTGAACTTCTTTTTCCTATACAAACAGTGCCCTTGCTTACCACCAACTACAAACCACAGTGGAGAGTATCAGAATTCTGTTGTTTCACAATTCAGTGTTCATTACTGTTTAGTACATAGACAAAATGAAAGACCGAGGTACAAAATAAAAGGGGAAGCTCTGCCAAAATTTCTATTTTGGATGAAAAAGAGTTCTTTGGCTCTTCCAACTAACTCACATTTTTGTGAGCCAAGTCATGAGTAACATTAGTGGGAATTCAGTTCTCATTCAATTTGAAACAACTTCTGTTAAAAATTAGTTGCTGAGCAGGATTAGAAAAGTGTATGCATGTGTTAAATGCCATTAAGTCAGTTCTAGCTTATGGTGACTCAATGAATTAATGGACTCCAAAACATCCAATCACCAACAGGTCTTACAAACTGAGGGCTGTGGCTTCCTTGATTCAAGCCAGCAAAAGAATAAGAAAAAGAGTTTCTGCAGCTGTCTAGCAAGAAATAGTACTGGGGACATACTTTTCTTGCTTTTGTGATGCATCAGGAGTAGCGGTTTAATAACTTCACCTCCCCCCACTCAAGTTGTATATTTGTAACTACACAGCTATCACAAACACTAAGTCTTTAGCTTTCTTTCTTCCCTAGAGAACTGTTTCTGTAAATGATTCAGCAGAGCAAATAAAGTTGTCCCAATTAATTCTTCAAGCACTCTGCATTTGGATCAACTTATCATTTTTCAAACTTATGTTTGCATTAAAGTACAAACAACTGACTGTAAATAATTTCTTTGAAGAATTTCCAACAGGACTTCTGAAACCTAAGCAAAAGTGATGAGAGCTACTATGAGCCTGAATGCAGAGCGGGATGGTTAATATAAATCAAATAATAATATTTAAATAAAACACTTTATGCTGCCATTCCACCCTATCAAGGTCTCCAGAGTAATATATAAATGTACACAGTGGAAGAACTGAACTATTAAGACAAATA
Organism: Paroedura picta; assembly: GCF_049243985.1. Lineage (NCBI taxonomy): Eukaryota > Metazoa > Chordata > Lepidosauria > Squamata > Gekkonidae > Paroedura > Paroedura picta. The sequence goes on along the minus strand of NC_135372.1, from coordinate 97,182,267 downwards.
CAAGTCATCTGGACATAATTAAGCTATTTATTCACTTATCTCCCCCCCCCATGCAGTTTTCATTGCGTTGGCCTCATTGTTAAATCAATAAACTTACTTAACACTGCAATTCAAAAGAGGTCTAATCAGAACCCTAATGTAAGTCTACTTAATGAGATTTACTCTCTCTCTCTCTCTCTCTCTCACACACACACAATCACACGGGACAAACTGCAGTAGAGAATGAGCAGCTTTTTACAAGTGCCTATGACATCTTTATAACACAAATGGGGTTGCAATATTTCCCCTCGCACATTCATGAGAGAAAATACATACGTCTTTTTCAAAGTTTTCTAGTGACTGAGGAGGGTCAAAATGAACCATCTCACACAGTCACAGAAGCTACCCCAACCCCACCACTAGAGTAACACAACTATTCCCACCTAATCTATAATCCAATATAGTCTGTAAATCAATACCCTCAATCACAGAAAACCACTAGAAAGTTGTGAAACAACCGATACCCTGACCAAACTTAACTCCAAGAACCAGCTACTGTTAACAAAAACACTTGAATCCTGATATATTCTGAATTTTTGTTATTGTTCTTTCCTTGGGGGGAGGAATCTTACAAAAATTTGTATTATCCCGTAAGAAGTGCCTCTCTACTCACTGGAAACAACTGTTTTCACATAGTACACGCTATCCTTATAGTAACACTAAAACCAATCAGTGGGTATTCTTGATGAGGCTGGCAAGACTGAAATCAGACTCTTTGGAGACATTTCGACTATAAGGAAATAAATCCATTTCCACAATCACCCACGGCAAGACACGAAGACCTTCCCAGTTTACTGGTTGAGTTTTTATGAGAAAAGCGGGGAATAACCTTTCTATGGGAACACGCGAGTCGTCTCTGTTAAGGCGTCGGAACACCATATATCAGAATTAAAGATGGGAAGAGCGCCTTCGCTGACCCTTAACATTCCTCTTCCATAACACTTCACTGACAGCAGCTGCGTTGGGGTCTTCTTTTGCGGTGGACTTTCCGTCTACATACGGCATCTTCCGGACACCAGACAGACCTGCCCCAAACATATTCCCACATCCCACCCCCCCCCCTTCGGGAAGAGGAAGGGCACATTCCCGTCTCAACCTCACCCCATCAGGGACGTTACCCCGCCCCCTCCAACAGGGGTCACCCCTGGCAACGCCCCAAGCGCGCACCCCGCACCTCACCTGCTGTCGATGACGCGCGCGCACTCCCCAGCCACGGTCGGCACAGAACTTTTATCATTGGAACACCCCCCCACACACACACGGCCCCAGCAGCATTAGCCACAGCTCCCTCTCCGGCACGTCAGGCGCCCTTTCTCTGACGTCACTGCGCACTTCAGCGCCATTGGCCAACCCGCAGCGTGAGGGCGGTTTTAGCATATCGCTCCGGCGACGGCCCAAACCCGGCCCCTTCCCAGCCCCTTGCGGGAGAAGGTTTCTCTCGCCGGCGACAACCCCCTCTGGTGGCCCTTTGGCGAAGGCGGGCTGTTTAGCTGAAGGTGGGGCGGCGATTGACGCTGGGGTGAGAGACGCGGGCGTCCCGGCCGGAGCGTTATCAGGGCCGAACGGTTTAGCTGGGAGATGAAAACAGCGAACAAGAGTGCAGCAGCCCAGGAATTTTCCACTAAATTATGCTTGTGCTTCCAATACAGAATGCATCGTTTGGATAATATAAAGGATCGTCTATTTTAGAGCTTCAGGGAGAACATGTGCTGGGATCTATGCAGGGAAACCATCTGTATGCAGTTGGGGGGATGTTGCCTAAGAACAGAAAAATAATAATCCTGGATCAGACCAGTGATGCTCCGTCTGTTTTCTGAAGTAGCTGTTGCTGTTGGAATCATTAGTATGGAATTGATTGTATAGGCTTAGTAGTTGCTTTCTTACACTCAATATGCCAGCAAATTTGGAAAACTCAACAATGGCCACAGGATTGGAAAAGGTCAGTTTACATTCCAATCCCAAAGAAGGGCAATGCCAAAGAATGTTCAAACTACCGCACCATTGCACTAATTTCTCATGCTAGCAAAGTTATGCTCAAAATCCTACAAGCTAGGCTCCAGCAATATGTGGACCGAGAACTTCCAGAAGTACAGGCAGGATTTCGAAGAGGCAGAGGAACTAGAGATCAAATTGCCAACATACGCTGGATCATGGAGAAAGCTAGGGAGTACCAGAAGAACGTCTACTTCTGCTTCATTGACTATGCTAAAGCCTTTGATTGTGTGGAGCACAACAAATTGTGGCAAGTTCTTAAAGAGATGGGAATACCAGAGCATCTTATTTGTCTCTTGAGAAATTTATATGCAGGTCAAGAAGCAACAGTGAGAACTGAACATGGAATCACTGACTGGTTCAAAATTGAGAAAGGAGTTCGGCAAGGCTGTATACTGTCGCCTTGCCTATTTAACTTGTATGCAGAGCACATCATGAGAAATGCGGGATTAGAGGAGTCACAAATTGGGATCAAGATTGCAGGGAGAAATATCAACAACCTCAGATATGCAGATGATACCACTCTAATGGCAGAAAGTGAAGAGGAACTAAAGAGCCTGTTGATGCGGGTGAAGGAGGAGAGTGCAAAAGTTGGCTTGAAACTCAACATCAAGAAAACAAAGATCATGGCATCCGGCCCTCTCAATTCCTGGCAAATAGAAGGGGAAGAAATGGAGATAGTGACAGATTTTATTTTCCTGGGCTCCAAGATCACTGCAGATGGGGACTGCAGCAAAGAAATTAAAAGACGCTTGCTCCTGGGGAGGAAAGCTATGGCAAATCTAGACAGCATCCTAAAAAGCAGAGACATCACCCTGCCAACAAAAGTGCGTTTAGTCAAGGCTATGGTCTTCCCAGTTGCAATGTATGGCTGCGAAAGTTGGACCATAAGGAAGGCCGAGCGTCAAAGAATTGAGGCTTTTGAACTCTGGTGCTGGAGAAGACTCTTGCGAGTCCCTTGGACTGCAAGGCGAACAAACCGGTCAGTCCTCGAGGAGATCAGCCCTGACTGCTCTTTAGAAGGCCAGATCCTGAAGATGAAACTCAAATATTTTGGCCACCTCATGAGAAGGAAGGACTCCTTGGAGAAGAGCCTAATGCTGGGAGAGATCGAGGGCAAAAGAAGAAGGGGACGACAGAGAATGAGGTGGATGGAAGGAGTCACTGAAGCAGTCGGTGCAGACTTAAATGGACTCTGGGGAATGGTAGAGGACAGGAAGGCCTGGAGGATCGTTGTCCATGGGGTCGCGATGGGTCGGACATGACTTCGCACATAACAACAACAAGTTGCTTTCTTTCATCTTTCCTTGGCTCTGAAATTCCCCCCTCCCTTACCTCTGATGCTGTAGATCCATGGCACAGTAACGTCAAGGACAGAAAGTGAAATGGATGGGCAAGTTTCAGGGTGGACAAAAGGAAGTGCATCTTTACTCAATGTGTAAATTGTGGAAGTCATTGCTAGCTGTCATGCTTTCATTGCATGATAAATGTAGTGAAGGCCGGTAGCATAATAGCTTTAAAAAGATTAGACAGTTGGAGGATAGATCTGTATATGCATGACCTGTGCTGCTTCTGAGATTAGGAGGGTAAGTGAACCAACTGAAATATTTCTTCACCTTAAACACAACCACCCCCTTGTTCTCTCTCTTCTTTGCCTACCAGCATTCTAAGCACCACAGGGAAGCTGGAAGTCAAGAGTCAGGAACTGGAGTCACATATGGCAAGATATTGAGGAAGCAAAAGATTAAGACATGTGAAGGATAACTGGCTTCTTTCCCCTTTTAACTCAGAGTCCTATCATTTTCTGCTACTTTCTTAGTGTACGTCATCCAGAAAAAGCCAAACTTTTAGGGATATGCATTTGAATATTAACACATCAAATTACACAAAAAGAAACTTTCTTTAATGTTCTTTAATGTTCATAATTGCTTTGCTGGGTCACTGCTTGGAGAGGGATTTAGTTCTATGTAAACAGTGCCTCTTATTGATATTCTATTCTATGATGATGCTTGCTAGGCAAAAAGACATCCCTAGACCAAAAGCAGACAGAAATGTAAGTTTGAGACAAATGCTGTATTTACCTCTCCCAATATTACAAGCAGCAATGTAGGCTGCCAAGAAGGTAGAGACAAAGGTTTTATATGCTCTGAGAGCTGCCATGGCATCGTGGATAGGATGTCGGACTAGGATCTTGAGAGACCCAGGTTTGAATGCCTACTCTACCATGAAAGGTGACTTTGAAACAGTTGCACTCTCTAAGCATAACCAAAATTATTATTATTATTATTATTATTATTATTATTATTATTAAAATTTATTTCCCACCACTCCTGAGACCAGCTCGTGGCAGGTTACAAGTTGTCCAATAAACCCCATTAAAACAATACAGGGACATAAGCAATCATACAATAACACCCATACACCCCGCCGAACAAACATAGTGGCATTACTCAATCCTCCATCCCCCCAATAAAACATCAAATAAAGGGAGTAGGAAGAGGAGGGCTGCAGATAACACTTGGCCTAACCGCTGCCTAGCACTAGGTGAGCCCCAATCAGATCTTCTTTGCTGTCCTGGCCTCAACCATAAACCTGGCAGGACAGCTCCGTTTTGCAGGCCCTGGAGAATGCCAAAAGCTCCCGTAGGGTCCGCAGCTCTACTGGGAGCTCATTCCACCAAGTAGGGGTCAGAACTGAAAAGGTCCTGGCCGAGGCCAGGTGTGCTTCTCTGGGGCCAGGAATGATCAACAAGTTGGTGCCCGCAGAGCATAAGAATGTAGGGTGACACCGGTATGTGGTCCCTCTGGTATGTGGGTCCCAGAGCACGAAGGGCCTTAAAGGTCAAAACCCAAACCTTGAACTGGATCCAGGCAGCAACCAGCAACCAATGCAGCAGCCTCAGCACAGGCTGGATATGGGCCCTCTAAGATGTTCCTGTGAGGACCCTAGCAGCTGCATTTTGTACCAGCCAAGATTCAGTTGACTAATATTTTTACACTCCTCCTCCAAGGCAGTAAGAGACCGAACAACCCTAAACAATTGAGCCGGGCAAGAGCTTGTGGGTGCAATTTCTGCAGCAAAAAATTATCATTTTGCCAGGAATCCCATGCGAGAGCAGAACAATCATTGAAAATTTCATTCAACTATCTACATAACAAAGAAAGATTACAGCCTCAATAGAAAAGTGCTTTTCACCTCTCTTCAATTAGAAAAGGTAAGGGGGGGGAAGGCAAGATAAGTAAAAATGAAATGACAATGAAGTGTTTTTTTGAAAGAAAAATATTTGAAATCTTGCATACTCCTGCAAACTTCAAACTGTGCTGAACTGTGGTTATTGGCAGTCTGGGTGTGCAACTGATCAAGACCTGTCTGTCAGATCAGTTCATGCAAAAAGATCTGGAAAATGCCCTATAAAACCCATAATAAACCAATCCCTGGAAGATGCCAGATATTTCCCACAGTAGCAATTCAGCCATAGAGTCTCAAACTTTGTGCCTCTCATGCCGGTGCTGCTATACGATTTGCTATCAAATTCCCTCAACATATTACCCCACCTTGTGAACCATTCAACAATTTCTAAAATGTATTTTATTTAGCCCAAAGACTGGACATTCTCCAGTACCAAATCACTGGTTTGATACAAAAAACCAGCAAATAGCATAATTCTTCCCCCGTACACACAAACATACACACAGAGTTCCATCTTACTGTCTGTGCACTAGATATCACACTGTTGTACAAACCCTAGATGTAGCTGAAGCCTGTTTTGACTGATCATCTGGATAAGTAGTTGTAACAAGCAGGTGTGCAGAGTTTCCATAGAGGAAGTGCCCAGCAAAAAGCTGGGTCGAAGGCTGTCGGCAAAGTTGTTTTCTCAGCTTAGCAGAGCCAGAAACAAAGGGGAACATCATATAGCTTCATGTCATTTTAACTTAAAACAGCAATACTATTTTAGAAGGCTAATTTTCTCCAAGGAAAGCAAGCTGTGGTAATTTTCTTGAGATCTGAGATATTCAGTACTGATTGTTTTCTACATTTGGTACAGGACCATGATAAGCTTTGTACCGCAGTTGGCAACCCAATGGCAACAGAGGAGCATGGAGAGCTTCTCCAGGTGACTCTGAGCAATGGAAAGTGGATCCCTAGCTTTCCACCTTGACTGTTCTCAAAATAACCTCCTTGAGTAGAACTTGTTACTGAACAGGTAATACAGTTCTATGATATACAAACATACATTCATCCATTAAAACTGAAAATACAGAATAAAGGTAAAGGTATCCCCTGTGCAAGCACCGAGTCATGTCTGACCCTTGGGGTGACGCCCTCTAGCGTTTTCATGGCAGACTCAATACGGGGTGGTTTGCCAGTGCCTTCCCCAGTCATTACCGTTTACCCCCCAGCAAGCTGGGTACTCATTTTACCGACCTCGGAAGCATGGAAGGCTGAGTCGACCTTGAGCCGGCTGCTGGGATTGAACTCCCAGCCTCATGGGCAAAGCTTTCAGACGGCTGCCTTACCACTCTGCGCCACAAGAGGCTCTCGAAAATACAGAATACAGAGAGCCAGTTTGGTGTAGTGGTTAGGAGTGCAGACTTCTAATCTGGCATGCCAGGTTCGATTCTGCACTCCTCAACATGCAACCAGCTGGGTGACCTTGGGCTCGCCACGGCACTGATAAAATTGTTCTGACCAAGCAGCGATATCAGGGCTCTCTCAGCCTCACCCACCCCACAGGGTGTTTGTTGTGGGGAGAGGAATGGGAAGGCGACTGTAAGCCGCTTTGAGCCTCCTTCGGGTAGGGAAAAGCGGCATATAAGAACCAACTCTTCTTCTTCTTCTTCTTTGTGGTGCCACCTGTCACTTGGGAAAGGCAGGGAACAGGCTCTGGTGCTTCACTACTTTTCCCCCTGTCCTCTGACAGCTAATCGGTACTTTTTAAGTTTACTAGACCCACCAAGTATGCAGGTATAATGTCATTTTAATGAACAGTAGTTCAAATTCATGACGACCAAACTATGTGTGATGTTTATGCACATTATTGATTTCCTGACATTGCTATTTATTGATGTTATGTATAGCGTGCTATCCTCACTGAGACTCAAGGCAAATTACATAACGTGTTAGTGCAATCAATAGGATGAAGACACATTTCATCTAAATTAATCGAATCAAGAATATAATTGCAAAACTAGGATTGCAAAAACTAGATGTGGCACCTGGAGGAGACGGGGAGGGGGGGGGGCTGAAATGGATCAGGGCTGTGATATTGGGGGGTGGGATTCAGTTATCCCTCTCCAAAAATGTTTCCCCCAATTGAAAAAAAACCATCCTAAGATGCTGTTAACTAGGAAAAAATGACAGGCATAATATAGGTATCTGCCTTTCCCCCCTATTGGCCTAAAAGCAACCGTGGGAGGTATTTTTGATCAGAGGAATGGCATGGGTGGGGAGAATTAACCCTTCTTCCCTCAGCACTGAAGGAAGTCCATATTCCTACCAAAAGCTACTTTTTGTGACTAAATGACACATTGACCAGGGGGTTGGACTAGATGGGGTCAGAAACTAAGGAAGGCCTAGAACAGCTGATTACAAGGGTCAGTGAAATAAGTAAGAAATTTGACCTTTTCTTAAACAGTAAAAAGACAAAAGTAATGACCATGGCAACAAACCAGACAAGTCACAACAACAATTGATGGTGAAGAGATCAAATACATTCGATACTTCATTTTTCTTGGATCACAAATCGATGTGAGTGGCAACTGCAGTATGCAAATAAAACATCAAATTGCTCTGGGTCACTCAGCAATGATGAGCTTGAACCGAACATGGAAAAGCAAGGACATAAGCCTGACTACCAAATGTTAGATCTATCATATTTCCAATAGCCACTTATGGGTTTGAAAGTTGGATGATGAAAAAATCTGACAAGAGAAGGCTTCAGTGGGTTCCATGGATGGCAAGAGTCACAAACAAGGAAATACTACAGCACATGAAGTCTGATATATCATCAGTAGGCAAAATCACAAAACTCTGGTTCACTTACTGTGGTCATATCATGCAATCCAATTCAGTGGAGAAAGCAGTCATGCTAGGATTGGTCAGTGGAAAAAGGAAACCAGACTGACAAAGAACGCAGTGGTTGGACACAATCAGGATGGACACTGTCCAGAACATTGCACGACTGAGGGAGGTAGTACATATTAGGGATTGTGGTGACAGCTGTGCCATGAGATCACCAAGAGTCAGACATGACTGAATGGCTGACAACGTATCTATGATTTAGTTCACACAAAGAGAACCTGAAATAGAAGAACTGAACCTCTAAATGACTAATTTTAATTGTGTGTGTGTTGGATTATCCATAGAGAAGCATTCAACCATGTAGAAAAAGAAGAGTTGGTTTTTATATGCCTCTTTTCTCCACCCGAAGGAGTCTCAATGCGGCTTACAGTCTTCTTTCCTTTCCTCTCCCCACAACAGACACCCTGTGAGGTGGATGAGGCTGAGACCATTTATGCACTGGGAACTTCACTGCCCCAGCACCAGTGCAGGAGCACAAATCGGTGGGCAGATGAGGCGCACTGAGACAAATGTTCTGCCATGTGGGTGCAGGAAGAGATGGGGCAACCTGCCACAACTAAAACTCCAGCCTACAGCCCAGCATGAAACCTCCAGTGCGAAGTGGTCTGAGAGAACCCTGATATTACTGCTTGGTCAGAACGGCTCTATCAGGCTGTGATAAGCCCAAGGTTACCCAGCTGGCTGCATGTTGGGGAGCGGGGTATCAAACCTGGCTTGCCAGGTTAGAAGCCGCTGCTCTTAACCACTTCACCAATGTAGCCCTTCACTTGCTAAAAAGCTCTAAAGTGGTTCAATTCAAGCACAGTTCTACTCTCAAATGTGTGAACTAGATATTTGCTTTTCAGGTTATGGTGTGGTTGTCCTTTCTTAATTTTATAAAAGCTATGACCTTTTTCACTGAGAATAGAGCTAGATAGTATTATTTACAAAAGGCTCTACAGGAAATTCTCCTTAGGATACTACCAGTACCTACCAGTACTTCCGTAATCCAATCACAAAGACAGCCTCTCATCTACAAATTATGCTGGTCCCTCCATTACCTAGCTAAATAATATATAGGCAACTCCTTAGGAAATGCATATTTGGAAACAAGGAGGGCATAATATTTCACAGTGCATTTATAATTCTCTATGATCTCCTGGTTGGTTCCACAATTTCATACACAAACTGCCTGGTTACCATCATTCAGCAACTTAATAAATTTAATAGAAATAATAATTTGACTCAAGCAGAAAATTAACAACAAGATTGTCCTGACAGAACAGGACTCAATCTTTTATATATAATTTGCAGACCAAAATAGTGCACAATGTACATTTTACCTTTTTTAAAAAAAGAAAAGAAAAATAGATAATGACAAATTTCTTGGCACATTACAGCAGTGGTTACCAGCAACAACAGCTGTTAGGAAATCCTTAGCACAGCATGATACAATATGACCAGTAGTTTTTTCATTGGCTGAGGCTGAACAGGTGTGCACTGCATGGGAACTGTAATACCAAAGAACCACACTTTGTATTTTGGATAAAGAAGCTTCCATGTTGTCCATCCTACATACATCAGGTGCAGCTCTAGTGCTCTAAGCATGTTTTCAGAGAAGAATAATGTAGAATCATCACCATATTTCTCTACTTAATCTTTACATCTGTCCAGTATTCATATGTATACAATATTTTTAAGCTGTCATTAGGTTTAGTTTCTGGTCCTTAAATTTCAGCTTGGGGCTGCTTGTCTTCTGTGGCTAACCAAGGTTTGCTGGGCTAGGATTATCTTTATCAGAAGTCTGCAGTTGCTTCTCAGTCTCTCCGTTTACATTTTCCTTACTTCCATTTTTCACAGAATCAGATTTCTTCTTTTCCAGATTTTGCTTCAGTTTGAGGGAAGAATCTCTTCTAGACAGAAATGCCGGCTGGAAGCCACAAAATCCACTACTCAGCAAGGTACGCTTCTCTGGAAATATACACAAATACATGGCATTCAGTGCTTAGTTTGTTTTTTTTAAATAATTGCCATGCACATGTTCATCGCTCTCACTCACTGCATCAAAGGGCTTACACCTGATTTTCTTGGAAGTCAATCCATAAGCACTTGTATCAGTTTGACCATAGTGCTTCCATATGTCCTGCCTTCCCTCTGCATTTTCACAGCTGGAGTCTGTTTTCCTCTGCACAGGCCTTAAATAATCAAGATTTTCAAAGAAGGATCCTGCCATCACAGCCTTTTTATTTTTTGCACATGCTTGTATTAATATAGCAATATAATGGCTTTTTAAAAGTGGTGCTACAGTGTCAATATCCTGTTATAATGATAGATCAAAGCAGGTTCTCTAACTTCCCAGCTTTCAGTAAAAATGTAATGCTCTAGCCCCTTGACTTGTGGAGATATGCCTTTTCCCTCATATCTCCATCAAAAAAGGGGCTAGAACCTTTAAAAAAAAATTCAGAGAACCTGCTTAGCCTATTGTTACAGCAATATATCAATATTGTAGTGCCATCTAAAACATGAAATTCATTTTGGGATGTAGGAAGTGATTTGATGAGTTGCACTTTTAAGAAGCTTAGAAGTGCTATACAAACAACTAAAGCCCTGACTGAGTGCACTTTAGCACAGAAAAGAAAACTGAAGGAAGTTGGCAAGGTTGAGTGGGCAGTTAGAGGCTCCCATTTGGGTCAAGGAAAACAGGGTGCTAGCTCTAAAGTATGCAGAGATCCCTGGTCTGGTGTAGTTGGAAACCAACTGCTTGTTAAAACCTTAAGAGTCAGTTAAAACCTAGTATTGGTGCTTCAAGGGAAGGGTTTGAGTACTAGAAAAAAGTGTACCCTTTTTCTAGTATCCAACCCCCTTCCCTTGAAACACCAATATTACACTTTTTCTAGTACCAGCCTTCTGGAAACCAAAAGAAATGAAAGTGTACTGGATTGTTTTGGAAAGCACTAGAACAAAAGGTTCTCAACATAAAGATTTTAAGTAACTGAAAATCTAAGAAACTCTGATTTGCCTGAAATATATGAACTAAAGTTTGCATGTATTGATTTTTCCTCAGCATTATCTATATTAAGTTACCTCAGGAATTTTTGTTTATTTGGGATCTAAAAACTTCTCAAGTGCCATTTAAGTCTTTTTAAGTTAAAGGGGGTTCCCATTCCTTCCCTCAGGCCCCTGGGCTACACAAACAGACAAATTATTATACTGTGACAGGGTGGGACAGCCAGAATTCTTCAGGAAAGAAGACGACACACAACTAGGATGGCTCAGTCATAGAAGGGAGGGGAAATCTTGCCTGTGAGGGAGGGAAGTGGATGAGGGCTGGCATATACAAGGAAAAAGGCAACTAAAAACATCTTCCAGAAAAAGATATGGGTAAATATGGTCCCAAGAGAAACAGAAAAAAAGCAGGGGAACAAATGAAAAAATTAAAGTGAAAACTAAAGTTACAAAAATGTGTACAGAAGTCAGTGGATAAACCAAAGTCGTATGGACCCAGAACCAATTTTAAAAACATATGCAGAAAAGCCCAAAATAGTTTTACCTTATATGTGCATACATGTATGTATCTAATATATACATATACATCACTGCCTCAAAATGCAACCACTGCTGAACTGAGACCTAGCAGTGGCAGAAAAAAGTAATAAGAACAATGTAAAATGAAATTCAGAAAGGAGGCTTGCATTTCCTTACTTATGTTAAAGAGCCTACAATAATGCTGACAAACTCTGCAGAGGAAGAAATATATATTTTTAATGGTTCTAAAATTACAGGGCTTTTCAAAGAGTCATTCCTGTGTTTTTTAGACAGATGGCTACTTCTTGGAAGATTGTCAATCACCCCGCTGTTAGATGCCACTGCATACTCAAGCAACAAGTTTTGAGCAAGTGTATCAGATGTAGCTGCATATATATTTGTTCCAGATACCAAAACATGCTGCAGTCACTGACCTCCTGGTGCAATGGGGTGCATCAGTCGATTCATCTGGACATTCCAGTGCTTTACATTGGTGCTAGCTTGTTGGAGCTTCCGATGGGCCAACTGTAACAGAATTCATTCATTTATTATGTTTATAAACTCTCTTTCTCCCCAGTGGCAACCCAAAGCAGCTTACATTCTTTTCCGCTTTTATATTTTATCCTCACAATAACCTTGTGACTGGCCCAATGCCACCCAGTGATCTTCCATGGCAGAGGAGGGCTTTGAGCCTGGGTTTACCCAGATCCTAGTTCAATGACATGTAATATACCACGTAAATAAAACAATCAACATAGGCAATGGAGAATTGCAAACCCAGAATTAGTGCAGAGTTGTCATCATGTTTGCTCCTCAAAGATTGTATAACAAGGATGCATGCTGAAATCAACAAGGGCAAACAGTATCAAAAGCCATTCAAAGATCTGGTAGATTTGATGATGCCCCTTCAGCGGAATAATCTCTTGGTGTAGATCACTGACTAAAGCTACAGACTCAGCCTTCGAACTTTAGTCATTTGTTCAAGAGCTTTCTCAAAAGAAATTGTAAGCCATCATATACAGAAAGAACAAACACACTGAATAGATCTATAATAATATTAAAATACATAGACAAGGAACTGAGGATAGCTAGCCAGGATATCCCAAGTTTACAAATAAGGGGTTTTGTTTGGGTTTACAGAAGGAAGTGAAGAACTGCAGGTCTGACAACTCTTGTTTCCTGGAGAGGAGAGGACAGCTATCAGAAATGCCAGCTTCTCATGGGAAAGATGTTTCAAACATTCTTCTGAATCGCTACAATAAATATCTGGCCCAACTGGAGGTAATCTACACAGTTCCCTAGGATACCACAACTTTTTAAGAAGTGCCACTGAAGCAAGGTTCAGTCTGAGAGGAATGGCCCACTCTCCTTTGTACTTTCACTGAGAAGCCTGGGGATGCAACACTCAGATTGCATGCATCTTTTGAAGTTGTGTCCCTGGAGACATCTGTTTTTAGAGGGAAATTTTTTTTCCCTGCTAGTGGTTTACTTAAGTATATCATGTGTGAGTGTGAGGAGTGGGTGGTCTTGTTATTTGAGATGGCCTTTGGGCTTTCCAGAACTATGATTAAAAGGGAAAGCAAGAGCAAATGCTACAGTGACTGATAAATTTCCGTATGCTTATCTGTAAAGAGGTTTTCCACAGCAATACTTGATGTGTTATCTGCTTAAACAGTCCTACATAAGGACAACTCTTCAACTGAAAGAGCCTCCTATTACAGTAGAAAAACAACTTCTTTTTTACAGAATTACAGTCTTAATGTAAATATTGATCCGAACATGGAAGTGTTTTCAATAGCATTATTACGCTGCTGATAAGCTTCTGGGCCCACTCCTAAAATCCAATTAGCAGAAGTAAATTCAAGGCTTTTCTATCATGGCCACCATGATATGGAATGACCTCCCAAAAGAAACTTGCTTCAGTTCTAGCTCTCTGGTATTCAGGATCTCGACAAAAAAAAATCTTAGTAATTTCAGATTTTGGGGGAAAAATAATTCAGTATTTTCATGTATATAGTCACTCTTCAAGAGGATATACTTTTCACTATGCAAATATATTTTCTCCAGTTAAGCATCCTTTGCTTATCATCTTGAGCAGTACTTATGGGGAGGTAGGATAGAAAGGAAAAATAAACTAAGTGGCATGTTTCTGTGAGGACAATCTCTCCAGAGAGAAGGGAAACAGACACATCTTCACACTCACCATGACATCCTGGTCCATCCTCTCTCTATTCTCTCTCACTTCTTCCAGCTGCTTTTGGGCTTCTTCCAAAAACTTGTTCTTATTTTCCATCTCTTGCTTGAGGACTAGCTTTTCATGCTGGGCCTTGATGATGTACTCCTCTTGCTCCTCCTTCAGTTTCATCAGCTGTTTCATCTTTTCTTCCTCTTCAGCCAGCAGCCTAACAAAGTTGCATGAGAGCTAGTTATGCTCTAAGTCACAGCAAAAGTAAACTACAAGATGAACAGATAACTGGTTCCACTCCAAAGATTCTAACTTATGCCACAGTGAAGGGATGGGGACAAGATTTTTCTTGAAAATAGCCTTTGTTCCAGAATCTCCATGTACAAACGTAAGACAGGCAAAAATCCATGAGTTCTCTCATGAAGAGATGCAGTAAAAGGTGCCTGTACTGACTCTGGTGTAATTATTACAGTTTCAGATTCTCCAGTAAAAGGTGCACTGGTTGTGAAGTGGGGAGATGTGAGACTGAAGAGGGTTCAGTTATTTCTGGACAAATCTAACTCATGAAGTAGCACACAAACTTGGGCCCCAGAAAAACCACTGTTTTTTTTCCGTGTGGAAGGGTAAATGTAGACCATCTGTGAGGGAGAAGATATGTACCCTGGGCTAACCTTTGTCAGTCTCAGAAGCTGTTTTATATTACTCTAGTCTGGATCCAATCAAGGTTTTCTACTCATGAAAGGGGGAATGTTTTTGGGCCTCCAAACCCCCAGCAATTAACTGCCAATCAGAGTAGACATTAGTGACCTTGATAGACCTATGGTCTAGCTCAATGTAATGGCAAGTCTGTCTGATGTTACAGTACTGGGAATCACAGGACCTGCAGTGGAAAAAGTCATGTGGGAAGAGGGCTGTAGCAAGGATGGGAACTGGGCAGAATCCAGCTGAATCCAACTCATTCATTTCAGTGTGCTATTCAACATTGCATTATAAATAAGTAGTGCAATCTCTAACCCTACCTGGCTTGTGCATATCGCACAGACTCTTCATCCTGACGTGCTTTGACCTCTTGCTGCAGGGCATCTTGGAGTCGCTGCTGCATCTCTTCCAGTTCTATGATGCGTTTGCGCTGACGTTCTGCCTCTGCCTCTTTCAGAACCATTTCAGCTTGCATGGAAGCACGTGCCTGCAGGTACATAAACAGAAGGCAGTTAGCATGTAGAACACACAGTTAACAGCAGGGGGCAGACTCAGACACCAAAATCCTTCTGTACTCCAGCAGCTGGGCAGAGATTTTAGAAGGGGCTTTGTTTGGGTTATTAACAGTTTTATTGCTGTTTTCAGTACGCAGTAATTAGTCAGCATGTGTACAAAGAAAAATGTGTAAGAATTAAAAGTATAGGAAGAAATAAGCATGATCACACATAGTCCTTGGTCCCAACCTGCTTTGGGGGCAAAAGTTAATGAAACACTACTGAGGGAATTTCAGTCAATATGAGATTATGTGAACATTATATGTTCACAATGACCAACCAATAAGAAAGATCAATGACTATGGGGGGGGGGGGGGCGGCACAGGCCAACATGACCATATATGGTCATAAAAGGTAAAGGTATCCCCTGTGCAAGCACCAAGTCATGTCTGACCCTTGGGGTGATGCCCTCTAGCGTTTTCATGGCAGACTCAATACGGGGTGGTTTGCCAGTGCCTTCCCCAGTCATTACCGTTTACCCCGGAGCAAGCTGGGTACTCATTTTACCGACCTCGGAAGGATGGAAGGCTGAGTCAACCTTGAGCCAGCTGCATATCACCAGATAAATGTTTAACTAATTAAAAATTAATTAACTCCCACCCATTCAGGAAACCCTTCCAGGGCCGTCAAGAAATCCAAGGTTTTCCAAAGCCCTGGTTGAGAAAGCTTGCACTAGATATATCATGTCCGCCACATATAATAACAAATGCACAGTCCATGAACAAAACTGAAATGAGGGAGGGGCTATGTAACACAGGTAGAACATATGCTTTTCATGATGATGTTAAGTTCCTGATAAACCCACTTAAAAGGATCAGGCAATAGATTATAAGAAAAACCTTCTCTGGGACCCTAGAGAGTAACTGCCAATCACAGTTGGCATTAGTGACCTTGAGAGACCAGTAGTCTAGGTCAATATAAAAGTTAGTTTGTCTGATGTTTATCACCACCAGGATAGCACAATATAAAAGAAAAAAATACTGAAAATCTCTATAGTGCAGCTATTTAACCAAGCTTGGTCTGTAGAGAGGCCTTACTGTACGTCCTGCTGCAGAATCTGGTTAGAGAGCCAAAAATTACTTACTGATGACTTCCCATCTCCTTGTTTATCACCACTTGTGTCATCTATATTTTAGCCTCTTTTGAGACACTTCAAGAAAGTAAGATAACCTAAGCTCCCCAGCCTGTAACCCTAACCATGTACAGCATCACATAATTCTTCTCTGAAACTTGAAAAGTTCCTCTCTGCAAGAAACAGTCAATAGAAAGCCCTGAACTGCTGGCCAACCAGAAGATAAAAATATATACTGGCCATGCCAATGCTAGCAGGATGGGAACCACAACTATGGGAGGTTTCCCAACAGGGGAATCACAATGGTGAAAGTTCCCCATTGCATGCATGAATAATAGTTTTGTTTTTGTCTTGACACATTTGAATCATGTCCATGCCAATCAGAAACCCTTGTGCATTGTTTTGAGATGTGTGCATCTTCATTAAGAGAAAGCAAACTTCCTATCGCTTTATCATTGCAGCATCCAAGAATTCCAAAATACATATCAAAAAGTTCTCTCGAGATCAGCAAGCCAGTCTGGCCTGGATGGCCCACAGCTATTACTGCACCAGAAGTGAATCTACATAACAGACTGAACTGCTACAAAGCACCTGTGAGATTCTCCTTTCATTTCTGCATCTGCTGTCTCCTGCCAGCTCTGGAAATGGATCTGCCCATCTTGCACATACCTGTTCAGCTTCCTGCAGCTGTATCTCTAGCGTCCTCTGCATTTCCTCATGCTGTTGCTTGCGCCGCTGTTCTTCCTCCTGAAGCAGAAGCTCTGCATGCCGCTGAGCTTCCTTCAACAATTCTAGTTCCTGCAGCTTTCGCTCCTTCTCCTCTTGCAGTTGCTTGAGGCGCTGCATCTCCTCTTCCTTGGCAGCCTTTTTCCGCTCTCGCTGCTCTCGTTGTTCCCGTCTTTTCTGTTTTAAATCCTTATGCAGAGACTTCTTGCCTTCTGCTTGTAAGCGGATTGCCATTTGGATGGCTGTTGGGAGAAGGAAGGGACATAGAAATCAGGAGGGACCAAGGGTTTTTCTGTCTGGGTCAGGTCTCTGACAAGAGTTCCACTATTTCAAGTGCCCTCTCTCCCTGCTCCATCCCCATGCTGATGTCCCCCCATGCCTGTGAAACCCATCCAAACTTAGAAAAGCAACTGAACAAGACAAAGGGGATTGCAGAACAAATACAGATGTTACATTTTAAATTATTTTATTATGTTTTAATTATGTTTATTATGTGATTTTATATGTTGTGAGCTGCCCTGAGCCCACTTGCAGGGAGGGGTGGCCTAGAAATGGATGAATGGATGGATTGCCCAGATATCTGGGATATTTTATTTTTGATTGACACATGAAGAACTAAACAGGGGCTTTCCTGAGGTGAAAGGCACACTTCCTAGCTAAAATGCAAGGATCACAAATATATCACTGACATATATGTACACAGATGAAAGCTCTGACTGGAAGAACTCTGCTGCTCTACCTTATCCTGTCTCAGTCACAAGTATCTTAACTAGTGCGTGGTTCAAGATCAGCAGAGGAGACAAAGATAACATAATTTGCTTTTATAAACTTGAACCAAATCCTTAATAGACATAAGACTAGTGTTTACCCAGATGCATGAGCACTTGTATCTCTCTCTTCAGCAACTCCAGTTCATTTAGACTGTTCAGATTATAAAGGGAGATTGCAAATTGATGAATGAAGACTATCAAAGTTAAGGGGATAAATATCTCTTCTGTCCTTCCTGTTTATATTCTAACTTCACTTCAGCAGATCTCCAAAGTAGAAAAGAATCTTGCTCCTTCAAAGAAGAAACAGTACAGAAATGCCAACATACTCACCAAGTGTCCACTCTTGCCTCTGTCTAGTGTCTGAGGCACTCATTTCATATGTCCGAGAAGTTGTTTTCACACAGAACATACACCGTTTCCCTTCCCTGTCTGGCAAGATCTTTGAGTCAGGAAACAAGAAAAAAGTTAAAACAGCGCAAGACGTAAAATGCATCACTTTTTCATAGCCTAGGATGACAACATCCCCTCTGCACCCCAAAATAACAGCATCCCTTTCTGGTCTCTGCTAATTATTCAGGGGAAAAGCCCTCTGACCTCATGTTCTCTTCTCCACAGTAGAACAGCTAAGAGCATATTCACATTATTACAGTTATCACCTGATAATGGATATAAATCAGAAAAATGTGAGAAAGAACTGGAGAGGTGATGGGGGCTTTTAAAACAACAAAAATACAATTTAGTAACGGCTATATAGTACATTGAGCCTCTTGTGGCGCAGAGTGGTAAGGCAGCCGTCTGAAAGCTTTGCCCATGAGGCTGGGAGTTCAATCCCAGCAGCCGGCTCAAGGTTGACTCAGCCTTCCATCCTTCCGAGGTCGGTAAAATGAGTACCCAGCTTGCTGGGGGGTAAACGGTAATGACTGGGGAAGGCACTGGCAAACCACCCCGTATTGAGTCTGCCATGAAAACGCTAGAGGGCGTCACCCCAAGGGTCAGACATGACTCAGTGCTTGCACAGGGGATACCTTTACCTTTACCTTTTATACAGTACATTAACTGAAAAGTGAAGAAAGATATCAGTGATTATGAAGCTATTTGGAAATGCACACGTCAATCCAGTTTTAGATCAATCGGGACACAGCCCAGGCCTTTACCATGTGAATTATACATGTCTCACCCAACGTTGTCAGGGGAACAATTATGTTTTTAAACATTATCAAAAGAGACTGGTCATTAGATACGACACTTAAAGTTATGGTTTTTGACAAGTAGACCTGTCAATTGACAAATATATTAAGAGCAGACAAACTCATGACCCTTGAAAGAAATAGTAGCTGCATGTTGTAGTAGCTCAGCACTTCCCATACAGGTGCAAACCAGTGAAAAGACCCATTATCACACTGGTTTGGACTTCATGTATCTCCCTCACTGGCCTCAAATGTGATACATTCCCCACTCAGCCTTAGGGCACACAAGACAAGTCTTTCCTCAAAAATCACCTTTTTAACAATGGCACAAGGTTTACATACAGTGGACATTCACAAACAGGCTAGTCCTGGAGCCAAATTAGATGTTACATTTAACTTGTGGCCACCACAAAGATTTGTAGTGAGACAGCAGGGGCATGTTTTCCACAGTATCTCATTCCTGAAGGTGCCTGATTCAGACTGGTACTCTAGTGTTCGGAAGGAAGGCTCTCAGTTGTACAGATGCAGACCTCTGATGAGACAAACAGCCACCTGCCTCTGGGCTGTTTCAGGTTGTGAAAAGAATGTGGGGAGGAATGCTGAAGGCTCTTCTCCCCTGTGCTCCAATTCCAATTTGAATCAGGCCCCTGAGCTGCTGCTGAAGCAAGTTCCCACAGGGAATATAGAGCAGCTATCTGACAGTAAATCCTATGGTGGCCACAAGTTCAATGTAATGTCAAGTTTACTATATGCAGGTGAGACCAAGCACTTTATGCTCCTCTTGCTCTAGAGAATTCCCAGTTACCTCCACACATGAATTTCTGTCCAAAGAAATGCTCCCCTTTTTCTCCTTCCGTTCCTCGCTCACATAGTAAGAGAGATCGCTTGGTTTCAGGGTAAACCACCGTTCAGACCAGTTTCTCCTCAGATTGCCTTTCTTCCACAAATAGCCCTGTGTTGAGTAAGGAAAGAGAAAGAGGCACACAGGCATACTGTAAAAACAAACAGTTGTTCCAAAGACATTTGCAAGGCTATGCCAACACTGCAATCTTAAAAAGGAGTCATGCCACAAAAAGCCCATTCACATTACCAAACAAGTACATTTACAGTGCAATTCTGAACAGAGCTATGCCCTTCTAAGTCCTTTGACTTCAATGACACCTGAAGGGTGTTAACACTGTTTAGGATTGCAGTGTTAGAGTACAGGATGACTAGAACAGTGCGAGGTTCACTATACAATAAAGCAGTTGTGTGAGCACCATGCAGCCATCCTGTGCAATCCATATCTACCACATCTCCACTAATATTACTTTGACAAGCTTCTCCATGTTGTAGTTAAGGGGGATAATGCTGCAAGCAACTTATGGTGAAGCAACATGACCATTTCACCATGCACCTGCACAGATCTCATCAAATTACTTTCTCAACATGACAATGGTGTCACGTAGACATCTCCCACAGGGTTACTTAACAGGAATGCTCTAGACACATCTTTTAGGGTGTGCCATGCACTGATCCTGCTAGAACCTGATCTCTCATCTAGAATCCATGCAGTACTCAAGCACGTGTGTGTTTTGGGAGTGCTGGTTGTTTTTCCTTCTTCCCTGATCTGGCAATTTAGGATCAAACCATACCTGCCTTTTAAAGGTATATTGTGGCAGCAGGTAAGATTCAGATCAGAGTTGATTATAACTGACTCTCCCTAACAATGCTGATAAGAGCCCTGGGTCAGCTTTAATCAAGATACAATGGGATTGGAAGGGGAGGAGTTAATACAGTCTTCAGCAGAATCGCCCCCACAGCCATAATTACCTTTAAAAAAATGCTCAGCATATTTTGTCATGTACATTCTAACCTCTCATTTCCCAGATATTATTATTGTTTTAGGATTCTTCCAAAGAGATGGGGATTTTTGTTTGTCAGGAATGTTGATTTAGCATACTTGACGCCATAAGAATGCTGTGCCAATCATGCAGATCCCAAAATGGAAACTATGGTATAAAATAGAATGTTTGTGCAAGGAGTAGCTGTAACTACCAGAAACTGGAATTATCACTCCAGCAAAATACTTTGGATATAGAACGTCAATGTAAACCCTCTGGCCTCCCACAGCTGGCTATTACACCCTTTAAGGTCTGTAAATGTACTGGTCTCCTCAATACAAGTTAATGATGTTTTCCAAGTATTTAGTGCATTTGTCCAACAGGGAACTGAAATATGCAGTGGACAATACTCACCAAACCAATAAGGATATCTCCAGAGGGAAAGAGAGCTAAGTCTTGGTTGCCGCAGCAGACCCTTTACTTGCAGTTCATTCTAGGCTGTTTCTACAAAACCAGGCACAGTATTTCTCCCACTTCCTGACCAGGAAGTAGCTCTTTACCTGTTTGAGCATATCCCCAATGATTTCCTGGTAGACCTCTTCAACAGCCATACTGATAGCCTCTCGCTCAATCCCACGCAGGAACCGACCTGAATTAACCAAATCCAAGAACTGCCAGACTGTCAAACTACCCTGTTGCTGGGTTTCTTGGGAAAGGTAGTCATCTAGCTCCCCACTGTTGAGTTCAATATTCATTGCCATGCAGATCTTCTTCAAAAGATACTCCACCTAAAACATGTGGTGGGAGTCAGCGGGGAAGAAATCAAGCATACCTTCCCCACTCATAATCACATTTGAATGGGTTTGGTCAAGCTAGTTATTATTAAATAATTATTATTTAATTAATCAGACAAATAACTTACAAATAAATACTTTTAACCACCAATAGAAAGTCATTTTCAAATTATTCTAGATCTGTGTTGGGTAAACACTTCAATGCCCCTAATCTGTCTTAATATGCATCAGTATCACTGGTATTAAGTTGGAGCTAAAGGAGGTTCCTTCTGGACTTTGTGTTCAGAATAAGAAGATTAAGTTAACATGAGACCTTGGAGGGGGAAGTGACAGAAATGGGACAAAAATATGCCTATGTTTTTCTTGAATTAACAACCAATTGCTTCTTGAAAATGATTTTTCAAACAATTTTAAAAGGGGAATTAATATATCTTACTAGCTACATTAGCTGCTTGTGTATTCCTTTACTAGACCTATGATACTCCCATACTGTACTGCAGTAGTGGAAAGATAATTTTCCTTTCCACAAGTGCAGCCTGGTCTTGATTTACCTTCTTGCCCCCCATGCCTGCTAGTGCTATCTGAACTCCAAAGTTTTCTTCCTGTCCAGCAAGTCAGAACAGCCCCACCTTTGTGAAACTTAAGTCAAGTGCCTGGGACAATATAATCAGGGGCTCATCATGATAATTCTGTTAGCCATCTTGGATGCCTCAGTTTGGAGTCCAAAAGGCTGCATACAAAATACCAAATAAATGAAATGAAGGGAGTGGAAGGCTTTTTCTCAGTTTTCTGGTCCCTAAAGTTCAGACCTGTGAAGGTCTTCATCCTTCATCTGGCCCACTGGTTTGCATCGCAACTAATTAATGTGCAACTAACACAGGCTATGTTTATCATATGGCTGGCTTCCAGCTGTACACAGAGTATGTACTGGGGAAAAGGGGGCACCAGCTTTTGGGGGGCATAGCTTACAGCTCCTCCCGAACGCACCATACAGTTTATTATACTGTCCTACTGAAAATGGCATTTGGTGCTCAATGACAGTAAAAAAGTCAACTCAAGTTTTCAAGATTTTAAGAACAGGAAATATCTTGGTGGGAAACAGGAAGCAGAGCTGGGAAGTATATGCATACACAGAATCTTTTTTGCTGATCTGCAAGGGGGATAGGAAAAGTAGACTACTGCCACGCAATCTGAAGTCAGCCAATGATGTGGATGCAATGGAAACTGCAGGAATCTTCCACAAGCACTTCTTATAGACTACGTCCCTGCTGGCTTAATGCACAGTGTAGATGAGTCACTGCTCTCTGGATTTATAAATCACCTGATAGAGACTTTGCACTGCGAAACAGAAATTTCCCTCCTTCTAACATACCTTGTGGAATTTAGAGATTATTCCTGTTATTAGAGGTTCTGCATGACTGAATGGCATTTTTTACAGTAATTAACCATTTGGGTAGGAAAAAGATGTTGCATATTCATACATGGAGGTACTGAGAATGGGTGTGTCCATCCCAGATATTTTGCACTGTGAAGCCAAAAGTCAAATTGAGAGTTTGGTGTATGTTGCATTTCTTATTCAGTAATTCTTTGTGCTTCAAGACTATTGCTAGAAATAATGTTCCAATTACTGTCTGTTGTCTGCAACATTTTTACCCCATGATCTCCTACTTTGCCAAACTGAATAACTTGACTACATATTGTTAAATAGACAATTTGAAAGAAAAAAACCCTCCAGTTTGGCCAAGCAACCAGTGGGAAACTGGAGTGAGTGGGGACATCGAGAGATGGCTGTTGGTGATAATGTGACATCACTCCTGGAAGTGGCATCACATCTCTCCAGAAAACATCAAAAACTTTATGGTTAAACAAAAGAACTGGGTAAAAACGTAAATCATTCCACCCCTCTCATTATGCATGCAGATGTTAAAATATATAACAGGCTCCTTTAGCTTGAGAATTTACAACATTCTGTAGAGTTCCGATTACTTTAAAGCTTTCTCCTGCTCTTGAGGCAGCCCCAAGATCAAAATGGCGGCCTGTCTCAGACCAGTTAAGAGATCGGTCTCCTTGTATGAATCCCATATAAAAGACAGCTTCCTCCTTGTCGCAAGAGGCTTTATCATTCCAGTTTCTCCACCCACTTACCAGGTTAAGCCAAGTCAAAGAGATACAACCTGGGTTCCTCCAGGAATCCCTTCCTGGAGATTATTCCTATAGGCTTTCTACTATTTAAAACTTCCAGATCTCTGATCCCTGCTTGGATAAGGGGGAGGAGATGTTGACCATTCCATGGCTTTTAGCTAGGTCAATTTGCATTTGTATAAAGATGAGCTTATGTGAACCTTTATCAAAAAGCCTAACTTCACTCTCTCCTGTCCAGAAGAAAGAAGAAGAAAAAAACCCTGTTAAAATGTTCATTTCATACCTCACAGAAAAAAATGCTTTGCTTCACACCAAGATTGTAACAATCATATAACACTGATATATAGAATTGTGTGCATGTGCAGAAATCAACAATGATTGGGCTTCATGCCACTATTATTGCCACATGGTTATTTTGGATGAACCAATAACAATGGAAAATATATTTCTTGTGACTCAGCCTTTATCACAAATGCAACAAAGAAAATTATTCAGAAGTGATCCTACCTCATCTGGAACCATAACAAGAGGGTACTTGTCTTCAGATAAGAAATTAAACAGACACCAAAGCTTGAATGCATCTTCATGAGATATAACACTGTTTCCATTGCGATTTGCCTTGTAATTCTTCTTTGCTGTCAATGTCCAGCACAATTCATCAAAACTCTCTTTGACAAAAGCACCTTCTTCTACCTGCAGACAAAGGGCACAAATCACTCCTGGATTTTAGGGTTTTTATGCACAACATCAGGATAATTATGCTAGAGGTGCTGCAGAAGCAGTTGACAAAGTTTTGGCGACAATATTTACATGTTATCAACTTGTATTTTTAGAGAACACTTTGATGTGCCAACATAAAGAAGATGCAAAAGAGGAGCAGACTTTTGTTCCCATAATCATTGAGAAGAAATGTCAGCAGGTGCATGCTAACAAACAGGTAGGTTAATTTTTAACAGCACAGTGGAAGCTTAGCCATATTGTATTAAAACACTACAACCATTTTTCAAACCTTGTCATCATGTTGTTCCATTATATCAATTTCATGACTATTGATTTCATGACGGTTCACCTCCATGACAACTGAAACTATGGGTTTATCACCTGGTAATGGGCAACAGGTCCTTTCACGGCATCCATTGTCTTAAGGGTGCACATTATGGCACTTAATTCTGATGATACTTTGTGTTAATATAGGGATAAGAAAAGATGTTCTGGCTGAAGTTCTGCTCTACATGAATATTAACGGTACTGAAGCCATATCATTGCTTCAGTTGGGGAAGGGTTGCATTTGGTCATCTATGATCGCTCGGTTAAAAGTGGTATTTAGACAAATCCAAATAATTTTAATGGGCAGTTCCATGACATAAACACTGAAATACTTTTCTCCAGCTTAAAGATGGCCCTGAAGGCAAATCAAGAAGCTACAAGGGGTCCAATATGTAACACCCCATCTTTTACCTCAGCAAACCACTCAACAATTCTAAAGGATTTATGGTGATTACCTATTTGTTTCTGGGTTCAATTCAAGGTGCTGGTTTTAACCTTTAAAGAACTTCCCCAAATGTATCTATGGAGCCCCTTCCTTTATGAGACCACAGCTTTTTTTGTTGCTCCTTGGCTAGGATAAGGCCTTTTCATTGGATGCCCAGTCCTAGTGGAACATTATGTAGACAGACTCCAACACTTCTGGAATTTAGGAAAGTCTGTTGAAATATCCGGCCTATTCTCCATCAGCTGCAATGGTTACCAGTTGAATTCCGGATCAGACTAAAGTTTCTGGTAATTACCTTCAAGGCCATACGCGGTCAGGGCCCAGTGTACCTGAGGGACCGCCTCTCCGCCTATGCCCCCAAAAGAGCTCTACGCTCTACTGCCTCCAATCAGCTAAGGATCCCTGGCCCTAAAGAAGTCCGTCTGGTCTCGACCAGGGCCAGAGCATTCTCTGTTCTGGCCCCTACCTGGTGGAACGAGCTCCCAGAGGAGATCAGGGCCCTGACGGAGCTTAAACAGTTCCGCAGGGCCTGCAGAAAGGAGCTCCTCCACCAGGCATTTGGCCGAGACCAGATGTAATCTACAGCGACCAAGGGCCCCTGCTCCCCCCCACCCCCCCCCCTCAGAATTCAATCAATAAGCCACCCCACTCAGAATCCCATCAACAAGCCCTGGACCTGTTTGTATTATGATTGTTTATTGTTATACTGTGTTGTGTTTGGTTGCAATTGTTGGTTATTGATGTACATGTTCTACAGACTGTTTTATGTATGGTTCTCTGTTATAACGTAAACCGCCCTGAGCCTCCGGGGAGGGCGGTATAGAAGTATGATAAATAAATAAATAAATAAATAAATAAATAAATAAATAAATAAATAAATAAATAAATAAATAAATAAATAAATAAATAAATAAATAAAGCTATTCTAATGGATAACCAGCTGGTTGAAGTTTTGGCTTTTTTAAATAGTTTGTTGTGCTCTGTTTATTCTATAGTGTTCTTATTATTTCAGGATATCAGCTTAGCGATAGAGCCTTGTGAATTAATGTCTGATTTTTTACATCATTTATCCCCTGTCTTTCTCCCCCTTGGGGACCCAAACTGTTTTACATTGCTCTTGTTCTGTTGGTGTCCTCAACAAGGTGACATTTTCCACAGGCAGCTCTGCAGGGCTGGGCCCTTCCTGGTTCCTCTGGTCCTATGCAGTCACCAACCTCAGTTTATCCCCTAGGAATTTTGAGAGAATTTCAGCATGGGCTGGAGAGGGTCATGACAGTTCTCCCCTCCCCTGTTTTATCCTCACAAAAACCTGTGAAGTAGGTTAAGGCTCAGTGTGTGTGACTGGCCCAAGGTCACCTAACAAGCTTCCATAGCAGAGATGGGATATGAAACTGGGTTTCCTAGATCCTATTCCAGCACTCTAACCACTCTATCACATCAGCTTTCAATTATTTTTAACCTTTATAAGTCACTTTGGCAGGCCCCAGTCGGGAATAATTAAAGCACAATTAACCACATCTTCATTGGTACCATTTCTTTAAACCAGATGCAAGAGAAAAATCCCATGTACATATTTATTCTCCTGTCCACTAAAGCAAAATGGCATTGACATGTTGTCCGGTTTAATGTTGAAACTAGGGCAACATACCAGAAAGATACCTCAACTTTCCAAGTAGCAGACAGAAACAATAAGTATCATTTAGAAAGAAATAATTATCAATATAATGATTTGTAGCATGGTGCAATTTACTAACTATCTGCATATAACTGGCATTCAGATCTTTTAGAGTGGGCAGTAGCTGGTAGCTAGCCAGACATCAAGCACACGTCCCATGACCCAGCTCTATGTGCTTTATTCAAGACATGAAATAATCCAAAACTCTATTCCAGATTGTTCTGAAAACAGGAATGGCAGTGAATTTTCCATTAAAATCTTACATTTTTTATGGTGGTGACTTTATTAAAGTCTACCGTTGTCTATTAAGTTTTATCCATATTTTGTAATCCTATTTTTATTTTAGTCTGAATATTGGGGCCATCATGCTTGGACCTAGCTCTTGCTAAGAGCCTCCTCCTCTCAGCTACTAGTCGACATTAGTGAGGCTATGGTGGGGCAGGGAGAGTTAAGGTAGCAGCCAGGCATCTTTCCATTCAACCTGTGCCTCAGACTTTTTTTGCACTACACATAAGCCATACAGGAAGTCAGCTGGATAAGATAAAATGTATAATTAAATAGGGCTATAGCCACCCCCAAATCTTTCATATATCCCAGCTTAGAACAGTGTAGAACAGGGCACAGAGGAATCAAATCTAGTGAATGTAGATATTCCTCTAGCCTCCCAAACACAAATATGTGGAGAACTGGAGATCGGCCATTCATACTGCACTGCTTGTGTTGACCATGCAGTGATCCCATTTATTTATTTATTTTTTAATTTATGTCCCACCACTCCCTAAGCAGCTCGTGGTGGGTCACAATGTCTTAAAAACCCCATTAAAACTCCCATTAAAAGACTTAAAATCCATCACAACATGGCGGCAGCAAAAAAGATCCCCTTCCTAGGAGGTCAATGATGTACAACAGTGGTCCCCAACCTGCGGGCCGCGCCCCGGTGGCGGGCCGCGAAGGCCATGGCGCCGGGCCGCGGCTCCCTCTCCCCGCCCCCCCCCCCCGCAGTAAAAAACTTCCCAGGCCGCAAGCTTGCGGCCCGGGAAGCTTCGTACTGCGGGAGGGCGGGGAGAGGGAATCGGGGCCAGGCCGCGCCCGATGTGCGGGCGCGGCTCGCGGGGCGCGACCCGATGTGCGGGCGTGGCTCGCAGGGCGCGGCCCGATGCAGGGGCCGCGCCCCAATGTCCTGCCGGTCCCCAACCTCAAAGGTTGGGGACCACTGATGTACAAGAAGCCCGGGGGGGAGCCATCGGTATACCTCGCCGACCACAGCCTCAACCATGGACCTGCCGGAAGAGCTCTGTTTTGCAGGCCTTGCGGAACGCCGAAAGATCCCACAGGGTCCGCAGCTCACCCAGGAGCTCATTCCACCAGGTGGGGGCCAGGACCTAAAAGGCCTGGCCCTGGTAGAGACTAGGCACGCTTCCCTAGGGCCGGGAACATATTAGTTATGCCCATGGATGGGGATACCACCCAAGAGCATGTGAACTGAGTGCCATCACGTGCTTAAATTACCACTCTGAAGCTTGTTATACATAATATGTATATTTGTGCATGGACATTGAACAAATATACATATTATTTATTTATTTCTTAGATATGTTTTATACAGCCCAGGGTGATTTACAAGGAATGCATTAAATATATGTATTAAACATAAATGAACATATAGCCTATGCTTACACAGCACAAGGTATCTCTAACTGGCTGACTGCTAACTGGCTTTTCTGTGCTCCATATTTTTCCAGTTATATTCATGGCTCACTGACCTGAGGAGGGTTCTCATTCTATATAATCCAGGTCATTCTTGGCCTGTCATTCCAGTTACCAGTCATTAGCCTGATGGCAGGCGTAATCAAATGCACTGTTTGCACCTTCTAGTGTGTATGTGTAGGGAGAAAGAGGTGGAAATGTTAATCATGGCCAGTTTCCCTCCTCCCACCCTAGCCTGCCATGTGACACCTTTGGGGAGAAAAAAGGCAAAACATTTTTAGTATGTTCTGTCATGTTTAAAGGGCTCCATCAGGGCAAACAAAGGTCCACAGGATATGCCCCTTATGTGCTTGATCTCCTTGCTTTGCAGACCGGATTTCATCATCTCAACAGTAAAAAGCATCACACAGAAACCAAGATGAGAGACAAGGAATTCACAATGAAGGATCAGATCTTTCTTAGAGAGTATCCCTGGTTTGAGATCTTTTCTCATCTAAAAGCATCAGTGGCAAGAACCCAATTATGCTCAAGTCTGTCCATTCATGTGTAAAGCAGCAGTGGTTCCCAGGCTTCCCACCCTCCATTCACTTCAGGCCTCCTACCCTCCACTCACATCAGGATCCCAGCAACTGGAAAGATGAAGGAAAAATGCATCTCCATCCCTTTGCCTGCATGGGATTTCAATGGCCTGCGAAGCAGGGACCCCTTTCTCCTCCGTTAGCAGTTTGGCATGAAGGATCCATTGACTGAGGGTACAATCACTGAATTTTTTGCCCCAATTAGTTGGGGAGGGGTGTAAAAGTAAGATCTGGATGGAAGTTGCGCCTTTAATTGTCTCTGTGATACAGTTGCTTGCCTACACTTTGCCTAAAATTTCGGAGGAGGAAAATTTGTGTAAGAGCTACAAGATGTAAATATTCCATCCCAGTTCAATGGGAGAGAAAGTCTTTTCGTTACCTCCTAACTGGCTAAAATCTAGAAGGGAGGACAACTCTTGGTCGAGAGATATAGTATTTGGGCATCTAAATCCCAGTTAGTTGAGAAATTAAGAATATGTTCTCCACTGAAACCAAGAAGAAAATAATAGGGTTTTATACCCCTTTCCCCCCCTCTACTTTAAGGCGTCTCAAAGCAGCTTACAATCACCTCCCCTTCCTCTCCTCACAACAGGCACTTTGTCAAATAGGTGGGGCTGACAGCTTTCTGAGAGAACTGTGACTGGTCCAAGGTTACTCAACAGGCTTCATATGGAGGAGTAAGGAATCAAAACTGGTTCTCCAGATCAGAGTCCACTACTCTTAATCACCATTACCATGTTGGCTCTCCAGGAATACCATCCAAATTCAGTGCCAACATTATATTAAAGAAACAAAATGAACCAATTTCAATGCCTCAAAAAGTTTGTTTACATCTCCAAATGTGACTAGACAATGCTTTAGTCACGGACGTGAATGTTTCCTTCATTGTTTCACACCGATGTTGTTGGGTTTGCTCCACACAGGACCATTGCTGGATGCTGAGTCACTGGAGACTATAGCACCTTTTCTGCATACTGCTAATTGGATGGTCGTATTAACAACCATTATTATATTGATTTCCCAGTTTTAGGCAAATTAATTCTGTTGGGTTGACAGTGACAATGTAGGCCAAGCTTTAACTGGGCAAATTTTTTGAGCCATGATTTTGTGAATTACGAATGCTCTTAGAAAGGATAATGTTGTGCTCATACAAAGTAAAGTGGTGTTCAGGCTATGCAAAAATTTCACTCTGCTATTCTGGGAGGGGGGAAATGCTCCAAATAGTATTTGCTGTTGTAACATTGACCAGAAAGGATGAAATTGCCATGGATTTTTCCTCTCCACAGCTTGGATGAGACAGCCCACATCACATCATTCCTTTTCAAGGAACAAAGATGTCTTTGAAAAATGTAAAACCAAAAGAAACCAAGCTTTGTGAATCCAGCTTTTTAATTCCCCTTTTCATAACACATATTAAAGCAGGTTACATAAAGTGAAAACTTTTGCCAGCTGACTTTTAAAGTCTATTTGATTATTTTAAATATCTTGACAGATTTATGCATTTTCCAAGCAGATGATCAGATGGGAAGGCAAACCTATTACCATTTGCTGACACATTTTTCCAATATGAAAGAGGATTTATCTCATATTGAAAGTATCACATTTTTATCCTACCCTACCATCATAAAGCTCAGATGGGCCCATACAGCTCCCGCAATTATTCTCATAACAACCCTCCAAAGAAGGTTTGTAGGATGTGAACCCAGGGTTCATTAGTTATATGCAACACACTAACCAGTACACTAGAGATTTTTACAACATCGGTTTGAATTTCCCTACCCAATGAACCTAACATATGCTGTGAGTTCCAGATACATATTAGGAGTCTAGCACAGAAGAAGATTTAGGCCAAGACTATTTCAAGTCAAGAAAAGACAGAGAAGGAAATCCCCCCCCCCCCCCATTCTACTGTCCCTATTGGAACTCTGCCCTCACACATCCAAAATTTTAGTTTAAAAATTACTGGGAGCTTTGAACACAGAACTCCCAAGACCACTGCATTTCTTACTTGGTCTTCAAAGTGAGAAACCTTATTTTCTTTCTGCTTCAGCTCCCATACTGGAGTAACTTCTGGAGGGGGTGGGGAGTATTTACACGACAGCATACTCTTTTCCATACTTCTTTACTCTGATCTTTTGAGAAATAATGAAGTCCAAACAAATTAGCATGTCATGTGCAAATTTTCCTACTGCAAAGTTGGTGCTATTTGCCTGTAGTATGTTATTCACAGATGCCATTTTCCTAATATTTCTTCCTGCTATGCTGAAAGAGAGCTTTTAAAAAGAACCCTGGTAAGTATTATTGTGTTAAGAGATTTATAGCCACTTGTCTATTTCCATTTCAAAATTCACTTTCTTTCATTTTCAGTTTCCATTTTAAATGAATTTTTAGTCCATTTTGTTGCAGAGATACAAGCAGAAATCTGTAAGTAATTTTTATTCAAATTATCTGAAAAGAAATGAGGTGGGGAAGCAGCAAGATAATCGAAGGAATAATACTGGGATTCCCATAATAATGTATTGTCACTAATCTATAGCCATTTCATATTTAATAGAGTTATTGGACAGGATTCGTACAAATGTAAAGAAAAGAAAAAATAGAAAGTCAAAAAGTCATAATGTTGCCTGAGCCCCAAAAACCAGTGCAGAGTTGCTGCAGCATACAGGTGGAAAGGAAAAATCAGAAAAAAGACAAAATATGCAGAAAACTCCATTTTGGAAATTTCATTTTCAGCACGCCTGCCTGTACATTCACACCACTGACGAAAATGTAGAGAGCTTTCACTACGCAGGAGAAGCTATAGTCACTCTCGCCTGTGCAAAATCTACATGAATTACTAAAAACAAGATTAAAAACTCCTCCAACCTCCAAAGCAGTGATACAAGAATAAGGACCTGAAATATTGTGAGTTATTTGTGCAATAGCCTTGTTCATAAGTTATAGTGAATACATATACAATCTAAGAACAGTTTACACTTGATTTTAGTTTAGCACATTGAGTAGTTCTCATCCTATGTTTTATGCCATGTACTGTTCAAGGAGTGATTTAAACCTTCCATTTATCTGGGTACAGGTCCCTGGTGTTCATTGTCAAGTGAACATATGTCAGTTCTTTCTTACGAATGCAGGTACAGGATGCTGTAACTTATGTGTAGGGCTACTGTGAGTACAGTACATTACCAGTGTACAGCTCTGATCACAGCTGGAAATGCTACTCTGAGGTCTATAGTAGTTAGGAAAATGGTGCAGAAAGAAAAAATTAACCTGTTCTTCCTTCACCCCACCATCATACTACAGGGCTAATTTAAATCCCCCTCCCTCTTACAATTGCTGTTTCCACTTTGTAAAATGGGAAATCTGTTCATGGATCTCCCAATGGCATACCCAGCTGGGCCTTTGGTTGTTGCGGTAAAGTGCCCAAGGTGATAAGGTAGTCCTCTGTAATGGGAAAAGTCCATTGTGTAGGGAACAGAACTACAGTATGTGGGAGGGAAGCCTTAAGCTACTCCCTGTACCATTTCCCTAACCTGAAAGGTCCCAGGAGCTTCTACTTGGCCCATCATGGAATATATTTGTAGCCTAACAGTATACATACAGTGCCCAACAAGGCAAATAATGATTCCCCAGGGTGTGATTCGGGAAATGGCCTGGGGAAACAATTTAAGCTTCCTCTCTCCACATGCTGTGAGCCTGTTGCAAACTGAGTCACATGCACCCCACAGTAGGGCGACTCACTAGATGGCATCTGCCAAAAAAACCCTTGTAGCCCACCCAGAAACAAGTCATGTGGTTTGGCCCTCAGCATACTTGAAGCTTACCTTGTCCAAGATATATTTGTTGAGATATGGCATATACCCTTGACTGGATACTGGGCCATCATCATCATCCCTGAAATGTTCCTCCAGGGCCACTGGATCATGAGGAATACACAGAACAGTGTACAGATTATGAGAGAGCACCTGGAAAAGGGAGGAAGTGAAATTATTCAGGATTATACAGTCACTCCACCACAAAAGCCCCAATCTATGATACTTCAAAGAGAAGGTGCATCATAGCACAAAGAAAAATCTTGCTTGTACTGCATGTATGACTTTTAGCAGCGTACAAGCTGGAAGGATTTTTAGTATTTTAAAGACATCTCAGCATGCCCTCCTCCTACAAACCCTGTAATTTCCCTCAAGCATCTCAACAGAAAGCTGAAAAGAAAAGACAGGAGGATCTAGGTCTATTGTTTACATGTCAAACACTATCATAGGCACATTTTAAACAGACATTGTCCTGTTGTTGTCAAGTAAATTTATTTTCAGCCATGACAGGAGAGAGTCTTGTGCCTTTAATTTTCACAGATTTGTTTAATTATTTATACACCACTTTTTCTCCCCAGTGAGAACCCTAAGCAACTTACATAATTTTGTCATCCTCAAATTTATCCTCACAACCACCTACTAAGATTGCTGGTGTGTACAGCATTTTCTACTGCTTTAAAGGTCCTGGCTTTTATCAACCCTGTGACAGCAGAAATGGAGGTTTTCACCATCACTATCTCCCACAATGGATTTTTGCTTGCCATGCAGCTGTTTCAGTCACAGGAGAACTACAAGGGGGGGGAGCATGGGGGGGGGAAGGACACCTGGCAGCTTTGCAGCTTTGCAGCAGCACTTTCATGAAAAAGAAATTCTACCTTTCAGCAGGAAAAGTAAAGGCATAGTACCAGTTGCTGTATATTGAACGTGGCAGTCCTGGTTTTCTACCCTTATGACCAAAAGTACAGCACATATAAACAAGGAAAACAGAAGTCAAGCTGTAATAAGCTGGCATCATCTCAAACTCACCCTATTCATCTTTCACATCCAACCAAGAATAATGGTGTTATTGAGTGCTCAGCTGTTGGAGGGTAAATAATCACCAAATAACTGCAAACAAGGGAAAAACTCTCTCCCTTGTGTTAGTATGCAATAGTTTCAGAGTGCATAGATGTGCTGTTGTATAGCAGGTGCTATATTTAATTATTAATTATTAATAATACTTAAATGTCAGCTTTTCTCCTGACCAGGACTCAAGGAAATACAGGTACATACAATCATATAACTTAAAATGTTAAAATAATATACAAAATATGTTAAAATTGCCACTCTAAAAACACCCTGGACTTACCTGGAAAGTATTCCCTTTAGCCAAGACTTAGACTACCCCCAACGCTCTGCAGAATAATTCTAATTTACAGTGCCTTACAGGTGAGGACAAGAAAGCCAGCAGAAGCAACTATAGATGCCATTGTTCAGGTAGGACTTGGAGGTCTCCCAGAATTAAAATGGAAACTTCTCAAAGGGGGCTCTGTGGCATTACATCTTCACTGAGTGTTCTGCTTAAGGCAGGTGACAATGGATGCAGAGTTAGGTAGATAACAGGAACCAGTTAGCAGAGGCAAGATGCCAGAGTTTAATTATACAGAGCCTGTAAATTATACAAGAGTTGTCTGAAGAGGCCAAGGTCAATTTTCCAAGAAGCAAGACAAATACACCAGCAGGTCCAGTGGCTAACTGAAAAATGTTGAAGCAATGCTGAAGAGCTCCTCCCCCATACTTTTGTGTGCTCCGAGCCCTGTGTCACACCTGCACCAGCTGCTTCTCTTCTGGTGATATTCTTCCTTCCTCTGCAACTAACAGCTCATGCTGGGCTTGGACATGAGCCAAGGTGACCTTCATCTGGACAGTTCATACCCCTGCATTGGACCTGAGGATCCCGGGATACATGGGTCAGCAGGCTGACCTTGAACTGTCAGTTTAGAGCTGGGGTAGTGGTGGTGGTGGTGGTAAAGCCAACATCTCACTGCCTCCCAGCTGTGTGCCCACAGCAAGCTGTGATTCCCTGCCTGGTTGCTCAGCTGCAGGTGGCTGCTGGCTGGTAGACACAGACTCTAGCTGTTGTTCATCAGAGGAGTTATAACTGTCTCCAAGGTTTAGCTGTTCCATGACACTGAGCTTCTTCTCCTCTGCAAGCCCTGACCCTCCCCCACATCTACAGGAATCCTCCTAGCAGAGTTGCCAACCTGGTGGAGGTAGGGGTACCCCACTTCCAGGCTCCACTGCCTTACCACTGATCAGTTGTTCAGTGGGTGGGAATGTACTCCCCAAAAGAGGAAGATCCATCTAATGTGCAATGACAAGTCCATGTCACTTCCCACATGACCAAGACATGATGTCATCTGGTATTTGGACAAAAACTCTGTGATAGAAGCCAAATTTACCAGAGTTGTCCTAATTGCAAAGCATTGCCACCATCTCCTGGAGGTGACAACATGTGGCCAGTGATATATACATGTTGGTACACATTGGATGGGCCTCCCTGCTGTTTCTGGTAAGTTCCCCCTACCCCCCACCAGTTGCCAGGAGGGACCTGGCAACATTACTTCCTATCCAGAGATGGCAACCCTAATTCCGATTCTGCCTCCTTAAAGAATAAGTTTTGTTTGTATTTCCTCCATTCAAACCATTTTCCATGACTATTACAACAATCACTCTGATTTTTCCACATTATATCATTTACCGTTCATTTTCAGCAGCTGAAATATTTGTTAAAATTTGTTAAACATTTACCGGGTGATATGATTATATATGATCCCCTGCTGATGGCCAATGATGGGCCTGGTGGTAGTGGGAAGGAGAGGAGCCCCATGTGGCCCATGTACACAGCTGTGCTTTCCAACCATATTCTGCGCAATTGTGCCATTTCCAGGGTTTCTCAAAGCCCGAAGAATGTTTCAAGGGTTTCTCAAAAGGACACTTGAGAAAGACTTGTTTAAACAGACTGCAGAGATATGTGACATCTTTCGAGTAGTGGGGCTACTGTGGGCAAGGAGATTTCCAGAAACAGCACGAGGGGTCCTGCTATGGTGGGTGACCTTCCAGTAGATTTGCATGTTGCCTGTCAGTACCACAAAAGCTAGTGAGAGAAAAACTGGAGGAAATCAACCAACCATAGCCCTGATAAATTCAAATTGCCATTTTTTGTTTTCTCCAGAAAGGTCACTGCATACTAGCACACCACCATCACACCTGTCCTCACTCACACCTATCCTCTGACAAGTGCCAAAGAATGGCCTGTCATCCCTAACATGAGGCAAGAGTCAGTGGTTTCTGTCAGGAAGAAGGAATTGGCAAAAAAAAAAAAAATACTGCGGAAACCCCCTGTTGGATCCTATGCCATGTTATTATACAACAGTGGAAGAAAGTAGAACCCCTTGTGGTAACAACTAGATACAGAAATGTTAGTGCTTGACAAGGGAGATAAACTAAGCATCAGTGTCCATAGAACTGGTGGCCAATAATGGGGGTTGAAGAAAAGCTACTAATTAGGGGGAAACCAAATAAATATAAAACAACATGTTTCTACTGATATCATAAAAAGCATGTTATTATATTAAGTATGTGTGAATAAGCAACTTGATCCATATAAAGAACAAACAAAAATGGGTATTTTTTTAATATACATTCTAGGGGACAAAAAGCTCATCCTAAACACTGGTTGGGAGCTGGCAATTGCCCCCCCCCCAGCTCTTGCAGCCAGCTGGGAGACCTTGGGCTAGTCACAGTCCTGGTAGAGCTGTTCTCACAGAGCAATTTCTCTCTGAGCACTCTCAAGCCCACCTACCTCACAGCGTGTCTGTTATGGGAGAAGCGAAGGTGATTATAAGCCATCTGAATACTCCTTCAGGTAGCAAACGCGGGGTATAAGAACCAGTTAATATTCTTAGTCTTCTAAATTGGCTGCCAGTTTGTTTCTGAGTCCAATTCAAGGTGCTGGTGATGACCTTTAAAGCAGTGGTCCCCAACCCCTGGCCTGGGGACCGGGACCGGTTCGTGGATCAGTCAGCACCAGGCCGCAACTCCTCCTCATCCTCCTCCCTGGCTGCTCTTTCGGGGGCTGCCTTGACACTCTGCTGCCGGCTCACCTTTGGTGCTCTCCAGTGGCTGCCATAGCTGGGGCTCCCCCTTGGTGTGGCACTGCACAGCTGCTGCTGGCAGCGCCCCCCAGTGGTTGGCAGGAAGTCAGGGGCGCCGGCGGGAAAGCAAGTGGAGCAGGGGCTCAGGCGGCGGTGACATCCCTCGGCAAAAGACTACCCCACCCTGGGCCTCAGTAAAATTGTCAAGCGTTGACCGGTCCCCGGTGATAAAAAGGTTGGGGACCACTGCTTTAAAGCACTTCATTTTGAAGTTGGGCATTTTCTGTTATAGCAACCTCAGTTCCAGCCAACCTACTTTAATGAAAATATAGAACCAAAAGCAGGAACTCGGGAAAGAAGTGTTAATAAGGATCAAAATACTCCCTTAGATATGCTGAACTGGGCTATTTGTCATAGTCAACATTTGAATGCAATGGCTTGCTTGTTTGTAAAGAAAAGCTAATTATCTTTTAATTAATTAAATAAAACAATCTTCCCTATCTGTAGAAACTAGTTTTACATGATTAATTTTTACAAGCAAAAGTGTGGACAAGCAAACTTATGCATATATATGTCCACGAGCCTTTTATTGTTCTCAGATAACAACTGAAGATGATCTGCATAACTGCAAGCCTTATGCAATGATCCATATAGCAAAAGAGAGAGTTCAGCTAAAATAGTTGTCAAAGTTTGATTTTCACTCGAACTGTAATGCCACCTCTATTTTTCAACTGCCTTCCCAAATTTTACCCATTTTGGTGATGTCTTTCAACTGCCTTCCCAAATTTTACCCATTTTGGTGAAGTCTTAGACAATAATTGACTTCTAAAAATTCAATAACCCATCTCTGAGTTGATCAACACAGAAAATCTGAAGAAAGCTCCCATACACAAGGGACAAAGGAATAATTCAACCTACGAGTTTGTCTGATTAAACACAGAAAACTTCCTTAAACTGATGAACTAAAATTTAAGCAAAATACTTTCATATATTCTCAGTAAACTCCCTTTCCAGTGTCACAAAATCTGGTATGGAACTTCAGAATAAAATATTAATCTTTGAATTATAACAGGTTTGGGTATTGTTTATGCCTGTTTTTGTCCATGTAAGCTTATGATAATTCTCAATTATATGGGCACTCCATAAGCTTCAAGAAGCTTGGTTTTAAACAATCTGCTTGGCATCACAACACTGGAATTTTGAGATTGTCCCCTTGATTCTATATATAGCTGGACTTAAGAAAAATGTGAGACATTGGCTCTTCAACCAAATTGGGCCCCCTTTTAGAATCATAGAGTTGGAAGGGGGCATACAGACCATCTAGTCAATGCAGGATCAGCCCAAAGCATCCTAAAGCATCCAAGAAAAGTGTGTATCCAACCTTTGCTTGAGGACTGCCAGTGAGGGGAGCTCACCACCTCCTTAGGCAGCCTATTCCACTGCTGAAATACTCTGACTGTGAATTTTTCCCCCTGATATCTAGCCTATATTGTTGTACTTGTAGTTTTAAAATGTACATATTTAAAATGCAAATTACCTTATTTCATACCCACCTTTTACACATATAGTCTGTTACTGGATAGACATTGGAAAGGAGCTGCCATTGGTTTATGACACTTAGGGCCTTTTCGCACAGGGATCTTTGTTGCAAATTGTTTGCGGAATGAAAAATCGCCATTTAAAATAGTGGAATTCGTCGTTATGCATACCTGCCTTTGTAGTGGAATCAGTTGCGTTTTTTAGCGTTTCCCACAGGCTTCCGGTCTCGGCAGAAATCGCTAGAAAGGAAGCGCTATTGCCAAGCTCGTCCCGCCCCTGGCCGTCAAGCAGCCAATGGGCAGCCGTTAGCATGCTCCCAAACAGCCCCTTTCCCTTTAAGAAAGGTTTTTTTTAAAAAAAAAACCACCCATAGCAACGAATCTAGGTAGATTCGTTGCTACGGAGAGACCCATCCAGCTGCCTAATGTGAGCTGTCGTTTGATTGTATGATCGTTTGTATGATCGTTTGCACGCTGCCTCGAGTGATAAACCCCCCCCCTCTCACGGGCCCCATTTTCGGCTGAATTTATTTGTAAAAAATAAAGGGACTTTATTTCAGCAAACGGGCTTTTCAGTGGTTTGTGCTTAGTGACTAAAGGTGAAGGACTGAAGCCAGGGAAGCCTCTAAACAGAAAGAGGCTCGCCGGTGCGTTTATCCCCGCTCGCTCGGAGAAAAAAAAATGGCGATCGCTTCGCCGGAAGTTTGGAGGAGAGAGCCAGGGGGAGGGACTTTGAAGAACCAGCAACAATGGTAACGCACAGGTCTTTAGCGCTACTGTTGCAGATTGGTTGCAGGAGTGTATCGCTATCCGGAGGGTGAATCCACTTTTCTGGATTCCCCTGAAAGCGCCACAACGAAGCGCTTTTTGCTGATTGGTTTCAGAATTGTTGCAGATTGTCTACGACGTCGTGGGTTAT
Source organism: Paroedura picta (assembly GCF_049243985.1). Lineage (NCBI taxonomy): Eukaryota > Metazoa > Chordata > Lepidosauria > Squamata > Gekkonidae > Paroedura > Paroedura picta. Next base: position 97,142,848 of record NC_135372.1, on the reverse strand, counting down.
GGCAAATTAGTAGCGTTTCCAAATAGCAACCGTTCTGCTACTTTGAAGCCGTGCGAAATGGCCCTTATATTTGGCTTATTCAGCAGGAGCAACATTCTGGAACAGTCACACAAGCAGTTGCTTGGGGCAGCATAATGATAAGGCATTTCTTGGAGCAGCCCCTGTTGACTGTGCAAGTCCTTTCAGCCGTCCCCAACCCCCGAGCCGGAGACAGGTACTGGTTCGTGGATCAATCAGTACCGGGCCTTGGCTCCTCCTCATCCTCCTCCCCGGCTGCTGCCTCAGGGGCTGCCCTGCCACTCTGCCGCTGGCTCACCTTTGGCTGGGGCTTCCCCTTGGCATGGCACCGCGCAGCTGCTGCTGGCAGAGCCGCCCAGTGGGCAGCGGGAAGTCAGGGGCACCGGTGGGAAAGCAAGCAGAGCAGGGGCTTAGGCAGCAGCAGCGATGTCCCTCGGCAAAAGACTACCCCCCCCCGGGCCTAAGTAAAATTGTCAAGCGTTGACCAGTCCCCGGTGATAAAAAGGTTGGGGACCACTGCTTTACATCATCATTCTTACCTTCTTTCCTCCAATCATTGTGAAGTACCAATCTGACTAGCTCTGGAGGTCTCCTCCATAGTTATAGTTCAACTATTCCAGGGTAATCCCAGCCTCCAGTCATCCTAATTTGAAAGCAATAACCCCTTTTTGGTGTAGTGGTTTGGTGTAGTGGTTGGAAGTGTGGACTTCTAATCTGGCATGCCAGGTTCGAGTCTGCGCTCCCCCACATGCAACCAGCTGGGTGACCTTAGGCTCGCCACGGCATTGATAAAACTGTTCTGACTGGGCAGTGATATCGGGGCTCTCTCAGCCTCACCCACCCCACAGGGTGTCTGTTGTGGGGAGAGGAATGGGAAGGCAACTGTAAGCCGCTTTGAGCCTTCTTCGGGTAGGGAAAAGCGGCATATAAGAACCAACTCTTCTTCTTTTGCTCTACACAGGTGGAACAACTAAAGTCAAAGTTCCAAAGCAAGTCTCTGTGAAAAGTTTTCTTGCTCTAAATACCCTCTTATGTGAAAGCCTTTATAGATTAAGATTTATTTTTTAAAAAATATTTACATTATTTATAGTTCTGTCTTACTTGGATGATACAACCCTTTTTCTTTGATAACTTTTGGTTACATAGCTAAATTATTAAGTAATGAAAAGAAACTGGCATAAAATTTGGATTGGATTTACTTATCCTCTTCCAAAATTTCCTCCCAGATGCTTCCATGTTCAATGTGAAGTGAATGTATCTCCTATTAGCTACTTCTCCAGCCAAGTTAGATGAAGAGATAGTTAAGGGATGCATTGGGAAAGGAAGGAGAATAGGAGTTTGGGTGGAGAAAGGGCTTTTTGTCAAACTTTTGTGCTTTATTAATAAAGCTTCAAAATCAACATTTAAAAACTAAAATTAACTTCCAAAATAAACTCTATATATATATATATATATATATATATATATATATATATATATATATATATATATATATATATATATATATATATATATATATATATATATATATATATATATATATATATATATATATATATATATATATATATATATATATATATAAAAGCACCTGGAAGTTGGAAAAGGGGGGCAAGGAGAAAATCAAGATTTTTCTCCTAGAAGAAATGCACTGCAGGTTCAGCACTTATATTTAGGGACATATCCAGGGTAAACCCAGAAGGCACTAGGGTAGTTCTTTACCAAAGAGCAGGGGTAGTCAAACTGCGGCCCTCCAGATGTCCATGGACTACAATTCCCAGGAGCCCCTGCCAGCATTTGCTGGCAGGGGCTCCTGGGAATTGTAGTCCATGGACATCTGGAGGGCCGCAGTTTGACTACCCCTGCCAAAGAGTTTCTAGTGATTTCTAAACCTATCCCACATCACATCTGGGTTTTCCCTGAAAATTACATATGGTACATTTCTCCTAGGAGGACAGCACTGCAGGTATAGTATTTCTGAACTGCTAAATTGGGGGAAATTAAATGCACTGGTGAAATGGCCATTTCAGCCTAACAGCAAGGAGGTGCACCATTTCACTGGTTCATTTTGCTCCCCCCACTTGGAATTGGGGGCAAGCTAAATGGATGGGTTTAATACCTTGCAGTGGGAGGAAGCCAAACCAACCAGTGAAATGTCTGGCAGTCATTTAAACCTAACAGGTCAAATGAGGGCCTGTGCTTCTTAGCTACTAGGTTTAAATGGCCCAAACAACCAAAATTAACTAAACAAAAGTTCAGTACAAGTTCAGGGAAGGCACCTTCCCCCAGCATCAGCTCGGAGGTTCTGAATTGGGCCAATTTTGTGCCGAATTTTGGTTTGTGAGCCAGTTCTCGCCCATCTCTATTTACATTATGTAATGTATTTTAATTGGGTTTTATTGATATGGGGTTTTATATTATAACCCACCATGAGCTGGCAACTTGAAAGTGGCAGGAAACAAATCTTAATAATAATAATAATAACAATAACAACAACAACAGTGCAAAATATACTCTGTTTACTTTCAGACATACTTTTGCTTCCAGAACTCAGACAAATTCTTTGGCAAAGTTTCTATGAGATCTTAGCAAATGAAGTCATTATTTCCAAGGCTAAATTTCATTAGGGTGGTCCTGTTGAAAGAAAACCAAAAGAAGTGTCTTGTGTTACCTGAATGATGAATAGACCTGTTGCAGCACAAGCTTTCATAGCTAAAGCCTGTTTCATTATAAATGACTCCATGTATAACAATACACATGGATATGAATGGAAGGACTGTGAACAAAGGAGTTAGGCCATGATATGGAAAAGGTAATGACTGTGTCATTTCTATTTAACACCTCAAAGTGCAAGATGAGCAGAGTAGCCATCTGCAGCAGTAGTAATGGAAAATATGCTGTCTCCCTAATTACTATATGTTAAACAAAATATCAGTAATAGATGGGAAATGCCATATGCCCGTTTAAGACCTGTTTTATATAAATACTAGTAATCAAGCCCGCTGCAGGGGAATGCAGCGGGCGCTAGGTCCTTACTGTAGTTGTCGGCGGGCTGGTCATCGGCGGCGGGCTGGTCGGCGGCGGCGAGCTTCTTTTGTTGGCGGCGGCCTGACGCGGCGAGAGGCGCTTCGCGCCTCTCACCGCATCAGGCCGGGAGGAACTGGGAATCGGAGGGATCAATCGGCAGGCGCTTCGCGCCTGCCGATTGGTCCCTCCGATTGTCTGTCGTGAGGAAGGGTCCAATCCGGACCCTTCCTCATCACGGACTAATCCCACCTCTACATCCCTTACCGAATTATTTAGTCTGTGGCGCCCATGGCGCCACGGGCGGTTTAAAGATATTTACTGATAACTGCTACTTTAGAAACTATCTGTACTACAATAAATCTGTTAAGATTTTTTAATTGTAGACAACTATTGAGGTCGATTTTCAAATATCAATAAAATAATTTAAAAATTTAACATGCACAAATGATGAACTGTTTCATGTTACCTTAAAGGCCACAAATTTGATTGTGGCATAAGGTTTCATGGGGTCTAGCATAAAAGACTAGCACAGCTAGCCCCTTGAAAGTGGGAAAAGAACACAAAGTAGCTAAACTTACCAATCTAGATTCTTCATCCACTCTTTAAGGCAAGCAACAAATAAAGATATGAAATAAACACTTTAGGAGCAGCCAAGCCATATGACTGTGGACTAATGGCTTAGTATTTGTACTATTTAAAATATTAATGCAAATCTAACATCAGTTTTACATAAAGCACAGATAAGAGATTGTTGCAATTAATTTCCTAACCTAGAGGCCCTAACCTAGCTATTGGGCAGGAACAGGTATTAACCAGAAATTCTGCCAGGAACTCTATTGTAAATCAATCCAAAACAGCATAACCCTAAATTAAAATAATTGTACAAGTTAGCCAAGCAGCAATGGTGAGAAGAGTGGTCAAAAAGTAAGGTGAACCTGAGCAGCAAGGAGAATTAGCAGGGCCGGAAGTCAGGCACCAGGAGAAACAGACAGGAAGGACTTCCCTTTCCTTTTATAGTCTCCCAGGTGGAACAGGTGGAAGGAGACTGGAGACAGGCCAGTGAGGGTGATGCCAAAGAATCCTAATTAGGCAAGGCACCACACCTAGCCAGGGAGAAACCAACAGTCTGGGATCAGACTAGGGAGAAAGAGATAGCCAGTCTTGGTAAAGAAGAGGGCCACGGTGTTGGAATCCCATCTCCCACCCAGTTCTGAGACTGGGGGGCCAGTTGCCCTGTTTGGTGGTCGCTTGCTCATCAGCTGGCTCACCTCTGGGTGTCAGCACGTTAGAGCAGGCTAGCACTTCCACGTGGAAGAAATTGGAAGGGATGCGGCCAGGGGCATGACAGGCCACTTGACTGACTGTTAGTTGGATGGATGGCCAATCAGGCGCGCGGTGAGTGCAACTCCCCTTACCACCCCTTGCCGGTTTTATTAATGGTACATATTAAAATGGGGATTAAACATCAAATTTCTTTCAATATGGATTTCATTAGTGTTGTGAAGCAGAGAAATAAAATCTCTGGTTTATTTTTTTTTAATTTATTTATTTTTATTTATATACCGCCCCTCCCCGGAGGCTCAGGGCGGTTTACAGGAAACAGGAAAAAGATATAGATATATGGTAATTGGATAACATTTTTGACAAGAACTCAAGATGTAATAAAAATTGTTATAGGAAACTTTTCAAATAAGAAAAGGAAACTAGGAAGAAATTCATTATTTATTTTTCTTTTTAGCACAAATTTTAAAATTTGGTCCATACCTTTTAGATCTATTGTAACATTCTTCACTAACAGAAAATAACTGGTATAAATTTGAAACATATTTAATTAAAAACATTTAAGCCATACTGTTTCTTAATATTGGTAAGAATGAATTAAATTAAATCAGTATTTAATTTTATCCTGGCAAGTTTCCATAGAAGTCAATGAACTTTGTTATCCCTTTTACAGATGTAGAAACATTACTGAGTGACACCACATCATTTTCATGCAAGGAGATGTTGTATTCATGATGACCAGTCTTAATACCAGATAAGTTTCCCCTGCTGTGCTATAAGTGCCATAATCATGAAGGCCTGCCACTTTCAGCCTTTTTCGATTGGTTGCATACCTAGTCAAACAGACTTTCCATTTCTTCCTCGCCATACATTTACATTCCTCCTTTATGAAGGTCAATGTTTTATGTGTCCAAATTGCATGTCTACAGAGGGGGAATGTGAACCAAGTTTAAATCTGAGTAATGTATTTTCTGCTAACACATACACACTTCTCTCAGCCTCATCTGGCATCCCCAACCCTGGACAGAGAGTTATAAACTGGGCTGCAATAGCATCTCCTCTGAATGAGCTCACTTGATGGGCTAGCAAACAATGTTCTTCACTCTAATTCACTGCAGCAGCTGTGCTAATCCAATGCCTCTGGGGGTAGGAGATGTGTTGATTACTGGCCTAGTTTAGTAATTAGACACATCCACATTTTCAATCCTCTTTCACCATTTTTCCAAGCATAGTTGGCCTGGTCTGAGAGAATCTCATCCAAATTCCTTACAGGGCCCCAGAGATTTTTCTCAGCTAGTGATGTGAAAATGTAATAAAAATATAGGAAATGAGGATGAGGATGGGGCAGGGTGTTTATCATAATTTCCCCCCTTTTCTATTCCTTGGAAAATGAAGAAAAACTGGAAAAAGCTAGCTTAACCATTTCCCCCTACAACTTGATTTTGGTCCTCCAGGGTTGTCAACCTCCAGCTGGGGCCTGGAGATCAGTTGTTTTGGAGAAAGTAGCTGCTTTGGAGGGTAGGTTTTATGGCACTATACCCTAATGAGGTCTCTCCCCCATGCTCCATTTCCATATTTTCATGAATTTCTCAATCCAGAATTGGCAACCGTACTTCATATCTCTGTGCCCAGGACAAGTGGCAGTCGGAGACTGGTCAGTGAAATCCAATATAACAATAATGCACTAGGTTTGCTACTGGTGTCACTACACTCAATTATAGCTGGCCAAGCTGAACACTTTAATCATTTTCTTACAATAATTTAATATATATTCAAAGAGTCTGTTGTGATTTTGAGCACACTGCAACCAATAAGTGTTATGATACTCCTCCAGCGCTGATCCATATAATTAGCCCTATTCCTACTGAGAACACAGGCCAAAGGCAATATAACATAAACCCCTCTCTCAACTCAATTTAGAACTCTGAACTGAATTCCAAGATGAATGCAATATAAATGCAGGCTCTTCCCTTGGCACACAACTTTTGCCATTGCTTGGATCGTTTTCAATAACTACAGCCTGCAGATGCCAATCGGCAAGTTGCCAATATCCCCTTTTAAGGCAAAACAAATGAGGAGATGGCAGCATCCCAGTTTCAGACGTTCCTGAAAATGCAGCTTATTAAGAGCTTTTTCAGTCTACCTTGTGATCTAGTTTTAGGATGAAGCCCCCCCTTTTGGACACATTCAGACACAGACAGACAGACAGACGCAGGAAGTACAATACAGTCGCATTTAATTCCCTTCTCAATCAAGCAGCTGGATACTAAATCTCATACCCAATCTCAGCCCAATCTCATACTTTCAGGGTATGATACCTCAAAGGATGGTTGTTGAGGATAAAATGAAGAAAATCAACTTGGGTCCCCTTTGAGGGGAAAGGCAGGGTATAGATGAAATCATTAAATAAGTCTCCATTTCCAGTAATCACCTGCTTAAGGGGTAGACAGCTGGAAAAGGGCCTCTGGTGGCTGTCTCAGATAAGAAGCAATTTTTTTTTGGGGGGGGGGGGAGAAAGCAGCCCTTTGGATAGCCTGGCATTAGATTTTTTTTTTTTAGGGCATTACCAGTTAAGACCAGCATGTCACATTGTTCCTAAAAACAAATGGGAAGACCTGGAACATATCTGATCATGGAGGAAATATGCTGTCATCAGCATATGCAACTGGGTTGGATCACAAAACAACATCAGAGACAGAGGGTAGCATTAGGAGAGAGCTCATCAAGCCGTCACCAACTGGTTTGTGGAGTCCCCCAGGGGGCAGTTATTTCTCCAATTCTGTTTAACATCTTCATGTGCCCTCTTGCCAACTGGTGTGGAGGTTTGGGCTGGGTTGCCACCAATATACTGATGACACCCAGCTTTTCTTCCTTATGGATGGCCACCCTGACTCACCCCCAGAAGCATTAGCCAGCTGCCTGGAAGCAGTGACAGGGTGGCTTAAGCAAAGTCGTCTGAAGCTCAACCCTTCAAAGGCGGAGGTTCTGTGGCTGGGCAGGAAAGGTCCAAGCAAGGAAACATGCCTACCCAAACTTGATGGAGTACAGCTATCAGTGGCCAACTCCACCAGGAACCTGGGAGTGATTCTTGATGCCTCCCTCCCAATGGAGGCTCAGATCACGACAGTAGCATGGCTGGCATTTTACCATCTTCACCAAGCCAAACTCCTAGCGCCCTACTTGGCCCCAGAACACCTAGCCAGAGTGATCCATGCAACAGTCACCTCTAGGCTGGACTTCTGCAACTCACTCTATGCTGACCTGCCCTTATCCTTGATCCAGAAACTACAACTGGTCCAGAACACTCCACCACCTCCAACCTCCTGGTGGTCCCTGGCCCCAAGGAAGCCTGCTTGACCTCAACCAGGGCCCGAGCTTTCTCCATTCTGGCCCCTACCTTGTGGAACGAGCTCCCAGAGGAGATCAGGGACCTGATGGAACTTGAACAGTTCCGCAGGGCCTGCAAAAGGGAGCTTCTCCACCAGGCATTTGGTTGAGGTCAACCTAAACCGCTGCTTCCCATTGCCCCCCTCTGAGCCTCTCTCCTACAACGACCACTACGAATTCGCCCAACCCGCTAGGCCTCAGTATGTCTTGCATGTTGCAGGTTAGATGCCACTTGCCCTTTTCTTATGCTCTAACCGCAAACAGAGAATCTATCGGTAGAATTTTTTTTTTGTATGTGCATCTTGGCCATACCATAAACGGTTCCCTCATCCGGAAAAAAACAAATACACACAGGCACACAGCTAACTCATTTATCTGCAGCTTGAACCCAGGGCTTGCTAAAACTCTCACACTACTATACCTTCCAAAAAGCAAAATTTGCCAGCAGCAGAAGCCTCAACTTGTCAGAACAGACATCTGAGAAAGAAATCCGTACTATGATCCTTCCTCTGCAGGAAAAATCATAGAATAAAAGAGACCTGGCTGAGTCTTCTGTTGAAGTCCTGAATTAGTGAGAGGCCCACAAAAGAATCTTCCTCATGTGATCACTAACTGGAAACTTGTGTTGCAGGATGGGACACCTAAGCATCACCCTCATCCATTTATAAGGCCAGAAATGTCCCTCAGTCATATTGGTCAGCCTGCCAAGCCCTGGGTGAACAAGACTTTTAAGATGATCTTTCTAGTCTCCTGTTACCTTCACATCAGAACTGCTCTTAATTTACTTCCTCCACCTTGCACCTTTATAGTCTCAGTTTCTATTTATATTTTTCAATGCTCTTTCTGATATTTGCACTTTCCAGGACACCTTGCCTCAACACCTTTAATTTTATGAAAATGCCGTTCTCCTGTCAAATTCTACTTGCTGCACACTGCTGATGGGATTTTGAATGCTTCTGCAGAAGGTAACAAATAAGCCCTCCTTCCGTAGAAGTTGTTTTTTTATATACTGCTTTTCTCTACCAGAAGGAGTCCCAAAGCGGCTTACAATTGGCTTCCCTTTCCTCTCCCCACAACAGACACTCTGTGAGGTAGGTGAGGCTGAGAGGGCCCTGATATTACTGCTCGGTCAGACCAGCTTTTATCAGGGCTGCGGCAAGCCCAAGGTCACCCAGCTGGATGCATGTGTGAGAACAGGGAATCAAACCTAGAATGCCAGATTAGAAGCCCCCACTCTTACACTACACCAAGCTGGCTCTTCACCACCCCTGAAGCCACTAACACTTCTCTCTATGGCTAGAATGTGGACATGAATCTTTCCACTTTTTCTATGCTCCTTTTAAATCCTACTGATTGGCTGTGTTAATAACAGTTCATTTTTAAATGATTGTCACACTTCAAGATTTTATGTTTTATTCTTGTAAACTGCCTTACACAGGTTTTCAGGAGAGGTGTTTTTAGATTTTGTGTTTAAATACTGTAATCTGCCTTTAGCCTCAGTGAAAAAAGCAGGCTAAATAAATAAAATTAAATTAAAATATTGTACAGAATCGTAATCTATACCACGGTTTATTCTGTGATTTACCCTGCTTGTACTGCATTGTTTGTAATTCCATTCCTTTGCACTGCCTATGATATTTCATGTCTGATACAGTTTAGGATTCACTGCATGGATTTTACCTTCTGGAGCTAAAACAATTCCACAGGCCCTGCAAAAGGGAGCTCCTCCACCAGGCTTTTGGCCACGACTAGTAAACAAGCCACCAATCACCAACCAGAGCCCAGGGGCCCTCCACCATTCACTGCACTAACAGAAAACACAGAATCTCATGGCAGACACGGTGAGTTGCCAATTGTTGAATGTTAAATGTTAAATTAGGAACTGTACTATCCGATAAAAGTTCTATTGTTAAATCTGTTATTTTATATCCAAGTCAGGATGTTTATTGTATTGCATTGTAATATGAAAGCTCCTAATATGAACTGCCATGAACCCAAAGGAAGAGTGGTATCAAAAATAATATAATTTTTTAAAAAATATGTGAACGATTTCCCTATTCATCATGATAAATAAAGCAACAATAACAAGGAGTACTGCCGAAAGATGCATAATGTCCGCAACTGAAGTTCTAAAACTTTGTGGAGAGATGCCAGAGGGCTTTTAGATTTGGCTGACTGGATTCAGAAGCAACCTGGCATGATTTGCAGTAACAGCAACAAATTGTTTCCAAAGGGTGACCTGCGTAGTTTGCAATCCTGGAATCATTCAATGCTAGCATTGTCAGAGGGGCCACTATTCAATGATTTCAGACTATTAAATACATTTTGGCTCCAGAGAATTCACTTCAAACGTCCTGTGTGAATAGACTAAATGCTTCTCAATCCAATTAAAACCTGTGCAGGTTGAGAGCATGCATTAAAAGTCAAAGAGAAATGCTGAGCTAAGAGAAGTTTCTATTTACACTATATGGGAGTCTGACTATGAAATCTCCCAGGAATCTCCTACCCCAAGGGCAAAATAGAGAATTCTCTCTCTTATATTTTCATGATAAGAGAAGGACTAATGTGGAGCTAACAAAGAATATGGCCTCAGAATCATCTTCCCTAGCATTTGGGTAGAGCTAACCATCTGTTGTCATTCAATGTGGAAGCATCAATCCAGTAATTATAACAAACTGGAGGCTTGCAATGAACTGTAGGATGGAGAAACATTTAGAAATTTCACATTCCTTAAGGATTCTATAAACTTGAGCAAGCTAATTTCCTCTTATTTACCCACCATTAACTGGATCGTATGTATTTGATTCCTATCAAGTGGCTACTTTTTCTTTTCCTTTCCCTTTTCCCCAACCTAAGTTTTGTGATTAGAAACTAGTATTTACTACATTTAATAGTAAAATACCTTGGCATGTGCTAATCACAAAAACAACAAAACTAAGATAATTATGTACAAAGTCTGTATAGGGGATGGAGAACAGTTCACAGTTAATGTGGGGAGGCAAGACAAAGATAGAGAAATTGACCTACTCAAGCCCCAGGAGTTTTTGAAACACTGAATGGTGAGCTGTTTATGGGTGTGGTGTCAAAAGACTGACATGATTCCTGCTTGTGCCCATCAGTAAGACAGCAAAACAAGGCCACCCACAGACAATGTAAGGATTTCTGCATACCCAGGGCCTTTCCCAGACATAGTGTATGAATTTTAAAAAAGACACACATGTGCATATAACCCACTGTGCTACTGTGTGAGATGATTTGGAAGTTAATTCCTTATCTAGTCCTGGGCTTCAACAATGTCACACTACATTATGGGTATGGAGAATTTTCCAGCTTTTTATCTTCTCTGTGATTCCTTGCTAACACTCACTGTGTCACACTGTTGAATAGAGTCTACAAGAGTTCTTAGACCATACCATACCTCCCACACACAATTTGCTTGACAGTATGGTCACAAGGGCAAGAAACTTCAACGGTGATTGCTGCTAGATACCACTGTCCTAAATGTACTTACTAGGTAAGTAAATCCCCATTAGCTCAATGGAATTTACTTCTGATAAAACATGCTTAGGATTGCACTATAAGGGAAACAGACACAATTCAGCATCGACTATAAATGTATACAGTTCAAGAGAATTGAAAGCTCTATTCCATGCTGAGCTACCCAAGGTGGTAGGTCCTTACCCCTTGGAGCTATAACTTTTATATTTGGCATATGGGGCAGGGAAGATGGATGCAGAGACAGGGAGAAGAATATGCATGAAGCTCAATAACACGATCTTAGGCCTACTTTCAGTACAAGATGGGGCATAAGGAGAGATGTACCAAAGGCTTTGTGGAAAAGTTTTGAAGAAACTGAGACAGATGGCATTACGAGCGTTGTACTGGGAGCCTTCCACTTACATAGTGTAAAAACTGCTGGATCTGAGAGCAGACAGGAATCTCAAGAGCAGCATCTTGTTGCAACATGCAAAGTAGAAGGAAGGGCCCGGGGAGAACTCCAAAATTTCCCTTAATTAACAGTACAGGAAACCACAAATGAAGTTGCTCCTTCTGTTTAAAGGTACAGTTCAAACCTCAGCTTCAAATGCTTTTAATTTGCCATGAAGAACAAGGTTCTGGGGATAAGCAGGTAACGCACAGGCTTAACAAGCCATCAATAGTAAAATGAAAGAGCCTGGAATTCTGATCTGCTGGAAGACAAGTGCTTCTAACTTTTGATGTGGCTGTGATGTAGGACAAGACATTCTATATGTGCACAGAGACCTTCCGTTATCATTATATCCCATGTTCTTGAAAGCTGACAAGAAAGTTAATACATTTGAAACATGGTACTGGGGGAGGGTTTTACAGATATCAAAGACCACCAAAAAAAAAAAGCAAATAGGTGGGTTCCAGATCAAATCAAGGCTGAACTCTCCCTAAAAACTTTGGTCACATTATGAGAAGACTCACTGAAAAGACTGTCATGCTAGCGAAATTTGAAGGCAGACAGAAAGGAGGAAGACTTACCACAAGATAGATGGACTGAATACAAGCAGCCATGGCTCTCAGTTTGCAAGGCTATTAACGATTGGCTGTTTTGGAGACTGTTAATTCATAGGGCAGCCATAAGTCAGAAGTGACTTGACAGTACTGAAGGCACACAAATGGGCTGAGCTTTGACGACAAAGTCCAGCTGAGAAGTACTTGAGATAGGCTCAACACTGAATTTAACATTTTAATTTTAAAAAGTTAATGGTTACAAATGTAACTTTATCACTTATGCCTTGTAATCTGCCCTTAAGAAAGGCAGGCTACAAAAATAAAGTTATTATTATTATTAATAATAATGATAAAGGCAAGCATCCCTCAGCTGGCTTTATTCACAAGAATGCCGTAGGAACTCACACAAACACACACCCCGGTCACTTTAGTTTTAAGAATGTAAGAACATGTTTGGGTAAAATCAACCACTCTCTCGTCCAGTTGTTTCTGCAAAGTTCACAAGTAGAGCATGAGGAACATAACAATGACTCCTTTGCCCTGTAAAGTCATCAGAGATACAGTGCTACTGAACATGAAAGTTGCATTACAGTTGATGTGGCCAACAGCCATTTATCCTACAGGAGCCATCTTTAAGGCCTGACTTGGCAACAAGCAGTTACAAAAAAGCTGCCTACACTTCTAGCCATAACCATTGTAGCAATGAGTCCCATGCTATCCAGCAAGTCAAGAGCTATTTTAACTGAGCAGTGCAACCCACACATTTGCACCACCAGTGTAAGAACCAAGGTGTAAAACAGGTTTCCATTTTGACCTCCCAAATCACATTTACTCCACAGGGTCCATCCCTTGACTTATAAGCTCTTTAGCCAAGGGGCTAAACAGTTTGACTGTTGGTATTGCTCTTAAAACCGGATGTATAACCCTAACACCATAAATTGCCAGAGAACTGAGAGCTGTGTACAGCCAACAGGAAGAAAAGCCTGCTTGCCGACACTAGAACAACGCATTTCTGCATACCCACAGGAAGCTTATCTGCAAGGCATGCTGCAGCTTTACAACCATAATTCAGAACAAAAGCACCGCAAGGGCCCTACATACATGTACAGGCGTGAGAAAATGCTTAGAATTGTCTTTTCCCAACCAGGGCTGCAGATGCATGGCAAACAGAAATCATCACTGTATCCTTTCATTGTAGACCCTATTAAATTTCTGCCCACCTATAAAAGGTGCTGGATGTCTATCAGCAAAAGCTAGGAATCTTGCAAAAACTATTAGTAGCTAAAGAAGTGGTGCTTTTTTTCTTGTTCCCATCGTGTAGCAATTCTGTCTTTCCACTGCTGAAAACAGCTACTCTACGAATACAGGTATTGATATCACTGGCAGCAATTAAGGCTATGTGGCTTAATATATATGGGTCTCTACCACTGCCTTACAGCTGTCAGGTGTCATTTATTCCAAAAGACTATTCCTTATTTATTTATACATTCAGAATATGTATATGCCACCTCTGCAGAGATCTGCCCAAGGCTGCTCACAACTAAAACAACAAGACAAACTAAAACAAGACCTTACAAACAGCATAAAGGAAACACTGAGCCACCTAAAATGGTGTTTCCTCCGGCTAGAAGACCACACGATAGCTAAGAAAGATGCAACCCCTCAATTAAAAGCCTGGGTAAAAAGATGTTCTGGCCTAGAGTCTAAGGAAAGTAAGATAAGTGCCAGGTATTCCAAAGCAAGGTGCCAACAACTGAAAAACCCCTGTCTCTTATCACCCATCACCACTGCAGATATGAGCACAGAGAGGTAAACTTAAAAAGAGGATCTTCACAGATGGTCTCGACAGGCTTAAATAGTCATTTAAATCCATGGCATGTAATAGATATTTCTTGTTTTAGAAAACACAGCTCCAAAGTGACTGATATATTTAAGAAAGTCAGAGCAGATCTCTATGAAGCTGACAGGAAAACTTTACACACTTGCACTGAAATGGCACCTCTGCTTTTGAATATGATTAACAGTCTTTGAGATCAAGAAGCAAAAGTTGCTAACACAAGCACATAAAACTTTTGCTATTTTTGCCATCAGCAAGATTCCACAAAGAAACAATGATGTAATTGCTAGAATAGCTCAATGCTGTGTGTTTTCCTTTTCTCCCTTCTATCCCTGCTATGGCCAGCCTACAGAAATAAACAGACTTTGGCCCTAAGAACAATTCGTTTTTTTTCATATTGCCTGTTTAAAATGTATTATTCAACAGTTTGTGCCAAGCGTAACCTGGAGCTGCTAAAAACAATTTTTTAAATTCTGTTCTCAGGCCTGATCTTTTGTTTCCCCAGCACTGGAGCCCAGGGACAAAATGCCATACTTGAGAGATGACCGTAGTCATTCTAGAGTCCAAGATCAAGCCTGTTGGGCTTCCAAGCCTATTATAATTTGGGAGGAAGAAGCTGAAGCAACTATTTTAATTTCTGTTCGTATGCAACACATCCGCAAACCTTAACGCAAGGCCAGACAAGAGTTCCAAAGAAGTTATAAAACAGGATATTTGCATAATGCCATTAGGGTGTAAAATTTAGCAAGAACATTTTACAAAACCCAAGACCTGCTGCAGGAGCGTGGGAGTTCTCCAAGCAGGACAGCTGCCTTTGCATTCATCTGGCATCATTAAAAAAGCAGTAGATGGAGGTCCAAAAAGCTAAAAGCATATTTTCTTTGGTTCAGCTGCTGCCTTACACAAAAGACAAGAAAGAACACAACCCATCATGTCTGTGACTTACATGCATGCACCTATGTAGATTTCATAACCTGACACATCATTTACTGATATCGATGCCAAGCATTTCTCCCCATACTTTCCTAGCCTGCATTTCCATCTCACCTTCTACCACCCATTATGATCAAACAAGTTCCCCACCAGGATCTCTCCATTGTACTTCCATGCACAGCTTTCTATTAGGATTTCGAAAGGAACAAGGTAGGACGGGTCATTCCAAACCTTATCAACACCAGATCTCTCTGACCCAAAGAATGGACCACGGAGGAAGGAAGGGAAGCGGAAAGAAACAAAATAGCCCGCCCACCCCCCATGTCCGAAGGCCGCTTCTAAAATCAGTACGAATTCGTTTGTGCAAAACACTAACAGATTTGCAACCAGTGTGCTTTTAACAGGGGAGAGGAAATACAACAGGAAGGAGACCTGGTGGTCTAGTCATTTCCCTAACCCCCCCCCCCCCCGGTGTTTCAACCCCAATGCAATGAACGGGGGGGGGGGGGGGACGGGCGAGAGAAACCTCCAAGTATCAGAAGGCTAAATCCCAAAGTACTGGTCCTGTTTATTTTAAAGAAAATAGATCGCTAGGGCTTCGCCTCCGTTTAGCCAGCAACGCGTAAGGGCGAAGACCAGCAGGCTGCAACTGCTTCAACTTGCTGCGAGATGTTTTGCTTGCAAAGTTCGCCCCCGCCCCGGCCCGGACTTACTTTCAGCTGCGATTTGGACACTTTGCCGCTCTTCTCCGCGTCCAGGGCCGTGAAGGCGTACCAGATGGATTTTAAAAGCTCGGCTCTCAGCTCCATGGTTCGAGGTGGCCGATGACAGAGTCCGCTCGCGGCGCTGGGAGGACCTCCCGCTCAGAATCAGGAAACCCGACGCGGCTCGCCTTCGCAGCCGCCGGGGCAGGCGGACAGAGGCCGGGGTCGCAGCGCCCCCTCCCGGCCCGACGCCGCCCAGCCGCTCCGCTGTTGCGCTTTACAAAGGGAATTTATTCACTAGCCAAGGAAACTAATTCTGGACCACGGATCAGGAAGGGCTGCTGAATCTTGCGGGGAGGGGCATAAAAGCCAAATCATAAATAATCTCAGTGTTAATTAAAAGTTTGCTTTTGGTAACGCTGTAAGGCCCTTTAGGTTTGACATCGCTTAGGCCTTCAGCTTAATATAGCCCCATTCAGGACCCTGAAGGAGAACGAGAAGAGAGCTACAAGTAATTAGACTTCAAAACCTAATCAGTTTCTATTAAGGCCGAGCCCAGTTGGATCAAAGGCTATGATTGGGAGAGAGGGAAAATGATGGGAAACTGACATTGATTTTTACTGTATTTTATTGTATTCCTACACTTATTAATTTTTGTCAGAAACGACTGTTGGTCAATGAATACACGTTTACATGTCTAAATGGTGGAAATGAATGGATCTGGGCATTTCTAATTCTAATAGGCCTGCAGCCTGAGTCTGATTATACACTAATTAAACTTGTAGCCATACATGCCATTGACTTAAAGAAATGTCATTTACTATTGTATCTCATGATATACTCAGGTAATGTAAACAGATGTTTTTAAATTAAAGAATAAGAACAAAGCTCAAGCCAGGAGAAATTCCAGTGATGGAGCCAAGAGTGGTGTTTTTTACTGACATCTAGGACAATTACAGATGTTGTCAGACGGCTGTGTAATTGAGAAACTGGACTAACTTGGAAGAAATCATTTCTTAATTAATTCCTGGGGATATTCTTATATCCATTTCTCCCTACTGATTGTTAAATATTAGTTCCCAGAACTTAAAAAAAGCACAGTAACTTGAACCTGGACAGACTTGGAGGAGGGCAGGATGCTGTTTCTGTTGGCTGCAGAGGAGAGGACACGCAGTAATGGGTTTAAACTACAAGTACAACGATATAGGCTAGATATCAGGAAAAAAATTTTTCACAGGCAGAGTAGTTCAGCAGTGAAATAGGCTGCCTAAGGAGGTGGTGAGCTCCCCCTCACTGGCAGTCTTCAAGCAAAGGTTGGATACACACTTTTCTTGGATGCTTTAGGATGCTGCTGTATTAAGTGAATGATAAATCATGATACTTAAAGTAACAGTATTCATCTTTGTAAGATATTTGTTTCTCATCTACAAATGATTGCAGCTTAAGTTTCCCCTCTCAAACTGGCCCCTCTCCTATGTCTTTTAACAGCAAAACGAAACGTAAAGTATCCAGCGTATGAAACTTCCTACACTGCAATTGCCAGCATGCTGCGAAAACCTTTAGCAGATCAAATTCTGCCCATTATCGTGGGGTACAGGAGCCCACCAGCCATTTACCAGCCTCATGTATGCAAAGTATTGATAAAGCTGCCCAGTGCCTCACATCTCCCTCTTGCAAAGATGAGTACCCTATGCTTTGGCTGTCACTTTGCAGCCTTTGCAGCCTTGAACTGCTTCCGATTCTAGCCTTCAGCAATCACGTGAATAACTTTAAAGGCGAAAACAGTTTCCCAAGTTGCTGACTTGCCACTCCTACATACCAGGCTGCCAATAAAGGAAGAGGTGCACGCAGGGCCAATCCAGCAGAAGTAACCTAATTGTGACCACAACAGGAAGACTTGTCTCTCTTCCGTTCCTATGAGTAAAGGAAGCAAGACAATCACAGGGAGGGGGAGGAAAGACAAGGGACAGTTTACACCTTTCCAGTTATCATTTTTCCCTCTGTCACCCAGCTCTTCCTCCTGATGGACAGCCACCCTGATTCTTCCCCAGAAGCATTAGCCAGCTGCCTGGAAGCAGTGACAAGGTGGCTCAAGCAGAATCGGCTGAAGCTCAACCTTTCAAAGACGGAGGTCCTGTGGCTGGGCAGGAAGGGTCCAAGGGAGGAAGCAGGCCTACCCAAACCTGGACAGAGTGCAGCTATCAGTGGCCCACTCTGCCAGGAACCTGGGTGTGATTTAGGGTTGGGCACTTTGGCGTCCAAAATGGCCTTTTGCTCCTGGAACAGCCTCAAACAGCCACTTTGGACACTGAAGCACCCAACCCTAGTGAGATTCTTGATTCCTCCCTCTCAATGGAGGCTCAGATCATGACAGTAGCGCAGCTGACACTTTACCACCTTTGCCAAGCCAAACTATTAGTGCCCTACTTGGCCCAGGAACACCTAGCCATAGTGATCCAGGTGATGGGTCACCTCTTGACTGGACTTCTGCAATTCACTCTATGCTGGCCTGCCCTTATCCTTGATCTAGAAACTTCAACTGGTCCAGAATACAGCAGCCAGTGTCTTCACAGCCCACATTTGACCCATCCTCCAACAGCTGCACTGGCTTCCAGTTGAATTCTGGATCAGGTTTAAGGTCCTGGTAATCACCTTTAAGGCCATACACAGTCTGGGCCCAGTGTACCTGAGGGATCAACTCTCTGCCTACACCCCTCAAAGAGACTTACGCTCCACCACCTCCAACTTCCTGGTGATCCCTGGCCCCAGGGAAGCTTGCTTGACCTCAACAGGGCCAGAGCTTTCTTCATCCTGGCCCCCACCTGGTGGAACGAGCTCCCAGAGAAGATCAGGGCCCTGACAGAACTTGAACAGTTCTGCAGGGCCTGCAAAAGGCAGCTCCGCCAAGCGTTTGGTTGAGGTTGACCTGAACCAATCACTTCCCAGTGGCCCCCGAGCCTCTGTCCCATGGAAAACACCACCAATTTGTCCAACCCTCGGGGCTGTCAGTTTGTTATAGTTGATTTAAGGTTTTATTATATTGGTCTGAAGCCAAGTTATCAGTACTATTCAGTTTTATGTAAATTGTCCTGAGCATCAGGAGAGGGCAGTATATAAATATAATAAACAGAAACTCTCAAGTGAACTGAAGAACAATGTTAGAAAAAAGATTTGTTAGGAAATAAGATGGAAAACCTGTTACTTTCCCCTGTACCCATCTTTACACCAGTTTCTTTATTGATTTTACTTCATTTATAGCCTGCCTTTTCCTGCAACAGCAAACCTAAGCAATTCACATCATTTTTCACTCCTCCATTTTATCCTCTGAGGTAGGCGAGGCTTAGTGTATGTGAGTGGAATAAGGTCAACCAGCAAGTAGGGATTCACAACTAGGTCTCCCAGAACTGAGACCAACACTCTAACCACTATACCTACTGCCTAGCTTCAGGGTCTTTCCCTAGATGATCTGGTAGCACTGGCATACCAGTAGACAAAATATTTTTGTCTAGAATAATAGAGTTGGACCTATTGGGTCATCTAGTCCAACCCCCTGCACTATGCAGGACACTCACATCCCAATCACTCATCTACTGTAACCTGCCACCCCTTTGCCTTCACAGAATCAGTTAGATGGCTATCTAGCCTCTGTTTAATTTATTATACGTTTATTATACGTTTTCATTTTAGTTAAGTGGTCAAAGTTTACACACTCAAGGGAGTGCTTCTGGCAAAAGTACCCAGAGAAAAAAGTAGAAACAAAAGGAAATGATTAAATTCTTGCTATTGGAACAGTTTGAGAACAAAAATAATCTGTGTAGGTTGTGTCATTTCATTTGATCCCACAGGAAGCAGCTAGTGGTTCACAGTTCAAATCTGTAAACCCAGCTCTAAGGAAATAATACGTGAGCAGTGTGTATTGGTTATAAACTAATTCCACAACTGTCAAAGTAAAGGAATACACTTGGAGAACATAAGAATATGACAGAAGTAAGAGAAGCCATGTTGGATCTGGCAATGGCCCGCCTATTCCAATAGTCTGTGTCACATGGCCAAAATCTAGGGGCCATCAGGAGGCTCATATAGGCCACTTGTATGGAAAGTAATATGGAATGGACAATGATAAAGCTTCACCACTTCTATTCCATCTTCTACTTCCTGACAGATAAACTCTGGCTTCTTGTTTATTCCATCAGCTGCTCCTCTTTAGCCTGAAATTTAAAATGCAGAAAGGGAAGATATGAGGAAAAGCGACCCTTCAGGCCATGATGCAACCTTTCTTTACAGGATGCAGACATGGGGCACTGAAATAATTGATTTGTATGTTGTCTCTTCAGACTTGCTCAAGGCAGCATGCTGCAATAAAACAAAACCAAGCATACAACACAAATCATAACAATGAAACTCAAATCAATAAGAAAAACATACCAATAAAACCCTCACTAACTCAGTCTTGGTCAGAAGCATCTTTTTGCCCTCTTACACCACCACCCATTAAAAGAGCCCTGAGGAACTCAGATACTAACTTTGACAGCCACAACCTTTCCATCAGCTACTGCTACAGGATGGCTGAATTGGTTCTCACCATTGCTGTAGTGGAGGGAACAGTTCCTTGTTTCTTCAAAACAAAGGAGCATCCATTGGCAGGCTAGGCCCCTTCAAAGCACTGTCATAGTCATGCTTACTGTCACACTGAACATATCAGTCCAACCTTTTGGTACATGGGGGCTGCATTAGCATGCCCAGTGCCTAAAGAGGGCCACATTGTAAACCAAAATGTAACAAAATTATTAACCTACTTATTTAGAATTAGAGTGTATTGATTTATGCTGAGCAATCTGCTTTGAGTCTGTACAAAAGGCAGATTATAAATATTGCAAATAGGCATTTGTATAGCCTATTCAGTGAAACCACACAGAATGAAGCTGAAAATACAACAAAGCAGAACACAGAAGAGCCAGTTTCCAGCAACACTTCAAAATTAAGGCACTCAGAACATCTCCAAAAAACTTTGAAAATGAGCTGACTGCAACCTAAATGCTAACGGGAGGAGCAAAGTGGAAGAAGAAGAGTTGGTTCTTATATGCCACTTTTCTCTACTCGAAGGAGGCGCAAAGCTCCTCTCCCCACAACAGACACCCTGTGAGGTGGGTGAGGCGGAGAGAGTCCTGATGTTACTGCTCGATCAGAACAGCTTTATCAGCGCCATGGTAAGCCCAAGGTCACCCACCTGGCTGCATGTGGGGG
This sequence comes from Paroedura picta, assembly GCF_049243985.1. Classification (NCBI taxonomy): domain Eukaryota; kingdom Metazoa; phylum Chordata; class Lepidosauria; order Squamata; family Gekkonidae; genus Paroedura; species Paroedura picta. The sequence goes on along the minus strand of NC_135372.1, from coordinate 97,121,935 downwards.
AGTACAGAATTGAACCCAACATGCCAGATTGGAAGTCCACACTCCTAACCACTACACCAAGTGAACCTTTCTTGTGCTATCTCAGAGTTACTGCAGAGAAGGCTCCATCCTGAACAGCCACTTCACTTCCAATAGTAGGACAACACACAGCAAAGGCTTTGTGGAAGGTTCTAATATCTATGTAGGTTGACATGGGAGCAGGCAGCATTTGAGATATTAAGAACCCACAAATGTTGTAATATAGGTTTTGTATGAGCAAAACTGCCTACTTCTGGACAGCTGCATTCCAAACAAATGGGAGTCTCTAGATAATTTTCAGAGGAACCCCCAGGTACAGTCTGTTATGGCAGTCTAACTGGGATGTTATTGTCACCAAGCTGTAGTTCCCCAAAGGATAGAGAACAGGTGACAAACCAGCCTAAATTAGCAAAAGGCATTCCTATCCACAGCTACTTCCCGCTTCTTCAGTTCCAGTAAGGGCCTAACAGAATTACAGACTCCAGCACAGTGATATCAGTAAGAATCAGTGTTAGGTGTCTGACCACATACAGTTGCACAACTTCTTACTGAGGAGCATTACAACGGAAGTTGACAAAGACCACAACAGTTTGCCACCCAAGGTGCCAGAAAAAAGAAAACATAATTTCGAATTCAAACTCTTATTAAATACACTTTGGAGTAGTCTACCATTTGCGTTGGAGAGTGCAGGAATCAAACAAAGTATTATAAAAGTAATTATATTTTAAGATATTTCTTTGTCCATGAGGGATGATTCCGTCTATAACACTGTTGCTGGAAAGCAACTCTGATGGAGGAGGGGATGAGTAAAATGAAGAAGAGTTGGTTCTTATATGCCACTTTTCTCTACACGAAGAAGTCTCAAAGTGGCTTACAATCGCCTTCCCTTTCCTCTGCCCACAACAGACACCCTGTGAGGTGGGTGAGGCTGAGAGAGCCCTGATATTACTGCCCAGTCAGAAAAGCTTTATCAATGCTGTGGCGAGTCCAAGGTCACGCAGCTGGCTGCATGTGGGGGATCAGGGAATCAAACCCAGCTTGCCAAATTAGAAGTCCACACTCCTAACCACTACACAAGCTGGCTCTTGCAGCCATCATCTTGCAGCCATCCCCCAGCAGCTTAGAACTGCCACATGCAACCCGATGGAAGGAAAGGCCAGCCCTGTGCCAGTGCATGTTACTGCATGTTATTGCAGTGAGAGGAGGCCAACTGCAACCATCCATACTGTTTCATCATCTGGCTCTTGTTTTCTACTGCACACACTGGATGGGCAGACTTCAGCAATGATCATCTGCCCAAATGCCCTTCTGAAACCCATTGTCCAGCATCTGTCATCTGGATTCCAAATCAGAAGTGTTGAAATCTTCAAATGTCTATTCTGTTGTTACTGTCCTTGCAAAGAGATTTCCCTCCTGTTTCAGTTGAGGTCTCAGCATCCATTTTTCAACGTAACTTTCATAAGTATAGTGGAACTGAGCAGCTGAGCTGCAGTAGCTGCCATGCTGATTGCATTTTCTGGATTTTGCTGTTTTTCCAGCTGAAAGGAGAGAAACAGGACATCACTTCCTCACATTTGCAGAGTAGCTAAAATCTGACAGCTTTGGGTAGGTCTTATGGGCTTTATGAAAGCAATTTTGCAATGGAAAATGATGCTGATTCAGGAGCTGTTAGAGTTATCTGTAACTAGATTTTAAGCCCATTTTAAAAAGCAATAAAATGGGCGCTAGAAAGGGGCGAGGGACGGCACGGTGATGTGGGAAGAGTTCTGTGTGGGCAGGGAGGCAAGGGGAAGAAGGGCATGGTGTGAGTCTACCGCGGGGGAGCTACCTGGGTGAGGAATTCGCGCCGTGAAGGAGGCGAGGAGGCGTCCGCGGCCATGTCATCGTGGATGAGCGCGGAGCAGGGGGCAGCGGCGAAGTTTGGGGCCGCGGCGCCGCGCAGAGCGGCTCGGCGTCGTCGTCTTTGTGTAGGCGGCGATCTTAGAGGACGTTGGCTGGGCGCGGGAGAAGGCTGCCCGGCCCACCCCCCACCCAAGACGCTGTCGAGCCTTCTCCCGGCCGGTGGAGCAGCCGGGCAGATTCCCTGGGCGGGTGAAGCAGCCAATGGGGCGGGATGGACACTCGGAGGGGCCAATCAGGAGCCACTTTGCGGCTCCTGATTGGCCCCTCCGAGTTTTTATCCCGGACAGGGCCCGCCCTAACTCCTCCCACACAGCCCTTACTGCTTTATTCAGTCCGTGGCGCTCCACGCCACAGGGCTGTTTAAAGATGTAAGCAAGTATTGAAGGACTTTGCAGCCCTGCCAGAATACCTCCTTTCATACTGAAAATACTAAATGTCAAATTTTCATCTCATCCCTAAGGAAAACCTGTTGATGGCATGTGGCTCAGCTGAAAAATTCTTAAGCATGGTAAAAAGACTTGGACTTCTTTAATTTAGTAGGGAGAAAACACATTATTTTCCAGGAAAAATGATTTTAAACTAAATTTTAGATGCAAAGCAAGCAATCATTGACTTGGTTGTGAGCAAACTATTTTTTTCCACTGAGGCAGTGGTTGCTGACACTATTTGGAAGAAAACTAAGAAGCAGAAGTAACTCAAGGAGGAAATGAAGACAGCGTAGCCAAATGATGTAGAAATGAAACAATTTTGTGGTGGGAGAAAAAATACCCAAAAGGTGTACTTAAGGAAAACCAATAGCTAGAAATAGTGCCAAAATCACACTACTGCAGTTATGCTTACTAGGAACAATGGCTTAAGCCATCTGGCTGGCCACTTTGTGAAACAGGAAATCGAACTATACAGACCACTGGTCAGATCAGCAGGGCTGTCCTTATATTCTTTTTTAACATTTATTTTATTGAAAGTTTTACACAACCACAAAAAGGACACAAAACCTATGAAACATTACCACCAACACCCGTTAAAATAACCCCAATAATAATAATAAAGACACCTCCCCCAATAACCAATATCCAATGATAAACAAAAACACAAAACAAAACAAAGAAAAACAACAACATACATCACTTGGCTTTCCTTAATTTCTTATCCATCCATCTTTATCTCAGTGTTCCTTCAAGGACCATAGGATGTAGACACAAGTCTTCCCTGTTGTGATGTTATCTTTGGTCCCACTTCTCAGCCAAAGCTTCCCAAGTCATAGCCTTCAGTGGAGACATGCAATGGTTCTGAGATCATAAAAAAAAACACAACACTTTTTACTTGGTGATCAAGCACTAGTTCAAATTGGAAAGTTTTAAAATAATATTCATTTGTTTATAGTCTTTTGTTCTTGCTGAGACTCAAGGCAGATCGCGTAGTTCCAAAACGATGCAATAAAAGCCATATCTTTAAACCGCCCGTGGCGCCGCAGGCGCCATCTTTAAACCGCCCGTGGCGCCACGGACTAAATAAATGGTTAAGGGGTCTTGAGGTGGGATTTGTCCGTGATGAGGAAGGGTCCGGATTGGACCCTTCCTCAGGACAGACAATCGAAGGGACCAATCGGCAGGCGCTTCGCACCTGCCGATTGGTCCCTCCGATTCCCAGCCCCAGCAACTGCGAGCCGCGCACAGCGCAGCTCGCAGTTGCTCTCGGCCTGATGCAGCGAGAGGCGCGAAGCACCTCTCACCGCGTCAGGCCGCTGCCCGAGGGAGCCCCCGGCAGTCACGCGGAGCGCGGCTGCCGGGGGCTCCCTGCCCGGCGGCCTGACTGCCAGACAAAGACCCCGGCAGTCGCGCAGAGCGCGGCTGCCGGGCCCTCCCTGCCTTGCACACGTCGCTTGCTGCCTCGCCGTTCTCAGACGAACAGCCACCGCCGCCCTCACACGCGGCCAGCCTACCTCGCACGCCCCATGCGCCTCCCTACTGCGGCCGCGCCTCCGCCTCTGGGCACAGCCGCAACAGTGCCCGACCCAGCGCCGCCTTCCCCCGTGGCACTCACCCTGCCGACAGCCACGCCAGCGCCGCGCCCTCCTTCACCCACACACAGCGCCTCCATGGCGCCCCGCGAAGCCTCCAGTTGCAGCTGCCCAGCCCCGCATCTCCAATGCTGGCCCCGCAACCAATGTCGCCGCTGCGATGGCGCGGCCTCCGCCTCTGCCGCCAGCCGCTGCCCCTGCCACAGGCCGCTGCTGCCATGCCGGAGCTGCCGCCGCAACGACATCCACCCCTTCGACTCTGCAACTGACGGGCGCGCTCCACGACCACGGACACATCAGGTACCCCTGCCCCGCAAAGACATCCCAAGAAGCCGCCAGACAGTGTGGGACGGCCTCGCCCCAGCCCATCCAAAGCCTACCGCCCGCGCCCGCCCCACCCCAGCCCGCACAGCCACACCCCACCCCCATTGCCGCCCTAGTGCCTGCTGTATCTAAACTGCAGCGGGCTTAATTAGTAGTCATAAATATTACTTTTTCAGCTGGACAGGATGCTGAGGGAAGTCTGCTAACCTAAAACACATAGTCTAGGCATCTGTCTCTCTCCTGCTGCCTGTGGTTAAAGCCAGGGAGTGTCCAAGGAGAGACCTGAAGGATACCTGAAAATATTACAGCACTGTAGCTAGTTATACTGACTCCAAAATACATCCCATACAAATTTTCTGAAGCAACCTATACTGCTTCAGACCCTCCTGAAATGTCATCTTGGAGCATAGTGCCAGCTTCTGTTACCATGGCGATATCACTGCCAAATGCCTGTAGGTCTATAGGACAGGCTGACCTAAGAAGAGCAAGCAACAGACAAACAGGAAAGGTCATTCCTTATTCCCTTCTTAAATGCAAATCCATAATCATTAATGGACTTAATGCCAGGTCATAAGCTAAAGGGATATTTATTTTGAACACTGGAGAATAAAGACATTTGACAACATGCTGGTTCACACAAGTCTGTTCTTCACTTGAATGTACATGCATATGCAAAGTCCCTTTATGCCTCCTCACATCACTGTAAATGATGTGATGTTTTCCCAAAACAGTCAGTCCGTAAATTCAGCTTCCTATCATGTTTTCTGAAGTATACATAAATGTGTGAAGCAGATTCAGAGCATGAGAGAGGGAGAGCAATATCCCAGCTGTTGTCCTTTTAACAGCTTTTGATGCTGTACAACTACAGCTGGGGCAAAGCTCACTTACACAACCAAACTGACGTGATCAGAGGGTGGACTGGGATTATAAAAATATCTAAGCCTTTCAGTGAGCATCTTATTCATAGAGAAGTGATGCAAAAGCCTGCATGTTCAAACACCTAATGTCACCGATCCCGATATTGACTAATGCAAGTACCCAAGTATTTAGGGGTAGGGTCAGCATGTCACAAAATGATAAGCAGAAGGGGCTTGAGGCTTGGCATTCAACAATAACTTTATTAATATGGTACATTATAAAACTGCTCATTCACAAATGCTTTGCTTTTCATTGTTTAACATGAATAACATAGACCAAATCAAAGAAATACAGGAAAGATCATCAGGTGGCTACATATTCCATGATGTCTTTATTAATATTGTACATTATAAAACTGTCCATGCACAAATGCTTCGTTTCTCTGTTTTATACATTTCATTGTTTAACATGAATAACATAGACCAAATCAAAGAAATACAGGAAAGATTACCAGGTTGCTACAGCTTCCACCATGACTTTATTAATATGGTACATTATTGAATTGTTTCTTCACAAAAGCCAAATACAGGTGCCAATGTTTCTGAAATTTTTCTGCAGCCTTGTAATTAAGAAGCTTGTGAATTTTGCCATCTTACTCAGTTTGCCAAGTTTGCCAGGTCAGCCAGTTAATCCCAGTGTTTTTTCTTGTTTCCAGTTCTATGTTATTATTAGTCTGGCAGTGGTTGTAGCATAGTAAAAAAAACCAACAACTCCTTTCTGTCTGGCTTCTCAGAGCTGCTGGAACCCCCCTTTTGCTTCCATATGTGCCTCAGGGATTTCCTCATGAGGGCTCTGTTCAGTCTGTCCCTTCTAGAGCCTGCTCCTGTAACACACAGCCCCTCCATAAAGCCCCAAAGATCCCCCCTGGGCTCATGCTGTAACTCAGTGGTTCTCAACCTCCCTAATTCCACGATCCTTTAATACAGCTCCTCATTTTGTGGTGGCCCTCAACCATGAAATTATGCAAGATGCTGTCCCCAGCCAATTTGACACAAGCTGCACACAACTCATGTGCAACCGGTGTCTGGTCTTTTCGTATCTTGCAGGGCATGTTTTGTTTACAGAAACTGCAGCTGGAATGGCAGAAACTGGAAGAAATATTGACATGTTCCTTCATGGTTTTTAACCTTCTAGCAGGGGTCACTGTTTAGAGTCAAACATGTCATTGGTATCAAACATGAAAGACAGAAGAAAATATACAGGTACAGAAGCCTTTATTGGCACAAATGAAAATAAAAAGTAAAAACTGTACCTGGCTTGAAATCAATGACTGTCTCTGTTTCTTAGGCCATTGTTTTTCCAATTGTCAATTACAACAAGGCAAGGTCAGGAAACAGTACAAAACAGCCATTCAGATCCTCAAGATATCTATGAGCACTCTTGCACAATGAACCATCTTTGAGAATTCTCAGTAATGATGTCCAGATTGGCCTAAGAGTGATGGCTGAGTTCAAACAGATGATTATAAAACAAAAAGATGTACCACTTCAGTTAGAAACAAAAGAACAAATGAGAAAATGTATAATTAAATGGATGCAGAATTTTAGGGAGCAAATACTTAGGCAGCAATGGCAAAGGTTATAAGAAAAAGAAATTGAGTTCACAGCCAGTTAGGCATGAAGAGAAAATTGGTGTTTTTTCAGATGATATACTATGCCAAAGGATATTGAGAAAGTAGATAAAAACAACAAAGGAAAATGTTGGAAAGTCAAAGTACAAAATTTTATCACATGTGGTAGACTTGTAAAAAAACAAGTTAAGAAGGAAATTAAATTTTAATACTCTGCATTTTTCCATGAAACTCACCTGTGGAAGTTAAATATATACTATTAGGAATATTGCCTAACAAGTTATCAAAAGTTTTGGAAGAAAGATTTGAATATATAGTAGCAATGGCTATAATTATTTACACAGCAAAGTGGAAATCACATGTCTGTCCAAGCTTAGATGAATGCAAACATAATTACACCATTACTGCATAGTCAGCGAGTTTAACAACCAAATTGAGAAACAGATCTGTTATGAAATTTCAGGTGCAATGGGAGTGTTTATTATGTAGGCAGGAGACAAATTTAGAATGAGAAACAATTTAAGAATTGTATGTAAATTGCAATGCCCATAAACATATTACAATGCAGGAGCAGAATGAGAATAAGTTTTGCACATAAAGATATAAAGGGGATTTTGAACAAAAATATCTTTTTTGTTGTAAGAAATAGAACAGATTTTCTTTGAACTTGGGTATACTGAAAGCTATAGCTAGTTTCTAGAAATTACAATCAGTCCCCTTGAGTACAGTTGTAGTTCACATGAACAATGGAGAAATAAAACTGTCTACATTAGTGATTATAACAACAGTTTTATTTCTCCAATGTTTTTGTGAACTACAACTGAACTGAAGGGGACTGATTAGCTGTTTTAGCAAAGAATTATCATACGGCTGAATTTGGATGTTGTGACACAGTTTACTAATTTACCATAATTAGCTTTTGCCTTATATTTCCGCTGTTATGATGGTAGTTCATCAGTCTGAGGAAGAGTGCATGCCCTTGAAAGGTCACGCCTTCAATAAAACTTTGTTGATCTTAAAGGTACTATTGGACTCTGAATTTGTTGTACACATGGAATAGGCCAACACAGAATGAACCAAACACATTTCAACCCTGAGGGGTCTTCCTCAGAAGTCAAATTGTTATGAGAAATGCACTCATGCATAAAATGAAAGGGCTTGCTGGGTGGCAAAGAAAAAATCTGTTCAGTACTGCTCCAATTAATGTTTCTATTATTAAAAATATCTGTTTTGGAGCCCACCCTCTAAAATATGCACTTCCAGAAGCCACCACTCTGAATTGCCCAGTTCTCAGTCACCAGTACATTCCCACATGTGCCAGAAAAAGCTTTGTCCAGGCACTTTTCAATAAATCAATCCATCACGAGTAACAGCTGTACCACTTACATCAGAGCAGATTTCCAATAGCTAAAGCCTACCTGTCTCCAGAAAAAGCTAAAAAGGAACAAACTGGACATGTATAATTGCCAGAAATACTTTTAACACAATACCCTCTGTACCTTTAGATGGCAGTCAGACACCATACAACTAGTGTTCAAAGTGATGAACTGGAAGAGCAGGATGTTTAGATTTGTAGAAATGGAGAAAGTAGGGGTTTCACGTTGTAATTTTGCAAAAGGGAATATTGGTAGCTTCTCTAAACATCCCCCATGGGCATTATGTAGTGCCCCAGCTTTCCTTGGACCAGGCCTCACTTTTAGTTCTGCCTCTATGACAGCTTTTCACTATTGAAATATTTTACCCTGAAATATGCTTCAGGCTTTGACAAACCCCAGAAGTGGGATCTTCATGGATGCCAATCTCTACGTGGGACCTGGAGAATCCCTAATATGAAAGATCCTCTCCAGACTACAGAGACCAGTTCCCCTGGAGGAAAGGGCTGCTTGGGATGGGGGGGGGGGACTATGTAGTACTCCCTTCTACAGACAGACACACAGAGAGAGAATACAGAAGAAAAAAGCATTCCTTCCTTCTCAAATAGCAAACCTTATTAACCACAAAGTCACCTTTTCATGTAGGAAATCCCTGAGTGTCTCTCACCTTGGATTGCTTTGAGAAGCCATGGCTAGAGGGTCTATATTTAAAGGGAAAGAATTCCATCACAGTCAGTGAGCAAGTCAAAAAGACTTGCACCATCCTCCTGCAATAGCTCCTTCTGCCTGTGCTACATCTCTTTCAAGCAATGGCAATTTGTACAGCTTGGTGTAGTGGTTAAGAGCAGCAGCTTCTAATGTGGTAAGCTGGATTTGATTCCCTTCTCCACATGCTGGGCAACCTTGGGCTAGTCACAGACTTATTAGAAACTGTTCTCACTGAGCAGTTTCTCTCAGAGCTCTCTCAGCCTCACCTACCTCACAGAGTGTCTGTTGTAGGGAGAGGATGGGAAGGCTAATCTAAGCCACTCTCCTTCGGGCAATGAAAAGCAGGGTATAAAAACCAACTCTTCTTCTACTGGGAAAGTACTACTCGAAAACAGTGACTCTCCCCCATCCGCATGACCTCATGGCATTTCTTTGCCCTGTTTATAGTGTCCCTATCTTTCATGCCATTGGTCTCAAATATGTTTTGTTGAGGTGGTCTTAGAAAGACTGCAGCAAGACCAAGGTGGTATCAGCATTGAAAGGGAAAGTCTACATCTTCCCAGTCTCACCCACATCAGCATTAATTTCCCTGCTGCAATTGCTTGTGATGGTTACCCCCAAAGCATTCCACCCTTCTCAGACTGCAAATTGCAAACCTCACATGACTTACTCATGAATAAACATTCCCAGGGCAAAGGCTCTTCCTGGCCACCCTGGGTCCCAGAGGGTCAGCAGGGAGCTGTTTCTGAGCCTCCCACATCCTCCCCCTCCAGAAGGCACACAAGAGACAGCTTGCTTTCCCCCATGTCCTGAGTTGAAAGAGGCCAGGAGGCCAGGGCAACTTACCGGCAATAGGGCATGCTCTGTTCCTTCTCTTCTACCCAGCAAACTTCTGAAACCAGCAGGAAGTTGGAGGCAGAGAGTTGATCCTTCCTGACTGGGGTTATACTACCAGGGTGGGTCAATTCTGGCTGAGAGTAATCTCCTATTGGGGTAATATTTATGAGGGGACCAATCAGGTAGGGAGTAAATTGTCTGCATGCAATTTGAGCTGACTGGCCCTCATTGGAAGAGTACAATTTGAACTGACTGGCCCTTATTTGCAGCTTGCAATGTGAACTGATTGGCCATCATTGGCAGAGTACTCTCTCCCTATTAGCAGCACACTCCCAGGGAGGGCTAATCAGGTAGGGGATTGTCTGCATGCAATTTGAGCTGATTGGCCCTCATTGGCAGAGTGCAGTTTGAACTGATTGCCCCCTCATTGGCAGAGTGCTCTCTTTCTATCAGTTGGACGACTTCAGGGAGGGCCAACCAGGTAGGGAATGAGTTTAAACTTTACAGGCAGGACAAAGCGGCTGCCGGCCGGCTTCCACCCGTACTTTAAACAAAGACGAGCAAAACTATGAGCTCCTTCTTCTGGGCACTTGGGAGTGAAATTACGGATGAGGAATTATATGGACAGATTAAACTGAATAAACTGAATAAAATGAAGTTCAATAGAGACAAATGTAAAGTTAGATAAGCCCATGTAGATTTCCTTCGGATTCCTGAGGATCCACTGCTGTGGATTATTGTTTCTGAGACATAGGTGTGCCACAAAGAGATGGACCTATGCTTTTGTGGTGCAATATGTGATTTATGGTGACCTCTACATAAAAATTCTGAGGATCCATGCTTTGGATCCATGTTTTTATGCCATGGCACTCCCATGAAGCAATGGATGTGTGATTTTTGTGGTGTGTAGCTATGGACATTACATGGAATTTGATGATAAATATGGGGTGACCAAAAGTAAAAATTAGAATAATAGAATAATAGAGTTGGAAGGGACCTCCTGGGTCATCTAGTCCAACACTATGCAGGTCACTCACATCCCTATCGCTCATCCACTGTAACCTGCCACCTCCTTGAACCTTCACAGAATTGTAAGAATCCATGAGAATCTGTGCATCAGAACATTTTTGTACTGTGACCATGCTATGAAGCAGTGGATTTGTCATTTATTTTGGTTTAATCTGTAGCCAAGGATGCTGTATGTAATCGCATAGTGGGTTTGGAGTGACCCAATGCAAAACTCCTGAGGGTCCATAAAGATAACTTTTGGAACTTTTGCACTGTGGCAGCTCCACAAATTGATGGATAGGTTATTTTTGTTGTGCAAACTGTAGTTATGAACATGACATGTGATGGTTACTTTGGGAAGAACCAACACATACATTCTGAGGATCCATGAGAGTCCATGTCTAGGAATGTTTTCACACTGTGGTGGTGCCCTGAAGCAGTGAATCGGTGTTTTGGTTTTGGGGTTTTTTTTTTTGTTTGGTTTGGTTTTTTTATATATATAATCTGTCTAGACATAATAATTTATTACATCGTGAGTTCAATGCACAAATCCATGGGAACTATGAGGATCCTTGCATCAGAATAATATTTTTTGTGTTGTAGTAGTGCCACAAAGTAGCACCATGATTTTTGTAGAGCAAGCTGTAACCAAGAACAGGATATGGGATGGGATAATGAATCTGAGGTGACCAAAATACAAATCCTGAGGATCCAGGAGGATCTGTGCTCCAGAACCAAGTTTTTGTGCCCTCGTGGCATCATGAAGCAGTGGATTTGTGACTGAACTGGTAGATCCCCTGGCAATAGATTGTTTTGGATCATCAAAACAGAATTGCTGGAATCCAGACTAGAATCCACTCTCTTGACCTATATCCAGATTTCAAGAATCAACATTACCTGACAAGGGGAACTGAAAGCTTATCCCCTGGAAAGGTTGTTAGTCTTTAGGATGCTACTGGACTCCAATCTAGCTTTCCCCTCATGGTTACTTGTTCTTAAGGCGGAGCCACCATGACTATATTGTTCCTGAAGCGAGTAGAAGTGCATGGTAATGTCACCTCCTGGTAATGATTCTCTGAGCAAAAGGGGTCTTGCTGCCCAGGATTGAGATTCTGGGCTGCAGCCCTGTTGAGTTGGCATTTGCCACAATGGGACACTGTGCTCTCCTACTGGGCACTAGTAGGTTGGCTCTGAATTCTGCTGCTGGGCACTGTTAGGGTGGCACACAGATCTGCCATTGGGTTCTAATACACTGCACTGGTTTTGCTGCTCCTGCAGAAATATTCCTTCCCCCTCAGTTTCCACTTCAGATATTCTCCAATGTGAACTTCATCTTGTTGGGTTGGCACCGCTACAGTGGCACTGGTTCTGTTGGGCAGTATTGTGCTGGTCTTCCTGCTGAGCTGGCCTTGCAAAAATACCCCCCCCCCTTCCTTCACTTTTGCTGCAGAGATTCTCTGGGACATTCTGCTGGGCTTGTAATGCCTTGCCCTTTTTTCCTCACCATAGGAAGAAATGGAGGCTAGGGGTATCCTCTGGTCCAATCTTTTTGAAACTTGGGGGTTCTCCTTTAAGGAGAGGCTTCAGCAGCAATGCTGTAAGCTTTACCTCAAACCCCACCACTACCAGAGCACTGAATAAGCAGACTAGATTTCCCATAGACTCTATAGGCTCTAATTGTTCCATAGGCTCTAATGGAGCCAAATTGATTAGGGAATCCCAAATCATAAGCGGAATTGATTCAAGTTTTGCAATTCAGATTACAAATCAAGCTACAGAATTGCAGTTCAGCTGAAAACTCTTTAAAAAGGCCCCTCGAATAAGCATTTGGAATTGTTGGGTTTTTTTGTTTGTTTTGTTTAGTTGAAGGCACAGCCTGAGTTTGGAGTGCTATTGCCAGTCTGGATAGGCAACACCAACCCTGATAGGCCTCTGATCTGACTATAAGGGAATCTCATATGTTGAAATCCACCACCTCACCTGTAGCATAAAATGCTGCAGTTGACAAAAAACCTGTAATACTATTATTTAACATATTACTGCTGTAATATTGATTGATGTTTTAAGTGCCCCCCCCCCCATCTGTAAGAATCATGTTGCATATGTGAATAGAGCATGGTGGGCAAAACACGTTTAGAAGAAGGAGTCTCAAAGCGGTTTACAATCTCCTTCCCTTTCCTCTCCCCACAACAGACACTCAGTGAGGGAGGAGAGGCTGAGGGAGCCCTGGTATTACTGTTCGGTCAAAACAGTTTTATCAGTGCTGTGGCGAGCCCAAGGTCACCCAACTGGCTGCATGTGGGGGAGTGCAGAATTGAACCCGGCTCGCCAGATTGGAAGTCTGCACTCCTAACCACTACACCAAACTGGATACAACAAGGGGAGAGTGGCAGCTGAGAGGTGACACTTGTTCCTGCCGTTCCAAGCTAACAGCTGGTGGGGCAGGGAGAGTCACTCCCTGAGGATCTGTAACTGCCAAGCTTGGGGTGGGGACTCCCTTGTGGTATGGAATAGACTGCCTAAGGAGGTGGTGAGCGCCCCCTCACTGGAAGTCTTCAAGCAAAGGTTGGATACACACTTTTCTTGGATGCTTTAGGATGCTTTGGGCTGATCCTGCATTGAGCAGGGGGTTGGACTAGATGCCTGTATGGCCCCTTCCGACTCTATGATTCTGTGAATCCAACCCAGATTATTCTCAATGCTGAACACCAGGCCTAAGGAGAGCAGAATGTAGTGAGGGCCTCCAGCTTTGTCTCGAGACCTCCCTCACCGCTCCACCACTGGGAGGTCCTTGGCTTCCCTCACCGCTGTCCTGGCTAAAGGCTACCAGAGACCCTGCGTGAGTTTTCTATCATTGTGAACCCTCTGCTTCTGGCAGACACACTTCCTGCCCTCTGTTAACTTATAAATCACTGCGGCACAAATGGAAGCTGATGGGCAGCTTCAGAAAAGAAATAGAGCCTGCTGGATCAAATCACAGGTCTGTCTACTCCAGCCTACTGTTTCACACAACCAGTTCCCTGGAATGCCAATCAGGTCACAGATACTGAAGCCTTCCCCATCTGCTGCCTGCTAGCACTAGTATTAAGACATTTGCTGTCTCTGAATATGGGAGTTCTCTTCAGTCACCATGGCTAGTTCCATAGATGGTGGAAGTTTATACAGCTCTTTAATTATGCATCCCATGTTTCCCTCATAATAACTAGTTAACCTATGGGGGGCTTGTGGGAGAATTGTTAAAGAAAAAAAAACATGCAGCTGGGCTATGCTTTTCCTGGGACCTTGGGCTGGAAATGCTGCTTTTAAATACTGTCTTTCTCCAATGACGGCAGTGATTCTGTGGGTTACTGACATGCACACACTCTACCTGTTTGATAGCCAGCCAATATCACTGTCTAGTCTCATGATTGCTGCCTAAATATAGTCACCGGGTAAGTGCTGTGGGATGTGTCAAGATGGTCAGAAGCTGTAACAATAGCTTTTAAACCCTATAATAAGAACTGACTCTTCTACGAGGCATTTCCTCTTTCCTGACTAGATTTGTGTTCCCATCTATAGGGACAGTGATATCTGGAAGTGTCATAAGCGTCCCCAGCTATGAGAGGTGGCTGATAACTATGTCCCTCCTTCTCCTCCTCTTGACAAAGCTGGTATCTGGACAAAGCTCTCCCATACCTGCGAGCTGAAGGCTGGCATTATATGCAGAGAATTTTGATTAAAATTTTGAGTTGGTTGAAATATTGAAAACTTCTAGGATAAGTCTGAAAATCATAGGAGGAAACAACCACCGATGAAAGGTCTACTTTGAAAACAGAACAAAATCTAGAGTCCGTTTGGTTGTTTCATTTATCATTAAAATAGAGATTGTATAAAACAGTGATCCGCAACCTTTTTAAGACTGCGGACCGCCTGCAGTGGGGAGGGCGATCGCACATGCATGCATGGCACTCCCGCACATGCGTGCATGTGCGGGAGTGCCATGCATGCGTGTTTTCCCTCTCCCCCCTCCCACAAAAAGAAGCTTGCCGGGCCGCAAGCTAATTGGCCGCTTTTGCGGCCGATTTGCTTGCGGCCTGGGAAGTTTCTTATTGCGGGGAGAGGGAGCTGCGGCCCGGTGCCAGGGCCTTCGCGACCTGGCACCGGGCTGTGGCCCAGTGGTTGGGGACCACCGGTATAAAAGATATTGTTAACTGATTTTGATAGCCTCTCTTTTTCTGTAAAGATATAGCTCTGGGCAAACAGCAGTGCTTTTCTTGTATCACCATTTTTAAAATGCTTAGAAATATATTCACTAGTTTTAAAACTGAAGATTTTAAATGTGTACTGTTCACAAATTGCATATTTCATATGCTACCCACCCAGAGCCTTTGGGGAAGGGTGGGTTAGAAATATATCATTATTGTTGTTGTTATTTTTACTGTTGCCTTTTGCAGTGTTCTTCTCTCCTTGTACTTGCTGACAGGTGCAGGAAAGATGAGTTTTTATTTCCACTCCGCATTTGACATCATGGAGAAATGTACACATACTATCTTTCATGCCCAAAACTCAGTTTCCAAAAGGGAAAAGGAGAGAAGCAAGTGAAATTCACAAACAAGCAAGTGAAATCACATTTGAAAGATCAACACAACACCAAGAAATTCCATTTAATAATTAAAAAAGACAATATGAAATGCAAACTTTTTCTTTTTACAAGTTCAGATACAATTTCTTTTATCAAGTGCAAATAACTTTATGGACTATACCTTTTTCATCATGTAATCATTATTTTGCAGGAGATTCTGGATTGTGGCATACTGCATAAATGCAGGTATAAATATTTCAGCTTTGATGTTTTTAAATGGTTGCATTTCCTATGTTGAGATGGAATTTTCAGCTTTTCAAACCTTTGTATTTTCTAGGTCTGGAGAAGGGCAACGTTGAAACTAAGGATCTAGCGAGAAGGAGATCAGGTAGAATGTCTAAGCTGCATTGAACATAAATTTTGCCTCTGCAGTTAGCCCCAGTTTCTGGGCCCACCTTTTCCATACTGATTTATGGTAAGCAATACTCCCTCCGATATAAACAAATTCATGTGTATAGTGGACTACAGCTGAACTGGATAAAATTGGGGATACATATATAGTTTATAGTTATAGGTACTATAATGAGATCTAATGTAGTCAAGTACCACAATGAATGCTTACCTCAGAGGCATTTCTCCAATACTAAACTAATACCTCAATGGTGAAATGATCCCAGTGAATCGAATGGAGTTGATTCCGATTCGGTATCAGCCAAAAGGGAGGAACAAGCAAACCATCAGCATCAATACAGGGAAGCATCAAATTCCAGTCCAGCAAATGAAGACAATGTGGTCCAAGTGCAGAGTTGCAGACCTTTAAATTACAACTCTGATTGATAATTTTAGGCCATGGCTCAGAAAAGGCAACAGATACACCGATGTAAACGAGGATTTTGTCACTAGTATTTGCACTGAAGCAAGGGACCTTACGTAAGGAAATTTTAAACTGGGAAAGACAGCACACAGGACATTATCAACCAAGGCTCACCTAAAACCTGTATCTAATGGGGTCACTGTGGATGGGCAGGTAGTAGTGAGTTCCTGCATTGTGCAGAGGGTTGGACTAGATGATCCTGGAGTTCTTTCTATGATTCTATGCTGGGCTTAGCCTTGGAACATGGGACTACAAGTGTGCTTCTGAATATGTGCAGAGAGCATTTACTTCCCCTGGGAGGACCTCTGGGCTTAGGGGAAAGAGCTTTCAAAGGAGACAGTGTGACTTCCAGGGAGGCCTAAACCCTATTATCCTTCCTGTTTAAAACAGAGCCTACCAAAACATCTAGGTTGGATTCTACAATTTTTTCTCTGGTAAAAATGGGGGGTTATCAAAAAAGGCTATGCTGGGAATCATGGGACCTGCCTAGATAAAAGTCACATGGAACCGAAACTGTAATAGGGAAGGGAACTGGTGAACCTGTTGGCTGGATCCAACCCTATACCACCTTCATACATACATGGAGGATTTGAATTCACCCCACAAATCAGAATCTCCTTGTGTATGCAAAACTAATTTATCAAGAGAGAAGGAAGAGTAAACTACATTTTCTCTCCTACAGAACTAAAGACACATGCTGAGAGGGTTTAAATGGGGGAGTAATTCTAACAAGTGATCTCTGACACACATTCTGATATAGTACAGTCTCATGAAGACTATGGTGCATGCCTTTGTTAATATCTGCATTGGCTCCCAAGCATGGCTTGTGGCCAAAACATAATTTCCAGTCATTTAGGGATATTTAATCTACGTCCTGTGTAACTTCAGTGGTCACAGGATAATCATGGAGCTCAATCATCAGGGCTTAGCCTGGATTTTACTGTGGTGAGGAAAACAAAAGATTCCAAGAGCTGAAAACTTAAACACATTTAGTTATAATTGTCCCAATCCTTGCTTGTGTTCTTTTGTTCCATTTTTATAAACACATGCGCGCACACACACATTCTCTTTTCTCAGACAGGTATAAATATCGTAATTTCTAGTAGAAAAAAAACTTCCCTCTAAATAATATAAAGACAACTCAAAATGATTGCACTTAATAATATGAAAAGGTAGAAAGGAGAACATCCTAGTGCACAAACATTCACTCACTCCTGCCCTTCACACCGCTTGCTTGCTGTCGTTTTCCACTGAATTACTCTTTGGCAGAGCTCATAAGAAGTCTGGTCTCTCCACGCAAGTGTCCATCAGAAGGAAGTCACATTGGAAAGTCTCACTTTTCACCAAGTTCTCCTCCCTTTTTTCCAGACATATAAGAATGCGGCTAGGCCAATGCTTTCTTCAAAGGCAAAGAAGTCAATCAAGAAATGATGCTCTCCTAAGCCACCAAAACTGCCCTCCCAACCATGAGCCCTTTTCTTTCACACTTCTCAGATATGACTTTTTATTTCTGTATATAATCTTTCTCCTAGAAATTAATAATGTTTTTCCTTGGATCCTCTCTGCAAGGCTGTGCTTGATTTACTTTCTTCCTTTAAAAAACTACAACAGTCTGATAAGGCATACTCTTTCATGTCTGGGGTGTCATCTGGCTTCCGTTCTTTACAAAAGAGTTCAGCTGGACACAGTCTATTCCTTAGTAGCGCTAGAAGTCCACATTTCATCTGTGTTGCAGGCATGATATGGAAGCAGGAGTGTTTCTTTCTTCAAGCAGACTGTCATGCAGAGAGATGTACCCAAATGGCCTCTTGGCAGTTGTCCTGCAGTGCAGGGGGCTGCGCATGACTTGCATATATGAGAGAAGGTTGAAACTGCTCTAGAGTTACAGGTCCCAGCAGAGGCCACTTGTAGAGAGTGCATCACTGAGTGGGACGTGTGATCTCTAGACTAGACTAGAAAAACACAGGGGAATGGGGATTTAGTTCCTCATGGTTGCTGGCTGCTCCTTCCATAGACAACATCATCAATTCATTGGATTTGAAGAAAAGCCAAGGTTATAATTAACTGCATAGTGAGAGATTGGGGGGGGGGGCGGGGTTGCATTTGTAACATAAGTCACTGAAAAATAAGAATAAGTGTAAGAGAAAGTTTTCTTGGTTGTGGAGGAGCCTGGAAGGCTGGTGAAAGAACCACGAGGCTATTTGTAAGGCCTGAGAAAGCTGGACACTTTGGAACGCAGGAGTTTAATGAAGGAACGTGGCAGCATCTCCTTGTGCTTTTCTGTGTACTTGAAATAGTTTTGCGGGTGAGCCAACACATCAAAGAAAGCCTTGATCAGCTTCTTGTCCTGTGGGGAAAACAAGCCAAGCAGACAAATTGCACTCATCAGTACAGGCTCCCCAGCTCCCCTCCATACTGATGATCTATATGCATAAGGAAAAACAGCAGGAAGTCAATGAAGCCAAGATCAATTCAGTGGTATTTTGTATGGGTGGCATAGAAATCAGATAATCCTTATACATTGTTGTTCCTGTATATATTTCTGAAACAGCCTAGGGGTAGGACGTGTCCGGCTGTCCAAGTTGGAATAGGGCCAATCAGGGTGCAGCCAGCTTTGTCCTGATTGTCCTGCCCCTGTGGCTCCCGCCCTCCGGCCCTGGACTCTAGCCTCTTTGCTCTCAGACGCCTCAGTGCCTGGAGCCAGCAGCAGGTAAGGGGAGAGAACCCTGGGCAAAGGGTCGTGGTGGAGGACTTGCTAACGAGGGCCTCCTGGCCTGCTAGGCTGGGCCTGCTGACGAGGGTCTCCTGGCCTGCTGCCTTCCTGTTAAGGAGCTTGGCCCTGCTAACGAGCTGCCCAGCCCCCACCCGCCCAACTTGATTTGGCTGCGAGCTGCGGCCCAAAGCCACCTTAAGCTGCCTGGCCAGGGCCCAGGAGACGGGGACCCTTTCAGGGCCCATTCTTAGGAATGGGCTTTGAAGCTAGTAAATAATAATATTAAAAGGTTTACATGTATATGTGCATTTGCTGTATTTGTGGCAGATGTGAGACCGAATCAGCACACCCTGATTCCTCAGCTTGTGGTATGTATTATTCCAAACCATCTGGACAAGTAAACAGTTCTACCATATAAATCTAGAAAGGACTGGTAGTTTCCACCCTACATTTTAGAGTGGAAAGGCAGGGATATTACTAACCTAAGTCCCCCCAACCATATGTAACACATTTTTTAAAAACCATGGTATGTCAATATGATACTAGCATTTCTTCTTCTCTGACAAGGGTCAGTGAATAAAGGGAAAGAGGGTGTCTTGTCCAGTTTGGACCTGAGTACCCACAGTAACAAGGACATTAAGCCAACAGTAGAATATGAAACTGAACTGATTCTGAAACATACTAGTGGTCCATGTATGCTGGTACTGTCTACTCAAAATCAAACCAGAAATGCTGGGAGTAAATCCAGGGGGTTATTTGCATACTAAACACCTGTATTGGTGCACTAGCAGCAGTCTCACCTTGAGTATCTCCTGATGGTTTTCAGATGCATATAGCCTGCCATCCCGTACAATGTCCTCCACCAGCTGCTCATAGTCCTCTACAATGTTGAATGAAAAAAGGAATCAGTGGGATAGTGAGCATGTGTGCGGGGGAGGCAGTCAGCAAGTGAGCTCATCTATTTCTATATGCAATAAACAAACCCATTAAATATTAAGTAGTTCTTAAGGAGAACTGAGAAGACTGAATGAATCAACTGATCTGTATGAAAGGGCAACTGGCTCTTGAAGGCCAGAAGAACCACAAAGGAAGGATGGCAGTTCCTGGAATTAATAATGTAAGAATTATCAGCAGATCTCTGTGTGCCATAATAGAGAGTTATGATTGAAAAACGGCTACCGCTTAAACTTTGCTGTTTGGCCAATTCCTAATCATTTTAAAAGTTTCTACTCCTAAAATGATTAGTGCAGTTTTCTGTGGAGCTACCTTTTAGCCCAATTCCAAATGTTAGGACCTTGGTCTTGATTGTATTTCAGTCATATGCATCATCTTCTTCCTACTTACCGTCATAGGTGACATAGGGGATCTGGAAGCCTCTAGCACTGTTGGCTTCACTAGTTTTGAAGTTGATCCACAGCTTTCGGGACCTTGCAGTGAAAGCTATGGGTCTCTCATAAGTCTGGCATGTCTCATAGGTAGTGATAGAGGAGGGAGAGGCTGCAGAGGAGAACATAACAGGACCACATATTGTCTGGAATGGTTCATACCTTCAACATCCACAAAAACAGCATTAAAACACCTGAGGTGCAGTAGAATGGATCCAAGCACTTTAAGTAATGGTCTCCATAATTTCCTGTCTTCAGCTTTGTCAAGGTCCTTCAAACCCATGAGACAAAAACTGAGGGCACCTTTCCTGTTCCATAGTCACTCAGGCTAAAATCTCAAATAAGCCTATAAGTAAAAAGAATGAACTTGTATGCATAGTGGCCACCTTTGAAGATTTAGA
Source organism: Paroedura picta (assembly GCF_049243985.1). Lineage (NCBI taxonomy): Eukaryota > Metazoa > Chordata > Lepidosauria > Squamata > Gekkonidae > Paroedura > Paroedura picta. The sequence goes on along the minus strand of NC_135372.1, from coordinate 97,101,323 downwards.
TTCCTCTGCCTGTAGTTTCAAATATGTGAAATTGTACATATTGGGTGTGTATTTGCTGTCACAGCAAGATCATCACATTTCATAAAACAGAACACAAAATTGAAAGAAAATCTGCAGAGTATAACATGGTGCATGATGCAGGTAGACTGCTTCAGAGCTCCACAGTGTTTTATTGGCAGGGATGCAGGGGAAGGAGGGGTGTACACTGGTCCCTTGTTCATTGGCACGTGTGATGATGGTAAACACAAGGTCAACAAGGGCTAAGCAGTCCGCAAACCCTTCTTGTGGTGGTCAGCTCAGGAACTGCCTGCATTTCCAATTCAAGTCTTTCAGATAATCCCAAGTGTATAACACACACTCAAGACCAAAATTTAAATTGTGAGCTTCTAGCACTGTAAGGTGCTATGGGTCTCAAAGTGGAGAATCCAGAAGCAGGTTCTTGCTGGAGGGAACAAAGGTGGGTCTGTTCCCTGTTAAGGCATCAGAACAGACAGCCAGGGAGTGATATTACCATTATCATGGCAGTGAGAATATTTGACACTAGAGACCAATAGTGCTCACCATAGTCCTATAAAGCTGTTGACCCTGGCCTAGCCCTTCAGTGTCCACAATCTGGTATTTATGCATAGAATTATCTGCTACCCATCCCTGATTGCTTTGCTTGGCTGTCTTGCTACCTACCTTCAGACAACCACCTCACAAACAATCTGGTGTGATCACTTATTGGTTCTGACAGAAAGACAGGAAGGCTACTATTGTTTCCTTGGTTTCTATATTACAGACCACTAGGGAGAATCTATGCACATTTTCACTACTCATGCTCTGACCTGGATAGCTCAAGCAAGTCCAGTTTCATCAGATCTCAGAAGCTAAGCAGGACTGACCAAAACTAGTATTTGGATGGAAGACCTGCAAGGAACACTAGGGTTAAGACGCAGAGGTAGGCAATGGCGAACCACCTCCAAATGTCTCCTGCCTGGCTGCCAGACAATCCTGGGATCTCTTGGTTATACTACACACATGCCATACAATAAATAAATGCAGTACCCATTACCCTTTATGACGCCTAGCACAACATTTGGTTACCTACAGTTTTTCCGCATGACTAGGACATCCCCACATTCATCCTCAGATGGCAAGAAGATTTCAGGCACCACAATGAGAATCTTGCGCTTTGGAGGCGGGTTGATATTCCAAGTACACTCCACGTTTGCAGGGTAGTTTCCAGGGTAGTTGGGAGACTCAATATAACCAGTATATTCACCCAGCTCCCCTCCACATTGACGATCTGCATATATAAAGAAAAATAGCAGGAAGTCAATGAAGTCAAGATCAATTCAGTGGTGTTTTGTATATTACACCAATGACAGCATCACAGGAAGCAGAGTGCCAGGGAATCTGGGATTAAGCCCTTCCCCCCCAAAGGTCATACAATCTACAGAAAACAAAGCATACTTTTGCACTGTGATACTGAGGTCGAGCCATCAAAGTCTGTGGTGGTATTCCCAGGGCACGTAATGCAGTAGTTTTGACGGAAGTCTGGCTGGTAGGTGCCTACAGCACAACGGATGCAGCGATGGACACTGGTATTATAATAATGGCCTGGGGAGCATTGAACTATGCATTGAATAGAAGAGAAAAGTGTCAGGACCCTCAAAAGACAACATAAGCCCAACAAATACTCTTACTGGGCTCAATCTATGATTCTATGAATCCAAAATAAAGATAGGCCCACTCAAGCCCAATGACATCAATAACCTCAAGCGCACAACATTCCGAGGGCCTGCGGTTGTTATTCTTAGGTAATGCACAATTCAGCTATGCTAGTAGCAACACTCTGTTCAATCAAAGCAACCAGTTCTTCAGCACTGTTTCTCAATTCATAGAAAAAGACAAGATACAGAGTTTGGCCATAGACAAGGATAAAGTCACCATGAGAAGTGGGCTCGAAAGAGAATGCTGGAATTTTGGGGCGAAGAAAACACTCTGGTAGTGGGAGTGGTCTGAACAAACGCTGTGTTCGCTTCACTATATCTGTCTGTCTCTGTATGAAAATTATGACTATACTGAATTCCCTGCATACTAAATGCAGAGTAATTCTGAAAATGATTAATAGTCCTAAGTACAGTAGAGGACTTTACAGAGATTCTTTATTAGTCAAGAATGAGAGAGCCAATAAATATTTTTGGATATCTGTGCAATAAATGGCCATTCCTATTTTCACATACTCCATATAATGTCCTCAAAGTTATGCTTTAGTTGTAGGAACAATACATTTTCTGGATACTCTGAAATAACTACTTTGCTTCTGTCCTCTAGAACTATGCCATTTTATAAACATTTAGACATTTATCTAATTTAAATCCTACTTTTCTTCCATTATGAAATGTAAGCTACTGTACATTCCCCTGGCATACAAATCCTATACATCATCTGACAGGTAACATCAGTCTTCCGCAAATAAGAATTCCTTGTAATAAATGTATCTTATTATCTTTTTAGCATAATGAGGTGTTCCTGTTGATCCAGCCCAGGGATCCAACCCTTGGCTGTGTCAATACACTTTTAAATTGAGCTGTAAGGAGAGGAGCTCTGTTTGGACTGGGGATGCCTCCCGTTACAGCTAGTTCAATCAGCTTGGGTGGGGCCAGGGGGCTCCCCCTCCCTGTACAGCTCAACAAACAGTTGATCTGCAGAAATCATTTGGCTGAGTGTGTGGGTGTTGAACCACCACCACCACCCAGCCCAACAAAGAGCTGATCCATAGAGAGGCTTCTTAGATTTGGAAACCAAATCAAAAAGCCAAAGGGATTTGACTTTTTGAGATTCAGGTCATGAAATGAACCAGGGATTCTTGGTTTGGGTTAAAACTTGAGTGGGGGGGGGGGCTGAATCAGCACTGATTTGGTTTTTCTAATTTTAACTATCTGAATGCACACGCATAATCAGGACAGCCCCTCTGGAGAATGGAGAGACTTGTCTGCTACCTCTCAGACTTTGGGGTGTCTTTGGAACCCTAAGACCTCTCCTCTGGCTAGAATGAGCTTGGCCTGCCCTCCTCAGCTGCAGTGCAGCAGCCTTTATCCTCAGCACTTCTTCTAGCCACAATGGCCCATGTGTCTTGGGCTCATAGGGAGTGGCAGAGATGGTGAGTCCAACAGTCCCAAGGAGGACCAGACTCCAGCAGGCCCTCCAGTAAGTCCAGGCATAGGGCCAAATTAAATGTGATAGTGGCCTCAAGAGCCAGCTTGGTGTCATGATTAAGAGTGATGGCCTCTAATCTGAAGATTTGATTCCGCACTCCTCCACATACAGCCAGCTGGGTGACCTTGGACCACAGTTCTCTCAGAGTTTTCTCAGGCCCACCTACCCCACTGAGTATCTGTTGTGGGGGGAGGAAGCGTAGGCAATTGTAAGCCATTTTGAGACACTGAGTATTAAAAAGTGGGGTACAAAAAAACAGATCTTATTCTTCTCATGGCAGACACGAGGACATTAGCACATTTAGTTTGGCTGGCTTTGAGCTGCTGTTCCAGACATACCTTTAGTATCACAGTCCTGGAAGGAGTTTGCTCCCTCATGTTTGGTGGTCAGACCTCCACCACAGTGGAAGCACAAAGCTCGCCCAGCTTCTGGTTGGTAAGTGCCACGTGGGCATAGCTGGCAGGGTTTGAAGCCATCTACAGAGTACTGGCCGGAGGGACACTGACCTGTGGGCCATTCAAGAAAAAGAGATACTCAGATGGTCCACATGAAGCATTGCTTCTTTGCACAAAGTACTTCTATGGCAATAGCTGCATGCAACATGCATTGTGAACACATGGAGCTATGGGACAGCCCCATGGGAACCAGTCATCATCTCAGAGGTTGCCTACAGCAACATTTGTGCCTCTGCACAATGTCTTGACATGAAGGGAGATGTCCACAGCCAGAGTAATGTATCCAAATCCTGGGCAGGAAGCAGATTTGGATAAATGGGCTAGGAATCTGCACTGTCCAGTGGCTCCACCTCTGCAAACTCAGATTCTTTGTTTAGCCCATTGTTGTGCTGTAGAGGGTTTGTCATTTATGATAAAAGAAGATCTGAAATTATACTACAAGGTATGAATAGGAAAGAGAGCCCACAAAAAATCTGCCTCGCATACTTTATGCCTCTCCCTGTTCCTTGCCTCTTCTTACCTTTGAATGCCATTTATTGCTATAGCTATTCCCTTTTCAGTATTCAAAGAATTAGTAAATATACTCCAGTATGTAACTTCTATACAGTAACTGCATTCAGCAGGCAACTGCAAGTTCTTGAAAAATCAGGCTTGCTTTTTTGGGGTGAGGGGGTGAGGGGGCAGGGGGTGATTCCAAATGACATTAACTCCAGCATGGTAAGTAAACTTTTTTTGAGGCCCTTTTTCAAAGGGAGGATGCTTGAGATGTTGCTGCAGTAAAACAGGGCTTGTAGTCTCCATGGTTGCAACATCGGTGTAACACAATGATTGCTTACATATGAAGAGTCCATCCTAGACCTTCTGCAAATGTTAACTGAAATATTGGGATTTACTCACCCACTACTTGCTACATATAACAATTTCTCTCTCATCTGGAAGGGAAACAGCAAACAGTACAGTTCTGTGGATCGTGTTCTTTCCATTGCTTTTGCAGTGACCATGATGAGCCCCCATTCCTAACACTAATGGTAGTAATTGGGACAGAAACTCGTGTATGATAATACTGTGCCTTAGCTATAGGCTTAGGGTAACTTGCAACTCAATGCTGTACCTGCACAGCTGCTTATGTTTGTTGCTCCAGTTGGCCCATAAGCATCACTTCCAGGGCAAAGGTCACAGGAAAGCTGGCCTTCTTTCTCCTGGTAGGTCCCTGGAGGACAAGGGATGCACTGTTCCGTCTGGCCGTGGTAATATGTTCCTTGCAGGCAGCTAACTAAGAGAGAGGCAGATGCGCTAGTGACACAGGTAGAAAGGCAATGCTCAAGACAACACCTTGAACTTTTTGTGGGTCACCAACTGTGGGATTTTCCACTTGCCAAGAGTACAATAATACAGATCAGGCCATCCACATAGTAAGCACAGTATCTGAATCTATTGTCCATAAGCACATGCAAGTGGCTGCCAAGGATGTTAGAGCTCAACAGGTAAAGCCGTAATACAAGTAAACGAAATAGTTTTCAAGCTGGCGATGGCAAATGGATAGTTTATTTCACTATAAACAATTCCTCAAACTTCCAAAACATCAAAACGAACTCCTAGGCATTTTTTTTATTTTCGGTGTCTTTATCAGTCATGGGTAGTCAACCTGTGGTCCTCCAGATGTCCATGGACTACAATTCCCATGAGCCCCTGCCAGCATTTGATGGTAGGGGCTCATGGGAATTGTAGTCAATGAACATCTGGAGGACCACAGGTTGACTACCCTTGAATTGTAAAATACTACTAAAGAGCTCTTACACTTGGTGATGCTAATATTTGTAGAATTCTGTATAGTGGATACCACAGAACTATTTGAAGATACATATTACCATAGGATTAAGATTTCATCCCATTGATATATGATAGGAATGCATTTAAAGAGGACCTATTATTAAAGGTTAAAGAGTATTTTACATCACTGATGAAGATAACAAAAGTGAAAAAATACCTAGGAGTTTGTTTTGATGTTTTGGAAGTTTGAGGTATTATTTATAGTGAAATAAACTGTTCATTTGCCACCACCAGCTTAAAAACTATTTCATTTACAAGGATGTTAGAGCTGGCAGCAAGCGTGACAGAGTGGCAGCATAGCACTAAAGGCTTGCAATTAATGACCAAATTGCTCTTGAACCCCTCCCTTCCTTGTTCCCAACTAACTCAGGTTGTTTCCTTACCACACTTGGATCCCAGTCTCTGCTGTCCTGGCCCACAGTTCTCCTGCCTCTCAGAAGAGAAGCTCAGTTTGCGGGCCAATTCATACTCCATTCCAGAAAAGCGGATCAGGAACCTTTCCTGGTTTATGGATTTCTTCAGGGCTTTGATTGCCGACTTCAGTTTTTTCTCTACCTTCTGCCGCACACAGTTCAGATTGCAACTGGCTGGAGACAAGGGGAGGAGGTTGTGCTGTTACCTAGTACTAGGATGAGGGAAATAATTTCTAAAGGTAATTTGGTGTCCCTTCTTCATTCCAGCCACTGTTCATGCAATGCCACTTTTTCCAATACCTTTTGCATGTGGTGGTCTATCAGTGGGCAGTATGACCATTTTATACATTTCTACAAATATGGACAACCTACTCAAAGAAGATTAAAGCTAATAAGGAACAGTACAATAACTCAGTTTAAAATAATACAGTAATAGCAATAACAACATTATGAACAATAGAACATTGGGGAGAACAATAAATAAATGCTTACTGATGGCCCAGTGGGGTGGGTGAATCTGTAGTGATGGTTGTAGGAGGGAGGCTTAGGGGAGGCCGATTGGAAGCAGTGACCTCAACCAAATGCCTGGAGGAGGAGCTCCCTTTTGCAGGCCCTGCAGAACTGTTCCGTCAGGGCCCTGATCTCCTCTGGGAGCTCATTTCACCAGGTGGGGGCTAAGACAGAGACAGTTCTGGCCCTGGTTGAGGTCAAGTGGGATTCCTTGGGGCCAGGGATCACCAGGAAGTTGGAAGTGGGGGAGCACAAGGCTCTTTGGGGGTGTAGGCAGAGAGGCGATCCCTCAGGTACACTGGGCCCCTACCATGTGTGACCTTAAAGGTGATAACCAAAACCTTAAGCCTGATCCAGAATTCTACCAAACCCCAGCGCAGCTGCTGGAGGATGGGACCTCCAAGGTATTGCTGTGAGGACCCTGGCAGCTGCATTCTGGACCAGTTGTATTTTCCGGATCAAGGATAAGGGCAGGTTGGTATAAAGTGAGTTGCAGAAGTTCGATGTAGAGGTCCCGTGCAGAAATGCCATGCATCTTAGCATTCCATTTGTGGATTCAGCACCACAGGGTGGCAACCCACAGAGAATGTGGAAGAAATTATTCAATCAAGAAAATCCATCCTACACATTCTTGTCAATTTTACCTTCCAGGCTCAAAGGTCAATAGGTTACTATACAACCTGCATATCAGCACCTGCCAAGGTCTATTCTAATTGTTTGAGATTTTCCTTGAGGAGATAGTTCAAACAGAAGAGCATTTTTCAAATAATTCAAAACAACATTTCATTGTCAGATAAATCTTTAATTTAACTATTAATTTTTAATGAGTATTTAAACTTAATATTTGTATAAGCTGCCTGCACAACTTTCCATAAGAATCTTCTGCCCTGACAATAAGTGTTCCTCTACATTGTAAGAAACCTATCTAGAGGTTTAGAAAGTTGTTGTTGTTAGGTGTGAAGTTGCATCTGACCCATCATGATCCTCCAGGCCTTCCTGTCCTCTACCATTCCCCGGAGTCCATTTAAGTTCACACCGACTGCTTCAGTGACTCCATCTAGCCACCTCATTGTCTGTCGTCCCCTTCTTCTTTTGCCCTCAATCGCTCCCAGCATTAGGCTCTTCTCCAGGGAGTCCTTCCTTCTCATGAGGTGGCCAAAGTATTTGAGTTTCATCTTCAGGATCTGGCCTTCTAAGGAGCAGTCAGGGCTGATCTCCTCTAGGACTGACCGGTTTGTTCGCCTTGCAGTCCAAGGGACTCGCAAGAGTCTTCTCCAGCACCAGAGTTCAAAAGCCTCAATTCTTTGACACTTGGCCTTCCTTATGATCCAACTTTCACAGCCATACATTGCAACTGGGAATACCACAGCCCAGACTAGACGCACTTTTGTTGGCAGGGTGATGTCTCTGCTTTTTAGGATGCTGTCTAGATTTGCCATAGCTTTCCTTCCCAGGAGCAAGCGTCTTTTAATTTCTTTGCTGCAGTCCCCATCTGCAGTCTCCATCTTGGAACCCAGGAAAATAAAATCTGTCACTACTTCCATTTCTTCCCCATCTATTTGCCAGGAATTGAGAGGGCTGGAGGCCCTCGTTTTTTTGATCTTGAGTTTCAGGCCAACTTTTGCACTCTCCTCCTTCACCCGCATCAAAAGGCTCATTAGTTCCTCTTTGCTTTCTGCTATTAGAGTGGTATCATGTGCATATCTGAGGTTGTTGATATTTCTCCCTACAATCTTGATCCCAATTTGTGACTCATTTGTGCCTTTCTCATGATGCAAGGCGACAGTATACAGCCTTGCCGAACTCCTTTCTCAATTTTGAACAAATCAGTCATTCCATGCCCGGTTCTCACTGTTGCTTCTTGACCTACATATAGGTTCCTGAAGAAACAGATAAGATGCTCTGGTATTCCCATCTCTTTAACAACTTGCCACAATTTGTTGTGCTCCACACAATCAAAGGCTTTAGCATAGTCAATGAAGTAGAAGTAGATGTTCTTCTGGAACTCCCTAGCTTTCTCTATGATGCAGTGTATGTTGGCAATTTGATCTCTAGTTCCTCTGCCTCTTCGAAATCCTGCCTGTATTTCTGGAAGTTTTCAGTCCACATATTGCTGGAGCCTAGCTTGTAGGAATTTGAGCATAACTTTGATAGCATGAGAAATGAGTGCAATGGTACAGTAGTTTGAACATTCTTTGGCATTGCCCTTCTTTGGGATTGGAATGGAGTTTTCCAAATTTGCTGACATATTTGTAGCACTTTTACTGCATCGTCTTTTAAGATTTTGAATAGTTCAACTGGAATGCTGTCACCTCCACTAGCTTTATTGTTGCTCAGACTTCCTAAGGCCCATTTGACTTCACATTCCAGAATGTCTGGTTCCAGGTCAGTGACTACCCCACTGGGGTTATCAGGGATGTTAAGCTCGCTCTTGTATAGTTCTTCTGTATAATTTTGCCACCTTTTAAAAATCTCTTCTGTATTTGATAAATTACTCTTTGCAGTGTTGGTATTAAAACCATGAAGAGCTTACAGGGGCCTGGCAAAGCTAGGGCAGTTAGAAAGACACAATACCTGAGTGGTAGCCTGAGACCCCTAACATCATTTTAGGTGAAAAAAGTCTTCCATTACTGTGTTTCAGTAAAGCAGCATACAAGTGAGATATTATAAGTGTCTTTTTCATCCTGTCATTCAGCAGTGCACAATGAAGACAGGCACAACGAAGACGCCACTTCCCACTGTCTTCTGAGATCCAAACTAGATGTTACCTGTGACACCAGTTGGGTTCCCCAACCCAAATGTGTTTCTTCTACAGTCCTAAGTGTGTTGTCTGGCAATTAACATTCCCAAGCAGACCAGGGCACAATTCAGCTCAGGAATTTTCCTGACTCAAAATGGCTTTTGAGGCCCCTATCACCCTGCTACAGTCAGTGCATATGCAACCCCACAATGAGGCAAACTCCCCACCCCTGCACCTGTTTCAGCTCGGGGAAATGGAGTGTGAGGGAAAGCTAAAATCTCTCCTCCTGCCACATCATACTCCTGAACTGAATTGGGCGCCAGTGCATTTGGGGATATAAGTTCCTTGACATCCCCTCTGACTGTAAAAGGAACGGAGCTGGGAAACAAAACCTAACTCATGTCAGTAGTAATGTCTAGTTTGGGCCTGAGATGGGTACTCCCTTCAAATCTTCTTCAGACCCCATGATCTGTGCTGACTATTACAATATCCAAGTGTTCTCAGTCTCTTCTCTACCTGTGATCTCTTCTGGTTTGATTTCAGCTTCAAACTCCAGAGTGATGCGAGTCACCTCCTTGTTGGGAGAGTTGCGAGCCCGCCGTCCTTTGCCCTTCTTTGAGGAGTCGCACTTCAGGTTCACAAAAGTCACTTGGCAATCAGAGCATGGGGTTGGTCCACCTATTAGAAACAGCACAGTATCAATTTCTGCTAAGCAACATCTTTTTTAAACCTAGATACTTCTGCAAAGGATTTTCCTCTGTAGCTTGCATATAATGTTTATCCAATACCTAAGAGCCCATAATCAAATTCCCATGTTTGATCCACACAGGCCATAATTTTCTTAGGCATGTATGTTCAATGGTACACTTATCCCCCAATGAATGATCCCCAGATCTCTTTTCTCCCCCCCACCGTTATGTTATCTTTTGAGGACAGCAACTCATGTCCGGCTTTATCCTTTTCTCAAGCTTTTCCTCTTCTATGGTTCTAAGCCCTTCATAACTCCCAAGAACATGTGACAGCTCCAAGACAGCCCAAACCTAGCTTGCTCCTCAGTGACCCAGGGAAGCCTAAACTTCAAGAGCTATGAACACAACCTGGAAACTGTGCTTTGCTTTCCATTTGTATGATCTTTGCAATATGGAAAGCAGTTTACTAATCTTGCAAATACTCTATGAAGAATGATTGTGAGGATACATCTGAATATCCATACAGCTTCTAGGACTCATGAAACCTTGAGGCCAAATTTAACACAAATGGAAGCTTGTCAGAAGAAGTGAAGGAGGGAGTACCTTACCTTGGGCACCATTCCTGCCCATCTCATCCTGCTTGCCTTTCATTCGTGGGTGCAGGTGGCATTTTGCATCCTTGATCTTGAAGGAAGCCTTTTGTTTGATTGGTGCAGCAACAGTCTCTAAAAGAAAAGGCAACTGCTAAGTATCAGGGAAGTCATCTGGATCTTTGTATCTATTTTGTTACATTTTCTCATGACAGTATATATTTTTATCTCCTCTATTTTATCCTCACAACAACCCTGTGAGACATGTTAGTCTAAGATCACCAAGTAAGCTTCATAGCTAAATGGAGGTTTGAATTTAAGTCTTTGGTCTTGGGTGCATTCACACTACTCACGTAAAGCACTTCATTGTCCCTTCTCCCACCCTTAACACGCATGCATGGGGACCAGCAAGGCCATTTTAAATATGCTTATACTGCATTTCTAAATCCACCAATAGCCAGGCAGGAAGGCTGACAATCCTACATCAGCCTTATTGCACTTTACAATGCATCCATTATTTCAGCCTCAGTCTGGGACTCTCAACACTGTGCCACACTGTGGCTTTCTTCTAGAGAACCACTCCGAGGGCCAAGCTTACCAACACAGGGATAGCTGCCATTACTGGACCTCTGTGGAGGTCCCTGTCGCAGGACTGGGGTCCCACAGCTCACTGTATAGCTGTTGTCCGACTCTGTAAAGCGCAAGAAGTTAAGAGTCAGTGGAAGCCTATTTCTAAATGAGGACTAAATGACTCTAGGCCTATATATGGAAGCCCAGACTAGTCCAACCCAAGTCCATATGTATATTGATAGCGAAGCTCTAGCCTGACTACTGATTATGTGGATGAAAATAATTCAGTTTGGGTCATTATTTTGTTTGAAAAGTATAAACCACACTCCAAACAATTCCAGTGCAAAGAAGTATATAAAAACAAGACAGCCGGTGCCAGAGGGGAGATGATCTACAAATTCCTTGGCTGACAACCTTGGGAGCAAAAGCAGTAGGTTAAAGAATCAGATTGGTCCTGACCCTGACCTGGTAGAATGAGCTCCTGGAAGAGCTAAGGGCCCCGAACATTCTGCAGAGCCTGTAAGACGGAGCTCTTCCAGCAGCCATTTAGTTGAGCTGGGCCAGGAAGATCAGGCCCCTCCCTGTATAGGCGCCTGTAGAGGTATTATCCTCAGTTAGTTAGGCATGGGCACCTCTCATGGGGATGGTGGTGGACTACTGGGGTCCATTGAGGTCTGTTGTCATTGGCTGTGGATGGGGTGGGGGAAAGGAAGTAGATTAGTTTTGTTCACCATGAGGATTGTTGGTTTTGTTGTTTTATGGAGGTTTTATTGTTTTTATTGTAAACTGCCTCAAGCTGGCCGAGTCCAGGTGTGGCGGCCAATAAATTTAAGTAATAAATTAAAAAAATAGGCCAGAGATAGGAGGATGGCAAATGTATCATACCCACCTGGCAGAAAACGAGCCTTGGAGGCACAGGTGAGAGAGCAGCTGTCCTTCTTCCCATTCTTGTTGCAGGTAAGCGTGGCCCGTGGAGATACTGCACCAGCCAAGCATATTACCAGCTCTGAAGAAGAAGCATCAATTGACAGCAATATGCAGGTGACAGTATTACTCAGAGATGACCAGCCAGACTAGTCCTTCGCAGAACCACTCCTGATTCTTCGGCAGGAACTAATAAGCATTAGTGCACTTCTTCTGTCTGCTATGGCCATAAACTCTGTTATTATGGAGCCTTTAGATTATCGCTGAGCATATTAAGGCATAAAGTTTAGATACTCAGTTTGGTCAGTGCATGGATGACAGGCTTCTTTGTAGCTCTGTGTATGTCACTTTGAGTTCCATGATGGAAGAAAGCCAGGTATAAATAAAGTATGCAAATATAAAGAAGTATGGATTGGTCACTAGGGCTGCAAAGTGCAGAATTTCCTCAACATACAGAATACCTAAACCAGGGGTAGTCAAACTGCGGCCCTCCAGATGTCCATGGACTACAATTCCCAGGAGCCCCCTGCCAGCATTCGCTGGCAGAGGGCTCCTGGAAATTGTAGTCCATGGACATCTGGAGGGCCGCAGTTTGACTACCCCTGACCTAAACTTTCAAACACTGATTTTGCCATATTTCCCTTCATTTTAAAAAGGGTCACATCAAGGTTTTTGGTAAACAAACGAAACATCTGAAAATGTGCAAAGGATTTCTATTGAAGACTGAAGCCAGACCACAGTAACAATTTAAGCCATGTGTAGATGGCCTGTCCTGTCCTCTCAAGCCAACAAGACATACCAATGGAACAAAATGAAGGCATAAGGAGACGTTCTGCTTCACAGGAGGGCTCATGGAACCAATTTGAGACCAGGGAATTGAATCTCAATCTCCCACATCAGACTTTAAACTATGAGGTCAGTAACATGTAATCCAAACAAATGTTTATGCAACTCCATGTGCTAAAAACCTCATCTGAACTACTGCAACCAATTTGAGGTAACTTCGAAAGTTAGCAGCTTGAACACAGTGGTTAAAAGATAATGAGTTATGAAGAACATCCAAAGAGGAAAAGCAAAAATAGTATATTTACAGATGCATAAAAACATATGTACAGCAAACTAACACTATGAAGGTGTACTAATATGGTGCACATCAAACTTCCATCTGCCTGTTCTCCAACCAGCAACTTCACACATCCTGACCTATCACAGCTGAAACTCCTCCTCTAGGTGGCAGCAAGACCTAAGATCTTTTCTGAACTCACCTATACAATCCTTTTTATTCCAGTGGAGTTTGCAGCCGGCAGGGCAGGTACATTCATAGCTACCAGGGGTGTTTACACAGCCAAACTTGCAGCCTCCTCGGTTGATGCTACATTCATCAACATCTACAAGGAGGCAAAAAGATAAACAAGCAATTAAATAGGATAGAAAACTTCTGTCTCATCACAGATCTCCAAAGAGGGGTGATCAAGTTTGTACTTAGAGTAAAGAGAATGTATTTGAGCCAGGAAGAAAGGACAATAAAAAACACGGAAATCTCTCCTGCCAACTCATGTACTGACCAGAGAGAGTCAGATGACAGCACATGGCACTTTACAGCATGAGCAAGAAAGTCAAGTCCCTGCCCCAACTAACATGCATTAAAACATTTATGTCCCACTTTTTCCAACATCAGACAGGGGCTCCAGGTAGCTTACAAATCAACCATGGGACAAAAATATATGTAGAATATTGTAAATATAAACACTAAAAAGACCAAGGGGGGGGGGGGAACAGTCCCAAATCCATCTCCACTGGACTTACAGTCAATATAAACAATGTATTGTTTTTGTGCCTCCTCTAAACCTTGTATCTATTGAGGTGGTGCAGACATGAACACTTGAAGCTGCCTTCTACTCAATTAGAACATTGACCCACCAAGGTCAGTTTTGTCTACTCAGACTGGCTGCAATTCTCCACTGTCTCAAGCAGAGGTCTTTCACATCATCTACTACTCAGTCCTCTTACATGGGGTTACTGGGAACCGAACCAGGGCATTTCTGCATGCCAAGCAGGTGCACTACCACAATGGTTGCTGCTGGAGCAAGGAAGGTGTAAGGAAGCCCTTTGGTGTTGTAAAGAATTCGCAGTTACAGCAGCAATAGGGAAACGAGAAAGCCTGTCCTTTTTGGGAAATACCACTCTCTTAACCAGAGCTTACAGTTGCTGGAGTTTGGCTGCCTCATGGAGGGCAAGTGACTCAAGGGAAGAGACAGGCAGACTTGCTCTCCCTCTCTCCCTTGCAATGTAGTACTGCTCCCAACCAGAGTGGTTTTCCAAAAGCTGGATTTTGCCTGGATATTGCAATTGCACAGCCTTCCATCTGTTGACAAAACAGTATTTTGTGGGCTGAAAAATAATTTGAATAAATTGAGACCGCTAAATTGAGTGCGGGGAGGTGACATTTGGAAGATACTGCTGGCTTCATGAAGCCGATTCCAGAAATAGGCATATGGTCAGGAAATGCTGCCATCCCACTTAATCTATGTTGTGTCACCTCTGCCAACAAACAAAAATAAATAACCATGATGAGTATTTTAAAAAGAATCTTGCCACACTGTCCTTTAGCAAGTCACTCCAGGATAAAGAATGAAGTTCAGAATAAAACAGATTAAGTTTGGCAACTAAAGTTCAGAAGACAGCTGTGCCAACCAGCCTTGCCCCCACCTTATAGCACACAGAGAGCCACATCCATGGAAATTAATGCTAAAGGTCTGGCACAAAGCAAAGAGAAAGAAAGAGAGGAAGTGTCAAAACAACCCGTGAAGGCACAGCTTTGTTCTAAAATCTCTCTTACAAAGCTTTGCCAATGCACACTCCCACACACAGGGCACATCAAGGTTACAGCTTTGCTCCCAACTCTGTGGAGTGGGTTGGGTGCTGACTTTATACGGCGTTGCCAAGGCATTTTTTTCAGCTTGGCTCCATCCCCTCTTGTTCTTTTTATGTAACCAGTTTTCAATCTTAAGCTAGCTCAGACTTATCAAAATGTTGTATTTCTTTGAGAACAAGTGCCTATTTCTGGAAGACATCTGAAAAGAGGCAGGTATTTCACAAGTGGAGCTTTACTGATGTGAAAACCTTTCTGTACTTTCTGAATATCACCCAGCCTCAGACCTCTGGGGCACAGGCACTGTCCTGAATGTGACAATTCTCCCGAAAGGGCTGGAGACAGACAGCACCAAACATTTCATGGAGAACCTAAGAACTGACTTGATAGGTCAGAGGGAGGAAATCCATCTTAGTGCAGCCTTTTATCTCTAACGGAGTACAAAAAGCTCTCAAGCAAGACACTATGGCAATAATGTAGATGTAACAACTGTGCTAAATGAGACTTTAAATGAAACATTTCCTCTTTACAGCAATGACATCACTGCTTAACAAAAGATATGCCAACTCAGTTGGAACTCTTCAATGCCCAAACAATGATCCAGGGTAAGATCTTCCATTGGAAAAGGTCAGTTTACATTCCAATCCCAAAGAAGGGCAATGCCAAAGAATGTTCAAACTACCGCACCATTGCACTCATTTCTCATGCTAGCAAAGTTATGCTCAAAATCCTACAAGCTAGGCTCCAGCAATATGTGGACCGAGAACTTCCAGAAGTACAGGCAGGATTTCGAAGAGGCAGAGGAACTAGAGATCAAATTGCCAACATACGCTGGATCATGGAGAAAGCTAGGGAGTACCAGAAGAACGTCTACTTCTGCTTCATTGACTATGCTAAAGCCTTTGATTGTGTGGAGCACAACAAATTGTGGCAAGTTCTTAAAGAGATGGGAATCACTGACTGGTTCAAAATTGAGAAAGGAGTTCGGCAAGGCTGTATACTGTCGCCTTGCCTATTTAACTTGTATGCAGAGCACATCATGAGAAATGCGGGATTAGAGGAGTCACAAATTGGGATCAAGATTGCAGGGAGAAATATCAACAACCTCAGATATGCAGATGATACCACTCTAATGGCAGAAAGTGAAGAGGAACTAAAGAGCCT
This sequence comes from Paroedura picta, assembly GCF_049243985.1. Classification (NCBI taxonomy): domain Eukaryota; kingdom Metazoa; phylum Chordata; class Lepidosauria; order Squamata; family Gekkonidae; genus Paroedura; species Paroedura picta. The sequence continues at coordinate 97,085,362 of NC_135372.1, read as the reverse complement.
GTTGATGCGGGTGAAGGAGGAGAGTGCAAAAGTTGGCTTGAAACTCAACATCAAGAAAACAAAGATCATGGCATCCGGCCCTCTCAATTTATGGCAAATAGATGGGGAAGAAATGGAGATAGTGACAGATTTTATTTTCCTGGGCTCCAAGATCACTGCAGATGGGGACTGCAGCAAAGAAATTAAAAGACGCTTGCTCCTGGGGAGGAAAGCTATGGCAAATCTAGACAGCATCCTAAAAAGCAGAGACATCACCCTGCCAACAAAAGTGCGTTTAGTCAAGGCTATGGTATTCCCAGTTGCAATGTATGGCTGCGAAAGTTGGACCATAAGGAAGGCCGAGCGTCAGAGAATTGAGGCTTTTGAACTCTGGTGCTGGAGAAGACTCTTGCGAGTCCCTTGGACTGCAAGGCGAACAAACCGGTCAGTCCTAGAGGAGATCAACCCTGACTGCTCTTTAGAAGGCCAGATCCTGAAGATGAAACTCAAATACTTTGGCCACCTCATGAGAAGGAAGGACTCCCTGGAGAAGAGCCTAATGCTGGGAGCGATCGAGGGCAAAAGAAGAAGGGGACGACAGAGAATGAGGTGGCTGGATGGAGTCACTGAAGCAGTAGGTGCAAACTTAAATGGACTCCGGGGAATGGTAGAGGACAGGAAGGCCTGGAGGATCATTGTCCATGGGGTCGGACACGACTTCGCACATAACAAAGATCTTCCATGTTTACCTACTAAGAAGGCTGCTGGATCTGACCAAGGGACTATATAGTCGAACATCTCACTTCCAATAAAGCCAGCCAGATGTATCTGGGAAAACTAGAAACCCAGCATGAAAGCAACTCTTCCCCCCTACACATGCACACATACTAGGTATTTCCATCATTAGTATCCAGAGATATACCACCTCTCTTTCCAGGTAGCTGCCATGGATAGCCACCATTAATAGATTTATCCACTATGCCTTTGTCTATCGTTTCTAAAAGTCAACTAAGATAAAGTCAACAGCTCCCCACCACGCTTCTGATTTTCATTCTTATTCCTTCACACACGATAACTGCCCCCCCAACCACACCCATTTCCACAATGCTCATTCGTCCCCAAACAAAGGCAACCAACTCAGAATACACTGTGTAAAGTAGATAAATACTTTTGTTATACTTTATTAATTAGCCTCGAGAAGAGATTTTTTGCTGGAGAATATACTTGCATATTACTGGGGCCAGATTATTCTTTTAGCCCAGCCAGAGAGTTATAGGTTTAACTTTTTTGACTAATTCTAAAGAGAACTTCTCTTGCATAAGACTGCAATGTTGGAATTCATAGCAATTTGTTGTATTCCATATGAATCCTCCCTAGAGTCTAATGACACAAGCAGTATATTTTCATTTCCCCCCCCTCCCTTGCTTATAAACTGATATTTCCTATATAACTTCTGTTGATTCTAGCTTTCTACATAGCATTAAGTCCAATGACTGGGGGAAGTCACGATGGACCTAGGTTCAGACTGATATCTTAGATCTGCATTACAGAACAACTAAATTGTTTGATGTGGTGTATGATAAGATTCCTTTACTAACTTTAGTATGAATCAGAGAACTCCCAAAAAGTACTTAAGGAACATTAAGTCATAAAACTCTAAGATTGTAAAGCAACAGTTTGACATAAGACAAGAAGCCTTCCAGGGAAGCCCTGATATGGCAGGTAAGGTTAATTTTATATTATATATACAAACTTGCTGTGGTCTGTCTGAGCCTCTTCTTTTCTCTTTCTGATTGCTATGAAGTCACAGTATGTTCATGAACATTCTAATGCCAAAGAGGAGAAGGTGAAGGGAAAATCCTCACAGTCTGGGGTGCAAAAGGGGAACCTGGGGCTTGTGAGGCAGAGTCACTGAGTGGTGGGCTCATGAAATGAGACAGAGGAAACCTCACAGCACCTAGCTGTTATGTGTAACACTGAAACTGGCAATATTCTTGTGGGGGAAAGGCAATTTGGGGGCTCATATAGCCTCACTACATGAAGGAATTGCTCTGGAAAGGTGAAGAGAGCTAAGGCACATAGTAATTTAAAACAGGCCGGAAAATCTTTGGCTGGAGCTTATCTTGAGTTCAATTGTTTCTTTGAGCTGTGGTATGTAGTGAATACCAAGGTCTTTCAACCTTTTCCCATAGTAATCTTTCACCACCTTTGTTGCCTTATTTTAACCATTTTTCGTTTGATTGTATCTTTAAAAAAATGACTCTCATGCAGACTAAATATATTACTATGTGTGGGGGAGGGGGGATCACAGCAAGTCAGCTACAATTTGACAGCAAATATATATGTTCTCCTTTTTTTCAATATGGCAACCTAGTCAGTTGTCTACCACTAAGTACATTGTTATTAATGGGAACTGAAGCACTTTGAGACACCTTCAATAGTATAAAGCAGGGTATAAAAACCAACTCTCTTTCTCTTCTTAAAATGATGTCCATGGCCTGGTGGCTGCCATTAGGCTGCCATCAAGTTTAGTTAGGTTCTTGGCCTCAGCTCTCACAAAATGTAGGTCCTACCTCTTCTAAAAATATTTCCCCAAAAATTCCCATTAGTAATAACAATGCACTGATAATCTTCTGCACTTGTGCATCCTGATTATATAGCCTAAAAATCTTCCTTTTACAAGCTGTCAGTTCAACACAATGATGATGAATGTATGAAATTATACAAAGCATTACATCACCAGAGACTTGTGTTGTTTCTATATGGGCTAATTTCCTGCTGTGCTTTCACTGCCACTCATTCCCCATCCCCCTACTAATGGAGTAGATATATATCGATAGTGTAATGATGTTATATATAAAACCCAGCAAACAGCCTGCTGGCGGGGAAGGGGAATGGCAAGCGGGAAGAGAAACGGTGCCAGATGTAGAAAGGGAAGTGCAGATATCTGAACCTTCCCATGCACACAATGTTCAAACATACTCTGAGGACAATCTTGCTGGTAAGACTGCACCAAAGCAAGTTTGGGGGAAATTGCATGGAGCAAGAGGAAACCCAGAAGATAAATGACTGTAGGACAATGTCATGAAGAAGCAACTTTCTCCCCACAAAAAATGCTGCAGGCTTTTTGGAGGAAGAGGTAAAGAGCTAAAGGCTACTGTGGAAGCAACATCAAACCATCCAGAATTGCCTCTTTATATTTGGTGTACTGTTTCCACACTTATGGTATGTAGACAGGTTATTATCATGACCACTACTAAATTGGTTGCAGAAGCAGCTTTGTCTGAGAAGCGTGCAAGGGATCTGTTCCTAGCATCAGCAAAACCTTAGCATGCTTTGAATGCCTTGTCAAAAATGACAAGGATCTAGCTTAAACAGAACTGATAAACCAGTTTGTGACAATGTTTGCACGCGAACAATGTGCTGCTTCTTATTTGTTATTACAATTAACCCCACTAAAATACACGAATCTGGACCAGTCTGACAGGACAGGAGAGCATAGCACACTGGATGCATTTGTGGTGACAGTTTTCAGGTGCCTGCCTATTGTCTGCATACTTGATCTGTGTGCATATTTTTATGTATATATAATTGCTGCAGTCTGTTTACCCTTCTGTCTTAATCCATGTAATCTAAGGCATTGTACGAGACATAACTCTTCCTTAAATTTACCATGGCAAGCCACACCACTGTAGCAACACGCTCCAACAAACCCCTCTACGCCTTCTGTCTGCCTTTCCAATTTTTCCTGCTGAAACAACCCAACCTTTCCCACCTCCCCCCACTGAGATACTTTAAAAGTTTCTGATGTTTCCTTCCTCCCACTACAAACTATCTGCCAAAAGCTCACTGTGGGGATTTCCCCATTCCACCTCAGTGGACAAGTCACAAATTGCTCTTGTTCCTTTGTTTATGGCTGCTGAGACAAATGTCTGGTCCTGCCACCCTCTCCATAGAGCAGCAGGAATCTTTTAGGAAACATCATCTGTTAAATGTTGCCTCAGAAAAGTACAGAGCTGGATCAGAAAACAGAGGAACACCCCCCCCCCCAAAAAAAAAAAAGGAAGAAAGAAAGAAAGGAAGAAAGAAAGAAAGGAAGGAAGGAAGGAAGGAAGGAAGGAAGGAAGGAAGGAAGGAAGGAAGGAAGGAAGGAAGGAAGGAAGGAAGGAAGGAAGGAAGGAAGGAAAGCAAAGCCAATATTCTGGAATACTGCAACTGGTTTAGGAATTCTGCATTCAACTCTTCTTGCGATTTACTAACTGTTGTGGACAAGTCACTAAGTCTCATATTACATTTCTGTAAAATGGTAATATTCTGTTTTTCTGGATGGACAATAGTTAATTGTACATCCTTACCACATAAAAAGGTAGAATCATAGAATCATAGAGTTGGAAGGGGCCATACAGGCCATCTAGTCCAACCCCCTGCTCAACGCAGGATTAGCCCTAAGCATCCTAAAGCATCCAAGAAAAGTGTGTATCCAACCTTTGCTTGAAGACTGCCAGTGAGGGGGATCTCACCACCTCCTTAGGCAGCCTATTCCACTGCTGAACTACTCTGACTGTGAAAATTTTTTTCCTGATATCTAGCCTATATTGTTGTACTTGTAGTTTAAACCCATTACTGCGTGTCCTTTCCTCTGCAGCCAATGGGAACAGCATCCTGCCCTCCTCCAAATGACAACCTTTCAAATACTTAAAGAGGGCTATCATGTCCCCTCTCAACCTCCTTTTCTCCAGGCTGAACATTCCCAAGTCCCTCAACCTATCTTCATAGGGCTTGGTCCCTTGGCCCCAGATCATCCTCGTCACTCTCCTCTGTACTCTTTGAATTTTATCTACGTCCTTCTTGAAGTGAGGCTTCCAGAACTGCACACAGTATTCCAGGTGTGGTCTGACCAGTGCCGTATACAATGGGACTATGACATCTTGTGATTTTGATGTGATGCCCCTGTTGATACAGCCCAAAATGGCATTTGCCTTTTTTACCGCTGCATCACACTGCCTGCTCATATTTAGTTTACAATCCACAAGTACCCCAAGGTCTCATTCACACACTGTGTTACCTAGAAGCGTATCCCCCATCCAGTAGGCATGCTTTTAATTTTTCTGACCCAGATGCAGAACTTTACACTTATCTTTATTAAATTGCATCTTGTTCTCATTTGTCCATTTTCCCATTGTGTTCAGATCTCGTTGAACTCTGTCTCTATCTTCTAGAGTATTTGCCAGTCCTCCCAATTTGGTGTTGTCTGCAAACTTGATGAGTAGTCCCTCCAACCCCTCATCTATTAATCATTAATAAATATGTTAAAAAGTACCGGACCGAGCACCGAGCCCTGAGGTACCCCACTACTCACCTCTCTCCAGTCTGATGAAACACCATTGACAACAACTCTTTGAGTGCGGTTCTCTAACCAATTTCCTATCCACCTAACTGACTGCAGTCCTTCAATTTATCCATCAGAACATCATGGGGTAAAGGTATCCCCTGTGCAAGCACCGAGTCATGTCTGACCCTTGGGGTGACGCCCTCCAGAGTTTTCATGGCAGACTCAATACGGGGGGCACCATGGGGGCAACCCCTTGCCCATATCACAGGGGCAGCCTCTTGCCATCGCATCCTCCCACCCTGCAAACCCCTGCCTCAGCCCTGTCCAGGGTCGTGGGGGGGCTAGCGCCCCTTGCACTCTAGGATACAACAGGCTTTCCCTGCTAGTAGATAAATAAAACAAACTACCAGCAATTACTTCTGAAGATATAAGAAACTGTTCATTTAGAAACTTGTGCCTATCAAGAAGCAGCGCTCTAAAGTCTAGCAGTGATAAAACACAACAGAAAGATCTTTTATGTGTCTTGGAAAATAAATACCATTTGACCTACCAAAAGCACAATCCTTTTCTTTCTTCCATAAAGACATTGTCACACTGATATCCTCTGCACTGAGGGCTTTCTCTAGCTGTTTTGGCATTAGAGAAAACACGCAGAGGGGAAACAAGATCACCTTGCCATTGCAGCATTTTTAAACCATTGAATACTTCTATAAAATGGCATCTAGTTTGGCCCTAAGTGTGATCTGCTGGCATCTATATTTGAACTCAGCAAAGAAATCACTGGCTGTGCTGATTCCTTCAAAGCCTCTGCTCTGTAAGTGAAACCAACAATGCAGTCCTAAAGATTTATACCCCTCCAAGACTACTGATGCTGTGTTCTCTATATCAGCAAATCTGAATCCGTCTTTTGGAGGTCTGAGAGTTCCAAGGCTCCAACTTGGAACAGAAAGAGAAAAGGAGAGAAAGGTAGCAGGGTTAAGATTAAAAACAGAGGCAGCACAGGGTTATAAAGACAGTCCAAATCCCTATTCCTCCCCAATGACCACATGAATACCTCCACAGTGGGTGAGCCCATACAGTGTGTAGCCTTTGTGACACAGGCACTGGAAGCTCCCTGGTGTGTTTATGCAGATGTGGTCGCAGGTTCTGTCAAAGGAGCATTCATCAATATCTGAGGAAAAGAGAGCATGAAACACATATGAGTAAGTATGCAGTAGCACCGCCCCGAGGCCCTGATTATTTTCTTCAAACGCTAGGAATTCTGAAACTATTTTCATTGTCAAAGGGCAGAGGGAAAAAATGGCCCTATCTACTGCTATGCCAAGAGAAGCAAGAAAAAACACCTAGCCAACATCCCTCTTGCCCAAGACCTAAAAATCACAATCAAGGATACGTAACATCATTTGGTGCATATCTTTAACTACTGAGCCACATGTAAAATCAAGACTTTACGGAAACATAAGTGATCCCCCCCATAAGCTATGCATGCTTGAAAGGAAAATAAATAATTTAATTTGAGTTAGTGATAATAAGTATACAGCTGGGAATAGGGAGGAATACTGACAAATATTCATGATTTATTATTAATGAATTAATACATAATACATAAATACAAAATGTTGAATCCCAGAGCTGGTACAAGAAGTCATGAAAGCAGACTAAAGTCTGAAAACAAGCAAAGTATCTGCAAGCTTCCTAATGCCACACATGCAGTGAGATACCCATAAATAGCTCTCCACCCCTCCAGCAAAAGTTGTGCCATCCTGGCATAGTCTTTGCCAAGGGAGATGCGTAGCCATCTACTTTTCTCTACAGATTTAACTGTATCTGCAAGGCACAGCCAGCTGATTGGCTTTCTGTTTATGTCAGTGGTTTCATTAAGTTAATTGCCACAATCTCATGCAAAAAAAAATCCCATGAAGGCAGAACCTGGATGGAGATGAAAGAGGTCATAGTCTAAGCATATGGCAGTGCTCCCTGCCTCAGCTCTCAACACATGCCTGGTTTCCCTAGGGCCAGGCCTTATGCATTTAGAATAAAACACCTGCCCTAGATCACAGGTTAGCTGAAGCCTGCCCGAACCAGAAGAGAGGGCAAAAATTCCAGCTTCTGATTCAGAGAGGGAAGAAGAACTTGATGTGAAACACAATTGTACACTTGAGCATGTGGCCTTTTCAGGTCTGGATTCTGATCTGGTGTCAATCCACAGCATGCAGTATGTGTTTCCAAGCTATTAGCAGAGGAAGATAAGGCTATTCTCTTGTTTCTATTAGATATATTGAAGAAAAACATAGTAACAATGGATCACTATATCAAAAGTTGGATTAGATTCTGAGGGCAGTTCTGCACATTGAAAAAAATAGCATTACGCCAGCAAAATGGCATAATGCTAAACAATAACGTGCCTCTGGCCATTCCTTACCTTCTGGCTCTCTCGCTTTCGTCTACCGCCTTCTCACGCTTCTTAGCACTCCACATGCCTGCTTGAAATGGCAGAAGAGAGCAACGTGCTTTACAAGCAACTCTCCTCTGCCTGTCAATCAAGCCAGGCAGCCAATCACCTTTCTCCGTGTTTTAAAGGGCCTGCAATGGCAGCTTTTTAAAAATGCAAAACTTCTCCATTGCCTATGTGCTTTTTATTATGCCACCTCTTATGGAATCACGAGCCTTGAATCTTTTAAGAATTAATCTCGTTCCTGATTGGGGGGGGGCATTAGAGAGGCATGTTTTTTGTTTTAACTGGGAAGAAAAAGTATTTTTTGCTTTGCCTGCACGATTTAACACCTAGTTGTTGCTCCAAGCAGTTTGCTATTTAAAAAAAAAAGTCCCCGGAAGAAGGGAGGCCGGTGCAAGGGTGGGAATTGGAGGCAGGGATAGCTCCACACATTTCCTTAGCATGTGGCTTGCTGGTTGCGCTCCTCTAGCTTGCACCTTTTAGTTGGGGGAATCCACTTTATGCAATTCCCCAGCTAGCACTATAAAATGGAGGGTGTAGCTACCGATTTGCTGCTTGGATGCTGGATTTTGGTGTTGTTGTGTGCAAAATGCCAAAAATATGGCATCTTCATAAGGTGAGTATTTCACTATCTTTATTGGGTGCGGAATGACCCCAATTTTCTTCAAGCAGTTAGTATAAAATGTTCCTTTTCTATCAGGATTTACTGAATTTACTTTAGCATAGCTACCACTCACTTTTAATTGTATTAGTTTTGGGTTGTGATTAATTTAAATAAAATAAGCTTTATTCATTCTCAGCTGTAAGTCTATTCCTTTATGTAGGCAAGACAACATGAAAACATAAATAATACTGACTAATCAGTAAAGTATCACTACACAAACTAGCTATGTTATAGTATAGAAGCACAGATTCTTCGTCTACAAAGGACCATTTCCAAAGCAGCTTTTTTTTCTGCCAGAGGGGACAATGTACCCAGCATCACCAACAGGAATAAGTGCCAAAGGCTTTCACATCCAGAGTCAGCTGGCTGTTGTGGGGTTTTTTGGCTGGATGGCTATGGGATTCATTTGGCTGAATCTCATCTTGCCATGTCATATCTCTGAAGATACCAGTCAAAGTTACTGGCAAAACATCAAGGACTAAAACTACCAGACCATGACCACACAGCCAATATGAATAACTGTTTGCATCCTATATTAGTGTGGCCTCCACCAAACTGGTCTGGGGTATGAAGACGTATGAAGAAAGGTTGGGGGATCTTGGTCTGTTTAGCCTGGAGAGGAGATGACTGAGAGGGGATCTGATAACCATCTTCAAGTATTTAAAAGGCTGCCATATCGAGGATGGAGCAGAACTGTTCTCTCTTGCCCCAGAGGGACAAACCAGAACCAATGGGGTGAAATTAATTTTTAAGAAAATGCCATCTAAACATCAGGAAGAAGTTCCTGACAGAGCGGTTTCTCAGTGGAACAGGCTTCCTCGGGAGGTGGTGGGTTCTCCATCTTTGTGAATTTTTAAACAGATGCTAGATAGCCCTCTGACAGAGAGGCTGATTCTGTGAAGGCTCAAGCAGATGGCAGGTTACATCGGATGAGCAATAGGGTTGTGAGTGTCCTGCACAGTTGGACTAGATGACCCATGAGGCACCTTCCAACTCTATTATTCTATTATTATATGATTCTATGATCTGCTTATCACTGGGTAAGGTATGTTAATGGAGTCATGTAATTGCTCCCCTTAATTACCTATGTAACAATAACGGATAGTATAGTTTTCTTTGAGGTTAGTCAATGTTAAAGGTGCATATAGTTACGTTGAAGGAAAAAGATAAAATGGAAAACAGGGTCATACTTACCTGTAACTGTTGTTCAGTGAATATCTTTGCAGACACACACACGGACTGTGCATGAGCAGGCCTGTCACTGAAGAGGCCTTACAGCTATAAGCCTCTAGGGGGGTGCTGTGTGCTGGAGCCAAGAGCTTAGTTCTTGCCTAGGTAACATATCCTCCCAGACAGCAGTGTTCCCATCATTACCTCTAGCACCACTGATTTCAGAGCATGCAGCAGTGCAGGAGGGAGTGTGTGGGTACCGGCACAGAAGATACTTGATAAACAACAGTTACAGAGAAATGCAATCTTGTTTTCATCACTGATCTTCTGTTCAGTCCCAAATGGGGATTCTAGCAAACAATTCACCAAGAAGCAGGGCATGCTCCATTCACTTGAAGAGTAAATGCAAAACTGCTTTCCCTTCACATCCGTCCTGTAGATCCAGGATGTAATGATGTACAAAGATGCTGGAGACCATGTTGCAGCTCTGCAGATCTTGGCTACTGAATCTGCATCATGGAAAGCTGCAGAAGAAACTAACACTCTGAGCTGTAATATTTAGAGGGCAATCTAACACAGCTGTAGCATAACATCTTGAACTGCTGGAAAATACCCAGCTGGACAAAGTCTGGGGGGAAGCCCACTTGCCTCTATTGGGTCCCACAAAACAAACAGCACATTAACCTAGTGAAATTCTAAGGTCCTTTTAAAAGCAAAATAACAAGGCTCTCATAACATCTAACAAATGTAAAATCCTTTCACTGTCTGACCCAAGTGTGGGAAAGAAAACAAGCAACACAATGTTCTGAGACATGTGAAACCTAGAAGCTACCACACGGATAAATGAGAAGCTATGACATAGCACAATCCTCTCTAGAAAAAATATCAAATATCATAGAGCAGCTAACTCACTGACCCTTCTCACAAAAGTAATGGCTACCAAAAAGCCAACCTTTGTAGAAATCAACACAGGACAAGTAATAAGCTGTTTAAAGGGCTTCCACATTAGGTGTGTTAAAACTAGTGAAAGAGACCATTGAGGCACCAAGGGATCTCTTGGGGGCTTTACGCACCGGGATCTTTGTAGCAAATTGGTCACTGAATGAAAAATCGCCATTTAAAATAGTGGAATTCGTCGTTATGCATACCTGCCTTTGTAGTGGAATCCAGTTGCGTTTTGTAGCGTTTCCCACAGGCTTCCGGTCTCAGCAGAAATCGCTAGAAAGGAAGCGCTATTGCCGAGCTCGTCCCGCCCCTGGCCATCAAGCAGCCAATGGGCAGCCGTTAGCATGCTCCCAAACAGCCCCTTTCCCTTTAAGAAAGGTTTTTTTTTAAAAAAAAAACAGACCCATTGCAACGAATCTGTGTTAATTCGTTGCAACGGAGAGACCCATCCAGCTGCCTGGTGTGTTTGAGCTGTCGTTTGATCATTGCCACGCTCCCTCCGAGTGAAAAAAAAAATCCCCCCCCCCTCTCACGGGCCCAATTTTCGGCTGAATGAATGTGTAAAAAATAAAGGGAAAATACATCAGCAAACGGGCTTCTCTGTTCTTTGTGCTTAGTGACTGAAGGGGAGGGACTGAAGCCGGGGAAGCCTCTAAACTGAAAGAGGCTCGCTGGTGCGTTTATCCCCGCTCGCTCGGAGAAAAAAAAATGGTGATCGCTTCGCCGGAAGATCAGAGAAGAGAGCCAGGGGGAGGGACTTTGTAGAAACCGCAACAATGTTAACGCACAGGTCTTTTTCGCTAGTGTTGCAGATTGGTTGCAGGAGTGTATCGCTTTCCAGAGGGTGAATCCACTTTTGGGGATTTCCCTGAAAGCGCTACAAGGAAGCGCTTTTTGCAGATTGGTTTCAGGTGTGTGGCAGATTGTCGACGACGTTGTGCATAACAGCAAATCAGTAGCGTTTTCAATTGGCAACCATTGTGCTATTTTGAAGGCGTGCAAAAAGCCCCTTGGAGAACAAAGATTGGAAAGCCCTCTCATGGACCTCTTGGATAAATGATGGGAAAATATCACACCTCCATCTGTATAATCCCTCTGATATGCATGCCAGGGCTGACAAGAAAAGAACTTCTGCTTATACACAATGCTGCCTTTAATTTAGAAGCACAATCCCTTCTGACTTTGCAGGTAAATCTCTGGCAGATTTCACAAGTGTTCCTCACTCAGACAGAAGAGGCAAAGATCATGCTCATTTATCTGAGTCATCTTAGCACTGCACTGGGTGTACTTCCTTAATGAGGCCTTTTGGGCCACAGTTTGGGGGGGAATTCTTCCACCAAACAGTTTTCCTCACTGGACAAAGCAAGAAATCATTCCGTGGCAAATGAGGAACTGAAGGTGGAAGCACTGCTGCATGGGAGCACCTGGGAATTAAGCTCTTGGCTCCCATGTGTTGTGTCCCCTAGAGCAGGGGTAGTCAACCTGTGGTCTTCCAGATGTTCATGGACTACAATTCCCATGAGCTGGCAGGGGCTCATGGGAATTGTAGTCCATGAACATCTGGAGGACCACAGGTTGACTACCCCTGCCCTAGAGACTGTAAAGCCTCACCAATGGCAGGCGTGCTCATGTGCATTCCCCATGTGGCAATCCACAGAAGATTGATGATGAAGGAAAGATTATCTATTATTACTTGTGTACTATATCCAAACGAAAAATGTTGGTGAAGTATTATCTATTGCCAGGAATTAAATAATCTGATATAGGAAAGCCAGCTAGATGCCTAAGGCTTCTTAAGGGCATGCCAATTATACCAGACCATGCAGAGCTGGTTTTCTCTCAAGCAACCTAGTCCCACTTTTTGTTTGTTGGCTCAGGAACACCTTCATGAGTAGACACTGTTAAATTTTGTCACAGATAGTTTTCCCTCTGCCTTTTAAAAATTCTTCGCAATATTCGCCATATAATCCTATAGGGATCATGTTTGAAGGAGAGAATCAGTACAATTTCAGCCAAATTCCTGTTCCTGACCACTTTCCCCACAGCCAGCCTTCAAGACTGAAAATTAGCCCCCACCCAGATTCCCCTCTGCAAATGCCCCCCAGTATTTTAGAACATGAGCTTTTTGAGGTAACATATTTATTGGCCTCAGTGCAGTAAAGTTTTCAACTTTGGTTTAAAGTTTGGAAATTAACACACTAAAGGTTTCAGAACCATGAATTACAAAGAACAAAAGCTTCCATTCTAAAATAACTATATATTATAACTTCCAACAATTTTGATTGAGGAATAAGAATGTAATTGCAGACAGCAGAGATGCCTAAGAGGATGCAAGGTGTTAATTAACTGCTACACAGACATTTTGTTGTATTGTTGATTGATACTTGGTTGGAAACTGGCGTGAACTCCAATGGTGACTAGGAGATGCGGTTCTATTGCACTAGGCTGATTCCACACAAAAGGTTTTTCTGTGGTCATCATATTGCTGGTGCAGTTCAATTCACACTTTCAACAGAGATTCCACATGGCACCCTTGTTCACTTTTGTATACTGCTGCTCAAGAACAGCACAAAAGTAGTCTTTTCAAAAAAAAATTGCACAGTACTGCATCACTGTATTGCAATACTGTAAAACTTGCTAAGCCAGGCTTTTTCAACAGGGTTTCTCCATCACCCCAGAAGGGTTTTGTTCTTTGGGTGGGAGTTAATTAATTTTTAAATATATTTTTTTAAAATATATAAATATATATAAAATGTATAAAAAATGGGAGACATGACCATATGTGGTTATGTCGACCTCCCCCCTCCCTCCCCAATGGCCAATGATGGGCTGGAGGGAGGGAGGGGAGGGACCATGGTCATATAAATCTGGGGGCATGGCAGGGATGTGTGGCCTGCTGACATCATTTCCAGGGTTTCTTGAAGTCTGAAGAATGTTTCAGGGGTTTCTCAATGGTAAAAAGGTTGAGAAAGGTTGTGCTAAGCACTAGAAAGTAATGGCCATCTCACTGGGGTCATCTTCATTGGGAAGACTAATGGGCACCCTACTGCTCTGGAGAAGAGGAAACAGCACTTTAGAAATGCTAATCTAGAGTGCAAGGAAAAGCACATGCCACTGTCCTGAAGCCCATCCCCAATCTCAATTTTGTTGGAGCAACCACATCAAAGCAGAGAAAGAGGGCGAGGTGGCATACCTTTCCTTCCAGACTCATAAAAAAGAGTGTTCTAACGACACAGTGATGGGAAAGTTCATTTTTCATTTCTGATTTTTTTAAAAAGCAGCACTTTTAGAGGAAGAAACAGAAATGTTAGTGGGGATAATATGTACAGAAATGAAGGATGATATTGTGTGGTCAAAAAAAAAGGTGCAAGTCTAGAGGGGCTAAAATGGTGGAAAACTTTTGTGTGGAATCAAACCAAGGTTCATCTTTCCCCTCTCAACCGTTTAGACATTTTTCATTGCTGCTTTCTTAGACGAGTGATCAATTCAGTGTTTCCTCAGCTTTCATACTCAGGCAATCCTTGTATTGCTCTTTTGTGCCAACACTCAAGATGATATTACCTTGGCAGGTCCTTTCATTGATCAACAGTTTGTATCCCTTTTTGCAACTGCACTCAAAACTGCCCACTGTGTTCCGGCAGATGTGATCACAACCACCATTGTTCAACCGGCATTCATCAATGTCTGTGATAGGGAGGAAAAACAAAGGGGAAAACAAATTTAATTAAAATAGCAAAAGAAATGTAATAGCTAAAGAAATGGCTAGACATTAACTAATATATAATTTGATGGAACATGTGGATGGGATGCCTGAGTTCAGTTCCCAACAATACACTGATCCTGATTGGGGGCCCATAATTCCTGTAATAGGCATGGCTTTTTACATATTCTGACATATTAGTAAACACCTTTGATTAATTTTATATCCCTATGAACAACAAGTACTTGACCAGATTATTTGATTAGGAGGAAAATATTAGGTATGGTTCATATGTTCTATTGAATCATGATTATTTTATGTGAATAAAACATAAAAATTTAAAGGCAACATAGCATGTGCTTCCCTTTTTGCTATTGAAAACTGTTGACATACTGCTCTTGTGTCATCTTAAATTTAGTTATACTTACCCAGTTCCATTGAAACCAACAGCCTTAGAAAGGTGTAACTACTTATGCTGGCTATGTAATTTTAGCACAACCAGAGAACAATGCTTGATATGCCACAGATAGAGACTCTCACCCATGAACGTCTCAGGAGCATCTTCTGCATTACTTGTTAGTTCCCCAGTGGACTGGTTATAATATTCCTTCTACCATGTGAGAAGAACCATATAAATAAAAAAATTCAATAGCCAGGGAAGAGCATAACCTGATTCTTTATTTGGATTTTTAAAATGTATTTGTGGTTTTTATTGCCCCATCCCCAGTCTGCAAATTAATAAAACACGTATGCATTCTCTTATGCAATTTCAAGGGATAACTACAATTTTGAAACTGCCAAGCTTACCTAATATTGGATTGATAATAGCATGCACTCATAGTTACTAATTTTATTAAATAAAAAATGGAAATTTTTCTATGGATTTTGTCCCCTGCAGAATGAGAGAGTACAAGTTAAAGGATTCAGATAATCCATATACATATTCACAGCATTGCCTTTTTCTGGCAACCATTTGCAATATGTTCTGTAGGGATGTGTAAACTCCCTCCGTATTTTTCAGGTTTGGGTAGATGAACCCCCCAAATATAGGTATTTATATAGGTATTTAATTATATCAATATTCCCAAATCCCAGTTATGGTATGCTATATGGATTCGGTAAATATTGAGGAATGCCAGTTTATTTTCAGCCCCATTGTACACTATGGGGACCCTTACAGTCAATGGTCCCCATAGGGTATAATGGAGAATAGGTCTGGGGGTATCTGGGGCTCTGCTTTTTAGGTACAGGCACCAAATTTGTAGCTTAGCTGCTGGTGCCTTTCCTCAAATCCCTCCGCCCAAGACTGAAAAAGATTGGTTGGGGGGGGGAGGGTCCAATTCTATGGCCCCCAAAATAAGGTGTCTGTAGCCTCCATTGTTTTCAATGGATGGGCGGGAGAAGCATCTAAATTTTAAAGGGAACATGGTTATGTCTAAAATTTAAATGCCTTTGCAAGCTGTGGCATGAATGGACTCTGTGTTTAAAGAGCTTGAAATTCCTTTAAACATCTTTGCCAAGTCATGAGTTCACCTTGCAACATCCTTCAACTTCAGCTTTCCAGTGGTTCTGAAAAATCCCAGGTTCGGCTATTTCAGATAGCTGAAAAATATCAAAATCTATATCCAGTTGAAAAAATATCTAGGGTTTTTTTTTTTTTTTTGGTTTGGATTAGCCGAATGCATACCCCTAATGTTCTGCTAAGGAAAAATAACAGAGAAAGCCTAGGCATACATGTATATATTTTGCACATGAACTTCCACAAAAACAGCCACGTCCCACATCAGGCAGAGATCTGGTGACCATAGATAACTGACATGATTTGTAGTACTCGGTTGCTTAGTCAACTGTATTACTACCCAAGTGGAATGATATTTTTCTGCCAGGCTTCTTAGGTGATGACAAGTTGGAGTACTTTCTAAGTGGTAATGCTTCCCCACATATCTCATATGGCGGGATGGCCATCTGATCAGTAATCTATGACTGGTGGAATTAATTGGGATGGTGTTCTCCTTAACAGCAGAATTTTGTGGCTAGTGTCTTCATGAATAGCTTCTCTTCCCTACTTCGTTTTCATATTTTCCAGACTTCACCATATCATATGTTGTTTATATATTTTGAAAGAGTTCAGTACTTGTAGTTTCTGGGAGATATTTTTAAAATTTCCATTTACATATTGATTCATGTGAGAATATTGTGGGATGTTTTTAAAATTAATTTAACAGCATTCATTTTTTAAAACTGGAAAGCCACAGCCTGAGTCTTCATGTCATCTTTGTGTATTTATTTATTTAAGCTACTTCTATGCCACTTCTTCAGAGCCTGCTCAAGGCAGCTATAAAACAGTATCACCACAATATTAAAAGTAAGCCACTAAAATGCCATTAAAACTATTCATAAAACAGAAGAAGATCATTAAAAAGCTGGTAGTATAAAAACCCTTAATTAAAAGTCTGGGTAAAACGACAGTTTTGGCCTCACATGCCTCACATGCATGCACCAGGTGATCCCAAGGGTGAACCCAGAATGGGGCTTTCAAGGCGAGTAAGGAGCAGAGGTAGTTTACCACTGCCTTCCTCTGCAGAGCCTTCCAAGTGCCAGCCCTGTTTAGCTTAGACTTATAGTGGCCCTAGCAAAGGGCTTTGCAAGCAAGTTCCAAAGGTGAACTGACCCCACATTAAATGCCCAGTCCCTAGTTGCTGCCCACCATGCCTCTGAAGGCAAAGACATAGATAGTGCTTTGGAGGCTTTAGAGGCAACTCTTCTTAACTAGCAGGTTGAATAGTATGGGAGGAGGCAGTTCTTCAGGTACCCCAATAGCAAGGGATTTAGAGCCTTAAAATAAGAACCAGTACTCTGAGTTATCCCCAGGAACAGAAGAGCCAATGTGGCTCTTTCAGTTTCAGTGATAAGATTCCAATAACCAATCCCTGATGATAGCCTGGATGTCACATTTTGGATCAACTGAACTTTCCAAACCATTTTCAAAGGCAGCCCCACGTAGAGATCATTAAGGTAATTGGACTTGGGTGTGATCAGAGCATTGGGTAGAAAAAATGGGGAACAAAAAAACAGGTCTTCTTTGTTAACGTGCAAAGAAGAAGAGTTGGTTTTTATATGCCGCTTTTCTCTACCCGAAGGCTTGCATTCGCCTTCCCTTTCCTCTCCCCACACCCTGTGAGGTGGGTGAGGCTGAGAGAGCCCCCATATTCCTGCTCTGTCAGAGCAGTTTTCTCAGTGCTGTGGCGAGCCCAAGGTCACCCAGCTGGCTGCATGTGGGGAAGGAGCTCGCCAGATTAGAAGTCCATACTCCTAACCACTATACCAAACTGGATAATAGGCATAGATAATGTAAATTATGCACAGTTGGGGGTGGGGCAAGAAATGTGCCACAAAATGTCATGGAATGGGTATTATAACTACTATACCAGGGGTAGTCAACCTGTGGTCCTCCAGATGTCCATGGACTACAATTCCCACGAGCCCGTGGGAATTGTAGTCCATGAACATCTGGAGGACCACAGGTTGACTACCCCTGTACTATACAACACCAGAAATCTCAGTAATTATGGAGTGACAGTAGCCATGGAATATTAGCTTTCAGCAATTATTGAGTAAGTGAGCAATGCTTGAGCAAACCTTTAGGAAGAGAACAGACTTCTTCATGTTTCTCTATAGGGTGAGTGGCTTATCTGTATTTGCTTATTTTAATGTGTAATTTAGAGGTACCCAATTTTGAGGGAGGCAAACCTCCAAAGATATATATATCTTCCTCAGAGGCAACTGAGCATAGTATGTTCTCAGTAATACTGTGCAAACTAATTGGTCTCTAAGGTACTACTGGACGTGGTTAAACAAGAAATGAGAAGACTGAACATCGACATTTTAGGAATCAGTGAACTAAAATGGACAGGAATGGGTGAATTTAATTCAGATGACCATCAGGTATACTACTGTGGACAAGAATCTCGCAGAAGAAATGGAGTAGCATTCATAATCAATAAGAGAGTAGGAAAAGCAGTCTTGGGATACAATCCCCAAAATGACAGATTGATCTCAGTTCGAATCCAAGGCAAACCATTCAACATCACAGTGATCCAGGTCTACGCCCCAACCACTGCTGCTGAAGAGGATGAAGTTGATCAGTTCTATGAAGCCCTACAACACCTTCTAGAAGCAACGCCCAAAAATGATGTGCTTATCATCATGGGGGATTGGAATGCTAAAGTAGGAAGCCAAAAGATAACCGGGATAACAGGCAAGTTTGGCCTTGGAGTACAAAATGAAGCAGGGCACAGGCTGGTAGAATTTTGTCAAGAGAATACAATGGTCATAGCAAACACTCTTTTCCAGCAACCCAAGAGACGACTCTACACATGGACATCACCAGACGGTCAACACAGAAATCAGATTGACTATGTGCTCTGCAGCCAAAGATGGAAAAGTTCTATCCAGTCAATAAAAACAAGACCAGGAGCTGATTGTGGTTCAGATCATGAGCTTCTTGTTGCAAAATTTAGGCTTAAATTGAAGAAAGTAGGGAAAAGCACTAGGCCACTCAGGTATGAACTAAATCATATCCCTGACGAATACACAGTGGAGGTGACAAATAGATTTAAGGAATTAGATCTGATAGACAGAGTGCCTGAAGAACTATGGACGGAGGTTCGCAACATTGTACAAGAGGTAGCAACTAAAACCATCCCAAAGAAAAAGAAATGCAAGAAATCAAAATGGCTGTCTGAGGAAGCTTTACAAATAGCTAAGGAGAGCAGGGAAGTGAAAGGCAAGGGAGAAAGAGAAAGATACACCCAATTGAATGCAGAATTCCAGAGAAAAGCTAGAAGAGATAAGAATGCCTTCTTAAATGAACAGTGCAAACAAATAGAAGAAAACAATAGAATGGGGAGGACCAGAGATCTTTTCAAGAAAATTGGAGATATGAAGAGAACGTTTCATGCAAAGATGGGTATGATAAGGGACCAAAATGGTAGGGACCTCACAGAAGCAGAAGAGATCAAACAAAGGTGGCAAAATTATACAGAAGAACTATACAAGAGCGAGCTTAACATCCCTGATGACCACAATGGGGTAGTTACTGACCTGGAGCCAGACATCCTGGAATGTGAAGTCAAATGGGCCTTAGGAAGTCTGAGCAACAATAAAGCTAGTGGTAGTGACAGCATTCCAGTTGAACTATTCAAAATTTTAAAGGACAATGCAGTAAAAGTGCTACACTCAATATGCCAGCAAATTTGGAAAACTCAACAATGGCCACAGGATTGGAAAAGGTCAGTTTACATTCCAATCCCAAAGAAGGGCAATGCCAAAGAATGTTCAAACTACCGCACCATCGCACTAATTTCTCATGCTAGCAAAGTTATGCTCAAAATCCTACAAGCTAGGCTCCAGCAATATGTGGACCGAGAACTTCCAGAAGTACAGGCAGGATTTCGAAGAGGCAGAGGAACTAGAGATCAAATTGCCAACATACGCTGGATCATGGAGAAAGCTAGGGAGTACCAGAAGAACGTCTACTTCTGCTTCATTGACTATGCTAAAGCCTTTGATTGTGTGGAGCACAACAAATTGTGGCAAGTTCTTAAAGAGATGGGAATACCAGAGCATCTTATTTGTCTCTTGAGAAATTTATATGCAGGTCAAGAAGCAACAGTGAGAACTGAACATGGAATCACTGACTGGTTCAAAATTGAGAAAGGAGTTCGGCAAGGCTGTATACTGTCGCCTTGCCTATTTAACTTGTATGCGGAGCACATCATGAGAAAGGCGGGATTAGAGGAGTCACAAATTGGGATCAAGATTGCAGGGAGAAATATCAACAACCTCAGATATGCAGATGATACCACTCTAATGGCAGAAAGTGAAGAGGAACTAAAGAGCCTGTTGATGAGGGTGAAGGAGGAGAGTGCCAAAGTTGGCTTGAAACTCAACATCAAGAAAACAAAGATCATGGCATCCGGCCCTCTCAATTCCTGGCAAATAGAAAGGGAAGAAATGGAGATAGTGACAGATTTTATTTTCCTGGGCTCCAAGATCACTGCAGATGGGGACTGCAGCAAAGAAATTAAAAGACGCTTGCTCCTGGGGAGGAAAGCTATGTCAAATCTAGACAGCATCCTAAAAAGCAGAGACATCACCCTGCCAACAAAAGTGCGTTTAGTCAAGGCTATGGTCTTCCCAGTTGCAATGTATGGCTGCGAAAGTTGGACCATAAGGAAGGCCGAGCGTCAAAGAATTGAGGCTTTTGAACTCTGGTGCTGGAGAAGACTCTTGCGAGTCCCTTGGACTGCAAGGCGAACAAACCGGTCAGTCCTAGAGGAGATTAGCCCTGACTGCTCTTTAGAAGGCCAGATCCTGAAGATGAAACTCAAATATTTTGGCCACCTCATGAGAAGGAAGGACTCCCTGGAGAAGAGCCTAATGCTGGGAGAGATCGAGGGCAAAAGAAGAAGGGGACGACAGAGAATGAGGTGGATGGATGGAGTCACTGAAGCAGTAGGTGCAAACTTAAATGGACTCCGGGGAATGGTAGAGGACAGGAAGGCCTGGAGGATCATTGTCCATGGGGTCGCGATGGGTCGGACACGACTTCGCACATAACAACAACAACAAAGGTACTACTGGATTCCAGTCATTGTCTGAGCTAATGTTAGTCTCGCACACACAGAGCTCAGGCTTCCTATAGCAAATGTGCTAAAGCAGCAGCTACTTGTCTATGAGCAGAGAGCCACCAGATGTTAAATCTGGAGGGGTGTGAAGGCAGCAGTGATTTAGACATCTTTGCCTCAAGCAGCAAAAAGCTAAAGCCAGCTCTGGACTATCATGATCACCACCCCTAGTGCCTCAATGAGGTGCCTAGGTAAGGGAGGAGGTGAGGCCGAGGGCTCAGACAAGCCCTGGGCTCCAGGATCAGAATAATCACAGTCTGGATGAGGTGGCTAAGTGGCTTTCGGTACTCAAATAACAAGGAGAGGGACTGTAAAGACGAAGTAAATTGGAAAAGGAAATAGCCTTCAGAGAACAGTAGTTTTGAAAATAAATGTGAACATTTTTTTTAAACCTTACAACTTGGCTGTTTTGCAAAAGCAAACATAACCCACCCCTATATAATTTCCTAAATTCTCAAAAAGCTCCAACTACCTGTTAAGGGATATTTTTACTTACAAGTCAGAAAATTTACTGCTAGGAAATGGTCTGTAAAATAGAATGAGCCAAGGCTGATAAATCCCAGAAAAAGGGCTCAGGCAGCCCTCATCCAAGGCTGCTCCCTTGTCTCTCCCCCACCCCAACAATTCCATCAAGAACTATGCTGGAGCTTTTACTATTATTATTATTGTTATTGTGAGTGAAGTGAACTAGCAGTAAAACAGCTCCAAACTGTAATAAAATCCCAGACACAGGGGATATGGCTCTGGGTTATTATGCTTTCCTGGAACTCTAGCATCTTAGAGGCGGTGAGCTCCGAAAAATAATAACGAAGCAAATGGGGTCTGGAATCAGTAAGGCGGTTAGACAGCTTTCAGCAGAAGGGCTTTTTCCTTTTAACTAAGGTCATGTTCCCTGGAGCTGCCAGAGACAGAACACAGATGCCCTCCATTTGTGGAGTCTCACCTTTTTCTCTGCGAGCCTTTCCAGATGATTAAAAAAAACCCAGCCTGCACGCTTCTCTTACAGAAAAACTCATGCTAGCGCAGATCCAACGCCAACAGCGTGATATCCTGCCTTTGTGTAATGGATTGGGGAGGCCCCTGGGATTTTGCTGTTTAATGCGGACTGAATTTTCTTCTCGATTGCCTCTTTGAAATAAATATATTGGGCGGAATTTGTGCTCTATTTATGGAAGGGACAACCCTTCAAAGAATAAATAAAATCAAAAGCAAGTCACCCATGAAGGACAGGGCACTGTTGTAATGAGAAAGGGCAGCCTTGCTGGAGTTTGCTCCCTTTTTCTTTTTTTTAAGGTGCAACCCAACATCAGAGTGGTGCTCAGTCTCAAGCAGTGCAAGTCTAAGCAGAGTTAAATCCATCTAAGTCCACTGAAGTAAACTGTTGTTATATAGGGGAAACACCTTGTGTTATTTCACATCAGCTGATGCTGTGGCATTATCCAGTGGATGTCCATGTCTATAATCATATTTCATAATATATTCACTTGCAAATGGATACAATAGTGGTGAGCAGTGGTAAGAATAGCATTTTCCAAGTAACAAAACGCTGTGGTAAGAGTGATAGGTTAAAATATGAAATCCCTGAGACAGAAGTGCTCGCTGGATAAAACTATCCAGAATCAGAGTAATGTCTGAGCAACAACTGTCCTGTTATTTTGTAAAAACAACCTTTTTGAAAGCCTTAAATGCTTTGGCTAGGTCAAGAATATTGACTTGATATGGAGCAGAAACCATGGGTATGTGCAAGCAGATCTATTTTAGCAGGGTTGTTACATGCCTGAACTAGTAATCAATTTCATTGTTCAGCCATGAACCCACTAGGTGTATGAAAAAACAGCACCTTTTCACATATGCAGGTACAGAGTTATAGTATATCTTCTTTGCAAAACAGTAAACCAGTTTCATTGCTTTGGTGATACTGGTTGGCTATGTTGGTTATGTTTAGCCACAGAATAGGGATAAAACCTTGCAAAAACTAGAACAAATACTAAGGTAGTAGCTTACATAGTCATAGTGCTAACAGCATTGTCCAAAGATGTCCATAACTTTATCCCACTCTGTTTGGGGTCTCCAGTGGTTCCCACTACTAGTACCAATTATTGTATGACCAATTGGAACAGGGCACTTTTGTGCAGTAAAAGGCAATAAAAGTGCCTCTTTAAAAATGGTAAATCTATAGTAAATAAACTATATATTACAATAAATAAACCAACCAAGAAAGAGTTTAAATGAATAGTCTGTTGCCATGCACTGATTAAATCACGGCCATGATAAGAATGCAAAGATCTCATCCTCTCATGTTAGAACATCCCACTGTATCTGCAGGTCAATTGAAATACGACTTCATAACTCAAGCTTTGCTCCACTCTCTAGTTGGATATACATTTAATTGCCATTTACCTTTACATGTTTTCCTGTCAGGTTGGAGCATGAAACCCATTGGGCAGCTACAGTGCACACCAGTTGCTGCATCATGGCATTTACTGTCACAGCCTCCGTTGTTGACGGCACAAGTCTCTACAAGAAGATAAAGGAATAATTAAGAGCACTTGTAAAGTATGCATACATTTATAGCCAGTTAAGTCTGAGATGACCATCCAAATGAGGATATTTAATACATATAAATAAAAAATCTGCAATCTGAACTTAGGGTATTTAGTTTGAGATATCCTTAAAACAGGGGGAAACAAATTTGCAAGTATTTGGCTCAGAAAGCAAAAATAAAAGATCAGTGGGACTCTAGTCTAAATCACTTAACTGAAGATTCAGATACCTGTAGGCTAAAGTTTGAATTCAACTTTAAAGAATTTAAAAGAAAAAGCTTTAAAAAGTTCAAATTCAGAAAAAACTTTATATAAATTTCAAAGTTTATCTAATTCTAAGATAAATCTGTACACTTCAAAAATAACACAATATGCAATTTTATCAAAATTAAACAAACCCATACATTAATAATGATAGTTTCAACATAATTAGTCAGTTAGGATTAATAGGCTCAACAGAATCAGAGACCTAGGTACACTCTCTCTTCTGTTAGCAGAAATTATCAGCAGCACCCATACCCTAGCCTTGGAAGAAGGTTCATTGTGTTGAAATACTCAAGATCTGCAATGTGCATAATTCAAAGGCATAAGAAGAATATCCTACAGGGGGCATCAGAGGAGATGTGCATTAATAAAATTAGAATAGGAACTTCCTGATGTGTTTCAAATGACCTCCAGTGTTCTGATTGGCTCAATAGGAGATATCCTGCTCCTTTGAGCAAGCTCCCTGTTTGCATTCAGATCAAACAGAATGAAGAACAGTTATACAATTAAGTCTCTGTCTCTTCTTTCTATACAAATTTTGTTTCTTTTCTTAATAAAATAATTTTATTCTTTTAAACAGCTTGGGGCTCTGCTTCTCTTTGCATATTTAAACTCTGTCAAAACACTGAATGTAGTGTTTTTTCTTGATAATCTGATAATCTACCAGTATATGCTAGATAATTTTTTTCATGCTACTGCTGCAGCATGACTTTTAGTGGTGCAAAGATGGAAACAGCAAGACCTGCCTGGAGTAGATATATGATTGGAGAACTTGCTACAATGGCTACATTGACAAACTTAGTGAATAGAAGACCTCCCGAAGAATGTTACAATCACTGGAACTGTTATCTAAAATATTTGAATAAGTAGTCATTTTGAAGTATTAGATAATTGTGTAGGAAAAGATATACTATATTATGTTACCGACTCTTTTCTATTTTAAACAACAACAACAACAATAATAATAAATTATTAATTTAAAACCCCACGCTGAATATAGTGGAATTTACTGGCAACTAAATATAGATAATATCTATGCTTTTACTGCCTGCCTGGATTTTTCCACAGCGATTCAGGAACATAAGTAAAGGGACACAAATAGTGATATCCCCAACATTATACAAAGTGGTTTGAATAGCTGCTAACAATTTCTGATGTGGAACCATATACAGCAGCAGGTAAGCACAAACTTTTACTGTGCAGAGGTCCAACATCAACGTTCAGCTACCAGAACTACTATCAATTTACTTTTAAAACTCTTAGTGTGATATTAGAGAGGTTAAAATATTTCATAGCTAGATAGAATCTGAAAATACAAATATTATCATATGAAAAACATTTTTTATGCTGGCAACCATCCTTCTTCCAAGGAGATCAGAGACCCATTTTATGCTTGTAATATCCCTGTAAAACAGATTAAGGTGAAACATAGTGATGGGGTTGGGTGAGAATGAGCATGGAAGAAGCAATAGATGAGAAAGAGGTGCCTAACCTGCCCCTTGACTGCTGGTTTCCTCCCTGCAAATTAGGTTTGTAAATTTCACATAGTAAAGCAAACTTTTGGATTTTAAATTGTATTATGACTTGAACACTTAAAAATTAACAAATTCACAATCTATCTACCTTACATACATTATTCATATTATCAGCTCTGTCACTGATATTTGTTAAGACAGCGGTCCCCAACCTTCTTGTAGTCGGGGACCGCCTCCGAGGGTGGGAGAGCGCCGGCGGCCCGGCCACAGCAGCTGCACGTAAACGTGCACGCGCAGTTGCCGCACATGCGCGTTTTCGCCACTAGGTGGCGCTAACGCGCATGCGCAGAACAGCCGCACTTGCACGTTTTCACCAGCAGGGGGCACAAACACGCATGTGTGGCGGCTCCGCGCGTGCGCGTCACTGGCGTGCCAGCGGCCGCGCCTGCCTCTTCCCCCCCTCGCTGCGGGGGGAGGGGAAGGCAGGCGCGGCCGCTGGCGGCCCGGTACCATGGCCTTAATGGCCCGGTACCGGGCAGCGGACCGGGGGTTGGAGACCTCTGTGTTAAGAAACACTAACGTGAACATGGTTTGCTGTCAGTTTTGTTTCTGCAGTGTATAGCACATGTTCTTCAAATGTGTAGGTAACCCCCCCCCACTTTCCCGCAAATTTTAGAAAAACATTAAGAGCATTTATGAAAAGTAAATGTTACTGTTTTAACATTTAATGTTATTCATCTCTTCTGCAATGTTCCCAACCACAGTAAGTTTAAAAATTCTTTTCCCAGAGCTAAGATCCAAAACAACAATTTTACACATCTGGAAAGGGCAATGGGATCAGAGAATTGGCAGACATGGGAAAGATTAAATATTCGATCCTCCTGCTCATCAGTCTTCCCCTAAGTGCCCACCTGGTCCCTGCATTCCTGTTATCTCAGACAAGTGACTGAGGGGTCAAATTTGCTGAGACTAGGGGTTTATCCTACTATTAGTCTTCTGTATATGGGAGAGCAAATGGCCATGAAGGTCCCTTCCCTGGACTGTAACAACATGTGGCCTTAACAGATCCATTTATCTAGATCTGCTGCCATTGTGTGTGAATGGATGATCCAATTTTAACAGCAAAAATGCCTGCCAGAATGAGAGGGATTATATTCTCTTTGCAAGTCCTGATTTCTGCATAGCTCTTCCTCCACAAGCTCCTCTCTCCGAGTCAAATGCACTTCTTGTATGTGACAATAGCTGAAATGAAAGGTGCTTCAGGGGAGTTAAACTGCAAAAAGGGGTGCAGCTTAGCTGCTTCTCCTTTTTGTATGCTATTAAGGAGAACAGGCCTTAACAAACTGTCTACCATCATAATGTACAGTTTGAGTATGAGTTTTCAAACTGAAAAAGAACCTAAAATACAGATTACCTATCTTACTTGAATAATCTAGCAGCAAGTATTTTCTGTCTACTGAAGAAATAAGCAGGCAATAAAAACAATAAATTATCGAAAGCTGAGAGCTCAGCATAGACAACATGAACATGTTTCTTCCTTCCAAAAGCCTAAGTGTTCAAAGAGCATACCTTAATCTGAAGCCATGAGACACACAGCCATGTCCCAACTGTGGCAACAGGAAAGTGAAATCTAGAGGCCGAGGCAAAAGGACACAAGTATCTCTTTCCACAGAAACAAGTAGATTTTTCGAAGATTTGAATTCAAAACCTCGACACAATTAGAGCAAGTAATTCATGGCATATAAAATTTTTTTGAACCTCTGGCAGATCAGCCTGAGGAGGAAACCTGTACTGAAAAAGGATGAAGATTTTGATAAGCTCAGCAGGATTCAGAATAATGAGAAAACTCCACCGGAAGCAACAGTGCATCTGCCATACTTATCCTATTCAACTGTTTCAAAGAATTATATTTTGCCAGCCCATTACCAGGATAGCACCTCTGTCATAAAGTGTGCAAGTAAAGAGAATTATAAAGCTCATGCCAATGTGACCAACATAACTTCTGTCTAGGAATAAACAAGGTTTTATAATATTAGTTGATTTCTTCTCATCATGTCAGATGGGCTGGAACCATATTGAAGGTTGGACAAAATGCCCTCCACTGGCTCCTCTCTAAGCATGCTGTCCCATTTTCCTGAATATTAATCTTAATTAATGTTATTTAATTTTTAAACTGTATTCCTATTACAAAATACAACAAATGAATATGGTGCATGTTATAAGCCAAATGGCCTGTTTTGATGACAAAAAGCATTAGTATTAGTTACTGAAGTCCTTATTTTAGCGGAATATGTCATCCCTTATTCCAGTACAAGGAAGTTCAGAACAAAACATTCTGGGTGGCCCTCATTAAAGTATACTCCAGCTTCACAGAAAATCTCATATTGAGTCCTTGTTTTAAAATTTTGAACTAGCAATAAGCATTTCCTGTCAACCAGCATATTCCCCTCCTTAGAAAATCTGTTCAGAACTGTCACAAACATCTATGCAAGAGTGGTAAGTAAGGACTCTGGAGTAACCCCCACCTCCAAGCTTCTGGTAATTGGTAACCATTAATAAAGCTGGTAAGGAGTACTGGGGTGAGCTGGAATTCACTGCCTAACCACCAATCAGGTAGGATGTCCTGCCCCTGGTCGCATCCACCTCCAGCCTGGTAAGCAGCAGCTGGGAGGGAGGAGGGCCTAGGACTGTGGGCTGGTGGGAAGAGGTTGCCCCTGCCCTGAACAGCCCCAGCTGCAGCCTTGCCAGGCCTTGATAGAGCTGCAGGGTCAACAGGAGGAGGAGCGGACTGCCCCCCCAACCCGAGAAGGCCTGATGAAGCCTCTCCAGGCCTTGCCTGGCCTGCACGAGGCAGGGGGGTGGCCAAGCGCCTGTTGTATTCAGAGATAAAATGGACTTTTTTTGCTAGTAGGATAAAAATTGCACTCAGCATCAACTTGGACATAGTTCTCACAGAGGTCTCTCAGACCCACCTACCTCACAGGGTGCCTGTTTTGGGGAGAGAAAGGGTAGGCAATTATAAGCTATTTTGAGACTCCTTTGGGTAGTAAAAAGTGGGATACAAAAACAAGCTTTAATTCAGAAACACTTCCTATATAGCATACCTTTCATTCATGTTTCAACATATTGTTCTTTTTTCATTCTCACTTCCTTGTATTTCTATATTTAAAATTCAACCTTTCAAAGAGTTCTGAGGAACTCTAAAACTTGCTCATCACTTTGTGACAATTTGTTTGATCTTAATAAATAAGTGCTTTAGGGTTTGTTTTGAGCTTTTTCTCCCCTAACGAACCAACAATTTTTGTCTACAGTAGTAAGAACATATTTTGTGAATGGGAAGTAAAGCCTAAAATTTTCCATTCCCTTTTTAAACTCCACCCCCCAAATAGGGCACATATGACAGCATTTGCAACTAGCATTCTAATCAGTTTCAATATGTGTTGTTTCTGCTACTCATTTACAATTTTTGCCAGTAACTTCAATAGGATATGAACTCGATTTTTAATTTGTACTGATGGTACACTGGACATTCTCCAGAATACAAACATGAAAACCCCTTTTTATGAAACTTGTCACCTAATTAAATCTTTTCTTTTAAAAATCCATTACTGAACCTGCTTCTGTCTACTTGTCAGTATGTGGCAGCTCCCCTCTCTCACCCTATGTAACAAATCTGTCCACCAAATGATAGAGGGGGACAATTCAAATTCTAACAATTAGACTTCTGAGAGATTTTATTATTTGACCATTGCTCTACACAGAAGTTTCCCACAAATCCATCCCATGTGCCAATTCTGAGAAAACATACTGATATCATTAGCACACTAACATTTCCCCTTCTAAAAATCCTAAAAAGAAGATCCAAAGGACTTTAATTAGTATCACCAAAAAATTCATGTTGGTTTTCGACCAAGAAATGTAACAATTACATTCCATTGTAATTCTTAAGTGCTTTCTTTTCTTATTTATTTAAAATGGGCTGGATTCAGACTAAAGTTTCTGCTAACAGATGGGAAGATGTAATTTCTGCCAGTTCTCCATTCCAGCTGCAGACCTCCAATCTGATCCTTATGCTATTCCTGATGATCCCTCTCTCCTTTGAACAGCATTTCAGGGATATCAGTGAGCTGGGGGGGAGGGGAGGGCAGGAAAAGTTCTGGTCTGCTGACAGAGTTGCCTTTTAAACAAAGTCTGAGTCCAAGGGCACTGACATGACCAACCAAGTTTAATTCTGGGTATAAGCTTTCGTGTGCATGCACCCCATTCTGTTGGAGAAAATTTAGTGTAGATTTTCATTTTTCTCCTATTCAATAGGACCCTAAGAGACGTACATAAAATTTAAGAACAGCCACAATATTGTATCAAATAGATAAAAATAAAAGGAAGCAAGCCAGAATTTTCATTTATAGGCTACTGAAGGCACAATGAAAGAGCTCTGTTTCACAGAGCTTCCACAACCTTTTCAAGTTTGGGTTTTTTCCTAATATCCTATTCCACAGCACAGCTGCAATAAAAGTGGGAGCATGAGCAAAGACAGTTCTTCTCATTGATCTAAGTGGGGGATCCGGTAACAATCCCTTGTCTGATGATCAGCACTCTCTTGTGGGCACATTATAATATATGCATGCATAAATAATGATAATAGTGATAAATATCCTGTTTGTTTTCTGACCACTGGATGGGGAAAACCTTATGCTCATGCTTTTTGATTATAACTTTACAATCACCATTACTCTGGGAATGTCTGTAGCCTCAGAACATGCCGAGAGCTCATAGAATTCTGTATGCACATAAGCATACTATGGAGGCTTTGGTCTTGTAGTAAATAAGAATCAAAGTATTAATGGCATATTTCACTATATTTTATACAGCTGTTATGCAATTAGCATTATACAACTTGATATGTAATAATAAATTCTATATAAACAGGGTGTTAAAATGTAGTTAAGGAATTTAAAAACCTATCAGCAATCAAAATTTATTTTGCATTCACTCTCCCATTGTAGTTTCAAGGGATTCTTTTGCAAATCTTTACCATCTGCCTTAGATTTAATTGTCTTGAGTAATTTTGTATTGCTTGCATATGTTATTCATTCACATTAATGAATATCTTATGTAGCAAATTAAGAAACAGCATATCCTCTGGACACCCTATTAACCTACCTCTGTTGGGAAATGAATTAATGATCCACATAGAACCGGAAAGCATGTTAAGCACACATAGCCAGAAACTACAAAAATTGAGTCCAATGGCACCTATAAGACCAGAAACTATATTCATTATGAAAAGAGACATCTAATTAATTACATCTGACAGAGTTGGCTGTTACCTGCAAAAGCCTATATCGCACCAACCAATGAGATTCTAAGATGAAACAAAACTTTATCATTTTGGTGCTATAGCCCAGTGTAGCTACTTTTCTGAAATAATGAGGCACAATGTAAAATGGTTTGTATTGTTCTGTGGTGATATTAACATGGGGTAGATGAGGAGAGTGTGGTTCCCAGGCCTAAGTGAATAAACATGACTCACAGAACCACAAAGGGCATCCATGAGGACTGACTGAGTCAGATGATGGGGAAAAGCAAGGCTGCAATCACCATAATTCACCAACAAACAAAAAGAGCCTTGTGTGTTAAAACAGCATTCTAGACATTATGCCTCTGTACCATAGAAACCAAGCGATCAGTAATTATGACTTAGTTCTCACTGTGATGATAAACCTGTTTTTGGGCTGTACATCTTTAGATTTCAAGTGGGAGTTCACAAGATGTAATGCTTCCCTACAGGAGTCTGATGGGGTTGGGGGGAGACAAACTGAAATCTTTTCCAGACACAGAAAACTAGCAGACCAGGGAGGAAAGTAAAACAGGACATTTTCACCTGATATGCAGTTGTCCATATTCAGGGTTGGAGTGGGGGCACTCTATGGAGAAGTGCTCCATCACATAAGCTTAGACACAAACTTACCATTTTAGTGCAGTCAAAACAGACAACATATATAACACAGTATAATAAACTATAATGTGTAAAGTATGTTTTTAAAATACTATAATAGCTTTATAAGGACCTTGGTAGCCTTTGTGAGGGCAGAAAGGTAGGATACAAATTTTGTAAAAAAAAATTTTTTAAGATACTGGATGAGCTTCCAGGTCAGCCTATATGGTGAGCAGCTACAGCATCATGCTAGGATTTGGGAACCCCAGATGAAAATCCCAACTGAGCCAAAAAGCTTGCTAGGGGTGAGCAGTCACCTCACTGAAGTGTGGTAAGAAAGCAATAGAGGGTGGGGAAACAATTCGTTAAAGGAAGGATGTGATAAAAATGTACTAATTAAATAAGATTAGATATTCTCAATGTTTTCTAAATGGAAATAGTAGCTGCCCGGGCCCCTGATTCAAAATAAAACCACAATAATTATGGTTCAAAGCATAACCATTATTTTAAGGTCAGTTGAAGTGACTGTGGCATTCGTTACTGAGAAGAACTGGTTTTCAGGACAGAATATGGGAAGTTTTTTACCAACATACCCACAGATTATATAAGGCACCTTTAAACTGGAAACAGATAAGTTTCTAAACCTTAAAACCACTTGGGATAAATACTGGGGCTAACAGAGACAATGAGACAAGCAATGCAGATTGACAAGTAAGCCTTACCCATGCAGAATCATGAGGCTGCCACTTTAGACAGCAAATTCCTGCCTCCATGTCTGAGTGTCATTTGAAAATTTATAAGAGAGCTACAGTTCCAAAGCAGGTATGTGAATGTCATTTTTACTGTTCCCTCCAGGTGCATATTGCTACACCTCTCTAAGCTAGCAAGTCCCTGATCTATGTTTGCCTCCACACCCATCCCTTAAATGCTCTGCCTCAAATGTCTTATGATTACTTTTCAAGGGTAATAATACTATAGTGGTTAAACTGAAGAGATCTGGATTCAAATCTCCAGTCTTCCATCCCTAGCAATTTTGTGCACGATCCAACCTAGTATCTTTTCATTTCAGTTTCTGTCTGCAAAATGGCAATATCAGGGTGTAGTCAGGAACTCAAAGGTTGAGCTGCAAAACAATATTAAAACAATATTAAAAATTATTACAAATATTTATTAAAGTGCACCAATAATATATTAATAACAAAGCAAAAACAGCCCTGCTTTTGAGTTCCTGACTTTGTCCAGGTTGGGTTTCCCTTTTTAGTTTTGCAATATCAGGGTATACCCAAGTTACTATTGTATAAACTCTTAAAGCCAGTGCAGCAACACAAACAGCCAGTGCGAAGTTACAGGATGCCAATTAAATAACTGCCTGTACATTTTCTAATGTAGGTCCAGTTTACACTGATGAATACTGTTGGCTTGGCCATTCACTTTAATAATACTAGACAGAAAAGTGACAGGACTAGTAAGGCAAGAGTTTTATTTCCAGACACACAGCAGAAATAATAAGCAAAATGAAAGGTAGGGATATGGGAATGATGCCGAGTATCACGTATTGTCTTTCCTCTAGCAATATACCACTCTGTCAATCCAAGTCATACAAACAGGGTGCTCCTTGATGAAGTGATCATATTTTGCCTTATTTCTGCCATCTTCACTCAGTTTCTATTTCCACACATTTCCCTAGCATGATTTGCAATGCCTTCCTTGAAAGAGTCAGTAATGTAAATATGAGATCAGGAGGAACTTGAAATTAACACTCACTAGCAACAATAGCATTTCATTCATATCGAGAATAAGGCAAGCATGAGAGATAGAAAAGCAGCAATGAGCATAAGCAATAAGAGTAATGACAAGATGAGAACCCTCAATGACTTGTGGGGATCCCTTCATTTCTCCCTGTATCCATTTCCCCACACTATTCCCTCTTTCTCTTCTCTTGGCAGCGCCCATATCCTTGGTTCTTCACTGCTTCCTTCCCATTCACCAATCAAACTTTCTTTTATTTGCTTCCCACCTTCAGATTTATTTATTATCATTACTTTATTTATAACCCTTCCTCCTTATGTGGACTCAAAATGGCTTACATCATTTTCCTCTTCTTCATTTTATCCTCACAACACCATTGTGAGGTAGATTAGGGTATAAGATAATGGCTGGCTAAAGGTCACCTAGAAAGCTGCATGGCAGAATATGAATTTGAACCTGGGTCTTTTAGTCTAGAGCCTGACACTTTAACCACTACACTATCCTGGTTCTCAGCATTCCTTCCTTTCCTCCCCGGCAGCCTCTCCATTGGGAAGGATGAGCCAAGTTGCAAAAGTCATATGGTAGCAAGTCACTCAGATGGTATGTTGTGGTGGACACTCACATGGTATGGACAAGCTGCTCAGGTTCTATGGAGATTGCCACTGGGCCATGGCATGTTGTGAGGCATCATCAATGCCACTACCACATCTGGGTAAGTTGTATAAACTGCCTGGCAGCCAAGTTGCCTCTATGAGTTCTCCCTCCAGGACAAGAAGGAAAAGAGGCCAACTTGGCTCTGGAAATTACCCTGTTTCTTTCCCTGCCACTTATAGATACCAAGGTTTGAATGTTGGAAATACTGTTGTGGTTGCCTAGCAACCCCATCCACAGCCACTGAGATCTCAGATAACATTCATTTCTTAAAGGTACGAGTGCTGTTTCTATTATGGGGAGTTAACCTCACTTTTCCAGATTTTTCTGAAAAACTGGGGCTTTTCTTAGATTTGTAGAAAGAGTTGTCTAGTCCATTCATGGCTTCAATCTCTGAATTTAAGTATCCACAGATTGGACCACACTAGAGAAATAAATGCATTGATATAATATCTGGTGTGAACATTGCATACCTGATGAAATGGGTGACAATCAAAAAGAAAAAAAATATTGTCCGGAAACAGTCCTTAGAAAAAGATGCAGCATACTCAAAGAAAGAAATGTGACCTGTCTATCACCAATTGTACTATTATCTCATTTCAAACAGTTTTGCCCAACTTTTAAAAATGTCCTTGACAGTGCAATCCTAAGCACAAGTACAACCTTCTAACTCTACGGGCATCAATGCACATATAAAGGTGTAACTGTTTAGGAATGCACTGTTAGTCTCTTCAGATGCTGTGAAACATCTGGGAATGACAAAGGAAGAGTCTTTTTGCTTTATTCCAAATTCTGCTTCAAATTCATCCCAGTGCTAGACTCCAAGTCCCCCATCAGTTTCCCCATTGCAAAAATGAGACAGCACTTCAGAAAGCAGCTTTTTGGCAGCACTTCTCTGAGTTTTGCTTTTCTTCTCTAAACTGCGTGAGTATTCTCAAGAAATAACAGAGGAATAATGCACTTCAGTCAGCCCTTTGCCTCTTCCTAAACTTCAGGGCCACACACAGTGATGTACATTGCCACTAAGTAAACAGTATCAAGAAAGGAATAGAAGAAGACAGCCATTGAATATCCTCCACCATCAACTTTACCTGCATTGTTCCTTTGGCTTTGATATGGAAGCTATATCCACAATGACTACAAGTACGAGAGTTCAGTACCCCAACTTATCTATAAGATCAGGTAACTCTTTTTTGCAGTTACTATCTACTTTTTCTTTATAGGATGTAGGACATGCAAGCTCTGTGTTTTGTTCTGCCACAAATTCTTGATTTAGTCTTAAACGGGTCACCAAACCTCTGTTGTTCTGGTTTTCCATGGGCATAGTAATGCTTTGGCCTTGCAGGGGCAATGAAACTTTAAAGACCTCACAAAGACAAACTTCTTGATAACTCCTGGATGGAATGAACAGCCTGGGCAACATCTTTAGAAATTCTACAATACAGAAGAAATAATAGAACACAGACTGCCCCTTACCCCTGAAACTGGTGATTATCATTTAGAGCCAAAGAATACACTGTTAGCACAAGCAAAGCAAGCAGCAACTTGAAGCCCCATATTTCACATACATTCTGTTCCTCATAGGATTAGCCCTGATTGCCTGCATGAATCTTTCTTCACTTGCCAGGCAGTTCCCAGACTACTCACTTGTCACTGATCCCTGGGACCATGCAGATGACAAGGGCAGCCATGTAAAAAAGGGGTTGGAAATGGTTGGAGGGCAGATTAGACAGTTAGTAAGCACCACTACCGTTTTAATGACCCTTCTGCCCCATTCTCTATGATGCAAAGTGAGGCATGCAGTTAGTACAACAGATCAGGCCCCTATGCCTAGTTGTTATATTCCAAAATATAAAATGCAGCTACAATTAAAACTCCTCATAGAGATAGAGAACAAAAATATTTACCATTAGAAAACGTCTGGGGGGTAACGTGCTGCTGGAGGTGCCTCTCCCCTGTTTAATATTATAAAAAAGTGGTTTAGAAACAGTATCCAGCAAAGGAGTTTGGCTTTAAAAAAATAGATGTAAATATTCCCAGTGCCCAGATGTACAAATATTTAATGATTCCCTCCCCTCTCCCATCATAAATCTGGCTTAAAGCAAACCACCCAACTGTAAGGCTACAGGTTGTCCCTTATAATGGCTTCCCTTTTTATCTACCATACTTCTCTCTCTGACCACTATCTTAAATTTGGCCTTAATAGAGTACCAACTAGTAGTATTTTTCAGAAGGCACAAGGGGACTATCAACAGAGTGAAACTAAACCATATTGCACCTGTCTTTTCCCCATGGTCAATAGCAATCTGGAGGTGCAAATCTATATTGGGAAAATGCCTATGTGGGGAAGGGCCACCCTCTCTAGCACCATGATCCTGATCCACATTGGGGGCCCTTAAAATATGTTGAAAGATCCAATCATCAATTCCTCATAAGTTATTTTATTGTTTCTCTCCATGCAATATTTAAGTTAAACTATTTACCTCATGGAAGACAAGTTGTTTTCACAAATATGCCATCAAAAATAGGGGCTGTTTTACACTCACAATTATACTGAATAATAATTTGGGGAAACATATAACAATTTTAAAGGGGTCATCTTAAAATCAGGGTCATCCTCCATTTGAGTAAAGGTAGTACTTTTTCTTGTTAGTTGTAGAATGCTGAGAAAAAAAATCTTGTTAATCTCTCAGTATCCCAAAAGATGTAGTGCAAAGGCAAACTACATTTGGGTCATATATAAAAAACAAGTCTAACTATTCAGAACTACAAAAAAGCACTGTAAAACCTCAGTTAACATAAAAGGAATCACCAATCAGTCTGTCTTTTAAAGCAACAATTAGATTACACTGTATATAGTAAACCAAAGCCTCCGAGGATCCCTTATTTGGGAACCTTTTGCCTGGTTACATGCAGTTCATAAACTACACTAGCAGAGTATACATGACATACTTAAATGGTTAATTCATGTTTATGAATATAGTATACACAAGCTAAACTCTATGTGGTTCCTCATTTTAAATTTCCCAAGTAAGCTAATTATAATTTATTTCCTCTCTGAGGATTCCAGAGGAAGGCAATCTGCATGACCATTATGATTAGATACTCAGTCTAACTGAACAGCTCTGAAGTGCTGGTAAGGAAACCTCAGAGCAGGATTTAATTGTGTTAATTTTAATAAGCTTGCCAAAGAGACAAATATTGTATTGAAAATTAAAGCAAAAGGTAAACTTCTTCTCATTGAAGTAATAAGACAGCTTGAAGATACTTACAAGCCTAGACAGTTTAAGAACTGCAATAATAGAGCTGAGGGAACGATTGAACAAGTAGCTTTCAATATAAGTAGCAAAAGCAATGTGATTGCCACTCATGTGGAAAACAAGGGCACTTTGAAAGGGACGGCAATGCTTTCAAGCAGAAAGGTGCCTTTCCAAAACCAATAAAAAAGGAGAATTTTAAGCAGCTGCTCTTGAAAAAATGCTATACATTGAAACAAGGAGTCATGTGTTCACACAGGGGCTTCTTTGAAACTCTATGGCTTCTTATGCACGGCGGCAGCTTCTGCGCGCTGCTGCCGTGCCGTTGCGGGGCATCCTACCCTGCCATTCCCCGTGTATGCAGGGGGGTAGGGCATGCTTGGGTGCCCTGGCGTAGCGTGTGCACATGTGCTGAATGCCGGGGCCAGAAGGTAAGCCAGAACGGCGGGGCGGAGGTTGGGACAACCTGGGAAAGGAGAGGGGGCCAGGCCCCTTACGCAAGCCCAGGTGGAGGCAGGGGGTCGCCCCTGCCTGCTCTGGGGCTCTGTGGAACCCGCATGGGCTCGTGGTGTCCCTACAGGGACACTGTAGGGTCGGGGCTGGGCGGGCCGACAGGCCTGGCGCTAGCGATTACGCACAGCGCCGGCCCGCCACAGCCCCGGCTTACCCAGGAAGCTACGGAAGATCCCACGTTCGCTTAACGGGGGCCTTCCGTAGCCCTGGGTTGGTAGGCACTCACACTGGTGGTGGCAGCAAGCCTTATCGGTGATTTTAACCGAAGCTGCTGCCTAGTGTGTGTTATGGCCTGTGCATAATGGGCCTAAATGAAGATTAAAAAGAAACTCTAAGTGTAGTTGGCAGATATGTGGTTGCAGAAGGGGCTGGGTCAGGAACACTGAAATGTATACTGTCAAAAAGACAAATTAGAGAAGTCCTCATTGAAAATTGTCTATATGTACCACAAATTTCAATAAGAGTACGTACTAAAAGAACAATGGTGACATCATTTGGAGACAGATGCATCATCAAGCAAAGTGGGGAACTGATTGCAACTGGGAGAATTTGTATGCTTTAGACCAGCCTTTCTAAACCTTTTCATTATCGAGAAACCCCTGATACATTATTCAGGCTTCGAGAAACCCCAGAAGTTGGGAAGCAAAGCTGCATACACGCTCACCCAGGCCTCTCCCATCTCCACCCGCTCCAGGCCACAGTGGTGAGCTACAGGTTCCAGAGAAAACCATTGGCTATTTGAACAAACAATGGAGGAGAATGAATATATATATATATATATATATATATATATATATATATATATGTATGTATGTATGTATGTATGTATGTATGTATGTACGTACGTATGTATGTAAAGGTATTCCCCTGTGCAAGCACCGAGTCATATCTGACCCTTGGGGTGACGCCCTCTAGCGTTTTCATGGCAGACTCAATATGGGGTGGTTTGCCAGTGCCTTCCCCAGTCATTACCGTTTACCCCCCAGCAGCAAGCTGGGTACTCATTTTACCGACCTCGGAAGGATGGAAGGCTGAGTCAACCTTGTGCCGGTTGCTGGGATTGAACTCCCAGCCTCATGGGCAAAGCTTTCAGACAGCTGCCTTACCACTCTGCGCCACAAGAGGCTATATATATATATATATATATATGTGTGTGTGTGTGTGTGTGTTGTGTTGTGTTTGTGTGTGTATGTGTATGTGTATGTGTATGTGTATATGTGTGTGTGTGTGTGTATATATATATATGTTTATTTATTATTAGACTTATATACTACCCCTCCTAGTCAGCCAAGTCAGTCATGACATGAAGGACTTAGCTAAAAAAGGAATAGAATATTAGCTCACTGTTCCATACACTCCAGAACAGAATGGCGTAGCATAAAGAAAAATAGATTTGCTCTCTTACCAAGAGATGTAGATGCATGCTCCTAGAAGGACAATTACCTGAAAAAATTCTGGGGAGAAGTGATTAACACTGCTACCTACCTACTGAATTGATTACCCACCAAAGGTGCCAGAAAGACATTGTATGAACAATGGTATGGACATAAACACAGTATGAAGCATTTGAGGGTGTTCAGGTCAAAAACCTTTGCATGAATGCATTTCTCATAACAATCTGACCACTGAGGAAGACCCCTCGAGGTCTAAATGCATTTGGTCTATTCCATGTGTAGTTAAAATTATGATGTTTTTAAATTATGATGTCTATGTGATTTATATATATTTTAAAATTTTTTGAATTAGTGTACTTTATGTAATAAATATTTGCACATTTTAAACAATTATTTTTGCAGCACAACTTTTGGGTTCCTAACAAAAACCTATGTTTCCATTTCCAAGGGAAAATTGAGTAAGGTGGACATGAGAAGTGAGCAAGGACTGTTTGTAGGATATGCATTAGGATGTAAAGGATCCTTAATCCACAAAGACTATAAAGATCTGTAACACAATCCACATTGGTGAAAAACAAAAATGTATAAACGCAGAAAGAGTGAATATAAAAAAATCTAATGGAAAAAAAACAGAGAGCATCACCCAGAAGCAGAGCAACTGAGCACTATGAACCTTATTGATGAACTATCAGGAGTACTCCTAAAACCAGAAGGGGATGCAAAGGCTGAGATCAGAAAATGAAAGAGAGCAAAAAAGGGAGTACCACCAAAAAGATTCTCCTGTCTAACTAAATCAAAGGCTGCAGTAGAACTTTCCACATGGGAAGACAGAGATGATAGCCAACAACCAAGCAGAAAGGTAAAAGACTGCTGCAGGAGAGAAGATTGAAGTTTTGATTAAGGACCAAACATGGACATTTGCAGGCTTGCTCCAAGCATGAGAGCAGCAGGATGCAGATGGGTTTTCTAAGAAGTGTGTACAGAAGAAGATAAATCTGGAGACCTTTGCACCCTAGATCAGTGGTCCCCAACCTTTTTATCACGTGGGACTGGTCAACGCTTGACAATTTTACTGAGGCCCGGGGGGGGGGGTAGTCTTTTGCTGAGGGATGTCACCGCCGCCACCTGAGCCCCTGCTCCACTTGCTTTCCCGCCGGCTCCCCTGACTTCCCGCCGCCTGCTGGGGGGCGCTGCCAGCAGCAGCTGTGCAGTGACACATCGAGGGGGAACCCCAGCCATGGCAGCCGCTGGAGAGCACCAAAGGTGAGCTGGCGGCAGAGTGGCGGGGCAGCAGGTGGGGAGGAGGATGAGGAGGAGCCGTGGCCCGGTACCGACTGATCCACGGACCGGTACCGGTCTCCAGACCGGGGGTTGAGGACCACTGCCCTAGATCTTGAGAAGGGTGTTAGGAACCTGCAAGTTCTGTAGTGTGCATGATTCAAAAATTTGAAGAATATCCTACAGGGGAGATAAGTAGTTAACATATTTAAATATTAACTTCATAGTATTTTCAAATAATCTCTTCCTGATTAGCTCAGTTGGATACTTCTGGCCCTTTGAACACACTTCCTCCGTTTGCCTTCAGATGAAGAATGCAGGGTGCTAGGATTTTTTCTCTTCTCTCTTAACAAGTTTGTTTAGATTCTGAACAAAGCTATTTATTCTTTAAGCAGCTGGTCTTCACCTTTTGCATACTTAAACTCTGCCAATATTTTAAGCCTGTTTCCAGTACTTTACTGAACACACTAACATGCATCTTCTCTATGAAACATATGCTCCAGATATCTGGATTGATGTTTGGGAACACTGACTCACAGATAATAAGGACATGATCTATGGTAGATAAAAACCTTATTTTATCAAAGATTTTTCTAAGTGATTTCTACTGCCAAATCACAAACCTCTTTTAAAAATTGCCATATTGAAAGTAATTTTGTGATTTGGGACCAAATCAGTGTTGCAAAAACTAAATAAAGATTATTTTTATTTGTTTCATTTATTTTATTAGATTTTTATACTGCCCTTCCATACGGCTCAGATGCTGTGCAGTTCTGGCACACTTATGATTATAAAGTGTAACAAACAGTGCAATCCTATGTAAAGTGACTCCCATCGATTACAATCAGTTTAGACTGGAATAAGTCTACACAGAATTAGACTAGCCCAAGAAAGATTGACAAATCAAATTCCTACTTTCAGAAAGGAATTAGATGGAAACAAAATTCAGAGATATCTTGAATTAGCTCAGGGACAATAAATCAAAGATTCAGTATTAATCTGGGAAGTCAGATGTGAACAATATGTGATTTAGATGTGACACAAAAATAAAACATGGAAAAATAAAAACCTGGAACTCTGATTCTAATCAAGGCCATGGCATGGGAATGAAAGAGGGGTTAAGTCTTCTCCCAGTGTTATTTTTCAATCTGGACTGGCCCCACACAGTTGCCATTTGCTCCACTGGGGTCCTGATGAGGAACTGCATGTTACCTCAATGAGATACAGACTCTCTGTGACTATTCCAGGTCAGGAAAATGGCACCGGAGGGATGGGTTAAAAT
Source organism: Paroedura picta (assembly GCF_049243985.1). NCBI lineage: Eukaryota > Metazoa > Chordata > Lepidosauria > Squamata > Gekkonidae > Paroedura > Paroedura picta. Next base: position 97,044,084 of record NC_135372.1, on the reverse strand, counting down.
GCTCCTCTTCCATACTACAATCATAATCCAATTGGGGCCCTAAGTGCCTGATTTTTAAAAGGAAAAAAAATACCAGCAGGTCATAGTGGTTGAGAGCGGCAACTTCTAATATGGCAAGCCGGGTTTGATTCCTCATTCCTCCACATACAGCCAGCTGGGTGACTTGGATTTATCATAGCCCTGGTCATGCTTTTCTAAATGAGCAGTTCTGTCACAAGCTCTCTCAACCTCACCTCCTCACACGGTGTCTGTTGTGGGGAGAGGAAGGGAAGGCGACTGAAAGCTGCTTTGAGACTCCTTCAGGCAATGAAAAGCAGGGTATAAAACCAAGTCTTCTTCTTCAAATAATGAATTAATAGAATTCTTAGTAGTACCATGAAGACAACTAAGGGCTAAGGATCTATTTTTTCTGTTTGGGATACATGAACTTACAATACAATACAACAGAAAAACCTTTAATGGCATCCACAATACAAAACAATATGCAAATCAGTTCTGTAATACAAGTCTGAAAAGCTGTAAGGAAAATTACAGCAGGCAAGGGAGCAGCAAATACAAAAAGATAAAACCAGTGACTTGGATACATGAACTGTTCTGGAATCACCATCAAATAAACCTGCACAGGCTATCAGTGCAGTCCCCTCAGAAAAAAAGCACACAGAGAAGCAAGGTTCATAACAGTAATCGGTGGACACTTTTATGGAACCATTTACCATTTCTGGAACATCTTAGGATTCATCCATGTTAAAGCCTCGCACTTGCAAAGAACACAAAGAAAAAAAAATTAATTGGGCACGCTTATCCCAAAAGCTTGCTAGCTGGCAACACAAGAGAGCAGGCATCCAAGCGCACATATGGGACAAATTATCCCAAAGGGAGCAAGGGAGAGTCATAGCGTCTGAGTGCTGGCTTGTGAGACCTAATGAGAACCAAATCTTAGAAACAAGTAAAATGTGGAGAAAAAACAGATGGACACTGACAGTGGTTGAGAGAAGAAATGAACGGTGATGTCCATTAGCTATTGGTCTTTTCTGGTGAAACTGAATCTTTCTCTTCCTACAAAGAAATATTTCACCCATCATATGAAATTGCTTGATAATGAGTTAGACCACTGGTCTATCAAGGTCAGTGTAGTCTACTCCGACTGGCAGAGTTTCTCTAGGGTCCTGGGCAGAGGTTTTCGCATCACCTGCTACCTGATCCTTTTAACTGAGAGAAACCATGAACTGAACACGGAGTCTTCTTCAGGAAAACAAGATGTTCTACCACTGAACCCTGACCTTTCTCCAACATCTTGCTTAAAACTTGGCAATCCCCATCAAACAAGATGAGCAAGAATTTTTCTGCCTCCTTTTGAAGCAGGGAGAAATGAATGTTTTCTACATGATCAATCACTCAAAGGATTTCTTTGATTTATGGATATACCCTAAGAAGCTTCAAATCCAAAGACCCCCTGCGCTTCTGTTTAACTTTTTCCACCAGACAAATCCTGCAGTTGACCTCTAGGCAACATAGTTTCAAGGTACTGCTATTACCATGAATCTGCATGAGCCTCAGGGGAGGGCGTTATATAAATATAACAAATAAAATTAAATTTAAAATGAAGAAACATTTACTGAATCCATGGCTATATGGCATTTGCAGATTTGTACTTTTAAAACAGATTTCCTTGTTTTAAACTACAGGAGAATTAACGTTTTAAATGGTGGGCCTTAAGCAGCCTTAGATAGCCACTAGGGAAGATGAAGGCATAAGTCTCTAAGCACCTGAAGGAAAACCCAGTGAGTGTGTGAACAGTGATGCAGCAAATGTAGTGAGACCTTTCAGGAACCAGGTGCAGCAGACAAGCAATGGAACTTCAAGCTGACTTTGCCCAGTCACAAGTCAATGGAAAACTGTGATCATACATTTGGGACCCGCCTTAGGACCAAATTTTTAGGACAAAGGTAGACGTATATATTTTGACACAAGTTTAATCATACTGGTGAACACTGTGGAGCCTGAGAGAATATTGTATCCAGGGAAATTTGCTGAGCGCGTGCTCCTGAAACCGTTTGCTGGGGCAAGTCAATTCACTGCAGAAGCAGCAGCAGCAAAGCAAAGTAGCAGCGGGTCTACACATCCTGTCCTCATGCCACTCACTACTGTCCTTGCCCTGTACTTCTGCTGCATTGATAACGAAGCATTGATGTGGTCAAAATATTGCTGCCTTCTCCCCACCAAAAAGAAAGCCTGTCAAAAGACTGAAGGGGGGGAGGGGCATAGTAGAGCTCAGCTTTGTAGGCAAACTTCTACACAGAGGTTCTGCCCACAGTCACCCTATTGTTTCCACTTTAAGCAAAGGAGGTTTTCATGTCACCTAATTTAAAGGGAAAAGTCCAGGAAGGCTCACACATCATACTTGGGGACAGCGTTATGTGACTGCTTCTCCCCAGGGCATTCTGTGTTCCATACAGGGACAAATACTACAAAAAGTGCCACGTCCTCCCCATTTTGACTTTGGAAAGCTGGAGCCCCTGAACCCTAGTGCTATGGTGCTGATCTGATTTGATCCTAGCAACACATAGCAAAGTAAGTTCTCTGCAGTTACCATGCAGCAGTGTGCAAAGCGATGTGGGGGCCAGGTGAACTCTGGCCTGATCCAAGGTCAAATGATCATGTAGTTTAACTCCATGTTCTGTGAATGTATCTGTTAGAACCCTCTTAACTCATACTCACTCTAAATACTTCCTATAACAACGCACCAGGAAACCTAAATAAGTAAAAACTAAGCATCTGAGAATAACCAGTTGCATAAACAGGGTCAACTCTGAGATTAATTTAATGTGTGTATACAAGCTCTGAAATACTAGATTTAACGTGTGTCTCCTTCCAGTAATATGACACTGAACTAGCACAATTCTGTGAAGCTACTTATAGACATGTGTACATATACCTTAAGACCACATACTAATACAGGAAGATTGTGTCTTATGATACAGGAAAACACGCAAGTATAGACCTTAAGGAATGGAGTTGACTAGACTAGACTTGAAACCTGATAGCATTCAGAAATCATCAACTCTGCATATAAGCTTTAGAAAACTTTAAATGTCCCGCAGCGCAGGGCGCCGCGGACTAAATAAAACAGTAAGGGCTGTTGGGGAGGAGTTAGGGCGGGTCCTGTCCGGGATAAAAACTCGGAGGGGCCAATCAGGAGCCGCAAAGTGGCTCCTGATTGGCCCCTCCAAGTGTCCATCCAGGGCCAGCAGCCAATGGGGACTCACTGCTGCTTCGCCCGGCCGGGACTCAGTGCTGCTTTGCCCGGCCGGGACTCAGTGCAGTCTGCCAGACCGCGCCAACAGTCCTCCAGCTGGGCTGTTCCTCCTCCTGCTTCTCCCGGCCGCTGGAGCGGCCTCGCCGCGTTGTAGACGCGGAGAGCCCACTTCAGAGGCCAGGAGAAGCCACAGCCATCGACCCCGGTGAGTTGGGGCCCACTCCGCCTTCTCCTGCCCGCGGGAGCGGCCTCTGCTCTGCCTCCCCTCATAACGCCGCCCTGCCGCCGCCTCCCCACGCCATCCCCGCTTCGCCCACCACCAAAACCCGCCGCTCCCCGCCTACCCCCTCGTCGCCCTCCTCCTCGCCGCTCACAGCCGCCCGCAGCTCTTCACACCGCCTCCTGGAGCTCCCACCCCACCCCACCACTTACTCCTGCCCGCTGGCCTGCCTTTCCGCAAAGAAAACCTGCTGCCATGGCCCTGCTCAACCTTCTGCCGACTTTCGATGCCCCGCTCCAAAATGGCGCCGCTGGCTATGATGCCGCCGCCGAGCTGCTCCACAGTCCGCGGCCCACCGATGCCTCCCACGGCCTCAAAATGGTGCAGCTGCACAGGCAAGCGCCCCGGAGCCTGCGATGCTGAGCCGTTGTGTGCCGCGATCGGGCACATGCCCTGCCGCTGCCCAACTCACTTGCAGGACGCTGCCGCTCTCCCGCCCGGGCCCCGGTGAGTCTCCCTGACGGGGGGGGGCGCACGACGACAGACACCCCCCCCCCAGGACAGGCCCCGTTGCCCACACAGTCACGTTTGCCCCCAGCTAGCGCCCGCTGTATTTGCACGACAGCGGGCTTGATTCCTAGTAGTTTTATAGTTATGTAAATTTAAGTCATTTATATGAATGCTATAACAATGATGAACCAGCCGTTTGTAACCTTGTACATCAAAAAGAAAACATTCTAGTATGGCAATTGCCAGATCAAGACCTGCTAACCAATTTTGGTGATGTGCTTTCTCCAGCAAGAGAAAGATGGGTTGTGCAGAAAAGACACCAAAAGTTTTAATGAAACCCCTCAGCAGTAACTAATTAACAGTTTTAAAAGAGCACTGTCTATGGACTCAGAAAAATATTAATAATGATAATAAACAAAATGAAAAGCATATATAAAAATAACAATGGTCATATTAAAACATTCTTTAAAAATATTCTGTAATCAGATTAATTTAAAACTGCCATAATTCCCCAGTTGGCTGATGTTTTGGGGAGACCAGAATTTTAGGATCATTTCTGGTCTCCACCATAGGCCTGGAGGAACAGCTGTGTTTTACAGCCCCTGTGGAACTGGCCCAAGTCCCAGAGAGCATTCCACCAGGCCCATGTCAAGGCTGAAAAGGCCCTGGATGAGCCCAGTGAAATACTTGGGGCCGGGAATCTTGAAAACTAGTCTTCCTGTGTGGCCAAATGCACAGGGTGTCAGATTCTACTCACTGCAAAATCATCATGAACAATACCAGTGGTAAGGTGGGGGAGGTAAAGTATGAATTTCTCATCAATCAACCAGTGGTACCAGGTGTGGTTCTATTCTGATTGTGTTGTACACACTGCTGTAACGATAAAGTTATATATCTAAATAAAATGTGCATATAAAGCAAAATTATTTTATAATATTGTTTTACTGTCTGCTATGGGGTAAGAGACTTGTAGATACTATCTGAAGTTTTGGCCCATTTTCCTTGGACTTCTAAGATCAGTCATTGTCTGTATACTGCATCTATAAGGACTAGAAACTTACTTTTGTTCAAAAGTAAAGATTAAATTATCAGAACACTGGATTCTGCAGCAGATAACAAATTTTGCCCTTCTACAATTGTATCACTACAGCATGCCTGTTATCAAGTTGTTACATCAATGACATGGCAAGTTTGTTCTTTTCATGTTTGTGAGGTTTTCATGTTTGTGAAGTTGTGCAGTACTTCAATCAACTAATTGTTTTTATGGGTGATTTAAAAAACCCTGATACTTAAAGTTACTGCCCTCTCTTCCCCAGCCTTTGATCCCCAGGACAAGGCAACCTTCATTAGGACGGACCCACCTCTATAAGAGGAATGTTATTCATTATCTGCATTTTTAAAAGCAACATTAAAAAAAAGTGGGGTGAGGGAATGAAAAACACTGGCCATAGACCAATGAAACTGCCATTCAAGCAAGCTGACTGCACTTCCTGCCACGGTGTGATCTGAAGGGGACCTGTATTAGCCAAACTGTTTGGAGCAGGCCTTCAAACACACCGCATTCAATTTCAAAGAGCTCGGCCAAGGGAGCAGGCTAGCATTTTCCTTGCTGGAAACTTTATTCCCTGTGAAATGATGAAATATTTAAGAGGAAATGGAGGATGAGGGGGGTGGGGTGAGGATGGCTGTTTGCTAAGACCCAGCAATGAAACTAAAAAGGGTAGTTATAAATAACGAAGTAGGTATCTTAGACTTTCGGCCAGCTATAAATCTTTCCCCTGGGCTTCCCCACTGGGATGGTGGGATTAGATGCCTAGTAATAACCCTTGGTCGCACAATCCTACAGTGTTTTTCAAATAGAGCAGTCATGAGCAGAGAGTAACGGTGAAGTTTGCACACACAAAAGCCTAAATGGTACAGTTGTATGTAGCTGCATACATTGTGGTGCTCGGATTGTTTTAAAGGAGTTGCCTAATTCAGGAGGGATATCACAGCCATAGAATGATTATTCTTGTTCCATTTCAGCAGCCAGTCAAGAATTTAACAGTGTGTCTTCATTTCTGCAAACGAAGAGACTGGACAAACAGATCTGGCGCACACATTCTCTAAAACACATGCCTCTTCTTCCAGCAAAAAGGGGCTGGAGGACAAATTCAGGATGTGCACTATGCAAAACCAGCTTCCTATGTTCAGTGCAGAAGCATCTCAGGAAATATCTTCCTTTTCAAGGTCCTTTCATAGATTGCACAGACACCCATCTTTTGTTGTACCACCCAGAACAGGCTCCTAAACAAAACTGAATCTGTGGATAATAGCAGGATATTTTCTGTTTGATAGCCTAAATACATGCGACATAACAACAGCAACATATACTGAGAACAGGACTTGATAAACAATTGCCTCAACATGCATTTATTGTCTTTTGCCTCTTACTCTGAGGTAGCTTCACAGGACACCTATTGTATCTAGCTACTAAGAGAGAACGTGACGTTTCCAAGAGAGTGAAGCACTGCTCCTGGAGTGAAAGCATGGCTCTACCAATATGTTCTTTCATTCCTGAAAGAAGTCCCATTGCTTTCATATCTGGGTAAGACTATGGAAATCTACCAAAGCCACCAAAAATCACACTTTAAAAGCAAGGTTTAATATTTAGATGGTAGTTTTGTGTGCTCCAAGCCTTTCATACATTTTTCAGGGCATTTCCACACATCGTTAAAAATAGCATTATGCCAGCTGAGTGGCATAATGCTAAATAAAATCGTGCCTCCCGGCCCCTCCTTACCTTTTTTGCTGTCTCGCTCTTCTGGGCCGCCATTTCACGCTTCTCCACCTCCACAAGTGCTGCTGGAAATGGCGGAAGAGAGCAATGTGGTTTACACCTGACTCTCTTCCGCCTGTCAATCAAGCCAGGCAGCCAATCCCCTTTCAGCTTGGTATAGTGGTTAGGTGGGACTTCTAATCTGGTAAGGACTTCTAATCTGGTGAGTTGGGTTTGATTCCGTGCTCCCCCACATGCAACCAGCTGGGTGACCCTGAGCTTGCCACAGCACTGATAAAGCTGTTCTGACTGAGCAGTAATATCAGGGCTCTTCTTTCCTCATGCTTTAAAGGGCCCCCAATGCCTGCTAATTTTTTAAAAAATAAATACTTCTCAGTTGAAACGCCTATGTATCTAATCATAGATGCATAGTGCTTCTTTATTGCCACCCCTTTTGGAATCATGAGTCTTGCTTCTTTTAAGAATAAATCTTGTTCCTGATTGGGGGGAGGGGAAGGCTAAAGAGGCATGCTTTGTGCTAAAACTTTGGGGAAATTTTTTTTTGCCTTTGCCTGGATGTTTGTATGCCTATTCTTGCTCTAGGCAGTTCACTTAAAAAAAAAAAAAACATCCTCGGGAGAAGGGAGAGGGGGGCAGGTGCATGGGCGGGACATTGGAGGCGGAGATTGTGCTTCTTTGTTTCCATACATTTTTTTTGCTGGTGGCCTGTTGGTTGCTCTCTGGTAGGCAGCGCTACATATGTTGGTGAATCCACTTTTGGGGATTCACCAACTAGTGTTATAAAATGGAGGATGTAGCCGGCTGTTTACTGCTCAGATGCTACATGTTGGCAACATCATGGTGGGGCCAGAATATAACAACAATGAAAGGTAAATATCTCACTATTTTTAAGGGGTCCGGAAATCCTCTCAGTAATCCTTCAAACAAATATTGCAGTTGGTATTATTATTCTACTATTGCAGATGAGAGCTGGTGACCTGTCTAGGATCATCCAGCAAGTTCATGGCAGAGGCAAAATTTGAAGGGATGGAAGTAACATTCATTCCTCATGATTTCACATACCATCTCAGTATGTTTCATGACACTCACACAAAAACTAATTCTATAGCAGCGGTTCTCAACCGCCATAATGCCACAACCCCAACTGCGACGGTGGTGCAGGCGTTCAACAATCTGAAGGCTGCCAGTCACCGCCACCAACCTATCCTGGCGACCCCTCGGAAGGGACCAGGCAACCCCACTTGGGGTTGAGACCTCAAGGTTGAGAACTACTGTTCTATAGAATGTCCACCAGTACATCTGATACACTGGTTTGGAGAAAAATTGAACATGGATTGTGGAAATATACTGCAACAGATATACTTCCTTACAGGAAAGATGTCAAAATCCCAAAGAACAAATGAGCCACACTGTTGCACTGTATGCTGATTATTTATAAAACTCTAGGTGAGTAAAAGGTAACTAGGCATACAATATGATTGGAAATACAGAATACAACAGTCTGGAATCAGCATGGATGGACGGACCAGTCAGTCAGCATAGAGGTGCCTGAAGCAAAGAAAGTCCAGAGTTTGTATATATAAATTAACAGCATCTTCGATTTGAAGGCATCTGTATTAGGCTGAAGTTTATCTTCTGTATTTTAAGTAATGTTGCAAAAAGGAGACTAAGCAGAATGTTACATGCCAATGCAGTTCAATGACAGGTGACTACAAAAGCATTTTAAAAATTATACTGGAAGAAATGAAAAAGATGTTATTCCATAAGAGCAAATGTAATGAGGGTGATTGGCAAGTACTCAGGATCAAACTTTTAGACTGCAATCTGAAGTATACCATTAAAAAAGTGAACTGTACTCAGTACATTTTATTTCAAAGTTTATTCACATGGAGTTCTGGTGCTAGTGTTACCGGTCCCTGATGCTTCACATGATATGACAACATCATGAAAGTAAAGTACCAAAAAGATAACCTAGAGATTTTAAGTGGCTATAAAACACTTTGTTACATCAATATTGCTGCTGCTGTTAGGGGGTATGGTTATTAAGGGGTTTTATTGTTTTACCTTGTAACCCGCCACGAGTCTTCTTTGAGAAGTGGTGGGATAGAAGTCCAATCCAATCACAAAAACTGTTTTGTATATAGCCTAAGATTATGAAAAGTGGGAAAGGGAAGGAGGGTTCTGCCAATATTTGACTGGAGAAGAAGCATCTTCTCTTAGGATGTCTATGCAAAGGGGCTTAAATATAACCCCATCTGCACTACAACAGGCAGTGAGAATCTGACCATCTCTAGATCCTTTCAAGAAATCACCCTGCATGCAGAGCACTTTCTCAGCAGTAAACCAGATCCTTTCAAAGTCAAATATCTGTTTTTAATTTTTTCCCCAACAAGAAAAAAAATTATACAGTAATGTTGCTTGATCATTTCTTAACAATAATCAACTGGCAAACTACATAGGTAGCTAAAACCAGTAAAGTATCTCTGTGTCTCTCTGACACTTTGTTGTTCCCAAACCCACATAAAATATAATCTGTAGCACCTTTAAGACCAACAAAGATTTATTAAACGCCTTGAATAAATCTTTGTTGGTATTAAAGGTGCTACTGGACCCTGATTTTATTGTGCTACTACTTCAGACCAACACGGCTACTAATTTGAATCTATCCATATAGAATGTGTGAGCCTTTCTTTAAGTCTGACATTTGTTCTCAGGCTGAAAACTTATGATGTCAAGTTTTTGGTTGGAGCCAGTCACCATGGAGAAATATTAATTTCTCCAGCTCTTCCCAAGAGATCACAGAATCAGGACAAGCCAAAACAGCAGCTGTACTGATGCAAGCATGAAATTCCCTCATTCAATGAATTAAAATCCTGTAATTTCCTTGCTATGAATATGCAGAACAATCTAGAATATCTGCTGAAAGGCCACAAACAGAAAATTGTTAACAACTGTGTGCAGGCACACAATGGTGTGAGATTAAATGGAGATGAGCAAAATCAATATAATATATACATTCAAAATGAGTGTTTTGGTTCAAAAGTAAATAGTTCTAGAGTTTATGCAAGATATCAAACATTCTTGCATTTGTTTCAGTCTCAGCACTGACCCTTCATCTACTGTTTGCAACTGAAGTTTAAATAATATATTAGATGACCTCTAAGATGCAAAAAGGCATGGTAGTCCCAGATAACTACTTCAGTGTCTACTAAATGAAGCTGAAACAATCCTTGTTACATTACTTCTAAAGATTTCAAAACATTTTGAGCCTAATCCTGCATCTTTAATATTAAGCAATCACATCACAGCATAGATCTCTGCAGTCCCAGGAATAATCTCCGTCTTTAGAGAATGGCTGAAATGTGGCAAGGCAGCAATGATTTCAGCCAGCAGAGAGGATGTTCTGTTACATGCAGCTTTTGTACTGCATTAGCTCATCTGTTGCCTTCTCATAAGGGCAGGAGAACCAAGATAGTAATTTGAACCATGAATAATTGAATTACAAGTATTTGGTCAATCATCATAATTTCTTTGATGGCTAGGAGTTCAGTACTTTTCTTTTCACTTGGTATCTGTAACACTGAACAGCCGCTCTCCTTTAAACCTCCAGATTGGGCCTGGAGATCTTCCAGAATTACAATGGATCTTCAGACTCCAGAGCTTAGGTTCTTGGAGGAAATGGCATATCCAGGGATGGGCTCTATGGCATTACACCCCACTGAGGTCCCCCTCTTCAGCGGGATTCCCAAACCCCACCCTTCCTAGGATCCACCTCCAAATCTCCAGGAATTTCCAAACACAGAGTTGGCAATCCTGGGCAAACAGGAAAGTTTCTGTGTAACTTAACATGACAAAACTAGGCACATGAAACTTTGCCCATCTCTTCCATCTCCTTGCTAGGGAAAAAAAGTCACTTGCTTAATTTCTTCATTTCAGGCTGTATACAATAGCATGTTTATGGTATGATTGGAAGTTAAACTGAGTTGCTTCCCATTGTGCAGATCATTTGGTCTGGCTACTGAAGTGATCCAAAACACAGGAAGGAAGCTATCACAGAGTATGAAAGGAAAAGGAAAAGTGGACAGGAGAACCAAATTGCATAGACATATTTCTCCTCCGTGGGGAAGATATGTGTATATCACCACTAGGACCATGCAGCATTTCAGCTCTTACAGAAGATTCTCTATGTTCCTGCAATTCTTTTATTTAAACAGAAACAGTGTTGAAGCATAACGTTTGCATCAAACAACACAATTCAGGGGAAAGCTTTGTGGGAAGTGAAAAAGTCGAAAAGGAAAGTCATATGCAGACAGAAGAAAATGTGCATATTTACCCTGAGGAAAGGAAAATTAAAGGGAAGGAGCAGCACAGTGGCAATTTTTATACATTTTACAGCATTTGGGGGAGAGGGGGAAGAACCTTGCTTTACCTATAATATGAAAAAGTGCAAAACACAAAATTATAGCATAGCAGATTGAAGCTGAAACTTGAAGAAAAAAGAACCCTCTATTAAATTTAAGACTAAGTTGACCTTGGAAACTGTGAAGTCACCTTCCCTGCAGGGGTTCTAAGGAAGTACATCTGGTTTGAGAAGTTTTAAGTACCAGGTTAAGAGAAGAGATTGCACAGAGAAAACAGTAGATAGCACTTCAGCTACAGGATTGCAAACCGCATTGCACTACTGACCCAGGTCCTCTGCGTTACAACCAAAGAGTTTCTCGCCCATTTGTGAATCAGCATCTATAAAAATCCCTTTAAAATGTGTTAAAGTACTCCCACAATCAACAAGGACTCCAGGTAACCTAAGCTGTGTTATTTTCGAATTTGATATTTGGTCTGCCTTTGGAATCAATGGGAAGTGAGTTCCCCATATTTCCACAACACATCATAGTGTTCTTGTTTAACTTCTGGCTTTTCTTTAGCTTTCCTGCTATCTTTCCTAAGCCTGCTTTTATTACAAATTTTTAGGGAACAGTGCAGCAAAGTCAGGGTGGTTGCTGTGTAAAGGAGAAAGCCCTTTTCCCACTATCTTTTCCACTATCAACACTGGTGCCATTCCCCTGCTTCAGTCCCCAAGAGAGGCCATTCCCTCCCTGCCCCCACGTCTCTAGGGGATATTTCCAGTTCCTTTAAAAATCAGTGACTGACACATTGTTATAGTATTATAACTTTGTAACAGCCTGTTAGGACCACCTTCATTATAGCCACATTCATTGTAGATAGATAAGGGGAAAGGATATCCCTACAACAAAAAGGGCTAAAAAGTTACTTGTTTTCAAAATGCAAGCTGAAAATTCATTACATTTTATCATCATAGCAACTTGTCAATTACCATTTTTTAAATCTAAAAACATGGGGGGGAATCCTTTGGTGGCACAGGGGAATAGGAATGGCTGGGCGAAATGTGGAAACCCTGCCATGCGGAAACTCTGTTGCAACTGCAGTGAATCTGCAGTTGTAGCAAGACTGCTACAGAATAGTGCTGTTGTATGGATGTCCAGAACTCAAGTAGCAAGTTGTCTCCCACTCACTTGGCACAGATGCATCCTTCCGTATCCATATATAGTTCTGGAATAGGATAATTTTAATACTTAATTTACCCCTAAATATCCCAGATTATCAAAGGGTAGCTGGACTTTCTAATGCAATGTAGAATCATTTTAAGAACATACATGTGAATGATGGAAGAATATTGAAAGTAGCCTCTCGACAACCCATTAATGTGATGCTTTACTTTCTTTCTGACACCTTAGAAAGGTGACCTTTTCAGTGCTAGATTATTTTCTTATTCCTTCTTTACAGTTGTTTTTGAAGAGTGTGGGGCAATTAGGACTTACAATAATAGATTTTCTTTGGCTTTACTTACATTGACACTGGTATCAGAGTATGAGCTCCCATAATTTTAAATACATAGGAATTACTGCTTCAAAAGACCCACATTCTTCTGCCTAACAAGAATACATACAAACCACACACAGGAACATTTTTCAGCCAAGATTTGCATTATGGTTCTCACCTACCTATGCATGTCTTCCCATCAGAATGTAGCACAAACTTGACATGGCAACCACACTTTGGTCCTTGATCTGTATCATCACAAGTGTGCTGACACCCTCCATTGCCATAATTGCAGGTCACTGCAATGGACAACAGTTCAGGCAAAAAAGGTAAATAGTTGCTTCAGAATGTTATCATCATGAAGTCACAGTCACACAGAAATGTCCCAAGCTATCAGTCTTCTGGAAATGCTAACACATAAAGCACAGAGTCATTTATCACATTAAATCGATTATTTGGTCTACTAGGTCAGCATCCCATATCCTATTGGATGACACAACCTATAGCACAGCAGTCCCCAACCTTCTTGTGGTCAGGGACAGCGTCCGGGGGTGGAGGAGAGCCGGTGGCCCGGCACGCGTGGCAGCTGCGCGTAAACGTGCGTGCACAGTTGCCGCACATGCGCGTTTTCACCACCAGGTGTCGCTAACGCGCATGTGCAGAGTTGCCATGCATGCGCATTTTCACCAGCAGGGGGCGCAAACGTGCATGAGTAGCAGTCTGCGTGTGCACGTTTGCCTCGCTGGCGTGCCGATGGCCGCGCCTGCCTCTTCCCCCACTCGCAGCGAGCAGCTAGCCGGGCTGCGAGCGAAGCGGCTGCTTTGCTCGCGGCCTGGCAAGCTTCTCGCTGTGGGGGGGGAGGCAGGTGCGGCTGCTGGTGGCCCGGTACTATGGGCCGCGGACCAGGGGTTTAGGACCCCCACTATAGCATATCCCATTTTTGATCTAAGATGGCTTCACATGGGAAGTTAGTTACCTGCATACCTACTATATATTTTATTGCACAGCTAGAAATGTAGACAAAGTCCAGGGAAAAGACACCACAGAACAGAGACCACATTGCTTACGCATCTTTAGAGCACTTTGTCTTTTATCTACAAATCATTATTCCAAACTACATTTATTCCTTGTTGGTATCAGAACTTGTAGGCAAGAGAACAAACCAATGTACCCGTTCATCTGATTCAGATGTCACAATGAGTTATGGTTTTCTGGGAAATAAGAAATCTTTGGTCTTTAAGCCATAAGTACAGGAAGTAGGGAGTGCATATGCCTAAGCGTTTCAAAGTAATGTACACTTACATACATTATGTCTGAATTAAGCCTATTTCATCCAAATAAGCACCCCGTTTCCAGCAATAATGCACCAAAATATAGTTGGCAGGGGCAAGCACAAGGAAAGTAGCAGCCCACTGGAATAAAGCTCTTATATTAATCGCAAACATTCTAGCAATTTCATCCTCAGTACGTAATCCTCAGTATATAAAAACTGAAGTACATTTAGGACTTTTTAAGCAGAGATTTTAAAATAAACTGCCTAAGGAAATTATTCTGCCTAAAATCTATCGCAGCAGCAGTCCTCATGTAGGCAATAAAGCTGTAATAATTAGTGCACAAATGAGGTGCATCCAAGTCAGCAGTTTTCACAAAACCTGCTATAGCAAAAACTAAATGGAAGCAGGCAGAGAAGGTACACTCTGCACCCAATTCTCCAATTTTTCATTGCATATGCTCCATTTGTATGAGAACTAGTATCTGGTGCTGCTTGAATGGTGTATGAGTAAGCCTAGTACTGTCTCTTTTCTTGGCCATCATCCTCCGACTACCCTTAATATTATTTTAATGGTGAATTGGTATCAATACACCTTAGTAATATCATCAGCTCATTCTTTTAACAGCAGAAAAACAATGATTTCACAATCTAGTGACTTTGCTGTCTCACCCTTTCTCAAGGCTTTAATTGGGAAACTGAGCTGCAAGTAAGATTCGAGCTGGCCTTGTGGTGAATACTGTGGGCTTTCTAAATAGCTAATGAGCAGAATGTAATGTAATTTTTTAAAACTCTGTTTAGTTGATAACTGTGATAGATCTGTGTTTGTTTTGAACAATATTATTGTGTGTCTGATCTTGCGATGGCCTATGACCAAGTGCAATAAAGTTTAACTTGGGAAACTGCACTAAATTTACTGGAGCTTTTAATATGCAGGTGCAACTACACTACTTAACTTTTAAAAAATGAAAAACTAGAACCCTCAGTATCAATGAATTAGATCTAAATACTATGATACATGATTAGACTCGTATTTTTTCTTGCTTCTTCCGGGTCCATATCAACAATCAATAAAAACCATCAAGACTAATTCTAAATGAGACAGGCCTTTGTTGCAGATACTTACACTTGCAGTCTCGTTGGTTTTTGGTGAGCTCAAATCCAGGTCGGCATTCACAGGCAATACCACCTTTGGGGGTTTCCCGACAGATGTGGGCACAACCATGATTCTTGTTCATGCAGTTCATTCCTTCTAAAAGAGAAAGGAAACAACATAAAAGCTACTCTGCTCCCTTAAGTTGCTAAGCAAGGAACCGTTATGGACAGCTCACATTAACTGTGCAAAGGAATGGTCAGCTGATCCTTGCACACAAGATATTTTCTTTCTTACTAAAAGAACTATGGTGCTCAGGCTACACAGCCACACTGATCCCCAGCCACTGCCATGCTGAAGTTTCCATTATGGCTAGACTTGTTGGGACTTGAACTACTGAAACAGCATAGCTGATCCCTTTAAGGGGAACTGCCTGGTTGTTCCTATGGTTGAATACAAGAAAGTCCCTGGCTACAGGAAACAGCCAGGGGCTTTTTGCACGCCTTCAAAATAGCACAATGGTTGCCAATTGAAAACGCTACTGATTTGCTGTTTTGCACAACGTCGTCGACAATCTGCCACACACCTGAAACCAATCTGCAAAAAGCGCTTCCTTGTAGTGCTTTCAGGGAAATCCCCAAAAGTGGATTCACCCTCCGGAAAGCGATACACTCCTGCAACCAATCAGCAACACTAGCGATAAAGACCTGTGCGTTAACATTGTTGTGGTTTCTACAAAGTCCCTCCCCCTGGCTCTCCTCTCTGATCTTCCGGCGAAGCGATCGCCATTTTTTTTCTCCGAGCGAGCGGGGATAAACGCACCAGCGAGCCTCTTTCTGTTTAGAGGCTTCCCTGGCTTCAGTCCTTCCCCTTTAGTCACTAAGCACAAACCACAGAAAAGCCCGTTTGCTGATGTATTTTCCCATTAATTTTTACACATTCATTCAGCCGAAAATCGGGCCCGTGAGAGGGGGGGGGATTTTTTTTTTTCACTCGGAGGCAGCGTGGCAACGATCAAACAACAGCTCAAACACATTAGGCAGCTGGATGGGTCTCTCCGTTGCAACGAATCTACACAGATTCGTTACAATGGGTCTGTTTTTTTTTTAAAAAAAACCTTTCTTAAAGGGAAAGGGGCTGTTTGGGAGCATGCTAACGGCTGCCCATTGGCTGCTTGACGGCCAAGGGCGGGACGAGCTTGGCAATAGCGCTTCCTTTCTAGCGATTTCTGCCGAGACCGGAAGCCTGTGGGAAACGCTACAAAACGCCACTGGATTCCACTACAAAGGCAGGTATGCATAACGACGAATTCCACTATTTTAAATGGCGATTTTTCATTCAGTGACCAATTTGCTACAAAGATCCCGGTGCGTAAAGCCCCCCAATCTTGGGGTCACAATCCTGGCAGCACGAGGTAGCAATGAATGTCTCTATGGAAACAGTACTGGAAAATTATAGTATGGATTTTGCTCTTGTGAGATGACATTAATGACAATCTCTACAAACACCAGGAATAAAGTTTTCATTGAGTTTTGATGATTATCTAAGCTAAATACATTAGAAAATAGCAGATGTAAGAATCTAAAATAGTAATAGGAAAGTTAAATCTCCTCCTTACATAAAAGCATTTTAAAAAAATTTCTTTGTATCAACTCATAATCTCTCCTGGAAACTCAAATGTTAGTTTTTGATTAGTTAAAAGTCTGACAAACTCGGAGAGGCACAACTTTGCAACACAGAGATCCTATTGTTCACAAGCTTTTAGACCAGCCTTTTTCAACCTTCTGACTGTAGAGGAGCCCCTGAAATAAACTTTCAGGCTTCAAGGACACCCTGTGAGGTGGGTGAGGCTGAGAGAGCCCTGATATCACTGCCCAGTCAGAACAGTTTATCAATGCTGTGGCGAGCCCAAGGTCACCCAGCTGGCTGCATGTGGAGGAGTGTAGAATTGAACCCGGCATGCCAGATTAGAAGTCCACACTTCTAACCACTACACCAAACAATTAGACAATGCTTTATGACTCGCTCTCTCTCTTTCTATACAAAGTTGTTTCTCTTCATAATAAAGCTATTTTATTTTTTAAAGCAGCTTGGTGCTCTGCTCCCTCACATATTTAACAATTATGCAGTCTCCAATCAGAACTTAGTACTTTCTTTTTGGCAGCCCATGAATCCCCATCAGATTCTTCCAATCATAATTATTAGCAAGTAGCCTTGTACCCTATTGTCTTCTTCATTACTCTTCCTTGATTGTATGCTCCAATAAGAATATTACTGCAGGCAGTCACTTCACACTCCCCACCCCCTTCCCCATAAGGGGTCAAGAAAATTCCTCAGGCTCTCTTCGCACTGTAAATCTGCCAGAGGCAGCATTAAGCAGCAGACATTGTTGTCTGGTGCATCCATACAGCAAACAAAACAGGGTGCTGCTGACTCATACCCCTGGATTGTTTGTGCTCTGGCACGAAGGACATTGAGTTCTGAGTGTAAAGGTCCATCTCTCCATGCTGGCCACCCACTGTAACAACAACAACAACAAAAAAGAGCCAGGAAGACCATGCCGTTTGTGTTATGGCCTGGGAGGGCTAAAGCAGGCGATGAGCCATAGTGATTGGGTCAGTTTGTCTGCAGATGTTGGGGTGTGAAAGAGAGAAACATTAGTGGATAAACTACACCCACCACAGAATACTGAATCCAAGCTCAAGTACTAAGACAACAGTGTAACTCTTACTTGACAATAGGTCCTACAGAATACAGCTGCATTAATTTCTCGGTAAACAAGCAGAGACTTCTAGCTCACAGGCTGCAGAAACATCAGAATACGTGACATCATGTAAATGTGCAGTCAGAATAATTTAGTTCAACTATCAGATTCAGAACCTGCCCAGAAACTCAGAGAATCTGTTAATCCATATCAGAGCCTTGCTACTTACGGTACCAGTCACTAGTTACAAATCCTACATCAGGAGAATGGATTTTTAAAACCATATACCCCAATATAGGATGGGGGAGACTTTTCTTGGCAGTAGTATGTTTGAAAAGGATCTAGAGGTCTTAGTAGACCATATATTGAACATGAGTCAGCAGTGTGACTCAGTGGCTAAAAAGGCAAATGGGATTTGGGGCTGTATCAAAAGGAGTATCATGTCCAGATCATGGGAGGTGATCGTACCGCTTTACTCTGCTCTGGTTCAGCCTCACTTGGAGTATTGTGTTCAGTTTTGGGCACCACGAAGAGGGATATCGACAAACTGGAATATGTCCAGAGGAGGGCGACTAAGATGAGGGGTTTAGAGACCAAGACATAAGATGAAAGGTTGGGGAAGCTTGGTCTGTTTAGCCTGGAGAGGAGACAACTGAGAGGGGATCTGATAACCATCTTCAAATATTTAAAAGGCCATATAGAGGATGGAATAGAGTTGTTCTTGCTTGCCCCAGAGGGACAGACCAGAATCAATGGGATGAAATAAATTCAAAAGAATTTCCATCTAAACATCTGGAAGAAGTTCCTGACAGAGCAGTTTCTCAGTGGAACAGGCTTCCTCGAGAGGTGGTAGGTTCTCCATCTTTGGAAATTTTAAAAGAGAGGCTGGATAGCCATGTGACAGAGAGGCTAATTCTGTGAAGGTTCAAGGAGGTAGCAAGCTACATAGGGTTGTGAGTGTCCTGCATTGTGCGGGGTGTTGGACTAGACAACCCAGGAGGTCCCTTCCAACTCAGTTGTTCTATGATTCTATGATTCTCCACTGACTAGCCATGTTTCTTTAGTCCTGTGTGTTAAATGCCAGGAACTACACTAATGAGCTGCATAAAGGCCCTTGACAAAGAACTGCAAGAGGTTCAGCAATAGTATACAATATTCTTATATTACCAAGAATGAATCATATTGTGCCATATTTCATGGGGAGGGATTGCTGCTGGAAGGTTTGGCAATGTCCACTTGACAGATGGGGCAAATATCAAAGGATTTTCCAAACCACTGGTAATTAGGGATGGGTAGTTATTATATTTTTATTTCTTCTTTTATTCCCACACTCTGTATTCAAATGCTGGATCTCAAGGCTGCCTCACATTGTTGGTAACAAAGATAGTAGGCATGGACAGCACCAAAGCCTCTGAAGAAGTTAAATGTCCCACGTTTTGTTTTTGTTTCTGAGCCACAAAAAAGCATAAAGCCTTTTCAGCAGTTACACTAAACCATGGAAAGGCTCAGTGTAATTTCAGACCTATACTGAATAGGTTATCATGTTTTGTAAATTCCTCTTACAACAATAGTTGCTTTGGAATTAGCTTTCATCCTATTTCCAGAGAGCCAGCTTGGTGTAGTGGTCAGGAGTGCAGACTTATAATCCGGCAAGTCAGGTTTGATTCCGCGCTCCCCCACATGCAACCAGCTAGGTGACCTTGGGCTTGCCAGGGCACTGATAAAACTGCTATGACTGAACAGTAATATCAGGGCTCTCTCAGCCCCACCTACCTCACAGGGCGTCTGTTGTGGGGAGAGGAAAGGGAAGGCTGCTTTGAGACTCCTTCGGGTAGAGAAAAGCTGCATGTAAGAACCAACTCTTCTTCTTCCTATAATTTAGCTCACTGCTCTGCCCACCTTTTATTCTGCCACCCAGTGCAACAAAGACTTTTCCACTGATCTACCACTGGAAAATGTCACGCTTAAAGGGGGAACCAGAAAAGAGAAAGAAAGAGGGAAGATATTCGAGAATTACACAACAACAGTTTCAGATCAATTGCACAATACATTATTCTGACTTTTCCTCTCCTTTCTTTCCAACTTTTTCCCTTTGAGATTCCTCCCTTCCAACAATGTTCCCACTTCACTACACAGGAGTCTATACTGAATTTATTTTATACATTTTTATGCCACCTTTTCACCCAGTCAGGATCCTTAAGGTAGTAAAAATGAAAACATTAGAACAATTGAACAGTTAAGTTTTTGAAATAAAAGATGTAAATTTTTTACATGCAAGAAAAGCTGTAAATTTAATTATTCTATCAACACTTCCCATCTGAATCAGTAGATACAACAGCTGAACAAATCTGAGCCCTTTTCACTAAGCCTGACAACAGGGCACTGTCAGCAAGAGGACCTACTGGGCACTTATGTTTCAAGCAACAGAACACAGCTCCATCCCAGGCAGATTTCTGAGGATGTCAGCAGCAATCTGGATCCCTTCCATTCCTCAGCATCACTGTTATTATTGGCAGACCAGTTCATCTCTTAGCAGGAGAGGGTTCAGCTCTCTCTTTGCACCCCCAGTCTGCCAAAAGAACTGCTGACAGAATCATGCTAAACTAACCCTTTAACAAGAGCCATCATTTCTTAATCACTGCTCTGGTGAACAGCATATGCACATCTTAAGATTCTTAACCTGGAGACATTTACCAAGAGGCATCTTAAAGGCTTAGAATTTCACCAGGTAGTGAAATTTTCATGGCGTTTTTACTAGTGATAATTACTGTAACCACTAATGAAGGCGAACAATGCCAGAAAGACAGGCAAAATGAGACCTCAGCATAAACCACGTTCACAAAAGCTTGTTTAATGATGGGAAGAATGCACTGTGGTGACAAGAAGATACAGAATAGGTTCTGCTACACATCGCAGCAGAGATGTTTAGTACAGGATTGCTATTTTCATGAAAGCTTCATTTTTCTTCTAAATTGAAGTTCCACCCTAACACCTTCTTGGAAACTGGTTTAGTGGGATTTTGAATGATGATTTGAACAGACTGCAAATTATAATTGACCATTTAGAGTTGGTCTTTGTATATTTTCCTTTGGAAAGAATTACTTCAGATATTTTATAGAAAGCAAAACAAAGGATCAAGACTTGGCAATGGAGAAAAGTAGCCATCTTTTCATTGTTCTTCAGACATGAGGCAAAAAGATTCTGCTTAAGATCATGGAATATACAGCAGATGTATACCACATGGTGGGGGGAATTCTTCAGAACAGGGGCCCCTAACTTTTATGAGCCTGAGAGCACCTTTGGAATTGATACAGTGTATCAGGCACAGCCACCGGAGGTTGAATCTGCCAAAAAATGGCTGTCATCTTCAGTCATGCAGTGGAGATCCTTATGCTGTGGTGGCAACTGCTGTCAAAGCAACAAAGCACAGCTAATCAACTATCTAACAGTCAATTGGAAGCTTTGCAGGGCAGAATCCCGACCTGGCTCCATCCACTTTCTAAAAACATTTAGTGGGCACCAGGAAAGGTGTCAGGAGTGCCATGTTGCTCATGGGCACCACAATGGGGCCCCGTATCCAAAACGTCCCCAAACAGCCCTTATTGTCTGGGGATCTCCATTCAAACTATTGGAGGAATTATGGTGTCAGCAATATGCCCAGTGTTACCAAAGTCCTGTGGAACCACAACCTACCAATATAGTCAACTTGACTTTCACTGCTAATATGCTAGGCCCGGAGTTTCAGAGAAGGTATTGGAGAGGCAGGAAGATATTATCCTGGCCCAAGTACAATGAGAGAGTGATGGAGATGATGGGGCTATAATTATAGGTCTAACCCCCACTCCCACCCTGCCACACACACAATTATAGCACTGTTTTCGAATACATACAAGAACAATGCTGTCATGAAAGTGGGAAAGCTAGTGGCTGAGAAGCACCAACAGAGGTCTATTATCAGCACAAGTACCACCCAGGGTCTGGAAAACCAATGGTATATTTTATGGGCCTCATTTCCACAGTATTTGCCAACAGTATAGCCTATGTAATACTGTTTACAATCAGCAATAGAAAAATAAGAGAGAGAAAGAACTAGGAAGCATTTCTGGAAAATAGCTTTCATTTTCTCAGCTGCCTCCCTTTCCTGACATGGTCTGTTCCCCAAATATCTCATCTCATCTCCTCCCATCCCAACCACTTACTCATTACTACTTCCCTGGCTAGGAGCTTAAGCTAATCAACAGAATTCTGGATGTTTGCATCTCATTTTTCCTGATATAATCTCTGAGGTTCCAACTGAACTGGCAAGCTGATCTACTGACCCGCATAGCTTAACGGCTTCACTTTCCAGGGAAACAAGGAAAGGTCACCGACAACCTTAGCAGTAAATGCTGGGTCCTGTGGGTACTGAAGAGAACACTGAAGAGATTTTATATAGCATAATGCAATAAAACAAAACATACAGACAGACAGGAGAGATGAAGAACCTAGTATGGTCACAACCAGCTTAATCCCAGTAAGAAATTCTCTGACCTTCACAGAGGCATCTCATTTAAGTATGAGCATCCGACAAGCAGCTGCTGGTTTGCTCCCTCCAGGAAGCACCACATAGGAAGCTCAGGCTTTCTTATAGCATTTTACAATGTGGTGAGTAGAACTGAAGCAACCGCAACCGTTGTCTGACTATTTTACTGGCAGTCCAGGGTGTAATCTCAAACTTACTCCAGAGGTGCTGTTAGTGCCTTGCCAAATCTGATTTGCAAGGCTATACGACCTCATAGGAGATCTTGGTTCTGAACAGAGTAGTTACAACAACACTGAAGAGTCCTGTGAGAATTACAACGTAGGAAAAACTGCATTTACTAAACAGGGTATATTTAGCAGATGTTCATATCCTTAGTCTTCTACATGATAGTCATTCAGAGATCATAGATCATGGAGTCTCTGTACTTTGATCATTCTGTCTCCTGAAGACTATTCTTAGATATGTTGTGAGGAAAGGGTAGCTTGTGACCATTTTCTTTATTTGAAAAAGTCTTGATTTAATTTCCCATGCCTCCTGTGGATTTATATATAGGGAGTGAGATGAGATTTTACCTTTTCCTAAACTGGCTCGGAACTTTACTTCCAGAATAAAAGGTCACTGTATGATGGTATGTTGTCTGGTGCCAAAAGGGAGTTCCCACTTTTAATGGTGCATTTTAACTATTCCCTGAAACTGTGGAAATTGAGCATGAAGGATGCATTAATAGAAAAAGCACATATGTTTTCAAGACTCTGTGACAAGACAGTACATCCATTCAAGCACACCATCCACACAAGCGGCACCAATTTTCTTTCATCCCCATCAGCACTGCAATTCACTGGGGCAGAAAGAGGCATAATACAAGGAGGATGGTGCATAGTACAGTGCAGGGGACAGATAAGCATTCTACATGCAACCTTCTCCTCCTCACTTCTGCACCCCTCCCCAAGCACCGAGTAGTCAAGCAAAACAGTTGGAAAGGGTCATGGTTCAGTGGTAGAATATATGCTTTTTAGTGCAGGACCCAGGGCAATCCCTGACATTTCCAGTCAAAGGCTAATGTAGTGGGTGTTAGAAAAGCCTCTTTCTCTGCCTGAGAACCTTCAGAGCTCCTCCCAGCCAGAGTAGACATTACTGAGGTAGACAAAGTTTCATATGTTCACCAAGGACAAAAACATCTTTGACTGACACTGTGTTCCCAGGTTCTCTTGTTCAGAAACGGGGTAGGGAAAACATAATGTTTCTTCAATTCTAAATTCTCGGTTTAAATCCAGCCCATTAAATATAATGTCTGTTTCTATCCAATGGCTGTCCAGCTGTGTGCATGAAATGAATTTTGGAAGAACTTGTTTCATTTTCTCAGAAGCTACAATTTATGGTCAGCTAACATCATAAAAACAGTTGTCACTGCAGACCCTGACTGACCTTGCCCCCATTTCTGGCAGCCTCACTTGAAAAGAAGAGAACTAAGCAGGGTGCACTTACGCAGTGACCCTCTGTGGTAGCACCAAAGAACAAATGGTGAGGTATCAGTGGAGAAGCTTATTCACAAACTGCCACATAGACAACAGTCCAAGATTTAGTTCTGCAGGACTATATTCAGTATCCATGCAAGGACAATGAGTACAAGTTACAGTACAGCTCCATCCTGCAAAGCTGGGGTATACTTAGGAAAGACTGTCACCCAAGACAAATAGAGAAGCAAATGGGTTGCTGCTAGACTGATTATTAGGATGTATAGTAAGAGGTACATCCCATTGAGTTCCTAAGATTTACTTCCTAATAAGTTTATGCCTCCATTTAGGACTGCACTGTGAATCTCCTGGATCTTGGTGCAATTGCTCAAGATATCTCAAGATATCTGACCATTTCAGAAGCTTGGAAGGTTTGCAATTCTTTCATCTTGTCTATTTTAACTTTATCACTGTCCCTTGCTGGTACACAAGGAAAGTGACTTTTCAATGGTTAACAAGAAAATCAAAATAGTGTTTGTGGGGAGAGAAACCGCATCAGGCAGAGTGAGACGGTAAGAATCGGGGACATGGATCAATCAGCTCAGCTGCTTTGAACTGTAATAGGGGCCAGGTGCATGGATGATTTCTAATGGGAACTCAAAAGCATCAAGTTAACACAAATTATCTAGCCAGAAAAAAGGGAAAATCAAAAAATCAAAACAGAATCCTTTGTCAGTGGTAGACATCCTATCCTATGATATTAATAAAAACAAAAAACAAACTTTTTGATGTTTCAGTGTTTCTTAGGGGCTAGTCCAAGCAACTGAAAATAAGCATTAATGATGAGATGACAAAGCCAACACACAAGAATAAACCAGAAAAGGCGAGTCTTCTTGATTATTTTAATAAGACTATTATCCCCCTATCTTCTACTTCAGTAAATTGTTTGGGATAGATATTAATCACTTTTACTTGACACTAATGTTTGAGATGCATTTGAAAGGGACCCGCAGGGTCTTTGATGCCTGGATCAAAAAGCTTGTCTGATTTAGCTACAGGTTCTTTAAATGACATCATAGTCTCCAAAAAAACTCTAAGCAGCTTGCCTGCCTAACAGCCAGCATCCAATACAAATGCTGAAGTTCCTGACAAAGCTGGTGGCAGAATTCCCTTCACTGCTCATGTAGCACTTCTGTAGCATAGGGGCTACAAGAGAGAGCAATGAAGTCCCTCATGGCCTTAGTCATCAGGACCTTTTTCTTAGCCCCAAGGATTCTCTCCATATCTTGTTATATGGAAGCGATAATAGACTTTCCCAAGAAGATTGCTACAGGGATTACAAAACAGGCTCAACCTATTATAGAGGCTGTCCCATTTCACTGAAACAGCCTTCTAGAAGAGGTTAGAAGGGTCCAGACCCCTGGCCTTTCAGTAAGGCTGTAAAACAAGAGTTATTCTGAAGAACTTTTGGAGCAGCCTGAAACAGAGCAAAGGGGGAAGAATTTGATGGTAAAGGCATAAGGTGATTTAAATTTCTTTATATCTGTTGTTTTAATTATTATTGTTTTATCAACTTGTTTGGTGCCAGTTTGGTGTAGTGGTTAGGAGTGCGGACTTCTAATCTGGCATGCCAGGTTCGATTCTGCACTCCTCCACATGCAACCAGCTGGGTGACCTTGGGCTCGCCACGGCACTGATAAAATTGTTCTGACTGGGCAGTGATATCAGCGCTCTCTCAGCCTCACCCACCCCACAGGGTGTCTGTTGTGGGGAGAGGAATGGGAAGGCGACTGTAAGCCGCTTTGAACCTCCTTTGGGTAGGGAAAAGCGGCATATAAGAACCAACTCTTCTTCTTCTTCTTCTTCTTCTCCTTCTTCTCCTTCTTCTCTTTCTTCTTCTTCTTCTTATATTATTTTTACCCATCCTGGGTCCTGGGATGCCCAGCACAAAGGTGGGTTTATAAATATTTCAAATTAATAAACACAATTATGTCTCCTATCACTATTCTATTTGGCTGACCCAGCTAATGTTTTTTTCTAGACCATAGACAAAAGTGACCCATGAAACTAAACCGCTAGCATGAAAGCAGACCGATAGCGTATTGATGGATATATATTTACATAACCTGTTTGTGCTGATGAAAATGCAGATTAAATGCTCCTGTCCAGATTTCAGCACTTGGACCCATTATGCACGGCCGCCGATACAGCGGGTGGGGGTTGGACGGAAGATCTGGAGGAGGAAGCTGCGCGGCAATCCATGTACGAATGGCACAGCAGCAATGTCCGGAGCAGCCAGGGGTGACGGCCAAAGAGACGGCAATGTGGAGCAAACGGGACGGGAACACAGTGCGGGGTTTCCCGGACCCAGGCAGTCAAGCAGGCCGCTGTGCCGGAAGCGCCCAACAGCTGGGCTGCCGAGGGCACACGCAGGCACAGACGACACGTATGCGGTTGCGCTCGGTGCGTCCAGGCTGCTGGAAATTGAAGTGGGTGAGCCAGCATACGCAGCGTGCATTATTGCCGGCAGCGTGCATTATTGGGGATTTCCGCTGCTGTCGTTCCAGCTCTGAGGCGGACTTTCCCCTCTGTGCATAATGGGTCTTGGTGATGCAGTTGTACTGTTGCTTCCCCACACTCCCAGTTTGCCGTTTAACCCATCTCCATCACAGCACTATCAGTCCAGTATCCAGTTGATCCAGTGGGTGGAAATGAAAGCTAGGTGTGTATTGCTGTAATCCCGTGCTGAAGTGGGAAGAGACCCACTTAACCAACACTCACAGGCCAATTTTGCAGTAGGCCTTACTTTTCTAGCAATACAATCCTATGCAGAATCATTCCAGTCTAACCCACTGACTTCAATGAGCATAGATCGAAGTAAAGCTCCATAGAATTATATCTTAAATTAGGCTGAACTAAATGTTAATGAACAGTTGAGGCCAGGTGCCAAAAGCTGATCTATGTCCAGTTTTCTGTGTGCCAACCACAGCAACCAGGTTGAAAGTGGGTAACTGAAATATAGCTGCTACAGGTTAAAACTGCTACTGGTTGAAACAGCCTCAAAAGAACCTCTTTAATTCTGGGATATCATAAAACAGATTTCTAGTATAGAATGTGCCGATACAAAAAGTAATTGGCACATTATATAAAAAGTCCTGTTTGAAGTGGTTTAGCAGTAGTTAACATCTTATTAACATTAGGCTATAATTTGTTTGTTCTTATAAACACATCAGTAGCCAAAAGACAATAGACAACACATGAGTTATGAAATGCAGAGGGCCTCCAGAATTGTGCTGCTTGAGCAGAGAAGTTCAGCTCTTTAACGACTGCAACCAGATGTTAATTTTGGGCACTTACAGATCAAGAGCTTTGTGAGTGACTAGGATTCTGAATTTATATACTGAACAGCTTCTGTGAACATAGGAACTGTGCCTGGTTCATTTACATACTTAGCTTGCCAAAGAAGATTAACAGAATCTGACCCAGTGATCATCCTATCCCATCCCCATTGTATACATCCTAGTTAGTAATTTTCTGATATTTTAAAATGCTTCTGGATCTTAAATTATTATTATTATTAAGAAAAAGTAGAAGAGTTGGTTCATATGCCGCTTTTCTCTTCCCGAAGGAGTCTCAAAGCGGCTTACAGTCGCCTTCCCTTTCTTCCCCCCACAATAGACACCTGTGAAGTGGGTGAGGCTGACAGAGCGCTGATATCACTGCCCGGTCAGAACAGTTCTATCAGTGCTGTGGCAAGCCCAAGGTCACCCAGCTGGCTGCATGTGGGGAAGTACAAAATCAAACCTGGCATGCCAGATTAGAAGTCCGCACTCCTTACACTCCATTACACCAAACTGGCTCTCTTCAGCACATAAGACGAGCTCTTCGGGATCAGATCAGTGATCAATCTAGTCTAGCATTCTGTCTCACACAGTGGCCAACCAGTTCCTCCAAGGAACCAACAACAGAACACCTTCCCCCAATGTTGCTTCCTAGCACTGAGATTCAGAGGCTTAGTGTCAAGGGTCCCACTAGTTTGGAAGAAAGGCAAGCTTATAAATATATTTAACAATTAAGACTAGAATGTACTTACATGGCACTGATTATGATTGAGCATCTACTGGTTTGGCCCACATTCTACTCGCCAGTTGTGAGCAGAGAGATGATCAGCAAAATGTTCAACTACATCTGAGCAACTTTAGATGCTTCTGATTAGCACAATTACAATCAGTGCTAGAATGACTGCACTGCTTGCTTTCATTCCCCACCCCCTCAAACTTCCTGCTACTATTATTGCACATAGTACAAAGGGAGGAAGATGTTAAGATCTCAGCTTGCCTTCAATGTCTGCCCATGATTCCAGTTTACTTGGTGATCAGTTCTTGAACAGATGCCACTGACTCCACAAGAACAAATGAAAAGGCAATGTAACTTGTCCAATGTTAGTTATTTAAGCTTTTCAACATCTATATGAGCCCTCTAGTCCAGCTGGTTCGAGGCTTTGGGCTGGAGTGCTATCAGTACACTGATGACACCCAGCTCTATCTTCTGCTGGACAGCTAGCCGGACTCCCCCCCCCCACCAGGAAGCATTTGCCAGCTGTTTGGAAGAAATGGCTGGATGGCTCAGGCAGAGTCGCCTGAAATTCAACCCTTCCGAGACAGAGCTCCTGTGGTTGAGTGGGAAGGGCCTGGATTTGGCAGCACGTCTCCCATGCCCTGATGGGGTTGACTGATCAATCTATGAGTCCTGCCCTATGACATCTGACTGCCTGTTCTTCCATCATATGCCATTAATGGTATGATGCGGGTGGCAGGATGGGAATTGGAGAGTTGTTTTTGTTTTTTTGACCACCATCTGCCTTGCTTTGTCATTCATGGGGTTTGATTGTTATGTTTTAATTGGGGGGGGGGTGTTGATTTTAATGTTTTTATTGTATCTATTATTGTAAAGGCTGTTTGCCTTTTATTTGTAAGCCACCCCGAGCCAACTTGTTGAGAGGGATGGGGTGTAAGTTTAACAAGAAAGAAAGAAAGAAAGAGAGAGAAAGAGAAAGAGAGAAAGAGAGAAAGAGAGAAAGAAAGAAAGAATCCAACAATACAGGCACACGGAATACAGATGCATACCATACTATTCTGTGTTTTACACAAGTTGGTCACTTGGCAGTGCCATCCTAGGAAGAGGTACACTTTGATAAACACATTCACTTCAATGGCTGTAGGTCTACTTAGGTTTGCAGATTATCATGACCCCCGGGGAATACATGTCTCTTCCCTATTGAGGTGATTGAGTTCTCCAGCTGGGCAAAAGCAGTGCAGCTGCAGTAAACTGACTTTGTAGCAGCAACATGCTTGAGACTAACTTGACCAGGGTGCAACTGTGACAAGAGGTTAAGACATTTAAGACCAACCTTCCGGGCGTTGGATGCAGGTATGCTGGTTATCACTCAGGAAAAATCCATCACGGCAGTGGCACTCATAGCTCCCCATCATGTTGACACATGTCTGCTGGCAGCCACCATTCCCCTCTGCGCACTCATCCACATCTGTCTCAGGAAGCAAAAAAGAGAATGAGGAGTCTCTGAGGCTTACATCACAGTGTTTATATAACACAAGTATATAAACATGTATTATGCTAGTTTTTCTCTGTCTTGATAAAAGCCAGTTCCCAATATTTCATCAAGCATACTCTAGCCCAGTGATAAAGGAGCTGGATGCAACTGTGACAAGAGAATTAAACTTGATTCTTAAGGGTGACAGCCCCGAAGGCAAGAAGCAGGTTTATTTATTTATTTATTTATTATTCATATTTTATACCGCCCTTCCCGAAGGCTCAGAGCAGTTTACATATAACTGAAACGATACATGAAACCATACATATAATAACATTCATATTATTAACTGGTATAACCGGGTAACAGTAAAACATAACAGTATAACATAAACAGTGGTAACTCGAACAGTCCAGGAGTCTTAGTGGGTTTCTGGGGGGAGGGGAGGGGCAGGGGCCCTGCAGATGTTGGTTGGTTGGCCTGGCCTCAGCCAAATGCCTGGTGGAAGAGCTCCCTTTTGCAGTCCCTGCAGAACTGTTTTAGTCCCGTCAGGGCCCTGATCTCCTCTGGAAGTTCATTCCACCAGGTGGGGGCCAGGACAGAGAATGCTCTGGCCCTGGTCGAGGCCAGGCAAACTTCTTTTGGGCCAGGGATCCAGCTCAGTGGTTTCTGTGCAGAAGTCCTTTGCTTATTCCAAGTCAGTGAGCTAGAACTATTTATTTCTATGTAGAAAAGTGAACTACTGAAGTTGAGCATAATACTACCCACTTATGACACAGAGCTCTTGAGGTCTCTATCACACCTCATGGGGATGCAATATATAGGCCCTCCCTCCACACACACACACTGGCCTATCATAATACCTGTCTAGCATTTAATAAAAGTGTTCTAGAACACAAATACAGAGTATGGAGTCAGATGTGGTGACCAGGCATGTTGTATTGCAGTAAGTGCGGTAACAAGAAAGAAAGACTGGAATTGGGGATTTGTATAGTCCTGTTGCTTCTCATTACTGTATTCCTCCCCATTTTGTATCACATTCTTTACAGAAACAGAATTTCACCAGTAAGCTATGATGCTGTGAGCCTTGAGAAATTCCCTACATTTTAGCCCTAACAAGCAATCGCTTTCTGGATTGGGGCACAATACAGGCCCCTGACTTTTTGCCCTCCTGGGCCTAAAAAAGGAAGAAAAGTCATAGAGTTTTTGAAAACCTTCTCAATCGCAGTGACCCTGACCCTGACATCTCTCCAACTACTTAAAAATACACTCCTTATTTTAAAGGTTACATAATATTTTCTTTCCATTACAGCTTCACATAAATCACATCCATCCCATGGTTAAATTTTGGGATGCTGTAATGCATCAAAAGAACCCAACTTACCACAGGTATCAGTAATAACTGCTATATATTTAAAAAGCTAGCCCTAACTAGATAGCCCAGGCTAGCCTGTTCTTGTAAGATCTCAGAAGCTAAGCACAATCAGCCATGGTAAGCAAAATCACCAAGAAAGTCCATGGTTGCTCTCAGCATATATAAACAAATCTTAATCTTTCAGGATGAGAGCCAAATTTTTCATTTGATACAACAAACAACAGAAATGAAAGACATATTTCTATATTGCTATTTATAGGTGGGGCTCTGAGTGGTTTTAATCTTGGAGGCAATTTTGTCTGTTAGAATTTCCCATATCTTACTACACCAGGCATTTATGGCAGGTGTAAGCTTGCTTTTCTAGTGCTTAGTGATTAGCCTTTTTGCTGCTACAGGAGATATTAATTCTAGGCAAATTTATGGAATCCTGGGGTCATCATCAATGATTGCTTTGTAGCATATATCTTGGCCCTAATACTCATTGCTTAGTCTATCTGTACATCTTTGCCATAACATTTTTTTCATATCCTGTCTGGCTTTTATGGCTTTTATGCAACCCTTGTTTTTAGAAAGCTATTTACAACTATTCCACTAACCAATATATTGGGTACTTAGTGTTCAGATTTCATTCATGTCTAGCCAGGCTGATAGTTCATACCACTGTGAATGCCATTCATGTATCCTCTTAACATTTAACATGTAATTGGCTGGACTTCTAGTGCTCAGAAATATGCATTCTGTTCTTGAAGTCACTTTTTCCAGCATGACTAAATGGACTGCTGACTGAAAGGATGTCCTTTCTTCATCTCCGTATCCCTCTCAATCTGGTTGCTTTTCTAGAGATCATGCAAGAAATGCAACCAACCTCTTCTTAGCACATACACAGAGAAGGCAAGAGGCCCGTTGCCAAAGAAAACCTCCTGTGAACTCGAGCATTTCAAACCCAACAACTAAGTGGAAAGCTGAGCCTCTCGGACATCAGCAGTGGGGCCATGGAGCAGACTCCGGAAAAGCCAGAATAGCAGGTCGATGACAGCATGCAGAGAGAAGGAATTCCAGATCAGACCTGAATACCTGAACAAATGTCTAAGGGGCTAATTAAAACACACACATTGGCTCATATGCTCAGAAAAACCAAATCTTCTGTCACGCATGGCTTCTTACAGACAGACACTGGAACTGTCAACTAGGATGGTTTGATCGCAAAACATGACAATTTAACATTCACAATAAAGTGTGAAGAGGCCAGAAATTTTCTTTAATTTGGTTTAAAAATATCCAGAATGTGTGGCTTTAAAGAAATACAGGCGTTTATGGGAAAGGCTTAGTGAGGGTCAAACAACACAAGAGGCCTGGAGTTCTGTGAATGGAGCTTCTCGGTTTTTGCTTTTTAAATTGAATCTTTTACACTTCCAGGGCCGAAAAGTGGCTCCCCGAGGCTCCCCGAGGTCAGGAACATGGCCAGCGTGAGCCCTCCTTTCCTGATTCCACAGTCCAAATCAGAACTGGACCTCCCAAATGCTGAAGTTAGTTGGAGCTCTTTTACATAAAGGGTTCTTTCCTGAGTAACACATTGATTGATTCGATTTGTATGACTGCCGCTCTTGGAAACTGGCTCACGGTGGTTCACAATAATTTACTACAAATCAATACATTAAAACCATTAAAATTCCCCATTAAAACCCCATAAACAATGACTCGATCATAATGATGGTGATTAATAACTATTCCCACACAGGCCTACTGGATGAGTAGAAGGGAGCAGATGGATAATTGGGAATGGGTGGAACAATTGCCGTGGTCCCCAACCTTTTTATCACCAGGGACCAGTCAACGCTTGACAATTTTACTGAGGCCCGAAGGGGTAGTCTTTTGCTGAGGGACGTCACCACTGCCTGAGCCCCTGCTCCGCTTGCTTTCCCGCTGGCGCCCCTGACTTCTCACTGCCCACTGGGGGTTGCTGTCAGCTGCAGCTGCACAGTGCCACATCGAGGAGGAGCCCCAGCCATGGTGGCTGCTGGAGAGCACTAAAGGTGAGCCAGCGGCAGAGTGGCAGGGCAGCCCCCGAGGCAGCAGCCAGGGAGGAGGACGAGGAGGAGCCATGGCTCGGTAGCGACTGATTCACGGACCGGTACCAGTCCCTGGACCGGCAGTTAGGGACAGCTGATCTAGGGAACCAGTCTAATATTGGCCCCTGGGGAGAGGGACCCAATCTTATCCCCTCGGCCACCACCCAGCCTCAGACAAATGCCTGGCTGAAGAGCTTCGTTTTGCAGGCCCTGCAGAACTCAGAGAGCTGACAGGGCCTGCAGCTCTTCATGGAGGCCCTGGTCCTTTGCGAGGCCAGGCGTGCCTCCCGGGGTCCTGGGATCATCAGCAGATTCTTACCCTCAGAGCAAAGTGCCTCTTACTGCTTACCTTTAAGCCAGATAACACTTCCAAGCAAGCAAGGTTTATGCTTTGGTTCTAAAGGAAGTGTATTATATCCTCAACAGAGTGATGTAGGTACTGCCCTAGCCTGTCCTTGAGACAATTTCAGGGGATCATAGTGTAAGAGCTAAAAACTGATAAACTCCAAAGACTCATCTCTTTATCCTCTTGGTTATGAAGTTTGTATGTAGGAATTCTCCTTGTCCTTGGTCTTCCATGTATCTCCAGCCATATTAAGCCATAACATCAGATGGCTGCAACAAGGCAAAAAGACATCTTGCATATATAATCATCCAGGCTATATTTTCTTAATAATATCTTTTATCTTAGCCAAATGAAGTCTGCTGCTTGCCAATAACTCTCTGCAAAACACTCACTTTTAACATGACTTACACTTCCTTAAATTTAACCCCCAAGAAAGCTGAGACTCACTGGTTAAAACCAGTGACTAAAGACAAGACAGCAGACTTAATACCTATTTTATTAAAGGCAACAAAGGCAGACAGAAGCCTAAATACCCCCGTCTTTGATTTGGACAATTGCTCAAATTCCTCTTCTGGTTCAAAAGGTTACAAAATAATCTTATAAGGAATACAGTGAAGGATGATTCAAGGATTTATTCTAGCATTAACCCAAGTTCTAAACAATCTTATACAAATCTCAGAAGAGGCAAATCCTTAATGCCCTGCTCTGTCTTTTGTAAGAACCATGTTTTCTTCTTCCTGCATTACATTTTTGAATTAAAGAGCATGAAAGAGTCAGACAGAAAGCAGTAGGTTATCTGTTGTGTAGACAAACTACTTCAGGCAGCTCATATTTTGGGTAGAAAAATAGCCTTGTTTCGATGGGCAAGGCTATACAAACTCCATAATCATTTTTATCAAATTCTGCTGCAATATATCCAGTTTATAATTTCTGGAATTTTGCAAAATTTATTCTGCAAATTCTCTCTCTCATTTTCCTAGTTTTTCTAATCACATGGAAGGTCTAAGAGATATGCAGGACTTTGATACACGCCTCTTAACTATTGGAAATCTTAGGAGCCAAACCACTAGTTTTAAGAGTAGGCTGGATTAGGCACTGGGATATGTTTTCACATATTTTCCTTCTGTTTTACTGGTAAACAGTGACTGCAGAGTGCCACTGATATGGATAAGGGACACAACAGAAGGGAGAAGAAAGGTTAACTTTGCCTCCCATGCTGTTTTCACAGTCTCAATACTACCTCCAGTTAATTATTTGTCCTGCCAGGCAAAATCCAGAAGGAATACTACCACCAGCAGTTACTGCTGTTAGGAAGATATATTCATAATCTCCCAGGATGCCATCTGGTTTATTCAGACTTTCAGACTTCTGAAATTTGTTCATAGACCATCAAGCATAGCTTGCTTTCTAAATAACGGAAAACCAATGTTCTCTGCCTTTACCTAGTTTCAGCTTGTGCATTTCCTAATCTCCCAAAAATTGCAGTTTGACCAGGACGCCAAAATTAAGTATGTTGGGTTTTGTTTCCAAATGTCTCATAAGTAAAGGTGTCATTCTTTTAGCTATTGGGCTATTAAATGGAGATAATTATATTTTCCTTCTCTAAAATTACAGCCAAAGTACCAGACCTTCACACTGGAAAAAATCAGTATCACTCCCCAAATATGTATCCCTTGCACCTTCCAGAATGTGAAAAAGAAGACTGGTTCCCAGATTGGGAGAGGGTAAAAATGTGTGCATGGTAGCAAGGAAGAGAAGCATCACAAAATTACGCAGCCAAAAGCTCTAGCCCTAGGTCAAGTCTTTAGTTTGGCCAAGTAAATAATTGCCCTTGGTTTAAAAAAAAAAAGGAAAAGTTCTCACACAGCAGTCCTGGTATAAACACTTCAAAGCAACTCTACAGGAGGCACAGACAAGTACTAAATGGCTCCCATGTTTCATTTAAAAAGAATGTTGTACCAGAAGTATACCCTAGTCTGCAGCTTCAAGCTCTCAAAAAACTACACTAAAAGGTTTGTGGCAAGAGAATGTCTGACAAGACAGTGAGATGAAAGCTTTAATGCTGGCAAAAGGCTCAAAGTCAAAGATAAGGTGGCCTGTTAAAAGAGCAGTGTCCACAAAAAAGTAAAGGATTCCAGGGAACTTTCTTCTTTCACAAGCAAAGAAATGGCATGGGAAATAGGAATTGAAAGCATAGTAAGTTTGAGCAAAAAGGCTAATGAAGCCAAGGGTTTTGCTTTCTTCACCAGCCCTTATCCTCTGAAATGTGATAAACTGCATCCACAAAGGGGCTAAAAAATGCACCTCTACCACCACAGCAACTGTGTCATAGGAATGGGAGGGAATGATGTCTACACATCCTATTCCCATATGGTTCACCAATATGAGCAGTCCCTGAATCCTGGAAATCCCTTCCTCCCTCATTTTCCCTCTCCCTACCAAGCCACGTTGTAATGATATAGTACAGCTTAGCACAAGGAGGGGGGAAAAACCGTTTAAAGAGCTGAGGAGTAGAGACAGACCATGCAGGCTCACAGCCACTCCATGGATTCCCCTTTGAGACAGACTAAGACCGTTTATGCACTTCACAGCCCCAGCTCCCATGCAGGAGCACAAATAGGGCGGCTGAGGTGCACCAGTCCAAATGCTCCCCCATGTGGGTGCAGGAAGAGGTGGGGCAACCTGCCATGACTAAAACTCCAGCCTCCAACCCGGCATGAAACCTCCAGTGCATAAACAGTCTAAAATAGGTTTATTTTAAATCTGGTTTTAAAGGGAAAACCCTAGCAAGTAATAAGACAAGTTATTCATAATTCTTGTAGAGTTGTGAAATGTCAGGAGGAAAAAAATGCCTTGTCCTTTTATGGGGTGTTATTTTCAGGGCAGTCATATTTATGTCCATGAACACATTAAGCTTCTACTAAGGGGACAGGACATTTTTCTCCAGGCCTGTTGGCAATGCTATGTACTAGGAATGAGCACAACATCCTGTGAATATTTCCCTTTAGCTTTCTATGCAGGAAAAAAATCTCTCTGTGAAAGCAACCATAATTTCACCAAACACTTCTCTGAAGAACTACTATAAACTAGATTCAGCCGGGTAGGTCTGAAGCAGCAGACCATAAAAATGCATGTCATCAACACCCTGTCAGCAGCCCACTATCGGGCCACGAAAGCCTCGGTAGCAGGCCATGGGGGCCACGCCTGCCTCTCCCCGCCCCGCCCCCCCCCCCACAGTGAGAAGCTCGCCAGGCTGCAAGCAAATTGGCCGCTAAAGTGGCCGATTAGCTCGCAGCCCGGTGAGCTTCTTGCTGCGAGAGGGGGGGAGAGGGAGGCGCAGCCACCAGCACGCCGGCGGGTGCAAATGAGCATGCACAGAGCTGCCACACATGCGCATTTGCGCCCGTTGGGTAACATAACATGTTTCCCTCTCTAACAACCCTTACCTCCCTCTGCTCCTTTGTTGCCCAATCTGGGCTCTCCTTTGTTATCCTACCCTCACTGTCAAGTTTTATTACACTCCTGTCACCATTACCCATAGTGTTTCTACCATCGTCCCTTTGGACATTGTCCTGAATTGGAGGCTCCCTAGCTCCTGTTGGCTTTCCTCCAGGATTCGTTTAAAAGCTGCTCTGCCATCTATTTGATATTAAGCTCCGGATTCCTAGAGAGATGTGATAAGACATCACGTCCAAGTTTTCTCAGAAGTCACATTGCACTGATGGCCTGATGGTTATTTTAAAATATTTTCCCCATTGTCACTTTGAGCTGACAGCCTTGGTTATGTTGTTGGTTCTGCAAAAAAGGATCCTCTAATGTCATTCCCCTCCCCCCATTCCTGTGTTGTTAACCTCAGGAATGTTGTAAACCAGAATGTTGCAAACCAGAAAAATAAATATATAAGAGGGAAATAACTCATTTAGGCTGCAGCAACTCAGTGCAGTTGTATCAACAATGAAGCAAGCAGTTCTCCAAATGCCTATGTATTTCACAACCAATTGAAAGGGGATTATTTCACACTCAGTTTAACCGTTTTTGGGCCTTGTCACAATTTACCAATACTTCATCCCTGCTTTATCACCATTTTTTTACCCTGCCCTCTTGGTAATAGTTTAATAGTCTGGCTGTGTAAGAGGTTATACTTATGAACTGGACTGGATTAATCCAGCATTACCATGTAATGCCTGGCAACCAGCAGGAGTTTGGGGGGAGCCTTGTGTGGCCATGTCATCACTTATGGGGGGGGGGAGAAGTAATATCATGTCACTCAAGGTTTTCCATGGAAGCCACCCCAAGATGACCAGTTCAATATGGGAAGTCTATAAATGTAAATAATAAATAATCCTTCCCCAAAAGATACTGCAGTCTTCTATTTAAACCACATTGAAACTGGAGTTTTGGCATCCTTGACAGACTCAAATGTCTGTCCTTTAAAATGTTTTTTGAGTTTAGGGAACAAAATGAAATCTGAAGGGGACAGATCAGGGCTGTAGGATGGATAGAGCAAGGTTTCCCAACAAAATTCATTTTAGTTGTTACATTTCTATACCACACTTGTGGCACAGGGTAGTTTACAATGACCATTTATAGCTCACAGTTCCCTGTGATGCTGGTATAACACAGAGAACACAATAACAGCTTTGGACTTATAACATTTGAATAATATTTGAACAGAACAGTATAGGGAATATATCAACAGTTGTGGGCTTATAACATTTGAACACAATAACATGTGTTATAAATTCTCATAGTACAGCCCTTGCTATTCTTGAAGAATGAACAGGTGCATCGATGTGATAGAAAAAAATTCCCTGACACAACTTTCTTGGCCTTCTTTGCACCAATGTAGTTTACAGCCTTTTTGAAGACATCCTAACAAGACTAAAATACACTTACGGTAATTCTGAAAGAACTTGTCTGTAGTCACCCACTGATCACAGCAGATTGTTCTACTATTCGCCAGCTGGCAAGATAACTGTGTGTGGAGTATCCTATTGCCCTGTCTAATATTTGCAGCTCCCAGGAGAGATAAAGGGTTTCCTTCTCCCTTCTACTGGAGAAAGTTATTAAAGTCTTAAGCACAACCATCATCTATCAGTAGCTTTGTGATCACAGATATGCAGCATAAGTGTAAGAATCCAGGACTAGCTGCCTTCTCTGTCAGCAATTTTCCCTAAAAATGTGTTTGAAATATGTAACCTGGAGATCACAGTCTTTCAGCAGTGAGACCCTGGGGCCATGAGGGTGGGAGAGGCAGCATTTCACTGATGAAATGTCAATGTTTAAATAACACTGAAGAATTCCAGCTGTTGCTGCAGTTTTTACTAAATTTGTATGTCCACACACACAAAAATTAAATCCACACACAGAAAAATTATATCACAGTCTTTTCCCAATATTCAGTTTCATATATTACTGCAAACAGCAAGATTTTACAAAACTGATCCAAATGGCACAACAGAAAACAGAAGCTGAGAAAGAAGAGGGGCACTCTAATACAGTGGTCCCCAACCCCCGGTCCGGGGACCGGTCCATGGATCAGTCGGTACTGGGCCGCGGCTCCTCCTCGTCCTCCCCGGCTGCTGCCTTGGGGGCTGCCCTGCCACTCTGCCGCCAGCTCACCTTTGGTGCTCTCCAGTGGCCGCCATGGCTGGGGCTCCCCCTCAGCGTGGCATTACACAGCTGCTGCTGGCAGCGCCGCCCAGCGGGAGGGGGGAAGTCAGGGGCGCCAGCGGGAAAGCAAGCGGAGCAGGGGCTCAGGCGGTGGCGACATCCCTCGGCAAGACTACCCCCCCCCCCCAGGACCTCAGTAAAATTGTCAAGCGTTGACCGGTCCCCGGTGATAAAAAGGTTGAGGACCACTGCTTTAATACACCTGCACAATGTAGACAGTTAGGGAAGAGAGACACCGTTCCAGGATCTACTCATCTCAGGAAAAAAGGTAACTGCAGGTATTCTCATTTAGACCTTTTTGGACAACTAGACAAACTTCCAGTGATTCTGAACAGCTATCTTCTGCACAGGTGAGGTGTGCAAACTGTTGACTGTATTTGGGGCAGTCAGAAAGCCATATCATCCCTCCCTCCTCCCTAGACTTTGCATGTTGCTCAGAATTCTGTGGACTGAACATGGAACTTCTGAATACCAGGTAGATACCAAGCATCAGAGTCACAGTGTCTCCCATTAAGACTGGGTTTTCATACCTCACTTATCTCTGCAGTCTCAAAGCAGCTTTCAATCACCCTCCCTACCTCTCCCCACAACAGTCACCTTACAAGGTAGCTGGAGCTGAGAGAGTTCTGAGGGGTTTGGAGACCAAGTCGTACAAAAAAAGGTTGAGGGAGCTTGGACTGTTTAGCTTGGAGAGAAGATGTCTAAAAGGTGATATGATAACTCTCTTCAAATACTCAAAGGGCTGTCATATAGAACAAAGGTAGTCAACCTGTGGTCCTCCAGATGTTCATGGACTACAATTCCCATGAGAACTGTAGTCCATGAACATCTGGAGGACCACAGGTTGACTACCCCTGATATAGAAGATGGAGCAAAGTTGTTTTCTGTTGCCCCAGAGGGGCAGAACAGAACCAGTGGGTTAAAATTAATAGTGGCTAGATAGTCATCTCAAATAAATGCTGATTTTATGAACTTAGGCAGATTGTGAGTGGGCAGGCAGGAATGGATGTGACAGTGTTTGTCTCTTGTGGCCCTTCCTTGCATACCCAGGAAATTACTGATTACCACTGTGGGAGGGTAGATGAATTTTCTCCAGGCCAGGCTGTATTCTGGAGATTTTTGGTGGGGGAGATCACTTGGGCATGAAATTGAGGTCACTGTGGGTGGGCATGTAGTTGTGAGTTCCTACATTGTGCAGGGGATTGGACTAGCTGACCCTGGAGGTCCCTTCCAACTCTATGATTCTATGACCCAAGGTCACCCAGCATGCTTCATATGGAGGAGTCAGGAATTGAACCTGGTTCTCCAGATTGCAGTCCTCTACTCTT
Organism: Paroedura picta; assembly: GCF_049243985.1. Classification (NCBI taxonomy): domain Eukaryota; kingdom Metazoa; phylum Chordata; class Lepidosauria; order Squamata; family Gekkonidae; genus Paroedura; species Paroedura picta. The sequence goes on along the minus strand of NC_135372.1, from coordinate 97,004,096 downwards.
TACCATTGTAGCATGTTAACTCTCCATTTAATTGGATAAACATACCAAGCACATGAACAAAAAAAAAAGTGTTAAAAGCCAAAAGCCTGTCCAAAACACAGTGGGAACATCTCAGTGCTAGAGTAAGAGCGAGATAAGTGAATCAGAAGAACAAGAAGCAGGCTGGAAGAAGTAGTTTGCCTTCCATTAGAAAAACCTGCTCCCAGTTCTACGCAAAGGTTTCAGTTACAGAGTAATTAATGGAGTTACAGAAAACTATTTTAATCCCATTTTCTGTATGCAGCTTAAGAGGAGGCATGTGCAGAATTCTTGCTTTCCTTTCCAATTCATTTCCAATTAATCTTTCTATAGTTATAAGTCCTGGTGATTTGGTTGTAAGGCTCATGGCTTTTTTGTGATTTCATGTTGGTGCTGGACCCATTCCAGTTTGGTTTCTGACCCAGCCATGGGGTGGAAGTGACTTTTGTCATCTTGACAGACAGCTGGATCGAGGCTGGTCAGCACTGCCTACATTATTAGACCTCACAGCAGAGTTTGACAGAGTAGACCATGAGCTTTTAGCTCACTGCCTTGCCAACACAGGGTTATGGAGGTCAGCCTTGCAGTGGCTGGACTCCTTCTTTCATGGTCAGGGACAGAAGGTCACCACTAGCCTGGTGGAATGAGCTGTCCCTTTCAGAGCTCTCAAATTTCTGCAGGGCTTGAAAAATGGCATTCTTCCACCAGCTGTACAATTGAGGCCAAAACCAACACTTGGTGACATCAATAAATGGTCCCCTGCCTGCACCTTACCCTCACCATCTGAATCTGGGAGATATAATTTAAATTTGATCTATTTGACCCTAGTTTCATGGGGAGTTTCATGATGGAGTGGCTTGTTTCACCTTTTTAGGAACTTTACGAAACTTGTAACTGGTTTTATATAATTTTAGAACAGTCTGTATATAATTTTAATAATGTTAGCTTCCATGAGACTGGCATTGGAATGGGTGGCCTAAAAATCCGATAATTAATTAATTAAATCAGTAAAGAGCTACTTAACAAAAATCAGGAAAATGTCAACTTCTTTTGCATCCAACTCCCTACCACTTTATGGTATATTTCAGTTTTTAGTCAATTGAAGCCTTAAATGGTGCACAGCCCCTAGAAGTACAGTAATCAAAAAAGGACAACTAAATCAACCTCATTTAACTTCCCATAATGACAGCCTTTCGCATCATTTGTGGCTGCAAGTGAAATAGTTTTGTTCATCTCCGTGCAAGCGATTCAGTGAACTTTCCTAGCAGGCAGGCAAGCAATCCATTTGCCAGCTGGCAGAATCCAGGAACTTGTGAGGACTTGTTGCTGATAGGCACGGTTTCTAGGAATATTGCCTGTGAATGTCCTCAGGAATATGTTGAGCTCTGCTCGCCTTTTTAGGAAAAGGAGCATATGAACAGAAGCCTTCAGATGGCAATGAAGTAATTTCCCCTGGTGGCAGTGCACTAGATGCCAACTATTTCCTTTTCTTTAAAGGAAGATCTTTAGCAGAGTTTTAAATAGGACTGTACTAAATGACTGACTATTTCAGGGCAAAGGTAATCCCTATGGCAGGGGTAGTCAACCTGTGATCCTCCAGATGTTCACAGACTACAATTCCCATGTGCCCCTGCCAGCGCTGGCAGGGGCACATGGGAATTGTAGTCTGTGAACATCTGGAAGACCACAGGTTAACTACCCCTGCCTTATGGGGCTCCCAAAGTATTTCCTACAACCTTTTTATGCCTGTTTGTTGTCATTGTCTTGCAATCTGCTGTCTCAGTGCTGGTCCCCAAAATGCAACATCAATATTAGCATCTCTTTTTCAACACCCGTCATTTTTTCTACCAGAATGAAAGAATGGAGAAATGAGTGTCTGTTTACCAACCACACACTTCCTGATCCATATATTGTTTATCAAATGAGGCCAGCAGCACCACTTCTCACTACTAAGAAAGGGTGGAGACTGCATTTCTCCATGGGGCAGAGATTCAATAAACACTCTGGCAAAACTTTGCAGCTGGGTTGTTTGTACAATGTCATACCAAGAGACATAAGAAACAGAAAAGCACCCAAAGTACTTTTCATTTCTTCTCTGAACAATAACAAGACAAAGCATAAGGACAAGGAGGAAAAGCAATGGATACATAGTTCTAAAATTAGATGCCCAAGCAGACCCTTTCCATATATACAAGCCCATTGTCTACTTTCTGACTTTATTAATGCAGTTCACATTTGACAGTGAAAGGACTGACCAGATGATTACTCATCTTTCTTCAGTCTACTGGAGTCACTGACTCTGTAGGAAGAATTCACCTTCAGGCCCTAGACTACAAATAGTCACCTCTCTCAGAGTTACTGTTCAGACTGTGTCAGAATTGGCAATATGTTATTCATCACAAAATGTTTGCTTTTTCCCCAAAACCAGAGCAATATAACTCACCAAGGCAGTTATGCCCATCATTTGCCAAGCGGAAGCCATCATAGCAGGTGCATCGATAATTCCCTGGGATATTAACACATTCATGGACACAGCCAGCATTGTCATCTCTTTCACATTCATCAACATCTGCACAAAGAACATAGAAGACCAATGATGACACAAGAAAACCCCAGAATCAAAAATTACCAACTGCATAGTTCATCAAAGTGGCTTAGTTACACCTTGCAAACGTATTACACCAGTGATGGTCTTAACAGCCACATATTCTATAAACCAGTTTCATTCATTCATTCCCTGCATGCCTCCAGTATTCAGTCTAAAAATGCCATTCATAATATTCATATACTGTACTAATTACCTTTTTAAAAAATCATTACAATTTTGCAAGTGTTTTTTGCATGAAATGGATGACAGATGCATCACTGTTATTACTCAACATAGTATCAGAAACGTATGTTAGAGTTTAATACTGAGGCAATAAAGTAACTTAATGAAGACTAGTTGGTGGAACCATGATGTGATTGAAGGAGGATGCCATTAGAAAAACCCTTCCTCAAGAAAGATGCCTGTCTCAAGGAAGCTCAAGGTTGCTCAAGGAAGATGCCTGGCTGTTTAGACAAACAAACAGTTTTATTATTTGTCTTACCGTTTAAAGATACAAATGACTCACAGTTCACACCACCTAGCTAGAGATGTGAAAGTCTGAACAAAACCGGAAAATTCAGGAAGAACCCTTCTCCCCAAAGTTGAGTGCTTTTCTCAATTAAAAAAGGGGGCTTTTAAAAAGTTCTATGAAATGTCTCTTTTGGAATGACTGGAATGCTTTGTAAGACAAGGTATTACTTGCTCAAACTACAAAGTATGAAGGTTTTTAAGTAAGTAATGCTAGTTTCTGAGTTAGTCCTACTGTGACTGTATGGAATTATTTTTTTCTCCAAATACACACTTTTTTGTCACTACAAAGGCTGTTCTCTATTTTCAACTTTTATTTTTCCCCTTCCTATAAGATGGCATGTGCTAAGACTGCATTGGATAATGCAGAGTTCTCTCTCTTTCTCAAATGTTGAGTATTTTCACAATTTGGTCTGTAGAAAACGAAGGCATTTATCCTTCTTTATATACTTAAATAAATTCAGGTCTGATGAGAAAATATTGCATAAATTTCAATTTAAAAAATTCTGTTAAAAATATGGAGAAACCATTTTTTTTTTAGATGGCTTCAAAATTTGACATCTGTACACTAGGCTCCACTGTGGCAAGGATGGCCTCTGTCCCAACCACATTAAGGTAGAATTCTGCTGAGATAGTTTTCCTCATATTTAATCTCATCTCCCTATTTTACCTCATTTTCTCCTTCCTCGGTTCTACTTCACTCTCCTCCCTTGCCTTCTCCATGCTATCTTCAACTACCATCTTCTGATATTATTCTTCTTATACCTTTCCTCTTTCCAACTCTTAGCCCTCCTTACCCATCTATCTTCCTTCTCACCTTTTTCATTGCCTTGCCCTTTCTGAGGCTGCCAGAGCCTAGCAGTCAAAAATCACTTCCCTGGGTCTCACAGCCAGCAAGGGCAGTCACACAGCATCAGTAGCCAAGTGCCTGCCTCTGCCAACTGTTCTCCCCATGAGGCTCTGCCACAGCATTCACTCCTATGTTGTGCCTTCTTAGGGTCCTAGCAAGCCAGGTGAATAACCTTCACTTCACACCCCTCCACTGGAACCACATACATGTAATTACAGGATACCATCCTATCTGCCCCAATTATCTGTATACTACCATCTGCCAAACTTTTACTAGATATAGCCAGGGATATAGGTGGATTGTAATTTGTTTTGGAAAGCAGTACAGGGATTATAGGTGTTGAACTTTTTGCCCTATGCCATTTCCCTGTTTTAAATTTCCCACTTAAACGGTTTTATGTGTGTGTATGGAGGTAGAGGTGTTGTAGCCAGACCACCACACAATATATTTGACAACATAAATGCATATACGTAGACATAGCTGGATTTTCTCCTATATTTGTTTCTGTGGATTAACCTATTCTCCCTACCTTTGCAGTGTTTCCCATCCCCGGTATAGCCAGATTTGCAGATGCACTTGTATGATTTGGGAGTGTTCTGGCAGATGGCATCAATGTGGCAGTTGTCAGTTCCATCAACACATTCGTCAACATCTGCAATGGAAGGGGGGAAGCAACATCATAAAACTCTGCACTCCTGATGCTTAATACATCACCCAATATTTACTCTGGTGAGCCTGGAAACTGAACTCCTCATAGCAGACATAGCTAGTACCCCATCAAAGGTCTTGCTCTCAAAAGGTGACATCTAGGAACAATGGGTCAGTTTCTAAGACAAAAGTAGGGAAACCTTTTGGGTTCAAGAGTTGGAAAAAATGCAGTCTGCCTGTGATGACATTGGTGTACAGCCAAACAAAACACGGCAGAGAAACAGACAGGGTTTGTACTTGGCAAGACATAATAGGAGCAAGTTGAGCCCCAGTGGTGTTGCCGGTATGGTAGGGGATCACCACAGACTTAGCTAAGCTAAAAGGGGATACTGGCATAAGGCATACCTGTCACTTTCTCCCATGCTACCAGACCCGCTATCAGACTGATAGTGTCTGAGAAGTCCTGCCCTGGATACTAAGTAAAATGGTCTAGTGTACTATTTGGTAGCCATGTTCCTTCCTCAATTGTGGAGACAGCTCTCTGAAGACATCTGCATATAATCATTTGAGCATGTGACAAAATTAAAAGAAAACAAGACTTCCCACTATGTCAACTGTCTTCAGTGCCATAGTGGACTTTTAGCAGATGCCTGCTAGTATTTTTTTTCAATGCTTGCTAACATGTGCTGAAAGCCAATTTCTGCATCTGAACTGCCAAGTCTTTATGTGCCTGGAGCCACTGTCTGCAAACACAAATGGCTGTGTGAAAACCTTGGGCAGCATCCCATTTGTATCACAGGAGATCAGCCAGTATTTGTGTAAGGGCAAACAATTCTAAGTTGGTCTCCAGGTTGGTGAGTACAATGCAAAAATAACTAAGTGATTTTTCTCTGGCTTCCATTAAGGTCAGGCTGAACACATTTTGCATACATTTGTGAAAGGAAGGTGATTAATTTTCGTTCCTAAGACTATTACACCCTCACACATCACTGAAAAATTGAATACCAAGACTTGTGAATCTAAATCAACAAATGCCAATGGCACATCAATTCAGAAATTAAGTGCCAGAAGTGAAGCAACTAAATGAGAAAAGCAACAGGTCTCTACTAGTCAGGAACACCACACATTCTTCCAAACACCCTATTCACAGCAATTAACTGTACAACTCATAGAGTGCCTGATAACATATATTTTGGGCTTTTCAGTTGAGGCATAATAGACTTTTTGTTGCCACAATTGTAGAAAGGAATGGAAGAAGAAGTCTTCACCACAAAAGCCACATTTATGAGTCGTACAAGCTGCTCAAACCAGTGCAGACACATACCCTTGGCCTGGTTATGCATAAAACTGCTGCCCTTAAGTTCTTCTGTGTGTGATTTTCTGGGGGGAAGGTTGCAACAAGGTAACTCTGAAGTTGTAACAAACGCATTGCAAGTATAGAGTACTTCAGTCTGAGCAATTCACTGTTTGATGATGGAGGGGAAACATACAAAGCAGGAAATGACAGATTTTTATTGGTATTTGTGAGGTTTCTCTCCTGATGTTAAAATTTCATCAGTACCAAGATCAAAAGGCAAACTAGTACAGAAGAAAGGAACACCTGAGTCTGGCATATTTGCTTCAGGTTCTTTTCAGCCATGTGTTTACATTATATTTTTGAGACAGTTGCACAGAGGGTCTCACACCCTCTGCCTGAATCTGACAGGACACCTGTTGTTGTCCAATGTAACAATTTATCACTCTTTTCTTCCTCTCCCCATTTGAGTTTTTCAAAACAAGAGAAAGGTGGTATCAGAAAGGCATATCAGCTTTGCCTGTTACACTTTTTCTGCCTCACAGTTGATTACTTGCTGCCATGGAAGAGTCAGGAATGCCACTGCCCTTCTTCAACAATGCTCAGAGTACTATAAGAGCACTAGCAAACTGACCTTAATGGAATACTGTCGACAAGACTCCAAATTTTAACAAGATGCCTATAATCTAGCCTGTTTCAGTATGCATTTATCCCCATTTTAATGCATGATGTTACCACTGATGGATGCATGTTTTTCATGACAAAATACAGATTATGGGATTCAAAGCTCTTAATACTGTAGTCAACTCAGAATGGCAGAAAACAGCAAAACAGCATCTGTCTCAGAATGAAAAGGAGCTGCCATATGAAACTGAAGACCCAGAAACTTGAAAAAGTTAATCTTGGATGACACTTCATGGGCCTATAATTCAGAAAGAATGGTGAATATTCACTGTCATGCTAGTTTAAGTGGTATGTAAGATCTTTGAATAAACATTAATTGGGATCATGAACTGAATGTTATTTAATGTGATGACCAAAAGGTCAAACTCATCTGACTGAAACACCCACAAGAATGAGCATTGTTACACAGAATGCAAGAAAAGCTCTAATGGATAAGGCCAAGAGACTACCCAGTCCAGCATCCAGTTTCCAGGATAGCCAATCAGCTGCCCTTAGGAAATCCATAAGCAGGGCAAGAGAGCAGCAGACTTCCATTGTTGTTTGTCCCCCAACAACTACTAATCAAAGGCACTTCTACCTGTGGAGACAGAATTTTAATTTATCTAACACAGCTAATAGCCATTGCTAGACATATCCTTCGTGGATTTGACTAATCCTTTTTAAAGCTATCATTACATTCTTACAGTTGAAAATGAATTATTTAGGGTCAACTAACACTTCTACCTGTCCCAAAACCTACCTCCAATCCTACTGTGTGACTACAGGTAAAGGCAGAAAAAATATATTGCTATGACAAAATTTACTAAGAATACTACATCAGAATATATCCTTTAGGACAGTGGTTCTCAACCTGGGGGTCGGGAACCCTTTGGGGGTCAAACAATCCCTTCACCGGGGTCATGCCAAAACAAGCAGCTTGGCTGAGAAGTGTGTGTGTGTGTGGGGGGGGGGTGCCATACATACAACAGGCCTGCGGGGTAGATCGAGATAGAGTGTTCATCTGTCTGGAGCAGCGGAAAAGAGCAAGGTCGGCATGGTGAGACAGAACTGAACTGAGAAACTCCGGGGGAAAAAACAATTTATATACAATCATGAGCAATGGATCTTCATGCCATTGGTCAGTTTCAGTTTAATTTCTGTGAAAGAACACTTGCATAATTTTATGGTTGGGGGTCACCAGAACATGAAGAACTGTATTAAAGGGTTGCAGCATTAGGAAGGTTGAGAACCACTGCTTTAGGATATCAGAAGGTACCCTATAAGGACTGGAAAATAATTTGGAATAAAATGGAAACAATTTGAAATAAAATGGAAAGCCACTTCAGAGGCGAGTATCAGAAATGCAACAAAAAGTAACAGTAGAAAACAAGCTCATAATTTAGGGACTAATAACCACTTACACAACCTAATAGACCAAATGGACTGTGAATATCAAAATTAACTGCAAAATGCCAGTATATGTATCCTTGGATACGTATCCAAGAAATACATTCAGGATTTGGGATTATATTTAAGTATTCTGTTATCTGAAGACCATAACACTGAGACCCCAAAAGTTACATTAACAAAGCTTATTATGGAATATGTAATCAACAAATACTACAAAAACGTCACAACACTGTTCTGCAAGAACAAAATATTCTGTGCTATAAGATGGAAGGCCTCATGAAGGAAGGTATTTAAAGTAAATTCTACATGTATATATTTGCATTTGTTTACTGCTTACTGCTCCTCCCGGCCAGCGGCTTACAGAGCTTAAAATATCAGTAACAAATGAACCCCAACCCTCTCTGCTCTACAGCTTGATAACCACCCCCTAATACACCTCACGCCCCAAGGCGGGGTGTGTGGAGTTGGGACCCGAATGATATTCTGGCACCCAGCCTTAACCAAATGCCTGGTGGAAGAGCTCCACTTTATAGGCCCTGTGGAACTGTGAAAGCTCTGACAAGACCATAGCTCTTCCAGGAGCTCATTGCAGGTTAGGGCCAGGACCAAAAAGGCCAGGCGCACTTCCCAAGGGCCAGTGATAATCAACATTCAGAAAGGTTTCCCCAGTCAAATACCCACTAGTTCATTGGGGAAGAGCATGCATGCACTGAACAGTGAGCCCTAGAAGGGGTCTGGGTATATCTTAGGTTTTGCACCATCAGACACAACCACTGAGGTTGGAGGATCTTTGCTGACTGACTGACCCACAGACCAGTAATTTTGGTTAATAATTTCCCACTCTGTTGCACCTAGGGAGCTTGTCACCATCACCTGTCCTCATCCATCCCAGCAACACCTTCATTTTATCTAACCCTCCTTTCCAGTCCTCCTGGTCATTAAGTCTGCATGACTTATTAGATGCCAGCAGTGATCTGGGGTGGGTGGGGAATATATGCCACCATCTGAAGAATTTCCCTCTTCTCCTTGCAAAAGTATATCTATGCAAGTGTCAAACAACCCCTTCAGCCCTTTCCCAGTGTAAGTCTCATGCTGAAGTCACCTGACGTGTGTCAGCAGCAGGGCATGGGAGCTAATCCCTATTACTAACCCCAATTAAACAGAGACACAGCTATGAAACAATACACACATTTATTGAACAGCTTCAGGCATCTGGACAGCAAGCAGACAATTGGGGTGGCCAACACTCTTGTGCCTTTACAAGCTGCACTTACAGACTCCAGAAACAAAGGAAGAGCTGTCCATATCATTAAATGCCCATTAGAAGGACAACTGTGCTGGATGAACAATAGTCTGTTAAACAGTCTGTAGCGGTCCAGTGGGCAGGGTCGAAGAAGAGCACTGGCAGCCCAAGACACTGGTCACTGCAGCTGTTGGTCATGTCAGAGATTCAGCAGATGGTTGGAAACACACTGTGAATGGGCTGCATCCTGACCTCTACCACTGTTGGAGGGCTGACTGCCAAGAGTACAAACAGAAGCAAAAATAGTTATTACCACATTCTGCAGAAGCAGCAAGCAGCAAATGAGCTCATATACTCTGCACGTGCACCCTTGCTATTCCTCGCAAAGTGGGAATATTAAGACCCCCCCCCCCCATGCAAGGCAAGGGAAACAGCGTAGCTGTTGAGCCAGTACATACCTAAACTTGCAACTCCTTCTGCACTTTCTTCTGGAACTGCTGTCATGCTCAGAGTGAGGCAACTGTTAATCACCCAGGGCTGTGGTTGAGCTCCCTGTGTCCCACATTTGCAGGGTCCCTTACAACAGCTTCACAGCACAGTGAAATCAGAGTGAAATGCTGCCAGCATTTCTGCAAGCTCCCCTGCCCCCTGCTCTGTATATATTACTATCAAGTGCTGCTGATGCAGTACACAAAGTAGTAGGGGGCTGGATAAATAGTTGCAATTGTCACAGTCTGAGGCAGGGGTTGTTGACCCTTCCATGCTCACTGCTGTCGAGTGTATTGTCTGTGTACCCCCAAGTTAGAGAAGAAAAAGTCTTGTTGGCAGCTTGAAAGAGTGCATGTACAGGTTCTGAGCACAAAGGTATTGCCAATAAGATGCATTTCTTTGTTCACTCCCTTGGCTGTTTCACAAAAGTTCTCCCTTTTCATACAAAATAGGTACTCATGCAGATTAGATTCGTATTAGACAAAACAAAAATATCACAAACACCATACTGGGTTAGATAATGGTAATTCTGTAATGCAAAAAATAGGGACACTTTGTAAATCTCATTATTTTTACATTCATATTACCAGCCTTTGTTAAGGAATGTTTCCATTCTTCCATTTGTGAATATTGTTGCTGTCAGCCATTGTCGTGTCTGACTCTTGGTGATCCCATGGCATAGCTACCATGATCCCTGATCCCACACTGCCTCCCTCAGCTGTGCAATGTTCTGGCCAGTGTGGTTTGATCACGTCCAACCACCGCACTCTTTATCAGTCTGGTTTCCTTTTTTCACTAACCAATCCTAGCATAATTGCTGCCTCCATTGAGTTGGATCACATGATATGGCCAAAACAAGTGAGCTGGAGTTTTGTGATTTTACCTGCTAATGATATATCAGACTTTATGTGGTGTAGTATTTCCTTCTTTGTGACTTTTGCTGTCCACGGAACCCAAAAAAGCCTTCTCCAACACCAGAGTTCAAACAAATCGATTCTTCTCTTGTCTGATTTTTTCATCATCCAACTTTCACAATTATAAGTGGCTATTAGAAAGATGATAGTGCTAACTAATCTATGTTTGGTAGGCAGGCTTGTGTCCTTGCTTTTCCATGTTTGGTTCAAGATCATCATTCCTGAATGACCCAGAGCAATTCATGTTTTATTTCCAAACTGCAGTCACCACTCACATCAATTTGTGATCCAAGAAAAATGAATTCCTTAATGCATCTGATCTCTTCACTATCAATTGTTACTGTGACATGTCTGTTTTTTTTGCAGTGGTCATCATTTTTGCTTTTTAATGTTTAAGAAAAGGCCAAATTTCTTACTTACTTCATTGACCTTTGTAATCAGCTGTTCTAGGCCTTCCTTGGTTTCTGACAGGAGGTGAGTATCATCGGCATGCCTAAGTATATTTATATTTCTTCTTCCAATCTTGATTACAGTGTTTGACCCCTCCCTCTCTGAAGAGGAACAGGTCACTAGAGTAGCATGGCTGGCATTCTTCTACATGATGACATGGTGGCCATTCTCTGTAGTCTGAGTGCTCTTACAAAAGAAATACAAAGTACCAAGGATAAATTGGCTAAAGAGATAAGAAAAGAAATAGCAGATTTAAAATAGAATTAGTGGCCAATATTACTGACCTGAAGAAAAGTGTGATTGCTAACACATAACAGTTAGAAAGAATACAGACTAAATTTAAGGAAACTGCAAAAGAAGTCAAAGAAATAAAAGAAAGACAAGCTCAAATGGAATAAAGACAAGATTCAACAGAAGAAAGCTTAAAATAACAGAGGTGCAAGGGAGGAACCAGAATTTTAGACTTTGTGGGTTCCTAGAAGATTTTAGCAAGCAAGACTTAGAACAAGAGTGCAAGGACTCAGTACAAAAGTATCTGCAAGAAGAAAATGAGATTAAAATTGAGATCTATACAGTCTACTCAAAAGCAGCAGTGAGAAACAACCAACCAAGAGATATATTGGTAAGATTTGATAACAAGAAAGTAAGAGACTCAATATTACACAAGAACAGAGAAACACCTTTTGAAATACAGGCCAAGAGACAAAAATCCTTCATGATCTTTCTATGGATTTGCTGCGCAAAAGAGCGGAATTTCATTTTCTAGGACAGATACTCATCCGAAAAGAGATAACTTCCTTCCAACAAAGAATTGGATCCAGAAGTTGGAGAGTAAAAGATATGATCTTGGAAGACCCTTAAATATTAAACCAATTCCAAGAGGAGCTCAAATAACGTTTTTCCCTTAAGTAATACATCTGATGTAAGCAAAGCTACATTATGGGAAACAAGTAAAGCATATATGAAAGAAAGATTAATAAATTGTAATGTGGCAATGAAAAGGAAAAGAAGGGGGAAATGCACAGGACTGTAAGGAAGAAAAACATCAACAGTTAGCGACAAAAACACTTTTAAAACAAATCAAGAAACTGAGATTCGAAAGCTATTTATGAGAGACAAAAGAAATTAGGAAGAAGTTTCTTGAAGCAGAAAAACCTTGAACATGCTGATAAACCAGGAAGATGGCTAGCCCACAGACTAAAGAAAGAACAAGAAAACAACTATGCAGATGAAAGAGGATGGAATGGAACTCCAAAAAGAAAGTGATGTCCAGTGTTGCTTTATAAAGTTTATCAAGTTCCAACTGAAAGTTAACAGGAAATTCAAGACTATCTGTCTGACATCCCAATTCATAAACTTTTGGAACAACATCAAAAAATAATTAATAAAAAGGTCATGATACAGGAAATTAATTATATGATGTCAATGAAACAGAATAAAGCACTGGATCAGGATGGTTTTATGGTAGAATGTTATTAAACATTATTCAATTCCTTTACATCAAGTCATAAATGACATAGTAGACCATCAAATAGATATATGAAAGACAACATGCATTTAGTATTAAATCATTAGATTTTTCTAAGAGATCAAGACTGGGAACAGCTTTTTGAATGCTGAGAAGGCATTTCATAATGTTTATTGGGCTTTTTTGGATAACACATTTAGAGTGATGAATTGTGGATCCAATTTTTAAAGTGGATATGGCAGATATATTTCAACCAAGAGGCCAAAGTATTAGCAAATGGGATGGTTGCAGAAGAAAATAAGAATTGTTAATGGTACGAGGCAAGGCTGGCCCTTGTCGCCACTTCTTTTAAACATAGTTTTAGAAAATTTGGATATCAAGATAAGAATTAATCCAGGTATTGCAAGCCTCACTTTACATGGACAAGAATTCAACATGAGAAGCTGTGCTGATGATGTGGTGATCATTACAACAAAACCAGATGTCATCAACTCTGGAATTAATGAAATGTTTGAACAAATTTGGTGATCTACTCAGCTATAAAATAAATAGAAATAAAACAAAATCTTATTGCAATGAGACAATAAAGAACTGAAAAAAAAGAAATCATTCATTTAACAAATTGTGAAGTTAACCCAAAGAAGATTAGATACCTGGGAATATACGTTGATAGCCATCTGGAAAAGATTTTCCTAAACAATTGTGATTTACAACGATGGTCCAAACTAAATTTTTCCTGATCTGCTAGAATAGTAACAGTCAAAATGAATGTTTTGCCAAGATTAAATTTTCTCTTTCAAACATTGCCAATAGAATTGAAGGATACAACTTTAATGAAATGGCAAAGTCATGTGAATAAATGTATCTGGAAAAACAAGAGACCGAGTGGCATTTAACGTTTTACAAGCTGACATGAAGAGAGATGCACTAGCTTTGAGGAACTTTAAAATATATTACCATCCCTTGAGACTGACTTGGTTGGTAGTTTGGATTAAAGACCCCAAGAAGAGGGAGCGTTAATTTGAAAGAGGTGGATTAACTCAAGGATTACACAATCAGATTTTGCGAGTCATCACATATGGAGGAGCAGTCTGATGAAGATTTGGAAGAAATATAAACCTGGTATCTCACCTTTAAAGAATCCATCAGAAGCCTATTTAAATTTAAAGCAATAAAAGACCGTTGCTTTTTTGTATATACAAGACATAATTGAATTAGGAGACTTAAAAGATAGTAGCAACAGAAACAAGAGGGTAAAAATATTGACTGGTTGATGCATAGACAACTGGCTTTAACTAAAAGAAGATCTGAAGGAAGCCCCAGGAAATTTGAATAGATTTTGAAAAGCTAATTATGCAAAATAAACCATCCCTCCTACGTGGTATACATAAATATTTACTTAAAATCAGAAACTGAAACAGAGCAGGTCAAGTCTTGTATGATAAGATGGATGCAAAATGTTGGTGTTTCTGTTTCCATGACTGATTGGGAGTATTTGTGGGGTAAAACTGTCAAACTGACATAATGTCAAATGTTGCGTGAGAACTGGTATACAATATTTTACAGACGATAACACCTAAAGTAATAAGTAAAATGTCTAAACAATATGATGATAAATGTTGGAGATGTGGTAAGGCTACTGGGTCATTTTTTCATATGTGGTGGAACTGCAATGTTATTTTTAAAAAATGGATAAAAGTCCATGACAAATTACAGTCTGTTTTTAAATGTAAATTTGCCTAAGATTCAAAAATATGTTAAGCAAAATATCAACATATTTACCTGAATGAGGAAGATAATTTTTCTTCCAAGTAACTACAGCTGCAAGACTTCAAATTGTTGCAGGATGGAAGAATAAAGAGGCACTGCACATGGACACATGGGTGGGAAAAATAAGAGAACTTACTGTGATGGCGCAATTGACTAACTTGGTCAATAAGAGACCTTTAAGAATTCCAAAATTGTTGGAAGGGATACATAAAATCTCTGTAATTCTTTTTTGTTTCTATTCTTGTAACTTTTCCCATCAGAAAACCCTTCCAGGACTGTCAAGAAACCCCAAAGTTTCACAAAATCCTGGTTGAGAAAGCCTGACTTAAAAGAGAGTAATCACGTCCCCTTTCTATCTCCTCTTCTCCAGGCTGAACATTCCCAAGTCCCTTAGCCTTTCCTCATAGGGTTTGGTTCCGGGGCCCTTGATTACCCTCATCACTCTCTTCTGTACCCTCTCAATTCAGCCCACATCCTTTTTGAAGTGAGGCCTCCAGAACTGCCCACAGTACTCCAGGTGCGGTTTGACCAATGCGATATACAGAGGACTATGACATCTTGTGATTTCAATGTGATGCATCTGTTTATGCAGTCCAAAACCACATTCATCTTTTTTTACCACCACATCACACTGTCTGCTCATATTTAGCTTACAGTCCAAGATCTTGTTCACACACACTGCTACCCAAAAGTGTATCTCCCATCCAGTACGCATGCTTCTCATTTTTGTGACCCAGATGTAGAACTCTGCACTTCTTTTAATTGAATTGCATCTTGCTCATTTGATCACTTTCCCAGCATGTTCAGATCTTGTTGAACTCTATCTTCTGTGATAGCGCCTGTAAGTATTGCTTTAAATAGCCACTAGGAAATGGGAATAGGTACACACTGGAAAATTCTGGTTGAGGGTGTTCTTGAACTGAGCCCCAAAACCAAACCAAAATCCCCAGAACAAACTATCAGGTTCAGGACAGTCCATTTCACTCCCCCAGCTTTAAAATGATAGAAAGCAAAATGCCAGCCATTTCAGCTTAACAACAGGCAGACATACCCACCCCACTGATGTTGATTTGTTATGCATCAAATTATGTATGTTTTGCCATTGTCCCATATTCTGCCAATTTATTTACCCAATCCATAATATTTGGTGCTGATTCTTTTTTCCATCTTGATGCATAAAGGATCCTGAGGGTCTGGTGACCAGGGAGGTGAACTAATCAACAGATGGCTCTCTGTTGCCAGCTTGAGGCTGAGGGGCCATTGCACTGGTACTTGGGTGTGGATTTATGTCTGGCTCCTCAGAGACTGGCTCTTCCTGTAGTGTCTCTGTAACTGGCTGTGGCTCTGTGCCAGGTCTGCTGACTGCCTCTTCTTCAGAGAAGTCCTCTGCATAACTGCTCTGCTGGAGCTGGCTGGTCCATGACACTCCATTTGGGAGGAGCCTCCTTCAAACATTTTCCAGACTTTTGTGTGGCTTGGGCCTTTGCCCGCCTCCTCCAGCCTCGCCATAGCCTTTGCGGAGCTCGGAGGAGCTCTGGATGGTGGCAGCTAGGGGCGCCAGGTGTCTTGGGGTGGCGGAAAGAGCCATGCGGGGGGGGGGGCTTCTCCCTTTCTCTCTTCCTACCCCTGTCTCTTTCTGTCTCTCTCCCTAACAACCTTTTTCTTCTTTGCATCATTCTATTTATCTCTTTATCTTTCTGTTTGTTTCTTTCTCTCCCTCTCATTCTTCCTACCTATTTCCTCTGTTTCTCTCCTTCTCTTTCTTTCTCTCCCTCTCTTTCTCTCCGTTCTTTCTGTCTCTTTCTTGCTTCCTTCTGCCTATATTTCTTGCTGCCAGTTTTCGCTCTCTTTTCCCATCTTTCTTTCTCTCTTCATATATCTCTTTTTTCATTACTTTTTCTACCTGTCTCTCTTTCCTACTTTTGCCACTTCCCCCCATGTATCCCCTACAATGCGCTTTCACTCTAGTATAATAATAAAGGAACAGCATAGAAGGAAGATAAGGAGTGAATTGCAAGACAGAAAGCGCAATGCTCAATTGGCAGCACAACTGTTTTATCTGGTTTTTAGCTTGTATTTATGAGATTATGTTTAATAAATTAATAAATAATCATAACAACACTGGCTCCACATCAACAATGAGAATGACTGCTTGCAGGAGCATAGCTGAGGTGACTGGCAGGTGCTTGGCATGATGTATATAAGCAGCAAACTACTGAGTGACTGTGTAGAAGCAACTTATCTGTTTGCTGCTGACCTTGCAGCCTGCACTGTAGGCTAATTTCCTTGCATCTGACCCTAGCCTATATCTGTTATCAGATTCTTCTTTAGACTTACTGTGAATTATCTTAATCTAACTGGTATCTTACTCTTGGAACTGTATTCTGAAACTCTTGAGTTGAGGAACTACCTCTGTGTCTGCCATGTGTCTGCAATTGGGACAACAAGTTCAGAGGGCATGAACCGGGTCAAAGTCATGATTAATTTTTGCTTCTGAACAGGTTTGTGCCTGTCCCTACTAAAAAATCTCAAAGAAAATAAAAGACAATGGGAGTTCAGATTTCAAAGTATGTGGGTAAGATAAGAATCAGGCCTCTTACAGTAAGGGGTCTTTTATTCAAAGTAGAAGAAAACTAGCAAGTACCGTAAGTCTGTTCTTCATGATATTCTAGAAACAGTACCAAATTAGTGTAATTGACTGGAATTTCACTTTGAAAGAAAAAAGAAAGGTTCTAAATCCAAGACCATGATTGAACAAACCTACTTAAACTGCTTATGTAGGAGAGTGTTTCCACAGTGACGGCTTCAAACCACAGCTCTTGTGTTTAGGGTTATGTTCCATTCCATGGCTTAGTTATTCAGGAACCACTAATTGTGTGGGTCAGGTTTCAGGGCTTGTTGTATGCTAAAACACAGCCTCAAAGATTATAATGATCTCTTCAGTCTTTACAAAAATCTGTTCACTTCAGCGCAAGAGGGCTGCCTTCCCACTTTCCCCCTCACTATGCTGTTAATAGCTGCATAACAGAAGGAACTGAACATTAACTGTAGGGTTGAGGTTCCTGGGAAATCTTAACCTCTTGAATTTCTTGCCTGTCATAGGATCACATTAAAGCCAACACTGTTGTCCAACAAGGAATCCACAGCAACACTCTAAGCTTGATAGCTTTGCACTATGGTGGGACTGGAAAGTGCCATCAAGTCACAGCTGACTAATGATGATCCCATAGGGCAGTGGTCCCCAACCTTTCTGAGGCTGGGGACCGGCAGGGCATCGGGCGGCGCCTGCGCAGGCCACGCCCGCGCATTGGGTCACACCCGCGCATTGCGCATGCGTGAATGCGCCATGCGCAATGCGCGGCCGCGGCCCTGATTCCCTCTCCCCCCCCTCCCGCAGTAAGAAGCTTCCTGGGCCGCAAGCTTGCGGCCTGGGAAGTTTTTTACTGCGGGTGGGGTGGGGAGAGGGAGCCGCGGCCCGGCGCCATGGCTTTCGCGGCCCGGCACCGGGCTGCGGCCCGCAGGTTGGGGACCACTGCCATAGGGTTTTCAAGGCAAGATTTAGAGGAAGTTGAGCATAGCCTGCCTCTGTGGCACAACCCTGGTATTCTTTGGTGGTCTCCCATCCAAATATTAACTAGGACCAATCTTGCATCATTTCCAGGATCTGACTACATTGGGCTTCCTGGGCTATAAGGAACAGTAAAACAGCGGAGAATAAAGTACCAAAGCGGAGAATAAAGTACCATACTTTAAGAGGAGAAACCCTCCAGATGCTGTTAACGTACCCCTATTAGTCTCTTTACCTTTCCAGTATTTTTATTTATTTTATTTCTTACATTTCCAGTATATTTTACTATGAATTTTTAATTTGTATCAGCAAGGCAGTACATATAAACATTTACACAATGTATATTTGTTATTTTATATTACCCACAGCCCAGGGAAACTACCAAAACCCTGGGTCATCAATCAAAACTTACAATCTGACCCAAACCACTAGAGACATGACAAGATTTACAACAGGGAGGGGAAAACTGAATTCAACTTTTTGTTGAAAGACTCACTTCCTGATGGTAAAGTAGCATTGTGCAACTGTAATTTGGCTTGATAATAGGGCTATACTACCATACTGGCAAGAGGTGACTTGAAGCATTGCCAAGATTCATATTTTTACCACATAAACTGAAGTCAAAACAAACTGTCAGGAGAAAAAATAATCAGCATTTTTTTTACACAATTTTTAAATGTAACACTTAAATAGTGTTTTACATTTCCTTGGATCTATAGTTTATTTGTTTTATTACATTTTATATCACTCTCCCTTGCAGATGAATTCACAGTTCACAAACCCATTGTAACACTGGTACAGTACAAAGAAGTTGAACTTAACATGTGTTAACATTATGAACTCATAACATTATGAACATTATAAACAGTATAAACATTTAAACCGTTAACTACATAACTATGTGCCACTGTTGCTTGGTGGGGTGGCTGGACTTCATGAGATCAACTTACGCTGTGTTTGATGGACATACCTGGTGGTAAGGAGGGGGTTTCGGGGGGGGACACTAGTCGAAGATGTTGTTTCATTGGCCTCAATCGAAAGCTTGGCAGAAGAGCTCTATTTTTCAGGCCCTACAGAATTTTGCTAGATCTGGCAAGGTCTTTTTCTCTTGTGGGAGCTCATTCCACCAAGTGGGGGCCACGACAGAGAACGCCCTGGCCCTGATTGAGGCTAGATGAGCTTCCTTGGGTCCAAAGATCACCAATCTGTTGGAATTTGTAGAGCAAAATGCTCTCTGGCAGCCATAGTTAGCCAGTAAAACTATTCTGGCTAAAATAGAATTTTAATCCCCCCCCCCATGTTATCCACACTGTTAAGTGATGGATTCTAAGTTTAAAAGTAAATTTAGCGAGTATTATATATTATTGCTGCAATCCTAAACATGCTTATTTGGAAGCACAATCCATTTATGTAAACTGGTTGTTCTTCCAAGTATGATTAGGATCAAGTTGTTTAGACCCCTTTGACAAGCATTACTCATAATAGCACACAAGGATAGGCATTTCCACTGCCTCCCTACTTTCGAATAGGGAGGAGAGGGCGAAGTGTCATCAACCCACTGTTGATTAAATTTCAAATTGCCACTGAAAATTCTCACCTTCAAGGTGTTTTTTTTACTATCAGTAAAACAGCTTGGGGTATATATGTGGATATTTTCAGTGTGAAAATAACACAAGAGTTAAGAGGTTTTTTAAAAAGCAATATTATTTCCTTGTACTTATCCTTTACCACAATGGCTGCATATTGTGAAAAAAACAGCAAAGTATTTTTAAAAAGAAAGAAAAGAACTACATATGATGTAACTCTACCTTTCATTTAGCTCCTAGCTACTTAAGAATCAAACAAGATATGACAGCAGAATATCTGTTTGTTTACATTCAGGCCATGAGGTAATTATGGAGAGATCCAGTTTTTAAAGCAAAAAGAGGACACAGGAGAGGGAGCTGAACTACCCTCACCCCACTTCTCACCTTCCCATAGTCTCTTCCTCTTAGCATTTTGCTCCCAGTTAGGATCCTCTGCAGTATCAGAGCTCAGTTAAGGAGAACAGGCTATAAACACAGTTTCTGAAATGTGACTAAATTAGGCTAGCCTGGGCTATAAGGAATGGTAGAACAGCATTCATTAATGTAATTGTTACCAGGGGGGAGGTATCATATGTGAAAAGGAAAAACCATCTAGATGCTGAAATGTATCAAAAAGTTCAGTCAAACTCACTGTATCCCCACTTACAGTTCCACTTGCACAAGTTCTTGTTCATGTAATTTCTTGGCACTATAACGTGTAGGGAGGAAAGTGCTAAGTGTTGCACAAGATCTTGGGCAAGAGGAACTGTGCTTAGTCAGTTTATGCTTCTGCTCATGCATTACTGGAACCAAGGGCATGTCTGCTACTCACCGTAAAATCTGCCAACAATCTTACTCTGTTCTACGCCTAGACATTTCAGAATACAACTGGTGACTCTGGGAACACAGGTACTTTTACTGCCTCAATTACAAGAAAGACAGATTTTGCATCCAGGGCATCTGTATTCTGGTCTGCTTGTCTTGTTGCTTAGCAGAAATAATTTTATTTCAGACATGCTCCACCAGCATGCAAACTAATTTTGATGCCTGATCTCACGTAGTCTCACACCTTAATTTTTACAAATATAAGGGCCTGCATGCCTTCATTTTCTTCTGTGAAAGCCTGTAACACCAAAGAATTGTACTCGTTTTGCTTTTGTTCCATCTCCCCCTGTGTGTCAACTACAATCTTTAAGTAACCATGTGTTGGCCATCCCACCACTTAGAGAGTCCCATCTGGCATCAACCAGAGCCCAGGCTGTTTCCATTGTGGCTCTTACACTTTCGACTGGCCTCCCTGAGGAGGTGAGGGGAGCCTTCTCCTTGGACATCTTCATGATTCAAGGCTTACTTGTTTGATAGAGCTTTTGATGGGGTTTCAATGGCAAGCATCTTTTAAGAAAGGAAAGGGGGGGGGGAGATTTGGATTTATTTTATTTGGGTCCTAGCTGGATATAGTTTTAAACTGTTATTGTAAGCCACTTTGAACTATGAGGAAAAGCAAGGTAAAATGTTTAATTAAATGAAGAGAATGGAAAATGGCAATTGTAATTATATCACATCAGGAGGGAGGAACAGATTCGTTCTCAAAGTTGTTCTTTCACACTGGCATAAGAAGTTGTTCCACATGCACTTGTGTATGGACACCAAACCAATGCAAGATATATTTATAACCAACACACCTGCACTGACATAATTTTTAACATTTAAAATGTGTGTTAATAAAACAGATTGAGGGGGAGACAGCAGCCCACACAAAAGTCAATTCTAACTTGACTTGTATTTTCTTACGCTTGGGAATAGACCCAGGGCTTCCAAACAAGACCATACAGAAATCTCCTTGACCACATTTTCTAAATGAGACTAGGGGTTCATAGAGAGCCTGCCACTAAATGGGAGCAGCTCCAGACTCTTGGAGATTATTAAGCTAGTATCCCATGAGTGAGGCTGCGGTTGAGGGTTCATAAGTTAAATAATAAATGCTCACAGCAGGATATGCAGCACCTCCTAGCCTTTTCCTTCCGCTTCAAAGAAGTTACCACTGCCCACATTTAGCCACAGGCTCCACTTTCTGGCCCAAGGCAGATTTAGAGCTCCTGCAGACTTTTGCAAAGGTCAAAAGATGGACAATAGCATCTTGTCCTTCAGCAAATCACTTCTGGCACTGAGCAGACCTTTATTGCAGGTATCATAGGTTTGCAAACAAGCCTGAATGGACCATAGACCGAAGGGTGGGATTTGCCAGATTGTATCTAAACTACATCTAGTCAAAAGGACCAAAGTCCTCTGGCCTTAATGATTGGATACTGCATCCACCACTTAAAGGATGCAGGAAAATTAAAGGAAGCTTTAAGTTTAGGTAACTGTGATTTTCAACACAGCACATAAATTTTCCTATGGCAGGTCTGATTGCTTGTAGAATATTAACAGCAAGGCCACAAATGCAGAATTACCGTAGCCCTTACATAGCCTTTCTGACACCCAGACTGCAATCACATATGCATAGTAAAGCATAGGAAGGTTAGAGAGCAACTGTAAATCAGCCTTGCAGCATGATCATCAATTCAGAAATTTACAATTCCATTTAAATGCTTTCCTTTGCTTTATTTTTAAATCTACATATAAGTACATTTATGTTAATCTTAATGGTTTTTCCCCATGTGCACCAACAATAGAAGGGCTGTTAAGTGATTCAAGTGGCATGTGGGAATTTTTCACCTTTAGATTTTATGATAGGGTTGCACAAAACTTGCTCAGAAATGCTACATGCCAATTTATTTATTTAACAAATATTTGGGACGTAATTTGCATCCTGATCCAAAGCCTGCAAAAATGGATTCCCATTTGTTTGATTAATGTTATGAATTACTTGTATATTATTTGGGTGTATCAAGGTCTGCATTTATCTTCAATGAAGATTAAACCCACAGTTATCTTTTTGCTGGGGTTGGAATGGCTCTGTCCCAGTACATCAAGTGAGGGAAGCATTGCAGATACCTTATATAAAGGTGAAAATGGTACAGTCTTCTTCACTGACATCTATTCAAAACCTTGAGTTGGTGAACTCCTGAATGCAACAGTTTTGAAAATAATACACACCTATGAGTCCCTCTTCCCAAATGAATGGAATTTTTCAAAGCCATGTGTGGAGTAAGTGAGCTAAGTGGAAGAAATGTTATTTCTCCCACTTGAACCTATCTTGGCTGGCTTTGGAAAGTCAAACTCTTTAGGACAGAGGCTCCCTAGAACTCTGTGTACTTTAAACATACAGCCATCCCAGTATGAACAGAAGTAAGAAATTTTTTTTAAAGCCCTAAGAAAATAAGTGCGACAGCAAGCAAATAAAATTACAGTTCAGCTGTTTTGACCTATATATTTGTAAGACTGAAAGAGGAGATGGAGCAAATTTGGTACATGTTAATGATTTGTGGCATGATATACAGCTTTTTAAACTCTGATTTGCAACATTTAATAATTATGGTAATCTACCAAAGTAAAATAGTTCCTCCAATAATAGTGGTGATTTCTACAAAGCCATTGCAAAATGAGGGGAGGAAGGCTATTTGAATTGGTAATTGGTGAAAAACATTCTAAATGATTGGCATATCATGTACAGCTATGCTCATACAGTTGAGGTTCAAGCAGAGCCACACAGACAGCGGCAAAATACGAATAGGCCAGGGATGTATATACTGTGAACTGTACCCATCAGCTTCTTCCTCAAAATGTTCCACTGGATGCCACAGCAAATTAGACCAAGGGCAGAAGCAAACAGATACAGCTGTTTTATACTCTTGTAACTAAGTGGGCCTATTATACCTCAGTGATCACCGATCAGTATATAATATAGTCATATTTTTCTCATCTTTAATAAGAAGGGGAATCTGTTCTTTTCAACCAGGTACGGTTTTGCACTCATGGATCTAAATCTGGAAATACTGCTCCCTTATGTAGTTTATAAACTTAATTAAAAGAGGGTCAGTTCAATTGATGGCTCTTTACAGCATGATGCAGAGAAAAGAGAAAAGAAAAAAGAGATAAGAATAAAATAAAGCTGGACCAATTAGGTGACGAACTACACAAGCTTAAAGCCAGTCTGTAAACTGCTTAGAACAGAAGTAGTCAAACTGCGGCCCTCCAGATGTCCATGGACTACAATTCCTATGAGCACCTGCCAGCATTCCATGGACATCTGGAGGGCCACAGTTTGACTACCACTGGCTTAGAATAATAAGTAAGCCCCACTCTTGCACACTGTTGATAGACTGATGTATCTGAAGGCAAAACATAGTGCAACACCAATGCTGCCCAGAAACAGGCAGCACTGAGAACAGGATAAAAAAGCAGCAGGACTGAGGATAGTAACTAAGGAAGTATTTCTAAGCAGGCCTACTCAGAAGAAAGTTCTAATTGATTCAGTGGGGCTTTCTCTCAGGAAAGTATCCATAGGACTGCAGCCTAAAGCACCTCAGTCTGTATCCTACCCCTGGCATAATGTTATATGAGCAAAAACGCTGACACAAATATAAACTCTCCTACTGAATTCAATAGGTCTGAAAGACAAAGACCCTCTGCGCGCACACACATACAAAACCAGCTTCCAGACATGCCTGCATAGTCACAGCACAGCTTCCCAAGCATCATATAAGCCCCTGCCGGGACATCTGTTTTTCAGGGTCCATTCACACAGAGTCCTTGTGTCTGGCACACAGCCACCATGAAGACTTTTTAATTAGATGTACATTGGGAATTTCCATTGGAAACTTAATTCCCAGACATGTGTGGGCCTGATTCTGATCAGGACTATGGCATATAAGAAAAAGGGTCTTAAGCCTTCCAATCTAATGACCTGAAATAGCCCTAAGGAAGCCATTTGCCACATTTGGGGAACCTTAGGTATAGCCGTCACTTTACGCAAGCTTCACTAATAGACAAACAGCAGCTTCCAGGGAAAAATCAGGAATATAGCACAGAGAGGAAAAAACTTAAGCACCCATATCCTGCATGCCATGGTCCCAAACTGAATCAGGCCCATGCATGCATGGGAATTAAGTTCTCACTGAAGAACTCCTACAACATGCAGGTAACATGAGGTCTTTGTAGATTGTTAATCGTCAAACAATAGGATTCAATGAGCAGTTATATATTTCTGATCTCATTTTGCATAATTTTAGGGCCAAACTAGAGGTTACATTTTTAATGAGTTGGTTTACCACTCTCATTGGTCTTAGTCAAATAGTAGCTGAAGGGAACTGATTTCCCAAGCACTGTATGAGACCAATTCAAATCAGGACCATGAAATGGGGGAAGTATACACTTCAGTCATCCAACACACACCATTCTTTGGACTTAGTAGGACCCATGGAGTGGTGGGCTGCATAAAACATTTATTTTGGCCTGTAGAACACATGGGGCGGCGCAGCAGACTTCATTAACAGAAGTAATAAAGGGCACCATGCACAAATATCCAAGGAGGAGAGTGTTGCGTCTACAGCCCTGATGAGGATTGAGTTTGAGGTCCTCAGCAGGATCCTAGCCATCTTGTAGTTGACCAATGTATGGCTAGATCCCAAATGCAGGATCCAGGCAGTTTAAAGAGAAAGTGATCAATAGCATGCATTGTCGCGAAGGTCTATTGTGTGGCTTGTGTATATATGTTGGGGGGTTTTCGGGGGGGGAATTTCGTTCAGTTCGTTTGCAGCGGCATAGTGCTATGTTTTAAATAAAGAGAGCTGTTTGTACACCCAGTGTCCTGGCTTCATTCAATCTCACAGATTTAACAGAGAACGAATATCATTTCAGCATATTACTAATACTGCTCAGCTCAGAATCTTTACAAGTACTTATTTGTCAAGGTACAAGTAGAAGCACTCCATTGTAAATATAAAATCTACTTTTTTTTTTGCTGCTTCTTTGCAGAAGTTCAAAGGTACACATTGATACTAGTTCCATGTAGCATCATTTTATCCATGCAAACCTGCTGGTAGCTCTGAACAAAGTGTTTACAAGAAGCCTTAACATCATGGCTTGAAATACCCTTTTTGTTCTCTCTCTTTTTAACATTGAGCCTACTGGAGAATTTTGGAAAATCCACTATTTTGTATTACTCTGGTCGACATATATAGCACTGCACAGCTTTTGGTTTGGTTTTGGACTAATGTGGCTATCCACAGGGAGTTCAGCACTGACAGGGACAAACAGTGCTGTACATAGCTGTTGTTAATCAAGTATCTTCTATCTAGGCACACATTGAGGGACTGTGCATGCACAAGCGTGCTGCTCAGAAGATTGTATAGCTTATGTTAAGTCCAACAACAATTCTGGGGAGCCCCTCGTATCCAGAGCGCTCTTAGTAACCATTTTCCCACTTATCCACTCATGTGTTCCAGAGGAAGCTAATCCCCTTCCCACAGTTTCCCTAAATTGCCACAAGAAGTCTCTATGAGAAGTGGTACTAAAATGAGAGCTCGCAGTGGGGTAGGAGAGTGGGATGTGATACCTGCACAAAAGATACTCTATGAACAACAGCTACAGTTAACTGTAACACTGTCTCCATTATTGTACTTCTGTGAAGTCCCACATGGGGAAACTAGCAAGCTGACTTACCAGAAGGTGGGGTAAGTCTCTCACTGGAACTGAGATAATAAAACTGCAGTCCCCACTGAAATTTCCCCTCTCACATTGATGTTCGAAGAATAATGTCTGTAGGTAGATCTCTACCAAGGGAATGCCTCATGAGAAAGTAGCCAAAGCACCCTGTGCTCTGTAGAATAGCGATCCCCAACCTGTGGGCCGCGGACCACATGTGGTCCTTCGACTAATTGGAGGTGGGCCGCAAAGGAGGCCTTCTCCCCCCCCCGGCCCTTTACTTCATCCCCCCCCCCCGTGGTCCTTTACAACACACTTCGGGTGTCATTGTCTCCCATCACTCCCAGATGGGACTATCTCGTTGCAGCAAAACAAGCTCAGGGTTCCCATTGATTTGTCATTGTCATGAGTTAAAAATTCCATGAAAATAAAATGTTCCTTATGTTTATTGTTGTGGCATGTCTGTATCTTATTTTGAAGGGATGTTTAAACATTACCATAGCGATCAGAGAGCGTTAGGGCAGTGGTTGAGAGTAGAGGAGTAAACTACCCTCCCCCACCGGGCCTCAGTAAAATTGTCAAGCGTTGAGTGGTCCCCGGTGATAAAAAGGTTGGGGACCACTGCTGTAGAGTATGCCCTAGCTGTGGACTGTTTTGAAACTGGTTTGTTCTTTTCAGAGTATAAGGCAATACCAACTGTGTTGAAGGGGTGGGGGGAAAACACAGTGAGCAAAATATCTTGTGCCAGGAGAAACCTAGTCACTATCTTTAGAAGGAAATGTACACAAGGTCATGACATTTAATGAAAATGTGGTTAACCCTAAGGGCTCCCCACATGCATGCTCCCCATACTTTATAGCCAAGATATTGGCTACTAAGAACGCTACCTTAAAAGGGAGAATATCCAAGGGTCACGCCACTAGAGGCTCTTGTTGTAACAGTACCAACAAGAGTGACCACTGAGGAATAATAGGGGTGATAGATAGGTTGTTCAAGCCTTTCAGGAACACGTGGGATGACTGGTGTGAAAACAGTGATTTCCCCTCCATCACATAATGAGAGGCAGAAATAGCTGCTATGTGAACCTCAACTGAAGAGACTGCCAACCATGGCCTTTAAGCAGAGGGCAAGCAGAAAGAGAAATATCCTTCAACAGAGCCCATTCAGAAAACTGTATCCACTTATGGCTATAAGAGAGTCTAGTGGAAGGCCTACAGGCATTAAGGATCACACTGGGCACTGACAGAAAGATCAATGAAATGGTCTTTGAAATGGGTAAGCAAAAGAGTTCAACCCTGTGGCGCAACGTGTCCAAATTACAGGTGATGGTACCGTTGTACTCTGCTCTGGTTCAGCCTCACTTGGAGTACTGTGTTCAGTTTTGGGCACCCCAGTTGAAGAGGGATGTAGACAAACTGGAGTGTGTCCAGAGGAGGGCAACAAAGATGGTGAAGGGTTTGGAGACCACAACGTATGAAGAAATATTGGGGGAGCTTGGTCTTTTTAGCCTGGAGAGGAGACGACTGAGAGGGGATCTGATTACCATCTTCAAGTATTTAAAAGGCTGCCATACCGAGGATGGAGCAGAATTGTTCTCTCTTGCCCCAGAAGGACGGACCAGAACCAATGGGATGAAATTAATTCAAAAGAAATTCTGTCTAAACATCAGGAAGAAGTTCCTGACAGAGCGGTTTCTCAGTGGAACAGGCTTCCTCGGGAGGTGGTAGGTTCTCCATCTTTTGACATTTTTAAACAGAGGCTAGATAGCCATCTGACGGAGAGGCTGATTCTGTGAAGGCTCAAGGGGGTGGCAGGTTACAGTGGATGAGTGATAGGGCTGTGAGTGTCCTGCATAGTGCAGGGGGTTGGACTAGATGACCCATGAGGTACCTTCCAACTCTATTATTCTATGATTCTATGACTGTGAATGCCTTTAAAGGCCAGTACCAATACTTTGAACCTGATCCAGAATTCAACCAGAAGCCAGTGCAGCTGGCTGAATACAGATGTGCCCCCCCAAGGTGTTCTGGTGAGGACCAACGCAGCTGCATTTTGGACTAATTGCAGTTTCTGGGTCAGGGTCAAGGGCAGACCCATGTAGAGCAAGTTACAGTAATCCAACCTGGAGGTGACTGTTGCATGGATAATTGTAGCCAGGTGTTCCAGGGCCAGGTAGGGCACTAGTAGCCTACCTTGGTGAAGATGGTAAAATGCTAGCTGGTGACTTATGCCTCTGGATAAGGAGAAATGGAAGTATGCATTCTTTACATCTATAACTGCAAACCCATCATTTAATTTAAGAAACAGTATAACTGAGAACAAGGAAACCATTCATAACTTTTTAATGTTGAGAAAACTATTCAGTCCCCCGAGATCCAAAATGGGTCAGAAACCATCATCTACAAGGAAGAACTTTGAGTAAAAGCCCAATGTGTTGACGAGAGATTAGACTTTTTCAAGAGTGTTCTTGTCCAACAGGGACTGTAACTCCAGGCCCATATCTGGAAAAGAATTATCAATTGCAGAAGAGGCTGCCTACAAAGATGACGTTAATGAAATCAAGATAGTAGCCCCTCTCCACTACTGATAGAATCTGAGGCAGAGATGATAAACTGCCACCTTGGCAACATATTAGCTAACCTATCCAGAAAGCTATAGGAGGCAATTGGCACTAGCAGTGGTGGTAGTCAGAAAGTTTACCACACCTGAACCCTTTTCCTTTCCTCTAATCTCAGGGTCATCAAAATACTATTTGCATTTTTGCTTAATTCAGTCAATTTAACCAAGTCTTTGTCTTTTGCCTTGGAAACTTATCACAGGTCCATCCAGGGCAATCACAAGTATCTCTGTCATTGCCCTATGATATGTCCATACTAGACAAGGTAGATATACTCTTTCTTTCCCCCTAATATTACCCTATCACACTATTTCACCTCTATTTTTTCTCTTTTTCTCTATTTTTTCTCTTGCTTAGTTTGAACTGTGTGCAAGTGTACTAGCTTTATTTGTTTTCCAATAAACTCACTTTTATTTTATTGTAAACTGGTTTCTATGTGAGTTTTTAAGGGAAAGATCCTGGTATGCACAGGTAGAGAATCCCATTGTTACCCTTCTCACAAGCTGAATTCCCCATTCCAGTCTAATTTGTCCAATTTTGGAACTGAAATATTTGAGGGTAGGCAAGACAGCCAATCTGACTGCAAAACTGATCTCAATATGAAGGGGGGTTATGTTTCACCATGGCAAGTAATGACATCATTATGGGCTTTAGGGGTGAACTGTTGGCAGTTTTTGCAACCTGCCACATTATTTTCTTCGTTCAAGCAAATCAAACATAAGGCATGCTCATTGATGCGGGTCACTTTATAAACAAGGCCGTTTGAGACATAAAATACAACAAGCTGTGGGGGAAAATAACTCATAGCGCAATGCCAACATAAATCTTCCTGAAGTATCAGTCAAGAAAGGACTGATGGAAGGGAGCTCCTCCCTCCAGAGCATGTGACCATTTAGGCGGGAAAACAGCCACTAGAACACTTGGGAGGGGAGTAGCTCCTCTGCTCTGTTGTTAGGCTAAAACAGAAAGCTATAACATTTTCCAAATGACAGGCCTGCACACACAGTTCCCAATATGTGCCTGCACAGAAGTATAATGATGAATTCCAGGTTCTGGTAATCCTTGGATTTAGTACTGATAGTAGTTGATGTGCACAAGCACGGGGGGGGGGGATTATCTCACTTGATGTTCATATGGACTCATAAATTTGCTTGGATATAAATCATTTTCCCTTCCATCTATTTTAACTCCTGTGTTGTAAGTTTAAAGCTCCAGTCAATTATTGCAGAAAAAGGAATGGGAACTGGGCAGCTGGTAAAAATATAAAACCAAACAAAAATAATCCATAATGCTATCCAGTCCAAAAGAACTCCAAGGGTTTTTTTAAGTTAATTTTATTTTTAATTTAATATACCATACATTAACAGGTTTTTTCCCCCTAATATTTGGTGAATGTGCCTATGTGTAGCTGTTGGCAGCCTTGCAGAGTTTCCACTTGAGTTAAGGCCAAATTAAAGCTTTATAACTTCAGTAGCCTTTTTTTACCAATGCACTAATAACCACCTCAGACACTGTAGTACACTGTGGTACAACTCAGCAAGGAAAAAGAGGAAAGAGCTTGCTAAAGCAATTTGTATTGCACTTAGAGAGTCTAGTCAAAAGGCAACACCTTTGTCTGAAAGATTATGGCATGGGCTGTCAAAAATACTGAAACTCTTACCTCCCCCTTCTCCAGAGATGGATTTTTAAAGAGCTTGGGGAGCATTCTTGGGGCATCCCCAAAGAACCTGACTTGTGGAGGCCAATTTTCTGTGGAATTTAACACTCTAGATGTATTTCTAAATAAATTCAGGGATAGGGGAGACTGATGAAGATTTGCACCTTCTGGGACAGTAATATAATCTGTGTCCAGCTATGGGCCCTTTGGGGGCCCTCCTGGACTCTTATCCCTTTCCTGACAAACCCCTGCTGCTCCTGAGCATGCTCTGGAGGCCCCTGTCCACCAATCTGCCTGCCTGCCAGGCACTGCTGGTAGAGCTTCACTAAGGCACTCACCCATGTCCCTGTACTACCGAGGCTGTCCCCACGGCACAGCTGGAGTGAACCTGCAGCAGCCCAACAACCCTGAGCCCTGCAAAAGGTTCTAGGAGAGTCCAGTGCTGGACTCGAGGACACTGAATGTTGGCTGAGGCCTGCTGGGGTGGGGCAAACGAAGAGTGTGGAGAGAAGAGCCTGCCCTTGCATAAAAGGAATGGACAGGTGGGCAAGTCCAATGGAGAGTGTGGGAGGGAGATGGGCAATTAGGGGGGCCAGCAGGAGGAGAGGGGGAAGACAGGGGAGGAGGAGGAGGAGGAGGAGGGGCTGAAGGGGAAAAAAAAGAGAGCATGGGCAGACAGGCAGGGTGGTGAGTGAGTAGAAGATGGAAGAAAACAGCGAAACAGGTCAGAGAGACAGCAGACGGAGGCAAGGGAGAGAAGGTGAAAAGGTCCAGCAGGAGGCCAGAGGGACAGAGGAAGACACAGGGGGAACTTGGGGTCAGCTGCCGCAACAGTCCCCAGAAGGCAGCAATGACAAGGAGGGGAGTCTCAAGGAAGAAGTCTTCTCCCCTCCCCCCATACACAGGCAACTGACAGGGGATTCCACCCCAGACTCTACGAGTGACAATGCTGTCAGCCCATCTCCATTAAGTGGGTCAAATGAGCATCACAATCTGTAACTGATTTATTTATACCATCATTGTATTTGTTGACCACTACTCCTGGCTGGCTCATGATGCTTTACAATAAGAACATTAAAATCCACATAAAAGCCAATACATATAACCAATATTGGCGTCGAAAAATGATCTACTCCCGCATCCCATCCCCTCGTTCTCTATCGCCCCGGTGGGTATTTACTAGGCTACGTGGAATGCTGATAACTCTGTCAGGGCCCTCAGCTCTTCCAGGAGGTCATTCCATCATGGTCAATGCCCAGTATGCCTCCCAGGGGCCAGGGACAACCAGCAAATTCATACCCGCAGAGTGAAGAGTCCTGCAAGGGGGCACGAGACAAGCGGTCCCTCAGATAACTGGGATCCCATGCACGGGTGGCCTTAAAGGTCAGAACCAAAACCTTGAACTTGATCCAGAAGCCAACTGGTAACCAATGCAGCTGTCTCAGCATAGACTGGACACGGACCCTCCAAGATGACCTTGTGAGGAACCTAGCAGCCGCATTTTGCACCGATTGCAATTTCCGGGTCAGAGACAAGGGACGGCCTGTGTAGAGTGAGTTACAAAAATCTAGTCTGGAAGTGAATGTATATGTATAAAGGTAAAGGTAAAGGTATCCCCTGTGCAAGCACCGAGTCATGTCTGACCCTTGGGGTGACGCCCTCTAGCATTTTCATGGCAGACTCAATACGAGGTGGTTTGCCAGTGCCTTCCCCAGTCATGACTGTTTACCCCCCAGCAAGCTGGGTACTCATTTTACCGACCTCGGAAGGATGGAAGGCTGAGTCAACCTTGAGCCGGCTGCTGGGATTGAACTCCCAGCCTTATGGGCAAAGCTTTCAGACGGCTGCCTTACCACTCTGCGCCACAAGAGGCTCATAATTGTATACCAATGCATATAAGCACTGCTGATGCTCACCTGCATCTCAATGCTCATCAGAATCCTAGTGAACTAGCTAGATGAGTTTTGATGCTGGGGAAATGTTGCCTGTAGATATGTTTAACTTGTAGCCAACAGTTATAACAATATCAGAACTAAAATCCTTTTTCATTATCTGGAATAGTCCATATGACATTCCAGGAGGAAGAGGAAAAAAGCAGGAACATAATCTCCCCACCTATTTTCAAAAGGTGTTTAAGAAGTCTGCTTAAATCTTCTGCTTCTTCTTGCTTCCCTTCCATTTTCTAGCCTCTTTCCTTGTGTCACATCTCTTCTGACATTGCCTAGGCCGGGACAAAAACTGTCCTGCTTTTATTTCTGAAAGGCAATTTAGCTTCAGCAAATTCCACTTACACTGGACTAGTACACAGGTAAAAGTCATGGTCAAAAGCATGTTCTCTGAGCACCATCCTATTTCTTGGAAGCAGGCCTGTCTGAGGAGACAGGATTTAGTGACTATCAGCCAAATTGCCTCCAAAGGCAATTTCAATGGTATGTTTATGCATACATCACTCATAAGCCGCACCTAGCACATCAATTGGCCTGGGATGGAAAAATGAAGCCTCTGAAACAGTGAGTTGCCCAAGGCCACTGATACTAACCTAGGAATGTTTTCAGATGCTGCAAATGAAGCCAGTACATAATCTGCTGAGCCATATAATATCCCTGGAAAATATCCTCCCCCAAGAGTCTTGTCTATAGTCCCGCACAGAATTTTCTGTTAAATAAAGAAATGAAGCTTGGTATATTGTGTTGGAACATGCCTTGCTCCCTGTTAGGCACATTATGTAAAGGAAAGTAATTATAGTGGATGATTACACTGAAATAGCAGACCTTCTATACATATATCATGAAACAGCATTATACTGTTGGCATGTCTTTGAAGTCCACAAAAAATGATGTACACAGTTTCTCCCATTAAAAGGAATCACTGTACTAAATCCACTCTGATTTTTCATTGCTGTGAACAACTGGAATAATCAAATGTAGCTTTCATTAACAGTATTATCAGCAATCAGCATTTGTGCCAGATGAACTAGATTAGAACCAAGTTACTCTTCTGAGGTCTGCAGAAGACAATGCTCACATTAGGAAGGGAACATTTGAGAGGCATTTCTATCACTGTAGAACTACAACTGGAGCTTTGTAATATTAAATGTTTTACTTTTTTTTCTTCTTTTCATCTTTTCCCATAAGAACCCTATGAACATGCATAAATTTTCCATTTTAGAAAAGATAGTGCTTCCCTCTCAAGCACTGCCATTTTACACTAGCAGTTACTTATTACTGAATATTCCTGGCTTGTACTTCAAAAGCCCCCTTACCAAAATAATGGAAGAACAGGTTAATTACTACCTAAAAGCTCATCAAGTCTACTTGGGGAGCAGAGAAGAGAAATGAAAATGAATTGTGATCCTTCCTTCAACTCTTTATGCCCTTCCACTGCGTTCCAGATTGCAACCCACTTACTGCGTACCACAGAACTCAGGGTAAGACAGGTGAACATGAGCCTGCCTCACATTACCTTGCTTTTTAGCTACTCTTCAAATGGGACAAAATTCTGCAGACTAGAGTATTAGCAGTGCAATAGGTGACTGCATCCGTATGTGGATTCATATGCACATCATTGTCATATACAATCTACAAACAGTCCATGTAAGGAAGATGATCTTCGTTTCACTAGGTAATATTTTAATTAATTAAAACCCTCCTTAAAAATATTTATTTTTAGTGGAAAAAGCAACTAGATGGGGGAAGGGCGTCTCTGATGTTTGCTGCATAACTTGAAGACCAGCCAACACACTGAACCTAGTTTAAGATTGTGAAGACAGAGAACACTTTATTTACCATCACCATAAGCTTCTTCTAAGCCCCACTGGGGATATATAACTTTGAATATAAAAGTTAATTTTACTCTGGAATATGTTCTTATGCAGATTACTCCAGCATGATTGTTTTAAAAAAACAATATAGTTAATTGTATCCTTCCCTGTTTTCTGTAAACCGTCCTGAGCCCTCAGGGAGAGCGGGATATAAATATAATAATGAATAATACATACATAAATAAATATAACCCTTTGGAGGCATTAATACACCTCACAACAGGATGATTTAAGGTGTCTGAATATTTAGACTTTGCTGTTATTACAAAAGAGACATTTTACCCTTCTCCAAGCCCTCTCCCTTCCCCCAGCACCACTTCAAATCTAAGCACAGGCATGTTAGATGTCTTCAATCAAAGTTCTCCTTTGAACTGCTGTACGTTGAAATGTTTATGGTTTTGCATTTCATATTTCAGAGGTATGGGAGACAATAAGCAGCACACCACTTTCAAACTGGGTTACAAAATGGTTTAGTGGAAAGATAAAATAATTCATACTGGGATGGGTGGATTTCAGATGAGAGATCTACAAGCAGGGTTGCCAACCTCCAGGTGGGGTCTGGAGATCTCCCAGAATTACAACTAACTTGCAGCCTATAGTTCCCTGGAGAAAATGGCTGGTCTGGAAGATCTACTCTATGGCATTATATCCTGCTGAGATCCTCCCCAACCCCAAAACCTGCTCTTTTTAGGCTCCACCCCCAAATGTCAAGGAATTTTCCACCCCAGAGTTTGCAACCCTACCAATTATAATTACTTGCTGTATTAGATTTACTTATATTATATTATCTTTAAACCGCCCGCGGCAGACTAAATATAGCACTAAGGGCTGGTGGGGAGGAGTTAGGGCGGGCTCTGTCCAGGATAAAAACTCGGAGGAGCGAATCAGGAGCCGCGAAGCTCCCCATTGCCTCCTTGGCCGCCGTTGCCTCCGCCTCGATGTGGGGAAAGGAAAGGAGACGTGGTGGCCCCGCTCCTTTCCACCCGCACACCCGCCCAACTATGTCTTCTCCCGGCCGTTGGAGTGGCCACGCCGCATCACAGACACAGCAAGGCCGCTCCAGCAGCCGGGAGAAGGCTGCCGCTAACTCGCCATCTCCGTCGGGGACCGCCGCCTTCTCCCGGCCAGTGGAGCGGCCTCGCTGCCGCGCGGACGTGGCAAACCCGCTCCACCGGCCGGGAGAAGCCTTCCCATCAGTCGCCGTCCTGCCGGGGCCCGACGGAACACCCGCCCAACTCTGCCTTCTCCCCACGACGATGCTCCGCCGCCCGGCCGAAGGCTTCCGCTCACTCGCTGTCGCCGCCGGGGCCCGCCGCCTTCTCCTCGCCACCGGGGCCCGCCGCCTTGGCTGCCACTCCCGTGACACGCCATGTGGCCGCCCGGCTCAGGCCCACCCACAACCAGCATCCCCGCAGCTCCCGGCCCATGAGGACCCGACGCCGCCGGAGTCAGGTAGGCCGCTTCCCCCCAATCCAGCCCCGGCCCTGCTTCAGCCTTCTGTCATCCACTGGGGGGAAGAGAATAAAGGCTTCTGCGGCCCCACGGATCCAGTCCAGGCCTACGCAGAAGCTTTTGGGAGTCGGGGCCGGGTTCTATGGCATCTAGTGCCCATTTTATTTTCAATTAAAATGGGCTTTAAATCTAGTATTATAATACTTCGGTAACTCACTCTACGTGGGCCTTACCTTATCCTTGACCCAGATATTGCAGTTGGTGCAGAATGCGGCTGCTAGTGTCCTCACAAGAACATCTTGGAGGGCCCATATCCAGTCTGTGCTGAGGCAGCTGCACTGGTTACCAGTTGTGTTCTGGTTCAAGTTCAAGGTTCTGATACTGATCTTCAAAGCCATGCATGGTTTGATGGTGTACATTTTTTGATGGTTCCCGGCTCAAGGGAGGTGTGGAGGACCTTGACCACGGTTGGAGCCTTGTCAGTCCTGGCCCCGACCTGGTGGAAAAGCTGCAAGCCCTGTCAGAGCTTACTCAGTTCCACAGGGCCTGCTCTTCCACCAGCCATTTGGTTGATGCCAGTGCACAGAATATCAGAGGGCTGATTCACAGAATAGCCAGACTTCTTATTAACAGCCTATCTTCTAATTAACAGCCCATCATGATGGGCTGGTTGGGGGGCTCGTTGAGCTGTGGGGAGGGGGAGGGCTTGGAGTTTTACATTATTTTGTCACTGGGCAGACTGTAAGGATGGGTTTTAATTGGGAATTTTATTGTGGGGCTTTTTATTTGTAACCCGCCACGAGCCAGGGAGTAGTGGGAAACAAACAAAAACAAACCAAACATGGCAATATCAGCCTACTCAAGCATATATTTCACATGTCAGGAATACCAGCAACAAACCCTAATACTGCTAAACAAAGATCCTATCATGGGCAGCTAATTAATGCTCCCATTTTACAGTTAAAACATACTGAGGCTGAAACACATGATTATTCCTGATCTCCAATATTTAAACAACCATAATTTGTGTCAACATTCTTATTTATAACTTTGTTAGACAGGAGCACCTACAGTGCTGTCAACAAGACTGGTTGGCAGAACAATGGGGGCCAGCCTCACAGGATGGGAACTTTCGGGAAAAGAAGAGAAAAAGGGTGGCTTATACTCATCCTAAAAGCTGAGCGCTGCAGCCCAAGAGACAGAAGCTTCAGATGGTCTACCATAACTCATGGTAGAATCTACCCGTTGTGATATACCACCACCACCTCCAATAGACTGGTTGAATTATATCAACCAGTCTATTTTACAAAAGACATTCCCAAATGCCTGAAACCAATCAGTAGACTACCAAAACCTGGTGAACAGATCGTGTTGACAGCAATATCACCAAGTGGCTAAGGAAGTTTCATTTCCAGATCACACACAGGAGTTTGCTGATGGCTTCCAAAATCCAAGCACAGGCAAAAATCCCTTTTCTGGTAGTTTTCAATGATTAAATAATAATGAGCTTCATATTGTTTCCCTTCTGCATGTTCTCAAAGCATCTTAAGCTCTGTAGAACAATTACAGTCTCTTTAAAATTAGGCTTCAGGCCTAGAGATCAAATGATTAATCCAGTTATTCTGGAACAGTTCCAGTGAGATTTGATTTGAGAATTACAACCTATATGACCTGGCTATGTATACACATGAAGTCTGCAACAAACATAACTTAGATTTTTGGGCTCATCCACTGTTACAGTGATATAATCATGGCTTAGTTTCCAAACCTTTATAGAACTGTGAACACAGAAATTCATTTTGAGCATTTAGCCTCCATGTTTATAAAAATAAAACAGCACGTGCTGTCATCTCAGTTCTTTGCTGGCAATCTTATACACACACATATAATCAAAGTATTTGGATTTACTTTAATAATACTGCCTACCATTCCAACACTGATTTAACTCTCAGCAGAAACACAGGCATTCTTGAATATCCTCCCTGATCTTGACAGAGACAAAAAGAATGATTGAAATAAACCCATTTTTGTCTTTCAAACTTACAACATGATTCATGTCAGCAAGGAATATGCAACATTCTGAATAAGTCAGCAAGCCATGCAAATGTAAGAATTGTTTATTAAAACATAGGCAAACCTCTGACGAGGACGTTTTCACAGTAACATGTAAAGCCACTTCCATCATTCTTGCAATGGGCGTTTGTGAGATAGAAGGATGAAAACTGGGCTGGTTCCAAATAGGGCCAGGAAAAACAGCCCCCAATTGTGAAAGCAGCAGCAAGCAGAACAGAGCTGCCAAGGGACAGCATCCACACACCCAGTTTCTTGCACTGCTCACAGCCCTTCTCCACACCTCCTTTTTCCTCACTGCAACAGCACCAATCAGACAAGAATCACACTGGGACCTCCTTTGGCCCAGAAGCCCCCTCTTCTCCAACAGCTGTGCCACAGCCAGCTGAGTAGTGTTTGAGTTTTTTTTTTAATTAAACCCCTGTAAAAGGTGGAAGAAATACCAGAGCTCAGCATCACTATTCTGAAAGCAATGCTAAGCTCCATCCAGCACCAGATTGGCTGCTGGAAGAGTATTCACAGAGGTTCTACCTACAGCTGGCACTCTTTCCCTTTTAAGTAGCAGGAAAGTTGTTTTCATTTTGCTGACATTTATTTGTTTATTTATTATATTTATATATTGCCCTCTCTTTTGGCTCAGGGCAGTTTCCATTACAACTCTCATATGTGGTACAATACAATGAACATTCAATATAAAACTTATTTAACAGTGAACTTGTATGAAAGTGTTATATAATAACAGTACTTAATAACAACAAACAAACAGTGTGATAACAGTATTGAATAACAACAGTTCGGCCTGTCTCCACCGTGGTTGTGTTTTCTGTTAATGCACATTATGGGACTTCTGGTTGGTGGTAGCAACTTGTTCATTCGTCTTGGCCAAATGCCTGGTGGAAGAGCTCCTTTTTGCAGGCCCTGGGGAATTGTTTTAGCTCTGCAGGGCCCTGATGTCCTCTGGGAGCCTGTTCCACCAGGTGGGGGCCAAGACTGAGAAAGCCCTGGCTCTGGTTGTTGATAGATGAGCTTCCCTGGGATCAGGGATCACCAGTTGTTGGTGGTAGAGGAGCATAAAGCTCTTTGGGGGGGCATAGGTGGAGAGGCGGTTTCTCAGATACTCAGGGCCGAGATTGCATATGGCCTTGAAGGTAATTGCCAGAACCTTAAGCCTGATCCAGTAGTCAACTTGTAGCCACTGCAGCTATTGGAACACAAGGCTGGATATGGGCCCTCCAAGGTGTCCCCGTAAGAACCCTGGCTGCTGCATTCTGCACCAGCTGCAGTTTCTGGGTCAGGGATGAGGGCAGACCTGCATAGAGCAAGTTGCAGAAATCCAATCTAGAGTGACTGATGCCTGGATAACTGCGGCTAGCTGTTCT
The DNA here is from genome assembly GCF_049243985.1 of Paroedura picta. NCBI lineage: Eukaryota > Metazoa > Chordata > Lepidosauria > Squamata > Gekkonidae > Paroedura > Paroedura picta. The sequence continues at coordinate 96,965,048 of NC_135372.1, read as the reverse complement.
GGGGCCAGGTAGGGCACGAGTAGCTTGGCTTGGCATAGGTAGAATAATGCCAACTGGGCTACTTTCACGATCTGTTCCTCCTTCACGGAGAGGGAGGAGTCAAAGATCACACAGAGGTTCCTGCCCGAGCATGTAACTGACAGTTGTACCTAATCCAGGTTGGGCAGTCATGCTTCCTCACTTGGCCCTTTCCTACCAAACCACATCACCTTCATTTTTGCAGGATTAAGCTTCAGATGGCTTTGCTTGAGCCAGCCTGTCACTGCCTCCAGACATCTGGCTAATGAGTCTGAGTCAGGATGGCTGTCCACCATGAAGAAGAGCTGGGTGTCATTGGCATATTGATGACATCCCAGTCCAAACCTCCTTATCAGTTGGGCTAGAGGTTGCATAAAGATATAAAATAGGACTGGGGAGCGAACTGCTCCTTGTAGCACTCCACAGTGGAGTTGCCAGCAATGGGATTGGTTCTCTCTTATTGTGACCCTCTGTTTGCGACCCTGAAGAAAAGAGATGAGCCATTTAAGGGCTGTCCCTGGTATCCTGGAGTTGGCAAGGCAGTGAGCTAGCAGCTCGTGATCCACTGTGCCAAATGCTACCATGAGAACAAGTAGTATTAGCAGGCCTGACCTGCCTCGATCCAGCTGACAGTTGAGGGCGTTCATCAGGGTGACCAACCACATGGCCAGGCCGGAAGCCTGACTGAGTAGGGTCTATGACTGAAGCTGGTTCATTTAAAAGTGAAAGTCCTGGAAATCCCACAAGTTATGTTGGGAAAGAGCAGGGTTGCATGTGCAAGCTCCCCAATACTGTGGGTGCATGCTGTATTCCACCTGGAGGGGAATTCACACACAAAAGAAGTCCTGTTCAGCAGCTCACTTTCTTGGTGAGTCAAGTTAAAGAAGGACTGATGAGTAGTGGCACAGCTTCTCCACCAAAGTGGACTATTGCTACAGCCACAGCTTTCTATAAATGCTTATCATCTAAACATACACCAGAAACATTTTCAGGAGCCATGTACCTTGCTGCTGCAGAGCAACGTAAGTGGCACATAGTGATTTACTCTTCCTGAGTACTGCTGTTATTCAGAACAAGTGCAGACCTGTGAAAAAATGTAACTGTCTGTGCATTTTGCTCTGACCTTTTGTTCCATTCCTGTTTGTTTGTTTTTTAACCCTAACTTAAATATAACCATCTTTAATTTAAAACAGTATGGATCTATGAAACGATGAGATTCAAAGCAAAGAGGAGAAAATATTATATCCCATACCGCATGCATCTCTTTTGGCATAAAGCAGATAAGCAGGATAAACAAAGTTAGTCAGGATACGTCAGACAGTTTAAATTTAAAAACTGAGGACAGAAATTCAGCCGTAATAAAAGTGACGTCGGCATCCTTATCACTCAGTAAAAATTGGCAAATCAGGTCTCTTGAATGGTTTCTCCGTTTTGGTATGAGAGGTATGATATGCCTTCTCTGTTCAGTGAACAAGGGACAATCCAGTAGGATATGTTGGATGGTGTCAGGAGAACTTGATTCACAGGTGCATAGTCTGTTTTCGAAGTCTCTTGCTGGATCAGAAAATGCAGCTAAATCAGGTGCATATCTAAATGAGCACCTACATGCAGATAAAATCTATGCAAGCTCTGATTTCAAGGAGATGTGCATTCCGATGTTTAGGTGGGAATGCACAGTCATATGAAACCAGTGCAATGGAGATGGACTGCACCTGATAGCTTAAACTGAAGCCTGCTTCCACATGAAAATCTCCTTGTTTTGACTGGGATATCTGATTCCATGAAGCAGATTCTTGGGACCATCAGGGCAGCATCTCTGCTTGAGCCCCCCCTACAGGGCCAATGCTACAATGAATTAACTCCCTACAGCCTCACTTGCAACCCTGTCAGCTGGCGTCTCCATGCTCAGTAATGCCTGCTGCCAATATTCAGAAGGCAGTATGAGGAAGCATATATGTTCCCTCCATCCCTCCAAGTTGGATGACAGCCAGAGGTCTTTAAAAGGCTCCCCACCTGCTTACATGGGGTAGTGTCCCTTAAAATTCATTCTGATGCTCCCCCTGAACTCATTCTGGTACCCAGCAAGTCTGTACAAAATTCTATACTAGTTAAGTGGATGTGTTATCCTCAAGAGACTGAATGTCTGTCATTTATTGTTTTTAAATATTGGGTTCACTATTCTCATGGTGACATTCTCATTTAAAAATCAGATTACTCCAGTGGGGATTTTTCAAAATTTGGCATCCATGTCTATGTATTTCATGGTCAACTTTATGTTTGCAAATCTCTCTGTGAGTGCACTGCACACTAGTCTCATTCATAATCACAATACTTTCCAGAAGAACAGGAATAAACTTAAATTCAAACTTTTTAGGGGCAGGGGGCTATCACTTGCCACTCCCATTAAGAAACACTCCTGGTAAGAACAGCAAACACTGTAAGCAACAGAATTAAGTCTTGTTTGATAGGCTGCAGTTTCCAGATGTTTTAGAGTGAAATAATTCACCATTAAGCATTTTTAGTTAAAATTTCCTTTTCAGAATAAATAAAAAGGCAAGATTCCCAGTGAAAACGATTTCCACTGAAATATCATTCTGGTCCTCCTCTACAATAAGCTAATATAACAAAGAAGTTTCCACAAGCTAATTTTCATCAAGCAAGGATCTAGCCCAAATCTACATCATACTCCCTCCCCTTCTCTCCCTGAAGGTATCCGTCAAGTCTCTACAGGATGGAATTTTGCTTTGGTATTTTAGCATAATTCTGGCCAGGGCTTCAATGGAATTCAAACCCAAAAGGCCTTAATAAATAAATATTATGATAAGAATATGAAAGCAATGCACACACCAAAGATAATTGGAGAAGGGGGGGAACTTTAGCATTCCTTTCTAAGCTAAAATCACAAAGCTTTACATGAAGCTAGGTCCTCTTTATAAACTGTGCCAAAAAATATAAAACCCCTTGAAGTTTTTTAGCCTGACCTCTCTCAATCCTGTTTTAAATTGTAAAAAAAAAAACACTTTTTAGGGAACAAGAACTCTGAAACTCCTTCCTTGAGAGGAGAAAGGAAAAGGAAGCTACAATCCACACAGATTAAATGCTGTATTATTTAATACATCTACATGGACTTATTAAAAAAGTCCCCTGCTCACTCTTGTATTTCTGCTGCATGTTATTTCATCACATCTAGAGTTGACATGTTATTATTATAACAAATCAAAGTTACAAAGAGTTTGGGAGACCAATCCTAAACAAATACTCAGAAGTATTCTTAGGATTTCATGTTATGTCCTTGCATCTATTAAAAATCTTATTCTTATTGCAAGATTTATTTTAGGCTGTTTGCAGGTAGATGCCAGTAAAATGCATGTCCTCCCTACGAATATTCATGTCTGTATCTCAAACACCCCTTCAATGTCTTAAAGAACTAACCATACTCCTACTCAATAACTATAATTGTGTGCAGGTCAGCATTTTTACAGTAATTGTTCCCAAAATATTGATCTCATAAAGAATGGAGGATCTGGCATCCAGGTGGGGGCTATGGCTAGCATGCTTCTTACCAAGGATGAAAACTTTCCCCATATGCACCCTACACCCCCTCCAATACCAGAACAGTAATTCTAAAAGAATTCCTATCAAACACAATAACTACACGTTTAAAGGAATATAAAGCAAAATTTACATTCAGGAGCGAGCTATTTTTGCTGGTGCGTGCTGATTTCACAGACTGCATAAGGGGTTAAAAATCTAAGAGAATGGTCGCGGGGGAGGAGAGAGACGGGGGGGGGGGAGAAATGATCCTTACCTTGACTAGCTTTAGCCATGGTGTTGCCGGAGTAGAGGAAAAAGAAAAGCATACACAATCCAGTAATCTCCAGGGCCCCCATCGCAATCGGCATGTGTGCAGAAGAGCTTTTCTGATGCTTTACAGCGAGACACCGAGGCATGCAAACTTTAACAACACCAAGAGTCTATTTTCTGGTGGTGTCTAAAAGCGGCGCCGGAGAAAGGGTACTGGGGAAAGGATGGTCAAAAGGGCTCAAGATTCCGTTTTGGTTTCCTGGTATTTCTAAATAGGAAAGGAGACCCGCGGTATCGTTAGGTGGACTTGATCGCCCTCCCCTCAGCTGCTTCCGCTGATCCTTCTTCCCAAAAGAATCGCAGCCAGCTCCGGTTTTGTCAGACAGCAATATATTGAGGAGGGGGGAGTGCCTTGGTCTAGTGCTGGGGACCTGTGAAAGGTCCATCAAAGCAACGCCCTTTTTCCCTTTCTTTCTTTCTATTTGGCTTCGGCTGCTCCTTCACTCCCTCCCACCCTCTCCGGCTCTGCTCAGCTCTGCCTGCAGGAATTTACAGTCTGCCACTGGGGGAGTAGGGCCAGTAGCCATGGAGACAGCTTCCCTGGGAGCAAGGAGGTCAGGCAAGAGACCATGTGCAATCAATGGATCAATGCAAACTCCCGTGCGAGCTCCAGACCCAACAAGCACTTTGCAGTCCCTCTCTCCCCCCCTTGCCCGGCTAGGGAGGAAAAAGGGGAGGGGCATGAGAAAGAGGATTGTGTTCAGAAAAGAGAATTAAAGGGTGGGGGGAAACACCCAGTTTGCAAATGCCATGACCTGCAATCCCCCCCCCTTTTTTTTTTTTTTTTGCTTTTGGTGCTTGGTCTGAAGGCAAGAGACGTGCTCTTGGGATCAATGCAAACTCCAGATCAAAGAGCTTCTCTCTTCCCTCGGCTGAGCGAGGGGGGGATGGGTGGGATTGCAGAGAGGTAGAAATGAAGGGTGGGGGCTCTCTACAAATTATCAAGAGTCTTTGCCATGTTATACATACCTCTGCTCTCAACCTCGGGTGATTGTTCTAAGTTTTCCCCAAAGCCAAATCCATCCATTGCTGTTCTTGCTCCTAAAGTGGCAATAATTTGTAAGCCCTGATTATTCAAATTGGGTTTGTAAAACAACATTTATTTGCTTCTTTGTTTGAAGGAACATAAACTGTTAAGAGTTGAGAAACTCATCAGATAATAGAAGTTCAGGGTTGCATATCAAAGTCTAGGAGAGCTTGCTGGCCAAAGAAGCCAGGGTTTCCAAATGACCCAGGCCCAACTTGTGAAACTTACTTCTCTTGGCAAGGGGGTTCAGCCTTGTAAGCTGTGAGAGGCACTTTTGAGCATGTGCAGAACGCAGTTGCTCAGGATAGGCACACTGCTCCCACAAGCTCTGTGGTCAGGAGGAAGTGCTTCCCCACCAGGAGACAAGCTAGCCTTTCAGAGTAGCCTTTAACACACCTGTTTATTCTCACCCCAAACCCAACATTTGAATGGGATGGAGGAAGTTTTGTATCTTTATGTTTCAGCATTAGATCAGTTGCACAGATAGATTTTAAAAGAAATCTAAAATGAGATCCTTTTCCTAAAAGCCTTCAGTGCTAGTGCTTGTGCCCCCAGGGGGAGATATTTTCATCCCTATTCAGGATTAGTCACTTAACAGGCTTTCACACATGTTGCTACAAGTGCCTTTGAACATCTCAGCTGTTATTTGTGTACAGCACATGTGAATGTTGCTCATGTTGGGTTGAAAGGGGCTGTGGTTTAGTGGAAGAATGTCTGCTTTGCATGCAGGTCCCAAGTTCAATCCCCAGCATCTTCGGTTGAAAGTACTAGGTGGTAGGTGATGTAAAAGAACTCCACCTGAAATCCTGGAGAACTGCTGCCAATCTGAGTAGACCATGCTGACTTGAATGGACTGATGGTCTGATTCAATATAATATAACAAAGGAAGGAACGTGCATGCATAAAGCAACAAAAATGCTATGTGGCCATTAATGTTAGTAGCAATAATAAACATCAAATAATGCATAAACTGATCTCAGTTTTTTCACTGAAAGCATTTAATTGGTTGCAGAATTTGCTTGAGCAAAACATTCACCCTTTTTATGTAAAATTTCCCCTATTTTGTATGAGTTGCTGCTTTTTTTAATTGTTTGTTAATAGATATACTTGATACTGAACTGATGAAGATATAAACTGAAAAGTTTTCAGTTCTTTTCTCCAAGCAAATTCTGCGATCAATTAAACACTTTCAGTGAAGAAACTGAGACAAGTTTATTTCATGTTTATCATTGCCACACAGTATTTTTGTTGAAGAAGGCAGCTTCAAAGTGAATTTTTATTTATTTCTCGCTTCCCCCCTCAAGAAGACCAAAAGCAGCTTATTCCCTCATCCACATTACCCTTCCAACAACAACCCTGTTAGGTTGGCTAGGCTAAGATACTATGCTGGTCCCAAGATCACCTGATGAGCTATGGCAGAGTTTGGATTCAAACACAGTTGTCACAGGTACTAGGTTGGGTTGCCATCTTCCAGGTGGTACCTCAAATCTCCCCAGAATTACAGTTGTTCTCCAGACTACTCAATTTTCCTGGAGGAAATGGCAGCTTTAGAGGGCAGATACAATGCAATCTCATCCCCACTGAGCTCACTCTCCTCCCCCAAACTCTGCCCTCTAGAAGTTTCTGGAGTCACAGTTGGCAACCCTATCCTAGTATGATCCTAACCACTTGCATGCAGGCTGCCATGTGTGACACATCCTACACCAGACATAAACCTGAGTTTATCAAGCCTTTTAGGGATCCCCAAGGCAGTCTGCAACACCCCTATTAGTAACCCTCCACCAATTACCTCCACAAGTTATGATACCCATATTAAAGGAGAGAGAATCCCTAATTTAAAGAAGTTATAGATTGAACAAAAGGTTGAGCTGAAGACCATAGGGAAGATAACTACATCAGACCAATCCCAGGGTCCCTCAGGACTTTCTGATGACATAATTCCCCCCAGGCCCTACTGACTATTGTCACCCTTTTGAAGCAAATAGGATATACATATGGTTGGGGTGGAAATATAATGTGTACAAAAGGCAGCTGGAAAAAATCAATTCTATAGATTTGGTTGCCATTCAGTCATCACTGCATTGGAACTCAGATCTTGGCAAACTGAAAATCACACACTGATTTACCTCACCACTAGAAAATGTTAGCAAACGTCAGCTCTTCCAACCCAATAGCATAGCTGTGCAGTTGACTAGGATCTCATGAGATCTGGGAGCTTAATGACAGATGTGGATAAACATAGGTAAGTGTGTGGGGACATGCACACACAAACACTCTGGTCCTTGTTGTTGTTGTTGTTAGGTGCGAAGTGGCGTCCGACCCATTGCGACCCCATGGACAATGATCCTCCAGGCCTTCCTGTCCTCTACCATTCCCCGGAGTCCATTTAAGTTTGCACCGACTGCTTCAGTGATTCCATCCAGCCACCTCATTCTCTGTCGCCCCCTTCTTCTTTTGCCCTCAATCGCTCCCAGCATTAGGTTCTTCTCCAGGGAGTCCTTCCTTCTCATGAGGTGGCCAAAGTATTTGAGTTTCATCTTCAGGATCTGGCCTTCTAAGGAGCAGTCTGGGCTGATCTCCTCTAGGACTGACCGGTTTGTTCGCCTTGCAGTTCACCTTGTTGCCAATTTGATCTCTAGATCCTCTGCCTCTTCGAAATCCTGCCTGTACTTCTGGACGTTCTCAGTCCACATATTGCTGGAGCCTGGCTTGTAAAATTTTGAGCATAACTTTGCTAGCATGAGAAATGAGTGCAATGGTGCGGTAGTTTGAACATTCTTTGGCATTGCCCTTCTTTGGGATTGGAATGTAAACTGACCTTTTCTAATCCTGTGGCCATTGTTCAGTTTTCCAAATTTGCTGGCATAATGAGTGTAGCACTTTTAGTGCATCGTCTTTTAAGATTCTGAATAGTTCAACTGGAATGCTGTCACCACCACTAGCTTTATTGTTGCTCAGACTTCCTAAGGCCCATTTGACTTCACATTGCAGGATGTCTGGCTCCAGGTCAGTAACTACCCCATTGTGGTTATCAGGGATGTTAAGCTCGCTCTTGTATAGTTCTTCTGTATAATTTTGCCACCTTTGTTTAATCTCTTCTGCTTCTGTGAGGTCCCTACCATGTTGGTCCCTTATCATACTCATCTTTGCATGAAACGTTCTCGTCATATCTCCAATTTTCTTGAAAAGATTTCTGGTCCTCCCCATTCTATTGTTTTCTTCTATTTGTTTGCACTGTTCATTTAAGAAGGCATTCTTATCTCTTCTAGCTTTTCTCTGGAATTCTGCATTCAATTGGGTGTATCTTTCTCTTTCTCCCTTGCCTTTCACTTCCCTTCTCTCCTTGGCTATTTGTAAAGCTTCCTCAGACAGCCATTTTGATTTCTTGCATTTCTTTTTCTTTGGGATGGTTTTAGTTGCTACCTCTTGCACAATGTTGTGAACCTCCGTCCATAGTTCTTCAGGCACTGCCTATCAGATCTAATTCCTGAAATCTATTTGTCACCTCTACTGTATATTCATCGGGGATATGATTTAGTTCATACCTGAGTGGCCTAGTGCTTTTCCCTACTTTCTTCAATTTAAGCTTAAATTTTGCAACAAGAAGCTGATGATCTGAACCACAATCAGCTCCTGGTCTTGTTTTTACTGACTGTATAGAACTTCTCCATCTTTGGCTGCAGAGCACATAGTCAATCTGATTTCTGTGTTGACCGTCTGGTGATGTCCATGTGTAGAGACATCTCTTGGGTTGTTGGAAAAGAGTGCTTGCTATGACCATTGTATTCTCTTGATAAAATTCTTCCAGCCTGTGCCATGCTTCATTTTGTACTCCAAGGCCAAACTTGCCTGTTATCCCAGTTATCTTTTGGCTTCCTACTTTAGCATTCCAATCCCCCATGATGATAAGTACATCATTTTTTGCCGTTGCTTCTAGAAGGTGTTGTAGGGCTTCATAGAACTGGTCAACTTCATCTTCTTCAGCAGCAGTGCTTGGGGCATAGACCTGGATTACTGTGATGTTGAATAGTTTGCCTTGGATTTGAACTGAGATCATTCTGTCATTTTGGGGATTGTATCCCAAGACTGCTTTTTCTACTCTCTTATTGATTATGAAGGCTACTCCATTTCTTCTGCGAGATTCTTGTCCACAGTAGTATACCTGATGGTCATACTGTGGGGCATTTTTAGAGAACAACAAAATCCCCTACCAGCATAGTAAAGTGCTATATCTAGTAATATCCAAATGTGGCATTAGCAGAAGAATGTTCTGTGAAGGCTTAGAACTGGAGTGTGTGTGGGGGGGGAATATTTATAAAAAGGCAGGGGATAACTGAGCATGTATGTATAGCTATGCATGTATGAAAGAGGCACTGGCACCATTTGTTTCACATGATGAGCCCTATCCAATAGGGGCCATGATATGCAACCACATTCTATACAGCATTTTAATTATATGGTGATGTTGGGGAATTGCATTGTCCTACCATTATTGTGTTTCCTGTGATGGGAAAAATATAAATTGCACCACAAGTGGAATGGCTGAGTATCTTTGGATATATGCATAGTAAGCCTAATGACGATGGACTTCCTGACTCTGACCTTTATCCTTTACCTTGCGCTCTCTCTACCCACTGTGGCTACTAAAAGATAATCTCACTGTATGATCAAGCAAACATGTTTTTGAAATTAGGGTTGTTGACGGTAAAAAATGAATGTTTTTTTCACTCATAACTGATCTGTAGATTAGCATCTTGTTGCCAAAGGATATCAAGTTCAGTACCTGACCAGATGAAAGGAAAGGATAGATTTCAAACTCCAGCCTGGCAAAGGTTATTTTGGCTAAATGTTAGCTTTTATATGCAATGTATACAGAATAAGAAGTGCATACAAAATTATGAAGTGCCAAAAACACAGGAAGTTGTAGAATTGATGTGGTATACTGGTTAGAGTGTTAGACTATTATTTATTTATTTATTTTCGGATTTGTATACCACCACTCCCCGACAGGTCTCGCGGCGGTTTACAACATAAAATTCTAAAAACAATAAAATCCCAATTTACACAATTTACACAATAAAACAGTATCACAGAGATGGCAGTAATATCCTTATGAATCCTTCCCACCTTGTTCAGGGTGGGGCACTGATCTTCCTCTAGTGAGAGCAGGAGCTGGTCTGTTGGAACTTGGGATCCAGTTGGAAAAACCCAAGACTCTGCCCTGGCCTCAACCATATGCCTGGCAGAAGAGCTCCATCTTACAGGCCCTGCGGAAAGCTGGTAACTCTGGCAGGGCCCTCAGCTCTTCCAGGAGCTCATTCCACCAGGCCGGGGCCAGGACCGAAAAGAGGACCCGGGGGCCCGGGACAACCAGTAAATTCATACTTGCAGAGCAGAGAGCTCTGCGGGGGGCATAAGCAACCAAGCTGTCCTGCAGGTAGACAGGGCCTAGGCCACATATGGCCTTAAAGGTTAATACCAATACCTTGAACTTGACCCGGAAACAGACTGGTAACCAGTGCAGATGATGAAGCACTGGCTGAATATGGGCCCTCCAAGGTGTCCTAGTGAGGATCCTAGCAGCCACATTTTATTATCTGGGAGATTCCAATCCCCAAGCTTCCACAAATGATGCTGACTCCCAGGCTATTTTATCACACAGTGTGATTATGGGGATAAAATGGGACAGGACTTTGAGCAAGATTAGATTTAAAATGTACTACATTATTTTTGCAGTTATATTTAAAACCTCTTATTTTCCAGCAGACAGAAATCACAGATTAATGAAAGGTCAAGAATAAAATTCTGTGAGATACAAACTTTCACATAACCTGCAGCGTATGCCCCTGCCCTCTGGAGGAAGACTGGTGAACACCAGAAATGGCTTCGGTTGTGGAAGTTGGTCTTCTAAGGCTCACCTGATGCCAAACCTCTTTTGTTTTAAGCACCAGGTAGAAACATCTCTGTTTTCCCAGGCTTTTAATTTTGTATTGGCTTTTGTGGTTTCCATATCTTCAGTACTGAATTTTGTTAATCCTGTGTGCTTTATGTTTCATAAGTTTGTAATATCAGGTTTTATTTCTCCTGAACATTGTTGTGCAGGAACATGAAACTCATCAGCACTACTGCTTCCTCTACGAAATTTCCCCCAAAGTATCAGCTGTTGGTGTTATTCATATCAGCCAGTATCAGCTGTTGATGTTATTCGGCAAAGTTGTTTCTTTCAGTGCATATTAAATACAATTAACTTGAGGATGGGCTCAGAATGTTCACCCTGTCTGTTTATATTCCTATGGACTTCACCATGGGGTTGTAGTTGTCTTCACAACAATTTATTCTGAATTTGAACAGGGAATAGCATTGCTAATACCATGTCTTCCTATTCAGCATTATATATGTAGCTGTTTAGTGTTTTGGCATTCACTTGCATGTAATACTGTGGATATAAGCCTGGTTTATGAGTGTTTACACTAGTGTGTAAATGTGTAATTTATAACTCCAGCATATAAATCAACATAGTTAAAGGTCTTGTCCCTTGTGCCTTGAAGTCTGTTTCCAGATTTAGAAGAAACTAAAAAAAAAAACTGTTTAGTTTTCCTCTAGTTGTGGTGCGTGGAGGGAGCCTTATATTGCTCTGAGCAACAGCAGCAGCAACCAACCAATGTCAGCAACAGCGAGGTTACGTTCATGTGAAAGAAGTATGTGCATTTTGATCCAAATGTAGTAGGGCAACAGCTTGTCAGAAAATGTTATATTTACACAATGAATGACTTCCTATCTGGATCTTTGAGTGGTGTTGTCATGGCCCCAGGGGCCGATCCACTGGAACCAACATGATTCTCATACTTAGACTTAGCTGCAGAGCAGCATTAAACTCACTCATTGGAGTCTAGAATAGATTTGTCATTCTGAAAAGTCTCAAAATGAAATATCTTTACCTCTCCATCTGCCATGAAATCCCTTCACAATCAATTAGTTATGCGCAAGTCACTTGTGCAAAGGATGGTTCCATCTATGTCCATGTGAACAGGGCCACCCATTCTGGATTTGGGGGAACTTCAGACAGAGTGTGTCTGTGGGCCTCTGCTCGCTTTGCTACACTACCTCCCCTCATCTTATCTTCCTTCCTGCCTACCTACATTTCTCCACCTGCATGTGTCTGCTCATAATCACCCACACTGTTTGCATGCTTTTTTTCTGATGGTGCTGGGTAGTGCGTGTTGCAGGGAGTGCCACCACTGTGAGCAGCCACCTGTCTTTCCCCAATGATTTGGGACAAGATATGAAGCTGAGAACACAAGTGGAAAAACACTTGCAAGCAGACAGATGGGGCAAGGGTATACAGGCATGCGTGTGGTGTAAAATCCATGGTTTCAGAGGTGGACACTAACACTGGAAGTGATTTGAGCTCTTTATTGTGACCCCAGAATGGTACAAGAACTGAACTGAATGAAATACCCCACCAAATACCCCAACTTATATACATGCACAGACAATAGGATCTTCCTGCCAGTGCGTGCTATTGGTCAATTGTGCTTTGACTGGATCTGTCATGCCCCCGCTGACACCTCCCGTTTCTGAGCGGTTGCTACAGCAACAGGATCCTGCAGTCGGGATTTAGCCATGCATTGGCTAATTGCAGTGCAGACTTACGATCCTATCTCAGACCTCAAGTTCAGACCTTGCCAGGTCTGCAAACATAAAACCCCTTTCCCCTTAGATAGTCACCGGGGTGTGATATGAGCCCTTGTGGACTGGCACAGCTCAGGAGCTGGGGCCGGTGCAGTGGTGTCCGGAGATATGGGTTGGTTGCCAGATTGCTGGATGCTGGCTCTGCAGTTAGCTGATCAAGAAGAACCGGTACTGGAGCATGCAAAGGCATGTCCCCACTGTTGGCTGTGTCAGGAGTTGCTAGGCTGGCTCCTCAGTCCAGGGTTTGGTGCTATACCTGGTCCACGTGGAGGCAGAGGGTATGGCTGTCAAGTGACTGGACCTGGTAGGAGACAGGTTCTATAGGTTGCATCAGAGTTGCAAGAACCCAAATGGGGCTGGCCCCGTAGTTCCATATGTAGACTAGGTTGTCCAGCATGAACTAAGGGCAGCTGTCTCTACTTGGCTGGGCACTTTGGAGGCATTGTGATCTGGATTCAGATGGTCAAGAAGAGTTTTTAGCCATTGGGTCATCAGTAGCTCCCCTGGGCTCTTGCCAGTGACCGACACTGGGGTGACATGTTGATGTACAAGGAAGTTGGTGAGCCACTGATGCCATTCTCCCTGGGTCAACTAGGATAGCATGTGTTTGGTGGTACAGATTATGAACTCTGCTTGTCTGTTGGTGTATGGATAAAATGAGACTGACATGACATGCCAGATATGGTGGGCCATGAGGAACTCTTTGAACTCTGATGAGATGGACTTTGCCCCATTGTCAGAGACATCTGGAAATCCATGGGTTGTGTAGAGATGGTGCAGAGCACAGATGACCATGGCTGAGGTCATTGCCAAAACTGGAACCACCTCCAGCCATGTTGAAAAAGTCCACAATTACGCAACTACCTGCCCACCTACAGTGACCCCAATCTAGATGCCCAGATGTTGCCCCCCCCAAAAAAAACAAAATCCCTGGCCAGTCTGGCCTAGATGAAATTCGCCTCCTGACCTCAAAGTGACAATTGGAATTTCCCTTGGCATGAAAAGAAGGGTAACAAGAGCCAAGCACTGACACAATCCCTTCTGCCTAGACAATCTGCCTAAGCTCACAGAGCTTTTGCCAGCTGAAAAGCCCAGGTAAGCTGCTTTGAGACTCCTTCAGCTAGTAAAAACCAGGGTACAAAAAAACAGCTCTTCTTCCTCTTCTATTTATCAACTACATGTTTCATCTCGCTTTTCCTCCAAGAAGTACAGAGGAGAATACATGGCTTTTCCTTTCTTCATTCTCACAACCTTTTGAGGTAGGCTAGACTGCCTGTGAAAGTGTGGCCATCTCAAGGTCACCAAGTGAACTTCCTGGCTGAGTGGGGTTTGAGCCCAGGCTTCCAGCACACTATCTGCAGTGTAGAAATTCCTTTTTAAAACTATGAAACTATAAGAAATTGTTCTCTATTTAATATGATAACTTAAGTTCATTCTGTAGCCAAAAGCAAAAGACAAACATCCCAACAGGCAAATTAAAAAGAAACATTCACATTTAGATAAACAGGCACCACATCACAGATCAAAGTGGCTGCTTCCTTCTTGTTCTGTTTTTAAGAGGTTTCTGCAACTATAAAGTGTTTACACAGAAATAAATACACATATTGGATTGTAGCTATGTGGTCCCCTATCTTCATTTGGAAAAGCAACCCAAAGGAGATGGCATGAGGTCACTCTCAGATCTTGTGTTGTCTTCCTCATACCACAAAGCCCTCAGGGCAAAGTACAATTCATTTCCCATTAACAACATGCAAATCTTTTTCATCTGGGCCTTTCCATGCAGGCTTGCTGGAAAGCTTATTACCAAAAGATGAAGATGATGCAATAGTAAGCATACATTTCCGATGATTCACAAATGTTAATGTCCATCAGACCAATAACAACTAAAGCTGGACTAAACAACTAAATGTGACTCTGAAAGGGGCATTCAATTGATCGTGTACTGTGAGTAAAGAAGAGATCACATTCAGTCCTTGAAGAGGTGTTTCAACCATACATTTGGAGAAGGAGGAAAAGTTGTTCCAGCAATGTACAATTGGATTGCTTCTTAAGTTAAATGGATCCATATGATCAATTAGCAGTCAGTGTAGTAAGTATTAAACTCAAAACTTTCCTCTCTCCAAATGCTATTGCATTAACTGCAATCACCAGAGTGAAAGAGCAACCTGTTAGAATATTTCCCTCATTCCTTGTCTTTCTGTTACTGCATTTTGCTCTGTTTAAAGGAGGAAAATGTCCTCTTGACATTTAAGGAAACAATTGAATTTTTTAAAGCAACTTTTGTATCCTCTATGCAAAAAAAGTCTGAAACAAACTGGAGCATGCACACACAGGCATGCACAAAAGCAAGTTTCCATTGAAATAAAAGTTTTACCCTATAAGATCGCTGGTCTCTGATTGATGGTGGTACTCCAAAGTCTTCAGGAAGATAACTTTTCCAGGCCTTGCCAAGGACCTGTTCACACTAGACAATGTCAAATAAGCTGACCATGACTAGTTCTTCCACCACCTGCAGGAGCACTACAACACACACACTAGGGAGACTGCTAGCCGCCACACGTTCTACTAGTGCATTCAACAAAACAGAGAATCCATTACTGTGTTTATGCTGCACTGTGCAGACAGGCTGAGAAGATGGTTCCTACAACCAAGGACACTTTCTCCCAGATGTCACAGGGAGACTGGCACCAGAGACTCACAAATTTCTTCACATGCCAGCATGTCACCCTGTCATCCCTCACTGGTAAGAGCCCAGTGGAACTATTAATGAGCAGGTGGCTGACTGTGCTACTCAAATGCCTGCATCCAGACCACGATGCCTCCAGGGCACCCAGCCAGATGGAGATGGCAGCCCCTCGCGCCTTCACGCCAGAGGATCCAGTCTACATTCAGAACTATGAAGCTGGCCCCAACTGGGTCCCCATAAAGGTCACTCAGGCTACAAGACCCATTTCCTATCAAGTCCAGTTGTCAGATGGCCACACGGTCTGCCATGTAGACATGGCATGTTGATATGACCCCAGGACTACCAGCTCGGAGGCTCTGGCCAGTCCAGCTCCAACAACACCAGCCATTATAGAGGACCTGCTGCCGCCTGTTCCAATCCAGGTGCATCAAGAGCACTAGGACACCAAGCCAGCAGCCAGCATCCCTACAGCACAACCCACAACCGCAGAAGCCACTGGACTTTCGTCAGTTCCAGAACTGTGGAGGTTCCCACGGACTCACATCACACTCTTGTACCTCCAGGACTTTGTGCATCATCTGTTAAGTGATTACTTAAGGGGGGAGGGGTGTTTTGTCTGTAGTCCAGTTGAGGACAGAGCTTGAGGCCTAAGGCAGAATTCGAACTCTGCACTTGCATCAGCCAGTGTGTGGCCAGATCCTGACTGCAGGATCCAGTCAGTTTTAAATGAAACTGACCTAGAGTGCGCACTGGCAGGAAGATCCTTTTGTTTGTGCATGTATATAAGCTGGGGCGTATTGGGATTTCTTCAGTTCAGTTTTGGTTCTCATACTATTGTGCTGGGGTCAGCTGACATGAATTCCCAGTGTCCTGGTCTCTGAACCCACAGACTGAATCATTAAGGTATCAAATGTAAAGACTCTGGGTTTGCTGCCATGAGGTAAGTTTGGTGGTGAGCAAGAATACAGAGATCACTGAGGCATGAGCTGTATGAAAATAATAAAGACAATTTATATAATGACATGTTTTTCATTTCACAGCTGAGCCACAGTGCAGTTGGAAAGGGGAAAGGGGAAATGATGGGGATGTGAGAGGTGGCTGTGTGATTGTCATCACACCATCACTTCTGCACTGTTGACAGAGAGAATGCGGAGGAGGTAGCATCAAGGCCAGCAGGTTCAGACACTGTCCCCTCCCACTTACTTTACTTGCTGTGGTTTCACAGTGGGGGCTACCTTGTTTCATCCCCATGAGGAAGCAGTCCTGATTAATGCACCATTGGTTAAATCATTTCAGCACAAGTGACTGCCATGCTCCTGTATGAACAAATGCTTCTGGGGTGGATCAACCATTAGGGCCACCAGGAAAAGTGCAGATGTTTTCCCAGTGGGCTGGAGGCTTATTGTATATGAGGTAAGATTTACCTCAGGCCACCTCATGCCGCAGCTCTGAGCAAGACAAGGCGAGGCTTGCATGTGGTGGCCCTGGTCCTATACAAATTGCCTATAGCCATTGCCACCAGCCAGTCCCCCCACAATGGGAAAGATATTTCAAAAGATGAAGCATGGCAAGAGAGAGCAGAAGTCCTTTTCCCATGCTATTTTGGCTTCTCAGCTCACCCTGAAGGGCCTGCACTAAGACTGTGATTCAGTTGGCAGTCAGCTTTAAGGTAAAACAGGTGCTAAAGGAAAGCACATGCGTAAGCAATACTCAGCACAATTCAGCATGTTTGATTCCTGCCTCCTCATTTATAGCTGACCCGGTTCTTCAATGAATCTGCAAACATAATGCACATGGGCAAACTGGTCTTCCTCAAAAATAATCCTTTTCAAAAGTGGTTTATGAATCAACAGTTCTTAACAACATGTGGTCAGAAATTATAAACACTGACTGAAAACACCTAACAGAATGCTTGTTTGCTTACACAGGAGACAGATTAGGTGTTGAGTGCAGGACTACTGACTCCAAGTGGCCAGGAAAGCATGATGGGTCCCCTGGGATTGGTTTATCAATATAGGTTTTTTAAAATGAAGTTTGTTTTATAGTTTTGGAAACTATAGGGCCTCTCTTTAGTCATAACGTATAGCTCTTCTGTTCTGGCAGGAAAGTTAAAAATACAGGATCATAAACACTGTAAGATTTACTCAAGGGTGTGTTTAAGGCTGGTGCCTTTTTTTTTTTTTAATGAAAGCTGAGGTCTTGTGAGACTGTCTCCAAGAAACAGCTAAAATCTTCCAGATAAAATCATAGGAGTTCTAAACCATATAATTTCTCAGACCAAAAATTACATTTAATCTGTTCAATTATACAAGCCGTAGAAAAGCAAGTAGTATAACAAGGTTACCTCTAACTTGCAGGATCCATCCAATAATACATAGTCCAGCGATGCTCACCATCTTTTTCAAATTAGATTCGGACCTTAATTTGATCAGAGATATATCAGGCCTTCATTGCAAAAACTTGAATGTAATTTTTATAAAGACATGATTTTGTACTAAGTGCTTTTCCTAGTGTTGAAGCTAATATGAGGAAAATCTGTTTATTTTTCAATATAAATGGCACATTCAGATGTCACAATAAACCAGGACTTGCTCGGGCAAACAATAAACTATGGCTAGTTGTCTAGAATAGCGATCCCCAACCTGTGGTCCACATGTGGTCCATCGACTAATTGGAGGTGGGCCGCGAAGAACGCCTCCCCCCCCTTCCCGGCCCTTTACAACACCCTTCGGGTGTCATTGTCTCCCATCACTCCCAGATGGGACTATCTCGTTGCAGAGAAACAAGCTCAGGGTTCCCATTGATTTGTCATTGTCATGAGTTAAAATTTCCATGAAAATAAAATGTTTCTTATGTTCATTGTTGTGGCATGTCTGTATTTTATTTTGAAGGGATGTTTAAACATCACCATAGCGATCAAAGAGCGTTAGGGCAGTGGTTGAGAGTAGAGGAGTAAACTACCCCACTCCCACACACGCCAGGCCTCAGTAAAAGGCGTTGAGTGGTCCCGGGTGATTAAAAGGTTGGGGACCACTGGTCTAGAAGAAGAAAAAGAAGAGTTGATTCTTATATACCGTTTTTCTCTACCCGAAAGAGTCTCAAAGCAGCTTACATTCGCCTTCCCTTTCCTCTCCCCACAATAGACACCCTGTGAGGTGAGTGAGGCTGAAAGAGCACTGATATTACTGCTTGGTCAGAACAGCTTTATCAGTGCTGTGGCGAGCCAGCTGGCTGCATGTGGGGGAGTGCAGAATCAAACCCGGCTCACCAGATTAGAAGTCTGCACTCCTAACCACTACACCAAGCTGGCTCTAAATGTATAATTTTGATTTATCTGCTTCTCTCCCACCTCCCAAACAGAGAAAGACAATCTTGACCTCTGTCTGCTGTCACTGTGGACAGGCAGCTGCAATAGTTTATAATTTGTGAATTTAGATATCATAATGAACTGCAGAGCCTCTTGTGGTGCAGAGTGGTAAGGCAGCAGTCATGCAGTCTGAAAGCTCTGCACATGAGGCTGGGAGTTCGATCCCAGCAGCCGGCTCAGGGTCGACTCAGCCTTCCATCCTTCTGAGGTCGGTAAAATGAGTACCCAGCTTGCTGAGGGGTAAATGGTAATGGGAAGGCACTGGCAAACCCCTGTATTGAGTCTGCCATGAAAACGCTAGAGGGCGTCACCCCAAGGGTCAGACATGACTCGGTGCTTGCACAGGGGATACCTTTACCTTTGTCTTTAATGAACTGCAATTCATAGAAACTGTGGTTAACAAACCAATTACAAATTCTGCTTTGAAATCTCACATTAATGCTAGCCAACAAACCATCATATGCACTGAAATATCGCAACTTGAATTTGATCAAATCATGGTTTAGAAATCACAGTTATTCTGTGGTACTATAATGGTCTTTTGCTATTACATATTTGCAGTTAAAATTTGAATGGAGCTGCCATAGCATGTTCATTAAAAAAGCGGGGGGGGGGGGGAGTGATGAATTGCCACAGCCAAGATAACCATGCTCCTGACAGCCTCTATGGAGTCATTGAAGCGCACATGTAGAAAGGAAAAGTCAAGAAAATGTGCAGAAAATTACCATTGGTTACTCATCAAGACCAATGGTTACTCATCTGAGACCAGGACGATGTCTTGGTGGGTGTTTCCCGCCTCTCAATGAGGGAGACAGGGCCAAAACATTTGACTTCCTGTCTCCCACAGTGGGAGGTACTCACTTCCTATCTTGAAACTTCAAGAGCTATAACTACTGACATAAGAATAACTAAAGGAACAAACAATGCAAGTGTTAAACCTAATTGGAGAATGGCAGTCTAAAAATTAAATAATAATTAAATTAAATTAAATAATAAGCTAGAAAAGGTGATAACATAATGGGAAAAACCCAGGAAGAACCATACAGTACAGCATACTTAAAGTCTTAACTGTTAGAGAATTAGAAGAACTTCAAGGTATCAGTAAGCTGTGCAAGACCAGAAAATATGGCATCAGTTGTGCCATAGGATCATCAAGAGTCAGACATCATCATCAAGATATCAATGATAGGTTATCCTGTTGCATGCTTTTCTAACTTTTGGGGAGATAATTTACCCCAACCAGTTCACATTTATCTGCCTAAAGAGACAAGATGTATTTATTTATTTATTTAGTTTTATTTATTTATTTATTTATTTATTTATTTAGTTATTCATTCATTCATTCATTCATTCATTCATTCATTCATTCATTCATTCATTTATTTATTAATTATATTTATGTACCACCCTCCCCAGAGGCTCAGATGAGATGGACACTGGTGAATAAGGGAAAAGACAGGATATCCTCCTGGGTGTAAACTGCATGGAACTTTTATTCCAACTCCAGATCGATTCAGTTCCTGCCCTCTACACAGAATGCGATTTCCGTTTGGATTTGGGACGATTTAAAATTTCCTTCTGCAGCAAGAAGGACTGATCTGGAGTGATCCTACCTTTATTGTCCGATATCTTTTAATGTGCTTTTAATCCTGAATATATTATAAAATCGCATTGTTTTGAATCGAGGCTCTCCTCATGGTAGAGGGCCCGTGATTGGCCACAGGTGGTCATGTGACGAATTTGCCTTAAAGGAGAAGCCCCTAATTTCTCTCAATTTCTGTCGGTCCTGGATATTTTCTCCCTTCTCTGCCTTTTTCAATCTTCTCCCCCTCCCCTCCAAGAAAAGAAAGAGTCTCCCTGCCTGGCTCCTCTCCCTTCTCCCCTTCAAGAAAAGAAAGAAAGAGGCTTGGCTCCCCCCCCCCTTCTGAACTACCCTAACCAGTGCAGAAGACTTTCCTGTTTCAATGGGGAGGGGGGGGGAAGAGGAAGATCCGAGTTCAAAGCGATCTGAATTCAGGATTGACAATGGAATAAACAAAGTAAGTGCAGACTCTGCCCTGGTCTAAGTACCCTTCTTGGTGAGTAACCATTGGTTACTCTGAATCAGTACAGTTTACAAGAGCAGTCCCATGATTAGGGTGGGCAAATATCTCCACTATTTACCACTAGTTGTAAGGCCCTAGGGCTGAAGGCTGCACTCATTGCACTCATTGTGGCAATTTTATACTGCCTTATAAATGTTGACAGTGTCAGCCATGTCACGCCCTTGCAAGCCTCTTATACCAAAGTCCTTTGAGCAAAGGCCATGTTAGTAGCAGAACTGCTAATGGAGCATACCCCTTGACCTTATAGACTTCAATGATACATGACTGCAGATATCTACTGATGGCTGCCTTAGACATGGTGTTGGCTGAATTAGGTGGTGAAATGGCTATGCATTTGTTTGTCCGTAGGCTGTAATTGCCCTATAGCAATGGGCTTCCAGTCATCAAAGTGGCTGCTGCCATTATCACAGTCCTAAATCACAGCCACTATGTCAGACAGCTTGGGCTTTCATCAGGGCTTTTGGCAGGCTTAGAATACTGCCACGGCTCCATAGCTGATTCTGCACAATCTGCCAAATTTGTATGTTCCATGGTGATAGTCACCATTGCCTTTGCTTCTCTGAGGTCTGCTGGCACCTCCAAGATTAATGAAGCATGCTGCTCCTCAGCAGAGGAAAAAGTCTCTTCATACCAGTTCTATGCCATTAGGAAGGCACTCTAAAATGGCCATTAACTGAGAAGAAAAGGGAGTGAAAGTCAAATATTTATAAAAATATTTTAAAAATTATATTTATAAAAATATTAAATAAATAAATACATAAATAAAAGACTGTCCTCTCCAGTGTGCTCTTGACCTGAGAGCAGCTAGCTATTAGCAAGAAAACGAAAGGGGAGTAGGAGATGAAGAAGGAGCAAGGAAAGTCCCATGGTCAGATCACTATGTTCTGAAGGCCTGGATTCGGGTACCACCATTCCTGTTTGGATGACAGGTGTATTTTAGCCTACCTACAGAAACTTATGGATCCAACTGGATTCCTGAATGCTGTGGGACCCGATGCCTCCTGGCGACTTGTTGGTGGTACTCATGGAGGACTGGCAAACCTGCCTGTCTGCTCCCATTGGCAAGATCACTCCCAGACACCCTCTCCTCTCTTGCCTCAAACTGGCTCCATGGTATACCACAGAGCTGTGGGAGACAAAAAGGAATGTGAGTCGGTTAGAGGGAATGTGGAGGAAGACTCATGATGAAGCAAGAACATCCAACCACATGTTGATGAAAACATATGAGATGGCAGTGAAGATATTTCACCTCTGCTATCACATCCATGGGCTCTTGCCCAGCACAATTGTTTAGGGTAGTTTGGTCTTTTTCCACCATTGAGGAGGGGAGCCAAAATTTTAGTTAATTGGTTCTGAGCTGTGAGACATTAGCGAGCTTTTATGCAGTTAGTCACTCTGCCGGGACCCACCCACCATGCTTCAGACAGAACATGAACTGGAGGCTCTGTGGTTGTCTTGAGGGATAATGTTTGATGGCTTCACTCAGCTGTCTTTAATTGAAGTGGAAAAATTGCTGGGTCAGTGAGAACAACTACTTGGCCCCTTGAACCCTGTCCATCCTGGCTGCTCAAAATGAGTGACCAGCAGACAGGGGACCACTGAGGGATACTGACAACCTCACCCTGTCATCTGGGAGTTCCCAGGGGAGCTGAAGGGGGCAGTGATCCACCCTTTACTGAAGAAACAATAGCTGAACCCATGGGTCCCAGCCAACTACTGCCCAGTTTCTGGGCAAGATGGCTGCAGACTAGCTCCTGGCATTCTTGGATGAAGCTTCAGTGCTTGATCCATACCAGTTGAGCTTCCATCCTGGACACAGGGTGTAGATGATTCTGGTCATTCTGATAGATGATTTCTACAGCCAGCTGGATCAGGGTGGTTTGGTTATATTCGTGATGTTAGACCTGTCAGCCACATTTGATGTGGTTGACCACAAGTTGTTAGCCTGATGTCTTGCCAGGGCTGGGATACGTGGAACAGCCCTCCAGCAGCTGATCTCTTTTCTCCAGACAGAAAGGTTTAGTGGGGGAAAAGAGTCATCACATCCCTTTCCACTCCCTTGTACAGTTTAATAGGGGGCAGTTCTCTCCCCCATGTTGTTTAACATCTTTATCAGTTCTCTGGCCCAGCTGGTCCAGAGCTTGGAGTTGTCACCAATATGCAGATGACACCCAGCTCTATATCCTGATGGACATCTCCTGTTTCACATTTATCTCCTGTTTCACATTTAGCACAAGGTTACAAATATTTTTAAGTCATGGTCTTAGCACAAGGTAGGATATCCTTTCCTTGCAAGAGGAGCATAATTTTTAAGGGCTACTTGAATGTTCACACAACAGAGATACACCCATCAGCACATTAAAATAAGACAACTTTAAAAATTGATCCTTATGCCAGGCATCAG
The DNA here is from genome assembly GCF_049243985.1 of Paroedura picta. Lineage (NCBI taxonomy): Eukaryota > Metazoa > Chordata > Lepidosauria > Squamata > Gekkonidae > Paroedura > Paroedura picta. The sequence continues at coordinate 96,941,885 of NC_135372.1, read as the reverse complement.
GGGAAGAGCATGTTGTGCCTCACTGATGAAATTACTTGCAAACACTTTGTTATTTGTTGCCACAGTGCTGTGTATGCTACTAGAATAGGATCTCAATATTTTCCAGGTACTATGCTACAATATGACAAAAAGAATTAACATACACACTGTGGGCAATGGGATTTTTTCAATTCTGACCTAAAGCTCCTGGAAAAATATTTTCAGATGCACACTTTTAATGTGTTACACAATTGTGCATTAACCTTTTTCTTTCCATTCCCCCACACACATTCAGCCAGTTTGGTGTAGTGGTTAGGAGTGCGGACTTCTAATCTGGCATGCCGGGTTTGATTCTGCACTCCTCCACATGTAGCTAGCTGGGTGACCTTGGGTTCACCACAGCACTGATAAAACTGTTCTGACTGAGCAGTGATATCATATCAGGGCTCTCTCAGCCTCACCCACCTCACAGGGTGACTGTTGTGGGGAAAGGGAAGGCGACTGTAAGCCGCTTTGAGCCTCCTTTGGGTAGAGAAAAGCGACATATAAGAACCAACTCTTCTTCTTCTAATGTAGGAAAAAGAAAGATGAGAAGTGTCTTTCAGACATTCTGGAAGACATGATGAGCATAATTCCATTCAGGTTTGACTCCAAATCCCAAGGAGAACTATTAATTCCTGAGTTTTCTCACCTTTTAGAAAATCTGTGACTTTGTTTGCATATGTTGTGTAATATGTCAGACATGTTCCCCTTGCATTTTCCTTCCTCACCTTTATACTATTTAACAAGACATCTGTTTATTTCCAGAAGCTCTGGGAAGGACTAAAGCCAACTGCGTAAATATTTTGTCACTTTCACAAATGCCACCGCTAGATTCCACATTCAGAATGGAGCTATTAGAGGTTGGGGTTTTCTTTCCAAACATGGTTTCTCCAAGATGATGTATGTACAGCCCTTAGAAAAACAGCTACAATATAACTCTTTCAACTACACTTACCTAGCCACTGAGACAGCACTTTAAAGAGAAAAATGCTACCTGGGGGCATTGACCTATCCAAAGCATTTATTTATAACCTTTTCTGAGAATATTCCATGGTAACAGCGCCAATGCAATGGATGTGCTGATCCAGTCTAGACTTTACAAGGGATCCCACTAGACTGGATCCTGTAATCAATGGATGCTACAATCCCAGATCATTCTCATGTTGCCCTCCTCACAGCAATATATTCCAAACCAAACCCTAGAAGTTTCTGCCTCCTGCCAACAATTTTTCATGAATAAAATGGTAGATATGCAGTTCAGTTTCTCTGCTCCAAGAAAATGACTTTGCTTTCTGAGCCAGCTTGTTGTAGTGGTTAAGAGGAACAGTCTCTAATCTAGAGAGACCGGTTTGATTCCCTACTCTTCACATGCAAACTGGGTGGCCTTGAGTTAGTCACAGTCCTGTTAGAGCTGTTCTTATTGAGCAGTCCTGTCAAAGCGCTCTCAGCCTCACCTACCTCACAGAGTGACTGATGCGGGGAAAAGAAGGGAAGGCAATTGTAAGTTGCTTTGAGAAACTTTCAGATAGAACTCTTCTTCTTCTGAGCTAGTCCTTGCTATCCCTTTTTTCAACACTCTTCTCTTGCCAATATTCAAAACAGAAGCAAAGGAATAGAGGTATTGGCAGATGATTAACGACAATCGGCTCCCTGGGATGATGTACTGCCAAGTCTAACCTGGAGCAGGCTCAGTTGGGTGTGCCAGAGGGTTATGATTCTCTCTTGCTGGTCCTGTTTAGCCTGGAGGGGTCGCTGGAGTGCTGAAGACAGAGCTGGTGAGTGGATTTGACAATCAGAGGGATTTGTAACATGGCATAGGTAGGCATGGCATACATCTTCTTAAGGAAGGAAGGAAACTATTTAATTACCAATGGTTTCTCCCATTCTCCCCTTATTTTTCTTTCAAACAGTTCAGGCATGGGGAAATTTTTGAATTCATATTGAATCTCTGGAAAAAATGTGGTACTACCCTTAGGGCTATAGAACTTGCAGGGTTCTGATGAAGTTTCCCCAACAGGCTCTGCCTGCTTAAGCTCTAAGTTTGCCATGGATTTGCCCAGTAAATACTGTAAATCCTCTGCATTAAAAAAATCTCTCTTGCTGTTGAGGGACCTGACTTACTCCTCATCTGTTATGAATTCGTCCTCCTCTGAGGATTCTGACCCACAGGAGCTGACACTGGGTCTTTTTTGGGCTGCCTTGGTTGACCATTATGACCAGAATGTTTGTGGGCGTCTGGTTATCAGATGAACGGGAGGAGGCAACAGAGCCAGAGGGTCTCCGTTCTGGATGAAGAACCCTAGAACAATAGCTAGCCACCTCTTCCCTCATTGTACTTCTTATGAAGTGATAAAATTCAAACAGTAAATAGATTTTAGTACCTAAAGTTGCTTCATTACCCTCACAAGCAGTCAAAGTTCAGGGAGGAGACTCTTGGTGTTCCAGCCAGGATGCCTCACTAGCATAAAAATGGTAGCTACCTCCCACGTCGAGCTGCTGTGTCAGCTGGCTTATTTTCACAGTGCAGGTTTTTGGCATTCTTTTTAAGTTTTTCCACTTTTGGCTCAGCCAGCTATAAAGCTTAGCCAACTGCCACTGGGGCTTCCGCTGCCTTATCCCTAGGCTCTGTAGAACCCTCCAGGACCCTCCTCTTGTCTCCTTTCTGCCATTGCTCCCATCTTTGCCAGTGTACTTGAAAAAATGGCCATCTCAATTTGGCACTGAAGCCACTCTCAAGTCAATCTTCCCTCATGCCACTCTCAATCCAAAGGCAGAAGGCAAGAAGAGGGGAAAAAACAGACATGACTAAGTTGTAGACAGGTAAGATTTTTAAAAAGAGGAAGCAAAAACTATCAAAGGAAGGGGGAAGAACAGAGGAGATAGCCTAGCCTATCTTTTCTCCCTCATGAGGCAGAAAAAGGACTGAAGAAGGGTGCCTCCCACCACGGATGACAGGAAGTTGAAATTCATCCTGCCTCCCTGGGAGTGAGGTGGGAAACACTCACCAAGATGCCTTCTGAATCCAGAGGGAGAAGGTGAAATTTCAGTGCTCCAAATTTTCTTTTGGGAGGAGTATGACAGGTATTAATATTATCTTAATGATTTCTATATTTAATTTTTTCTTAGATCATACAAGTCAGTATCCCTTTTTTGTATAGGGAAGGGTTTCTTATTAAAGTTCTATCATCTGCATTTAGAGACTTTAAGTGTCATTTAAAAACTGACTCAAAATCTGGGTACTGGATAAAGTGTACTAGTCTTCTGGAAACCAAACAAGAATACTCAAAGAAAGTTTACTTAAGTGTTTGGGGAAAACATGGGAACAAATATCTTTCAACATAAAGGTTTAAATCACTGTGGAAAGCTTAAGAAACTCTCATTAGCCTGAAATATAAGAATTAAAGTACATGCATGTAGTGGTTTTACCTCACAAATTGTAACCCCTGACTTCACCTGACATTTCTGCTGTATGTTGAATTACAATATTTTGTTAATCTTGAGTGTATACCCTAACAGGAAAGCAGAAAACATATTACTAGGGTGGCTTAGTCATACAGGAAAAGAAAAATGGAGAGAAAACCTTGACTCAGGGAAGTCAGCAGAATCTTTTATGCAAGATCTTTGTGAGGTAGCAGAATGCTGGTTTTGAAGATAAAAGGGAAGAGTATTTCAAAGAGAGAATAGTAATAGGCACTTATGAAAACTACTTTTAAAGAAGTTACAAATGCAAGAGACAGAAACTGCAAGGCATTCTGAAAAGGTTAAAAATCAGGATAGAGATCAGAACCTACCAGAAAGCAACTGGAAGAGATTTCCATTAAACAGAACCCCAGTCAGTGAAATTATGCATTCACAAAAAGCAGTATCTGGAAACCCCCAAAGCACTTGGAGTAAGTTCAGACTAATCTTGGCTTTCCTCAGTTTAGATATACAGGATGTGGGAAAGGCCACAGCCCAAAAGGGGGCTGCCCAAGCAAAGCAATCCAATGCCGCACGTGCAAAACTCAGACACTTGCAACAGTCTGCAACACAAACACTATGAGAAAAGTAACTAATTTTAGTCCTGATTTACCTTTTCTGGATAAAACCTTCAATTTTAAAATTTATGTGATTAAAGGCTAAAGAAGCAGATAAAACTCTTCAGTTGCTACATTCCTGCCAAAGTACCTTATAAGAGAAATTGAGCATGTTAAAGAGCCTTTGATGACACTGGACTTCTTAAGGCTGTGGGTCTTCTGAAAGATAATTCTTACCAAATGTGCTCCTTGTCCATGTGAACAAGACTCAGGCTGAAGAGAATGAATATTGTTTGTTCTGAGTTCCAGAACAGGTTTAGAAGGAAAATTAAGGCTGTAATAAGGTTAAAAGATCAAATATAGTTTATTGAGGAGAATCATAGGCAAACAGTCAGATCCTGCAGGCCCTGTGGGAGCTTTCGGGGTTCCACAGGGCCTGAAAAACAAAGCTCTTCCATGAGGTCTATGGTTGAGGCCAGCGTGGCAAGGAAGAGCTGATGGGCTCCCCCCCAGTATTAAAAGCATGCACTTACTTGGAGATCTGCAATCCTCCTCCCACTTCTATATTAGCTTTTCGGAGGGATTAGAAGGGTATAGTCCACTATGATTTTAATTGTTGGAGTCTGTTGTGTATATTGATATGTCTGGTACGGTTTTAAATGGGATTTTGTTGTTGTTGTTGTTAGGTGCGAAGTTGTGACCGACCCATTGTGACCCCATGGACAATGATCCTCCAGGCCTTCCTGTCATCTACCATTCCTCGAAGTCCAAATGAGGTTTTAATGAGGTTTTAATTTTGGACAAACTGTAACCTGACATGAGTCAGACATGAGAGTGGCGTGCAATAAGTCCAGTCATCATCATCATCATCATCATCATCATCATCATCATCATCATCATCATCATCATCATCATCATCAATGCATTACAAAATATGCAGTTGCACTTCAATATCAATGCCTTCCTAGTAGCCCCCCACCCAGAATTGAGCATAAGTCAAAGAATAGGCGCAACAGAGTAAGAAGTAAGCAGAGGGATAGAAGGGGGACAGAGAGAGAGGAGTGCTAGTATGGCGAGCCAGTGTGGTATATGGTTAATAGTGTCAGTATCATGAGTCAGCCCATGGCACCAGAGGACTCTTGGGAAATGAGGAATCTAGCTCCATCTGTTTAGATCCAAATATAACCAGCAAACAGCCTGAAGCAGAGTCTCTGGAGATAGATTCTACAGAAGGTTCATCTTCTGATAATGAACCACCCACACCTGAGCCATTAGCACTGTAAAATACCAAACAAATACTCAGCTCACCTGAAGCACGCACACCATTGCAGCAAAGAAGACAGAAGCAATGACAAGTATCTAAATGGAGAAGACATAGTGATTTGCAGGCTTGCTATCACTGGGAACTAGAAGAAGGGAGATCTTCACAGGATGAGGGCTGAATGAAGTCGAGGACAAAGAGTTGCATTCAGGGAGAACCAAGCCCATTTCTGCCAACTTCAGTGCAGAATTCCACAGGGAGCAATCCTCTCCCCAACATCATTTGACATCTTTATGTGTCCTCTTGCCTAGCTATGGCCTTGGGTGTCACCAATATGTAGATGATATCCAGCTTTGTCTCCTGATGGACAATTGACCAAAGGCCATGGTGAAGTGGTTCTAGAGTAGTTGTCTGAAGCTGATGGAGGTCCTGTAGGTGGGGAGGAAAGCCCCAGAGTAGGAAAGCACACTTCCATCTACTAGACAGAGTGCAGTTAGCAAGTACACATACAGCCAGGAATCTGGCTGTGACTTTTGACACCTCCTTGTCAATGAAGGCCCAAATCATGAGAGTAGCAAAGCTGGCATTTTTCCAACTTCACCAAGCCAAGCTTCTAGCACCCTATCTGGCCCTGGAGCACCTGGCCATAGTGATCCATGCTACAGTCACCTCTAGATTGGATTACTATGGTGTAGCATTTGACAAAAGTCAGCATAGATAATCATGTTTGCCACCCTGTGGATATTCAGCAGGAGAACCTTTTCTAGGAAGGCAGCAGAGGATGCCTGAGTCTTGGTTGAGTGTGCCTTAGAAGTGGACAGTCAGTCATGGAGCCAATTATATGGCAGAAACCATCCATCAGGAAATGGTCTGAAAGGAAACAGGGTGTCCATTGTGTGGCCCAATGAAACAGACAAAGAGATGGTTGGCATCACAGAACCTTTTTCTGTCCCCATCTTTCAATGATCCAAAGGGCCCTTCTTACATATAGGGTATGCACTGTGCCCCTCTGGGACACAAAGAACACTGGCAGAACAATATCCTGAGAAATATGGAAACTGGAAATTACCTTAGGCAGTAACACCACTTATCCCCATGAAATTTGGTAAAGGACAGGAAACAGCTGCAGGTCCTCACCTCAGATCCCCAGCAAGCTGATGTAATGGCTAATAGGAACACCATTTTATAAGATAACAAAGACATGTCACACATAGCCATGGATTCCAACAGTTTATACATCAACCATGAAAATAACAGAGAGGGGTTCCACTGAGGGAAAAGTGAATGGGCCATTAAATAACACTTTCAAAAGGCTTTATTGAGAAGAGAGCATGGCCATCAATGCCATTGTGAGAAGTGGAAATGGCAGCCAAATATTCTTTAATAGATACTACCAAAAGGCTGGAGTATTTGAGAGATAAGGAATACTCAAAAACAACCTGCAAGGGACAAGATACTGGTGAAAAACCTTTGTTGGATAACCAGAAGTAAAATCTTTTCAACTTGGCAGCATAGCATCTACTGGTAGAATTCCTATGTGCTAGAACTTCAGCTACCCAATCAGACCATTCCATTCTTCCCTTATTCACTATGTTAAGAAGTGAAGGGACATCACATTGTGGTGGAGCAGGGGGCCTATATGTAACAGGTCCACTAGTGCTAGGATGAGAATGTACTTGCACTTGGCCATGCGCTGGAGGAAGGGAAACCAGACCCAGATGGATCAGAATGGGTCACCAGGATACAACTGGAATGATCCATTTTGACTTTCACAACAACCCTGTCCAAAATAGGGATGGGGGGGGGGGGAGCATAAAAGAGGCAACCCTGCCAGTTGATCTGGAAGGCACTCCTAAATACTATGGGTCTATCCCAGCAATAGAACAACATTTGGTACTCTGCTAGGTTGCAAATAGTCTGTGACCAGGAAGCCCCACTCGTAGAAAATAGGATGCAAGTAGATGTTGCAAAGAGACCATTCATAGGTATAGGCCATTAGCCTGCTGAGAGAGTCTTCTGTAGTGTTAGAAGTACCTGCCACAAGGATGGCCTGTAAATAGAATCAGAGAGTTGGAAGGGGCCATCTAGTCCAGCCCCCTGCTAAAGCATTCATTATAAGGGCCATTCCGCACTCGTTCAAAATTGCACAATGGTTGCAAATTGAAATCACTACTGATTTGCTGTTATGCACAACGTCGTTGACAATCTGCAACACTCCTGAAACCGATCCACAAAAAGCGCTTCGTTGTAGCGCTTTCAGGGAAATCCCAAAAAGTGGATTCACCTTCTGGAAAGCGCTACTTGCAACCAATCTGCAACACTAGCAGGAAAGTTCTGTGCGTTACCATTGTTGCGGTTTCTGCAAAGTCCCTTCCCCTGGCTCTCTCCTCTGATCTTCCGGCGAAGCGATTGCCATTTTTTTTTCTCGGAGCGAGCGGAGATCAATGCACCGGCGAGCCTTCGTTTACCCAGCGAGGCTTCCCTGGCTGCAGTCCCTTCCCAGAGCTGTTTAAAGTCACCAAGCACCAAGCAACAAACAGCCCCGTTTGCTGGTTTATTTTTCCTTTACTTTTCATTCTATTTTCGGTCAAAAATTGCGCCTGTGCGGGGGGGGGGGTATTTTTTTTTCACTCGGGGGGAGTGTGGCAACGATGAAATGGCAGCTCAAACACCACCTGCTAGCTAGATGGGTCTCTCCGTTGCAATGAATCAACGCAGTTTCGGTGCAACGTGTTTTTTTTTAAACCTTCCTTAAAGGGAAAGGGGCTTTTCGGGAGCATGATAACGGCCGCCCATTGGCTACTTGTTTGATTGACGGCCAGGGGCGGGACAAAGCTCCGCAATATCGCTTCCTGGCTAGCAATTTTTGCCGAGACCGGAACCCTGTGGGAAACGATAGAAACACAACTGGATTCCACTACAAAGGCAGGTATGCATAACGACGAATTCCACTATTTAAAATGACGTTTTTTCATTCCGTTACCAATTTGCTACATAAATCCTGGTGCAGAATGGCCCTAAGTGTTTGTCCAGCCACTGCTTGAAGACTGCCATTGATGGGGAGCTCTTAGGCTCTAAGTATTTGAAACACAATTACTTGGAAGAGGTCTGGGAATTGTTCCTCTTGGCAACAGAGGACAGAGCAACAGGACTTTGTCCACAAAGTAGCTCAATAAAGCAACACAGTTCATATCCAATTCCCTTGTCCTTTGATGCCCCTCCTTGAGGGCAGTAAGAGACCTATTTATCCTAAATAATTGTGCCAGGCGAGAGCTTGCAGATGTGATTTCTGTGCCTTCGAAGTCTTGTTTCACAGCTTTCACCGCATTCTCATATGCCTTCATAAGCATGCAATGAGAAGTCCTAGCAGCCTTGTCGTGAGTCTTCCGCCACACGCAGTCTAGCCGTCTCACTTCCTTATTCCTCTCCCAAAGCTCCTGGGACTACCACTGCACATGCTTGAGGCGTGGATGAAGAGGTTTCCTGGGAGCAATGTTGTCAATAGCGGCTGATAGGCGGGCCTGCCAGTCCTCCACCAAGGCCGTTAACGAGGTGCCGGTGGGCATCGGGTGCCACAGAGCATTCAGGAATCTCTGGGAATCCATAAGTCTCCATGGGTGGACTAAAATTCGTCCATCACCCAAACGGGGAAGGGGTGGTATCCTTAGTCGGGCCTTCAGGGCATGGTGGTCTGACCATGGAACAATTTTATTCACCACCAGACCTACCACTACACCCGCACTAAAGATCAGATTGAGGGTATGGCTGGCCTGATGGTTGGGACCAGCAACAAATTGCGAGAACCCTAGTGTCTCTATGGGTGACACCAGGTCCAGACCAAGTACTGAAGGTGGCACATCTGCATAGATGTTGAAGTCCCCCCAAATCAGAAGTTTTGAGTACTGCAACATCCAGGTAGCCACCTTCTCCAGTAGGCCTGACAGGGAATCTGGGGGGGGGGGCAGTGGGTAAATGGTACACCACGTTCTCGACCGACTCCCACCCTAGGCTGACACATTCTATCCCTGGAATCAATGGCACAGGGAGTGACCTGAAGGAGAAAGACTCTACTGAGGTCCCTCTCTGCCCCAAATCCCACTCACTCCCAGCTCCACCAACAAAGTTTCCAGTTATTTCCCAACCCAGAGCTAACAAGCTTAGATAACATCAATAACTATTACCACCTATTTTTCTGCAATAATTTCTTACTTTACTGAAAGTATCAACAATTAGACATGTTTATACTTGCAAAGAAAGCAGACTTTTTAACACATTCAGTAATGAACAACCACTCCAGTTGCATAAAGATTTATAGTCTGTAAACATCTCCAGAGAATTCTGAACAACAGGGGGGGAAAGTAATCATATTAGGACCCCTCTTATGATGCGTCCCTGAGCTAACCACCTCAAAACAGTATCAACTACTCCCAATAAGTGTTAGTGGGCAGATCAGCTCCATTTAGACTTGGTGCAAAGAGAACACATTCTGTTCTGTTAATACTGTGGATACATAGTACCTGACCAAACATACAAAACAGCAAAAGTAAGAAGCCAAGCCTCAAAACAGTAAGAATAGAAATCTAATGTACACTATAGGCCTCTATTGAGAGCTCTATAGCACTTAAGAACTGGAGTCAATCATGTTAATTTAATTGGAAAAAACTGAAATTTAACTTCATCAGTAACACTGACTTAATTAATTTTAAAAAGTATATAAACTTCCAGCTCAAAGCTGTATGAGGGTGTTTTCATTTACTGCATCTTAAAGTTATTGGAAATTATGAATTTTTCTTTGAGCAACTTGAAGCAAACAAATTAAAAACAGTTGCCAGTTGCAACTCCTAACATCACCAGCCACAATGGGAGGGAATGGATGCATGTGATATAAATACATATACATTTATAAATGCAGTCAAGTCTTTTGGAACATAGGTGTGGAGGATTTATAGACTGAGAGATCTGGACTCTGGAATTTAGGATACCTTACCTCAAACTTGAAATTGAAATAAAAGCAGTCAAGGCAAGATTTATTCAAAGCTTTGTCTCCAGTTTATTTTAACATTATCCTTGCCTCCCACATTCACACAGGGCTGACCAAAAATCTTTAATGCCACAGATTTGAAAGCACTCTGGAAATGAGCAATACATGTCTGGGTTAATTCAGGTAGACACCTGTCAAATATAATCTAGGAAGAAGTTTGTCTTACTGAAAATCTTGTTTTAACACAAAGCATCACATAATAACATACTACAGGCCAAACATTCAAATACAGGTACTTCAAATGCTGTGGTTTGATTTGACTGTATCAGCGCAAGCATTTGTTTGGAAAAATCCCACTGTCTATCTATAGCACACTACAGATTTTGTGCCTAAAGACCTGCACACTTGCATGCAGCTTACATGTTTTGAAGCTACAGAGGTCTCATTGGGTCTCTTCACATGATTTTGGTGCTAGGATGGAAACATCAAAAGTTTTGTATATTTTAATAACTGAATATTTAGCAGATTATGTGCTGATGTTGGAGAACACCTGTGGAATGAATTCATTTTGTCAGTTCCACTATACTTTGAAAGTTCTACATACCAAATTTATCTATGGGAAAAAATTTAAAATATCATTTGCCTTTTAAAGTAAAGCCATATGTTTTCTTGAATATTAAGTATATGGAGATCATTGTTAATGCCTACTACTAAGGTGGGCCTCTTTCAGTTTGAATGGAGATTAGCATTTTGAATGCTCAGATTGTAGGGCTGCTCTGGAAATCCAAGGAAATTACCTTTCCTGAGACAAATTGTATGACCATCAGTTACAAAAAATCTTAGATACTGGATCATAATTCATTGACTTTCCCTGGAGGGGAAGGCTACACCAACGACACTAAAAACAGAAAAAATGAGCTCTCTTTCTAAAAGTAATTTTATTTATTTTATTTCATTTGATTTCTGTACTGCCCTTCCATATGGCTCAGGGCAGTTTACATATGTGGATTCTCTCTCAGTAGGGCTTGTTCCTCTATATGCTTAATAATTCTAGGTTTTATAATACTTTCTAACAGTTTTCCTGGAAATGGCTTGTACTTTCTCATCTCTCTTTAGATTCCTTTAAAAAAAATCAATGTTACATTTGTTATTTTAAAATCTTCTGGTATGGAGGTCAAATCCAGTGAAACATTGCATATTATTTATTTCTATGATCTATCTCAAAAGAGTTCAAGATGGATATTGTTGACAGGATATCAACAGCTGCAAGCCTGCATCCTTCATTGCACCTCAGGTATATGTCACCTTGGACTGGTGACTTGTTCATCTTTCATTTCTCACTTAGTCCCAGAACTTCTCTATTTGACTTCCTCAAAAAAAAGTCATTTTTTCTTTCATCCTCTATCAGTCTTTTGCCACCCACAACTTTCCTGGCTATTTTCTCAAAAAATTTATTGCTTGCATTAATGCTTTTAGTAATACTATTTTTTTTCATTTGTTTATCTTGAGTTTACATTTGTTTTGCCAGAGCTTGTGCTCCTTCTTCGTTTTGTTATTCTCAAGAAGTATATTCTGCTTGCTCTCCTTCTTAGCTCTAACAAAGAACAGCATTCTGATCTGATTGTCATTTTCCCACTGTAAATCCCCATCTATTACCACATCAAAAGTTTTTCAGGTACAGAGATTCTCAGGACACTACAAGGTTTGGATTCTGAGGAACAAGGAAGTCTGAAATCATCTTTGTTTTATCTTATTTTGATTCAGCCTGAGTTGGGATACTTTATTGGGCTCACTTATACCCAGTGTCCCACTGTGGTCACATGTTGGAAAGTGACTGATAGAATGGACTGGATGAAAATGAGGCACACAACCATGTCTCATCACCTTTATGATACCATGCCATTTTAGATTGCTGGTAATTTTCAGAAGATAAATTACCAATTATCCATCATTACTTTCTAGGAGCTCTCAGCCCAGAATGGTTAGGCTCCTTTGAGGACAGTTCCATGAAGTTCCATGATATACTAAAACATATGTATATTAGACAGACAAGAATGTGTCTGTATCTACAAGCACATATATTGTTAAGCAGAATAAATGAGGTCATATTCACATAAAGATTATGTTTAGGCCTCAATTGCACTTGTTCAGTTTACCCACTTGACCCAAACACATGGTATCCATGTGCAGCCCACACTAATCCCCCACCTTTTAACATGACAGTTCCTGAACACTGCATGCTGTATACAAATGGTGCAACCTGGATATGTACAGTGTGACCTAAAGTGGGGGTCGTCAGCCCCCGGTCCATGGCCCACTAGTTGGCCGCAAAGGCCACGGTGATGGGCCGCCACGCCTGCCTCTCCCCTCCCCCCCGGCAGAGAAAAGCTCACCAGGCCAAGAGAGAAGCGGCTGCCAAAGTGGCCACTTGACTCGTGGCCCAGCTAGTTTTCTGCTGTGAGAGCTGGGGGGGGGGGGTGTAGGCATGGCCGCCGGCATGCCAGCAGGCACAAATGCGCATGCGCGGAGCTCCCCCTGTGTTAGCACCCCCTGGTTAACGGCCCGTGGAGCTGCCACGCATGCGCGTTTTCACCACCAGGGGTCGCTAACGCGCATGCACGGTGCTCGGGCCGCTGGCTTTTCACCACCCCCGGAGACGGTCCTCAACCTTAAAAAGGTTGGGGACCGCTAACCTAAAGGGCTTGTGCTTATTTCCAAAACACTCATTTCCTGAATTCTGGACATCATGTCAAATTAGCAAACAATGAGCATGGGAAGCATCACATGTCACATATCTCTGCATACGTATAAAGAGACATTTATAGAACAGAACATCTGGAAAAGAAAACATGACATGAACTTTTCTTAGTTGCACCTCCTGCAGTCTCTTGCATCTTATCACTCATCTTGATGCCTAAGGCAGTTAGCATTTGATAAACATTTTTAACCATGGTATGTCAGATGGTTATATGAATTAACTGTCAAGATCAAGAGACAAATGATAAAATAGAAAGAGAGATTTAGTGAAGACAAAGAGGTGCTCAAGAACCTATTAGCACACGTTCCTATCAGGTGAACAAGATTAACATCAACCCCATGGTCCTTTTCACCTAAAAGGAAAAATGTCTATAAAACAAAGGGCAGGGCCACTGCCTCCTCCATGGTCTCTCTAGCATTCATGATTTCTATTCACTCAGAGAGAGATCTAGGATTAATACCCCTGCAGCTGACAGGCACTAAGCTGGGGCCTTGCATAGGCTTTAGATGTAAAAACAATCGGCCGTCCACTGATGCCATTACTCCCCCAGACTATAGAGTGTGGAGAAATTCCTGCCATTCCACAGAGGGTGAGGGGACTCTGACAGGGTGACCTCCTTTTGTTCAGCTCCAGCTCTACACAGCCAAGGAACAGCTTCCAAATGATTTGTGACTTCCATCTATGAAATCCATTGTAGAAGAATAAGGAGAGAAACTTGGGAGTGTCAGCAGATTGCTGAGTTATGTCTTTCTCAAAGGAAAATTACATAGCACATGCAGAAGAAAGAGAGAAACAAGAAGAAATTGAAGGAGTGGAACCAGATTTTCAACCATGTGATTAGCATTTCTTTTGAAACCACTAGTTTCCCGCGACCTGTACAAAGCCCAGTTAGATGAGCCAAAGGAAAGCCAGACAGATGGATATACATTTATGTTAACTTTCAACACTCTGGTATATAAAGAAAAATGCACAAATACAATATATGGTATATAAAGGAAACTTCCCAAAGAAAGGGAAGTACTGAAAAAGGATTTCAAGAACATTTTAAGTTGGATCCCTGCACTGAGAATACTCCATCTTCTGTGTTGCTGGCAGATTAAGCATGTAAAAGAAGAATAAAGCCTTTGAACAAGTAAAGTTATAGTGTGCCTTATATACATAATAGTAGGGACCACTGTATGCCAATACCAAAGTTGTCTTTACTCTGGAAAACACAATCAGTAAGATAAACTGATCTGAATAAAGAATTTGCAGTTTATATATTATGATGCAGGATAAATCAAGTATTTAAGGAGAACAATTTCTGATTTTAAGTTTGCATCTTCTCTGTGCCTAATCTCTATTTCTGACAAGCTTTATATTGCATAGTAAAACTGTTGCTGCCATCTGGTGGTCATTGTTTTAAAAGTAGGTTCGGAAGATTCCCAGAATCTTAATTGAATGCTATGGCCTTCCAATCTGAAGTACAATGTTGCCCGGAGTAGAATATTGAGGAAACAATGTACTGCTGGGAAGCAGAAGATGAATGGGAACTTTATTTAGCTTATGTGACAAAGGCCCGGCTGAACCAAGGCAGAACCATCACTGCAGACCTCTGGAGCAGTCAGCAGGACTGTCAAGGCATGGCTCAGGCCCCAGGAGGAGACAGTCTTGCCACTGAGCTACATAGTGGTTCTGGTCCATAAGCAAGAGATCGATGAATACCACAAGACACAAAACACTGCTGCTGTGTGATACAGAATAAATGGAGGGAGTGGATATTTGACGTTAACATCCTCTATGGCTATATGTTTATGGACACGGGTGCCAACATGCTGACATATACATCTCAAGGGCATCATCTGCCTGGTGCATCTGCTGGCAGTGAAGGATGCTCAAGGGCTGGGAAGCACTGTCAAGGCTACCTGTGATGCTGCTCCCCTTGAGATGTGGTCCTTGCTGAAGACCTGGCAACTAGGGTTGGGGGCGGGGGCGGGGGCGGATTCGGACAGTTTCAGATTCCGCCTCAGTAAAATCTGAAAGGGTCCAAAGCACTTTCCCCTGGCTCGGATTTCACTGAATCAGTCTGGCAGCTGGCTCTTTAAAAAATCCAGGAGGCAGGGCATGTAGTTCACGGTGCCTAAGAAATCTGTGGGAGGCATTCAAAGGGCATGCCAAGTGGGGATCAGGGAGAGTTTTCTCAGATTTCCACTGGCAGTTGGCTCCTGAAGGCTCAAGGAGAACAGGGGCAGGGTTGCTCTCCTTGAACTTTCAGGAGCCATCTGTCAGTGAGGATTGAGAAGAGTGAGAGCAGTCCACCCTGTGCTCACCCTCCATGATTCCAGCTGGCAGCCAGCCTTTAAAGGGCTGGGGAGGGTAGGTACAAGGTGGACATATCCACCCTGTGCCTACCCTCACTGATTCCAGCTGCCAACCTCCCCAACCCTTCTGATGCTTCGGGGGAAAGGCTTCCTGAAGCCTAAGAGGGCAGTGCAGGGAGACAAGAGCTGGCAAGCAGCTCTCCTCTTTAAACTTTTCCCATTCCTCCCACGCCACCCTTCAAGAGCCAGCAAGCAGCATTTCCAATGTCTCTGCAGGCTGACAGGATGGCATGGGATGGAAAAAGTTGACAAGCAGCTCTCCCAATGGGAAAACTACTTGGTGGCTCCTTAAACTTTCCCCCTACTGTCCTTTCAGGCTGCAGGGAGAAGGCTCTCTTTAGCCTGATAAAGTGGTGAGAGGGATTTAAAAGGAGCAGGTGGGGTGCCTGTTATTATCTGCTCTTTGGTGTGTTATTCTCCTTTAAACCTTAGCCCAACCTTTGCACCTACACCTGTGAAGGTTGAATGATTATTTAAAGGGTGAGTGGCACACCAAACAGCTGATAATGGCAGATGTCCCACCTGCTCCCTTTTAGTCCCTCCCCATCTGGAAAGGGATGTAAAGGGAGTTGGCGGGGTGCCTGTCATTATCAGCTGTTGGATTCATGCTCTCTTCCCCCCCCCCCCTCCTCAGGTATTACCGGAGAAATTGTTAGGGGAGATGCGTGTAAACCTTTTCCCCACACCACCCTATCAGGCTGTAGGGAGAAGGCTTTCTGTAGCCTGACAGGGCATCACAGACAGGAAAGAGATGGCAAGCAGCTCTTAAAGGGAGTGGCTAGCGCACTGAACAGCTGATAAGCTGGGAAGGGATTTAAATAGAGTGATCAGGGTGCCTGTCATTATCAGCAGTTTATGCTCTCCCCCCTCCCAGCCTTTTCAGGTGCATCTGACCCAATTTCTCTTGTGTGGCCATGAACCCTAAGTCCACTTAACCTCCAGTCAGCAGAGGAGTTCACAATCAGGAGGGTATAAAATAACAGCTGTATTGAGGCTGTGCTGGGAGTTTGGAATACACTCCTTGAAGCTATTGACATGGTTTCCCACCCTCTCCCACCCTCAAGTCAGAAACCACACTTTAATTTACTACAGTGCTGGGTATCTCAAAGAGGGATGACAGCCATCTATAGCAACATTGGCAGAAAATTGAAATGGAATCTGACCGACTATGCTATAGAGCTCAATGGAAGCCCTAAAAGGTAGCAGTGACTGCAGCAAATAAATGCTACATCTCTGCTACCATTGCAACATCTAATGTTCATTAAGATATCTGAAAACCATCACTGGTACCCTGGATCCTTGTCCATCCTGGCAATTTTCATATCAGGGAGTTCCTGATGTCCATCATACATAGATCACTGATTTGGGGCATCTTTTAACAAAACCAGAGTAGTACCTCAAGCCACCTATTATGAGGCAGATCCAGAGGAAGTAACAATACACCAGTGGTTCACCTACGGCTCACAGCTTAAACTACTTCAATATATCAACAACCTGAAACCTCTTTTGAACAAGGATATTTCTCTTTCATGTTCCTTGGTTGGCAAACTTTTCCTTACTTACAAACAGCATTAATAGAATCACAGAGTGGAAAGGGGTCATATAGGCCATCAAGTCCAGCTCCCTCCCCAATGCAGGATCAGCCTAAGCATCCATGATAATTTTAGAGCCCAGTGGCACCTTTAAGACTAACAAAGTTTTATTCAAGGTATGAGATTTCATGTGCATACCTTGAATAAAACTTTGTTTCTTAAAGGTATGTTCTTCTGTTTCAGACCAACATTGTTACCCACTTGAATCTACCATCCATACCAAGTAGCTGTCCAGCTGCTGCTTGAAGACTGCCATTGAGAACGAGCTAACCATGTTCTTAGGCCACTGATTCCATTACTGAACTAGTCTGTGAAATCCCCCCCCCCCGATATTTAGCTGGTACCATTCTACACGCAGTTTAAGCTAATTACTGTGAGTTCTATCTTCTGCTTCCAACAGTAACTGCTCCCTGCATTCCTCCAAATGAAAACCCTTCAAAACTTAAAGAGAGCAAACATGTCCCTTCTCAGCCTCCTCTTCTCTAGGCTGAACATCCCCTGATCCCTCAGCCTTTCCTCATAGGGCTTAGTTCCCAGGCCATGGATCATCCTTGCCACTTTCATCTGCACTCTCTCAATTTTGCCCATGTCCTTTTTCAAGTGAGGCCTCCAGAACTTCACACAGTACTCCAGGGGCAGTCTGACCAATGTGGTATGCAACAGGATTATGATTATGAAGTGTATCTTCTCATTTTTGTGACCCAGATGCAGAACTCTACACCTCTCCTCACTGAATTACATCTTGTTTTCATTTGCCCACTTTTCCAGCATGTTGTTTGGTATCCCTCTCAATTTGGTGCCATCCGCAAATTTAATGAATAGTCCATCCACCCCCTCAATGGACTGCTCAGGATAGTTACAAACACAAGAATCAAGCAACAGATCTAGATGTCAACTGTGTCTCCATAAACACTTAAGCTATATATTACTGTAGTAGCTAATAACATCAGCTACACCTATGACATTTTTGTACCAAATACAATGGAAGGGGCCAGGTAAGACACACAAATTTGTCATCCTTAATAATATGCAAGTTTCCTAATCTACTTTTTTCTTTTGTTCTTGCTGGTCAGTCTAGTAGCATGTTACATTTTAAACTAGAAGTAAAGCAGAGTGTGGTCTGGAATGCACCAGGAGCAAGGTAAGGGCTTGAGGGAGGAAGGATTTAAAGGAAGCTGGTGCAGAGAGGTCTCTCTGTATTCCATAGCAGCGGGGGACTCTGGGAGCCAGGCAGCATCCCTCCCCAGTGGAAGAGGCGCTGGCTGGATCCCTAGTCCCGGCACCACCACCATAGGAAGCAGAGCTTTCTCTATGCACTCTGCAGTGGTGGGAGACTCTGGGAGCCAGGTAGTGTTCCTCCCTAGTGGGAGAGGCGCTGCCGGGGTGGGGGACTCTGGGAGCCAGGCAACATCCATTCCAGCAGGAGAGACACTTTGGCTCCCTGGTTCCAGCACTGTAGCCAAAGGGCACAGAGAGCTTTCTCTTAGTGCTCCACAACAGCAGCAGGAGACTTCTCCAAGTGCACTGAACATTCAGAAGGCTCCTGGTGGGCGGGGCCCACACTTTAGCCTTTTGAACATTCAGCATGTGAGAAGTACCAGTCAGTCATTATATTGTTGTTGTTGTTGTTGTTGTTGTTAGGTGCGAAGTCGTGTCCGACCCATCGCGACCCCATGGACAATGATCCTCCAGGCCTTCCTGTCCTCTACCATTCCCCGGAGTCCATTTAAGTTTGCACCTACTGCTTCAGTGACTCCATCCAGCCACCTCATTCTCTGTCGTCCCCTTCTTCTTTTGCCCTCGATCGCTCCCAGCATTAGGCTCTTCTCCAGGGAGTCCTTCCTTCTCATGAAGTGGCCAAAGTATTGAGTTTCATCTTCAGGATCTGGCCTTCTAAGGAGCAGTCAGGGCTGATCTCCTCTAGGACTGACCGGTTTGTTCACCTTGCAGTCCAAGGGACTCGCAAGAGTCTTCTCCAGCACCAGAGTTCAAAAGCCTCAATTCTTTGATGCTCAGCCTTCCTTATGGTCCAACTTTCACAGCCATACATTGCAACTGGGAAGACCATAGCCTTGACTAAATGCACTTTTGTTGGCAGGGTGATGTCTCTGCTTTTTAGGATGCTGTCTAGATTTGCCATAGCTTTCCTCCCCAGGAGCAAGCGTCTTTTAATTTCTTTGCTGCAGTCTCCATCTGCAGTGATCTTGGAGCCCAGGAAAATAAAATCTGTCACTATCTCCATTTCTTCCCCTTCTATTTGCCAGGAATTGAGAGGGCCGGATGCCATGATCTTTGTTTTCTTGATGTTGAGTTTCAAGCCAACTTTTGCACTCTCCTCCTTCACCCGCATCAACAGGCTCTTTAGTTCCTCTTCACTTTCTGCCATTAGAGTGATATCATCTGCATATCTGAGGTTGTTGATATTTCTCCCTGCAATCTTGATCCCAATTGGTGACTCCTCTAATCCCACCTTTCTCATGATGTGCTCCGCATACAAGTTAAATAGGCAAGGCGACAGTATACAGCCTTGCCGAACTCCTTTCTCAATTTTGAACCAATCAGTGATTCCATGTTCAGTTCTCACTGTTGCTTCTTGACCTGCATATAAATTTCTCAAGAGACGAATAAGATGCTCTGGTATTCCCATCTCTTTAAGAATTTGCCACAATTTGTTGTGCTCCACACAATCAAAGGCTTTAGCATAGTCAATGAAGGAGAAGTAGATGTTCTTCTGGAACTCCCTAGCCTTCTCCATGATCCAGCGTATGTTGGCAATTTAATCTCTAGTTCCTCTGCCTCTTCGAAATCTTGCCTGTACTTCTGGAAGTTCTCGGTCCACATATTGCTGGAGCCTAGCTTGTAAAATTTTGAGCATAACTTTGCTAGCATGAGAAATGAGTGCAATGGTGCGGTAGTTTGAACATTCTTTGGCATTGCCTTTCTTTGGGATTGGAATGTAAACTGACCACAATGTTGTGAACCTCCGTCCATAGTTCTTCAGGCACTCTGTCTATCAGATCTAATTCCTGAAATCTATTTGTCACCTCTACTGTATATTCGTTGGGGATATGATTTAGTTCATACCTGAGTGGCCTAGTGCTTTTCCCTACTTTCTTCAATTTAAGCCTAAATTTTGCAACAAGAAGCTGATGATCTGAACCACAATCAGCTCCTGGTCTTGTTTTTATTGACTGTATAGAACTTCTCCATCTTTGGCTGCAGAGCGCATAGTCAATCTGATTTCTGTGTTGACCGTCTGGTGATGTCCATGTGTAGAGTCGTCTCTTGGGTTGTTGGAAAAGAGTGTTTGCTATGACCATTGTATTCTCTTGACAAAATTCTACCAGCCTGTGCCCTGCTTCATTTTGTACTCCAAGGCCAAACTTGCCTGTTATCCCAGTTATCTTTCGGCTTCCTACTTTAGCATTCCAATCCCCCATGATGATAAGCACATCATTTTTTGGCGTTGCTTCTAGAAGGTGTTGTAGGGCTTCATAGAACTGATCAACTTCATCCTCTTCAGCAGCAGTGGTTGGGGCATAGACCTGGATTACTGTGATGTTGAATGGTTTGCCTTGGATTCGAACTGAGATCATTCTGTCAATTTGGGGATTGTATCCCAAGACTGCTTTTCCTACTCTCTTATTGATTATGAAGGCTACTCCATTTCTTCTGTGCGATTCTTGTCCACAGTAGTATACCTGATGGTCATCTGAATTAAATTCACCCATTCCTGTCCATTTTAGTTCACTGATTTCTAAAATGTCGATGTTCATTCTTGTCATTTCTTGTTTAACCACGTCCAGCTTGCCTTGATTCATCGATCTGACGTTCCAGTTCCTATGGAATAAAATTCTTTACAGCATCGGACTGTCTTTTCGCCACCAGTTACTTCCACAACTGAGTGTCCTTTCGGCTTTGGCCCAGTCGCTTCATTCATTCTGGCGCTACTCATACTAGCCATCTGCTCATCCCCAGTAGCATATTGTACACCTTCTGACCTGAGGGGCTCATCTTCCGGCATCATATCGTTTTGCCTTTTGAACTTGTCCATTGGGTTTTCATGGCAAAGATACTGGAGTGGTTTACCATTTCCTTCTCCAGTGGATCACCTTTTGTCAGAGCTCTCAGCTATGACCAGTCCGTCTTGGGTGGCCCTGCATGGAATAGCTCATAGCTTCACTGAGCTACGCAAGCCCCCTTGCCACGGCAAGGCAGCGATCCTTGAAGGGGGCAGTCATTATATATAGTTCTCAAATTGTCCCACACGTCCCTTATAATAGAAAAGGATTTCTGAATCAGCTGACAGAAATAAAGTGCCCCTTTTTTGCCTTAGGCAAACAATTTTACCTCAGAGGTTAAATCACTGAGTCTTTAGAGAATAATAAGAAACTGAACTTCATTAAATAGACTGATGTTCTTAAATAAATGAAGTTTCAGTATATTTTAATCAACTGTGAAGTAGACTTTAAGGTTTCTTGCAAGTGTTGGATGTTTACAGAGCGAGTGCTTTTTTCTTCAGACTATTCCCCACTAGGCACCAGAGTTTGGATTTCTTCCCCCAAAACTCCTTTTAAGGCTGCCCCTTATTTGTTATCCAGTGTTTTACTTAGGCCTTTTCTGCTTTGGGAGACATACGTCATTGTAAACTTGCTTTGGTCTTTGATTGGATGATGTGAGTCGGCACTCTGCTTTCCGCAATTGGGGTTTTCTCTCCTCTTTGTCCAGGCTGTAATTCGCCATATATTTTCCACATTGGGGTCAGAAGAAGGCAATCCTAAATATTTCTTTATATTATGAGGCATATCAATTAAGATATATTATTCCTTTCCTATCTCTCTCAAGGGAAATTAACAGCTCAAACTTGGATAATTATATATTGGAGAAAATAGGAGGTTTCCAAGTTTTATTCGGCAAGATCGCTGGTAAAAATTTAAACATAAACTCTTTGCTTACTCTTCACAGCCCGATTCTTATATGGAAAAAGTGGAAAAAGAACCCTGCAATCTCCCCACTGACATCTATTTTCTGCCACCCAAAATTTTTAGCATTTAAAAGTTATGGATTAGACATTATAGGAGACCTTGGTAAAGTCTTTCTTCTTAAAAATATTCATACAAATTTATTAGAGATTAGTGAGATATTAAGACATGAAAAACATTTTCCAGAGGGATGTAATTGGATGTTGAAACTTCAAATTTCATCCTTTTGCAAAGGAAAGAAATTCAAATCCAATTGGATAGACCATTAGTGGATTTTGAAAAATTAATCGACAACATAGATAAAATAGAAAGGAAACTATCAAAATTATATAAAATGTTATTAGATCAGGAACAATCCACATCACAAACAATAAAAAATGTGGGAATTAGACCTAAATATCAATATTAATGAGATGGAGTGGAATAAGGTATTTAGGCAAGTTCCATTTAAGTCAATATCAAGGAAAGTCCAAGAACATGCAATAAAGGTAATACAAAAAAGGTAATACAAAAAGGTAATACCCCAATTAGGGTATATCAAATTAAAAAATCTGGGGATAAAAAATATTGGAGAGGCTGTGGAACTTTTATTCATATGTGGTGGGATTGTCCAGGAATAATGAAATTCTGGGAGAAAATTCTTTTGGAAATTAGTAAAATTATAAAAATGAAATGGGAACCTTCAGTCCAGTTGGTTCTCCTCAATTTATTTCTCAATGAAAATGCTCAATGTAAGCAGAAAATATTGGTGAACTTTCTGATTGTAGCTGCTAGGATGTTAATTGCTACTAACTGGAAAAACGCAGATAATATCTCATTAGATAATTGGCGAAAGAAAATTAGGCAGTTTATGATGTTGGAAAAATTAACAAATAACATTTAAGTAATTCAAGGGGAGAAAAAGATCGAGGATTTCAACATAATTTGGCTTGATTTGGCAAATTACTTAAGGAAATTTTCAGACTATAAGGTATGTGAACTAGTGTAATGTCTGACTTGGAATTAAGATGAACAGTTGAAATATAATACACTAGTAAAAGAGCCCATTGCATTCCAAATACAATGGGCCCTAGCAGGGGGGTGGAGAGCGAGGGACTGGCGAGGGCAGGGTGAGGGAAGGTAGCTTACCGGTGAGAGGGCTGTAGCGACGTCGGGCAGCTCCTTCGCGGCGGGCAGCTCCTTGGGTGGCTTCTTCTCGGCGGGCAGCTCCTTCGGCGGGCGGCTCCCTGGCGCGGTCTTCTTGCCGGCGGCCATCTTCGTGTGCCAGCGATGCGTTTTTAGAGGCCGGGGGCTCCCTGGGCGGCGGCGGGCGCGGCCCGCGGGCGCGGCCGGCGGGCGCGGCCCGATCCGCGGGCGCGGCCCGCGGGCGCGGCCCGATCCGCGGGCCCGGCCCGCGGGCGCGGCCCGATCTGCGGGCGCGGCTCGCGGGCTTAGAGGTTAGAGGTTTAGAGCTTAGAGGTTCTTAGAGGTTCTTAGAGGTTCTTAGAGGCCGGCTGGCTTGGAGCAACTGCGAGCTGCGCTACGCGCGGCTCGCAGTTGCTCCGGCAAGGAATCGGAGGGACCAATCGGCAGGCGCTTCGCGCCTGCCGATTGGTCCCTCCGATAGTCTGTCATGAGGAAGGGGCCAATCGGCACCCTTCCTCATCCCGGACACAGCCCGCCTTCCAAGGGCTTACTGTTTTATTTAGTCCGTGGCGCCCGCGGCGCCACGGGCGGTGTAAAGATGAAATGGACATTGTCTACAAGATTCAAATGGTTTATGAAGCTACAGAGTTGTGCTGTGGTGAATTTTGTTTTTGGTGGGGCGTTTCTGTTGATTGTCTCTTATTTATTAATTATAATAAAATGTATTTTTTTTAAAGTAATTCAGTTACGGAATTCACATCACCTTGAAAGCCTAATATATCTTCAATATGCCTGATCCTATGATGTAGAAAACCTCAGGCTGAATCATGAAACTACTTCTAGCCTTTGTTTTTTGATAGTAAAAGCAATAAATCTAAAATGGGTTGGAATCACTATGAATAGAGTTAGCAAGAATGTTAAAGAGTTCATTTTTGGAGGTTCAGTCTTATTGATTTAACTTAATCTGTTTGTGGTCAATTCTGTTTTGGGCTGTTTTGTTGAATTACTAAAAAAAAAAAGAAGAAGAAGAAGAAGGCAGCTTCCCATAATGCTTTATTCCCTTCCCCATTCCAAAAGGGTTTTCTGTGCAAAATGGTGCCTGCTTATGCTTTTCTTTTAATTGTGTTCATTCATTCCACATTCCCTCACCTCCTCTCTCCCCCCAGTTTTTTTTAAAAAAAAGCAAGACTGGTTTTTGTCCCTGGAGGACACAGCTGGATTCTGAAGGAGGGGAGCGGGAAAGTCCCTACTGTGGGTGGGTGGAGAAAAATGCTCCTCCATCATGGGTGGCAGTTGTCAGAGTTCCGAAGTCCCCTGCTTCCCCTCCCCAGTATGGGCCCACACTGCATGATCTATCAGCAGCCCTGCGCAGAATCGGGGAGTGTCATGTAAAATGGATGGCGAGCTAATCTAACAAACCTCCACCCACCCACCCAGCCCTGCAGCAGCACCCTGGCACAGTCCTCATTCACACAAACTGTGACTGCCTTGCCACCGCCAACCAAGATAGAGGTGCTTTCCTACACTCCCTTCCAAATGCTACCTGTGTTCCCTAAGCCTGAAATTGCTTTGAGTCAGGACACACACATCCTACATGCAGCAGGGACTCTCCTCTCTGTGGAGGAACCCACTTTCCCAAATATTCTCCCAAAATATTCTCCCAAAATCATTTCAGGATAGTCTATTGCAGAATAATCCCAACTGCTTTCCCTTTCTCTCCCTCACCCACCCACAGCAAGGACCCTCCCACACCCACTCTTTCAGAAGCTGGCTGCATGGCTTGCCTTCTCCAATTCTACAAGAACAGAAAAAAAAAGCCTTCCCTGTTACAATGCAGTAGCACTATAATACGATAACCTTTTGTATTTAAAAAAAAACATCTGGGGGAAGGGGGAGGCTAGGGAATGTGGAATGAAGGGGGGCTATTGGTGGTGGGAAAGAGACATATGGACAAGACGAGTGCTACTTTCTCATGTAGGGGGAGTAAAGGAGGGAGGAGACTGGATGGTGACAAGGAAAAGGGTGTGCCCAAACATTCAAAATGAAAGGCACTGCAAAAAATTGAATGCATGCATTTCTGCGCAACAGCCCTGAAATAGATCCCATTAGACCCTGCTTCAAAAAGTGAAAACTGGATTTCTTAGAATTCCTTTGCTGCGGGGGAAGTCAGGGCTAGAACAGGCATTGAATAAACAAGAGCACTGAAGAAAAAAAAGGGGGGGGGGAAGCATTACAGACACTCAAGGACAATATTTTAGAAATGGAAAAGTGGAGCTCCCACTCTGTTATTAATTCTTTCCAAACCAAAGTGCCTCTGGGACCTCATGGAACAGGCTGGAACCAGCATTGAACAAATAATAATAAAAAAGCAGCAGGATGCATTAAAAGTACTCCAGAACAATATTCTGTGAATCAAAACACAGAAATATTGTGAGAGTTCCACTTTTTCATTTCTAAAATATTGTTCTCAGGTGTCTATAATGCATCCCACTGTTGCTTTTTTATGTGTTTGTTTTGTGGTACTCTTGTTTAATGCTTATTCCAGCCTGTTCTGGGGTGTTCTGGGGGCTTTTTGGTCTGTTAAGGGTTAATATAGGTGCAGGATTTCTGCCTTTTCATTTCTAAAATATTGTTCTGAAGTGTCTGTAATGCATGCCAGTTTTTGTGGTACTCTTGTTTGTTTCAAGTCTGTTCTGGCCTTTACCCTGTCTCTTAATTTACTTGTTTATATTCTGCTTTTCTGGCCAAGACTTAAGGTGAAATACAAGGTACAAACAATGCAATCAAGCATTGTTCAGGCTTTTACCCTGTCCCGTAAATTAATACATTTATTACAGAATCCACACCAAGGCTCTCTAGACCTCAGCTCTTCCTCCTAATTTTCCATATAATTGTGTGTAACATGAGCTCCTTCTCATCTGCACCTGAAGCAGCAGTGAGCGCTGGATTCAGTACGTCCAATATTTGACTTGATCTGAAACAGTATTGTTTTTATTATGGTGTAAACCGTCCCAAGTTTTTGGAAGGGTGGTATAAAAATGGAATAATAAAATAAAACCAATAAATAAACCTCATGTTGGGATTTTTTTAAAGTAAATATTCCTTAACTAGCCATTCCCTATCTTGCTTCTTGGTTGTAGTGCTTTTACAGATTGCTAGCGCACAGGTAAGAGCAGCCTTTATTATACTATGATGATGATTTTAGTCCCACAACACTCGCAAATTTGTCAGGAGGAAGTCATATATCAAATGGACAAGAACCGCAACGAACCCTCCAGTACAGCGTTCCACGACAGAAAAAACGCGCCTAGGTGACGGTTGACTCTTTTTACTGTCACTTTCAGGTCACTCCGTGGAATATCCTATTACAAGGGCAGTGGGGGTAGGTGGAAGAAGCCTCATCTTTCCAACATCAACACAGGAAAATAAATAATAAATACAAAAATTATTTCTGAATGATATCTCATTTCGGAACACATGTCTTCGAAATGTGCCTCAAGGACACCGAATGACGCATTTTTCTCTATTTCTGTGGCAATTAGTTCGGTCCTAAGAGAAGCGTTTAATTCTCGAGACTTGAAACGGCTCATTTGTAACAAAAATAGGTGTAATTAAGCTATCTTAGTTTTTTTTAACCAACTAAGACTCAAAAGAGGGTATCTTACATATTCCTCACCCCGGAGACAGATTAGGTTAGTTACATGCGAGAGGACTAGTGCCTGTCGTTTCCCCTAACCCCTGAGTTTGTATTTAATGGTAAATTATCCCCCTCTACTGACACGTAGTTGGTTTCGTCCGGTTTGAATCTGCGTGGGGGGCGGGGAGGGGCTGCGCCACCAACGGACGCCGCAGAAAGAGCGGCGGTTGTACCGTGGCGGCCTGAGAACACCGGCCGTGCCGCAGCCCCTCTCCCTTGGCCATCGTTGCCCGGCTCTGCCTCGCCTCCCTTTCTCCGCTAGTCCTCCGCCCCAGCGAAGGTGAGAGCGGGCTGCCGTCGCTTCTCACCACTCGCCGTTTAATTAAATCGTTTGCTTGGGAGCCGGTTCCTTGAACCGCAGAGACTTAATGGGAGAAGGCATTCCGGACATAGTATTGGTCCTTATTCTGCTCTCCTGTTCTTGAGCAACTGCTGAAGCGAGAGTTTTTTTTAATTCCACATCCCCCCGCGCGGAGAACGACCTAGTACATTTAAGAGCAAAATGGCAGAAGAAATTCAGTAGGTGCAGTGTTCTAGCACTGCACCCCCATTGTGTGGAAACGTTTACCTGTCGAATATCTAGTTGGCTTACGGTTGCCGTATTGGGAAATTCCTATAGATTTGGGAATGGAGCAGGGGAAGAATCTGAGCAGGAGCAGGGTATGACATCATAGTGTCCCTCCTCCAAAGCAGCCATTTTCTCCATGAGAACTGGTTTCTGTCATCTGGAGCAGGGGTAGTCAACCTGTGGGCCTCCAGATGTCCTTTAGGTCTCATCTTTAGTTGGCTCTTCTATGTGATGTCTAAAATTCAGTTGCATTGTTTTAAAGTTTGGCCCTGAGCCACTTGCTTACTTCGAGGGGTTGGATAAGGCTCTGAATATGTGTGTTATCTGATAAAACATATGGTTTGTGTCATGTCCTGCTGAAGAAAATATCAGTAGTTCTAAGACAGTGGACCAGTGGATTGGGTGTGATGAAAGGATATCCACCATTTTTTCAAGGTGGACATAAGCTTTCATTATGTTGAACACTTTAATAAGATACTGATTCACAACCTAAAGTAGAGTGCTGGGACTTGAGTGGGTTAACAGGCCATAAAATGCAGAGTCACTGCAACTGTATTGGAACATAAAATGGCATGCTGGGTATGGATTACCACTGCTTTCATGCAATCAATCTGTCTCTTCTATTAGAAACAAGATGCCTAATCGTGAAAAGACCACCTCAAGTGACTCCAATGCATGTCAGAACACAGACCATAATTCCAAAAGAGCAAGGGAGTATGAAGACAGTCTTGCTGGAAATGTACCCAACCTCTGTCTACCTGGCCTCCCACAGTGTATGTCCAGTTTCTATTCCTACAAAAATCAGGTGTTGGGATTAGAGATATGCTTTCCTTAATTCATTGTATAATACAGGACCAGGCAAATGTTTTATGTTACACAAAGGAACCTATCCAAAAATTTAGAAAGTAGAATAATTTTCACCCGTCTCATGCCCCACTGCATATATAGAACACCCTTTTTATTTGTGCTCTGTTATATTCAAACTTTATTGTGAAAATTAGATTGTGAAAATGTAGATTTCTACCAAATCTACATTTGACAACATTAAAATCCAAGGTTTGAAAATTTAGAGACAGAAACTGGTCAGATTTAATTCATTTAAGCAAATGTCCTTGACAAAGATTTATTTACTCCAAAGATATGCCCAAGGCATGGAGATGCATGCTTAGTACTCAGATAAGGCTTTGAACAGATCCTCCCTCACCAGAATAGATATGTACAATTTCTAGAAATTTTGAAGCCATGGGGGGAAAAAACTCCCCCCCCCCTATCAGAAATGCTGGGGGAAATTAAAATACACGCAGTACTTACTTTCATATCAAATTGAAACGTCTTTTTCTGATTTAACATAAAATGCATTGTTTATAATTTACCCAGCATATAAAATTGTTCTATAGACATATTTATGGAATTAAAAGATATAAATGTCTCAGTATCCATATCTTTAGTTTCTCAGATATAGATTAATGGAAGACATTCACTCAAATAGGAAATGGGCACAACAATCCTGAGCCATGCCTGAGTGTAATTTTGGCACTATTTGTTTGGTTAAGTGTCAGGTGCAGAGGAGGAATAATCAGGATCAAGTTCCTTGATGAGGATTAAACTAAGGCACCTCATTTACTACCCATTCAAAAATATTATTTACTCAGAAGTCAGTCATATCTAGTTCAAAGGCAGTCTTTTCACACATTTAGCTATAAACTTTGAAGCTAATCGAAGTTTGAATCTTATGTATGATTTGTGATCAAATATTTGAAATACTTATATTTTTTCAGTTTATGACTTATTATTATTGTTGTTGTTGTTGTTGTTGTATTTATACCCCGCCTCCCCCCGAAGGCTCGAGGCGGTTTACATAACCCCGTCTCCTAAAACCATAAAATAACAATAAGATCCAATAAATTTACAATAGTGGCAACAATGATGGCTTAATCTTACTCATTTGGTCTCCACATCCTCAACTACAGGAGGGGGGATGACACTCTCTACCGCCAGTTTGTGAGGGGGGGGCTGATCTTCTTACCGCCCGGCCTCAGCTATAAGCCTGGCGGAAGATTAAGGCAAATTAATTCATTTTGTGACTAAACCATGTAATGCAGTCAGGTAGTAGACTGACAAATGTTCTGTTACTGCTGTTTGCTGTAACTGCCAAGAGAGGTATGTGCATGTGCACACCACAAAAACCTATCAAGTAACAATGACTAATGGGCAGTAACTGGCTTAGCATGTTACAAGTTGGGCATGCAGCCTGTAATCAATCCAACTCCCAAAAAGAAGTGGAATTTTTCCCATTCTTAAATGCCATTCTATTTTATTTTCATGCAGCTAATCCTCCCCAAGTCTTTTCCATGTCGGAGCTCCTGGAAACAGCCAATGAACTTTCAAAAATGAACATAGCACATGAAATTGTAGTAAACCATGACTTCAGATTGCAAGAGTTGAACTTTTTACCAAACAGGTAGGTTTTAATTTTTCCTGTTTTATAACCAGTTTTCAGTTACAAATATTAGTTATAAATATTTGACCTGTTAGCTTTTTGAGGAAGAACCTCTTGCATGGATAACATTGTGATGTCCTGTACCCTTCTGGATTTATTAAATTACCTGAGGTACAGGATAGTCTTTCTGCCTTCACTCCTTAATATTATTTGTATTTGTACATTATTATTATTATTATTATTATTATTATTATTATTATTATTATTATTCAAACACACACACACATATACAGCAACACTTCCTTTGAGAATGGTTGCCCCTTCATCAACCAGGAATGATGACCGGCTTTATGTAGGCTACACGTAGAGCTCTAAATAGGAATCACACTCTATAAATGAAGTCATTGTTTAGCATCATTGTTTCCTAAACAATTGGATAAACTTTCAGAAAATATACAACAGGCCCCCAACACTGGGGCTGCGGATACTCTGGGGATCAAATGGAATTTCCATTCCTAGTGTCCTCTTATCCTCTGAGGGGTGTGTGGTTGCCTTTGAGTGGGTGGGATTGGTTGGTAGATCTGGTCAGGATACCAAAAGATTCCGACCAAGCGGAAACTGGCTGCTGACCTTTGCCAATGTTTTGGCCTTCAATCTGAACATATCATCTGTCTGAGCACTAAATAACAGGGAACTACCATCAGAGTAGTTCAGCAGTGGAATCAACTGCCTAAGGAGGTGGTGAGCTCCCCCTCATTGGTAGTCTTCAAGCAGTGGCTGGACAGAGACTTATCCTAAATGCTTTAGGCTGATCCTGCATTGAGCAGGGGGTTGGACTAGATGGTCTATATGGCCCCTTCCAACTCCATGATTTTATGTTTCTATCTGTACTTTGGGATATGTTCTATAGGGGAAAGAGAAGGAAAAGGGGAGCAGTATACATGAGAACAGGGCTGCTACTTCTGCAATGTGGGTGCATTTTCCCAGCTTTGTCTGGAAAGAGTCTCAGAAATTTAGTCATTAGAGCATATTGCTTTTATGATTGGGAAAGGTTTTAATAGATTTCAAACCAATACTTAGAGATCCTAGACTATTTTTTTCTGTTACAAACTAGGTAAAATATTAATAGCAAATGCTTTTGATCCACTACAGTTTGGAAAGCAGAGTTAAAGAGGTGCTGCACAAAGCTTTTTGGGACAGTCTGAAAGAAGAGCTTTCCAAAACACCACCAGACTATTCCCGTGCTATCAAATTAATCCAAGAAATCAAAGAGGTAAATTATAATGTGGTAAAGTGTCCTTACTTGTTCTTTACCCTTTGAAAACTATGTCATTCTCCTTTAGTGGGGGCATCCTTGCAAGGGTTAATTGTCCCACTCACTCTGTAGGATATTGCTGTGTAAACTGAGCCTTTCTAGTTCCTGTGTGGGAAGTTTCCTAGGCTCTTCTTGTCTGTGTCATGGCAACATGATATATTTTTGAGCTCCAGGTCTTTCAAGTACCCAACAAGCTCTTCTCCCCTCAGCCAGTGAGATAGTGAATTGACAATACCTTAGGTGGCTTTTTTATAAAGACTGCTACCTTTGCAACTGCTTGCAACTGGCTAGTTTCTGATTCATATAGGTATGGTAGGAAATCCCTTTGCTGATTGCTGGCAGGGGCTCATGGGAATTGTAGTCCATGAACATCTGGAGGACCACAGGTTGACTACCCCTGCCTCAGAGGACCCTGGGGGGAACAGCTGCAGGACAAGTTTCCATCTGTTCAGAAACACTCCCATTCAATTTGCCAGGTTATTAAAATATCTGCCCATAGGATATATCAGCAATAAAATGTTGCTTTCTGTTGACAGCTTTGTGTTAAATCAAGTTGTCTAGAGAATAATTTTGAAATCAGGTGCCAATTTTATTTGTAGTACTATATTAACGATGTTCAAGCATTCTGGATCATAGATCTCTGTGAATATTTATTGTACAAAGAGGCATATTTTATTCTGTGTAGAGCCTGCTATCCCTGATCCTGCCCCGGCAGACCCGGTTGCGGAATCAGATTGAAGAAGGTCTGGACATGGAGCTGATAAAGCAAGAGGCTGAGCATGGGGCTTTGGACATCCCTAGCCTTACAACATATATCTTGGGTATGATGGCAATGCTTTGTGCACCTATCAGAGACGAGGAAATACAGAAACTACGAAGCATATCAGACCCTGTACATCTGCTCAGGTGAGTTCTATTGGACTGGACAAAGACAATTCTGTAAATCAGGAGCTGCAAGCCCTTCTTTAATGACAGCTATTTCTAAGTCAGCCTTTCTCAACTTTTTTACCACTGAGAAACCAATGAAGCATTCTTCAGGCTTTGAGAAATCCCAGAAGTGGGATTTCCCAGAAGTGGGAGTTACTCACAATATGGTTAGGAAGCAAAGCTATGTACATGCCCACCTGGGGCCCCTCCCCTTCCCAACCCCTCCAGGCCCACCATTGGCCATTTTGGGAGGGGGGTCAGCATGAGTATCTATTCTATGGTCATATCACCCAATAAATGCATAAACAGATTTATAAAATATATTACAAATTAATTAATTCCCATGCATTCAGGAAATCCTTCCAGTGCTTTCATGAAACCCTGGTTGAGAAAGCCTGTTCTAAATTATGAAAAATATCCTGAGCATCTCTCCCTGCCATATGACTAAGTTTTGTTGTATGTTAGAAGCAGAACATGAATGAGAAAGCACCAGAAGTCCAGCTATCTCACTCAACAGCACACAGAAAAATCCTCAAAAATAGTTTTTTAAAGAAAATATCTAGAACAGATCTTTTTATGATATCTTCCTGGGTCTGGATGCATGAGCTTCTCTGCAACAGCTGACAAGCTACTAGAAGCTCACAAGCTACTAGTTGGAAATCATTATTTTAAATAATTAATCACCAAATTTATCCCAAAAGAAGATAATTGCCTTAAGAACTTAGATATCATGTGATCCCTGTGATTTTTATTTTATGAAGGCTGTCAGAGCACAGCAGCTTATGGGTGTGTGTATAACTGTATCTTTAGCCATCAAGATAAAGTAAACCTTTACAGTCCCTTGTAATAGAACTGAAAGGTCACATACTCCTACATCCTGCTACAAGATAGGAATATATATAAACAAACATTGACTGTACCCTATCCTATTCTGCTAGATGCAGAACTGTCCTCCATCCCAAGAAGCTTTGTTTAGAGAAAAGGTATATACAACAATCTAGAAAATTAGCAGTTATACGACTGAATAGAAAATATGGAGAAACCTATACTAGAAGGTATAGATTCAAATTCAAATTCAAAAATTTAGGATGATTTGAACAGTTGTTACAGGAAAACTGAATCTACATTTGCTGGGTATGGCATGTAACAGACAGGCAGATAGGATATAGTAGTCGTCAGTTTTCCAAATATTTTACATGTATCCAAAAAACAGGACAACAACTTCACAGAACGCCTCTAGGGAGATAGTATAGATTTGTGCTCATTTGTTTAATATACATTAGAGTGATCCATGGAAGCTTGCAGCATTTGAGTGCACCCAGTGTATTTATAGATGGCAGTTGTGAAAAAAATTAATAAGTTTTTATGCAATATTCAGGTCTTGTCTGATACAGATCTACTAGGGTAGAGTCAGAGTACCTTGACTAAGAATTTTAACATATGATGCACACAGTAACTTTACAAAGGTTCATGTTTTACTTTGATACGTCTTGGTTACTCACCTAATAGACTGGTTTCTGTTTCCAGTAATGAGTAAGTTTCTTCAACGGTAAACTATGTGCATCCAGTTCACTATTGCTTTGATGTATCAGGGACAAAGTCACCTAGAATCTCTTCAGTGAGACTTTCTGCATTAGGGAAATACCCTTGGGTGGAAAATGGAATTAAATCTGCGTACATTATGATTTTCCATATTTCTTTTAAAATGCCTATTTTTATTGTCCAATGAATCTTTAATGTTGGAAATGGCACTTTAGTTGATGTATCTCCGATTTCTGTTTTCTATGACAGAGAGATTTTTCGGATTCTGGACCTAATGAAATTGGACATGATAAATTTTACCATTCAAGCCCTCCGGCCTTATCTCCAACAGCATTCTATCCAGTATGAGAGGAAAAAATTCCAGGAGCTCCTGAACAGATTACCAAGTACATTTTTTGCAGGTAACTGCTGCCAAAGCCTTTCTGTTGAGGTGGCCAGAATCAAGTCCTTCCTGTAAACTTCATGCTAAAAACACAAATACAAAAAGGAAACTGAATTTCAAATAAGCCAGTTTATAATTGAATAGGAGCTCTGCCTCTACTGCTATTACTAATACAAGATTAGTTGTTCACTGTTGTTTGCCTGATTTCCCACATTGTGGCTCAATGTATACATAGCAGCATTCATGCCAAGCTAGTTTGCAAAACTGACAGCATCCTATATGTTTGGACATTGCTCCCCATACCTCGTCTTCCCTACTTTTCACTTCTTGGGGACTGTACTGCCATTTTCATTAAGATAGATTTTAAAAATACAGTTTGAAATTATAATCAGAAACTGATTTTGTGCTAACTATAATCAGTGAAGATGTCAGGGAAGATACAATGTTAACTATTGTTAGCTCTAGAAATTTAAAGGGAAAAAAGCTGGTAAAAAAAGAAAGGGACAGCTCTTAGTTAAGAGAGATGAACTACCAAAAAAGAAAAGAAAAGGAGTCCATATCAGTAACTTGCCTTCTAGTAATCTCTAAAAGTTACAGATTTAATGCTGAGTTTGTGTAGATCCCAGTGAGCTGATACTCTCTTCACTTATTTTTGGGCATAAAGCATGGAGGCAGTTTTGGAATGGATGTGGGATAATAAATTGAAGGTTAATCCTGACAAGGTGGAAGTGCTACTGCCAAGTGAAAGGTCTGACTGAGGTATTATGGTATTGCCTGTTCTGGATAGGGTTGCACTCCACTTGAAGGAACAAGTCTGTAGTCTGTTCTAGCTTGAAGACCTACTACTGAAGATACCATATTGAAGAACAGAATAAACAATGGTTTCATGCAGACTCCCTGCCCCAATGAATAGTTCCTCTCCCAGCCATCCAGCTGTGTCTTGTAAAAGCAGAAAGCAAGGGTAAACTGCTGTTTTCTCCTCTTCATCTACTGTCATAAGCCACCACAAACTGCCAGAATTTGTGGTAGTTCTCAGTTCTTCAGTTCCTACCCTCCACAAAGTCCCAGTCTGTAACAAAGTCCCAAGCCTGTAACCTGTGGTCAGCAGTCAATGTCAGCCACAATAACCACCCCCTAAAAGGGGGAGAGACGAAGGGTGGGGGGAATCCAGGCTCTTCCAGTCCTAACCTCTACCAAAGGCATGAAAAAGGAGCACCATCTTACAGGTCCTGTTGAACTGATAGCTCCTACAGGGCCCTCAGCTCATCTGGGAGCTCATTCCACCCGGCAGGGGAGATCAGTTGAAGCCAGGCGCATCTCCCAAGGGCTAGGGACCACCAGCCTATTCAGAAAAGCTTTTGGGCAGAACTGTACTAACTCTGATAGGGCCCAAATCTCTGGGGGCCCAGACAGAAAACATCATGGTCCTGGTTGAGTCTAGACGTACTTCCTTGGAACCATGGATCACTAGCCACTTGGAACTGGCTGAGCATAACATTCTTCCGGGGGGCATAGGCAGTAAGGCAGTCCTTCAGGTATGTCAGGCCCAGACAGTGTATGGCCTTAAAAGTGATTACCAGAACCTTAAACTTAATCTGAAATTAATCTGGGAGCCAGTGCAGCTGCTGGAGCGCAGACTGGATATGGGCCCTCCAAGGTGTTTCCATGAGGACCCTGACTACTTCATTCTGGATCAGCTGTAGTTTCTGGAGCAGGAATAAGGGTAGGCTCACGTAGAGCAAATTACAGAAATCCAGTCTAGTGATTGTCATATGGATCACTGTGGCTAGGTGCTCCGGGGCCTAATAAGGCATTAGTAGCTTGGCTTAACGAAGATGGAAGAATGCCAGCTGTGCTATTCTTGTGACCTGCACCTCCATAGAAAGGGAGGTGTCGTGATTATGCCCAGATTTCTGGCAGAGTGTGCAACGGGCAGCTGCACCCCAACCAGGCAGGGCAATCGCATTTCCTCACTTGGGTCCTTCCTACTCAGCCACAGGACCTCTGTCTTTGAAGGGTTGAATTTCAATTGACTTTGCCTGAGCCATCCTGTCACTGCTTCCAGACATCTGGCAAAAGACTCGGGGGGGGGGGGCGAGTGCAGGTGGCCATCCATCAGGAGGAAGAGCTGGGTATCATTTGTATATTGATGACACCCGAGCCCAAACTCCTGGACCAACTGGGCAGGAGGGCACATGCAGATGCTGAATAAGCCTAGAGAGAGGACTGCCCACTGCGATACTCCACATGAGAGTTGGCAGTGATGTGATTGTCTTTTTTCAATAGCTATCCTCTGCCTGTGACCCCAGAAAAAGGAGACCAGCCATTCGAGGGCTGTCCTGAGCTGAAAATCCGACCATCCTGAGTGGGTTGGACATGGATTGGGGAGGTGGAGTTTCTCCTTTGGTTAAATAGAAGCCTTTGTAAAAAAAAAATTGCATGTTGCGTGAGGAGGCACAAAGATACTTGCCCCACTAATTGGTGAATATGATTTTATCATGTGTGTTTAAAATTATTAGCCAACTTGGTGGCCCTTGTGAGGGCAGAAAGTAAGACATAAATAAATCAATAAATAATTTTACAATGCTCCCTTCAATTGTGTGCTTGGCCATTGAGGATATAACTAAAAGCATGAAGGATACAAGGAGCAACTTATGAAAACATACATACTTATTAAGTTCTTCTGTCAAACCTCTTTCTCCACTATGTACTTCAGGCAGCCTGGCTCGTACAACTGAGTGGCTACGTGCAGCAGCAGCTAAAGTATCAAGTTCCGATTTGCTACCATCTTCATCCAGCTCTGAGACCAGTGGATCATCTGTTCCGCCACGTTCCTCTGTTCCACCACGTGAAGTGGCTGCTGGAGAAGTTTCAATCTGTAGTCCTACTGCTGTGTTAAACCAAGCATACATGGATTTGCTGCATTGGGAGCCAGGAAAAGAATATCCTGAAGTAAGAGGACAATATGCATATTATTTCTCAAAGATGTCTATGGTGTACTTTTATAGGAGTCCATTAAGACATGTAGCATACCATTTCGCAATTAACAGATGTGTATTTTCTCTTGCTCTGGCAACTTGAGAACAGAAATTGGCCTCTAGAAAATTATTTTTTGAGATTGTGCTTTCTTTTGTAGACTATGTTGATGGACAAAGAACGCTTACGAACCATTCAGATGCAAGTGAATCAACTGGCCATTATTGCAGCAGTTATACTAGTGAGCAGCAGCATATATGGAAATGTGGTGTCCAATTCATCGGGTTGTGTAGACAGATTAAAATGGGTAACTAAAGCCCTCATAGAAGGGCTTCCCAACACAAGGTAAGTTGATTTAACCTTGTTTTATGAAGAAATAAGGCTCCTGGGGATGCATATTGAAGTGCTGTAGCCCTCTCGCAGACTGCAAGCCATGGGAGGCAAGCAGACAGGACTAGGTTTGTTTAATAACATCTATCCTAATGCTGTTTGTGAACATACTCTGCTTAATATTTCTGGGAAAGTCACAGCTTTAGCAAGAGCGGCAATTTATTGTAGGTTGTCACCTTGCAATGATAGCTGGTAAAACAGGAGAGAAATTGAGTCAATAAAAGCTCAAAGAACACTCCTCAAGCAAGAAAGGGTCAAAGAAAGCATAGGCTGCTTGCCAGCTACTGAGCTCCAAGCACAAGCATCACTTTTTATCAATTTTGCAAAATGACAAGTTGACTGCTTATTAAAAGCAATCTTCAGGAAAATTTCATGGACCACCCCATGACAATGTCACATGTATTTATAACTTAGGCTAGCAGATTCTTTACTGGACATCAGCAATCAAATACATCAGGAATTAAATAGCATTCTGTTCCAACTGGGGTACCCTGCTCTCACCAATGACAAGACTGCTTCTCTAAAAGGCCAGATTAGGAGCATTGCAGATAAGGACAATGCAGTACGGACAGTAATTGGTAAGTCACAAAAGTGGATTCTTGTATATTTTTGTGATTTTTACATTTGAATATGAGAATGCAATGTAAAACTATTATAGAAGCATGGATTTCAGTTCCAGGCTGTGAATCATGATCTATATTTATTATTCTGTGTCTATCTTTTCTTTAGTATAATTGAATTTCCATGTTTACAAAATGAGGCATGTATTCAAATTGGAAAGGAAAAGCTAGTATTTTAAAGCTTTTTGTAAATTGAGATTTCTTTCTCTGGATCAGGAAAGGATATACAGTACAAATTATACACAGCCCAACAGCAAATGGTTGGGAAGTAACACTTTTGAGTATTCTCAATGATTTAAGCCCTAGTGCTGCTGGCAAATCCTACAAACATTCTAATTTTCCCTCTCTGTGGGAATATCACTCGTATAACGAGTGATACGAGTGGTAGGATCACTCCGAAATATTATGAAGATTATATATGGACTCATTTGACAGATATTTTGGAATGGTGGTGGAATGGCTCAAGGGTAGTTGCTTGTAGCTGATTCCTCAAAGACAGAGGTCCTGTGGATTTTACCCTAATCCAGAAATTACAACTGGTCCAAAATGCTGCCACATGGTTTCTCACTAGAACATCGTGGAGGGCACACAGAAGACTGGTATTGCGACAGCTACATTGGCTTCCAATAGAGTTCTGGGTTTGCATCAAGGTTTGGGTTCAAACCTTTAAAGCCATACACAGTCTGAGCCTGGCGTATATAAGGTGCCACTTGTCTGAATATGCTCCCTGGAGGGTGCTTTGCTCAGTGACTGTGAACCAACTGATAGTCCCCAGCCCCAAAGAAGTCTGACTGGCCTCAACCAGAGCCAGGGATTTCTCTGCCCTGGCCCCTGCCTGGTGGAATGTGATCCCAGAGGACATCAGGGTCTGAAATATGAAACTCTTCTACCAGGCTTATGGCCAGTTTGGACAATCAAATAAGCTGAACATCAGTGGGCTTCCCCTGCTCTCTACTTTTGCTTGCCTTCTTCCAAGTGAGGAGGACAATAAACATCCAAATTAAATCCACTTATTGGTCTAGCCAATTAGACCTGGGGTATATAGTTTTGCTGTATGATGCTTTAACAATGTACAGTTGATTTTTAACTTTTTAAAATTGTATTTATATAATTTTAAACTACACTGAAATGACAGGTTGAATAAGAGCAGTCCATAAATGTAAATAAAAATAAATGCCTTCCCTAACAGCTATGTAGTTGTGTAATGCAGTGGTCCACAACCCCCGGTCTGGGGACTGGTACCTGTCTGTAGATCAGTCAGTACTCGGCTGCTGTCTCTGAGGCTGCCCTGGCACTCTGCCGCCGGCTCACCTTTGGTGCTCTCCAGGAGCTCTCCCCAGCGTGGTACTGCGCAGCTGCTGGCAGCAGGAAGTCAGGGGCGCTGATGGGAAAGCAAGTGGAGCAGGGGCTCAGGCAGCGATGTCGCTCAGCAAAAAACTACCCCCCTCCAGGCCTCAGTAAAATTGTCAAGTGTTGACCGGTCCGTGGTTATAAAAAGTTTGGGGACCACTGGTGTAATGGACTCATTTATGTAGTCTACTCATAGGCACTTTTCTGGCAGATACGTATCCTATGAAATTGAACATGGCATGGATAAGAGTTAGGCTGAACAGGTCAGGTGAGCACATTTGGAGAGACGGAGAAAGCAAAAAAAACTACAAACAAGCAATTAGATCAAGATAACCCATGTTAGTTTATCTGTAGCAGTAGAAGAGTCCAGTAACAACTTAAATCAGCTTTCTCAACTTTTTTACCCTTGAGAAACCCCTGAAAAAGTCTTCAGGCTTTGAGAAACCCCAGAAGTGATGTGATCATGCAGAATATAGTTGGGAAGCATAGTTATATACATGCCCTCCCAGGGTTCTTCCCCTTCCCACCCTTTCCAAGCCCATAATTGGCCATTTTGAGAGGAGAGAGGTGGGTTGACATGACCATATGTGGTTATATCACCAGATAAATGTTTAATACATTTAAAAAATATGGTAAAAATTAATTAACTCCCACCCATTCAGGAAACCCATCCAGAGCCTTCACAAAACTCTGGTAGATAAAGCTTGCCTTAAAGACTTCACAAATTTTGTGGCTGAGTATGAACTTTCATGAGTCACTGCTCACCCCAGATCTGATCTTAAATTTATAATCTAACTTTCAATTTATTAGGAGTCTAATGAGATGGATAATTAGAGGAACCAATGCTATTTCTACTTTCTTCATTTCTACAGAGCAACGGATTCAAACTTTTCTACGGCACTGTGTGTGTCCTGGTGGCCAGAACTGTAAAAATCTCCCCCAAGGGCTTGCTCCTGTTCAGGAAGAACTGCTGGAAGTTGGCCAGAGGTTTGGTAATTTGACTGCCCACAACAGACAGGTGTTTGGTCCCTACTACTCAGAAATACTGAAGAATTTTCTGCTTCCAGGGGGGAAGAACGGAGGAAGGACAGAGTCCTAACCATCTCAAGCGAGGCAGAGCTTGTGGCAGCAGGGAGAAGGGAAAAAGACTGACAGTTGTTCAGATCGTGCTTTGACTCAAAGTTCAGTGTAATCAACTAAGCAACTGCCCTGCTTTGTGCAGTGGTATCCAAAGCACTTGTACAGCTGGACTGTTGAAGCTGCTGAAATACCAACTGACAATGCCAAGTTCTGCCACAATAAACCTTTGAACAGCTCAAAGTGTTGTTGCTTTGTGTTTTTAGACCTGGCACATGTTCCATCAACTGGGAAGGGTAAGACAAATATCAAAACGATTCAACCATTTATTTATAAGCCAGTCCCAGCTGATTTCATTGAAAGGTATTTACAAGCATGCTTAAGGTTATAGCCTTCTCATAATACACAGCACACTTTAATACTTATATCACAGCAACTAAAACAAAGGTGTGTCTAATTTTATTAATTTAGTATGTTCTAAGTTGTACAATTATGAAAAAACAAAACAACAAAACGACTGCTGGAAGCTCAGGAATATTTACAGTCTCGCCTTGTTGTAGTGAGGTCAGTCTATGTT
The DNA here is from genome assembly GCF_049243985.1 of Paroedura picta. Taxonomy (NCBI): domain Eukaryota; kingdom Metazoa; phylum Chordata; class Lepidosauria; order Squamata; family Gekkonidae; genus Paroedura; species Paroedura picta. The sequence goes on along the minus strand of NC_135372.1, from coordinate 96,900,928 downwards.
GTTGTTGCACAGATTGGTTATGTTTGGTACCACAAACTGGACAGAGTAACATTTTTATATACAGGAAATAAAAAGGAAATAGTTCAAGTATCAAAATACAAAGACAGATTAAATAACATTTTATTACAAATCAGTCCCACTGCCATACATCACAATTAGCAAAAAAGTGTCTACATTGTAAACCAAACTGTCTGTGACCAAGAATCTCAAGAATCTGCCTGCTCCCTCAGGGGTGAGCACAGCAAAAAGTCCTGTTGATAGACATTCATACTGATCATGCAAAAGGGGACAGAATAGAGGAGTGAAGTATTACTGAACCCATTCCAGTTTCAGTATGGAAGTTATTTTAAAAAGTGATGTACTACCAAAAAATTGTGTAAGCGCCACAAGCAGACCAGCACAGCTTACCACTTGAAACTGCTCTAAATTGCTTTTCTGAGGGGGAAATTGGCATGTATTTCATATACAAACATTCCTCAAGCTAAGTTTTTTTTAAAGCTTAAGGCCAGTTTTTTATGACCAGAATGGAATAAAAGGATTATAGAAATTTAAGTCTACTGATGACAGAAATCTTTGTGATACAGGAAACTTATGGAGCACTGGCAAAAGGACTATGGCTAGCTCTAGGGACAGCATTTTCATTGAAGACCTCAAAAATTCAGTACCAGGAATACAGGGCATTTTTCTTAACTTGCTGTAAATCCCTGTAAAGAGGCAAAAGTTTCAAATACTGTACAAGCATCCAAATGCTTTTCAAGCCTGAGGATAACAAGCTCTGAGGAAAAGCCAAGTCCACAATGCCTTTGATTGCCTAAACGGGAGATGCTATCATAGATATTGCTACATCTGTGTAAACTCTGAGAAAGGAAGCACCTGATCACTGGAAGAAACTAGAAAGCTTTCATCATCTCTTTCTACAACCAACCACCCTGTAATGCTATCCCTTCTCCAAAGAAAACAGTTCAGTTTGCATTTTCTCAGAACAGACTTGTCTGTTTACCAGTTTTATACTAACACCAGCATACCAGTCACATATGGACTTAAAATGAATACCATGTTCCCAATATTCATCTACAAATTATTTTCAAATTCAGACCTTTTAGATGGCCAGTTGGCTCCCTCTGCATTTTCATCAACTGGAATAACACTAAACTACATCTTAAAGATACAGCAGTAACTGAAAGTTAGACAAGCCATCAACACAGTAGCAGGATACTAAATCCATCACGCCCACCATTGATTTATTTGTACTTTCTCATCTTTCCAAAAAGGCCATAGAAAGATGCATTAATCACAGCCAAAACCAGTGTTAGAGACTGTGAAGATACATGAAGCATAATAGTACAGCTTCCATCTGAACCAGAAATCAACTGTTTCAGCATAATGCCCCAAATCTCCACATTTTATATTCTGAAATTGTTATAATAAGTTTACTTAAATAATGTAATATAAAAAGTGCTAATCAGTGAATAAACCTTAAAAAACCCTACCCTCCAGGACACAACCATATTTTTAAAACATGGCAATTGAATGAGAGCCATAGCAAAGAGAAACATCAAAGAGCCATAGTCCAGTTACTCAATATAAGTATATATACGTGGGAGAAAAACTATTTTCACTGGAAAAGCAATATTACACTGCTGCCTTTTTTGCAGTGAAAGTAGACCCTGTACCTGCATTTTGCAAGGCCACATACTGTTGGTTTTCATTAAGACAATCTATTTTCCACTTAGTGAACTTATGAAGTGTGTAAATCATCTAGTATTAGTACCTTTACATTAAATGTTTATAATTGCAATGATTTGGGAACCCTTCTACAGCTTACCCAAGCTGAGAGGGAAACTATACCGTTAAATGATTCTGGTGTCCTCTCAGCTGTTTTTGATAGTTTTAGTAAAGATTCTCCATCCCCATCAATGCAATATGCTACACTGAATATGTGGATTTTACAATATCACTGCTTGTAAAAAAAGAAATGTTTCAAGCTAGAACATATGGCATCAGTCTCTTGACCTTGGAAGTCTCCATTTTCTTCCTAGAAATGCATACTGCTTTTTTGTTAGTCTGTCACTGGAATCCCTTTCCACTCAACTCTGGAAGTCCTTAATGAGTAGCCAAGGACACATCCCAGAGCCGGGTGTTGATCTTCATAACGCCAGGATTTCATTGCTTCTTAGTACTCTGCCCATTTACTACATTTCCTTGGTGGAACGCAGATGTCTGTAGTTCAGCTTAGCAGAAGCAAACAGAATGGGGATAATATTAATGGAAATATAAATAGGGAATGAATGATTGCATTTATGTCAAACAACTGAAGGATGCTTACGATGATGGACAAGTCAACAAAGCTACAGCTTTGGGTTACAGCCATTTGGAACAGGCTGCCTGTTCATAATTGACTGTTTGATAGCTCCTGGATAATTAATGACCAAAAGGCATGTGCACTGTTTTAGAAGAAGCAAACACCAACAACACTTTCAGATGTCACTGAGAGCTGCAGAATGTCTCATTAATAGCTACCAACCTTGGCAATAGAGATTTAAGTTCTTCAAAGGAGGGAAATAATTTCCTTAAGCATTCAAACATCAAACATGGGAACACATGCAAAGCAGAGATGTATTTTGAGATTACTTCTCAAACAATTTTTAAAGGGCTTTTTTTGTATTTAAGCAGCTGAATTTATTATAGTAAGTGAAGAAGAAAAGCAGCTCTTTTCTACTACAAGTTTAAGAATGTTCTTTCCTAAGGTATTATAGGTTTCCTAACTTGTGTTTGCATAAAAACCTTTGGTTTTTATCCAACAGAAGCTCCTAATTTGGAACAAGTGGTTACAGCACCTTGACACTTCTTACTTCATAGAAACAAGACAACAAAGCATGATTATAAGAAAGACAGAACTCAAAAGCTAAGGAAGAAGCTATAAGAGCTTTAGAGGTCCTGGCTACAAGGAATTAGAACACTGTAGCACCACTCTTCTAGTGTCACAGAGCAAGATCCAAATGTAAAGAGGAATGTGTACGGAGCATATAGAGAAGCCTAAATAAAAATCACAACCCTGGTTGTGCAAGATCAAACAAGAACTAAGAATCATAAGAGAATGGGCTTGTTTTGGAACAATACTCAGGGAAGAGTGGAACTGTGAAGGAAACTGCTCCTGGAAATTATTACAGGGACAACAAGTGCCAAGCCTCACGCAATCTACTGACTGACTTTCAAGAGAAAATTGGGAATATGTTTGAGAGCTTTATCCAGTATGGTGACTAGACTGTGGTTTTAGCTCTTTTACTATATATATGGTTTGAAGGGGAAAAGGGTCTTAATACAAAAGTCAGTATTTATTTGCAGTCATTCTTTAAGGAGCGAGGTAAAGCTTGTATTTGAACAATGTGAGAAGCCAAACACAGTACACACTGGCCTGTCTGGGAATGGTAAAATGCTTTGGTATCTCCAGGGTACTCAAAATGTTGCAGACTCCAGGGAAATAAGGTCAACATAAGGCTTTGACTGTTACATGTTTTCTTCCAAAGGGAAAATATGCTCTACAGGAACAATATTTTCTACTACCATCATCCCCATATCTTTTACATTTTGGTTAGATTCTTCAATAGACATCTGTACACAGTTTAGAATTCATGACCTGTGCCTTTGGAAGGTTTAATAAATTCAAAATCCAAAGAATATTTTAAAAATGTGTAAGCAAAATGGCTGGTGTGAACAGAAATTTCTAGTGACAGATCCTATAACGAAAACGGCAAAAACTGGTCCCCTGTGTAATTACAGGACAGATTAAAATATTCTTCTAGGGCACTATTTATACCAAGCCCAACTCCTAGCAAAAAAAGAGCTTAACAGGAGCAGTCACATTGTCTAGTAGGCTTGTATATTATACCATGCAATGAGGTTTCCAGGAACAGCAAGGATTGTGAGTATGATCCATGCTAGGAAATCTGGTGAGTGAGAGGTTTGCAAGCAGTATCACAGTGGTCAGCGTCTTCTGAGATGACAGGTAAAGAACACTACTTGTTGGAACAGTTTGTGGCCGTGGCTCAGTATGGAGGTATAAATCTAGATTGAGACAGCATGTACCTATTGGAGACCAAAGTTCTAAAACAGTCCAAGAATAAGAATTCTAAATAGAAAAGGCCTATGGAGTGTTACTTCACCCCAGAAATTCACAGTGTCAAAATGAAGAGAAAGTCAAAAAACATCAGATGTTTTCCCAAATCCATATATTCGACTCCCATTGGCTTTGTTACTCCCACCTCACAGACATCTTAAACAAGTGGCTCTTTCAGTGAGTTACCCTTGTTTCCGAGTTAGGAGAATTCACAGTGTTCAGTAGAAATCAGATACAAAAAGATGTTTAGTTTGTGGTATCCTAATGCTGCTGTCTCTGATGGTGCCAAACCTATTGCCAACAATGGGAGGAAGGAAGGGTTTAGAAGAGCAGACAGATCAGACTGCAAAGGCACGGTTAGACTGGATGGATGCAGGATTGGTTTTCAGAAGATAGTAGTCTCATACTTAGTGCTGAGGGTCCTCTTGGAAGAATCCTGCTTAGGCTCTACAACCCAGGACACACTAGCATGGGATTGGGAGTCTTGGTCCACTTCAGATGACTCTAGCTAGAAAATATTGGAAAAAAAGGTAATGTCAGGCAAGTCATTCAGATGCAATAATCTGAAGGAAGAACTGCAAAAGTCTTAGATAACAAATTAAAAGACAGACATTTATGTAGAAATGTGCATTTAAAATTCCATCATAATTATTGCCAGTGGCCCATTATGCACGGCCGCCGAAACGGCGATTTCGGGTCACGTGGAAAACGCGGAGGGGGAAGACGCGATGCATACCGGTTATGCACGGGGCGGGGCGCGACGGCGGCAAAACCCAGAGTAACCGATTATGCACGCGCCGATCCGGGCGCCGCTTCTGGTTGCGCCCCGCTCACCCGGAAGCTGCGCTTTCTTCCGCGTTTCACTGACGCGGCTTTTTCGGCGGCATGCACCGAAGCTGCAGCCGGTTGCAGCCGGCTCCGTGCGTTATCCGTGATTTTAGTCGCCGCCATTCCACCCCGAATGTGCGCTAAAACCCCCGTGCATAATGGGTCAGTCTTTTGCATCAGGCTACAGAAAGCTAGTTTTATGATATTAATAGTTAATTTTCTTTAAACATTCACATACATTGATATATTCTGATGGCATTTCGCTAAAATTCACTGAAAGCAGTGAATCAGCTATACATGAACATAAAATCCTGCCTTAGACCAATGTTGGTGGCATTTAAGGTCAGAACTAACTGCTCTCACTGAAAGTTTTTTTTTTATGGTCTTCTCAGCCAGTCTTCAAAAACTATAGTAAGCAACCTACAGTTAGGTTTGTGTGGTGTAAGTAACAGAACTTGTGTGGTGTAAGTAACAGAGTGGTAAAACAGTATGTCTTTCACATTTTAACACTGGTGAGAAATATATCTAGCTTGTTTTCAAAACTCCTGTTATGTGAGGGAAAACTGAATGAATCAGTTTTAACAGACACTCAAAAGAGAAGGAAATAGAATGAGGGAACAAGAATAGAATGAGGGAGTCTTTTAAGGAGAATGATTATAGACAGTTTTGATCATAACCAAAGACACATGACTACAAGAAGGGTAAAGACCTTAGTTCCTTGACTAACAGACTGCAGCGGCAGATAGGAGGGACGGTGTGTAGTACAGGTGTGACAATAACAACAGCGACTATCAGGAGGGAACGGCACCTGAAGTACAGGAGCAAGCAAAACAAAGACAGAAGGCAACATTAAAGGACAGCAACAACTATTAGATAACAATGTGGACCCATCATGCTTGTGCAAGATCAAGGAGGACACACAGGCAATTGAATGCAAAGCTACTCGGTTTGTTGTTGATATGCTTGAAGAACGGAACCTTGGATACTCACTGTGAGGGTTCCTTCTGCTCTGAGGTTAGGAGACCATCTTGGAAGGGGTGATTCCCACTAATTGCTCAGGTAGGCAGGATTAAACTCTTCAACTTCCTGTTTCCTGGGTGGGCATTGCCCTGGCTCAGTTTGGTTACTTCATGAGCTAATGAACCCAGGAACAGGAAGGAACAGAACAGAGATAAAGTAATAACCAGAACAAGTAAGTTACTGTTAGAAGCATAACCAATTATAACCAAAAAAACTCACAGAATGGGGTTAAAGAAGGATTAGAGCCAGCAGGCATCTTCCCCTGCTGCTTGATCATGTTAGACTGAGGATCCCACTTTTGTAGATGTCCTCTGTTTTTTCTTTGTGTTGGTGGGTGAAGTGGGACAAGCCATCTTAACCTCAAAGTAGAAGGAACGCTCACAGTGAGTATCCAAGGTTGTGTTCTTGCTCCGAGGAGGAGGGTATCTTGGAATGGGATTTTCAATAGCAGTGCCCCAGTGATGGGTGAGAACTGATACACTTCTACCATTTCCTGCAGAACTCTATGTCCAAAGGTGGCATCAGCTGAGGAGAAGGAATTATTTGTAGTGTATGATGAAGGTTGATATTGAAGATCATGTTGCCACTTTGCATATTTCCTCCACTGGGGCTTGATGATCAAAGGCAGCAGTAATGATTGCACTTTCTCACTGAGTAGACTTTGATCCTTACTGGAACTGGAATGTTGATCACCTTGTAATCAAGGGAGAAGCACTGCCAAAGGAGGAGCTGACAGCTGATTTGGACAACTTACTTACTTATTTGGGGCTGTTAACAATATGAAAAGAGTCTGCCTTTCTGATGCATTCTGTATGCTGGAGATAGATTCTGAAGTCTTCCAAAGGTCAAAGGAGTGCCACTGTCTCTCCTCTGACTGACTACAACACAGAAAGAAGGAAGGGACGTGAATCCTGTGAAAGTTGAATACACTTCAGCTATGAAGATTAGATCCGGCCTGAGCAAAGCCTCGTCATCATGGAACCTTTTCTGGCTGAGAGAACTCTCAGTTATGATATTTTTCTAGCTGAAGTCACAGCTGAGTGAAATAAGCTTTTTGTGCACAGCCATTAAAAGTAATATCCCCTGAGGATTTGAAAGTAATGAACTGTGAGAGTCAGAAGTACTATATCCAGGCTCAATTTATTCGTGGAGCACAGGAAGGTTGATCCACACAACCCCTTGGAGGAAGTGGAATCATAGAATCATAGAGTTGGAAGGGGCCATACAGGCCATCTAGTCCAACCCCCTGCTCAACGCAGGATCAGCCCAAAGCATCCTAAAGCATCCAAGAAAAGTGTGTATCCAACCTTTGCTTGAAGACTGCCAGTGAGGGGGAGCTCACCACCTCCTTGGGCAGCCTATTCCACTGCTGAACTACTCTGACTGTGAAATTTTTTTCCTGATATCTAGCCTATATCGTTGTACTTGTAGTTTAAACCCATTACTGCGTGTCCTCTCCTCTGCAGCCAACAGAAACAGCATCCTGCCCTCCTCCAAGTGACAACCATTCAAATACTTAAAGAGGGCTATCATGTCCCCTCTCAACCTCCTTTTCTCCAGGCTGAACATTCCCAAGTCCCTTAACCTATCTTCATAGGGCTTGTTCCCTTGGCCCCAGATCTTCTTCATCGCTCTCCTCCGTACCCTTTCAATTTTATCTACGTCCTTCTTGAAGTAAGGCCTCCAGAACTGCACACAGTACTCCATAGTCTGCAGGGCCAATCTGTAGCAACAAAGATCACTTCTGCTTCTTCTTGTCATATCATCCATAGAGCTGGGACTGGGAGGGTGCATAAGGGTGTACCGTAGGCCCTTGAGCCAAAGAGATGTTACAACAAAACCTTGATACTTGATTGGGTTTCAAGGCAAACAATTCCCTAAAGAGTGTGAGAGATCTGAGACACTGAAGGAGATGTGAAAAATTATGCTATAGGCCAACTGGATGGTTTGCAGAACCCAGTGGTCTGGTTGAGACTGAATCAGGAACCTGAAAGTTGAGCAGCAAAATAGGTTAAAATTAAAATATAAACATTTAAATTGAAGAATCAGAACCTGTGCAATATTGCACATGGTATGACCTCAGACCACATGTGTTTCAGCACAGAGGGTCCTCATCAATGGTCAAATAAAACATATGCACACATATGATACAATATTGCAGTATTACAATTAAAAATCAAAGTTGTCAAAATCCACCACTGGCCGAAGCCAAGGTTCAATCCTGAATGTGTATTCTCATGTGTAAACCAAAACAAAGTGATCTGGTCTATGGTCATACCATTTGCAACCATTTAGACTGTATGTGAAATATTGTACAAACTCTAATTTTTTTGTTTTAATGTTGTTTTAAATATTCTTAATGTGCAATTTATAATAATTATTTTATTAATAGATGTTAATCTAGTTTGTTGCTCAACCTTCAGGTTCCTGACTCGTTTTCTCAGGTTGGGTTTTTGTTAACATTTTTGTTTTTCATCTGGTTGAGATTAAACTATTGGGTTGGAATCCTTGAACCTGGCCACCTACCAAAATGTCCCTGGCCAGCCGACTCAGCTTGTCAAACCTGTAGGACTGAAGCTGGTGTGGAGGGCCTCTTCAAAGGGGCTTCAGGTATTTGAACACTGGGCCCTCCTTTGACTTGGTCTAACAAGGTGTGATAGGAATGAAAGGAATGAGAGGAAATGAATCTTCCATCACAGCTCAACAGACACTTGAGCATCGCCCTCTTATTATCACTAGTTTCCACTAGAATCTTTTTAAGATAGTCCACGAACATCTTTTCACCCTGGAGTAGGTATACTATTATTATAAAAGGAGATTCTCTTGCCATGCATGAAGCCAGAGAACCATAGAGCAGCTGCCATGGAGCAGGATGCAAAGGGGTGGCATCTGTACAGAGGGTGGCATCTTCTAGGCACGTGACTGCCTTGAGAACACAGTTGGCACTTTCTATTTCCTTTCTGATGTTGCTAGGAATAAATAGGACTAGCTTCCAGGCCCACACAATGGCTGCTCCAGATATTAAGGCAGATGCAGCCCTAACAGTCATTGCTATTGTCCCCTGTGACTCCCACAGTGAACAGTGCACTTTTGTTTCCAATCTATACAGATCAAACCCCATCCTGAGACCAGGCCAATGGCTTGTAGTGTAGCACTGCTACTGGAGCATCCACCAGGGGAACCTGTAAGAATTCTATACCATGAGAAGCCAAGGAATAAAGCTTTGGGTAACAATTGTAAACCACTTGTTAGATAGAGGCTTAGCCCACTTTTCCTTTATCAGCCTTTAAAAATATCAGGAAAAGGAAACCAACCTCAACGAGGATGCAGCCCTGCGGGGGGGAGAATTCATTGTTCCCTCAGGACCTGGATTTATTCCCTAAGGGTTCCTCTCCAAGGTAAAGCAATTCTGTAAGGTCTAAGTGCTAGGCTGGCTTTGGATAAGAGAGACTGGGAGTCACCTGCATTGAACAAGCATAGGAACTGTTCAGCAACTATAGGCACCTCCTCTGAGAAAAACTTTCCCACCTCCCTCTCAGTTTCTGACTGCGACTGTCTCTCCCTGAGAGGCTGCCCTGGACGCTGGGAGGGGAAGCTTTGTGGACTGAGAGTCCTGATAGGATGAAGCACGCCCTTCCATACACCAAGACCCTGAGATAAAGTAGAAGAGGATCCTTACATTCCTTGAAGTTTCTCTCTGATGGCTGTGTTAAAAAATTCCAAGTTCTGGGGGAGATAGCACCTTAGGCTCCATTCTAGTGGTCAAGAATTCCCTCTAGTTTAGGAATTCAACAGAGAAAACCGGAATGCTATCATAGTTTTCCCCTTGGGTGGAGGGATCCAATGCCGGGAGCCTGGAGTGTTATCATAGTCTCAGGGGCTGAACTTGCAGTCAAGAGAACAGTTTGCACCCAATATGCTATTTTTGTACCCAATATGCTATTTTATGGTATGATTTTATGTGCTTTCATTTTGAGCCATGAGCCATTTTGAGCCAAGGCAGTCTTCCTAGGCCACTCCGGACTACAGTCAGTGTAATAAAAGTAGATATCTTAATGAGACAGAAGGAAGAGGGTCTCCATCATTTTTAGTGATTAATCTCTTTAACATTCCTATGGAGCCTCTGAGGCTCAATCCTGACCCATTCTTCTCCACATCTCTCCAAGGAAGGCGGGGGGAATGCAGAAAATACTGTTAAGACAAAAGAAGCAGCAGACAAGAGGAGGTGTAAAACAGTATGAAGAGAAAGATGGACAGGCTGGAGATATTAGGAATCTCACCCTCATGTATGAAAGTTTTATAGGAGAAGAGTATGTACAAAAGTGTGAGAGAGCTTTGATCCAGAGCTGCACTCCCTAATGAGTCAAGAAGCAAAGTGGGTTGGGCAACTCCAATCCAGGAGACAAGAAGTTAAAGAGTCCCTGATCAATTGGTGGAAATCACCCATTCCAAGATGCCCTCCTCTTCAGAGCAAAAACAGGGTGCTGTCAATGTCGATTTATAATTCTTTATTGAACATGATCAGAAAATTCCTTATGCAAGCAGAAAAAGAAAAGGAGTACACGGTAAATATGATATGAGGAAAAAACCTGTGTAAGGTCAAATTTTTTTGCCTCATCTTCTTACTATATTTCTTTATTATCAGTACCAATCTACCAGTATTACATATTGGTTTTGCAAATTTTTCTTCTTCAGATGAAAAATAAAATAGCATTTTACATAACATAAAAATATATACAGAATTTATAATATTCAATATTGTACATTAACACAAAGCTAAGATGCTAGTTCCAATTTTATAGATGCCAGCTGCTTCTCTTTGTTTCAAAATTTTTATACCTGTGTTGTTTTACCACTTCCAGAACCACAGTCTTTTTCTGAGTGTGATCAATGGGGTCTTTAAAATTCTATTTTTATTCTTAGATTTATGTTCTGATCTTTTAATTTTAAATTTTCTATAAAATTGGAATTTTAACACTTCATGGCCTCAGTCATGACAATGAATTAGCTGCATTTATTTAAATGTGATGCAGCTGTGATTTGCTTAAAATTGGCCATATTCTGAGCTGTTGAAATGATTAGTGCACACTAGAGGGCGTTTTCCACTTGGATACACTTAATATCACATTATACTTTGATAAGATTCTCCTTTAGAGTTTATTTTTGAATGTTAGTAAAAGAATGCTAGAGTTATATTAAAAACCTTATGATGGTGTAAAACAATTATGATGAACTGTATTGAGCATAAGAAGAGCATGCTAGCTTTGTGTTAATATACAATATTGAATATTATAAATTCTGTATATAACTTTATGTTAAGTACAGTATTTGCTGGCGTATAAGACTACTTTTTCCCCCTGAAAAACATGCCTCCAAGTGGGGGGTCGTCCTATACGCCGGGTGCACTTCAGTTGGGATAGACATAGCTGCCCATAGTTGCCCATAGTACTGTAATGTAATGTAACAAACTCTATATTTTGAGTGGAAATGTTGGGGGGTCGTCTTATATGCCCAGTCGTCTTATACGCCAGGTATAAAAATGCTATTTTATTTTTCAGCTGAAGAAGCAAATATTTTCAAAAACAATTTGTAATACCAGTATACTGGTAATAATAAAACAACATAGTAAGATGACATGTCAAAAAAATTTTTGACCTTATATTCATTAGACAACATAAGAATATGAATAATGGGTTCAATGCATTGGTACTAAAATGGGAAATCAAAATGCTTCTTGCAAATACATGCTATATTTGTTTTAGGGGAAAGAAAATATAGCCTAAAGTGCCCTAAGAACCAAAAATCCTGGAAGAAAAGCCAATTCACAGCACAAAAAATTTTTTGTATTTCCGTGGAGGGATTTTTTAAAACTTAACTTTTGATCTCAGTCTCTAGATCTAAGATAGGGACATGAAACTGTGTGGCAAATGTCTCACTGCAAGAAGAATCTCTCTCACACACACACGCTCACTCAACATGGTGGGAGGTAAATATTTTCACATTCATTCAGTGCCCTGTGATACGAACACACTTCATCAGATCACAGTGTGGAATAATTTGCAAGTGAATGAGTGGTTCTTGCCCAGAATATTTTATCAACAGTACATTATGAAAAAAATATTTCCAGCTGCCCCTAGTTTGAAGCTCACCAGAATCTTCAAAAGGCAATTCAAATACCTGATCAATGTTATATCAGTCTCAGTAAAGAGCCTGTAACCCTTAAGAGTCTTTAAGCACTGTTTTCTAAATCAGGGGTAGTCAACCTGTGGTCCTCCAGATGTTCATGGACTACAATTCCCATGAGCCCCTGCCAGCAAATGCTGCCAGGGGCTCATGGGAATTGTAGTCCATGAACATCTGGAGGACCACAGGTTGACTACTCCTGTTCTAAATCAATGTGCTTCCTAGTAGATTATGGTCACTTAACATTCATACATGAAAACTCTGTCATTACACTCTTGCATACGACTTTTGCTCCAACAGTGACATTGTTGGTACTTCTTATGATCACATAAAAGCAGTGATACTTCTCAGTCATGCTCAAAGTATTCCCAGGTAAGAGAGAGAGAGAGAGAGAGAGAATGCACACACACACATGGGAGGGTACGCCAAACTGTTTCTCTTATTTATGTACTGTATTTATTATTTAATTTGTATCCCGCCCCTCAAAGTCTTGGGGTGTCTAACAAGGTAGGGTTTACAGTAAAACCTGGAAATTAAAACAAGGCGTTATAAAATAAAGAAAACATTTATACAATTCCTCCATAAAACCAACAATCCAGACCCCGCCTTATTGGTCCCAGCATGGGTATAATTGGGCAATCTGGAGGAAAGATGGTAAGATTTCTATGCTGAAGATAGAGAATATGTATACAGCCATATATATAGATGTATGTAGAGGTGTGTAGGGGAAGGCCAGATAATAGCTGCTACATGCAGTAGTATGTGTGCACTGATTTCAACCAAAGGCTTGGTGGAAGAGCTCCATTTCATAGGCCCGGCGGAACTGCAGGGCCCTGATCTCACTTGGGAGCTCATTCCACCAAGCTGGGGCCAGGGCCAAAAAGGCGCTGAACCTGGTCGAGGCCAAATGCACCTCTTTAGGGCCAGGGACCACTGACCTGTTGGCACTGGCCGAGTATAATGCTTATCAGGGGGTGTACTCAGATAGGCGGTCTCCTAGATACACTGGACCCAGACCACGGATGGTCTTAAAGGTCAATACCAGCACCTTAAATCTAATCTGGAATTTCACTGGAAGCCAATGCAGCTGCTGAATAATAGGTGTTATATGGGTCTTCCAAGGTGTTTGAGTGAGGACCTTGGCACCAGTTTTAGTGAGGACATCTTGCACCAGTTGTAGTTTCCTGAGAAGGTATAAGTGAAGACCCGTGTTCAGTGAGTCACAGTAATCCAGCCTAGAGGTGGTCTGTGATTCCTTGAAGGCCCTTGGTGTAACAGCTAAATTCTGAGTCCCTAACTAATTCAAAATCCCTTCTGCTGTCTCACAGGTGCTTGATGGACTATTACTTCTCATCTGCTGTTCTTACTAGACTAAGTGACTAGAGTTCACACAAATTATAAGAGTAAGTTTAATCAGAAATCAGATCAATATAGGGGTAACATTCTTTGCACGTAAGATGCTTTCTATAACCTGTGAATACATATCATGTTAAGAACTAGCATAAAACTACAAATGAGAATGAAATTTCTTCCAGGATACGTACCGCTGACTTCCTCATGCTGGCTCGAGGTTTAGGCACTGGTTTTGAAGATTTTGTTTCTACCATTTCAGATGTCAAAACACCTGTTGGTTTTGATTTTTGGGCTTGCAAGGCCAGCTGGTAGGCTACTTCAAATGCTTGACCAAGTGTCAGAATGATTTCATATGTCAGAGTCTTGAGAGACAAAACACAAGGCATACATTATTTCAAACTCCAGGAGACATGGATTTTAGTCACCTCTAGCAAAAATATGGAGCACTCTGTGGCACCTTTACATTTTTTAGAGTGCAATCCTAAACAGGTCTACTCAGAATCCCACTCAGATCTATTCAATGGGGGCAACGTCCAAGAAAACTTCAGCTCCAAGGCTGTGCAGTTCTTTGCAACTCCCCCACCACTTAAGAGTCCACTTTATATGCAAGCAGATCTGTCTGTCTGTCTATCTATCTATCTATCATCATCATTATTATTATTAATTGAACTTATAGCCCACCACTCCCACGAGGCTCGTGGCGGGTCACATTCGCTAAAACCCCCCGTAAACCTCCTAATACAATAAAATCCCACCTAAAAACCAACCCAACCTAACCCAAGCCCAAGTCCAAGTAGCGGTGGAACTACTCACCCCAACCCATATCCCAAGGGAAGGAGGAATAACTAATCACCGCCAAGAATAACCCTGGGGGGGCACTAACTACCTTCGAGGTGCCAGCCTCAACCATAAACCTGGCAGGAGAGCTCCGTTTTGCAGGCCCTGCAGAAAGCTGGTAAATTCCGCAGTCCCTAAATTCCGCAGAGCCCGCAGCTCTTCCAGGAGCTCATTCCACCAGGTGGGGACCAGGACCGAAAATGCCCTGGCCCTGGTCGAGGCCAGACGCGCCTCCCAGGGGCCGGGTATGACCATCAAATTTGTGCCCACAGAGCGCAAAGCCCTGTGGGGGTCATAGGGCGTAAGGCGGTCTCTCAAGTATGTAGGTCCCAGACCGCAGAGGGCCTTAAAGGTTAAAACCAAAACCTTGAACCTGATCCGGGCAGCAATCGATAGTGAATGCAGCTGCCACAGCCCAGGCTGGATGTGTGTCCTCCACAATGTCCCTGTGAGGACCCTAGCAGCTTCATTTTGTACCAGCTGTAATTTCCGGATCAGGCGCAGGGGCAGACCCGCGTAAAGAGCCAATTTGGTGTGGTGGTTAGGAGTGTGGACTCAATTACAGCAACAGTGCAGCGCAAAACACCTTTTTCAAGGGCAGAAAGTAAGGAAATTACTCTCACCTTATTTATTTATTTATTTATTATTTATTTATTTCATATCCTGCCACTTCCACAAGGGCTTATGGCGGCCCTTGTGGGAGTCAACTCTGAAACTCTCCTGAGCCCTGAAACTCTATATTGACTGAGCTGAGGCTAGGCAGAGGATTTTGTATGCTTTTAAGTGACTGTATGGGACTTAAATATGTGACTGTAAATAAAGTTGAACTGTCACTAGAAGACCAACTGACTGTAAATAAAGTTGGGTGTTCACTAGGAAGGCATATATAGAACTAGATCAGACAATTTCAGAGATCCACTGAGCTCTGTGGGCTACTTCAAGAATTCAATTTTTGGGAACCTCATCAATCAGCCCTTGAGTATTTTTGCACAACTGAATGTGAACTATGATTTGTGTCCAGGATTTAGATGAGAAGCAGACAAATGTTTTCAAATTTCATGCAGCTTGCCAATCTATTCTATGAAAAGTTCTCTTGAAGATGCGAATGTAGAATCACGGAGGTGGGAAGAAGCCATTCAGGACACCCAGTCCAACTCCCTGTGCAATGCAGAATTAGCCTAAAACATTCTTGACACCTCTACTTGACACATCTTGATCATTTATGATGATAAAATAAAAATTTATATAATTACAAAATAAAAGAGCATGTGTGGTATCAAATAGCAGAAAACTGTATCCTGTTACAATTCAAATATTCATGTTAACATGGCTAAGATTGTTTTAAAAAATTTAACTTGTACGATCAAAATGTATTGTGTTTAAGTAGGGAAAATCTGTTTTAATTTTTTAAACACTGAAAATGGAAACACTACTAGGGGAGATGCAGCATGTAAGTTGTCCTTAAGAACAGCAAAGCCCAGATTCCTTCCTTAAATATTTGAACATAGTTATATGGAAGACAATAAGCTCCATTCTCAGAACACAAGACTCAGTCAAACTATCTGCAAATGATTTGTAGGAAGTTGAACATAAGGTTATCTATCAAGGTTTCTATATTCTTCTACATTACTTACAACATCAACGGTACTGAACACATGGCAGTAGTGGTGGCTGGTTTGCAAGTCCTTGGTAATATAGGCAAATGTACAGAGATCCTCTGGGTCCTGAGCAGCACAGGAAATGTTCCTGATTTCATGCTCTGCAATCACATTCTGCCAAACATAAACAAAGAGAACTTTTTGCTTGTTATTTCACCACAATTTACAAAAGCATAGATTAGAATCATAGAATCATAGAGTTGGAAGGGGCCACACAGGCCATCTAGTCCAACTCCCTGCTCAGGGAAGGGGCCCTTTCAAGGCCCGTTCTTAGGAACGGGCTTTGAAACTAGTAGCAAAATATTCTACAAATGGAGTGACTCCTCTGTATGTCATCTTAGTGGATTTTAAATCTGTGCTTGACTTCGTTTCACATTGCCACATTGTCAGCAACTCTGATTAAGTCAATAAGGGTATCTGTATGCATGTGTGTATATACACAATGACACAGGTTTCAAATATAAGTGAAAGCTCAACAGGACCAGGGCCAGTGCCTTTTCAGCCCTGGCCCCAGACTGATGGAATGCTCTGCAAAGAGAAATCAGGGCCCTGCAGGACCTTAACCAGTTCTTCCAGGTCTATGATCAAGGCCCTGGTGGATCATTAAAAAAGCTGGCCTCACTACTACAAAATGAGGGAAGAACTACCCTGTAAAGATCTGAACCACTTCAACCTAAAGTAGTTGGGGGCTACAAAATAGATTATTTTATTGAATGTATATATGATTTTATATTTTTATTGACTATTAATTCATGTTGTTATCTGCCCTGAGTGGTCAGGAGGGGTGGATTACAAAAATAAATATTTATTTATTTTTTATTTATTTATCATGGAGGTTAACTGAATATCCAATTCTGGCTGAGAAGGTCATTCTATAAATTCTGAGTAGTGGGGCAGTTAAGTGTTCATGGGATAGTCCCATTCTAGTCATGATTGGCTTCATAGGGTGGCACTTGAATTATGTTTATTTTTCACTTTATTTATTTATAGTTTAGACATCTATGCCACTGCTCCCATGGTCACCGGCTCATGTTGGCTTACAACATTTAAAATACAGTAAAATTAAAATACAACACAAAATAACCCCACAGCATCATTGTACAGAATTAAAACAATATGCATCACAATTAACTCCAGCAGAGATCTTCTAACAACATGAGGTGTCAAGGTTTCAAGGAGGGACCCTATTTGCATTTGTCACCATCCTAGCCTCAACCAGACACCTGGCAGAAGAGCTCCATCTTACAGGCCCTGCAGAACTGGGCCAGTTCCAACAGGGCCCTAAGCTCTTTTGGGAGCTCCATCCACCAAATAGATGTTATAGCAATTGCTTAAAAGAAAAGGGAATACAATAGCTGCTGAAATTAGGAGAGGCCTTAATAGAACTATTTTATTTCTGCCACTAACTCTGACTTCTTGTTCATGTGGTCTGTTCACTATGCTCACGAAATATATCATACTAACAAGAAGAGCATCTAGATGTTCCAGATGTTTGGAAGCAGTGACCATCTGGCTCAAGCAGAGTCTCCTGAAACCCAATCCTTCCAAGACTAAGGTTCTGTAGTTGGGTAGGAAAGGACCAGATCCGGAAGCGTTCTTGCCCTTGATGACCAAGTCACACATATTAGAATATAGGGCTGTACAATGTGGAATGGCAAGCCTGGAAACTGACTCCAGTTAGAGTCCAACTACCAGATAATGATATACTGAAATAACGAAGAAGAAGGAGGAGGAGGAGGAGGAGGAGGAGGAGGAGGAGGAGGGGGAGGGGAGGAGGAGGAGAAGAAGGAGAAGAAGAAGAAGAGTTGGTTCTTATATGCCACTTTTCCCTACCTGAAGGAGGCTCAAAGCGGCTTACAGTCGCCTCTCCATTCCTTATTGTGAACTAAGCTCTATTAGCAGTATCAGAATGTATTACAGGTACTGGAAAAATCCTACCTTTATCCTATTACTTCACTGAGCAAAGTTTCCAAGTTTTTCTGCAAGCTATATAACCTTCCTCCAATTTAAATGAGCCTTCAAGTTGAAGGATGAGACATATAAGTTGGAAGATGGTTGAATCTATCACACTGCATAGTAAATTTGATGCAAAAAGATTTAATCTCTGCATTAGTCCTATATACTGACTTTTTTCTACTGACAAAAATGTGAAAAACTGCAAAAACAGTTACCAGCTATTGTTATTACCACTTGCTGCTCAAGAATAAAAATGTTAAACCTTAAGGTTCTCTCACCTTGTTGGAGGCATCAATGAACTTCACTCCTTTGTAAGTTATGGATAATATTATAGTTGGGATCTTCTTCATATGTTCAGTTGATTTCTTTTAAAAGAAAAACCCTCTTTAATTAGCAGGCATAGATGGAATAATTTCACCTTCTTTTGAATGGGGGGCAGAAACTTGACAAATCTCCCACATCATGCTGTTTTTTTTACCAATGACCTCAGCTCCCTTGCAATGTATTTATAAATTTGAGTATTTTGAAATATTACACTTTTAAAAGTGAAGTTTTCAATTTCCAGATAAAGCAAACTCAGTGAATTGTATTACAAAACAAAAACTGATTTTGTTACTTGCTGAAAACAATTATGAAACTGACATCCTGACTGTCATATGAATAGATAGAATGTGGAGTAGAAGCTCCAAATTTGCAGACCTACAGTACACTGTTTTTTCAAGATGGATTGCAGATACTTTATCATTTTACCCAGTGCATATACCTACCCTCATTTTTGCACAGGCATCCTGTGTAGATTCTGTACCACGAAGATCTTTGATTAGCATGGACCCAAGATACTAATTAAAAAAAGAGAAGCAGTATCAATCAATAACATTGTTTGTCCATAATATTCCAGAAGGACATGAAAGAAATGTTGCCACTGCTGCAGGGTAACAGTATCTACCTCCGAAACCACCCCAAAGAATATAATACTTGAATACCTCTGCAGGTTTATCAGCAGCAACAGCCTAAGGCAAACAGCAGTAACTAAAAGCAGCTTTTGTGTAGATGGCAGACAAAACCAAAACCATATCCCCAGGTGCAAAAAACTAGAATATACGTACATTGGCTTCATATCCACAGGACTCAAATATAAGCTTCTCTGGCTGATGCTGCCAGTGTTGGACAGGTGCATACGGAGTAGCCAGACTTGGGGGTCTGAGTGTAAGTTTGGGTTCACGGCATTCCTCCTGAGAACATAAGTGAGAGCTTTAAGTTAGAACTGAGTTATCTAACTGATAACATCTGTAGTGGATGAATCTCAAAATATTTTTACAAATGTGAGTGCAGTTCTTCAATAATTAACCCTCCACCAGTGATGATTCTTAATAATTTCCAGCTGCATCTTACAGATAAATACAAAATTCTGAAGGAAAATTTGTGAGATTATAAAAACAAAAAGCATTTCAAAGACCTGTACTCTGACCTGTGTCTTGATTCTGTCAGCTCTGGGGTAAGATGCAATATCTCGGCTACTCTCTTGTTTCTTCTTTCCAGTATCCCCTAAAGGTAACAGAAGATCTGCCGACCTCCCTGTGCAAGAGTCACTCTGGCTCAGAGGTGAAGATGTCTGGGACATCAAATCCTGGCACTAGAAATAGATGCATATGTGTAAAACAACTGATCTTTTGTTGTTGGATATACTCATAATCGCAAGTATAACAGTTTCGCAAGTTTTCAATAATATAATGCAAATAGTTCATTTGATACCAACCTACCGAAAGAAACTTGCTTTCAGAAATAACATCAGAAATAGTGGTTCCCTGATGAGATATCATTTTTCAGATATCTGAGAGCCAGTTTGGTGTAGTGGTTAAGACTGCAGACTTCTAATCTGGCATGCCAGGTTCAATTCTGCGCTCCCCCACATGCAACCAGCTGGGTGACCTTGGGCTCGCCACGGCACTGATAAAACTGTTCTGACCGGGCAGTGATATCAGGGCTCTCTCAGCCTCACCCACCTCACAGGGTGTCTGTTGTGGCGAGAGGAATGGGAAGGCGACTGTAAGCCGCTTTGAGCCTCCTTCGGGTAGGGAAAAGCGGCATATAAGAACCAACTCTTCTTCTTCTCCTTCTTCTGATTTCTAACATCTGTGTGGTATACCTGGAAATATCCACAGATAAGTCTTTAGATAAGAAAAAAGGGGACGTGGGAAATGGTTTAATTTCCAGAGAGACTACACCGGCTTAGTTCTAGGGTCCTCTGTTAGTGGCAATTTCTGCAAAATTTCTTACTCCTGTTGAAGGATGATGGAACAAGGCTGGAGAGGTGAACTCTTCAATGAGTACCTTCAATGAGAATCTGAGTCAGTCAAGAGAATTCCAGTTCCCCAATGGTAGAATAGTGTCTGTGTCTGTGACAACTTGCAGATTACTTTTCCAAGAAATGCTTATAACACTGAACTAACCTATAGGTAATAGATACTATTGCACTATAGATAATAGAGCCATTCACATACAACATACTTTCAAAGAGAACATTCCATTTGTTCTCCCTTAATATATGCTGGAAAAATTCACGGCTTACAATCACGTCCTCTGAAATAATTTATGAAGCGATGGAATTTATTTGTAGAGGTACAAGGTCATACTAGATTTGATTTAGATTAAGTTGGAGTAAAAACTGGTGGAAGTAACATTAAGAATATACCACATTACTCTCAGAAAACAGTGACGAAATGAAGACTGATGAATGATAAAGAAGAATGTGCCAAATCAGGATTACAGCTGAATATCAAGAAGACAAGAGTAATGACTTCTGAGGAATTATACAACTTTACTACAGTAAACAACGTTAACATGTTAATGATTCCTTGGCTCCATCATCAACCAAAAGGGAGACTACAACTGAGAAAGCAGGAAATTGAGATAGGAATAGGAATGGCAGCCATGAGGGAAAAAATCCTTCAGTGTAAGGATGACTTTTGCAATGAAGATCAAGATAATTCATACAACACTATTCCCCATTACTATGTATTGGAATGAAAGTTGGGACAGTAAATAAAGCTGACAGGAATTGACTCATTTGGAATGTAGTGTTGGAGGAGAGCTTTATGGATGCCATTGACTGCCAAAAAAACAACCCAATGTATTCTAGATCAAATCAAACCTCAATTCTTCCTAGTAGCTTCAATGACTAAGCTGAGGCTATTGTACTTGGCCACATCACGAAAAGACAAAACTCAATGGAGAAGACAATAATGTGAAGAAAAGTTGAAGGCAGTAGGAAAAGAAGAAGACCCAACATGAGACTGACTGACTCAAGAAAGGAAGAGATGGCCTTCAATTTGTAAGACTTGTGCAAGGATGTTAATGATAGGATATTATGGAGATCATTAAGTCATGGGGTTACCTTAAATCAAAAGCAACGTGACAGCACATAATACAACACACAAGGAAAAATACTGTATTTTCAATTTATGCCTATAAGGAGGTGCTATGTAGCACCTGAACTCAATATTTCCGTGGTTTCCAAAATTTTCCTCTTGATAAGGTTCAACTTCGGCTGGGGGGGGGGCCACAAGACAGAAATGCTGTCAGCCTCAATATTGTATGAATAATTACTAGACACACAGTCACAACTATAAACTATGACTCACCCTTAGCTGAGAGAACCGTGGTGGTTTCTGAGGAGGCTCCTCATATGGCCGGTCTGCCAGAGAGGCTATTATACGCTTACGATGACCAAGAAGTATTACCTTGAGCACCTACAAGGTAGGTAAAAGCATTTTAAAACTGAAAGTGTCCCACATTGTGACTTCTCAATATCAATTAATGCCAGAGTTCAGTAGAGCTGATATTTTTCACTACACCGCATAACTGAATGTTGATTTTAGCTGGAGTTACGTTGAATACTCACATTAACTAGTTCTAGTTCCCAGAGATTTTTTACAGAGTCTATAGAGCTGTAGCCACTTGACAGAAATGATTGAATGTAATCCTGCAGTCCCAGGGAATCAAGCCAAGCAGGAACAGAAGTCTGAGTCCCATCACAGCCAAGGGATTTTACCTGCAGAAAGTGCAAGACACAAAAATATCAGTTGTGTGAGATTATTTCAAGATGAAAGGAAAGACAGGCTATAATTGCTTAAATAAATAAATATTTCAAGAACTGAGGAAATGTCAATGGTTATAGAACTCAGTATAGTTGAAGCTGTTAATTTTAATAAGCATTCACAAAACTCCACAAATCTCTGTGAATAACAATGAAGTCTACTGCATAAGTGAGACACTCAGACTATTAGATGTTACAAGTAAAGATTCAACTGTCCCCTAGTATATTTCCACTCAAGAATAGCTGGTTTAGGAGCCGCAATTTGAATAATAGAAAAAAATAGCATAGGGTTCTGAACCCTTTCCCCACCCGCTGCTTTTCTGTTCTAAGCTGCCTCCCAAACTTCTATTCATCTCAGAAGCATCCCTCTGCAAATCACCATAGAATCTCCAGGTTTGGGGGGAAGGCAAGCTGCCAGGGTCCAGTGGCATGAATGTATAAGAATTCATGTGCTGGCCTAAAGTCAGAATTGAGATCCTGTACAGCTAAGTATTATCAGATGTTATTAGATACAAATTCTAAATATGACACATTGATCACACTGGACTGATCTAGCTAGCTGATGTATCTTTTACTGGTTCATTATACTGTCCAATCAGGAACTCACTCTGAGATATGTGCATAAAATGGGGGTTCATCATCACTATTTTGTGCAGTCCCACATGCCACTGAAGTTGTCTTTTGGAGTCTTTTTTGTATTGGGCAGCAGCCCTGGCACACTTGCCAGAGTAGCCCTTCAGGGCCCCAGTATCCTATCCCTAAGCCATATGCCCACAACACGGTTATCATAGATGTAAAGTTTCCAACATAGGTCGACCCACCTACTACCTCCTCCCCAAGAGGCAGCCCCATCCCAGGAATCTTCCTTCTGACAAGGAGCACTTTCCATTCCTGTTGTTTGGAAACACGCTAGGGTTCAGAATTCAAGAAAGCAAGATGTCCCAAAATTACTATGCTGTACTGTGTCTACTTGTGGAAAATATGTAGCATATTAACCTTAGGAAGAGAACGTGCTGCCTGGAGGAGTTTCCTGCGGTGCTGTGGATCGCTAATACCAATGTCCCGGAGATCCTGATCTTCCATAACATTACAACCCTGCAGATAAACAAGAGACCAAGATAGGAAAAAGGCATAGCAGAAACACAGAAATTAATCCCAGCGTTCTCTCATTTCATTCCAAACCAGGAAGGTCTGTTAAGCAGCTGTACGCCATCATCTCCTTGCTGACCCATAAACTGCTCTCCTGTTACATGGCCACTGGTGCTTCTACTCACAGCCATCCCACTCAAAGTGTTTGCAGTATAGAGGACCAGAGAACTGGTGTGGTGTGCTATGGTGTGAGATTAGTGTGTCAGACTAAGATCTGGGAGACTCAGATTCAAATCCCCCACTCTACCATAGCACATTCTCTTAGCCTAACCCACCTAACCCACAGGGGTGTTGTGAGGATAAAATCGAAGAGGAGGGAGTGGTGTAAGTCAATTTGTGTCCCCACTGGTAAGAAAAGTGAGGTGTAAATGAAGTAAATGAGCAAACTTACTCTATTGGAAAACTGCTGGTTACTCTATTGGAAAACTGACCAGGACAGAGAGTGGAGTAACGTTTTTCCCAATGAATATTTTTTCATCACTAGGCACCTAGTACAGACAGAGGTTGCCTTTACTTGTATGTACCTTGTGCTGAATATTAGGGACAGATCAAGAATCCTGCTGATGTACCATTTGCCTAACTTATCGGCAGGGTTTCTGGCTGAGCTGACCAAACTGGTGTTTGGTCAGAATTGGTGTTCAGAAACATACGGTTGATAGTTCTTGGGGATTTCAACATACATGCTGAGGTTCCCTTATCAGGTCAGGGTAAAGTCTTAAGGGGTGCTATGACAACCATGGGTCTATCTCAGGTTGTAAAGGGAACCAATTCAGAATTTCATGGGGAGAGGGGGACACGAGATGTATATATTCAAGGTTAAACTGAAAAACAATGCATAGTTACAACAGGTCTTAGAGGGAAGATTCCACCATATCCCATACCATGCGAGACTCTGTCCGTGTGGTTCTGGTTGCCCTGACTCTGTCTCACACATTTTGTTAGATTGCCCCTTATATGAGCAGTGTCGGGATGACAGCTTTGTTGCCTTGCTGGGAAACAAGCCTTCTGTAAGTAAATCTATGACCTTGCAATTTCTGCTCTCTGACAAAGACCCAGAGATAACCATTTTAGTTGCCAGAGTTTTAACTAAGATGCTTTTATAATATGCTGCCTACCTTGTATTTTATCTTTTATAGTTTATTTAATCATTTTAAGATCTGTTTGGTTATGTAACCCCATTTTACTATTTTGTTGAAATTTTAAACCCTATTTTTATATGTCTTATACATTTTATGCCAATAAAAGGTTACTGACTGACTGACTGACTACAACAGGTGCTTCTGAGAACACTTTGAAACACTCAGCATTAGGATAGTGGTGGGGTGCCTTCCTATCCAGCTCCAGGATCAGGGCAGACAACATTAATACTTGTCCTATTAATAGTAGACTTTTGTGTTTTCAAAGTACTACACCATTTTTAAACATGATTTGGAATGTGAACATTTCTCCAGTTGCACTTAGAAGAACTTGTCTCAGATTGATTGTGCACAGAATATTACTGGTTGGTATGAATGAAGCAGAGTAAAAAGTGGCTACTTGATAAAGCTGGAGCCAGGACATGTCTAAAATATCACAAATGAACATGTGCCAAATTCACTGAGATGGACTAAACATGAATATATATCACATTAACAAGTTTTAGTGTAAACTATTAGGCAGTTCTCAGATTTTAAAATAAGGAATACTTATTGGTCCACTATAAAAAGGTAAAGGTATCCCCTATCCAAGCACAGGGTCATGTCTAACCCTTCGGGTGATGCCCTCTAGCGTTTTCATGGCAGACTCAATATGGGGTGGTTTGCCAGTGCCTTCCCCAGTCATTACCGTTTACCCCCCAGCAAGCTGGGTACTTGTTTTACTGACTTCGGAAGGATGGAAGGCTGAGTTGACCTTGAGCCGGCTGCTGGGATTGAACTCCCAGCCTCATATGCAGAGCTTTCAGACTGCATGACTGCTGCCTTACCACTCTGCGCCACAACTATATTATAATCATGAGACTGTCACCTACCACCAGTTCACATGTTGGGAAAACTGGTTTATTTACCAAACAACTCCATATGTGATGAAGATGTGCATACAATAATGTGTGTGATTGGATCTGATTGCTATAACACAATAGTGCTCACTCTGTGTCTTACATAACCCCATTCATATTTACCATCAATTCAATGAGCCACATGATTATAGTAGGCCATATGCATCACCCGAGACATAGATTAACAATGTAATACAATTAACAATGTAATATAACTAGTAATATTAAGTATATATACAGACACACCCAAATTTAAACCTTTTAATGACCAAAATATCTCTGAATATGGAGGGTTATCTCTCCTGACCACTGCTAACCCTCAGCCAGCCTTTGTGTGCCTTCCCTCTCTGCCTTCAGAGTTTTCCAAGGGAATAACCTGGCTGTGGAGAAAGGGGAGTAAAACCCATCCCCACCCACATTATGGCCAGTTCACTCTTTTCCTTGGTGGACATCATGGTGGTGGTTTTCCTTTTGTTCTCTGAAGACAGTTTTCTCTGCTGCCAAGGTATTGAGACAAGAACACAGTAGATATGAGTGGAGTAAAGTAGGTGGGTCAATGAAGACGCTAGGCCCTTTCTATCCATCCCAGTCCACATCTAAGTGAGGCTTTCAGTTTATCCTCCAGTCCTTGCAGTATCCCAGGTGGCACTTTCTTGGAACATGGGACAAGTGTCACACTGGCAAATAGTGTTCAGAAGAGACATGTATGGCTCCCAAGCCACTGCTTTTCACTGCTACACATTTTACCACAACTTTTAGGTGGATTGTCATGGGAATTTGCATGTATATACTATGGTACATGACATAGACCGCTATGCCACATGGATGGGGATACAAATGTGGCTCTACACTTCAAGGTACAAAAGGAATTAATAGATCGAATAACACATGAGCTAGGTCTAAATTCCCTCCCCATATCAGTTCTCCATGGTGTTATTCTTATTAGTAGTATTTATTTATTATTTATTATTATACAGAGAGATTAGAAAAGAGAATGATCAGCATATTTGGAACAACAGAAATCTGTGATTTAATCTTTGACATGGTATCTTTTTTCTTTTGTTCACTCAGTCACTTGTGAATTAACAGCTTATAGCAGCACAATATTATTGATCTACAATATAACAAAAGAGTCTTTGCCACACAGAGTGCAGCTTCTAGAATGCCACTTCCCTTAACTTTGCTCACTAGATGGTTAAGAGTGGCAGCCTCTAATCTGGGGAGCTGGGTTTGATTTCCCACTTCTCCTCATGCAGCCAGCTGGGTGACCTTGGGCTAGTCACAATCCTGTTAGAGCTGTTCTCAGAGAGCAGTTCTGTCAGAGCTCTTTGTCCCACCTACTTCACAGTGTGTCTGTTGTGGGGAGAGGAAGAGAAAGCAATTGTAAGCTGCTTTGAGACTCCTTTGGGTAGTGAAAAGTGGGGTATAAAACTAATTCTGCTGCTGAAGATTTCCTCCAGCCAATGTTTCATTACAGCATCAGAGATGAGGATTAATGGAAAGACCTGACTATAAAGCTAAAAGCTTACAGAAGAAGAGAGAAGCTCCACTGCCATTTAATTCTTCTTAGTTGACTCTCAAGTCAAGGCACTGCTGTACTAATTTAACTCCAGCAAGCTAAGCAATACCAAAATGAAACAGCAAGATTACAATTGTGAAAATCTGTCAGAACATCTGGCACGCAGGCACAAAGCTATTTAAAAAATAGAAATCACTTAGGTGTGTGCCTCACTCAGAAACATTATGTCTTCTATTGGCTCAATTAAGCTGGTAATTAGACCGTTAACAAAATTGCATATGGCCTAAAAGAAGATGCCTCTAATATAGCAGCAGTCTTGAATATCATCATTGGATTAATGGAAACTTTCAGAATGCTTTTGGAAGCTGGACTATAAAGTTTAAATATACCATTTTCCTTGCTGCAACACAGCATATGGAAAAAAGATTAGCATGAATTTGAACACAGAACATATTCCTGCTATTACAACAGCAATATCTTCAACAGGCTATATACACTGCCAATAAATGTGGCTGCTGGTTCGCCAGCAGACCACTATGAGCGACACGGCTGGATCCAGCCACAAGGAGGGTGCCACTGGACTCACACCCCACTCCCTTTCCCGTACGCGGGAAAGCTGCGGGGAAGGCTGGGGGGGGGGGGCTGGATCCTATTTAGCTGGGAGCCCACACTGCAGACCTCCCTTTGTTCCAGGGCTCCCAGCACCTCAGCTAATTGATATCGTTGGATCTCTAGGTTTGCGGGAGTGGTGAAGGGGCTAGCAAGGGGGTGGGAGTACTTGCATTCAAGCTCTCTCTTCTTTTTGGGGAGGCCGGCAGGAAAATCTCCTAGGAGAGCACCTAAGAGTCTGCACGTGCTTTCCTGTGCTGCAGCAGCCCTGCACCCCACTTTGCATTAGTCTTTGCTTTCCTCATTCGCTCTGCCCTTCATTCTCGGCCTTCAGAGAGCTGCTAGGTCTCACAGTCGAACGCTCGCCCCAACTAAAGTTGTGCATGCTAACACATACCCGCAGACAGCTTCTGCAGTAGGTTAAAGCATGGCTGCGGGTAGTTGTGACTTTCCTGCATTCCGCAGGGGGGTTGGACTAGATGACCCTGAGGATCCCATCCAACTCTATGATTCTATGGTCCTATGATTCCATTTGTTTTGTCCTTCTACAGTTCAAATTAACACTTGTTTTTCTGACACAAACCGCTGTATTTACTTGGGGAAAATAAGAATAAAATCGGAATAGGTCTGTGTTGGACGTGACTGCAAGTAACTCTGCAAGTTGCCCGAGTGTGTTTTATATATTTTCCTTAAAAATAATAAATTTGAACAAAAGACATCATACTTCAAAGAGAGAACTCAATGTAAAAGTGCTGAGTAGGTTAACTAAATTCTAGTCAGTCTACCCCACACAGCTGAAACAGGACCTTGGGTTCCTCACTTTGTAAAGGGACTAACGTCTCAGTAAGATGCAGCCTCTATTCAGTTATTTGTTTGCAAAGTCTCAGCATTGCTCTATTGAATCTGTTAAATATGTCTCACATTGCACTTACCTTAATTAAGTTCCATGTTTACCTTACCCTGCTTTCCGTCAACAGCTGCCAACATATGCAACCGTCATTAAGAAATGTTCAGAAACTTCAATTGGTACAGAATGTTGCAGCTACGAAGCTGATTGGAGTGGGTCATCCTTAACACTATTTTGCTCCCTTATACATTTGGGAAACAGCCTCCTGGTAAGAGACTGTCCGTCCCTGTCCGTCCAGGTCCACCCTGATTGGCCCTCCCCCTCCAGCTCCCATCCTCCCTCCTTGCCTGCTAGACATCTTATGGCTGTGGGCTCTATTGTCGCCCAACAGGAGAGAGGCAGCGACAGGGCTTTGCGGCCTGCAGGTATGCTCCTGCTGGGAGGGAGCCGGGGGGGGGGAGTGAGTTAGCAGCCTCCCTGCGGGCCGCAAAGCCCTGTCGTCGCTGGCAGGGGGGGGCTTTCCACTCCCTTTAACCCGCTTTGAGGGCAAAAAGGAGCCGCAGCCACCCTCCTGCTTGCCGCCCCTGATTGGCCCTATTCTAACCTGGACAGCCGGACACATCCCACCCCCTAGGCTGTTTCAGGAATATATAGAGGAACAATAATGGATAAGGATTGTAAACTGCCCCAAGCCTGCCCTGCAGGGAGGGGCAGTATATAAAACCAACAGTAATAATTTTAAAAAGTCTTGGCCTAGCTCCTCATTTATTTCCAGGCAAAATTCAAAGTGCTGATTTTGACCTTCAACGCTCTATATAATTTGGAACCAACATTCCTAAACGGCTGTCTACTTCCTTATGAATCTGCTCAATCACTACGGTCATTTTCAGAGATGCTACTTCAAGTACTACACCTTCTGATATTAGGCAGGGAACAACCCAGAAGAGGGTCTTCTAAGTCATTACAACAAAGCTCTGGAACACTGTACCTAGGGAGGTACATTTTTTTTATTGGTTCATACTTTACATTGCTTCTCCCACTTCTTCTATTGCTTGAACTTTACGGACAAATGCAGCTGCCTTGGATGGATGCTCCTAATGCATCTGAAGTGAGCTTGACTCATGACAGCTTATGATAGAATACTTTTTGCTAGGTTTTAAGATACAACTGGACTTTTGTTTAATTTTGCTGTAAGAAACTAAAATGGTTATGTTTATGGACTCATTTCTGATATTACCAACTCAATGTCAACTACTGCCAAATTGGTGCTACTGGTATTGCAATCTTAATTAAGACAAGATGGTCAGAAGTTCATTAAGCAAACATTTCAGCATCTTCTACTGATGCACACGAGGCTGCTATAGCTTTAAATTCTATTCCTCTGTGTAGAAAAGAGAAACGACAAAGCTAGCTACAGCAACGAAGGTCACCTTAGGCACATTTGGCTGGACAGTAAATTACATTTAGTCAAATTAATGTCATGATTTCAAATTATTTGTGAACATTCTAAATTTTATTGTCCTCACATGTTTACCTCATTTCTTCAATTAAAAAAATGAAGACAGAGAAGTCTAGGGCAATACATGAGAAGAACAAATTTATTTCTGACACTGTCTGATTGAATCATTGTTCTCTTTCATGCTTCTTGAAAATGAGAAATCCAGAAGTGAAAATAGGACAGAGGCAACACAGTAGAAACCAGACATACATTCCATTAGCCACCCAATCTTCATAACAGCCTTATGTACCTTCAATGAGCTGTTCAACTATAGAAAACTCTATGCTGGCCTGGAGATGTATCATGACTCATCTCGCTGCCTTCCCAGTTCTTTGGCAGGCACCCTGGCAAGCAGATTGATCCTGTCAAACTTGGATCAGTTTGCAACACAAACAAAAACACTGCAGAAGATTCATTTTCACCCAGGCAATTTTAATATCTTTGGAAGGTGGGACTGTTTTAATGTGCTGACATTAACTGGTACAAAGTCTCCAAAGGCATTTCAACTGACATTTTTAAGCTGCACTACTTAATTGCAAAGCATGCATCATCATTCATTTTCCAACATTCCATCTCATTGCTTTTTTTGCTATTATCTGAAGATCTTCACATCAAAACTGTACTGCTTTGTAATCTTTGTAATACCTGTCTATTTTAGAAGATTTGGTTTTTACACCCCACTTTTTACTATCCAAAGGATTCTCAAAGTGGCTTCAATTGCCTTCATCCCCCCGTAACAGACACCCTGTGAAGTAGCTGAAGCTGAGAGAGCTCTGAGAGAACCTGCTCTAAGAGGACTCTGACTAACTCAAGGTCACCCAGCTGGCTGCATGTGGAAGAGTTCAGAATTAAACCCATCTTTCCAGAATAGAAGTCACCACTCTGAATCACTACACCTAGCTGGCTCTCTTTACTTCTCGTATCTTTTATGAAGTTGCTTATTGGTTTTCAAAACTACAAGACAGTACAAATATTTGGACACTTTGTTGTACACAGTTCTGCATTGTGTGGCTAGACCACCAATTTATTTAACTTTTAAGCAGCTAAGTCACAGGCTGATGTTCATATCTAAGCCATGACTACCTTTTAAAATGAGACTTCAAGTGAGATATTTTGCCAATGTAATTTTTGAAAATTCGTTCATATCCATTCAGCATCCATTCATGTTCACCAGTACCCTTCCCAAAGTCCTACTAGACCTGTAAGTGAACAGTTTTACTTTACGAAAAAAATCACCAATTCTGCTTTGAAATAGTCTGAATATTTGTATTAGTTTTATACTTGCTGAGTTGGTTTTTTATTTGCTCTTTAAGTATATGTACCTCTGTACAAGCCTACAGTGGAAGGTGGATTAAATTATATATTCAACCACACAGTTATAACTGCTATATGCAGCTTTACTCCTCCCCCCGCCCCGCCCCGCCCCGCCCCGCAAACTAGTTTGGAAGAAACAGTTTTATTATTGTACAGATATGATATTGTTTCCCAAAGTGTTTCAAGCATAAGTTTTGAACCCACGTTCTTGCCTCCTCACATTACCAGCTAGCTTTCAATTCACACTTGTTGTCTCATTATTGAGACATTATCCATCTCTGGCCCTTAGTGCATTACCACCCATGAAACAATACTCTTTCCCACAGAGAGCGGGGAATATAAGAAACAGTAAGTGAATTGTTTCTTAATAAGGCAAAGCAATAATTGAAGCAGAGATGTCCGAACAAGGATGTTCATTCAACAGGCATTCAGATTCATATTAAGGAACACTGATTTCCTTCTTGGCTACCAAAAATGAAACTGTAGGAAAACAAATTCATTCATATTTATCCCAGGATGGAAAGAGGCACTTCTGTGATTATTAATGGAAAAATGAATTATGTCTAAATCTTAGAATCTATGTGATTTGACATGATAAACCTTGCCTACAAAAATACAGTGTTACAATTATTTCAGTCCCCTTTAAGTACTAATAATTTATTTTCTCAAAGAACCTAGGAGATACTGGATTATAAGGTTTAGGAATAGGACTGCAGACAGACCAAGTCCATATTCCCAAAACATATGTACAATATCTTTATCCTCCATAAGGAAGAAGTAACTGCAGCAAGCGTTGTGTGTGTGTGTGTGTGTGTGTGTGTGTAGGGGGAATAGAAGGTCTAGGAGCTAAAATGCTACTGACCTTCCACTAAATTGGATCCTATTACTTCATTCTACCAATATTTGAGTCCAATAGCACCATATCACCAACAAAGATTTATTCAAGGTGTGAGCTTTTGTGTGCATGTACACTTCCTCATGCACATGAAAGCTCATGCCTTGAACAAATCTTTGTTGGTCTCAAAAGTGCTACTGAACTCAAATTTTGTTGTGCTACTTCAGACCAACACAGCTACCCACTTGAAGTCATTCTACCAAGATTTCTAATATGTCATGTTTGTATCATTTGAAATGACATATTAATATTTATGCTTTGCTTCAATTCTATTTTAGATTTCTGATTGGTCCTACAACCCTAGTCCAATATTGTATTGTTTGTTGAATGCCCTCTCCTGTTGGTTATATTGACTGACTCTGTATAACCCACTTTGAATCCAAGTAAAAAAGGAAGACTATAAATAGCAGAATTTTTTTTTTAATGTCTATGTGTTCAGGGATATAGCTTGAATAAAGCACCTGTATAAACCTTTACAGAGCAGGAACTTTTGGGGTTGGATTCAATGACACTTCTCTGCTGGTCATAAGATTGTCTTCTGGTGAGCTTTCCTTTAATGCAAAAAAAGTCTTCTTCTAGTGAAGAATGACTTGTTAAAATAGAGACTTCTAGATGTCTTTCTTTTGCAAAGAAACTGTTTCTGTGCGTTATGTCCTTCAAGACAAGTCCTTCCTTTCCCAATCAGCATTATTTTTGTCTTTTCAGAGTTGACAAACAACTGTGTCCAAGAAGGTGCCTTGAGTTAGTGACTGGCTTACAACAGATATTAAGGGTTTGTTGATGTAGTCCCTACATAATTTTAGCAGCCTAGGTAGGCAAGGATCCAGAGCACAAATAATGGCCTTTACAGACCTCAGGATCTTTACAATATCCATCATGGAATCTAGGTTGAAATTATCCATAAACAGATCGGGCAGTGTATTAGGCCCTTTTGCAGGTGTAACACCTGACATCCAGATCAAGGCATACTACTGAGCAATGAAAGAGTTGCAAATTTTTTATCACAACTAAGTATCTCTTACTCAGACAATAAAAGCTCAGATTCTGCCATTAGCAGCTGCTGAGCTACGCTGAAGAATAAGGATGGCTGTGAACTAGCTGATGATATACTAGCAAAATTCTAGTATTTCTCTGCCACCATCACCACCACTCCATAGGTCTTCCAGTGGTCTCTAAACAGCATCAGTCTCCATACTTTCTTCAAACATTAATGGTGCCCTGCTCATACTTGGTTAAAACTGTACCCTTCTCATCAAGTTCATTTTTAAAAAATATTGTTTTGTGTGTTTGTGTGTGTGTGTGTGTGGGGGGGGAGTTTAACCCACCCATGTTTTTTTGTGTGTGGAAGATTTAAGATTTTAAGATTTTTCTGCAAACCTAGGAGATCTCTCAAGTTTCTAGAAAAATTTCATTAGTGTCCATGTGCTCCCAATCCACACATTTAGATATCTGCAGGTGGGGACCATATGTTGTTAACAGTATATACATATTACTAGCTCTGGCCAAACAAACTAAATGTTTTTTGGATGACTGACTTGCACAAATGGAATTTAGAAGCCTAGTTATACTACTACAAATGCCTCTATTCTTTTCCAAGTTTACTTCAAAAACTTCCTGTTTTGAAGTTAGAAAAATGCAACTTACAATTTATTTGGGTATACTGCCGAATATACTTGCATATAAGCCGACCCACATATAAGCCGAGGCACCTAATTTTACCACAAAATCTGGACAAACCTATTGACTCGCATATAAGCTGAGGGTGGGAAATGCTCCATCATTGATCCACCAGCTATATGAATGTTTTAAGAAAGACAAAGCAACGGGCTTTAGTTTTAAGAAATCCAGATTTGAGATAGAGATAATAGACAAGGATGAGAAACTTATATCAAAGGTTTATAAAATGCTATTAGAGTAGGACACTGAAACGGAAAGTGTTAAATTAGTCATGGTTAAGTGGGCCAAGGATCTAGGCTATCCAATAGATATGGAGACTTGGGAACATTTATGGAAGAAACAAATTAAGTTCTCAGATAGTTATGATTCGAGGGAAAATTTTTATAAAATGTACTTTAGGTGGTACTTAACGTCAAAATGGTCTCAGGATACTGACAAGAGATGTTGGAAATGTAAGATAAAGGAAGGCCACTTTTTCCATGTGGTGGAGCTGGCCAGGGATGGTTAAATTTTGGAATAAAATATATGCAGAACTTAAGAAAATGCTGGGTGTTAACTTCAAAAAGAAACCAGAACTATTTCTATTAGGTATAATGAGAGATGAAATACCTAAAGAATTGAATATATTGTTATTGTATGCCTTAGCAGCAGCCAGAATGGTGGTAGCAAAAGTTTGGAAAACAAAGGAGACCCCATCGCTGGAGGATTGGAAAATGAAATTATTGGATTTTCCAAAAATGGCTAGACTCACAGCATTGTTTAAGGACACAGACCTAGAAAAGTATAAAAATCAAAGGAGACCAGTTTGGAATTATATGGGGAAAACATATATAAATTTCGAGTGGGAATCCTCAGTTGAGATTTAAATAGGAGTTTCAGAATTTGTTTATTTGCATTTGTCTCAGTGTACAAAAATTATACAATATGTTGTATAAAGTGTTACTGGAAGTTTAATCATGTTATATTGGAAGACTACAAGATTTATGTTATTATGGAAATGTATTATTAATAAAGTTACTAATAATAATTAAAAAAAGGAAATGCTCCATCATCACAGGCTCTCCCATCCAGCCTCCCCCACACCCCCAACAAATACAGAAAAGTCAAGAGGATGAATGGCTGCTGGTTTTTGTACCCTGCTTTTTACCCACAGAAACCAAAAGAATAGTTTGGAAGAAGTAATTAAGAAGAAGAAGAAGTGAAGACAAAAGGGAAAAAAAGATCAGAGTTCCTCAGTCAAACCATTGATGTCCTACAAGCTGCCAGAGCAATGATTGGCTGGCAGGAACAGGCTTTTATTTCAATTACCGTATATACCCGCATATAAGCTGAGGAGGGCTTTTTCAGTGTGAAAAAGGTGCTGAAAAACTAGGCTTATACATGAGTATATAGGGTATGTTTGTTATACAGGTGGTCTTTTCAAACAATGATGTTGCCTTTTAGCTATCTTTCCATCAATTTCAATAAGTCAAAACCCCAACATTTTACCAGAACCCAAAAATGCAGTTGCCAGACCACTGCTCAAGTGTATGTTTTTGTTAAGTCACCATGGTGTTGATCCTTCACGTCCATCTGATCATTAGGAGAGGGATTTGTGTTGGAGAAGGGGAAGCTGATGGCTTTATCCCCTTCTGACCCTCCCACAGATGTCTCAACCATTTGGATGTTTCCCAAGTCAAAAACACTACCTTACCATGGCTAATTTTTAGGAAAAGTCTTGAAGACTTATTCCTCTCTTACAAGAAGGAAGGAAAGAGCTTTCAGGAGTTTCCCCCAATCACTTGTTCTCACAAGAAAGGAACTGGGTCCAACTAACCCCTTCCTCACTATCTGATCCTCTGTGAATTGCTATGGCTTCCCATATATATTTTACATGTAAATGCTTAATCAAAATTAACTATGAATGATAACTGCTGTATCAGTGTGTGGACTGAGAAACCATTCTTTCTTCCTGACTATCATACCAATGGTCAAGTTGAGAAAACATATTAACAACTATGTAAGCATCATTCTTAATATTCATCAGAAAGAGATTAAAGCAGTAGCTTAACTATATAAAATACCACATATCATTTGCACATCTTGCTTCCTCCTCAGGCAAAAACTATCTTCATGCTAGAAGTATCTGATCCTGTATGAGGCAAAATTACTTGTATTTTGAAAACAAGGCTTGCAAAATTATAGTTGGCAGGAAGGAGAGCTCTAGTTCACCTTCTACCATAAGCCAGACTGTCTATTTCAGTTACTATTCATTTTATTTATTTAGATTAGATTTCTATACCAGAATGCTTACATGGAGTATTATAACAATATATAATATAACAATATATAATATTATATAGAGCCCATTGTGTACAGTAATGCAATGGGCACTAATATATGGTTTGCTGTCAGACAGCCTTACCTCCTCTCTGCAATGTTTTCTTGACCCATAGGCCAGGGGCACTATGACCATTTATGCACTGAGAACTTCACTGTCCCAGCTCCCGTGCAGGAACACAAATCGGGGGCAGATGAGGCGCACCGGGCCAAATGCTCCCCCTTGTGGGTGCAGGAAGAGGTGGGGCAACCTTCCATGATTAAAATTCCAGCCTGTAGCCCAGCATGAAACCTCCAGTGCATAAACAGTCTATGTGGCTGGTTGGGTGGTTGCGGAGGCATTATACCCTCAAGGAATATTTCCAATCCTGGGATAGCCAACCTCCAGGTGGGGACTGGCGATCTCCTGGAATTACTACTCATCTCCACACTATAAAGATCAGCTCTCCTGGCAGAAATGGCTGCGTTGGAGGGTAGACTCTGAGGCATTGTACTCTTTTGAAGCCCCACTTCCAAACCTCGCTTTCACTGGGCTCAGCTAGCAGAGTCTGTTGGTTGCTGGTGATGACTGCCCTTCTAAAGCCTGAGGCCTACTTCTGGCAACTGCAGTTCTTGCTATTTGCAAAGCCAAATCGTTACCTAATAAAACTGGAAAACCAAGTTTGCCCCAAAGTCTCACTGTCTATTTTCCTTTAAACCCTTTGTATGTGAACTTCCAAGCTAACTCCACTTGAAATTCTGGGCCACTTATGCCTTTTATTTCATAAGATCTTCATGGCAAATAAGGATTTTTATTTATCAGGGGAGGCTTGAGCAAAGTCACTTCAGACGCTATGTCTCTCAAGCCAGTTGCTTGTTCAACATATACAGTTACAGGATCTAAATAGTCCTTATTTAGATCTTCGTGCATTTTCCAGACTTGCAGGACCCTTGCTGGTCTGTCTGTGTGTTTGCAACAAAAACTACAAACTATTGCTGGTAAGGGCTGGCCAAAGCCCACAGCCCACAGCCCAAGTGGGACACACCTGCGTCAGTCCACCCCAACCTAAGCCTGCAAGCTTCTACCATCATCTCTACTCTCGCTGCTCATCTCTAGACTATAAAAATATCAGCTCTGCAGGCAAAAGTTGATTTTATGTTTATAGATGGTTGATATATACCTATCCCAACCAAAAGTTAGCCTCTACAAATATCTCTACTGAAATTATTTCTGGAGCTGGAGAGTTTCTGAGCAATAAGGCCAAACTACAACTTATTATGTTTATGCAGTCCTGAATTTAATAATATAATACAAAATGGCCAATTTAATTTTTTATTATTGCTTAACCAATTAGTTTGATAGCCTAACTGGCAAAGGTACAGTCCATTACTCTATGTTCCTTTTTAGTGCATATTTCAATGAGAGTTAATAGGGAAAATTTTAGTTTGTGCCAATTCTTGAGAATCAAGTGACTTCACACACTCAACTATTTGATTTAACAAAAGTTTTTGCTGGCAAAATGTTAAAGGAAGGTCCTTTCCAGAGTGTTCTGCTCAAGCTGGTTCAAAGTGGCAACTTGATCTGCAGTGGAAGGTCCATCCATCTGATAGAACTTAAGCTGGTAAATAACTTGCTTCTAATATTTGTAGCAATCTCTCCTGCTTGGACATACATACACCAATTATGGACAAGGAACATCAATATGCATATATAACATACACATACAGATCTTAACTGGAACTGATAAGGATTTAAAGGAAGATTTCCACATTGCTTTTCCATCTCCTGAAATTCAATCCTCTGCAATAAAAACTTACAAACAGGTCCACACAAGTACATGGTTTTCAGTGTATCAGGAACAAAATGTACACCAATAGTGCAATTATTAGTATTATATATACAGAACTACTTTTTCTAATGTATATACACCGTAAAAGAATATGCCTTTTTAAAAACAATCAAAAGCATAACTTTCTCCTTCAGATATATCATTAAAAAGCTAGACTGTAATCCAGGAGTACCTTAGACACCAACAAAATTTTCAGGGTATGAGCTTTCAAGAGTCAAAGCTGCTTTTGCCAGGTATCCCTGAAAATCTTTTTGGTCCCTCCAAGATGTTACTGGATTAGCTGTTTCACTGCAGACCAGATCAACATGGCTACACTCTAAAACTATGCTAAAAAAAACACATTGAAATAAGCTACTTTGGAACACTAACAAAACCATTTTGGTACTCGGATTCAGCACTGTAATACATGACTTTCATAAACAGAATTAAAAATAGCACATAAAGTGCATCATTGACTTAACAGTAGGTACCACTTTGGTTGTTTTAGTAAAAAGTTTCATTTGCAGTTATACCCACCAGAGTTCATTAGCATATGCATACAACAGATGCTTTTAGACAAACTATAAAAAAAAGATGGTGAAACTAAAATACCAGCAGGAAAACCCAGCAGTTCTTTAAATTGCTCAGTTCAGAATGGAGCTGTTCTCTTAAGAAGAGTTGGTTCTTAAATGCCATTTTTCTCTACCTGAAGGAGTCCCAAAGGGGTTTACAATCGCCTTCCCTTTCCACTCCCCACAACAGATGCCCTGTGAGATAGGTGAGGATGAGAGAGCCCTAATATTACTGCTCGGTCAGAACAGCTTTATCAGTGCTGTGGCAAGCCCAATGTCACCCAGCTGGCTGCATGTGGGAGAGGAGCGGGGAATCAAACCCGGCTAGCCAGATTAGAAGTTGGCGTTCCTAACCCACTACACCAAACTGGCTCCTACTGATCAGCAGTGTTCTATTAAAAAACAAAAACTCAATTTTCTTTGGCACGAGAAATTTTGTTGCCTTCATTTGATAATTTCACCAATTTAGTGTATGTTAAATAAAGCTGCACACATAAATCAGGTGTCTTGTATTTTCTCCATGGAGCTCAGAGGGCATATATAGTTCTTCCTTCTTCAGACTATTCAAAGCATGCTTTTTCTCATCCTCTCATTGAGTGCTTCCCAGTCTGTGGGATGGGACCCGAAAGGGTTGCAAAGCTTCTGAAAGTGGGTTGTGGAACAGCCCTACCTAGTGGTTGCCCCTATCCTTTCCATTGCTCTTTTATGCATTTGGGAAACCAAAATCTTATAAGCGATATCTTCACTGTCATACATTAGTTGATATTTTTTTTCTTTACTACATATACATGTTGATCAAGTAAAACACATCCTGGTGGTTACTAGACCAAGTTTCTTAGAATCTAGGGGAAATTAGAGGAAATAACAAAGAAAGAAAGTGTGGTCAAAGGCTGGAAAGTGCAAAGTCTGTGTACATTGACATGCTAGTTGTTTGGAATTCATAGTGGGGCAGCTGCACCTATTGTGATATACTGATTGGTTTCTGAAAAAATCTGGTTAACCATTGTAGAAAATGGAATGCTGAACTAAATGTGTGCCAAGGTTCACCTAGGGCACAAAAAAACAAACCTTGGGCCATCCCTGGATGGGTCACCATACCAAATAAATTTGGACTTGTGGGTCAAATACCAGTAACATTGGGAACCACTGCTCTAAGCAACCCAAAGTATTTCTATTTGCCATTAGGAAGATGAGTTTGACTAAAAGAATAGGTCAGTTCAGGATTTGAAGATGCCAGCTTTCCTTCTCCAGTGCAATGGAACAGGTGGATATAATTTATCAACCAAGGATGATGAAGCCTTTTTATACAACTTCTTCAAGGAAGTTTAAAGGCAACTAAAGGTAAAGGTAAAGGTATCCCCTGTGCAAGCACCGAGTCATGTCTGACCCTTGGGGTGACGCCCTCTAGCGTTTTCATGGCAGACTCAATACGGGGTGGTTTGCCAGTGCCTTCCCCAGTCATTACCGTTTACCCCCCAGCAAGCTGGGTACTCATTTTACCGACCTCGGAAGGATGGAAGGCTGAGTCAACCTTGAGCCGGCTGCTGGGATTGAACTCCCAACCTTATGGGCAGAAAGCTTCAGACAGCATATCGCTGCCTTACCACTCTGCGCCACAAGAGGCTCATTTAAAGGCAACTACCTCTACTCAATAAGGATTTTCCTCTATTCCTTCCTAATACTACTGAAAGACTGAGCATAATTTAACTAACTGATGACAAGAGACAAATGGTGTTCAACTGTACTGACTGCATATAACAATGCCAAGCTTTAAGAGACCAAGTTACATGAAAGCCAAAGCCAGGAGATTATTCTTGTACATTATTTTAACCAGGGTAACTAGAGCCTATTGTTCTATTCTGTCCTGTTTCTAGACATTAAGCAAGTGGTGATGAAAGAACATAATTATATTGTTTGGTGCAAAATATGACAGTGATGATAAATGGTTGGCATTTTCTTCAGTTAGCATATAGCTCATAGAATCCAGCTTCAATATTCTGAAGAAATGGAATTAAATTATCAAATATTTGTAGTCAAAGTATTTTTCCAACAAAGAAACAATTTAAAAATATAATCATTCTAATACAGTGATCACTAAATTTTAGGCAGCTGAGAATGGTCAAAGAGTCAACTGGGAACAGAAATAACAAGGGCTTTTCTGCCTTATTTATGCAACACTAACAATACAACTTTCCAGCTTGTTCTAATCCTAAGAATCAAAATATACCTCTAATTATACTTTCAATAATAGCTTTCATGACATCTTTTGCATTAGCCTGGAACTTCAATGAATTCTCAGGGACAATGGAACTTAAAAAAACGAATTCCTGTGCAGCCACTGAACTTATCCAGATCATCAGAAGAATTCAGCCTTGCCTTTCACTTTCTTAGTTGGATTAGATGGCACAGCAGAAGCTGCTTGAACAGAGAACCAAATAGTGTGAAGATCGATCCTCAGGAGTAGAGATTGTGTTCCATATATTTTATGAGTCTGAGGTTTTTTTTTAAAGATTAAATTTACCAAACTCCCCCCAAAGCCTTTGGTGGATGACAGCTTGATTACTTACCAGGAATCGGACATCATCAAAGCCATTGAGAAGCAGTTTACTCTCATACTGCTGCAAGCCAATGGACTCCAGCCACTCCCCAACGCTCTGCTCCAGCATCCGTGAACCTGACGAGAGAGGAATCGGCAGACGCTTGAAAAAAGAAAACCCATTAAGGCGGTAGCAGCGGCACTCTGAGGAAGAGAAGTGGCATTGCCACATCATAGTCATCACTATAAAGCCAAATCACGGCCAAAGTATAACAATTAGCTGACAGACAGCTCCTCTTCAGCACACAAATCATGGACAATAAGCTTCTGTCCTGTTCACAGGATTAGAGTGTTAATCGGTATCCCAGTTAAACTCTGGATCCAAACTGCTTAGAACAATTCCTGGGGCCAAGGTACCACCATGCACTGATTTCTTGGCACAAGTGCGTTCCTTGCCAGGCATAAGCAGCCCAAACCTCAGAAAAATTCTGTTCAGCTCCTTGTTTCATCTGAGGGGACTGCAAACTTTCCAAGGCATCATTCCAAGGCAGAGCTACAGGCATAAGAGACAAGAGGGCCAGCTCACAAATACATACAGCCCAGCAGATGCTTGCATCCATGCAACTTCAGATGCATTACCTTGTACAAAAGGCCAATAAGGAAGGCAGTTAGCACTGGAGGTGCAAAGCAGTTAAGAGAAAATACATCTTCATGCAGCTGAGAGAGACAAACAGACACGATGGGTGTTCTGAAAAGCAGCAGCAGCCAGATTAGTGAACAGCTGTCCAAAGGAAGACATGCAAGACAAATAAAAAAAAACACACAAACTGCAGTAGAAGAATAAAAAATGTATACTTTTTTTCCCCCAACAGTCCCGAAACAGGCAAACCATGATAAGGGTTTTTCTTTGTTATTTCATTATGAGGTGTGGAGGCATAAGTGACAACAAGCCTGAGCTTAGAAGTCTTGCTACTGTCATTTTACCACCTATCCAGATGCATAACATCCTGAACAGCCTGTGTTGACTGAACTGGGCTGGTGGACACCATTAACATCTAGACCAGAGCAAATCACTATACTGGAGCATCCCGGCAGAACAAAAACATTAGTCAATTCATTGTCCACCCAATTCGTCTGCTCCTGCTGGTTGTTTGTTGATTTGTATTAACCAGTCCTTCATTTCTTTCGACTAAAGGCAAGTAAACCTCCAAATTTCTCACTCAGATAAGAAGCAGCACTCAGAACAAAGCACTCCGATTCCTTGCTTCCAGAAAAAACAAAAAACAAATATGACAAACACACCCCCTCCCCCTTTCTCTGCAGCAGGTAGGGTTAGACAGGTCCTGTTGAATCAGAAATGAATTCTTCAAGGATCACACGTAGAAGCTATATGGAATAGTTCTTCTTTCATCTATGCTTAAATGGAGAGTCTAGGAAGTTGTTACTTTCCTTGTGCAAAACTGGAGACATCTGATGTATCAAGGAAAGTTCCGACTCCACATTCTTTCAGTCCTCAGAGAAATCACTACACAAGTCACGCAGAATTTTCTCAAGCTTCCTACCATGTCAGTCTTTGAAGGGCATTTGCCAAATATTGATGAACAAGACACCAGGGTGGCAGCTTTTCAACCCTGTGGTTATTTGAAGTTCTGCACATTCTTAAAACAGCTCCCACCCCTTCCTTGCTTTAAAGCCTAAACAATGAAGTACTGGCTATTATCCGAACAGCTGTAAGGTTAGAGAGCCGGCTATGCTGGTCTGCAAAAGAGATCCTCTGTTAAGCAAGTCACAGTTAATGAGTGCTAGAGAGCTGGCCAACCTTCTTAATGCACACTGCAGCACCAGGGATGCAGCGCTCACAAAAGGTTTCCTCCTCCCTTTCCTGACAAAGCCTGGGCAAAAGAACAGCATCTATTCCCAGAATTCAAGCAGCTGACTCTTGTTTGCTTGGACAGAGCTTCCTTGCTTGCTCCAGACAAATTCCTTTCCACTCCATAAGCAGCAAATGACTGTGGTCTTCGTCCAAACAAGCATGTATCCTTTTCAGAGAGCTGCAGCAGACTGCTTTGTCTAAAAGGCAGCAAGCTCCACACTTGCTGCGTCTCTCGCTCTCACTGGCTGTTCCCTCCCCTAACGCTCACACCCCTCCCAGCATAAGCAGTGATCAGATTTCAGCATAGAATCTGATGAGAGGAAGTCAAATAAGACAACAGCTTTATAGTATTAAAGTAAAAATTACTGTATCTTCATGACCTTGAGCATGGTTTTAAAGCCATTTATTTTTCCAACTGTAAAACTGACATAGTTTGGATTAATTTATTAGGCATGAGTTGAGATTTCTAGATGATGAAAGGTAAGCATGGCTGAGGGCAGCAGGAAGAATTATTTGAAAAATGTACAATATCTTGACTGTCTGTTCAGCCCATGTACCTACATGTAACATGTGCTGTGTTTGGGATGTTTTAAAGCTATTCTTTCTGCTTCTAAACAATCTGATGTGAGAATGAAATGACAAAATGTACATTAACTGAATTTATGGAAAAACAGAACTTAACACTGGAGGAAATGAAGAGACCATTTACTGAAACCTCCCAGAATATTTTAGAGCAATTATACAAGTTATTTGTTTGGATGTTATAATAACTGAAGCAATATTTTCAAAGATCCTTAGCAATATATTAATCCTTGACTTCAACTTCCAACTGAATATGGGATCATAAGAATACAATCAAAAAGTAGCTGACACTCCATTTCACTCAAAAATGATGTGTGTGTGTGTGGGGGGGGTTAACCAAGAATGATGAAAAAAATGTTATGAAAATTATTCCGCTAATTAATCTGGTTTGAATGGCCATAAATTTCATAAAGCAAAATTTTAAAACAACGTGGTCCGTAAACTAATATTCTATAGCAGCAGTTTGTTATTAAAGAACAAGAAGCCTTAATGTTCTACATCTATGAACAATTTATAATCTACATATATGACAGTCAGTGTGGCTTGTTCAACAGATACTGCTGACACTGGATGATTCTCATTTGAATGAAATCCCCATTTATCAAGTAAAGACTCTTGATTATTAACCTGCTCCACTGGAATGAAAAGACAGGGTATGATTATAAAAAAACTACGATTGTAGTTCTGATTAAGCAGGAGTCCAGTGGCACTTTAAAGACTAATATTTATACAAGCATTAGCTTTCATGAATTGGAGATTATCCCCTTTGAAATTTTCATGGAAAGCACTACATTTAGCTGCACTACTCATCTGGAACAGTAGTTCTGTAGTTCTGAGCCACTTTGAGGAGGCCACTGTAGAGGTGGAATGTATATATATTCTGCATAAATAGTTTTGTTCACTAATGGCCAGCAAGGGCATGCTGACTAGTATATTATCATATGGTAACATTCTTTGTAATGTTGTGCTGGGGTTACACCCAGAAAGGGAACACTGTGCGCTGTTCACTGTTACAATACTTGCAGCATTCCAATAACTAAATGTCACAGAGCACAAAGCTATGAACTGGGAAGAAAAAACATGCAACAGAAGACTGCTTAGGCAGTATTGTATCAATCCGGGCGCCATCAAGACTTGTACATTATT
Source organism: Paroedura picta (assembly GCF_049243985.1). Classification (NCBI taxonomy): domain Eukaryota; kingdom Metazoa; phylum Chordata; class Lepidosauria; order Squamata; family Gekkonidae; genus Paroedura; species Paroedura picta. Next base: position 96,856,501 of record NC_135372.1, on the reverse strand, counting down.
ACAATCCTATGTACATTAGACTTGGCAGAACCATACAGTGAATGATTGCAAGCAACTAGCCACACAGCAAGATTACCCTGACCTTGCCAAATGTGTAAAGTGCTGAATTTGCATTACTGCGCGCTAGTCTGCATTTTCATAGCTGTACATCAATATAAGAACAGGGCTGTTGCTGAAACTACTCATTCTTCCCTGGCATGCACTATTGCAAAAAGTTTCCTTTGGTGAATAAAATGTAGTTTCTATAGTTTTCTGCAGAATACAATTGTAGTGTCTCAAATTAATTGTTTCAGTTTACAGGTGTTACAGAGGCCACTCCTTTTTTGCTCTGGGATAACAGAGTGATGAGATCATTGAAAACCAGCACACAATCTCTCCTTTTAACACCATGCCAAAAAGTCACCATATGCTAGGAGAATGACGATGCCACTTCAACCCAACCAATGGTCTTTTAAATTGCCAAAGAAATCTTCCTCTTGACTACATTATCACATATCACTATGAATCAGTATGCAATTTGGTCCTCTGCTCTGGTTCGGCTTCACTTGGAGTACTGTGTTCAGTTTTGGTCACCCCAATTGAAGAGCCGCCAGTAAATCGGCCGCTAAAGCGGCCGATTAGCTTGCGGCTCAGCAAGCTTCTCTTCCCTCCCCTCCCGAAATAAGAAGCTTGCCGGGCCGCGAGCTAATCGGCCGCTTTGGCGGCCAATTTGCTCGCGGCCTGGCGAGCTTCTAGCTTCGGGGGGGGGGGGGAGAGAAGAAGGAGCTGCGGCCCGGTACCGGGCCGCAGCCCGCGGGTTGGGGACCACTGATATAGAGCATGGAGCAGAATTGTTCTCTCTGCCCCAAAGGGACAGACCAGAATGAATGGGATGAAATTAATTCAAAAGAAATTCCATCTAAACATCAGGAAGAAGTTCCTGACAGTTAGAGCAGTTTCTCAGTGGAACAGGCTTCCTCGGGAGGTGGTGGGTTCTCCATCTTTGGAAATTTTAAAACAGAGGCTAGATAGCCATCTGACGGAGAGACTGATTCTGTGAAGGCAAAGGAGTGGTAGGTTACAGGAGATGAGCGACTGGGATGTGTGTGTCCTGCATAGTGCAGGGAGTTGGACTAGATGACGCATGAGGTCCCTTCCAATATTACTCTATGATTCTATGAATAATGTGAGGCACATTCTGCACATACTTCAAAAGCACAGCAAGCTGCTACCTTGCAAGATACTATCTGATTTATCCCCTCAAAGGAAAAATAGCTCATATCAACAAAAGAAAGATTCAGCCAATAGATTACCTGAAGTCTAGAAGTCTTTAATAGAATGCAGAGGGGGAGAAAGGCACAGCTCCAAGATATTATCTAGCCCAGCAGCAGTTTTAAAGGGGGGGGGAGCCCAAAAGAAAATGTTTTACCCCAACCCACACAACAAAGGGAACAGTACTACACCGATTGCAAGAAAGCAAATATGCATTTAAGGCTCTCCACAAAAAGCCATGCTTGTTGAAGAAAAGTGAAATTAGTCATCTGCTTCCCTTAGCACTAGGTTTCTAATGAGACAGTCAATCTGGCTATCTGGCAAAAGGGAATAGGAAGCAAGGCAAAATGCTACCAGAGCGAAGAAGTTCTGCTAAATAAAATTCACAATTTTTAGGTATTATTTATTTGGCTCATTTTCTTCCCACTCTGCTACCAAGGAGCTCAAGATGGTCTACTGGAAGGAACCACATGTCTAACCCTTTTCTGCCAAGCAAGACCTTCTGTACCAAATCTATGACCAATCTATGAAATTAAGATCACATGTACTGTGAACAGAGGGCAGAAGCCACAATATGAATTTCAGTATCATATTTACACTGTATTTGCTCTGGAGAACAAAACCACATATTGAATAAGTGAGCAAAAAGTTGAATGGTCATTTGGCAATCCAACAGAGTTAAACAGGTTATCTGAATACAGTGGGAGCTGAGAGAGGTGTGCAAAGATAACCAACCTATGTCTGCATGCTGATTTACTTGAAGCTTACACTTTGCACAACTTGTGTAAGGTCCAGATTTCAAACCTCAAATAGCTGAAAGGATCATGAACTAGGCATATGCATTAGAAGAAAGATTAAGAGGTAAAGGCGTTCAACAATTTTATCAAAAGACTATTAAATTATCCAGAGCCATAGGAGGTGGTTTGTGATTGTAGCAAAACAGATTTCAGTTAGATTACCGCAAAATGCTTTACTCTCAGAACTTTTGTTGGTCATAGCATCTCCTTTTAAAGGAAGATGAAAAGTATGACTATGTACAAACCATGGAAGATCCCTTCTGATTCTAGAGAATGAATTCCATGTCAAGTAAGTGGCTCCTTAAAGAACTCCTCTAAGGTCAATGATGGAACAATTCATGTATCTCATTTATACCCAAGGAGTCAACATTAATGTGTAAAAACATTAGACAAAATAAGGATGCATCAGATACTTGAAACCAGTAGTGATAAAATGTATTGATATGTATATATATTTGAGAGTAAGGATGGTATAATAGTAATTGTGTCTGGCTAGGATGCAGGAGATTCCAGTTCAAATCCCCACTCTGCCATGGAAGCTTTCGGGGTGATCTCAGGCCAGTTACATACTCTAGCTTATTGGTTCTCAACCCAGGGGTTGCAACCCCATTTGGAGTCACCTGGTCCCTTCTTTGGGGTCCCCAGGTTCGTTGCTGCCAAGCAGTGGCAGGGCAGCGGTAGGCAGCGGCAGTGGGCAGCGGTGGCAGGGCAGCAGTAGACCATGCTCTCCGACTGTTGTGTGCGTGTACACGCCACCGCTGTTGGGGTCGCGGCACTGGAGTGGTTGAGAATCACTGCTCTAGCTCACCTCACTGGATTGTTGTGAGGAGAAAATGGACAAGAAAATTGGGGGAGAAAAATAATGTAGAAGTCAAGTAAAGCAAGCAAACCTAAATATATGTCTGTACAAAAAAACACGTCCTGTTTCTAATATAAAAATATTCATCCTGCATCCAAAGAACGACTACTGTCAGTGTTCCAGCTGGAAATTGCCCATGGATAAAATTATTTCATGTCACAGTCCACTACTGCTTAATTTTATTTCAAGCTAATCTGAGGGGGATCATCTAGGTTTGGGTATTAATGCATTTTCATTGACCTCCCATGGGAGAACTGGACGAGCAGCTGGAAAGTATGAAAACAATCTCCTTTAGGCAGAATAAATGCCTTTATTTTTGACACTCTAGAAAAATGTATAAATACAACAAATCCGGTGAATGTTAGTGGAATCCTTCCTGTACACCTAGATGGGCTATTAAAAAACAGTATAAGTAGAATATGTGGCTTAAAGTAACTTCATGATAAAAAATCACATAGTAAAATAAACATGTTAGAAATATTTAAATTGTTGCTTGTCCCCATCACTATGTCTACATAAAAGCAGGACAATGAGAAAACTGATTCATTAGAAGTAGTGCTAGAGGAGAGTTTTACAGATACCACAGATTGCCAAAAAGACAATTAAACATGTTATAGATCAAATTAAGCCTGAATTCCTCCTAAAGGATTAAATGACTAAACTGAGGCTATCATATTTGGTCACATCATGAAGAGACAAGTCTCAATGAAAAGGTCAATAATACTATCAAAAGTTAAATGCAGCAGGAAAAAAAAAAGATGACAGCATAGGATGGATTGACTCAATAAAGGATGCTATGGCCTTCAGACTGCAAGACCTAAACAAAGCTGTTGATGGAAAGATGTTTAGGAGATCTTTAATTCATAGGGTCACCATAAATTGGAAGTGACTTGAGAGCACTTAACACATAAATGACACTGTCTTCTGATAAATTAAGGCTGTATTGTCCTGATCAGTATTTGCACAGGGAAGGTCACCTTGGAAATTCTATGTACGTAAAATTTTATTCTTTACTACTTCTGTAGTTCAAAGGCAAAATTTTATACAGTTAATAGTTTCTTTCCTTATGGAGAAATAAATGGCTTGGAAAAATGTCAAGAAGTTCTTCAAAGATTACTTGAACTATGAAGTATTTCTGAAACATCAAACAAGAAATTGATGGAACTATGTTCCAATCAAGAACATTTATGGATAAATAAAGAAAGAGTGGAATTCCAATAGTTAGAATACAAACACCTTTTTTTCTAGGTTTAAAGCTCAATTTCCAAAGCAGGTTGGTGTTAGATCTCCGCTTTCGGAATCTGAGGAAAACCACATCTTCAAGGCCAAATTTACAAACTGTTGTTGAAATATGAAACTGAAACTGAGCAGATTAAGAAATGTATGATCAAATGGATGCAGAATATAGAGACTAATATATCAATGGAGGATTGGGAACATAAGTGGGTTAAAGATTCCTAAACTAAAAAACTGTCAAATTTCAAGAGAAAATTGGTATAAGATGTTTTACAGATGGTTACACCTAAAGCAATGAGTACAACAGCCAAGGGGTATAATGATGGTTGTTGGAAATGCAATGATTAGGTTATTTTTCATATGTGATGGAGATATGAAAAAGTAAGAAAATTCTGGATAAAAATTCATGATATATTAGAAGTGATGTATAATATGAAATTTCCTTTGAAATCAGAATCCATGTTGCTAAGTTTGTGTCCAGAAAATTTACCACTGCAAGCAAGGAACTTTTTCTTCTATGTAATGATGGTGGCGAGACTGGTTCTAGCCAAGAACTGGAACCACCACTTCTATCTTGGTTTGATAAAATAGCTGAATTCTTGAAAATGGCCAAACTAACCAGTATAGTCAACAGAAAGCCACCAGAAGAATATCACCCTGTGAGGTAGGTAAGGCTGAGAGAGGCCTGATATTACTGCTCGGTCAGAACAGCTCTAATAGTACTCTGATGACACCAAGAACACCCAGCTGGCTACATGTGAAGGAGCAGGGAATCAAACTTGGCTCACCAGATTAGAAGCCACTGCTCTTAACCACTACACCAAGCTGGCTCTAATAATCCTTATCCATTGTTGTTCCTCTATATATTTCTGTAACAGCCTAGGGGGTGGGATGTGTCCGGCTGTCCAAGTTGGAATAGGGCCAATCAGGGTGCAGCCAGCTTTGCCCTGATTGGCCCTGCCCCTGCAGCTCCCTCCTTCCGTCCTTGAACTCTAGCCTCTTTGCTCTCAGATGCCTCAGTGCCTGGAGCCAGCAGCAGGTAAGGGGAGAGACCCTGGCAAAGGATTGTGGTGGAGGGCTTGCTAAGGAGGGCCTATTGGTCTGCTAGGCTGGGCCTGCTGACAAGGGACTCCCGGCCTGTTGACTGCTCGTTAAGGACTGCTAAGGAGCTCTGTCCTGGCCCTGCTAACGAGCTGCTCAGCCCCCCACCAGCCCCACTTGATCTGGCTGCGAGCTGTCACCCAAGGCCACCTTAAGCTGCCTGGCCAGGGGCCAGGCGAGGGGGCCCTTTCAAGACTCGCTCTTAGGAATGGGTTTTGAAGCTAGTAATAAATGTCATATTAATTAAATAAATAAATGCCAAGTATTTGGTTTTTTTCACTGAATTTTAACCCATCAAGTCTGAAAAAAAGCAATAAAGTTTCTTAAAACAAAAGCAGCTTTCTTCTGATTATTCCCCCTTTGGTTAGCTGTAGATTAGTATTGTTCTTTCATTCTTGGCATGTGTTAAATAATGGACTAGTAAACTAAGCTGGATGTCTAAAAAGACTTACCACCTCTTTTTATTCTGCGTGTTAGGATGTATTGCTGAAAATCTTGGCATGAAGTATATATCTCTTAGACTAGACACTCCTTGAAATGAAATTGCATAAAAATGCAGCCCTATGTAATACTATAAAAATTATCTCTATGGTTTCCTGCTCTTATTTCCACTCAAAATGATCTAGCATTTCGATCAACCAGTTTTAGCGCACAAGTTAGACATCTTTCAGTAGTCTAAGTCATTGTATGATCTGCAACTTTGCAAGCGTTTTTCTAATGACTTAGGTCGGTGGTCCTCAACCACCGGGCCACGGCCCAGTACTGGGCCGTGAAGGCCCTGGCACCGGGCCACGGCTCCCTCTCCCCGCCCCCCCCCCGCAGTAAGAAACTTCCCAGGCCGCAAGCTTGTACCCGCTAAGCTTCTTACTGTGGGAGGGGGGGAGAGGGAAGCAGGGCCGCGCACGCGCAATGTGCATGCGCAGCCAAAGGCGCGCATGTGCGGCACTTTCGCGCATGCGTGTTGCGCGTGTGCGGACACATATTGCGCAGCATGTGCGGCCGGGCAATCGCCCTCCCTGCTGCCGCCGGTCCCCAGCCTGAAAAAGGTTGGGGATCACTGACTTAGGTTACCACTTTCAAGAACTCTGATAAATGAATACTTGAAGCTAATAAAAAAGTTGCATCAGAGTCACTATAAAAAAGGGAGAATTTCAACCAAGGTTGGGGAAAGTCATGAAACAAGAAATACAGCAAATAACCTTAAAATGCATTTTCAACACTGGCGAGCACAACACCAAGTCAGGAACATGTAAAGGAAATGAAAACAGGGAGGAAGGCAAATAAATATGCAAGGCAAGGCCCTTTAAAGTCAACTCTGACAGTATCCTTACTTAGCTTTTTCTCATTTCTCTTTGCCTTCCCATTTTGCCAAGCCTAGTAATAACTAATTTCTCTTGTGTTTAGCATTTAGCTCTTTGGAATACTAAGTAATATGAAAAACCTGTAAAAATAGATAGTGAAAGAGAGAACAATGTATGGTGCATGCAGCATATGTGCAGAACTTTTCTGTTAGCTGCTTATGCCAAATAATGGAGCACAACTTAATTATTATAGAAAAGAGGGTCGATTAGGTTACATCTCCATAAATTTAGGAACAGCAGAACAGTGAGGCCTTACCCAAATCATTCCCCCTAGACAGTTCTAACTCGCACAGCTTCAAGCAGCAACTCAGGGAAATAAATGCAACGACCCAATATCTCCTCTATACGGGCCTGACTTTTCACACTTCTTTTATTTTGCCTTCTGAACATAAACACAGGTTGAGAAGATTGTCTGTCAAAGCAGAACACACACTCATCAGTAGTTCTATATGGTACCTGAAATCCTCTGCTGCTCCTGAGAAAAGTCAATGCCTTCACCAATGGAGCTCATGATTTTCTCAATCTGAAAGAGAAGAAATGTTAGTGAGACATAGTCATAAAACTGAGAGACCCTGTTAGAGGGTGTCCACCTAAAAAACTGCTGAAATCCAAGAGATATATCATGATACATAACAAATTAATTCATAGTTATTCTCCCAGAAAGACTTTACAGAAACCTTTTCCAAGCTTACTACCTACTAGGAAGTCACCGGTAATCTTCCTTCACTGGAGAAATGTTTTAAATGTTCATGTTTATTTATGTGAATGGGAGAACCTTGCATGGGCCCTTTCATACTTTTCATCTCAAAATTTGTAAACCCTTTCCCCTAGAGTTAAAAAGAACTTTAATGGCACAACCTAGTGCTAAATTGTATATAAAGGAAGTATGAAAAAGCAAAGGCATTGACACAAGGATGTAAGACAAATGCAGTAGCAGAAGCACCTGGATAGTGTTTCAATAGCTAGAGAGAAAATCATTCAACCCAGACCAAGTTCTACAGTCATCTAGAAGCTCCTAATTATTAACAATTCTACGGAATACAACAATTGCAGGGAATTTATTAATACTAGATACATTCTGACATGTTGGAGCGCCAGCTTGGTGTAGTGGTCAGGAGTGCAGACTTCTAATCTGGCAAGCCGGGTTTGATTTTGTGCTCCCCCACATTCAACCAGCACTGATAAAGCTGTTCTGACCAAGCAGTAATGTCAGGGCTTTCTCAGCCTCACCTACCTCACAGGTTATCTGTTGTGGGGAGAGGAAAGGGAAGGCGATTGTAAGCCCCTTTGAGACTTTTTCAGGTAGAGAAAAGCTGCATATAAAAACCAACTCTTTTTCTTCAAAGCTCAAAGCCTATCAGAAAAGTTTTCTTGTGTGCCATGATATAAAAGGGACTTCTACCTACAGAAATAGAAAATCAGCTACTTCTGGTGAGCTACTGTAAAGAAAGCACGGAGGAGTCCAACTGAGTCGGTTTGCATGTTAACAATATTAGAAACTAGATAGAATAGAAGGACAAGGTTATGCACCTACCACACTTGGTTGGCATAATGCAAAAAATGGACACAAGAAATATGCATTTATCTCCACAATGTTCAGCTGAACTATTTTGACTCATGTTTTATCAATCTATCAAGATTTAGAAAATGGTGCTTCATAGCCTTGGAGACAGAGGACTCATTTCTTCCTTCAACCAGAAGTCTTATGGTACCAAAAAAACCCCATGAAAGTGGTTTACAAAAATGAAGATTAAAGATTCATGTCTTTGACAAAATAACAAAGTAATGCAGAAATGCTTAATATGGAGTGCTATACTATGTACTACACAGTCTAGGAAAAGGAACTGCTAGCTGGATATTTCATGATTAAACAAGCACTAATGTGCATTAAATAGCTAAGCCATAAGAGACATTTCAGTTTTTAAATTATGTTCTTGGCTCAAGATATATCTGAATAATTTGCAGTTATCTGCATCTTCCTAGTCTGGGTTATAAATAAATGTTTCTGATCTATGTTATGATCCAAATTAATTTTCTGATTCAAAATTTATATGGCCAAGTGAAAGATCACCTGCAAGCAAAAGTTAGTATTTTTGTCTGAACCATTTAAATGTTTAATATAAAAAAGTTTTCCATGTAGCTATACATCTCATCCAGCCCAAGCCAAGGTTTTCCCATAACCAACACACACACAAAGCAAATACTAAGAAAGCAAAACACAACTACACAACTAAGCAACCCCAGAAATTGAATTGCTTCCCAGCAGAGGCAAAGCTTTGCAGGATTCTTACATTGGAGAAAGACTGAACTTCGGAGACATCAGGCACCTTGGGTTGAAACTGCTGGGAAAGAGCAAAACATGGTTTCTGAGGACAATTCAATTTATTAATCTATTAATTTAAACATAGCCAGGGAGAATAGATGCACCAAAAAGATGTCTTCCAGAATTTGATCCATAACAAGCCACAAGAAAAATCATCTTGCCTTTCAAAGTCAAAGTGAGAGCTTTTGGTTCTTTATTAACTAGACTGATACCAAGCAACATTTTCATAGGGTACAGTTCTTGTCTGAACAGCATTTTGAAACTCACAAGCTTTGGGTTCAGCAGCCACAAGTCAAAAAAATACCTATTCTCTGGGATGAATGGTAAGAATCCCCTATCCCTAAATTTCTACTGTACTTATGTCATCCACACCTTCCAGAACTATTTCAAAGCTGTCACTCCGAGAAACACTCACTACAGTCTGAAAGGATGCAAAAATTATAGATATGGGAGACCTGCATAATCATAAGACTCTGGTATCCAAAAGTGTTTTTATGACAACATTTCTTCCTTGAAAATATGTGTCAGAATAAGCAGCCCATTTTGATAGCACCAATATGTTCTACTGTTCCACATCCCCAACCCCAAATCCAATTACATTCAGCCAACATGAAAGCTCTGCAGCATTTAGACCTAATGGAATTCATCCATTTTGAACAGAAGTGCTCCTCCCTTAGTTCAAATGTGGACACTTGCCAAAAAGGCTTCTTCAATATGTACTAACTAAAACAGCTTGACACTCTCGTAGATGAAACATAAAGAGAACTGCCATGTCTGATAATATCTTTTGCTTTATCAGACCCACTGCATGCATAAAACTCTGCCACACAAAATGCCTCCAGGTGGCTACAAGACAGCACACCTTATTTCCCCATTTTGTCTTTGTTAATTTGTTTCAAGAGGACAGTTTCGGATAAGAATGAACCCAGAACTTCAAACAAAGGAAGCAAATTTTGATTAAAGGATCAAGACAACAAACTTCCCTCCACTATTCTAGTTAGATTGAAAACTGACACAGCAGCACACGTTCATCACTCATTTATTTACTTGAACTCTCTGAAACTTCTATTGTAGCAATTTCCCCCCAACCTCAACCCCAACCCCATGCAGGACCCTGCAAAGTACTGCCCTGTTTCATTTTAGGGGAAATTTTAGGGGATTTAGCATTTTAGGGGAAAGTGGTGGAGTGGCAGCTGTGGACATGTTGAAGAAATACCTAGAGAAAACCTCAATACTAAACCCATTCCAGTCATGGTGTGGAAACAGCATTGGTTGCTATGACAGATGACCTCCAAAGACATTTGGACTGAGGCAAGTTGGCGCTGCTGGTGTTATTAGACCTTTCCACAGTGCTCAACATAGATCAGCTTCTTGCTCACCACTTCACTAACATGGGGGTGTGTGGGTCCTATCAGTGACCCCATGGAGAGCGCATATGCAACCAGTTCTCCAACAGCTGCAATGGTTGTCGACTGAATTCCAGCTCAGGTTTAAGGTGTTGGTCTTAACTTTTAAGGCCCTGGGACCTGCGTACCTGATGGACCACCTCTCTGAATACATCCCCCAGAGAGCCCTCTGCTCAGAAAATTCCAAATTGCTGATGATCACTGGCCCCAGAGAGGAGCACTTGGCCCCAACCAGAGCCAGGGCCTTTTCAGCCCTGGCTCCAGCCTTGTGGGATGAGTTGCTGGCTGAAGTGCAAACCCTCATGGAGCTTCCAAAGTTCCAAAGGGCTTGTAAGAAGGCAATCTTCCACCAGGTATTTGGTGGAGGCTAAACTAGGCTCCCCAGCTGGACCCCCACCACCCTCCATTCTGTGCCTAGTTAATAGCTGTAAACATTTTTAATTTCCAGGCACACAGGGATAACTGGAGTAAGGATTACTGATAGGTTTAAATGTATTTTAAATTTTAAATTTGTACTGGTTTTTAACTTATTGTTGTGATCTGCCCCAAGACCAATTGGAGAGGGGCAGCCTATAAATAAAAATATGAAATTAATAAATGATCGGGCAACAGTTTTAGTGTTTAGTATCCATTTGCTTTGAAACAAGGAAGATTATTCATTTCTACCTTTATTTTAACAACAGTAATCACAAGATCTAAATCCAAAAGCAGACATAATTAATAATACTTGAAAATATGTGAGATTTGATTTGGGAAATTCGAATGCAAGCCTAATATACCTCTAACGGGTTGGATCTCATCTAAATTTTGTCTATAGAAACACAACTTCCCCCTTTACTCTCCCAAAGCAGCTCAAAATGCCCCTAAAATTCTGTTCCTAGAGGACAGGGGAACACAAGAAGTAATGGGGGAGCTGGAGGTCTGCTGAAGGAGGACAGGACCGCCCTGCCCCCACATCTGCAAGTCTTTCCAAAGGGAATCAACTCAACACAAGCAGCAGTAAAGTAGAGACAAGATCTTTTACTAGAGTTTTCCCTGACCACTCCTTTTACCTAACTGCCAGTCTAAACCAGTTTGGAGGGGAAAAAATGACTGATTTCTCCCTAACTGAAGGGAAAGAAAAAGGGCTCTATTTGTCACACCACACTAGAGGCACCACTATATTCCTTTTTATTTATTAAACGGTATATTTATTATATACCTAATTTCTGCCATTGCTTTCAAGGCACTGTACAGTTCAAAGTAACTGCCTACAATATAATATTCTTAACTCCAAACAAATGGCACAGGAAGGAAAGAAGGAAACAAGTAAATTCTTAGATAACTGACACAATTGTTCCTCTATGAGCAGATGGACTGTGTGCTACAGCTGACTGAAACAGCTCTTACATATTCCATTTGAGAGAGGATACTAAATAGCAGCGGATAAAAGTCAAATTGATGGTGAGGCCTTGCATTCTCACCTCTTCTTTTAATGCTACCAGATGGAAAGGATGCTATATAAAACAGATTAGAAAAGAGGAACCAAATTATATCTGGTTCAAGGCAGGGTGGTAGAGACTAGAGTTTTCTGTTTTCAGTTGCTTTTCACCTTCCAAGAGCCAGCTTTGTGTAGTGGTTAAGAGCGGCGAGCCAGGTTTGATTCCCCTCTCCCCCACATGCATCCAGCTAGTTGACCTTGGACTAGTCACAGTCATGATAGAGCTGTTCTCACAGAACAGTTATGTCAGAGCTCTCTCAGCCCCACCTATTTCTCAGGGTGTCTGTTGTGGGGAAAGGAAGGGAAGGTGCTCTGAGATTCTTTTGGGTAGTGAAAAGCGAGGTATAAGATCAACTCTTCTATTGTGACATTCTTAAAACAAATCCATTTTAGTATAAAAAGTGAATGGTGAAATACAATGGAACCTATCTCCCTTTGCTGCCCTCTACATACCACAGCTTGTAACAAACTTATCTGCCCCCTTCTGGAAGGGAGGTTATACATCAAATAGATGCAGATTGGACCAAAGAGCTATTAATGGACGGCAAGCCTCAAGGCCCAAATGGAACTTGAACAATTATGTGGGACCTGCAAAAGGGAGTTTCTCCACCAGGCATTTGGTTGAGGTCAACCACAACCAACACCATCCACGGGGCCTCCCTCCTATGAACCTCAATGTCCATGAGCTTCAATGTCTTGAACCAACCAACCACAGGTTAATTGTATGTTATGGTTATGAATTCACTGTTCTCGCTGTTTATTATTTATTTTATTTTATTTTATTTCTATACCGCCCTCCCATAAGGTTCAGGGCAATTTACCTAAAACATCGTGGGCATATATCACAATCACAATATGGTTACCAATTTCTTTGTATTGTTCATGTTCCTATGTTTCTTGTGAACTGCCCTGAGCCTCCGGGGAGGGTTGTATATAAATGCAATAAATAAATAACTAAACAAACGAACAAATAAGTCTGTCTATGCTATTCAAGAATCCTTGACAAGGACCAATTTTATTTTTTACACCCCCAACATGTTTTAAAATCTTAAAGTTTTACCTTTTCAAATTTTATATCCTAGTCTGTGACCATACAAATAAATAAATGAAATGAAATGAATTAACTAAAATAATTTGACAATTTCATTCTGTAATAGCTATGCTGGATCACCTAGTTCTGCATCTTGTTTCACACAGCAGTACAGATGCCCCCCCAGGAAAAGAGAGGGCAAAATATCTGCCATCTGCTACTCTCTTTCTCTATACATAGACACTGGATAGTATTTTTTCAGATCTGTTTTTTCAAACTTGATCCTACTTTCATCTCTTCATGCTCATAGAGAGAAAAAAAAAAGAAACCAAACTTTCAGGGTACAGTCAGTGAACTGAAGCAAAGTTCCTTTCAAAGAAATGTGTCCCCCTCCCCCCAAAAAATAAGGGGAGTGACCCTGTATAAAAATCATGGACAAACCAGCTAAGCAATTTAATCCTGCCAAGTGAAACTCTGTAATTCAGACAATCTCAAGAGCGGAGGGATATAAATTGTATGAATAATAACAACAATAAAAAAGTTTCTGATTTAAAATTCAGTAATGGGAGGGTCTGAGGAGGGAGATGGGTGCTGCTGTGAAAAATAAGTGTATGGCTTTCCTTAATGGCTAATTTTATATTAATAATTTTGCTTTCTGTTGAACAAATCTAGAGTCCAGTGGCACCTTCAAGACCAACTGTTTTGTTCATATCATGAATTATATGAATCTTAAAGGTGCCACTGGACTATTGCTGTTTCAGACGAACATGGCTACCCAACTAGAATTTGCTTTCTGTTATTTGCAGATCTGAAAGAAATCTGCAAGAGAATACACGGCAGTAGAACTGTCATCATTACCTGAGGAGAAATTAAACAGAAAGTATAAATTCACTGGTGAAGCAAAATAAAACAGGTCCAATGGTATGCTAAAGAATAACATTTACTCTAACAAATTTTCATAAGTGGCATCAATTTAGCCCAGAATACATTTTATTACTTTCTAAGGTAAGAGGCCAATGGAGTCTTCTTTTATTTTGCTACTGCAGACTAACATGGTTCCCCGTTGTTGACTATTCTGCTACCACCAACAAGATGAGATATTGGTATATCATATGAACAACAAATCAACCATTTGTACCAATTAAATATGAAGGCTATATGACCACTGCCAAGGCCCAGCTATCTATGCAGAACAAAGTGCTTCATCAATCTGTGCAATGCTTTGTACTAGGGGTATACAAAAAAGATATGGTATTTTTCAGGTTCGGGTATATTCCGCCCAAAATATATTGGTATTTTCCAATATTCCTGAATCCCAACACAATTTGGTATTCAGAGTAAATTTTTCCAGATCCAGTATAATGGAGAATTTTTCAGGAGTATTTGGGGCTCAGAGGAGGGGCTGTTTTTTGAGGTAGAGGCATCAAATTTGCAGTGTAGCTGCTGGTGCTTCTCCTCAAAAAACTCCCAAGTTTCAAAAGATTGAAGTCATCCAGGATGGTTAGGTCGCACCTCTGCTCACTCAAGTAGGGCAAGTGTAAAACAAATTTTGCAGCCCTCTAGTTGGTGACTAGAGCCTGACCTCTAAGTTCTTCCCAAGCCCTGCTGAGTTCAATTCTTGTGTCAGGCTATGCCATCGATGACGAAGTGTCCTCTTCCATCAGGCTGTTCTCGTGTCAGTGCTGACATTAGTGGCTTTTGTTGTTGTTTGTTTGTTATGAGTCTACAGTGAGTGCACTCCTCCCTTGGGTGGGATGTGGATGACTTCGCCCCACTGGAGAAGAAACCTTCAGGTAAGTCCAATGTTTTGTTCTCCTACAGTGGGGGCACTGTAGAGTGGTTAGCTGTACCAAAGCTATTCTCAGGGCGGGTTAAATCCCTTGAAGTCAGTACTGCATGGCCTGCTGCAAAACTAGACATCTGAAGGTAGCCTTCCAGGGAGACCACCTGGTTGATTCAGTAATGTCTGATGAAGATGGAGAATGATGACCATGTTGCCTCTCTGCAGATCTCCGCTACATTTGCTATGGTGGAAAAAGCCATGGACGACACAGCAGCACCAGTGGAATGGGCTGTGATCCTCCCCAGTGGGATCTTGCCTTGTACCTCATAGGCGTTGATGATGTACTCTTTGACCCAGTAGACTTTGGTAGCTGAGCAGACTTTCTGACCTATACTGAAGGAGTTGTGGGAAATTCAAAGTACTGAAGTTTGCCATCCTGGACAATTAAACTCTCAGCGCCCTGTGCATATCCAGTGTGTGGCACTCCTTGTCCCCCTGTATTTTAGGTTAGGGAAAAAAGGCAGGGAGGACGACAGGCTGTTCCATGTGGAAACAGGAAGAGACCTTGGGAATAAAATCTGTCCATAGCAGGACTGAGTTTTTTTCCGAAGCTTCACAATTCCTTTCTGGATGACTGTGCGGCCAACTCTAACACCCCACTGGCTAATGTTACGGCCACCAGGAATGCTACATACCAGGACAGGTACTTGTGTTCAGTTTGACATAGGGGTCAAAGCAAGAAACTAATGGAAACCATGTGAGAAATCTATGTTGCATGGGAAGGTCCAGTTGCTGGACTCCCTTGAGAAAACAGATGTTCACGTTGGCTGAAAAGGAATTGGACCTCTTGAGCCCTAGCACAGCACTTAGGGCTGCCACTTACCTCCTAAGCATGTTTGCCCTAAGGCCCTGTTTCCAACTTACATAAAGAAATGCTATCAAATCCTTGTAGGATGCATGCGTTGGTGCCAGCCCATTCTTGGTGGCCCATCTTGTGAATGCAATCCAGGTATGTTTGAATGCATCTGATAGATGGTCTCTTGGCCTGCAGCATAATGTCCACTACTTCCAAAGCAAAGCCTAGGCTCTGCAGAATCACCACTCAACTTTCAGTCTGCCAGTCACAGCCACCTCAGGTCTGGATGTCGCAAATAGACCATGAAGAAGGAGGTCCCTCCTGGCTGGTAATGGCCATGGGTGTGTCACTGAGTTTGTACTAGGTCTGGGTACCATGACTGCTGGGGCCAATGAGGAGCCACAATGATGACCATGGCCCTTTCGCGCTGTATTCTGTGAAGTAACTTGCCCACTAGAGGTAGCGAAGGAAATGCGTACAGGTATCCCTGACAAGGGAAGGTTAGAGTGTTCTCCTCATCTGCTGCTTTGTGATAAAAGCACACCAGAAATCTAGGGACGGTGGGGAGGAGGATCTGGGGCACAAACCCATTGTTTGTTGCTTACCTGCAGGCCCTACATACCTGTCACGGTGTACCTCCAACAGGCTGTCAACATCGTGGGTAAGAGACAGATCATCCCAGTTCTCTGGGGGCGTGTGTTCTGCAGCTCCGGAACGCTCCATGCCGCATCCTGCGCCCTTTTGGGAAGATGAACTGCTGTTCTGCACTTGCTTTGGAGCCGTCTGTTTTTGCTGAGGGGTGACCTTTCTCTTTGCTGGCAATTTGCTTCTGCTTGCCTCCAGACTTCCTTCCTGTTGCACCACCGTCTCTGTTGCCTCTGGAATGAGACTATTGGAGGAGTGGAAGCCTGGAGATCCGACCGCATCTCTGGGTCCATAGCATCTGCCTTGGCCCGTTCTGTGCATGTGTCTTCAGAGCCTGTTGTTCTGCTGGTGTTCCATCTTCTGTGTTGTAGGTGCAACCATTTAAATGGGTCCTGCAAGTTTTCTCACATCCCACTGATGATTTGATTGGAATCTGGATTTCTTAAGGTTTCTCTCCTTGTAGATATTTAATCTACAGTTGGGCAATGAAGACTGGAAGGTCTGGCTTTGGTCACCAGCTGGAGGGCTGCAAAATCTGCATTACAATTGCCCTAACTGAGCGAGCAGAGGCCTGACCTAACCACTGGAGGAGAATGTCTCCTCTACAATAAGGGGGGAAGAAAATGAAATTTAATTTTTCAGTTCTCCTACTTCACTACTTCTTTTTCATCTCTAGCAAATCAGATGCAGGAGAGGCTTGAAAAACCAGACTACTTTATATTCACACGGTTTCCCTAAATTCAAGATCTTCTTCCAATCACACTCTGAGGTCAGACAATGTGTAACACAAATTTAACATTAAGCCTTGCTTATGAAATACTCCCCAGCTCTCAAGTTCATTAAGGAATACCAACATGACTAAGTACATTAGATAAGTATAATTTAATTTGGCGATAAGGTTAAGGCTATTTTATCAGTGATTAAGCATGTCTAAGTAAATAGTTTGGTTGTACACTGTGGGACTCTGATCACCTTAAACCAGGATCTCAGTCACCACATGGCAGATTACAAGCAGAGAAAAATGCTAGCTTGGACACTGCGGCACTCAGTACTACTGTAGATGGATGTTATTCTGCTCTCAACAAGCACATTTCATAAACATAAGCATTCTTTTCTCCAGTGCAAATTTTGTAGCATAGTTGCACATACATACAGACCTGAAATACTATCAGAACTGCAGATATCTAAAAATCTTAGGTACAATAATTGCATTTTGACATATCCAGACAAGATGGTACCATTTTCAATCCTATATATAAGAAAAAAGGGTATAGGGCAGCAATATGACGCCCAAAAGGAAGGATCATTTTTTAAAGTGCTCAATAAAGTCCCAATGCATTCTGAGAAACAATTTAAGGTACCTCTGAGGTTTCCCTCTTCTATTGCAATACTGCATATAGCCAGCCTTTAGAGTGGAGCAGATCCAACAGGCTAGCTTGCTGCTCAGAGCAAATGACCCACAGTTATGCTGACCAAGACTTAACTCATAAGACCACATCATATATCATGCTTTATAAAGATGACCTCTGCATGGGAAAATATCAGCATCACACGTGTTTCAATTATGGATGGGAACAAACTGACTCATAAGCCAAACTTTGGGTTCAACTTGGTCTAATCCAGGGTTCGAGAAGCGATGTTTGGTGAAGAATGTGCACTCCAAATATTTACCACACTTTGTGCTACCCAATTTGGTTCTTTGGGCTGTTCGGAGTCCTCTCTCTGCTACCCCAGTTGTCTCAGGCTCCCTCACACAGTCCCTTTAAACAGGCTGCGTGAGGGAGTCCAAGCCAGCTGGGATCTCTCTCAGTTGGCTCAGCTATCTCAGGGTGCATAAGGAAGCCCCTTTCAATGGAAGATTCTCCCATATACTTTCTCCTGGCTGCAGTGATCCACAGGTGGAAAGGAGTCCCTTCCTGGGACATCTTCCCACTTTCTTCTGGACAAGGTGAAAATGCTTTCCAAGGGCACTTCACTTTGGACTAACAGATTAGGGCAGGAAAACTCTAAACATTAATTTTGCCAAAAGGAAAAAAAAGTTCTCATAACTGAACGATCACTGAAACTAAACATTTCTTATTCAAGTCCTTTCTTGACTGTACAGTAACATTGTACACAATTTAGTGACATGTAGGCCCCAATCTGCAGATATCTAAATCCACAGATTGGGGCCACACTGACACTCAACAGATGTTCCAGCAAACTTGAGGGGACACCACTGCGTTTCCAAAAAAAATCCTTTTAAAAAATCACTGCGGATTTAAATTTTCCCCCAAATAAAGAAGTTTTGTCTGCACATGTACAAACAATGCACTTCCATTTAATTTTTAGAGTTGATGGCGGGTGAAGCTAGAAGCTGTTCTGGGCCTGGCTGTGGTGTACTCAGAGTGGCTCCCAGACACTGTTGCCGCCACTACCAAGCTCAAAGTTAGGTGAAGTCTTGATCCTATGAAAAGCTAAAGGTAATCATAGTTCAGTAGTTTGAATTTCAGGAAAATTGATTTAAATACTTTGAAAAATCCTAATTATGATTCTGTAGCTATCAGAGAAAAAAAGCCTGAGATTTGTAGGATTTCCTGAAAGCGATAAAATGGCAAACACAATACCAATTACAAAGAAAGTTGGGAGTATTCTAAATAACCCTATAAGCATAAAAAGCTAATTGATGAGATAAAAATTTAAAGTGGAACAAGTCACAAGGGATCTCTACTGACATGCAGCTCATAGAGAAAAGTTTTAGAAAACAAAAGCTCAAAATAAGCTAAGACTGGAAAGGGATATTAACTACCACCCAAAGATACCTAGAGAGGTGTGATGTCACCTCCAGGTTTTCCACAGAAATGACATCATGCCATTGCCCAAGGGTGCTTCCTAGATTCCTGTCAGTTGCCAGCTGCTGGCTGGCAACCCTAGTCTATGGTATGTTTGAATTGCAAAACAAAACAACAAAAACTAATACAATTTTAGGTTGTACCCATAGAATTATAGTATCCAAGTCAATGAGAAATAAATCTCCTTGAATCACTGTGGTTGGTGTAAGGGGTGGCAAGCATTTTAATAAATCAGCATTTCTAGCATGTGCCATACTGGTCAGATATCAACTGCAGTCCTCAGAACAGTTCTGGGGTGCTACATTTTAAAATGTAGACAAATTCAAACAGGTTCAGGAGGAGCAAAAAAAATCCTGAGAAAAGGTTAAAGGAACCAGGTTATTATAAACAGAAGACTGGGGAATTATATAACATTCTTCAAATAGCTGAAGGGCCATTACATAGAAGTAGGCAAAGACTTATTCTCTGCTGCTCCAGAAGTCAAGATTAAATCTAATGGGCTTTAAATTTCAAAACAGTAGACTTCAGCTGAATATTGAAATAAATTTCATGTGTATTCAGCTCTGCCTCCTCTAGCAGCTATTTTGGGGTGGCGCTCACTGTCACCCCTCAAAATTCCAAAGGCGAAGAGGTTGGGGACCCCTGCATTAAAACAGTTGAAATACTCCAGTTAGGAAAGAGAGCGTATGGAATGACTTAAGACCACTACAGACAGCCATGACAACAGTTTTAACAGTTTGCATTTCTACAGCATAATCACTTTAGATGGAGCCGTGTAACAAGGCCAAGATACAGCAGAAGTTAATGCAACATTAATTTCCTCAATGCAGATAACAATTTCCAGGCCAAAGATATTACTCCTAGTATAAATGCAATAACAAACATTTTCCATAAACATATTTAATTATGTTAATACTAATAGCAATATCTAGTTTGATCACCTGAACACATGTTGATCTCAAGGATAAGAAATGGCTTATAAAAACTGGGGATCTGTGAAGCATTGACCGGGGGGTGGGGGGAGTAGATAAACAATTTGGAAATATCCCATCTACCCTGATATACCTTGTCTTTGGGTGACTGTAGTTCATTGTCCAACTAACAGAATCACTGGGGTAGGGAAGATATTGAAATCTCTTTCTTACTCAACATATAAATATAATTATTTTTCCCATAGAATTCTGAAAACAGTCAGGGGCCTGAGTGGGCTACATATCCTTCTCCCCCCCCCCCCAAAAAAAAAACACACACATTTTTACAACTTGTCTCAACATCCCATACCTCCTACAGCTTTCTTAGCCTCATCAGGCAGTTGAGGGTAGGTGGGCTTTTCTCCTTTGGTTAATTTACAATACACAGAAATCTTAACTTACCTGTGAGTGGCCTGCTTTCCTGTTTCCATGACAGGTATGAACCATCTATTTTAATGTCAGTTACAGAAATAGTGACAGGAAAAAATGTGTACTAAAAACAGAGAGTTCTATTACTCTGTAGCCTGCATATTTTGTTCCTTCTTTTTCTTGTTACAAAATTATTTATTTGATATCAAGAGACTTAACTCAAAGCCACAGGTACAGACAGTGATGTGTTTGGAGAAGTACTAGTGCTTGAAAAATATTCCATATTGATTTGTTTTTAGAAAGTGTCTCCCATTATCACTCCAAATAGATGTTCACAAGACCTTGCATTTTAATCAAATTAAAGCAAATAATTTAAGTACTCCTCAACTATGTTATGGTGTATTGGAATATCTGGTTTTGATATTTGCTATTCCTTCCATGATTCAGAAACCCCATTACTGGCTACCACTTTATCCTCCCACGTCCCTACAATCAGAAATTCATATGGGAAGGCAGACAGCAGTGGGAAGGGGGATACTGAGACATTTCCTTATGGTGTAATGTACATAGTAGTTTAATATATTTCTGTTCTACTTAAATGAGATGCGACTGAACACTTGTACAAATTCCATTAATTGAAATCAATGCCATGCACCCTACTACTTTCTCTAGAGAAAGCCATACTTAAGGTCTCAAGAACTGTGGAGCAAAGTGGTAGTATACACACTAGTATTCCCACAGAATGTTGGATAACACATTCCGTTTCTTTATAGGCCTGAAATGAACTCCCCAAACTGACTCTCAGCATGTCTGTAATTGGTCTTTCAACATATGACAAGCAGCTTCCTCGTTCATATCCTTCACACAACTTTGTTTTGAGTCAGAACAGAACCAACAAATAATGCCTCATTAATTCTTGGTTGCACTTTCAAAATGGACACTTTATCTTAACTACGGCATTCCTTAAGGCAATGTTGTTGTCATGAAATGTTTTGCCAGTTAAACGTCTTTCTTATTTCAGTAGTCTGGCTATTAACCCTCTCCATCTTCCGCCTGTGCAAGTATACAGGCATTCCTTGGCTTTATTGAAACATTTATACAAATCAGACAGTGGTGACCTAAATATGTGACCCACTCTTCCTCACAAGATATTCCAAGGAGAATAAGCCATGGAATCTTATGCCAATGTGATAACTGATTCTCCAGCATTTTCTGCTAACCTCCCCCACTCACAGAAGTCATCCCACAAAGTCATGGAGAAGTCAAAGGAATTACCATTCTGAACTTTCAAGAATGTTTAAAATCATTTAAAGCTTCTGTCTCACATTTGCAGCACTGATATTTAATTTATAACAGGTCGATTCTAGTTATCTTACGAGGAAGAAATCTACAAAACATTGAAACACTCTTTCCATAAAGCGACACATGCAGTGACATTCATTTCACTGAAAACAGAAATGTAAGTCAAGGTCAACCTCACCTCATCCCACTCTGAAGCAAAAGAGGGTGATTTCTCCAGCCTTTTTTTGCCAGCACTACAATTGGAAAGTGATTCACTTCTGCTCCCCATAGTATCGTCTTCTGTTGGAGAAGTGGTCAAAAGGTCAGAGTCCGATTTTGACAAGCTGCGGCTAAGTTTGAGTTCTGATCTGGGCTTGCCTCCTGGGTGGACTCTGCCCACAGAACTGCTTTTGTCTCCTTCTTCAGCACCAGCAGAACATTGTGGCAAGTGAAGATGTGCTAAAGTTTCAGGATCCAGTTTATCACTTGTATGGCAAATGGTTGAATAGACCACTTTATTTTGGTCTGCAGTGCTGGTCTGTATTGTTCCAGATGCATCAACATCTTCCAGCTGCATAGCAGTCCCCTCTGCACTTCCTTTACCGACAGCAGAAATGAGTCTGAAAGGGTCTTCATTTATTTCACACACCGGAGAAGAACCATGCAATAGACCTGAGAACTGATCCAGTACTTGGACATCCTGGGCATCCGCTTGGCTGTGGTTACTGCTGCTCCTTTCGTCTTTGGAAGACAGAAGACAAAACACATATGTGCAAAAAAAAAGAAGAAGAAAGAAATCAAAATGTAAAGCTCACGCTCCCCTCCCCGAGAGAGAAATAAAGTAAGAACAGTTCAGTATTGTTCCGAGTGCTCGAATTGTACCCAAAGTCAGAGCATTTATGAAATTCCAAACAGTGGCCTGATTTATGCAATCTGGCAGCCCGCCCCGTTTCTTTTTATTCCTGTTAACACTAACAATCAGCCCTTGCTATATAAGGTTTGGAGAAGTGTTAACTATACTCTGCAGAGAGAGGCGCACAAGCTGAGACTCCTGGAACATGAGATATTTCCATAAAGGCCAAAGTGTTATTTAGAGCAGCACTCCCTACCCTTGGCAAAGAACACTGGGTGGGGAAAAAAACCGAGCTGCAAACAACGTGCAAGTTTGAAAACACTCCCTCTCCTCCCCACAGCTGTTTCCTTCCCTAGTGGCTCAAAAATCTTCTTATGCAAGAGAAATAAGGGCTTAGTAGCAAGTTTAACTCCACCAAACCCTCCCTTCTCTTTAACTAATTCCTACTTCTATAGTATCCTGCTTGCAATACAAACTATCACTGAAATGTGACTCCATTATTAGACTCATGTTTTACTATGTTGTATCAAATGCCATTGAACTGAATTTCTTTAAAAACATATAGCAAAGAGCATTTAACGGAAACTGCCCCAGAGGGTCAGACCAGAACCAATGGGTTGAAATAAATTCAATATTTTTTTTTTCTAAACATCTAGAAGAAGTTTGTGACAGAACAGTTCCTCAGTGGAACAAGCTTCTCCGGGGGTGGGTGGGGGGTGGATTCTTCTTCTTTGGAAGTTTTTAAGAAGAGGCACAGGAGTCAAATATGTAGTTTTACATGTTTTGGTACCAGTGCAAACAATCCAGCCACAGGAATTAATTTCCAATGATTTTAACAGAAGAGTGGAATAAAAAGGAGTTATGCTGGGATGAATTGTTCCCAGTGAGCCAACTGACGTGGTAAATTATGTTTCTAGGTGCTGTTTCTTTTCTGCTGAATACAAAATAGCCCAAAAGCTTTGGCAAGAAAGATTACTATAGCTAAGTTACCTCCACAGTCTCCTTAGATCTTAAGCCATAAGTGATATAAACTTAATAAATATGAGCCCATCTGTCTTGTTTAATTTTTTTTTAATTTATATTTTGCTTTTTATATGTCCACAGTGGTTAACAATAATTAAAAAGTCATTTGTACATGTAAAATCTAACTACAGATCTGCCTAATCCAAAATTCTCATAACCAGGCCATACTCACAAATCATGAACAACCATCATCTGATAACATCAATGTCCTGCATCACTATCCAAAGGCTTTCTTAAAAAGCTATCTCTTATATACCTTGGAGAATTGGGAGCTGATGCATCTCATCTGGGATACCATCCCATATTTATGGAGTTACAGCAAAAACACTCTCTCTTCTTAACTGAAGCCAGCTGAGTTTTCGAAGGAGAAGGAATAGCAATTTCTGGCCAGACCTCTGTGCCAAGCTTGGGTCTATACTAGGAGAGGTTCTGCACATGATGGACTTTATAGGCAATAATCATCCCCTTTAATTGAATCCAGAAACAATGTAGTAGCCAGTGCAGATGCTTCAAAATTGGAGTAATATGCTCATATTTATTTACTCTAGTAAGTTGGTGAGCTGCTGCTTTCTGTATCAGCTGAAGTTTTTGGGTCATCCTCAGGGGTAGCCCCACATTGAACTTGTTACGGTAAATCAGCCATAAGAATGCAATAGAACGGGATCTGCTCGGCCAGATCAGCTGAGTCTAGAAAGAAAGCCTCTCTCTTCACTCCGTGCAAGAGCTCTATAACTTGCACCTGCTTATTAAACTGTTGTTGAGAATTTTAGCAAAACCCTCAGACTTTTCACATGGTCTCAAAATGACAGCTTTAAGCTGTCTAAAACAGGTAAATCAATCTTGCTATAATATTAGCTGTCCCAACCAGCATCACCTCCATCTTGGCTCAGCTTATTAGTCCCCATCTTATTGATCACAGCATTAGAGCTATAATATTAATGGAAGTTGGAAGATGGCTGCATCTGGGGACTTCACTAAAGACAGACAGAGCTGGGTACCAACCTACCGATAACACTCAACCCAGTTCTCCAGCTGATCTTATTCAAAGGCCTAACAAAACCATCAGGTCAACCAAAACCAAACAACGCCTACAGGGCCCCCAATCCTCCCTCCCTTGAACCCATCTGACCAACCATGGGCCTGTTAGATTGTTCACTGTTAGAATGTTATTCTCGGATTACTGTTATTACTATTGTTATCTTGATATATTCTATAAATAGATATAGATATACATATAGATATACATAGATATAGATATAGATATAGATATAGATATAATCAGTTTAATGTATTGTTCTGTTATGTTCTATGTGAACCACCTTGAGCCTTATGGGAGGGCGGTATACAAATGTAATAGAAATAAAATAAAAGTAGAATAATATGCCCATAATCACATCTTCTCTAAAAAATGAAATGGTTGTGCTTCTAATCACTTGAACTTCTTAAGGTTATCTGTCAGTGTGATTAAAACAATCTCTCTCTTAGACAACTTTATGGGCTCAACAGACATTGGCCCAAGTGACTCATTTTCTATCTTTTAAAAATGAGGTATCTGCATCAGTAGCTTACCAGTCACAAATGGGCTCATGGCACCAATGATTTCTTGTTACTATCCGAAATGCATTAGTAGATTTCCATAGCAGACTTGTGAAGTTCAGAAAGTACGTGACACAGACATGAGCCTGCAAGCACACTAACTATACAAACACTTGTTATGAGACAGGCACCTGGATTGTTTTGCTAACAGATATGAATTCATTTCCTTCCCTCCAACACTACTGCAAACACTTTATACTCCTGCAAGTCCTTTGCTTCAGTAATGGAAAAGCCAACACAAACCAGAACAACCCAAAGCTAAAATCCAGACTATAGAAAAGGGCTTACTGGTAATACCAAGAAAGAATGATAAGTTCAATTATGCATATGTGCAAATATGCATGAAGAAGAAAGGGATAAAAGAATGTTTTTAATATGTTGCTTCTAACAGCCCTTTGTACAATGATGTTATATACTGAGAGGGTTCTTGCTTTTTGACTATGTGTTCTGGTACAAATCTGCAAGATTTCTTTCATAAATATTTACAGGCAACATGCAAAAATGTCCTGTTCCACAGCAAGTACACAGCAATTAATGAGAGCACTCTATTGACCATAAACAGACTCATTGGGATCATTCCAATTCAACTGCAGTAAAAAAGGATAGGTAATACACAGAGGGCTTCCATCTTATCCAGTGGACAAGATGGAGGGAAGTTGTAGTACATACGTAGTTTACATTGTATTCATTTCTTGTGATTACATTAATATGAAAGAATTTCAAGCTTAGGTGGCATATTATTTTGCTTATAATTTACTGCATTGGTAACATACTCGCACACTTATATTTTACCTTATTACTCTTGCTATAGTTAATATTTTAGCAGTTGTGCAATCAGAGTGTAGACAGCAGCTGACAGTTTATGTTGTTTGTTGGAACACTGTTGTCCCAAAGCCAGCAATGAAACCCAACAAAGGAGCCACTGTTCAAATGAAACAGTGGCTGTGCTTTCCATCTTCTGAAAGCAAAACAGCAGCAAATACAAAAATAGCTTTTGGCAACAAAATCTTGAGACATTTGCAAGCATTTTCACTGTGCTGTATGTTTAAAACTCCAGAAAATATTTCATCTATATAAAAGCTGTACACCCAGGAACGTACCTTTTGAGACTTCTATCAAGTGTGATTCAGGACTTCGTTGTTCCGAATGGCTAGAAGAAAGGTCAGAAGAACTGTGGCAATTCAGTGGCCATTGGCCATCCTGAGAAGGCAGCCCTTTCCGCGGCCAGGCCTGCAAAGAATCTTATATTACTTAAATTTTACTACACTACCGTGACCAGAACAATATCAGCCAATGCTCGGATTCTGTATCTGTGGTTACTTTTTGCAAAACTAAGTTTTATACATCCATTTTATACCATATATTCCTCTTCCAAGAAGATTATACAAGTGGGCTCTGACAAATGGGGTAAGTGAAAGGAAATGGTAAAAGAGGCAAAGACTGGATTACACTATGAACAAGGTCAGGGGAAGAGAAAATAGCTGTGTAAAACACCAAAGCCCTGCCTTCCTTTTTTAAACCTTCAGATGCTTCCTATGTATTTCTAAGTTTTTATTATAGTCATGAAGACATTTTTTTTAAGCAAGATATATTCAGCATGTTATATTCAACAGCAGGTGGCAAATTTCATGTTTGCACACAGAGTCTTCAGATACTCTTCACAGCCTGAGCCATATGAACTGTTTCTTATTAAATGTTACATTTTCTTTCTGGATGGCCCATTACTGACCTCTCTGAATACAATTTACTATAGGAACCTTCAAAATAGCATTATGACGGTTAAGCTCAAAAAATACAGAGAATCTGCGCTTCCTCTTGATCTGAAACAAAAACCAGCCATGGATAGATGCAGACTATTTTCACCAAAAATAAATTTAGAATGCTCCTATACCTTTCTGCATGTTTTACAAAATTGAATAAAGAAGTGCAAGTAAAATGTGTGATGTATTCCCTTTGATTCCTGTAGCTTCTTTGGTTCTTATTGTCTTATTAATACTATATTATAGAATAGCAAACCATATCCATTTATGACATGCTCTTTTCAAACAGATATGGATTCCGGACACAATCACTATTATTTCCTATGACATTTACAATTCAATAGAATTGGGAACTTCAACATTAGCAATGGGCCTGTCAGTAGAAAGGTCTGCATCACTGAATATCAGGCATCTTTACCTTTCTGAAATTGTGAAAAGGGATTTCAGACCAAATGCCAATGCTAGGAAGGGAAGGTCCACATATAGCGAGTTCAGAAGTCAATTCTGGAGGTGACTGTCACATGGATCACTGTGGCCAAGTGTTCTGGGGACAGGTAGGGCGCTAGTAGCCTTGCCTAGTGTAGGTGGAAGAACACCTGGTGGGCTACCCTCATGACCTGCGCCTCTATAGAAAGGGAGGCGTCAAGGATCAATCCCAGATTTCTGGCACAGGGTGCGATGGCACAGGGTGTGGCCAGGATGGGTAAATGTACTTCATGGCTTGCCCCCTTCCTTCCCAGCCACAGGACCACCATCTTGGATTGAATTTCAGATGACTCTGCTTGAGACACCCAACTTTGGCTTCCAAATATCTGGCGAATGGTTCCAGGGGGGAGACTGGGCAGCCGTCCATGAGGAGATAAAGCTGGGTGTTATCTGCTGATGTCAGCCCAGCGCAAAACTCTTGACCAGTGGGGCCAGAGGGTGCATGAAATGCTAAAAAGTGTGGAGGAGAGGACTGCCCCTTGTGGAACAAATGAAGAGCTAAAGGTAAAGGTAAAGGTATCCCCTGTGCAAGCACCGAGTCATGTCTGACCCTTGGGGTGACGCCCTCTAGCGTTTTCATGGCAGACTCAATACGGGGTGGTTTGCCAGTGCCTTCCCCAGTCATGACCGTTTACCCCCCAGCAAGCTGGGTACTCATTTTACCGACCTCGGAAGGATGGAAGGCTGAGTCAACCTTGAGCCGGCTGCTGGGATTGAACTCTCAGCCTCATGGGCAAAGCTTTCAGACGGCTGCCTTACCACTCTGCGCCACAAGAGGCCCTAAGAGCTAGAAACCTCTATTTAAAGTAAATTTATTCTTTTTTTAAAGCTTTATATCGAGTTTTATTCAATACTATTTGAAAACTATAAATATTTCTAACAAGCTCAGGCAATTTCCTTATTACATTTCAAACAAGTACAATTTTTTTACCATTTAAGCCCACTGAGGTACATTAGGTACCATTTGAACAGAGTTGCACATTAGTTTTCTTTAGCATTTGGAAGTACAGAATATAGTTTCCTGTACATATATGTCATAGTTCCTCCCTTTGAAATAACTGATTATATTAATTATATTTACTTATAAATACAAACTGAAAATCAAACAGTTCTACCTGAGGCTGGACACTTCTGACAGCACCTGAAGATGATTCGCCTAAGAATTTAAAAGATATAAATATTAAATGTTGATTTTCACTGACTGTTATAGTTGAGGTGGGTGGGCAGCATGTTTGGGAGATTTATTTAGTTACAAAATTTATACACTGTCCTCCTGACCTCATCAGGGCCACTAAGGCAGCTAGCAGATTAAAAACTATGCATAGTGAGAACACATCTTTAAAACAAAACAAAAGTCAAACAAAAACATATCATTCAGATGGTTAAAATCAATATTGCATTTAGCTACAGACAGTAGAATTCTAGGTAGTTATAAACTTAGATAAAAGCTACAAAAGAAGTGGGTATTAGGGGGCTTCTGTGGATCAGGGGAATTTCGTATTAATCACAAAGGTAATTAATTGTCACCAGTGGGCCAAGAGGATATTTGTTTTTAATCTGTTTTTCCCCTTTTTGTTTTTATTTTTTCCAGCTGGCTTTGATACTTGAGAGCTAGTTGATTCAGGCAGCAACATGGGGGCTTGCAGCATGGAAGCTACTTTGGCCAAAATTGAGAATCTACACTATTAGGTTTTGCACACATTTCCCCCCCTATAGAAAATCAAATTAATAGGCAGTTAAGAGTGTCAAATGAGAAATTGAGATACCTTGGTCCCAATCCCTGCTCAGCAACAAAGATGACTAAGTGAAACATCATTGACATAGTTTTCTTACCTTTTGTTTTTTTATCCACAACAACATGCTTCTTTGTCTCTGCTGTTCGCAGCAGCTCATAGGGATGCTCTTCCTCTTCATCTGCTGTGCTTCCCCTGCTCTTCCTCTTAGTGACCAAACCCTGACCAGAAAAATAGCACACTACAGTTCCCAAGCAGACACAGGTAGTAATCAAAAGATACCGGAGCCATGTCCTTCCGTCAAGTTTGCTATGGGACATGCTTTAGAGATGAATGCCTCATGATTCTAGAGACATAGGAATGAGAAATAAAACATAATGCCTTTATCCCAAATAGACAAAGCCCTCCACTCTCACTTGGAAGCACCAAAAATATGCTGAGTTCTTATATAAGGCCTCAGAAGGAAAACTTCTAGCGTTTTCTGGGTTTGAGCACTGATGCTACAGGATTAGTGTTACCAAGCAGAATTAGGTGCTTTCTCAGTGTTTACAGCACATTTTCTGTGGCCATTGGAAGGTAGCCCCAGAATGATAGGTTTCCAATATAAACCAAATGTGCCAACTTATTTTCTTCTTAGAGTGACAATGAAGGCTACATATTTGTTTATATACCGGCAGCAGACATTAATTGTCAGAGGAAGTTATACAGTATCTAGAACTTGATGCTTCTACTTTTCAGGGTATAAATGTAAACTTTTTGGGCTCGAACAGAAAGATCTTTGATCATATCTCAAGGTACTTTCTATGACTTTAAAAGCATCCATAGAGATTACAGATTTCGATTGGGGCTGCTATTGCACTTCAGTAGTGTTCTCCCACCCAGCTATACACTGTCTCCTGGACAAAAATTGACCCCTCCAGTAAAATAGACAGCTCTCATTTCCTCCTGCTGGGGCTGTAAAATTGTTTGGTGTGTGTTTTACTCATGGTACAACGCAGGGGTATTAAACTCACTGTACCATGGACATACAAAATCAGGAGTCCCTGCAGTTATTTTAAGAAAAATCAAAGTCACTGGGAGATCTAGTCACAGAATGGCTAGAATGGAACAAGAGAAAGGATCCAACTAAAGAAGGGACCTGGAATGACTCTAAACAGTACTATAATCAAAGTGGCCAAACATACATATGAGCTACAAAAGAAATTCCAAACACAGAATATAAAGAGTGCTGATGTATTGAACACAAGGGTTGTGGAGTTAGCAGAAAATGATTTTAGTTTGATCATCCTCACATGCAAAATAAGAGATTCCTTTCTTCTAAAAATACTAAAATCAGTGTTTTAAGACACTTCTCTTTATAATAAATCCTTAAGAGAAAAACGACCCTCTTACCTTAGAAGAGGCACTCAGCTTCTTCTCTTCAAGCTCCTCCTCTTCATCAGGGGGAGGCTTGGCAGGAGGGGGTGGCCGCTCTCTCTAGAGCAGAGAACATCCATGTCAGTACTTTAATGTCATATTTTAAACTCAAAAATCTTGGGATTTTTTTGGGGGGTGGGGAGCTTGAAAGAGATATTTACTGCATACAACTTTGAGAGAGCATGTATGTATGATGTCACAGAAGACTTGGCATCTTTCCTACACTGAGTCGTCTGATCTACCACTTCAATAATTAGAAGGGTCAGCTCATTCCTGAGTTGCTGATTATGGCTACAGCATTAATGTTTGAGAATACTGTAGTACAAGACATTATATAGGTACATAAACAATGGGTTTTACTCAATATACTGCTCCTTCTGTGTGAAGAAGTTTCTACCAATTCCTCCCTCTGGCTGCAGAACCCCACTCTGACTCTAGGAATAAAATTTCAGGGGGTGGGACTCAGTGGATTGCAGTAGGTGATTAATCTTGTTCCACAAACTTTGTTTGACTCGTTGAAATTGTGGGATACAAGCCAATAATTTACAGAACTCTTTATCTAGCCAGCCTCATTAATGTATTGTCAGGTGCATACTACTAGACATATACACACTCTAAGTAGGAGTGCCAATGTCAAAACTAATCCTGGAACCCACAAGACTTCAGGTAGAGACAGATTACCACTTTCAAAGTGAGGGGACAACAGGTAAACCAACTGTCGGGGACCCGCTTGCTAACTGAAAAACCAGGGTGCCCCTTTGAAGAAAACGTCACGCCAGGCCTGGTGAACGATACAACAGGAACAAGCTTTATTTCAGCAACGTGGAGTCCGCTGGTATGGAGTAAGAGCTTCCACCGAACTCCAGGTGGAAGCTCCCTTTTATACAAAACCCACCTCCTTAGGCTGTATTGCCCCACCCAGTACTTGCGGAGGGAACATGCTGATACAATCATGACTCATGCACATATGCGAGGTTTTCCGGGGTTCCTGATGGCCCATTTTCCTGGAACAAAGGGCCATCTTCGGGCCCTTGTCAAAAGGTGGAGGGGGACATTGAGGTTCTTTAGCGGCCATTGCCACCTCAACGATCGGGTGGGGCGCCCAGCTGCCGGCTTGCCTATGATCACCATGCCCTACCTCCGTGATCGCGGGCGCCTCTGATGGCGGGGTTCGGTCCGGTTCCCCAGCCACCAAGGACCGAACCACGACATTCTGCCCCCCCAAAGGTCCATTCTCCAACCCCCCGGGACGGCCAGGATACCGCTTGTGGAAACGTTCAGTGAGTCGGGGCGCAAGGACGTCCGCTGCCCAGACCCATTCCCGGTCCCCCAAAGCGAAGTCCTTCCATTCCACGAGGTACTGCAACTTCCCCCTGTGGAGTCTAGAGTCCAGGATATCCGCCACCTCGTGGTGCTCCCCCCCCGGCAGGACCTCGGGCGCTGGCGGGGAAAACACGGGGTGCCAAACGTCACCGTCCGGAGTTTTTTTTAGAAGGCTCACGTGAAAGACGGGATGGATGTGCCGGAGGTTCTTGGGGAGCTTGAGCTTGACCGAAACTTCGTTGATCGGGGCCAAGACCTCGAAAGGCCCCAAAAACCGAGGGCCTAGCTTCTTGCTGGGCAAATTCAACCGTAGGTTCCGGGTGGAAAGGTAAACTCGATCCCCCGGTCGGATCTCTTCAGCTGGTCGTCTCTTCCGGTCGGCGTCCTCTTTCTGCGCTGCCTTGACTTTGTGGAGCTGCTCCTGCAGCGACTTCCAGCAGCTCCCGGCACGCTTCCCCCACTCGCGAAGGTCGGCCGATTCCCGGGCGGGGACCTCTCCAAGCTCCGGGAAGTGTCTCAGGTCTGTCCCGTAGACGACGGCAAAAGGCGACATCTCCGTGCTGCTGTGGTCTGCGTTGTTGTACGCGAACTCGGCCAGGGGGAGCAGGGGCACCCAGGTGTCTTGATGATAGGAACCGAAACACCGCAAGTACTGCTCCAGTACTTGATTAACCCGCTCGGTCT
The DNA here is from genome assembly GCF_049243985.1 of Paroedura picta. Classification (NCBI taxonomy): domain Eukaryota; kingdom Metazoa; phylum Chordata; class Lepidosauria; order Squamata; family Gekkonidae; genus Paroedura; species Paroedura picta. The sequence continues at coordinate 96,824,047 of NC_135372.1, read as the reverse complement.
GCCCGTCCGTCTGGGGGTGGTAAGCGGAGCTCAGCCCTTGCTCGATGTCTAACAGGCGCAGGAAAGCTTGCCAAAACCGGGACACGAATTGTGAGCCCCGATCGGAAATCACCTTGTCCGGCAGCCCGTGCAGTCGGAACACGTGATCCAGGAACATCCGAGCCAACTGTGAGGCACTGGGGACACTGGCGCAAGGAATGAAATGGGCCTGTTTGGAAAATAGATCTACCACCACCCAGATCACCGTTTTCCCCTTGCTGGGAGGCAAGTCTGTTATAAAGTCCATGGAGATCACTGACCACGGCCGGGTCGGGACCTCGAGCGGGTGCAGCAGACCTTTCGGCTTGCCAACCCCCGGCTTGCAGGTCAGGCAGACAGGGTAACCACTGACGTAAGCTTTTGTGTCCCGCCGCAGACTGGGCCACCAAAACCGCCGCCGGGCCAACTTCCAGGATTTTACGAAACCGAAGTGCCCGGCGGTCTTAGCATCGTGGCAGAGGCTGAGGGCTTCCCGTCGTAGCCCTTCCGGGACGTAGACAGCCTCCCCCCTCCGCCAGAGACCGGAGTCCAAAATCAAAGAGTCCCGGAGCTCAGCCAGCTCCTCGTCTGTCCCGTAGGCTGCCACTAGGCGGTCTCGGAGCGGGGCGGTCGCCGGGTCGGGCTCCCATTCCTCCCTGGCCCGACGCCTAGTGACGACCCCCCGTCCCAGCTGCTCCTCACCAAACACGGACCTGGTGCAGGGAGCGTACCCCTCCCCATAATGCGGCAGACGGGAGAGGGCGTCCGCGAGGAAATTCTCTTTGCCGGGGATGTGACCAAGCTTGAAATTGTACCGCGAAAAGAACTCCGCCCACCTCATCTGTTTGGCGTTCAGGGATCGCGGTTGCCGGAGCGCCTCCAGATTCTTGTGATCTGTCCAGACCTCGAACGGCTCCTCTGTTTCCTCCAGCCAATGCCGCCATTCGGTGAGGGCGAACTTAATCGCAAACGCCTCCTTCTCCCAGGTAGACCAGTTCCGCTCCGTTTCGGCGAATTTTCGTGAGAGGTAGGCCGCCGGCCTCAGCTGTCCCGCCTTGTCTCGCTGCAGGAGAACCGCCCCGGCTGCTGCGTCGCTGGCGTCGACTTGTACCACCATCGGCTGGGTTGGGTCGACGTGCAGTAGCGTGGGCTCAGACGCGAAAGCTTGCTTGAGGGCCAGGAACGCTGCCTCCGATTTCTCATTCCAGCCGAGCGCTGCGCTGGGCCGCGTGGCGCGAGGACCTCTCCCCTTGGTACCTAGCAAGTCCGTGAGGGGAGCCACTACGGAGGAGTATCTGGGGATGAAGCCTCTAAAAAAGTTAGCAAACCCCAGGAAGCTTTGTAGCTGTTTCCGGGTGCGGGGCCTTTCCCAGGCCAGCACCGCCTGCACCTTCTCGGGGTCCATAGCTATGCCCTGGGCTGAGATGCGGTAGCCCAAATAGTCCAGGGAGGGACGGTGGAATTCGCACTTAGCCAGCTTCACGTATAGGTGGTTTGCCAGCAGGCGCTTTAACACCTCCCTCACCAGGGTCACGTGCTCTTGGGGATCTTGGCTGTAGATCAGGACGTCATCCAAATAAACAACCACCCCCTGAAACAGAAGGTCCTGCAACACCTCATTAATTAGACTCATGAAAACCCCAGGTGCCCCGCTTAAACCGAACGGCATCACTTTAAATTCGAATTGTCCCAATTGACAGTTAAACGCTGTTTTCCACTCATCCCCCTCCCGGATGCGTACCCGGTAGTACGCCTCCCTTAGGTCCAGCTTAGTGAACAGAGTCCCTTTGCCCAGCCGGGCCAGCAAATCCGGGATCAGCGGGAGGGGGTAAGCGTTCCCCGCTGCGATGGCGTTGAGGCCCCGGTAGTCCTGGCACAGCCGTCGGGACCCATCCTTTTTCCGGACGAACAAGACTGGAGCTCCCATGGGACTGGAAGCGGGCCGGATGAAACCTCGGGCCAGATTTTTACCCAAAAACTCCCGGAGGTCCTTGAGCTCACCCTCACTCATCTTGTAGATGCGCCCTTTGGGTAGTACCGCCCCCTCTGGGATGTTGATAGCGCAGTCCGTGCGGCGGTGTGGGGGTAGCTCGTCCACTTCCCGCTCGCTGAAAACGGCTGCGAGGTCTCGGTACTCTGGCGGGACCTCGGGCTCTGGTATCTCCTGCTGCGCCGCCGCCGCTCCCCTGGGACGCGCCGCCGTCCTCTTGTGGCTGGAATTCTCGTGGGGGACCCGATGCCGTGCACCCACCGTCAAGTCGAACTTCAGGGTCCCCGCCCGCCAGTCCACCACGGGGTTGTGTTCCTTCAGCCAATCCAGGCCCAACACCGCCCGATATCCCGCTACGGGGACCTGGATCAGCCACCGCAGCTCTTGGTGGTCCCCTATGTGGATGGCGATAGGACCCACCTCCTCCCCGAAAGGTCCCCCCTGAATCGGGCTGCCGTCCATCTGGACGAAAACCAGGGGAACCTTCCGAATGCGCTTCGGTAGCCCCAAAGCCCGGGCTATCTGGGGGTGGACCATGCTGTGGTCGCATCCAGAGTCCAAAAGAGCCTCCCCCACCCAACTTAGTCCGTTCTCCGGGTTCCGGAGCTCTAAAATTACCACGTTCGGAGGTCGCGCCTCATGCTGTAGGGGTTTTCCCTCGCACCGCGGGACCTGCTGCCCGGCGCCGTCTACAGCAGGTCCTGGCCGTTTCCCGTCGCCTGGGCGCTTCCCGGTTCGTTGCGGAGGTCCTCCGCCCGGCGTGCCTGCTGGGGGCGTGTCGCACCTCCCCCCTGGGAGAGCCCGCGGTCCTCCCCCCCTTGCCGTTGGCATGCTGCTGCGAAATGTCCTGACCCCCCGCATTTCAGGCACAGACCTTCCCGGCGTCTCCTTTCCCGCTCGGGGTTCGGGGGTCGTTTGGGGCGAGAGTTGTCGGGGCCCGGTCTCGGCGCCTCGGCTGACCCGCCTTTGGCCTCCCGGGGGGGTGCGGCGGCCCAACCCAGGCTGGCTTCCAGCTTGGCGACCACAAAACACCACCCCTCCAGTGTAGACAGATCTTCTTCCGTCCCCTTGATCACGGCCCATTCCCTAAGCTTCGGGTTAAGGCCCTCCCGGAAGTACTCGATTTGGGTCTCCTCGTTCCAGGAGAACACCTTGCCTGCTTCCCTCCGGAAAATGTCTATATAGTCCATAACCCCCCTAGTACCCTGTCGAAGTCCCTTGATCCGACTCTTTGCCTTGTCCTCAGCCTGGGGGTCCTGGAATCGTCGGCGGAGCGCGACCACGAAGTCCTGCAGGTCCCGAGTTGCCGGGTCGCCGCGCTCGGCCAACCCTAGGTACCACTGACCCGCCTTGCCCTGGAGACACGAGGCCACCCCCCAGACCAAGTCCTCGGAGTCCTCATACCGGTCTCCATACCTCCGGGCATGCGTCAGCGCGTGGAGGAGGAACTGCGGGAGGTCGTCCGGCGTCCCGTCGAAACGCGCCTTAAGCTCTGGGGGGGAACGTTTTGGAGAGTAGTCCGACCCCCTCCGGATCCGGGATTCTCGGCATCCGCCGTCTCGTCCTGCTCCGCTCCACCGGCTACCAACTTGCCCAACGACGCCGTGCCGCTCCCTGCCTTGCACGTCGCTCCTGCGTTGGTCCGGCTCTCGCCGCCCCGTCGGCTCACCCGCTCCCCCGAGATCCTCTGCTGTCTCGCCTCTCCGCTGGCCGTCTCGCCTACTCGGGACTGAAAACTGCTCCGGGTCGGGGTCCGGGGCCCGCTCACCAGTGCCGGGCTCGTCCTCGTCGCTGGAGACGTCCTCACTCGACGCGATCCCCTCCGCCGTTGTATTACCAGTCCCTCCGGGCCCGGCCCGAGCTTGCTCACGGGCTTCAGCTGCCTGCAAGCGCCTGGCCAAGTCCGCCATGGCCCGCCGCAGGTCCTCTAGGGATTCCTCAGGTCCTACCGGGCGAAGCGCCTGCCTCAGCTGGGTGTCCCAGGTTGGGGCCAACCCCCCAGACCTCGGCGCGCTCCCCGCCGTGCTTGGGAACCCCATGGCCCGGCGCCTTCCCTTGGCCGCCACTGCCGAGGGTCTCGGGGTCCCGGACAGCTGCTCCTGGCCCCCCGATTTTCGGAGGAAATCTCCCGGGGACATTAAACTCATGTTCCCGGGGTTCGTGGGGGTCGAGACCGCCCCGTTGCTTGAAAACGCCATCTCTGGATCCGTCCCGATAAGCGCTCGGATGCGATGCCGACCCTGGAGTTCGGTGGGAAGCTCTTACGATGTCGGGGACCCGCTTGCTAACTGAAAAACCAGGGTGCCCCTTTGAAGAAAACGTCACGCCAGGCCTGGTGAACGATACAACAGGAACAAGCTTTATTTCAGCAACGTGGAGTCCGCTGGTATGGAGTAAGAGCTTCCACCGAACTCCAGGTGGAAGCTCCCTTTTATACAAAACCCACCTCCTTAGGCTGTATTGCCCCACCCAGTACTTGCGGAGGGAACATGCTGATACAATCATGACTCATGCACATATGCGAGGTTTTCCGGGGTTCCTGATGGCCCATTTTCCTGGAACAAAGGGCCATCTCCGGGCCCTTGTCAAAAGGTGGAGGGGGACATTGAGGTTCTTTAGCGGCCATTGCCACCTCAACGATCGGGTGGGGCGCCCAGCTGCCGGCTTGCCTATGATCACCATGCCCTACCTCCGTGATCGCGGGCGCCTCTGATGGCGGGGTTCGGTCCGGTTCCCCAGCCACCAAGGACCGAACCACGACACCAACCAAACACATAATATATCATTACCATCTCTGTCCTAAAACAGCTGACAAGCAAGTTCTTAATTCTTGCCAGATGTCATTTTCTTTCCTGCCCATAAGCATTTTTTGTAATGAAGCTATTCAGCCAGAAGTCTACAAGCCAAGGAAGAATGATTTAAGGCCACTGTTTATCTCAGGGGTAGTCAAACTGCGGCCCTCCAGATGTCCATGGACTACAATTCCCAGGAGCCCTTGCCAGCATTCGCTGGCGAATGCTGGCAAGGGCTCCTGGGAATTGTAGTCCATGGACATCTGGAGGGCCGCAGTTTGACTACCTCTGGTTTATCTGTTTCACAATAGATATTACTAGATCCAGCACATGCAGATAACTTATATGCAAGACAGACTGCATTCATTGAATCATAGGCTATAAAACTGTTCCAAAAAGTCTATAAGCTCCCCCTACTGGTTTACATCTAAAAGTCCCATGAAGACTGATTACCTTCATTGAACTAATATTGCACTCTTATTACAGTGGCAGAAAAGCATAATTTTATGACGATCACACACAATAACTACAATACTTTGTTTTCTGATGGAGAAAAGTCAGGTGAAAATAATTTGCGAGGGATATGCTCTCCACAAGTCCCTTTCTTTGTAATCAAGTTAAAAACCTGAGCTTAGTAATAGCAAAAAGATTCATTCTATGGTGAAATATAACCCTTAGAATTTCACAAAAATCCTGATAGACATTACGTCCTGAACTTATACTGCTCATACATTTTAGAGTACATAACACATGCAGCAGGAATGGTTCTTCATTACCTAATAACCAAAGCCTTTTGCAGTTATTTCATATTACAGTAAAAGCTGTCTTTTGGCTCCCATGAGGAATGGGGTGGGGTGGGGGTTGTCAGTTAATAAGTGCACTGCATACTCAAGGTTATTGCTCTGTCCTGCCCCCTACCTGGAAGAATCCACAGTGCCCATATCCCAGGGGCGGAGTATAAATTAAAAAATAAATCAACAAACATACATCTGAAGTAGGCTGAGGGGAGGGACCAGAAGATGGCATCAGTGGGCAGCAGATTCTGACAGAAGCTCAGCAAGAACTGAAAGCATCAGGTTGTCTGACTAGAGAGGTCAGAATAGAGAATGCCTGAAGAAGCAGAAGTATGGTGGGTGGCTGAGGAGAAGGAGCTTGCCCTCTGGGCAATTATGGCAAACTAACTGAGGTTTCTGGATAACCGAGTGCTGGATAGCTTTTATTGTACTATCAAACTGTGTGGCTAGGTTATCAACTTACTGCAAGTGTGGAGAGTGCACAGGCCTGGAGATATATCCCAGACTATTTTCCATAAAAAGGAAACAGACAACACACATCAGGCTACATACAGGCCTCATTCCTGTCCCTTTAACACTGGTCGTCTCCACTTCCCTATTCACTGAGTCTCTGTCTGATGATCTTCCACTGGCCAGGCTGTCCAAAGAGTGACAGGACGTGGCATTGTATAGAACTTCATATGGACACTCTTCTTGTTTTCCATTAAAATCTTCAATCAGTTCTGTTATTTTTTCCACATTTCCTGGGGAGAAGGAACACCATGTTACCAATTATAACCATTTAGTTCTGCTCTGCCAAAGGTAGTCAGGCAAATCCACAGGGTATAAATAATTGCCTGTAGGTAAATATTTTTGGAAATTTTGAAGCCACAGGGGATGAAAATGAGATTGCATGCTATCAATCATTAGCAAAAGGTAATGCTAGAGACAGAGCTTTGCCACTTTTCCTTTCTTCCAGTGTATTCCAGCAAGCCCAGAAAAGTAAACACCAAAAACTGGGGGACAACAGAAACTACACTATACATGCAGCTATAGTGAATAATGTAAGTAGACAAAACTACAATGGAATCTCTACATCAACGGAAGTACTGATAACAAAAGAGATTATTATTATCATTTCATCAGAGTGGGCAAGTATCGTTGTTGATTCACAGTTTCCAATGCAGTTCCTTCAACAGTACTCAATGCTGTCCCTCATATATGCTAATACCTAGAGGAAGAGTTTCAGAGGTCATGGCAGGAGATGGGAAAGTTTAAATTTGAATCCTAATGTGTTTTTTGGATGTGAAGTAATTCAAAAGTTCACTTATTGTTGAATATTCATATTGATAGTCCATGGAAAAGAAGAAAAGCTGCCCTTTCGCAAACATATTTTTTAATGTTGCATTATCCTAGATGTAACCATCCATGCATTTGTATGTCTGTTTGGAAATTCTCACAGTATCTCCAGAATGAGCAACAGAAGGAATCTTAGGAACAATGGCAGCAGAGGCACAGAAAACACGAGGAAAATGGAACAACCAAATGGTAAGAAAAAATAACGTTAAATTTTTAAAATACTGAGGAGGAGAGGAAGAGCTAGAGAAAAGCTAGAAAATGCATCTATAGGCAATTATATGGATAAATATAATGGGCTGGATCTAGTCCATTTTTTCACTCAGTCACATCGAATTCCATTAGTTCTCCAACGAAGATATCTTGTCCATGTAGGTCCCATATTCCCCAGCATAACTTATTTGGGGATCCTTTCTTCCCTTTTTACCAGTAGAAAAGTGGTTTGATTTAACCATTCTGATGTTGCTTCAGATACATATCAGCTACTCCCTCAATATGAAGCATCAAAACTCAACTATTGCCCACTGATATCCAGTGCAGAGAATACCATCAACAAACTGGGTTCCATACATAGGCAATAACATCTATATGCAGCTTACTAATGATATCATAACACTCTATTCCTCTTTCCTCCCACTGGAGAGAAGGTACTCTTTGATTTTTAATATATACTGGGTTTTAATGTTAATGGTTTTAATTTTTGCTTTACTGTTTTAACATGTTGTAAGCTGCCCTGAACCATCAGGAAAGGGCAGCATAAAAATCTGAAAAATAAATAAACTTTAAAGTAAGACTTGGGGGTGTTTCTTTCAACTATTTAACAAGTATTAGTGATGGATAGTAACATAATATCAATCCTTAGAGGATGAAGAGTGGCCTCAAAATACATGCAATAAAAATTAACAGTAGTTTTACTTACAGTGCTTTAGCAAATTCTGCATCAAGTTACATTAAAAAGTATTTTGTGTTATTATGAATGGGCCATTCCTCTTATGCCCATTATCAATGGATAAGATTTTGCTTCACAAATTTCCTACCTTGGGGTACCCGAACTGAAGCTTCAGTAGAAATAATTGATGCTATCTTTTCTTCTGCTTTTGTTGTGTTCTTCCCAGTTGTACATTCTGAACAACAGAAGAAAGCATTAGAAACATGCAACAGCAATAACATGCAGAAATATTAAATACATGCATGTTAGATATGGATGCCACAAATCTGACAACTGTCAAACAGCATACAATTTGTGTCATCCAAAATATGCAGAATAGCATTATTTTTTCTTTGCAGTAGAAAATACTTTCGCAGTGTTATAAGAGCAGTTTATAATATATATTATACCCATCTTGAACACTCACATTGAAAGAAATGTGATATAAATAATCAATTTGTGTACACACTAGAAAACTGTACAAACTAGAACAAAATTGGAATTCAGTGGTACCTTTAATAGCAACAAAAGTTTTATTCAAGATACAAAATTTTCATGTGCACTATCTGAGGAAGTGTGCATGCACATGAAAGCTTATACCCTTGAAAAAATATTTGTTGGTCTTAAAGGTGCCACTGGACTCAAACTTGTTCTCCTACTTCTGACCAACACAGCAACCCACCTGAAACAGTTATACAACGTTCCTTAGAAATTACTTTTATTTATTTTGTTAACATTAAATGCCCCCCATCTACTTTTCACATTCTTTACCTTCAATGAGTGCTGCTATTTGTTGACTTTTCTGAGAAGGAAGTTCCCTCACAATTTCCAAAGCTGTCATACCTCTGTTATCCTTTATATTCACATCAATGCCTTAGAAACACACAGAACAATCAGACATTTATTTTTATATAAATTTGGTCGTACAATCTATCATGCAGAGACCATAACAATGGTGAGCCAAAAATTTAAAGGGACATGCCTGCATAGACATCCAGGAAGACGAGTGCTAAGGACGCAAAGTTTTCTGTCAACTTGACAGAAATGCTGATTTTATGAAAGGCAGATTGTGAGTGGGTGGGCAGTAAGGGATGTGCCAGTGTTTGTCTCTTGTGGCCCTTCCTTGCATACTCAGGGAACTGCTAATTGCTGCTGTGGGATGGTAGGTGAATTTCCTCCAGGCCAGGCTGGATTATGGAGATTTCTGGTGGTGGTAGGGATTATTAGGGCATGAAATTGGGGTCATTGTGGGTAGGCAGGTAGTTCTGAGTTCCTCCATTGTCCAGGGGGTTGGACTAAATGATTCTGGAGGTCACTTCCAATTCTATGATTCTTATGTTCTTTAAAGATTGAGATCCTTCTCTCCCACTGCATGGGAATTTCCCTCTCCCTTCCATGGTTTGGTTAAACTACAGTTAGTATAATTGTAGGTGTAACATTAAAAAATGGTTAAGGCTAACCAGGATTAACTCAAAACTATGATATCGCATAATTTGCAGACAATGGTAATTCTAGTTAGCTTTAACTATAACTAAGAGCCCATGCAAACACAGTGCTAAGGGTTAAAGCAACTATGGCAGTGGATATTTGAAGCACACATGGACAGAGCTCCAAAATGTGACTGGGAGCATCATAACTGCATCTAAACTGGGAAACGGCAACTTGAGGTTCAATTGTTCATCTTTAAGATGCCATAGTAATTATTTTTGTTGATTTTGCTATATCATTTTAATACCATTCAATCTCTGAAATAAATAAACAGATAATCATGTCCTATCACAGGATCTTTCAGCCTGCTGAAAACATCTTTTTACTTATTTTACCTACATGCAATGTTTGGAAAAGGCTATTGACAGGTACTGGAAGGCATTCTCTAATTAATCAGCCTTTGTTCTTCAGATTATTTTGGGGGAAGCACAAGATTTCTCAATTACAATGTTTTTAACATTATTGCATTTTTATATTGAAACCACATGAAGCTTTGGAATGGAGTAGAAATCGAAACAAAAGATATAGTAACTATGACCTTACTCCACAGTAATTCCTAGCTACTCAGTGTTTATCTTGCTCATTCTGAAAAACTATATTTAGAAAGCTGGAAAGTTGCACAAAATTGCTACCTCACTATTGTCAAGATTGTAAAATTGAACACTTTCCTAGAGATATCCTCACCTGCAGCTAGCAGTATCTGTACCACATCTGTTTTGCCAAACAAAGCAGCTTCGTGCAAAGCACTGCCTTTTTCTGTCTGTAGATGAAATAGCACACCGCCAAGTTGTAAATATGACCAGAGAACACTGAAAGCAATGCTTGCACATGCAATTAACATCAACTGACAAGCAGAAGACACATGCTGTAGTTAATCCACAATCGTAAAAAAAAAATCCTTAAGGTCCTTTTACCAGGAATGAAATGCTAATGTTCTGAGGCAGCTTCTTTAAACTAAGGAGCAATCACTCTGAATCACACCAAGCAGAAAACATCTCTAACCTGACTCAGGAACCTTGAATCTCCCTCTGATAAAGGACAAGATGAACTTGCCTTTTTTAGCAGAAAGGACTGGAAAAGTTTAGCTGAAAATAGAATGGTCTGTATGTATTTACTACAGGGAGATGATTGTTTGAGAGGTCACATAAAACTGCTCGTCTATTAAAATTCAGATTTGTAAGAAAATTGTGGTCACTGTGAAATCATCAGAAATAAAATAAAAGGGAAAGTGCTTATCATGTCAATTATTGTTGCGGGCTAGGGGTTAATTATAACTATATGATAGCAGAGGCAGACAAATGTTCAACATACATTTGGAACATTTATATCCCACCTTTCTGCCTATATTAATACAAATGCTGAAATGCACTACTTACAACTTAGCTAAACCAGATCTATACATGATCAATTCTGTATGAATATTAAATGTACATGTTCAAATATAGAAGTTTTACACATAGGATTCTATACAGTTTTAAACAAGATAACTATGGTTCTGAAAAATGACAGCACCAAAAAATAGCAGTGCCCATTACAAATGCCATTATAAACCCTGTAATGAAAGTTGACAAGACATAGAATGGTCTGGGGCCACAGACACTGCTGTTCTTGAGAGACTCCCAAAGAAAAGTTCTGATTAAACTTCATCTACTCTGGCTTTTCTCCAAAGAGAGTTAAGGCCAATATCCAACATATTTATTCAACATTATCATCAAAAGGAAACAAGATACCTGATAATTGCTATCCATGCCAGCATCCAGAAGAACACATACAACGGTTTTATGGCCATTCCTAGCTGCCAGATGTAAGGGGGTGTGTTTCTTAGTATTGCAACTTAGAAGATTGGGATGAGCATTGAGCAACATCTTCACAACCTCCAATCTCCCATAGAGTGCAGCCAAATCAAGAGGAGTCTCGAACTTGTTATTGCGCATGGTAGGGTCTGTCAACTCCTCCAGGAGAACCTTCACCACCTCAGTATGACCATACTGAGCTGCACAATGCAGAGCCGTCTCATTGTCGTTATTCTGAGATTATACAAGTACAAAAACATTAAGATTTTGATAATGAGGCTGCACTATTCTCACTTACACAACTCAATGATAACTGCAACCCAAAATTCTATTGAAACACTGCCACTCATGACAACATTGAAAGAAATCACAGTAAGTATTTAAATCTTGGAATCTTAATCCAATAAAGATACTGATATCTGTCAAAGCACAAATGAAAATGGGCATACAAATAACTGAATATTTCACTTTGATTCATATTTGGGCATACAAGTAACTGGATATTTCACTTTGCTGTATAAGTGTTATGCTTGGATGATTCCAGTTTAAGTTGTAAACCCATCCAATCACTGTCCTAAGCAATACTGCAATGGCTGTTTCTTTTCTTGTTATAGTTTCTTGTCAGGAGACAGACTATTTTCAAACAGTCACTTCCATGACAGTCTGCTTTTAAAAAATACCAACAGAAATTTAAAAGCAGCTTGGGACATGATATAGGGGTGGGAGAGCAATAAAACAGGAGAAGCCCTTAGGTTAAAGGTTATGCAGTTCTTCAGATCCTGACTAGTATTTATATATCCTATTGAAATACAATATTGATAACTTTTAATACATGAGCTCTGGCTCACATGCACCAGAAAATTTCCACTTGTGAAAGAGATTTCAGTCAACCAAGTATAGTTTTCTGACCTCATCTCTCTTACTACAATTCCCTTCCTCATGCGACTCCTGGGGTGCTGGAGACCTCCCAAGAACAACACAAAGGGGGAATTTCTGTCTGCAGAAATTCTCCACTGATCCAATACTTGTAAAATATTAGCTTTTGCAAGCAAGAGTCTACTTCAATAAATTATGCTCCAATTTGGCAGTTGCACAAATATTAGTATTCTGAAGACAGTTGTGCATATTTAACAGGAGCTGGTGCTTTGTGTGGGAATAGTTACAATATAGGGCATCCTGAGTGGCTTAATCTTCTGAGACATGCTTTGCTCTAACCATAAATCATGCCTGCAGACATATTAAGTGCATGAGAAAATTGGGTGACAGGGAAATATATATGGAAATTTAAAGTAGCATGGAGGAAACAACGAGGAAAATAGTGGAAACAACAACATGCAAGCACAAATAACATTTGAAAAAATGGGAAAATGTTACTATTCTAGGATGAATTACAAATCAACAGTCCAAGCCAAAAGGTTGCTGGGAAAAACAGATTTACAGCAAAGGTGAATGGAGGTGAACTAGATGAGGTAATGCAACATTAAGAACATGCAAAGAAAATGCAATGAATGGAAGAACACCTAAATCAGTATCTAAAAATAACATGTAGCATTTATGTGCAAGATCCAAAAGAATCCCTGTGTCATTTGATAGGCTACAGAGGCATGCCATATACCACAAAAACAAGCTGATTTTAACAATCATCATTCACAATTTCCAGTACTGGCAGGAATGACTAAAGCCTCTCCCCTTCCCTCTCTCCAGTGTCTATTTGCTTGACATTTAAGTAGCTCGACTGAATATGACTGACTGCAGTATTTAGGCTGTTAAATAGCTTGTGATGAATCATCTGCCTTTTAACCAATTCGCTTATAACATTTGCAACTTAAGACAAATTCAAAATAGGGGAAATGAGACTTCATTGTGACATTAGTTTCTAATAGTTATGGTGCCTGCCTCTAGTTTTCAGTCAGTTATAGATTCTAGAAGGTATCTGTACACAGCCCGTGGCGCCACGGGCGCCACGGACTGAATAAAAGAGTAAGGGGTAGTGGGGAGGAGTTAGAGCGGGACCGGCCCCTCCGAGTGTCAATCCCACCCCAAGCAGCCAATGGGGAGCCGCGCAAAGCGCGGCTCCCCATTGCCTGCTTCACTCGCTCAGGGAAAATGGCGGAGCGGCTGGTGAGAGCCTCGGCTGGGGGGTGGGCCGGGAAACCTTCTGTCGGCCGGCGGAGCGGCCTCGCAGCGTCATAGACGCAGCGAGGCCGCTCCACCGCTCGGGAGACGGCTCGAGAGAGCCTCGGGGGGCGGGGAGGCTTGGGAGCCTTCTCCCGGGCGCCGACGACGGTTCCCTGCCCGGCAGCCCGACGCCCCAGCGACCCGCCTTCTCTTTTTAAAGAGAAACCTCCCTGGCTGCCTTTTTAAAGAAAAACCCTTGGAAAGATGGCTGCCGCCGCGGGGCTGGGGCCCTGCAGCCTTCTCCTGCATGCTGCGGACGCCTCATCCCGTGGAGCCGCCACAAGGTCAGTCTAGCGCCCATTTTATTAAGAAATAAAATGGGCTTTTTTTACTAGTTATGTATAATTTTTGAATACACTAACCAATATGGACTCAAAACTAACACATGAAGCTAACTTGCAGCCCTTTTAATTAAAGGCCTTCACAAATCAGTTAAAGCTGTATTTCATGATCACAGATTAAATCTTACCACCCAAATATTTTATAGACACTTTTTTTTATATTATCAATCTCGCCTGAAAGCCCAAGATAAGAGATTTCTATAACCCATGGAAGATTAAAGAAAGGCAAAGAAAAGGCTGCCATGGAATGCTTCTCAGTGGTTTGACAAACTAAACAGCTGTTCTGTTCATCTTCTTCCTGAAAGACTGAGAAAAGCTTTTCATTTGAGTGTATTTAACTAACATTCATATTCAAAAACCAGAATAAGATCTACAGTGCCTTAGCATGAATATCCAGCATATTTGCAATGATGTGTGCTGCATCACCATGGTTGAAGCAAATTAATATATGTACTCAGTCTCCAGTCCAAAAGCTTAGGGAAAGAAGAGTTTCTCAGAAAGAGCCTGAATACATCAGCTCCACCTGGAAGCTATGACAGCTATGCCCTTTGTGACCAACAGAGGCTCTATGTCTTGAAAGACTTAATTCAGTTATATATACAGCACATAATCTCTCCTTCTCCAGTGTTGGAAGAGATGCAAAGTACCTTCTGAGGACCCAAATTTGTAGTACTGTTGAGAAGCAGTTTTTTCCCCCTTGACAACCAAAAAGCTAGTAAATTCTCTGTCTTTTGAGCACAGAAAATACAAGCTTGAATCAAACACAAAAGCCAAACACAGTTTTAAGTGAAGCTCTCAAAAAACATGGGATATTTGCAAGTTTCCGATATACAAAAGAAATTATACTTACACATCTAATCATTATCTATTTCTATAAAGATAACATGATCAGATCTAATATCACCAATGCAATTACTGTTACTAGACTGTTGCTGTTACGAGACAATATCAGAGTCATTGACCAATAGATACAAAAAACAAAAACAAAAACAAAAGGATTAAAATCAGGTCAATCCTCCATATTAAAATTCTGAAATCTTTTAAAAGAGTAAATTACAGGATTAAAATCAGGTCAATCCTCCATATTAAAATTCTGAAATCTTTTAAAAGAGTAAATTACAGTCTCCCAGTTTTTTAAATTTTCTAAAGATAAGCAGAAAAAGTAGACAAAGGACACTATGTAGTATTAACCCCCTATGTAGTATTATACTAGTTAGCCATGCAAATTTAGCAATCTTGGTTGTAAGATCTCTATGGGTGCCAGACAAAATGAGTTTGAGGCATTGCTTCTTCAGCGTGCGGGGACAGTCTGTTAGATTTCAGATTAAGGGACCAACTCATATGTGACTATATAATTTGCATTCTATACTCTGGATTAGTGATGTTGTAGAGTTATGACGCCATGATGTTATTAAATAGATCCTTTCCAAAGCGGGGATCCTTGATTGTACTAAGGTCATGTTGCCTTTCGGTATCAATGATTCATTCCTTGATATATTCCTTGGCCTTATTGTAACTCAATGCCAAACAGCTTGGGATGGTGAGGCCACAGTAGCCCAGTTTTTTAAATTAAAGCAGATTGTCAAGGTGCGATAAAAGAGTCCTCTAGAATTGAAGCTGCTAGTCCCTTCACACAGAACATCAACTTTAGCCAAAACATTAGTTACAATCCAAATTCTGGTCTGTACACTGACCACCCCTGACTCAGTTCTAATACTGCATTTGAGATACTCTTGGGAGTTTGAAAAACCGATCCTAAGAATTTGGATTGTACCACCAGATTTAATTCACAAGAATATTGATTGGTAGGTTCCTCGACCATCTAACTTGTTCAATGTAATATATCAATCAGGCAGATTTCTGAAAGGCTGAGAAGTGATGTAGTTGTCCCAATCTTCAAAAAAGGGGATAGAAATGACCCGCCAAATTACAAACCTATAAACTTGCTCAGCACTATAAGTAAGCTTTATGCAAAACATCTGTGTTGGAAATTTAGGGATTGATTAGTTAGAGCATGAAAACATCTTAGCCGAGGAACAAAGAGGGTTTAGAAAGGGGCACTCAGCATTGGACCTCTATATAATTCTTTAGCACCTAATCCTTATCCATTGTTGTTCCTCTGTATATTTCTGAAACAGCCTAGGGGGTGGGACGTGTCCGGCTGTCCAAGTTGGAATAGGGCCAATTAGGGTGCAGCCAGCTTTTCGCTGTTTGGCCCTGCCCCTGCGGCTCCCGCCCTCTGTCCCTGGACTCTAGCCTCTTTGCTCTCAGACGCTTCAGTGCCTGGAGCCAGCAGCAGGTAAGGGGAGAGGGCCCTGGCCAAAGGGTTGTGGTGGAAGGCTTGCTAACGAGCACTTTCCCGGCCCTGCTACTGAGCTGCCCAGCCCCTGCCTGCCCTGCTTGATCTGGCTGTGAGCTGCCGCCCAAAACCACCTTAAGCTTCCTGGCCAGGGGCCAGGGGTCAGGGGAAGGGGCCCTTTCAAGGCCCGTTCTTAGGAACGGGCTTTGAAGCTAGTAGCAAAATATTCTACAAATGGAGTGACTTCTCTGTATGTCATCTTAGTGGATTTTAAATCTGTGCTTGACTTCATTTCGAGGGACATAAAATGGGACAAACTGAGTAGGACAGATATAGATACGCAATTACTTCTGATAAAAGTACTACACGAAAATACTAATGTTAGCTCAAATGCAGTACCCAAGGTCATCTCTCAAACCAAGTTAGTACAAGTGAAGTAGTTAAGCAGTGATGCATATTAGCCCCACTTCTGTTTAACTTCTATATTAATTATATAGCTCAGTGGTCCCCAACCTTTTTATTCCCGGGAACCATCAACGCTTGACAATTTTACTGAGGCCTGGTGGGGGGGGGGTAGTTTACTCCTCTACTCTCCACCACTGCCCTAACGCTCTCTGATCGCTATGGTAATGTTTAAACATCCCTTCAAAATAAGATACAGACATGCCACAACAATGAACATAAGGAACATTTTATTTTCATGGAAATTTTAACTCATGACAATGACAAATCAATGGGAACCCTGAGCTTGTTTCTCTGCAACGAGATAGTCCCATCTGGGAGTGATGGGGGACAATGACACCCGAATTTAAAAAAGAAATCTCAGCTTTTAATTAACAAAAATACAATAGCACTACAATTACTATGTAAACATGTACTGATAAGCCATGACAAAATGAAGAGTCTATAGCAGGGCCAGAGACTTCTCTGTCCTGGCCCCCCACCTGGTGGAATGAGCGTCCTGATGAGATCAGGGCCCTAACGGAGCTAAATCAGTTCCGTAGGGCCTGTAAAAGGGAGCTCTTCCGTCAGGCATTTGGTTGAGACCAGACACAACCAACAACATCTGCAGGTTCCCAAATTCATCTTGGCCTGGCTCTCATTACATTAGATTAGATCTAGTGCCCCACCCTGAACAAGGAGGAATTACTCGAGATTATGGTCGCCACTGTGATTGTTATTTTAATTGGAATTTTATTGGGGTTGTATTGTTTTAGAATTCTATGTGTAAACCGCCGCAAGGTTACGGCAAGCGGCGGTATAGAAATGGAAAAATAAAATAAATAAGGGCCCCTGCCCCCTCCCCCCAAAAAACCATCAAGGCATTCTGCTCCTGGGCCTGTTTGTATTATTACTGTTTAATGTTGTACTGTTACCCTATTATTATCAGTTAGTAATATTAATGTTGACTGGGGAAGGCACTGGCAAACCACCCCGTATTGAGTCTGCCATGAAAACGCTAGAGGGTGTCACCCCAAGGGTCAGACATGACTCGGTGCTTGCACAGGGGATACCTTTACCTTTACCTTTAATATTAATGTTATAGTTATTTATATGTATGGTTTCTTGTGTAGTTCTCCGTTCTATGTAAACCACCCTGAGCCTTCGGGAAGGGCGGTATATAAATGTAAATGAATAAACAAATGAATAAATAATTAAACAAATGAATAAATAACCCAATAAATAAACAAACACACATTTTCCCAGCAACCATACTTAAAATAATGAATGAAGCGACTGGGCCAAAGCCGAAAGGACGCTCAGTTGTGGAAGTAACTGGTGGCGAAAAGACAGTCCGATGCTGTAAAGATTTTTATTCCATAGGAACCTGGAACGTCAGATCCATGAATCAAGGCAAGCTGGACGTGGTCAAACAAGAAATGACAAGACTGAACATCGACATTTTAGGAATAAGTGAACTAAAATGGACAGGAATGGGTGAATTTAATTCAGATGACCATCAGGTATACTACTGTGGACAAGAATCTCGCAGAAGAAATGGAGTAGCCTTCATAATCAATAAGAGAGTAGGAAAAGCAGTCTTGGGATACAATCCCCAAAATGAAAGAATGATCTCAGTTCGAATCCAAGGCAAACCATTCAACATCACAGTGATCCAGGTCTATGCCCCAACCACTGCTGCTGAAGAGGATGAAGTTGATCAGTTCTATGAAGCCCTACAACACCTTCTAGAAGCAACGCCCAAAAATGATGTGCTTATCATCATGGGGGATTGGAATGCTAAAGTAGGAAACCAAAAGATAACTGGGATAACAGGCAAGTTTGGCCTTGGAGTACAAAATGAAGCAGGGCACAGGCTGGTAGAATTTTGTCAAGAGAATACAATGGTCATAGCAAACACTCTTTTCCAACAACCCAAGAGACGACTCTACACATGGACATCACCAGACGGTCAACACAGAAATCAGATTGACTATGTGCTCTGCAGCCAAAGATGGAAAAGTTCTATCCAGTCAATAAAAACAAGACCAGGAGCTGATTGTGGTTCAGATCATGAGCTTCTTGTTGCAAAATTTAGGCTTAAATTGAAGAAAGTAGGGAAAAGCACTAGGCCACTCAGGTATGAACTAAATCATATCCCCAACGAATACACAGTAGAGGTGACAAATAGATTTAAGGAATTAGATCTGATAGACAGAGTGCCTGAAGAACTATGGACGGAGGTTCGCAACATTGTACAAGAGGTAGCAACTAAAACCATCCCAAAGAAAAAGAAATGCAAGAAATCAAAATGGCTGTCTGAGGAAGCTTTACAAATAGCTAAGGAGAGAAGGGAAGTGAAAGGCAAGGGAGAAAGAGAAAGATACACCCAACTGAATGCAGAATTCCAGAGAAAAGCTAGAAGAGATAAGAATGCCTTCTTAAACGAACAGTGCAAACAAATAGAAGAAAACAATAGAATGGGGAGGACCAGAGATCTTTTCAAGAAAATTGGAGATATGAAGAGAACGTTTCATGCAAAGTTGGGTATGATAAGGGACCAAAATGGTAGGGACCTCACAGAAGCAGAAGAGATTAAACAAAGGTGGCAAAATTATACAGAACAACTATACAAGAGCGAGCTTAACATCCCTGATGACCACAGTGGGGTAGTTACTGACTTGGAGCCAGACATCCTGGAATGTGAAGTCAAATGGGCCTTAGGAAGTCTGAGCAATAATAAAGCTAGTGGTGGTGACAGCATTCCAGTTGAACTATTCAAAATCTTAAAGGATGATGCAGTAAAAGTGCTACACTCAATATGCCAGCAAATTTGGAAAACTCAACAATGGCCACAGGATTGGAAAAGGTCAGTTTACATTCCAATCCCAAAGAAGGGCAATGCCAAAGAATGTTCAAACTACCGCACCATTGCACTAATTTCTCATGCTAGCAAAGTTATGCTCAAAATCCTACAAGCTAGGCTCCAGCAATATGTGGACCGAGAACTTCCAGAAGTACAGGCAGGATTTCGAAGAGGCAGAGGAACTAGAGATCAAATTGCCAACATACGCTGGATCATGGAGAAAGCTAGGGAGTACCAGAAGAACGTCTACTTCTGCTTCATTGACTATGCTAAAGCCTTTGATTGTGTGGAGCACAACAAATTGTGGCAAGTTCTTAAAGAGATGGGAATACCAGAGCATCTTATTTGTCTCTTGAGAAATTTATATGCAGGTCAAGAAGCAACAGTGAGAACTGAACATGGAATCACTGACTGGTTCAAAATTGAGAAAGGAGTTCGGCAAGGCTGTATACTGTCGCCTTGCCTATTTAACTTGTATGCAGAGCACATCATGAGAAATGCGGGATTAGAGGAGTCACAAATTGGGATCAAGATTGCAGGGAGAAATATCAACAACCTCAGATACGCAGATGATACCACTCTAATGGCAGAAAGTGAAGAGGAACTAAAGAGCCTGTTGATGCGGGTGAAGGAGGAGAGTGCAAAAGTTGGCTTGAAACTCAACATCAAGAAAACAAAGATCATGGCATCCGGCCCTCTCAATTCCTGGCAAATAGATGGGGAAGAAATGGAGATAGTGACAGATTTTATTTTCCTGGGCTCCAAGATCACTGCAGATGGGGACTGCAGCAAAGAAATTAAAAGACGCTTGCTCCTGGGGAGGAAAGCTATGGCAAATCTAGACAGCATCCTAAAAAGTAGAGACATCACCCTGCCAACAAAAGTGCGTTTAGTCAAGGCTATGGTCTTCCCAGTTGCAATGTATGGCTGCGAAAGTTGGACCATAAGGAAGGCCGAGCGTCAAAGAATTGAGGCTTTTGAACTCTGGTGCTGGAGAAGACTCTTGCGAGTCCCTTGGACTACAAGGCGAACAAACCGGTCAGTCCTCGAGGAGATCAGCCCTGCCTGCTCTTTAGAAGGCCAGATCCTGAAGATGAAACTCAAATACTTTGGCCACCTCATGAGAAGGAAGGACTCCCTGGAGAAGAGACTAATGCTGGGAGCGATCGAGGGCAAAAGAAGAAGGGGACGACAGAGAATGAGGTGGCTGGATGGAGTCACTGAAGCAGTAGGTGCAAACTTAAATGGACTCCGGGGAATGGTAGAGGACAGGAAGGCCTGGAGGATCATTGTCCATGGGGTCGCGATGGGTCGGACACGACTTCCCACATAACAACAACAACAAATACTTAAAATAATACAAATATAATTATTTCTGCCAAACCAACAATGCCTAGAAAATACACAAATTTTAACAATTTGTTAAAAACCCACAGGTTCAAGCAGTTTTTCAGCTATAGCCTTCTTCAGAAATTCATTTACAGATATAAAGCAAATCGGAGATTCAAATGGCTGCCAAGGCACTTGACTGGCTCCAAAACTTAATAAGGCAACCAATTTCTGCTACTTGTAGTACTAGCCGAATTAGGCAGCTATTTGACCCACTGTGAAATATGTAGGGATTTATAAAGAGCCTTTCCCCATACCTAGACCAGACATGGCATCCACTCCCCTTCATTATCAGATTATCTCTTTTGCAAGATACCTGTTATTATTCTGCTATGTTTATTGTTAAGAAGAACATAAGAGCCTTTGCTGGATAAGATAATAGTTTGTTTTTACTCTTTATGGTAAAGTAAGTCAACGATCGTTTGTTCTTAATCATTATTGTACTTTACACAGTATAATTCTGCCTTTATACGAGCCTTCTACATGTATATTCCTACTTCTTTTGTTATCTTCTACTTTTGGCCATGCCTTTCCTCACCCATGAAATGCATTCTATTTGGGCTTTAATTAGTGTGGTTTTAAATAGTTTCCAAGCATCCATTAGGAATTTGATTCTCTTGTGTTTCCTCTTAAGCTTACTTTTCTCTATTCCCCTACTTTTTTAAAGGTTTGGACTTTAGAGCTAACTTTCCATTGATCTGAATGCTAAACTTAATAGCAATCTGGTCATTGTTCACAACTGGCCTTTTAACTTCTACGGTTATCACAAGGTCTTGAGACCAGCTCAGAACTGAGTCCAAAGCCACTACACCTCTGGATGGCTATGTGACCAACTGTTCCAGTACACAATCATTTATGATGTTTAGGAAATTCATTGCTATAGAGTGACTTGAGCATATATTTATCCAATCAATATGAGGGTAGCTGAAGTGTCACAGTATTATAACATTGTTATAGTCACCTCCCTTACTTCCTTCTGCATCTTAAGGTCAGTCTCAAGTATTTGATCAGGTTGGTGACAGTACATCCACATTTTTAACTAAACTTTAGGGTCCGGTATTTCCAACTCCATTGGGGAGTTTATCCCTCTCATGTTTTCTAACTTATTTGGTTCTATGCCCTCTTTGATGTACAACACCAAAATCATCCCTTCTTTCCCTGTTTTGTCTATAGAGCTTGTACCCAGAAATAATTGTATGCCAGAAATTTTTCCCATTCCACCATGTTTCTGAGATGGACAATATCTAAATTGTCATTGAACACCAAGCACTCCCATTCCTCCATCTTGGCTCAGAGATTTCTAACATTGTCATATAAAAGGTAAAAGGTAAAGGTTTCCCCTGTGCAAGCACCGAGTCATGTCCGACCCTTGGGGTGACACCCTCTAGCGTTTTCATGGCAGACTCAATATGGGGTGGTTTGCCAGTGCCTTCCCCAGTCATGACCGTTTACCCCCCAGCAAGCTGGGTACTCATTTTACCGACCTCGGAAGGATGGAAGGCTGAGTCAACCTTGAGCCGGCTGCTGGGATTGAACTCCCAGCCTCATGGGCAAAGCTTTCAGACGGCTGCCTTACCACTCTGCGCCACAAGAGGCTCTAACATTGTCATATAGACACCTCTAATGTGTTTCCCTCTACAGTAGCCCTTGCCTCCCTCAGCCCCTTAGTGACCACAAGTGGCCCTCAGTCATCAATGTGCCCTCATTCACAAGTTCAATTATGCTCCTATTAATATTACCCTGTTTGGGCAATCGTCCCTTTGGATCCTGCTGGCTTTCTCCCAGGATTAGTTTAAAAGCTGCTCTGACACCTTTTTGGTATTAGATCATCAGAAACTGGGTTCCCTTTTGGTTCAAGTGAAGCCTGGTTCTTTTGTATAGGTTTGGCTTGTCCCAGAAAGTTCAAGAGTGCCTAATGAATCTAAACCCTTCCTCTTGGTATCATTTTCTCATCCATGTATTGAGACCCCTCATCGGTGTCTGTCTACCTGGCCCTCCACATGGAACTGACAGCACTTCTGAGAATGCTACCTTTTAAGTTACTAGGCATAAAGGCCAGTACTTCAATTTTCCTCCACAACTACATGACTACATTTTCTAATGTCATTGATGCCAACATGCACCATGACTGCTTACTTATCCTCAGCACTTCTACTAACCTACCTAGATATCATGTGATATATGCAACCTTTGCACCAGCCAGGCAAGTCACCATGTGGTCAAAGTACTCATTACAGACCCCACTCTCTATAGTCCTAATGATTGATTCTCCCGATATCAGAAACCTATCTCCCCTCTTAATACAAGAGAATATTGGTCCATCACCCAATATTATTCTCTTCTTAGAGATCATAGCCTTCCTCCTCAAATTGATGCCCTCTGACCTCTGCACAATCATTCTCCACAGCAGCAGAAAAACTGCCATCAAAGGAATGGAACAGTTTGACTGAGCCACTGAAGGTCTCTTCCCCAAACCTCTCTTTCTACTCAGCTTCTTCAGGCTGACAGTCCTTGTTTAGGGCTAAAGTAGATTATCACAGGTAAAGAGTGCCAGATGTTTGCTGCCTTCCTTGAGGCCACAGCTTTACTTCTCATCACTGAGGTGGAAGACAGCAGGGTTCTTCCTCTCCTTCTGAAAAATTAATAGTTCCCCCCCCCAAGGGAAGTAACGAATAATCAAAGTATAGGAAACTAAAGAAGAGAATAAGGAAAAGCAATGGATAGCTGAAAGTATGATCACTTAGAACAGACTTTTCCAACCAGGGTTTTGTGAAACCTTGATCAACCTGAAAGGGTTTTCTCGAACGGATGGGATTATTAATTTTTAAAATAATTAATTTTAAAAATAATTTTAGAACATTAAACATTTATTGAGTGATATGGCCACATA
Source organism: Paroedura picta (assembly GCF_049243985.1). NCBI lineage: Eukaryota > Metazoa > Chordata > Lepidosauria > Squamata > Gekkonidae > Paroedura > Paroedura picta. The sequence goes on along the minus strand of NC_135372.1, from coordinate 96,800,505 downwards.
TGGTCATGTCAACCCACCCACCTCCTCCCAAAATGCCCAATGATGGGCCTGGAGGGGGTGGGAAGGGGAGGGACCCCTGGTGAGCATGTACACAGCTATGCTTCCCAACCACATTCTACACAATCACATCACTTCTGGGGTTTCTCAACAGTAAAAAAGTTGAGATAGCTGAAGTGGAGAGTGGATCCATAGGACTTTGAAGGACAAGTATAACATCAGTGGTTGGGGTGATGAGACAAAGAATGAGGATGTGCAGGGGTCAAAAGCCCCTGATTTCAATGTGCTGCATTACAGCAGGAGGTGGCTGAGCACTGCAGTCAGGCCAAGGAATATGTCAATGAAAGAGTTAATGATACTGAAAGGCAGCTCTTTGAGTAACCAGAAGTCATAAATTTCCTGCAGGAATTAGCTGGTAGATGTAGGCATACTATTAGGTACTGGAGATGGAAGTGGGTAGTCCAGAGAAGCCACTATTTCAGCAATAGAGCCCAGCAGCCCTTGCAGGCTGGCATGTTATTGGGCCATACAGCTGGGGTTGACAGTCAAAAAAATTTAAGGCATTAACACAATTCTTGTGCATCAATCAGCACTTATGGTTAGAGAAACGCTTGTCCAGGACAATTCAGATTCCTCCCTATCTACCCAGAGTTCAGAGGAACACTACAAGAAATTTCACCTGTAGGTTTGCCTGATTGAGAAGATTATTATGCATTTAGCTGCCATGTGCATATCTAGCTCAGGATTCTCTAGGTATCACTACAGCACCTATGAACACAGAACATAAATTCCCAATGAAACCTCTATGGTTCTGTTAAATACACTGAAATGTTCGGCCTCCATAGAACCTAATAAGACCATCCAATATTGTGAAAGTCAGTCTTGGAGCATCTAAACGAATGTTTATAGTGATAAAAGTTTAACACATGAAGCTGCCTTATGCTTGGTCCATCAATGTCCATATTATCTACTTTGAATGGCAGCAGCTCTCCAGAGTCTCAGGCACAGGTCTCTCATCACCTGCTACCTGATTCTTTTTAAACTGAGGATACCAGGAACTGAACCTGAGATCTACCATATACGAAGCAGATGTTCTGACACTGAGCCACAGGTCTTGCCCATCTCTTTCCAATATTACCTTCAACAAAGATGTAACAAGCATTATTTTCAGGGTACTCAGTGTCCAAGCATACTTGGCATATGAAGGAAAAGTTCAGAGTATGATGGGAAGAAAAGATTCCTCAATGCATGTTTTTTTTTAATGACTAGATTGAATGTATCAAAAATATGCAAGTTTCAATTTTAAGGGATCTTCACTAACAATTTTAACACATTCAGGATCAAGCAACATGTACATAAAACGAGTTAAAACAAGAACTCTCCATAGAGAAAATATATTTTGAATTCACTTTCTGTTTGAGACATAAATAATTAGTTGCACTTACAAAACAAAATCTGGGAGTGCCTAACTTTAATAAAAACCAAAAACATTAACTTCCTGAATGCATAAAGTGCCATTAAGCAGCTCCAAACGTATGGCGACCCTATGAATTAATTACCTTCAAAATATTCTTTTGTTAAATTGCTCAGGCCTTACAAAATGAGTTAATTTTCTAGATATGGACTTCCACAATTTGCTACACATCTGCAGCCACAGGATACTTAGAGGGAAATTTTGATGAATTTATTTTATAGTAATCTATGACAAAATCTATGCTTGCACTCGAAAGCTCACGCCCTGAATAAATCTTTGTTAAAGGTGCCACTGGACTCTGATTTTATTATGAATTTTAAAGGAAAGCTATTAAAAGAGAATTTAATTATAACTGAAATGCCCCCTGCATATACAGCACATTAGTGCATGCAGTTTCAAGTTATGTCAAGCCTAAAGTGTAAGACATTTTTTGGTTTAGAGCAGTAACAGCAGCTTTGGAACCACAGGTGGTTCATCAACATGCCACCTTTGGCTCTTCTGAGCATGTTTCCCAATGTGGCATCTGATTCATGTTCCAGAATAGGGGGCAAGGCTGTTATCTGGTGGGGCTCATGGTTGGCAAGTGATTCACACTTAGAAACAGCTGCTTTCAGAGGAATGAGCAAGCTGAAAGCCTTTCTAAAGTGGATGGCTCTTTTGGTGGATGGTAAATGTAAATGCGGCTCTCCACAAGCCACAAAGTCAGTATTGGAGAATGTCTCTGATATATAGGAGAGTTGGTTTTTATACCCTGCTTCTCACTACCTGAAGGAGTCTCCAAGCAGCTTACAATTACCTTCCATAAAAGAACTGAGAAAACCTTAAATGAATTAAAGAAACCTGCCACCAATACTACCCTTGATTGGAATTTATTTGTCATTCAATCTTCTCTTTCTGAAAATTTGTCCCACTGTATTTAGCCAAACAAGAATGTGTGGAAATGCTGCACACAAAAACATTTCTGGATACAAATAAATGCTTACTCATAATACCAAAATTTGAGGTATTTGACCTAACTAACAGCAAATTGAAGACTGACTTCAGTATAGTTACGCAGAACATAAGTAATTTATGAAACCTCACTAGTTAAACATTTAATGATCACAACTAGTTTAGATGGTTGGAGAAGACAGACAAATTCACAGAGGATAGGCCTGACTGCTTTTAGCCACAGCAGCCAAACGGAACCTACATGCCCTCAGGTAATATTTTGATTTGTTTATTTCTTATATGACTCTGAACATAAGAACATGATAAACAACTGGTGAACTTTCTAGAGGCACGTAGCTGGCAACTGATGGAAACAATTCTTGATATTCTGCACCAGAACTCTTGTCTGCCCATGGCCAAGTTTGATAATACATTAAGCCCCTTATCTCAAGTAGGAAGTGTAGGAGAGAGCAAAAGTCATAGTGAACTAAGTTAGTCTAGAATTAACTGTAGTTAGAGCAGGGTCATTACATTAAAATTTGCCTTTGTACATCTGAGGTCAGTCATTATAACGAACAATCTGTCAGGTATTAACATTTTAATGGCAAAGTATAATCATTTGTGTCTCTCAACATCATTTCCTTCTTATATTTTGTCCAATAATTACTATCCTTTGATTCTGGAAAAATCTGGGCACTATAATCAGGATCCAAAGAGTAATTTATGCTAATGAGTGAGGTTGTACTATTAGCCCAATTTTAACTCTTGAGTAGAAGAGGAGGACATTATGAACTGCTTTTGAAGCAGTTTGACATATGGTACAGGAGGCTGTTTGAGAGAAATATAAGAGCTTTGGTAGTGGAAAGTGCTGTCAAGTCACTGCTGACTTATGGCAACCCTCTGGGGTTTTCAAGGCAAGAGATGTTCAAGCAAGGTTTGCCATTGCCTGCCTCCACATCACAACACTGGAATTCCTTGGAAGTCTCCAATCCAAATACCAGATAAGCTCAACCATGCTTAACTTCCAAGATCTGATGAGATCAGGCTAGTCTGGACAACAGCTTTAAATCTCTTTAGAACCAGTTTCATGATAGTTTTATCCCTGGTCTCAGTCCTTACAATTCTCATAAAAGGTAGGGTTATATTAAAATGCTATACCATTGTGTATTTCCTGCAACAGAGACAGGCTTTGATTCAAATTAACTTCCTTCTAATTAATTTCTATACTAGATTTTGTGCAACTGTTTAAATTCACACAGGTCAAACAATAAGACTTTAGTAAGATTTTCTCAAATATTTGAGTAGGGTCAAAATACTAGCTGAAGTATTTTTAAAAACTTATACTTTTACATATAACTACTTGTGTACTTGACTGCAACAATGATCTGATTAAGAATAGTGTTTCAAATATACTACTATACAATGCAGTGACCTTTGACCTCCCCTTCAGCAAACAATGAACTCTGATGAATCACTATTTATCATGAGAGAATTGTAAGAAACAAAGCAATAACACAGGCAAGACTAAGGCAAAGCAATGATTTAATGTCAAAACACAAGAGACTAGGAACTTACACACAAACACACATACAATATATGTAGATACACGCAGCAAGACACTGCTGTCTTTGCCCAGCTAACAAGATATTTTAGATTACAATGCCACCTCCAGCAAACTGATTTCATCTCATTCAAATGGCTTAGAAAAGTGTTTTTTACTACATAAACTTTAGATTGTATTCTATCACTGCAGTCAGCTAAGGGAAGCTCTTCATCTAATATGCACCTTGTTTAGCTAAGCAAAGTGATATTATTTCTCTAGTAATTGTTGTGAAACAATATCTAAACAATATGAAATCCCGCATCCCATGAGAACTGACCAGTATATTAAATATAGCAAGTCAAAGGAATGGAGGAACCCACTAAATTACCATATAGAATTCCACCAAGCAGTCTTCAAAGGTGATTAAAACAAATTCTATCATGAAATGACTTCATTTTACAGACCTCATCCTCCCACCCCTGAACAGGCATTATCAGCCAACTGAATGAACAAAACATAGTTTGGAAGGATGATGTAAAATCCTGGCAACGAAGTACACACCTTGGCATTGATATAGGGGTCAAAGGGGCCGTACTTTTTGAGTTCTTTGATCTCAAGAGCATTCTACAAAAAGGAGAGGAAAAGAAAACGTGATGATGAAATGGGCGAGATACAGCAGCAAAGCAGTGGGTGACTCTGAAGGAGAGGAATGACAGAATATAATGTTTCATTCCAATGAAAGCCATTAATTATGCTGGCCATACTAGCGGTCAATATAAGCGTACTGTGTACAGTTTTAAGGATAACATGCAAATAAAAACTGAATCTTTTATGGTTTGTTACTTTTCATTAATATTTTGCTACATTTCACCTCATGCTAATCAAAGACCACAAGTCAATCATTTTCATATGGTCCCTCCTAGAGCACTATAGACTGATAAACAATTTTGTAAAACTTAAAACATTTTCAGCCAGAATAAACTGAATGCTCACAGCTGCACTTGCAAGTGCGATAAGTAGAGTCCAAATTTCAGAAAGAGTCGCAAACAATACAATCAAAGACCATTTTAATATGAACATTTAGCCATTTTAACATAAAGAATATTACTAATTAGCAGTAGAACAGCACTTTTTAGTTCCTTTTCAGCTAGCAAATTTGTTCCTAGAATAGACTATTTCTGGGAAAGTTTCTTTGAACTACTTTATAGCACAGATGTTATGCCATATATGAACTAATCACACTTTGAAATGGAGCTTCAACTATTTCTGAACTTCAAAATTATGCTCTTCTCCCCCAAACCGGCAGCAATCCAGCACACATAATATAAAGTGGGCACTATTAAGTTCAGTGGTCTGCTACAAAACATACAGGAACACTTACTTCATTATTTTGTCCTCCTCCACTGAAGAAACACACCCAACCCTCTATGGGCAGAGGTACACCCAAGACCATTATAACACAACCTGGCCAGAATATTCCCTAGTCTTCCCAGATTATTCTTTTTTTTTTTGGAAGTAACAGCACCTTGTTTTAATTAGGAAAAATAATAATGTAAGGACTCTTTAAAAAAATCATTGCCAATTATAATCCAACAGCATCTAACAAGATGGGCACCCAGAAGGCCAATGTTTCCTGCAAGAAACAAAATAGAGGGGGAAAGCTATCTTCTGTGGTACTCCAAATTAAAAGCTGCATTCAGATGTTACCATAAACTTCTGTTTGTCCATGATGGTCATGAATGTCACTTGTTCTCATGTACTCCTCCTCCCCAGCCCAGTACATCAAGTGTCACTAAGGCTTTCAATTTGATAAGACATACAGTGCAGGTATTTGTGCAAACCAGAGTTTATATCCTCCCCACAAGACGTAAATCTAGACTGGAAAGTTTAATATCCCAGTGTTTGGGAAAGAAGCAAATTCTAATTTGCCCAGATGCTTGCATTCAGACCATGGCAAGATCAGAGCCTGATTCAATGAGTTCCCAACCCGGGAAGTTTTTAATAGCACTCTGAGCACAAGGGGAGATGGGTGGGAGAGACTGGATGCAGGGGCTCACAAACATGAGAATAAGCTACATTCATGAATGTCACACACATACAAAAAGGTTGGTTGTGATATGGCATGCAAAATAAACTGACTAATGTGAGGATTTCACTTGGACTGTTGAAATATTGTTCTGGTTGATATGTTGTGATTGGTATATTTGTTATGGTGTTCTATGTGATTACCCTATGACGTTTTATGTAAACCACCCTGAGCTGCATGGAAGGGCATTATAAGACACACACTCCTGTGGATTTTTAACAGAAATGTGTTAAGTATCCAAGTAAAATAAACCCTACAATACAAATGCTTATAATATAGCATGCTGTTAAACAGCAAGGGCAATTACTAATTTTCTTTTACTTTAAAAAAATCATGACTCTTCAATAAGTTAATCATCAATAAATTAATGTTGCATTTTAATGACTTCGACAAGATTAACATGCTGAACACAAGTGCTGGAAAACATGCCCGAAGAGAATTAAAAGATGGGTTTTCAAAATAGATTATTTTTTCTATTTTGATATGGCATCTTAACATTTAATTTTAGTCAAGCAATGAGTCCAAAATAAACCAGAGTTTAAGTAGTGCTGTATTCATGCTCTCTCCAGATATTTAACTGTGTTAATTAGTAGCAAAACAGAACAGAAGTTCAATGACATTTTAGAGACAAATAAAATTTATTCCAGAATGAACTTTCATAAAGGAAAATATGCAGACCTGCTCATTCACTTTAGTGTGAGATGGCCCCTGGTGTATTAGCAGTTTCACTATTTCAGCATCTCCCTTCCAAGCTGCCAAATGAAGAGGATAACAGCCTTTGCAGTCAGCCACATTTGTTAGCGCATCATTCCTCAACAGAACTTCCACTACATCCCTGAAGAATGGAGAAAAGGACACTGAGTTTAAGCCTAGACTGAAAAGAACACGACAAGTCAATATACAGATCCAGCATGCCTAGCATATACTGCTTCATAAAACAATCAGTCTAAATACATTCTTACAGTCCTCAAAATATTTGTCAATTCAAATGTTCATGTACAGCGCTGTTTTAGAAAAAAGTGATACAACTGAGAGAAACAGTAGTTAAAAATAAGAAACTACTAATCACAGTGAACAAAGTTCCAATTCAAAGAATAATTGAGAGAGAGAGAGAGAGAGAGAGAGAGAGAGAGAGAGAGAGAGAGAGAGACCTGCTGAAGACCCTGGCAGCCCTTTGCAAGTACATGTGCTTAGAATCATGCTGTTCACATTCCTTAGGAAGATTTAAGTCACTTGTGAACAATTACGGTGGATAGGTTCTGCCTCATTTTGTTGTTTTATTTTTTAAAGAAGCAGCACACATTTTATATTCTAATAGTCAAGTGCAGCCCAGTCTGCACATCTCTATAACTGCAGTCAAGGCTACACTGAACCAAAACACAATTTCCTAAAAACTTCAGGGATTTTTCAGGCTTTCTTAAAAACCTGGGAACACTGAACAAATACACTTGGGAATTAAGCCCCCTCCATTTCAAGACCATTTTCCAGCACTGTTCTCTATCACTGAAGGACTCACAGCATTCCCTCCTTGCTATGCCTCAGCCTCTTCTTCACCATTGACAAAGCTGCTGCCAGGCCCATTTCAACTCCCAGCTGCCTTGCTGCCCAACATCATCAGAGCCACTGCTGAAACCAGGTGGCCTTCTGTGGCTTTCAGGCCTCTTCACTGCCATTGTTGGCCTCCCTGAACATTGCTGCCAGACTGCTTGTCCACCCCATCAGCACTGCTCCCCAGCCCCACAAGTTACAGACTCCCACTTGTAACATAATATAATATCACTGCAAGCAATTCCGCTCCCCCTTCTAAAACACCTAAGTATTTATCCAGCTGAAAGTGGGGGTAGAAGGATGGAAGGAGATGCCACATGAGAGATACAAGAGAAGAAGAGTAAGCAAATATAAGCCACTTTGAGACTCCTTCGGGTAGTGAAAATTGGGGTACAAAAACAGTTCAGATAAATGGATAATCACTAAAAAAATTTAAATGATCTTGGGAGTGGGGAATAGGAAGAAGTGCCACAACTGCTTCTTCTTCTTTTTTTGTAGCAGACTAATCCAACTACCTCACAAATTTGTATTAAAAAGGGAGGGGGGCTGGCTGAACTATGACCCTTGATATGAAGAATCTGGGCAGGGAAGTCCTTCACCAATGAATAGCCCAAAGGAGCTAACTTACTTGTGACCATTCAAAGAAGCATGGTGCAGCGGAGTGTATCCAGTACTGTCAACACAATTCACATTCGGCCCCCTCCAAATGCTGTAAAACAAAAACACGCATTAATACACATTCAGGGGGTAGCCATGTTGGTCTGAAGCAACAGAATGAAGTTTGAGTGCAATGGCATTTTTCTTTAGATACAATGAAACAAGACCATATCTGAACTGACTAACCTCTAAGTAATGTGAAATATAGTTAAAACATTCTATTCAGGATCCAAACAGCATCCATTTGTTGCTGGAAATGCTCAGAATTTGAACATTTGCAACTTTGGGGGGGGGGTCTGAATTCTTATGTGAACCTTTTTCTAGTATCCTTCAGTCTTGTTTCAGTTTTAAAGGCAGTAAGGAGAACTAATAAGTAGAGTGCTCAACAGGGACACCTCCAAATCAGACAGTTAGGTGATTGCCCCACTAAGAGTTGTGTTAATTGGTGTTTCTATTACTGGCAATAATAAACAGGTCAACGAAATCTATCTTCACTGCTTTGAGCCATTTAAACCCTGCTTTCAGCTCCCCCTGGCATTTTGCAGGAGGATGCATGACCCATTGTCCAACGTTAATTGTTATGGTTGGCCTCCCAGCAAGAGGGAAAATGTACATCTTGAAAAAATTGACACGCTATTTAAATTGGATAGGAGTGCCTACAAAAGAATTTAATGTTGGTCAGTATTGCTGAGACTTGGTAAAAACATACCAGTCCTTTGAGTTTTTCCTGCCAGATAATGAAGAAGGCCTGACAATCTGAAAACATGTGCCTTAGCCCATTTAAGAGGGCTACATGATGGAGCCGGGGGCAGCTGTTGGTGCAGAGAGCCTTCTCCGCATTGACCCAGCTTCTTGGTATCACTTGTCCTGACCATCTGCCAAGGAACTAGCAGCTGTCTGGCTACTCAGCACAGTCCCTTTAAATGGGCTGTGGTGCCCAAGAGAAAGGAAGATGGGATTGCTGGGGAAGAGGCATCACATCTCCCTCTCTCCTGACTGCACAGCTCTCCCCACCAGCTCAGCAGTCTTGGGTTCACTCCTGCAGAGCTCCTTTAAATCAGGCTATAGAGGAAACCCACAGCAGGATAGCAGAGACAGCTCTCCTCACCATTCCAGGTGCAAGCAGCCTCATGCAGCCTGTTTAAAGGCCCAGGTGATTGATTGATTTATTCTATTTATTGCCCGTCGTTCCCGAAGACTCATTTACAATCCTCTGTTAAAAACCCAGTAAAATCCCCTTATAAACTAAATAAAAACAGATTTCTTACATAAAAACCATAAGACTCGGCAGTAACTCATCCCAACTCTAACAATACCCTAATATCATCTGGGGGGGGAGAGGAAGAGGGCGCAGATAGAATTAGCTACCGCTGCTTCTATAGGAGGGACCCCGATCTACTTGGCCGCTGGGCCTCAACTGTAGACCTGGGCCTCAACTGTAGACCTGGCGGAAGAGCTCCATTTTGCAGGGCGTGCATAAACCTGAAAGCTCTGGCAGGGCCCGCAGCTCCTCTGGTTCATTGGGTTCATTCATGCAACCCATTTAAAGGGACTATACCAGTGAGCTATGAGCCTCTTGTGGCGCAGAGTGGTAAGGCAGCCATCTGAAAGCTCTGCCCATGAGGCTGGGAGTTCGATCCCAGCAGCCGGCTCAAGGTTGACTCAGCCTTCCATCCTTCCAAGGTCGGTAAAATGAGTACCCAGCTTGCTGGGAGGTAAACGGTAATGACTGGGGAAGGCACTGGCAAACCACCCCGTATTGAGTCTGCCATGGAAACGCTGGAGGGCGTCACCCCAAGGGTCAGACATGACTCGGTGCTTGCACAGGGGATACCTTACCAGTGAGCTGGTAGCTTCCTCTGGCTCTCCGGTACAGTCCCTTCAAACAGGCTGGACCAACCAAGAAAAAAGCTGGATGGATTGTTAAGGAAGAGGCATCCCATCTCCTTTCCTCCTGGTTGTATTATATCTTTTCCACCTTTCTACAGACCGCAGTGAGGAGAAAGTGGATCTCCTCAAGGGTGAGGAGTAGGGATGTGCGCTTCAGCCACCAAAGCAGCCATTCACACCTGAAACAGCCAGCGCCACGGCCTGGGGGGAGGGTGGCGCCAACGGTGCACGCACATAAGTGCAGAGCTGTGCGCCTGCATGCAGTGGGTCACACACTGATGCTGACCCTTCCCCCTTGTGCTGTGGCACTGGCTGCTTTGGGCACGAACAGCTGATTTGGTGGCTGAAGCGCACATCCCTAGTGGGGAGGGCCCAACTGTTTGGGGCTTGGTGGAGCAGCTTGTTTAAGGAGGTTATGCCAGGAAGCCAGAGACATCTGCCAGCTCCCTTTAAATCCAACAGGTGAAGACCCCTCAGCCATAATAAAGTAGAAGAAAAAAGTCTCAATGTGGCAATGGCAAAGTGATTTAATGTTCAAAACAATTTCACTATTTTCAAAACAACTGCAAAACAGATTCCCCAGTATAGTCCATGTTCAATATCTTCATCAGTGATATTCCAAATGTAAATGTATAATATAATAATATACTGATGACGATATCGAAAATGGGCTGTACCTGAGAATCTGTTTTGAAATTGTTTTGAACATTAAATAACTTCACCATGGCCAGCTTGAGACTTTTTAAAGCTCCCTTTAAATGGGCTGCGTAAGCAGGTTTGAGACAGCTGGACTGGTGTGGAGAAGGTTCTCTCCACTGGATCAGCTGCCTCTGGCTCCTTCTTGCAGCCTGGTTTAAAGAGTCTCTGTATATAATCCTAATTACTTGGGCAGATAGAAGAGCTGCACAAGACCACAGTTTCCTTATTAAAATCCTAAAGGCAGAAATAAACATCAGGAAATAATTAGATGGCTAGAGTAGGGAGCTGCTGAGCAAAAAGTTAAAGATGCTTGCAGAAGTAAATGCCTTATTAGAAATATAGAAATCAAAGATTACAGCCACCAGAAAGCTTTCAGGTGGTGAACTATTGAGTTGCGCCCTCTTTGATGACCATCAATCCTAATATTGCTTTCCCTGACACCATTTACCTAGCACCTTCCATATTAAATTTTAGCTGCCAATTTTATACGTTTTTAATTATCATCAATGCTTCTGACTTCATGATTTATTATTGATAGATTAAATATGTTGGTTTTCTACACTGCCTTATAGTTATGAGACAATATAACAAGAATTTAATAGAACAAACCCAATACATGTGTGCTGGCCATTTTTTCTACAAATTTTGCTCAGATGACACAATTACCAAACTATATTGTACTATGTTATGCAATTCATGTTCCTTGTAAACCGTCCTGAGCTGTAAGGGACAGCGGTATATAAATCTTCTAAAATAATAAATAAATGCCCATCTGCCTAATGGACTGAGGCCATAAAATTCTGATAAATTTAGTCACAAATAAATTTATATCAAGTAAGAAATTATGTAATACTATATATCTAGTTTCTCAGTTACAATTTGGAATATCCATTAAAGGATATGATTTGTGCTCTGCACTTCTGCTCACCAAAGTAAACTAACTGGATGATGACAGAACAGCAGTCAGTACTTTATGCAAGAGTTTCTATTATGAAATCCTCTACCAAATTATCTTAAAATGCAGGACCAGGGATGTTCACTGAATCCTGGTTTTAGTATTCTAGGGGCCTTTTTGCATTTACAGTCTTACAATCCATTATTTTAGCATCAGGAAAGAACCCCAAACATATATAGTAGCTCAAATGTTTGTAATCAAATGGACTATTTATTTATTTATTTATTAGAATTTATACTGCTCAAACCAGTTCTAGGCGATGTACAACGTAAGATAAAATATACAAAAATAAAAACCTAGATAGAATGCATTCCACAGGTAAGGAAAGGCAGTGCAAAGTCTAAAAGAAGGCCTGCATGGTTAACAGTGCAAGTCAGGGAATTCATAAAAATAAGAGGCTTGTACAAAAGGGGCCACAGGTTCTGCCAAAAGAAATGTAAGTCATGAATAAGGTATGCAAAAAGAGAATTTGAGGAGTGGGTTACTAAAGACATCGAGACAAACCAATGACCATTCAGAGCAGAAACTAGCCAGAGAAGTAGTGGGCCTTTGAATGGCAAAAGAATAAAGGGATTGCTCAAAGAAGATGGAGAGATGACAGAGAAGCTCAAGGAAAGCATAGGGCATGCCACACCCACTATTTTCAGGAACAGAGCCTGAAAAACCATGTCATACTGGAATGATATTAGATGACATTCAAAACCAGTAAAAATATATAATAAAAATAATAAAATCAAATCTGATAAGTCTACAGGTCCTAGTAGCATACACCTGAGAGGGAACTCAAACATGAGATAGTGTTTACATATATGGCTAGTAGATTTACTAAATCCAACCAATCCAGAGGGGAACCAGGAAATTACAGATCAGGGAGTCTAACATCCATACCAGGCATATTAATAGAAAAAAAGATTTATTTATAAAGAATTATTAGGCACAGAGGAACAAAGCGGCTGATGGAAAATCAGCATGGCTTCTGTAAAGTGAAACCCTGACAAGAGGAGAAAGTGAACAAGCACATAAAACAATCTTGCGTCAGCAGACATTATGTACTTGGACATGCAAAAGCCTTTTGACAAGGTACCTCACCAAAGATTCCTAAGCTAACTTAGCAGTTTTGGGATAAGAGGACAGGTTCTTTTACGGATTAAAAATAGGTTAAATGACAGGAACCCAAGAGTAGGAATAAATGGACAATTCTCACAAAGGAGGGAAGTAAACAGTGGTGTCCCAAAAGGATGGAACTGGAGGTGGTACTTATTCATCAATGATCTGGAACTGGGGCAGAGTAGTATAGTGGCCAAGTTGTGCAGATGACACAAAATTATTCAGGATGATAAAGAGCAATGCTGACTGTAAAGACAAAAGTATCTACACAAATTGCTCAAGTGGGTGATGATGTGACAAATTAAGTTCAATGTCAGTAGGTGTCAGGTGATGAACAATGAGACAAACCATTCCAACCTCAAGTATAGGCTAATGAGGTCCCAAAGGTCTTACTTGGAATGACAGCAGATAGTTCAATTAAAGTGACAACTCAGTGTACTGCAGAGGTGAAAAGGGCAAACTCTGGGTTAAGGATTATTAGGTAAGAGATTGAAAATAAAACTACCAATTTTATAATGCCCCTGTGTAGATCTACGGTGCAGCTTTATTTGGAAAACTGTGTATAGTTCTGGTCCCTGTATCTCAAAGCAGATATCACAGAACAGGAAAATATACAGAAGAGTGAAACTAGGATGATCAGGGATTGAAACACCTCTCCTATAAAGAAAGGTTGAAGAATCTGGGACTTTTCAGTTTAGAAAAAAGATTATTAAGGGGAGATGTGAAAGAGGTTTATAAAATTATGCATGGGTGGAGAGAGAGTTGACAAAGATAATTTTTCCATCTCCCAAAATACTAGAATTTGGCAGCATCCAATGATGCTGACGAGCAGCAAATTCAAGACGGATGACAGGAAATACTTTAAACAGAATGTGACTAAAATGTAAAATTCGCTGCCAAAGGATACAGTAATGGCCACAGAAATAAACAGCTTTTAAAAAAGATTTTAGAGATTCATGGAAAATTGGTCTATCAGTAGCTACTAGCTGTGGTGACTGAACAGAACCTCCATGTTCAGAGGTACTGAATTTGTGGATCTCAGAGCCAAGAGGGAAAGGTCTCTATATCCTGTTGTTGGTGCTCCAGAGGAACAGGTTGGCCACTGTGTGACAGGATGCTGAACCAGATGAACCCCTGGTCTGGTCCAGCAGTGCTCTTATGCTCATTAAACAAGCAAAGACTTTAATTTACAGTCCAGACTTTTCATGAATTTCCATCATGCCTTTAGTATAAATTTGTATTCCTCTAAGTTTATCATTTTTCATAACTGATAGCACTGGTTTCAATTCAGTAATAATTTACATATTATTTCAGTTACTTTAATAGAAACAAAACAGAGGCGAAAGTTTCCCCAGTATGATTATACATACACTATTCTGGCACCTGTCAAGAAGTCCAGGCCTGAACTCATTGGGTACCCAGAGCTAGGGTGTACAAGACCACCAATTTTTGTAATGTATAATATCTATAGAATTTATTCAAAATTAATATTCCAGAAAATAATTCCACTATTAGGCAACACACAAATCATACAGCTAGAAAACAGGAAAATCTATCTTAACCATCTAATACATTTGACTGCATGGTCTTACAATCCTGTACCAAAGATAGGTGTTCTCTACATTGCTATCCACTATAGTCTTAGCATATCAAAATGTAGATCTTTAGTCCTTCAGAATGCAAGCTAGTGCCCTTCTCAAGGCTATTGGCTCAATGTTTTCTGGCCAAATACCATCAGATGACGATGACAACCAATCAGGACATATTATTGCTAGAGCCCTTGAGAAAATTACCTCATCATTCCTGATTCTCCCTCTCCTATCCTGTGGTTCACAGATTCTTATAATAAGTCCCTTATCCCATTCCTTACTTTGGCCCTGAAGAGAGGCCCAATTAGTAATACTTGCAAGATTAAATGAGTCCCTTACTATAAATCAGAATTCTCAACCAGGGCTCTATAAGAACTCTCTAGCCTTTTCCCTATATCCTGCCTTAATGGACTGGGTCATGAGCCCCTGCCGTAGAAGCAGGGAACCAGCTGCTTCCATTAACCTGGGCGTGGTATTCTTGTGTGGTTACCATGCTTGAGAAAGGGGGCAGAGCCTGAACCCCTAACTCCTGCCTCCAACTACCTCCTTTCTGTCATTGTTCCTTGGGTGTGACTGAGAGGTATAGCCAGCTAACATTGCATACAGCCTGGTTCCTGGGCTCCTTGGACTGAAAAAAGTTTCAGGGGCTCAACCATGTTCAAAAGGTTGGAAAAGGCTGCTATACATATTAACCCTTAGGGTGCTTTGCCTCACAGCATCTTATTTTCTGCACAGATTGTGTTACAACTTAAAATCAAAGGGGAAATAAATGAATTCTTCCAGAAGGAATCCCTCCCCTACGCAATTACAGAAAAGACATTTTTCACTATTTTAAGATATTAAATACTCCTAAGTGATAGGTCAAGCAACATAAACTTCTAATTATATTATATCTAGTTATAAAACTAATCCAGATACATCATATCAAACTATGATTTAATAAAGTGACTTACATTAATACATTTTAAGCTCAAATTTCCCCCAAATATTCTACACTTATACAGAATGTATTTGGGGTATGTTTACTGCTCTAGTTTAGTGTCCTGATTATTGTAGCAGAAAAGAGGATGTCATGCCTGTGTCTTTGGCACCTTCTGATAACCTGCCAGAGGGTGCTCCAGAGGCTGCAGCCAACCCAGGTGCTGTACATGAGCCAAGTACGCCCACTACGCTGTCAACAGACCCTGTTCATTCCTAGCTCCTGACCTCAGCTTGAATTTCTGGCTTCGCTACTGACCTCAGCTCAGCTCCTCAACTCTGTTCCCAGCTGTAGGCTTCAGCTCATCTCCTCAACTCTTCTATTATTCCCAACCCCAGCTTGGCCCATGATCTCCCTTTGGTTCTTGATTCTTCTCTCTGGTAATTGGACCACGGTACAGCTTTGGAACTCTCTGGCATCTTAGACCTGGCCCAGCTCCTGACTCCGCTCCCTTGCTCGCCTCCTGTGGTGAACTGACTTCCCTGGCTTTGACCTTATGGACTGAACTCTAACCTTGCTAAACAATTTGGTCTCAACTACGGGACCCTAGGGGGAAGTGACCATGTCCTCATAGAATTCCTTTTGAGATGGGGAGGCAAGGAAGCTTGTAGCCAGACGCGGATGTTGGATTTTTGTAGGGCAAACTTTAATAAACTCAGAGACATGATGAGTGTCATACCATGGACGAGAATGCTTGAAGGGAAGGGAGCATGTGAAGGGTGGGCGCTACTCAAACAAGAGCTATTGCATGCTCAATCAATGACTATCCCAGAAAGACGAAAACACTGCAGGAGCTCTAAGAAGCCTATTTGGATTAACAGAGAACTTCAAGAGGAACTAAGAAAGAAAAGCGAGATGTTCAGGAAATGGAGGGAAGGACAGAGCTCTAAAGAAGAGTACCTACAGGTTACTAGGCACTGTAGATCAATCATCAGAAAGGCCAGAACTGAGAGTGAGCTAAGATTGGCCAGGGAAGCCCACTGTAACAAGAAAAGATTTTTCAGTTATGTGAGGAGCCAACGTAAAGTAAAGGAGGCAATAGACCCACTGTTGGGTGCAGATGGACAAACTCTAACGGAGGATGCACAGAAAGCAGAAAGGCTCAGCACCTATTTTACATCTGTTTTTTTCCCACAGGTCAAAGGGTTTAGGTACATCTAGAGATGGCAGTAGCCAAGAGATAGTGTCAGGGTGGCAGGTTGACATGGACAGAGAGGTTGTTGAGAGGCATTTAGCTGCACTGGATGAGTTCAAATCCCCTGGGCCGGATGAAATGCACCTGAGAGTGCTCAAAGAACTTTCCGGAGAACTTGCAGAACCCTTGTCCATCATCTTCAGGAACTCTTTAAGGACTGGAGATGTCCCGGAGGACTGGAAGAGAGCAAACGTTATTCCAATCTTCAAAAAAGGGAGGAAGGATGACCCAGGAAACTATAGACCAGTGAGTCTGACGTCTGTTGTGGGTAAGATAATGGAGCAGATATTAAAGGGAGCGATCTGCAAACATCTGGAGGACAATTTGGTGCTCCAAGGAAGTCAGCATGGATTTGTCTCCAACAGGTCCTGTCAGACCAACCTGGTTTCTTTTTTTGACCAAGTAACAGGTTTGCTGGATCGTGGAAATTCGGTTGATGTCGTTTACTTGGATTTTAGTAAAGGTTCCCCATGATGTTCTGATGGATAAATTTAAAGACTGCAATCTGGATTTTCAGATAGTTAGGTGGATAGGGAATTGGTTAGAAAACCGCACTCAAAGAGTTGTTGTCAATGGTGTTTCATCAGACTGGAGCGAGGTGAGTAGCAGGGTACCTCAGGGCTCAGTGCTCGGTCCAGTACTTTTTAACATATTTATTAATGATCTAGATGAGGGGGTGGAAGGATTATTCATCAAGTTTGCAGATGACACCAAATTGGGAGGACTGGCAAATACTCCAGAAGATAGAGACATAGTTCAATGAGATCTGAACACAATGGAAAAATGGGCAAATGAGAACAAGATGCAATTTAATAAAGATAAGCGTAAAGTTCTGCATCTGGGTCAGAAAAATTAAAAGCATGCCTACTGGATGGGGGATACGCTTCTAGGTAACACAGTGTGTGAACCAGACCTTGGGGTACTTGTGGATTGTAAACTAAATGTGAGCAGGCAGTGTGATGCAGCGGTAAAAAAGGCAAATGCCATTTTGGGCTGTATCAACAGGGGCATCTCATCAAAATCACAAGATGTCATAGTCCCATTGTATACGGCACTGGTCAGACCACACCTGGAGTACTGTGTGCAGTTCTGGAGGCCTCACTTCAAGAAGGATGTAGATAAAATTGAAAGGGTACAGAGGAGAGCGACGAGGATGATCTGGGGCGACGAGGATGATCTAAGTATTTGAAAGGTTGTCATTTGGAGGAGGGCAGGATGCTATTCCCATTGGCTGCAGAGGAAAGGACACGCAGTAATGGGTTTAAACTACAACGATATAGGCTAGATATCAGGAAAAAAAAATTCACAGTCAGAGTAGTTCAGTGTAATAGGCTGCCTAAGGAGGTGGTGAGCTCCCCCGCACTGGCAGTCTTCAAGCAAAGGTTGGATACACAGTTTTCTTGGATGCTTTAGGATGCTTTGGGCTGATCCTGCATTGAGCAGGGGATTGGACTAGATGGCCTGTATGGCCCCTCCCAACTCTATGATTCTATGATTCTACCAGCCAAGGGTGTAATGAACTGGTACCTGGTGCACGGCCTGGCAAGGCAGCATAGAGAACTCCAAATTTATTTAGGTCTTCAAATTTATCATTATTGCTAACTATGTTCAAAACAATGGCAGGAATCAGCTGTTCCAAGATCCGCTAAGAGAGGGATCTGCCAGAAATCAGTTCTCCCCATATGATACAACTTGAAGAATTTTTTGCACTTGCTGGGGAAGAAAGCAGAGAGCAAAAATGTAATGAAAGCCAAGTTAGGTATTTATTCTTATAAATTATAAGCTATTCCACAAATAACAATCATATTAATTTAGCATATACCGCTTAAGATACACCTATAAGACACTTCCCATTCCTATCACTTAAACAGAGCTTGGACGGAAGCGGTCATCCTTAGATAGAATACAAAAATCACACTTAGAAACAAAATGCTCTAGCAGCCGTTTCGGCACATCTGCTGAGTGGATGTTTTAGATTTCTGTACTGTTTACAGATAATGTTCTGTGTATGGAGACAGTCTAAGGCTGCGTAATAAAAATTGTTTTTTGTTTGCTTCGAAGCTGATGGTTTTCATTTTTAGCTAAATTTTCACCTAATTTTCTAACATGCACAAATTAATAAGATTCAGCAGCTTGGCGTTTCATCTGAAAACAAGCATATTTGTAATAATAATTGGAAGAGTACCTCTTTTTTACATTTCTTTTACATTTTATAAATATAACTTTGCGATTTTATGTTAAAATACATTTGTATACCTTCAAAATATTCTTAGTCAAGTAAATTTAGATCTAATTTTTGGTCCTATGGAGAGCAGAGACAAGGATGAGGCTCTTTCCCATTCTCCCACAGTAGTGTTCTAGGACCTCTAGAACACTGAAACAAGAGACATGTATAGACAAATACGCACATGGTCCAGAGGCCTGCGCTGAGCAGAAACTACTCATAATGGCAAAAATCCAGCATTATCCAGCAACAGAATTCAGGAAGTCTCAAAAGGATACTGGGTAAATGAGAAAGAATTCCATCCTTATGCGCATACTCCATTGGATTTTATCTACACATGTCATGTTGCAGTCGTTCACAAGTATACTAGTGTGATCAAGATCTTGTATAGGAGTTATTTTGCATATATGGAAGAGACAAAACTTAATTTTTAAAAACCATTATAAACTATTATTTTACCACAATCTTTTCTTGATTTCAATTCTGAAATTCAGATCTGTTCTCTTTTAACTGCTTCAGTTAATTTAAATGATTTAAAGACATGACATACAGTTCTACAAAGAGAAGACAGACATGTACAGGAAGCCATAAAACGCCTGTGATATGCCAGGTATGACAAGAAGCATACACTGCTAAAGCAATGAGGATGACATCTTCTTTTTCCAATGATAAATGAGATACTATTCCCCTCCCAATTAATTCCGGTTATTCATACACGAGCGAGCTCAAGAGGCTTTAAAGCAGTCATATGCAAAGTTATTAAATTTTAAATGGCAACAGCAACACAAATAGTAGTTCTGCACAGCCTGTCTGCAACCTACAATGCAGCTGGTTTATAGATGGCTATAGACAATGGAACATATTTCTGGTCCATACAAAGGTGAGCAATTTGCCCAAAAGCCATTTATGTATATGATATTACAAAACAATTCTAAAAGAAAATGCTGCATAAGCATGGTACATATTTGTCTTTACCTAAAATACCAAATTTAATTATAGAAGAAGGAGAGTTGGTTCTTATATGTCGTTTTTCTCTACCCGGGGGAGTTTCTCTACCCGAAGCGGCTTACAATCACCTTCTCTTACCTCTCCCCACAACAGACACCCTGTGAGGTAGGTGAGGCTGAGAGAGCCCTGACATTACTGCTCGTTCAGAACAGCTTTATCAGTGATGTGACGAGCCCAAAGTCACCCAGCTAGTTGCAAGTCGGGGAGCGCAGATTCAAACCCAGCTCACCAGATTAGAAGTCCGTACACCTAACCACTGCACCAAGTTGGCAGCTACACCAAGCTAGCAGCTATATACAGTCTACCTCTTGTGTAGAAGCATAATCAAACAGCATGACTCAAGTTCATATATGTCCTGGCAGTAGAGCAAGAAACACTACATATTTAGGGGCAGCTTATGTAAACTATGGTAAACAATATATATATAACTTTAAAACCTAAAGAAGAAATATATTGGCAATTGCCATGTTACCCAAACCATGGATACCATATAAATAATAAATAAACTTTATTTTTATATCCCACCCTTCCTATGGAGCTCAGGGTGGGAAACACAATACACAGGCATTACAAAATCTAACAACAGTCATCTCTGCTTGGCATTTCTTGTTGGCGTCTTTGGGCCCCAAATATATGCCTGGGGATCACAAGAGGGCATACTAAATTATTGTTCAGATGGCAAAATTTAACTCAGGAAAATGAGACAAAGATGAATGATTAAATAACCCAGAAGACTCAATCACCCCACTAAAATGAAATGGTCCAGTCCATTTCACTTCTGTCTATTTAGAAGTGGGGGGGGGAGCACAAAACGGGGTGTGTGAAATTACTTGCAGCCATTTTGGGCTGACATGAAGGGTACATACCAGTCTGCTGTCAGCCTAAAATGGCTTCCAACTAAACCTCCAAACCAGACAAAGGTCAATGAAATGTTTTGGAAGGAGGAGCCTTGTTGACCCTTGCACCTCCTCTGCAAGGGCCTGAAATCTATTCTGGAGCTCCAAAGGCCCCGAGAACTGTCTCGCTCTTCGCCGTTGAGTCAAAAAACCTCTGGCAGTTTATCCAAATTTAAAATTTTATCCAGAATCTTTTCAAGTGCCTGTTATAGCCTTAACACCCAAAGCTGCATTATATTCCTTTTTCCTAGGAAGTATCTTCCAGTCTCTCAAGCACTGGTTGCTATAGGAACAAGTCAATCAAGGTTATTTCAAGGGGTGTGTATGTTTCATATACTGAAAGATCTTCAAAGTATTAACAGCTTTCTAATTTAACTATGGTGCTAAGCAAAAGATTTATGTACAATTCCTGATTTTATAAAACCATTACTTTTGGTATCTACAACATACCACTCGGGCAGCGGTACAAATAAAATAGAAAGGCTAAGGAGGGTGGGCTGAGCCCAGGATAGGAAGCAGGGGCCAACGATTGGCCCCTTGTCCCCAAACTGACAAAAATTCCAGCCAGTCAGGTGAGGGGCCAATCGGAAGGCGCTTCGTGCCTTCTGATTGGGCACTCACCAAGACATACAAGAGTTCCATCTAATAGGACCAGCCTACCCAGAGGCAATCTGGAGACATAGCTGCCAGTCTGCTCCTGACCACCACAGGGAGAGGTGGTCAGTAGGCCTGCCAAGGGCAATGAGAACAGAGGCTTGGACAGGATGCACCAGCCCTTTTCACACCAAGGCTGTCCTAACTGTCATGTCCAACTGTTAATTGCCTCAGAACACTGACAGAGCTGGCCGGAGGCTGGTGAGTGCTCTCCCTCCCCCTCCCTTCAGGCCTGCTGCAAAGGAGCCTTTAACAGCTCCTGACTGAGGCGTTTCCGATAGCAACGAAGGGGAGCCTCAGGGCATGGGGGTGAGCATTCCTTTTGAGGTGGGGGGATTCCTCCTTCTGCCAAAAAGCTGACAAGGAGGCCACACAAAATACTGCTCTGGCCGGGGGTTAAACACAGCCAAGCCATGTGTATTTCTTCTTCCCAACTCTCGGCAGATTTGAGGCCACTGCACAGTGTTATTCCACAGAGAAAACTGGATGCTGTTGCAGAGATTCTTTTGTCTCCTGTTTCATCTGCACAACAACCCTGTGCAGTAGGCCTCAAGTCTTTCAATTCAACAACAACCTGTGTGGGAGGCCTTACATGTTTCTTCTCTACCACAACCCTGTCCAAAGTAGCCCTTTCTGCCTGGGGGGTAGATCTTTATACTATGAAGATGAGCTGTAATTCCAAGAGTTCTCCAGGCTCCACCTGGAGGTTGACTACCCCTGGGTTGGAAATATTCCTCGAGTTTTGGAGGTGTGACTTCAAAATTGTACAATGCCTCAGAGTCCAGCCTTCGAGGAGGTTGCAGGTGCGCTTTTGGGCCTGGGGGGGTACCAAGCCCCAAAAGCACACCTAACGCTAGTCAGTAATATTTCAGTAATACGTTAAATAGGCAAATACTGGTTAGAAAACCAATGTGCAATTGCACACAACTTTCATTCTGCCCATGTTAAACTGGGAATCCATTTCAATGGGGTATGAAAACCTACTCCTTCAAAAGCAGAGATGTTACATTTCTAAAATGAAACCTTTCCAAAACTTTTCTCCATAAAAATGACAACTGTGGGGAAAACTAAATGCAGTACTTTCTTTCCTTTTACTTATTGGGCAACATAAAATACACTGCTTATAACTTTGTTGTAGTTAGGTGCAAAGTCGTGTCTGACCCATTGCGACCCCATGGACAAAGATCCTCTAGGCCTTCCTGTCCTCTACCATTCCCCGGAGTCCATTTAAGTTTGCACAAACTCCCTCAGTGACTCCATCCAGCCACTTCATTCTCTGTTGTCCCCTTCTTCTTTTGCCCTCGATCGCTCCCAGCATTAGGCTCTCCTCCAGGGAGTCCTTCCTTCTCATGAGGTGGCCAAAGTATTTGAGTTTCATCTTCAGGATCTGGCCTTCTAAGGAGCAGTCCAGGCTGATCTCCTCTAGGACTGACCGGTTAGTTCGCCTTGCACAGTCCAAGGGACTCAAAAGAGTCTTCTCCACCACCAGAGTTCAAAAGCCTCAATTCTTTGACACTCAGCCTTCCTTATGGTTCAACTTTCGCAGCCATACATTGCAACTGGGAATACCATAGCCTTGACCAAACGTACTTTTGTTGGCAGGGTGATGTCTTTGCTTTTTAGGATGCTGTCTAGATTTGCCATAGCTTTCCTCCCCAAGAGCAAGCATCTTTTAATTTCTTTGCTGCAGTCCCCATCTGCAGTGATCTTGGAGCCCAGGAAAATAAAATCTGTCACTATCTCCATTTCTTCCCCATCTATTTGCCAGGAATTGAGAGGGCCGGATGCCATGATCTTTGTTTTCTTGATGTTGAGTTTCAAGCCAACTTTTGCACTCCTTCACCCGCATCAACAGGCTCTTTAGTTCCTCTTCACTTTCTGCCATTAAAGTTGTATCATCTGCACATCTGAGGTTGTTGATATTTCTCCCTGCAATCTTCATCCCAATTTGTGACTCCTGTAATCCCGCCTTTCTCATGATGTGCTCCGCATACAAGTTAAATAGGCAAGGCAACAGTATACAGTCTTGCCGAACTCCTTTCTCAATTTTGAACCAATCACTGATTCCATGTTCAATTCTCACTGTTGCTTCTTGACCTGCATATAAGATTCTCAAGAGACAAATAAGATGCTCTGGTATTCCCATCTCTTTAAGATCTTGCCACAATTTATTGTGCTCCACACAATCAAAGGCTTTAGCATAGTCAATGAAGCAGAAGTAGATGTTCTTCTGGAACTCCCTAGCTTTCTCCATGATCCAGCGTATGTTGGCAATTTGATCTCTAGTTCCTCTGCCTTTTCGAAATCCTGCCTGTACTTCTGGAAGTTCTCAGTCCACATATTGCTGCAGCCTAGCTTGTAGGATTTTGAGCATAACTTTGCTAGCATGAGAAATGAGTGCAATGGTGCGGTAGTTTGAACATTCTTTGGCATTGCCCTTCTTTGGGATTGGAATGTAAACTGACCTTTTCCAATCCTGTGGCCATTGTTGAGTTTTCCAAATTTGCTGGCATATTGAGTGTAGCACTTTTACTGCATCGTCTTTTAAGATTTTGAATAGTTCAACTGGAATGCTGTCACCACCACTAGCTTTAGTGTTGCTCAGACTTCCTAAGGCCCATTTGACTTTACATTCCAGGATGTCTGGCTCCAGGTCAGTAACTACCCCACTGTGGTTATCAGGGATGTTAAGTTTGCTCTTGTAGTTTATAACTTAGCATATAAAATTGCGTGTTTCTGGAATTTAAAAGTAGAAATGCGAGATCTTCTCACCCACGGCTCTTATCTCTTATCTCCGAAAACCAAAACAAATGCCGTAAGAGCTATTACTAAG
The DNA here is from genome assembly GCF_049243985.1 of Paroedura picta. Lineage (NCBI taxonomy): Eukaryota > Metazoa > Chordata > Lepidosauria > Squamata > Gekkonidae > Paroedura > Paroedura picta. The sequence continues at coordinate 96,776,241 of NC_135372.1, read as the reverse complement.
ATCTGAGAAGTCAGAAGATCTCACTATTACTAAGTGAGAAGATCTCACTATTAGTGAGAAGATCTCACTATTACTAAGATCTGAGAAGTGAGAAGATCTCGCGAGAATTCTGTTCCAGTACGAGACATTGCTTTAATATCAAAACAGACTGTTGCTCTTCGTTAGGACTCCGTAGGACCTCTATTGGTTATTTGCAAAATTGCCTACAACATGTCCATGTCTACTGTACTGATATTGGAGCCCAAGAGGTACAACTGTTTCAAGACTCACCGATGTATACTCCGAGGGAAAGACTACAACTGCACTCTCTAAGCCAAAGGCCAACTGGACAGAACATGAGGATGGCTCTAAGACCACGTTAAGTATAAATTGTTTATGATTGTTAAAATTGTTAAAAACTATGCAAACAAATGTTGAAACGATGGTAACAAAGTAGACTTCTCTTTTAAAATGTGGTGGAAACGTGAAAAAGTTTATAAGCTTTGGGTAAAAGTCCATAATATTGTAGCCATGTGGAGTCTTATAATCTTAAATGAAGAGAAGAGGCCTTTCAAGAACAATGGGGCCCTTATCAGATCTACCTAAGAAAATAAGTTAAAAGGGTATTGAAACGGGGTATCAAGTGTATCAAACGAAGAGCATAATCTTTTTCTTTCTGTATCAATAATGTAGATTATTTGCGTTGTATTATCTTTAAATATTACAAAAGGGGATTGAAACGGGGGACTAAATGTATCAAATGAAGAGCATAACCTTTCTTTTTCTGTATTAACAATGTAGATTACCTGTATTTCATTATCTTTAATCTTGGAAAACAAAAATAAAAATCTTATTAAAAAAAAGTAGAAATGCCTTCATTTTGTATGGGCAGAGATGACCCGTCAGCCGAATATAATTTGCGTCTACTAGTATCAAAGGTCCATAAAGGTAACTATAGGGTCATTTATATAAAGGGTAAGGTATATAAAATATAAGAATTAGGTAGTGGGTTGAAGTTAACCCCCAGTAGACTTTTACTTTAGATTTTATATTTTTCTGCAGGCCTGGGGCTTTCCTAAAGTTTGTAGAAAGATCTGTCTTATCTGTTCATGGCTCCAGTCTCTGGATTTAAGCATTCACAGATTTGGCTGTGTTAAGAATCAGACACATTGATATTATGGGTGATGGGTCATGCAAGAATCTATATTCTGTTCTATATTGTTTCTTCATTTCTACATAAAAATGCCAGGCTGTTTGGAAATGTAGGCTGTTTGGAAATAAGATGTGTTACTGATATGCTGGTAACATCCAACATCTTTACGAGGTTATGTTCTTAACATGTGTCAGAAGTCAGTAACAGATCAATGAACTGAAGCTCTACTGAGCAAGATAGCAACACTGACCGGCCTGCTTTGGATGGGTGATACTCCCACAAAAGAGGCATTTCTCAATTTGTGTGTGAAATTAGTGTTGACCTTGAAGATAGATGCTAAATTTGCTGTCTGTAGCTAAAATCTTTCAATCAGTTGGAGTGCAAATTTGGTTGGCATACTAATGGCCTTTGAAAAATGTCATGGTACTATTGCAGCTCATGTTTTAATGACATTAAAAGTTAGGCCACTGCAGCGCAATAGGGCTGCCACTAAAAAGCACTTGGAAATTTCAGGTAGTTTGGAAAACAACAGCCATATTGTTCACTGTGACTGAAAGAGGTGATCATACCTTAAAAACTATTAAAGATCTGTAATACTATGTGTTGACTAAGAAATGTTATTCAAAGTGATGTTATGATTTTTAAAGCCTTAAGCAGCCTGAAGGATCATATACTTCTGTGTTGTCATCTGCTGATGTGCATGCCCAGGTTTCTACATTTTCATTTCTGCACATGGGTAAAAATAGCATAATGCCAGCTGAATGGCATAATACTACATATAATTGTGCCTCCCAGCCCCTCCTCACATTTTTTGCTGTCTCGCTCTTCTCTGCTGCCATTTCGAGCTTCACCCCCTCCACAAGTGCTGCTGGTAATGGCAAAAGAGAGCAACGCGACTTTCTTCCGCCTGTCACTCATGCTAGACAGGCAATCCCCTCCCTCCATGCTTAGAAGAGCCCACAATGCCCACTAATTTTTTTAATCAGTTCTCTGTTGAAATGCCTATATATCTAATCATACATGCATAGTGTTTCTTTATTGCCACCGCTTATGGAATGAGGAGGCTTGCTTCTTTTAAAAATTAATCTCCTTCCTAATGGGGGAAGCTTAGAGGGGCATGCTTTGGGCTACAACTTTGGGGATAATTTTTTTTAACCTTTGCCTGCTCCAGGCAGTTCACTTGAGAGGAAAAAAAACTCCGTTCTGCTGCCGCTGCCTCTCCCCTCACACGTGCACACGCACGGTACCCACTGAGAGCTCTCTACTACTGCCTCCTGTCCCCTACGAGCATGCACACACACACTTTGTGGAGTTCACTTGCTGCAGGTGGCAGAGGCGCCTGCCTGAAGGCTTTTCTTACTGGCTGGCTGCCTCTTGCTGAGGGCTGGCGGTTCCTTGCCCTGCCTCTTGAGAGAGGGAAGGAGGAAGGGAGGAGAGAGCGCCCAACTCCCCCATGTGATCCAACAGGGAGGCTTCCTCAAAGGAGAGATGTTTGAAAAAGTTCTGCCATCACCTGCACGCTTGTCCACTGGAAAAGGTGGGTGGAAGTAGGGGCAGGACAACACAGGTGCCTTGCGCATTTGAGCCACCATACCTTTCTTTGGCTGGTTGGCTGCTGGCTGCTCTCCATTAGATAGCACAACGTATGTTGGTGAATTCACTTTTTGGGATTCACCAACTTACACTTTAAAATGAAGGATGTAGCCAGCCAGACGCTGCCCAGACTCTGGATGTTGGCGACATCATGTGGAGGGGCCGTAATATAATGACTACTTACACTATATTTAAAGGGTGTGGAAATACTCTTAATTTTCAGGTGACTTCTCTTACTCAAGCACAGGGAGTCTATGAATTGTGGCTCAGCAGCTAGAAATTATTTTCTACTAGCCAGCTGTAAAGTCCACCAAAATACTGACAGGATAATATTAATAGGAGTCAGCTTGGAATAGTGGTTAAGAGCAGCAGCTTCTAATTTGGCAAGCTGGGTGTGATTCCCCCTCTTCCATATGCAGCCAGCTGGGTGACCTTGGACTAGTCACAGTCCTGTTAGAACTGTTCTCACAGAGCAGTTGTCAGAGCTGTCTGAGCCCTACCTACATCACAGAGTGTCTGTTGTAGAGAGAGGAAAAGAAAGCAATTGTAAACCATTCTGAGACTCCTTAGCGGAGTGTAAAGTGGGGTATAAAAACCGACTCTTCTACTTCTGAATTCAAGACTTACTGGACCTTAATTTTTTTAAAAATGTGAACAGTGGAATTATGGACTACAACCACAGAAGCCTCTACCACAGAAAGACAAGTTGCAGCATTTCAAACTAGATGTACAGGTTTGATTTAATTGGTTTGCCTTTTATAGCAAAATACTAGGGGCCAAGCCCATTGCATTCAGGAATACAATGGGTTCTAGACTGGGGATAGGTAAAAGAACTATGTGGATATCCTCTCCCTCCCTCCAGGACGTGGAAAGGCTGCAGGCAGCTGTAAGGAAACACACCGGCAGAGGCAGCTCTCGCACAGCAGAAATCTGCAGCCTCCAAGCCCAGAGGGAAAGTGGAGGGAGAAGGGGGTGGTCAGGGGTGGGAAGGCGATTTACTGGCTTCTGTACAGACAGGCAAGCCAGTTGGAGGAGGAGGCACTCAGGAGTGGGACAGCCACCCTGAGTGGGTGTTAAGCACTGAGTGGCACTTAAGCCATGAGACACCCTCCTCCTCCAAAGCCTCATCAGAAATATATTATGTGGGACAGATATGTAAGCTTTACTTCATTATCCAATATAGTGCAACATGTACCTGGTGAAGAGAACCTGTTCCATAAAACATTCAGAAATTTGAGGCAATCCATTCCTATCAATTTGGGGTTGTTTGTACTACAAATATGTACATTTGTATAGTATATGAGGTTGTTATTCTTTTAAAAAGAGATTAAAAGCCAGTAAAATTCTTGGTTTAAATTCCTGCTAAGAAAATGACATGTTTTCCAGGCAAAAGTCATTCAGTCAAACTTTAAAGAGTAGCATCTTTTTGTTTTCAAGAGTTAATAGACTATAGTCTGCTTTTTCAGATACTTTTTCCCAACTAAAGTAAGGTGCCATTCCTTAGTAAGAAAGCTTATGCTTTGATGCAGAAGATGGCATTCCCAAGTAATAGCACTTTATAGCAGCGTTGGGAATGACCTGTGGTGAAAACCTTGAGAACCAATGCCAATCAGAGTAGACAATGCTGGGATAGATCAAAACTCTAACTCAAAAGAGTTATCTTCATATGTTCAGCTGCAATTAAATGCAGAGTTAAATTGGAGTAAGTCCTATTTAAACCAACACAACTTGTTGTTGTTGTTGTTAGTTGCGAAGTCGTGTCTGACCCATCGTGACCCCATGGACAATGATCCTCCAGGCCTTCCTGTCCTCTACCATTCCCCGGAGTCCATTTAAGTTTGCACCTACTGCTTCAGTGACTCCATCCAGCCACCTCATTCTCTGTCGTCCCCTTCTTCTTTTGCCCTCAATTGCTCCCAGCATTAGGCTCTTCTCCAGGGAATCCTTCCTTCTCATGAGGTGGCCAAAGTATTTGAGTTTCATCTTCAGGATCTGGCCTTCTAAGGAGCAGTCCGGTCTGATCTCCTCTAGGACTGACCGGTTTGTTCGCCTTGCAGTCCAAGGGACTCGCAAGAGTCTTCTCCAAAACCAGAGTTCAAAAGCCTCAATTCTTTGACGTTCGGCCTTCCTTATGGTCCAACTTTCACAGCCATACATTGCAACTGGGAATACCATAGCCTTGACTAAATGCACTTTTGTTGGCAGGGTGCTGTCTCTGCTTTTTAGGATGCTGTCTAGATTTGCCATAGCTTTCCTCCCCAGGAGCAAGCGTCTTTTAATTTCTTTGCTGCAGTGATCTTGGAGCCCAGGAAAATATAATCTGTCACTACCCCCATTTCTTCCCCATCTATGTGCCAGGATTTGAGAGGGCCGGATGCCATGATCTTCGTTTTCTTGATGTTGAGTTTCAACTTACTACTGAGTAAACGTAGACAGGATAACTGCACTTCATTGAAATTCCCTGATCACTGAATTTTGAAAAGCTGTAGTAGGAAATCAGTATTAAATCTAAACAAATCCCTACCCTTATAGTCCACAAGTGTTGGTGGAAGAATATAATACTGAATGTGAAGCATTAGGAAGTATATAGGATATGAAGAAATCAGTCACACAATGCATCCGTGTGGTTCTGTAGGTTAACCTGGCTTTGTCCAGAATAGTTAACAACACCTACTAGCATCAGTCTTATGCACCCTAAATAAAAGAAAGCACACAAACCATCCATTGCTTAAAGACTTGCAGTGTGATCCATGCATAATTACTCAGACATAAACTTTGAATTTGATGTGGGTTACTCTTGAGTTGTAGCCTTAGGCACACTTATTCAAGAGTAAGCACTTATAGAAATATACTCAAAATGGGGCCTTATCTGGCCCCAGGAAAACTTACTTTACTTACCAGGATAATGAACATCATCGCTATTGGCCTACAGGAAAGTGCTTTTGTAAAGGACTGTTCAAGTATGTGGTGGTATTTGAACAGAGATTTTATTTATAGTTATCTGTGTACAGTGGCTTCTGTTTTTGCTTTTTAAGGGGGGGGCTATTTTATTTTCCTGTGGTATGCTTGTAGAAACACAGAGTATGCATTTTTATATCAACGTGCAAAACCAATACTAAATAGCAGATTGCCAGATACCAATTCATACACATATTCTTAACACTATTCCTATCAACAGCTTTAGTTATCTATATTTCCTGATGAAGCTGTGCAGACCAACAGTGCATGATGATTTTATAAATGGGATAAGACTGGAGTCTATTTTACAGTTTATTGAGCTGGCCTGCTGGGAGGGCAGGATAAAAATCAAATAAAGCTTGTAGTGTCGGAATTTCCTGACCTGGCCCAATATCATCAAATCTTGGCAGCTAAGCAGGGCTGGTCAAAAACCCTATGGTGACATCATGAGTTGGCTACAACAACAACAACAAAAGTGCTGAAACATGTTATTTGCATTGTTTATGGTATGTCATATTTTCTACTGGTTTTGTTTGCACTGTTTTATGATTTTTAAATCTCAGTCCTATTGCATTGTGGATTAGATAACTTTTACTGCCCAATTACACGGTCCTTATAGGCAAGCTAGAAACTAACAAACAAGTATTAGCAAAAATGTTAGCTTCAATGTGATGTCTTACTCATTTGAAATTATCTATTAGCCACATTCCTCACTTGCAGAACACAAGACGACTTACAACATATATATCAAATTATAAAAAACACACTTAAAATATATAAAGCAATTATAAACATAACATTACAACTTAGATTTAAAGTTAAATATGTTTACTTGCCGTGGCCAAATCAGTGTTTAGCAATCAAGTTGGAGGCAGTTTCTGAATTGCAGTAACTGTATCTATAGTTGGCCTAATTTGGAGGCAATGATGAATTACAATTTGAGCAAACTAAGAAAGGGAGGAACAAACCCAGCACTATGGGGCAATGCATTAACTTTCAAGGATATTCAATCATCAGCCCATGGTTTAGCCATGACATCACCACCCTCGACTAATCACAAGCACCTACCACTTAGCATTTGAAACAAAGACTGGCAATGGGCGCGTGCCATATCTGAATAATTCCGCTCTTCTCTAGAAACAGAAGGAAGGCTATGTTTACACTTATTTTACACAGAGTGAGCATTATCTTCAGACCATATTTTTCTGTAGACTATCTTAAGAAACTTTAGGTTTTCTGGCTCAGAAATCCTATTCAAAACAGTGAGTAAACATTTCATAAGGGAAAGGAAATCTATGCAGACTTAACACCTGTGGCACTTCTCATACAATGAAGAACTGCCTGTCCTAGTTAACAACTGTTGCTACATAGGGTGTGAAATATCAGACAATCTAGGTGAGAGATTAATCACAGCCGCATGGGTACCCTGAAAGTGCACCTTCTCCTTAGTGTAGCCCTCCCCACCCATAACTGTTTGTCCATCCAGGTTCCCTGACGTTGGAAATTAATCTTTCCAGGGTCAAAAGGGAAACACAAAGAAGATCAACATGCCTTTCATGACAGCTGGCTAGATCCAATCCTATGAATCTGGCATCACTGCCTTGGATCTTACAGCTGGTTTCTACTTTTCTTTGTTTAGTGTGGTAATGGCCCTTTGTTGCAAAGCATGTTCTACCTTGTTTTCTCTCAAAGTTACCTGAATATGTAACTAAAATTATTTTCAATTTAGAATGAATACTACTAAAAAGTAGAAGCTCAGCTGCATAAAATCAGCAAAGGGCAAATATCAACTTACAAATTGACTACAAACCCACAAGAAAAATACAAGAACTCCTGTGGTCAGCAAAAAACAAGGAAACCAACTTACATCTGCAGGAGTCTATTGCATACCATACAGCTGCACACAGGTATAGTATGATGGGGACTACAAAGCACAGCATTCATATATATACAATAAATAAAAGAACATGAGAGAGAGTGCAGACCATACCAACTTGAGAAATCAACAATAGCTGAATATATGCTAACCACCAGACACAGAATCTTATTCAAAGGCACAAATACTTGACAACTCCAACAACTACTTTGTCAGATTCTACACAGAAGGCATTGAAATTCACAAACACACAGTTTCAACAACAAGAAGGGGTGGATGAAAACAAACAAAACCTGGCTGCCTATACTTAAAAACATCAAAACAAATCAGAAGTCATCCCCCCAAGAGTTCACACTGAATATTCCACACTTGTGAATTGACACTGAGAGAAGAGATATCTCTGAAGATGCCAGCCACAAATCCCCCCCCCACACACAAAAAAGCCAAATATTTTATTCTAGCCGTGAAAGCCTTCCACAAGACAAAGGTCATTCCTTGAAATACCTCATTTCAGAATGCAATGTTCCCATATGAAGGCTCTCAAGTATTTCAGAAAATAAGCATGTCCAAATGGTTCAAACTCAACACTATGATGGGATAGTTTGCTGGAATCCACCCTGTAATCTTAAATTCTAAAGTACTGTTATGTGATTATGTTAAACATAAAGATCATGCTTGGCCAATGTGAGACAATTGTTTGTGTTTTACGCAATACAAATGAAGACATTTGTGGAGACGTTATCATTTCCCTACTTAAAATTTTGCAATCATCAACAGGATGCACCAACTTTATAGTGATAAAGCAGAAGTGCCAAAATTCTTTTCACCCACCTCTACTCTAAAAGTACCAATTTATTGGACTAAAAACACATCTGCAGTTTTTGGCTCTGTTTATTAAAAATTTGTATTCTCACTTTGTCAATTCCCACAAACAAAATACAACATGCATACCATGACAGAAGTGGCAATTCACTTATCCATTAAAATCCAAACTACTAAACAATTAGTTACAAGCAAGAAATATCAGCAAAACAAATAACAGTCGTGGAATGATAAGCTCTTTGTAATGTCAGCCAGTAGATGCATTCTAATCAAGACCCTCAAGAATGTTCACAATTGGTGGGGAGGCACTGAACAAATATGGTTGTTCAAGCAACCTAAAAGCCTGTTAGAGTGTCATATTAGAAACTGGGAAGCCAGGTTTGAATCCCCAATATACAACAGAAGCCAGTCACATTCTCTCAGCTTGCCTTTCAAGGTTGTTGTGAACATTAAATGAAGAAGAAAATAATAGAAGCTGCTTTGGTTCCCCTTTGTGGAGGAACGTGGGATATAAATGAACAAACATTTATGGGACTCTTAGACTAACTAAAGGTAACTCACCAGTGGTCAATAAAATCAGAATTCAGTAGCACCTTTAAGACCAACAAATATGTATTCAAGGCATGAGCTTTCGAGTGCAAGCACTCTTCAGTGCTTGCACTCGAACGCTCACGCCTTGAATAAATCTTTGTTGGTCTTAAAGGTGCTACTGGATTCTCATTTTATTGTGCTTCTTCAGGCCAACATAGCTACTCATTTGAATCTCACCAGTGGTCGGTTACACAGACTCCCACCTAGGGGCCAAAAATCTTCTTGGAAACTTATATGCAGATTCTGACATTGTAGCTGTAAAGAGCACTCAGTTAATTAGACGTTTCATGAAAATGTCTTTGTTTTTTAAATATTTAGGGATACTTCCTGGCTCTAGAGCCACTACTTCAGCCATCCATAAAACAGTTTTGTGGGATAAGAATACAGAACTTTATTTATTTATTTTGCATTTGTATAGTGCCTCTCCTAAGACTCAGGACGGTTCACAGGGAACATCAAGAAACTATATGATTATGAAAAGATATCTGAGTTGTCTTACTGCTCCAGGATACCTGGCAATTCACATACCTTAATTTTTGACCACCAATATTTAAACCACATGGTTATAATTGCATTTCATTTACTGGCAACATTACCAAAGCAATGTTAACTTCAAAAGCATAACCACTTTCTAAATAAATAGTAGGGAAAACCCTAAGAAGCTGGAGATACCATAACCTAAGACTGGAAATAACTGACTATTATAGTAATAGTAGTTCAGCAGTGGAATAGGCTGCCTAAGGAGGTGGTGAGCTCCCCCTCACTGGCAGTCTTCAAGCAAAGGTTGGATACACACTTTTCTTGGATGCTTTAGGATGCTTTGGGCTGATCCTGTGTTGAGCAGGGGGTTGGATTAGATCGCCTGTATGGCCCCTTCCAACTCTATGATTCTATAACAAGAGATCTTAAACAAGGTCCAACATTTAGTATTACATGCTTTGGGACAGCCACAATGCAGCAAAGCAACAAAATCACACAGCAGTCATGCATGCATTCCTCCCAAATGACTGAGGAAATTCTCTTATCTCAACAAGAGAGCACATCAAGATTCGTATCTCTTCTATAAATATGCCAAATGATGAAATGTATCTACAGTCATAAAGATCAAAAATAAACCTTTTCTACTCACTCTCTACTGATGGTTTTTTTCCTCTTGCTTTAAACACCCAACTCAAACCAGCATATTGAAAATTCTTTCAGCAATAGGTGCAGTTAATTTTATGGAACCTAAATTTGGTTGTTGTTTAATATTTTTAACAGCATTCTAACAGAGCAAGTATATGCTTACAATAGTCCTGCTGTTTGCACGTAACAAAAATATTTGGTTTAGAATCACCCAAGGTTACATTAGGAAGTTCAGCAAACTAATTCACAGCAAACTGATCTACAGAGATCAGGCCAGACTCTCTAACATAATTAAAACTCCAGTTTTCTCTGAAATAGATCAGTGTTCAGTTTTCAGCCCAATAACTTCAAGCAATTCCATCCTTCTATTCAAACCATTCTCCCAAACAGGACGTACTATATGCCAAGTCACAGTACCTAACCAATTCCAGAAAGCATGCATTTAACTTGAAATGCATACAAGCTCTCCTTATTAAGTCCAATAGTTTACTCACATTAAATGTTTGTAGGACTTTAGCTTGTACCACATGATGAGCAAATATCTGCTTTAAGACACTGGAAACCTAGGAAAGTCACACAAGGGGAAAGTCTATTAAGGCCTTTAGACTGTAATTTCACATAGTTGTCACTAATACTTGTATAGTATTTAAAATAACAAATCAAAGCTCAATAATGGTTTCAATCTTAGCTGACACAGTGTTTGTTATGCAAACAATATCACACATTATTAATTGTGTTTATAAATTATCATGCTGCAAGTGCAGACTTTTGTCTGCTTTGGAGAATACCCTATTTAGATATCATGTCCAAATATTTTAGAGCCTCTTGTGGCGCAGAGTGGTAAGGCAGCCGTCTGAAAGCTTTGCCCATAAGGCTGGGAGTTCAATCCCAGCAGCTGGCTCAAGGTTGACTCAGCCTTCCATCCTTCCGAGGTCGGTAAAATGAGTACCCAGCTTGCTGGGGGGTAAACGGTCATGACTGGGGAAGGCACTGGCAAACCACCCCGTATTGAGTCTGCCATGAAAACGCTAGAGGGCGTCACCCCAAGGGTCAGACATGACTCGGTGCTTGTACAGGGGATACCTTTACCTTTACCTTTTACCAAATATTTTAAAGCCATGCTGAGCATCACTTGTCCTTCTGCCAATCTGACTTCCAGGGTCAGGCCCTGGCCTCCTCCCGACCTGGAAATGGCACCTGATGTTCTCACCCACTTCTGAAGGACTTCAAACCTTTAACAAAGTTTAGTATGCCAGAGTGTAAGAACTACTCCTTTACTTCCTTAAGGGAAGTGAAACACATAATATTTGGTTGAATCCTAATGCCTAGAATTCACAAGGGCTCCCAGCCACTTAGCATTGAAACAGAGATCACTACTTGACAGGGACAGTGAGAATGGATGAAGAATCAGTGAAGGCTTACATAATTAAAACTTACAAAAGGGATCCTGAAATTTACTTACACCATTTCTGAACGAGGAATCTTCCCTGCGATAGAAACTGATCGCTGGTGGCTTTTAGAGCCACCTTCATATGACGTCAACTGCAACTGAAGGTGGTCGCAGGGGTGGTGCGAGTTTTAGCTCAATCTGCCTTGTGATGAGACAAATTGGTAAAACACAATTTACCACGTCCTATCACGCTTCCAATCAGGGAGCATCCCCATATGGAAGGGAAATGCGTAACAGACTCGCCAGTGTAGTCCTGCCCTTCCCTCTCCATTTCCTACTCCAAGTAATTTTTTTAATGGCGCTATCACTTTGAGGCCCTCAAACCACCACTGGGAGTTGATTGGTTGCCTCCAATGATTTACAGGCCTGTGAACTACCACTTGGGCCAGCATTGCCATTAATACATTCTCCATTGTGAAATGCTGTCCTCTCGCAAAGATCAAAGGAAAGTGGTGGAAAGGTTGCTGCTTGGCGGGTTTACAGAGGTCACATGGGGGTGTTTGCAGGATGTGGATTTTAAAATTTTTATTTATTTATTATTAGATTTTTATCCCACCACTCCCAGGCAAGCTGGCGTGTGGTTCACCACATGATCAAAACATAACCCCCCATAAAATAAAATACAATATAAAACAGATAAGATCAGCTAGATGGTAATTAGAACAATCCCTCATTGGGCCTGTATTCCTCAATCAGATGTAAATCTGGTGGCGATGGTAGGACCCCCTCCCAGGAGGGGTCCAGATCGTACAAGGATGGGGAAGGACCCACTCTTATCCCCCGGTATTCAGCCCAGCCTCAACCAAAAGTCTGGTGGAAGAGCTCCGTCTTGCAGGCCCTGTGGAACTCTGAACAATGGGCCCCAAAATGACATGAATCCCTATCGTAAGTCCAATTCAATGGGTCAATGTAATGCTGTTAAGGCATAGCAACGAATAAGTCTCATTTTTTAAAATTAAATTTCAGTACTCAGGTGATCTTTTGAGGCCCCCAAACCACCACTGAGAGTTGATTGGTCACCTCCTATGATTGACAGGCAGATGAGTGGTAAGTAAAGTTCACGTTGTGCTTTCTTCTGCCTAAGCTGCCACCTCGTACTGAGGGGAAAATGCACGATGCGATGGCATAAAAACCCAGAAGTGAGCTCTCATATGGAGGGCTTCAAACGCGAGATTTACAATCCTGCGTTTGCAAGCAGGAGGCTACATGCAATTTACCCCTCTATGCGGAAATGGTCCAAATGTCTATTCATTCACTCTGCCTTAATCACAGATAGATGTGTCACAACCATATATACACAATTTTATAACAAGAGTCACATAAAAGAAATCTTGAGAAATTAAACTGGTTCAACTTTAAAAGGACAGGAAAGAGAAGGAAACAGTTTAGAGCAGTGGTCCCCAACCCACGGGCCGCGGCCCGGTGTCAGGCCGCGAACGCTTGGTGCTGGGCCGCACCTCCTTCTTCCCTCCCCCCCAAGCGAGAAGCTCGCGGCCCAGCAAGCTTATCGCTTGGGGGGGGAAGAGAAGCTTGCTTTAGCAGCCGATTTGCTGGCGGCCCGGAGGGGCCAGGAGGGGGAGCCGCGGGGCGCCGGCATGGTGGCAGCGCAAACACGCGTGCACGGACTGCCGCGCAAGCGCGTTTGCGGCAGTCCGCGCGTGCATGTTTGCGCTGGGGCTCCCGCGCGTGTGTGGGCCCCCGGACCGCCCTCTCCCCCCATTCCGGAGCGGCGGTCCGCAGCGGGCGAAAGCTTGCGGACCGCTGGTTTAGAGTAATTCTCAAAAGATTTACAGCTTGTCACTAAAATTTATCTCCCTTATTGGAGAAGTAATCTATTGCCAATCATTAAAGATGGCTCTAAGGAGAAAAGTTACACAGGAAAAAAATGCCGCAGTGTGAAGAAAAGTTATTTCAAAATGTTAATATCCCATACTCATTTTACATTAAACTTTTTCAGGGGGATCTTCTGTGAAATATAAAACACTTCAAAAGCTGGTTTAGTGACAGCATTACTGCATTTATATACCACAGATCCCCCTGAAGGTAGCTTAACATAAAACATGAAGTATTAATATTTTGAAATAAAATTTTCTTCCCACTATACCATCGTGTTTTCTTCATTCATCTCTTTGCTCCACTTGGTACAGCCCTTTGTTTTCTTAAAGTAGGATCCAGCGAGAGCCAAGAAAACAGCAGTAATGCTCTCCACACATAAATCAAAGAAGAACTCACACAAGTGGAGGTCTTCCAATTATTTCTTTCTGTTGCCCCTTGTGCTGCATCCCACAATGTCCCCAAGAATCTTAGTTCTCTAAAAGGGCTTTTCGTGGACTGCTGCTGGAGAAAGGGAGGCGTAAAAACCACTGTCCAAATATACCTAGTTCTGACAGAAAGTTCTATGCCTGAACTTCCAAAAAGCCTTTTGATAAAATTTAAGTCATCAGGTGAAAGAAAATAAGCAATTGGAAGCAGTGAATATGGGAATATGTGGTCAGTTTTCCCAACAGACGGAAGCAATGAAGTTCCTAAGGAACTCATATTTTGTATATATGCTATATAATGTTCATAAATTATCAGGAAAAGAGCCATATCTGAGGCCAATGTCAAAGTATTCAGGATCATAAAAATCCTTCCTGACTACACAGACCCTGAAAAGCATATTTCCAAATTGTGTAATTGGAAAACAAAATGAAAAATGGTGTTCAAATTAAGTGTAAAGCGAACATATTAAGAAATTAACTTCACACGCACATTAGTGGAGTCTAAAGTGGCAGTGACTGACCAAAAAAGAGACCTTTCTTGATAGCTTCATTTTATTCAGCGCCTTTTGTATTCGGCCCTCCTTTAAACAGTTCAGTTTCAAACACAAGAAAGTCTTTCTCCCTTTTATCCCATCAACTCAAATTAGGCTCAGGGAGAATGACTGGCCTAAAGTCACCCCAGAAATTTTAATGGCATACAGGAATTTGAACCCAGATCTCCTAGGTCCTACTTCAACATTATAATAAGTTCCCCATCTCATCTAGCAGAAGACACATTACTGGGAAGAAAATCCAATTACTAGAAATATTACACTTCACTATTATTTACCAACCTTCATTCCTGGTTTTAATTCTTGGGGACCCTAAGCTGGGTGGAAAGGTGACATGAGAGAGAGGGATGGAGAGAGGGAGGAATAGCTGACCACTCCTAACCCATCAAAGGAGATCCGCTTTTACCTGGATACATCTGCCCTTCTTTACATATAACTTCAATATAAACCTCTCTTAAGGATCTTTTAAGTGGCATAACCAACAATGGTGGAATGCAATCTGCTAGGGGCAAAACCAACAAGGTCTAAGAAAAGACCATCAATGCCTATATCCTATCTAACAGCACAATTACTTACCATACATATTTCTGTAACTTGGCAGAACCACTACTTATAAGAGCTCTTCTTGCACAAAGGATTAGCCATAAGCCCACCTCAACATACCTGATGTTTCTTCTAGACTAGTCTCCTAAAAGAAAATAAAACCTTGCACCAATGAACTTCCTCCCCCCTTCCAGCCAACGCCTCTGCCTATTACAATTCATTAGCTGAAAGCCACTTGCTTGAGGAAACCCGGAAACCCAGAGATAGCTGTACTAACAACGAACCCACAGCCCTCAAGAACTCCACACTCCTATTCGTAAAATAATAACAATGTGGTGTTTTTTGTTTGTTTGTTTTTTGAAAAAAACCGCGCAGCCCAACCCGCCGTCGGAGGTTTGAGACACCCAATAACCCCCCAGGCACCGAATGCACATACATGGCCCTCTCCCTCGCCCGAGGCTCCAGTGCCTTTGGAGTCTGTCCACGAGCAGCCGCACCTCAAGGAGAGCCACTGAGACACGCCCCCAATCACCTAAGGGCCAGCTCCCAGGCACTGGGCTCTCGCCGCCAGCCTCCCGACAAGGCACGCTCGGGCGCCCCCAGAAGCCACAGCCACACCCCTGGCAGGGACCTACCTGAGAAGGCTGGAAAGCGGGTGCCCCCCGCCGCTGCCTCCCCCGCTGCCGCCTCCTCCGCCGCCGCCGCCACCTCCCCCCGAAGACCCGGAGCCGCCGCCAGACCCGAAGCCCGAGCTGAGGCGCTTGCCTGACAGCAGTTTCTCCACAGCAGGCAGGTTCCCGGTGCGGGAGGCCTCCAGCAGCTCTTGCTCTTTCCCCATGGCCCGGGCTCAGCCGGGGAAGCCAGCCTGCCCCCCCGCCCCACCTCCACTACTCCTTTGCTGCTGCTGCTGCTGCTGCCGCTGCCGCTGCCGCCGCCGTCGCTCCCCCCCCCCCACAGCCGGCGCGTCCTTCCGGGGTGGGGCCAAGGAGACCACACCCCCTCTTGGTCATCCACTACTCCCAGTTAGCAAGGAAGGCGAAGGAAATGGCGGGATCCTACAGTCAGTTCTAGTTTTTTTCTGGGCTTCTCTATGAGATCAGGCGAGGAAGCTGCTACATTTCCCAACAGAATAGCATAGTACCATCCTGTCACAGTTGGTCCTTTCCAAAAATTAGGAAAGGGGCACTCCGGCGCCACAGAAGATTGCTTTGCTGCAACCAGGAAAGAACACATTTTCTTCATACAGAGCGACGAAGTTCGACAGCGACCCTAAAGGACAAAGGAGATCAGAATCTTCACAAGCAGATCACTTTGAGGATGCGTCATACTTTATTAAGTTTAGGAGTTTTGTTCTGTAGATCAGCCTGTACTGAGGTTGTAAAGCAGAGGATGGGCATAGTGCATTCGGAGATCTACGGATGACGATCTTAGAGCGATTTCCTCTCAAATGATGCTTTCCGTGGAGAAGTGCTGAGGTGTGTAAAGCACTCTCTGTGACAAGCTCTTAGGTCTCCTCCTCTGGATCTTTCACGCATTTGTCCCTGGTGTCGTGAAATGAGGAGGCAGGAGAGATTAAATCATTGAACCTTCAAGAGCAGTGTTTCCCATCCTGTGGTGCTAGACCCAAAAGTGGGACATGGGGCCAACCCTCCCTAATAGCTGCCCCTGCTCTTTCTAGTGCTGCCTTTATAATTTTGAAACCAAGATTTGACCATGGAAACATGTCATACATTACTGCATGCTGATTAAGTAAAATGTGTCCTAATGCTTACTAGACTTTCATAAAACTTTAGGGGAGATTAGAGGGAGTGATAGAGAAGGCGAGGGTGGCAAAAGGCTGGAATGTAACATCCATATGCAAAAGCTGTGTATTTTGGAATGCCACTTGGAGTTTGGTATGGGCAGCAGCACCCTATGCAGTGTTTGTTTTTCCCAAAAAGTCTGGTTAGCCACCTTGGGCTAACTCTGAATAGGTCGCTATACCAAAAAGGTTGGGAACTGCCTCTCAAGAGAATGGTTAGTGCTGAAGGTATACTGCAGTTAACACCATGAATGTGGGGAGGCTAATTACCCAAAAAGATTAAATAAAAGAAATAATTAAAATCCACTCATTGGATCAATTAAAACCTATTAACAATGGTACAAGGCAGAAAAATAATAGAAAAAGAGTAACAATTCAAGATAAAGTGAGAAAGAATTAGGTTTCATATATTATTTCATATAAATATTGCAACCCTACCCCTTTTAAAAATCCTGTGCATGGACCTGACTGATATTTGTCTTCCCAGTAATGAAGCTCTCCCTCTTTCTAGAAACAGTAGGTAAATGGGTGGGGGTGGAAGAGATCTGTTTTAGAAACATTTCTGAGATGGAAACAAACCCAACAGACTTGTCTGTTGGATGTAAAGTATTCACAATTGTAGTTCAAACAAACACTGTGGCAGCTGCTGTAGTGTTTTTGCAACAGTGAGGTGGCTAGGTATTAGTTTGTAATTCAAAGAAAAAGTAACAGGGTCGTTCAGAATAACTTCATTTTTCCTGGTTAGAGAATTGCAAGTAGAGGGTCAGAGGAAGATGCTTGGAAGAACAGTCAGTGGATAGCAGCTGCCAATTAGAACAGCTAATAGTGGTTTAGATGGAGAAAGGTAATGCCTATTTATTGTTCATCTTTTCCAGTCTCAATTTCTTCATGTTCCAGTAGGCTATTGTTAGTACATGGCTGTTAGTTCATGAAGTGCCCCGAGCACTGCCCTCCCCCTCTGTTGAGCCATGGTGGACCTCTAAACTGACCAGCTCTAGCAATGCATATGGGTCAATGTTTATTGTTTATAATTTGACTGAAGGTTTGATTCTGTTTGATTTTGTTGTTACCCACCCTGAGCATGCAGGGTATGGTCGACTACAAAAATAAAATTGCTATTATTATTATTGTTACCTGATTGTTGCTAGATATACCTGTGATTAAGGGTAAAAAGGTAGATGTTCCCCATGTGTTTCAGACAAAATGTGATTCTTTCTCTGGGCATCTATGGTCCAATCTGGACACAGATTGCCTGCATACTAAAGAAGAGATACATCCCTCCATTCTACTACATATGTAAATTAATAACAAGTAACATGGGACCAGGATTAATAACACTATAACAATGGACTCCGGGGAATAGTAGAGGACAGGAAGTCTTGGAGGATCATTGTCCATGGGGTCGTGATGGGTTGGACACGACTTTGCAACTAACAACAACAAACAATTTTTATGAGATATAAACAAAGAAAATATATTATCTTCCTGAATTCCTGACTGCAGTATCCAAATGTTTGAAAACATTATCTTTTCAGGAACTGTGCACTAGCCGCAGGTTTCAGTGGCAAAGTACTAACTGTATGAACACACAAGGAACACCATGGAGTTTGAGTTTTTAGATGGAGTTACTGGAAATTTCCCTTATTATGACCAACTGCTAATGTATCTGTGTCACAGCCCTGAAGTAAGTAAACAACCTAGTTTAATTTTAGGAAAGTGGAATGGGCAAGGCTCATCTAATTGATGTGATTAAAAGAAAATTAAAAAGCAAGAGGTGGATCTGAGAAGACAATTTTGGACACTAATCCACCTGGTCAGTTCAGATAGTTGTTATACTTCAGCCTACTGTAGTGCCAAATTTGAACCACCTGCAGCTGCCTCCCATACTCTGTGTTTTCATGATTCGTTGTGAACTAATTCCACGCACAATGGACATGGCAAAAAGGTATCCTAGTTTTTAGATTAGACTTTTTGTTTGCTTAATTTAGAAAGCTTTATGCTAATAGAAACCATAGGATTTTATAAGCCCAACCAAAAGGCAAGTGTGTCCTTGATTCTCAGCGTCATATTTGTGGTCATAACAGTTGTGTTTGCTTTTAAAAGGCAGTAGTTCTAGGTAGATGCAATGCATTGGTTCAAAAAAAATTCTAAAAACAAAGCTCCTATACTAACACCAACCAAAATAACCGAGAACAGTGTTTGTGTTATCCAGAACTTTTAATCAGAATTGAGGATTTTGTTTATAAAGATGGGAGAGAAAAATATTGTTTGGGGACATTATCTCTTTGAAAGTCATCATAGGCAGTCCTGCTCAGAATTCTATTTGCTTCTGTGAAGAAGTGTGCATACACACAAAAGCTTATACCTTAAATAAAACTCTGTCGGTCTTTAAGGTGTCCCTGGAAACAAACTTTGTTTTGCTGCTTCAGACCAACACAGCTACCCAATTTAATTTAAAATTGCTCTGTTAGTCTGTTCTAGTTTGAAAGGTTCTGTTGACTTGGAGATGCTGGGGTGTATGGCAGAGTTAGTATTGGGCACCCGTAGGAAGAAGATAAAAATGTCAGCTTCTACGTGAATGTTAAAAATCAGTGGTCAATTACAGGTCTCTCTAACATCAAATGAAATACAGAGGTCCTGGGAACTCTCAGCCCTTTGAAGGACCTGTGTGTTCTACTGGGTATTAGAGTCATTTGATTAACCCCTGAATTTTATATTTATAAATAAGGCTATCGTTGAACCCCACCCTGATACTTGGGTGTCTTGTGTCTGCAGGTCTCTCCAAACAAGGAGCAGACAAAAATGTTTAAGAGCATGGTCTTTAAAAATATCTCCCTGCCTCCTTTTAACTCAAAGGCTTACTGTTTTGTGTCATTTTAGTTGATCCCAAAAAGGGCACTCTCTAGATTTGTTTCGGAATTATTTTTATTTATTTTTCCATTTGTACGCCACCCTATCCTGAGGGCTCAGAGTGGCTCACGATAGCCATAAATACTACATAAAATCAGTAAAACCATATAAAATCCACAATAATTGGCATTAAATCTCAGAATTAAATTTCAGATATGCTGTGTCTCTCATTAGAGACAGAGGGGCACATAGGTGTATACTTGGTATGTTTGATGTTTTAAGTAGGGATGGACAGACTTTTGATGTTATTTCTTGGCCTCAGCTATGCTTACAGGCCCTACAGAGCTGTTTAAGGTCCCACAGGCAGAGCATTCCACCAGGCCAGGGCCGAAAAAAACTGTGGCCCTGGTCCAGGCCAGTTTGACTTCTTTGGGGCCAGGGATCTTGAGCAAGTTTTGTTAATTGGATCTTAAGCACCTTGAGAGAACATAATGATTATTTATTTTATTTTTATTTATTTATTAATTTATATTTATTAATTTTAAAGACGAATTTGTAACTATGTCAGTCACTATGGCCACAAGATAAAAGATAACCTTTGAATTATCTTTCCTACTCATTAGAACACATTCATAAGTGATACCCTGTTGCTATTATTTCTAGGGGCTCCTTGTCTTGTCCCCTGCCTTTATGAAATTCTATATGGTACCGGGGTCCCTTAATTCCCCACCCAGCCCCCGAATTCTGTGTCCTACATGTACACGTGATGACTGGTTTAAAATTATATGAATGCGTGCTTTTTGAAAGCGCCACCATCTGTTTTCTTAATGGTAAAGATCAAGCAAAACGACAGAACCCCTTGCCCAATTGCCTCCTGGCCCCCGTGTTTGTACTACTGGCTTCATGTACTTCGCCTCTTCTTCCGCTTGGGCGTGAAGTGTTGTCATGGAGACAGTAGCCAAAGGGGAGGGGGGTCGTCTGCTAGGTGATGTCATCAGAGCCCGACAGAGTCGGTTCTTTCAGAGGAACATGGCGGAAGTACCGGAGTCTCAACGGGAAGATGTTGCTCTTCCTCCGTCGTCTTCTCTTTCTGCACCCGCTGACCCGTCTGCCGTGGAAGTCGCCGCGGGGCAAGAGAAGGAGTCCGAGGAGGTCAAGATGGAGGCACAGGGTGTAGAGGTGGGTCGGAAAAAATGGGGGTGTGCGCTAGCCTCGTTAAGCTACTTATTGCTCCGGCTGTCCTGTTTATCGCGGGAGATGGGCACATTGGTGGCACATGTTGCGTTCTACTCAGAAGTAGTGTATATCCACTCCTGTTGTGCTCCAAATGTCACTATTTATCAGGTATCGGGGGGGGGGGGAGTAAATCCCTGCATTTAGCTTGCCTTCATCAGGGATGCCTCTTGAAACTTTGTCGGGCGCACACCTACTCTTCTGTAAACTGCTGGAAGTTGAATTTCAAATAAATGATGGTGTCTTAGTGGTGGTGGAAAGTGCCTTCAAGCTGCCACCGATTCAAGACGACCCTGGAGCTTTTAAGCCAGGAATCATAGAATAATAGAGTTGGAAGGGACCTCATGGATCATCTAGTCCAGCCCCCTGCACTATGCAGGACACTCACATCCTAATCGCTCATCTAATGTAACCTGCCACCCCCTTGAGCCTTCACAGAATCAGCCTCTCTGTTAAATGGCTATCTAGCCTCTGTTTAAAAATTTCCAAAGATGGAGACGTTTAAGAGGTAGCTTGTCATTTCCTGCCTCTGCATTGCGATCCTGGGCTCTTTGGTGGTCTCCCAGCAAAACACGAACTAGGGCCAAACCTGCTTCCAAGATCTGATATGAGTGACCTGACTTGGGCTATGGCCACAAGTGCATGTGCCTTAACAGAGTGATCAGTGCAATGTTTACCTTCCCTGTCTTTCCACTTCCACAACTGCTTATCTAAATGCTAAATGTTGCTGCTTGTAAGTTGTATTGCTCCTTTTCTTCAGTAAGTACCACTGTGTAAAGCTACTTGGTTAAGCAGCTGTTTGTTTCTCAGGAAGACTTCACTGCCCTTTTACTGATGCCATTTCAGAAGCTAATGTAGTACAGGGTATTGCAGAGTAAATAAAAAATATATACAGTATGAAGAACTTTTTAAAATGTATAAAGGGAAGAGGTGATGTATCCTTGATAAAAGAACAAGGGTGCAAAAAGATAGATCAAGATGGGTACCCAAATTAGTTTGTCTGTAGCAGTAGAAAACAGCTAACTAATAAAATCTGTTGCAGGGTATGAGCTGTCATGAGTATCTGAAGTCAGCAATGACTCATGAAAGCTCATACCCTGCCATAAATTTTGTTAAACTTTAAGGTGGCATTTCCCAACAAGCATCATGTATAACCCCAGGGCAACTCCAGAGCCTCCAGGGGTTATGTCAGTTGTTGTTTTTTCTTGGGGGGGGGGATTTCATTTTTAAATGTTTTTTGAAAGAACCCAGTGTGGTTTTCACCTTATATGGACAGGTCTATATACCGCCTCCCAAAATAGCCAAGGCCCTGGAAGGGGAAGTGCCCCAGTCATAGAAACGTTTGCTGGCCAAGGCTCCTCTATCATGGTCAACCTGTTAGTGGCAGTTGAAATCCAGCACAGTGAGTCCTCTTGGGGTTAGTGGGAGGGGCATTTTTCTTTATTTTTTTTTTACTCTGGTGAGTTGGAGAGAGAGGGGGGGTGACATCACTTCCCAGAGTGTGCCTAAATGAAGATTTGTCAATCCCACGAAGATGTGAAAAACAAAAAAAATGACGATGCAACTGTTCAGTAAAGTTCTTTAAGCAAAGAGTCTTTAATCTTCTTTATACAAATTGGAGCTCAGCCAGAACCCACAGTTAGACTTTATAACCAATAATTACAATAACACAGAGTATATTATGTATTCAAGAGCAAGGCTACTTATGAAAGCATTTGGTGTGAAAACTAAAATAACTGTGCACCTCTTTTTGGCTGAGCTTCAGTTTGCATAAAGAACATTAAAGACTCTTTGTTTAAATAACTTTATTGTGCAGCTGCATTGTCATTCCTTTTGTTCTTCGTTTGCACTTCCAGTGGTGTGTCAGGGAGGCATGGCCATCTGATATCACTTCAGGGTTACTTCGAAGTCTGCAAAATGTTTCAGGGATTACTCCACAGTCAAAAGGTTGGAAAAGGTGTTACTGGACTCTTGCTCTTTTCTATTATAAGAGATGTGAAAAGTGAGCCATTGTCTTGTAATTTGTTAAAGGAGGATATATTGATGTCTTCATTTGTTTTCTTACACATTTACATTCTGATATGTATATGTACCAAAATATCAAAATGGACAGCAGGAACAAATATTAAATAACAATCAACAATTTAACTACTCCCTTTACAAGTTATTTGCTTTTTTAAAAAGTGCAAGCCAATCACTAATACATGAGAAGTATAATAGATATACAACTGTTGGATAATTTTTTATTAGATTAAAAGCAAGGAAGTTGTGGAATTGGTCCTTGGAGAATTGGAGGAATCTACATCACAGGCCTGTGCAGCCAAGAAAATAAAAATAGAGATAAAAGATAAAAAAGACAAAAAGCACAAAGTAGATGAAGATGAAATTCAAAAAATGCAGTAAGTCTTTCCAACCACTGTTTTCTTTATTGCTAAATGACTGATTATGGATTTGCAAAGCTTTACTCAAGGCATCATGGTAGTAAGATATTACATAAAATATTGCAGTTTAATGTTTGTGAGATCCAGCATGATTTAGAAGTTAGCATATTGGATTAGAACCTGGGAAACTCAGGTTGGAAACTCAGGTTCTGCCAAGAAAGTTTGCTGGGTGACCTTAGGCCAGTCAGTGTCTGTCTCTCACACATACACACCCAGAGTATAACCCACCTTGTTTTTCAATTATATTTTTTTATTTAAAAAAACCAAACAATAATATAAAAGGTACACAGAAGAAAAAGAGGGACCATAGAGTAGTTTATACATATCAAAAATGAGTATACGTTACTGAGTGTATGAACAGAAAATATTTCTCTACAACATCCTCTTCATTAATTTTCAGATTTCACAACTGAGGTACTTTTAAAACATCTCATTAATTTCATCACTATTATACATTTCATGTTACAAATTTTGTCATTTCCAAGCACTAGGAAGGAACTCAGAAGTTGAGCTGTACAATAAAATAATGTAAAACTGGTAATTATTTATTGTAGTGCACAATTAAAAACAGAATAAAAACTACATAAAAACTATACAGAACTAACTGCACATAGCGACCTATTCAGAGTTAACCCAAGGTGGCTAACCAGATCAAACGTGTTTCGACCCTACTGGGTCTTCCTCAGTGGTCAGAATTGTAACAATACACTCTATATAAAATATGTAAACTCATTATAAAGTGTAGCTGAGTGGTTGAATGGGATCTGTAAATTATGGCTCCAACCAATATATGTAATTTTTTGACTTTTTGGAGACCACCTTCTATGGCATATCCCTAGGCTCACCACTCTTCGCTATTATATAATTCTGAGAGTATATCTCATGTGCATCAGAAAATGCCTAGCTTCTGTGCAGTTAGTTCTGTATAGTTTTCTGTAGTTTTTATTCTGTTTTTAATTGTGCACTACAATAAATAATTACCAGTTTTACATTATTTTATTGTACAGCTCAACTTCTGAGTTCCTACCTGTAAAGGTTGGGTTGTGTTCCTTTTTTGTTTTTTTTATTTCCAAGCACTAGCCATAGCTTTCAATATACTGAAATCGAAAAGAAAGTCTACTATAGATCACCCCATGAAAAATATTCAGAATCCACTGCCTTATGCCTTTATATTCAAAACTTGTTCTCATTCTGCTTCTGGTATGATAATGGGTTTACATGCATTCCAATAAATTTATATACAATTTTAGAACTGTTTTGCATTGCAAGTTTGTTTCCTGTTCACATAATAAACACTCCACCTCTCCTCAAATTTCAGTTGATCTGCTAATTTTGCCATTACTGCATAGTTGGCAAGTTATTTTCACATTTTTCTAAGTTTGGACAAATGTCTGATTTCCTTTTTGCTGCATTGATGATTCTAGCCCCTCTCACCATTAACTCAAATATCTCTTCCCAAACTTGCTAATTTGTTAGGCAATATTTCTTAGCTTCCATAGGGAATTTAAATTTTGATATCTGCATTTTCTTGAGTATTTCCTTCCAAAATCATTTTTAAGTTCACTACATAATTTAAAAGGTTCTGTCTATATCTTGAGTTTTCCAACAATTTTCTTTGTAATTGTAAACTACTTTCTCAATAGTCTTTGGAGTAATATACCATCTGAAAACATTTTATGCTCATTTTCTCTTCATGTCTGACTGGCTGTAGACTTAATTTCTTTTCCCCACAACTGTTTCCATAGGTAGTTGCTCTCTAAAATTCTGCATCCATTTAGTCATATATTTTCACTTGTTTTTCTTCCAATTCAAACTGAAGTAATAATGTATATCCATAATAAGGAGGATTCTCTTTGCTTCTTTAGTATTGCTTCTCATGTTTTCTTATGAGTTAAGTGAACCAGTATATCTCAAAGTTTATTCTTAAATGCAAATCTTGAATTCACTCTAAATATCTGGTGAATGTCAGGAAAATCTCTTTGTATATTCAAATAATCTTGAACCAATCCCCAAATTTAACCTCCAAAATCTTCTAGTATGTCTCTAAAACACAGATTATTAGATATGCATTGCGTTTCCAAGTTTTTAATTCTTCTGCTTTCTCAGTTTGGGAATTTGTCTTTCTAAATAAATATCATTTTCTTGTTGCTTCTTTTTGATACTCAAAATGTCTTGTGCTTGGTCTTGTTGTTTTGCATTAATCCCTGACAATCTAGCCAATAATTCTTGGTTTGTATCTTGAATGCATTTCTGTGTTCTTCCCTCAGATTCCTTCTTCTTTCTTTCCTCAAATTGTTGCATTTGATTCACCAATTATTCAGTTTTTTTGGTCTTCATCAGTTTCTTTTATTTTTATCTTTTTGATGTGTTCTACATCATTATATCTTTGCCCTTCTGTTGTTCAAGGTTGACTCAGCCTTCCATCCTTCCGAGGTTGGTAAAATGAGTACCCAGCTTGCTGGAAGGTAAACGGAAGTGACTGGGGAAGGCACTGGCAAACCACCCCGTATTGAGTCTGCCAAGAAAACGCTGCAGGGCGTCACCCCAAGGGTCAGATATGACCTGGTGCTTACACAGGGGATACCTTTATTATCACATTTTATATTGCTAAAATAGCCAAACTATAATGAATATCTGTTATAATAGGGAGAGGAGTTAAATATTTATATTAAAAGTATTCATCATATATAGAACAATCTAAATATGAGTAAGAAAAAAAGTAAAATGAGAAATGTGACTATTTCCTAATTCATAATCTTAATCCCAGTCATATCATCAGCAAAGCATTTTATGTCTATTATTAAGGTTTGGATTTAACAAAGAAGGGAGGGGGAGATCAATAATAAAAGAAAAGGGAAAGGAGAAAGGAGAAGAAGAAAAAAGTGAAATAAAAAACCGAAAAAGCATTTAATGTTAAATATTGAAAATTTTATTCTAAAAAGAAAAAGGAAAAAGTAAGGAACATACACACACATATGATTTGTTGGCTTTTAAAAGTCCATATTAGTGTTATACTTCACAAAGATCAAAAATTACAAAATGAAGGGGTGGGACCTTGCCCATCAGCTTTATTTTTATTTTCCAGTAAGCTGATTCCTCTATAGTTCCTGTCATTGAAGAAAAAAACACAGTCCAAAGACTCGTTATTTTGATATGCTACAAAGATAATACTCTGGTAGACATTAGGCATCTATTTGTTAAATATGCCAAACTGCTGTTATCTTGGTGCATCACATCAGAACTGGAATTCTGATCCCTTCAAATAAAACACCCCTTACTACATCAAGCGGGGGGAGTGGGGGCGGGATAGAAGAGTAACCAGTTGCTAGTCCACAGAGAAGATATAAATACATGCACTGAGATAGTCTATCCTGAAAGTGAGACTATTAATTCCATCTGCTACAAATATTTCTTGCTTTGTTTTAAGTTGAAGTTTTCTTGAAATAAATACTTGAATTAGGCACAGTTCATTAGTTTATCTCTGCAGTGTCATAAATCTCTTACCAGTTCTTTGTATTTAGTAGTCCATACATTTTCAGATATTCTCTTACCAGTAAAGTTAGATGCCGCTAGGAATCTGCTAACCGTCCAAGATAATTATAATTCCAGATAGGTCTTTAAGAACAAGCCAAAAAATTACAAGTTTATGAAAATAAAAAAGGAAATATAAACACAAGTGGGTGGGTCAACCTTGTCAACAAAAGCCTCCTTATACTGCACTGACTTTGAGCTTATCGTAATTCAACTGGAATCTGAATAAATCAGCGTCCCCAGCGGATTTACCTATTAATTAGATGTCCTTGTATGGGACCTGTAAGGATAGAGTAATTAAAAATATTCCTACAATATGATAAGCATCTGAAATGGTCACCATTTCACCAGCTGTAGTAGTTCACGTTGGATTAGGATCTGAAAGATCCAGGTTCAAAACACCACTCTGCCAAGAGAAGCTTGCAGGGTGATCTTAGGCCTGTCAATGCCTATGTCTGTCTCTCTCTCTCACACAGACACACACACACAGACACACACATGCTGATTTTGCTTAGAGTTGTGAGGATAAAATGAAAGAGGTGGGAATGTTGTAAGCCATGGTGGGCTGCCATTAGTAAGAGAAGTGGGGTATAAAAGACATTTTAGTAGCATGTGAGGCCCACTGCTATTTTCTATTTCATAATGTTTTTTTAATTGTGAGTATTAGAATATGTTCTAAATCAAGTTGTATTAAAACCTTAAAATCGTAGTATAGAAGTTAACTATCAAGTGGTACTGCATTTCTCCTTTTCTAACCACTTAAGATATAGTGTCATACCATTGTCTTTCCCCCAATGCTGACTCTACAAGACATGCATTTATATTGTTATAAAATGCTTTTTAAGTGAACAATGTAATCCTTGTTTCCTCTAGAATATTAGTTTCTTCTTTTTCTGAAGAACAACTGAATCGTTATGAGATGTATCGCCGATCAGCATTTCCTAAGGCTGCTATTAAAAGGGTAGGGTTCTGTTACAATTCTGTATAAACATATGATCCTGTTGCAAGGTGTCTGCATTCTATGTATGAAAGCAGAGTGCTTTCATAAGACAGCATACATGTGTTCAATTTCTGTCTTCCATAGAGTACACATTATTGTTTTTTCACAGCAGTGTTTCAAGATTAAACAAATAAGAATTTGCATTGGCAGTTCAACCTGTTTAATCATCTTTTCTCAGCTGATCCAATCAATTACTGGGACCTCTGTTTCTCAGAATGTGGTCATTGCTATGTCAGGAATTTCCAAAGTCTTTGTTGGGGAAGTAGTAGAAGAAGGTAAGCAGCAGATTATTTCAGAGTGGAATACATTTCAGCATACTTTTAAAACCTATACAATGGTATGAAATTAAGGGGATAATCATTTATCTGTGATGACAGCAAGTGCTGTAGTTCTCAGGATACCCAGTTGGAATGAATGCAGTATTTTGTTCATCAGGTTTTAGGTAATGTTTATATTAAGAATAAATATCCACAGTGCCTGTGATGTATTTATATACATTAAGAAAAAAGTGCTGACCCTACCTAATCTGTGAATGTCTATGCACAGTTTCCTATATATAGAAATTCAGATTTTTTTTGTTTAAAATATTTCTTTGCCATGTTTCCATCCAAATAGGATATCCAAGGTGGCAAACATTGACATATTAAAACCTTTAAAACAGCATAAAATGTATATGTAAGATATTTAATAATGCATTAAAACATAGGTATACAAACACAACCAGGCAGGAGAGCGGAGAAGAGTTTACTGGAGATTTGCCACACAACACCAAACAAACGCTGGCAGAACACAATGACTGAGGGAGACAGTTGAATTTCCCTAGATAGGGAGTTCCAGCCATGATTTGGATATCCTAGTCTAGCCTGATCTCATCAAATCTGGGAAGCTAAGCAGGATCAGCCCTGGTCAATATTTGGCTGAGAAACTAACAAGGAATATAGGCATCATTATGTAGAGGCAAGCAATGGCAAACCATTTACAGCCTTAAGTTGGCTGCAACGTGATAGCAAAAAAGGGGGAGTTCCAAAGTTCTGATGCCATGACTTCTAGAGTCATTTTTTTCATGCTATGACTTGGTGCCATGACTTCTAGGGTTGTCACACATCTAGCCTGAGTTGGTGGGGGCATCTGAAGCAAGGTTGCTTAAGATGACCAGGGTCAAAGGGTATGTTCATAATGTAGACAGTGGTCATTCAGGTATTCTAGCCTCAAGCTATACAGAGCATTATGGGTACATATCAGCATCTTAAATAGGGACCAGAAGCAAATTGGGGCCTAGTGTAGATACGATGGGACTGGAATGATATGTTCAAGGAACCTAAAGCAAGAATGCTGCTTATCGGTGTTGCCTACCTGTAATTGTTCTTCGAGTGGTCACCTGTGTATTCACACTGATGACGTTGCATGTAACTAGATCCCAGAAACATCCAGAGCAACAAAATAGGTGTGAAGAATTCCTTCACCCCCAGTGCACGGTCAAATGTGCATGCCCTGGGGCAGGAATTGTGTCATCTGCCACACCAGATTTAAGTTCAAGATAACTTCTCCAGGTTGTTTCCCTTAGGGTTATTTCTTCATTTAGAGTGAATCTCTCACACTCTTTGAAGGCTTCTGCCTTCTGTGCCTTTCACTTAATGGCAGAAACGACTTTGTTTAAAAAATGCTGTGATCATGGTAGTAAATTGCCACTGACTGATGGTCACAGCTACATTTGCTTTGCCTGGGTCCAGGCAAAGGTAAATGAGGTAAATGTTCTCTCAAGTTCACATGACAGGTTCACAGCAATTGTCCTCCTCATCTGGGAATGAGAGCTCTAGATTGAGTTTTGTGCAGGCACAAAGCCTATCAGTGCAGTGCACAGAGACCACAAAGAAGTGATTTGTACTTAACTGTAAATAAATCTTATCTGATATTAATCACTGTGGTATCACTGATATCCTGATGAAGAGTCCATAAATAGGTTGAGGATAGGTGGGTTTTTTTCCTTGAAAGAAAGGCTACATTGCTTCAGTATTACCTTAACTGATGTTTAGTAATTTGGGTAATATAGAAACTTAAGTGGCACATATTTCTAAAATTCACACTTATAGTTGACCAGCTCACAAAATTCAGGTTAACTATTTTCTACCTTGGAGGCTCAGATGTAAGTTACATTATGCATTTAAGCAAATAAGGAAAAGGAGGAATATATAGGACAACATGTTATTTTATAGGTTTACATGACTAGTTGTCAGTATAGCAAGACTTGTAGAGACAACTTGATTGCCTCTGTTAATTTATAATGCAAACTAGAGGCAAAGCCCGTTGTATCCAAGAATACAACGGGCACTAGAGCTTGGCAGTGGGAAGAGGAAGGGGAGGAGTTGTCCAGTCTGTAAGGGCATGGGGTTGAATGTGTGTGTTGTGTGGGAGGTTGTGGTGGCGTGTCAGTCCAGGGCCACGGGACCAATTGTTGCCCTTCCTCATCACGGACTGAGCCCACCCCAACACCCCTTTACTGATTTATTAAGAGGGAAAAGATGTTTGCTACAAAAATCACCCTTATTTCTACAATGTATACATTTTAGCTATACTGAATTTTAAAAAGTGATGCAAAAGGTTTGCTTGTGTTTTCTCAAGCACTAGATGTGTGTGAGAAGTGGGGAGAATCACCACCTCTGCAGCCAAAACACATGCGTGAGGCCGTCAGACGACTGAAGACACGAGGACAGATCCCCAACTCAAAATATAAAAAAATTCTCTTTCACTGAGGAGGCAGTAGGAGCAGATGAAAGGCATTTGCTGATACTATCTTTCAGAAGACTTAAAGCCTCTAAAATATGTATCATATTTAAGGCTTTTATGGTAAGAATAAGCTGTTTTTGAAATCGTGGACTGCTAAAAGCTATGCAGGCTATTTGGACTGAATATATAAGGATTTTGTAGGTATGTGAACAACAGCCTTAAAAGACTGCTGTGATAAGTTTATACCAGCTTCATGGAACTTTTAAAAATATTTCTTGTATGTGGGGAAAAATACAACTGAACAAGAAATGTTATTGGTGGGAAATAATAAACTCAATAAAGGAACTGTTTAAATTTTGTGTCAGCACTAATGTTTGAATTAGCACAGTGTCTTTTATTATATAAAACCTGTTGTCATATGAAATATTACAAATGCCATTTGTTAAACTCTTCCTAGTGTTTTGAAAGTGACGAGGGCAGCCAGGAGCAGCAGTATGCAATAAGACAATAAGCATGACACTGCAAAACTGACTTGCTCTTGTTTTGTTAGATAAACATAAGTGCTTTTGAATAACTGCGAATAACTGTTTATTTAAAAGAGAGTCACTTAAAGCTGTGTCCAAATTTCTAGAGCCTAAGTGTTTGGCAGATATCAGCAGTAGCTTCACATTATCAGAGTTTAGGGATGGCAGGAGAAGTTACAAAAGATACGAGCAACATCTACTGGGCCACCATCCTCACTGAGTTGCAGTTTAAACACCAGCAGAAATTCAAATCAATATCTAAAATTTGAAGCTAGAAAATTTAATTTACAGAAGTATATATACCCACACACACGAACATAGATGTTAGTCAATTTAATTTATAACTTTTAAAAAGTGGTTCCCAGAACCAATACAACGATGGAAGGAAATGATATGTTGCAACATAAAAACAATTCAATACTGTCTAAGGCTTAGATTCAAGTCTCATTTGTACTGTGTGCTCTACATATATTCACGGTATTCCTGGTTGTAAAAACCACAAGAAATTAGAGAACCATATGAGAAATAGGAACTGTCTTCTTGGTATATCAGTTGCAGAGGTAAACAATGAATAATTTTGCCTTTTTACATCAAGTAGACCAGTGAAAAAGGGAAGAGTTTAACAGCTTCATAGTAGATTATTTAAATACACTGTTATATTTCAGAGTGATGTTAGCTTTCAGCAGAGGACAGCAGCATCTCTAGTAAGCAAGTCCTTGGATCTATAAGATCAAAGAAGCCACTTACGCTTTCTGTTAACACTGCCTTTTTAGCTGAATCGGTAGTAATATAGATCAAACTCCATTCAACAGGAGGCTTATAATGACAGAACATTGCAGAGACTCAAAGCATGAAGCACAGGATAGTTAACATGCCTGTAAGATGCTGCAGTTTGTAGTGAAAAAAGTGTCAACATTCAAGAAAAAGGTATAGAAAACAAGTAGACCTAAATCAAATATGAGTAAATTATACAGCTAAGACCGTCTTGTCTGATTTCAACACCCTCCCCCCATGGATCATGGATCATAAATGTTTATTTAATTAAAGGGAAATACCAGTTCTGGTTTTTTCAAAAAGATGTGTCATTACATGGTATTCCTAAAACTAGCTAATTGCTTGCCAAGTTCACAGAAAGCACACTAGAATTAAGTCAGTGATGCTATTGTAGAACCATTTCATAATAGTAGCTGCACTTGTCAGCCCCATGAAATGTTTCCAGTTTTTATTCTATTCATGAGGTGAAGCAGATTCTTTACATAAGAGCCAACTGCCAAGCACATTATTCTTTTGGTAGTGCTCTTCTGCTACTGACTTAAAGAGGAGCATTTTCCAGTATGGAGAATGATTTCTTATTTGTTCTAGCAGGCACCACGGTTGGATTTGAGGAAGAGGGAGAGGAGGAACTAAATGACAGCAGCAGAAAATAAGCAGAAATCACAACACAAAAAGCCTTCATATGTAGAAATGAAATTATTCTGAATTAATGCAAGTGCCTGCACAACACAATTGTAACACATTTGCTAGTTCAAAGTGCCTGCACTAGCCTCAAGGGTTAAGAAATTGTGTGGCAACTAGAGGTTTCTTTTTCTCCCTTCAAGACACATTGTTTCAGTGGCTGAGATTCACATACCAAAGGTCACAGTGACTGCTCAAAGGAGTTAGATGATAACAGACATGCAGATGTCAGAGACCATCAATTGCATCCCACAGCTTTGCTCTTCAGCAGCACACCATTTTAACAAGGAGAAATACACTGCTGGCAGTTCACTGGTAGTCAAGGCTGATAATTTTAAACAAAATAATCACCTAGATTATTACTTGTAATAATTATCACCATGTTTCATTATTTTATGAGCAACATTATCAATCAATGCACTCTGATTTTGCAGTATACAACGAATGCATACTCATATACTAGTGGTACTGTTACCTTATGCACATAATCTTTTAAAAAAATCCAGACATGTACATCCATAGTTCACGTTTAAGAATAACCAACATTATGCAGTATGTGTAATCCAATAAACTCAGTAGTATACCTCCCTTCTAAAGTTTGTTTAAAAGGTTACTTTAGAAGTTCTGAACAGACCAATCTAAGGAGTCAACATTTAAGTACACCTAAATTACACATGGCTCTGATCTCTCCAATTTAAGTCAACAGTATTGTAAAAGCACTATAATAATAAAATTAGGCCTGTAATTATTTTTTAAATTGGGAAGCTCTATTGCAATCCAACCAACAGTAAAGTATATACAGCTACGGGGTAAAGATCGGTTGCACCAAGCATAGAAATTTGCCAGATTATTTTCGTTGCCACAATGGAGTGAATTTGTTTTGCATACACAAAATATTGAATTAGTGCTCTAAAACAAATACAATACACATTTTGAAAAAGTGAACCCAAAAGATGTTAGAAATGTGTTAAATTCCAATATTACTGTTAAGTATGGTCTTTTAGCAGGCTGCAATACTGGGCTCTATTAGATGCAGTTAAATTTACATTGCCTGACAGGAAGGATTACCATCCCCCCTCCCTTTTCTCCATATGTCTTTCATGTTCCTTATGGATACAAGGGTAGAGAAGGAACAATCTTCTCCATATGTCTTTCATGTTCCTTATGGATACAAGGGTAGAGAAGGAACAATATTCTCCTAATTAACAGGATTGCATTAAGGGCTAAGGAACCTAGAATATTTAATGAATATTTTATTTTCTCCTGGCCATTACTAATTTCCTGTGTTGTTTTATTTCCCCCAGATCTTGTTAGAATGGTTTTGTGGGGGAAACCTTTGGTTTGATAGTTTTATGGAAGCACCAAAGAAAACAAGCAGTGACCCAGCATACTTTACACGACTGTTGTGTCATTCATTCTATAGAACTGCAATTAACTATATAAGTCAAAGCAAAAGAAATGTCTAAGTATTCAGTTTTAGAATACAAAAGTGTCAGAATTAATCTAGATTACTAAAAATTGCAGGATGTTGTTTTATGGTTCATCATTTAACAAATGACTCTCCAAGTACAGTGCTTGAACCAGAGGGGATGTGCATAATTCAGTTCCTCTGTGTGTTGCCCAACTTCTCTCATTCAAGGAGATAATCTTAGGGTGACCTGTGTATTGTAATGCAGAGTGGGGGGTAGACCTGTCTAATAGGCAGTTTCCCATCAAGCTACATCCATTGCAAGTCACTGTGTTGCAACAAGGCAATGATGGAAGAATTGGACAACATCTACACACTGGTGACTCCAGTACTCAGCTAACAAAGCATTGTTGAAAAACAGCTTAAACAGGCTTCCATAAGTCTCTTTTCCACACCAGAATGCACGCTGTTTTCCTGCCAACAATTTCCTATACTAGGATTATTTCTCAACTGCATTGTACCATGATTTCAAGGTCATGGTCCTGCACCAAAGTTCCAAGAAACTTATTTTCAGTGGCAAACAAGGCTTCAGGCAGGTAGTCTGACCTTATTGCTTTGATGTACAGCAATGTTGTCCCCAACACCACCAGCTACCTCTAGCAGCAATGAAGGAGAAAGAAGATATACAATCAGAAATATTAGTAGTTTGTCAGCACCACTTCAAGATGATTTGGACAACGAATGTTACTTGTTTGGCTAGGCTGTTTGGCTAGGCTATTTTAAAATTTAACACTGCTTCATACTACCTTAACAAGAATATGGCTGTAAACCCAACTTTCTGGCTTATCTACTCTCATTTGCTTTCTTGTTGACCCAGAGTCCCATCTCTCATAATGACATGTTATTTTTCTTCCTCAAGGCAGTTACTCTGATCTGAGGTTGCCCGAGTTAGGCATTATGTAACAAGCAAAAGTTTTTGATGCTGGTGTTGATCTCTGGTTGCCCTGAGCATCTGTAGCCCAGGTCACTGCTGTCAAAGTTGGAAGAGAGGATCGTATTTCCTAATTTCCTGTAGTAGACGCTCCTTGTCCAGATTAGCTTCTGCTAGGGCATTTTTGGTAACCTGTAGCTCTCTTGCCAAAGTTGGCACTTCTTTTAGCTACAAAAGAATAGAAAGGTTATTTGGCAAGATGTAAACTGAGGTTTGGATTTCATTTATTTATTTATGTACAATCATTGACTAGCATCAAAGTATAAATAAACCACATACGTTATTACAGCAATTTAACAGCCAAGTCACTCAGCATCAACAGTAACCAAGGATTTCTGCACTCTGCTGGCAATGTAGCAAAACTTCGCCACTGAGGTTTGGAATATTAGACATAATATGTGCAACATGCACTGGTAATGTAATGCAGAAATGTATACTCAGTTATTTCCCAGTTTTTGCACCACTGTGTTGGTGCATCCAAGGATTTTATGCAACAATGAAAGAAGTTCTGTATAAGTAGAAAGTTATATAGATTCAAAGTTGTCATATTAATATATTTAAATCACTAGGGTTTTCTGTAATCCTTTATTTGTAGTATGTGTCATGAGGAAAAACCAGGGATAATTTACTAGAAAGGAATGGTATATGGCTATTAGACATTATTGAAATTCAGATATTATTAGCCAAATATGTTTTTTTTTCAACTCCCCCCCCGAACATATATGAGTACATAAAATTCAATCTGTCCAACAGATTTTATATCTAACTAGAGGCAAAGCCTGCTTTAAAAGCAGGTCAGGAGCCAGAGACCAGCACTTCCTCCAACTCTCACAGTGGGAGAAGGGAGGGAGGGGAGGGAGCAAGGCAGAGGACATGGTGGCATGCCCTGCTTCCCCTGGTGGTGAGGAAGTGCTCAAGAGTGTCAGGGCCTAAAGGGGGATGTGAGCCACGTTTACTGCCCCCATTGAGGAGGTGGCTGGGCCTTGCAGCTCCTGCCAGCAAAGAGGAGGTGTTGGAGAATGGTAGGACCTTTGGAGAGGAGGTGGCTGGCATTCCCCAACTTCAGTTGGGTCAGGGAGGACGACAATAGCAGTGAAGTCCTTGTAGTGGAGACAGCCGAATTGGGCCGCCCTCTGCTGGCAGCGAGGAGGCAGAGAGGGTGGTTGAACTTCCCTGCTTTCCAGTGGGTATGAGTTGTAAAGAGGTGGACATGGCCTCAGTGGCATGACAGCCCTCTCACTGGCCCTGGGGGAGGGTCCTCCCCCCCGAGGTCCAATCAGTGGGCTAGCATAAGAATAAAATATGCACATATTGGATGGGATTGGGCATAATTCTACAAGATCTCTATGTTCGAAAATGCTGTCTCTCTCTGCCTAGCCTCAGATCACAAACCAGAATCTCTTAGTAATTAATCAGGAGACTTTTAAACACAAAGAATCCTGTTCCATTAACTTCCTGATAACCTAGACCCTCATAAAAAACCTTGACTAAAAGTTTCTCCATTCACAACTGACCTAATATGGGCCTCTTGGAATTTCCTTTGAAATCCTAGCTTGATGATGCAACTAAAGCAGCCTCCAAAACAATTATTCCTTAACTGGAGATTTTTGCTTCTTTCCTTATCTGGAAGTGTTCCCAACATCTATGAACTCCCTCCTTATCACTTTCAGTCAGTCAGGGAACATGCATGCCATACCATCCCCCTTGCCGAATATTTTATTTTCATTGAAGCACTAAGATCTATAAAGGAAACAAAAATATTTCCCCACATTGAAATTCTTGTATTTTTTTCCTTGTATATTTTTTATTGTATATATTTTTTCTAGTAGAATAAGTTGTGCCATGGAATCTTCCACTAACACATGATATATCTTCGTTGATTTCTTTCCATCTGGATTTCACTTTGGACTACTGTTTAGGTTGTTGCTTTGGGCCTCAGTGCTCAACTTAAGAGTACCTTTGCTCTATGCCTATTGTGATTCCTTGAGTGTAGTGCCATGTCAAAAAAGAAAAAACTCAAAAGATCCAAGCCCATGTTAAGTATTGCACAAATAAGCAATTCTACAATTTATGGTTGTACAAGAGGTAGCAACTAAAACCATCCCAAAAGAAAAAGAAATGCAAGAAAGCAAAATGGCTGTCTGAGGAAGCTTTACAAATAGCTGAGGAGAGAAGGGAAGTAAAAGGCAATGAAGAAAGAGAAAAATACACCCAACTGAATGCAGAATTCCAGAGAATAGCTAGAAGAGATAAGAATGCCTTCTTCAATGAACAGTGCAAACAAATAGAAGAAAACAATAGAATAGGGAGGACCAGAGATCTCTTCAAGAAAATTGGAGATATGAAGAGAATGTTTCATGCAAAGATGGGTATGATAAAGGACCAAACTGGTAGGTACCCAACAGAAGCAGAAGAGGTTTTAAAAGGTGGCAAAATTATACAGAAGAACTATACAAGAGTGATCATAACATCCATGATAACCATGATGGGGTAGTCACTCACCTGGAGCCAGACATCCTGGAATGTGAAGTCAAATGGGCTTTAGGAAGTCTGAGCAAAATAAAGCTAGTGGAGGTAACAGCATTCCAGCTGAACTATTCAAAATCTTAAAAGACGATACAGTAAAAGTGCTACACTCAATATGCCAGCAAATTTGGAAAACTCAACAGTGGCTACAGGATTAGAAGAGGTTTACATTCCAATCCCAAAGAAGGACAATGTCAAAGAATGTTCAATACCATACCACTGCACTCATTTCTCATGCTAGCAAAGTTATGCTCAAAATCCTACAAGCTAGGCTGCAGCAATGTGTGGACCGAGAACTTCCCTAAGTACAGGCAGGATTTTGAAGAGGCAGAGGAACTAGAGATCAAATTGCCAACATACGCTGGATCATGGAGAAAGCTAGGGAGTTCAAGAAAAACATCCACTTCTGCTTCATTGACTATGCTAAAGCCTTTGATTGTGTAGAGCACAACAAATTGTGGCAAGTTCTTAAAGAGATGGGAATATCAGAGCATCTTATCTGCCTCTTGACTGCAGGTCAAGAAGCGACAGTGAGGAGGGAGTCGACTGAAGATGGCGCCATCAAAAGCTGGACTTCTGTTCAGCTCTTCAGCCATGCCGAGGGTCAGGGGCTTCTGCACCTGGCTGACCTGAGCAGATATGCAAATCTGCTCGCCGGTCGCCCCAGGAACCGGGAACGGCATCCTGAGGGTCCTACAGATCCGTGGGGAGGTAGGGGGACCGAATTCCCCGGATTAATAGTGGCGTGTGCTCAAGGTCACGATGGCGTCCTTGTCGCAAACAACTTTACAAGCTTGAAACGACCAGCTGACCCTACATTCTTCCCAGACCATCTTTTACCAGATTGACAGAAGCGCTGACAGAAAGCTGGAGTCTGCAACAGTAAGAATTGAAAGCTTTCTGGCTCTTCCCTTTCTTTTTCCACAAGCTCTTCCCCCCCCCCCTTTCTCAACCAATTTACAAGTGAATTCCCTCTTTCGCCGAGTGAGAGACTCCCAGCTAATTATACCCACTAACCAAACAAAGAAAGAACTTCGAAGTTTTGTTGAAAAAAGTTCAGTGGGGGTAACTGACTTGATACGGAGATCGACAAACTGATAATTTGGGATCACCCGTGCTCCCGCGAGACCGTACGAGACTTTCTGTTTCTAATTTGTGACTGCCTGGAACTATGGAGAAATTAACTAAGGCACAGCTTTTCCATTTGTTATGCGAAGGGAACTCAAAGATACTGAAAGCAGTCAATAAGCTGGAAAAGGAAATCCGTGGGATTAAGGGGGAGCTTTTGGACGGAGAGAGAAAAGCTGATACAGCTTTGCCAATAATAAATCAAACAAAAACTCAATGTTTGGAAGTTAAACAACAGGAGAGGGAGAGAGCCAGAGATGTAAAAACCCAAAGTACCTTTGAAGAACCTGGGAAAACAGATTAAAGGAAAGAAAGCACCGAAAACCTGGAAGTCTATTCAGAGCAGGAAATGATTTGGATCAGCAAAATAAAAAGAGTCTATTCAAAAGCGACAGCAACCAGGAAGCTATCAGGAGATATTCCTGTGCGACCAGAGGAAGAGATCCAGATTGATAAAGTATTCAGAGCCAACTCAAAGGCGACTGGCAGCAAGAATCAACTAAGAGATTTCTCTGGCCCTGACAGAAGGACAATCAGAAACACTCTACTATGGAAAAAAACACAATTTCATTTTCTGCGACCACCTGAAGGATGAGTTGAACAATGGAGTATTCTCCTGACTTCCTGTGGGAAAGACAGCAGCAGTAACTTTTAGGACAGGACCAATATATGAAGGGAACTGACTTTATATCATCTAAGACAATAATAGAATATATCCTTATAATAGATTATACTCTCATATGTATCAACAACTACTTTGCTAAGAAAGATGGTAGATCAGGATTAATATGCGATGGGAATTGAATATGTATGTCAATATGTATGCTAAAAGAGGATGACAAACCATATTTCATAGGCATTAACAAGACGGCAGTAGTAACTCTTGGGTCAGGGCCAATTTATGAAGGGGACTGACCTAATATCATTTAAGGTAATAACAGAATGTATTCTTATAACAGATCATACTCTCATATGTATTAACAATCACTTGGCTAAGAAAAATGGTAAAAACTTCTAGATTAGGAATAATATGTGATGGGAACTGAATATGTATGTTAAAAGAGATGGCAAACCATATCAGCTGGTTGTTTTTTCTTCTCAATTTTTCTGTAAATGCTTTATATAATAATAAACAAAATTATGATAAAAAAAAAGAAAGAAGCGACAGTGAGAACCGGGCATGAAATCACTGATTGGTTCAAAATTGAGAAAGGAGTTCGACAAGGCTGTATACTGTCGCCTTGTTTATTTAACTTTTATGCGGAGCATGTCATGAGAAAGGCGAGGTTAGATGAGTCACAAATTGGGATGAAGATTGCAGGGAGAAATATCAACAACCTCAGATATGCAGATGATACCACTCTAATGGCAGAAAGCGAAGAGGAACTAAAAAGCCTGTTGATGCGGGTGAAGGAGGAGAGTGCAAAAGTTGGCTTGAAACTCAACATCAAGAAAACTAAGATCATGGCATCTAGCCCTCTCAATTCCTGGCAAATAGATGGGGGGAAAATGGAGGTAGTGACAGA
This sequence comes from Paroedura picta, assembly GCF_049243985.1. Taxonomy (NCBI): domain Eukaryota; kingdom Metazoa; phylum Chordata; class Lepidosauria; order Squamata; family Gekkonidae; genus Paroedura; species Paroedura picta. The sequence continues at coordinate 96,736,201 of NC_135372.1, read as the reverse complement.
TTTTATTTTTCTGGACTCCAAGATCACTGCAGATGGGTACTGCAGCAAAGTAATTAAAAGACGCTTGCTCCTGGGGAGGAAATAATTAACCTCCCAATGTTACTGTTAATTGTTATTTATATTATAAATGTGGTATTGTAATCTTTTGATGCTTTACTGAGTTGCTTTGATGTTACAGTCTGTATAACTTTCCATGTAATTTATAGAATGTTCAATGTAAACAACCCAGAGCTGCAAAAAAATGGGCGATGTAGAAATCTAAATAAATAAATAAATAAATAAATAAATATGTTAATAATTTTGTTACATTTTGGTTTAAGATGTGGCCCTCTTTAGGCACTGGGCACGCTAATGCTGCCCCCATGTATCTAAAGGTTGAGGACCCCTGATCTAAGGCATCAGTAAAGCGATGCTTCTGAAAACAAGTAGAGCAACTGATGCCAAGGTTTTTACCAAGATAACAGAAATATGTCTACAAAGGGATATTAAATATATATCCCATTAATCTATTTCGCTATACTTTTTATTTTTACAGTTGTAAATCAATTATACATTGTTACAAGGTACTATGGTATACCTGTAGTTCATCATCTGCAGGTGTTGAAACTATAGTGTTTTTCTCTACTGGAATCCGTCGTTTCTTGGGACAATTCTGCATAGATGATTCTTCCCCCTTTGCAGCTGGAAAGTAATTTAGAAAGTAATGTAGAGATCATATTTATGATGACACACCATGGAGGTCCTTTTAGAGTAGCTGGTAACAGCTGAAGAGCAGTATCCAAAATGCCTATGATCTATTGTCCTCCTTTATTTACCATCTAATGCTTAGTTTGTCATATTAATGGCTTCAATAGCAGGAAAAGATAACTGAAACTAGAGGTGCTTAGCTGTTTCAACTGTAGTCTGTAGCTATTTTAGCTATCTTAATTGTATTCTATGAAGACACAATGTTTTTTGGCACTTACCTGTTATAAAGAATACTCCATCATCATTACACCGAACAACAATGTGATCTGCTGCAAGAATTATAGGGACAGGACCAGGAGAAGTAGGATATACTCGAGGACTGTCATCCTGCAAGACAAAGAATATTTGCTTGTCTACAGAAAAGTTCTCTTTACCAGATTCTTACATTAACCCTTACCAATGTTTCTAACATTCCATGCCATTTAAACAAAGAACCAATTGTGAAATCAGAAGTCTGTATCCAATTCATGGATTGGATCTCAAGTGTCTGAAGTGAGTGTGCAGTGTGTTTCCATAGGTGGGGTGGGGGTGGAAGAAGAATGCAAGTTTTCCTTTCTCGAGTCAGCTCTTCACAGAGTACCGCTACAAAGAATCCCCTGACTTTTGACAGCAGTTTTTTGAGAGTTTGGCACTGCAAGGGGAAAGCTAAAGAGTCTCTATTTACAGAAATTTTGATCCAAACCCTCATTTTTTATCCTGCCTTTGCATTACTAAAAAGTTTGCAAAAAAGTTATACACGTTTAATCAAAACAGTACACATAAAGTTATAGTGAAATCAGCAACAAGAGCAAGCATGTTCTTATCTTTAATATATAGAAGTGAGGTCTATTTGCTAAGGCACAGAAAAAATCTGTCTTCTCTATTAATCTTCTTACTGTTAACAGTACTAACAGTACTATCTGCACGGCCAGTAAATTTCCACCAATAATGAAAAAGTAGAAGAGTTGCTTTTTATACCATGCTTCCCACAACTTAAAGAAGTCTCAAAGCGGCTTACGATCGCTTTCCCTTCCTCTCCATACAACACACACCTGTGAGGTAGGTGGAGCTGAAAAAACTCTGACAGAACTGCTCTGTGAGAACACCTCTAACAGGTCTATGACTGGCCTAAGGTCACCCATCTGGCTGCATGTGGAGGAGCAGGGAATCAAACCTGGTTCTCCAGAATACAGTCCATTGCTCTTAACCAGTACACCACACTAATCCTCTATACCAGTGGTGCCCAACCTTTTTATCACCAGGGGCCAGTCAATGCTTGACAATTTGACTGAGGCCCGGGGAGGAGGGTAGTTTTTTGCCGAGGGACGTCGCCGCCACCTGAGCCCCTGCTCCACTTGCTTTCCTGCCAGTGCCCCTGACTTCCTGTTGCCCGCTGGGGGGCACTGCCAGCAGCAGCTATGCAGTGCCATGCCGAGGGGGAGCCCCAGCCATGGCGGCCGCCGGAGAACACCAAAGGTGAGCCGGCAGCAGAGTGGCAGGGCAGCCCCCAAGGCAGCAGCCAGAGAGAAGGACAAGGAGCTGCAGCCCGGTACCAACTGATCTACGGACCGGTAGCGGTCTGCGGACCAGGGGTTGGGGACCACTGCTCTATACCACATTGTCCATGGTCTCCCTGCCCCCCCCCCCATCTCCCACACACTGGAAATTCAAAAGCCAGGAAATAAGATGTCTGGTTGCTTCAGGAAATAAGGATTCATGAACAAATTTTCTCAGGATCACAAAATTACTGGTTAGGTTGGTTATCTATTTACATTCTGCATTCCCTGATCAGGCAGATGGTAGCTCAAGGACTGAAAACCTGCGGGAAATGGTAACACATTGGGTGAGATTTCAGAAACCTGAGATGGGCTGTCTTTGAACAAGTTTATCAATGGCCAAGGTTACTAACTTATTCATAAGACGCGTATCCAGTCCCCCAAAGTCCCATTTACCATGATGATCTGGCTGTAATATCAGTATGAACTAGAAAAATTCAACCAATTGGTTTAACATGCACAACATACGCAGGATCAGTCTGGTTAGTATTTGGACAGAAGACAACTGAGGAAGTCCAGGTTTGCTATGCAGAGCAACATCTGTTCAACTCTTGCCCTGAAAACTCTATGGTGTCGCCATAAGTCAGCTTTGACTTGACAGCAGTTTCCCATCCTGAGCCTGGTGCTCCTGCCAAAGCCTTGATTAAACTGTAAAGCTCATAAGTTAAGTTTCTCTTTCCAAGCTCGGCTCTCTGTGCCCCCACCTACAGTAGTAAGGCAGATGATCTGAGCTGTATTGGTAGGGGTGGTTAATAAATCCAGTAGTAGTGGTGGTGGTGGTGGTAGTAGTAGTAGTAGTAGTAGTAGTAGTAGTAGTAGTAGTAGTAGTAGTAGTAGTAGTAGTAGTAGTAGTCGTCGTCGTCGTCGTATTGGTGTTGCCCCCTCTTGAGGCTATTTTATTGTCTCCTAAGTACCAGGCCAAAACATTTCTCTTTATCAAGCCCAGAGGGTCATTTTATTGTGTTTGGTTGTGTTGCTGGTTTTGAGAGAGATAATTTTTGTGCATGTTGCTTTTAGGATTTTATTGTTTGGGCTTTTTAAAGTAACAGCACAAATACTTACCTTCAGTGTAATCTTGGCATCCATAATTTCAATTTTCAGGGGAATCACTTCAGGAATCATCTCATCCTCAAGGAAAGGCCCAAGGCTAGTAAGAGAGGATGTCAGTACTTCTTTATGGTAGCTCTGGATCAACATGTGGAGAAATCCATTCCGGACAGCCAGGGGTGAATGTACTGCAGCACTCGGTCCTATTTCAAACCGCAAACACACCTCGGGCTGAGTCTGGTTAGTATCCTTTGTTGCAGGCTTCTCTGGGTTTGGATCACCTAAAATCATAAATGTGATTGTCATAGTAAAACTATGCTGGTGGTAATTATATAGTAGTATCTGTCTTGGTGTTGCTAAAGCTATTGTACAAATTGAGTTAATTAAATTAAGGGAAAGACTATTACTGCTTGATTACACCCAGAAGAGTGACTGCAAATCCATTTTCTTTGAACAACCATGTTTCCTGATAGAATATTATACCAAAGCTGGTACTCCAAAAGAGAGTCAAAGAAGACAGACCCAAGCAATTTCTTCTGCTGCCTTGAGCAAGCTTATTTCAATATGACAATTCTATGTATTGGGTTATCAAAATTATAATGTCTTCTTTACACAAAGTAAACAGCACATTTATCCAGGCAATATTAAGCCTCATTCATCAGTAACAGTGACTTAACTAGGGCTTTCTGACAGATGAAAAAAGTTTTAATTACCAATTCAATTTCCATCCTATTTTGCATTCTGTGCTCTAATGGGCAACAGATGTACAACTGAAGAGAAGTACCAAAATGAAATACATCTCACATTTCCCCTTCTAAAAAGGTAAATGAGTTGGAAATCCACATTGCTGAAATGATCAAGCACAAGCATCTGAAGTATCAAGGAATGCAGAAAGAACACCACCATGAAAGAGTCTTCAATTTGTCTTCCACATGCACTCTAAAGTTACAAATTAGGCTCTTCCCTTTCTCACAACACTAAAAATGGCTAGTTTCCTCATGGGAAGGAAAGGAAGTTTTGTGTTGGAATTCCAGTTGAGTTTTGTTCTTTATACCATATCACTTAATCCAGCACTAAAGTAGTATTTATTTGTTTGTTTGTTTATGTTTTGTTTGTATACCACCCTCACAGCAAGCTGGATTAGGGCAGTGTACAACATCACAACAAACAATAATATAGGTTAAAATAATTAATAACACATTAAACCAATTTAAAACCATCTAAAATAACTAACAACAGCATCGGTTATGGCTATTATTTCTAGTAGATCCTTTCAGTGAGTCTGTTTCCAAGTTAAGCGGGGCCCAATAGATGTTGTAGGATTACTGTAGCTTGGTGGCAGAGCTCCATGCTACAAGTCCTGTGGAACTATGCTAGCTCTATCAGGGCCCAGATATCCTCATATTAATGATGCTGAACAGCCATAAAGCACATATCCTCATTCTTGGTAACCACAGCACATCACACCAAGCATTCGGGACCAGGACTCCTTAAAAACAAAGGAGATATGCTGAATCACACCAATAGTCCATATATCCCAATGTTATATCATAGAGAAGCCAGCCAGATGCCTCAAGAAGGCCTATAAGCAGAAATCAAAGCCTCTTTCTGTCATTCTACCTAATACTGGTATTCAGAGGACTCTACTATCTCTGAACATGGAGATTCCAATTTAGTCATCATGGACCTGTCCTACATAAATTTGTCTAATTGTAAAGTCAGCTCATGGACATCACTACATTTTGTGACAATGAATATCATGAGCGAAGACTGTCTCTAGTCAAAATCAATCTCAACATAACATCAAAAATTATTTACCATTTTTCTTCAGTCTCTTTTTGTCCCATTTATTACACTTATTCTGCCCTTTGCTTGCATTTCTATAAATTAACACAGACACATACCTGCTTTGGTGGGAAGGAGTGCTAAATGTTAAATACCTTCTCTATCTCTGTGGGATTTCATTTGTGTGTACAAATTACAGAGCTCAAATTATATATCTGAACCTCATACTGTTAGATGTTCCTCCCTGTGAATACAGTACAAATCAAGGGAATGTTTGCTTGAGTAGTTCTCTTAACATGTACTGGAGCTGTTGAAACAGTAAATAAAAGCTCCAATGGCCAATAACATACCTGCATAGTCACTCTGCAGATAGTGCCACATTCTTAAATTTCCCATTTGTTCAGGAGTTGCTTCCATAACTTGAAGGGCAAGTGCCATATCATTTCCTTTTGTTTCTATCACACAGTTTACTTCATTCATTTTCAGAATCAAAACAGATACCTAAAACAGAACACAGAACAACTTGATCACTGCAAAAAAAAAGCTGGTATCTTAAACTTCCCAGTGAAGGAAAGAAAAATAACAACAGAAAGCGGGCTGAATCTACCAGCTGAGAGTTGGAGTCATCTCCACTTTGAGAAGCTGAACTGTCAATATACGTTGATTCTCGCTCCTCATCTGCCACTGGGCTTGTTCCATTATTTACATCATCATGAATCTGAGGAAGGTGTCCTGGGATAAGAGCATCCAGACTGGACTCTAAAGAAGAATTGAGACTTTGAACATCAGTTTCTGCCTTTGAATTTATAAGTTTTGGTCTCCACTTCTCATACAGCACAAATATAACTGACTCCTGCTATCTAAAGTCATTACATACCTTGAACTGAATCAGTCTAAAATGCCACATTTTTGCAACACAAGGGAGAAATTTGTTTTGAATATGGACACTGAAATTCTGACATGAATTCCCCAGAGCTAAGCAATTTTTTCCTGCTTCGTTCCACATTGTCCATCACTGTGTAATTCTACTTGAAAATGTACAAGTAGATGTGTAATTAGGCATTCTGTAAGCTCCCATAATTGTCCATGAACTACATAATTGAAAATATAACCAACAACTATAAAAGCAGTAGCTCTAATACCTACAACTCATGAGAAGTTATGAATGGATGCTCTAATAATTTGGCTGAGTTATTCTGGATTTTAAGCCTTTTAAGAACTCAGCCTACTGAATTTGCTTGCAGTTTAAGCCCCTGTTTACACTGAAGGGAGAAATGATAGAGAAAACAATGTACAATAATTGGAAACCACAGTTATTTATTTTGGGCACTTTTTATGTCCTTTTAAATATTTCTAGATTAGAGCATCGGACATTTATACCTCTTAGAGGGAGATCAGAATGTATAAAATAATTAGATGACTGAGAAACCTTTACCAATAATATAAATCTGAAGAAAAGTGCAGCCAAAATTTATCTGGCAATGCGGAAACTAATTGTTTAGAAAAGCAGGCAGCAGGCACGGGTTTTGCCACCTCCCTCCCCCAACTCAAACTTTACTGCCTAGATAGTTAGAAGAAGTCCTCGTATTATAACAATTGTTGTTATTTTCTGCTAGCTTCCTAGAACAGCGGTACGCAAGCTTCTGCTTGCCGCGGACTGCTGCGGAGTGGTAAGCGGAGAGGGCGGCCCAGGGGCCCGCGCACACGCGGCAGCCCCAGCGCAAACACGCATGCGCAGACTGCCGCACACGCGCGTTTGTGCCCAACAGGGGCGCAAACGCACGTGTGCGGCAGTCCGCGCATGCGCGTTTGCGCCGCCGCCATGCCGGCGGCCGTGGCTTCCCCTCCCGGCCCCTCCGGGCCGCGAGCAAATCGGCCGCTAAAGCGGTCGCTAAAGCAGGCGATTAGCTCGCAGCTCGGCAAGCTTCTCTTCCCTCCCCTCCCGAAGTGAGAAGCTTGCCAGGCCGCGAGCTAATCGGCCGCTTTGGCGGCCGATCTGCTCGCAGCCTGGCGAGCTTCTCGCTTCGGGGGGGGGGGGAGGAAGACGGAGCCATGACCTAGAATATAGGATTGGAAAAAAGAGACTGGGGCACAACATTCACAAATAGCTATGTATGAAAAATTCAAAGTATGTATATTAATTGATACTTGGCTTTGGCCCTTCTTATGTGGAAAAATGTTTAGCATAACAGTGTGTCTAAACTTTGTGCAAAAATATTACTATAGATTTTTAATCAAAGATAGACTTACTTCAGATCAGTGTGTGAAATGCGATCGTCTCCATCCCCAACATTTTACAACCCTAGACTGATTGTAGGTTTCCTGGTCTACATTTCTTCAGTTCCCTACCTCTAGTATCTCTCTTTCTCTGAGGTGCCAATGCATAGTTGTCAGCTTAGTTTAGTGGTCAAGAGCAGAGGCTTCTAATCTGGCAAGCCAGGTTTGATTCCCCACTCCTCCTCCACATGCAGCCAGCTGGGTGACCTTGGGCTCATTACAACCCTGCTTAGTGTTGTTTTCACAGAGCAGTCCTCTCTCAGCCCCACTAACCTCACTGGGTACCTGGGGGGAGGGGAAGGGAAGGAGATTCTAAACTGCTCTGAGACTCCTTCAGGTAGTGAAAAGCGGGGTATAAAAACCAACTTCTTCAATTAACTGAAGTGAGTTTTACATCAATATCCTTCAGATATCACTTTATTATTTCTCAGATACTTAAGGATACCTTTCCTACTATAATTTGACAAATGTTTTTTTGTATAACAAAGTATATTTTAGTTTACTTTAATGAGATTATAATGGGAGAGGAAATATAAATTATGTTTACCTGCATCCATAAGCATCACAAAACCTTCACTGCCATCACTGTCCACTGACAGCCGATCTTCATGACCACTGCCATCAAGTGAGCTGGTATCGAAGGAATGCTGGGAAGCAGTCCTCTTCATGGAGGAGAAATGCATACGGTTGCCACTGCCTCCCACTGGAGTCAATGACCCCTCTTCAGCCTTAGGTGCTGGATCCCTACCAACACGCCAAATAAAAGATGTTTGGTATTAATGGACTGTGCTGAAATTAATGGTCATAACACTAGATCGCCATTCATTATGATGAGTGGTATGTGCAAGAATAACTACCATGATCTTGAAAATTTGTATGTGCTCTCCTTTCAGGCTGAACATATTGCAACTTCTATGGTTCCATGTCATTTAAGCGGTAGGTCATTCACTGTCAGGAGTGTTGAAGAAACTTTTCCCTCACTGAAACCTTGCACATTGTCCCCTTGTGTGGTACTCTATGGGCATCCATTGATTTATATGGTAGGAAGTAATGATATGAACTTAGTAACACCAGTGGCTAGATTATAATCAGAATCAGAAATCCTTTATTGGCATATAAAAACTGTATCACAATAAAAATTAGGGTAAATAGGTGTCAAATACAAAATTGGATAAAATGACAGGATACATAGAACCCAAAGGCAAGTAATAAATATACAGCAAATTGTCCCTAACACATATCCTGATACAACTCTAACCTTGTATTCCCCTTCAGAGACACAAATGCTGGCCAAATTGTTCTCCTTTCAATTATATTCCAGATTGCTATAAAATACTTTGTTTCACAAAGCTCAACAGGAGGTATTAAGAGCCAATCCCTATCTACACAGGCTATCCAGTTAGCTCCCTAAATCCTAAGAAGGATTATGGTTTTTGGTGTGATGAAACATGGTGAATTGACTTGTATGTCTACTGATTGTGTAGAGAGAGAAAAAAATCAGATTCCATTTATCCTCATACTACTCATGAAAAGAAAAGTCCTATTTATTCCCTAAAGTAGCTAAGGAAATAACAGCCAAAATGGCGGTCTCAAAATAACCTGTCCCACAGGAAGCCAACAGTCAGGCAGAGAACTGACAGTATTTTGCAGTCAACTGTGTAACAGTAGTCTCATCCTGCTACTTTGGAATAAAAAGCAACAGACATTAAGACCTTTGATTTCTATGTCAATAAAATGATAAGATTTAACTGCAATTCTACCACACACTGTGGCTAGGTAGGAAGGGCCCATGCGAGGAAGCGCGCCTGCCTACCCTGGATGGCGTGCAGCTCTCTACGGCTCACTCCGCCAGGAACCTAGGCATGATTCTGGACGCCTCCCTCACAATGGAGGCCCAGATCACAAAGGTAGCGCGGCTGGCATTCTACCATCTCCGCCAAGCCAAACTACTAGCGCCCTACCTGGCCCCGGAACACCTAGCCACAGTGATCCATGCGACGGTCACCTCTAGACTGGACTTTTGTAACTCGCTCTACGCAGGCCTGCCCTCAGCCCTGACCCGGAAACTACAACTGGTTCAAAATGCAGCAGCCAGGATCCTCACAGCAACACCGTGGAGGTATCATATCCGGCCTATTCTCCACCAGCTGCAATGGTTACCAGTTGAATTCCGGATCAGACTAAAGGTTCTGGTTATTACCTTCAAGGCCATACGCGGTCAGGGCCCAGTGTACCTGAGGGACCGCCTCCCCGCCTATGCCCCCAAAAGAGCTCTGCGCTCTACTACCACCAACCAGCTAAGGATCCCTGGCCCTAAAGAAGTCCGTCTGGTCTCGACCAGGGCCAGAGCATTCTGGCCCCTACCTGGTGGAACGAGCTCCCAGAAGAGATCAGGGCCCTGACGGAGCTTAAACAGTTCCGCAGGGCCTGCAAAAAGGAGCTCCTCCACCAGGCATTTGGCTGAGACCAGACGTAATCAACAGCGACCAAGGGCCCCTGCTCCCCCCCCACCCCCCCTCAGAATTCAATAAATAAACCACCCCCCTCAGAATCCCAGCAATAAGCCCTGGACCTGTTTGTACTACTATATTGTTATACCGTTATATTGTGCTGTTATTTTGGTTACAATTATTAGTTATCAGTTATACATGTTACAGACTGTTTTATGTATTGTTCTCTGTTATGATGTAAACCGCCCTGAGCCTCCGGGGAGGGCGGTATATAAGTATGATAAATAAATAAATAAAATAAATAAATACCAGCTTTCCCATAAACTATCTGTAATCTGTAACCATTAATAAAGCCAGTAAGGGGTGCTGGAAGGAGCTGGGACTCACTGCCTAACCACCAATCAGGTCAGCTGTCTTGGCTACCCCATTCCTGATGGCCATGTGTCCAACTAGTGGCCAATCAGGAAGGATGCCCCACCCCTGGTTGCATCCCCCTCCAACTTCTTCCATTTGGAAGAAGTTCCAACCGGGTAAGCAGTAGCTGGGATGGAGGGTAGAGGGCCTGGGACTGTGGGCAGGAGGGGGAGGGGGAGCCTGTGCCAGGGGGAGGGAGCCCTTGCCAGAGCTCTCACTGCCCTGAGCAGCTCTAGCTGCGGCCTTGGCAGGCCTTGGTAAGAGCAGCAGAAGGAGGAGTGGGCTGCCCTCCAGTACTCTCCCCCCTGCCTTGAAAAGGCTTGGCTGGCCTGCCTGGGGCAGGTGAAGGTGTGACCTAGTGCCTGTTGTATTCAGAGATACAACAGGCTTTTCTGCTAGTCTATACTGAAAAGCAAACTCATTGTGAAGATTTTGAAATCACACCTTTGGTGTCATAGAGACCATAGAGTATCAACCAAAGCCAACTACCACCCCTTCTACTGGAAGCTTGGACAGAATAACTCACTTGGTTTGAGGAAAGAACAACATCTTCTGCATAGTAGAAGTCATCTTTTCCTTGCTCAAGCTGAAAGCGTCTTTTGTCATAGACATGGCTTCTTTGGTGAGGTCCATGGTCACATGCAAGGCTTCCTTGGTGGCATCCTTTGTTATATGCAGGGCACTTGATAATTCTATCTCCATATTCTTCAAAGGGATCAGTTCTTCTTGCCCATTGAGAGAGACCTGAATGCCACCTAAAGGATCTACAATAGAAGATGGACTGGAAGCAAGAACATGAGGAGTATGAGAGAGGCTACCAAGATCACTTGTTTTCTCTGCACCAAGGATTTCTTCAGCCTCATGTGCTTCCTCTACAGGGCCTCTTTCTTCAGTTGCTTGGCTGTGAAACGGTTCTCCTACCAAAGAACCATCACTCTGTGATTTCCGCATTCCATCCTGCAATGCACTCATATTTGGGTTTTCAATTCCACTATCTTCTAGTGCTTTCATTAGACTACTGTCTCCTTTTTCAGAGCTACTATCAGATCTGAGGTCCTTTTCTTCAACAGCCAGGCCCTCCTTGCTTTCTGAAGGTGAGAGTTCAGATTCTATTAGACTTGTAGTATCAGAGTCTGCTGATCTAGGTTCCAGTGTAGCATCTGTAGTAGGAGGCATTAGTAATGCCACCTCAGCACTGTTGAACATAATACCAATGCAAGTGGTTATAGAATCTAGAGGGGACTCCAATACTTCCTTAGTGTCTTGGGTCAACTGTTCTTGAAAAGCCTGCAGCACTTCCTTCAACCTTAGTAGCATCAAATACTGGTAGTGATTGACTCGCACCTTCACATGTGCACTTGAATAAAGAAGCACATGAACATCAGCAGAGACTTCAACATCTTTATCATTTTCTTCACCATTAACACTACTCTCTTCTAAGACTTCCTTCACCTCTGGAGCAACAAAGACAGCCTTGAAATCCTGGTCAGTCTTTGATCTTTGGCAGAACTGTTGCTCTCTGGAAAAGTCCTGATGGTTGGGAGGATTACTAAAGGTAGCAGAAGGCTTCACTTTAGCCTGCAGCTTTGATGTCTGGGCTTCTTCCCACCTCTTTGGGAGACAAGCCCACATACAGAGTGGAAAAGGGTTGATAAAGTTAAGGGATTTGCCTTTTGAACTCTTGGTCCCCTCAAAGTCCAGGGAGATCTGGGTGAAATTAACTGACCAAAGATCTTCAAAAATTGAAGACTTTCTAAGAGAACGATGAAATTCTGCATTTTTTTGAGTCTTGGTGTCCACTTGGAATGCATGGCGTAAGAAGAGGGTATGGAGGAGGCTGAAATTATCCTGAAATTTAGGGAACTGAGTGTAGCTGGAATGGAAGAATTCTGAAGCAGCAAATCTACGAAACAGGTTCTGGAGGGCTAAACAACTGCAGTGAGGAGCATGCCGTGTGTTGGTGGCTGTCATCTCTGATGTGCGAATGGAGAGACAGTGTGGACGGTCTCGGTGATTGATTACTTTCTTCTCAACTGGGATATTCAACTGCAGCAATTAGAGAAAAGGGGGAGGGAATAAAAGAACCTAGAGACAAATTATGCACTGTATTGTTCACTGGAAAACAAAATAGTTATCCCTTATTTTGGACTTTTAGAGTAGAAGATGTTTTGTAGGATTTATTACTAGCTCATTCTCAAAAGAGCCATGTGGGGACTGGACATTAATAATACCCATGGGAATAGAATGATAGCTGTGACTTGACTAAGGCTATGGAATAATATCATAACTATGAAGAGAACTGACTCAGGCTCCCTATGTTTAACACCCTATTCAACAAGGCCACTTTAATTTACAATATATTAAAGACTAGTATCAAAGTCCATTTTAAAAATGGGCTTTGAAAGGGGTGGCAGACAGGAAGACGTGAGAGGGGGGCCGTGGCTTCCTTTGGCCTGCAAAGCAGGCTAAACAGAGTGGAAAGCCCCCCAACCCCACATTGTCGGCGGTGACAGGGCTTTGCGGCCCGCAGGGAGGCTGCAAACTCCCCCCCTGGTTCCCTCCCAGCAGGAGTGTACCTGCGGGCCGCAAAGCCCTGTCGCTGCCTCTCTCTTGTGGGTGACAATGGAGGCCGCAGCCACAGGCCACAGGCTTCTAGCAGGCAAGGAGGGAGGCTATGCCAGATCCTGCAGAACCCAGATCTCCTTTGGGGGCTCACTCCATCAAGTAGGGGCTAGGGACAGGCCCTGACTGAGGCCAGACATACTTGGCACCAAGGCTCACTAGCTGGTTGGAATTGGCCAAGTGTAATGCTCTTCAAGGGGCATCAGCAGAAAGGTGGTCCTTCAGGTATGCTGGCCCAGATTGTGAACAGACTTCAAGGTAAGGTAAGACCTTAAACCTGATCTGGAATTCAACTCGGAGCCAGTACAGCTGCCAACACACAGGCTGAATATGGGTTCTCCAAGATGATCTGGTGAGGACCCTGGCTGCTGCATTCTGGACCAGTTGCAGTTTCTAGAGCAGGGATAAGGGTAGGCAAGCATAGAGCAAGTTACAGAAGTCCAGCCTAGAGGTGATGGCTGCATGGATAACTGTTGCTAGGTGCTCTGGGACTAGGTATGGGGCTAGTATCTTAGCTTGGCATGGATGGAAGAACACCAACTGTCAAATCTTGTGAACTGCGCCTTCATGGAAAGGAAGGCATCAAAGATCACACACAAGTTCCTGGCTAAGTGTGCAACCATCAGCTGCATCCCTTCTAGGCAGGGCAAGCTCGCTTCCTCACTTGGTCCCTTCCTGCCCAGCCACAGAACCTCTGTCTTTGAAGAGCTGAGTTTCAGACGACTCTGCTTGAGCCATCTCATTACTGCTTCCAGCTATGGCAAAGAATTCTGGGGGTGAATCCAGGCAGCCATCATTCAAGAGGAAGAACTGGGTGTCATCTGCTTATTGATGACTCCTGAGCCCAAACCTCTGGATCAGCTGGGCAAGAAGGCAAATTACGATGTAAAATAAAATTGGGGAGAGGGCTGCTCCCTGCTGCACTCCACATGGGAGTTGGAAGCGGTGTGAATGACTCTCCTCAACAGCGACCCTCTGTCTGTGACCCCTGAAAAAGGTGATTAACCATTGGAGGGCTGTCTCCAATATTCTGGCATCAGCGAGACAGCAAACTAAAAGCTCATAATCAGCTATGTTGGACACTGCTGTAAGGTCTAGCAAAATAAGCAGCCCCAACCCACCCCGATCCAGCAGGTGTCAGAGGTCATTCGTCCCCTGTGGCCAGGCTGGAAGCCCAAATTGAATGGGTCCAAGACTGAAACTTTAACTAGGTATTCTGGTAATTGGTCTGTGGCCGCCCTTTCCACCACCTTCCCCGGGAACACAAGATGCAAAACGGGGCTGGCAGACCCAATCACGATTTCTTCAGCAATGGGCAGACCACTGCCTCCTTCCTTAGTTTGAATTGATTAACACTGATAGAACTGCATTAATACTAATTATATACATCATGGTATAGATCTAGCAGTACCTTCCTCTCAAACAAGGAACATTTATGAGTCTTGGTGTCCACTTATGGCAATATGGCATGGGAGAAAGTTGTCAATATTTTATGGGTCACATAGAGAGGGATCTTAAGCACAATGTGTCTTTCAGGAAACTGCAAACTGAGTACCACTTTGTCCTTTATAGTTCAAAGTAGAATAGAAACCAAAGATACCTTGAGCTTGAAGCCATCCAGTCTGACATCTATGTGCTCATTCTGCTTGCCAGAGTTCTCCAGTTCGTAAATAGCTTTGAAATGCTGTAGGCTGCGATAGAGATCAAGGCAGAACAAATTCACCCAAAGCATGCTCATTGTATCCAGGGTGAAAATCAAACCATTCAGCTGCAGATACAGGTTTGGGCAGGGGACTGGAGAGGAGAAAAGTGCAAGTTAGCATTTCATTGGTTTGGGTAACATTAGTGGAGGGGGAAAATGGAGTGTTGGTTAGTTTAGAATGCAAGAGCTGCATCTGTATATAAACACACAGAATCTAGCTCAGCATTTGGCGCCCCTCGTTGGCCAATGCTTAGATAAGTTCAACAGCTGTACAGTGGAAGGGATTATCCTGCCATTCTTTTCAAATTTGCACCTGTGAAAGGGGTTCCAGGTATCTGTGAAAATGTTCATTATATTGACTTATGCTTATGATTCCTTTGCAAATTCCTATCTGAAGTTTTTAATAATATCCCAGTAATTATTAAATTATCCACATGTTGTTGTTGTTATGTGCGAAGTCGTGTTCGACCCATCGCGACCCCATGGACAATGATCCTCCAGGCCTTCCTGTCCTCTACCATTCCCCGGAGTCCATTTAAGTTTGCACCTACTGCTTCAGTGACTCCATCCATCCACCTCATTCTCTGTCGTCCCCTTCTTCTTTTGCCCTCGATCTCTCCCAGCATTAGGCTCTTCTCCAGGGAGTCCTTCCTTCTCATGAGGTGGCCAAAATATTTGAGTTTCATCTTCAGGATCTGGCCTTCTAAAGAGCAGTCAGGGCTGATCTCCTCTAGGACTGACTGGTTTGTTCGCCTTGCAGTCCAAGGGACTCGCAAGAGTCTTCTCCAGCACCAGAGTTCAAAAGCCTCAATTCTTTGACGCTCGGCCTTCCTTATGGTCCAACTTTCGCAGCCATACATTGCAACTGGGAAGACCATAGCCTTGACTAAACGCACTTTTGTTGGCAGGGTGATGTCTCTGCTTTTTAGGATGCTGTCTAGATTTGCCATAGCTTTCCTCCCCAGGAGCAAGCGTCTTTTAATTTCTTTGCTGCAGTCCCCATCTGCAGTGATCTTGGAGCCCAGGAAAATAAAATCTGTCACTATCTCCATTTCTTCCCCTTCTATTTGCCAGGAATTGAGAGGGCCGGGTGCCATGATCTTTGTTATCCACATGTACTTCAAGTTAATAAGAATACTTTGGGGGTTGTTTCTCTTATTTATTTCATCAAATACTTAATTAGTCCTTCTGCTTCAAGAGGGGAACTCCTATTTATTCTAGTTGAACCTACACTGTGGGGCTACACTGGAAGGGGCTGATTAAGTTCCCAGTGCCTCCCACTCAGTTCTAGAATGCAAGATTGTACTCACTATTCTTAATTAACTTTAGTTAATTTAAACCATGGTTTACTAGACTAAGCAGAGTTTGTGGAGCAGATGAGTAATCTGCACCTCTCTTGTTGGGGAGTAGGGTCAGGTTTCCTGCATCAGGATATAATACCTACCAAGGTCAAATTTCAGAAATGGCAATGTAACTCCAGTGAAATAACCCAGTTTGCTGCCCTGTCCAGCATTTGGGCAGGAAATTAAATTGCATACTGGTCAAATGATACCACATATCAACTGTGGTAAAATGTGACATCTGAAATAGCGCCATTGTAAATGGGAAAATTTAGGACACGGTTGAGAGGATGCAAGATTTGCTTCTCATGCCAGGTTCTGGCTTCAATTGAGAGCAATGGGTAGCTTGAAGTTTGCAAGGGAATGGGAAGCAGGTTGCCAATTTTTACCATTATCCCACAAACAAGAAGCTGGATTGAAGTAGGAGTAAAGGAAAATAAACACTACTTCCTTTGTCCACCATCCTCCCTTAGCAACATTCTCAATGATGGAAGGGAAGATGGGGAGTGGGAAGATGGAACTGGAGATATATAGGAGACACAATGGAAGTGCAGGTGAGGAGTGGAATGCAGAAAGGACGAACTTCCCATACTTTTAGTCCCTGCCTTTATAATACTGTACTACCTAAGCCAGTTTGCACCCAAGAAACCAAACAATTCTCCAAGAATTACTCATATATACTTGCCTATAAGCTGACCTGCATATAAGTCGAGGCACCTTATTTTACCACAAATCTGGGCAAACACTGACTTGCATATAAGCCGAGGGTGGGAAATGCTCCATCATCACAGGCTCACCCATCCAGCATTGCCATTCCTTTTGCCATTGAAGGCAAAAGGAAAAAAAGAACAGAGTCCCTCAGTCAAACCGTTGATGTCCTACAACTGCCAGAGCAAGCTCGGCTTGCAGTACACATTTGCAAAAGGCAATGCAACGATTGGCTGGCTGGAGCAGACTTTTATTTCAATTACCGTATATATACGCATATAAGCCAAGGAGGGCTTTTTCAGTGTAAAAAAGGTGCTGAAAAACTAGGCTTATACGCGAGTATATAGGATAAGTTTTACAACATCCAGTATGAGGTAAGAAAAACAAATGCCTCACAAAGTTTGAATATTGTACCAAAATCTATGCAAATATTAGTAGCAGATATCAAAGAACAGAGGCTGTATTATTATTCTGAAAAAAGAAATGAATCTTCTATAGCTGAGATTGCTCTTGTCAAACATAAGA
Source organism: Paroedura picta (assembly GCF_049243985.1). Classification (NCBI taxonomy): domain Eukaryota; kingdom Metazoa; phylum Chordata; class Lepidosauria; order Squamata; family Gekkonidae; genus Paroedura; species Paroedura picta. Next base: position 96,719,049 of record NC_135372.1, on the reverse strand, counting down.
AAGCCACCTGCTCTAACACATCCTAGTAATTATGACTAATGAAGACTAAGAAGGCAGACTTTTCTTAAGCCTTTATTTCTCCTTCTCTCCTGGCTGTATATTATTTATTCCTTTTTCTAGAAGACAGAAGGAATACAAAGTTCTATCACATTTTCCTCAACTGGAGAGGAAATACAAGCTTCTGGAGATCCAACTATAGTGGTATACCCATTGCCCCTACTATTCCACCTGGAGGAAATTTCTAAGTCTAAGGAAAGATGCAAAAACGAAGAGGGAAATAGTTATAGAGTACTGATCAGACAAACCCAGGCAGATGCAGGATGGTTACCTGGAAAAAATGGATTATCTGGGAAGTAGTACTCGGTGAACTCCATATAAATTGCTGAGACTTGGTCAGGAAGACCCAGTAATTTTCTTCTACATGAAAGCAGCGTTGAAGGTTTCTTACTATGCTGTCCAGCTGTGGAAACCTGAGGAAAATTTAGTTGTATTATGAACCCATAGCCAGAAAGATGACAATCTAGATAGCTTCATAGCCTTTTATTTTATGCTTTAAACAAGAGGAACTACAGATCTCCATTCTTCATGTATTTGATAAGAACATAAGAGCCCTGCTGGATCAGACCACTTGTCCTGCTATCCAGCTTCCTGTCTCACACACTGGCCAATCAGTTCCTCTGGAGGGCCAACAACAGGGCATAGAGGCCAAGAGCTTTCCCTGATGTTCCTTCCTGGCACAGGGATTCAGAGATTGACTATCTCTGAACGTGGAGGTTCCCTTTAGTCACCATGACTAGTAGCCATTGATATATCTGTCCTCCCCACTTTAAAGCTCTCAATGCTTGTGGCCTTCACTACATTCTCTGGCAATGAATTCCACATTTTAATTACTCTCTGTGTCGCAAACCAATTAACGGAATATCTGGAAGAAGCTTCGGTCCTAGACCCATCCTAGTCAAGTTTCCAGCCTGGCCATGGGGTAGACAGAGCGCTAGTCACCCTGACAGATTACCTCCGTCGCCAGTTGGACTGAGATGGGTTGGCACTGCTGATATGACTAGATCTCTCAGCAGCGTTCGACACAGTTGATCATGAGCTTCTAGCTCGCCACCTCATCAATGCCGGAATATGAGGGACAGGCCTTCTCTTTCTCCATTCTGGCCCCCACCTGATGGAATGAGCTCCCAGAGGAGATCAGGGCCCTGACGGAGCTTAAACAGTTCTGCAGGGCCTGCAAAAGGGAGCTCTTCCGCCAGGCACAACCAACAGTGAATGAAGGGCCCCTGCTCCCCTCCCTCTCAGAACTCCATCAGAGTGCTCTGGACCTGTCTGCACCGTTGTACTGTAGCATTTACAGTTTATTGTTACAATTACCTGTTATTAATATTATTGTATGGTTATTCATATGTTATCGATTGTTTTATGTATTGTTCATATGTTCCATGTAAACTGCCTGAGCCTCCGGGGATGGCGGTATATAAAATAAATAAATGAATAAATAAAATAGTATTTCTGTTTGTGAGAATAAATGCATTTTTTTCTCTGAAGGTTGAACTGAGCAAAATCTTTACCATGAGTTTTTGAAGTTTTTCTCTCTGTGTAGAGAACAGGCAGGAGGAGGAAAGTCAGCTCAATTGCTTTCCAGTCTTACCTCAGCCACCATTTCAGCAAGGCTAATAGGTCTACCTAGAAATAATGGGATGGTTCATTTTTTTCTCTCTGCCCCCCTCCCCAAAGCAGGAACAGAGATGTTAAAGTGTTAAGTATAGAAATACTTCAGGAACAAATTATTGATGGCTTCCGGAAAAGGCTCTTTGACTCAGCCTGCCCTGGTCAGTGGGAACAGCAAGAGAAATGATAAAAGTCCTGGGAGCAAGAAGGAGGGTCTTTTCTGTGGATTACATCAAAACAGACAGGACTGTAACTGAGGTCAAAAGGAGGCAACCATTTCCATGTGCTGGCTTGCACCTATGAGAAAGCCTTGAAACTAATGAAACTCCTGTAAAACATTGGTAACATTCGATGCTAAGGAGCCTGCCTTATAATTGACATCAATTAGGGCATATAGATAGAGCAGGATGGAGGAATTGTGCTTTACCTCTTTCTTTTGAATCCCTTACTCAGTCTAGTGCTGTGCTAAAAGTATGCTTGAGAATTTTATTTTTTTCATAAGTGCTTTATTACAATTGATGTTGGTAGTGGTTCCCTGTGCCACATAGAACTCCACCATCTTCAACATGCTATTTTAAAAGGAGCTCCATGAGGGGGAGGTCATTCACTTGGCAAGTGGCTATTTCTCCAATGGTACACAAGGCACTAAGCTATCCCCATGGTAACCAGATGTTCAGTAGTGGGTGACACAGAGGTGCAGCCTCAGAACTTGGAAGGGAAGCTGAGAGTCCAGACCCTCCCCACAAGCAATTCCTAGAAATGTCAAGTGGTGGGGATTAATCAGAGAGAGAGTGTGAGAAAACCTTGGAAAGCAGGGTGGAACAAGGCCTTTAGGGCAGAGCAGGACCATTCTGCCACAGTCCATCCAGAATCTACTGATCAGTATAGAATCGGAAAAACTTAAATGGTCTGAAACAGAATAAAACTTAGCTATGAAAAATCTGATCAAAAACAGCTTCTATTATCAATCAGCAAGGAATGTTCTCTTAAAACTGAGTAATTAAGCAAAAATATATATAACAAAACCTGCAGCAGAGAATAAACCTTTGAACCTTTTAACTACAGAACAACATTTATGATCAGTGTAGCTAAGACCAAATGTCTTGGCCAATCGTACCTTAAAATTCAGAAATAAGTTATGTGTGTTTAAATTTTATTCTTTAGTTTATAAAGCAGAAATAATAAGAAAAGGATGATGTGCAGTGAGCACCCAGTGAACATAAGTTGCAGATTTTCTTTTTTTTTACTTGTGCTCTGGATGTCTCTTAAACACTGGGTTGAAGCCATTAATACAAGGACCCAAATATAATGCATCTTTTTAATGTTTGTTCCCTTCTTTTTCTGACCCCCAAAAAGCTGATTCCCAAGGTGGTGTAATCCAAGCAGACTAATAGTCAAGGAGAGGGTCACTGAAGATGAAAAAGGAGAAATCACCTTCTCCTGTCAATAAAGGAAGAGACAGAAACACAAATTGTCCTCTTCCACTTCAACAATACAGCTCCTGATTCATGAGATTATTCATCTAAGTGCATCTTGCAATGCCATAAATCAACTTTCTGGGAGTTGAATGGGTCTGCTGTAGGAAGGGGACCACAGGAAAGACCATTGCCTATCAATGCCTCTTGCTGATGGACTGCTGGATTGCACCCAATATGACTGGATGTAATGCTTCTAAACAAGGCAATCAGTAAAATTAAGATGGCACAGTTCTAGGTATAAACAACAAGAAGTACCTGTGTAACGTGCTATTTGTAAATTCAACTAGAAAGCAGTAATAATGTTTCTGAAACAAAATTCAGAACAAAGCTGCTGGAAGAGTCTTGTCTTTTGTTTTGTTTTTTTAGAAATATGCATATGTTTCAATCATAAGATCTTTGTCATTGCAAACAATACTCACTAAAGACAAGTCTTTCGATGTATTGACATTCAGTGTGGTAAACGTCTTAATTTAAATTGCTATTCTTAGAGACCCAAGATCTTCAGAGTCCCAGAATGTGGGTTCTTTTTTCAATCAGATGAATAACAATTCAATTCAATATTCAGCACAATAAATGTCAATGCATGGAAAGACTTGTCTTTAGTGAGTATCACTCCCCCACATGCAGCCAGCTGGGTGACCTTGGGCTTGCCCGGCACTGATAAAACTGTTCTGACCAAGCAGTAATATCAGGGCTCTCTCAGCCTCACCCACCTCACAGGGTGTCTGTTGTGGGGAGAGGAAAGGGAAGGTGGTTGTAAGCCACTTTGAGACTCCTTTGGGTAGAGAAAAATGGCGTATAATAACCAACTCTTCTTCTTCTTCTTGCACTGATGAAGATACTATGATCAAAATGAATGCATATCATAGCCTATAAAAAACCTATAAGTACTTGCAGCAATATGCCAAGCTTCTGATCGGCCCTCACTAGTACTCCCCCACTGAGGGGCAGTCAGAGGTTCTTCCCCACCCCCTCCTCCATGCTGTTTCCCAGCATTTGCTATGAGTAGGATTACCTGGGGGGGGGGTGAGGAAGGCTGTCTAGGTGCATTCCACCACAGCCATGCCATGCTCCCCAGCATCGCTGCCAAGAGAGCAGGGAAGGCCATCTTAATGTGTTCCGCTGTGGTGCTGCCACACTCCCTGCCTGCTGGGACAGTGGGGAAGGCTATCTGGGTGCAATCTGTTGCACCATACACCCAGGTTTTCTGGCTGCTGGGAGAGCTGGGTGGAGCCATTCAACAGTGCTCTGCAGCACCAAACTGTGCAGACTGCCTCGCTGGCAGACCTGCCCAGGTCTGTGGAAGCCCTTCCACACTCCCTCTGTTTTTTTATGGCTCGTTTTCAAAATGGGCTTTCCTACTAGTTTCTTCAAAAACAGACAGGACTCTTCAAGCAACTTTGTTCTGAACTTTATTTCAGAAAATTTATTACAGCTTTCTAGTTGAATCTACAAATTTCAGGTTTACTGCTGATCATTATGTGAACAAGGCAAGGCAGTGGAAACAGTATTTAGACATGAACAAGGTTTGTGTCTAGTGGCATCTTTAAGATCAAAAGAGTTTTATTCAAGGGAAAAACTTTTAGTGTGCGCACACATTTCCTCAGATACAATGAAATGGGAATTACCAGTCCATACATATCAACAGATGAGCAGTTAATTAGCATGCAGCATAATGAAGATGTTTAACAGATGCAAGGACCAAGAAGGAATAATAAGCTTAGCTTATGTTAGAATTTGTTTGGATATCCACTTGCAACTAGACATGTCATGCTCACCTCCATCTATGACTGCTAAAAACTTACCTGATGAATATCCAAATCATCTACTCGGACAACTATGCAGCTGGATCGGAGTCTATTCCATGCAGGTCGCTGGAACTCAAATATATGAGGAGGCAATGTTTTTTCTGGAGAGCCTTTCTGGGAACTAGGAGTAATGTCTTAAAGACATTTTAAACACAATCAGAATACAGAACTCCATCAAATAGCATTATACACTAAAATATGTCTAGTTATCAAATTCTTTTTCTTTCACTCACATGTGTGTGCGTTTACATGCACAAATTTCTGTTCTCAGACAAGACACTAACTCCAAAGAAGAAAACATTTATGGAAGATGTGCAACACATTTTCAGGGGGAAAAAGTATGTGAATGTTATTGTTGTTTTAGATACAGCTAGTTCGGTTTTCATGAAAACTCTGACAGCTCCAGAAATATGGGCACTATTTTTGACCTGGTTTATGAGAAGCAATTATTTACTATATATCATGTGGAACCTTATCAAAAGCTTTACTGAAATGGAGATAAACTGTACAGTACTCTAGTTGTGCAGATCACCATGCTCCCCCAAATTAGTAAATTCCTGTTTATTGAATGTAAGAAGGAGAGCAGGGGTTTTGTACAGCACTTTTCACTACCTGAAGGCATTTCAAAGCACCTACCCTTCTTCTCCCCACAATAGACACCATGCGAGGTACGTGAGGCTGAGAGAGCTCTGAGAACTGTGACTTGCCCAAGGTCACCCAGATGGTTGCATGTGTAAGAGTGAGGAATCAAACCCAGTTATTCAGATTAGAGGCTGCCACTCTTAACTACTATAACCAAGTCTTCTTATACATTACCTGCTTTCTTTTTGAAGGGAGACTCTCCTCCTGCAGTTCTGAAGAATGAAGAGCTTATTTCTTCAGCATGTTTTTCCATTTTGTTCTGGAATTCATTCACCAGCCTTTTTGCCCACTGGTCTCGGGTCTCCATGGCATCACAATACTTCACCCAGTGCTTGCAGCTGTCTCCTACATTGAACAGAGGCTTTGCAACAACAGTACTCCTCTCACTCCCAGCTTCACTTCAAAAGCCACATTTGAGAACATTTGATTGGAGCCACTTTCCCCAAACTGGCATTAGAGACAATTTTCCTTGTATTAGAATCTTGCGACTGTATTATCAGTGACTATATGTCCAGAAAAGGAAATGCACTGGCATTCAATATTTCGTTTGGGGTTCCACCCACTTCATACTCAAATTTATCTTGCCATTTGGGCTTCAAAACAGAAATGTTTTCAAAGCCATTGCCATACCCCTGCCCATTACTATATCAAAGGACATTTCTATATAGTCATTATTTATTCACAACAAATCTATCCTGGTTACTCATTTGTATTGCTTTTTCCTGGGGGGGATGGATTAACAAAATATTCTTACCAGCCCAATGGAAAGGATAATAGTCAAAAGCCATCTTCCTAAAGGTTAGCTGCATTGCACCTCCCATTACTCCATGCCTGGAAGTACCTATGGTAAAATGGAACAATTAAAGTCAAAATACTGGGCAACACATACTCAGTGCTTATGTGAGAAAAATATGAAATGATACTAGTGGGCATTCATCTTTGAGAGATGGGTTTGTAATCATGTCAGCAATAAGAACATGGATTTCTAATAATGACAGCAGAGGACAATGAATCACAATGTACAAGTATCCCATGCTTTGGATTGGATAAGTTTACGATCGATAGTAATCCTATCCTCCTTTTACTGCCAAGTCCTGGCATCCTAGGTTTTATTGAGACTTCTTAAATTATTCTTGGGAATACAGTCAATATACACCAAGGTCTGTCAGTTGCAACATGGAAGTTAATATGATTTTTATATAAAATTCATGGTAATTTCCTTTTCTGACCAAATTAGGAAATTCAGAATGACTAATGATGCAGCAGTACAATAATATTTATCCAAGTAACAAATATGGAATAGATACCATCAATTCCTTATTGAAAACCCCAAATTCAGAAATTTGTATTTAAAGCACCTGCCTACACAAGAATATCTTCACCTGAAGGGAAGATAAAGGAGATATTTGTAGATCCCCTCAGCTGCAGCATAAATTTTATTTTGTTACAGTAAATTCTGTATATTCTAATGGTCAGTGACTCTCTAACAGGTGAGTTATCCCTACATATACTTTAAGTGCCATCAAGTCACTTCCAACTTACGATGACCCTGTGAATTAATCTTCAAAAGGTCCTACTGTTGGTGGCCATTCTCAGGTCCTGCAAACTGAGGGCAGTGGCTTCTTTTATCAAGTCAATCCATCTCATGTTGGGTCTTCCCTCTTTTCCTACTGCCTTCAATTTTTCTTAGTGTTATTGTCTTTTCCAGTGACTCGTGTCATTTATTTATTTATTTGTATGTTTATTTATTTATTTATTTATTATATTTATATACCGTCCTCCCCAAGGGCTCAGGGCGGTTTACAGAAAACAGGGAAGGATACAATTAACACATGGTAACAGGTAACAGTAACAGCAGTAATATTATAATAATAATTTAACATGATAATAACAATAATACCATAAAATAGAAATTGTAAGAGCCTCAGCTCAACTCTTACTGGATCCTGTGGACAACCGATTAATGTTAGTCGGAGAGGGGGGAGCTTGAGGGCCAACTGGAAGTGGTGGTTTGGTTGACCTCAACGAAATGCCTGGTGGAGGAGCTCCCTTTTGCAGGCCTTGTGGAACTGTTTAGGTTCTGTCAGGGCCCTGATCTCCTCTGGGAGCTCGTTCCACTAGGTGGGGGCCAGAATGGAGAAAGCTCTGGCCCTGGTTGAAGTCAAGCGGGCTTCCTTGGGGCCAGTGACCAAAGTACAAAATTTCAGTTTGGCCATTTTAGCTTCTAGAGAGAGTTCGTGCTTGATTAGCTCTAGGACCCACTTATTTGTCTTTTTGGCAGTCCATGATGCCCATAAAACTCTCCTCCAACTCCAGATTTCAAAAGAATCTACTTTCTTCCTTGTCAGTTTTCTTCATTGCCCAACCCATACAGAGTAATGGGGAATACTGACTGTTTTCCCCAGTAACAGACTTCTTCTTGGCTGCAGTCTCCCTTTGGGTTGATGGAGACAAAAAATGAGAAAATCTTGAACAATTGAAATTTCTTTATCCTCCTCAAAGTTGTATAATTTCCCAGTAGTCATTATTTCTCTTTTCTTGATTTTCAGCTATAATCCTGCTTCAGTACTTTCTGCTTTAACCTTCATCAATAGTCATTTCAAGTCTTTACTATTTTCTGTCAATAATGTGGTGTCATCGAGAGTTTTTGAGGTAAATGTTATTCAGAAGTGGCTTAAACATTGCCATCTTCTGTGCAGTACTAACCACTGCTGTAATCTCCTAATGGCTAGACAGTTTTTTAAAATCAGCTACTCTAGATTTTCTCAATCCAAGTTCCAAAGCCTTCAGAAGATAGATACATTTTAAAGTACCAAGTAAATTTGTTTTTTAATATGAACAAGTAATCAGGAAGGATTACATCCAGGGGAACATGAATATTTTTCCTTCCTTTTCTTCATAGGCCTTTCCCTATGATCTTAACTCCCATGCAGGAATGTACAGGAGAAGATGATACTTCAAAAGCCCCAGCGATATAGGACTTAAAAGGATGAAACCAAAATCTTGAATTGGGATTGGGAATGGATCAGTAGCCAGTGTAATTACTGTAGTATTGAGGTCACATGGTCCCAATAGATGGCCCTGACCAATAGTCTAATGGCAACATTCTGAACTAGCTGCAGCTTCCAAGCACTCTTCAAGAGTAGCCCCAAGTAGAGAGCACTGCAATAGTTCAGTCTAGATGTAACTAAGACATGTCTAGTTCTCAATAGTGGTCATCAACCAAGGTAACCAAAAGAGTCTCAGTTCCAAATTCTAGCCTAAAGCCAGATTGAAATGGCTCCAGAAATAACCATCTGCTCTAGCATTTTCCCCAAGAATGGAAGACTGCAGACAAGCTATAAGTATTAGGACAGGGAGTATTTTTCAGAACTGGTATACTGCCTGTTCTTGCTGCCTCCTTGAGCATGAGTGGCATAACTCCCACTCTCAAGGAAGCATTTACTACTACTCTCCCTCTGACAGCTTTTATCAATCAGGAAGGTCGAGAACACAGGTGGTAGTTCTCATCTGGCCAGGGTAGTTCTCATCTTGTCCACATCGTTAACCTCCACAATCTATAAAGTATCCATGTGAATCAGACAAGCAGACACCAAAGGTATATCATCTGAACCAGCATTCATACTGGCATCTAACCCAGAGCAGATCTGGGCACTTTCCTCTGGGCAAAATTGTTAGCTGCACTTACCAATGTTACTCAGCAAGCACTCTTTGTCTTATATGAATAAAATATAGGGTTGGGAGCCCCATGATTTTTGATAATGTGAAATTTTTTCCTGAGTTATCAGCTCTGTGTGCTGTCACAATGCTGAAAATGAGCCAATTAAATATGACTGCCTAGTGTCCATAAGAAACTCACTCATCATTTAGTCTTTATTTATATCTCACTGTTTGACCTGACTCCCTGATGTGGCTTACAACACTCATTAAATACATTATAAAACTTAACAAATTAAACATTAAAATCACAAAACAAATGGACTGTGAGAATATCAGTGAGAGAAGAGGTAGAGATGAACAAATTGAAAAACAAAATGCTGGAATTTCAAACTCAAAGTTTGTGTGGGAGGGTTAGTTCTTCCAGTCTCAGTTTAGATGAGGTACCTGTCTCTCGAGTGTGACTGTCATCACAGATGTGAAGGTCCAAGCGGGAGATAAGAAGGTGGTAGGAAGACTCTTTCATGTCATGTTTCTCAAAGTACTGGCTGATTGCTTTAGGGCTGCTACCAAATGACTGAGGCCATGAGTGTTGAGTAGTGGGAGCAGGTGGTGTGATCTGTAACACAATGAAATTAAGCCCAGAGGTATCTACAATCAAAAGGACATAGCAGATTCCTATATTTTCTGGGTGGCAGCATCTTAGCTTGCACTGAAATATAACCAGATTCAAAGCCCATCCCTAAGGACAGGCTTTGAAGGGGCCCCCATCCCCGCTGTCCCGGGGAAGCCCTCCCCGGCCACCCCCCTCTCCACCGACGTTGCGGCTTCCCCGGGGAACTTTGAGCAGGCCCGCCGCATCTGCAACACGGCAGGCCTGCTTGGAGGGCCCCGGGGAAGCCATCCCTGGCCCCCTCCCCGGCAGCGAGCCCAGCAGCCGGACTAACTGCCTACTTATAGTGGTCATTCTATCTTCTGAGCAGAGCTCTGGCTGTTGCTGTTGGGCCCTCACCTGACTGGCCAGAACTGCTGTCCATCCTGGTGAGGGGCCAATCAGAAGGCGCTTCACGCCTTCGGATTGACCCCTCACCCGGACTGGCCCCGCCCACTCTCCGCTGTCAGGATCAGCCCCCTGATCTCTGCCATGGTTGTTTCAAGCTGACCAGAGAGGCTCCATCTTTGTGTGTACCCTCTTATGCTTTATGACTCTGTAACAGGTCTTTGAACCTCTATCCCCTTTGATGGCTGTGAACTTTTTCACACTGCATTCTCCCCTGCTGTGATACTCTGTTGCAAGTGCCCCTGTAAAGAGCGGCGGCAATTCGACCAAGGCCGCGGAGCTAGAGACGGTTTGGCAGGAAGCCTGGGATGGCACCTGGTGGGGGGAATATTCCTTCCTGGGAACCAGGGACCGTTTGGGTGGGAGAACTGTATTGATAACTGCTTGCTTTCCCTATATCGAACAGTCTCGACTTCAGATGTTAGAGTGATCAGATCTACTTCCAATTAAAGCTTTCTATTAAACCAGAAGCCTCGTTGTGAGTCTGTATGCCTTTGACATCCGCCCACTAAGAGCTTAGCAAAATATGATACCACTCACCGAGCGGTTCCAGAGGGCTCTCTGGAGAGATACCTTTATTTATTTATTTATTTATTTATTTATTTATTTATTTATTTATTTATTTATTTATTTATTTATTTATTTATTTATTTATTTATTTATTTATTTATTTATTTATTTATTTATTTATTTATTTATTTATTTATTTATTTATTTATTTATTTATTTATTTATTTATTTACCACTTTTCTTCTCCAGTAAGCCTCAGAATGGTTTAGAACACTGTTCTCCCCTCTTCCACTTTCTAACAGCCACCATCATCTTGTGAAATAGGCAAGCCTGGAGGCTTGTGACAGATCAAAGTACTTCCATAGTAGATGCGGGAATTTGAACTCATTGTCCAGGGTCCTACTCCACTACTCTAATCATTACAACACTCTGTTTGATAAAAAAAAGGGGGTTGAAATGCACGTTTTCATTGCATTGTCTCACTGAGGGTTCAACTAGACATAATGAGGGAGCCTGTTTTTTTTTTTTAATTGTCAACCTCCTGGGGACTTTTATAAATCACCTTGGGGACTTTATAATTTAATGTACATATCGTATGCTTTTCAGCTAAAAGAGCAGTTTCAAAGGCACCCAGTTGGAGATGGAATGGGAAGACGAGGAATTTAACACTTTCCTCTGCACAATGCTTTCATAATCAATCTCCTTTCCCACCCCGGTGCTATTTGCCTGGCAGTAGAAATAATGAAGGTACAACATGAGTACCAGTGTTTGGTCCCTTTTTTGTGAGGCAAACAGACTCAGATGGAATTCTCGAGACTACAAACCAGAAACAGTAAAACCAGTTAAGCCCCCCTCTCCTCCCTCCAATCCAAACTGGGCTCTTGCAACAGCTACCTGTAGTTTAAAAAATACTGCAAGATCTGTTCACACATATCTCACCATCACATGACCTGAGCTTTACTCAGATCAGACTGTAAAATTCATCACATTGAGAGTTTCTATGAGGTGATATTAAAATAATTTAAATAGATAAAGATTAATTAAGCATACACATTCATTCCATAAAATAGAAAATAGTAATCTAGTAGAAATAGTTCTAATTATGCTGTGTGGTTATGACTTTAACTTGATTTGGAAATCTGGGACATAATGTTAATGTGACTACCCATTCTGGAGTACCATTTTGAGGCCTATGGATGAAGCTTGTGTATAACATTATTCAGATTTTATCTGTTTCTCCTCTGAGCTTTGCCAGTTTTAATTCAAGAATACTGTCTATAAATTTCTTTCAGTCTGATAAAATATTCACATTTTCCATTTCCTTGTAATTACAGTACCATGAATCTATGACATTTTGAAGTCTATTTGAAAGACATAATAAAAGATAAAACAGAAGACTACATATGCTAATTCAATAACTAGTGCTCCTTAGCTTAAATGCAGCTCTCAATACAATCCTAGTTCTCTTATCCAATTCAGGAAGTTTCCATCCTGTGATAGCTGACCCCCTTACTAAGGCAAGCTGTCTAGCTCTCTTTCTCTTTTGGTACAGTGCAGTCCCTCCTCTCTAGTAAGATCATAAATAAGAATGCTGATGTAAATTTACAAATTTTGAATAAGAACGATGAATGGCCCCACTCTCTGCTTCAATGTTCCTCAAAGGTAGCATCCTCACTGACTGCCTTTAGCAGATCTTAGTTGTAACATTTGACCCTGGAATCCTGACAGCATAGTACATCAGATATGGGGAGATATCCCAAAATACGGTTCATGTGTGCAGCAAGTAGTTTTACATCCTGGGACCCAGCTACTGGCTCCCAAACCTCTGCCAAATAAAAGAGTTGATCCTTTAAGTATAGAGAGTATTCATCCATACACAGGAGAAATATGCTGTTTAGTTTCCAAGGGGACAGCTCAAAGCTTAGAACTTAAGAGTTAGAAGCATGATGCTGCGTGGAGAAATTGAATTGAATTCTGTCCATGGAAAATGGGTTTCCTACCTTCCTCTTCCTGTCACATTCCCTTGCATCTTCAGAAAAACCACCCATAACACTGTGGGATGTGTCATGGCTAGATGCGAGGGCACTAATAATAGTGTGGGATATGTCATGGCAGGCTATAGATGGAGGAAGGAATTTTCTGTCACTACAGACACCATCAATGCACAAACAAGATGGATTTGGAGTCAAGTAATGTCAAATTAAGAGTTTATCCATTGTATGTCCATCTATGAAAACTAACAAACCCAACAGAGGCAAAACATGTATGCATTTTGAAAATGTATCCTAACTTTGTTAAAAATTATAAAATCTAAATAACATCAAAACAAAAAAGCAGAGCTAGCAAGAAAACACAAATACCAGAATAGTACCAGATTTATGAACTTGTGAGTAAATAGTTCCCCAGCTATGACACTATCACAGAAGACACTAACTTCTGAAGAAGTGTGCATGTGGAGAGGAACCTCAACAGTTGGTTGTCAGGCTAAGATGTCTTCTATGTAGATATAAACTTCTTAAATGTTATTGCCAAGAAGCTGTTATTCAGTGCATCAAATGCCATTACAAACAGTGCTGCTTACTTGGACAGGTTCAGGAGCCAGACTTTTCCTCTGCTGGGCTGACTTCTCCATGGCTTCACTCAAGGATTCTGCATACTTCATCATAGCCTTCAACTGAGAGTCAGTCAGCACCCACAGCAAGTCATCAAGAAGGAACATTAGTTTGGATGCCACCACATTGCAGTCCTTTGTCTAGCTCGTAAATAAGGAATGCAAGAAAGTTAACAGAAAACATGGTTAGACAGTGGTTGTTGTGATGATATCTCAGGGTTGTTGTGATGATAAAATGGGAGAAGAACAAAGTCCCTTTTAAGTTCCAAGGGAGAGAAAGGCAGAATATAAGTGAATACAATAAAATAAACATAAGATTCATGTCCAGTATCACCTTAAAGACCAATAAGATTTCCAGGGTATGAACTTTCCAAAGTATCTAAAGAAGGGAGCTGTGACTTTTAAAAGTTTATACCCTGGAAATTTCGTGTGCCTTTAAGATGCTGCTAAACTTGAATCTTGCTTTTCTACTGCAGATAAACATGGCCGCCCACCTGAAATCAAACACATATGATGCCATAACCCCTGGTGGGGGAAGGGTTCTCCAACTGCTAGGCCCCACCTCCCCTCAAAAGGGGAACATCACCAGAAATTAAAGAAATTGGGTTTTACTCAAAAAAACCCAGAACATTTCAGGTCACATAGGCACATTGCTGAAATGCCAGATGTTCCTCTCTGCTCCAAGAGTACCCCCCCCACACACACACACACACACACACTGGCGGCTCAGAAGGATCTGGCAACCGAATGTAAATCTGAGTAATTAGTATATATAACTGACCATCATTCCCAATGAATGCCAAAGAACATTTTTTTTACTGTATGTTTCCTTTTGCTCAGATAGCCCATCATTTATTACTGTCATGGACCAGGCAAATAGTGCAGCTGCGAAGCCCTTCCTCAATATCCCAACTTGGCGACTACCGACGCTCGGCATTTCACCAGGAGTTAGTTTTATTGAAGATAGGACATACAGACGAATACTCAGCTAAGGCAACATGTGGAACAGGAAACTAGACTACAAAGCTGCTCTTAGATCGGACCCCGATTTTATAGGCACATGAGTAGAACTCCCCCCCCCTTCCCCAGGAGCACCAGAAAACCTTTCCCAGGGGAAAATGTTTGAACTCAGCCGGGTGCGAAATGTTGGAGCTGAGCGGGCTGTACTGTCTGCTCTTGTTTTTAACACTTCAAAGCAGAGCACCGGATCCCACCATTCAGAGAGAGGGAGAAAAGGGGGAGGAAGGAAAGCAGGAAGCAGCAATCAGCAATCAGGGCGACTCATGTTTTTAACACCTCTAAGCAGAGCTCAGGATCCCACCACCAGGAGAGAGGGAGAAGGAGGGGGGGGGAATGGAAAGCATGAAGCAGCAATCAGGGTGACCTGGAGATATCAGAGAGGAGACTTGAAAAGGCCCCTGGGTGGAATGGAAGGAACACCTGACAATTACTTTATTATAAATAGGAAAAGAATAAGCTGTACATTCTATACAATTAAATTTCCAAATGCTTTAAAATGCTCTAACGTAACATCAAACAAATACTACAACACACATTTTATTCTGGAACTACCAGAAAAGCCTGTTGTATATCTGAATACAACGGGCACTAGGCCACCCACACCTGACCTGGGCAGGCCAGCCAAGGCCTGAAGAGGCCTCAGCAGGCCTTTTCAAGGCAGTGGGGAAAGCGCTGATGGGCAGACTGCCCACCCCTCCGTAGACCCTTTCAGGATGGGAGGGAAGCGCTGAGGGGAAGTCCAGGCCCTTCATCCTCTTCCCCAGCTCATGCTTCCCCTTCCTCACACTATTTCCTCCTGGCATCTCCCATATTCTCATCTACCTCTGCTTCCTTTTCACCTATCAAACATGCATACTATCTTCAGTACATTTATCCACCAATCTCCACAATAGCACCCAAAGTAGTTTTACAACATCATCCTCTCCTCTATTTCATCCTCATAACAACCCAGTGAGGTGAGTTAGGCTGAGAATGTGTAACTAGTCCAAGGTCACCCAGTAAACTTCCACAAGAGAATGGGTATTCAAATCTGCATCTCCCAGAACCTAGTATGAAACTCCAACAATGAAGTGGCTGCTTTTGAGCAGCAACAGCCAGCCAGTCCCAGGTGAGTCTCACGGCGGCAAATTGCCTGGTGGTTGCTGCTGAGTCTGGCCTCAGTGAGTGGTCAAAGGCCAATATATCCCTGGAGGGTCTTGTACTTAGAGAAACCAGGGCTTGAAGTTTAGTGATACTGCTGTAGTTACATAGCAACAGCTACTTAGAGGACATTTGTTTCTTAAAGAAAAGACTCTGTTTCTATTAATTTTGGGGGGGGGGAGTTTAACGCTTGAGAATATTTCAGATTTTCTGCAAACCTGCATTTTCAAGTTTATTGAAATATCTGTCTTGTCTGTTCTTACCTTTCTCTTAAGAGATATTTGGATTTTGCCCTGATTGGTAATAAGTCTTAGAGGTGTAGTGATAGGATCTTGATCACCATTATCTGTAGCATCTGCTTCTATCCGAAGAGTCTGCCAGGTTAGTTCTTTAAATGTTAACACCTACACAGAGAAAAGAGAGTTATAAAGACAAAAGTTGCTGAACTTCTGAAGCTAAATGTTAGGAAACAAATTTCACGAAAATGGGATACTGTATGTTCAGAGGGAAAAAATCAGAATCCGAATCACTCACTTGTTTCAAAAGGACAGCTAGCAAAACAATCAGCACCAGAGCCCAGAAAGGTATAAAGAGTTAGGAACACTTCAGAATCATCTCTCTAAAGCAGTGGTCCCCAACCTGCGGGCCGCGGCCCGGTGCCGGGCCGCGAAGGCCATGGCGCCGGGCCGCGGCTCCCTCTCCCCGCCCCCCCCCGCAGTAAAAAACTTCCCGGGCCAAAAGTTTGCGGCCCGGGAAGCTTCTTACTGCGGGAGGGCGGGGAGAGGGAATCAGGGCCGGCTGCGCCCATGCGGGCGCGGCCCGATGTGCGGGCGCAGCACCCAGGCACGGCCCGATGCATGGGCGCGGCCCGCGGGCGCGGCTCGATGCGTGGGCATGGCCCGCGCGGGCCGCAGGCCGCACCCCAATGCCCTGCCGGTCCCCAACCTCAGAAAGGTTGGGGACCACTGCTCTAAAGGATGCTTAGAAGCTTATGAAACCTAAACTAATTAAAGTCTAGATAGAATGCATTCCCCAGATTAGGAAAGGCATTGCCAAGTCTAAAAGCATGCTTGCATATTTAAATCAAGGAAGCCATAAAAAAGGCTTATTTTTTAAAAGTAGAAGCTCTGACCTAATGAACAGTAGGATCTGGCCAATGTAAGTTAATAATTAAGCATGCAAAAAGAGACTCTGAGGATTCAGAGTCTTGCAGAGTATCAGCTTGGCCATTGTATGATACAGGGTGCTGGAATGAAGAGACCACTGGTCTTATTTGGTAGAGCTCTTCTTATGCTTATACTGAAACTCCATGGGAATTTTCAGTGAATTCAGTCAGGATTTGATTTGGTCAGTGACCATAATAATAAACATCAAATTCAGTCAGGACTCAAATAAAATCTAAAAATCCCTGTGAATCTTCAGGAGAGATTCCAAGTTAACTGTCTTTTGTTTGTAATCTTACCTCCCCTCTATTGGAATCAGTAATACGAGTAAAGCGCAGGTCACTTTGCTGCCAGTTGGGATTGACACTGTATCCTTGGAGTTGCCACAGTTCAAAAGAAGCATGAAAGGCCTTGGAGTGAATTTTGATGGTGATGGAATTCACAACAATAAACATGCCCTCTACTACTTTCTCAGCAAAGCCATATTCACTATAGAGATGAAAAAAAGTGTTTAATATGATAGTGCTCCAGAGCCATGAGCTTTAATTCAGCTGTTTAATGTATACATATAATTTATGTGACAGCTTCATATTCATACACATGGTCATAAGGAAAAATTTAACTGACCTCCAGGTCTACGGTTCCATACTTTTCCAACGGTTTGTTATGGATTTCACCCAATCCACGAATAATGCTAACATAATTATAGCAGCATTTTAAAGCATTGATATTAATTGAATCAACTGTGCTTGAATTGAAATATTTGTAAGTGATCGTCTGATGTTTTATTTTATTTTAATAATAAAATGCAGAGGAGCAATTCATATCATTGTCATGCTGAACCATCAAACATGTCCACAGTGGTAAAGATTTGAACACGATATTGAGGGCCATTCCATACATTAAAAAAAAAACTAGTGTTATGCAATGGCATAACACTAAAAAACGGCGGGGGTGCAAATGTGCACACGTGGCAGTTCTGCGCATGCGCAGCGCTACCACACGTGCGCATTTGCACCCCCGGACACAAACACGCATGTGCGGCAAGTCCGCGCATGCGTGTTTGTGCTGGGGCTGCCGCGCGTGCGCGGGGCCCCGGGCCGCCCTCCCCCCTTACTCAGAAGCAGCGAGCCGCGGCAGCTGGAAGGTTGCCGACCACTGCTCTAGAGCACGGGTAGTCAACCTGTGATCCTCCAGATGTTCCTGGACTACAATTCCCATGATCCCCTGCCAGCAAACGCTGGCAGGGGCTCATAGGAATTGTAGTCCAGGAACATCTGGAGGACCACAGGTTGACTACCCCTGCTCTAGACCTTCCTCAAGTTTTTTACCATTGAGAAACCCTTGAAACATTCTTCAGGCTTTGAGAAACCCTAGAAGTAGAACAATTGTGCAGAATATGGTTGGGAAGCATAGCTCCTAACGGAGGGGAGGTCGAAATGACCATATATAATTATATCACCCAATAAATATTTAACAAATTTGTTTTTAACATCCCAAACAAAATACTATCTCGTTGAATTATGTATATAGGCTTCGTCAATACTGTTGAATGGTTCCCTCAGAAGTTGTATATATATTTTAAATCATCAAGATCTTTTACCAAATGTATGCTACATAATACTTCATGTACTTCTCAAAGTTTACAGTGCGTGGTACCTCTCAAATTTTTGTCTGATTTGTGCAATAAAAATAAATGTTAATTTTATTACAAATTAGAGTAATTTTCTAATCAAATGTCTAGATTTCAACTGCAACTATTATAATATATGGATGATGACTAACAGTGCAGTCCTAAATAGAACTGCATGTTTCTAAGCTCATTGGAGTCAATGAGCTTAGAAGGTTGCAACTCTCCTTAGGACTGCCCTGAAAGTGACCAGCAGGTGTAAACTTGTGATAATTCACCAGTCCTAGGTGGAAAATAACAAATGTTTTTGAACTGAAAATCACCCAATATAATTGAATTGTGGAAGTATGCAGCTACTACTACATCTTCCATCCTGTCAGCTTCCCAGCAAAATCCCAGACAGAACCCCAAAGCAGAAGAAAACATAATCCTGAGGAGAAAGTAGAATAATAACAGACACAATACCCCCAAATAGTTACTAAACAGGACTGATATTAACCTCTGGCCTGAAGCTAGAGCAATGGGAGATTGTCCGTTGGGTGGTCGGGGCTCTTCACATGTCCGCATCTCAACTTCCACTTTATCGAGATACTATGAAGAGAAACAAACAAGAAGAAATTATTATTACATGAAAAAATGTGCTTACCATGCAATATTACAATACTGTAATCCTAAAAACATTTTCCTGGAAGTAAGTTTCATCAAACAGACTAGAGTATGATTAGTCTCTTAAGAGACCTATCTTGACTCCTTCAGAAACTGCAGAATCCAATTATATCATAACTTCTTGATTCTTCACAGGATATTCACAGTTTTGAGATCATTCAGGCTAGACTGTAAATGCTATTTCCAAAAAAAAACAAATCAGTTGACTGTGTTATGCAGCATTCTGACCCAGATTCTAAAAGTCTTTAATCATTTCAGAAATGTGATGCTGCAGGACTGCCAAACAGTTCTGAAGACTGGAGTTTTGGGCTGGCCTATCACAAATATGCTCTATTTTACACTTCAAGCAGATCCGAGGGAGTCTATAGAAATCCAGAATTGGTGCCTAGAGATAGTTTTGGAGTAGAGGTGGGCTACCTCTACAAATCTAGAAATTTACCTCTAGACATCTAAATAAATAAATAATAAACTGAAACTTAACCCTGATATGACAGAAGTGCTATTAGTGAGCTGTAGGCCTGACCCTGGACTAAAGTGTTTTCTATTCTTCATGGAATTTAATTTTCCTGGAAGAAACAGGTTCATAGCTTTGGGGTACTGATGGACTTGGCTCCTGTTGGATAAGCAAGTAATGCCCATTACCAGGAGTATCTTTCCCAGTTTCAACTGGTTAACCAGCTCTAACCTTTTTTGGACAAAGAAGACCTGGCCTACTGTGGTGTATGCATGCCCTGGTAACATCTAGTTTAGATTACTGTAATGTGCTTTGCATGGGGCTGCCCTTGAAAAGTGTTTAGAAAAACTTCAGTTAGTACAGAATGCTGCAGCCAGGATACTGACTGGATTGGGTCACAGAGACTATCACTCCAGACTTGGTTCGTCTTCACTAGCTCACAATCTGTTCCCAAGCCATCCCACCCAACTGAAGTAACCCTTCTGGGATTACAATCAGTAACCTAAGTCATAATGCTGAAGAGAAATATTTCTATATATGCTCTAGAAGTTTCATTCACATATTCTCACTAGTCACTCATGTGAATAAGGCTACATAAATTAGAGACTTCCAAGTGGAGGGAAATTCCATACCATCCCCTCTTCCCCAAACTGGATATATTCCTCCGACTTTTCATCTCCCAGTTTTGTCCTACCATCCTTATCCCCGTTTTCCCCCTAATGACTCCAGATGTTGTTGCCCTGTCCTAGATGCCCTTGTCAGCCCCCTTCTCTACATTCAGATCACTTGTTCCATCTTCCTCCCAGCCTGTTCCATCCTACTCAACCTCCTCCCCTTGCCATCCCTATTGCATTTCCCCTCTCTGCCTTTGCTTTCCTCACTCTCCCTCCTTTTTTCTCTCACAGCCCCCATAGCCTTACCTCTCCCAGACTTCCATTTCCCACACTACTTTAAGTCGTATGGGGCAACATACTGCCTGATGCTTGGGAGTGAGTCATGGCAAAATAAAATGGCAGCCCAGATCTTGTGATTCCAGATGACAAAGTACAGAAGAAGGGGTGTCTCTCTCTACACAGTTTTTAAAACTTTCTGGGTATCCTGCAAATGTTTTCTTGAATTTGCAGAAAACTCTATCCTAGCCCTGGGTTGTCCTCACTATGTGAAGTTTCTGCTCCACATGGTGGGGCAATCATGGCTATTAGATAACAAACACTTGCATTTGTTCATGAATTAGACTGCAGTAAGCCAATAATCTCAGAACTGCAATCCCTAAACAGAAATGGTCCAGGACATTTGCTCATTAGCATTACAGCATATTTACAGTATTTGCTGGCGTATAAGACTACTTTTTTCCCTTGAAAAACATGCCTCCAAGTGGGGAGGTCGTCTTATACGCCGGGTGCACTTCAGTTGGGATAGATATAGCTGTCCATAGTGGCCCACAGTACTGTATTGTAATGTAACAAACTCTATATTTTGAGTGGAAATGTTGGGGGGTCATCTTATATGCCCAGTCGAGTTATACGCTGGCAAATACGGTATATCATTTTAGAAATAAAATCTAAGTTTCTGTATAATTCTTGAGATTATATGGATGGGATGGGATGGGATCAGGGAAGGGAACGTGTATGCTACATGCAGGCCCAGATAAATTATATCTGAACTTTGCAAAAGCATTTTAGCACAGCTGTATCTGATCTGTTAACTGATACAAGCCCCTTTTGGATTTTTGCCAACTAGCAAGTATGTTCCCAAGAAATAACCATATAGCATGAAAGTGGCTCACAGATATACATATTCCATGAAGGGAGATACTCAAAATACTGACTAGAACAACAATTGTTTGTTCTTTCTTTCCTGCATTCTAGTATTAATCACAGAAATTATACAGGAATACACCTGTGAATCAAAATAATAATGTGGAAAATAGCCCGACACAGGCGCCAATATGAGCATTAAAAATGGTCTTCTTCTGAAAACAAGTGACACTTGCAAGTTCTTAATAACAGAAAGAAGGTAAGCAAGACCATTACCAGACAAATTGGATGAGTCTTCAGTTTTGTCCACTGGATCTGTAACAAGAAAGCTAATGTTAAATAAACAGGAACTGCTGCCATGACTAAATGGCTGGAGGGTGACACTAATAGGCTCAGTTGCAAGAAACTCCTGCTCTGAAAAGTGATACTGTAATAGCAGCTCCATGGGAATACAAGCTCAGAGGACAAAATTATTCCATATCAAATCACTCAGAATACAAATGAAGAGATTTGCTAAAGGACAAAAAGTGCTGTAGTTCCTTAGGCTTTATTATTTATTATACCATGAATTTTCTTGGGCAGACATATTATACAGCCAAATTTGAGTCAATTACTTGGATCCAAAGATCCCTATGCACGAACAGAAGGCATTATGCTGGTGTGTACGTATGAGCAAGTAGGGGATGGATTGTTGGTTCCCTCTTTATCTATTGTACTTTCCCAGAACGGCTCCAGGCACATAAAGGGTCATCCAGAACAGCCTTTTGGGAACACAAAAGGGTGTAGATTTTGAGCAATCTCCTAAATCATTTTGCATAAAATTTGTGCCTCTGTGTATAAACCTAATAGAGCTTAAACGATTACTCCCTTAACCTCAACTGAAAAATCAATTTCCTGCTCTAAAAAGAGCTTGAGGCAAAGTTTTCAGGAACACAATATCATGCTCAATATGTAAGGGAGCAACATCAACTGTTAAAATACAATCCCTACAATTTCATATTTAATCAGTACAATTTTGGTGTAATGCCTAATATCATAACATACCAGCAATAAATTTGATATAGATTGTCATGTCTGCAGCATTGAGCATACAGAACTCGATCATCTCCTACTAAGTGACTGCAGCAGACCTTAAAGCATATGATAGAGAGATTAGTGATCTGTGTACAAAGCCAGAGCATATAAGAAAGTGATAGGTGTGCAGGTCATGGGTAAAACAGAACAGGAAATATTTTCACTATCACACTACTTCTATAGATAAGCAGAAATTCAGATCTAGTCAGTAAGTCTCATTGAGCACCGAGAGAAAACATAGTAAACAGGCATGATGGGAGCATGCAGACTACAGTTATTTATGGGCTCAACTCACCCTGATTGAAGCTTTGTTACAAAAGACCCGAGTAATAGCTAGCCAAGTGGGCAATTCCAATACATTCTGCAGAACTTCTTCATCCAGTTCGAGGTTGGTCAACTGGCCCTGCCCTTTCAGTGTGCTCAGGTTGATTTTATCTGGGGAGAGATTCTTTGTAAACCTGTTGCCAATTTAAAAAAAAAGAAAAAAAGATCAGTGCAGATCATTGAAAAGAGTGCTGGAACGAAGCTCAAAAGAAATGGGTTTCACTCTCAATTCCAAGGCATTAACCTAACAAGATGGCCTAGAGCAAATCTGTGTATAAATCATGCTCCATTCACAATCTGTAAAATGAGAATAAGGATGCCCGGTAAAACAAAGCTACTACTTACAGTATCATTTTTCAGATTGTTACAATTACAAAGATAGACTATTAGCATTCAGGGTGGCCTTTTATACTGCCACACCACTCTTTTTGATGACAAAGTAGTCAGTTTCTTTACTAAATTTTAATTATATGTTGTTTTATCACCGTTGCAACCTGCCTTGAGTACAAATATAAAGAAAAGCAGGATAAAAATTATCTAAATAAACTGTATGCATTAAAATTCCTACACTATAAGAATATAGCAGAATTGCTACCAGAGTCTTTCTGCCAAGTTGCAGTCTTGTTGGTCCAAATAAAAATCCAAAATCAAACACCATGTACTACCTTTTGTTAAGACCAACCCAAAGGACAGAGAGTGTGCAAGGTGCAATCTAATACCAGCTCCACCCAACATCACCTTAGCTATTCAAGTCTGCCTGACATTCTATGTGAGACACAGCCAAGAGGCTTTAATTATTTTTTTTACTTATCCTCCCTTTTTAACATCCAGCTTCATGAAGGGTTCTGGCAGAACTCAAAACATTTTCTCATTATTAAATATTATTATTGGGGGGTTTCCATCAGGGGAACATTCTGATGGCATCAGTATAAGCTCTCGCTTCTTGCTAGTGTGAACAAATCTTAACTCTTCTAGTTCTTCCTCTAGAGCAGTGGTCCCCAACCCCCGGTCTGGAGACCGGTACTGGTCCATGGATCAGTCGGTACTGGGCCGCGGCTCCTCCTCGTCCTCCTCCCTGGCTGCTGCCTCAGGGGCTGCCCTGCCACTCTTCCGCCGGCTCACCTTTGGTGCTCTCCAGCAGCTGCCATGGCTGGGGTTCCCCTTGGTGTAGCACTGCACAGCTGCTGCTGGCAGCACCCCCCAGCGGGCAGCGGGAAGTTAGGGGCGCCAACGGGAAAGCAAGCAGAGCAGGGGCTCAGGCGACAGCGATATCCCTCGGCAAAAGACTACCCCCCCCCAGGCCTCAGTAAAATTGTCAAGCGTTGACCGATCCCCGGTGATAAAAAGATTGGGGACCACTGCTCTAGAGAAGCATAGTCCTCTTTCAATACAATCACCTGCTCACTAGTTTTCAAACATCAAGTATCCAAGGCCCACATGATGACCCTAGAATTCTAAATGCAGGGTACAATATTAGTTTACAACAAATATTCTATTTATAGTACATAACATTAACGTGATTCAGCATCATGCTGAACTGGTGCAATGAGGCTGTATCCAAGCCTCTCAGTGTGGTCACAAGGACGGCAGAGAGAACAACA
Source organism: Paroedura picta (assembly GCF_049243985.1). Lineage (NCBI taxonomy): Eukaryota > Metazoa > Chordata > Lepidosauria > Squamata > Gekkonidae > Paroedura > Paroedura picta. Next base: position 96,694,783 of record NC_135372.1, on the reverse strand, counting down.
GAAACCTTATTTCCTTTCCATTATCTCTGCAAACCATGGAACACCAGAAAAACATAGCCTGCACCAGAAAGTATCCAGCATAGAGCTGAAGTTACTTAGGAACATATCTAAATAACACTGAGATCTAGAAAAGATGGAGATTATATGCCTGATGATTTAGTAATTACCAAAAGCCCAATAGCATTTCATGCACATTCCTCTATGCTAATTCTTCACCGAAGCCCAGCAGGTGGAAAAGAAAAGGTCCCATTGTTAGCAGGAGTAAGATTAGATACCCACATTAATCATGCCCCCTGGTTCTCATTTCCTTTGGCCTGCACTGCTTCTCTATTGTGAAAGGCACAAAGACTTCAGCAAATCAGCAGAATAAGTACAAGATTTATCTGTTAGCAACTGATCAGGCAATCCAGAATTTGCTGAAGATCAAAGATTACAGCGTTTAACATGTTCCAACTAGCCATGCTTTCTGCGTTTATAAGCATATTCTAGAGTTCAAAATAGTTCACATGAGTAGTATCTAGGGCAGAGGTTTTTTATCACTATGTATCAGGAAGTTTAAACAGAAGAAGTTGAAAATGTACAAAGTTAACACAGAATTACACAAATCCCCACTTCCCACAATGTCTTGTATTCTGCCCCTTAGTTCCTAAGATGGAAGGGCACTATGCACTTCTGCTTGGTGGGTGAGGTGAAGGATAATTTTTGCTAATCTCACAGTCCTGCCACACTCTACTCAGTCTTTTAAACATTTGTTTCTGGTGGTCAGCAGACCCTCAGTAACAGCACAAACTGAGGAGCAGCAACTAAAAAGAGGACAGCTGGCATAAAATCCCCCCTCCAAAGATGGATGAGACTTTTGGTCTTCAGAATCAAGCAGGAGGATACAAGCCATTGCAGTGCTCATGAGAATAGGCCACTAGTTGGGCCGTTAAATGCCCTTTTTGGGAACGGTGGGGTAAAAGTCTACAAACAAACAAAAATGCAGCTAAGTCTAACATTATTAGCCATTCAGGAGATTTTATACTGGGGTTTGGTTTTATTTTTTAAAAATGTCAGACATGCTAATTGAAATTGGCTGATGCCTGCAAGTCACAAATTGAAAGCATGCCAATCGTGATGCAAATACCAGACTAAAATGATCACTGCAAACTTTTTTGGGGGGAAGGTTACACTGTAACGTAACATATGTTAGGTTGTTATGGCCAAAACAACACCAAGTAAGGCTTGGTTCCTAAAAGGGAAGTTTCAACTCTGTCAATATATCCTCAAAAATTATTTGGTGACCTCGATTCTAGTTCCAGTCAGCACAGTTTGCCTTAATCAGCCTCAGTTAGATGGTCTAGATCAGTGCTTTTCAAACTTTTTGATATGAGACTCCCTTCTAACTTCATTGTACTTTTTTTAGCATATAGCATCATCCTAGCCTCAGCAGCCAAGCACGGCTACAATCCTTTTCTTGCTCTGTTTCCTCTTTACCTTTGAGGATCTCAAGGAGATACACCAACTCTTCCCTCCACCACTCATTCCCCTCCCACCCATGAGGTGGGCCAGGCAACAGGGTCCTTGCTCAGAAGGAAGAGGGGTGCCTGAACATGGCTCTCCCTTCTCCACCTCCCATTCTCATCCCTCCTGTGTTTCTTCCCAAGGAAACAATGGGGCTGAGGTCAAGGTTTGATAGAAAGGCTATTTCTGAAAACTTCTAGAGGCACTTTTTGTCCTCCCGCAATCCCTTTCCCCTCGCAGGCTGAAAATAAATTTTGAGACCAGTAGCAAAGTTTTATTCAGGGTATATGAGCTTTCATGTGCACACATACTTTCTCAGATGCAATGTCAACTGAACTCAAATTTGTTGCTGCTTCAGAACAAAACAGCTAACTGCCTGAATCTATCTAGGCTGAGGTGGGGAAGAAGGGAGGTCACTGTCTCCCACCCATCCCAACACTCACTCTGCCTCCTGGCTCTGCAGCTGTTCAGATATGTGGCAGTAACATCAGTGCTCAGTTAGCCTTTTGATCCTCCACTCACTTCCAAGACCACAAGGTCTTGCCTCTCACATGACATGTACAAGACAGCCCAGTTACCTTCCCATCCAAGTGCCACTCCTCCTCCTTCTCCTCCTCACTAGCTCCATCTCTTTATCAGCGCCACTCCACACACCATTCACAGTTGCCATTAGAAAAAAAAATGCAAATCTGGTTGGTGTGGTGATGGCAGCACTGGCCTCTTGGCTCCACCTCTTCAGGTGTGGTTGGAAGAGGCAAGAGGGACAAAAACACCATGCCTCCTCTTTCTCTGACATTCCCCCTCACACTATGTTACCTCAACCTCTTATCCCCACACTCCAATAATTTCCTTTCTATTTGTTGATATCTTTGACCATACACTCCTCACACCATACATGCAATAGCTCTCCCCCTCACAACAGCCTTCCCTCCTTAACCCCAGTTGCTCACAGGCCAGGTAAGCACCCTGAAAAGGCCAGTTCTAGTCCCCAGGCCATATATCTGACACCCCTGATCTAATCTTTTTTTGTTCTGTGAACTGTAAGCCTGTTAATCCTTACATATCAGTTTTCTTTGACTTCTGAATGTGATGAAAGAACTAGGGACAACTGATTACAGAAAATGATGTTTATACTTATCAGACGCCAGGGAAAGGCCTGTTCTTGTTTACAAACAGATCCTATATCTGAAATGCTACGTGCCATCAGTAATAACCTACTCAAAAGAGAGAACAAGCAAGAAATCAAGCCCCATGAATACACTCACAGCATTTTCTCTGGTCCTCCATCCACACAGCCAAAAATGTAAGTGTACTTCAATACAGACTGTTAAGAAATAATATGCCTTCCTTCAATGGTATGGTTTTACTGGCCATAGCATTTAGACTAAGTCTCCTAAGTAGAAAACATTTTGAGTGGAGATCATCTTCCCCTTACTCTAATTCTGACTGTGGATAAACAATCTGTTAAATCAACATCTTTAGTTTCACATCCCAAACAGATTAATCAGGGAATAAAAGTAAGGAGATAGACATCATCCTTAGCTCAAGAGATTAGAACTATAATTAACTCCCAAAAGTGTCATGCTTTACGATGAGAATATGTTTCAACTAATTATGTTTCAACCTATTATATTTTAAGTAGTTCACAGACTTATGTAAACCTGTTCACCTATTGCAACCATCTAAAAGAAATGAAGAATGATCAACCGGGTTGCCTTTGAATGTCAAACCCAACTATGAAGGCTGATCCTGCCTTGGTGTGATAATGTAACCAAGTGTATCTAGAGCTTTATTGAAGAAATTCAATAAAAGTATTTAAAATATAGTTCAGTGGCAGTAAAAATGCACAGAAGAACATAGAAAGGTAACTACTTACTTCTTACTAGAGTCCTAATATAGTGCAGTTGGTTCTGGAAGCAAATATGTTAAGTATATATTTAGAGTTCCCCCTTATGTTCTGTTATATTTTTTTAAAATAAAAAACCCTATTTTTTAATGGCTTCAACATTTCAGGAAATATTATATTTCTTGACCTGCATGCATATGAAAACTGCTGATTCTATTTCGTTGAAGCTTGATAACTGTATAACTAAGTGTGTGTGTGTGTGTGTGTGTATAGTTTCTTCATCACACCTCTTGGCATTCAAGCTATTTGCAATGATAAAACTGTTTAAATATTTGCATTACATTCTTGCTTAGTCTCTTCTAGGATTTGTTAACAATTATTTTTTATTTAAAATATAAGACCCAAGTTCCTGTTGGCAAATCCTGCATTTTTTACTTAATACTTGCTCCAGTATTTCTCTTACCTGATCAAATATTTATTAGCAACAACAGAATATTTCAGTCTTGTGTAACCTCCTGTGGGTCATTTGCATAACAAAAGGGAGGGGCAGGAAAAATGAACAGTTTGACACCTGGCTGTGTACAGCAACAGGAATGACTCACCATCATTGTTAATGTGATACTATTCTTGATCTATAATTAGTAATCTGATGAACTGCAAAAATATAATAGTGTTTGAGAGAGGCAAAAGCTTCTCTAGGGAAAATGCCTTTCCTCTGTTTTCTTTGGGGGTGGGTAAGGATGTTATTTTATTTAAAAAAAACAAGACATAATATTAAAGGGCTCTTAATAGTTTTCCTAATTGTAACCCCTCCCTAGTCTTAAAATCATACATACTTGTAAACTGCAGGATGGTTGAAAATGAGGCTATAAATCAAGCTTCCTGCATGGTGTCAATCTATTAAGAGACTCAATACAAGTGCCTCTGCCTTTCTGTTACCCAAAGGGTTTTTTTTCTTCATCAACAAAGTAAGACCTGGACACAGATTATTCCTGTATGGCCCTCTATCTGGGGCTTCCTTTGAGACAGCTTGCCACCACATAGCTCTGCCTGGAAACTGCAATTTTAATTGCAGATCCTGTGGAAAATTTCCTGCTTTGTAAGGTAAAGTGAATAGCGATGAGGAACTGGGCATTCTTTGTGGTTGCTTTTCTAGCTTTGCTATTGCCTCCCCCTTTCCCTGCCCTTATTACCATGTGCTGGTGTGAGACCAAGACATGTCCATTTCAGCTTGCTTTTAATTGGTTACTCTATGGTTTTGTTCGACCCCCTTCTGCTCTATTTAAGCTCAAAGTTCCATAATGGGGCACCCATGGACACTGTGGTGCCCACTAATATTTCTTCTGGCACCTGCTGAGTTTCTCGGTAAGTGAGCAGAGCCACAGTAGTGCAGGGCTTATTACTGGCTGCCCTTATGAAAATGAAAGCCATGTCCACAGCAGCCACAGCCACTGGAGGATCAGGAGGGCCTTCAAGCTTCCTTTCTATTCTCAGATTTCATTCTCCTTCCCTCTCCCCTGATGCTTTCTTTCATTGCCTTTTATTCTCCTTAGGTAATTTTTTTTGCGAGTCAAGGGGATGGTATTATTTCTGGCTCCACCTTCTGTTAAAACCATTTGGGATGGCACTCACCTATCCTAGCAAAATGACAAAGGTGGCCACAGGCTCAAAAAGGTTAGGGACCCCCGGTGTAGTTTGATTTGTTAGTTGTTGCTGCTTCCAAAAGAAAAAGGTCCAGTTCCTCCTTTTTCCAGATTGTAGCAAGCTGCGGTGAGCTGCAGCTAGGAGAAAGGGGTGGGGACTGCCATGGAAGGGAGTTCCCTTACACCTTTCTCTTAGCCATGGCTGGCAGGGACCGGGAGAAAGTGAGGGATTGCCAAAAAAAAAAGAACTTTATTTCTTTCCCTCTTATTTCCTGCCATGGCCTCCTGTGCTGGAAGAAAGGAGAGCAGCTCATCCATGAAGGGTTAAATGGCTGAGAGCCATTAACCATTTGGTTTTGCTCACCACTGCTTTGAAAGAGTTAAATGGCTGAGTGGTGCCATTTAAACCCAATAGCTGAGCAGTGTTCACCACTCAGCTGTTAGCTATGGTTGGCCCTGAACAGTCAAAATTGATCAAAAATCTGATAAAGGCGCCTTCCCCAAACATTGGTTCCTGAGTTCTGAACTGGCCAAAGTTCTACCTAAATTTTGGTTTATGAGCCAGTTTGTGCCCATATCTACTAATCACTGTCTCAAAGCACATTGAGAACTGACAATGGAGCGCTGTGATGGAACAGGTATTTGCTGCCTCCCCATGCTTGGTGTTATTCCGTGTACCTCCCAAAGCATCAGAGGACCCTTGGGACAAGGTGTGAGATGTGGCAAAGGGCACAATAGAATTTATTTATTATTATACCCTGCTTTCTTCTTCAGTGGGGACCCAAAGCAGCTTACATCCTCCTCCTCTCTTCTATTTTATCTTCACAAGAGCCCTGTGAGGTAGGGGTAGGTTGGTTGTGTGTGACAGCAAACTTTATGGCAGAGTGAGGATTCCCCAGGTGCTAGTCTGGTATTCTAACCACTACATCAAACTGGTTCTCACGTGGTATGAAGTCAGAGTACAGAACTGGTAGTGGCAAGTGCCATCAAGTTGCGGTTGACTTCTGGCTGCCTCTGTGTAGCAAGCAAGATAAAAATAAGTAATAATAATAATGATAGGCTTGCCAAGAAAGGATGTTAGTATTGTAGGTCGAATAGAGTTATAATTCTCTAGAATTACTTCATTGAAGGTTTATACATCATCAATGAAGCAAAAATACTGCCAGTAGTATTCTGTTTTGAAATATGAGACTCCCTAAGGGAGTCTATGTCACATGTATAAGCCACATTACTATAGATCTAGACCCAAATTAATGGAGCCAAGAATCCCTTTGTTTTAGCAAAAACGCAAATCATTGGTAGAGGAAGTAATCATCAATGATTTATAAACACTGACAAATATTTAAGTAAACGAGCAGATGAAGCTTCAGATTTCGTCACAAAATGAGCTTGGTAGCCATCTGAGCACAGATCTAAGAATAGATCTATTTGGGAAAGAAACAAACCTGGGCTAGATACCAAATATCTATCAAGAAAAAAAAGAAGCCGCCTAGAAAATACTCCAGTATTCAAAGAAAGGAATCAAAGTGCAGGGGGAAGGCCATGCTCACCTTTTGGTATAACTGAGCAGCATCCAGTCCAGTTGAGAAGCACAGTACTTTTGAAAGCAGAGATCAGAGACTCTTGAGTGTCAGGGGCAAACTATTAGCCATTCCACACTCGTTCAAAATTGCACAAGGGTTGCAAATTGAAATTGCTACTAATTTGCTGTTATGTACAACGTCGTTGACAATCTGCAACACTCCTGAAACCGATCCGCAAAAAGCGCTTCATTGTAGCGCTTTCAGGGAAATCCCAAAAAGTGGATTCACCCTTCGGAAAGCGCTACACTCTTGCAACCAATCTGCAACACTAGCAGGAAAGTTCTGTGTGTTACCATTGTTGCGGTTTCTGCAAAGTCCCTCCCCCCCTGGCTCTCTCCTCTGATCTTCCGGCGAAGCGATCGCCATTTTTTTTTCTCGGAGCGAGCAGAGATCAACGCACTGGTGAGCCTTCATTTATCCAGCGAGGCTTCCCTGGCTGCAGTCCCTCCCCAGAACTGTTTTAAGTCACCAAGCACCAAGCACCACACAGCCCCGTTTGCTGGTTTATTTTCCCTTCATTTTCCACTCTATTTTTGGCTGAAAATTGTGCCCGTGCGGGGGGTGGTATTTTTTTTTTCACTCGGGGGGAGCGTATCAACGATGAAATGGCAGCTCAAACACCACCTGCTAGCTAGATGGGTCTCTCTGTTGCAACGAATCAACGCAGATTCATTGCAACGTGTTTTTTTTTTAAACCTTCCTTAAAGGGAAAGGGGCTTTTCGGGAGCATGATAACGGCCACCCATTGGCTGCTCATTTGATTCACGGCCAGGGGCGGGACGAAGCTCGGCAATATCGCTTCCTGGCTAGCGATTTTTGCCGAGACCGGAAACCTGTGGGAAACGATAGAAACGCAACTGGATTCCACTACCAAGTCAGGTATGCATAACGACAAATTCCACTATTTAAAATGGCGTTTTTTCATTCAGAAACCAATTTGCTACATATATACTGGTGCGGAATGGCCCTATGTGTTAGGCAGGAATATCCATCAGATTCCACAGAGTTTTTAAAGATGAAGCTAGTAGAATGCTTTATAGAATCTGGGTTTCATTGCTGAGAAATCCCATGCCCCAACAACTTTTTATTGACAGAAATTCTGTTGGGAGCTGCTATGGACTGCAGTTGCGCCGGGGCGGGGATACAGCTGTTATAGGGTATAATTTCTAACAGGAAAATAGTACAGGGAGGAGAACTGTGCTCAACCAGTGTTCCAGTACTATTCAAACACAATCCTTCCGCAGCATCTGCACTGGAAGCAATTAGCTAATAACGTTTCAACTTTCCTATGATGTTTTTATTAACATTGTTACCCAATCTAAGCAACTGGAAGGGTGGGCTAAAAATAAAATTTTATTATTATTAAAAGAAAACACATTATCATATCATGTGGCTCTTAAGAATGATCTAATATCAGGATATTAATACCAGTAAATTTCAGAGGTAGAAACATTTCACTTCTGAGATAATTTTATTGCCTGTCTAGCCTAGCAATCTTTTCCGTATGCAAACCAGTTTTTTTACCAACTTTAGTTAATGTGATTTACATCTTACTCCCTACTTATTCTGCTTTATTTCAAGACAGAATTATTACTTAAATAAGAATACCATTTCATTTTGACATTTCAGAGTTCAAGAAAATTGGCACATGATGAACAAGCAAGTTAAAACAACCAGGGCTTAACCTAGTAGCAAAATGATAGTAATGATAATAAATAATATTACCCATATCTGTTTGTGTCACCTTCTGTGTGGATTTGTATGGAAGATAACAAATGGGGGTGGGGGTGCAGGGTAGCAGAGAATGTCTACTGATGGTAAATACTCTACCTTTACAGAAAAATTGCAGGGTATTGGAACAACTTCCCATTACTTCCCAAACACAGCAGGTTTAGGCTGACCCATTTCCTTCATTCTACTTCTAGTAATATCCCTAGCAGCACACAGCAGCATGCAAACAACACTTCTCAGTTTTCTGGGTAGAGAATTTTGCTGGCAGAGTTAAGCAATGGAAAAATGTAAAGAGTTAAGTAACTACAGAATAAACAGGTTGTATAATATTGCACAGGGTAAGGTAAACTAACAAATATTAAAGTTTAGGAATTTTAAAGGCATATTTTTAAAGAAATGTATAATGTATGAATTTATACACAGTGCACATTACATATACAGTGTATACTACTTGGGTGACCAAACAAATTCCTATCATATCAAGAATAGGCATGTTGAAAGTCCACAAGCCAATTTTCAAGGTGATCTAAAGACAAACTCCACAACAAACCTCCAGACGTTCTGAACACAGCAAGCATGAATCACACTTTTTTTTGATAAAGTTCTCAGCATTCTTATCTCTGAAGCAGTATTAGTGAACAATTTTGCATCTGTGCAATTGGCAGCATGCTCTATAGCAGCTGAGTAACTGATGGTACATGCTGGATCAGCATACTCCAAATCATAATGCCGCGCCATCTTATGTTTATGTGCTACTTTTATGCCTGCATTCTTTCCTCTCCTGTCTCCTTTGTTCTAAGCTCACCTAAAATTAAAAGCATCACCTCTCTATGGAACATAACACTTTCACTAACAAGGTTTTAAGCCAATAAAATAATAATTGTTTATTATAAAATTAAATTAGATTTCTATACCACCCTTCCCAGTGGCTGGGGTAGTTTAGCCTTACGACAGTCAATATAATATTCTTTTGCCGGTGTCACAAAAGGAATGATGTGTTTTGCAAATAAATCTCCTATTTTAATATATTATGACAGTTTTGATGCATTGTCCTTTGTTATTTGCCAAAAAATCCCTTTGAGGAAAAAACGCCTTTAGACAGGCGTATACTTCTGTTTATGTATGGTTTCTTGAAAGGCATCACTATGAGTAAATGATGATTCACAGACTATATTAACTGCATGCTGCAGATAAGACACTTCAATTAAAGTTTGCATATATTGCTCAGCAATTGATCAAAGGTTAGAATATTACCTTCAGCTAATCAGTTATATCTTTATATGCCTCAATAACAAACATGTGTTAATAAAACTTTTACACAATTATGTACCATGAGGAATATATGTGAGGGATTCAGCCAGCTGGGTGACCTTAGGCCAGTTACAGTCCTGTTAGAGCTGTTCTCACAGCAGTTCTGTCAGAAGCTCTCTCAGCCTCACCAACCTCACAGGTTTTATGTTGTGGGAAGAGGAAGGGAATGCAATCATAAGTGACTGAGTCTCCTTTGGTTATTAAAAACTAGCTCTACTTCTCTTCTGCCGGTTCCTTATCGCAAACAAGCTGGAACATTCTTTACCAGCTGAAGTTTCCAGGCTGTGACAGGGCCTCATAATGTAATGGCCATGTAACAGCAGGCTGTGCACCTAACGTTCATTGGAAATAAGAGGAATCCAGCTCAGACACTTAGATTGCAATCCTCCATAAACATATCCTCCATAAACATATTAGTGAGTAAAGCCCACTGAAATGAATAAACAATGCATTGGATTGTGCTGTATACTGTATACTAGGAGGGAGCTGAATCTTGAAAAATGACAATACCAGTAACTTAGAATCTGAACAAGTCAACCACAAAATACAAAACTTGGACCAGTGATTTATCAAGGACAGGGTTCAGGAAATAATTATCCCTAGTAAACAGAATCAGTTGGCACATACAACATAAACCAGCCTTTCTCAACCTTTTTACCGTTGAGAAACCCCTGAAACACTCTTGAGGCTTCGAGAAACCCCAGAAGTAGCACAATCTTGCAGAATATAGTTAGGAAGCATAGCTGTGTACATGCCCACCCAGGGCCCTTCCACTTCCCACCCCGCTCCAGACCCATAACTGGCCATTTTGGGAGGGAGGAGGATCAACATGACCACATCTGTAACCATTAGTGCCTGTAACATTTGGGAACAGGCACTAAGGGCAGAATGCTGTCTGACCGGTGTCCAGGACACATCCAGTGTTCGGACTTTGCTTCCAGCTGAACTGCCCAATCCAGGTACGCCCATGGCGTCCACCTCCAGGAGCGCCGTCTCAATGCCAGACGCTCCCAGCCGTAGAGGGCGGTGGACCTGTGCCACCCAGACTATGCCGCCGGTCCAGGCACCCACCCGCCTGCCACCAACCTCACCTGCAGTGCCAGTGCTGTGGGCAGGTAGGCACTGCAGGCTGGCAGTCCTGCACAGCCGTGCAGGGGCCCGAGACCAACACTGCCAGCCAGGCCCACTGCGGTGACCACTTGCCAGCTCAGATGCCTGCCGCCGAGCTTGACAACACTCCGACATGGTAGGGTGCTGCCGCAGCCACAGCCGCTGTGCCCTTCCCCCACTGGCATCCATTGCATTCCTGGGTGCAACAGGCTTTCTTGCTAGATATGGACATATTGCCCAATTAAATGTTTAACAAATTTGAAAAATATATTAAAAACTTTCACCATTCAGGAAACCCTTTCGGTGCTGTCAAGAAACCACAAGGTTTCATGAAACCCTGGTGGAGAAAGGCTGACACAGACACTTAATAAAATAAATCAATATTGACCTGTAGTGTCTAAGGTTAATACCCTCACAGACCCACACTCTCATTCACCTACAGTGTTTGGGACTTGTCCTTTTTATATTTTTAAAAACATTTAGCACAATATGAGTTCCTGTACTTTTCAGCATTATCATATGAACATCTCTGAAACAAGATGCATCCTATGTGGGTTCGAAGGTGCCACACACCACCAAATTAATTCCCTTGCTCTTCAGAGGCAGTTGCCTGAATCAAACAACCATGACAACAGCTTTGCCCTCAACTTCCTCCAGCAGCTCTGCACTCGCCTTCTCCTGCGCCACAGCATGCAGCCACAAACTTTAAAAGAGAGGATTAATGGCTGTGCCTGAGTAGCAACATGGGGCTAGGGTATCTGACTATCAAGGACCTGAGCATCTCTTTAAATAAGGGGGAAAATGCGATTGGGGCACAAATCAACTCAGCTGTTTAGCAGCCTGAACAGCCCTCTCTCCTCAGAGGTCTGCCATAGTTAGTAGAACAGGAGATCACCAAGTAAGACTGTGGTTGCCATGAAGAGAAATACAATTGCAAACCACCTCTGCTTATTACTTGCCTTAAAAAAAAACATGGTTCTTGAGTTGCCATGAGTCAGCTGTGACTTGACAGCATGCTATTATTATTAAGTTGTTTAGCCTCCATGTCTGATTTTTCATTATCATACAAAGATTATTTAACTGCCTCTGTTTTTGTGCTTTAAGACTCTTAAATAAAAGGTATAATCACTTTAAGTTGCTTTTGTATTTTTCTTCTCTCATTCCCTAGCCTGAGAATCCATGGTATCAGCAACTCATAAATGACATGGATGAAATGTTGTGTGAACTAAGTGTACCAGAAACCAGACTTTAGCCCACATTTCTTAATTCATAATTCCTAGTCTTCTGCCATTTCTCCAGCAGAATTGCAACATGTTAACTGGTTGCCCCAACATACAATTTCCTCAGACTCTCTGTGGTTTTTTTATTTGGTTTATTGCATCCACAAGTAATGTACATATATTTACTCTCTCCCTGTTAACTTCCCCTTTCTATTCACCCAAAAGGTAGTACCATCTTTTTAAAAGTTTCCCCTACTACATTCCACCAGTTCTAAGCCTGTGGTTCAAATTAAGCAAACTGTCAACAGCTCAAACCACTGGCCATCAGGATATTCAAATAGGAAAACTATTGGAGCTGTCAGGTGTTCATAAACAGCATACATTTTATCTGGAGGAAGAAGAACCCAGAAGAAGTGAGTATATGGAAATAAACAGTATAGATTCATACTGAGGAAGTGGTTTTGTTTTTTGTTTTTAGAAAAAATGCAGAAAGGAAGAGGATTAGAGGGATTAAATGAGAACATCTGCAGGAGGATCTATTCTGGTGTCGGTGTAAGGATAGAAGGCAAGAGGTGAACAGGGATTTTAGAAAAATTACGAAGTGGCAAAGCAGGGGTGGGCAGATCACCCCTCTGAGCATGTGTATAGGTCTTCATGGGAAAGATTCCAGACAAGAGGAGAATAAACCAAGTGGCGTGGGAAGGAGGGGAAGCGGTCCGCGAGAAAACGACGGGGCACGGTATGAAAGAGAAGAGGGCTGCTGTGAATCGCTCCCCTTCCATAGCCACTTTTGCTAGGGTCGCAGAGCCCCCCCCCCCAATCTTCCGCCCCTGGAGAGAGCCCTCAGAGAGGTCCCCGAGCGAGACTCACCTGGACAGGTGCTTCAGGATCTGCTTCTTGATGAGGCCGGCCATGCCGGGGCGGGGAGGGGACGAAGGCTGCCTAACGCTCCGAGGGCTCCCTCATGCCTCACCGGCTGCCGCCTCCCGTCATCGCCAGCTCGCCTCTCCTCCCCGCCGGCCTCCGACGCCGCCAGAATCCCGGCCACCACCGCGGCGAAGTCCGGCCAAGACGCCTCGCGCCCCCGCCCTCCGGAGGGAGGGAGGGAGGACGAACACGGCGGTGTGACAGCGCCCTCTGTTGGCTCACTGGGAGCGCGGCAGCCGCAGCAACGTCTCCGCGCTGGCGCCACGGAAAGTCGCCTCGAAGTTTGTGTTAATGATTTGTGCGCATTGATAGGCGGGGAGAGAAAGTGAAAGTGTGTGTCTTTACTGTGCACGGGAATGTCGACAATGTAGCCAACACTCAACATGGCCAGATCTTTGGAATCTTGAATCCAGAGTCTCAGACCACGGGCAGCCAAGGCAGATTGGATATATTAAAAATAAATAAATCAGGGTCTAAACACCATCAAATATTAGAAGCATAAGCTGTAGCTTTAAGAAGAAAATACCCTGAGTGGAGGGCCTACCAGCACTTTCAAGAAAGAGGAACTAGCAGGGGAAAAGAAAATGAGATTCCCCCTTCAGTGCATGAAAACCAATGTGTTGTGGGGAGGGGCTGTGGCTCACAGGCAGAACAGTTGCTTGGCATGCAGAGGTCCGCTCCAGCTTCAATTCCTGGCATCTCCAGTAAAAAAAAAGTATGGAAGACCTCAGGTGGAGACCCTGGGGAGCTGTGGCTGGTCTGAGTAGACAATATTGATTTTGAATTGTCAAAGGCTTTCACGGCATGGGTCAAGTGGTTACTGTAGGTTTGTGTGGCCATGGTCTAGTAATTTCAGTCCCTGACAACTTCACCGATAACTGTGGCTGGCATCTTCAGACATAGAATACAGCAAGATGGAACTCTTTCCATGCCAGTTTCTACTATGGCATGGAGATATTCCCGTCTTGCCACGTCCTACCTCTGAAGATGGCAACCAATTACTGGTGAAACATCAGGGATTAAAACTTAACAGACCACAGCCACACAGCTAGGAAAACCAATGCTGATTCTGATGGACCAAGGGCCTGATTTTATACTGCAGCTTCATGTATTTATGTGTAAGGGTTAGGGTTTCAGATTCAAGTAATAGAACAAAATTTGAGTCCAGTGGCACCTTTAAAATCAACAAAGTGTAATTCTGGGTACAAATGAGATGGGAAAAAAGAAAATTTGGTTCTTATATGCCGCTTTTCTCTACCTGAAGGAGTCTCAAAGCGGCTTACAATCGCCTTCCCTTCCTCTCCCTACCACAGACACCTGGTGAGGATGAGAGAGCCCGGATATTAGTGTTCAGTCAAAACAGCTTTATCAGTGCTGTGGCGAGCCCAAGGTCACCCAGCTGGCTGCATGTGGGAGAGTGAGGAATCAAACACGGCTCACCAGATTAGAAGTCTGCTCTCCTAACCACTACACCAATCTTAGTATGTGTAGTGAGATTAGAACCTGTTGAGGTCTGGGAGTTCCATTGTCCTGAGTGTCGTAATGACTTACAATTCAGCAATCTCTGATCCCAATCTATTTGATTTTGGGTAAAACACAGATAGCCTCCCCCCCATCTCAAACAACTCCTCACCCACGATAATACAACATCAAAGCCATCTTGGTGTAGTTGATAAGAATGGCAGCTTCTAATCTGGCAAACTGGGTTTGATTCCCTTCTCCTCCTCATGCAGCCAGCTGGGTGACCTTGGGCTCACCACAGCACTGATAAAGCTGTCCTGACCAAGCAGTAATATAAGGGCTCTCTCCGCTTCACCTACCTCACAGGGTGTCTGTTGTGGAGAGAAGAAAGCAGTATATTATTTATTTATATACCACCCTCCCCAAAGGCTGTTCATCTAATGTGAATATAGACAGTGGTACCAGTTAAACCTAGATGCCAGCTTTGCTGCCACATACACCCAGACAACACAATCATGGGACCTAATAGCATCAACTACACCATCTCTGGCTTATTCACTTGCTCATCTTCTAATAATCTATATGCCATTAAATGCCAATCATACCCTTCAGTTCTCTACATAGGACAAGCAGTTCAAACCCTGGCCTATGCCAAAAGATAATGGACACAAATCTGACATCAAGAATCACAAAACTGAGAAACCTGTAGGAGAACACTTCAACCTCCCAGGACCCTCAAGTGGGAGACCTCAAAGAAATTGTTTTGCTGTAAAGGAATCCTGCTCATCCATCCAAGAACTTTAAGGCTGTACAGAATGACGAGCACAATAGGTTTGGTAACTTCATTTATCCCCACAAAAACAAGGCTGGCTTTGCATGGCTCCTTGCACAATACATTCAAAAACAACAAGTAAGAGAAACACATTTCTACACCTACCACTCCCTGAAGAATAGACGCATTTAACCTTTGGGTTCATTTAAGGCTTAAGCAAGAGAAACAGACTGCTGATGGAATCAAGAGTGTGAAATCCACTCAGTGGGTAAAAACATAGCTTTAGAGTGGTGAAGCTCTTCATATTAACCTAGATTTTTAAAAGTTCACATGTAACCTAAGACTTGTTTAGCTACATCTCATGGGGAAATTGAACACAATATAGTGAATTGAAGCCTCAGCATGTTTATGTCACGGGCTTATAAACAACCTTCCTAACTAATATAGCCCTGGTGGCCAAATAGTGCTCAGGAACTACCTAACTTTCTCAAGCTGTGCAAAAGGAAAGCTCCCAGACAGTGCGACTCCAAAAGCTTTTGCAACACAGTTAAGAACATAATTGGATGGAATCCCCATGGTAGCAGATCATTAGTGATTGTGGGCAGGGCTGACTGGGAAAAGCAACAGAAGCGATAGCCGGGAGAAGTCACACAGTGTGGAGGGAAGACCAACAACAGCATGGCCTGGAAGGGTCAACGGGAGATTCTTTGGAAGGGCTAACTGTTTGTAGTGGATCATTCTCAACCACAAGAGAAATCAGGTTGCAAACTCTTAGGCTTAATCTTAATGCAGAGTGGACCAACAAAAACTGAGACAGTGTATACCAAATATGGACATTTTATTCTAACAATTCACAAGCAAATGGATTTGAAAACTCTTGCAAAACATTAGTCCAGTACTCCTATTTGACCCTTTCCCCTCTCCTAGACACACACATTGAGCCTGCAGATTTAAAAAACAAACAAACAAACAAACAAGCAAACACTGTTTTGTGTTGTATACTGGACAATACAACTCCCGGGTCTCTGTTACAGAAGAGCATACATAAAATTAAAAAGGAGGCATGGTGTTTCTTCTTCTACTTCTATCTGTCTGGACGAGCCATTCCTGGTCTAGTTGGCACCATCATAGGTCTGGATGGAGGTCTCATCATTGGAGGCCCTGGCATCATTGGCATGTGTCCTCCCATAGGTGGTCTCATTCCTGGAGCTATGGGAAATGGAACATAGGTAAAGCGTAATAAGTGCACCGAGCCAACTTCAAGTTCTACATTTTGATTAGTCATACTGAAAAAAGCCATCTGTATTTGGACAAGTTCTGACTTTATTCCAATACATAGGAATAATTAGAGAAAAACTATTAGAGAAAAACTAAATTTCTAAAGAGGTATTACAGGGAATGTTTGACATGGAAATGGCTGCCTCTTTCCACATTATGGCCATGTTTGCTTCCTGGCAAGAGCCAATACATAATGATCATGAATGATGGTGTGTATCTGTGGACAGAGGAAGGTCTGGGACTATGTTATGGTGAGAGGCTACTGGAGCAAAGTTTCAAGAAAGCCAAAAGAGAGATCCTGTTGTAAAGCCTGGAAGAGGCATAAAAGACGAGAGATATGAGTAAAGGCTAGAGAGAGATGCTAGTGGGTTGAAATATGTAGGAGAGACATTTTGGCAGGCAGCTTTTCTGTTAAAATAGGAGCTCTTCATAAGCTGTTGCACTGGAATATAAATAGTGGGTTAGATTCAAGCCTCATTTTCTGTTGGCAAAAAGGCATTACTGAGGATTATGCCTGTATAAGATTTTTGTCAGCTTCTTCCTCTCTTACTGCATGGTGGGCTGCAGCAGGAGGGGCAGGTGACATGATTCCAGGTTTCTACAGTATCCCTGGAATCATATGAAAGCATGAGACAGAACTGAGCATCATCCGTATACTGGTGATAGCCCAGCTGAAATCTCCAGATGACCTCATATAGAAGTTAAAGAGCATAAGGCACAAGATAGAATCTTGTAGGACCTCAGAAGCCAAAGGCCAAGGGGCTGGCCAGCACTTCCTCAGCACCAACTTCTAAAACCTAGCCTCCAGATAGGACCATAACCACTGCAGTATGGTGCCTCCCAATCCCAGCCCAGGTAGGTGGTCCAGAAGGATATCATGATCAATGGTAATGAAAGCTGCTGAGAAGTGCAGGAGAATCAACAGTCAGTCACACTCCCTGTGTCCATCTCCTAAGTACAAGTCATCCCCTAGAGCAGTGGTTCTCAACCTTTTTGGCATCGCAACCCCAACTTTGGTGGCGGTGGCAATGTGGGCGTGGGCGGGCAACATGCACACAGGTGGGCAGTGGCTGTACAAAAATCGAGGCGGCCAGTGCCATGGCTCCACCACCTCCGCCACCACCCACCGCCACTAGCAATGGGGTGACACCGCAGAAGGGGCCAAGCAACCCCAAATGGGGTCGCAACCACAAGTTTGAGAACCACTGCTCTAGAGCAGTGGTCCCCAACCCTTATTAGGCTGGGGACCGGCAGGGCATCGGGCTGCGCCCGCGGGGACCGCACCCACGTTTCGGGCCACGCCCGCGGATCGGGCCGCACCCGCGAGCTGCGCGGGCATGGCCTGCACGGGCGCGGCCCGGCCCTGATTCCCTCTCCCCGCCCTCCCGCAGTAAGTAGCTTCCCGGGCCGCAAGCTTGCGGCCTGGGAAGTTTTTTACTGCGGGGGGGGGGGCGGGGAGAGGGAGCCGCGGCCCGACGCCATGGCCTTTGCGGCCCGGCGCCGGGCCGCGGCCCGCAGGTTGGGGACCACTGCTCTAGAGCAACCAAGGCTGTTTCAATTGCATAACCAGATCTAAATGCCGATTGGAAAGAATATAAACAATCTGCCTCATCCAGGAAAGCTTGGAGTTGTCCACTGAATAAAGAAATAATGATTGGTACAACAGATGCTTAATAGATGTTTTATCCTTAATGTTTGTCTGACCAATATATATAGAAGCACAGTTTGACTGATGAAAGCTGCCTGTGAGAATTGACAGCTAGATACACACTTGCACATCACTTCAAAATCCAGTGCATGTAATCTAAAACATACCAGGTCCAACTGGCATCATTCCTGGGGGAGGTGGACCCATCATTGGCATCATTGGAGGTCCACCCATATGAGGTGCTGGCATCATACCAGGTCGTGGAGGACCAGCTGAAGTATGACAAAATGGACAAATATCAAAACAGATTTGCAGATCTCAAATATGCAGAACTTAGTTTATTATTCTGACAGTTCTAGACCATAAGAAAGGCTTTATCAACCAGGGTTTTGTGAAACCCTCAAGTTTCTTCACAGCCTTGGAAGGGTTTCCTGAATTAGTAGGAGTTGATTAATTAATTAATTGATTTATTTGATTTCTATACCGCGCCCTTCCATATAGCTCAAGGCGGTTTACATACAACATGGGGGATACATGGAACGAATTAATATATAACAAATACAACAACAATAATCTAAATAACACAATTTCCGTGATCTTAAACAATATAACAGGAATGGAACTTAGCTAAGGCCCTTAAAGACAGAGTGGTTCAGGCCATGGAGAGGATGTCTGAGGGGGGACCTGTTGTTGGTCTCAGGCAAATGCCTGGTGGAGGAGCTCCCTTTTGCAGGCCCTGTGGAATTTGGGGACCTTTTGTTAAATATTTTGTTAAATATTTATTGAGTGATTCTGTTAAATATTTATTGGGTGATATGACAATATATGGTCTTATCCACCCACCTACCCACCCTCCCAAAATGGCCAATGATGGACCTGGAGAGGTTGGGAAGGGGAGGGGCACTGGATGGGCAAGTACACAGGTATGCTTCCCAACCATATTCAGCACTTCTGGGGTTTCTTGAAGCCTGAAGAATGTTTCAGAGGTTTCTCAACAGTATAAAAGTTGAGAAAGGCTGTGATAAGGCATTGTAGCACTTCCTAAGACACAGGGCTGCATATCAACTTGAGTGTGCTTTACATATGGCCCCTCAGTTATCAATCAATAGGGCTATTTATTAGGAAAGCTCCAGTCCCTTTCACTACTGGTGGATGGCTATTAAATTGACAGCTCACCCCTCCCTCCCAAAAAAACCTCTAGATTTTTTCCTTGAACATACATCAAATCATCCATCACATATTTATACTAGTCAGAAATAAGACATCAACTGTCACTTACGGATATTGGGTGGTGGTGGTATCATAGCTCCTCCTGGGGGTGGAGCAGAGAAAGGAGTGGGTGGGATTTTCCCTTGTTGAAATGCAGCCGCTATATTCATGCAAAAAAGTTAAAATATGGTTAGTCAACAGATACATGGCAAAACGAAGAATTAGCTTACCTGAAGACGTCTTCGCTTCAGTGGGGTGAAGTCCTTCAAGTTAGGTCACGCCTCCACTCACTCTAGGCAGGATGGAGGCATTAATATGCCTTTACTGGATCGAGGTGAGTTGACCCGCCTCCAGGCATACAATACCCAAGCTCCACAAGAACTTAAATGTTTAAAATTTAAATTTTACTTCATTTAATAACTGTCATAACCAAACAACTCAATATTTGTTTCTTCTTAGAGCTCTGCAGTTTAATTCCATTAAGCCTTTATCATAACAACCAGAACAACCACCACATGAACAATAACAGTGGTGGGAAATATGTTGGAGGACTTTGCCCCACTGAAGAGAAGTCTTCAGGTAAGCCAATTTTTCATTCTCCTTCAGTAGGGGGTCCTCCAAGACTGGTTATATATACCAGCTAAACCCTGGGTGGATATAACATCTGATTATCATTTTTCCTTGTTACAATATTCTGTTTGAACCTGTTTCAAGACATTCCTTTCAAAGATTACCTCCTCTGATACCTGTTGTCAATCCTGTAGTGATGTACAAAATTGAGAAGGAAGACCAGGTGGCCGTGCTACAAATCTCCTCAACAGAAACATTTGTTCTGAAATCCACAGAAGTAGCTGCTGACCTATGGAATGTGCTGAAGATTTTATATAGCTGATAGCTGATATAAGATAGCTGAAGATTTTTCCAATCCCAAAATGTAATAAACCTGTCTGCTGCAAATCCTTACCAATCTGTGGTGGTACCTTTGGAAACCTTATTTCCTAATTTTGTACTATGAGCAACAAATAAAGCCTCTGATAAATATTTTTGGGTCCTGTCTATATATATCTTTAGTGCTCTTATCACTTCTAGTTTGTGCCATTCCTTCTCCCTCTGAAATGATGCCTTTGGGGAAAAGGAAGGAAGTATGATTGGTTGATCAGTGTGAAACCTTGAATTTACCTTTGGAATAAAGGAGGGATCTGTTCTAAGCACTACAGAATCTTTGTGAAACACACACAACTCTTTTCAAATGAAAAGAACCCCCATTCCAGACACCCTCCTGGCTGTAATGACTGCACTCAGAAAGGCTACTTTCCAGGACAGATACTTCAATTTGATTACCATCAGTACTTTTGACAGACTCCATCTTAGACTTGTCCTTGGACATTTTGTCAAGAATATTATTTTGTGTATTTTTTTATAATGTCCCTCTGCAGAGGGAGCAATGTCCACTGTAGAGTCCATAGATGCAGTCTTGCCCAAGATACAGTCTGTATGGTAGCTACCAGTAAATCTAACCAGTGTCATCACATTGACCTTTTGTAAGTTGCCTCCCCTTTGGACAGTCTACCTTATCTTTATCACGCTGTCCTGTGATAAGAAGACCTTTGTACATACTGTGTTTAATAGTATCCCTAAGTGAACCATTTCCTTTGCTGAGACCAGCTGACTCCTTTATCTGCTTATGAGAAACCCGTGTTCTTCTAAGGTCTGTACAGTTATTGCTATATTGTTCTGTGCTACCTGAACACTCTCCAGAGCCCTTTCTCCAAAAAGAAGTCTTCCAGAATATTTCTCTGTAATTAGGTTTGCCTTAGAAAGGGTATCTACCCTCCAATGCTTCAGCCATAGGTTTCTCCTTGCCACTATATCTGCTGCTTGGGCTTTAGCCAAAAATTGCAAAGCCTCCTGTGATGCTTCTGTAGCAAATTGACAGGCTCTATTCATTTTTAAGAGAGACCTTCTTAATACCAGCGGATGAGGTTCTGGATCCTGAAAGAGATCATCTGCCCATACAACAGCAGCCCTTGCAAAGTTAGATACAACTGCATCAGCTCTCGTGGCCAAAGAATACGCCTCATGTACTTTTTAAAAAATGATCTCATTCTTCCTGTCAACAGTGTCTTTTAAGACAGTGGTCCCCAACCCCCTGTCCGGGGACTGGTACCGGTCTGTAGATCAGGTGGTACCGGGCCATACCTCCTCCTCCTCCCCAGCTGCTGCCTCGGGGACTGCCCTGCCACTCTGCCGCTGGCTCGCCTTTAGTGCTCTCCGGTGGCCGCCATGGCTGGGGCTCCCCCTCGGCGTGGCACTGCACAGCTGCTGCTGGCAGCACCCCCCAGTGGGCGGCAGGAAGTCAGGGTGCCAGCAGGAAAGCAAGCAGAGCAGGGGCTCAGGCGGCGGCGACATCCCTCGGCAAAAGACTACCCCCCCCCGGGGCGTCAGTAAAATTGTCAAGCGTTGACCGGTCCCCGGTGATTAAAAGGTTGGCTACCACTGTTTTAAGACATTCTCATCATCCTTAGTTAAGACAGCTCCTGACAGCATAGCCACCACAAAAGCATCCACAAGTAGTGCCTTTAAATCCTTCATGATATCCTCTGGGAGCATGTTAAACCCTACATAAGGAGATGCCACTGCCATTCCACTCTCATGACATCCTCAAACGCTTCGGGGAAAAGTGCAGACTGAAAGTTTGTTAGATGGCTTTTTAAAACCTCTAACATCTAAATTTGCAGATTTCCTTTGTTTGTCTGTGTCTGTACTATTAATATATTCAGAATCATAATTCAGGCGTCAAGTAACCTTTTTTAACAACCTCTGGAAATGCTCTGACTGAAAAAGTCTGGTAAAGAGGTCTCTTTTAAATCTGATTCCTCCCCAGACCATTCACCTTTGTCTGCCTCTGAAGGAACTGGCATGGAAGTAGCCACACACCGGCAGTCCTCTCTGCATCCACACACTGTGATGGACTATTAAGTTAGCCTTTGTCTTTTGTGATGGTGTTGCACTGACAAACTTCTATTTTTCTCTCCCCTAAGGCAGGCTGTTTTCCTTCTTTGCAATGTCTACTCTCCCTTTCAGGGGGTGAATCTTAGTTGTCTAACAGGCTGTGAGTCCAGGACCAGTTGGTTAGTTGGCTGAGGTTCTGCTAGTTGCACATCTCTGCCAGGTCCTGGCTGCTGCAGCCATTACTGTTGCCACTTATTACAGTTTCCCACAGGGGGTGCCAAAATGGCTGGAAAAATGTCACGGTTTACACTGCTGACCACCACCGTTCTCTGCTCAGGGCATCGGGGCTTGAATTAGGAAGGATCCAATTGTGCCCCCCAAACTGCTCACTATGCTCACCATCAGCATGCTGCCAATTTGTGCCACTGAGATCGCAATCATGCCTCTCTCTCTGCCTGTGATCTCTGGCCGCAGAGCATTCTGTCCGGAGGCATCTTGTCTCTCACTAAGAGGAGACACAGTCACCTCAACATGGGCTATTTCATCCACTCCCTGCTCTGGGAGAACAGGGGTAAGGGACTGGGGCATTGTTGTGGTAGGCCCCGGCAGGGAGGAAGAACTTCTCTCTGGGAACCCTGTATTATATGCTTCCAACTGTGTCCTACCCTTCCCCGACTCCTTCAATTTATCCCTTTTCTTTGCTGAGTTAGCATTATTCTTCTTTTTTATTCAGAGAGTTCTCCATTTTGAAAATCAAAAGCCCATTGCACTGCAGAGCTCAGAGCTTCAGCAAGAAGGTCCTTTGGAGCTGCAACACCATTACAGTGTCTAAGTGCAGGTCTCTAATTATCCTGTCTCTTCAACTCAGCAAATGACTGGGTTTATTTCTAACCAACACACCTAGCCTAAGAGGAGGAAGAAGAATCAATTTCAAAGTGTTAATCTCAATTTTTCTTTTTTCTGCCAGAACACATCCATAGAACACCTGAATACAAATCAAGAGCAATTCTATTACACCTAAGAATGGTTTTTCAAAAGTTAAGAAAGAGGACAGTAAGGTCCCATCAATAGTGGCAAAACTATTGAATACAGTTTAGTAGCAGTAGTAACAGCAGCAGCAGAAGAGTTGGTTCTTATATGCCACTTTTCTCTACCCAAAGGAGGCTCAAAGCAGCTTACAGTCACCTTCCCTTTCCTCTCCCCACAACAGACACCCTGTGAGGTGGGTGAGGCTGATAGAGCCCTGACATCACTGCTTGGTCAGAACAGCTTTATCAGTGCGGTGGCGAGCCCAAGGTCACCTCGCCAGATTAGAAGTCCACATTGCTAACCTCTACACCAAACTGGAAGAAGAGTTGGTTCTTACATGCTGCTTTTCTCTACCAGTACCGCTCTTCTTTGGTCAGTAATATTGTAATGATAATGGACAATATGCCACCACTATTTTTTCAACAGGATAATCCAAAAGAAATAAGCATTTACTGTCATGAGAATGTATAGCAGTTCCACAGCATTCCCACTTAGGAAACTGACAGAAACATAACCATAGAGGTGCTACAAAGAAAGGGATGGACTAATTTTCTAATGTACAAGACCTAATGTTATGATGAACAGTGCAAAAGAATCAAGGCTGATAATGATTCTAGATTAAAATCTTTCAATGAATATGACTTACTTGTTTTATCAATCAGGCTTTGTGCTTGCTCTTCCATCCATTTTTGATAGTAATCTTTAACATTCTCTTTGTGTTTCCGGCCACTACAATGAGTTTTTCTCACAGATGGCTGCAAAACAAAAAAACACTGTTCTCCATACCTAGAAGACCAACTTCACCTCAAGAGCATACAAAATCTGAAAAAGGCCACTGAATTTAATGAAGAATGTTCTTTTGTATTTACAGAAAGAAAGCACAGCCGGATACCAGGATGGGAATGACAATACATTTCCTGTTTAGATGACAACAAAAGGGGTACTCACAAGGCTTACTGGGGAAATGCTATGCTGGAGATTCTGGGATCAAGGCTGGTTCAAGGTACTTTGCAACCAAGCAAATTACAGTTTTATCACTCCCCATCCCAACTAATTCCTAAACTGGGTACCACAAGCTCACAGTAAACAATTTGTAGTTTCCTGGAAAATGATTTTCTTTTCTTTTAAATTTATCATCAAATAAAATAATTATTAGTTAATTACGCTGGGCTACAACTCCGTGGCAAAATACATTACAGAGGTTGTTAAAATTGCTGGCTATTGTATGAATCAAAAGGAGTTTTGTAACATTCCCAAAGTCTAACAGATTTATTAAATAATTACTAAATGAGGATTCAACAGTAAAGATAACTGTATTAGCCAGATGTTAACTACATATCATTATGTGCTTGCCTTCTACTTAATTTTAGATAAAATCATCACATCTCTTGCTTTCCACAAGATTTTAATACTAATATTTCACTAAGCCAAGCAAAACGTTACTGTAAAAAGCATAAACGGAAATAAATCCATTTAAAAAAACAGTAACAGATCCAATGAAAGTGGTTATGATCTCTTCCAACCAATACACGACACTACAGCAGTGGTCCCCAACCCCCGGTCTGGGGACCGGTACCAGTCTGTGGATCAGTCGGTACCAGGCTGCGGCTCCTCCTCATCCTCCCTGGCTGCTGCCTCAGGGGCTGCCCTGCCACTCTGCTGGCGGCTCACCTTTGGTGCTCTCCAGCGGCCGCCATGGCTGGGGCTCCCCCTCGGCGTGGCACTGCGCAGCTGCTGCCAGCAGGCGGCGGAAAGTCAGGGGCACCGGCAGGAAAGCAAGTGGAGCAGGGGCTCAGGCGGCAGCAACGTCCCTTGGTAGAAGACTACCCCCCCCCCGGGAGGCCTCAGTAAAATGGTCAAGAGTTGACTGGTCCCCGGTGATAAAAAGGTTGGGGACCACTGCACTACAGAGCAGTAAGTTATTGATGAGGCATAAGCAGTTACCATTTCATTCATATTACATTTTCTAGGAAAACTGATCTATTGGACTCTTTTCTACTGTTATTGTTACTTTTTTATGCAGAATACACAGAGAAGTGGCTCAATATTTTTTTCTTTTAGGGCACAAAATCCTTACACATTAGTAAACAATTTCTCTGAAGTACAGCCACTTATAGATTTCTGTCCATCAACCAAGCATAAAACATCTTCAGAGATCTACTGATTCCACTAGTGGGGTGCTTTCTTATCAGCTGAATAGATTCTTACTAGGAAAGGTCCTCAAACCTGAAAAAGAAAGTTGCAACTCTTGCACTATAACTTCTGTGAAACTTGCTACTTACAGAGTCATGGGTGAGGTAAGTGTCACAGTAATCACAATAAAACCTGAAAGGAGACAAATGTAGATTGTGAACTGAGTAATGATAGTTTATTCTTAACATCTGAGTTGTAAAAATATTAGTATGCTTTTCTGTCAGATTTAAGATTTGATTTGACTGCTTTCAGAATAAGGTGGCAGCTATTTCACAGGTATTTCCTTCAGAGAAACAACTTTCACTTGCAAGAGGGGCTGACTCTTTTTTGCTTACTCCTTCAAACACATATCCATACCATACCTGAGAGCCAGTTTGGTGTAGTGGTTAGGAGTGCGGACTTCTAACCTGGCATGCCGGGTTCGATTCTGCGCTCCCCCACATGCATCCAGCTGGGTGACCTTGGGCTCATCACGGCACTGATAAAACTGTTCTGACCGGGCAGTGACATCAGCGCTCTCTCAGCCTCACCCACCCCACAGGGTGTCTGTTGTGGGGAGAGGAATGGGAAGGCGACTGTAATCCGCTTTGAGCCTCCTTCGGGTAGGGAAAAGCGGCATATAAGAACCAACTCTTCTTCTTCTTCTCTTCTTCTATAGGCAAAGAGTAAGTTGATGCTATAGCCACTCCCAGAAAGTAACAAGGATTCAAATTAAAAAAACTTAAGTACAGGCTGCTGGAACAATCCAGTGGTCCCTGTAGTCCAATTGCCAGGGGGTACCGAACAAACCCTGTTTATAAAGAGACCAAAGCCCACCACTGCCACCCTCTCCAATCACTAGTACTCAAAGGTTTGCTGCCTTTTACAGGTCAGAAAAATCAAGCCTTGCAATGACAAGAAAACAAGCCTAGTAATTATAATTATGCTACAATGGCAGTTGAGTCAATATGTGTGGCATACAACTGAATTTGCAATGATCGTGCATAGAATTATGCCCTTAAAACCTCTGTACAATTTCTTTTAACAGGAGGAAAAAGGACTCATTTGAAATGTGATGTTGGAGGAGTTTTACAGATATCTTGAACTGACAGAAAGACAAATAACTGGATTCTCAATCAGGTCAAGCCTTCCTTGGGAATAATTATTATTATTATTATTATTATTTATTTGATTTGTATGACCGCCGCTCTCGGAAACCGGCTCGCGGCGGTTCACAACATTTTAATACAAATACATATTAACCATTAAAATTCCCCATTAAAACCCCATTAAAACCCCATTAAAACAATGACTAAGTCACAATGATGGCGATTAAAACTATTCCCGTACAGGCCCACTGGATGAGCAGAAGGGAACGGAGGATAATTGGGCATAGGATGGAACACTCTGGGGAACCAGGTCAGTTTAGTACTGGCCTCCCCCCTCCGGGGAGAGGGGTCCGATCTTAGCCCCGGGCCATCACCCGGCCTTAGACAAACGCCTGGCGGAAGAGCTCCGTTTTGCAGGCTCTGCGGAACTCAGAGAGCTCCGACAGGGCCCGCAGCTCTTCAGGGAGCTCATTCCACCAGGTAGGGGCCAGGACCGAAAAGGCCCTGGCCCTTGTCGAGGCCAGGCGTGCCTCCCGGGGTCCTGGGATCATCAGCAGATTCTTATCCGCAGAGCGAAGTGCCCTGCGGGGGGCATAAGGAGATAGGCGGTCCCTCAAGTATGCAGGACCCAAGCCGCGTATAGTCTTAAAGGTTAGTACCAAAACCTTGAACCTGATCCGGAAACAAACTGGCAACCAGTGCAGCTGCTTCAGCAGAGGCTGAACATGGGACCTCCAAGATGATTTAGTGAGGACCAGTGCAGCTGCATTCTGTACCAGCTGTAACTTCCGGGTTAGAGACAAGGGTAGGCCCGCGTAGAGCGAGTTACAGAAGTCTAATCTAGAAGTAACCGTTGCATGGATCACAGTGGCCAGGTGTTCCGGGGGCAGGTAGGGCGCTAGTAGCCGAGCTTGGCGTAGATGGAGAAACGCCGTCCGGGCTACCTTAGTGACCTGGGCCTCCATGGAAAGTGAGGCATCCAGAATCACTCCCAAATTCCTGGCTTGGGGCACAGATGACAATTGTACCCCGACCAGGCAGGGAAGACGCGCTTCCTGTTCCTGCTCCCTTCGGCCTAGCCAAAGGACCTCCGTCTTAGAGGGGTTGAGTCTCAGGCGGCTCTTCCTGATCCATCCAGCCACTGCTTCCAAACAACTGGCGAATTTTTCTGGGGGGAGATCTGGCCGGCCATCCATCAAGAGATAGAGCTGGGTATCATCAGCGTACTGGTGACACCCAAGCCCATAACTCCGTACCAGCTGAGCCAGGGGACGCATATAGATGTTAAATAACGTGGGGGAGAGCACCGCTCCCTGTGGCACCCCACATGGGAGTGCAAAGGAGTCGGATAACTCCTCCCCCACAGCGACCCTCTGTGATCTGTTCTCTAGAAAGGAGGATAGCCATTTAAGAGCCACCCTTCCAATCCCAGTATCAGCGAGGCGGTGAACCAAGAGCTCGTGGTCAACCACATCAAATGCGGCTGACAGGTCTAATAGCACGAGAATGGCCGACCCGCCCCGGTCCAGCTGGCGCCGGAGATCATCTGTCAGGGCGACCAGCACAGTCTCCACCCCATGGCCAGGACGGAAGCCAGACTGGTATGGATCAAGGGCCGAAGTTTCCTCCAAAAATGCTAGGAGCTGGTCCGCGGCGGCCCTCTCAACCACCTTGCCCAGGAATGCAAGATGCGATACCGGGCGGTAGCTGGCGGGGTCCCGCGGATTCAGCGATGGTTTTTTCAGATAAAACGACCAAATGAGACTATTGTACTTTGATCACATTATGAGATGCCAAGGGTCACTACAAAAACAATCATGCTAGAAAAAGCTGAAGGCAGCAGTAAAACAGCAAGACCCAACATCAGATGGATTGAAGAAAACAACTTGTTTTTAATACCCCTCTTAATTTTCAGTACCCAAAAGAGTCCCAGAGTAGTTTACAAACACTTTTCCTTTCCTCTCCCCACAACAGACACGCTGTGAGGTAGGTGGTGTTGAGAGAGCTCTGAGAGAACAGCTCTAAGAGAACTATGACTAGCCCAGGGTCACCCAATCAATCAAGGAAGCTATGGATCTCAGTCTGCAAGACTTGAGCAAGGCTGTCCGCAACAGGACGTTTTGGCAGGGTGGGTTTGTTTGGCCATGAAACTGCATCCAGCTTATCCCATAGGGTTTCAAGGCAAAAGAAGTTCAGAGATGGTTTGCCATGGCCTGGCTCTGCACAGAGACTCTGGTGGTTTCCCTCGCAATTACTAGCTAGGGCCGACCTTACGTAGCCTCTGAGATCTGAGTAGCGACTTGGGAATCCTAACACATGCCAACAATAAGTCCACTGTTATCATAGGCCACCGTTACACTTGGAGAGAAAGAAAAGCGGCCTATGGCGCTTAACTTCTGACAACAAACAGACGTGGCCCTTTTTTAGGTGCTCCTTAAGAACTAGGAAACACCGCACAGAAGGCAATCCAGAGAAATGGCCGGGACTCCAATACTGCTCATCCTTCCTCCGGAGAAACATACATTCCCCTGCTCACCCCTACAGCAAAATTCCGCGCGGGAATCCCGCCCGCTTCAAGACTCCGGCTGACTTACTTGGGCATATTGGTCTGACCGATGTTCTCCCCGCCGCATGCACGCCTCCCGGAAATGGCGTCAACTATTCCGCGTCGTCCGGAAGCTGGCAACATAGGTCAGCGAGACTGAGCGGCTGAGCATCTGGAAGAAACCGAACGCCCTCAATCCTCGGCGGTCCAAAATACGACCGTTCTACCCACTTACATCTCTGTGGTGGCAACCCTTTAGATGCGAGTTCGTTATCCAGACCGGAAGTTCTCCTAAGGCCTGGGAGCCGCTTAGGGCTTACTTGTAGGCGGGAGCCGTGTCGGCCAAGCAGCTGAGGGAGCCTATGCGCTGCATCACTCTTTGCCGCGTCGTCCACCGGGGTTTGCAGTCTTCCCGGATATTGCCGCCAGTTATTATGACGGGCCACGGTTGTCCGTGTGGGAGGGGAAATCGCCTTTTCTAGCTGAAGGGAAGGTGGAGAATGCCTAGAAGTAGGACAACGCCGACAGTTTCAGAACCAGAATCTCCAGCCATTTTCATTCGTGCCTCTCACTGGGCCCCTCCTGCTGTTCATACCCGCCCACATCATCGTTCCAGATGCGACCTGGCATATTGGTTTTCGCCCACGCTATTGCGTGATGCTTTTTAATTTCATACTTCGGCGTCCCGTCACCACCCGCCTGTTTACTGCGCAGCCTATCATTGCCATATACAAGCCTCGTCAAAATTTAGTCGTAATCGCACTGAACTGTACTAATGACAAAGTAAGGATGCAGCCCTAAAAACACTGGGTGCTCGAGCTGAGTTTTTGCTCAAGAGCAAATCCCAATGGGTCTTACTCCCAGGTAAGTGTGCAAAGGACTGCAGCCTTCCTAGGGAGTGAGTCTCATTGAATTCAGTAGTAAACTTAAGCTGTGAGCATGTTTGGACCATGATGTATGTATGTTGTCACAATTACACAAAATTACAAAAGTCATATATGTTATACTCATCAGACAATAATATAATCTAAATTCTATCATCACATTGTTCTTTACATACTTACACATGTGTTTTGACACATGTTCCATTGATTTCATTCGGTATAATGAAGTATTTGGTTACACTATAGGCATGATCTGGAAGATTCTAAACAGGTGAGGTCTGACAGTGCAATCCTATGCATCTTTACTCAGAAAAAAGTCTCATTTGTTTAAAGTGGCTTACCAGCCCCAAATATACATACTTAAAATTATTGCCAGACTCCAGATGTGGGCTGAAGTTCTTCCAGAATTACCTGATCTCCAGCCTACAAAAATTAGTTCTGTCGAAGAACATGACTGCTTGGGAGGGTGGACTCTGTTTGTTTTGTTATTCCTGCTGTTATCCACCTCAAATCTCCAGGAATTTCCTAACCTTGAGGTGGCAATACTACAATGAATATTTGTGGGAAATCTTAGATGTACTTCCATGACATGAGTTCCTGTCAACTCACAACCAATTTATGGCAATCCCAACAAGGGACTTCCAAAACAGCTTCCCAGGTTTGATGAAATCAGGTTATACCATGCCACCTTTTGTCCCATGTAAAGTGTTTAGACTGACATTATTGAAGAAAGTACAACCCCCATTTTACTTTTAGGAATAGCATGAATCATTGTTTCTTCGCTGTTATTCTGATGCCACTATTATGGAAATAAATTGTGTCCATGAAAGGATTTCTGTCCATTATCTTAACACAGCCTGCGGCGCCGCGGACTAAATAAAACGATAAGGGCTTGGGAGGCGGGATGTGTCCAGGATGAGGAAGGGTGCCGATTGGCCCCTTCCTCCGGACAGACTATTGGAGGGACCCCTCCGAGTCCCCGCTGGAGCAACTGTGAGCTGCGTGCAACCGCATGTAGCGCGGCTCGCAGTTGCTCCTTTGCCGGCGGCCTGATGTCGCGTCAGGCCGCCGACCAAGGGAGCCCCCGGCAGCCGTGTTCCGCACGACTGCCGGGGGCTCCCATGTCTAGCACCCGCTGTATTTTAGGTACAGCGGGCTTGATTACTTTTGTTGTTGTTATGTACGAAGTCGTGTCCGACCCATCGCGACCCCATGGACAATGATCCTCCAGGCCTTCCTGTCCTCTACCATTCCCCGGAGTCCATTTAAGTTTGCACCTACTGCTTCAGTGACTCCATCCATCCACCTCATTCTCTGTCGTCCCCTTCTTCTTTTGCCCTCGATCTCTCCCAGCATTAGGCTCTTCTCCAGGGAGTCCTTCCTTCTCATGAGGTGGCCAAAATATTTGAGTTTCATCTTCAGGATCTGGCCTTCTAAAGAGCAGTCAGGGCTGATCTCCTCTAGGACTGACTGGTTTGTTCGCCTTGCAGTCCAAGGGACTCGCAAGAGTCTTCTCCAGCACCAGAGTTCAAAAGCCTCAATTCTTTGACGCTCGGCCTTCCTTATGGTCCAACTTTCGCAGCCATACATTGCAACTGGGAAGACCATAGCCTTGACTAAACGCACTTTTGTTGGCAGGGTGATGTCTCTGCTTTTTAGGATGCTGTCTAGATTTGCCATAGCTTTCCTCCCCAGGAGCAAGCGTCTTTTAATTTCTTTGCTGCAGTCCCCATCTGCAGTGATCTTGGAGCCCAGGAAAATAAAATCTGTCACTATCTCCATTTCTTCCCCTTCTATTTGCCAGGAATTGAGAGGGCCGGATGCCATGATCTTTGTTTTCTTGATGTTAAGTTTCAAGCCAACTTTGGCACTCTCCTCCTTCACCCGCATCAACAGGCTCTTTAGTTCCTCTTCACTTTCTGCCATTAGAGTGGTATCATCTGCATATCTGAGGTTGTTGATATTTCTCCCTGCAATCTTGATCCCAATTTGTGACTCCTCTAATCCCGCATTTCTCATGATGTGCTCTGCATACAAGTTAAATAGGCAAGGCGACAGTATACAGCCTTGCCGAACTCCTTTCTCAATTTTGAACCAGTCAGTGATTCCATGTTCAGTTCTCACTGTTGCTTCTTGACCTGCATATAAATTTCTCAAGAGACAAATAAGATGCTCTGGTATTCCCATCTCTTTAAGAACTTGCCACAATTTGTTGTGCTCCACACAATCAAAGGCTTTAGCATAGTCAATGAAGCAGAAGTAGACCTTCTTCTGGTACTCCCTAGCTTTCTCCATGATCCAGCGTATGTTGGCAATTTGATCTCTAGTTCCTCTGCCTCTTCGAAATCCTGCCTGTACTTCTGGAAGTTCTCGGTCCACATATTGCTGGAGCCTAGCTTGTAGGATTTTGAGCATAACTTTGCTAGCATGAGAAATTAGTGCGATGGTGCGGTAGTTTGAACATTCTTTGGCATTGCCCTTCTTTGGGATTGGAATGTAAACTGACCTTTTCCAATCCTGTGGCCATTGTTGAGTTTTCCAAATTTGCTGGCATATTGAGTGTAGCACTTTTACTGCATCGTCCTTTAAGATTTTGAATAGTTCAACTGGAATGCTGTCACTACCACTAGCTTTATTGTTGCTCAGACTTCCTAAGGCCCATTTGACTTCACATTCCAGGATGTCTGGCTCCAGGTCAGTAACTACCCCATTGTGGTCATCAGGGATGTTAAGCTCGCTCTTGTATAGTTCTTCTGTATAATTTTGCCACCTTTGTTTGATCTCTTCTGCTTCTGTGAGGTCCCTACCATTTTGGTCCCTTATCATACCCATCTTTGCATGAAACGTTCTCTTCATATCTCCAATTTTCTTGAAAAGATCTCTGGTCCTCCCCATTCTATTGTTTTCTTCTATTTGTTTGCACTGTTCATTTAAGAAGGCATTCTTATCTCTTCTAGCTTTTCTCTGGAATTCTGCATTCAATTGGGTGTATCTTTCTCTTTCTCCCTTGCCTTTCACTTCCCTTCTCTCCTTAGCTATTTGTAAAGCTTCCTCAGACAGCCATTTTGATTTCTTGCATTTCTTTTTCTTTGGGATGGTTTTAGTTGCTACCTCTTGTACAATGTTGCGAACCTCCGTCCATAGTTCTTCAGGCACTCTGTCTATCAGATCTAATTCCTTAAATCTATTTGTCACCTCCACTGTGTATTCGTCAGGGATATGATTTAGTTCATACCTGAGTGGCCTAGTGCTTTTCCCTACTTTCTTCAATTTAAGCCTAAATTTTGCAACAAGAAGCTCATGATCTGAACCACAATCAGCTCCTGGTCTTGTTTTTATTGACTGGATAGAACTTTTCCATCTTTGGCTGCAGAGCACATAGTCAATCTGATTTCTGTGTTGACCGTCTGGTGATGTCCATGTGTAGAGTCGTCTCTTGGGTTGCTGGAAAAGAGTGTTTGCTATGACCATTGTATTCTCTTGACAAAATTCTACCAGCCTGTGCCCTGCTTCATTTTGTACTCCAAGGCCAAACTTGCCTGTTATCCCGGTTATCTTTTGGCTTCCTACTTTAGCATTCCAATCCCCCATGATGATAAGCACATCATTTTTGGGCGTTGCTTCTAGAAGGTGTTGTAGGGCTTCATAGAACTGATCAACTTCATCCTCTTCAGCAGCAGTGGTTGGGGCGTAGACCTGGATCACTGTGATGTTGAATGGTTTGCCTTGGATTCGAACTGAGATCATTCTGTCATTTTGGGGATTGTATCCCAAGACTGCTTTTCCTACTCTCTTATTGATTATGAATGCTACTCCATTTCTTCTGCGAGATTCTTGTCCACAGTAGTATACCTGATGGTCATCTGAATTAAATTCACCCATTCCTGTCCATTTTAGTTCACTGATTCCTAAAATGTCGATGTTCAGTCTTCTCATTTCTTGTTTAACCACGTCCAGCTTGCCTTGATTCATGGATCTGACGTTCCAGGTTCCTATGGAATAAAAATCTTTACAGCATCGGACTGTCTTTTCGCCACCAGTTACTTCCACAACTGAGCGTCCTTTCGGCTTTGGCCCAGCCGCTTCATTCATTCTGGCGCTACTCGTACTAGCCGTCTGCTCATCCCCAGTAGCATATTGGACACCTTCCGACCTGAGGGGCTCATCTTCCAGCGTCATATCGTTATGCCTATTGGAACTGTCCATAGAGTTTTCATGGCAAAGATACTGGAGTGGTTTGCCATTGCCTTCTCCAGTGGATCACCTTTTGTCAGAGCTCTCAGCTATGACCTGTCCGTCTTGGGTGGCCCTGCACGGCATAGCTCATAGCTTCACTGAACTACGCAAGCCCCCTTGCCACAACAAGGCAGCGATCCTTGAAGGGGGGCTTGATTACTAGTATACAACTATTCCGCAAAATCACATAGAGAATCACATTTGGCCTTGTAAAAAAGTTGTTTTGCTATGTAAAAACATTTATGTTAGGGACCCCTCTTAATCCTGCCACCCCACCCTGATCTAGGCATTCTAGTTTTTGATGTGCCATGGACATTTTTTATGTGAAGGAAAAAGTTTGTCCAGTAAGCTGGGATATTTGTTCTGTGACCAGGTTAATGGAGACACTACAATTCACAAAATAAATTGTTGGTGTCTGAAAAAATCCTAATTTTGCACAGTAAAAAAGGGCAGTTGTTATTGAACAATTTAATCACTGGCAGAGCACAATAAACTAAGCTCTAGTATAGGCATGTGTAACATAAGAGCTGTGGGCTGATCATGTTTCTTTCTTGTTTTTTACAGTTCCCAAGGAGAATTCCAGCTATGCATTGTTTACATTCATTTCCACTATCTTCATGAAAATCTCCAAGGCCCACTTAATCCCATTGGGTGTGACAGTGCCAATGAAAGAATGCCTGCTTTGCTAATAACAGGAAAACCACACAAGACTGTCCTTGTGTGGAAACCACCTACATCTGCATTGTTCCTGACTCTGGATTCAATGGAGCATCACAGAGTTGCTGACACTTCTAGTCTTCTGGAGGCAACCGGTCATGCTGCATAGCACATCTGCATCTCAGATACCTTCAATATGTGATTGCTGGGAGAAATGAAAATCTTGGTTACAGAGTACAATAGCTACTGAATGATGGGAGCAGTACTAAGTGGATCTACTCAGAAGTAAGTCATTTTTATGCAATGGGGTAATTGCTAGGAATATATTCTTACGAATGCAGCTCAAGTAAAGAGATGAGGTGTAGAGATAAGAACATAAGAAGAGTCCTTATGGGTCATGCCAGTGGCAAAATGGGGAAGGGAAAATGGCCCTAGAAAAGGGCCCAGCCTGACCACCAAAGTAGGAACTGAACAGCCCTGAGAGTCCTGTGCTTGTTCAAACTGCAGAGTAAGGGGTGAGGCTGCACCTGGCTCCTTCCTTGCCAGGTTGGATGGGCTTGTCTCTCTTTGCTGCAAGGCCAGATTAGCATATCTCTTGCCACAACAAAGTTGGTCTGGGTAGGGACACCCCACAGTGTAGCAAGGCCAAGAAGGAGTGTCGCTCACCATGGAGAGGGTAGGGTAGGGAGGCAAGGTGAAGGACAGACCATGCAGGTCCTTCACTGTCATGAACAGACCAATTCCAGGCAGGGATACTCCTTTTGTATGTCTCCAGCTTGTAATGATTTGTAACTGTTTCCACTTTATAATGGAGTGGCTTCTAGACTTGAATGCCCCAGTGGGTGGAGAGGTCCACTAGGCCACTGATCCACAGGAATTTCCCCCTGTGGCCTTAATGGCCAATTCTCCCGAGCCCATCTAGTCCCGCATTTTGTTCACAAAATAACTCTGATTACTTTGTCCTTAGTATTCATTATGTCCCCAAATTAAGGATAGTTTTGTAATCAGCTGTTGGAACTCAGTCATCTATCTTAGAACTCCATCTTGATGATCTTCTGTAGTCAAGAGACTGATTAGTAATACAGGACTTGAGTTTCCCTTGAGCATTGATCATATTGCTGTAAGTTCAGAAACCACTTTTATCTCTTATATTCTTATCAAGACATGCTTCTATTGAGCCTATGAGCAGAGAATTTCAAAGACTCAATATGTTCTGGTGTGTGAACCATATTCTCAAAAGTTTGTCTCTAATTATATGACTCCCTTCTTGTGTATGTTCATTTTTGTTGTTTCCTTTATCCATAATAATTGTGTAAGTTAGATGAAGTCTGTTGATTCAAGTTTTACTATTCTTTGCCTTGGATTTTTAATCTAGACCAAAATTGCCATTTGATAATAGAATGTTATATTTGGAACTGCTAATCCTCCTATCGTTTTCTCATTTGGGAATATTTTAAAATGTATTCTTGGTTTCTTACTATTCCAAATAAATGTCTCTGTCTTTGCCACTCTGTTGATATTCCTTCTATATGTATAGGTATCATTTAGAACTAAAAAATATTTTGGTGATACATTCATTTGGATTGTTGAAATTCTACCCAGCCATGAGATTATTATTGTTTTTCATCTGGATAACTCTGCTTGTATAAGCTTTCAGCTATTCTGATAATTATTTTGAAAAAGTTACACTTTTGTCTAGTCACATTTATCTCCAGATATTTAAAAGGATCAGTGACTACTGTGCAATCTGTACTCTTTATAATATCTTCTTGATGTTGCATTACAAATTTCATTATCATTTCTGTCATCTTGTTAATTTTATATCCTGAAACAGATCCAAATTCTTCAATATGTTCCATTATATACTGTAATGATTTTTGTGGATCCAAAACTGCTAAAACTCCGTCTGCATAACTTTTAAATTCTGTCATCCATCAAACAAACATGCACCATGTTCAAGTCAGCATTAAAAAATTACCAACAAACATTCAGGAACAAACTTGTATGGATAAACCCCAAGATCCTCAATGTAGCACTTTCTGCCTCCTGTCAAAGACTCATAAAATTGGCAGCATTGGGCATCTCATTGTCTCAAACATAGGCACCAATACTTATAGGAATATCAGGATATATGTTCTCCATCTTGATACCATACTTTATTAATATCTCCAGCAATGTCCATGATACCACAGAGGGAACTGCAGTCCATCTCCTATCTCCCAGAACTTACTCCTTTAACCCCATGGCACAGCTATGGGTACTGGCATGTTTCTACAGTATGCTAACATTTTTATGGCGGATCTAGAAGAGCGTTTTCTGAGTTATGGCAACTCCACAGGGTTTTCAAGGCATGAAACACTGATAAGGTTTGCCATTGCCTGCCTCTTCATAGCAACCCTGGCATTCCTTGGTGGTCTCCCATGTCAATAACTACAAAAGCCAATTCTGTTTAGTTTCCACAATCTGATGCGATGGTGCTAGCCTAGTCTAGGTCAGTGCAAACCCTATATGCATCTCTCATGTGGGGTTAGTTTACTTCTGCAGATTTATGTAACACTGACCCTTCTGGCAAAGCCAGACCATTCCAATAAGCCAAATCAACCAGCTTCTGTTTATTTTTTCCCAAGTGTTCTAGGTTTTAAAGGCCACAGATTTATAAACAAGGCAAGAAAAAAAACACAGCAGCATGTACAGCAGCATATTGGCCAAGAGGACAACCTGATCCCACCAATCAGTGGCTAAAGGATAAAAAGAAAGTCCATGGATATCGTGCAGACATTTGCTTTCATAAGTCCCACTGCGTTCATTAGGACTATTTCCGAGTAAAATATGAATGGGACAGGGAGAACAATAGTTTCAACACCGGACCCCTCTTATTTTCTTTTGAGCACTCAAACGTGCTGAATTCTGAATGTATATAGATCTATAAATCTCGCTCCTAGTCCCCAGGGCTGCAAAGGGGGCTCATTTAAATCAGTAATTCGAAGTAACATGTCAACGATCAGGCCGTGCAAGCTTAGTAACCTGAGCCGACCGGGAAGGGCGGGCTATAAAAACAGAGAGCGAGAGGACTGCCGCCTCCCGCGTCTCTGCATTGAGACGCTTGTATTTTGGTTTCCTCCGGTATGACATCACCACGTCTGTGAGGTCATGAGGCGTGAT
The DNA here is from genome assembly GCF_049243985.1 of Paroedura picta. Lineage (NCBI taxonomy): Eukaryota > Metazoa > Chordata > Lepidosauria > Squamata > Gekkonidae > Paroedura > Paroedura picta. Next base: position 96,656,795 of record NC_135372.1, on the reverse strand, counting down.
GACGCAGACGACGTCGGCGTGCCCTGCGTACTACTCGCTCGCTCCCCCTCCCCCCATGCAGGTCTGAGGAGGCGGCAGTGGCGGCTTACGGGCGGCCCGGGGCCTAGTGCAAGTGGCCGGGCTGGCGCGGGCGAAGGGGGCCCCGGCGCCATGGAGGGGATGGACGTGGACTTGGACGCCGAGCTGATGCAGAAGTTCAGCTGCTTGGGCACCACCGACAAGGACGTGCTCATCGGCGAGTTCCAGCGGCTTCTCGGCTTCCAGCTCAGCCCCGCCGGCTGCGCCTTCTTCCTGGACATGACGAACTGGTACAGCAGGGGCGGGGGCCGGGGGGGCAGGCGGGGAGACTGGGCCGGGGAGGGGGGCGCTGCTCCGGAAGGGTGTCTTGACTGAGCCACTTCATTGGCTGAGCGTCAGGCCTGCGCAGGCCCGTCTCGCTTTCTGCCCCGGGGAGCGCTGCTTTCGCCGAGCCCCTCACCCTGCTACGGGGTCGTCACGTGCAAGCGTGCTGGGGGGGGGGAGGAGGAGGAGGAGGAGGCTGGGCCAGCCGGGCCAGCCGTACCCTTCGCGAATCTGTCTGGGGTGACGCCGCGAGCGAGCCTGCGTGCCTCTGTCAAGAGGACAAACTCCGTGCAATGTAAACAGTCCTCAGTGTGACGCTTCTTCTCTTGTGGGACGCGTCGTACGAGTGTCGCCCAAATAAAAAGGAGCAGTGGGCTGAAGCCTGCCGTTACTTCTGTTGCTCGTCCTAAAATCTGGCCTTCGTGACAGATTGTATCACCCTGTGGGTCGGTCTGTGTCGGAGGGCTGTTTGGTGTTAGAACAGTTCCTTGCTGCTATAATAAGTTGGGTGTATTTGATGCTATCCGAGTAAGCCGCCTGTCATCCCCCCCTGTCCCCCCTTTCCATTGTAAATGGAAGGTGGGTTGGACTACACAATGGGAATGTGTACTATCAAGTTTTCAATGCTCAAGAATTTTGGATTGTAGGGAAAAGAACATAATTCTGCAGCTTTTCTGCATCAGCTTCCCAAATATTGTCAATATCCTTCTTTACGGTTTAAAAAGTTGTTGAAATTTGGTATCTGCTTTGAATTATTGACATTCATGGGACCTGTCAGATCATTTCTTCTACTTTTGACTTGCAAAGTACTTGCAACTCTCTTCATGGCAACCCTGCGAGGTAAGTCATGCTGCTGTATTTTTGAAGAGTGGGATCTGAATGACAATGGTGTTCTGCACAATGGATCCCTGACAAAGATTGGAATTGAATCCTATTTTAAGGTAGATTTCTCTCCATGAGCTCTCATTAAATAACATCGGAGAATAAAATAGCATGTCATCTCAATTCACAGGCTACGCTGATCAGATTTCCCCATACTATACAATCAAGAGTATGGAGTCATAAGAATGTTAATTAGTTGTTTTAAAAGTAACATAGGCATTGTGTGAAAATCTGATAGTATGGTATCCAGGCATGTTTTCGGTAGATAAAGTGATGCACACAGTCGTCCAATTTTTTTTTTGTCCTTCCAGCCCCGCTACCCCTCTGCAACCTGTATAACCGTCATTCCTTGGTGTGGCAAAATTCTTTAACAAATATCAGAAATATCAATTTAATACATAATTTCAATACATATCAATAAAGTATTGAAAATTTGCCAACTATTATCAGCAAAACCATATGCAAGAACCGTATAAGTGTATATAATTACAGTGTGCATAGCACTTCCTTCAAGTGGAAGAAGAATTGGGGTGATGCTTGCAAAACAGCGCAGTGAGAATTGGTGACAGGCCTGAAGAAAAATATCATGTTACTTTGACAGAAGTAACTTTGAGGGGAAATGAGCAGCTAAAACTTTCGATGATATACAAGTAAATAACACAATGTATGTGTGTTGCAAGTGTTGCCACCTTGCAGCCAGGTTGGATTTTCTTGGTGGTTTCCCATCCAAGAACTAATCAAGGCTGACCCTGCTTAGCTTCTGAGATCTGATGAGATCAGCTAGCCTGGGCCATCCAGGACAGAGCCTTTATTAAAGGTTTCGTCTGGGTAGTTGGCAACCATGAATACATCATAGTGTGGGACATTCATTGTCTAAATTACTGTAAATAAAGTGTTTGTTCATAGTGAAGGAGCATGATCATTTGGGATGAATCATTATTGCTGATTCCATTGTCCTATTGAATACTTTACATTTACCCCCTTTTGCTGTTCTTGGGGTTCCTTTTTCCCCCAGGGTCAGCACTGGGGGTCTTTTGGGGATGCAGCAGCAAGGGGGCAGGCAAGGAGGTCACACTGCAGACAGAAATCTCTTTCTTCCATGGAAATTATTGGCTTATCCAAGCGTTTTTCTATAAGTCAAAGGCATGTGGGGAAAGAATCCAGTTGAAATGAGTACTACTTCTTGTTGATACCGATGTCACATCATAGTTGACCTGTAGCATCCCCATAGTGTTTTCAAGACAAGAGACATTCAGAGTTGGTTTGCCATTGCCGTCTCCACATTGCAGTCTTGGGCATTTCCCATTCAAATATGAGTCAGGGCCAACCCTGCTTAGTTGGGCTAGTCTGGGTTAAACATGTCAGGGCCAGTGTTGTTTACTTCCCAGTAAACATGGTTGGAATTGGACTATTGACTAAGTAGTATTCATTCTAGTTTTTTTTGCCATCGGTGTGTATTCAACTTACAACAACCCTGCAGGGTTTTCAAGGGCAGGAGACGTTGAGAGTTGGTTTACCATTGCCTGCCTCTGCATAACAACCCCTGGTACTCTTTGGTGGTCTCCCATCCAAATACTAACCTGGTCCTGGGGTGTAACAAGATGGGGTCTGGGTTATTCAAGGCAAGGCAGGTTTAGTTTCTCTGACATTTTATTTTTATTGTTAGATAACTATGTGAGGTAGGCAAGGCTGAGGCATCGGCTTAATTCACACACAAAAAAATTCATGATTGGATAAATTTATGCCTGTGTAGTGGATAGGAGTGTGGACTTGTAATCTGTTGAGCCAGGTTTGATTCCCCACTCCTCCTCCACATGCAGCCAGCTGGCTGACCTTGGGCTCGCAGCACTGATACAGCTGTTCTGATTGAGCACTAATACCAGGGCTCTCTCAGCCTCACCTACCTCACAGGGTGTCTGTTGTGGGGAGAGGAAAGGGAAAGCGATTGTAAGATGCTCTGAGATTCCTTCTTCTAATTACCACTTACATATTTTTAAAATAGATAGATATGCAAGACTTGAGAATAACTATAACCTGATTCTTTTTAGAATGTTTTAAACCTACAAAATCGTATCAGAATCCAGCTCAAGCAAGAGACCCATACAAAAAGAAAACATCAGTAGGTAAATTTAACTGAGGTTTGAAAACCAAACTGAAGAATACAACTTTAACCTGGTGCCCAAGTTATCTGGAAAGTGGTAGGCTTGTTTGAATGATTGATAGCCCCACTGTGTCATTAAAAATGATTTCTGTGTATAGAAAGCAAGCATGTCAAATGGAAGGCTAGGCTACAAACCATCATGGCATCTAGTTTTCTGTGTTTAGGAAAGTATGTAGATTTATTTCAGTCATATAATCCACCTCCTAAAATTTGCACTTCACATACAAACTTATGGCTTCATTTGCAGTTTTGTGAAAACAAGTCCATTGGGGTTGCCCAAGGCCATTCTGAGTCTAAGGGTTTTAATCTAGGCTAGGTCTTCTACAGCTATACTAATAATTCTAATCTCTATACCCTGCTGTCTTTAGAACAGCAGGTAACTTTTCAGCAGCTTTTATTGGAGACTGGGACAAACTGTTGATCCATATAGTAGTATATACCAGTGGTCCGCAACCTTTCTAAGGCTGCGGACCGGTGGGGGGGAGGGCGATCCAGCGGCTGCACATGCGCAAACTCACGTTTGCGGCCGGTCTGCGCATGTGCTTTTGTGCCATGTGCGGCCGCAAACACTCATGCGCAGCAATTTCGCTCATGCACGCATTTGTGGCCACTGCTTCCCTCCCCCCCCCACACACAAAAAGAAGCTTGCCGGGCCACAAGGTAATTGGCCGCTTTGGCGGCCGATATGCTTGCAACCTGGGAAGTTTCTTACTGCGGGGGTGGGTGGGGAGAGGGAGCCGCAGCCCGGTGGTTGGGGACCACTGGTATATACACTGTCATCACGTAATTGGCGATGTGGCTTTTAGTCTGTTAGAAAGAATGGTGTATAAAGCCTATTGCTCTGTCCTGGTGAATAATCATTGCACTTTGGGAAGCCTGTGCTATGCATACTTGCTTAATTATAGTGTTCATAGGATAGCGGTAGTATGGCCATATGCATAAACAAACCTTTAGTAGTTGTTCTGATGCTTCAGATAGATATGATGCAATTGTTAAATGGGGTATGTATGCATGAGGGAATGGGAATAAAGATACACGTATGTTTTTCATATTTTTTTCTCACTCTTCTTCTGAGTAGTTCAAAACATCATGTATGATTTTCCCGTCTCATACCTTGAACTCAGTTATTTCATGTCTTTCATCAAGCATTACCACATGCCTCTAAATTCATATTTGACCTGTATTAGGAATGAGGGTGTGTGATAATCATTTTTGCAATATGTTTTGAGTGGAGGAGTTAGAATTTTGCCCATTGCATGAATGGGCTGTGATACCATTTGGTGTTGTTAGAAGTACTTCTATTCTGGAAACAGGAGAGAGGCTGCTTCCTTGCCTTGGTTCTAAACCTGGCTGTCATTGGTGTACTTTCTAAAAGTCAAAACTTGCGTTCTATGTTTCAGTTGATTATGTTTTCACCTACGTCTTCTCCTGGGCTTCTTCATTGAAGAAGAGTTGTTTTTTATATCCAGCTTTTCACTGCCCAAAGGAGTCTCAAAGTGGCTTACAGTTGCTTTCCCTTCCTCTCCCCACAAAAGACACCCTTGTGAGGTAGGTGAGGCTGAGAGAGCTTTGAGAGACCGCTCTGTGAGAATAGCTTCTAACAGAGCTGTGACAAACCCAAGGTCTCCTAGCTGGCTGCATGTGGAGGAGTGGGGTTAACCACTACACCCCACAGTCATGAGTATCTGAGCTCCCAATTATTTCCTCAAGTGTATGAGAAGTGCTCTAGTTGGGTTTGCTGCCTGCATCAAACCCACAGTTGTGCTTGACTCATAATTATCATGTTCTCTTTGTGGTGGGCAATGCTTTCAACTGATGTATGAAGGAGCAGAGTTGGGTCCCACGGTTTATGTCATCCTGCAGAGGCAGATCCTACTCCAGAATTCCATCTCTGTTCTGGTAGAGATTAGCAACTAAGAAACAGTAGCAATCTGTGTTTGAATGCTGTGGTGTGCACTACCCTTTCCATGAAGTTCCTGTCATGATGGGTATCTGTCTAAAGCCTGATTATAGGATTTTTGTAGGGACAAGGAACATTATTCAACTCAAGTTTGTTTTCTTTTGGATTCCATTATTATTGGAAGCTGAGTATTTGAGCTTTCCTATGGTCTTTATAACCAGCTTTCCTTCTCTCCCTGCTCTGTTGTGCTCATATTTACCCAGAATTCCATAGATATCATAGTTAAGGGATGTGTCCTCTTGTCATGCTTCATGATTCATGAGCTGTGTTGCATTCCTGCAATATATGTTGTGTAGTGTTTTGGCTACTAAACAAATACTCTCACACCTATTCATGAACCTTACCAACCTTCCTGATTTGTATACATCATTCAAAACATCGATGTAAGAAGCAATAACTAATCCTATTAGCATGAATAGGATGCTGGCATTTTACCAACGTATATTTCCCGAATCCTCTGAGCCGGTGTAGTAGAGTTCATGTACTTGTGCAGTATAATTGTGGTCCCTTTCCGATGGCTTTAGTAAGGCTTTTTCTTGCACTGTTCATTAACATCAGAAGCCCAGGTTTTATATGAAAAGTTCATTCTGTATCAGTGTTGCCTGTCCCAGAAATTGTAGCTGTTCTGTTTTGGGGAGCAGGTGAAGTGTAGACCCCTTCCTAGCTGAATTTCCAATATTCCTGGGCAAGTGGATGGGTGAACATATATAGAGTTCAATTGGTAAGGAGGCATGGCATGAATTCCTTGTGACCTTGGACTTTCAACATTATTGAATCGTGTAGGACCACCACTGCTTTTGCACTTGTAAGCATAACACTGTAAGAGATTCTGATCTGGTTTGGTTAGCTGTTTGCATTAGTGCTATAGAAGCATTGTGTGTGCCCACAAGAATCTTCACTGCAGTCTTATTCTTCTCGGACTCCATGAGGATTATGCTCTGAATGTTTATTTACCAGTAAACTCCTTATAGTGTGATGTCTTTTTAATTTTTTTAATTATATGGTAGTTTAAAAAGATTTTCTGGCTAGACACTACGTATGTATAGTATATTTTTAAAAAACACTTTCTTGTCAGATTATCTGGCATATAAATGCTGCTGTTCACTGTACTTAACTGGTGCTGAACATGCTTGCCATTAGTTTTCTTATCCACCAGATGCTATATAATCTTAGAAACCCTGCTGACTATGAACAAAGTGCCTAGCACTTCAGATTTCTGTATTGGGTTTAGTATTTGGCCAGTTTACTATTAAGCCTTGCTAAGTGTCCAGACATGTCTGGGCATGTTCTGGTTCTTCAGCAATGTATAGCTCCTACCTATTAAATATTGTTTCTTTGACTTTTATTAGGTGACTTAACTCGTTAGCAAGTGTGAGTCAGGAGGAAATTTTAGGTTTGAATTTTTCTAATAGAGTTAAGACATATATATAGATCAGGGGTCCACAAGCTTTTTGAGCCTTGGTAGCTGGAGGAAACAGAGCCAGCCACCAAATGGTAGTCAGAGGAGGTGGAACAAATCACAAAATGGGGAGTAAAGTCATGCATAACTGTAGTTCTTCAGCATTTGAGGCAGATGCTCTGTTAACAGGAAACTTTTTAGAGTAAGCATATTATTTTTAAACAAAATTTGCATATACAGAGTGTGTGTGTGTGCTAGCTAAGAAACACTAACTGGCAGCTTCTGGCTGATCTCCAGTGGCCAATCAGAACCTCTGCTGGGCAGAAGTTCCACCTACCCCTACCCACATTTTAAAAACACTTTGTGGGCACCATGTCATTTATAGATGCCACATAGGGGATCTCTGATGTACATGAATTTCTGCCCCGTTTAAGCTATAGAATAGCACTACACTAAAGTTTATCATAGAATCATAGAGGTGGAAGGGGCCATACAGGCCATCTAGTCCAACCCCCTGCTCAACGCAGGATCAGCCCAAAGACTTGCTTGAAGACTGCCAGTGAGGGGGAGCTCACCACCTCCTTAGGCAGCCTATTCCACTGCTGAACTACTCTGATTGTGAAAAATGTTTTCCTGATATCTAGCCTATATCATTGTACTTGTAGTTTAAACCCATTACTGCGTGCCCTTTCCTCTGCAGCCAACAGAAACAGCATCCTGCCCTCCTTTAAGTGACAACCTTTCAAATACTTAAAGAGGGCTATCATGTCCCCTCTCAACCTCCTTTTCTCCAGGCTGAACATTCCCAAGTCCCTCAACCTATCTTCATAGGGCTTGGTCCCTTGGCCCCAGATCATCTTCATCGCTCTCCTCTGTACCCTTTCAATTTTATCTATGTCCTTCTTGAAGTGAGGCCTCCAGAACTGCACACAGTACTCCAGGTGTGGTCTGACCAGTGCCGTATACAATGGGACTATGACATCTTGTGATTTTGATGTGATGCCCCTGTTGATACAGCCCAAAATGGCATTCGCCTTTTTTACCGCTGCATCACACTGCCTGCTCATGCAACTGCCAGTCGCTCCCATGCCTAGCGCCTGCTGTATTTTAGGTACAGCGGGCTTGATTACTAGTTTATTTATTAAAGGAAAGGGTGTTATAAGAAAGTGTGTATCTAAAAGTGTTTTAAAATAGGGTTCTTCCTGTCATCACCCCAGAATCAGTTCCTTCTTAAACATGGCAACAAGATGCAATCAATATCGGGCTCTTCCACCAGGTCTATGGTTGAGGCCGGTGTGCTAAGGAAGAGCTGGACCCCCCCCCCCGGGTTACTCTTGGCGGGTTTATGGTTATCATCCTCACACACCCCTTGGTGGATAGTAGGCGAGTTTGGTTAGATTTAGTCCGCTGCTTCGGGACATTTTGGGATTGTTCTATTTGGTTTTAGTAGAATTTTATTGGGATATTTTATTGGGGTTTTTATACATGTTGTAACCTGCCATGAGCCATTGAGAGTGGTGGGCTATAAATCTAAATATAATAATAATAATATTATAATAATTTCCACTGAGAGTTATTTTTTAAATTATGTTTTTAAAGGGGGCATTTCCAATTAAATTATCCTTGTAATTCTTAGTTTTTGTGCAATTCCAGAAAAATATAAATATACATCACTTATGTAATTTCCCCCCTTTTTCACTATAAAAGCTGTACAAGTTTTACCAAGTGAGAAGATAGTTTCAAAATTGCTGAAATTGGGAGTATAGATGAAGTAGCTCACTGTGGCCCTATCTTAAACTCATAGAATCATCTTTTCCCTCTTAATAAAACAGTAAGGGGTGTTGGGGTGGGCTCAGTCCGTGATGGGGGGGCCAACAATTGGTCCCTTGACTCTGGACTGACAAGTGGAGGGGCCAATCGGAAGTCGCAAAGCACCTTCCTATTGGACCCTCACCAGGACAGACCAAAATTCCATCCAGCCAGGGGCAATCTGGAGAAATGGCTTCCAGTCTGCTCCTGACCACCACAGGGAGAGGAGGTCAGTAGGACTGCCAAGGGGGGTGAGAGGCTTGGACAGGCTGCCGCCAGCCCTTTTCGCCCCAAGGCTATCCTAACTGTCATGTCCAACTGTAAATTGCCTCAGAATCCTAATAGAGCTGGCAGGAGGCTGGAGAGTGCGCTTCCTCCCCCTCCCTTGAGGCCTGCTGCGAAGGAGCTTCTGTCAGCCCCTTACTAAGGGGAGGAATGCGTTTCCAAGAGCAACACAGGGAAGCCTGAGGGCCTTCCTTTTGAGGGGGGGACCTTTCAGAAAAGCCCCTTCTCATCTGTAAACCGCCCGTGGCGCCCGATTGGTCCCTCCGATTCCCAGCCCCAGGAACTGCGAGCCGCGCGCAGCGCGGCTCGCAGTTGCTCCCGGCCTGACGAAGCGCCTCTCGCCGTGTCAGGCCGCCGCCCGAGGGAGCCCCCGGCAGTCGCGCGGAGCGCGGCTGCCGGGGGCTCCCTGCCTGTCAAGCCACACATCAAACCGCCGCCCGTCAAGCCTCCCGACAAGCCGCCGCCCGTCAAGCCGCCCTGCCCATCAAGCCGCCGCCTTCGTCAGACCGCCGGGCAGGGAGCCCCCGCCAGCCGGCCTGCGCGCCGCTGGCAGGGACTCCCCTTTAAACATCTTCGGAAGTGCCGCCATTTCGGAAGTGCCAGAGAGAAGACGGCGATTGCAAATGGCGTCGCTAACTCCCGAAGCGCCGCGCCGCCTCCACGCTTCCTGCCACCTTCGACCCCCCCCCATAGGCACGCCTCACCAATGCCCGCTAAACGCCGGGCCTGCGCCTCGCCGACCCTCAGGAGCCGCCGCCGCCGCCCCGGGATCCGCCAGCAACCGCGGTAAGACCTCCCACGCCCCCTTTCTGCCGCCCCACGGATGCCGCCCCCAGCCTCCTCACCCACACCATGCCATCGAGCCGTTGGGGGAAGCCTGCGCCAGTCCGCGGTGGGGGAGGCCACTGCCATCTAGCGCCCTTTTTATTTAGAAATAAAATGGGCTCTAAATCTAGTTTAAAATATTGCTATGGCCGGGGATTAGACACAGCCAAGCCATGTGTCTTACTTCTTTGCAACTCTATGCAGATTTGAGGCCACTGCACACCGTTATTCTGCAGATGAAACTGGTTTTTTGTCTCCTGTTTCATCTGCACAACCCTGTGCAGGAGGCCTCAAGTCTTTCAATTCAACAGCAACAACCTGTGTGGGAGGCCTTAAATGTTTCTTCTCTACCTCAACCCTCTCCAAAGTAGCCGTTTCTACCTGGGGAGCTGATCTTTATTCTCTGCAGGTGAGCTGTAATTTGAGGAGCTCTTCAGGCCCCACCTGGAGTTGGAAATATTCCTGGAGGTTTGGAGGTGGGACTTCAAAATCGTACAATGCCTCAGAGTCCAGCCTTCTAAGGAGCCATTTTTGCCTGCAGTTGGGAGGGAGTGGTGCAGATTCTATCCCTCCTGGGCTATGGGCTATGGCCAGCCCTTACCAGCAACTGTTTGTATTCTGGGGCACAGACAGGCAGACCAGCATCAGTCCTGTGAGTCTGGAAAGTGCAGGAAGATCTAAATAAATACTTACAGCCTGAAACTGTAAATAGTGAAAGGGAGAGGAAGGGGATTGGAAAATGCTTTGAGACACCTGAGGCCTGCTGGGTCACTGCGGCCCATTCCCAGTTCTCTCAGACATCTCACAGCCCCACATACCTCACAGGTAGACTATTGTGGGGAGATGAATGGAAAAGGTGTTTGTAAACCACTTTGAGACTTCTTTGGGTAGTAAAAACAGGGTACAAAAATCCGTTCTTCTTCTAAGGAGCAACCATGAAAGAAGCATGTGGGCACATAACATTTTATCAACAGTGAAAAAATGAAGAAGAAGGAACAGGGTAGACACCTGCGTATTGTGACTACCCCATGTGTATTAGGGCAGAGGGGCATTTCGGTGTCTATGGTCTAATTCACACAAGAAAGGAAATGATGCAGAACTGGGGGAATTGGTTGCCATGTAATCTTCCCCTAAGAAGAGTCTCCAGTCTGATTTTCCCATCACATGTCTGAAGACATGACTCTGGAAAGCTCATCTGTAACCACTATGCCACAATTCCCAAAGGTCAGTCCTGTCCCACACTCAATGAACATTCCAAACCACAGGTTCTTGACACCTATATCTCCACACCCATGCCCTCATTTGCCACTACGCCACCACAACCTCCCACACAACACACACATTCAACCCCATGCCCTTACAGACTGGACAACTCCTCCCCTTCCTCTTCCCACTGCCAAGCTCTAGCACCCGTTGTATTCTTGGATACAATGGGCTTTGCCCCTAGTGCAGATATAAAGCATGACCGTAGTTAAGCATTACATATGAATTACTAAAGCATTAATAGGGTTGGTCACATATCTGGATTTGAAATGAGTTCACAATCCTGGCTTTGTGTAACTAACTGCTCCACATGTTTTATAAATCTGAGGTTCTTTTGAGTTCCTTCTTTTTTACTGTTGTCACAGAACTTGTGTTCTGTTTCCTTTCATCTCCCCCCCCCCCCCCGCACCCATACCTAAAAATTTCAGCTCTTCCAGGTGGCACTGGCATATAAGAATTTGAAATATTTTCCCAAACCTTTTGCAATTTGAAAGTGGTTGAAACATGGACTTTACAGGGTACGTGTAATGAAATCTTTCTCATATAATCATACTTCTTTTTTTTTCTTGAAAACGTACTATGGTGGGGAGGGGGAGGGAAACATGCCAAAATATCTGCTGGAGCTAACAAAACCTTTATAGGGTACATGCTAGCAAACAAGATGCAACTGCAGTTCTGAAGGTGTCATGTTTTATAAGATTTAGCTACTCTGTCTCCCCTCCCACCCAGTATTACAATTTTTTAAAAGTTTTGTCTGATTAACTGTCCTGCTCTAGCCAGGCCAAATAATATCCTTATCCATGGTTCCTCTATATATTTGTGAAACAGCCTGGGGGTGGGACGTGTCCGGCTGCCCAAGTTGGAATACGGCCAATCAGGGTGGAGCCAGCAAAGCTTTGATTGTCCCTGCCCCTGCAGCTGCTGCCTTCTGTCCCTTGACTCTAGCCTCTCAGATGCGCCTCAGTGTCTGGAGCCAGCAGCAGGTAAGGGGAGTGGGCTCTGGGCAAAGGGTCGTGGTGCAGGGCCTGCTAACGAGGGCCTCCTGCCCTGGTAGCTGGGCCTGGCTGATTGCCTGCTAAGGAGCTCTGTCCTGGCCTTGCTAATGAGTAATGGGACAATCAAAGATCTATGAAGCACAATAAAATTTTATCACGTTCACTGTTGGAAATCCAGCTAGTGGCCCTCTCTGACTTTGGCAGTGTCCCTAGAACAGGCTTTCTCAGCCAGGGTTTCATGAAACTCTCGGGTTTTGAAATGGCCCTGGAAAGATTTTGGCAATTGGATGGAAGTTAATTAATTTTTTATAATTAAAAAATAAATTAAAAAAAATATTGGGTGAGATGACCATATATGGTCATATGGACCCATTCCCCATGCCCTAAATGGCCAGTGATGGCTCTCCAGATGTTCATGGCGTACAATTCCCATGAGTCAGCAGGTGCTCTTGGGAGTCGTCGTTTCTGGACATCTGGAGAAGAAAAGAAAGCAAGCAAGAGGAAGGAAAGGAGATGAAGGAATATAGGGGGGAAAAGAAGAGCGAGTGGAGGAACGTGATCCTCCCTTAGGCCGTGGCGCAGAGGATCATTTTAAGGCCACCCATTGGCCTCCTTAAGGCCACTGGGCAACCTTGCTTGCTCTCTGCACAGCTCAGGCAAGGCTTCAGAGAAACATTTAAAGGCCCTGCCACCCCTATGGAGCCAGTGGGTGGCCTTGCCTTGCTCTCTGCAGCATGTCTGACTTAAGCGAGGCGGCGGCAGCTGGTTCCTGGACTGAGGCAGAGGCAAGAATCCTTTGTCAATAAAAAAGTTTTTAAAAACTCACACAAACTGCCAAGCCCCGAAATATCCGTATGGGCTTCTGTGGTTGTAGGAGGTGGAGCTTCACAATCCTCAGGTTTCAAACCACGAAGCTCCAAATTTTGTGGGTTTTAGGACATTGTGGTTCATTTAGTGCCCATCTGTTTATAATAATTGAATAATTTGGCTAGATGCAGCAGAGTGAAAGTGTACATATTTAGAAAGTATTTTAGAACAGGCATACTATGAAGGTTCTCTTTAGAAAATAGACATTTGAAAAGTGTATGAACTTAGCATGTTCTCTAGGACAGTGGTCCGGAACCTTCCGGTTGCCGCGGACCGCTGCAATGGAGTGGCGGGAGAGGGCGGCCCGGGGCCCCGCGCACGCGCGGCAGCCCCAGCGCAAACGTGCATGCGCGGACTGCCGCGCACACGCGTTTGCGCCACCGTCATGCTGGCGGCCGTGGCTCTCGCTCCCAGCCCCTCCGGGCCACCAGCAAATCGGCCACCAAAGTGGCGGATTAGCTTGCACCTCGGCAAGCTTCTCTTCCCCACCTCCCGAAACAAGAAGCTTGCTGGGCTGCGAGCTAATAGGCTGCTTCGGCGGCCGATTTGCTCACGGCCTGGCGAGCTTCTCGCTTCGGGGGGGGCGGGAAGAGGGAGCTGCGGCCCGGCACCGGGCCACGGCCCGCGGGTTGGGGACCACTGCTCTAGGAAGTATTGTGTGGCAGAAAACATCCCTGACAGCTTCCCCAAATCTCAGATGGTTATCTGCTCTGTTCCCAATTGATGCATGGTTAGGTGCTTCTAGTAAGGTCTTGTCTTTTGCACCACTGAAGCACAAGTGAAGTACCTTCTGAATCCTCTGTGCACAATGCATTTCTTTGCTACCTCAGTGTGTGTATACACTAGCTTTAAAGCCCGTTCCTTGAAAGTGCCTCCTCCCTTAAGACGGCTTTGGGCCACAGCTCACAGCCACACCAAGTGGGGCGGGTGGGGACTGGCCAGCTCCTTAGCAGGCAGTCAGCAGGCCAGGAGGCACTCATTAGCAGGCCCAGCCTAGCAGGCCAGCAGGCCCTCATTAGCAGGCCCTCCACCATGACCCTTTGTCCAGGGCCCTCTCCCCTTACCTGTTGCTGGCTCCAGGTACTGAGGCGTGTCTGAGAGCAAAGATGCTAGAATCCAGGGATGGAGGGCGGGAGCTGCAGGGGCAGGGCCAATCAGGGTGCAGCCAGCAATTGGCCCTATTCCAACTTGGACAGCCGGATACATTCCACCCCCCAGGCTGTTTCACAAATACATAGAGGAACCATGGATAAGGATGTGTGTGCGTGTGTATACATACTCATACACACACACACACTTTAGCCAAATGTCAAAATAGGCTGTGGCTCGTAAAAAAGATACAGGAACAAAGGCTCGTCAACCCACGAAGTGAAGAACAAAGAAATGACCAACTCAGCGGCATGTGGGGGAAAAATTAATGTTGTAACCAGCATGTCCAATTTATTCATGGATCAAGCCAAAACGGGATCTGGATATTAATTCCCCACTTTCAAGAACACAGCTTTTCCTCAGTGGCTTGTCTATAAGGATAGATTCAAAAGGGTAGCCGTGTTGGTCTAAAGTAATACAATAAAATCAGAGTCCAGTAGCACCTTTAAATCCAACAAAGATTTATTCAGGGTGTGAGCTTTCGAGTGCAAGCACTCTTCGTCAGACTATCTGAAGAAGAGTGCTTGCACTCGAAAGCTCACACCCTGAATCAATCTTTGTTGGTCTTAAAGGTGCTACTGGACTCTGATTTTATTGTCCCTCTATATAAATCATCAATAATTTTTATTAAGTATTAAGTATTCAGTTTTCCTCGTAAGTTCAAATAATCATCTGTACAGAAAATATCCAATAAATCAGTAGGGTCCCACTTCTTGTATTACAATCTGTCTTCTAACAATTTTTTTCAAACTATATAAATCAAAAATAGAACCTCATTAGTCCATTTTTCCCATAGAAATAACCATCATATTTAGAAAGAGCATACAACATATTCCTTTAACCTATTAGTCTTTATGGTGTCACAAGAGTCATTTTGGTTTTACTATTACAAATTAGCCCCTTTAGTTGTCATCATGATGAAGAAAGGCAAGGGATGAATTTTCCATTCCACTGGAATTGAGTCAGGTAGAATGGGTAAAGGGATCAGGCCGTTAAATGCAGATGTACTTGAGATGATGTGGTGGAGTCATCAGACATTATTAATAGCCCAGAATTACAAAATTTCATTCTGTAATTGATTTGTAATGTGTTAAAGTGTCATTTAACTGCTTCTGTTGCAATCAGAGCCATTCTTGGAACCCCACGCCCCATTTTTCACTGCATTATTGGTTGCGAAAATGAATCTCCAATACAGCTGGTGGGAATTAAGAAGGGCTCTTACCACTGCTCCCTAGGGTTCTATAGCCAAAGGTTCAAACAGACATCACAGTCTTTTGATATAGGTTGCAGCTTCTATGTGGACATTTATACTATTTCAGCTGACTTGGAGACATTGCTTTCAGGTCTCTTGCTGGTTCTATAACCGCACTATGTTTTGGCTATTTCTGTACTTTACCTTGTGTTCCTACCATACAGACTTGAACAATTCTGTGGCAAAGCACATTGAACTTCAGTCAGGCATTTGCTTTGTCATTCTGACTCTTAGTTTGATCTTTTTTTTTTCTGTGTGTGTGTGTGTGGGGGGGTTGCCTTGCTCTAGCACTTCAGTTTTCTGCTGAACCTCTCTGTGTTGACTTCTTGCTGAAAATACCCAAGATTGAAATTAAGCATTAATTAATTTTGTCTGTAGGACAGCATGGTATTGGAAAACAGGCTTAAGCTATATTCAGTGAATGAGGTAGCCAGTCTGTTGTCCAAGTTGCATTTTTTCAGTTAGATTTTAACTGGAACAGACACTGAAGCCATTCCAAGTGGCAAAGCAGGGTGATGAAATACGACACATGGAAGGGAACAGAATTGGCAGTGAACCTCAGTGCATGATTAGCGTTTTCCTGTTTGAACCATATTTACTAGATGGAAAATAAAAACATTTCAAGCTGGGCTCTTGGTGCCTTGGGGGGGGGGGGTTCTCCTAAGGTGTATTTTTGCTGTTCTCACTATATGAGGTTATTTTCTTAGTAGACTCAAAATATTATATGTCTGCAGACTTTTGCATTTTTAGTGGTTTGAAGGAAGGAGATGTAAAGGAGAATGATACACCTGTAAAAAGGTAAAGGTATCCCCTGTGCAAGCACCAAGTCATGTCTGACCCTTGAGATGACGCCCTCTAGCGTTTTCATGGCAGACTCAATACGGGGTGGTTTGCCTGTGCCTTCCCCAGTCACTACCATTTACCCCCCAGCAGCAAGCTGGGTACTCATTTTACCAACCTCGGAAGGATGGAAGGCTGAGTCAACCTTGAGCTGGTTGCTGGGATTGAACTCCCAGCCTCATGTCTGCTGCATTACCACTCCGCGCCACAAGAGGCTCTGATACACCTGTGGTAACAGTTAAATTGAAGATATTTTGCTGAAACAGCAAGTTATAGATCATGATTTTATAGACTAATTTGAACTAATATCTAGAGTCCCATTGCAAGTTCTTTAAATCTCATTTATAGGAACAACAATCAGTTGGTGACATAAAACCAAGTATTTCTCTCCATTTAGTGGTAAATGTGGTAATTTAGTGGTAAATTTAGTGGTAAATTTAGTGGTAAATGTCAACATGCACATGCACATCAAATACATCTCATAGTATTTGAGTGAACTAGCAGTTTTAAGTATAACTCTGTCCTTGATCAAAAGGGGTGTGTGGTGGTATTGGTGCTGTGCTAAAGTTTCTAGAGATAATTAATAAAAGTCCAGATATCAGTTTGTCTGACCCATGACAATTGTGATCGTACTCCTTTGATTGTGTGTCATGCATATCCTTTTTCCAAGCCAAAAGGTTTGTGTGGATGAACTGTCAAAGGAAAGTATGCAGTACATGTTCATTACACTTGCAGGATATGTATGGGTTTCACTTGCTTGCTAATTCCTTGTCCACAGTTGGTTGCTGCAGACAAGGCAACTAGATTTCCAGACCAGAGAAGGTGAGCTAGAGGCTCTGAAGCAGAGAGCTATTGTATTAGCTGATCTTTCTACCTATCTTTTTCTGAATGTAATCATCATCATCATCCCACATAAAATGTGAATGGTATTCCCAGTGACATGCCAGCCTTCTGATTGGCCTTTGGAGGGAGGGCACTCCCAACTGAGGGACACTCAGAGGGGCTAGCACACCATCAAAAAACACTGGGGGGTGGAGCACTGATAGGCTCTCACTGGGATAGCATTCCCCCACTGAAGGCCGATCAGAGGCTCTTCCCTGCTCCCATCCTCCTTCTCCATGCCACTTCCTGGTATTTTTGATGAGGAGGAGCAGCCCCCAGGAGGTGAGGTGAGCCACAGAGCTGGGAAGCAGCATGATGAGTGAACCTGGTTGGACGCACCCCGTGTCACTTCTCTCTGTGCACTCCTGGCTGATGGGAGGACGGCAGAAACCGCCTCTTTGCTCCTGCCTCCTGGGTGGCCAATGGAGGCCAGGTAGCCGCATTCTGCTGTGTCACCCACCTCATCCTGCACTCCTGCCTCCCAAGAGGTCAAGGGAGCCTGCCTAGGTGTGTGCCACCTCATTGTGTTCCCTATGAGCCTAGCTCTTGTCAGGGTGAGGGATGCCCTTTACACATGGGCACCCTCACTGCCTAGCTTTCTTTGCTAGCCTGCCTTTCACCAGTGTGAGAGAGGCCACCCCATGCTCCCTGCAATCCTGCCTTCCTCCAGGACTTTGGAGGGCATCTGGCTGTGGTCCAAGCACCAGAAGGCTGCAACACCCATATCAAGCCTCAGCCAGGTGAGTGGGCACCAAGAGTTCTGCAGAGCATGCCAACCTAGCTGCCAAGCTTGCCTGCCCTGCTGTGCAGGAGCCCTCCTCCCCTTGCCATCCACAACTCTGCCTACCCCTTTGAGTGGCCGCTGTGCTCCTCAGCACGTCCAGCCTCCACTCTCTGGTGACCATCCTGAGTCGCCTAGGGGTGCAGCAGCCACCAGGGCTGCAGAGTGCACTGCCCTGCTGGCCCACACTGCTTTGCACCCATTTTTAAAATGGGCTTCATTATTAGTTTCTGTACAATTGCTTTAGTTCTTGGGTATAGCCCTTCTGGAGAATTAGCCATAACAGATATACTGTTATTTCCTGACTCTTAATCCAGTAGTATCTGCAAAATATTGAAATTCCTCTTCCTCCCCCTATAATGATAAGCAACATGATGCAACTGTTGCATTTCTTGGCATCCACTTACTTCTTCTCCCAAGATGAATAGCTAGATTTCTTCCATCTCATTGTAACAGTAGATACTTCAGAAGATCCCATGAACCATCAACATGGACTTGCGAGGAAGTGAATGTTTGGCAATAGGCTAGTTTCTGACATAGAAGCAAGTTTGGCTTGAAACCTAATTGTCCCCCAGCAGCCATTTATAACTGGTCCAATACCCCATGATGGTGCCCACCTTTCTGAATTCCGAAAGTGCCTACAGGTTGGGGAGTAGCTATGTTCAAGGTATACGTTTGTGTATATTTTTATTTCATTACTAGCAGTAAAGCCTTTTGGAAAAAAATATACAACGGAAGCTAGCTTCCCCCTCTCCTGACCCAGGCAGGCCTGCCGAGGCTGCATTGGGGCTGCTCAGGGCAGAGTTGAGCACTGGCAGGGGCTCCCTGCCTCCCTTCCTCCCCAGCTTGGGCAGCACCACTGAAGCCAGGCGAAGCTGGGGTGGGGGTGAGTGCTGGCAGGGGTTCCCTGCCTCCCTCCCCCCTGACTTGAGTCCCAGGTCCTCCCCCCTCCCTTCTAGCTCCCACTTGCTACCTGGCTTACCTTCTGCAGTCAGTCCAGTAGAGGGGGCTGGCACTTCTCCCATGTGGAAGAAGTTGGAGGGGAATGTGACCAGGGGTCAAACAACCTACCTGATAGGCCATTCGTTGGACGGTTAGCCAATCAGGTAGGCAATGAGTCCAAATTCCTCCCAGCACCCTGGTCGTGTTATATGTTACAGATTATTTCCAGCATACTGGCCCAGAGCGGCTTTCAATATACACAATAAAATATCATTTTTAACATAATATTTTAACAAAATATCACCTTTAACATAATATATTATTAAAACCTTACCATAAAAGTTTAAAATTAATCCATCAATCTTGCTAGCCAATCAACCCATTGGTATATTCAAGAGTGTTTGGTACTTAGTTTCTGTTTCAGATATCCTTTTTCAGATATCCTCCCTTAGTAATTGGCGAGATGTGTTCTCACGCCTACCATTTCATGAGGTGCAGCAGGTTCATTTTTAGAACAGAAATTTATTTGGGTAAATTACTTTAATTATCATAGCCATAGACTGAATTTAGGTCCTATGGGTACTGGAAATCTACTTTGATATCTAATATATTAGAAACTTGGTTTAATGTCCGATTACAAATAGTCCTCTTTTACATCTTTCACTCTTCTACTCTCTGAAATAATGGAGTCCACCATCAGAATTTCAGCAAACTACATGATTGACTTTGAGTGTTATGCGGCGTCTTACCCTTTATCTTTTATCCATCAAAGAGAAGAAAGGAGGCTTGTGATACCCAGAGGGCATGATGGAACCCCCCCCCCCATTTCTCTCAGAATGCTTGCATGAGATCTTAATAGGCCAGGCTTGTTGTAGGCAACGTTTATGCATTCCATATTCCTCTTTACCTGCCCTGCCACTCAGCCAGGAATTGGATGGGAGTAGGCTAGGTTGAGATCTGAGCAGTGCACACAGGGCTCCCACAGGAATTCCCATTCCCCATTATTGTTTGTATGACCTTGCACACATGCTGTTGAGAGAGAGGTCTATATAATCTCAGGGTCACTATTACTGGACTGAATTGATCCCATGTTATATAATAAGTTTTCAGTTTACATTTTTAATTTCAGTAGTTACCAAACTTCATTGATGCA
This sequence comes from Paroedura picta, assembly GCF_049243985.1. Taxonomy (NCBI): domain Eukaryota; kingdom Metazoa; phylum Chordata; class Lepidosauria; order Squamata; family Gekkonidae; genus Paroedura; species Paroedura picta. The sequence continues at coordinate 96,637,008 of NC_135372.1, read as the reverse complement.
AAGTCCTTTTTTAGTCTTTTCCTTCAGTATGCCATATCTCCTCAGTTGATTTCACAACTAATGATCATATGAAATCTCCATTAGCCTAGCATAAGTTTCTTTCTGCTGAAGTTGTAAAGCAGTATCATTTTCATGTTCCATTTATATTTTATACACAAAGTTTCGAATCTTAATCCCAAACTTTCTAGCATGGTATAGTGGTTAGTGCAGACTTTCTCAGCCAGGGTTTCATGAAATGTTGCAGTTTCTTGGCAGTCCTGGAAGGGTTTCACGAATGGTGAGAGTTAATCAATGTTTAATATCTTTTAAAAATTTGTTAAGCGTTTACCAGGTGATATGACCATATATGGTCATGTCGGACTGCCCCCCCCCCACACAAACAAATGGCCAGTGATGAGCCTTGAAGATGTGGGAAGGGGAAGGACCCCAGATGGGAGGGGCCCAATCATATTATGCATTTCTGGGGGTTTTCAAAGTCTGAAGAATGTTTCAGTGGTACTTACCAGTAAAAAAAATTGAGAAAAGCTGGATTAGTGTGTCAGACTAGAAACTTAAAGACCCAAATTCACATTTACCACTCTGCAACAGAAGCTTGCTGGGTGAATTTTTGCTGTCTCAGCCTAACATGCCTTACTAGGTTATTATGAGGACATATTGGAGCAAACAAGAAAGTTGCACGCTGCTTTGGATCCTTATTGGGGAGAAAAGCAGGGCATGAATGTCCAGATAAATTAAATAGCACAGGACACATATTGTTTCCCTGTATCAATTTTGTGTTAATAGGCTTCTGAATCTTAGTGCCAGCATAAGCAGAGTTACACCATGCTAAGTTAATTGAATTCAGTGGGGTTAGTATGGCACTGTAAGTCAGAAATCTGAGGACGTAATGCCCTTTTACATAATTAGCAGGATTTGTAAGTATCTCCATTAGTGGTTTATTCTCTGTTGGTATGTGATTAAAGAAACATTTTTCTTTCTTTCCAGGAATTTACAGGCAGCCATTGGAGCTTACTATGATTTTGAGAGCCCAAACATCAATGTGCCCTCCATGTCCTTTGTTGAAGATGTGACCATAGGAGAAGGAGAGTCCATCCCTCCTGATACTCAGTTTACAAAAACATGGAGGATACAAAACACAGGTGAATGGTGTAACCATCTCCCTTTGGCTGCTGCCAGCTATAGTATCATTTTGTGTTCTTTGCTAACACTATAAGTCTTATATATGGTTAGGTTATCTTCTGTCAGAATATCCAGAGACGTTTTAAAAAGTAGTTAATGGCAACTAGCAGCCCCTGTAGATGTTGAAAATCTCTTCTATTAGAATGCTAATGCTGGCATCCTGTCATGGTTAGCATCTTTCCTGCAGTGGTAAGAATAACAATCTTATGCCCTTCCCACAAGCTTGGAAAGAGGGAGATAATCCCTTTAGTTCTGCTTTGGAGGTCCGCCAGATGCCTCCAAAGCTCAACATGACATCAGAGATAAGATTCTGCCCTCCACCTACCTCCCCTCAGGAAAGGCATAGAATCTTGGCAGCTGCACATCTTGGCTGCTACTGCCTTGGCCAGTATTCTGTGTTGCATTTCCCTGCTTCAGCTAGTAAATTACCCTCTGCTGCATCACTGTTGCCTTAAGTTCTAGACACTTTGTCTCCTCTTTCTGTATCCTGCTGAAGATAGTTTGGTTTTGTGGATTAGGGATAGCAGGTCAAAGGTTCATTTCTCTGGAGTTGAGTGTGTCCAGACTTCTCTCTAGCCCTTGCTGATGTTTCCTTTGTATGTTTTGATTGTCTGGTACATGAACTTAACACTCTATGGTAGCTTGAGCATGTGTTGGAATATATGATTACTTTCCCAAGCCATAATTTACCAAAAAAATGTCATATTCATATTTATATCTATTCTTGTTGCATGTTTGTAAATGAAATGTCAGACTTTGTAAATTCTGTATGTCTTTAGAACTTTAATTATTTGACATATATGAGGAGCTTCTGTACATCTATATATGTACATCATTGTCAACATTTTAATTTTTGTGAGTATCTTACTAAACCTATCAAACCAAAATATTTGTAGATTGGCATGATTCAGTCCTGCATTCTAAAACCTGAAATAATTGATAACTGTAGTTCACAGAAACTGTTTGGAAAATGCATATTTTCATTTATATTTTAACAAGTATTCTGTCTTTCAGAGGAATTATAAGATTAAAATTGATTCTGGATACTCTTGATCTTATTTCTCTGGCTCCCTTAATGGCACTTAAGAACAGGGGGAAAAACATGAAAGCCGTGTCAAGGGGGTTCTTGGAGCAGCCAGTTTACTATAGTTTGTGGTTTAAAAAACAAGCTAAAGATAATGATGAAACTTTGGGTAGGGATGAGAAATAAGACAAGGTGAAAAACCTTTAACACTTAAATCTACTGGGATGTAATTATGAGAGGGAAATGAGATCTGATGCAAGGGAAATAACCTTGCTAACAGATATTGCAATGACAGGGTATCATCTGGTTAATAGGCTTAGGTATCAGTTCTTTGATTACAGACATGACTTCTCTGCAGGATATTTACATCAGAAATAAGTCTTGCATTCACAAGCAAAGTGCAGTATTTATGCAAGTTACTGCTGTAGTGCTTGTTTGGACTTTGTACAGGAGATCAAAAGACAAAAGGGTATAGATGCTTTTGTATATTAAATTTCTTGGGTTTACAGTTGCACAAAGGGTGCATGTTGAATATACAAACCATCTGTTTTTATTGTTTTTACTTATCTTACATTTTGTTCCATAAAAAGTATTCATGATCAGATTCTCTCATTTTATTTCATTCACATTAACGCCAGATTTACCACAGGGAAAAGAACCTATATTATTATCTCTGCAGTGTTCATACTTGGAGATATGGATTGAGATGTGAAATGAACAACTGCCCTGTGAATATCTAAGTATCTGATATACTGAGGCATTTTAGGGAGGAGGAGAGAGAAATAACTTCTGGTTTCTGTGGAGGCTAATGTTAATGGGGGAAATGTAAAATCCATACCAAACATATCTTAAGAAAATATCCCAAAATAATCATTTAACAACATTGGTATTGTCAGGCATTGGATAAGTGACCAAACATGTTTAGGCAACGCTGTCTTCATCAGTGGTCTATTTAGTCTACAAAATTAACTTTTTACTGTGCCTGAACCATATGCACGTAATATGTGTTTCAAAGTGTTAAACATTCTCTGAGTGCATGTGAAGTAAACATATTAGAAACAGTGTAAATATTTATTTGTTATATTTGCATACTGCCCTTCCCAAAGGCTCATATCTGAATGTCTCATAGAACCCTGCCCAGCTTTTGTTTTTTTCAGTATCTTGTGATGGCCTATGGCCTAATGCAATAAAGTTTGACTTGTTTCACAATAACCTAAAAAAATAAACAAATGGACAGTAAGACTGTTATGTTATATTTTCCCTCAGCCTCTTTTGCTTTTTGTCACTGGGTTGTTAGGAGTTCCTATTGCCATTGTTATATGCCTGAATATGCCTTTCTGTGTAGGCTTAACATTACATTAGGAAATCTTGTGAGTTTTGTAGTTTTCCAAATGCCTGGCCACTTAATTTGGTTTAATGGCAGCCAAGTTTGGCTTGAGTCTAGATCTCTGTAGAAGATATAATATCCTTGATTCATTGTAAGGTTTAATTATGTACATCAAATACCTGAAGTGGTGTTCAGATGATATCTTCATGTTGGGTAAATGCTGAAGTGATGCACGGCAGACCTTGAACACCCCATGACTAGATTAATTTTTTAAAATGAATTAATTCAGGCATTATTTTGAAAATTCTTGATGGCTTAAAGATTAAGGACTCTTGTACACTACAGCCAGTTGATAAATTGGTCATTCATAATGTAAAAACAAAGTTTAAGTGCCAGACAATTACTTATTGCTGTACCTTGATGGCCTTCCAGGTCTTCATGCCCCATTCAGAAGGCCTTTAAATAAATAATTTTTCTCGACTTATGTTGCAGTGAATGTCATGACCAGAATGTCAAGCCCAAAGCATTTAACATTGGCTTTCCACCAGCCAAACATTTCTTACCTCTGGTTCCTGGAGGAAGGCCCCTGGCCTAATTTCATGTCTTGGGTTGGTTGGTATGGGTGGAAGCAATCACTCAGGTGCTCTAAGCTGATGTCATTTAGGGTATAAAGGCCAAAAGCAGTACTTTGTCTTGGGTTTAGGAACAGACTGGAAGTCAATATAGCTGGTAGAACACTGGCTTAATATGATAACTCTACTAGGTGTCAGTAACTACTGCATTTTGAACTAGCTGAAGCATCATCAAGGATACTCCCATGTATATAAAAGTAGTCAAGCTGAATGCTACCAAGGTTTGTGTAGTCATTCAGAAGTAGTGTTAGGAAAATCCCATTTACAGATCACCCTTAGTCCTCATTTATATTTATGAATAACCCTCATTCCATGCTTTACTATTTCTGAACAGCAATGTAATATTTCTACTGCCTCCCTGTTTTTGATAGAAGATGGAAAGCTGTGTGTTATTTGCTCCAAATCTCCATGTGATCTCCCCCAGCAGTTTCATATTTGAAAAGCATCAGGAATAATATCCCATCTTGCTACCCCTTAAGCCTGTGTCCAGAGGGCAGAATCCCTGAGTATTCCTGTCTGGTTTCTGCCTGCACAAGAATCCTTTACATTAAACCTAATTTAGACAGAACAAACCAAGCACCTATGAATGAGCTTGAAATCCTCATTCTTTTATAATCTTGTGTATGAAGATGAGATTTACAGCTTTCTGGTTTAGAAAACCTTGATTTACTTAAATTTGTTGTGAAATCTTAGCATGTGCAAATATCGACTTTTTTTTCTTGCCCTCAAGCAGAGTTTGTAAACCTTCATCTTGGTTTGTTGGCAAATAAGACTCCTAATTTGTTCAACCCAAATTTTGACATTGAAACAAATTGGTGTTAAATTGAGAATTTCCATGCATAGTGAGGAGAGAGAGACATGAATTCTAGGGATAGTCATATCACAGCAAATTGTAATTTGGTCTTGAAGCTTTGGCATGGGAAGGGACACAAGCTGGAATCTAAGTGTGATATTTTTGTTTCTTGTTTTGACAATATAGAAAGTTTATCCTACTACAAATTCACTGAAGTTGTACCAGGCTGCTACTTATGGAAATAACTCCAGATAGTATCCTTGTACTTTGTAACTTAGAAATCACACCATAGATTAAAGTAGCTACTCGTATTGCTTTTTATTTCTGTCACCTCTGTAGTTACGTATGGTTGGAAGTTAGAACTACTTGTTCCCCTTTCCTAGGATGCGATTCTTAATGTATAAGCATATTTTGGAATCTTGATAGTAGTCATTCCCTTCTACAATTACCAACAGTTGGATTTAAAGTTACTTCTGTAAATGTAATACATCAGCTACTAAAAAAATGTTTATATATTCTTTTTTTACCACTTTGGTGGAATTAATATCTTGTCATTTTCTTCTCGTCTTTTAACACACAATTAATGGGATAAAGGCTGTTAGCATTTGAAAGTCTTGCTGATAGTGTCATTCCATCTATTAATAGGGTTCCCATGGTAGCTTTGTCAAGGGTATTCTCAAGATATTGAACTGATCTTTTATTGTAACAATCTTTAACTGTAGTTCTATCTGCTTAATGATACTCTTCCATCCAAATTCAGTTGTTACAGCAATAATGTAGAGAATAGCAGTCCAGTATTTCTATATAATTTAACAGAAACAATTGTACTCGGGCTGTACTTTTGAACACTGATATCTGCAATCTCCTGGGGCTTCAGTGATCAAACCTTGGGAGAATTAGCACAAGCCACAGAGTAAAAACAGATGCCAGCCTACTATGTGGAAAATTTAAAGTCTGTTCTCTTAAATATGTGCTGAAGTGCAGCAATTTGGACAATTGTACTTAGTTTTAGAATGTAATGGGGTTGATCCATCCCTCACAGCTTGCCTCATTATGTTTGCAATGAAGTGAAGATATATTTTTACCTATCCCATCATGTATCATCATGTCATTAATTCCTGATTGTTTATGGACATAAGCTGTTGGGTAAGAGGTTAGAATGATTAGGTATCATTGATATTATCAAATGTTTTAAATTCAAAAATTGCATGTATAAAAATCTTTTAAATACACGTTTCATTGTTTCTCAAACATCATTGAGATCTATTGTTATTTACCCTCCCCACAAGACTTACCTTTCTCCCTCACTAGCATCCCTAGATAAGAGATGTGAATGCTGGGAGGGTTTTTCTTCCAGTTTTTCTAACAGAAAAAGGGGAAATTTAAGTGAGTACTGAAGAAAAACTACTATGAAATATATTTTTTCCCTTTTAAAATCAGTGAAATGCTTTTAAAGAATAGGTAATGATACTATAGATATACACAGCTCTTAAATTCAAGATAATTTTCTGCAACCTAGAAGGATACCTGATCATGAGGAGAACAGGCAGAGCTTTCATTGCTTCTCATAGCTCATGTTGTCTCTTTGACTTGCTGTGGTTGAGCTTTAAATTTATACACGGACTAGGTGGAGAGTAGCTTATTGCCCTGCCTTGCAAGAGGAAGAAAAAAACAGAGAGAGGTAGAACAGATACTGCACCAAGGTCTCAGAGGAAACTGAAGGCTTCATTGAGAAGCTAGGTCTCTTGAACCAGATAGCAAAAATTAAGGAATGCACTAAAACAGCATACTGGGTACATTTACAATTTTGTAGTTTTACTTGTATGAAACTAAGGCATTTATAACTTAAGTTCCATCAGTATATCAAATATTGCAATCTTATATGCTAAATAAGTTATATAGTGTTATAGCAGTAAAATAGATTTGATAGGACAGTATGCATTGCTTACATTTTAAATTTTTGAAATTGTTTTATCTCTAACCCTAGACAGTTGTTCTTTTATTTCTATTTTAATTTCACTTTTGAAGGGACTATAGACAAGCCATAATATTCCAGAATACAAGCCAACACAAAATACTGTTCGGTGAATCATTAACATATAAGAAAAACTTAGATTGTTTAAGCTAATATCATGGTTTCTCCATAACAATTAATTTGTTTTTATAGTTTGTAGTAGTATGAAACCTGCAGATTTTGTTGTTCTAATAAAGTTAATATTTGACCATCAGTTGAGTCAATCTCCTGGATGTTCAAGTGTCCTGCCATAGCTGGGAGTCACTCTTACATATACACAGCAAAGAGCTTTTTATATATGACCAATATATATCTAAACTAGCTTTTCCCTTAATCACTGTCAATATGTGAGATAATTGATCTTTTTACTGATTAAACTATCTTGGAACTTTTAACAACATGCTCCAATATCTTTGTAAATTTCAGGGACAGAAGCATGGCCTCCGGGTGTTTGTCTTAAGTACGTCGGGGGAGATCAGTTCGGCCATGTGAATATGGTGATGGTCCGATCACTGGAGCCCCAGGAAATTGCAGATGTCAGCGTTCAGATGTGTAGCCCAAGTACTGCAGGAATGTATCAAGGCCAGTGGCGAATGTGCACTGCTACGGGACTCTATTATGGAGGTAAGTTGTGCCTCCTAATGGATCTATCAGAACTTTTGGGATGGCTTGATTTATGTCAAAATAATACATGTTAGTAACCATAGGCATACCTGACAAGAGAAATAGGGCACTGGAAGTTAGAGTTTCAAACAAGCCCAGACAAGAATTTTTTGTTAAAAATTATTGCCCCCTGCAAAAAACAAAAACACCCACCACACAGTTTTAGTCTTCTTTAAGGATGCACAATAACAAGTTTCCATCCTTGGTCAGTGGCAAACTGCTCATGCCACCCTATATGGTTTGTGCGCCTCCCTCTCTTCTGGCACATAAGAGGGATGAATTGCAGATTGCCACCTTTATTTGTAATACAGGATTCTCAAATTACAGTCAGTTCTGAAAATGTCATTTGACTTCTTTAAAGTGGCTGCTATGTTCTGCCTTGAATGCAATGCTCAGCGTGAGTTTTCCTCTGGTTTGCCAAGTGATGGGGAGGGATTGTGATTTCACAATATGGGGGGTTGCTGCTGTGATGGTGAGAATATGTTCTGTTAAATAAAAACTCACACAAACGAAGCCCATAAATATTCTGCATTAATTTAGTTGGAATGTTTTGAACAGATCCATTTCAGATACCGCAAAATTATACATTTCAGTATGGCATATTAGAGGATAGGTGTATCAGTGAAACAGCTGCTTTGATTTACCGCACAGTAGTTATTGTTTCTTGATTCCGCTCCTTAGAGTAACATGTCACAAAGCTGGGTGCCTGTTGTGCCGTTGGGAGTGTGACCATTCTGTGTCTGGAAAATGCACAGAATAACTGGGTCACTATTTCAGCCAGCATTTGCAGATGACACATGAGATTGCTCTTTTAATATTTTTTGTGGAGTTTTATCTTTTTATCTTTGTAACCCACTGCAAGACGGTTCACCGATGATAGCAGGAAATAAATCAAAATAATAAATAAATAAACCTTCAAATGTACATGTATGCTGAAAATATAACACTTAACTGCATTAAAAGCTATAAAAATTAAAAATTACTGAATTACCTTTATGTGGGCCATTTGTGGTCATGATCTTTATGTTAGTATTCCTAAGAAATACAGGTCTGTGTTGTCCATTTAAGAAAAGCTCCCTTGAAGTGCCTATCCATTACACTCTGAGATATGTTGGAATTTTCTCCAATTATTTCATAATTAGTGGACTCCATGAAGCATAAATTTACCCATTTTCTTGTGTACTTTTGTTTGTTGATATTTGAAATGGTCAGCAATCCCAGTTTGCTGTTTCTGTCAACAGGAGAATGAGGCAAATGGAATATGTAATTGGACTGACTATTCTTAAATTGGAGGCTTGTATAATCTACATCATGCTCTAGACAGGGGTTTTGAATGGTTAACAGTAGGTGGCAGTATTTCCCTATTTTCAAAGTGAAAGGGCCAAATCTTTTTGCATAGTTTTTGAGAAACATCTACTGCTGTTGTAATTCTTCCTGTGTGGGAAATGAGGCTTAGCATTGATACTGTAAGTAACATCAATTGGTGTTTGCTTATGACTTAAGTTTAATATGTCTTTTAAGAGATATTGAACTTAAGTGGTGCATTAAATTGTGCCTTGCACTGACAACTTTCCCTTTCACAGACATCATCTGGGTGATTCTCAGTGTGGAAGTTGGAGGACTATTAGGAGTAACGCAGCAGCTGTCATCATTTGAAACAGAGTTCAACACGCAACCACATCGCAAGGTAGAAGGAAACTTTAACCCGTTCGCCTCTCCGCAGAAGAACAGGCAACCAGATGAAAACAACTTAAAAGACCCTGGGGGTTCCGAGCTAGACACAATCAGCAAAAACACATGGGGGCCTGCTCCTGACCAAATTGAACAAGATCAGACTGAACTGTCACAAAACTCTGTAAATCTCTCCCCCAGCAGTCACTCGAACAACTTATCAGTAGTGACATACAGTAAGGTAGGTGCCCTGGGGGAACAGGAGAATGGGGAAGTCATGAGTCCATGGCCTGTACTCTGATAGTCTCCCTTGTGCCTCTGTCTGATCTGCCCATGAAGAGTCTGCATTTGAGTGTTTAATTTGCTAGGTCCTTGCCTTGAATTCAAAGCGAGTAAAAGCATGGCCATATTCAAACGCTTTAAATGCTTTGTTAAACTAGCCTTCTTTGGTTGGTGCTTGCTGTTTGAGAAGGCAACAATTTACAAAGCTGCTTTTCAATCAGTGTTTAAAATCGTAAGTATATTAGATGGTAAATTTCACAATAGATTTAGACCAGCAAAATCTGGAAGATAAAATGTCCTCTGTATGTTCACTTTTTTTAAAGTTTTATCTTTTTGTTTTGCTGTTTTTAGCTTCAAGTAAGTATTAAGCTTTAAATTGCTGTGCCTGGATTTCAGGGAAATATTTTAGTCAGGAAGAGATGTTAAAATATACTGAATCAGCACATACCCATCACAGTGCAATTATAGGAAACATGGGAGACTAAATTTAGACTAGTTCAGTGTGGTTGATTTTATATTATGGGCTTTGTATAATTGCCAGTTGGTGTGAGTTTGGAATAGAGGGGCTTAAATTCAGTCAGCTGAACTTATAAAGAGGTAATGAAAACAGTGTAGAAAGCATGGTTTAAACTGCCCTCTAATTGATTGGGTACCTGCAGGTATAATGGATGGCTGTACCTTGAACAATTAGTTGTGAAATTAACAGGAAAATATACCAAATTGTTAACTGTTGCTCAGATTTTGGTGTAACATGTACTGTTAAAAACACAAGTCCTGTCAGTCACAATCCTATCAAATTCAAGATACATTAATTAAATGCTTCCCAGTTTGTTAAAATAATTTCTACACTATTTCCCACCCCACCCCAAAAGAAAAATATTCAGTTAAAGGAAGCTGAATGATATAGAAAGATCTCTTTAGAAGGGTTGGAAATAACTTTAAAACCACTGCTGTAGAGATCAGAAAATATACTAACAGATCCAGAAGGATGCTAGCAGGGCTGGATACCACTGCCAGTAGCATACCAGTAAAGAAAGTTATTAAAAATGATTTCCTTAAAGTGAAAGTCTGAACTCAGCTGAAAAAAATAAAAAAGAGCAAAAAGCCTGGTAACCCAGTATACTTCTTGAAATGGAATCCAGAAATGGAATTTGACAAATTGCTGAAAATAATAAACTGTTTAACTAACATTTTCTTGGAACATAAGAATCATGAATGGAGCTTTCTGTTCTAGCTCCCTATTTGTATCCCCTGTTGCTTTTTAATGAAGCACGGGGGATGCTGCTAACAGAAGAATTCAGTGGAAATTGGGAGCCTCCCCTTGCTAGAGAAGTGCTTTCTGTTCATGCAAAGGCTCTCTAAATCTAAATTCTCTCTATTTTCAAGAAATGATCCTGAGAAACAGGGGGAGCATTAAATAATCAGCATGTACAAAATACCGAAAGAAGGAAGATGAGATAATTGTAGCAAAGCTTCTAGAATTGTTTGCTTCAGTCTTCCCTGCAGAGATTCTCCTACCTAAATCATTCTTTTAAGAAATACATAAGAACTAATTCTCATAGTGACAAAGTATGATATCATAGACAAAATATATCACAGTCACTATGTAATTAGTTCTTTAAAAGTTACAAGCTACAGTATTCTTAAAGAACTCATGTGATAAAACTAAGCCAGCGGTTTTCACAATGTAGGAAAACAAATAATAGTGTCCTCTAAGGTTCATATTGAGACCAGTACTGTTTAATAAATAATCTGGACTCAGGGATGAGCAGTGAGATAACCAAATTTGCAATTATAATTAGATTCAGAATAGTGGGACCACAGCAAGCTGTGAAGAACTCCAAAAAGATCAACACAATAGTAGATGAGACTGTGAGACCCAAGTGATGCAGATGGTGCCAGAAAGGACTGCTCAGGGGGGGGAACAAGGAAAAGAACCTCATCCACCATCAACTTTCCCTGACAGATTTCATGTTCCAACCCCATGCCAGGAATGTTTAGAATTATTGTGAAAGGGATAGACAGTAGCAATTTGCATAATATCATTATACAAAAACATTATGTATCTCCTATTTAGAACTCTCTTTCCCTCTTATTAAAAACAATGATATCTGCGATAGAGAAGTGTTGGCCTAGGGGGGAAAAATGAATATTTCAAAGTATACATAAACAACCAAGGAATAGGATGCTGTGTGAAAGAATATTTTAGTGTGTATATAAACCTTCATTTTTTGAAGTATGAAATACAAAGTGAAAATTTAAAATCTGAAGCTGTGATTTTGTAGGCACTGATTAGAGAAGTAAATAAACTTTTAGTTATACTAGTGTTTGACTAGTATTTTAAAGGAATTATTTATTCTACTAAAATGGAATATATATAAAGTGCATATTGAGAATATACTTGACTATTACAATTGTAGCCTACTCTGAACCCAGTCTCACTGAGTTCATTCCCAATGAAGTATGTGTAGGATTGAACCCATTGTGTATAATGGCGTACTACTAAAGTGGAACTTACATCCAAATTTATTGCCATTCCTTAATTATATTCTGGGAGTGTTTATTTCCTGAGCTTTTTCCTTCAAAAAGACTCCCCACTCCCCTGTTTTTGCGTGATAATACTGAGGTCTACTGTTTCTGAGCCCAGATAATAAAACTTTTATCTGTTTACTCCAGTGTTTTTCAACTTTATTCACTTCATATCTCTTTCGCTCTCCTCCCCTCTATTCCCAGCTAACAAAGCCTAAGGTATGCTTGGGTACCTGAGAGTGTGGCAACTACTGGCTGTATCCCACTGAGTGTATTTGTACTTGCTCATTAAGACATGCTTTTAAAATTACAGAGATATATCAAAATACAATTTACGTGCTAAATCATATGTGATCAATTTCATGCCCTTAAATCATGATGCAAATTTTAATTCAGTAAGAAAACATTACATATATTTCATTTCATAGACTTGGAAATGCCATACAGGCCATGTAGTCCAATGCTCAATGCAGGATCAGCCTGAAGCATTCATGATAAGTAGTTGTCCAACTGCTGCTTAAAAACTACCAGTGAGGGGGAGCTCACTACCTCCTTAGGCAGCCAATTCCACTGCTGAACTGCCCTGACTGTGAAATGTTTTTTCCTGATATCTAGCCGATACCATCTTACACATAGTTTAAACGTATTACTGCGGGTTTTAACCTCTGCTGCCAACATTCCCTGCCCTCCTGCAAGCAACAACAGATACTTAAAGAGAGCAATCATGTTCCCTCTCAGCCTCTTCTTCTCCAGGCTGCACATTCCCAAGTCCCTCAGCCTTTCTTCATAGGGCTTGGTCTCTAGGCCCAGATCATCTTCATTGCTCTCCTCTGCAATTTTGTCCATGTTGTTTTTGAAGTGAGGCCTCCAGAACTGCACACAGTACTCCAGGTGCGGTCTGACCAATGCATAAAACAACAGGACTATGACATCTTGCAATTTTGATGTTATGCCCAAGACCTTCTTTATTGCCACATCACACTGTCTGCTCGTATTGAGCTTACAGTCCATAAGTACCCCAAGATTTAATTCACTTTCCCCAAAATGTTCAAAACAAACAAAAACAAGGAAGCCTCTCTCTCTCTCTGCAATGGCTTTCTGGAAATTTTACATCTAAGCTTGGAGCCAGAAAGTATACAGAAAGATTGTTTGGAAGATAGGAGCATTTTCTGTATGAGGAGGACTTGAAGCAATTGTAGCATTTCTTTAGTTTAGATATGGAACTCTCAGTCATACACAGTACTAAAATTTGTAGGGTAGATGTACGTTCAATGAAATCAAATTGCAGCATGTGCAGGACAGACAACAGGATTTACTACTTTGCTTATGAAATTAGTTGCTACAAAATGAGATGGCATCTGACATTTTTTATACAAATGTATTCGGTAAACAACTTCTACATCCCGGCTGAATCATGGATTCTAGACAATCAAAAGTATAAGCAATCATTTTAACTGTAATGAAAATCAAACAATTTAAATCAATAGAAGCATACTATTCTAGTCAATGAATCTTCCAACACATTTCTATCAGTTTCTCAGCAAACATGACTTTTTAATTACATAGTAGAAATCAGCAAGAATCCAGTAGAACCTTAAAGAGTAAGAAAATTTGTGGTAAGGTGTGAGTCACAGCTCACTTCTTCAGATCATACAATATTGCATACAACAGATTGCATAATGTCTGAGTATAAAGAAGGACAAAAGATGCCCATAACAATTCATCCATATCCTCCATAACAATTCATAAAAAAGAAAAAGGTGTGTTCTCTACCATTTTCATTCCATAATGAAAATTGCCCAGTATTCTCCAAACTACATTATAAATAATTTATTTGAATAATTGAATAGGCCTATGTTCCAGAGACATATAAACCAATATTTTACAGAAGGGAATTCTCCCCCCGCCCCGCAAAAAAAATGCCACAGTAACCATCTTAGCAACTATAAGCAGAGTTGAGACTGTTTGAAGACACTACCAATCCTTTTAAATATCCTAGAAGTATCTTAGAAAGTGGTAGTATATTACCACATAATATATTAATAAACAAAGTTTTAGACATGCCTGAAACACATGTATCAAACCTGTAAGTCCTTGGCCATATCTCCAACATATATCTAATACTTTTATGTATATAACTAGCTTCAAAGGCTGTTCCTAAGAACAGGCCACGAAAGGGTCCCTCCACCTGGCCCCTGTCCAGGCAGCTTAAGGTGGCTTTGGGTTGCAGCTCGCAGCCAGATCAAGTGGGGCAGGCGGGGGCTGGCCAGCTTGTTAGTAGGCCCGGGACAGAGCTCCTTAGCAGGCAGTCAGCAGGCTGGGAGGCCCTCATTAGCAGGCCCAGCCTAGCAGGCCAAGAGGCCCTTGTTAGCAGGCCCTCCACCATGACCCTTTGCCCAGGGCCCTCTCCCCTTACCTACTGCTGGCTCTAGGCACTGAGGTGTGTCTGAGAGCAAAGAGGCTAGAGTCTGATTGACCCTATTCCAACTTGGACAGCCAGACACATTCCACCCCCCAGGCTGTTTTACAAATATATAGAGGAACCATGGGTAAGGATTACAATAGTATCTGAGGTTCAGATACCATTGTAAAAGTATTTTACGAAATGTTCTTTCAAAGTAATCAAGATTAGTTGTGAGGTCACATTTTCACAGATCTATTTCCTTTTCTGTAAATTCAGTTTGTTAATCTTTCTCTCATTTCTTCATGTAGCTTAAAGTACTAACATCTAAATTTAGGCTTTTAGTAAACTGGCATTATCCTGAGCTAGAGACATGATTATCACTGATTATAGTTCTAAATATCTAACATGCTGATCACTCCATGACACAGATCAGTTTTTAACTGTGTTGTTCCTGACTTGACATATTGAATCCAAGCCATTATGATTTAGATAAATTCACTGTCCCCTGATATCACCCCAGATACATGGATCAGATTGACTAGGCTTTTTTAAATAAAAGACTTTGAAAATCTGAACTAAAAGTATGTAAAATAGCAAAAGTATACTGATTATCCTAGAATTTAGGAATATAGTTAACCCAAAAATCTGCAGTTAGCATTAACTAAGGGAATAAGTTTACTTTCATAACATATAGATTTACCTCTTCAAAGCATCAAATAAGGCTGCTTTGAAAAGTACCCAGAGATCTAGGTTCCTTTCATGCCAAATATTTTGGTTGGGGGGGGGGTGTGCATTTTTGGGAAAGATAAGCTGATGTTTGTTTTGAAAACGGGAGAGATTCATCCTAAATTTTAAAATAGTTTTTTTAATAGGCAACTATATACATCATGGAGACCATTTTGGCTCATTTACATTTACAGTAACTGGCTCTCTATGACCTTCACCACATAGGAGTCTTTGTGCTGGGCTGCCTCCTGGTGCTTGAGCTGGGACAGGTTGCCCCACCTCTTCCCACTGCTACACAGGGGAGCAGTTGGCCCAGATAGCAACACAAACCTTTCACCCCCTGACACTGCCAAGAACTGCTGCCACATGATGAGTTGTATCTGGCCAGCTTTCTATTCAACCTAATTGAATTCCCCTGTTTAACACAACCCACATCAAACTTCAATGTTGTCACCACAGGTTCCATGATGCCCCAGCATAGCTTTTTTTGCTTCCATTTTATGCTAGTGGAAAAGCTGCTTGGACCCAGCTCGAGATGTTGCTGAGCTAGATAGACCAGTGTTATAATTCAGTAGAAGGCAGCTTTGTATATAAACTGGTATGGCTTATTCACACTGGAGGAAAAAAATAGATTATTAGATTCAATGGGTGTGGGAATTCTGGGCTCCATTTTGGCTACATTTTTGCAAATTAATCTCTGAAAATGCATTTTCCACTTGGGTCAGGTATGTGGGAATACACATATTTGGAGTGTGATGAAGTCTGCGTACATATATTTTGAGCACGACGAAGTATGCAGAAAGACATAACAAATGATGTAGTATTGCATTCATTAAAGAGCTAAAATAGCAACAGAAACACCCATTAATGCATTTGTGTTCTACCTGTGCAGAAGTGTGTTTGGTTCTAATCTATCGTTTTGGAATTTAGGCAGGGGACTAAACTAGATGACCCTTGACTCCTTTGAACTTGGTTAATCTGTTATGGTTAACATTTTCTCAACATTGTGGTATCAAACAAGACTAATAAGTATAAAATAAAAGTTAAATTGTATGTAAACCTAATATGGATTAGATCTCTCAGCTCCATTTTATGGTTTAAAAAATGCTGTCCACTCTCCATTTTTCTAAAGCAGGAGAACAGCTTGACTTCTGTTTCCATGCTTGAAGTTCTCAGATTTTCTTTCTGAAGACTTGTAAATGTAGTAAAGCAAAAAAATTTTTTACAAAAATTATATATAGTAAAACAATAAATATGTGGACAATTAAAAATAGTAAGGATTATACTTCCAAACTGTATATGTTTGATTTGCCCAAAAACTAAATGTTAACCTGAAATTGTATTAATGACAAAACCAACTTGTCAAATTTTTTAGCTTTTTATAATTCATCTTATGTTTTAAGTGATAAGAAGCTAGAAAACTCATCACAGAAAATCTGGAGCCCAGAGCCAGATGTCTAAGATTGCAGAGCACTCACATAGCCCCAGTTCCCCCTGCCATGCCAGTTATTGGCAGCCAGAAATAAGGAGGAGCTTGCCCTGATTTTCTTCCATCTCAAACAGAAAAAGAATGGGCTCCACAATGCATCAATGGACATGCAACCATTAGTTACTTGGTTACTTGAGCATAAAACTGAGGCTGGGGTGAAACGCTATCTCTCCCTCAAGTACTGTGTTGCATATATGGCGAAAGCAATACATGTCAAAAGTTGTTTCTTAGTGTGCATTAACACTTGCTGGATTGGGGCCTAATCTTCATACTGGTGAAGTACTGGCTCTTTATAGATGGAAGATCAGACTGAAACAGCATGTCAGTGACTTCTCCAAAGAATCTGGCAGCACTTGGCTTTGCATTTTTTCTTATATGCCTCTAACATTCCTGGTTATGCTAATTTTTTTCCAAAAATGTAGAAGCAAGAGGGGCTTCCTTTGTGTCCCTGCAGATATTTGTGTGATATCCAGTATGCTTACTTTAACTTCCACCATGTAAAAATTAGAACTGTTAGGAAAGTATTTAAGAAAAAGCTCTTTAAAATCACCCTAATTTCAAACCTGAACCTTTTTTTTATGCTGTAGTGCAGAAATCTATACACATACAGTATTTGAAGATACACCCAGTATTTGAAGAAATATGCAGGATCTGAGGCTAGTAATTCAACAAGAATTCTACTGATGTAGAGATAGCTGGGGAATTAATATTGTTATGTACATTAATTTGTTTTAATAACATGTGGTTGGGGAGTTGATTTTAATGGTTTCAAAATGTGATTTCATGTATGTTTTAAATTGTTAGCCACCTTGTGAGGGGAGAAAGGTGGAATTTTGTAAATAAATAAAATATACCTTCCACTTTTTTCCATGTCCCTTGCTAAAAATCTGCGTTGAGCAATAAACACGTATTTTACGGGTCATGTTAATGTTATGTGCACTTGTCAAATTAATGCACAAAACCTACAGAGCTTTTTTCATTGGGTAGCAATTTGAAATAATTAAGGGCAGAAATAGAGAAACCAAAACAGTTGTTTCTGTTTAATATACACAGCTGCTTAAAGTTGATCTAAAGAAAGACTAGAAGATACTGCCCTTCTAGATTATACCACTTCAGAGTGCAGGTATGTGTGGGGGTACATAATTGAGTGATCTGGGTGATCAAAATACACTGGACTTAAGAAAAGGTACTTACATCAGAGTAAAGGCGGGTTGATATAGCTTTCTTCTCAGGGTAGTTTTCTGGATACAAAATAGTTTTGGGGTAGGAGAACATTCAAATATGGTTCCCCAGGCACTTTGAAGTGGTGCATCTGAGGTTGTCAGTATTTTCCCTGTAGGTCAACATTTAGGTAAGTACAAAAGGAGGACACCTGGACTGTAGGGAAAGGATTTGAGCTGCTACATCATGTTTGCCTAGTATGCTTTGAACAAAATGTAGTACAAAATGCTCTGTTCTGTTTGTGTTCAGTGTACATACGTGACTCAAGAAAGACAAAGGTAGTTTGAAGAAGCACTGATCAGGAACGGGCCAGGAAATGATGAAGATGAGAGAGAGATACGATAACATTATCTGATTCTGCCTCTGTGTACTCTGAGAAATGTGTTTTCTCTTGCAGCCATGCATCAAATGCCGGTTTTAAAAAAAGGGCACCACCACATACAAAGCCAGTGTTACATTAATGCATTTTATAAACTCAGTGAAAAGAAAAATAAGAATTTAGTTTCAACTCTAGAAGATATTATTATTAAGATATTTTATTAAGAAGATGTTTTTAAGAATCACTAGTCAAATTTTGCAACTAGGAAGCATTTTATAGCTCATGTTGTTACTTAACGTCTAGTAAATCTGAGAATTAGTATTCAGGATTTGAGATGTCTATGAAATCAGTTAAGACTGCATCTCTGAAGTTACCCTTTTGTTTTGCTGTTAAACCATCTGGTTTCAGCTCCTAATTTCAGAGAAATGCTTTCAATTTTGCAAATATTTGAACTAGTTAGAGGGTGTATTGGCACCTCTTGTTCCACTCTCCTCTTTGCTTTTATACATTTTTAGGTGCTATACATACAGGAGGGGGAAGTATCAAGATAGGCTGGAGAGCAGACTGCTCCAAGATTTTGAACAGGAATTTAGTATATTTTTAAAAAATTCAAACAGGGAGTGAAACCAACATAACCCAACCCAATGTTAGAGTTGCATCCCAAGAACTATGAATGGGTGCTCCACTCACAGAATGGATCTTCCAGTCTCGTCCCTCCTACCTGGTTGCACCCTGCACCATCTGGAAAGATAAGAGTGGGAGGATCCTTGGGAGGAAGGGCTTGCAGTTCAAATGATGAACCCACCTGCATGAACAGAATGCCTTCTATTATTCAATACCATATTTTGATACAGCCAAGTATAACACATTGGCCTCCTTGAGACCTGATATTATATTCTGTTTAAGAAATGTGTTTGTTTGTAATTGGATTTCTATGACTGCCCCTCCTAGCAAGTCGGCTCAAGGCGGTTTACAGCATTACTGGAAACATGAATATTAAAACAAATAAAACTAATTAAAGCAGTTAAAACCTCAATACAATTTAAATTCCATTATAATGCCAAAGTTTATTGGCTATTGCCTTAAGATACTACTCCCAATTATAGGGGATTGCTCTTGTAGGAGGGGGCAAAATACAATGATATTCTAAAAAATTCAAGGGTATGAAATGCATAAATAAAATTAATAAAATTAATGGGTACAATCCAAAAGTGGTCTTCTGGGGATATAACAGAAGTTCCATTGGTAGAAGAAGGAAGGCGACATTTGTCAGTTCTTTCTCCATGCCACAGATTCCTCCCTTCTATTTGTAAGGGTTCCCAGATTTGTAGAAATATAATTCAACTAGCTTCAAAGCCCATTCCTAAGAACAGGCCTTGAAGGGGTCCCCTCCCCTGGCTAGGCAGCTTAAGGTAGCTTTGGGCTGCAGCTCGCAGTCGGATCAAGTGGGGCGGGCGGGGGGCAGCCAGCTTGTTAGCAGGCCTGGGACAGAGCTCCTTAGCAGGCAATCAGCAGGCCGGGAAGCTGTCATTAGCAGGCCGGGAAGCTGTCATTAACAGGCCCTGCTTAGCAGGCCTGGAGGTCTACGTTAGCAGGCCCAGCCTAGCAGGCCAAGAGGCCCTCATTAGCAGGCCCTCCTCCTTTGCCCAGGGCCCTCTCCCCTTACCTGCTGCTGGCCCAGGGCCCTTTCCCCTTTGCCCAGGACCCTCTCCTTTGCCCTCCACCATGACCCTTTGCCCAGGGCCCTCTCCCCTTACCTGCTGCTGGCTCCAGCCACTGAGATGCGTCTGAGAGCAAAGAAGCTAGAGTCCAGGGACGGAGGGCGGGAGCTTCAGAGGCAGGGCCAATCTGATTGGCCCTATTCCAACTTAGACAGCCAAACACGTTCCACCCCCAGGCTATTTCACAAATTATATATAGAGAAACCATGGATAAGAATGTATTCAGTGGGCTGCTGTGGGAAGTGAGACATGGGGGGAACAGGTTTGAGTTCAGGGGGCACATTTAAGAAATTGTATCCAATGCATATGTTTAGTGTGCATGCAGTTATCTGATAAAGCTGCATGCATATGAAATCTCACACCTTGAATGAAACTTAGTTGGCCTTAAAGGTGATCCTGAACTCAGACTTGTTCTGCTTCTTCAGACCACCTAGATGTATCTCAATGAAAAGGGAGTTTGTCTTTTAAATCTTAAACATTATGAGAGTATCTTATGAGTCACCGGAATATGTTACAAGATTTTGGGGGGACTTATAAGGCTTTGTGACTGTTTGAACTATATATCTGAACTCTGCTTTTAAATAGTTTAGTTTTGTTACACACCTTGGATTGGCTGAGAAAAGGTGGGCTTATAAATCTATTAAATAAAGAGTAATTTCTCCCTCTAGGTATGCAGAGGCTACTAAGCCTGTGATCACCTCTCTCCCCCCCCCCTTTCATGGCTTCATTTTAAAAATATTTTGCATCACTCTCTTCATAGTACTACTTTGAAGAGCCTTTTTTTTAAAGTGCAGAAATTGCGGTTGCTGGGTAGAACTGGCAAGAAAACTGGCAAGTCGTTTATCCAATGCCTTAAAAACTTTATGTGTTATCTGAAATACTTTGTTCAGGTTAGGCCAAGAATGTGATACTAGCACTTGCAAAATATTTAAAATATATTCTTCCACCCTTATAAAAGAGCATACTACATGGATCCATATTGAAAAAAGACATGATAATAAATTGTAGTTTCAAAGGGTAGTTTGTTCCCTCTGAATAATGTATGGCTTTAGAAATAATCTTTCAACGGAATAAAGAATAACTGATAAAATCATTTGAGATAGGAAATAGGGGCATATCAAGAAGCATCTCATCTTTTTAGGTATTCATTTGTTCCAGTTCTAGCTTTGTGGAGAGCTTTATGTGAACTTTGCAAAAGTGTGGCTTATACCAACACAACTTCCCCAAGCTTCAGTCAAGGGGAAGTTGACCATTTGCAAGTAAGGCTTATAGAAGTTTATTGTAACAACATTTGTCCAATAGCACCTTTAAGACCAACAAAGATTTATTCAAGGCGTGAGCTTTCGAGTGCATGCACTCTTCCTCAGACAAAATGGAATGAGGATCATGATAAGTTTATTGTGTGTCTTTTGGAATTTAAACAGGGTCAGCTGGGCTAATAGCTCCAATTCCTGCTTGCCACAAAACATACATGAGGTCTGCAACTCAAGGTAGCATCGCTGGTTGGAGACACAGAACCAGCCTTCAAACCCTAGTGAGCAGCTCTCTCTCTGTGTAAACTGTTGGGATTGGGACTGTTCTGGGCTTAAGTACGTGGGCTGTTTCTAATGAATCTGGATTTCAAAAGTGTATAAGAAATCTAAACACCGGCATTATTATAAAATTCCAGGACTGCTGTATTTTAAGCCTAATATACTCAGCCCCCTAACCTGGAACTATAGCTCAGAGGCTTGTTTTTTTCAGTGCAGTGGGTATCTCTCTGGACCAGTGCAAATGACTAAATATTGGTGTTGCTTGTGAGCAGCTTGGGCGATATATTTGGGTTGTGTTTTTCACTTCATAGCATTGAAATGAGAGGACGGTGGGTTTGCTGCATTTGGGGGAGAGTGCTGAAATGTTGGAATAGACATAGCTTAGTTTGTTCCCTCTTCTGAAATTAATTTTTGTTTCTAATTCTTTTCCAGGGTTTTCATGGTCCTTACCCCTTTGGACAGTCTTAAACAAAAACGGGTATCGTTGAGAAGAGAATTTAACAAAGACCGGACTTGGGAGGGAGGGGGAGTTCTTGTGACTTATAGAAGATACAGCATGAACGCCCCTTCTTGGCTCCATATCCTTGGATAAGAAGAAAACAAACTATAACTTTAAGACTAGTTGTTTCCAGAAAAAAAAAAACACCTAAACTAAAGTATGCATGTGTGAATGCTGAATTTCAGGAGTGCTGTTCAGTGCTATGAGAGAGAAAAAATACACCAATGTTTTGTTTAAAAGTCATTGTCACAGTTAATTAGGTAGTTAAAAAGACATTTAAAAAAAATTAAAACAGAAAAGCCATCTCTTTTAAAAAGAAAATAATTATTTTGCCTACAGAGTGGTTGTAGTCTGAGCAAATGTTAATTTTTTTCTCCGTTTCTTGTTCATAACTTTTTAAAAGGGACAGCGTGCATTTTTATGGAGATGTGCTTGCTATGAAATGGAAGCTTGCTTAGCATTTTCTTGGTTAGTTCAGTTATTTTTATACATCAGGTGTTTTTAATTGTAACATCATCTACTTCTTGCCTTTAACTTGTCTGGGAATGGTGTGCATTAGTCATCTGCTAGTTCTTTTCTGTTAGTAAAAGTTGATCAAACTCAATCTTCTTGGGTGTGGCAAGGAGGTTAAGAAGGCAGGAGAGTTTTCTTAGGCTTTCAACAGGAGCCGACATATAGTTTTCCAAGACTTGCTCTGAACAATTAACATATTGAAGTATTCCTGCTTTCATTAATGTACAGTAAGAGTCTTTGAGACAGTCATGCATGTGCCAAGAATCAACTTTATTTCTAAACTTTGCATTTCCCTTTTTGTATTGAGGTAACTTCCATTTTAATATTTGGCAATACACATACTAGCTTAGCTGGCAGAGCTAAATTGCTTTGGACATATAGGAGGAAGAATCAACTGCCTCTAATGCAATTCCTTCTGTTCATTGGCTTTCTTGTGCTCTGAAATGTTGATATTCTAGGTTGTCTGTCTGTCAGTCAGTCAAAGGGGTCAAGCTGTGTGCAGCCCATGAAGAATAATAGCCATATATAACTAGGTTGTCCTCCGTAGGAGAAAGATGCAGATTATGGTGTTCTGGGTATTGTATCAGTTCAAGGCTTTGCAAAGGGGGGGGGGATTTCTGTCTAATTCAGAAACTTGAACTAGGCCATAGCAGCCATCTGCCAAAGATAGAATAATATGCAACACCCCCTTTCTTTCATCTCACTCTTAAGACCAAACTGCCTACTCTGAGATAATTGAGGGAACTACATATCTACTGATGGAGTTTGTACAGAACTTTTACTTTGGCCCAAAGTAACCTACCCCAACAACTATATTGTTTCATGAATTGCATTAAGGGCCTAGTACACTTTTTCACCATCCTTCCACTGGAACATATGGTTAGCGCCTGCAGAGTTTAAGTGGATCTTGCTGGAATCATGGGGTGGGGGTTTGTAGGCATTTAGGTAATCAGTTTTTTGGGTTCAGCTCAGCATCTTATTTGGGTACTCTTTTTGAGAACCATATATAATTTCCTTCTGTCACCAGTCTAATTTGAATAATCTTTCTATTTATGTGGACTTGAACAGTTGGAGAGGTTATTTCAAGGAGTTACTCTTGAGATGAAATTAAACATCAGTCCATTGGCATCTTAATGATGATTAATTTGTTACAGCATAAAATGTTGTAAATCAGGGCTCACTTCATCAGATATGTTTGAAGTAAGCTCTGACTGGCAAAAGCTTGTGCTGGGATAGATTTTGTTAGTCTTTATGGTTCCCCTGGTCTCCTGTTCAATTTTGTTGCAACAAGTTAATATGGCTCGAGATGAGAGATTATGGAAGTATAGAATTTGGGGATTTTTTTTTTGCTTCTTCGCATTTCTTCTCAGTGTGGCTCTCCAAATAAATATCTGAATCATTATGGGTAATTCAATGTATTCAAATGCAAATAAGGGTATAGGAAATGATGGTGTATAGCAGTCATGATGATTGATTTATTTTTTTCCTACTCTTGGCAAGCTGTTTCCCTAATGGGCAAACAAAGTATTTAAGTAGACTGTGTGGGTTTTGCTGTCATGTGAATGGATGGCTGTGGGTGCTTTTGTGGCAACATTACAAGTTGGCAACTACCAGACCTAATCAGAACGGCTTCAGTTTTCTCTTTGCACCAGGTATTCACACTTTCACCCCATCTAAACTGCCAACTGTTTTGGACATTTGTATTCTTTGCATCAGGAAGACTGATACATACTGCCAAGTGGCACACAGGAGTGCCCATTCTCTACCAGTTGTCTTGAACAGTGTTTCTAGTAAAGGGCACAAAAGCCAGAGACAGTGCCTAGGTGGGGTTGTAGTAAGCAGCCATCTTCTTAAGGCAACTAGTTCTTCAGATCATCCAAAACGTAAGCATTTCTATTATGTTTGAGGATGATCATGGTATAAATAGTTGCAAAGGCATCATTTGTGTTTGTTGGTGTTGGCTAAGGAGATAACCTTCAGTGGTGACCATGGGGGGGTGGGTTGTTTGAAATGCTTACTATCCTGCCAATGGTTCCGTTTCCCAAGGAAATATTCTTCCTGTTATACAAGCATTATTACATATGGAGCCTCTTGGGTTCAAGTTGCCGTTCATTTGATGGCTTGGCAGTTTTGAGTTTAAATTGCTTTAGAGTTGCTTTGCTCATGACACCCTTCTTTTACTGATGTAATTTCATAAAGGATAAAACTGGTCCCAGTTAAGTTTAAAATTGCTATGAATGTTTAATTTGCTTCCATTACACGTGGTAGAAAGCTCTGACCGCTTGTGATGGCAGCAAAACAAACATTCTTCCTATCTTTAGGCATCATAATGTACATGTGTATATGTATTCCCCTCCAATATATTACACCTGTAGCAGAACTATAAATGACACAGCCCTCAGTCCCCTTGATACTGTGCTCACTGCCTAGTCATAGAGGAAGCTAAGCATTGCTTGACTCATGACCTTTTTCCAAAGTCAGGTTCTTGTTGATGGTTTTAGGGGCTGAACCTAGCTCCCCAAGCTTCAGCCTGCCACACATGAGCAAGGGTAGTCAGCTCTGACTGTCTTCCCTAGTGACTATCGCTAGAAGAAATAATGATGGATTCTTGAGGGGGAAGAAGCAGTTATAATTTTAATAAAGGGAAGTTTTGAATTTCTTGTTAATAATACTTTGCTTGCAGAGAGTGTGTGAGATTTAAGTGAGAACTTAACTCTAGCCTAAGCTGTTGGGTTTTAAAAAATGCTGTTAACCTCTGCATCTGTGAATGTGACTCCAGCCTGGGATAGAAAAGCCCCCAGAACTGGGCTGGCTTTGAGCCTGACTGGCTGGAATTAAACTCTATCCCTGTTTGGGATGGATGTCAAGCTTGCATTTGCAGGCTGGGCCATGTTGTTGCCCTAATTTGGGGCAGGGGAAGGTGACGGGTATATCCTGAGGCTTCAGGGATTTTGGAATGTGTACTTATCCACCCACCCCCAGCTGTGGATGGGTGCATCCTTAATCTCTGTGGGTACAAGTGTAGCCAGAATTCTCTGGGGCTAAGAAATGCACGCTGTCCTAAATCTGGGTTTTCATTGTCATTTTTTCCCCTCTGTGTGAGTGCGTGTCTGATTCTGCAGCCTGTCTTTATTCTCTCTGGGGGGAGTGCATGTGTAGAGCAGGATGGTGTGTTGCTTCATTGAGTCTGGGAAGAATCCTGTAATAGCACATGGGGGGGTTGGGGAAGGATGACTTTTCCTTAATGTATAAATGAATATTTGTATGATTAAATTAACACAAAACAATTCCATAGCTGTTGTGTTTTTATTGAATGAGAAAAAATTGATCCTACATTATTTGTTCGGAATCAGTGGTACCTACTTCCATTTCTTGTACATTGTGGGTTCCATACAAGCCACAGCCAAGCAGAAAAATCAATATAATGTTTAAATGTATTTGAGAGGAAGAGAAGAAGAACTGTGCTGGATCAGACCAATGGTCTATCTAGTCCAACATCCTGTCTTACAAAGTGGCCAGTGAGTTCCTCTAGAAATCCAACAGCAGAGCATAGATGCTAGGACCTTCCCCTGATGTTGCTTCCGAGCACTGGGATTCAGAGGTTTGATTGCCCTGAGTGTGGAGGTTACTCTCAGTCACCATGGCTATAGCCAATGGTAGATCTGTCCTCCATGAATCTATCTAATTCCCTTTGAAAGCTATCTATTCCTGTTGCCTTCACTACATCCTCTGAGAGCAAATTCTACATTTAAATCACTTTCTGTGTAAAGGAGTATTTTGTTCTGAACAAACTATCCATCAGCTTCCTTTGATGCCCTCAAGTTCTAGTATTTTGGGAAAGGGAGAAAAATTCTTTGTTCACTCTCTCCACCCCATGCATAATTTTATAAACCTCTATCATGTCCCTACTCAGTCATCTCTTTTCTAAACTGAAAAGTCCCAGAATCTTTAGCCTTTTCTCATAGGGAAGATGCTCCAACCGCCTAATAAAGTTGGTACTCATCTATACTTTTTCCAGCTCTTCAATCTCCTTTTTGAGATACGATGACTAGAACTGTACACAGTATTCCAAATGAATCTCCACCATAGATCTATAGAGGCATATTATAATTTCAACTGGTTTATGTCCATTCTCTTTCCTAATAATCTTGTGATTTCAAAATATCTCTTCTGATTTCAAACGATCTGGTTTAGTTCTGGGCTTCATTATAAAGTACTTTCTTGAACGTATTTGCATCTTTTAACAAGTAAGAGCTAGAGAGTATTATTTTGGACAGGAAGATATTAATCCAATATCCTATTTGCGAGGTTGAGCAATATAACGAAGCTCTAAGGGGGTTTGGCCATCGGCATGACGTTTTGGGTGCATTTGCTATGAGGCCATTGTTAAGCCAACATCAGCAATCCATTTTGCTGGAGTGTTTTTCAGCTCATATCTCACACAGGTAAGTGAGGCAGGAGTGGGGTAGGAATAGTTCTGTATAAAGCAACTTATTAGAACAGCCCCAGAACCCATACATATTTATTAGAGATTAAGGGGAATTGAATAATTTTAACTGGCAAGGAGACTAGGATTACAAAGGCACTAAACACTAAAATAACTACACTTGTGCAGATTGGACTGCAGTTTTTTTACATGTGGAAAAGGTATCTCAAAATATTACAGATCTCATAGGATGACAGTTCAGTACACATTGCCTGGAAACCCACACATTCCAGTGCCAGCACTGATTCAGGAAATCCCCAGCCATTTCTTGCATGGCTTTATCGGCAATAGCCCTAAAACGTAACCCACTTATATATTGTTGTAAGTCAGTGTACTATAGTAATTAGAATGTTGGAATAGCACAGGGGAGTCAAGGTTTCTTGATCTGTTGTGAAGTTCATAGGGTGACCTTAGATTTGGGTCGGGTAGATGTGTTGGTCTTAAGCAATAGAACAGAGCTTGAGCCCAGTGGCACCTTTAAGACCAAGTGAGTTTGATTCTGGGTATAAGCTTTCATGTGCACACATGCTCCTTCAGATACATTGAAACTGACTTCCTCAGGCTTTGCATATAGAAGAAGAAAAAGAGCTGGTGTTTTATACCTCACTTTTCACTACCTGAAGGAGTCCCAAAACAGCTTACACACACCTTTGTTCTCACAACAGACATCCTGTGAGGTAGGTGGGGCTGATAGAACTCTTAACTGCTCTGCAAGACCAGCCCTAAGAGAACTTTGACTGACCCAGGGTCACTGAGCCAGCTGCCTGTGAGGAAGTGGGGACTCTTCAGATTAGAGGCCACTGCTCTTAACCAGGTGGGGGGGAGGAGTTAGTTGCCAGGAAAGGGCTAATTAGAATCAAGATGCATAAGTAACTGGGCAATTACAGCAAAGATCTGATTAAAGCAGTTGGTTAATGTTAGTCACGTTCTCACAGCTGGTGGTGATGATAAAATGGCAAGGAGAGATCCATGTATGCTACCCGTATAGGAAGGGCAGAATAAAATGTTGGTTTTATTGATTGTCCCATGCATAATGCCCACACCCTATGCCATTGTGTGTTTCTAGGATGGAAGCAAAGTGCTTATTTCCATTTTTCCATTCCTACCTGCATGTCATAACTTTGGAGCAGATGTACTGAAAAGATACAAGCTGCAACTGTAATGTCCAATAATATATATCGAGCTTCTGGTGGTAAAGGAAATGTGTAAAAAAACGGGAGGAGTCACCTTAGCAGAAGCTAAACTCCTGTTCCAGAGTTCAACCAGACTACTGACAGAGCAGCCCATAAGGCAACTGATGCTGTCCCTAGCATGGTTATGTGAGGCCATTGTCTGTGTGAGGCCAGGAATCTAGTTTTTGCATCTGTTTCTGTCTGTAGAGCATGTCTGTAGAGGCCTGCGCTCTGCTGAGGCTGCAGGTGGCAGGAGAGCTTGCTAGTGGGCACAGGAAGGGTGCACAGGCAGGTGGGGGCACATGGATGAATGGGCAAGAAGGGAGTTAATAGTGGTCACAGGGCCCCTCAAAACCTGGCACCAGCCTTGGTATTTATAGTAACTATACAATAATCCTTGGTTGGTGCAGCCAGGTGGGCTCACCCAAATGTTTGCACCAGAGAGGTCTTAAGGAAGATGAGGACAGCAGTCTGTTAGATGGGTGAATGATATATTTACCACCAGCAGTGGCAACAGATCAAGAAACATAGTTCAATCCAAGATGGACAGAGTAGAAAGACAGAATAGGAGCCACTTTTGTACTTCATATATCTCTCATTCCTTCCTTCATTGGCTCCTACCCCACTAGGCTGTTATAAGCCAGTCAAGCTGCCAGAAAAAGAGCAGTCCCTTGCAGCATCACTAATTGTGATGACTGTGGAAATACCTGTGGGCAACGACAAACGTAGGATAAAAGGAAGTTGTGGTAGCTTCCAGCACCCTAACACATATACCTGTAAACTGAATGCAGACAGAAATGCACATTTGCTCTGCTTCATCACAGTTGTATGTGTGCAGGTGACACATATTAAATGTACACTTACAAAAGGAAATGTTTGGAGCAGAAGTAAAGATGTAAACTACTTTTGAGTCGCTTTTTTGGGGGGGGGAGTCAGAATATAAATTAAATATTTAAATCTTGCTTTCTTTTTTTGCAAAGTAGCAGTTCTTTCCCACCTCCAGTTTGCACCATTTCCCCACAAATGCTTTGTTAACAGTTAGCCTCTATATTTTGTTACTGAACAGCATGGGGCGCGCAGGGTGGGGGGTGTCTCATAATCCAGGAGACCTAAATAACTATAGATTAGTATCAAATCTGTCCTTTGGAAGCTTGGAAGATGAGAAACTGCCTTGAGTATTTTTAAATAGAAAGTCAAGAAACAAATGCTCAAATAAATAAATATTAAATGACTCTAGGTTACTAGAGCTTGTAAATACATTTTATTTGCCTTCTTGTTAAGTGCGATGAAGTTACTTCCAACTTAATGTGGATTAGGTTCAGACCACTGCTTGTTTGCGTGCATCTTTTTTTCCCACTTACGGACATAATTGGACCGGGTCTGGGGCTGTCCCAGGCCTGGCCAGACTTGCCCACTCCGCATTCCCTTTTTTTGCTGTTGGATACAACGGGGTGTATGTTGGAGCTGGGACATATGTATGCAAGAAAACTTGGGCCATCTCCAATTGGATGTAGTTCCAACCCCCCCCCCCCGAGCATCACTTCCATCATGAAAAGTCCGATCATGTTACAGTGCAATTCCAATGTAACAAAATAGCAAGCCCACCCCCAGCCACCACTATGCTTGGTTGTCACCTTTCCTTCTTTTTCTTTTTCTTTTTCTTTAGGATTTAACTTTGTTTTAGTGAAATCAGGGATGGTCTGTGTGGGGGGGGGGGATGATGCAACAAAACAGCCAATGTTTAATCCCCTTGTTTGTGTTGTTACGTTTTTGTGTTACAATGTTATCATGGTAATTTAAAAATATATATATTTCAGACTTGGAGGGTGCTCAAATGTGACAAAATGGCACTGGAAGATTATCAGGGAGTTTCTACCACGTGACAATGATTAATGAGTAAAAAAAAAAAGGCAGGACATTTTGACTTCCTGTCCCTTGGCTATCATGTGCATGCACAATCCTGTCCATCGGCTATCATATGTATACACAAATCTGGGGGCAAATGGGACAGTAAGTTGAGGATTCCCTGTGCGTCATAGAAAAAGAATGGGGGAGCCATCCTGTAGCAAAAAACCAGGGTGCAGCACAACATAATGGCTGGGTGAATTCTCCGTGCGGAAGAGGTCCCTATTAACAGCCTTTCTCAGTTAATGAAACTGAAGGTCATGGCTTCCTTGACTGAGTCAATCTATCTCTTCCTCTTTTCCTGCTGCCTTTAACTTTTCCTAGCATTATTGTCTTTTCCAATGGCCCCTGTATTTTCATAATTTGATCAAAGTACAAGAGCTTCATAGAATCATCGTATGGCAACACCAGAGTCATCTAGTCTAATTCTTTGAAGAATGCAGTTTAGCCATTTTAACTTCTAGGGAGAGTTCAGGCCTGATTTAATCTAGAACCTGCTTATTTAATCTAGAACCTGCTTATTTAATCTAGAACCTGCTTATTTGTCTCTTTGGCATCATATGGTATCCATAAAACTTTCCCCCAACACTACATTTCAAAGGAATCAACTTCCTTCATGGCCCAGCTTTTACATCCATATCATAGTACACTTACACTGAAATTCTTTCTTCAAACGTTCACCTGAACTATGTGATTAGCAGTTATGTTTCTAGAAAAGAGATAAGCTCTTATAGTCCTTGGTCCAAAGAACCACCTTAAGAGGTATACTGTACATTATGATCTGAGGGCTGTTGTATACAAATAAGGTAGAGAACAGCAAGTGAGATCCCAGCCAATAAAGGCCTCCTTATAGAAGTTGCATATTTTTCAAAATGACAGTCTCCTCACAAAGTGAAATGTATTTGGTAGGGGCCAAATAGCTTTGAGCAGTTTGTAAACATTTCCCCCCACAAATATCTGAGAATTTACATATTAAAATAGGCGTTATTCTGTTTTGAAACATCACTGATTACATGTGCTCACTAAAAGTGCAAAATGCAACTGACTCTGAAACTCTGATGAAGACCATGTTTTCTTCATGCAGGCCAGCTTGGGCTAAAGGAGAGATCTTGGCTCCTCTAGTTTGCTATATGTGCAATTCTACAATGAAAAAATATTTTTTAATATTGGAATAAGTGCATATAACTGTTCAGTCATGAGTGATCCCTGTCTTGAACACATCCTGTTGGAGGCACCCTTGACTATTTATTTTGGTGGGGGATGAATATATCCAGTTCTTTAGAGGTTATAATTATCCCAGCTGTATCTTAAATGTGTGACATTTTGATTGTTGAAGATTTTTGCTTTCTCTTCCTCCTGTTTTCATTTACTCATTATTTACTTTTAAGATTATTTGTCTTTTGGGCTGCAACCTGTCAAGAGTTCATCAAGGCCAGGCAATCATATCACACCTTTATTATAATGCTATCTTTGGAGCAGGCAAATAAATTGTTCTATCATTATGATGCACTCATTTTAAATGAAGCAATGTGCCATGACTTTTCCCTGGTTATATATGATAGGTGTGGTGCAGTTGGCAGGGGCCAAGTCAAATAGCTATGGAGTTGTAAGGTGTTTTTTTAAAAAAAACAAATAGTTGAGAATTTACATATTTAAATAGGGTTCATTCAGTTTTCCTCTTCAAGCAGCATGATTGCTGCCACCCACTGTCAGGCGGGAAATCATTGCGGATTGTTTCTATTGTGACTCCTGGACAATTTGAACTAGATGCCCTCAACCTTTTTATCATTGAGAAACTCCTGAAACATTATTCAGACTTGAGAAACCCTGGAAGCGATGCCAGCAGACCACACCTCCCAGACATCATATGTCATCAGAAGAACTGTTCCAGTTGATATTTTGTTGTTATTGTTATGTTGTTATATTGATTTTTGATATTGATTTTGATAGTGTTCTATGTGAATGTTCAAAAATGTTTTATGTAAACCGCCCAGAGCCGTAGGGAAGGGCGGTATAAAAAAATATATATATAAATAAATAAAGTGGCATTACTCTGTAACTCCATCACTAGTGACCCCTCTTACTGCAACACCAGAAATGGGAATTGGGCAGGCATTTTCATCACAGCCCCCCCACCAATGCCACAAATGGCCTGTCAGCCTACCCCATCAGGCTGGAAACAGGGCAGGTCTCTGCTGCTTCATCACCCCCCCCTGCCACCATCCCCCAATGCAGTTAAGGTAATATGAGAGTACTTACCTCTCTGGACTCCAGATGCTGCCATGTATGATGAGCCTCCAGGGAATGGTAGAGGACAGGAAGGCCTAGAGGATCATTGTCCATGGGGTCGCGATGGGTCGGACACGACTTCGCACATAACAACAACAACATGATGAGCCTCAGCCAGCAAGGATTTGTATAGCTGGGGGCCCTTCCCACTCCCTCCAGGCTCATCATTGGCCATTTTGGGTGTGCATGCTCAACATGACCATATCACCTGATTTCTTTTTTAAATAATGAAAATAAATGTATACAAAATTAACTCCCAACCAATTGGTGAAACCCTTCCACGGCCATTGTGAAACCCCACGATTTCATGAAACCCCAGCTGAGAGCACCTGGTATAGACAGACATCCTTACACTGTTTACATAATTGAATTATACACTGCCTTAATGCAACAGAATATGGCAAATAAGTCAGAGTAAAGAAATGATGGGAAAACTGACCAACAGATTTCCAAAGATTCCACCCAGTTTGGCTCTAAAAGAGAACTATGGATCTAGGGAGAAACAGGTACCTGTGATAATTTAGTTCCCAAAAGCACTCCAGTCACTGGCCCACATGACTTGTATTATTGTCATTAGTACATGACAGAAGGAGAAGTGCTATGTTTAGTCTGTACTGTTCACATGTGTGTTATGCAAAGCTGTGACCAATCAGCTAAGGAGTGTGGGAGGGATTCTACCCTCATAGCATTTTTTAGACTCTGGGCTGTTTTGTCCCAGCTTACTTAGAAACCATCTTCAGTAGAGATGAATTGTAGGTTAGTGTCAATGAGACTGGAACATCACATTCTGTGAAACCCAAAAGGATGTCTCAATGTCTCAGGGTAGAGCTACAGGGGAGGGGGAACCACATTCTGAAGAACTGCTCTCTGCCATGAATGGTGCAACATGTTCTTCAATAGGTCAAGGTTTCGGTGTGAGACTGACAAAGAGATATTTACCTGAGGTTTGGTCCATCTCCCAGCAAGGAGACCAATCCTAACTTCTCATGCTCTTTTGCTATAACACAGTGCCATCCCTTTCGAACAACCTTTCTCTACTTTTTTACGATTGAGGAACCCCGGAAACATCATTCAGGCTTTAAGAAACCCCTCCTCTTCCCACTCCCTCAAGGCCCACTATTGACCATTTTGGGAGGGGGCTCAACATGATCATATTTGGTCATATCACAAGCTAAATGTTTAGGTAAAGGTAAAGGTATCCCCTGTGCAAGCACCGAGTCATGTCTGACCCTTGGGGTGACGCCCTCCAGCGTTTTCATGGCAGACTCAATACGGGGTGGTTTGCCAGTGCCTTCCCCAGTCATTACCATTTACCCCCCAGCAGCAAGCTGGGTACTCATTTTACCGACCTCGGAAGGATGGAAGGCTGAGTCAACCTTGAGCCGGCTGCTGGGATTGAACTCCCAGCCTTATGGGCAAAGCTTTCAGACAGCTGCCTTACCACTCTGCGCCACAAGAGGCTCTCGGTCATATCACAAGCTAAATGTTTAACAAATTAAAAAAAAAAAAAAAACATAACAGGACTGTGAAGAAACCCCAGGACTGTCAAGAAAGCCCAGGATTTCACGAAACCCTGATTGAGAAAGCCTGGCTTAGTACACTTGTCCATCACAGCAAACCTTTTAAGTCTTCTAATTTCTGTAAGACTGTTTTAAAGAGAAAAGAAGCAGTGTTCTGCTAACTCCAGGTTTGCAACAGATCTTAGTTACTGTGCAGTTCCAAAGCTTGTTTCCTTTTTCTGCCCAGACTTTATTGACTTCCTGTGTACCAATTCTCTCTCAAGAGCTAGCTAATCATCCACATTTCCATTTCTGCACATCCAAATTGGAAGGATGTAAATTTTATACGTTTCATAATTCATTATTCAACTAAAATCATTCAGTTATGGTTCCGACACAGAGGGCTACTCATTGATGGGCTGTCATCAATATGCTAATGACATATCTTATCTCCTCATGGATGGCCACCCATCCTCTCCCCTGGAAGCATTTGCCAGATGTTTGGAAGCTGTAGCTGGATGGTTTGAGCAGAGTCACCTGAAACTCAACCCCTCCAAGATGGAGGTCCTATGGATGGGTAGGAAGAGGACAGAACAGGAAATGCGCTTGCCCACCCTGGCCGGGATACAACTGACCACCATGCCCCAGGCCAGGAATTTGGGAGTGACCTTGGATGCTTCACTGAACATGGAGGGGCAGGTCAGGAAAGTAGTCTACCAGGCATTTTTCCATCTTTGTCAGATGAGGCTACTGGCGCCCTATCTGTCTCCGGAGCACCTAGCCATGGTGATCCATGCGATGGTCACCTCCAGAACAGATTTCAGTAACATGCTCTACACGGGCCTGCCTTTGTCCCTGACCCGGATATTGCAACTGGTGCAGAATGCCACTGATAGGGTCCTCACAAGAACATCTTGGAGGACCCATATCCAGCCTGTGTTGATGCAACTGCATTGGTTGCCAGATCCCAGATCCAGTTCAAAGTTTTGGTTTTAACTTTCAAGGCCCTTCATGGTCTGGGACCCACGTATCTAATAGATTGCCTGTTGCCCTATGTCCCCTGCAGGGCCTTGCGCTCTGCGGATACAAACTTATTGGTTGTTCCCAGCCCCAGAGAAGTTTGCCTGGCCTCAGCCAGGGCCAGGGCCTTTTCAGTCCTAGCCCTTACCTAATGGAATGAGCTCCCGAAAGAGCTGCATGGCCCACAGGGCCTATAAGATGGGCTCTTCCACCAAGTCTATGGTTGAGGCTGGTGCAGGAAGAAGATCTGGGGTGGGGGGGGGGCTCTGGAAGATAGACTACCAGCCTTGGAACATCTTGGATGGTGGCTGGCAGATACAGCCCTCTGCTGCCCAGTGGCAGGCGCTCCATTAAGGGGGGGAATGATTGGGGTATTTTACTGCCATGTTGTACTCTTTGATGTGTTTGAATGGGGTTTTATTGATGTGGGATTTATGTTGTAACCTGCCATGAGGTTACAACATAAATCCCACATCAATAAATTGGCCAGAAATTGCACCCATGGGGGGGGGATTTTTTTTTTTAACTTGAAGAGCATGTAAATGATTAAGCGCCAGCTTCTACACCAGCGAAAAAGGTCTTGAGACATCTAATGAAAAAATACTCATTGCTACTGGTGATTTTGGGTTAAAAAAACAGTTTTTAAAGGGAAAGGGGCTTTTCAGGAGCACAAACACAACAGTTCATTGGCTATTCTGTTTGACTGACGGTTAGGGGCAGGAAGAAGCATGGAAAAATATTGCCTCCTTTGTTGCGATTCCGGTGAGACCAGAAACCTGTGGGGATTTAATAGACCTCTACGGGGACTTCAATATTCCACTACAATTCAAGGTGTGTGTAATGATGAAATTCCACTGTTAAATATAGCGTTTCTGCATACTGCAAACATTTAGCAACATTGGTCATTGTGCGGAATGGCCCTCATTTATGTAACATCTGCCTGAATAGTCTACTAAGGCTGCATTAAAGTATCCGTATATTTTCAAAGAAACCACCAGAGGGGGTTGGATGCATATTACAGACTGGTTATTAGAACCTGGACGTTTTTCCTTACAAAAGAAAAATTTTTAGGATATACATATGTCTCTACAAGCACAGAAATTATATATTGAGGTTCAGATGGTACAATGCATAAAAATAGAAAAAATTCCTACTCAGAGTAGGATAGGGTAAAATAGCCAGTTTGTCTCAAGTAATGTCAAAAGACATCAAATTGTTCAAATATTTGGAACATGGGATTGGATTCAGCACAGCATTTCTGCAGGTGCAAGGAGTATCACCTGCCAAATGGAGCTTTCTGAGCTTCCACTCTCATCTCCCATGGCAGCTCAACATATCCCCAGAAATGTTGAGGAGAGGAGATCCCATAGAACAGGGTTTCAAGGAGCTTTGGGGGCTGCTTCAAGAGGCTCAGCCAAGAATATCATGCTGCATGAGCAAAAGTCCCTGCACACATGGAAACTTTGTGTTAGATCTAATGCAGTGGGTGCATCCTCTTCCTCCAATTACTTATGCCCAATCTGTGCTGATCTCTCAAAATATTTACTAACCCAAAGTAGGCAAGGTAGCCCAGAAACACATCCTGACCTATACCATCCAGTTCTTTAAGACTGAATTTTTAAATACTTTTTAAAAAATTACACAATCGATGTGGTAAGCATTTTTGTGAACCACTGAAGAAATTAGAAGGCTGTATGAAAACACTGATGCTAGCACTAAGCTGACTTGAAGTTTGCATACAAATGCAACTGTTCACTTTAATTCTGGATACCTCTCTGAACTTTTAGCATGTTAGCATGGACATAACCAGTGGTCCACAACCTTTTTATCACTGGGGACCGGTCAATGCTTGATAATTTTACTGAGGCCCGGGGGGGGGTAGTCTTTTGCCGAGGGACATTGCCGCCACCTGAACCCCTGCTCCACTTGCTTTCCCACCACCCACTGGGGTGCACTGCCAGCAGCAGCTGCACAGTGCTACGTCGAGGGGGAATCCCAGCCATGGCAGCCGTTGGAGAGCACCAAAGGTGAGCCAGCAGCAGACTGGGAGGGCAGCCCCCGAGGCAGCAGCCAGGGAGGAGGACGAGGAGGAGCTGTGGCCTGGTACTGACTGATTCACGAACCAGGACCGGTCCCTGGACCGGGGGTTGGGGACCACTGGACATAACTATATCTTATCAGCAAGAGTACTATAAAATTCTATTGGAGGAACAATTATCTTCAAGTTAGGAAGAAGCCATCTGCTATCCATTGTAGAATGGTGGCAACTCTAAGGCTTAGTTTCCACTTTCCCTTGAATACAGTTGCAAGCTTCATTCCTCTGTACCCAATACAAGCCAGTTCATTGTCCTATGCATACTACTGTGGTGTTCTGGCAGACTCCCTTTTGAATGCAATATGAGAAGCTCAATGGAGCCTTTGAAGGACACTAAAGCTTTGCAAAGCAGCCAATATACTAAAGAGACTGAACTGCTGTTTAGACTGCTTGGATTGCACGGTTGCAGGCTTTTGAAAATAAGCCCTCCTGTACTCTCTTTGAATAATGTGGGACTAGTAGATTGTTAAAAGGCTGAGCAGGAATTTCAGATTAGCACGCAAGAGGGGCCTTTCATTCCTGCCCCTTTGGGTGGCAATTGTACATAACTGAACATGATCTGGGACTAGGACTGCCAGGTATCAATCTATAATGTGAGATCTCCCACCAATGTTCCCTAACCCTCCTGCCCTACCAAGTGGCAAAAATATAGAGCAGAAATTACCATATCTCTTGAAAGCATGATGACACTTCAAGTGAGAACTTAGCAGCGACATCATACTGGAATAACATCTAGGATTCCACTGAAACTGTGGTAAAACCACTGAGCATCAGAGCAACAGGTGATGCATTTTACATGTTCCCCCTCCCTTAAGGCTCCTGCTGATTACCAACAGATAGAGCTGCTTAGGCCACAACAACGTTGGCAGGAATATGGCAGGCATATGGCAGTTTGCTAGAGCTTAGGAGAAATGACTAGCACCTGAGGCATCCATTGATAAAACCAGCCCATAATCATCTGGATGGGTTGGTTGGTGAGGGACCATCCCTGATGCTGAGCAGCACTTTCCCCTTTCTCCCCAGCCTGTGGCTGTTCTAGAACTTTATAGATGCAGGGGCAAGGACCGGCTTTCTCTTAACAGCTCATACAATTTTCTACAGCAGGAGAGACTTTGAAGTTAAGTTTATTTTACCATATCTATTTTATTTATTTATTTTTAAAATCTGTATACCGCCTCTCTCCTGCAGCATGGGGCTCAGGATGACTCAGATTTTAAAAGACATACAATGGAATCCTAAGGTTCACCATTAAATCAGTTAAATTGACATTCTCCCAGTACCTGGGCATATTTCAAAGAGAAAACATCTGGCAGACCAATAACCAATGAAAATAAAAGGACTAACTAAAGGCCTGCTGGAACAATTCCATCTTGCATGCCCTGCAGAACCCTGACAGGTTGCACAGGGCATGTGTGTCCTCTAATAAAGCATTCCACCAGGACAGGGCTATGATGGGAAAAGGCCTCAGCCTGGTAGAAGCAAGAAGGACTTCCTGAGGACAAGGCACCATCAAAAAAATCCCACAGTGATAAGCACAAGCAGCTTGGGGGGGGGGGTTATATCAGGTGAGGTGGTCCTTCAGTTATGCCATTCCCAGGCTTTAAACATTATAACCATCACCCTGAACCTAACCTGGAAACAAATTGGCAAACTCAAGATTGGCTAAATACGGTTAGACCACGATGAACCATTCAACAGCCTTGCAGCTGCATTCTGGATCACCTCCAGTTTCCAAGTACCCCCAAGGACAGTCTTGTGTAGAGTACATTGCAGCAGTCAAGTCTGGAAGTGACTGTGGCAAGACCAGGTCAGTTCTGATCTACACCTTTACAGAGAAAAGAAGAGTTTATTTATATACCCCCTTTTCACTACCCAAAATACTCTCAAAGCGGCTTACAATCACCTTCCCTTCCTCTCCCCACAAAAGACACCCTGTGAAAGAGGTAGGACTGAGAGAGCCCTGACAAAACTGCTCTGTGAGAACACTATTAGGACTGTGACTAGCCCAAGGTCACACAGTTGTCTGCAGGTGTAGGAGTGGGGAATCAAACCTGACTCTCCATATTAGAAGCCACTGCTCTTAACCACTACACGAAGCTTAGGAACTACTAGAATTGCTCTTCAACTGCTTACCTTCAGCAACTGCATATCTTGAAAACAGTGGTTCCTTGTTTGCTTCAACAATGAGAGGAGATCTGCTGCTGCAGAAGAAAACACATTGCCGACATCCAAAGTTATCACCAAAAGCTCATTTTGTTGATCTCTAAAGTGCTACTGGAATCACATCTAGTTGTTTGGAGGCTGCTGTGGAGGGTGAACCAATGGCAAGGCAGTCCCCAGTCCATCTCCTGATCTATGTGAGTAGCTGGACATTGGCAGAAATGGGGTGGGACCGTTTTCCTTCCTTCGCATTCAACACAACAAGAGAACTTTTAGCCGCTCATAGGCATACTCTGAACCAAACCTTGCACTCTATCATTACCTACCATGGATAGGGAAGAAATTACAACTGAAGTCTAGACTAAAGACATCACTTCCCCGGAAGAAACTGCTGTTTTGGAGGGCAAGCTCTATGGTATCACATCCCTGTTGAGCACCCACCACTCCCCAAAGTTTGCCCTCTCCAGGTACCACTTCCCAAATCTCCTGCAATTTCCCAGGTTGGATTTAGCCACCCAATCTATAATTTAATTTACTAATGAATCCGGATGCCCCAGCACTGGTCACAACATGCCTGTCTGCACTGCATATTGTTTGGAGGACCTTCACATTGGTGTCTCAAACTCTGTTGCAAAAAAAGTTGGAGTAGATAGTGGCTCCTCAGAAGTGGCAATTCCCATGAGACCCTATCTTTCCTATAAACTCAACAAACCAGACCTCATGTCACTCAGCAAGTTAATCAACCTACACGATTCCTTAACTGCTGGTAGCAGCAGTTGCCAGCAATCCCATTTCCCCTGCACTTTATCTACTCTGGGCAGTAGAAGAATGACAAGCTGCCAGGATCCACTTGGCTGTTTAAACAAAGCAGGTCTCTAATGCACAAGCCACTAAAATGAGCTTAAGCAAAAGACATTCAATTGCCCAGCTAAATTTGGAGTTGATGCATCTAACTAGCCAGTGTGCAGAAGAGAGAATCGTATTGAGGAGAAAGAACTGATCTTCAGACTGGACACAGTGGGGAGGAAATTGAGTGATATATCAATATAGCAACATGATTTCCTGGCATGTTGAGCAAAATGGCAGTTGTGTTCCAAATACCCTGTTCTAACAAAGAAAACAAGACTGTCTGGAATCTAATAAACATCCTTTTCTAAACTGAAGCTTTTATTTGATTTCCTGTAAGTAGCTATATATGCCATTGGGCAGTGTCCTGACATGGTTTACAGAGAAATTTAGACCCTAACAACTACCACTGGGAAAGTAAATTCCAATGGTCCTAAGTAATTATAACAACAAAGAAAGATACCCACTCCATGTTAAGATTTTAATATTCGGATGGTCAATGTTTTGTTTCGACATGTCATGATTTTAAGAAATATAATGTATAGTGCTCATTGTACAAATCTCAACTGCTGAGGTAAGCCTCATAGTTGAAATCTGTTTGGGATACATGTATATTATGTTATTAGTAACTGTACCGGGCCATGAGAAAGATGCTTGTTAACTGTGTGACATCCCCATGTGTATACGGAAGTGCACAAAAATGGGGAGTTGCACTAGGAGAAGGTACCTATGTATGAAACTAGTGGATGGATTTTTATGCAGAACTTTTAATATTTACAATTTGATTAAAGACTATGTGATTTAATATAATTTTAGCTTTTGTGGAATTGACCTTAATATCTGTAACTGCTTGGTGAGCGGTGTCATATTTGGTTACGGGAATGGGGGGCGGGGAGTAGGTCGGGCGAGCGCCTTCCGATTGGGCCCTCACCAGGACAGGACAGAGTTCTAGCCAGTCGAAAGGCACGAAGCCCCACACCCGCGGAGCCTAAGGGCTAAGTGGGCGGTTGGCCCAATCATTGGGCCAAAGTTCTGACAGGGCCTGCTCACCCGGCCCAGCCAGCGCCAATCTGGAGACATCACTGCCAGTCAACCTCTGACCACAACAGGGAGAAGAGGTCAATAGGGCTGCCAAGGGGGATGAGAACAGAGTCTTGGACAGGCTGCGCCAGCCCTTTTCGCCCTAACTGTCATGTCCAACTGTAACTTGCTTCAGAACACTGACAGAGCTGGCAGGAGGCTGCAGAGTGCTCCCCCTCCCCCCTCCAGGCCTGCTGAGTAGGAGCCTCTGATAGCTTCTGACTGAGGGGAAGGAAACCTTTCCAAGAGCAATCCAGGGGAGTCTGAGGGCATGGGTGTGGGCATTCCATTTCAGGCAGGGAGCTTTCCCCTTCTGCCAAACAGCTGGCTGACAGGGAGGCCACAGAAAAGCCCCTTCTCATTTAAAATACTGCTCTGCCTGGGGGTTAGACACAGCCAAGCCATGTGAATTTCGTCTTCACAACTCTCTGCATATTTGAAGCCTAATGCACACCATTATTCTGCAGATGAAACTGGATGCTGTTGCAGAGGTTCTTTTGTCTCCTGTTTCATCTGCACAAGAACCCTGTGCAGTAGGCCTCACGTCTTTCAATTCAACAACCTGTGTGGGAGGCCTTAAATGTTTCTTCTCCACCACAACCCTGTCCAAAGTAGCCCTTTCTGCCTGCTGATCTTTATACTCTGAAGATGAGTTGTAATTCCAGGAGCTCGCCAGGCCCCACCTGGAGGTTGGCTACCGATGGGTTAGAAATATTCCTGGATTTTTGGAGGTGGGACTTCAAAATCATACAGTGCCTCAGTCTGGCCTCCAAAGTAGGCTCAGAAGAAAAAAGGAAATCACGAGGCACAATGATATAGTAGTCTTCTCTATGTTTATAGGTGAAAAGGTTATAACATTAAGTCTAAATGGTCAAACAAATAATCAAACATAAAGAGTCAACCAAAACAGGATCCTAGGTTACGTGACCCACTTTCTGTTTTACCTTCGTCAGTGGTTGCTCTTCCAATATACTGTCATAGTAGTAGTTGTAGTATCACATTGCCAAAATGCTCATAATCGTATGGGGATTTCATAAAGTGGAAATTGAGGAATCCACAGTTCTATACTTGATTGGCCTCCAGAGTAGCCATTTTTGCCTGCAGAGCTGATCATTATAATCTAGAGATGACCAGCGATCTAGATATTATGGTAGGGGCTTGCAGACTGCAGTTGGGGGGGGGGGAGTTGTGCAGGTCTGACCCTCCTGGGCTATGGGCTATGGCCAGCCCTTACCAGCAACTGTTTGCATTCTGGGGCACAGACAGACAGACCAGCATCAGTCCTGTGAGTCTGGAAAGTGCAGGAAGATCTAAATAAAGAATATTTACAGCCTGAAACTGTTAATAGTGAACAAGTAAATGGCTGGAGAGACATGGGAACCGTGGTGACTTTTTCAAGCTTGGCCCAGCAAATAAAAAACAGTATACAAAATCTTACTAAGGTCAAGACTGCTGTGCACAGAGAGAACTTCTCTTAGAGTTGCCAGCTTCCATGTGAGGCTCTCTACCCTACCTCCGTCACGGGGAGTTTGCTATGGGGAGAGGAAGGGAAGATGATTGGAAACTGCTTTGAGACACCTGAGGCCTGCTGGGTCACTGTGGCCCATTCCCAGTTCTCTCAAACCTCTCACAGCCCCACATCCCTCATCGGTCATCTATTGAGGGGAGACAAAGGGAAAAGGTGTTTGTAAACCGCTTTGAGACACCTTTGGGTAGTAAACAATAGGGGACAAAAAAAAAACAACAGTTCTTCTTCTAAGGACCAACAATAAAAGAAGCATGTGGGCACATAACATTTTATCAACAGTGAAAAAATGGAGACAGAAAGAGCAGGGTGGACATCTGTGTACTGTGACTAACCCATGTGTTTTAGGGCAGGGAGACATTTCAATGTCTGTGGCTTAATTCACACAAGAAGGGAAATGACACAGAGCTGGGAGGAATTGGTTTCCATGTAATCTCCTCCTAAGAAGAATCTCCAGTCTGATTTTCCCTTCACATATCTGAAGACATGGCTCTGGAAAGCTCATCTGTAACCACTATGCCATAATTCCCAAAGGTCAGTCCTCTCCCACACTCAATGAACATTCCAAACCACAAGTTCCTGACATCCATATCTCCATACCCATTCCCTCATTTGTCACCATGCCACCACAACCTCCCACACAACACACATATTCAACCCCATGCCCTTACAGACTGAACAACTCCTCTTCCCACCGCCAAGATCTAGAGCCCACTGTATTCCTGGATACAATGGGCTTTGCCCCTAGTATCTATATACAAGGTTTTTTCTTTTTATCCCATGTATAACTTATCAATTTACAGCCAATTTATGGCAACTCCATAGAGTTTACTTCTACATGTGACCCCTCATTCAGCTAATCCAGAGTTTAGGGCTAGGAGGTCATTAATATGCTGTTGACACCCAGCTGTATCTGTTAATGGACGGCCATCCATCTCACTCCCAACTATATTGGCCAGTTGCTTGGAGGCAGTGACAGATTGGCTTAAGTAGAGTCAGCTGAAGTTGAATCCAGCTAAGATAAAGGTCTTTTGGATGGGTCAGCTGCCTAAAGTAAAACGTACAACTCCTGGCTTCTGGTCCTGTTAGCAACCTCAGCCACTATCAGGTACCTGGGGTGATCATGAACTTATCGATGTAAGAAGATCAGACTACTTGGGCTATCCAGGTCAGAGCTTTCTATTCCTTAAGCCTCTATTAAAAGGACAGGATTTTTTTTGCCAGGCCTGTTAGCAACTCTACCCTTGATCTACCTGAAACTGTCAAATTAAACAGGTGTATGAATTGTTATGAGCTCTAACTCTCAAAACCTTAATTTGAACAAAGTTTTGTTAGTCTCTAAGGTGCTATTTATCTCCATTTCATTTTGCTACAACAGATTAACAGAGC
This sequence comes from Paroedura picta, assembly GCF_049243985.1. Classification (NCBI taxonomy): domain Eukaryota; kingdom Metazoa; phylum Chordata; class Lepidosauria; order Squamata; family Gekkonidae; genus Paroedura; species Paroedura picta. The sequence goes on along the minus strand of NC_135372.1, from coordinate 96,593,004 downwards.
TATATTTTCTGCAATTATTAACTGAGAAAGAATAGCAATAGTAGCAAGACCTACGTTGGTTGATCCAGCCTCTTTTCTGCAGTATCTGGAAGATCTGTAGGTGGGATGTGTCTCCAAATACAACAATAAAATACTTCCTTGCTATCTAATCTGTCATATTTCCCTTCCCTATTATTTACCAGGCCTGATTTCCTCAATAATTTGACAGCTGCAGGCTGAGCCATGACGTCAAGCTTAAGCCAAGGTGTTTAATTGAAATGAATAAGGCTATTTGTTATAAACTTTATTCATACATAAAATAAGTCTGGAGACTGTGGGCTGCTTTCTCAAAGGCAAATCTATCTCAGAAATGTTTTCTGGAAGCCTGTTGCTGCAGGTGGGGGCAGGAATGGGACACATTTAGCCTGGGTGCCTCTGCTGTTAGACTGCTGAGATATTATTGACCAATGAGGGAAACAAGATGCTGAACTGGGGGATCACTGATTCCATCTACAAGGTTCTTCTAATGTTGTTACAATGGGGAAAACAGATGATTACATACAGCACTCTCCTCCCCTGGAATTCTCCACTAAGATATATATATCAAAGCTATACAATTCAGAAAGCTTCTTTAGGCTTAAATGATACTGACAAAAAAAGCAACATTAAGTTCAAAAAAAGCAATATTAAGTGCATATATTAAGTGTATTCCATTAAACAAGGGACCAAATCCTACCTTCAAACAATGGAGGGAGAAAAGCTAGTACATTCACAAGTGTATTTTTAAAAACTTCCTTGAGATATCTTTGGAAATTCTAATAAAACAAATTCTCTCATATGGTTGGATCTTATTGCTAAATTTAAATAAATGCAGATAATTTAACTGGCTCGAGAAGGCGTCTTCTGACAAAAGAGGTTTCCCCCACCAGTTGAATGCTTATTATATAGAAGGAAGGTTCTGAACGTAACTGAATGGACTGATAGGATCGAGTCCACAGAAGATAACTTAAGACCAGACTTTACTTCACTGACTGCCCATCAGTTACTGGGCTCAGTTTATTATGAGCTTTCAAATATTTAGCCCTTCATGGACAGACTCTTATGTTGTGAGACCACCTCTCCAGTTATGCTCCACCATGAGAGCGTTGGTCTTCTGTCAGTGCCAACCAGCAAATGGGCAAAACCCATGCATGTGCTTTCTGCATCATGACTCCCACCATAGGGAATAGGGATGGGCATGAACTTGAAAAGTGCAAACCATGGACCGGCATGAATTCTTAGCCGTCTCACAAGCTGATTCATGAGGTAGAAGAACCATCTGCCATTTCCTCAGAAAGAACTTACTTAGGGATATTTGGGGGGGGGGCTGTAACTCAGACCCCGTATATCCAATCCTCACCAAACTTGGAGGTCATGTAGGAGAGAGTCAACTAGAGATCCTCTGTAAGTTTTAAGCCTCCAGCTTGCACTGGACCCATCCTGTATACTCCTGAAGATGGTCATTTTGACATCCACATGGATCAGGAGTGTGTAGAATGGATCCTGTGCAAGCTAGAGACATGAAAGTTGCAGAGGATTTCCCCCATATGCTCCTCTATATGCCCTCCAAGCTGTTGCTTCAACGTTTTGTAAACATTTTGATTGAGCAAAGACAGTCTGAGAATGAATGTACTCAATAACCAGTACAAACCTCCATGAACAGCTTGAAAATTCATGGAAAGTTAGTGCTGGTACTCCTAAGGTAAAGGTAAAGGTATCCCCTGTGCAAGCACCGAGTCATGTCTGACCCTTGGGGTGACGCCCTCTAGCGTTTTCATGGCAGACTCAATACGGGGTGGTTTGCCAGTGCCTTCCCCAGTCGTGACCGTTTACCCTCCAGCAAGCTGGGTACTCATTTTACCGACCTCGGAAGGATGGAAGGCTGAGTCAACCTTGAGCCGGCTGCTGGGATTGAACTCCCAGCCTTATGGGCAAAGCTTTCAGACGGCTGCCTTACCACTCTGCGCCACAAGAGGCTCACTCTGCGCCACAAGAGGCTGGTACTCCTACCATGAACTTAACTTTGTGAAGCACTATCTGGCCAAAATTCATCACAAACTTTTATTTTGTGAGCTTGTTTATCCCTGAGCCTGTTTGCCTGTGGGGGTCAGGAAGGCTCCCACTCTCCTGGCTTTCTGCAAAACTGAACTATTCAAGAGGGCTTTTCTACAAATGCAATGGACCCACACTGTACAAAATGCTTCACAAAGGATGTTAGGGAGTATGGTCTATAGCAGTGGTCCCCAACCTTTTTATCACCGGGGACCGGTCAACGCTTGACAATTTTACTGTGACCCGGGGGGGAGGGTAGTCTTTTGCCGAGGGACACCACCACTGCCTGAGCCCCAGCCCTGCTGCTTTCCCGCCAGTGCCCCTGACTTCCTGCCACCTGCTGGGGGGTGCTCCTAGCAGCAGCTGCACAGTGCCATGCCGAGGGGGAGCCCCAGCCATGGTGGCCACCGGAGAACACCAAAGGTGAGCCGGTGGCAGAGTGGCAGGGCAGCCCCTGAGGCAGCAGCCAGGGAGGAGGATGAGGAGGAGCCGCAGCCCGGTACCGACTGATCCACGGACCGATCCTGGTCACCGGACCATTGGTTAGGGACCACTGGTCTATAGTATTGTGTATAGCTTGTTGAAATAGGATTCTATTATGTCATTTTGGCTTCATTTGATGTGTCATATTAATACTTATGTGTTGCTTCAGCACAGTGTTGAGGCTTCTGGTTGGTTCTACAACCTTAATTCCTATTGCATATTCATTGAATGCCCCATCTTGTTGATTGTATTGACTCACGGTGTAATCTACCTTGAGTCCAATTGAGTAAGATGGACTATAAAAAAAATAAATCAATAAGCCTGGCTTTGTGCATAACTTCTTGAATCTTAAATTATTCTTTATGCACATTATCTTTATTATTTATTTCGTAGCTTCAAACTTCCATTCATCCATTATCATATGTGATTAATACCTTTGGAGATTTGTCTGGATATTTTATTAATTGGGCAAAATCTTGAGGCCACTGGGAGGCAATATATGATGGAGTATAATTACCTAAGACATTTTTGGTGGTACCCAGGTATTATTACTTATCTTAGAATACTGAATACTAGAGATATTATGCATATGATTATGCTAAATTTTAACAAGCTATTTGCTGATATATCTTTGGATTGGAACAGGTGGGCAACTTTAAATGTCTTTATGGGTCAAAGTAAACCCACTCAAAAGAAATATTATGCCTACAATTATTTTAATGTTATGAACAGTTTCTTTATATATACCTTGCAGATGTACTCATACAATTATTATTTTGTTTTGCAAATTTATGTAGGGTTCCTCACATGTTCAGATTTCTTTAAAGAGGATGCAAAATCTATTCAATGAAGGATGATTTGGTTTCCCTGTTCTTTATATCAGTGGATCCCAAACATTTTTGCTGCCCCCTTGGCTCCCTGGCCACATCCTTAGTGCTGTAATTTCCAGATCAAGCCCAAAGGCAGGCTAGTGTAGAGCGAGTTACAGAAATCTTTTCTGGAGGTGACCGTTGCATGGATCACTGTGACCAGGTGTTCGGAGGACTGGTAGGGTGCTAGTAGCCGAGCTTGGCAAAGATGGAAAAATGCCTGGCTGGCTACCTTCTTGACCTGTGCCTCAAGAGTTAAGGAGGCATCAGTGGTCACCCCCAAATTCCTGGCTTGAGGCATGATCTTAAGTTGCGTCCCTGCCAGGGAGGATAGGCGCACTTCCTCTACTGCTCCCCTATGTCCCAGCCATAATGTCATGGCCCTATCTCCAGAGGGTGCCTCTGCACCACTGCCTGAGCTCATTCTGCCAGCTCCCTCGGAGGAAGAAGTGGAGGAGCTGGAGCAAAGCAGCAGGGTGCAGCTTAGAGAAGCAAGTCCCGATAGGGAGCCACAACCAGGTCCCAGCCAGACAAGCACCATGCCCTCTGCACCAGCATTACCTCAGCCTGCAGCAACACCCCTGAACAGCCCAGACTCATCTCCAGAGCGCAGGAGGGAATGCAGGAGGACAACGTTGGCAATACGCAGGCATAGTGCTCGGCTAAGACTACAGCAACAGGCTAGGTTGGGCTCAGGTGGGGCTCATTCATCGGAGGAAGGCTGAGTGCCAGGTGCAGCCACTTGGTGTGACAGCTCAGCTTGTTCTTAAACACAGCAGAAATGCTTCCCAGTGTGGCTGCAACTTTGTGCACATGTCCACCCGTTGCCTTGACTGGTTTCCTGATCCCCGACACTTCGGTGAAGCTCTGGTTGACTGATTCCTGGCTTGACTCTGCTTCACCCGACTAAACTACTCTTTGATTGAATACTCCACAGATTCCCAGCTTGACCTTGGTAAAGATAAACGACAACTCTTTCGGTTCTTCTTTGGACTTCATCCACTAGCAATTCCTGATAAGACCAGGACTGGACTTTTGACTACTCTCTGGTACGCGCTTTGAACTTTCTTGACTTTGTAACCATGCTTGCCCTTGCACTAACCCTGCATGTGCCAGGCTAGGGCAGCACACATAGAATCTCTGTCTTGGAGGGGTTGAGTTTCAGGTGACTCTGCTCAAGCCATTCAGCCTTTTGACATTCTGTCAATAGATAATAGCTTACCCTGCAGGTAATTCTGAGAGCACAGGAAAAACATATTACATCTTTTGCAAACCTTGAAGTTCAAATTGAAAATAGGAAAATGCCTGCATTAATTGTCTTAATTGTTATTTATCAGGGAAGTCAGTTTCTCCTTCTCGAGATAATTAGCATTCTTTTGATTGACCGTGAACTGTGTCACAGTGACTTTTCTTTCTGCAGCAGCCTTATTTACACACCACAGTTAATTTAAGCGTGTGACCTGCATTCACTTGTTTGATCAATGGGATCTGAGAGTAAAAATCAAGTTCTCTGTTTCTTAAACTGAAAGCTTGGGTTTCAGTGGGTTGATATGGCTGATGCAAATTGATGGCCTCTAACTGGACATAGAAGGAGCTGCTCATTAAACTTTTGGCTGAATTTGCTGATTTATGTACCTCTTAGGGCCCCACATTGGCATTGCAAAAAGTTTAGATTTAATAGAAGATTATTTTAAAACCAAAGGAAAAGGTTTTATAGATTAAAGTAAACCTAATTTTCCCCATGGACAAATGCCCTCCACCATAGAATCCATCCCAATATTTTAGCCACAGGAACTGCACTCTGTATGTGTGGAATTCAGCTGCAAAGGAGGGAGCTGTGAGCTGAGCCATCAAGCCCAAGCACAGAGTGCTTTAGTGCTCAAATATGCTAATAGCTCTGGCTGAAGAAGGACAATGGTTTACCTTCTTATCACACTCTGATATAATGTCACACCTGAGGAGACTGAGAGGGACACATGCAAATTGCAAGAACAGTCTTCCCGTGATATGGATGGTAGAAAGATCAAAATAACCCCAAGTGGGACAGACTGTCCCAAAGGGATCTAATAATTTTTTGGACACTGATTAGAAGCTGTCTTTCTGGAACAGCTCTTTGAAGATGCACAAGCCATGAAGCTTTTTTCTAGGGAATCTATTTTGACCATGTACCAAGGTTCAATGGAAAGACGTCCCAACTCAAAGGGCTAAGGTATACTGGACAAGACTGCATGAAATAACACAAGCCTGTCCTATTTAAATAACATACCACATAAAATATAAATGGTACTTCTGATGACATGCCAGCCCTCTGATTGCCCCTGTGGGGGGGGGGGGCTAAATAGAGGGGCTGGCATGCTGTCAAAAAGCAGCAGAGGGCCTCTGATTGGCCCTCACTGGGATGACTATACCCAACGGAGGGCCAATCAGAGATTCTTCCCCACCACTGTCCCCCACTCCTCTATGCCACTTCCCAGCATTTCTGATTAAGAGAAGCAGCCCCCAGGAGGTGAGGTGAGCCACAGAGCTAGGGAGGATGCTGGCCTATGGCAGCAGGAGGAAACCTGGCTGGGTGCACCTGACTTCATTACCTTCCCCATGCTCCTGGCCACACTCCACAGTAGCGCACTGCACTCCCTGCACTTCTGCCTCCTGGAAGTCCTAGAGAGTCTGGCTAACCATGCTTTACCGTGTCACCCACCTTGCCCTGTACTCCTGCCTCCCAAGAGGCCGAGGGAGCCTGCCTTGGTGTCTACCACCTTGAAGCACTCCCTGTGAGCCTGGCACCTATCATCAGCACCAACCTGGCTGGGGAAGGAAAGAGAATGTGTATTATGTTGGAGTTGGTGACACCTGCTATTCCTACCTATCGCCACACTCCAACATAATACACATTCTCTTTCCTTCCCCAGCCAGGTTGGTGCTGATGATAGGTGGGGGCATGGTCAATGCATCAGCTCCAAGACTGGCAATTCTGTACCCTGCCCTCCCCCGAGCATCTTAAGAGTGTCTCCTTTTTTTGGTCATGCAGGGAGCCCACCTTACACAAGTTGAACTTTGTTCCCCAGCCAATGTTTAAACACTGCAGGAGGCAGGCAGCTTAATCTGCCTAGCTCCACTGCCAAACAAAACAAAGGGTGGAGCTAGGCAAACTAATGATGGCTGTTGGGGGGAAGTAGAGAGTTTCCGCCATTCTTGTTGTACTGCTGGGGGAATTGTTATTATGGGGTTTTAAGGGGTTTTTTATGGTTTTATTTGAAAGCCAACACAAGTCCTTGAGAGGTGGTGGGGTAGAAATCTAATAATAAAAAATTAAAAATGTTCTAGTATTCTGCATGAAAACTAGTACTGGCATCAAATTATTTGGCATGATGGGAATTGCCTTCTTGACATAGTAGAGCTATACTACTGACAATATTGTAGAATTGTTATATTAATTTATGTCTTCATAACATCTCCCTATGCAAGTACAATAGTTCACTTTGTAGAAGAGAGATCCTTTATATCATAATTAGGTTTAATACAATCTTCAATTTTATATTGTTCTCTGCTACTATAAAATTCAAGAGAAAGTTGGAAAGATGTTTTCACCCTTGAGACTTTTATTTAGTTTTTTAAATAACCTGATGGGTGTCCTACCCCAGGGCTGTCAATCTGGCACCTATCATCAGCACCAAATTCACATGCAAAGCTAAATAAATAACCAGGTGTGAAATTTTACTTAAAGTACAAATGCTAAGACAAGTCATTGCCGCTCCCGAGAATTTGCACGTAGAGCAGAGCTTGCTTGTGAGACAGAGAGAAAGTGATGATGGCTTTTGAAAACTTTGTCCAGGAAGCAGCTGCCAAAGGATGGGTTAAGTAAACTTGTTTATACAAGTCAAAAGCAGCAGTTAAAAGAGATAACCCTTAATAATCTGGGAAGGAAGAGCCAGTAAGAAGAATTCAGCCCATGGGGGAGAGGTTATCTCCTTTGTTGGTCTAGAGCAGGGGTAGTCAAACTGTGGCCCTCCAGATGTCCATGGACTACAATTCCCATGAGCTGGCAGGGGCTCATGGGAATTGTAGTCCATGGACATCTGGAGGGCCGCAGTCTGACTACCCCTGCTCTAGAGTAACTATCAGCATGAGTAATTTGTGAATTTCAATACTGTAAGAGGATGGGTGGGAGGGTTGAGACCAAAGCACTTTCTTACATCCTAAATAATGCAATTTCAATCAGTTTCAGTGACCATTTGCAAGTGGATGTTGTCATTTCACATAGTAAAGTTCAGTTGTAAAATGAACTGAGAGTGCATTATTTGATGTATATGAAAGTACATGGGAGTCAGTATGTGGGAGTCAGAGTGTCATAGCAGTTAAGAGTGGTGGCTTCTAATCTGCAGAGCTGGGTTTGATATCCCATTCTTCCTCTACATGCAGCCAGCTGGGTGACCTTGGATCTTTATTATATTTATTTTAATTTATATTTCAATTTCTATACAGCCACTCCCAAATGGCTTGTGGCAGTTTACAAAAACCTAGTGAATACTGCTGTGGTTTTACTGATAGCTTGCTTTCGAAAATCGCTGCTTTTAGCTTCTACTAATATGGCAGTGGTTTTTTTAAAGTCTAATTAGGATCTCAATAAAGTGGTGCTAAATATTAAGCTTATTTCTGTGTGATGGATTTCCTGCTAATGTAACTAATATATGCTCTACTGTTAATGTGCATTTTTATGCTGAGATTATTTGTGATTAAAAGGGGGCTTTTGGTGAATAAGTAAACAATTACAACATTTGAATAAAGTGAGCCAGAGTGTTCTTCATCAGGAGGCTTCCATATTTGGCTGTGACTGTATCGATGATGTATCCTGTTTGGAAAGAGCTAGAAGATCTGCCTACAGCCATCCTATGTTTAATGTCCAATTGTTTCAATGGCCTAATGGAAGTGAAAGGTTCTGGTAACTTTCATCCTGATGCTACCTGAAGAAGTCACGGCTTACAATCATTGATCAACTAAAGCCTAGAAAAGCACCAGGACCTGATGCGATCCCTCCTGAGCTGCTTAAAACCTTCCCAGACTGGTGGGCTCCTCTTTTGGCTGCTCTCTTTCTTGTAATTAACAAAACAAGCTTAATGCCTGACTCATGGACAAATGCAATCCTTGTTCCAGTATTTTAAAAGGGGGACCGCTCGCTCCCAACCAATTATAGACCCATCAGCCTTCTCTCTATTGTTGGGAAGCTATATGCCAAACTCCTATCAAATAAACTTACCTTGTGGTTGACTAAGGAAAAGATTCTAGGCCCTGAGCAGTTTGGATTCTATCAAGGGAAATCCTCCCTTGATCATTGCACCATCCTTGCCTACCTTGTCAACAAATATAGTAAGAAAGAGGGTCCAAAGCTCTTTGCAGCTTTTCTAGACCTTAAGGGGGCCTTTGATTCTATCTCTAGAGATCTTCTCTGGGATAAGCTGTTAAAGATGGAGATAGATAAAAGGCTCCTATATCTTATAAGGAAACTCTATTCTTCTACCTGTTGCCAAGTCAAACTCACCGCCCCTTGGGAGTCTTACTCCTAAAATACCAATCAACAAAGGGGTAAAACAAGGATGCATTTTGGCTCCCCTCCTATTTAACCTTTTTATAAATGACCTTGCTCCATCCCTATCTCCCAATTCTGGCCATAGCCCAAAAATTGGTTCTCTTCACATTCCCCTGCTCTTATACGCAGATGATGCGGTAGTGCTGTCCCATTCACAAATTGGCTTAAAATGCTTACTAGTTCAATTCCTGGACTTCTGTGAAGTAAACAAACTTGCTCTGAACTTTGAGAAGTCCAAAATTGTGGTTTTTGGAAAGTCTTGGAAGCCTCTTAAATGGAATATAAGAGCTAACAACATTGAACAAGTTAAAAGCTTCAAATACTTGGGAATATTTTTTCACCATAATGCAAATTGGGCTACACAGAGGAAATATGCAATCACATCTGCAAAAACTAGTGCCCTGGCAATTACACGTTTCTTCTACACCAGTGGTAACCAGTTCGTGCCAGCAGCCCTCAAAGTATTCAATGGGAAACTAAGTGCCCAACTGCTCTATGGCATCCCTGTTTGGATCAACGCTTTTAACCAAGCAGTCAAAAGTCTCCAATCTGTCTTCCTTCGGAAAATCCTTGGAACCACGAACTGTGTCTCTTACGCAGTCCTATGTCTAGAAACCAGCCAAAGACTATTGGAAACCAGAGCATGGTTGTTAACAATCAAGTTCTGGCTTTGCATTCATTTTAGATCTGACCCCAATAGTCCAATTTCCCTTATGCTATCTGAACATGAGTCATCTACTTGGTTAAGACACATTGAGGGAAAAATTAAATCTATAGGAATCTCTTTAGATTCCTTGTATCTGGTATCTGAAAAGACTGCATTTAATTCAATTAAATGCAGACTGTTAGACATAGAACTGCAGGAACTTATCAGTAAAGCTAGAAATGTTTGCTCGCCATTGAGCTTGGGGATCTCACCAAGCTCTCAGCCCCTAGCTGCGTACTTCTACCATCTAATCATCCCACAACAGCGTAGAGCATTCATGTTAGCTAGAACTAATGCTCTACCTTCTGCTGTTCTATATGGGAGATTTCAACAGATCCCGTATTCAGCTAGGTTGTGCCCCTGTGGACAATGCTGTATAGAATCAATTACACACGTTATCTTCCATTGTCCATTTTATTCCTTGATCTGAGCTAAATTTCTTAACTCACTGCTGTGTAAAAGAGAACTGCATTCAGATAAACGTAAAATTCAGTTTCTTTTGACATCCCAGAACCCTGATATAATTGAACCAGTTGCAAAGTTTTTATATCTTGCCACGAGAAATCGTGAAGGTATTATGTCTTACCCTAAAGCATGATCTTTGCCTTTGTTTTCACTAGCAGTGGATCCTTTTGCACTTTCCCTTCTCATATTGTACTTTTATATGCTATTAAAGGCTTGTTGTTGTTGTTGTTGTTGTTGTTATCTTGATGCTACATGATGAACAAACTAGACAGTAGAGAGTCAAGTGTATAAATTGCTTTGCTATACTTACATTTTGATATGGTGATCATGAATTTGGCTTTCCCTTCCCATACACTTCATTCTAAAGGGAAGAGAATTGTTGAATATTTTAATCTTAATTCCTGGTAAGTATATTGCTGAGTTCATAACGAGACCTCATTAATATTTCTCAAGCTAAAACGTTGAATAAAAAGGTCTCCCCTGATGTCTTGATGCACAAAGATCTCCTTAAAGTAATCTTCCAACTCTTCAGACACCTCTCAGTTGTATCCGTTGTAAAATACCCATGCAGTTTTCTTGATATAGGGCCATTTCGCACGGCTTCAAAATAGCACAATGGTTGCTAATTGGAAACGCTACTAATTTGCCATAACCCACGATGTCGTAGACAATCTGCAACAATCCTGAAACCAATCAGCAAAAAGCGCTTCGTTGTGGCGCTTTCAGGGGAATCCAGAAAAGTGGATTCACCCTCCGGATAGCGATACACTCCTGCAACCAATCTGCAACAGTAGCGCTAAAGACCTGTGCGTTACCATTGTTGCTGGTTCTTCAAAGTCCCTCCTCCTGAGCCTGTCCTCCAAACTTCCGGCGAAGCGATCGCCATTTTTTTTTCCCCGAGCGAGTGGAGATCAACGCACCGGCGAGCCTCCGTTTAGCCAGTGAGGCTTCCCAGGCTGCAGTCCCTCCTCAGAGCAGTTTAGTCACTAAGCACAAGAAGCCCGCAGAAGCCCGTTTGCTGATGTATTTTCCCTTTATTTTTCACACTGTTTCGGCTGAAAATCGTGCCCGTGGGGGGGGGGAGGGGGGATTTTTTTTTTCCACTCGGAGGCAGCATGGCCACGATCAAATGACAGCTCAAACAGAGGCTTCCCCGGCTTCAGTCCCTCCCCTTCAGTCACTAAGTGACCTTCAGTTTCACACATTCCATTCAGCCGAAAATCGGGCCGTGAGAGGGGGGGGGATTTTTTTTTTTTTCACTCGGAGCCAGCGTGTTAACGATCAAACAATCAAACGGAGCCAGCGTGTTAACGATCAAACAATCAAACGACAGCTCAAACACCCCAGGCAGCTGGATGGGTCTCTCCATTGCAACGAATCTACTCAGATTCGTTACAATGGGTGTGTTTTTTTTTTTTTAAACCTTTCTTAAAGGGAAAGGGGCTGTTTGGGAGCATGCTAACGGCTGCCCATTGGCTGCTTGACGGCCAGGGGCGGGACGAGCTTGGCAATAGCGCTTCCTTTCTAGCGATTTCTGCCGAGACCGGAAGCCTGTGGGAAACGCTAAAAAACGCAACTGATTCCACTACAAAGCCAGGTATGCAAAACGACGAATTCCACTATTTTAAATGGCGATTTTTCATTCAGTGACCAATTTGCAACAAAGATCCCCGTGCGAAATGGCCCATAGTGTTCCTTGGGGTATTAAATACAGCATTTGACTTAATACAAGCATTTGGATATTACACAATAATAAGTCTATAAATTCTCTCAGTTTCACATTACATTAAGGCTATGTAAAAAAAAACATACAGGAAGATCAGTATGGAGCACTGTTTAAGAGAGCTCTTTATAAAACGCTTCCTAGATGTATTTAAAGGACAATCTATTCCCTTCCTTCACTCTATTTTAATAGAGGTTTTTGGCTTGGGATTAGGTTTATGTTGACACAGCAAACATTTTTTCTGCTTTCAGATCCTCCTTAGGAAGAAAGTTTAAAACCTTACTGTGCCTTTGCCCTGAGAACATTAACTGAAAAACTAAACAACCCAGAGACTTGGAAAGGAAGTAAATGTGCTGGCTGGTTGCAGCAGATAGGCTGGGAGACCAAAGACATGCAGAATATCTGCACTTTGCAGTTAAGGAACTTTCAGCATTCTAGAAATACAAAACAGAATGGGGCAATAAAAATCCAAGAGGACTGTAGGCAGGGGGGATGCCGCTTTTAAAAAGAAAGCCTATGTTAAAAAAAACAGTAATCAATCAGAGAAAAGGGTGGTAGCTCTCTTAGCTCCCTTCTGTGCTAGTTTTTTATGTCTAATTAGGATCTCAATAAAGTTTTTAAAGAGGAACATTCATGACCCCTCCAGCAGTCTGAAGCAATATAGTCAATTCTACTGTTAGAGGCTGAAAAGGGTAAATACTGCTTGATCCTGCAAGGCTGTCTGAAGCCTTCAAATAAGAGGCCTATATCATTGTCAAAAAAACCCTCTAGTAATTCAGTATTTTTTTTGGGGGGGGGGAGTGTATTTAGAGGCTCCTCATAATCTGGAACTCTAAACTATGCCTAATTCTATCTCTGAGTTCCTGTATTTATTTAAAATATTTACATTCCATCTTTTGGTTCTAAGTCCTCTTCAAGCCAAGTTACAATGAAACTAATTAAAACACAGCACAGATCATAAAATTAAGGAACAATTAAATGAACAAGGACATAAAAAATAACCAAATAAAATGAACAAAACAAAATAGAAACCCCTTTCAGAATAAATAAAAGACAAGGGGCCCGAAATTCAAGTGTACCCACGCCCCTTCCAAACTCCATCGCATCCTTCCACTAGGGTGGAGGCAAAGATGAACAACCCTCCTCTGACAGTGCTGCTGTGCAACACCAGGTCAATAAACAAAACTTCTACCCTGCAAATGTATTTTGCAGAGCATAGAGTGGACCTGGCATGTATGACAGAAACCTGGACCAGGGAGGGTGAAACAATAGCCCTTAAGGAACTAGCCCCTGCCGGGTTTTCTGTGCTCGACCTGTCTCAGACTGTGGGGTGGGGAGAAGGGTGGCAATCCTAATCTGAAAGTACTTCTCATTCAGGGCCCTTCCCACACTGTCAATCACAGGCATTGAATGTGTTGCCTCAGGTGGGGATGAACCGAGAGCGTGGCCATGTTGGTGTACTGCATGCCCAATGCACCTCCAGATGCCCTGTCAGCCCTGCTGGAGATGATGGAAGCCTGGATGCTACATTTCCCCAGACCATTAGTTCTGGGGGACTTTAATATCCATGCTGAGCTGCTGTCCTCTAGAAACAGGCTGGACCTGGTGTCATCCATGGCGACACTCAGGTTCTCGCAATTTGTTGTCCAAGCAGACCACATCCTGGACCTCATTTTTGGTGTGGGTCTGAACGTGGATCTGGTCACGACAAATGCCTTGCCATGATCAGTCCACTATGCTCTGAAGGCTCAGCCAAGGCTACCATCCCCTCCTACATTGGGCGTCGAGCAAATGTTTGCTCACCCTTAGAGACTTATGGATCCAACTGGATTCCAGAATGCTCTTTGGGACCCAGTGCCTCCTGGCACTTCTCTAAATGGTCTGATCAGTGACTGGCATGACAAAATGCTGGCAGCCATTGACGAGAGAGTTCCCCGATGTCCTCTCCATGCCTATCTCAAGTGAGCCCCTTGGTACAATGAGGATCTTTGTAGCAAGAAATTGGAACTGAGATGACTAGAGCGAGTTTGAAGGAAGACTCACAATGAAGCTTCAAGAACATCTTATCGAATGCAGATGAAGGCCTATGCGATAGCAGTAAAGTCAGTAAAACACAATTTTTACTTGACTACCATTGCATCTGCAGACTCATATCCAGCACAATTGTTTAGGATAGTTTGATCTCTCACTACCTTAGCAGAAGGGAACCAAAACAATAGCCAATTGGACATCAACTGTAAGGTATTTGTGAGTCATTTTGCAAAGAAAATCTCAACACTCTGCTGTGACTTCCCTCCAACCTTAGACCCAGAAAGTCAACTAGATGCCCCTTTGCCATCTTTGGAGAGAACACTGAGTAACTTCAGATGACTCACACAGACTGACTTGGACAGCAACAAGGCCAACCATGTGCCCACTAGACCCCTGCCCATCATGGCTTCTTAAAACATCTAAAACAAGAATAAGGACCCACTACAGGAGAATTCCTGGAGGGACTAAAAGAGGCAGTTGCATGCCCGCTACTGAAAAAACCATCTCTAGACCCATGCGAGCCTGACAACTATTGACCCATCTGACACTTAGTGTTTCTGGGGGAAATGGTGGAAAGCACTGTTACAGATCAAATATCAGCATTCCTGGAAGAAGCTTCAGTCGTAGACCCATATCAGTCAGGTTTCCAGGCCATGGTGTAGAGACAGCACTGGTTGCCCTAATAGACGACCTCCGTTGCCAGCTGGACCGAGGTGGGTTGGCACTGCGGATATTACTGGATCTCTAAGCAGCGTTCAACACAGTCAACCATGAACTTCTAGCTTGCTGCCTCACCAATGCCAGAATATGGGGGACAGCCCTTCAGTGGCTGAACTCCTTCCTCCAGGGTCAAGGAGGAACAGAAAAGCCCTGTTTGATTGCTACCCACATTACTTTAGAATTTATTTATTTATTAGATTTTTATACTGCCTTCCCATACGGTCCAGGGCATAGTGGGGGCACAGGAATAGGACCTAAGATAACCATTTGAGCATAAAGGAGCATCAGCTCAGGCTGTCTAGGAATTTAAAAGTACAAGTCAGTGCTTTGAATTGTGCCCAGAAACATATTGGTAGCCACTATAGTTATATTAAGACTAGAGGCAAAATTAATTGCACCCAGGAATGCAATGGGCACTACTGCCCATCGTGGAGCAGCCCTGCTGCTAAGCAGGGCAGGCTTCTGTGGTGCCCGAGAGTGGGCCCAACCCTTCCCCCACCTCAGGTGGGCTGGAGGCTGTGGGAGAGCCAAGGCCTCACTTGCTGACACAGGGTTGGCAAGAGGGTCCATCTGTCCTCCCTACCCTGCTTTTAAGCAGAATGAGGTCCACAGAGGAGTTAACGCCCAGTTGGAGAGCAGGACCACCATGACAGGCCACGCACCCACAATGATGTCTGACAGCTGGTGACTCTTCATGGAGCTGGGATGCCAAGTGGGCCAGGCTCTCCTCCTCCGTCCCCTTGGATGCAGCTTACTATTTGCAAAGACAGTTAGCAGAGCTGGGCTGGCTCTTCTCCTGACAGGAAGGAGGAGGAGGAGGGTGTCAGGAAGACTCACATCAATTGGCTTTCAGTGGGGGAGTGGCCTCTCCCTATTAGGTCCCTATCCCACAATGAGGGCCAATTGGGGCAGGTTTACCCTGTGCGCCATCCACATGCTAACCACACGCTAATCTTGGCTAAAGATTAGCAGAATATGTTCTTTGTCAGTCAATAACCTTGCTTCAGTGTTCTATATATTCCGAAGTTTCTGGATAATCACAGAGAGTATAGTACAGTACTATAACCTGGAAGTTATTAGAGCATAGCAAATCATGGTCAAATCTTGTTAGAGGTGGTGGCTAGCATAACCACCAAAGCTGCTAAAACATACCATGCACTAAAGGAGATTTGTAATTTTGAACCAGCTGAAATTTCCAGACCATTTTCAAAGGTAGCCCCATGTGGAAAGCATTAGAGTAATCTAACCTGGATGCAATCAGACTATGGATCATTGTGACTAGATCAGTAGCAGTGTTGGGATGGAGGGAGGGTGAATTCTTAGTAATTGTTTTGAAAACACTACTGCAGGTATCTAGCCGCATACATGCAAGAGTTTGAATTACTTCTTTTGCAAAGAAACCATGAAACAGTAATCTAGGAGCATCCATAGATTGGAATTAAGTAAATGACATTTTGAAACTTTCCAGAACTATGAACAAAAACGAGGAAAATAACTCCTTCCTTCTATCTGAACAAGTGAGTAGTGACTTATAAAAGTCCATATCCTGTCACAAATTCTGTTTGCCTGTATGTGCTACTGGATTTTTGTTCCTTTCTATTGCTATAGGCAGGCTAACATGGCTACCTAACTTAATTTCCCTCCTTCTAGAAAGTCATGGTGTTCTGAAGGAGTGCTGTGTCCCATAGCTCTTTGTATCTGCATATTTAAATAATGTCCAAAAGATAAAATACAGATGTGATTAATTAAATGGCCAGGGAAGACACTGAATAATTCCTGTGAAGCAAGAGGACAGCTAGCCAGGGTGAAAGAGTTACAAAAAGGAAGGGTGGAATTTCATATAGATGACCTGTTCTTCTGAAGCAATCATCTCATCCAATGGCCAAGACTTTACTCCTTAAGACAGAAGTAATGCATTTACTGGTATTGGTGGAGGAACAAAAGGGAAACTGATATTAAACAGGTAAGTTAGTGAATGATTTCTGAGAAGGATGAGATAGAATCATAGAGTTGGAAGGGGCTATACAGGCCATCTAGTCCAACCCCCTGCTCAACACAGGATCAGCCCTAAGCATCCTAAAGCATCCAAGAAAAGTGTGTATCCAACCTTTGCTTGAAGACTGCCAGTGAGGGGGAGCTCACCACCTCCTTAGGCAGCCTATTCCACTGCTGAACTACTCTGACTGTGAAAAATGTTTTCCTGTTATCTAGCATATATCGTTGTACTTGTAGTTTAAACCCAGTGGTCCCCAACCTTTTTGAGGCTGGGGACCGGCAGGGCAACTGCCCGCCCGTGCATGCTGTGCATGCGCCATGCGCGGCCGAAATCGCGCATGCACGATTTCGGCTACGAATGCGCGATGCGCGGGCGCGGCCCTGATTCCCTCTCCCCCCCTCCCGCAGTAAAAAGCTTCCTGGGCCGCAAGCTTGCGGCCTTGGAAGTTTTTTACTGCGGGGGGGCGGCGCCAAGGGCTTCGCGGCCTGGCAGGTTGGGGACCACCGGTTTAAACCCATTACTGCGTGTCCTTTCCTCTGCAGCCAAAAGAAACAGCATCCTGCCCTCCTCCAAGTGACAACCTTTCAAATACTTAAAGAGGGCTATCGTGTCCCCTCTCAACCTCCTTTTCTCCAGGCTGAACATTCCCAAGTCCCTCAACCTATCCTTATAGCACTTGGTCTCTTGGCCCCAGATTATCTTCGTCGCTCTCCTCTGTACCCTTTCAATTTTATCTACGTCCTTCTTCAAGTGAGGCCTCCAGAACTGCATACAATACTCCAAGTGTGGTCTGACCAGTGACATATACAATGGGACTATGACATCTTGTGATTTTGATGTGATGCCCCTGTTGATACAGCCCAAAATGGCATTCGCCTTTTTTACCGCTGCATCACACTGCCGGCTCATGTTTAGTTTACAATCCACAAGTACCCCAAGGTCTTGTTCACACACAGTGTTACCTAGAAGCGTATCCCCCATCCAGTAGGCATGCTTTTCATTTTTCTGACCCAGATGCAGAACTTTACACTTATCTTTATTAAATTGCATCTTGTTCTCATTTGCCCATTTTTCCATTGTGTTCAGATCTCGTTGAACTCTGTCTCTATCTTCCGGAGTATTTGCCAGTCCTCCCAATTTGATGTCATCTGCAAACTTGATGAGTAGTCCCTCCACCCCCTCTTCTAGATCATTAATAAATATGTTAAAAAGTACCGGGCCGAGCACCGAGCCCTGAGGTACCCCGCTACTCACCTCCCTCCAGTCTGATGAAACACCACTGACAACAACTCTTTGAGTGCGGTTCTCTAACCAAATTCTCTATCCACCTAACTATCTGAAAATCCAGATTGCAGTCCTTCAATTTATCCATCAGAATATCATGGGGAACCTTTACTAAAATCCAAGTAACGACATCAACCGAATTTCCACGATCCAGCAAACCTGTTACTTGGTCAAAAAAGGAAACCAGGTTGGTCTGACAGGACCTGTTGGAGACAAATCTATGCTGACTTCCTTGGATCACCAAATTGTCCTCCAGATGTTTGCAGATCGCTCCCTTTAATATCTGCTCCATTATCTTCCCCACAACAGAGGTCAGACTCACTGGTCTGTAGTTTCCCGGGTCATCCTTCCTCCCTTTTTTGAAGATTGGAATAACATTTGCTCTCTTCCAGTCCTCCGGGATCATTGCTGTATCCATGGTGTTCTGTATCCATGTTATTCATGCAAGCTCATGCCAAAGGATGGCTGGAACTGCTCTCGTGTCAAAGAAAATTTCTTGTCTAAGCTAACTTGCATTTTCAAAGAGCAAAGAAAACTTTTGAAGCAGATATGATAATTGTAGTTTGAAGAACTACATGAAATATGGCAGCCTTTCCAAGAATTAGAATGACTTTGAGTTAAAAGAGCTCTAATTCTAAGTTTTTGCAGGTGGCTGGAAAAAAATGACTCACATTGCTGTACGGGCATCATTGCTTGTGCCATATGTTCTAAATACCACATCTCTATGGAAGGGGAAGATCCATGGTTAGACCACATGGGAAATTTCTATTTTCACTTTTTCTGAAGCTCAGTGTGTCTTGCTGTTCAGGTGAAGCATAGTTAATCTGGGACTGTCCTTCTGTACACTGCATTTGACAGCCATATTTGCCTTACCCACAAGTATGTCTGACATATTTGAATACATTAACAATTCAGAGACTATCAACATTACAGGAATCCTCTCTTGGTGCTGTTATGCCAAAGGATCATTTGCATGCAGGATGGATTTGCATTTCTCTAAGGCACTTAATGTGGGAACCGAATCAGCCAGTGAGTCAGGTTCTGCAGCAGCGTGACTCCACACTGGCTACTGTGTGAAAAGACAACATGCTTTCCTTTTGCACTTGTCACTGGTGGTTTCACCTGACTGGGTGTGTATGCCTGGGAACAACTGGGAGAGAATGGTCTATAGCTGAGAGGTGTAGAATGGACAAGGGCAGGCTGCCCCAGATCTGACCCCCTCCTGATGGGAGTTGGAAAGGAAGCACCAGAAGGTTTAAATTCCCACAGCACCACGTTTACTTTGTGTGTGCTTACTGCCACTGCAAAGTTCATTTCACATTGCTAAATGGGACTGAGAACCACAGCCTACTAGAAACGGAGATAAAAGATAGAGGTTAATGCTCTATAACTTTAGTTTAGAAACTGAAATTGTTCAAGATTTTCTATTCTTGGTTCAATCATCCACCAAAAGAGAGACAGCAAACAAGAAATCAGGAGATTGAGGCTGGGAAGGACAGCCATGAAGGAGCTAGAAAAGATCCTTAAGTGTAAGGATCTGTAAGTAGTGACCAAGATCGAATTAATTCATATCATAGTATTAAGGGAGGATATCTCCATTACTATGTATGGGTATGAAAGTTGGACAATGAAGAAAGCTGACAGGAAGAAAGTTGATTCCTTTGAAATGTAATGTTGGAGGAGAGTTTCACCAAAACCACCCAAAAGACAAATAAGTGACTGAGATCAAATCAAGCCCCAACTCTCTCTAGAAGGTAAAATGACTAAGCTGAAACTATCATACTTTGATTACATTATGAGAAGACAAGAGTAACTGGAAAAGACAACAATGCTAGGAAAAGTTAAAGGCAGTAGGAAAAGAGAATGACCCAACATGAGGTGAACTGATTCAAAGGAAGCCATGACCTTCATCTTGTAAAATCCAAACAAGGCCTCTGTGTCAGATGGCTATCCAGGCTGTTAATGACAGGATATTTTGGAAGTAACTGATTCACAGGATCACTATAAATTGGAAACTACTTGATGTCACATAACATACACATATTTCCTAGGCTATTTCACAAGACTGTTCATTTAGTACTTTATTCATTTTGAACATTCTGTACCTGAAGAACCACCTTCCCATTTATACACAAATACCAGTTAGCCTAATAAGCGTTACCAGCAGTGAAGTCTACCTATGAGGCCTATTTCATCACTGCAAGGACAAGAGCATTCAGTCTTGTGGAACAGACTTCTTAGAAGGTGCATAATGAATTAATACATGACATTGAGTAACAGCTGGCCAACCCATCTGTGGGACATTCAAACTGAGAGATGAACAGAGGACAGTTCCCATTGCCTTCCTCCTGTATACCAACCTCAGTCTTCCATGGTAGCCTTCAATTCAAGTACTAATCATGGTTGACCCTTGCTTAGCTTCCCAGCTCTGATAAGCTCAGGCTAAGATGGTCTACTGGGCTGCTGAAGAGGTGCATAAAACCTCATTGCTATTTTTTCACAAGACAAATAAGATGGATTAATTGATTGGCTGATTGGTTTTGTCTAATGCAGTGGTCCCCAACCCCTGGTCTGGGAACCGGTCCCGGTCCGTGGATCAGTTGGTACTGAGACACGGTTCCTCCTTGTCCTCCTCCCTGGCTGCTGCCTCAGGGGCTGCCCTGCCACTCTGCCACCGGCTCACCTTTGGAGCTCTCCAGCGGCCGTCATGGCTAGGGCTCCCCCTCGGCGTGACACTGCACAGCTGCTGCTGGTAGCGCCCCCTAGCAGGCAGCGGGAAGTCAGGGGCGCCAGTGGGAAAGCAAGTGGAACAGGGGCTCAGGCGGCGCCGACGACCCTCGGCAAAAGACTACCCCCCCCAGGCCTCAGTAAGATTGTCAAGCGTTGACCGGTCCCCGGTGATAAAAATGTTGGGGACCACTGGTCTAATGGGATCCTGTGTGGTTAGGCTTTCTGAGGTTTTACTGGAGTTTTATCTATTTTGGATATGGTCAGACTGTGTGTATCATTGTAACTTTCTATGTGCTGTCTAGAACTTTGGAAAGGTAGGACAATAACAGTTACAGTGAGCTGCTTTGGACATCTGGTGCTGCATATATGATGGCAAAAATCCCCCCGAAAAATGGCTTTTTAGGCCAAACTGGAAAACATCTTTAAATGCGATCACCTCCAGATGTGTATTCAGAGATGTTTTTGAATTGTACATATGATAAGGCAGGCATCCTTTCTTTGGAAAAATTCTACACAAAGGTCATGACTTATTTTGTGCCCACCTGGACTCCTGGGGTCCTGACTGAAGTGCCCACTTTCACCTAGTTACTCACTTAATAACTGTGCAACTAATATGCTGAAGTGTTTGTTGCTGGGTGATGTATCTGGGACATGTGCAAATAGCAAAAAGGGGCAATTGTGCTTAGAAGTTTCATGAAATAAAAGGCCTACATGAGTAACCAGCTGCAAGCTATAACCATTTCCTTAAGAGAAAATCATATAAACAATTTCTAATGATGAATTCTCATGGTAATAGACCCTGAGGAATGCTCTCATTTCCAGCTCGCAGAAAGAGTAAGTTTCCACAGCCTGTATGAAATGTGAGAGAAAGATCTTTCCTGTTGAAACCATAGAATCATAGAATAATAGAGTTGGAAGCGACCTCATGAAACCACATGAAATAGTACAGGTAAGTAGTTACAACATACAGGATTTCCCAAGAGGCTTCCTTTTTAACTTGTGGGCGGAGAAACTGTTTGTCCCTCTGATTCTGAATTGAAGGATTACCTAGGTGAACCACGCCTTTTACAACCCCCTATTCAGAAGCTGCTAGGTAGACAACAGAAGGCAGGAAGGTTCACACTGGGCACACCAGGTGCCAGTAAGAGAAGTCTGCTCTCAGAAACTCTAGGTAGGTGAAATATTTTCCATCTCCATGACAGAAGTACCACTGTTCTTATTTTTTTTAAAAATCTGTGGCAGCAGGTGGGTTCACCTTGTCTTCCATGCTGTGCTTCATGTGTCCCTATTTGTCTGAACATATGAAGAGCTCTGCTGAACCATGCCAATCTACTCCAGTATCCTGTTTCCTACAACAAACCAGATGCTTCTGGGAAACACATCTTAGGAATCATAGAATCATAGACTTGGAAGGGACCTCATGGGTCATCTAGTCCAGCCCCCTGCACTATGCAGAACACTCACAACCCTATCACTCATCCACTGTAACCTACCACCCCATTGAACCTTCACAGAATCAGCCTCTCTGTCAGATGGCTTTCCAGCCTCTGTTTAAAAATTTCCAAAGATGGAGAACCCACCACCTCCTGAGGAAGCCTGTTCCACTGAAAAACCGCTGTCAGGAACTTCTTAGATGTTTAAATGAAATTTCTTTTTAATTAATTTCATCCCATTGGTTCTGGTCTGTCCCTCCGGGGCAAGAGAGAACAACTCTGCTCCATCCTCCATATGGCAGCCTTTTAAATACTTGAAGATGGTTATCAGGTCCCTTCTCAGTCATCTCCTCTCCAGGCTAAACAGACCAAGCTTCCCCAACCTTTTCTCATACATCTTGATCTCCAAATCCCTCACCATCTTTCTTGTCCTCCACTGGACATGCTCCAGTTTGTCTACATCCCTCTTCAACTGTGGTGACCAAAACTGAACACAGGACTCCAAGTGGGGCCAAACTAGAGCAGAGTAAGGTTAGGGTAGAGCAGAGCATGATAGGGTTACAGCTGCCTGGAGAACAGATGTCCTGTCCTTTTAATGGCAGCTTAAAGGAATGATATCTACCTCCATGCCATGAAAAACTTCAGCTACCCATTTCTACATATTCTCCAGACCCAATGGCAACCCTCCCAGAAAAGGCTGAAGACTTTTTGGCATCATATGGCCTCTAATATTCAGAAGCATACTAAACCTGGAGGCTCTATTTAGCTCTCATGGCTATAGTCACTGATCTATCATCCATAGATCTGATGTGATCGACCATTAGATATTGGCCCACTGCCTCGTGGGGGCTAGGATTCAGGGGACAGCCCTCCAGGGGCTATACTCCTTTCTCCAGAACCTGACACAGAGGGTGACAGTGGTGGAAGAGTTATTGCATCCCTATCAACTCCCTTGTGGAGTTCCACAGGGAGTGGTTCTCTCCTCTACATTGTTCAACATCTTTATGTGCCCTCTGGCCCAGCTGGTCCAGAGTTTCAGGCTGGGTTTTCACCAATATGCAGATGACACCCAGTTCTATCTCCTGAAGGATGGCTGCCTGGACTCTCTCCCAGATACATTCACCAGATGTTTGGAAGCCATAGCTGGATGGTTAGGGCAGAGTTGCCTGAAACACAACCCCCCAAGACAGAGGTCCTATGACTGGGCAGGATGACAGCAGGTCAGGAAGAGTACCTGCCCACACTGGCTGGGGTTCAATTTAACATCTTGACCTCGGCCAGAAATTTGGGCGTGATTTTGGATGCCTCCCTATCAATGGAGGCCCATGTCACAGAAGTAGCCCGCACAGCATTTTTCCATCTGCACCAGGTGAGGCTGCCCTACCTGCCCTCAGACTGCTTGGCAACAGTCATCCATGCAATGGTCACCTCCAGATGGGACTTCTGTAACTTGTTCTACATGGAAACTAAAGCTGGTACAAAATGCAGCTATTAGGACCCAAATCCAGCTTGTGCTGAGGCAGCTGCATTGGTTGCTGGTTGCAGCCTGGAAAAAGTTCAAGGTTCTGGTGTTAATGTTTAAGGCCATCATATCTGTGGGACCACCTATCTTCTTATGCCCCCCTCAGGGCAGTCTGCTGTACGGGTACTAACTTGTTGGAGGTCCCTGGCCCAAGGGTGGTGCATCTAGTCTCAACCAGGGACAGGGCCTTTTTGACCCTGGCCTCAACCTGAGCTCCCAGGAGAGCTGAGGACCCTGATTTGTATCCCGTCACAGTCCCGTAGGAATTATAAAACAGAGCTCTTTTGCCATGTCTTTGGTTGAGGCTGGGGCAATTAGATCTGGGCCCCTCCCTGAGCAAACCAGACCATTGGGCTACTCCCTTATTGTGTCCCCCCTGAGATTTTTACTATGAAGCCTGTAGAGTGGGGGAGAGTTTTATTGTCACTGCTAAAGTTCAGGTTTTACTGAGTTTTATTTTTAAGAGGATCATGTGTGAGATTACTGGGTTTGATTGTTTTAGGGGTTTTTACTGTGAAGTAATTGTTACCTGCCATGAGCCACTGTGCGGGAGTGGTGGGATACAAATCAATCAATCAATTAATCAATCAATCAATCAATCAACATTTTAAAGCTATCTAAGGCCTGATATAAATGTAATACTGGCATGGCAAAAAGACTTACCCATGTGGTTTATACCCTCACAGCATCTTGATAAAACCCTGTGGCTATCTAAGCAAAGCATTCATACAATGACAAACATGCTAGTGGAACACCCACTTGGGCTACACATGAGCTGTGCATAAGTAGTTGTTTGAATGATGGCAGCGTAGTTTAAAGATAACTGTGTGAGCAAAATGTCCCACAGGTGAATTAGTTTGCCCTCCCAATGTCACAGGCCTAAGCCAGTGGCTATCATGACTTTTTATGACAGGGAATTCCATAATGTATTGTTTGCTTTAGTCTATCTTTTACCTACTGTCATTCAGTTTCACTGGGTTTCTGATGAAGGAAACTTTGTCTCTGAAAAGCTTACACTCTGAAAATGTTATAGGTCTCTAAGGTCTTCTACTGTAGACCAGCATGACTGCCCTCTGAGACTGGGTGACTAATATTGAAGTATTAAGGGAGGATATCTCTATATCCATGGTTTACATACTGTGCAGAATTTTATGAAACTGTATTATGTCCCACCTCCCAGATACCTCCCACCTTGTAAATCGAGCTCTCCTGCAAAGGGAAGGGGTAAAGACGTGAAAACACCACTTCACTAACTTTAAATCATTATATGTTGCGGTGGATCTGCGTTGCTATGTGGATCTTGATTTTTAAAATTATTTTTCTATATTTGGGGGGGTTGGGGGCACTAGTGTGCAAGAATACGGCGCTGAAAGGTGATTGGTGGTTGACGCCATATCACAGTGACTGACAAGTCAAAAACAGGGATAGGAGTGGAGCGGATTGTCCTGACTTCCGCTCAACCAGCTGACTTGTCAGGAAGCAAAATCCTGGCCGAAGGCAGTCTGCAAACGCAGGCAAAGACTCCCATCCGGAAATGAGCAACCATACATTAGCGGAACACAGATTTCAAAAGAGGAGGCAGTGCACCTTTACATGCCTCCATGTGGAAAAGGTTGCATTTTGACAGTGAAATGCTTGTTAGTGCAGGGAGCACTAATGCTTGCTGCTTTCCATTAGTTCTCAACTCTTTACTCTGAGATTCCTGTGATAAAAATTAAGCTTGTTAATTGTACATCTTGGGCTGTTTCAGAACCATGACAACCTCTCTTCCTGAAGTTTTGACACTGTTTTCTGACTTGCTCACAAATACCTAGAGAGCCAAATTGCTTGTTATGATGACCATGATCAGGTGTTACTATGAGATGTATGACCTGTGATGAAGGTAAGAGGAGCTTGGTGAG
This sequence comes from Paroedura picta, assembly GCF_049243985.1. NCBI lineage: Eukaryota > Metazoa > Chordata > Lepidosauria > Squamata > Gekkonidae > Paroedura > Paroedura picta. Next base: position 96,567,487 of record NC_135372.1, on the reverse strand, counting down.
ATATCCTATAAAAGGTAAAGGTAAAGGTATCCCCTGTGCAAGCACTGAGTCATGTCTGACCCTTGGGGTGACGCCCTCCAGCGTTTTCATGGCAGACTCAATACGGGGGGGGGGGGGTTTGCCAGTGCCTTCCCCAGTCATTACCATTTACCCCCCAGCAAGCTGGGTACTCATTTTACCGACCTCGGAAGGATGGAAGGCTGAGTCAACCTTGAGCCGGCTGCTGGGATTGAACTCCCAGCCTCATGGGCAAAGCTTTCAGACGGCTGCCTTACCACTCTGCGCCACAAGAGGCTCATGAGATATCCTATAGTTGTACCTAATTGTTCCACTCCCACATATGTGTGCCTTTAGGCATCTTCTAGCTGTATTTTCCAAAGGAGCATGCAGAAAAATAATATTGGAAATAGCTCTAAACTGAATTAATTCCACCACGTGTCACCTTAGTTATTGTTTTGTATTCAGATAACAGTTGCCATTGCTGCAACACAAATATTTAATGATGGGATTGTACAAAATAGAGACAACATTTTCGTAATTCTGAAAAACTGCTGGTTGGCTTGTAAGAGGCTGGCAGCAAGTTACAGGAATTAGTATATATTACTACTGGGTGCATTAGCAATTTGGCACCCAAGTCATTCATCTCGAGCAGAGACTTCTATGGCAGCAACTAGAGCTCCCGGTCATTGCCTCACATGGCAAGGAGGAAGCAACTGGTGAACACACTAAAGCTGCGCAAAAGCATATGTTGTCTCAGGGTACACACACATGAATGAATGGGTTGAAAAAATGGTATTTGTTGAGGAGGGTACTTCTTTGTACACTTGGGAACCATAGCAACACAGCAGGGTAGCCCTAGCATAAGGCTGCTTCCCGTCACAACTGCTTTATTTGCCTCTGGCATACACCTAAATCCCTATAAACAGCTTTAATGACAGCATATGGGAGATAGAACAGCTAGGTCATAATAAATGGGAGGGGCCTCTAATTTAGCAATTTCCACCAGGGAGTTGAAGAAAACATTTATCGGTACGCACCTAGTTTCCTCTCTGGCCAAATGCCAAATGGATCAGTCATCGTCAGCCATACAGCCAGTTGGAATTGGGTGGAATTTCAAACCTGTGTAATGAAGTGACTCAGACACTATAATCTTTGGATTCACTTGGCTTTAAAATTAACAAACCATTCCCAGTGAATTTTTACAACTTTTTTTACTTTGCTATGCTTAGTTAGGCACATCATTTGGATAATGCTCTTGATCCAGGGAGGACTGTCTCATTAATGGCTTTTGGTGTATTTTCTTTCCTCCAGCACATCTAGCCATTCTGCTTTAGTGCCATGTGTTGGCAGAGACACTTCTATTAACCAGCTTGGTGTAGTGGTTAGGACTGCGGACTTCTAATCTGGTGAGTCAGGTTTGATTCCGTTCTCCCCCACATGCAGCCAGCTGGGTGACCTTGGGCTCATCACAGCACTGATAAAGCTGTTCTGACTGAGCAGTAATATCAGGGCTCTCTCAGCCTCACCTACCCCACAGGGTGTCTGTTGTGGGCAGAAGAAAGGAAATTATAAGCCTTCTATTAGAGAAAAGCAGTATATAAAAAACAATTCTTGTTCACATTTGTAAATTCTTTGTGAGAGCTTCATGGGCCTAGCAAGGGTATTGTGGTTACAGTTCCACAATATTTTCCCGACAACTAGATGATATGCACCCAGCTCTAGAAATGATGGAAACTTTGAAGGAAAGTTTGGAGGGAAATAATTGTTCTTGTTTACAGCTGTTGTTTATCCAGCAGCAGAGATCCAACCATCCAACAGAGCTACGAGTCAAAAAAGCAAGCTAAAATATGTGCCAATTCTGCCTCTTCTCCTACTTCAAAGTAAATAAAGTATAGCAGGATATAAAATTTATAAAAACTGAATACAGGAATGGAAGGACTACTGTGGCACATTCCTCATGGGCCTGCTCCTGAAAACCACTCTGTCAATAAGAACTGACTGTTTTGATCATTTAACATCTGTTTCAAAACATCTGCACTGGTTTCTGATACACTTGAGGTGTCTAAATTCAATTTGAAGTGGTGGTATCTCTTCCCTTTGTGCAATGTTTATTGATTTCTAAAAAACTTCCAGTTGGCCACTGTAGAAAATGGAATGCTGCAATAGACAGCATTCCAAAGAGAGCCAAAAAACTTTGGGCCTGGTCTGAATGTGTCACCATACCCAGTACATTTGGACTTGTAGGTCACCATACCCCAAAAAGTTGGGAACCACTGTTCTAGACAGCAGCTCCCACTGGATTCGAGGAAAGCTTGTATAATTGAGGGACAAGAACAATACTACGGTATATAAGAATTTCCAGCTGACTGTGCCAGTTTGGAGGCATAATCAGATTTTGTGTTTGGAATATTGTAATAGCATTGCAAGCCCAGATGATTTTACACAGATTAACGCTCAGTGAGTTGCCAGACAACACAAGAAATAAAAGGAATGGGCATGTGACGTTTACAAATTGCAACAGGGAGGAAGTAATCTCAATCAGACTCTAATCTCTGGCAGACATGGAGCACTGAATTTGTATAACTGTTTATAAAGGCTTGCCCTGCTCCAATACTTTTTCCGTGTCACAGTGAAATACATCCCTCTCCAATATAATGCTCTCAAGACACATCATTATACATGACTAGGGACAAAGCCCATTGATTTCAGGAATCCAATGGGTGCTAGAGTGGCGGAGGGGGGTGGAAGAACTCTGCGGATGGCCACTCCCTCCCCTCAGGACCTGGATAGGCAGCAGACTGGAGGCCCCTGGGCAGGGAACTCACCAGCAGGGGCAGCTCTCACAAGCAGGGATCTGCAGCCTCTGAGCCTTGGAGGGAAGTGGAAGGAGAAGGGGCTGGTCAGGTGTGGGGGACGGAAGGTGATTGGCTGCTGGACAGACAGTCAACCTGGTTGATGGAGGAGACACTCAGGGGCAGGACAGCTGCCCTGAGTAGTTGTTAAGTGCTGATTGGCGCTTAAGCCATGAGTCTAGTTCCTCCTCCTAGGTCTTACCAGAAATATTTAGTAAAACAGATAGCCAATCAGATCTTTTTCACAGGCAGCAATCTATGTAGGTCCACAGAGTGAAGAATGATAGATAGGGCTCTGGATACACATTTTTGTTTTGCTTTTGTACTTGATTCATTTTAGTTTAAAACAATTTGATTTGCATTCTTCATCAATGAAATGAAAGGTTTTAGTCTAGAAATTACAATTCATTTTCATTTCCCTTTGTTCAATGGAAAAAATATTTTTGTTGACTCGATGCCTAGTGCACACCTAAATTAATGTCTTGGGGTTTTTTTAAATTTAATTACTACCTCATTTTCCCTTGGCTTAGACTATATGCATACATGCATGTATTCATAATCAGGAGAATAACTCAGGAGAAAGCCCTTGTAAGTTACAGCTCTATAACTAGTAATGCTTTTTTGAATATAAAAGAGATGAGATAGACAAATTCTTCACCATACTTCCTGGATAGCAAGGTTTTCATAAGTTGCATTTTCTGCTTCACCCCCAGCCCCTTTTTCCAGGATTATAATATGTTGGCTGTCAGTTTATATCCTTTCCAAACTCTAATCAGAACATTAATTATAAATTTTAAAATAAATACATTTCCTGTAAGAACCCATCTTAATAATTAATGTTAAGAGACTGTAGTGTGAATTGCTACACAGCAATGCAAAACCAGGAAATTACACCTGATAGTGGAGACCAGTCATTCATGATGATGTGTCTGTGGTTTGTTTAAGGATATCAGTGACCCTCAATGCTTTTATTATACCCATAAATTACATGACAGCCTATCTATTATTCTTGTGGTTGAACTTGACGTTAGCTGGAGCTGCAGGCAGATTTCTTTAAACCAATTCATTTCCTTTCTTATTTGTTGCTGTCTTTATCCCAAAAGTATGACATGCGCACCTGAATCTTGCCCCATCAGTTTGCAAAAATCACAGGCGGGGGGGAAGTCATGCTCTGTTTATTTTTCATTTTATTGTTAATTTTTTTCCTGGTACCGTGCCCTAATCTTTTAATTCCACTGTTTTGCCTATGTAACCAGATCTGTTTTGAATTGCAGTTGTGGCAGCTCTCTGATTATGAAATGCTGGACTTTCTCATTCAACAGACTGAATATGTGAGGTGCCTAAATTGTGTCATCTGTCATCAGAATAAGCAGAACCTGACACATAAAGGGAAATCCAAGTTTTCTCATACAACATATGGGAGCTGAATAGAACAGGGGAATTGCATACTCTGGAATTACACATCTGTTTCTTCTCCCCCCCCCCCCCAAATCTCTTTTCACAAATTCATTTGACTATTGAGTGCAGTCCTGTAATATATCCACACTAGTAGTTAAGCCCACTGTACTTGAAATACAATGGGTGCTAGAAGGCTCTCCCCACCCCCTCCCAGTCCAGCTTCCCGGCTTCGCAGCTGGGGAAGTAGCTGGACCCAGCTAGTACCCCAGCCACGAAGCAGTCTTCCCCCCCCCTACCCAGGCTCTCCCCGCCCCCTCCCGGCCCAGCTTGGTTGCTTCACAGCTGTGGAAGGAGCTGGGCCGGCGCATCTGGGACGCACCAGGCCATCTCCTGGCCCGGCAGCGAAGGCCTCCCCCACGACTGGGTCAGCTTCACGGGGCCTGTGGGCCTACCTCACCTCTTGGCGGCCAGCATAGGAATGGTTACCGTGGGGTGAAGGTGGGGCACATGGGGGGTTGGGCGGGTTGGGAGGCGCTTCACGCCTCCCAACTGGCCCATCCTGGGGCAAGGGCTGATTGGCGCCTTGGCTCTGGACTCACAAGCGGAGGGCCCAATCAGGAGATGCTTCGTGCCTCCCAATTGGGCCCTCTGCTTTTCAGTCTGGGGGAAGGGGCCAATGGGCACACTTCCCCATCCTGGACAGGGCCCACCCTAAGGGCCCTTACTGTTTTATTTATACCACTCCCACGGAGCAGTTACAGATTATTTTGGCTGATTTGTTATCTCTGTGTCCACAGAAGATGGTTTCTTCCTTTGGATTAAGAGGGGGAACGCTATTCTGAACTTTTTCTTCATTGTCCAGGTAAATTTTCATGCTACTCCTTCAGAATATTCATAATAGTAAAGAACAGTGCTTGCCCCACTGGATGCTCACCCATGAATAGACTCTATCAGAAACTAGGCTGCAACTCTTTCTTGCCAGGGGAATCTACTATTGGCAACTTGTTTGGGACTGAGTGGCCTTGAGCAAGTCATTGTTTCCCGGACAAACCATGGGGATCCAGGTGGCAGGGATAAAGATGCCTGTCATACCACGTGACCTTCTGCACATCAAGTAGACCAACGGCCCCCAACCTTCATCTGGTCGGGAACCGCCTCCGGGGGTGGGGGAGAGCCAGCGGCCCGGCTGCCACAGTAGCTCATAAATGCGCATGCCCAACTGCTGTGCATGTGCGTTTTGGCCACCAGGTGGCGCTAACACGCATGCACAGAGTTGCCGCGCATGCGTGTTTTGGCCACCAGGGGGCGCAAACGCGCATGCGCGGCAGTTCCGCACGTGCGCGTTAGCGTCGCTGGCGCGCCGGCTGGCGCACCGGCTGGCGCACCGGCTGGCGCACCGGCTGCCATGCCGGCCTCTTTCCCCCCTCTCGCTGCAGGGGGGGAGGCAGGCACGGCCACTGGTGGCCCGGTATGATGGCCTTTGCGGCCCGATACCGGGCCGCGGACCGGGGGTTGGGGACCCCTGAAGTAGACAATCTATCACCCAGTCAAGCCCTTTTCCTATATCAGAATAAAACAGATCAGCAGAGGTAAAGTCTTAGAAAATCAAAACTAAATTAACAACAGTATTCCCAAACAAATTCTTTTAGCCTCGGAGTCATATATTCCAGACTCATAGTTTGCTTGAATAAAATCTGCCCTACCTCACAGTAAGGCTAGAGTAGGCTGGCAGGCTCTCAAAGCAGCATTTATGTTACTGCGTTATAAACCCTTTTGCTACAATTCTCCTTGAGGCACAAAGGGAAAGTAAATAAATCCCTTGGGATTAATTAAATTGCAATGGAATTGTAACAAGTGTTTGCTCTGTGAACTTTTCACACACAAATTGTGCCTCTCTTCTTAGGTCAGAGGTTTTTGCAGAAAAGATGTGTTTTCACTGCAAATATGTGATCCCTCAAGAGACTATTTGTTAGGTTCAGGTTCAAATGGTGACCACTATAGCCTGTACTCTCTTGTTCTATTGGCATGTTTAGCATGAGGATATATGTTACTGTGTAGTTAAATCTAATGAAAATGTGGTGGTGGCAGGAGAACAGTACTTTTCTTGCTCACAGTGGCATTCAAATTTGATTGTTTTAATTTCATTTCCTGATCAGATTCCAGAGAAATTGGCAGTGCCATAGAGTGTTATCAGTTAAATGCATTCAGTTCCTATTAACATAAAATAAATTGATTCTTCTGGCTAACTGCTGATGAAAAAAGAAAACCACAAAGGGGATAGTGTTACAAAGCAAAAAGCAACAAACCTAACCAACAAGTAGTTAGAACTCAAATGATTAGGTGTCCACAAAATATAAATGATCAAATTATATTAACATTTATTGCGCACAATTTATAAAGTAAAAAAGAAAAGAAAAAGCCATTGAAATCACATTCATTGAAATCATATAATATGAACCATACAATGTTAGACCTAATGCATTTCAACCCCGAAATGGTCTTCCTCAGAGGTCTAATCCTGAATACGTAGAGAATGCAAATAGCAGCCAGTGGGATAAAAAAAAAATCGGTTTATTCTTAAAGTTAAAGTTATGTTTTTAACTTTTTAATTTTATGAGCTGTGCACAATAAATGTTAATGCTGAATACTGCCAATAGACAATTTCACCAGTGAATCCTGGTTTCTGCTATGCTGATATTTCACTATGAATATAATGTTTATTGTTTTAATGTTTTTAATTTGTTTTTGACTTTTGGAGGTTAACTTCTCGTTATAGTTCCAATTAAAACCTAGATAATAGAAAAGAAGGTTCTCTGACTATTTAATGAGAAACTTGAATGGCAGAAGGGGATCTTTGAAGGAGCTGAGCATTTTAGAGGAGAATCAGATGACAGTTTTCAGGTATTTAATACTTAAATACTTAATAATAATACTTAAAATGACTTAAACTACAGGCAGGTATATGGAATGTTAGGAAAAACTTTGAAACATTGAGACAAGTACAGCAATGAAACCAGCTGCTGTGGGTAGTTTATGCATTCCTTAGTAGCTTTCAGAGAAAACCTGGTTAACAATTTGTCATAGATGGTTTGTAAATTTGATATTCTGGCTGAATGCTAGATTAAATGATCCCTACGAATAACTCTGTGCAAAACAGTAGCCTACAAAGTTTAGCAACTTCTGCAAAGACCTTTATAATGCCCCAGTTAGTGTCTTAGCTCCTTCAGAGCTGGGCAGAGTCTGCACTTACTTTGTTTATTCCATTGTCAATCCTGTTGAATTCAGATCGATTTGAACTCGGGTCTTCCTCTTCGCCCCCCTCCCCATTGAAACAGAAAAGTGTTCTGCGCGTGGTTAGAATAGTTCAGAAGGGGGGGGAGCCAAGCCTCTTTCTTTCTTTTCTTGAAGGGGGGGAGAGGAGCCAAGCAGGGAGCCTCTTTCTTTTCTTGGGGGGGGGGAGAGGATCAAAGAAGGCATAGGAGGGAGAAGAAAATCCAAGACCGACAGAAGTTGAGAGAAATTAGGGGCTTTTTCTTTAAGGCAAGCTTGTCACATGAGCTGATTTGGACAATCAGGGGTTCTCTACCATGGAGCAGAGCCCAGATTCAAAACAGCCTGCTTTCTCAATCCGAATCTTTAAAATATTGAGAATTAAAAGCAGTCTAAGATATCACACAATAAAGGCAGGGTCACTCCGGATCAATCCTTCTTGCAGAAGGAAAATTTAAATCACCCAAAATAAAAGTGGAAATCACATTCTGTATAGACGGCAGGGACTGAATCAACCTGGGATTGGAATAAAAGCTCTGTGCAGTTTAAACCCTGGAATCACAGGTGTCAACTTGCCAACATCCTCTGTTACCATACCCTTGTTTCCAGATTACTTTATGTTAACTGCCTCAGGAAACTTTTCAGTAGCAATTTACGTAGGCAGCCAGGAAGAGGCTGTTTATTTTGTGCAGTGGATTTTCTCCATCATACCCGATCATAAGTTTCCACATTTAGAGACACACCTACATTTCTATTCATAAACTATGATAAAGTTAGTTTTCATTAGATAGTCTACCAGAAGAGGAGCTAAGAATTATACTCACAAGCAGAGATGCTTTTTATATGCTGACTCCTGTTAAGAATATCAGGGATTATCTGGGATTGTAGAAAGAGTGCCCTACTTTACCATGATTTGTGGGGTGGGGGTGGTAATTGAGCTTCCTACATAAACCAGATTTTTAATCTGGTTCTTTGACAAGCCTTGCACAGACCTCTGCCAAGGGTTGGCAGATTAGTTAACAGTGCAATCTTAAACAGAGTTACCCCTTCTAAATGCTTTGAATTGCACTATTAATTGTCCAATCAGATATTGTCAACTAACCACCTGTTATTTGGCCGTGAACAAGTATTCCTAACCCTGTAGCAGTCAGACAGAGATAAACCATTATAGCAAAGTTTTGCCAGCAGGCCATGACAGCCGACATTTCTCGGAAGAAATAAGAACACAAGTAATCAACCAGAATCTAACCATGGCACAGGTCATTCCAGCACCATTTTAAAAGTTAAGTTCACTGTTTCATGACAGTAGGTTAACTAATTTTTGCAGTTAGTGTGTGTCTCGAACCCCTCAATGACTAAAGAACCTTTCTGTTGTTCTAATAAAAGTTAATGCTTTAAAAATACTTTTCTGTTATTTGACAGTGTTTAGCAGGTCAATTGATTACTTAATTTCTGACCATGCAACTGTCCTGCCCAAACTTTGCCACATCATTATTTTGCTAAAGAGCCACAATCAAATGTTTACACAGACTACTTGCTTGCTTCACTGGTGTTTTCTTCTCTTCAGCAGAAAAAAATGCTTTTGTGTTCTTAGTTACAGTTATGGACTCCTCTTTAAAGGAAGGCAGGATCTTCCCAATCTATAGGGCTGGGAAGTCATCAGGTATATGATGATGATGACGATGATGATGATGATGTCATCTGTTCAGTCATGTCCGACCCTTGGTGATTCTATAGGAAAGTCTTTGCCATGCCCCCCTGTCTTTGACTGCTTTTTTCATCCCTGTATTGGCAACCACATTTCCTTTTGCCACTGACCATGCTGAGCATTAATGATTTTTCTAGTGAGTTTGATTGCATGCTGTGTCCAGAGTAAGTGAACTTTAGCCATAATATCTTCCCTTCTTCAGCTGTAATATCTTCCATCAGGTATATATTGAGCCTAATTTGTTTCTTTGAAATATGCACATTGTATGAATTTTTAAAAACCAAACATTTCCATGGTAGCTAAGGAAGAAGTATGACAAGTTCCAGGTCTGTATTTCCCCCTCGGGCTGCCTGTGCAAAAAGGTGTGCAGAACTATACCCATCAAGACAGAGGATATGATATGGATATGCAAACTGACAAAGATGTAGCTATGAAAATGAATTATCAAAATATATTGGATATAAATTTTACATTAAATCAAGTCAAGATGTTGCCTTGAGAGTGTATTTTCTTTTACAATGTATACCTTAAGAGGCAACTGGGTATTTTGAGTTTGACTGTTCAGTTTGAGAATTACTTTCTGAATGGATTATGGAAACAAGTCAACAAACAGGTTCTAATAAGTACATAAAGATGTTTTAGTGAACTCTTAAAGGGCCTCATGCCTGGATGTTTATCCTCCTGTACATAAAGTAGAATCTTTACAAGGAAGAACAAGAAATTGGGTTAGTGGACCAGACAAATTGAAATGAGTTAGTGGACCTGACAAAGCAGGTGTCAGGGGAAGCTGGGGATTGCCAAGGACCCAGTGCTCCAGAAGAGCACATACTCACCTCTACTGTCATTGTTCTCTCTCTCTCTCTCTCTCCCTCCCCCCCCCCCCTCTCTCTCTCTCCCCCCCTCTCTCTCTCTCTCAGGTAAAGGAGGATGATCCATCACTGTTCCAGGTGTTCACTAAAGAGCATCTCATCAAACACGTCTGCAGAAATATTTCTAGTGCCTTTTAATGAGGTTTAATGTGTGGAAATGGGCAGCTGAAGCATATCATGGCTACTGGTTATCTTCCGGATCAGGTTCAAGGTTTTGGTTTTGACCTTCAAGGCCATCCGTGGTCTGGGCCCAGTGTATATGAGGGACCGCCTATCGCCCTATACCCCCTGCACGGCCTTACGCTCTGCGGGGGCTAACCTAGTGGTCATTCCCGATCCCAAGGAAGCCCGCCTGGCCTCGACCAGGGCCAGGGCCTTTTCGGTCCTGGCCCCAACCTGGTGGAATGAGCTCCCGGAAGACCTGTGGGCCCTGCAGGAATTGTCATCATTCCGCAGGGCCTGCAAGACGGAGCTCTTCCGCCAGGCTTTCGGTTGAGCGCAGGCAGCAAGAAGATCTAGCCCCCCTCACAAATGTGACGGTTGAGTCTGTCATCTGCCCCCTCCCTTTCCATTCTTAGTGGGTGTGGAATTAGGTTAGTTATATTGAATTTTGCCAGCATTCTTGTCTTAACTTTTGTATGAATTGTATCATGTTTTATTGTGCTTTTATTGTTTTAGGGCAGTGGTCCCCAACCTGCGGTCCTCGGCCCGGTGCCATGCCGTGAAGGCCATGGCGCCGGGCCGCGTTTCCCTCTCCCCGCCCCCCCTCGCAGTAAAAAACTTCCCAGGCCGCAAGCTTGTGGCCCAGGAAGCTTCTTACTGTGGGAGGGGGGGAGAGGGAATAAGGGCTGCACCGTGCATGCGTACATGCGCGCTGCGCGACTGAAATCACGCATGCGTGGCACTTTCGCGCATGCTGCACGGGCGTGGCCGTCGCCCTGCCGGTCCCCAGCCAAAAAAAGGTTGGGGACTACTGTTTTAGGGGATCGGTTTTTGTGACCCGCCTCAAGCCTCTGGGGAGAGGCGGGATATAAATTTAATAATAATAATAATAATAATAATAATAATAAATAAAAAGAGGTAAATAATATCACCTGCTAAATAACATCTGATTAAGCCTCTATTAAAGGGACAGGACACTCCCCCTTTATACACACACACATACATACATAGTTGACAAAATATGGAACCAATCAGGGAACTCATCCAATGATCAGATTCCTGATCAAATTTTGTAAGGTTTGGGGAGACTGTACTATTGATTTATCAGATGCATAAGATCCTGAACCAATGAATTTGAAATCATTGTATTTGAAATAGCTGGATTTTTTTTGCCATGTTCCCATTGTTTCAAATACAGTGATTTCAACTCCATTGGTGCTTATTCAGGATCTTATGCATCTGATAAATCAATAGTACAGTCTCCCAAAACCTTTCAAAATTTGAACAGGAGTCTGATCACTGGATGAGTTCCCTGTCTGGTTCCCTTCAGTTATTTCTCATGTTGTTGTGCATCAGTCTTTCCATACAGTAGATGAATGGAACAGGGACTGTACTCTCCTCACCTCCAATATGTCCTATAGGGCTCATCTTCCATTCTGCCTCTGTAACTTCAGCACTGTATATCCTCTGTAGGGTACTCTTGAATTTAGATAAAATATTAACTTGGGAGTCCTTTGCCTTGTAGACCTGTCATGAATAAAACACAGAACAATAGAAACTATCCGTCTCTCCTCATCTGATGTCTTCCGCCAGTGGGTGAGGCCTTTTTTTTTATTCATTTTATTCATTTGGCATTCACTTGATCCCTCCTTGGGATTTGAAGGAAACAAGGAAGAGCATGGCTTGATAGTGGGCATTGGTGGGCAGTAGACAAAAAAGAATTGGAGCATTTTATATGTATTTTAGCAGTTTTGCATATATGTTTGTGTGTGTGTGTGTGCAAAGCAGTGGGAAGAGGAAGGGGAGGAGTTGTCCAGTCTGTAAGGGCATGGGGTTGAATGTGTGTGTTGTGTGGGAGGTTGTGGTGGCGTGGTGGCAAATGAGGGCGTGGGTGTGGAGAGATGGGTGTCAAGATCCTGTGGTGTGGAATGTTCGTTGAGTATGGGAGAAGACTGATCTTTGGGAATCGTGGCATAGTGGTTACAGATGAGCTTTCCAGAGCCATGTCTTCAGATATGTGAAGACATATATTGGAGACTCTTCTTAGGGGAAGATTACATGGCAACCAATTTCCCCCCAGTTCTGCGTCTTTTCCCTTCTTGTGTGAATTAGGCCACAGACACCAAAATGCCCCTTTGCCCTAATACACATGCGGTAGTCACAGTACACAGGTGTCCACACTGCTCTTTCTGTCTCCATTTTTTCACTGTTGATAAAATGTTATGTGCCCACATGCTTCTTTTATGGTTGCTCCTTAGAAGAATGGATTTTTGTACCCTATTGCTTACTACCCAAAGGAGTCTCGAAGCGATTCACAAACACCTTTTCCATTCGTCTCCCCACAATAGTCAACCTGTGAGGTATGTGGGGTTGTGAGAGGTCTGAGAGAACTGGGAATGGGCCGCAGTGACCCAACAGGCCTCAGGTGTCCCAAAGCATTTTCCAGGCATCTTCCCTTCCTCTCCCTATTTACAGTTTCAGGCTATAAGTATTTATTTAGATCTTCCTGCACTTTCCAGACTCACAGGACTGATGCTGCTCTGCCTGTCTGCGCCCCAGAATACAAACAGTTGCTGGTAAGGGTTGGCCATAGCCCATAGCCTAGGAGGGACACACCTGAACCACCCCTTCCCAACTGCAGGCAAAAATGGCTCCTTTGAAGGCTGGACTCTGAGGCATTGTATGATTTTGTGTTCAACAAGACAATCTGGACGTTGGTTTTTGGGCCAGCAGAGACATTACAAGCTCCATTGGTTTCACTAGTCCAATGTCATATTTCCCATGCTAGCTAGCAAGCTAGATTCTTCTGGGAATCCAGTCACCAGGGAATAAAGGCAGCAGCCACCCCAAACTGTGCAATCTCCAAACAGCATTCTAGAGTATACTACCCCTGAACATGAAGGTTATCATAGCTAATGGCCAGCCATGGACCTTTGCACCTCCATGATGAATCTGTTTAATCTTCCTTGAAATCTTGAATCCAGGATGTCACTTATAGCAGTTTATTCAATGAATTAATTATGCAGCATATTCTACAAACTGAAACTAAGGCATTCACCTAAGGCAGCTACTATTCCGCATTTATAACCTCTAATTCAGATTTGTGGATCACATGTAAAGTGTATGTAGCAGGTCACCATTTCACAATTTTGTTAGATTTGTGGGAAATATTAACTTGACTCAGAGGTTTTCTGTTCTACTATTAAGTATTCTAAACTCTTCAACCAGGGTCAGGTTGAGAAGGAATAAAGCTGGGAGGGGAAGAACACAGAAGAATTAGATGGTAGGAGGAGAGAGCAATGAAGACACATCAGGTTGGTTGGTAATCTTAGGAACAACTCACAGTAGGAAAATATTTTCCTCAGCCTTGTAGTTCAAAAAGGTTGCAGCCATGGAAAGCTTTCTTTGAAAATCCTCCCTAAAAAAGGACAGCAAACAGCACCAGCTAGGAAGAACTGCACTAAAAGTTTGTGTATTTGCTCTACTCTACTCTGAATTGGGCCCCAGGATTTTGTATCCTCAGCTCCTCCCCTCCACCCCATCAGTCATATTTAATCTCACCCAACAACCCTGGATCCACTAAGCCTGATATATCTGATCTAATAGAACTGGAAGAGCTATGAGCATTTGCAGTGGATTTGCATCTTGATTGAGAAACCAATTTGTATTGGCATCGGTATAAATAACTGATCATGTACATTGATTCCTATTATGTAGCTGAGAGGGCAACTCAGTGGCGTTGATGATGAATAAGTCCGTAACCCTGTTTAACCCACATATGTGTTCCTTAGTCTCCTTTTCAAGAGGTGAACAATCATTGTAACACAGATGGGCAGACTGGGTATGAATGAAGGCATCTTATTCCACCTACAGGAAGATGGGGCTGGTGGAAGAAGCAGCTTTACTTTGGTGTTTGTAAGTTCATAATGGGTGATTGGTGATAGTCCTATAGGGATAATAGAGAATGCCCGTGCTAAGCCAAACACCCACTTTTCACCTACTGCTATTGGAAGAACAGCCTGTCCTCTTTGAACATAACAAAATTTTGCCCCAGCACTCAGAAGCCACTCTCACACACCTTTTGCTACACATATAAAGCATGACTGGATTTATAAAAGCACCTCTCCAAATGCAAAAAGAAAAAAGCCACCCGCAGTGGCAAAGGAGGTAATTTAGCAAAAATTGTTCGTCTCTGATAAGATAACATTGATACATTTCAAAAGGGAAGCGTAACCCCCTTAAGTCATTGATAGCATGGGAATGTACATGAAGTGCTTGTGCCAATGCTTGTGAAATGTTAATGTGTAGGCTTCCTTTAATTTTACTAGTAAAACAGTGTTTTGATTGTGTGCTTATCTCTCTTGTGAGTTTCCATTGGAAAGAAACTAGTGAAGAAATGGGGACCTTTCCCCTCTGGATCAACCAGATGAAGAGGGAGTTTTTTCTATAAGAGTTTTGAGCTGCTAAGTGGCACTTTAACATTCTAAAACAAACAGAGCTTGCAATTTCCTCTTTGATAACTGAACTGCACATATTCAGTACTAATACACTGACATTTCAATGAAAACCATAGATTTGCCCCATTTGGAAGCTAGAGATGCTCTTCCATCTTGGTCTTTCTGAAAAGCTCTTCTTAGAAGAAGCCTAGTTGTACTTTGTTTTATAGACCTATTTTGTCATTCTAAAGAGGATGTAGTGGTCCCCAACCTTTTTATCACCGGGGACCAGTCAATGCTTGACAATTTTACTGAGGCCCAGGGGGGGGTAGTCTTTTGCCAAGGGTCGTCACCACCACTGCCTGAGCCCCTGCTCTACTTGCTTTCCCCCTGGCGCCCCTGACTTCTCGCCACCTGCTGGGAGGCGCTGCCAGCAGCACCTGCGCAGTGCCACACCAAGGGGGAGTCCCAGCCATGGCGGCTGCTGGAGAGCACCAAAGGTGAGCCGGCAACAGAGTGACAGGGCAGCCCGCAAGGCAGCAGCCAGGGAGGAGGATGAGGAGGAACTGCGGCCCGGTACCAACATCCATGGATCGGTATCAGTCCCTGGACCAAGCTTTGGGGACCACTGTTATAGAGTATGACAGTTAATATTTCATTCTGGATCAGACCAGTTGTCTATGTAGCTCCTATTTGCCAACCAAATTGACTGAGATACATTTATAAAGTGAAAATATTCATCTTCTATTGTCTAACACAGGCTTTCTTTCTGGTCCTGCAAGGGTTTCATGAATGGGTGGGAATTAATTAATTTAAATATATATATATTTTAAAAATTGTTAAACATTTATTGGATGAGAAGACCATATATGGTCATGTTGACCCATCCACCCCTCCCAAAATGGCCAATGATGGGCCTGGGAGGGTGGGAAGAGGAGGGGCCTAGGTGGATGTGTACAAAGCTATGCTTCCCAACCATATTCTGCCCAATTGCACCACTTCTGGGGTTTCTTGAAGCCTGAATGTTTCAGGGGTTTCTCAATGGTGAGGAAGGCTGGCCTAACATATAGTTTCTGAACATTGTAGATGTAGTTCTAGAAATAATGGTTAATAGCCATTGACTTCAATTTAATTATATATCTAACCTGTTAATATTCTTTTCCCCCCCCCTGCTAACAGTCCCCACAATATCCTGTGACAAGGAATTCAAAGGCTAAGTATTTATGCCCTAAACAGGTCTAAATCTCACCATCACTAAATCTCACAATTTCTTGAATGATATCTTCATTTTTTAAAATGTATTTTTACAGTCACACATTTTGAGAATCAATCATTTACTTCCCCACTTTCTCCATTAATGGCCTTATAAACCTCTCCTCCTACAGTCATTTTTTTCAACAAGTGAAAAGTCCCAGCTGTTTAATCCTTCCTTTC
Organism: Paroedura picta; assembly: GCF_049243985.1. Lineage (NCBI taxonomy): Eukaryota > Metazoa > Chordata > Lepidosauria > Squamata > Gekkonidae > Paroedura > Paroedura picta. The sequence goes on along the minus strand of NC_135372.1, from coordinate 96,551,358 downwards.
AACAGACAATTTTAATTGTCATCATTTTAATGGTCATTTCTCAGGTAAAAGCACCTTTGTGTTCTCCCTGCCCCTTTTGTAGATTGCTTTTTACAGTTCTTAGTCCATACAAGTGTTAAGATTCTTATCCCTTGTTTTTTCAGAAGTGTGTGGTGAGGAATTTGGTCCAAACCTTTTACAAAATTAAAATACAATTTACTGATAGAATCTGTAGTCCCTTTCAGGTATTACAGTTTTGTTGCTCCAAGGTGCTTAAAAGAATAAAATAACTGTGTTAAGAAGGGGAAAAAAACTTTGTATGGGAGAGGAGAGATAGAACCTAGCAATCTAACGGTTCTGTTAATTCTGTCTGTTCTGAAGGGAAGCAGGGAAGACATGTGCTCAAAGTAGCAGAAAGTCCCCAGTGAGCCAATCAGGATACAGGAGGATCACATTAGAAAAACATCAGGAAGTTTCTAATATAAATACTTTAGTTGCATATCTCTTCCAATGCCCCCTGTAGGATATGCTTCTCATGCAGCTGACTCATGCACACTCCAGATCAGGGGTAGTCAAACTGCGGCCCTCCAGATGTCCATGGACTACAATTCCCAGGAGCCCCTGCCAGCGAATGCTGGCAGGGGCTCCTGGGAATTGTAGTCCATGGACATCTGGAGGGCTGCAGTTTGACTACCCCTGCTCCAGATCTTGCATATTCCAACAGAAAGAGGTTGCTGTAGCATGTGATTGCTAGGAATCCCACACACAACACTAACTATACATAAAGAACATAATAAGTGGTGAGCACTTGGCATAATAAGAAAACATTGGGATGACTAGAAATGGGAACAACTATGAATACCTACCAGCTTACTACAAAAACACATCCAATGTACTACCTGGACATTCCCAAAATGAGGTAGAGGATCTCACTATATGGCCTTCTGAAAAAATTCTTGGCCACTACTTGCAGCAGTGTCCCCTGAATGGAAAAAAAATAACCTGGACAATGGAGAAAAAGAATCCTGTTGGTACAGTCTTGAAGAGCGGTATAGAAATCAAATAAATAAATAAATAAATATAGAAACCAATTCTTCGGGGATTCTCTGTTCTTCATCATACCAACCTCTTCTCAAACAGCAGATAATAGATTAAGGGACACTGTGAACCGATGGTCTCAATAAAGTCTACTTTGTCTTGTTACTTTCCTTCTGTGGATTCTGCAGGTCCTACACTTTGAATGGGAGATTACACAGTGAAAGATGGGCACTATGCATCTTCCAAATGACCTACACAGAAAGAAGCAGCTTCTACAAGTAATTTCTTTCCCCAGCCTAACCGGAAAAACATGTATGTTAGGCTTTCTGTGCCTTACGCTTAGTAAGCCACCCAGCCAGCATTGTGTAATATACAAGAATCTACAAACCTTGCAGCATGGTGTCTATAACCCTGGTCTTATCCAAGTCTTCCTTAATGACAAAAGTGCTCTGAGTAGTGGCCGGAACAGCCTCACGGAAGTCTATAATTTCGAATGGCACATTATAGTATTGTGGTATTGGCAAGTTTCTAAAAGAGCAACCAAAATGAGAAAAGGAGGGTTATCCAAATGTCTGGAAAGGAATCACCCTTTTCTTCCAAAGGAGAACATGAGGCAATGGAGGCAAAACGGCTTCATTCAAAACAGGATTCAACAAGTGCAGTAATCCAAGAAAACATTTCCAGTACTATCAATAAATGTAAGAAACCAATTTTGGAGATGGAAAAGGGGTTGTCGGAGCCTCGCAGCCCAGATAAGGACACCCTTCTTAAAAAGGCATGCAGCCATTTCAAAGCAACAGTACACAAGAATCAACCAAAAGATACATGGATCTGTTTTGAAAGTAATCGATTTAAAGGAGCTTTTCAGGAAAAAAATTGTACTGGTATCGGAGCCTCAAGATTCATCGATGAATATTCTGCGGAAAAGAGTACAACTGCACTTTCTACGCCAAAGTCTAACTGGACAGAATATACGTCTACGGGAGCCGCAAGATGCAGCAAGCCTCGATATGAGACCCCCTTAAGAAGACTGGGGAAGGGAAAGGAAAAGCAATGTTTGAAATCTTTTCTTTATTCTTCTTCTGTACACTTTTAAGGCAATATAATTGTAAGTGTTGGAAATGTCATGATAAAGTGGGGTTTTATCCCCTTTTTTTCTTCTTTATTAGTGTATTGTTACAGGGCCAAAGTTCATACTGTTCTACAAGAAACGTTCAATGTTAAGCATTTAATTCAAACCTGAAAATATGGTGTTGAATAGCTGTCAGGATGGCTCTTAGACTGTGTCAAGTATAAAATGTTTTATAGGTGATATGTGACACCAAAAGTGACTGCTAAAACTGCTAAAAACTATGTTAACAAATGTTGGAAATGTGGTAATAAAGTAAGCTTCTTTTCCTAAACGTGGTGGAAATGTGAAAAAGCTTATAAGTTTTGGGCAAAAGTTCATACTATTGTGTAGTGAATGTGGGGTCTTAGATTTCTTATGTAAACTGAATCTGTATTATTAAGTATATCTCCACAGTGCCTCCCGGCCCAAACTCAAAGCTTAACTAAAAGGAGACACTTAATGGAGGGGATTTAAGTGTAACAAACGAAGACTATTTTACTGTTCTTTGTATTAACAACTTATACTGTCTCATTTCCATATCTCTATCTTTATGAAAATAAAAAAAATATATAAAAAATGTAAGAAACCCATGGTGGAAGAATTAATCACACAAAAACAAAAGCACACTGTACATTAACACTGAGGGTCGATGTGACTCTAAATCAAATGATGGGGAGTTGAGAATGACACTTTCTGGAATTACTCCTTAGCTTCTAAAACTCTTAAGGTTTTCAAAAAAGACAATTGCATGGCCTAGAACTGCACAGATGTTGTTGTGGCATCACTCAGCAACTGGATGGAGGGGGAACCAAATGTTCTAATGCTATTCTGCCGATTTTTAAAAGAAACTTCTTCAGTAACAGCATTCGTGCTGGTTCTAAGTAAAGGGAAATAAGGGCAGTACTTCCCTTTTAGAAGAAGTAGGTGGAAGAAGAGGAGAAGAAGAGAGTGGGATTTGAAGGAAACAAGGAAGAGCATGGCTTGATAGTGGGCATTGGTGGGCAGTAGACAAAAAAGAATTGGAGCATTATGCTTGAAGAGAAACAGACACTTCAAATGAGCTTGGAAAAAAGTATTTCAGGAAAAATGCTCTAAGAAAACCAAGAGGAAAAAAATACAGAAAACCCAAAGCAAACCCTATAGGGATCTAAACATATGCAGAAATGGGGGGGGGGGAGGACATACCTGAAGTAGTTTGGGTCCAAGACCAACAACAAAAAATACCCATGCAGAAAAAAACATATGTCAAAAGTATGGTAGAGGAACCATTAGGAAGTATATCCTAATGATATATTCAATCATGATCTTTAAACTGACAGCTTCATTTGTCCCTGGCATTGATCCAAGGAGCCGTGCACATGATTTTATGTCCTTTCAATTTTGGGACCTGGTCCAAAAATTTATAGGCCAGACTTTTTAAAGCTTGAATGAGTTTGTAATACGCTTGGGAGATTTGACAGATAAGGTGAAGCTTCTTAGTTGAAAAAGGCACAAAATCATATGATTCTAGATTTGAGTGTTAAAAGCTTGGCTTTTGGGTGCCTGTCCATGGCTACATATAAGTAGGGAAATACTTCACTTAGTATCATAAAGCTCATTTGTTCCAATCACATTATTTCAGCTTAATGTACCTCACAGGGTTGCTATAAGGATAAATTCTGTGTGCCAGCCTGAGCTCCTTTGGAAGAAGAATGATATAGAAATGTAAAAAAATAAAGATAATTTTACAGCTGCAGAGTAGTTTTCTTGTCTTATTATAACTGCTAAGGCTGGCAGTTTAGATAGCTATGCACACCACTTTTGAATGTCTGGATATTTATAGGAGTGCAAGTGGGAACCTACAAGGACTTGCTGAAGATATCTCATTTCCCTCTCCCCCACTACTTCCTGTTTACTTTTCCTGAAAGCCCCCATAGCCTCTCTCCTTTTCCTCCTTCCTTCCCTCTCTCTACATTTGCCAACCTCCAGGTGGGGCATGGAAATTTTCTGGGATCACAACAGAGCTCCCAATAACAGAAATCAGCTCCCCCTTAGAGTTGTTAGCTCCAGGTTGGGAAATTCCTGTAGATTTAGAAGTGGAGGCTTGGAAGGGTGAGGTTGCAAAAGGGAAGCAACCTCAGGAAATAAAATGTCATAGAGTCCATCCTCCAGAAAGCCAGCATGGTGTAGTGGTTAAAAGCAGCAGACTCTAATCTGGAGAACTAGGTTTGATTCCCAATTCCTCTTCCACATGTAACCAGCTGGGTGACCTTGATGTAGTCACAGTTCTCTTAGAGTTGTTGTATTAAAACAGATCTGTTAGAGCTCTCTCAGCCTCAAGTACCTCACAGGGTGTCTATTGTGGGAAGAGAAAGGGAGAGGTGTTTGTAAGCTGCTTTGGGACTCCTTCAGATAGTGAAAGGCAAAGTATAAAAATCAGCTCTTCTTCTCTTCAAAACAGCCATTGTCTCCAAGAGAACTGATTTCTGTCAGCTGGAGATCAGTTGTAATTCCAGGTGGTACTCTCCACCTGGAGGTTCACAACCCTTGTGCCCCTGGAGAAAATGGCAGTTTAGTAGGGTGGGAAAAGAAGAGCATTATGGGAAATGCAAGGCTAGATAGGTGGGGCAGATAGGGAGGGATTTGTAAAGTGAGGTAGTTAAGAAAGGAGTATATTACTGATAAGATTAGAAAGGGTTTAGGTATATGGTGTTTTTTGTAGATTTTCATTTGACTTTAAAGATCATGAGTCGTGACTGAATAGTCTAAATTCCATATGATTCTTAAAATAAAGTTTGTTTTTATTCATTTTATCTTATTAAATATTGTGTCCTTAACAGTTTCTCATTGAATATTATGTTTTCAGAAGGAACACACTTTTCAGTTACCCAAAAGAACTTTTTAAATGAGTTAGGATCCAGAGTGACCCTGGTGGCAGCACAGTTCATTGGTACTGAGGGAAAGAGAGAAGCAGACTATACTTCAGGTGCTAGGGATCCTAAGAGGAAAAAGGATTATAGATCTGGAGTGAGATAAAAAAGTGAACTTCATAATTAAGAGGGGCTGAGGGAGAGAGAGGACAGCAACAAAGAAAGGGGAGTTCCCAAGTGACTCAAAATTGTGGGTGCAGGGGAAAACCCTATTGCATGCATTTCAGCATTGGGCAGCCCCAAATTCAACCCCGTTAGACCCCACTTGATAAGATGAAATCTGGTTTTCTGGGGATTCCTTTGCTGTAGGGCAAATGAGGGGGCCGTTTGGGACTGTGCCTGAAGAAGCAAATTCCGCCCTCCCCACATTGCACATTTTGTCTGCAAACCTATCTCCCCATGTTTATAGAAAAATATTCCTTATCTTTATAATGTTCCACTGAGTGGATTTCTAAATCCATGCTCTCAGGCCATTGTTCAAAATTATATATAATATAATTATATAATTACAGTGAGGAATACCACTAATTATGCTTAACTGTCCAGTCACAATATCTCACCTTTCATCCATTACTGTAATCAATGGGATATGTAAAGTTTGTCTTCAATGGCTTCGTCAACTGTTGTAAAGCTTTCAGATTTACAATATCTCTGAGGAGCTTTTCATCTATTAGAGTTTGTACATACAGGACTCTTTTTAGGTGTGCACTGCATACATATGTACTTCCATGCTTTAACACATAGTAACAATCATTCACATTATGTGGACTCAAATTCCATGCCCCAGGAGAAACAAAATATGCTTGCTTCATATACAATGCATAAAGCTGCTGAAAAATATCATGCAGTTTATAGGAACTAACCTTTCATTTTTTTTGGTTTTATGCAAGTCTTTATTGCTGCATTCTTCCTTCCTAATTGTTGAATGGCAATTCTAAGCATCTGTTGATTTATTTAGTTTTAGTTTATTTAGAAAATGTAGTTTTCAGTTTAACATTTTAATTTCAATTAAATTTTCAAGCAAACTGCCAACATATAATCAAAGTACAACATTGTTGAAACCGATAATTAATAAAACCAAATGGGCACATTAATCATAAATGCTTATCTGATTAAACAGGTCTTTAAAACCTACTTACAAGGCCCAAATCTTGCAGACCTCAAGGGGTAATTTTGAACATTATTATCAGTTGCAATTCAGCAGACTCTTTCTAATCTCCCTTTGAAATTCCTTTGTAAGAATCATGAAACATGAATTTCCTATGTGGTACTGAGTAGTTTGTATCAGTAGGACACAGATTTCCATATGTTCCCCAATAAATAACACATAACTCTTCTCTCGCTGACCCTCTAGACCTCTGTCTCTCCAGATCACTTCTTCCTACTGCCTTTGTCCCCAAACTTTTCCTTATCCTAACCACCGAGTTTCTTTAAAATATTATACATTCACATAAGCATGTGCAGTGCTATAGGAATTGCAACTGGGGTTCTAGAAGTAACCAACAACAACAAATAGGGAGTGGTTGGATTTGCCCCACAGTTCCAGTCATATTGTCCTAATGGTCCTACTTTGTGGCCTGTGTGTGTGTGTGTGCGTGTGTGTATGTGTGTGTGTGTACATGGAGGAGGTTCCAGAGCCAGTTCTTTCTCTGTGACAATGCTGGTGCAGCTGGAATGATCAAAAGGTACACTGTGGTATGGAGAAAGGTCAAACTGCTGGGGCATGAGGGTTTGTTTGCTTGGCTTATATTTTGTATTATCACTGAAAGGGTTAACTGCAGGCTGGGTTATTCAAACACCTCCAACTGAGGTAAGCACACAGCATGTTTGTTCAGGTAAATAAGGAAGGAATTAGATATAATGGGCAAAGGAGCCTTTAACTGAACACAGTGCATTCCTAGTGTTAGCTGCAAGTCTACCCCGTACATAACTAGTGTTAGACTTCTGTTCATTGAATGCATTTCTTCACATATTCATCACTCTGAACCTAGCTGCTCTGAACACTGTGGTGGCCTCTATGCATCCCATAGTCCATGGGACAACTTTTGGTGGCACCCCCACCCACAGGTTTAGTGTGTCTTTGATCACCTGGCCCTTTGCATCCTGTGCTTTGTTTGAGAGACAGGGATAGACCCCAGTCCCAGCTGCCTTTCTCCATCGGCCAATTGGGCGTTCACATCCTCATTTCTCTGAGCCCTTTATGGCCAGTGGAAGATTGGCAGGGACATTTTCCTAACCACTTCACTGGATTGATGCTGCTGCTAACCAACACTTCTCTGCACACCTAAAGGGTAAGTGTAAATGTTTTTAACTAGAACACTTCAATACCCAGACTCTTCCATTTTTTTGAAATCCAGTGCCATCTCTCTGAGGGATGTTGTGCATATGTTCTGTTCTAGGAAGGCCAGGGCTTTTTTTTTTGTTTTGTTTTTTGTGGCAGTACTCACTGGTCTTGAGTACTGGTGTTTTTTTGGGGGGGGGCATTAATTGAAACCTTATATATGACTGCTGGTACCTTTAAAAAACTAACAAAAAAGCACTAAGCAGGGCAGTAGCTTTTAAGCTTTCCCAGCTGTTTTCTTTCCTTTCCTTGCTGGTTCTATGAATAGTCCATTCACTGTCCCTGGATGCCAGCTGGCTGAGTACTTATAATTTTCCACCTGTGCAATCGGGCTGGGGGGGGAGCCCTTAGTGAAGTGTCCATCAGGCTTTTGAATAAGTTTTCCATATGGGTGATTCTCTCATTATTGTTATTTTGCTGGTGCAGCATAATAGTGTCTTTGAAAATAATACCTGTTAGTATTAGCACAAATGTACAGTTCAGTCACCTTAAAGCAATGCATCTCCATTGAGAATTATTGTTTTTAAGGAGATAAGCATTTGATACAGAGACTGTAGATCTGCTATTGCTGTTTCAGGCAACACTTGCTATTAATGTCCTTAAGTGGCAAGCAGGCACTTTTTCCCACTGGTGCTTCCTACACTCAAATAGTTAGTATAAAGTAGAACTATGAAAAGCTGTACTGGGGGGAAAGTGGTACCATGGTGGAATGTAGTATCATGTTGCATGGAAGTTCTGCCATGTGGACTCTACCAGTTGCACTGACTAGCATTTTCACTATCCACGGGATAGTAGAGGATTCGGAATCAGCACATCTGAGGGCTGAATCAAAACAGCATTGACCTTATTTATGACCAAAGTATAGCTGGGAGTGCAAGGACTAGAAAATATCTATGTATGCCCATTCTGTATTTTCGTGTCCCCCACCCCCAGCAGACTAGTTGTTTTTTGAACTGAGTTTTACTCCCTGAGCCCTGAGTGAAAGGCAAATTGGCACTAGTTCTGAATGTTTTGTGTGTGTATGGTTCTGCTTGGTTAGTGAAACACAAATGACACCTCACCTGCCAAATCCCTTCAGAACCATTTCTCATGGGCAGGATTCTTAGCAGGAAAAGCAACTTCCCAGGAGAGGGAAGAAGATTTATAAATAGTGGGGCTTCCCACCATTTTTAGGGAACACCAAGCTCTACTGCTCAGCTGGCCCATGCCGAGGGCTGTGGTCATCCAATGCTCAGACCACTCCCTGCACTGTTCCCATCCTAGTGGGGATCAACAGAGGGCCGGTGGAAAGAAGGCAGGCTGACCATGAGCCATGAGGACCTGCAGGCTGAGGGTGACAAACATCAAAGACAGCTTGGCATAGGGGGCATCACCATCCATGCATTGCAGTCGAGATTCAGGTAAATGCATCAGTCTCCTCCTGATATTTAGAGGTAATCTTGTAATTCTTGTTGGAGCTGCCTATTTGATGACAGTTTCATAGAGGGAGTAGTGCAAGTTTGTGATCAGCAAAAGGCCAAAGAAGGAAGAGGGAAAAAGAAGGATGAGAACATGTGCAAGGATGTTCCTATAATAATCCATCTTCTCAATCCATCTTCTCAATGGATAGCATTCCTTATATTTGATACATTTTATAGATAGATAGATAGATAGATAGATAGATAGATAGATAGATAGATAGATAGATAGATAGATAGATAGATAGATAGATAGATAGATAGATAGATAGATAGATAGATCACAAGAAAATAAGTAATTGAATAAACTGAAGTGTCCCCACCCCCCACCCCACTGGTTCAGAGCCATTAAGTTCTTCAAAAAGTAAGGGTGAATCTTCTTGCATAATTCTGTAACATAGTCTGATTTTGTCCACAATTTTGCACAAGGTGGATAATATATGATAGAAAGCACTGATAAACTGCAGTGGACACAGTATGGTGGATTGCTCCATCTGCACTGGAAACAATAACAGGGTGAATGGCAGTTTGTTACTGGCAGCCTGTCTCTGGCAATTGTATTATTAAGGAATTCAATCTATAGTGTTGGGACTCTGCACAGAAAGAGCAACATTAATGCCCAGTGTTGACAGATATATGACAGAATGTTTTTCCACTTACTGCAATGAAGGGCAGGAAAAACATCAAGTTTAGATTGTGGACCTGTAAGAAGTATTTGGAATCTAAGCCCTTCATTATTTTTCTTCTTCCTGAAAATTTAGCTCTGTTATTCTCTGTTCCCCATCTGCAAAATGGGAACAACACTGCCCCCTAGATTTAAAAAATGAGGGACAGAGGGAAAATATATTTCTGAGATGCCATCCATTGATTTGATGCTCCAAACATGCTGAGTTCTTTTTCAAAATTTAGTTTGGAAATTATGAGCAAATGGAAACTAAATCTGGAGCCAGATAAAATCTACTAATTTAAAATGGCCCTTAACATTGGACCTAAGTTTCTCAGGTGCTATAAAGCAGTAGCCCTAAGGAATTATATGCTTGCAGTGTGTATAAGAAATGGTATGTTGAGACAGGAACAGGCCAGATAAGAACAGTCTGTTCATAAGCAGAATGACTTATGAATCTCATACTCTGTCTTAGTTCAGCCCCATTTCATAACTTCAGAGTTTTTCTCCTTGCTGGATTTTTCTCAAGAAGAATTGGAAATCTCTTCCACAGTGGTTGAGAATCATTCTGTAAGCAGACTGACTTAAGCCTCCACACTACAAATGCAACTTGCTTGCGAATGCCCTGAAAAAGTGCTTGGATCAGAACCTGGGACAGTTCTCAAAGACTTTAGTACCCCTGCCTTTGCAATATTCTGAGGAGGCTGAATCAGTCAAACACCCTCTACTGTGCTAACAAACTGATACACTCATATCCTAAATATGCTATATATAATGGGCTGGTTGAATGAATAAGAATTTAAAGAAACCAATAAATAAATAAATAAATAACACAAAACTGTTAACTAATATGGCATTTGGGTTTTAAAGGGAAGTGTGCAACCTGGTACAAGTGTATATTGGTTACATTGGCCTAAAAGATATTAAATTACCAATTTGACAGATCAGAGGGGTTTTTTTATGGATAAAAATGCCGTGCCTAAATCTTCACACATCATTGGTGCTAAAAAAGCAGTAGTTTTAATTTTATTCTGGAGGTGGGAAGGCCATCCAGGAGTAGGGTTGAACATGAATCTGCTCATGAACTAAATTCATTTTGAATTATGGCTGGTTCATAGTTTGTGAACTGAAGTTTGTGGCAGGTCAACTGGCATAAATTTTCCATGAACTTTCAAGCACTTTGTGGAAGTTTGTGCCTGTTATTGAATGGATACATTTCCAGACCAATAGTCTCTGCTCAAACAATTTTTTTTCAAATCTCAAAGCAATGAGTGGGGAATTCTCCAACTTTGGAAACACTGTTATCAGTTACAAACTAGTCATGTCAGTTTCAAGAGAGGTTCCCGCTTTGTTAGAGTTCACGTCCCATTTGCAAACACCCCCCCCTGGATTTATGAACCTGTGCTTTGAGATCAGTCCTTTCAACCTTGCATTGCCAGTGGCACTGGGTTCTGCTGGGTACTCTGTGATTGCACTGGTACTTCTGGGCACTCTGTACATTGTACTCTTTCTGTTGGGCTTGCAAAAATGCCCCACTGTTTGGATTATGATTGAGCTGGCATCGCCCATTGACACTGGGTTCTGCTGAGCACTAGTACATTGCCTACTGCTGGGTTTGCAACTGGTGGTTTTGCTGGGCAACATCCTCCTTGCTTGGATTATGCTGGGTTTGTAACATCTCCTTGCTTGGATTGTGCTGGGCTTGTAACTCCCCCCTTGCTTTGAGTGTGATTCTGTACTAGACATCAGTCCTGCATTGCCACAATGGCAGGATTCTGCTGGGCGCTAGTACAACTCACTGGTTCTTCTGGGCTTGCAAAAATGCTCCCCCCTTCAATTTATACTTCAGAGATTCTCTGTTTTACCTTTGTCCTTTTAGGTTTGCACTTCCACAGTGGTATTAGTACTGCTGGGCACCTTCAGGTTCTACTGCAGAGATTATCTGGGACTTTAATTCTGTTTTGCTGGGCTTCTATTTTCCTTGCTTTTCTTGCCCCCCCCATTGGAAACAATGGGGGCACATCTTTTGGGGGGCTGTAACTTGGATCCCAAAAGTCATTCCTCAGCAAACTTGGAGGGCAGATAGAAGAGTGTTATTTGGAGATCTTCTGCAAGTTTGTTGTCTCTAGCACACTAGGTGGGGCATTCTACCAAGCCATTAACCTCACAAACCTCACAAGTTCATTTGGCTTTTAAAAGTTAATGACAGTTCATGGCTGCAAACTGTGCATGCCATGAAACACAAATTGAACCACATTTTCCTGGTTTGTGCCCATTCCTACATAGCAACATTGTCTTCAAAACTTTCTTGTTATTAAATTTTTCATGAATTCAGGTTCAAAACCATCCTTAAAAATTAGGTATGAGTCTTTTAAACTAACTGGTGAGTTAGGGGCACCCGCCCTGTAATGCTAATGCCAAATACTCAATGCTTAAATCCAGATACTCAGTATAGCCCTATCAATATGCCCTTGCAGAAACAGAAACAGGTAAGATAAAAAGACATGCTGATAATCTCAGTTGTCTATCTCTAGTGCTCAGTGTCTTAGCTTTATTTGGTTCTAATAACACCAAGGTATCTTTCCTGTTCAGCCTGGCAGCAACCAATAAAAAAAACACTATTGCCTTCTCCTCCCCAGCAGATGTTTGGCTGGTAAAGCAAACAGGGCCTCAGTTATTCTGTAGGCAACCTGCTGGACTTTGACAGTTTGTCTCTAAGTATTTAAGACAAAGCTGAGACTCAGGGCAGTTTTACAGAAAACTTAGCAAAACAGGTAACAGTATAGATAATGCAGCAGCTATAAACAGTAACTGTACAATAAATAATAGTAAATTTAAGAGGTGATGTGAGAGACCTCTGCTTGAGACCATGGAGTGACACTGCCAGTCTGGGTAGACAATTTTGACCAAGGGACTGATTCAGTATAAGGGCAGTTTCATGTATTTGAGAATATACCCCATTTTTGCTTGGCTCAAGTGGTACAGCATCTGCTTGGAATGCAAAAGATCCTGGGTTCAGTTCTTGATATCTCCAGTTAAAAGGACCAGGTGGTACGTGATGTGAAAGACCTCTACCTGAGACCTTGGAGAACCATTGCCAGTCTGAGTAGATGATACTGAACTTACTGAACCAGGGGTCTGATTCAATATAGGGGAGAAGATGGGTATAAATATCTAAATAAAGAATATGTTTGATTGCATAAAAAGCAATGGTCCTGTCTGACCTTATGCACATTATGAAATGTAATCTTAGGAAAACTAAACACTGTAGTAAAATGTAGTTAATTTTTGAGGGCAGTTTTGATAACTGAGAGACCTGTTGTTTTCTCCCCAGATAAATAACCTCCGAATGTGTGTGGGAGAAGGCCTAGGTCATCACTGTAAACCTTGCTTGTGAAAACTGGGATGTGCACTCTATGTCAGTGGTCCCCAACCTGCAGGCTACGGCCCGGTGCCGGGCCGCAGCTCCCTCTCCCCGCCCCCCCGCAGTAAAAAAACTTCCCAGGCCACAAGCTTGCGGCCCTGGAAGCTTCTTACTGTGGGAGGGCGGGGAGAGGGAATCAGGGCCAGGCCGCGCATCGCGCATTCGATGCGCGGGCGCGGCCCGATGCGCGGTCATGGCCCGCGGGCGCAGCCTGATGCGCGGCCGTGGTCCGCACAGGCGCAGCCCAATGCCCTGCCGGTCCCCAGCCTCAGAAAGGTTGGGGACCACTGCTCTATGTGAACATATAAGCTTTTGTTTATTGTAAGTTAAATGTCACGTGTGAAGATCTGTTGACTGAGAAGAAGGCTCTTCTTCTCTATACAGACAAGCAATCTACTCCAGTGGTCCCCAACCTCCGGTCTGGGGACCGGGACCGGTCCGTGGATCAGTTGGTACCAGGCCGCAGCTTCTCCTTGTCCTCCTCCCTGGCTGCAACCTCAGGGGCTGCCCTGCCACTCTGCCACTGGCTCACCTTTGGTGCTCTCCGGCGGCCATCGTGGCTGGGGCTCCCCCTCGGCATGGCACTGCACAGCTACTTCCCAGCGGGCGGCGGGAAGTCAGGGGCGCCAGTGGGAAAGCAAGCGGAGCAGGGACTCAGGCGGCAGTGATGTCCTTCGGCAAAAGACTACCCCCAGGCCTCAGTAAAATTGTCCAGCATTGACCAGTCTCTGGTGATAAAAAGGTTGGGGACCACTGATCTACTCCATAAGAGAGGCCAAAACTATAATCCCAGATTCATGCCTGGATTCAGACATCCACATGTGTCATTTTTCTTAAATGTACATGAGGCCAAACTGAATTCCTGATTCCACAAGGTGTGGCAGCCACAACTTTGCTCTTATATCCAGATCCTATAGCTGAAATATATAGTTAAACTGAGGTAATTTGAATAGAAATAAATATGCAGTTCTGGTGCACTTTTCTGGGAGTAAAAGGAAAAGCTGGGAGGGGGGGTTGTACCCTGCTTTTTACTACCTGAAGGAGTCTCAATGTGGTTTACAATCACCTTCCTTTCCTCTACCCACAATCGACCACCCTGTGAGGTAGGTGAGGTTGAGTGAGCTCTGAGAGAACTGACTGGCCCAAGGTCACCCTGCATGTGGAAGAATGAAGAATTAAACCCAGTTCTCCAGATCAGAGACCATTGCTCTTAAAGACTACACCAAACTGACTCTCATTAAACATCTCCGGGTTTAGTAGGAGTACTTCTGTAAAAACATGCACAGGGTAGTACTGTAAATCTTGTCTCCATTATTCGACGTTAGAAAGACCCTACACAATGCAATGCTAAACAGAGTAGAACCTTCTAAGGCCATTGTCTTCAGTGGATTTAGGTGTAACTTTATTTAGGATTTCACTGACAAACTTGTAATCCAACTTTGACGACTCACAAAACTCTATCAGGTTAAAAGTACAGAACATAAGATTCCCTAAGACCTCATTTGATTTCATGTTACTAGCAGAATGCAAACCCAGGTATTTCTTGAACTTCCCTCTCATTTGCTTTAAACACTGCTATCTGTTTGCATACGTTTACTCAGAGGTATCCACCATGCAATCCATCCTTAGACAAGCTATTTGCCTATGGAATTAAGTTTATTAAATTGATTCATTGTTTGGAGCAAGCTTTATTCTTTGCTTTCAGTGCTGCTGATCTGGACTCTATTTATGTCACTAGCAAAGTTTACAAAGAGCCAAAGCTAGGCTTTAGGATGGCATTTGAAAATGCATGCATCATGACAAATAGGTATTCACTGTAAAGCTCCATAAGAATTCCAGACAAGCTGAAGAGAGAAGATTCTGGTTGGGAAATTCTAGTGCACTAAAGGATCTTGAACAAACTGCAATGGGCAGGGTACCAACTTCAACATGTTCCACAGTTTAGGAAGCTGGAAAAACTTAGTATCTGCTGTCGGTCTGACTCTTTCTGGAGTGGGAAGGGACTTTGCTATACTTATCTACTGACTACTGCCAAGCACTTTGCAACTTGGAAACTACGACAGGTGCAGAGTGGTTCTGCTTGCCTCCTGAAGCCTTTAGAGAAACAAGAACATATCCAAGCAGTCCTGTTTCATTCGAACTGGCTGGCTGTGCCTTCCCAGCACAACTGAAGGTGCTGATTCTTACTGCTGAAATTCTTTATGGCCTGTGGCCTACACACCTCTTCCTATATGAATGTCTTAATTCTGTAGGACTGATCTTCTGCAATTTTAAATGACAATGGCCATAAGAAGTAGGACCTTTACTGTAATACCCTTGAGTCTGTGGAAAGGCCCTTGAGAGAGAAGACTGTCACTGCTCTTATCTCACAGCTTTTTGAAAGGGGCAAAGTTCAGGAAAGCATTTCTCCAATGAGATTCTGATGTAATAGGCACTACTCTTGTGACTTTTATTTATGTACTAGCTTCAAAGTCTGTCCCTAAGAACCGGCCTTGAAAGGCTCTCCTCCCATGGCCCCTGGCCAGGCAGCTTAAGGTGGCTTTGGGCCGCAGCTCGCAGCCAGATCAAGTGGAGCGGGCGGGGGCTGGGCAGCTCATTAGCATGGCCTGGACAGAGCTCCTCAGCAGGCAGTCAGCAGGCCAGGAGGCCCTCGTCAGCAGGCCCTGCTTAGCAAAGCAGAATGCTTTGCTAAGAGCTCCCAAATGCCCCTTGTTAGCAAGCCCTCCACCAGGGCCCTCACCTTTGCCCAGGGCCCTCACCTGTTGCTGGCTCTAGGCACTGAGGCGTCTGAACGCATGAGAACAAAGAGGCTAGAGTCCAGGGATGGAGGGCAGGAGCTGCAGGGGTAGGACCAATCAGGGCAAAGCTGGCTGTACCCTGATTGGTCCTATTCTAACTTGGACAGCCAGACACGTCCCATCCCTCAGGCTGTTTCACAAATATATAGAGGAACAACAATGGATAAGGATATGATTTTATATTTCAAATAGATTCGATTATACATGAATTGCCTGGCATTTAGGGAAGGAGACTCATTGATGTTTAAATGAACAAACAAAAGTATAAAGAGGAGGGGGATGATGATGAGGAGGAGGATAGCCATTCAGTTGTGGCAGACTCTTGGTGATCTTATGGCTAAGCTGTCTCCATGTCTTCCAATCTTGCACCACTGATTGTGGTTCCCTTCTTCTTTATCATTTGAGAAAATCCTATGGAACTGGTCTTAAATGATAAACAGGAAGGGAACCCCAGTCAGGTTACCTTCTACTTTGATCTGCAGCCAGGTCACGTTTGAAGTAATTATGGCTCTGATTCATTTTGGCTTGACTGAATAGGATCTTAGATCATGTAAGTGAAAAGAGATAGCAGAATATTTCTCTGGATTGCATTTTAAGGGTAAATCTAGACAGTTTTTCATTGCTGGCCATGAAAGTTGACATGAATAGCATTGTACCATCAATTGGCTTTTTGCTCTTGATGTTTTCTGTTAGTGAATATAAATGTTTCTACCTTGTTAAAGAGACATAAATCTGTAGAAGTAATCTTGACAGAAGACACATTGCCCCACTTTCCAATCTCTATCCCACTTCTCTTCAGAGCCTCCTTAAAAACGAAATAAAAGGTGAGTCTGTGCCTTTATGCTCATGCATTCATCCATCCAGAAAATAAAATGGTTGCTGACTATAGATGATCCCACCTCCTTCATAGTCTTTGACCCTGGATGTTTTCAATGCCATCTAAAATTCCTGCTTTGCATGGAGGTGGGACAATGTATGAATAGGAATGTCCAAATTCTTCATATATTAAATGTCCTCACCTCCATCTCTGAACTTCAGTTTCCGTGGAGTAAGTTTACCCATTCCAGAAAAAGCATGAAGATGAGTACTAAATCATCAAAAGGCAAAAGTGAGCTGAAATTAGTCAATGTTGGTAAGGCAGGCATCACAAATCAGTTACCTCATACCAGCCTTATCGCCACTTGTGGAACAGACTCCATCTGTGGAACAGTCATTTATCAAAGCCTCCAAAATGCCCCATGGCCTGAGTTTTGCTACTGGAGAAATTGGTTGTGGAAATATGGTATGGAACAATAAAGGTATTGCTGCATAGAGCCATTGTGATAAGGATGTGCTGGGGGCTTTGCATCTTTAGAGCCAGTAGGTATTAAAGAGCAAAGATTCTCATGCAAGGGATACTAGAAATTGAGTAGATGTACAGTCACAACAGGTCAGATCCTGCACATCAACTCCACTAGCAGTGGCACATTTCCTCCAACTCAAGGAGCCTTCCTCTGATGCTAAAGAGTCTCTCAGGAGGGTATAGCCACTTGCACCAGAGGAAAGCACCACTGCTTGGGTGGGGAGGGGGAAGAGATCCAACCCAATGTATTTTCCCTCCTTCTGAAGTCCATGGAATAAATGTCCCTGCCACAAAGTGCTCAGCTTAGTTGCTATGATAAATTCTATTAAAATTTAAAACCTCTTTGACATGTTTTCCTCAATATTTACACCACATTCTTAGGAACACCTGCTGTGTCTGCACACTCACACACATCATGCATATGAGTATAGACTTGTTCATGGCATTCCTCCATGTACAATCTCCCTGCAGTAAGGGGAAATGCTCAAAGAATTGCTGTCAAATGCTGTGGAGAGGACTGTAATTTAGCAGTTTGGCTTGGACATTTCAGGAACTCCTTCTACCACAATTCCTTTATTAGTTGGCCAGTTTCACCAGCAGTGGAAAACCCCCTTTCTGCCTCTGTACTGTATCCGTCTCCTGCCTTTGTCACGCCCCTGTGCATGCCCTTCACCTTGCTGCCACACTCTGCTGTCTTGGTGACTGGGTTGACAAATTACACCATGCAATCAAGGCAGTTCACTTGCATTTCCCTTTTTCTTTTCTTTCTTTCCCTTTCAGTGTAACACGTGCATCATACTCTTTGCCCCCTCTACCCCATCACCTTTCCTTCAGGGCAGTGGACATGATCCTTCCCTTTTCCTCTTTCCTGTCTTCACAATAATCCAATGAGCAAGGCTAGGCTGAGAGGATATCACTGACCCAAAGTCACCTAGTGATTATCATAACTGATGTGTGGAGATTCCCCAGATCCTCTTCTGAATCTCTGATGCTATACCACACTGGCTGAAATTTGTCCCTGCAGAGTTAGGTGGGAGAAAGGGTTAGATGCCCACGCTTGTAAGACTACCACACCAGTCTTCTTAGCCCCTGATTTGGTCATGGTGGTCTGCAAAAAGAATATGTTGGAGCTGTCTGAAATAGGTATTAGTTCCAATTGCATATGCTCCATTTGATAAATGCTCAGCAACCTATGCAAAATTATTTATTTATTTATTTATTTCCTTCATTGCCCTTTATATTAGCAGGAAGGAGTAATTTGATAATAAAATCCCCTACTTGAAAACAAAGATCATGGCATCCGGCCCTCTCAATTCCTGGCAAATAGATGGGGAAGAAATGGAGATAGTGACAGATTTTATTTTCCTGGGCTCCAAGATCACTGCAGATGGGGACTGCAGCAAAGAAATTAAAAGATGCTTGCTCCTGGGGAGGAAAGCTATGGCAAATCTAGACAGCATCCTAAAAAGCAGAGACATTACCCTGCCAACAAAAGTACGTTTAGTCAAGCCTATGGTATTCCCAGTTGCAATGTATGGCTGTGAAAGTTGGACCATAAGGAAGGCCGAGAGTCAAAGAATTGAGGCTTTTGAACTCTGGTGCTGGAGAAGACTCTTGCGAGTCCCTTGGACTGCAAGGCGAACAAACCGGTCAGTCCTAGAGGAGATCAGCCCTGACTGCTCCTTAGAAGGCCAGATCCTGAAGATGAAACTCACATACTTTGGCCACCTCATGAGAAGGTAGAGTCTAGTGCTGGGAGCGATTGTGGGCAAAAAAAGAAGGGGAAGACAGAGAATGAGGTCTCTGGATGGAGTCACTGAAGCAGTGGGCATGAACTTAAATGGACTCCGGGGAATGGTAGAAGATAGGAAGGCCTGGAGGATCATTGTCCATGGGGTTGCGATGGGTCGGACACGACTTCGCACCTAACAACAACAACAACTTGATCTTATTGTGTTTCTTGACATTCAAGTCAGCAGTATGGTCTAATGCTAAATGCTAGTTGCTTAATTTTTATTAGGATCTAATCCAAATAATCTGTATAAATGAGATGTTTGGTAATGACCAGTTTTGAAGTTGCATCAGAGTGCCTGTACATTGAGTGAGAGAGAGTGAGAGTAGGCAACTGAATGTTGTTCTGTTAATTCCTAGAGAGAGGGACTGTTAATCTGCACAAACAGAACTGATATTCAGATTTTATGTATTATAATAAAATAATCATAAAATAATATCAATATTTCTTCTCTTTCTCTTTTTCTGGCTAACCTACCACACACAGATGTTGGGTAGGTAAAATGGAAGAAAGGAAACTGATATATCTAACAAAAATAACATCTGAGATTCCCAGGATAAAGAATTCTGTATCTCAAACCAACTTCCACAGCTGGATCATAGTGATATCTCTTTGGAGCCAACTTGGTGTTGTGGTTAGGAACACTGACTTCTAATCTGGTGAGCCAGGTTTGATTCCTTGCTACACTACATGCAGCCAGCTGGGTGACCTTGGGCGCACCACAGCCTTGATAAATCTGTTCTGACTGAGCAGTAATATCAGGGCTCTCTCAGCCTCACCTACCTCACAGGGTGTCTGTTGTGGGGAGAAGAAAGGGAAGGCGAATGTAAGCCACTTTGAGACTCCTTCTGGTAGAGAAAAGCTGCATATAAGAGCCAGCTCTTCTTCTTCTTTTATAGAACGTAGCTTCAGTGTGTTGCTAGAGATGGGTATGTGCCAGGTCAGTCCTGGCTTTGCCATGATTTCTTTAATGTTACCCATAGCTTCCACAGCATGACAGTATGTTCTTTTGATACACAAGTGGGGATCAAAAATGGCCTTTGGCTTGAGTCTCAAGCCCTCTCCAAGGTGCTGGGGCTGACAATGAGGAAGCAGAAAAGCCACACCTGGGCCATGATTAACAACTGTTTGCTTAAGCCTTGAGCAATTCAACTGCCTCTGCAAGCTGCTGGCTTTTGAAAAATTAATAAGAGCACCGAGGAGAAGAAATAACGATTTCCATGCTCCCTGCAGCACACTTGGAGAGTGGATGCCTCAAAAACAAGCGGCCCCTTGTTCCTCCCCAAACCATTTCTAGTAATAGGATCCATATTATCATGGAGATTCTGTGTCCCTGGCCCCAAGTGTATAAAAGCAAGAGATGGTAGAGAGAAAACATTTGCAGAGGACAGATATTTGAAAAGGAAACTAGTGGTTGAAAATGGTACTTTGGGGGTACCAGCAAAGATGGGTTGTAAGAAAATAGAAAAGGGTTTAGGTGAAAAAGATGAAAATGCACAATTAAACAAATCCATGGAGGATAGACCTATCAATGACAGCTAAATGCAGAGATATATCGTCTCCTTATAGTATACTAGCAATTGCCAGCTGAGGAACAACAAAAGGAGAGTTTTGGGGCTCTGTGCCCTGTTGTAGGCATTCTAGGGGCCTTGTTGGACACTGTGAGCAGCCAGTAAATGGTCTTTTTAATGTTGTGAATCCTGAGCCATCCTTAAAAGCAGAAGGAAGAATATAGTTTCAGTGTGACTTTCCAGATATGAGGCTTGACATCCTAAATAAGTGAGTAGATAGAAAAGGGAGTTTGAGTTTTCTTCCCCCTGCTCTGGACAACTGCTTTCTCCATGTCTTGTTGTTGCAGTGATTCTACTCCTCGTTTGCAGCAGCTTCCCCAAGTAAACAGTTCCCCACCTATCCCATAAAGGCCGCAAGCACCCTGTGTGCCAAAGCCAGAGAAAACCAAACAAAGGTCCCCACCCTAGGAGTACAGCACATTTTGTCAAAAGATTACTCAGGCTTGTCTCTCCCACAGATGAGAACTTCTGCTCCTGGCCATATTCTCTTTCCCAGATCACAGGCAGTTGGTTTCTCAAAATGGAGTGCTGTTAGTAGGAAATGAAAGGGCAGGGATTATAATTTCAGGCATCTTAATTTATACAGCTGCCTCATACAGAGGCTACTGCTCCGTCAAGCTCAGCATTGTCACTTGTGACTGTGGTAGCTCTCATACCGAAAGTGCCATGGTGCTCTCTGACAAGCTCAATGACTAGTCCTCAGAGGAAGAGCATGAGGAGCCAAGGCCACTGGCTTAGGAGGACCAGCAGGACCAGGACAGAGGTGCCAGTTGGTAATGTGCCAGGGTGCCAGAAGCCACCCTATTGGAACCTGTCCAAGGTCTTTTGACTGGAGACACCAGGGACCAAACAGACCTTTCTACAAACAAGCAGGTAGTCTACCCGTGAGCTATGTCCCCAAACTAAAATTATTCTATCGTGACCTTCCTTCTACCATTACTCTTTGGTCGCTGAGATCAATAGCATCCCTTCACGTCTCTTCAGTAACATCTCTGCTGTTCTTGTAGCTCATGCAGTTGTTCTGATTTCAATTGCAAGTGGATACCAAGAATGTAATAAGTGATATTTATTTTTCCCTGCAATATTTATTTATTTTCCCCTACAATAGGCCTCCTCGTGTCAACAGTGCCTCAAGAGGCAGCTTAGCAGAAATCATTTATGCTGTTTTTGAGCTGTTGTGGCCAATTTGTCTGGCAAGAGACCCATAAACCATGTTCAGGATATTCCACAGTGCCATTTTAGGGAACACAACAATATGTGTGCTGCCACATGCTGCTGTCTGAAGGAGGAGAGGAGCAGTTAGGAGGCGCTGTCCCAGTATCATTCTGCCTCCAAGCCAGCATGCCTTCTTGCTCTCAAAGAATCACAACCTTCTGCTCCCACAGTGGTGGGGGAGGGGGTCTGCCCCTGGGGTTTTTGGTACATGTTGCCCAGCACCACTCTAGAGAGCTATGGTTTATCTTTTATCTTCATAACAGAGGTCTCAGTAATCTGGCACTCTCTGAAACCATTTCCTCCCTGTTCTCATAATGGTTTAGCAGGGGGAGGTTGGGGTTGGATTAACACATTTCCCTGTCGCAGTTATTGTAATGCAGTGACAAAAATGCCTGACATTAAGTATGCAGAGTAATTTATGCATGAAGCGATGCAGATGAGTGTAGAATTCAGCAGTTGATGCACGTCATCCAAAACTATTTAAACTCCTAGAATGTTTTTAACTTCTGGCCGGTATCAGTGTGCATGCCTTGTGATTTTGATGTGCTGATTTTGAGTGTTGTCATTTTTTTTCCACCCAGGATACAGAAGGGCCTTGCAATGTTGAGCATGGTGGATGATAGGGAGAGGCAGTTGCAGTGCTGTTTACACAAGGCCCCCAAATACCAGGCATTTTGTTGTGTGTATTATCTTCTTTGCTTGTGGTCAGGAGAGGAATAAGGCCTAATCCTACTTCCAAGTAACTCCCCACCGTCATAATTTGGCAAAGAGTTTTCTCAGGACTCGGACTCAGGCCTTGCAAGCTGTTACCAGATTCCCTTTTGTGCTGGAAGCCGCAAGGGGGCTGGATTTAGGCTTGGTTTGTTAAAGTCTTAATTTAATCCAGAACAAATAAACTAGAGGTTTGGAGCTGGGCAGCATCTCTCTGGGAAACCCAGAGGCAGAAGCTCCCCATGGGGGTTTTCTAGTATCTGAAGCATTACAAAAACAACAGAGTTTTCTGAACAGCTGGCATTGTCCCTGGATGTGGAAAGAGCCTGTCTTCATAGACTTCTCAATGGAAAAGACAAATAGCTTTTGCAGAATAATTGAATTATATGCAACACTGTATTTCAAAATCCACATATCCACATATCAGCCATCTCCCATGTGCAACTCGTATAATCAGTCCAAAGACTTTAGAATTGCAAACCCACAAAATGTAAGATGGTGCTTTCACCTGGGTTGAAGATCTGTTTGGGTAAACTCTGCAGAAATACCTCCCTTGGATCAGACAATTCACTTAGTCTAGTATACAGGCTCTTCTAGAGACTTCTGCCTATAGTATTTTTATACAGAACAGTAGGTGAGACTTTGATTCGATGTCTTTCACTCTAACAATTTGTTTTAGGATGTCTTGTATAAGAAGCTGTTGGCTGAGCCATTACTGCAATCCTTTTCCAAAATCCATTTCTTTGCTGATGGTCGTTATTGCATTTTTATATGTGAGATTAGTTTTATGTATAACTTATTTTTATTTATTTACTATGTTTATATACTACCCTCCCTGAAGGCTCAGGGCAATTTGCATACAGCAGGAACGATACAGATAACTCAATATTTATAACAATAATAATACAGTGGTAACAGTAGACAACATAGTTGAATGATAGAACAATGAGAGAACATTAAATCAACGCATACTGATGACCTTGTGGGTTAGATGGATCAGCAGTGGTTACCATAGGAGGGAGGCCAATGGGAAGTGGTTGGTTCAGGTCAATCTAAACTAAATGCCTGGCTTTTGCATATCTGAGATTTTCTTTCCACTTTGTGCTGTGTGTGAACATCCTTAATTTTGGAGAGATACAGACACAGAACTGAATTCGTAACCAACATGCTGTTTTACGGTTGTGTTGCAGGCAATATGTACTGAAGTACATACTCAGTACATATTGAAGTACATATTAAAGTACATACTGAAGTACATATTGCTTTAAGCTTTACAGGGAAAAGTGGCTTGAGGTTTAACTCAAGGTTTTCGAAATGTCTTCCTTTTCTGCCAAGGAAACCTCAAGGGCATGCCACAGAGTTCCTGAGCACTGGGATGACCTTGTGAACATTAGTGCATTTTTAAAATGCATTATAGATGCCCCATTATTTAGTATGGAATTGGGGGGGGGAATTAAAGAAAATTGTGATATTAAACGAAAATGACCTTATTTTCATAGCTAGCTGTCTTCATAGCTACATCAGAGATAAGGGGGAGTATGAGAAGTCACTCAGCTATTACATAAATGAGAAGGACATTTAGCAGTCAGAAGGAGAGCATGGTGGATCTTGCCACCAAGGAGGTTTGCACTGATATAGATCGGCTTTCATAAATTGTTGTAATAGCCATCACATTGCTGGCCATCAAAATGACAGGTATTTGTGGGAGGAGAGCTTATGTCAACAGCAATGCAACTGCCTCTCCCTGTCCTTCACCATTCTCAGAACTGCAAGGCCCATATCTAGGGTTGCCAGCCTCCTGGAGATCTTCTGCCATTACAACTGATCTCCAGACAAAAGAGATCAGTTCCCTTGGATTAAATGACTGCTTTGGAGGATGGACTCTGTGACATTGTATACTGCTGAGGTCTTTCCCTCTCCAAATCCTGCCCTCCTCAGGCTTCACACCCCAAATCTCCAGATCTTTCTCAACTCAGTGCTGGCAATCTTACTTGTAACATGGTCAGGAAGGACTTTGGCTGGATTCTGTATACAAAATAATAGCTTGCTATCCTGTTCTTTCTGGGACTATATTCTCTTGCTTCTACACTAGAATATAGGCAGGCAATGCTACAGATTGGGGGTGGGAAGAAAAGGTAAATTCTATACTTTCCTCACAAGAGCATGCACTTAATTAATGTAGGCTACTGGCTAGCTCTTTTACTCTGATCTGATGGTGCCTTGGACTTACCCAACCCTTTTCTTCAGCTGTACATTACCTAAGAAGAGCATTTAGCTATGGATAAGTTATCATTCAAGGAAACGTCTGTTATTGCTATCATCTCCTCAGCAAGGAACCCTTAGTAATCTTCTGAGGAAGGGTTCTTGAACCCTATGAGGAAGCCATTCATCTAGTATAACAGTTACTGAGTAACAAACGGAGAGGCTCATGGCTTCTGAAGTCAATGGACTTGATTCTGAAGTTCCATTACTCTGCAGTTTATTTTTCCAAATAACAAGCTTCTTCAGATTGCAATTAACTATTTTAATTGAAGTTCATGGGTATGCTAACCTGGATTAATTAGATTGTTTAGAGAGCCATCCTAAACAAGTCTACTCAGGTCATTTTTAGGATTGCATTGTTATTTGTCTACCATACCGGCATGATACAAAGACTGATATACATGTATATGTGCGTGGTCTTCTTACAAACAAAAGGTTATGAGGAAACCTTATTTCATGGAACATCTTCCTGGGCCCATTGCAGTGCATATGTCAGTATTCATGGCTTGCACACAATCTACTTCCAGGCAGGTTCCTGCTGCGGTTTGATATCAAAATTTGCTGTTGCAGGTTTATTTGCAGCTATTGGAGTTAATTATTCTTTGTTCCATGGCTATTCTAGAATTACATATCAAATCAATCAACAATTATATCTTATCTTTGGTCATTTATCATTGTTGGCAGAGTTTACACATGCAAAGGAGCAAAGCACCAGATTGTTCAAAGAATAAAATAATTTTATTTTGAAGAGAAACAGCTTTGTATAGAAAGAGGAGAGAGCGAGTCCTTTCTAGTTGTTCTGTTCATTCAGTCTGTTCTGCAGGCAAACGGGGAAGAAGTATACTCAAAGGAGTAGGACGTCTCCAAGTTAGCCAATAAGGACACTGTAATTTGAAAGATATCAGGAGGTTCCTATTCTAACTATGCTAAATACATATCTCTTCTAATGTCCTTGGCAGAGCATTCTTAATATGTTTCTGAAACATGCACAATGCAGATCTTGCATCTTCCAACAATCATGAGTTTGGTCATGGATACTAAAATATGTCAGTGCTTTGTAAGACTTTGGATGAAAGCTTTTACATTTTTATCTGGTAAGCTGGGTTTTATTCCTTGCTGCTCCACATGCAGCCAGCTGGGTGACCTTGGGCTCATCACAGCACTGATAGTGCTGTTCTCACAGAGCAGTAGTATCAGGGCTTTCTCCTTCTGGCAGAGGAAAGTGGTGTATAAAACCCAACTCTTCTTCTTTCTAACTGTATATGTTAGACCAGTGGACACCAACCCCCGGTTCAGGGACCGGTACGTGGATCAGTAGGTACCAGGCTGCGGCTCCTCCTCGTCCTCCTCCCTGGCTGCTGCCTCAGAGGCTGCCCTGCCATTCTGCCGGTGGCTCACCTTTGGTGCTCTCCAGCGGCCGCCATGGCTGGGACTCCTCCTTGGCGTGGGACTGCGCAGCTGCTGCTGGCAGCACCTCCCAGCGGGTGGTGGGAAGTCAGG
The DNA here is from genome assembly GCF_049243985.1 of Paroedura picta. NCBI lineage: Eukaryota > Metazoa > Chordata > Lepidosauria > Squamata > Gekkonidae > Paroedura > Paroedura picta. Next base: position 96,525,244 of record NC_135372.1, on the reverse strand, counting down.
GGCGCCGGTGGGAAAGCATGTGGGGCAGGGGCTCAGGCGGCGACATCCCTCGGTAAAAGACTACCCCCCCCAGGCCTCAGTAAAATTGTCAAGCATTGACCGGTCCCCGGTGATAAAAATGTTGGGGACCACTGTGTTAGACTAATAGTGCCATCTTAAGACTTAGCAGGGTTAATTCTGTTTAGGATTGCTCTGTAAATGTGAACCCATGCTTTCCCACCAGCTTTTAAACATATAGATCACTGTTGCCCACCCCTATTCCACCCCCAATTACTCAATTGATTCATCCATGAATTTGAACACTTGTATAGCCAGGTCCTTTCATATAAACAGCAGAGATGTCACTGTTTTCAGACTGGTTCCAGTCCTCTCTGATGCCATCCTGAAGGAAAAGATAATGATTTGAACTGGCCACAGTAGAAGTTTGAAGTATCAGAGCCTTGTTTGTGACATCAGAGACACTGTTCTCTGTGGACTAGAAGTCACTGTATATTGTCCTTAGTTTGTACTTTCATTGTAACCACTCCAAAGATCACAGCCTCCAGTCTTAATGGGTGCTATTGAGTTGAACAGCCCTCAAACATCTGTTCTTTTTTAGTGGGTGCTCTGTTTGAAATACTGGGCTCTTAAGAATTACACTGAGTCAGCAGGTCTGTCTTAAAATCAGCTTGTTCTACCTGTGCAAAGAAATAACTGAACACTTGCTTTGCACAGGTTACATTGTCCTTGTTGCTAAGAAAGCAATTGCACTGCCATAACTGTCAGAGCGAATGACTAGAGTTTGGAATCTTTTCTATAGCCTCAAAACTCTGGTGTAGATGTTTGGGCTCTGTCAGATAAATCCATTTTGTTCCTCGTTTTCTAAATCTGCAATACCAAGACCGTTTACGCACTGGAGGTTTCATGCCGGGATGCAGGCTGGAGATTTAGTCATGGCAGGTTGCCCCACCTCTTCCTGCACCCATATGGGGGAGCATTTGGCCCGGTGCCCCTCATCCGCCCCCAATTTGTGCTCCTGCACAGGAGCCGGGGCAGTGAAGTTCCCAGTGCATAAACAGTCGAAGAGCTACATTTTGACTTCAATAATAATAATAATAGCTTTATTTTTACAGCCTGCTCAGAGCAGAGTTATGCTGCATGATTTTTAAATGTGATTTAATTACACTTACAGAAGTAATTAAGAAACCTTTGTAAGAGCAAATTGTAAGAGCAAAGTACCCTGTGTGGTAAGAAAAGGAATGAGTGTTCCTGATGTACTTTTAAGAACTCGAATTATATGATGCAAATCTTTCAGTTGTCTTTCTTTGGCCAGTCATGGAGAAGGAGGTACTGACTTGCAGCAATTAGTGACACTTAATTACCTATTATTTACCATATATCATTCATGGTGGGGAATAAATCTGGTTCTAGCCCTTAGGGGGAACAGCAGCAAGCAATTTATTTTATTTTATTTTATTGGCACAAGGAAATGAACAAAGTTACCAACGTACTATAAAGAACATTTTGGTAAACAAAGTTCCATATAAAGGGCACATTTATTTGGTCAGAAAGGCTCAGGCAGACTCTACAGGTTTGTTCCCTGTTGTTCTTCAGTAAGGGCAAAGATTCTTCTGATACTATGCTGAAGATCAGAACCTGTGAATCATGGCAGATTCATCAGGAAATTGTGACCCCAAATAATGGGACTAGTAAGTGATTTTGAAGCCACGAGAGACTTGTAGTGCAATTTTAACCAGAGCTATACTGTTCCAAGTCCATGAAGGCAATTTGCTTAGGACTCCATTATTAGAGGGGTTTTAAACAGGATATTTTCATCTTCATTTTCTCCAAGCATGCCTGCTATGTTATTTTAAAAGTCTAGCACCTGTGGCGCAGAGTGGTAAGGCAGCAGACATGCCATCTGAAGCTCTCCCCATGAGGCTGGGAGTTCGATCCCAGCAGCTGGATCAAGGTTGACTCAGCCTTCCATCCTTCTGAGGTTGGCAAAATGAATATCCAGCTTGCTGGGGGGTAAAACAGTAATGACTAGGGAAGGCACTGGCAAACCACCCCGTATTGAGTCTGCCATGAAAACGCTAGAGGGCATCACCCCAAGGGTCAGACATGACACGGTGCTTGCCCAGGGGATACCTTTACCTTTACCTTCACCTAGCACCTGATAACTTTGCTATTATATAACTGAATCCCCACACAATATGATGTGATTACTAAACTGATGCAAACACATGAAAGAAGCCAACAGGAAAATCTGGAGAGAAAATTATGTTGAACTATCAATTTAAAATACTAAGACATTGAAGATACATATATCTCTACTACCCTGGCTTCTGTTGTATCTTTGTATGCTCACTGCTGCATGTTTCCATAGTGCTTACTGGATGACAACCTAAACTCTGACCTCACATGAGATTCTTGGAGAGGGAAAATATTAGTTGGATTTTGGGTAGAAAGGGGGAAATACCCATAAAAAGAACAGCCCATGTGAGGCATAGTCTCCGAATTGCACACTGGGTGACCTGACCCCAACAGCAGCCTTTTAACTGAACTTTCATTTCAGAAGGATTTTTTTCCTTTAAAGCCTCAGGCTTTCTGTTTGGTTACTGACAGATCAAAGGTTGTCATGGAAATCCATCAGGTTCATCCCCTCCTCTGTCAAGTCCAGGCTTCTCTGTATCCAAGCCAGATGGATGTGATGTTTTAAAATGCAGGTTAAAAGAATACAAGTTGAAAAGTTCCTTCAAATCATGATTTCAGGGGTTAAAAAGGCTTAGGATCAGGAATCTATTGGATGTCATTTTGCCAGCTGACTTCACAATGACTTTTAAAAAGTGCAGTTATTTGTGAGAGACTGTGGCAGACAGAAAAAGAGTACTGAAATAGCCTGAGATAAAAGGATGCCGCATAGGGTGCCCTGTTCTGCCATGGGCTTCTTCTATGGTTCTGACCTACTGTGCTAGCCTTTCACTACAGCATGTTTCATTTTTGTCTGGCCATAAGGGTTGTGAAATCAGATATGACAAGACAAGTGGTAGTGGGGGTGCAAGTGCCTCTGATTTGGCATTTTCAGCCTGCTGCCACCATTCTGTTTGCACTTTTGTACTCCAATTTTAATAATGCTTTCATGGAAATAAATTCTGCTGTTAAGGGGATGTGCTTCCAAGAAGATGTGTTTAGGATCATGGCTCATGTGTATATTCTATCTCCTGAAACTTGCTGTCTATGAACAATGGAGCTGCCTTTTACCAATCAGGCCATTTGCCCATGTAGCTCTATTCTGATTGGCAGTGGGTCTCCAAAGTCTTATCAGAGGAAGGTCTCTTGTAACATTCACTGCATGAGTTAACTGGAAATGTCATGGATCAAACCTTGGGCTTTCAGTATGCAGAGCATGGGCTCGAACTCAGTGCCACCAGCCCTTCCCTTCCCCACCTAAGGTAACATGCACAGCCTAAAAAATAGAATGGAAAAAACCAAAAGACCTGGGACACACACACACACACCAAAATGACTTCTGTCCCTCAATGGAGATGTCAAATAATTTGTTCTTGTAACTGGGTAGGATTGCCAGTTCTGAGCTGGGAAATACTTGAAGATTTTGGGGGTAGCTAGAGTCTTGAGAGAGTGGGGATTGGGGAGGGGAGCTACCTCAGCAGAGTAGACTGCCACAGAGTCCACCTTCCAAAGCAGCCATTTTCTCCAGGGGAACTGAACACTGTCTATTGGAGATCAGTTGAATCCCTAGGAGATCTCCAGCTAACACCTGGAAGTTGGCATCCCTAATATGAGGTAGTTAAGGTAGTCCTGAAACAGAAGTGTTCCTTTAAGAGGAAGTGCTCAGCAGATGGGCAGTAAGTGGAAAGTCACAGGCATGCATATTGCACAAAAAACAGATTGTGCATAAGACCTCAACACTATATGTGGCTTAAACACATTTCAGATTCTTTTGTCTAAATGTTGATAAGAATGTAGCTTCTCTATCATGCTTTGGTTCATCACATTAAAGATTCCAATATTTTTGTCACCCCAATTGCTTCAATCTCATGAGGTTAGGAAGATATTTGGTCTCCCTGTCTGTAAAGTTATCATTAGGTCCTAACCAAGGGTCTTCTGTGTTTATCTCCTCATCCCCACTGACAGGATTCCTTCTCTTGCCCTCTTATTGCCAAATGACCCAGAAGGGAAGAGTTGCCTGGGCCCATGAAGAGCTATTTAACCTATTTTCATCCAGGGGTCTCTTTGACCATGGAGTTACTCTTTGCCGGTTTCTCTTCCCTTAACAGGCTTAGCTTTCCTTCATTGTGCCTGATCACTGGGCAGAAATGCAGAAATCAGTATCAAACTATCCTTTCTGGCTGATGCATGTTTTTTTTCCCTCCCCTTCCTTCCTTCTCCTTTTCTTTGATGACAGATCTGGAGTCAAACCTGTGTAGAGTGATGGGCAGTGCAGGCCAAGGCCTGACTGCTTTGCCTTACAACCGGGTCACCCTTCAGGATACTCTGCTGCTTTCTGGTCTGGAGAGGCTGCCTGTTTTGCAAGACTCAGACAGCCGGAGTTGGAGATCTCTTGACAGTCCTAGCCCACCTGCCACCCCTGAACAGCCTCTGCCCACTGTCTACCTGCAGTACTTTGATATGCTTTACCCAGAAGACAGCAATTGGGTTCCTAAAGCTCTGGGTGAGAGCCCACAAGTCACCAGCCAAGGGGGCAGGACTGAAGTGCCCAAAGAACCCGAGCAGTGCCCTATCATTGACAGTCAGGGTTTGAGCCTCACACCTGACATGGACTACCAAGCCAGCCTTCATCTGGAGGAGCACTCCCTGGAACAGGTTCAGAGCATGGTGGTGGGTGAGGTGCTCAAGGACATTGAAACAGCTTGCAAGCTTCTCAACATTGCATCAGGTGAGTAGTATCTCAATCACTTTCATATTTTATTGTTTGGGATGTATAGCTCCCAATTTAGGGAAACTTTCATTGTACAGGATGATGCCAGGATTGCTGAGTTGTGGTGTCTGATAGTTTTAATTGTCATCCATCAGCTATTGATGGGTGCCTGGCTGGTATTCAAGTTGTCACCACAGCTGTGAGCTCTACCCTTACTGCAGTCAGGGGAACAGATGTTGAATATATGCTCAGACCTTGGTCTACTTTTTGCTTGCAGCTTGAGCATAGTGATGAGTGCCTTCGAGGGTTCCATTTAGTGATATTATGGAGTTGATATGTACATTGACAGAACAGCCTATATGGCACCTATTTCACTGAATCATAAACTTTTAGGGTCAGTATTCAACTCCAGCGAGACAGTTCCCTGTTGACTTAGTTTCCAATCTTATCCTTTGGCCCATTACATAAAAGACAATACAGCCAGACATTGGATGCAAATTCCATTTATCAAAAGGCATGGTCTTGTGTTCTAAAAATATTTTGTGACCAGAAACTCAAAATTATGAGTCCTAGGTTAACTGGACTTGCATACTTTGTTTTGGATTAAATCTCTGTTTCTTTCATTGTTGCTGTATAGCAGGAAAGATGCTAGAGTTCAGTAGATGAGTGGGATATGCTATGTGTACATATATAACATTCATATGATGCCCGCAAAGAATACTACAGGTAGTAGATGCAGGAAGACAGAAGGTACATCATCAAAGTACATAGAAATGCATGAGAGGATCTGGACAAGAGCATAGGGTTAATCATTGATACCCTCTTCAGATGCTCTATAGTTGTTGAACTAGTAGAAGAAACCATCTTTACCACGTTACATTATTTTTCTATGCGCACAAAAGAGGGGAAAGCTTGCATTTTAAAATAAAGCAGAATTTGAGATTTAGGAGGAAATTAAACATTGTGCAAAAAATACAACAAACTAATTTGACTGCATAGCTTTCCCCCTCCCCAATAAGGGAATCAGTCAATCCTACAATTTTGAACTGGATTTAGGAACCAACACAGCCATTAGTTCCACCTCCCTCTCTGGTTTAACTGTGGCACTAATATGGACCAAACAGCTTTAGATTGGCAATATGGTACTGTGTTATATAGTGATGTTTTAAATAATGTATTTTAATGGTAACCTATAAGTAGGATTCTGTTGTAATTTTATAGTATGCTTTTAACTCTGTTGTAATCAGCCCTGAGCCTCTAGGGGTGGGTGGACTACACTTACTTAAGCAGATACATACATACAAGACTTAATGAAACACATCCTTGATGTTGTTTCCTTAATTAAAATGTCCCAGTTCTACAGACCATTCATTTCTATTGGTTTACATGTAATGCCCACAGAACAGGGCTAGCACATTTGTCCCAGAGACAATAGGAACAGAATAAGGTCTGTACCATGGCCACCCAGTTCAGAAAACCCATAACAGCCAGGTGACTCCAGCCCTGAAAGCCTTTGACAGTTTGTAGAACAGAATAACTTTGGTATGACAGCAGTGATCCAGTGGCTGCTATGGAGGATGGCAAGTCACAATATCAAATTCGGAGTGCACTTTTCAACAGCAGGAAATCCATGCCACAAAGATTGCTGCAAAGCCATGCCACAAGGATTGCTGTAGCATTGTTGTGTTCAGTGCCCCTTGTTAAAAATATTTATGCTGCAGCAGCTTCTTAGATTCATCCCTGGGCTAGACAACCTTCATTGGACACCTAAGAATGGCAGTGGGCAATCAGGCAGCTGACCTACAGTGAAAGGCAGCTATTCCAGTCAATTCGTTGTTTCCTGCAATTGTGATCATTCTGGCAGTTTCATTAGCTATTTAAAAGGGTAATCCCTGGGATATTCAGTCAGAGGTAGTTAGCATGCATTGGAGATCACGAGCCAACTCTTTCTTCTGATGTTTTCATCTGATATGCTGGAGGGTGGGTTTCATGTACCAAGGTTGATTTCATGTTTGATGGAAGCAGCCACACAGAGATGTGACAGACCCGTGGCTGAGAGAAGAAATAAACTGTAAAACGAGAAGGCAAAAGAGGCTTTCTTTCATTAGCTCTTTAAGCCCTGCTACAGGCTTATGAAGCTCTGTCCCTCCTCTGTGGTTTGATTAATGAAACATCTTACCATTGATATAAGGAGGATCAGAGAAATGTCTGGGAATGGATATGAGAATGCTTATCCAGAGTATTGTACAATAACTCTGTAACTGTTGAGTATGTTATTCTAGGCTTCATGCTGGCTTCTGTTTCCATTCTCTTTGAAGCTAGTTGTCTTAAGTCTGGATATCCCAAGAGATCTGCAGCAGCATTCCCTTGTCCCATGCTGCTTGGGATGTTAACCAGCTGCAGCAGTTTAGAGTGGCCTTAGGTTAAAAAGTCCAGTGCTGAGCATGGTGGTTGCATGGATCATACTCCGACATCAAAGAGAGTGCCTGGAGATATAACTAATCACATGTCAAAAGCTGTAGCAGGAAGAGCGCTCACTAGCTATACTTCAGAGAGCTTTATTTTCCTCGCAACATTTGTTTTGCAGTGGAATTATACATTTAGCCATCATGCACTGCATCTAGAATATACCTATATCTGTCTTGTAGACCCAGCAGACTGGACTCCGGGGAATGTCCAGAAGTGGATCTTATGGACTGAACATCAATATCGCTTGCCCCAGATTGGAAAATCATTCCAGGATCTTTCTGGAAAGGATGTGTGTGCCATGTCTGAGGAACAGTTCCGTCAGCGATCCCCAGCTTGTGGCGATGTCTTACATGCTCACCTGGACATTTGGAAATCAGGTGCCTGTGCTGATATGATTTGGAGAAGACTACAGCTAAAATGTTTGCCTTTCATGCACCCAGGGCAGTAGCAGCAGCCATGTTCTTGCAGTCCTGCAGTATCTGTGCACCTCTCAAATATCCCTGAGAACCAGGATTGTTCTCTGCACGTTACACAGAATGGGAAATATTTTGTGCTAATGGACTAGCTTGCAACTACTGGCTTCTTGTCTTGTTTGGTGACTTTATGGAGGCTGGTACAGTCAGTTGGATCAAGGCTGTAAAAGTTTGTCTGTGGACTTTTTCACACTAGGTTTTTGCCAACTGGACTTCTTAATGTCATTGAATTCCCCCTCTCTTTTATACATGGTTTGGCTGTTATTCTCCTGAGGTTCCCCCCTCCCAAGTTTTCCCATGGTTTTTCAGACCACTGCAAAGGTGGCATGAATAAAACACAGGGAAAGTTCAGAGAAAAACTGGAAAAGTAACCACTGGCAAACAAAATTGTGTGTAAGGGACCCAGACCCATAACCTGCAATTTTTAAGGGGAGGGGTGGAATGATTACATTGATGGTATATCATTATTGATTTACTTTATTATGAATGAGTTATGATGTAGTACAAAATCTCTACAAGGGATCATTCTATAATGAAGGTGAAATGATAATCCATTTTATTTAAAGCCAAATATCATCTTCCTTTATTTACACATGATAAACAGTGTCTTGTAAATATTGTCCTACTTCCACTTACTTGGGTTGCAGTGTGGCAAATGGGAATCCCCCCCACGCACCAATGTATCACCATAAAAGTGTTTGTTTCTTCCTCTGAGTATGAAATGAGGTCTTGCAAACAGCGATCACAGGAAAAGGTGCATGGGGTGGGAAGATAGATGGCCCCTTTGATTCACAACATCATCTTCCATTGAACTCATCATCACACACATACACCCCCAAGTCCCCAAACCCTGCTGTACTTTAGCTCCACATAACTTACTATAAGGACTTTATAATAATTCTAGGCACTCAGGCTGAATTGCAGTAGGTGGTGCCTGGAGAACTCCCAGAATTACATGTGATCATCAGACAAGAGAAATTATTTATCCTGGAGAAAATGGCTACGTCCCTCCCCCTCCTTCCCTAGAAGCTATTCACCAAATCTCCAAGAATTTCCCAACATGGAGTTGGCAACCATATCAAATATGTGCACATGCTCATTTCCTTCACAGGTATAGTCAGCCTGACATGTAGGGGAAGGGCAGATTTTTGCTTAACACAGATGGGAACAGAAGCTGGGGAAGCTCCCCTCTACAGATAAAGAACTTGACACACACACACTTTTTGAACCCAGTTAAAAGAGAAGGTAAAATTATTGTCAGCATCAATTGACAGGCAGGCAGTTCTGTTTAGGATTTTTGTTCTGTTTAGGAACATGGTAGTAAAACAAACAAACAAAAATTTCCCAGGAGGCTCAGCAGCCCTGCACAATGCTGCGGAGCTTCCTAGGGCATTTTGTGTCCCTTCTGAGACACCGTAGTCAGTCCAGGGTTGGGGAGGAGCTGGGCCTCGAAGGCCCAACTCTTCCCTACCACACGGGCATGCCCTGGCAAAGGCTCCATTGGTACTTGGGGCAAAAAAGGGAACATGGAAATATCTGTGTTCCCTTGCTACGGGGCAACAGAGGGCTAAATCGGGACAGGTCTGGGCTAGCACCAACATCATGTAGAAGCGGGGATTAGCCCTACAACCAGACAAGCGTTGGCCTGGATCTAATTCCATGTGTGGAAAAGGTCTGAATGGCTAATTGAATAAGAAACATTCTCAATGCTCTACAGTCACATAATCTTTGTGGGGTGTGTGTTGTAAGCAGGGGAACTGGGCCCAAGAGTGGAATGGGCTTGACCCCTGGACCATCCCTTGACATTTGTGCTTGCCTTCCAGCTGCCTGGATGAAGGAGAAAACTGCCCCTGGAGAGATGCATTATTGTGGTGAGTTCACCGTTGCCATTATTATCCAAATCACAAAAAAGGGAGAAAGTAGAGCTGATGGGAAGCTATTATTGGGAGTACAGAAAGAGGTCCAGGAAACCACATGGTGCTTTATCTGCAGCAATGGCTACTTTTAGTTTTGCCTGCTTTAAATCAGGTAAACAAAGAGCTACAGAAAAACAATGTGGACATCCAGTCCTTCAAGAGGTACTCTGATAATTAGCTGGATCTTTCTTCCTACAGGGAGTGAGGAGAACTGGACAGACAATGAGGTGGACTCATCTTGCTCAGGCCAGCCCATTCACCTCTGGCAGTTTCTGAAAGAACTTCTGCTGAAGCCTCATAACTATGGACGCTTCATTCGTTGGCTCAATAAGGAGAAAGGTAAGCATCATTTCTGGGAAATTCTAAGCAGCTTCTTTTTCTGAGAAACATCCCTTTCCCCTCCAGTTCCTGGTAATGCACTAGCAGGTTCTATTGTGCAAATGTGCAACAGACACTAGTTCTGTGCTGTTAGGATACCCAGCTAGTGGCCTGTGATCCTGGCCTCCTTTGCTTCCCTGGACTCAGAGCTCTGTGACATCATTTGATGATGCATCTGATGCCATTTTATGCTGCTAACATTGTGCTCCCCACTGTTGTAAGCAGAATGTGACCTATCCCTTGAAGCATTACTGAAATGTTTGGTTTTTATGAATCTTTCATCTTCTTTTTATTTAAGCTTAAATAGTCTTCTGATCCAAGGCACTGTAAATAGTGCCGCTAATCAGACTATGGATCAGGTTGTCTGTAATTTCGTAGTTAAAATAGATTTTCTCTTTTATTTCTCATGTTCGCTTCCTAGGTATATTCAAAATAGAAGATTCTGCTCAAGTGGCTCGATTATGGGGAATACGCAAGAACCGTCCCGCCATGAACTATGACAAGCTGAGCCGCTCGATTCGGCAATATTACAAGAAAGGGATCATTCGGAAACCAGACATCTCCCAGCGACTGGTTTACCAGTTCGTACACCCTGTGTGAAGGCGGGTGGAACAAATTCTGACCAAGTGTGGCCTGGCAAACTTTCTGGAGCCACAGCACCCCTTCCCCTCTGCAGTACGAACTTTAAGAAATATGAAGTCAGGAGTTGGACAAGAGACTGATAACACTTTGGACTTGCCTCCTAAACTTCTGCGATTTCTGTATTCCCTGATTCTTTATGGGAAACAAGGAAACAAACCAACCTTTATGGTCAAGGTAAAATGGCAAATAGGAAGGGACCTCTGCTAAATGAAGTATATACATTTAATTCAGTGGGGCCTATTGGTTTTGAGTATAGGAAGTTTTCTTATCTGTGCCCATTCAAGTGTATGCTATGAGAAGCCAAGAAAAGGTGGAAATTTAGAAGAAGAAAGGGAGAATGGAGGTGGAGTCTGGAGTCTAGTGGATGCTGCTTCTTTTCCAGGAAAATCACTGGCATTTGTCATTTTGTTTTGCTTGCTGGTTTGCTAAATCTAAGCCATGGGACAAATCACTTATGGCACCAGGAAATGTTTCACTCAAAAGAGCCAGGCCTCAGTATAAATTGGTTTGGGGGAGGATTTGGTGGCTCAAGCAGCATCATGTCCTGCTAAATACCCCAGCACCCCCTTATCAGTCATTTGCTTTCCACTCACCAGGAAGAAAGCCTCAAGAGCAGACCAAAATGGCTCTGGTGAACTTGCCTTGACAGCCTGCCATCAGAGTGATTTAGTAATGTCCTCAATATTTTGGCACAGTTTTGATTGGACAGCATTAAGAGTTCCTATTGGATGCTGGAGATCATGAAAGCCAGTTCTTGGGGTTTCAGTGCATTGGTGTAACAGTTTAGGATCTGGTTGACAATGCAATATTAGCTTTCTAATAATTAGAGAAGAACATGGTCATAGGTGATCTCAAGGGAGCTGGCCAGAAAATCTGCCCAGGTTTGGGGTTATTAAATTGGCTACCTACTCATATATGCATGAATGCAAGAAGTGACTGTTTTCAGGTATTGTTAGCAGAAGGACAGAGTCACCCATTCTCAGTATGTGCACAGTGTATGAATGAGCTTCACCTGAGAGGAAAGACAATAGGATCACATAGACTAGCCTCTTGCCAGAGCTCATGCTGACCCAAGGCTAGAACACTGTGGCACCTCCATGCCTGCGGGGGCCAGCTGGCTGAGTGTCTGTGCTAAGGCAAGCAGAGTCCCTAGATTGCATGGGACATAGAGCTGGCTGCTGCAATGTGTTAAGGTTCCTGGGACTCATGAGCTGATCAGAGGGACAGACATAATAGCAGTGCCCTTTCTCCTAACTTTCTGAAACTATGCTGTGGGTTATTGTTGTGCACCACTAGACAATGCTGGGGATTGGACACTGCCTCCCAGCTTCAAGGGTGACTTAAAGGGATCACCCCGCGCTGCTCAGATGCTTTCAGCTCCCTGGGTGCAAAGTGGTTTCCCCCAAATTAGTTTTCCCGAAACTATACATGCATTTTTGTAAGCCAATGAAGCTGATTTCTGGTAAAGATTAAAATGAACATGGACAGTTCATGTGTTATTGCTCAGACAAAAAGCAGTTGCTTCTGTGTAGTTCTTCCTGTGACCCATGCCAAATTTTCCTGTTTTATTTGCAGACTTCCCAGCTAGCATTGCCAGCAGCCTGGGGGGAAATGCCTGGCCCTCCATAGAGGCTTAATGAGATGTTATTCATCCCCATGTCATGAAAGACTTCAGCTGCCCATCTCCTCATATTAATAGGGGATTGGTCTGTCTTAAGGGGACAAGGCGTCTTTCTCTCCACCTTTTGGCAATCCAGTTCCTGGCAAAATTTTGATGTTCTGCTGACGCATTTCTAAGGGCTACAATAAAGTAGTGGCTGCCACTACTAAGTTGCAAGGCTGGAGCTGCCTTTAGCAGCAATGAGCGAGCAGGATGTCAAGGAAGTAAATAGTCAGTAGCTTAGGGCTTTTGTATTGGAAAAGATGTTTTCACTTAATTCATCATGAAGAATTCTGACTCTTCCTGTATTTGTGAGCATGTTCAGAATATGAGTAGTGTTGGTGCCTTCTCATAGAACTTGTCAAATTATGTACCAGATATTATTTGAAATTGTTAGTGGGCATGACGCAAGGGCCGCAGTTGCTGCTGCCTTTTCTAGCAGGGCTTCATTGCCATTGAAGAGCTGCACAATACACAAACACAAAGTTGCTTTAAAACGCTTACTTCTCCCTCCACTTCCTAAATCAGAGTTAAAACAAAATAAATAGAAATATAAAAGTATGCAAGCAGTATAAGCAGAATGAAACAAAACTTCTGTTCAGCAGAGCACAGCCCACGAACATCTCATTCCTCTCACCCAAGAGGTTTCTTGATCTCTCGCTCTGAAGTAAATTTATACTCACAGAGAATACTATTTTTTTCAGCTCAGAGGCATAGTAAATCCTTCTTTGTGTTTGCGGGCTGGTTTGGGTCAAGATATGGCCCTTTATTTTAGCAGAGTCTCTGGAATGGATAGCCCAGGCAAGCCCAAGCGAATCAGAAGCTAAGCAGGGCCAACCCTGGCCAGTACGTGGATGGGAGGCTCCCAAGGATTATGATGTGGAGGCAGGCAATGGCAAAATCACCTCTGCCTATCTCTTGCCTGGCTGCCAGACAACCCCTGGATCTCCTGGCTACACTACACAGGCCATACAATCAATCAATTTTAGCAAAGGGCTTTTGCAAACTCTCTGACTTTGGTGTCCAGATTCTGAGGGTCAGGGGACGGGTGATTCAACTTATCGTGGTGTAGAAGCAAACATCTCTGATAGCACCTGGGGCAAATGTGGCCAATGAACAGTCTCACCTCCTAAGGCAAAGGAATGATATGGATAAACAGTGGGTCCTGCCAGTGTATATATCAGTGGGGGATGGGATTATGGCTCCATGTCTGCCCCAGACACTTACTTGACCAAGTGGTCATCCAGCAAAACTAGATGCTCTCTGAAAGCAATAGAGAGTAGAAGCACTTTGCAATATTCACTCCAGAAATTGTTACACCACCGTTCTACCAACCCTACTATGCTTTGCTCAGTGCCTGTGTTTTATTTCTGCGTAATTTGGCCTTTTTGCTAAGAAACACTGCCAGTTAGAAGAACAACAGCTGTAGCACTGGCCTGAATGCTGCAGAGACTCTTCCTTTCTTCCTTTTAAAAAAATAAACAGATTTCAGATGTTCAGAATTATACACATCAACTGCACAATGAGGAGGAAGCTGTGCTCTGAAATGTTTTTTTTGTGCATTGATGCTTCATGAGTTCAATGACACGTTTAGAGACAAAGGCACAAAATTGCAGATCTATCTAAAGCAAAATACATACTTCAGGATTCGAAGAGCTGCCAGTATTGGTGAATGCCTTTTCCTTGGTTTGTGGGAGAACTATATAGTTACTCTATGAATTGACCTCCAAAATGTGAAAAAATATTGCAAAATTCTGCATTTTTATGACCTCCCCCCATGTAAGAAAAATTCAAAAGTGCCATTGCTCTTGCTTGTGGTGTCCAGATTGGAGGGTCAATCATGTTTCTATAGTGGGAGATGAGTAAGCCTCATGTAGACTTGTTGCTGCTGCCAAATATAAATAAATGCTTAAACCAAACTGCACTGTGCTGCTCTTATGTGTCCCCACAACGCAAGCAGTTCCCCTTCCTTTTTCTATTGCTGTCATTAAAGCTTGCAGGGTGCTAAATCTGGCAATGGTGAGACACTGATTAGGGTTATTAGTTCCTGGGGACATCCACCTGTTTAATATGTGCAGGCATTATGGGTGTTCATAATAAGAACATCAATCCTGAGAAATGTCAAATGATAGGGGAAGATACTTGCTCAAAAAAATAAAATACTGAAAATGATCTATAGTGCTCTTCATCATTAATGCAGCTGTGAAAACCTAGCATGCTGGCAGAATATTGGCATACTGTTCAGTATTTTCCAAAATGCTCCCCAGTTAACAAGCTAAACTGAACTGTAAGGAGAGAAGTCACCAAATCAGCTTATGTGTGCCTGTTTTCCTGTGTGTTTTACGTCCTGTCTTCTAACTTATCATTAACAGCCTTGCTCAGGTCTTGCAAATTGAGGGCCGTGACTTCCTTGATTGAGTCAATCCAACTCATGTTGGGCCTTCCTGCTCCCTTCAGCTTTTTCAAGCCTTATCATCTTTTCCAGTGATTCTTGTCTTCTCATAACGCCACCAAAGTACACATGAAACTGCCTTATACATGAGGTACACATGAAGCTGCCCAGTACACATGAAGCTGCCCAGTCACTACTCAGGCTGTCACTACTCAGACTGGCTCTCCAGGGTCTCAGTATTTTATCTTTCACATCACCTATTGCCTGGTCCTTTTAACTGGAGATGCTGGCAATTGAACCTGGGACTTTCTGCATGCTAAGCAGATGCTCTACCACCAAGCCACAGCCCTTCTCTGTTTAGATATTTTACCTTCTAGAGAGAGGTCAGACTTGATCTCTAACATTTGTTTATTCTTTTGGCAATCTGTGGTACCCATAACCCCTCCTCTCTCCAATACTGTTTTATTGTATGCCAGTGAGGCCTTGGTTCAGTGGTAGAGTACATACATTATGTAAGAAGGTCCCAGATTCGGTCCACAGCATCTCCAATCCAAGGATCTCAAGAGGCAGGTTTGGGGAAAGGCCTTGCTGGACAACTGCTAGCAAATGCAGTAGGCATGAGTTGATGAACCTTTGGAATGGCCTGACCCAGTAAAAAATTATACATATGTCTTCAGGTGAAAAAGATGGAGGGAAGTTACTGCAACTGGGAAAGGTGCAACATAGACACACTTTGGGAATTTGGTAAGCTACCCTCAAAATTTGCCAGGACCTCAGATGGTTTGCATTATTCACTTCTGATGTGATTATAGATGAAACTGATAAATGAGACAGGGGCAGCTGAATAATTTCACTAATTTTATCAAAATTCAATTGACATCCTTGAAAGTTTCTCAGTATTTGCTTAAGGGGGAACCCCCATTTTTGCTTGACTTGCTTCTTCTGAGTTGAGATTTTTAGTGGCAATTCCAATTGGGATCTACTTTCTGCATAACTGGACCTCCTACTGTTCCGTCGTGATGCACTGTGCCTACTTTCCCGAGAGGAGAAATCAGTTGCATGAGACCTCAACAGCCTATGTGGTAGAATATTTGCCTGATGCAACCATTCATACCTCTCCAAGCCTTGAAACATCAGCCAGCACTTCTGAAATGTCTTCATCTATCAAAGCACTATTTCCTGTTGCAGATTGCAACCCAAATTTGCATTTGTGTCATAACAAAAGGACAACCCTCCTCACCATTAACGAGGATCAACACACGGTGCATGAATAAAATAATCCTTTTATTATTGTATTCTTAAGTATAGTTTTTGCTCTTTATGGAAGAGGCAGACTGGCATGACACGGATACATTACTCTCCTTCTGCTAGTATGTAGCTTTGCTGAACATAACAATACTCCTTAGCATGGGCCACCCCATCCCCCAGCCTGACATAGCACTTTAATCAGAAAGAGTGGACAAGGGGGGCACAGTTTTTCTTTTTTCCTTTTCCAGCAGTCATTATGTGGACCACAGGCCATGTAATGAATACAGCAGACTCAGGGCTGATTCTTCTGGCCACTTGCAGTATGGAAACCACTGTAAATACTGAGAGCCAAACTACATGTTTGAGTTTCTAGCAAGTTAGGACTGGGTTTCCCAACTTGGCTTCTTGGCAACCACATGGCAGTTTTGGGGAATGGCTTAAAAAAAATTAGAGTCCAAACTGGCTGGGGGGTGGGGGGTGGGTAGGGCTTTTGCCTTCCCAGCAAAATTGTTTTCTAGTACTGAAACAGTGTTGGGGGTAAGTTTCCCTCCCCCTGTTTTTGCTGCTCCATGAGGAGTACTTTGTGCACAAGGAGTAGCAAAAATAAACAAGTAACTTTCTTCAAGTGCTATTTTGGCACCAAAAAACAGTTTCGGGGGAAAAGGTAGGAGTCTTTCCTCCCCTCACAGCAGTGTTCTGAGCTGCTATCCAGACTCTCCATTTTAAAAAAGCCATTCCCTGCAGCTGCAATGGCTGCAGGGAACCTTGGACCAAACTAATTAAAACCCAGAATGTGAATTTGGCCCTGAGTTTCAGGCCAAGAATGGTAACATGCTGCTTGGTGTAGTGGTTAGGAGTGTGGACTTCTAATCTGGCGAGCTGGGTTTGATTCTGCTCTCCCCCACATGCAACCAGATGGGTGACCTTGGGCTCGCCACAGCACTGATAGGGTTGTTCTGACTGAACAGTAATATCAGGGCTCTCTCAGCCTCACCTACCTCACAGGGTGTCTGTTGGGAGAGGAAAGGGAAGGCGATTGTAAGCCGCTTTGAGATTCCTTTGGGGAGAGAAAAGCGGTGTATAAGAACCAACTCTTCTTCTTTTCAGGTCCCAGGTGTCATACATGGAGGCAGTCAAGTGAAGACTGAGTGTTCACCTTGAATTATGTATACATTGATTTTCACCATGATGATGCTAGTGCTCAAAAAGGCCATTATGTAAGGCCATTAGTACATACTAATGTCAATGTACACAGACATCTGCAGATGCCAGCCTTTCCATCATGGCCTCTGTGTTTGCCACAGACATCCTGGAACTCAGTACTTCCAACAAGTACCATTCCAGAAAGGGGTGTGAGAGGTAGCCCTTCTAAGTGAACTCTGCTTCCTTCTGCCTAACAATTGGCAGGTGGGAAGGACTCCTGGGTAAGGTTTGCATCTATAAGTTGTTGACGGGGGAGGGGGGCTCATTTCAGTAGGACATTTTCTTTTGTTAAAGACTTTTAATAAGCTCTGCTTCTGCCTTGATCCTTAACAAAATATATATGCCATCAATTTTCATTTGTGTCTCTGTTTGGTATTGTGTTCCCATCATGTTCCCTACTAGGCAGATAAGGAAATCCAAATACAGTGCTTTCTTTGTAGAACAAGATGATGTCTATTGAGGATGTTCACCGTACCCAAAGGTCTATTCTCTGCATTTTAACTAAATCCATTAGAAACACTCTGAGTACGACAAAACCAGATTAGAACTTTGTCTGAGGTTAGTTCTTTGGATCAGGTTAGGGACAGAGGTCAAATTAAGCCTCAGGTTTGGATAGAGAGAAATCAAATGGAGATGGCAAAGCTCAGCATTGGATTGCGACCATTCTATCAAAACAACCCTTTTTCACTTTCCACTCTAGTGGCCCGATCAAGACCATCACAAAGCATACCCTGTAAACATGAGAGCTACATCTACATCAGGAGATATTAAGAGTACAAGAATCAAACAAGAATTAAAATCCGTATAACATTTACATAGATCAGTCATTTTTTTTGTATGCACAGTAATACAGTCACAATATATATATATATATATATGTATATATATACCTTTTTGTTTTAAATTACACAGTCAATATACAAAAACAGGTGCATTGCTGAGACAACAGCATTCCTCAAAGTTTTTCTTAACCTAACAAAAAATAAGTAGTCGAAGGTCGGAGAACTCTTGTCGATTTAATCCGGTATGCAGCTTCTTAAATTCATTCACGAACAACACTTGTCACTGGGTCCAATCATTCATAAAATAAACAGATTGCATTACGAGGCTGCAGTGGAGGAGGAATGATGGTAGGTGCTTATAAAATTCCAAAAGACTGCTGTGGAAGGGGGCGATGGAAAGACTTGGGAATCCTTAATGAAACAGGAAAATATACTAGCTATTTTATACTACACTAGACATAAGCCCCCATAAATCAGCTGGAGGGTGACTCAGATCTGAAATGGCACCCTTACAAAGATGGACATTAGTGCACAAAGGGGTGCACTAACCACAGACAGAAAAATTAGCCTTCTGGAAACTAGAAGCAATTGTCATGTGAACTCTCTGAGGTGGGATATGTGAAAGGAGCACACATTAATGAATGGGAGATGTCTGGATGAGTCATCTGGTGCCATTGGTCCAAAATCTGTATTGATCAAAGATGAGACAATCCCAGTTGATGTGTGCCATCACCTCAGGACATTGTGCTGCAATGGAGAAAAGACCTCACCCTAAATTATTTCACAATTAGTTGTCCCAGTTTCTCCACACGAGAAAAGACAGAAAAATCTTTGTTGACTAAATTTCTTCTGTGGTAACAACATCTGAGAAGACAAAGATATAGGGGGAAATACATGGTGTTTGAAGAAGGGTCAAGTTCTTAGAGGATGGGAAAAGTTTTTTTTTAAGACTCCTGAATAATCAGCATATTTTGATGTTGGGAATGGTTAAGCCAGACCAGCATTCAATCAGCACAGAAACATAAAGAATATTGTTATAGTGGAATAAACTATAAACAATTTATATCTGGCAGTTACTTAACTCACTATTTGTGTAAAGGATATGAAATTAATTATACTGACTGGAGACATTTCATTGTTTGGTTTGCTGCATGATTTCCCTGAAGTAACCAACTTTACACTTAACATCAAATCACCTCTGCAGCAGAGCTGATTCTTCTCCAGTTTAGGAGAAACTGCCAACGCTCTGTGCAGTGCCAAAGTGCCAACGTTTGCCTTCTCAGTATTTTGGCAATACAGAGTGTAATCACATGAGGACAGGGGGGATTTACAGCCATCTTAGAACACAATCCATCAGTTCTCCTCCACAACTTCCACCAAAATTAACAGAAAGTATGCTCCATGAACTAGGTGCTGCAGAATTCTGCTATGGTTCTGCCCTTGGCCAATATTTAGGTAATGAAATCATTTGTCTTGTGGCTTGTTCCCCTTTTCAGGAACTCGTGTTCTGCTCTCAGCCTTCTGCTCTTCTACTTATCAATTTTCATATAACAGCTTCTTCCACTGTACAAAAGAGTATCTCTTCTACTTGGCAGGGAACTGGATATTGAAAGCCAGGCCCATGTAGTCTGGGAGCATGAAAACTTCTTAGCAGCTTCTTAACATTATTAGGTCCACACTATTCTACAGAACTGGTTTCTTTACTCCAGTATAAACACAGATGATGGTAAGCCTACCATTTTTTCTCTAATGACATTGTCTGTATTTAACATTCTAATCTGGAAGCTAGGTATCACCCAACTGAACAAAATCTGAGCACCTATAGATATTTTACTATATCAATATTGTCCTATATCTATATATGTAGACAGTGCTCACTCTAGAATGAAGAATCCTTAACTTCAGCTGGCCCTCAAGCTCCTTCTTTATATTTCTGTGCTGGTGCTAGGATGCTGCTACTCACCTCAAAATGGATGACAGGGCTTTATTCAAAATCCTGTTATAAACATGACTCTCAGCAGTATACAGTTGGAAAAGGGACACAGCATTTAACTTTACAGCCAGCTGTTCAGAGAAGTCTCTGTATCTTTCGGCTATCACCTGGGTATATCCCCTACCTTTGGAACTCTGCTTAGAATCCTGGATTTCTTTACCAATTCAGTATATGATGCTATCAATCAATCTCTGGGTGACTGATGGAATACTCTCATTGGCTGAAGGCTTCGGTTTTGGTTCCATTTAAAGATATGGTTCTAGCAAAATTCTGACCATCTTCAGCAACTTACCAGGAAATCTTCATTAAGAATGAAAAACTGTAACAGAGAGTCCCTAGTATGGTTTTCTGGGGCCATGTCACAATAGATGCCTTTTCCACTCACAGCTTCTTTGTTGAGCTGGGTATACCTCCATTAGTGCTCCTAGGTCAGGCTCTCATCTTGTAGGAGGTCTTTGGCAGACTGGAAATAGAGAAGTTTGTACTGGTTTGGGTAAAAGGGGAATGCATCCAATCAGCCGTCTAAACACATCCCAGATTTGCAACCCAGTTCCTCAAGAGAAGGTGGGAGAAAGGAGCCAGTGAGGTATGCTTTGATGATTTGCATAGGGTGTCCATGTTTGAACTCTGAGCCCTAGCATGATGAGAAACAGGGGCAGTCAAACTGCGGTCCTCCAGATGTCCATGGACTACAATTCCCATGAGCTCCTGACAACATCAATGGCAGGGGCTCATGGGAATTGTAGTCCATGAACATCTGGAAGACGGCAGTTTGACTACCCCTGAACTATACCATGCTCTAATCTCATGAAAGGGGAGGACCACAGGATCCAGGGGAGGGAGTCACAGGATGTGCATAACAATACTTCAGTTAAACAACAGTTTATGGTGGTCAGTTGGAGGCTTGAGCATTGTACCAGGATATTGGCTGGGACTTGGTAGTGTTGTTTTCTTTTCAATGAAGGAAAAAGCAGACAGAAACTATATAGAGGAGGGGCAAGAGAAATAAAATCAAGAGGTATACTCCATTTCCTCTTTATTTTTACTGGCTTCAGTCTGTTCAAAGAGGGTGAATTGGATTGGCCCCAGTAGCTTAAGTGCCAACCATTCTGAAACAGTTCAAGCCAATTGGAAGGCGGCTCATAATTATTTTATCCTTAAAAACCAACCAATCAGAAGCCTTGTTGGTTAGGCTTTAAGGGCTTGAGGTATTCACTTTCACTTACAAAATAACCCACCCCCACCACCACAGTGTCGACCTTTCATGTCACATTATCTAAAAAAAACTTTAAAGCGACTGCAAAATACTCTTCAGAGATGGCTATTAAAAAAATAAAAGATTGGTTGGAAAATATGTTTGGATCTCTAACTGTGCTGAGTGAGTGAATGCACGGCAAGATAGCTACTTGGCTGGCATAGAGAGAGGGGAGATGACAGGGGGTCATTTTGTTTTTTGTGACAGCAGTGAGGCAAACACAACAAAAATTAGATGGCCTCCACATAGTTAGCTGGATAGAGACCAAGTTGCCCGTTGTCCAGACGACCTTTGCACCACCCTTGTTCATCCTCTTCACCTAATTTGGTTAATTCATCACCTAGAACAACAGTAACAAGTCATTAGTAGGGCTCCTTATCAACAAATGGGTGATTCTATTGTATTCTATTAAACCTCTTCATCCGCCACTCCCTTATTTAAATTAGCAGTCTCTTGAGGTGGCTTTGCTGTTGGAGAGGGGCTGATGCACACTGGTTTATAAGCAGAGGATTCCAGGTTCAGCCCTCAAATGTCCAGTTAAAAAAATCCAGTACTGGCTGATCTGAAAGAGACTCCGGAGTAGTGCTGAAATTTTGGAGGGCTGTTGCCAAACTAGGCAATGAAGAGTGTGATAGACTACTGATCTGACTCTCCGTGTGCTCAATGTTTGGGGTGTTGTTCCATGCACAGGTTCTAGGTGCACAGGGACCTGATTTGGATTGGGGCTAGAGGACATGCAGAAAAGGAGCTATAGCTTTTTTTTACCACCTGCACCATTTTCCCATCCTAGAATGGACAGGGGAGGTGTGATTTTCCTTACTGTGGAAATGTACACAATAGTGTGCCCAGCATGGAAAATAGCTTCTGAGACATTTCAGTTTGGGGTGTGGGGTGCTTAAGTTCTTTCTTCCCATGTGCTGTGGTTCTGATCCACATAAGGTCCCCATCTACCTCAGAACTAAGTTCCCATCAGAAAACTCCAGGCAAAGGTCTGTTGCACTATTTGGCCCTAAGTGGAATGACAGATTTGGGGTAGTCTCATATAATTAAAATAATGATTCATTTCTGCACATGACCATCATGTGCACACTATGATAAATTGTTACTGTGTAAACACTTTTCTGCATCCAATACTCAGACAGATCTTATCTAGGATTATTAGCTCATCCCCCTAAGCAAGGTCAATGGCTATCATTGGCAGGTAAGGAATGTAAACCAGAACAGGCGTGGGGCCCTAGAACATGATTCAGCACTATTTCTGTATTTTTAACATGTGTCACAGCCATTCTCATCCAAGTACCACATCACACATGTTAGTTTTACTGACATGCATTTCTCCTCCAGCTCTGAGCATGCAGCCATGTAACGTTTAGGCTGAGAGGCTGTGAAAATCGGTTGCCTTCATGATCCTGGGGGCAACCAGACTCGGCCTTTGAATGCAAGGAAGCTGCTGTGGCCAATATCTGTGCAAGAGGCACTAGTAGCAACAGCAACCTTTCATCCTATTAAAGGGAACAGCAAGAATTACAAACATTTCGTATTGAAATACTCTCCAGCTGAGGAACATGAACTTAATAGGCAGGTGAGCTAAAGCCTCTGAAAAGCAAAAATAAAACATTTATTTATTATCATTTAATTCTGCTGTAGACCCCCCCCCCCCTTATGTATAATGTGTAGAACTGGAAGGTCTCCCTTGAGTTGAGAGCCCTACAGCAAGGCTGGAAGCAATGTCAGGAAGCAATGTCAGGAAGAAAACTCTCTGAAAATGGGATTCTTTGTTAGCAGTGTCCGTACCTTTACCTTGCATGGCAACTGATGGACTCTTACATTTCTCCTCACAGCTTCTCAGCACTCCTCATGTCTCACCTGCTTTGAAACTCAGTTCATCCTGCTCCTGTCCATCATAATCATACAGCGCTCGCACACGCACGCCTTTCCCAGCTGTCTCCTCCTCAAAGGGGTTGGCACCGCCATTAGCTTCATTGGAGTTGTAAGTGTTGCCACCCTCATCATCTGACCACTCTGCAGTGTAGGCTTGGCCCCGATCATAGCTGCTCACACTGGGAAGGCAAGGTGTTAGAAGGCACCATGAAAACTGTTGCTATAGCCAAGGTCATCTGTTGCCTCCAGCACTGGAGGATCACTGCCCACTAACTAGGCATTATGTCAACAATGTTCTATTCCTTCTCATCTGAACATTGCACTGTACAATGCTCAATGCTCAAACTGGAGCAAATTCAGCATATTCACCTGCCACGGTCCCCAGACTGTGCCGCTGACTCCCCAGCTCCGCTGGCATTGGGAGTGTTGCCTCCTTCATTCTTCTTAGGCTTCTCTTTTCTTGTTATTGTTTGTGCTGCATCTGGATTCCATTCCTGAAGGGAAAGAAATGTGTCTCTGAAAGATCTTCCTCTTCCAAAACCCCAGAATTCTCCTGTAGTCGTCCACGCAGGCAGTGCAATGGAACGACTCCTTACCTCCACCTGAGGCCAGTTCATAGGCATCCCTGGGCCACAGTTGTTGCGGAACCATCGGAGGTCCTCCTGAGCATCAGCTGTGCGAATGGTCTGCTCCAGTTCACGGTAGACTTTAGCATAGCTGCAAGTAACAAACAGCCATAAAAACAAATGCATGTCTCTTCAAAATGGACCCTACTAAAGCAGGAAACCGCTAGACAGGAGAGTTGAATTTATCCATAAAGCAGGGCAACTCTAACCAGATTTCTCTAACCAAACACAACGGGGCACCAGCAGCAAGGCCTCTTGCCTGTTTAAAAATACACTGAAGGTGAGCTGCATCTTTGCTGTTATCCTATCAACAACATGTGCCAGGGTCCCTGAAAAATAGATGCCTAAGTATGGTTTATTTCCTCCTGTAATACTAGTTAAGACATTACTGCAAGGGAATGGGGAAGCTCCCAGGGCAACATTTGTCAGCAATTCCTTTGTTCTACCTCCAGCAAACTAGATACTATGGAGTAATGAATCCCTCTCCCCACAGAATATTTCCATGAGATTTGCAAGAGACAATGTGATCAAGCTCTTCATATCACTACATCTGTTATTAGATTGGGTAGATTGTGCCAATCATAACAGCAGCAAAGCCAGGCCGCCTACTTACAATGTAGGCAGAGTCTCTGCATATCCAGGGAAATATGACTTCGAAATTAACCAAAGTCTCCATTCCCTGAGAAGGACTATGCATTTCCCAGGGTGCAAATAATATTGAAGGCAGCTGATGAAAAGGAAAAACAACAATAATAGAGAAAATGACCTACACAAGCCCTTGAGATCTTATAAAACCCTGGAAGAGGACATTTGGGTGACTTCTAAGGGGCTTTCCGCACTCCTTCAAAATCGCACAATGGTTGCCAATTGAAAACGCTACTGATTTGCCATTATGCACAACGTCGTTGACAATCTGCCACACACCTGAAACCGATCCGCAAAAAGCGCTTCCTTGTAGCGCTTTCAGGGAAATCCCCAAAAGTGGATTCACCCTCCGGAAAGCGCTACACTCCTGGAACCAATCTGCAACACTAGTGGGAAAGTTCTGTGCGTTACCATTGTTGTGGTTTCTACAAAGTCCCTCCCCCTGGTTCTCTCCAAATCAAATCACCAGCAAGCCTTCGTTTACCCAGTGAGGCTTCCCCGGCTGCAGTCCCTCCCCAGAGCTCTTTACAGTCACTAAGCACAAACAACAGAGAAGCCCGTTTGCTGATGTATTTTCCCTTTATTTTTTACACTGTTTTCGGCCGAAAATCGGGCCCGTGAGGGGGGGGGGATTTTTTTTTTCACTCGGGGGGAGCGTGGCAACGATGAAACGACAGCTCAAACACACCTGCCAGCTGGATGGGTCTCTCCGTTGCAACGAATCAACGCATATTCGTTGCAACGGGTGTGTTTTTTTTTTTTAAAAAAAACCTTTCTTAAAGGGAAAGGAGCTGTTTGGGAGCATGCTAACGGCCGCCCATTGGCTGCTTGACGGCCAGGGGCGGGACGAGCTCGGCAATAGCGCTTCCTTTCTAGCAATTTTTGCTGAGACCGGAAGCTTGTGGGAAACAATGGAAACGCAACTGGATTCCACTACAAAGTCAGGTATGCATAACGACGAATTCCACTATTTTAAATGGCGATTTTTCGTTCAGCAAACAATTTGCTACAAGGATCCCGGTGCGGAAAGCCCCTAAGTAATTCCCTCAGTTTACTTTAATTCCTCATGGGCTGATACCTTTTAGTAAAATAATGTCAGAAGGGGAGCAGAATTTTATGTGTGTGCTGCCATTGATTTGGGGGCATATTTGTATGGTCCTTTAGGGAGATATTCAAGAGCTCTGGTTCACCAGATACTGAAAACCTTCTGTGCTTGGATAGTTTCCAGGCTGCTCAGTCCAGCTCTACTTTCTACCTCTAATAATTTTATGATTGAGCATTTGAATTGGCTAATCATAGCAGTTTTGAAACAGGTATATCTTCATGGGCCACTCTCCCTTTTTTGATGCTGTAAAATCTTTAGAAGCCAGACATAACCTTGAGCTGAGCCTGTGCCAGTCCTTTACTTGCCTATATGGCAGAGAGAGATTAAAATGGGACCAGTGTAGCCTTTCTGCATAAGAACAAAGATGCTTGAAGAAATGTGCATGCACACAAAAGCTTATACCCAGAATTAAAGTTTGTTGGTCTTAAAGGTGCCACTGGACTCAAACTTTGCTCTGTTGCTTTAGACCAGGGGTAGTCAAACTGCAGCCCTCCAGATGTCCATGGACTACAATTACCATGAGTCCCTGCCAGCAAATGCTGCTTTAGACCAACACAGCTACACATCTGAATCTATAAAGATGCAAAGGCAATGTGGAGTTATACTGCATTACACTACGGTTGCTTACACACTAAGGGCCATTTCGCACGGCTTCAAAGTAGCAGAATGGTTGCTATTTGGAAACGCTACTAATTTGCCATAACCCACGACGTCGTAGACAATCTGCAACAATCCTGAAACCAATCAGCAAAAAGCGCTTCGTTGTGGCGCTTTCAGGGGAATCCAGAAAAGTGGATTCACCCTCCGGATAGCGATACACTCCTGCAACCAATCTGCAACAGTAGCGCTAAAGACCTGTGCGTTACCATTGTTGCTGGTTCTTCAAAGTCCCTCCCCCTGGCTCTCTCCCCCAAACTTCCGGCGAAGCGATCGCCATTTTTTTTTCTCCGAGCGAGCGGGGATAAACGCACCGGCGAGCCTCTTTCTGTTTAGAGGCTTCCCTGGCTTCAGTCCTTCACCTTTAGTCACTAAGCACAAACCACTGAAAAGCCCGTTTGCTGAAATAAAGTCCCTTTATTTTTTACAAATAAATTCAGCCGAAAATCGGGCCCGTGAGAGGGGGGGGGATTTTTTTTTTATCACTCGAGGCAGCGTGCAAACGATCATACAATCAAACGACAGCTCACATTAGGCAGCTGGATGGGTCTCTCCGTAGCAACGAATCTACCTAGATTCGTTGCTATGGGTCGTTTTTTTTTTTTAAAAACCTTTCTTAAAGGGAAAGGGGCTGTTTGGGAGCATGCTAACGGCTGCCCATTGGCTGCTTGACGGCCAGGGGCGGGACGAGCTTGGCAATAGCGCTTCCTTTCTAGCGATTTCTGCCGAGACCGGAAGCCTGTGGGAAACGCTAAAAAACGCAACTGATTCCACTACAAAGGCAGGTATGCATAACGACGAATTCCACTATTTTAAATGGCGATTTTTCATTCCGCAAACAATTTGCAACAAAGATCCCTGTGCGAAAAGGCCCTAACTATTCAGGCTGGAATTTCTATCATTTATTCGTTCGTTCATTCATTCGTTCAGTCGTTCGTTCAGCTTTACTGGAAATTATAACGTTGCTCTCCAGTCTTTGTTCAGACCTGATTTACAGCAATTTTTTTTAAAAACTTAAAATGCGGTTGTAGTAAGAGGCTTTCTAGACTAGACAACCAAGTTTCTTAGAGCTTCTATCCCTTTGTTTTCTTCTGCTTCCCACTTCATCATTTCTTCTTCTCTTGGAGCTGTGGCATTCCTACATTAATAACATGTTATTATTTCTCAGATGGTTGGTGAGGGTGGTTAAACAGCACAGCCATAAACTGAGTCAACCTGTTCTAATCTTGGTGTACATTTTCTTGGGATTATACTATACCTGCTGCTTTTTCACTTTGGAAGGAGAGGTGACTAGGTTGGGGAAAGGCTTCCCGTGCTCACTAAAAGAGCACTTCTGTCACAGGTATCATTAGAACAGCTTCCAATTCTGCTGCAACTGACTTTCAGAGGAAAATGATACCTGCTGTTCTCTGCCAGGTTCAGGTGCCTCTTGATATCCAATAGCACCTCCTTCAGGAAGCTGAGTCTCTTCTCTTCAAACTGCTGGCACTGCTCAAAGACCTGCTCCATACTCTCAATGTACTGTGGGGTACACTTGCTTAGCTCATCCACCACTTTCTCATACTTCTCCTGGGTCTGCAGGAAGACAAAAGAAAAGATTAGAATTCCTGGGGAAACACTTGCAGTAGAATAAATTCTACTTGGGGCCAAGGCATATATTTTGGTGTGCCTGATTCCCTTGGCCTGCCTCATTTAAGGACATCTATACATATATGGGTATACTCAAAAGAGGGGTAACAGAATCATGCAGATACACTGAAATTGCCATGTGTTAATTTGCTTTTACCTCTGCTACACTGGTCCATTCTTCTCTGCATCAAAGAGAGCAAGATCCCCACCAATCCTCATATGCCATCTGCTATCAAGGTTATTTTCTGTAAGTCTGCATTTCAAATGTAAGTTTTGAAAATAAAAAATCCAACCAAATGGTTCACAAATAATATTCCTTACAAGACTAGGCAGGGGTCCACTGTGGAACAACCATTAGAGAACTTAGAAGGGTGCATACAAAGGAAGAACATGTACGTTTGCACTTATTGGCAGTGCCCATCACCACATAAACAGCCCTGAAGTGGTAGGACATCCTGGATCAGTATAGGTCTGCCCTTCATTTCCTAACTGTTACAGCAGGTGGTGTACCAGATTCTCCCCATAACAGTCAGAAGAGATCAAAAAGTAACTGAAGTACAGGGCCAGGAGACATTATCCACACCCAATTTCTCAAAGTCCTGGAAGTACAATAATATCAGCTACTTTCTCTAGGACATAAGACATCAATTGTATTTTCTCTGCATAGAACCTTAAGAAAACTGACTGATGTTGACAAAGTTTGGCCACCTCATGAGAAGGAAGGACTCCCTGGAGAAAAGCCTAATGCTGAGAGCGATTGAGGGCAAAAGAAGAAGGGGACGACAGAGAATGAGGTGGCTGGATGGAGTCACTGAAGCAGTCAGGGTGAACTTAAATGGACTCTGGGGAATGATAGAGGACAGGAAGTCCTGGAGGATCATTGTCCATGGGGTCGCGATGGGTCAGACATGACTTCGCACCAAATAACAACAACATTGACAAAGTTGTTTTTCTAAAAATTTTCTAGACAAGTCAGTAGTCTGAAGAAAAAGTAAAGATTTCTACTACTTCCACAGGGTTTTTTTTGTCTGATGCTGCTTAAAACAAAACCACATCAACAGACAAAAACGCTATCAGCTGCTGGGAAAAGGCAAGAATGAACAAGTAGGTTTGCCTGTCAATATGGTTGCCAACAGGCATGGAGAAATGGGCAGCTAAAGCTTTTCAAAACTAGCTGAAGAGCTCCAAAAGGACCTCCACACACTGGGTGAGTGGGTGACAGGGTGGCAAATGAAGTTCAGTGCTGGAAAGTGTAAGGTGATGCCCACTGAGACAAAAGAAAATCCTAACTTCGAGTGTAAGCTAATGGAGACTGAGACTGAGACTTCCTAAGACTGAGAAGGGAAAAGATCTTGAGGTCGTAGTGGACAGCTCAATGAAAGTGTCAACCTAGTGTGCTGCAATGGTGAAAAAGGCAAACTCTGTGTTAGGAATTATTAGGAAAAGGATTGAGAATAAAACGGACACTATTGTAATGACCCTGTATAGATCTATGGTGCAGCCTCATTTGGAAATACTGCATACAATTCTGGCCACCAAAAAGGGCATTCCAGAGCTGGAAAAAGTACAGATGAGGGCAACCAAAGTGATTAGGGGTTGGAGCACCTTCCCTATGATGAAGAGCTGAGGAGTCTGGGATTTTAAAGTTAAGAAACAACTAAGTGGGGTATATGACAGAGGTTTATAAAATTATGCATGGGACAGAGAGAGCTGACAAAGATAAAAAAAATTCCCTCTCCCAAAATACTAGAACTTGAGGGCATCCGATGAAGATGCTGGCAAGTAGATTCAAGACAGACAAAAGGAAATACTATTTTACAGAGTAAAATGTGGACTTTGCTGCCAGGTGATGTAGCGATGGCCACAGGAATAAACCACTTTAAAAGAGGATTAGATAGATTCTCAGAATATAAGTCTCTCAATGGCTACTAGCCATGGTGACTGAGTGGAACCTCCATATTCAGAGACACTAATCTTCTGAATCCCAGAGCCCAGGAGGCTGTATCAGGGGAAGGCCTTGGCCTCTATGCCCTGTTAGTGGCCCTCCAAAGGAACTCATTGTCCATTGTGTGAAACGGGTGCTGGATTAGATGGACCATTGATTTACACCAGCAGAGCTCTATGTCATTTATTTTATTTATTATATTTATAGACCGCCCTCCATGAAGGCTCAGGGTGGTTAACATGAAACAGAAATGATACAGATAGCTCAGTTTAACAATAATACAGTGATAATGGATTCACTGTATGGAGATGGAGATATTTATCTTCTAAATAACTTCCTATTAAGTATTAAGGATACAGAATGGTTTTTCCTCCAGGTAGTTGGCAACCCTACCTATCAATGTAATACACGCTATGAGAACAGTCCTATGCATCTCTACTCAGAATCCTACTCATGTTTATTCAGTGGAATTTACTCCCAGGAAAATGTTCTTGGGATTCCACTGTATCTGTCCTAGAGGGGAATGCATGCATTTGGACTCGATGTGTGGGTATAAAGAAATATAAGTACTAGGGTGGGTAAGGTGCATATGAGTGAAGGTACAAGGATACCTAAGAAAGTATATGTAAGGACACACAAGGATATATGAGAATAAAAGGCAATAGAAAATGAGGATCATTGTGTACATCCAAGAGAGATTTGTGTACATGCATCTGTGCAGAAATGTGAGAAACGATGTTTTGTATAAGGATAGGTAAGTGTGAGAGACAAGATTTTAAATAAAATATGCACACAGTGTGAACTTGTAGGAGAATGCATATATGTTGTCTTACAGCGTAAACTGCTTTGGGTCCATATTGAGTGGTAAGAAGCAGAGTAAAAGTATCCAACCAACTAAAATAAATACATGTACAACAGCTATATTTCTCATATGTATGAAGATGCTTAAGTATGAATATGTCCCTTCTCTTGAAGGAAGTCACTCGCACCTTTTGTACGTCCTGCTTGCACTTGTCCACCTTATCCTGCAATTTCTTGTGCTGGTCTGGAGTGATGGACTGCTCAGCCTTGCTGTTGGCTTCTCGAGTCATAGCCAGTTTCTCCTCTTTGCATGCCAGGTGATAGGCTTTCTTGGCTGCCTCCAGCTGATTTGAATTAATAGAGAAGGAAAGGAAGCCATGCAGATGAGTGAAATGATGCTTAGTGCCAGAATTCAAACCTATGGCCTCTTTCTGAACTCCTTGCACAGGGACTGCGGTTTAACCCAAGACTCAAACAAAAAATCTTTCCCTATCAAGTACATTCTACTCCATGGTGCCTGTACCCAAAGATTATCTATTTATCTGGTTACTGGAATAAATTACATAAATTGGAAACAGTTTATATTTAAGTATATCTGCATATTTTACTGCTTACTCTAAAATAATAAAACTTGTACTTTCTTGTACAATGAACACTTTGATTTTAATAGATTTAACTGGGTAGCCGTGTTGGTCTGAAGTAGCACAATAAAATCAGAGTCCAGGAGCACCTTTAAGACCAACGAAGATTCATTCAGGGTGTTAGCTTTCAAGTGCATGCACTCTTCCTCAGACTATCTGAGTCTGAATCTGAAGAAGAGTGCCTGCACTCGAAAGCTTATGCCTTGAATAAATCTTTGTTGGTCTTAAAGGTGCTACTGGACTATATTATTTTGGTTTCAAGACTTTGAAGATTCAACAAGACCAAATTATGTGTTTCAAAGCAAAAGCTGTAGATTTCTACAAAACTAGGGAACACTTTTTGTGAGGGCTGATTCTGCATTGAGCAGGGGGATGGCCTGTAGGACCCCTTCCAACTCTATGATTCTATTATTCTAGTTCTACCAGAAACCATGCAGGTAGTTACTATGAACTCAGTGCATAGCATTCTCCTTTCTGTATCACAACTGGCGTCCCCCAGACGTCCCTGAAGGAGAGGCTCAGTTCTCTTAAGAAACCCTTGCTCAACTTTCTGGAGGACCAATGGGAACATGTTATTGACCACACAAGGAAACTGTCCAGGTTCTTTCCCCCCTAAATTGAGTATAACATTCTCCCCTTTTTCTCCCTTGCTCCAGCCCTGCATACCTCCTTCATCTTCTTGGCCCAAGGTTTCTGTGCTTTCCGAAAACCATCCTCTGCTTCCTTAGCCTCCTTGAAGCCTCCCATGATCTGTTTGTGGAAGGCATCTTTCTGCCAGTTCTTCACCTTCTCGAAGTCGTCATTCAACAAGCTATTCTTCACTTCCTGATGCAGCTCGCTCACCTTGTCCGCCTCTGTCATTATGCCCATCCATGCTTTCTCCAGACTGCCGTACTGTGGGCCTATGCATCAAGAGTACCAGCAACACCGGGGTGATCACTGGACAGCCTGAAATAAAACCTTGTTCTTCCCTTACAGAACTATCCGTAGTCAAAATGTCCCCACAAGGTGAGATAGGAAAGAGCTGGGAAACAGAAGCTATGCAAGGGGCAGTGCCTCAGAGGACACGGAGGCACCCTCACCCTTGCGGTCTGTCCAGATTATTTATTTCCTGTGAAGTAACATTGCAGTGGTTACTTATTCTTCAAGGTATCAAATTCCCTCTCAGAGGTGGCATACCATTTTATGGCCATTTCCCCTCTTTCGCTATGATTCAGTGAAGACTGTACCCTTGATCTCTCCAGCACTGGAGTACATACCTTCCCTCCTTGTTTTTAGCCAGTAAACAGGCATGCACCCCAGCAGAGCAAGGCAACTTCCCCCTTCCATTATATGGAGACAGAATATCATGCCTCTAGCAGTGGATCTGGGATAGCATAACGTTAAGGCTATAACAATCCACACACTTCTCTTGCTTCTTGACAAATATTTGATCGGGATTTAAGAGAAAAGTGAGGCTTTTAAACTTTCACTGGCTCAGGAGATTTTCCTTGTGTTTTCTCTCATTTTTACAAAAGGTTCAATATTTTAGGTTTGGTTGTTTATTATAATTCTAAGGTACATATTTGCTTATTGTTCATTGTCTTGGCAAATGTGTAACTGGGAAGGATGGTAATAATCTGTAAACTAAATAAATAAATGTCTGGGAAGGCCCAAATTCCCGTCTCTATGTAGAGTTACAAGTTTCCATTTCTTCCACTGGAGGGCAGCAATGCATTCATAGATTCACCCACCCTTCCTTTCATGGTAGATGACAGAATTAATTTCAAGAAATTCTTGTAAGTGTGTGGGGGGAGCCGTTCCTCCACTGCATTACAC
Organism: Paroedura picta; assembly: GCF_049243985.1. Taxonomy (NCBI): domain Eukaryota; kingdom Metazoa; phylum Chordata; class Lepidosauria; order Squamata; family Gekkonidae; genus Paroedura; species Paroedura picta. Next base: position 96,492,203 of record NC_135372.1, on the reverse strand, counting down.
ACTTTAGAAGCAAACATTGTAAGCACACTCCCACCTCACCCACCTCACCCTGGAAAGCACAGCAGGAAGAGAAGTAATACCTTTCTCTATTAACTGCCGCCACCGCTTGGACCAATCAATCAGCTGCTGGGCATATGCCTTTTCTATCTTGGCTCGCTCATGGACACAGTTCATCAGGTCGTTGCACAACCGGTATCCATCATCGATCCGTTTCACTGTCCGCTTGTAGTTCCCCACCTGCCAGAGACATGGAACACTGCCTAGGAACACTGACAGGCTGAAGTGCCAGGCACGAGCCCAGAGCCCAGAGAAGTTTTACCACAGTTAGAAAAGAGTTAAAAATAGTTATTTCTGAACTGGGGGCAGGAGCAAGGGATTTTGGCTTGAAGAGGGGAAGAGTGAATAGAAGGCCATGTTTGTGTCTCCTTGACATTGTGTCTGAACATTGCTCTGAAGCACTCTAGTTCAGTAATGCTAGATGCGCCTAACAAGAAATTAAAGTAAACCGAAGTAATATTCATATGCAATGTACAGTAGCAATAGGGGATGTTTCAAAGAGCTGTGAGATTCTTGGATTAGGTATATTTGAACAATACCAGGACAGAATTTGTGCCAGGGATCACCAAGATTAAGGGACACAATATTTTCCCAAACTTAGAACATAAGAATATAATCAGGCCAGTGGGCCAAGAATATAATCAGGCCAGTGGGCCATCTAGTCCAATACTCTGTGTCACACAGTGGTCAAAATCCAGTGGCCATTAGAAGGTTCCCAGCAGGGCTCAAACCCCAGCAGTCTTCCCATTCTTGCCCCCAAGCACCAAAGAATCCAGAGCATCAATGCCCAAGATACAGCATTTCCTCTATTCCTTGTGGTTAATAGCCACAGGTGGGCCTCTGCTCCATATGATTATCCAATCCCCTCTTGAAGATGTCTATGCTTGTAGCCACCACCACTTCCTGTGGCACTGAATTCCACATGTTGATTACTCTTTGGGTGCTGGAGTACTTCTGCTCATTCATTTCATTGAGTGCCCCCCAAATTCTTGTATTATGAGAAGGGGAGAAAAGAAATTCTTTCTCTACCTTCTCTATCCCATACATAATTTTATAAACCCCTCATTTATTGCTTTTTCTAAGCTAAAGAGCCCTAATTTCTTTATCCTTTCCACCCCTTAATCATTTTCATTGCCCTTTTTGGCTTTTTCCCCGAAATGCTATCATATCTTTTTTCAGATGTGGAGAACAGAACCGTACACAATATTCCAAATGAGGTCGTACCATAGATTTATACACCAGCATTATGATACTGGCTGATTTGTTTTCAGTCCCTTTCCAAATGATCCCCAGCATAGCATTTGTTGAATCAACATTTTAAGGAAGTTATTTAGCATAACTCCAAGATCTTCTCCTGGTCAGTTACCATCATTTCAAACCCCATCAATGTATATTTATAGTTGGGATTTTTTGCTCCAATGTGCTTTACTTTGCACTTGCCTGTGTTGAACCTCATTTGCCACATGGACGCCCACTCGTCCAGCCTTGACAGATCCCTCTGGAATCCCGCACAGACCTCCCTGGTTCTCACTGCCCTAAACCAGTGGTCCCCAACCTTTTTATCACCGGGGACCGGTCAACGCTTGACAATTTTACTGAGGCCCGGGGGGAGGGGTAGTCTTTTGCTGAGGGACATCATCGCCGCCTGAGCCCCCGCTTCGCTTGCTTTCCCGCCGCCCACTGGGGGGCGCTGCCAGCAGCAACTGCGCAGTGCCATGCTGAGGGGGAGCCCCAGCCACGGCAGCCGCCAGAGAGCACCAAAGTGAGCCAGTGGCAGAGTGGCAGGGCAGCCCGATGCCGACTGATTCACAGACCGGTCCCGGTCCCCGGACCGGGGGTTGGGGACCACTGCCCTAAACAACTTAGTGTCGCCTGCAAACTTAGCCACTTCATGCTTATTCCCAACTGTAAAACATTAATTAGTCCTGGGGCATATTAATATGGAAAAACACAATTCTATAGACAAGGCAGTGCTATATTCTTACAAATATTGTATTTATAATGCAAGGATAGACATTTGCAACCAGCACTACACTGAATGCTTGCCCATTTAAATTTCCAGCAGATCTGTTTTTTAAGGGGGCAAAACGTTAACTGAAAATCTGACCCCACCTCATGTTTGTTCATTTCTTTCACTGCCATTGTTGCTTTAACCTGCTGCTTGTTTGGGGTATTTTCTTCCCTTGGTTAGGCTTCTCTCATTCACAGCTAATCAGGAATCATGTAATCAAGGTGATGATGTCATGAGCCAATCAAATTTGGTACTTGTCAGTGTCACTGAAAGAAAATTAATCAACTGAAAGTGAAGGCAATGTTTCCTGGGCTGGCAGCACAGTCGGTTCCAGCCAATTGGATCAGTGATAGCCCTGACTTTTTAAAGCAGCTGCAAAGGCAAAACTGCATTTTCTTTAAAATTGAAGGTGGCCTTTTTACAGCTAATGAGAATATCTGTGATATGTGGCCTCCTTTTCATTTGGCACATTGTAGCTGTAATCTGCCCCTAAACAGCTAGATGATTAGACATGATTTCCAAAGAAAAAAAATGAAATGTCCAACAGTATTTTGTTTCTTGCTATGGAAATGAAGCACTGAAAGGTTATCCGATAGTGCTTTTTAGACAGAAAAGCAAACCCTATAGCAGTGGTCCCTAGCCTTTTTCAGGCCGGGGACTGGGGGGGAGGGGGAGGGGGAGGAGAGGGAGGCTGATGGATCAGGAGCTGAACTTTTCATTTTTATTTTGCTATTAAATGCTGTAATTCACTTTTCACTTTTATTGTGTTATGAAATGCTGTAACTTCTTAAGGTGCCCATTCAATGCTTAAACATTGTTTGTGACAATGCAGAGTTCTGTAATGTTTTGTCTTTGTACTTTGGCTCTGTAACTTAGCTTCTGTCCTTGTGGGGAGGATGTACTTAACCATCTCTTGAAATACTGCCAAATAGTGCCAGTGCTTATATACCAGGCGGGCTTATTTCCAAGGCCAGTGGAAGCAACTAGAATTGTTGATATTAAACCATTGAGGTTGAGTGGAGGACTGAGGGGAACAGAACATTGCCTTTTTGGACCTTTCTGATGACTTTGCAAATTGACAATGGGTGGTCTAGGGCAGAGGTAGTCAACCTGTGGTCCTCCAGATGTTTATGGACTACAATTCCCATGAGCCCCTGCCAGCAAATGCTGGCAGGGGCTCATGGGAATTGTAGTCCATGAACATCTGGAGGACCACAGGTTGACTACCCCTGGTCTAGGGGGTGGTCCAGGTGGGATGTGTAAAGGGTGGAGATCTTAGGTTATTGGTTTGACCCGTAAGGGCATCACCTTTACCCACCTCCAATGGAAAGTTATTTAATCTCATGTATTTCTATTGTTCGACACACAGGCTTTTCTAGGACAACCTCCCTGTGTCATTTTGTTCTTCTGCAGTTGAATAAAATTATAAAAATGTTTTCCAGACTAGTGGTCATTCTGTTTGGGTACTGCACACTAGGCAAATGATCCCAAAACGCCCAGACCAGGCCCTGGGCTGGCAGCTTACCGGCAGACACAAACACACAGGCGCGGGGCTGCCACACCTGCACGTTTGTGTCCATGCCTCCCCCCTGCAGCGTGGCTAGGCTTGAGCGATTCAGCCGTTGAAGCGGTGGATCGCTCCTGGCGTAGCGAATGTCGCACCGCAGGGAGGAGGGAGGCGAGCCCGCTAGTGCACCAGCTCTCCCCCCACCGCGGCTCAATACCAAGGGCTCTACGGCCCGGTATTGGTCCACAGCCTGGGGGTTGGGGAACACTGACTTAGAGGACTAAAACCTTACAGTCTGAGGCTTCCACAATTTCCCTTTCCCTTCTACCTTAGAATCATAGAATCATAGAGTTGGAAGGGGCCATACAGGCCATCCAGTCCAACCCCCTGCTCAACGCAGGATTAGCCCTAAGCATCCTAAAGCAAACCCCTTGCAAAACCCAAGGCATTTTCATCAAGATTCCTAGGTAGGGAAACTTGTGTTTTTTTCTTTTCTAGAACTTCAAGACAACTTTCTGGATAATGGACACCATTAATTAGAAATCCTTTTTGCATCTGGCTAACAAGGAAAATTTGGGTGGGATTACATTGACACCCTGCTTTGCCAGAGCTGCTTCAGAAGACATGTGTGTCTGAGAAGGGGAAAGCAGGGCAGGGCAGGGTTGGGTTGGGCCGGGCTGGGCTCTTACCTCCCAAAAGCTGTCAGTTATTTCTTCAGCAGATGCTGCAGATTCATCATAGGAGCCAGACATGGTTTGTGGCCCTTGTTATTAACTGCCCAATGTTCAGCCCCTTTGCGAGCAGCACCAGACCTCATGCACTGCAAGAAAGGAACACCAAAAGATAAGACATACATGGGGAGGACTCCCCAGCCACAATGCCACAACGCCACAACTCTTCCACGTTATTTATCTGCAGACTCCAAAGCAATCAAACTTGCTGCTCCACATCCCAGTACCTTTACTTATTTCCTCCAAGCTTAGCCTCCTGTCTTTGACCAAAACTCCATAGCAATCAACATTTACATGACCATCCACAGTTGGGCATTTGGACTGTTAGCAGCCAAGCAATTTGCACCAGACAAGCAAATATCCATTGCTACAGGGTAAGAAGGATATTTTCTCCGAATGGGAAACATGCTCCATTTTAGTCTAGTGTGTAAAGCTTTCTCTCTGTAGCCAACTGAATAGAAATCGATGTTAAAAAAAACATTGATTCTCCTCACCCCACTGCCTCCATATTTGGTGATTTGTCGGACAGTAGGAAAACAATCTGTTTTTCATTTGTAATGTATGACCAGCTGTCCAGTTTTGCTCCCCCCCCCCAAAAAAAACAACATTTATATTCAGATATAACAAGATGATCATATGAGTTTGCATTATCTCTTCCTGAAACAAGCATTTGAGTTGAGAAGGTCTTCTGCTTATCAACAGTTCTGGACAGAAGAGAAGATAAATGGCAGCATGTCCTGTTAAAGCAATACCTGAAGCTTAAAGGGAAAACTAAGAGTTGTTCTGATTTTCTGGATGCAAGTGTTGAAAAAAAACTGTTGGCAAAATATGAGGAGCATTACTCATGGAAAGCGAGTGCACTGGAGAAGTGCCACACGTTTGTGTACATGCAGGTTATTCATATATACTTGGAGTAAACCAGATGTGTTTTACATTCATGATTGCCATATGGTGGTGGTGATAGCCTCCATGCCTCCAGTGGGTCTGTCTTACACTCATACCAGCAGTATCTTTCCTATGCTCTAGGCACCTCTCACCTCTCATTTTGGACATTTCATCAGATCAGCATGCAGTAGGACTCTCGAATATCCAGGGGAGAATTAAGATATAAGGTGGCTGAGGATTTTGCTAAATAACAACACCTTGCAGGACTGGAACTAGCTATACCTGATCAAATATGTTTTTTCACCCCCCTATAATATTGTACAAATATATATTCACATGTGTGCATCTGTCTATTTACCTCTGATGAAGAACTGTTATATCAAAACCTATTAGGTAATGGTCCTAACAACTTAGTAATACTGGTGTACTCACCCAGATATTTCATGTGTGATAAAAGATATTTTAAATGGTTTTAAATATATTTATGATTTATATACCACCATCAAGAGCCTCTTGTGGCGCAGAGTGGTAAGGCAGCCGCCTGAAAGCTTTGCCCATGAGGCTGGGGGTTCAATCCCAGCAGCCGGCTCAAGGTTGACTCAGCCTTCCATCCTTCCGAGGTCGGTAAAATGAGTACCCAGCTTGCTGGGGGGTAAACGGTAATGACTCAGCAATGGCTGGACATGGGTCCTCCAAGATGATTTAGTGAGGACCCATGCAGCTGCATTCTGTACCAGCTGTAATCTCCAGGTCAAGGACAAGGGTAGGCCCACATAGCACAAGTTTCAGAAGTCTAACCTGGAAGTGACCGTTGCATGGATCACTGTGGCAAGGTGTTCCGAGGACAGATAGGGCCCTAGTAGCTCCAATAAAATGTTTCTATTTTTATATAATTGTTTTCATCCCTAACCCTTTTGGTACTAACCACCACACCACACTGGCTCTCAGGTACAATAACAGTTTGAAGTGCTAGGACTCCTGCAGTCCCTGCCATCATTCAAGGCACATTTCCTTCAAATCCTAGGGTGACAAAACCAGGCCTACAGGGTGGAAGAAGCTGCCTTGCATTATCTGGGCTCTAAAGTCTTTAGAGCTGTAGACAAGAAGAGCATGTAACAGGATATGTTCCAAGCTTCTAGGGGTGTTGCCCCATGCAGCACGTGTAGGGAAGGAAGCTCCTTTCCCCTCTACTCAGGGGAATCACTGTTATTCATATACTCTTCCCTCCTTCCCACAATGCAGTTTATAATAATCCTGAGAAGGTGACCAGGGTAAGCAAAGAGCCTTTAGTTATTTTGAAACTCTATGCAGCTGTAATCTCTACAGGAAAGGTAGCAGGCTAGATAAAAGAAGCCATTTGAGGTGGCTGTCATAGAAGCCAATCACATCCTGGTCAGGCTCACATGTTTCAGGCTGCCACTACCATGTAAGGTCATATAAGCAGTAGCCTGGCAGTGCTAAGTCTCCACCCTACCCCCCACCCCAAGCAAACCATGTAAGCCAGATCTGGAAATCATGGCTGGGGGAAGGAATGAAGTGAGTGGGCAATGCACATAGGTAACAATTCCATTGCCCCCTCTGGAAATCAAAGCATGTCCTCCATTCTATTGTGGCTACGATGTATTTGATTTCTTTAGGGTTGTCAACTCCAGGATGGGAAATCCCTGGAGATTTTTGGGATGAAGCCTGGGGCTTGGGGAAGGGGAAATTTAAGCGGCCATGAAGCTCCCCCTCCAAAGCAGGCAATCTCTTCAGCAGAACTGATCATTACAGGGGAACTCCAGGCTCCATAGCCTTCCCTTTGCTGCCTGGTTTACCGTCTCCAGACTCCATCTATAGTTAATCCAGAGACAAATTTAATTCAAATGGAAATGAGAAGCACCTTCTTCTGACCACACAAAAAGAATAGCGATCCGGCAGATTTATCCCACCTCCCACATTCTAATAATCCTAAAATACATCTTTTCTTGGCTGTTCTATTAAAGATCAAACTTAAAAGCTCTGTTCTCTTTGAGGGGTTCATCATGCCTGCTGTTTGTTTGGAATAAACCACTAGTAGCAAAACTTGGAGATTCTATGCTTAGCATCAGGTTCATCATACCCCTGACTAAGATTTATTTAGGTATGCATCTCTTCTCATCCTAAAGGATAGCCAACTCCTTGGAAGTAAGGGAAATAATATTTTCCTCTAGATATTTTAACCAAATCACATTGATCTATAAAATAATGACAACTCCCATGGGTCATGTGAGAAGGCCAAAATGTTCAGTCTATCAGCATCATTTGGAGGAGAAGACACCTCCTCTCAGGATGAATAGCAGAAGTGGGGATGATGAGGAAGTAGAGAAGGGAGAAGAAGAAAAGTTGGTTCTTATATGCTGCTTTTCTCTATGCTCAAAGCAGCTTACAGTCACCTTTCCCTTTCCTCTCCCCACAACAGACACCCTGTGAGATGGGTGAGGCTGAGAGAGCCCTGATATCACTGCTTGGTCAGAACAGTTTAACCAGTGCCCTGGCGAGCCCAAGGTCACCCAGCTGGCTGCATGTGGGGGAGCGCAGAATTGAACTCAGCACTCCTAACCACTACACCAAACTGGCTTCCCTATGCCATGCAGATGCCAAGAGGGCAAGGCCCCTGTTGTTGCCCCAGAAAAAGTGATTGTGGCGAATGCATACTTTTCTCACTCCTGCAGCACTAGGACATGGCAGCAGCTAGCTGTCAAATTCCTTCTTCTTTTAACAGTGCAGGAGCCCTGGTGTAGCTGGTGATGTGGAACTTGGATTAATATGAATCTTGTAGGTGTGATGGACAAGCTGAGTTGATGTTCTGAGCTGCGTGCTGCTCATGGATGGGCCTAAGGAGTATTATAACATGTTCCAGATCCCACAGATTATTAAATCTACAATAAAGTTCACATTTGGAAAATGTATGCACAGCCAGGTCTGAAGGCTGCATCAGATGTCTCAGTTATTCCATCTGTAAACTGGGCACAAGAGTCTCTTTTTAAAGGCAAAAGGAGCCACATATATTTCTGGTAAGTGCTTGGAGGAAGAGCATGTCTCATGGCTTAAGTGCCACTCAGCACTTAACACCCACTCAGGGCAGCTGTCCCGCCCCTGAGTGCCTCCTCCTCCAACTGGCTGGCCTGTCTGTCCAGCGGCTAGCTAATCGCCTTCCGTTTCTCACCCCTGACCACCCCTTCCTCCTTCCACTTCCCTCTGAGGCTCAGAGGCTGCAGATCCCTGCCATGTGAGAGCTCCCCCCTGCCAGTGAGTTCCATAACAGCTGCCTACAGCCTTTCCAGGTCCTGGGGGGAGGGGGAGTCCATCTGCAGAGTTCTTCCACCCCACCCCCCTAATCTAACACCCGTTGTATTCCTGAATGCAATGGACTTGACCCCTAACTTGATAATATTTTTTGTTATAAAATGTGTTAAGTCATATACCAGCTATTTGTGCATGAGCAACTTAGAAGACAGAATTATTCAAAGATCCTATAAGGAGAACAAATGAGGTCTGTGTTGGATAAAAGCAGCACTTGGAAGTTAAATCCCAGATCATGCAGCTTCCAGAGCCCTGGCAATCAGCCACTGCTTGGAACATAGGTCTTCTGCGGCTTGGGAGGTAAAAAGGAGATCAGTTTCTGGGCTAATGTTCCTGCAACAGAAAACAGACACAGCGTCTCCCACCCAGCAGAGATCTTAAGAAGTGCCTGCTCTGAGCTAGCATGGAATACCATCCAATAATGTACCACACTTCTTTTCCTGGAGCTTTGGTACAGGATCTCTGTGTATATATGGATGGCTGAATACATGTCTGGCAGAACTGGCCAACGCATGGTTCCAGCTTTTTAGATTCTGTGCTGAAATGGTTACTGGAGTTTCTGAGCTAGTTGCAGAGGCTGACTTACAGAGCTCACTGCAGTGGAACTAATAGTGCCTTCAAGGGATTTAGTGATATAACTCAGGAATCCACCAATCCAAGGCTGCCTTATAAATAAATGCCAGACTTTGTTCCTCACAGGAAGACACAGGGACAAGCTGTGCGCGACTGCATGCATGCACACAGAGAGAGACTCATTTGGCAATGCATGTTCCTGCACACAGACGTAAACTCCACTCAGCGTATAAACGCATAGTAAGATGGAATGTGTGTATGTTTATGCACTGAATAAAGCATCAGTCACAGCCACACAATGCATGCTTTATCTCTCACAGAACTTTACGTAACATGTGTGCACACAAATAGAAACAAACCATAAATATGCTGACATATGGACATACCTATATGGGCAGGGATTGGGCCCTATCAATTAGCACAGATCTACAATCTTTCTACAGCAACATTAATGCAAAGTGAAAGCAATAGGAACATTACACATGCACCAATCCATGACAGACCTCCTAATCATTTGGCTGCGTCCCCTCCACTTTCTTGTCAAAGAGGAACAGTTATCCACCCCTCTGCCATTTACTGTGGTTTCTACTACCAGGCACAGGTTCCTGCGAACATCTAACTGGGTATCATCTGCATTGCATGAAGAGGTTCATCACAGCTTCTCAGCTGCTGCTCAGCAGCAGTGGCCACTAACCACCTGCCTCAAATTGCCATCTGGTAGGGATGGATGAGAATTGAGGCAGCTGCCCTTTATTGCCAGACTGTCTTTCATGCTCTGTTACTGTATTTAGCAACTCCAAAGGAAGCATGGTTCCATACTCCTTCCATATGTTTTTTTTTTTTTTTAACTTCTTAACTAGTTATATTGCCTATATGGCTACATATAGGAGGTAAAAGAGGAAAAGAATTTCAACCACTGTGTTACATTTCCATTCCCCAAGCTTCTTAAGGGGGTCTCATTTCGAGGCTTATTACGTCTTGTGGCTCCCGTTGACTAATGTTCTGTCTTTGGCTGGGAAGGTACAGTTGTAGTCTTTCCCTCGGAGTATACGTCGATAAATCTTGAAGCAGTTGTACCTCCTGGACTCCAATATCAGTGCAGATGTTTTTCCATGAAGCTCCTTTCAATCGATTGCTTTCACCGCAGATCCATATGTCTTTTAATTGATTCTTGTGTATTGTTGCTTTGGAGTGGCTATATATCTTCTCAGGTAGGGTGTCCTTATCTGAGCTGCACAACTCTGACATCCCCTTTTCCATCTCCATAATTTCAGATTCCTCTTCTGCTGATAATTTTCCACCTTGTTTAGAGCTATCATCAGCCACTACTGTTGGTTCATCATTCCTGTTAGAGACTTCTTCCTTAATGCCTTTAAACTCCATGAGCATATTTTTAAGTGAGCCATTTATAGATTCTTTCAGGTCTTGTGTTTGTTTCTCTAGAAGATATGCAAATTTTTTAAACGAAAACATGTTCCAGGTTTGGAATTTTGTTAGACTTTATCAATTATGCATATGTTGTTTCCAAAATATATTTGCAATTTTGCAAATAACCAGTAGAGGTCCTACAGAGTCCTAACGAAAGCAACAGTCTGTTTTGAATTAAAGGAATGTCTCTAAGGCTTAGTTCTCGCGAGATTTCACGGCTCTAATCTCTCTTATCTTCGAAGACAAAAACAGATGTAATAAGAGCTGTTACTTATTAGTTTGAGTTAATTTAAGTCCTTCTTCTGCTTAAAAAAGAAAATTAGCCTGCCTCATAATGAGGTGGCATCAAGCAGAGCCAAAAACGGGGGGAAGAGTAAAGACGGAGAAGCAGGAAAGCACTTGCATCTCTGCGTTGATTAATGACTCAATATCTTGGAATTTGGCAGTTTCACCCCCTCAGTGGTAATAAATAGTCTTCCTGTCACTCTGGCTTGTTTGGATTAGCGAGAGCAACTCTCCACGCCGAGAGTTCATTCCAGGGAAGAGGGTGCCGAGGGAAACCCCACTCACTGTTTGTAGGCTCGATCTGATGTCTGCCAGATGTTTTCACTCCGGAGTTGTGGTGAGTCGAAGGTCTTGCTGGGAGGTATCCAATTAGTTTTGTAGATTAAAATAAGCTTTGTAGATTGCAGAGTTGAAAAAGGAGGAAAAGGAAAAAAGATTTTAAGATGGCGGACGGCGCTTGCTGGACCCTGTGCACACTGAGCTTACGTTCCAGTGGGAGATTAATTTCCCTGCGGAACAGAGAGGCCCCAGAGATTCACAAGGAATTCCTGAGAAGATTTATGGGTGGGTTAGCGTACCCAAAACCCGATTCTGTCAATCACAGCAGCGATTGACCCTCAGTGGAACAGGAGCACGAAGTATTCGAGCTATCCAAGTGCCATGGCTCCGCCTTCTCTCCTCCTTCCATATGTTTTGTTCCTGCAAAATGTGCTTCCTCTTTAAGTGATGTTCATACTTCTTTGTGAAAACTTGCAAGGATTGGGAAGGGGGGAGGAGTGAATGCTGGGGAAGACAGGCAAATCCACCTCCCTACAACCTAAGCATGCTTAGTTTTACTTAGGACTGAATGTGGATTCAGACATGCATCCTAATGCACATCCCACTGAAAATAATGCCACACAGGTAAATAACAACCAGACCTGGGCATCCTTCCAATACACCTCTGAAAATGGTTGTTTGTCCATTGGCACTGCAATAATATCAATGAGAAGTAACTTCTGATGAGCATCTGAAAGCACACCCCCTACCCACTTTCTGTGCTCACAAGTCATCAAAATTACACATAAGCTAGCCTAGGGAGACAGTTTTCTTACATAGGACTGGCTCTGGAGCAGCTGAGCAATCTGAATAGGAAAAGCTGATTCTTCAGTCAGACCAATATGGGTGAGTGAAGCTGCTAGGCATGGGAATGTATGTGTGTGAGAGAAAAGCATGGTTCTCAGTAAACACATGAAGACGAAGACGAGGAAGAAGAAGAAGCCGCCGCCGCTGCCGCGTTTTGTACCCTACTTTTTACTACCTGAAGGAGGCTTAAAGCAGCTTACAATTGCCCACCCTTCCTCTCCCTGCAACAGAAAACCCATGAGGTACATGAGGCTGAGAGAATTCTGAGAGAACTGGGACAGGCCCAAGGTTACCCAGCTGGCTACATGTGGAAGAGAAGTGGGGAATCCAACCTGGTTCTCCAAATTAGAGGCCGTTCCTCTTAACCACTACACCAAACTGACTCTGAAGAAGCACTAAAATTAACATATTTGACAATAAATTGTTATTCTTTCTGCTTATCCTAAACACGATTAACATTTGTGCTGATAATTTGTATTTGCAGTTATTTTACCTACTTTCATAAATTATTAGTCATTTATTACACAATTTTTTATTGGTCACTGTTTTTGAATCTTTTAATAAGCTAGTTACTATTTAATGTCCTATGTATTTTGCATCTTGTAAAATAAACATTCAATGTAATCAGATAATATCTATCTCCATCTCTTTTGCTATGTGAAGAGTTGAACTTGTGGCTTGACCATTTTCTGGACCTTTACAACAGCAGCACAGGAAAGAACAGGCCAACCTGATAAAGAAGCAGCATGGAAAGGCCTTCATATTCTTATGTCTGTCCTGGTTTGCAAACAACAGCTGCCCCAGACTTTTTAAGAAGCTGGGTACAAACCACAGAAACATGTGTCATAAAACTGGTGTTGGAGGCACTGAATCAGCACAACAAACTTGTGAAAACTCTCTTGGACTTCAGTCTGCAACTAAATGATGAGTGGAGATTCAAGACTGAGTCTGATGTCTAATTAAATTAAAAATCTGCTCCCTTACTTCAGTAGCTACTAACCCTGAGAAGGGGGGAGGTGACCAGACAAAACAGTGTTGCACTTACGTGTAACTGTGCTGGCACACATTGGGACTGCACCTGCACAGGCCAGACACCAGAGGCTCTCTTAAACCTACTATTCCCCTGCGGAGCTCCTTAGAAGCCATTTTCCCACCTAACGGTCAGTGCTCCACAGGGAGGAACTCCCCTTTTCCCCTCAGTCCTCCTGAGCCACCATGAGTGTCATGAATGTAACTCATCCTATGAACTCACAGGAGGATCGGAAGGGAATGTGTCCCTGCACATAGGACACCTTGATGAATAACAGTTACAGGTGAGTGCAATGGTTTTAATCTTCAATCTTCTGTGCAGTCCCACATTGGGAGACTACAGAGCTCCTTACCCTGGAGGCGGGGTGAGTTTCAGTGGAACAAGGAGTGTGGCATGGCTCTGCCAACTGCTGACTTCCTTCTTACATTCACATCCACAGAACAGTGCTTGACAAAGGTGTCCCATGACAACCACATTACTGCTTGGCAGATGTCCTCCAAGGGAGGGTCTGCCAACATTGCCCATATCCATGAAGAATATGCCTGACACTATAAAGGACGTGGAAGGCCGCAACCTCATAGCAGGGACTACCTAGAAATGGTGTGTGCTGAAGTTGGCCTCCATCTAGAGCTGCCAAAGTAGAACACAAAACACAATGGGAGGAGAAGTTCTGTCCTCATGTGGGTCACTTTAACCCTTGAACCTGTCTATCAGTTCCATGCATGTGCCTTCCCTAAATTAATATCTCCATTGGTACAGTGAAGTTTCTCCAAGAATGTCTGTTTCCATTAGGCAAAATGTCAGAGGAGGGAAAGTTAACATTTCCCCCTCCCCATGCCCTTCTGCAGAATCCTGGAAGCTAAATTTGTAAAAGAAAAAAAATAATTTAAGAAACTGTAATGTGTATCAACCCCCTACTTAAAAGTAGAACTAGGAACAATGTTTAGGTTTCTGTGGTCTGGGTTGGGTTTTAAAAAAATCGAATGCTTCAGTATTTAGGGGCTTTTCGCACGCCTTCAAAATCGCACAATGGTTGCCAATTGAAAACGCTACTGATTTGCCATTATGCACAACGTCGTTGACAATCTGCCACACACCTGAAACCGATCCGCAAAAAGCGCTTCCTTGTAGCGCTTTCAGGGAAATCCCCAAAAGTGGATTCACCCTCCGGAAAGCGCTACACTCCTGCAACCAATCTGCAACACTAGCGGGAAAGTTCTGTGCGTTACCATTGTTGTGGTTTCTACAAAGTCCCTCCCCCTGGCTCTCTCCTCTGATCTTCCGGCGAAGCGATCGCCATTTTTTTTTCTCTGAGCGAGCAGAGTTCAACCCACCAGCAAGCCTGTTTAGAGGCTTCCCCGGCTTCAGTCCCTCCCCAGAGCTGTTTAGTCACTAAGCACAAACAACAGAGAAGCCCGTTTGCTGATGTATTTTCCCTTTATTTTTTACACTGTTTTCGGCCAAAAATCGGGCCCGTGAGGGGGGGGGATTATTTTTTTTCACTTGGGGGGAGCGTGGCAACGATGAAACGACAGCTCAAACACACCTGCCAGCTGATGGGTCTCTCCGTTGCAACGAATCAACACATATTCGTTGCAATGGGTGTTTTTTTTAAAAAAAAAAAACCTTTCTTAAAGGGAAAGGGGCTGTTTGGGAGCATGCTAACGGCTGCCCATTGGCTGCTTGACGGCCAGGGGCGGGACGAGCTCGGCAATAGCGCTTCCTTTCTAGCGATTTTTGCTGAGACCGGAAGCTTGTGGGAAACGATAGAAACGCAACTGGATTCCACTACAAAGTCAGGTATGCATAATGACGAATTGCACTATTTTAAATGGCGATTTTTCGTTCAGCAAACAATTTGCTACAAGGATCCCGGTGCGGAAAGCCCCTTAGAATTGATGTAATGGTTTTGTTGTTAACATTTTCCAAGCAACAACCAGCCAACATTTTTGGAACTAAATGGCAGAGATAGAAGGTTGATGATTTATTGTCTAGCTATCTCACAACAGCGGTATCATTCTTACTGTGTTTCAGCATTTAGCTGTAAGCAAACTTACTCATAGGAGTGGAAATGAACAAGTACTTGTATACAGAAGCCATAGCTCTCAATAGTTTTTATAATTTGTATAAATTAAGCCACATCTGCTAGTATTGTAGGGTGAGGTAGGCTCTGATTGCATTCTTAAGCTCAAGATGACTTGCAACATTTCCAAGGTGGATTGTGTGTGTGTGTTGCACAGATTGTAAAAAAAAAAAAAGTGTGAATTTGCTGCATTTTAGCACACCTTATCCAGCAGCTAGACTGCTTCTGGCAAGGTAGTGCCCAAAGGAGTCCACTAATCAATAAACAGTTGCTGAGACAGCAAACAGCTTGCCTGGGATAGGCAGCATTTCAACCCCTGAAAATGTGGCTTTGTCATTGTCAGCAGAGAGGTAGAAAGCAAGGAGAATGGTAGCTGAAGGACAAAAAGGCCTCCAGCTTCTTTGTGCTTCTTAAACTGCCGTGTTTCCTTCTCCCCCCCCCCCCTCCACATCATGCCCGGTAGTAACCTTAATTTTGCCCAGCAAATCACTTCATGTCTGTCTCTCATGTGAACAGCTTGTCCCTTATGCACCAGTAGCCCATTTTATCTGAAGACAGCATCCTTCGAGTCTACTACTACAGCAACGTCCTGTTACAAAATGAGTGGCTCTTAATTCAGAATCACAATATATGGAACTCCCAATAATATATGACCAACCACGTCTTATACTGTAAATATTATTAGTATATGTGTGCTTATATTATAATTTATTTGACCACTGATGGTCAAAACACGTTTGGTCTATGGTCATACCATGTGCAACCATTAAGGTCATAATATTGCAATTTCTGATGTTTATACTTTAAACTTGCTTTTAATCTTCTTAATGTGCACTAAATAACAAATATTTGTATTATAATTTTAATATTCTTTGTTCTGCCTTCGGGTTCCTGACTCATTTATCAGGTTGGGTTTTTGTTTCCTTTTTGTTTTGCATATAACATTTATATGCCACCTTTCTACCCACCTCAGGGCCCTCGGATTGGTGAGCATTAAAACTTACAAAAAAAGATAAGTGTTTAAAATTCAAATAAATATTAATACAATGATATAAGAAATATCAACAAACAAATGGTGAGGATATAAATTGTTGTCGAATGTAGTTTGGGAATAAGCTGGAGACTGGGTAGGGTGGGGATCACAGAGGTAAGAGACAGAGTGAGAGTGCGCTTTCAGTGAAAGCAATTTTAAAATATTTTTTCTTCCTCCTGCCAGCTGCTGAAATGCTGGTGGGCAAAACTCACCATGGGTGGGAGATCTCCTACCCCCACTGGGTACGTGGCTACCGTACAGGAGGCAGATTAATAAGAGTAAGGGAAAGCTAAACAAAACCAAAAAGAAATACACAAAGCAATGTACAACAATGCTAATTAAAACAATTTAGAAACCATTCAACAATTACAATTAAACTGCAATAAATCAGCCAAGACATATACATACAATGTGCTATTGGAATAAATGCCAGAAGAATAGTTTGTTGGTCTGTGGCAGAAGAAACCAATTTTTTTTAAAATTAGTATTAATGGTATTTCTAATTATAGATCAGAATACTGCAACCCATGTCCTTCTGATTATTCACATGGGAACAATCTTCCTCTGTACTTAACATACTGAAGGCTTGGGAAAGATGCTTTTTAAGTAGGAAAAATATGACAAAAATTACATCTGACAACTATCTCCTCACCGCTTGATTGTTGATATGTCTTATGTAATTGTTTTAATATTTATTTGTGCATAAAACCAAAACAGAATTATTATTATTTATTCTTTAAATTCCGTTTATATCCTCCCTTTCTGTTCAGTGAGAACCCAAAATGATTTACCTCATTCTCTATCTTTCCCAGCAATGTGGATTCATAAGTAGGCAAAATACTCTGGTTTGCCTCGCTTAACACTGCACATATGCCTGCACTTGTAAGCACCAACACTGTATGAAACAAAGATGGAATGTCCTTCATTTCCATACAGTACAGTGGAACTACCATGCAAATAAATGAGTACACATGATCTATGATATCCATGGCAATTATTAACATGTGAATGGCTAGTTTCTTGGGTCTGCTAGCAGACAGTTTCCATGGGAGTGAAAGAGGAGGTGGTATGCTAGTAGGCAAGAATGCGCTAAAGCTCAGACATATTCACTGATCATGAACATATGGGCTAATAATGAAATAGCTGATTATCTTAAAATCCATAATCTGTCTGATAATTTTCTCTTTCAGAAACCTGCCTTCCCAGCCCAATTTTTTCCTGCAGCAGGAACAGGGTTCAGGGTACTTTCTTAATACCCTGTTTGGTGTAGTGTTTAGGAGTGCGGACTTCTAATCTGGCATGCCAGGTTCAATTCTGCACTCCCCCACATGCAGCCAGCTGGGTGACCTTGGGCTTGCCACAGTACTGATAAAACTGTTCTGACCGAGGAGTGATATCACTGAACTGAAACAATGGGGCAGAGTCATGCCCATCTGCTGCTTTAGACCTCATTTTTTCCTGGACTACTGTTCAGTGATCCAGTAGACAGCCTGAAAATGATGGCAACGTGACATGCAAAACCCATATCTTTTTAGGAGTTGGTTGACTCAAAACCTGCAAGTTTACCATGCTGACTTCCCAACATATATGTGTATCCAAAAATAAATGCCATATGGTCAAATATGAATAATTTGTAGCAGTTGGTATTGAGACCAGACAAGAACCTTTTCATCATGGACCTCTATATACAAGCATAGTAAGCCCTCTTGGACAGAGATCTGCTTAAGATGCTGGGACATACTACATTTATTTTTCTAGGTAGAGAAACTCCAATATTTGGCTGTTCTGTCTACATGCCAAAGCTTGAGCTAAGATTCTTCTTGTTATGGTTGCTGTTAAGATGTTGAGCAAACAGGACACAAAAGTAAATAATTTTTCATTGTTCTTCTGCTTGGTCCTCATCTACTCCTTATTTTTTTCAAAACTAGGAGGAAAGGTTATTAATTTTATATGGAACTCTTTTGGCACTTGCATTAGTCACAATGTAAAATCCTTTAAAGCCACTCCACTTCAACTTAACAACAGTGAAAAGAGGTATGCCACTAAATTATAACAATAGGGTGAACCCAGGATTTGTGCTATTTCTTTTCAGCCTCAAGTAGTTGTAGTGGTGGGGTACTGTAAATGAGCAAAGAAAGACAGAGAAGCACCGGTTGCAATATTATCATGACATCAAATAACTGTTTCTTTTGAATTCTGAGAAAAAAATAGGAAACAGAATAATAATTTCATTTGGGAACCAAAAACTTGATTGGTCACCAGATTGCAGACTTTGTCATCTAAAACAGTTAAGTGAAGAACTAGCCCTTCTGTCACTAATAGCTCACAAGCTGTGAGGTTACTTAACTCATTTGGGAAAGGATTTTCAGGATGTTGTGTTTTTAAAGTCATATGGTAATACCAAGTTGGATACCTCCCTTGCAGCCACATCTGATATGTACTAATTATACTACTGACATTTTAAATGGACAGGCAATGATTCTCATGGTATGGAGGTAAATAACTTCATCTGATAAATAAAAATTTATGAAACTTTTATTAAATGGCCAGGACATTTTTTGGCAGCCTTCCATACATATTGTTAAAAAATTGAGAGTCAATTTGTGTGACACTGGGAGATCTGTGAACAACAGTGCAATACTCAGCCAAGTTACATCTGTCAAAACCTATTGATTACAGTGCTTGTACTAATAGGGTTTAGTAGACTAGGATTTAGTAGACTACCAAAGTTATGCTCAAATTCCTACAAGCTAGGCTCCAGCAATATGTGGACCGAGAACTTCCAGAAGTACAGGCAGGATTTCGAAGAGGCAGAGGAACTAGAGATCAAATTGCCAACATACGCTGGATCATGGAGAAAGCTAGGGAGTTCCAGAAGAATATCTACTTCTGCCTTTGATTGTGTGGAGCACAACAAATTGTGGCAAGTTCTTAAAGAGATGGGAATACCAGAGCATCTTATTTGTCTCTTGAGAAACTTATATGCAGGTCAAGAAGCAACTGTGAGAACTGAACATGGAATCACTGATTGGTTCAAAATTGAGAAAGAAGTTCGGCAAGGCTGTATACTGTCACCTTGCCTATTTAACTTGTATGCGGAGCACATCATGAGAAATGCGGGATTAGAGGAGTCACCAGTTGGGATCAAGATTGCAGGGAGAAATATCAACAACCTCAGATATGCAGATGATACCACTCTAATGACAGAAAGTGAAGAGGAACTAAAGAGCCTGTTGATGCGGGTGAAGGAGGAGAGTGCAAAAGTTGGCTTGAAACTCAACATCAAGAAAAAGAAGATCATGGCATCCGGCCCTCTCAGTTCCTGGCAAATAGATGGGGAAGAAATGGAGATAGTGACAGATTTTATTTTCCTGGGTTCCAAGATCACTGCAGATGGGGACTGCAGCAAATAAATTAAAAGACGCTTGCTCCTGGGGAGGAAAGCTATGGCAAATCTAGACAGTATCCTAAAAAGCAGAGACTTCACCCTGCCAACAAAACTGCATTTAGTCAAGGCTATGATATTCCCAGTTGCAATGTATGGCTGTGAAAGTTGGATTATAAGGAAAGCTGAGCGTCAAATAATTGAACTCTGGTGCTGGAGACGACTCTTGCGAGTCCCTTGGACTGCAAGGCGAACAAACCGGTCAGTCCTAGAGGAGATCAGCCCTGACTGCTCCTTAGAAGGCCGGATCATGAAGATGAAACTCAAATACTTTGGCCACCTCATGAGAAGGAAGGACTCCCTGGAGAAGAGCCTAATGCTGAGAGCGATCGAGGGCAAAAGAAGAAGGGGACGACAGAGAATGAGGTGGCTGGATGGAGTAACTGAAGCAGTAGGTGCAAATTTAAATGGACTCCGGGGAATGGTAGAGGACAGGAAGGCCTGGAGGATCATTGTCCATGGGGTCGTGATGGGTCGGACACAACTTCGCACCTAACAACAACAACAACAACAGACTAGGATTTACACCAGCCTTCTGCTTGTTATGACTACCTGCTACCTTCAGCACAGAACCTGCCCCGAGTGGGCTGAGAGGGTCCTTGACTGTTTACACAATCAGACTCCAGCAAGGAGGAAGGACAAGCCCCTTCAGGTTCACAGCTCTCTTGATCATTGCTGGTGTGTAATAAAACAGTCCTGACTTGGGTAGCCCAGGCTAGCCTGATCTCAGAAGTTAAGCAGGTTCAGCCTTGGTTAGTATATGGATGAGAGACCACAAAAGGAAGATCAGAGTTATCACGCAGAAGAAGACAATGGCAAACCACCTCCAAACTTTTCTTGCCTTGAAAACCCCATTGAGTTGCCACAAGTCAACTGTGGATGGAAAAAACAGAGATCCAGAACAAAGATTGCCAGGTTGAATAACAGGCAGAAACAGGCATATCATAGGCCTCCATGTAGTGAAGGGTGGCGTATTTTCCTTTGTCTTTTCTCTTCCAATTGCATGGTGGCAGGGTCACATCAGGGAGATATGCTGACATCCCCATATTCATTGGCTGCTTCTATGCATGGCCAACACAAGGGTGTCACTGGCTTATGAGTCTGTGATTGGTGGGTGTAGATGTTGCTAGGCGCTTGCATGCAGCTGCTATACGCTTTGCTCCCTAAAAATGGGTCATTATGGCAACCTCTTTTATCTGCTGAAAGAGCAGAAGATGTTAACTAATTTCACCAGTAACATGCTGGGATTTGGGACTTAAGCCAGCACTACCTATTAATTTATTGGAGATTGTTCCTTTGCTGTAGTGATATGCAACCCTGATGATTTCTCTGTTTTTATATTGCTTTCTTAATAATTTCAAGGTTTTTTACTGTTGTTCAGGAGGCAGGGTTTTTGTGACTATTATTATGGCCTTTAAAAATATGTAGAGTTAGTTTCTTAAATTCCTTTGAAGAAAGGCAGATGAGCTCAAAATATATGGAACAGTGAATATTTTCATCAGATAAAGAACAGTGCAGTCCTGAGCACAGTTAGTTTATTGAGGCCAATAGGCTAAGGAGAATATAACTCTTTTTAGGTTTGCATTGCAAGCCTTCTTGCAAGAGAGATTTGGAAGGAGGAGAGATGGGAGGGAGTGGAAATAAACAAACAAAAAAGGTAAATGAGTCATCAAAAATCACATTGCTTCAGTAGTACAGCAGAGACTTTTATCCTTGACTGAAGACTTGAGCACACAGCAATGCTTCTTAAGACAGAAATCCAGAGTTGAAGAGATTCTTCACTGGTTCTTTAGTTTAGAGAGATTGGAAACCAAGAGACTATTTATTCACGGCAGGAGGCACAAACAGAGCTGATTTTATTTGAATTGATGGCCTGTGTTTCTGAAGCTGATGAGATGTTGCAGGCTGTGGTGTTCATCAGTTGATCCTTGAGGGGAACATGACCCAGGCGCTGTCAAATTGTAGCATGGCAAGAGATATTGCCTGAGGAGAGTTGTTGGACTCCTTTGCAGAGAAGCCAAGGCAATTGTTTGCAGCCTGTACAAAGCAAGCAGACTGCTGTGTATCAGACATGTGTGGCATACATACACTAATGGACTGCAGATAACTAAGATAACTAAGATAACTAACATATTTACCAGTTCCTGAAATACAGATACGGCCTGTTATATTAATTTTAGACAGTGATTCCACGGGTTACCGTGATTAAGAATATGCCCAAGCAGTGGCGTACCTAACCTATTTGGCTCCCAGGGTGGATAATTTTTCACCACCACCCCTTTTTAGTCACAGCTGACTTATGACAACCCTATAGGGTTTTCAAGGCAAGAGGCATTTAGTGATGGTTTGCCATTGCCTGCCTCTGCATCCGACAAAATCAGGCTAGAACAAATTTAGGGTCCAGTGGCACCTTTAAGACCAACAAAGTTTTATGCAAGGTATGAGCTTTCATGTGCACGTTTTATTACAAAGGAACTTTAAGAATAGAATGGAAAGGGAAACTGCTGAAATGCAAGTTATTACAACACTCAGAACAATGGACTCCCCAGGACTCAACAGGGACCTTGGTTTCTTAACTCACTGTACTCTTAACAAGCCCTCAAAAAGGCCTAATGTCCTCTGTATTTTAATTTATCTCTTAAACTTACCATTTTGCTCCTTAATATGTGTGAACTGTCCCTGTAGGCGGTGTGCTGTCTGGGACCACATCCAGTGTCTGGACTGTGCTTCCGCCTGCACAGGCCAATCTGGACATGCTGAGACCAGATTACTGGCCCCTGGAGCACCCACCTCCAGAAGCCGGCCGCGAGACACTCTGGCAGCCTCACACCCAGAGCCTGCCTAGCAGCCGAGGTGGGCACTCCTGCCCTGCCCTGACTGCCAATCAATGCAGCCTCCAGCAGCTGCCACACATCAACTGGCTGCGCAGCCATTGGCACGGTTGACAGCATGCCTCCTGCCTCACCTGCCACATACCAGGGCAGCTGGATGCAGGGCACTCACCCCACCTGCCAGCGGCAGCAATAGGTTGCTCGATGGTGTCAGGGGCCTGCCACAAGGCGCTCGGTAGGCACTTGGTATGGCTTCTATTTTCTATTTTAAAGCCAAAAAGCTGATCTCAAATATCTACAAATCTCCATTTACTAACTAGCTAAAACATCACAAATACAACCATAAGTTTAACCAAACTGAATACTGTCCCCAAAGAAGGACCCCCAATCATCCATTGTTCCAAAGAACTAAAAGTCAAAGCAAACAATCTCTCCAATAAAAACTGAAAGGGGGGGGGGCATTTTGCAAGACCAGCAGAACCAGTGCAATGTACAGAGTACCCAGCATTGCCAGTGCAATCATAGAGTGACCAGCAAAACCCAATGCCATTCTGGCAATGCCAGCTGATGCCAAGGACAGAATCACAGGCCAAGTAAGGGGTGGTAAGTAAGCCCAGCAGAACCAGTGCAATGTACAATGCCCAGCAAACCCAGTGCCTTCTGTACATAAGAAGAAGAAGAGTTGGTTTTTATATGCCGCTTTTCCCTACCCGAAGTAGGCTCAAAGCGGCTTACAGTCGCCTTCCCATTCCTCTCCCCACAACAGACACCCTGTGGGGTGGGTGAGGCTGAGAGGAGCCCTGATATCACTGCCCGGTCAGAACAGTTTTATCAGTGCTGTGGCGAGCCCAAGGTCACCCAGCTGGTTGCATGTGGGAGAGTGCAGAATTGAACCCGGCATGCCAGATTAGAAGACCGCACTCCTAACCACTACACCAAACTGGCTCTCTTTGATAATAATATCAAAGGTTTGCTACGATATTAATCTTAAATACATTCTCTTACCAAACAGGTTGTGGATGAGGACATCTTGAAACAAAGAAGTAAAAATAAAGAGGGGGATACAGAAAAATTAGGTGAAGGAAGACAAAAATGAGTTGAAATGAGGAAGATTAATTAAGAAAGGGAAAGGTTGTTTTCTCTTGCTGCAACACCCTAACTACTGTTTTGCAAGATCTGCAAGTAAGAGAGGAAATTGAGAAATGCTAGAATACTGGAGAAAATTACCTGCACATGAACAATTACTGTAGTAGCTTTCAGCATGATCTGTTAAACAAGTCTGCTTCAGTCTTATAGAAAGGGAGGTCAAGCTTTTTGCATTTTGCTATGCTCAAACCTCCCTGCATCCCTGGTGGCTGGAGTCAGAACTGCATTTTAAAAATAAAAGGAAAGATGTTTGCTGGACACAGCATGATGATGGCTTTACCGGCCCCCTTCAAGGACCTTCCTAAAGCTGTGCCAGGATCAGACTGCACTCCCCCACCCGCCCTTGGTATGCCACTGTGCACATGAATTGGAATGGTAAACTATGCAGAAGAAGGCCACCCCTACCTTGCACCAGCTGGGATTTTCCAAAATTTTTTAAAGACAAGTAAATATCATTAGATTGCTATAAGAATATGTGTAATAGATTCTCTGAATTCACAACTTTCATTCGGAAAAAAAATTCTCTAGCCCCTTTAATTGAGGGAATATGTTTTCCCCTTGATAGCTCCACAATAAAATGTGTTACAGTTTATTTTTAAATGAAAACTGCAAATTCAAAGTGCCGCGCTTGAGCATTAAAAAATCCACACTTTACATTAATGCCTGTACATAGCCTCAACAGCTTATACCAAACATGAGCCCAAAGATACTTGTTCACCTCTCAAAAAGCACAACATAAGTGTTTTCCATTTTTGAAAACTGTCATCATAGATCAAGTACCCAATCAAACACTACAGATGGTGAGTTGGACCCTTTGAACCACAAGCAGAATGTGTTTGCAGAGACGGATCTTTCCTGTCTTCCCCTTGCAGCCTGACTCTTAAAAGCAATTCTGGTAGTTGGGAGAGATTTATGGACAAAATGCCATGAGCAGGGCAGATGTGAGCAGGAGGAACTGCAACCACCTGCCTCTTCTGCCAGTGAAGCATCCTGTGTTAGTAGAAAAAAATTAGAGGGAAAGGAAAGTGGGGACAATTTGGCTTAATTCTCTCTTCAGCCCACAGTGCCCTGAGATTATTCATCCATGAGGTTCTCCCATCAGTTTTTCAGAGTTTTGGGAAGGGGCTCTCATTCAGTGGCAGAACATCTGTTTTTTTTGCATACAAAAGATTCCAGGTTCAATCTTCAGCATTTCTGATTGAAAGGACATTGGAGAGCTGCTGCCAGTCTGAGTAAACAGTACTGACCTTGATTGACCAGTGACCTGATTCTGTATGAAAACTTCATGTGTTCATGTGCCTGAGAGCTATTGGGGGAAAGTGGGCCAGAACACATGGTTCATAGGTTGAAATTAACACCTACTTGTTGCTCAACATTACTTTAATAATTTTCAATTAAGGCTATTCACTTGTTCAGTTGAGCCAACAAGAGACAAGCTAAGGGCTGGTTAAGGGCTGGCTAAGGGCTTAACAACTTTTCAGAGAGTTGTACCCAGTATTATAGAGCTGTCGTCGTTCAAGATACACATATTGTCATGGAACCCCTAATCAGACTTCTTTTGCATAGTTCTGTACTGCTTCAGGCAATACCTGGGGCAACACCTAAATTACTGAGTTTGTGCTTAAATAATATTATGTTGATTAATCACACTGTGTAAGACTCTAAAGTACATGAAAGGATAAGCCCCAATCCTTTAAACAGGGAAGGGAAACGATGCTAGGCTACCTTTCTCTCAGCAATGCTCTCCCACTCAAGAAATAAAACGTTACTCAAAATTTTCCCCTTGGAATGACTATATCAGAAGTTGCCAGATTCTGTCAGTTTTACCTTTCCATTAACTTGGATAAGGAAACAAAAACAGAGTCAACTGGGAACTAGAACAGGAAACGTGAGAGAAAGCTTGATTACAAGGTTACAGTTTGGCCAGTCTTTTACAAATGATACCATATATAAATCATTCAAGAAATACATATTTCATATGGGCTCTTGTCTCATCCCCAAGCAAGTTGGATACCTTGCTGTTACTGTAGTCTCCTTCAACAACCTAGCAGACAGGTTAATAACATCCATCAAAATAATTTGCCCTTGGGAAAGGTTACTATAATCAGAGATTAAGTATCCAGTGCTTCTTGACTACTCCAGTAGTGCTCTAAGCATTCAAGCTGATAAGGACTACTATCTGGCAGCAGCATGCAGGAACTACAACCACAACAGGGTCTTGTAGGACAATAAAAACTACTTCAATCAATTGATAACTGGTTGGTGGATGCAAAGTATCCCAAAGGAGGTATTCTCCCAGAGCTGTATGGAAGGGTGGTATAAAAATCCAAATAAATAAATAAATTCCCATTCCAAAGAATTTCTACACAAAGAAGAATGACTCTTTTCCCACCTGTGTCCTGTAGCCTCCAACATTGCGAGGTGACACTTACACAATACACAACCAAATCCAAAAAAGGAACACAACCCAACCATAACAGGTAGGAACTTAACAAGTTGAGCTGTACAATACAATAATGTAAAAAAATATTTATTATAGTGCACAATTAAAAACAGAATAAAAACTTCATAAAAACTATACATATACAGAACTAACAGCACAAAAACCAAACGCGTTTCGACCCTACTGGGTCTTCCTCAGTGGTCAGTGGCTCCAACCAATATATGTAAATTTTATCCTTTTTGGAGACCACCTTCTATGACATATGCCTAGGGTCATCACTCTTCGCTATTATATAATTCTGTGCTGAGAGTGTATCTCATGTGTGTCAGAAAAAATAATCAACAAGTTTTACACTTACACAATAGTTTGCATCCTCTCCTAGTCAGGAATCCTATCTTTGCTTGTCCCTCCAGTACACATATAATTGGTACAAACAAAAATTAGCAGCAGAATTACTTGTCATATGAAGAAGCAAGCTTGATGTGAGTAGTTATGTGAGAGAAACACTCTGACTTTCATCTTGAAGCGACAGCCCAAAGTCTTTCCCAACACATGAATCTATACTTAAGGAAAAGGGCACTGTTGTGTGTGATGCTGCACAGAATGTTATGAGGAGCATTATTTGAAAAATCTTCTATGAATACTCCTTTCTTATAAAACAAGATCTGTGGACCATGGGCAGGTATGAATATAGAAGGAAAATAGGTCTCAGTGCAGTGTATCTGCTGATGGTAACACTCGTTTTTTTAATGAGTGGGTGGGTTCTTCTATCTTCAAGAACAATACATCTGTATATATTCAGTTCATTAAGTAAGAAGACTCTGGGGAAGGTAGAGAAGTGCCAGTTTGACAGAGGCTTTAATTAGCCCAACTTCTGTCATGTACTGAAAATAGTGTCTGGTGTTCCAGGCTTTGCAATATCATCATTCTGTGTATAACTAAGTGGTGCTAGAATTACAAGGAATAATCAGGCATAGGATTATCTCTGTGCGAGGCCCATGAGCCTACATTAAAGCTTTGGTAGATGGTCATACCTAAGTATAGGTAGACACAACCATAGTCTTTCTTGTTCATCAAATGTTTTGGAATAGCTCACAGCCTTTGACAGTCATTTTCTGATGCTAGAGTTGTCCCTCGGGATTCTCCTTTGAGTGCCTGCAAATAAGTCTACAAGGAAGAGACAAGCCCCTGTGCTCTCATCACTGATTCTCCCTGCACTGGAGAAAGCATGAGAGAATAAGGCAGCTGTGCCAGAATGATGCCGTGATCTGCTTCCTACTGACCCCCTGCCTCTTCCCACCCATTATGGATCAGAAGTGTTTAATCAAGTGCACGCCCATCTGCCATTAACGAAATGACACCTGGGGCTTTGGTTAAATATAGGGTAGGCTACACACATCCCATATCCTGGGAGGGCTGATCCAATCAGAACTGATGTACGGACAGACTGATGCCCTGAAGGCAGAGGCTTCCCCTTAGCCATGGAAAGAATAGGAGCAGGACCAGAAAGAGCAGCTCTACCACCTGCGCAGTCCAGTAAACATGACAGGAGTTTGGACTGAACTGCACCGAAGTCAAAATTTCACATTTGCTGTGCAGCCCTACACAGTTATGCCAACTGATGCCAATGGATTTAGACTGCAGTGATTCCACACAGGACTACACTGTTTAATTAGCACTAATTTCCATGCAAAACACACTTTCCTTGTCTTTGGGTATATTACACCACAGACTTAATCTGATTTAAGACCCATTCCCTCTCCTCAGGAAACTCTAAGGAGTCACATGAGGAGGAAAATAAAGATAACTGCACTTGAGTTCTCTAAACTATTTGGTATCCTCACAAGATTATACTCTCTGAGATTCTTTCTGGGAACCCATGACAGTCAAAGTTATATAAAATGATATATGCAGTGTAAATATGTCCTTAGAATATATGTTTAAGATAAATGTTATTAGTCTACAATCCAACCAATGTCATTAACAAAGATGTCAGTTTCATATGGTTCCCTCTGTGTAGGGAAAACAAAGCAGTTACTGGCAGATCATCTGCTTGACATGCAGACAGCCCTAGGTTCAATTCCTGGCCTCTCTAGTTGAAAGGGTCAGGTAATAGTTGTGTAGCGCTGGTCACTAGGTCAGGCCCACTTACATGGTACCTCAGAGACTTGTGGGTTGACCCCTCACTTTCCTCTATATCCCTCTCCTTGCACTATTTCATCTTTCTCTCCTTCTGGCAACCACCATATCCTCTCCCCATTCCCTGCCTCATTATCTCCTTTTCAGGCATTCATCAACCTCATCCGTTCCCACCTTCAGATATATTATTATTTATACTTCAATTATCCTGTGAGGTAGGCCAATTCATTTGAAGGGCTACCTTAAAATCACTCATGGAATTTTCCCAACAAGATATGGATTCAAACGTGGGTCTCCCAGACATACTCTTAAGTTCTCTGACCTCTACTACTCTGGCTTTCATAGGGTGGTGGTGGGTGAACAGTAGCAAGCAACCAGGCTTAGTTGAGTCATGCAAATTGGGTGGTATTAAGTCACCCAGTGGTTGCTGCCAGGTCTAGGGCTGCTAACCTCTCAGTGGGACCTGAAGATCTCCTGGAATTACAACTAATCTCCAGACAACAGAGATCTGCCCCCCTGGAGAAAATGGCTGCTTTGGAGAGTGGATTCTATGACATTATATTTGGTTGAGGCCTCTGCCCTGCCCAAATTCTGCCCTCTTCTGACTCCACCCCAGAATCTTCAGGAATTTCCCAACCTGGAGCTAGCAACTCTAGCCAAGCCCAGCCCCAATGAGTCCTCCTTCAAATGCCAGGAAAGCCTGGAAATGACTCTGTTTCCCCCACACACACCTTTTAATCACTGAAAAGTCATCCTGGGTTTATTCTGCATACAATAGACCAGGGGTAGTCAAACTGCGGCCCTCCAGATGTCCATGGACTACAATGCGAATGCTGGCAGGGGGCTCCTGGGAATTGTAGTCCATGGACATCTGGAGGGCCACAGTTTGACTACCCCTGCAATAGACAATGCAATTTCAATGCACCTTAGAAGTAGATTTTCCTGTTCTGCACAGGAAAATCCAGCTGCCAAAGCACATTGAAAGTGCATTATCCTATGTGTGCAGAATAGGCCCTGAAATGCTGTGCTTGTCTAGCAACAGCCAGTGAGGGGGGATTTATTTGTTAAAGCTGCAGGCGCTTTTTTGTCTTATTGGTGTTTTTTAAATGTATTTTTTATTTCAGATTTTTCTGCAAATCTGGGGAATTTTTCAGGTTTGTAGAAAGATCTGTTTTGCCTGTTCATAGCTCCAGTCAGTGGATTTAAGTATCCTAAGACTTGGTTGACTTTGCTTTTGGAATACAAGATTACAGATTCTATCGCTACAGAATTCATGTGAAGTGGGGGAAATTTCTGAGCGCAGAGAATTGCCAACTCCACTGTCACTTCTCCTTTTGTTCCTAGTCATTTTAAAGCCCACAGTATTTTCCTGCTCACAAGTACAGCTGGGCCTCTGATTGTTGGGTGGAGGCAATTCCCCTGTCAAGTGATGTTCTGACTGCAGGCCACCACTGCTTGTCCATATTGCACAGAGAATGATTCACCCTTTTATGGGGTTTTAGACCATGTGAGAGATATAGGCAAGATAGGTGTTTTGTGACTGGGAAGCTTGGAAGGGGAGACCTCTGGCACTTAGTCATACCAGGTGCCTGCTTACATTTCCTAAGGCAGTTGCAAATGCTGCATAGGAAGACATTTTGTCTGACACAATGTGACACTGTCTTCTCTCAACAAGAGCTCCTTTCTGAGAGTGGGTGAACCCTGTGGAAAAAGAAAAAACTGAAGGAAGGAAGGAAAGTGAGGGGTAGCTTGTAGTCAAACCTTGTGGGAATATGTGTATTAGCAGCTATGTTTTAGACAGCTATGCTCAAGATGTGTGGCAAGGGAAGTGTTCCTTAACTTCTGCAGAAACCTTAATAACAATAACAATAACAACAACAACATTTACCATTTATTTGAGAATGAAATCTCACATATTCTTATAAGCTCATTGATCTTAATGAGCGGAGACCACCCAGTGTCTCAGTTCTTCAGCTACAAGGCTCACAAGTTTTAACTCTGTGTCCCTTCAATATTTAATCAAACTTCCAAAGAAAGACTATGGGAGGAGTTGTGGGTCAGTGGTAAAGTACCAGCTTGGCATGCAAAAGGTCCCAGGTTCAAAGTCTGGCATCTCCAGCTAAGAAAAAGGATTGGATAGTAGGTGATGTAAAAGATCTCTATTTGAGACCTTGAGTAGCTGCTCCTAGTTTGAACAGACAATATTGATGCTGATGGACCAATGGGCAGATTCATTAGAAGGCAATTCATGTTTTCATGTATTTTTAAAAAATCAACAAGTCAACAAAAATCATTTAAAAAGTCATTTGTGTTCCAGCTGTGTTCTCACTGCTGACAATTTCTGGATGATAATGGCCCATGACAAACCACTGTCTACAGTAATAAGAACTTAGGACACTAAATTATGGTTTGGGCATCCAACTATACAGGCAAACAAAGTTTTAGAGAAGTTTATGTGCTTTCACTTTCCATATATTTGACACTCCAGCTTATAGGTGCAGTAACTTCTAGAGGTGGAAGGAGGGCCATAACTATAATATGCCAGTTCATACATTTCACCAAGCCATACCTAACCAAAGTAGCCTAGATGTTCCAAAGGCCTACAAACAGGGAAGCCTCTCCTGAAAGTACTTCCACCATTGCATTGGCATAATGAGGGTGCCATGAGTTCAAGCTCCATACTTAAGAGTAATCAGGTCATCCATGATCAACTGTTTTTAAACCACAGAGCACCCCAAAGTCAATTTATAAGAAACCACACAAAGAGAAAGGTACAGTGGGTAAGTTAAGATATGGATTAAGGTGACTGCAAAGGAAGTTCCACAAAATTAAACTATAAAGCTGTCCACTTAAGTCATGGACTTTTATTCTTACTCTCCCTAGCACTTTCTAGCAGATCAAGATATACCTAATTTTAAAACAGTAGGTGAGCCGGTTGTCTCAACTGATGCCTAAACATTTAGGGAGGGTTTTTACTTACTTAGCTCTTTAAAATTTTCCAAGCCATTTCTTAAGACCAGTCTCCTCTATGACCAAGTAATACTGTCTTATCCTATTATTGTAAAACTATATTCATATATTGTAGGAACAGTTTGCTCATAACTGTTGGAATATTAAAAGGCATATGAATATCTTACATCCTATGTATTTAGCATAGTTAGGATAGGAAGGAACCTGTTGTTTTCCACATAATCTTCTCCAGTGTTCTGATTGGCTCAATACTTCCTGCTCCTTTAAGCACACTTTCTCCCTGCTTGCCTCCACAGCAGAATGGATAGATGAAGACAACAGTTAGACTGGTCTCGCTCTTCTCTTTCTATACAAAGTCTGTTTCTCTTCATAATAAAACTATTTTATTTTTTAAGCAACTTGATGCTTTACTCTTTTGCATATTTAAACTTTGCCAACAATAACAGGCAAAACAACAGCTTGTTCTTGTGCTAGTGTACTCTCCTCCCTCCTCACATTGTACGTGAGGCATCGTTGAAGATTTACAGGTTGGGGGAACATTTTATCAAGTTCCAGTTTACTGTGACATCCCTATATAGGCACCCAGACAAACTGCAATGCCCTCCCTAAATCAAACCAACAAACAAAATCCCTGAACTGAAGGGATCTTGGCAAGATCATTCACTGATTTAAACTTTGGAATCTTTAATTCAATGGACTATACCAGCTGGGTTACATGAAAATGTTATTCTACCATAGAAAAAATGAATGCAAAACCAAGACTAAACTGCTGTTATGTCAATCTCGTATCTGGGGATCTTGGATTTTGTGCTCTGTACTCCACACTAGGGAGTTGTGGAGGCTATTCCATTGGAACTGCCTAATGGTTCTTCTTTCCTCAAGTCCTGGAAGAATAGCTCTAATCATCTAATGGTTCTAAAATGGTATCTAATAATAATTACAGACCCATAACACATGTCAAAATGCTAATTGCCTGACACCTCTTGCAGGAACACAGATCTCATTCCTCTAACAGAGAGAGGTGGGTTTGGCACTCTCCTTGATCTGGGGTTTGCTGCAAATTAAGGAATTAAGGACTGGGAATCAGTTGTCCTGGCTGTGCTGTAAATGTTCTGATTCGTACAGGCCAAATGGTTTGCAGGCAGATCTGAAAAACATCTTGATCAATAGCTTGCATTTGTTGTATTGACTCTTTGAACACTTAACATCCAATCTCTGTTTTGATTATATTGCTTATATAATAGGGCAATCATCTTCCCTCCTTCCGTCTTGATTTTAACCACTTTAGAACACACATCCTTACTTTTGCATCTGACTATGGTATGACACATCAGGACCCCTAGGGACTCATTTGAAAACAAATCACTCTTTCTAATTGGCTTAATTTTGCTAACCAGCCAAGGCGGAAACCCAATACTGTTTCCAGTGGTCAAACACAAAATATGGCTAGTTTTCTATTTCTTTCTTATATAACACGTTTTCTTTCATTTACCAGATAACCTTTTATATCTTGAAACATGAATTTCAACCTGAAAACTTGTCTGAATCTCACAGGTAATTTATCACAAGCTGCTTTGCAGAGAAGCTTGTGATTTAACATATGTGCACACACAGGGCATGTACCCTCACAGATCCATACTGTTTTCTCTCTAGGTAAAAAGACAAATGGAAAGGTATTTAGAGGATGACTCATGGGCACTTCAAAGGTGGAATGGGGCTGCAGGCCTTTTTATAAGATAAGGATTTCTGTAGGAGATGTGAAAATTAGGATTGATGTGTGGGGGAAATCTCTTCTATTCATATTGAATCCTTCAAGTTTCAAGGGTGGATGCTCACATTACTAAATTCTCTCCCTGTTGCTTGAACAAACTAATCTTTCTCTTTTTCTGCTAACAATACACAACATTTCAAATAGCAGAAGACTTTGACCTAAACATTTTGTTTCCATTTTGTAGTTTCCTAGTAAGTGGAGCTGAGATAGTTAAGCTAGCAAGGATGGGCTATGTGAAGAGTACTTTGAAGAAAGTATGTATAAGTTTATCACAATGAGCAAGGTTCAGATACAGAGTGGGAGCTCTTTCTTACTCTCTTGTTTTGTGTATGGGACTTATTTGTTTGTGAAACAGAACATGAGACTTGGCTGCCAAAAGCTCTGATGTTTTTGTAAACCACACAGCCCTAGAAAAATATAATAATGAAAGAAAAATGACATTAGAAGGATATCAGCCTTAATACAAAGTGCCGGCTAGTCAACACTGTTGTCTTCCCCATAACAACCTATGGATGTGAAAGCTGGACCCTTAAGAAGGAAAACAGGAGGATAATAGATGCTTTCAAATTATGGTGTTGGAGACGAATGCTGTGAATTCCATGGACAGCCAAAATTACCAACAAGATAGTTTTAGAGAGGATCAAACCAACTATGTCATTAGAAGGGAAGATATTACAGCTGAAGCTCACTTACTTTGGACACACTATGCGATCAAACTTGTTGGAAAAATCATTAATGCTCGGCATGGTCAGCAGCAAAAGGTAGCTGATAACAGTACCAAGAACACTGCATACCTTATATTTTCAATTTCTTGTGGAAAAACACAATTCAGGTACCTAACAGTAAATCCTAAAGCCACTTTAAGTAATAAGCCCCACTGGACAGATCGGACTGTGAGATGGAACTGCTAAGGAATTCTCTCTCCTGATTTATTCTAACCTATAGATATGCACAACTTAATAGGGGTAGCCTGATATTATCAGCTGCAACGGAAAATGTAAATATAATTTAATTACAAGTGAACATGTCTCAAATATAATGCCAAATTATGAGCAAGCCTCCTTTTTACAAACTTCCTACTGCTCCCCTTCTGGATTTCAGTAAACCATAGTTTGCTGTTTTATTTGAATTGAAAACAAATGATTTGCAGTTCCCTCCAAATGAAAATCAGAATCCACAATTAAAGGGAACTGCCAACCACAGTAAACTGATTTAGTCAAAATATTGAACTCTGATTTTTTAAACAATCAAAAACTGCAGGACAATGGAAGGAAAGTAGAGAGTAAAAGCTCTTCCCAAGCTCCAAACCTCAGCTATATTATATTTTTATACGGGAAAAAACTAAGTAATACTAGATGGAAAAGATGAGCCTTTGCCTCTAAGCCAGTGGTTCTCAATAAGTGGATCCTGCTTTAAACTTGGTTCTCAATTTACTGTTTTTTGGAATCTGGATCTCTTTATTGTCATTTTCAGGACCATACCAAATTCTCCTGCCTTGACATAAAATGCAGAGTTCATATCAGTTAACATAGAACAACTATATAATTTATTTGTCACATATGATATTCAAAGATATATCTTATTATATTATTATTATATATTATTATACCAAAAGAAACCTGATTTATCATTGCTCCGTGTCCCAGCTCATCCTGTTGCTCCTGTCCCCTCCTGGGCTGGCAACCCACTTGCATAGTGGTACACTTATGGGTCCCAACCTGCAGTTTAAGAACCATTTCCTAAGTTCATACTAAAGGACAAGACAGATAATTAAATCCCAAAGCTGCATACAGAAACAAGCTTGAGTCCTCATGTTTGGGTGTCCATGTTTCTGACCCTAAAGCAAGTATTATGTTGCCCCATAGAACTCTGCTGGATACAGCTACATGGGATTTGGAAGAGTTGGTAGTTTATTTTTATATGTACCTATGCTGTACCTGTCTCCCCAGTGGGGACCAAAAACAGCTTACAATGCTGTCCTCTCCTCTATTTTATCATCACAATGACCTTGTGAGGTAGATTAGGCCGAAAGTGTGGGACCCAGAAAGATTCTGTGGCAGAGAAGGGATTCAAACTTGGGTCTGACATTATAACTACTATTCTACACTAGAACTCTTAATATTTGCTACACTGTATTCATCCTTGCCGAGTAATAGGAGAGCCATATGCCTAAGACTCATAATTATCTACCTCTGATATTCTGCTGTCTTATGACAGGTGGCTTACTTAAAATACTTTGTTCCTAAAATAGTAAGCATGTGTAGGTTATGGCTATTGTTCTGTTCCCTTCAATAGTGTCCTAGCTATCTCTTCCTGCTTCCTTGTGGCTTTACATTTTGTATATTTAGTTCAGAATATCTGTTCAAAACAAGCTTGGCTCCTGCAGTATTTTTCTAATGAAGCTTACCATCCATATTGCATAGGTATGCAGCATTTTTTTAAAGGTTTAAAACAGACTAAAGAATGGAAGCACGTCTGTGATGGATATGTACATTGCATGATAGCTTCACAGAGCAATTGGTAACTCCAGGAGGATGATAATAATATTATTAATAATATTAATAATAATCATGATGATACATTTTATTTTTAACCTGCCCTTCCAGTACTGCTCAGGGAAGGTAACAACATTTTGTAAAAACGTCATATACCAAGTTAAAGCAACATTAAAACAATAATAAATCACATGCCCCAAATATTCCAGATAAGTGTTTTGGTATCAGGAGCTGCTCTTCCAGTTTTTCCTGTTGCATAAGATAGTACTACTGAGGAGAGGCCACTCTGAAAAGCCTACCAGCAATGTGAATGCCTGGCACCATTTTAGAAGTATTTCTCTGTCAGACCTTGAGAAGGAGTCTATCTAGGTATGCCTGGATGACGAAGCAGAATGTGGGCAGCAGAGGAAGGCAGCCTTTTCGCCTCAGCTAACAAAAACATAAAACAAGCTGCACTCCCTACCACAGAACAGATAAAGGCCCCTTATACACAGTTAGTCCATCTAGCTCAATACCATTTGTTCTGATTAGCAACAGCTTCCTGGAAACCTGAGGTCTTTCATATCACCTACTATCTGACCCTTTTAAGTAGGGATGCTATGAACTGAGCCTGGGACTCTGGGGCTTGGGATGCTCCACCCCAAGATACAATCCCATCCTTATCCATCCATCTGTCCATCCATGGTTCCTCTATATATTTGTGAAACAGCCAAGGGGGTGGAATGTGTCCGGCTGTCCGAGTTGGAATAGGGCCAATCAGGGTGCAGCCAGCATTGCTGGCTGCACCCTGATTGGCCCTGCCCCTACAGCTCCCGCCTTCTCTCCCTGGATGCTAGCCACGTAACTCTCAGACGCACTAGAGACAGAGAGAGACACACAGAGCCCAGCCAGACCAAACACGAGCCCTCAATCCCTCCTATCACTCCTGCTCCAAGGGAGGCAGAGAGAAACACAGGGAGAGCTGCCCCAAGTTGCTGACAGAGACACGGAGAGAGCCGCCCCTGCTACAATGGAGGGAGGGAGAGAGAGAGACAGAAAGAACTGCCCCAAACTGCATACCAGCCTTGCTTCCCTCCTAAGAATGAGGCCTTATTACCTGCTATGCCTCCTGCTGTGAGACACACCGAGAGGGAGACACACACAAAGATTTGCATCTACCGGTGTCCCCTGGGTCCTAGGGCCCATTGCATTCCTCCTTGCAATGGGCTTTCTTGCTAGTCTTTCCATCATTTGCATTTGTCCAGCAACTTATGCAACTAGCACAAGGAAAGCAGCTAAAGTTTCAGTTTTTAAAAAGAGGTGTTAGCAGCAGCAGAATTGGAGGCATCTGTTATATTAGTTGGGTCACTGATTGGACCATTAGACATAGTTCCATCTGAAGTGGTCCTTGTGAATGATTTGCTCCAAGGCCAGTTGCCTCTGGAACAGTTTGCTCAATCCCTTCTTAGCACTAAAAGGCAATCAGCCATCCATTTTTAGGCAATATTTATGGGGTAACTGACTGAGTTCAATTTGCATGTTTGTTTAAAATGACATAATTGCTATGTTCCAGTAGAAGAAGAATTGTTTTTTTGTATCCCACTTTTTACTATTCAAAGCAGTCTCACAATGGCTTACAATCGCCTTCCCTTCCTCTCCCCACAACAGATACCCTGTGAGATAGGTGAGTCTGAGAGCGCTTTGAGAACAGTGGCTGGACCAAGACTGTTTTATTATGAAACTAGATTTAAAGCCCGTTGTACTTGTAAATACAATGGGCACTAGAAAGGGTGGATGGGAGGAGAGAGTTGTGTGAATGAAGAAGACAGATCTGCAAGGAGGGAGAAAAGAAGGGAAGAATGCAGAGGGGGTGGAAGGCAGGAGTAGAAGAAGAAGAAGAAGAAGAGTTGGTTCTTATATGCCGCTTTTCCCTACCCAAAGCAGGCTCAAAGCAGCTTACAGTCGCCTTCCCATTCCTCTCCCCACAACAGACACCCTGTGGGGTGGGTGAGGCTGAGAGAGCGCTGATATCACTGCCCGGTCAGTACAGTTTTATCAGTGCCGTGGTGAGCCCAAGGTCACCCAGCTGGCTGCATGTGGGGGAGTGTAGAATCGAACCTGGCATGCCAGATTAGAAGTCTGCACTCCTAACCACTACACCAAACTGGCTCTAGGGTAAGGAGGTGGGCCAGAGGTGGCTGAGTTAAAGAGTGAATGGAGAAGAGAGGGGGTAAGGTAGCAGCAAATGGAGAGGAGTGAGGGCACAAAATAAAAAGAAGGGTTTGAGAGGGCTCCTTGCCCTGCTCAGCGACACGGCCTTTTCGAGGCCCCGGGTGTGCTTCTGGGCCCGGTGGAAAGGCCTCCTTCCCCTCCTCCACCTCGGCAACGGTGCGGCCTTCCCGCCAGGTCTAGAAGTACACCCGGGGCCTCTTCGAGGCCTCAGTTGTGCTTCTGGGCCCGGGGGGATGCCTCTCCCCCCCCCTACCCACCGGCCATGGCACGGCCTTCCCCCTAGGCCCAGAAGCACACCCGGGGCCTCTTCGAGCCTGGGGGAAAGGCCTCCTTCTGTACTCACACTGTTGCACCCAGCTGGAACTCTGGCCTGTCCTGGCTTTACACCTTCCAATTGGGCTCTCACCCGACTGGCTAGAACTCTTGTCTGTCCTGGTGAGGGCCCGCCCACTCTCCGCCCACTTAGCCCTTAACTAATTATTTATAATGCTCCCCAAGTGGTTTAAAGATAAAGCAGTCTTATAGGAAAGGATATGTGCTTTAAATATAATTTCTGGACTATGGTAACTTAAAACGTGTGAAGAAAAAATATGTATCCAAAAAAATACAAATTTACATATACATATGTAACAGAAATCCTTCTTCCAGAGGCCATGGAAAAGGACAAAAAACTATACAGGACAAATAATGCCATCTCCCCCCCCCCCCCAAAAAAATTGTTACTGAGTCTATCAATCTTCTGAGATTGCCTATTAGCTTCTTTTAAAAAAACTTAAGCCACCGTAAATTTTTAAAATTTAAGCCACATCATTTCAGAGTAACCATTGGAGAAGCTTGAGCTGCCCTCCAGAAAGCAATGTGTTTCTGGCTGCTTCACTGAAGGATACCAAAGCCCTTGTCCAGGGGTAGTCAAATTGCGAATGCTGGCAGGGGGCTCCTGGGAATTGTAGTCCATGGACATCTGGAGGGCCGCAGTTTGACTACCCCTGCCCTTGTCCAACAAAAGCCAGATGCCCAGTTCTGTCTCAGTATTGATATTTGGTAGTGTCTGACAAATTTAAAAGAAATACTCTCTTTTAGGCTGCATTTTAAAAGGGTGTTTTAAAAAAATTAGTAGCAAAGAAAACATCAACATTTTTTTCTAAAATTGCATTGGGTTAATTTAAAAAATATATTTAGTGTTAAAAGAACATAATTTTTATAACCAACTAGTAATTTGACTAGTCTTTTATGATACTGAGTGAATTCTATGCAAGTATGGCACAATCCCAGCTCCCTTCATCATCATTCATATAATTCTGAGCCACAGAATATGGTATATTGTTTATTTTCCTTATTTAGCAGGAAAGTGCACAATCCTAAATCCTGTCTGTGAATATCTTAGAATTACAGCTATGCAAGCACAATCCCTGCATCAGCATTGAAAGAGGCAGCATTAAGGTAGTGGCAGAGAGGAATGGAGCTTAGGTGGTATTCTGCACCTACCAAGCCTACTCCAGGCCTTTGGTATGATATTATACCAGTGACAACCCAGGTGCAACTTTAAAGATCCTCACAGAAACTTGTACAGAGTAAAAATATAACGCCACCTCCCCACAACCACCCACCACATGTCCAAGCCATGGTGCGACATTTTATTTAAGATATCAAATAAGACTGCAGAAATCACATCTCTCCCAAGCACTATATAAAGCTCAACAAGGACACCTCTGTCTCCAATGAAGGATGCACAGCGTGGGAGTCTGGCTTCATGCTGTGCATACACAGAAGGGGGGGGGGGTTGATAATAGGAATCTCAGAGAAAGGGCAGTTTGTGCAAAACAAGTCAGCACTTTACACAAACAACCAAGAAAAGGCACAAATGTGGGTTATTTCTAATGTTGCTTGACACAGAACCACCTCAGTACACGAACACCTAATAGAAACCTCCAGTCTTCCAGCTGGGGAAGTAAAAATAACACACCCATATCGGTAAACGAAAAAGGGAAATCCTCTTCCCCAAACTTTAACTGCTGCAAATATCCCCTCTCCCCACAAACACATTTAAAAAAACAAACATGTTTGGACTTTGTATTGGCTCAATAATCCTTCTTCCCTCAGCAGTTGCTAGCAGCATGTCCCACACAAGAGGAACAGTGAAAGTATGCATAATACATATGCACAGCTTGATCTGGGTACCTTGCATGTATTATGCCCAGCCATTTCCACTGTGTTATGCTTTTTCTTGCCTCCCTATACATCTGTACAAGTGTGCATGTATGTCTGCTGTATCTGTCAGCGGTGTGCCCAGTTGTCTGCATCTGGAAAAAGGCTAGTGGTCCTTGGCAGTGGCCCAACTCACAAATGGAGACTTTATGAGGAAGGGGTGTCACACACTGGGGTTGCCTCTGCCAAGTAAACTAGAGAGATGTGTTCAGAGAGGGCATGATTCCTACTCTGTGTGTGTCCACCAGGCAAAAAAGAAACATGGAAGCAGGAAGGAAACATAGAATCACAGAGTTGGAAGGGGACATACAGGCCATCTAGTCCAACCCCCTGCTCAATGCAGGATCAGCCGAAAGCATCCAGGATAAGTATCTGTCAAGTCACTGCTTGAAGACTGCCAGTGAGGGGGAGCTCACCACCTTCTTGGATAGTCAGTTCCACCACTGTACCACTCTGTGATTTTCCCCGATATCTAGCCGATATCGTAGTTTAAACCCATTACTGTGGGTCCTATCCTCCACTGCCAACAGGAACCCTTCCCTGTCATCCTCTAAGTGACAACCTTTCAAATATTTAAAGCCAGCAATCATGTCTCCTCTCAACCTCCTCTTCTCCAGGCTGAATATTCCCAAGTCCCTCAGCCTTTCCTCACAGGACTTGGTGCCCAGGTCCCAGATCATTCCCATTGCTCTCCTCTGAACCCTCTCAATTTTGTCCACATCCTTTTTAAAGTGAACCCATACCTGCAGAGCTTCCTGAGGTATGTTCATTCCAAGCTTCCTTCATGGTCCACCTTACACTGGGTGTTTGTGTGCTGTGTTCTGCCCCTTGTTATATTGTTATGTGTTGTGACATCATGATATCAGGGAAATGTTTTGGCATCAGAGTGGGCTAGAGATGGTTGCTTCCATCTATAGTTGTCATGGGGATGTTGCCAACACGCCACTCCAGTAACTGGTGGGCTGTAGTGGGGTTGCTATGATGTATGGTGCAGATTATACATGCCGCACTTTGGAGTTGTCTTGTTTATACATATTTTCTCTCTGCTGAAGAAGCACAGGATACCTACTAGTGGTGCTGGCGACTGCTCCTTAGGTTTGCACTGTCTGATAGCTTAAGGAATATTTGTCATTCTGGGAAACCAGTTATGCAATCCAAACAAGAAGTGCCAACCACATACTCGTATCAAGAAGTGAACCATGTTGGTCAGACAGGGGTTATCAGGGCTTGAAAGCAAATGTAGTCATAGCGTTTGTGTTCCAGGTGACTGCCTCTGTGATGCCAGGTCTTGTTTGTTACATGCAAGACGTCAGGCTGAATCTTCCTCTAAAACATTTTGACCTTTAACATGTTTTTTTTAAACTCCTTAAAACCAAAATGTTCTAGATGCAGGTGAGAATACTGTGATCTCGTTGGAGCCTGCACTTCTACACACACTTGCTGCAGCACTTGGAAGGATGCCAGCAACAGAACACAGCAAATGCAACTGAAAGCAGGCTTGCAAATTCCTCATTAGAAAGGCAATTTCTAATGTGTGGATGCAATTATTCTCCCTGGTTTGGGAGCAGGGGTGGGAAAAAGATAGCCATACTATTAGCTAAGGAGCAGGAAACCTAGAACAGTGTTCGAAATTTCTCAATCCTCTTCCATGGAGCTCCCCAAATGTATATTGTAGTGGTGGAGGTGGTGGAAAGTGCCATCAAGTCACAGCTGAATTATGGCAACCCTGTAGGGTTTACACGTGGGGAGGCTTCCAGAGGTGGTTTGCCATTACCTGCCTCTGTGTGACTTCTAAGATCTGATGAGATCAGGCTAGCCTGAGCCACCCAGGTCAGGTTTCTGCATAGGGTAAGCTGCCATCATGCTGGAGATGAGGTGTCTAAAATATCTCCAGGCAACAGATCCTAGTGATGAAATGCTGCCACAGAACGATGTCACCTTAATTTAAATATAGGACTAGGAGAGGGGTTAGTCTTCACGATGACAAGTGGTCCCACAACTGTCAGTTTAACCAATAATATCCTTCTGATTTGTACCTG
Source organism: Paroedura picta (assembly GCF_049243985.1). NCBI lineage: Eukaryota > Metazoa > Chordata > Lepidosauria > Squamata > Gekkonidae > Paroedura > Paroedura picta. The sequence goes on along the minus strand of NC_135372.1, from coordinate 96,450,436 downwards.
TGTCACTTAAAGCCTTGGATGTTTTATAAGTAGTGGATGGATGATCAGGAAGAGGACAGAGATGGGGAAGTCTGCCACTACAGGAATACACATGGAGGAGGTGGGTGTTGGAGAAAATTCATGGAAGTGTAAAGGGAATTTATGTACTAGGATAAATAAGCAGAACAGGATCAAAGAATATGGATTTGATGATATAGGAGAAATTTATTTATCATATGGCATATATGTGGTATAGGCAGGAAATCACAGGATTGTCTGGCAGGCAGGTAAGAGACATTCGACGGAGGTTTGCCATTACCTGCCTACACACCACTGCAGTGTTCTTTGAAGATATCCCATCCAAACACTAGTTAGGGTCAACCCTCCTCCCACATTCTGATGAGGTCAGACTTGCCTGGGCTAACCAGATCAGATGGGGGGGGGGTGGAAAAAGAATACAATGAATATCTGGCAGAACATAACCAGAAGGTGCACAAAATAAGGTTCTGTGATACGCACTAAGGAGGACAATGAGCGTCACTGAGCCCAGGTTGGGGGGCAGGACATGGGCAAGATGATTCAGTGGACCCCTCCTTTTGCAGTGCATCTCCTGCTCATTGTTGCCTCTGCAATTTGTCTGCTCATCCAGACAGTCAGCAGGCCAAGCAAGCAAGAGAACTGGTGGAAGTGGAAAAGAACAGGAGCAACAACTGCTGTTGCCATGATTCCTGCATGGCATGTAAATGGTGAGAGTGGTAGAGATGTTTCTGCCTGGGGGTTCCATGTGGCAGTGTGCAGTGCACTGACATTTCAGCATTTACCTGGGAATGCTGAATCCTAATAGCAACCCTGACAATAAAGTAGTTGAGACAACCCTAAGTTTTGTAAAGACCGAGGAATGCAGTTCTATGCAATTAGGTATTTTTTAACTCTGGATTTAATAACCTCATGTGGATTTCCCTTCAAATGCAGATCTACAGCCTGCTTTTGGAGGTCCCCCATATGAGCTTGTCAGGCAGGCCTTTACACTTCCACCCCCCACAGTCCTGGTGGCACCACTGCTTCTTTCATGGCTTCGATGTGAGCAAAAATGAAGGATACAGGAGGATACCACAACTGAAATGGGCTGACAACAACTAAATAATCTAGATATGTGGAGGCAACTGGATTTTGCTGCCGACTAGCCATGGAAAGCAGGACATATACAGACAACATGACATTAAAGCTCATACTTTGAACATGCTACCCACTAACCTAATATTGCAGTTTATGCTAACAAGCAACACCCTGATACTGTGGTGGCTAATCCTTCAGATGGGTAACGCTCTCACCACTTCCTAGCAATCAGTCCACCTGATGGTTGCGTGAATCAGCCCCATCAAAAACCACTAACTGAAAGAATATATTTGGTCCTAGCCAACATCGCTGTGAACTGAACCTGAGCTCTGCTCCATCTGCATCACTTTTGACTTTTCTCTTGGTGTCTCTCCAAACCTGCCACAGACCTACAGGAGTGAGCTACCTGCTTACTTGCCTATTTTCACCATACAGTCATCCCATTCCTTCCACAAAAGCAGAACAATGAATTAAACTATTAATTACTAGGCTGAGGTATTGGCTTAGGCCACTTCCACGCAGGTTTACTTGTTCTGGGTTCAATGCTATTGGGAAGTACACCCCCTCCCCGCTTCCCCACAGAACTGTAGTGCCTTTGTGTACCTCCCAGAGTTTCCATGGCTTTTCCCTCATCTTTCTCATGCCATTTGTGTTGCAAAGTCTGGTGAAAGATCCCCATAAAGCCTGGATGGCTGCCATGTGGGTGGGGAACTTTGGATTTCCCCACCTCCCTGGCAGACATTTACCTTGACTGCATCCTCACAACAGCCTTTTCTTCCTCTCACCACAGGAGAGGGTGCTTTTTTTTTTTTAAGAAGTCTATTGAACATTACATCAATGTAACATTATTACAATCTGTGTACCAGAATTTCTGAATCCCCGGCTTTCTTTTTTTTAAGTAAGTCTCTAGCTCCTTCCGCTGCAGAGAAGAGGAAAGCCATATCTCTATTACTGAAGGGACTAGAAACTTACTTTTAAAAAATGAAAGCCGGGGATTCATCGAACCTGATGCATACAGTGATATAACATATCAATATAACAATAAATAGCTGACTAGAAAAAGAAGCAGATGTCGTGGCCTGGAGGACAGGGGATGGCTGCTGCTGTGGGTCTGAGGCAGGGAAACTGTGGGTAAGCGGAAGCCCCACAAATCTGTTGTTGAGTGGAAACTACCTTGGTGTGAGAGAATGAACACTGCTGCAAGGTAGACCCTAGCAAGTGACAGGCTCTGGGCCTCTGTCTGCCTTGTTTGTTCTTCTTTTCTGACCCAGCTTCTCCTTTCCTGGGATAATGAGGAGTGCTTTGGAGGTACTGAGGCACACAGAGGCACTGCAATGGAGCTTTAGCCTACCCCACTGCCAGTTTCTATGCATTTCTTTTCAAAATTCCAAAAAGGCTTTGATTGGAGATCCAAAGGGGGGAAAGGGAAGGGGATGAGGGGATAGCTCTTCCAAGTAATTCCAGTGTTCTTCTTTGAAGAGAAAAAGAGGGCAAAAGAGAATAGATACCCCCTTTTGAGAATCTTTGGGCACCATGAACGGGCAATACAATCTCGTCACTAAGAGCATGCACAAACAGCAATCCCTTGCTCGAGGAGAGTGGTGCAGACAGCAGACAGTCTAGGCTCCAAAGGTCAGCATCACTGCAGAGTGCGTGCATAACCATCATCCAACAGACCGGGGGAGGACCCAACTGTCTCGTTCACCCCCTTGCCCCCAAACAGGCTATCCTGTAATGGGGGAGGGGGAGCAACCTCACGCCAGCTCATCCAAGTATCCTTTCATCCAAGAGCCTATCAATATAAAATGACCTGTTCACCCAACACCGACAAGGCTGCCAGCTGTTTGTCCAAAATTTAGCCCCAGCCCAGGCTTCTGCCACAGTGGTGCATACTATCGCCCTTCTTGCATGCAGTACCAGGGAACTGGGCAGATGTTTGGAACGGGTGGCAGCGGGATATGCAAGCACAGGGCAAGATCCATGGCGTGAGCCCCCAGCGCTTGCCCCATCGAGGCATTAAAGGGGAAGCCAGAGGCTATGGAATGATTCTCCCGTATGCTTCCGCAACCCTCCCTCCCCGCGGCTGCATCCAAAAATACCTTTGCTCCAAATGCCATTATCCCCTTTCACTGCAACAATGGCGGAGGGGTGCGGGTGCACAAGAGGCGTCCCAAGCAATGTTTTCCTTTTTTGATTTGGCACGGGCGGGGGGCTTACCTGCGTAGCTCTGCGTGGTGCTTAGAGCAGGCGGCACAGGAGCCCCGTCCCCGGAGGCGCCAAGACCCCCTCTGGGAGCACGCCGGAGCAGATGGGAGGTTGATTCCTCCCCCCTGCCCGAACCGCGCCAAGCAAGCAAGCAAGCGCCTGCCGCTCGGTTCCTCTGGCGAAGCAAGGACTCAACCAGCAGCTTCGCAAGGACTGCGGGCAAATCGCTTCCCCCACCCCCACCCCTTCGCCTCCGACCGGCCGCCCACCGCCTTCTGCTGGTTTCTATGGTAACTGGGTAATGCTCAGCGCATCCTGCCTGCGAGCACCGGCGTCCCCCCTCCCCACTCCAGCCGCGCGCCTCTTGCACCCCCCCAACACCACCACCGCGCGCCTGTCTTGTGCGCGCGCATAGTCACAGACGATTCCTCTCAAGACACCATGGGCGCCTCCCAGAGGGAGCGTTCCCGCGCGCGTGCAGCCCGACCCACTTGCTTCACCCTTCTCGCCCCCTCGGCTTCCGACACGCGCGCGCGGGCGGGCGCGCGCGACTACGAACAAGCGTGCACTGCTTGCCCGAGTGACATGTTAAGGACTCGCGCCCACCTCGGCGAAGTCCGTGCAGGTCTCCGGACAGTCAGTGGCCCGCTAGCTAAGACGCTTGACCCGCAGGCCTGAGCGGCAATCTCGCAGGGGATGCCGGGGCTGAACTTTTGGGAGGTGTTTCCTCCGCAACACATTCAGAGGGGCCTAGGGGCGACCCGCACCATATCTGGTTCCGTGGGTTCGCTTGTGCAAACGGACACTTTGTAAGCTAACGTCGGCTCTCGACCAAGGCTCAGAGAGCAGTTAAAATGAAGCTGGTGAGTCTCTCTGGACTGGACTGCCTCAGTGATGGCCCCCTGATTGGGATATGGTGGCTTGTTACTTTCAGGACGGAGTGAAAACCTATTTATGTGCCCCTGCATGAGGCATATATGTGTATGTGTGTGTCTTTGGGGTGGTATTATAGTTTTGTGGCTTTTTATTGCTCCTATAGTGATAGTGATATTGTGCCTTTTAAACTGATGTGAGCTAGTGTTATTCTGCTGCTTTTGCCATTGCTTCTTGATTGGGGTTTTGACTCTGTTTTGCTTTCTTATGCTATGAGTCACCTTGAGCATTTTTAATGCAGAGACAGCCAGTTAGTATTCTGTCTGTTGGTCCATCTCCGTTCTCCATCTTAGAAAGTGAGATAAATAGTTATATCCAAATTGAGCCTAGCCTAGTCCCTTTAGTCTAGTTTTGGGCTCCATATGCACATTTCATACCCAGCAATTCATTACTGCTGGTGCTGCTGGTAGCCTTGGTGTCCACTGCAAAAACTACATCCATCCTATCAAGCATATTTCTGTGATGCCTTCCTCACTGTCCCCAGATAGATCTCATTAAGGTTACCAGCTGCTCTTGATAGAATTTCCCCCCAGGAATCCATTCTCCATTGGAATGTGCCTTTCCTTGCCAGAGGGACTGAGGCATACACTGCAGTGGGATTGGGAGTTGGGGCCCAGGAACAGCTCTGTGACTGCGGTAGGAGGGAACACTCAACGAGGTACCTCTTAAAAGTGCTCCCTAGAGCAAAACAAGATGAAGCAATCTGCCAGGTGGATCTACTGCAGCCTCATCACAGCAATAACCTCAGATCATCTACATTCATATATGCTAACAAATTCAAGAAACAGCATCCCCTCTTGTAGGGGGGGGGGAGTCTCTCATTTGTGAGAGGATGTTGCAGTAGCTTCTGTCCCTGGAGGACTTGTCGCTGAAAGGGGCTGTGGGATGGATGGATATAGGCTGGAGATAATTTCATCTCTCTCTTGTACATTTTGGCAGCTGGTAACCAGATGGTAGATGGCACAGCCATGTGATCTTTGTGAAAAATATGTGTTGTGAGCTTTCCTAAGATTTTGAAAATAGATTCCTATTAATTTTCCTGAACAATGAGAGTTCTTTCCTGCACAGAATCAAGGTGCTGCATGCAGTCTCTTTTCTTCTTTCTGTTGTAGTTCCTATAATTTTCTTTGCATGATTGTATGCACATATAAATGCACACAATTTCTCATGGAATCCAAATGATTCTGTAGCTAGGATTTTAATCTCAGCACTCTCATGGCAATTGTTTTCTTTGTATGCAAAAAAATTATTCTTCTCCCAACTAGTGCATCTACTGCTGTTATGAATATAGTATGGAATGCAGATGCATGAGCCCCCAGCTAGATAGTGCCTGAACCATGACTAGGGAAGAGACATAATGCTGTACACCTCTATGGCATCTGATGACTTTTAAAACTACTTTAGAGGCTATGCACCACTCAGTTGTACAGTCTAGTAGAGAGGACTGCTCAGTCTAGTAACTATGGGTAAGCCTACCTACCCCTCTTTACCTGCCATGTTATTTCTGCTTTGCTACAAGTATGAAAAGGCATTCTTCTTGATGTGTGCATCGAGGATTATGAAAAGCCCACCTGTTCCAGAATTTTTCCTGGCTGTGTTGGAGGCAATTCCATAATATAGCCCTATCTAGTTGATGAAAATCATGATACCAATGTAGATACAGCTATGCACTACATTACAGTTAAGTCTACCCCTTCTCCAAACACACCCTACTTCCATTCTGTGACAATGGGATATACTACTAGGGGGATTTGTGGATCTATCACATGAGGTTAAAATGTGGCTTGAAGGTGCTTTCATCCACTGTTTGGAACAGCTTTATTCAATCAGTCTGTTCAATAACAAAAATGGATCACACATAGTTGCTCCCCAGTCTCTTGTTAGGTAGGAATTCTAAGTTATTTGATTAACATAGATACAGTATATTTTCTGATATTCTGTAATGGTACCTTGTCTGTTCCTACCCATTTGTGCCCCAAGGTCACCATATTTTCCTTCCTATGAACCTGTGAAGTGAATAGGCAATTGTGACTGTGTGACTTGCCGAAACATCAAGGTTCAGAGGAAATGTTGAAGCAATCTCCTCTTCCATACAGGGGCTGACATAGCAAAGAAGAATAAATAGCAAAGAATAGTGGACACCTTTCAACAAAGCTCTGTTATCATGGGATATTGTTTGAAATTTTGATAAATCCAAATTTGCCCATGCAACAATATGTAAGACAGAGGAGTTTTGTTGGCATAATTTCCCAATTGTGTAACTATGGTGAAGAAAAGTCATTTTGATCTGAAAATTATGGTTTGAATTTTGGGCATGGTAATCATTCTTGTGAATATTTAAATGTCTTTGGATTGCTCTCCACTGCTGTTGGGGGGGAAATCAAATATATATCTTGAGCCAGAAGGAAGCAGTGAACCACAATGTTAACACAAAACAAAGACATATGAGAGAATTTGCGGTATCATCTTTAAAAATGACATACTTTAATGTGTTTTCCATGGAACCACATCAGAATGGTGATGGGGCTTGCTCTCATGTGATTTATTTAAGGTTAAACACAAATATATGAACAATTTGGTGATGGAAAGTACAGTCAAGTCACAGATGACTTATGGCAATCCTTTAGGATTTTCAAGGCAAGAGACATTCAGAGGTGGTTTGCCATTGCCTGCCTCAGTGTTGAGTCCCTGGTATTCCTTGGAGGTCTCCCATCCAAATACTAGCCAGGAGCAACCCTGCTTAGGTTCTGAGGTCTGATGGCTAGCTCCACTGATGCTTTGCAAAGACAGGTTGGCCTGGCTTTTTTTTCTGCCTTATGTCTAGGCCAGAGCAAATGTCTAAAGTCTGTAGTTCAGAGTCTTGCTTGAAGGTACTAGTCTCATCCCACAATGAGGTCTGTTATTATAGGTGCTGATTCAGGGTTTCTAGCACCATAGAATACAGTCAAGAGGATCTGGTTGTCACTGGTTATAATCATTCAGAGGTAGGCCTCCATCAGTAACACCTGGGCCATCCAGATTTGGGCAAGAGCAATTTGCAACAATATATTTAGAATCCTAGGTGCAGAGTCAAATAAGTACTAGACCATACTGACCCCATTGTGGTAAAAAAAAAAAAAACAAATCTAGATACCGGTTTTATTAAAATCAGAACTAGGGCAATGTTATCTTTTCTGTGATTATGCTTTAACAAACTCTCCAGTGCTTCTATATCTATCTATACTATTATATAATCATGAGATGAGAGCCGCAAACTGCCAGGGTAAGAATGTTTTCTGGGGTGCTCCTATCGCTCTTTCTAATCCTGCAAGGCTGTGTTGTTCAGATGGGCTTTTTCTGGTCATGTGTTAATTGTTTTGTTCAAAGTTATTTTTATTATTATATCAAAATATAATAGGGCCAGGGCATTTTCGGTCCTGGCCCCTACCCGGTGAAATGAGCTCCCGGAGGAGCTGCGGGCCCTGTGGGAGCTTCCAGCTTTCCGCACGGCCCTGAAAACAGAGCTCTTCCACTAGGCTTATGATTGAGGCCAGGGTGAAGAGAAGATCTATAGGCCTCCCCAAAGGTGGAATATCCCACCATATGCCATTGGTGGGAGTCATCCTCTCCCTGATTCCCCAGCAAGGTTGGTTGCCGCTGGTTGTTGGGTAGCTTTTTAATTGTTGGTTTTAAGGGAAATAGGGGTTTTAGGAGAGTATATTTTATTCTGTAACCTGCCACGAACCGGCTTGCCGAGAGTGGCAGGAAATAATAATAATATAAAGGTAAAGGTATCCCCTGTGCAAGCACCGAGTCATGTCTGACCCTTGGGGTGACGCCCTCTAGCGTTTTCATGGCAGACTCAATACGGGGTGGTTTGCCAGTGCCTTCCCCAGTCATGACCGTTTACCCCCCAGCAAGCTGGGTACTCATTTTACTGACCTTGGAAGGATGGAAGGCTGAGTCGACCTTGAGCCGGCTGCTGTCCCCCCCCCCCTCCAATTCCCTGCAGCATCATGATTCATTTCTTCATCTCCAGGAGTTTTCCTGACTTTTCTCTGACCTTTTGCAAACCTGCTTTGCTCTGAAGTTTTGGTAAAGACTATAGTAAATCGTTGTTTGTGGGAGGAAAAATTTGGGAGTTCTGGCCAATATGGCAGCCATTTTCTCTGATCCTGTCACACTGTGGCAACAATTTCCTCCCTCTGCCACCAGGGCTTTTAATTAAAAAAACATCTGCTCTAGAATAGTATATTAATATACCATTGTAACAATAGGTTACAAGTCTCTAGACTTTTCCTTAAAGAGATATAAGGAAAAAAGATGTATCTTCTCAAGAGGAGCTTGACGGTTACTTCTTTAAAACAAATGAAAGCTGGGAATTCAGACAACTTTCTACACCTTTAGTTTCAATAATATATTGAGATAATGATAGTCTAATAGTGATTTTTTAATAAAGAAAATTGCAGACTGCGTGACCCAGAGAATAGGGGTGGCCACATCTGTGGAACTGGGGCAGGGAAACGGCCCTGCTGCTACACTTTATCTGCAGCTTCACTAGCAGTGGGGAAGCCAGAAAATCCTATTGCCTTGGGGAAGCCACCTAAGAGGCCTCAACAATAGGACTTGTCTTCAGAAGCTGTCAAATGATGCAGTTTGTCTAAGGAAGGCTGTTTTGTTGCTCAGAAGGGTTCAGATCAAATTGCTCTGAGAACGTAAACCAAATCCCTGATGGCTCTCTCCCTGTCTTAGGGACAGTCTCATCTTTCTTCTAAAGAGCACAGTTGACTTCCTAATGAAGCACACTGGGGCACTCTGTCTTTAGCACCCTTCATCAGGCTTCTTGTTTCCCATATTCCTTATTACAGTAGGAAAGGAAGTATAGACATAAGGAGAAAATCATTTATAGCCTGGGGATAAGATGGAGAAATAATAATAGCTTTATACAGGTCGTTCCTGAATCTACTTTCCTTTTCTTCTATACCTTGCTAATGTCCCTCTTTCACCGCTTCTTTCTTTCCCTGTATTCTTGTTGCATTTATTTCCTTCCGTTTTTCAGCAATTCTCCTGTTAGACATAGCTGAAGATCTTATGAAGAGAAGTTTTCTTACTAGATTTGAGATAGGCCAGCCATATGTTAGACATCTCATGAAGGAAAAAATCAATAACTTCCCACCAGTATGGAATGGTGCTGAAAAAGCCCTCCCTTGGTCCTATTGAAGACTTGTGCAATACAGGCTCTGGTATAACCACCGTGTGCACACACTAGACTGATTACCTTGTAATGTAAAACAAAAGTCCAGTGGCATTTAACAGCATGTGAAGGAAAATCATACCGACAAATTCTTTTTATGCAGAAGAATATGGGGGGAAGCAGAGACGCCTGCTTTGATCTTCATATATCAATCAGAAAACTCATGCTGAAATTCACAAAAGCTCATCCTGAAATAAGTATAAGTCTTTCAGTATTACTAAAGGGGGGATTGGGTGGGGGTGGAGGGGTCTGGGGGTTGAGATTTGGTTGAGGCCAAGGCAGTTGAGTTCAGAGGGGGCCCCCTGGCTTAGCCATGACAGCAGGCCCCCCATGAACATTTCCTCAAGGCAAGGAAGCTGAAGTTGATTCCTTATTCCCTGTTCATTCTTATGCGTGAAATCATTAAACCAACAATATTTAAAAGAGCTAGGAACCCCCAAACAAAGTTTGGATCTCCACATGTCATACACCCCCACATTCAGGGGACTTCCCCCTTCAATAGGACATATGCTGTTATCTTCTCCAAAGCCTGGTTCTTGTGTCAGCTGTTCCAAAGTGGGGTGCTGGACACTGGGGCCAGACTTTTAAGGGGTATTGTTTTATCATTTCACTAGCTTCAAAGCCCATTCCTAAGAACAGGCCTTGAAAGGGTCCCCTCCCCTGGCCAGGCAGCTTAAGGTATCTTTGGGTCACAGCTCGAAGCCAGATCAAGTGGGGTGGGCGGGAGGGGACTGGCCAGCTTGTTAGGGCCGGGACAGAGCTCCTTAGCAGGCAGTCAGCAGGCCAGGAGGCCCTCGTTAGCAGACCCTCCACCACGACCCTTTGCCCAGGGCCCTCTCCCCTTACCTGCTGCTGGCTCCAGGCACTGAGGCAAGTCTGAGAGCAAAGAGGCTAGAATCCAGGGATGGAGGGCGGGAGCTGCAGGGGCAGGGCCAATCAGCAAAGCTGGCTGCACCCTGATTGGCCCTATTTCAACTTGAACAGCCAGACACGTTCCACCCCCCCCAGGCTGTTTCACAAATATATAGAGGAACCATGGATAAGGATTGTGAGGTTTTATTATTGTAACTTGTCACAAGCCAGCTTGCTAGGAGCAGCACATAAAGAATCAAATAAATATGTATTATGGACTTCTGTATTAGTATTTTTATTGTATGTTTTATGCATTGTGAGCTACTGCAAGATGGCAGGTCCAAAGAGCCATAGCATATAAGTAAAATTAAATAAATAATATGTTTTGCTTTATTTTGCTAAGACAACTAATATGGGTGCCTGTTCTATCCATTTGTAAGTTATGTATAAACTAGTATAAGAAAGAGCTGAGTTTCACTGTGCTCAAAGGCCACAAATGTGGATTTTTGGAAATTGGTTTTGCTACCTGTGTTTCAGATCAAGGCAATTTTTACATATGTAAAGCCAGCACATTCAGGGCAAACAAGCACTAGATAGATAGGGTGATCTGACATTATATCTGGGCAAATGTAGCACTGGCAGACTTAGATAAAAGCCCCATTATTCAGGTGCTGTATAGATATGATAATGAAAGCAATCTTTGCATTGCACTGTTAAGAACCATTGTTGAGAAGTGACTCTGCAAATCTTAACAGCATGCGACTACATGTTCATTCACACTTGGCATTTTCAGTCCAAATCCAAATGCTGTTGTTTGTGAAACAAGATTTAAAAATAGCAGAGTTGTATATGTAGCTCTTCCATCAATCTATAAGGCTGTAATTCTGTCAATTTTAGCATGAATGTTTTTTTCTTCTGATGTTGAATTGTAGGTCTTAGTTTGCAATCAAAAGTGAAAAGGAAAAAGGGACTTTCAAGACCAAACTACATGACTTGCACATGTATACACCTTTCTGACCTCTTGTTTTTGTTTTTTCCATAAAGCAACAGGATCCTCATGAGGCTTTGAGTTTGAATAGAACAGCAGAGGGAGGAGCTGTTTCACCTTTTCTTTTTTAGCTGTTTTTCTATTGAGAATATTGCCTTAAACTGCTATATCACACACAAGAGAAAAAATATATGATAGGTGATTTTCCCAGGGGGAAAGTCATCTCCACATTGTTCTGCTCAAACTTGCAGCATCTCCTGATGCTGCTTTTTGTTTGGGGAATGCAGGGACATATAATGTGGACCTAAAACTTCTTTTGGTACTTTTTAAAACAGAAAACTTTTGCATTGAACATATAAAGCTGCCAAAGCATTTATTTATTTATTTAAATCATTTGTCCCCATTTTTCTCTCCCACAGCAACCTAAAGTGGCTTACATAATTTTTCTCTCCTTGATTTTATCCTCACAACAATCCTGTGAGGAAGGTGAGTCTGACAGAATGTGACTGGCCCAAGGTCACCCAGAGCTCTGATTGACAGCTGATCTTTAGGATCTCATGTGGCTCAAAGTCTCTCTCAGCACCTGCTATCTGAGATCCTTCCCGGGAGGCTCATACCACACCTTGTTTCCAAGTACCAGGGCATCTATGTCTCTGTTTCCTGCCATATAGAAGCAACTAGAAGCTCTTGACTTTTGGCTCTGTTCTTCTCATGGCTCTCTCTACCATTTGGCTAAGAATGTGCTCAGCAAGCTGGCAATCTCAGCAACCCCTTCCCACTTCCGGGGAGAATGCAGGTGCTAGGCTATTTGTGTCTTTAATTAGAAGCACAGAATAATTGGGCCCTCTGCAGTTGCTTGCTCAGAAAGCAAATCATTGTGAGAGGCTTTGGCATTGTGCAGGTGCCACCAGAAATGCAGCATCGTTCCACCAAAACAATCTGCCCTTTGTTTGCTAATTTCTAGCCCTTCAGGCATCCTCCGGAACTCTTTCCAGGGAAGAGCCATGGTCTTGGACATAAAGGGCTCAATTTTTCTGGCAAGCTGCATGACGCTTTGTGGAAGCCACTGTTTTTGAGGGTGGTAAAAGGAACTTGCTACTTTCCCAAGATCTCAACCCTGTTATTAATTCAGATGGGGTCCAGTGCTGGTGACCTATGAAATGTACAGTTATTTGTGTCACCACATATACATTTTATAATCACTTGAGATTATGAAAGAGATAGTACAAAATACAGACAATGGTTGATGGTATTTCAGAAATTCTTGTTTATAAAAACAGTGGTTTTTTTAACCAAATATTTAATCAGAAAGTCTTTTTTTCTCTAATGTGCTGATGAACAAAATATTGTTAATATCCTAATTATAATAGAAATAAAATGAATCAGTTTAGTTTTTGGTTTTTTTTTTGTTTGTTTTTAAAGTATGTAGAGACCAACCATATAACACCAGATTTTTTTGGGGGGGTGGAGGGGGGGAGGATGCATCATATAAGCAGTCATTTGTTGAACAACAACTAAAAAGCTCTTTAGCAAAGGAAAATAAAATTTATCTTTTCGTTCTAGATCTAAAGGCAGCTGAGTTTAGTGAAACAGGATCCCATTTGTCATAACCCTGTTGGGTCAGTCATGCTTTCTTGAAATTGTGCCACATTTAAAAAACTCAGCACTTATTCCACGCAGACCCTATTTTTGTGGGTACAAGAGAGTATTGCTGGTGTATTACAATGTAGTATATCAAATTCATATTACAGTTATTGTTCTCATACTAAATAAGGTGGTGGGGGAATGGAGGGACATCCATCTGTTGTCAGAGTCTTTGGAAGAGATGCTGTGGAAATGTTTGAATTAGCATTTCCACAGAAGACACAAAAGCAGTCCAAAAGAGTTATAGTGTGAACAGACAAGGCTCCCTTTAATCCATTTACCAAAGCACTTGCAGCTACAATTTGCAAACGCAGTAGATACTGAGCAAAAGAATTCATCTGTGGCTGCAAGCTGAGGATTAAGGAAGGTAATGTTAGGTGATAGCATTGTAAAGCCATGCATTTTTGTATGGCTGGTATGTAGCCAGTCTGGGTGTTTCTCTACAGAATTTCTCTAAAATCAGCAGAGGGAACTGCTGTAACAATAAATGCATTACAATCATAATAGCAAAATTGTTTGGAAACTTCAATGGATAAGGCTCATATAAATCAGTTAATTCAGTCTCCTCCCAAAACAATAATTACTCGTCATAAATCCAAACAGTAGCATAAGTCTCCATAGAAAGGTACTACAGGGTCCAGGCTTGGAAGGATAAAAGATTTCTAGGAACAAACTCATTTGTCTAAGTCATTAATCAATTTCAGTAAAGTCACAAATGCTCCAAAATGGTGCAGTGTTCGTTTTTTTTTTTAAATAAAAGACCCTTCTGTCTAGCCCTCTTCTGAGGAATAAATAAAATTTCTGCTTTTCCATATTTCTCCTGCTTGCTCACTAATATGTGACAGTGCAGGATGATCCTAAAATACAATAGCACATTATTAGTGAGTTTCTGAATATTTTTTCTGGCTTGGACTATAACTGTTTTTAATTAATATCAAAAATCATTGTTAAGGACTAGAAAGGAATGCCCTAGGCTGGATGTCTGCTCAAGGATGCTGCCTGAAATGAAATATTAATGTTGAATGAAATTCTGATTTAAGTTACAATCAAAGTCTTAGCTAAGCCCAGAAGGCACATCAATGCAACAAAGTGTAGATAGCGAAGGTTAGTGATAAATTACTAGTTTTCAGTTTCTCACCAGATTTGATTGCCCCGGGGGTTCCTTCCCTGCAGTTTATTCAGCAGCATTGTAGAACCACTTTTTTGAGATATATGCTTTTTAGATATTTGTACCCATCTAGTTATCATTTGAAGTACTGTCAGACTGACTAATGGGAATTGCTACGTGTTATCTAAACAAGGAGAAAGCAAAGCTATTGGGTATTGCACAGAGACCAGTTTTCACTTCTGTCCCATTTGGTGACACACAAAGAGCCCTTGCAACTTCCCTAAAGCTCGTGCCTCAACTAGACCAGGTAAAAAGCTTTAGCAAGGCTGGTATGAAAAAGGGAACCTTCCCTCCAGGCATAGGCGCTAATAGTTTCTCAACAGCTTTCTCTCAGCACACTGTGTGGATGGATGCTAATAAAAGCTGCAACTTGATCTTGGGAATATGTTATCAATTTGTGATACACTAGCAGGTGAGACCTAGAGACAGCCCGGAGATATTAAATACTGGGAAATAATGCCTGCAGGGTGGAGTTCAGATGAAGGCTGCTGCCTCGAGCTGAACAGTAATATACAATAGTATACCACACTAAGATTACAGGCAGAGCCTTGGCCAAATAGGGTTGTTCAGGAGGTGTAGTGAAACAGCAAAGTCTAGACAACAGATGTTTGTGAGTGTGAAAGAATAAAAATAACTGATATCATCCTGAATTCCAGTTAGGGATAACAGTTCCTTTACCTTATGGGAACCTAATCTGAGCATACCTTTTATTGACACAGCCTCTAAGGGTGACAGAGTATGATGCTTGTTGATCATTTTTTGGTCCCTCCAGGCTAGAAGTTGGTCTGGAACAACTTAATTTTTGTCTTAAACAGCTCAATTGCTAACAGTTTTATGTTCTGCAAGTCCAGACAGCATATAATTTCCGGATTCCAAGCCCAGAGTTCTAACCACACCTTCACTGTTCTGTTTCACCAAGCTACTCTTGATTTGACAGAAAGCAAGTGTCACAGAATCATTTCCCAAGAGTGAACAAGCTCTTATGCTCTTTCTGCACTGGCACAGCCCAATTGCGACCTAAGACAGAACAAAAACTAACTGCGGGTTCACCAATTTTATATTGGCACCTCAGCCCACAAAGTCTGCCAACCATATATTTTTCTCTAATTACCACATGGC
Organism: Paroedura picta; assembly: GCF_049243985.1. NCBI lineage: Eukaryota > Metazoa > Chordata > Lepidosauria > Squamata > Gekkonidae > Paroedura > Paroedura picta. Next base: position 96,435,199 of record NC_135372.1, on the reverse strand, counting down.
CTGATGAGGATCTGACTGAAAAGTTAGCATGCAAGAAGTCCAGTTTCTTAGTACACAACATGTTCACTTCTTATAGAATCACACAGTACTATAAGTTATAGGCAGACAGCTAGGCATTGTGGGGCTGTAGGCACAAGTACACATCAAACTACTATGGAGAAAAACACGTTTTCCTAAATAAAAAATTAAATTTATTCATACAGAACCAAATTAACATTAAAACCAGACTATTTGGAACTGAAGATACAATTACATAGTAATTCATATCTGCCATTTCTAAAACTATTAGGGTGTGAGAACAAGGTGGAAAAAACTAAATTGTCATACCAGAAGTAAACAAGACCCTGAACAACAACACAGGCAGGCAAAAAACCAAACTGGAGTATGAGTGTTTCTCAGAATGACAGCAAAGCCTCTGGTAGAATCAGTCACAGGGTTAGTTGGAGAATAATCGAGGTCCTTCAAGTCATAATGACCTCATGAAATCTGCTGGCCATTAAGTAGATTAACGTTCTGATGGGTTTCTTACTAGGAGCAAGATAGATGGAAAGGAATCCAAAGCGGCACTGATTAAAACATTTGCAGTATATGGAAAAGTATCCCCCCCCCAGTAGGCACTTGCACACCTTTTGACACTCAAAAGTATGACAATAGAAGGCACATCCTGAGCCTTCGGGGAGGGCGGTATATAAATACAATAAATAAATAAGTAAACATGCTGTAGCAGAAAAAAAATTCTCCCAATTTAAAGAAGACAATAACATCCACACACAGCTGCAGCATTTCATAGAAAAGTTTGATATTACTAAAATAATTCACAAAAGTTAAAACAGTCATTGATAATGTGGAAACGTAACAAGACCAACATTTGTTCCTAGCTAATACTACTAATCCATTTTTCTGTAATGTATAGAAAGTTTTAAAATGTGTATATGCTCTTGAGATGTTACTGTTATAATATGTACAGAATATACGCTTGTAATATGTATCAATTAACAGTGAAAAATGCAACTTGGAAAACAAGTCTTGTGGTACCTAAATAAAACCTTTTTGTTACAGCATAAAACTTTTGTGGAGTAGAGTCCATGTCTTCAGAAGCTATTAGGAAACCTCACCGTTTATGCACTGGGAACTTCACTGCCCCACCTCCCATGCAGGAGCACAAATAGGGGGCGGATGAGGTGCACCAGGCCAAATGCTCCCTCGTGTGGGTGCAGGAAGAGGTGGGGCAACCTGCCACGACTAAAACTCCAGCCTGCAGCTGGACATGAAACCTCCAGTGCGTAAACGGTCCTGGGGAGGCTTTGGGGAATGGAAACTCCTTTTTGTAGACCTTTTCAAAGTTAATGCAAATACAAGACTTACTCAAGCATCTGAAGAAATGGGCTGTTGGTAAATGTAGAATTTAGACTGGTTACTTACTAAAACAGTTCTGTTTGGATTTTGTCTTTACATATTGCATCATACACATACATTATAAGTATGCTTCTCTATGCCCTTTCAAATCAGTGTTCGGGAGCCAAGGGACCAAACCCTATGAAGATAGGTTGAGGGACTTGGGAATGTTCAGCCTGGAGAAAAGAAGGTTGAGAGGGGACATGATAGCCCTCTTTAAGTATTTGAAAGGTTGTCACTTGGAGGAGGGCAGGATGCTGTTTCTGCTGGCTGCAGAGGAGAGGACACGCAGTAATGGGTTTAAACTTCAAGTACAACGATATAGGCTAGATATCAGGAAAAAGTTCTTCACAGTCAGAGTAGTTCAGCAGTGGAATAGGCTGCCTAAGGAGGTGGTGAGCTCCCCCTCACTGGAAGTCTTCAAGCAAAGGTTGGATACACACTTTTCTTGGATGCTTTAGGATGCTTAGGGCTAATCCTGCGTTGAGCAGGGGGTTGGACGATGGCCTGTATGGCCCCTTCCAACTCTATGATTCTATGAGTAAAGTATTTTCATTATATCAGATCAATGACTGAAAAATATATTTTGAGTAGACTTATAACTACGCAGTCTGCTTTAAAAAACAGCACTTGTGGAGACCGAGGGAAAGATCCTATCAGGCTTTCCATTTCCCTCTTAATCATTTGCCATCCTTTATGTGGCTTCTGAAAAACAACTGATACTATACAAAGGTCTAAAGCTTATACCAAGAAGATCCAAAAAGATTCTGGGAAACTTTTCAACTTCAGAATAGTTGATTTCAGGATGCTGCCAGCTTTCTGTTTCTATATCCAACTAGAGACAACAGAACACAGTTGTACCCAAGATGGTATGCAAAATATGGTGAAGTTCTAGGATATTAAGTGGATAGGTTTAGGTCATGATTATTACTTCCATTTCATGTGCTGCACATACTCTAATTACATGGTGCCATTGATGCATTGCTGTCCATGTTGCAGTCGACACTAGAAATGTATTCCATATTATATTTGTAACAACTTTATATCTCCTCTCAGCTGAAGACTACCCAGCAGGTCACAGGTATAACACATCCATCAACCTCAGTCAGAAAGCTTTTGCATTAAATGATGCTTCTCTGTCTACCTGGGTTGCATATAATGAATCTTGCTGATGCTGGGAAGCAGGTGTTGAAAATAAAGTGGTGAAATACGAACCATCCTGGTAATCTGAGCTGCTGAAGGTATAAGCCTACTGAAGCAAAACAAGATGTACAATGGAAACCAAAGGCTGCTCTTTTCATGAAATGAGGCTGCCCTTATAATGTCTGTGCCTTCCAAGAACATGAATAAAATGACAGCAGCAGGGCAATTAGAACCAGAACCTTATACTGTGTTCTTGTTCTCAGCAATCATCTGATACTAGGCTGTCCCATGGGAAAGTGACAGGGCTAACACTCATACCATCCTTGAGATCAACACAGCTGAGCAGACTGACTGACGGATGGTATGCTAAAACTTCACACCACGACTCCTGCCCAAGCTGGATCCATCTCAAAGCATGTTGTGATATACCCTGGACCATCATGTGGATTGAGTAGACTGGCTTAAAGTGAATGGAGCCCCAGGTGACCAAAAAATACTCTTAAAGGGAAAAAGAACTGCCCACCACATACCTTTCCGGAGTTGTTGAAGAGACCATCAGATACTTTGGGCAAGGTAGGATCCCAGCACCTGTCAGCTAGATGGCAGAGTGGTCTGGCTGGCTCATTTATCATTTAGGATGCCTGGCAAGGACCTATACTTGGTCCTTCTTTTTCTTTCTCAGCATGTGCATGTTGGAAGAAAGGTCACAGCAGATGGGGGGGGGGTAAAGATCAGCCTAGAGATTAGAGAGGCATTTTTAGCCAACCAATCGCTGGCCATGATCTGAGTAATGACTCGCTGACAGCACAAGGTGGAAACATTACTGCAGAGAAAGCAGAAAATAAGCCCAGGGCTGAATATGTTCTGCATTTCCTGGGACACCCCCCCTCCTTTTGTCTTACTTATGCCAATGTGTCGGCGGGGGGGGGGGGGGTTAGTCCTTTTGCAAGCTGGGTTGTCTCTGTTCCCCTTTTCTTCTCTCATATCTTCCATTTCCCCCTCCCCTTATTTTTACTTCTCACCTCCTGTCTTCCTCACTCCTTCATCATCAGTATATTTATCCTGCTATCAGATGATCACGCCTAAGATCATACAATGCTCTGTTATCAGCTGACTTAAAAAATCGCAAAGCAAATTTCTCCAAGAAAACAGATACAGACTTGTTTTAATATGTGCCATAGATTTCTAGTACATTCTTGGGCAAGTCACTCTGCCATTTTGGTCTGTGCCCATGCCCTTTGAGTCATTGCTGTTCATTGTAAAAATGTTGCAAGATAGTGCATTGAATCTGCAGAGAATACTGCTGTTCAGTGGGTGGATTTTACATTAGGATAGAAGAACAGTAGGAAATTCTCCTCTAGCTACCAAGCCTGGAAGTACAATCTGGTCAGTGGGCATACATGCCAAGATGGATACCACAAGAAGCAGTTTCAGAAAGCACAAAAGAAACTGATTCCCATTGACGAAAACCTGCTGTGAGAGAATCAGGCCATGATATGCCCTCTTGTGGTGGTTTGTATACTCGCCACAGAAAATGCCTGAATGGTTGACACAATTCAAAAAGGAATAGCATGAAAAGGCCTTCTACTGTAACCAATTTTAAATCCAAAGCCAGTCTGTTGTAATTAGCTTAATAAAGATGTAATATACTTCTGTCTGTATTATTGCTAGTGGTCAGCATAGCAGCCCACTTTGTTTTCTTGACATAGTCAATCCAGAATTATCCTGAACCAGGAATTTTATTTTGATTTTCATGTATAGTCTACCTTTCTCATTGGGCCTCAAGGTAGTTTAGAAGTACAATAGAACTATTCTATCCATCAGCAACATATGACAACATTTGAATCTAAAGATTCGTGGAAAGCAACATAATATAGTGGGACAGGAAGAAAAAACATAACCCCTATACAATCCATCCCCCTTCAAGGATCGCTGCCTTGTTGTGGCAAGGGGGGTTGCGTAGTTCAGTGAAGCTATGAGCTATACCGTGCAGGGCCACCCAAGACGCTCTGACAAAAGGTGATCCACTGGAGAAGGAAATGGCAAACCACTCCAGTATCTTTGCCATGAAAACTCTATGGACAGTTCCAAAAGGCAAAACGTTATGACGCCGGAAGATGAGCCCCTCAGGTCGGAAGGTGTCCAATATGCTACTGGGGATGAGCAGACGGCTAGTACGAGTAGCGCCAGAATGAATGAAGCGACTGGGCCAAAGCTGAAAGGACGCTCAGTTGTGGAAGTAACTGGTGGCGAAAAGACAGTCCGATGCTGTAAAGATTTTTATTCCATAGGAACCTGGAACGTCAGATCCATGAATCAAGGCAAGCTGGACGTGGTTAAACAAGAAATGACAAGACTGAACATCGACATTTTAGGAATCAGTGAACTAAAATGGACAGGAATGGGTGAATTTAATTCAGATGACCATCAGGTATACTACTGTGGACAAGAATCGCGCAGAAGAAATGGAGTAGCCTTCATAATCAATAAGAGAGTAGGAAAAGCAGTCTTGGGATACAATCCCCAAATTGACAGAATGATCTCAGTTCGAATCCAAGGCAAACCATTCAACATCACAGAGATCCAGGTCTATGCCCCAACCACTGCTTCTGAAGAGGATGAAGTTAACCAGTTCTATGAAGCCTTACAACACCTTCTAGAAGCAACGCCCAAAAATGTGTGCTTATCATCGTGGGGGATTGGAATGCTAAAGTAGGAAGCCAAAAGATAACCGGGATAACAGGCAAGTTTGGCCTTGGAGTACAAAATGGAGCAGGGCACAGGCTGGTAGAATTTTGTCAAGAGAATACAATGGTCATAGCAAACACTCTTTTCCAACAACCCAAGAGACGACTCTACACATGGACATCACCAGACGGTCAACACAGAAATCAGATTGACTATATGCTCTGCAGCCAAAGATGGAAAAGTTCTATCCAGTCAATAAAAACAAGACCAGGAGCTGATTGTGGTTCAGATCATGAGCTTCTTGTTGCAAAATTTAGGCTTAAATTGAAGAAAGTAGGGAAAACCACTAGGCCACTCAGGTATGAACTAAATCATATCCCCAACGAATACACAGTAGAGGTGACAAATAGATTTAAGGAATTAGATCTGATAGACAGAGTGCCTGAAGAACTATGGACGGAGGTTCGCGACATTGTACAAGAGGTAGCAACTAAAACCATCCCAAAGAAAAAGAAATGCAAGAAATCAAAATGGCTGTCTGAGGAAGCTTTACAAATAGCTAAGGAGAGAAGGGAAGTGAAAGGCAAGGGAGAAAGAGAAAGATACACCCAATTGAATGCAGAATTCCAGAGAAAAGCTAGAAGAGATAAGAATGCCTTCTTAAATGAACAGTGCAAACAAATAAAAGAAAACAATAGAATGGGGAGGACCAGAGATCTTTTCAAGAAAATTGGAGATATGAAGAGAACGTTTCATGCAAAGATGGATATGATAAGGGACCAAAATGGTAGGGACCTCACAGAAGCAGAAGAGATAAAACAAAGGTGGCAAAATTATACAGAAGAACTATACAAGAGCGAGCTTAACATCCCTGATGACCACAATGGGGTAGTTACTGACCTGGAGCCAGACATCCTGGAATGTGAAGTCAAATGGGCCTTAGGAAGTCTGAGCAACAATAAAGCTAGTGGTGGTGACAGCATTCCAGTTGAACTATTCAAAATCTTAAAGGACGATGCAGTAAAAGTGCTACACTCAATATGCCAGCAAATTTGGAAAACTCAACAATGGCCACAGGATTGGAAAAGGTCAGTTTACATTCCAATCCCAAAGAAGGGCAATGCCAAAGAATGTTCAAACTACCGCACCATTGTACTAATTTCTCATGCTAGCAAAGTTATGCTCAAAATCCTACAAGCTAGGCTCCAGCAATATGTGGACCGAGAACTTCCACAAGTACAGGCAGGATTTCCAAGAGGCAGAGGAACTAGAGATCAAATTGCCAACATACGCTGGATCATGGAGAAAGCTAGGGAGTACCAGAAGAACGTCTACTTCTGCTTCATTGACTATACTAAAGCCTTTGATTGTGTGGAGCACAACAAATTGTGGCAAGTTCTTAAAGAGATGGGAATACCAGAGCATCTTATTTTTCTCTTGAGAAATTTATATGCAGGTCAAGAAGCAACAGTGAGAACCGAACATGGAATCACTAACTGGTTCAAAATTGAGAAAGGAGTTCGGCAAGGCTGTATACTGTCGCCTTGCCTATTTAACTTGTATGCAGAGCACATCATGAGAAATGCGGGATTAGAGGAGTCACAAATTGGGATCAAGATTGCAGGGAGAAATATCAACAACCTCAGATATGCAGATGATACCACTCTAATGGCAGAAAGTGAAGAGGAACTAAAGAGCCTGTTGATGCGGGTGAAGGAGGAGAGTGCAAAAGTTGGCTTGAAACTCAACATCAAGAAAACAAAGATCATGGCATCCGGCCCTCTCAATTCATGGCAAATAGATGGGGAAGAAATGGAGATAGTGACAGATTTTATTTTCCTGGGCTCCAAGATCACTGCAGATGGGGACTGCAGCAAAGAAATTAAAAGACGCTTGCTCCTGGAGAGGAAAGCTATGGCAAATCTAGACAGCATCCTAATAAGCAGAGACATCACCCTGCCAACAAAAGTGCGTTTAGTGAAGGCTATGGTATTCCCAGTTGCAATGTATGGCTGCGAAAGTTGGACCATAAGGAAGGCCGAGCGTCAAAGAATTGAGGCTTTTGAACTCTGGTGCTGGAGAAGACTCTTGTGAGTCCCTTGGACTGCAAGGCGAACAAACCGGTCAATCCTAGAGGAGATCAGCCCTGACTGCTCTTTAGAAGGCCAGATCCTGAAGATGAAACTCAAATACTTTGGCCACCTCATGAGAAGGAAGGACTCCCTGGAGAAGAGCCTAATGCTGGGAGTGATCGAGGGCAAAAGAAGAAGGGGACGACAGAGAATGAGGTGGCTGGATGGAGTCACTGAAGCAGTAGGTGCAAACTTAAATGGACTCCGGGGAATGGTAGAGGACAGGAAGGCCTGGAGGATCATTGTCCATGGGGTCGCGATGGGTCGGACACGACTTCGCACATAACAACAACAACAATACAATCCATTACATCACAGGTCTACCTCTCTACAAGAATGCCTTCCTGAACAATTATGTGTTGCACATTTTCAAATCAATAGGACCAGGGGGTTTTCCTAGTAAACTTGGGCACATTGTTCTATAACATGGGAGCCACTGCAGAATATCCTTATGACTGAGTAGTAGTTGATTCTGCTTGTTTGCACGTTGGCACCTTCAGAAGGCTTTGATAAGAAAAACTTACAGTAGGGCATAGCAGGAGGAGTGGTCCTACAAATACCTGTGTCCAGTGTAATTTTCACTCTGTGGGTGATAGTTAGAATATGGAATAGAGCCCAGTAACTGACCAGTAACCAATGGGGGTGGCTGCAGAGTATGAGTAACAGATTCCACTCAGCACCTGATAATAGCTGGAGTTTCTTGAGTGGCTAAGGGCAGAGCGATATAGAGTGCATTACAATAGTCTAACCTTGTGGTAAAAATTGCATGGATTCTCATGGCCAAATTTCTTGAGTGAAGCCATCTTCCGAACTAAGGGGAGTTGGTAGAACACATTTTTTTCCTGCTTGATCATCTTATTTACCCACTACAAAAGCTGGGCCCATAGTCACTCCAAGGCTCTCAGTGAGAGACAGTAGGACTCTGTCAAAATTACTTCTGCATTGTCAGAATTCAGTTTCAGGTTCAACTGCAGCAGTCAGGCATTAGTTCAGAGAACCCATAGTATCACTAAGCAATTTGAATACAATACGGGTTGTCATGACTACATTAATGGCACCCTATTCTATAACTGGGAATGATTTTTCCGAAAGGCTTCACATAGGTTTTGAACAGCATGGAGGAGGAAATTGAGGCAGGTCCCACATTGTAGAAAGTTTGTCTGCTATAGCAATCTTCAAAGTTCTTGAGAGTCCATCTCAAGCTATAACTGGACAATATTCCTCTCATGCCAGCTGTTGTGGAATAATTGTACTGGAATCCGTTATGCAACTGGAAAATAACACTGTGACATCTGGAATGGAATGGAAAGTGAACTAGTGAAGGATATATAGAGTGATGAGCCATCTTCCCCTCTGAATAGTGTTGTGGAGTTCATGATTAGGAATTATCTCAGATTTCCATACTGTCCAAAGGGCTGCATCTCAAAAATACTTGCTTCTGAATCGGCTCCTTTTGTGACTTCTGCCCTGTCATCAGGAGAGTATTAATGTGCAGAAACAGTTTAATCTCTAGCGCTAACTGGGGCAGATCCTGATTTAGACAAAGGAGGAAAAGAAAGCTGTTTAGAACATTTCCTGTGCTACATATCATGGCCCATCCAAGATTTCAGCAAAAATGCTTAAACCTGTTGTTTTTTAATGTAGTGTCTATGGTAAAAGCAGCAGGACACTGTCTCTGTTGGTGCCATGTATTGCACAGACATCCTCTCCTCCCAAACCATTTTGGATTTGAGCCAGTAAGTTAACCCTGTGGGATGTTCTAGAAATGTTCCAGCTAATGGAAGCTTTGTCTGTACATCTAAAATAGATGTCACTTCCAACAACAGTAATGCTGAAGCAGGAAACTGCAAGAGAAGTACATACAAGGGTGCTTTCAGTTAAAGATTTTGTAGTAATCTGAATTTAAAAACAAAGTGGCTAGTTACCCACAACCAACTTTTTTAGGGTACTAGTGCAATGACCACTGTGCCAAAACAGCAACAGTAGTATTTACAATAAAGAGGCACTGTCCAATTTACTTCCCAATTTTAACACTGCCACTGTAACTGAAACTTTCAGGGCATTTCTGCACATGGGGAATGTACTGTGCCAGCCACTGGAGGCAGGCGGCATATTCCGGCCCCTTCAGATGACATTGCCTACCTCCAGCAGCTGGCTCATGATATCCGCCATTTCAAGCTGCAATGAGGAATCCCAAAAAGTGAATTCACCACCCGGAAAAGCGTGACCCCCCAGCAAACAACCTGCCCACAAGCAGCGGGAAGGAGGTTTGGAGTGGGAAACGTGCTTTAGCCTATGTCCCGCCCCCATTCCTGCCCTCCTCCTTTCCTTCCCTTTTTAGTCTGTATCTTTAGTTATTTAATCAATTTGAGTGTATACCGCCCCCCACTTGACCAGTTCATTTCCACTTACTTGTAATACTCTATGTAGGCCTTCCCTATCCTTGATCCTGAAGATACAGTTGATACAAAATGCAGCCACTCGGATCCTTATGGAGAACTTATATTCAACCTGTACTCCAGCAGTTGCATTGGTTGCCAATTAAATTCTGAATAAAGTTGAAGGTGCTAGTTTTAACCTTTAAGGCCTAATGCAGACTGGGACCTGCATACTTGAGGTACCATCTCTCCGTATATGTCACCCCCCCCCCAAAGAACTCTGCAGTCAGCAAATTCTAATCTGCTGAGGATCCCTCCACCAAGCAGGTGTACCTGACCTCAACCATAGCCAGGGGCTTTTCAACACTGGCTCTGGCCTGGTGGAATGAGCTGCTAGGAGAATTCTCAAAGTGCTGAAGGGCCTGCAAAACTGTGCTGTTCCACTGGCCATTTTGTTGAGGTCTCGACTGCACCACAGTCATCTATCTGGGCCCCCTGCCTACCCCCACTCCAGAGGTTGCTGCTGGATGGGTACCCCCTGTCCAAACCAGGCCTTTCTGACATACATGTCAATTTGTTCACCTGGCTCACTGGTATATTATAATTAGAAGAAATTGGTTTTAACCAACTTTTATTTTATTCAGATTTATGTCTATTTGTATTCATTTTACTGTTATCCACCGCTCTGAGACCATTTTTGGAAATGGGTGGTTTAGAAATCTCAGAAATAAACAAGCAACAAAACAAAGGATTACTCTTGTTTTACGGGATCCTGTTTTTTCTGTCTCTCTAAGAAGCTAAGACCACTGATTTATCTCCTCATATCCTAAGTGCAACAGCTGTATTTGCTCCAGTCGTTTCATAGAGACAATAGCCTGCAATAGGTCTCTCTCTGTTACAATGTTCCCTCCCCCATTTTTAACTGTGGTTATAAAGGTGCTTGCAAAATTACTGCATAATTAATCAGTGCATCTGATTAAGTGAGGTTTGACTCACAAAAGCTTATACTGAAATAAAATTCATTTAGGTGAGAGGCAGCAGAACAAAGTCTGAACCCAGTGGCACCTTTATGCCCAACAAATAAAATTAGGGTTATAAAATAAAATCCAGTCAGTCCTTGTAAATTGCCACCACTGCAACAGACTAGCACAAAAAATTACTATGTGGAGTAGAACTCTGGCCATGGCTCATTGGTAGAGCATTTGCTTACAGAAGGTCCCAATTCCTGGCATCTCCAGTCAAAATAATCGGACAGTAAGTGATGTGAAGGTTCTTTGCCTGGTGAGTCACTGATAGTCAGAGTAGACAGTGCTGACCTTGATCAATCAGTTGCCTGACTCAGTATGGCCCATTATGCATGGAGTGGAAGGTCCGCATTCGGGGTGGAATGGCGGCGGCTAAAATCACCAATTATGCACGCTGCAGGTGGCAACCGGGCGCAGAGTCAACGTATGCCGCTGAAAAAGCCACGTTAGCGAGATGTGGAAAAAAGTGGAGCTTCCCGGGACCAGGGCACAACCAGAAGCGACTCCGGAGTAGCCGCATGCATAATCGGATACTCTGGGTTTTGCCGCCGTTGCGTTCCGTCCCGTGCATAAGCGGTTTGCTTCGCTTCTTCCTGCTCCTCGTTCTCCATGCCGCTGTTTCAGCGACCATGCATATTACGTCATTAAGGCACATTCATGCATACTTTAAGTGAATAATAAACCCATTGGAAGTGGTTGCAGATTTTTTTCATGAAGACTGCAGGGAAACAAGCACATAGAATTAGCATTTTAATACAGAAATGACAGTAAAGGAGACACTGTTCCTAACTATCATATCATAATGAAGATGGTCTTCCCATATTGATAAATATGGGAAAGGAAACAGAGGTCACACATCCAAATGTAGTTGGCAATCTTTACTGTGTTGTTTTCTTCTTCCTTGTTATTCAGAATGGATACATAGTACAATTTTCGCTCTAAGTATTATTACATCTTTCTGCTGCAGATACCCTTTCCTTTAGATTTTGCATTGAACAGGTGCCCTAGTGCTGGTTAGTATGTGTATGTGCCAGGAAAAAAAACATAGTTATTTGAGATGGGATGGCATTGATAGTCCTCTGGGAATGCTGCTTCTTGCAGGCCTCTACTGTTTTATTCATCCTCCCCCCAAAAGCCTCTGTCTGGCCGTATGCAATTGGCCTCTGGGGTGCAATGTGATATGGTAAACTGCTACATGGGCTTGATTATACCAGCCCGATGTAGGGAAGGCTTTTCTATTGTGCTGCTGGGATTCAGACCATTATGGAATTATTTTTGAAAGGGCAGAAGGAGGAAGGGCAATGGTATTAACAGTTCATAATCCTAGGTAGCACTTTCCCCTTGTTTTAATATAGGAAGGCAAAAGAAAAGCTCTGGATTGTAAGAGATGGCATTTATCCTTCATCACTTTCAGACCTCAGAGTACGCATAGCCACTCCATGCATAAGGTTATCTACAGTTTACAGAGGAGCATCCTTTGAAAGCATGGAAAGCAAATATTGTGTATATTTTAAAAATGCATTGGCCATTTTGGGGCAGGTCAACATGACCTGATAAATGTTCAACAAATTTAATATATACATTAAAATTAATTGACTTCCACTCATTCAGGAAACCCTTCCAGGGCCATCACGAAATCCTCGAGAAAGCCTGCTTTAACATAACTTTTAAAATTCCCATACAGCAATGCAGAATGAATCCCACCCCTGCTACAATCTCTCCTATACCCCCAAATTATGGCACATCTTAAGATGTTAAGTTCATGGCCAATAACAGCTCTGGCATCATGTCAGGCATACTTAGAACATACATAAGGGGACTTTGGTTATGGGAAATCTAGAGAAATGACATGTCACACAGCTAACCAAGGGAGAGAACAAATGTTGTAAGATATATCTAATGCCACTCAGACACCTTACAGGTACTTACACATCCCCTACTCCCAATGTTTGTGCTCCTGCCAACTGAACATAGTTGAAATAGTGGAACATATGTTATTATACTGCCTATTTAACAAGATCATTCATTTCACATATCTCACCCATTCTAAGTTTCCAGGAAGATTTGATAAATTATATACATATCTCCTTCTTGGCAATCGATGTAATGAGACTACCTCTAAAGAGGCCAAATTCTGTGTTGAGGCTTTGACCATTTGACCATAAGAAAGCAGATATCCCAAACCCTTTAATAACTTTTTATCTAGAATCAGCTTATACCTATAAGGTTACAAATTTTAAGCCTTGTATTTTAATTTTATATTTGTTTGTTAAGTGGGCTGGTAAACTGCTTGACTGATCTTCAATTGAAACAAATATTGATGATGATTTCCTGGAATGGTGGTGGGCCACAGCATCTGATTATTACCCTGGCCTTAAAGATCTAAGTGATTAAGGTGTCACATCTTGGGGTTCCACCTTTTTCTTAACAATCTGTGGCTTTAACAATTAGATAACCCAACAATGATTCTTTGATTCAAACAGAACACCAGGCAGAGCATTAGAAAAAGTGCAGATAAGTAGGTATGTGAGACAAGGATGCACACTGGTCAGCTATTTGTACTTTATTGTGTCTTACAGTTTAAAAGACTGTCAAAATACGGCACTGTGAAATGGGTTGCCCCCCCCCCACATTTTACCTGAATCCTGTTTAAAGCAGACTCCCGAAATTCCCACTTAAATACCTTCTTTCCAGTACTTAAATCCTATGAAACAACAAAGTGTTACTTGTCTGACCTTAATACTGCAAACTGTTTCTACTGCTCAGTGAGGCAAAAGATAGAGGATGGATTTGGACAACTGGAAGAGGTGGCCGAAGGGCATCTTGCTGTGGTATCATGACTTTTCATTAGCAAGAATCATTATACTGCCCCCTAGTGGATAGCTTTCCATGAAGATAAATTCCGGTGGGTTGCTGTGTTGGTCTAAAGCAGAATGTTTGAGTCCTGTGGCATGTATAAGACCCACAAAGTTTTATTCAAGGTACTAGAGGCAAAGCCCAGTGTGCCCAGGAATGCACCGGACACTAGGATTCATGCCTGGATTGTGGCCTTCGTTTCCAGGAAGAGCAGAGTAATCTGTTTCTATTGGTGGCACACCCCCAGGGATGGGCAATCAGGTAGGGAGTGAGTTGTCAGTTTGGATTTTATAAGGTTTATTGATAAGTTTTTGTTGTATAAAACCTTATGGGTCTTCAAGGTGTCAACGGACTCAGCTTTGTTGATATAAAAACATGTTTTTGTCTGTGTCATTAAGCCTCTTATGGTTACCCCATAAGGTTTTCAAGGCCAGAGAGGCTCAGAGGTAGCTTGCCATTGCCTCTGCACAGCAACCTCATGTATCTCAACCATGTTCTAACTAGGTCTCACTATCCCAAACTTCTGAAATCTGACAAGATCAGAAAACCTGGCTATCCATGTCAGGGCTGATATAGTATAACTTTATTTTGCTCTCTGCCCACAAGGGAATATGTGTGTTCTATCAGCGCTAGAGAGGGTTGATTAGATTTGTGACTTTTATATTCACAAAAGGAGAACTCCCTTTTTCTCTTTCCTTTCTTCTAGAAATCCTTGGTACAACCTGAAAACCTGTTTTGCACACAGCATGATCTAATCCAATTAAGTTTGAGCACATAATTTGTTCCATTTTAAGACTCTTACAAGCTGTAGATTTGGGGTATTTCCACCATACCCTCTGAAACATCTCCCTCCTCTTTTCTGTACTGAATATAGCCTGATAAGGAGTTCTGGAGGAGGAGAAGAGTTGGTTTTTATATGCCATTTTTTTCTACCAGGAGTCACAAAGTGGCTTATAATCACCTTCCCTTTCTTCTTCCCACACCAGATGCCCTGTGAAGTATATGAGGCTGAAAGAACAGCCCTATCAGTGCTGTGATGAGCCCAAGGTCATCCAGGGGAGCAGGTGGGGGAGTGGGGAATCAAACCCAGCTTGCCAGGTTGCCAGGTTAGACACCACCGTTCTTAACCACTACACCACTTACCCTAACCCTAACCACTGCATCAAGCTGGCTCTTCTCGAAGTTCCAATATTCTGACTGGTTCACTCTCCCATTTCTTCCAATATACTTCAAAAATTTCCTTCATTGTTATCTGTCACTTGTGCCCAGCAGTCCCATCCAACACATATTCAATTGCCTTTTTCCTATTTTGCATATATAATTTTGCAGCTTCTAACCACATTTTCTAAGAGCCTCTTGTGGTGCAGAGTGGTAAGGCAGCAGACATGCTGCCCATGAGGTTGGGAGTTCTGCCCATGAGGTTGGGAGTTCAATCCCAGCAGCCGGCTCAAGGTTGACTCAGCCTTCCATCCTTCTGAGGTCGGTAAAATGAGTACCCAGCTTGCTGGGGGATAAATGGTAATGACTGGGGAAGGCACTGGCAAACCACCCCATATTGAGCCTGCCAATATGGCAGGCTCAATATGGCAGGCTCAATAAGGCACAGAGGATACCTTTACCTTTAACAATATTTTCTACCAGCTCTTCTCTTCATTCAGCTCATTTTGAAACACTTCCATCCACCTTTCTTACCATTCCTCCTACCATTTTTGTTCTGAATCTTCCAAAAACTGAACTAACAACTCCATATTCATATCTTCAGCTAGCTGTTGTATATCTTCCTGCTCCTCAATCCAAGACTCTAATACTATTTTTGTTTCTACTAATATTTCTATCACCTTCCATCATCAGTTCCTTATAATAATCTAGTAATTCTACAACTTTCCCACTAATCTCTCTTTTACTTACCAACCTATTAATCACATCTTTCTCTTAAATCTGTTTTTCACTGGTTATAATTCAGGATCAGTTTCATACATCACAATCTAGGGGTATGGTTTTACCGATTACAATAGAGGCCACAACAGAGAAGGCCCTTCACCTGGTGACAGCTAACTGAGCCATTCTATTGCCAAGGGAAAGGCAGTCTCATAGATATGAGGGTCTCAGGTTTTACAGGTTAACACCAACACCAATTGGATCTGGAGACTAATTGGTAGCCAATGCAGCTGCTGAAAAATTGGAGTAATAACAAGCTGTCCATGATGTTCAAGTCAGCAACCTGTCAGTTACATTCTGGACCACCTATGGCAGTGGTCCCCAACCTTTTTATCACCAAGGACTGGTCAACGCTTGACAATTTTACTGAGGCCCGGGGGGGGGGTAGTCTTTTGCCGAGGGATGTCACCACCGCCGCCTGAGCCTCTGCTCCACTTGCTTTCCCACCGGTGCCCATAACTTCCCGCCACCCGCTGGGGGGCGCTGCCAGCAGCAGCTGCGCAGTGCTACTCTGAGGGGGAGCCCCAGCCATGTCGACCGCTGGAGAGCACCAAAGGTGAGCCGGTGGCAGAGTGGCAGGGCAGCCCCCGAGGCAACAGCCAGGCAGGAGGACGAGGAGGAGCCGTGGCCCGGTACCAACTGATCTACGAACCGGTCCCGGTCTCTGGACCGGGGGTTGGGGACCACTGACCTATGGTATTCTTGTTTAATGCCTGTTCTGTGCATTGTAGAGGCTTTTTGGGCTGGTAAGGGTTAATAAAGGTGTGGGATTGCCACCTTTTCATTTATAAAAAATTATTCCCAATTGTCTGTAAAGCATCCCACGTTTTTTTTGCAGTACTTGTTTGTTTAATGCCTGTTGTAGGCCTTTCCAGCTTTTACCCTGTCTCCAGAATTTGCAGCCCTAGTTCTTGGTAGCTGAAAAAGTAGAATCCTAGACTAGGAATGGGTCCAGGCCATCTAGTCGGACCCCCTGCTCAATACAGGATCAGCCTAAAGCATCCATGACAAAGATAAAGCCTAAGGCAGTAAAATGACTAAGGTGACAAACTTGGTAAATCCATCTGTCTGTCTTGGGACCCCCCCCCCCCAACATATTTTAAAGAGGAGAAATAGTGTGCTCAAAACTTAATTTCCCGAATTGTGCCTGCCCAATTTAGATTGGGATCAAAGCACATAACGGACGAGGTTTACGCACCCCACTGCCCCCTGCCTTTCCTAGAACTGAAACAGCCTACAGCGCTGTTATTTGACCCACTGAAGAGGAAACCAACATGCACGAGGCAACGCTCAACTGCGTGTGGTCAGGCGGGTCCCTTCGTGTTTGGTCTACCAAGGTTCGCTCCATGCACATTGGTCAAAGCAAAGCCAAGATCTCTCACTGTTAAAAAAGAATCGGACTTTGATTTTAGGCATCGGAAGGAAAGCCAGCCTCCCCGTCCCCGTCCCGTCCCCGTCCCCGTCCCTTTTCTTTGGCGGCTAAGCGCCTCGCCAGTATTGCCGCACAGGCTCTCAGGCATTCACGTAGACGCCGCTACGTGTGCAGGGCCTTCAGAGGCCGGAAGTCGTCGAAGTGCGCATGCTCCTTCCTTTTCAGCGTTTGAGCCCGCTGCCGCCGCCACGGTAGGGCCTTGCTCTGGCTGATCAATCTTCCCCGCATCGTCGCCATCCTGCTGCTAGTCGGCCGGGCTTCGTTCCCGACTGCATCCGGGCCTTCTGCTCGGTTGCTCTCGTTTGGGTCGGAGACGAGGGAGAGAGCAGAAAGGGGGAGGGGCGGGACTGGGCAGCCTGGGGGGAGGCGGAAATCCTAGGCAGGCCTTGGCTTTTTCTAGAGCGAAAAGACAAATAGGTGGCTGGTGGCTAAACTTCGTTCCTTGCGTTAGGTCTTCCTTTGTGTCCCCGAGTGGTGTTTCTCCAAGAGCGAGAGAAAAAGGGATGGAGAGAAGTGAAGACAAGGCCTTTTAGTGAAAGCAGCATCAGGCTGACTTCTGTGCTTGCCTCATATTCATGCCATGCTTTTCTCTCCAACGGAGCCTTATAACAACCATTTGTTCTTTTTCTAATTTTTTCTCTTGATAACAGCCTTGGGAGATAAGATGGCCTTAGAGTAACTAGTCCAAGTTCCCTTGTTTAGTTTCCATTATCGAACGAGGATTTGAACCTGGCCCTCTGAGAGCCTAGTGTAACATTATAACTATTACGTCAGCACATTAGACATACCTCATGTTTTTTGGGGTATAAGTTAGGCTGACAGGGAAAGGGTTTTTGTAGTCTTCTTAAAGGATCAAATCAAAGTTAAACAGCTTTCATGTGATTGTTTTGGCATTTGGTAACAAATTTTGTGCATATGACATGCTCTTTTTATGTGTTTGCAATATTTTACTCTGAGCCTTGTGTGCTGCTTTGATTTGTTATACATACTCTGAAGTCCTCAGGAGAAAACAGTGTACATAAATAAAATGCTGCTCAGTGTGGCGGCAGAGTGAGCATATTGGACTGTATCATGCAGCCTTACTTGATACAACTTGGGGATTGTTACTTGGGACTGAAGAAGCTGCTGTTGACAACTTAATTTGTATTTCCTGCAGATGTTGATGCCTAAGAAAAACCGCATTGCCATCTACGAGCTCCTTTTTAAGGAGGGAGTGATGGTAGCCAAGAAAGATGTTCACATGCCGAAGCACCCAGAGCTTGCAGACAAAAATGTGCCCAACCTCCATGTCATGAAAGCAATGCAGGTAGGGAAGATAAGAAAAACAAGGAAGTATCAGTCTTGCCATTAAACGTGCTCTGTGCGATGACCTGACAGTCCCAAGTGTTGCTGCATGGTGTCTGCTTTTTCAAGTGGCCCTTTTCTTCTGCACCCCATGCTCTTCCTCTGTGAATTTGATCTTTGAAAGTCATCTTAATATGTCATGGGGCAATCAGGGTGGAAGCTTTTCTTGCACTACTGTTTAATGCAATTGCTGAGAAATCTGCCCTATATTCTGTTTTCTAGTCACTGAAATCTCGCGGCTATGTCAAGGAGCAGTTTGCATGGAGGCATTTCTACTGGTATCTGACCAATGAAGGTATCCAGTACCTGCGGGATTATCTTCACCTGCCACCTGAAATTGTGCCTGCCACGTTACGTCGCAGCCGTCCTGAAACTGGCAGACCACGACCTAAAGGTAAGCTGTGGCTGGGGAAAATGACATCTCACTTAGAGGTACTAAATGTACTCATTTCACTTAGGGATACTCATTCTGGCTTGTGGAGGGCCACATTTGCGGTTACTATCAGTCCAAAGAGCCACATTTACAACTATCCCCAGTGTGAGGCTTGCAACTTTTTACATTGGCAGCTGCCTTAAGGTTGGGGCCACTTACTAACCACAGGTTCTACCAGGCAAGAATCCTGCCTGCTTACTTGGAACATGGGACAGATGGGGGGGGGGTGCTCAGATATAGACAGCATGTGAAACAACCACTGATAATTCTCAGGCCAGTGAGTGACTGACAGAGTTTTGAGTTTTTGGTGAGACAGCACTTGACTGTGCTGCTGACATGGTCTCTAGGCTGTTTTTCATTGTCAGAGGAAGAGTCTAGGGATGTGCTTGTGTTTGTTAATTAATTAGTAATGTTTGGTGATGGGTTTAGGGTCGTGTTATAAAATTTGCTGCACAACTTAAGCTTACTAATCATCTTGTTAGAGTTTATGTATTTAAACATGCATATACCTTGCCTTTCCCTAAACCGCAAAGCATTTTCCAAGCAGCTTAAAATTGATTGATTAAACAAACAGTATGTTACACCAGTATCATTACAAATTGACTGATACATAAGCCTCAGGTAAAATAGAATTCTGGTAAATAAGCAAAATCCAGCAGGGAAACCTGAATGCAGTTTCCAATATCCATGGCCCCAAGGCAGCAATAGCTGTGTGAAAAAGCAGTGTCTCACAGGTCCTCCTAAAGGCCATCAATGATGGGCCACACAGAATTCATCCATCACAAGACAGGGCAGGAGTAGAGAAAACACATGAGCAAGCTGCAGAGGTGTGCCCCCCCCCCCCCAGTGAGAAGGAGCAGAGGTTGCTGCAAGGAG
This sequence comes from Paroedura picta, assembly GCF_049243985.1. Classification (NCBI taxonomy): domain Eukaryota; kingdom Metazoa; phylum Chordata; class Lepidosauria; order Squamata; family Gekkonidae; genus Paroedura; species Paroedura picta. The sequence continues at coordinate 96,415,559 of NC_135372.1, read as the reverse complement.
TGCTGGTAGCATGCATACTCACCTGCAGTTCTGTACAGTGTCACTGACAGGTAAGGTGAAGCCATCATGCATTGGTGGTTTTTATTGGAGTGTAGTTACATTTATACTGAATACAGTCTGCACATGGGTGTTGAGTCTATGTGCAGTTCAAACAGTGATAGTGTTTCCTGTTGACTAAACTTTGAATAGTTCATGAATACAACTAAGTACAATAGGATGGATCCAAAGGTTCTCTGTCAGTTTGCTGTGGGGAGATGTGTTCCATCAGCCTGGAAGGCTCTGCTGTTGCCAGAACAGTTCCTTTGGATCCAACCCAGTGAACTATTACTGCTGTTAGATGTTCTTGCACCAGCAGACAGAGAATGCTAACAATGTGAGTTGGGATGAGGTGGTTTTCATCTGCCTGTATCCCCAGTCATGGTTAAAGCCTTTGGAACTTGATAATTTTTCAGGCTTTGGGGAAGAAATGTGAGTTTGGAGTGGTGATTGTAGCATTTTTATTTTAAAGAGGAGAAATTTACTTTCTCCATTTCCTGATGGTAAACTTGGCTACTAATATGCTTTATTTTATCTACAGTATTGGTCTTGGTGGATACAGTTGTAGCACAGGAGAGCTCTGCTGAATTAAACTAGTGGCCTACCTAGTCCAACATCTTGTTTCAGACAGTGTTTAGCCAGTTGCTTGGAGAGCCAACTAACGGTGCATAGAGATCCAGGCCTTCCCCAGATGTTGCCTTCTAACACTTATTCAGATGTTTACTGCCTCTGAAAAGGGCTAGTAGCCGCCTATCCTCCAAGAGTGTCAGAAAGATTAGTTGAACTTCTTTTGGAGAAATATGTTTCAGTTTGTTTAAAGTCACCTTGTGATTTAAAATTCTCATGTATCATGGGTTTCATAGAGATGTTTTTGTCTGTCTGATGGAAGATTTTGGCTTTTATGGTATGGCTTTTAAAAAGAATATGGCTGCAGAGCTGGGCAGCATGGATATGACCTGAGAAACAGAGGCGAGGTAGCCCGCAACTCTGCAGTAGCCTCCAGGCCCAACAAGACCAGTCAGAATTCCCCCCTCCCGTGTGGTTCCCCCCACAGGGGAAAAGTCCCCCCCCCCAAGAGCAGCCTGAAAGAGGGTCAGTTATGGGCATTCACTCAGTTGTGTGCCAGTCTGGGGCGCTGCTGGGGAGCTGGGAGCTATGCATGCCTCCTTGGCAACTGGGACATTACTGAGGCTAGAAAGGAGGTGCAAGGCAAGGGAGCTGAAGCCCAGCTGAAGGAGGGCTGATCAGGTTGCTGGCCCAGAGAGCATGCTTTCATGAGCAATGCTAAGATCAGCAACAGGCCCAGCCACACCCCAATCCCAACTGGAGGCAGGATGGCTCAGGGACAGCCGAGGAGAGGATTCAGCTGGAGGCTGTGGAGATTAGCCAATGAGGGCATGGGGTGAGGAAAGGATGGGATAGATAGCTATTGGGAAAAGGGAGGGATAGGACCTGGGTGTGGAGAAGATAAAAGAGGGCTCTGATGGGCAGGTGAGGGAGGAAGCAATTCTTACTTTATTTCTCCATGGAGTTAAGCGTGGTATGTAGTTCTTTTCTCCCCCTGCTTTATTCTTTCAACTCTTCTGGCTGGTGCAGTCACGTTGTGAGTTTCTTGGTTCATGAACTAGGCCTAGAAAAAGCAGGTTCAAAACCTTAGTGCTCAATCACTACAACACACTGATTCTCCATGACAAGAGCACATGTGTTTGCATGCAGTGACATCAAGCCCTGCATTGCTCAAGTTAGAAAGAGTAGCATGGGCCTGTCCCAGCTTTTTAGGAACTGGGTTTAAGTGAGAGGGTAGTTCAGAGAGTAGGCTAGTGAACAGATTAGGCAATATAAAATATATCTGTTGTGGACAAATACTGCATAAGAACAAGACTGGGATGGGCAGAATATAAATTGAAAAACGTGTATTCTGCTATTTCTGATGAAACACAATTTTGGAAGATACAGATCAAAGAACTTTTGTTGGACTGTGTTTTAACTAATAGAAGACACTCTGTCATAGCACAATTTATATGTCCGACTTTTTAAAATATTGTTTTTGTTGTAAATATTTCTGGAAACCATTAATAATAATTTAGCATTATAGTTATGTTTAACAGGAGACCTGGATTAATTGTGTGGGGTTTTTTTTTTTACTGTATTGTTACAGATCACTTTTAAGATACTTTAATTATGCCATTCTGATTTCAGGATTGGAGGGTGAACGTCCTGCTCGCCTTACCCGTGGTGAAGCTGACCGGGACACATACAGACGCAGTGCTGCTCCCCGTAAGTGTTGAAATCATGGTCAAAGTAGTAGTTGACCAATCTCTGTGGTTTCTCTGTATTGTCACCAATTGGACTTCATGTTCTCAGCCACCCTTTTGCAACCTTGACTGTGGAGGAGCTCCAAAATACTTTTCAAGGAGTCTCGGAACTGGGCCTGAAGTGCTGTCAGACGGCCATACATCTTTGTCACGCCTGAGGAGGACTGGGAGGGGGGGAGGGGGGGAAAGGAGATGGTTTCAGTAGGCTTTCAAGCTCCACCCCCTTTCCCAGTCACAGTAACCATGAGAGAATGCTAACTCCAGGTCAATGGACGCAGCTCGTTCCCTTTGACGGCAATGCTGGAAATAGCTTGTGATTGAGTCTATTAAGGCATAGTAATGGGAAAGCCAGGGAGCCCTGGGAAGCTGTCATGGAGCTGCAGGGCATTTTGATTGGGAATCCCTGCTTTGGGGAAGGGTTGGGTTATAAATGTAAAAGTAAATAAATAGAATAAGAGATGACACAAATGTTGGCTGGTCCTTGTACAAATAAAATGATGGAATAAACATCCCCGTTCATTAGAACCACAATGTAGTAAAGGCAAGCTCCTTCCAAATAATATTTTCTTTTTCCAGCTGGCGCTGACAAGAAAGCTGAAGCTGGTGCTGGTGCAGCTACTGAATTTCAGTTTGTAAGTATTGTTGTATGAAATATCTAGTCTTGTACAAGTGCAAAACATTCTGGAGGAAACAGTGCTCTTTTGTCTCTTCCTGAGGCTGACCTTCTGGCTAAACTATTACAAGTGCAAGTATGTGTATTCCACAGTTCTGTCTATACTGTATGGATTGCATACTAGTGAAGTATTTATCTCATCCAATTCAGTAAGCACTCAGAATAAAAGTAGAATGGCAAACAAGACTGGCACATTCATCCAGCTAGTTTCAGGGTTGGATGCATATCACCAACACTCTTAGAAATGTTCACGCAAGTACACCTTAACAGTGGGCACACAAGGCTGTTGATGTGCTAGGATTTGGCAATAGTTGAAATGGCAGCACGGGATTCCTGTCTTTATCCTTTTTTTTTAAGCAGGAGAAATTGAATAAATAGTGGATGTTGCAGTAGAACATAGCATGCCAGAACAGGCCTGTGCTACTCCCCCTCTCTCCCCAGTTATGTTAAAATGATAGTACTTACCTCTCCGAACTCCAGTTGCTATCATGTGTGAAGAGCCTTGGCCAGCATGGATTTGAACCTTTCCCATCCCCTCTAGGCCCATCATTGCCCATGCGGGCGGTGGGTCGGGTCAATGTGACCATATATGGTCATATCACAATAATTTTTAAATATATATATTAAAAATTAACTCCCCAATTGGCAAAACCCTGGCTGAGAAAGCCTGACATAGAGAGAAAGAGAAAGCTCCATTTCTGCTTTTGTGCTAGCTTTTTTTCTCATTTTTTCCCTGCATTGTCACAGTACACCTTGTAGAGGTCATTTCCTGACCTTTGAGGTTTATGACAAATTGATCCCTGTACAGATCCATGACAGCTCAGTGCTGAAAATGCTTTTACATGTGATGTATTTAATGCATTCCTATATAGTTCTAGCTTGAGCAGTTTTGTGTTTAAAGAGCCTCACTGAAAGTTATGCCATGCTTAGGGGCTGAACTTTCAGATGCTGGAAATGTGCCATGCTGCTTTTCTCCTGCGTTCTCAAACCTTGCTTGCTAAAGCAGTTTCCCTTTGTGTCTCTGTAAACTCCAGTATTTGCTGTACTGTAACCCAGTGGTCCCCAACCTTTTTCAGGCTGGGGACCGGCGGCAGCAGGGAGGGCAATTGCCCGGCCGCGCATGCGCCACGCACGCGCACTGCGCATGAGCGGCCGGAAACATGCATGTGCAGCAGTTGCGCCCATGCGTGAAAGTGCCACACATGCGCGTTTCCAGCCGCGCATGTGTGGATGCGCGGCCCTGGTTCCCTCCCCCCCCCCACAGTAAGAAGCTTCCCAGGCCGGAAGTTTCTTATTGCGGGGGGGGGGGGGAGAGGGAGCCGTGGCCCGGTGCCAGGGCCTTCGCGGCCCGGCGGTTGGGGACCACCACTGTAACCCTTGCAGCATTAAATCCTCCTGCCCATCTTAGGCTGTAGGTGCCTTTACTATTTGTCTTCTAATACAAGGAGGCATGTCACAGAATTTTTTGTATTCGTTATGGGTGTCCTTATAATGAATATTTCTTTCTCTTTCAATTTGCAGAGAGGTGGATTTGGGCGTGGACGTGGTCAGCCGCCTCAGTAGAAATCTGCTGTTTTGGTGTGTGTCATGTATAATAAATAGGTGTCAATTTCACTGATTGTATCCTTCAGTCATTCAACTGTGTGAAGTCTGATGCTGAAGTGCTGAAGTATAGGTTCAGCTGCTAACATCCAGTTGTTACACTTCTAAAATAATAAATGAGTCTTAAAGTGTAATAAGAAGTCAGGTGGCATCATGGACAGATGTCAGGAATGTAGGTATCACATCCTGATGAGTGCAAATAGGGCTCTTTTTGGCAGTGGTCTGTAGTGGCTTCCATTTGCCTGGAAAGAGAGAACAGATGGACCTAGCTGTGGTTGTTGGCACTGTTATCTGTCCTGGGGCCATTCTTTCCTCATTCTGTTAGCCATTCTTCTGTCCTGTTTTTGACCTTGCTGAATATGTTGCTTAAAAGCTCATATCCTGAAAGAGCAGTATGTTTGCATAACATCACTAAGTGATAATACAGAACTCATCACTTCTTGCCTGATCAAACCAGGGCAGAGAATTTTACTATACGCTCCCAGTTGTGGGATTTACCATATTTACCTGAACGTGATACTTCTTCCCCCTCCATACTAGATTAAATCTGAAAACACTACCCTGAATTTAAGGGGGCCCACCTTCCTGCTGGTCTGGGAGCTGCTCCAAACCTCATAGTCATTGAAGATGCTCTTGTTGTCCGAGTATATTCTGAGTGAATGAGTAGGTGCATAATCAGCAAATTCTGTTGCCTGGTGGGTCCTGGGAATTGGTCCTGACCCTGGCTGCCAGGAAGGCACTCCCTTACCCCATACACATGAATACTGCAGCAAGGAGATGTAGGGTAGCCCCAGACAAGATGAGTCACCCATCAAGAAGGTGGGGGAAAGTTCCCTGCAATCACTGGGTATGGCAAGCCTCCAACTTTCAGTAAGGTCATATATCCTAATTGAAAATGACAACTCTCATTCCATTTAAAATGTTTACCATGTCTTGTTTTTGAGTCAGTGTGGCGTTTTGCGATGGTTTAAAATTTGTCTCTGAAATGCTGGTCTTGCATCAGTCTTTACTAGAACCACACTGCATGTATCACAATGCCATTTTGGTGGTGAACTAAAACTGAGATAATGAGTTGCACAAAGCCTCACCCAGAACCTTTAGTGGCTCTGAACCCAGGTCAGTCTGCTTGTGGTTAAACCCTTGGAAGGGAACATAGGGAAAGAAAAAAGTAGATAACAAAATGTTTGCTAATCACCTAACAGAATGCAAAAAAACGAACTTGAAATCTATATGGTATGTGGTATAGAGTTTTGCCAGTAGATGGCACACTAGCATAATAAGATGAATAAAAGTGGAGTATAAGTTCCATTACTGATGTTCCTGGCTCAAGTCTGTTGTAGTATTTCAGAAGCCCACCATGTCTACTTTTTTATCCATTTTGCAAGAGACTGTTTTCACTTGAAAATAGATGGATTCTGCTCCTTGTGGTATAGTTTAATGCCCCCTTGTTCCAAACCTTCCACATACTTGTAGATTGAAAGAATACCATGGCTAATGATGGGGGGGGGGCACACTGCTTTTGCAATGTGTGTTATTCTGCAAGAAGCACTGCTTGTATGCATTAAGACTGCAAGACCTAATGGAGGCATTCCTGAAATTTTCCAGGGTTACTTCTGTAGATCTGAACAGGTGACAAAACTGGATTAAATAACTGAAGACCATGTAGTTTGCCTTTAAGGCAGTAAAGGCATGGTGTGGTAAGCAGTAGGATTAGTGGATTTGCACCCTGAGTTGGATAGCCCAGATCTTGAAAGCACAGTGAGAACCTGACATTGCCCTAGTTCTGATTTTAAGAAAACCAGTACTTAGATTTGTATTTCTACCACAATGGGGCCAGTATGATCCAGTATTTATTTGAATAGGCTTAGGATTCTAAATATATTGTTGCAAATTGCTCTTGTCCAAACCGGAATGATCCAGGCTATCATGATTTTATCGAATCTTGGAAGCTAAGCAGGTTTGTCCTTGGCTGGTATTTGGATGGGAGACTTTCAAGGAATACCAAGATTATGATGCAGAGACAGCCAGTGGCAAACCACCTCTGAACATAATTCCTTGAAAACCCTACAAAGCTTGCCATAATTCAGCTCTGATTTGATGGCAAAATAAAGGTATATTTGAACAAATACTGAATTGGTTTCAGAATTCCAATTCCATCTTCCCCTTGTTAAAACAAGTTTCTAGCTCTTGGTGTAGAGCCAGCTTGGTGTAGTGGTTAAGAGTGCAGACTTCTAATCTGGTGAGCCAGGTTTGATTCTGTGATCCCCCAGCTGGGTGACCTTGGACTTGCCACAGCACTGATAAAGCTGTTATGACTGAGCAGTAATATCAGGGCTCTCTCAGCCTCACCTCCCTCACAGGGTGTTTGTTGTAGGGAGAGGAGAGGAAAGGGAAGGCGAATGTTAGCCACTTTGAGACTCCTTCGGGTAGAGAAAAGTGGCATATAAGGACCAACTCTTCTTTGGACTACCAAGTTAGGCTTGAGTTAACCTACATGCTCTCAAAAGCCTCATTTCCAGAGAAAAAAGAGTTCAGTGTTTTGCAAAGCTTTCTCAATCCCAAGTTTATCAGAAGTCAAATGCAGTTTGCATCATGTATATAAAATGCAGTACTTAACCTTCTATCTGAATATTTTACCCTGCTTTTTGCTCGCCCTGGTGGCTCATGGCAGCTTACAAAACAAAGTCTGCTCACACCACTGAAACCCCATACCCCATACCTTCTGGAAGTAGGTAATGAGCCACATGGTGATCCTGTGGTTGTAATGGCCCCTGCCTGGCTCTCTTGCTGGATAGTGGCTGTGAATCTAAAAGGTCAGAAGCCTGATGTGCTTTATCCAGTTGCTTGCACCAGGCTCTAAATGCAAAAGAAAGGGGTAGATGCTCAGTTTCTAGCTGAATCAATTCCCTCACATTTTATATTTCCCTTTCCTCATGGAGATAAGCATGAAGAAAATCATCTCAATTGCACACTAGAAAATATATGCTCTGGTTAATGGTTAATTTCATTCCCCATTGTATTCAGTGGGATTTGTGAGGACAGAAATTCTTAAAGATTTAGCTACGGCCATAATTTTTTTAATAATCAATGACTTTATAATTGGAATAGTGTTTATGAGATTAAAACATGCTTCTATACTGCTTAGATAGTAAATCCATAAGCATTAACTTGGCTAACAATCATAAGTCATGAATGTGACATCACCCAAGGTCAGTGGAGATTCTGGCATTTCCTAAAATCTCTAATAGTGGACCAGTTAATGGGTCGTATAGGAATCCCCTAAGAATTCTAAAAACATAAATGACTAGTATTGCTGAAGCTTAAACAAAGAAATTGTTAAATAAAAAAATGGATTTGTCAGTGGGTCTTGTCTGAGCTTATATATTATTGGCATACTTGGTATCAGATTAACTTTGAAGGAGGGTTGGTTCTTATATGCCACTTTTCTCTACCAGAAGGGAGTCTCAAAGCAGCTTACAGTTGCCTTCCCTTTCCTCTCCCCACAGCAGACATCCTGTGAGGTGGGTGAGGCTGAGAGAGCTCTGATATCACTGCTTGGTCACTGCTTTATGTCCCTTCCCCACCATACTGCTGGCTGTGACTTATATATAAAGGTAAAGGTATCCCCTGTGCAAGCATCGAGTCATGTCTGACCCTTGGGGTGATGCCCTCCAGCGTTTTCATGGCAGACTCAATACAGGGTGGCCTTGCCAGTGCCTTCCCCAGTCATTACCGTTTACCCCCCCCCCCACCCAGCAAGCTGGGTACTCATTTATCGACCTTGAAAGGATGGAAGGCTGAGTCAACCTTGAGCCGGCTGCTGGGATTGAACTCCCAAACTCACGGACATCGCTTCAGACAGCATTTCTGTTGCTTACCACTCTGCGCCACAAGAGTGGCACAACTCAAAAATCATCTGAAACATAAATTGCAGCTCTGAATTATTTTTCTTGGGTATCTACCATTTCTTATTTTCATGTAATAAAAAGGGCAAGTTAAAATTGATAGCCTCAGCAGGAGTATTTTCCAGTCTGATGTTTATCACATGGTAGTATTTCTCAAGGAGTTCTAAAAATATAGTTCAAGATTAACCAAAGCAGCACTGGTTATGATGTGACGACCAAAACCTGCTCTTATACTATCTACCCTCTATTCTGCCCTCAGAACATATCTGTATCTGTAACCATTAATAAAGCCAGTAAGGGGTTCTGGGAGGACCTGAGACTCACCGCCTAAGTACCAATCAGGTCGGCTGTCCCATTCCTGATTGGCCGTCCGTCCAATGAATGGCCAATCAGGAAGGATGTTCCATTCCTGGTTGCATCCCCCTCTAACTTCTTCCATTTGAAAGAAGTTCCAGCCCAGTAAGTTGGAGCTGGGAGGGAGGACAGAGTACCTGGGACTGTGGGCCGGTTGGGGGGGGGGCCGTTAGGTTTCACCAGTCATCACTCCTGTTGCTTCAGGCAGCTCCAGCCACATTTTTGTCAGGCCTTGGTAGAGCTGCTGGGGCGGCAGGAGGAGTGGACTGCCCACCAGCACCTACCCCCCTGCCCCAGTAAGGCCTGCTGGCCACTCCAGCCCTTGGCTGGCCTGCCTGGGGAGCGGGGGTGGCCTAGCGCCCATTGTATAAGTGCTTGCTGAATTAAGAATATGTCATTGTATTTCCAGGTTAACTACCTCAAAATCAGGATTTAGGATTCTTATTGGGTGGTATTTTGCTTTGAAGTGACAAGAACATTAACTTGTGTATGCTTGGTGTCATCGTTGCTTCCAATTTATGGTGATCTTATGAACTAATGATCTCCAAAACGTCCTATCATTAACAGCATTACCCATGCCAAGAATGGAATGTCTTAGTCCAGTGGTTCTCAACCTGGGGGTCGGGACCCCTTTGGGGGGGTCAAACGATTCTTTCACAGGGGTCGCGGCAGGGCAAGCAGATTGGCCAGGGGGGGCATCATCTACACAACAGCCTTGCGGGGTAGATCGAGATAGAGCATTCATCTGTCTGGAGCAATGGAAAGGAGCAAGGTCGACATGGTGGGACAAGAGGCAGAACTGAACTGGGAAACCCCAGAAAAAAAACAATTTATATATAATCATGAACAATGGATCCTCACGCCATTGGTCAGTTTTGGTTTAATTTCTGTGAAAGAACACTTGCATCATATTATGGTTGGGGGTCACCACAACATGAAGAACTGTATTAAAGGGTTGCAGCATTAGGAAGGTTGAGGATCACTGTCCTAGTCACTTGTGACCATTTAGATACCAAGGTACACTAAAAATTACATTTGCCTCCAGGATATTTGAATCCATTCAAGAAATACTGGAAATATTGTGAAAATTAGCAAAGTAATATGGATGTGACTACTGTTTTTCACAAGGTGTTACAAGACAAATGCAGGGCTCCAAGGTCCCAGCTTTCATTTTCTTTCCCCTCATAGAACAGAGTTGGAAGGGACCTCATCTAGTCCAACCCCCTGCACTATGCAGGATACTCACATCCCTATCGCTCATCTACTGTAATTTATATTCAGAGGCAGTAATCATTAATATCTGTTTATTCATTTACTTTATAGCCTACTTTGTATCTTGTACTTTCTGTAGTAACCTGACATGCCTTAGGTTGTGGGGCCCTTGTTTCACTTTGGATGCGCACATGTGTTTATAGTCTTCCAATAGAGTCTTTATCTAAAAAAATGAATTCTGTCAAAAAAAATCTTATGCTAGAATTGTAATTTACAAAAATGTCCAGGCCTTTGCTTAGGTATCAACTTGATACCTAAGGTATCAAGTTTAGGTAACAACTATCCTGGAAATCGGGTTGATTTTAGTTTTGGTATAAGACTAATGTCTATTCATACCTAGCATACTTAGAGGCAGGGGGATAAGGAGATAACTCCTACTTCCTGTTGTACAGCCTGCTGGAATGGAGGTTCAATGCAGTTGGGGGTGGGAGCCAGACTTCCATTCCACTCCATCTGGGAAGCAGCAACTATCTTTTCAGGCTGGTAACTAGTTGGAGGAGAAATCAGGCATGTTTAATCCATTAATGGAATAATTCTCTAGGAACTGCTTTCATCATTGCAAACAAATGTACATATTGATGATGACATCAATACAGTGCTTTGGTGTAATCCCAGATTATCATTTCCCAGAACAACAATCATTAGCATTAAACTGAAACAGCATGTTTACATTTGTTTCAGTTGATCATGCAAGAGAAGAGAGTTCAGTGTGACTGCTTCATCTTTTTTCAACGCAGTGACTGTTACATGCAGTCCCCTCCATACTGATTTCTCCACCTCTGCATATCCTTATAATATATTTATAAATCTATCTAAAAATAATAAATCTTGTAAGATTACTGTCATGGTGCCTAATGAAGTATTAATGTATCACTGGGTTTCAGAAGTGTTGCAAATGCACTAGAGTAACAGTAAGAAACAGAAGGGTGAAGTATGTACTAGGTTTAAGTAGGTAGAGGCATCAATATTTCAGGGAGCCACTGAACTGGTGTATTGGTGCAACTGCACAAAAGCAACACAAGAAAAGGAGGAAGTGGGAACTTTGTGCTTTGATTTAAATAGGCAGTGGACAGTCCAAGTAGGTCAAAGGGAGGGTGCATAGAGGAGTCTGCTAGCTATTGCAAAGCAACAGTCTTGGAAGAGTAGACCATGTTATAGAACAAGGGTGGCAACTAAAAGGGGCTTTACGCACCGGGATCTTTGTTGCAAATTGGTCACGGAATGAAAAATCGCCATTTAAAATAGTGGAATTCGTCGTTATGCATACCTGCCTTTGTAGTGGAATCCAGTTGCGTTTTGTAGCGTTTCCCACAGCTTCCGGTCTCGGCAGAAAAGGAAGCGCTATTGCCAAGCTCGTCCTGCCCCTGGCCGTCAAGCAGCCAATGGGCAGCCGTTAGCATGCTCCCAAACACCCCCTTTCCCTTTAAGAAAGGTTTTTTAAAAAAAAAAAAAAACAGACCCATTGTAACGAATCTGTGTAGATTCATTGCAACGGAGAGACCCATCCAACTGCCTAATGTGAGCTGTCGTTTGATCGTATGATCGTTGCCACGCTGCCTCGAGTGATAAAAAAAAATCCCCCCCCCCTCTCACGGGCCCGATTTTCGGCTGAATTAATGTGTAAAAAATAAAGGGACTTTATTTCAGCAAACGGGCTTTTATGTGGTTTGTGCTTAGTGACTAAAGGTGAAGGACTGAAGCCAGGGAAGCCTCTAAACAGAAAGAGGCTCGCTGGTGCGTTTATCCCCGCTCGCTCGGAGAAAAAAAATAGCGATCGCTTCACCGGAAGTTTGGAGGACAGGCTCAGGAGGAGGGACTTTGAAGAAACCGCAACAATGTTAACGCACAGGTCTTTTTCGCTAGTGTTGCAGATTGGTTGCAAGAGTGTAGCGCTTTCCGGAGGGTGAATCCACTTTTTGGGATTCCCCTGAAAGCGCTACAAGGAAGCGCTTTTTGCAGATTGGTTTCAGGTGTGTGGCAGATTGTCTACAAAGTCGTGCGTTATGGCAAATCAATAGCGTTTCCAATTGGCAACCATTGTGCGATTTTGAAGGCGTGCAAAAAGCCCCAAAGAATTCTTTCAATATACTCTGTGAAGTACTATTTGCATGTGCCAATCACAGTGAAAATGAGCAGTGATCTCTGATCAAGTGAAGAGTAAAGAGTAACAAATGGGAGAAAATATCTTTAAATGCCCTTGATTATTAGGAAGTGCATTCTTTATGTTAGAGTGCATTGTCCACCATGTGGCTCGATCCTCAAGATTTATCAGTCTTTTTCCTCCTAACAAGCATATCTCTGGTCAGCTTCCCCCTTGACCAAGTAATATCTTTGTGTTTGCTAAAACGTTTTAGCATAATTCTTATACAATCACTACAAGATTAGTAAATATTTTCTGGTTAATTCCCTTGTAGATTTATTTATTTATAATTATACTCTTAGGCTGCTGCTCCTGGCCTGCTGGCTTGCAGTGGCTAACAACAGATAAAACCACAATAACAAAATACATACCCCCCCCCCGCAAACCCAGTCCCAACAATCATAACCAAGCTACCACTTCCCCCAATCTGCCAAGTCTCCAGAGATGATGTTATTATGGAGATACCAGAGGAGGGGCAAGAGCTTCTGTCAGCTCGGCCTCAACCCAAAGCCTGGTGGAAGAGCAGGATTGTGGCAGCTCCGACGGGCCCTTCGCTCTTCCAGGAGCTCATTCCAACACGCAGGCCAGTGAACTTCCTGTGGGCCTGGGCTCACCAGCTTATTTAAACCCACAGAGCAAAGATCCCTGCAGTGGCAAGGTCCCTCAGGTACACCTGGCCTAGACCATTCAGTGGTCAACATGTTAATGCATGTTTGCATAATTTAAAAGAGTTTTGAACTAAAGTTCTGTTTCACATCACAATAATCAATATTAAGGTCCTCTTAATATAAACTGAGGAATGGCCCTGCTCTCCTATATAAGTACTCCTGTGTTTTTTCTATTTTTCACTGAATGGCCTGTAAAAGGAGCTTTCTGGCTACACAGTGTCTTGTCAAGCAACACTCCTTCCCAAGATACCTTGTTTGCTACAGTGCAAAATGTTGGATGTACAGTTAGCATGCTCATGGCTCAGCAGTGGAACAGAAGTGAATTGTACTTCTAATTAGGCTTCTCAAAGCTCATATAGATTTTCCCTTGATGTTTATGTGGTACTAATGTTTATGCAGTGATGTTTGCCGGTTATCCTGAGGGTTTTCAAATAGGGAGGTACCTCAATTTTTCAAGCAGCATAGGGCTGCTAATTTTTTAAAAACTGCCGTTACTGTATTTGTGTCATTCAAAGTAAGAGATCTCTCTGCAGGAACACAGCAGCTGAAGTTTACATAGGGCTTGAACATGCAGTTCTGAATGCCTGGGAAGGCCAAGGTTAATTGGTTAGGGGAAACTATTCTGTTCATTTATTTGCAGATGTTCTTCATATGTTCCTGAAGTGAGTCCTTGTAATAAAAGTTATTTTGGAAACTGGATGAGCTTAATTAAAGCCCCGGTTCTTTCTCGTCTAGGTAGAGTGTGGGTCTCTCATTTAATTTGAGTTAACTGAAAACTTTATTTGATATAATGAAAATAAATCATGAATGTGTTGTTAAGTGTTATTAAAATTATAATCATAATCACAATGACAACTTGCACCTTCTGCATTCTGATATTGACATGCTTTAGTCTGTTGCTTGCATTGTTTTCCAATTCTGTAATCCTACTATTGTGTTGGACGTTGTATGCTTAAAAAAACTCACGTTTACTAACTTCATGTATATCCTGCTTTTCTGTATAATGGAGGACCTAAAGTAGTTTATGCTGGACCAAAGTCATTGGGTCAGCTTGCACAATAGAGTGGAGATTTCCACCTGGGCCTCTCAGATCCAAGCCCAATACACTAACCACTACATCATATCATCTCTAGTTAGATTTTATTATCCACATCGAGTCTTAATGAGAAAGGCATGTTGCAAATAAAGTGATAGCTTAGTTACAGCATATACATCTAAACAGATAGCTCAGTTTGATGCAGACTGTGAAGGTTTTCCAGCACTTGAAAAGATGGACAAACTTGTGTCTCACAATGTTTTATGAGCCAGAGCTTGCTTAGTCACAAAAGTTTATACCATAATTAATCTTTAAGGTGCTGCAAGACTGTTATTTAGCTGACTAATCCTCTGGACTTTGCTTGCAGAAGGACCTGCTTTCAAGCCCCACCCAGCCCTCTTTAGAAAGAGATATTGGAAAAATCATAGTAGAGTATGGGACCAGAATGACTTGCTACTCTTGATGCCAGATTCTTAACAACACCAAACTCTGGGGCCCTGACCTAGTGGTAGACTATGACTGTGGCTGTCTCCTATGGAAAGGATCTCCCCTATGAAAAAGCTAGAGCACCTGGAGAGCTGCTGTTTGGCAGATTAGTTACATGGACAATAGTCTGAGGTGTCACAAGGCACCTTGCTATGCTGCTGCGGCACTGGGATTTGTTGTTGTTGTGGGCAGTTGAAGTTACTCAGAAGCAAGTCCCACTGAAGTCAACTGGATATATTCCCAAGTAAAAGTCCACCATTGGCATTCTGAAGGTGGGTGACAGAACAGACTTTAAACCCCAGCTTTAAAAACTAGCTGCAGGGGGTTCTACATCTGTGACACCTGCACTTTCTGCAAAACATTTGGTATCCTAACGTGCTGCTGGCTGAAAGAGATGGATGGGAACACCTCTTATTTTCTTAGTGATAAAATGTTTTCGCTTGTGTGGCAGGCAGGCAAACACAATTTGCTCACAAAAGACGGAGGAAAGACCCATTATTGTTTCAGTCCTTCGCCAAGGGTGCTTGAAAGAGGAAATTCTTTAACGTTACACGGGTGTGACTTTCTTGTTTCCCACAACGCTACATAAAGAGAGGGCACCCTTTCTTCAGCCAATCTGAAACCGCCCTTTCCCCGCCCTCTCAATTTCATGCTCAGGCTTCTGTTTCGCTACGTTTTTGGCGTGCCGCTGCTCCTCGCAACGGCGGGCATTGTTTCTCTCGAAGTAGGCGTTGTACGCAAAGGCGCTGTCAAGCCGGCAGCCATGTGCAGACGCTACGCAAGATAGCTGGCTCGGAGAGGCATTCGCGTACGGCGGTGGCGTGAGAGTGCGACAGCAGCGGAGCGCGACAAGCGCCCCTCCCACTTATTCGCGGTACGGTTTTACTGAGCGTAACTGAGCGCAAGCCTCGCGCTGGGAGACGCTCTATAACGGGTGTCCGGCGTGGAAAGGGGCGAGCGATTCCAGTCCTCATTTACGCAGCCTGCGCAGCAGGGGCTGGACGAGAAGGGCCGGCCCGCGCCTTTCTCCGCCTGCCGCCTCTGCGCCGTTGACGTAGCATGCCCCAAGATGGCGTCGCGGTCGTCGTCGTTGGCGGCGGTGGCCGGAGCGCTGGCAGCAGCAGCAGCGGTGCCGTCGTGGGAAGAACTGAGCGGGGCAATGAGGCGGCGGGCGGCGGGTGGCATTAGTAGCCAGTAGCGACCGCAGAGAGGGGTCTCCCCTCCCTCCCGGCGCGTGAGACAGACTCCCCGGGAGAGCGGGTCCCCCACCCCCCTCAGGCAGGGAGACCCCGGCCGCCCCGCACGGCGGAGCCGACGACACCCTTCGCTGGGCTCATCCCGCAGCTGCCTCCTGGGTGGGTCTCCCCCCCGCCTCCCCACAGCAGAGGATGATGAAGCTCAAGTCCAACCAGACTCGCACCTACGACGGAGAGGGATACAAGAAGCGGGCGGCTTGCCTCTGCTTCCGCAACGAGAGCGAGGAGGAGGTGGGTGAGGAAGCAGAGCGGGCACCGGAGGAGAGGGGGGGGGATGGGGGGCCACTGAACGGCAAAGCGGAGCGTCCAAAGAGGCATAGTAATGGGAGACGCGACAGGCAAGGGAGGAGGAGGAGGAGGAGGTGTGGCAAATCGGAGGCTCGGGTGTGGGGAATGAAGAGGGGGGAGGCGGCTGCGTGGTGTTGAAAGAGACCGAGAGAGCGGCGAGGGGAGGCGCTTGGGAGGGTGGGGATTCCTGGAGGATTCTCGGGGCGACGAGGAGGAAGGGAATTGAAGAATGGGCGCATGCTAGCGGGTCACTTGTGTTGTGTGTGCCTGCTCTGCAGAAAGCGTAAAGGAAGGTCTGTAGCGGCTAGGCGAGAATTGACTCGATGCCTCTTCTTTAACACCTGTTCGGGGGCGGGAGCTGCAACCTGCTTCCAAAAGGAGAAATTGCCCTCTAATTCATTGAAGGAAGGCTCGCCGCCCGTACTTTCTCGTATGATTGGGAAAGGTGTATGGAGGAGATGGTGTTATATTTCGGAGCAGACAGAGGATCCACTGTATTTCAGTGGAGTTGTTCCCAAGCAAGCTTGGCCTGAGACTTTCTGGAGTAAATGAGTGTGGGAATATGGGCTAAATGGGAAGAACTAATTTTTTTAAAACCGATCTGTGCCTGAGTCTTCATTATTATCAGAAATTAATTTCTGAAGAGACTTCTGGTTAGGTTGTGAAAGAATTTACTGGAAGGGAAGGGAAAATGGATGTGCTAATCAGCCTTTGATGAGGTAAAATGGTGATATGAAAATGGAAAGTGCTGAACAGGATACAAGTAAAAATGTAGCTTTCAAGAAGCTACATTTTAAAAAGTAAAACTCCTGCAGTGTCCCCTTAAGTATGCAGATCAGTAAGAATTGCCTATGTAGATGCCAAGTTATACAAGGCTGGAAAGGAAGTAGGAACCTGTCCTTTTCTTATAGAATTTTGTTAAAGTTATATGTGCTTCCACCATGGAATACAGAATGTCAGTATCAGCCAGCTTCCTGTCTCCATCCTTAGTCAGAGGCATGAGCAAGCAGAATATACTTTTTAACATTTTAGAATATAAAAGCATTACCTTTTGTGGGTTTTCTTCCTCATTTTTGGTTGTCCTTAAGGTGAATACGCCTGGATACACTTGACTTCTAGGATGTAATGTGTATACAATTTGACAGCAAAATAACTGAATTCAGTGTAGGAATAGCTCCTCCAAAGTAGAATTAAGAAAATGAGAGACTTCAGCATAGCTCTGGAAGAACACCCCCTCCCCCCAGGAAAGCACGCAGAATGAAAGATTTACAACAATTAAGGGTGACATGAACTGGTATGGCATGGCATGGGATTTGGCAGAGGCCTACTGCTGCCACGCTCAGTTAAGCACATCATATGACCTGGCAGAAAGAAATTTGATTCTGGATTTATAAAAAGACTGGAATAAAAAGGATGGATTCCTGCTAGAAATTACCATTAGAAGAACTGAGATGAAATTAGATTAGTTCACCCTAAGCAAAGTTTTCTGCCTGTTTATTGGAACGTGTTTGTATAAATAGTTTCTTTTAAGATAGTGTTTATTGTGGCATTTGGAGTGCTAATTTATCAAACAAGCCAAAAGAATCTTTATAAAGAATGTGCTCCTATGCAATTTATCAAGAATACATTTCAAAGGGTTTAGACTTTTGCAGCAAAAACATAAAGCAGGCTTTCTCAACCAGGGTTTCGTGATACCCTGGGGTTTCTTGACAGCCCTGGAAAGGTTTCCTGAATGGGTGGGAGTTAATTAATTTTCTATATATTTCTTACATTTGTTAAACATTTATTGGGTGATATGCCGTTTTATGATCATGTCGACCCATTCCCCCCTCTCCTAAAAATGGCCAATGATGGACCTGGAGGGGGTGGGAAGCAGAGGGTCCCTGGGTGGGTGTATACATAGCTTTGCCTCCCAATTATATTCTGCACCATCATGCTACTTCTAAAGTTTCTCGAAGGCTGAAGAATATTTCAGGGGTTTCTCAATGGTAAAAAAGTTGAGAAAGGCTAACATAAAGGAATATTGCCTTTAAATGCTGCACAGTTCCTTTATGTTTAAGTTAAACATGTTTCATTGAAATGTATGTTTCATTGAAATCTATATTTATGCAGACTGTGGTAGTTCATGTAAAACACTGAATACTCTTTCTCATTGATCCTTTTAAGAACCTTTTGATGTAGGTCAGGTTTTACTATACTCATATTGCAGATGTGAGCCTAAGGCATCTTAACTACAACTACCCGTTAGCTAATTTTCTGAAGAAATTGAAATTCAGTTGTGTTAATGAGAAACACTGGATCATCCCTGTATTGGCTTTGATTGTGTTGAACCATCGGATCCTTTGGCGACCATGTTTTCTTTTGCCTGATACTAGTCTGCTGCAAATCGCAGTACATGAGCTGCAGGGTGGTGCAATAGAGCAGAAGCTTGCTTGAAAGCTGTTTTAGTAGTATACCAGAAATAAGGTTCCTTGGCTCTTTTTCTTAAGTCTGAAGTTCTGACCTTTGACATCTTACAGGGTGCTACCATTGTTTCCATTTAGCTGCAATAGATTTACTGTTTCCTAGATGGCCAGATCCTGAAGTTGAAACTCAAATACTTTGGCCATGTCTTGAGAAGGAAGGACTCCCTGGAGAAGAGCCTAATGCTGGGAGAGATTGAGGGCAAAAGAAGAAGGGGACGACAGAGAATGAGGTGGCTGGATGGAGTCACTAAAGCAGTTGGTGCAAACTTAAATGGACTTTGAGGAATGGAAGAAGACAGGAAGGCCTGGAGGAAGGCCTGTCCATGGGGTCGCGTTGGGTTGAACATGACAATAACAATAACAAGATGTATATCAGTATGTTTGTATCTAATAGAATGGGAAGGGGGTCATTTACTAGGGGAAAGTGAACTGGAATGAAACTTTTTGGATGGTATGAAGAAATAACAATATTGCCATGATGTTAATTAATTTATGCTTTGAATAATAGTGGTTGTTATTCAAATATATGTTAGTGAGTTTTCTCCAGTATCCAAAGTAGAGACAACATAAACATTCAAAATAATTAGTACAACTCCTTCTCTCTAGTGAATAGTGAGTGGCTAAAAACTTGCAGAATTTAATATTTCTGTTTTCCTTGGCCATTGAGCCTCCTGAAATTTTGCTTCTGGAGATTAGGGGATTCTTGCAAACAGGATGGTAGCCAGTATTGAGATCTGATAGGGTGGCTGTGTTGGCAAAATCTTCCTCATCTGCTGATGGAAAGGTACCTTTTCAGTGGGCACAATCTACTGTGGTTTAAAAAATGAACATATAATAAAAGTTATATCAATAGTGATTCTATTTCATAAATAACCTCTTATATATGAGAAGTAGCTTGCGGTTAATAAAGAATAATGGATATAAAAGCTGGGACCAGGGCCAAAAAGACCCTAGTCTTGGTTGAGGCCAGTTTCACCCTTTTGAGTCAGGGACCTTGAGCAGATATTGATCCAAAGCTCTTAAGGCTTTTGGAGGATTGTAAGGGAAAACATGGTTCCAGAATGTTTAGGGCTTTACAGATTAATACTATTTTTATTTGTTTGTTTGTTTGTTTATTTATTCATTTATTCATTTATTCATTTATTCATTTATTTATAATACTTCTAGACCGCCCTCCCCGGAGGCTCATACTAGCACCTTGAACCTTATTGGGTCTCCTGTCTAGAGCTAATGCAGCTGAGTGAGAACTGGTGTTACATGTGCTATCCATTGAGTCCCTGTCAGGACTCCTGCTGCATTTTAGACCACTTGGTATTTCCAGAGCAGTCTCAAGGCAGCCCTACATAGAGAGAGCTGCAGAAGTCTAATCTAGAGGTGAACGTCTCATGGATCACTCTGGCTAGGTCCTGCTCCAAGTGTTAAGAAGCCAGCTGTTTCACCAGACACAGATAAAAGAAGGCCAGGCAAGCTTTAAGGAGGGATCCTAAATCACACCCAGAACCTTGATGGTAAGCACAGGTGTTAACTGCACCCCATCGACTGTTGGGAGCTCTATCCCGTTTCTCTACATGCTGATCCAGCCAGAGGGCCTCCATCTTGGCTGGATTCAACTTCAGCTTGAGCCAATCTGCCACAGCCCATAGGTACTTGGCCAGATTGTCTGGGAGTGTCCATTAACAGAAATAGCTGGGCGTCATCCACCTATTGATGACACCGCAGCCTGAAACTCTGAATCAGCTGGGCAAGGGAGCAGATATAGATATTAAATAGCATTGGGGAAAGAATGGCTCTCTGTGGGATCCCCTATGCTGGAACATACTTTCCCCTACTGCCACCCTCTGTCCCTGATTTTGAGAAAGGACTCCTGCCATTTAAGGGCTGTGTCTCTAATTCCTGTATCAGGTAGGTGATGGGGCAGTAGTTTGTGATCAACTGTCAAAACTGCTGTCACATCTAATAAGAGCAGCAGTGCTGATGTGCTGAGATCCAGCTTTCTCAAGAGGTTGTCTGCCAGGCTGACCAGAGCCATCTCCATCACGTGGCCAGGTCAGAAGCCTGACTGGAAAGGGTTCAGTGCTGAAGTTTTTCCAAGAATCCCTTGAGTTATCCTGTTATGCCTGTTTAGTCACCTTACCCAGGAACGCGCTAGGTGTGAAACTGAGTTGTAATTGGCCAGGTCGGCAGTATCCAGCTCTTGTTTTTTTTTTTAAATAAAGGCCCCACCACTGCTTCTTTCAACTTCTTTGGGAATATACCCAAGGTTAGGGAACGATTGCTAATGACCTGGAGAGGGCTCTGGATCTCCTTGTTGCCAGCTTTAACCAGCCACGAGGAACATGGGTCAAGAGGGTGTGTAGTTGGCCAGACCACTGCCAGGACTGGGGTATTAGTCCTTTGCCTGGTGATAGGAATGTAAATACTGAGGCAGCAGCAGCACAAAACATAACTGCACCCTTCACAAAGGCAATCCTGACATCTCATGATAGCTCACTGAGATAAGGCGCCTATGTATCAGATGGGAATCATGAGCTCAGTTACCAGGAACGTGATGCTGGTCAGAAGGCAAAGCTCACTTTTTGCCCAGCAGCAATTGGGGCAGTAGCAAAAAGGAGACAGAGGCTGGCCTTGAACCTGCATCGCATGCACTTGGGAGCAGTTCTATAAGCACTGTACCTAACACAGTACACAGAAATGAAATATAGCAGAGCACATCAGGGCTGCTAGGGAAAACCTAATGTTGTTGCTAACAATATAACCCGACAGGGGAAAGACAGGCATGGCACAGTGGAACAGTACACCCAAGGTCCAATTCCACATTATTTATTTAGAAAATTTCTGTGTTTCCTCCCCAGGGAACCTGCCCACAGAGTCCCAAATTCAGCTGAAGTTTTGTCTCATCTCACAAAGTCAATAAGGTGGGCTGCTCATGCTGATTGGCTGCTGCAGGCATCTGTCATTTTGACTGGAGAGCCTCCATCTCTCCCCCCCCCCCCTCCCCATACCCCATACCCCATGGCTCCTTATCCCTGGCTCTCTTCCGAAGCAATTTTTGTTGTTCAGCTGCTCCAGTCACTGCATATCCATGAGTGTGCTGGACTTGAGGAGCAGTACCAGCAAAACAGCAAGTGTTTTTCAGTTTCCTCTTCTCCTTCTTTGGGTTCCTGCATGGTAGAATATCTCTGATAGGTGATGGGGTATAACTATTGAAGCAGCACTTATTCATGTGTTGTGTGGAGCTGTGTTGGAACTGTGGCTGAATTTTCTGCTGGGGCTGCTCCATGGGGCTGTGTTCCTGCAAAGCAATAGTAACATATTTCAGAGGAGTAGATATCATTCTGGTTGTGGGACTATAGCCTCTTCTTTGATGTCTGTATCCTGGGCAACTGAGTACCTGTAACAGTGTTGGGCAACTGGAACGAAAATGCTTGTTCTTTTCCTTGGCTTCTCGTCCTGTTTGGCTCCTATGTGGTTATAAATGTCCTTTAGATCAGGGGTAGTCAACCTGTGGTCCTCCAGATGTTCATGGACTACAATTCCCATGAGCCCCTGCCAGCATTTGCTGGCAGGGGCTCATGGGAATTGTAGTCCATGAACATCTGGAGGACCACAGGTTGACTACCCCTGCTTTAGATGCATTTCCCACTACCACAGTTCAAAGTTCTGTAATATTAAGCAGCGCTCAACAAATCCCTGGTGCCAGGATGCCTAGAAATTTCATTGTGGCACCTACTATTTTAAGCAGTCATTTATTATAAATGCTTCTTGGTGATTCTCTGTAGAATTATGAAGCTTATTTAGATGAGGGATGGAGGTTAGTTTTTTGTTTTGATAACAACCAGGTTACCCTGTATTTATTTATATACTACAGTCCTTTTGTTACAGCTGTGACAAGCAGTGGTAAATACTTTAGGATTAGATTTTGTGGTAGCAATAATCAGAATATTTTATTGTTAAAAATATAACATTCTGGAGGCTGAAAAATAATTTTGGGTTCTAAATTTTTGGGGTGGTTTCTAAAATGGATGAAATTTTTTCAAGGGCGAGTCTAAAGAATGCATGGCATGAGCCACAGAGATAGAGCATTAGCCATGTACTGTAGCACTTGAAATCTGTGTTCCTTGCTGGGGATTAATATGGTGCTGTGGGGGCTGTAGGTGTACACTACAGGTGTGTGTGTGTGTTACTGGCTGCAGGGGAGGGATGTGATTGGCTGCAGAGTTTCAATTGAATATCACTTCACTATCCTTACCATTGGTAGCTCTATTATTTCTGAAAAGCCACTATGGGCGGAGCGCTCTCTGGGACACGCCCGGGTGTCCAATCTGCACTTCCGCCTTCCCGGATTGGACTGGCCCCTGGAGCCCCCACCTCCAGAAGCCGGCCATGAGGTGCTCTGCCAGTCTCATGGCCAGATGCTGCCTGGCTGATGAGGAGGGTGCTCCCGTGGTGCCGTGTCTTTGCCACCGATTGACCCAGTCACCAGCAGCCATGGCGGGCCGACCAGCTGCGGGGCTGTCACCCCAGCTGGCAGTGCAATGCCCTGCTTGACTGCCTTGCCATCAGCCCCACCGCAAGCGGTAGGTTGGGTGGCAGCGACCTCCTCTGGGGGTGCCCACTGCTAGCACTCGTTGTATTCCTGGACGCAACAGGCTTTCAGGCTAGTATTGCTATAAAATTATAGCAATCTATATAAAATATTATCTGAATGCCAAACTTTCATTTTTGTTTTAAAACTTGTGTGGATATGGGGTGAGGAGAGACTTAGTACTTAAAAAAAATGGAAGTAAGGAATTCAAGGAACCTGTTACACTGATAGTTATAATGTTATATTGATGTAATAGTATTTGATTGCCAATTTTAATAAATCTGAAAAAGCCTTTTAGCCTAGGCTGGAGGATTGGCTGCTGCTGGAGGGTGGGGGCTGGGGCAGAGAAGCTGCAGGGAAACCTGACATGTGGAAACCTAGTGTGGAAACCTGTTCTGTATCAGCAGCAATAGGAGGAAACCACACAAGTCTGTCCCTGTGTGATAACCATCATATTTCAGTTTCTTCCCAAGTTTCTCCCCCCCCTCCCCAACTAAAAGATACTTAGAAATTTTTCATCGCTATCTGTTAGTCATGCCTGACAGGACAAAAAGCAAACCACTTCCAAAACTTTCTTTTGTCTACTGAAGCTTTTTCTTGCTTACCTACAGAACCAGCAACAACTTTCCCCCCTTGTACTTCATACACATAAACATGCGCCAGATATCAGGCTATTAAGAGTTAGAAATTGGTGGTGGTGGTGGGAAAAATCTTTCTCCCCATTGCTGTCAAATCCCTACACTTCTTTCTTCCCTACAGTTTGGGGGGTGGGGGAGGAACTTATTTGTAGAGCCTAAGGAAGATATGCAGATTAGCAGTGCAATTCTGAGAACACTTTCCAGGGAGTAAGCCCCACTGACTACCTCTGAGGAGGAATCTGAGTAGACTTGCTTGGAATTACAACTATGTATAGAATGTATTTGGCAGTTCTTGTCACTTTTCTTAGCACATTATACTTGAGTCCTCAGTGCGCTGTAAAAAAAAGAGGTGGAAAAATGATGAGGAAATTGATCATCAGTGCAAAATGTTTGATGAAGAGACTGCATAAATGCATTTTGAATTTGCATAAATGAAATTTGTGATCTCTTTCCACTAAATTAGGTAAAGGTATGATGTGAATAGGGATTGTCCATGCAGATTATCCTTGCTTCTTTTCCACTGATGTGGGTTCCTTTCTTTGTTGCCAAGGTGAGCGGAAATAAGACTAAAAGAAGCGAGTTGTACTATCCATGCTGTAATTAAGCAGCTTGCCATTAAACTTTGCCAGGCAGTCTCTTCCCTCCTTCATTCTGACTCTGCTATTTGATAACTTTGCTGAAAGGTCATGGGAGTGGAGTACTAGGATCCAATTCCTGTTGTGTCCTCACACATTTGAGGAGTATATACCATAATGACTTGCCTTTCAGAAAATTTGGAGAAGTGCTGTCTTATTTTTTAAAAAGAAAAATCAGAACACGTAAGTAATGGTAACTGATTCTGAAAACCATAAATAGAAGTATTGAGTTTATCCTTAACTGTCATTGAAATGTGATCATCAAAAGCATAACTCAGTTGGATTATGTAGGTAGCATTTACTGAATTAGAATATTATTTTCATAATTTGATTTTAGTTTTCCTTAAGAAAGAACATATCTGTTTGAAATTTACTGAGGACAAATAAAAGGGCTACAGTAGACATTAAGATTAAAAAGTTAACATGTATTTGTTAAAATTCCTAAATTGTTTCATCAACAGACTTCTTCAGGGGAGTCTGTTAGTTTTGCAGTGATTCTTCAGAAGGAGTATAAGATCAGCCCTGATGGTTTTAGTAGTTGGTCTGGTCCTCTTATCTTTGGAGGAATCATTTTCTTTTCTCAAAACCCTTGTTATGTACAAAAGGGACATAACCACACAGGGAAGAATCCTGCCTAACACGTCTGCTGGTTGGTGGAATTTTTATTGATGACTACCTCACATTGCAGACCTCAGATGCCTCCTTTATTGGTGTCTTGGTGTCATGACAGATATCATTCCGTCAATAGTAATTTTTGGTGTGATCAAAGCCATGTCTCTTGTGGGACACATGAAAGTTTGACAGATCTGGAGAACTGTGTGTGCTGTTTCTAAATGTTTCATAGTAGTAGAAACTTGCTCAGTTTTCTAATCATATGTTATACGACTACATATTTATCCAGTCCCAGCACGTAGGGGCTCTAATGCTGTTTGCTCTGGTTGTACTTAATAAAACATTTCTTTGTACTACAGAGATTAAATTGGTAACTGGAAATACCTGAAGCTTTCCACAGCACTTAACTGGGAAATGAAGAGGGCTCACATCCATGTTATTGTGTGTTGAAAAATGGGAGAAATGGAGTAGAAATAAACTTGTTTTCATAACTACAAATTGTGTTCTTGATATTGGTTAGAAGGTAAGGAAGGCATGGCCACATTGCCAAAAAATTAAGTACCTTGGCATAGTTTTCACAATATTTCATGCTATAAGTTAATAACATAGTTGAAATATATTGTTGGCTCACCCTGTGTGATTTATTGTTTATGCATTTCATTTTTAAAATGTTATTAATACTTGGTACATGTGCAAAAGATTAATGATATTTAAGATAGCAATGTGAATGATTAAAATACAACTTTGTTAGCATACAAACACATTAAAACACTTAAGATTTTTTCATTAGGTAACAAACCAGCTATAAGAACTAGTTTCTTCAAATACCTTTAATAAAATTAAAATTAAAATTTCTAATCAGTTATCATAATTTTAGGTCCACAGGATGATTTCTTTCCTAGTCTTTAGTTAATCTTTATAATTGTATGAATGATATATACATTTCAAACTACTTACAATGGACCAGATCCTGTATTCCCATTACTTAACTTTCTGCCCTTCCCCCTTTGATTTTCTGTTTTTTGAAACTCATATGTCCCCTAAATTCTGGTGGTTATTCAGTAAAAAAAAATGGTGTGTGTGTGTTTTTCATCTTCATTTCTTTTCTCCCTTACTTTTTTTTTGAGGGGGGGGGGAATCTCAAGGTCAGTTGTGAATGGTAATAGTACTGGTCCCAGTATAACCTTCAAATAATAAAAATATCTCACTGAAATTTCTTCTTCTGTTCATTGTATTTACTTGCATTTCTGCATCCACTTAATGAAAAATACTGGCCTTTCATAGGTAGTACAGAAGATACAGAGTTGCAAACACTGATTATTCTTCTAAACTGGGGGGGGGGGAGAGGGAGGCGTAGGCATCGGCAAACAAGCGGCCGCGGAGCTGTCGCGCCTGCACATTTGCGCCTCCCTCTCTCCCCCACAGTGCAGCGCTTGCATGGTTGCGTGGCAGCTCCGCATATGCGCATTTGCGGACAAGTATCCTCCATCCTATAGTGATGCATTTGATTTTTCCTACCTAAATGCAGAACTTTACATTTATCACTATCAGTTCATTTTACTCCAGTTTTCCAGCCTGTCAAGATTATCCTGTATCTTGATTCTGTGTTCTGATATATTTTCTACCCTCCCAGTTTAGTATCACCTGCAAATTTAATAAGCACCCCTTCTATACCTTCTTCCAAATCACTCATGAATATGTTGAACAACACAGGCCCAGGACAGGTTTTGAGGCATTCCTTCCAAAGATGTGCTAGTAGATAACTTCTTTCCCCCTAATATTAATGTGCTTTTTCACTATTGCAATGTACTTTAATTAGGTTTTCCACTGTAGTACCAAGATTTATTACCAGAATCATTAGAACAGATGTTCAACTTTGGCATGGACAGATCCCCATCTCATCATTTCCTACCTCTGAAGATGCCAGCCACAGTTACTGGTGAAACTTCAGAGACTAAAACTACCAAACCATGGCCACACAGCCTGGAAAACCAACAAAAACCAGTTGACTCCAGCTGTGAAAGCCTTCGACAATTAATCAAACAAGCCAGATCTTTCTACAAAACTGCTTTGTATTCTCAGAATGGAGAAATGGAGTATTAATAAAATTAAATAGAGCTGAAGTTGGGGGGCAGATAAAGGGTGTAGGTTGCTTGGTGAATGGGAAAGGAAAGAAGGAAATAAGGAAATGTCAGGATATCAGGGCTGCTAGGATAATAGAAAGGGAATTAGTGTACAGGGGAAAGTGAAATGGTTCCAACAGGTCATTACAAATTTCTGGAGTACTGTCTGCAGTTCTGGAGACCTCACTTCAAGAAGGACGTAGATAAAATTGAAAGGGTACAGAGGAGAGCGACGAGGATGATCTGGGACCAAGTGACCAAGCCCTACGAAGATAGGTTGAGGGACTTGGGAATGTTCAGCCTGAAGAAAAGGAGGTTGAGAGGGGACATGATAGCCCTCTTTAAGTATTTGAAAGGTTGTCATTTGGAGGAGGGCAAAATGCTGTTCCCACTGGCTGCAGAGGAAAGGACACACAGTAATGGGTTTAAACTACAAGTACAACGATATAGGCTAGATATCAGGAAAAACATTTTCACAGTCGGAGTTCAGCAGTGGAATAGGCTGCCTAAGGAGGTGGTGAGCTCCCCCTTACTGGCAGTCTTCAAGCAAAGGTTGGATACACACTTTTCTTGGATGCTTTAGGATGCTTTGGGCTGATCCTGCGTTGAGCAGGGGGTTTGACTAGATGGCCTGTATTGCCCCTTCCAACTCTATGATTCTTACTATACAACTGGACGTGGCCCAAACCAACAACAGGACTTGCACAACATGGCTAGAGTTTTCTAAGGCTTTCAGGGAAGGTAAAGAGAAACTAGTAAGAGAGGAAAAATAAGGCCCTCCCTCACAAGTCCTTATGGGTTCCCCATTTCTCTTGAATAATTTGGTAATTTGGTTCTCGGATGTAATTTAAACTTTACTGGCAATACAGACTCGTTTTTCAGAATCTATTATTTTTATATTTATTTGGAGGATCTTTGGTAAAGACATTTGAAAATTCAAGTACACAGCGTCATCTGAATCGTCCCTATCAGCTTTTTGCTTGATGATAGCTTTCTTCAGTTTACACATAGCAGAATTTAAGTTGAGAGTCTAGTTTTAAGAAGCCCCTCTTTTTCTTTGTTAAATGCTCATTAGTTTCTCATTTGAGTTGTTTAAAAACTGTTACAATGAGATTGACTTATGTATTAATTAATTCCAAAAGTGCATCTTTTCCATACCCATCAGATATCTGATAATTCACTATTAAGAAATAAATGTTATACTGTTATATTGATTATATTGTTCTATGTAAATGTTCCAAAATGTTTTATGTAAACCGCCCAGAGCCGTAGGGAAGGGCGGTATAAAAATCTAAATACATAAATAATTCATTATATATATCCTGTGATGCACCCCTGATGCACAGGATTAATTCATGTTCTCTTCATTGCCCATGAATTCACTTTGTACATTTTGTCCTGTAGGCTTCTCTCTCTCTCATTACCATATGTCAGCAGTTGCCAACCTTTTAACGCTTGCAGATGCCTTTGAAATTCTGTAACAGGGTGGAGGATACAACTACAATACGGCTGCTGCAGGAGGTGGAACTAATCATATCAAGTGAGGTTATGCATAACTCTAATTGTAACTCTTCATTACAGACAGAAGTCTGTTTAAAATGGGTGTAGTGTTTTAAAATAATGGGGCACTTTATGAAATCCCCAGACGATTATGAGCATTTTGCCAATGTGATACTACGACTACTACTGCGACAGTATATTGGAAGAGCAACCACTGACGAAGATAAAACAGAAAGCGGGTCACTTAACCTAGGATCCCGTTTTGGTTGACTCTATGTTTGATCATATGTTTGACCATTTAGACTTTATGTTATAACCTTTTCATCTATAAACATAGAGAAGACTACTATGTGCCTCGTGATTTCCTTTTTTCTTCTGAGTTAAAATAATTTCTTGCATACACAATAATGCATTGAAGGTCCTTGTGGTTTGGTGGCCACTTTTAAAATAAATGTGCACAGCCAGTCAGGCATTCTGCTCTGCAAAAGCTCTACCTGGCCTTTTCTACTTTCTAAAAACACTTGGCAGGCACCAGGGTAGGCAACTGTATCTACACCAGAAATTCTGTTGTCCTACTTTCTCTCTGTAGTATTGCACAATTAAATAGTTAACCGGTATATATGGTGTTTCTTTTAAGTAGAATTTTATTCATTTTCACATTCTAAATTAATGCTATGGGCCAATCCAGATTTAAATATTGAGAAGAAATGTTTTTTTAACCGAAGGATTGGACTGATGAGGGGATTTTTACATTGAACCAGTTGATAGATTATAAGGATAAGTTTTTGTCATTTTGTCAGCTAGGTCTAGATCTGATTTGTCACCACCTTTAGAATGGCAGTACTTACAGTTGCAAGTGGCTCAGTGGCATTAAATATCTCAGAGTCCTCTTTGCTCCTGGAAACTCTAATGAATCAGGGCAGAAAATAAAACTGCAATATTTGTTTATAGGTATGTTGTTAAGCAAAATGCTCTGTTATCCCAAAATGTTCTGATCAAAAATTAGGGGAATCAGCTATGTGAAAAGGGGAATAACTAGCAGGATCTGTTTTGCATAGTTTATGAGATGATTAAGCCCTTCAGGAATCCAAGGCAGACAACAATTACTGTTTAAAATAAGGTTTATAGCTTTATTTAAGAAACTAAACAAAAAGCCCGCTGCAGCTGTCCATGCAGCAGGTGCTAGCAGGGTAGTGGGGGGTTGTGTGTGTGTGTGTGTGTGGGGGGGGCTTCTGTTTTGTGGTCCTTACCTCAGAGTCAGGAGGTAGCCAGGCAGCCCCCTCACCTCCCCCCCCCAGTGCAGAAGGTGTTTTATACCCTTCTCCCTGGGGAAGGTATGTGGTAAAAGTCACGTAGGCAAAAGTGGGAATTTGGACAAAGAGTGCAGATGCCCCCTTTTATGTGGGCCCAAAAGGTTCATTTATCCAGGATGTCCAAGATCAAAGAGAATGAGCTGGGAAACTTGGGACCTGGTTTGATCTGGATAACTATATAAAGCAATAAGGCTCTTGGCAAGCTGGCATTAGGTTGGGTGGATAGGAAGGGGATTTTAGAAGTAAGAAGTTTCTTCTGAGATCTGCTGGTTTAGTGGGGTGGGGTGTCGGGAAGGGGGATGCTCTTTGAAGTTGCCAGCACTATGTGTGTTTCCCACAGATGCAGGGATGCTGGGTTCATGTGGTCAGTCAGTCATGCCGAGCTTCACTGATACTCTGCTGAGAAAGGTTGGTCTGACTTTTGCCTTATGTCTAGGCCAGATCAAATGTTCCAACTCCAGAGTCCATAGTCTTGATTGAAGAAGCACACAAGTGCTATTCTTGTCACACTATGAGGTCTGTTATAGATACTGATCCAGGGGTTTTGGCACCCCTGGAAAACAGTCCAGGGGGTCTGGTTTTTACTGGTTACATTTTAGGGGTATGGTTGCACTGGTTACATGTGATGTTAATTTATGAATTTGCAGAGTCTCAGAAAAGAATGGTGTAAGGCAGTGGTCTCCAACCACTGCTCCAGGGACTGGTCCCAGTTCGTGGATCAGTCGGTACCGGGCCGCGGCTCCTCCTCGTCCTCCTCCCCGGCTGCTGCTTCGGGGGCTGCTCTGCCATTGCTGGGGCTCCCCCTTGGCATGGCACTGTGCAGCTGCTGCTAGCAGCACCACCCAGCGGGCAGTGGGAAGTCAGGGGCGCCAGTGGGAAAGCAAGCGGAGCAGGGGCTCAAGTGGCGGTGGCAATGTCCCTCGGCAAAAGACTACCTCAGTAAAATTGTCAAGCATTGACTGGTACCTGGTGATAAAAAGTTTGGGGACCACTGGTGTAAGGTCACACTGTTTTGGCAAAGCAATGATATATGGCCTCGAAGTCTGTACATTCAATCCTTGGATCTCAAGTTGACTTACTCAGCAAAAAAATTCTGTTTAGGGCATACTGACAGCATAGGGACTCTGTTGAGTTTTCCAAATTTGCTGGCATATTGAGTGTAGCACTTTTACTGCATCATCTTTTAAGATTTTGAATAGTTCAACTGGAATGCTGTCACCTCCACTAGCTTTATTGTTGCTCAGACTTCCTAAGGCCCATTTGACTTCACATTCCAGTATGTCTGGCTCCAAGTCAGTGACTACCTCCTCCTGGTTATCAGTATAAAGAAGACTAAAATAAGGAAACATCTCCACTTTCAGATCTGCTTGTTTTGTCCATTGAATACAAGCATAAAATCTATGATCATTCTTATTTGAGTTATGTAAATTTAACTGTTTTGCTAACTAAAGTCTTTTTCATCTTTCCTTTTTATAATGTTCTTTTCTTTTACATACACTTCAGTTATTGAGCAAAAAACCCTTGAAATTCTCCCTTTGTGTGCACATTGTCTTATGCATTTGTAAATAGCTATAAAAATTAGATTGGCCATTGCTGCTAGATTCTATTTTTTCATTCTGCCAGTGTAATTTCAGCTAAAGACCAGAGCTGCTGGATACATGTATGGAAGTTATGTGTAAAGGCTATCTAATAGCGATGGGAGGAGGCATTTAAGGCGTTCCTTGTATGGTAGCCAGCAGCAACTTGATACTTCCTTTTTAAAGACCTGCTTTCTTTAGATGAGAGTGAGTGAGTGTGAGAGAACTGTTCATTAGACACTTGACAAAAGTAGTGGTGGACTATCGGTAACATAGCAGGAGATGGTGAAATATGTAGAGATAAAATTGAAATCTGGAAAGTTGGGCTCCTAACTCAAATAGGCCTTGCCTTTGGACCTTCCATATTTTGGAATAAGCACTATCATTCAAATAACTAACAATTGTGTGATTGGTACCCATCACCTGGCAAGCGGCTTACAGCTGCCATTTCCATCAAACTCTTAATTTTTAATGTTCCCTGCACCTGATACAAGCAGGATAGTAAACCTATTGTGGACTAGTATATACTTTGTACTTACCTGTAAAGCGAGCCTAAAATTACAGTGGCCTCTGTTTCAGGGAGCTCTACCATGGAAGAGAGTTGAGTTTCTTTCAGAATAGGATTTAGCGATGATACCCCTGAATATAGGTTTGTCTACTATTTGTTTATTCTGAAAAGGTATATATTACCTTTCCATAGATCTGCTAAAAGTGACTTACAAAGCTAAAAACAATACAATAAAATCAGAAAAAAATATACTTAAAATTATCAATATTGAAATACCCAAGAAGCAATGTGTAAAATTAAGCTGAAAAGAACAAGCCTGAATAAAGAGAATCATTCATTCCAAGATACCTTCTCTTCAAAGTGAGAACAGTAGTAGATTTAAAATGGATGAAATACATAGCCAAGGACTGGACAACAGTAGTAGATTTAGGACTAGAAACCGAGCTTTTTAAAGTGATGGCATCTTGTCTTTACAATGCCCTCTCTCTTGAAGTTTGCCTGAAGCTACTTTATTATTCCTTAGACCCAGATCAGCTCTTCTCACCAATTGCTCAGGGAGATAGGACTAAAATTTTCAACTTCCTGTTTATGGGAAGGAGTCATCCCAACCCACTTTGCTTCCTGACTTGTTCCAGCATGATGTAGTGGTTAAGAGCAGTGGTCTCTAATCTGGACAACCAGGTTTGATTCCCTACTCCATATGAAGCCTGCTGGGTGACCTTGGGCCAGTTAAGTTCTATTAGAACTCTCTGAGCCCTAACTACTTCACAAGGTATCTGTGGTAGCAAAAAGGAGGTGATTGTAAGCCACTTTGAGACTCCTTAGGGTAGAGAAAAGCAAGATATAAAAACCAACTCTTCTTCCTCTTCTAGTGGCCCTGATCAGTCCTTGATGGCATCCTGATCATTTCTCCCATTCAGGAGCTAGGAACAAGGACACCCTCAGCTTTATTCTAAACAAGGTGAAGAGCAGTTTTACCCCATCACAGGCAGAACACCCTGGCTGGATCACAGACATGAGTTAGAATATGCTTTACCACCCAGAAGACAATGTCTCCAGGACTTTTGAGCTTAGAGTCATAGAACCATGTTGTTGTTGTTATGTGCGAAGTCGTGTCCGACCCATCGCGACCCCATGGACAATGATCCTCCAGGCCTTCCTGTCCTCTACCATTCCCCGGAGTCCATTTAAGTTTGCACCTACTGCTTCAGTGACTCCATCCAGCCACCTCATTCTCTGTCGTCCCCTTCTTCTTTTGCCCTCGATCGCTCCCAGCATTAGGCTCTTCTCCAGGGAGTCCTTCCTTCTCATGAGGTGGCCAAAATATTTGAGTTTCATCTTCAGGATCTGGCCTTCTAAAGAGCAGTCAGGGCTGATCTCCTCTAGGACTGACCGGTTTGTTCGCCTTGCAGTCCAAGGGACTCGCAAGAGTCTTCTCCAGCACCAGAGTTCAAAAGCCTCAATTCTTTGACGCTCGGCCTTCCTTATGGTCCAACTTTCGCAGCCATACATTGCAACTGGGAAGACCATAGCCTTGACTAAACGCACTTTTGTTGGCAGGGTGATGTCTCTGCTTTTTAGGATGCTCTCTAGATTTGCCATAGCTTTCCTCCCCAGGAGCAAGCGTCTTTTAATTTCTTTGCTGCAGTCCCCATCTGCAGTGATCTTGGAGCCCAGGAAAATAAAATCTGTCACTATCTCCATTTCTTCCCCTCCTATTTGCCAGGAATTGAGAGGGCCGGATGCCATGATCTTTGTTTTCTTGATGTTGAGTTTCAAGCCAACTTTTGCACTCTCCTCCTTCACCCGCATCAACAGGCTCTTTAGTTCCTCTTCACTTTCTGCCATTAGAGTGGTATCATCTGCATATCTGAGGTTGTTGATATTTCTCCCTGCAATCTTGATCCCAATTTGTGACTCCTCTAATTCCGCCTTTCTCATGATGTGCTCCGCATACAAGTTAAATAGGCAAGGCGACAGTATACAGCCTTGCCGAACTCCTTTCTCAATTTTGAACCAGTCAGTGATTCCATGTTCAGTTCTCACTGTTGCTTCTTGACCTGCATATAAATTTCTCAAGAGACAAATAAGATGCTCTGGTATTCCCATCTCTTTAAGAACTTGCCACAATTTGTTGTGCTCCACACAATCAAAGGCTTTAGCATAGTCAATGAAGCAGAAGTAGACGTTCTTCTGGTACTCCCTAGCTTTCTCCATGATCCAGCGTATGTTGGCAATTTGATCTCTAGTTCCTCTGCCTCTTCGAAATCCTGCCTGTACTTCTGGAAGTTCTCGGTCCACATATTGCTGGAGCCTAGCTTGTAGGATTTTGAGCATAACTTTGCTAGCATGAGAAATTAGTGCAATTGTGCGGTAGTTTGAACATTCTTTGGCATTGCCCTTCTTTGGGATTGGAATGTAAACTGACCTTTTCCAATCCTGTGGCCATTGTTGAGTTTTCCAAATTTGCTGGCATATTGAGTGTAGCACTTTTACTGCATCGTCCTTTAAGATTTTGAATAGTTCAACTGGAATGCTGTCACTACCACTAGCTTTATTGTTGCTCAGACTTCCTAAGGCCCATTTGACTTCACATTCCAGGATGTCTGGCTCCAGGTCAGTAACTACCCCATTGTGGTCATCAGGGATGTTAAGCTCGCTCTTGTATAGTCCTTCTGTATAATTTTGCCACCTTTGTTTAATCTCTTCTGCTTCTGTGAGGTCCCTACCATTTTGGTCCCTTCCGACCTGAGGGGCTCATCTTCCAGCGTCATATCGTTATGCCTATTGGAACTGTCCATAGAGTTTTCATGGCAAAGATACTGGAGTGGTTTGCCATTTCCTTCTCCAGTGGATCACCTTTTGTCAGAGCTCTCAGCTATGACCTGTCCGTCTTGGGTGGCCCTGCACGGTATAGCTCATAGCTTCACTGAACTACGCAAGCCCCCTTGCCACAACAAGGCAGCGATCCTTGAAGGGGGCATAGAACGATAGAGTTTGATTTAGTCCAACCCCCTGTTCAATGCAGGATCATCCTAAAGCATCCATGATAAGTAACTTTCCAGCTGCTGCTTAAAGACCATCTGTGAGGAGGAGCTCACTATCTCCTTAGGCAGCTGAACTATTTTTGCCTGATATCTAGCCAGTACCATTCTACATGTAGTTTAAACCTGTTATTGCGGGTCCTATCCTCTGCTGCAGGTCCTATCCTCAACAGGAACTGCTCCCTGCCCTCCTCCAAGTGACAATCTTTCAAATACTTTAAGAGAGCCATCATGTCCCCTTTCAACCTCAGCTTGGCCAACCCTTCTCAGCCTCAGCTTGGCCAAAAGATCTGGTCAAAGCCAAGAGTACAGAGCTCATGTTCCTGGTATGCTCAAGGGACCTAATAGTCTTCTGCACAAGGCAGTTCCATGGATCGATTACTCACTGGACTTCAGTGGTTTCTACAGCGCTATCAACTACATATCCTCCAGGAATAGCAGTTTGACCCTGAATGTAAAACAGTCTCTGAGACAGAGTATGGTCTGCTGGATTGATCCCTATGTCTCAGACCACATCCTGCAACTTTTCAGATGTGATTCTCTGGTTGGGAAGCATCACTTCTCAGCTGTTCAGGTTATATGGACATCAAAGGAAAAGCCAATGGACATCAGTTCCTTGGAAAGCACCTGCCTTTTTCCAGACAGACGGCCAGGACCAATGCGTAATCAGGACACAGTATTTCAGCCAAGGCTCATAGCAACTGTGCCATTGGTTGGCTTTCCTTCAGAGGGGATTCATCAAGAGCCATGTCTGGACACCACTAATGGAAGTCCCACTCCAAAATGCTCTTCTCAGTGAGAACAAAACATTATATACTCAGTGTCAGGGTTCGCTCTGCTATGTTAAGTAGGCATCTTGTTCTTCCCCCTTAAAAAAAAATCAATCCAGAAAAAAAAGGAAGAACAGAGAAATGTGTGCCTGTCAGTGGATATAAATATAACTTTGTCTTCGTCTAGTGTATACAGTTCTAGAACACAAAATCTATACTTGTATAAAATCCCCCCTAGAATCAGCGACGTGATGGTTCACAGGCAGTGGAAGCATTGTGTGCAGAAATTCCAGATGGAACAATCTTCTTTGGAGGGAAGACAGTCTTAATAGTTCAGGTTGATAAGTATCTATTTGCACATCCATAGGTGAGTCAATTGGCTAATTTATTGCATTAATTTAGAAAGCTAAACTAGCAATTTTTTGTACATTTACTAGGGAGGAGGCCCTATTACACATAAAGCGACTGACTTCTGAGTAAAATGCATAAAATTGTTCTGTACATGTAGAGTTATTGAATCATGTAACAACAATATAATGTGTTATGACATCTGCTTTTTTTCTTCATTCTTCAGTTCAGGGTGAGAAACTAATTCAAATACTTCCATGTCTTAACAAGTTAGACATGAACGGATACTGAGGAATTTGAATTATGTTCTAATGCATTTTGAGATTATAATGTACATGCCTTTCCTGCTCAAGTATTTCACTTAAAAATAGTCTTTGTTGTAATAGATTGTCTGCAGTATCCTTTTTAGTACATGCATCCTTTTCTCTTTTGAGTAAACTGGGATGGAGGCAGAAACTTTTCACAGCATGCTCTCTTTAAATGCTTTGCTTTTCATTGTTTGACATTCCAGAGAGTTGGAAGGAAACCCCCATGGGTTAGGTCCACTGGAAAAGTTAATGAAAAAGTTGGCAGAGTGGATCTTTTTCTGCCGTTTGCAAACAACCTGCCATTTATCCCAGAACTCTCTTTTGAGGGTTGGGAGAGCTTTACAAGCAAAAATGCAAAATGCGGCTGTGAGAGGAAGTTTGGTAAAATTGCATTCCTCTGTCCCTTGCGGTGGGAGTGCTTTGAGGCCCGCAGGAAGCCTTTTTGCCCCCCCCCCCAGCAGTCCCCCGGTGTTCCCCCTCCCCTGCACGGTCGCCTACCTGGCGTGTCCCCAGGCAGTCGGGGTGTGGGTGGGTCCCAACTCGTGAGTCCAGGGCTAAGGGGCCAATCGTTGCTCCCCCATCCCTGCCCACCCCCACCCTCCTTAGCCTTTTATTAATACCACAGAACATAGATAAGGGAACCCACCATCTTTTTCCATGACTGTTCTTCTCCTTCAGCTCTCTGATGTGTGTGGGTGCCCAGTGACCATCCTGAGTTCCTGTCTGACCCCACTGTCCTGGCTCACGTGATCTTTAATGGGGTTTCCCTCTTTTTTATAAGTTTGTAACTAGTGCCTGCATGTTCATCTACTTGGTGAACTGGGGATAGCTGCTCACACTTGTGCCCTCCTGGGGAAATAATGATTTGGCACTTGACTGCTCCCCCCCCCTTGGAAGGGGGAGGTTAACATGATCATATATGATCATATCACCTGATAAATGTTTAACACATTTAAAAATTATATTAAAAATTAACTCCCAACCATTTGGGAAACCCTTCCATGGACTTTAGGAACCCTCAAGGTTTCATGAAACCCTGGCTGAGAAAGCCTGCCTTAGAGTTTTTGATTACCTAGCCAGTCCTTTGTCTCTTTTATGTGTCAATGGCATCTATCAAGATGGATCTCAAGTGTGAGAGTTCCTTTTCCGGATGTATTCAGCCAGAAGAAACCCATCAAATGGTTGTGCAAATGGATTTTCTTTCTCTCTTGTGTTTCTACTCTCTTATGGGTCAAAGATGCCTGAAATCTCTAGGAATATATTCTGTCCTCCTAATGTGTTAAATCTCAGTGTTCATTCAAGATGTCAGACTCTAGCCAAGGTGTGAGCTGGCCATTTCACAGTCTCTGGCTAGGATAGGCATTAGTATTTCCAAAGCCTTGATGGTTGTTACTTGGGTGATATTTTGAAGCAATCAACTTCCCCTTTCCTATCTTCTGCCAGGAGAAAGTTTGTTGATTTTCAAGGGGCCACTGGAATCATACATTGATCTTGCATTCTCAATAAATCTGTATGCTTATTTATTGCCACATACTTTTATATGTATACTAATTTGCTGCCTTCACAGGTCTTATCTGCCTTAATCTATCTCGGCTATAATCACCCAGTTTCTTATGCATGCAACTAGCCCTTCCTGGCAAATAAACACTCCCCCCCTGCTTCTGCTGTAATGGTTGAAGACATTTTGTTTCATTGTATCTGAAGAAGTATATATGCACATGAAAGCTTATTCCTTGGATAAAACTTTATTGGTCTTAAAAGTTGCCACTGGACTCATACTTTATTCATAAAAATGGCAAGTCCCCAGAAATAAGAGAACTAGTAGCCAAATTCTTGGCTAGGGTGATACAAAAGGATATTCAGCTATCAGCTAAGTAAAAAATAATTCTAATCCATGGGCATTATAGTCAGTGTGAATTACTGATTAACGAGCATTCGATGGAGGAATGTATATTTGATTATCATTATTTTATTTCACCTATTTGTTTTTATCTTATAACTATGTAATCATTTTGAATTATTAATTATCAACTACTTTTATATAGATGTTTTTATATGCCATTAAATGTTTTTTGAATTTGAATTTGATTTGAAAAATGGCAAGTGAGACTGTCAAAAATCTTTTTGTATATTTCTTTTCTTTATTTGAAAAAAAAACAAAAAAATTAGCCCTTGTCTCTGATG
The DNA here is from genome assembly GCF_049243985.1 of Paroedura picta. Classification (NCBI taxonomy): domain Eukaryota; kingdom Metazoa; phylum Chordata; class Lepidosauria; order Squamata; family Gekkonidae; genus Paroedura; species Paroedura picta. Next base: position 96,376,918 of record NC_135372.1, on the reverse strand, counting down.
TTTAAGTAATCCTAAAACAGACAGACAACTCAAACCTTATACATATTGTATTTGGAATGTATTTATACTTGAAGCCAAATTCCCAAAGTATCTTGTAGAATACTTCCTAAAAAGACATATTTGGTTATAATGGCAGAAGTGTTGATGTTTTACAATACCAAAACATCCAGACCTTGAAAACATGCTGTGACATGAGGAAAATGTTTCTTTTGCATTTGATTAATCTCCCCTTTTGTATACCGAGTAATTTGCAGGGGTATGGCTACTTTACAAAGCTATTCTCCCCAGAGGCAGAAGACATCCTGGGTGTTTTTCATCCCTCTCTTCAGGGAGGCAGGTCAGCTTTTTTCCCTTCTGTTACCAACAGAGGGCGGTTAGGCTTTTGGAGCACTAACAGCATTTCTGAGAGAAAATTTCTTTTAAAAAACCTATTTCTATTCTTAATTCTTTCTTCCTCCAATACCCTCCTTTCCCTTCCTGACTTCTAGTAGGGAGAGCAAGTCCGCGGTGGAGGAGAGTAAGTCCGCGGTGGCCGGTTGTGACTCAGACCTTTCCGATTAGGCGTGCAGATCATTAGTAGCCATAATGGTGGAGAAGAGGGATGACGGATCTCTTTCTGAGGAGGATCCATTGGTGCAGAAGGGCTGGGCTGGCAGGCAAGTCAGCCACAACCTCCCTGTGACTGGTTGGAGCACGTGGGGTGATCGCTCTAAGCGCACCAAGAAGTTGACCACGGCTGTGGCCGGGTGCCATTTTGAAGTGGCAGCAAGAACCTCTGGCAGCCATCTTGCCTCAGAGCGAGATAGTTGAAATAACAAAAACTACAGTTTGTATCTACTAGAGGATTAATGAACTGCCAGGAATGATACAGGAAAATTTATGTTTTTCTACATTGAGAAAGTTTTCTGGCTTTCGTTATCAGGAATGGTTATCAGGTTGTCAGGAAGGGCTGTATTTCATTAGAGCACTTTAAAATGTTTCCCTGGATCAGTGTTTTCTTGACAAACTCATAGGTCATTTTTTACTTTGATATATTAAATAAGCTTGGCATGTAAAGAGCCCCAGTAGCAAAATGCAGATTTCTGGGCTTGGCTTGTACCTCATGGACTTTTTTGTTTACAGAAAGTAAACTGTAAGCAGTAATTGCCTGTACTTCAGTGACAATTTTTGCTCCTGGACAGATGACGGTGTCCTCAAAGAACAAAGTAGTTTAGCTATTTTTTAAATGTCCTTTACCAGCAAAAACATAACTAGATAAGAAAATCTGTTATAAACTGTTAGGGTTTTATTGCATTGCGAGGTAATGCATTCCATTGGGACTGTCAAAAATTAGTACATTTCTTTTTTGATGGAATAATGATATCAGCTCTTAAACAAAAGACTGGTAAAAACAGCTTTGTGTAAATATTTTCAAATATGATGTGATATTAACAATTAAGTAACTTAAAAAAATTTGCAGGGGCCATTCATAGGCCTAACCTTGTTAATAAACATGAAAACATTTAGAAACTGTGTAATACTATAATGTGATGCATAAATATATGGTGGGGGATACCTGGCTTGATAGTAGTACATGTGAAAGGGATTTAGGAGTTCTAGTGGAAAATAAGTTGAATATGAGCCAACAGTTGTGATATGGCAGCTAAGTATGCTACTGCAATATTAAGCTGCATAGCTAGAAGTTTAGAAGCTAGAGCAAGGGAAGTTATAACCATCTTATTAGGCATTGGGTTAGACCTTATTTAGAATATAGTGTCCAATTCTGGGTGCCACAGTTCAAAAAGGATATTGACAAGTTGGAATGTGTTCAGAGAAGGGCAGCTGGGATGGTTGAGGGGTTGGAATCCATGCCTTATTAGGAGGGGTTGAGAGAGCTGGGTTTGTGCAACTTGGAGAAGAGGAGGGCAAGGGGTGATATGATAGCTGTGTTTAACTATGTAGAAGGTAGACATGTTGAAGAGGGGCCCAACTTGTTTACTGCAGTTTTAGAGACAAGGTCTAGGAGCAGTGGATTCAAATTATGAGAAAGAAGGTTCCACTTAAATATTAGAAAGCATTTTCTGATGGCAAGGGCTATTCGTAGATTGAATATGCTTCCTTGGAGGATGGTGGAGTCCCATTCATTGGAAGTTTTGGATGAGCACTTGTCAGGAGTGTACATTTTTTAAGTCCCCAAGAAGTTGGGGGACTGGACTGGATGGCTCTTTGTAGTCTCTCAGCTCTGTGTGATTCTGATTCTGAACATGACAGAGTGATCTTTTATTTTCAGACAAACTGGAAAGGGATTTGGTGTGACTATTTCAAAATCCAAGCAAAAGTTAATCTGTCTGGATTTTCTAATCAGCTTTGTTGAAAGAAAACCTAACCTCCCTCAATGATATTTGAATCCTTAAGGACCCCTCCTAAGACTGACTAGGACATCAGATTTTCCCCTCTTATATCTTATGCCCCTGAGGCGCTGGAGGGGGAGATTTCAGAACAGACTGGGAGTGGGGAAGAGAGAGGTTTCTAATGTGCCATCAAAGGAAGAATGGGTTTTAATATGGCGATGGTTTTATATTTTATTATGGGGTTTTTACTGTTATAACCTACTGTGAGCTGGCATGCTGGGAGCTGTGGGTAAAAAATGGAATAAATAAATAAATAATTTATACAATGACAAATATTGAAGCATGATTTGCCCAGTACAGATTGTATGTGCATTTTGTTGAGAATGTGACATAATACTTTTTCAAATAAGATTGTGTTGTGGCATATAGAACCAAAGTTGGTGTACTAACTGAATTGTATGTTTTACTATATTAGATGATCTAGTAAGAAAACAAGATTTAGAATAATGTGTTTGCTAATTGCTGCTTAAATTGCTATACCATTTTATTTAAAACAATTTTTCATCTTTGAAAAAAAAAGATTTTATATTTATTTATTAATTCATTCAATTTATTTATTGCCCCTCACCATCATTTGAAGAAATTATATGTACTTGTGTAGGACACCTTTGTGTAAGTTGTTTTATTTAGCTTTCTCATGTTCTGGAATAATAAATCTGATGACAGAATACCTTATGTGCTGTATCCTTTTTATAAAACATACAATTATCATTAAAATAATAGGTATTTCAAGCCGAAAACGAAATATAATGAGATTTCTGATGTTAGCTTCAATCACTGTGTAAGTAGAGGGAGAGTCCAGTTACTTCTCTAGTTGCGCCTTTCTTATACAGCAAGGTTGTGTTCACCATTTATGGAATTAAAGTTGCACAGCCGTATATAAAGCCAAGTTATTTATATTTTCATTGGTAGGTGTTGTTAGTGAGCAGTAGTCGTCATCCAGACAGATGGATTGTTCCTGGAGGTGGTATGGAGCCTGAAGAGGAACCCAGTGTGGCTGCTGTGCGAGAAGTTTGTGAAGAGGTGAGTCACTGATCAGAGACCTACTTGAAGTACAACTGTTGGTACTCTACTAATTCCTCAAACTATCCACATAGAAGAAAAAACACAAGTAATTTCAATTGTCTTGTGTAATCAGCATCTATGAATGAATGTGTAGCACTTAAATGAGAAATTGCAGTAGTATCTTGTCTTTGATGTGTCATGGTATTGTCAGATCTTGGAAGCTTAAGTAGGGGTGGTACTTGGATGAGAGTGTACCAAGGAAGCCTTTGCAGAAGAAGGCAATAGCAAACTACCTCCGCTTAATCACATGCCTTGAAAACCCTATGAGATCATACATCAGCTGCAATTGGATGGCACGTTACAAAAACACAAATATCTTGTCTTCAGCCTGGTATCTGTAAAAGCAGTTATAGCATGGAACAGAGATTCTCATAGAGAATTCCCTTCTTAAAAAACAGCCAATGAGTTCCATACATGTGATCATAATGTGTAGTTTATCATATTCATCTTGGTTTGCATGTTTGTAGAAACAGAATTAGACTATGTTCTTTGGGAACTATTAAAGACTGTTTCTTTGCGGTATTTATTGTATGGAATCTAGGGTAAAAAATATTTGTAGATTTAAATCTCCACTTTTCTTTGCCAGATAGACAGATGCAGTGATTGGGAAAGCATTCCCTATTGCTGATAAAAGTACTGATTTGGGGTGTGTTAAAGTGCATGACCACTTTCAATTATTATCTGTACCTGACTACAAAATGTCATGAGGACCAGGTATTAGTTGCCTACAGCAGCATTAGGACTCATGATAATGTAAAGAAAGGGCTGGGGCTGAAACACTGGAATTCCTTGCTTTATAGATGTGAAGGAGAAAAATAACTCTCAGAAAAGATGTTCTTCCTATTCTCCCCAGTAAAAATCCTCTCACTATGCCCAAGATTTATAAGGTACGTAAGGCAGGAAGGGGGAAAAATCCAATTAGCAGGAAACATGTTATGTAGCTGGCAAAAAATTCCCCTCCTCTCTTTTATTATTTATTAAATTTCTACCCCCCCCCCAATATGTCCCATTATTCTTGGAAGATAGAGAGATGTACCACAATAAGGGTACATCTGTCTGGCATACTGCTGTGGACACTTAGCACACATATGCAAACACTTTGCTGAAGAGAGAGGGCATGTTATGCAAAAGGGAAAATTTTGCACAAACAGCTAAGAAAGAGAAGAAGCATGGTTTTAAGATATTGCCAACACTGCTGCACTCAGAACCCTTATGGGTACTCCATCTCAGGATACACAGCTAGATCCTCCTCATTCCTGTTTTCCTCCATTTGTATTTTTCTCTCATCCAGGGAGGTAATAGGAAACATCTTCTGTGAATGTGCACTTGTGTGTTCTCTTCTTTTGGTAGGATAAATTTAGAGTCAAGTGGCACCTTTAAGACCAACAAATGTTTATTTGTGGTATGGGCTTTCATGTGCATGCACAATATATTGTATCTGAAGAAGTCTGCATATACACAAAAGCTCATACCTTGAATAAAACTTTTGGTGTTCTTAAAGGTACCACTAGACTCTAAATTTGTTCTGCTGCTTCAGACCAACACGGCTACCCACTTGAATCTAGCCTCTTGTTGGTATTCCTATGGACTCCAGGGAAATTTCTATTATTTCAATTCCCGGGCATGGTTGTTTTCAAAATTTCTTTCATCCCCTGCAGAGCAAAGGGTCCAGATTAGCTGTACCTGGGCCTTAGGCTTAAGCTATTAATGATGATGGTATCCGTTCAGTCGTGTCCGACCCTCAGTGATTCTATAAGAAAGTCTTTGCCATGCGCCCCTGTCTCTGACTGCTTCGTTTAGTTGGTTCATGGTCATCCCTGTATCAGCTTTGATCATGTCTAGCCAGCGGACCCTTTGGCAACCACGTTTCCTTTTGCTGCTGACCATGCCGAGCATTAATGATTTTTCTAGCAAGTTTGATTGCGTGATGTATACAAAGTGAGCTTTAGCCGTAATATCTTCCCTTCTAATGACATAGTTGGTTTGCTCCTCTCTAAAACTATCTTGTTGGTAACTTTGGCTGTCCATGATATTCGCAGCATTCATCTCCAACACCACCAATTTAAGCTATTAAATAAGCAGCTAAAACATTCTTCACTATTTTTGTAATATAGACTTTTGTTATGGGGTATGGCAAAGTAGGAAAGAAAATTACTACTTGTACTTGGGTTAATCATTACTTGGTGTAGTGGTTAAGAGCGGTGACTTCTGATCGGGCTTGATTCCCCACTTTTCTGCATGAAGCCTGGATGACCTTGGGCTAGTCATAGTCTTGATAGTGGTGTTATCACAGAGCAGTTCTACAAAATTTGACTCCAGTGGCACCTTTAAGACCAACAAAGTTAATTCAAGGTGTGAGCTTTCGTGTGCCTGCACACTTCCTTAGACAATGGAACAAAAATCATAAGAGTACAGATATAAGGAGAAAGTAAATTAGTAAACAGCATCACAACCAATATGCAGCAAGATGATGATTGGCTAATTCCTTGCTGAAATAACAAAACCTGTCCTTTGGGTTCAGTTGTCATTCGCAAAGACATGGAGGATATAAAAATGTTAAGGGAGTGATTAATGGGAGATGCTTTCCCAATTGTGGAAAGAAGTAATTAAAAGGCTAGCCCCATCCATCGCCACCCAAGCATGGAAGCATCCCCGTAAATGACAAGGCAGCTGTGTTTGTTTTCCTGTTCAAAGGCCAGAGAGTTAGATTCTAATTACATTACATTACATACATACTTACATCACATTACAGTCCCAGAGCTCTCTCAGCCCCACCTACCTCACAAGGTGTCTTTTGTAGGGTGAGGAAGGGAAGGCAATTGTAAGCCGCTTTGAGACTCCTTTGGGCAGTGAAAAGCGGAATATAAAACCCAGCTTTTCTTCTTTTCTGACTTGGGCAGTAAAAGACATCTAGGATCTCACTTATCAAAGAATGTTGAATGGAATATAGTATTGCTACTAGACTTGTTTCTTTTAGGGTTGTTTTGCTTTTATTTAATGGAGACAGTGGTAAGATGCTGATTTCTGAACTATGCTGTAATTTAACATTAAGCTATAGTATGTGCACTAATGAAGTGAAAAAATATTTCAATCCTTTTACTTGAATGTATTTCAGACAAATTGTTGCTTGCACTATTTTTGTCCTTTTTGTTCATAAATTGGGTAGTCTAATTGAAGGGAAGAAAGTTGTCATTCTGTAAGTTAGGAGAATGATTTTTTTCCTTTTTTTGAAATTTTCCTAGGCTGGTGTGAAAGGGACATTAGGAAGATTAGTAGGAATTTTTGAGGTAAGTATCAAAACAATTATCAGCATTGATGAAAGACCTGTGTAAAATCATGCATGTTATAAAGCTTTCAGTAAGATGGATATCAAGGCAATTCATCAATTTCCTTCTCATTTATAACCCTTCAGATGTTATAAGACATAGAAAACAGTAGTACTTGCCAAGAGGCAGGGCAAAACTACAAAGATTTATTTTGGAAATATTGTGACATGTTGTCTCATGTTCCAAGCACTTTCTTAATGTCCTTAAGTGACCTTGATGTGATATTACTGTCGGTATAGCTTTGTAGAGGGAATGGCTTCACTGTTATTAGGAACAGTGTACTTGCCATTTTTTAAAGGCAGTTTTAAGACTGCCTATATCGTCTTACAAAAAATAACCTTTGATAATTTCTGTGGACATTGTGTATCTTGCATCTCACTTTTTAATGTTGGCCTTGCTCTTTTCAGAATCAGGACAGGAAGCACAGAACATATGTTTACGTACTTATTGTCACAGAAGTGCTGGAAGATTGGGAGGATTCTGTGAATATCGGTAAGACTTCAATAGTGTGGATGCTCTAGCGTGAGATTAGTAGCTAAATTCCTTTCTCTGAATTTTAGTGTTATGCTTTTGTTATTAATTTCTTGGAAGTCAAAATATATTGGACTTATTTTTATGGCATTTTCTTTATGAACAGGTGTGTTCATTGTTTAGATTGAACTCAACTCTTGAAGAAGCACTTTTGAATAACTAGGATTCTCTTACCAGATTCCCCAGAATTTTAGTTTGTATTTTTAATTGTAATTGTAGTTAAATTATTATAAATATTGAACAATCAAAAGAGTGCTAATAGTTCAGCTCTGTTGTATTTTTTTAAAGCTCAAACTGTGTATCAAACTGCTGGTGGTTGATTAATCCAGGGCAGTCTTGCCTTCCAATGTGAATCAACTTACTTACCTTTTTAACTTAAGTATTTTTATCAGGGTCAAAAAGATATGGACATTTATTTCATATATTAAAAATGTGCAGATTGTGGTGTTTCTGAATTATGATTTTAAAAAATTGGCCATCTTTGCTGAAACAATGACCTGCTGCTGTCCTGTCCTGAACGTTCCAAATGCTATAAAAGAATGCAGAAATGTATATTCATATTGTCTTCCAGATCTTACTCTTACAGTGCACTCCTGTGTAGAATCATTCCAGTCATAGCCCATTGGAATCAATGGATTTAGCTGGAGTAGTTCTGCATAGGCTTGCATTGTTAAATTCTTACTCTAGGATGAAAAATCATGCTCCAAAAGCAGGGAAATTGTAGCAAGGTTTTTGCTTTATATATTTATAGTCTGCTGTTCTCACTGAGACTCAACTAATATTACAGGATACAAACTGTAATATCTCACTTATTGTGCTTGCTTACTGTCAAAGGGTGGAATCTTATGTACCAATGTTGTGCCATGGACATATAGCAGCTAGTGGGTTAGTTAGGTATGGTCGATTGTGTACCAGTGAAGCCACTCTGGGCTGCTGCCGGTGCATTGCTGCAGAGCTGCATGCTTCACAGTGTGCTGTGTCCCCCATGGAGAACACATTCTGGTGCCAGATCATCTCCAGCACTGAAATGTGTCCCCCTGGGAAACACAGTAGCAGCTGGAAGGTTCTGCCATTGAGGGGACCGGTGGGGTTTAAAAAAAAAAATTGCCGGAAGGTAGCATTGCATTCCATGCAATCCCACTTTCCTGCAAAATCAACAAAAAGGCCCTGGTCTGTGTTCCCTTAGTTCAGGGCTTCTGGGGCTTGGTCTGTGCTAAGCCTGGGAGGGCGGTGGCCTGGTGACAATGTCGTACCGCACGCAGGGATTAGCCCTGGGTCCATACCAATGCCACCATGGCCTTTTCTACCCATGTGGAATCAGCCTCTGTTTGCTTTTACTATAAGCCATACCAAAAATATATACACACATACAGGTTTGACCATAACTAAAGAAAAATATGGGCTCATAGGTTAGAGTAGTGAGGATTGATAGCTGTGACTGTATAGTTCTTTTGAGGAGGCAGTGGGTACTATTAGGGTGGAGATCTGGGACTAAGACAAACTGCTAAAAATAGGTTCTGTATGTACTAGTAGTATATACAGATATCCATGATTTTAGTAGGAATCCCTCTGTGGAAGCATACCACAAACAATCTGTAATCTTGATCAACTCCCTATTCTAATTTAGTCGTGGTTCTGTTGTTTACTAAATCTCTCCTTTTACTGCTTTTTCTGCACTGTAACTCAGAGAGAAATTATGATTTTCCCAGTATCTCAGGGTGTTCTCTAATAAATGAGTCATAGAACTACTTAAGTAATATGAATGGAAAGTCACTTCATCAACTCATCTTTTCAGAGCATATCTAGTTACACTGGGACTTCCTACATTGGTAGGCCATGCATCTATTGCAGTACAAACAACTGTGAGGCTTCAAGGAATGGAGTACAGGGGCTACAACACACCTTGCCCACTCCCAGGAAGGTGTGTAATAGTGGATTTAAAGATCAAATAATAATGCCTCCAGAAGTGCGAAAAAATTATTATGTAAAGTATAATTAAGCAAGCATAAGCAATATATATGTAAATTTACAAATTTATATACAAATGTTCAACAGGTATTGTACAAAAAGATTAGTCAAAGCGGAAGTCCAAATGAGGATTCGGTACTACCCTGTTTCTCAAGTTGTCTTCTACAGTGGATCTAATAAGAAAAATGTAACACTGTCTTAGTCCACAAAGGAATACTAGAAATTTAGGAGAATTCTTCAAAGTTAACGAATTCTAAAATGGAAAATGGTAAAGATGCTTAATTAGAATGATATATTCATCTTTAACCGCTCCTATTAAATAAAAGGGTAAGGCCACCTGGAGAGGAGTTAGGGCGGGCCCTGTCCAGGATAAAAACTCAGAGGGCCCAATCAGGAGCCGCGAAGCAGCTCCTGATTGGGCCCTCCCAGTGTCCATCCAGGGCCAAGCAGCCAATGGGGAGGCGCGCAAAGTGCCTTCCTATTGGCCCCTCACCAGGACAGACCAAAATTCCATTCACCCAGTCCAGTCTGGCTGCCAGTTTGCTCCTGACCACCGCAGGGAAAGGAGGTCAGCAGGGCTGCCAAAGGGGATGAGAACACAGGCTGTGCCAGCCCTTTTCGCCCCAAGGCTGTCCTAACTGTCATGTCCAACTGCAAATTGCCTCAGAACCCTGACAGAGCTGGCAGGAGGCTGCAGAGTGCTCCCCTTCCCTTCAGACCTGCTGCGAAGGAACCTCTAACAGCCCCTGACTGAGGGAAGGAGGCCTTTCCAAGAGCAACGCAGGGGAGACTGAGGGCCTTCCTTTTGAGGGGGGGGACTTTCCCCTTCTGCCAAACAGTTGCCTGACAGGGAGGCCATAGAAAAGCCCCTTCTCACTTAAAATACTGCTATGCCCAGAGGTTAGACACAGCCAAGCCATGTGTCTTTCTTCTTTGCAACTCTCTGCAGATTTGAGGCCACTGCACAGTGTTATTCTGCAGAGGAAACTGGCTCTTTTGTCTCCTGTTTCATCTGCACAACAACCCTGTGCAGTAGGCCTCAAGTCTTTCAATTCAACAACAACCTGTGTGGGAAGCCTTCAATGTTTCTTCTCTACCACAACCCTATCCAAAGTAGCCCTTTCTGCCTGGGGAGCTGATCTTTATACCCCTGTAATTCCAGGAGCTCTCCAGGCCACACCTGTAGGTTGTCTACCCCTGGGTTGGAAATATTCCTGGAGGCTTGGAGGTGGGACTTCAAAATCATACAATGCCTCAGAGTCCAGCCTTCAAATAAGCCATTTTGCCTGCAGTTGGTAGGGAGTGGTGCAGGAGTGTCCCTCCTGGCCTATGGGTTATGGCCAGCCCTTACCAGCAACTGTTTGTATTCTGGGGTGCAGACAGGCAGACCAGCATCAGTCCTGTGAGTCTGGAAAGTGCAGGAAGATCTAAATAAATATTTACAGCATGAAACTGTAAATAGAGAACAAGTAAATGTCTGGAGACACATAGTAACTGAAATAGTAACTGGCAAATAACCTTGGCCTGGCAAATTAAAAAAACAGTATAAAAAACCTTCCTAAGGTCAAGACTGCTGTGTACAGAGAGTCTTCCTCTTAGGGTTGCCAGCTTCCCTGTGAGGCTCGCTACCCCACCTCCCTCATGTGCAGTCTGCTATGGGGAGAGAAAGGAAAGACGATTGGAAAATGCTTTGAGACACCTGAGGCCTGTTGGGTCACTGCGGCCCATTCCCAGTTCTCTCAGATCTCTCACAACCCCACATACCTCACAGGTTGACTATTGTGGAGAGATGAATGGAAAAGGTGTTTGTAAACTGCTTTGAGACTCCTTTGGGTAGTAAGCAATAGGGTACAAAAATCTGTTCTTCTAAGGAACAACCATGAAAGAAGCATGTGGGCACATAACATTTTACCAACAGTGAAAATATGGGAGACAGAAGGAACAGGGTGGACACCTGTGTACTGTGACTACCCCATGTGTATTAGGGCAGAGGGGCATTTCAGTGAATGTGGCCTAATTCACACAAGAAGGGAAATGACGCAGAACTGGGGGGAATTGGTTGCCATATAATCTTCCCCTTAGAAGAGTCTCCAGTTTGATTTTCCCTTCACATATCTGAGGACATGGCTCTGGAATGCTCATCTGTAACCACTATGCCAAAATTCCCAAAGGTCAGTTCTCTATCACACTCAACGAGCATTCCACACCACAGGTTCTTGACACCCATATCTCCACACCCATACCCTAATTTGCCATCATGCCACCACAATCTCCCACACAACACACATGACAACCCCATGCCCTTACAGACTGGACAACTCCTCCCCTTCCTCTTCCCACTGCCAAGCTCTAGCGCCCGTTGTATTCTTGGAGACAACGGGCTTTGCCCCTAGTTATTTAAATATTATATAAAGTCAATACTTACTATTACATTTAATCTTTCAAGCTGTACATGACAAGAAAAATACATCTATGTATATGCATTAAGGTTTTGTACTTAAAAATCATATTGTTGAGATTTTGCACTATTCCACATTTTTATATTAATCATTTAGGTCCACTGCAGTACTATAACTGTTTGAAATGTCATGGCCCAATTACAGTTTTTACTACCTCAGTAAGAACTAGGCCCTAGTTCTCTTGTTGTTGTATGCTTGTTGTTGTAACTTTAAAAACACACAATGAGTTGTCAAAAACGAAACAAAGACCACGATTTGATGCTAACCTGAATTTTTGACATTGATGCCTCCAGACAGCTAATTAAACTATGTTTCTCTGGTATACCAAAAGTCTCCTTTACAACATGTAGCCCTCTCCAGCTAATTCTCCATACCAAATTTTATATTGATGATGACTAAAAGAATGTATATTATAAAAGGGGCATTGTCTTGGAGCCTAAACAACACAAGCATAGATGTTGGGGGTGGAAAGTATCATCAAGTCACAGCTGGCTTAAGATGACCCCGTGTAGGGTTTTCAAGACAAGAGCCATTCAGTGGTGGTTTGCCAGTGCCTGCCCCTGTGTCATAACCCTGGTCCTCCTTGGTTGCCTCCTATTCAACTATTACTTGGTTATCTTCCATACAAGACTGAGCTAGCCTGGGCTGCCCAGATCAGGAAGAAGGGCTGCCCTGGGCTGCCCAGATCAGGAAGAAGGGCAAATCCCTACCCCACTACTGCATCCTTTTTGCCCCTTGAAATCATGCTCCTTTGGACCAGTGGATTCAAACAAACAGAGGCAAGCTGGGAGCCTGTACTCCACCTGAAAGTTCAAGGAAAAAAGCTGACTGACAACGTTCCATTTGTTTTAGACGTGTCCTTACAAAACACATTCTGTCTCACACATAGTTTCTCTGATCTTGTAAATGTTACAAATAAGATCTTTGTTTTTTTTTTTAATATCAGACCTGGAAAGATTTTTTTATACTAAAATTTGCTTTTGTATTGTAAAAAATTTGGATCATGATTTCTTTTGAATTTTAAAGAGGAAACCTTTGAATCAGTCAAACATTTTATGGCAGCTGTTAACTGAGTTACTAGTCAGCAATTTGAGTACATGACACAGACCTACAATTTGTCTATGGAAATTCTGAATAGAAGGAATTCTAAAATCTTTAATTGTTCTGCTGTATTACTAACTTTTACCTCTTCTTTTTTACCTGCAGGAAGGAAAAGGGAATGGTTTAAGATAGATGATGCCATAAAAGTTCTGCAGTATCACAAACCTGTGCAGGCCTCATACTTTGAAACCTTGAGGCAAGGCTGTTTGGCAAATAACGGCACTCCTGTTGTGACCACATCATTCTCAAAAGAGAGCACTATGTCTGATATCAGATGACTGAGGATGTCTGTATAAGAACAACAGATTTTGAAAAGTAGACTGAAACTTGGATTTCCCTTACTCCTTCCCTCTTCTCGCCTCGTTCACATGCTTCCTCTGTCAAACAAGACATGTGCAGCCGCCTTTGGCAGAGCAAATGTTTGAGTGTTGCATTCTAGTGGAAAATGGGGTTTTCTTGCTTTTTCTTGGATATGTATTTTGTAAAACACATCTTGTGCATGAAGTGCCCCTTCCCTATTAACACAAATTTAACAATTTGGACAAGGCTGTAAGCATCTCCTCTGCCTTGTCTTCTGAAATGTTTTCTGTGTGTTGTCCCAGCCATAACCAGACCTTTTATCTTTTCAGTTAAAAGAAGGCTACAGATGTGAGATTGGTTCTTTAAGTCTTAGACTTTGTACAGTAAGGTGCTGTTGAAATCCGTTCGCTCACTTTCTTAGTGCATGTGTGTAATTTTTTTTTAAGATGGAGAAACCTAACACTTTGATTTTTGCAGATTTTTTAAAAAAACATGGGCTTCTTCTACAAAGAAGGGCTTCATAATCTTGTTTGCCTTGTTTTTTGAAAGAAACTTTTTTTGTGACAGTGCTAGTGACTGGGCCAGTTTGACTCCCTAAACCAAATTTAGTACTTTGATACTTAGAGGAGAAGGTCAATTTATAATCACTTGCAAGACATCCCTGGTGCTCTGTTCTTTCTACAGTTTCAACCAATATGTCATCTTTAACATCGGACACAAGGAATTGGTCACTATCAAAAGCTTATGGCCTCAGAAACTAAATGAATTCCAGCCTCAATAAATAGGAATCAGGGATTCAAAATGAGTTTAAAAACTAGTGAACTGGAGCATCAAGCATCAGTGCTTTCTGCTGGTCTGGAATTCTTTCCCTTCCTACTGCATACTGCTGGTGTCTCTTCTTGTCCACATGCCTTACACTGTACTGAACTGGATATTGTAATTTGTGCTAAAGCATTGGATTGTACTTTCTGAGTGTCATGGACCTTGATAAGATGGTCACAGGGTGTCCCAGAAAAGAATCCCAAGGGAAAACTTCAGGTGTTCAGTCTCCTTTGTCTGTACCATTGAAGCACTTGTTATTGCACCATGGAGCATGCTCAGAATGGTAAAAATTTACCCCACAGTGGCAAAGGTACAATTGGCTGCCAAGCAGAAATGCTGGTGTGGGAGAACTGTCATTTAACAGGATAGTTAACCTGATGCATTGGCACATGTCACATTTTTGTTTCTATTGATGTATGTTTCATGCTGTCTTGATTTGCCAACAGTGTTGTCTAGTTGGGAGACTTTGGAAAAGGCTGGGGGAGGGAGTTGGGTGGGTGGGCTGGGGAAGGTTAGGGTGGGGCATTAGTTAATCCCTGGCTTGGGACAGGACCTAGTTGCTATGTTTGGTGACTATTTCTTTGTCGGAGTATAGCCAAGATGTGAAATTAAATCTGCAGTACTCTTATTTAACTAATCATTCTCTTCCCATGAAATACTTAACAGCGTGCATGCATGCACAAATCTGAAATGGTCATGCAGCCTAAAGTAATGTAATTTAGTATACTTTCTACTTTGGGAAGGAGCTTGAAATATCAAATCAGATTTTATTATTTTTATTTCAATTCCGTGCTTTCAGAGAATGGGATAGCATTCCAGAGTGTGGGATCACAAGAACAAAAGTGATCATTATCGCCAAAAACTCTACACAGGAAAAGACTGAGAGGTATTATTCAAGAAGTGGCTTAAACCTGAACATCCAGAATGGAATCTTAAATTATGCTATGCCACTTCAGTGCCCTTCATCTTAAAAATCAAACAATAAACAGTTAACTCAAAGGGCTTGACTGGTGTCTTCAGCTGTACAGTAAGATTTCTTTTAACCTATATGTGGCACTTTCCAGTATAGCAAACTGTTGCCTTCAGCTAAGAGGGTTTTATATCTCACTGAATAGATTAGGACATGAAAGATTGTTTGAAAGGCTCCAGAAAGGGTGACTGCAGTTTTAATATCTACAGCATGCACAGATTTTTTAAAACTCTAAGATGTTTTTACAGGGCTGTTAAACTGACAATTTAGGATAGAATATTGTTAATGACTTGCTAACATCTTTTTGTTGGGTCAGGAAAAATAAATTGTGCCAAGAAAGTAGTGTAACATGGAATGAACTGATGCTGTTTATGCATTGACTAGCTGCTTGCTTCTTAACTGGAAAAAGAAAACAATCTGGAATCTTCAGCAACTGTGTATTCTAACCCAGTCCTCGTTCCTGTTGTTTACTAAATCTCACATTTTCACTTACTTTTACTGCACTGTAAAGAGTCCAGTTTTCCCAGTATCTCAGGGTATTCTGTAATAAATGAGTCATGGAATTGCTTAAGAAATATGAATGAAGTCACCACATCAACTAATTTTCAAAACATTTAGTTATACTGGAACTTCCTACATTAATAAACCATGCATCTAATACCATATAAGCAATTGGTATTTTGAGTTGAATACAATCCCATATTAAGTATCTAAAGTGACCCTCAGTTTGAAATTTTAAAGTATTTTATATTTCAGTTAATTTAGGCTTCATGCTGAATTTTACGACAATATGCAGCCACCTTCAGACCATACATGTAAAACATACCTAGACTTACATATTGACATCTGAGCAAACAAGAAAAACATGCTTGAAAGATTCTTTCTCAACATTAAGCCTTAGATTCTGAAGACTAAATATGACCCTAGGCCTCTCTGTGTACCCCATGGACTCTGAAAACCCTAGCTTTCATTTTATAGGTACGTGTTTAATCCACTGCAATAGCAGGTAGGAGGTTGAATAGTAAAATTGCTGACCTTATGCACTTCCTGTTTTAGACAGATGCTAGAACAATTTGTTGGTATATATATTCACAAATTATTTCTTACCAGAACAGATTTGGTGCCAATGCTCACTACATTACTGACCTCATTTAGAAAAGGTCTAAGTGGGTAATTGCATTGTGCATGCCATGTCTACTTAAATCAGGGTTGACAGTGCTGCTTAAAACTATTTTTGGCAGTGTGTCTTCACATAGCTGCTGGATAACCTAACTAATTCTGAAACATTAGTAGCGCTGTGAATGAGCATATAACCTGTGCTACATTTATTCAGCATGGAGAAGAAGGATGAAGCCCACTTCAGACTTTCAGCAGTAATATCTGTCACCTTGTCTACAATGCAATAGTGATTTTTAATGATATCACTTATGTGTTTGTGTCATAGATTAGAAAGCCTGTGGTATAAAATTAATAGCATATGCTGGAGTCTTTTGATGTAGCTGTTAATCTTTTGGGGTTTAGCCTTGATTTAGCTCTTAGATTTTCTAACGATGGGGGGAAAAATCTTTGTATGAAGAGCTTAGTCTGAAACTTAGTCATGTTTTTAGATGTAGCATAGCTGCTTTTCTCCTAAAACATTGTATTTGTTGTTAGCCATACTTGTGTATCTGTTCCCTCTATCTACCTTTGCTCTTTCAAAAGGCCCTTCTTTGTTTCTTAGTTTTTAAAATCAGCCAATAAGAAAATGAAGTGCCACACTCTCTTGGTAGTGGTTATATGAGAACGTTTAAGTGGGAAAGTGTAGAGATGTCTGCTGTGATATTTTAATGGAAGTAAGAAAACTGCTTAGATTTAATTTCTGCTAGATAGATAACTGATTCTGAAATCAGATTCCTGAAAATTAAGTATGCTTACAGTATGGGAATTGGAATATGTACTAGTCAAAATTTCAGGAACGTTTGTGTAGTGTTGTCTCTGCAACTGATTTTTCTAATGTTAAAAGTGTTTTAATCAATGATTGTGCATATTTTCTAATGCTTTGCCAAGTTTTGTTCATTTGTTAACAATAACTTGTACCCAGGCACTGGGTGCTATGCTTGTGAGAGAAAGAGAGAGAGAGAGAGAGAGAGAGAGAGAGAGAGAGAGCTTATGTGTCTACTTTACACTGGAAGGGTATGTATGTATGCTGTAATTCCTGTAATAAAGAAGCTGCTTTGAGTACAGTTTGCTACATCTTATAACAACAATTTTATCAGAGCTGTTAGTTTTTGCAGTATGCTTGTTTGATAAGAATGCTGAAATATTCCTGTACTGTATGGTTTCTCCTTCTTCATAACTATTCATCAGAGACAAAAAAGAAGATAGTTTCAAAGGGGTAGCCACGTTGGTCTGCACTGGTGTCTGACAAATGGAGCTTTGACTCTTAAAAGCTTGTATGGCAAAACCCTCATCGGTCTCTAAGGTGCTACTGGCCTTATATCTCACTGTACGAAAAAGAAGCAAGCTTCAGGTCTTTCTTGAAACACTCGATTCTCCTAGTTTTAACAAGCATAAAAACATGAATAAACTGAAGGTGTAGCTAGTCTTGTGAATGTAAAACTCTTGAAACTCTTTCTTAAACAACTTAATGAAATCAGTATGCATTTTTTCTTCAGCATATTTATGGTGAGTCTGCATTTCTGAAGCACAGAAAAGACTCATTCTATGCGTGTGAAGATTATAAAGCCAAATCTGAGGAAAATCTACCAGATATACTTGTATTCAATTAGAATATATTATATAGACCATACTTTTTCAACCTTTTGATTATGGGGGAGCCCCTGAAATAATTTTTCAGACTTTGAGGAGCCCCAGAAGTGATGTCAGCTGGCCCTGCCTCTGCCCCACACCCCAAAAGTGACATCATTACTCCCTTTTGCTCCCTTCCCTGGTCTTTACCACTACTATGGCGGCTTTGCCTCATGTAGGCCAGAAAGAAGAGTAGGAGCTGATAAGACGGCCCAGACCCCACACCCCAGGCCATGCCACTTCAGAACTCGCGCAGACCCCCAGGGGTCCATGGAATCCATGATATATTTCCTGTGGTGAGAAGGTTTTTTCCTTCAGTTGTTGTTTTTATAAAAGTTCCATACAAACTAATTTTAACAAATATTAGGAAACAGTTACGAAAACACATGCCAAGTGGCCATTCATGGCAGCATAGAATCAGAACTATTGGGCTATGCTGGCCAGTAATCTAGTAAACTGGACTAAAGGAGCTGCAACGTAAAAAATACCAACTTGAGATCTCTGCAAGATAATTTAAATATAAATCCATAGTGTATGTGGGAAATAAATGTCAGAAACTGTTCTTCAAGGGTTCTATTAACTTGTGCCACTGGGAATTTGCACTTATAATATTTATCAAGGAAGTGTAAGAATATTCTTGCTGATGTTGTAACTATACAGAATGAACAGGAGACAAGACATTCGCCTGTTAAATTCTTTCCAGAAATGTTTTGATTTAGGTTCCAAAGACATCAATACATTGGAAAACCTATGGAATTCTGAAATCTTTTGGAATATGTGAATTTTGAGATTTTGACTACTGTTTTTTATTTATAAGAATTTTCTTTCCACTGTTCCTTTGTCTGCTTTATGCCTGGAAATCTTGTGCAGTGTGAAAAAAATTAACAGGCACACTATGTGATAAATGAGACATCACATGCTGTTGCAGATAGTATTTATAATTTGACATCTCACAGGAAAGCCCCTTGTTAGTTATAATGAATCTAATTAAGGTCAACAAGCTATCCTTCCTCTAAGAGTGCTGGCTGCCAAAGAAACTACTGTAGTGAAAATCTACAGCACTCAACCTAGCCTCTTGATCTCCAGAATGTCTATTTGTACTGCTGGGTCAAAGGCTGCCTTTAAATTTATAATATTGCACAGAGCCTTTTAAAACCACGTTTATACTTAAAGCCCTGTTTTTGTTAATGAACCAGCTGGCTACCATCCTATTTCCTAATCCAACTCAAACTGTAAGTTCACCATTTCTTCTATAGAGGCTACAAGCTATTTCTCAACCAATTGAGCATCTGAAGAAATGCAGTTTGCCTGTAACTGTGTTTTTGAAGAGTCCATACTACTTCTCATCTTCCATGAACTGTTTTCACTTGACAGGAAGATGACCCTGCATGTAAGATGACGCTCCCCCAAGTAATATACATACACTTATTACTGGACATAACTCTATCTTGTATGTGAATGTAAGAACCCCCCTCTTTAGGCATACCTAGCGGAGAAAAAAAAACTATTTGCATTTGAGTAAAACTTCATCCCTCATACATGGCAGAACCAGAAGTAACCATTTGAAATAACATCAAATCTTTGCTTCCTGTGGTCTGTGCTAGAACTGCATGTCAAGAGTGGGAATGGAATATCAGTGTAGACTAAAAGCTGTTTTAATTTGTCATTAATCAATCCAGGAACATGTTGACAATTCCAAATAAGCAGCTTGTATTTTCTTGGTTCATGGCTTTTACCACCAAAATCCATATTCAAAAACATGTTGGGTCTCTTTTGTAATTTGAGAATCCTCTCAAATACTTGTTTTACTTCCTTGGAAATTTTGGCATTCAGTCTTTCATAAATACTTCTATAATGCAAATAGACATTCAAGAAATCTTTAATAACCTCAACATTAACTCATCAATGATAGCAACATTCTTGTAGGATTTCAGTAAGACTGGTGCCTACACTGAAACTAGAGACTACTAAAACTGCTTAAGACTTGTTAACTTGATTTTATCTGCTGTAGTAACTTGTCACTTGTATTTGACTCCCTTAAGTTGTAGAGCAGTGGTTCTCAACCTGGGGGGGGTCGAGACCCCTTTTGGGGTCAAGCAACCCTTTCACAGGGGTCGCAGCAGGGCACGCAGCTTGGGGGGGGGGGCGCTGCCACTGTTGCTGCTCCTCCTGCAGGCCGAAAAGAGTGAGATTGGCATGGTGGGACAAGAGACAGAACTGAACTGAGAAACTCCGGGGGGGGGAACTATATACAATCATGAACAATGGATCTTCATGCCATTGGTCAGTTTCGATTTAATTTCTGTGAAAGAACACTTGCATAATTTTATGGTTGGGGGTCACCACAATATGACAAACTGTATTAAAGGGTCGCAGCATTAGGAAGCTTGAGAACCACTGTTATAGAGATATACACAAGAAGCTTTTCCACTTTTTTTTTTTGGGGGGGGAGGGTCACTTCCAGACCCATTGTGCTTCATTTTAGTCCCTGGTTTCCACATCCACTTTTGTGCCATTAGTTTTCCCTTTAGCTTTTTTGGTTTTCCCCTAGAATTTTTCTGGTTCTGGTCTTTTTCTGGAAGCTGACTTTGAGTCATTGTTATCCTTGTGCATAATGTTACTATTGGCTTTCTTTGTCCTGCACACTTCCACCTCCAGCCCAGTTTTTTGATAACTAGAATGTCATGGTCAAACCACCCCCTCTCCTCCTTCCCCAACCTGAATACGAGTGGTTTCATTTTCTTTTTTTTAAATGGCACTAAAATGTTGGTAGAGCATTTTAGCAATATACTTAGCAGGTATTCTGAATTCCCAGATTTCCTCTAGCCCTTCTGTAGCAAAGAGATAAAGAAAAGCCATACAGAAAGGAAGACCATAAGCTGACGTTACAAATGAAAATGAAGAGGGAAGTCTGATGTTTGGAAGAACTATGCCCAAATCAATTCCAATGCTTGTGGATCAGCTGCCAAGAAAATTAGGAATAAGTTGAGTGCACAGAAAAGCCCTGTGTCTCTCACAACGTTTTCTGAAGCCGCTGTATAGAACTGGTGCAGAAAAGTCTTACTGTTGTTTTGTGACCTCCTGTCTATGAGGGAGGTTGTGATAAAGTGTTTGAGGACCACTCTGCCAAATGTCAGCTGTTTACATGGGAAGAGTTATTTTTAGGTTCTTTTACATGCTAAACCTCCCTTGTATTAAACTGTGTGAAAAGGGGAGCCTACATTGACAAAGGTAGGTTGTGCAGCCTGAAAATGTCTCTGCATTTCAGAGCTTGCACTTATTGGTCTGCCTGTTAAAATGTGCCTGTGATACAAAAATTGTTTTCTGAAGAAGAAGAGACTGGATTCTGTAGATTGCAGGTGAATTGTACCAAGCACTTTTTAAAAAATTCTAAATATTGTCACCTCTGAGAAACAGAACTGCCAAAATGGGGAGGGTCACTTGAGTGGGACATAGACCGTTTATGCACTGGAGGTTTCATGCTGGGCTGCAGGCTAGAGTTTTAGTCATGGCAGGTTGCCTCACCTATTCCTGCACCAACATGGAGGAGCATTTTGTCAGGTGTGCTTCATCCGGCCCTGATTTGTGCTCCTGCACAGGATCTGGGGCAGTCAAGTTCCCAGTGCATAAACGGTCATAGTGGTACTATTTAGAGACATATATAGAAGTTCAATAATATGTCGAATGGCAACTGTGGAAACTGAACTCCAATCCTAATACTGCTGTCTTCAAGAAGGCAATGAAAAATGAAAGCATTAAGCTCTTTGGACCATATGATGATGTGTTGATTAAAAGAAACTTGAGCAGTGCCCTTTACAGGAGAGAAGAAATGATCATTCCTCTATCTGTTTCATGTTGCCAAGCAAGTATTAATGCCTAAAATGAGAAAGGAATACATTCTTCTAGCCTTTGCAAGAAGGATCAGGTTCCATCTCTACATTCTACAAAGAAGGGCTTCATAATTTTTGTTTGCCTTGTTTTTTGAAAGAAACTTTTTTTGTGACAGTGCTAGTGACTGGGACAGTTTGACTCCCTAAACCAAATTTAGTAATTTGATACTTAGTGGAGAAGGCCAAGTTATAATCACTTGCAAGACATCCCTGGTGCTCTGTTCTTTCTACAGTTTCAACCTACAGTTTCAACCAATATGTCATCTTTAACATCGGACACAAGGAATTGGTCACTGTCAAAAGCTTATGGCCTCAAAAACTAAATGAATTCCAGCCTCAATAAATAAGAATCAGGGATTCAAAATACATTCTTCCAGCCTTTGCAAGCAGGATCCGGTTTCAGCTCTACATTCACTGTGAATACTGTCTAGTTCATTAGACTTCCATGGGTCAGCTAAGTTTTATGTATGGAATTGTATCACCTTAGCCGTCTGTGAACTGTATCATATTGATATAGAAATGAAGCCAGATGTATTTAGTGTGTATGTTTATGTGCTACAGTTTTGATGTATCATAGTACAAAAACATTTCATTAACACTTAAAAGAACGTGAGTTAATATATATTTTGTAATAGCATGGACATGAAGGTGCACTTTGTTTCAACTGCAGTTTCTTACACATTTCCCTTCTCGTGTACTTTTGTTGAGACTGAACTAGGAATCTTTGGTTATTGGAGCAGATATGTCTGTAAGAGAGTTACATGGTTATCCCTTTGGAACCATTTAGGGCTTTGCCTGTTTTACTGCAGCCTTGAGGAAAAGTATGGGACCTGGAAAATTGGTAAATGATCTGAAAGCATTCAGGAAATCAACATGGAAATTTTCTAGAAGTGTTTTAGATTGGCAAGGAAGGTCTGCAGCAGTGTGGTGCTTAAAGCAATGGAATCAAATGATTATCCTACATTTCATCTTCTATGTAATTACCAAGAGCTGTCACTTGTCCTATTACAAGAATTTTCACATAAAAGGGGGTTGAATATAAAGTTGTACTACAAGTCCCCTCCCATATTCTGATGTTTTAAACAAGAGCACTTTTTGTTTTCTTTGTAATCTTAGAACGTGCAAGTTTTGACTCCCAGGAATGAACATAATATTGCAGTCAGCATAAATCTGTTAATACAAATGCTTACGCTTCTGATGAGTTTGGTTTTGTGCAAGCCACTCTCTCGGACCTGCATTTGGGTTTAGGTACTAATCTTACATAGTCAGCTTTTTAGTAATCAAAGCTGACAGAGAAATGTACAACAGCAAGATAGATGGACTGCTTTTCCTATGATCTGAGTTGCCATTTTTGTGGCTTTAAAAAAAGGTCAGGAATCCCACTTTATCACTGTAGTTGACTTTATGTACTTGGAACATGACAGTTTTATTGAACAGAATAGCAGAAACTTTTCTTTAGAAAGTGAAACCAAACATTGTATGCTAAATTTCCAGAATTTTGTGCATGGCATTTTGTGTGAAACGCTTAAAGTTTCTCTTTTAAGTGAACCTTGATTGGGGGGGAGGAGTACACCAACAAAATACTGAATATCCAGATGGAGAGCATTGATCTCAGTGATATCAAACAATATCAAAGAACTCTGTTAAAATCAAATCAATGTTTTCGGCATGCCTGATTCAAGTACAAAAGCTTTTAATTCATTGTGCCTCACATAATGAAAACTCAAATGTGTCTCATTAATTGCAAATCTGTTGTCCTGTTTATTTGACTTATGCTTCCTGAAGCAATATGCTTAAGCTTAATTATGAAAGTTTGTAAGGTCATAGCATATTGGCACTGTTGCTGGCCACTTTGTGTAAGGTAGATTCACTCCCTGACTACTGAATAAGGCTTTTAAAAGAGTTTTTTCAAGAGGTCAGGTTATTTGAACACTGGAACAGAGTGTGTTTGTGTGTGTGTGCATGCGTATCATTAACAGGTTTTGAATGAAGTATGTTTAAAGACCAGATGCTGGTTCATGAATGTGTTTAAACACTTTGAACGAACTTTGCATGTTTAATGCAGTGTCAGGGCTCTGTAGGTTAAGCACACATTCTTAACTAAGTGAGATGAAATTGTCTCTGTTCATCAGCCTTGTCATGATATGTAAATAGTTCCTTTTGATATTTTACAACTATGGACTTATAAACAATCTCAGCCAGCTCTTTAAATCAGAACATTGGGCCAGCTAGTCAGCCAGTATGAATGACAGACAACAAGATATGAGAATTGTCATTTACTTGGGCCCTGGTTGCTGCACTAAGGCTCATTATGCACGGAGTGGAAGGTCTACATTTGGAGTGGAATGGCGGCGGCTAAAATCACTAATTATGCACGCTGTAGGCGGCAACCGGGCGCAGAGTCAATGTATGCCGCCGAAAAAGCTGTGTTAGCAAGATGCGGAAGAAAGTGGAGCTTCCCGGGACCAGGACGCAACCAGAAGCGGCTCCAGAGTAGCCACGTGCATAATCAGATACTCTGGGTTTTGCCGCCATTACGTTCCGTCCTGTGCGTAAGCGGTTTGCTTTGCTTCTTCCTTCTCCGCATTCTCCATGCCGCCGTTTCAGCGGCCGTGCATAATAGGCCTAAGAGATTACTTTCTAATTCACTTTGTAGTTTGACAAGTGTAGATTTAATATCGCCAGCTAATAAACACCAGTATTTATTGTGCAATGTTGCTTGACTATGTTCTTTTTAAAGCCCTTCCCCAAATATAAGAAATTAAGGATATTTGAAAGGCAGAAAAGGATTCACATACAAAGGAGCATGTTCCTGCAAGAAGTTCTGCTATGATGAAATACTATTTTTCCAACACACGTTTTCTTTAAGAGGAGCAGTGAGACAGGTTGTATGACAAATGAATGCAGACACAGCAACACAATGAAGTGGCTTCCATGCTTAGTGGCTGGGATTAAAGAGGGGTCTGAGGTTGCAAAAGATTAGAGGCTTCTTGAAGAAATGACAGACACGAGGCTTGCTGGCCTACTCCGGAGCTTGCTCTTCCTTTCCTGAGCAGGCTAAGCTTTTTTATTCAGTTTTACAGCTCAGAATAAACTTCACAGTACACACATCAGCGAACATAGAAGTTTGCAGATGCTTATAGCTATGTCCACATTCCATTGTCATTGTTATCAAACTCTAAGATGCTGTATAGGGAGGGAGGGGGACACACAGGAATCTCCCTCAAGATTAGCTATTTGCAGAAAACCTGGCTTTCTGATGATTACACAGAGCCCAGAGACTGACCTTTTGGTCCTACTCCTGCCTGGGTGTGCCCAATAGTAAAGAGCAGAGACCAAATTTGGCAAATCTCTACAGCTTCTTGTGATACAGACCAAATATATGCTTTCTCTGGGATGATCTGTATAAAAGTAATGGTTTCTTAAACTAACATCATGGTACAAAAGTAACAGCATTCAATTTGGTGTAGTGGTTAGGAGTGAGGACTTCAATCATCAGAAAGGCCAAAGCTGAGAGTGAGCTAAGATTGGCCAGGGAAGCCCATTGTAACAAGAAAAGTTTTCAGTTATGTGAGGAGCAAATGTAAAGTAAAGGAGGCAATAGGCCCACTGTTGGGTGCGGATGGACAAACTCTAACGGAAGATGTAGAGAAAGCAGAAAGGCTTAGTTTCCCACAGGTCAAAGGGTTTAGGCACATCTAGAGATGGCAGTAGCCAAAGGATAGTGTCTGGGTGGCAGGCTAACATGGATAGAGAGGTTGTCAAGAGGCATTTAGCTGCACTGGATGAGTTCAAATACCCTGGGCCGGATGAAATGCACGCGAGAGTGCTCAAAGAACTTTTTAGAGAACTTGCACAGCCTTTGTCCATCATCTTTGGAACCTCTTTAAGGACTGGAGATGTCCAGGAGGACTGGAAGAGAACAAACATTATTCCGATCTTCGAAAAAGGGAGGAAGGATGACCTGGGAAACTACAGACCAGTGAGTCTGACCTCTGTTGTGGGGAAGATAATGGAGCAGATATTAAAGGGAGCGATCTGCGAACATCTGGAGGATAATTTGATGATCCAAGGAAGTCAGCATGGATTTGTCTCCAACAGATCCTGCCAGACCAACCTGGTTTCCTTTTTTGACCAAGTAACAGGTTTGCTGGATCGTGGAAATTCGGTTGATGTCGTTTACTTGGATTTTAGTAAAGCTTTTGACAAGGTTCCCCATGATGTTCTGATGGATAAGTTGAAGGACTGCAATCTGGATTTTCAGATAGTTAAGTGGATAGGGAATTGGTTAGAGAACCACACTCAAAGAGTTGTCGTCAATGGTGTTTCATCAGACTGGAGAGAGGTGAGTAGCGGACTCAGTAGAGTCCTGAGTAACCTCAGGACTCGGTGCTCGGCCCGGTACTTTTAAACATATTTATTAATGATCTAGATGAGGGGGTGGAGGGACTACTCATCAAGTTTGCAGATGACACCAAATTGGGAGGACTGGCAAATACTTCGGAAGATAGAGACAGAGTTCAACGAGATCTGAACACAATGGAAAAATGGGCAAATGAGAACAAGATGCAATTTAATAAAGATAAGTGTAAAGTTCTGCATCTGGGTCAGAAAAATGAAAAGCATGCCTACTGGATGGGTGATACACTTCTAGGTAACACTGTGTGTGAACGAGACCTTGGGGTACTTGTGGATTGTAAACTAAACATGAGCAGGCAGTGTGATGCAGCGGTAAAAATGGCGAATGCCATTTTGGGCTGTATCAACAGGGGCATCACATCAAAATCACAAGATGTCATAGTCCCATTGTATACGGCACTGGTCAGACCACACCTGGAGTATTATGTGCACTTCTGGAGGCCTCACTTGAAGAAGGACGTAGATAAAATTGAAAGGGTACAAAGAAGAGTGACGAAGATGATCTGGGGCCAAGGGACCAAGCCCTATGAAGATAGGTTGAGGGACTTGGGAATGTTCAGCCTGGAGAAAAGGAGGTTGAGAGGGGACATGATAGCCCTCTTTAAGTATTTGAAAGGTTGTCACTTGGAGGAGGGCAGGATTCTGTTTCTGTTGGCTGCAGAGGAGAGGACACGCAGTAATGGGTTTAAACTTCAAGTACAACGATATAGGCTAGATATCAGGAAAAAATTTTTTACAGTCAGAGTAGTTCAGCAGTGGAATAGGCTGCCTAAGGAGGTGGTGAGCTCCCCCTCACTGGCAGTCTTCAAGCAAAGGTTGGATACACATTTTTCTTGGATGCTTTAGGATGCTGATCCTGTGTTGAGCAGGGGGTTGGACTAGATGGCCTGTATGGCCCCTTCCAACTCTATGATTCTATGATCTGGAAAGTTGGGTTTGATTCCGTGTTCCCCCACATGCAGCCAGCTGGGTGACCTTGGGCTCGCCACAGCACTGATAAAACTGTTCTGACGGAGCAATAATATCAGGGCTCTCTCAGCCTCACCTCCCTCACAGGGTGTCTGTCGTGGGGTGAGGAAAGGGAAGGCGACTGTAGGCTGCTTTGAGACTCCTTCGGGTAGAGAAAAGCAGCACATAACCAAACCAACTCCTCCATCTCCTTTCCAGATGTTTCACCTGAATTGCTCTTAAGTTTTAGTGTTAATTTTGTTTTATGCTTTTTTAAGGCCACAATTGGGAAGTTAGGACTGTCATTCTGGCCCCATTTAGTTTGGAATCAGTCTAACAAGGTCTTGCTTTTCAAGTAAACATACACAGGAATGGGCCATGTGCACAGCCATATTTGAATTTGAACTATCCACATCTGATTCAGTTTATATGCATTGATGAAGCCATGATTGCCATATCATGCTTATGCAGTATGGGTGTGCTGAGAGAGAGAGAGAGAGAGAGAGAGAGAGAAGAAAATGGGGTGGACAATAGGTGAAGCCTAAAACTGTCTGGCATCTATTATAGCTAATAGTAATTTATAAGTTTATTTTCCAGGAATTAGTTACCACACCCTGGCAGGCTTACCCTGGGTTATATCCATGTGTATGCTTCCAAGTCAGGACAGGTTTCAAAATTTGTTTGTGAACAATAATACGATTTTTAAATTTTCCTTAGGCAAATGCAAGAACTTTCAGTGCCACCAGAGGGCAGACATCTAGTAATACTGTCAATTTCAATGAAGTTTTCTAGAAATGGATTGTCTTTTTTGTTTAAATAATGTTTGCAACTGGTTTTTTGGTTAAATGACAGGGAGGGGGAAAAAATCACCCATACACAGCAAGGTCCCACCAGGACAACACACATGCTGTGCTTGCATTTTAGCACAACTTAAGTGGTGGAAAGAGCACATGGTTTGTACCTACAAATTTGGCTTGGATGTGGCCATGGATTCTGAACCTTTTCTTTACGGCAATATGCTGTCTGAATGGAAGAAAGGCATCTTATTGTATATTTCACTTTTAATTTCCTTTCTAATTACCATGATAGGGCTTTTCCCTGTTGCTAAAGTCAAACTGTCCCCATTTATAGAGTTTAACCCTTCCTCAGTGGAAATGTTCCTGCTTTGTTTGCTTGCCTTCCTTAAAGCACAGTCATAGTGCAGTCTGCTAGAGCAAAAACACATGATTTTTAGCAGATTATACAATAGGCATTATACCTGTCTTGCTATGGTTGCATCATCACATTTTGTAAGCTGCTAAGGACTTGTATATTTATATGCCCAAATGAATTGTGAGATTCCAGTTTGTTTCAACCATTACAAAATCCCCCATAGCTAGTACTGTAAAATGGGAAAACAAATATATACTTAAGGAAGACCAAAGACAGCATGATAAATTCTGTTCATTACAGCGGTGTTTCCCTGGAGAAAATGACAGCTCTGGAAGGTGGACTCTGGCATTATATCCCAGTGAGGCCCCTACCCAGACTCCACCTCTAAATCCTCAGGAATTTCCCAACACAGAATTGCCAGCCCTGGTTTTTGTTTTGTATCGAGGAACAACGGGACCCTGAGAATAAGGATGTGTTCAGAAACAGAATGCCCTTCCTTAGTTCTCTTTCCTTTCCCTGGAGCCGATATCAATCTTAAAGGTGATTGATAAGAGGGGAAAACTTAAGACTCTCCATCCTCACCAGTGGAGAGACAGGTTTGGCACCCTTTTGCCATCAATGATTTTATTCATTTACTTACTTTTTTAGCCCTGTGTTGTTACAGCAGACTGAAAATAGTGCAACTGACAGCCCTAAGACTGCAAAAAAGGGCCACATTAGTTGAGAGTAAATGAGATACTAAATAACTTCAATCTATAATATGCTCTTGTAACCTTTCTTCTTTTCATATTTTATTTGTATGGAGATAATTTTATTTTAAATATATATATAGTAGTAATCATAAATATAGAGCAGCAGACATGCAGTCTACCCGTGAGGCTGGGAGTTCAATCCCAGCAGCCGGCTCAAGGTTGACTCAGCCTTCCATCCTTCCAAGGTCGGTAAAATGAGCACCCAGCTTGCTGGGGGGTAAATGGTATTGACTGGGGAAGGAACTGGGAAACCACCCCGTACTGAGTCTGCCATGAAAACGCTAGAGGGCGTCACCCCAAGGGTCAGACATGACTCAGTGCTTGCACGGGGGGTACCTTTACCTTTTAATCATAAATATTTGTACTGGAAAATTGTCATGACCTATGACAACATGTAATAAACTTCTGATGGACTGATGAGAACCAAAGCAGACCTGGCTGGTATGGTCCCCAATGAATAACCAGTAAGGGGGAGAGGGGTCTCCCCTTGAAGATTTGATGTAGCATAAATTACCCTTTTCTTACTGGTTGCCATTATAGGGTGCAGGTTTTATCAGTGGCCTATTCACACATGTAACATGCAAGAAAATGAGGTGCTACAATGGAATGCACCACTTCAGACAATAGAAGTTGGATTTTGGCTTAAAATGTTCATTTGTGTATATCAAGAAAAGTGTGCAAATAGAAAAATAGCACAAGGGAGACCTATTCTGCTCCCGCTGTCTGCTGTCACCTTTAAGTATTTTCAGAGTTTTAGCTGTCCTGTGTTCTTTAATGCAAGCTTTCACGACCCTCCGCCTGCCGCGTGCAGTCCGTGGGCCACATTCTGCTGCATGCACGTGGGAATCACACTTGAGTTGGGCCATCAGCCTCAGGCAGAGCCACGTTTCCCGTGACGCCTATTCCTCACGCGTCCGGTTCCTACAGCGAGGGGGCGCTGGCCGGCTCCCCCACGATGCCCCCGAGCACACCTATCCTGGCCCATGGCCGCGGGGCTTGTGACAAAAAAGCCGAGGGCGGGGGGGGGGGGGGTGGAGCGGGAGAGGAAATACCTTTCCTTGGGATCGCAGTGGCGCTGAAGCCAAGGCGCAATCCCCGCCTTAATGGTTGTCTCTTGAAAAGCCGAAGGCAACAGCTCCGCGGCTCTCGGAGAGGGAGAAGATAAATGCGGGTTCTGCGTGAGGGACAAGACTAGGCGCGGGGCTGCGAGAGGGCGCCTGCCCTCCGCCTCCCGTTAGCCGAGGGGGGATGCGTTGCTTGAACGCCTTAGGGCACGACGCGTTGCGGCTTTCCCGCCAAGCCTCCTGCAGGCTCTGGCGCCCAGCTGCATTAACAGACCGCGGGCGCCTCCGAGCACAGTAGCCCAGCTGTGGAGGGCCGGCTGTGACTGGAACGGCTTTGTGTGCGAGTGTGTGAAACAGCGGTAGCGTTGCTCTGGAGCAAGTTCATCGAAGCTTGCGTCAAGAGGTACGCTGGGGCTCTTCTGCCCAAATTGTAATCCGCTCGCCGTAAAAACCTTTGCAAATGCCAGGGGAAGATTCTGCTACTTTGTCCACACCTTGCATTATGTTCATGGCACCCGTCAGCTCCAGTCGCCCCGACTGGCATCGAGAGGCGATTGAGGAATACGTGCTTCCAAGGCTGCTTCCGTCGGGGCTTCTGAGGAATGCAGTGTGGACCCCTACAGGTGACACAAGGCGTGGGTAGGTAGGTAGGTATGCAGGAATCCGGGCGGGGAGAGGAGTGATGTTCTGCTCTGTTGTAATTGATCCTGCCTCGTTGGTGGAGGAGATCAGTAAAGCGGGTTCTCTGCAGCAGGGGTAGTCAACCTGTGGGCCTCCGGATGTCCATGGACTACAATTCCCATGAGCCACTGCCAGCAAATGGCAGGGGCTCATGGGAATTGTAGTCCATGGACATCCAGAGGCCCACAGGTTGACTACCCCTGCTCTGCAAGATGTCAATCACTCTTTCCTTTCTCCAAGCCAAGGCCACTCAGGGTTCTGCACCATTCAGACAACAGCAGGACAGAGTGCTGTGTGTGGATGCTTCTTGGCACGTTCTTTGCTGGCAGAAGGAGCTGGGTAGGTCAAAAGCTGTTGCATGAAAATGTTCCCTGTTGAATCCCAGACAGCTATATGTATGATTAAACTGCAGGCTTAAACAGTATTAATCCTGTGCATGCAGGGAAGCTGTTGTCTGGAAGGCGTTGTACCAAAGCACTACATGTTCTCATTGAAAGACATCACCATGATATTGTAAACGGCTTACAGACAGTGTGGTGGACAGCCTTTTTATAGGAACGGAGTATTACTACTAGAATAATACAAGTGGGGACCCACAATACTTGCAGGGAGTGGAAAGAATTGCCCCTCCCCATTTTATTCCTTCTCCCCTGTCATGGCCAGGAGGTGCCCTCTCAGTGAGTATCGTGGCTCCTGCCCCCACCACTGCTGGAGCCACTTCTATCATGGCCCCCACCAATGTTGATGCCAGTGAGCCCAGTATGACTCCAGACCTCTACCATGAGGCTTGCAGTGGCTTCCAAAATGCCTCTTCCCACAAGGCTGAGGGAAGGCTGCCACTGGGCTCCCAACCCAGGCCTCCTCTGCCAGGCCAGCTGTAATTCCCAGTTGCCCTCCCACCCTCACAGCTGATGCCAGTGAGCCCAACGCAACTCTTGGCTTCATCTGCTGTGGCTCTCTTTACCATCACCATTGAGGCTCCAACAGAGGGGTCCTGTAGGACTTAATGGGAGGAGGGAATCCCATTTTCCCCACTTTCTCTTCAGTGTAGTCCCTGGGCTCTCCAGCCACCTCTGGGCCCAGGACAGCCTCTTCTGCTACCTCTGACCAGCCTGGCTTGCCCCCAGGATGCTTCACTGCCTAGTGTGACCGGTCAGCGTCCACACTATATTCCTGAAAAGTCACTATCGGAAAAGCCTTGAGGCACAGGGGATTTAACCTGTGTATTGTTTTTTAATTCAAATATTTCTGCACATTTTTAGAGGACTTAAAGTTTTCTGAAAAATCTGTTTAGTCTCCTTATGGTCCTGATTCATGGATTTAACCACAGATGGGGACCATGGGTGGCTATTAGAATATAAGATAAAAGGGAGAAAGGTTGCTGGGGGTGGATTGGTGGTGTTTTTTACTTTTTAAAAGGTTAAATGTACATGCCTGCTGACCTAGATGAAACAGGTTGGTTGCTGCCCAACTCACTTGACATCTTTCTTTATTTTCCAGATAACTGCTTGAATCCACTGTGCCATTTACATCTATGGAAGGAATGCTGCCCACGGAGTGTGAATTTCTCTCCAAAAATGCTCCCTAAATACAGCTGTCAGGCTTAGCAGGAGGAAATCATTGACGTACCTCAGAAACTGTCGGTTGGATCCAAGCCATCTGCCCTTGGATCTGCCACAGATCCTTCAGATCTGCCATATGAGGCAATTATGTCATCCAATATTTAAAATATCTTTATTTCAACTTTCCAGATACATACAATGACAATTAAAAGAATAACTTGAAGAATTGGTAAACACAACAGTGAAAGAACCTCTTTCTGAAGAAAGAGCGTTCCAATGACTTGGGCAATTGCAAGAAACAAACCAACCACAAAGTCCTGCTCTTATCAATTGAAAAACTTGGCAAATGGAAGATACTTCAAAGAAGGCCACCCCAAAAGCCACAATCACTATAGAGACAGGGGGTCTCAAATACATGCTGCTACAAACTGTGAAGGGCTTAAATGCTTTAGCAAGTCAGGCCAAAGATCAGCCAATAGCTCCTGCATTTGATTTTAAGCGTCAAACATGCTTTTGGTCCTCAGAATACAGTTGGAGGTAGGCAGCTACATTTTTACCAGCTTATTTCTAAAATGTGCATTTCAGTATTTAGGGTATGAAAAAGTGTGGCTAACTATGGTGAGATCCTTTCTAAGATGGATAGGCCTGAACAATAAATGCAGTTGCTGAAATGTATCTCTTAGACACATTGCCATTTGCTGAGCTAGGAGCCAGTCCAGCTGCCTGTTCAAAATCTATTGGACCCCTCTCTAGAACTCCCATCATAAACGCCCAATGAGAACATCTAGAGAGAGCCAGAAGACACTTGCTAATTATGGCTTTAAATGTTTTTAATGAATGTTTGTAATGTAGGTTGAAATTTTAATGGTAATGATTTTTAGTGTGAACTATAATTTGCATTTTGTATTTGTACTTGACTATGCTGTTCAAAGCTCTGAGCCGTTCTGGGCAGTATACAAATCCAATTAATAATAATAGTAATAATAATAATATACTGAACTGTCCACCTCTTTAGAGTATTGGGCTTATACACACAGCATCTTGTTGGGGTTTAATTCCATCTTTTAACTTCTAACGAATACTGGTTTATTACTGAAATGCAAGATCAAAAAACAGTTGAGCCATAGGATTACCAAAAGTCAGACACGACTGATTGGCTAACATCAACTGCTTACCTTAGCTGAGCCACAAAACAGGGAGTATTAAAAGATCTGATTGACAGACATGTACTTACTATAGTTCCTTCCTGTCCAAGGGAATCTTGCTGATACCTTAAAGATTGAAACTTATAGTAGCATAAGCTTTCAGAAATGACAGCCACTTCATCAATAAATGAAATGTTTCTTAGTAGGATAAACTAAGCTGTGAGATCAAAAGGCAATTAAATGCATAAGAAATAACCTACTTGAAGATGGTTTCAGATGGGTAGCCATGTTAGTCTGGAGTAGATGAGCAAAACTCAAGTCCACTAACACCTTAAATATGAATAAAATTTTCCAGAGTATAAGCTTTCATGAATAAATGCTCACTTTTTCAAGATACCACATCCAATTAGGTGAACTTTTCGCTTTTCAGGGTGCTCATAAACTCATAAGAACAATGATAATTCACAACAGTAGTTGTTAGTGAAAACATCTTCTGAGACATGCTGTAATTGATTACTTTCTGTTAGAATCCCAATGATTCAGAAAACCTGCTTTGTCAGTTGTTTCTGTTGGGCTACAGGAAATAATTACTCCCTGAAAGGCAACTGCTTCATGCATGACAGTAGGTTATTATTAGCTTTTTTAACACTTCAGCTAGAAAAGGATAAAAGGGTGGGGGTGGGACTATAAAGCTACATATTTGTCTATCAAATTTTTGAAATTGGTGTGACCAGCCAAACAGAATAATCACACAAGTGCTGCCAGGTCTCAGCTGACTTATGGCAACTTCACAGAGTTTTCAAGGTAAGATACAAATCATTGCCTGTCTCTGCAGTGACCCTGGTATTCCTTGGTGGTTTCCTATCCAAATATTGATCAAGGTTGGACTAGTTGACCCTGGAGATCCCTTCCAACTCTGTGATTCTAGGGCTGATGGAGTCTGCTTAGCTTCCAAGATCTGGTGGAATTGGACCATTCAGGTAAAGACACACATAGTTACAACCTTCTGTTAAAGTCAGTGTTCAAGTTTAACTGCTTAGGATAGCATGATCATAAACACACTTCCTACAGAATAAGTCCAAATCTGATCACAAGCAAACAAACTAATGATTTCAGTTTGCTAGAATAATTTCTGAAGCATGTGTTTAGATCTGTGAAGTTTTGGAAGGTGTTGGCTATTGGTGGGATATCAGCCAGTTGTCACAGGCTTGTAGCTGGAAAGACAGACATTGCTGCCAGCTGTGCCTTTGTGTCATATACCTACTTAAGAAATGCACTTCTTGAATAGACCTTTTAATTCTACACTGTTTAATTCATTTTTTACAGCCTTTGGCAATACATCAAATAAAAAGATTGACGTTTAAGATTTGTGCCTCAATCCCAGCTTTTAGAATGAACAGATGTTTGTTCTATTTTCTCAGCCATAGAATTCTAGATGTGGTTTTGCCCTAGCATCCTGTTAATGCTTGTAATGCTTGGCATATTTGAAAATATACAAAAAGATATGGCCATGTTGATCTATTTAAAACATCCCATGCATAGGGTGTCTGCTTGTATAAACAAATGTAATGCAGAAATAACTTAAAAAAAAACTCAATGTCATCTTTCCAAACACCTGTGTAGAAAATTCATTCATTCACAAGGAGCAGCAAATTGCTCTAGCAAGGAAATCATTCAGCTGTTGCCAGTGGGATCTGATTCTCCTAAAGCCGTTAAGGTCACTGAAAAGATTAGATGTAGCTGCAAGTCCCATGAATGCCAGTTGCTTAAAATTGCTAAAAGCCAGCTTAAATCCAGGTTTGCTAAATCCCAAGTGAGTGACCTCCTAAAGTTTCTTTTTGGGAGCAAGCTCTAGAGAGCTATTTTGGAATATTACTTGTTTATTTATAAATTAATTTCTAACCTGCCACTCCCATTGACCAGCTTGTGGCAGATGACAGTATTGTAAACCCACAATAAAACCCCTTAGCACATAAAACCTAAAAACAGTACATATTGGTGGCAGATTAAGCCCACTCCCTGTCCTAACCCTGTTCACAGCAGACATATAACACCTTGGGGGGAGGGGGTTATAGGGAGCAGCATTGATCTTATTTGCTCGAGCGGGAGCCCAGATCTTAACAGCCCCGGCCTCAACCAAAGACCTGGTGGGAATGCTTCATCTTACAGGCCCTGTGAAACTTCGGAAGCTCCATCAGGGCCCTCTGTGCTCCCAGGAGCTCATTCTACCAGGTCAGGACCAAAAAAATTGGGAAAAATTGAACAAGATTGTTTCTTTGCTTTAAAAGTTACAACAAACACGGTACAAGAACTTTAGCAGTGGCCTACTTGTTTTGACTACAGATGACATGACAGCTGTTCATAGGTTTGGGAGTTAATTATAAGCCACCTGAATGGGGGACAGGGAGCCACAGGCTTGTCAGACTATCCAGAGAGATGATCACCTCTGCATCAGACAGCCTGTCAGTTTTAAAATATCTGCATTTGGTCCTGTTGTAAATGAAAAGCAACAACTTATTTCCTGTTGTGCCCTCTGAGCTGAAAGAATAACATTAGGGAGAGTTCCATGTCAAATGTTTATCACTCTTCTGCTATTCACAGGCCAAGATAAAAAGTGTGGGGTTGCATCATGGAACAGCAAAGCAATCTGACTCAATTGCCCTCAGGTGGGAGAGGGGAGCCCTACTCTTCTTCCAGAATAATCTTTTGGATCATGTACTTGATTGGCTAACACCACTCAGAGGGTTATAGATTCATTTTTTTCTATAAAGTTGGCTTATACTGTCTGGGGGAATTATGACAACATGTGAGGTTACAACATACAACCAAGGGCTGAGTAACAAGTTACTAGCCTGGCCCAGTATTGTCATCAGGGGCCAAGAAGAACCTTGCTGCATCTCCACTCTGTTACTGATGCTGATTTGAAGCTACTGCAATTTGCCTATCTTTAGGTATGCATGTGTATGTACACTTCATCATTTTACATATGTCTATATATATATATATTATCCTTAAGCCTCAACCACTTTTAAAATTTCTTTCAATAAAGCTTATAGCTTTTATTGGTGTGTTCTGCATATGCAAGAGTCTAGACTTGGTCTTGGTCAGACAAGTCCAAGGTTCCAGGTGAGGGTCCAGGGGAACCAAATCACTCTTGAGAAGATGCAAGCACCCAGTCTTCAGACACAGCCCATAGTCATGAATTACAGAAATGAAATTTATCACAGAATCACAGAGTTGGAAGGGGCCATACAGGCCATCTAGTCCAACCCCCTGCACAACACAGGATCAGCCCAAAGCATCCTAAAGCATTGTAAATATTATAAATAATAATAAATTGAGCTACCTTTATTGTAAATTGGGCTATCTTTCCTTTTGAATTTGGCTGGAGAGTTTGTATTTTACTTGCGTTTCTTTCGGTCAAGAATGAATCACATTTCAAACGTCAATCCCTATTTAAGATTCTATAGTTGGATATTCCCCTGCAGCAGATGCTGTCTGCCTCTGCAGTACTCCACTGCTCCCGTGAGCTCACTTGATCCCTACTGAGCCTCCAGTTTAGTCGAAGGAATAAGTTCATTTAGTCTGTGGGTGGGAGATAGTGCAGGAGACATTAATTGTATTAGCCAGGTTGGCAAGTGGCCAAGAGCCCCCCTGGAGCTATTTAAGGTGAATGCAGCTTCTACTGAGGTGCTGAATGCTGTACTTACGCTGAGTCTGCAGCTGTTCCTTGCAACTACAGGTTGATAGTTTTGGTGTACATGTCAATGTTTTTATATTGGAGGGAAGGAGATGAAATTGCTAGGCTTGTTTGTGGTGAGGCAACTGCAGCAGATGGTGTTTGCATGGAGAAACAGGGCATTAGGGTATTTCCTTGCTCTTTCCAAATACCGCAGCTTCTCAGCTGCCTTTCTTTTCTGATTAGGTTTTGCTGGGTTTTCTTTGATGAGGGTATTGTTCTATTGCCTCTCTTTATTCTTCCAGTACAGCACAGAATGAGAGCCAAATAATGTCTTTTATATCTAATCTTAGAGTGAGTTTACCAAACAAGGTGTTACTGTGTCAAGGCAAGATGAATCATTGACCAGGTGTCTGGAGGCTGTGATGGGGTGGCTCTGACAGAGCCATCTAAAACTTAATTCCATGAAGATGGAGGTCCTGTGGTTGGGGAAGAAAGGCTAGGAGAGGAAGCGTGTCTCTCCTGCCTGAACGGAATGCAATTAACAATCGCACACTCTGTCAGGAATTTGGGGGCGTCCTTTGATGCCTCCCTCTCTTAGCTTTGCTTACACAGTTAAATAAAATGTCTGCACAGACATGCGCACACAGTGACAACACACTAACCTTTGAGGAGCCCAGTGGCTGTTGTTTTCCTGTAGCTTCTAAACCTGGGAGCCTGGTAGTGGCAGCTACTGTAGGGGTGTAGCCTTTTTCTCCAGGACAAATCTCTAGTCCAGCATTCAGTTTTAATTTTGAGAGATAGTCAAGTCCTAAATGGAAGTTCGCAACCCTAGGCCTAGCAGCAACCACTGTGTGACCTAATTATATAACAGATACTTGACTCACCTAAGCCTAGCTACTTGCTACAGAAGCTACCCTATGAAAGCCAGTGTGGTGTAAAGGCTAGAACAGAGATTCCCAATCAGGGGTCCATGGACCCTGGGGATCCACGGGAACTCTGGAGGGGGACCGCAGGCTTTCCTTTCCTGCCTTAATGGACTTGGCCACAAACTAAGGACCTCTGCCCAGGAGGCTTAATGGGTAGATCAAGGATGTAAGAATCAAATATGGGGGGGGGGGAGTTGGTTGTGGTAAGGTGGTGGGTGGTTCAGATCTCAGCTTCTGCCCTTTCTGGTCTACATGAAGCAGAGCCACGGTAGCAGTAGTAAAGGTGGGGGGAGGGAGCAAAAGGAAGTCAAAGGGCATGTGTAGTTATGTCATTTCTGGGGGCATGGTAGGGAGGCATGGCCGGCTGACATAACTTCCAGGAGTCATTGAAGTCTGCAAATGTATTCCTCCAGTCAAAAAGTTGAAAAAGGATGGGTTAGAGAGTTTCAGAGCAGTCTGGTAGATCTAGGTTTGAATTCCCATCTTCCTATAGAAGCTCACTAGATGATTTGGAGCTAGTTACATACTTCCATCCTAACCTTTCTCACAGAGTTGTGTGTAAAAAAGAGAATAATGTAAGCTGATTTGGTTGGCACTATGGAGGAAGCTGGGATATAAATTAAGTAGATGATAAGCATATCTGAAGATGGGAATTTGGGGGGGGGTGCTGGGGGCAGGTGGTGTTTGAGGACAGGTGGGATCTCAGAGCGATATAATGCCATAGACTTGACCCTCCAAATAGGGTTATCAGCTCTGGATTGGGAAATATCTGGCGATTTTAGGGAATGGAATCAGAGGAGGGCAGGGCTTGGGGAAGAGAGGGACTTCAATGGGGCATAATGCCAAAGCCCCCCCACCCCCCCAGGTGAGCATATATCTGTTGCTTGTAGATCAGTCCTAGAGAAACAAAGCAGGAATCCTAGGGAAACAAAGCAGGAAAAGAGGGCATGTTATGGGGGCTCGCCGAAGAGGGAGGAGAGGTAAATGAGATGCCTCCGTCAAGTCTTTGCCTGTTTCCAACTGTGGCTTTTCTAAAATTTTCTGACTTGTATAAGTGAAATGGTGCTGTTTGAAACCCTTTAAAAGTCGAGTATTTTTGAGCTCCCGCCAATGAGAGCCTAGCTCATTTGAAAGTAACTCTTATTTATTTTGTGAGAGCCTGCCGATCCCTGCTGCCTTTGTACATTGCCCCCTTATGTTTGCACTCCTTGAAGAGGCGCCTACAGCCCCCGCCCTTCCGATCCGCGCTCCTTCCTGGAAAGCCGAAGTCTTCCCTCGGGCCCGGCTCCCCTCCTTGCCGGCTTTCTGGGAATAGTCCGGTGCTGACGTCATCAGGGCATGTGCGCAGCTGCCTCCCCATTCATTCAGACTCGCTCCCTGCGACGTCCCTGCGTTGTTGAACGCGCCAAGCAGCTTCTGCGTTCTCTTCTTCATGGGAGAGAAGATGCGGGAAGTGTATTCATCAGGAGGCTCCCGTCGTGGCCTGAATCCGCCTCGTACCCCCACCCCCGCATGCTCCCCATGAGGTGCCCCCTAGCAACTAGCACAGGACTGAAGCCTTTCCCCTTACTGTCAAGAGCCAGTTTGGTGTCGTGGTTAGGAGTGCAGACTTCTAATCTGGCATGCCAGGTTTGATTCTGCACTCCCCCATGTGCGGCCGGCTGGGACCTTGGGCTTGCCACAGCACTGATAAAACTGTTCTGATCATGTAGCTACTTCCCAAGCAGTCTGCAGGCACCTGGGAGAGGGTGGAAAATTAATTCCCAGGAATTTAATCCTGAAATTTTTGTGTCCTATTTGTTTGTTTATAGACTACCTTTTCTTCCGAAACTCAGGGCTGGTCTCAAAATGAAATAATGCTGACATGCCTCTCTTTTAAATTTCCAGTTCTTTTGTCTTAGTTGTTTATGATGTCTTAAATGTTTTATAAATTGTTTTAATCTACTGCTGTTAACTGCTTCTGGCCTATTTGTGAAATTTGTGGGTCAACCTCTCTCCCCACCAATGGCACCTACATTTTGTCATGATTAAGTTTCAGCTTGTTAGCCCCATTCCAAAACTGCCTCCAGGTACCTGTCCACAGGCACACTGGGATCTGCTGGTAGCTGAGTGTCGCTTACATATTGGTGGCACCTCAAACTAAATCTATGGTTGATCTATCCCAGGCGATTTGCATAGATGTTGAAAAGCATGGGGAACATGATAGAACATTGGGTTGCAAAGCACTACCTCCTGTTGAAGAGCCTCTTGTGGCACAGAGTGGTAAGGCAGCAGATATGCAGTCTGAAAGCTCTGACCATGAGGCTGGGAGTTCAATCCCAGCAGCTGGCTCAAGGTTGACTCAGCCTTCCATCCTTCCGAGGTCGGTAAAATGAGTACCCAGCTTGCTGGGGGGTAAACGGTAATGACTGGGGACGGCACTGGCAAACCACCCCGTATTGAGTCTGCCATGAAAACGCTGGAGGGCGTCACCCTCCGGTGCATGACCCGGTGCTTGCACAGGGGATACCTTTACCTTTACCTCCTATTGACCTCTGTCCACTTGGGAGAATTCTGCAGGTGGATGCAATGGTGTGGATGCAATGTTGGAAGAAAAATGTTGCTTATTTGCTGCCATTGCTTTTATGGAGTAGACTTTCAAATAAGCTCTAGCCCATGCCTTGTCAGATTCTTTCTCCACCATTGCTCTGTCTATCTCTCATGTGTCTTGCATCATCCCCAGCCAAGAGAGAGGTCAGCTACGCGTAATCTTGTCAGTTGTCCAGGTTATTTCCCCATTCCAAAAATTAACCAGGGTATTGATGAACACTGACCCCATCAGCAGGAAAATCCCCATATGCCATCTGAAAACCTATTGGATCCATCAGGCTAGCAGGGTCGAAGTGATCATTTTAATTGATTTCTCCCATCCCTATAGAGTCTTGGTATCCCTGTAAATTGAAATCCCAGCAAGTAGAGATCTGTCCATGATAAGGGGTCTGTCTTCAATATGCCCACCTTCAGATCGCCTAGGCCAAAACACCAGTTCAAGAGGGTGACCTGGGCTGATCCTGCTGAATTCAGATCGATTTGAACTTGGGTCTCCCTCTATTCCCCTCCCCCCATTGAAACAGAAATGCATGTGATTAGGGAAACTCAGATCAGAAGGGGGGGGAAGCCAAGCACACCAGGAGCCTTTCTTTTCTTGAAGGTGGGGGAGAGGTTTGGAGACAGCAGAGGAGGGGGAAAAAACAAGAGGCAAATCTCTGCCGAGAGAAGTTAGTGTTTCTGGAGCCTCTGCTGAGAGAACTTAGCACTTCCCCTTTAAGAGAAACCTTGCAGCTTAGGAACAAGGAAGCCTTTGAACTGCTGCCCTGGCCAATCAGGGCTTTTCTACAGTGTTGGAGGCTCCAGGTAGCTAGTTAGTTCGGGACAAGCAGAGAGCTGCACCTTCAATCATGCCGATTTTTCAAATATTGAGGGTTATATCCACTCCAGGATATTGCAAGGAAAAGGTAGGGTTACTCTGGATCAATCCTGCTTGTTGCAGAGGGAGAATTTAAACTGCCTAAAATCAAAATGAAAATCGCATTCAGTGTAGATGGCAGGAACTGAATTGACCTGGGACTGGAATAAAAGCACTATGCAGATTCAGCCCTGCAGACTGTGTGAAGCCTGATAGTACCTAAGGCAGCTCTATGATTGTTGTGGTGACCATGAAATTTTGATCCATTCCCAACAAGGTAGTCTTGACATGGGTGTTTAAATTCCCAAAGATAACCAGCCTAAGAGTCCTCAACATCACAACTGAGACCACCTTCACAAGCTCAGACATAGATGCTAAAACTCCCAAAACAATCAGACTAGGCTCTTCAGCATTAGACCATAGACCATCTACACTTGCTCAGTTAGGTCATCTGCTGGTAAGCAAACAGAAGCCCTAACCTGCCTGTGGTACCCAATATAAGATACATCCAATTAGCATCAGCCACTGTTTGTCTGAGGGATATGCAGAAAGAACAAGATTCTGAGAAGATAACAAGTTGATGAAGCGCTACATATCCAACCGTGGTTAATTAGATGACATTTTCAGCTGCCTCCAGTCAAGTGGTGGTAATGCATGGCAGATCTATAGACTTTTGTAAATCATAGATTGCCCAGGGTGAAAACCCATGGTAAATCTGAGCTGTAGTATCATCTTTGCTTTCTCTGCTGTTTGGTATATCTGATGGTTGAGTTCAAACACACATGCCATTTAAGGTGCTGTTCAGCTGCTCTCCTGTTGCTGGTGTGCTGTATGAAAAGCAAAAAAGCATTTTCAGTGTACTTATGCATGTCTGAAAAACAAGAAATATAGGCTTATGCTTGAGCAGATACAGATTTAAGTGCACATTTATCACCTTTCTGAACTGATGGCTGTTGACTATGCAAGATAGTTGATTTATAATTATATTTTTCAACCTTCTTGTCCTTTACAATGCATAAGTGATTTCAAAAATAAGAATAATTCCCTTGTACAACTCGGCTGGTGCTTAAAGTGCTGGCTTCCTGTGTCTCAACTACACTTGCCAGTTATAGAACAGGAGTAAAAAGCAAATTCATTCAATAATAGTGTTCTCCCCCCACCCCCCTGTCTGTGTGTGGGTTAATTAGCCTGATAGACCTGGCCTACATAATTATGGCAATAAGTTTGAAAACTCTGATATTTCAAAGCTACACATCAGTATTTTAATTCAAACTTTTCCAGCCTATTTTATCTCAATGGCTCTTAGTCTTGTATTAACCCTCCACATATTATTATTATTATTATTATTATTATTATTATTATTATTATTATTATTATTATTTTGATTTATTTCCCATCACTCCCAAATGGCTCGTGGCGGGTTACAGTGTCTTAAAACCCCATTAAAAGACTTAATTTACTCATAAATTAACCATACGTGGCTCTTTGAGACTTTAGTCTTTAGTTCATTGTATTAAGGGAACTTCTAGGAAAATGTCCCAGGAAAATTGTGAATTTAATCTCCAGCCAGTAGACCGGACTGCTCCAAAGCAGTCAAGAAGAACCCGGCAACGCTTCCTTCTTGGCTGGCAGTCGACCGCCCTCTACTGACTGGCGCTGCCAAATCCCCTTGATCCCGCCGCCCATTGCCCGCAGTTGGCTCCGCCCCGCTGGTCTAGGATTGGTTGGAGGTTCCGCCCTGCTGTTATTCAGCTGTCAGTCACGCGTCTCTTGGTTCTTCCTGGTGGAGGGGCGTGAGCTACTGGGGGCGCAGGTGAGTCGACTCGCGCGGAGGCGGGCCAGGGTGCGGGATGCGAATTGCGGCAAGGGCAGCCACCACCCGGCCGAGGACGAAGGAAACGGGGGAGACGTGAAGCGGAGCGGAGCATCATAGCTCCCCCTGCGTGCTGCTTCTTTCCCAGGTTCGGGTAAAGGTGCGTGGCCTGGCGGGAGGAGGATGGC
Organism: Paroedura picta; assembly: GCF_049243985.1. Classification (NCBI taxonomy): domain Eukaryota; kingdom Metazoa; phylum Chordata; class Lepidosauria; order Squamata; family Gekkonidae; genus Paroedura; species Paroedura picta. The sequence continues at coordinate 96,333,532 of NC_135372.1, read as the reverse complement.
TGTTGCAGTCCTTGAGAGTGCCGGAGGGTCGGCTGGGCTTTTGCGCTTGGAGCTGGAGAGCAGGTTTCGAATCCTGACTGGGCTGGCTTGGCAAGGATGGGAACCCGTCGCTTCCTCGGCGTCATATGGTAACTCAGGCCAAACGCGGTTTTTGCTGATGAGCAGCCCAGTCGTGGCCACAGTAACTTGGAACGAAGCATGGCTTGTTAACAGACCGGCGTGGGGAAATCTGAAGCCTTACAGTCTGGTTCCTTCTCCAGAAGGAAGCCCAATTGTAGTAGGTATGACCTCAGGGCAGCCCTGGTGTATTTAGGATCACTCTGCCCAAGGCAGCAGCAGGCATGGAAATAAGGCTACCGGGCTGGATGGGGGGTGTTAACATTTCTGCTTGCAGCTGCTTTGTAAAGAAGTTCAGCTAGTGACCACTGGATATGATGCAGCTTTAAAACCCAGTCCTGCCATAAGGAGTCATGGGGCCTGCTTTGATGGATAGTAGATGTTTCTTTTTTATTTACCATGAACAGCAGAGGTAGTTCTTAATGGCAGGAGGGAGAGGGTAGTATTTTTGTAGTGTGGTGGCATAAGAAGGCACATTTCCTCCTTTGGCTCTTCATGCTTGTTCCCTTTAGCTGGTATTCCATGATTCTACGGTCTAGATGTTGTATAGCTCTTGTGTGGCAATAGGAGAGGGTGCCCAGTGTATGGCTGGCCTACTAACTATAACAAGCCTTCTGAGATGAGTTGCTCTTTTGGGATCTCAGCAAAAGATGTGATGTAAGAGAGGCCTGTAAAACTGCCAAACTGCTAAACAAATACAGGCTTGTGTTTGAGAAGTACATATTATCGTGCCCAGCATTTCATTGGAATTTGAGTCACTCCCTGTGAGACTGGGGGTAAAGTAGTGGTATGCTAAGAGGATGGGATTGAAGAGACCTTGATTCAAAGTTCTGTTTAGGCAACCAGCAACTTGCAGGATTGTTGTGAAGGTAAAACAGGGTAACCCTGGATGTGCCACCCTGAGTCCTTAAAGAACTTCTATTGGCTTTGAAGTTGGAACATATTTAACATATTTTAATCAGTAGATATGTGTAAGATTGAATCTGGCCTTCCCCTAATCAGCTGCAGTCAAAATGTAAGATCCCCTCCCCTGCATTAATTCTGCAGTCCTGCTACTGTTCCCTCCGCCCCCCTTTACTTTAATGGTGCACAATAAGGGCAATCTGTATCTGCGTGTTCTTTTTCTTAACCTTGGACATGGCCCTCTCATCCTTGTAGCCACTGTTTGTGAGAAGAACAAACTGCTTGGTGTTCCTTTTGATAGTGATTTCATAAAGTAGAAGGATACAATAAGATGCAGAGGGTATACAAAATGCTGCAGTTAGCAACTTGTCTAATTGTTGGGGTGACTGGCCCTTCCTTTGGATGGGGAGTATCCTGTCAGACATCCTGTCCAAGCTAATTTTGTGATGCACAAGTACATATATGTGAGCAGATCAAAAGTTTTTACGATCAGATCAGATTTTGCTAATTGTTCTGTCCTTATCCAATGTGAGAAAGGAGACTGGTCTTTAGTGGCGGTTTTGAACAACTTTCTCATGAAAATGTACAGAAAGAATTTGCTTCAAATGCCTGCCTTCAGACTTCACTCTCCAGGTTTTAAAATGTTTGAAAAGGATGGATGAAAAGTGTTGCTTTTAGGAGGTTGATGTGGGACTTGAGCTAGCAGACTTCTTCATTGCTTATGCAGCTGCACATAAGATGTCACAATGTCCTGTGCTTCAGTCATGTTTAGGAAGGAGATGTTTAAAGGCTCTGATCACTTTGGAAATTTAACCCTCACCTGTTTGAAGAGCTCCCTATTTTCTCTGTCACTCTTACTACCAAATCTCTTGATAAAAATCATATGGGAAAGGGAGCAATATTTTTTACAAAAGTGCTAGTAACTTAGTAGTCTATCAAACTATTGAACTCCCTTTAAATATAAATTGGATGTCCTGTTTTTAAAAAAAAATTCTGGCCTTTAAAGGTCATATTCCAGTTTAGAGTAGTGGGAAGAACATCAAATTAGGCGAATATAGTTTCAAAGAACCAAGCTTTGAAAACAAAGTCCAGGTAGATGGCTGGGGTTGCTGTTTTTACCCCTTAGGAAACCACCTAGAGCGTCTCTAGGAATGATATAGTGGAAGAGGCTATATAGACTAGACTAGCTGGAAGTGGGATTCAAGTGGCTAGCTAGGTTGGTCTGAGGTCAGTCATGGATGGGAAGCCACTAAGGAGGATGGGCTTGCTATGTAGAGGAAGGCAATGGCTAACTACTGCATCTCATCTGCTGTCTCAAAACCCCTATATAATTGGAGGGGAGAAGTCTCCATGAGTCTACATGCAACTTCACAGTGGTTATTTGGAACTGAATGTCAGGACTGCTGCCTTTACTCTTTTCTCCTTGCTTCTTTTGCTACTTTGTGTTTGAACCATTTCTTCAGAATTAACATATGTAATTGGGAAATGATAAAGAACCCTTATTTTCTCGCTTACCTTATCTTGCATTGATCATCTGCAGATCTGGCCTTGTGGCTAAATGCATTCCACTGAAATGAGTTTTGTTCCTTGGAATTGTAGCACTGAACCTGGTGTGAGTGTGGACATGTGACTGGCTTATGCTTCATGTGCCTGTGATTTCTGTTGCCTTGTCATGCACAGCTGTGGTTAGTGGCGGAGGGGGGAGAGTGCAAAGGGAGCTGGTTGAAACAAAGAATATGTGTTTTAATCTTGAACTCTTCATGTTTGTTGTTGTAAGGCAGACTTCCTGATGAAGACAGAAGCTCCTTATCTGGTCCTGTGTGAGCGACAATTTCCTATGCCATGAGTAACACTACCTTGCCCACCTCCCCCGAGCCAACCAGCGACTCTTTGGTGGGCTATGTTCTGGTGCCGTTTTTCCTTATCACTGTGGTTGGGATCATCGTGGCTGTGGTGAGTGGTTTGCTTTAGGATGAGCTTAACCTCTGCCCCTTAGTATAATAAGAGAATCTGTGGCACCAACCTTTTCTTAGAAGGAACAGAGATTTCCCTGGTGGTCTGTTGAGGTAGAACTTGCTGATTTTGTTTAAAGCGTTGGACAAATTCCTGCTGTCATAGTAGTTGGTGTTTGGTTACGTACAGCTGTATATCGGTTCTTAGCTTTGCTCCTGACAAGAACAGCATGACACCTGCAATTAAGGCTTCTGAATTGCTTGACTGGTTGCTGCCTGTTTTGTGGCTAGAGGGGCAGATCAGAGGAGGTTGGAAGTCCCAGGAGGAGAGATATGAGAATGGCAAAGGATAGTTTTGGGAAGACATGCTTGGTTGGTTCCTCGGGTCTGATGAGGCTTGTCTTAATTACCTTCTTTGTTTCCTTCCTTATGGGAGTACTTTCTTCCTCCCAAAATTCTATTTGGTTATGCAGGAGAGGCCTAGCTGAGCATCTTCTCCTCCATCTCTCCTCCTCCCCGTGTTGCAAATATTTTGTGTTTACACAAAAGGGGAGCTTAAATGGGATAATTGACTAGAACTGAATTTGATGGCAAAAAAGGCAAGGCAAAAAGTAGCTTATAAAAACCTCAACAGTATTGGCATCTGTGAGAGGGTGATACTGAATATTAAGCTGGCTCCAGAATGATACCATGTACCTGTTTGTTTGAAATGTGTTATCTATGGGTTGCTTCTAATAAGATTTTGTAATGAAAATGAGATTGTTGTAGTGGTTAGTGTCAGGCTAGGATCTGAGGGCCTGGGTTCAAATCCTTTGCCATGGAGCTTGCTGGATGACTTTGGGTAAGTCGCTGTGACCTGTATCATGGGATTGTTGTGGGGCTGCAACGGGAACTACATCTGCTATCCTGAGCTCCCGAGAGAGAGAGAATTCAAAATGCAATTCACAGGTTTTTGTAGCAGGTTTGGTGCCCGAGTAAAATACCCATTACTGTTCTGCTTGCAAGAGCTAGTGTGCCTGCAATGATTAAATATTGGCCCAGCTCTGGGAAGACCTATGTTCTAATCCATTACAACCCATTACAAAGTCCATGAAGCTTGCTGGGTGGTCTTTGAATAGTCCTTCTCTCTGCCTAGCTTACCCAAAGATAACATGAAAGGAAGAGGGACCCTTGTATACCAGCTACCCTGGACTTCTTGAGGGAAGGGTGGCAGAAAATGTATCAATAGGTTATACATACTTTAATTGTGGTTAGAAAGTATTGGGCCCTTTTCTCTGTGTACTTGAAAGAGGACAGCACTGCTTGAATTTGGTGCCCATAACATGGATTTAGTATTTGGGGTCTGTAGCTGACTGCATAAATGCTTATGAGAAGTGTCCTTGAGTACTGGCAGTTTTTCTTCACAGTGGGAATTTGAAATATGTTTCGGCTGGAGGTTACATAGTGGGCTGCAGACAAACACACCATTTTACTGCATTTAATCTGTCCCTTGTGACTGTCATTCATTACTTCCAGAAACTATGCATCTAAAATGAGCACGTTTCCTGTTGGATTGGAGCCTAGCCCACAACAGTGATGCCAATCAATGTTCCCATGGAAAGACCAGGGGAATGGTACCCGCTGCTAAACTATTGTAATTCACTTATATCAGTCTCACAGCAAAGTCAGCTCAGAGACTCTAGTTCAGGGGTGGCCATGCTTTGGCTCTCCATGTGCTGGCAGGGACTCATGGGAATTGTAGTCCATAGATATCTGGAGAGCTACAGTTTGGCCACCCCTGCTCGAGGCACAGAATGCCACACTTTGGCTGTTATTAAGAGCTAGATCAAAAGTGCATGTTCCCACTTTGCAGTCACTCTGTTGGTTGTGCATTGGTTACTGACTTCAATTTAAGGTATCACATATGAGGCTCTTCATGGCCTTGAACACTAATACCTGCAGGACAGCTTCTTGCCTTATGCTGTGCCATGACAGCATTGCTTATTTGAACAGGGCCTTCTCCAGGTGCTGCCCTGCAACTGGAGAAAATTAAAAACTGCCTCTACATGTATATTCTCTGTTGTGACCCTCCACATTGTGGTAATGGCTTGCCTGAGGAGGTCAGGAAGGGTCCCACTCTCTAGGCATTCTGCAAACTATGCAACACTGAATTGTTCAGGTTGGAGCCTGTTCTTACATTAGTAATAGGGCTGAACTGTAATGGACTGGTTCCAAAAGATGCTTCAAAAAGGGGAACATAGGAATCCCAGACCCCCACTGGGGCAGGAGCCCCACCCCTGGGCCCTGATCAGCTGGCTAGTGGGAGGATTTACTGGCTGCAAAAAGAGGCCTAGACCAGTGTCACTAGCAATGTAGTGATGTCACTTCTGGTAGAAACTGTTTTGCCCAAATACCAGACCTGGCCCACATTTATTTATTTATTTTATGTATTTGCTTTTAAATTTATACCCCGCTTCTCATGACAGTGTCATCTCGAAGCAGTAAAATCATAAAAACAACACATCCCATAAAATCCCATTTAAAACAGCGACAGCATAAAATACCATATCCCACAGTGAATAATAATCTCTTCAACCCAACTCTGCTGATTCCAGCCAACCAATATTATTTATTATCTTAATTATAAATCCTGGGATGCTTAGATAGGGTCGGACCCCAAGTCAAAACTCCGGTCCTCCACCACTGGCATCCACCTGGTGGAAGAGCTGATATGACATCACCAATGATGTGGGAAAGGTCTGGTATTTGGGCAACAAACAACATAGTTTTTTCTACAGTACTACAGCATCCTCACATTGCTGGTGACATGATGCCAACACCTCTGTGCATGCCACACGTGACGTTGCAGGCAATTTAGGCCCAGGCTTCTGTTTGCTACCAGTAACTCCTCCCCCTCCCCCCAAGTTTCCTGTGGATATCTGACAATCACAAGGGAACTGGGCTGTGGACTATACCACTTTGTAGATGTAGATATTATCTTTCGCTGTGTGTATTATCCTGTGTAATTTATGCATTGAACACATTATGTTAATACTTACAGTTGGTTTCAGATTTTTCTCAGATTCCTACTTGGTTTCAGATTTCTGTAGTCCTAATCCTATGTCCCATCCTATTGATTGTAGTGATTTGCATCGTGCAATCCACCTTGAGTTTCAGTGAGAAAGACAGATTATAGACATCATAACAAAAAATAAGAACCCATAGACTTTTTTGGTGCTAACAGATGTTTTCTTCTTTTCATACTACAGATGATGTATATTCAGAAGAAGAGGAGGTAAGAATCTGTGCTGGGAGAAAAATCGCATTTGGTTGAAAACAGGGAGTTCTGGTCACATGGCTCTTCAGAACAAACTTAACTGGTAGAGAATAGCTTTTGAGTCTTCATAAGAACACAGGCGTTTTTGTAGCCTGCTGTCAGCTGTATACTGTTACGTCTGTGTTTATGCTTTGTGCACTCCATTAGGTAATCTGAGGCAGAATAATAGGGATTATGAAGAGGGCGATGGAGGGAGGGGGCTAGAACAGGACAATTCTAATTGAGCATCCAGCAATTTCTTGCCCTTTCGCTTTTCGCCATTGAGTTGTCCTGGAAAATCGGTTTTGGTTGCTTCCAGTGGGTGGAAAGCATTTTCTATGCATATTAGTTGTATTTCCCTTCTTTATCTGAAGAAGTCTGCATACACACAAAAGCCTTGAATAAAACTTGTTGGTCTTAAAGGTGCCACTGGACCCAAACTTCGTTCTCCTGCTTCAGACCAGTGCGGCTCCCTACTTGAAGTTATGGTTAAGGATGGGTTTTGAAACATTTGCATTATTTGATAATGTTATTTGCTAAATAATGTTGTTGAAAGAATTTTAAGTTTAATAATAATAATAACAATAATAATAATAAATAATAAGTGATTTCTTCATGGTTCAATTCCAGGTTGATAGGTTTGAGGTCGTCTTAGAGAAGTAGATTACAAGGTGGCAAAGCTAATTTGTAACCTAACAATGGCTGTGTGTCAGCAGCTTGTCACATCTGCCATTCTGTCTCTCAGGTATGACCGGCTACGTCATCACTTGCTGCCAATGTATAGCTATGATCCTGCGGAGGAATTGCATGAAGCAGAACAAGAGCTTCTGGTGGAGCCAGAAGACACAAAGGTGAGCTTTACTGGGATCCATTCCTAGACCTCCACATCAAAACCCATGCCTATGCTGTAAGGAGAGGCATCTTTTGTGTTTCTTGTCTTAAGTGTGAAAGGTCCAAGGGACAAACATGAGCCAAAGCCTTTAAACAATATTTATTTGATTGTTCACTTTGATAATTCCTTGTGTTCAGCTATATATGTAGGCCTGGACTGATTCCCCCCCACCTCCCAACCTAGCTCATAGCTTTGTGCCACATAGACCCATTATGCACAGGGGTTTTAGCGCACATTCGGGGTGGAATGGCGGCGACTAAAATCACCGATAACGCACGGAGCCGGCTGCAACCGGCCGCAGCTTCGGTGCATGCCGCCGAAAAAGCCGCGTCAGTGAAACGCGGAAGAAAGCGCAGCTTCCGGGTGACCGGGGCGCAACCAGAAGCGGCGCCCGGATCACCGCGTGCATAATCGGTTACTCTGGGTTTTGTCGCCGTCGCGCCCCGCCCCGTACATAACCGGTATGCGTCGCGTCTTCCCCCTCCGCGTTTTCCATGTGACCCGAAATCGCCGTTTCGGCGGCCGTGCATAATGGGCCATTTGCTAGCACAGTGTTTTTCAACCTTTTGACCGAGAAGGACTTCCTGAAATATTCTTCAGGCTTTGAGGATCCCCAGAAGCTATCTTAGCTGTCCCCACAAATCACCCCACAAATCACATGTCACTAGAAGTGCCATCACCCAGACACACCCACATTATAGGAAGTAGTGTTGTCAAGCCACTTCCTCTCTTCCTGTGTCACCAGAATTGATGTGCCTATTAGACCCACCCAACCCAACCCAACCCTCACCTACATTTGACTTTCACACAATGCTAGAGATGTCAATATCCAGGGGAGGCTTGGAGATCTCAGAGAAGTACAAACTGATCTCCTTTGTTTTGTGAACAGAAAAATACCTGCACCCTGGTTGGGCTTGCTGTTTGCTCTTCTTCAGGGAAGAGGTGCCTGAGGTGGATTTAAGAGGCTGTGGCCAAAGCCTGAGTGAGGGAGCTGGACCTCTCTGGGATAGAATGTGTCCTTTCTCTGCCAAAAGCCTAAGGCCCAGCCACAACTGTTTCTTACTTGCCTCACTTCAGCGTACTGCACAAGCCAGCCTTGCTCCTGACTTGCATTATTCATCAGACTAGTAATCAAGCCCGCTGCAACCAATACAGCGGGCGCTAGGTTAGGGAGCCCCCGGCAGTCGGGCGGAGCGCGGCTGCCGGGGGCTCCCTGGGTTGGCGGCCTGACACATCGGGAGGCGCAAAGCGCCTCCCGATGCGTCAGGCCGCCGGCAAGGAAGCAACTGCAAGCCGCGCTCTGCGACGGCTCGCAGTTGTTTCCTTGTCGGAAGGGCGGGAATCGGCCGGGCCAATCAGCAGGCGCTTCATGCCTGCCGATTGGCCTGGCCGATGGTCTGTCTGGAGGAAGGGGCCAGCCCCTTCCTCATCACGGACTAATCCCGCCCTAACTCCTCCCACAAAGCGCTTAGCACTTTATTTAGTCCGCGGTGCCGCGTGCGCCATGGGCGTGTTAAGGATGGGTTGCCAGATAACCATAATAACATGAAAGAGGCTATGTTGGATCAGTCCAATCCTCTGTGTGACACAAGTCACCAAATCGTAGGGATCATCAAGCGGTCCACCAGCAGGGCCAGAACTCCAGAATCTCTCCCTATGTTGCCCCCAAGTACCAAGAATAAGAGCATCACTGTCACAGACATAAGAACATAAGATGCCATGTTGGGTCAGGCCAGCAGCCCATCTAGCCTACCACTCTGTGTCACACAGTGGCCAAATTCCAAGGGCCGTTGCACTGCACAGGTCTCCAGAGCCCCTGTGCCTATCAATGGGGAAGGGTTTCTGGAGTTTGGGCCAAGCTGGTGGGCCTCCTGCTAGTTCCTGGGTTTTGGCCAATGTGTGACGCAGAGGTTTGGACTGGATGGGCCACTGGCCTGATCCAGCATGGCTTCTCTTATGTTCTTATGCCTGGGGTAGGGATGCTCTGTATTCCTGATGCTTGGAGAGCAATTATGGGAGTGCTGCTGAAGTTCTGTCCCCACTGGGGGGGCCTTCTGATGACCCTTGGGTTTTGGGCGCTATGTGAAACTAAGTGTTGGACTGGATGGCCCTTTGGCCTGATCCAGTATGGCTTTTCTTATGTTCTTACATATGGGGCAGTGATGCTCTGTATTCTTGGTACTTGAAGGGGGTACAGTGGGAGAGTTTCTGGAGTTCTGGCCCTGCTGGTATATCTCCTGATGGCACCTGGGTTTTGGCCTCTGTGTGACAGTGTTGGACTGGATGGTCCCTGGGCACTTTGCTCACGTTGCCCACCAAGCCCCCTGCTTTGCCTTCAGTTTTGCACTATGGCTATTCAAGGTGTGTGGGGTCTGGAATACCCTTCCAGGGTTTTCTTGGGGAGGAGGGGTCTGTTTTAACAGCATTGATCCTTTACAGCTGCCAGGCTACCCCTGTGATTGGAGACAGGTAGAGAAAGTGTTACAGGGAGTTATACCCTCGCCTCACTCCCCCCACTCCCCTAGTCATACCTGTGCCCCAGTGAAGAGTATAATGGGGGGGGGGAGATGCTGAGGCATGCTAGGAGCCCCCAGCATTGCTGATAAGATCAAATCAATAGGGTGCTTCTGTGCCCAGTGTGTGAAGGGGAAAGTGTCCCACAGGGGTATTCCCGCCTACAATCATTCTCCCCCCCCATCACCCAATGCATGCTCCTGTGCAAGGGGGACAGCAAAACCCGAAGCAGTCCCAAACCACTGTATCAGTCTCTCACACTCACCCCACCCCAGATCTGGCCATCCGACTAGCCTGCACCTTCTCTGGCAGTCACTTCCCTCCTCTGCAGCTTGACCAGGCACCTCACCGGAGTCAAAGCTGGTGGGGCAGAGCATGCTGCTGCATCTGAGTCCTTTCAGTGCCATAAGTACATGTGGTTGTGCCTGTCACCCAATTCAGGGGCTTTGTTGGGAAAACAGTACACAAGGCCCATAGAACTTCAGGGTTCATAGTATAAGTGCTCCATACAATAAACCGCTACTGAGAAAGTCCCAAGAGTCCTTGAGCTGCAAGCCAATCATTGGGAAAACGCCAGCAGCCAAGAGCGATAGAAAGCCCAGTGAGCCTGCCTACTTCCCAGTATTTAGAGCTGTGTCCATTAAGGCAGGAGGGGAGAGGCCACGGACCCCAGACTCTCTGGGGAGCCCTGTTGTCTAGATCAGTGGTCCACAACCTTTCTAAGGCTGCGGACCGGTGCGGGGGGATGGTGATCCGTCAGCCGCGCGTGCGCGTTTGCGCCTGCGGCCCTGCTTCCCTCTCCCCCCCTCCCACAAAAAGAAGATTGCCAGGCCACAAGCTAATTGGCCGCTTTGGCGGCTGCTTTGCTTGTGGCCTGGGAAGTTTCTTACTGTGGGAGGGGGGCGGGGAGAGGGAGCCGCGGCCCAGTGGTTGGGGACCACTGGTCTAGATAAACCAGGGTCGATTTCCTTGGCCCATGGGATCCAAACACCCCCCTCCCTTTCCATGCAACTTGTGTTGCACTCAGCCATGCTTGATCCAGTGACTAGGGGAGGCTGATTACAAGGATTTTAGTGGAACATTACTTTCTTGCCTCCTCCCCGCTGCTGCTGATTCCTAGGGGTCCACTTTATCCCAGGAGCAGTATTTGGGGGAGAATTTGGAACTGCATGGAACTCAAGCCCTTGTCTTCCTCCTTTAACCAGTTTAGAAAATACAGCTGCAAAAGTGCATTATCCAATGTGTGTAGGATGGGCCTCAGTGAGTGCTTGCTGATCTGTTTCCTCTACTCTACTCCTGACAACTCTTATGTGCACTCTCAAAGCCCAATTGAGCTGTGGAAGAGGAAGCCAAGGCCACTCCTGTAATCAATGCAGAAGACAGCTAGAAAACTTGAGCATGCTGCCCTCAGTCTGATCACAGTCTATGCATGTGGTGCCTGATTCTACTACACTCTCTATTGACTGAGTTTAATTAATAACTGCTGACCTGGGGCTGCTTCCTCCATGATGTTCCAATTGTCCTTTTTCTGCACCATCTCAGTTGTTACAATTTGTGCCCTTCCCAACATAAGTAAATGCCTCCATTCAACCCTCAATGAATTTGAGGAAGTATAGCAAGAATAGCAGTGCTGAGAAGCAAAAGGTGAATTTCTTCTTTGTTGGTGAGTTTTTCTGGTGACATAGAGGGCAATGACCAGCAGATTGATTAGCGCAGTTCCTGTTTTGCTTTTGTTTGCCAGGTGTGGTGTCTCTTGCCAAGGCCTCTCTGCCTGGATGTGTACTAAATTTCATTCTGTTCCTCTATATGGTTCAAGGTATTTTGTGGGTTTTGTTAGCTGCTTTGGTGGCCCTCTGACAGCAAAGGGATGGTGAGGGAGAGATTTTGTTAAATGTTACCAAAAATACCTTAAGAAACCTTATGGTCAAATCCAACCATTAGGTTTCTCCTTACCTGGAGTCCAAGAAATATGCCCTTGAAAATAGAGGGGAGGACAGTTTCTAGAAGTCTGAGAACTTCTGTATGAATCCATTGCAATCCCATAGATGCGTGCAGCTTTCCAGTACTTGTCATATCAGGACTGTGATCAAGGCAAATTGAGTGGAAACCAAGTGTTTGGAGATTCTGTTAACTAAGAAACATCATGCGCATACACCGAGTGTGACTCAGTGGCTTAAAAGGCAAATAGGATTTTGGGCTGTATCCAACAGAGTATCGTGTCCAGATAACAGGAGGTGATGGTACCGCATTACTCTGCTCTGGTTCGGCCTCACTTGAATTCAGTTTTGGGCACCCCAGTTGAAGAGGGATGTAGACAAACTGGAGCGTGTCCAGAGTAGGACCTCAAAGATGGTGAGGGGTTTGGGGACCAAGACGTATGAGGAAAGGTTGGGGGAGCTTGGTCTGTTTAGCCTGGAGAGGAGATGACTGAGAGCGGATCTGATAGCCATTGTCAAGTATTTAAAAGTCTGCCATAAAGAGGATGGAGCAGAGTTATTCTCTCTTGCTCCAGAGGGACAGGCCAGAACCAATGGGATGAAATTAATTCAAAAGAAATTCCGTCTAAATATCAGGAAGAAGTTCCTGACAGTTAGAGCGGTTTCTCAGTAGAACAGGCTTCCTTGTAAGGTGGTAGGTTTTCCATCTTTGGAAATTTTAAAACAGAGGCTGGATAGTCGTCTGACGGAGAGGCTGGAGGCAGGTTACAGTGGATGAGCGATAGGGTTGTGAGTGTCCTGCATAGTGCAGGGGGTTGGACTAGATGACCCATGAGGTCCCTTCCAACTCTATTATTCTATGATTCTATGATTTTATCAGTATGATCATTGTGCATGCTTCGTGCATTAACAGTGAGCCTGATTCAAGTGACTCTTACTGGACATAAAACTGCAACAAGGGGCCTAGCCTGCCATTTTTGAGAGTTATCTAATGCAGTGGTCCCCAGCCCCTGGTCCGGGGATCGGTACTGGTCTGTGGATCATTCGGTACCGGGCCGCAGCTCCTCCTTATCCTCCTCCCCGGCTGCTGTCTCAGGGCTGCCCTGCCACACTGTTGCCGGCTCACCTTTGGTGTTCTCCGGCGGCCATCATGCCGGGGGCTCCCCCTCGGTGTGGCACTGCGCAGCTGCTGCTGACAGCGCTCCCCAGCAGGTGGCGGGAAGTCAGGGGCGCCAGCGGGAAAGCAAGTGGAGCAGGGGCTCAGGTGGCGGTGGCGACGTCCCTTGGCAAAAGACTACCCCCCCCTCAATAAAATTGTCAATTGTTGACCGGTCCCCGGTAATAAAAAGGTTGGGGACCACTGATCTAATGGACAGTAACTCTTTAAAAAACACAAACATGCTTTACACAACAGCAGCTTTTAAAAAACGATGCGAATGTACCGCAGTTGGAAAAATCCCAGATAACCAATACCACAAGGCCAGCAGCAACTTCTGATGGAAAGATTTGGTCTCCCCCCGCTGTCAGTGTGAACTGAAATGGTGCTTCAAGAAAAATACTGACCCTGATGGCTGTGGTAAATGACAATGTATATTTTGTTGCCTGTGACAGGTGATGCGAGGTTGGGGAGGAGGATACCAGCCCTGCCGGGCTTCACTTAAGGACGTGAAGGCTTAACACAACTTAAAGACAATCGACCACAAGGCTTGGGGCAGATGATCTGGCCTATCTGAAGTGCTCCTGTTGACTCTGAACCTGCTGCATTTGTTTTCCACTTCAACACTGTATCCCCTTTGCCTCGGCTTCTGGTGAAAGGAGGAGACTTAATGCTTGCTCGGCTGGGTTCCCACACAGGTGCTGCTGAGGAGCCTATGAAGCTGGAGTCTTGCATGCTTGGGTTTGGGCGAGTTTTACAAGGCATGAGAATACCTCCTCTTGGTTTGCATTTGGGATGGATGCAGGGGAAACGCTGCCACTTCAGGGAGAATACCTCTGAATGGCTCCTATAATAAGGGCTGCAAAGTCCTCAAAGGATCCACAAACACATTTCGTGCAAAGATGCAGCTGCAAAGACAATGCATTTGCTAGTTGCCCCCCACCCCATCTTGCTGCCTATCTGTGCTCACAATGAGTGTTATGACTTAGCTGTTGAGTTCCCATGATGTGGACCCAGGGAAAGCAAATACACATGGTGAAGTTGCCAGCTCAAACACTTGAGTGAAATAATTTAATGTCCTTTTCCCCTGTGATGTGGATCAGTGGTGGCAGCGGGAGAGGGCCAAGATGTACATGCAGCAGTGAGCATTGAACACATGCCCAGCTGCCAGAAGGGGCCTTAAGGTATTTGGGAGAAGGAGTTTCCTCCAGCAAGGTGCTTCTTTCTACGAAGATGACTTTTGTATTTGATGGGAAGTTACCTGTACGTTTTGTAAATAAAATAAGCCATGAACAGGAGCGGCTCTGGTGAAAGCACAAGCTCTTTGTGTCCAATGCCTGCCTTTTGTGAGTCCAGCAGCCTACACTTAACGGAGTTGTATAGGAATGTGGAAATGTGGAACCTTCTTGGCCTTGAAGAATAATGGCTCCTTGTGTAGGGAAAGAGCTGCTGGACTGGCCAAAAACACATCCTGGATCTGTTTGGGATGCCTTTGGCTAGCCTACTTTTCTTCCTAACGTGACAAAACTTCTCAGAGAACAGGCTTGCTGCTTTTTGCCCTAAAATACCTGTCTGATTCATTGTTTGTTCTAGGTAATGGCTGATGACCATAAAACAAAGGCCTGGATGTGGAAACAGGGCAACTTTGATTTGCATGCCTCAAACAGATTACAGAGAAATTGCTCATAAGACAGGCTGCAGCAGTTGCCGCTTTGCCTTGCTGGAGAACACAGCAGACTAATACATTTAAGCCAGCGTAGCAGATAGTTCAGCTGGGCGGAGGTCATTGCACAGGGAAGTAATGATCTCATTCTGTTGGGCACACTGCTCATAATTCAACTGTTTTTGAGAATACAATTACTTTTTTTGTCTAAGCTGCCCTACCTCTACTTTTATACTATACAGGCTGGCATTTCAGGCAAGATTAAGCACTACTGAATAGACTATCCAGGTCATCAGCAGCCTATCATTGTTCAGATTCTCTGCACCAGTCATATGTGCACACCAACTACCTGGAGGAAATGCATGACTTGCAATTTTAAAAAAAAGGAGTCTCTAAAATGGTACCCATGCCGTCATAGAATCAGAGTTGGAAGGGACCTCATGGGTCATCTAGTCCAACCTCCTGCACTATGCAGGACACACAACCCTATCGCTCATCCACTGTAACCTGCCACCCCCTTGAGCCTTCACAGAATCAGCCTGTCAGATGGCTATCCAGCCTTTGTTTAAAAATCTCCAAAGACGGAGAATCCACCATCTCTTGAGGAAGCCTGTTCCACTGAGAAACCGCAGTCAGGAACTTCTTCCTGATGTTTAGACAGAATTTCTTTTGAATTACACAAAATTTCTTTTGTTTAGATGGAATTTCTTTTGAATCTTCATCTGGGAAAGGTCCCAGTGCTGTATTAGATTGCTGTCGTAATTGAGGATTCCATGTGAAAGTGTGAGAGGTGCCTACAAGCGAGACCAGGCATGGAAGAGTTGCTGGAGGATTGTCCCCACCCCTTTGCCATGCAGGTGAATATGCAGGATGAGGGAAGCAGAGCCACAGTAGACAAAATGGGAGGAAGGGAGCAAGAAAACAGGATTTCTCCTGTCTAATAGGGCAGGATAACTAACATTAAACTATATGCCAAAAGCAAAGGGGGGTTCTGGTAGAATGTCATTCTGCCTTGCCAAGCATGCTGTTGTGTACATGTAGCTACATAATTTAGTTTAAAGTAGCTTTAATAGTAGCTTCCTATTTAGTTATAATACAAACAGAAGGGTTGTATCTCATTACCTTGAAGAAAAACAGAGCAGACATTTTAGCTCCAGTCAGTTTATTCACATTTACATGGTACCTTGCTCTCCAGGGGGGATGTAAAGCAGCATATATTTCCTTATCTTCATAAATAGCTCTGGGCACTAGGCTAAGTATGTGACTGGCCTACACCCAGCAAAGTATACATAGATGAGCATGAATCTGAACCTGGTTCTCCCAGACCCTAGACTGGAACACTCCGCTCTCCTGGTTCCATAGGTAAAGGTAAAGGTATCCCCTGTGCAAGCACCGAGTCATGTCTGACCCTTGGGGTGACGCCCTCCAGCGTTTTCATGGCAGACTCAATACGGGGTGGTTTGCCAGTGCCTTCCCCAGTCATTACCGTTTACCCCCCAGCAAGCTGGGTACTCATTTTACCGACCTCGGAAGGATGGAAGGCTGAGTCAACCTTGAGCCGGCTGCTGGGATTGAACTCCCAGCCTCATGGGCAAAGCTTTCAGACGGCTGCCTTACCACTCTGCGCCACAAGAGGCTCATTCTGGTTCCATAAGCTACATCATTTAAGCCTCCATGGGTTGATGACAAATCAGTGCTGGTGACTTGGCTCTATTCTTCCTTGCTGACACATCAGGCTCCACTGAGCTGACTGAAAGAGTTTACAGCTATCTGTTGGCGTGTCTCCATTTTGTTATTACAGTGAATATTACAGTCATAAGAAAAGGTTAGGGGAGGTTCTTTGATTAGCAGTCACTTTTCTTAAACAGGCAACACCAGGCCTTTTATTTGTGGCACTGTATCCTATTTCCTTTCCCAACAAAGATATAGATGTGAAAGCAGGCAAGCCAGTTTTTTTGTCTCACCCTGTCCAGAATCCAGTGGCACAGGCTGAGAGAGTGAAGAAGTGATCTTGCTCCCTCTACTGGACTGTCAGGGGAGCTACAAGGCACACTAACTTGACTATCCTCTGTAGCAGGGAACTCTATGCCATTTCGGTTTCTTCACCTCCAATACCAATATGGAAGAAGGAACCATAGCAACTACATCTTACATCACAGTGATGCAACTGTAAAAAGTGATGCCCTCTCAGATGTCTCCTGTGAAACTATTGGAGATGCCGGAGCCAGAGGGTGACTCGTACAGTAGTTAAGTCTGCAGCTGCTCTTCTATGTCACTTTGAGGTAAAGGAAGAGGATCTTCCTAATCTAACTAATCTAATGAATGCTAATCTTACTTATGGGTGAGATTGGAGTGTAGTAAAACTGATTTATGGGATGGAATTCCCTATCTTTTAAAAATCTAACAATCTAGATTTATTTTTCTAATTTCAACAGGACCTGGTGCTTACCTTCCTTATTGAAAGCTCAGGACGAGCACACACAATATGGTATGGATTTGACAGTCCAGACCCTTTTGGAAACAAACAGTTGCTAGCCCCACTACTATCAAGCTATACAAGGACAGCTCCCTAAGTCTAAATGTTTGTCCCTTCCATCCTTTCGGAGGCTGGCAAAAACTGCAAGCTGCCCCAGGCACCATACCAGCCAGAGCTGGCAGTTTCAGACTTACACCCACAGAACAGTAATAATTTTAACAGTGGTTAATGTCAGATCATATGAGACTGCCATTAGGACTCATTCATTTTCTAGAGCCAGTTTAAAGTGCTGGTTTGGGTCTCAATATGTTGGTACCTAGTTTACCTGTTTACGAGCATGTATATGATTTATACTTATCAAACCAGCTGTAGCAATCTGGATCACTTTTCAGGGCAGCTCTTCCCCTTCTAGCCACCTATGCTCACTGCTAGAATATGGAGATAATTAGTCAGGGCAGGAAGCAGCAACGGGGACCTTCAACACCTGCCTGGAAATCCATGACCAAGGCTGGGGGTCAGTAGCATATCCAAAGCATGAACTGATCAGAGACTATGACCCATAACAAGCATTTCCCTGCCCCATTACATCTGCAGCCATCAAATCTGTCTTGGCTGGACTGAGTAACACATGGGCCTTCACCTATTTCCTTGAGATTTCAGACCCTGATGAGGGATGCTACCATTTCACTTGGATCTGATGAAGAAAAATGGAACATTAATATGCATTTGGCAAGCACAGATGTTTGGAATGAAGAAAAGGGATTTCTTTTTTAGATAGCACAGTGAAACATTCTGCCTTGCACCTTTTGGGTCTGAGCACACCCATTCATCTTGCTGTGTGCCAAAGCACTATCCTATAAGCTGCAGTCTCTCTGAATGCAGCATCAAAGTAACATTCCCAAGTGCTCATTAAACAAACTCAAAGGGAAGGCTTGCAATATCAATTAAGTATTTTATTCAAGTAAACTGCAAATACGAAGTAAAGAAGGCTTTAGCATGGATCAGAGATTCACACAACACCTCCCCCACTCCTCCTTGTTCTTAACACAGTTGCCTTCCCCTGGTCACACTTCTGGCAAACATTTGGATCCATGACCTCAGCCTTCCCTCTAACCTATAGCCCTTAGGTAGCTGAGAAGATCAAGTTTTAAGAGGCAGCTTTCCTCACCAATACACATTGATTGTAACATCTGAATGCAGCCAACAGCTAGTTAATGTCAAAACAATGAAGTTTGTTTTCATACCAGCATCTTCACTCTCAGCTTCAAAACTGAAAGGATTTGTTCAGGCACTGTGCAAGTCCTGCTATCCTGGATTAGAAAGAGATCAAGCCAATCTGAGCAAGAGGATCTCCACTGCACATTGGTCTCAGCAGTTTAAGGGAAAGATGCTTAATGTTATGCTGATTTTGGTTTTTACAAATTGGGACTGGATGGAAAGCCTCCCCCCTTGCCCCCTACCTATGATGGTGTTGAGGACTGGACTGCAAATGAGTGACAGCTTCTTGGAGGACCTGGTTTTAAAAGAGTGAATGTTAAGGATACCCAAACTAGAAGTTACTAAGCATTGGGATTGGGGTAGGGTGGTTACTCCTGAGCCTCTAATGTAGTGTAAATTAAACTGGGATTAGTCAGCACAGAGATTGTCACAACCCTTAGTGTGGCCTGAGGCTGTAAAGCATAGCTACAGTTCTACCCGGACGTATTTGTAAATGCAAGTGATCATGAAACAGTTATCGACTTCCTTGAGCTCAGACCTGTGCTTCCAGAAGTCCTGCACCCTGGTAAGAACCCCAGTGTCCCAAGTGTGTGGACTGTTGACTCTTGGAGACCATGGTGGTTATGAACAAAACACCTCCCCTCTTCCCCGATCACTCAGTCTGACAACTGTAAGCTTTTATCCCTTTTTTAATAGCACAACTCAAACTAAATTATCTATAGTGTACAATTTGTCAATTCCAGAGAAAGGAAACCAGATGGAACCTGTTGGAATAGTAAAACTTTGTAACCGGTACAGCAGCAACAACAACAGCAGCAACTCCATGTTTAAGAGAATGAACTTTAAATTATCCAGAGGTAGCTGTGAATGAAAGAAAAAGAAAACCTGAAAAGAGACCAGTTTTGGAAAGACAACTGCAGCTAAAAAAATGCTAACTGTGCTATTCCCAATGGGAAAAGCATTGCTGATCCTGATGAAACGTGACAGGGAGGGAGGGGGAATTCTGCTATCCTGCTTTCCTTGGTCATGGCAGCGTCTTCTTTGGATTCAAAGAAGATCCTTCAGTCTCTCTGTGCAGAACAAGCAGGCACCAAGGGAAAAGACTTCAGATCTCCCTGCCCTGGGAACTGATAGCTAAGCTCAAGACGGGTGAGTGGGACAGGATTGTCGCACTATCAGGGACACTCATCTGCCACTGGGAGAACTTCCCCAAACAATCCCACTGGGCAGCAATGAAAATGCATTGCAGAACTGATCTTGTCCATAGCAACATGACATGCTGGGGGAGGCCCGACTGCATGCTGGTCGCTCAAAACAAACAGGCCTACTGCAAGGAACCAACTTACCCTTGAGCCATAGGAGGTGGAGGGAATGTGGCAAGGTAACAACCTCTAAAATCAGTCCCAATTCCCAGGCAAGTAGTGTACAGTAAGAAAACTTCCCCCTTTCCATTGCTTTGGCTCTTTCTACTAAGCTTGGGGGGGGGGGGGAGGAGATACAGCGCTCTCCGTTCTCCTCTATGACATAACCTTTTCACCAGTGTCAAATATTATCCTTTGGGAGGCTGGTATGCTCTCGCTAAAGGGGCAACTGGGGCTGATAGAAGAACACTTGGCTGCCCACTCTTTTCAACATGAATAAGTGGTTAACAGAACGCGTTATATACACCCCTTTCTCTACAAGGAGTGCACTGAAAAGACAGGCCAAACAACTGATGAGGAGGATGATAATATAGAATTACATAAAACTGGTAGGCTAAAGTTTTAACCCTGTCGCATGAGAGGGGAAAACAAAGTACACTGTTCTCCCTTTAAACATTACACATCAACAAACGCGATGGCTAATTCGTTTTACACCGTATTCCAGTGTTGCTGTAATTTTAACTGTGAACATTGGGGAACATTGGAGGGGGGGCAGGGAAGGAATGAGGATTCTTTGTTTCTTCCTCTGTCCCAAAACTTGACAAGAAATAGGAAACTTGAAGTGTGAGGTAGAATAAGTTGACCATCTTCACTGCTCCTCTTCAGATGATTCCTGGGAAATGTTGACCTCCTCTTCCTCCTTCTCCTGCACGGGAGGGAAGGAAAAAAAGGCTAAGAAACTGGGATGGGGAGGGCGTCATGTCTTTGCTTAGCTTGACTGCCCCCACTCTATGGCACCATCACCAAAACCCACAAAGGGCTCAGCTACTAAGAAATGGGAAGGGACAGGAAATTTCGCCTCTCTGCAAGCCAATTCCTGTGATGTGGCATCTTATTGCATAGCTCACATGCATGGGAAATATGTCATGCATTCATGGTCTTTCAGAAACTAAATTCAGAAGTTTATGACCTGAATTGGAATAACGGAACAGAAAACTAGTGCTAAATTATTGCACCCTGATGAAATTGAAGCACCACGGCCATAGTGACGAGATGGCTCAAGCAGAGTCGCCTGAAGCTCAATCCTTCAAAGACGGAGGTCCTGTGGCTAGGTAGGAAGGGCCCATGCGAGGAAGCGCACCTGCCCACCCTGGATGGCGTGCAGCTCTCTACGGCTCACTCCGCCAGGAACCTAGGCGTGATTCTGGACACCTCCCTCACAATGGAGGCCCAGATCACAAAGGTAGCACGGCTGGCATTCTACCATCTCCGCCAAGCCAAACTACTAGCGCCCTACCTGGCCCCGGAACACCTAGCCACAGTGATCCATGCGACGGTCACCTCTAGACTGGACTTTTGTAACTCGCTCTACGCAGGCCTGCCCTTAGCCCTGACCCGGAAACTACAACTAGTTCAAAATGCAGCAGCCAGGATCCTCACAGCAACACCGTGGAGGTCTCATATCCGGCCTATTCTCCATCAGCTGCAATGGTTACCAGTTGAATTCCAGATCAGACTAAAGGTTCTGGTAATTACCTTCAAGGCCATACGCGGTCAGGGCCCAGTGTACCTGAGGGACCGCCTCCCCGCCTATGCCCCCAAAAGAGCTCTGCGCTCTACTGCCTCCAATCAGCTAAGGATCCCTGGCCCTAAAGAAGTCCGCCTGGTCTCGACCAGGGCCAGAGCATTCTCTGTTCTGGCCCCCACCTGGTGGAATGAGCTCCCAGAGGAGATCAGGGCCCTGACGGAGCTTAAACAGTTCCGCAGGGCCTGCAAAAAGGAGCTCCTCCACCAGGCATTTGGCCGAGACCAGACGTAATCGATCAGCGACCAAGGGCCCCTGCTCCCCCCCCCTCAGAATCCCATCAATAAGCCCTGGACCTGTTTGTATTACTATATTGTTTACTGTTATACTGTGTTATTTGGTTACAATTATTAGTTATCAGTTATACATGTTCTACAGACTGTTTTATGTATTGTTTTCTGTTATAATGTAAACTGCCCTGAGCCTCCGGGGAGGGCGGTATAGAAGTATGATAAATAAATAAATAAATAAATATTCACAGGGGAAACTTATGCTGAGATACGAAGCAAATGGAAAAGGGACTAAATCCTTTAATCAAAGACGTCACAAAACCGTCAATTCACTCTGATCCTGCCCTCCCCCTTTAGAAAAGGGGCATATGAGAAAAATGTACCATCAAATGCTCTAACCTCTGGCTCCCGTTTCCTTTGCAATAAACTTCAGAAAGCCATGCTGCAAGCATTGCTGAAAATGTGTACTTGCAGAGGACCTGGATTTTACCTGCATTCCGGAAATCTCATACTCAAGGAGGAGTAAATGCTGTAGTAATAGTGGAGAATCTACATCACCCTGCCCCTATCTAATCAACTAGAGGCAATGACCCTGTAGCCTAAAAGCTACATGAAATGAGCATGACAGCCAGCCGGATAAAGCTACATGTGTTCTGGTTGTTCTACATCCATAATGCCACAAGAGGGACTCCAGTGTTAAAAACCTCTCTCTCTCTCTCTCTCTCTCTCTCCAATTTAACCTCAAAACCAATCTTTTTTCCTACTTCCCTGCACAGCCACCATCTGTTCACAGAGTTAATAAGTGCCGCTCCCAACATCCACACCCGCCCATACTTGAAAAGCAACGTTGTGCACATGAGGGGGAACATATTTCTTGAAGAGGCCTCTCCCACCCACACTCTCCAAAGAAACACAAATGCTGTCAGAATGAGATGAGTCATGGCTGAGTGTGTGTGTGTGAGTCAGCAACCTCCACTTCCTTGCATTTCATTCATAAAAATATACATTTAAGCCACTGTGGAATGTGTCTGCCAAGTCCGTACAGCAAGTTCCCAAGATACACATCTCATTTAGTGGAGGAAGGAAATGACTGATACTGCTCACTTAACCTTCCTCCATTTTTAGGAGAGTGGACAGTAAGCCAGCCAGCTTGCTAACAAAAAAGAAAGAGTTGGCAAGCTCATTTGAAGACTACCAGGATGGCTGCAGGCAGCCTCTTCTATGTTGGCCATTTACATGGAAATCAGTCCACAGCAATGAACATCTCTCCCTTGGTGGTATTACAGGACAATGTACAGCACTTTGATAGTTCACAGGAATAGACCAATACTATTGTTGAGGCAAATATGGGCTGCTTTCCCATCAAGTTGTTCTGCCAAGACATCCTCCTACAAGTTGGCATGATTTTGGTCCTGCCAAACTGGGTGTCTTCTGCAATTCTCCTGCAGCCCCCTCCCCCAGCCTGGTCCTATTAGCTAGGTTTGGGTGGAGGTGGGGAGGCAGTAACATGAGAGATTGTATATACACTCTGCCATCTACGCTGATGGTTGCATTTGGGCAGAAATGGGAAAATGTTGCAAGCCTGAGAGTCCAGCGGTAGCCATTGTCCCAGCAGGCAGCAGAAGTAGCCAAAGCTCTTATTCCTCTTGCCAGAAAAATCTTTCTGAGAAATTGAAGACCAAATACGTAGATCTGAGTGTATTGTTCTGTGTCAGGTTTGCAAAGAGAAAAACAACAAGCAACTGAAGCCTCATTGCAGCAAGGCTGCCGGCATTTTGGAACACTGCCTTTGTTGATTACGCACTCTGCCTCCCATACCAAAGCTGGATTGGTTAGATAAAAATACTAGGCCAATGATATGACGTTATGCAGAAACTTCTCATTAGCCCTAGCAGCCAGCTTGGTGTAGTGCTTAAGAGTGGTAGTCTCTAATCTGGAGAATTGGGTTTGATTCTCCACTCCTCCACATGCATCCAGCTGGCTGACCTTGGGCCAGTCACAGTTCTCTCAGTTTTCTCAGACTCACTTGTTGTGAGGAGAGGAAGGGAAGGTGATTGTAAGCCACTATGAGACTCCATCCGGTAGTAAAAAGTAGGGTAACAGAACATCAGCTGCTGTTCTTCTAGCAGGATCAGAAGTACAGAGCAAGGACCAAGGCTTTAAAAAAGTAAGCTTTATTGTACAAGCAAGAACGATAAGGCCAATGAAATCCCTTTCTAGTGTGTTCTGGTACGTATCTATTACAGGCGGAGGCTACATGGGAAGGGCAAAGACTGTAGCTACCATAAGAAATGTAGATATTGTACAAAAGAAGTCTTTTGCAATTGAGCAAGCCCTTCCAAAGCAAGCCCTATACAATCGAGAGCAAGAGCTGTCCTGGTGTGAGCTGAAGAGTTTGCATCCCTATGGAATGAGGTTTTCCTATCGGAACAGCCAGCATAGCCAGCAAGGGCACCTTTAATGGTGTGAGACCAAGGGCTACTCTGAAAGGTCGAGGCCCAGTGAAACGGCCATAGACTCACTCTGCAGGAATGCTCAGATGCCACACTGGTAACACCAGGTCTGTGCCAGCTAACTCCAGAGATCAAGCCACTTCCTGTTACTCACTTCTAACAAAAGACAAAACATTTTCACAAACAACAGGGTGGGGAGAGAATCTAAACAACTGCTTTGTCTTAAACGCCTATGCCAGAAAGGAAAACACTGGAGAACCATGACAGCACTTTGGACTTCAAAAAAACCCACACCCAACAACCTCCCATGTTCTGTATAACATCCTCTGGATCTACTAGCAGTGCATCTTACCCAACTTTTTTCCAACAGTCTCTTGGCCTCATCAGGGACCCTTACTGATGCAATACACTGGGGCCCAAGCTTCCTTGCATCAATGCATTTTAATTAGCATTTTAGCAAATGGACATTAAGAAATACTTAACATGCACATATCAAGGGATAAAGGGAAGGAAGTCAACCATCTGTACTAAAATTCAGGCATCTGATTAATCTGAAGTTACCAAGTATGAACATGAGGTGTTAGCTTGGATCCTATATCCGTTTTTCCTGCTTGTTCTCCTCTTTGTCCCTTATGGAGGTGGTCCTCTGCTATGCAGCATGTTCCTCTCACAGTAGGCACTTTTCAACTCCTTGAAAGACATTAGTCTTGCATGTGCAGAAGTGCTCAGTACTTAACAAAAGAGTGTTCTGCAGTGGAGGATACCTGCCACAGTGGATAAAGAAGAGCACAAGCAAGAGAAAACGTATAGGAGCCAAGCCTACGCTTTGACCTCTGAGATGTAGGATAATTGGCCTCTTGAGCATGTCACCAATTAATTCACACCACAGATCATCTCTTCTCACTGCCCTTATTGGGACATAACTATTCCATGTCTAGATAGAAATCTTCTTTTATTTCAACAGTGCAACATCAAGTTTGGTTCACAACTTTATTTCAAACAGCAGATTATGCCAGAAATGCTCATGTGTGTCTGTTGTGCAGCTGGCTTATTGCAGGAAGGTTCCCCAACTGAGTCACAAGATCTCTTCTATATGCTTCTCCCGAAGCAATAGGATCAGACTCCACAGAGGGCAAAGCGAGTTATGCCTTCCAATTCTGAAGCCAACCTCCATAACCATGTCCTAGGGGGGCAGTTCAGCACACATGGCCACCAATGACGAAGACTGAAGCTGCAGCATTATAGGTCTGGGGTGACAATTTTGGCACAAAATATAAGATTAATGAACAACTACCAAGAATATATCTGATCCTGACTACAATGGCTTCAAATGAGGTTCAATGGATTCATGAACGGTGATCAATTTTGTGTTTTTTCCACTGGCTTTAAGAAGCCAAATCAAAACGAACAATACATACTGATTTTTTGGGTCGGCCTCGAGGTTTCCTCCCAGGTGCTGCAGAAGTTTTCTGGATAGAAAAAAAAAGACCATCAACCACACAAAGTCCAGTAATATTTCAGACCCTTCCCAGAATATTGCTTTTTCAAATGTTTCTAATCACAGGGACATGACCTATGCACAGGTGTTCATGAGCTGGTGGTTCTGTTTAGGTGGGGTACTCTGCTCTGCCTCCTGCATAATGATTTCAACATGTGTCATAGTGTCTGCTGAGGTACAGTAGCATAGCAAGCAAAAGAGATCCTTTCATAAAATGGAGAAATTAAATGCTCTGTTATTGATACAACTTTAAGTGATGTTCTTGCAGGGGAATGTGAATATGAACCTTTGGAGAATGTTCATGGATGAAAAAACCGAAATCATGTAATCTGCCAAGAAAAAAATACTTTAGCTTCTCAAATGTACTCAAAAGGCGAAAAAAGTAGTTAAGTCTCATAGTCTTAGCCAGTCTTATAGATCAGAGGATGTGACTCATGTGTCCTTTGAACACTTGGGATTGGCAACAGTGCCTCTTTCATTTGGCCTTCTGGGGGTCAATGCCACAAGACCTTCCCTTGTCATTCCTACCCATCACAGCCTTTTCCAACTGGAGCCATCTGGGATCCCAACCTCATGACTCAGAAATGCAGGATATGAGTCGCATATTTTCAAAACAGGTTTGCAGCAAATACACCCCATCCGCAGAGCCTTGTGTACCTCCCCCCTGGACATTTTCCCAAGCTGTTTACACTTGCATCTCTGAATACAGCAGCCAAGATCTATCTTCATCTAGAACTCTCTCTAGGCCCCCAAGACAGCAGATGCTCTACCTTGGCCAAGATACCAGCTACATCCATTACAAGCCATTCCTACCCCAAAAGGGAACAAAATCCTATTAACAGTAACTAGGGTTAGCATCACAGAGGCAGGGTGCTACACAGAAGGATGTGCAGTGTCAGGCATTACAGATCAGAATGCCTAATGCCTGCAGATCTTGGGGGTTGTGGTAAAGAATCTAATCTCATCTAATCCAAACAGTAAACAAGGAACCAGCACACAGAAAAGGTTTTCCAGATCTTAGCATGTACATCATTTTCACTGAAAAAAAAAATGAACATGTAAGGAAAACTGTCTGGCCAAGCAATTAAGACAACCTGCTGCTTTCATGTAGAGAAGGCCGTGTGTTTGTAAACCTGATTCAGTTATCTGCTGTTCCTTTGGACCTACAATGGCCAAGGAATGCTGCCTAAGAGGCATGGGTGAAAGGCAACCCCACCCTCCTTTTGTCCATGAGACAGCAATGCAAGTAGCCTTACAAGAGCTGGTAGGAAGCTACTAAAGCCACAGTAACAACTGCTGCTATGCTCAATATGGAGAACAGCCAGGAAGTCCAAGTAGATATCACAGGAACACCAAGGGAGCACACCCAAAGTCCCCCCCCCCCAGAGCAGAGAACACAGCTTTAGGTCCCCAACTCTTATGTGAATATTTTCAGCCGAGTCAGTTCACTCTGACAGTCTCCCACCCTTGGCCTTTACACAGGTAGAAGAGAATGGAGCAGCTGTAAGGAGGAGCCAGATGCACAACAGGCAGAAGCAGCTCTCCTCCACCACTTGTTGGGTGCTCTCTTTC
The DNA here is from genome assembly GCF_049243985.1 of Paroedura picta. Lineage (NCBI taxonomy): Eukaryota > Metazoa > Chordata > Lepidosauria > Squamata > Gekkonidae > Paroedura > Paroedura picta. The sequence continues at coordinate 96,306,710 of NC_135372.1, read as the reverse complement.
CCTCCACATTTCTCACAACTGAACAGGTGGTCAGAAGCGAGAGCTAAGCCAAGGTGTCCACGGAAATAACCCCTGCAGCCTGGCTGCCAAATCAAGAGGCGGCATCTGTTTCTCTAAAAGCAGCTGGACACTTATAAGATCCTTGTCTTTAGAATGGGGGAGGGAATAGTGAGGAGTGGGCTGAATATGCTGTACATGAATTAGCTCTGTGTTTTGCATTAAACAAACAAAAACAAGAAAGCTGCAACAGCTGCCAAGTTACCAACTGTGGGGTCATTTATTTACTCGCTTGCCGCCTTTCCAATCCCCACCTACTTTTGGCTGCATGGCACCAGATGGCATGAAGGCTTCACTCGCCATCAGCCTGGAGAAATGATATGGGTGGGCAGCTGCTATACTGGATGAAAAACTGGGGACACAATGGGGCCAGGAATTTAAGAGCCCTGGAGCTGGAGAGGGGTTCATGCCTTTCTAGTCCCCTACATTAATTTATGATCTTCCTATTACACAAATGAGTGAATACACCCCCTCCCCTTAAAGACATGTGTAGGCCACCTGCCAGGACACACATGCACAAAAAGCAAATGTCACCAGCTGCCTGGCTAATTCTGATGCCTTCCACACAAAACAAGTTAGGTTTTGATGTCTGCGAGACTCCTCGATTCATTCTTTTCTCTCAAGATCAAAATGGAGTCAAAATTGAAACCTAATTCTCTTTTGAAATACAGTATTTTTTCAGATGGAGCTAAACTAGGGGCCATCTTAGTGGATACGTGATTTGTTGCCATGTTTGCTTAATACAGAAGGTGGAAATGGAAGGTACATATGGGACAAAGTTCTGGGGAACGGGTGGGAACTAATCCTTCTGCACCTGCTCATTCTACTCTCCTCAGGCAATGCTGTGCCCATGCCCAGGCTCATTTTGAAAACCCAAATAGAGGGAAAACAGTTGGTGCCATGGGGTCCAGTTGGCAGGAAAAGGGCAGGTTCTCTGCTCCTTATTCCCTTCTTCAAATGCATTTGCATTAAAGGGAGAAGTAAGGACAGGAAGTCCTCGCTATCCAGTTCTCAAGACATAAAGATGCATCACACTTGCCAAAGCACAGCAGAGAACCTTTCCTGCCTGTGTCTGTCTGGGAGATCTCCCAAGAGCCCTGTGTAGGCCAACAAAACATTTTCCACAGAATAAAGGCATCTCTTTATGCCACTTTAAACTTACTGGATTGATGTTTCAGTTCAATCCACACAGCAGAAAAGAAAGTCTCCACCCTCCCCAACAAAACCCAAAGCAAACAAAACCCAAAGACATTTCAGCCCATCAGAAACATCTATACCAGAATATTGGGATAACATCATGAAGACTAAATGCCAAAGCTTATAGCGTTGTGATTTTTAATCCGTCATAATAAAGCATATGTAGACACCATATGGAGAGAAGGTTGGGAGAATGTCTTTCAGTCTTCACGTGAGTGATTCATTCATTCTTCCACAGGAAGGGATTTTTTTGTTAAGACATTACTCAGATGCAGCCTTAAAGTTACTCCCAGTTGATGAGAACTCAAATGTAGACTGGAGTTTAAAGCCCTCCCCCCCCAACTTACCCTTCCCTTTGAAGCAGCCTTGTTTTTGCTCCCCTTGGGTCTGCCACGTGGTCTCTTGGGGACAGGTGCCTCACTAGGTTCCTGCTACAAAGAAAGTACACAACAGTCAGCAATAGTAGAATGAAGGCCAACATGCTAGCTGCTTTCTCCCTACCTGCCTCAGTCTAAAATCCTTCTGCTTCCCCCTCACAAATGTGACCACAACAATCTGCACTAAAAGAACACAATTTATAGTTATGAGTAATATAGGTGCTATACTCTTGTTTCCAATTATTAATATCAAGAACTAAAAAGCTAAAGACTTTGCTGCCCAGTCATTAAGTTGGGGGGGGGGGAGGTTACGCTGCCATCTTATATTTGTTTTACATGGGGTTGATGAGTTTCATTGGGACTTTTATATGTACACGTAACCTACCAGGAGTCTCCGGAAAGCGGAGAGCTAAAAATAAAATTTAAATAAACAAAATAGATCACACTGTACCTAGATGCACTATCTCAAGTACTATAGGCAACATGTTTTCTTCCCCTTCATGCAAAGTGATCTCTGAATAGGAAATGGTACTACAGGGGACAATGCAGAGCTCCTAGACTCATTAGGAAGGCCTGTGAAGTTCTGGAGCTGTTTCTCTAGCATGGGAGAGTTCTTTCTCCCTGAGACTAGAGTTACTGCCTTTTAGGAATTCTACTGCAGTTCTAACTGCTGGGCATAATGAGTTCTACCTGTTCTTGTCATTCTTAGTTATGCTTTTGTAGATCAGAGGGTATACCAGAGACAATGAGTTTCTAATGCTTACCGAGCACCAAAGGATCCCCTGAGATTTTAGGCTGCTTTCACATATCATTGCATAATGCACTTTGGCGATCAGTGTACCTTCATGTTTCACATAGGAAAATCCAGTTGCAAACAATTGCTATAGTGTGTTGAGAAATCATTACTCAATGATATGTGAAAACATTTGAATCCATACAAATATTGCTTTTATAAAATGGCATTCATATGGGGGAAAGGATTCAGTGCATCATAATTGTCAATGACAGACTGGCCTTCCCTCCAAGAGACTTGCTGGCATTAATAATGAAAGATACCTATAGTAGTCTGTTCTTTTTCATCCTTACCTTCATGTTTCATTCCACAGTGACAACAACTGTGCTGTGTAACAAGGTACTGCCCTTCCCTATGCTCTCACTGTCATGTCAGTGACAATGGCTATCAACTGCCAAGGAGATTATCATCATCATCTCAAAACCTTCCCCAGCAACATGAGCAGTCCACAAACCTGAGGCTGCTTCCTGGGCCGCCCTCGTCCTCTCTTCACAGAGACATCCTTGTCCTGTTTGGCCGCCAAAGGTTGGCCTGATTTTGCACTGGATTCACTCATCTTTCCTTGCCTAAAAGCAAAAGCCAAAACCAAAAATCAATATGTTCAACTCAGATGAGGTGGAAGCCAAGATGAATGCTTGAAGACCACTATCCTCCAGGTAAGTAAGGGCATGAAGCACATTTTGCCACAACTAACCTTGGTGCCCAAGGAAATTTACTGTGCCATTTTATTTTACAAATTAAAACAAAATAATTGAATATATAGAAGAAGAAGAAGAGTTGGTTCTTATATGCCACTTTTCCCTACCCGAAGGAGGCTCAAAGCGGCTTACAGTCGCCTTCCCATTCCTCTCCCCGCAACAGACACCCTGTGGGGTGGGTGAGGCTGAGAGAGCCCTGATATCACTGCTCAGTCAGAACAGTTTTATCAGTGCCGTGGCGAGCCCAAGGTCACCCAGTTAGCTGTATGTGGGGGAGTGCAGAATCGAACCTGGCATGCCAGATTAGAAGTCCGCACTCCTAACCACTACACCAAACTGGCTCTTATATTTTAATAACCTTTGAGTATTGCTAAATGCACAACTGAAAGAAGCGGCGCAAGATCAAAAGACTTGGAGACAGCTGAACTTTAGGATTGCCAAAAGTCGGACAAAACTGAATGGCTCACATAATCATTGTTGTATGATGTGACGGGATCAAATCTGACAAGTCTTTGTTTCAGATGGCCCTGTTGCAAGACTGCTCACTCAATGCAATCTGCAGGGGGTTGAGCAGGGGGTTGGACTAGATGGCCTGTATGGCCCCTTCCAACTCTATGATTCTTTGATTCTATGCCTTGGTGTGGGGGTTGGTCCAAAAGTAAGGTGCTCTGGCAAAAACTGTGCATATATATTAAGAATTATAACGATTGGATACTGTATCTACTGTAATCTTTGAACTACGTTTCTTCTTGTATACTCTACGTTATTGCAATAATTGTTCTTAATAAAGATTTAGGTGGATAGCTATGCTTGTTCGAAGCAAAAGACCAAAGTTTTGAGTGCCACGGCACTGATAAAATTGTTCTGACTGAGCAGTGATATCAGCGCTCTCTCAGCCTCACCCACCCCACAGGGTGTCTGTTGTGGGGAGAGGAAAGGGAAGGTGACTGTAAGCCGCTTTGAGCCTCCTTCGGGTAGGGAAAAGCGGCATATAAGAACTAACTCTTCCTCTTCCTCTTCCTCTTCCTCTTCCTCTTCCTCTTCCTCTTCCTCCTCCTCTTCCTCCTCCTCTTCCTCCTCCTCTTCCTCCTCCTCCTCCTCCTCCTCCTCCTCCTCCTCCTCCTCCTCCTCCTCCTCCTCCTCCTCCTCCTCCTCCTCCTCTTCCTCTTCCTCTTCCTCTTCCTCTTCTTCATATTCAATTATTTTGTTTTAATTTGTAAAATAAAATGGCACAGTAAACTTCCTTGGCATCAATGCTATTAGAAAGGTGGGTATACATACTCCGCAATCTGGCATGACTCCTTTGTTCTCCATTTGTATTTGCATTTAACACTCTCAGAGCCCAGGATGGCAATAGTTTACATCTAACTTATATTAATACATGCTTTATGCCATTCAAACTATGCCAATATCACCATCTGACCCTCTCTGGATTTGCTTTGTTAGCCAACTACAATCTGCATCTTTATGCTGCACGTTATTTGGATTATATTCCTTTCAATTTAATAGTGCAATCCTAAACAATCTAAGCCCACTGACTTCAATGGATTTAGAAGGATGTAATTTTGCAGATTTCCATTGCAATCCAACACATGGGAAAATATTTCTGAAAAAAAGAACATCAACATTATTTTTAGGTTATGCAGACACCCAACTATGCAATGGGGGGAATGCCAGCAAGGAATCACTGGGCACTGCTATTTTGGTAAGAACATGCAATATAGTTCTGATCTTGTCTGCAGCCCAATTGGGAGCACCTTTTTAGCTGGTCTATGGATTTTAAATGATCAGCTAAAACATTCCATCTTCAGATTTTTAAACAATGAAATTTTCAGAGACAGATGACAGAAATCATAAATTAACATCTCAGCTTCTCAGCGTCTATCACAAGTGTTAAAACAATAATTAACACCGCCTCTGTGAGGCAAATACATTCGCCATTCTAAGCAGATTTACAGATTTCCATGGTGCCATCCTAAAAGGAGTTATATATTTCCAATTCCACAGAAGATTGAGGACTTAGAAGGGTATAACTTTTAGAACTGCACTGCCACCTGCCAATTACCAGTAAAACATTGATATTGAATGTCCCAGTCACTACATCATCCAAACCATGTTTGTTTGTTTATTTATTTACTAGAAATTAAGCCCGCTGTAGCTGAAATACAGTGGGCACTAGAGCACAGAGAAGAATAAGGGAGGAAAGGAAGGTTGAAGAGGGAAGGAGGGATGGGAGTGAGAAAGGAGGGAAAGGGGTGGTTGAAGGGATGAATAGAAGGAAGGCAGGTAGGAAGGCAAGAAGTGTGTTAGAGAGGAAGGGGAAAACAGAGCGAGTGAGAGGGAGAAAGAGATAGGCAGGAAGTAGATGGAGAAGTAGAGGAAGTCAGGAAGGAAAGAAGGAAGAAGGCAGGCAGTCATGGAGGTAGGTGGACTTGGAGGGGACAGGGGTGTGTGTTAAGGGGGGAGTGGTGAGCGGGGCGAATTGGGAGGGGGAGTTGGGGGGAAGAGATCGAGAAATAGAAGAAGCAAGGGAGAAGGAAGGAAGGCAGCCAGGGAGGTAGGTGGACTTGGAGGGGAGTGGGGGAAAAGGAGGGGGGTATTTGAAGGGTCCGTGGGGGGGAGTCACGAGGGGGGGAATTGGGAGGGGAAGTTGGGGGGAAGATATCGAGAAATGGAGGAAGCAAGGGAGAAGGAAGGAAGGCAGCCAGGGAGGTAGGTGGAGGGGAGTAGGGGAAAAGGAGGGGGTTATTTGAAGGGGCCGTGGGGGGGAGACGCGAGGGGGGGCGAATTGGGATGGGGAGTGGGGGGAGGGCCGGGAGAAGGCTTTTGGCCGGGGGGGGGGGCGGCACAGCCTTCTGCCGGCCCCAGTAGCTCCTTAGCAGCATCCAGGACGCTGCAAGGGAGTGGCTGGGGACGGCAGAGGGCTCTTTGCGTCAGTGGGGGGTGGCGCGACCTTCTGCCGGTCCCAAGGGCACCCTCACAGTGTCCTGGATGCTGCGAAGGTGGCCTGGGTTGGCAGAAGGCTCCTGAGCAAGGGGCCTGGGGTGGGAAAGGAGCAGGGACGCCATGTCTTTGACGCGGCGTCCTTGCTCCTTTCCCTATTGGGAGGAGAACCCGGGCGGTGGACTCACCGCGCGGCCATCCTTCTGTGTCTGCGCGGTGACTCCCCGGCTGGACCCAGGATGGACATTCAGAGGGCCCAATCAGCTCCTGATTGGGCCCTCCAAGTTTTTATCCCAGACAGAGCCCGCCCTTTCTCCTCCCACATTGCCCTTACCCTTTTATTTAATACCGTGGGAGTGGTTACAGATTCATTCGTATGTATATTTTGGGGCCATTTATGCTGTAAGCAGCCACGACCTGGCATATCTAGAGTGGCGGGTAAGAAATAATAATAATAATTAATAATAATGATAATCATAATAGCCAGTCAAACTGCTCTGGGAATGAAATGGTCAGCACTTCATTCTGCCCAGTGCTAAAGGGGACAAATGTGCTTGTATGGGATCACTGTCCTTGTTTTGAAGAACATAGAATCATAGAGTTGGAAGGGGCCACACAGGCAATCTAGTCCAACCCCCTGCTCAACGCAGGATCAGCCCTAAGCATCCTAAGGCATCCAAGAAAAGTATGTATCCAACCTTTGCTTGAAGACTGCCAGTGAGGGGGAGCTCACCACCTCCTTAGGCAGCCTATTCCACTGCTGAACTACTCTGACTGTGAAATTTTTTTCCTGATATCTAGCCTATATTGTTGTACTTGTAGCTTAAACCCATTACTGTGTGTCCTTTCCTCTGCAGCCAATGGGAACAGCATCCTGCTCTCCTCCAAATGACAACCTTTCAAATACTTAAAGAGGGCTATCATGTCCCCTCTCAACCTCCTTTTCTCCAGGCTGAACATTCCCAAGTCCCTCAACCTATCTTCATAGGGCTTGGTCCCTTGGCCCCAGATCATCCTCCTTGCTCTCTTCTGTACCCTTTCAATTTTATCTACATCCTTCTTGAAGTGAGGCCTTCAGAACTGCACACAGTACTCCAGGTGTGGTCTGACCAGTGCCGTATACAATGGGACTATGACATCTTGTGATTTTGATGTAATGCACCTGTTGATACAGCCCCAAATGGCATTCGCCTTTTTTACCGCTGCATCACACTACCTGCTCATGTTTAGTTTACAATCCACAAGTACCCCAAGGTCTCGTTCACACACAGTGTTACCTAGAAGCGTATCCCCCATCCAGTATGCATCCTTTTCATTTTTCTGACCCAGATGCAGAACTTTACACTTATCTTTATTAAATTGCATCTTGTTCTCATTTGCCCATTTTTCCATTGTGTTCAGATCTCGTTGAACTCTGTCTCTGTCTTCTGGAGTATTTGCCAGTCCTCCCAATTTGGTGTGAATGCAAATAAAGTTTTCATACATTTGTGATTATTACAATTGTTGGCTGCTCCAAATGAAGGAAGGAGTGGGGATTGGCATGCCGGAGTCCCCAGTGGGGACAGGGGGTTCTCTGCTCCCAGGCCATACCTCTCCGCGGCCGATCAGTTGACCAGTTTGCGGTGGGCGGGGGGGGGGGGCTTGTGCTGCTACAAAAAAGGGAGTCTCATCCAAACTTTTAGCAACTTCCTCAATGTGACCTGGAGATACTCTGGTAACTGGGCACATTGGGCAAAAACTCTGTGGCAGAAGTGAATTCTATCACAGAGTTTTTGCCCCCCAAAATGAGCATTACCCTGACATGCCTACATCACATCCTGGTGATGATGAAGAAGAAGAGCTGGTTCTTATATGCCGCTTTTCCCTACCCGAATGAGGCTCAAAGCGGCTTACAGTCGCCTTCCCTTTCCTCTCCCCAGTGGAAGTCACACTGAGGACATTGCTGAAAATCAGGTGAGACTCCCAGTAAGCCCACTCCCTATCCCTCACTGGCTGTCTGGAGGGACCTGGCAAACCTAAGTGGAGCGCACCCTACTTCTCAAGGTTGCTACTTATATTAGCCTTAGACCCCCCCCCCCTCTTGAAGGCCAGAACTCTGAGCCACTACTGCCATGCCAACCATGCCAGGCTCTGGATACAGAAAAGTCCCTTTGAGCCAAACATGCTTCTGGACAGGGAGGAAGTAGAAGGCTTTCTCCAGATATTAAAGCTCTCACCCTAACCCACTATAGCAGTAGCACTTCTTTATCTTGAGAGCAGTCAGGATCAAAAAGTCACCAGAAATAAGGCCTCAGAAAGGGTGGCTACCTGCAGAACTGTTGCCATGGCGACCCTAGGACTAGGACAACTCATTGCACATGAACTCCTACACAATACTCAGCACTGTGTAAGTTTGGCATGCCAGTCAAGGGGCACCACCTTACATCCAGTTCCAGCAGACAGACACCACAGGCCCAGCACCTAGTGTCTGGCTGACCATACACTCTTATATCAACAGGTGGTTTATGGACAACAGTATCTATACATGGTGATCAACACAGATTTCCCTCATGGGCAGTGCAGAAGAATAAAGAAACCCTCAGCATATACACACATTTTGAGCACTCCATAGATGCAGACACAGGGACACTTTTCCTCCTTGCCTCTTGGAAAGAAATAATGTTAGTTTAATTTCTATACTGCCTATCCCAGAGACTGGCTCCGGGCAGTATGCAACATACTGTTAGAATGCCAGATGCACACACACCTTACCAGAAAAGGCTGCAGTGGATGTTCGGTGCTGACTGGGAAATCAAATCATAGTTATGATCAAAGGGCATGAAGATTGTTGATGTCTGATGCTGCCAGAGGAAACAGGACCAGAGTGGACCAGAAGTCTAGATACTGAAAGCCTAGGAGCATATACTTGGCTCTGGAAGGATTATGTGGCATTACTACAAAAAATAGTATTGCAGAATACACAGCTTCTGTCTTGCATAAGCTGTTCCACAAACATGAAAAACTCAAACCTGATTCAAATTACACAAGACCAGATGCCTAACTAAGGTGCTTGTCCTCATAACTAGGTGTTGTGCCTATGGTAATGGAAACATCAAAATCTTGCAGCTCTCAGCATGCAAAGGTTTGAAATAGGAGTAAGTAGGTTAAAAGCTTTAACTGTGCCCATCACAGTTAATGTCTGGTGAAGTTTACAGATGCCTCTTGCAACAGTAGGTAAGACCTATTTTCACACCTTTATATTTGCTTAACACAGCATGCATATGAAACCTTTTATGCTTCTAAAAATCTGATACTATGGTCCACACATGGAAGGTGAGCTTGGTAGCTAAGGAGAGTTTTCTACCCTGCAGCTGTAAAACCCAGTACCTCCCCCACACCGATAACAATAGGATGCTTATGGACTGATTGGATTTTATATTAACTACTAGTATCAAAGCCCATTTTGAAAATGGGCTTTGAAAGGGGTGGCAGGCAGGAGGGCGTGAGAGGGTGGCCACGGCTCCCTTGGGCCCACAAAGTGGGCTAAAGGGAGTGGAAAGCCCTCCCCCTCCCTGCTGGTGGTGCTGCCGCGGGAGGTTCCCTTTGGCCTGGCAAGCACTCTCGCTGCTGTAAGGGTGCTTCCCGGGCTAAAGGGAGTGGAAAGCCTCCCCTCCCCACTGGCAGCAAGTGGCCTTTGTGGCCCGCAGGGAGGCTACAACCCCCCCCCCCCGGCTCCCTCCCAGCAGGACCGTACCTGCAGGCAGCAAAGCCCTGTCACTGCCTCTCTCCTTGTGAGCGACAATGGAGGCTACAGCCACAAGGCTTCTAGCAGGCAAGGAGGGAGTGTGGGAGCTGGAGGGGGAGGGCCAATCAGAGTGGATCTGGACAGACAGGGCCCCGGACAGTCTCCTCACAGGAGGCTGTTTCCCAAATATATAAGGGAGCGAAATAGTGTTAAGGATGTGAGTAGACTGGAGGGGTGGGGGTAAATATTTCATTCTACTGAGAAGGTAAAGGTATCCCCTGTGCAAGCACCGAGTCATATCTGACCCTTGGGGTGACGCCCTCCAGCGTTTTCATGGCAGACTCAATACGGGGTGGTTTGCCAGTGCCTTCCCCAGTCATTACCGTTTACCCCCCAGCAAGCTGGGTACTCATTTTACTGACCTCGGAAGGATGGAAGGCTGAGTCGACCTTGAGCCGGCTGCTGGGATCGAACTCCCAACCTCATGGGCAGAGCTTTCAGACAACATTTCTGCTGCCTTTACCACTCTGCGCCACAAGAGGCTCATACTGAGAAGGTATATTTAAACAAATTAAATTATCCATATATTAATTAAACATTTTGTACTCTACTTTTCCTTGTGATTCAAGCAGCCTGGACCAAATTTGTCTACCCTATCTTTATTTGTAGAGAATTTCTATGCCTCTTCTCCATACAACCTACTAAGTAGTTCAAAAAGGAAAACCTAAGAATGAATATCCTTTTAAAAGTCCACTGAACTAATTTGTATCCCATCAGGTGTCAGTGAATTCCACAAGTTTTGCACAATCTATTCTGTCCTCTGTATTTAGAAAACTGTCTCATTTAGCCTAAGAACTAGTCTCCATGAACCTGGACCACATAACCAAGAGACTACTAAGGAAGGCAGAATAAACTTAAACTATAATCAGGCGGCTGCACTTAGGGGGCACCCAGAAGTACAACCAGCACAAGCAGGAACTTTGGGAGTGGCCAACCTCCCCAAGTTCCTATTGAGCTCTGTAAAGTTGCTTAGCTGGATTATTTTCTCCACTCCATTTGCTTCAAGGCCGCAGACACACTTCCCTTTCCCTTTTATACATGTTCTAATGGAGTGGAAATCAACAAAAGAAAGAACGGGGATCTCAGCAAAAAGAATGAAGGTGGATTAGAGCCTTTGCATGTGTCTGTGATGGGTGGCAAGAGGATACAGAAGGTCAAAGATTTTTTTGAGGTTGCAATATGGGAAGAGGAGAACAGAGGGGGAAGTTAAGCCATGGGGTTGCTCTCCGAGGCAAGCACAGAAAGGATGATGTGGGGAAATGACCACTAGGCTGAAGAGGTTGCCATGGTGCAGGGTGGAACCAGGGTCTGGCTTGCCTTGCCTCCAAAGCCACATCATCACTACTGCTGCCTCTTTGATCAAGTGGTCCAACTGAGGGTTGGGGTGGGAAGAGGCAGTAGAAGAGTATAGGAAAGAACAGAGTCCTGGCTTCAAAACCAGAGCAGGGTATCACATTTGGAAAGGGGTGATGGTAGGGTTGCCAACCTCCAGAGGGTGGCTATTATAATGGAACTCAGTGCAACTGCAGAAAATGGCTGCTTTGTAAGGTAAAATCTATGACATTATAGACCATTGATGAAGTCCCTTCCCTCCTCAGGCTTTACCCTCCTCCCAAATCCCTATGTCAGGCTTCTTCAGTCAGGGTTTTGTGAAACCCTGGGGTTTCCTGACGGCCATGCAAGGGTTTCCTGAATGGGTGGGAGCTAATTAAATGTTAATACATTCTTTAAAATGTGATAAACATTTATTGGGTGATATGACTATATATTACTTTACTCTGCTCGGGTTCAGCCTCACTTGGAGTACTGTGTTCAGTTTCGGGCACCACCATCGAAGAGGGATGTAGACAAGCATGTCCAGAGGAGGGCAACAAAGATAGGGGTTTAGAAACCAAGACGTATGAGGAAATGTTGGGGGAGCTTGGTCTGTTTAGCCTGGAGAGGAGACGACTGAGAGGGGATCTGATAAACATCTTCAAGTATTTAAACGGGTGCCATATAGAGCAGTGGTCCCCAACCACTGAAGTCTGAAGAATGTTTCAGGGGTTTCTCAACAGTATAGAAGTTGAGAAAGGCTGGCCTGGGTACTTACCAGCCTGGAGCTGGAAAATCTAGCTGAGGATGGCAGTTGTAGAGGAGCCAATAGGAATTTGAAGCTATAAACAGTGGTATATAAACTGAATGAATAAACAAATAAATTAGTAAGTAGGCCTAGAAAATGGCTTGGTCCATCTCATATATTTCAACACATAGTTCCATTCCTTCTTAATCCCCCACCTTACAGGGAGCCTAGAATGACTCACTCTTTTCTACATGACTATTCTAGCCCAGTCTTGCTTTCTGCACTCTTGCTGCTCTTCTCCCTTTTTTCACACTCACGGCTCTCCTGTCAAACACATCACAGGGAGGAGACAACCATAGAGCCTCCTGCTCTATCAAACAGAAGGGTAGGAATAGACATTTCAACACTAGGCCACAGTGCTGGGCTCTGTTCTCTTCCAGTCACTGCTTCCAGGTTGCCAGAATAGAAAACAAAATTGCCACTTAGGATGGTCAGGGCTTGCAAATTGTCTTTTCATAAATCAATAATTAATTTGAAGCTGCAAAAAGTTCTGAATGACCCAGCATGGATTTTTACAGGATTCCTAAGTGGGATTTTATGACCTTAAAATTAGTAGCCTGCATTCCAAAACCTCTTGGAATGATATAGTTAATATGCATACATCTCGCAGCCAAACGTACAGACAAGGTCTGACTAGTTTTTGCAAATGTGTAAACTGACTCATGTTCACTTGTGGAAGTGACTCAAAAGTAGAAAAACAAAAAAACAAAAACACCCTCAAGATTTTTTGAAAAGAAACCACAGACTCCTATAAACACTCTTTAAATATTACTCACAGCTTTAAGACCCTTTAAATATTTTCTTTTGGGAGCAGTCCTATGAAAACATGGTTTCAGTGTTATTGATTTCAGTACAGATGAGCAAGTATGTTAATCTACAATGAAAAACCCCCCAGAGAAAACCCTTCTGGAAGCTAAAATATATCTTATAGGGCTATACACAGAGCTTCTGAAAGCCCAGGAGATACATCACGGTAGGCTTTGAAAAATGCAGAATACCGCTGGTTTCATAAAGCTGTTGTCCTAAACTACATTTGCTAAACAGACTAACACATATAGCAAGTAAAAATCTCAAGTCCTTATTCAACAATGAAGACAGGAGGTCAGATGCAGGAAATAAGTTTATTTTATTTATTTTATTTTTATTTATTCATATTTATATATACTGCCCTCCCCAAAGGCTCAGAGCGGTTTACATATAACTAAAACTATACATGAAACCATACATATAACATTATTATTAATTGATAAACTGGGTATAACATAACAGTATATCATAACGTAAACAGTTGCAACTCAAACAGGTCCAGGAGTCTTAGTGGTTTTCTGGGGGGAGGGGGGGCAGGGGCCCTGCAGATGTTGGTTGGCCAGCCTGGCCTCGGCCAAACGCCTGGTAGAAGAGCTCCCTTTTGCAGTCCCTGCGGAACTGTTTTAGTCCCGTCAGGGCCCTGATCTCCTCTGGGAGCTCGTTCCACCAGGTGGGGGCCAGGACAGAGAATGCTCTGGCCCTGGTCGAGGCCAGGCGAACTTCTTTTGGGCCAGGCACCGTTAGCCGGTTGGTGGCGGCGGGGCGTAAAGCTCTTTTGGGGGCATAGGCAGGGAGGCGGTCCCTCAGGTACACTGACTGCGTATGGCCTTGAAGGTAATTACCAGAACTTTTAATCTGATCCAGAATTCAACTGGCAACCATTGTAATTGTTGTAGTATGGGCTGGATGTGGGATCTCCACGGTGTCACTGCGAGTATCCTGGCCGATGCATTTTGGACCAGCTGTAGTTTCTGGGTCAAGGCTAAGGGTAGGCCTGCATAGAGCGAGTTACAGAAATCCAGCCTGGAGGTGACAGTCATGTGGATCACTGTGGCTAGGTGTTCTGGGGCCAAGTGGGGAGCTAGTAGCTTGGCTTGGCGGAGATGGAAGAACGCCAGCTGTGCTACCTTCGTGATCTGGGCTTCCATTGTGAGAGAAGCATCCAGGATCACACCCAGGTTCCTGGCGGAGAGAGCTGAAGCGCGCTTCCTCACATGAGCCCTTCTTACCTAGCCACAGGACCTCCGTCTTTGAAGGATTGCGCTTCAGGCGACTCTGAGCCATCTCATCATTGCTTCCAGGCAGCTGGCTAATATTACTGGGGGAAAGTCAGGGCGGCCATCCATCAGGAGGAAGAGCTGGGTGTCATCTGTATACTGATGGCAACCCAGCCCAAGCTTCCGTACCAGTTGTGAGAGGGCGCATTAAAATGTTGAATAGAATAGGAGAGAGGACCGCCCCCTGTGGGACTCCACAAGTAAGTTGTCGGCGGTCTGATGTTTTCTCTATTTTCTCTGTCCACGATTCCGGAGGAAGGAGATCAGCCATTGAAGGGCTGTCCCTCATATTCCGGAATCGATGAGGCTAGGAGCTCATGATCGACTGTGTCGAACGCTGCTGAGAGGTCTAGTAATATCAGCAGTGCCGACCCGCCTCAGTCCAACTGGCAGCAGAGGTCAGCCGTCAGGGGGACTAGCGCTGTCTCTACCCCATGGCCAGGCTGGAAACCTGACTGGGATGGGTCTAGGACCGAAGCTTCTTCCAGGTATTCCATCAGTTGGTTTGCGACTGCCCTTTCTACCATCTTCCCCAGAAACGCTAAATGCGAGACGGGTCGGTAGTTATTAGGCTCTCGCGGATCTAGAGATGTTTTTTTTTCAGCAGTGGGTGTACCACAGTTTACCTGATAAATGCCCAGTTGCTTCCACTAATTAGATGTACATAACTTATCTGGATACATTAGGGAGCAAAATTAGCCACACCTGTATCGCTCAATAACCTTCTTGTATCATTCACTTTTTTACAACTCAAGCAAGTATCAGTAATATCAACACGGGGGATCCAGTGGGCTTTTATAAAGCAGGAGGAGAAAAAGCAACTTTTTTCAGGTAGCCAAAAGATCATCTCAGTTCAAACACATCAAATCAGGCATCGTATGGCAAAACTAATTTTCTAGTCTAATTTAGTTCACACAAGACAGGTGCTTTAATATAGTTAATATTTAATTAAAACAACATATGGTGATATAAGTGGATGAATATCATGCTTGGGAAAGGGATCTGCTATCAGAAACAAATTGATGCTGGGGGCTGTTTGGAAGGACCCCCCTTGCAAAACAACAACAACAACAAAACAATTTAAGCTAATATGAGAGAAAATTCCTTAAAGCTATTTTATATATGGCACTTGACACCAGTTAAAACTTAAGTATAACTATGACACATCACACAATAATATAGGGGCTTACTTCTGTATGTGAGGAGCCACTAAAAGTATTTTTAATAAACTGATATGAGATTAACAAAACTATGAAATAAAAAATTAGCATCTGATCCAAAAGTGGCTTTGTTTAAGTAGGGAGTCTACTAGATAAGATCATCAATATCTTTGATAGCAGGAGATTTACCCGTATCTTTGAAAGATGCACTGATTAGTGATAATCAAGAAGCCTTCACTGGTCACAGGAATACTGGCCAATTACAGGGTTGTTGCTGATCTTCCTTTTGTGGAGAATGTACTTGAGTATATAATAGCAAAGCAAGTTCAGGATTTTCTGGACGACTATCTGCCCTTGACCCTTTTTATTCTGTAAGGCCTGGCTATGGCACAGAGATCGTTTTAGTTGCTCTAGTGCAGTGGTCCCCAACCTTTCCGAGGCTGGGGACCGGCAGGGCATCGGGCCGCGCCCCCGCGGACCGCGCCCGTGCGGGCCACGGCCGCGGATCGGGCCGCGCCCGCGGGCCGCACCCACGCCGCGCCCGCGGATCGGGCCGCGCCCGGGCCGCGCCCACGGATCGGGCCGCGCCCGCGGATCGGGCCGAGCGGGCGTGGCCCGCACAGGCGCGGCCCGGCCCTGATTCCCTCTCCCCGCCTCCCGCAGTAAGAAGCTTCCCGGGCCGCAAGCTTGCGGCCTGGGAAGTTTTTTACTGCGGGGGCGGGGCGGGGAGAGGGAGCCGCGGCCCGGTGCCATGGCCTTTGCGGCCCGGCACCGGGCCGCGGCCCGCAGGTTGGGGACCACTGCTCTAGTGAACAATCTCAGACTTCAAATAGGCAGGGACAATGCTTCTTTGATAGTCCTGCTATCTTTATCAGGTGCTTTCAGTACTGTAATCCACATGTAATTCTTCTGAGATGCCTGGAATATGTAGTTGGTATTAGAAGTATGGCATTAAATTGTTTTTGGTCTTTTAATTTGACTGTACGGAGAAATTATTTATTATGAAACATTCATGTGGAGCTCGATAAGGCTCGGCAATGTTACCACTGTTACTTAACATCTGTGTTAAACAATCGACTTACACCACCCAAAACCTGACTTACACCACCTCCATGAACCAGGCAGCTCCATGTTAGGACAAGGAAAGCTACAACTGGTACAGAATGCAACAGCTAGATTATTGACAGGGGTTAAGAATTTTGTACACTGAATTTAAAAACATTACACTGGCAGCCAATTTGCTTCCATGTTCAATTCAAGATAAATACTGTTCCAATATCAAAGTTGATAATGGAAACTATCAAATCCCACACTTTCATGCTGGATTCTCCTTTGGGCAGGACAATGGTGACTTTCAGATCAGTAGCAGAAGAATTCAGAAATGTTCTGACCGGTACCTGGATATTATTATTTTAATGTCAGAACAAGTTTAGAGTCCAGTGTCACCTTTATTTATTATTTATTAATTACATTTATATACCGCCTTCCCCAGCGGCTCAGGGCGGTTCACAATCATAGGAACATGAACAATACAAAGGAATTGGTAACTATAGATAACAATGAGATAATAAACAGTGAGAAAAGTGAATTCATAACCATAACATACAATGAACCCATGGTTGGTTGGTTCAAGACACTGAAGCTCATGGATATTGAGGTTCATGGGATGGAGGCTCGGGGGCCCCATGGAAGCTGTTGGTTCTTGTTGACTTCAACCAAATGCCTGGTGGAGATGCTCCCTTTTGCAGGCCAACAAATTCCTCAGATACAATGTCAAGAAGTATGCATGCACATGAGAGCTCATACCTTGAATAAAACTTGTGGTGGTCTTAAAGGTGCCGCTTTTTGTTCTGCTGCTTCAGACCAACATGACTACCCACTTGATTTTAATGTCAGTTGAAACCACCACTAGCTTCTTCATGAAATTACAATCCAGCAAAAGCCTCCCAATGATTGATATTAAAATTCAGTAAGGGATACAGGCATATTAAAACAGACTGCAAGCCACCAGGAATACTATCCTGACTGAGAGCCAGTTTGGTGTAGTGGTTAGGAGTGCAGACTTCTAATCTGGCGAGCCGGGCTCAATTCTGCACTCCCCCACATGCAGCCAGCTGGGTGACCTTGGGCTTGCCACGACACTGATAAAACTGTTCTGACTGAGGAGCGATATCAGGGCTCTCTCAGCCTCACCCACCTCACAGGGTGTCTGTTGTGGGGAGAGGAAAGGGAAGGTGACTGTAAGTAAGCCTCTTTGAGACTCCTTCGGGTAGAGAAAAGCAGCATATAAGAACTAACTCTTCTTCTATTCCACAGCACATCTTGCTACCAAGCCTTGTCACTCTGTCCTCAGTAAAGATGGAAAAGCCATATGGAAAACTTCTTCCAGAGGTCTGTTTTTGAATTATTTCAATGGGAAAAATGGAAAGAGTAAAATACTTCTTGGGACCAGGTTTTTCCACAATGAGCATGTATAGTACGAAAAGTTTCAGGATTTTATTCTTTCAGTGGAAAAACTGGGAAATTTAGGGGAACACTTAAAAATACATACTTTGAGACAAACACAGCATTTATCATGTTTTTGTTTAAATGTAAATAATTTTACCAACAATTAATATACTATAATTTGTTTAACACATTAAAGCATTTTCACAATTATGAAGTTTAGGCTAGTATCCATAGATGCTGGCAATCCTACCTATTGAGTTTCTTTCCAAATAATGCAGTCTTTGTTTACCACAGAACTTTTTTTTATTGTTAACGTTCCCTCCTACCTCTTGGATGGCAAAAATTTATGAGTGTAGCAGTCTGCAATTCTTTTCAAAATTGATATTGATACATTTAAATTCCATAAACATATAAACAGTACAATTTTATACACTAACCAAGTTATGATGCATTTTATGTTGTTCAAAAGTAGGTTAGGTTTGATATGTATTACGCATATTGTAATTTTTCTCATTGTATTTTGTATTGTATTTCTGTTGTATTGTGTTTCTATCCAAAAAAGAAGAGAACAGGTTTTCCCCTGTGGCTTCAGGATTCCCAGAAATTTTATATCTCTGGTCCTCACCCATCACTACTTTTCATTTGGAAACAGGTTAAATCTTTATTTTTTATTACCTTATTTATAGTTTGCCTCTCTCACTTCAACTTGGGGCAATTTACAAAATTAAAAACAATTAAAAACACATGGTCACAGATCATTTTAACACCTTAATGCCTGATTTATAGTAGTTTATTTAGTCTCAGTAAATTACTCTCAGCATTCCACAGTTAATGATACATCTGTAGATTAGTTTCCAATCTTGACATATTTATTTCCTCCACTATGTTTCCTCCTAGAATTAAACCCAAACAAATGGTAACTTTATCAACTTAGCTTGTTATTCTTGTATGGTCCTTAGATATGTTAAGCACCTTCATTATGCTGTTTACTAATTTATTGCTCTCCCTCTGCCTATATGTATGACTGGTAATTTCCATTTCATTGTGTCTGAGGAAACGTGTATGGAAATAAAAGCTTACATGAATAAAACTTTGTTGGTTTTAAAGGTGCCACTGGATTCAAACTTTGTTCTACATCATCACCTTGGAAAAAGGTTGAGAGATTCTACCAGGATTTCATGAACTTTAACCTCACTATCAACTTGAACCTAACCAGGCATTTTCACCTTCCTGTCTTTCTCACCAAAAATACCAAATTACAATTTGAGCGCAAAGATCAGAGTATACTCAGTCCAAGCAGAAATATTTGCTGGACACAATTATTTGATGGACACAAGCGAAGCACTATATTACAACTGCACTTGCTCCAGTTCCTTGGATAGGGACTCACATCAAAATGATTTACTAGTGGTGTTCCTGAAACTACAGTACCAACAAACAGCTCAATAAAACTATCCAGAAACAGCCTAACACAGGACCGACCCAAATGAGATAACAGAACAGTACTGGTTGCAACTTAGAGCTGTCAGCTCAAACCAGTACGGTGCATCATCAGTGATGTACAAGCGAGCATGAATATTTCATACATTTTTATCCCAGCTATCTTAAAAAAAAATCAAGGTAGATTATAACATTATCCCTTCCTCCATTTTATCATCACAACAACCCTGTGAGTTAGGGAGGGCTGCAAGAATGTTCTTGGCTAAAGTTCAAACAAGCTTCAGTATACAGTGGGGAATTAGAACTTGGTTACCCATATCTTACTCGAATACTTATCTTACTCTAACTGAAATATGCTATTGCTCTCACATATGCCTTGGATCAGGGGTAGCCCCTGCATTTGCTGGCAGGGGCTTATGGGAATTGTAGTCCATGGACATGTGGAGTACCAAAGGTTGACTATCCCTGTCTTGGATTATAGGTTTTTCCTTGCTTGCAAGACAACTTCCTAACCTGAAACAGCTTATTTCAAATAGGAGCCCCCAGAAAGATACACATCTAAGAACCCAAACTAAGATGCCAACTTGGTCCCCACATATACTCAAGCAATACCATCACAGTACCTGACAAAACCATCCATACTCCCTTGAGTTTATCTGGCCTCCTATCCTTCAATGTACAATATGACACCAGATGTCACAAAGCCCTTCTACTTCCTTTGTAAGATACCTAGGTCAATCTCTCTGAAGAATAAATGGACATCAAGAACTCTAGCAATTAGAAACCAGTGAGAACAATTCAGTCTTTCAGGATATACTTTTGCCAACTTCAATGTCAATGTTTTCCTTCCCAAGGGAGAATTCAGCATGAATCACAGGGGAGGGGGGCACAATAACTGAATTTCCTACATGCAAAAGGGGTTAATTATTTCAGCAAAATCTAGGACTCCACACCCATTTCAGGTGTTACCTAGTGACCTCACTTTTTCCAATCGGATTTGAGCCATTTTGGTGTAGTGGTTAGGAGCGTGGACTTCTAATCTGGCATGCCAGGTTCGATTCTGCACGCCCCCACATGCAGCCAGCTGGGTGACCTTGGGCTCGCCACAACACTGATAAAGCTGTTCTGACCGAGCAGTAATATCTGGGCTCTCTCAGCCCCACCTATCTCACAGGGTATCTGTTGTGGGGAGAGGAAAGGGAAGTTGACTGTAACCCACTTTGAGCCTCCTTCGGTTAGAGAAAAGTGGCATATAAGAACCAACTCTTCTTCTTGAATCCCCATGCTGGCCATCGAAGTTTGCTGTAGCCTTGGACCTGTCACATGCACTCACTTTAGCCTATAGGGCTATTGTAATGATAATTGGTATATATATAAATATTATAAATAATAGATGCATTAGATGATAATTTTACTACTTCCTCTGTGCTTCCTGCATCGCATGGCTGTCTGTGTTTCATTCATACCTCCTACATAAAAAAGTTCTGCCTAATGAGGAATAGAAGTAGGCTCTCGTCAACAAGTTTCTGCTGGAACACAATGCTGTTAGCCTTAAACGGCCACTAGACCCCCTCCCCTTTTTTACTGTCCACAGATTACACCTATGAATATAAAAAAATTCAAAATACTTAAATTAACACGAACATGGGGGGCATAGAAGGATGCAGATACAATTGAGTTGTGTCTTTGAATATCTTTGCCGTTGTAGCGTCTTGTACTTTTTTGTAGAGAATTCACAGTGCTTATGGGTTGAAGAGCTTACTAGCAATAAATATGCACCTGAACATGATAGCTGTTTTGTTCTAGGCTACGTAGAGCAGGACTAGTTAGTGTTCTCTTAGAGAATACTGTTCCCCATAGTAAAATGATTGGGTGGTGCACACAACAGATGCTAAGAGTACTATGTTGGCAAATAAAATAGCTGCAGTTTGCATAGAATTCATGAGTACATACATGCACATATAAACAACACCATTATTCAGTGATGCTACCAATTTTTTATTTATTTGGATTTTTATACCGCCCATTCTTTGCGGCTCTGGGAGATTTACACGGAACACTACATAAATTACAATTACAACTAGGCCAGTAAAGAATACTGCATAAGGACTCAAGAAAGTGAGCAAAGATAACCCAGTGTCTTGCAGCACCTTAACAGCCAAAAATTTGCCTTCCAGCATACATTTTCATGTGTTCTAGTGAAGTGAAGTGGCCTTTAATCCAAAGAAATTTATTTATATAGCAATATAAATGTCTGTTTATACTGTAGTAATGACTGAAAGTCAAATTTCTAGCATAACAAACTCAGATCGTTAGCCAGCCAAGCTGTAAAGTGTGGCCATGGCCAAATAAGGAACATCTGATCCTCTTTCTTTCAGACAAAAAGTAGAATTTTTATAAAAGGCAGTTTGATAATCATATATGGCACAGAACTAAATGTCTTCTGGGACACAGGAAATTCTTATTACAGCACTGAAACTATTATGTGTGCAAGATCAACTGGTTGACTCATATTTGCCTGTTCACATGTATACAACCCCACCTAATAGATATCAGCTCTGTGCCACACAACAGCAAGTATAAGCTACGATACCCTAGTATACAAAATTCATGGTTAGTGGTGATGGTTCTTCAGTGTGAATTTGCCACTGGATTGATCAGCTGTGTTGCTCTACTGCTAGGTCATATCCTCTTGTGAACAGATCTTAACATCTCAAGAAATTAAAGAGCCATCTCAGCACCCCAAAAGAAGTTAAATGTCAGAAACCACAACCTGTCACCCTGAAAAACAGCAGTATTTTTTTCAATATAATGGCTGGTTCCACTTTCAGGTTCCCACACCCTTAGGATGTACTAACATTTTACTTGTGCCATAGCTCCTATTCTTCTATCTGATTAAAAACAAATGTTTTGAAGACACGGGGTTCCTTTAGCATAGCTCTCTTCAATCTAAGATGGCTAGCCTTCTCCCCAAACTGTGTGGTATCCCAAGGGCACCTCCCTGGATCAATTTCTTACAACATGTAAAGGAGAGGAAAAACACAAAACAAAATCAGAAACTTGAAGAGCCCCTTTGATTGAGAACAAGACCAGCTGTGGCACAGGAGCTCCATTAATGGGTGCATTCCAAGAGGACTCTTTGAAGCCCCATAAGATGCACTATTAAATCAACAACCCCCTTAAAGCCGGGATAATAAAAGGAAGTGATAAAAGGAGGTGGGAGGGGGGGGGGAGCCACACAGGAAGAACAATAACCCAGGAACCTTTGAAGCACTCTGTCCTGCAGGGGATATACATTTAAGGCTAGGAGGCCTGGATATCATGGGTGAAGTGTGGTCCCCTTGTCAAGAGTTAATGGCCAGGAAAGAATTCCTTTAAAGTGTCCTGTAAGCTTTTGGGAGGGTGTGTGTGTAGAACTAGGAGGGGGACGGTCTTTCTTCCCAGATTTTCTTGCTAACGGAAATTAAGCATACGTATACAAGGTCTAAACTTGGGGGAAATTCACCCACAAAACTCCCTCCTTACTAGATATAGCACAAAGGTCCCCCCCACTCAGCGCCCCCAAAGGGCATGTTAAACACCAACCTTCACCTTTAGTTTTAACTAACATTTCCAAAATGTACACAGACCATCTAACCATCCCCCACGCATCCAACAAGACTTAACAAGAACTCCCAATTAAAAAGCAAGTCAGACGCCACCTCCCATTGAACTGAATTCCCACACACATTTCATAATCAAACGCGAACACCCCTCCATACACACCCCAAGTCCCAAACTAGTCTGGTTTCTCAAATACCCCAGAAAAGATAATATATAAAGGTATCTTTGAAGCCTACCGAGCTCTAGGCATCCTTAACACCGAAGCACCGATATGCACCGAGGTTCTTAAAGGGGAATAATCCATGCTCTGAGCCCTTCCCCTTTAACAGAGCGGAAGGGGGTGTTTCTAGTAAGCCCAATGCACTACCTGCTATTTGCAAAAAAAAGATTCCAGATCTACATGTCTATTGGAAGACATATATTGCGAAAAAATAATAATAAGGGGGAAAGTCGTGTCGCGCGATTTGAAATGGAAACAGCCCCGGCGTGCATTTTTTGCCCTGAGACCTCGGGAAAAGAACTGCGGAGGGGGAGGGCAACCTGAACCACCAGTCGCCACAAGCCCTCGCCTTACCGACCACGGGCGACAGGCAAGAGGCAGCCGGAGCTGAGCCCAACCTTTCAGGCACAGCAACTGCAGCCCTTCCCACAGGCGGCTCTTCCACCCCCCCCCCTTCCCAGCGTCAACCGGGGAGAGGAATCCCAGCCATCAGAGCCGAGACCTGCTGCAGAATTGCGCCCGTGCCGCCACCGCCTCGAAGGAAGCGGGATCAAGTGCCTGGGCATTTAACAGAACCACCTTTACAATTGCCCTTTGCAATCCTCAGGGCACTTTCCCCCCCGCCATTCCCAGCAAGCAACTCCCCCCCGTGGCTTTTAAACACACACTCCTCCTCCTCCTCCTCTCCTCCCCTTCCAATGCTCAATGAGAATAAAAGCTTAAGAGGGTGCATTATTCCGCATGCCTTGCTCGCTTCCAAATTCCAAACCCAGAGAGAAGCCTCTCTCCTTTTGGCAATTAGAAATAATAATACTTTGCTAAACGTATTTCTTTATTTTGTAAAATTCCAATAAAATAAACACCAAACTTAAAAAAAAGAAATCCGAAACTTACAATTGCTCTTACTCGCGATTCTCTGTAGTTTTTCCCCCCCTCGTGTGCTGTGATGAAATTAAAATCAACCCCCCTTCTGGCTGCTGAAGGTTGCAAATGCAGAGAGCTGTAATAAGAAGGCAGAGAGAGAGGTTCGCACTGGAAAAAGAGAGCGCACGAGCAGGCAGGCCCTCTCTTATATTTATATAAATTTTTAAAAAATGCTCCAAGAGGAAGGAAGCTGGGTCAAAATCATTTACAGAATTAAAAAAAAAATAGGAAGGAAAAAAAATCCTCCTCCAAGTCTTCCTGGAAAGAATCCAGGAGCTAAAAATAGTCAAATCACACTCCAAATTAAATAAGGGCAGGCTGACTGAGGGGAGCTAAGCCCTTCCAATGGAAGAGAGAGAGCGCGAGAGGGTAAAGGGGAGAGGGGCGGAGCCAAAGGGAAACTGCATCATCACCTGTGGGTGGAGGAAACGCAAGGAAGCCAGCAAGGGTGATTTAAAAGGACTGCTTCATTTTGCAGCCAGCCCGGGAGTGGAAAGTGGCAGATAGCTGGTTAGAGAAGGGACAAGACCACTTCTCAGAGTCAGCAGCAGCAGCTACCGCCTCCCAAAACTTTATGCGTCAAAAAAGCGTTCAGTTTCCTTGAAAGAGAGCAGTTGAGTCTTCTGTGGTTTGGGAGAGCTTGGGCTGGAAACACACGATCCTGAAGTTTTACCTTTGACTAAATCGCACAACTGATGAAATTGCTAGTAAGCAATATTTTATCTTCAGATATCCTGGTTTTGGTGGTTGCACTTGGTGTTGTGATGTTTACTGTCAGCTGATAGGGATGCCCCTCTGTTAAATAATTAGGCTGCATTGCTGTCCTGTAAGTACAAAAGTATTTTCACAATACATAATGCCCAGTAGAGTTATGAGTGGAAGGATGGCTGCTTTGTTTCCCAACATTCCTTCATATTCTGAGGCATAACCAATAGCAAAAAACCAATATCATTTATCACACTTTAAATCCAGACACAACCCCCTCCAAATCCCATTTATTTTGACTGGAAAGCTACAGTGTTGTCCAAAGAATTCTGAGGATGTAAGCCTCAATGAACAGACCTGTGTGGGATTCTGAGTAGACCTGCTTAGGATTGCATTCCTTAAGTGTGGTCTCAGCTCTCTCCACTGGAAAGCAAAAGTATTGCTTAAAGTGGATAGTACCACTTTAAAATGATTGTGTCAATATAATTCTTTTATCAGGAATGTTCCTAATTTGTACCTGTGTACAAATGTGAAACTTTGGGCTAAAACTGTTTTATTGCAGGTAGGCTGCCAATAACCTGGAGTAAAATGTTTGGTCCCTTTAACAGAGGCTTTCTGGGAATGTTATTTACTTCCATGCTATGAACAGTTTCAGCCACCACAGGTTAAGCCTCTGTTACAAAGGGACACAACATTGTTTTCTTCAGGTGGTTTGCACTCCTGTTTGGAAGTCTCAATGCAGTTACATATAAACATGCACAGGATTGTAGCTTGACTTTTTAAAAAGTTATCAGGAGAAAGAGGGAAACAACAACTTCCTTGACCCACTAAGGACAGGGCAAGAGCAATTGATTTAAATGACAGGAAGGCTGATGTGGTTTAAACATCGGGAAGCTTAATCGTTATAGATGGTATAGCAGTATAATAACCACAATATGAGGCTTGTGTGAAATATGCTTCTTTGAAAGTTCTTGTGACAAAACTGGGCAAATGCACTTTGGAGATGCTGAATAGAATATTTGCCTTGGAGAAGGACCGTACTTTTATTTACACATTGCCCCTTTCCAGTTCCAGAGCTGCAATTGTCCCAATCAAATTTTCAGTCCATCCTAAATAATTGTTATTCAACTCAGTGAGAATTAATTCCAAGCAGATAGGATTAGACTGTGGTATGCTTTTTTTGAATGCTTGGAGGGAGGGGGCAGAAGCAAGTGTGTGGAAGACTATGGGGAGGGGGGAAAGTGTGAGGAAGACTGTTGCTCCTGTAGATGCCGCTCTATTGGGAGCTCTGCTAAAGGTAAAGGTATCCCCTGTGCAAGCACCGAGTCATGTCTGACCCTTGGGGTGACGCCCTCTAGCGTTTTCATGGCAGACTCAATACGGGGTGGTTTGCCAGTGCCTTCCCCAGTCATTACCGCTTACCCCCCAGCAAGCTGGGTACTCATTTTACCGACCTCAGAAGGATGGAAGGCTGAGTCGACCTTGAGCCGGCTGCTGGGATTGAACTCCCAACCTCATGGGCAGACAGTTCCAGACAGCATATCGCTGCCTTACCACTCTGCGCCACAAGAGGCTCATGGGAGCTCTGCTACTGTGTGGAAATAGCCATACTCAATGAATTTAGTGAGACTGCTTGTGAGTAAATATGGGTATGACTAAGCCGTAATATTTATACTGTAAACTTATACACATGTATTTATTAGTAAGCTCCATTGATTTCCATAAGACTTATTTCCAAGCAAAGAGAAGGTTTCATGATGCCAAACAGCCAAACCTTTTTTAATACATGGTGTGTCATGAGAGCACACCTCGGAATGATTTTACTGACACACCTTCTTTTATATATTTTCCATTTTATAGCATCCTGGTGATAATAACAGCTATTGTTTCCATGGAAAAGTAACATTGTGAAAGTATTTCATACATTGTGGGTCACTTTGAATGTGATTCTAGCAGCTGGAAGTTAAGAGAAGTCACTTCCATGTGTCCAGATGTTTCTTCATGGAACACCAACCTGTGCTGTGCCGAACAGTTCTTGTAAACAAATGTATGCCTTTTCATCTGTGTTACTATAATATCAGAAATCTGTTGCTAGGGATAGCATTTTTAGACCTGAGGCTATGACTCACAATTTACTTATGCTGGAGAAATTGGGTCTAGGCATTTATACTAGTTTACAGCCTGTATATGCCCATACTACTGCAATAGCCCAAATAATCATCTGGTACCTATGTTGGTGTCCAGTATCTTACATGTAGGGCAAAGCTCCCTCACTTTATGCCTTCCCACATCAACCCTTATTTGAGCTCTACTCAGCATAAGTTCACAAATAGATCTGGAAATTTAGCACTCTTCAGCCATACTTTGCCCAAACTAGGCTTTCCAATCTCCTGGTGGAACCTGGAGATCTCTTGGAATTAAAAGTGATTTCCAGATTATATAGATCAAGTCCCCAGGAGGAAATGGTGGCTTTGGAGGTATATGGCAGAATTCCTCTCAAACTCTACCCTCTTCAGGTACTCTGCTCCCAATTTCCCATTCCAGAGTTGGCAACCCTACTACAAATGTGCCTTTGGGGCAGTCTTTCAAGAATGGGGACTGGAAAGTACAATAATGTGCAGAAGTCCAAATAAAAACTGCTTACTTTTTCCCCTGAGGGCGGGGGAATGAAACAAGTGCAGAAGAAATGGGAATGCAGAGAGAGGCTTGTGGTAGTGGGGGCCTGTGTAGTGTTGTACTGAGAGAAGACAGAACATGGCAAATTGGAAGAATAGCCTTGCTTATTTGTATCAGCCCCACCAGTTCAATGGCACTTGAAAGACTAGCTGGTTTTGTTGTTTGCTTGGACTTTGCCTTCATGCCCTGCTCGTCCTGTTGCTTGTACTTAGCAGGGCTTATTCCCAGGGGAAACAGGTGTGAAGAGAAGAAAATGGTTGGATAGGGAATAGTTAACTAGGCAGGAAACAATATTTGATGAGGAATGAAAATTGTGAATTAGATATGATTTTATCTATTTTTAAAAAACACTGCATTGCATGATAAAAAAGGTTTCTTTTGCCTATCTCTCCAAGACCTGCAATGAACAACAACAGCAAAAAGATTTTGAGGGAAAATTGGGGTACGTAATCGAATAGTTCCTTTTTTCATTTTAAGGCATCATTTCCAAATAGTATTTTTGCACATCCAGTTTCGTTGTTAGGTGGGAAGTCATGTCCGACCCATCGCGACCCCATGGACCAGATCCTTTAGGCCTTCCTGTCCTCTATCATTCCCCGGAGTACATTTAAGTTTGCACGACTGCTTCAGTGACTCCATCTACCACAAAGGAAGACTCAAGGGAGAGGGCACACTTTGGTGGCAGGTGGGATAGGATGGCAGCATCTGTCCTGCTGCTGCTGCCTCCTCCACCAGAGAAACAGCACAGTGTATTCTGTTTGACACCCTCCCTGCTGCCCACTTTAAAAAAAAAAAAGCCACAAAGCGAGCTCCACAAGCCCAGTTGGGCATCACCCATGATCACTTTCTTTTGCAAAAGCTTAACCACCATTTTGGGTTTCCTGGTGGTTGACCTCTCCTGAGAAGGAATCTCATGAGAGTTTGCAAAGCCCTATAGGGCACATGTGTTTGGCTGTGCTGTTTTTAAAGAAAGCTGTGGGAGAGAAGGAAGGGAGGTTAGATGCTAGGGGACCCTAAGTAGGGTTGTCAAACTCCAGATGGGACCTGGAGTTGTCCTGGAATCAGAACTCATCTCTAGATTTCAGAGATCAGTTCCTGTGGAGAAAATGGCAGCTTAAGAGGGCAAGCTGCACAGTATACCATAAATTCTAGGTGAAATCCTACCCCAGATTTCCCCCCTCCCCAGGCACTGCCTTGTGAATCTCCAGGAATTTTCCAGGCTGGAGCTGACAACCCTGAGAGGCAGAAGTGGCAGTGGGTG
Source organism: Paroedura picta (assembly GCF_049243985.1). Classification (NCBI taxonomy): domain Eukaryota; kingdom Metazoa; phylum Chordata; class Lepidosauria; order Squamata; family Gekkonidae; genus Paroedura; species Paroedura picta. The sequence goes on along the minus strand of NC_135372.1, from coordinate 96,278,218 downwards.
AGGTAACTGTCAAGTGGCAAGATGTATAGAGCAAGCACTGTACTTACACCATTCCTATCTCAATAGCTTACTGCACAGCCTATGTGGAGAAGGTATGCCTGTTCCCCAACCTTGAGAGGGTACCAGTGCTGTTACTGCAATTGTGCTGTAGCATGCATTAGATAGACCACTGTTTGTTAAAAGCCATTGATTGGACGTAGGCCCCTATCTAGCTGTGCATTGTTTACTTTGGCTGCATGCTTTTGCAAAATGATTTTTCCTGGAGCATTTATAAAAATTGTTCCAAAGACTGGACACTACCTGGGGTTGTGTGCACTTCTACTTTTTTTTTTTTTTTTTTTGCAAATCTTTGTCCTTGCTAGGGTAGTGGCTTTCATTGGAATTCTTTCTGGAATTTGCCTTCCCATGCAGGGAACTGAATTGCATGCAATGTTTCTTCTTCAGATACAGCTCTAGTCTGGGAAAGATATTTCAGTTTGCAAATATCCCTAGCCTGTTCAAGGGTGAGTGCCAGTTTTTCCTAAAATTTATTCTTATATACTTGGAATTCAGGTAAACTGAACTCAATCTTGTCCCTTAGCATGAGGTCCTGCAGTTGGCAGAACCTTTATGTTTTTCTTTGCTCAGTGATAAAATCCTTTATTCCAGGAGCCTTATTATATTGTAACTGTCAGAACTAGTCTCTCTCCAACACAGGATTTTTCCTGGCTCCACAGTAAGATTGGAAGGTTGTTAAAACTTCTGCTAAAGTTTGATGGTCAGGATCTGCAAATACCCCTTGCATATCTAACTCTCAAGGACTTTTTCTCCTATGTGGTAAAGCAAGACTACAATTTTGTAATTTTCTTTACCAGCCTATCATCTCTAGTTCTCCACTAAATTCACCACAAATGTCAAATCTGATAGAAGCTTGAATGCTTCATTATTGAATAAAGGGTATAATCAGGCATCTTCTTTTACAGTGCTGGGGACCCAAAGAACGAACAGGATCACTTCTAACACTGTGTGGCTTGCAACTCAGAAATAGGATATTCCCTCAAGTTACTTATCTTAGGCTCACATAGCAGAGACAGGTGTGTTTAAAACAACATCAGGTTATTAACAAGAATATACAGGGGTAGGCTTGACTAGTTTCATGACAACGGTACTCATGCATTCTACAGCTCTAATAAACAGAACCCAGTTGGGCTCCATCCCTTGAAATTAAACCAATTTTTACAAATAGAGGGGGGAAACAGATCATTCCTTTTTCTAACCTGTGCAAGATATTCACTACAATACTATCCTTTTGTAGAGGCTGTCTGGGCTTCAGTATTTGTCTGTTTGTTTGTTTATTCCCCGTGCCTACCAGCATGCTGGCTCGAGGTAGCTTCCAGCATTATTTATAAAACATACATAATAAATAGAATGTTACATGTGATTTTAAAACTTTTAAACCATTTTAAAAACAGTTCTACCAGCTATTTATTGATTGATTATATTTCTAGCCCACCACTCACCGTGGACGCACGGCATATTACAAGTCATATAAACCCCATAAAACCCTCACGCCATAAGGTTTGTAAAAATTCCTGTCCGATAATTGCCTAATTATTTCATGTTCATAGTCTTCAGTGTTGAGGACAATTATATCATCTCCTTTATCAGCCTGTTTAATGGCAATTGTTTTGTTCTTCCTTAAAGTGGAAAGAGCATTGAACTCCTCAAAAGTGAGACTGGTTGCAGCCCATTTATTTTTGTTTTCCATTTCCAATAAATCTCTTAATACAAGCTGTTCAAATGTAGTGATTTCAGGACATTCAACTTACGAAACAATAGTGGAAGCATAAGTAGGAGATGTATCTTTGAAAACTACCTGTTTCTGTTTAGATCATGACGCAATGAAAAATCCAGTTTAAACTGGTCCAGTCGACATGTGTTCGTAATGGGTCGTTGTGGTCTGGAACAACAGGATTCATCCCCAGATATACTGGGAGTTTCAATATCAGATCCAGAGAAAGTATTTGGGTCCCAGCTAACCAATTTGGATTTGAAACGGGAATTTTTAGATTTCAGCCAGCGGTATATATTACCACCCTCATAATCTCGTGTATCCCTAGCAAATTTCCTATTTCGTGGTGGCAAGCAGGGGGAAGTGTAGTTGAAAAACAGGAAGTCTCCTGTTGAGCCTATCAGGACACTGGAGGAGATACTGTGAAAATCATCAGGAAGTTATTTTGCTATCTGTGCTAAATATACATCTCCTCCAATGCCCCCTGCAGGACATCACTTTATATTCTACTCAGTTATGCACATTGCAGATCTCATATATTCCAAGAAGTTCTGCATCAGAATCCTTTGGCTTCCTCTGTTATTCACCTTTCCTTCCACTGATGTGGTACAGAGCAGTCATTTCATTCCCTTGCTGGCCTTTGGCAGTGTGGTTGGTGTTGGTGGGAGTTTGTACAGTTTGCAGAGTTTCAATATGCAAAGAGTGGAGAACCAGCTGCTTAAAGAACAAACAGCTTTATTAAGAATAGAAACAACTTTGTAAAGGAAAGATCATTCTAACAGTTTGACTAACTTTGTTCTTCTTCTTCCTCTGCAGACAAACAGGGAGGAAGTGCCTCCAATTGAGCCAATCTGGATTCTGGAGAAAGTTATTTAAAAAAAATAATCCAACCATGCTAAATACCCATATCCTCTGGTGCCCCCTGTAGGAGTCTCTTCACATGCTGCTGAATCATGCACACTACAGATCTTGCATATTCCAGCTGATTCGTGCAGGCTCTGAAACAACAGTTTCACCCTGATACAGTGGGAGCGTCATTGCAGCACAGGTGACATCGGAAAGGACGGCATTTGCCTTGCTGCTGCGAATGTTAGGTGATCCACTCAAGTACAACAATGTGTTTTCCATTTCCACCTATACACCTGACAAATGCCTTGACTTTATAAACAAGGAGCTTTCCTCGTTGTGCCCAGGCACCATGGGTGCTCCCTGCCACTAGAGGGCATTGGCTGCTCCAGCATTGCCAGGGGCCATATTGATCAATGGTAGGACATTAGTTTGCATACAGAAATTTCAATGCCGGGCATTGTTCGACTTATGTCCAATACATCACAGCTGATCTACTTGGAATTTTGGGCTTCACTTCTGACTCTGATCAGCCTGCACATTATTCACACCATGGCTACATATGGGGCCTTCCTGTGCGCCATCTACATGCCATGCAAGTCATTTCCCACTTAATGGAAAGTGATTGTGATAGTTAGTGGCTTTCTTCTACTTGTCTGCCTAGCCATGCATTTTATCTTACACACAGTCAACTTGCTGCAGGAAGTCATTCTTCCTGGACACATGGATGGGAGCGACCGGAATTTGTTTCCTCCCTGCTTGCCTTCCTTTTTATTGGAAACCTGAAATGTAATGACTACTAATGTTATGTCCTTTTCTGTTATCTCCTTTTCTGCTAGTGCTTCTAGAAGCAACACTTACCTGGGTTGGTTTCCTATGGAGGAGAGTTCTCTAGAGTCTTATGGTGGTTTGTAATATTGGCTTTATTTACCTTTATAAGAACAGGTGGAGGCAAGAAGGGCTCCTGCTGGGCAACAGATCTGCTACTCCACATCAGATTCTCCTGGGAGAGAGAGATGGAGAGATCCTGTGTTCCCTGTTCTTTTTCTAGCCAACCCACAGCAGGTTTTGCGTTTCATTTGTCTCTTCTTATCTCAGAGTTGTTTTTTCACACAGAGGGACAGATTTTAACTGGCTGCTTCTTTCCTAGAAAAAACAGATCAAATAGACACTTCAGTAAGAGATACCATAACGATTCATATATTGTCAAGGCACTTTCTCATCATCATGACCCCATTTGCAATTCTCTTCTACCCATCACAAATTAGCAACACCAAACAATGTTCTAGGGATTCCAGCCTCCAGGTGGGACCTGGGGATTCCCTGGAATTACAGCTCATCTCCAGACTACAAAAATCAGTTCCCTTGGAGAAAATGGGTGCTTTGGATGGCGAAGAGTGTATGGTATTGAACCCCACTGAAATCCCTGTCCTCAAACCTCCAGGAGTTTCTCAACATAGATTTGGCACAATTACCCACCATCCCCTGTCAGTGGCCAAAGGGGATCTGGCAACCCTACAACGTTTAGTTCTTGTTCCAAAACAGTGTCCTATCCAGGTGTACCAGATGCGTGGATAATTCCAGCCTCCCATTTAATCTCATCCCATCTGTAGGCAGTAGCCATGGGTATCTGCAACAGGAGTTTGGTGGTTTAAATGTTTTTTATGTTGCTTAACTGGTGGGCTGGAAACACTTATTATAGGGTAACTTTGGCCCTCTTGTTGGTGGGGAGGGGGTGCTGAATAAATATTTCAAAGGAATTAATAAATTTCCTCTCTGCTGCTGACCCCTGATCTTCAGTTACTAAGTTGCCAAGGGATTTTGTTAGCTGTTTCCCCCCCCCCCCACGCACACACAATGCTGTTGTGGCCTTTTACTATACTTTGAGGACTTTGAGAGCTTTTAAAGTGCTGTGTACCATTTTATAATTGTCATATTGTCTTAGATTTGTTTCTATGCTAGTATTGAATGCTGGCTCAGAAACATATACTGACAGGCTGGAAATTTTTAAGTAAGCAAAAACACGGAAGACAAGAACTCAGCCAATGTCATACAATATCAGTCTACAGCTGAGAGTTTTGCATGCTGGGGTTGCCTACAACTGTAGATGCAGATCAGTATACTTCAGGGCTCCCAGATTAGATGGCACCACTAAGAACTGTGTTTCCTTACAGAAACATCACACTCTTTTAAGCCCATTGATTTGATGGAATTAGGTGTTTTTTGTACCCTGTTTTTTACTATCCAAGAGAATCTCAAAATGGCCTTTTCTTCCCTGCAACAGACTATCTGTGCGGGAGATGGGGCTGAGAAAACTCGGAGCAGTTTTAAGAAAATTGTGACTAGCCCAGGATCATCCAGCTGGCTGTATGTTGACAAGGGGAATCAAACAGAGCCAGCTTGGTGTAGTGGTTAAGAGTGGCTGCCTCTAATATGGAGAGCTGGGTTTGAATCTCCACTCCTCCATATGCAGCCAACTGGGTGATCTTACGCTAGTCAGTCCTGTTAGAGCTGTTCTTGCAAAGCAGTTCTGTCAGAGCTCTTTCATTCTCACCTACCTCACTGATCTTAACTATTACATCAAGTTGTCTCTGCTTAGGACACCACTGTGTGAGATCTACTTGTTGCTGTTCCCCTCTTGGCCACCCCCTCAACTATGACCTTATCGAACCCCACATTCCATGATGTCTTCTTCATGCCCCATCATTGCTGTTTGCATACATGTTTGTACCTGCTCACTTGTTACAGTTTTAGCTCAGCCATCCCTTTTTTCTGTTTCTACTCAATGACTGCAAAGACCGATAAAGTTAATTTTTGCCTTTTCTGAACATGCTGTCACGGTGGTATGCCTGCACCCCTGTAGAAACTCAACGTGCTTCTCTCTGACCACGAAACAAAAAAAAGGGGAAGACCCAACTTGGATATGAGTTGCCCTAATGTGTGAGATTTTCACAGCTTCCCCTTTCTGCATCCAGGATGGAGGTCCAGGCTCTAAACTGAAGACAGCCTTTTTATAATAGAATAAAGCCAAGGTCCAAATAACCAGACAAATACAACTCTAATTGTTCATCTGGTGGAGGCTATTTAAGGGAATATGATATGTGTTACATCAGGGTTGGCAAGGGGTAGACGGGTAAGGCTGGAGAGGTAAACCGATCTAGAGGCTTGGCCCTTGGGTCATCTCAGGTGCCTGTGGGGCCAGTTTCACCACGAAGGCATCCCCAAGTACACAAAAAACTAGCAGTCAGACCAGCAGTGGTTAGCTACAGTCAAAACACGACAAGAGGCTAGGATATGTGCTATGAATAGGGTCGCCAGCTCTGGGTTGGGAAATACCTGGAATCTTTGTGAGTGGAGCTGGGAGTGAGTGGGATTTGGGGCAAGGAAGAACCTTAGTGTTGTATAATATGGAGTCCACTCTCCAAATCAGCCATTTCCTCCCTAGTCTGGAGAAGACCTGGAATTCCGTGGGGTCCCCATGTCCCACTTGGGGACTGGCATCCCTGTGAAACACGCCTCCATGGAGATGGAACTGAATCTAGGCACATTGTTTTAATTATTAAATGTTGAACTGAAGAGCAGGTCACTGATACCAAATGATCATTATAGCTTTTATTGTCCTACACAACAATTTTTACTTATCATACTTCAGAAGACGAACAGAACACTCTGTATTTCTAATACTATATAGGAACAGATTTTATCAATCCCCCATATTTGTTTCAGAAGTGTACTTACTATTGTTTCTGCCCTGTAAAAGCTGTTTTTCTCCATCTCATAGCTGGTATATGAAGCCAAAGGCGCATCTTGTTGAAATTTGTTTAGACATGTAGTATGGTTTTCAGCAAAACATTCCATACATTTTTGGTTATTTATAGGCAGATTTCATGAATCGTGCACATTCCATATAAAGATAAATGAATAAATAGCATACAAAGAAAGTCCAAAGTAATGAAGATACAGATTTCACCTGAAATCATTTGTCCATGTGAAAGTTTTGCTCAGTTTTGCTCACCTCGCACTGGGAAGTGGGGGTGGAGGAGAGTTCAGGCTAAAATTGGGTTTCTGCTCATGAATACTCCATAAGTATTCAGGAAAATAGCTGGGGTTCAAGTAACCTTCTACCTTCTCCAAAGCTGGCAGGGTGAGACGGACGCACGGATGTGACACAAAGGCCATACATATGCAACACTGTCATATTGCTCAGGAATATGTGGCTGCCAGGCCCTGAAATTAGGCTTTCCTCTTGCTTCAGTTCAGGGACAGAGGGGGATGGAGTTGAATCTGGGGCTGTGTGAAATGAATTTCTGCCCTAAATTGCAAAAGGGACTTCCTATTCAAAGGGCTGTGGATATTTGTATGAAGAATCAAACTTCATATCCATGTAGTGAGTGAGTCATATTAAGCGGCAATGACCACAGGGCAGTCATGAGGACACAACCCAACCAGCACTTTGTGGTGAGCCAGTAGGCACAGAATAAAATGTGTGGAAGCCAGGCAGGGAGTGGGAAGTGCATATTCCACAGCAGATGCTTCTTTCCTATTAAATGGCCTGTCAAATGAAAAGCTAGGAAACCACAAGAAAGCTCCATGTTATCACGCTGCTTTGTCTTTGTCCCTTAGGATTTTAACTGCCTTGAATTTGTGTTTATGATGTAGTGGGAATGTAATATTGAGATAGTAAAGGTGAAAGATTGGGAGGGGGGAGAAAAATTCTCAAGGCAGAATTCCCCTCACAGTAGTGCTTTTACCTGGTGCAAGGAGATTTCCTCTGACACAGGAGGCTGATGGGTAAAAGTCTCCTTTATTGGAGAGAAGTGCCACCATATGTGGAAAGTTCCATAAGAACCAACCTCTAGTAGTAAGAGATAAACAGTAAACTTCTCCAGCTGAGGTGAGAGTTTGATTGTACTTTTGAACATGCATGCAAAGCTTATTTAAAAATCACAATTGTTTTAAATTGCATTGCAGGATGTTTTGCATGCCTGTGCATATGCATTTTCACACCACTTTCCTTATAACTGTCTTCCACACTCATCTGTCCTTTTCATTATTGTTAATGTTTCTCAAAAGAGGTGTTCCAATCCAACTGAGGTACACTGTGAGGGCAAAGCTAAGGCAAATTCTCCAACAGATGGTTGGGCAATATATATGCTCGATGCTAGCAGTGCACAGATGCAACATTACTCAAAATGTTGCTCATTTTCAATTGTGAACAAAATCATCAATATCATATGAAGTGCTCAACTAAATAGAAAAGGAGCATGAAGTAAGTTTGGTAGATAGGGATCTGTGCCACTCCCTGAGTTACTAATCTCAGCTGGTTTCATTATGGGATTCACTTTCTCAGAGGTCCAGATGAGACATTAGTCAATGAATCACCTTCTCCAAATCACACCCAAGGAAAGCAAATAACTCCACAAGGTTGTTTCAACTCAGAAAACTGAAAATTGGGGGAGGGGAGGGAGAGGCAGAGTCCCTCTTGCTGAACCGTAGTCCCAATCCAAATTGAACAGTTCAGCATTTAGGGAAATAAATTGCCTGCAAATCAGATTGAGAGAACCGTGACCTGACTCACAGACTACTAGTCAGTTTGGGCCACAGTCTAACCCAGCCTTTTTCAACCTTCTGAATGTGGGGGAGCTCCTGAGATAAATTTTCAGACTTCGGGGAGCCCTGGAAGTTTTGTCAGCTGGCCACGCCTCCCTGTCACGCCCTTGGAAGTGACATCACCAGCAGTGATATCATCTCTCCTACCCTTCGCCCTCTTTTACTCCTTCCTCCCACCTTTACTGTTATGACAGCCCTGCCTCATGTAGGCTGGAAGGAAGGGCAGGAGCTGAGAAGACAGCCCAGGCCCACATACCACACCACAATCAAATCCCCCACTTTTATTTTTACACCCATGGCATACCCACCAAGCCCTCTGAGCAGATGCGGCCCATTCCTTAGCTTGTAGCCAAGTCCATTAAGGTTGGAGATGAAAGGCCGCAGACCCCCAGGGGTCCATGGATGCCTGGTCGGGAATCCCTGGTCTAACCTGTATCACAGCTTGTAAGTATAATGTGGAAGAGACAAGAGCCACATGGACTTGCTTTGAGCTCTTTGAGAGAAGAGTAGGATAAAATTAGATAGACAAAGCAAGTTCAGTTATTTTCTGGGAGTTTCTGTAGGATCATATGAAACTTCTAGATGGAGGCTCAAGGCTCAGCTGTCAGTTCAAATTCAGTCTCCTCTTTCCTACAGCATGAATTTTGCTACACTTTATCACTGCATCCCTCTTTAGAAGGCTGAACACCCCATTAATCTTGCTCTGTAGACCTTCCTCCAAGCTTCCTGCCAGTTGTTACAACTGTGCTTTTGACTGTTTGCAATAAAAGCAGCTGCCAGCTATGAATCTTTATGCTTTCATTGCAAATGAGGCTTACTATACTGAGACAGTAATTTGATACTGAGGTTAAAAAGTCTCATCAGGTTTAGACTGATAAGCCAACCCATAGTAATTTCCCAAGTGGGATTGACTTCTTGGGAACAATGTAATATTGTTGTGCTTGTTCAAAATATTCAGATGTGAACAGCTGTGGCAAAGAATAAGAGTTACTATCATCTATCTACAGCTGATAAAGAGTAGTGCCTTGTTATCATTGCCCTTGTGCTTCAGGTAGAAGACAAATGTGAAACTGAGCCATAGATGCTGTGCCGAAGAGCTCACAATATATCTGTGTGAGATGGACTATATCAGGTGGGAGTGAGAAATGAGAAGGTAACAAGGAGAAGACACTGGCCTGTCTGATAAACAGAAGGCATGCTTCCACTGGCAGTGGAACAGAATGTTGGCCTTGGGAGATATAAATAAATAGCAGCTTCCAATTCAACAGAATCCTGCTAGTGAGTCAAGGAGGAGTTAAAGTGAAAACAAGAAGTGAAACCTCCCATCTCTTTTGCAAAGAAGGCAATGCCATTTTTATTTCTACTGGGCCAGTGGAAAAACAGCAAGAAGGGGGTCCACAGGAAAAGGCTGACCCCAGCTCTTGCTTCACTCCTTGTTTTGGGAGTCCAGACGCTTCTAAACACTGAATGGGATGACACTATTTTGTGTCCCTTGATCATTTGCTCATTGTGAATATTGCCTGTGATCCAATTATGTGGGAAACGTAAAGTTGCCAACTTTTTCTGGCAGGGCTCTTGTGCCTTTAATGACTGTTTTCCTGTCACCTTATTTCCCTACTGGGAACAAGTTTCACTTGCTAAATGCCTATATAAAGCTGTTAAAGACACAGAACGTCTGTTAGCAAACAAAGTAGTACCCTGCATGACCTTGAGCTTCCAATTATGTAAACCGCCTTGAGCCCCCGGGGAGGGCGGCATATAAATAAATAAATAAATAAATAAATATATATATATATATTATTTATTTATTTATTTAGATTTATATACCGCCCTCCCCGAAGGCTCAGGGCGGTTTACATTAAAACTAATCAACGATACATGAAACAGTCTTCGTTAAAACATACAGTAAATAATAACAGTGGTTGTAACCATATAACAGAATAATGTAACAGTATAACAGTATAATAAAATAATATAACGATGGAACGGTGCAATACCACAATATATATATATATATATATATATATATATATATATATATATATATATATATATATATATATATATATATATATATATTTAAAAAAATACATTTCAAGAATTTGTTCAAGGTCCTATGAAGATGGGCCATTTTTCCCACCATCAATACTTTGGCCTAAAGCTTACTTTATTTTGATTCAGGCCTAGTAATGTACAGAAATATTTATACTCCTGAACACATGTCCCCTTTTGTTTTCTGTCTAAGATGGCAATTTCATGCCCATGGCAAAGCACTTGGACAGGTACTTCAGCAGAAACACATCTGAGTCTAGGTTGATGTTTGCAAGGGAGCAGTTCCCTATATGGCATCAGATCATGTAATTCTTCTGAGCTTGGTTAGTTTTACAGGTTACACAGAAACGCAACCCTCCTTCCTCTGTGTGGGACATGACACCATAAGGACTCTGAGCACAGATTGACATAGCTGAACACCAACAAAGCAAAACCATTCCCAGGAGGGTCATAGGCAATTATTTCCCTCAATGGGGCTGGGAGTGTGTAGGAGGGCTAAGAAATAGCAGCTGATGACTAACAGACTGTTTTTCTTTGCTGGGCAAATAGGGAATTTGTAGAGGCAGAGCCTTGATGCCATGCCTTAAAACAGCTACCTGCTTGTCTTCCTTTTCTCCTTCAAGCACAAACATGCTAGGTAAATCACCTGTTTCAGGTACTGATCCTGCTGAGATCTGGTGCTGGCACAGAAGCTTGTTTACTCAGGAGCTCTGCTTTGTTCCTTAGCACCTGTGCACTCCTTGCTAGAAATTTCCCCTGGGAAAGAGGAGACCAAAGTTCCTGAAGGCGTTGCTCGGAAGGACACCTGAGCTCATGTGGACCAGATGTTGCCATTCTTTCCTTACTCCATGTTGTAACCTGTTGGGTTATCAGTGATGATCAGCACATGAGCAGGGTTGCCCCTTTAACAGAAACTTAATGTGTGGACATGGGCAGCTGAAGCTTTTCCTGGCACATCACCTCGTGAATAACATCTCATCAAGGCTTGGTTAAAGAGGCAGGACATTTTTTGCCTCCAGGTTGTTGGTAAACCTACATAAGAAGGAAGCAGGAACCATAATAGCTGGCATGCTTTCTTCTCCAAGCCCCACCTGCAGCATCTGGGTGGTGGCAGCAGGCAAGGCTTGGAGCCACAAGTGTGCAGGGCATATTGCTGTCATTGGCCATCTGGGGGGGGGAGGGGGTTAGAATAGAAAGAGGGCCCATGGTGGGCAGAGGGTGGGGATGCTTACACTAGAAAGCATTTCAGAATACTTCTGATCCAAAACTCCCCCTCTGCCCAAGAATTCACCTTGAGGTTTTAATTCACCCTGAGAACCAACCTGTTGCTTTGGTTAGCAGCAGCCGCCTCTGATCTGGAGAACTGGGTCTGATTCCTTACTCCTCCACATACAGACAGCTGGGAGGCCTTGGGCCTGTTACAGTTCTGTCAGAGCTTTCTCAGCCTCACTTATCTCCCAGGGTGTCTGTTGTGGGGAAAGGAAGAGTAGGCGATTGTAAGCTGCTTTGAGATTCCTTGGGGTAGTGAAAAACAGGGTATAAAAACTTCTCATTATTGTGATTGTTCTCCTGTATTTCACAGGAGCCCAGCTGCAGACTAGCAGTCGTCAGAGACAGGAAGAAGAATGAGGAAAGAAGCTATCAAGCTCCCAGCACTAAACACTCAATCTCTTGGTGTTACTAAGGAGCCTAGCTGGAAGCAGGATGGGGTCTTACTACCTTACACTCTACCGCCAGATCACACCCAAAAGGGAAACAACCAAGAGCCAAATGGCAAGAAATTAACTCTTTGGGACAGCCTGTTGGATGGTCTCATGCTATGCAGGCCTCAGCTTAGAGTCTGCATTTTGTCCAAGAGGCAGGGACAATGGAGAGAAGACCCATCCAGGAAGACTACAGATGCTGAGCAACTGCAACCTCAAGTAAAGCTTGCCTGCCCTTAACATTAGGATAAGAACGGAACTAAAGGTAGGGAAAGAGGATTGTGTTTTTTCCCCTTTGTGATCCTTGCTCAATCTTAAATGCTTGAACAGAACATCTATATTCTTTTTATTCATTTGTTAAACTTATTTTCTTATTCATTTACAGTATGATTTGTACACTACCCCTCTCAGACTGGCAAAATACATATCATTGAACAGTAAAATATATGAAACATCACAAAACCAGTTCATAAGTAACATTAGAAGTTAAAAAAATTGTCTGCAGATTTATTTGGTTTTAATTGACTTAAATAAGAGGGAACCAGGCTGTTGGAGTTGAGAAGAGGGGCTGATTTCTGGCTGATCTCTGGAAATGCACCGCACCTACTTGGTCTTGCTCTTGGAAGCATGGTGATGGGGAGTGGAAGCGGAGAAGCGCACCACAATAGCTCTCAGTGTAAAAGTTGTGATAGATCATCCCTCTCCTTGATTGTAGGAGTATGGTGGGAGGTGTGGCAACTAGGCGAAGCTTCTAAATGGCAGTGCAGGTACAAAGTGCCAGAGGTATAACTCTGTCCAGCAGGTCAGAATATAGTCTTGGAATCACTGATGATGGATACTCAGCCGCTTTTTGGTACTGCTGGGGAGTGGAGGAAAGGGATGGTGTTGCTACCTCAGGGTAGCTGCAGGATTTTTTGATATCTCAGCGATCAACCAGAAGGAATGGGAGAAGGTGGGGGAAGATGTTTGTGTATGTGTATCCATCTTCCATCCATCTGTATTCTGCTTTTTACTTCCCAGTGGAGTCTCAAAGTGGCTTACAAACACCTTCCCTTCCTCTCTCCACAACAGATACTATGTTAGGTAGGTGGAGCTGGGAGCTCAAATAGAGCTGCTCTGTGAGAACAGCTTGAAGAGAGTCCAAGGCTACCCAGTTTGCTGAATGTGGAGGACTGGGGAATCAAACCTGGCTTTCCAATTTGGGCTTTCCTACCTTTGTTTCCCAGGCTGAAATTCTCAACATACTTTCTGAACTGTCAGATGGAGGCAGCCACCCATCAGGCTTTGCTCCATTCCCCTTCTCAAAAAATGTGTCTTTAGCAAAATGGTGCTTGCTTGCACCTTTGGTTTTGTTGTGCCCCTTAATCCCACCCTTTGCCACCCTTTGATTGCCTCCCCCCAATTCTGCACCCTTAATCGGCTCCCCTCTTCCCCCAAGTGCCCAAAGTGTTATTCTTTTTTAAAACTTAGAACAGTGCTGTAATGTGATCACCTCTCCCACACCCTTTTTTAAAGGTAGATTTTTCAGAATTGCGGGAAGGATGGGGGAGGGAGGACAGCAATAAGGAAAAGGGCATTCCCAAACAACTCAAAATGTCAGGGCAGGGAAAAACTGGATTGCATACACTTCCATATTTGGGAGCTCTAAATTAGACCCTGATAGGCCCTGCTTTAAAAAACGAAAGCCAGTTTTCTGGGGATTCTTTTGCTGCGGGGCGAGTGATGGGGAAATTCGGGTCTGCACCTGAAGAGGCAAATTTCATTGTGGAAACAGACAAACCTGACCATTTAAATATACAAATCCATTATATTTTCCTGGTACGGAAGCAGTCTGGTTCTCGAATCTGTTTTTTCAGAGGGCAAGGCTGTGGAGAAGAAAGTATTTCAGACAGGCTCTGTGTTGCACATCCAGCTCCCCCAGTCACCTGGTGGGTGGAGAAGCTTAATACAGTATTTCTCCAACTTAAATTTATAATCTGCTCTGTGTCAAGTGACTCAAGTAGGCACCAATAGGGAAAAGGAGAATGAAATGGCCCCTCACTTATGAGTCTGCAAGTTTCTCCACAGCCTGACAACCTGAATCAAACTCAGATGACAAGATGGAATTCTAGGATTAAAAACAATTACTTCTCTAGGGTTCGATGACATATCACGACTCTTAAGGGGCTTTATATGTGAAACTGCCGATTCACTAAGCAAGCAGTACTTGTCACGTTGCAAAAACTCACTTCCATAATGGAGGACAGGAAAATAGCAAATAGTGCACTGATATTAATAAAGGAGGCTCAAAGTGATCCATGCAGTCAAAAACCTGTTAGCCTAATCTCTTTTCTAGGTAGATTAATGGAAGGTTTAGATGAGTAAGGGAAACTTCCACGTGCTGAGGCATCACATCTCTGAGCACCAATTCTAGGACACAACATTAATGTGAGGCCTTGGTCTAGGGCTATAGTGGAAGACCTCCTGTCTTTACCTCCCTCATTTCCCTCTGCCTCTTCAAAGAAAAAAAAATCTCCTTGGCATTGCTTGCTCTGGCACAAGACTGGAAGTGATGGCATCACATTGGGGGTGATGTTTGAGGAGTTGCCTAAAACTTAACCATTTTCTTTAAAATCCTTTGGTGTTGCCCTGTCATGATGTTGTCACTTTTGGTTTTGTGCCAGAATTCCCAGTGAGCATCAGTGCAAAGTTGAGAAAATCATCTTTGCCCCCAATTTCTCCTACTGGGTTGCTAGCTGTGGCAGCCAACCCCAAGCAGCATCAGTTGGCCCATCAAGATGCAGGACTAGGTGGACCACTGATCTGATGCAGTAGGCGTCTTCTTGTGTTCATATTTATAAAATAATAATAGTCAATATTAGAACACCCATGATAAAATACATCTACTACAAATCTCCAGTGTTGGGTATGCAACATGTACCACACAAGAAGAGTAAGAGATTGCAACAGGTAACAAAGGATTCAGCAGGGACATATAGTTACTTATCAATACAAGTTTCACTTAGAGACCCAAATTCTCAAGTAATGGTTTCAAACATCTGGACAGTCATTAATCCAAAATGTAAATTGAGGAGAACGAGGTAGGGAGGAGGTGGCACTGAAGGGAAGCGTGAGGTCTTAATAGGATTCCTGGGGGAAATTCCTGCTGGCCTGTATTGGGTCAGAACTTATTAGCTGAGTGTGAGTCTAGGTTATGTTAACACAGCAGGATTCATTGTGTCTAAATGTGTCTTGATCAGTTACTGAAAGGTCCTCATTAATGGCCTAGAGCTGGGAGATGGAGGGGTTTGTATCCTAATGAGGCTGCCTTTGTTTCTAGTGCGTGCAATGAAATTATGTGGAATTATTACTGCTCTTTTCCCATCTCTGTTGGTGCTCAGCCTTTTCACTGTGGATGGCCCCAAACTCATTTTCTGATTGGCAGAACAGGGCTGGTCTCTGTTGTCAGGATGGAGAAGAGGAGGAGGGAGGGAAGCTGACAAATGGGAGCTTGATGGAGACAGAGCTCTGTAAATAATGGAACCTTGTTGCCCACAATATATTGTTCAGCTGGGACAGTTACTTTTTATGAAAAGTCTTACCTTACCCTTACTCTACCATCTTGACTATTATGGTGATACACCTTAATGATTCCATTGCATTTCCAAGTTTTGTTTTTTAAAAGTACAAAACTGTCCCCCAGTACAGGCTCTACCCACAATTAGGGATACAATAACTGCACTGACAATGCAACAGGGTTTCCATTTCCTCTGGCTCCCCCAGTTAGCACCATGCATCTGACTTGCAATGATTTCTTGTCCAAATGTCATACAAAAGGAAACTTAGCCCCTGGAGGAGCATATAGTTGCAGGCATGACATGGGCTAAATCTATACATGCCAATATATTAGTGGATGGATGAGCTTTATCAGGATGGTCAAGAGGGGCCACTCAAAAAGCTGGGAACAATCCTGTAAAAAGGAAATGCTGTTACTGATCAACCAGAGTAATGATTCTCATTGAGAGGTGCGAAAGGGCCATTACTGCAGGGAATCCATCTGCCTAGTTCTTTAGTGCAGGGGTAGTCAACCTGTGGTCTTCCAGATGTTCATGGACTACAATTCCCATGAGCACCTGCCAGAAAATGCTGACAGGGGCTCATGGGAATTGTAGTCCACAAACATCTGGAAGACCACAGGTTGACCACCCCTGTGGATGAGACAGTTTGGCCACTACCAAGCAGCAGCAGCAGCAGCAGCAGATGCCTAATAACAGAGCACTGACCACTTAAGGCATGGCAGCTGTCATTAGGGAGCCCCCCCCCATTGGGTATGTGGATCTGCTGATGAGGGGCTGAGCTTGAGGTCCTGGTAAATGGTCCAAAGAGGAGCTCATCAGCTGCAAAGCCTGGACCATGATACTGAGCCAGCACTGGTTCCCTTCCAGGAGGTAATCACAGAAGAATACAGGCAACTCCATGCTGATGATGTCATTGTCTAAATGGCAGCAGGTAAAAGGACCACTCAAATGCAAGGATTTCTCCATTGGGCAGCCCCAAATTAGAATCCACCTTAAAAAATGATATTGCTGTAACTGGGGAATCTTTACTGGAGAATCTTTAACCGAGGGGTAAGTGAGCACACACTTCAGGGCAGGAAAGGTAAAACTCGGTGCGGAAATGACAAAGTCAAAAGTGAGGGGTATCACTAGTGTGCAAATAGTCTCAGTCTGAGCAATTCACTGCCCAAGAGCTGAATCTGCCTGTCTCCTTGGCCCGCTTGCCTGCTTGGGGAACTTTTTGTTAGCCACCAAACCATCATATCTTTCAAGAAAGCCTAAGAGTAGCATGATGGCCTATAACTTATAATAAAGGAGTTTCCTTATTCTGCATGGAAATGTGAAGCAACTTACACCATCAGACTGTTAGCTCATTTAGCTCAGTATGATCTGACTGGCTGTGTCTCTTTAGTATACTGGATGGAGAAAGGTCCAATACCTGCTGCGTAAGGTCTGTTTTAACTGGAGATGCCAGGGACAGAACCAGGACTTTCTATGTACTGAGCCTGTATTCTGTTGCTTAGCAATGGCCCCTCCCACTTAACCATATGTGCTTCTAGTATATTTTAGAAGCTCAGAGACTGAGCTTTTAGGTTCCTACAGTATAAGGTCTGGCTGTCAAGTTGTCTCAAAATCTTATTTTCTGGTCAGTTACTAATTTGTAATAAGGGCCAAATTTTAAATTGCCAGTGCTTTTATTGCACATGAAAATCAGCAGGCAAGGTACATGGAAGAGAATTGTCACAGATCATGTGCTGCTGTCTGTATATGTGTGCTAAAAAAGAGCTGACTTGTTTTGTGCTTTGGGGTTGGTGGCTGAGGTACATGAAAGAGGGAGAGGTCTGCTGCGGTTCATGGGGCTAAAAGAAGCCCGTGGCTAAAGGAATGCTATAAATATTGTCAACAAGGAATTTTTCCTGTATTCTGGGCCTTCACTAAATCCTATCAAAAGGGATATCCTTCAGATCAGGTCTATGCTGGACAGCAGAAAATAATCCCTGGGAGCTGAACTGGTCCCACTGGCCACTAGTTGCCTGCTCTTCAGCTCTGAATGTCACAGAGACCTCTGTCAGATCAGCCTCCCAGAAAGCAGCCTTAGTTTTTATAATCATGTGAAGGCTAAGGCAGAAAAAAATCCCTACAATCAGTTTATTTGTAGAGTAATTCTGAACTTATTCATTGTCCATAAAGATAATGAAAGCTTCCTCAGTTACATTTATCCAGCTGTTCACTCCTAGGCCTGCTGTTTCTCTTGAGGATTAGGATATCATCAGTGGCAGAAGTTCACTGTGGCAAAGGGAAATAACTCGAGGATAGCAGAAAACTTGTCTCTGCTCCAAGGAAACATTCTTCTGTGCCAAATTCCTTGACAACTTTCCCTTTTACTCAGCTCCGGTTTGAAAAGTACCCAGAGGAAGGGACTTCCCTCTCATGACTCATAGGCTGGTCATATGCAGCAGTGATTCAGCAATCTTGACACAAGGCCAGAAGCTCTCACGGAATGAAAGCAGGGAACCTAAGGGGAAGGGAAGGCGAAATCAAGGGCAAATGGCACAAGGGAAAGAAAAGGGACACAGATCAGAAAGCCTGTAGCAGAGCATACATTTCGCCCACAATTTTTATCCTTATCTCCAGTTTTCCCAGAACTCCTGGTGCGTTCCCTCAAAGTGGCCCTAGGTGTTTTAGTGCTCTGGATACAGGGCTAGGTCAATCTAACCTCCCTCCCTAGCCACTGCCAGTACTGAGCTTCAGCCATCAGTGTGGCTGTGTTGAAACAGAAAATAGCTCACAGTTGCCTAGCAACACTGGCCATTCTCAGTATGGTGTCCAGTGTCCCCAAGTGATTGTGTGTGACATGGATAGCTCAGTATTAGCACAGGGCTTCCAAGCTCCAGGTGGAGCCTAGGGTTCTCCTGGAATTATAATTGATCTCCACGCTTCAGAGATAAATTCAACTGGAGGAAATATCAGCTTTGGATGGCATCAGTGCTCCTGAATTCACTCCCCAGGCACTGCCTTCTCAACCTGAAGTTGGCAACTGTACATATCCTCACTGTGAATCACTGTAGCCTGCATTACACCATTCCTAAGGTGCCTCGCTCACTGGTCTACTCTAAATTGCAAACATTAACCTAACTAATCCTGCCATCTCCATGCATGTATGTGCATGGTTACCCCAGAAAGAAAGAAAAAGCAGTTTTTAGTACCTCACTTTTTACTACCCAAAGGAGTCTCAAAGCAATTCAAAACTCCCTACCCCTCCTCTCCCCGAAACTGAAACCGTGAGGTAGGTGAGTCTGAAGGAGCTGTGAAAGAACTGTGACTGGTTCAAGGTCACCCAGGTGACAGCATGTGGACAAGTGGGGAATCAGACCTGGTTCCCCAGATTAGAGTCTGCCACTCTTAAACACTATACTAAGCTGCCACTAAGGGCTTTCAAGGCAAGTGAGAAACAGGTAGTTAGCCATTGTCTTCCTTGACAGAGTCTTCCTTGGTGGTCTCCCATCCAAGTACCATCCTGGCTTTGCTTCTGAGATCTGACAGGACTGGGCTATACCATGCTGCTCTCTCTCCTCCTGCTAAACCTTGCAATGTTGTAACCAGGCCCCAGGATCAGGCCTATCGAAGTGCTCACTAAGCAGGTCAGAAAGGGCCTGGGATTGGTTGGTGAAGAGAAATCCTCCAAAATCTGGCTCAGACCTGTCGTTACTGACTAATCTGCATTATATAGCCCCTGTGTATAGCTCAGAATGTGGAAAAACAGGACAGAATTCAATTTGCCAAAAGCTTTCCAAGTGGATGACAACCAAGTCTGAGTAGGCCAGTTCCACAACTAGGAATTACCACAGAGAAGTCTAGCTTTCTGGTAGCTACCTGCCTGATTTTAGAAGGTGGGGACATCCAGAGAAGAAGGCAGATTCATGGGGGACCAAATGTTCCTTGAGACTATTTTTTTTAATGTTTTTCACCATTAAGAAAAAATCTATTTTGTCATTGGATGTGTATGTCTGCCGCACATCCCACATGTCTCCTCTGCTGGCCAGCCCATCCTGCCTGCCCTGTATGCGTACTCCTGCCCACCAGTCCACTCCACTTGTCTTGTCTGCCAGCCCATTCCACGTATCTCCTCAACCAGCCAACCTGACCCATGACAATGCCTGCCCTACACATCTCTGTGCATTCCCTCTAGTCGGCTGGCCTGGCCCACTCACCCTATAAATCTCCTCCAGGCTGCCTCATGCATCTGTTCCACTGGCCAGCTTGCCCACCACTGAGGGACTCAGATGAACGAGGGCTGCTGACTGGCTGGCCTATGTCTCAGAGTCCTCCTGTGCCACCTCCCAAACAGTATCCAGGGCATGTGCCCTTGTTACCACACCATGTATATATTACCATTTGTTATTGAATGTGTTTGTCTGTGAAGGGAAGAAAGCTTGAACAAAGAGTACCCTTTAATATCTTCAGATGTTGCATAGATTCCATGGAGAAAAAACAAACAAATAGAATCACAGTCATTTGTACCAGCTCATTAGAATCTAGCTCATTAGTTTCAAGATAGCTATATTGATCTTACCTCAACCAGAGGTCTTGTCCATTGATGGATATGGAGCTGTGCTTCTTTGAAAGCTGAGACTATGGCTGGTACAGTGGAAACTCCAGAAATATTGAGAACTGTTTTTTTAAAGAAATAATTTCTCTGTAGCTTTTCCCTTTATTCATTTATAACCCATTGAAAGTTGCAGATTTCCCAGTGAGAAGCTAGGTTTGTTCCCTCTCCCTTCTCCCCTCAGCCAGCAAAATTGCCTGGCCCTTGTGAGATTTGCCTGGCCTCCTTTTCAGCCCTGGTCCCGGCTGGTGGAATAGGCTCCTGGAAGAGCTATGGGCCCTGCCAGAACTAAGATGGAACTTTTCCACCAGGAATTTGGTTGAGGCTGGGCAGATGGAGGAGGAGATCTGCCCTTCCACCTGCATTCCTAGCAAAGCAGATTACATCATATCAGAAGTCTTGGGGGGAGAGGGGAGAAGGGCTGGCTGGATTTGGAAGGGTTTGGAGATTATTAGGGTATTGTTTTTACTGTTATTTTATATATTGTTAGCCACTGCAAGCTGGCTGGCTGGGAGTGGCAGCCTAAAAATATGACAAAATAAATAAAATTAAAATTGAAAAGTAAAAAAATAAGGTGGGGCAGGGTATGAGGAAGAAATGTCTATAGCACAAAGCTCTCTCTCTCTCTCTCTGTGAGAGAGATGCCATCTGGGCACCAGTATACCATGGGGTACAGAGACCATACAACAGCCAGCAGCAGAAATGCCAGAAGGTTAGCCTTATTTGTTGCAGTCTTGTGGCCCCTTAAATCCTAATAAGATTTTATACCACCATGAAATTTCATAAACTACAGACTACTTCATCACATATATAGACCTGGCTTCACTAGGTGCACAATTATATTTGAGCTGAAAGGGAAAAAGTTGTAAGCTGCAGGGTCAAAGGATACAAAATATAGGGAGTACAGGGTAAGGCTTAGGTGTAAAATCTAGAGTAATAAAATACGTAGACCATCCAAAATAATAGTATTGTGTTCCTATTTTTGCTTAGCCAGTTAGCACCTGTAATGGCTGAGGAATCTCAGGTCCTTGCTAAATCCTTGAAATTTGCTGTCAATCTTCTTGATAAATTTTAAATCAGTTTCATACTAGAGCAGTGGTCCCCAACCTTTTTATCACCGGGGACCAGTCAATGTTTGACAATTTTACTGAGTCCCAGGGCGGGGGGGCTAGTCTTTTGATGAGGGACGTTGCCACCGCCGCCTTAGCCCCTGCTCCACTTGCTTTCCTGCCAGTGCCCCTGCCTTCCTGCTGCCCGCTGGGGGGCGCTGCCAGCAGCAGCTGGGCAGTGCCATGCCTAGGGGGAGCCCCAGCCATGGCGGCCGCTAGAGAGCACCAAAGGTGAACCGGCAGCAGAGTAGCAGGGCAGTCCTGAGGCAGCAGCTGGGGAAGCTGATGAGGAGAAGCTGTGGCCCAGTACTGACTGATCCACGGACTGGTACTGGTCCCTGGACCAGGGGTTGGGGACCACTGCACAAGAGTTTCCATTGAAGTACTCTTGCTGGACAATGGTGACTTCAATCAGCAGTGTGTCCTCAGACAAGTAAGAGAATTTCCACCCATTTTCTCTTTTTGCTGCATACATATAATTTCTCAGGGTCCCATACTACCCAGGAGCAGCAGTTTTTGCAGAGATCAGTGGGAGGGCAAAGTCAGAAAATGTGAAACCACTAAAAGATATTTTCAACCCATATTTATTTACAAACCTTCCTGATGAAGTTTGCTTCAGCTCTGACTCAGTTGTCTGCAACCACATATAGTGCTTGATCTGCACAACACTAGGAAGATGTGCTGCCATAATATTAAAGAAAAAGATGGAAATTGGTGCTGTCCTGTAATGGCTGGAGAGAAATCGAGTAGTCAGTTGTTAAATAATCTTTGACCTGAAACACAGAACAATAGCATAATCTAACCAAAATGATCATTCATACTTTCTGAATATGCTGAATAGATTGGGATGCAAAGTATTAGAATGACAGATATGAGAACAAAATACTGTGCTGCCTATATTGCTTTTTAAATAAGGGCTTAAAATGTACCTGAACCTGTTGTTGTGACTTGCTGGTGGAGAAGGTAGCAGTGACTGGAAGCACATGAACACCGAGAGATTGTTTCAGAAGGTAGCTGTGTTGTTCTGCCCTGCAGTAGGAAAGTTATATTTGTGTCCAGTAGCACCTCAGAGATCAATAAGATTTCCAGGGCATAAGCTTCTGAGAATCAAAGTTCCCTTCATCAGATACCATCCACGGTCCATCAAAGTCACCACTGCTTTCTGTGACTTTCAGATCACCTATTTCCTTGTACTTTTAATTGGAGGATAGCAAGGATTGATTCTGTGATCTGCATGAAAAGCCAATGCTCTGCCACTGAGCCACAATCCCTCTCCTGTTTTCACTGATCCCTTCTGCTCAGCCTGGGCCCTGTCACAGTGACTTACTTTTTGTCTTCACTTCAAAGCAAATCCATTCTTCTATAAGGCAGCTTTTCTGTGGCCAGTAAGCAGTTAATTATTTTTTTAATATAATCAATCCTTGTAATTTTTATGAAGGTGTTACGCAAACTGGAACCAAGAAGGAGAAATAAGCTCATTACAGGGTTCCAGAAAGTAATAATGCAGGACCTTATAAATCTGTTTAGACCAGAGCAAATTTTGGTAGAGATGCTCCAGAATCAAATTATGACAGAAGAAAATGAATGTAAACTTAAACAAATTACTTTATTGTATAAAAAATAAAATCAAAACAATAAAATATAAATAACCTAAATTAGGAACCTGAGATCTGTTTCCCTAAGCAATTACACACATACACACCTCACCAAAGATGGCAAACTTCTAAAAGGTAGAAGCAAGGAAACTGGGAAATTTTAGGGTGGGGATTTACAACCTTAAATCTTGAGGTCTGGAAGGTCCAGGAGCAAATACAGTGAGCAGAACATCAAGGAGCAGAACATCAAGGAAGAAAAGGAGAGATAAAAACCTGCAGTGTATAGCAGAAATTCTCAAAAGCGAACCAGAATTCTGACCAGCAGGGATCTGGGATCTGAGGAACAATTTGCTAACAAATGGAGGCCCCAGGGGAAGTTGAGTTTAGCTATCCTGGTTTTGGATTAAGTCAAGATAAAACATTTTAATCTCACTGGCTGGTTTAATGTTAACTGCTGTCAGACTTTGACAGGGAAAAGTAGGGAAAATACCTTGGCTAGGCTATTGTGAGCCTAATCTGCATGAGCACAAAGAGTCTGGGTGAGGCAAGATAGCTCCTGAAACAGGGATGGAGCATAAATTAATGAGTTTCCTTCTTGAGTAAGTTTAAAAAGGAGGTGGGGGAGAACTAGGTCTAGGTTTATGACAGCAACCTCACTGGTCTTGGCAGTCACTTGTGTTAATGTTTCCAGTGTTGAAAAATGTTTTCTTATTGGGAACAATATGTCACTCTGCTGAGGAGGTTGTGCTAATTCTAATTACTAATTTCAGCACACACTTCCTCTTCTTTCCTGGGAATTTACAATGTCACAAGTACTTGTCCCTAAGTTGCAGATGCCCTTGGCACTTAGAATGTGCAAAAGAAAGTCCAAAATAAGAGGGAGACCCTACTATCCAAGTGGGTCTTGGCTGGAGGAGGAATGGGGTCTTCACAAAGGCCTTTCTTGACATCTTGTGTTCCTCTTACTTAGAATGAAGACAGATGTAACTTTTTCAGAGCAGAAAAACCAGCCAGAGCAGGAGGGGGCTTTTGGATGAAGAAGAAGAAGAAGAAGAAGAAGAGTTGGTTCTTATATGCCGCTTTTCACTACCCGAAGGAGGCTCAAAGCTGCTTATAGTCACCTTCCCTTTCCTCTCCCCACAACAGACACCCTGTAGGGTGGGTGAGGCAGAGAGAGCCCTAATATCACTGCTTGGTCAGAACAGTTTTATCAGTGCTGTGGCGAGCCCAAGGTCACCCAGCTGGTTGCATGTGGGGGAGTGCAGAATCGAACCTGGCATGCCAGATTAGAAGTCCGCACTCCTAACCACTACACCAAACTGGCTCTCAGAAATAAAGGGATTGCTTAATCAAGATGGGGGATGGCAGAGATGTTCCATTACTTTAAACTTAATCATAGAATCACAGAATCATTGCGTTATCACCAAGTCCTGGAGACTTGTCAGTTTGTAATTTCCCTGGAAGGTCTAATATTTAATTTCTGGTCACCTCAATTTGGCTTCATAGAGTTGGGAGGGACCTCCAGGGTAACCTAGTCCAACCCTCTGCAGAATGCAGGAAATTCACAACGAAAAGAGTAGGAATCAGTGGACAGTTCTCACAGTGGAGGGAAGTAAGTAGTAGAGTCACAAAGGATCAGAATTGGGGCCAGTACTATTTAATTTATTCATAAACAATTTGGAACTAGGGGTGAGTAGTATAATGTATAATGACCAAGTTTGCAGATGGCACAAAATTGTTCAGGATGATGAAAAGCAAGACTGAGTGGGAGGAGTTTCAAAAGTACCTCCACAAATTGGGTGAGTGGCTGACAATACAGCAAATAAATTTCAATGCTGGTAAGTGTAAGATGATGCACATTGGAATAAAATATCCCAACTTTAATTATAGGCTAATTGCGTCTGAACTTGCTGTAGCTAAGATGGGAAAAGATCATAGTGGGGTCATAGTGAGGCTCAATATGTCTGGCTACAGTGATCGATGCAACAGTCACCTCTAGATTAGACTTCTGTAACTTGTTCTACATGGGCCTGCCCTTGTCTTTGACCCGGAAATTACAGCTGGTGCAGAATGCAGCTGCTAGGGTCCTCATGGGTACACCTTGAAGGGCCCATATCCAGCCTGTTCTGAGGCAGCTGCACTGGCTGCCAGTTGTGGCCCAGAACAGATTCAAGGTGCTGGTATTAACCTTCAAGGCCATCTGCGGATTGGGCCCTGCCTATATGAAGGACAGCTTGTCTCCTTATGCTCCCCCCCAGGGTTCGTTGCTTTGCAGATGGTAATCTGCTCATGGTCCCTGGCCCCAAGGAAGCATGCCTGGCCTTGACCTGGGCCAGGGTTTTTTCAGGCCTGGGCTTGACCTAGTGGAATGAGCTCCTGGAAGAGCTGAGGGTCCTGACAGAGATTCTGAGCTTCTAAGTTCCTCAGGGCCTGCAAAACAGAGCCAGGTCTTTGGTTGAGGCTGGGGTTAGGAACAACTGGGGCCCCTCCTCCAGCCAACGCTGCATAGAGTTTGCCTTTTTCACCACTACAGGACACTGGGTTGACATGTGGAACTAAACAAGGGAGTCGATAGGGATGCAATAATTACTCCCCCGCAGCCACCGTCTGTATTTGGTCCGGAGAAAGGAGTGCAGCCATTAAAGGGCTTCTCCTGAATCCTTGCCCCGGCAAGGTGGTGAGCCAACAACTTGTGGTTGATCACAACTTGTGGACTTGACCTCTATGCCCTATAGCTGGGCGTCCAAAGGAACTGGGTGTCCACTCTGTGAGACAGGATTCTGGACTAGATAAAACATTAATCTGAACCAGCAGGGCTCTGTTTATTTTCTTCCTTACCAGCCCATAGTGATGCATTCTGGAAAAGTTCTTGGAGTAAGCAAACTACATCATAAAATATTTTTTTTTTGCACTTTAATGTGGCCTATCCTTTTCTGCCTTTCTTTGGACTTTCTTTGTTGAAGGACAAAGACTTGGTGGAAGGGAATAAAAAGATCCATGTAACATTTGTGCTATTATAATCATTCTTATTTATGCATTCAGTTTATATACTTTGCAGGTTTTTATGCACTGTAATAATCTATCTGCTTCCCCTACTCACTTATTATTATATTCTATAAAAAGGCCAATGGCTGATCTCAAAGACTGATACATTTTCAAAGAACTTTAGACAGCAAAAATATGCAGAGCAACATCATGCAGTGACAGACCACAGTGACTGGATTCTATTTTGGGTTTTGCAACAGGCTTGCAAAGTGTCCTTGGGCAACCAGTTTCTTCTTCCTCTTTTCAGAACTTGTAGAGGTCCTCAGAACACTTGTCTCTTTTTGTCTTTCTGGCTCAATAACTGCTGCTCTGGCTATTCGTTTTGTGGGGGTTTGCTGCCATCTACTGTACAGATGGATCCTAGTAGCCAGGGGTGGGTGGGTGAATTGTGTTGATGGGGCAGAATGCCAGTACAGTTCAATGATACTTGATTTTAGTGTATTCATTCTGTATTCTGCTTTTTTACTTTGAAGGGTGCTTTTATTGGTCTGCTCAGATAAAGTTATTTTGGTGTCAAATCTGAAGAATGAAGGAATTTTGCAAACCCTTAAAAAAGAAATTGCAGCTTACTTTTAAAATATAGGTTAAAAAATCAGTGACAACCCAACTCTCACAAGGTATGTGGAACACGTACCTGCTCAGAGGCTTCTTGGACCCCCTCCCCTTCTCTTAGACACACACATACACAAACTCCCCCCCACCCTCACCACCCTTACCTCTGGTTTACCTGACATCCTTCCTGGTCCCTTGCCCCTTCCTCAGAGGCACACCCAGACTCCCTTCTCCCTCTCTCCCATATCACCCCACCCAGACCCCCTCCCTCCTTTCAGCCTCTCCCCTCACCCCACTTAGACTCTCTCCTTCCTCTGCATCCTCCCAGACTCCCTCCTCCCTCCCACCTCCTCCGCAGACTCACCTTCCCAGCAGTGCTGAGCCGGGTCGCTCCGTGCTGTCCCGTGATTGCTCAGGCCTTGGGTGGGGCCAGCACTGGGCCACCAGGCCTCCATGCTGCCTCTCAACTGACCAGGCCACTTCTCCCCTGGGGTGGGACTATGGGTGTCATATCCGTAGTTATATCTATTTTGGAGGGCGCACTAGAAGATGTGTTCCACATCAAAAATTGAAAATTGCTAATGGAAACTTGCAGAAGGAACTTCTCCAATGATGGCCTCATTTATTTTCAAGATGAGATCCCAAAGGATGATATCACACTGACTAGATGACAACAAAAGTTTAGTAAATGGGTATACTTTTTTCAGTAAGAGGTATTATCTTGGCCATTTTGAGCTGAGCCACATTTCATCAAGTCACATCTTTTAAAAACAAGATTATACAAAGCACAAACATGATGTAGAATTATGGGGCAGATCCAAACCCCACTCAGTACTAGTTGAAGGTATTTCCAATTGTGAAAGAGAGGTGCATATTTTCCCATGAATGACTCCACTTACCATGTTGCATTCCACACAGATCAGGTGATCCCCTAACCATTGGGTGTGCTTTTCAACAGACAAAAGGAGCTGCAATACAACTTCTGTAGCAGGAAGATCTTGTACCAACTGCATTGGCCTCCAATTTGCTTTTCTCACAGTACAAAGCAGAGTTTTTGATATTTGTCCCTAAATAATTGTTGCTCAAATTACTGGAAGTGCTGCCTCAACTATATATACCTGCTTATACTTTAAGACACTCAGGAGGTTCTGTGTACTCTGGGAATCTACAGATTGAGGCATATTTGGTGAAGAACTCATCCAAGGGCCTCCTTGGGCTGCTGTATTGTAAAAATCATGTTCCTTTGTTGGCTGTATGGAAGTTTAACAGTGGGGCCAATAGTGGCTCTGAGGAGCAGTTTAAGGGTGGGAAAACAGCAGGAGTGGGGCGGGGGCTAAAGCTGCTTCTTCTTGTGTGCTCTGGTTGCAAGCAGGAAAAAGCTGGTGTGCATCCGGAAGGCACAAAACTCCTACAGCATATGCAATACAAAAGTCCTTGTGTCATTTCCCAATCAAGATAAAGAAGTTGCAACATGTAGAGCCTTAATTTTGCAACCATCTTGTGGGGGAAAACAGACACTGCTTCCAGGGCAGAGTCTGCACTTACTTTCTTTATTCCATTGTCAAACCTGTTGAATTCAGATCGCTTTGAACTCGAGTATTCCTCTCCCCCCCCCCCATTGAAAGAGGAAAGTCTTCTGCATGTAGTTAGGGAGGCTCAGAAGAGGGGGGGAACCAAGCCTCTTTCTTTCTTTTCTTGAAGGGGGTGGGGGGGGAAGAGGAGCCAAGCAGGGAGCCTCTTTCTTTTCTTGGAGGGGTGGGGGAGAGGATTGAAAAAGGCAGAGAAGGGAGAAAAAATCTAGGACTGACAAAAATTGAGAGAAATTAGGGGCTTCTCCTTTAAGGCAAGCATGTCACATGACCAGGTGTAACCTATCTGAGGTTCTCTACCACGGAGCTTTCTTTCCCAATCTGGGTATTGAGGATTATCAGCACTCTGAGATATCCCACATTAAAGGTAGGGTCACTCCGGATCAATCCTTCTTGCTGCAGAAGGAAAATTAAAATCGCCCAAAATCCAAATGGAAATCGCATTCTGTGTAGAGGGCAGGGACTGAATCGATCTGGGATTGGAATAAAAGCTCTGTGGAGTTTACACTCAGGACTAACTACAAAGAAGAAAGCAATACTACCCTCAACAAAGTGACTTGTTACCGAAGTCCATTAAACTTCAATGGAGTTAGGGGTCAAGCCTCAGCAAGTCATTTAGAAATGAGTTCCAAGATATTCAACAGGGCTTCAGGATTAGAAAAAATGCAGCATTAGAAGCATTGCCATTCTGAAATGTCTTTCCGCATTATTTTAAAATAAACTTACTTGTGAAGAAATCAGGAAATGTTTGACTAAAAGCCAGGTTACGCTTAGGAATATGGGACACATGAGTTTGTAGATTTGTTTATTGGTTTTTGCATATGTGGATTAATTTTCCCCCCAGTTTCAATAGAATGCAACAGTATACACCAACAGCCCCCCCTCCTGAACAATGAGTGAAACTGCAATGAGGAATTGAGATCAGAAAACAATTATTTTTAAAATTTTAAATGCTTGCTGGTAAGCTTCAGTTCCTTTACAGGGCAACAATGAAACAGCAGACAACTTTCCATACTAAAAAAATGTTTGGTGATGTCCACCATTATTAATCTGCTGCAGATAGCGAGTCTTGTGGCAGGCAGGTGTGTGTCTTGGTGACAAATCTAAAAGTGGTACTAATACCCTCCTCTTTTGTGCCCAGGAGTAGTTGTTACTTATTAGAGCTGGTGGGGTGGAGGGCAGGATGCTCAATAGCAGGCAAAGCCAGCGTACAGTAGGGACAGCTAACAAATTCTGTTGGGGTCAAATCTTCCTCCCTTGCAGTGATAATTAAAAAACAACAATGCTGCAGTGCCATTCTTTCATTCTGCAGGTGCCAGCCCAGGGCCACCTCTATCACCCTTCTTCGGTTTTACATAGCTAGGAAAAGGCTGAACAGCAATATTTCCCTTCTCACACTAAGAGAGAAATTGCTATTACAGCAAAGATAATTATGAGATGGATACCTGAACCCTCTTCCCCAGGCTTTCTCCTCTTACTAACATAAAATGTCTGCTTTCTGGATCTATTTTAAAGGTGCAGGGCTGGACGTGCTTAGTAATATGGGCTTATGTTAAAAGTAAATAGCACCTTGGATTCATTCTATTGTATATACCTGATTTTGAAATAGGTGTGGGGGGAGGGATGAGGCTTTAAATAGAAAGTACACGTCAGCCTTGGTGGCCATAACAATTATCTGTCTGATAGAGTCACTGATTGGTCACTTTTTTCTTCCTTCTCCATGGTAAAGGCAGTCCTGGTCAATGGATTCATATCCATGGACCAATCAGGGACTCACATGGAGTAGCGGTGTAGATGGGCCCAGTTTAAAGAAGAATAATCCCTTCCCATATGAGCCCACATGGGTCTTAGACCTCCCGTCCAGACTTGCTCCCCATTCACTCTTTGAAAGAGGTCGAAGAAATGAATGTTCTCCATGGTAGCCTCTTCATTATGGATTGGGCTGTCCAAGGGAGTGAGGGCCACATAATCTATTTAGACATTCAGAAAGATTTTGTTTGTATACTGTTTTTCATTTTTTTTTCCAAAGGAAAAGCTATATAGAAATATGTTGAATAAATGCAACAAAAATGCGAAAAGATCGTTGTGTGGGAAGGATAATAGCTAGCTTTAATTTGAAACTCAGGCCCATTCCGCACAAAGGAAATATAGTGAAATCCTTACCTTTTGCAAATGCTGTATCTTTGGCGCTTTGCACAACCGTCCTCATCCAGCGACCCAGCAGCAAACCGGCAGCTATATCCTCCATTTAAAGCGCTAGTGGGGGAATTGCATAAACTGGATTCCCCCAACTATTTAGCGTGAGTGGGAGTAGAGCAACCAGCAAACCAAATGCCAAGGGAATGTGTGGAGTCGAAGTAGTGCTAGCTCTGGCTCCAGAGCCTGCCCCTCCTCCCTTCTCCCAGGATGGGGCTTCTTCTTTTTTTAAATTAAAAATGACTCCCAGGATGGGGCTTCTTTTTTTAATTAAAAATGACTGGAGCAACTTATAGGTGCACAACCAAAAAACAGCAACCTTTTCTCCACGTTTGCACACCAAGCATGCCTCTTTCCCCAACCCACCCTCCCAGGAAACATATCATTTTTTTAAAGCTTCAAGGTTCGTTATTCCAAGAGGGGTGGCCATAAAAACAGCCTATGGGTATATAAATAGACACATATGTGTTTAAACTGAGAACTTATATTAAAAAAAAATTGGCTCGTATCGTGATCCCTTTGAAAGACAGAGAAAGGTGATTGGCCACCTATCTTGATTGACAGACAGAAGAGAGGAGTGTGGATAGCGCGTTTTCCTCTTCTGCCATTTCAAGCAGGTGTACAGAGTGGCTAGACATGTGAGATGGCAGCAAAGGAGCCAGGAGGTGAGGAATTCCTGGAAGCACGATTTTTTTTTAGCGTTAAGCCATTGTGCTGGGGTAATGCTTTTTTTTTTAATGTGCGGAATTGCCCTAAGTCTTTGTTTTAAAACTTGGGGATAAGAATGCTACTGTACTAGGGGATTAAGAGCTGATATTTTGTGACTTAATGAAGAAAAAACAATTCGGCATGCTGGAAACTTCCCTGTGACGGTGCTCATGTTCCCATCACATCATGTTGATTGCCACAGCTAAGTATATTGGGAGCTCCAAATATCTTTGCCTCAGTTCTGCACAATTTAAGTAGGGGCAGAACAGAAGTAGGGGCTGCCCTGTTGCTTCCTTCTGACACTGACTTTTATTATCTTCCAGTCAGCTGAGGGGCAGCTTTGATGCTTGCCAGACTTCTCCCTGCAAAGTGGAGATGCAGCAAGAAGCTTCTTGTTCTTGGGCTGGTCCAAGCAACCTGCTGTTCAGTTCACTCCATGAGTCTGATTGGCAATCAGAACAGGGGCTGAAGTGGCAGATGCTCGAGCATCCTTGGCTGCAATACATTCTGTTTGTCATTTTCCTGATAGGATTATTGTTAACGGGATACTGCATAGGTGTAACGTGTTGTCAATTTGCAACCGATTTACAGCGACCTCAGCAAGGGCTTCCAAGGCAAGTCAGAAGTAGAGGTGGTTGGCCACAGCCTGCCATTGCACCATCCAAGTACTAACTAGGAAGGACCCAGCTGGGCTTTTGAGATCTGACAAGATCATACCATTTCATGCCACCTTTCCTCTTGAAGGAAGTATTGTTATTGCATTATTGCTTTCTGTTAAATTCCTGAGCTAAAATTATTACAAAGGAATTTCCCTTTGGTGAGGGAATTTATTGAGGAGGGTGGTTGCCATGGCATCAGTTAGTCACAAGAGAAGCTATATGTGCCAAGCTGGCATTATATTTCCAATCACAAAACTATCAGCTTGGAAATCCCTGCAGAATTTGAGTACACAAGACATTCTAAAGCTACTACTCTAGACTTTCTCAACTTTTGAATAATTGAGAACCCCCATAAACGTTCTTCACACTTCGAGAAACAGAGGGACACAATCGTGCAGAATATGGTTGGGAAGCATAGATGTGTACATGCCCACTCAAGACCCTTTCCCACCACCACCAGGCCCATCATTGGCCATTTTGGAAGAAGAGGTGGGGCGACATAACCATATATGGTGATATCACCTGATAAAGGTTTAACAAATTTGAAAAAAAAATATAAAAAATAATTAACTCTCACCCATTCATGCAACCCTTCCAGGGCTGCCAAGAAACCCCTGGGTTTCAAAAAAAAAAAACCATGGCTGACAAAGTCTGTACTACACCTGTGGAGAGCTATGACTTGAATCCATAGATATTCAGTTAGGGGTAATGTTTTATTGGGCTTTTGGGATACTCCTGTTTGTTTGACAAAGCAGCCAATTTGTCATGTTAAGCATTTACTCAGACATAGAGATTAATATCCTAGGTTTCATGCATGGGGGAGGAGGAGTTGAGCCAGAAGGATTAGAAGCAAGAAGGTAATGTAGCTCTGGTTGTAGTATGAGGATTATAGACTGGGGGCTTTAGGAAAGATCCTCATGTTCTTCAAAAGCAAGAAATCTTTTGAGAGTACTCAATTTCATTTATTACAGTCTTTAAACTGCAAATCTCTAAAGCACACAACAATAACAAAACAGGAAGAAAAACAAATTAATGGGAAATGGTAAGAAAATTTTATGAACCAGAAAGAATGAAGAACTTTGCAGGCTGTCTAAAGAGCTGAATAACACAGTGAAAACAATTTTTTTTAAACTGGGGAGATTAAGATGGATTGGCCACATTTTGAGAATGCCTGCCGAAAGAAAGCTGTAACAAATTCTAAATGCATTATGAGAAGGTACAAGGCCTCTGGGATTACCTTGACTAAGATACATTGATAGTATACCATGTGTTCTTAAAATGTCTGGTGGATTTACTAACTGGAGAAGAATAGGTCTGGAAGGAGAAGAATTGAAGATAAAGGTTGCTGCAGCAGCAAAGAACCCATATGGCATCCAGTCCTTAAAATACATATAGAAAGAAGGCAGTGAGAGTTGATTACAATCTCTTATAAAGGGCCTGCTGTCACTTGTGCTTTAGAAAGAAGAGAAAGGGGGGAATTGATGGCTCAGTCTGATGATTAGCTGTCTCTTTACAGCAATGCATAAGATTTGCCTCAAGGATCTCTCAGTGCAGTACCAGAACAGTTGCTGGGGTTCACTCAACACACCTACCTCCGAGGCTCAAAGTAGACCAGATGTTTTTAATCATTCCCTGCAACTGTGGGAAACAAATTCCCCAATTAGGTTGGGGGCTCAATTTGGATTGGAGCCATAGCCAGGGGGAAGAAGAAGTTTCTTCAGCCTTCCTACCATGCTATTTCTTTCCCGCTGAACTGTCTCTAGGGGGATTTATCTGCCCCCTTGGGTTCCCAGACATTGAATGGTTCCGACTTGATAAGTCACATCTAGATGAAACCTGAAAGTGGCACTACAGCTGCTATGTCTATGGTACAGTAAGTCCAAACCAGTAAATAGTCATTTGGAAACTCCACAAGATAGCTTGGCAATCTAGAGCCCGGCAATATCTATGAATTGTGGCCTCTGTCTGCAAATATCTAAATCTGCAGATTGGGGCCACACTTATCCCAATCAGAATTTTCTACAAACTTGGGGAGACCATTAGATTTGCAGGAAAATGTTCTCCATCCATCCATCCATCCATCCATCCATCCATCCATCCATCCATCCATCCATCCATAAAAATCCCCCCTGAGGGTCGTGATGGCTGCTGCCGTTCCCAAGAGTCTGGTGTCTGCTTCAGCAGTGTAAGGGGGAAGTCTCAATGAGCCCACCCAGAGCAACTCCTATTCAGCTGCCAAGAGCAGGGGTGGGGAGAGGGAGCCTTATCGGGCTGCCTAGAGCAGCTTGGTCAGATGCTGAGAGTAGGGATGCGGGGCCGGGACTGCCAGAGGCAGACAGAGAGAGGAAGAGAGAGTGCTGGAATGGGAAGGTCAAAGGGAGAGAACATGCTGGGGTAGTAAAGCAGAAACAGAGAGAGAGAGAGAGAGAGAGATGAGGTAGGGGGCAGAAAAAGAGAATGATGATATGGGAAGGCAGAAAGAGAGCAGGACAGAGCTGGGATAAGGAGTCAGAAAGAGAGAGAAAGAAATTGATGGGGTAGGGGCAGAAAGAGGGAAAGAAAGTGACAGGCATGGGGGAGAGACTAAGAGACAGCGTGGTGGAGAAAGGGGAGGAAACATAGGTGGGAGGAATGCTGCCTCCCCACTTGTCTATATATTAATAGCCAAGTTGGCAAAATTTGAGGGTACTTAAATCCAGGGATTGGAGCTGTGAACAAGCAAGACTGATCTTTCTACAAACCTGAAAATGTGAAATCTAAAAACAGACATACAAACAAATGAAAAAACCCACACCAAAACTTTTTTAAAAACTTCAAAAGTGATCAAAGGAGTTCCGGCAGCTTTAAGCAACACATCCCTCAGTGGCTGCTGCTTAGGCAAATACAGTCTGCCGGGCTTGGTTCCGTCCATAAAGGATAGGGAGAAGGGAGAGAGAGTCCTTTCCAGGCCTATTTTGGGCTTTTAAGGGAGAATTCATTGAGGCCAGGCCTGGCCAGGGTTGCCTGCTCCAGGTTGGGAAGATTTGAGGGGAGAGGAAGAAGACTTCGCTGGATGACATCATCATCCAATTTATTTTCTGTTGCTCCTTGCAAGCAATCTCATGGCGGGTTACACAATAAAACCCCACATAAAATCACAGTACAAAAAATCCCCATAAAAACATAATCTGGTGGCAAACTATCTCCCATCCTCGCAGCCACTGAAGCTGTCTCTCGGTGCACCATAGGAGTCTATGGGTGCTGGCATTAATCCACCCACGGCAATGGTCTGGCTTGGTGGCGGTCTCTTCAGGGAGGCCTGTCTGATCTTCTATGTCCTGACCTCAATTGTAAACCTGGCAGAAGAGCTCCATTTTGCAAGCCCTGTGGAACACCAGAATATGAGCTAATTAATTACCCATTGTGGAGAAAGGCAGGGTATACATTAAGGAAATAACTTGGGGTGGGGTAGTTTTATGTTCCACATCATTTTCCTTTTGGGTGAATGAAGTGACATTTCCTGCAGGTTAGAAATTTTGTAAAATAAAAACAATTAGAATTATCTTAGGAAGAAGGCAGTCCACATTGCTGTAAAGATGAAGGTTTCCTCTAGAAGGAGCTGGTGTTCTTTCCAGCAATAGCCAGGTAATGTGATCTTCCCTAGTGACAGATGTGTAAGAAAATGCGATTCTTATTAGAAGGATGAAAGGTAAAGAATAAAACATAAGCTATTGGTATTTGGGCTTGGCTTTGCAGTTTTGCTCACCGTGTTTGCAGATTGGTTGTCAAAGCTAAACATTTCCAGTTCACAGTGTAAAGCAGATTTTAAGAAAGGTATAAGTAATCTCCCTTTCAAAATCCTTTGCTTTTAAATGTGTTTACCATATAAGAACTGTAAATGGCATCGATCAGAATCAATAGCTTTCCATTAAAATGGGTAAATTTCATTCTGTAGTACTCAGTTTGTAGAAGCTCAAGATAACACAATCAGGCTGTGATCCCATGAAGTCCTGAATAAGTTTCTTCAACACAGTAAGAATTACTTCTATAGATTTGTGCTGCACAACTCTTTTCAGTACTATGATTGGATTTTGACTACTAATGTTTGTCTTTGTATTATTTATTATAAAATTGCTAAAAAAATAAAACGGTTGGAAATGGAGACAGAGGCTAAAATAATGAGGCAATTATTCATTATTTTGTTATTACGTGGGGACCTATTAGACTTGTGGGGGGGGATCCTATGCTCCTTCACTCTGTTAGCCTGGCTGGGATGGGAGTGGGGCAGTGGGGGCTCCCACTTCTCCCGACCTGAGCATAAGGCTTTGCATCTCTTAAAGCTACAGAGAGTGCTGTAGTTATAACTTTCTGGGTTTTTTTTGTTTTAAGATTTAAGGTTTTTCTGAAAAACCTCTGGCTTTTCTCAGGCCTGTAAAAATATCTGATTTGTCTGTCCACAGCCTCTGGATGCAAGCTCCTGAAAATGAGGCAATATTGAAAATCAGATATACTGGGTATGGTTATGATTTAAACATTTTAAAAGAAACCAAGAGTGGTAGAATAAATAGCCATATCTACAGTTTTTGCAATACAGACACCGAGAGAAAAGGAAAATTAAGATCGAGGCTTATTATGCCTGGGTGATTCTCCTAGCTTTCACTGTGCAGGTCCATCTGGTTTTCGTTGTTGTTCTGCATTGATTTTCTCCCCTTCAGCTTTCAGTTTGCTTTCTGGTTGCTGTTTCCCCAGGTTTTCTGAGTGCTTTTGTGTCGATTGCCCACTTGTTTCACATTTGAGCCAAAGAGAATCCAAAAGCATGCAGATTCCATAGGATTTCCCCCCGCCCTTTTGCAGGCCCTTGAAATTCACTTCCTGCTCACATTGATGTTGTTCCACGAACTCTGCCATCTGCCTGCTTTCATCAGTGCATCTATTTCCCCCTTGTTTTAATAAATTATTTTCCTTATAAGTAGCACATCAGGTGATATGAGACTATCACTAATCTCTAGTCACTGAATAATAAAACATGAGGTTCCATTCTCTGTTGGTATTGACTTGAAAGAGGGACCAGAGAGGATACAAATGGCCAACTCCCCAGTGCAAAATAACATTAAAGTGCTTACATTAAAGAGGAGGCTGAGCCACATGGACCTTCTGTGAACTGCTGAATTTAAGAATGGCTTGGGATTGATCCATTTGGAGGAAGAGTGCAATCTGCACAAGACAGGCTTTAAAAAATCTGCCAAGATCATGACAAGTGTGCAGGATCAAATCAGAGAATCACAAAAAGAAAACCAAATTTGCAAGGAAGAGCAGGAAATTAGCATTACTAGGCAGCTGTGCTAGGACATTGGTGAAAATACTCCCCAATATTTTTTTCAGTTTAGTGGTACAAGACTAAAAAAGTTCTCCAGAGCTTCTCCCAGAGGATTCCTCCCCCATACAAACTGCACCTTTGTGCTAAGTGTGGTAGAGTTGCTGCTGATTGTTCACAGGTGCATGCACACACATGCACCTTGTTAACAATCACAGCTTGCAATGCCAATGTCAGTGGGTTCCAGCATTGTACACCCAACATGTTTTCCCATTTTATAAGTTTATGTAACTCCCACTTTTCACAGTGGCCGATAACACAGCAGAGAATCCTCTAGTGCTCTGCAATATGGAAAAGGGGGCTTCACGGTTGCTTGTCAGATTTTTAAAAAAGTCTTGTCAGTTTCAATATCATGTTCATCCCCCCTTTGCCTGTGTTCCTTCCTGTTCCCTTTCATTCAGTGAAGTAATGCTAAAATGCATGCACAAAGCCTAGATCATGAGGATTTAAATGGAAGATGGTTATTGGATGCTACTGCACAGCTGCAGTAGGGCAATAGTGTAAATAAATTATTATTATTATTAATGTATTTATTAGATTCATTTCCTGTCATTCACGGCAAGCCGTCTCATGGCAGGTTACATACTAAAAACCCCATGTAAAAACAAGAATTCCCCATTAATACTCCATTAAAAATCCCATTAATATTAAATCAAGCTTGGCGGTAAAAGCTATCAACCCTTCCCACAGCCACTACAACTACCTTCAGCACACCAGAGGGACTGCACATGCCAACAACCACCAGCATGACACTCTCTGCTTAAGGTGGCAGTATCTTCCAGGGGGGTCTCTCCGATCTTCCATGCCCTGACCTCAACCATAGACATGGCAGAAGAGCTCTGTCTTACAGGCCCTGTGCAAAAGTTGCCAAAAGTTCCCACAGGGCCTGCAGCTCTTCTGTGAGGTCATTCTACCAGGTTGAGGACAGGACTGAAAAGGCCCTAGTCGAGGCCAGGCAAGATTCCTGAGGGCCAGGAATGGCCAATAAGTTGGTACCTGTGAAGTGTAAAGCCCTTCAGGGGGGGGGGCATAAAGCAATTGGTGGTCCTTTAGAAATGTGGGTCCCAGACAGCTGCCTCAACACTGGCTGGATATGGGCCCTCCAAGGTGTTCCTGTGGGGACCCTAGCAGCATTTTGCACCAGCTGCAATTTCTGGGTCAGGGACAAGGGCAGGCTGTATGTAGAGTGAGTTACAGAAGTCAATTCTGGAGGTCACCATCGTATGGATCACCATGGCTAGGTGTTTTAAAGACAGGTAGGGTGCTAGTAGCCTCATCTGATGAAGGTGGTAAAATGCCTGATGGGCTACCTTCATGACCTGTGACTCCATGGTCAGTGAGGCATCCAGAACCACCCCCAAATTTCTGGCCTGGGGCATGGTGATCAGTTACGTCCTGGGTAGCATGGGGAGCCATGTTTCCTGTCCTGCCTTCTGCCTTCCCAGCCATAAGACATCTGTCTTGGAGGGGTTGAGTTTCAGACAACTCTGCTCAAGCCATCCAGTCACGGCTTCCAAACATCTGGCAAATGGTTCCGGGGGGGGGGGAGTCTGGGCGCCCGTCATTTAAGAGATAGAACTGGGTGTCATTGGCATATTGATGACAACCAGCCTAAATATCCTGACCAGCTGGGCCAGAGGGCGTATAAAGATATTGAAAAGTGGGTAATAGCATCGCCCCCTGATGGACTCCATAAAGTTGTCAACAGGGATGCGACAACTCATTCCCCATTGCTACCCTCTGGGTCCAGTTCTGCAGGAAGGAGCACAGCCAAAAAAGGGCTTTACTCCATATCCCCATCCCAGTAAGATGGTGGGCCAGTAACTCATGGTTGACCACATCAAAAGCGGCCGACAGATCTAACATTATGATGCAGGAAGTCAGGTCAATGAAAAGAAGGGAGAGAGGGAACTTGGTAATACTTAACGCACACAACAACAACAACAACAACAACAACAACAACAACAACAAGCTATAAAACAGAACAAAAATAGCTTCAAACAGGATGAAGGAAAATCATACCAAACAAACAGAAAACCTAGGCTATTATCTATTTATTTAAAATTATATCCCAAGTACACCCAACTCAAATTTTCTGAGAAGATTAATAAAAACCTTAATGGAATTAGCAAGCTGCAATTTGCAGTAAAAACTAAATTATGTATGTAGCAATTTGCCAAGCATCAGCAAGAAATTAAAAAAGGATGCCACCAAACTGAGAACACATTAATCTTATATAGTGAATATATAGTGAGCTCACCATATTGAAGACCCACAATCACTTGTTGACTGTTCTTCTGATCTGTTCACCAATCTGTCACCCACCTTGAACAGCTCCTAAACAAGTGTTGCAACTTTGAAAATGAATCCCATATTGTGATGAGCATCAGTGAATGTGATATGCAATATTATTAGAGATTTACAATATTGAAGACTAACCACTGACGAAGACAGGCAGAAAGTGGGTAACTTAACCTAGGACCCCGTTCTGGGTGACTCTTGAATGTGTGCTAATATTAAACATACTAGTGGATATTACTGCACAACATAGCCTTGGTGATTCCTGTTTGGGCTTTTTTAATTTCTACTAAACCAGACATTTTATTACTTATTATTTATTTATTATTTTGACTTGTATCCCGCCACTCACCGCAGGCTCGTGGTGGGTAACAATAGTCTTAAAAATCCCATTAAAACTCCCCATTAAAAGACTAAAAAAACTCATAACATGCTGGACAACAACCCCCTTCCCCCCTCCCCTCCCCCGTACAAGCAAGGCATTGGGGAAAAGGAGCAAGGATGATGTCCACTGTGGCCCGTATAGGGGGGGCTGGTCCGGGGGGGGGCAATAGATCTGCTCCACCGACCCCAGCCTCTTCTGCCTTGTTAGGATTAAGTTCAGCCCCATCCAGCCCATTACTGACTTTAAGCACTGGCTCAGAGCATCCACGGTATCCTTGGAATTAGAGAGAAAAGAAATGTATAGCTGAGTTTAATCAACATATTGATGACATCACAGCTGGTACCCATTGTACACTGTGGTAAATCTCCCCAAAATAAGCAAACCCAGAGCTTTGGCAAAAACTTAGTAGTTAAGTTCAGAAAAGAACTAACAGCATCATAGGACTCTTGAGAAGTTAAAAATGAAAACAATAAGGACTGAAAAGCAATTATAGGGCAAATCCCTATAACTGGTCTAGTACCGTAATAAAGAGTATTTGATTTTATTTGAGGCAAATCCCCCTCCTCAACTGCACACAATTCAGTTTCACATGGGATGGTTCTTATCATCAAAAGATATTATGGTTTATAGCTAGCACCTCTAGGTCAGAAGGAAACAGCCCATACATCTGGAGGGGTGCTAGAGGGCCATCTGGTTCAGAACAGAAAAGTGTGGAGATGAGTGCAGCAACTCTCTGTGGGGAGTTCTGGCACTCTGGTTAAGCAATGAATGGCAGGAGCAGGTGACTACCTTATGATGACTTATTAAGTGATTATATAGTTATTAAATAGCATGGGGGATAAGAACGCTACAGCACCCCACAGGTGCCATGGGGGCAGAGCAAGACTCCCCCAATCCTACCTTCTGAGACTGAGCCCCCAATATTACCCAAAATACCATAGTACATTTCCCCTTGGTTCCAGTGCTGAGAAGCAGCTCAATAGGTTACTACGGTTTATAGTATCAAAGGCCTCTGAGAGGTCCAGCAGAACTATCATGGCCACTTCCTGCCTGTCTAGTTCTCAATTGTGGTCATCAATCAAGGTGACCAAATCAGTCTCTGTTCCAAAGCCTGGCCTGAAGCCAGATTGAAATGAGTTCAGAAAACCTATCTCTTCCAAGGACACCTGAGGCTGAGAGGCAACAACTCACTCAGGTTGGAAACTGCCTGAAAAATTTCTACCCTAGTAAAGCTCAGTGACAGGGTTTAAACTGCAAAATTTATCAGATTTGGGGCCTCTTTTGAGCTTGAGGCTCAGGCCGAATGGCCCTCCTGCCCTCCTCCTCTTATTGGCCTAGGTCATCTTTCTTGGCATGAGTTACTGTACTTGAATGTGAGTTTTCATGCATTTCCATTTGAACAATTTGCTATTGTGTTGTAATCTTGCAGTAGCGGAAACTGACGTCTGTATCGCAGGCACCGCAAAGAGCAGAGGAATCTTGCAGCAATAATGTCTTCAGTCCGTCCTCCAGCAGCTGCTTATGCTATCAAACTGAAGTGTGAGAGATGGGACCACATCAAAAGCTAGTCCAGGCTGTGACTTCCTGAATTATCAGTCAAACTAGACAACATATTGATTAAGCTAAAGGACAAGAATCAGTGACACTTTGGCACCTGTGCAACATGAACAATAGTGCTGCTACTTATCCCAGGAGCTATCTTTTTGGGCTTCCTGCTGTCAGTCTGTCTAGCACCTGCTGCCACCCTCCCTCCCCTTCCATCACCAAACCTTCTGGTGTGTGGTGGGGGTGGGGCTCAGCCTCTTCTTCCTAGATCCAATTGCTGTCTTTCTAAGCCAGCCACTAACTCCCCCCCCCCCGCCCCAGCAATAGATCCCAGTATTTGTGCACAGTAGTTAATTTCTCACTTGCTGTTTTCTGTTCAGTTCACTGGAGATACAAATCTTGCATAGTCCAGCTATTTACATGGTTATGTGTCACTTCTAACCTTGGGCTGAGCTCTCCACCAGTTCAGTTGACCCCAGTGGGAAAAGCAGACTATAAACATTAAAAAAGTCCTGGATAGCTTATGTGGTCTGGATAGCTTATGTGGTGGAATATCAGGAATTGTGGTCCAGACTGCTGAATGACAGAGACAGAAGGATTTCTCTCAGTGCAGGCATTTCTAAGGGAACATAGTATACCCCAAGCTCCAGAACAGAATGAGGTTGCTGAATGCAAAAATTGCTGTACAGTAGATGTGGTCAGATGCATGCTATTTGACTCAGGCTTTCCCTATAGGCATTGGAGAGAAGCTGCAATGACCGCTGTTTACTTGCAAAACATATTGCCAACCAAAGGATGAGAGAAAACTCCTTATGAGTTATGGCATAACAGAAAATCAAGTGTAGAACACATTAGGGTATTTGGATCCAAGGCCTATGTTCATATGCCAAAACTAGAACTATTCTCCAGAGAACAAGGAACATAGAATTTTAGACCCAAACACTAACTAAATTACTACAAGCAGAATGTGCAGTTTGATGAGCAACCAGCCTGCTTCAACAAATGACCACCCAGAAGGATATGGTGACAACAACCAAAAGGCTATCTAGAGATATTCTGTTTCTACCAGTGATCAGTTGACAAACTGAGAACAAAGAAAGTATAAATTTGTTTCCCCAGAACATCTGGTGTTCCGTGGTATGCTGCTGAATATAAATATTCTAAGTGCACAAGAATTTTTAACCCTGAAGTATTTCTTATGAAATGGGTTAAGTTTTATAGTGTGAGGTTTTCTCAGTGGGAGTGGGCACCCAAGAACTGGGATGGCAAGTTGAGCTGCTGATTCAGCAACACCAATGGTGCTGCAACAAGAAGTGACATCTGTTTCAGCTAAATCCTTCTCCTGCAACATTTAATTTTACTTCTTAAAATGAAAGATCTCCAGATGTTCCATGCTTAAAAGGATTGATTTCTGCTTTCGTATTATGTACCATCTGCTCTGTAGAAAGGCCCTGAAGTCCATCAAAAAAGGAAAATGAAAGTACATGCTGGGCTTAGGGCTATCTGTCTCTCTGTCATCTTCCATCCATCCATCCCTGCTCCTCCCCTATGAATTAGAAATAGACAAAAAAAAACCCCCATAAGCAAGTACAAAGAATATCTTCCCACATTAACTTCAGGGAATTCTCACGTGTTAGAGATTAAGGAGACGATTTTACAGGAAGCCCTGTCAATATAAAAATGAATCACAGTTTGGACCCCTAGTTAATACAGCACAAGTTGACAAAGTGGGGATGATTTCAAAGAAGAAGAAGAGTTGATTCAAGGGGGTAGCTGTGTTGGTTTGAAGAAGCATTTTGAGTCCAGTAGCACCTTTTAAGACCAACAAAGTTTTATTCAAGGCATGAGCTTTCGCGTGTGTGTACTTTTTATATCGGCTTTTTGTACCTGAAGAAGTGTGCATGCACATAAAAACTCATGCCTTGTTGGTCTTAAAGGTGCTACTGGACTCAAAATTTATTCAAGTTGTTTTTATACCCTGCTTTTCACTGCCCAAAGAGGCTTACAATCACTTTCCCTTTCTCTCCCCACAAAAGACACAACAGAGGTAAGTGGATACAGCTCAAAGAGAAGGTCACCCAGCTGACTGCATGTGGTGGAGGAGTGAGGAATCAAATCCGGCTATCCAGATGAGAGGCCATTGCTCTTAACCACTACACCATGCTTGGCTATACCAAGGGAAATGCTTTAATGAAAACCACCATTTGTGAAACAGTACCTACATCAAAGATCACAGCAGCAACACAGAAAGTGAATGCTTTGCTATAGGTAGGACATACCCAATCCATACAGAGAATCTTTGCCCTCAACTGACTAGGAACTGCTGGTCACTCTTTTCCTCAAATTGGCCATTACACATAACCCCCTACCATAAAATCCTTCTTGAGCTTCTTGGATCCAGAAAATTATTGGCCAATCTTTCCCTCCAGGGAGCAGGTTTCCAATCTTGTAGTCTTGTAATCTAGAGTCAAGTGATATCCAAGCTCTTCTAGACAAAAAGTATTGTTTTTTTTTTACCCATATGCATATTCTCTGAAGGAAATAAA
This sequence comes from Paroedura picta, assembly GCF_049243985.1. Taxonomy (NCBI): domain Eukaryota; kingdom Metazoa; phylum Chordata; class Lepidosauria; order Squamata; family Gekkonidae; genus Paroedura; species Paroedura picta. The sequence goes on along the minus strand of NC_135372.1, from coordinate 96,234,514 downwards.
TATGTAAATGAAAAATCATACACAGATATCTGGAGAATATGAATATGCCATATTCTAGAAGCATACAGAGTTGATATGACAAACATGGGCTGTACTGAATATTAGACAGTCTGAACTTAAATTTATCTTATCTGAAAGGGAATCCATACATTTTCCATTTACATGTGGAATTATCATGAGTTTTGATTTAATATTCTGGATGCTGTTTTTCCTTCAACAAAGGCTAGGTCAAAGGTCACACTGATATTAAATGGGGTTTGCAGACTATTATTAGTTTGCCATTTATTATTAAGATGCATGATATTCTTTTTTTCAGGCAAATATTTCTGAAATAAGCCTCCAATACCCTGCTATTGAAAGCTGAATCATCATTCCACAAACAGAATACATTTGGATCAGGAGAAGTACGGCCCTCTTACTTAAACAAGATGATAAAACACAAGATTTGACAATAAACCTTCATGTTGTGACAATAAACCTTCATGTTGCATCACCCTTAAATCAATCCTGTTTATTATTTTGGGTGGGCTCTTGTTGTTAAATTACTTACAGCCAAATTCTGCTTTTCTTCCTCAGTAGTATCTAGGGACTGCAGTATTTGCATTCCTTCTGCTGGGGGTTCTAAATTTCTATCTTCAAATGGAAGAAATTTCTAGAAGAAGCAGCTGGTTAATCTACTAAACATCTAGAAGTCTACTCTTTGCAATATTGGTACTGGGAAAAGGAGCTGGACTGCTTTGATGGACTGCTTGTCTAAAATAATATTAGAACAATATGTTTTTAGGTGGAAGGATAAAAATTGATCTTAGCACTAGAAGAATCCAGGGATAGAGAGCAATTATTTATTGAGCTTTCTTTAAGAAATGGTCGCAGGTTGCTATGTGAAACAAAATTCCAATGCGTGTAATGCTTTTTAGACCCTTTTTGAAAGTTTCCTTTGTGACTTTAATTTCCAAGCAATTACTCTGGGGACCTCTGCCTTTCATGGGTAATCATCTTAAAGATGATCATAGAAGACTGCTTATCAAATGCTGGAGATGACAACCTAAAGTCACTTCCTGGTGACCAAGGAATATTGGGCATTACTGTGTAATCCACCTTCATCTTCTGGAAAACTCACATAATGCATTTGGTAAGGACAAAAGAGGATCAATGTATTGGTCAGCTAGTAGTTGAGAAAAAGCTTCAACATCTACTATGTGATTTTGAGACAGATTGAAAATCTGTGCAGTGGAAATAACAATGAGTGGATATGAACTATGTCATTTGCTGGTGAAACACTACTGCTGTAAAAAAGAGTGGTAATGATTTCCCCCCATTTCCACTGCAGAGCCCCCCCCCCCAACTCCTGTTACCAGAGGTCCACTGAAGGCATGACTTTGGGGAACATGGATGGCTGAAGTGGGGGGCAGGAGGTACAAAGTGCACTTAGGTACAAATGCCACTCTTGTTCTGGGTAAGACAAACAAAATTAGAAGCTCTGATATACTAAGAGAGGGATACAAAGTTGATATTTTGGCAGGATTAATCTATGAAATAAATGGAACACTCCTCAGGCATTACAATGTCCTTCTGGAGTTTTGAGGGAATACTGTTTTAAAGTAAAAAAAAAAACTCTTCTCAGATTACATATGAACACTAGATCTCCTTTTCCTCCTCCCCTGACCACATGGATTCCCACAAGGAAATTCAAAACTTCAAGGGGCTGTCACAAAGTGCCAATCATTAAGGGAGGGATGGTTTAAATTGTTTTATAGATTGCACATCACCACTAAAGTTCTAGGTAAAATATAACCAAATGTGGATAGCAGATATTGGAAGTGACAAAAAACAATAGGTTCATACTATCACATGTGGTAGAAGTGTGAAATGGTTCAAAAATGTTGATTAAGACACATGGGTTGATGCAAAAAATCATGAAATGTGCATTTCCTATGAATGCTAAATATATGCCATTATGTTTTCCCCCATAACTTACTGAAGCAACTAAGAGAAATTTTCTTCTTTGCAACCACTGCTGCTAGATTAAACATAGCGACAAAATGGAAGAAGCCAACTCTACCAGGAGCAGATGAATGGACAAACAAGAGGGGAGAATTTTCATCAACAGTGAAACTGAGGAGCCTTTTAAATAAAGAATCACCAGAAAAGTTCCAGTAATGTTGGGAATGTTTTTTAGAATGTCAAGATGCATAATGAATGCAATTGGCAAACCAGTAAACTGTTAAGGATGAGAGTGTAACAGGAAAACATATGGACCCTCCCTCCCATACCTGTCACTCCTTCCTACCTTTTCTAAACCAAATAAAATGTCTATTAAAACAAACAAACAACAACAAAAAATTCAAGGGGATGTGAACTTACTTAAAAGCTTAAAAATATACTTTGTTTACATCCAGAACTATATCTTTCTCCTCCTCTGATACCCAAGGGGGAATCTCAAATGTCCAGGTTTTGGGAGTGGTAGGAAGGCTGGCAAATGGTAAACAAGACTGGCCCCAGAGGTAGAATACTTCCTTTGTCATTTATGGGGGACTTAAAAGCTTTGAGTCATAGGCGTGAGTCTATTAGTGCATAGGAGTATCCTGGTACTCTTTTGTCTTTACTAAATTTGGGGATATTTTGAGCTACAGCAGGAGGGGGAGGGGAGTAAATCCATGTGCTTCAGGTGGAAATCCTTCCATCTGTGGAAACATTCTGCTGGATTCAAACAGTGGCTTTCATGGAATTAGAAGGATGTCTTGCTGACATATTGGGAGGGTTAGAAGACTCACCAGCCTTCTAGATGGATAGCTTCTGCTTCCAGGTTTTCTGCACTTTGCTGGTATATGTGTTGCTTGGAAAATGCATGCAGAGAAATCTTCACAAAACTATGAAAAGCTAATATAATGTTCTGATATTAGGTCTGTGAGATTGCCCTTGTGTAATGGTTGTGGCCTGCCCAGGCCTGCCCAGAAAGATGGTCCATGTACATAACAGTACACCATCCATGTCTAACTCATGTAGTTGATGAATATCTGTTTTTAAATTATGTATATGAATGAGGGACATTAACCTTCATCCCTGTTGAGAAGACCATGCCAGATCATACCATCTGCTACCAAATCTGCTGGCTGTGATCCCAGTGGACCCTTTCACTTTTCCAGATGTTGTAAACCCATCTGGAAGTTCTGGCAAAAGTCACAAAGAGTAAAAGGAAAATGCCCTTCCCCCTTTGCTTAAAGTCTCCATTCTTTTGCACACCCAGGTATCTCTGCTGAGCATATAACCAGGACCTTGTAGTTTACAATAACCAGCCCTACAAAGTAGGCCAGTTCCAAATAACTTGCTGATTGTATTCCAACTGTTCCCTCTCCTCCCTCTTCTTGCCCACATCTGCATTTTTGTTGATAAGTCATCCCCATTTGCCTCTTTCCAGAGGAATAGATGGATCCTTCCCAGCCCATCCAGCTTGATCTTAGGTATCCAAGCAAAATTATGCCCCTACGGGTATCTCACATGGCAGGGGCTGCAAGTAGTCTCCAGTCCTCCAGATTGGTGGTAAATAATGTCTGCTACTGGTGACTTACTGGTTGGCTGATAGTCACCCTTCTAGGATTTCCCCCCCCCCCACCGCTTGTGAAAGTAGTGGTTTATGGATTTCAGCTTAGATGCAGCTATAGCTTTACATTCAAATCTCAAATTTTGATATAAATAACGGTGGAAGTGACCAACAGCAGCCAAATGGACAGGGTACTCTGGCACTGCATTTTGACCTTTGCCTTGAAGGAGAATGAAACTCAGGTCCTCCACTTGAAATGCAGATGAAGCAGGTGGTGGCAAAATGAATCCTTACTTTCTTTCCAAATAGTCATACCAGTTGCTATAAATCCTAGAATTGTGGAACTCTTGGGTCAGGCAGCTTCCATCCATCTATGCCATGGCTTACTATTTTTTCTTAATCTTCCTTTTATTCCTAGAAGTTTTTGAAATATTAAATAGAAACATAACTAAAACAAATTCTTTGTCTCTTTCTCTCGGTACCAGTAAAAAACCTGATAGGAAGACACAATCATCAATCAGTACTATGAAGAAAGTGCAGTTTTCCCAGAGTATGTCTGGCATGCTTTCACACATGCTAAATAATGCAGTTTCAATCCACTTCAGTGGTCATTTGCAAGTGGATTATACCATTTCACACAGTAAAATCCAGTTGCAAAGTGCATTGGAAGTAGATTCAAAGTGCTTTATTTAGTAGTGTTAAAGCGCCTAAAGTAATATAATCCTATCCTGTTGTGTCATTGAGTCTTGGATCCTTCAGGTTCATTTTCTCTATGCAATACTCTGGGAAGCCATAGTGTCTGATCTCCAGCTGCTGTACCCATTTCATGGGGCACCTGCTCCACTTGTTCAAGTTCCCAGGTTTTCATGTGCCATTCATTTATAGCTGGAGAGCCTTCTTTATTTGCTTTTAGAAGGTATGTTAAGAACATTTCATTTCAGAAAGCTGTTATCTCACCATGTCATTATTTTTCAGCTGGAGAATTGTTGTTTTTAATTCTGCCTTATAGAATTTTTATAGGGCTTATAAGGATGGTCTCAGGGGTTTTAATATGCTTTTATTGTTTAATTTTGTGGAACAGGATAGAAATCTAAGAATGAAAGCCCAGCTCAAAGAGTTGCTGTTGTATAAATGGGGAATGAGAGCTTTAACTCTTACGAATCCAGCTTTCCCAAACACTTGGAGTTGGTGGGCAGTATTTGAATCTCCTTGGCACATGGACAGAAATTCAACATTTTTTTTTTGCTGTCATATGCAACTCCTTCTTCCTGCACAGCTCTCCATCCAGATTGCATTGCCTGGAACAGTATATTCTGCCTCTGAAATCTGAACTGCCTTGATGTACCTTGAATTCTGATATTGCCTCTAAGAGTGGAATGAAGGGCTTTTTTCTATATACATACTCAACATCTTTTAACATCAAATAATGATGTGCATGTATGCATGTTTGCATCATCACTGATCAAATGCCCCAACTATATATTTCAGGGATACTCATGTGTGACATCACAATAGGATTAGTTCATATGTTCAGTCATCACATGGTCACAAGGAGGTCAAATAAAGTACACAAACAAATAAAACAGACTACTGACTACTATTGGGAATGTCCTGTAGAACAAGACACATGTATCAATAGGAGCAAAAAGAACAACAGTATGCAGATCTGTCTGTCCTGATGACTGATAGTGCTCAAGCTGTGATTGATATAAATATTTTTTACCAAGTTCTGAATTGAGATGCCTTCACACAGGGCTCTGCAGAAATTTTTTCTCCATGATGTGATCTCAGATGCATAGGGGCTGTGTGTGAATCATAAAAAGGAAGGCTTTATGGGTCTTGGTAGTGACATAGGATGTCAGCTTCACAGGAAAAGACTGCAGCATCTGCCCTGCCCACAAGGTTGCATCTGTTGGGGAGGGGGACCCACCAACTCTGTTAGCCTGAGAGGATCTCCTTGGAAAAGGAAGTAGGGCTGACAATACAATTGTTTCTTACATTTTAAAATCCTGCCCTTTCCCCAAAGATCTCAGGGTGTCATTCATGGATGGGTCTTCCTCCAAACACCCTGGTGAGATAGAGAACAGCCAGCCCAAATTCAGTCAGTGAGCTTTGACCTGGCTACTTCTTACTGCCATGACTGTTCAAAGGCCAATCTGGCTGTTGCAAACTGTTAAACACTTCCCTTCAGCCCTTTCCAGTTGTCTTGACATCTGTGAGCTGTACATTGTAATTTTGGGTCTGCCTTTGGCATCTTCATACCATCTAGGAAATCTCTATAAACCTCAGGACCAAGGCAAGATTTGGGGTGGGAGGCATCTGGAAGAATGCTGAACCCTTGTAAAGGCTGGGCTTTTAATTTGGGATCACACAGTGTATCAGTTTCTCAAGATCATTTTTTCGTTGTTTGGAAGGAAAAACTAATCCATCAAACTGCTTTTACTTATTGTCCGTGGCATTGTCCAATTTCATGCTTCCTTATCCTTCTTGCAGACCCGTCCTTTTATTTTTCACTCATTCTCAGAAAGAACCCCTTCATGTCACAAGATGATGGATCTTTCCCACCACTTTCTTGTATCAGAGGCGTGGTGCGGTTGTTAACTTGTTGCTGGAAGGGAGCTCAACACAGGTAACCTTTCATTCAAGATGAGCCCTTGTCCCATGATAAGAGAGTTAGCAGACCTTGTTGTTGGCTATTTCTTACATGCATCTTTGGCATATAAGGAAGTGCTTCACTAAGACCCATTATGCACGGGGGGAATAACGCACATTCGGGGTGGAATGGTGGCGACTAAAATCACCGATAATACACGGAGCCGGCTACAACTGGCCGCAGCTTCGGTGCATGCCGCCGAAAAAGCCACGTCAGTGAAACGTGGAAGAAAGCGCAGCTTCCGGGTGACCGGGGCGCAACCAGAAGCGGTGCCGGGATCGCCACGTGCATAATTGGTTACTCTGGGTTTTGCCGCCGTCGCGCCCCGTCCCGTGCATAACCGGTGTGCTTCGCGTCTTCCCCCTCCGTGTTTTCCATGTGCCCCGAAATCGCCGTTTCGGCGCTCGTGCATAATGGGCCTAATAATGACAGGCCTTACATCAGAGGCCCTTTTAAATTGTCTTATTTGTGAAATCCGGGCCATGTTTTATTATAGTTCCTATCGCTCTGAACAAGATGGGAGTAATTAAACTCATGCTGTCATTTTACTCAGCTTTGTTCAAAGCAGGGTTTATTTTTAAGTATTATAGATGTGGCACAGGCTTCTCACACTGAAGTCAAGGCTCCTTTTGGGCACATGCTTCTATTTTTTGCTATAACCTGGATGGCACAACTGCCTCTGTGCTAAAACAAATGAGAGCTTTAGCCTTCACTGGGAGTTTTGTTAGAGAATATTTTGCTATTAAGCTGGGTATTTCCAGTGTGAAGAGTCACGTTGCAGCTGCCAAGAAGACTTATCTTGGCTAGGATAATATTTTTGTTCTCTTTACTAAGGCTATGAGGAGTATGTACTTAGAAATGCAATGCTGACAGTGAGGATTTAATGTCTTACGGCTGTAGAAGTGGCAATTATATTTTGTGGGTATAATATGAACAAGGGATTTTCAACACTAAGCGCTAGGATTTTTGAATGCTGCAGAATGTCAAGGTTTATGCTGAGAATTATGAGTGACTCTGAGTATGTGCAGAGTACCTTTCCCTTACCATTGAACAACAGGTTCTCATGTATTGAGTAGCCTAGTGTCCTGCAAGATCTGTCCCAGCATGCCCTTTTCTGGAAAACACTTATTGTTGATATTTTCACAAAAGAAAAAGACACACTTTTTAAAGCAAGTGCAGAGGTACACTGGTGCCCTAACAATGGCAATAAGCATACAAAATATGTGAATTACTTGTGTGAACGGGTAGCCATAGTTGACTGAAGCTAATTTGAAATAACTTCAAAACAGACATTTCTATGCAAGCCAGAAGGGATGTTTTCATATTTACATATCAGTCTATTGAGTGGAAGTGGCACAAAAGATGCCTACTGGCTCAGCAAGTCCTCTCTTAGTTGTCTAATTTTGTTTAGGGTGGATGTAGGACTGCACAATGAATACTTAATGTCTCTGCACTTCCTTTTGTTTGTATTTAACTTAGCAACCTTTCTACAGTCAGTTCTTCTTCATGAGCAGCATAAGACCTTGTATAGTACAGTGATGAAGTATAATCATGCAGACTGAGTCCACTCTAGGCTCTTCAGGTTTAATGTGGGGGAGAAGGATTCTAGCCTAGTTCTCTCCTTGACATGCTGCTTTTCTATATGTAGGGATTTTTTAATGGCAGAACATTTAGCCATGTGAGTTCTTGTGTGCAGTATGAAGTAATACAGCTCAACCATGGACTTTTCTCCTAGAGAAATAGGTTTACCTATAAAAGAAATTCCTGGTTCAGAAATCTGCCTCATCCATGAATTCAGTGACCATCCTGAAGCAAGGAACTGTCTTTCATCCTTCTGCTCTACAATAATAATATTTGGCCAGCCTTACAGTGTCATTCTCTCTGCTGCTCATGGACTTGTGGTCAAATGGGGTAGGTTCCCCTGATAGCCAGTAGGTGGTGTTAGTGTGTCACACCCAGACTGATTCTGCTCAAGAAATTTGACCCTGTACAGCCTCTTATTGCTCACGGGTTTTAGTGATGCTTCCACATGACATTGGCTGCAACCAAGAGCTCTCCAGTGGGTGGTGTGAGTTTTCATCCAGTTTGCTCCGCAATGAGAGAAATCGCAAAATCCCGATTTCCCTCTTCTTGTCATGCTGCAAATCAGGGCACGAACAGGGGCAAGCCTGTCTGGAGGAAGAAATGCATAATAGTCTTGGTAGTGTTTTGTCCGCCCTTGCACCTGCCCTGCTCTCTCCATTTCCTGATCAAAACTAAAAAATAAATGAAATTTAAAAAAATGGTGTGGTCTGTGGACCACAAAGCGATGTGCCCTCACTTCAAATAAAATATTCTCTTCATTGTGCATGGTAACATTAGGATCAGGCAGTTAAAATGCATTACTTTTTGTGTTTTCTGGCAGCGGGGTATGAATGGGGGAAGGGGGGGCATGTGATGCAGCAGCCTTCTCCCTGTTAGCTTGGCATCCATACACTTTGTTTTAAATCTTTATTGTTAACACACAATCATCAGGTCCTGTTACCATGGCCAGCATATCACAAATCTACCTAAATATAAAGAGAGACCAGGGCAAGTAGAATTCTTTCAAAGAAAGATAAAAATATCTCTGCATTACTATTAATTTGGTATCCTGCCACCATTCTGTTCAGGACCTACACACTGTCTAGGTACTCTGTGGGATTTTTCTGTATGCTCGTGTGACATATTTTATTGTAAATAAAACCCCATATAAGAGAAAATCCAGGCTTGAGCTCTCAAACTGGTTTCCCCCCAAGCCAAGTAAAGAGCTAGACAAAAGGGGGCAATCATAATAGAGAAGAAATCTCACCATTAACAGCATTTATCAAACAAAAGGAGAATTCCTGATCTCTAGCTAATGCAAGGGTTCCCTATCTTGGGTTTGCAAGAAGGAAGGAAAGAACCAGGAAGAACAAAAAAGGAAGTTTCTGGTATTATTGGTAAGAAAATGGCTCTGCACTTAAATGAGGGGTTGAAGAAAGGAAGCATAAGAAATAATTTTAAAGGCACATGTAATATTTGTTTGATGTATAGCAACCATCAGGTGATCTTATTGTGCTCAGTGCCATGAAATGCTTCAGCTTTCCAACTATGCATGTTAAATCTTTATGAGACAGAACATCTTTTCCCCCTGGCCAGCTGGCAACCTTACCTGAATAAGAACAGTTCACTGAAACACCTGTACTACCTTACATTAGTATATAATGTCCCTTTAAAGCCAGACAGAAAGATTTCCTCTTGCTGAGGATAGGATATTTTAGTTCTGAGAGAGCATGCAAAATAAGAAGTCATTTTTATATTTTAATAATTTAAGAGAAATAAAATCATAATAGAAATATAGGAGGGTTATGTAGAATCATAGAGTTGGAAGGGACCTTCTTGGTCAGCTAGTCCAACCCCCAGCACTATGCAGGACACTCACATCCCAATCGCTCATCCACTGTAACCTGACACCCCCTTGAACCTTCAGAGAATCAGCCTCCCAGTCAGATGGCTACCTAGCCTCTGTTTAAAAATTTTCAAAGATGGAGAACCCACCACCTCTCAAAGAAGCCTGTTCCACTGAGAAACTGCTCTGACAAGAACTTATTCCTGCTGCTTAGATGGAATTTCTTTTGAATCAGACAGAATTTCTTTTGTTTAGACGGAATTTCTTTTGAATCTTCACCTGGGAAAGGTTCTAGTGCTGTATTAGATTGCTGTAATAATTCAGGATTCCATGTGAAAGTGTGAGAGGTGCCTACAAGCGAGAGCAGGCATGGAAGAGTTGCCGGAGAAATGTCCCCACCCCTTTGCCATGCAGGTGAACATGCAGGATGAGGGAAGCAGAGCCACAGTAGACAAAATGGGAGGAGGGGAGCAGGAAAACAGGATTTCTCCTGTCTAATAGGGCAGGATAACTAACCTTTAACTATATGCCTAGAGCAAAGGGGGGTGGGTTATCACTGTTTTCATCCTCTTTGAGAATTGTGTAATTTGGTCTAGGAGTGTCTCATCCAAGTCCTCTGACTGGCTCGGTGGTCTATAGCAGACCCCCACAATAATATCATTCTCATTTCCTATTCCTTTTATATTTACCCAAATATACTCAACTGAACGTTCACATTCAAATAGCTGTATTTCTTCACAAGTATAAAGATTCTTAACATATATCACTACACCTCCCCCCTTCTTTACTTGTCTGTCCGTTTTGAATAGATTGTACCCCTCGATTCTAGTATTCCAATTGTGAATATTATCCCACCAAGTTTCCATGATTCCTATTAGGTTGTTTTTCTTTTTTGTGGAGTGCACATATTCAATATGTCTAACACCAGCAAAACAACATAGGGGTTGTGTTGATTGTTGCTAGTCCACATGGCACAGCTGGGGGAAGAGCAGGATCACCATGGGTGACAAAATCCCACAAAAGCACAAACCAAATAGCTCCAAGGGGTGTTATTGATTCCTTTCTTGCCCTTTCCCCCAACTCTATAGGATACTGACCTCTACATGTAGCCATAGCTGATGTGCATTTTGGTCACTAGAGGGGGATAGTACCACAGTATCTCTGACAGACCTCAGAAAAGATCTGTTCTTGCAGAAAGAGGGGGTTATGCTATGGAATGTGGCTTAGGTCTCAGTTGGTCAAGAGGGAAGCAGAATGAAAGCTTGTGGTGTGTAGCTGCTTTTCTTCCAGGGATTTGGGGGCCATTGGGAAAATGGCTGTGCTATTTCCTTTCTAGCATTCCATCTCCATTCACCTGGCAAGTGGAATCAATACGCAGTATAATTACTTTAGCAAAGGAAAATCCATGCAATCATTTCATTTTATTACAATCCAAGATCAGTCAATATCAGCGTAAGAGCACACGCTAAATAGCAATAAAACTTATAAAGACAATGAAAAGTCTTAAGGTCATTCAGCAGAAGGAAAATCCACGATAGCCTCAAATTCTCAGCCCTACTCTACTGAAGCTGATCTTTTGTTATAAAATTCTGAGGCATAAACATTTGATGCCTGTGAGGAGGCCACTGTATAACTTAAGGAGACATTTGGGAAGGAATACGATCCGTTATTGTTACTTAAGGGAAAGAACACCACCTGGAGAGACAGAGTTGCTCTCTCTGGGAGAGTTGTGGGTCACATGGGGTCAGAAGCATTCTGGTGTTGAGGATCCTAATTGGAGTGATTAGTTTCTGCTCCATATACCGCCTTAGAATAAACTACATAGAACTGAGGGGTGGGGGGTCAAGTTTGGATCTCCAGATGTATAATTGAGCTGTGAAACACAGCTGTAGAAGAGGGGAACAAAGATACCACTGAAGGGGAGGGGGAGTTAGTTGTTAATCCCATACCATTTCCCCAGTAGGAAATACCTTTACTTTCCTGCTGTTTTACCCCCAAAGAGAAAGAAAGAATACAAACAGAACACAGGGATCTATATTGTAACTGTCTTTTGTCTGAGACAGGCCTAATTTAGCTGAATGGAACTGTTTCTAATCATAAAAATTGCATGGCAGGAAGAGTTAACTCACCTTTCCAAGTACCGTGGCCCCATTGCATTGCATTACATTGCATTGTGGCCTCTTGCACTGTGGCTGCTTTTTGTCCCTCAGTTATATCTTTGGGAATTCAAAGATGGCTCTTTGGCATCGCATTTGGTTTGGCCTTTAGTTTAAAATCTTTCTTGGCCCAGGGCTTTCTTGTGATCAGCTAACTTGCAAATAGCCATTTGTTTTGTCTAGCACAAAAGCTTCCCTTTAAAGATGCATTTTTATTGCAGAGGTTATTGTGCTTGCCAGGCACTCAAATTTCAGTATTGTACACAATGCAGTTCTTCCTAGAGAGCAGTAATGATGGCAGAGCTCCCTACCAGGATCACACTATTCTAGGATCTCATATTTGTGGTGTGTGTGTGATTAAAAAAAAAATCCTCCATCAGCTTTATCACACCTCCCACCAGACAGTTCTAGTACAGGAAGATTCTTCCAGCAATTTTTTAATGGAGTGAACAGCAAGAATGTCCGGCTGTGTGTGTGTTTTTAAAGCTTTAATTTCAGCATTTTATTTTTTAAATGGTTATTCTCAATTGTGCTATTGGTTGTTTGCACTCGAGGTAATATAGTTCACCGTTTTATGCCCTTTCCTAACACAGCATCTGCAGCACCAAGGCTGCAAGCAATGGCAAGGAGATTCTGAAGTGATGGTTCCTTTCTCAAACAGAAAAGCCACGGTCTCCTATCAGCAGTGGTTCTGCCCCCATCACTGCAAGCATTGACAAGGTTGTGAAAGTAAGTGTCTCTGTGCCTTTAACTCCTTCTTCGCAGCAGCCTTTGCTTGGGCATTGGGGGAAGAGCTGAAAGATGGGGAGGTGAACTGTTGGTACAGATGGTGCATTTGTTTTCTTTGTGCTTGAAAGGGTTTTTTAGGTTGTGCAAAAAAGGGTGTATTTGCTGCACTGCTTCATGTAACTTCATGCAATAAACAGAGCCCTGTTGCTGTAAGGACTGGAATGGTATGATTTCATCACTTTAGAATTGTGCAAAATTTGGGCGCTTGTGTTCTTATCACTATGGTCTCCTGGCCACTGGCCAAGTGACTGACTATATGATGGTTAAAGCTCACTGTGCTTCAATGAGTAGCAAAGATAAGGTGACCAGATTGTCCCACTTTTGGAGGGACATCTGGGGGCACCTGGCAAATTGTACTTGTGTTGAAATTTATATATATATATATATATATATATATATATATATATATATATATATATATATATATTACAATACTATTTTTGCGTTCTATGAAACTTTTTGTTGCTCCATATAGACCAAATTTTTTATCAAGGACCCCCCCCCCCAGTCAATGGTGTCCCACTTTACCAATGTTAAAATCTGGTCACCTTAAGCAAAGAGGCAGTGGCGCAAAGCAGCATGCAGCATTATCCCTGGGCGGGTCTGAAAAATTCTATCTCAGAGAAAAGCTTACAGAGATAGCAAAGATTTCCTGTACCTGCAGCATCTTCTTTTTGACAATGTTGTTTCCAACACAGAAAGAAATTAGGTCAAGGTAAATCAACAGGCAGACTTCACACGTGTATCCTTTGGTCCCATTATATTAGTCTAGTGCTCCGGACCATTACGAAGAAATCAGAGAATGTAACAAATCTCTAGGCAACAGCATAGGGAAAATGTGGTTGCTTTAGCAACTTTTGTGCAATTCATTCTAGTCTAGTAGTTAAAGAGTGCCTATCACTTGGATGCCATTAACAGAGAGAGGAGGTTGTCACGAGGTGGTACGCTATGGACCACATGTCGGAGTACCTTTATGGCTTGCAATAAATTGTACACGAGGGATTGCAGTTTAAGAGCCCCCATGAATGAGAATCTATTATGGACTAAGCCAGCAAATGTGGGCTTTCATCAGAGCTTCATTGATTTGATTAGCATATATTGTTTAGCAGGAAATGATTTATAGATCTTTTTCAAACAATTTGGATATCAGTTATGAAATATATAAATAACAGATGATGTTTGAATTTTGCTTGGACCTAGTTTTCAAGATCCATGTACCAATCTGGTTAGCTAACTATTTTTGAGCACAATTCCAAGGGCTGGTTGTTATGTTCAGAATTGTGTGTGATCTGGGGCCAAGGTACCTAAATGACTGACTCCTCCTGTAATATCCAGCCTGCTAGTTAATATCTACGTCTCATGTCTTGCTGTCCATGCCCCTACCTTCAGAGGGGTAACTGGAGAGGCCTTTTCCTGTGGTGGAACCTCGCCTTTGGAATGCCCGTCCACTTGAAGCATGCCAGCCAAAACACATCTTTTAAATCCAGGCTTTTAATTAGAGGTTTATCTTACCAGCTTTGAAATAGCCTGTTTCTATTTCATAGATAGTTTTATGCTGTTTATCATAGAATCATAGCGTTGGAAGGGTCCGTACAGGCCATCTAGTCCAACCCCCTGCTCAGTGCAGGATCAGCCTAAAGCATCCAGGATAACTATCTGTCCAGCTGCTGCTTAAAGACTGCCAGTGAGGGGAGCTCATCATCAGAGGTTTGTTTAAATCCAGAGGCTTGTACACATAAGCTGCCATAAGCAGGACTCTGAAGGCGCAGCATAGAAATAAATAAATAAATGCCACAGTGAGATGGTGTTTAAAAAGGTAAAGGTATCCCCTGTGCAAGCAACGAGTCATATCTGACCCTTGGGGTGACGCCCTCCAGCGTTTTCATGGCAGACTCAATACGGGGTGGTTTGCCAGTGCCTTCCCCAGTCATTACCGTTTTACCCCCCAGCAAGCTGGGTACTCATTTTACCGACCTCGGAAGGATGGAAGGCTGAGTCAACCTTGAGCCGGCTGCTGGGATTGAACTCCCAGCCTTATGGGCAAAGCTTTCAGACGGCTGCCTTACCACTCTGCGCCACAAGAGGCTCATGAGATGGTGTTTAGAAGTTGAATAAAAGCAGAAGGAGGAAGGTCTGGCTTTTTCAGGGCAGAGCAAAGAGCGTCTTGTGGCAAAGGCACATAGGTAAGTATCCAAGTGTGTTTCCAAGAAATAGAATGGGAAATTGGATTTATAATCACAGGGCCAACCAATCAGAACCTCCCGAGATGGTCTAGACACACATGCTGGAATATGAAGGTTCCCATCCTGTGAGATGAGAAGTTAAATGTAATCTGACTGCAAAATTTTAAAGATGATAAACTTATTTTAATAGGCATTGGAAAAATGTGGAACTAGAATATGAGTAGCTAAACCTCCCCTTGGTAGCTTTTGTTCTTGCTAATTTGTAAAGACTTTTCTGTAATTGTCATATTGGGAGCGGAGGGAACATCATGTGCTCACTGGCTGTCACAGTTAATTTAGCCAGAAAGCATTTTTTAAAAAGGAGTGAAAGAGAGAGGGAATTTGCTGTTATCAAATGGTTCTGTGGGTTAAAAACAAAAGAACACATTTCAAATGGTAAGAATGTGTCTGCTTCCTTTCCCCCTCAGGAAATGTATGAATTTGATGTTTGAGAACATGATCACATTTTGGGAATGGTGTGTGTCAGTGGAAGGAGCCAGGGCACAACTTTCCCTCTAGCTACTTGTACAATAACAGATGGGACACTGTGAAAAGCATGCAGGAAAAGGGATTTCCTGGACTGAATACTTCCCTGCTCACATCCACAGGAAATTCTATTTGATGTAAAAAATTCCAGATCTTGCTCTTATACTGTGGTCAGATTCAGAATGAGCCTCCAAAAGAGTTTATTATGTGAAAGATAAAATTGTTAGCAGCATAATTAACAGCACAACAGTGCATGACCTGATTAAAGAGTAGATAAAGACTTATTTAGGAAATAATATACTTGATAAGAAAGAGGAAAGACAGAGATATGTGGCACTTCTGAGAAGGAAGGGGAAATTGCCCTAAGAGTAGCTATCTGGAGACAGACAAGAAATTACACTGAACTGGAGAGAAGGTGCTGACCTCACTATGCTATCAAATTGTCATCTTGTTGCTCCCTGCCGTCTCTTCTTTGTACACCAGACGTTGCCTCTTCCAGCACCCTATCTCAAGGTCTAGTTTAAAAATCCCACAAGTTTCATCTTATGTAGATTTTCAAACTTTTCTTGAGAAAGAGGCTTGATGAGTATATCTGGAATTATTTCATCCGTAGGGCAGTATTCCAACTCAATAATCCCTCCTTCCATCTGAGACTCAAACCTGAAAGGGTACAATGGTGTATGAAGACATGCTGGCTCAAAGCCTTGAAATGAGCTGAGACCCAAACAGAAACTAGCATGCAATGATGTGGTTGCTCAAAGCCCTGAATATGGTCGGCCATGTACATCAATCAGCCTAATGAGCAGCCTAATCTAGGCATTGCCACTGTCCCCATTTTACCTCTTGTGTGCGGCTCTCTTTCCTGCCTTGCCTCTGGTTGGCTGGGTGCTGCCCCTTCCACCTCGAGGGCCAGCTTGGTGTCATGGTTTAGAGGGATGGACTCTAATCTGGAGAACCAGGTTTGATTCCCCACTCCTCCACATGCAGCCTGCTGGGTGACTGTGGGCCAGTCACAGTTCTCTCAGAGCTCTTTCAACCTCACCTATCTCCCAGGATGCTTTTTGTGGGGAGAGGAAGGGTAGGCAATTGTAAGCTACTTAGAGACTCCTTTGGGTAATTAAAAATGGTACAAAAACTCATCTCTTTCTCTTATGTGAAGCTTGGGTGGTTTGGGCTCAGCCCTTCTGTCAGAGGCCTGGTTGGCCCAGTGGTGGTGGGGAGGCATCAGCCCTCCAGGATCATTCAGGTGCTCTCAGTGGTCATTTCCCCCAGTCTATGAGCTAGATCAGACTGAGAATGTGGAACGGCCCAAGGTCACCAAGGTCACCATTCTACATCAGAATGGGAATTCAGGGTCCTTGTTGTTGTTGTTGTTTATATGGGGGCTGTTGTTGAATAATAGTCAGGCCTTGGTAAGTCATGCAAGATCACTCATAGCAAGTTGCTTGGTGATTGCTACTGTGCCTCATCTTTCATTAACAGAAACTACACCTGTTGTGGTAGCTTAGTAACAGCCACAGAGGCAACCTGTTTCTTAAAGCTACAGGTGCTCCTTTTGTAATTTTGGGTCTTTTAAATACCCCAATTTATTTTTTTAAGATTTTGGATTTTCTGCAAACCTGGGGTGCTTTTTAGCTATATAGAAAGATCTGCCTTTCTGTTCACAGGTGCTCATCTCCAGATTTAAGTATCAAATTTAGCTGGCTTGGATATTAAAACATACATTTAGGGACTCCTGAGAATTGTGTGGGGAGATTCACCCACATGCACCCTGACTACAGCTTTGTCATGGCAGTAGCACTTCCATCCACATGACCCCAGATTTGCTGCCTCAACAAAGGTAGCAATGACAACGACAGCTCCCCCAGCCCCTCCCAGCCGATCTCTCCCCAGCTTCACTGCCGCTCTCTGAGCCCTCACCAGCCTCAGTGTGGCTTCTGGCATGGCTCCCGAAGATGCTAGTGCTGGGCAGGCTGGGGGAGAGCCACCACCGGTGAGGTGGTGAAGCAGGGGTCAGACAAGTTGGGGTAAGGCACCACTGCTACTATTCACTGAAGCAGCAAAACTGGGGCCAAGTGGGTTGAGTGGCCTGCCAGAGCCTAGGTCCTCTTTCCTACCCCCCTTCCAATGCACATTAGTGAAATGATCAATGGCTCCCCCTCACCACTCCAACAGAGAAACATTGTCTGCACATGCTCAGACAATATACCTTTGACTGGGGTACTCAAGTCCCCTCACCATTTTTTTCACAGGTTTTTAGACTTTCTGCAGTCCTTGGCACCTCCCCCATATTTGGAGGAAAAGCTTCTCCATCTGACCTTGATGCACGAATATAAGTATCCAAAATTGGGGCATAGATGGCTATTAGATATATTTATGAGGAAGTAAGATATAAACAAGAGCCTCTTGTGGCGCAGAGTGGTAAGGCAGCCGCCTGAAAGCTTTGCTCATGAGGTTGGGAGTTCGATCCCAGCAGCCGGCTCAAGGTTGACTCAGCCTTCCATCCTTCCGAGGTCGGTAAAATGAGTACCCAGCTTGCTGCTGGGGGGTAAACGGTAATGACTGGGGAAGGCACTGGCAAACCACCCCGTATTGAGTCAGCCATGAAAACGCTAGAGGGCGTCACCCCAAGGGTCAGACATGACTCGGTGCTTGCACAGGGGATACCTTTACCTTTAAGATATAAACTGAGGGAACTTCCATCTTTGCAAGAGAGGGGGTGATTTCTGTCCTCCCACTTTCCCTGTTGTGCAGTTCCTGAGACTTTCCTGAGACCCCCAAAAACAAAATTTCAGGGAGAATCAGTGAAATAAAGTGGGAAAGTCCTGCTGTGCAAATTCCACTCTGCGAGAGGATCTTGTTGAATTCAAGCCACCAGAATGGACTTGGGTTTTGGTTACATTTGCATAAATGGAAATGAGATAAATTCATATTCAGATAAGCTCATGGTGACCAAGAATTTTAGTTCCAGTACTGATCAAAGAGGACAATTGATATTTAATATTCAGTGGTGAAAGAGTAATAGTGTTTTGAAAATATGCGCTGGCTTTCCTAAGCGCTCAACATAGCTTGTGTACACTGCGTACACATTGTCATTCTTACCATAGCTTACAAGGTAGGCCAGTACCAGTATTTCCCAGGGGCAGGCTGAGTGGTTGTGGCTTGTGCAAGTGAGGTTAAACTAGAGACTTCTTGGCTCACAATTTGTGCTTTTAAGTATAATTTGTTTCCTCTATTTTTTGTCTGCAGAAACAATGAATAATGCAAACGGGGTTGAATTCTAAATTTGGCAGTGGGCACCTGGGCACAGTGATCTAGGTAATTGCAGGAGCTAGAAAGGGCAGAGTCAGCGGAGTCATTGAGCTAAAGCTTTAGAGAAGACAGGATTGCACCTAAGCTGAGGAGAAGTGTAGGGTCCTTCAATGGTGTTATCATTAGATGCTGGTTTGGGAACAATGCAAAATGAAATCTAATCCCTGCAGTCAATTTACTATTAATTTGGCCCTCCCTGATTTTTTGGCCCAAACTGACAACAAACCATTCAGCTTCTTTGCCTATAATTGGAGACTCTCCTTCCATCAGCACATGCCACTCACCGTGCAAAAGCTTTTTGGGGAAACGTAAGGCAGCTCTCAGTGGAATTTTGGCAACCAGTGTGTCTAAAAGATTATTCTTAAAAAAACAGGCTGAGGAAAAAGGCCCCGAGTGACAGCCGCAAGCCTGTTCTAAATTGGGATTAAAACGGATTTTGCTTTGTGCAACATTTAGCCTAAAACAAATGGCACCACTAATGACATTAGCATGGCCAACCTTCGCTGCTTATTAGGCTGCTCTGTGACTTGGGCATTGCAAGGAGAATCCCTCCAGGGCTTAATAAGCCTTATTGGCCTTGTGTTATGACTGTAACAGCAGGGCTCCAAGAGCTCCCAGCCTAGGAGATCAGAGAACAAAAGCCATTTCCAAGCTCAGCAAGATGACACAAACAAACTTATTTAATTTGTTTTAAATCTGGTTCTGGGTGTGACCTGGGGGTCAGGCTGCTTAGTTCCATTGTTTCTCTATCTTTCAGATTGGGTATGATTATGCTTTTATGACCTATCTTGTGTGTCTAGTTTGTAGGACTTTGGGACAAGGATTTTTTGATTTTGCTGGAGCTGAACTAAGCATTCATAACAAAATTCCAAATTAGCAATTTATACAAGGCTCTTCTCTTGATCTGAAGGATCTGCTGCCAAAGGCCAGGCTACCCCTTAATGAACAAAAAACAGCAGTGGATGAGATAGAATATGCTTAGCTGAACAAATGGCCAAACACAACTGGCATGACTGGGTAAAGCACCCAAACTCAATTGTGATTTACTCAATTGTAAATCAAAAGTCTAATATATTCATTTGAGTGCAGAATTAAAATATGACTGGATTACCCTTTAGCAGGTAGGTTTACAAGTTAGATTCAGGTGGGTAGCTGAAAAATATTTGCAACTAGTAACTAGCTTTAAACCATCTCTCGCCCCCCCTCCCAGTAAAATCCAGTATAAAAATAAGACAAGCAAGAGATTAGCAGTGAAGTTATCATGTCAAGTTGCTCTAATCAAAAGAAACCAGTCGACTTTTGCATAAATTTATTATTCAGCTTGGTGATAGCCAGCTTGGTATAGTGCAGTGCTTCTCAACCTTGGGGTCATGACTCCATTTGGGGTCACTTGGCCTCTTCTGCAGGGTCATCCCGTTCCTGGCTGCAGCGGGTAGTGTTGGTGGGGGTGGCGGGTGGAGGTGGTGGAGCCAGACCTCTCCGCCCCTGTCATCTCCTTTCCTCCCCAAATGGATACCCTCCTTTCCTGTCCACGCTCGCCCAGAGCTCACTGCTTTTGCCGCTGGAGAAGAGGGTGGGCGCATCACATTGCATGCGAGACTCAGCCAAGGGACAAGGCAGAGGTGGAGGCAGCAGCAGGCGAGGAGGCCAGGCGCAGCAGCCGGGGAGGGGGAAGTGCTTCCCCATGGTTGCCTCCTCCCTGAATCATGACCTTAACTTCAGTAATGGAGCCATGGCACTGGCCACCTCCACGACGCATTGATTGTTGTGCGCCTGCACGTGCGTGTGCACCTGCCACCTGCCCCGCTGCCGAACTTGGCTTCAAGAAAGTTGAGAACTGCTGGTGTAGTGGATAAGAATGGCAGTTTTTAATCTGGTGAGCCAGGTTTGATTCCCTGCTACTCCTCCACGTGCAGCCAGCTGGGTGACCCTAGGCTTGCCACATCACTGGTAAAGCTGCTTTGACCGAGCAGTGATATCAGGGCTCTCTCAGCGTCACCTACCTCACAGAGTGTCTGTTATTGGGGGAGGAAGGGAAGGTGATTGTGAGCTACTTTGAGACTCCTGTGGAAAAGTGGCATATAAAACCCATCTCTTATTATTATTTACAGAACATCATTAATGAGCACCAGGTAAAAGAAACATAACTGGTCAAAGTGGTATCCTCAAAAAGGGGGAAATGAAAAGATTAATCAGTTTTTCGCATTGTCAAATATTTCTCAGTTATGGAAAAGGTATATCAGCTGTGTTTTTTCTTGGGAGGTTCCAGGAGCAGCTTTACAATGACAGTTTTCTTCCAGGGGTTGGGGGTGGAGGGGGGGAGAAATTATTGTATTCATTGATTTATTTATTTTTCATTTAAATAATTTGCTGCCTTTCTGTCTGAAAACTGGCCTCCGAGGCAATTGACAGAGGAACATTAAGGCACAATTAAGACTTGTGGCATTTACTGTAACATCTGTTATTTTTAATTAAAAAAAGGAAACTAACTATCACCATAGGGCTGCTTAGGAGCAATTTTGCTTTGAAGGGAAGAGCAAGATGAATCTGATATTTTGCCCACTATTCAACTCCCAGAGAATCTTGCTGGGGTGATCCCTCCCTCCTTCCTCGTCACAGGAGGCTGCTTAAGAGCTGTTTTAAATGATGTTGTTATATATCCAGTTGTCATAGGCTGCCTTGGGTGAGTTCCAAAAGTACTATAATGAGATATAAATTTCCAGAATTAACTAAGAGAGCTAGTGTTATGTAATGGCTAGACTGTTGGACCTGGAGTGGGAAAACCTGTCTTCAAATCTTTACTCAGGAATAAAACTCACTGGAGGAATGTAGGCAAGCTGGTAACTTTCTTACAGGGTTGTTGGGATAAAAGTGTGTGTGTGAGAGAGAAAGATTGAGAGTCTATGTAGGTCAATGGAAGGCCACTTGTGGCCAGGAGCAGCCTGATCCTGGCAGCATTGAAGGACTGAAGGACCATTTGACTTGGGCCCAGCAGTTTATAATGTTTGTGGAATCTGATCATCAAGGGGATTCCATGCACCATGTTGGTTAAGATGTGGCACATAGCAGGTTAGCCATATGCCACATCTTAACCATCCCAAAGAAAAAGAAATGCAAGAAATCAAAATGGCTGTCTGAGGAAGCTTTACAAATAGCTAAGGAGAGAAGGGAAGTGAAAGGCAAGGGAGAAAGAGAAAGATACACCCAATTTAATGCAGAATTCCAGAGAAAAGCTAGAAGAGATAAGAATGCCTTCTTAAATGAACAGTGCAAACAAATAGAAGAAAACAATTGAATGGGGAGGACCAGAGATCTTTTCAAGAAAATTGGAGATATGAAGAGAACGTTTCATGCAAAGATGGGTATGATAAGGGACCAAAATGGTAGGGACCTCACAGAAGCAGAAGAGATTAAAAAAAGGTGGCATAATTATACAGAAGAACTATACAAGAGCGAGCTTAACATCCCTGATAACCACAATGGGGTAGTTACTGACCTGGAGCCAGACATCTTGGAATGTGAAGTCAAATGGGCCTTAGGAAGTCTGAGCAACGATAAAGCCAGTGGTGGTGACAGCATTCCAGTTGAACTATTCAAAATATTAAAAGACAATGCAGTAAAAGTGCTGCACTCAATATGCCAGCAAATTTGGAAAACTCAACAATGGCCACAGGATTGGAAAAGGTCAGTTTACATTCCAATCCCAAAGAAGGGCAATGCCAAAGAATGTTCAAACTACCGCACCATTGCACTCATTTCTCATGCTAGCAAAGTTATGCTCAAAATTTTACAAGCTAGGCTCCAGCAATATGTGGACTGAGAACTTCCAGAAGTACAGGCAGGATTTCAAAGAGGCAGAGGAACTAGAGATCAAATTGCCAACAAACGCTGGATCATGGAGAAAGCTAGGGAGAACACACAATCAAAGGCAGAACATCTACTTCTGCCTTTGATTGTGTGGAGCACAACAAATTGTGGCAAGTTCTTAAAGAGATGGGAATACTAGAGCATCTTATTTGTCTCTGGAGAAACTTATATGCAGGTCAAGAAGCAACAGTGAGAACTAAACATGGAATCACTGATTGGTTCAAAATTGAGAAAGGAGTTTGGCAAGGCTGTATACTGTCACCTTGCCTATTTAACTTATATGTGGAGCACATCATGAGAAAGGCGGGATTAGAGGAGTCACAAATTGGGATCAAGATTGCAGGGAGAAATATCAACAACCTCAGATATGCAGATGATACCACTCTAATGGCAGAAAGTGAAGAGGAACTAAAGAGCCTGTTGATGTGGATGAAGGAGGAGAGTGCAAAAGTTGTCTTGAAACTCAACATCAAGAAAACAAAGATCATGGCATCCGGCCCTCTCAATTCATGGCAAATAGATGGGGAAGAAATGGAGATAGTGACAGATTTTATTTTCCTGGGCTCCAAGATCACTGCAGATGGGGACTGCAGCAAAGAAATTAAAAGATGCTTGCTCCTGGGGAGGAAAGCTATGGCAAATCTAGACAGCATCCTAAAAAGCAGAGACATTACCCTGCCAACAAAAGTGCGTTTAGTCAAGGCTATGGTCTTCCCAGTTGCAATGTATGACTGTGAAAGCTGGACCATAAGGATGGCCGAGCATCAAAGAATTGAGGCTTTTGAACTCTGGTGCTGGAGAAGACTCTTGTGAGTCCCTTGGACTGCAAGGCGAACAAACCAGTCAGTCCTAGAGGAGATCAGCCCTGCCGCTCCTCAGAAGGCCAGATCCTGAAGATGAAACTCAAATACTTTGGCCACCTCATGAGAAGTAAGGACTCCCTGGAGAAGAGCCTAATGCTGAGAGCGATCGAGGGCAAAAGAAGAAGGGGACGACAGAGAATGAGGTGGCTGGATGGAGTAACTGAAGCAGTAGGTGCAAATTTAAATGGACTCCGGGGAATGGTAGAGGACAGGAAGGCCTGGAGGATCATTGTCCATGGGGTCGCATTGGTCGGACACAACTTCGCACCTAACAACAACAACAAAGTTAAAAAATCAACTTAGGTACTGGTATTCCAAGAGAAGGGGTTTGGGTACTGGAAAGAGTATGCCAACCTATGGAACCCCAAAAAAGTCAGAGAATACTTAAAGTAATTGTACTGAAGAGTTTGGAGAAAACACTGGGAAAAAAGCCTCTCAACATAAAGATTTAAGTTGCTGTGAAAAACTTAAGAAACTCTCATTAGCCTGAAACATCAGAACTAGAATCTGTGCTTGTACTATTTTTACCTCAGAAATTTCAGTCCCTAATTTCACTTGATCTTTCCCCTTTATGTTAAATTTTTTTGGTTATTTTTGAATTTCAAAATGCCTCAAGTGTTGTTTAAGGTGTTCCCTCAGGTTCCTGGGTTGAGCCAACTGCCAAAATATTGTACTGTGCTAGGGTGGGACAGCCAGAATTCTTCAGCAAAGAAAACACATTAATAGGTTGGTTCATTCAGTAAAGGGAAAGAAAAATGGAGGGAAAATCATAGCAGGCATTTCTTCTGAGCACAGTGTTAGGGAGACACATCCTATTCCATTCTTTTTCTTCTGCTGTGAAGATTAATTAGTGAAAGAATGAGCATCATCTTCTTTGATCCGCTAGCCTTGATTCATTAGTCTTTAAAGAGAGCCAATGTGAGGGCCAAAAGGAACCGCAAATCTCATACAAATAACACACCTCCCTCCCATTCCTTCCCCAGTCAGCTTTTGCTTGTTGAGAGATGAATGGGTAAATGTAGCATTTCTATGCTCTTTTCAGTGAAGTGCAAGGTGGGATTCCATGAAAGATTCATTTGCTCTTTCTTCATTCACATCTCTTTAGGTGTTGGGCACAGCAGTGTAAAGGATCCTGCCAAGAGGAAAAACTTTGTATCTTTTTGATACTGAGTGAACAAGAATGATCAGGCTGCTGTCTCCTTGATTTTTAGAAGGTATCATATGTGCTCCCTCAGGTAATTTACAAATCTTGGTGTAGTATTCAGAATTTTGTGGTTTTAGACAGTTCTCTCTCCCCATTTGCAAGAGCTTCTGATAACCAGTGGGGAGGATTTGCCTTGGAGGTAAAATCCCATATCCTCAGTTTTTCCCCACTGACACTCAAGAAATTGGAATCATACTTAACATTAAGGAAATGGCCAATGACCATAAGACACAAGGGCTTAATGTTGGCTTCAGTGTTGTATTTTAAATATGCCTATAAGTTGCTTGGTTCAGAGTGTTGTTTTTATGTCCTTTTAAGAAAATAAACTTGAGGTTTGGAGGGCATTCAAGGATGATGTTGCATATTTAGATGTTAAGAACCATTATACAAGCTGTAGTTTCTCTTGGGGCTGGTCCTTCACTGCTAAGCTAAAGTTCATCTTAGCCTTCAGCTAAGATGGTGAGAATTTTCCCTCTTCCACTTCTTCAGTGATCCATAGACTTTTAACTATTAATGTATGAGAACAGATGGTAGGGAACTAAGTAGTACTCTATTCTTGTTTCCAAAGCAGCTGGTAATAGCCACAATTAGAACATAAACTTTGGGACCACTCACTAATTTAGGAGTGTTCTTATGTATTCTTGTCTGTGCAGTATTGACATATGACCTTGTGGCAGGGGGTACTTACTCTAAATGTGTGTCTTTTAAGGCCTTGGGTGATCAATCTCAAAATAATGCAGCTAGCACTGTTTGGCAGGAAAGCAGCAGGTCATTTTGGTGGAACCTGACCATAGCTGAAATAGACAATGACAAGTAAGACACCTATTTGGGCATCATGGTGAACACTTAGTTTGGCTTTGATGTAGGAGTTACCTGTTGTCAGGGGCTTCTTCCACTTGGTGGTTTGGTTACAGTTTTGTGTCCAAACCAGAGTGGGTTTTTAAATCATTCACATGATGCCATCTCCTAATAGCCCATTTTTTGTATTTCTCGTTTACTATGATATTTCTCAAACCTGCTTTGGTATGATCTCTTCAGAAAGTTCAAACTGACTTTATATGCCCTGTGGATGGGAAGGTGCACATTTTGTAGGTCCACCATCATTTCCCTCGCCTCTGTTCTCTTGAGGATGCCCTTTCTGTGTGTCACCAGAAGTCCTATTTAGCCTTTAAAAACGAACCATTGACACGTTGCTATAGCATTATAATGACCCATTCATTCTCTGAATTCCCAGGTTTCATTTAAAAAGAAGTCTCTTGCTCTTTTCATTGTAGAGATATGCCTTTGCCCTTATATCTCTGCATGAAAGAGGCCAGGAGGCTTAAAAAAAGAAAGCTGGGAATTCAGATGAACTATAGTAGATAATTATAACATTATAGTGCTATAGCTGATTTACTGAAAAAGCTTTCCAGTGGCCTGGGCCTGGGAATGGCCACCATGGGAGTTGGGGCAAGGAAAGTACAGGGAAAACCACTGTGTGGATGCTCTATTGCCATTATGGATGTGTCTCCATTCACAGTGGCAATGAAAGTTACACGAAGTATTGTTGCTGTGTAGAGGCTGCTAGGATAAACTGGCATTTGAAGCCATGACCTTCTTGTCTCTGTGCTGGTGCTCCCTTGTGGTTGTACTGAAAATTGCAAAGCAAAAGCTGAATAGAGCACTATTGCTCTCTCAAGTCCTAGCACAGTCTTGTCTTGCTATTAGCTCTTTGGGACCTCCCAGTTAGTCCATTCATTCTCTGCATGGTGGGGTTTGTTGGTTTTTTATTAGGTACCAAATCTGTTTTTTTTTATTTAAAAAGTTGGTTTGATTTTATTACCTATCTCTGGCCCATGATCTCTGTACTTATGCTCTGGCTGACCTACTTTGTTCCAGACCATGGTTTGCTATTGCAGACCTCTGTCTCTGTATTGATCCTCCTCCAGATATGACTCCTTCATGTCTCCTTTGTGGTTATCCTGTCTTTTGACTTTCAACTCATCTGCCATATGTTTGGCTGCAGGTAGAGAAGCACTGAAACTGGTATACATCCTTTATGATCTGCTAACTCAAACGTTTTTAAAGGGAGAAGATACAAGGACCAGGAGTAGACTGGGTTTCTGAGAGGCTAATTGTTAACAACTGCATTTAAGCAGGACTTGAAACAGCGACAGGGCCCGGTCTGCCTGAGCAGGATGGGTGGGCATCTAGTCAGATAGAATGTAATTCTAATGGTTTCATGAATCGAGTACAAGGCAGATTTCTCAAGCTGTCTGTCTTTGCTACCAGATTTGGCCACTAGAGAGAGACAAGAGACCACACACATTCAACCAAAATATGTACTGTGATTTGCATTTGTGTTCTGATTGGCCAGCACCAACTTAGACCTTTTGAGGATAACTTATTCCTAAAGAGGGGTAGAATATGTTATTAAAACACTGGTGTGCATAGCAATTTGATTTACCTGCAAAACAAGGAGACAGCAGGATGAAAATAAATGGCAATGCATAGATGAAAGGTCATATTGTTTTGTGATTTAGGCTGATGGTTCTATGGTGTGTACTTACTCAGAGACAAGATAGGAAAATATTGATGAAGTTAAAGGAGGGGGAAGAGCAAGGAATGCAGTAGTTTTAATGCCATGTCCTGTTCAGACTTGCATTTTCACAAGTGCACCAGTGTTTCCCACTGGAAAAAGCTGTACTGAATTGCACCCTGATCCTTCCCTCACCCCTCTCAACTAATGTGAGAGTGACTCAGGACAAAGGGATTAAAGGGCCATCTATACTGGATGCAGCTGGGACAAAGGGGTAACCTAGGCATGAGCTATAATTAATTAATTACATTTGTATATCACCCTCCCATAAGGCTCAGGGTGGTTCACGTAGAACTAAACAGAACAATACATCAAACTCAGTGATTATAAAGAATAAAATGTAACAGTAATAATAATAATGAGAAAAATAACATTCTAATGTCATGAACAATTTAACAGGCCCATGGTTCACCGTATCTGTTGCATGGGTTCAAGCCAAGGGTGGGAGGTTCAGGGGCCCAGTAGATATTGTTTAGTTCCAGTTGACCTCAACCAAATGTGTGGTGAAGGAGCTCCCTTTTGCAGGCCCTGCAGAACTGTTTTCATCCTGTTAGGGCCCTGATCTCCTCTGGAAGCTCATTCCACCAGATGGGAGACAGGATAGAGAAGGCTCTGGCCCTGGTTGAGGTCAAGCCGACTTCCTTGGGGCCAGGGATCACTAGCTGATTGGAGGTGGTGGAGTGCAGAGCTCTTTGAGGGGCATAGACAGAGAGACAGTCCTTCAAATACACTGGGCCCAGACTGCATATGGCCTTGAAGATAATTACCAAGACCTTAAGTCTGATCTAGAATTCAACTGGTAGCCAGTGCAGTTGTTGGAGGATGGGCCGGATGTGGGACCTCCATAGTGTTGGTGTGAGGACCCTGGCTGCCTCATTCTGGACCAGTTGCAGTTTCTGGGTAGGTCTGCATAGAGCGAGTTGCATACAAAATTTGTAGTTATTCAGTGAACAATAAGATTCAATAATGTAATCTTTCAATAATGTAACAAATCAGACACTTTTGAAGAAAATAGATGAAAAGTTGGATTGGGTCTGATAAGATGGTGCATTAAATGTGAGCTGGGTTTCCCAACTCAGTTTTAACAAATGATCTGGGATTCACCATAAACATGGGGAGTATGGAAGGGCTGAATCAGCTCCCAAATGCAGTGCAGGAGGGGTTTCAGCATCCCCTCCTTTCCACCTACATACTTTTGCTAGAAGAAAATTGCCATGCAATGGTGGGGTGTTTGTCCCGCTGCCAGTTCCACATGACTGCCTAGGAGAGGCAGGAAACAGGCAGTGGGGACAACCCCCCCCAACCTTTTTCTTTTTGCATGAACATTTGTAGTGGGATAGAGGGAAAAGAGAAGCCCTTCCTGCAGTTGCACTATGTTCACATATGTTTGGGAGCTGATTCCCTACCCTCCACCACCCCATTTTTTCAGGCCAGTCCCAGGTCACACATGTTAAATGTCAGTTGTGTTGAGATTTTTACCTGTCCGACTTGCACTGCATGTATGGTCTAACCAGACCCCTAATTATATTAGCTCTTGCATGGGGGAGGTAGGTCTGGCAGAAGAAGTGGCATCCATCATGTACCATCGAAACCTCACACAGGAGGCTTTTTCAGTCCAGGAATACAACTGTTTTTTCCTCAGTTTCTGAGCAAGGTCATATATCACACTAGTGAGGAGTTTTAATGCCCCCAACATAATTCTTAAAGGCCTCAGAGCCATTATTAATACATCATGGTCCTGGTTCTTAAGGAAGATGTGTATAGCAAGGAGGAACCCAATTCAGGGGAGGAAATTACCTGTAATGTCACTGGAATCTTTTGTGGCAAACATGACAAGTAACTGGGCAATTTCCAATATAAAATGCCCTTTGTTCTTCTCAAAGAAAATGTTTTTGTTGTTGTGGATAGATGAAATAAAAAAAATCTTCTGTGTTCTTTGAGGAAGTTCTTTATTTTCTCTCCTGCAAAGGGCCGTTTTTTTAATTCATGGTCAATGCAAAATAGGACACATGCTTTCCTGGAAAGCCCTATTTGCTTGCACACAGAAAGTGTTCAGTAGTACCATGCTTTCTGAGGCAGCACCAAGTCTTTGGTTTCCTTAGAAGGAACATCCTAAATTTTATTTTCCAACTTGTGGAATGAAAAATGTTATCAGCAATATGTCATTTCCCATCTTGTGGGGAATCCAGTTCCTAAATAATCCTGATGAGAACCTCTATATCGTATCTCAGCTTCTGGCTTGCAGTGACTTATAACTAGGAATTCTTGTCACAGAAGAAAGCAAGCTCCATGTGTGATAGTAGTAGTAGACAGATTTTATTATATTAGCCAAAGGCCTTCACAATGAAGTTAAAATATATATACATGTACATATGATTCAGCTAAAAGGACAATAACAGATAAAATTCCATTAGCAATTTAGGTACAGTATTTAGCATTTAAATGTCTTAGGATACCATATATTTCCTTGCTTTGGCAGCACATATACTGAAATTGGAATGATACAGAGAAGATTAGCAAGCTCCAAGAATTTAAGATTCATGTTAGCCAATTGGGAGCTGGGGGGTGGTGGGTGGGGGATAAACCACACATTACAGAAGATGGAAGGATGTTACTGTAACTTGCATCTTGCTGTCAGTTTTCCCTCCCTTAATATACAGTAATGCTTTCTGTAGAGTTAGTGTGTTTCCTTGCCTTGCTCTGTATCATTTGTTAGCAGTCACTGGCTCTGTATTATTAGCTGGCAATGGCAGGGCAGCTTGGGTAAGCATTGTTCAGTTGGAGGAATAGGGGGACAACATGACTCCCTATGATCTAAGTTCCCTCAAACCAATGAATATTCCTTATTTCTTTCTCCCTTCTTCTACAGTTGAGGTTACACTTCATTTTTAGACAACATCATTTATAAATGCATTATTCATCTTCCTGAAATGATTGCTACATGCAGTTATGCTGGTTCTTTAATAATGTGGTATCTGATGTGATATGGATCGCATGGGTAATAAATGCTGAGTAGATGACACTGTGAATGACAAAGAGTTCTCAGGCAAGATGTAAACACCATCCATGCACAATGTGTGAGAGCTTACATCCTATGTTTGATGTGAGAAAGCTGCCATTATAAAATGAGCACTTTCCCCATCACTACAGGCTCTCTACATGGTAAAATATTTCCTGGATATTTTTGGCTTTCTGATGTTTGAGAATTTAACTTATCTCCAGAGCTAGAATGGATGTATGGCTTAACTCTATAGTAGATTTTGTGTACTTTTCTTTAGATAAATGGTTATGGAAAAACAAGAAAATACAAGAGAAAACATATAGTAAAGATAATTTAATCATAAATAACACTTCACAAGTATGGAATCAGCTTGAAAACAATTTCCATAAAAATCTTTATTGGCATCTACAACAGCTGATATGACAGCAAAGAATATAGGTAACCAATCCTGATTTAGTCTATCAGTCCAAAAGAACAAGATAATTACAAAGCTTGGTTAGAAGGAGGTAGATTAATTACGTATACGGGGTTAAAAGTAGAAATTAAAGAACAAATTACACCTTTGAGATTCTTACAGATTAAAAGTTACATAAATTCCCTCATTAAAAAAAAACTATTGTTAAGACAAGTGAATAAATTGAAAACTTGATTATATCACAAAAGCTTTGTACACATAAAATTTACCCAATAATACTACATACACACACACAAAACGAAGACACCAGATTAAATGGAAGGAGAAAATTGGTGATATTTTGGACAAATAGAAATGGTATTTTATTTTCACAAAAGGTTCAAATTTTTCAGTGTTTATCATTTAGAGAAGTCTTGTTTGAGATGATATACATGTGGCATTTAACTCCTTATAGGTTTAAACTGAAAGCAGAGAAAAATAGATGTTGGTTTTGCAGAGGACAAAAGGCAGATTTTAGTCATATGTCGTGGGACAGTATCAGATCTAAGATGTATTAGGAGAAGGTGATTAAAATAATTTTGATAAATTTAGGAAAAAGAGATTCCTGAACTGAAAGGAGAATGTCTATCTGTGGCTCTCCATATGCTAACAGCAGCAAGAATAAATTTTGCTAAAGTTTGGAAGAATAAGAATCAACCCAATTTGAATACCTGGGGTAAAAGAGTTAAGAAAACATATACTTTGATTAAATTAATATTTTATCAGAAGAACAAAAATGTAGAGAGATTTGAGAGTATTTGGGATCTCACTATGTTAAGAATGGAGAAAGTGTTAAATGCACTAGATTTTGATGATAGAAATTGATCTAATTAGGGTTGGGCTTGTTGTTAAATATGTTTAATTATTTTATTTTTGTAGATTTGTATGGATTACCTATATGTTGTTAGATGGAATGTTGGTCTTAATAAATTTATTTAATAGTATAAAAATAACTTACCTCCAGAGTTAAAAGGCAACATTAAAACAACCAACAAACAAATACCTTTGATGGGCATTATTACTGTATAGTGTTTCAAATTGTATTTGTGCTTGCTATTTCATTATTTGCTTTTATAGTATGCTATTTATTATTTTATTTATTAAAATATTTATGCTTCACTTTTTTTTTAATTAAGGCAGTTTATGTCCTTAGGGTGTGATTTGGGTCAAAAGTGGGAATAAATACATAGGTGGTAGCCTGGGAGAGATGCTTGCCCTCAGGTTGAAGTATGGGAGGAAAGTTGAACAGGGGAGCTCACCAAAGCCGAGGAGGTAAATGGTGAATTGTGATGCCACCAGCCAGGATATGGTTTTTTATCATACCAGATGCTCACCTTTATATCTGTTCACTCCATAACAAACTTGGACATGCTCAGTCAGAGCCTCTAGTGGGGATGGGGTGGGAGAGAGGTACAAACCATCTTGGAATGGAGGGTATAGTAACTGAGCTGAGCTCTCCTGGAATATACTGAACTCAAAAGGCTGTTGAGTGGGCCTGGTCTCTTTCCCTCTTTCCCACCCCACCTCTCTCTGGAGGCAGGGAGAGCAGATGCCCAACTGGGTGGTCAGGGCAACTTACCATGCTGGCTCTTCATCCACCATGCTCACTGCCCAGAAGCGGCAGTGAGGAGGAGTGTGGGAAAGCCCCATGATTTGGTCCTCAGTGGGGGAGTGGCCATTCCCTATTAAGGGGCTTCTCCCCTACTGAGGGCTAATTGGGTAGGGTGTGTCATCTGTATGCTACCCTAGCATTATTATGGAGAGTGATTAAGGAATTATTTCACATGAGTGCTGGTGAGATACATGCAAATGACTGCTTAGATTCCATTGCTATGATACTCAATAAATGACTGCTTAAAAATTATTGGGACTCACCTGTGAGATCTTTATGTGCATGGTGAGCTGCATTTCTGCAGAGACATGCTACCCCTTCCAGTAATGTCCTATGATACGAATTTCGGATGATGTGACAACTCCCACTTGAAGAAGAAGAAGAAGAAGAGTTGGTTCTTATATGCCGCTTTTCCCTACCCGAAGGAGGCTCAAAGCGGCTTACAGTCGCCTTCCCATTCCTCTCCCCACAACAGACACCCTGTGGGGTGGGTGAGGCTGAGAGAGCACTGATAT
Source organism: Paroedura picta (assembly GCF_049243985.1). Lineage (NCBI taxonomy): Eukaryota > Metazoa > Chordata > Lepidosauria > Squamata > Gekkonidae > Paroedura > Paroedura picta. Next base: position 96,201,852 of record NC_135372.1, on the reverse strand, counting down.
CACTGCCCGGTCAGAACAGTTTTATCAGTGCCGTGGCGAGCCCAAGGTCACCCAGCTGGTTGCATGTGGGGGAGTGCAGAATCGAACCTGGCATGCCAGATTACAAGTCCGCACTCCTAACCACTACACCAAACTTGGGGCAGCATGTGTGTTTGCAGCTAAAACAACAAAGGGCTTTGAAGCCTCCTAAAAACAAACAGATATATTATGGCACAAGCTTTCATGGGCTAGTTGTTTCATACCAATGCTTCCCTTAAAGTTTTGTTACTGATAATGATGAAGGATGACTTTAAGGGTAGCAGTAGAGAATCCTAAGGGATTGCAGTGTTCTCCCAATAGTTTCTGCCCTTTTTGATGTTGTATTAGGGTCCATTTATGCTTTTCAAAAGACAGCAATATCTTTGTTCTCTTCAAGCAGCAGCTAGGCAATGCTAGCAGGTGACACCACGTCATGCTGGGGGATGATAAGGTGAAAGAGCTCCTCTTGTAGACTAGCTCTGAATGTTCTTTCAGGAATGTCAAGAAAACTCTCTTCAGGTCATTCAGAGTTTCATATGGCAACTGGCATTGCATGTTAATACAGCTGTAAAGTATTATATAATGTCAGGCCGGCTGCAGACTCACCTCGCAGATCGCCCTTGCAGCCCGCGGGGTAAGTCCTCCAGCCCTGCCACTCGCTCCCGCCTTCTGCCGGGGGCCGGGTGCTCCTTCGCGGCAGCGAAGGAGCGCCCAACCCCCTGGCAGAAGCCGGCCCCGCCCAGCCCCAACGTTCTCCCGGCTTCTGCCGGGGCCAGGCGCTCACGTTGGGGCTGGGCGGAGAGTGAGACAGAGAGATACAGAGATAGAAGCAGAGAAAGAAAGACAGATGCAGAAAGGAGACAAACACCCAGCCACCAAGGACACTCCACTCTTTCTAGCGACCGTTGTATTTAAACATACAACGGGCTTTAAATCTAGTCTATCATAATATGTTTGCAGAGCATACTGTAAGTATATATGGGCCCAGTGTCCATCCCAGACTGCATTATATGAATGCTATCATAACAATACAAGATGAGACTAAAAACTTATGAAAACATAATTCAACCTGGCACCAAAGACCTTTAATAAAGAATCCAGTGGGATTACAGAACAGGCAAACAATGCAGATCAAAAACCAACTCTAAGACAACACCAATGTTCTGAATCATGACATACTATAAAGATGAAAAGGGGTTACAAAGGTAAAGGACATTATAACAAAGGGAGGTGAAATGGCATTATATCAAGTGAAAGGGAATGTATCCATGTGACATCCATAGCATATAAGGTGACAGTCCATGGGACTGTCGCTTACAAAACTGGCTTCCATGTGGGAAGTTTTTATGTCTTCTTGCAAAAAGATGCTTTTAGTAGACATTATTATGCTGATAATACAGCAGGGCAAATAACAAATTCAAGTCCAAATGCCCTCTTCTTTCTTTGCTTGGCTGAAAGCAAACTAAGGATCTTGCCACTAGGGGACGGTATTGGAGAAAAGACGCCGTTTGCTGTTTTCTTTCTAGCTGTATATTTCTAGGTAATAGACGGCTGGAAGAAAACCCTCTGTGATTATTCTTCCTTTTAAAATAAATGCAGCTGGTGCCATATACCTTGCAATAAATGAAAATACACAAATAGGTGGATTGTAAATTGAATAAAATCCTGCTGCTGAGATTATGGAAGCTGTGTGGTCCCCTTGAGGAGTAAAGGGGGGGGGGAGGTGGCTATTTCAGATTAGGAAAATGCTTGTCATTATGACAGGCGGAATGTGTGTGTGCCTGGGTAGATTGCTCTTATATACTGGAAAGCCTTGACAAGTGCCAGGCAGCAGCTGTTGCTGAAGGTAAGTCACAGGCTTGCTTTTGTAGGATCCTGGGGTGGGGGTGCTGGGTGATCCGGGGTCAGAAGTGGAGGGCAGGTTTTGTACACCTTTTGCTTTCAAATGTTAATTATAATAAGAACTGCATGCACCCAGTCGGGCTGCACTTGCTTCCTGCTCTTGGGAATCAAGTTTGGTTTTATCTTTCTAACCCTATTGTCTGCATAGCCTGAGCCAGGATTCTGCTTCCTGACTCTGCTAGTGTGTTGTCAAATGAGAGCAGAGAGGTCCTGAGTTTTAGCATGCCTTGGTTTCCTTGATCATAGGCACTTTTGTGACTTAGGACTTACCTGCAACAGAATAACTTTCATTCTTCCCACAACAATTTCTACTTTTACTAACTTCTGTTGAGGTTTTCTGAGGACAGCTGTGATTTCTCTATGGAGTATCTCTGACACAATTGCATTTCCCCCCTATGCTGTGTGTCTCTAGCGAAAGAAGCATTTGTGTGCCTGGGCCTCTGAATAGGACATTCACTCGAGCAAATAAATCTGCAAAAGACCTTTCACTGGGTGTTATTGCAATGCCTTTTCTTTCTTCCCCTTTGGTATTTTCAACACTACCATGTGGTTTTGATTTCTTATGCCCCTCAGGAAGCTATAACTTTCCATTCCATCTTTCCCGCTGTTACTCCTGTGACAGAAACGAATTGGTTCCCTGTTCTGGCTTCAGGAAGTATAGATTATGCACCAGTGTTTCCCTTCTGAGAAAATAATCTGAAGAAACTTTTGCGAGAGGGACAGCCACAGCGGACTGTCAGCGTGCGCCTCGATCTTCTCAGGCTGTCTGTGCTTCAGGCTTTGTGCTCGCTTGAGTGAGCCGGCGGTCCAGCTAGTCATGCAGGCCATGCTGTAGCACTAGACGGCGCCTCAGCCTACTGAAGAAATCTTTGCACAGCAGGCTCCAATGAGCTTTGGCAGCATTTAGATATTGCAAAGTAACATACGCCATGGAGTCAAGGAAAATAAAACCTCCTAGGGGTTCTCCGCATGGCCCCCTATCGCTTGCTTGGCGGAATGTTGGCACAGCAGTTTACAACTTGCATTGCCAGAACAGAAGGTGTTTCAGCCTAATAGGAGACTGTCATGTCACCCCTCTGTGTTGTTAATTCCTTCTTACGCATCTCCATGACTTTTCATAGAGCACAGTAGTAGGCGAGTAGGCAGGAGACGTATAATGAGGTGGTGTGTGAGCTGCAGTATAAAGGCCTGACAAGCAGCAGCTGACTTCTTCCGGGGAAGCACTTCCCCCCAATTTTGACTCACTGAAATCTCATGGCTATTATTGGCAACCAGCATCCGCTAGTGTGAAGGAGGGTTTGTGTGTGTGTAAAAATGGAATCCTGAGCTCCTGCAAGTAATGATTCAAGGAGGCAAGTAACTCACACCGTGTTCCATTCTCCTGGGCTGCGACTCCTTCTTCACCTCACAGCCACCACTTCCTTCTTTGCTGCTGGGAGCTGTTTTGGTTCTGAAATCTCTGTGCTTGATTACAAGCCCTGTGGGAATGACTGCAGTGGGTAGCCTGACTGCTCCCTCTCATAGTGGGGAAGTGCTCCTGAGGGTGTAACTGCACAATAGGTCCAATACATTTCGGGCCCTGAGTGTGTGACAAAGTTTTCAATCAGATGTACATGAGGAGAGCTCACCTTAAAAGCACTTGGTAGCTTGGTCCTGTGTGGGGCGGGGGAGCAGCTTCCAGTTTCCTTCCCACTCTGCTTTTGCCAGCAGGAAGGGCAGACCATGAAATCAGAGCAGGGTTACCAGCTCTGGGTTGCGGAAATACCTGGAGACTTTTGGGGGTGGAGTCAGGAGTGGGCAGGATTTGGGACAGGGAGGGGCTTCAACACAGTATAATGCTATAGAGTCTATCTGTTCGCAGCCATCTTAGCCAGGGAAACTGATCTGTCGCCTGGAGATGAACTGCAGAGCCCCAGGTCCCACTGGGGACAGGCATCCCTAAGCCGGACAAGAGGAGTGAAAGGCCCCTGGCAGCCTTTCTACTGGTGAAAGCTGGGTGGGAAGTTGCTGAGCAAACAAGCACTTTTGAAGGCAACTTCCCCAAATGTGTACCTGACTGTGCATGCATCTGTGACACAACACATGTGTCAGGCATATCGTGTAGTTTTGACCCTCAGGTTTGACTCTAGGACCACTTGAACTGAACAGAAAGCTGCCAGTGCTCTGCCTCTCTTGGCATACGGAAGAGCTGCTGTTAGGAGCTCCTGCTGGCCATGCATCCAGCTATTACTGTGTCATGTAAACAAAGAGAAAGTGAGCCTCCTAGAAAGGCTACATGAAGCTTGACGGAAGGGCTGTTTATTGTAAGGCAATTGCTTCTTACTCAGGCAAGTGGCAAATTGACAAGACGGTGACTTTAATTAAAGTTTGTTGTAGAACTTTCCCCTTGGCTTTAACACAAAAAGTCAGGGTCTCCTTGTGGAGTTTGGTTTTCAACTGGAGAGTCTATTCTCTGTCCTTCAACAAACAGGGAATGTATCTGGGACTGATCACATCAGTGAAATGTCCCTTATAAGGGATCCAGAAAAGCTGCGACTAGGGAGGTAGCCTGAGGCCTGTGAAGCAGTGGTGGGTGGAAAGTGCTGTCAGTCCGCAGCTGATATGTAGCCAGAGTATTCAGAGATACTTCGACCTGCTTCCATGTTGTGACCCTGGTTTTCCTTGGAGGACTCCCATCCAAATACTAGCCACGGCCAACCCTGCTTAGCTTCCAATATCTGCTGAGATTAGCCAGCTTGGGCTATGCAGGTCAGGGGAGGTTTGTGAGACCAGTCCTTTACTCTGACTGAAGCTTCCTATGCATTACAGTTCAAACATAACGTTAAGCAAAAGGCCCAGTGAGCTTGCCGGAAGTCTTAACCACGGTCTGAACACCCCAGACACTGAATTTGCAGGAGGTTTATGTCCAGCTCTAAAAGTTGCTATTTTAGATGGGGAGCATCCAAGTTCGAACCCCTTTCCTTCCATTAGTTTCCAGCTTTGGCCATAGTTGTGTGCAGCCACTTGTCCTGTGATCTGCTGCTACATGAGGTGGTGGGTAAAGGGGATGTGTCCCCATTGCTGAGGCAACTGGAGAGATGCTCCCAGTATAAGCAATGTAATGCAGGGGAAATGACATCGCTAGTCAGGTGGGCATAAGAGAGCTTCAGACAGATTGATTCCGACTTATCTTGTCTTCCGATATCTGTTCTCTTCCTTTCACCCAAGGAAGTGAAAAGTGGCTGAACTGGAAAGATTCATTTGGCAGGGGGTGAAAATATTGACAAAATGGGTCCCCTGTTTTGTCTTGGAGCAAGTTTCTAGTGCTTCTGTGGAAGTCATAGAAACGTAAATATTTATTTGTCATTAGTTTGCAATATAAGCCCCAAAACAAAAACAAGATAGTACTGTTAGGGCTTATCACAACATTTTATCTAAAAAACATTTGAACTAAAATGTCAGTACTCTTGCATATATAGACACTACAGCAGTCACATGCTAAAAGTAATTGGAGAAATGCCTTACATTATACGCGGGAAAATAACCATTCAAAATACCAGTAAAAATATTTCCACCAACCATTCTCTTTCATAACTATTCTCCCCCCCTAATGACAATAATCCCTCCAGGAACAAGCATTCTTTCTGATGATTAAGAAATCCCCAGAATCAATTTAAAAAGGAAACCTCACTGATAATTAGTGCAGCATTTCAAGTGATCTCCTTTAGCAACTTATATGTTCCAGGGGAAAAGTTTGATGGTATCAGAACCACCAAATTTGGCTTCTGCCGTACAGTGCAATATATTAAAAATAAGGTGCACCATCAACTTCTTTAAGTCATCCTGATTCAGTACAAACATGCATTTGGGACATTTAACTGGAGCAGTGCAATAGGATTTGGATTTAATTGTTAAATCCACCCTAGCTGCTTTTCCTAGTTAGTCTGATAATTTATCTACTTTTTTGTGTGAAAGTAAGCCCCCCTCACCAATGATTCAGGATCAAAATTCCTGTTTTCCTGGTCAGAAAATAGTTGGTGTGGAGTTTTAATCAGAAAAATGACCCATGGGGAAAGATCTAAGTATCTTCTCTGTCAGCAGTGCTGCAATCAACTTGGCAACTGCTCAAGATTGTATTTCAGTTAAGATAAATTAAAAGATTCTTCCCAGGTCTTTCCATCTGTCCTCTGCATGATGTGAAATGATATGGAAATACTTGGTTTCCCCTTTTGATAACTGTTTCACCCCTGCAAACCATCTCTTGGACCGTTTATGCACTGGGGACTTCACTGGCCCACCCCTCTATCAGGAGCACAGATAGGGGGTGGATAAGGTGCACCAGGCCAAATGCTTCCCCATGTGGGTTCAGGAAGACTCGGAGCAACCTGCCATGACTAAAACTCCAGCCTGCAGCCTGGCATGAAACCTCCAGTGCATAAACGGTCTTGATGCAGCCCTGATCTGGATGGCCCCATCTCTGTAACCTCTAAATGCTTCTTTCCTTGAAAACCTTATGGGGTCAGCGTACGTCTACTGAGAGCCAGTGTGGGTTGAGAGTGGTGGCCTATAATCTGGAGAACCAGGTCTGATTCCCCGCTCTTCTACTTGAAGCCTGCTGGGTCAATCACAGTTCTTGCAGAGCTCTCTCAGCCTCACCTACCTAGAAAGAGGAAGGGAAGGCAATTGTAAGCTGCTTTGAGGTTCCTTAGGATAGAGATAAGTGAGGTATAAGTACCAACACTTCTTCTATTATGACTTGATGGTACTTTCGACCACCACCATGATAAATATGTATTTCAGCTCAATATATACCCCTCCCCTCCAAGCATTGGAACATACAGCTAAAAAAAAAATTACAGGAAGTTACACTGATACACATACAACTGTTGTGCTGTCTGCTACCTGTACCTTATCAACAGCTTGTCTGTACATTAGAAGGATGAATAGTCGATAGGATGCCTTGGCAACTGGGATATTACAGTGATGGATTTCTGTGTGTTGGTGCGTGTCAGTGGAAGATTTTGCTGGAAAACTTCATTATACCTTCTAGAGGTGTAAGCTGATACAGTTTAGTGCTTTATAATAGCTGAAGATCTATGCTCTTATTTTCTCTATTAAATAGAGAACAGAACAAAAGAGTCTTTCTCCCTCCACATCCCCCCTCCCCAATCTTTTTTAGTTCTATGGGAAGAGGCCCTTTGATGCCTGCTTCTTCATTGTTGTGCAACATGAGGTTTGAACAAAGCTAGTTCTTCACCATTCCTTAGTAATACTTTTTAGTACCTTTAAAGTATGATGTCTACAAAGTATTCTTTGTACCGATAGAGAAGCAGAGTGCTACAAGAGGATGTTAATTTTTTTTGGTGCCCTTGTCAATTTCCTAATTTTTTTCCTTCACTCCCATGTGAGTTCTTTTAGGGCTTTAGTTCTGGAGACATTACAACTCTATATAACATTGCTATTTCAGCTTGATGTGTGAAAGATCCACAGCACCCTTTCTTTAACCAGGACCAAACTCCTTTTATGTTGTGTTAAAGCATATTCTGAAAATAAAAGCCCTTGCTGATTCTTAGCAAACCAGTGCTTGTTTTTGTGGCAAAATGTGTTTTTTCATCTCTGCCAGGTGAGGCTACTAGCACACTATCTGTCCCCAGAACACAAGGCCACAGTGATCCATGCGATGGTCACCTCCAGGATTGACTTCTTTAACTCACTCTAGGCAGGCCTGCCCTTGTCCTTGACCCAGAAATTGCAGCTGGTACAAAATGCAGCAGCCAGTGCTGAGGCAGCTGCATTGGTTGCCAATTGTAGCCCAGATCAAGTTCAAGGTTCTGGTTTTGACCTTTAAGGGCCTTCGCGGTCTGGGCCAAGTATATCTGAGGGACCGTCTATCGCCTTATGCTCCCTGAAGGGCCTTGTGTTCTTCAGGTACTAACCTGTTGGTGATTCCTGGTCCTTGAGAGGTTCGCCTGACCTCGACCAATGCCAGGGACTTTTCATTCCTGGCCCTGACCTGGTGGAATGAGCTCCTGGAAGAGCTAACAGCCTTGCATGAGCTTCCACAGTTCTGCAGGGCCTGCAAAATGGAGCTCTTCCACCAGGTCTTCGGTTGAGGCCAGGGTGTGGGAGATTGCAGGGGACCCTCCACAACCAAGAACTATTGGCATCCCTGAGAATTGGGGCCCTGAGGCACTGATGCAGGGGGGGCATAGGAGGCTAAGGAGGGGTTTAATTTTTCTCATTGCTGGAGCAAGTTTTTGTTTGGCTTTTATGTTTTTTAATGTATTGAGGTTTTATTCTATTGTAACCCACTGCAAGTTGTATCTGAGAGGGGTGGGTAAGAAATAATAATAATAATGATAATAATGATAATAATAATAATAATGCCTCTTCATCCCAAATGAATATTAGCTAATTATGTTCATTGAGAATGGTAAACAGGTATTCCAGCTCAGAAGATACAATTTGAATGTTTATTCTTTACGAACACCTCTCCAGCTGGCAATGGACAAATTGACCTTCATGACTGGAGTCTTTAAGAAGATGGCTAATAAATGTATATCTGGTTAAAAAAAAAAGCAAAGGAAGAGTTTCTGGCAGGAAATGTGCACACTGTAGGGCTGAGGCAAATAATCAGCAAGAGGGAGTTTTGGCACAACGAGGCTCTCTGAGCCAGAGCCGTAGGCCTGTATTGATTTGAAGTACGTAAACAATAAAAGCTCCTTCACTTTGCATCAACAAGGGTATATACACTGGAGGCAGAGCCGGACCATCCCTGGCATTTTCAAGCATTCTGTTTCCAGGGAACTTTATTTTCCTATTGGGTTTTGGACCAAGAAATGTATTTATTTTGTTTTGTATCTTGCCCTACCTCCCCCGTTTATCCTAGCCACAATACCAATTAATTAGTGAGGTAAACTGGGCTATGTGATACTGACTGGTTCAAGGTTAACTTTGGGCCCGGCTTCCTAAGAACTTCAGCACTTCTTGCTGTGAGGATGCTAGGAAAAATCCTAAGGTACAAGTTATGTTGGAATGGGGCCCTGGCTAAGCCTCTTGATGGGGCCCTGGTTAAGCCTCTTGATCTACTGATGTGAACTGGTATGCCCTAGAATGTATCTGGTACTTTCCTGTGGCTGCACATTTTAGGATACTGTGATTTGTAGAGGAGGCTGCAACTAATCGTTCTGGGAACCATTTCTGCCATTACTGAACTTCTCATTTCCCCGAGAAGCTTCTACGGACCCTCAGTCTGACAACTATAGCTCTCTTTTCCCCTAACAACCCTACTGTTAGCCCTGAATTCATCTCTCTCTCTCTCTCTCTCTCTCTCTCTCTCTCTCTCTCTCTCTCTCTCTCTCTCTCTCTTTCTCTTAGTTTGTAGGCAATCTGGGCCAAGCCCAAGTGGTATCGCGCAGCATAAAATACACTGTCACTAAGCAAGTGGGGAATAGCATTATTAGTGGCATGTTTTATAGCTAGGTTTTCCTATTCATCCTTGAGCTGAGTTGCCCCTAGGTTGGTGATTATTGGTGATCAACTATATTGCCTGCAGGAGCTGAGATGTCTGCATGGGCAATATGCTGTGTTGTGCAGAGGGCAAGAGCTGGTATTTACAAACTTAAGGGAATGATCTGCTTGAAATTAAGTACATTTAAATCCCTTAGAGAACATACAAATGTCGGAAATACTTTCTATATCAAGCTAAAGATGATTTAGTTAAGTATTTTGATTTCAACCGTACTTAGCCTCTTGCCTCTGGGCACCTGCAAGAAAGATATGAACATGATGGCCACTGTCTGTTCTTTGTCTCCAGTATCTGGGTACTGAGAAGTAAAATGTACACATACAACTCTTTCCTTCAGAAAGCCTTGAATAGTACTTCTCTTTAGCCATATCTCACTCAGTAGCTCAAAATTACAAAGAGGAGACAGAGTGGCTCTTACTTTAAGAGGACTAGATGGCCTGTATGGACTAGATGGCCTGTATGGCCCCTTCCAACTCTATGATTCTATGATTCTAAGAGTGAATGAACAATGGTATAAGTTGCCTAAGGAATTCTGGACTTGTTGTTGTTGTTAGTTGCAAAGTTGTGTCCGACCCATTGTGACCCCATGGACAATGATCCTCCAGGCCTTCCTGTCCTTTACCATTCCCCGGAGTCCATTTAAATTTGCACCTGCTGCTTCAGTGACTCCATCCAGCCACTCATTCTCTGTCGTCCACTTCTTCTTTTGCCCTTGATCGCCCCCAGCATTAGGCTCTATTCCAGAGAGTCCTTCCTTCTTATGAGGTGGCCAAAGTATTTGAGTTTCATCTTCAGGATTTGGCCTTCTAAGGAACAGTAGAGCTGATCTCCCCTAGGACTGACCGGTTTGTTCGCCTTGCAGTCCAAGGGACTCGCAAGAGTCTTCTCCAGCATCAGAGTTCAAAAACTTCAATTCTTTGACGCTCAGCCTTCCTTATGGTCCAACTTTCACAGCCATACATTGCAACTGAGAAGACCACAGCCTTGACTAGATGCACTTTCATTGGCAGGGTGATGTCTCTGGTTTTTAGGATGCTGTCTAGATTTGCCATAGCTTTCCTCCCCAGGAGCAAGTGTTTTTTATTTCTTTGCTGCAGTCCCCATCTGCAGTGATCTTGGAGCCCAGGAAAATAAAATTTGTCACCACCTCCATTTCTTCCCCATCTATTTGCCAGGAATTCAGAGGGCCAGATGCCATGATCTTTGTTTTCTTGATGTTGAGTTTCAAGACAACTTTTGCACTCTCCTCCTTCATCCACATCAACAGTTCCTCTTCGCTTTCTGCCATTAGAGTGGTATCATCTGCATATCTGAGGTTGTTGATATTTCTCCCTGAAATCTTGATCCCAATTTGTGACTCATCTAACCCCGTCTTTCTCATGATGTGATCCACATACAAGTTAAATAGGCAAAGCAACAGAATACAGCCTTGCCAAACTCCTTTCTCAATTTTGAACCAATCAGTGATTCCATGCCCGGTTCTCACTGTTGCTTCTTGACCTGCATATGGTTTTCTCAAGAGACAGATAAGATGCTGTACTTTTATTGGCAATTTTAATTTTATTTCCCCCTCCCTCTGGTGCCCCTATTGTCTTCACACAGGTTGTGGGGGTTCTGTGGCTCCCAGGAACTAATATTTGGGGGAGCTCTAGGGGCTGTAGAGGGAATGAGGAGGCAGGAATATCCTGTCCCACGAGCTTTGCTCTCCTCATGGTACTCAGAATCCTTATGCTTTAGCCTAGCATATGAGTGATAGCCAGTGTTAATAAGGATGTCAAAACTGTGACCTCATACACACTCCTATCCAAATAAATGGTCTAATCCAATATAATTAATTGGAAACAGTAAAAATAGATGCCACATCTTGACTGACTTGGCATCCCCCAATTACTGCTTACAAATTTTTGTATTGTGTTCAGCAGTGCTAGGAAACTATTTCTAGGGTTTTTAAAATCCCCACTGAAACCTTCTTGTCTTCCAGTGACCGTTTCCCTCCTTTGTAAGACTGGGGCAAGAAGAGATTTGTACAAATCCCTCTTGTTTGTCTATGATGAAGCTGTATTGATTTCAGCAAATGATAAATATTGCATTATGTGCTGCTTATGGCAAGCCATTTGCTGACAGGACTGAATTATCTTGGTGTATTTCATCCTGCCCCCCTCCCCCCCAGTGATCAGCTGTCTGAACAATCAGATTCCCCACAGCCTTCTTTAGCAGGTTTTTTGGGGGCATTCTTTGATAAATGTTTGCAGTTTGCTGCAAACAGCAGAGGAAAAAATCTCTGCGTGGAGTGCAGGACCAATGGGATCTTAAGCCACTGCCACTCAAAAGGTTTGAATTGGCCCTCGTGAAGCAAATGTGCACCATTGTTAGCACCATCCCACCAATCTTGTCCCTCCTCCCCCTGCCAGTCATTCATTAAACTGAACACCATTCCCTCCTTGACTGTCACACACCGGTCTCTGCTGGGGAGGCACGGTGCCATTCAGCCGTACAGCACTGGCTGGGATAAGCCAGGTTTTTAAATGTTAATTGTATTGTGACATTCCAGGTTCTGACACACGTTTTGATGATATGACAGTTGACAATGAGAGGTGCATGTAAAGAAGGATAAGCCACAGCTCTTGAAGAGGGAGATGCCCTGACCAGGGGGTTGGGAGAAAACAAGAAAGTGGCATGGATCTATTCAGTTGCATACTCAGAAGGGGCTTCTAATTATGAACGGCACCGTTTCTAGGAAACTAAGAAGCCCAATCAACACCTGCATTGCCCTGTAGCTTTAGTTAGAGAAGGTATGGTGGTGTTCTCTCTGAAAATCAGGCCCAAGGGAGCTCCAAGGGGCACCTGTGGTCAGGAGCAGATCCTTTAAGATGTAACCCTCCGTGAACCAACCAAAGAAGACAAGATTGATGGAATGGAGAAGGAAGTAAAGCTGTCAATCTCAGTCCTGCATAAAGTCTTGTTGATTTCAGTGGGGCTTTACATAATTGTGCAGAACCACATCCTTAGAAACCCACTTCATGCTAAGGGTTCCTGGCACACATTCTCTGTTCCTTTTGTCCAGGCAGCTGGCCACAGATAAATTGCAGAGCTTCCTTTGTGTTGATGGCCTGATCCAGCAGTGCCCTACTTCAGGTGGTGGGATGTATCTGCTGCTTTAGGAAAAGGAAATGTTAACTCTTTCTTCAACATTTTGCCCAGCTACTGGGTCATGAAAACGGAGCTCTTCCTTTTAGCACTTCAGATCTCCTAGTTCAAACAGTAATATTGCCTAGGATTATTTTTATGCGTGGAGATCTTTTTCATGTGTGTCTTGAAATAGTTAGCACATTGGCACGATTTTATATTTAGACTCTGCACTGGCTGGTGTCAAAACCCCTCAATAGTGATGGATAAGTACCGACTTCCTACGTTTGTCAATCAAGTTTTGGCTTCAGCAAGGTTCTCTTTTCCTTACAATATTCCTGTGAGGTAGGTTAAGGCTGATGGAAGGAGTGACTGGCTTAAGCTCACTGGTGAGGTTCATGGGTGAGTAAGGATTTAAACCTGGGCCTCTGCAGGGCTAGTCTGTGACCACTATGCTACGTAGATGCCAGCCCTGCACCAGTCTTCAGAGGGCCAGTAAAGAATTTCTTTCACGTACTGAAAATATTTCTGTCCTGCACTTTCTATGTAAACATGCACAAAGCAACTTACATTTTATAATCAAGACAATACAACAGAAAAAATGAATTAAAAGCATCAGCAGATAAAACCTAAAACCACAATACAATTTTATTGAAAAAGAGATCCCATTTCATAGAATCCAAGAGTTAGAAGGGATCTCCTTCAGGGTCATTTAGTCCAACCCCCTGCAGAATGCAGGAAATTCACAGCTACTTGCCCACTACAATTCCATGCCCAGATGATGCCCCCCAACCAGAATCCCTGACCAGTCTGGCCTGGAAGAAATTCACCTCCTGATCCCAAAGTGGCATTCGGCATCTCTCTGGACATGAAAGAGATCCCATGGGAACATATCTCAAGATGTGTCCATCAAAAATGGTTATTCATATCGCTTATCTAGAATGGTTATTCATGTAACTTCTCTAGAAATACTAGTTTCTGGTGGGAAACTCATCATGGATTTATCCATGGATAATGCATGCAGAATATGTCATTTTTCTGCAAAGCTTTCTAATGGAAATGTAATTTTAGATTTAGATAGGAAAGCTGGGTCCTTTGGAGTACAGTATATTTGAACTAGACTGAGGCCAAACATTCCAATCACATCTGTCTACTCTCTCGGGATCATTTGGAGAACTATCACTGTTCAAAGGGAAGTAAAGGGGGTTCCAGTTCAAACAGCTGATGATTTTTATAGTTGATGATCAAACCATTAAGGGCTTGAAAGTCCTTTTGTTTTATTTTCTTTCATAATCATCTTACAGTGCAATCCTAAAGAGACACATCCTTTTAAGTCCACAGATTTACCTCATCTTTTAGACATAGAACTTTATTGACATGTATTCCTTCCATTAAGGGGGTAAGCCGAGCTAGGTTAACTCAGAAGTAATTTCCAGTTTATTCAACCTAAGAAAATGTTGTTAGGATTGCAGCCTAAATAACTTAGTCTGTGGGCCTTCCTGGAAAAGAACTGTAGTGAGGATCTTTGTAGTAATCATGATGAGACTCTTGGTCACCATTGCCTTTTGAGTGTTGCTCTTCAGTTGCTCAAGAGATGGGTGATGATTGGATACATTCTGACCATCATGACAAAGCTGGTCCTCAGTCAGGTTGCTGGATGACAAATAAACAGCATTTGCCCAAAGTTAATAGTTTTCGTTAGACATGGCAGTGAGTGAATGGGAGTGGACAGGGAATTATTCACTGACCTTTCAGAGGAGTTCTTTATCTGCATCCTGAGCTTAAGGATACCATGCAGGGATACTGTCAGTTTAGATCTTGTTTTCTGCCAGTGGCTTAGATAGGCAAAGGTGAGTTCCCCCTTTCCAAAGAAGAATTGGCTTCTCCCAATGAGAACATAGGGATGCCTCCACTATGTCATGTAGGATAGCATTACTCTTGAGGCTCTGCAACTGTCAATCTGAGATCAACGTCTCAGTGTGGTGTTTATAGCAGCTGCTTCTATATTTAATTAAACTGAAGGATTGAACCAGTCATGTATCCTAAAAGTTCTTTTCTGTTGAAGCTATTGTTCCTTTGCACAACCCCACTCCTTCTTGAAAATTGGCCTACTTATTTTGGAAAAATGCACTTGAAAAATATGGCTGAGAAGTACTAGGAGAAGCATAGAGGGTGATTAGACAGTGCTGAAAACTTTTACTTGACCCTCATGTATCTCAGATGGACAAGAATCACTGACGTATTCAGCCCTCTGATTCAATGCTTTACCCTTAGAACATATTGGATCTGTCATGAAGGTCCTAATGTTGGGGAAAAGGGCAGCAATTTCTTTCATGTTACTTTGGTCCTAGTTTTTACTGCAGCAGCCTTTCTCCTGGTTTCTGTGTGACTCTTCTGTTGCAGAAAGAATGCTCTGTATATGATTCTGATGTATTTGTGTGTGTGTGTGTGGGGGGGGAGGAATGAGGTTTGCAAGGCAGAAGGGCACCTTCATTCCTTTGTGTATCACCTACACATATTTTGGGAATTTTACCACTTATAAGGACCTGGTCTTGTGATATCAGCATTAAAAATTAAGAAGAGGCTTTGGTCTCAAGTCATCCCAACCACAATATATAATTTTTATTTATTCACTGTTTATTTCATCATTCTCTCTCCCATTTTATCCCCAATGACCATGTGAGGTATGTTAGGGTAAGAGAACGTGACTGGCCCAATGTCACGCAGTGACCTTCCATGGCAGTTTTCAGAAATGGAAGAACCCTAGGGGCTCAAGAATTAAGGAAAAAGTATTCTAAATGGAGCAGAATTCATCATTCTGTACTCTTGAGATAACTGGTTCAAATGTGTGTAGGCAACTTTGTTCTCCCCTCATTTTCTCAGTGGCAGCTCCCTTTCCCTCATTTCAGCCAAGTAAACATAATAAAAGCCCTTTTCTTTCTCTCTGTTTTTTTTAAATTTAGAGCAGGGAAAGGAGCTGTAAAACTCTCAATGAGACGACACAACCCCCACCCCTATACAGCAAAATGCTATATGTGTGTGAATTTTTGCCTAAGGCAGCACAATTGCTTGAGCCAGCCCTAGCTTAGATAAGTACAGTAATGACCTTGGTGATACTGTGTATATCTTGGAGATGACTGGTCCATCTGCATCTATTCCCTGTGCTCAGTTCTTTGCTAATTCCCAGGGAATTCCTTGCCTTTCAATCACAGTTGAAATAACCAGTCTTGATGATGTACCATGTTTCTGCAGGAGTGCTATAATGTGAACTGTTGAGAGAAACCCTGAGGGGACAATCAATATCATTAATCTACTGTCTGTGGTGGTGGGGACTGCATGGAAGAGGAATGTGATTACTAGTTTCTGAGGAGTAGAAGTTAACAGAGTCTTGTGCACTGGATTGTGTGAAGGACCATTAAAGAATTAGAATTCTGCTCCCTTTCCTTCTTTCAAGATCATTGCACTAGTTACTGATCTTGCTTATGTAATCTTTTGTAGATACCATCCATTTCCATAACATCAGTGGGAGTTCCGCCATTTAATTCAACCAGAGATAGTATATTGATGACAAGGTCCTTCTTCTTGATATGATTTCACAACAGGGAAATGAAATAGTCAAAAGTTAAATATCCAGATATCCTGGGATGCAAAAGAACACAGAGGTGGCTGCTGCTATTTTTCTATAAACTGGAAACTGTTGTTTCAATAAGCCCAGTGGAGGTCCAGCTATATCTGCCAATCCCAACGTACACCACATGGCAGATGGATTTTCATGACCAATTTATGTACCAGTCATTACCTTGATGGAATAGAGCAGTTAATTGTGTTGATGATTACTAGAGGGGGCCTTCTTATGGGTTAATGAATTGATAGACCATGGTGTCTATTTCAGAGCCACTAGAGCCTGCCAGTGAGTTTGTTTATTAGTATGAGGTGTGTTTAAAAAGCATGAACTATGCTGAACAGGTTGGGGAAGCACATTGTTGCTTTTATTACTGGCTGTTTTATGTGTACTGTAACCCTGCTAAAAATCACTGCATCCATAAGAGCCATGTTATTTAGTCTCATTTTGTCAGTAATGAAACAAAGGCATGACTGGGACAAAATTATTTTTCAGTACTGTTCATTTTCAGCAGTGTAGAGTCATACAGACTCTTTATACTGGCCATACCTTTTAAAAATGTAAATTATAGAAGGTTAATGAATGAGTAGATGGTATAATTGAATGAATTCTTTATTGATTCATTATCTTTACACCAGGGTATTTAAAAAAAACCCCACAGTGCTCACACATATAATATTATGCGTATAAATGCATTCCTCTGATCTTATGTAATACCTGATTTCAATATTCATGCTGCTTCCTACTATAGCTCTAAGCTTTGCATTAAAAAGTCCATTTTCAAAAGTACGTGGAGGAGTTTTTCTTTGTTCCATTGTGTGTGTGTGAATTTTAGTATTTGTGAGTATGTTTCAGTGTCTAAGGGTTATGGGTGCATTTAGCTTTGCATTAATGGCGAATGCCTGTAAGAAAGAGCAGCCCTGTGTAGAAGGGCATGCATTTTTGGATCTTTTTTTGGCTCCCCCTTCCCCAGTACCAAAGGTGTGCTACTACTTTAAAAGGCTGGCAGAAATCAAAGCCTTGAGCTTTGCAGCAGCTCCTATGCAAAACTTCCAAGCCTCCCTCCTTTCCAGCTTCTGTGCATGCTGTTCAGCAGATGTTATCAGACTGAATTTAGTTTAGCGTGACCGTAGATTTCCCCACTCTTACTAGTCTTCCGTCTGTAGGTCTCTTTCTGTGAACGGAACATTCTCCTCCTGCTGATATTCCCAAATGCTGAACAAACCAGAGGGGACCTTTCAGGGCTTTCCCATCACCACTGAGTTGACAAGGAGGGCTGCGCTTAGCCCAGCACCACACGTTCGCTGTCTCTCCCAGCAGGACTTCTGTTGCTTAATGTGTTAATTTTGGGGGATTTCTTTGGCAGCTGGATGGTGTGTACTGTGAAGCCTGTTTCAGCTCTGCTCGCTCTGGAATCCAGCGTTCCTTCAGCAAAACCCGAGCACGAGAAAAGCCTCTCTGTCCCCCCCCCCCCCCCCACCCCGGGAGCTTCCCAGTGACTGCCTCTGGAACGAACGACTCTTTCAGCACCATTCCAAGCGGACAGCTCCTCGGGGCCAGCCGTGCTTTGCTGAGGCACCTCGGGAGAAGCGTGTGTGCGCGCCAGGGGGAGGGGGACGGGAACGACGGGAGATTCACCCCCCCCCCCCGAAAGTCAGGTTAGATTGCACAGTCTTCATTAAGTATCAGGAGGCGGAAGAGGGAAGCAGGCAATATGCTATAGCCTCAGAGAGGGCTTGCCGAATCCGGTCCAGGAGAAGGAGTGCTGCAAGCCTTCTGCCTGTGCTTAGGTGGGGGAAAAAAAGAGAGAACCAATCACCCCTTCGAACTGCCTTCAGAACTATGCAAGACCCCCACCCATCCTGATTTCGGAGAGAAGGAAGAGACTAGCACAACTGTGGTCCATTGGACTCTTAGGCGGAAAGCAAGGGAGAGTTGTTTTTAGAAGAAACCCTGCGGAGTTTAGCACCACAAGTGCCGGGAATAGCTTCATGCTGAGATTCTCAGGAAAGTGAGGCGTGCGGGGAGCAGGGAGACATGGATTTTTAAAACGCTAGGATGGGAAGATTTCGCCCAACTTCGCCTGGGCTCTGAGGGTGAGTTTTCCAATTTGCCTGGATGCTGGTGGATGGGGTTTGGAGAGATTCTCCCTCCGCCTTGATGGACAGTGCATTCCCCCCCTTTATACGTTTCCCAGAAAAAGTGCCCACTTGAAAAGCAGGTGGCCGCCCTATGCTTTATTTTTTTTGTGTGGGGAGGGGGATGGACCCAGACGGCAGTTAACAAGGGGCATGTAGTCCTGCATCCCCCTGTGTCTGTCCCTTGCCATTGTCCTGGCTTTGTTACTTATTGCAGCGGTAGACAGAAGAACTGGCCACATGTGAGGAACTTTGCCGTGGGCTGAAGGCTTTGATGTTGGGGAATATGCTAATAGGCACACCGGCACTGCCGGGGGAGGGGGGGCGGGTTGGATGGGCGATGAAGGATGAGCACTAGGGTCCTGCTAATGGCTGGTAATGAATCATCGGGATTGCAGGACTGAACCGCGACGGGAGAGGTGGGGAAACAGCCCCTTTATACGGCGGCTCCTAGATACCACAGGATTCAGATATCATGGAGGGGAGAGGCAGAGGCGCAGCCAAAGCCGAGGCATGAGCCCACAGGAGTGGTCAGCCTGACCCTTCCTCCATTCGTCCCTATCAAGCGCCAGCATGGGGTGTTTAGGCGTGATTTAGTTTGAAACACCGGGGCGGCTGGCGGTGCTGAGGAGAAAGGCTGCATCAATTCAGGCTGCAGCAGGGAAGGCTCCTAAGCCAAAGGAAACGAAGCCCGCACCGCTGATCGTGAGGTTTCCTCTCGGCTGTTGAGTGAGCAAATGAAACGCGATGGGGGAAGGCAGAGGTTGTTCAAAAGAGATCCTGTCAGTGCTCCGGAGATCTAGGACTATGAGATGCTCGCTTATTCAAGACGGCTTAGATGCCTGGTGGGTTATTTCAGTTCCTCTCTGTTCTCAACTAATTGCATTAATAGTTGCCATCGCCAAACCCGACAGCAGTATGGACTATTTCTTTCTCTCCCCCCCTCCCCCATGCCCGTCTTCTCTTAGATCAGCTTTCTCTCTGCATCTCTTGGACTGGAGTTTGGAAACAGGCTCTGCTGTGTTGCTGCCTCAAAGATATGTCCCCACACATTCCTTGGCTGTGAACCTTTAGGGTTTTGATTCTGAGAGCAAGCTACATAATTCTGGTTGCTTCCTGCCCATTTAGCTCAGGAATGAGTTCATCTGTTTGGGGGAGGGGATGCATTTTTAATATCCTCTGCAGAAGAGAGAACATGGGGGGGGGGCTACATTTAAAACAATTCTTATGGGAAATAGTTGTGGGCGAGTGCAGCCCGTGCCTGGAGCGGTCCAATGTAGCTACTCTTTTGGCTGGATGGTTAAGACTGCATTTCTGAGCTGTGATTTCTGAAACCCTGCTGCCTTCCTAGGAGAGACGGACATAGTAGTTGGCAATGGGAGAGGGAAGTGACTAACTTCTGTTGGTCTCTGGCTTCACCAGCAGCAGAAGTCAAAGATCTGTGCTTTCACTGCAGGCAGTAAATAACAGCTGCCAATTGTGGGTCAGTCTAACTGTGGGTTGCAAACTGAGTGTGAATTAGTGGGGGAAGAAACTCCTCAGCTTGGTGGCATTTTGAGGTTAGGGGCATAATAAGGATGGCCAGACCATATTCCCAGCACCCTCCCTATTTTAAATAAGCTGGAAAAAAGTGATGCTGTTTTTGAAACACTCCTCAGAACATGAGACTAAAGCTTTGCCAGTGAGGATAGTCAAGCATAATCAGGTGTAGTTTTCCTTTGGGATATTTCTTTGAACAGGGCTCCTGTAAAAACAGATCTAGGATTTCTGCATAAAAGGAAAGTTGATGGGACATAAAAACCAAACCAACAGTTTCTAGTCTCCTCTGAATTAAAGCTCCCACACTCATTTGTTTTGCTGTAATAAGTTTGTTATGCCCATTTCAGCCCCGGCAGGGAGCCACTGCATCTCAGTAAACCACCACTATCAATTTGATTATCTCAGCACTTAGGCGACTCAAGTATGAGTCATTGCTATTGTTGACTCACCTTTGGCTCTGGGTTTAAGAGGGTCTTCTTGGTAGCACTGAAGCAAAAAGAAGATTTCATGTTATAATAGGTTATCCTAAGCACAACCCAGGAATAATCTTGACTATATATACTGGTTGTTAGTTTCCATAGCTTCTTTAAAAGATAAAACCCCAGAGCTATTCAACCAGTTTTCAAGGGAAAGCAGATAGCAAGTCCTGATGTTGTCAAGGAGAAAGCAGCCCTGAAGATATGGTGCTGAAATATAGAATGATTATATCTGCACTATAGCTGTGGACCTGGAGTTCTGCTGAGTGAAAGTTGGATTGTGTGACTCTCTAACTTTAGTTGTATCCTGCCGTCCCAAGACTTGTGGATGCTAAATGCCTTTGTTGATAAGTTAAAGCTGCAATTCCTCTTTTTCCACCTTCTAATCCTTCAATATCACCATTCAGTCAGGTGATCAAATAATTTCTTCGAATTTTCTCACCAATGTTGTTACTATTGGAAAGATTCAGGGAATTAGAGTTAACATTTGAAGACGTCCATGTCTATTCTGTAGGCAGTCATGTCCCCACATTCTTGCATTCTGTAGGGAATCGCCATTCTCAGCAATAATTTCAGAAATTATAGGAAAGCCTCATACAAAAGAATTTCTTTTTATAAGTCCTTTTGCTCTAAAATTGGTTTTAGGCATGAATCAATTCTTGATGCAAGTCTAGGATTTCAAAGATTCCATCAAACTTTTGACAATATTTACAGACACTTTCTTGATAATATTACTTGGCTGGCTTCTGGTCAGTGTGGAACTGGAAAGCAACCAGGAATTAATTCTTGGTACATTTCCCACTGGAAGAAGCCCCAAGCCATTGCCACTTAGCACCAAAAAGAGGTGAAGCCTTGTAGCTTTCCCACTGAGTAGCAAAAGCATTCTTCTTTTAGACCTCTATTCAGATGTTTCAGGGGAACAATGCTGAAGAATAAATGCCTATTTCTAAATCTTTATTCCTTGCTTGTCCCCATTTCCAACTGTATCATTTCCTCCCTGTCCACCTGAGCATGCGTCTGGCTGCTTCGATCAGTCAGTTTCTTTTTGCCTATCATTATCTTGTAGCAATATGAAAGTAATCTCTCTGAAATTAATGACGTTACATGTACATGAATTATGCTTCATGGCCTAGTAGAGAAACCACTCTGGGGACATCAGGATTTGCTCCACTGAAGATATTTTGCCTACTTCCCAGCACTAACAGCTTCCAATAGTGGCTGGTTGGAAAATAAAGGGTGCCAGGTATACAAAAGGGAAAGAAAAAGCTATGTTCAAAGATCCTGAGCACCTGCTCCTGTATGGTAGTTGTGTGTAATGTAGGCATCTCTTTCATATTGCCCTCGTTAGCAAGAGGCTATCAAAAATTCATTCCAAGATTTCATTGCATTTGGCAAGAGCAAGAATAAAGATTGAGTTTCCTCATCTCCCTTTCTCTCCTAACTGAAATATGTTGGATGAGTTGGTTTATGAGTGCATGCTCTCTTCTGGTACAAATCTGATACTTGACTTGCTTTACTGCTTGTCACTCTAATTGTGAAATCTTGTGATCTGCCTATCATGATTCCCAAGTTCTCACGGCTTTCATTTTCAGTGTGATATAAAACCGATCTGCTTTAGAAAGCTGGGAGGAAATCTTGTGTCAAGCAGACAGAGGCAGTGACACTGTAACCAACATCACCACTGGGGAAGTGACCTCTTTCCTTCCGAGACACTGGAGTTCTGAGCCAAAGTCTGGCTCCAGTTGTGCAGACTCTGCTGTGGGTGATGAAAGTGCTCCTCTTTTAAAAATCTGCAGCATGAAGTTAATTATTATGAATTGGCAGTGTTATGATTACTAACAAGTACCCTCCTGTGGCCCTGAGCTTTCACAGGAAGGAGCCGTATTAGGAGCATTGGGAGAGAACTGATATTAGCTGAACCACATCCAGTGGTGATAATGGTTAACTGGCTTTTAATTGGGTTGTCATTATTTGCGAGTTTATAGTACTGACCATGCTAATTCAGAGAGGTATTTTAATTATTTCTAAATATTTGGTGTGGTGGCTTGTTATTTAAAAAATATCCATCCATAGCCAGAGGAGTAAGGGTTTTTTTTAAAAAAAAAATAATCAACAAACATACGGCTACTGAAAGCATGAGCTTTGTTTTTCACAAGACAATTTAGAAAATAAACTCCACTTTAGTTTTGTTTCACTGTACTTAAAACAGCCTTTGCTTTCATTGTGGATTTTTTATTACAAAGTCTCCTGTAATAACCTCTCAAGTGAGGGGAAAAACCCAGTGTAAGCTAATTGGAATATTATGCTGTGATAAGATTGCCCTTGCTTTCCAAAGGATTAATGCAGGTGGAGAAAACGGTCTAATTTAAACGGGGGGGGGGGGGGGAGAGGGAGGGCACTGGCACAATTCACAATGGCCACAGCAACAGAAGCAAGGTGCTTGCTCTACCCATTTGAGCTATCAGCCTGGGAAATCAAGAGGTTAGGATTAATATATTTTAATTGCTTTATTGGCAGGTTCTGTTTCTTGGGTTGAAAAAGGAATGCAAAAAGAGGGTAGCTGTTTGGCATAGGCTGTAGACAGAAAAAGATGTCTAGAATCTATTCCGTGTTTTATTTGGACAGAGATTATGGGATGGTGGCTGTAATGGTCCCAGGGCCTCATTAACCTTTTTATATATGCATGTTACTTAATCTCAGTATATATTTTGTTATGGGTAAACAGCCAGAAGGCTCCATTTGAGGAAAGTTTCTGCAGCAGGTACAGACAATGAAACTAACATGTGTTCAT
Source organism: Paroedura picta (assembly GCF_049243985.1). Classification (NCBI taxonomy): domain Eukaryota; kingdom Metazoa; phylum Chordata; class Lepidosauria; order Squamata; family Gekkonidae; genus Paroedura; species Paroedura picta. The sequence continues at coordinate 96,178,733 of NC_135372.1, read as the reverse complement.
TCACTGGACACACACGTTCACATGAGATGGATGTAATTTACTATACCATATGGGACATGCTGCATGTGTGAATGCAGCCTCCTGTGTGAACTGTATGATCTGATTCTGCCATCTTTATGTCTCCTTTTGCTTCACTGTGAAATAGACCAGGGTTCCTTCTCATTTCATATGGGTTTTCAGGATGCAGGATTTTCACCAATGTTGTCGTAGAGCCTGGTCCCCTACCAGTCTGGGAAGCTGATGATTGTGATTTGGGATTCATTGTATAGCTACAGTGAGACAGCAAATGAGTTATCATAATCCATATGAAATCCTTAAAGGTATTCCTCCTTTCCCCCAGAATATGCATTCTATAGAAATGTTTTGTTTGTACTTGAACAATTGTCTGCCCTGACCACCCAAAATGCCCCTAATGACATCTGCTTAAGTAACACAGGAGATCATGGGGTCATTGTGTGAGTGTTACTATTTCTGTTGAAAGAATGGGTTTACACCTGACACAGATGAGTGTCTGTGTGACACTGAGCTGTCGAACAAAGCAACCGTATTTAAGAGCCTGGAACACTACACTTATTGATGAGTTAAGGAATGACGAGCATGTTTTTTTTATTGTTCTTGGCCATGGTTTTGAGTGCCTTTTTCAGCAAAGTCTTTTTCTCATTCATATTATATTCATTTCCTACCCTATCTCATGATATGCTTAAATAAATAGAAGATCCAATCATTTCTTGAGTTCTCCCTGCTTCTGTACCTGTCAAGGAACAAAATGATGTTTTCCACTGACTGTTCAGCCAGAGAGATGGTCGCAGTGGATTCGAAGATGTTCTTCTGCCAATGTAACATTACCTATTACAGCAGAATTGTGCTCCCATTGGTGGAAGAAAGAAGCAGTTTTTGCTGCTTCCAACTGAACTGCAGATCTCCATTTCAAACCCCCCCACACACACACACAGGTTCATGAGGATCCACTAACTTGGAGGAGTGGAATTTGAGGGGTGGAAGTGAAAAACATCCAGGGGCTTTCCGCACCGGGATCCTTGTAGCAAATTGTTTGCTGAACGAAAAATCGCCATTTAAAATAGTGCAATTCGTCATTATGCATACCTGACTTTGTAGTGGAATCCAGTTGCGTTTCTATCGTTTCCCACAAGCTTCCGGTCTCAGCAAAAATCGCTAGAAAGGAAGCGCTATTGCCGAGCTCGTCCCGCCCCTGGCCGTCAAGCAGCCAATGGACAGCCGTTAGCATGCTCCCAAACAGCCCCTTTCCCTTTAAGAAAGGTTTAAAAAAAAAACCACACCCATTGCAACGAATATGTGTTGATTTGTTGCAACGGAGAGACCCATCAGCTGGCAGGTGTGTTTGAGCTGTCGTTTCATCGTTGCCACGCTCCCCCCAAGTGAAACCCCCCCCTCTCACGGGCCCGATTTTCGGCCGAAAACAGTGTAAAAAATAAAGGGAAAATACATCAGCAAACGGGCTTCTCTGTTGTTTGTGCTTAGTGACTAAACAGCTCTGGGGAGGGACTGAAGCCGGGGAAGCCTCTAAACAGGCTTGCTGGTGGGTTGAACTTCGCTCGCTCGGAGAAAAAAAATGGCGATCGCTTCGCCGGAAGATCAGAGGAGAGAGCCAGGGGGAGGGACTTTGTAGAAACCACAACAATGGTAACGCACAGAACTTTCCCACTAGTGTTGCAGATTGGCTGCAGGAGTGTAGCGCTTTCCAGAGGGTGAATCCACTTTTGGGGATTTCCCTGAAAGCGCTACAAGGAAGCGCTTTTTGCGGATTGGTTTCAGGTGTGTGGCAGATTGTCAACGACGTTGTGCATAATGGCAAATCAGTAGCGTTTTCAATTGGCAACCATTGTGCGATTTTGAAGGTGTGCGAAAAGCCCCCCATTTTCACTTTGCTATGCTCGCAGTGTTTCCAAACCAAACCAATGGGTTAGATCCACTGGAAGTGTTAATAGAAAGAGTTGACAGAGCTGATCTTTCCCCACCTTCCCCTGAACAGCCTGCTGTGTGCCCCAAAACTCCCCTCCAAGGATCAGAAGAGCCTCACAAGCAAAATGTGCCACAGGATTAGGGGGGGGGAGGGGAGTGGCAGCTGCAGTAAAAAAGAGACATTGAATCAACCATTTCTCTCCCCATCATCTTAATCTGCTCATTGTTTGCATTAGTGGAGGAGGAAGAGATGGAGTGATTTAAACCAGTGGTCCCCAACCCTTTTATCACTGGGGACCACTCAACGCCTGACAATTTTACTGAGGCCTGGTGGGGGGGGGAGTAGTTTACTCCTCTACTCTCAACCACTGCCCTAACGCTCTCTGATCGCTATGGTAATGTTTAAACATCCCTTCAAAATAAGATACAGACACGCCACAACAATGAACAGAAGGAACGTTTTATTTTCATGGAAATTTTAACTCATGACAATTACAGATCAATGGGAACCCTGAGCTTGTTTCTCTGCAACGAGATAGTCCCATCTGGGAGTGATGGGAGACAATGACACCCGAAGTGTGTTGTAAAGGGCCGGGGGGGGGGGAGAAGACGTCCTTCGCGGCCCACCTCCAATTAGTCAATGGAACACATGTGGTCGGCGGCCCACAGGTTGGGGATCGCTAATTTAAACCGATTCCCTGTTGTTGACATGACATCCTGTCCTGCAGCACTTTTTTCTTGCAAGACTCTCCTGGTCCTCAGAGAAGAGTTTCAGAAAGGGGCTAAGATGAACAAGGATAAACCTGATTGGTCAACCTAATTTAAGAATTCCTGTTCTCCCACCCAACCACTACAACTCTCATTCAAATCATACCCACCATTGCTGCTTGTGAACAAAATTAATGCTCAGCAAAAGCTGAGGTGAGCTGAGAAACTGCTCTGCGAGAACAGCTCTAACAGGACTATGACTAGCCCGAGGTCCCTCAGTTGGCTGCATTCAGAGAAAGTATTAGCAAAATGTTTGCCTCTCTCCCCTGCTGAATACATTTCACACAGCTTCCAACCCCCATAGCCTCCAGTCTGCATTCTAGACAGAACAAGCAAAATACTTGCCTCCCTTGCAAGTTCATTGCTGGGTGGAGTCTCTGACAATCAGCATTCTTTCATAGATTATTTATTTATTGTATGGTATGTGTGTACTATAGTTGGGAGATTCTAGGATTGTCATCCAGCCAGGCCAGAGATGTTTGTAGAGACGCCTCTGTATCATGACACTAATGTTTGTTAGGGGTCTCCCATTCAAAATTTAGCCATGGTCAGCCCTGCTTAGCTTCCAAGATCTGACACGTTCAATGTGCCTGGGCTATCCAGATCAGGGAATCCTCATAGAATTCAAGAAAAAGGCATGCCACTGGTTCCAGAGCTGACAATAGAACAGTTATTAAAGAGGACCTATTTATATTAATAGGGTAAAGAGAGCCTTCAGGGCAATGAATGCTGGAAAGTGAAACACTGTGCAGAGAAATGCTCCCAGATAATCCTCAGGAATGGGGAAATCTACTAACTGCTCAGGATGGAGGTGCCCCATCATATTATTTGCTGAAGCTTTTCTCAGTCTCCTTTCCCCTTCTCTTGCCTGTTGTAAACGAGACTGCAATACTTTAGAACAGCAATTATAATTTGAGTCTTGTGAAGACTAATTTTTATTATTTTTAGCAGTCTGATCTCTGAACAGCAACCCAAATCAGTCAACGAACGGAGGTGATTCTGATAAGATGTAGTTTATATGCTGTGAAAAGGCCTTCATGGTAGCTGAAGAGTGGTTCAAAGAGTCTTCTGTTTGTCTTGTGGCTGTGGCTGGAATACAGGAGATGATTCAGAAGAGTTGTGGCTGTGGTGTGTGGTTTGCAGTCAGAAAAATGACACTGTTACATTAGACACTGTGGCATAATATGTCTTATGTTTTTTTGTGTCGGCCATTAACATGTCAAAGTCATGCCGCAACTCCACCTGACACCTGAATAACCCACCAGGGAATTTTCAAGCTAGTACATAAACACCAGGATTAAAGATGCTGCAAGTGGAACTTGGCAAATGCTTGATTGATGGCACTCTTCTATGATAAGAGCGATACAAGTTATTTGCCCATTTATGGCCATACTGGTTCAAAGGGCTAATGATGACTAAAGAAACCAGTGTGGAAAGAGTCAAAGGTAGAGTATAGATGCAAAAGGTGAGGCCAAATAATTTTATGGTACCTTCCTCTAAGCCACAGATGCTGATGCAACTCAGTAGCTTTATTCTAATCAACAGAGAACCACTGACTGGGTGGACTTGGTCCCACTCTTGATATTTTTGCAGTGTCTTAACTATATTTCTCATCTCTCTCTCTCTGCCCCAGAATTCTTTTACTGATTCAGCCCCTATCAATTTGAAATTACTTTGATATCTTCCTTTCTTCATGAACTGTATATTATTTTTAAATTAATAAATGCTGAACAACTATATTCCTGTACCTATACCCTTTCCTATTTGTTTCATGCAATATATAGGGAAAGAAATGGTGGTGAGGGGAAGAGTGAGCCTACAGCAGTGTTTTTCAACCTTTTGACCCTGGAGGACCCCTTGAAGTATTCTTCAGGCTTTGAAGGCCCTTGGGAGTGATGACAGCTGGCCACACCCCTGGAAAATTAAATCTTATTATAGCAAATATGTTCTTATTAGCAGATCTATTTTTGGATTCTAGTCAGGTAAAATCCTGCAAAAATGCAATACCCTCTGATAACATTTGTTATCCTTATAAAAGTTATCTTTTTTGATAGATCCTAGCCCATTCACTTTTGAATGAAAATTTCAACTCAAGGTGCTCTAGGGGTAAAGGTAATGGCTCTGATGTGCATGCGTGTTTGTGTGTGCATGTTGTCATTTTATATCAGGAAAATGCTGCTAGGGGAAGGTTTAAGGGTTACGGAAAAAAAACATGCTTGACATCTTATTCAGGAAAATTCTTTTTCTTCTTTTCAATGTGTGGTAGCTATTGTGCCCACTCTGATTTAGAACTGGGTGTGAGCTTTCACTCTTCATCCTTTCCTCACAGGAAAGATGGTCCCAACCTCTTAATTCATCTTGTTTGCCCTCTTGGCTATTTTTTGGGACTGTGCAATCTCCTTTTTGAGATGTAATTACCAGAACTGCAGGCAATATTCCTAATGCTACCTCACTATCAATCTATGCAGGGGTATTATAATGTTTTCTGTTTTGTTCTCAGTCTCTTTCTTAATAACCCCTAGCATAGAGTTTACCTGTCGTGGCATGCTAGGTTGCCATTTTCATTGAATTATCCACTGTGACCCCAAGTTCACATCCCCATTCAGCAAGCTCAGATCCCATTAACCTATAATTAAAGTTGTGACGTTTTGTTCCTAATGTGCATCACCTTACACTTATGTACATTGAGCATCTGTCACATTTTTGCCCCCTTGTGGAGATCCCCCTGGAACTCTTCACAGTTGTCCTTGGTTTTCACCATCCTTAATAATGCTGTGTCATCTGCAGACACGGCCACTACATGGGTCGCCCCCCCATTCCAGATCATTTATGAATAAATTAAATAGCTCTGGCCTCAATACTAATTCATGTGGGACCCCACTGCTTCCTTCCTTCCATTGTGATAACTGTTTATTCCTACTCTTTGCTTCCTGTGTTTATTTTTTTTTAATTCATAAGAAGACCCATTCTCTTATCACATGATAGCTAGTTTATTTAGGAGTCTTTGTCAAAAGGCATTTGGAAGTCCAAGTATACAGTTTCTTAGTCACCGCTATTTACATGTTTGTTCCCTTTCTGAAAGAACTCTAAAAGGCTGATGAAACATGACTTCCTTTTGCAGAAGCCATGCTGATTTTCTCTCAGCAGGCTCCCCTCCCTTTGTGCCTAATAATTCTACCTTGGATTACAATTTCTACTTGGTGTAGTTGTTAGGAGCGTGGACTTCTAATCTGGTGAGCCAGGTTTGATTCCCCACTCCTCCTCCACATGCAATTAGCTGGGTGACCTTGGCTTCATCACAGCACTGATAAAGCTGTAATATCAGGGCTTTTTCAGCCTCACTTACTTCACAGAGTGTCTGTTGTTGGGAGAGGAAAGAGAAGGCAATTGTAAGCCACTTTGAGACTCCTTTGGGTAGAGAAAAGTGGCATCTAAGAACCAACTCTTTTTGTCAGGAACTGATGTTAGGCTAAGTGTCCTGTAGTTTCCTGGCTCCTCTCTGGACCCTTAAAAAATCATTGTAACAGTGGTTCATTTTAGAGATGGGCTATGTATATAGGACAGTAGATCAAGAATCTCACATTGAGTTCCCTAAGATTTATTGGTCTTTAATTTCCCCAGCACTTCTAGAAATTCCTCTGTCATCTTGTTAATTTGGTTCAGTTCTTCAGACTTAGTACCCAAAAGGTTAGGTGGTGTCCACAAAATATAACTGATCAAATTATATCAACATTTATTGTGCACATCCTATAAAGTTAAAAACTTAATTGAAATATCGTAATATGCACCATACAATGCTAGACCTTATGCGTTTTGATCCCAAAGTGGGTCTCCCTCAGAGGTCTAATCCTGAACACACATGCAATACACTAGAGACTGCAGATAGCCAGTGAGATAAAACAAATTCAATTTATTTTCTATGAATAACAAGATCAATCAAATGGAGCTGATAGTGTAAGTCTCCCATTCCAAAGTTGCTAAAAAGTTCTGGTGTATGTCAGTAGCATCTGTGCATGTGTGAAAACAAATTAGTTCTTCCCTGTTTGCGTCAGTGACCTAGAAACATGCCCCACACATTCCATGGTAAACACATGCAAATAATTCATTTAGCTTCTCTGCTATTTCCCTATGGTCTTTTATCAATGCTTTTGTTCTTTCATTGTCCAAGGTCTCAGCTGCTTCTCTGGCTGGTTTCATGCTCTGGATATAGTCAAAGAAATATTGTTTGTCTCTATGCTTATAGAAATTCACTCTTCAAATTTTCACATGCTTAATTATTAACTTATAGTTATTATTTTGCCAGACCTTGTCCATCCTTCTGTTCACTTCATTGGGGCAGACCTTCCAGTTCTTAAAAGAAGCCTTTTTTTTTTACTTGTTATGGCTTCCTTTTCTTGGGTCATAAGCCACACAGGCATTCTTTTAGACTTGGCAGTGCCTTTCCTAACCTGGGGAATGCATTCTATCTAAGCTTCAATTAATGTGGTTTCTCATAGCTTCCAAACATCCTTTAGAGATTTGACTCTCTTGTGTTCCCCTTTCAGCTTTCTTTTAACTGTTCCTCTCATTTTATAAAGTTCTCTCTTTTGAAATAAAATGTTACTGTTCTGGACAACCAAGAGCTCTACCCCTCTGGTTGGCACTGTTACTTACAATGTCTTGAAATCTCATTTCACAGCACCCGCCAATGTGAGGGTAGTTGAATTCACCAATATTATCTGCTTTAGTCACCTCCTTTGTTTCCTGTTTTATTTCAAGATTGGCCTCCAGGATTTAATCATATAAGAGACAACACACTGCTACTTTTAAGTAGCCCGTCAGGCCCAGTATTTCTGCCCAAATTGCTTCTGTTGGGGAGTTCATTGCCCTAACATATTCTTCCTTATTTGATTCTATGTCCTGTTTGATATTCACTGCAAAATCTCCCCACTTTCCTCCCTAGCTGGCCTTTAGAACCTATATGCAGACATACATGTATCCAGTGGATATTCCCATTCTACCATGTTTCTATGATATCCACTACATATAAAGTGTCATTTAGCGCCAAGCACCTCAGTTCCTTTTGCTTAGAGGCTTCTGGCATTGCCATATATATTTCCGTACTGGGAACTTTGCTGCCCCGGCTCTCTTGCAAGAGCACAAATCCAGGGTGGTTGAGGTACACCGGGCCAAATACTCCCCTGTGCGGGAGAAGGAAGAGACAGGGCAACCTGCCCCAGCTCAAATTCCAGCCTGCAACCTAGTGTGAAACCTCTGGTGCAGGAGCAGTCATAGACACCTAAACTGCATTTCCCTCTCCAACAGCCTTTGCCTCCCTTGGACCCTTTGCCCATGACCCTTCTTTGCCATCCCACTCTAATGTCCAAGTTCTGTTGTGTTATTACCATGACCATCTCTTTGGGCTGAGTGGTCCCAAACCAGAGGCTGCCCACTCCTGCCAGCTCTTACACTGGGATGAGTTAAGAAGCTGCTCTGCCACCTTTTTGATTTTAAGTGTTGGCAGTGTGAATACCTATTGGCTCAAGTACAAGTTCAGCTTGTCCCAGTTAAGTTCCCCAGTGCCTGACAAATTCAAACCCTTCCTCTCAGCACCACTTTCTCTCTCAATGCATGGAGTCTCTTGATCTGTGCTTGTCCAGCTGGCCCAGCACATGGAACAAACAGCAATTCTGACAATGATACCTTTATGGCCCTTAATTTCTACCTAGTAACCTAGATTTTCCCTCCAGAACCACATGGTTACTTTTCCCAACATCACTGGTGCCAAGAAGCACTAGGACCACTGGCTCCTTAGAATCATCTGTCAACCTATCTGGATAGCATGTGCAGCAGCAGACTTCACACCATGGGGTCAAGACTTTCATAGACCCTGCTGTTTATATGCCTGATAATCATATCACCTGCTATCAAAAGCCCTCATCCTTCCAACCCCAGGAGGGTATCCTTGGTACAAGAGGTTATTGGTCCATCATCTGAGGAAGGGGGTCCCAACCAAATGCCTGGTGGAGGAGCTCCTTTTTGCAGGCCCTGCAGAACTGTTTGAGTTCCTTAGCTTCTTCAGGTTGGAGGCCCTAGCCTCTATGGAACAAACTTGTTCTCTTGCAGCCAAGAGCTCCCTGCATTGAACACATACCCACAATTTCTAACCCTCACCCTGCCTGTGTGTATACAAGATATTTACAAAGAACAAGGTGTTCACAAACTGTGACACTGCCTGCTTGTTCTTACAGTGACTGGTGCTAATATACAAGAGCAGCAGTTGTTTCCCCTTGCAGAAAAACAGAAAAGGGGTCCTGCAACAACTTGAAAGATTAACAACATATTTATTGGTGGTAGCCATTTGTAGGCTAGCTGCAGGAAATGAAAACCCTTGTTTCCATTGGCCTTTTAACCCCTACGGTTCACATTTTTCTTTGTCTAGATGGTGGGTTTTTGCTTCATGCATCTAATGATCTTTTGTCCACAATACTTTATGCTACAATAAATCTTATTATTCTTGTTAAATCTTGTTAGTCATTAATGTGCCACAAGACTCTTTTTGTTTTGTAGGGCCAAGCACAAGTACTTTATTTTGTATTTCTTTAATGGGCAACAATTGCCTGTATCAGGTGCTTTATGTGCTCCATGTATACACAGAGAATTTGCCTTCTGTGACATTTGCAGAGGTAACATGCTTTATACTTTAGCCCTGCTATCAAGCAGTCTTCTGTAGCACTTAGTTGGGCTTACAGAAAGAATAGTAATCAAGGCTAATGTGTAGATTGTCTATTACTTATTTCAGATAAATCTCTGGAAGGGTAGCTACCACAATAAAACCAACAGGATGGATAATAAGCTGCGTAAAAGACACAGTTTTGGATAATCATAGGCCATGTCCCTTTTGCCCTTATTGATATCAATGGTATCAGATTTTAGGAGCTCAGGCCTGATATCAGGGCCAGGGTACTGGAGTCTTCAGAACTGTTGTTGTAGGCACCCTGTGCTTTAAAGAAACAATTGGATCATGTGGATCAACTGGTCCCACTGAAAAATCTAGGGAACATGGCAATCTGAGGAATAACACATTTCCCACTGCAGTCAATGAAAAAAACTCTCATTAATTGTAATAAATTAGACTTTGCTCCAGGAATTTGTACAGATTCTAGCAATGTAACTCACATTTCCTCAGTATTCCCCCCCAAGCCTTTATCCCTCAAATGAAATGGAGCTGGAGTATTAACAGCTGGCTGGGTTTTGTCAGTTGTCACAGTTATTTAATGTGAAGAACAGAACACAGTCTTTTCCTTTGCATTAGTTTCTCAAAAGGGTAATCTGCAAGCTGCAGCAGTAGAATATTTTAATTAATATTTAACCAAACTCTACTTTCCTTAGTGTTCATTTTTATTGTTCGCCTTTTTTATTGCAGTTCATTAAATATTTGATGACAGAGGGTTTTTTGCTAGACTTGCTGCTGAAATTCAGAAAAAGTGGACTGTAAGTTGACTCAAATATTTCATTTCTGGCTGTTCACAGTCCTGCCATCAATTCTTGCAACGGTAGTGAAGTTGCAACACGGTTGACTCTGAATGTCATCCTGGACCCCATAGTATTCTAGTTCATTCCACTTACATCAATGAGGGTTATTTAATCCCATAATGTATTTGTCTTCACAATGTCTTAACTCCTTTCGGCCAATTAGCACTTCGCAGAAAAGGAAAAAGTAGAAGGGGGGAGAATCAAGTATGATCCTTGAAGGAAAGACAGGATAATTCTTTAGCATTCTCTCTGGAGGATACTCTTTAAGTGACCCCACATCTATATAGAGACTTCCTAAAGGCCAATCTAATAAGCCTCCCAAATTCCCATCTCTGCAGCAAAATCCACACCTGGAATTATGGGGAGGTGTCTTGGAAAAAGGAAGATAACTTGAACACATCTCCCCAATCACAGTGAGAAATCAACCACAATGGGAAGTGTACTCCTACCATTGGTCTGTAGGGACCTGTCAGGACTGAAGCACTTGGCTCATCAAGACAGGAGATAAGAAAATAGTTTTTTTTTACAGTGCAATTCTAAACACAGTTACAGTTTTTTAAGCCCATTGGATTTAGAACAGAACTGTCAGCTGGGTTCTACACTCTAGAGGGAGGAACACAAGGGGCAGACATCACTTGTGGTTGTCCAAAGAAGGTCTGAGGAATCTCTAGAGATTGTGACTGCTCTTCTGGATACAACTATAAATGATGCCACACCCTCACTTATCACCCCCTATTTTTGCACCTACTGAAGTAAAGAATGAAGCAGAAGGTCTGGAGTTAGGTGCGCAATCTGGTAAGCCTATTTTAGAAGGATTTAGGTCTGTTTAGAATGGCCTTGTTAGTCTCTGAAATAAGAATCTGTATGTTTCCTGAAATTTTTGCCTACATTACTAAAATGGGGTGTTCAGATCAGAACTGTTGCATGTGCCATCTCTCCTTTAGTCAGATATGATATAACCCCCTCATATCATCTTGTCATCAAGAACTAAATGGAGCTAGCCCAAGCATAGGCAGCTACCTAGCATATGAGCTTTCCAGGGGTGCCAAAAAGGCTAGGGATAGTGGGTGCCGGACTGGCCATCCTTGGGGTGTGGCTAAGTCCTTACCATCCTTTTGTGGTTACCAGTTACAGCTGCACCATGGCCAGCATGAGGGAGTGAGGGAGGTTATACACTGCTCTAGACTGTGCCCTCCTTCAGACACTGACCAAGCCAGTCAACTCCAAGCAAAGAAAAACAGCACTGCCTGCACAGCTGCTTTCACATGCCAAGCAGGAGGGACAGAGCAGATACTCCTAGGGTATGAAAAATCTTTGGGCCTGCCCTAAGCAGAAAGAAGCAGTGAGGAAGGATGGCACCCCCTTGATGGGGGTGGGCGAAATTTATACAGGACTATGTTTATGGCCATAATGGCTGCTGAGTGGGGACAGATATGGCTGTTGTCTATGAACAGGGTCAGCATGTAGTAGAAAGTCATATTCAGCTTGATAAATAACAGATGTTGAAATGTGAACGTATTTATTGAAAGCAAACTTCTTGCTATCCTGGGCCTATTAAGTACACGTTGGATACTGCACTTTCAATGCACATTAGAAGTAGATTATCCCGTTCTGCACAGGAAAATCCAGCTGCAAAAGAACACTGAAAATGCATTATCCAACGTGTGCATAATAACCCTTGAGTCTTATCGGTACTGGGGTTTTTATCTTCTATGAGCCCGAATTTTAAAAAGCAAACTGCACATTTTCCAATTTCCATTTTTATTGCTTTAAATTTTCCATCTGCAATGTCCGTGATTGACTCTGCAGTGACATCACGTTTTCTCTGGGCTATCTGGGAGTGAATTTGTTGTTGTTGTTAGTTGTGAAGTCATGTCCGACCGATCGCAACCCCGTGGACAATGATCCTCCAGGCTTTCCTGTTCTCTACCATTCGCCAGAGTCCATTTAATCTTGCACTGACTGCTTCAGTAATTCCAGCCAGCCACCTCATTCTCTGTCGTCCCCTTCTTCTTTTGCCCTCGATCACTCCCAGCATTAGGCTCTTCTCCAGGGAGTCCTTCCTTCTCATGAGGTGGCCAAAGTATTTCAGTTTCATCTTCAGGATCTGGCCTTCTAAGGAGCAGTCAGGGCTGATCTCCTCTAGGACTGATCGGTTTGTTTGCCTTGCAGTCCAAGGGACTTGCAAGAGTCTTCTCCCGCAACAGAGTTCAAAAGCCTGAATTCTTTGATGCTTGGCCTTCCTTATGGTCCAACTTTTACAGCTGTACATTGCAACTGGAAAGACTATAGCCTTGACTAGATGCACTTTTGTTGGCAGGGTGATGTCTCTGCTTTTTAGGATGCTGTCTAGATTTGTCATAGCTTTCCTCCCCCAGAGTAAGCATCTTTTAATTTCTTTGCTGCAGTCCCCATCTGCAGTGATCTTGGAGCCCAAGAAAATAAAATCTGTCACTACCTCCATTTCTTCTGGGAGGGAATATTATCTGCTAAATCTGAGAAATGTGCTCTGAAAGCCCAGTATTGCAAGTGTAGATGTCTGTGGTTTTTCTCCAGTTTATCTTCCACACTCATCTCCATGCCTCCACTGCTGCTGTAGCATAGTAGTCTGTTGCTGATTGGTCAGGGTATCAATTCAAAGATTGTAGGAGACTACCCCTTCTCCCTTCCCCCTCCCCCAGCTTGCTCTGGCTGTAGCATCTGTGGACAGAAGGCTGGAAATAAAGCCCGCTTCAGCCTTGTGCTCCTTCAGTGCTGGCTGGAACTGCCCCCCCCCCCCACTCTAGGTTTAGAACCAGCAGAAAATGCACGTACCCACCCACCCGATCAAACAAGAAGGAGAGAGGAGACTGACAATTGGAATTCAATTGCAGAATGTAGCATCTTAGGAAAAAGGAACATTGCACTTCTGTTGCAAGATCCAAGTTCAGATCGATCAGAATTAGGCAGGATCAACAGCAGAAGAATAAAGTGAGTGTAGACAGTACCCTGGTTACAGAGCAAATTTTGAAGACATAATTGTAGTTCATCTCTCTCTCTTGCTCTTTCTTCTTCTTTCCCCTTAAACACTACTGTTTCTAATTATCTCGGAACTATGTACCTGTATGTGTACACATATTTTCTAGGGATTCTTCAATGTGTCTTTACCCAAGGCTTCTGGAACCTTGATGTAGTTGTCCAGGTGGGGTCGGGGAGGCTGGGGGAGAGTCCAGGGGTAAGCCCACCCCAGCAGCTGAAGTTCACCTGGACAGGAGTCTTGCAGCTGGGAAGCAATGCAACTGGCAGCAGAATGGCCATAAGGCAGAGGGAAAACCTGCAGCTCAAGAGGCAGGTGACTTTGACTCGTGCCACATCACTGACAATGCCCAAGGCAATGCTGTAGTTGCTAGCCATGAGGGAAGGGAAACCCTCAGCGCCGGGACACAAGAAGACCCATCCGGACTTGGAGAAAATTATGAGGAGGGGACAGAAACAGAGAGAGACTGGGGAGTCATAAAAAACACACTCAGGCAAAATGCGGAGAGCCAGGAGGGAGTGGGAAACCCGGGGGAAGGAAATACTTACTGGAGGTTTAAAGAGGGGATAAGAAACCAGGGTCATCATCCCCGAGAAGAGCAGTCTTGAGCAGCCCATGAGAAGGGAGGGGGGCAAGGGAAGTGCAATACTGGCACCCTGGCCTTCTCTCCCCAGGGAAGGGCCAGACCGAGGGAATGTTGGAAGAAATACCTGGAAGAGAAGAGACCTGATTACTTACTTGAAACTCTACAGAGCTGCAGAGATGTCAGAGAACCGGAAGGGCAGGAGGCATGGGCGGGGTTCTGAGGTTAAATAGACAGGGATGGGGCCAAGAGGGAGGATAAAAGGGAGAAAGGGAAGGATGGGGGGGGGTGTCTGGTGCTGGGAGATTCACGCTGGAGAATAAGGTGAATGGAATAAACTTGGAAGTTGGAAGCTGCAATCTGCCTGAAGCTGTTTTTCCTGAAATGCGGAGGGGAAGTGGAACACAACGGTGGAAAGGGGTGTAGCCCAGGGAGGGGGCACTGTGATTTATTAGCCACAAAATTTCCATTTTTCCTTCTGAGACTTTCCCACCAGTCCCTCTGAAACTGCTCATAACACACAGTAAGGAGACAAGTGGTTGTCTCAGTGAAATGCCTGCCTGGAGTGAGCCAGTCTCCAATGGAGGCCTCATGGGATTGTGAGGGTTGTAGGCTAGTGAACTTCTGCCCAGGGGTTCCATCAGAAGCAGGTCTCGTGATTATCACTTTCTCAGCAGGTCAGCTTGCCTCCCTTGATGTAGGATTACAGAACTTGAGTGCTCAGCATTTGTTCTGGATGCTGAGCTGAAATACTCTAGAAGTGTTTGTGTCAGATCAGATCAGAAAACATTCCAGTTGCACCAGAGCTGCATGGAGATTGATGCAGCTCTTAGATCTACATGTTTTGCTATAATGAGGAGTATTTTTTTCAGTGCAATAATTACATGCACTATCTGCAGTACTTTAATTTATTGCTGTTTTTTTCTAGTACTCATAAACTGCAGTTTAAATGACTGTACCATCAACAAAAACATGCTTTTCCCCCTGATTATTGTGAAGTGGTTGATTAACTCTGAGAATGATGTTATAGAATATGTTGGGATCTCATTTACATATAATTTTGGATTCCTTAGGACTTTGTTGTGATCCCATTTACAGAGGGATAGTCATAATCATCACACCAAACAGCAGCCTTGTGACACAAATCTTCTTCCCCAGGTTTGACCTAGGACAACTTTCACATTTGCTGAATAAAGCACACACATTCTACTTTCCATGCCCTTTAGCAATTGTTTGTAAGTGACATTTCACCTACGGAAATTCAGTTGTAAAGTGTTTTGTCAAACAGCTCCCTGTGTAAATTATCTAAAAACCCTGGTTCTCCCTATGCATTAAAGTGTTAAATGGCTTAGTGCAGCAAGTGATTGGTCTCTTGTTTTCATTTGCTATATGCATTTTAGATAATTACATCTCACATATATTTCTTGCCCCCTGGTCCTTTTTTAAAATGCCTCCAACATAAAATGGTTGCACAGGGAGGATGGACTCATTACATTTGGAAGAGTGAAGTCTAGTCCATGGAAGCTTAAATGGTGTGCTGGAATACAACTATGTCCACAAGAGAAGAGTCTTAGTTCTATTTTTGTGATCTGGATCTGTGAACCAACACATTTCTTTTGCTCTTCAGAACTGAAAAGCTCAGGTCCATTCCGCACAATGGCCAATGTTGCCAAATGTTTGTGGTATGCGGAAACACTATAATTAATAGCGGAATTTTGTCATTCCACACACGGGCAATTTTAGCGGAATATTGAAGTCCCAGTAGTGGTTTATTTATTCCCCACAGGTTTCCAGTATTGCCGGAATCACAACAAAGGATACTATTTTTTTCGCACTTCTGCCTGCCCCCGCAGCTAATGAACCATTGTATTCATGCCCCCGAAAAGCCCCTTTCCCTTTAAAAACTTTTTTAAAAAAACGAAAACACCAGTAGCAACGAATATTTGTTCATTCATTGTCTCAGAAATACCTTTTTCACTGGCGTAGGAGCTTGCGCTTAATGGTTTACACACTCTTCAAGTAAAAAAATTTTTTTGTGCGTGATGGATGCAAGTTCTGGGTGAAATTACGGGCAGTGTCGAACTGGGGGCTGTATTGTGCTTGGAAAGTTTAAAGAAAATTGTAGAAGCGAGCTTTGTTTTAGTTAAGCAATTCTGAATTGCTTGTGAAGGGACTTGAGTCGACGAAGCCTCGTGCTTGCTTATTCGTTGCTTTCAGCAGTTTATGAGAAAAAAAATGGTAATCCCATCTCCCGGAAGCTCGGGGGCGGGAGCTAGGGAGGAACATTCTTTCTACCGTTATTTTGAGAACGCACATGTCTTTTGCTGATGTGTTGCGGATTGTGCTCAGAAGTCAAGCGCTTCTTTTGGGGGGAATCCACTTTTTACAATTTCCCCCAAAGGGCTATAAAAATCCAAATGTTGCTGGAGTTTGGTGGAAGTCTTGCGTTTTTTTGGCGACGTCATGCGGAATGTTAAAAATGTAGCGTTTACAAACTGTAAATCTTCAGCTACAGTTAAGTTGTGTGGAATGGACCTCAGCGAAGAACAGCTCTCCTGATCAGCCTGGTAATTTCACAGGCCAATTAGTCAGTGGCAACCTTACTTTCAAGGTCTTTCCAAATTGCCTCTTCAGGAACAGCCCACACAAAGATTGGACTTGTAGCAGTGGCTATTTCAGGAGTTTCCAGGCTGGCTCTACAAATGTGACATGGTAACAGCAGTATCCAAGAAAGCCTCTAGGAGTCAACTTGAGGATCACTTCACTGAGATAGTTCTCTCCATAAACCACCTTTATGAAGGCAGGCCTGTGGAAGGATCAGTTGCTCTACAGAGCCAGATTTATCTCTAGATTCAGCAGATACACAGAAGTGGTGGTGGCACCTCCAGAGGTTTTCACTAGATCACTGCTATCGAGGTGATTCCACAGGCACCTGCGAAGGGAAACACACAGGAGAGGACACAGGTTGGGTGGAGAAAAAAGGTATAGTTCAAGCCTCGATTCAGTACAGGATCCTTCTCTTAACAAGCACCACTTACAAATTGCCTTGAGCTCACAAAGTTTGTGTCCTTTCAAAGGAAACAAGGAGTAGCCATGTTCAATTAAGCATCTGTACCAACAGTTTGTTGGCTATGTGGAAGCTGAACCTTTGTTACCCTGAAGAACTGATCCTTTCATCCTCACCATACCTCTTGTAGATGGGCTAGTTTTATCTCTTTCTGAAAGGGAAATCCACCCAGCAGAAGCCTATCTTGAAGCCTCTGCAACATATACAGGTCACGCTGGCATCAGGATTGTTTCATTCCATGTCCTAGATGTCATTTCTCTCCTCCATTTATCTGAAAAACAAGAGCTCCTTGGTTATATCCCTCCCCAGGATTGTTCCCCCAGAAAGATGCAAATGCGGGAAGATAATCCACTTTGCAACACAATGCAGCTTACAAATGTGAGCTCAGCAGCGGCAGCTTTACCATGTAACGGATTGCCCTGTGCTAATGCGAATGTGCGCTCTCTCCCTCCACAAGCAGAGAGACAGTCACAGATTCTAGATCTTCATTTAAAACCTGTCAACATTTTGCATGCACTTTCCAATGAATTGTTTACTGCACTGTCTGCAGAAAACACTACTGAACTGTACACTGGAGGGAACCAAAACTGCAGTCAGGGGCCTGTTTTGCTGAGTATTTAATGAGAGAAGTTAAAAAACCATAAGCTGACGTTTCTACCGCCCTTGCTTCGAGGGTACTGCCATCTACTCCTGGCAGGCAAATGCCATTCACCTACTGCTGTGCCCAGTAGCTGGAGTGTGGTCTCTGGAATACACTATGCTCTCAAGAAACAGGCAGATTCAGCATTAACTTGTGTATTTCTACTTGAGCAGGGCAATGGAGTAAGGCTGAGAATACTGTCCTTGGAATACTGTTGGCCAGGGAGTAAGACAATGCATGGGAGCCAGAGAGACTGGACACTGCTTTTCTCATGCCACGATTGATTTATTGCACAGGTCGATTGTTTCATTTCCTCCTGCCTTTGTTTTCCATTATGAGAATGAAAGGCAACAATAATTACCTTTCTTTTGAAGTATAAGCCTGAAAGGGAAGCTTTTAAATGAATTTATCTTTGATCTTGCCATTGCTTTCAGATTCCTCTACAAGCACTTGTCAGTAATATTTGCAAGGCAAATGTCGAAAACAGCACATGGCATAAGAAAGTAGCTCCATGGGGCACTTCTGGATCCTAAGCTTGATTTTTATGGATCTTCTCAGAAGTTAGGTCTTTGTGAAATATTTTGCACCAAGGTTATGTCTCACTGTTTATGTCAGGCCTGTACAGCTTGTGACCCATATAACAGAGCGCTTCTTAATAGCCTTGTGTAATAGCCCACAGGCATGATAATTCTCTTTCTGCCTCCTGGGGCATCCAAAAGCAGAGGGGTACATCAGCAAGTTATGTAGTATGTTGCATTGCTCCTTACACACTAGGGAGCCATCTGTGAGTTGGAAAGTCCCTTGAGATTGGCGGGTGGCATTTGAGAAGGGAGGCACTTCTGTGGAGTGTGATGCTATACAGTGTGCCTTCCAAAGCTTGTATTTCCTCCAGGGAGAACTGATCTATGTGGTCTCAAACACCAGTTGTAATTTTGGGCCTCATTGGGAGGTAGGCAGCCCTACCTGGTATTGGCAGAGTTTGAATAATGCAGAATGAGCAGAGCACCAGGCTGCTTAAAGGATAAAGCAGTTTTATTCCGAAGAGAAGCAAATATGTGTAGAAAGAGTCTGAGCCCTACAGCCTAACAAACTGCAATCATTCTGTCTGTTCAACAACTGTTGAGCTGGAGGTCAGCAGGAGGAAGTGTGCAAGGGATGCCAGTTCCCAGGTGGGACCTAGGGGTCCCCTGGAATTATAGCTCATCTCCAGGCTACAGAGATCAGTTTCCCTGGAGTAAATAGCATTACATTCCACTGAGGTCCCTCTCTGCCCCAATTCCCACACAGTCCTTACTCCATCCCCAAAATCTCCAGGTATTTCCCAACTCAAAGCTGACAACCCTAAAGTGTGCTCAAAAAGCAGGAAGTCTTCTGTTGAGCCAACAAGGACACTGGAGGAGATAATTTGAAAATTAACAGGAAGTTCCTACATTTTCTCTGATGCCCCCCTGCAGGATGCCCTTTATATTCTGCTCAATTACTGCTCAAGTACTGCAGATCTTCCATATTCCAGCTTGTGGAACCAGCACCATATGGCTTGCATATCCAACTGTGTGTGTGTGTGAGGGGGGGGGGAGTAAGGGACTGCATGGGTGTGGCTCAATGTGCATGCAAGGGAAACGGCTGTTAGCTGACCTTTTTAGTGGGTTTCCATTATTGTTTTAGGCAAGGCTGCAATAAAGCAGAATACAATTCTGGGGTCCTAGTCATCTCAGGGAGTAAGAAATGCATTTATGTGCAAGCCAAGTAAGCTATGGGTTGGTGACTCTGATTGTGAAGGATGCTCAAATACAAAACAATTACTAAATTTCAGCATTAGAATATTACTCAATACCCCTGTTTTGGTGTGCTATGGGTAATGCTATGCTATTTAAATTGACATTGCTGTGGTTCCATAGTGGTTCTTGGTATCTCTGGATTATGACATTAAGGGTTCAACAATACGTTGCACAATATAACTGTGTTCAAACCCCCCCCCCCAAGAGTTCATCAAGATTTGTTGGGTACGCATATGGATGCTTGATGCATATTCAGAAGACCAAAACACACAGCCTATCAAAAGCTCACTAAATCCTTCATGCACGTGTATAAATATAAACAAGATATTTTGGGGAAAACTTTTGTCAAAAAAATCATTTATGTATTTCTTTATATTAGCATGAGTTTTCACCCAAGTCTTTCAAATGTAATGAATGGATCTTCACTATGCTTTTATGTAGGAGGTATGAAAAAATCCACACCATGTTCTAGGGGCCTGGAAAAGTAGGAAGTACAGTGTCTTGACCCTATGGTTTGTTTGCTTTCCCCATACCTCCTACATAAAAGGATTGCCTGGAGAGGAGCCATTTAGGACATATGGAAAAGCGGGTTGAAAGCTTATGCTGGAAGGAAGTCAAGACCTCTGTTTATATTTGCTGCTACAATCTAAAACAGCTACCTTCTGGAATGTGGCTGTGTGCATGTGAGGGGTCAAGGCTGGGGTGCATAGTATGCATGAAATATCTGTGAAGTTGTGTTAGAGGAGGCTAGGTAATGGAAAAGTGTAGGCTGTGCTGGCAGTAGGAAATTGTGCATGTGTGTGTGTGACGTTGCTATAGTGGGCAAAGAAGGAGTGTACTGTGGGATGCTGTTCTGAGATGGAGGATTCTCTTTTTTACTAGGATTTCCATTTAGTCAGAATTAATCTCCTTTGTGTCTAGGCAGGCACTTTCTCTTGACTGTATTTCCCAGAAGGAATGGAAAGGAGAATCTGTCACCAATTTCCAGGGAGCGTAAATAAGTGTGTAAAGGTGGTCTGGCTTTACAGGGCCATATATCTGGCTCCATCGCTACCTCATTAGCTAAAACATTTTATGTTGCTATCAATAATGCAGGCTGCTAGTCAGGTATTAAACCAAAGTGCTGTGGGAGGGCATTAGAATCTGCTGAGATGGAGCATCTAGGAGCTTCGCAATACGGAAAGGATAGGACTGGCACCTCAAACTTAGGATCATGCCATTGTAAGGACTGGTCTCTTGATATAGCCCTCTTTAAGTATTTGAAAGGTTGTCACTTGGAGGAGGGCAGGATGCTGTTTCTGTTGGCTGCAGAGGAGAGGACATGCAGTAATGGGGTTAAACTTCAAGTACAACGATATAGGCTAGATATCAGGAAAAATTTTCCCAGTCAGAGTAGTTCAGCAATGGAATAAGCTGCCTAAGGAGGTGGTGAGCTCCCCCTCACTGGCACTCTTCAAGCAAAGGCTGGATACACACTTTTCTTGGATGCTTTAGGATGGTTAGGGTTGATCCTGCGTTGAGCAGGGGGTTGGACTAGATGTCCTGTATGGCCCCTTCCAACTCTATGATTCTATGACATTCACAGCTGTTGGCTTCTTTTTGAATCAACTATTCCCCCCCTCTATGCTTTCAGAGCAGTTGGTGGGAGATGGAGTTCACCCTCTTTGTGTCCTATGGTTGTCGACTCCAGGTTCAAAAATACATGGAGATTTGAGGGTGGAACTTGGCAGAGTGGAGCTTAGTGAGCGGAAGGACCTTGGTAGGGATTTCAGCCATCAGATGAGACCTGGGGATCTCCCAGAATTACAGCTCATCTCTAGGCAACAGAGATCAGTTCCCCTGGAGCAAATGGCCACTTAGAAGGTGGACTGCATGACATTATACCTCATTGAAGTCCCCCTCCTCCCCAAACCCTGCCCTCTGCAGGCTCCACCCCCAAAATCTCCAGGTTTTTCCCAAACCAGAGCTGGCAACCCTAGACCTTGGTAGGGTAAGGTGACCAGATTGTCTCACTTTTGGAGGGACATCTGGGGGCACCTGGCAAATTGTACTTATGTTGAAATTAAATATATATATATATATATATATATATATATATATATATATATATATATATATATATATATATATATATATATATATATATATTACAATACTATTTTTGCGTTCTATGCGTTCTATGAAAATATTTGTTGCTCCATATAGACCAAATTTTTAATCAAGACCCCCCCCCCGGTCAATGGTGTCCTGATTTACCAACGTTAAAATCTGGTCACCTTATGGTAGGGTATAATGTCATGCAGTCCACTTTCTGAACCAGCCAGAGCGGGGTGGGAGCTAATTAATTTTAAAATAAAATTTAAAAATGTGTTAGGCATTTATTGGGTGATATGACCATATATCCTGGGGAGGAAAGCTATGGCAAATCTAGACAGCATCCTAAAAAGCAGAGACATCACCCTGCCAACAAAAGTGCGTCTCGTCAAGTCTATGGTCTTCCCAGTTGCAATATATGGCTGTGAAAGTTGGACCATAAGGCCGAGCGTCAAAGAATTGAGGCCTTTGAACTCAGGTGCTGGAAAAGAGAAAAGAGGGCAAAAGAAGAAGGGGACGACAGAGAATGAGGTGGCTGGATGGAGTCACTGAAGCAGTCGGTGCGAACTTAAATGGACTCCGGGGAATGGTAGAGGACAGGAAGGCCTGGAGGATCATTGTCCATGGGGTCACGATAGGTCGGACATGACTTTGCACCTAACAACAATAACAATGACCATATATGGCTGTGTTGACTTGCCTCCCTCCCAAAATGGCCAATGATGGGCCTGGAGGAGGTGAGAAGGGTCGGGTACATGGCTAAACTTTCCATGTGAATGGAAATGTGGCCATATGGATAATGGTGGCTGTTTCCATCTTAGTCTTGACCACTGATTTCCAGGTAGGACTGAGATGAAATATGAGTTCTAATGTAGGCTTTTCCATGGTCAGACCTGCCATTTATCAGTGGTTTGACAAGAGAAGCAAAATAGGAAAAAAATAGACCACTGTGTTGGGAGGGATGGAAAGAAACATACGCCTGCATTGCAGAGTCAGTATGGGGATGCTTTCTTTTCTTCCTGTGCTTTACTGGAGCCTGGCAGAACCCCCAAATTGCCAAGGCAGCTGAGTGACACTCCCTGTCTTCCCAGATTCTGGTGTTGTGATGCAACTCTGCTCCTTCTGCAGTGGCAATGTTTGCAAAGAATCACAAAAAGAAGCAAAGGAAAGGTATGCTGAGCAGAGATGAGGGGGGATGTCATGCCTCCCAATCCTCTACCATGTAGGCTAAGTAAAACAAAATATATATATGCCCAAAGTACCTGACAGTGCTACTGTCATCCCTATTTCCTAGCCTGCTGAGCATGACAGTATTTGCTGCTTTCCTTAGCATGAGATATGTTGGTTGCTAAGCGTGGGAATAGGTCTGATGAGATCAAGGCTAAATTGATGTGGCGACTGCCAATGTCACAAAAGAAGATTCCCTAAAGCAGAGGAAAGTGGTATTATCCAATACAGTTTGTTGGAGGAAGGGATATTTCTCCAAGGTGAAAGATGGCAGGTTCACTAACCATCTTCTTAACTTTCCCTTCTCTTGATACCGTTCTTTTCTGCCACAGCAAAGAGCTTCAGGAAGAGAAAACAAATAGACAGACCTGTGGGAAGTTATTGTAAAATATTTGGTTGGAAATTTAAGAATGCACAGGTGTGTATTGTGTCTGAATAAGAATAAAAGTATGCGTTTATGTAGGAGGGGGTATGACTCACCTTCCTGTTTGTCTACTAGTCATAGTTGGCTGATCCTCCTGACCTTGGAAGTGACTGAAGAGGAGTCCAGGCTGAGATCTGGGCCCATCTCCTTTCTCTCCAGCTCCATCCTTCTCCATCAGTGTGCCCTCATTAGCTGGGCCCTTCCTGCTTTTAAGGTAGCCTCAAAGGTCACACAGGCTCATTGGAGCTTCCTGCTGCCTTGCAAGAGGAGGACCTCTTATGGGGAAGTGGAAGTGAGTTTCCAGATGCCCATCACAAGGAACTGTAGTCCCTTGCTCCTTCTCAACCCAGCCTCACAATGGCTGCTCCAGATGCCAGCTTCCAGTCCTTTTGTGCTCCTCATTTGAAATTGGTGCTCCTAACCACTACACCAAGCTGGCATGGGTGCTTTATATTCTTGTCATAAATAAAAATAATCTGTACTGTAGGGTAACACCCCAAAGCTGTGCTTTTTTGTTTTTCTGATAACATATTTGTGAATATGTGATAGATCTACATTCCCCAAGTACTTTTTAATTTGTGCAAAACCCTTTTCTTGTCCTTTACTGGTATTTGATAATATAAATGTCATTGGGGTGAGCTTGTAATATTTCTGTAGCCTGTAGAGATCCTTTAGCACTGTAGGGACCACACAAGTATTTAGTAGGGATTTTTAACAGCAGTTCTGAGTTGAAATCGTATGGCTGAGCTAGGTTTTGCCTTGACTCGTGTACCTGAAGAGGATTCCTTCCTTAATGTTTCAGTATAAATTAGCCCATATTAATTGAACCTTTGTTTTTAAGACAAAGTCATGCAATCCAATTGGGAAGCTGAGGATCTATTTTGAAAGGATTGGTACAGTGGCTGCCATGAGGAGAGGTGGTTGTGCAACATACCCAGCTCCTATCACAATTTTTCTTCACCAACATAGTGGCACTGATTGAATAATGGCTAGTTCAGTGCAGAATAATATGTTGATGTGGCACAACTTCAGCGTGTGCTGAACTCTACTGATTTTCCCCTGAACGCATAATCACAGCACACCAATGAAGGCCAGTTCATACAACTAGCATGTTTCCTGGGAAGAAAGATGACGCAGACAGAGTGAGAGAGAAAAAGAGAGAGAGAGTGAGTGAGTGAGAGAGAGAGAGAGAGAGAGAGAGAGAGAGAGAGTGTTTTGAAAGTTTCCCATGCTGTTAAAGCAGTGCATATTTTTAAGAATGCTGTTTCTAAAATGGGTAGAACTGCTGTGGTTGGGAATGGAGATTCCCAAATCTTTTGGGAATGCTCCCCATCTCTGGCACCATTCATCACAGCTACTTGCCTCTGTTTCCCATGAAACCATGACACGAATGCATGGTCATTAACAGATCAATAGTATTAAGGTATTAGTGCCTGGATGTATATTTGACAAGCTGCTTATGGGAAGCTTGGCCCAGACAGTACTGGATTTCTCAGGGGTGGGTGAACAAAGCTGGCAGCCTGCAGCGAACATCGTATCCACAAGAACTGCCTGGCTGGCAGCTCATGTTTTTAGCCCTGGAATCCTTGCAACTCTTAATTTTGGCTTGAGGCAGGGAGGGCAAGATTAATGATGACCCAGGATTTATTACTGAAGAGCATGTAACACACTATAGTTAGCTTTACCCTTTCAGCTTGGCAGGAGGTTGGTGTAGATTTCCGTCTATTACAAAGAGAACAGGCTCTCTAATGGGGCTGAGCCATTGTTTTCCAGGTACAGGGAGATGTGAGGGATGGAGGGGAGGGTGAATTGTATGGTCTTCCTCAGGTGAGGTGAGAAGTGTCTCCAGTCAGGACCACACAGTTTGGCAATGGCAGCACACAGGAACGGCACTATGGAAACGTTTAACCAGATGTTCTTGCCACGTTCACTGCAACATGTTTGCTATTCAAAGTTTAGGATAAATATAACAGTGGGGATCACTGGGAAAGAGAAGGCAGCACAGTCTGGTAGCCCTATTATCCTGCCCTTCGACTTCTGCTGTATGGATAGGAAAAGGGTTCAGGGCAGTACAAATTCAGGGCCACAGGAGTGCAACAAGGATCTTGCTCTTCCTAATATTTTTAATACTGTAGCCCATTGATACAATCACATCAGCATTTCTAGAAACCTTTGGAATTAAATACGGCACTTTGCTGTCAGATCTGTGCATTCATAGGATGAGTAATAAGGGGATTCAGTAACTCAGCAGATAATCTAACTGACCTAGAGGCATCTGCTAACAGAAGGTTTTTCCTCCAAAGTTCTTTCATCCTAATAGGCAGATATATGAATTTGTAGGGACCTGGTAGTACTAGCTGGGGGATGGAGTCTAGTTGGAGTCTCGTAGGTCAGATTAGAGAGGAGTCTGCAGAGATTCTCTATGTATTCCAATTCAGACCACACCTGAGAACAAGAGAATAGGCCAGGCAGGCAGCAGAAGGAAGTGAGAAATTCAAGAAACAGACACTGTGATTCAGTTGTACAAGAGAGACACCCAGGACCTGCTTTGCCTGCCCTCATGCACTGATATAATTGCACTTACTGCTCAGAGATTAATGAACTAAAACAAAATTGGTGTGGTCCTTAGAGTTTGTCAGATACTGGCTACAGAACAGAACAACAATGAGTTATTTTTGAACATCATACTCTTGACAGAGTATGATATTCAAAAGTTCTTCATTTCAAATTTTCTAAAATTTTTACTTAGAGGATGAGAAATGGTAAACTGTAGTCCCATCCTGGGAGCACATTATGGGAGAGAGGCAGTATAAAAATCCAATAAATAAGAGAGAAGCAAGTAAAGGCCATAAAACAAAGAAGCAGGTGTAACGACTATAATTTGCTTCCAGATGGATCTCTGAAACTGGAAGAAGACTTGGTTTTTATACCCCATTTTTCACTTTCAAAGTGGCTTACAGTCACCTTCCTGTCCTCTCCTCACAACAGAGTTAGTAGGTGAGACTGAGGTAGGTGAGGCTGAGAGAGCTCTGGGCAGAAGAGAACTATTAGGATTGTGACTAGCCCAAGGTCACCCAGCTTACTGCACGTGGAGGAGCAGGGAATCAAACCCCGCTCAGCAGATTAGAAGCTGTCACACTTAACCATGACACCAAGATGGCTTTCAAGGTATCTTTGAAGACCTAATCCCCTAGTACTACAAAGCATTACTGGAGCTCCAATTTGGACCACAGTTGATTTTTACACTGGACCATAGTTGCTTGTGGTTTATGTGTGAACTTGATAGTTGAAGAAGAAGAGTTGGTTCTTATGCACTGCTTCTCTAAATGAAGGTGGCTTACATTCACCTTCCCTTTCTTCTCCCCACAACAGACACCCAGTGAGGGAGGTGAGGCTGAGAGAGCTCTGGTATTACTGCTCAGTCAGAACAGCTTTATCAGTGCTGTAGCAAGCCCAAGGTCACCAAGCTGGCTGCATGTGGGGGAGTGTGGAATCAAAGCCGGCTCGCCAGATTAGAAGTCCGCACTCCTAACCACTACACCAAGCTGGCTTTAAAACAGGTTGCATGCTGAGATTTGAGGACTGTAGAAATGCAGGTGATAGAGGAAATGCAGGTGATAGAATCCTTTTTAGGTATTATGATGAAGTCTGCCAGCTGTGGGAGTGTATGCTGCCTATGGTCCTCCCAATGCACACAGAAGATATGTTGTCTTTGAGGATTTTGCATCTACAACCCCCTAATTTTGCTGGATTCTCTATGAACTGAAGCTGAAAACCTGTATGTTGTCCCTTTCAGGCAACATAGTGACCACAAGTATCAGGAGGATCTACATGTATCTGTTGGCCTCCTGGTATGTCTGAAAGAGGTCAAAATCAGAAGACCAGTTCTAATAATTATGACAGAAGAAATTGCAGCTAGCAAGATGGATATCCTTTATAAAGGATACCCTTTATCAAGGGTTAGCATAGAGCTTGCTTCTTCCAAGTAATCTGGCCAGTGAAAACAATGATCCAGGTAAAACTTCTTTCAGTCCATTTTTGAAAGAGGATTTTCTTTCTTTCTCACCCATACTTACATGGTCAGTTCATAGTCTGACGAAGAGTCCTTGCACTTGAAAGTTCACACCTTGCATAAATCTTTGTTGGTCTTAAAGATGCCACTGGCCTCTGATTTTGTTTTGTTGTGTTACGTATACCCTCACAGCCTTATCACGGAGAGCCTGAAAAAATGTATGCTTTGCATAGATCTAAAACTGTAGATATTCTTTGTTTTGGTATTCATTGTTGGTTAACCCCCTCCCCCTATTCTTTCTGCAAAAACGGGGCTTTCTTTCTACCATCGTATTGTTTGAACCTCCTGCTGTCATGCAAGCCCAGAGAGTGCTTCTTGGAGCCTTACTGCCTTCCCTCTACTGGGGGAAAAAGGTAGATTTCTATTGGGAAGACACTCTGAACAAAGTGCATTTGCATGAAAGTAAGACAGGAATATGTAGAAGGATAACCTAACACAGGGAAGGATTCCTCAGGCAGAAAAGCCATTAGCAACTGAATTATTCACCTGCCAGGGAAGTTTTTATTTCTCCATTCCTTTTCTTTCCCATTTGGTTCATGGAAACATTATTAACTGGTGGGAGCAGGTAGGGGAGAGAGGGAAGTAGGGAAAGATTCAGAACACCTAGAGGGGTGGGGGAGGCCAGGAGGGAATTGGCGGCTGTTTTCTTCACAAAATAATTGGTAGTGATAGATCAGGGGATCATTTCTATTAAGTTCCAGGAAGGAAGTAAGTTTGATTTTTCAGACCTCAACAGGGCACGTTTTCTCTAGCAGAAGTGAAAGAATAGCAAGAGGAAAAGGAACCAACTTTGCCTGTATAAGGAGAACACATCCATTTATCCTTCTCTGTCCAGCTGTTCAGAGCAGAGATCAGCAGGAATTCTTTATACTATCGTTATTCGTGCTTTCTGGTTACTTGCCATGATATTTTTACCTGCTGCTAGCTCACATTGCCATATGATCAAAGGAGGGAGAGGCATGAACAAAGGGAAGCATCTTAACAAAGGGAAAAAATAGGCTGCCAGCTCTCTGGGGTGCTATAGGGACTCCAGACTTTGCTGACTCTTTCTTTTGTGTCCAAATCCCAGGGCCCCTGTAATTGCTGCCACAAGAGCACAGGAGCAGATACACAAACAGGAATATTCTTTTCCCCTTTCCCAAACTGCAAATGTTCAATGACATCTGAGTTTAATGCATTAACTGACTTAGCCCCCTGAACGATACATTGAAGATGCTGGATGTTCTATATATACTTTTGATAAAAGATCAGACAAAAGTATTCCCAGGCACCATGTTGATGAACCTAAACAGAAACTGTATTGAGTCAATCAAGAATTCTAGCTGCATCTCCACACAGGGAGCGATCTCCTTCTTCTCTGCTTCTCAAGCAGGTGCAGCTGTCTGAAATGCTACCTGTTAGGACTGTGGAAACTGCACATGGACTGGATCCACCCTTCTTGACTGAGCATTGTTTCCTGTCTACAAAGACACCATGTGTACAGCAGGGAAATTGTGTGCATACATGTGCAAAGGTACATAAGTGACACATATTTTGGATACAAGGATTCCTTGAAGGAAAGGTAGAATTGCCCCTAGATTCTGAAGATGTGCCTTTGTATGTTATGTGTGTCAAATCTATTGCTGTGCTGAAACCAGGTGCTTGATGAATGCAGTCTGTATCAGGGCAGGGTCCCCCTCTGTTGAAGTGTTTTGTGAAGACAATTGTTACAGTAACTGCTGGTGTCTTTGCTTAAAATATTCCTACTCCACCTTTTGACAGTGCGGTCTTGAAAGTTCTATTCTTCAGTGCATGAAACCTTCAGTTCGGTCAGCTTGTCAGACAGATGTTCTTTCTCTGTTTGTGTGTGTTAATGAGATAAGAGTCTTGTCCTAAGAAGGCACTTACTTATTCATTGATTGCATTTGTATCCCATGCTTCCTCTAAAGATCCCAGGGCAGACTGCCCAGGATTAGCCTCTTTTATTCACTGAACACCCCTGCACAGAAAGTGAGGCTGAGATACAGTGACTTGCCTAAGATTATTCAGTTTGCTGTTAAAACCAGGTCCATGGCTTCAGGCATACTATGCTATCCACCCTGCCCACTGGCTTAGTGCCCACCATGGCAGTTTGTTTCAGGGAGTTGTTGCCTTTCAGATACCGTGTCAGTGTTATGCAGGATGTCTTAATCCTATTTTACCTAACCAAAAAGAACAGTATAATTTAATTTCTTTGTGCGTCTTTAAAGATCATCCAGCTTTTAATTAAAACTTAGTGTTGTGGTGGCCCTAAAATCTAGTGGCCATGAGGGTCTAATGAAAACTCTTATTTGGTTCCTTGATTGTTGATGGAATGGTCCTCCTCCTCGTTGCAGTGGCACATCTGCTACTGTTCCAGGAACTTACTGGTAAATAAATTATAGCCCTTTGCATGAGCCACAATGATCTCATTCCACCATCAAAACTGATGTGACAGCGCAGACTGGCAGGCATTCTTTGAAATATGTGCGCAATGCATTTCCCACCTGATTTCTGCTCATTTCACAGCTGTCCAAGTGGCCTCATGCAACATTTGGGGAAAGATAAGTGAGCGTTAGCAAATTTGAAGGGAGGGTTGCCAACAGGCCCAGAGAAAAGTTTCCTGTCCCTTTAATAGAAGCTTATTGCGTGGGAATGGACAGCTGAAGTTTTTAGTGGCATGATCATGTCACCTGGTAAATAACATCCTATTAAGCTTCTATTAAAGAGGCAGGTCATTTTTTTCTCCAGGCAGTTGGCAACACTGTCTGAAAAAGAGTTTGAGCTTCTTACCCACTTGTTTAAAGCATCTGAGGCTGAATACACTAGGCAAAATTTTAGTAGCTTTACTATGTAAGGGTGAACTCAGTTAATATTTTAACCGAAAGCTCCACAGTTCACCAGACTTTGATGTGGTACTCTGAATGCATGACTTGGTATGTGATCTGGAGAACCGGGTTTGATTCTCCCCTCCTGCACATGCTGTCAGCTGGGTAACCTTGGGCCAGTCACAGTTCTCTCAGCTTCACCTACCTCACAAGATGTCTG
Organism: Paroedura picta; assembly: GCF_049243985.1. Lineage (NCBI taxonomy): Eukaryota > Metazoa > Chordata > Lepidosauria > Squamata > Gekkonidae > Paroedura > Paroedura picta. The sequence goes on along the minus strand of NC_135372.1, from coordinate 96,148,563 downwards.
TTATGGGGTAAGGAAGAGTGGGTGAACTTAAGCCTCTTTGAAATGCATTTGGAAGTAAAAGGTGGGGTACAAAAAACATCTCCCCCCCCCTAGAAACTATGCTGGAACACTGACAATACATGGCACCCCATTCAAAAGATCCAATCATGGTGTCTTCATCATAAATATCATGGATATATTCTTAATTTTAGAATGATGTCTCTATCTCCTCCCTTGAGGGGATAGAGACCCCCACACATATGTAAGAATGGGGGGGGGGGAGTAAAAGAGCAGAACCACAGCAGAATCACTGCCCAAGAAGTCAAATGGCATGGTATGGTTGTGTTAGGTTTCTCTCGCTCTCTTTTTCTTTCTATACAATAAAATTATTTTATTATTTTAAGAGCTTGGGGCTCCGTTCTTCTTTGCATATTTAAATTCTGCCAACATGTATGTGTGTGTTGATTCAATACGCACAACAGTCTTATTCAAGGACTTTTGGCTATACTCTTATTTTGGTGCTAATGTATTGAGGAAGGATAATGGAAAATCCTGTGCTGGTGCCCTCTTAAATTGAAAATCCCCAGGGCAGAAATCATGTAAGTTCTGCATTCTGTGTATAGCACACACCTAGCGCACTGGCTGTCAATAAAACATTAAGTGCTAGTAGCAATGGCTGTATTCAAACACATCTCTAAAACATGAGGAGTAGAAGCATATTTTATTAAAGAAATAGCTATGGAACTGAAAGCCAAGATTCTGTCCTAAGATCTCAGATTCCATGAGGAATTTAGGGTGAGTGTATATTGAAAAGCAAGAAAGTAGACAAACTTCAAAAGCAGTAACAATACTAAAGTATAAAGCCATATTTTAGCCTAATAATGTTTGGGAACTGGGACCAATTGCCAAGGGAGCCTGTGAAATCCCTAAGAGTGGATGCCAATGAAAACAGATACAACTGCGACTACAAACTGTTTGTATATACTTGACTTTCCCACAGGTAGGAAATAGATCCATCTGTTCAGTTACTGAATAGACATAGAGTTCTTTGATCCGTGATCCTAAATAGGGGTCAAGCTTTTGGAGAGACACACATCAAGTTTCCAGCATGAGTGGGGGTTGGGGCAATGAAGGATGATTTTGAAAACAAGTGCTGAGTTGTACAAACTTTTGGATCCCTTTCCTTACTTTGTGATGCAGGGTTTGTATGACTCTACATCTTGACTTCAGTGGACTTAACAGGATCATCTGTCTTGCTTAATATCATATATGAATCACACAGAGCTGCAAGAGACCACAAAGGGCCAACCAGTCCAGCCCCTTGCCTTTTCAGAGACTTAAAAATCTGACACTCTTAACAGGCCCTCATACAATCTCCCCTTATAAACTTACATCAGAGAGCCCACCACCCTCCGAGGCAGCATATTCCATCTATGAGCAGCACTTGCTCTCAGAAACTGTCAACTGTCCATCTGGAGGCCAAACTGGTTTGGTAATATTTCCTTGTATGTTTTGGACAATTCCCAGAGAACAAAGGCCTAGAACTTTAGATGGAATGGTCTAACTTGGGAGTAGGTACACTGAATGTTTGGTCCATTGTTTGCAAAGCATGTTATGAATGAGGAAGGAGCCAAACACTTGGGAGACATGAATATTTGTCTACTTCAGCTTTGAAACTGGTGGAAAATTAGCCAACTGAAGCAGGGAATCTCCCCAGTTTATCTGTTACAATGATGGTATTATATTCCATTGAGTTTTCACCCCAAACCCTGTCCTCCCCAGGCTCCATCCCCAGATTTCCAGGAATTTCCCAACCTGCAATGAGGAGGGACAAAACAAGCCGCCTTTCTGCCACTTTCATCAGCATAGAGCCAGCTTGGTGTAGTGGTTAGGAGTGCGGACTTCTAATCTGGTGACCCTGGGCTCGCCACAGCACTGATAAAGCTGTTTTGACCGAGCAGTGATATCAAGGCTCTCTCAGGCTCACCCACCTCACAGGGTGTCTGCTTTGGGGAGAGGAAAGGGAAGGCAACTGTAAGCCGCTTTGAGACTCTTTCGGGTAGAGAAAAGTGGCATATAAGAACCAACTCTTCTTCTTCATGTTACCACCTTTTCCCTCCTGATAGCACCCTCCTGACTTGATTGGAAGAACTGTTATTGGGAGGTAAGGTTGCAAACTCAGGGTTTGGAAATGCCAAAAAATTGGGGCTGGAGCCCAGGGAGTGTGAGGTTTGAGGTGTGGGAGAGAACTCAGTGGGGTATAATGCCATAGTGATCACCCTTCAAATCATCCATTTTCTCCAAAGAACTGATCTTTATAGTCTGGAGTTCAACTGTAATTTTGTGAAATCTTTAAGTCGGACTTAGAATTTGGCAACCATAGTGGTATGAGAACATGGGAAAAATCCACTATGATACTTGCATCCATGGATTGCTGGATCTAATCCATGATATATAATTACTATTATTCTGCTTGGCCAGATTGGAAGTGCTCAAGCTTTTTGGATGGGAGGGTATGGGTTTCATATATAAGGTAGGGTGGGATGGCAGCAAGCGACCTAAGAGATTTTCATGCTGTTCTGCGGTCCTTTCCCTCTCGGAGCAAACAGCTTGGCTTTTGGTACTTCTGATTGCTTAAAAGCCCCAGCTGTCAGAAACACTTTGGAGTTTGGCCTTCAAAGCAGCTTTGACAGGTTCAGATGTACATAATTTATCAGGGTGAGTTCAGACTGGGCCCTCCCACTGCACAAAGCCACAGATCTCTGGAGTAGCAGGGAAAGGTTCCTCAGGTGGTGTAAACCATGGAGTAAGCTTAATTCCTTAGCCAATGGCATCTTTGGTGAGATAAAATGAGGATCTGGCCCAACCAGCAGAGTTGTGCTCTCATGTTCTGTACAAAATAAACTTCAACTAAACTGCTCTCTAGCATGAAGTACTGCATAACCTCCCACTCTGGGAATGCATTTTGCCTCCACCTCCTCCTCGGTAATAATTTTCTGTGGCTTGCATAAATAATACAGTGCCTTTCTATAAAAATACTCACTGTTGTTCATCTTTAATTCTCAGAGGCAGGTGAGAACTGCTCTGTTTACTGCCCAAATGGGAAAAGGGAAGAAAGAGGGACTCCTAGAGACTGAGAAGGAAAACTGCTGCATTACGCTGTATTCCATTCAACTCGGGTGTTGTGTTTGGGCTTTGAAAAGTAGTTCTCTGCTTCCCTTGTTTCGGGATTATCAGGTTCAAGGGGTTGCTACAAAACTGGATCAATTAACATGTCACTTTTCTGTGCTATTACTTATGCCCTTATTGCATGATATTCTGCTTCAGTGGAATGCAAGGCAGCACACCTAGGATGATTCCCATCAAGGCACTCTTCAGATCCACATAGACTTAGCTTCAGCAAAACTGCTCCATCATGGACTTGTGACCATACACTGGAACTTACACTAAGAAGCAGAGATTGTCATTCTAGACATCTCAGGTTCTCTGTTGTATAAAGGAGTAGGAACCTAGAGTCAGTAGTCACAGAGTTACCCACTAGGGATGGTTTCATAGCCTTTAAAAAAACTTTCATAGCCTTAAAAAAAAAAAAGTCCAGCATCCTAGTTCACACAGAGGCCAACCAGTTGCCATAAAGGGCCAACAAGCAGAGCATAGAGGCCACAGCCTTCACCTTATGCTGCCATCTACCACTGATATTCAGAGGCTCACTGTTTCTAAAAATAGAGATTCCCTTTTGTCATCATGGCTACTAGCTATTGATGGATCTATCCTTGAAGAATCTAATTCAATCCTTCTTGGTACACAGACACACACTGAATTCATGGTAGCCCACCATCTGCCTTTGCCTGTAGACTCTTGCTGGCTGCTCTGAAATCTCAACACTTGTGATCCTTGTTTCTTGGACCTTTTCCACACCAGGAATCCAGCCCAGCACAGTGCTCATCTGGTCAAGGAGCTAATTTCTGCTTCCAGATGACATTGGCATAGGTCCGGAGTGGTCACGGGGCTAATTTCTGGTTCCGAATGACATTGGTGTAGGTCTGGAGAGGTCCCAGGCCTGGCATGACACAGGCCCTCATTTGCCCTATGGCATGGGAATTTTGCTTTCCTTTGCTCTGGGGCAAATGAGGGCCTGTGTTGCGCTTGGCCTGGGACTGCTCTGGTCTGGCACCGATGTCACCCATAAGTGTTAATTAGCCCTGCAACCCGATGAGCACTGTGCTGGGTGGATTCCTGTATGGAAAAGATCTAGGTGGCCATAGCAGTCATACAAATATCAGGAAGTGCTCTTGACTTAACAGTCCAGCAATCTGGGCTCTTGTATGTAGAATCCACATGTGAATGAAATGACTAATAGCCAAGGGATTTGGAGAGGAGAGTGTGATTTGAAATTGATACAATGTTTTGATATATATAGTTCGGCATGGAGGAACGAACCCACCCTTTGGGAAATCAAAACTGCGGAGGTGTGTGTGTGTGAGTATGCAACAAGAGAGAGATGAAATGAAACTTGATGTTCTATGTCTTGGGTTGAAAAATAATTCTGATGTGTTACTCAGACCAACCAGCCTCCAAGTAATTTCATGCTCCAATCCTCACACCAGCATGCTGTTTCTGACTTATTTTCCATGGTAAATTTGAGACCACCAGTACCTGATTCCTCTGTACCTGATATAGCGGTGAAAAACACTTGGAGGAAAGAAACTTCAGCTGACTGCACTAAAAGGGGAGATGCATATGTATGGCTTAGAATAATCATTCCATGGATACATGAGATTACCAGGGAGCAAAGCAACAGAATCAGGGAAGAAATGCTATGTAGTGCAGTCCTATGCACAGTCATGCCCTTCTGAGTCCATTGAAGTCAATGGGCTTTGAGGGGTATATATCTGCTTAGAATTACACTGTAAATTTATTACGTTTCATGTTCAGGTGTTTTGAAAGTAGGCAATATTGCTTAACACCATGAAGAAGTAGGAACAAAAAAAGTACAGTGTACATGTGAGGGTATATCCAGACCAGCTCTCCTTTTGGCATTCATTTCAGTTTTCATTTGGGGTTCATGCCTCATTTTTCTGGTATGATGCATAGTCATTCTCCCTTCGATAACTGGAAGCTCCCCCACCCCAATTCTGATTAATGATGAATCTGCAAAACTGCACCTGGGCAGCATACTGCAAAAATGCATGTGTGTCATTAAAGGTAAAGGTATCCCCCGTGCAAGCACTGGGTCATGTCTGACCCTTGGGGTGACACCCTCTAGCGTTTTCATGGCAGACTCAATATGGGGTGGTTTGCCAGTGCCTTCCCCAGTCATTACCGTTTACCCCCCAGAAAGCTGGGTACTCATTTTACCGACCTCGGAAGGATGGCAGGCTGAGTCGACCTTGAGCCGGCTGCTGGGATTGAACTCCCAGCCTCATGGGCAGACAGCTTCAGACAGTATTTCTGCTGCCTTACCACCCTGCGCCACAAGAGGCTCTATGTGTGTCATTACACTGAGATAAAATTACGAAGCAGGCCATTGCATTTCTGCAAGGAGGAATAAACTGACCTCTGCTTATAGTAAATAGATACATGGCTACAATGGCATATATTAACCATTAAAATTCTGTAATAAAAAAGGAAGCAAACTCAGAGGTAAAATAAGAACCTCAGCACAGGCTATCTTGTAGGGAAAAGATTATATCTCTTTAAGAAAGTACTGCAGGGAGACTTTTGGTTTTCTCCATTGTCGATCCTGCTGAATTCAGATCAAACTGAACTTTCATAGAATCATAGATTTGGAAAGGACCTGCTGGGTCATCTAGTCCAACCCCTGCAGTATGCAGGACACTCACAACCCTATTGCTCATCCACTATAACCTGCCACCCCCTTAAGCCTTCACAGAATTAGCCTTCATCAGATGGCTATCCAGCCTCTGTTTAAAATTTTCCAAAAATGGAGAACCCACCACCTCCCGAGGAAGCCTGTTCCACTAACAAACTGCTCTATCAGGAACTTCTTCTGGATGTTTAGACAGAATTTCTTTTGAATTAATTTCATCCCATTGGTTCTGGTCTGTCCCTCTGGGGCAAGAGAGAACAACTCTGCTCCATCCTCTATATGGCACCCTTTTAAATACTTGAAGATGGTTATCAGATCCCCTCTCAGTCATCTCTTCTCCAGGCTAAACAGACCAAGCTTCTCCAGCATTTCCTCATAGGTCTCCAAACTCCTCCTCTGGACACACTCCAATTTGTCTATAACCCTCCTCAACTGTGGTGCCTCAAACTGAACACAGTACTCCAAGAGAGGCTTAACCAGAGCAGAGTAAAGCGGTACCATCACCTCCTGTGGTCTGGACATGATATTCCATTTGATACAGACCAAAATCTCATCTGCCTTTTTAGTCACTGAGTCACACTGCTGACTCATGTTCAATGTATGGTCTGCTAACACTCCTAGATCCTTTTCGCACCTGCTACTGGCAAGACAAGTCTCCCCCATCCTATCTTGGTGTACATAGTTTTTCCTACCTAAATGCAGAACTTTTGTCCCTATTGAATTTCATTTTATTCAATTTAGCCTACTTCTTGAGCCTATCAAGATCATCCTGTATTCTGATTCTGTCTTCTGTTGTGTCTACAGCTTCCTTTCCCCCCCTGAATTGAAACAGATGTTGCATTCTACACTTAATCCTGTGGCTGCTCTCCTTTTTGCTTGATTGGCGAAGCTAAGAGGGGGGAGTGGAGTAGTGGTCATGATGTTCTAGGCACTGAAGGAGAAAAAGGTTGGAGACAGGTTTATTTCCTGATGTTTGTCTCCTGACTCTACAGCCAAAGCAAGTGCAGGGGGGGGGGGGGATGGAGCATGAGGCAGCTTGTTTATCTTTTTTTCCTGAATTGGGTGGGTAGGTGGGTGGGTAGGGGAGAATTAGTGGAGAAATACAACCCAAAATGCAAATCTTGGAACATAGCAGTGTGGGCACTTGGACAAGAGCACAATCACTTAAAAAATGAGGGCAGAAATAAATCTTGTAAGGGAATGACAACTGGGAACCAGTCTTTGAACTGATGCCCTGACCAATCAGCTACAGACTACTGTGCTACGTCAGTGTCAGTGTTGGAGGCACAAAGGAGGGGGAGGTAGTTAATCCAGCAAAATGCAGAGATCTATACAATACTGAGGTCCATTCTGCACTTCAATGTTGCAAAAGGCTTCCAAATTGTAAACGCTACTCATTTGCAGTTATGCGCGACGTCACACACAATCTGCCACACTCCTGAAACCGATCCGCAAAAAGCGATTCGTTGTAGCGCTTAAAGGGAAATCCAGAAAAGTGGATTCACCCTCTGAAAAGCGCTACACTCTTGCAAACAATCTGCAACAGTAGCGAAAAAGACCTGTGCGTTCCTATTGTTGAGGTTCCCTCCCCCTGGCTCTCTCCTCCGAACTTCTGGCGAAGCGATCGCCATTTATTTTTTCTCGGAGCAAGCAGAAAGCAACGAACCGGCGAGCCTTCATTCACCTGGACCGTTTATGCACTAGAGGTTTCATGCCAGGCTGCAGGCTGGAGTTTTAGTCATGGCAGGTTGCCCCACCACTTCCTGCACCCACATGGGGGAGCATTTGGCCCATTGTGTCTCATCCACCCCCTATTTGTGCTCCTGCACGAGAGGTGGGGCAGTGAAGTTCTCAGTGCATAAACGGTCCCAGTGAGGCTTCTCCGGCTGCAGTCCCTCCACAGAGCTGCTTTAAAGCTCCCCTCAAGTCACCAAGCACAACACAGCCCCGTTTGCAAGTTCCCTTTATTTTCGGCCAAAAATCGTGCCTGTGCACGGGGGGGGGATTTTTTTTCACTCGGGGGAGCGTGGTAATGATGAATCGGCAGCTCACACACCAGCTGCCAGCTAGATGGGTCTCTATGTTAGGAGGAATCAAGGAATCAAGGCATATTCATTGCAACATGTGTTTTTCTTTTTTTTAAAAACCCCTGTGCTTAAAGGAAAAGGGGCTTTTCGGGAGCATGATAATGGCCGCCCATTGGCTGTTCGTTTGATTGACGGCCAAGGGCGGGACAAAGCACAGAAAAAATTGCTTCCTGGATAGCGATTTTTGGCGAGACTGGAAACCTGTGGGAAACTATTGAAATGCTACTGGATTCCACTACAAAGGCAGGTATGCAATACGCCGAATTGCACTTTTAAAAATAGCGTTTCCACTTTCACGGACCAATTGGCAACATTGGTCCTTGTGCGGAATTGGCCCGTGGTTTTTGGAGTGGTTTTCTTAAATGTAGTGAGTTATATTTGCTCTTGGATATCGTGGGGGAAAGGTAGGGTCACTGTGGATCAATCATATATACTGCAGAGGGAAAATTTAAAGCACTAAATATCAAAATGGAAATTGAATAATGGTAGATTACTTTTTAAATTTTAGGATCACCAGGGATAAAAAGCCCAGTGCAGATTCAGCCCAAGTGTCCCCACCATGGTACACATAGGCACCACGTTACCCACTGGTACCTATTCTGGTGTCCGCCAAGTATTTTTGAAAATGCATGGGGCTTTCAGTGTCTTTAATAATTTTCTTGATAGTGGAGTTTCTGATTGCCTTTGGATATTTGATTGGTTATACAGTTGCTTTTAAAATGTTGCTTTGGCAGCAGCTACCACCATAGCAAAAGGATCTACACTATGCTACTGAAGGTAAGCCATGGAAGCCATTTTGTGGCTGGCTTTACCACTTGCAAATACCATTTTTGTGCCCACATATCTCACCCTGTGCCAGGATTCTAAAAGGGGCGGCAGGGTCCAAAAAGTTGAGGACCCCGAGTTACAGCATGATTTCACACATAAAACACTTAGGAACTGGGAATCTAGACTCTGGTAGAGCATGACAAAGACAGACAAGTGCCTGTGGATGCATTCTGAGGGTATGTAAGTACATACATATGGTTGAAGTAAGAGACCATCTTGTGTAGTGCAGCGGAAGTCATGTACCTGGTCCCCCTGGAACTAATTACATATTGCATCAGATGGGCAATTGAAACTACAGAAGATGCAGAGAAAGAAAGGGGGTAGGGCAGCCTTTCCACAATCTTCAAAGCAGATTGTGAAGCTGCTGATTAGCTTTAGAAAACTGTTGTCAGTGATTCTAAGCATGGCTCTCTCATGTCTCATCCAGTTTGACCTGGTTAGAAGCTGGTACAGCATCTTGGTGCATGTAGTTCAGCAAGGAGGAATGAGCTCACCCTTTGAGGAATCTATATTAACCTTAAGAGAAATGTTTCACCAATGGGAAGGATGAATTAGGATTAAGACACACAGTTCTTTCGCTTCACTTCTGAAGCAGGGAGATGGAAGGCAGCCTCGGTTAATGGCTGTTGCTTGCGGCAGAGGAAAGCTGGCTTCGACACAGACTTGCCAGATTCAATATGGAAGAGCACTCTGATGCCTTGAATAGTTTTGTTGATTGCATCCTTCCAGGAGCAGCTCCCACCACTGCAATCCTATGACAAGTAACGGCACCGCTCTGCACAGAGACTTATAATATGATCTCATCTGCTACAAGTATTATGACACACGACTCTTTTTCTGTAGTGAAGCTGGCAAGGCTAATAGTAGCTCCCTGTGATTTTAGTCTGTTTCCACTTCCCATTGGTGACATACAGATAATGCCCCACTCTACTCCGCAGAGGCGATTATGAGAAGAAATGGATATGTGATTGTGATGTACTCTCAGGTATATCGATAAAGTGGGCAGATAAGTGCACTTGAAAGAGAATCTGATGTCCTCCAAAATCCTCTGGTGGGTTATTATCTTGCAGTTGTAGATCTAGCTTTATGGAAGGAATAGGGAAAGGCAGAGCTGCTTTAGATTTATTTGTGGGACAATAATTGCCAGTCCCTTAGAGGAAAATCCTGGACCTCAAGAATGATGCAGAGAACCCTTATGCTGCCTTACCAGCTGATATTTCTGTGGCTTCCACTTTCTAGCTGTCATGAAAAAGAGAGATTTGTCTCTCTTCAGGTTTGGGCTGAGGCATTAAACCAAATGAAGGTCCAACTCCCTTGTTGGGTTCCTCAGGGAGCGGTTCTCTCCCCCACATAGTTCAACATCATTATGTGCCCTCTGGCCCAGCTGGTACAGAGCTTCTGGCTGGGTTACCACCAATATGCAGATGTCACCCAGCTCTATCTCCTGAAGGACATCTACCCGGACTCCCCCCCAGATACATTCACCAGTTGTTTGGAAGCTATAGCTGGATGGTTGGAGCAGAGTCACCTGAAACTCAATCCTGCCAAGACAGAGATCTTGTGACTGGGCAGGAAGGTGACAGACTTGGAAGTGCACCTCCCCACCCTGGCTAGGGTGCAACATCTCGCCCTTGGTCAGGAATCTGGGAGTGATTCTGGATGCCCAGGTCATGGGAGTAACATGCACAACATCTTTACACCTTCACCAGGTAAAGCTACTAGTGCCCTACCTGTCCTTGGACTGCTTGGTCACAGTCATCCATGCAATGGTCACCTCCAGATTAGACTTCTGTAACTTGCCCTACATGGGCCTACCCTTTATCTTGACCTGGAAACTGCAGCTGATGCCAAATGCAGTTGTGAGGGTCCTCACAGGATCATCTTGGAGGACCCACATTCAGCCAGGGCTGAGGCAGCTGCATTGGTTGCCAGTTGTGGTCCAGATCAAGTTCAAGGTTTTGGTATTAATCTTTAAGGCCATCCACAGTCTGAGCCCCACATATTTGCAGGACCCCCACAGGGCTTTGTGATCTCTGCGTATGGATCTGTTGGAGGTCCCTAACCAAAGGGAGGATTGCCCGGCCTTGACCAGGACCAGAGGCTATTTGGTCCTAGCCCCTACCGGGTGAAATGAACTCTTGGGAGAGCTGTGCCCCCTTTCAGAGCTTTCACAGCTCTGCAGGGCCTGCAAAATGAATCTCTTCTGCCAGGTTTTTGGTTGAGGCCAGGGCAAAGAAGATCCAGGCCCCCATTGAGGTCATCAAGCTCCCCCTAAGAAGATCTCCCCCAGAGGTTTAGTACTAGAAGATTTGTTGGGCTGGGGGTGGAGGGTTGTTCTTTTTTTGCCATCAGGGGGGTTGTAACTGGGGAATTTTAATTATTTTGTATGGGGGGTTTACTGTTAAGAGTTGTTACCAGTTGAATTCCAGATCAAGTTTAAGATACTGGTTTTTAACCTTCAAGGCCTTATGCAGTTTGGACCTATGTACCTGAGGGACTGTCTCTCCATGTATGTCCCCTGAAGAGCTAGTCCAACCTACTGGTTTTCCTGGCCCCAAAGAAGTATGATTGACCTCAGCCAGATCCAAGGCCTTTTTGGACCTGGCTCCAGCCTGGTGGAATGAGTTGTCAGCCAAGATCTGGGCCCTATCAGAGCTGTTACAGTTCCAAAGAGCCTGCAAGGTGGCACTCTTCTACCAGAAATATGGTTGAAAACAATTTATGCACAACATGACTTCAGAAAGGGCACCTCCTCTCTCTCCCCACCTTCCTACCACCTGAAGAATGATGTAACACCAGTGCCAGAATCTCTCTGACCTATGTGGCCAGAATCAGAGGACTCTACTGAAGTTTTGGTTTAAATTATATATAGCTGTTTTGCAAATGTTTTTATTCTGCTTTGTATATGTTTTTCTGTCAGCTGCCCAGGGAGGGACACCAAGAAATCTAAATAATAACAATAGATGGTATCAAAAGGCACTGAGAGGCTGAGGAGAATCAACAGAATTGCATTCCTTCTGTCCATCTCCTGATGCAGGTCACCTAGCAGGGTACCCAAGACTAAGGTCTGAACCCAGACTGAAAGGAGTCTAAATAATTAGCCTCATCCAGAAAAGCCTGGAGGGGTCCAGCTATCACTTGCTCAGTCACCTTACTCAAGAATAGAACATTTGAGAATGGTCGATAATTCTTGACATCTCCTTCATCAAGGCATGGATGCACACCAGCAGGTGGTAGTACTCAAGCTTCCAAGGATCCTGTCCACACCCTGAGGCTGAATAAACTGAAAAGTATCTTATACATTTGGAAAAGTTGAATTGTTATATATGTTGGAAAACAGACAGTACTACTTTAGAATATCCCATCCTTGTGATGCATTACATTAAAGGTGTTTTTTGAAGTTATTATTATTTATTACATTTGCTTTCCCTCCTATCTCTGAACTCAGGACATATTACATAAGAGTAAAATTCATATAAAAATAGATATACCTAAAATTTAAATAGTTAAATAATTTTTCAATGATTAAAACAGATTTAAACAGCCATGTTATGGTGTACCTCTTTGTTTTCCTCAGTATTTCTAACAATATCAAAATAAGGAACAAGCGAGGCTTAAGTAGACTCTCAGAAAAACTTTGCAAAATGAGTAAATTGTCTTGCTTTTAAGCTGGATAAAAAAGGATCAGGAATTGCGGAGGAGACAATAAGCAGGGAACCCCATGATTGCATATTAGAGAGCCACTTTTCAGCACTGAACTGCTTTTTAATTGCTGCTCTTCAGGGGACCAACTGCTAATGCTAACATGTTTCCAATTTGAGATCCCTCCTTCCTTAGCCTTTCTGTGCCTGGAATACTAATATTTCAAATCCCGCCTCTCCTTTCTTCTGAGAACAAATACAGTGCCATGGGGTTATCAAGTTGTACAGTCCCCATCCTAATCACTCCCACTCTTATCAGTTCTTGCCCTCCACTGTGCCTGGTTTCCAGCCGTAGTGGGCTTTCTCCAGATGTTAGCATCTTTTGGGAGGCTGGCAGTTCTCCTTGGGAGTTTGTGGCAAGGCAGATGTTTTGCTTAATTGCCTGCAGTTCTTTTCTCATCCTGACAGCATAGCTATAGCTGTTTCAAGCAACCCCTTTAAATCTGATTCACTTTAAAGCTTCATTTTTACTTAGGCACCGTAAACAGCATTATTCCAGTCAGGCCTCAGTGGAAATGAGCCTGAAGTAAGAGAATTCATGGCTAAGGCTTTAATCTGCTATTGGTTGATCAAACGTTGCCTCTAGATGTTCAGTTTCCAGTTCACCTGGCAGTTTTTCTGTTGCCTAGCCTTGGTTAGGGAACACGGTGATGATTGTTGTGGAGTTTACACTGAATGTCTCATCCAAATGCCACACAATTCAAGTGGAATAAGATTGGTATTTCACAGCCTTGGCACTTTCCGTTTGGTTGGCAAATAGGGTTGCCAACTTTTAAACCGGGTTGTCTGGTTATCCCTTTAATATCAGTTTATCGGAATACGTTACTTCAGCTGCCTGTTTTTGCAAATCAACCTCCATTAATGGGACAGGGCATTTTTTTCTGGCCAGCTGGCAACCTTTTCTGCAGACTTCCTGTGAGTAAAGTTGTCTTCTTTGAATCTGATGGTTAATTCAGTGAACTATCTCCATATCATTTGCCAAGCTGTTTCCCGTTAATTTTAACACAATGGCCTGAGTATTTATGCTTCATAAACTCCCGGCCTACCTACCTATTGACCCTTAATTAAAGCTTGAGATATCTTCCGGTGCCATTATTGAGGGCTTGTTTGCATATTCAAAAGTTCCAGTGTTGATTTAAGGGTTGTTAACTTGGGTTTGTTATTGCAAATTAACAGCTGCACCTCTGACTCATGACCTGTGGAGCTTGTACAACCCATCCTGGTCTGGGAGGAATATCCTTGTCTTGTCCTATGGTGTCAGAATCTACCTAGCAGCACCACTGTACTGCTCTGCAGATGGAATGTGAGAGGGGAGACAGCTTGCTTTATAGGCTGCCTTTCTATCCCTTCCCTCCAGTGATGTGCACTCTGGGGATAGTGTGGGAGAGTGGCCATCCTAAATTAATTAATAATTTTCATTGTCTAGGCAAAAGGCTCCAATGAACCCTCAGCAATGGGAATACATCTTATATATGAAGACACCAAGGAAGAAGATAGTCCTTTGTGACCCTATGTCCTGTCCACCTGTTCAAACATGTGATGCTCTTTTATGGTTAGTAATTAATAGCTGACATGCAAAGGGAAGAGGCTTATTCTGAGGCTCTTTTCACTGTATTAATGCCACCACATGCAGATGTACCCCTCACATATGTTAGTGGTGGCAGATTTCCTTAATTCTTATGCTAGTGGAAAGCTTGTGTGCCTGGGTTATGTCTGGAAGGCACACAGTATGAAAGCTTGGTTAAATCAGCCTGGGTAAACCAGCATGGTGTGGTGGTAAAGAGTAGTGGGCTGTAATCTAGCAAGCCAGATTTGATTCCCCACTACTCTTCATGCAGCCAGCTGGGTGGCCTTGGGTTAAACACAGTTCTCTAAGAGTTGTTCTCACAGAACAGTTCAGTTAGAGCTTTCTCGGTCTCACCTACCTTTAGGGTGTCTGTTGTGGGGAGGGGAAGATATTTGTAAGCCGCTTTGGGACTCTTTGGGTAGTGAAAGGCGGGGTATAAAAAGACAGCTCTTCTTCAAATGGGAAGCCTCTTGGGAAGTCTATGCATTGCTGCCTTGTGAGACACATGATGAAAGAAAAGGGAATTGCAGTAAATTGTAGTAACGTTAATGAATTGTAGGGTGATTGTAATTATAGTAGCAGATTGTTGAGAGAGAGCATGGTGTAATGGCTAGTGTGTTAGACTAGCCTCACAAGAAATTAGTGCAAGAATATAAATATGTAGACTGGTGGCTATATAGACAGATTAAGGACAGATATGAAAGGGATAGGAAGCTATGGGAATTTGAAGTAGAAAAATCACAATTAGAGTTATATTTATGTAAAGATGATAACCATTTAATCAAGAAGATGTATGAATTATGTTTATTACTGTATATGGAGGATGAGGTGGTCAAAGATTTTATGATTGTTTGGGCAAGGAATCTTGGTCATAACATTCCATTGGAAACCTGGCAAAAAATGTGGAGTAAAGATCTGAAATTTACAAATAGTTATTATATCAAGGAAAACTATTACAAAATGCATTATTGTTGGTACATGACTCTGCACAAGTTATCAAAAATGAATAAAAGCCTATCAGACAAATGTTGGAAATGTGGGGAAGTGAGAGGGACAATGTTTCATATGTGGTGGACCTGCAAAAGAGCAAGACACTTTTGGCAGGATATCCACAAAGAAATCTCAAAAATCTTTAAGGACTCCATGGCTCTACATCCTGAAGCTTATCTTTTAGGTTTTCTGGTAAATGAAAAAGATAAAAAATATGGAGAGTTATTTAGGTATTTGACAACGGTGGCAAGGATAGTCTGGGCAAAAAAATGGAAGTTAAAAGAGACGCCCACCATATTTGATTGGCAGTTGAAAACATTGGAAATTGCTCAGATGGCAAAATTGACAACTTATGTCGAAGATAAACAAATAGTGGATTTTAAGACAAAATGGAATTTATGGATAGAATATATTAGAAAAAAAGTATAGTTGTGGATTTATGACTATCGGTTATGATTTATAATTTATAAGGGGAAATGAGAATGGATTGAAATTTTGAACAGGAGAATTAATGGGTTTTTTTATATATTCTTCAACAAATACAGCTGGAAGTTATTATTTGTAAATGTAATATAATCTATTAACATAATTTTGGAGATGGCTAAATGTATTTTTTTTTTGTAATGGATTATAAATAAAATTTGAAATTGTTAAAAAAAAAACTTCCAGAAGGATCTCCTGACAGAGCAGTTCCTTGGTGGAACAGGCTTCCTTGGGAGGTTGTCAGTTCGCCTTCTTTGAAAGTTTTTAAGCAGAGGCTAGATAGTCATCTGACACAAATGCTGATTTTATGAACTTAGGCAGATTGTGAGTGGGTGGGCAGGAAGGGATGTGCCAGTGCTTGTCTCTTGTGACCCTTCCTTGCATACCCAGGGAATTGCATACCATCACTGCTGTGGGATGGTAGGTGAATTTTCTCCAGGCCAGGCTGGATTCTGGAGATTTTTGCTGGGGGGATCACTTGGGCATGAAATTGGGGTCACTGTGGGTGGGCAGGTAGTTGTGAGTTCCTGCATTGTGCAGGGAGTTGCACTAGATGACCCAGGAGGTCCCTTCCAACTCTATGATTCTAAGATATAAATGGAAGTAAATAATTATAATTTAAAAAATAACTGTAGTAAAATATGCATGCTTGCAAATAATAAAAAAAACTAAATTCCCATGTGAGTTCCCAAACATGCAAGTTCCCAAACATAAACCATTATTTTGAGTTATATAAAAAAACCTTCCTAAGGTGGATTGGTCAGAGGCAAACCAAATCTTTTGTTGGGCTTCCACTATTGGTTGTCAGCCTTCAAGATTGTTTGTTGGGCTCCCACAGTATTATTCATGTTGTCAGGTCAGCTGTAGAATATCTAAAGCTCATACTGGAAATAGGCTTGCCATAAACACAAGTGTTATGAGCACTGACCTTGATCAAGCTGAAGGGAGTTAAGGGAGTTAAGGAACTGACATCTCAGTAAGTGGTTACGTAAGTGAGTCACTGTTTGTTTGTAGATCAATGGGTGATGTAGGTGGGAATCATAGATTGGATTCATTATTGGAATCATAGCCTGAAATACCGGCGTTAGAAATTCTTTCATCCATCTCCTTTTTGCTAAGTGATCTTGACATTTTACTGGTTAGTACTGAAAAGATATTTGTTTTCCTAATACTAATGTGACACAGGGCTTTTTATTTTAAGGTGCTTTACATACAGCATGCAATTAATCCTCGCGACAGCACTTGTGAGAACAGTAATGAACAATTATCTCTCATTTAGGTGACTAGAGAAATGACTTGCCCAAAGCTGTAGCTTGTTTCAGCATTAAAACTATGTGAAAGTCCGAAGTTGCATAAGTCTTGTACAGTGATATCAATTGTGGAGTAAAAGTTAGGAAAAAACTGCCACAGAACTCTTATTTGGGAGTAACATTTGTAAAGAGAGCCAAACTCTTCTTAACTCCTCCCATACCACATTTGAAGACTCTGCTTTCATTATGAACCAGACCTCAGGCCAACCATGATCAGGCCAACCATGATCATGATATCAACACCTCAAGGTCCAGGCCCTGGAATATAGCTATGGTGCCATTTCTACCTCTCTCATACTGTTAGAACTTGGTGCATGCAAGAGAGTTGATGGCAAGAAATACTGGACTGACAAAACAAAATACAGAAATGCATTTGCCAATAGAGGTAGGAGCACAGATTACTTTAAAGGGGGTTGGAAAGATTCATGAAGGATAAGACTATCAGTGGCTACTAATTATGATAAATAGAGGAAGTTTCCATATTGAGGCACTAAACCACTGACTGGGGGACAACTTCAGGGGAAAGTCTTTCTCTCTGTGCCCTGTTCATTGCCCTCCAGGGTAGAGATGGGCATGAACCAACTTGCAAGCTAAAATTCAAGCTGAACTTGGGCCAGTTCAGGACTTGGGAAGTGATGTTCAGGGAAGACATGCTCCCCGCAAATTTATCAAACTTCAGCCTGCTTGGGGCTGTTTGCTATCTGTCTACCAGCTCAGTTGTCTCAGGTTCCCTTGCACTGTGCCTTTAAACGGGCTGCTTCAGGAGCTCAAGACAGCTAGGCTGGAAGAAAGGATGGGGTATAATGGCCCCTGGGAGGCACTTCACCCCCATATTTAACCCTCTGGTTTTGCTCCCCCTTTAAATGATTGGTGGTGATTTAGCCCTTCAGATTTGCTCCCTGCCTCTTTTTTGGGAGGGAAGCAAAACCAGAGAGTTAAATCTCTTCCTGGGAGATCCCCCTTTCTTATGGCCCTGGCAAAGGGGAAGAGCATTCCCTTTCTGTGAGACCCCCATGTTTCTCCTGGATGTGGCTCCCCAGGGTCAGGAGAAAGGGGGAAGAGAAGGCCCTTCCCATAAGATCCTCCCCCATTCTGCCACATTCTGAACTTAAATGTTTTAATAATTTCAATTCACTTTGTGCTGGCTTATGGCTACGTGCAAATAAACTGACTGACTGACCAACACATTCTGAACTTGCCAGACTGGATGCCATGTGAGGCTGGTTCGAGTTTGATCCAGGGGCTGCCATGGACTCCAAACCAAACTGCCTTTTTTTGGGTCCATGCCCAACCCTACTTCAGGGTAACTGGTCGACCACTGTGTGAAAGAGGCTACTGACTAGATGTACTAGCAATTGCTACAGCAAGTCTCTTCGTATTTTATTCTGATCCCAGTGACCTAAGCATTCTCATTCACCTCAGTTCCACAGGTCAAATGAGCCTTTCCTTTGAGTAACTTCACCATTAGAGACTACTAGACTGATCAATATGCCTCCTGTTTGCCTGCTTTCTCCCACATTCAGCACCCATTGCCTGCTGGCACTCTGGTCGTTGGGAAAAATGCTGTCAGGCAACTACATTATATCATTTTTAGAGAAAATCTGGAAATGACATCATACATCTCTTGAAATCAACAGAAACGTGATTTCATTATAGAATTTCCAGCAATTCCTAGAAAGGCATGATGTCACTTCCAAGTTCCCCCAGAAGTGAAATAAAAACAATTGCTTGATGGCATCCCCCATGTATCCACTGGTCACTAGGGTCACCACATCGCATGTATCACTGGTCACTAGGGTCACCACAACTGTTCACTGGTCTACTGGTCACTATGAGGATGCTCCCTGATCTGGCATCTTCTTGTGGAAGTTCCTTCCTAAAGAGGACTGCCAGGCCTGTTCTGTCAAGATTTTTTTTAAAGAAATATGGTGAAAGCCTGTCAGGCCTGGCAGGCAATGAGGCTGACAAAGGAAATGTTTTGTCATTGTGCCATTTCTTGTGTTTTCCTCTTCCACTGATGCTCGTTTTTGAGATGTTAGTGTTTATTAGAAGTGTCAGCACATTTTAATCAAACAGCTCCAGGGGGTTCTTGTTTTCTTGAGGAGGAAGGCCAGAAGGTTATGGCCCCAAAGTTGCACTCAACTGTTAATAACAGCCTCCCATCAGGGGAGATTACCTATGGATGGAAACCATGTCAGCACTGAATCTTGGCTCTCTTCCTGTAATTTTTCTGGCACTTTACTGGAATTTTTGTGTGCAGTTGCTGTAAGAAGGGAGGGTCACAATTTGTAGGAGGATGCCACATTAAAAAGATAAATGTCAAGGTGACAGGGCTCTGAAAACTAACTTTGGTACCTCCCCCATTGTTCATAAATGGAACTTTATAAAACATTTGAAGTCCTATAATGGGGGTACTGAAGTCAGCAATTGGTATTGCCCCATATAACTAGGCAGAGTAAATACAAAAAAAATATTTTTTTTTGTCATTTGTGTTGTTGCAGGCAGGTTAGGCAGAGAAGGGTTGGCAGAGCCAAGGAGCTTGGAGTGGTTTGTAAGGTAATGGAATGAGACAACATGTGTTTGAGATGGCACAGAGAGTTGAGTCTGAATTGCATGCATTAGATACTCAGTTGTTATAATGAATGCATGTATATGTGTACAGCTTTTTAAAAAGGGCCAATGCATGTTCACTTTACACATGAAAACAAGGTTAGATGTGGAATTTAAATCACATGTTGAGCTCTACCCGTGTTGAATATAACTCAACACATGCACAAAAATCAAGTCAACATTAGACTGGGATTGTACATACTGTAATGTGACCAGAGGAAGATAAAGTTACAGAGTGTGGGGAATGATGGTAAACAATCCTATTCATGTGTCCTCAATATAAAAAATGGTGGTCAGAAAAACTGATTTCCAAAAGGCCCTTGGCTCAAGAATTTTTGTAAGTAGTCCTAATGTGTGGATTAGTTTCCAATCTGACAACTTAAAAACTTATGTGTTTCAGATAAATTTATTGCTATTTGGGGGGGGGGGGGTCAAAGCTGGTATGGCTGGGATTTTTGACAAAACTAAAGTCATACAATATTATTTTAAACTATAAATTAAGCCCGCTGTATAAAAAATACAGCAGGCGCTAGCGGGCAGTGGGTGGATGGGAGCGAGAAAGGAGATTAAGGGGTGGGTGGGTGGATGGATGGATAGAAGAAAGGAAGGAAGGAAGGAAGGAAGAAAGAAAGGAAGGAAGGGGTTGAGTAGCGAGGGGGGCGGCAGGGGCAGAGTTTGGGGTAGAGAAGGGTGGGTGGCTGGGTGTTTGGGGGTGGGGAAGTGGCGGCGGAGCGTGGGCGTGGTGCAGAGAGACAGACAGACTGAAGGTATATATATATAGAGAGAAAGGAAGGTAGAAATGCAAGAGTAAAGAGGACGGGGCAGGGGGGAAAGGAGGGGGTGGAGGCGAAGTGTCTACTGGGCACCCCGAAGTCCCCCCCCCAGGGCCACATGGTGGGTTAGGCTGGGTGACTGCTTACCAGCCTTGTTGGCAGACTGCCGTGTAATGGCAGCTGTTGGCCGAAGACGACCTAGGTTGGGGGGTGGGTGGGTCGGGAGGCACTTTGTGTCTCCTGACTCATCAGTCCGAGGGCAAGGGGTCAATTGTTGCCTCCCCTACCCTGGACCCTCCCCCACACTCCTTATTGCGGTGTAACAGTTTTTCATATTTATATGCTGCCCTTCCCCAAAGGCTATGAAGATCATAGACCTTTGTTTGCTTTAAATTATGGGTGTGCATAGTTCCAGTTTTGTTTGGAATTGCATAGGGAGGGGAGAGTGGTGTTACTAGTACTTCAAAGAAAAAAAAGATGGTGCCTTCTCAAAACTGGTCTTTTCTCTTCTTTGAGGTACTAAGAAGATTATTGGGGCTCTGTTTCTGACTGTCCCTGCAGTCCAGGGGCTTGCAATCTCTCCTGTACTAGGTGGGGTTGTACTCCCCTTGAAAATCCAGGGTTACTGCTTAGGAGTGCTGCTTGACACAGCAGTCACCTTATAAAATCAAGGGGCTGTGGTGGCTTGGGATGCTTTTTTAGCTGGTGTTTCAGCTGGGCTTATTGCTCTGTACTGTACTTGGGGCTACTTATGTTTGCAATCTGCAGGTAGTCCGCAATCCTGCACCTAGACTTAGGGTTGCCAGGTCTCTCTGGCCACTGGAGGGGTACGGGGAGATAGGTTGCCAGCTGCAGCTGGGAAAATCCTGGAGATCTGAGGATGGACCTCAATGACTGATTATGCATGGCAACTGGGTCGCTGCTGGAGCGTTGTGGTGGTGCAGCATGTGCCACCATTTATGAGGGATGCAGTGAAGTGGTGCAAGCTGGATTAGATGCATAGATGTTTCAATGGAGAATTTTTACTTAAAAAAAAATTAGCTGCCATCATGGGCCCTTTAAAACATGGAGAAAGGTGATTTGCTGCCTGGCTTGATTGACAGGCAGAGGAGAGTTGCGTGTAAAGCACATTGCTCTCTTCTGCCATTTCAAGCAGGCATGTGGAGTGCAAGGAACGTGAGAAGGCAGCAGACAAAAGTGAGGGAGCCAGAAGGTGAGGAATGGCTGGAGGTGTGTGATTTTTTAGCATTATGTCACTTTGCTGATGTAATGCTATTTTTTTCAATGTGTGTAACTGCCCTGAAAAAAATCACCATTCCCTTGTTGTGGGCCATTGGAGTCCCTAGAGTGGGTTGGGGCCAGGAATGGGCCAGGATGTCAGCAATGTCATGCATAAGCAGGGATTAGTCCCGTTGCCATGCCACTACCAGCCTGGCTACTCCTCCCATGAATAATCAGTCTGAGGGGTACAGTGTCATAGAGTCCACCCTACAGAGCATCCATTTTCTCCAGGGAAACTGATTTCTACAGGGGAGCTGTAGTTGCCACCTGAAAGCTGGCATCCCTACCTAGACTGCTGACTACAGGATGCAAGTGACTCTACAGGATGCAAATTTAAGATGTTGGCGTTGTCACTTATAGCCCTACATAACTTGAACTGAGATATCTGAAGGCTCATCTTCTCCCATACATTCCTGCTGTGGAGTTAAAAAAAGGGAAAGGCCCTCCTGGCTGTCCCACCAATCAAAGAAACTGGTGGACACATAAGGCAGGGCCTTTTTGCTGTAGAACCATAATTATGGAACCACCCTTCCAGGGAGGTGTGTCTGGTCTCCTCCCTTTCAGTTTTCAGGAGACAGCTGAAGACAGTTTTGTTTAGGACTGCATTTGATGAAGTAGTTTTTATTTCTTGCCAACCTTACTGAGAGGCTAAATTGTGGTCTTTTAAATGTTTTTTAAATAATTGTTTTAATTACATTGTAAGCTACATTCTGCAAGATAGAACAGGAGCTATTTTTTTAAAAAAAATAACTAAATAATGGTTGAAAGGTTAAACTTCCCTCTTTCCTACCCATACACATTTTTCTGAATCATGACCATCCATATTTTAAAATTTAACCTTTATAGATGAAAAGAGATCCATAGTCTTCATCACATTGTTTCTGGCCTTTAGTCCCTTGTAATAAAATTTTAAATTTCAAACCTAACAATTAACCTGAAGACCTAACCTGAAAGAGCACAAGGAGTCAAATCCATTGTGAGTTTAACTTCTTTCTCAGATGTCTGCTTTGAAAACTCTGCCCCATACACCCTCTGACATTTCTGTGTTTCTATACTGTGATAGCAGTTCAGCCAAATTCAGTGTTTTCAGTTCTGTTTAGTAGGTGCTCAATCTACATAGCCAGATAGGATTTGCCAGTGATAGGTTGGGAAATACCTGATTGGAGAAAATAGGATTTGGGGAAGGGAGGGCCATTCCTCACAGCGCTAATGGTGCTGAAGTATAACTGTTGTGAAACGCTATTTTTTAACATTATGCATGACGTCGTAAACAATCTGCCACACTCCTGCAACACTCCCGCAAAAAGAGCTTCGATATAGCGCTTTTCGGGGAATCATAAAAAGTGGATTCCCCCTAAAAAAAACGCTTGACTTCTGAGAACAACCTGCAACACATCAAAAAAAGACATGCGCATTCTCAATATAGCGGTAGGAAGAAAGTTCCTCCTTCGTTCCCGCCCCCAAGCTTCTGGGAGACAGGGAAGGCTTTTTCCCCCTTCAAGCCACCAATAGCAACGAACACACAAGCACACGGCTTCTTTAACCGAAGTTCCTGGACAACTAGTGCAGCATTGCCAAACAGAAAAGCACCCTTCTTCAAATGTTTTAAAACTTTCCAAGTGCCGTCACCCATGCTTGAAAAAAAAAGTTTTTCTTAAATGGAAATGCGTGTCAATGAATACACGCAAGCGCAGCATGTTTTGTCCGATAAAGGAATGTTTTGGGAAGAGGAACTGAAAGACAGCTCTCTATGGAGCAATGAGTAAACACATATTCGTTGCCACTTGTACTTTCATTAAAAAAAAATTAAAGGGAAAAGGGGTTTTTGGTGGCACTAGGATATCGATTTGTTGGCTTTTCAATTTGGTTGACGGCCAGAGGCCGGCAGAAACACCACAAATTATGTCTCATTTGTAGCAATTCAGGCAAGACCAGAAACTTGTGGGTAACAAAAACAGCACTAGTGGGAGAGGCTTTTCCCCGCTAGAAATGGCTGTGTGCGTTATCAAGACCTGCCACTATTAATTGTAGCGTATTACGATAGCGCTTACATTTAGCTACATTGGTGGTTGTGCGGAATGGCCCATAGAGTCCATCTTCCAAAGCAGTCATTTTCTCCAGAGGAATGAATCTATTTAGCCTGGAGATCAGTTTCCATTTTGGGAGATCTCCACCCATCACCTGGACAATGGCAACCTTTAGTAGCTGCTGGTATTCCTAGTGTTTTTTGTTCCCCACCCCAGAAGCAGTCTAAGAATTGTAAGGATAACACTGTCCATAGGTGTTTTGGAAGTTCAATCTAAGCAAGTGGGACAAATAAAGTCCTAAATTTTGACTATGTATCAAAGATATCTGAAGTCATTGAAACTGAGAAAGTAGTGGATAGTTTGAAAAAGTATGGACCCAATGTGCAGCAGCAAGGAATACAGCAAGCTCGTGTTAGAAATTATTATAAAGTAAGATAAGATGGCCAGTACTGTAATGCCCTTACATAAACCATGGTGCAGCTTCTATTGCCCTGTTCTCCAAACCCCAGAGCTGGAAAAAGCACATAAGAGTGCAATAAGATTTAGGTGTTTGCAGCATCTTTCCTGCAAGTATCTGGGGCGTTTCAGTTTGGGGAAAAGATGACAAAGGGGGGACATGATAGAGGTTTAAAAATTATACATGGAGATGCGAAAGTGGATAGGGAGAACATTTTCTTCCTCCTCCATAATATTAAGAATCAGAGGCACCCACTGTAATTGATGGGCAGTAGATTCAGGACAGACAAAAGAAATTATTTCTCGACTCACTAAGTAATTGTATAATTCACTGCCAGTGGAGACACTGATGACTACTAAAGGTAAAGGGTAAAGGTATCCCCTGTGCAAGCACCGGGTCATGTCTGACCCTTGGGGTGACGCCCTCCAGCGTTTTCATGGCAGACTCAATACGGGGTGGTTTGCCAGTGCCTTCCCCAGTCATGACCGTTTACCCCCCAGCAAGCTGGGTACTCATTTTACCGACCTCGGAAGGATGGAAGGCTGAGTCGACCTTGAGCCGGCTGCTGGGATTGAACTCCCAGCCTCATGGGCAAAGCTTTCAGACGGCTGCCTTACCACTCTGCGCCACAGGAGGCTCATTGATGACTACTAGCATGGTTTTAACAGTGGATTAGAAAGGTTAATGAAAGACAGGTCCATCAGTGAATACTACCTTGATGACTGAAGGGAATTCCCATGCCCAGAGGCACTAAGTCTATGAAGCAGCATCAGATGAAGTCTTAGCCTTTGTGCTCAGGTTATTGGCTGTCCAGAGGAACTAGTTGCTCACTGTGTGAAACAGGATGATGGACTTGATGAACCACTGGTCTGATCCAGCAGAGTGTTTGCTATGTTATAATAGTACATGCAGCAATGAAGCAATAAATACGAGTGGCACTTTTTTCTGCTCTTGTATCCTTGCAAGTAAGCATTTCACTACTCTTCCTCCAAACAGGTCATCATAAACTGAACCCCATAGCCCAGTGAGTCACTGGATTTCTTTACCTGCCTCTGTCTCTCATCTGCTGGCAACTGGATTCAGCTGCTTTGAGGATGAGCAATGCCTACTTTTCAATGGTGCCCATTTGGATCCCAAAGGAGTATTACTTATGTTCTTATCCTGATTATTAGGGACCAAGCCCTATGAAGATAGGTTGAGGGACTTGGGAATGTTCAGTCTGGAGAAAAGGAGGTTGAGAAGGGACATGATAAGGGGGGGGACTTTAAGTATTTGAAAGGTTGTCATTTGGAGGAGGGCAGGATGCTGTTCCCATTGGCTGCAGAGGAAAGGATACACAGTAATGGGTTTAAACTACAAGTACAACAATATAGGCTGGTTTTAGGAAAAAAAATTTCAGTCAGAGTAGTTCAGCAGTGGAATAGGCTGCCTAAGGAGGTGGTGAGCTCCCCCTCACTGGCAGTCTTCAAGCAAAGGTTGGATACACACTTTTCTTGGATGCTTTAGGATGCTTAGGACTGATCCTGCGTTGAGCAGGGGGTTGGACTAGATGGCCTGTATGGCCCCTTCCAACTCTATGATTCTATGTTCTTATTTTGCATCTAATTGATATTTGCATTCATTCAATGAAGTTCTATGTTTTCCTGCAATTTTGATTTCTAATAATTTTGAAATTCAGTTCTGGCTGCCAGATGGAGCAAGCAGCTTTCTGAAATCAACAAAGTAGGCAAACATTTTCTGTTTCCCCTTGATTTTTTATAAGGTTATCACACATTTGTAAGATAGAAATGGAACCATTCATCCTTCTTCCTCGAAGCAAAATGCTAAGTTGATTTTCATAGATCTGGGTGTGTTTATCTCACTGAATTCCCACTGGCATGAACCTTACTGAAACCCATGAATGAGATAAAGTTTTCTAATGTGATTCCTTCTCATGTGCTGCTTTTGTACAAATATTGTATATCTCAAAGCACCCTGAAACAATAGCAATACTTTGATCAAGTGAATCCTGAAAACTTTTGTACACTAAGTTATACCATTCTGTCAAGTTCCCTGATAAAAGATCTGAATAACTAATTTCCTTTTTAATCCTTCCATCTGATTCTCTGTTTCTTTTTCACTTTCAAGGTTTGTGGAGAAAGGAACAAAGGAGGTTCTGCTTTCATCTCTCTGCTCTTCTCCTTCATGTAAAGTTATGCAAAGCCTGGAGCCTTTCTCTAACTACGCTACTACAATCTTCCAGAGGGCTACAAAAAGGACCTAGTAAAAGACCTGGGCAGTGTCTCCTTCCTTTACCCAACTGCCTTGGAATGGATACTGGAGTGGACTTGGAATCTTGATGTAAAAGTGACATTGAAAGAGGAGGAGAACCATGGTTTTTCTCTTTCAGAAGACCACGGGATGGTTCTTGCCATCAGTCCCAGTTCTTTGAAGTTTCTTCTTTTCCTTGGTAAGGTTTCAATGTGGAGCCAGCTTCTCAGCCAGGAAAGCTAAGAAGCTGGGTGAAGAGTCCTTGATTTCCATGGCTCTTTAGACTGATGTGGTTTAGTTTCAACGTGTCGTTGCAATGACTGGGAAGAACAGGGGATCTTTGTGCATGGAGCAACTCTCTTTCTGTCTGCTCTTGAGTATCTGCTGTGGCTGGTGGTATCAGCCAGCTAGCTCAGCCAAACCCAAAGGCCAAGGACACCCTCACATGAACTCCATCCGCCTCGATGGGGACATCACCTTAGGAGGCCTCTTCCCTGTCCATGGGAGAGGCTCAGAGGGCAAGGCCTGTGGGGAGCTGAAGAAAGAAAAGGGGATTCACAGACTCGAGGCCATGCTTTTTGCTCTGGACAGAATTAATAATGATCCTGACTTGCTCCCAAATATCACTTTGGGAGCCCGCATCTTGGACACATGCTCTCGAGATACCCATGCCTTGGAGCAGTCACTCACCTTTGTCCAGGCACTTATTGAGAAGGACAGTACTGAAGTGCGTTGTATTAACGGTGGGCCACCTATTATCACCAAGCCAGAACGTGTGGTTGGTGTGATTGGAGCATCTGGCAGCTCAGTCTCCATCATGGTGGCCAATATCTTGCGCCTTTTCAAGGTAAGGCTCTTATTGCCCTCTCTTCTTTTTGCTTCAGATCCTCTCATACTTCAGCTAGGCAGGATGATTGGTAGTTGCATCTCTCTTTTGTTGCTGTAGCTGCTCAAATAAAAAAAATGCAAGTAGCTTTAATAATAATTATACAGATTTAAGTCCTTGCTCCCTGGTGGGGAAAGAAGGCAACTGTATGTCTCAGAAGGGAACTGTATGTCTCCCTCAGAGAGGGTGGGCTATGACCCTTCCTTTCCATTACAACCATGATATTTTGAGCAGTGGTTTTTTCTTTTGTGTGTCCCAATTATGTGAGAGAAGCTGGCAAATTGGTTCTGATATCATTAGATATTGTGGGGAGGGCGTTCCTCTATGCGAGAGGGGTGGGTGAATTATACAGTTTAGTTTACAGCTGAAGCAAATGTTCATACAGCTTGTGTTCCATAAACTGCAGTGGGAGAGTGAGGGGGTGGGTAAGAATCAGAGATTGGCTCCATGAAAGCATTTATAAACCAGCATGTGAGGGAAGGCCCTTTTCCAATGAACATGGTAATTCCCAACCCTGGAGGATGAAGTTAGCTCTATGGGCATGTAAGGTAAAGGCATTTGGACTGATTTACCTTTCAGAGTTACAATATCAGGAGAGTTCTCCTACCTTAATTTCCTAACACCTCCCTCCCCACAGAGCTGCAATTGGTGGCAGACTATTGTTTCTGATAGTGGTATACCTCTATGGTATTTTGTTCAAAATACTTCTTGACTGATATGGAGCATATGTCAGTTTGATACAGGAAAAATATATATTGTTAGACTGCCTGAGAAACAGGTCAGTATTTCTGATGTGGGATATTTATGCTGTAAATGACAGTGGTGCAGAAATCACTTTTAAAAAATCTTAGTTAAAACAGTGATTTCAGAATTACATCCTAAATTGTATGCCATAGCTCATGGTAATTTCACATACAAGATAATAGAATATGTCACATTACATAGTATGGCTCTGGGCATGTTTATGATTTCCAAATCAGTACCAGTCTTTCATCCCATCACTTAAAAACAGAATGGTAGTAAATTTTACCCTCATCAGTTTGGAGGATAGTTTGCTGAGCAAAGTTCTAATATTGTTATGAAATCCCAGCTTGCAGCTGCTCTGCAGCTATCTAGTTCTTCTAGACTGGGGATACTGCCCTACCTGCTCTGTTTCTCATTGCACCTTCATTAGGCTAGCAGCATCTCTTGAACAGTTTTCAGGTTTGACTAGAATTTCTTCCCTTGTTAAGCAACCTTTGGGAGAAGTGGTGAGATCCCAGTCGTAATTGTTTGGGAGCCTGATTTTTCAAAGGTCTGTACAAAAGGTCATACTGTCGACAGCTTATCAGATGTATAAACTTCCAACCTGTATTCCAAATGGACTATATAAAACTTACTCTAAATAAAGCATGAGATAGGTCCAACTATCTCATGCTCTGTAGGAATGTTTCCTGCCAATAGCCTCAGGTACTGTCAGCAATCCTCCCAAAGACTCTCTTACCTCTATGAATGCTAGAGGCTGCCACTTTCACCCCAAAAAGGTCACATTTTTGTGATCAGTAAAATGATTGAGTAGGGTCATAGTTCTAAGGAGCAGTCAGGAAACTGGCAAAAGATGCTTCTTTTCTGCTAGATTCCTTAAGGTTATGGGAATCTCAAGGAGTTTTTTGTGAGATAGAGGGCAATTCTCTTGTTATATGACTAGTCTATGGATGCCCTTTTAATTCATAGTGATGTGCGAAATTAAGGATGCAAAGAAAACTTTATTGCACTAGGCCATAGGCAGTCACAAGATCAAATGCACAATAAAATTGTACAAAACAGTGGCTTTCCAGGGTCATATCACCTGATACTCATAATCCTGGTCAGGGATTGAACATGGGACTTTTGGTGCATTTTTACAAAGTGGAATGATACTAGAGACATAGGGAAGGGCTAATATAATTCTAATACATAGAGGGCCAAGAACCTGTAATATCAATACAACATTTTATTTACAGTCCTTTCAACTAGTAGAAGAAATGATGGGATATCAAAACCCATTTGAGTCGAAAATATTGACTATGATGGGCCAACTGATGATCTGGTTCTTTATGTCAGCTTCTTGTGTTCCTGTGATGTACATGAAAAAGTGCTTCCCAACTCAATATTCCTTTGGGAATGAGTGGTTTGTATGAAGAGTAAAACAATGCTTTAGTGCGTATGTTATGTTCATAGCTGTCCAAAATATGTTACAATAATTATTACGTTATAAATTAGTTCAGGATAATTGACATTAAATGTGGTTCTTAGGATGAGTAACCAAAGCTTCCAAAGTCCATCTGTGAACTAGTCAGTTTAAGGCAGAGAAGAATTTGCTCCAGGTGTTGGGGTCATTGTAGTACATAATGCTAAGCAATTCACTGCTACTTTTACAGTGAAGAGACAAATCCCAAAGGGAGTTATCTTAATAAAGGTTTTTTATTCAGCAAGTTGCAGGATTTGACAGAGATCTGTGTTCTTCTGCACTTGTTAGTTCCCTTTAAAAATATGAGGTGGGGGAGAGATTATTTATTTTTGAACTTCAGTATATCTCTGTGTGTGCTTCTGAAGAAGTGAGCTCTAAGTCACAAAAGTTCATGTTGGAATAAATATTGTCTTTAAGGGGCTACTGGATTTCTGTTGTATAAATGATGCAGATCAGTCATAAAGATCCCAGTTTAATCTAAAAGCTTGGTGTCTGATGTGAGCTCAAATCTAATTCAGCCACAATGTAAGCTAGACTGAACCAAGTGGGTTGAGCATGGGAGTCACCAGTCACTTTGCCAGTGTCACCATTTCAGAATTCACCATAAGGACTAAGATTTAGTAGAGTTGACAAGATTCAGCAAGATCAATTAGGACGGTGGTCAGATTGCCCACTTTGGCAGGCAAACTTTGGCCTTGGTCTGGGGGAAGGCATTGACCTACATTGCTGTGATGTCACTTCTGGCTATGTCACCAGAAGAGACATGTCATGGAGTGTTACAGAATTTCCCCAAATCTCTAATTTTAAAATCCTAGACCATGTGAAATGGTGACATCACTTCAGGTAATGCAGCAGAACGGATATTGCACTCTTTAGACAAATCTGTGTCCCCGATCTCCAAGGAGTTGTTGTTGAGAGCTGGACAAGCCTACCAAAAGGTCAGCTGTTTGGAAAGTTCAAGATAAAGTTATCACTTAGTTGGAAAAATGGCTTTCTCTGTCTGAGGTGCTGGAAAGCTGCTGCGAGTTGGAGTGACAGAACTGAGCTAGGTGAATGAATGCTCTAATTTGGTATAAGAGAGATTCATATGAATGGATACTTTCAGTGCATTTTTGAAGAACATTTTTGGGAATGCGATTATTGTCTTTCATTTCAATGCTTCTGTAGCAATGTTATCAATAAGACGAGCATGTGCCATATTTGTTTTAAGCAAAAGTATTTATTCCTTATTATGCATACACAAAAACATAGGCCTAGTACAATAAATAACAATAAAAGAATCAAAATCTATTCTCACCCAACCTACATGGTATGGTGACTGTATAAAAGAAGTGAGGGTCAGAATGTTAATGTGGAGTCAGAGAGCTAGGAGGAGATGAAAGCCTACCAGGGCAAAGTCATTCCTCCCTTGAATGCTCACTGGAAGAGAGTAGTTTTACAGGCTCTGTGAAACTGCAAAAGAGACCATCGGGCCTAAACTTCCATTGGAACAGCATTCCAGAGAGTTGGGGCCATGGCTGAAAGCACCCTAGCCCTTGTTGATGGCAAACTGGGCTGTTTCAGGTTGGGAATCTCCAGCAAACTGGACCCCTGGGAGTATAACGTTCTCCTTGAGGATAGAGGAGGATGTGGTCTCACAGGTACAGTGGTCCTGGACTGTGTGAAGCCTTAAATGTCAAAACTAAAACCTTGAATGCACTCCAGTACTCCACTGGTAACCAGTGCAAATGACAGATCATTGGATAGATGTGTGCATGGAAAAGGGTAGGTTCAAGGCCAGCCTACGTAGAGGAAATTACAGTGATCCAGTCTGGAAGTGGCCATTGCATGGATCACTGTGGCTAAGTCCAAAGTGGGCAGATATGTCCAATTGTTTAATGTTGTGCTATTGAAAGAAAAAAAAACATTTGTGCAATCCAAGCTATCTGGGCATCCATAGATAATGGAGCATCCAGGATCACTCCTGAGCTCTTAACAGATCGGTTCAAAGCCAGTTGTACTCTGTCCAGCGTTGGGAGCTAGCCAGCCTCAGCTACCCCTTCACAGCTCAGCCAAAGGTCTTTGCTAGATTCACTTTCAATCTACTCTGTCAGAGGTATCTGGCCACAGCTTCTAGACACCAGGTCAATTTACCTGCAAGAGATTCTGGTCAGCTATCCATGAGGAGATAGAGCTGAGTGTCATCAGCATACTGGTGACAACCCAGCCCCAAACTCCAAACCAGCTATGCAAGGGACAGTATGAAGATGTTAAACAACATAGGGGAGAGGATGAACTACTGTGAGATACTAGAAACCAACGTATGGCTCACAATGTATCCTCCCACAGCACAACTCTCTGTTTCTGATTGTGGAATTTGATAACAGTAATCCCTCAGTGTGCAGTGCACACTGAGCTGACTACACATTTATTCATAAAATTTATATTCTGCTTTTCTGCCTTAGAAGAGCTTCCAATAAATAAAATCTCTGAAACTGTAAAGAAGAGGGAAGATGGAAGAAAAACCCATCGCATTTAGTGAGCCAAATGGCTTCCTTTAGAGTGCTATAAAGGCCCTCCTAGTTGCAAATAGTCCCAGTCTTCTACCGACTATCATTACAAGCTTGCAATCTGGGCCATGAACCCCATGAAGCCTTCCTGTAACTGAAGCTTTAGGAGACTTATGTACTAACTGAGAGGCTCAAAGGTCTGCACTCAGTCTTAATTGTGAGGTTAAGTGGGCATGGATCTGTTACACTGCAAGTTGAGAGGTTAACAAGTACAAGACTCCCTGTCACAGTTGTTGTATTACTGTGATATGGGAGATGGGTCCAGGGAAGTCTGAAGTTCTTATTTTTCAAAGTTATGTTCTTCTACCCTTTCTATAATACTGTTTGGCTGCAGACATGCCATCCTGAGCTCCAGTTTTTGGGGAAAGAGGTTGGTGCATGTTGCTTATTGGAGTATTGGCATGTGTACATATACATGAGAACTCAAGCATACCACTGGAACTGTTGTAGAGAACAAATCTCTTCTGAAAATATTCCAGGTATAGTGAGCCAGATTTTGCCAGATGTCTCAGAAATATCAGTTCATCATAATAAAATCCTTTGGAAAGTCAACTAATGGGGCTTGTCAACTCTGCGGAAATGTCCCCTGTAAAATATGTCTAGGGTAGAATTTCATGGTGTTAGAGCAGAGAAATCTGATAAAAGCATTAGCCATTATTCCTATGTCTTTGGCTTGCTTTGTACATTTTGCATAATTCTAATATGTGGAAAACACTTTGTGTTTTGCTAATAACATACAACCTACTTTTAGACTAGAACAACCATATGTTAACTACGCTACCTGTTTGCGGCATGGATGCAATGGTGCAAATAATGGTGCAAATTATTCACATTTTATCATTTACATGCAGGTATATATTTTGCTGCCCTTATATACAGTTTGTGGATTAAGAACTCTTTCTGTGTACCTGTCTGGAAGCACTAACAGCAATCATTTCAATTGTTTCAGCCTGACCTAGCTGTACTAGTTCCATCCTGATGCATGCAAGCCTCCCACTCTGAAGAGGATGCAATAATAAGATAAGCCCAGGTGATTCTTGTGTAGTGGATTATTTAGAGCATTTGAAATAGTTCTGGTAGGCAGTAGAGAGAGAGAGATGTTCAAGTCAACTCTTAGTAATGCATTAATTCTGTGAAGGTCATTGGCACTGTTGAATAAAACATTCATTTTCATTCTGTTCTCAGAATTGTTTGGCAGATGGGGATACTTTGTAAAATCTGTGACCCTTTGTGGGAGAAAGAGCAAATACATATCAAGCTTTTCTCCACATAACAAGATAGATTACACTTGCTATGAATGTCATGGTAGCTTGGCTAAGTCAGCACATCTTTGCACAATTTACAGCAAAGGAAAACAGCAACAGATCAAGGGTGGGTCCAGATGGAGGCCCTTTTGAGTTTTAGGATCTAATGCATCTTACTGGATACCTACCAGCTTTACAGGACTGAGTACCCATTAATCTTATGGCAGATTGACAGCTAGGAAGACCATTGTGAGTGGCAAAACAGGATTATAGCATGAAACCTTATATTATTGAAGGTACCTTTGTAGCTGCTTCCACGGTGGGAAGGAAGCAGACTTTCCTTCTTTGCAGTAAGGAGCAATGTGATGGTTTGATATAATGGTTAGAATATCTTTGTAATGCACTTTTGTCTATGGGTCATCTCTTCCCTATAATCTTTGCCTTCTAATGAGGGCTAGTCATAGATCCTTATTATAGGTAGGCCAGCATATTACTTGTCCATTTGTGTCCTATTCTTGTATCTCATATTATTCTCTATAGGCATTAATATACCTAATTCTCAACATGGCTGCATCTGTGGATACTTAAATCCACAGGCTGGATCTATAAACAGACAATACATCTCTTTCTATGAGAATGTGAGAAGCCAAACTTACTTTGTTAATTAGAGAAAAGACAACATCTGTATTTGTTGCTAACTGGAAACCTCTTATAGATTTTTTGTGTGATATGAACAAAACTGAAATGACAGTGTATAGTTTTCAGGATTAAAGGAAAATAAGAGCTTACAGAAAAAAGAGGGTTTTTAAATTCCTTTTATAAAAGCATAGTGTAACTGATAACTTGATTTATGTTCATCATAAATAAAATCAGAGCTATTTCTTTTTATTTTTTGTATTGTTTATTTTTCTTCTTTTCTTTCTCTTTAATATCTCTTGTTATGTTTTAAAATCTTTAATAAAAGTATTTTTTCCAAAGGGAATGAGAAAAACCCAAGGTTTGCAAAAAACAGCAACAAACTGATCAATCAACCAACCAAACTCCCTGAAATCTTAACAAAATTAGCTGAAAAACAGGAGAGAAATGCAGAGAAAAATGGGGGACTGGAACTGGCATTGCTGAGGAGACTGTGATGTCACTTCTGGCATACCCAGAAGATATGTCATCACACGGGATGCCAGAGCATCACCAATGATCGAATAACATCACTTTCAAGTCATGCTGGAAGTGACATCATGATATCTCTGGCAACATCACTGGGCCCCCATTGACTGCCATCCTACAAGTTTAAAAGGCTGTTGACAAGATGGAACACGTTCAGAGGTGGGCAATGAAGATGATGAGGGATGTGCAAACCAAGTCCCCATGAGGAAAGGTGGAAGGAGCTTGGTACGTTTAGTTGGAGAGGAGACTTCTGAAAGGTGATATGATGGCATCTTTAAATATTTGAAGGGCTGGCATATAGAGGATGGAGTGGAGTTATTTTCTGTTGCCCAGAACTGCCTAAACATTAGGAAGAACTTATTGATAATTAGAGTGGCTCCTTAGTGGAACTGGCATTCTTGGGAGATGGGGAGCTCTGGAAGTTTTTAAGCAAAGGCTAGATGTCCATTTAACAGGAAAGCTGATTCTGTGAATTTAAACAGAACATGAAAGGGAAGGGCAGGAATTATGAGCCAGTGATCAGCTTTTGTGGCCCTTTCTTATATGCCCAGGGCAATGCTGATCACTACTTTGGGGTCAGGAAGGAATATTCCTCCAGACCAGATTGGCTCAGGGATTCTGAAGGTTTTTTTTTGCCTATCTCTGGCATAGAGCAGGGGTCACAGGGGAGTGTGTGAGTATGGGAAGGTATTCCCTATATTGTGGTGGGTTCTAGACTAAATGACCCTTGAAATCTCTTCCAGCTCTATATTTCTAAGTCATTAGAGCAATTTGGTACTGTATGACTTTTGCAACTTGTCTAGATTTTTCCCAGGGAGAGGCTGCTGGGGGAAAGGAAAGAAAGCTGAGTGTAGTATAATGATTAGACAGGATCTGCTGTTAGCAGACAGATCCCTCTTCTCAGTGAGGGATAGTTTATAGATGCCCATCATGCAATATCAACACACAATATCAGCACAAATATTATATGAAATATATTGCCTGGCTGAAAATGACACAGGAATAGATGCCAGCCAGAGACAAGCCTCCAGAGAGAAGTCTGGAAATATAGTGTAGAACATGTGGGAAAGAGCAGTTGACATGCTAATGACCTCCTCTCCAGGGAAATGCTTAATTTAGGACAATAGGGCTCCTAAGAATTTGTGACTAATCTCATCAGTTTCAAGTTTCACTTCCCCTGTGCCCATTTACTCTAATTAGGTAGTCCTACACTTTTCTCCAACTTGATAGCTTTCCCATTCAGTACTCAGAGGGTCATCAAGAACCATTAATCCCTATAGTTCACCTCAGGTAAAGCAATCATGGACATTGTCCACTCCTGGAGAACCCATCAATTAATTGTTTTGGAGGCTAGTATGCCAGGGAACATTTTGCCATATAAAATATGGTATCTTGCTTCTGTCGTGTGTGTGTGTGTGTGTGTGTTCTTGGATTCTCTGCATATCCTGAGTTCCTCTTAGTTAGCATTCTATGTGCTCTTAGTGTGTTTAAGTGTGTGTTGTACCTTTTTAACTCTTCCTAAGTAAAAACCTTTTCCAGTAAACCTAGCCTGGTTTATTTCAAGAGTGGTCCACCTCTCCCACTTTGTCTCCTTTAAAGATAATTTCTTCCAGCTGATTAGGAGACTACTTATTTGGGTAAAACTGGGAAACCCAGATTGAATCCTCACTCTGCCATGGTATCGCGGAGGGGGGGGCATACGACCCACTTTGGAACCTCCTAGCCTAAAGATCCTTCCACTGCAAGAATAGCATTCTGTATTCTACTGAAAGATATACTGAGAAGCTTTAGCACCTACCTCAAGATCCTTTTAGAATAAATATTTCAATTGTTGGCTGTATGCTACACCAGTGTAAAGAGTATTTTAAGCTACCAGTGGAGAGTGGGGACTTCCTGTTTTGAAAAATTTAGGCTGATAATAAATCTCAACCATCTTTCATTTATGTGATAAGGTTAAGATATGCTCAGAAGCCTTGGCATGGTTGTCATGTACAGAGACTAATGTTCTCAACTTATCTGCTTTCCAACAGTTAATAGAGAGTATATAGAACCATATTAATATATATCATCCTGACACCAGTTATTGTAGATGATTGGATAATGGGGCTGTGGATTACATACACAAAGTGTGAAACCACATCTTCACTCAGTTCTTAATGGATGAATGATTGCTAGAGCTTGATGCATAAATCAACAGAACACATGCAACTATCTGCTAAACAGTCATGGTATAGACTCTTATTAAGATAGAATTTGTTTAAGGGTTGTTAACTGGACATCGGTCACTAAGGCTTTCAGCACACAATCATCATGTGCCATGTTTTGCAGTTCCCTTTGGCAAAGCGATATACGAAGAAATAATGATTGATTGATGCTGCTGGAAATTTCAGATTTGTGAAGGGTGCTTATGTGGTCCTTGTCTTCTTATTGCAAAATACTTTTAATTATTCCTCACAACTTGGCAGTAGAAAGGCAAGAGACATTTAGAGGTAATTTGGCATTGTCTCTCTCTCTGTAGCAACCCTAAATTTCCTTGATGGCCTCCTATCTAAATACTAACCAGGACTAACCTGCTTAGCTTTCAAGATCTAAAAAGATCGGGCTATGGAGGCAGGCGATGCCAAACCACCTCTGAATGTCTCTGCCTTGAAAACCCCATGGGGTCACCATAAATCAGCTGTGACCATTACAATGTTTCAGAATTTTATTCTGTTTTATGGGGTAGGAACTCTACCAATACAAAGAGATAGGTCGAGCTACTTTGTGGCTGTGGCAGAACAGAGAATATCAATCATGCTTTTTTTGGGGGGGGGATTTCTCTAATGCATTGTTAGGTTACTCATGTAGATGGAGATGGTCGTGTAAACAGTGACAATGTTGGCATCACAGAATTTTTGGCAGTCGATAATTAGACAAATATTGTTGAATCATAACAATAAATTTGACAAGTGGCTGAGTCCTAATGTCAGCATGGCTAAACTATAGTATAGGAGAAGCCATGACAATATCCTTAAAAATTCAGGGCATTGTGCCCTGCTTAGGAGAATAGCAAGGAGCACAAACTTTGATGAATAAAATGTATGATTGTAATTCCAAAAGAGAGGGAATAATGTGATATTACAAATCACATTGTAAGATATAACAAAAGCACATTAGATGCAAGAAAGCTTCAGGAGAGAGGCTGTAGCTGTGACCAACAGGGAGTAAAAAGTGCACTCAAAGAAGATAGGAACACTGCAGAGAAAGTAAATGAATTCTTTGCTTTGGTTTATGCTGTAAAAGCCATTGGGGAGAAACACACCTGAGTTATTCTTTTGAAGTGATAAGTCTGAGGAATTGCCACAAATTGACGTGTCAGGTTTTAGAGAAAATTGATTTAATGAACAGTATTAAGTCACCAGGAGCACAGTGGAGTTCTGAAGAAATTCAGATACAAAATTGCTAAACAACATACCATGTGGTAACCAATCCCTAAAATTGGATTCTGTACCAAAGGTCTTGACAGGGAGCTAACTTGGGCTCCCAGTTATGTACAAGCTACCCAGTGTGGCTCAGTCAAAACTCCAAATAGGTCTGGGTTCAAACCCCACAATGTAAGGCTACCTAAGTGGCAGTGCTCACGCATGCTTATTTTTTTGCTAGTCGGACTGAATTAGATAGTGCAGTACAAAAAGAATGAAAATTGCATGTTACAAAGGGTTATAGCACTGTGGCGCTTCAGATGGTTTTGTGTGAAAAGGAAGATTATTTCTGACAGCTTGGTGGAAATAGGTATAAATATTGTGAAGATACAGATAATGGGCATATTGATGCAGCTATGGTACTCAGACAGATTAATTGAGAACATGGTGCAGTTTGCCATGATTTTGGCACTAGGGTTCAGATGCAATGGGACAGCAATCTTCAACCCATGTACCAGATTTTGAAAAAAACTACTGTCAGTCTGATGTGTTCCAGTTTCATCCATGCCCTTATACAAGCTGTACAGGAATTAGAAGACTTTGTAATTTCCTTTTTTTTTTTTTTTTTTTGCTGAGTACCTATTTAAACATAGGAGCCTCCCTGGGCTAGTAAGTTTGTTTGAACAAAAATCCCCTTGGCAGCAGCACAGAGAGCATAGAAAAATGTAAATATAATGCAAATGCTGAAGCAGCTGCAACGTAATATCCACAAAGCACTAACATGTTCTCTGCCCAAGGTGCAGCATTTCTGCATGCGTAAACGGTATCTGTTTCTTTCTATGGTATCTTGAAATTCAGATATTTTCCTCTATAATTATCACCCCCCCACACACACCAAACTCCCTGATCCCCTTACCCAGCAAGCAGCAGCAAAACTCTTGGTCTCTTGGGAGAGCTGGAGGCTGTTAGCTGAGACAGAAAAACAGATCACTGATGGAGTTTGATTTTCCTAGGTCCCTTTTAAAAATGCGTTAATGTTCCAAGCGATGAGTGAGAGGGCTATTCAATAATTAAAATAATATAAATTAGAGAGAATGAGAGGAACTTAAAAGCCATTTGCTGAGACAAAAACGATTGAGTATGCTTGCTTCACTTGGGGGGGGGGGAGAAATGGGGTAGTGCGAGAGAGAATGTAGGAAAGTGTGAGAGAAGGAGGAAGAGAAGAAAAAGATGGGTTAACTAATTTGCTTTTAAATGTGTTTTTAGGGTTTACTTTTAATCTCATTTAGTTGATTTTTATTTCTGTGCAAATAATCCTGTGCAGTTTTCATGGCTCTTGGGTTGTATTAGTTGGGAAATTCCTTTGAGTTGGGAATTTCCTGGAGATTTGGGGGTAGAACATGGAGACGGGGGAATCACAGCAGGATATAATGCCCCCAAACAGCCATTTTCTTCAAGGGAACTGATTTCTTTAGCCTGGATATCGGTTGTAATTCTGGGACATCTCCAGGTCTCTGTCTTATCTTGTCCGTTGTAGTTGCCAGGACCATTTACTTTGGAGCTATGTTGAAAGATAAATAAAATACTATCTGCCCAACCCATACAGAAGACAGTTTGTAAAATTCTGCTATGCATAGGATGAAGGATCGACAGTTGTAAAGAATGTTGAGCTGCATACAAAAATCACAGCCTTTTCCCTGTAGTGTCCAGTTTGGCTTAACTCAGGTCTTGACATGATTATGATGACACGTATTTTCTCATCCCCACTCAACAAGTGATACTGAATGTTTCATACATATACACATTTAATAATCAAACTTGTTAGAGAGCCATGGTCAACTGTGAACTGATCTATTTCCCAGTTGGCCGAATATTTCAAATATATTTGCAACTGTTTGGTAGCGGTGATGGTGGATAGGAATTGGCACGAATGGTTTGGTTCATGTTGTGGGGTATGCCCAGTTCACAAACTGCAGACAATCATAAACCTTTAAGGGATAAATGAACCAGTTTGTTTGGTGAAGTTTGTGACATGATAGAAGAAGAAGAAGAAAGAAGAAAGAAGAAAGAAGAAAGAAGAAAGAAGAAAGAAGAAAGAAGAAAGAAGAAAGAAGAAAGAAGAAGAAGAAGAAGAGTTGGTTCTTATATGCCACTTTTCTCTACCAGAAGGAGGCTCAAAGCCACTTACAGTCGCCTTCCCTTTCCTCTCCCCACAACAGACACTCGGTCAGAACAGCTTTATCAGTGCCGTGGCGAGCCCAAGGTCACCCAGCTGGCTGCATGTGGGGGAGTGCAGAATCGAACCCAGCATGCCAGATTAGAAGTCTGCACTCCTAACCTCTACACCAAACTGACTCTCTGCCCCCTGACTGGCTAGACACACCAAATTTACAGGTAATCTCCAGTGGATGCTCTTTTGCCTGCCCTCAGAGTTTGGTGAGGATTGGATTTGGGGTTCCAAGTTGCAGCCCCCCAAAGAAGGTGTCCCAAGGAAAATGTATTAGCCATTGGCCACCACAATACTGTCAAATCTAAAGAGTATACAAAAACATAAGATAAAAATAAAACTTAATTTCTAAAATCATGAGACTAGAACTGAATAATACATACAGTCAGACTTAAAATTATTAGGATAACACAATTTGTTTACATAGTTAGACTTAATCTTCTTGGTGGCCAGAGCAAATAGGGCAACTCTGTTGGAAATTTGCGGATTGATATCTGATAACAAGAGGATTAAATAGTTTTCTCTATACCCCAAGTAGTAGGCAAAAGTATCATGTATTTAGGTCTTAGGTTGTCTTACAGAGGGCAGTCTAGAACATAATGAAGGTCCTCAATTGCCTCCATACCACAAATACAAAGATGATCAGACATGGGGATATAGAGGAATTGGCCACTGCAAACTGCAATCGGCAATCCAAAAACCTTAAATGGGTAAATGCAGTTCTTGGTGTTAAGGATGTTATGTTCACTAGGTATGGGTATCTGTGATGGTTTCTTTTAAAGTATTCAAAGAATGGTGCTGCTTTAAATTGAGCTATTGCACTGCAGTCAATTACTGCATCCATATAAAAAATCCAGTCACAAAGATTGTGACTGGATCAAAAAAGATCATCAGGGACAGAGTATTGAGAAATTTAGAGTGGCCCTTTACAAATCAGAGACATAAAAATGCTCTAATGATGCTCCTCTACTTACCCTCCAAGTTAAGTGCAGATTGGATTAATGGGTTC
Source organism: Paroedura picta (assembly GCF_049243985.1). Lineage (NCBI taxonomy): Eukaryota > Metazoa > Chordata > Lepidosauria > Squamata > Gekkonidae > Paroedura > Paroedura picta. The sequence continues at coordinate 96,107,701 of NC_135372.1, read as the reverse complement.
TGAATTGTGCCCCTCAAATGCCCCCAGGAAAAATGTCAGGTTCAAAAGTGTATAGAATGCAGGCACTCTCAGCTCCACCTACCTTACGGGGAGAGGAAAAAGAAGGTGATTGTAAGCCGCTTTGAGACTCCTTCTGGTAGAAAAAAGCAGCATATAAAAACCAACTCTTCTTCTGTTTATGAAGTGTTAAAACCCAATCCTCTGCTTGCTTTAAATTTCTGAATCATTCTATGTGCCATAAAGATGAAAGTGGGTGCAAAGGTTACTTATTGTGGGGGGAAATAAGTCCTCCACTCCCCTGCATGCCACAGGGCCCCCACCCTGGGCACCAAACTCATTCTGCCATATCACTGGAGTCTAGTCCTAGCAGGACATCTTCTTCCCCTGAGCTGTTTCTGGGGCTCTCCACAGGGGCAAAAAAGTTGTTAGCACTACCCAGAGACACTGGCACTCCAACTAGGGAAATGTCCCACTACCAGACATGCACTGGCAGAGGATTCAGCAGAAGTGATGATGGAGTACTTCATCAAATCCCCTGAACCTGCCTCCATTCAGAGTTCAGTAAACATGAAAACCCAAGAAGGCAAAAGCAGTTCACAATCATCAGGATGTGATTCCTAAGCTTTGGAGGACTCATATTTGACTGTAGCTGAAATGGAAGGGAACAAACCAAGACTGTCCATTATTTCTAGATTACAAAATAAGACAGCATACAACTAAGGTGACACATTGCCATATTATATTTTAACGCTTTTATTGTGGTTCTTAGATGCTGGTTGCTGCATCTCCTGCCCTTCATAATTCAAAATTTTGCCAAGACATATGCGGTCTTGAATGTACATATTTTCCCAAGCTGAAAGGCTGTCCAATGAAGGCATTGGCAGTGAAGGAATGAAGGAAAGAAGTCCATTGGGAAATAGCTAATGTTTGCTTGCTTCTGTCAGTATCTTTTTCAGCTTATGATAATAAAAGGGCCATTTATGCAGATGGAGAAGTTGGTATAAGGTGCAATTGACTTGAAAATAAAACAGAAAGGAGAATCTGGAGAATGCACTTCTAAATTGAGCTGTAAAAACCAATAAACAAAAGCCCAGTCATTGTGCAGCTAAAAGGGCGATCCCAGGGAGGCAACATCCATCTTTTGTTCCAAGGAGAACCCTTTGTGGTGGTTTAATTAAAAACAAGCATTTGGTTTTCAGTAGAATATTGTGTAGTCAGATCTTTTTTTGCAACTCCTTGTTAGCTCCATCTTGCAAGCAGTTTTTGGTAATTCCTAGAGTGGTCTGACATCAGGATGATGGTGACTTTTTAGTTAATTTTTTTTCTGGGCAGCTGACAGAGTAGTAGTAATTGCCACTGAACAGTCTGGCAACCAGATCCTGGATACACCTGCTGGGAAACCAAACGTATTTGAGGATTGTTTCCACTGCACTTTGTGTATATACTGTGCATATTTGGAAACATGATATTTCATAAGTTCAACATTAAATGCTTGAGACTTGAAGCTCTCATCCAAATTGAATCTTCCATTCTGAATACTGTTTGTTAAAACATGATTCCTTTGTCAGTGATCTCGGGGCTCCAGATGTTTTGTTCCAAGCTAAGGAATGAGAAAGTGAAAAAATGTGATATATAGAGCATTAAGGTGCTCAGAATGAACTCTCCTGCCTTGCAAAACTGAGATTCAATTTATTTTGATATGTTTCATTATGTGATATCAAAGAATAGTGGAGGCATATGTTGGGGAGTCCAAGATGGAATTTATTTATGTATTTAAGCCACAAATATAGACTGTTTTTCTGACTTATAAAGCACATCTAGTGAGACTTACAATATGAAGCCATAAAGCATCATAGTAAAGTAGCAACATCACAGCATATATAAAGAGACATTCCCCAAACATCAATCAAAGCCGTCTGGAATAAAAATGCTTTGAGATTCTGTAAAATCTGGAGAGAAGGCATGATTATGACCACCTGCGGGTGAGAGTGTGTTTCAGTAGACCAGGGTCTGGAGGCGGCAGCTGAGATTACCTTCTACTTCTGCTGCTGCAGATTTTAAAGCTTTTACAGATGGCCCTTCAGTTATTTTAGATCCTAACTTATTAGGGAATGAAACTTCCTAACTGTCTTCAAGGACAACTCCTTATAGATCAGGTTTGTCAGCTGGCAGTTGATATCTGGTGGGAGACCGGGGTGGGCTCATGGCATGATGTCATGGCCAAACCTGGAACTCACATAACACCATTAGGTGTGTTCATTTGAATCTACACAAGGTGAAAATATACCCCAAATCCCAAGAAAATCCCAGATATATTCAAGAATTACCAGTATACTTGAAAACAGCAAGAGGCAGGAGCAGATTACTCATGCCTCTCAGTTATTTTTTTGGTCCCTTTAAATTTTAAAGAGGCTGCAGAAGACAGCACCTGCTGGCTCAGCTTGCGACTGGCTGACTTTTCCTGCAGCCTGCTTTAAACTGGGCTGCAAGAGAAGTCAGCCCAGGATCAGCTGTGCCCATGAGGCACTGCTCTCCATGGGCACAGTTTCTGGTGTGCAATCCCCCCCCCCCACACACACATTTTTTCCTTCTCTGGTCAATTGGACCCTCCAAAATTCAGGCTTTCCAAAAATCCCTGGATCTGAACAATGCAGCAGTATTGGGATCCAGTATTTTTTTGGAAACCTGAATTTTTAAAATACAATATACACAACTGAATGGATGACATCATAATAACTGGATTGAAAAAAAAGAAAGAAAAATTTGCACACCCTTAAACATGACTTTAGAATTCAGAATCATAGAGATGTGTGATGTCCGTCCTGGATTTGGCCTGCCAATGACATCATGCTCCTGATATGTCCTGCTATTTTGAATGTATTTATCTTCTGGTTTTCTCCCCAGTTCAGATTCAAATTGTCTTTTAGCACATCAGTCTTCCTTCTGTTTTCTCAAAACCACAGCCATTTGAGGTAAGTGAGGCTGCAAGTCTGTGAAGGCCCAAGAACACACAGTGCATTTCCATGGCAGAGATGGGGATTCATTCCTGGATCACCCAGGATCCTCGGTCACCACTGTATCTAGCCCACCACACTGGCTCTCCCACTGAGTGCCAGCTACAGTAATCAGACAGCCATCTGTTGGCTACCCACCAACTGTAGGGTAGCCAGTCTGGCACTGACCAGAGCTCGAGCCTTTTCTGTCATGACTCTAGTTCTGGGGAATGAGCTCTATGAAGAAGTGTGTTTGGGGATCTGCTCTTCTTGGAGATCTTCAGCAGGCATTACAAGGCCTGTTTGTTTGCTGGGGCTTTCGAGGGGGTTTGAATGACAGGTATCTCTTAAGGGAGGGAGAGATGGAGAGTTCTGGTGTTATTTTAGTGTTATTTTATTTTGTTTTTTAACTCAAAATGTTTTTTTATTATTATTGTAAGCTTCTTTGTACCATGAGGTGCGGCAAGGTATAAATATGTTATACTGCTTTCCTCCTAGGTTGTGGTGGGGGTATGTAGCAATCCTACATCAGTGGTCCCCAACCTTTTTATCACCGGGGATAATTTTACTGAGGCCCGGGGGGGGGGGGAGGGAGTTTACTCCTCTACTCTCAACCACTGCCCTAATACTCTCTGATTGCTAATGTTTAAACATCCCTTCAAAATAAGATACAGACACGCCACAACAATGAACATAAGGAACATTTTATTTTCATGGAAATTTTAACTCATGACAATGACAAATCAATGGGAACCCTGAGCTTGTTTCTCTGCAACGAGATAGTCCCATCTGGGAGTGGTGGGAGACAATGACACCCGAAGTGTGTTGTAAAGGGCCAGGGGGATGAAGTAAAGGGCCGGGGTGGGGGGAGAAGGCGTCCTTCACGGCCCACCTCCAATTAGTCAACGGACCACATGTGGTCTGCTGCCCACAGGTTGGGGATCGCTATGTTACATTAGTCTGTGCTGTTGCCAAGGTTTAGTATGACTGTGACAAGATTTTCTTTCTGCAGGAGCAGCCATAGTTGGTAAACCAAAGACACTTCTGTCAAGTTCTGTCAGCTTCTTCATGGACAATACCACTTACCTGAACCTCTGATCCATCAAAGGGAGTGTCACCCAATCCAAAACAGGCTGAACAATAATTTCTGCATCAGTTCATAAAGTGGCTTGTATAAAGATCTTATACTTATAGTGCCATTTCACTACAGCAGTGGTAAGAGTTGTTAACTGAGCATAAGAAAGAATCCGCTTTGTCTTTGTTCTCAACAGAAACTGTGATGGGAGTTAGTACTTTTATTGGTTTGTAGTGTCACAGCATTTGATTTTGGTCTCTAATAGAGACCTTTGGTCTGGCACATTGAAGCTGTGCAGTTTTTTTCCTTTGCCTGTTGCTACTCCACTCATCTCTCTGTAGGTTCCCAACAGCAACTGGAATAAGGAAGATTAAATGAAATGAGCTCAGTTCAACCCAACGACCACTTGTTTTACATGTATGATAGCTTGGTGTCTCCATTGATCCCTGGATATGAGGCTCCAGTGTCAGGTTTAGTGAAGGAAGATCATCCCTGAATGAATTATTAGTGAAACTCTAGTCTGGGAAAGCAGACAAATGAGACACAGGGAGAATTTGGCTAAGAATCAGTGTCTTATAATTTGGTTGGTTTGTTCTAGAGATGTGCACCTCAAAAAAAAAAAGATATTTTTCAGATTCTGCTGTCCTGGATCTACTTCAATCAAACAAATGCTCCCATAGTATCGGGGCAGGGTATCTGAGTCTTATCACACGCATGCTGGACAATGCACTTTCCATGTGCGTTTGCAGTTTCTAAAGTGCATTGAAAGTTCATTATTCATCATGTGCAGAATGAACCTGAGACGAGAGAATTAACTGATAGATTCGGCACGGAGCTGTAAAACTCGTGCCGCCTCCTGCTTGCAAACGTGTGGTTGTAAGCTATGCATTTGTAAGCTTCCTGACTGGAGAGCCCCTCCTGTATTTTCGTGCCACCTCATCATGGCATTTTGCCTCTTGACGAGATGGCAAGGGAAAACAACCCAATCTTCTCTCCCCACTCCTCGGCTTGTTGATCACTGCAAGCCACCAAATCCTATTACAGTGCTTCCTTCCCTCGTGAGCCACAAAATTAATTTTTTAAAATAAAAAGTGCACTTCTGTGTTGCTATTGGAGAAACACCACAACACCAAAACTTAAAAAAAAAACCTAACACTTCTGCGTTACCACAGGAACATGCCACAACAATACAACATTCCCTCCTCTTTTGGGGATACTTGGTGTGATGGTATCTATTTATATGTTTGGGTAGATTTGTGATAGATTTCCCTCATCGTGGAGCAAATCTTGGGAAAACTTGTGCCAGCCACTTGAGAGCTCTGGATTGCTGCCAAAGTCATGCGGAGACAGCAGTAAAACCAGAGAACAACAAGAGGCTATCCTAAGGGCAAATTCCTCATGTAGAATGGGTCACTATGAATTCTGATATGCATTTGAAGATACATATTAAGCATCCAGAATGTGAGTAGTGTAGTTCGTAGAGTGTTGTCTAAGACTGAGGAGACTAGAGTTAAGATCTCCACTTAGCTATGATCCTTGGACTGGTCGCACTCTTAGATTAACCTGTGAGGAATAGAGAGGGGGGAGGACGTATTACCTTTCATACCCCAATGAAATATCTACTCAAATTGTCTTTGTGAAGTTCATGACATCTTTCCCTTTCTCTTTCTTTGACTGAGAGTCTGAATATTATGAATAGAAAAATATACTTTTAAAACCACATGATTACTTATTGATGGAGTTTTGTTTCTGGAAATATAAATAATTTCATATTGAATCAATTTAATGTAGATTACTATGTATGTGTCTGGACCAGGCCCAGCTCTGTCTCTTTGTACACCACAAAATCTTTGAAGTCAAGAAGAAGAGTTGGTTCTTATATGCCACTTTTCTCTACCAGAAGGAATCTCAAAGTGGCTTACAATTGCCTTCCCTTCCCCTTTCCACAACAGACACCTTATGAGATAGGTCAGGCTGAGAGAGCCCTAATATTACTGCTCAGGCAGAACAGCTTTATCAGTGCTGTGGCAAGCCCCAGGTCACCCAGCTGGCTGCATGTGGGGGAGCGGGAAATCAAACCCGGCTCCCCAGATTAGAATTTGGAGCTCGTAAGCACTACACCATTCTCACTCTCTACATGCCTGGGCTACCCTTAAGGCTGCATTGATGAGAACAAAAACAACCCTCAGGTGGATATATGTATGGCCACTCCTATGGTTCCAACATGCAGGGCACAATGATGTGGTTTCCATAGAAAGTAAGGTTTTGTGGCATGGCATACCCTCTCATTTTAGTCTGTGTGTACCTCTCCACATGAATCTGATACCATTTCTCCCTAACAAGCCTTTCTAATGACACATTGCCTTTCGGGGGGCATACTCATGATGATTTCATGCCGATTACATTCACTCAGCAGTTTAACGACTCTTTATGAAGCCTGATGCTGGAGCCAAGCATCCAAACATCAGTCGAATCACCAAGCTAGCAAATATGTAAAACAGGAACTCTTTTGCTGAACTCAGCACAATCAATTTAAGTAAGCGATTAAAGAAAATAGGCTCCCTCTACCTTTCCATACTTGTTTATAGCTGAAGTGGACATTTTTATCTGAGTTAGTGATAGTGATTAGGGAATATAGGTTGGGTAATTATTCTGGATTTATTAATCTGGAATACAAGGTTGCAAATGTGATCTTTAGATCTCCTCCATTCTGGAGAAGTATTGTAGAGAATCCATGGAAGGTTTTACCAAAGTCTCCTAGATTAAGCAGTTTTAAAATCCTGGACCCAAAAGTGTGTTAGAAAACATCTTTGCACAAAATCCTGTTCATGGGAACATCTGTTATTATCATCTGACTGATGATGAGATGTACCTTCCAGAAAATGTTCTTTCAAGTACTCTATAGAAACATTACAGAACAACCTGTGGGCTTCAGACAGAACAAGCCACTTAATTCAGAGCTATATACGTGCATGCATTGCTATTGCAAACCATTACGTTTCTCCCTGAAGCTGAATGAGATTGTTTACTTTGCATCACACTTAGCTGTATTTTCATTTGAGAGGAAGTAATGTTACTGGTGTTTTAATGTACAGTCCTGGCTTTCATTTTCGTCCGTATTTAGTTTAGAGGCACAGGAGGCAAAACATCCCTGATTCCTCCCAAGGGTTAATGTATATATTAACAGATGCATTCTACCTCACAGGTATTACTAATTGGCCCTCTCTGCCTACAGGCCCTTACCATCTTCAAGGCCAATATAAGGAATAGGATAATTGCCTCATCATGGGAACCTGTGAACTACAGGATGGGAGTGAGTGATAATTTTCTAAAGGGTTCTAGCAGCAACACATACTGATTGGATTGTCACCATCCCCTCTTGATGATTGACCAGAAAACTATAATTAGGCTAAGAGCCTTGAGAAGAAAACTACCTTTGATTCTGATGAACTAAAGGCATCTATGGTATGTTGATATTTCAATAGACAGCAATGTAGAAAATGAGTGGCAGCTTTTGACTCTGAAACTGTAAGACTGTGTCATCTAATGCAGATTTCAAATATATTAGATAGTTAAACTAATTTTTCTTTGTTGAAAACTGTAAGTGTGCTTCATCCCCTGCTGAAGAAGCCATTGCTCAATTTGTGGGACCCTGCCAACTACCACTCTGTCTAACAGATCAGCTCCTGGTATTCTTGGATGAAACTTTGGTGCTTGATCCATACCAGTCAGGCTTCTGTCCTGGCCATGAGACGGAGACCGTGCTGGTCACCTCAATGGATGATTTCTGGTGCCAGCTGGATTGGGGCAGTTTGACTATCCTTGTGTCATTAGATCTGTCAGCCATGTTTGACATGGTTTGACCACAAGTTGTTAACCCACTGCCTCACTGGGTTGGGGATTCAGGGGACAGCCTTACAGTGGCTGATCTTTTTCCAGAACAAGAAACAGAGGGTGGTGGTGAGGGAAGAGTAGTTGCACCCCTACACACTCCCATGTTTTTTAACATCTACATTCACCCTCTGGCACAGTTGGCCCAAAGCTTTGGGCTGGGCTGTCATTGATATGCAGATGACACCCAGCGCTATATCCTGATGGATGGATGGACTTCCCCAGGAAATATTTATCAAATGTTTAGAAGCAGTGTCTGGGTGGCTCAAGCAGAGTCACCTGAAACTCAACCCTTCAAAGATGAAGGTCCTGTGACTGAGTAGAAGGGGTAGAAGGACCAGGAAGTGTGCCTCTCCTCTTGGATGGGGTGAAGCTTGAGGCTGTACCCACTGCCAGGAATTTGGGGGTAATCTCCGATGCCTTCCTATCTATGGAGGCACTAGAGTAGCCCAGGTGGCATTTTTCCATCTACGCTAAGCCAGGCTACTAATGCCCTACCTGTCCCTGTAATACCTGGCTATAGTGATGGACACTTCCAAATTAGACTTCTGTAACTCACTTTATGTGGGCCTTCCTTTGTCCTTGACCTAGAAATACAGTTGGTGCAATATGAAGCTGCTAGGATCCTTTCTAGGTCATCTTGGAGTGCCCATATCCAGCCAGTGCTGAGGCAGCTGCAATGGTTGCCAATTGCATTCTGGATCAAGTTCAAAGTTTTGGTATTAACCTTCAAGGCCATCTGGCTTCTGCATATCTGAGGGATCACCTGTCTCCTTATGCCATCTACAGGGCTCTTCACTCTGTGGCTTTGAATCTGTTGGTGGTCCCCAGCCCATGGAACCTATGCCTGGGCTTGACCAGAGCAAGGGCCTTTTTGATCCTGGCTCCAATCTGGTGGAATGATGGCACTCTTCCACTAGGCATTTGGTTGAGGCCATGCTGTGGAAGATCTGGGGACTCTCTTCAGGATGTCCAGAATATCTAGGGCAGGAGGTGCCCCTACAAAGGCTGGCTGGTGGGCATGCAGGGGTAGGGATACTTTGGCCCATGCTGGACTGGTAAGTTGGGAAGGAGCAGAATGGGGTTATGTTACCAGGGGATTTTATAATTTGTAATTTTTTACAGAAGCGTTATTGGGGTTCTTATTGTAAACCACCATGAGCCAGCTTGGCCCAGGAGTGGTGGTCAACAAATCAAATGTAGATTTCAAACGTATTAGATAGTTAAGCTAAGTTTTCTTTGTTGAACGATTTTAGAGTTGTGTGTTGTCTAGAAATGTGCACTGTAGCTCTAAGAACTCATGGGGTTCAGGTTTGGATTCCTTGACAAGGCAATGTTGCAAGCTCCTTTGATGGTAGAATGAATATCCTCTAGAGTGTACTACAGTCAAATCATCCCTTTCAGCCCATCTGGCCCTGCATATGTTGTGCCATTCTCTAGAAATGCAACTCTCAATCTAGTCTGAAGATTGGAGTGCCAGTCTGGGAGTAAGATTTAGACAATTTACTCTCTTACTTGGAAGTAAGTTGCACTGTGTAGACTTGAGTAGACCTGTGTTCATGATGCAAAAAAAGGAGGATTCGTTGGTTTGGAATATACACAGCTGTAATATCCATAGTGGTATTTGTAAGGATACACTGCTAACTCTTGACAAGATCAATAAATGTTTCACCCTGGAGTTTAAGCTCATAGTCCAGTTCATAGTTTCAGGGCCTGGATTCCACATTACTTGTGAAATGCTTTCTTTTATATGTACCTGGTATCTCCCCACTTGCAGATATGACCTGGAGAAGACAAGCTTTTGCTTCCTTTCTTTTTTATTAAAGAGAACAAACTGAAGAAGTGTGTATACTTTCTTTATGGAGGAACCCATTATGTGGAAATCTATCCCAGGGAACATCCCGCAGGTGTCCTCCCTATATCAGAAAACTTGTCTCTTTTCTAAAGCATTTGGTGACCATGCTTCATCTGAGAGTTTTATTCATTTATTCTATTTTGCTTTTCTATCCAAACAGAGCCTCCAATGTGGCAAACATCAAAGCATTAACACGTTGCAGCATTAAGCCATCAAGACATTAAACAGTATTTAAAATATAAGTGCAAATAAAATATTTAAACAATGCAAGAACTTATGTAAATACACAAATGCAACCAGGGGCAAGGGCCAATAACTGCTAATGGAGGAACAGCAAACAAAATGCTGGCAGAAGGAGACAGAGAAATCTCCTTGGGGAGGGAGGTTCAAAATTTTGGTGCCATGCCTGAGAAAACCCTATCTTGGACTGCCACCTGTTTAAACTCAAATGGTAAGGATACCCACTACAGAAGTTCCAAAGATGGTAAGAGTGGGTGGGTAAGTTTATATGGTAGCAGATGGTTCTTAATGTATTCTGGTTCCAAGCGATATAGGCTTTAGAAGTCAATACCAGCACTCTGGAGTAGGCCTAGAGGCCTAAGCAATTAGGAGCCAGTATAAATGGAACAAGACTGGAGTAATATTGCCCTGACAGTCCACTCTGGTTTACATTCTAGCGGCAACATTCTGAACTGTCTTAATTTTCTTAATCTTCAAGGGCAGGCTCATATAGAGTGCACTGCAGTACTCTAATAGCCATGATACCAGGGCATATACCACAGTGGCAAGATCTTTCCCACTAGGGAAGAGCTGCAGCAGACTTATCGACTGGTGCTGTTGAGAGGCACCCTTGGTCACCATGACCACCTATTTATCTAACAGGAGCCACAGGTCAAGGAGCACCCCCAAGCTAAAACCTGTTCCACCCAGAACAGGAAATACCCCAATTCCTGGGTTAAACCTTCCCCCCACTTGTAGCATCAAATCAAGTGGGAATGAATCCAAAGAAACTTGCTTTATTCAAGAATTCCCAAAATTGCCCAGCCACCATTTTTATAGTACATTTGAGACTGGACAGTAGTTATACAACTGTAATACTGGTCAAGAAGTCTGATATTCTAGAGCAAGCTTTTTCAACCAGGGTTTTGGTCATATTGACCCCCCCCCACATGCCAGTGATGGACTAGGAGGGGGTGGGAAGGGGTGGGCATGTACAAACCTATGCTCTCCAACCATATTATGCATGATTGCGCCACTTCTGGGGTTTCTTGAAGTTTGAAGAATGTTCCAGGGGTTTCTCAACAGTAAAAAAGTTGAGAAAGGCTGTTCTAGAAGCACTGGATCGCATGGTCCTAAGAGGAATGATGTTAGCATTTTCCAAGCAGGTTAAGAGCCTGGGGGTGTTCATGAATCCTGCCTTACTCTTTGAAAAGCAGGTTAGTATGATGGCCATGCATGCCTTCTATCAGCTGCATCTGATTCACCAACCCAACTGATCTGGCCATACTGATTCATGCTCCTGTACATCATGGTTGGATTACTGCAACTCAACCTGGAAACTGCATCTGGTCCAGAATGCAGCAGCCTGACTGCTGTCAGAGGCTAGCTGCCAGGAATGTATTTTGCCCTTTTTGAAACAGCTACATTGCCTATCATTCTGTTTCAGAGCTCAATTCAGTATGCAGAGTATGACCTTTAGAGTCCTTCATGACGTAGGACACACATATCTGAAGGACTTTCTCCTATAAATCCATGTGTGCCAACTTTGGTCAACAGGCAGCCATCTGTTGCCTATCTCACCAATTAGGGTGGCCCAGCTGGCATCAACTAGAGCCTGGTCTTTTTCCATTATGGCTCTGGCTCTGTACAGTTGTCTCCTTGAAGAAATTAGGGCTTTTGAGGGGATTTAAATTTCAGGCATCTTTTAAGGGGTGGTGGTGGTTGCTGTATTATCTTTGGTTTTAGTTGGGGATGTTGTAACTGTTATTGTAAGGTGCCGTGAACCAAAAGGGATTGTTTAAATAATTTTGGTGATCGGGGGCTACTTTCTGTTCACCAGCCAGACATGTGTTAGAAAAAGTATGCATTATCTCCACTGGAGAAGCATTTCAGAAAATGAATGGCTGCTGTGAAAGAAAGGACTGGAAAGAGAACTAGAACAGCCAGTTTAAGAAACCCACTTGACATCGTACAATTCAGGTTTTGAAAACAACAAGCAAGGGAACAGCAATGACTTCTGGGGGACACCTAATTGTCCTTCCCTCTTCTATGCCCTCTTATTCCCTGGCAGACCATATAGCATGTCCCCCTTTTCTATTCTATTCTCTCCTTCTCACATATCAACCAACCTAATCTGCCCCTCCACCTTGAAGCTTGGATAGAGATTGATTTTCAGCTTGCTGATGATCTTTTCATGGGCAGGCAATGTATGCAGCTGGTGCAACAAACTATGAGACATTGCTCCCCTCTCCCCCGATAAGTATACTGAGAAGACAGGCTTAGATATCGGACTTGTTTTTTCTTTTGTTCTGCTATGCAAATAACTCTTTCTTCTCTTTTCCTATTCCCTGTAAGTACTTTTATCAATAAACACAGTTTAATATAACATAATTGCACTTAGCGGTGTTACATACTTAAAGGTGAAGAACAGGTGGTTAATTGGGTGGAGAGATGTGAACCACTTGGTGGAGGTGATTTTATTTCTATTTGAATTTTTATTAGTCACCCTATAAGGCTCTGCATCAGGAATGACTGTGCAGTTTCCTAGACAATAATAGCCAGGCTGGTAAAAAATGGAGATACTGGCTTATACCTGGGAGTGGCCAGGGTCAAAGTCTTAATATGCACAGGAAGGCAATTTGAAATTGGCTTGTGCCAATTTGGGGAACAGAAGAGCTCTTTGTATTAATGGCTTTTACCATTCATTCACTGAAACATATTGATTACTCATATGAAGAGTATATCCATGATCACATGTACAATTATGAACATTTGGAAAGGGAAATTGATTCTATACACTTGGCAATGAGGGGATGTCCATGGATGCTTTTATCTTCTGTGGTCTTTCATCTTCCTCTACATTCTTCCTTCTGCCATCTTTTGCTTATGAACAGAATGTATTTTGGTAAGCTGGGGAAATAAATTCCATTACTGTGCTGACCATAATACAGAGGGCCTGGAGTTTCTACCTCTAGGCAAGCAACAGCTTGTATGCTCTGCATAGCAACAACTGTGGAGTGGGGTTTTGGATGGTGGATGTCCTTGCACCTATTGACCGCTGCCACTGGGAAGTGAGTAAGTAAGGACTGTCAACTCTGGCTTCGGAAATCCTCAAAGATATTGGGGCAGTGAATGAAGAGGAGGGAATGTAGGGCTTAGTAGGTAGTAGTGCTGTAGAGTCCATTCTCCGTAGCTGCAGGTTTGCCAAAGGAAATGACATATTTAGTCTCAAGGCTCCAACTGGAATTTGGCAGTCTAATAAACAAGGCATATATGCATGCATATGTGGGAGTAAGGGCTGGTCTTCTTCCTTGAAGCAGGTGTAGCCATTCTGGGCCTGCACAGTACCATTGCTGAAACAATCAGCCACTGCAGATTGCTGGTTACCTAGAATGGTTATCTACATTCCAGGTGAACAGAACAGCCACTGTTCTTCCCCTCCAGGGTTTGGTAATAGTTTCATGAACAAAGTGATGGTGAAAAATGTATGAAAGGTATGGGTGTTACTAATTCTCCTTCGTCAATCCTACTTATTACTGTTGTGATCTCAGCATACTTGTGACCCCACAGTATAAACTGTGTTAAATTCAACTGATGTTATTTGGTTGTCTGTATAAATTAGAGGATTGCTCTGAAGGAAAGGGGGAAGGAAAGGGAGAAGCATGATGTGCAACAGACAACAGCTACATATTAATTTACATGGAGGGTGTCTCCTTATGTGCTCTTGGAGCATAGGTAAAGCACCATGAAATGGGAGATACAAAAGCAGCAGAAGGTATGTGGGGAGAGATCTGAGAATAAATGAGAGTACAGATGGAAAGCCAGAAAATAAGCAATATCACTGACCAAAGCTTTCTGAGGAATTACTATATCTGCCCTGAAGTGTATCTTCGGAGTCCAACCCCACCCTCTCTACCTTCAACAGAGGGTTTTCCAGAGACAGCCCTGTTTGCCTGAATCTAGCACTTGGGGTGGGGGATTTTGAACAGATTATAAAAGGTTAGAAAATGTTAAGTGGCTTATAAGTATCTTGATTAAATTGCTTAAGTGGTTTTCTGCGATGGTCTTAACACATCCCCATAAATGGTTCAGGCACAAAATCAATTATAAAGTACAACAAAGTAATTTAAAGGAAACTGGGTTTTTCTCCTCCTTCCTTTTTAAGTATTCAGGAGCCTCTGAGCAAGGCTGGAGGGAGTGGTTTTAGTCAGCATTTTTCCAGGAGACTCTTGGCCTTTGGGATTTAACCTGAGTCCAATCAATACCTGAAAGAAAATTGCAGCCTGCAGTTTCTTTCCATATACCAAAGGCCAATACTTTAAAGAATGAGAGAGAAGAAAATTCTAGACAAAACTTTGCTAACAAGAAATGTCAATTTTCCAGAAGTAGTGATGAATGACATCACTGGTCAAGACTGGAACTAATGTGGTTTGGATTATTTTGTTCAAACATCATCCAGATGTTCAACAAAATAATTTGGGACTCAGTGTGGTGTCTCAAATAGATTGGGTCTCTACCTGGGTTCTTGCCCTAACCCCTTAACTGTTTCTTATCAGTGATTATAAAGTCACAGGCATGTGCTGTAGCAGATGCTGGGTGGGGAAGTATGGGAAATGTAGTTAATATTTCTGAAAAATGTTTTTGAAACCTATTTACGTATTTTTGGTAGAATTTAAGGAAGCAAGAAATTGTGCAAACTGTATTTTCTATGCGTGTTCACCACTATTCACATCTTGGACCTAAATCCAAAGGCCTGCTATGGCCACAGGGGCTGGGACATTCCTCCTCAAATAAGTTCAGGAAAATGAAACGGTGGCAGGAGAATGCTGATGGTGAAGTACATGGGCTAGATGGAGTAGCTTGTACACTGAAGGTATTTTGAAATGAAACTGCATCCAAACTCTCCAAACATTATTCCACATATTCTTTAAATATTCAGTGAGAGAACCTCAGCTGTGCAGATTGCATTCTGTCATTTTGCTGGCCTATAAATAAAGTGCCCTTCATTAGAGGCCATAGACTAATTAAAGTTGTACATCAGTGGATCAATTTGCAGATGGGGCGCCTTTCCCAAGCATTAGTTTGCACTGGGCTGAAATCTACTTGAGGATTTGCAGCAGTCTGTCCGTGGCGTCTACAAGCTCCTAGCATTCTTTCCTCCAAAACTAATCTTATTGCACCCTATGCAGTCGCCTTCAAGATTTTGAAACCACTCTTTTATTTATTCCCTTCTCAGAACCATTTAGCAGTGAATAAGTAATACAGCAGAAGAACAAAAAACAAAAAGGAGAAATTCCTGTACTGGAAAGCTGTTTGTGCTATTTGGATGTGTATAACATGTTGTAACATGTTGGTCCTTCAGAGCAGCGGTCCGCAAGCTTCCGCTTGCTGTGGACCGCTGCGGCGTAGTGGGCAGAGAGGGCGGCCCGGGGGCCCGCGCATGCATGGCAGCCCCAGCGCAAACGCACATGCGTGGACTGCCGCGCACGTGCATTTGTGCCCGGCAGGGGCCGCCTCTCGTGCATGCGCGTTTGCGCCGCCGCCATGCCGGCGGCCGCGGCTTCCCCTCCCCCCCTCGGCAAGCTTCCCTCCCCTCCCAAAACGAGAAGCTTGCCGGGCCGCGAGCTAATCGGCCGCTTTGCTCGCGGCCTGGCGAGCTTCTCGCTTCGGGGGGGGAGGGAAGAAGGAGCCGCGGCCTGGCGCCGAGGCCTTCGCAGCCTGGCGCCGGGCCGCGGCCTGCAGGTTGGGGACCACTGCTTCAGAGGAACTGGTTGGCCACTGTGTGAGAGAGGATGGTGATCCAGCAGGGCTCTTTATGTTGTTAATTTTAAAAAATGAAAATTAGGTTGTAATCCTGCATATACAGAGGTAGTATAAATTCCGCTGGAGTCAGTGCAGTCCAGTTGTACAAGACAGCAGTTGTATTCAGCAAAGTATCTTAAATCCAAATTGGCCCATCTTCCTGTGGAAATAAACTGATTCCTCCCAGTGGTATACCTGATGAACACTAGTGGGACGTGGAGGGTCTGGAGAGAGGCAGTCCAGTGATTCTGATAGCCAGCAAATATTTTGTAGTTGTACTGGAAGACTGTGATGGCTGTGGGATTGCTAACTGTGAATGAATAGAAGTTCTCTTTTGTATGTGCTGTCTGGAATATGATTTCTGATATATATCTGTTGGAGTATTTTCAAACCTAAAAAACAGAAAAAGTTTTCACAAAGCAGTTCTTGCATGCCAACTGTTCCCCCCACAACTTCAAATAGGCACAGCTATCAGCCTACTACTTAATTCAATTGCTACAGAAGTAGGATATCACTTAATCCCAAGTATGCAAAACAGCTGATTATGATAAATCATAGCTTAGTTTTCTCTGTGACTAAATGGCTACAAAGGGGAAATGTTCTGCTCAGAACTATCTCATTTCACACATAAAGTCAAAGAGTAGGTATGTGGAGTGCTCCTCAGGGCTTCTTGGAAGCTAATAAAGATCCCTGAGCAGAATTGGGTTAACCACTTGCACACCTGTCATGCCTGCCTCCTCACCTGGCATAGGCTGCTCTATGGATTTGAATGATGCAGAGAAATTGCATGCAATTACTAGGTGTTAATTTCACCATTTCCCCTACCTGAGCTACACACTAACCTCTAAAGGCTGAAGCTTGAAGCTGGCATTAACTAGACCACTATGAGTAAACGCTTGATGCTAGCTTAAGGTGACCAGATTGTGAGGGACACCGGGGGTGGGACACCACTTTATCTTGTGCTCCCACAGCCTGGCCTGGTGGCAAAAAGTTGGCTCTGGGGTTCGCGTTTGGTGTTTTCCCACATGCCTGTGCCCTGCGGGAGAATGGACAACAAGCCCCTGCTGCAACTCCCTGTCTAGCTCGGTCATAGTTGTGGGCGACTGCCTTGCATGCAGAGTTGGAGTCCTGGAAGACTCATTCACCTGTCTGGGGATCTTCTGCGCGATCTTTTCCCCCATCGGAATCTTTTCTGCCTCCTCTTGAGGCAATGGAGATGTTCTAACTGTGGGGCAACTTATGGTTAGGGATCTCTCCACTGGCACAAACGCACCGAGGCTTTTTGGGAGCATGTCTAACGTAAGCTGCAACCCCATTCAGGTCAGGACTGCCGGTGAGAGGTGGTTGAGACTGGGGAAGGAGAGGAGAGAGAGCACCGGGTTAGAGCGGCCACTTCGAGGCATGGCGGGAACAGGAGGTGGATTGTGATTCCCCACCAGGGGCAGAGCGCTTTCTCCTTTCTTTTCCCAAGACGTGACCCTGGACAGAGCTTCGGTGGGATCTCCTTTTGCTCAGCCCCACGCTGCGACCAGACAGGACGTGCTCGCCAGCGCTTGGGCAGCATCACCCAGGAAGGGCGGGGGTGAGCTGCAATATCCCACCCGGTGGTGCACTTCAGGTGCGGGCAAGAGGGGATCTGTCCAGAGCTCTGTGCAGGCCGATGTCTCGGGGAAAGAAAGGAGAGAGCGCTCTGCACCTGGCGGGGAATCATGTTCCATCTTCTGTTCCCGCCGTGCCTCAAAGTGGCCACTCTAGCCTGGTCCCTGGGTGCCCTTTGACGGCTGCTCCACTTGGCTATGCCTGCAGCAGGATCATCTCCCCCCCCCAGGGAAGGAAGGAGGGAGGGATGGAGGGAAGGACCGGGCGGGGAGGCAAGGCAGTCCCCTCCCTCCCTCCCTCCCTCCCTCTGCCCTACTCGGCCCCCGCCAGCGGCTCCTGCATCGGACACCCCCCGCTGTAGAGACAGGAGATGGGGCACAAGGGAAGGAGCGACCAGTGGGACATTTACAGACTGCCAGCGGGATGAGGGACATTTGGGGGGAACCCGGGGTGGTCCCGCCATTTGCGGAACAGATGGCCACTATATGTTAGCTAGAATGTTTATAGATGCTTCCAGGGAGGCCAGACTACCTAATCACTCCAATAAATGAATCAAGTACTAAATTAATGGGTGGAATATAAAAAGCTTTATTTTAGTGGAGAAAACATAGAGCTACATCCTGATGATTGTTACATTTTTTTAAAATAGTCATGACTAGGCCTGTTTGTGTGTGGGGTTTTTGCGGGTTGGCTATCAAGGCAACAGGCACTCAGAGGTGGCTGGTCATTTTCCATTTGCAGACATGATTTTGGTATTCCTTAATGGAGTCCCTCCCAAATTCTGACAATGGCCAACCCTGCTTAGCTTCTGAGATTTGACGAAAGCAGGCCAACCTGGGCTATACAGGGGGCAGTTTGCATTATAGAAAAGTTGCAGAAAGACTGTCTAAAACAATGTCTTAATTCTCAATTCTGCATGCTCTCTTAAAGATACTGGCTTGAAGTGCTAATTGTGGGCATTAGTTGCCTTCCCTCTCTCAAGAGTTACCGATGGCCAATGACAAGGGAGATTAAATTACAAGGGAGGGACCAGAAGATTCAGCATCATAAAATGTAGAAGAATATACAATGTTTCTTCTGTGAGTGCCATCAAACATGCATAACTGTGAACATTTTAAAAAGGAGCGAATTAAAGGGTAGGATAAATTAAAATGGTGTTTAGTGCTGCATGCATAAAGGGCCCAGGTCAGAGCTGTTTATGGAACTTATTTTAAAATGATTAATTTAGAATTGGGGAGATTGAAATTAAATTATATTTGCTCAAGTTAGCATTTGTAATTGCTCACAAATTAACAAAAATATATATGTAATAAATTCATACCATTTGGGAGTTGGCTGAATCTGAAATGCACAAATACCCCTTCACCTTTTCATATTTGGTTGAACTGAAATGTTTGGGGGATTCATGTGATAGGTGTGTTGGCTATTTCCTTTTAACTGTGGCCAGAGTGTTGATCAGCTGTTTATGACAAGAGCTGTGCTGGCTCCAGTTAAATGTCTGTCCAGTCAGGAAGGCATTTAAATGGGACAGTGGAGATGTCTGTCATCATTAGCTGATGGGCCTGCTGGTCACTCCTGAAGCCAGTGTACCCATCAGCTGTTTATGACAGGCACTCTGTCAGCTCCACATAAATGGCTGCCCCATCAAGAAGTCATCTAAATGGGAGGTGTCTGTCATCATCAGCTGATGGTTGCTCTTGTGGTCAGTATGCTCATCAGCTGTTTATGACAGGCACTCTGCCTAACTTTTTATCTTATCTGATCTGAACCGCCCATGCCTATTCTACATGTGTGACATTTATTGGCCCAATAGCAAAAACTGGTAAGCATGCAAATGGTAGGAGAAAAAAAAATTATTCTCTGGCAAGGGTGCTGTTATGCAACTTGCAGGTTTTCCTTATGGCAGCTGGTTATGTCCCTCCCAACTTCAACAAGAGGCAGCATTTGTATTATTGTATGCCTTTGTAACATGTAAAAAAAACATTTGTAAGGATGTGTACAACTGTTTTTGTCTATGTTTTCTTTTTCTGAATACTTGGTTTGCAGTGCCATTCTAAACAGTTACACCCCTTTAAGCCTGACTGCAATGAAGTCAAAAGGGTGTAATTCTATTTATGATGGACCTGTTGTTTTAATTGCTTTTTAATAATATCAAAGCGATTAGCTTTAATTATTCATTTTTCATGTCAATTGGTGTTAATGAGAAACACATTGTACTAGTTCTCATTAGTATTAGTTCTCATTTTCATAGTGGGTATTGGGAGACATTTGGCAACTTAAGAAAGGCAGAAGGAGCACAAACAATGTCTCAGTAATACATAAAATGCCACTGAATTCCATACTTAGTAGGAACATGGGGTTATGTTTGTACAGGGTCAAGTGGTAGCAAAACTTGCAAGCAAAATGTCTGCCCTTGTCCACCATATTGTCAGCACTGCCCACCTATGCAGGGATAGAAGGAAATATAATGTTTGTCTTTGCCTCTCAGGCTGTAGCCTCTCTCTTTGCAAGGGTATGCAGGCAAAACATTTACTACTTTGCCTAAGAGGTGCAGCATCAAAGTGCAGATCAGCTTGAATAAATGTAGTTTCTGTTTGCATACATCAGACCTGTTCTCCACAAGCCAGTTAATCAATACTCTGGAAAGACAGGCTGGTCAGAGCAATGCACAATGATGGCAAGGATAAGTCTGATGACTAGTAAATACCTTAGTCATTCAGCTATCTGTGTACCATGTTCTCCTCCCCACTGACCTCAATGAACTTTTGGCTGGATGCCAGAATAACTGACTAGTTTGAAGATTTTCAACTGTTATCAATGTAAATTTATAGAGTTTCTTTCTTTCTTTCTTTCTTTCTTTCTTTCTTTCTTTCTTTCTTTCTTTCTTTCTTTCTTTCTTTCTTTCTTTCTTTCTTTCTTTCTTTCTTTCTTTCTTTCTTTCTTTCTTTCTTTCTTTCTTTCTTTCTTTCTTTCTCAAAACAGCCCTCAAATCATAATTTCAAGCACCACACATTAAAAGCCGCATACTAAATCTCCCAAATAGCCCCCTCCCCCAAGGTATACCTGAAGTTACATTCCATTAAAAGCCATGGCAAATCAGATGGTCTTGCAGTGTCTCAGAAATATTTCTAAAGACAGTGCCCACCTTATCAGACAGCCTATTCCACAGAGTGAGAATAACCATGGAAAAGAAAACGGGACTGGCTGAAGCCAGACAGGCTACCTTGGGTGAGAAAACTGCTTGCAGGTGACAATCTGGAGATCACTTTTGGTGCAGAGGGATATATGGGTGGAGATGGTCCTTTAGATATGTAGGTCCTTGGACATGAAGGGCTTTAAAGGTCATAACCACCACTTTGAACTGAACTCAGAAACAATCTAAGAGCCTATGATAAATATAATTTTAACATAGAATTTGGGGCTTGTGTTATCATTATTTAGAGGCAAAGACAAATAGTATTTAGCTTTAGCATTAGAATGCTGAGAGGTACTGCAGCTGCGTAGTACTGAGGATATTGGAAAATCATAGCTTTTCAGTTCTTGTATATCTTTTGCAGTATTTTGCATATATATATATATATATTTATCCTTTTCAATTCTAAAGAGATGGTCAAATTAAACATGACATGCATCCTTCTCCTGATTATTTTTTGATCACCTGACAAATGTCTCCATAACATCTTCCCCAATGGCTATTTCCCATTCAAAAGTACTCTATACTAATTTGCTCCTTGTAAATGAAAAGGAGTCCCTGCAGAAACAACCTCCTCCCTGAGAAAATTGGGAAAATGGTTGAAAGAGGAAGAGGTAAGAAGCCACAAATTCTTGTAAATTTTTTTTGCTTCCTAGTGACTCTCCACTGCTGATTTAGATTTTAAATAAAATCAGGCGAAAGCTACTTTGTAACACATGTACAGATTGAATAATGCACTTTCAATGTGATATTGCAGCTGAATTTCCTTGTGTAAAACAGAAAAATCTACTTCTAAAGTGCACTATTCAATGTGTGCAGAATCAGACATTCAAGCAGGGTATTTTTCTTGTTTCTCTAGCTGCATGCTGCAAAGAACTGCGGTATTATTGCTCTCTTTTGTAGATGTGTCACTTTCTTCTTACATTTACATACATCTTTCTCGGTTTCTCTAAAGAGAAGGGAGACAAAACTGATTCCAATTTTTCGACTGGTGTCCACTGCTGTTAATGTAATTTAGCTCCAAAATAGAATGATATGGGGCTTCCAGGAACGTGAGGCTGAGCAAAGATGCTGGCCATGGTCCTGAAATAGCATTTGCTCTGCTGGTGTCATTGCCATGAGGCACAGATGCAAGCTGGAGGGCTGTCAGCCCAGCTGGAAGAGGGCAGAGATCCATGGATGTCCAGAACATTGTTGTGGGTGTAGAATGTGAAGCTGAAGCAAAACATGTTAGACAAATAGGCACTCGTGATGTTTTAATTGAGGGTTGCTATCTTTAGCACGTTAACAATGTATAGAATAAATAATTTAGTTAACGAAGACATTTGCCTGCAGTTCTCATCATGGAGATACACAGAGAATATATTGTTGAAAGATTTTATATAGTGATAGAGAATAGGCAAAAAGGAGGGGAGTGGAATGTCTGACTTAAAGACCTAGTCCTCAAAAGAAACATATCTTTTCTATTACCGCTGGCGAAACCATGTTATATTTCTCTCTTCCTTTAAAACGTCCAAGGCAGCTTGCAATAATATGATTAAAAATAGCATTAAAAGTGAAACTATTAAACAGCAGCAGGTAATACAATGGTAGTGAACATATCTGCTCTCTCTCCCCCGAGATAAGAGTAGTTACAGAAAACTACCCAACTACCCAAGGCATTCAGTGCTACCAGGAGAACACCCATCTCAGTTTACCTACATAGGAACCAGATCACTTTAACCTCATTAGCAATATTTGAACTCTCTCTAGAGCACACACACACATACAGAGAGAGAGAGAGAGAACAGCACTCTGCCACCTGTGTATGGAAGGCTTCATTGTTCCATGATTGTAGCTTGGTCCATCCTCAGAAAGATTACTCCCAAGGTGGCAGGATCTATGCAGAGGATAGGATGAATGGGCTGGAGAGAGAAGGGACAAAGGAATGAAATTGCTCCCTCCATTTTCTGGAGTTTTATGTATGGAACAGAAAAGGTTACTGAGACAAGCTACTCTCTTTCATGATCCATGCTGATTCTTCCTCAATAGCTTTTGTTTATCAGTGTGCATACTAATTCTACCTTTAACAACAGATTCTACCAACTTGCCCAGTAGCAACAGATTGATCAGCTTGTCATTTTCTGGATCTCCTCTGGAACCTTTTTAAAAGATGGGAGTTATATTAGTTACCTTTCAGTCCTTGGGAATGGAAGCAGATTTTAGTGATAGATGGCATGTTTTTATGAGGAGATCCATAAGTTCTGGAATGTATACCATCAGGGCCTGGTCATTCGTTGCTTTTTAATTTGTCCATAAAGTCATAGGACTTCCTCTCTCAGCATTTCAATCTGATTAAGGTATTTTAACACCCTTCCTGAAATCTGTGGTTCTAGAATGGACAAGCACCTCTTATCTTCAACAGTGAAGTCAGAGGCAAAGAAGCATTCAACTTCTCTGCTATTTCCCTATCATCCTTTAGTAATCCTTTTAACCCTTGGTCATCCAAGTCTCCCACTGCCTCCCATGATGGTGTCCTGCTACTAAAGTATTTAAAGAAACTTTTATTACTGGTCTTAATATTTTTGCAGTGTATTCCACATTGTCCTTTTTTTTTTTTTGCCAAAACTTGTGGTCTGTTTTAGTTACCTCACTAGCGTTTCACTTCTTGCCTTTTATTGCTTCCATGACTTTGTTAACCATGCATACTTTTTAAATGTCTATTTGTATTTTTCCTGACCTGTGG
The DNA here is from genome assembly GCF_049243985.1 of Paroedura picta. NCBI lineage: Eukaryota > Metazoa > Chordata > Lepidosauria > Squamata > Gekkonidae > Paroedura > Paroedura picta. Next base: position 96,084,349 of record NC_135372.1, on the reverse strand, counting down.
TATACATTTATTTGAGCTTCTAGAATTGTAGCCTTAAATAGTCTCCATGCTCCCTGTTGGAATTTGACCTCCTTTACTTTTCCTTTCAGTTTGTTCTTCACAAGTTCCTTCATTTGAGAGAAGTTACCCCTTATAAAGTTAAATGTTAAATGACACCATTCGCTATGTCAGGTCTGCCCTAGAAGACTGGGGTTGAAGAAGCAAAGTAAGATAAGAGACCCCAAAGGTACCTTTAATGCCAAGATCTTTACCAAAGATCCTCTGATTAGCTTCCCTTACGCATATGGTCAACTCCAAAAATTCAGGGCAGGAGAGGAAGAAAAAGAATTATGTGTGTTGAGAGGGGGAGATTTAGGGTTATGTTTCCTACTAAACACCATATAACATGAAGGACATGCCTATTATAATTTATTATGGTTCCATCAAAAATGTGCTCTCATGCAATACAGTGGATCCCCAAATTATTGATTTGTACTGCTCTTGTAAAGCAATCAATTAAAAATATAATGGATTGAGAAAAAGGTCTTGATGATTCAATGCTTTATATTGGGTGTGGGAAAAGAATGGCAATTTATACAGAAGTTTTCCTGTATAAATCAGTGCAATGACTTCTGTAGTAAATTCTAAATTGCTACGAGTACATTTTAACCAGCCATTTGTTACTGTGTGCAAGAACTGCATCTGTGAAAAGGCTCTCAAAGTTCCCTGTAGCCTGAGGTTACAAAAACTTTCTATATTATTCCTCTTTGGTATTGGAGTTCACACAGAAGGAGAATCACTTAGAATCATAGAATCATAGAGTTGGAAGGGGCCATACAGGCCATCTAGTCCAACCCCCTGCTCAACGCAGGATCAGGATCTTAGAAACTGTGGTTTATGTGGTAGAGCACATAACGTTGATAAAGATCCCAGCTTTAATCCCTGGCATCTCCAATTAAAGGATATCAGATACCTTCTCTGTCTGAGAATTGCTTCATTCACATTGAACAATACTGTGCTAGGTATTCAATGGCATGACTAGGTTTGATACAGCTTCATCTGAAACCTTCTGTTCCCCTTTCCCTTTCCAGAGCTCTTTTCATCTACAAAGCTTGAGTGTCAACTAAAAGAGCACTAGGTTAGTTTCTAAAGGAAAATATGAATTTTAGCAACCAATAAGGTTATATTTGGATCACTGTCTAACATCAGGTAAGGAATTAACATCCTTTTGAACATTATTGATGATAAATGTGATAAAACAGGTAAAATCTATTGATTCCTTAAAACACTATAAAAGGTGCATTCCAGAATTTTATGAGATAAAGTATCAGTTTTACCCTGCCCACAAGGACAAAGTCAATCTGAATATGGGATATTACAAAACCTTCCATGCAATATTTCAGAGGGGTTAGCATTAAAATGAGCTAGAGCAAATGCTCTAGAATAATGAGGAAGGACTGGAAGGACTGGATAGGAGGGGTGGTAAAATGCCAAGGAATTGGTTTGAACAAACTCTATGAAGATGAATTACTATGCTATCATAATCAACCTCGGTAAGACAATGCTTAGCAATAGAGAGGGACTCTGCCTCACTCAGCTGGAGAATTTCTTCTAGTGTAAGCCCCAGCTGCTGTAATGTAGTATCAACTGTCTTCATCCACACTGAATAATAAACATCTTGTTTAAGGAAAAAAACAATCCATCAACTTCTACAGCAAAGACGGTCTTATTCTTAGCTTTGGAAGGAAGGAACTCAGAAATTGAGCTATACAATAAAATAATGTAAAAATGTTGATTATTTATTATAGTGCACAATTAAAAACAGAATTAAAACTTCATAAAAACTATACAGAACTAACAGCACATAAGACTTAGCTTAAAAATACTTGATAACCAAAGCTCCTCCAAGTTAGGGAGCTTTTGCTGCAGTGCTTTATGAGAAGAGAGACTGTGTTTGACATACCGTCTTGATTAGGCTAACTGCTATTGCCAAGACCAGATTATTGAACAGCATATGTCTTTTTGTTCTGCTACACCAAAGATGATAATAACAGTTCTAAAAGATTCAAATGGCAAAGCTAGAAATGAAACCATCTCCACTTCCTCCTTCGTCCTGAACTGCGTGGGCCAAAAGTCCCCCTTAAATAGGTGTCTTTAGTAATTCACAGAATACTGACCTCCATGGACAGCTATTCCTTTCTTTTATGGGTAAGGCTAACAACCAGAGATACTATATAGTCTTCATAACTTCATAGTAACTTAAGCTGAGGAGGCTGCTGTACTCACATCCATTATGGAGTTTGCATGCTGTGGAAAACCCCAAATGCCCGTGAGTTATAAATGGGATCTTTGCAAATGGCATTGCAGCCTGTCTCCTTCCAAATATATCTAGAATATTTCATAACAGGTTCAAGAGACTTTTGTTTTACTAAATTACTGTTTGTCATTCTTTTGGACTCTCATATAAATGTCAAGAGCTCATCAAGCAGAGTCAAGGTCTCCCCAAATTAGACATTGTATAGAGAGATAATCCAGCCAGACACATAGTTTTACTAAGTGGTGTGGGAGAGACAAAATCACTTAATTCGATTCCACATTTTATCACTTAGTGAATAAATAACCTTCATTAAGATGGGAAGGTGGCAATTGGACTGGGAAAACTTTGATTAATCTCTAACTCTGTTCTCACTTGTTAATTTCCTGGCTGTTTGCTGGGATTATTAAAACAAATTACAGCTGCATTTTCCCAAGAGCCACTCCAGAGATCAGGCTTTCTCACTCCCCATTGGATTCTTTGCAACTTTTGCCTGCTTTGTTTTCCTGTCTTCCTCCCAGACACTTTCTGACAAACAGAATCAGCCATGTGCGTTTGAAAAGCCCCCACTTGCCTACCAAAAGCATTCCACGCCTTCTATTCCTCTTGAGATCCTGTGGTGGATAATCAGACAAAGAAGAATAAGAGCTTGATTAGACACGAAACAAAGCAGATGGATACATTGCTCTGAATGCATGTCACATACTTTGCACCTTCCCGGGTGGCCTGGGTATCCTGTTGCTGCAGAGCAATGGAGGCAGCCAGAGGTGTGGGAAGGGGATTGCAGACAGAGAGAATGCTACAGCCTAATAACAATTTTGTCCAAATGTATTGAAATCATATTTAGAATCCCATCTTCCAGGACTGTTTGCAGCATTCCTGTCTTCTTTTTAAAGTCATTCCACCGACCTGGCTTAGCCAGCCTCTCAATCTTTTCAAGATAGCTTACATAGGTTGCTGGCAGTGGATATCTTCCTTGCAACAATCTGATACCACATAAGAGTTTGGCTTTTGTTGGTGAATGTATCACAGAAAACCACAGGCAGAGGTCTCGTGTGTATGTAAAGTACCATAAAGTCACAGCTGACTGATAGTGACCTCAGCAATGGGTTTTCAAGGCAAATCAGAAATGGAGGTGGTTTGCCATGGCCTTCCTCTACAGAATGCTCCCAGCACTGGCCCTGCTTAGCTTCTGAGATCTTACAAGAAGGGGCTATACCATGCTGTCTTCCCTCCCAAGGGTAGGTCTTATGGTTAATGAAATAGTTTAGCATTAAATTTACACAGGGAAAGCAGAATTTTCTGAAATTGTAGGACTATGGTCAGTCTGCCAACCTCTTCACAGGAATTCATTTAATTAAGCAGAGCAAAATGAAGCCAGACAAACCAAGCCCTGGATAGTGCATGTCCTTACCTTATGTTGCATGTATGTGTGTAAAGTGCCATCAAGATGCATCCAATTTGCGGTGACCCTGTAGGGTTTTCAAGGCAGAGGTGATTTGCCATTGCTTCCTTATAAAACCCTGGAAGTTTTTGATGGTGTCTCACCCAGATACTAATCTGGGCTTATTCTCATTAGTTTATGAGATCTGATAGTATTAGGTTAGCTGGAGCTCCCTATCTTATAACTTCATCAACTTATATATAGTTTACTGTTCCTAGGAAAATGCTCCCATTATCCATTGAAAAAGTCCCAGGACACAACAACTCTCCCCCTTGCACATATATTTACATGTCCAGGTCACCTCATACTACCCACTATATTTATCTGGGAGGGGGTGGGAGCTTAAAAGGCCCCAAGAAACAAATGCACCTTGGGGACATCCCAGCCTTTCATGCTTGACCCGTATTAATGCTCAGAAAATATCCTGAAACTCTTCCTGTGCATAATTTCACATATAGTTTTAGCTTGTGTAATAAAAGGCTTATAAAAGGCACTGCTGAGGAGGTTAATGGGCCCATTGCCCTTCTAATGGGAATTCTTGTTTAGCATGCTTCTGAAATATGGGTTGGTTTCATGCACCAGAAATGTATCTCTTTGCTCTAAGCAATTCTTTTAACTGGCTGGCTTCTGTCACAGCACTTTTTGCTTTGGTGCACTGCAAGAGAAATGTCATAACGTTTTTAATTCTTTCATCATTCACTTGTTTAAATGGGGCTATATTTCATAAGGCTTTATTTGGCTCCCACATAGTGCATCTGATGTTTCTATAATTTTTTCCCAAAAAATTGAAATCACCTGGGCTCTTCCCAGGCTATTGGACACCCTCCTGTGGGACACATCCTGGGCTTTGCATTGTGATGGCAGCCATGCCGTTTTGTAGACTCACCAGCCACAGTATCTTAGTAGATGTTTCAGATCAAGAAATTAAGTGGAAAAGGCTTTGAAGAATAGGAAGGGTAAACGTGAGAGGAAATCAGATGAGAACTTAAAGCTTTTTCCAAGGAAGGAAGAACCCCAGAGTGTTTTCAGAATTATTGGCAAAGGAATAATAGGCTGACTTCAGTTTCCAATTACCTTAGCTCTTAATTATAGATCAGACCACATCAAAATCAAACCCCCACAGACTAGCAGTGAAGCACTGGTGCATGGTAAACTGAAGGGAAAATTGACAGGGCATCTCAGAAGGCAAACTGATCAGAAGGCCTGATGGATACCCACAAATGACTAAAAATATGGAGTTGCATGTGGAAGGGCAGAGGGAAGAGTCCTTGTCTTTCTTTCCCTGACCCCATCCTGATCAAAGCTACATGTAAGTCAATTGTCTCACTTCATTTGCCTTCCCAAGAAAAAGTTTGATAGTCTGTTCTCCTGTCTCTGAAACATGAGGGTTTTTTTTGTTGTTGTTGTTCCCTGTGGCTCTGTCTGCTCTCCCAACAAGTACAGGTAAGCAAATATAAACTTGATCCTAGCTTTCCGATCATTTTCTTCCTCGTTAGCCTTCCCCTTGCTTCCTGAGTAGTGAATATACTTTCCCCTGCAGTATCACATGAGTATCTAAAAAGTCAGGTCTACCATAGTTACATCATTGGCTAATATGAAGAGAGAGGCAAGCAGTGGGGAGAAGGGCTCAGGTTTTAGGATTTCTAAGAAAGCTCTACCTTCTTGCTACATCTTGGAAATCTAGTCACACATGATACAACTGATGCTCATAAATTTGAAAATCTAGCATATATTTTGGTTCTTAATTGGGTGCTGATCTTCTTGAAATCTGACCCTCAAGGCCTAGCACATATGCTGGCCTCTCCCAACTGAGAAAATAATTCTGTGGTGCTGCTAACACCTGCTGGGCAGTCACCACCTCCACTTCCCTCATGCAGTAGTTTGGTTTTTGTGCTTCAATATTTTTTATCACGATATCAGATGATCGCTGAAATGCACATTTGCAATAGATGCCATCAGCAGAAGCTGGGGCCAGCAGATGGCTGGGTGCCCCACTGCAGGTATGCTGGTGGCTGGAGAGATCATTTTGTGACAGCTATAATTGTTTGGCATTTTATTTTGTTAATAGCTCCCATATAATTCAATGACTTTCCAGCCCTCAGATGGTTAAATGAGGTAGCTCGGCAGAAGAGGTTCAGCCTCTCAAAGCCTCAATGAAAGGGAAGAAAACAACAACACAAATCAGTGGCCTCCAGTGCATGTTTAAGAGGATTGGATCAATATCTGCAATAAACTGAGCAGAAAAGACGTAGTTTTCTTTGTACATCCTTTCAGTCAACTTCTTGGCATGCAAACCGAGGTTTGGCTTGATCCACAACAAACAATATTAATGATTGATCACAAAAGGAACTAGCTGTTCAATTGGAAACAAAAAAGGAGCATTGTGGCCCTTTAAAGATTTATCATGGCCTATGTTTGTGTGTATTAGAGCTTGCTTCATCAGAAGTGTGAATTGTGTCTTCAGTTGGCCGATGCACGGGCACACAGGCAAACTGATTTTGAGATCAGTAATTGGAAATGGGGGAGTAAAAGGCAATGAAATACAATGACAATTCACAACAGTTGTAATAGCTAATGACTTTCTGATGGTATGACTGATATTACTCACTCCTGTAGTAGTATTCACCAAGTAGATCTGGGGACAGAGTTGCCATTTCTGTTTGTTCAGGTCACGGCCTACTGTTGATGGCCTACTGTGGCCTACTGTTGATGGTGATGAGAGGTTTTAAACGGAGCTCTAAACAAGAGACAGCCATAAACAATCAGCCAGGACCTATATGAGAGAAGTATCGTTGTCCAGGGTGGGCTGCAGCTCATTGATTGATAGCTCATTAGGAGTGAGGTAAAAGCTGTTGGTGATGGGACTTTCCCTTTGTGTCCTGTTATAAAGCACTGGGCAGGTAGTTGTGAATTTCCTGCATTTTTAAGGGTGTTGGACTAGATGACCTTAAAATTGGAAAATGTTTTAATAATAATCCAGAAGTTGTTAGATGCTTTTGGTAGGGAAGTCAGAAATTCTCAGAGACAATTTGTATATGGATATATAGCTTTATGTATGCCTGGTATAAATAATTCAGGTGTGTTTCCTAGTCCAAGAAACTGAAACAAATGTAGTTCTATCATAGAGCTTGGACCATTTCCATATTTGAGACATACCTGGTGTTAGCCTCATTTTGTATTTCCAGTTGATGCTGCGAGTCTACACTAGGCTTTACAGATTTGGGCATCCCTCCCCTCATTTCTCAGGCTGAAATCTACTGTATGTTTCCTGCATTTGATTTGAAGGGAGGGAGCTTCCCATCATGCTTTGCTCCATTCCCTCTTTTCCAAGGAGTGTTTTTTTAGTCTGTGCATGTTCTACAAAATTGGATCAGATGGTGCCTTTCTTTTTAGTGCACCCCATCATTCCACCGTTCTGTGCCCACCCTCAGATATGATTTCATTACTGATCACTGGATGTGATTTTTTTTAAAAGCCTAGTTTATTACATTATAACACTGTGTTGAAATAAAGATTGCCGTTTCCTCCCCTTAGAGGAAGTGCTGTAATGTGATCATCCCCCCTCCTTTTAAAAGTAATGTTTCAGGGGAGAGGGAGGGAGGATGATGACGGAAGTGGAATCAGGGATGCAGCCATTAACCTGAAGATGCAAGCTTTCTGTGAAATGCAGTCGAGGAGTTCAGTAGCATTCATATTCTGTGGGATATGAGATATAGGAATTTATTATAATATGACTCTCATTGGTAAATCTGTTAAAGAACTATAACATACCCTTACAAAGATGGCAACATTGGGAGGTAGTTGAACTATGTCATGTGGTAATGCAGGCATCAGATGGAATACAATCTAACCCTTTAAAAATTCCTTTGGCTAGATTTCTCGATTTAGTTGCACCCTCTCACAAGATCCTGCTGCTGCAAAAAGATTTAAAAATATCTTGATCACAGTTCTGGTTTCAAGCACCCTTATGATTTAATCATACCAAGCCAGCTCATGATCATCACTATCCCATTACCCTCATCAAATTCTGCCTAGAACCATTATTTAAAAATCACCCCTTTGTGCTGATGGAATGCATCAGTGAAGAAACTTTTATCATCATGTTCAGGAAAGCAAGATCCTGCTGTTGGGAGTGGCATTATCTCTCCAACCCACAGTAGAGAAATCAAAAGCACATTGGAAGACACAATACCCCATAGCGTGAGTTTGTGATATAACAGCAAAATGGTTTCCTGTCCTCATTGATGTTTGATCGGTGCTTGTTTCTTTGGCAGACCTCCAATTCTACTCCTGAAGGATTGCAGACATTTTTTTGTTGTTTGTTTATTCAGGGTCCTTTCTGTTGTTGATGCATGCTGCTGTTCCTTGTCCACACTGCTAATTCTCTGACTTTATGCATTCTGTATGGGCACAAGGCCCATGCCTATATCATACTCCTAACTACTCCTGGCCCCAACCTGGTGGAATGAGCTCCCGGAAGAACTAAGGGCCCTGCTGGAGTTACCAGCTTTTCACAGGGCCTGAAAGATGGAGCTCTTCCGCCAGGCGTACGGTTGAGGCCAGGGCAGTTTCCTCCCGTAGTCCACTTGAGAATCCCCTCCAATGTTGAGATCTCTAACATCGAGATCATTATATTAGATCTACCGGATTGGTGCCCGCTCTCTATAAAATGCTTAAATGTTATTTCCCCACAATCCTGAACATAGGGGAAATTTGGGATTGGAACTATGACTATTGCTGCTGTACGATGTGTGATATGTGTAATTTGGCTTCCACACTGGGGCCATAATGTAATAGATTTTTCATTAGTTGCCACATGGTTGTTGTCTCTGTTTTTATTAACAGCACTACTACTTTGGCATTTATTCCAATTTATGTTCAAATAGTTTTTCACAAGGTTAGCAAGCCAAACATTCAAGGTTTAAAAATTCATGTTTAGACCCACACCCTTTCTGATTTCTTTACTCCCATTATGAAGATACACATAATATATACAACCCCATGTAACAATCCATTTTTAAAGATACGTAGAATAATTTTAAATATTGTCCTCCATCTGGAGGGCTGACCAATGATTCCAGATTATGCAGGCTTACTTTTACATTCCCATACTTTTAGTTTTTTTTTAAAATAATCTTGGCAATATCACTAATTAGTCAACAGGCATGATGAGCTCTGGTAACCTTTCCATAATGTTTTGGTTCCTAGTATCAAAGGATTGTTATTAGGCTAGCAAAGGCATTCCTTCATTATTTGCATGTGAATGTATACCCTTCAAGTCTCTTTGTTGTCTGGAAATGAGAGCAAACAACACAATACATATATGCCAGACTTTCTCAACGTCTTTATATCTGAGAAATCCCTGAAACATTCTTAAGAAACCCCAGAAGCAGAATATGGTTGGGAAGCATAGCAGTGTACATGCCCACCTGGGGCTCCTCCCCTTCCCACCCCCATTTTGGGAGGTGGGCTCATGTCAACATTACCATATATGGTTATAAGACCCAATAAATGTTTAATGATTTTAAAAAATATATTAAAAATTAATGAACTCCCAACCATTTTGGAAACATTCCCAGGGCCATCAAGAAAGTCTGGTTGGACCAGAACCAATGGGTTGAAATTAATTCAAAAGAATTTTCGGTTAAACATCTGGAAGATGTTCCTGACAGAGCAGTTCCTCAGTGGAACAGGCTTCCTTGGGAGGTGGAAGTTTTTAGGCAGAGGCTAGATAGTCATCTGACAGAAATGCTGATTTTATAGAGTTAGGTAAATTGTGATTGGGTGGGCAGGAAGGGATGTGCCGGTGTTTGTCTCTTATGGCCCTTCCTTGCATACCCAGGGAATTGCTAATTGCCACTATGGGATGGTAGGTGAATTTCCTCCAGGCCAGGCTGGATTCTGGAGATTTTTGGTGGGAAGGGAATCATTTGGATATGAAATTGGGGTCATTTTGGGCAGGCAGGTAGTTGTGAGTTCCTGTATTGTGCAGGGAGTTGGACTAGATGACCCTGGAGGTACCTTCCAACTCTATGATTCAAGTGGCCATTCCGCACAGCGTTAATGTGGCTGAAGTGTTACCATTGTGTAACGCTATTTATTTTTTGTTTATTCACGACGTCATACACAATCTGCAACACTCCTGCAACACTCCCGCAAAAATCGGTTCGTTGTAGCACTTTTCAGGGAATCCACAAAAGTGAATTCCCCCTAAACCCCCCCCGCTAGACTCTTGAGAACAACCTGCAACACATCAGAAAATGTCATGTGCGTTCTCAGTATAGTGGTAGCAAGCATGTCCCTCTTTAAGCTCTCACACCCGAGCTTGTATATAAATCTGGTATATCTATTTTTTACCTCCATCTTGATTCCCAGCAAAGAGGATATCTTCCTTATACATCTCTGTAGCTGGGTGGCTGCAAAACTCAACAAATTATGCCTTGACCCGGAAACTACAGCTGGTCCAAAATGTAGCTGCCTGGATCCTCACAGCGACACCATGGAGATCCCACATCCGGACCATCCTACATGAATTGCAATAGTTGCCAGTTGAATTCCGGATCAGGTTAAAGGTTCTAGTAATTGCCTTCAAGGACATATGCTGTCAGGGCCCTGTGTACCTGAGGGACCGCGTCCCTGCCTATGCCTCCAAAAGAGCTTTACGCTCTGCCATCACCAACTGGCTATTGGTCCATGGCCCAAAAGAAGTTTGCCTGACCTCGACCAGGGCCAGAGCATTCTCTGTCCTGGCCCCCACCTGGTGGAACGAGCTCCCAGAGGAGATCAGGGCCCTGACGGAACTAAAACAGTTCCACAGAGCTTGCAAAAGGGAGCTCTTCCACCATGCATTGGGCTGAGGCCAGGCCAACCAACCAACATCTGCAGGGCCCCTGCCCTCCTCCCCCCAGAAACCCACTAAGACTCCTGGACCTGTTCGAGTTACCACTGTTAATGTTATAATGTTATACTGTTATGTTATACTGTCACACGTTTTATCAATTAACTAGGGGCAAAGCCCGTTGTCTCCAAGAATACAATGGGCGCTAGAGCTTGGCAGTGGGAAGAGGAAGGGGAGGAGTTGCCCAGTCTGTAAGGGCATGGGGTTGTCATGTGTGTTTTGTGGGAGGTTGGGGTGGCATGGTGGCAAATGAGGCCATGGGTGTGGAGATATGGGTGTCAAGAACCCATGGTGTGGAATGTTCGTTGAGTGTGGGAGAGGACTGACCTTTGGGAATTGTGGTATAGTGGTTACAGATGAGCTTTCCAGAGCCATGTCCTCAGATATGTGAAGGGAAAATCAGACTGGAGACTCTTCTTAGGGGAAGATTACATGGCAACCAATTCCCCCCAGTTCTGCGTCATTTCCCTTCATGTGGGAATTAGGCCTCATTCACTTAAATGCCCCTCTGCCCTAATACACATGGGGTAGTCACAGTACACAGGTGTCCACCCTGTTCCTTCTGTCTCCCATATTTTCACTGTTAGTAAAATGTTATGTGCCCACATGCTTCTTTCATGGTTGTTCCTTAGAAGAACGGATTTTTGTACCCTATTGCTTACTACCCAAAGGAGTCTCAAAGCAGTTTACAAACACATTTTCCATTCGTCTCTCCACAATAGACAACCAGTGAGGTATGTAGGGTTGTGAGAGATCTGAGAGAACTGGGAATGGGTGGCAGTGACCCAGCAGGCCTCAGGTGTCTCAAAACATTTTCCAATCGTCTTCCCTTTCTCTCCCCATAGCAGACTCCCCATGAGGGAGTTGGGTAGCGAGCCTCACAGGGAAGCTGGCAACCCTAAGAGGAAGACTGTCTGTGCACAGCAGTCTTGACCTTAGTAAGGTTTTTTTTATACTGTTTTTTTTATTTGCCAGGCCAAGGTTATTTGCCAGTTACTATTTCAGTTACTATGTGTCTCCAGACATTTACTTGTTCTCTACTTAGTTTCAGGCTGTAAATATTTATTTAGATCTTCCTGCACTTTCCAGACTCACAGGACTGATGCTGGTCTGCCTGTCTGCGCCCCAGAATACAAACGGTTGCTGGTAAGGGCTGGCCATAACCCATAGGCCAGGAGGGACACTCCTGCACCATTCCCTACCAACTGCAGGCAAAAATGGCTCATTTGAAGGCTGGACTCTGAGGCATTGTATGATTTTGAAGTCCCACCTCCAAATCTCCAGGAATATTTCCAACCCAGGGGTAGCCAACCTACAGGTGTGGCCTGGAGAGCTCCTGGAATTACAGCTTACCTGCAGAGTATAAAGATCAGTCCCCCCAAGCAGAAAGGGCTACTTTGGACAGGGTTGTGGTAGAGAAGAAACATTTAAGGCTTCCCACACAGGTTGTTGTTGAATTGAAAGACTTGAGGCCTACTGCACAGGGTTGTTGTGCAGATGAAACAGGAGACAAAAGAGCCAGTTTCCTCTGCAGAATAACACTGTGCTGTGGCCTCAAATCTGCAGAGAGTTGCAAAGAAGAAAGACACGTGGCTTGGCTGTGTCTAACCCCTGGCCAGAGCAGTATTTTAAGTGAGAAGGGGCTTTTCTGTGGACTCCCTGTCAGGCAACTGTTTGGCAGTAGGGGTAAGTCCCCCCCCCTCAAAAGGAATGCCCTCAGGCTCCCCTGCGTTGCTTTTGGAAAGGCCTCCCTCCCCTCAGTCAGGGGCTGTCAGAGGTTCCATCGCAGCAGGCCTGAAGGGGGGGAGGGTTCTGTCAGGGTTCTGAGGCAATTCAAAGTTGGACATGACAGTTAGGACAGCCTTGGGGTGAAAAGGGCTGGCGCAGCCTCTGTTCTCATCCCCCTTGGCAGCCCTGCTGACCTCCTCTCCCTGCGGTGGTCAGGAGCAGACTGGCAGCCAGACTGGGCTGGGTGAATGGAATTTTGGTCTGTCCTGGTGAGGGGCCAATAGGAAGGCACTTTGTGCGCCTCCCCATTGGCTGCTTGGCCCTGGATGGACACTCGGAGAGCCCAATCAGGATCCGCTTTGCGGCTCCTGATTGGGCCCACTGAGTTTTTATCCTGGACAGGGCCCGCCCTAACTCCTCCCCAGGTGGCCTTACTCTTTTATTTTATATATATATACATATATATACATATATATATATATGTAAACTGCCCTGAGCCTTCGGGGAGGGCGGTATATAAATATGAATGAATGAATGAATGAATGAATGAATGAATGAACTTATATATATGAACTTATATATATATGTAAACTGCCCTGAGCCTTCGGGGAGGGCGGTATATAAATATGAATGAATGAATGAATAAATAAATAAATAAATAAATAAATAAAATAGTGTCTGTGGCACCAACTCTTTCACTTCCCAGGATTGTTATGGCTGAGTGACCAGAATCTATGAGGATCCCTGACCCTAAAGATATAAAACTGGCCTTGGCCCCAGCCTGGTAGAACACCCTGTCGAACAAGTTCAGAGCCTTGTGGAACCTTAAATGGTTCCGCAGGTCTTCCAAGACCTATGGTTGAGACCAGAAGATTATATCTAATGTCTGCTGGTCTCTGCCTAAACAAGCCCATTTACACCTACTAAAAATATACTTTGTGACTCACTGTTCCCCATCTACTGGGAATTGGAGATGATTCTGAGTGAATTGGTGCTAATTATTTTAAATTACTGTAATAGTGTTTTAAAACGTTAAATAATTTTTATCATACTGCATGTATTTTAATCTTGTGACCTGCCTTGAGCCATCAGGGAAGGGTGGCATATAAATGCAACAACAACAACGAAACTGAGCCTTGAGCATCATTTATAAACTGTGGTGAATCTTGATATCTGAATGGAACCCTGGTCTTAATAAAAAAGCAATTTTCCTCCTCTGTTCAAGAAGTTTTTGCTTTAGTCTATGATTGTACCCTGGGCTGCCATGATTCCAGGGCTGCATGGAATGGAAGCCATGTGCAGAATGTGATACCTCCACTTTGCTAGTTGGTTTTTATGTACCATTTGTGTATTAGACAAGCCAATGCACAAATGGCCCATAGAATGATGTGTAGCAAATTAGCCACAAATGAATTGCTGGCCTGGGGATCTTCAACCACATATGTTTAGCCTCCTGATAGTTCCTCTTTGTTGATTTTTAAAACAAAAGTTTTCATTTAACCCCAATATTCAGGCATGATCACTGGAATTTCAGCTTTTGTGTTCTGCTGGTGGGAGGAGCTGATTTATTTTTTTGGGTGGTATTGTATCATTATTTTTATTGCCATTTGAACTGCAGTTGCCTAGACTCCCTGAACCAAGGGGACCAATCTTCATTTTCCTAAGTGGGAGCTCTCACAAATACCTCCCTTTCCACATTTCCTTGAGTGTTTTGTCAAAAAAAACCCCAGCCTTTGTACCCTAGAGCAGTGGTCCCCAACCCCTGGTCCGGGGACCGGTACTGGTCCCAGAGGGTACTGGGCTGCAGCTCCTCTTCGTCCTCCTTACTGGCTGCTGTCTCGGGGGCTGCTCCGCCACTCTGCCACCAGCTCACCTTTGGTGCTCTCCAGCAGCCACCATGGCTGGGGCTCCCCCTTGGCATGGTACTGCGCAGCTGCTGCTATCAGCACCCCCCAGTGGGCGGTGGGAAGTCAGGGGCACTGGAGGGAAAGCAAGTGGAGCAGGGGCTCAGGCAGCGGTGATGTCATTTGGCAAAAGACTACCCCCCCCAGGCCTCAGTAAAATTGTCAAGCATTGACCGGTCCCTGGTGATAAAAAGATTGGGGACCACTGCCCTAGAGCAGTGGTTCCCAACCTTTTTATCACCGGGGACCGGTCAACGCTTAACAATTTTACTGAGGCCCAGGAGGGGGGGTAGTCTTTTGCTGAGGGACATCACTGCTGCCTGAGTGCCTGCTCTGCTTGCTTTCCTGACAGTGTCCCTGACTTCCCACCGCCCACTGGGGGGTGCTGCCAGCAGCAGCTGCGCAGTGCCATGCTGAGGGGGAGCCCCAGCTGTGGCAGCTGCTGGAGGGCACTAAAGGTGAGCTGGAGGCAGAATGGCAGGGCAGCCCCAGAGGCAGCAGCCGGGGAGAAGGACAAGGAGGAGCTCCGGCCTGGTACTGACTGATCCACAGCCCGATATCGGTCACCGGACCGGGGGTTGGGGACAGCTGCCCTAGAGGATGGCTGAAAATTCCCTTCCCCTGGATAATGAAGATGACAGCTGCATTAAAGAAAGAGAAGTGGGGGGGGGGAGAATAAAAGAGGACTAGGTGTCCTCAGAGCTCAGGAAAAAGAAACTCCTGAAGTTAAGTGTTTAAACTGTCAGCGTATGTATCCCAAGGGGAAGCTTACTATCTTTGTAAATGGGGCTTTTCTTTCTCCTCCATTTTCCTCATATGTTTCTCCTCAAACCCTATGTGTTTTCCTGGCTTGGCATCTTGCTTCCTTGGCTGATGTATCACACTTGACAAGGTTATGGAGTCAGCATGTTAAATCTTGAAAAGTGAGTGTAATTTATTGATCTACATTTTGCTTATGAAATAGGACAAGTGCTGATTTGAGAATCTTGTTTCCTCCTTCCCCCTTCTGTCTCTCTCCTCTCCCTCCCTTGCTTTCGGCTTCTCTTATCTCTAGTAATTCCTCTGAGCTTGCATCAAAACTCTCCAATCCTTTGTTAGCTTTCCGAAGCAGCCTCACAGGCTCAGCTGCCTATTTCTTTTCCTCCACATTTATCGCTTGTCTTCCTTTGCTCTTAAAGACAGAGAGGGCCAGGTATATCCCACCATTCACTCTATTAGCTTCAGTGAAAGTTACATTTGGGGCAGATTTGGCCCATAATTCGAGAGAGAGAGACTATAGAATAGTTTCTGGCCCCATTCTTCAAATTTGTACTCTTGTGCACAGTTCTTGTTCACATACATAGACACAAAGGAATCAACAGAATTGCTCTAATGTGTAAAGGCTGTGCAGCTAGATAAAAAAGTCACAGGATTAGGCCTATTCTGGGAAATAATTGGTTCCCTGGCAGAAAACATAATTCTTCATTTAATTTGGGCCAAAGACCTGAACTTATACATTATTACTTGGAATTAAGTCCCATTGGTTTCATTGGAACTTACCTCCAAGTAAATAGGCTTAGGACTCCAGCCAAAGGCAGCCATCTGTTTCAACAGTGTAATATTGGAGTAATGGTAGCTAAGAACTGACATGATGCCCATTTCTTATGCAAGTTGGCAGCCTAGCTGTCAGACTCTGAGCTGCCGCACACATCTGCTTTGGGAGTCTCTCTGTGAAAGCAAGTGAAACTCTGATTTTGTAGCTGGAAATGTTTGGGTTCTTGAGCTATGTGGGCTCCATTGAAAACCAGCCATATCTTCCACTGAAGGGCCAGACCTGTAAACCTTTCTCCCTCCAGACTCAGAACCCAAGGACCTTTCCCCTTGAATATCTAATGGTCAATAAATGTGCTGTTGTTGCTCAGATACTGCTAAGCTGCCAGTCATCTTCCTTCAAGGAAATGTTTCTGTCAGAGGAAAACCACATGTTCCCAACTTCCAAAGTACAGAAGCATGTAGCATGGAAAATATGATTCTTTCTCAGACAGTGTTTTATTACTTTGCTATTTGGTTTTTGATATACCATTTGTACATTAGACAAGCCAGTGCAGAAATGACTCAGACCATGTTTTATTAATTATTGTGTATGTTACTAATTTAATTTATATTCTGCAGCCTCTCCCCACAGGGGACTTTAGGAAGTTTACAACTTTTGAAGGTACAATAAATACAAATTCAAACAATAAGTAGAACAATACAATAAATTAAAATAATTGCTTGAATTGTAACTACTGACCATTTCCCAGTTCATAACAGAAGCCAAAGGCTGCACGAAACAAAGCAGCCTTATGTGCCCTATGAAATGTTGAAAGATCCCACAGGGAATGCATTTAAGAGCTGGTGAGCTGATTTAGAGAGATGGCGTAACCATGAAAAATGCCCTTACCCAGGTGGTATTATAGAATGTGGATGTCACAGCTACCCATTGAATATTGCCTATAGCATGAATGTGTCAATTAATACCACTATTTTCAAAGCTTGTCTTATTTTATAGCTCCCTCCCAAAGTGGCAAAAAGTGGCCTGGAGGAGGTGAGAAGGGAAGGGGCCCTGGGCATTTACACCTTTGCCACCCGGGGCTCCTCTCACTTCTGGGAGGAGCATTGCTGGGAAGTATGGCCAGCTGACATCACTTCCTGATGCTTTGAAGCCTGAAAAATCTTTCAGTCGTACCTCCATGGTCAAAAGGTTGAAAAAGGCTGTTTTACAGGTAATGAAAAACCATCCTCATTCTTTTGGATAAATCCTGACTGAAAAGAACGTGATTAAAATATCTTTTGAAATAGGGTTGCCAGCTCTGGGTTAGGAAGTTCCTGGGGGGTGGAGCCAGGAATGGGCAGGAGTATAATGCTATGAAGCCCACCCCTCAAAACAGTCATGTTTTCCAGGGGAACTGATCTCTTTAGTCTGGAGGAGATGTGCTATAATTCCAGAGGATCCCCGTATGGGAACTAGCAATCCCTACTTTTGAATGATGTTCTGAAAGGCAAACTATAAGAGTATAGTATGTATGAGAGTCATCTCACCACCATATGGATGTCTTTCTGGGACAACCTAGACACAATAGAAATATGAAAACTAGTTACTTCCTCATGGGGATCTGTCAAAGCTCCTGCGAATGGCTTTGCATTCATAGTGGCACTGGAGCTTCAGCGTGTCATGGTCCCCCTTGTCAATCATGACAGTTCATCATATGAAACTGGGAACTGGTTTCTCAGAGAATTGAAACAACAGGGAGCTCAGAGGATAAAGGAATGCAGTCAGCTGTGTCAGCAAAGGTGATGAGGTGGAGCCCCAGCTGGCGGCTTCAAGCTTTGTTCCTAGAATCACAACATCTGCATTGAATAGCCCTAATTTGCTCTAACCAACCAGATGCTGCCAACAAAGGTTTAGGGTTGCACTGCATGTGATGAGACAGTCAGCATGCATAATGAGCTGCCGGTGTACAAAAGATTCTGACAGTGAGCAACTGCAGGATGACTCCCACCAGACCACTCAGCCTGATGAAAGGAATGGTCATGAAGAATGCAGTGTGGATGCAATGTGCTTAGGTTCCAATGCAGCCTGACCCCACACTTCTTTTCTTGTGGTCCCTAATGATCCTGGACTGTTAGAAACAACCTTGACTCGGGACTTCCCTCTTGGCATCTTGATTTCATCTTGACTTTTTGGTGTGTTCTGGACTTTCCTTGATCTAGTACCCCTCTAGCTTTTGACTCCTGGCTTGATTATGACTGCGTCCTTGGACATTCCTTTCAGTGAATCCTCCACAACTGCAAGAAGCTCCAATTTCAGTTAAGACTGTGCCCAGCAGCTGTTCCTGCTCCAGGCTTTCTTCCTCACCCAGCACCCTGCTGCGGTGGCAGCACATCAGCCCAGCAGCACGTAGCATGGCAGTATTCCCTATGGTATCCTGGAATTACCCCCCTCCCAACTAGAGCCAACTTGGTATAGTGGTTAGGAGCGCCTACGTCTAATCTGGTGAGCTGGGTTTGAGTCCCTGGTCTTCCTTCACATGCAGCCAGCTGGGTGACCTTGGCCTTGCAACAGCATTGATAAAGCTGTTCTGAACAGTGATATCAGGGCTCTCTCAGCCTCACCCACCTCACAGGGTGTCTGTTGTGGGAAAGGGAAAGCGATTGTAACCTGCTTTGAGACTCCTTCTGGTAGAGAAAAGTGATATATAAAAACCAACATTTCTTCTTTTTTTTCACTCTATTTTTCAAATGTAGCTCTGTCATTATAGCATAGCAACGGTATCATCATAGAGCTACTACTGATAAATAATAACGACTAAAAGCCTGCCAGTAGTGAAGGACAAATGGCAGGTGAAAGAGGAAATAGCACTGACTGTGCGTGAGAAGCTGAAGGAATCTTCACCAGCCCATCCACACCTCCCCCTAACTCACTTTGTGTATAGCCAGCCAGGAAAGGATGTAGGTTCAGGAAGACATGTGGTGGAGGATGGGGCTGGGGAAGACCCAGTAGGCAGATGACTACATAAGAGCTGATGCTACTGTTGGGGGTAGGGGAGATGGTCGCAGAGCAAGAGTGGAAACGATTGGTTTGCCAATTAGATTCCAGGGTTCCAGGGTTATGTGACAGATTCCCCAGGGGTTACATGGCCTTTCCCAGAAGTTTGGATGACTGCTGACATCACTAGATGTCACTGGAGCCCACTTCCTCCTGTTGCTCTACAGGCTTAGTCTCTTTCTCCACAATGGAAATGGTAAATGATCAGTCAATTGATTGGTTGGCTCCCAAATCTTACTCCCATGCTTACTTCTCTGAAGAGGCATGTCACCACACCAATATTTCAGGAGAATGGCAGGAGCTGCTTAATCCTTAACCCTCCCCCTCCAGTCATTTTTTCCTTCTCAAAAGTTGCTTTTCCACATGATGAGGAAAAAAATGTGATTATGTTTAACTGCCTGCCTCTCGAGGACCCTGAGCAACTGCTGCTCCTATGTCCTGCATAGCCTGGTCAGAATTGGTTTTCTGGGTAGATCCCAAGGTCTTTTTAAAGATTGACTTTTAGTAGTTGTGATTGACTTTTAGTAGCCTGTAGTGGGGTAGCTAGTTAATCTCTGTTTGGATTTGATAGGTTTACACACACACACATTGAATATATTACCCTGAGTCATCGATAAAAACTGATTTAAAAAAAAATACCCAAATGTTTATATACTTTGGGGGGAAAACCAGTTAATGTTCTTAGCCTTGGTCTCTCGCCAGAGAATATAGATGATGCCAGAGGAATAACAGTAACGTATATATTATGCTGCATTGGCCTCTCTTCTAAGCTCTCAGTGGAAAATCACCATAGTCTGAAACTGTAGACAGCATAAAATGTTTCTTTTTAGTATTCATTTATATTTTTCCTGTGCTGTAATATGATACACTGTGAGGGATTTTAAGATGTGACATTTATGTTCTTTTCTTGTTGTTCTGGATATTGCTTATACTCTTCTATTGGTAATTTTTAGATTTTGATCTGTGGTATGCAATATTCAACATTATGCTAGTATACCTTTGAGCCAGATTTGCAGTAGGCTGGTTAGAAATATTTTAAATAATAGTAGAGACCAGCAAACCATGCAGCTGCCTTGTTTGCCTTTCTTGGGAGAATCTGGTTGAGATGCAGAAAGGGAGATTTTCTTTAGGATCATGAGAGCAATCTTACTTAAATACCAGCTTGGAAGCCTGTAAGTAGAGGATTCCTGACAGCAATTAGATAACAGAGGTCTGCCCTTAATTTGGCAAAGGCACAAGAAGCTTTCTTTGCATCTAGTCCTTCCTTCTTCCCTATCTTTCAGGAGTGGGTTTATGTGACTGATTCTGCCAAAAGATACTTTGCCTCCCAGCACAGATTAAAAAGGCCAGCAGGTATCAATTATTTTTTTAAAGGCAGTCTCTAGTGCTGGTAGCCCCTACATGTTTTTTAAAAATGCTCTTCTAATTAAAAGCTCCAGTCCAAATGGCTTGATGATGAAAATTCTAATTAAATCAACTCATCTTCTTTGCAAACTGAGGTGTCTGTAAAATAAAGCATGAAATTAATAATTTTTGGGGGGAGGGGGATCAGCTGCTTCCAAGTGTGTGGCTTCTCATCCTATTTTCCCTAGATAAAAAATGCAGAGATAATTGTAGCCTGGTGGGGAAGACCTGTGGTTCTGTGGCTGCTTTTGCAAGAAGTCTTGGGTTCAGTCCTTGGCATCACCTGGTAAAGGATCTCAGGCTGCAGATACTAGCAAAGATCCTTCTCTGCCTGAGATCTTAGAGCAGGGGTAGTCAAACTGCGGCCCTCCAGATGTCCATGGACTACAATTCCCATGAACCCTTGCCAGCAAACGCTGGCAAGGACTCATGGGAATCGTAGTCCATGGACATCTGGAGGGCCGCAGTTTGACTACCCCTGTCTTAGAGTGACTGCCATGCCAAATAGGGGGCACACTGCAGTAAATGAATTGTAGTTGCACTCAGTATGAGGTGGCTACATTTAGAACAACTACACAAATAAGAGCTGGGTTTTTTGTACCCTGACTTCTACTATCTGAAGGAGTTTCAGTTGCCTACCCTTCTTCTCCCCACAACAGACACCCTGTGAGGTAGGTGAGGCTGAGAGAGCTCTGAGAGAACTGTGACTGGCCCAAGGTCACCCAGCTGGCTGCATGTGGAGAAGGAGTGGGGAAACAAACCTGATTCTCCAGATTAGAGGCCACCACTCTTAACTACTACTCCAAGCTGGCTCTCAAACAAGATTACCACGAAAAGAGACTATATACAGAATCACAATGAACTGTCACCCCCAGCCCCTTTTATACTTTTATAAGGTATAACATTTCTCCTTTGTTTTGAACCCACCTCTTGATGATGATCTCTCATCTGGAAGTGATATTTGTTGAGGGCCACTTAGCATGACTGTGATATACCGATCCCTGATAGTTGCCAAGAGTTGATTCTTTCTAACTGAGGATCTGTACAGCGACTCCCTTTGTGGAGGGTTTCTAATTATGTGAAAAGTTCGTTCAAAGAAAAATGTAAAATAAACCACTTAACAAATCATTATATTCTGGCCAACCAAAAGAATCCCAAGAATCCCTAGCATACAAGGGGGAGGGGGAATAAAAGTTTTGGTCCCTGACCTTAAGGTCATTTGTCTTTATCCTATGTAGAATGGCAGGCAGAGAACAAAAGGTCATTCCTTGACAGTTCTTTGCACCTAGGAGACAGACCCAAATTAAGAAGCCCAGATTCATTCATGTCAAACACATTTTTTTCCTTTAGCGTATTAAGTAAATTTAATGTTGCCTCTAAGTTATGAATAGGGTTGTCAACTTGCTTGGAGAAAAATGTTCTGTCCCTTTAAAAAATAATTAATGGGATGTTATTTATGTGGTGATGTTATTTACCTGCATGCCCCCCAAAAGCTTCAGCAGTGCTTTCCCTCAACTTAAGCGTCTATTAAAGGGACAGGACATTTTCCCCCACACCAGTTTGCAATCCTAATTTGTCAGGTTTAAGAGACAGGAACATAGGTTAGTTGTGAAGAACAGGGCTTTCACTGCAATTGGTTTAAGGCTCTGGACTGCTTTCCAGAGTAAGGCGCAAAATTGCATCTTATCTTCTTTCAGAAATGATGCAAAATGTTTTGGTGTTTGTGATGATGTTTTCCTGAAGATGCATGGCCCAGGAAAAAACTTTTGTACAAATCCTTAGTCCCCCCTGTCACTGGAATGAATGCTGGTTTTTCTGCAGTCCCCCCCCCCACCGCCTCCTTCTTTTTTCACCTCTCTGTCTCAAATTTAAGATAGTAAGCTCCTTGATGCAGAGACCCAACTTCTTGTGCTCTGTACAGCATTGTGCACATTGACTGTTCTGTGTAACAAAAACTCACCATTTGATTCAGTTGAATGGGAAGAAAAACTGGGCCTAAACTAATGGGTTCCAATGGGATAGCCATGTCAAATTTGTGTCAACCAAAACAAGAATCCTTTGGCACTTAAAATACATAAAATGTGCTGCATAAGCTTTTAAAGACCTCAAGCATTGTTTATGTTAATGTTGTATGGCAAGCCAGCTGCTACCACTCAACTGCTATCTATGACAGAAATAATAACAGAAATAAAGGAAGAAAACCGCTTCACAATTATTCTCTTTTCAACACAAGCATTTGTAGTGGTGGGATTACTACTTTGGTAGTGGTGGGATTAATAAATTATAAACAAGAGCCCCCACTGCAGCCATATCATTAGGACACTGAGCCTGAAAATAAAATCATGCCCAATTTATTATTTGTCTCTGAATGATTCCAGTACCACTGAAAGTTGGCTTGAAGTTTGAAAGGCTTGCAGCTTCCTTTCCAGGTCAGGTTTCATTGTTCCAGAGTTAGTGAAAACATCTCTTACCTTTGCTCACCTCACCAAACACAGCCACCTACCTGTCTTCAGCTTTCAGAGAGCCAAGAGCAGCAGTCTCTAATCTGGAGACAGGGTTTGATTCCCCACTCTTCCACATGAAGCCAGCTCAGTGACCTTGGGTCAGTTATGTTTCTCTCAGAGCTCTCTCAGCCCCACCTACCTCCCAGGGTAACTGTTGAGGAAAAGGAGTTTGTAAGCCACTTTGAGACTCTTTCAGGAAGTAAAAAGTGGGACACAAAAAACAGCTCTTCTTCTCTTCTCTTCCTCCCAGCCGCGTCAGCAGAGAGCATACGTTCCTAACATTCTGTCTGGTGGTGATGGTGGTGGTGGGGTGCCGCTAAGAATGCTAGGAGAGCCAGATGCCACTGAGGTCTGTTTGCAGCAGAGCTCATATCCTGATAATAAATTAGCTTTGTGATAGACATTTTGCAGGGCCTTCTTTTAAAGAACTGACTCCTCCTTTGTTTAAACTCTGTTTAAATGCTGGAAACCACTAGAGTTCTTTGGCACCAAGATTAAATTCAGGTTCTAATGGTGACCTGGCACTTGGAATTGTGGAGGCCAAGGTTAGGTGATGCTTAGTGGAGCTTAGGGTTGCCATAGCTGTGTTGGGAAATTCCTGGAGATCTGGGGATGGAACTTGGAGTTGGCAGGAACTGTGGAGAGGAGAGGCTTTAGAGCAGGGGTAGTCAACCTGTGGTCCAAATGCTGGCATGGGATCATGGGAATTGTAGCCCATGAACATCTGGAGGACCACAGGTTGACTACCCCTGCTTTAGAGGGGTATGTGTCGGAACAGTCCTGCTTTGATCTGCAGGCCTGGCAGGGGCTCATGGGAATTGTAGTCCATGGACATCTGGAGGACCGCAGTTTGACTACCCCTGGTATAGGGTGATGACTCTGGCTTGGGGTTATTCCTGGAGGTTTGGGAAGTTTTTTGGAAAGGGTAGAATTTGAGGAGGGGAGGGAGCTCAACAAGGATGTAGTCTCCTAGTGTCCAGTATGTGAAGTGATCTGTGCAGCCAGAGAATGCCAGGACCAGCAGGTGTTTGGCATCCAAAACATGTGTCAAGTCTGGCTTTTAGCCTTCTGGGGAAAAGGAAAAAATGGCAACTTCTAATTAAAACTACAAAAATCAGCAATTGTTTGGAGACTGTTGCTTTATTCAAGACTAGTAATATAGCCCGCTGTACTTTGGATACTGCGGGCGCTAGCGGTGGTGCGGGTGCCTCCGAGTAGTGAGGGCGGCGGTGAGGCGGTGGCGAGGGGGGCCGAAGTGTTAAGACTAAGGGGGGGCGAAGGGGTGAAGTGTTAAGACTAAGGTGGGGGGGCGAAGTGTTGGCGGCAGTGCCAGGCCGCCGGCAAAGGAGTAACTGCGAGCTGCGCGCAGCGAGGCTCGCAGCTGCTCGGGGCTGGCAGTCGGAGGGACCAATCAGCAGGCGCTTTGCGCCTGCCGATTGGCGCCTCTGATTGTCCGTCCGGAGGAAGGGTCCAATCCGGACCCTTCCTCATCCTGGACACATCCTGCCCCAGAACCCCTTACCGCTTTATTTAGTCCGCAGCGCCCGCGGCACCACGGGCGGTGTTAAGATGCTTATTTGAAGCTATAATTATGTGGATTTTGCACTGAGAATTGAAAACTTTATGTATGTATTGCATCCTTGAATTAGTTTGGACAGTTCTATCTAAAAAAAAGATTGTAGTAGGAAGACTTTTTCAGGACTAGTGAAAAAAAGAGCAGTAGTGTCGCCTTTCTTATCAGCTAAACATGTATAGGTCATTCTGAACACCGGTTTCCTGAATATGCAATTGAAATCTGTCTGACAGTAAATAGTCTCTTGTTTATATTGACCGGGACTTCTAGGTACTTGTAGGCAAGTTTTTTTTTTTAAATGTGACTCCAGTTTAGTGAGCAGATATTTTAGGAATGAATGATATTAAGGAGGTCAGGATGTCTTTGGGGTTCTCCACCTAAGGTTTTTGGGATCTGTCAGACATTGTATCAATCTGATTCAGGGTCCCCCAAAGAAGATGACCTGTATTTCTTATTACTACCTAAAGGAGTCTCAAAGTAGCTTATAATTGCCTCTCACCACAACAGACATCTTGGGAGGAGAGTGAGGCTGAGAGGTGGTGAGACAACTGTGACTGGCTCAAGGTCACCCAGCTGGCTGCATATGGAGGAGTGGAGAATCAAACTTGGTTCTCAGATCTTGTATCCACTACACCAAACTGGCTCTCATCCAGAAAAGAGATGGCACATGGAGATCAGTTGAGCATTGCTGATCATTTGAAAGAAGTGGTACAAAGGGTGTATGGCCTTAAGTCTCTTTGACTTCACATCCATGCTCAAAATTACTCCTCTGGAGACTCATTTGTGCTGGATGCTACTGTTTCTCCCTGAAACTCTTTAAAAAATATTTTGAAACCGCTTCTCTGGATAATCATACTGAGACACAAATTGATGGTTGAAGTTCAAGAATTCCATCCTTTGCTCCTCAACTAGTGGGAAAACACAAAATTGCCATCATTGTCTAATTTTCTCCAATTTGAAATTGATTTGATTCAATTGGCACCTTCCACTGCTATTAATGGAAATGCTGTATTGGTTCATAAATTGAAGGTAAAACAAGATGCACAGAATGTGGTTTAGAAGTCTGGGGAGAGGGAAAATTGGAGTTAATGTGTAACAGACTTTGATCGAAACTGTGACTCTACTATTCCTTGTGGGAAAAGGCTAGTGATGCTGAAAAAGCATGGGGTCTGAATATTAATACACCTAGCCTGTAATGTGGGGAGAGAGTAGTCTAAAGGAGTTGGTCTGCTTTTAATTTTAAACTTAGAATATTTTAAGTGCATGTTCCATCCTTGCACCTGCACAGTAAGCATTCCTCAGTCTAGGTGGTCCAAAAGGCAGATGCTGACACATGTTTATTGATTGATGGAAGTGACTTGGGAATTCAGAAAAGTGCATGGAATTTGTAAAACAATATTCTGATTCCTGTTTGACATCGTCCTGTTCTCCAGGTTTGAGGCAAGTTCCAGAATACAACAGCAAGAGTTCCGTGGCACAGTATAGAATCATGGTCCTAAAGCAGTCCAAGGTCAGGTAGCAAGGTTCCAAGAGCTAAGCATGTAGGGCAACTGGTAGGATCATCAGCATGGTTGTTTTGGGAGACCATGGCAGGTCTGGTTAGGGGTAGTTCCATGCAGGGGTCTCCAGGCCATAGGGCCCTGTTGGCTCAAGATCCCTTCAGAAGGCACTGGAGAGTCTGCCTCACTGGGAGGGTCTGCCAAGGTAAGGATTGGGTGCCAAAAAGGGCTAGTCAAATTATAAGTACAGAGAAAAGAAGCCTTCGGCCCATTGGCTGTCCCAATGTCTCTTTTTCATTAATTCAAATATTATTTGTTCCATGCTTTCTTTTGTTAAAGTATTTTACTTTCTATTTCAAGATAGATATTTACTTTATATCCATATGAAAAAAAATTGAAACGCTAACCAAAAAAGGGTTCCGGATAAATGTAAATTTTTCAATTTCACTCTTTGTCAGTGGTGTTTTTTTTTTTTAATATGTAATGTGTCTCAATTTTCTTCAGTTGTTTCATATACAAATTGTTTCATATACAAAGTCCTTGTAGGCTCAAAGTTTACCAGAGGTTTCTTAACTGCTCATAGTCCTATACAAAAAACACCACTGATGAAGACTGAAATTGAAAAGGGGGAATTGAAAAATGTACGTTTATCTGGAACCCTTTTTGGTTAGCATTTCAGTTTGTTTTCATATGGATATGAAGTAAATATCTATCTTGAAATAGAAAGTAAAATACTTTACCAAAAGAAAACATGGAACAAATAATTTTTGAATTAATAAAAAAGAGACATTTGGACAGCCAATGGGTCGAAGGCTTCTTTTCTCCAAGGTAAGGCTTGGGGTCAGGTTGTCCTTTTCCAAGGATTCCTCTTCTCATATTAAACCAAGGAAGTCCACAAATGATCATTTCTGAGCTAGGTAGTCTCCCTTTAGGGCAGGGAATGCAAATGTGTCACAGAATGCAAAATGCAAAGTTGGTTGCTGCAGAGAGGGAATGTCTAGAACTATTTCCTCAAAAACTGCCAGTGAATTTAAAATTTCAGCCGACAAATCAATTGATTTGCATGTCAGCCACGGCTATAGTATATGAAGAATCACATCTTACTGCCCCCATAAACGTTAACTTTTTAGCCATTTTGAAAATCCTACTTTTATAGGTCATTGGTACATTTCTGGAGCAAACCTACTATTCCCATACAGTAATGTGAGATCTCATATAACTCTTTTTATGTTTGATGTTTAAAAAAAGGCAAAAAGAGGAGGATTTAGCACTCTCAGGAAAAACTGTTTTCTCTCCTGAACTTTTTCTGTTGATGCCTGTAATTGAAGGTCTACCTCTGAACTGAAATGGGTAGGAGAGGGTGTCACTCATGAATAGAAATGGCTTAAAAAGATTGATATGCTGCACTGCTGAATGTAAGTTCACAAAAATCTCCATTGAGAAGCGTAGCCTGCCATGATTATGTACTTGCTTTATGATAGGGAATAGGTCTGCTCTCCCCTCAGGCTACTTCACACTTTATGTTTTTCTAACAAGGACGTAGAAAAAAACTTTTACAAACTCCACAAATATGTGTGAAAATCATGCACGTGTTTATTTTGTTATAATTACTTGCAGCAAGGTAGACCCCTGCATGACTTTGACTCACTGTAATTGTATATGCTTTTAAGATTTTTTTTCTATAGTCATGGTGAGAAAATGTCAAACATGACATTGATTTCAGATACATGAACACGGTTGTGAGCCAAGGAAAAGAAATCATTATACTTTTGTATTTGGGGTTCAAGGGGCAGAGCTTTTTTTCTGTAATTGCTTATGTTTGTGCAGGACATTCCCGGCTTAGGATTCAAAGCTGTGGTTTTTCAGGTTACAGACTTCAGGACCATTACTTTCCATGGGAAATCTATTACAAGATTTGGGCCAGCAACAAATTTGCACTGTACATCATCTGCCCTTTTTAAAATATGTAATGTGTCTCAATTTTCTTCAGTTGTTTCATATACAAATTGTTTCATATACAAATTGTTTCATATCTCTCCCCATTTCAAGTGCATTAGACGAAAAGGTTCAATTTTACAGACTCCCGAAGCAGTTCCCTCTCAGAGCAGGCATAGTTGTCTCCACTGGTTCCTATTGGGGGGAAATGGCATCAACCACAAACATTTCTTTAAAAAACACACACACCCTGTCTACATTCATTTCCTTTCCTTACTCGTACAGTGACTGACTGACAATAAAACTGTTTTATCTTCCTGCTGAAAACTGCATCTGCCATCCTTCCTTGTTGTCTATTCTTTTTTTCTCTTCACAAATGGAGGAAGGAGGAGGGCAGGAGTGTCTTGGTTTTCAGTCAAATGACATCAGCATTGCAACTGAACTAGTGCTGCCTCTCCACTAAAGAACCTCCAAGTTTCAAGCCAATAGGACCAAAGGTTCTAATTCTCCAGGTCCCTAGACAAGGGTTTTTTCTGCACGCCATAAATTTAGCATCATGCTTACCATCTGAAGACACTATATTCAGGCTGCTCTGCATGATGTCGCCAACCTCCTGCATCTGGCCAGCAAACTGCTTGCTACATCTGCACGAGTTGGTGAATCCATTCGCCAACCAAAAAATCTCCACCCCCTGGTGGACAACCAGCAGGCCACCAGCGCAAGAAATCCATGGAGGTGAAGAAGCGCTACATCAGCTGGTGGAGTGCCGGTGAGTTGCGATTATTTCTCACGCTTTGCCATACAGCAGGGTTCAGTTGATATTGCCCAATGTGCAGAAAAGCCCAAGGTGTCCTCAGCTATCCTACTTGCAGAGAGAGAGAGAGAGAGAGAGAGAGAGAGAGAGAGAGAGAGAGAGAGAGAGAGAGAGAATTTGCCCTTGCAAAGGAGAGAGCAATGGAGAACAGCAATTTTCTGTTGCTTGCCCCTAAAGATGATTGGCTGGAAGTGCTCTGTGCTCCTCACTCGCAAGGAATTGATTAGAAGGTAGTCTGCCTTCTAATGTCTCATTGTCTGCGAAATTAATAGAATGAAAGGAAAAGATGACCTTATGCTGCATTACTGGGAAGCATTCAGACTACCCTCCCTCCTCCAAACCCATAGATCAGCGGTTCTCAGCCTGGAGGTCAAGACCCCTTTATGGGTCAATCAATCCTTTTCCCAGGGGTTGCTGAGGCTGCCACCGCAGCACTGCCGCCGCCTTCCTAATGGTGCGAAGATTGCACGCTCTGGCCGCTCCAGTGATCACAGAAGCCCGAGGTGGCCAGTGCTGTGGTGCGGAGGGAAGGGGCGCCGGTGCCAGCCACTGCCCATACATAGGCACAGAGCTCCATGATCACCATCATGCCAGAGCGCGCAACCCTATGACCCCCTTTGGGTTGCTGAGGCCGCTGCAGTGGCCTCGGTGACCCGAAGAGGGTCACGTCATCAGGTAGGTTGAGAACCACTGCCATAGATTGTTTGGGGGGAGAGGGGTTCTAATTCCAAAAATTCAGGATTTGTATTTCCATTCCAGGGAATTGCTATAAAAATCCCAAACAGTAATTTCCACATTCTTGGACATTTCATACTGCACACTCCAATGCATGGATTCTGATGGGGTAATTCCATTGTCTTCAGTGGCCATACCCTTTTCTTTGACCACTTCAGCACTGACATTATGCCCACCCTTTCTAACTGTTTCATGTCTCACCTAAGGTTAGAGTAGAGGAATTAGATTGTACAGATACTCAGATATAGATTCCATATGTTCTTTCCTGGCCTTTCCATAGCCTGATTAAGGAGCTACAGTACATCTACATACAAACCATGTGCAGTGTACATTTGAATTTTCTTCATATGTGTGTGGAGTAATTCTTATGTTACTTTTAATATATGTACAGTTCAATGTGTGATTGAAACCACACATCTATCCAGATTCTGGTCCCTGGTTGGATTTATGAAGTGAATGGGATTTGGCTCTTTTTGATATGTATATGAATTTACTATAGTATGAATGGGGCTTGTATGTGCTTTAAAATATTTAATAAGAATGCCTTTTACCATACCCAGAAACACCTTGGAGGTCCCATATCCAGCCTGTGCTGAAGCAGCTACATGGGTTGCCAGTTGCAGCCCAGATCAAGTTCAAAGTCTTGGTTTTTACCTTCAATGCCCTTTGTGGTCTAGGACCTACATATCTGAGGGACCACCTGTTGCCTTATGCCCCCCCCCCCACAGGGTCTTGTGCTCTGCAGGTACTAATCTGTTGCCCAGCCCTCAGGAGGCTCACCTGGCTTTGACCAGGGCCACAGCCTTTTTGGTCCTGGCTCCAACCTGGTGGAATGAGCTCTTGGAAGAGCTGAGGGCCCTGCTATGTGGTTGGATTGACAGTACACCATCCCCCTCCCCTGAGGAGTGGAGAGGGGGCTATTTGACCTTGGGGCCAGGGCTGGGATCTTTTTGCTGCCAGGTTATTCTTTGTATTGGAGGGTTGAGCAAGATTTTAATTTTTAATTATGTACGTGGGGTTTTATCTTATGAAATCCGTCATGAATCTACAACAACAACAACAATGTGCACTTTGCAGACAGTTACAGGATCAGTTATTTAGAATGCATACATAATTATCATGTCCTTCAGTCTTCTCAAACCCTGTTCTGTATGCCACTACCTACAGAGTTGAGATGGGTGGGAAACAGAGGCAGTGTTTATTTGGTGGTGTTACCTTACGGGCAGAATATTAATAATGCCCTAGGTACCTATTTAGCTGTCATTTAGGTGCTGTTTACCTTGGATTTTAGTTTAATTGACTATTTACCAGTCCATACTTTAGCTGTAGAGATTTTACTAAACTGGTCTTGTTACTCTTTTATGGATTTTGTGCTGGAAGGCCCCCACCCCCAGACCACAAGCCTTTCCTGGCGGCCGGGCCTGGCTTCCCAGGGCTGGCGGGGCACGGCGGGAGGCTTCGCCTGGCCTGCGCGGCCCTGTGGGGGTGGGCTGGAAAGAAGCAGGGCCGCCGCGTCAAAGACGCGGTGTCCCTGCTCCTTTCCCTAGTTGGAGGAGAACCTGACCGGAGGACTCACCGTGCGGGTTGCCTTCTTTGTCTGCACGGCGACTCCCTGGCTGGGCCAGGTGAGGCCGGGCCAAGCAGCCAATGGGCCCTTATTGGGCCTTCCGAGTTTTTATCCCGGACAGGGCCTGCCCTTTCTCCTCCCACATTACCCTTACTCTTTTATTACTACCGCGGAGCGGTTACAGATACAGATGGTTATTCTGTATGGGAGCCATAAGAAGCTGAGATTTTCAGCATGATGACTGATTAAAATATAATGACATGTCTTAGAAATTTGTTGTTGATTATATCATGATTTCTCCATATGATGGGTAGTTATAAATTATGCCAAAACACTTTGTGGTTTGGCTTATGTCCTGTTCACCAGTCGGAAATAGGGAGCTGATTGCTGGTGAGTTTTTCAGCAATATCCAAGCAAATTTGGATGCATCTGATTTGTACAATTATATGTTTTCTTGCATAACTAGATGGCCTTTTTGCAGCTTCTGCCCTCCACAATGCTTGTCTGCTGCTACCACACCCAATTTTAAAAGATACACGGTAAAAGATGGTATTCCAAGAGGGGGGGTATATAAATCCCTAATTTTGAGATTTTCAAGTTGAGACTTGCTACATGTGTGCCTTCCAAATCTGCCTGTAGCTAATCTTGCATTCATTTCTCAAATAGATACTGCTGACTGCTCAAGCTCAAAAATGGGCAGTACAACCTAGCAGTTGTTGATGGTGATATAGCCAGCAGTGCAGGTACAAAGAGGGGAAAAACAGGAAGTGATTCTGTAGTTTACCTAAGTCAGTCAGTTTCATGATTTGACCATGAGCCTGTGGTCATACATGCATCTTCTCCAGTAATTTAAGTTATTTAGTTTTTGTACTAGGCAAAAGCAACCTCAAGTCGCAATAACCTGGCTCCATAGAACCAGTGGTTACTGTGCAGGTGCAAAGCTGCATGGTATGGTGCTATGCTCAACCAGTACTTCTCCAGGGAACAATGAGGGAATCTGATGAGGGACTCACCTCAAATAGAATCAAGGGAATGGCTACTGCAATTCACTTTACGAGAAAGCAGCGTTAATTGATGTGTAACAATTATGGATTACTGTGGATAACTATGGATACCAACTATTTGCCAGGGAAGGGCTATAGCTCAGTGGTGGAGGAAAGGTCATTCCTTAGCATTTCCTGTTCAGATTCAGTTCAAGGATCCCAGGCAACTGCAATAGGTTTGGGAAAGAGCCTCCCCCCCCCTCCCCGTGAAAGCTGATTCCAATTACATATATCATGTTGGCTCAGCTGAGGTACATATTACCAGGTTGATAGAACCAGCTGGAAAAGGGAGAGAGTTGTGGTTAAATTAATCCCAATAAACAGGCCAACCAAACTTCCAACTGAAAACAGTCACTACCCTTATTTATTTCTGTTTATTAATGGAATACCCCCAACTGATGTATGCATTTTGTTTTGTTTATAATTGATTCTTGATAACCTGATGATATTTTCTTTCTCACTCTTTAGTTCAGTTTATTGTTTTACATAAAGCTCAGTCTTTTATCCCTGGTGCTTTTTTTTTTTTTTTGCATGTTACTTTTTGTGTTTGAAAGATTGTATTGTTCTATTGACAAAATTTGAAAAAAAAAAACCCTAACATTAACCTCAGCATGTGGCATGCTGCTGCAGGTGCCTGGCTCCCCAGTTACTTGCTTAAAAGCAGCCTCTTTGTGGTCGTCATGTGTTGTCACCATGTGCAAAGCAGTTCTGTGAACCAGTCTTCAATGTTTAACAAATGGGGAATAAACAGACCTGGTTTTGGGAAAGGGTGTATTCAGATTTTATTCTGAATGCATGAATTTTTAGACTAAAGCACAGCAGATAGTTTTCAGTCTTTCTTTAAAAAAAAAGAATTCCCACATCGAATCTACTTTTATGTATCTAAAAGCTTTTTTGTCTTTTATCTGAGAAAATAGTTGATGTAGAGAGTTAGGCTATTGCAGAGTTAGAGATCAAAAAGACACAAGACAAAAAGATAAAGAAGAAAAAGAATTTTCTGTGAAACTCGACATTTTGGAAACTGGAATTGTATTTAGTCTCTATCTAAAACAGAATGGAGGGAAAACCCCTCTAGAGCACAAAGACAGTTGCTTGCAAACCAACAGGTGTTTCTAAACTGAACTGAGACAACAGCCTAAAATAAAAGCTGCAGAACACATGGATTCTCATTATTTTCTACATGAAGAGAACCTCCTGATAAGTCAGGATAATTCAAGTAGGTACTGCATTTTTATAAGATCTTAGGCTGCTCTGCTCTCTCTTGTTTGCTAGAACTGTCCTTTCCCAAGGTCTTATATTCTAGATGACTATATTCTGGGTGACACCTGAAGAAATCCTGAGAGGCATTGCAGGGTTTTTTTTTTCCGCCTGGAGGAAATTAACTGGCTTCAGTGCTTAAAGGTCCAGTCCAGAGCCTTTCCCAGCTAGCAGCTGTGCTTCTGTGAAATGGCTGTGGTTTATTGCTGGAGTCCTTTGCTGAGAGTAGAAGTGGTGGTTAGGAAAGCATCTATCTTGCCAGCTCTACTCTGCCACTTCTCATGACAGGCTGGGCTGCTTCATTACCAGTTGTTGTTGTGCTGCTCCTAGCTGGTACAAATAATGCACCCATAAGTACTAAATAGTAATGATCAAAAAAGAGGGACAAAGAGAGGCTCTCTTTGGTTTTCTTGATAAGATGTAATTTAATTAATAATCAATTTGCTGCAACCTCAATAAAATCATTTTTTATTTGAAAGAGATTAGATTTGAGAAGATATTATAAAGGAGTGGGACAAACCAGAGAATAAGGAAATATTTAGGCTTCCTATGAAGATGAGGGTAGAATATCTAGCAGGAAGAGTTTCTTTCTGACAGGACCCTACAGAAAAGTCTGGATGGCAACCAATGTCCTGTGCATTGGCAGGATCCACAAATGCAGAGATTCCTGAATTTAGATAGGAATGGCAGCAGATGTTGATCTCAAATATAGCAAGCAATGCATTGCTCTGAGAAATGCTTTCTCTGGTTTTTGCTATCACTTCAGCAAAAGGGAGAATTAATATAGTGGGGCCACCTAGGGAACTCTTTCTATGCTTCCATCCTCTGCTTTGGAAAGATGATAGTGCGCTGGATTTGAA
Organism: Paroedura picta; assembly: GCF_049243985.1. NCBI lineage: Eukaryota > Metazoa > Chordata > Lepidosauria > Squamata > Gekkonidae > Paroedura > Paroedura picta. The sequence continues at coordinate 96,050,324 of NC_135372.1, read as the reverse complement.
CTTGAAAGGAAAAACCTGAAATGTGCAACTCTCTGAGCAGGGCTTTGGATGTGAAGATAAAGGATCCCAACTGTCAGATTAGTTGTGAGGCTGAATGCACAATCATGGCAATGCCTGGGGATGGATGAGCAACCAGGCTCCCGTAGGGGAAGCAGCTGCTGGCAAATTGGAACTGTGAACTAAAGACTGCAGGGCCGGCTGAGAAATGGTGTTTCTGAGTCTATGGAGCTTGGATTCTTGCAGAATCTGTCATGGCCACATTTATGCTACAGGGTGCTATGAGAGTCTGATATTGAGATCTGGGGTGGTAGCAAGCCCAGCTACAGGAACAAGTCCCTCCTCCCAGCTTTCCAAGCAGCAGTCTGGCAGTGACCTTGGAATATAGAAAACAAGTCAGTGGTGTATTGCCCTTTCACTTGGAAGCTGTCTGGAATATACATGCATGATTGATTCTGAGCCCAGGAAACCTGTTGCTTCCACAGCTGCCACTGAAATCTCAAAGCAATAGTACAAAGGAAGTTACATGAAAGAGAACCTTAAAACATGAGTAGATATAGGCAAGGGAAAGCTATTTTACTTTCTCTAACACACTGTCCTAGTAGTGACTGCAGTCCTGCAGGGACTTGCCTGGGTTCCAAGTGAGTGGTATAGGTCTTGAAGACAAGGGCAAGCTGGCTCTGGAGTGCATTTTTTTTACTGACTGCTGGCAACACATCTCTGGGGGGGGGTGACAGTAAGCACAAGTTATGCTTATTGCTTCATCCTACACCAATGTCAACTGGGAGTTAGCCAAACCTGAGCAGCACCTTCACCAAATTATGCTACCCCAAAATACTGTTTGGGGATCTCAGGCAGTAAACCAGTGCAATGTCACAGGGCTCAGTTCTGGGTCTGGTACTTTTCAACACTTTTATCAATGATTTGGGTGAGGGCGTAGAGGGAGTCCTCATTAAATTTGTGGATGGCACCAAATTGGGAGGAGTAGTGACATAGAGATTTGGACATAGAGATTTGGACATGCTTGAAAAGTGGGCAAATGATAACAAGATGCAATTCAATAATGAGAAGTGCAGAGTTCTACATCTGGGCTACAAAAATTAGAAGCATGAATACTGGATGGGAGATACACCTCTGGAAAGAAGTGTGTTTGTGAATGTGATCTTGGGGTACTTCTAGACTGTAAGCTAAATATGAGCAGACAGTGATATGTGGTGGTAAAGAAGGAAAAAGTAGTATTGGGCTGTATCAACAGAGGCATTGCATAGAAATCACAAGATGACACAGTCCTGCTTTATAATGCATTGGTCAGACTACACTTGGAGTAATGTCTACAGTGCTGGAGGCCTGACTTCAAAAAGGCCGTGGACAAAATTGAGAGAGTGCAGAGGAGAAAGATGAGGATGATATGGGGCCTGAGAACCAAGCCCTATGAGGGACTTGGGAATGTTCAGCCTTCAGAAGAGGAGGTTGAGAGGGGACATGATTACTGTCTTTAAGCATTTGAAAGGTTGTCACTTAGAGGAGGGCAGGAAAAGGTTTCTGTTGGTAGCAGAGGATAGGACACACAGTAATGTTTTTAAACTATGTTTAGAATGATATCACCTAGATATCAGGAAAAAAAGTTTTCACTGTCAGAGTAGTTCAGCTCTGGAATCAACTGCCTAAGGAGGAGCTGAGTTCCCCCTCACTAGCAGTCTTCAAGAACTGGTTGGACAGATACTGATCCTGGATGTATTATGAATTGCAGGAAACCTCTCAAAACGTCTGCTCAAAAAGAAATTTTTCAAAATGTCTGCACATGGTGCCATTTTCACCATGGAAAACTCACTGTAGTATTTTTGATTCTGCATGGTATTCCGCCCTCATAGTGGTGGCTGCATCTTAGTGGTGACTGCCAGAGTGTCAGTCAGGTGACATTGCAGCTGAAAATAGCCTACCAATGAGCATCTAGCACAGGGATAATCAAACTGCGGCCCTCCAGATATCCATGGACCACAATTCCCAGAATCCCCTGCCAGCATGCAATTGTAGTCCATGGACATCTGGAGGGCCGCAGTTTGACTACCCCTGATCTAACACAATGTAAGGAGATCCCTCTCCCACTTGAAGAATTACTGTCATAACTGTTTCAAATGCATAATCACTGCAAAACAACCCCAACAATGCAGTATCAGAGCACATGCATAAATGGGAAGGTTTTTAAAAAGGACATTTTAAAAGGGCCAGTGAACTGACTGTGGTGAAAACCTGTACATGCATAATAGCCCCTGGATGTTTTAGGCTGATACACTGCATTAAGCAGGGTTTTTTTCTAGATGGCCTGTATGGCCCCTTCCAACTCTATGATTATCTGACTCTGTGATGTGGGAAACAAATTGCTGCTGGATATGAGTCTCTGGAATCCAGAGGTATCATAACAAACAGGACAGCAGTCACGGTTGGAGTAGGCTTGCAATTTATTGTCTCTCTGGGCTTATATTGGGCTCAGGGTTATCACAGGCAGGTTATGCATGATTTAAAAACTATGACATTTGAAATGTCTATGCTGCTTTTGTGCTTGCATTGTCAATGGCATGAATTACTTGGTCACATTCATCATAGGAGGAAATACTCAGAACTTAGTGGCTGCAAGTACAGTCCCTAAGCAGCCATGTGGGAATGCATAAAGCATCACATATCCAATTTAAAGCACTCAGCATAAATCTACGCAGCCTTTCAAGTCAGGCAGGCAAAATGGGCAAGTCTGGAGAGAGGAGCCACACAGCTCTTCTGACCCAAACAGGGTTGAGACAGTCAGGAAAAGTACTTTGTAAGTTATTTTCCCCCTGTCCTGGCAGGTGGGTTGGACAGAAGGGGGAGTGACAATGAAAGTTTCCAGGAAGCCATGCAAAAAATGTGCACATGCAAAATCTAATGCTAGGAAATACTAAATGCAATAGGCAAAGAGGAAGACCCAGTGTGAGATGGATTGACTCAGTATAGTATGCCACGATCCTCAGTTATCAAGGCTGGACAATGGCTGCTAATGATAAAGAGTTTCTTGACTTTATCCATTGAGGAAAGACTTTGTAGTCTGTCAAGAATTGGCTGTATTAAATTGTCTCGGATGGTATTATAGATAGGACAATGTAATAATACATGATCTACTGTTTTTGTCTGGCCACTAGCACATGGACAGAGTTTCTGTGACAGAGGAATTTTCTTATTGTGATCCTCCAGATCAGCTGAGGGCAGGACTGAACATCTAGCCTGTAAAAAGGCTTTTCTGTGGTTTTTGATCTCTAAAGTAGACAAGTAAGGAGCTGGGACTAGCCTGTATTTAATCTTGCATGGCAGCAGGAAGTGAAGGACTCTTTCTAGATCCCTTTGCTGGCTAATGTCCTTAGATATTTGTTTGTGTATAGACTTAGCTTGATATCGGCTCACCCTAACCTACCTCACAGAGTTGTTGTGAGGATAAAGCTGAAGCGAGAACAACAAAGTAAGCTGTTTTGGTTTCCTATTAGGGAGAATGTTGGGCTGTAAATGACAATAATAAACAAAGCTGAATTTGTTTCTTGTTTGTGAAATGCGGAAAGTGAACAAAGTGAAATTCCACACCCGATAAATATAGTGAAATACTCACCTTATGCAGGCACCATATTTTTGGCATTTTGCACAGTGTCGCCAACATCCAGCATCCAAGCAGCAAACCAGTCGCTACATCCTCCATTTTAAAGAACTAGCAGGGGAATTATATAAAGTGGACTTCCCCAACTAAAACATGCAAGCTAGAGGAGAGCAACCAGCAAGCCACATGCTAAGGAAATGTGTGGAGCTGAGTGGATCTGAAGAAGCGCTATCTCTGCCTCCAATTCCCGCCCTTGCACCCGCCTCCCTCTTCCTTCTCTCTGGGACTTTTTTTTAAAAAGCAAACTACCTGGAGCAATGACTAGCTATTAAATCATTCAGGCAAAGCAAAAAAAATACCCCCCCCCCAGTTAAAGCATGCCTCTCTAAAGTCTCCCCCCCAAAAAAAAAAAATTGGGAATGAGATTAATTTTTAAAAGATTCAGGGCTCATGATTCCATAAGGGGTGGCATTATAAAAAGCTCTAAGCATCTATAATTAGATGCATAGGCGCTTCAAATGAGAAGTTTTACTTAAAAAATTAGCTGCCATCATGGTCCCTTTAAAACATGGAGAAAGCTGATTGGCTGCCTGGCTTGATTGACAGGTGGAGAAGAGTCTTGTATAAAGCGCGTTGCTGTCTTCCGCCATTTCAAACAGGCTTGTGGAGTGCTAAGATGCACGAGAAGGTGGCAGACGAAAGTAAGAGAGCCAGAAGGTGAGGAATAGGGTTGTGCACCGTGTCATCTGAATCGGCCGCTCTGGGAAGCCGCAGCCAGTGCCTCACTACAGCCACGCACACTCTCTCCATCCCTGCAGTAAGGTGCTCGCTGCGGCTGCCCAGAACAGCTGATTCAGACAACGAGGCGCACAACCCTAGTGAAGAATGGCCAGAGGTGCATTATTTTTAGCGGTATGCCATTTTGCTGGCATAATGCTAATTTTTTCAATGTGCAGAACTAGTATAGTCCTTGAGGCACAATTTCCTTGCACTATGTTTGGTATCCCCTGTGATATGAACAGGCAGAATCAAAATGAATCCCAGGACAGAATGGAATCTTGATTGTATGGCAGAGAGGTTTGGATGGGCAGCAAATGTTATTCCATCCCTTCCCTAGCTACAGCTGTGACTCCTGATGCATATGCTCCTGCCAATAGAAATGCCTCCAGTTAATTGGAGTTTACAGTAGCTCAGGCAGTCAAGGTGCATGTTCATTTTTGCAGAGACTCATTTGCATATCATGCCTTCTATCTGCCCGTCCACTTAGTCCCATGTGCTCACTCTGGTACAGTCTGTACCCTTGTTATCAATTCACCCTAAACTCTCCATGGCCTTTTTGTGTGTGGTATTTTCAGTTGTCAAACTTCCAATATGCCAGACACTTTAAGAATGGCAGGGGAAAGAAATGAAGGCAGAAAACATGGTGCCCTCCTGGAAATAGTCATTAGGATATGGGAGCTTTACTTGCTGAGCAGAATTTTAATCAACCATCACACAAATAGTCTTGGTCACAAGATACCTAATAAGTAGATCACAGTCCTTTGGAAGAGTGCACAAAGCAAATTGTCACATATAATAATCGTATTTGTGGCTTGATAAAAAGTTATCTCTCTCTCTCCCTCTCCCTCCCTCTCTCTGCTATGCTGGCTCCTGCCTGCTTCCGCCCCCCCTCCCCCCTCCTTCTCTGCAGGTAGTTAAAAGAGAAGACACCACTTTACAAGGCTCTCTTAGCATTCAGGTGCAGTTGTGCGCTTACAATGCTGCCATCACTTTTAGTAGAGAGAGGGAGTGAAAGAGGAAAATAAATAAGAAAGTGGAGTTAAGCAGTGATGGGAAAAGATAGAAAATGTTCAGTGGGAGAATGGAGAGATAAAGAGTCAACTCAAATGAGATGGGTAACATGAAGGCCCTGCATTCCCCCCGGGAGCTTCTGTGCCCCCAGGACAGAATGCTAACATGAGGTTTGATCTCAGGGCTTTGCTGACACGGGAGTCACATAAAGGAGGATCTCTAGATACCTGCAGCTGGGAAAGAGTTCAAGGAGGTGAATTAATTGGAGTTTAAAATATTAGCTGTTAGGATTGTTTGCGGCAGAGTATTTTTTTCAAAATTCATTTTGACAGAAAGGCTATGAGACTGGGAAGTAGATAATAGTCATTTACTCAATAGTCATTTACTTGAGAGGCAGCTTGGTGCAGTGGTTAAGAACGGCAGCCTCTAATCTGAATACCTGTGTTCGATTCCCCACTTCTCCTCCACGTGCAGCCAACCTTGAGTTAGTCACAGTTCTCTCAGACCCACCTACCCCTTAGGGTGTCTGTTGTGGGGAGGGGAAGGGTAGGTGATTGTAAGCCACTTTGAGACTCCTTTGGGTAGAGAAAAGTTTGGTACAGTAACCCAATTCTTCTTCAACGCCATTGGCTTTTCCATGTTCCAACACAACTGTTTCTGCCTTAAGCAATAAAGCTACTGAGTACTTCTCCCAAGCCTGCTGCTGTCAGACCAAGGGATAGTCTTGATTCCTTTACCAGAGGCAATGTACCTGACCGGTCAAATGGAAAGGTTCCTTAGGCTAAGGTTGTGGGTTTTGATCTGGCCATTCCTAACAGGCTGCCGCCTGTCTCTGCTGTTCATTTCTAGGGTCTCTGCAAATAGCTGGACTCTTTGTTTTCAGTGCTTATGATTCAGGCAACAAGAAGTTCCTATTCACCTATCAAGGACAACTGAAGTACAAGAAAATGTTAGGCTTAAGTGTCCTTAATTCTCTGCTGAAACCATGTGGGCTTCCATATTGATTCAGCTTGCTCTTGAACTGTAGTAAGAATGGCTTCTATGTATCTTCTCTCTGCTAAGGCCTTTGGTGGATGGGTAAAGATCTGGCCCTACTAACATAGCAAGGACATCCTTTCAAGTTTAGTTGATGCACCTTACAACAACTGTTTCATTTGCAAGGTGATTTAGCAGTTTCTGTTTTTCAAGTGCTTGGGCTGGGATGTGTAGGGTGTGATTATGCTGAAGCAGGTTACAATAATATCTTAAGCAGCAGCCAAATGCTGTATGTAAATCACCATAATTAAGAGAGGGTATAATTAACGAGGCTGACAGCACAGTTGGGAGAAGCTGCAGCTTTGATCCCAGCCCAACATAGCATTTCATAGTGTACAGTGAATCTCCTTAATTCTTTTTACCTTCCCTTCCATGTTTCCTGCCTCTGTTTTCAGATGGCTACTTCATCGGCACAGACTGCACGACTCCCTTAGGCTAAGCACAGCAGAGCTTCTTTTTTTTTGTATTTAGCACAAATCCACATAGTTGTGAGGATAGTACCATTGCTGTATACAACACTGAAGAATTGCTCATTATGCATGAATATTGTGATTGCTGGGGATAAAAGGACTCCCAAAACTGCAGCCATAAATTTGGGCTGATTCTGCACTTACTTCGTTTTTTTCCATTGTGGATCCCACTTAATTCAGATTGATTTGAACTCGGGACTTCCTCTATCCCCTCCCCCAATTGAAACAGAAAGTGTTTTTCACTCGATTGGGAAAGCTGAGAGTGGGAGGGGAGCCAAGTGCAGCAGGAGTCTCTTTCCTTCATGTAAGTTTTCTCTAGTTCTATGGTCTAGTGAAATCAAGGAGTATGTTTAGGCCCTACTGCATGGGTAGATCCACTACCATTTGGCCAAGATCCAGATGCTAAACTGAAGAAGCAACCCTCAGCTCATTGCCAATTTGCCCATTCTAACAATGAGGTCTATGAAGTGTAAAATGATTCAGTTGGGTGCTGTTATTATTTGTTTGCTCTTTTACTCAATGGCCAACAGAATCATTGCACACTGATAATCAGCAATCATTTCTGGCCCAAAAGAGGCTTCATGCAAACCTCTAGCAGCCTGTTTCTTGAATGTCTTGGTTACAACAGCCCTTTAGAATGTATATGATGGATAATAGAGAGCCCTTATCCCCATCTGGAACAGCTTCGCTGTATAATATAAAAAGCTAAGGCCTAGGTGGGTGGAGAAACCAAGCCCTATGAAGATAGATTGAGGGACTTGGGAATGTTCAGCCTGGAGAAAAGGAGGTTGAGAGGTGACATGATAGCCCTCTTTAAGTATTTGAAAAGTTGTCACTTGGAGGAGGGCAGGATGCTGTTCCCGTTGGCTGCAGAGGAAAGGACATGTAGTAATGGGTTTAAACTACAAGTATAACGATATAGGCTAGATATCAGGGAAAAAGTTTCACAGTCAGAGTAGTTCAGCAGTGGAATAGGCTGCCTAAGGAGGTGGTGAGCTCCCCCTCACTGGCAGTCTTCAAGCAAAGGTTGGATACATACTTTTCTTGGATGCTTTAGGATGCTTAGGGCTGATCCTGCGTTGAGCAGGGGGTTGGAATGTGTGACCCCTTCCAACTCTATGATTCGATGAGAGTGGGCGGGGCCAGTACAACCTTTGGACCAATCAGAAGGCATGAAGGGCCTTCTGATTGGTCCAAACATTGGACTGGCCCCGCTCCTGGACTTTGGAACAATAGGGAAGGCAACTGCCCATCCACCCCAACCAAGCCAGGGGCAATCTGGCAAGCTCGCAGCCAGATTGTCCCTGGCTGCTGACAGGGACACAGTAAGTGGGCTGTGGTGTTGGCCTCCTTTCCCCCTTAGGCCGGGAAGCCCTCATGCAGAGGTGGCATGAGAGCTTCCCAGCCAAACTCCCAGCCCAGCGGATGCTGTTGCAGAGATGTTTTTTTGCCTCCTGTTTCATTTGTACAACAAACCTGTGCAGTAGGTCTGAAATCGGCAGAGAATCACGCAGAAGGAATTCACATGGCTTGGCTGTTTCTTCCCTCCAGCAGCGAGGCTAGCCAGAGCAGTATTTTAAGTGAGTAGGGGTTTTTCTGTCAGCCAACTGTTTGGGAGAAGGGGAAAGCTTGGCCCCTCCTCAAATGGAAAGTGCAAATCCCCCCATAGACTCCTCTGCATTGCTCTCAGAGATGCCTCCCTCGCTTCAATCAGGGGCTGTTAGAGGGTCCTTTGCAGCAAGCCTGAAGTGAGGGAGGAGGGAGGGAGAACACTCACCAGTCACCTGCAAGCTCCGTCAGTGGTCTGAGACAAAGTGAGGGAAGTTGTTGGATGTTTAGGCATGGGAGGCCTTACATGTTTCTTCTCCACAACAACCCTGTCCAAACTCCAAAGCAGCCCTTTCTGTCTGGAAAGCTGATCTTTACAGTCTGCAAATGAGCTGTAATTCCAGGAGCTCTCAAGACCTCACCTGGAGGTTGGCTACCCCTGGGTTGGAAATATTCCTGGAGGTTTGGAGGTGGGACTTCAAAATCGTGTAATGTCTCAGAGTCCAGCCTTCAAAGTAGCCATTTTTGCCTGCAGAGCTGATCATTATAATCTAGAGATGAGTAGCAATCTAGAGATGATAATCTAGAGATGATGGTAGAGGCTTGCAGACTGCGGATGGGGTCGAGTGGTGTGGGTGAGTCCATCCTGGGCTATGGGCTTTGGCTAATCCTTACCAGCAACTGTTTGTATTTTGGGACATTGACATTGCAGCATCAGTCCTGCAAGTCTGGAAAGTGCAGGAATATCTGAATACTATAAATTAAGCCCGCTGTGCTGCAAATACAGCGGGCACTAGCTGGCATCGTCTGGTGTTGGGGAGGGGCTCTCTGGCTTGGCCGGCCCCTCCAAAGCAGCGGCGGGTGGTCACTGGGCAGGCTGGGGCAGTGTTTAGGTTTGTGTGTCGGCTCCCCCCCATGCCGCCGCTTACCGTGGAGGTTTGCCGGGCAGGTCGCTCACCAGGCCACGCAAGGTTTGGGGGAAAGGAGGTTGCTGTCAGGCATTGGGGCCGATATTGGATAGGCTGTTGCACGGGTTGTTGGAGAGTGGGTGACGGGGATTGGAGTAGGCATGCGCCGTAGCTGGCGCATACCTGTAGGAGGCTGGGGGCGGGTCCGGGAGGACAGGCGTCAAGGACCTAAACCAGGCATGCGTGGAGCAGTGCGCATGCATGGTTTAGTCCAGGTTAGTGGCGGGGGCCGGGCGAGTCTCGCGGCCTGTCCGTGGCCGGCCCTGGGAGTGGAGGGTCTGGGGCGCGAAGGGTTGCCGCAGTGGAAGGGTAAGTAGGGTGAGGGGGTGGTCGGCCGAGAGGGCATGCGGGCACAGGGAAGGGAGGTGGCCAGACGGGGAGGGTTGGCCAGGCTTATCATGGAACCGGGGTGGGGCTGGGGGGAGAGAGGGACGGGTGGGTGGCTGGGTGGGGGTATGGTGTTGGGGGTTTGGGCTTGGGGAGCCACAAGGGTTTTGTGGGGTGGGGAGACGGCGAGGTGTGGAAATGGCTGGGTAGTTTGTGTGAAGAGGGAAAGCGGCGGTGAACGAGCTGTGAAGGCAGCGATTGGGGATTTGGGTTTCTGGGTGGGAGTGTAGCCATGGAGTGGGGTGGGGGGGCATGGAGGCTTAACGGGAGCGTAATGGTGGCCTGAGGTCTCGCGGGGCACGGCAGCATGGCATGGCGGCTCCCTTCCGGGTGGCTGTTGGCAGCGGCTCCGGGTTGAGCGGGAAGCGGGGAGGCGTCGGCAGGTGGGGAGGCCTTGGAATGGAGGCTGGTGGTTGGTCTCATCGGCGACGCAAGCCTGCTCCTTGCGTGCACTGTCTCCCGGCAGGTAAGGGTGATGGTCTGTCGGTGGGAAAGGAGCAGGGTGGCCGCATCTTTGACACAGCGGCCCTGATCCTTTCCCGGCGGTGAACCATCTGGGCAGCCAGTCCAGGGCAGGCCAAGTGGCCAATAGGGAGGCACGCTGTGTGCGCCTCCCAATTAGCCACTTGGCCCCCGAGTGGCACTCGAAGGGGCCCAATGAGGAGCCTCTTCGCGGCTCCTGATTGGGCCTCTCTGGGGTTTTATCCCGGACCGGTCCTGCCCTAACTCCTCCCCAGGATCCCTTGCCCTTTTATTTAATCCACTCCGCGGGAGCGGTTAAAGATAGACTATTTACAGCCTGAAACTGAAAATAGTGGACAAGTAAATGGCTGGGAAGTGAAGTGACTTTTCAAGCTTGGCCTGGTAAATAAATAATTTAAAAAACAGTATTTGCCAGGAAGGTCCTATGAACTCAAAGGTATAAGTGGCCCAGAATTTCAAGTGGAGTTAGCTTTACAGGACAGTAGACAGTGAGACTTTGGGCAAAATTAGGTGATCCATTTTTATTAGGCAACAACTTGGCCTTGTGGACAACAACAGGGACTGCAGTTGTCAGCAGTTGGCATCAGCCTTCAGAAGGGCAGAGATCACCAGCCAAGCAACCAAGGGGTGCCTGGGGCCACATGCATTCCTTTTGAAGGGATACATGTGAGGGGAGAGAGCTTTCCCTTCAGCCTAATTTCCTGGAGATGAGCTGTACTTCCAGGGAATTCTCAGACCCCACCTGGAGGCTGCCATCCCTACACCTCAGTGGGATACAATGCTATACAATCACCCCTCCAAAGCAGCCATTTTTGCCTGGGGACCTGATCTTTATAGTCTGGAGATGAGCAGCATTTCCAGGAGATCTCCAGTCCCCACCTGGTCATTTGCTGTCCCTGGTCTGAACATTTTATCAACCATAAATAAATGGAGACAGAAGGAGCAGGGCGGATACCTGTGTACGGTGACTACGTCATGTGTATTAGGGCAGGGGGACATTTTGGTGTCTGTGGCATAATTCACAAGAAGGGAAATGATGTTGAACGCAGAACTTGGAGCAATTAGTTGCCATGTAATCTTCCCCTAAGAAGAGTCTCCAGTCTGATTTACCCTTCACATATCTGAAGACATGGCTCTGGAAAGCTCATCTGTAACCACTATGCCACAATTCCCAAAGGTCAGTCCTCTCCCACACTTTACGAACATTCCACACCACAGGTTCTTGACACCCATATCTCCACACCCACGCCCTAATTTGTCACCATGCCACCACAACCTCCCACATAACACACACATTCAACCCTATGCTCTTACAGACTGGACAACCCCTTCCCTTCCTCTTCTCACCACCAAGCTCTAGCACCTGTTGTATTCCTGGATACAACAGGCTTTGCCTCTAGTATGATATAAAAATTATAAGACTATCCAAGCACATAATTTACTGCTACTTCAATAATCTCCAGAATCTTTGTGTAAGGAAGTCAGAATGGCTGGTTGGTGCTGTGTGTGTGTGTGTGAGAGAGAGAGACAGAGATTTTTGACAATATGTTGTTTCCGTTTCTCAAATTAATTATACCTTTGGAATATTCTGAAGATATAAAGTGCTATAAAATGTTTAGTGTAAGATTTTAATCCACCGTTCAGTGTATCGCAGTACTGATTAATTTTCACTGGGACACATTTAAAAGATGCTGCTGGTGTGGAATCAGATTTTGTGAAGATTTTTTAAAACTATAATAGTATGATCATACCATCTTGAGCCAATCTGAAACATTTTCTTTTTAAAAACATTGTGCTTAAGTAACTGAAATCTTGGATTTGGGGGGTCAAAACTCACCTTCCATTTTGGAATTATATTGGGAAAACATATATTAATTTGGATTGGGAAGCCTCAGTTGAGATTTAAATAGGAGGTTCAGAATGTGTTTATTTGTATTTGTCTCAGTGTATTTGTCTCAGTGTGCGAAAATTATACTATCTGTTGTATAAAGTGTTACTGGAAGTTTAAACCTGTTATACTGCACCACTACAAGATTTATGTTAACCTGGAAATTTATTATTAATAAAGTTACTAATAAAGTGCAAAAAAACAAAAACAAACCCTCACCTTAGCCTTGGACCTACTGAGTGACCATCAACTGGTTACTTCAATATCAGCCTAATGACTCCATCAGGGAAACGGGATGTATTAGGATGTACTTGTGTGGGTGAGGAAAGATACTACCTGATCTGAATTCCAAAAGATCATGCCGAGTTATAAATCTAAGTAATGGCAGCAATAATTTAGACTCTGGCAGAAAATAAATGTTGCTTTCATATTTTATTATATATTATAATTGATGGGCCTAGGAGTCTCTAGGAATTAGAGATAAAACAAATTTGCCTCCTTTCCGCAAATTTTGATGGTGATTGAGGAATGGTTCTTCAGATATTCTCCAGCCATCTGGTACCTCCCTTTGACAGATTATATTTGATTTCAGCATTTGATATCTGATGGTACCAATTATATCAAAGATCAGCAATAAATATTTTGCGGCATTTTTGTTTAATTTCTGTCTGCAACTGTGTCATTGCATAGTTTCCATTAAGGTTCCAAAAAACCCAGGGCTCTTGGGAAGATTGTTTGACATACAGTAGTATTTAATATTAGATAGTACTTGATCATTGACAAGTAATGGCCTTTTTATCTGACTAAATTTGATGGATAGCTTGCCATGATATATGACAATTTATAACAGCCTTTCTCAATTTTTTTACTCTTGAGAAACCCCTGAAGCATTCTTCAGGCTCTGAGAAACTCCAGAAGTGGCACAATCATGCACAATATGGCTGTGAAGCATAGCTGTGTACATGCCCAACCAATGCCCCTCCCCTTCCCACCCCGTTCAGGCCTATCATTGGCCATTTTGGGGGGTAAACATGCCCATATATGATTATATCACACTATAGGCTGGACTTCTGTAACTCGCTCTATGCTCGCCTGCCCTTATCCTTGATCCGGAAACTGCAACTGGTCAAGAATGCAGCTGCCAGCGTCCTCACAGCAACACCTCGGAGGTCCCACATCCGGCCCATCTTCCAGCAACTGCACTGGCTCCTGGTTGAATTCCATTTCAGGCTTAAGGTGTTGGTTATTACCTTTAAGGCCATATGCGGCCTGGGCCCAGTATACCTGAGGGACTGCCTCTCCACCTAGCCTTGCACTCTACTACTTCCAACCTCCTGGTGGTCCCTGGCCTCAAGGAAGCCCACTTGACCTCAACCAGGACCAGAGATTTCTCCATTCTGGCCCCCACCTGGTGGAACGAGCTCCCAGAGGAGATCAGGGCCCTGACAGACCCTAAACAGTTCCACAGGGCCTACAAAAGGGAACTCCTCCGCCAGACCCAAACCATCGCTTCCAGTTGGCCCCCAACCCCCCCCCCCCCCACTACGACTGACCCTAATTGGCCTTACCCACAGGGTTCTATGTTATTGTTATGAGCATGTTATTATTGTTATAATGTTATTACTGTTATCACCTGTTACCATATGTTATCTGTATCTTTTCCTGTTTCCTGTAATCCGCCCTGAGCCCTCGGGGAGGGCGGTATATAAATATAATAATAAATAATAAATAAAATGTTTATCAAATTTAAAATATATATATAAAAATTAACTCTCACCCATTCAGCAAACCCTTCCAAGTCCGTCAAGAAACTCTAGTGTTTCATGAAACCCTCATTGAGAAAGCCTTGTCCATAAGATTTCAAGTTTAAAACCTTCCAAAATCATAACAGCCAAGAGATGAAAACAACTTGAAATTATTTCTAGTCTGTGTTTTGAAAATGTGAATTTGAATTTTGCATTGTAAATTTTTTTAGATGAGAAATATTTAAACATTTAGATTTCAAATATTTTTAGATATTTGTTTTAGCTCCATTATGAAAGTATGAACCTAATGAAGGACTAATAACAAAATTGATTTGATTTTTCATTTATAACTGATGTGAGGGAATTCATTATGAATTTCCAAGTGTCTGCAAATAATTGGGGGAATGAAACAGTCTGAGTAGTTCATATGGCAGAATTGATCTTTCTTTTAACTGAATGGGTTAGAGTTGAAAGCAGAGGTGTCATCATAAGTCTACTCATAAAAAGGGGGACCATGTCACCAACATTGCTGGCAATGACATCTTTTCTGGAGTAAGTGACATCATACTGCTGGTGGTGCTCCAGCTTATGGCCCAAATGCCAACTGCATAGTTTTGGTTGAATGCTAGAGCATCTCCGGTACGATGATGATATCACTTCTGCTTGTACTGGAAGTGAGGTCATTGCAGCAGCAGCTATTGCCCCCTCCAATTTCCCTCCTGCTGTCATGCTGAGCAGCTGTAGGGGGGGGGGAGACCTTACTGTAATGCATGCTGAATTTGACACATACCTGAGACTACTTTTTGGTGAGGATACTTCAGCATCTTCTTGTTTGGCTCGTATTCTCTTCAGTAGTCAGAAGCTGGAAGCTGAGTTTTTATCAGTTTGCTTGGTTGTTTGTAAGAATTTTGAATTTGTGAATGAGCCCTCAGAATGCCTCTTTCTTAATGGTGTATGGATGTCTAATCTGTCATTTAAATAATGTAGGGAGAATAGGGTTGTCCAGTCTAATCTAGCAAGCAGTGGGAGACGCAGGGGAGCATTATCATAGAGCACTGGCCAGTTCCTAGAAAAGAATAGCATCATTTCTGTTTCCCCCGAGCACTGATGTCATACCATCAGCTGACTGGCATCCCTAAGTGGAAGTAGTTCAAGTGATTTGGATGGCTGGAGTGGAAAATGTATATTGCTATTTTCTCACTTTTCTCTAACAGCTAGTACTTCTGCCAAATTGACTTGTTGATAGTTACAGATGCCATGTTTTATAAAAAAACACCCTTCTCTGCTATCCCTGGAGTTCCTGACTGCCCTTTTGAAGTCTGTCATAATTAGATTCAAATCTGGGGAGGAGATGAGACTGGTGGGTGGTGACAGCTGCACCAATTAAGCAAAATATAAACCACAACAAGGGGAAAATTAAAGCAGCAGATATCCATTTTATCTGCTGGGTTTTTTTTTTGGTACATTCAAATCTGGGTGCTGGGAGCCCTTTAGATCTCTCTCAAGTAGGTGTTCCAGGGTCCCCAAGCCATCTGAAATCTCTCTTTTTCTTTCTATATCTATTATTTAGAGATGAAAAAGATCTAGTATTTGTCTGTCTGCTTTTATTTGTTCTCGGAGAAGTCCTCTGTTGCGTTTCCAAATTTTGTGGGGAAAACATATAAACTACAACAGCATCATTCTGATGTGTCCCGATCTCGTCATCTGGAACAATTAGACAGAATCTATTATTTAGATTCTGGGGAAGGCACTGGCAAACCACCCCGTATTGAGTCTGCCATGAAAACGCTAGAGGGCGTCACCCCAAGGGTGACTCGGTGCTTGCACAGGGGATACCTTTACCTTTTTTATTATTTAGGTAAAAAGGGAAAAAGCAAATATTATTTTAACCGCTGCTGCTATTCTTCATCCTGTGAATCATATCTGTCCTATTAAAAGGCAAACAAGCTCTTGGGAGAATCTGAAGGCATCTGGAGATGGACATCGCCCATTGTTCATTCCTCAGAGTCTCTGCCTTCTATTCCATTGTTTGTAAAGAATCCAAGGAAAATATCAGACCGGGGCTTTGGATTATGAAACCTATATGTTTACTCATTACTTTGTAACATTTTAATGGGACAATGAAAGGTATTGCCCTACGCTTGCTTGTTGGTTGTATATGTTAGTGATATGTTGTGTAAATGGCAGTATGTTTTCTTCTTTTTTTCTGACTTGGATTCTTGATTTCAACTTCTCTTTGCAATTTTTCTCAGGCTTGAGACTGAAAAGCTAATAAAGAACAAAACTTTCTTCATTCAGATACACTTTCAAAAATGTTCATCAGAGCATGAATGCTAGTTGGCACTAGTAAGAAATACCTGGCCCCCTTTACTATTGTGCATGTGTGAAAGGTCCCAAATGGGCAAGTGAATGGAACAGTCCTGTTACTATTGTTGCTTATAAAACGTTGGAACACTTACTTTACTGCTCATGGCCATAGCACATGGAGGGAAGTGGCTTTAGCCTTCCATCCTGCAGCCATGTTCATGCTTGCAAAGAGCCCTGTGAAATCACTGTTAGCTCCATTGTGCAAATTATGTCTAGCCTAGCCATGAAAGTATTGTGATAGTTTTGTAGTGGATCCAGTAGTGTCTCTACAGAGCAGTTTGAGGATTCAAGAATGGCATATGGGAAAGAATGGAGCTGTTTCTCCCCACATGTTGTAGAGCTGAGCCAAAAAGGACTGGTTTCTATCTTGTAGCCATAAAACTCACATTGTATGTCTGATATGAAGTTCTCCTGTGACACATCAACTTCAACATGCTAGTTGAAACATATGAATTAGTATATGTGCAAATGCTTATCCTTTGGAATTCTCTGTCTCTGTTTGGTAATTCCTGCTGTTTTTCCTCTATGATGAATTTCAATGTAAAAAAAATGTGGTTATTTCCTAGCCTGAGAAGCTAGTATGAGTTTAAAACTCCATAAAAGCACTATGGTCACAATCTTGGAAAACCATAGCATAACAGGAAATAAGTGTTTTAAGTAGAGAAGTAACTTGCCATAAAAATGTTCAAAACAATTATTCCTGCATATGCCTTATGCACACACATGGCTGTTTAGGATTGTGTCCTAATTTGTTCTTTGGTAGATGATGTGATCATTCAGATTTCTTTTGGAATTGTGCTGTCCCTTGCAACCTTATGGTGTGACATTATTCAAGCGGACTCCATGGATTATCAGACTACTTTACCTGGCATAGATACTCACCATCAAGAGTTTGCTCCCACTTCCATTGTAAGGAGAAAGAACAGCAGTTTGTTTACCATTTCATGGAGCTGTCCATTATAGATTAAATGCTCAGATACTAATCTATGGTTTATGGATTTTCCCAGTTTAACATTGTGATCTTTTGCTTTGCTCTTACAGATTCCCCAGATAAGCTATGCTTCCACTGCCCCCGATCTGAGTGACAATAGCAGATATGATTTCTTTTCCCGCGTCGTCCCCTCAGACACCTACCAGGCCCAAGCTATGGTGGATATTGTCAAAGCATTCAAGTGGAATTATGTTTCAACCTTAGCCTCCGAAGGCAGCTATGGTGAGAGTGGAGTGGAGGCTTTCATTCAGAAATCCAGAGAGGATGGTAAGTACAGCTCTGTTCTTATAGAGGCATAAGCCATAAAATTGAGATATTGAATGCAACTTCATGGAATGAACAATAAATAACATTTCCTCCTGTGGAATGAAATATGGACTGCAGAATTTCTGTGAATGACTGAAGTCTTGATGTAAAATTGATATGTCAGACTTGGAGGTCATGAAAGGTCATTTCAAAACTGTAGTATGATATTATTATGTTTAAATAGTGACTCTCCTTTGGCAACATGGTCTAATTATTAACATTTAAAAATGACATTGCTGATGGTTGGTGTTCTCAAAGGTCCAGGACAATATTGTAGCAAGGCAGTATGACAAAGAGGATTGGTACACACATGCTGATCTAGCACGTGGGAGCTTGCTGCTTGTCTGCTACAACCTGACAGCAAGAGTGACACGGGATGCTTCCTCTGGTGAGGGATAAGAGGAGCACGATAGTTTTTAAAAGTTCTAATAACTAGAAAAGCTGTTACTATACAATGGCCACAGAATGGGCAAGCCACAAGAGTATGTGTGAGGAATCTATAAGTTTGAATTTCTGATCCAGAAAAAGCAGATATAGTATGTGGAATGTTCTTTGCACATTCCTAGCATGGAGACCATTTCCCCTCTAGCATAGCATTAGTGTGAACCATGCCATAATTTTAGATTGAATTACATAGATTGAACTACATTGAACTACAATGTTTGATGCCAACAGTGAGTAGTGACACTACTTCATTTGCAAGCACAACTGACTCAAGGAAGATCCTAATATGTGTGCAGCATTCCCTGTCCCAATGAAGGATCTAAGTCCAAACAGAGGGTTTACGGAAGAATAATATATGTGTAAATAAAGAACAGTAAAACTATCAAGGTCTTTTGATTGCGTGTCTGATGAAGGTAGCTTTGACTCTCAAAAGCTTATGCCCTAAAATCTTGTTAATCTCTAAAGTGCTACTGGACTTAAATCTAGTTCTCACATTTTGACTGGTTGTGCTCCTATACCCTTTGGATTAACCTAAGAAGTACACATTTAGAAATAGAAGCTTTTCCCACCATTTCTCCATGGTAGACAAGTTTAACCTGTGGGATTTCTATGTGCTAGACAGCAGTTAATGGCCAGGAGACTGGGCTATTTAAAATAGTGGCAAATGGACCTGTGATCTTTCCTTACAGAAAGATGTGGATGTGTTTACTAGATCCCAGACTTTTGAACACAAAGTCAAAGATCAAGACCTTCAAAGCTTTCTTTGGCAGATAGATTCCGATGTAGTGTTTTTTGTCTGGTCTGGTTTGTGACTCTTCTGTCCCTCTGTCAGACTAGCTGCAGAGGGCTTCCAACCCTGGACAAGGGCCTGAGTGCTTATGTGTTTATCAAGCACATCAAGCTTATTGTAATTGCTTATTTCTAAGGTCTACACAGTGTCCAAATGTTAGATTTGGTAATCCCCTAGAGATGTAATCCTGCTATAAATTTCACACAAACTGGTTTAATTGCACATCCTCGATTGAGTTCATTACTGTGACTGTTTGTGGAGGAATGGTGATTTGTAGGATCTTACTGATGCTACAATGTGGTCCATTTGGTATCTATGTGAAGAAATAAATTACACAAGAAGTAATGAGAGATGGTATTTCCCTTGAGAGAGAGTTAAATCAAGAGATCTCAAAGTATGAATCAAGCCAGCTTAAGACTCCTGGACAAATGTCAAGGGGAAGGGTGTCACCTCTGTGAATATCTCACTCCCCTACACACTCATGAAGCATGTTACTATTTGGTGGATTTCAGGTACTGGGACACAAGGGAACAGCTGAAGCCCATGGTCAAGTGGAGGCCTTATATCTATAATCACTATATACTCCCATTTTAAAGACTTGTTATTCCCTGGGCCAATGATAAGTACCACTTTTGGTTTTGTGACAATTAATGACGGGAGGTTCTTTAGGACCGAATTCCAGGGTTAAATCTCATTGCTACTGACTTCCAAAGATGCCAAGGGCTTGAAAAATCAATATTATTGTCAATTAAAAAGGTAAAGGTATCCCCTGTGCAAGTACCGAGTCATGTCTGACCCTTGGAGTGACGCCCTCTAACGTTTTCATGGCAGACTCAATACGGGGTGGTTTGCCAGTGCCTTCCCCAGTCATTACCATTTATCCCCCAGCAAGCTGGGTACTCATTTTACCGACCTTGGAAGGATGGAAGGCTGAGTCAACCTTGAGCGGGCTGTTGGGATCGAACTCCCAGCCTCATGGGCAGAGCTTTCAGACTGCATATCTGCTGCCTTACCACTCTGCGCCACAAGAGGCTCTTATTGGCAATTTACCATGATCATATTTTGATTTCCATGCAAGGTGAGCTCCCTCACATCATTAGGTTGATGTTCAAAATATGCATTGAGGACCATGTATGAGCAGCTATGCACCAGTGCAATAGCAATTTCTGCCGGGTTTTCACACGTAAGTTGCTTCATATACCCCAAGGTCATGAACAAATGAAACAGCCAATCTAAGCAGCTCTTCATCATGAATAATAACCAAATACACCAATATAAGATGGGGGAGACTTGTCTTGGCAGTAGCATGTGCAAAAAGGATCTAGGAGTCTTAGTAGACTATGCATTGAACATGAGTCAGCAGTGTGACTCAGTGGCTAAAAAGGCAAATGGGATTTTGGGCTGTATCAAACAGAGTATCGTGTCCAGATCATGGGAGTTGATGGTTCCTCTTTACTCTGCTACGGTTTGGCCTCACTTGGAGTACTGTGTTCAGTTTTGGGCACCCCAGTTGAAGTGGGATGTTGACAAACTGAAATGTGTCCAGAGGAGGGCAACAAAGATGGTGAGGGGTTTGGAGACCAAGACATATGAAGAAAGGTTGGGGGAGCTTGGCCTGTTTAGCCTAGAAAGGAGATGGCTGAGAGGGGATCTGATAACCATTTTCAAGTGCCATATGGAGGATGGAGCAGAATTGTTCTCTCTTGCTCCAGAGGGACAGACCAGAATGAATGGGATGAAATTAATTCAAAAGAAATTCCATCTAAACATCCGGAAGAAGTTCCCGACAGCGGTTTCTCAGTGGAACAGGCTTCCTCAGGAGGTGGTGGGTAAATCTTTGGAAATTTTTAAATAGAAGCTAGATAGCCATCTGACGGAGAGGCTGATTCTGTGAAGGTAGAGGGATGGCAGGTTACAGTAGATGAGCGATTGGGATGTGAGTGTCCTGCATAGTGCAGAGGGTTGGACTAGATGACCCATCAGGTCCCTTCCAACTCTATGATTCTATGATTCTATAGGGCTGTCATTGGCTAGGAAAAAGTACATCTTCCCTTGATGAATGATTACTACTCCCATGAGACAGTGTAAGAATGTACATATATGAATTTCCCCCTATTTGAAAAGTTCCCCTGTCTCTTGCATTAACAAACACTGGGTTATCTAAACATGATGGGCCAGAAACACTGTGGCTTGTGCATTATGAACAGGTCTGTGGTTGAGGCCAATCTGACCTAGAGCTACTATGGGCCTCCCTATTCCTCTCCTCTCCACCCCCTATATCATGCCTCCCTCTAAAGGGAATCACTGAATTCCCCTGATTTATTGTGGTGGCTACAGAAAAATTGGGATTTAACTATGTTTTTAAGAGATTTACAGTTTTTAAATGTATGCCATTGTTAGAACCTGCCCCAAGCCCATGATTGCAGAGGAATGGTGTATCAATTAAGTTATAACTAAATAACTAAATTAAAATAAAACCTGCTAAGCTAACTTTGAAGCTTTTCTCCAATGGTAATAGTTGCTCTACTGGTTGAAGAAGAACTTACTTTGGGGGATGGCTGCTCGGGCTTCAGGCTTGGCTGAGGAGAGCTGTAGAATATAAGTAGTGAAGCAATAGGCTGTACACCCCCGAGATCTCTCTTTTGCTGTCAAACAGGTTTTAATAGAAAGTATTTGACAAACATAATGCATTTGTGTCCATATGAAAGTACAAATTCCATGAGGTAGTGTAAGAACATGCATGTACAATTTGCTTCAGATCTGTCAATATACCTGCCTTTGCCAGTAATGATTATTGAGTCAGGCAGCGATAGGGGACACTGGGAAATACCTTGTAAATGTAAGCACCATCTGTGAGACTGTTCATGTTTTGTGCCCTTAAAGACTATGCCAAAATAGCAGAACTGGGGGTGGTATTGGTGGCAGAAAATGAAGCCTGTGTGTGGAATCTGTGGGAGAGCAACATGTGACTGTACATACTGACTGAGAGCCAGTGGGGTGTAGTGGCTAAAGAGTGGTAGACTATAAAATGGAGAACCAGGTTTAATTCCCCACTTCTCCATATGCAGACCTTGAATTAGTCACAGTTCTCTTAGAACTTTCTCAGCCCCACCTACCTCACAGGGTGTCTGAGGAAGGGTAAGCCAGTTTGGGACTCTTTTGGGTAGTGAAAAGCAGGGTATAAAACTAGCTCTTTTTCTACATACACAGTTATGTTACTGGTTGTGCAACCAGCTCTATCTAAAGAATATGAAGACAAGTAAACACGTTGCTTCACTGTGCTGATTGCAAATGGAAAAACAGAGTCTGGGTTGACCCAGCAGGTGATTGCATTTTCTTGCTGATTTTTATTTATATGTATTAATTTATTGAATTTACAGACTGCCACTCTTGGCCCGACTGGCTCATGATGGTTTACATTAAAATATAAAATAATTAAAAACCCAGTATCATAAAACAGTTTACATGCAATTGATATAATTAGATGGTGGCAATAATTAATACCCTACTGTCCCCCACTATGCTTCAACTCTTCTGCTCACAGTTGTAATGTCTGAATAGATGTCCCCAGGTGATATTGGCCTTGGAGGGGTGGGGTACAGATTGCAAAAAGAAAGGTTGGGGACCCAATCTTAATATCCCGGTTTCCAGCTTGGCCTCAACCAAATGTCTGGTGGAAGAGCTCTGTCTTGCAGGCCCTGTGGAACCAAGAGAGCTCTTCTGGGCCCTCAGCTCTTCTGGGCCCTCAGCTTATTTCACCAGGAAGGGGCCAGGGCCAAAAAGGCCCTGGCCCTGGTCGAGACCTGGCGCACTTCCCAGGGACAACCAGCAGATTCATACCCGCAGAGTGAAGTGTCCTGAGGGGAACATAAGGAGATACAGATAGGTCCTGCAGATAGGTATGACCCAGGCCATGTGTAGCCTCTTAAAGGTCAAAACCAGAACCTTGAACTTGATCCAGAAGCTAATCGGCAACCAATGCAACTGCCTCAGCATTGGCTGGATGTGGGTACTCCAAGATGACCTGGTGAGGATCCCTGTGGCCACATTCTGTACCAGTTGCAATTTCCGGGTCAAGGAAAAGGGTAGGCCCTCACAGAGCCTACCAGGCCAAGGACAAGGGTAGGCCCACTATTGTGAGAAGTGCAAACTCAAACTTCAATAGAAGGCAACCTATACTTTAAAACCCCAAACACCTCATAAGTAGGGCCTAATGAGAGGGCTGTGAGGAGAAGCCAGTTTCCCCACATGATGATGGAGAACAATTTCAGATTCTTTCCTTCCTTAATCTTTATGCTGTACTATTATCCAAAGAGGCAGTCTCCTAATTAATTGAGGGAATACCAGTCTCAAGGGAAGGTTTGTGGAAGTAGCAAAATGGCCAGCATTTTGTGACAAGAAGAGAGACCAATAAAATGGGGGTGTATGTGGAGGATCCAAGACACATAGAGACACATACTGCTGGGAAACAGTGTGCTTCTAATATAGAGCAAAACATGCCCTCTGGTGAGCATGACACATTTTCTAGAAAAACCATAACTTAATGGGCTTTCCTGAGATGGACACGTATATGTGAGAGGTCTAATGATCCTACAAATACCTGACAGGAAAGGCTAATGGTTTAGATGGACAGAACTAAACATTGCTTAACTGTCACTAAATTAGGGTAAGTGAAAGCAGAAGAAGTAAAGTTGGGCATGATGGGATTAGTCCAAGAGTGAATCAATAGATTTTGGGAGACCCATTGTCCAAATTATGCATCTCTGCTATATGTAGGGAGAGTAGACAGTCAGCCACTCTGACTCACCTTTCAAAATACTTGCCCAGGCTTGTTCCTGACTGGCATCCATTTTGTTTCATTTTGGGCCAGGCAGTGTCCTGTACTTAAGATGCTGGGGGGCAATATTTTAAGAAAGGTGTTTCTGCATCTATAAGATATAAACTGCCCCTTTGTGAAAGGAGGGGTTTGTCTGCTTACAGCATGGCAGATACAAGAGCCTGCCCCTTTATTAGCATGAATGGGTAGCCATCTTGTAGAGAAAATTCTGTCTCTGCTGCTTCTTTTCTGTTCTTCTGGAAGGTGCTCCAGACAGAACTTTTCTAGTAGGTATATTCTTTGTCTTTTAATGGATTTTCAGGGCAGCCATTTTTTCCCATCCTCAGTCATGAGATGGTGTTAAGAAAGAAATGAGACTAGGCATATATGCCATGGCAAAAAGAAGGCTGAGATGCATCCCTGATGGGTGTGAATTCTTACAGCACCAGTAGATGGTGCTTCAACATTTGCTGCATAATTCCTTTAATTTTGATTGTAGATGAATAAAACTTGTTGCTGAACATGTCAAGCAGCTCTTGTGATGCTGGCATAATGTCATGGTCCCAAGAATGCATTCCAAGAATTTATTAGCTGGGGGGCATAAAATGGCCACCTTCTAATGCATACACTAATCGTACCTTTAACTCTGTACTTTGTAGACAGAAATCAACAGATAAAGATTTCCCCATCGCTGCATTATCCTGCCAGGACAAACTTCACTGTTTAATATCTGCTTCTTAGGCGTGTGTTAAATGCACCAAACTTTTGTCCGCAATAAAGGAATCATGGCAGAAGACAGTGCACTTCCTTGAGGTGTAAAGCTTCATGGATCCACGTCAGAATATTCATTCTTAGGCTTAGGCCATATTATCCATAAGGCCATTCTGAAAGGCAATTGATATACAACATCATGCTCAGACAAGGTTGCCAACCTAGAGAAAAAATGTCCTGCCTAGGGCTGCCAGATCTCCTGCTCTGATGGGAGACCCCACTCCCTCCGCAGTCTGGGTTCCCTAGTGCTGCTTGTAAGAATCTGGGCTCTTGAGTGGCCTGGAGTCCCCACTAGCCAGTGTCTTCAGCCTAGGCTGGTTCCTAGCTATCCTTCAACCTACCATCCCAGGGTTGTGACCAGCATTTTCTGGATTGGTGGAGTTGTTTCAAACCTGTGAAGAAAACCTTTTGTTTTGTGACCTACTTCATCCTTCTTTCAAATGCTGATTTAGCGAGGATGTTGATACTGTAGCAGGACAATGATGGACCATTAAAGTGCAATCCCATTTTTTCTAAAAAGGCTCCTATTCCTTTACATCAAGTAATTAATCTAAGTTTCTGCATTTTTCATTCTGGGTGTTCAATATAAGGTACCTTTTTTTCCCTACATGACAATGGCAACCCAAGGTATTTGGCCTCCTGAAAAGGCAATGATTATAGAATTTATTTAATTTACATATTTGTAAACATGCCTTTCTTGTCACCAAGTCAGGACCTAGTAGATGCCCCTGTCCCTCACTGCCCCTGCTGCTGCCCACACCTTTCAACAAGAGGAGGCAATTTTCCTTATGTCTTGGCTACCACAGTTCTCCTACAAAAATAACATGGTAATCCACGTGTGTCAGGTCCCAGTCAGCTGCAACCCTTTCTGACTCTGAGAAGAGGCAGATCTGAGGGCCATTCCGCACTCGTCCAAAATAGCACAATGGTTACAAATTGAAATCACTACTGTTTTGCTGTTGTGCACAACGTCGTTGACAATCTGCAACACTCCTGAAACCGATCCGCAAAAAGCGCTTCGTTGTAGCGCTTTCAGGGAAATCCCAAAAAGTGGATTCACCCGGAAAGCGCTACACTCCTGCAACCAATCTGCAACACTAGCGGGAAAGTTCTGTGTGTTACCATTGTTGTGGTTTCTGCAAAGTCCCTCCCCCTAGCTCTCTCCTCTGATCTTCCGGCGAAGCGATCGCCATTTTTTTTCTTAGAGTGAGCGGAGATCAACGCACCGGCGAGCCTTCGTTTACCCAGCGAGGCTTCCCTGGCTGCAGAGCTGTTTTAAGTCACCAAGCACGAAACAACACACAGCCCCGTTTGCTGGTTTATTTTCCCTTTATTTTTCACTGTATTTTCAGCCGAAAATCGCGCCCGGGCTGGGGGGGGTTTCACTCGGGGGGAGCATGGCAATGATGAAACGGCAGCTCAAACACCACCTGCTAGCTAGATGGGTCTCTCTGTTGTAACGAATCAATGCAGATTCGTTGCAACGTATTTTTTTTAAACTTCCTTAAAGGGAAAGGGGCTTTTTGGGATCATGATAACGGCCGCCCATTGGCTGCTTGACGGCAAGGGGCGGGACGAGCTCGGCAATATTGCTTCCTAGCTAGCGATTTTTGCCAAGACCGGAAACCTGTGGGAAACGATAGAAACGCAACTGGATTCCACTACAAAACCAGGTATGCATAACAATGAATTCCACAATTTAAAATGCCATTTTTCCGTCCCGCAACCAATTTTCCACATAGATCCTGGTACGGAATGGCCCTGAGAGTGTTGCTAGGATCAGCCCCTGAGCTTCAGCCACTGCCAACAATCTCAGCTTCAGAAGCACCAGAACTGCCTAGAGAACCCAGCTCAGAACCTGAACCACCACCAGGCACAAGCATCCAGCACCTCCAGCCTTTAGACACTAACCCTATGGCAGAAGCTCTGGCAGTATTTAGCTTCCCACCTTTGTCTCCTGAGCCTAATGAGCAAGGGTGTAGGAAGCAGCGCTTTGCTTTTCAGGAAAGGTACAGGAGCATGAGGCTGGCTGCAGCTGTTAAGCTTTTAAAAAAGTAGAAGGCAGAGGCCCATTGTGCTGGCAACTTCCTTCCTATTGGACCTGCACCCTTCCAGTCCCTGCTTTGGACTTTGTGGACCCTACTTCTCTGTCTGACCTTTGACTTGTGACTCCTGCCTATGAGTTTTCTTCTTGCCCTGATCAGACTTGGCTAGTGAGTGTTTGTTTTTCAGGCTGTTTGCCTCAGCTTCCATGAGTATGTTTTGCTTACTCTCTTCAGGACTGTTTTGGCTGTTTGCCCATCTCTCCTGCCTTGACAAATACAAAAAGTATAAATTTAACTAAAATAATAAAACTTAATGTGTTAATCTGAGAAGAAATCATGCAATGACCTTTTAGTGACGTAACCTTATAGCCCATTGCACAGAACAGGTGACTAAATCCTGACAGGAAGGTATCTTTTGGGAGAACAGGAAATGGCATAGCTGTGCTGCTCTAAACAGGCCTGGGCAAGCAGAAGGGCAAGGAGATTCTCTCTTCTGACTGTCACGTAGGAGCTGCAGTTGGGAGCAGCTGGTGGGTTGGGGATTGTTTCTCTCCAAAATCTGCCTTTTCTGGTGACTGCCCAATGTCACCTCATTATAGAGCCTGCCCTAGTATATGAATGCATTCTGGAAGTACAACCTTATCAAGCAGCTAAGAGGCAAAGCATTGCACTTTACTTCAGGCACAGAGATGTATTGCCTCCACTTACAACAGGGTGATAAGCAAGTCTGCTGGCAGATCTTCATTTCTTTTCATATTTGGCTGGTTGAGCCACCCTGCCTAGCTTTGCTCTGACTTCCCACCCCTGGCTTTGGTCAACCACCTCGTGGGGATGAGAATGTCATCTTTATTCCCTGGAGTGGGTCATGGCCTGTACTAGGTGAGCCTGCACACTCAGAGACCAAAATGCTGCTCATGAAACTGATGGCCTTTTGATAGTGTAGAATGTCCAGCTAACAAATTACAAAGGAATTCACCCACTGTATGAAACTGGATATCTTGCCCATCCTTAATTTTAGAAAAAGAAAAAGAAAGGAAGGGGAAAAGGGAGAGATGTAGTGGGAAGGGAAAGGAGGGAAACCATTTCTCTAGCTTTCCAAATTGAAAACTGAATTGAAAAGCTGTGCGGTGCCGCTGACATCCCCTTGCAGCCTAATCCTTCTGAAAGATTAAAGATGTCTTTGGCCATATATTGTATTGATTCATTCTCTGAAGTATAAATCATTTGTTCAGCAGCTGGCTGGCAACCAGCTACTGTTTACAGTTGATGTTTAAAGGGAGGGGGAAGTAGTGCATAAGTGTGTCTGTCCGGGCACTATATAAATATCAAAGCCTCAATTAAAAATATTGCGGCAAGACAGCCCTATATGGGTGTTTTCTCCCTCATGTAAGCCTGGGTGGCCCCACAATATAAGCTGCTGGTTGTAAGACTTGGCCACTACCCCCTCTTAGGCTCTAGTTCCCTCCCCCTTCCCACTTTGGAGCTCTTAAACTGAGCTTTGGCAGAGACTGACTACTAGGGAATGAAGGCTAACATTAGCAGACTTCTTTCTCATTCAATTCTTCCCCCCACATTACAATTCTTCCCTTTTGTCCCCTTTAGCAACTTCTCACTTCATTTTGTCTCACTTTTTGATACTTTTGTGAATCAATTTTAAGTCAAAGTCCTGCTTCCATCTTTATTCCTGCCTTAAACATTTTTGCACTCAACATTTTTTTTCATTTCTTCCCTTTTATATATATATATATATATTTCCAGCTTTGTGTTCCCTTCTTAAATCCACTGCCCCTCCTCCCTTTCCTCCTCCCTCTCACATTCTCCAGAAAGGAGAGATTGGTTGGAGTTGGACTTCCTACATTATAGCTCTAGAACTACTGTCAGTGATGAAGCTGATCTCTGGAAGGCTTATAGTTGTAACGCTAATGAGAAGAGTGAGCATGAGCATACACAGAATCCTTTTACCTCAGCACTAAGTAATCAAAAGTCGCAGCTGCTTACTGAGAAACTCTCATGACTGAAGAGGGTATACTGGGGGGGGGGGGTCTCCAACCCTTTAAAGCCTGTAGCCACCTTTGGAATTTTGTAAAGGGTGGTGAGTGCTACTCTAAAATGGCTGTCACAACAGGTGGAGCAAAAGAGGATGCCCCCCTCACTGTGCAGAAAGAATCACTGAAGGGGAATAAAAAGAAGTCATGGGGCAGGGGGGGGGGAGAAGAGATAAAGAGAATGGGGAATAAGAAGGGAAGCCAGAATGAGTAATGGAGTAACAAGCTCAGATGCTTACCACTCCTGATCCTGCAGTAGCCATGGAAAACCATTTCATTTGAATGAGGGCAGCCACCAACAGCCTTACAAACATTTTCTGAAAAGCTCAGGAAGAAAGAGGGGAAGTGCTGGTGGGCACCAACGAACTCCTGGGTACCATGCTGGCGAACCCCGAGCTATAATTTTCAGGAAACCTTCATCTCATTACCTTCCAAACAAAGTACAAGTTGAAAAGAAAGTAGGGATTGGAACAAACTGGAAGACAGCAGTGACAAAGGGCTGTGTTTCCTCAGTGTTATGTTCAAGCATCTCTTCCCCTCTCCCCCTTATTGGCTTTTTATTATGGGCAAGCAAAAGAGACAACTTTAATGCACCCTTATTTCTCTGTCTCTGTCACCAACCTGGGTAGTTTTCAGGAGAGAGCAGACATTTATAAATACTACTAGCTTTTAACTGAGCATAAAGTTGGCACTATTGCTTGGCTCACCCAATTTAGTGAAATTATCCCCGAAGGCAGATGCTTTAACTTGTCTGGAGACTTTGGAGTCCTAAAATTCCATGCTCAGCAAAACTTAGCAAGGATTTGTCAGGAAGAAGAAAGCATTTTGCTGACTGTTGCTGTAGGGTGCTTAGAAGGGATTACTACTCTGGGAGCAGAGAGAGTGACACGCCTCTCCCAGACTCTCCCTTTGGAGGTCACTGTAGGTGTTGTACAATCCACAGTGCTGCACAATCAACAACAGGAGGAGGACTGAAAGACTCTGTGCTCTGCAACGACCTCTTTTGAGAGTCTTGACAGTGGCAGATTAGTCCTTTGGCTTCCCGGGAAAGTTTCCAGTGGGCTGCTGATGGTCATCCAACCCCCCCTCCACCCTTCAGTGTCCCAGCAAAGAAATAAATGGAAGGGCTGACTGTACTGAGATGGATGAGCCAATCTTCACTATGCTAATGAAGGAGAGCTGGCTGTGACAGTGCTTGCAGTTATCGTAATAGCAGCATTTCCAAATCAGAGGTGATGGGAAATGAGGCTGCAAAATTCAGCACTCTTTGTTCCCCCTTCAGGAATATGTTGCTACCATGGGCTTTGAGTTCAAAACCAGATATGTTCTCAACCCTCAAGATGTGTAGCAGGAGGAAGTGAGTGTGGCTCGAGCTTGCTGCTGTCTCTTTGCTGGCCTTTTTTTCCCCATGGCTTTTTGCTGCATAAGCCATCCAGAGAGAGCGAGAGCGGGAAGCAGGAACTAAAGAGTGCTTTCTGAGGCAGCAAGAGCCCTGTGGTGCACAGACTGCTGTCTATTACTAATTTAACTGCATCTGAATGGCACATTAAGTTCTGGTGAGATCCGTGGGACACTGGGCTATTTAGTTCGAGTCAAACTGTGTTATGGCCTTATAAATGGATAAGGGGAATAAAAACTTCGAGGTGACGAGCTTCTAATCAAAGGGCTATAAATAGGAACTGTGTTAATTTTAGGCTTCTCTGCTACTATGGTTTTGAGAACTGGCTGTGCTTTTAATATACAAAGAAATTCATTTGGGAATCTCTACTCTTCATAATTTTACTTGACAAGCAAGGTTCATTTTTTTATGTGCACATGTCTATGGATTTCCAGACAGATGGGTGGAAACGAGGATGCATTTGGTGTGATGTATACCTATGCATACATGGCTTGGATTTACCAGGTGTGGATCATGGCCATATTTAGACCAGCTTGTTGAATACATGTGGATCATTTTGTATTTACCTGTAATGAACTTTAATATACATAAATGTATAAATGTGACCCTGTTCTTCTACAATTTATTGTTGTATGACAGATTTATGATATCCACTAACATCCATTATTTTCTACTGGGATGACTGCATTTGTGGGGTGCTTACTGGTTTTTCTAAGTAGTAGGATGAGATAAACATCACTAAACATTATAAAGTTGAATTGCATGCAGCCAACTCACTTCCTACCTGATTGGCCCTCCCTTGAGATATGCTGCCAATAGGGAGAGAGCACTCTGCCAATGGGGCCAATCAGGTCAACTTGCAGGCCAGACAGCCAGGAAAAGCTTCTACCCTGGGAATGTTTACTCATGAGTAAGTCATGGGCCTACAGGGGAACTGATCTCTGCAGTCTGTAGAGAAGCTTTCATTCTTTGGGTTCTCCAGGTCTTACCTGGAGGCTGGCACCCATGACCAGTGGTGGGGATGCTAGCTTCCAGCTGGGACCTATAGGCCCCACTTCTGGGGTTTCTCAATGGTAAAAAAGTTGAGAAAAGCTGACATAGAGGCAGTAATTGAGAAACCCTCTGTAAGTTCTTTGCCTACAAATGTTTTCATGTTTGATTGTAACATCAACTGTTTATGATTTACTCTATTGAACTGAAGAACATACTAACTGAAAGATTTTCAGTTCTTTAAGCAAATTTTGCTATCAATTAAATATTTTCATTGAAGATTATGAATTATTTGATGTTTATTGTTATTAGCAATTACTGCCACCCAGCTTTTTTCTTTGTTTCCCACCTGGAGCCTGGCATCCCTTTACCTCCATGGGATCCAAAGCCAGGGCTTTTCTCCAGGGAGACTGATCTCTGTTGCCTGGAAATGACCTGCAATTCCAGTAGATCCCCAGGTCCCAACCTCTCCTATCCTGCAACCTCTCTGCCACAGAGTTCTCCCCTCCCAAGCAAGTCCTTTCCTCAGGAGCCTGGAGATGAGTTGTTTTAGAGTCCCCCCCTCCAAAACTGCCATTTCCCCCTGGCAACCCCTGGGTCAGGAATGTTTGGATGTGGGGCCTCAAGAGTCCAAGGGTGGGCAGGAGCTTTTGCCATATAGCCAGCTCCCAGGAAGGCCGCAGTGCAATTATGCATCTTAGCGCCCGTTGTATTCCTGGGAACAATGGGCTTTGCCTCTAGACTTTTATATAGCTGGGTATTTGTACAGATAAAGAGAAGTGCTTCCTTTGTGTTCTAGCATATGGTCATGAGCAGGACTGTAGGATTGTTATGGTCAAAAGAACCAGGCTAGTTGGTGGGATATACTTTGTAGCATGCCCTTTGAATGTTGGGTGTTTGGGGGCATATGCTGCCACATGTGGTTGGTGTTTAGGGGTAGCCGGGGACCTGTGGGCATCCATGCAGGACAAGCTCCACTCTTGCCATACTTCCTGTCCTTTCTGCAGCTTCCAAATGCTAAGCAGCAGCAGTGCATCGCAGTAATCACTGCATCTTAGTGATAATAACATGATGTATTTGACAAAGAGACAGGAATAAAGGCGAAAGCAACCTTTTGTTGTCACTTTGAATTATCACTCATGCTGATTTGCTGCCCTCAAGAGCTGTCATCACCCCCACCCGTGCCACCACCAGGCTTGTACATGTGGGTGCTGCTGGGAATGTCGCTCTTCTGGGACTGAAGAAGCCCCTACACTGGTAGCCTAAGGTGAGGCAAATGTGAGGGACAAAGGAATTGTTGTCAGTTCCTCTACTCTCAGATCATATTCCTTCTGCCCAAAATAAAATACCAGTTCAAGAGTATGACCTAAGTAGGACCAGTTATTATCTGAGACAGACCCATAGTTGTGTCACCCAAATCACTCATACACGTAGACCCCTATAGCATGCAAAAGTGTCCTCCTGCTAGCAAAGAGAAAACATGTATTGTGGGTTATTAATTAAGCTTCAAAAATGCATTTATTAAATTAACAGAAAGAATCAGAATCACACAAAGCTAGAGGAGAGCACAGAGGGCCATCCAGTTCCGCCCCTCCCCCACCTTCTTGAGGATTTAAACACACACTCCTGACAGGTGCTCATCCAATCTCCTCCTACAAACTTCCACAAATGAGACTACATCACACTCCAATGCAGAATATTCCATCTAAAAGGAGACTTCTTCACCAGAAAATGCTTTTTAATATTTATTTGGAACCTCCTCTGCCATAATTTGAACCCATTGCTCCTAGTCCTTGTATCTAAAGCTCCAGTAAACAAATTGGCCCCTCCAACATATCTACCTTTTATGTAGTTAAACACAGTTGCTATATCACCCCTTGCCCTCTGTTTCTCCATGCTACACATACCCAACTTTCTCAACCTCTCCTCATAAGACATGGATTCCAACCCCTCAACCATCCCAGCTGCCCTTCTCTGAACAAGTTCCAACTTGTCAATATCCTTCTTGAACTGCAGTATCCAGAACTGGACACAATATTTCAAATGAGGTCTAGTTGATGCTCTAGATTCTATGCTCCTAGCAATGCAGTCTAATACTGCATTAGCCTTCTTAGCCGCCATAGCACATTGTTGGCTCATATTCAACTTATTGTCCACCATAACACCTAAAGCACTTTCAAGCCACAGAACCAAGTTAAGTCAAGTAACTAAAAATAGGGGTGCTACAGATAGGAAATAAATGCACATGTGAAGTACAAGCATAGTTTAAACCCTTTCCCTAACAAGCTACAGGATGTTAAGGGAGAGAAAGATAGGGGAAAATAAAATACATGCATGCCTGCTTCCTGAAGACAGGCAGTCAACTCTGGAAAAGTGCAGCAGAATGGAGTGGAAAAGTAGAAAAAACAACCATGCAGTTGGGGTAACAAAGAGGGACCCAAAACCAGCTATGAACAGGATGAACACTTTTAAACATTTTTGCTAAGACTGAGGAGGGGAAGGTGTTGGCACTGGAATGTGGAAGTGATGAAAAATCCATCTCTCTAGGCTAGTTTTAAAAAGGTTCTCTCTCTCTGTGTGTGTGTGTGTGCATGCCCATTGTGGAAGGTAATTTTTCTTCTTTTGCATTACATGTAAAAGTGTCAAATATTTCTTTAAGGAGACTGAGAGTTTAGATAAGCAAGTAGATGGCTGAATACTTTACTTCATGGAGTGGAGGGATAACATTTTCATGAGATAAAGAGGAAAGTGGCTGGGGCTGGCCCAATGCTCATTGTCTTGATTATATGGTTCATTATTAAGGCCAGATTATCAAGGAGGAAGCCCCTTTGGTCTTTGGGGGGGAAAACCCTTCAGTTGACTCCCATCAGATATGGCTTTCACAAGATTAATGGAAGAGTTGCTTCACATTCCTTCACTGTTGACTCACTGTCATTTTGATAACAGTCATTTTGATCCAAACTCCATTTTACATTGGGAGGCCCATGCCAAGATTTGCAAATGCACAGGCATCCAAGATTGTGGGTCCCCTGTGAGGGGGAGTCCAAAGGCCTCAGTTGTCGTGAAGGTAATGTAATTCTGGGCCACTACAGGCATAAATGTTTAAATCCGGCAGTGGGTGATATGCTAACAGAATCTCGATCTTGTCTCTCAATCCCATGTCCTCTAAGGCAGCAGTGTCCGGGATGAGATACTATAATAGGAGGATAAGATGCTTACAGACTATAGCAAAAATGTCTCCCCTCCCTCGAGATTTATCTTAAAGTATCATCAAGTAACCCAGAGGGCACAAATGGGAGATGTTAGCTCCTCCCTTATTCTAGCCATGTCTCAGTGATACAAGACAGGTCAGCTTTCTCATCTATAGTTCAGTCCTGAATGTCTGCTGTTTTTCCTGTGACTGACCTGGCATTTAGCAAGAGGATTTTACAGTGCAGCAGGTTGTTGGTGTAAATACAGCCTCTTCTGTGATCCCTCCACCCTCCTCAGGATCAACTCCAAAAATCTCCCAAATGGGAGTTGGCAACCCTCTATACAAGGACATTATGATATGGACCATTTTGTTTTCAATCTCTTTCCTTAAAATCCCTAGCACAGAATTTCTCCTTTTTACCACGGTTACACTAGACACAACAGTTTCATTGACCTGTTCCCCTCAGCCCCCAAATCACTTCCCTAGTCAGTCACTGCCAGTTCATACCTCATCAGAGTATATTTTTATTTTTTCTCAATGTTTATCTCTTTACACTTACATTAAACTATTTGCCATGTTGTCATTCATTCACCCTGTTTGGAGAGATCCTTTCAGGTCAACGCACAGGCAGCTTTGGAGCATATCCATATGGTGATGGTGAGGTTCAGAGAGGGCTTTCATATAACTTATTCAGCGACTATGTACCCACTGGAATCTCTGCTGCGTCCTTTGCTCAGTGAACCAAAAATGTGCATGGATGATGTAAGACAGGGGTCAAGATGGGGGGTGGGAGGGCAAAAACACAAAATGGTCACTAAGGGAGGTGGAACCAACTACAAAATGGCTGCCATGGGAGGAAGAGCCATGAGGAAGCTCAAGTGCAGGGGACAAAAGAAGCAGTCAAAATACACTGGGAAACAGGAGTGAGAGAGAAAATATAACTAGTGGTAGCTGTTGTCAAACAAATTTGCATAGCCAGTCAGTTCTCCCATGGCAAATCAGAAGCCCTGCTGGACAGGAGCCCCACCTGGGCCACCCACCTTCTGAAAACACTTGGTCAAAGGTCAGGAAAGTGGACATTAGGTGTTAAATTGGAGACCCCTGATATAAGGTGTGCCCTGATCATGGCCAGCTACTGGCACAGTTGGTTTGCATACCATAGAGAATATTTGTAATGTATGAATTAGCAAAGTATAATAACATTAAAAATACAGATAGGTCAAATTCTGGCTTTTTGTAGTATATACTTGTAAAAATCTCCAGTAAATCTGACATAGATTGCCTCTGCTGACTAGTGCCAAATTGAAATGGTGCAAAATGGGAGATTCCAATGAGTTTTCAAATATTGCTGGTACTTACATTTGACCTCACTATTTGACTTTTCAGTTTCAGAATTCAAATGTAATACCAACATTTTCCTGCTTTGATTAGCTAAATGTACTAAATTGTATTGCTACTGTCAAATTATGCTTGCTACTGCGTGTCTGCTGTCAAATCATTAAAATATTGATGTTTGTCAGATGCCAGCATCTTTGGTGTCAGCTGCCAAATATTGCCAAATGCTGAATCCCACAAACTAGACTCCATGACTTATTCACTGCTACTATATGCCTGCTGTTTGATATTATCAAATACTAATAGCTCGATAATAGTATCAAAGACAGACTTGTACTTCCTATCAAAATTTGTTTGATCTGATGATGTTATTGCTGTGTAGCTCATACACTCAGATTCTGACTGCTATTGCAAGCCATCTGTCAGAGGTTAACTGCTACTATAGACTCTTTGGATTTCAGAGATGGATGCTGAATAAGCAAGAGAGTTTATCTGATCCTAGTATTTTTCATTGGGAACAGGGGACTTCAAGAACTATCTCCTCCTGTACTAGCCATCCTACCAGTTTAGATCTTCTTCTCAAGCACTGTGCTTGAGAGGAGAACAGTGACTAGGGAATGGGCATTTTCTGTGGTGGCCTTTTGTCTTTGGAATGCTTGAAGTTTAACTGATGTCTAGTTTACTGTTTTTAGACTCCCAACTATCTTTCCCCTGGCTTTTAATTGGGGATTTTCCCCCTCTGCAGCTGTTTTATTGTCTGATTCTAGACTGTTTTTATATCCTGATGCAGGTTTAATATCTTTTTGTTTTTATAATGGCAGTTATTTTAATTGTAAGTTACCTTGAGCACGACTGTGAAAAAGTGGCATAAAAATCTCCCAAGTAAACAAAGAAAATAGACAATGGAATGCATCGCCTGGTACAAATTAAAGGTAAAGGTAAAGGTATCCCCTGTGCAAGCACCGAGTCATGTCTGACCCTTGGGGTGACGCCCTCCAGCGTTTTCATGGCAGACTCAATATGGGGTGGTTTGCCAGTGCCTTCCCCAGTCATGACCGTTTACCCCCCAGCAAGCTGGGTGCTCATTTTACCGACCTCGGAAGGATGGAAGGCTGAGTCAACCTTGAGCCGGCTGCTGGGATCGAACTCCCAGCCTCATGGGCAAAGCTTTCAGACAGCTGCCTTACCACTCTGCGCCACAAGAGGCTCTTTCTGGTACAAATTAGGGGTCTTCAAACAATGACTGGATAGCCATCTGCTGGGAATTCTCTAGTTTGAGTTTTTCTGAACTGAACAAAAGATTAGACAGATTGCGAGCTGAATGCTGGCAACCCATGGAGGCTTGGGTGGGTGGAGCAGGTCATGATGCTTTAGGAATTTGTTCATCTTTATGGTTTTTGCAATGTACTATCGTATAAAACAGCATTGCATTACAGGACATCACTCCATGCCCTCTGCCTCTTGCCCCCATTGGAGTGAAAAGGCACAGAGGTCTTGCCCTCTGCTCCTGGGAAGATGGCAATCCTAGGCTAGATCCAGTGATCTAGAGCAGGGGTAGTCAACCTGTGGTCCTCCAGATGTCCATGGACTAAAATTCCCATGAGCCCCTGCCAGCGTTTGCTGGCAGGGGCTATTGGCCCAAGGTCACCCAGCTGGTTGCATGTGGAGGAGCGCAGAATCGAACCTGGCATGCCAGAGTAGAAGTCCGCATTCCTAACCACTACACCAAATTGGGGAGCATCTTGCTCTCCCTACCACTCAGCTGTTTTGGGCTGTCTTGTGCTGCTCTTTAGAAATTAATGGGACTGTACAGATAACCTCAAAACAGGCACAGCAGTGGGGATTGCCTCCCCAACACTCGGCTGTTTTTGCAGCCTTTCAGGGGAGCAGAAAGTAAGGGCTTAAAGAGACTCTTAGTTCTTTTAAACTTTCTGGATTCTGCTCTACCTACAAACCACCACCAGCTACTATATCTGCTTTCAGAAATCATATGGGACCACAGTTATTACTGTGGTGAATGAACCAATGTCAGATTCTGAGTTTATGGCATCTAGATAACAGTTTCATTTCATTGAATCATGGTTTCAGATAATGATTTAAAGTGAGCCTATAGGTGGCCCAGGCTAGCCAGATCTCATCGGATGTTAGAAGCTAATCAGTGTTAATGATGGTTAGTTTTTGGGTGGGAGACCACCAAGGAATCATAGAATCAGAGACTTGGAAGGGGCTATGCAGGCCTTCTAGTAGAAGGGGCTATGCAGGCCTTCTATGCAGGCCCTTGCTCAGTGCATGCTCAGTCTAAAACATCCATGATAAATATCTGTCCACCTGCTGCATAAATACCTCCATTAAAGGGGAGCTCACTGCCTCCTTAAGCAACCAATTCCACTGCTGAACTGCTCTAACTTTGCAGAGGCAGATAATGGCAAACCTCCTCTGAACATCTCTTGCCCTGAAATTTATGGGGTCACTGTAAGTCAGGTGTGACTTGACAATACTTTCCTCTATGACCATCATGGTATTATGGTATGGTTTCCACAAGTATGGGAAAATATCTCAAAGGCACCTGTTTCTCAGAATATTATGCATACCGCCTCCCCTCTCTTTGTGGCTTCATTCCAGTTTCTGAGCTGTGCTTCCTCCTCCATAACACAGCTGTGTCTCTAGCCTTTATGCCAATTCCACGTTTCTGGAATGACTGTTTATTTTCATAATATAATGTTTATTACTGTAGTTACCAGTTCGTGTTCAAGCTGTTTGCTGATACTTTATCAAGTTGACCTTCAAGCTACTATATTTTCCGGAATCTTGTTTTAAAGCTGAACATTTTTGCGAGGTAAACTATTTCTGCTTCAGGATATAAGGCAGCCGTTATCTAGTGAGGAGTTACTATATATATTATATATCAGGTTGCTCCACACCTTAACCCTATAGCTTGAGGAACTTTTACTGAATGCTGCTGGAGATATGACTCTGGGAAAGTCAGTGGGTACAGCTTTCTCATTATAGTATCTGCATGCTGGGAAAAAGCTTCACCTGTTGAGTTCTTGTTTGTTAATATCACAGGAGCCCAGCCAGAAAGTAGGCTAAAAATCCTCACTTTAATGTACTCTGGGTTCTCAGAATGGGTGATATAGATATTAGGGTTGTCAGTTGTTCAACAGAGACTAACCTGCCTGCTTGGTGTAGTGGCTAGGAGTACGGACTTCTAATCTGGCAAGCCAGGTTTGATTCCCTGCTCCCTTACATGCAGCCAGCTGGGTGACCTTGGGCTTGCCACAAGCTGTCCTGACCAGCAGTAATATCAGGGCACTCTCAGCCTCACTTATAGGGTGTCTGTTGTGGGGAGAGGAGGGGGAAGGCGATTGTAAGCTGCTTTTAAATCCTTCTGGTAGAGAAAAGCAGCATATAAGAACCAACTTTCCTTCTTGTGTTTCCAACAACACTTTAATCAACACAAATCAGCAGTGAAACTTTTCACAATGCAAAGATTAGCATTTCCACCTACTAATGTCTACACATCAGACTATTATGAAAATCCGAAAGGTTGTTGAGTTGAAAAACCTGGTAACCCTTTCAGAAATCCAAAGGAAGCATAATTGAATCCTTGTTGAAGGATAAATGCCTTCTCCGTGGAAAGCTTTGTGCCACTCATGCCTTCTACCAATTTATTTTTGTTACACCGCCTAATAATCTGAGAAAAAATATTAGCGCTCTCTCTCTCTCTTGCATGTGTGTGTGTGTGTATGTGCATGCACACAATTTTGCACATATTACATAGAGCTTTATAATGAGGCACTCTCAATTTTGTGAGGCAAGTAATATTTCTCATGGAGTGCAATGCTCCTTAGTCATCTGTCGGCATCAATCTCACGCTGTCATTTTTCACCCTCCGTTCTGTTTGATCCTTTGCTGGATTCCCTTCCTGCCTTGCATTTTTATTTAAGAGAAGCCGATACATATTTGTAATGTATTTGTTCATTACTATGTGACATTTGTGTCAGTCAGTATATTTCCCTTTCAGCTAGGTTTATTACATTTTACTTGATGCCATAACGACACCAGAATGTGACTATATTAGGAAAACGCCAAAGAAACTTCAAGACGGGTATCTGTGTTAGTCAGTCTGGAGCAGCAGAAAAGAGCATATGTGGCAGGTTGTGAGCTTTTGTGAGTCTCAGCTCACAGATACAGCACCAAGTCACTTCAACCCCCTGCTTCCTGTACCTTCATTCAGATGAACCCAGGGAGCCCAGATCTAATGTCTGGGCTGCCCGACCTGGCCTCAACTATATGCCTGGCGAAAGAGCTTCATCTTGCAGGCCCTGCAGAAAGCTGTTAACTCTGGCAGGGCCCTTAGCTGTTCCAGGAGCTCATTCCACCAGGTTGGGGCCAGGACCTAAAAGGTCCTGGCCTGGGTAGCGGCCAGGTGAACGTTTCAGGGGCCTGGGACAACCAGTAGATTCAAGGCCACAGTTTGACTCCCCCTGGTCTATGGACTACAGAGATTGGTTCTCCTAGAGCAGTGGTCCCCAACCCCCGGTCCGGGGACCGGTGCCGGTTCGTGGATCAGTCGGTACCGGGCCGTGGTTCCTTGTCTTTCTCCCCGGCTGCTGCCTCAGGGGCTGCCCTGCCACTCCGCCACCAGCTCACCTTTGGTGCTCTCCGGCGGCCACCATGGCTGGGGCTCCCCCTCGGCATGGCACTGTGCAGCTGCTGCTGGCAGTGCCCCCCAGTGTGTGGAGGCAAGTCAGGGGCACCGGAAGGAAAGCAAGTGAAGCAGGGGCTCAGGCGGTGGCGACGTCCCTCGGCAAAAGACTACCCCCCCGGGCCTCAGTAAAATTGTCAAGCAATGACCGGTCCCCAGTGATAAGAAGGTTGGGGACCACTGTCCTAGAAGAGCTAGAAGCTCTGAATGGTGGACTATACGAGATAACATCCTTGCAGAGCTTTCTCTACTCACCACCATCACTAGCCTGACTGAAGCATGCACTCTGGTCTACACACATAAGGAAGAAAAAGAATATATATATATATGTGTGTGTGTGTATATATATATATATATACACACACATCTAAAAAGATCCCTACCCTATTAATCCCACTCCCTTCAAAAATCATTGCTTTTGACTTTTTAAACATATACAACATATTGACTTTCAATTTTTAAAATGCCAGCATCCCTAGCGATAAAGACAGACTAGAAGTTATAGGCTTCTTCAGCAGCTGAGTAAATGAGAGATTTAAAACACAATTGCAGCAGAGCTAAAGAGGCATCATTCTCTGTAGTCAGGGGTTCCCATGCGATGCAGGTTAAGGTAATTTCCAATTACCCCATTATACTGTGTTTCCCACTCAGTGTAATCCAAGGTGAAGCTGCCTTTTAACTCTGAAACCATAAAGAAACTAGCAGGTCCTGCATTCCAACAAGAGCTCTTGCTAATTTATGGGTAAAAGGGCAGATCGACAGAGGCCAAGGGAAAAGCACTGGAAAGGTTAAGATGCTACTGCATACTCATATATCTTGCTAAACATTTCTCTTATTAATATGCACAGCAGCCTTACTGTGCTTGGGGAGATGGGAGAAGAAGCAGAAGTGAATGTACAGCAATCCTGAGACAATGTTTGTAATAAGAGGAAGTAACGTACAAAGGGAAGGCATTGTTTCCCAGGCTCTCAGAGTCTAGTTTAAATACTGGGGGGGGGGGGGTGGGGTGTCCTTGCTATTGGCATTCAGGGTTGCCAAGCATCAGGTACACCCAGAAGATTTCCCATTATTACAGCTGATCTCCAGACTACAGTGATCAGTTTTCCTGCAGAAAATGGCAACTTCAGAAGGCTGATAATATGGTGTAGCATAGAATCTATGTGAAACTCCTTCCCAAATCCTCTGCTCTGCAGGTACTGCCCCAGATCCCTAGGCTGGAGTTAGCAAACCTATGAGTACTGCATGTAAGCATGGTTAAAAGTTAAGGTTAAGGTATCCACTGCGTCATATCTGACCCTTGGGGTGGCGCCCTCTAGCGTTTTCATGGCAGACTCAATACGGGGTGGTTTGCCAGTGCTTTCCCCAGTCATTACCGTTTACCCCCCAGCTAGCTGGGTACTCATTTTACCGACCTCGGAAGGATGGAAGGCTAAGTTAACCTCGAGCCGGCTGCTGGGATAAAACTCCCAGCCTCATGGGCAGAGCTTTCAGACTGCATGTCTGCTGCCTTACCACTCTGCGGCACAAGAGGCTCCTGTAAGCATGGTTAGTGGTGCCTATATCTGTAGTGTTTAGCTGACAGATGTAATACAGAGGCCTGGGATGTTAATATTACATATATAGATGCTAGGAACCTAACTTACAGGCAACCAGGGACACTGCAAAGGGCGGAAAGGTGGCATTATATAGCCTGATCTTATCAGTTCTTGGAAACTAACCAGGGTCAGCACTTGGAATGTAGACTACCAAGGAAAACTCTGTAGAGGAAGGCTAATCACCTCTGCTTCTAACTTGCCTTGAAAGCCCTTGATGGAGGGTCATCATAAGTTGGCTGTGACTTTACACAAACACACAGAGATGCTACAAGCTTTATAAATATGTGATTTGCATTGAATTTACTTTGTGTGCAAACTGGTTGCTACCAGTTTGCCTCATGTTTTGCTCAGTGTTTGAACTGGGTACTGTGAGGGATTGCATTTCAAAAAGCTTAGAATGCCTCCAGTGCCATATAAGTTGCTTAAGTTAAAGCAGGCTCCTGATCCTTCCAGGAGCCAAAATATTGTACAGGGGGGGATAACCAGAGTTCATTAGCAAAGAAGAAAGAACATTACTAGGATGATTCAGTCTGTAAAGGAAAATACAAATGCAGGGAAAATCTTATCCCTGAGGGAGCGAAGTGGGACGGGGCCATCATAGATGCGGTGTTCAACAGCTTTGGATCTTTGTGGCATCTGGTCTGGTGTTATCTGAGTAGCTGCTTCTACAAGGTTTTCTTTATAGGTTTTACCATGAGCTCCAGGACCCTGGGCAGGCTCTGCCATGATAACTGCATGGTAACAATATATGTGTTGGAGGCTTCAATAGCTTTTATACCTGCACAGTCAGAAGACAGAATATTTGGGATATTATTCTTCCAGGGTCATATTTATTTTATTTTATTTTAAACTTTATATACCACTGCTAGCCGACAGGTCTTACATCGGTTCACACAATAAAACATTAAAATAAAATAAAAACCCAATAATTTAACCAATAAACAATAAAACAAAGGGGCAGCAGTGGTCTCATTGTCTATACTCAATCCTCACCCACCTCGTTCAGCCTGAGGCCATGCCCTCTTCCAATGAGAGTGGGAGCTGGTCTGATGGACCTTGGGGATCCAGATTAGAATATCAGGACTCTGCCCTGGCCTCAACCATACGCCTGGCGGAAGAGCTCCATCTTGCAGGCCCCGTGGAAAGCGAGTAACTCTGGCATGGCCCTCAGCTCTTCTGGGAGCTCATTCCACCAGGTTGGGGCCAGGACCTAAAAGGCCCTGGCCTGGGTAGAGGCCAGGCGAACGTCTTGGGGGCCTGGGACAAACAGTAGATTCATACCCGCAGAGCGAAGAGCTCTGCGGGGGGGGGCATATTAATGTGATTTAATTTCAGAACACTCATTATTCCCCCTCCCTTTATTTATTTTCATTTATTATTTAGTCGGCCTCTCTTACTAAGACTCAAGGTGAATTACAAAATTTAGCAATGCAGCAGGAATGGTGTGAATGTATACTAAAAATTGGAATGGATATCAAAGTTAAAAGATAATGCAATACGAACAGCATGGTATATTACATTAGCAATGCAAAAACTGGATTACAGAAATTAAAACAGAACAATACATGTATAGAACAATAAACAGTGCCATAATCTATGGCCTTTGGCCTTTTTTAATGCATCCTTTTGAACAATTCCATTTTACTACGACACTGAGTCCCTTATAAAAATGCCCTCTTGAACAATTCCATTTTACACATTTCAAGCAATGACAGATACTTGGGCTGCCTTCCTGACCGCTTTGAGCAGGCTATTCCACAAAGTGGAATGCTTGAGTACGGACAGCAGCCGTTTGCAGGGCAGCAGCTTCAATAGGCTTTCAGATGAGCACAGCTGTAACAATGGGGCAAATCAGGAGAGATAGTCCTTCAGATATATGAGTTC
The DNA here is from genome assembly GCF_049243985.1 of Paroedura picta. NCBI lineage: Eukaryota > Metazoa > Chordata > Lepidosauria > Squamata > Gekkonidae > Paroedura > Paroedura picta. The sequence goes on along the minus strand of NC_135372.1, from coordinate 96,006,720 downwards.
TAGGTTTTGTCAATACCTTGGGGCTTTCCGCACTGGGATCCTTGTAGCAAATTGTTTGCTGAACGAAAAATCGCCATTTAAAATAGTGCAATTTGTCATTATGCATACCTGACTTTGTAGTGGAATCCAGTTGCGTTTCTATCGTTTCCCACAAGCTTCCGGTCTCAGCAAAAATCGCTAGAAAGGAAGCGCTATTGCCAAGCTCGTCCCGCCCCTGGCCGTCAAGCAGCCAATGGGCAGCCGTTAGCATGCTCCCAAACAGCCCCTTTCCCTTTAAGAAAGGTTTTTTTTTTTTTTAAACACACCCATTGCAACGAATATGTGTTGATTCGTTGCAACGGAGAGACCCATCAGCTGGCAGGTGCGTTTGAGCTGTCGTTTCATCATTGCCACGCTCCCCCAAGTGAAACCCCCCCCCCCCTCATGGGCCCGATTTTCGGCCGAAAACAGTGTAAAAAATAAAGGGAAAATACATCAGCAAACGGGCTTCTCTGTTGTTTGTGCTTAGTGACTAAACAGCTCTGGGGAGGGACTGAAGCCGGGGAAGCCTCTAAACAGGCTTGCTGGTGGGTTGAACTCCGCTCACTCGGAGAAAAAAAAATGGCGATCGCTTCGCCGGAAGATCAGAGGAGAGAGCCAGGGGGAGGGACTTTGTAGAAACCACAACAATGGTAACGCACAGAACTTTCCCGCTAGTGTTGCAGATTGGTTGCAGGAGTGTAGCGCTTTCCGGAGGGTGAATCCACTTTTGGGGATTTCCCTGAAAGCGCTACAAGGAAGCGCTTTTTGCGGATCGGTTTCAGGTGTGTGGCAGATTGTCAACGACGTTGTGCATAATGGCAAATCAGTAGCGTTTTCAATTGGCAACCATTGTGCGATTTTGAAGGCGTGCGAAAAGCCCCCTTCACTTGATCCTGGGAACTTATTAGTAACCACTGGAGTAACTGCTGAACACATGAAGTCTGCCTATAATAATCTTGATAATCAAACGTTGGTGTTCTGTACTGGCTGGAGTTTCTTTGAGGGCAGGCCAGGTAGAGTGATGAATTACTGATGAATTAGCTTGCTTCTCCAGCAAGATTCCCTCTTTCTTACATGGTCCAGATACATCATTTAAATAGCACCTGCATGTGCTGCATATTGTCCCTCCATAGCTACCTGCTTTTTCTCTTATATTTGGTAGACAAGAGGTGGTCTATTTCTATGAGATCCGAAGAGGTAGCCTCTTTTTGAATCAGAAAGCTATAAGGTACAGGGGGACACACCTCACATTTATGAGGCACTAACAGTAAAATTTAAATATACTATGTACTTAAATAATGTGGCAAATTATTGAAGGGAAAGGGAATACAAGAATACAAAAGAACTTTTTTTAACATTTTGTCTATCCAGCACCTGTCAATATCAGTACCGTAAATACACTTTGATTTAGCTGAAGTTAAGTGTCAAGAAAATTTACTTTGAAGTGATTCTCATCTCTACAAAAAATACTGTTCCCATTTGCCAAAAAACCAATCACATATTTTCTGATATAATTATGTTTAAATTCTCCTGCTGTTTTGAAGTGCAAAAGTGTTCTCAATTCATCTCCTTTATTTTGGTATATAAGTAAATGCTTTTAAAACTACCCTGATTGAATGTGGTCAGATCCCCTACCCCCAAAATATATAATTGCCTGATTGATCAGTTCCTCTGAAATGATGAATTAAATAGGATCTAGGCCACAGCTAACAAACCAGCTTGGACTGGTGAAAGATGCTGCATGCTACACAGGATCCTTAACCTGTAGACATAGCTCCTTGGTTCTGAAACTGTTCCTTTTGGTCATGCCATCCAGAAGAGATTTACTTCTCACTTATTGATTGATGACTTTTCTGACTAAAATAATAATAATAAGACAGGATTAGAGAAGAACAAATGCAAAATATGTAGAAGAGGATACATAACAATTAAAGAAATGGGGAGGGGCTGCTCCATAATTTAATGAAATGGGCAAAGAAGAACAAGATTTTGATATACTGTTATATAAATCAAAACAAAGAATTAAAAAGCTAGACATATATCAGGACTTAAAAGTGGGATAGCAAATAAAAAGGAATTGCTGAAGCTCAGACTCCAGATTGCACAATGATGAGGGAGAAGTAAGGAAGTACTATTAATGTACTTGTTTCCTACTAAGAGGTGGGCATTCACTGTAGGGGTGGCAACTTATATTGGTTTTCTTAACACACTGACTATACCCTCATATAATAAAGATAGTAAAAATGGACCCTGTTTCTCCATGTGGTAAGCCCTGTTTACAAAGTCAAATTATGATTCTGCTCCATTTAAATAATTGTGAGGAAATGTCAGACTAATTAAACTGTAATTAAACTGGCAGATTAATGTAAGATTGAAAGACTGTTCTCTTAAACATGGATCAAAAGAGAGTGTGTGGAAGATTCTGTTAATTTATTATACTTCAACGGTTATGAACACTGAAGAAGAATAGTAAAAATGTGATAAAAATTGTACATGACATGTAACAGCTTGATGAAGACACTGAGAGAGGTCAACAGAGTTAAATGTCATGAATGTGCTAATCGTGCCCATTGTGTCTTCTTTGCTCCAATTGAGGCAGCCTTAACTTATGCATAATATTGGCAGGGGCAGAAGATAAATTGGATGTCTTGATGATGGGCTATTGGGTTAATCTAGGATCGTATCATCAGCTTGTCGTGGATGGAGTCACAATACATACAGAAGGAGCATACTGATAATTTAGTAGTTCTTCTAGACCCAACTTTTCATAGGCAGGTGTTAAGTGTGGCTTGACGACTCTAGTGCTCTCTCTGCATCTGTATGTTTCAGAGGGTTTTGAACTGTGCTCAGAAACTTAGTCTGGATTAAAATGTAGTGCCACTTTTATTTGTAAGAAAGTGCTTGGATCCATGGGGCAAATATCTGCTGATTGTATCATTTTAGATCCAATTGTTCTTATGTTTTCCATTGTGATTTTGTAATTTTGGTTTTGTCTTAAAGTATATTTTTGTATTTTGTAAACAAGTTACAAAATTCTTTGGACCAAGATTGTGGCGTCAAAATGTTAAAATAATATAAATACAAAACTAGTCATAAGGAGAGTGACCTGAAGAATGGTATGCTGTTTCTAGCCCATATTATTGCACTAAAAGCAAAACTGGTGAAATTTAATTCAGATAAATCCTGAATGGAGGCAAGCTTCCTTAAGCTTATCGATTTTAAGAGGCATAAATGGATTGGATTCTCTGTTAGACTGTGGTCGAGTTAACTTTGGAATAGAATGACATTATTATGTTTAAATCCTCTAAAGACAAAGCTTGATAAGCCATTTACTATACAAATTCAACATTTAATACATCCCATTTAACAAACAGCTTTCCATTTTCTTTCCTGTGATAGTTGCTGAGGTGTGATACTTCAGGAGATGCAAGAAGCCGATTAAAGAGTGATGAAGGGGTGTGTGCACTTCAAAACAGTACCTATTAAGTTTGGATCAAGATTTCAAGGAAAGTTGTTGTTGTTAGGTACGAAGTTGTGTCCGACCCATCGTGACCCCATTGACAATGATCCTTCAGGCTTTCCTGTCATGGATCAGACGTTTCAGGTTCCTATGGAATAAAAGTCTTTATAGTATTGGACTGTCTTTTCGCCACCAGTTCCTTCCACAACTGAGCATCCTTTCAGCTTTGGCCCAGTTGCTTCATTCATTCTGGTGCTACTTGTACTAGCTGTCTGCTCATCCCCAGTAGCATATTGGACACCTTTCAACCGGAGGGGCTCATAGAATCATAGAATCATAGAATCATAGAGTTGGAAGGGGCCATACAGGCCATCTAGTCCAACCCCCTACTCAACGCAGGATTAGCCCTAAGCATCCTGAAGCATCCAAGAAAAGTGTGTATCCAACCTTTGCTTGAAGACTGCCAGTGAGGGGGAGCTCACCACCTCCTTAGGCAGCCTATTCCACTGCTGAACTACTCTGACTGTGAAAATTTTTTTCCTGATATCTAGCCTATATCGTTGTATTTGAAGTTTAAACCCATTACTGCATGTCCTCTCCTCTGCAGCCAACAGAAACAGCATCCTGCCCTCCTCCAAGTGAAAACCTTTCAAATACTTAAAGACGGCTATCATGTCCCCTCTCAATCTCCTTTTCTCCAGGCTGAACATTCCCAAGTCCCTCAACCTATCTTCATAGGGCTTGGTCCCTTGGCCCCAGATCATCTTTATCGCTCTCCTCTGAACCCTTTCAATTTTATCTACGTCCTTCTTGAAGTGAGGCCTCCAGAACTGCACACAGTACTCCAGGTGTGGTCTGACCAGTGCCGTATACAATGGGACTATGACATCTTGTGATTTTGATGTGATGCCCCTGTTGATACAGCCCAAAATGGCATTTGCCTTTTTTACCGCTGCATCACACTGCCTGCTCATGTTTAGTTTACAATCCACAAGTACCCCAAGGTCTCGTTCACACACAGTTTTACCTAGAAGTGTGTCCCCCATCCAGTAGGCATGCTTTTCATTTTTCTGACCCAGATGCAGAACTTTACCCTTATCTTTATTAAATTGCATCTTGTTCTCATTTGCCCATTTTTCCATTGTGTTCAGATCTTGTTGAACTCTATCTCTATCTTCCGGAGTATTTGCCAGTCCTCCCAATTTGGTGTCATCTGCAAACTTGATGAGTAGTCCCTCCACCCCCTCATCTAGATCATTAATAAATATGTTAAAAAGTACCGGGCCGAGCACCGAGCCCTGAGGTACCCCGCTACTCACCTCTCTCCAGTCTGATGAAACACCATTGACAACAACTCTTTGAGTGCGGTTCTCTAACCAATTCCCTATCCACCTAACTATCTGAAAATCCAGATTGCAGTCCTTCAACTTATCAGAGCATCATGGGGAACCTTGTCAAAAGCTTTACTAAAATCCAAGTAAATGACATCAACCGAATTTCCCCGATCCAGCAAACCTGTTACTTGGTCAAAAAAGAAAACTAGGTTGGTCTGGCAGGACCTGTTGGAGACAAATCCATGCTGACTTCCTTGGATCACCACATTGTCCTCCAGGTGTTCGCAGATTGCTCCCTTTAATATCTGCTCCATTATCTTCCCCACAACAGAGGTCAGACTCAGTGGTCTGTAGTTTCCTGGGTCATCCTTCCTCCCTTTTTTGAAGATCGGAATAACGTTTGCTCTCTTCCAGTCCTCCGGGACATCTCCAGTCCTTAAAGAGGTTCCGAAGATGATGGACAAGGGCTGTGTAAGTTCTCTGGAAAGTTCTTTGAGTACTCTCGGGTGCATTTCATCCGGACCAGGGGATTTGAACTCATCCAGTGCAGCTAAATGCCTCTCGACAACCTCTCTATCCATGTTAACCTGCCACCCAGACACTATCCTTTGGCTACGGCCATCTCTAGATGTGCCTAAACACTTTGACCTGTGGGGAAAAAACAGATGTAAAATAGGCACTAAGCCTTTCTGCTTTCTCTGCATCCGCACCCAACAGTGGGCCTATTGCCTCCTTTACTTTACTTTACGTTTGCTCCTCACATAACTGAAAAATCTTTTCTTGTTACAATGGGCTTCCCTGGCCAATTGTAGCTCACTCTCAGCTTTGGCCTTTCTGATGATTGATCTACAGTGCCTAGTAACCTGTAGGTACTCTTCTTTAGAGCTCTGTCCTTCCCTCCATTTCCTGAACATTTTCCTTTTCTTTCTTAGTTCCTCTTGAAGTTCTCTGTTCATCCAAATAGGCTTCTTAGAGCTCCTGTAGTGTTTTCGTCTTTCTGGGATAGTCATTGATTGAGCATGCAATAGCTCTTGTTTGAGTAGCGCCCACCCTTCACATGCTCCCTTCCCTTCCAGCATTCTCGTCCATGGTATGCCCTACGAAAATCCAACATCCGCATCTGGCTACAAGCTTCCTTGGCTCCCCATCTCAAAAAGAATTCTATGAGGACATGGTCACTTCCCCCTAGGGTCCCCACCTCCTTCTCCTCATCCACCAACTGCTGCCTGTTGGTCAGTATTAAGTCCAGTATGGCTGAACCTCTTGTGGGTTCATCTACCATTTGATAAATGAAATTGTCAGCCAGGCAGGTCAGAAAGTTGCATGACTGAGGACGCTTCGCAGGGTTTGTTTCCCAGCACACATCTGGGAAATTGAAGTCACCCATGATGACAAGGTCCTGCCGCTTGGATATTTTCTCAAGTTGCTCACAAAGTGCAGCATCCACATCCTCTCGTTGGTCAGGTGGTCGGTAGCAGACACCAACCACCACACTGTTTGTTTTCCCCTCGCTTATTTTCACCCAGATGCTTTCCACTGTAGATATGCTCTCCTTCACTAGAATTTCCTGACAGGTAAGCCCTTTCCTCACATACAGTGCCACTCCTCCACCTCTTCGATCTATTCTGTTTTTTCTGAACAGTTCATATCCATCCACCATTATATTCCAGTCATGAGAATCATTCCACCAAGTTTCTGTGATGCCTACTAGATCATACCTTTCCATCAGCATGAGAAGTTCCAGCTCTTCCTTTTTATTGCCCATGCTTCGGGCGTTAGTATAAAGACATCTGAATCCTTTTACTTTTGGTTCCCTATGAGCTGGCTTTGCCGGTTGGGCTGCCTCCAATCGTTTTCCTTCCATACACTCCCTATGTTGATCGTCTCCTTCCCCTAGTGGCTTTAGTTTAAAGCTCTCCTGATGAATCTCCCCAGGTTCCTGCCAAACACATTCTTCCCAAGTTTTGATAAGTGCAGTCCATCAGGTGCTGGTAGGCCTTCCTCAAGAAAGCCTATCCCAAGGTCCCAGAAACCAAATCTCTCCTGCCGGCACCAACTACGCAGCCAGTGATTCACCTCCATTATCTTCCTCTCCCAACGCATTCCTCTACCCTTGACAGGCAAGATTGAAGAGAATACCACTTGTGCCCCCATTTGCTTGAACTTCCTCCCCAGATCTTGATAGTCTTTTTTAATAGGAGCGATGGTATTCAGGGACATGTCATTCGTTCCCACATGGACCATCACAAATGGGTAGCGATCCGTAGATTTGAGGAGTTTGGGCAGCCGTTCTGAAACATCTTTAATTTTCGCCCCTGGCAAGCAACACACCTCTCGGGTTAGGGGGTCGGGCCCAGCCACATGGCGATCCATTCCTCTTAGCAGGGAGTCTCCAATTACCAGTACTCTCCTTTTTTTTTCTTCTCAACTCTATTTCCTTCTGTCCTCGTGGCCTCTTCCCTTTGTCTTGGACTTTGTTTTGGGACCTCTTCCCTTGTTGACCCTTGAACCTCCTCTGCAAGGGCCTGAAATCTATTCTGGAGCTCCAAAGGCCCTGAGAACTGTCTCGCTCTTCGCCATTCAGTCTCCCTATTGTGGTCAATCTCCTTATCCTCTTCAGGACTGCTTGTATTCTCTTTATTCCGAGTTGCAGGGCTCTGGTCTATGAACTCCTCCCCTTTCTTACTTTGGGTCAGAGTAATAATTCTGTTTTCTAATCCCCTAATCTTTTCCTCCAAAAGTCTTACCAGCTTACACTTGGGGCAGCTGTAGTTCATCTTTTCTTTTGGGAGGAAGGCAATCATGTCACACTCACTGCAGATGATGGGATGAGTGTCCTGGAAGTCCATTGTAATGTCTAGGCAGTGCAAGTACTAGGGAAATATAATCTACTGATTCTAATTGCTTGGCCAAGAACCCCAGGCTAAGAGCCACAGGCCAAGATCCCTTTGTCTCTCGTGCCTCTGGTGAGGAGCAGCCCTTTTTAATCCTCCCAACAATTACCCAGCAATCACCTCACCCAGGCAGCACAATAGCCTCACCTGGTCAGCAGCAACTCTCCCCAGTGGCTCTCTCCACGTGCTCTCAGTTTTCTGAGCTCTGCCTCTGGCAAGGAGCAGCCCTTTTTAATCCTCCCAACAATTACCCAGCAATCACCTCACCCAGGCAGCACAATAGCCTCACCTGGTCAGCAGCAACTCTCCGCAGTAGCTCTCTCCACGTGCTCTCAGTTGTCCACGTGTCCTCTCTCCACGTGCTCTCATCTTCCGCCATCATATTATTTTGCCTTTTGAACCTGTCCATAGAGTTTTCATGGCAAAGATACTGGAGTGGTTTGCCATATCCTTCTCCAGTGGATCACCTTTTGTCATAGAGCTCAGCTATAACCTGCCCATCTTGGGTGGCTCTTCACGGCATAGCTCATAGCTTCACTGAGCTATGCAAGCCCCTTCACCATGTCAAGGCAGCAATCCTTGAAGGAGAGTATTAGTTTCATTACCCTACGTTTTGGGAGTGTCCTTACATTTTCAGGATTGTGTTTTGGGGCTCTACCTGTATTCCAGGATTTCAATCCCATTTTTTTTCATCCCCCACCAGACAGCAGGGATCAAGGGAGGGGAAAAAAAGAAAATGGCCCTAGCAAAAAGCTATTTGTCTCTGATCCCTTTAATTTAAATTTGTACCTAGGAAGACCTGGCCCCCAGAGTTCCAAAGGCCATTGTTGCAAAATTTAAAGGTATCAGAAAGACAGACTTACAGCTGAGCAGACTAACAACTGATATAGTGGGTTAGATCTGGTTTCCAGAGGCCAGGTTTGCCAGCCATTAATTTCTAAAGGGGGTTTACCTGGCTTATTGAGAATAAGTACCCCCCACGTATCTTAAAACTTTGAAGGGAAAGGAAACACTAAACTAGCCTGGATTTTCCTGTTTGTCATCAGCTTCACTGGTGGTTCCAGGCCATGTTACAGGATTTCCTCCTAGTCAGACTCCCCACCACTGGCTTCAGGAATGGCCCTGACAACCAAAAATGGGCAGACAGGCTCATGGACTCCTGTGAGACTGGGCTGCCCAGGGAAATTTCCTGACACTGCCCCTGTGATGGTTATTTCCTTCCCCCACCTCCATGGGGCTTTTTGTTTTCAGTTTTAAATTGGCAGTTGATTTAACATTATAATAACAGGTGGAAAACAGTCTTGGTCAGCTGTCATGGTGGTGGGGAACATATGCCTGTTCCTCACAACAAACTCAGTGTTTGATACTGACCCAACATTCTGATCTTGGAATGAATTGGAGATATGCTGTAGCCTTCACAGGACATGCCACATTCAGAAAAGTTACCTCAAGGTGGCTTTGGCACATGTGAAAAAAAGCTGAGTGAATGAACCCAGTCTGCTCTCATCTTGCCTTTTCAGTAAAGATCACTTGAACTATTTGTTGTTGAAAGCTGTGGTTCTGTTCAGGGTGCTGAATCAAAGTATTTATGTGAGAAGAGGTAATTGAACACCAGCTGTACAAAAAAACATGTTGGGAGATGAAAAGGATCAGGAATAGCTTGGCTCCATCCTGCTTGCCCATCCACCAACGCTGAATTCATTACAGCTGATCAAATTTCCCTTTCATCACAAGCAGTGGGTTACAAAGTCTAATTAACTGCTTTCTGTCTCAAGGGATTGTAAAATGTTGCTGTAGGAAATAAAAGGCTCTGTGCAAATCATTAGGGAGTTAGCAAGGGCAGGTGATCTCTCCTGGTTCCCGTCTCCTCATTCATCTGTAGCTGTCCTATCTTCCTGATCTACAACTGCTGTTATTATTTTTATTAGACCTGTGCCAGATTAGAGGAGGCAGCGCACCAAGGTCAAGTTTCGTTTTATCTCAACAAGAGTTAGCCACCAAAACAAACCTCCATCCTTATGTGAATAGATGGATAGAGATTTCACAGCTGTGGACAGCATAGTCAAAAGTCAATTTGATGATGAATTCCTGATTTCCTGTTGATCCACAGAACCTTTCCCAACTAGATACTTAGAGTGCTCATAAATCAGGAGAACAGACCTTTCTTCTAAGTATGAAATTAGACATTTCATGCTGTTGTCCCTTGCCATGATACTTGGTGGTCCATGACTATGTGTGATGCAATATGTTTTCCCAAGTGGAGTGAAAAGTAATATACACAGTTCCTAATGGCACAATTTCCCCAGTGATTCCATACTAAGATTGATAATGACCAGCTAGTCTAGAAAATGCTTAGAGGAAAAACTGATTCTCTCAGTCCCACAGGGTCTGATCTCATGAGCTATTGGACCTTCTCCCGGATTTCCCATATCCATAAAGGACCCCTATTGGAAAGTCAATTTCAGCCATGGCTGAATGAAGCTCTTTTGACTGAACCTGTGCCCTCTTTCCTAGCTGCAGCCATGAATTTAGCAAGGAGGTTGGCACCTCTTGCCCAAGCTTGGCAAGAGGTGTTTCTCTACTAGAGTGCATGTTAGGTCATGCCAAGCTATCAGCACATTCCTTTATGAATTCAAAGCTAGGCCCACCATTTTCATTTATGATCTCACAAAAGCCGAGTGAAAGTAGGTTGGCAGTTAAAGGTTGGGTTACAAAGGACTACTGCCAGTATGCTCACTTGGAAAAAGGGTGTGCAACAAAAGCCACTTGGCTGATAGAGATATTGGTTTTGCCAAGAGAGGCTGGTAGAACAGAGCTTCTAACGGTGTGCCCTTTGCAAGCAGATTCTTTATCTTCCAGGTGCCAGCTGAGTGATTTATGGCTTGGCAAGAAAGTAATATGATTAGTGGCAGCTTTGACACAGCTTGTTTGGCCTTAGGTCTGCATACTTAAGAATGTCACACATGCAGGGACACCAGGTGCAAGGCTGCCCATTAGCTGGAATCATATCAGGGAAGGCAGGATTGTAAGTCCCAGCCCTGTTGTGTGCCCCTCTCAGTTTTCATTGCCAAGGTATGATTGACTAAACACTGTTTAGTAGCTTATGTGCTAGCAAGGCTGATGCTAGAGAATACCACATGAGCATAATAGTGGGAGAGGGGCAGGGCTGTCTGACAATCGTATTCATACTTTGGCTTTGTTTTTATGAGTTTGCCTTGATAGGGGGTTTATAACGGCAGGGTAGTTCGGATGATGCATGATCAAAAACATCTACATCCTTTCCTCCTCCTGAAAACATTAGCTGAAGAAATTAAGGGTAAGGTCCCCCATTCATTCTCCTCTCTCAGTGACTACAGCATTTGCAATGATTTGCAGGTGTGAAAAATGTAATCACCGACTGCGCTTTCATAGCATCAACTGGCACCAGCTCAGTACAATACTTTTTAGGGAAGGCTATTCATTTGTTCAGCTATGGGTGGTTGAATGAGGAGACAGCAACCAAAGAACATGCATATGCCCTTATGTGAGTGGGAGGATTTGTGTAAGATCAGGCATTTTGTCCAAATAAAATGAGGGATATTCAATAAGGAAAAACAAGAGGGTGGACAATGAGGAAACAAAAGGACTTTGTCCCTACTGTTCAGTGAAAGGCTCTATCTTTATAACAAAGTGCTCATTTTTACATGAAAAACCCAGAAGGTTGCATAGTAGTAAAGGAGAGTCAGAAACATACAATCCTATTCTAATGTAGTTAGACATTACTCAGCGGGATATAAGTAGGCAGGACTGTTTTCTGTTGATGAAATGCACCATCAGTGTGCTTCTCATGCAGTGGCATGAGATTGCCCTTATTCCATATCAAGTAGAAGAAAAAAATCTCAAGCTGGCAATGGCCAAGTGATTTAATGTTCAAAACAAATTAACAGTGATATTCTCAATATTGTAATATCTCAGTCTTCTCTTCTAGAGTAATTATGCCTAGTGATATTAATATTCGTAGAGCCCTACAAATTTGGATATTATGCGACCAATTTGGGATTGACCTACATAAACCAAGACATTATAAGAAATCATAAAAATACTATTAGAGAAGATTGAGTTATTACAATATTGAGAATATCACTGATGAAGATATCGAAAATGGGCTATACCTGGGAATCCGTTTTGAAATTGTTTTGAACATTAAATCACTTCACTATTGCCAGCTTGAGACTTTTTTCTTCAGCTTTATTATGGCTGAGGGGTCTTCACCTGTTGTCTTATTCTGTATCAAAGCTGTTTAACCAGTCAAATGTTATTTATTTAATATATTTTTATACTATTTTTCCTTGTGGCTCAAAGCAGTTTGCAATAATACAGTGCAATTATAAATGTTAATAATCATATTTCTCTCCTTCCCCCAATTTCTAATATTAGCACGAGTTGTTGACTGTTAGGACTCTGCTGGCAGTCTGTGGCACCAGGATTTTTTGTTTTGTTTTGGGCTAGATCAGTGGTCCCCAACCTTTCTGAGGCTGGGGACCGGCAGGGCATCGGGCTGCGCCCGCATGGACCACGCCCGCGGGCCATGCCCGCGCAGATCACGCCCGCGGGCCATGCCCGCGCATCGGGCTGCGCCCGTGGGCCACGCCCACGCGGGCCGCGCATGCGCGATGCGCGGCCCGGCCCTGATTCCCTCTCCCCGCCCTCCGTAGTAAGAAGCTTCCCGGGCCGCAAGCTTGCGGCCTGGGAAGTTTTTTACTGCGGGGGGGGCGGGGAGAGCAAGCCGCGGCCCGGCGCCATGGCCTTCGCGGCCCGGCACTGGGCCGCGGCCCACAGGTTGGGGACCACTGGGCTAGATAATCAAGGAAAAGTGCAGTGGTAAAAGATTGGACTCTTCTGTTTTCAGGGTCCATCCCAGTTGTACAGTGGTTAGATTGGAGATAAATATGCTAGGAAGAGAAGAATGTGAAGAAGAATGTAGACCTAAATGAAAGAAGAACTGGTTCTTATATGCTGCTTTTCTCTATCCAAAGGAGACTCAAAGCAGTTTACAATCACCTTTCCTTTTCTCTCCCTACAGAAGACACTCTGTGAGGTAGGTGAGGCTGAGAGAGCCCTGATATTACTGCTTGGTCAGAACAGCTCTATCAGGTCACCCAGCTGGCTGCATGTGGAGATTAGAAATCTGTGCTCTTAACCACTACACCAAGCTGTAGGAGAAAGCATATGCAAAATGAAAGTTCTTGATGCTGTAGCATTGATCCTGAGCTTAATGTAACACATTATTTTCTTTGGGGAGGAATAAATTATTATTGTTTTACATAAGTGCTAGGAAGTTGTGGTTGCGGGAGGTCAGTCTACAACAAAACCATATATTTAAAGGTCCATTACTTCATAGCACTCCTATAGCCAGCCTGCAGCACTCCTATAGCCAGCCTGCAGGTGTCACTGACTCTACCTCATTCTCTAGAAAAACAATTCCACTGCCAATTTCAAGCTGGCACTCTATTTTGTGGAGCACAAAGAGGCCCAGAATTGAACTAGTCTCCAGTGTGATATAGCCATTGATCTGTCGACTGCAGACAGTGGCTGTTGAATTCATGTCTCCAAGTTAGCGTCTTCACTGATGAATCACACCAAGAGAAGGGCCAGCATGTTGTTGCCCTTGTAGCTTTGTGGGCTTTCATCCAGCAAGGCCACCTTTCCCATTTTTCTTTCTTTAGCCCCTCTCATATTTTTGGAGAGTGAGTTACAAATCGATCCTGTACTTACTGCAAATTGCTCTTCACACATGAGAGACATTAACAAGTTGGCACTAGCTGGCAGTACCCAGCCTTGAGTCCTGACAGTGTCCAAGTAATAAAGCAAGCTGTCTGCTGCTCTCTTGCCCCAGAAACTCTACTTCTGCTCCAGCTTCAGCAGTTACTCCCAAGGAAATATTGTTGCCACATATATGAGGTTAACTTCTGAACCATACATTCAAAACAACATTTTGTGCAAAGCTAAATGCTTTTTCTTTAAAATTTAGCAGGTCGGATCCAATTAGTTTCTCCACTGGTCAAAAGGGAAGGGGTGTCCTCTTTCAGCACCTCAAAGGGCTAAGCTGGGGATCATGGGGCCTGTGAAAACAAAAGCAATGTGAAGCAGGGACTGTATTAAAGAAGAAAATTGGAAAAATCCCATTGGATCCAACCCAGCATCAGTCACGTTGAAATAATGTGACTTTCCCTTCCCTCCAATTTATTTTCTAATCATTTCTAGAATTGAGATTATGTTTTGCAGATGATAAATCTGAACATATGTAACAGAGTTCGATTTTAAATCCAATGGACTTTATGGATTTAGTTGGGTATATTTCTGTTTAGGTGCGCACTAGAACTCTGATATGTTACCTATGATTGGGTAAAACTGTACCATAGCGGTGAAAATAATGAATCTGTTGCAGCATTTGCTGAAACTGCCAAAGCAAGTCAATAGAAGTCAAGTTTCAAAGGATGTCAATTTGAATTCAGTGATTCATTACAGGAAATTAATACTTAGATTTCTGGAGTATAAACAAACCGTGTTTCTCCAAAGTGTTGTCAGCTTGTGCTTCCCAACAGAATGTTGTGGAAAACATTTTATAAAAAAGGGCCATGATTTCTTTTTTGCTGATGGCAAAATGTAGGTGCACAACACTGAAATTAGAGTGCATCGGCTTCAAATTAACATTTCGTTATTTAAGTATGCACCACATGAGAACTTACACGTTTGAATATTCTAACCTTAAGGAGAGTTACATTTAATCAGAGGTACATTGGAAATTTCCCCAGTTTACAACTGTAATGTGAGATCCATACAGATATGGAATTGCCTGCCATGATGTTGAAATGGGAACGTTGCAAATTCTGACTTTTGTTTCTAGAATTTTCAGGCCTTTTTTTTGAGCCTTGGTTTTGAAAATCTTTCATTGCTTTCTTTAATCTGTAGATTATATGGGAAGGGAGAAGCATAGTCATATATTTTATTTATTTCTTAGATTTATCCCTCGCCTCTCCCCGGAGGCCCGAGGCAAGTTACAAACATATAAAACCCCCACTAAAACCAAACAATAAAACATATAAAATGTATCATATACAATTCCCCACATAGTAAAACAAGATGCGTCAAAAACACAGCTCATATCTACACTACCCTTTAGTAACCCACTGCAGGGGGGGCGGGACAGAGGGTATCAGATGGGCTGCACTACTGTTGCTGTAGTGTAGTGTAGTGTAGTGTAGTGTAGTGCTGTAGTGTAGTGTAGGGAGCCAGACTGTCCATGAGGCCCAGCCTCATCCCATGAACTGGTGTAAGAGGTCCATTTTGCAGGCCCTGCAGAATGCTGAAAGCTCCCGCAAGGCCCGCAGCTCCTCAGGAGGCTCATTCCACCAGTTCGGGGCTCATTCCACTGAAAAGGCCCTGGCCCTGGTCAAGGCCAGGCCTGCTTCCCTGGGGCCGGGAATGACCAATAAGTTCATACCCACAGAGCGTAAGGCCCTGTGGGGGGCATAGGGCAACAGATGGTCCCTCAGATATGCCGGGCCCAGACCGCGCAAGACGTTAAAGGTAAAAACCAAAACCTTGAACCGGATCTGAAAAATAACCAGCAACCAGTGCAGCTGCCTCAGCACAGGCTGAATATGGGTCCTCCAAGATGTATCTGTGAGGACCCTAGCAGCTGCATTCTGCACCAGTTGAAGCTTCCGGATCAGGCGCAAGGGCAGGCCAGCATAGAGTGAGTTACTGAGATCTATTCTGGAGGTGACTGTTGCATGGATCACTGTCACCAGGTGTTTGGATGACAGGTAGGGCACTAGTAGCCGAGCTTGGTGCAGATGGAAAAAAGCCTGGCTGGCTACCTTCTTGACCTGAGCCTTGAGTGTTAAGGAGGCATCAATAGTCACCCCCAAATTCCTGGCCTGAGGCATGATTTTAAGTTGCATCCCTGCCAGGGAGGGTAAATGCACTTCCTCTCTTGGGGCCATTTCGCACGGCTTCAAAATAGCACAATGGTTGCTAATTGGAAACGCTACTAATTTGCCATAACCCACGACGTCGTAGACAATCTGCAACAATCCTGAAACCGACCCGCAAAAAGCGCTTCGTTGTAGCGCTTTCAGGGGAATCCAGAAAAGTGGATTCACCCTCCGGATAGCGATACACTCCTGCAACCAATCTGCAACAGTAGCGCTAAAGACCTGTGCGTTACCATTGTTGCTGGTTCTTCAAAGTCCCTCCCCCTGGCTCTCTCCTCCAAACTTCCGGCGAAGCGATCGCCATTTTTTTTTCTCCGAGCGAGCGGGGATAAACGCACCAGCGAGCCTCTTTCTGTTTAGAGGCTTCCCTGGCTTCAGTCCTTCACCTTTAGTCACTAATCACAAACCATATAATAGCCCGTTTTCTGAAATAAAGTCCCTTTATTTTTTACACATAAATTCAGCCGAAAATCGGGCCCGTGAGAGGGGGGGGGGATTTTTTTTTTATCACTCGAGGCAGCGTGCCAACGATCATACAATCAAACGACAGCTCACATTAGGCAGCTGGATGGGTCTCTCCGTAGCAACGAATCTACCTAGATTCGTTGCTATGGGTCTGTGTTTTTTTTAAAACAACCTTTCTTAAAGGGAAAGGGGCTGTTTGGGAGCATGCTAACGGCTGCCCATTGGCTGCTTGACAGCCAGGGACGGGACGAGCTTGGCAATAGCGCTTCCTTTCTAGCGATTTCTGCCGAGACCGGAAGCCTGTGGGAAACGCTAAAAAACGCAACTGATTCCACTACAAAGGCAGGTATGCATAACGACGAATTCCACTATTTTAAATGGCGATTTTTCATTCCGCAAACAATTTGCAACAAAGATCCCCGTGCGAAAAGGCCCTTGGTCTCCTCCAATACCTCCATCTTGGAGGGGTTGAGTTTCAGGCTACTTTGCTTGAGCCATTCAGCTATTGCTTTCAAACAACTGGCAAATGGATTCTTGGTTTCCTTTAGAAAGCTTACAATAATATTATTTGTCCGGACCTGCCCTACCTCCCGGGCAGGAGTCTGGACATTGGACGCCAGCCCCTAGCCAAGACACCTGACTACACCACCCTGACCCTGCTGAACCTGAAGCGGGATGCACCGATGACAGATCTCCATAGCCCGCTAGCAGAGATGCAGCCGACGGACCCCATCCAGGCCTCCCACGGGTCGGCAAGTGGACTCGCTGGCTGGAGTGCTGGGCTTGGAGCGGTGGGGTGGGCGGCAAGCAGCCCAGGAGCTCCCTGAGCAGCATAATGGCCATTTGGGGTGGGCTCACAAGGTACCAACCGGACCTGCGGGGAGGGGATGGGCGGTCCGGAGTGTCACAGATGCTGAAGGGAGGGTGGCGGTTTTCTCACCTCAGGACAGTGGGGACAGAGGTGGTGGACATAGGGAGGAAGTACTTAAGTGAAGTGGTGATGGGGAAAAGGGGTCGGCTGCTAGCTACGGTGAGGGAGAGGGCAGTTGGCTGTATTGGGTGAAATAAATGAGTAGACACAGAGCATACTAGACGCTCTGGTTTTATTGAACCTGGACTTGCCTGCAGAGCAAAGACTCGACACTGAGGGGGACTCTGATGACTTGTACTCCAGCCCTGAGTGGGATAACCCCTCATCCCTGCTGGTTTGGAAGGGCCTCCCAGGAGGTTTTTCTCCTGGGAGGAGGTGGCAGGGGAACCACCGGAGCGGGGCCTGAGGGGGCCTACCAGGTGGTGCCCAACATTATCCTTCTGTATACAAATTTCCATGGTAATGAACCATGTATCATTGGGATGCTGGAATTACAGGTCACCTCCAGGCAACAGTTCCCATGGAAAATAAAGCCATTTAAGAGGTGGACTGTATGGCTTTATATCCCACTGAATTCTCTGTCCTCCTCAAATCCCACCCTGTACAGGCTTTACCCCCAAAGTCCCATCCTGGGGCTGGCAACCCTAATATAGCCTGTTCTCATGCATATTTACTTGGATGTAAGTCCCACAATACACTGGGTAGGTATACATAGGCATATTTTATATGTCTACGTTTTGGGACATATCTACTTAGGCAGTACCAAAGTAAGTTTATCAGTAAAATCCATAAACTTAGGCTGTCACAACATGTTCTAAAGAACTTGTCATAAATTATGTCAGTAACCCTAGAACCAGCACACATTTCAGAATTAAGCATGAGCCATTTTACCATGGATCCTGGCAGCATTTTCATTCAGTCTTGCCTACCAGTTACATATGACTGTTTTCCATGCAGGCCTCATGATCCCTAGTATAGCCTTTTTCATTATCAAAGGAGATCCTTCCATCCTCATCCAGCAGCGGAACAGCCCGTTGGATCCAACCCTATATTCTGCTACTTTTGAAGCAGATAACATGCCATAGGTCCTAGGACAGAATCACAAAATAAGGCCCAGTAACAATAACAACTACATGAAGATTAGTTCCGAAATATTGCTACTAGGGTTTCAATTCATACATGCATGAGTTTATGCCAAACAAAATGTATTTAAACATGTCTCTGCGATCAGTGGATTGCTGCAGACAAGTTCTCTTGATAATATACTTGTCTTAGTCTCATTAGGGTGCCTTCAGAATAACCTTCTGAAAACTGTACTGGTGAGAAAAAGGCCAAGAAAGTTGTGCTGAGGAATCCCCCCCCCCCATTACAACAAGGGTTGCAAGGGCTGTACTATGAGAATTTCATGGGGAAACCTCACCCCATCCACCCTACAGACTTGATATTGCCCCTTCAGGTTTCTTTTTGTCACCCAAATTCAAAACACATTTCAAAAGGAACACAGTTTGAGCACAAAATTCTTCTGAGAAAGATTAGAGAGATAGAAACACCACCATATAGACCTAGATGGAGGTTTCTCAAGGAAAAATAGCTTCACATTTTGATATTTTTGGTTAATAAAGGTTTCTGTGATTTTATAGCAATATATTTTGACCTATCCTCATATTTTAAACACATGAAGCTGCCTTATACTGAATCATTTCAGGCCATTGATCCATCAAGGTCAATACTGTCTATTCAGATGGGCAGGGGGTCTCTAGGGTTTAGGTCAAGGTCTTACATATTAACTCCCATCTGATCCTTTTCGCTGCAGATGCCTGAGAGAACCAGGGACCTTCTGCATGCAAAGCAGATGCTCTACCCCTGAATCACAGCCCATCCTGTTTTCCTATAGCACACAGTGTCTTATTTATGTAGGACAGGAGTTGGCATACTTCATAGCATATTACCTCAAAAATATGGATATTTAACAGACCTCACTTATGATCCATGAAAAGTGTTTCATAAGAACATGCCTTGAGACTGCTTGTGATAAATTGAAAGCAGCAAGAAGGTACTCAGTGAGTTTGGTGCTCCAGCACAAAAAGCATTTAGCAAAGTGCACGGTAGGTGTTAGTGCAGGAGAGGATTATAACCAGCATGTACAGTTTTGGACAGGAATGGTGAGAACTTTGGTGCAAATTTGATCACTAGCCAAACTTACCATTGATTGAACAGCTTGGTTATAAGTGAGCTGAGCTGTCCTTGCCTGATCACTTGGTGGTGTTGTTCAATGAACATGCCAAACAGCTTTGGAACTGCACAGCATCTCCTGGTGCTATCAGATTATGGCTTGATCATGCTTTGTTAGTTAAACTGCATTTTCTTCTGTGCTACAACCTGCAGCTATGTACCTGCACCATTGCCAAACTCAGTCTTCTGGAGATCTCCCAACTATTCTGCAGCTGATAAGTTCACCTGGAGAAAACGGCTGCTTTGAAAAGTGAATTTAATGCCATGCTCTATTGAAGTCCCTCCCGTCCCCAACCACCCCTTCCCAGGCTCTACCCCCAAAATATTTAGATATTTCCCACCCCAGAGCTGGCAACCCTACCGTCACCAGAAAAGGTAGTACCTATCTCTTAGAGTCTTGGTTGAGTCATTAATGGGATCTACATTTCAAGAGCAGATCACTCTTGGTTCATCTCCTCTTTTTTCAAATATATCTTCAGGTGGAATATTTTTCTTTTAATTGTCCATGTGGGTGTTGAGTGATTTCATCACGATTCCTCAGAAGAGAATTATCATATTGTTGTTTGTTGGGGATTAGTAAGTTGTGTAGAATTCTGCATTGGGTAGACTGTGGAAATGGCCACATTATGTACAGTGCACTTAAAATATGTCTTGTACAAAAATGTGTTCTTAAGGACCAGTTCCTGTACATTTTAGTAGCCTTTACACATAGGAAGATGGGCTATTCTAAGACTTTCCTTCAGATTCTAAGTATTTAATAGTTTGAATTCCATGTTGCTAGGAGAGAGACAATCCCTTCCTGAGACCAAGTAATACCAACTTAAGCAAGTTCTGTTTCTCTATAATAAGGAACTTAATACAGTAAAATAAACAAGTGGTTGACAGTTTCCAAAAAGCAGTACTTTTCAAGGTGTCTCATATCAGGCAACTCAGATGCTGATGTCTGAGCTTCTCAGATGTACATTGGAGTATAATGGATACATCTGTGGAAATAGGCAAATGGTGTCAAGCTCCATTCCAGTTTATATTTATTTTAATTCCTGTGTCAGATCTATGTGTGTGTGCGCGCGCATGCACACACACACAGAGTTTTCTCTCTGTAACTGGAATCCCAGAGCCCCCAATAGAATACCAGGAATACATGCATTTACTTTTGTGCATGTTTAAAGAAATGTGTGTAGGTTAAGGGTGGAGTATGCGTCACCAATCTTGTTCTCCTCTATGCATATTTATACTGCCCATTTTGATCATGTGAAAGAAGTTGTTTCATAAAATATATTCATGTGCCTGCAATAACAATGAATCTTTTATTATTCTGATGACTGTTTATTTGTAGTTCATTGTGACTGAATAGAGGTATATAGTGTTTCAAAGTTCTTGTAAGTTTCATTCCTTTCTACTATTTTCTTTTCTCTTGCTAATTTGTTTCCATTGGGTACAGAAAGTTTCTGTCAATTCTCTGTACAAGAGGCTATTTGCTCTGTTTCTCTCATGCTTACATGTACAACAAACATACATTGTAACCTAGCTCCCTCAGCTCAGGGTGAGTACTTATTCCCTATAAAGGCCTGCAGCATGCTCAGAGCTGGGGCTTAGTTGTGGATCATCTGCTTGGCATGCAGAAGGCCCCAGGTGCAATCCTTGCACTTTTAAGGATCAATTGTCAAGTGATATGAAAGACTTCTGGCCCTGGAGACAAGCTGTCGGTTTGAGTAGACAGTAAGACTAATCTTGATGGATCAATGGTTTGATTCCATACAAGGTGGTTCCATGTGTCCATTTGATATTTTCCCAGTTATACATAAATCTAGTCCTGAATGTTCTTCCTTGAAATCAAGATGAGTTACTCTTAAGAGAAGTTTGCAGGTGTTATCAGGAAAAGAGGAAGGATAGTTATTCTGGACTGGAAGTGGGCAATTATTAAATAAACCTGTTTCAAAGTTTGACCTTAGACAAATGCAATCAAAGGTGGGTTTTTTAAAAAGATAAATGCACAGATACCCTTGATGTTAGCCAGTTCTCCTGCCTGGCTTAACTCCTCAGCTGTAGTGGGGCATTTGCTTTGAACTAGTATGTAATCAGCTTTTTAAAAACTATTTGAAAGTCTCTTCAGGCAGAAATAAACCCTAAGTTGTAGAGCTTTCCAAATATAGGGCAGGCTGTTCACAGAAATTAAATTTAGAAGAACACTTATTAAACCAGGACACAATTTGAAATGTGATAACATTTCAGCTTTCTGCCAAAAAAGAGAAATGGAATGGATAGCCAGGGAAGGGTTGCACAGGACATCTGGATTCTTAGGAACTTGGACGGCACACTGGATCTTATTATGGTGGATATTCTATGAGTGGATATCCCAGCTTTAAAGGATAGTATAGTAGCGAGCCTAGTCCATTCTAACTCTGAACATTTCCATACCTAGAGGCATACCTTGTTTTAGCCTCACTTTTGATTTCCTTTGGATGCTGTGAGTTGACACTAGTGTTTCTGCAATTGGGTTTTCCTCCCCATATTTCCCAGGCTGAAATTTGCAACATTCTTTCTGCACTGAGTCTGATGGAGGCAGCCTCCCATCATGCTTTGTTGTCTTCTCCTTTTCAAAAGTGTTTTTTTGCAAAATATTGCCTATTTGCACCTTTGTTTTCATCGCACCCCTTAATCCCCGCATTCTGCTCTCTTGATCACTTCCCCCAAAATGTCCTGAATGTATTTTTTAAAACCCCCTGGGTTATAATGTTATAACGCTGCTGTATTATTTTCTATTCTATTAAAAAATAGAAATAGCATAATACAATCACTCCCCCTTTTTAAAAAAGGCAGATGTTTTAGGATGGAGGAAGGTAGGGGGAAGGAGGATGGCAACAAGGAAAGGCGAGTTCCCAAATGACTCAAAATGGCAGGTGCGGGAAAAACCCAATTGCACACACTTCCGCATTGGGCAGTACTGAATTAGACCCCATTACATCACTCTTGAAAACATGAAATTGGGTTTTCTGGGGATTCCTTTGCTGTGGGATGAGGGAGAAATTCAGGACTGTGCATGAAGAAGCAAATTTTAGTGCAGGAATGAACATAATAGTTGTCCCTTTAAAAATGCAAAACTGAATGATATCACTAGTGCAGAAACAATCACAGTATCACATTTCCAGCAGTGATAAATTCTGAAATACTTCAGAGGGAGTTTACAAGAGCACTGGACAGTTTGTGAGTAATTGTGTAAACGTTGTCAATCATTTCTATGCTTCTGCTAAGCACCTTGAGAATGAGTTTTCACCTCTTGAGCATCACAGTAAAAAAACAGGTCAAATCTATCCAAGGAGATTCAATAAAGAAGGATCTAACAGGCAAAGTCTTGGATAAAGCGATTGTATTTCATCTCTGGGTTACGTGAAACGGAAGGAAATGACATTCCCTGAGTCTCACTCCACTAATAAAGCCGGGAGACCAATTTTCCACTTATTGAAATCAAATTCAATTGCCCATGCAGAAATTTCTGCGTTAAAATCCAATTCATTTTGTGACTATGCAATCCACCCAAATCCAGTTCCTTGTACCCTCTTGAAGTCTCAGCTGCTTTTTGCTTTGTGTTTTGCTTCAACCTTTTGCAGAGGCGTGTTCAGATTTTTGTTCAAATCCTTTTTATTACTGCAAAAGCATTAATTACTGATTTAGCAGCACATCACTGCTGGCTGAAAAGCAGGCTAAATTACCCAGATACATAATGTCTAATGAGATTTCAAAACACTAAAGAGCAGCGATTGAACCTTTTCCAGAGTCAGATGCAGCCTGCCAACAGTTTTTGAGAAATTAGCATGGGGGAGATATTTGAGGAGGGGGGGTTGGAGTAGCAAGGCACTTCAAATATCTGGGAAGGAGGGAGCTGCTTTCCAAGGCAGAGTGTTTAATATATTAAGTTCTGAGGTCTTATCTGAGGACTGTTCTGGCACTGAGATAATGGTTATTCTGCTGGCCCACTGTAAGGTTGCCAACTGACCAGAAAAAAAAATACTCTTGAGTTTTTAACATCGGCTTGATATAGAGCTTAATAAGCTTTCCCCAGCACAGAGGTACATATTATCACTTTATTACTGTAGATCAAATGGCTATTAAAGGCCTTTCGACAAGGATCAATTCAAAAGCTGGCAAAGTTACCCTCCATTTCCAGCCTCATCCTTTGGATGCTAAATGTTATGAAATTTTATGGTTAGCCAAGAAGACCTGACCAATGGAACTTAAGGTATTACTTGGCTATCCTTAATAGCAAACAGGAGGTGCCTACTTCACCTTTGTCATAGTATACTAAATCTATTCATAGTATACTAAATCTGTGGGA
Organism: Paroedura picta; assembly: GCF_049243985.1. Classification (NCBI taxonomy): domain Eukaryota; kingdom Metazoa; phylum Chordata; class Lepidosauria; order Squamata; family Gekkonidae; genus Paroedura; species Paroedura picta. The sequence continues at coordinate 95,983,131 of NC_135372.1, read as the reverse complement.
TCTTTCAACGTTACGCAGGGCCTGTAAAATGGAGCTCTTCCGCCAGGTATATGGTTGAGGCCGGGGCTGGCAAGATAGATCTACGCCCCCCTCCCCTGGGATCTGAAGTGAACATCATCGGGACATCCTTCTCCACCCCGCTAGTAGTGTGTGTGAGTGTGTGTGTGTGGGGGGGGGAGTCGGGTTTTATTGATTTTCTGTCATGTTGGTAATATTTTATGTCTTTTAATGGGGTTTTAGTGGGGTTTTAAGACACTGTAACCTGCCACGAGCTGCAAGGGAGTGGCGGGAAATAAATTGAAAAAAAAATTAATCAGCAGTGAAATTATTTGAAACATAATGTAGAGGTTCATCCTTTTTTGCTCCAGAACAGGGAAGGCTTTTACTGTCTAAAGTTGCACAAGGACACAAATGCAGCAATTTTGCTGTTGGATTGCAAGCTAAACCACTTTCACACCCTTGATTACTTACTTACAAGAGCACAGAGTCATGTGTAAATTTAGTTCACACCCCCCTCTCCCAGGCTGAAATAGGGGTTGGGCTTCCTGAACATGTTTATCCAATACAATGGAGGCCAGCGGTGGGGTGTGGCTGATTTACTAAAATGTTTGGTTTTTTGCCTTAATGTTCTATGACATCTTGTATGACTTCTTGCAATAATGTATGTTGCAGTGTTGTGCATCACATTGTTAGTGTGTGGCCTCATCAAACCAGATGCTACGCTGGGCTGTTTCTATCATAACGACCATAAGGGAGACAGCAGAAAAGAAAGTGTCAGTGGTGCTTCAGTAGAGGCTTCAGAAAATCTATAGAGGTGGAAAGGGATGGGATCACTCTGGGGAGGTAATAATGGTGGGATAGGAGTGAGTCAGGTTAGATGGGAATAATTGGAGGGGGTATTAGGCAGGCTGAGGTGGAGGGGTTACATAGGATACTCTTGGAGGGCATGATGTAGTAGTGTGGGGGCCTGGCATGGATGTAGTAGGCAGGGGATAGATACGAACTCTGAAGAGAAGCAAGAAGAGTCGGTTGGGTGCAGTCATTCTGTGGATTGGGAAGGGTGAGGTGAAGATCCTTAATCATAGAAACATAGAATCATAGAGTTGGAAGGTGATCTAGTCCAACCCTCTGCTCAATGCAGGATCAACCTAAAGCATCCTTGATAAGTATCTCTCCAGCTGCGGCTTGTAGACTGTCAGTGAGGGAGAGCTTACTACTTCCACTGCTGATTACTACTTACTACTTACACTGTTGATTCCACTGCTGAACGACTCTGACTATGAATTCCCCCCCCCTCATGATATCTAGCCAATATTATTCTCCATGTAGTTTAAACCCATTACTACAAGTCGTAGCCTCTGCTGCCAACAGGAACCTTTCCCTGTCTTCCTCTAAGAGGCAACCTTTCAAATACTTAAAGACACCAATCATGCACATAGTTCTTCAGATGGGGTTTGAGCAATGCAGTAGACAGTGGGACTATGAGATCTTGTGATTTTGATGTGATGCTTCTGTGGATACAGCCCAAGACTGCATTTGCTTTCTTTACCACCACATCACACTGTTTGCTCATATTTAGCTTACAGACCACAAGTGCCGCAAGATCACATTTACACACACTGCTATCCAGAAGTGTATTGCCCATCCAGTATGCATTCTTCTCATTTTTGTGGCCAAGATGTAGAACTCTGCACTTCTTTTAAATTACATCTTGTTCTCATTTGCCCACTTTTGCAGCGTGTTCAGATCTCATTGAACTCTATCTTCTGGGGTGTTCGCTACTCATCACAAGTTGGTGTCATCTGCCAATTTATGAGTCCCTTTAACCTCTCATCCAGATCATTGATAGAAATGTTGAAAAGTACCAGATCCAGTACTGAGCCCTGAGGCACTCGGCAGCTCAGCTCACTTCACTCTGATAAAATACCATTGACAACCATGCTTTGGGTTTGGTTTTCTAGCCTGTTCCCTATCCACTTAACCATCCGAAAATCCAGTCTACTGTTCTCCAGTTTAATCTAAGTTTCTGATATCTGAGTCACATCAAGGGAAGTACTGGAAGGCAACAAAGTGAAGCTGGATCATTTGGTCCTCCCCCCCCCCCGAAAGGGAGGCATCCCATGCTTGTATATGCATAAGATTCAGTTGGGTAGCCATGTTGGTCTGAAACAGCAGAACAAAGTTCAGTGGCAACTTTCAGACCCACTACATTTTATTCAAGGCATAAGCTTTCATGCTTGCTCGTCTTAAAGGTGCCAGTAGACTCAAACTTTGTTCTGCTGTACATCTTAGGGCTTACCTAAACATGATACCAAGAAATAACAGAGGCAAAGGGGCTCGGTTTGGACTGGGGCCATGGTGCAGGGTAAAGGGAGGTTTAACATCCCCCCACCCCCAGTGTAAATTTTGTGGCTACATTCCTCTGCACATTTCGTTGTTGTTGTTAGGTGTGAAGTCGTGTCCGACCCATCGCGACCCCATGGACAATGATCCTCCAGGCCTTCCTGTCCTCTACTATTCCCCAGAGTCCATTTAAGTTTGTACCTACTGCTTCAGTGACTCCATCCAGCAACCACATTCTCTGTCGTCCCCTTCTTCTTTTGCCCTCGATCGCTCCCAGCATTAGGCTCTTCTCCAGGGAGTCCTTCCTTCTTATGAGGTGGCCAAAGTATTTGAGTTTCATCTTCAGGATCTGGCCTTCTAAGGAGCAGTCAGGGCTGATCTCCTGACTCGTTTGTTCGCCTTGCAGTCCAAGGGACTCGCAAGAGTCTTCTCCAGCACCAGAGTTCAAAAACCTCAGTTCTTTGACGCTCAGCCTTCCTTATGGTCCAACATTCGCAGCCATACATTGCAACTGGGAATACCATAGCCTTGACTAAACACACTTTTGTTGGCAGGCTGATGTCTCTGCTTTTTAGGATGCTGTCTAGATTTGCCATAGCTTTCCTCCCCAGGAGCAAGCGTCTGTTAATTTCTTTGCTGCAGTCCCCATCTGCAGTGATCTTGGAGCCCAGGAAAATAAAATCTGTCACTTTCTCTATTTCTTCCCCATCTATTTTCCAGGAATTGAGAGGGCCGGATGCCATGATCTTCGTTTTCTTGATGTTGAGTTTCAAGCCAACTTTTGCACTCTCCTCCTTCACCCGCATCAACAGGCTTAGTTCCCCTTCACTTTCTGCCATTAGAGTGGTATCATCTGCATATCTGAAGTTGTTGATATTTCTCCCTGCATTCTTGTTCCCAATTTGTGCCTCCTCTAATCCCGCCTTTCTCGTGATGTGCTTCGCATACAAGTTAAATAGACTAGGCGACAGTATACAGCCTTGCCGAACTCCTATCTCAATTTTGAACCAATCAGTGATTCCATGTTTGGTTCTCACTGTTGCTTCTTGACCTGCATATAAGTTTCTCAAGAGACAAATAAGATTCTCTGGTATTCCCATCTCTTTAAGAATTTGCCACAATTTGTTGTGCTCCACACAATCAAAGGCTTTAGCATAGTCAATGAAGCAGACGTAGATGTTCTTCTGGTACTTCCTTGCTTTCTCCATGATCCAGCGTATGTTGGCAATTTGATCTCTAGTTCCTCTGCCTCTTTGAAATCCTGCCTGTACTTCTGGAAGTTCTCGGTCCACATATTGCTGGAGCCTAGCTTGTAAAATTTTGAGCATAACTTTGCTAGCATGAGAAATGAGTGCAATGGTGTGGTAGTTTGAACATTCTTTGGCATTGCCCTTCTTTGGGATTCGAATGTAAACTGACCTTTTCCAATCCTGTGGCCATTGTTGAGTTTTCCAAATTTGCTGGCATATTGAGTGTAGCACTTTTACTGCATCGTTTTTAAAGATTTTGAATAGTTCAACTGGAATGCTGTCACTACCACTAGCTTTATTGTTGCTCAGACTTCCTAAAGCCCATTTGACTTCACATTCCAGGATATCTGGCTCCAGGTTAGTAACTACCCCACTGTGGTTATCAGGGATGTTAAGCTCACTCTTATATAGTTCTTCTGTATAATTTTTCCACCTTTGTTTAATCTCTTCTGCTTCTGTGAGGTCCCTACCATTGTGGTCCCTTATCATACCCATTTTTGCATGAAACGTTCTCTTCACATCTCCAATTTTCTTGAAAAGATCTCTGGTCCCAGTCTATTGTTTTCTTCTATTTGTTTGCACTGTTCATTTAAGAAGGCATTCTTATCTCTTCTAGCTTTTCTCTGGAATTCTGCATTCAGTTGGGTGTATCTTTCTCTTTCTCCCTTGCCTTTCACTTCCCTTCTCTCCTTAGCAATTTGTAAAGCTTCCTCAGACAGCCATTTTGATTTCTTGCATTTCTTTTTCTTTGGGATGGTTTTAGTAGCTACCTCTTGTACAATGTTGCAAACCTCCGTCCATAGTTCTTCAGCCACTCTTGTCTATCAGATCTAATTCCTTAAATCTATTTGTCACCTCTACTGTATATTCGTCAGGGATATGATTTAGTTCATACCTGAGTGGCCTAGTGCTTTTCCCTACTTTCTTCAATTTAAGCCTAAATTTTGCAACAAGAAGCTGATTATCTGAACCACAATCAGCTCCTGGTCTTGTTTTTACTGACTATATAGAACTTCTCCATCTTTGGCTGCAGAGCACATAGTCAATCAGATTTCTGTGGTGACCGTCTGGTGATGTCCATGTGTAGAGTTGTCTCTTGGGTTGTTGGGAAAGAGTGTTTGCTGTGACCATTGTATTCTCTTGACAAAATTCTATCGGCCTGTGCCCTGCTTCATTTTGTACTCCAAGGCCAAACTTGCCTGTTATCCTGGTTATCTTTTGGCTTCCAACTTTAGCACTCCAATCCCCCATGATGATAAGCACATCATTTTTTGGCGTTGCTTCTAGAAGGTGTTGTAGGGCTTCATAGAACTGGACAACTTCATCCTCTTCAGCAGCAGTGGTTGGGGCATAGACCTGGATTACTGTGATGTTGAAAGGTTTGCCTTGGATTCGAACTGAGATCATTCTGTATCCCAAGACTGCTTTTCCTACTCTCTTATTGATTACTAGAAATTAAGCCCGCTGTGCTGTGAATACAGTGGGCGCTAGCTGGGGCAGCGTGACGGTGCGGGCGGCTGTGCGGGTGCTCCTGATTGGTCCCCTCCAAGTTTTTATCCCAGACAGGCCCCGCCCTAACTCCTCCCCAGGATCCCTTAGCCTTTTATTTAATCCGCTCCGCAGGAGCAGTTAAAGATGAAGGCTACTCCATTTCTTCTGCAAGATTCTTGTCCACAGTAGTATACCTGATGGTCATCTGCATTAAATTCACCCATTCCTGTCCATTTTAGTTCACTGATTCCTAAAATGTTGATGTTCAGTCTTGTCATCTCTTGTTTAACCACGTCCAGCTTGCCTTGATTCATGGATCTGACGTTCCAGGTTCCTCTGCACATACTGAACTACTAATTTATTATTGCTTGGATGGAGGCAACATTTGTTCTCAGTTTTCCCCCAAGTACAACTTTGAGAGAGTGACAGAAACTTGTCTGTGAATGGAAAAGGAAGGGACCGATTACAGTGAAATCACAGCAAGTGTCTGTCTGGTGATAGGATGTTCCCCAGGTTTGCAAGGGCAACTCATCTTGATAGAGACGAGCCACATACACACTGCAACAGCTTTGCCTGGTAATGTGGCCTCAACCAGAGCGAGCATCACAGTAGGTTTGATAGCCAGGCTTATTATTTCTTTTAAACGTGTACATATGTTTCTACAAAAAAAGAGTATTTTTGCATAATGTCTGTATCTTTTCACTTTTCTGTTTGTCATATTTACACATGCATTTTTGGGGATAACGCACTGCTGTGTTTTTTTTACCTGTATATATTTTCAGTGGTAATTGCCTTTCTTTCATGGACAGGTAATGGATAAGTAATTATAATAATGATTATAGTCATACAATAAGACTTATAATTTCTAATAATGTATTATGTAATTTGCTGCACATTTTGGTACAGAAATGAATTATAATAATTTCTGGTTAATTATGCAATTTTAAAATTACAAATACAAAAAAGGCATGACCATCAAATTAATAGAGCTCTATATGTAGCACATGCTGAAGCTCCTAATCACATTACAGCCTTCATTACATTTCCATCATTATTTAATGCTACATATTCCAGGCAAGAAGACAAGACAAGCAAGATTCTTAACACAAGGTGCTATTTTTCTGTTGCCCTTATAGCTCCTTGTCTGTCTGGTCTCCTCCATCTTTCTTTCCTTCTCTTTCTCTGCATTTTCCTTTCAGCATTATGTGCTTGAGTCCTCCCATCAACAGATTGCAGTCTTTATACTCAAGGGCATGGTAGTGCCCAGACTTTCGAGTTAAAGGTGTTGGTCGGACACCAATGGCCTGTCCATCTTTAAATCTAAACCCCAAAGCCAATCCCTCTTCATCAAATTAATGCTTTCAGAAAAGGATCCCATTAAACTTGCCAGGGTAGCCGATGCCCTTGGATGCATATTCCAAATAAATAACTTAAGTTTGCAGGACCAGGAACATAATATTGTTTAGTCTGAGTCTGAGTCTGGCCTGTCCATCTTACATTAAATACCATATTGACAATCCAGGAGTGACAGCTGCATGACCATGATGTTTCACACAGAATGGTATATGCGATATCTGGTGGGTAATCATGACGACATCCCACTGGTGGGCGTGTCTGCATCCAATAATAAAAAGAAAATAAAAGAAACAAAGGATAATAGCTTAAATATAAAAATGAAATATAGCTTATATATATATATATATATATATATATATATATATATATATATATATATATATATATATATATATATATATATATATATATATATATATATATATATATATATATATATATATATATATATATATATATATATATATATATATATATATATATATATATATATATAAATGATTTTGGACAAACAAATGAAGCATAACTATCAGAACAGAGCACACATATACACACAAACCAGCAGCTAGAGAAGGTAGGGTCCACAATCAGATATAAGCAGATAGTAATATGGAATGATGTGTGTTTTTGAAAAGGCAGATTTCTCCCTGCTGAATAGTGGTACCTATTCTATAATCCAATGTGCAGTCATAGTCATATAACTCACATTCACTAGTATGGTTTCATAATGTCCATCCCAACAGTTAAGAACCTCTTCTTCATCAATGCTTGCTGCGCCCCTACGTCCAGGAGTGAGACAGCTGACAACCAGACACATGGCTTTTTCAGTGGTGGCATGGCATCCTACCTTTGAATTGCTCTTTATTTTGAGGTAGGGTAGTCAGCCTCCAGGCAGGCCTGGAGATCTCCCAGAATTTGGAAAAAAGTGCTTAGTTCCCTGAGAGAAAAAGGACTCCTTTCGAAGGAGGAATCTATGACCATCTATGCACTGGGAACTTCACTGCCCCAGCTCCCATGCAGGAGCACAAATCAGGGGCGGATGAGTCGCATCGGGCCAACATGTGAGTGCAGGAAGAGGTGGGACAACCTGCCATGACTAGACCTCCAGCCTGCAGCCTGGCATGAAACCTCCAGTGCATAAACGGTCTATGCCATTATACCCCACTACCCCATAAGTCCTACTTCTCCCCAAACTCCACCTACCCCAGTCCCCAAATGTCCAGGAATTGCAGATTTGGCAACTCTCCTTTGAGGTTCATCTGACACTTGGCTTACTTTCCTTTAGGCACCAGATGGAAACATTTGTCTTCACCCAGGCTTTTAATGAAAGGGATTCATTTTTTATGGTTTGCTGAGCCTTTTAAAATCAACATAATTTTAGACTGTTTTTTTTAATGCTGCTTTTATGTGTTTTTTACTGGTTTTTATTGGCTTGGCTTATTTTTAATTAACTTTTAGGTATTGTTTTAGTTGTGGGCCATCCTGTGCATAATCTGGTGAGGTGGCATACATATTTTCTAAACAAATAAATGTATAGTGTGTACACTGAATGTGCACAGGGGGGAGCTGGAGCATACCTGTTGGCCCTACATCTGTGCTATGTGTGTTGAATTGCAAGCCTGCAAAGACATATAGATTCATGCAAGGAACCTAGAATAACCAATTGTAGATTTTTAATGTATGCACGTTTAACTTTGTACTTATATGTGGAGCAATCTTATCCAGTGCATCTAAATTCATCTGAAACTATGTGGGTTGCCATCTCAAATTCTGATCATGGAAGAAGAGCCTAGCAATAGACTGGGGTTCAAGTGTTAGATGTATTCTATCTTTTTTCTTTGACAGTAAGGGATATATACTTTCAAGAACATGTGTTCCTATACATATTCTTCTGTGCAAAAAATATACTTCCCAGTCTCATGCAGACAAGTGTGTGCATGCAGATCTCTACACAGCTTCTGTAGAATGTGTGAACGTTGGGATGAGGCTAGAGGATACAATATCATGCTCCCCTTTGTGTGTCTAATATGTACATGATTAACAAATGTATTTGATAATTGGGAGTTTGGCTACATAAGAACTGAGGTGCAGATGCTGGACTTCAAGAGCTTTGGTGACGTCATCAGCCGCTATGGATTTTTTTTGAAAAATAACATCATAGAGGGGACTTTCTGTCTAGATACTATTGTTTCACGTTATTTCAACACTAGAAATTAAGCCCACTGTGCTGTAAATACACACGGCTGGGGAGGTGCAGTGGGGATAGCGGCCAGGTCCCAGGGCAGGCAAGGGCTGTCGCTGGGCCGAGGGAAAGCAGCTTTCCTGGAGTCCAGTGGCGTGGGGTGACCCTCCTCCCCGGTGGCCATCCCGGCCCTCGGCCGAAGTCCTGGGGTGACTTATGGACTGGAGGGTGCAGCGGTGAGGATGGCGGCTCGGGAGGACTGGGGAGTCTGTGGCGTGGTGTTCGGGAGATGGGCCAAGTAGCCAATGGGGAGGCGTGCTTTGTGCCACTTGGCCCTGGAGTGCCACTCAGAGGAGCGAATCAAGAGCCGCTTCGCGGCTCCTGTTTCGCTCCTCCGAGTTTTTATCTTGGACAGTGCCCGCCCATTCTCCTCCCACTTAGCCCTTAACCTTTTATTTAATACCGCGGAGTGGTTTACAGATGTCCATAGGAGGCATGAGAGTACACGCTATAGTGACCAAAGATTTCACTCTTTTCAAGCACTTGCTGTTGTGTCTGCATGGGACTGGATGGATAGGAATAGGGTTGCCAGGTCCCCTTTGGCCACTAGCAGTGGTTGGGAGGGAGGGTAAAAAACTACTGGATGAAAAACTACTGGAGACTTGGGAGTGGAGCCTGGGGAGGACAGGGATCTTGATGAATCATAGAGTTGGAAGGGGCCATGCAGGCATCTAGTCCAACCTGCCACTTCATGCAGACTCAGCCTAAAGCATTCAGGATAAGTATGTGTCCAGCTGCTGCTTGAAGACTTTCAGTGATGGGGAGCTCACCTTAGGCAGTTGATTCCATTGCTGAACTACTCCAACTGAAATTTCTTGATATCTAGCTGTTATTGTTCTCCATGTAGTTTAAACCCATTACTGTGAGTCCTGTCCTCTGCTGCCAACAGGAACCCTGCCCTCCTCTAAGTGACAACCTTTCAAACACTTAAAGACAACAATCATGTCTGCTCTCAACTTCCTCTGCTCCAGGCTGAACATTCTCAAGTCCCCCAGCCTTTCCTCATAGGACTTGGTCCCAAGGCCCCATGTCATTCACATTGATCTCCTCTGAACCCTCTCAATTTGGTCCACGTCCCTTTTGAAGTGAGGCCTCCAGAACTGCATACAGTACTCCAGCTGGGGCCTGACCAATGCAGTATACAGTGGGAATAAGACATCTTGTAATTTTGATGTGATGCCTCTGTGAATACAGTCCAAGACTGCATTTGCTTTTTTTACTGCCACATCACAATGACTGCTCATATTCAGCTTAACAGTCCACAAGTACACCAAGATCACATTCACACACAATGGGTACAATGTCATAGACCCCACCGTTCAACATATGTTTTCTTCAGAAAAACTGACCTCTGTAGTCTGAAGGTGAGCTGTAATTCAGGGGCATCCCCCGGTCCCACCCAGAGGCATCCCTAATTGGGAATGTGATGGTTATGGTGGGTGGGGGTAAGGATTATTAAGATCTGAGACTGTTCTGATTCCCAGCAGACATCATATTTGCCACTAAGTAGGGAGGTGGGACTTGTGCTGCTTATTCACAATAGTTGCCTGACATGCTGACATCAGCCAGTCTTCTCAAACTAGAATATCACATAAAAATATTCCTGAAAGCAACAAATCTGTCTTTGTGTTTCTGGTTGTCCTTTGTGTTGCAAGTTGTTCTTGCTTCCTTTGACAGAGTGGCTCATTGAGTTACCACAAGCTAGTAGGTGGAGATCCCTGAGGGTTGGCAGAATTTTGAGGAAATAACTGTTTACAATAATCTGGAATCAGAGACTGCTTTAATCAGGGGAAGGGGCTGGGAACGATGCCTTTGTGAGGGGTCCAGCACCATTGCTCCCATTCTGCATCTCATTTGCCACCTCTTTTTTCCGAATTAGATGCAGCTCACTGAACTGACCTTTTAAGGAAATCTGAACTTCATTATTAATTTGGCCTAGATGGTCAAGGACCTTGATCTAGATGGCCCACTGGCCTGATCTTGTTAGCTCTTGGCAGCTCAGTAGAGTCAGCCTGGGTTAGTATTTGGATGGGAGACCACCAAGGAAACTCAAGGCTGCTATGCAGACATGGCAAACCATCTCTGTTTGTCTCTTGCATTGAAAACCCTTGATGGCACTTTGCAAATACAGATGGCTAAGGATGGGGATCTCTTGCTGAATGCTTTGTCTCTGGGTGCCTACCAAGTATTCATTGTGCTGAATATCTCACCTGAAATTGCTGGTGTTTTTGTTTGTTTTTTGCTTAGTGTTGTCATCTTTATTTACTGGCTTTGTTCCTGTGCTTTAAATACCTGCTGGATGCAAACTTAGCACATGAAATGTTTCCCTTCACTTTTTCTCCACCATGCAAGGAAGACTCTCCATTCTTACATTTCTGCATGACAAGCTAGTGTTAAGGGCATATAGGGAGTGTGAGAACAGTTACAGCCTTCTTTTCTGACAGAGAAGAGTTGGTTCTTATATGCCGCCTTTCTCTACCCGAAGGAGTCTCAAAGCGGCTTACAGTCACCTTCCCTTTCCTCTCCCCACAATAGAGACCCTGTGAGGTAGGTGAGGCTGAGAGAGCCCTGATCTCACTGCTTGGTCAGAACAGCTTTATCAGTGCTGTGGCCAGCCCAAGGTCACCCAGCTGGCTGCATGTGGGGGAGGAGTGGGGAATCAAACCCAGCTGACCAAATTAGAAGTCCACACTCCTAACCACTACTCCAAGCCAGAGGCTCCTGGCCATTAATAACAGCATGCTAGGAAGGAATCAGCTGCTAAGTGAAAGATGGGATGGCAAGGGGGGAGGGAACTGGAGGGGGAGGGAGCCTGTTTGGCAGGGTTAAGATGGAGGTTGGGACAGTCAGAGCTTAAAGATCAGGAGAGAAAGGAAGGAGAGGCATGGACCTTAGGAAAGCAGAAGGGGAGGTTAGCTCAGACTCTGCTTGTCTGGAACTGGAATTGTCATTTATTTATTATTTGATTTATTATCTGCTGCTCTCGTAAAACATCTTGCAGCGAGTTACAGAATAAGAAACCCACATCACATAAATAAAATTAAAAGCATTAACATTACAAATAGTAACTCAGGTAGTGAGAAAAAAAGCAAACTCATCCTACTCCCCCCCCCCCCCTCCCCACTCAGCCTCCACTGTCTCAACAGGGCACAGATTTCCAGGGGTGCCGAATCATTCTAATCTGAGGAAGGAGCCCAGTGGATCTTCTGTGCCCTAGCCTCAACCAAAAACCTGGCAGAAGAGTTCCATTCCTGTGGAACCAAGAAAACTCCTTCAGGGCCCTCAGCTCTTTTGGGAGCCCATTCCACCAGGTTGGAGCCAGGACCAAAAAGGCAGATTAGTATCTGCAGAGGGCAGAGCCCTATGGGGAGAATAAGGCATCTCATGTAGGTTGTGGAAGAACCATGTAGGTTGCGGCAGGTTGTGGAAAGCAAAACCAACCCAAAATGCTGAGGTTAGTGAGCCCCCCTTTTCTTACCATGCCAGGAAAATGAAATGCCTCTAAAACAAGTATGCAATGGGGAAGGAGATTGTTAATTCTTCTGAGTAATATTTGATTGAATAGCAGGAAATGTCTGGGCTGCAAAAGATCCCTGTGAGTGGAAGGGAATGCTGAGTTACTGTCATGTAAACACATCATGGCTTGGGTCTGTGGAGCCCCAAAGAATCTGTAAAAAAAACCCTCAAATTGGAAGTTGGAACCAGGCAGTTTCCTCTTACAATCACACATATTGCTTTATACTTTTTGGTGTGAACAATGTCAAGCAGTTTTGGAGAGCCAACATATTAATTTCCCAAATAAAGCAAACAGGATTCTTGGTCTAATGCAAGATGGATTTTCCTGCACATGTGGTTCCATAAGGCCCCAAGATCTGGAGAGCTTTAAAATCATGACTCTCATCAGGGACGACTAAGGTTAGCTAAGTCCTGTAGCTACATTCCTGTAGCTGTAATTCAGAAACTGTGACATCCCTGGATCTTTTGCAGTATGTTTCATAGGAAATTACACCATGTCTTCTCCAGGATGTCAATTTACAGTTGCCACTGATTCAAATGGGTAGCTGTGCTGGTCTAAAGTAGCACAATTGGTTTTATTGTGCTACTTCAGATTTATTCAAGGCGTGAGCATTCGAGTACAAGCACACTTCATTTTCATCTCTTCTGGATAGGGAGTTCATAGTCTGAGGAAGAGTGCTTGCACTCGAAAGCTCATGCCTTGAATAAACCTTAGTTGGTCTTGAAGGTGCTACTGGACTCTGATTTTATTGAGTTGCCACTGAATTAGTCAGAAGAGCCTTTAGCAGTAACCTGTTCTTGTGCCTTTATGCAGCTAGAAGTGATGCTGTGATGTCACTGCAATGACACTGCCTCCCATTATTTTTTCTGCTGAGAGCAGCAGTAGGAAGTTGGAGGCCACAGGAAGGAGGTCTCACACTATAGGTCTCCTTCTTTGTTGGTGAGTTCTCCATTTGCTATGGTCCAAACCCCAGATAATTTGAAAATTCTTCAGGTTTGTTCTAGGCCATTTCTTGTGGGTGTAGGGGAAAAACTAGCTGGTGGTTATAGTTCAAGCTAATTATCACTAGAGGAATTCTCTGCAGAAGAGCACTATTCTGCAATGGTCAGGCTGTGTCTTAAAGCTCCGGGTACCTTACCATAAAATCTTTGAATCTACAGTATTTTCACTCTTTCTTTTCCACCCACCAACAAAATGCTGCCGTTCTAATTGCTTACACATACCCTTCAGGTAATAAGCCTAAATCAGTTGCACCTCCTAGCTTCCTATGCATAGTGCTAATCTGGGTATCATTCTCATGGGGGCTTTGATAGGACAAAGGAAAGATTAGAGCCTCAATGAATAAAGGACTTGGGCAGCTCATAGGCATCCCTCTTCCCACTCAGAGAGATGAAAAGTGCACATTCTCTGGGAAACAGCAGGGGCAGCAGCTTGCTTGCTTTGCTTTCTCATTCTTTAACTTGATGCAAAGCTGACTACAGAATTGCTTTCAGCTGCTTCTGTAATTGCCCACAGCAGGGCAAAATGGGTCCTTTTCTTACTGGGCAATATAGCCTGTGGTTTGAGGGGCTTTATAGAGGCCAACTGGTCCATGAAAATTTTAAAAACGAACTTCTACTTGCAAGCCAAGCCTATCAGTATTGAACTGTGCAAGTAGGCTATGAACCGTGCAGCAGCCTGATTCTCTCCTGTTTCATGTTTTGTAACACACACTCGGAATATTGTTCAAAGACAGCGGGATCTGGCCTACCTTTTCTAATGATTTAGCCTCTCAGGGCCTGTGCAGTGACATGAATAATGAATACGTCCAGATAGGGGAGTGTTAATTCCATTCTGTCAATTAAACACCTTGGGCTCAGCCATTTCTGGTTGACAAATTTGGGAAGAGTAAGGACTAGAAAGGGAAGGATAATAGGAGCTAGAAAAGGTAGTGTCTACACTGGGAAGGAGAAATTAAATAGAGGTTATTAGCTGCTGTCTGATTTATATGCTCTGATGGAAATGACCTTATGCTGTTGAGGGAGCAGCCAGCTATTCCTAATTGAGGCATGTTGCTGGAGCAAATGCTGGTAGCTCTGAGGCTGGGGGTATATCATAGTGTGAATAAGATGTCATGCCAATGCTGATCCTGACTCTGTTTTCACTCCTGCTCAGGCATTTGCATGTATTTTTCTCATCAGAATGTGCATATTTTGGGAGAAGCAGTCTCTCTTTTCTGTTACCATGCAATACTGTCTGATGACACTGTTTTGTGCAGCTTTATTTCTTTGGCCCTGGAAGATTGGATTGAACTCTCAAAAGGACGGAAGGGAAGCTCTCTCTTTTCTTAGGGACAAATATGCTACCGGAGGCAAATACCTGCTGTGACTAGTAGTGAATGAACATCCCACTGCTCAAATGACAATTTGTTGCGAATTGTGAGCAGCATCCCCAAATAATTTGAGAGAGATGTTTAATTTTTTATGAAATGCTGTTCTAAACTGGACTGCAAATACTTTATGTATGTATTCTTGCCCTCCCACTTAGGAACTGTGTATAGAAGTAGGCACATGATCCCAGTCTGAAGTCATTTGGCTTCACTCCTGACTACTTTCCTCCCAAAACACCCCACAGAGTTTAGAGAAAGTAACCAAGCTGCCCCAATCTTTCTGTGACGGTTGCTTGGCATGCTCATATTGCCAAATCTAGACATTTTTTTGGAGTAAAGGAGATGGGCAATTTGGCTGTGTAATATTTTTGTCTGGGTTGCCTAATTAGCATAGCAGGAAGAAAGCTGAATGTACTAAATTATAATGCATCAATGGATAAGACTTTTTCATTTGGAATTTTAAGGGCAATAGAGAAGTCATTGGGTGCCTTTGTGGAGGGCGTTCCAGAAGAATGGTATCACCATGGAGAAGCTCCTATCTTCAGTAATTATATTACTTACCTCTGAAGCTAGAGATATCCAAAGAAAGTTCAGGATAGAATGTCAGCAATATGCAGATAACACCTACTTCTGTATTTCATTAGCCAAGCCTTTGGATGCACCTGGCTTCATTCTGAACTGGTTCTTCAGATGGCTAAGGTAGAACAAATTGAAGCTGAACGCAGACTAGAGAGAGGGAATGCTGGTTGGGAAGGCTGCTGTTCTAGAGGAACTGAATCGACTTGTTCTAGATGGAGGGGTGTTGCATATTTCATAGCAGGTTAAGAGCATGAGGGGTACTCATGGACCCTGCCTCGCTGGTTTGAAAAGCAGGCTGGCATGGTGGCCAAGGGTATCTTCTATCAGCTGCATCTGATTTCCAACTCGTTCCATTTTCTTGCATCCTAGAGCAGGGGTAGAAAACCTGTGGTCCTCCAGATGTTCATGGACTACAATTCTCATGAGCCTCTGCCAGCATTTGCTGGCAGGGGCTCATGGTAATTGTAGTCCATGAACATCAGGAGGACCACAGGTTGACTACCCCTGTCCTAGAGGACAGTAGAATCCTTTCTGGTGTCAGTTATCTGAGAGCCGGTTTGGTGTAGTGGTTAGGAGTGTGGACTTCTAATCTGGCGTGCCAGGTTCTATTCTGTACTCCCCCACATGCAACCAGCTGGGTGACCTTGGGCTCACCACGGCACTAATAAAGCTGTTCTCAATGAGCAGCGCTCTCTCAACTTCACCCACCTCACCCACTGTTGTGGGGAGAGGAATGGGAAGGTGACTGTAAGCCCCTTTGAGCCTCCTTCGGGTAGGGAAAAGCGGCATATAAGAACCAACTCTTCTTCTTCTTCTTCTTCTTCTTCTACTACTACTACTACTACTACTACTACTACTACTACTACTACTACTACTACTATAGGGGGAATACCTGGAATGTCCCTTCTTAACCCTGTGTGGTAGTTTGCCCCAAACAAAATCCCTAGTTTTAAACTTGTGATGTCTAGATCCCTTGTTATGACCAATGTTTATACTTACCTTGTTTTGCTTTAACATGTACAGAGCTATATCAGGTGGTTTGCAGAAAAAGGAGAGTCCTGGGGAAGTTGTTAATCTGGCATTAGCCTTCTGTCCTCCCAGCAATTCAAAGGCTGATGCACCTGTCTCAGAGTGTGAAGTAATCCAGTAAACAAACAGTATCTCCCATAAAGCTGTTGGCCATGGTTTTGCTTGCTTCCCGGAGACTTGTAGACACTTATTTACCAATTTGTTCATTCTTTCAATGAGACAGTTGGCTCTTAGGTTACATAAAGAAATAGTTTTGTGCTTAATACAGTTGGTGTGAATGTACATTTGCATTTTTGGAAGAGATTAGTTGTACCCTATTTTCTGTCACAGGAAATTTAGAGACTTATACCTAGAAAAAAACCTGAAGACACATGCCCGGGGTAACTTTAGCAGCAAATGCAACTTCAGGCCATTTTGAATGAAAGTTCACCATTACTATGCCAAATCTTTGGGTTAGCAGCTGATCTTAAAATGGTACCATTAAGCTAATTTCTCTGGTTATTTCATTGGTGTTAAAGGGATACAAAAGATTTTCTATGACTTATCATTATGGGCATAAACTATAAAATTCCTAGCCAAATCTTCAACTTGTTTTTTTTATCATTGGTCACCAGAAGTTTTGCTGTAGTCATCTTTTGGCCAGAGTCATCTCCAGATGATCTTCATGGGAAAGGCAAATAAAATATTCTTGCAGTCCTGGAGCTTGGGCTGGGCAGGGTTGTGCGACTGGTCTGAGAGACTTTCTCCTACAGGGCAGTCCCAGCACCAGCAATCCCAGCAATTGGATGTGTTGGTCCGGGGTGGGGTGTGGTCAAGGGCTTGGCTATCTGACTGGTGACCATTTGCCTAATGCATTGGCAGATACCCTGTTGGGGCTCCTAGAGGTGGTCATGGCCTGGGTGCTGCAGTATCCCAGGATTCTTGTCCTGAGGGATTTCAATGTCCATTCAGAGGAACCCTCCTTCAGTCATAACCCATACCTGGTTGTTACTGGCCCAGCCTATAAAGCAGGGCACACCCTGGATTTGATCTTTGCCTCAGGGGTGGATGTGGATCTGATAACCATTAACCCTGTACCATGGTCAGATCAATGTGCCTTGAAGGGCCGGCTTTGTATCCCTTCCCTTCCCTTTGTAGGTATGGGGCTGATTTAGGCTCACTTGTGGAGACTTATGGATCCCAATGAACTCCTGAATGCTCTGTAGGACCCGATGACCCCCAGCAGTTCCTCGATGACCTGGTTGATGACTGGAATAATTATCTATCAGCAGCCATTGATACAGTTTCATCCCAACACCCTCTCTGACCCCAGTTCAAGCCAGCCCCTTGGTATACTGGGAGGTGGCAAGAAAAGTAATAGGAGCTGAGATGGAGTAAGTTTCAAGGAAGACTCACAAATGTTGCAGCAAGAATAACTTACAGGATGCTTCTGAAAACCTATGAGATTACAGTAAAGGTGGTGAAGAGGGACTTGGCCTCCATTGCAACTACACACTCATGCTCAGTGCAATTATTTAGGGTAATTTGGTCCCTTACTGCCCTATAAGAAGGGCACTCAAACTGTAACCAATTGGCACTAAGTTGTGAGGGAAATAAAATGAACAACAATGGTCCTCCCTTGGTATCATTAGATTAGGAAGCTGCTTCCACTGCCTGGATGGGGTGCACCTTATGGCTGTACTTGCCCCCAGGAATTTGGGAGTGATACCTCCTTATCTATGGAGGCTCAGATCACAAAGGTAGCACAAATGGCATTTTCCCACCTGTGCCAAGTTGGCTACTAGTGTCCTATCTGTCCTCAGAAGACTTGGACATGGTGATTCATGCAATGGTCACTTCCAGACTAGACTTCTGTAGCTCACTCTGTGGGCCTTCCTTTGTCTCTGACATGGAATTGAAACTGGTGCAAAACATGGCTGCTAGGGTCCTCAAAAGGTCATCTTGGAGAGCCAATGTCCAGTCTATGCTGAGGCAGCTGCATTGGTTACCAGTTGGCTTCCGGATCAGGTTCAAGGTTTTGGTTCTGACCTTTAAAACCATCTGCAGCCTGGGTCCCACTTATCTGAGGGACCACTTGTCTCCCTATGCCCCCTGCAAAACTCTTTGCTCTGCGGGTATGAATTTGCTGGTTGTTCCTGCCCCCTGGGAGGCATGCCTGGCCTCGACCAGGGCTGGGGCCTTCTTGGTCCTGGCCCCGACATGGTGGAATGATCTCCTGGAAGAGCTGAGGGCCCTGACAGAGCTATCAGCATTCTACAGGGCCTGTGAGATGGAGCTCCATGGTTCGGTTCAGGCTGGGCTAGAAAGATCAGGTCCCTCCCTCTATAGACCTCTAGGCTGGACATTACCAGTAAATACCCTCCAGGCCATTGTGACTGCTGTGGTAGGGTATGAGGGGATGGGATGGGGGAGTTTTTTGTAGTTTGCTTTTTGTAGATTGTTTTTCACTGACAATATTGGTTATATGTACTGGGTTTTATGTGGATTTTAATATTTTTATTGTAAACCACCACAAGCCAGCTGGCTGGGAGTGGCAGTCAAAAATACAATTATAAATAAATAAACACACAGTTGTAATTGTTTTAAGACATTTATTGTATTTATGAATGGCTGAAAACCACCCCAAGATGACAGGATTGAAGTGGTGGTCTATAAATGTAGCAATAAATAAAATTCAGAGTGGTAAAAATTTGATCATCTTTGAGAATGAGCAGTATTACATTCATTTTGGCAGAGGATGACAATCCACAATATTTGAGTTGAGGTGGTGACAGGTAGAGTAGTATTAGGTTCCAGAATAATTTAGAGATCCCTTTGATGGCTCCAATCTAGTATGGAAATGCCCTTTGGGACCACATAAACCTTTCCATGAGCCTTATAACCTTTGTATTGAAGAATAGCGGTAAAGAAGTCTTTCATAGCAATGGGAGATACCCATATCACCCAAGGCATATATCAGAAGAATGTGGAGGCAGGCAATTAGCAGCAAATAGCACTGAGTGAGGGGTTGTGGAATTATAGTATACAGGGAGCCAGGTTCTGCTAGCATCCTAATCATTGACTTGCACCAGATCATATGGAGAAAGATATACTTCTCAGTAGCAGGTTCTGTCACACTGTTAACTGCAGACTTACAGACTCCAGAGAAATGTCCTTTTAGTTACACTTCTTCCCTTCTTGCAGAACATCCAGTAAAATCTTCTTTGTGGCTAGGATAACCACACAGATAGCAATGATAGGTATGCTGGGGTTGCAAAGGAGAGGTATTTGCTCTTTCTTTCTTTCTTTCTTTCTTTCTTTCTTTCTTTCTTTCTTTCTTTCTTTCTTTCTTTCTTTCTTTCTTTCTTTCTTTCTTTCTTTCTTTCTTTCTTTTTCTAGACCTGTTGCTAACATTTCTATTCTGTATAGCCTGAATGTCTACTGGCTTAAGGATTACTGATTGGGAGAACAATGATTTAGCATGGTGGAGAGCACCTTCTACCTTTTGGGTAATTTCTATTGATTTTGCCAAGTCGGGCCCTTTTGTCATAGGAAGCTTTTCTTGGAGTTTAAAATTATTTGTCTTCATGACCACTTGGCCTCTGATCATCTCATCTGTAAAATTAGCAAATTCACAGGGTGCACAGCACTGCTCCGTATTGATCAATGAGCTCATGCAGCAAGTGTGAACATGAAAAGAACTTGAAAAGAACTTTTGGATACAACATTTAATAATTTATTTAATTATTTATTTATATTTATATTTTTATACCGCCCTTCCCTACGGCTCTGGGCGGTTTACATAAAACATTTTTCAACATTCACATAGAACACTATCAAAATCAATATCAAAATCAATATAACAATAACAGCAACGTATCAACTGGAACAATTAGAACGGCACTTCAACAATAACTTGACAATCCCTCAGTTGGTTCGTTCCCTCAGTCTGGGGGGCACCTGTAGGTGTTATGGCTCAGTCGGCCCCACCAAATGCCTGGTGGAAGAGCTCCTTTTTGCAGGCCCTGCGGAACTGTGGAAGTTCCGGCAGGGCCCTGATCTCTTCGGGGAGCTCATTCCACCAGGTGGGGGCCAGGACCGAGAAGGCTCTGGCCCTTGTTGAGGCCAGACGTGCCTCTTTAGGGCCAGGGATCCGTAGCCAGTTGGAGGTGGCGGAGCGTAGAGCTTTAATGGGTTAAAATGATCATATAGAGTAGAATCTTGTGTCAATTCAGTGACTGGAGAAAGATGTGTGGAGATTTTCTGTCTTTCCGGACCCAGGGAATGCAAAAGCAGTGCTCTCCCCAATTTTCTGGGGTAAAGTCAGTTGTTTCTAAAGCCAAGAATTAATTACTGAAAGAGGACTTCTGTTGTTCCCATGGAAATGGAGGGTCTCCAGGGCAGTCATTAAGAAAAGTGGCAGAAGAATTGGTACCATTGTAGCATTGCTGAAAACAACCTGTGAACTTGCAAGGAGCTGAACACTTGGAGCACAAAAGTAAATTTCTGGGCCCAGGAATAAGTGGCTGGTCTTTCGAAATGCCATGCTTAGGAAATTAGACCGCATCGCCATAGGAAAATAAGCTCTATATAGTCACTTGTTGTGTCCATAAAGTCAGTAGCAATTAGGCAATGGGAAAAAGAGACCTCCAGGAGTTTCCTGAAACCTTGCAGCAGCAAAATCTGAAGGAAGCCTTTACTGTGCATTCAGAACTGAATGCAGTCTCTCTGTGGTTCACTATCTTGTGGCCAATTTGTTTTGTACTTTTATGCAGGCAAGGAGACAATGCACAAAGCAGGATCCTTAACATCAGGTTTTATTATTCTGTCCCTCTACTTTCTCCGCCAACTTTGCTTTCTTCCCTCACTATAGTTAGCCCTAGTTGGCCCGGCAACAGATTACAGTCTTCCTAACAGGACCAACTTCTAAACTTCAACCATGAAATAACTGGCAAAACTCAACAAGAAACTAATCCTGCCTCCTTCAAGATGGCTAGAACAGTCTGTTTGTGAAGGAAGCATTTAGTGCCCTCTTACCTGAAATGATCACAGTCCCCTAGCAAAAACTAAGAAAGACAAACGAAGGCAAAGTTTGTGTACATAGGTGGAAGGCTGTTTCTCTAATCCATATATTTGGACTGCTTGAATATGTTCAAGCAATAGAGAGAAGGTAGCTCCAGCATGATTTCTCTGCATTCCCTGAAAGGGCCCCCATCCTTGCCTACAGCAGCAACAGATCTGACAATCCTAGCTGAGAATGACCTTCCCACCCACAACCAGCACCCAGCTGCCCTGGATGGCAGCCATTAGAGGAATGGCAGGATGTAGTGAGGCATCCTTCTATGGCATTTTGAATCAACCACAGCTGAGAGATGCCTTTATAGCTTCAGTGACTACAGATGGGGCCATTGTGCTGACATCCAGCTCAACCTCCTTTCCATGGAAGATGTTTAATGCCAATTGTACTTTTGTATTCATGAAGTACTTAGCAGATATTTCACCCACATCATACCCTTTAGTACTCAAAATAGCTCCACTGGATAGTAATGTTCTATATTTGTTGTCATCACCGCCACAGGGCAGGCAAAGCTACTAAAATCTACCATGCATCCTCAGATAGAATGTGAACTATAATACATGCTAAATGAAGGATGTTGTGGCAGCTATGAGATCCTTTACCTCTCCTGAGACACCTGATAAATAAGAAATGCTTAGATTTCAGACTTGGAGCCAGTCATGGAATGGCAACCAGGAAGCAGGGGAGCATATATAAATGGTCATAGCCTAGTAGGGTGAGACAGAACTGTTAGAATAAATATTCTATATGCTGGAATGGCTTGCCCACGCAGTGCCAATCCATATCTGAATCACTAGATCAGTGTTTTTAACACAAATCCCAAAAAACATTCTAGGAGCCTAACCTAGCCATAACTTCAAAAAGAGCCACAGTCTCTGACATGCCATGTTACAACAGTGAATTCAGTTTCTGAATATAAAGGAGGATAACCTCTACAATTGCCTGCTGCTACAATGTGCAGTGAGTACATATTATTGCAAGCCTTCAGCTGCTGAGCAATATTGTCCAGAAATAACGTTGTGTCTGTGTCACAAGGCCATTAAAACAACGGTATCTCAGGTAGAAAGCATACAAAGCAGTAAACAATTGTAATAATGATAATGAAGAAGAAGAGTTGGTTCTTATATGCCGCTTTTCTCTACCACATTGCTCAGAATGGGTAACAACATTTAAAATATACAAAAATCACAAAGATTAAAAATTCTAAACGCTTATATTTTTTTTCCTGATCCCCCCAACTAATATTTCCCAGACATGTTTTTTTTTTCCTAGTAAGGAGCCAGACTTCCAGCAGTGATGCCAGCCTTTATTGGTCAATGTTTTGTTTTTTTTGGCTTCTCTCGTAAGACTGATTGAATAATTCTATTTTACAGGCCCTGTAGAACTGGTTGAGGTCTCACAGAGCCCTGATCTCTCCCAGGGACTGCATTCCATCAGGCTGGCAGCAAGGCTAGAAAGGCCCTGGCCCTGCTCAAGGCCAGTTTTACCTCTCTCAGGCCAGGCACCCTGAGCAGACATTGCTCTGAAGACAGTAGTGCTCTTGGGGGATTATAAAGGAAAAGACAGTCCCATAAGTACACTGGTCCCAAACCATTTAGATCAGTGGTCCCCAACCCCCGGTCCGGGGACCGTTCCCGGTCCGTGGATCAGTTGGTACCGGGCCACGGCTCCTCCTCGTCCTTCTTCCCAGCTGCTGCCTTGGGGGCTGCCCTGCCACTCTGCCGCTGGCGCACCTTTGGTTCTCTCCAGAGGTCACCATGACTGGGGCTCCCCCTCGGCGTGGCACTGCATAGCTGCTGCTGGTAGCGCCCCCAGCGGGCGGTGGGAAAGCAAGTAGAGCAGGGGCTCTGACGGCGGTGACATCCCTTGACAAAAGACTATCCCCCCCCCCGGGCCTCAGTAAAATTGTCAAGTGTTGACCGGTCCCCGGTGATAAAAAGGTTGGGGACCACTGATTTAGATTACAGATCAAGTTACATATATGCAATATACAATTAAGGAGTAAAACATGAAGTAAAGCTCCAAAATATATTTATTATTTCGATTTTTAGCCCGCCATTCCCAATTGGCTCGTGGTGGGTTGCATAATCCCACAATTGTGG
This sequence comes from Paroedura picta, assembly GCF_049243985.1. Classification (NCBI taxonomy): domain Eukaryota; kingdom Metazoa; phylum Chordata; class Lepidosauria; order Squamata; family Gekkonidae; genus Paroedura; species Paroedura picta. Next base: position 95,959,798 of record NC_135372.1, on the reverse strand, counting down.
AACAATAAAACATAAAACAATAAAACAATAACCATTAAACCCCCATTAAAATCCAATATCCAGATGGCAAGTCCCTGCTCAATATGACTATATAACTATCAGAGGCAATCTGGGGTATGATGTTCAGAGCCAGATGATATCACTCTGACCAGAGAGGGGGCCACAATTTGACTCTAGCTCTGGCCCCGACCATATAGCTGATCAAAGAGCTCCATTTTGCAGGTCCTTTGGAAGGCAGAAAGCTCTCTGAGGGCCCGCAGCTCCACTGGGAGCTCATTCCACCAGGTAGTGGCCAGGTCTGAAAAGGCCTGGCCCTGGTCGAGGCCAGGCGAGCCTCCCTGGGGCCAGGAATGGTCAATAAGTTAGCATTTGCAGAGTGTAAAGCCCAGCCAGGGATGTATGGCACCAGGTGGTCCCTCAAATATGTGGGTCCCAGACCATGGAAGGCCTGAAAAACCAACACCAAGACCTTGAAATTCACCTGGGCTACAACTGGTAGCCAATGCAGCTGCCTCAGCACTGGCTGAATATTGGGCCCTCCAAGATGTTCCAGTGAGGACCCTAGCAGCCGCATTCTGCACCGGCTGCAATTTCTGGATGAGGGACAAGGGCAGGCCTGCATAGAGCAAGTTACAGAAATCAGTTATAGATGTGACCATTGCATGGATCACCATGGCTAGATGCTCAGAAGAAAGGTAGTGAACCAGTAGTCGGGCCTGGTGAAGATGGTAAAATGCCAGGCCAGCTACTTTCTTGACCTGTGCTTCCATAGTTAGGGAGGCATCTAAGGTCACCCCCCAAGTTCCTGATAGACAGTTGCATCCCTGCCAGGAGGGATAAACATGTTGCCTGGTCCAATCCTATCCTGCCCAGCCACAGGACCTCAGTCTTGGAGGGGTTGAGTATCAGGCTCAAGTATTTGGTAGGGTGGAGAATGAGACATTGTCATTATCCCTCCCCTCCCAAGAAGAAACTAAGTTTCTGCTTCTCCCTGTATGTCTTGCATGACAGGACACCTTCCCAGGTTGTTTGATTCTGAAGCCTTTGCACTTGCAGCTGTCATCTCAGTAGGGAGCCCCAGTCAAACCGGTCCCTGATTGATGCTGGAGGCAGTAAAAGATTATCTATCTGCAATCAAGAGAACATTTTACTGGTGTGCTTCTGTGAGCTTCAGCAGCTCCCACAGAGCCCTTAATGCTGGAGATTAAACCCTGACCTATGTTTGACAACATACATTAACCCCACCATAAGGAGAAGAATCCCAAGAGCCCTACATTGCCAAGTCATTTGCAGTGTAACAGAGCTTTGTTGTAAAATCTGGGTGGAAAAGGTACAGGACCGGCAGTCATACAAATGGTTGCTTGGATCTTACTCTTGGGACAGCTTCAAATGTTTCGGATTCTATATTCATTTGTTTATTCACAAAATTTATACCTCACCCTTCTGCCCAATCAGAACCACTAAGGCAGCTAACAAGTACAAAAAAACCCCCTTATAAACAGTACATCCAAAACCTGGTTAAAAGCAAAGCTAAAATACATCTATGAAACACAATTTAAATGTAAAAGAGGAAGGAAGATCCATTTACCCTGTGATAGAAGATAATGAAAGGAATCAACAGGCAAATACCCCCTAGAGATTGAGTTCCATCATTCTGGTACCTCAGGTGAGAAAGTTCTCTCTTGGGCAGCCAACCATCTAAGCTCAGAAAGTGGGGGCACCTGGAGCAAGGCCTCAGAAGATGACCATAGTGGTCAAATAAGTTCATATGGAAGTAGGCAGTCCTAAAGCTATGCTGGTCCCAAACTGTATAGGACTTTAAAGATTAATGCCAGTACCTTGAATTGGTTCATGTGTGTAAATTGCCATCAAGTCCCAGCTGACTTATGGTGACCCTATAGCATTTATTAACAGGTGATGATTTGCCATTGCCTGCCTTCCTCTGCCTGGCGTCCTTGGAATTCCTTGATGATCTCCCATTCAAACACTAACCAGGGCTGACCTTATTTAGCTTCCAAGATTTGATGAGATCAGGCTAGCCTCAACTATCCAGATCAGGGTGCTTGAATTGGGCCAGGAAACAAATTGGGAGCCACTGTAACCAGGACATGACTGGCATAATATGTTTGTCACCCACTCCAGTCAACTGCCTGGCTGCAGCAGCCTGTATCAACTGAAGCTTCCAAATACATTTAAAGGCAGCCCTATGTAGGGAATGTTGTAGTAATCAAATCCAGATGTTACCAGAATTTGCAACACTGTGGCCAGATCTTTCTGTCCAGGAAAGCTACACCTGGTTAAAGGTACTCCTGGTCAATGCTGCCACTTGCCTATCTAGCAGTAGATCTAGGTTTAGCAGCATTCAGAAGGTATGGACCTGTTCCTTCATGCAGAACAGGAAGCACTTCACATCACAGGCCAGTTCTTTCTCTCATGGGTGAAACTTCCATCTGGTCAGGATTAAGGGTTTATTAGCTCACATCCACCCAAAATAATGCCTCCAGGCACTGGTTCAGGGTCAGGATCAGCTGGAAATGTGAGGTAGAGCAGAGTGTCATCTGGACCTCTGGATAATCTCACCCAGCAGTTTCATATAGATATTAAAGCATATGGAGACTAAAAGGGACCCATAAGGGACTGCATAGGCACAGGCCGAGGTGCCAAGCAGAATTTACCTAGCATCATCTTCTGAAACCTACCTTTAAGGTAGAACAGAAACCCACAGTCCTTCCCAGTTCCAACTCCAAAATGCGATCCAGAAGGATGCCAGCTATGGTGAATGGTTCTAAAAGCTGCTGAGAAGTTCAGAGGATCAACAGGGTTGCACTCCTCCATCTATCTCCCAGTGCAGCCCATCTATGAATGGTATTTCTATTCTATGTCCAGGCCTAAGCCATTTGAGGAAGAATTCATGCAGTTCACTTCATCTAGGCAGTTGTTCAGCCATTACACATTCAAGATCCTAACTCAAGAATGGAATGTACTTTTGTTCATAAATGAGTATGAATAATTATGGCATTAATGCATGATGGGAAAATCCAGCCAATCCTGTAGGAATTGCAATCAGCAAGGAGCTTGCTGAAGTTTGTCTTGCAGGGTTGTTGTTAAGCTGTTTAAGCAGCTTCACTGTACTTGTGTGCTCACTAGTGACACCTACTGGTCACTCTGAGGTTGCAGTGTAAAAATCCCAAGCACCCGGCTGGGATTCCCTTTGTTTAAACTTGGGTCCCACACACTTATTGTTTCTTCGGAAAGAGAAAGAACAGCTCAGCATGTGCTTTTGCTCAGGCCACCATTAGGCTCTCTGCTCTCTTCATCTGGTGATGTGGGGCATGTAATTTGCTTGACATCCATCCATAGAGGCTTGCAATGTGCTGCTTTTGTAAACATTCTTTAATCTTTTGTGCACTGCTTCAGTAGGGAGTTTGAAATAGTTGAATATGATGTATATTCTAAATAATCTTTCCAGTAAAGATTTTCCCTTTTAAACCACAAAGCACCATGAGTCTGAATCTGTGGGTTATCCAATAGGTAACTAATAACTACATACTTTCAAAATTCTATGTTACTCTGCAGCTCTATTTCTCTGGAGGAATTCAGGATCAAACCAAGTCCAAAAGTCCCAACAAATCCATACATTTTCCTTAATGTACTCAGAGAAAAATATATACATGTGAATCTGTGTTGCCACATGTCTAGAATAATTTGGCCTGCCTTTTTTTGATTTTCCTATTGAATCAACCGGTAGTAAAGCAAAGTTTAGGCCATTACTTTTTGGTTACTATACTCTTAGGAAAACATATATTGTCCTGCTGAACTCTACCCAAAGTCCATTTGATCCACAAAAAAAATCTGTGGGTGGCTCAGTTTTTGTCTCCTTTCAAAATGAACCAGGTTTTGTCCTTGACGCCATTCTAGATCTGCCCTGGGCCACTCATATGTCATGCTAAAATAACACAAAAATAAGCTTAAATACTCACACATGATGGGGAAAATTCAGTGGAGAAAAAGCAAAATGGCATAACATGAAGAAACGCTAATGGGAAACAGAGATTTTCAAGTTGATGAAGAGAAAATTTGACCAAATTTGGTACCTTCTCTATTTGTGAATATTGCTACTTTTTGACATTGTCTTAATCCCAGATTTGGCCCTTCTTTTGATGTTACACACTTAGCCACCCTTTTGAAAGGCTAGCATAAAGCTGAAAATTAAGCATTTGTTTTAATCTAATGGATTATCTCATGCCTGGTATCCTTGGAGCTAGTTGGGCAAAAGCTAACGATAATTAATTACCATTCAGATGCTCAAGAAAGGGAGCTTCAAAATATGAGATGAAGTACTAGTAGCAAAAATGATTTGGAGAGAAAGGGGTACAATTGAAAAGGAAAATATTTTATAATTAAAGTTTCATATAAGATCACTTGCACAATTGTAAAACAGCTGTCAACAAAGTCAGCCTACTTAAGTCTAGCTTTGTAAGTCTGGTTGTGGTAGAATTGTGTCTTGCCTACAAACACAGAGAACAGATTCAAGACTCCCATCATTCCTGATTATACCAGATAGCAGAGCTTGTTTGCTGGATCCACTGGGTTAGCTCCTATGCTCACATAATTGTCTTGGATTCTCAAATGTGAAAAGAGGTGAAACAAATTAGATTATTCATCTTGCTGCCTAGCCTCAACTGTCACCATGGGGGGAAAAATGTCTCTTTCACCTTGCTTTATTTCTCTCTTCAAAGCAGTGTTGTGACTAAATGGATTTTGTGTTAAGATATTAGGAATATCACTCATAAATTTCCCCTTCCTGCTACAATGGTTGAGAGGCCATGAATAATGTAGGTGCTAAAAGCCTTGGCTGCAGCAGGTAAATGGGCTGACAGTGAACGAACAGCTGACTACTTTGTCTGGATGACGCCTTCACCTACACAAGGCTTTTGGCCCTCCTCAGTCCTGACATCCCAGCCATCCATGGTGTTTGCTAGTTTTGCCCCAATATATTTGACCCAGCCTCAGTGAATTACTGCTCCATCAATCAAATTTTCTTAAATCCTATATTTTGCTAGCACAAGGAAGGATACATATTAATCAGTTTGACCATATCCAATTAATCCTGGAAAGGTAAATGATCAAAAGCAGCTTCCCTCCCAGTAGGCTGACCTGGTTGCCCGCCATCAGCCTCAGTCCCCTGTCACCACTCCACAGGTCATAAGAAAAAAAAGGAGAGACATTATGATGTTGTGCTGCAAGGAGCAATACCCTCCCCCATGCTGGTCAACATTTATATGCGCCCTCTGGCACAGCTGACTGGAGGCTTTGGGCTGGGTTGTCACCAGTGTGTGGATAACACCCATCTCTATCTCCTGATGGCATTCTGGCCAGACACACCCCCCCTGGAAACATTTGCCAGATGTTTGGAAGCAGTCTGGATGGATCAGGCATAGTTGTCTGAAACTTAACTCCTCCAAGACAGACATCCTGTGACTGGGTAGAAGGGGACAGGACCAGGAAGTACATGTCCCCTGCCTGGATGGGGTGCAGCTTAAGGCTATGACTGTGGCCATGAATTTGGGGGCAATCTTTGATGCCTCCTTATCTATGGAGGCTCAGATCATGAAGGTAACCCAAATGGAGTTTTTTCCATCTGCGCCAAGCTAGGTTACTAGTGCCATACCTGCCCCCAGAACACTTGGCCACGGTGATCCATGCAATAGTCACTTCCATATTAGACGTCTGTAACTTGCTCTACATAGGCCTTCCCTTGCCTCTGACTGGAAATTGCAATTGGTGCAATAGAGCCGAGGACTCTGACGGAGCTGAGCACTCTGCAGGGCCTGCAAGATGGGGCTCTTCCACCAGGGGCTTGGTTGAGGCTGGGCTAGGAAGATCGGGTCCCTCTATAGGCCCATAAGCTGGACATTGCCAGCAGATACTCCCCCTCCGCCGAGTGGTGGTGGCTGTTGTCATAGAGTATGGGTGGGTGAAAGAGGGGAGGTCTGCAGATTGTATTTTACTGCCAGTATTGGTTTCTTGTTATGTATTAGATTTTATGTGTGTTTTAAGGGTTTTTATTGGCAGTTAATAAATATGAATATAAGTAGATAAATAAATAAATAGATAATTAAATAGGACCATATATGGTCATGACAACCCTCCCACCCCTGCCAAAATGGCCAATGATGGGCCTGAAGGGTATGGAAAGGGGAGGGCCTATGGGTGGGTGTGTACACAGCTATGCTTCCAACTGTATTGTGCATGGTCTAAGAAACTTCTAAGGTTTCTTGAAGCTTGAAGAATATTTCAGGGGGTTTTCAATGGTAAAAAAATTGAGAAAGGCTATGGCATCACTACCTTCAAGTCTGGGATCAGAATGCCCAACAGCATTTTTTTGGGGGGAGGGTATGGTGTGATGTGTGCAGCTGCACTTTTTTTCTGTTTCCATAACAAGCAGGAGGGACAACAAATGGATAACGCAGTTCTGCAGATATGTGCTGAATAGCAGGCATGCTTAAGCACCTATCGGTTCAACGTATGTCATGATTTCTGTTGCAATAATGGGAGCTGATCATGCACCAGGCTGCTCAGTGCAACTATAAACAACTAAAATCTGTCCAGAAGGGAACTGCCATATCTTCATATGTACAGAAATGTGATCATCCCCCCTGTGCTACTGACAAACACTGCCACTAGGTATTCAAATAAAGAATTATAAAGCTGACATTTTGGGGGGAAAATCTCAAAAGAGTTTTTTATGCTGTCAGTTCCGTTTCTGACCACTTGAATGTTAATGACTGCTAAACTCAACCTGTGCATTTCTGCACAGTCTAATGAGAATAGTTCATTTCCCCCTGTCATTAAAACATTGCCTTTTAACAGTTGGTTAGCTATACAAATAAGAAAGAGATCCATTTGACATGGAACCTACACACTAGCGAGCAAAATAAAAACATCCTAACTGCTGTCATCATAAGCCTTCTGTGATTACTGCCTTCTATGACGTTTCTGCACATGCTGTTGCCCATGCACAAAGATCTGCAGTTAAGAAGTATGTCACTTCAGCACCCTGTGACGCTCCTTGAGGGGATTGATTTTCTTCGCTGCACATGTGCAGAAGCAGATGCTTGCCATTAAGTATAAGTTAGGAAGAAAACTTATCTACAAAGTCTGCTGTGTACATATGTGCCCTCAAGAGGCAACTGACTTATGGTGACCCCAGCAAAAGTCTTTCAAGAGAAGTGACAGTAGAAGTGTTTTTTCATTGCCTACCTTTGCAGAGCTTTCCTTGGTAGTCTCCCATTCAAGTACCAACCCTGCTTAGGTTCCAAGATCTGACAAAATTTGGCTACACTATGCCGCCTTTCCTCCTTCAAAGCCTACTGCTCAGTCACAAATCTACTTTAATATTTACATGAAGGAGAAGATTTTATTGGGGTTAGGTTAAGTTATTAACTTGCCTGCCAGACAGTAATACCATCTAACTAAAATAGTTGTATTGTTCATCATCAACCATGATTTGCATTGCTGTGCAGCATTCTCTATAATCATAGAGTTGAAAAGGGCCATACAGGCCATCTAGTCCAACCCCCTGCTCAACGCAGGATCAGCCCTAAGCATCCTATAGCATCCAAGAAAAGTGTGTATCCATCCTTTGCTTGAAGACTGCCAGTGAGGGGGAGCTCACCACCTCCTTAGGCAGCCTATTCCACTGCTGAACTACTCTGCCTGTGAATTTTTTTTTCCTGATATCCAGCCTATATCACTGTACTTTTAGTTTAAACCCATTACTGCACGTCCTTTCCTCTGCAGCCAACAGAAACAGCATCCTGCCCTCCTCCAAATGACAACCTTTCAGATACTTAAGGAGGGCTATTATGTCCCCTCTCAACCTCCTTTTCTCCAGGCTGAACATTCCCAAGTCCCTCAATCTATCTTCATTGGGCTTGGTCCCTTGGCCCCAGATCATCCTCATCGCTCTCCTCTGTACCCTTTCAATTTTATCTACGCCCTTCTTGAAGTGAGGCCTCCAGAACTGCACACAGTATTCCAGGTGTGGTCTGACCAGTGCCGTATACAATGGGACTATGACATCTTGTGATTTTGATGTGATGCTCCTGTTGATACAGCCCAAAATGGCATTCGCTGCATCACACTGCCTGCTTATGTTTAGCTTACAATCCAAAAGTACCCCAAGGTTACCTAACACACAGCGTTACCTAGAAGCGTATCCCCCATCCAGTAGGCATGCTTTTCATTTTTCTGACCCAGATGCAGAACTTTACACTTATCTTTATTAAATTGCATCTTGTTCTCATTTGCCCATTTTTCCATTGTGTTCAGATCTCGTTGAACTCTGTCTCTATCTTCCGGAGTATTTGCCAGTCCTCCCAATTTGGTGTCATCTGCAAACTTGATGAGTAGTCCCTCCACCCCCTCATCTATTAATCATTAATAAATATGTTTAAAAGTACCGGGCCGAGCACCGAACCCTGAGGTACCCCGCTACTCACCTCTCTCCAGTCTGATGAAACACCATTGACAACAACTCTTTGAATGCGGTTCTCTAACCAATTCCCTATCCACCTAACTATCTGAAAATCCAGATTGCAGTCCTTCTATTTATCCATCAGAACATCATGGGGAATCTTATCAAAAGCTTTACTAAAATCCAAGAAAACGACATCAACCGAATTTCCCTCATCCAGCAAACCTGTTACTTGGTCAAAAAAGGAAACCAGGTTGGTCTGACAGGACCTGTTGGAGACAAATCCATGCTGACTTCCTTGGATCACCAAATTGTCCTCCAGATGTTTGCAGATCGCTCCCTTTAATATCTGCTCCATTATCTTCCCCACAACAGAGGTCAGACTCACTGGTCTGTAGTTTCCCGGGTCATCCTTCCTCCCTTTTTTGAAGATCATAATAACATTTGCTCTCTTCCAGTCCTCCGGGACATCTCCAATCCTTAAAGAGGTCCTGAAGATGATGGACAAGGGTTCTGAAAGTTCTCTGGAAAGTTCTTTGAGCACTGTCGGGTGCATTTCATTGGCCCAGGGGATTTGAACTCATCCAGTGCAGCTAAATGCCTCTTGACAACCTCTCTGTCCATGTCAACCTGCCACCCAGACGCTATCCCTTGGCTACTGCCATCTCTAGATGTGCCTAAACCCTTTGACCTGTGGGGAAAAAACAGATGTAAAATAGGCACTGAGCCTTTCTGCTTTCTCTGCATCTTCCGTTAGAGTTTGTCCATCCACTCCCAACAGTGGGCCTATTGCCTCCTTTACGTTTGCTCCTCACATAACTGAAAAATCTTTTCTTGTTACAATGGGCTTCCCTGGCCAACTTTAGCTCACTCTCAGCTTTGGCCTTTCTGATGATTGATCTACAGTGCCTTTTAACCTGTAGGTACTCTTCTTTAGAGCTCTGTTCTTCCCTCCATTTCCTGAACAGATGTTTTAGTCTTGTTCCTGTGTCACATGCCAACCGTGGCACCATCAGGACATATCTGCCAACAATATAAATCAGGAGAAAACTTATTTATTAGATTTATAAACAGCTCCTTCCTAGTTCACAGTCATTGTATGTTAGACTTTCATAGGATGGACTTTAATAAACTCAGAGACAAGAATGCTGGATGGGAAAAAAGCAAGTGAAGGGTAATTCTCCTTGAACAAGAACTACTGCATGCTCATGCCATGACTATTGCAGCAAAATGGAAACATGGTAGGGGATCCAAGAAGCCTGTATGGATAAACAGAGAAGTTGAGGAGAAACTTAGGAAGAAAAAGGAAATGTTCAGGAACTGGAGGGAAGAGCAGTCTTCTAAAGAAGAGTTTCTGCAGGTTACAGCCAATAGAGGGGCTGAAGCCAGGAGTGAACTGAGACAGGCCAGGAAAGCCTGTTATAACAAGAAAAAGAATTCTTCAGATATTTGAGGAGTAAAGATAGAGTGAATGAGGTAATAGGTCAGCTGTTGTGTGAAGATGGAGATACTCCGACAGAGGACACAGAGAAAGCAGAAAGTACGTATTTCGCCTCTGTGTTTTCCCAGAAGATTATGGACACATCTAGGGATGGTAGTAGGTAAGATATTATATCTGGGTGGCAGGTTGACATGGACTTTGCACCCCTCAAACTTCTTGGGGAGCTCAGTAAGGGTCTTCCCTGACTCCCCTGCAAGATGCAAGAATATTGGATCAAGGGGACAATCCTAGGGGGTCCCAAATAGGGTGACACACCATTCACCATATGCTTCAATGGTGGGAAAAAATGACTTTAGCAGGTTAATTAACCAGGAAATTGGCAATTCACCTGCTGAAATTATTTCCCTGAGGTCTTCCCTGAGTCCCCTGCAAGGTTCAGGAAGATTGCACCAGGGGGTTCCATCCTAGGGGCTCCCAAAGAACTTTCCCCATAGAAGTCTAAGGGGTATCAAATTCAAATCAAAGAATCCAACTCTCCATTATATCCAATGGAACAGATAGGGGTACCCTCTTTGGGAGCCGCTAGTATTGGATCCCTTGGTCCAATCTTCTTGAAACTTGCAGGGAAGTCAGGGAAGACCATCCCTGAGCTCCCAAAAAGTTTCAGGGGTGCAAATTACACCCCTTCCCCCCAGCCCCCGGGAAAGGTGATGGAGAAGGATTTCCAATGCAAGTCAATGGCTCCGAATCAATCCAAATCGATTCAGATCAATCTGAATCAGCCCGATTCAGATCCAAATCGGTTCAAATCGGGTTCATCCAAACCCAAATCGAACGAAATCACCCCCCCCCTGCACAACCCTAGTTGGACAAAATTGAGAGAGTGCAGAGGAGAGCGACAAGGATGAGCTGGGATAAGGGGACCATGCCCTATGAGGAAAGGCTGAGGGCCTTGGGAATGTTCAGCCTGGAGAAGAGGAGTTTGAGAGGGGACATGATAGCTGTTTTTAAGCATTTGAAAGGTTGTCACTTAGAGGAGGGCAGGGAAAGGTTTCTGTTGGCCTCAGAGGATAGGACCTGCAGTATTGAAATGGCATCAGTTAGATATCAGGGGGGAAATTCAGTCAGAATAGTTCAGTGCCTAAGAAGGTAATAACTGGCTACTGGCAGTCTTCAAATAGCAGCTGGACAGATTGTTATCCTGGATGCTTTAGGTTGATACTGCATTGAATTGGGGGTTGGACTTGATGGCTTGTATGACACCTTCCAACTTTAGGATTCTATGAGATAGTTTCAGAAACAATTGAGTTTTTCCATGAGCATTTATAACAAGGCAAGCTTTTCTTTAAAAAGCTCACAAAAATCCAATAACTTTAATTGAACTTTAATTGAATTTAACTGGAGGGAGCAATTTGCCCATCACAAATCTAAAAATCAGTGAATTGTTGAAGGCTTTCATGACCTTCAGCTGGTTGTTGTGAGTCTTCCAAGTTTGTGGCAGTGGTCTGATATAGATATAGTCCCTAATGTTTCATCAGTAACTATGGCTGGCATTTTCAGAGGTAGGACATGACAAGATGGGAATCTCTCTGTGTGAAAGTGTGGACTGTGTGAACAGTTGCTGGGCATTTTATTTACTTCAGTGAAGGGGGATGCATTAGTTTCCTGTCTTGTCCAGGAATCTCCTAGGGCAGGAGTAGTCAACCTGTGGTCCTCCAGATGTTCATGGACTACAATTCCCATTAGACCGTGCCAGTGTTTGCTGGTAGGGGCTCCTGGGCATTGTAGTCCATGAACATCTGGAGGACCACAGGTTGATTTCCCCTGTCCTAGGGGATGAAACCAGTTACTGGTGAAACATCAATACTGAAACTAGCAGACCACACCCTGGAAAACCCACAACAACCAGGTTATAATCAGTCTTCCATATTCTAACCTCAGTTGTTTCATGTAGACAGAGTCACTGTCCCAATGAATTTATGTCTTTGGACAAGAACAATATGAGAGGTATATGGAGGCATTCCATTATCACCTGAGTTCTTTTCTTTTGCAGAAATGGTTGCTGCAGTTTGCATTCATCCTCCTGAAAACAAGGCTGTAGACTGATCTATTTCTTTATTTTGATTCTTTTCCCCCAGTGAGCATGCAGGCTTGGCACATTGATTATTGCAAACAGCTGGGAAGCATGTAATTTCCATTGAGAAAATGTGACCATTCTTCACCCAGCAAAATGCTAAAGGACTACAGCATTATGGTATTATTGCAAGTTTTGGTGCGCCAAACATTTATTAAATATATGTGACTTCAATTTCAACACTTGTCCTTCTAATCAATTCAAGTGCTTGTTTACCTGACTCTTAGGAGAACTGTTTTTCTTAAAACAACAAATAGCAACTTTTAGAAAATGCCAAAGAAACTAGTCTTAGTAGCTTTGGCAGATGACACCAGTAGATGTCCAGAATAAACCTCATTGTAAGGACAAAAAGAATAAATGTACCAAACAGTATGAATTTTGTACTTATGATCTGCACCGTTGAACTTTATTGGACTGCCTGAACTTGGCTCATCAGAAAAGTTGCTTGAATGATTCAGGGTTCTGCTGAGATCAGAATATCAAGTTATAATGGCACCCAGTAAGCTTGCCGTGCTTGCTGGAGCTATATTGAATAATTTGTACTGTGAATAATTCAGAAGATTCCTGAAACATCTTACCTCTGAGGAAATGTTAGTGTGAGATTCATAAATTTTATAACATGGTGGGGGACAGCTGGGAGTTGAAACTGAGGGACCTATCAATTTTCCCCTTCCCACTGTGGTTTTCATCTTAACTTATTTCTGGCCAATATGACTGATACAGTGAATACCATGTCTTCTCCAATGTGACGGATGATCTTCTCAGGTGGCGTCATTCTCTCTGACTCTTTCGCTCTCAGATGCTGAGAGTGGTATAGTAATTAGAACTAGAACCAGGAAGATTTTAATTCTGTCATAAAGTTTACGGAATGACTTTGGGGCCACTCTCTGTCTCTTCACAGGACATTTGTGAAGATACAAGAGGGTGGTGGTAGTGGTAGGGGAAAATGTGTGGCACTGAAGTAGCGTTATCTCCGCCTCCAGTTCCTGCCCCCACACCGCCTCCCTCTCCCTTCTCCCGGGGACATTTTTTTTAAAAAGCAAACTGCCTGGAGCAATGAATAGGCATTAAATCTTTCAGGCAAAGAACCCCCCCCCTCAGTTAAAACACAAAGCATGCATCTCTAAAGTCCCCCCCCCCAAAAAAAAAATCAGGCTCGAGATTAATTTTTAAAAGATTTAAGGCACATGATTCCCAATGGATTGGTATTAAAAAAAGCTCTATGCATCAATGATCAGATGCATAGACATCTCAATGGAGAAGTTTTACTTTAAAAAATATGAAGAAAGTGATTGACTGTCAGGTGGAGGAGAGTTGCATGTAAAGCACGTTGCTCTCTTCCACCATTTTAAGCAGGCATGTAGAGTGCTAAGAAGCACGAGAAGGCAGCAGAGAGCCAGAAGGTGAGGAATGGCTGGAGTCATGTTATTTTTTTAGCGTTACGCCATTTTGCAGGCATAATGCTATTTTTTTCAATGTGCAGAACTGCTCAGAGAAACTGTTTGAATAAATTAGTGAATCTCTGTAGAGTATTCAGAAATATGCCTAGAAAGTTGCTTTCCTTATTGTTTTCTGCATGGGAAGTTTCTTCAAGGTAACTAAGTACAAGAACTGAAAGACTGTTGTGGACTCTGTAGTTTGATATTTATGTAAACAAATTTGCAAGAGGAACACTGATGGAAAAGAAGAATAAAAGGTCCTTTCATGGTTGACAGATCATTCTTGTGGCAGAGACATGAGTGGTTGCTAGATGGGGAAAATAAACTTCTTCTCAGGTCATTTGCTGTGCCTCTTAGGACCCCCTCCCTTGACTCTTTCCATAGAGATAAAAGGATACCTTTTTCTGCAATATTTTCTCCATTTCAGAACTATGTGCTTCAATTCCATGTTCCAGCATTCTAAGCATTGTTGTTTATCAGCCCAGCTAAGAATCTGAACAAATTATCAGATCTTGAATCTGGACTGGAGATCTTCACATTACAGAGAGAAGAGGTTAGTGTGAACTTGATGATATTTTACCTCTTCATAAAAGTTTGAAATACCTGTAAAGTCTGAACCATTATTATTTACTAAGTGGTGAAGATACTTCTAAGCATTGCACAAAGAATAAAAGAAACAGAATCTTGCCAGAATGGTTTACAATGACACCAATGGAAAAGGGGATGGAGCAGGGAAGAGCTAATTCAAAGTCCAGGTGCACAAACTTTATAATGTCCATCTAGTTCAGGCTTTCTCAACAAGGGTTTCATGAAAACCTGGGGTTTCTTGATGACCCTTGAAGGGTTTCCTAAATGGGAATTAATTACTTTCAAATATATATATTTTTAATTTGTTAAACATTTATCAGGTGTATGATCATGTCATAGAATCATAGAATCATAGAATCATAGAGTTGGAAGGGGCCATACAGGCCATCTAGTCCAACCCCCTGCTCAACGCAGGATTAGCCCTAAGCATCCTAAAGCATCCAAGAAAAGTGTGTATCCAACCTTTGCTTGAAGACTTCCAGTGAGGGGGCGCTCACCACCTCCTTAGGCAGCCTATTCCACTGCTGAACGACTCTGACTGAGAAAAACCTTTTCCTGATATCTAGCCTATATCGTTGTACTTGAAGTTTAAACCCATTACTGCGTGTCCTTTCCTCTGCAGCCAGCAGAAACAGCATCCTGCCCTCCTCCAAGTGACAACCTTTCAAATACTTAAAGAGGGCTATCATGTCCCCTCTCAACCTCCTTTTCTCCAGGCTGAACATTCCCAAGTCCCTCAACCTATCTTCATAGGGCTTGGTCCCTTGGCCCCAGATCATCTTCGTCGCTCTCCTCTGTACCCTTTCAATTTTATTGATGTCCTTCTTGAAGTGAGGCCTCCAGAACTGCACACAGTACTCCAGGTGTGGTCTGACCAGTGCCGTATACAATGGGACTATGACATCTTGTGATTTTGATGTGATGCCTCTGTTGATACAGCCCAAAATGGCATTTGCCTTTTTTACCGCTGCATCACACTGCCTGCTCATGTTTAGTTTACAATCCACAAGTACCCCAAGGTCTCGTTCACACACAGTGCTACCTAGAAGCGTATCCCCCATCCAGTAGGCATGCTTTTCATTTTTCTGACCCAGATGCAGAACTTTACACTTATCTTTATTAAATTGCATCTTGTTCTCATTTGCCCATTTTTCCATTGTGTTCAGATCTCGTTGAACTCTGTCTCTATCTTCCGGAGTATTTGCCTGTCCTCCCAATTTGGTGTCATCTGCAAACTTGATGAGTAGTCCCTCCACCCCCTCATCTAGATCATTAATAAATATGTTAAAAAGTACCGGGCCGAGCACCGAACCCTGAGGTACCCCGCTACTCACCTCTCTCCAGTCTGATGAAACACCATTGACAACAACTCTTTGAGTGCGGTTCTCTAACCAATTCCCTATCCACCTAACGATCTGAAAATCCAGATTGCAGTCCTTCAACTTATCGACCTGCCCCAACCTCCAAAATGGCCAATGATGGGCCTGGAGAGGGTGGGAAGGGGAGGAGCCTCAGGTGGGCATGCACACAGCTATGGTTCCTAATTGTATCCTGAATGATTGTGCCACTTCTGGGGTTTCTCAAGGCCTGAAGAATGTTTATGGCATTTCTCAATGGTACAAATGTTGCGAAAGGCTGATCTAGCTGGACTCATCCAATTTTGACATCATGGGAAAGATTCGGAAAAGAGAGGAAGTACTAATCCTTAGGGAACTGGATGGAGGGAAGGGCTCAGTAATAGAATTTATGTATTACATGCAAAAAGTCTTTTACAAATACCATTATATTTCTAACTAGCAGGTGTTTGGAAAGACCTTCTGCAACCTGAGATTCTATAGGGCTCCTATCAATCATAATAGTCATCATAGAGCTAGATGATCTGAATTACTAAAGTCCCCCAAGATGATGATGATGTTAGCCATTCAGTTGTAGTCCAACTCTTGGCAATCCTATGACTTAGCTGTCGCCATATCTTTCAATGTTGAATTATTTTCATACAATTGAGTGTCAATCAGTTCATAAGAGTTTTGCATGTTTTTCAGCATGACATCCTTGAGTATTCAAATGCTAAGAAAAGTATTGAAGGATATGTGAAAAAAGCTCTTAGCTAAAGCCAGAATACTCACTGCTAGGAAATAAAAACATGGTGATGATCATTATTTGGAGAGGGATTGTGCTATATAACTATATTAGTTGAAAACACTGAGTTGTATCCGAAGGCATAAGGATCCTCATGCTGGCATTCCCACTGGGGAAGAGGGTTTTATGTCTACTAGCCTCCATTTTGTTCTCCATGATGTTCCTTAGAAGCAGAATTTCAGAGAGATTTAGTGGGCAGGAGAAGGCTAGGAAGTTCCATTATACAAACATATAGCACCCAACTCAGTTTTGGAAATAGTTTTTTGAAACTCAGTAAATGATGTAGCTGTGTTCCAGATTCAGTGATCCAGGCTAAAAATGAGCACCTGTATCAGTCTGATGTTAGAAATGTTCTTAGTCTCAAATAAAAATTGAATCAAATTACATCCATGCTGAAATTCAGCATGCTTCACGGTATGAACCATATGAAGGAGAAGTGTTTTATGAAGTGGATGCCAACTAGAGGAATTTAATCACTCTAATCATTTGTTAGGGTTGGACACATGTACCTGGCTGTTATAGAACTTCTATATTAAATGGCTCCAAAGGAAAAGTAAACATCAGGCAAATAAAATTTACAAATTATATTAAACTTAATGATACCACAAAGAACATAAGTAATGCAAAAATAGCCTGGGAATAAGACATGAGGAGTGGAAATAATCAAGAATAAACACAAGAGTTTTAGAGTTTATTGATACAAGATTCAAAAGAACAAGAAAATGTTAATTAGACTAGATTTACATAATTGTAGAAATCACATTTCTTATGTTAAACAGTCACCTATTTTGGGTGTCCATGATTCATAGTCAGATATGCATTTCCCATTTACCCTCCATAATTATGTAGCCTTTTGATATATGTGGATTAGGCTTTCCTTGTTCTTTCTTTCCTCTAATGCAAAGAGATATATTGGGCTTGTGATATTCTTGTCATTCATGAAAGAAAACTTAGTTGCATAGCATTTATGCTACAAATATTCCATTGGAAAAAATCAGGAATTCTTCATTAATTGATTCTTAGAACAGTTTCACTGGGCTTATCTAACACAGTCTGTTGCTTGACTGGTGATGTCTGCCCTTCTGAAGCCTGAAGCCTACAGCTGGCAACTTCTGTTTTTATTGTTGTCCGCAAAGTCAAATCGTTGCCTAATAAAACTGGGAAACCTAGTTCCCCACAAAGTCTCACTGTCTACTTTCCTGTTAACCTTTTGTAAGTGAACTACAAAGCCAGCTCCACTTGAAATCCTGGGCCACTTATGCCTGTTATTTCATAGGGCGTTCAAGGCAAATACTGATTTTTATTTATCAGGCAGGCTTGAGCAAAGTCACTTCAACCCCTATGTCTCTGCAGCCAGTTGCCTGTTCACCAATTACAGTTAGAATCTAAATAGATCTTATTTAAATCTTCCTGCACTTTCCAGACTCGCAGGACCCTTGCTGGTCTGTCTTGTCTGTTTGCATCAAAAAATAAAAACTGTTGCTGGTAAGGGCTGGCCAGAGCCCACAGCCCAGGTGGGACACACCTGTGCCACTCCACCCCAACCTCAGCCAGCAGGCCTCTACCATCTTCTCTACTATCACTGCTCATCTCTAGACTATAAAAATATCAACTCTGCAAGCATAAACTGCTGCTTTGGAGGATGGACTCTGAGGTATTGCACTGTTTTGAAGCCCCATCTTGAAACCTCAAGGAATAGTTACAACCCAGGGAGCCAACCTCCAGGTGTGGCCTGGAGATCTCTTGGATCTTGAGGCTTATGAGATGGGGCTTTCCTCCCTCAAAAGGAAAGCACACACAAGAGTAACACAAACTCCCCAGTGTTGCTCTTGGAATGAAATATGTCCCTCGCCTCGGTCAGGGGCTGTTATAGGCTTCCTTCACAGCAGGCCTGAAGGGATGGGCGATGCTGTGTGTGTGTGTGTGTGTGTGTGTGTGTGTGTGTGTGTGTGGAACCCTGAGCAAGAGCAGCAATTGGCCTGGGGGAGCTTTGGAAACTTCAGCATTTTGTCAGGATATCCCTTTCTTTATCACTATACCAAGCTGGCGCTTTACAGTATACAGTTTTGAATAATGTTGGATTGTCTTTTCTGAATACAATATTTAGTTTTAGGTTTTATAGCTTTCACAGGACATACAAGGACCAGTCTAAGGACCCCCCCCCCACACACACTTTTTTTTAGGTGCAAGAGGTGCTAGTGCAATAGACTCTATTTTGATCTCTCCATCTTTAACTAACAGGATCATTCAATTAAATACACATTACAGACCTGAAAGTGTTCATTTACCTATATCTGTACCCTTTGCCCCTTTGTGTAGCTTCAGCCCACTTCTATCTTCGAACTGCATTGTCTCCAACTTGGTCTCCCGCAGACGCAAATGGAACAACCAACTTGATTGTTACATCAAACAGTGCCTAAACTCGCCATATTTGTGGTTGCTAGTGTCTTCTCCTTGCTGTCAAAGAAGGCAACCTTTATTTTACCTTGCTTTCCCACCGCTTCATCATCTGCAAAATGTTTTTACACCCTTCAGTACCAGCATTTGCCAGATTTATAAGCAGGGTGAAAAAAGGATGTTTTCCTCCATGCTGTTGTCCCCAGCAGTTGTGGAGGGGGGTGGGGGTTCAAAAGAATTTTGCTACCCCTCTGTGCTGCAGCGCTGACGCTTTATATTAGTTAGAGCTCAGGGGATGTACATTAGTCCAAGAAATGTGACTGGATGTGCTGCTGGGCTATAAATTTCAAAGGAGTTGAGGGAAATGAATAGGAGGGTGAAAGGCAAGGTGGATTTAGATTTCAGAGACTGTTAACAAAGTGTTCCTGTCAGCATGCTTCTGGGTTATTAAAGACTGCACCAAGCCTGGTGTCTTCAGTGCTGGCTGATGAGATAAGTGGCAGAGGCAGTAGCCGTCGCAGCCAAGGTCCAGACTCCAGGCAAAATACTGGCAGAAAACTCCCATGATGCTCTTACTTTCAGGGAAGAATATTACTAATGACCAGATTGCTCTAACTAAGCCACATATCTGACAATAGGACAAAGTCTTCAGAATCCTAAAAGTATCAGGTTATTTTTCTGTCTCCTGTCTCTCATACTTTTCCACCAGAACATCTTTCTCTGAACAACAGGCACTCTGGAGATCCCTTTCCTTATAGTGCTCAGAGCTGATTCATGCTGCTGGATTGTTTCTGGAACAGAAAATGAATGCACAAAATTCAGGGCATTTCTGCACAGCACAAAAAAATAGCATTATATCAGCTGAATGATGAAGTGCTAAATATTATCATGCCTCTGGCCATTCCTAACCTTCTTACCATCT
Source organism: Paroedura picta (assembly GCF_049243985.1). NCBI lineage: Eukaryota > Metazoa > Chordata > Lepidosauria > Squamata > Gekkonidae > Paroedura > Paroedura picta. The sequence goes on along the minus strand of NC_135372.1, from coordinate 95,940,259 downwards.
TGCTGTAGTCTGCTGCGTTTTCATGCTTATTAGTCTCCAGAAACGCTGCTGGAAATGGTGGAAGAGAGCAACACGGTTTATCCACGACTCTCTTCCATCTGTCAGTCAAGCCAGGCAGCCAATCCCCTTTCTCCTTTTTTAAAGGTCCCACAATACCCACCAATTTTTAAAAAAATTAATAGTTCTCCATTTAAATACCTATACATTTAATCATCTTATCATAGATGCATAGTGCTTTTTATAACACCACCCCTTATGGAATCACGAGTCTTGAATATTAAAAAAATAATCTCGTTCCTGGGTTTTTGAGGGGGGACTTTTTGAGGCATGCTTTGTGTGACAACTTTGGGAAAAAATACTTTTGGCTTTGCCTGCATGCTTGTACACCTATTCGTTGCTCCAAATAGTTTGCTTTTTAAAAAAAATCCTGACCCTGGGTGAAAGGAGAGGGAGGCAGGACTGGAGGCAGAGATATTGCTTCTTCACCTTTATACATTTCTTTGGCATGTATTGTGTTGGTTGTCTGCTGGGGGAAAGTGCTTTTTAGATTGGTGAATCCTCTTTTTGGGATGCACTAACTTGCATTTTTAACAGAGCCTCTTGTGGCGCAGAGTGGTAAGGCAGCAGGTATGCAGTCTGAAAGCTCTGCCCATGAGGCTGGGAGTTCGATCCCAGCAGCCGGCTCAAGGTTGACTCAGCCTTCCATCCTTCCGAGGTCGGTAAAATGAGTACACAGCTTGCTGGGGGGTAAACGGTAATGACTGGGGAAGGCACTGGAAAAACACCCTGTACTGAGTCTGCCAAGAAAACGCTAGAGGGTGTCACCCCAAGGATCAGACATGATCCAATGCTTGCACAGGGGATACCTTTACTTTACCTTTTTAACTTGCATTTTAGAATGGCAGATTTAGCTTGACATTTGCTGGCTGGAAGTGGGAAGCTGGTGACCTCATGGCAAGGTAAGTATCATGCTAAATTTATGGCATGCGGAATGGCTCCCACTATTGCAAGAAGTCAGGTTTTCAAAGGTTTATCCAAATTCTGCATAACACACATTTATCAAAAGCTACAAACCATAATGACTAAACAGATCTTCAATGTAGATTTAATTCAGAGTAATTAATATGTACAGTATTTAGAGCATGACATGGAACTTCAACACTTTGCCTGTGTACGAACTCAACTAACCAGAGGAAGGGGAGAAAGAAAGAGTGAAGGGGAAACATAGAAAGAAGATGTGTCAGTTTAGTTATGTGTGCCAAGAGATACCTTAAGCATGAGTTTTTGTGAATTAGAGTCATCTTTATCAGAGGAATGTAATCCTTATGGAGTAGACATTTATATGTAAGGTTATGAAAGAAAAATCAGAACCAAAGGACCATGAAATGTAAGAAATAGCAGCTGAGATTTGATGATGATGATGATGATGATGATGATGATGATGATGATGTTAGCCATACAGTTGAGTCTGACTCCTGGCAATCCTATGCCTTAACTGTCACCATAATTTTTGATCTTGCACTGCTTTTTTTTAGTTTTGTGATGTTCTGTCCGATGTCCATTTTGATCATATTTAATCACTGCATTCTTTGTCCATGTTATGTTATGACATAAAAGTCTAATATAACCAAGAAAAGCATAGCAGGACTGAACATATATCATATAGAGGGATGAATGAGTATATGAGTCCACAATGGTACAGCTGATGTTATTACATAAGTAATAGCATCACCTTTATGAATATGGGGACAAAGTTAATTAGGGATCAGCATGGACTGGCATACAAACTAAAATTCTTGATGAATTTTGGCCAGTTCATGGTTTGCAAACTGAAGATCATGTCAGGCCAACTGGCATAAACTTTCATGCTTTTTGTAGTGGTTCATGAACGGATAGATTTCCAGACAGACTATGTCTGCTCAATCACAAGGTTAACTAAATTCCAATGCAACAGGGGAGGTGGAATTTTCCAGCCTTGGAAACACAAAACATATTCTCTGTGTATAGCTTGCACTTTTGAACCTGCACTTGACTTTCCCCCCAAAGTAGTTCCTAAGGTCATCTTCTTTGGGGGTATATGGACTCTCTAAGTCCAATCTGCACAGAACTTGGAAGGCATGTAGAGGAGGATCAGGGGGGATATCCCCTGTGAAATCTCCAGCTTGCACAGAATCTGTTTGGTATAATCCTGAAATTAAAACTGTCCAGAAAGCACTTTCCTGGGGCACTTTGCAATGATGTAACTTAGTTCCCATAAATCAAAATTCATCAAACCTGGAGGGCAGATAGATGACTGTCAGCTGGACAAACCCTGTGAATTTGGTATTTCTAACATGCTGGGGGATATTCTACCATTTCACAAACCTCAGAAACGGAATCAGTTAGTTTGGCTCTGAAAAGTTCATAATGGTTCATGGTTCACAAACTAGTAAACAACAACAACAACCAAAAGGGGGGGAACCAATCTGTCAGGAACAGAAAAAATTTGAGCAGCTGAAACATGGGATAAAATGCAACTATTTATTACACAGTGCACAAAAACATGAGATTTAATCAATATATAGAATAGAATACAAGTAAATATATCAGAACACTATACAGCAAAAAGTTTAAGTTGCACATACCATAAGGAGCAAACGTAAAGTAAAGGAGGCAATAGGCCCACTGTTGGGTGCGGATGGACAAACTCTAACGGAAGATGCAGAGAAAGCAGAAAGGCTTAGTGCCTATTTTACATCTGTTTTTTCCCACTGGTCAAAGTGTTTAGGCACATCTAGAGATGGCCATAGCCAAAGGACAGTGAAGAAGAAAGAACAAGATTGAAATGAAATGTTCCTTATATCCTACTCCCCAGCATTCTGTGTCAACTGTAGCTTCCAGATAGTTTTCAAGGGCAGCCCTATGTACAGCACATTGCAGTTATCTAATCTAGATGTTACCCATGTTCCTTTTATAATAGCACATGCTATGGCACAGCAGGTAAGAAAGGAGTGGCAGGGATCATTAAAATGCAGTGCCTCATTATTAAACTATATGGCTGCCAAATGCATATTCATAGTTTTAGGAATAAGTTCATGTTCCAGATATTGCAGGATCACTAACTCAGGGTCCAGCAAAGGGAAACCATTGCAAAGGATAGAAAAGCAGAGTTTGTAAGCCCAACCGGTAGAGGGAGCTAGAGACTTAAAGACTTTCTGAATAATTAATTGATGCCAAGTGTTCAAGGGCCCCACAGGAAGGCATTTGTACTGGGGGCCAGAGATTTGAACCATTCCTCCTAGAAATGAGACAAGACATCTGCAAAGCAATTACTGGTACCTGCAATGTATTGTCCTAAGAAAGATGTTAGCAACCAGGCAGGTAACGACAGATTTGCTCACAAGATGCATGATCTGCTCAGAGCATGAAGTGCTCCATTTAATTATTCTGACCACTACCTGGTTGTCACACTAGAACTGAATGTGCTTTTCTTCAAAAAAATCCTGCCACATGCAGGTGGTAGTCAAAATTGGAACAAATTCTAAAAAGGAGAGTTCTCTGAGAATCCCGGACTTCTCCCATTGTGAAGGACACAGCTGAGCATACCACAAGCTATAGAAGGAATCAGAAAACCCAAACTACCAGCCTCATCTGAATAAATTTGAAGGAATCCTCCAGGGACAGAGATGTCTGCCAAATTGCAACCCCATTAAAATGATTCAAGAATTTGAGTGAGGCTGAATGGTCTTACCACATACCACATATAATCCTGATGTAATGATGAGGTGCCTCCATATATCAATTGTATTTCCTTTGAAATGCCCTTTTTTCTTATGACCTTAGTTAACAGGTGTTTTAGAGTAATCAATTTATCTACAGGGAGACCAGAGGTGCCCTTTACAGAATCCAGTGAGATTCCTAGGTACGTTAATCGAGTAGCAGTTTCTTCAGTCTTATCCCATATCAGCAGGATTAACAATTTGACCACAAGGGCCTAAAATGCAGCAAGTTGATAGGTGCTATCTGTTTTGCTTTTAGCTTTGTAAAAAGAAAATCATCTATGTAGTGTGTAACATAAGCACACCCCTTGCTTGCCTTGGTCATCACTCAAGAAAAGTGCTAAATGTTTCAAATGTGGCACAAGTGACTGAGCAACCCACAGGCATGGCCTTATCCACATACCACATTCCATTAAATCTGAAACTCAATCGGCAGAAATCCTCTGGATGAATGGGCAATAAGCAAAAAGCTAATTGAATATTGCACTTTGGCAGCAAGGCTCCAGGCTGCAGAACTATATAATGCTGACTGAATGGTCTAAGGATGCATCCTGAATGGAGAAAAACTCAGGATCAGTGGTATCATTCACTGAAGCTTCTCTTGGATAAGACAGGTAATGAATAAGGTGAAACTCATCAGGGGCATTTTTTGGGAATCACACTCAGACGAGATACCCACAGATTGTAAAGTGATGGTGCCATGAATAGGCCTACAAACCTTCCCACCTTGCATCCTTGGCTATTTTACCAGTGGGAATACCTGGAAGCTCCTGGGAAGATTTAATGCAAGGGCCAGTAAATGGGATGCAAACACCCTTACTTGCTGAGGATGGGGAAAGTACCTTAAGCCGCATAGGTTAGTGTGCCCAAAATCAATAATTGGTTTTGAACTACTGCTGTTTTGAGGAGGTTGAGATGGAGGTTTCTGCAGCATCTACTCTCCTTTTTTATTACTGGGGCTTCCAGAGGACCAGGAACATTGAAAGGACTGCTGCAATCCACCACCTTTATTACATGAAAGCCTCTAGTGAAAATCAAAACATGCCTTGCAGATGTGTCCAAAGTTGTTGTTGTTATTGTTATTACTATTATTATTATTAAACTTTTATACCGTAAACTTACATACAAGATAAAATTACAATAAAAACCATAGTTAAAACCAATCCATACTATCAACGTTATCAACGTTAGGCAACAGGCGAGCACTAACTAGCATGTACGCACACGCGGCAGTTTGCGCATGCTCAGAGCTGCCATGCATGCGAGTTTGCACTCCCAGAAGGGGCACAAATGCACATGCGTGGCAAGTCCGCGCACGTGTGCGTTTGCACTCCCGTGGCGCAAACGTACATGCCCAGCAGTTCAAGCATGCACGTTTAAGCGAGGCTGCGTGCCGGTGTCTGCACGTCCCTCTTCCTGCCCCCCCACAGCTTCTCCCTCTGGGGGGGTGGTGGTGGAGAGTGGGAGCTGCGGCCCACTGCTGAGGCTCTCACAGCCTGGCAGGGGGCTGCAGACCGGGGGTTGATGACCCCCGATGTAGACCATGTAACCTTTGAGCCAGTTCTGAAAAGTGTGCTTTGTGCTGCCCTTTAAAGCTCCCTGTTTTTCTTGCCTAGGGTCCACCTTCCCTACCTCATCCTCTGGCTTTAACAGGGAAAATATTATATATCTACATAAAACCCATTCAGAAAATGAATGCCCAGTGAATGAATGCCCACTATATTGAGATGGAGGGGGAGCCCCTTGGGCTAGCTCTAAATTCCACACACTGCTGGGATTGAATTTACCACTAACTCTATTCCTATGTAACCATGAAGGCAAACCTGGGGTAGAAGTCCCAGCCCTCCAATAGTTCCTATCCAAATGTGCTGAATCCTTGTCTGAGGATGTCTCCCCTGTAGATGGGCTGCTGTCTATCACATCCTGAGTGCCAGTTGACCTATTTGTCTTTTGGCACTTGACATGATGCTTGGGGCTCCTTGTGCAGTCATCATCAGCTGAAAATGAGCTGATCAGTGCAGAGATGCTGCTGGTCCCTTTAAAATAAGCAGAAGAAGCCAGAGGCTTTTAGGCCATGTGGGCCCACAGTGTTGAGGGCAGAACAGAAATGACAAAGCGGGGTAGTCAAAGTGCGGCCCTCCAGATGTCCATGGACTACAATTCCCAGGAGCCCCTGCCAGCATTCGCTGGCAGGGGCTCCTAGGAATTGTAGTCCATGGACATCTGGAGGGCCGCACTTTGACTACCCCTGAGCTAGAGACAGAATGCCTGAGTGGGGCTCACTTAAATAGCTCCCTGGGCTTTGCAGCCTGCACCTACAGGATAACTTACAGGCTGACGTGGCAGGCTGTGGAAAATTGGCCAACCATTGCCTTGCCTAAGGGCACCATGTGGCCAAAGATGCCTCCTTCCTCCACCTCCTGGACCACAAATGATGCCTCAGAAGCAAGTCTTGGCCCTGCTTCCTGTAGGACATGCCTGGACCCAGTATCTTATTTAAACTGCATTCTACATCCAGGTCTTTCTTTCTCAGTTGAAAAGATAGCTTTCAAAACCACCTAAACCTGACCTCACAGTTCAATATAGAACTATGTTAAGAATTTATGTCTCAGCAAATGCATGACAAAAAGCCTGAAAACCCATTGTCATTCACTAAAGAGCGGCCGCGAATTAACGCGGCCGCCATTGAAGCCGCGGCGTGCGGGGCGGGGATGGCGCTCAGAAGGAGCGCCCGGGATCGGGCGTTGCTGGCGTGGCACAGACGTGCCACGTCAGGGGGAGGGAAGGAGGAGCTTGGGTGGCGCCTTTTATAAGACGCCACGTGCTTGGCGGCCGGCCTCTTTCCCCGGCCAGCTGAGCAAGCGTTACCCCCTCCTCTGCTAAACTATCAACCTCATTACCCCCTCCTCTGCTAAACTATTAACCAAGCTACTGTTCTGCCTGGACTTGTGGGGGTGGGGAAGATTTCAGTGGCCTATATGACGATTACATTTTGACAAGGACACTAGGAGCTTATCCGTCTGCAGTGAATGAGCATGAGGTAAACTCATGGTATAAAATTTACTTCTGGTCCCAATGTTAGATGATCAGAGTTGCTGTCTTGGGAAGCAAAGGATTTGATTATTTCATTTATTAACATACAGTAGAGCTTGTGAGTGCTATATGAGGCTTGGGGCAATTTCTCCTCTTAAAAAGGGTCTGCATGCATTCAGCTGAAAACACTGACTTGTATTATTGCCATACCAAAATGCCTTATTTACAGAGTCAGAAAAACCATTTGCACCCTTTTAACTATCATTTGAGGCATATATATCTAATGGGTTTGTTTAATAAAAGTTTAACAGAAAGGCAATTTTCTTGTAACTTTGCAGTGTTGACAAGGAAAATATACATTCTTAAGCATTTACCTTATGCAGCTTTACAATTGGCTATTCACATTTGGGTAATTTATATTACATTAATTTGATAGATGCTATTTGGAGACTGTTACTAGGAAATTCAAAACTCCATAATTCATTAGCCCGAGTGAAACTCATGTGACTGGATTCAGAGACATCAAGGGACTCATTCATTTGGGAGTTCTTTATTGACTGAGTGCATTCTCCCATATCTGTTACAGAGATTAATGCTGATGTTCATTCAAAGCCCTTGGAGTTTTGCATTGATTGAGTGCCATCTTGGGTATCTAGCATACAACTTTAACTGAATATTCATAAATTCTGAATTACAAATAGGGAATTATGCAGATTATATGACTTTCACCAAGTTCTATGAAGATATGAATGGGAATTCCAGCATGGATTTACCCACATATTATTAGAACTAAATTACAAGCACCTTGCAGAATCTAGGTCAACATTCTTCCACATCATCCTGCATAAGGGTGAGGGGACGAAGTGTAGAAGAAGAGTTGGTTTTTATATGCCACTTTTCTCTACCCGAAGGAGTGTCAAAATAACTTACATTCACCTTCCCTTTCCTCTCCCCACAACAGACACCCTCTGAGGTGGGTGAGGCTGAGAGAGCCCTGATATCACTGCTCAGTCAGAACAGCTTTATCAGTGCTGTGGTGAGGCCAAGGTCACCCAGCTGGCTACATGTGGAGGAGGAGTGGGGGATCAAACCCAGCTCACTAGATTAGAAGTCGACGCTCCTAACCACTACACCAAGCTGGGTAGGTGACTAAGAACTGTGGGTGCAGCATTCTATCCAGCACAGAACATAGCACAGAACAGAGGACCAAGGAGCGGAACAGCCAAGAATCATTCCCTGACATTTGGAGGACCCAGCTGTCTTCCTGTGACAAGAGAAAAGGCAAGCTACCTATCCATTGCCTCTCAATCAGCTGTGGTGCTAAGCAAGTATAAGGTTATAATACATTCAACAAAGGCATAATTTTCCACTCCAATTATCTGCCTATTTGGATCCCACCAAGCAGCATACCCTAGGCCTCAGGCTGGAGCACCTTGTAGCTCTTTCTAAATTTAGTGTTGCTGGAATTGCACCCAGATTTAAAGAATTAACATGAGGAGTTTATTAAGGCCAGTGGGAGATTCCGTAATACACTGATGTCTCACATCTGTTTGCTACTGCATTCACTCAAAAAAGACAGAATGGTTTTGTCTTTACTGTAGGCAGGACAGTTCTCTTTCCCCATACTCTTGGCTTCCCTTCTGCCTTCCATTGTATAAAAAATAGGAAAGGAGAATAGAAAGAATAATTTTCAAAATAAATCAGAACTGCACACATGAAAGGGGAAGTGTGAATAATTAATTAGAAGGATGTGAAACTTAATATGAGACAAGGTGTATATAATGGATAAAGTAATTACATTAACATAACTTTTTTTTTAAAGTTGTTCAGTATACGGTTGAGTCAAAATAATGTTAGCTGTACTTGTTAACTACTTGGGAGGAGAATGCTGCTAAGCTGTTTCTGCTTACTACTATGTAATCACAGCAAGTTAGCAAACATCTGGGGATACAAAGCAGTATTTTCTTCTACATTAGTGGGTTTGATATTTATGCAGTAATTCTTTAAATGGGATGAGAGATAAAATTTATGAAAGTCCAGCAGATCTATCACATGGAACTCATTGATCATTTTCACACAAGGAATGTGCCCTGGGCAGCCTTCGAATGTTGGCAGCTTTTAGAGCCCCTTTCACATGACATCAGCTGCATCCCAAGGCTGTCAAGGAGCTGGGTCGAATTTTGGCCATTTTTAACTTGCGATGAGGGAAATCGCCAGAACTGGATTTACCACCCTCAATCGCATGTCTCATTGGTGAGCAACCAGTGAGCCACCAGGGGCGAGCCCGTATGGGGGGGGGGGGGGGAGGCGCGATAGTCTCTGCAGCATTATCCCTCTCCATTTCCTGCTCTGAGTAATTTTTTTAAAAAAATGGCGCTGTCCATGTTGCAGTGTGATCGCAAACCTACATTGTCAAAGGAAGGTAAAATAAAATCTTCTGCAAAGTATCCACAGTTTTTTTGGGATCAGGTAGGAAAAACACAGCCCCTTTTCTGTTTTTTGGGGGTGGGGAATGAGCTGGGAAAGGAGGGGGGGCAGGTGATCAAGCATCCTTCTTCCAATGATACGTTTGTTTTTAAGCCAGCCATTAACACAAAATGTCTTTTTGGGCTCCCAGGACCATGTCCAGCCTTCTCACAACTCGGGCACACAAAAACTGCCCTGTTTCTGTTTTCTGGAAGTGGGAAATGAGCTGGGAAACGGGGTGGGGGGTGGGGGAGGTGATCAGGCACACTTCTCCCAATCATACAGGGGTCTGAGCACTATATTTTTAAGCCAACCATTTACACTAAATGACTTTTTGGGCTCCAGGGACCATGCTTAGCATTTAAGAAGTCCACCCAAACAGAAATAATGTGCAAAATAACATAATCCCCCCCCAATGGGGGGGGAATGCTGTATTATTCTGGTGTTTCTCCATAGCAATGCAGCAGTGTTGATTTTTTATTAAAAATGCACCTGTGTTGTGGCATTACCACACAGCAATTCAGGAGTGCCTTTTAAAAATAATTACAATAATTTTGTGGTTTGGTGGGGGGAAGAAAATTTCAGTCCACAGGAGAACTGCTGTGCTATGATTGGTGGCTTGCTGTGATTGACAAGCCAAAGAGTGGAGGGAGAAGTTTGTATTGCTTTCCCTTGCAGCCTCATCAGGAGACAAAAAGCCATGATGGGGCAGAGGGAAAATACAGGGGGGGTCTCCCATGAAGAGGGCTGCAAATACAAGGTTTACCATCCCACATTTGCAAGCAGGAAGCCACTCATGTTTTATCCCTCCATGCAGAAATGGTCTTTGTCTGCTCCCACCCTAATAAAATCCGTATGCTTGCTCTGCTTTGGTAAGGCCATTGTTATATTGATCAGATGGTTAGTTCCTTTCATTAGCTAATTTGCTGCTATTTTGTTCTTATGACTTTCTCAACTTGGGACCAGTGTGATAACTTGTAATATTTGGCTTGAACAGCCACAGGAAGATTCATTTGGGCAGAAAACGATCTTGACGCATGGAAAAAAATCACTATTTCCAGTCTACCTGCAGAAGGACTATTGGCAAAATTTTCTGTAAAACCATCATTTATTGCAAGTCTAGCAGCTTTGGGGAATTTGAATCCATCCCTTTCTGGCAGCTACATTGATGTAAACCTCAGGAGTCCTTGCAGAGGAAGGTGAAAAAGCCATCTGTTGGCCCTCTGCCAAGAAGGATGGTAAGCCAGCCTGTGAAGGAATTTTCTTTGGAATCAGGGCTGTATATATAGCATGTTAAGAAAGGCAAAATAGGAGAGGTTAATGAAATGACTCTTTCAGAGGAAAAATGAGGCTACTGGGGGCATAAATAGTATTTTAGTTTTGTTTCCATTTTTATTCATTTCCCTTAAAAATCATTTTCTTTCATTTTCTTCATGATTTTTCTTTTCCGTTCTGAGCAATTATTTGTGCCAGCTTGAAACAAATGCCTGGCTGCAACTTTCTACCACCTAATTTGCAAGGGGATGAAATCTGCACTAATTGTACCCTCACCCATAGCATCCTGTTTGCCAAATCTCAAGCAGGGAAGAGAAAACATCCCTATTTTATACACAGTTAAACATACAGAATATTTCTAGCTCTAATTCATTCCTCCTGAAACCAGTTGGGTGATATTCCCAGGAATTGAATCCCTCATACAAGAGATATTCCTTGCCAAATTTAAGACAGATAGGAAAAGTGTTTCCCATTTTATAGACAGTTGGAATTCTCACTGGCACAACAGATACAGGGAGGCATATGGGAAGCCCAGAAGGCTAGCAGCAGGACAAAGCAGGCAGGGAGAGGCATTCAGAATAGCAGAACAGCAAGGTAAAGTAGCATGACACAAGGTTGTTTTTTGGGGGAGGAGCAATCCCAGAAAGCAGGTGGTGTTACCTGGAGGTGTTTGGAAAGTAGGCACAGTAGGAGACATTTGACACACCAAGAAGATATTACAGAACTGGTAGAGTGAGCATTTGGAAGCATTTTCTCATACATTAGGTCGCTCATATAATAGCAGATTCAAATGAATAGCAGTGTTGGTCTGAAGTAGCACAACAAAATCAGAGTCTGGTAGCACCTTTAAGACCAACAAAGATCAGACGAAGAATGCCTGCACTCGAAAGCTCACACCTTGAATAAATCTTTGTTGGTCTTAAAGGTGCTACTAGACTCTAATTTTATCATATAATAGCAGTTATAAGAGAATAGCAAGCTACTGAAAACCTTGTAAATGCATAGCTTTAAAATTTAAAATGTACTTTGTGCTTACTTAAGGTGACCAGATGGTAACAATCGTAAAGCAGGACATCGCGGGGGGGGGGAGGGGAGGGCGGAGGGGAGGGCGGCGTCAGGAGCTCCGTGCCTGCGTGTGTGTACCCGCCGCCCATGCCTCCCCTCCGCAACACGGTGTCCTGCCTGCCTGCCTGCCTGCCCTCCTTGCCTGGCACTATTGGTGGGGCAAAGGTTTATACAAGCTCCAGGCAGGAGAGGTAAGGAGGTGCCTCCTCATGAGGGCACAACTGGTCCTGTTCCCCCTTCTGGAAGCACTCGTAGGGGGTGTTCATCACCCCCTTCCCCAGCCATATCTCCCCATTGTCCCACTGCCCACTCTGGGACCCAGCCAGCGGTGTGCCTTTCCCTGACCCCCTGGTGCACTGCAGCTCCCCGCTCATGGCTCTGGAGGAAATTGGCTACAAGGCTCCTTCAGTGCTGCAGAGAAGTCGGCGTCCGTCTCCTGCATGAGTCATGGCTTCTTCCTTTTCTCGGGCTCTCCAGGCGGGCAGGGACCGACACTTGTGCCTGCGTCAGGCCCCATTGTTTTCCATCTCTCCAGAGACAGAGGATGAAGGAGCCAATGGGAACCTCAAAGGCGTTCTTCCACCAATAGGAGCGCATGTTTCTCCCATGGCCGTCCTCATGGGTTGTGGTGCCCAATCTTTCTCCTACAGCAGCAGAGGACAGTCTCTGTGGACTGCCTCTGGTCCCCAGAAGCATCGTCTGAACAGGCCGGGCAGCTGTGATTGGTCAATGGGGTCTGGGAGCGGGGAGAGGCCCTGATGGAGAAGCCCTCCTGAAGGTTCAGATGCCATAGTCAAAGTATTGGGCTGGTGTGTGAGAGGGGTGGGAGGAGGAGCCTAGCCAAAAATCAGGACTCTTTAAATACACGGAGGGACATGGGGCAAATTGTTAATTATTGGGGCGGTCCCGTCAAAAGTGTTATACCTGGTCACCTTTTGCTTTCTGCATGTTGGAAAGGCATGCTGGGAAGGCAAACTGCTCCTGCTTATGCAGAATTCCAAAGACTCTTCTCAAGCAATTGAAACAGAGGAATGAATGACAGAAATACTGCTCAGAGAAACCTCTTGGTGATATTCTGCTTGTTGGAACATACCTCCTTTTATTTAAATTACTGCAGGATTCACATGATCCCTTGCCTCTTCCTGCCCTGCTCCTACTACTAAGATCAAAATGTGAAATGCAGCAAGATGTTAGTATTAATGACAAGTCTCAATGTATTTTTCTGGTTATTGTTTAAAATTGCATGAGTTAGAACTTGGCCTCCTGCCTGGATGCAGAGGTGAAATGGCTATATGAGAGTTGGTTAAGCTATATCCATTTAAGACAGAGATCACTGAGGTGGCCACTTCTACCAACCCTTGATGGAGTTTAGTGTTCTCTGGTCGACTCTTACACATTCTGCACTGGCGATATTTTCCTGATTTGAATTTTTAAAGGGTTGACTTTTTCATCCATCTATCATACAACAGCTGTTCTGGCTCCCAGTTAGTTTCCAGTGCCAATTCAAAATCTTGGTACTTGCCTTTAAAGCCCTAATCAGCCTCATACTTGCCATGATAATCCTCATCTTCAACTCAGGATTTACTGAGGGTCCCTGGTCATAGGCCAAGTACTAATGTCTCAAGGCAAGAGGCAGTCAGATGTGGCCCTGTGGGGATTTCAAGGCAAGAGACATTCAGAGGTGATCCTGCAGGGTTTTCAAGGAATGAGATGTTCAGCGGTAGTTTGCCATTCCCTACCTCCTTGGTATTCCATGGAAGTCTCCCAGCTAAACACTAGCTAGGCATTATTAGGCAATGCCAAATGAAATTTTTGAAGCCAATGAGGCCTCTCAAAATCCTAAGAAAAAGGGGGTAGGCTTTTCACTGTCCTTAGCAAATGTACACTAAACTATGTAACACAATTTGTTTGGTTTTTGTAATGTCTATAATTTAAAAACCTCAGTCCCCCCCCCCTTAAAATCATATAGTGTAGCATTTGAAGGACAGTCAGTAGCAAACTGATTTTTTAAAAAGACAAAAGGCACCTTTATATATAAAAATATTGCATCCATGAAAGAAAGAATGTTGATGTGTGTAAATAAGATCAGTTTCTAAACTGTTGTGTGCATACTTGCATGATGCTTGCTTGCATGTACAGAAATACAAATGTCCACATAGAGGAAATACTGGCATTTCTTTGCACATAGTGTTTGCAAACTGCTTCTGATGAGGGATTTGTCTCTTTATTGCCATGGAAACAATCATTAAATTACGGGAACTCCTTAAAGAGTTGCCATCTCTGGGGGCTGAGCTGATGTGAGCCCCAACATGTCCTAAGCAGTGCAAGAAGATTGTTTACCTCTCTTTTGCTACTCAGGCTCTGTTCTTTTGCTACCTTTCACCTATCAGCGTTGGAATCATTGATCCAATTGCCTCTTTCTCTCCATCTGCTTCTCCATAAGGGGAACAACAGCAAATCTGGCCCAGCTCCCAGCCATTAAAAAGTATTAGCTATTAGCTAAAGCTACATGGCACAGACTGGCAGGTAGAATTTGTGGCATTAGGCATCAGTAGTATTGCTCTTTAGATTTCAGCTCTTTTCCAGGATAGACACTTCTGCTTTGATTTTTTGTTGTTGTTTAAAAAAGAACTGTCCTGCGACTTTTTTTTTATAGAGAATTTTTATTTTATTATCCAGAGTTAAAAAACAGTGAAATACATGCAATCTACATTATTAATACAGAAAGGGAGGGCTATGCTCTTCATTTGATACACTTAGTTCCCCGTTTTAATCCCCCTTGTATTGTTTCCTTAAATAGTTCAGGTAAGGGCCCCATTGTTCTTGAAAGGCCTCTTCTATTCTTCCGTTAACTAATAGTGTCAGTTTGGCCATCTTGGCAAAATCAGCTAGTTTATTCAGCCAGTCTTCTGTCGAGGGTAGTTCTTGCGTTTTCCATTTCTTGGCCAATTCTAGTCTTGCTGCCGTCGCGTAGAAGAAGAAGCTCTGTGTGTGGGTTGGGAGGCACTACGAAAGGGCACTTTAGTTCCCCGTTTCAATCTTAAAAACCCTCTTCTCTTCATTTAAGATTATAGGACTGGCTACAATATTATAGACTTTTACCCAAAGCTTATAGACTTTTTATAGACTTTTTCACGTTTGCACCACATTTAAAAAGAGAAGTCTACTTTGTTACCATCATTTCAGCATTTGTTTACATAGTTTTTAACAATTTTAACAATCATATACAGTTTATACTTAGCGTGATCCTAAAGCCCTCCACATTTCCACTAAGGAAAAGGGAAAAGGAAAAAATACAAGCCTGCTTAGTTGTACGGAAAGAAGAGAAACAAATATAGTAGAGTAAATTCTTCGTTAGTTACATTTACACCTCCTCAGTTAGGAACCTCCTTTTAGTTATGCTTTAAGTTTAGGCTGAAAGTCACTACAGAGATATATTAGATAATTCAAATTAGTATAAACCCATTCCATTAGGTGTCTCCTTTTAGTTATGCTTTAATTTTGGGTTGGTAGACACTACAAAATTAGATTTAATAATACAAATTCAGCTTACTTAGAAAATCTTGTTGTTGTTTAAAAAAGAACTGTCCTGCCACTTTTGCACCTGCCTCTGGATATATTCCTATAAACTCCAGTATGACATCCAGGTCCATTCCGCACGACTTAAATATAGCAGAAGTCTTACCTTTGGTAAACGCTACAAATTCAAGGTTCCACATGACATTGCACACAATCTGCAACACTCCTGCAACACTCCCACAAAAATCGCTTCATTGTAGCGCTTTATGGGAAATCGAGAAAAGTGGATTCCCCCTGAAAAAATCGCTACACTTCTGAGCACAAGCTGCAACACATCAGTGAAAGACATGTGCGTTTTCAATGTAGCGGTAGAAAGAAAGTCCCTCCCCCGCTCTCGCCCCTGAACTACCGGAGAAGCGATCGCCATTTTTTCCCCTTAGACTGGGGAAAGCAATGAATGAGCGAGGCTTCTCAGAGGCTTCTCCAGCTAAAGTCCCTCTACAGAAGTGAAGCGAACTTCCGGAGAAGTGAGCACCCAAGAGTCAACGCTTATGCCTCACCAGCAGAAAGACCCGTGGTCAGAATGGCTCTGGCTGAGCTCATGTGGAGTGGTGCTGCCTGGCAGGCGAGGTGACAGGCGAGAAGGAGCCCTAGAGTGGGGCTGGACAGCGGCGGTGGTGCTGGCTGCAGCGGCGGGAGGTGCTGGCTGCAGCGGCGGGAGAAGACAGCAGCAGTTCCTGAGGAAGAAGACGGGAGCCCCCCCCCTTCGCAGCCCCCCCCAACTACTGGAGTGTCAATCGCCCTGCAGCAAGTCCAGAAACCTCCCCCCACCCTGCTTTTCAGCACGCCAGCTGCCCACAGTTTGCAAGGGGATCTTTCCCAGTCATCGCGCTTGTTGTCAGTCTTGCCATTTTTTTTCTTTAGACCGGCGAAAGCAATGAACGAGCAAGGCTTCTCTGGCTAAAGTCCCTCCACAGAAGTGATTAACACAGTAAAACAAAGCTTCCTACTGCAAGTGTCGTTAAAGTTCCCAAGCACAACACAGCCCCCTGTTCAGCACTGCCTGTAATTTCGGCCACAAATCGTGCCTGGGGGGGGGGTTCTACTTGAGGAGCATGTAAACAATTAATTACCAGCTCCTACGCCAGCACAAAGGTCTTTCCGATGCAATGATTGAACTCAGATTCGTTGCAATGGGTGTTTTTTTTTAAGTTCTGAAAGGAAAAGGGGCTTTTCGGGAGCATAAACACAACAGCCCATTGGCTGTTCTGCTTGATTGACAGCCAGGGACGGGAAGAAACACAGAAAAAAATAGCTTCCTTTGTTGTGATTCCAAGCGAGACCGGAAACCTGTGGGGAATGACTGAAACGCTACTGGGACTTTTATATTCCACTAAAAAAAAGGTATGCGGAATGATGAAATTCCACTATTTAATATAGCATTTCTGCATTCTGTGAACAATTGGCAACCTCGGTCCTTGTGCGGAATGGCCTCCAGAATCCCAGGGCACCAACTGGTTGGGGATGCTCAGGGTTACAGCTTACCGTTTGGGGACTGTTGACCAAATGCTATTAAAAACACAAAGCAGAGAGGATGGAATACAAGAATAAGAACCAGAGTCTCTGGAGGATAGTTTTGAGCAAATGACCTATTCCAGAAAATGGGGGGAGGGGAGCAGATAAATATTAAAGTGAGACACTATTAGGGGCAGCCACATTTAGTCTGTTACTAGCTCTCTCCTCAACTGGAGTCTAATAATAGTACAGTGGAGTCTCTTTCTCTCTTTCTCTGCATATGCACATCCATGAGTGTAAAAGCTTATTTCCTTTGGGAGCCACCAAGTACTCATACTTTTAACTAATAGACTAATGTAGCATTTTCATCTCTGCAAGCTTCATTCTTCCCTCCCTCCATTCCTTCTCACAGAGCAGTTCTGTTAGAACTCTATCAGCCCCACCTACCTCATAGGGTGTCTGTTGTGGGTCTAAGACGGGAAAGGTGTTTGTAAGCCATTTTTGGAGTCCTTTGGGTAGTGAAAAGTGAGGTATAAAACCCACTGAAAGATTTCTTTCTTTCTTTCTTTCTTTCTTTCTTTCTTTCTTTCTTTCTTTCTTTCTTTCTTTCTTTCTTTCTTTCTTTCTTTCTTTCTTTCTTTCTTTCTTTCTTTCTTTCTGAGAAATACCAAAGCAGCATGCTGAACCTAAGCATTTAAATCTTGTTATTTTTGACTGGATTTAATCTTCATGACTTCTTTCCTTTACCTGTTCCCAACAGCTAATAGAAATGTCCTATTCCTGACCTGTTGACTGGAACAACCATTCAAACTGGGAGTGGTTATTTGGCTTTAAACTGTAATTGGAGAGCTACTATAGCAGTATTTGAAAATTCATTCCCTGTACATCCTTTATCCCCAAATGGGCAAAAGATTCTGAAACTCATTATTTTTTCTTTATGTCTCAGCTCATGACCATTTGAGAATCATAAATGTCTTGAAGAGTGTAAGGAGAAAGTGATTCAGCATATATATAACACATACCTGCTAGATGGTGCTGGGGACAAAAGGGGTAAGGGTGGATGGATTTACCCCCCCCCCCCCCAAATACAGGTTTATAAACATGTCATGAAAGCCCAGTTGGTGAGCTGAGATGCTTTTCTTCTTTTCCAACTTTTCAAATGCCAAAACAACTGTACCCTCTCTAGGCATTTCAGCACGACTCAGACTATTGTGTTGCAGCTATGTTAAGGTTCATGCTCTTGCAGCATTTTAAAATCTCTTTAAAATGGTGACAACTTCCATTGGTTGAACCAATGGGCAGCATCATTTCTCATTTTGCCCACAACAGAAGGCTTATCCCTGTCTTCCCTCCCAGTGTTCTTTTTTAAAATTTCCTATGTGTGATAAAATTGTCCTGACACTTCAGTCATCAGAAAACTCTTTATCAAGTGAAAGAATGTGATTTGCCTTGCTTGAAACCTGCAGTGCTAAACAGTGGCTGACAGCTTAAAGATCACTTTTTGATGTTCAGATTGCACTGGGACAAGTTTAGCACATTATTGTAAAGACTGTTGCATCTTTTGTGGGGTTCCACAATGATGCTTCTGTCTCAGTTTTAGTCAGGTCACAGATGCTCTCTGCTCAGCGTAAGCTTTTGTGCATCTAACCTTGCTTCAAGAGATGCAGGAAATACCTATCCATTATAAGAATAAAAATATATGTTATAAGAATAAAATATATTAGGCAGAAGTAAGTCACATTCATTTAGGATTTGAAGGCATATCTAGAACATCTAGTAGGCATTTTCAGTATTGGTCTTTTCAGCAGTGGTGTTTTCTTTTGCTTTCACAGTGCATTCTTGTCATGTTTTTGTTGTTGTTGTTGTTGTTGTTTCACATCCTTAACTTGCCTGTGGCGTCGCGGGCGCCGCGGACTAAATAATTTGCTAAGGGCTGGGGAGGAGGAGTTAGGGCGGGCTTTGTCCATGATGAGGAAGGGGCCCGATTGGCCCCTTCCTCCGGACTGACAAGCGCAGGGCCAATCGGCAGGTGCTTTGCGCCTGCCGATTGGCCTGTGCGATTGCCGCCACACCGCCAAGGGAGCAATTACAAGCCGCACGCAGCGCGGCTCGCAGTTGCTCCCTTACCGGCGCCCTGACACGTCAGGGTGCCGTCTACAGAGCACCCACCAGCCACGCTGCGATTGGCCTCTGCGATTGCCGCCACGCCGCCAAGGGAGCAATTACAAGCCGCACGCAGCGCGGCTCGCAGTTGCTCCCTTACCGGCACCCTGACACGTCAGGGCGCCGTCTACAGAGCACCCACCAGCTGCGCTATGTGTGGCTGGTGGCTGCTCCCTGGCTGCAGGCCTGACGCATCAGGCCGGCGGCCAGGAAGCAGCCGCCGGCCGCACGCAGCTGCCGGGTGCTCTCTCGCCACCGCCGCCTCGCTGCCACCGCCGCCCTGAAGACTGGGAGCTGGATGCTCCCTCGCTGCCGCCGCCACCCTGAAAAGCCGGACAGCAAGCCGGGTGTTCTCTTGCCGCCGCCGTACTTGCCGCCGCCAAGAAAACTCGCCACCACCTGCTCCCTCGCCGCCGCCTCGCCGCAGCCCTGATGACTCGGTGGTACCTGCACCCCCGCTAGCGCCTGCTATATCCAAGGTACAGCGGACTATATTACTAGTTTCACCATATTTTCACTGTAAATGTGTGTTGGGCTTTGCATATAAACTCTTTTTACGATAGTATTAGAGGAGGTTGTTTTTAAAAGGGTACACATCACTCAGGGGGTTGGACTAGATGGCCTGTATGGCCCCTTCCAACTCTATGATTCTATGATTCACTCCTGCCTTTGCTCAATAGATATGGGTAAGGATTGAATATTTATTTATTTATTTATATTTATATACCGCCCTCCCCCGAAGGCTCATGGCAGTTTAAGGGAACAGGAAACAGGTACAGATAACATAAGGAAACTCATGTGGCAACAGCAATAACAATACAGCAATAATAACTCCAACATAATAACAGCAGTAATAATATGATAGAACTGAAAAGGATAATAATATGATAAAGGATAATAATATGATAGAACTGCAAAGGAGCCTCAGCTCAACTCTTACTGGGACCCAGTGTGTTAGTGACAATAGATGGTCACTGACAGCAGAGTTACTCCAGGAAAAGCCCATGAAAAAGTGGATAACTTGCCTTGAGCCCCCCTGGCAAGGTGATATAAATATAAATCTCACTCAGTGTAGAAGAAAACTCCCAAGTACTTTGTCCTTCCTGACTAACACAAATGTTTATGAAATCAGGATCTAATTTGTAAGGAATACAGAAGGTTGAACAGCTAAATCTTAGAACGCAATACATAGAACAAAAGTGCACAGCAAGAACAAATTAAAATCAAAATTTGTAGAATGTAGATTAAAAACAAAGAGGCGGTGGTATAACATCACATCCATTAAGACACTGCATACATCAACAAATATAAGTTACATGTACAGTAAAAACTAGACCAAAATATTGGTTACACATACAATAACCAAATGAATTTCAGTCCTGAGAGCCTTCTTCAGTGATCTAAATAACAGAAGAATGAAATATCTGTTCCAGGCAAGGCAGGTAGTATATGTATCCTAAGGATAGAATATATACATATAAAGATATTATCAAAATCTACTAAAATGACTGGCCCAAACAATGATTCCCACCCTCTAAGCAATGTTAATAACGAATAGATGCTACTTACAGTGGAATATTGTAGCTCCAAACATTAGTTTTAAAGTTTTGCTGTCAATCAGTCCTGCATATATTGTGGAGTTCACCCCCATCAGAATGTTAACTTTGTAAAACCATTCTGTGAAAGAAATAGAAGGCATTGCATCAATGTGAAATTGCTATTGTTTTATTGAGTATGCCTCCAGTACAAGCAAGATGTAGTCCTAAAAATATTTTAAGTGAATATTTTCACATACAGGCCTGCTCTTGGCTGTTACACTGTTCACAGTATGTGTCCATGTATTAACTAAAACTGAAGGGAATCTAAAAGTCCTCATATAGATGTTGGAGGGGAGGAAAAATAATGCAGTCCCACTGAGGAATTTGAACACCAGATGAAAATTCTAGAAAGGAAGGGAAGAGAAGGAGGAGTAGGGGGGAGGGGGGAGAACTAAATAGAATTAAAAACTTTGTCTTCAGTGAAACATACAGGGCACATCATGGATCAATACATATACAACCAGTCAATATCGTCAGTATCTTTATTAAAGATGATAAAGTTCCCAAAGTGAAAATCAGAAAGTCTCTCTTTTTCTCAGATGCCTATGAAGTTGGTGTGGAGGAGCCAAGACTTGCTCTGCTATCCAAAAATGCAGCTCCTTAGAGTGAGCCAAGGATTCCATGGCCTTCTGCTTTAATGGACTAGGTCACACGCTAGGGAACCAGCCACTTTCACATCTCCCCTTCTCAAGTGTGAATTAGTTCTCTTATGGTTTACATGCTTGGGAGGGGGCAGAGCCAGTACATCTACACCTGCATTAAACCACTTCCTCTCCCTCCCCCCCACCCCAAACTCCTCCTTGAGCTTGTCTGTTAATGTTAGAGCTCTTTGCAGGATGTTCCTTTCCTCCCATAAATATTGGTGAATTCCCATGTGCAGGAAGACGGACTGGGCTTAGGTGGGGACGTTGGCTGGGGGGGGGGGAGAAAGAGGTGGCAGCTCTTAGAATGAGTCTGGCCCATAATAGTCATGCTGGCAGGGCCCTACCTCCTCCTTTTCTCTCCCTTTCCCAGCAATGCTGGTGGCCTGGTCTTGTGGCTAACAAAGCCATGGTGTCTCTTAGGTGGTGATTCTGCAGAGGGAGGGAGGGAGGGAGGGAGCAAACTGAGACACTCTGGCTTAACTGATACTCCCACCCTTCTCCTTCCTTCCTCAGCATTCCTGACTCCAGCTCCATTCCTGCCATGACCGCCTCTTCCAAATAGGACTCAGTGGGTAGGCCATGGGTATAAAAATCCAAGGGGGGAGTCAATTGTGGCATGGAATGGGGGAGGTCTGGACTATCTTTTCAGCTTCTGCCCTTTTTTCCAGCCTACATGAGGCAGAACCATAGTAGTGGTAAAGGTGGGGGGAGGCAGCAAAAGGAGGGTGAAGGATGCAGGTGGTGATGTCACTTCTGGGGTGTTTGGTTGGGGTGTGCGGCCAGTTGACATCACTTCTGTAGCTCCTCAAAGTCTGAAAAATTATTTCTGGGGCTCCTCCATGGTCAAAAATTTGAAAAAGGGCGAACGAAGGTCACAAAATGCTGGGCAAGAGGAGCTGAAATTTCCATACTCCATGGTTCTCCCCAGTGGACACCCACTTGGAAGCTAGTTCTCACAAGCAGGCTAGTGCCGCCTTCTCCTTTTCATCCAGCTGATTCTCTGAATAAGGTTCCTTGGTCATACTCCAATATAACAGCCTAAGAGTATGGCATAATTCTCAGTTCCGGCTTTTATATACAGTGAGAATGATAAGAAATATGAAAGACCTCCCTGTCTGTGTTTCCTCATGCATAGCTAAATCCATATATATATATATATATACATATATACACACACACACAAAACACTTTTGTATTATTATACCAATTAAGAAAACATAAAGTGCAAACACAGAAAGCAAACAGATTTACATAACATATATTAAATCTAATAAATGCTAAACCTCCAGAGTTGCCAGCCTACCTGAACAGATCTCTGCCTTATCTCTGCCCTGCACTAACTTCCTACCATGCTGTTCTTTCCACCCTTGCTAACATGCAGGGATTAAGCCAAGGTGTTGAGATGGATAGCTACGGTCTCTTAACTCTTATAGCCTAAATCCTAATATAAGGAACACACTGGCATGCTGTGAGCAGTTTCCCCTTTGACAAAACTGCTTGCTGTATGAGATAGGAAGGCCCTGATTCTTCTTTGTGGGAGACACAGTGTACATGAAGTTGCAAAATGTTCACCTCTCTTCTGGACATGTCTACATCGCTGGTGCCACTGGACTTTTAAAAATGGCCGTGTTACCTGCCTTCCAGTTTGGATGCTGAAATATGCAATCACATCCCTCAGAATTATTCCAAGAAGAAATCAGGTAATCTTTCCTCAACTGGACATCTTGGTGCCTTTTCCTACAGTGATTCCTACCATCTATGGATATGCAGGGACATTTGGGAACTGAAGAATGAGCACAGCCAATCCCTAAAATTAATACTATGCTGTGGCTGTGGCCTTAAACTGAGGTTCAATTCACAGCGCTACATTTGCATTTGATAATGTGGTAATTATGCCAGCACTCAAGAATACAGACCTTGTGATCACCAATAAGTGGTATCTGGCAATGGGATAGCTATGTGCTTGTAATAATAGCATAAGTACTCACTTGAATAGATCACTTGGTCTTCATTCGATAAGCTTGCTTCCTCTAGTGATTACAGTGGCCCAATGATCAAATGCCTCCATGATAGCTTTGGTCTTTCTGATTGTCATTTCTTATTGTTGGCTGTTCTTTGATGGAACTTAGGAGGAGACTGTTCACTGACGATGGGGTGCTGTCTTCCTTCCCCTGTGTATTGCCCCTCACCATTACAGAATAATTAAAATATTCAATGTTTCAAAATTGTGTCCCTTTCATACAAAGCTGTTGCTCATGGTTATTCATGAGTTGCTCTCCATTAACCTCCTACCTCCAGGGTTTCCTTTCACTACGGAAAAACCATCGCCCTGCTCACTCTCTGGCTGTTATAATAACAAGGAAATATTTTGTTTTGTTTGAATTTGTGCAAATGATGTTTTGACAGGGAGACCAAGACTGGGTGTACTCCAACTGAAGCTGCAGCACTGACATGCCAGAAACTGGGATGGATGATTGGGGACATGACCCAGAGCTGCTGCCATTACTGAGTATTCTGAGGGGCTGATGGGGAGGTGGAACGTGAAAGCCTTGGAGATCACTGAAAAACAAAGGGAGGGGGATTTGTTGATAACTGAAATAAATGGATAACTGAAGTTACAGGAATGCCAACTTAAAGCCATGTTGATCAGTTGCTGGAGGACATAGGATGAAACTCTTTTTTCCAGTGTTTTCAGGTAGTCCATTTCTGACTTGGCATGTCCCTTCTGCTCCCAAATTCATGGTGAATTGCTCCCAAACTAAGTGTAATAAGAATGGTAGGCCTCCTCTCCATTCACTGCCTTGGCATGCCTTTGGCACACAGTCAAATTATTTTCTGCTGCAAGATTGGCTATTCTGGCAACTAAATCCAGGGCCATGCTGACACAACATCTGGGGCAGATTACACTACTGGTGCAATGTAAAAAGATGGGACTGCTGTAGTATTTCATGAGCCCAGTCCCATGCAATAATTTCCTTGTGCAAGATGTGACTATAATCAGGGAAACCACTGGTGCACTTCACAAAAGCATTTGCTACGATAAGTCTGCCTGGTTATTAAAAGGCTCTTTTTTTGCATTTGCAAAATGCCCAGACATGACTACCCTTCTATTGTAAGCAGGAATGAAAATGAGCAGTGGCTGAGACCATGATTTAAAGGTGGCCACTGTTTACTGTAGACAGAAAATAGATTCAGCTGGTCTGAAGCATGTTTGTTTGAAGTAACTGAAGAAAGATTCAGCGGCACGTTTAAGACCAACAAAGTTTTATTCTGAGTATAAATTTTTGCATATCTGAATAAGTTTGTGTGCACACAAAAGCTTATATGCAGAATACAACTGGACTCAGACTTAGTTACTATGTAGATAGAAAAGGTACCCAGTTTCTTGCCTACTAAAGCCAATTGTCCAGTCTTATCTCAGCTGTTGCTGTGTGAATGGCCTTATACTCATCTGTGATCTTCAGAAGATTTAAGTATATCTTGTGTACATATTGATACTAGTCTCTGTTTTACTGTGGATGTTATAGAAGGAGGATTTCTGAGAAGGAGAGATCTGGTGTCTGTAAAATTTTAACCATTAAATATTTCTTTAAAGATGTTAAAGAGGCCTCTTGTGGCGCAGAGTGATAAGGCAGCCGCCTGAAAGCTTTGCCCATGAGGCTGGGAGTTCGATCCCAGCAGCCGGCTCAAGGTTGACTCAGCCTTCCATCCTTCCGAGGTCGGTAAAATGAGTACCCAGCTTGCTGGGGGGTAAACGGTAATGACTGGGGAAGGCACTGGCAAACCACCCCGTATTGAGTCTGCCATGAAAACGCTAGAGGGCGTCACCCCAAGGGTCAGACATGACTCGGTGCTTGCACAGGGGATACCTTTACCTTTACCTTAAAGATGTTGACATAAAATATAGGTTTTCTTGTATGCCAAGGGAAATGTCGATAGCCACTTTGGGGTTGGGAGGTGAATGTTTGGGGGAGGGCATTATCTGGGCATGGGATTGGGGGTCACTATGAGTGGGCAGGTAGTTGTGAATTACCTGCATTCTGCAGGGGGGTGGACTATATGGCCCTCTATGATTCTATGTCTGGACTAGTTTAGGTAGAATAAAAAGGCATAGGCTTCTTTACAGAGATAAGAATGCTCTTGTGCATATACAGAGGCCCAATCAGCTATTGCAAATTTGCTTTCAAGCCAGACAGCATTGTTTGCAAGCCAACTTAAATTGCAGCACTAGGTTTTTAGAAAGAAAGCGCTAACACAACATTGGTTAGTGGGGGGCAGTTATGCAAATGAAGACGCAACTAGTTCTTTGGCATAAATACGGCTGCAGCCGTTTATTTTTGTGCCACCCATGAAGGGTTGGCCCTGCATGGTAAGTAGCCTGACCCCTCAGCTGTCTGGCTGCTTAACCCAAGGGACCTTGGAAGCCTTGGGCCCCACTCTATCCCAGCCAGGAGAGCAGGACCTCTGCGCCTGGAATCCCTCACAGGGAAGCAACCCCAATGAGGCCCACCAGGTGTCCACCTCATTTTGGTTCCCCGTAGATTGTTTGGCTAGGACCTCCTGGCCTCCCAGCCTGGTAGGCCGCACTCGTATGTCTGCTGGTCTCATTAAGGAGACCCCCAACCCCCAGGGTGTCCAGTGCACAAACTGGAGTCCATGACAACAGGCTCCTACCGTGCCTAAACTGACTGCGACAAATGTTAAACCACTACAACAAAAATTCCAAACGAAGCTCCAAAACATGGGAGGGAAGGAGGGAAGCAGCTCTGCTGTACAGCGTGGAAGAGGGCGGGATGGGAGCATGTGGCACCTATAAAGCAGCTGTGCCCCTGCATCCTGTGAATGCCAATTGCAGTGTGTGCACCCACCCACTCTGTTTTTGCCTTCAGGCCACCCCCCATGTCACCAACGGCGACCATGGTGAATCACGGCCACTAATTATTGAGATTTCACCAGGTGCCCTTTGGCATCATCAGTAAACAGTTGGTAATATTAGTAAGGTCTATGATCATATTCAGAACCCATTGCTTTTTGCTGTTATTATTTTCTCAGTTCTGGTTGAAAAGGGTCATGTTCTTCAGCTAAAGAGTGCTGAGGGATAGATCTCTGTAACAGTGGTGCTGTGTTAATTACTTTGACCTTTGCATAAGTGGGATTCCTTTTGTGGCTCCGATATTGCTATTTCACATGCAAATCAATGCCATCAATTATATCTGGAAGCTCCCAGAACATTTCATCTCTGCTTTTTACCTGATTGGCCTCTGCATAGAGCAGGAGTGGCTGGTATTTCTGAACAGAGCAAAGCAAACAAATGTTGTGGGTTGAGTCTCAGCAAGCCAGAACAGTTATTCATCCAATTTTCCTTTTGGTCTCTCTTCTTTGTAAAAAAAATAATTTTTAATTAGCTGCTTCCACAAACCCCCAGGAGTTGGCTCAGTGATTAGGTTTAAAGGTGCTCACTGTTATGGTCAGGAGGTCAAACTAATTCAGAAAGACTATGATAAAGTTGACTGTGGTGGAATGCACATCATACCCCATCTTCACCAACAAACACAGCCAGATCCTTTAAGGGGAGAGTGTAAAAACACTGAAGTGTATAGATTTTTTTTTTCATCCAGCAAATACATAGATTGTTTTTTTTTCTCTGTGAGGAACTTCTAGCAGGAGAGATCCATACCAAAGAATTGCATAGGAAAAACACAATAATTGTTGGCACTGTTATTCAGCAGAAATCAGCCAGGCAAAACCGCAGTAAGTTTGTGACCCCTGTGCCATAATTGTAGTTATGTCCATTTGAAACATGTCCCACTGTAAGGGCCAGAACAGCACAAGCAGATACATGTCTCATAGTTATTGCTTTGATTCATATTTCTGTAATCCTACTCCAATTGCACTGCTTATTAGATGCCACATCCCACTGAATGTAAGGTTTTACACTATGTAATCTTCCTTCAGCCTCAGTGGGAAAGACAGTCTACAAATTAAAAAATTAACAGGAAAAGATTAGCCTATCCTTTTTATAAGCAGCTCAGAACCCAAGGCAGGTAACAACAATGTCAAAATATTTGTAAAGTTACAATTAAAAAGCGGATACAAAACCCCATTAAACGAAGCTAATCTAGTTTATCCCCTCTTAAAAATGAGTATTCTTCTTTTGGCCAGGCTTGGGCTGCACCCAAAACACAGTTATTTCTATATTTTGCAGCCTCACCAGGAATCTGAGATGACAAGAGCCTTCCTTGATCTCTTCTGAGAGGCTGTACCAAAGGCATAGGACTTGTGCCCAGATGGCTGTCCACATGCTCTGGACAAGGGATTGTCTGGACAGTAGACCATGTGGGGAAGAATGAAACTGCTACACAGAAACATGCAGGGAGAAGCAGTGTATCAAATATGTGGACCCCAGGCTATGAAGACTTTAAAATAGTTGGTTAGTGAAAAGTAGTTGGTTAGTAAAAAGATCTCAAGCTATAGGATTGCATGGACTAGCCAGGGTGGACCTTGCTCTGCTCTTTCTATACCTCCATTCCAGAATCTTCCTTCCCCTGTGTGTCAGAGACATGATGAGCGTCATACCATGGACGAGAATGCTGGAAGGGAAGGGAGCATGTGAAGGGTGGGCGCTACTCAAACAAGAGCTATTGCATGCTCAATCAATGACTATCCCAGAAAGACGAAAACACTGCAGGAGCTCTAAGAAGCCTATTTGGATTAACAGAGAACTTCAAGAGGAACTAAGAAAGAAAAGGAAAATTTTCAGGAAATGGAGGGAAGGACAGAGCTCTAAAGAAGAGTACCTACAGGTTACTAGGCACTGTAGATCAATCATCAGAAAGGCCAAAGCAGAGAGTGAGCTAAGATTGGCCAGGGAAGCCCATTGTAACAAGAAAAGATTTTTCAGTTACGTGAGGAGCAAACGTAAAGTAAAGGAGGCAATAGGCCCACTGTTGGGTGCGGATGGACAAACTCTAACAGAGGATGTAGAGAAAGCAGAAAGGCTTAGTGCCTTTTTTACATCTGTTTTTTCCCACAGGTCAGAGTGTTTAGGCACATCTAGAGATGGCCGTAGCCAAAGGTTAGTGTCTGGGTGGCAGGTTAACATGGATAGAGAGGTTGTCGAGAGGCATTTAGCTGCACTGGATGAGTTCAAATCCCCTGGTCCAGATGAAATGCACCCGAGAGTACTCAAAGAACTTTCCAAAGAACTTGCACAACCCTTGTCCATCATCTTCGGAACCTCTTTAAAGACTGGAGATGTCCCGGAGGACTGGAAGAGAGCAAACGTTATTCCGATCTTCAAAAAAGGGAGGAAGGATGACCCGGGAAACTACAGACCAGTGAGTCTGACCTCTGTTGTGGGGAAGATAATGGAGCAAATATTAAAGGGAGCGATCTGCAAACATCTAGAGGACAATTTGGTGATCCAAGGAAGTCAGCATGGATTTGTCTCCAACAGGTCCTGCCAGACCAACCTGGTTTCCTTTTTTGACCAAGTAACAGGTTTGCTGGATCAGGGAAATTCGGTTGATGTCATTTACTTGGATTTTAGTAAAGGTTTTGACAAGGTTCCCCATGATGTTCTGATGGATAAGTTGAAGGACTGCAATCTGGATTTTCAGATAGTTAACTGGATAGGGAATTGGTTAGAGAACCGCACTCAAAGAGTTGTTGTCAATGGTGTTTCATCAGACTGGAGAGAGGTGAGTAGCGGGGTACCTCAGGGCTCGATGCTCGGCCCGGTACTTTTTAACATATTTATTAATGATTAATAGATGAGGGGGTGGAGGGACTACTCATCAAGTTTGCAGATGACACCAAATTGGGAGGACTGGCAAATACTCCGGAAGATAGAGACAGAGTTCAACGAGATCTGAACACAATGGAAAAATGGGCAAATGAGAACACGATGCAATTTAATAAAGATAAGTGTAAAGTTCTGCATCTGGGTCAGAAAAATGAAAAGCATGCCTACTAGATGGGGGATACGCTTCTAGGTAACACTGTGTGTGAACGAGACCTTGGGGTACTTGTGGATTGTAAGCTAAACATAAGCAGGCAGTGTGATGCAGCGAATGCCATTTTGGGCTGTATCAACAGGAGCATCACATCAAAATCACAAGATGTCATAGTCCCATTGTATACGGCACTGGTAAGACCACACCTGGAGTACTGTGTGCAGTTCTGGAGGCCTCACTTCAAGAAGGATGTAGATAAAATTGAAAGGGTACAGAGGAGAGCGACGAAGATGATCTGGGGCCAAGGGACCAAGCCCTATGAAGATAGGTTGAGGGACTTGGGAATGTTCAGCCTGGAGAAAAGGAGGTTGAGAGGGGACATGATAGCCCTCTTTAAGTATTTGAAAGGTTGTCACTTGGAGGAGGGCAGGATGCTGTTTCCGTTGGCTGCAGAGGAAAGGACACGCAGTAATGGGCTTAAACTTCAAGTACAACGATATAGGCTAGATATCAGGAAAAAAATTTTCACAGTCAGAGTAGTTCAGCAGTGGAATAGGCTGCCTAAGGAGGTGGTGAGCTCCCCCTCACTGGCAGTCTTCAAGCAAAGGTTGGATACACAGGGGCTTTTCGCACGCCTTCAAAATCGCACAATGGTTGCCAATTGAAAACGCTACTGATTTGCCGTTATGCACAACGTCGTTGACAAATATGTATAAAACATATAAAAATAGGGTTTAAAATTTCAACAAAATAATAAAATAGGCCATGGGGTTACATAACCGAACAGATCTTAAAATGATTAAATAAACTATAAAAGAAAATACAAGGTAGGCAGCATATTATAAAACCATCTTAGTTAAAACTATGGCAACTGAAATGGTTACGTCTGGGTCTTTGTCAGAGAGCATAAATTGCAAGGTCATAGATTTATTTACAGAAGGCTTGTTTTCCAGCAAAGCAACAAAACTGTCATCCCGACACTGCTCATATAAGGGGCAATCTAACAAAATGTGTGAGACAGAGTCAGGGCAGCCAGAACCACATGGACAGAGTCTTGCGTGGTATGGGATACGGTGGAATCTTCTCTCTAAGACCTTTGAGGGGAAAGCATTCATTTGTGCCAGGAGAAAAGCTCTTCTCAGGGGTGGGACATCAAGAAGATGCAAATATGTAAACACAATATTTCTCTGCATTGTTGTTGTTGTTATGTGCGAAGTCGTGTCCGACCCATCGCGACCCCATGGACAATGATCCTCCAGGCCTTCCTGTCCTCACCATTCCCCGGAGTCCATTTAAGTTTGCAATTTCTCTGCATAGTGATGCCAAAGAATGCTGGTGAGCAGACTTGAGGGTAGGTATGAGTTCCTGCTGCTCATGGTCTAGTATTCTCTGTTTAATAATCCGGAAGATACATTTTTCTTCCAGAGGTAGTAGGGAGTTCAGATCGATGCCAATGGAGACTAATTTTTGTTCAATAGCTTTGAACCATTGGAATTTAAGAGGGTCACATTTTAGACAAGTTAAAAGTCTGCCAGTTTCTACTCTAAAATAGAGTCTGACCCAAAATTTAAAAGTAGCTATCGAGGCCCTTGTCTCTGCCCTAATTTGGCCAAATTCTGTGCAAATGGCATGATAGGAGACACAATTGGGAACCCCTGCAATTTGTCTATAGAAAGCGGATTGAACACCCTCAATAGATTTATTAAAAGCAGGAACCCATAAGGGGCATCCAAACAGGAGCTGGGACATCACTTTGGCATTAAAAATTTTAATTGCTGCCGGAATAAATTGGTTACCTTTCGCAGAGAAAAAGAACTGTTTTATCAAGGAAGATGAGGATTTGGCCAGATATCAATCAAGCTCATTGGTAGTGGGAGCGCCAGTTCTGGTTATATTGGAAGGTAACACCTAGATACTTAAATGTTTTGACTTGTTCTATTGAAGTGCCTCCAATAGACCAAGTCATTCCTTCCCAGCTCTTAGAGAAAACCAAAACTTTCGTTTTACCATAGTTAATTACTAACTTATTATCTTGGCAATATTGGTAAAAGGTGGATAAGTACCGTTGTAACCTGTATATGAGAGTATTGTAGTATATGAGAGTATTGTAGTACTGTTGGCATACAACAACAAAGGAATATGCTGGGAACCAAGTTTGGGGGGATGGCCATTAATAGGTTCAGTTTTTGTGCTAAATCATTAATGAATAAATTAAACAACAAGGGGGTCAGAATACAGCCTTGCTTAACTCCAATGGTTAACTGAGATCTTAGATGTTAAGTCTCCCTTTGAAGAATACTGGACTTGACAGGAGGTGGACACAAACTTTTTGGATGAGAAACACAAGTCTCAGTTCCATACCCATTAATCGCAATTTATTCCAGAGCATATCCCTATCTATCTTATCAAAGGCACTTTTAAGATCTATAAAAGCTTTGTATAGCCTCTTACTATTTTGGGATGTATATTTCTAGGCCAGGCATGAGAGAATTAAACAATGATCTATAGTAGAGTTACCCTGCAAGAAACCAATCTGTTCAGGACCTATAATTCTTTGAGAGCGAGCCCAATCAGTTAGGCACCGTTCAAGATGTTTTGCATAAATCTTAACTATAATTGATAATAAACTAATAGGTCTAAAATTATTAGGGTCGTTATGGTCACCATTTTTAAACACAGGAACAATGACTGAATTCAACCAAGAACTTGGAAGAATCCCATGTAAATCAATTAAGGTAAATAAGTTGGCCAAAGGTGGAGCCCACCATTTAGGGATGCTTTTTGGAAGTTCAGCTGGTAGGCCTGGGGCTTTGCCTGTCTTAAGGCTCAGAATTAGTTCCTCTACTTTGTCAGGCAATACTGGGGACTCCTGCACACCTAACCACTACACCAAGCTGAACAAGAGTTTATCTTGTTCACTTGCACCTCTCCTTGATATATTGAGTAGCTCTTGTGACAAGATTCAAAGTGTCTTTTAATATTGTAATCCTTTAATTCTGAGATGGTTTCAAGACATATGAGGCAAACTGCTTTATCCTTGTTTAAAACAAAGAAGTACTCAGTAGCCCATTTGTCATTACAGACATGGTGCTCATCTGGAATTGTTTTCATTTCTTTGAAACAGAACTTCTTTTTGCAGACATCTTACAGGGTTTTTAGCACAGCAGCAATTGCAGAGTTTCAATGTTAACCTTGAATAAATAAAATATGAGTAATATACTTTTAGGGGCCTAACTCCTCCCCTTTCCATTAAATCCATTCCACTCTAGCTGCTATTATCTGGGGATTTTCAATTAAACTATGGCAAAGAAGAGAAGAAACCCTTGCCCCCCGCCCATCTACTACAATTCTCAGAAACACTGGGTTATATATACTGGCTAGGAACATTTTTAAAAAATGGATCGTGCATCTGGCTTACCAGTTGGTAGAGTTGCAATTCTAAATACATTGAATTCTATGAGATTTATTTCTTAATAAACACATTCCTTTAACGTTTAAATATGCACCTGCTAATATGTTTCAATTTTAGTATGTTTAAAATTAGGGGCCCTCCAAAAAAGGGTAAGTAGACAGAAACATTGAATGAGGGCAGCCTTCCACCTGGAATAGCAGATATGCCATTAAGTGGGCTTCAAATTATATGCAGAATGCACATAGACATCACTGCTTGCCAGCCAAGCCTCAAACATGAGAAATATAGTGGCATCCAGAGGGAGGGCAACTTGGCTGAGGGAAGATGTGAGAAGGGGAATGCCATAAGCTTCCCTACTAAGAGAGTACTCAAGGGTCCACTCACCGGTTCCTGCAATCACAGATGTATAAGTAGACTCCTAGCTGAGGTGAAGAAGGGTGGAGAAGCAGAAATAAGGAAGGCCAGAAGTCAAAGCATCCAGCTTTTGTTGGGGAAGGAAAAATGCTTTTGCTTACAGCAGCAATCTTTGGAAGCTACTAGCTTTGATGGGTGGGGCCTCTAGAAATGTTCAAAACACCTTGTTTTGTAAAAGCAGACCTGACATCTTCTGAACCCATTTACACAGCAGCTTTATCTTCCTTATATACATACATAGCTTAAACATGGTAATTCATGGAGAGGGGGAGTTAAAAAACTGAGTGGTATGAGTGCCTGAGCTTTGCTGGCTAGCAAAGCACCTAGAATGGCTAAAATTCTATTGTGGAGGATAAGAACAAGACGGGGCCGACAGAAGGAACCATGGAGACCAAAGCAAACAATGTTGCTATTGTCTTTTTTGCAAGAAAGGGGCAGGATGAACAGCAGTAGATGGTGCCTATTGAGGCAGGAAGAACATTATGGGTCTGAGGGAAAATGCCCTGAGGGTGAAAGCTGCGGACAAACAGGTTGGAGGTCTGCACAGAAAGAAATTGGGGGCTGCGGGTGGCCCATGGATCTCAGGTTGGGGACCCCTGATCTAGAAGGAATTGACACACACAAGCTTTATTTACATAAGTCTTGTCCTGCAGGAAGACTGAAAGAAATTTCCTATGAGAAGTTACACAAGGAGGCCATTCCAAGATTATATATGATATTGAATCAGGCAGACCCATTCCACAAGGACACAGTCACTCATGGGAACTGATGCAATGGTATCTCTCAGATAAGTCCTTAGATGAAAATGCATTAGTATAAACCCACATAAAAGCCCCATGCTGGGAAGGAACACCCAGGGTATAGAAATAGTGGGCTATTTTCCCCAACTGTTTTTGTAGACCAATTTTGAAAGCAGAACAAACTGCTGGCTGGCAAGGAAAAAGTTTATGGTGCCCATGAACTAATAATCTCTGTTTAATAAGGTGGAAAAAGATATGATTGATCAGAGGACTGTAGGAGGTCTAAATCATCCCAATTTGATTGAGTTTTAACTAATTTACTGAAGGTCATACAGCTGTGTATGGGTCACTTAGGAAATGGTTTAATAAGCTTCCTGACTCTGAACTAAAATTGACTATTTTTGGTCAATACTTAAACATTAAGACTCAGGCTCTGGTCTCAATAAAATTTTGTCCTAGTTGTGAACTGATTGAAAAATCGGAAACACAATTGGGGGCATCCAATATTTGATGAAAAAAAGGTAGCCTGAATGGTTTCAATCCTATTACCAAGGAATTTGAAAAATATAACTTGCTTGATTCCTTCCCTCCCCCCTATGTTCCAATTCAGGGGTGCCAACTCTTAGACCATTTATGCACTGGAGGTTTCATGCTGGGATGCAGGTTTGAATTTTAGTCATGGCAGATTGCCTCACCTCTTCCTGCACCCACATGGGGGGTGCATTTGGCTTGGTGCACCTCATCTGCCCCCAATTTGTGCTCCTGCACGTAAGCTGGGGCAGTGAGGTTCCAAGTGCGTAAACTGTCTTAGAGAACATAGCCTGTTATCCTGATAATATTGATGAAATGCTTCTAAGTATCTTTGAAGCCTTATTCTTTTACAAGAAAGTATAGTAACATACAACAGGAGTGGCATTTCTAGCATTCCTAACGTGGGAGGATGGCCATTTACAGATTTAAAAAAATGTGGGAGATTGCTTAGAAATAGATTTAAAAGATGAGATACAGCTTTGTCTGTCACCTTTAATAACCAGTATTTTGAATGTGAGGTGAACCTTGATTGTATATTTAACTTGGTAAGTAATATCAGTATAACATTCCTTTGAAAGAAATGTAATCGAGAGCCAATTCCTAATTTTCTTATCTTATCCCACAACAGATAATTAGGGATTGAGTCAAACACACTTTTTAAGTCAATGAATACAACATATAGTTTACTTCTGCCTGAATTCAAATATTTATCTGCTAGAAAGGACAGAGTAAGACAATGATCTAAGACAGATTTCCCTTTGGAAAAGCCTATCTGTTCTGGGCCAATAACATGATATGATTGCTTCCAGTCAAGAAGAAGATGCTTTAAATATTTGGCATACCATTTGATTATAATAGATAAAAAATTAATAAGGCAAAATTGTCAGTCTGATCAGCACTGCCTTTTTCATGTATTGGAAAAAATAATAGAAAAATATTTAATCATGGCATTGACAGACATTGTCCCAAACTGCTACACAATAGTAAAAAGGTTAGCTAATGATTGAGCCCACCAGTCAGCATGTTTTTAAAAATATGCATGCAAGAAGGCCATTGGGGTCAGGAGCTTTACCAGACTTTTGCTCTGTTATCTGATCTCCAACTTCCTCAGGGCTAAGAGGGGGCCAGCTAAGAATATTTAAAGCATGACATCATGAACCTTAGCTAGGGGGGCAGTAGAGTCCCTCAAAATTGCTATAAAATGATTAATCCATAATTGAGTGGAATAGAATAATTCAAACTGATGGAATTATTGCCAACCGTGCTCGAAATTACTTTCCAAAAGGCTTGATTGTTCATAGATTTTATAACATGGACCGGGTGGTCCCATTCGCCCTGAATAGATGGTAAGATCTTTATAATCTAAATAAATATTTAACTTGTTTATGTCTTTTGATTGTCTAAACTCATATATTTTCCTTAATCGTTTTTCTCTCTCTGGAGCAGTCCTTCCTTATCAAAACATATCAAAACATACTGGAGTGGCTAAAGGTTTTGACATAGTACCACAATGTAAGATTATATTAGAATATGCTACAAAAGCCTCTTCATAAGAGCATCCCTCAATAAGAGGATATCTAAGGTCTAGCATCAAGGATGAACTAAAAAAGGAAGCAAAGTCTCTTTCAAGAATTGGGGACCAGCTTATTTGCCTTATAATGCTGTCTAGATCATGTTCAGATTGAGGAGATTCAGTTATTCTTCCTTCCTGCTTGCATTGGAGCATAACTAACAAAGGCAATTGGTTGCTTTTAACACACGTATCAGTATCAAAATAGCTGAAGTCAGAGGGCAGATTTGGGGAGAATAGACAATAATCAGCTACACTACTGCCACATTTTCCTGGGCTCCAAGATCACTGCAGATGGGGACTGCAGCAAAGAAATTAAAAGACGCTTGCTCCTGGGGAGGAAAGCTATGGCAAATCTAGACAGCATCCTAAAAAGCAGAGACATCACCCTGCCAACAAAAGTGCGTTTAGTCAAGGCTATGGTCTTCCCAGTTGCAATGTATGGCTGCGAAAGTTGGACCATAAGGAAGGCCGAGCGTCAAAGAATTGAGGCTTTTGAACTCTGGTGCTGGAGAAGACTCTTGCGAGTCCCTTGGACTGCAAGGCGAACAAACCGGTCAGTCCTAGAGGAGATCAGCCCTGACTGCTCTTTAGAAGGCCAGATCCTGAAGATGAAACTCAAATATTTTGGCCACCTCATGAGAAGGAAGGACTCCCTGGAGAAGAGCCTAATGCTGGGAGCGATCGAGGGCAAAAGAAGAAGGGGACGACAGAGAATGAGGTGGCTGGATGGAGTCACTGAAGCAGTAGGTGCAAACTTAAATGGACTCCAGGGAATGGTAGAGGACAGGAAGGCCTGGAGGATCATTGTCCATGGGGTCGCGGTTGGTCGGACACGACTTCGCACATAACAACAACAACAACTGCCACAAACTAAGTAAAATGAAAACTTGTTTCTGGTTGTAAAGTATGTGTTACCATTTAGGATTATAATATTATGAGGTATACAATAGTCAACTAATCTAACACCAAGTATAAAATCCTTGGAAGTGTAAGGCATAGACAAAACTGTTCTTCTTCATAACCCAACTGGGAAATAATATTTTGATTGTCAGCTCCTATTTGAGTGTTAAAATCACCTAGGAGCAAAACTTGAGCATGTGGGTATTTTTTAGATATAGAGTGAATTCAGAGTTCCAAAGTGGCTTACAAATATCTTTCTCTTTCTCTCCCCACAATAGACACTCGATGAGATAAGTGGGACTGAGAGAACTATTCTGTAAGAACAGTTCTAAGAGAATTTTGACTGGTCCAAGGACATCCAGCTGGCTGCATGTGAAGGAGTGGGGAATCAAACCCAGTTTTCCAGATTAGAGTCTGCTACACTTTAACCACTATACCATACTGTGAAGACATCATGAGTTGGCTGAAAGTCAATTACTTCAAGTGTAGGCTCCCTGTGTAGGCTCCCTGTTTGAGAAAGTACCACCATGGATCAGCTCCTGGTATACTTGGAGGAGACTTTGGCACTTGATCAATTCCATCTTGGACATGGAGTGGAGATGATGTTGATCGTCCTGATGGATAGCCTCAGGCATTAGTTGGGCAAGGGTAGTTCGGTGCTCCTCATTTTATTAGGACTGTTGGCAGCATTTGACATTGTCGACTATGAGTTGTTAGCCCACCATCTTGCCAGGGCTGAAATTTGAGGGACAGCCCTTCAGTGGCTTAACTCTTTCTTTAAGAACCATAGACAGAGGGTGACAGTTGGGGAGAATCAATTTCATTGTTACAAACTTCCTTTCAGAGAATCACAAAGTGTGATACTCTCCTCCACATGTCTACATGCACCCTCTGCCCCAATTGGTCTTGAGTTTCAGGCCAGGCTGTCACCAATATGCAGCTCTATCTCTTAATGGACAGACACCCTGACTCCCCCCTGAAAACATTCACCAGATGTTTGGAAGAGGTGATGGTTTGGCTCAAGCAGAGTTGCCTGAAACTCAACCCTTCCAAGATGGAGGTCCTGAGGCTGGTAGGAAGGAGTCAGATCAGGAAGTGTGCCTCCCCTGCCTGGGAGGGGTGCAATTAGAGATCTCACTCTTTGCCAGGGGGTGACCTTAAATGCCTCCAAATCAATGGAGGTGCTGGTCATGAGAGTAGCCCAACTGGTGTTTTTCCATCTTTCCCAGGCCAGGCAACTAGCAGCATATCTGACCCCAGAACACCCAGCCACTGTGATCCATGTGATGGTCACCTCCAGGTTAGATTTCTGTAACTCCCTCTACACTGGCCTGCTCTTGTTTCTGACCCAGAAACTACAGCTGGTACAAAATGCAGCTGCTAGGGTTTCACAAGAACACCTTGCTTGTGCTGAGGCAGCTGCATTGCATTTGTTGCCAGTGGAATTCCAGATCAGGTTCAAGATACTGATCTTAGCCTTTAAGACAAGTGGTGGTCTGGGCCCAGCATATCTGAGGGACATATGAAAAAAGAGGAATCTTTGTTATATTGGCCTTAAGTAATATTCTCTTTAAGTGCTCTTTGTTATACAAGTAAATTAAATCCTGCAACGAGGCCAGTGTAATTTCTCTTGACTCAGAAAAGTAGGAAATGACTAATACTTATAAGTGATGCAGGCATTTAAAATATGAATCAGTCAGGGAATGGTAGTGTAAGATTCCAGCAGTGTTTGTAGATGCATGGACAATGAATAGTATGCTTAAGAATGCATTGCTTCATTTGACACCTGGAAAACTTGGATGGCGCTGTAATAACCCTCAGGGGGAGTCTCCCAGAACAACAATGCTGCTGTCTACACAGGGGATGAACTGTCTACTTGAGGTGATCCGGGTTTCAGGATGTGTAGCCTGATGAGCTGCTTCCCAGAGTACTCTTTGTAGCCTGATTTGATGCATGTTGGCTGGGATTAAGATCTCACACAGGTCATAGATACAAGAGATGTTTTACAGGGCAGAAAATCTTCCGAAACTGATCTGGCAGTCCAACAAGGAAAAAGAAACAGAACTGAATTTTTCATATTGATTTGAATTAAAAAGCCAAGTCTGTTGACTATAGGCTTCCATAAACTAATGAGTTATTGAACAATCAGGTGATATTAGAGTTGCAAGGTCCCACCCTTTGGAAGGGTGTGTATGCTGGGTTTACAGATCCAGGCTGGGAAACTCCTGGAGATTTGCGGATAGAGCCTGGGGCAGACAGGGATCTCAGTGGGATACAATATCATACCCTTCAAAGCATCCATTTTCTCCAGGGGAACATCCCTGTAGTCTGGAGATGATTTCAGGGGATTCCCAGGTCCCTCCTAGGTGATAGGTATGCATGAATAAATCACCCTGAATGAATGAGACTCACAAACCAATATAGATCTTTTCTGTGGGATAAGAACCCCTTATGTCTTCTCTTTTAGGATTTCCTGCCATTTTATGTTGCTTTCAATATTTCAGCCACCACTGTAGCCATGGATGAACAACTTGGAGTTAGTTGATTCACATAGGCATGCTCATCACTTGATGTCAATTTTGTTTTTTCCAGTGTTCGAACCACAGTTGCTTCTATCCAAAAACAAAACAAAAGATGAAAAAGGTTATGAAAAAGGGACCTTGAGTGATGTCAGGATGTGACTCTGGTGGCTTTCTTGAGCCATCCCTGGCAATCTGTGGCAGAGGAGCCTAGGAGCTGGGTTACTTTGGTGCTTCAGTTCAAAGGTTTCTCTGACGTTGTTTTTTTATCTGACCATAGGGAGTATGTGTGTGGCACAATCAGTCAAGATCCCACGGGAACCCAGGGCAGGAGAGTTTGATAAGATCATTCGGCGCCTCTTGGAGACATCCCATGCTCGAGCTGTCATCATCTTTGCCAATGAAGACGATATCAAGTAAGAGGGTAATAGTCTGGTTCTGAGGGACTGTGTGGGAAGGAGAGAATGAGAGAAGGGTAAGGAGATGGGAGAAGAGACATTAACCAAAAGCTCCTAGGATGCCTGGCATGACACAGCTTCATGGTGTGCTCATTAATGTGAGTGTATGCATTAATGAATGATGGGGTGGGATATCTGTGTCACTCTGTCTTCATTGTTCTGCCTTTTCACCTTTTCTGTTCTTAGCATTTCTACCTTTGTATAGCTACACACTGCATAACACTACTGAGCCGGTCTCAGGAGGGTGGTTTAGAATTATTATTATTATCATTATTATTACTATTATTACATGCCTTTTGCACTTTAAGCCATTTGGTGCACATATAATCCATATCAGGTGAACCTGAGGTATTCTTGAACTCTAATATTCACATTGCACCCAAGTTCAGCCTGCACTGATTCCTTACCCATTGGTACTGCAGTCTGTATCTCCGCAAGAGCAATATTAGCCCCAAGGTTGGTTGTCCTATGTCATTCTATTCATTTATTACACTTTTGCCCTACTCTTTCTCAGGAAATTCAAAGTATCTGGTAGTTCACATGGCATAGGATTAGGGAGGAACTGGCCCAAGCTCATTCAGTAAGTTTCATGGCAGAATTGAGATTTGAATTTGAGCAGAGCTGGATTTCTGCACAAGCAAAGTAAACTATAATTTAGGGTCTTGATGTGGCCCAGACTCTGGGTCATCCTGATTGGAGTCCAGTGTTGTGTAATTACAACAGTAGCTCTGCCCCTACATATATAGTGTCACAGGACAGATGTACCTCTCAGAAGTCTACAACAATTCCATTCCAAGTGACCACTTCAGTGTCAACATGTTGTACATAAGCTACAGTAACGGGTGGGTGAGGGCAGGGAAGAGACAGAAATGATTAATACGGACTATATCAAAATACTGAGAGTCTGGGAACCTGGATTCATTTCCAGAAAGAGCTAGACAGAAATTTGATCATGCATTTAAAAGCTTTCAAGTTTCAAGTCATTATTTTGTTTTATAGGATCAAAAACATACAACTCATACTGCTATTGTTTGAAATTTTAATAACTTGGCCATTACTGTGAAAATGATTGGGGATTTAAAAAAATGCTCCAAAAATAAAATTGCAAATGTTGCTTTTTATGCTTTCCTTAAAGATTATAATGTTTTGATTCTTAAACTTGATCTCCTGTGATATCAAGTTCAAAAGTGTAGTTTGGGTGCTCTCCATCAGTCACAGGCAAACAAAGTCCGGAATCATTCCCATAGAATAAGTGGAGCTATAATGCAGCACCAAACCAGGAGGAAACCCAGAGCTTCTGTTTGTATTTATTTTTCAGCCCAGCAATTTACACTGTTACACCTGATTTTGTAAGTGTCTGATTTATTAATCAGCAAACATTATGCAAATGTGAGTAAACTGACATTTTCAATCAGTTTACATCAAATATGCAAACAACCTAAGTTTCTGGGAAGCGGGCTAATAGAAATGTCTGAAACCCAGACATTTACTCTCATTTCTTTCCAGCAAAATCTAGGATTTGGCTTCCAGTGTAAATGACAAGCACTATTAAACAGGGGTCTGTAAACATTTACCTATCAGAAAACAGTTGGTAAGCTGCAGAACTGTACCCTGTTGGCAGTAGTTGCACACATCTGGAAGCTTTGTATTTTTCATGCAGTGATAGACTGATGGGATCATTTTTTAAAGTAAAAAAATATTGTGTGTGTTTTTAAGTGATGGGGGAATAGATATAATTAGAGCTTTAATTACTCTTCCATTTGCACATTCTTTCTTCTCATATTGACTTCTTGAATTGTGCTTAGGACTACTGCATGAACACTGCACAGCTATGACCAGGCTGTACCACGAGAAGGTAGAAGTTCACAATGCTCAGATTCTTTAAGTGAGCCCCTGTCCCAGTACAAGAGAGGACAGCATGCAGGCTGGTCCTTTTTTTTACAAGACTGTTAGTACCAAGTTGTGCACTTGAGGATCTGATAGCTTTAGGAGAAGGGTGAGTGGGAAGCTTAGGCAGGCAGTGGGATGTGCAGCCTGTACACACATTTTAAAGAACACACAGTCCTGCCCCCTGCCCCCACAAAGCATAGAATCACTGTGCATTTGAAAACAGTAGGAGGCCACTTTCAGAAAAACAAATGGGTTGATATTCAAATGAGTAGCCGTGTTGGTCTGAAGTAGCACTGGACTCAGATTTAAATGGGTTGAGAGTCCTTCAAATGAGAAGACCTTTAGAACTAACTCACAAAAAAAGAATCCAGACAAAATCAAGAAAGAATTTATTTTATTTAAAATTTGATTTATATCCTGCCTCTCTTGACTAGGTCATCTCGAGGTGGCTTACAAGCAATAAGAACAAATACCCCATAAAAATGAATAAAAGTTAAAACTCACAATTCCATACAACAACATGCATCCTAAACAAATTCCACAGATGGCGTTAAAATGACAGTTGCCTTCTAATCCGGTGAGCTGTTACAATCTTCCACTGCATCTTCAAAACCAAACTCACTCAGGCACAACTCTTCTGTGGCAGATATACAGAACTCAATGTTGGGAAGGACCCTAATTCGTAACTCCAGGCACCCCCCCCCCCCGGCATCAACTACATGCCTGGTGGATGAACTCCATCTTACAGGGCCTGTGGAACCTTGATAGCTCCATCAGAGCCCTTAGCTCTTCTGGGAGCTCATTCCACCAGGTTTGGGCTGGGGCCAAAAAGGACCTGGTGCTGGTTGAATGTCTCAGGGGCCTGGGACCACCAGCAGATGCATACCCTCAGAGCGAAGGGCCCTGCAAGGAACATAAGCAGATAGGTAGTCCCTCAGGTAGGTAGGACCCAACCAGCCTAGCATTCTCACATAATCCTTTCTCCACTGCCCCGAGACCAGTTTTGGAGAGGAGAAATCCCAAAATCAATCATCAATCAATCAATCAATCAATTTGTGCTCTAAACCAGGGATAGTCAACCTGTGGTCCTCCAGATGTTCATGGACTACAATTCCATGAATTGTAGTCCATGAACATCTGAAGCAGTGGTCCCCAACTCCTGGTCCGGAGACTGGTCCCGGTCCGTGGATCAGTCAGTACTG
Source organism: Paroedura picta (assembly GCF_049243985.1). Taxonomy (NCBI): domain Eukaryota; kingdom Metazoa; phylum Chordata; class Lepidosauria; order Squamata; family Gekkonidae; genus Paroedura; species Paroedura picta. The sequence continues at coordinate 95,897,629 of NC_135372.1, read as the reverse complement.
GGCCATGGCTCCTCCTCGTCCTCCTCCCCGGATGCTGCCTCGGGGGCTGCCCTGCCACTCTGCCGCCAGCTCACCTTTGGTGTTCTCCAGTGGCCGCCATGGCTGGGGCTCCCCCTTGGCGTGGCACTACGCAGCTGCTGCTGGCAGCGCCCCCAACGGGCAGCAGGAAGTCAGGGGTGCCAGTGGGAAAGCAGGGGCTCAGGTGGCGGCAACATCCCTCGGCAAAAGACCCCCCCCCCGGGCCTCAGTAAAACTGTAAAGCATTGACTGGTCCCCGGTGATAAAAAGGTTGGGGACCACTGATCTGAAGGACCACAGGTTGACTACCCCTGCTCTAAACCATCACAAGGTACCCACCATCCTATGTTACTAGTTGTAATTGTATTCTTTTCCTTTTGGTTTCTAGTTTTAAGACAAATGAAACCCAATCCCCTGGAAGTATAAAGCACTGTGAGAGTTAATAAAGACGTTTGGTGTTGCCTACATGTATGATCTATTGCCTTCAGTTGTGAGGTGCTGATTTACACCACCTGGAAATCTCCTCTGAGATGGAGCAAGGCTTGGAGGGATGACCGATGAAACTTCTGTCCTTCAGAATACAGGTCATTCAACTCCCTGACATCACCTAAGTCATCCAATAAACCCATCTCAGCTAGCAATATCACTGCCTCCTCATCCTTATGAATCTTCTGGGATGTGCTGAGTCAGGTCCTTAAACAAATTCCTATGCATAGACATTAACTCACTGTACAAATAGGCAGTTCAACATATGTAGTGGCTAGGTAGGTTTTGGTCGTGGCCCCAACCTAGTGGAATGGGCTCCCAGAAGAGCTGAGAGCCCTGTAGGAGCTTTCGTGGTTCTGCAGGGCTTGCAAATGGAGCTCTTCCATCAGGTCTTTGGTTGAGGCCAGGGCGCAGAAGCCTGAAGGGCCCCTTCCTCAGATCAGATCAATAGTACCCCTGGAAATATATGCCCTGAGGTGTTGAGAGAGTGGAGGTTGACTGGGGGAGGCAAAGGGGGAGGAGGGTGGATACAGCATGAGTTTGATTTTTTCACTGCTGGTGATAATGTTGTTAATGTTAAGTGCTTTCTAAGCCCCAGAACTTATTCCTTTTGGTTCTCATCAAGAGATTTCAATGTTATCACAGATTTCCTCTTGTTTTATTGCTTCTGTTCACACTCCCACTTGCACACTTGAAGTTCTTCAGGCCAAAGAGCAGTTGTCTCACAACAACACAACAAAGATGCTACTATAATAAACAGAATATTGGTGTTTTTCTTAGTACTTCAGCTGTTAGCTAGCAATCTTGGTTTTCTTTCAAAAAAACTGCTCACATATAGGGAGAAGAACCTCTGGATAACTCAGGTGACTTCTGAAGTCCTCACAAGCTAAAAGGCCGATCGGATCAGGCCCTTAGTTTCATGCCTGGGTGGATATAGCAGCAATGAAGACCAAGGATTTTGCTTGAACGAGATACTTCTAAACAGAATGTACCTGGTAATCAGGGGCTGACTGGTGACAATAGCCAGCAGGACATTTCCCAGTGAGATGATTGCCTGCTCCTCCCTTGGTCTAATCCAACTCAGGGTAGAAATCTGGTCAGTCTGTGGAAGTGTGCTCATGGCCTAGGAAAGGCTGCTCCCAGCCAGCACAGACTTTGCTTAGCCTGGGGAAGGCTGTTCCTGGAGGGCCTGGCACCATTGTAGGGCTGGCTGGCTCCTTCTCCCTCTCTCCTCTGGCAGGAAAGACCTGGGGGGAGGAGCTGGGGAGCAGGGCCCTTTTTCAGGTCTGTTTTTTTCCCTCGCAATCTGCTACAGCTGGTAAATTTTACCAAGCTACAGCACTACTGTTGTTTTTCCTTCCGTAGGTTATTCTGTGACCTAGTAGGTCAAGCACTAGCCTCATGTTTGACCCTTTGGGCCCCAGCTCTGCCACTGACCTGTTGGATACCTGCAAACAATTTCCTCTTGTTTCATTATTTCTGTTCTCCTTCCCACTCACACCCTTGAAATTCATCAGACCAAAGAGTCTTTATGAAGTCTCACAGCAACACAGTGGTTTTAAAAGATGCTACTGTAATAAAAATAATGGATGCTGCAATAATAAGAGTTGAAGTGAGATTGGAATTGGGCTTTCTGCACAGGAGGGTCCAGGGTGTGTCTTTTTGTATTGACATTGCTATCCTACTGCCTCTTTCCCTATGTCTGATTTAGTTTGTTCCCTCTTTCTTTGCTTCTTCAAAGCTTCCTAAAAACACTTGCCATTCCCTTAGGGTATAGGGGTTGCCTGTCATTCAGTCTTGCTGCCACTACTCCCATAATCGCTTTTTAATCAACCTTGCTATTGACAAAGGCTCCATTAATCACCCTTGTTTTCTTGTTAAGGGGTCATTTTGAAATTGACACAAAAATACCTGGCAGTTCAGGGTTGCATATTCCTCCCTTATTCCAGCCCTTTCTCTTTATGCATTGCTAGCCCTACATGCTTGATGGTACCACTTTGCCTAAGGCTTAGATGTGATCCACTTCTGCCTCCTCCCTCTCTCATTAGAAAACCCATCCCATTATTGGTGTTGTTTTGTTCTTTGAAGCAAGAGTAGTTATATATTTCATTGATATCTGACCCTCTCTCCTAGCTGGTCATAGCAGTATGTGTGGTCAGATGATTTTGGATTTTCCCAGTGACCTGTTGTGGCTGATCAATATTAATCAGTAGTTCAAGACCACCCAATTAGCTCATGGCAAAATGAGAATTTGAACCCATCTCCCCCAGTCTCAGTCCAGCAGGACATCTGCACACAGAAGATAATGCCATGGGCCCACATTCCTTTGATGCAGCAGAGGAAATCCACTCTTGTATATGCCAGCAAATAAGCAGTATGAATATAGAGGCAATCCTCAGCTGTGCAGATAGGAGAAAAAAACAGGATCAAAGTGGAAATCTGTGTCAGGTGCAGATAGCTTTTCTTTAACTAAGCTCAACCAGCTTAAAAAACCCAGTGTTGATAAGCCCCAAGATGGCTTGATTTCTTTCTAGGTTGGGAATTCTGACCTCAATAAAGCATCTGAAATACTTTGTTGCCACATTATGAACACTAGTGAACAGCAGGAGAGTTCACTAGAGATCACTGATGCAAGAAGGACCATAGTGTGTTATAGCAGGGGTAGTCAACCTGTGGTCCTCCAGATGTTCATGGACTACAATTCACATGAGCCCCTGCCAGCAAACGCTGTTCCTGGAGGGCCTGGCACCATTGTAGGGCTGGCTGCAAACGCTGGCAGGGGCTTGTGGGAATTGTAGTCCATGAACATCTGGAGGACCACAGGTTGACTACCCCTGTGTTATAGCATGAAGGACTTTACTGAGTCACAGAAGAGCCAGACAACTTCTCAATCCAATTGTCAGAGTACTTCCAGATGTCTTTCATGGACGAACATAATTTTGACACGAAAAGGTCAATTAAAAATGCTTGGGACTCTCTCAACTGTTCTCAGATTCATTATTTTACCCTTTTGTGAATCAAATGTAGAAAAGATTCTGATTGCTGGTTACCTAAATGAGTCTACTTTCACTGTATCTAACCATGAAATAGACAAAGGAAGGTAAATAGGCTGCAAGAGTGAACATTTATAAAGAATACTAAGCAGGCCAAGCAATTACAGCCACTACATTAATCCCTACAGCCTTTTTCTTGTTGTTGCAATTTCCATGGTCATGGATTTCTGAGACAACTAAATAGAGGATTTTCTAGAATTTGGTGATAGTGTCATCTGATCACACCAACAGGCATTTTAGTGGCCTGGTACAAGGGATTTCCACTAAACATGTGTGGGCATATAGACTTTAAGTGCTAGTATGCTCCATCCATTTGCAACTATTCTATGTCCAGAATGGAAACTTCAGATCAGGAAAGTTTCTGTGATGTATTCCTAATGTCCAGCACGATCTAGTTGTAAAATCTGGTTCTGCCAATGTAATTTTATATTGTAAAAGAAAAAGAAGAGTTGGTTCTTATATGCCACTTTTCTCTACCAGTAGTCTCAGAGTGTCTTACAATTGCCTTCCCTTTCCTCTCCCCACAACAGACACCCTCTGAGGTGGGTGAGGCTGAGAGAGCCCTGCTTTGTCATAACAGCTTTATCAATGCTCTGGTGAGGCCAAGGTCACCAGCTGGCTGTATGTGGAGGAGGAGCAGGGAATCAAACCCAGCTTGCCAGATTAGAAATCTGTGCTCCTAACCACATCACTAAGCTGGCTTGCTTTGTAGTTGGTCTAGCTGCTATATCATTATCAAGATCACTCACAAAATACGTGGTCATTAATATTTTAAATAAGAAATGTGCCCTTTGTGCACATTATGCATAATGGAGACCTGGCTGTTCCTAAACACATCAGCATCCAACATGTCTGTGAGGAATAATGGTCCAAGGCTTGCCAGCAACTTCACAAAAAGTAATAGGCTTGGAAAGGTGATGTGGAACTGCAAAGGCAATTTCATTAGCCTTGCACTAGAGAGCATTCCGTCAACATTATGTACCCAATCCTCTCGGACTGACAACCATTATACTTCTTTCCTGCTCATCCGTTTGCACTGTGAATATGGAGTGTGGGACCATTGCACATCTAACTTATGAGAGATGATTGCCATAGTTGGGCCTCGAATGTGCTGTTTTCCTAAGCACTGATCCCAGCTATGTTTGGAAATAGGTAAGGGGCAGACAATGTAATATATATAGCACAAACTATGTTTTAATTTTCATCTTTCTGCATCTACTTAGGCAAATAGTTGTGATGCTGGGGATATAGGTAACTGAATAAGCTGCTTTCTGGGTGTGATGTCCAATCAAGCTTGCTTGCAGTGAGCATATGTGCTATACATATACATACATATGTATATATACTACTTTTATTTCCTTTTTGTGCTGTTGCTTACATTGATCTGAACATGACAATTCTTCCATTGATGGGCTCTTTGATTTTCTTTCTCCAGGAATGTACTCATGGCTGCCAAGAGGGCCAATCAGACTGGGCACTTCATCTGGATGGGCTCTGACAGCTGGGGCTCCAAAATTGCCCCAGTGAGAGATCTGGAAGAGGTAGCTGAGGGTTCTGTTACCATCTTGCCCAAGAGGGCATCTGTTAGAGGTATGTGTAGCAGCTTGCTACTATTTGGGGTTTCGAGGAGTGTCAAGATTTTAAAAATGATATTCCGGGGGGAAAACATTATGATAGAGCTGATAGAAAATTATACAGTCACACCCCCCCCCCTGCTATGGGCTACATTCAGATATTGTTGTTATTTTGGTATCATTTCTCTGTATTTTACCTCCCAGATTATTTTGTTTACCAATAAAAATCTTGTCCTGAAAAACTAGCCCTATGTGCAGCTGCAGCCAGTCACAGGTTGAATAGGTCCTGCCTTTTTTTGTTTTGTTGAGGTAGTACAAAATGTGGCAAGCCCTGTATGATCAAAAATGATAGGGGCTGTGAATGTACACACTATGTGCTGCACTGAAACATTTTGTCTCCCACCATAGTGTTCCTTCATGTGTCTCCTCATGTTGAGAATTTGTAGGGAATTTGAACTACCCATTTTGTCTAGATCACCTCACAATGGTTTCCCCCCCCCTCGATCACCTTTTCATAAAAACAATAGCCAGAGAACATTTTTAAAGAGATGTCTTCTCAGCTGAAATGCCTATGGAGGAGCATGGGGTGGAATACGTTTCTGATATACTAGACCACATGGCACCTCTTCTTCTTGCTAGCCACGCACACTCTGTTCAGAAAAATTTCCCTTAACAGCCCAGTAATTATGATACTTTGCTGAGAGTGACAAATCCCAGGTGAAACAGATGAAAGGTTAGCAAATGAAGGCAATATCAGGGCTGTTGCTGTGAATTTTAGGTGATGGTGTCAGAGATATTCAGTAAAATGTATCATTTCTTTGTTGTGGGCGGAGAGTTCATATGCATTAGCTGAGGACATTACCATGAGGATGATAGATGTATAATTATCAATACTACTTCCCTTCTGTAGGAAGTTTGAGGTGCCACTTCTTGACATGCCCAGTTGCTTTGGCCAGTCTCACATGACAGCTTGCTAAGAGCAGGACTCGTTTGGCTTCCCAGTCTCCTTCTCTTGCTTGGAGGCATGTCCCACTTACACTTCATGTCCTCATGGGGAATCATTGCTACAGTGTCAAATGCCAGATCCTTGGCAAAGCACTAAACATATCCCGCCTCTAGGAACCCATGTTACATTTGTTTAAAGTTTCTGTTTGGCTCTTGGCATCCCAGTGTTAGTCCATGCATTTCCCATGCTTTAGCATTTCCTTCTCATGTTTGTGAACTGTTTTTCCGCTTATATTTTAAACTGTAAAACAGCTACACAGTTCTTTCATAAGCTTAGAGCAGCTATCAGCACTTGTTTAAAAACCAGTATGAAAAAAATCCCTGTTCTTTGGCTTGGATTAATTAAAAGAACAGTGCTTAATATGTGTACAAATAATTTTACTCATGCCACATTAGTGTGCTGATGATCTCTACTGTCTCCTGGTTTTGCCTGAGAAAGACATAGCTTACTGCTGATCTTGCAGACTGTTATAGCAGATCATAAGAATGACCCACAGCAGTTAAAGGGGAAGGGGAGAAATGCAGAATGTGTAGTTTGCCCTTGATCTCTTGAACTGTGTCTTGCATGGGAACCTATGCTGAAAATCTAGGAAGCAGAATGTTACCATCATTGAATGGGGAATGCTCTGAGAGTGTTTTGACATGAATTCTCTCATTAGCTGAGCCTTATGGCTTGTTTGTTTCAAATGTACTTTTGTGCTTTTCAGCAGGAATTTCATTGTAGTAATTTCACTGTTTCAGTGCCCCCCCCCCAGCATATTTCTCACAATCCTTGGCCTTACTATCTGCCACGGAAGCTCATTAGTTGGCAAGCCATAGGATTGTAGATAGCATCTGATATGTAGATATAAACAATTTCATATCTTAAAAATATTATATCAGAAGATTAAATACCAACATACTGTTATGGGCAACTGAGGCTGGGAACAGTGAGGGAAAATGGCATCTAGAAGGAGAATGAAAGCCTCCTAAATGCATCTAAGCAATGTAGCTGTTTGACTAACTGAGCATTCTTTCAAGAATCTGTTCAGCCACATAGCGTATGCATATTAATGCATATAAAGAACATCAAGGATTACCAGTTCCACTGTTGATTCAGTGTGGTCCTTCATGCTCATCATCTCATACTGACAATGAAGATAATTGTATGAATGTTTTGTTACGATTTGCACTGGATAGGTTGTGCGTGCTCCTATAGTTCCAGGGCTGCCTTGTAGAAAGATTAAGCACCCATCTTAACACCTGGTCATAGTTGCTGAAATGCATCCTGCTGCACAGTAGCATATGCCCTTTATCATTGATATGTATCAGTTTGTTTTCTTTGCTTGTAAATCCTTTTCCAGGGGTTAAAAACACCATTTTCTTTGCACCGAGAAGCGTTTATACTCTCTCTATAAACATATTCTTAATTTAAAAGGTCAGAAAATTGAGTGCTGAAAAAGGTTTGGTATATCATGATAGATATGCATTTTTCCCCAAAGTTTCTTCAAAGGTCATTTCCTCCCAAATAGTGTTCAAATATTACCTAGAATGTCTTCACTGATTCTGGATTTGTCAGTGAGCACAGTCCACTAGGAAATTCCCCTACACAAGCCTCATTGAAACAAATGAGAGCAACAGGAAAGGTTTGAAGTGGAGCTTCACTGGAATTTTTTTCCATTTTGAGTGGTCTGTGCTTTGTCTGAATTGTATTCCAGCCCATCATATTCCCCACTGGCTTTAGCTCCATAGTTTGTTCTTCCTTGCCTTGCCTAATCTAAATATTTGCCATCTGAATTGACTTCTGCTCAGTCTGGACCTCCGAAGAGTGGAGAGATCACTTTGTATCTTTTAAAATATTCAGAAGTTCTCTTACTTTCCACAGAGACAAGTCTTTCAAGGCCACCTAAAGGCCCTATGAACTTCAGTAAAAGTCTATTGAAAATTTGCAAGGTTTCTCCACAGTGTTGTCTTTGCAGTGTCTGTGTAGTAGACAACATACTTCTTGCCTGTGGAGAAAATTGGTTTATCTGTGTACTCTCACTTATGTAAGCATGGAGAGTTGTTCACATATATGTCTTCTAGTGAAAAGCATAGACACCAATAATCTGATCTCTTAGCAAGGTGTATTGAAATGGAGGAGGATCACCTTGGTTCTTCACAAGATTAAACATACAGATTGTAAAGACTTCAAATTCCCTCCCTCAAAAACCAGGGCAAAGATAGGAAAACATTTTGATGATATCAGAGGAGATAAGCAAATGACAGATGGTGGGAGTAGTGTAGCAGGGCGAAGAATGATTTCCTGGGAATGTGCAGAGCTTTCCCCTAGTTTGGATTCAGGTCCCATACTACCATTCTATCTCCTGACCCAACCAATTTTCCAACCAATGTTCTATGAAAATAATAGAAACAGTTATTACATTCCCTGTTCACTAGGTGCTAAAGACAATTATTAATCCTTTTTCAAAAAGAGCCAGAGAGACAAGGAAACAATAATGGTACTATGAGCTAAGGGAAAACCTAGTTAGGCAGGAGAGCATTATGAAACCTTATAAATCTAGATTTATACTTAAAAAGGGATCTCATTTATCATTAAAAATCAGAATGTATGTAACATTTAGAAATAAAATTCAGAGAAGTTCTAAAAAAACCATAAATAGAAAGCTTGAAAATGGAAACTTGCAAACATTATTATTAACTGTCCAGTTAGGTTGTTACCTAGGCAAGATATCTGGAAACCTACTTTTTCTTAAAATCCATTCCTTTGGATATTTTCAAACTGGTACTGTCTGCGAGCAAAGGACAATAAAATCAGGAAATTAAGTATACACTTTCTAGCCCTAAGTATACAGGTTCTAACCGCTCCAACAAACAAACAAAACATCCAACCCTTATTTTCTTAGGGGCTGTAAACAACCATCAGGATTGTTGAGAAGGCTAGTCCTTTTATTTCTTTCTGACTTTGTTTATCACCCACAATTTAATAAAAAAGGGTTAAAGGCTGATGATAAATAATTATGTATTTTTTTAATCAGCTTTTTAAACAAGGAACTTTTAGATCAAGCACCTGAGAACCACTGGAATTTAATTCATCATATATTTTACCTCAATCAGTTAAGGATAATCTTTCTGTACTTTTATTTTTCTGTATTAAAATATTTAATAAAAGTTCATAAAAAATAAGGATACCGTCTACCGTTAATTATCCCATGGAGTGATTTTGCCAAGACAAAAATGAAAACTTTTCCTGTTGGGTGGCAGACATGGGATATAACAACCTTTCTAAGAAGGTATGGGATTGGACAGTGTCTGGAGACTTAGACTGAGAAGTGGGTTGGATCTGATAACTTGCAGGGTCCCATTCATTTCTAACAATGCTTACCGTAGTATAGATAATGAAAGAAGAATCGTTGGTTTTTATTCCCCACTTTCCACTACCTGAAAAGGTATCAAAGCATCTTACAATCCTCTTCCCTTCCTTTCCCCACAATAGACACTCTGTGAGGTAGGTGGAGCTGAGAGAACTCTGTCAGAACTGCTCTGTGAGAACAGGACTACCTCAAGGTCACCCAGCTAGCTGTATATGGAGGAGCAGGAAATCAAACCCAGCTTGCCAGATTAGAAGCTGCTGCTCCTAACCACTACAGAATCACAGAGTTGGAAGGGGCCATACAGGCCATCTAGTCCAACCCCCTGCTCAACGCAGGATCAGCGCAAAGCATCCTAAAGCATCCAAGAAAAGTGTGTATCCAACCTTTGCTTGAAGACTGCCAGTGAGGTGTTGCTCACCACCTCCTTAGGCAGCCTATTCCACTACTGAACTACTCTGACTGTGAAAAATTTTTTCCTGACATCTAGCCTGTATCGTTGTACTTGTAGTTTAAACATATTACTGCGCGTCCTCTCCTCTGCAGCCAACAGAAACAGCATCCTGCCCTCCTCCAAGTGACAACCTTTCAAATACTTAAAGAGGGCTATCATGTCCCCTCTCAACCTCCTTTTCTCCAGGCTGAACATTCCCAAGTCCCTCAACCTATCTTCATAGGGCTTGGTCCCTTGGCCCCAGATCATCCTCGTCCCTTGGCTCTGGGAATGCAAAGGGAGACCAAGTTAGAGAACTTTTCCCTGCCTTTTGCCTGGGTGGAAGCTTTACGTTCAGTTCCCTCTTTGAAAGCTAAGGGCAGACGTTCAGTTCACAACACGGTGTGCACATGCACAAGGGCAGGGGGTGGCTCTTACCAAGTTGGTTCTCACCAAAGGGGCTATGGTGAATCTGCATTGCCAGGATCACTTTGACTTCACAACAGAAGATTCATCAGGAGGCAAGGAAAGGTTAAAAGCTAATGATGGAAAGAGTATTGTAGTGATTTGATCATTCATGTGAGCCACTGTATTGATAAGCCTTAGCTATTTATTAATAAGGTATGCCTTTTTTATTTGACCAAATGACATCCAGATTACTGTATGGCCAGATTTAGCTCACAGTCAGTTTCATTAGTAAAGGTGTCATTCATTAGAAGGGAAAGAGCTATCAAGTGACCCAAACCCATTAAAGGATCCATTCAATTAATAAGGCTATGTCAGACAGAACCCTAGTGGGAGACATACAAATTCACCATCCTTCCTGTCTGTTCCTTACCCCCTTCTGATATCCACTTATACCAAGGAAATTAGGTTTGTATTCTACGTGACTGAAATCTGTATAGTTAATTAAGCCTTTCATATCATGGAAATTGCAAGGGAACAATATAGTGAAGTCACAGGCTCCTGGAGACAATATTAATTTGCCTTTTAAAAAAGGATTTTTTTTGTGGGGCTGCCTTTTTATTAGATGTATAAACTGCCCTCCTTAATAGGCTTGTAGCATTGTACAACATTTTAAGTTCCTCCATAAATATAAACTCTGATAAAATTATAAAAACAGTAAAAACCATAAAACTATAAAGTGTCCCCATTCTTATTCCTATGTCTTGGTGCCATCTATGTTGTTATACTCTGGAGGTGGTGTATTCTGAAGGGGGGGGGGAGGTCCAATGATTTTATTTGTTTGGCCTGGTCTTAACCATATGCCTGGAAGAACAGCACCATTTTACAGGTCCTGCAGAACTTTAGTAGTTCTGTCCAGTCCAGGTCTCTGCAGGCAGAATAATGTACCAGACTGAGGCCTGCTAAGGATACCTGTTATTCTTTGCTTGTCTGTCAAGCAGCTGAATTCAGTTTCTGAAACTCATAGTGCACCTGGGTGCAGAAAGGTGTGATGGGTTCAGGCCAAAGAGAGAAGCTGTCTGATGAGCACATGAATGTGTAGTAAACCAACTACTCCAAGTAACCAATCCTAAATATCTTGCCTATTTTTTCTTTTGTTTTTGGCAGTGTTAGCCATTATATTTTTGTGGTAAGTTGCCATGAACATGCTAGTGTCGATATTTTCTTCCTTTATTTCTTTGATGGGAAACCCTGGGAACGCATAAGGTTCTGACCCATGTTTGGCCTACTAGTGTTACAGTATTACCTTTTGAGATGTAGAGTGACTAGAATAATCTTGAGAAAGGGGTGCCTAGGCTCCCTGGCGTGCCCAGAGCTAGGTCGTAGATCCTCTATGGCAGGGGTAGTCAACCTGTGGTCCTCCAGATGTTCATGGACTACAATTCCCATTAGCCCCTGCAAGCATTTGGACCAATGGGTTGACTATCCCTGCTCTATGGCAGTGGACTACCCCGGGGGGGGTAGTTTTTTGCCTAGGGACGTCACCGCTGCCTGAGCCCCTGCTCCACTTGCTTTCCCACCAGCGCCCCTGACTTTCTGCTGCCTGCTGGGAGGTGCTGCCAGCAGCTGCTGTGCAGTGCCATGCCGAGGGGGAACCCCAGCCATGGGGGCCGCTGGAGAGCACCAAAGGTGAGCCGGTGGCAGAGTGGCAGGGCAGCCCCCAAAGCAGCAGCCAGGGAGGAGGACGAGCCGTGGCCCGGTACCAACTTGTCCATGGACCAGTCCCAGTCACCGGACCGGGGGTTGGGGACCACTGCTCTATGGCATTTGGTGATGCTGAAAAATCTCAGGTTTGAGAGTCTATTAAGTCTAGTAAGAGTGGGCTCCTTAATTCCATTTGTTCCCGTACAGAGGGTTCCCCCCTCCCCACCTTTACATAAAGCATTTGAATAATTGGCTGCATTTTGGAATAAGAAGAGCCTTTTTTCTTCTCCCTCCCCATTGTGATTTGTGTTGATCCTGGAGGGCTTGGCCTTCTGCTGGAAAGTGTGACTCAATTATACCTCTGAAGTCACCTAAGCATATTATTTACCCCAAGGCATCTTTGAAATAATGCATTTCAGTTCTGGCTATCAGTTAATGGCACATTATAATCTGACTGATGTAAACTAATCTAGTAGAGCTATGTGCTGGTAGGAATCTTGTTCCAGAGCAGGGCACTTGATTAGATGGTCCACAGTTCTGAAATGTTATGTCCCTGTTTCTACACAAAGGAAATCAGGGAATGTCACTTTGTACAGTGGCCAATATTTTTAATACATTTCTTAGGGAATAGCATAAAAGCCTGTGGCTAATATGATGCAAGTCTGGTCCTGATTAATGTCTGATGGTAGATCCCTGGGATATTAACATTTGAACCCTTTGCGGGAAAAGGTGGGTACATATGGAATAAATAAAATATTCACTTTTTAGATTCATATTGCTAAAAGAGTATGTTGAGATACTTACCTTGGAAGTTTGGGAAATAAAAGAATACTTACCCCATCTAATGCTTTTGTAAACAATAACAAAAACAAACCCAGATCTTCACAGATTTCCAAACCATGTATAACATTAAAACCCCACTTTAAATGAGTTGAGGATCTCCCTTTTTTCCCTTTGAAATATTGACACATATTCTACTTTGGATGGAATCTGTGTTGCAGATTAACTGAACTAGTCATATGTGACATCCTCGAGAGATACTAGTGGTCCTCATAGTTCACTATAGTCAGTAGATCAGATTTATAATAGCAATTCTTTGTTGTTAATCCTTTTTATCTGCATGGTATTTCAGAGACAAAAAAAGGGGGGGGCCTTATACTTTCGCTGACAGTCAAAGTGGTCAGAGACATCAACTTCCATATGTTTTGACTCCCAGCTTTCATGTTTCCATCATTTCTGTTTTTGTGTCTGCTAGGTTTTGATCGCTATTTCTCCAGCAGGACACTGGATAACAACCGTCGGAATATTTGGTTTGCTGAATTTTGGGAGGATAACTTCCACTGCAAATTGAGTCGCCATGCTTTGAAAAAAGGAAGCGCCATCAAGAAGTGTACAAGTAAGAGGTTGTAAGGTGGTGGGACGGACTTAAGGAAGGTCTCTCAGGATATTGCATCCATTAATGGGAGCCATCTCACTCCTAAATCTGTTTTAAAAAGCAGCTTTATTTTTTCATTGGCCATGTACACAAGCTTCTTCTATGTTGCATCCTGCAGGTAGTTCTCATGTTGAAGAAGATATTGATTGCTATGATAGATCACATGCAAGTACTGAGTCATCTGGAGCAGGGGTAGTCAACGTGTGGTCCTCCAAATGTCAATGGACTACAATTCCCATGAGCCCCTGCCAGCAAACACTGGCAGGGGCTCATGGGAATTGTAGTCCATGTACAGCTGGAGGACCACAGGTTGACTACCCCTGATCTGGAGGATTCACTAGGACTGGTTGCTGAAAGGAGAGAATGTTAACATCTATTTATTTTTCATATTTACCGTATATGTCCCCTTTTCAGAGTCCTGCTGCAGGTGTCTTACAATTAAAACAACAACATAATATTACTCTATTAAAAAGCAGTTAAAATCATTGAACATAAACAGCATAAAACCAATGCATATAGCAGAAACATACCATTAAAAACTTGGTAAGATAAAACCCCTAATTAAAAGCTTTGACTTGGCACATAAAGGAAAGGAAAGTAGGTGCCAGGCAAACCTCAAAGGCGAGGACATTCCAAAAGAGAGATGCCACCACTGACAAAGTCCTACCTGTATTCAGCACCCATTTTACCTCTGAAGGCAGGCTCACAGAGAACAGGGCTTGAGAAGCAGAGCTTAAGAGAAAAGAGGGTACACTGGACCCAAGCTATTTCACTTAGGACCTTAAACCAGCATTTTGAATGGTTCTTGAAAATTGTTGGGTAACCAGTGTTACAATTCCTGTAACAAATCCTTGCCAATAGCCTGGCCACCTCATTTTGTAAGTTTCTACAATGTTTTTAAGGGCAGCCCCATGCAGAGCACATTACAGTAATCAAACTTGGATGTGATTAAAGCAGGCTTCCTCAGTGAGGGTTTCGGGAAACCCTGGGGTTTCTTGACAGTCCTGGAAGAGTTTCATTGATTGTGTGGGAGCTAATTAATTTTTTAAACTTCAAAACAATTTGTGATATGACTACATCTGGTTATATTGATCTGCCCCTCCCAAAATGGCCAATGATGGGTCTGGAGGGGGTGGAAAGAGGATGGGTCCTGATCATAAAAATCCTTGCTGGTTGATGCTTATTGGTCATGGTAGCAACTGGAGTTCAGAGAGTACTTCATTTTAACTTGTGGGATGGTGGTAGAGGACATGGGATGGTGGATGCATGTCCCAGCCCTGTTTTGGCCCAGTGAAGTAAGCACTGGATTATTTCTGGTGTTGGGGGGCAGTGGGGTGACAAAGTGATGTCACATCCAGTGGGAGTATCTGGATGATGTAACATCTGGTGACATGTGACTTCCAGGCCATGGCAGGGAGGTGTGGATAAAAGGTCTATGCATGCACAGTTGAAAAACCTGCTGACATCACTTCCAGGGTTTCTCAAAGCCTGAAGAATGTTTCCAGGTTTTTCAACAGGGAAAAAATTGAGATAGGCTGGATTAGAGCATGGATCACTGTGGGTGGGTTATATTATCTGAAGAATAGGCAGTTTTTGTGAATTAGTGGGAGCTGATAAAAAGCCCTGCATTCCATAAGAACATAAAGGGCCATGCTGGATTAGACCTATGGTCCATCTTGTTTTAAACAGTGGACAACCAGGTCTTCTGGTGATCCAAGAACAGAGCATAAAGGCTGAAGACTTCCCTTGTTGTTGTCTCTTGGCACTGCTATTCAAAGGTTGAATGCAGAGGTTTCTGGGCTATTCTCCATCAATCAACATAAACCCCTTTTAGAGATGACTATTCCAGTGGCCATCACTACAGTCTCTGGCAGCAAATCCCACGTTTTAACCATTCATTGTGTAAAGAAGGACTTCCTTTTGTCCATCTTGAATCTACGTCCAATCATCTTTATTGGATGCCCTTGATTTCTACTGTTTTGGTAGAAAGAAAAGTTTTCTATCTCTATTTTTCTATTCCATGCATAACTTTACAAACCTACCCTTTGAGTTGTCTTGTTTTTAAACTGAAAAGTCCATACACTTCAGCTTTTCCTCATAGGAAAGATGGTATAACCCCTTACTCGTCTTGACTGCCCTATTTTGCATTTTTTTTTACCGCTCTGCAATGTCCTTTTTGAGGTAGGATGACCAGAACTGCACGTGGTATGAGGCCACAGCATAGGTCTATACGGGGCCATTGTAACATTTGCCATTTTATATTCATTCTCTTTCCTAATATTCCTCAACACAGTTTGCCTTTTTTGCCACTGCAACACTCTGGGTTGACACTTTCATTGAGTTATTTACTATGACCACAAGATCCATTTTTCTTCTCAGTTAAATTTGAACCCCAGTAGCCTATACCTGAAGTTGACGTGCATCGCCTTATTCTTAGCAACATTAAACTTCATTTGTGACATTTTTGCCCACATCTAATTTGTGGAGATCTTCCTGGATCTCTTCACAGTTAAATTGGTTTTCACCACCCTGAATAATTTTGTGTCAGTTGCACACTTGGCCACTACACTGCTCACTTCCAGTTACAGATAATTTATGAGCAAATTCAATAGGACCATAGGCCAGGATCCAGTAGTACCACCAAACTATAAAACTGCTCCCTGTGGGTGAGAACAGCATCCTCCAGGACAGGCTGACTCCACAGTACCCAAGCAGCTTTTTCACTGACCATGGTCCATTCTGTCATGGGCCATTCTGCTGCAGCATGGAAGGATGAGTCCTCATTGGAGGAAGAGAAGGACATTCCAATCCCAAGCCCCACTTTGGAAGGCCCTTCCTGTGAAGCTGTGGTCTCAGGGCCTCATCAAAGGGACCCTGAGCCAGCAGGACCCTCAAGCCTGGAGGTCCCACTATGGACCCCCCTGCAATCAGACCTGTCACAGTCTCTCCAAGCACTTCAGCAGTGCTTGGAGTGTGCACCTAGCAGCCCTTGTCCTCCTTTTGCTAAGGAAGTACTAGAAGAGACCAGTAAGTCACAGGGTCTCAGCCCCAGTAATCCTCATGATTAGAGAAGCTGACTCAGGGAAGAGCATAATTTGGGAACCAGCAGCACCAGGATTGAAACTCCCTATATATAACTGCAGTGAGTGTGGGATCAGCCTGTTTGTAAAATTTTTGGTGGCCTTGCCAGATGTTGGTCTTGGTCTGCTTTTGATTCTGCCTTTTGGAATATGTAGCATGAGAGTTTGAACTGTCTTCTGGCTTTTCCTTTGATTGTATTATTGAATCGAAGTCTTTGATCTGAAGGTCTTGACCCTATGGTTAATGGGGTTTACTTCCTGCTTTGTAGCTAGGATACCTTAGTCTTGCCTAGAGTGAGCTTCAGTTTATTGGTCCTCACCTATTCTTTGCTTTCTCTAGGTACTTGTTCAGAACTTCTGCAGACCCACCTGGCTTAGTTGTTAAGGAGAAATAGAGTTGGGTGCCATCTGCTTATTAGTTGTTTGAGAAAGGAAGCCTTAGCAGTGGTAATACGATTGGACCGAAGTAGATTGTGCTGAAGGTGCTCTTTATGAAGAAAAAAAATCTGAGAAAGCTGATCTTTTGGAGTATGATGGAATACCAAACTATATTAAAGGGAATTGAGGGCAGGTCTTGAAGAATAGGACTTTCATAGAACAAGATTAAAATAGGTCTGTAGATCTTTGATAATACATCAGTAGGACTATCTGGGAAAAGGGATGGTGAAGTGGGAGTGTCATTTTGGATCATGATTTGTGGTGCATAAAGGCAGAAGGCAGAACTTGGAACAAGAGTGGATGCTGGGAAAGCCCCACAGGAATATTTCAGAAAAAGGTTGGATGAAATACTAACCACTTTATATTTTTCTTTGTGATCGTTAAACAGCATCAAGACCGCATCTAATTAAATTGACCCACTGGGTATTTGCCTCAGTCCCCGCTCTACAATCTCCTCCAGTTTGCCATTTCCCCAGCAAACCACACATCACCCTCCAGTGCATTAGTTTCCCTTTGGATTGTTTACTATCATTCCTCTCTCCACGCCACACTAATTCTTCCCTCACTTGCTCATAAATTTCCATTACACCATTGCAGCATCAGCCAAATCTATCTCAGCAGCTCTTTTCTCTGTATTTTTTTGTGTACATCTTTGATCCCCTGAGAAAAAACACATTTAAAATGATTCATTTAAAAATGTATTCCAACAGGTTATAGAACAATGTTGTGAAGGGATGCAGTACTGTGGAAATGTACCCCTAGCCCCCACTAGATGATTATATAAAATATTCAAGGCATTCATATTACTTGAGGCTGCTTTAAAACTGTTTCATTCAGTTTCCTCTTGTAGTCTCTCAGATCAATGGTGTTTCTTTCCTTATTGCTGTGCTGCTGACTTGGATTCTTCTTTGAAATGGGAACTGACAGTGGAGAACTGGTCCAGCTCCCACTGCTTGGTACCTACTTGGCATTTAGTACTTTGCCCTCAGCTGGGAATGCTGGCATGTTTTTTGTGTTGGAACCATACAAAAGCAGTTATAGGAACAGAAGGCAAGCAGCTGTGGCAACGAATGGCTGTTGAGTGTCACAGGGACATATATGCTAGCACCAGCAAATATGAACTTATACATAGAGCCCATGATGCGCATACTGTGCACGATCATGCTTTCAAACCACACCCTTGTTTTTAGACAGCTTTTCCCTTTTGCAGGCCTTTATCCAAGACACATAAAAAGACCTTCTACACACTGCAAAGATATTTTTCCCAGACCTAGATTAAAAGAATTTGTAACTTTCGTGTTTTACTAGAATTCATGCATACTAGCTTTTAAGAATGTTCCATTAAACATGGTGGTCTGAATCCTATCAGTCTACTCATCTAAGTTCATAAACTTTTTCCAGCCTAAAAAGATTGCCTCCAACCTAAGTTGTTTCCCCAGGAAAGTGCTTT
This sequence comes from Paroedura picta, assembly GCF_049243985.1. Classification (NCBI taxonomy): domain Eukaryota; kingdom Metazoa; phylum Chordata; class Lepidosauria; order Squamata; family Gekkonidae; genus Paroedura; species Paroedura picta. The sequence goes on along the minus strand of NC_135372.1, from coordinate 95,879,198 downwards.
CTGATATGGACAACAGGAAACTGTCATATTAAAAGGGGAATGTTTTAACCATGATCCATATATGACTCTTATGGAGTCCAACAGGTTATAGAACCAGTAGGTTATAGAACCCTTTGCACCACAGAAAATAGAAACCCCATTTTCTACACAATAATGGGGAAAGTGTAGGGTGTCTGTGGATGGGCCATTCATCTTGTTGCTCCCTAATAGCTACCCCAAGGTACAGAGGTGGAGCTTTGCCTTTGAAATGCCAACAATAAGCTCTGAGTCCTCTCCTTTTCAACTGCGTTGTGGTTGTTGCTTATTTATCAAGCTGCACTGCGCTGCATGGTTGGGGAAAAGAAAGGGGAAAACCCTTTCAAGGGGTAGTTGTGGGCCTAGGGGAAGGTGTTACACAATGTGTCATGGTTTCACAGAGGAGGTGGGATAAGTGATAGTAGAACAAGCAGTGAGGAAATGGGAATATGGATGCTGTTTACGATTGCCAGTTCTGGCTTTGGAAATCCCTGAAGTTTTGGGGCATTGCCTGATGAAAGGAATGAGCTCAGTGCCATAGAGCCCACCCTCTGAAGCTGCCATTTCCCCCAGAGAAACTGACCTTTGTAGTTGGGAGATGAATTGTAATTCTAAGAGAGCTCCATGTCCCACCTGGAGGCTGGCAGTTGTAATTCTGTTCCCACACCACTTGCTGCTATCACCCCCATAGTAGGGACATGTTTTCATGCTCTGAATCTGTAAGCAGAAGTGGCTCTTGGCTTTCACAGAGCTGGCTAGTTCTGGATTCTTCCCAAGGAATCCTTCCTTTCCACTCCAGAGTCTGTTTACAATCCCATCACCTCTTTGAAATATTTGTTAGTAGTACTCATGACTCTCCATGGAAGCCACTACTTTCACAGCCTCATAGTCAGTGATGTTGTGTGCATCATTAACCCAGAACCAACTTAATTTATAATGAAGGGAAATAGGAACTGAGGACAAAGAAAGGCAAGGGCCTGAAATCTCCTTTACCCGATGGCTGCAAGGAACGTGGCACAGGCCTTGAAGCAATGACTGTGTTCTTTGGATCCATCCTGGGTGGAAGGGCAAGGAGAGGCAGCTCTTGAAGAAGCGTATTGCTCTGACCCTGCCATTGTCTGTTCTGTCTTCTGAATTACTGAGTTGCTAAGTTGCACCCATGGATTCCACAGACCCACAGTGTCTGGTGGGAGGGTGAGTGGATGTGACAGTACAGAGATAAAGGAGAGGTTCCAGTCACTTTATGTACTCTGCTCTTGAAGGCTGGGGATCATTTACATGGCAGCCCATTTCTCTGGGCTTTCCTCTCCTCCTTTAACTATAATTTTCCATGCAGCTGTATATTTTTATGGAGTGAAATGTTTTAATTGACACTGGAGGGAAGAAGTGCCCAGCACCAGGGCTTCTGTCATTCCAGATCAGCGGCAGAGTTGCAAAGAGGCTGGGGGCAGGGAATGAACCCCTCTCCATTCACTCTGTGTCTTCATCACCTCCCTGGCCAGGCTGAACCTTGATACTGTACTTAGCAGATTCTCTTTCCCACTAAATCTTCAACCTCCCTCCCTATAAAAGTCAAACATTACTTAGGATTCATTGGAATCAGACTTTGTTACTGTAGGTGAGCCACAGAATTTACCATTGTATGCTAGCACGAAATAATATATGAACTTGAGATGTGATACACACACATGGTCCATGGAGATCACAGTGCAATGGCTTCATAGCCCTGAGCCATGGTGTGCTGAAGTTAAACGGGCAAGAATGGTAGCTTCTGTATCAATTCCATTCCTTGATCCAGGCTTGATTAATCCCATGCTATAGAACTCTGGAATCCATGGTAGACAGGAAGGACTGAAAAGGAAGTTCTAGAAGCAAATTTAGTGAACGTTTGCTGTAGCTCTGTGCTGAGAAGAAACATTTCCATTACATCACTAGTAGCAAAGCCCATTTTAAAAAACAGGCAGGAGGGGAGCCCCGGCACTCCCCCAACTCTCCCAGGATCCAGGAAGTCATGTGTGTGTGTGTGTGTGTGTGTGTGTGTGTGTGGATTGCAGTGAAGTGGTCGGCCGCTCCCCTCTCTGGAGGGCAGCACATGTGGCAGGGCCAGAACGACATGCACCCAATTTCCCCCCCACCTGCCCCAGAGTGCAGAAGGGCTGTGGGCATGGCAGTGCTGCAGCAAAGGTTGGAAGAATGGGGAGGAGAGCAAGACTCTGCGATCAAGGCTGCTGGCACTTCTCGCCCTTTGCAGAGGCTGGGAGGCTCGGAAGGATCATGAGCCCCACAACGGAAGCTGCCAGCATTTAGCAGTGGTGGTGGTGGTGTCAAGGAGGTGCACTGGCCATGGCAAAGAGGGACGGGGAAGAACCCCTGATGGGCCCACTATGGTGGGGGATTCTCCCAGGGAGAGCCAATCAAAGGCCCCCTGGTGATTCCCGATGGCATGCCAGCCCCTCTGAGTGGCCCCCGGGGGTGAGAGAGGGCCTTCACCCCTGAGGGCCAATCAGAGGCCTAGCACATTGTCAGAAGTACCCTGCACACTTTATTAGAGATAATGATGAAGATGATGATTGGATTTTCATACTGCCTCTCTCCCATAATGGACTTGAGGCCATCTGTTTCAAACTGTGCTGCCTCTTGATCTGCATACCAGTTCTTCTAGGCTTTTAACACATTGTTGCCCCTTTGCTGACATATCACAGAAGAGATTCAGACTTGCTACCTTTGTTGCAGTGAACTTTAACAATAAATACCCCTTCTCTTGACACCCTTTCCTGTCCTGCGATGACTGTAAAGACCTTTGTGAGTGTGGCTCTGTGGGTTTGTGTGAGTGTGATGGATAGTGGGCCCAACCTTGCTATCATCGTGTGGTCATCTGTATTTCCAGCTATTTGCAGCTCAAAGTGACTGGGAGAGATTAGACCAGTAAACAAGGCACACAGGGAATCTGTCTTGTTGACAGCCACGTTGTTGAGGTGATGGTTGCAGGTGACATGTTTACTGAAAGACGGGAGAGATTTACTGCCTGCTTCTTGCTGGGGGAAGACAGATAAAGGTGTTTGGGCTCTTAGGATGAGAAGACCTTGGTGGGGCTGGGGGCTGCCTACTCTCTGTTAAATGTGTTCCTTTACCCTTCTTTATGTTTGTGGGAAACTGAGTACAACCACTGTTATCTCTTGTATATCTTAGTCATCATTTGCTCACTTGTAGGGATGAGCATGAACCAGAAAATTCCAGTTTGGGGTTCAGGGCAGTCCTGAACTGACCCTGAACTGAACCAAACAAAAATACCCCAAATTGAATTGGCCAAGCTGGACCTCCTTTCTATCAGCCTTGGCATGTCCGAGAGAAAGGGCAGGGGGAAACGCCCTGGAAGCAATTAAACAGGACAGCTTGGTGGATCCACCCAACAACTGTTAGGTTTAAATGGCTGCGAGTAATTTCATCTGTCTGTTTTGTTTCCCCGCGTTGAACAAAAGGAATGGTTTAAGCAGCTCACAGTCATTTAAACCTACAGCTGATGGATGGACCTGCCAAGCTGTTGGGGTTAAATGACAGGCAGCCATTTCAGCAACTGATTTTGTTCCCCCTCACGTCCAAGCAGGGGGACTAGAATCCAATTGGTGAAATATGTCACAGCCATTTCAGGTGTCAATTTCACTCCCCCCTGCTTGAATGAGGGGAGGAGGAGTGAAACAGATGGTTTAAATGGTTGATGGCCATTTAAACCAAACAGTGGATGGGTGGATTGCCCTCTCATATGTTAGGTTTAAATGGCCTGAACACCCAAACTGAGCTGGACACAACTCTGGGAAATGTTCAGGGAAGGTGTCTTCCCTGAACATTGGTTCAGGGCCAAGTTTTGCTGAATATTGGCTCATGAATCGGTTCATGCCCATTCCTACTCAATTTTGCTACTTCAAGGCTAGAGTAGGCTGCATTATTTATATATTTTATTTACATAGTGCTTTTCAGCATAAGTCTTTGAAGCAGTATTTTATTATCAGCCTGCTTTTTAATAATTCCACCTGTCCTCTAAGAATCTCAGAGCAATTGGCTCAAGGTCACCATCCAATAAGGTTCATGGCAGAGATGGAATTTGAACCCAGATCTTCTGAGGCCCAATTCAACTCTCTACCTACTATACCAAGTGGACATATTTGCATGAATGGAAGTAAATATCATAAGCCTGTTGTCTTTTGCTGCTGTGGAGTGACATGAAGCATGATGTTCCTTGGAAAAACTAAGGCTAACATAGGGCTCCCAAGGGGCAACTTCGTTACTGTGTGAAGTCTGTGCAGGTGTCCCACAAACACAGTCAAACACAGGACAGAAGATGTTCCTTTGCTGTCTTTCACTCACTTGGGTTTTAACACCCAGCAGGCAAGTAGTAGAACCCAATCATGAACTCCCACACTCTGCTCCAGGGAAGTTGAGACCCTGATGCAAGGTTTGGATAAAGATGGAGATGGGGTTTAGAACAATAATCAAGGAAAGGTTTTTGAATTAGAGGACAAGCATGCAGTCAGAGTAATAGTCAAGTACACCGCAGAACAAAAATAGGTTCCTGTACCAGCGCATGTTTACCTTTACTATGCAGTCTGTATTTCTGAGCATGGAGAGTTAGAAAGGAAGACTATAAGGGAAAGGGCAGAAAGGAAGAAGGAGGAAGATGTAACATATCTTTCTGTGCATGGGGAGGTCATCTGGAGAAGCCTAAAAACATGTTGATATCCAGTGATCTGAATGTACCTCAGGCCTATGCCATCCTGGAGATTAGAGGTTCCAGGAGAGGTTACTTGGCAAGGGTGCCAAGCAGAAGACCAGGCAATGATTTAGGCAATAGATCTATGGGAGCTCAGGGTTCTCCTGGCTATGCTTCCATGATTCGGGTAGTTTTGAGATGTCTTTAGATCATGGAAATTGCTAGCAATGTATTTGTGACTAAAGCCTAAACACTGTATTTAGAAAAGATGTGGGGACCCACAAGAAACTTGAAGGGAAGGTTCATCCCATCTTTTGCTTCCTTTCTCTTACAGTCTTTCCCCTCTTTCTCTCCCTCATCTGTCAACCTACCCCCATATCTTTTGCTCCCATCCCTTCTTTGTCAATGACCCCTCTTCTTCTCAGTTAACCTACCCCCTGTTTCTCCCTTTCTCCCATTCCCCCTTTGCAACTCTCCTTATCTACTTCACCTTTGAGACTCCACTATCCCCACACCCTTCCCATTCACCGCTCCCCTTTGCTGTTCTCTCCATCTATCTTCCAGCAGGTAGGCATAGGGTGCTGGCTTGGTCAGGGTGTTATGGAAACTGCAGGAGGGGGAATCACATCCCCCAATCCGCTGCAGCTTCTGGTCTACCATGCCTCACTTCTGCTGGGCCCAGCATGCCTCTCAGGCTGCAGCATTACCACTGCCAGGCCGAGCACAGCTCCCAGGCTCCTGGGCCACTCTGTTGCCACTGCCCTGCGTATTGTGGCTGCTGCACCTCTATGGCTGGGGCTGTGAGCTGGGGCTCCCAGGCTGCCTTGCCTCCACTGCCGAGCTGAGTGTGGTTTCCAAGCTTCTGCCCTGTTGCTTCTGGGCTCCCAGTCGGTTGTGCCTCTGCCAGGTCCCATGAGATTGTTTTTTATTCTATTTTGGGGGACAAATTTAACTCCCAATGTTATTTAAACCAGATTTTTCTGCAAACATGAGGGAGTGCCCCAAGTTTGTTGAGAGATCTGTTTAGCCTCTGGGTGGCCCCAATCCATGGATTCAGCTGTCTACAAATGGGGTCCACAGGAGATTGATAATATAAAGGTACCGGTAAAAATTCATATATAACTTTTCCATGTGAACATTACTAATGGTATCACTCTTAGATTTTAGTTATAGATACCTTTCCTTTCTCACTGGCTGATGTTGTTTTCCTGTCCTCCAATGTATGTTCACAAAGACCCTATGACTCAAGCTGAGAGTGTGTAAATTGGCCCAAGGTCACCCAGCAAGCTTCTGCAGCAGAATGGGGAATTTGAACATTTCATGGCCTCAATCCTAGTCTGACAGTGTAGCCACTATTCCTCACGGCTCTCAGAACTTTCCCTATTGTTCAGTATGGTCTAGGGATTAGCTCTGTGAGTGATGGCCTTGGAGGTAGTTCTAAATCTGTATCAACTGTATACAAGACCATTCAGACACCCAACATTTAGCCTGAGCTCTGGAGGTTTGCCTCAAAGAAATCCCACAAGCATAGCCTGTTCATACCGAAATAGCAAAAAATCCACTTTAAAGGCATGTTTATCGTGGCATAAACTTTTATTGTCTTGTGTCCAGCTTGCAAGATGCATGAAACAATATTCTAAATGGGCTGGAATATAAGCATGTGTATTCAGAGAAAGAAGGAGGACAGACCAGAATAACGTAACATGTGTTTAAAATGTAGGGCTCAAGTTCTGATGAAGAGTCAGCCAGGGCATGGCTACAGCTAGACCGAGCTTCTCTGTGCTCAAGTCTGCTGTCAAAATGTCCATGGTGATGAATGTCTGTGGCACAGCACGGCTGGTCTGTAAACACCTTGCAAAAGTGCCGCTTCCTATGTTCTTGCAAAAACTGCCTGGGTAGTGATGGCTCTTTCCTCACTAATGTGAAGAATGTTCTTTTTTCTGGAGTGAAATCAGACGTGGAGGCCAACGTCAAACTCAGGAAAATGGCCCATTACTTACAGGCACCATGAAAAGAAATGCCTGTGCTTTTTACTTCTTGTTGAAGTTTGCCCAAAAGATTCTGTCGATAGAAGATGGGAGATGGGGGCCATGATTGCTTTGCCTTGGATCTCTATATGGAGCGATGAGAGGTCAGTGCACATCTCTGGCAGCCATCAAGACTTCAAGGGGAAAGATCATAGTTTTGTACAGTCGGCATAGATGCATAACAGTGAATGGAAGTTTCCTCTCCAGGCTGACATGCAGACCTATATTTGGCTGTCATCTGAAATTTGTCAGTTTGTCATTGCTCCAATTTGTTTCAGATGAGGATCTGGACCTGCAAAGAGAATCATGCCTACTTATGTTTTGATGGCCTTGTACTGTAGTGGCTTCTAAGGGCCAAAATACACAGTGTGTCATGAGTTATGTCACAGGTACCTGACCTGAATTACAGTCACATGTACAATCAGGGGGACTCATCTTCAAAAGTGTTGTGTTGCTCTGTTGGGCTTGGGAGTGCTGTGAGGGGGATGGAGGCATTTTTGCTGGTAAAAACAGTATGGAAGGGAAGTCTGAAGCTCCTCATGCCCCTTCACAGTGAATCTTTCCAATAATTTGTTTCACTACAACTTGGGTTGGGCAGACTCGTGGCACACACATCATGTATTATAGACCTAAGCATCTCATGGTTCGAATGTATTCAGTGTCAGCAGAATACATGCATAGACCCTCCCTGCTTGCACAAGAACATGGAGGTGAAAATACTTGTGTGTGTTGTATGTTATCCAGGCAGTAGTTTTCATTTTGGGAACTTGTAGTGCTATTTATGCCATTTCCCTACATCTACCTCCTCTAAGGTATATTAACCTTCTTACCTGGGGTGGGTTACGATTGAAATATGAATTAAAAATAGCTGAATCTCATTCATGTAACATAATGAGTCAACAGTCAGGGGGATATTTGTGATTCAAGTCTCAGTGCTACCCCTGGTCACTTGGTGGCAATATTATTAGTTCCTGCTCTGCTAGCAGGCCCATAAAAATGAAGGAAAACAGACTAACTTGCAGGCATGTAAACAAATACAAGGTGGTAACTCAAGAAAAGGAATCAGAAGGGAAGAGCAGTAACAGACAAACCATGTTCTCACAGATAGGTGGCAACATTGGTGGCCATGACTTGCTTTACAGGACTGTTGAAAGATTATTGAGTTAAAGTATGTGAAGTATTTTAAACGTTCTCTAATATCTATATCATGGTTCTGATATGCTTAAACCAGGGGTAGTCAAACTGCGGCCCTCCAGATGTCCATGGACTACAATTCCCAGGAGCCCCCTGCCAGCGAATGCTGGCAGGGGGCTCCTGGGAATTGTAGTCCATGGACATCTGGAGGGCCGCAGTTTGACTACCCCTGGCTTAAACTGACTTACTATTTTCTTGTTCATGCATATCCATTCCTTCTGTTGTCCTTTATATTACAAAACAAAACAAAAGAAAGAGGCTTGGCCCTCCATCATTCTTGTATCTCACCCTCTGTCTCTTTCTGCCTTCTTCTTTTTCTCTTAATGATTGGAGCTATATACTCTACTTATATTGATATTTGCATTGTGCCTTGGGAAGCTTGTTCATTATGAAATATATCAGCACGGGCATCTTCTGGAAATCACCAATGCTACAAAGCAGCCCTATTGCTAGTTTCCACAAGTTGCTGATCGCTTCATCTTAATGATAACATAGTATTAAATGAGAATAATGTTAGAGTGTTGTGTCTGCAGAGGCAGGTGAAATTCAGCAATCTGAGGAGTGTCTTTAAATTATTTGAGTTTGTCAGCAAATAAATTATCTCCACATTTGTCTGACAATTGTTTGCTTACCAAATAGACAGGGGGGAAATCACATTTTATTGCAGCACAGATTGAAATAAATAATGCAACCAGATGGAGTGTGTTGATTCTGCTTCCCGGAGGGTTATAGAAATACTTTCTCCATCATCAGTGTGAGGAGGGTCCTGATCTTTGGTAGTTCCCTTTAGGGCTTTGAATTCTAAACCAAGCAGCAGAATTTGGCCTGAAGGGTAGATCCAATTTTACAATTTTGCTACTCTACAAACTGACATTAGATTTGTGCCAGTGTTTGTTGGTCTAGGTGGGGGTTCCTCACTTTCCAGACATACTCACCCCCCCAACTCATCTTTATCCAGAAGAATACAGAATTCTGTAAACAGAGTTGGGCACTCATTGGAGTCTACAGGACAAACCATAGTAATACTGTCCAACTGGAAGTCCAGCCCTTGAAGGAGCAGACTAGTAGAAGTCTCTTTATATCATTGGGAATAGAAACTGGTAATGTGCTGTGCCAAGACACCAATGTAGAAGTCTCTACTGGTAAACTCAGTTTGCTTCCAAGTCCTTGTTGCCAGATAACCACCCTCTTATCCTCCAGTCTGCTGTTTGCTACAGGATATCTTGTCATATTTCACAGTCCGCATATCTAAGATAGACCCACTCGTCAGATCTTGAAAGATGTCGTCCTGAGAGGGTGGCAGGGCATCTGCTCTGCTATCTCTGAAGCCTGACAGGGGTCAATTGCACAAGAAATTGGCAGAAAAGAGGAGGGGTACGCAAACCCCACCTCACCTTTCTACCCAGGAAGTTCTTGGGGCCGTCTCCAATCCTTTAGGGAGTATATCTCCCTGGATTATAGGCTGTCAGCGTTCCAGGTCCAGAGGACGACTGCCATTTTCTATCTCGGACTTTCTTTTCTTTCTTTAATCTTAAAGTATCTACTTCAACACTACACGATGATTCACCACAAATTAACGTTTTGAACTGAGGGGAGGACATCGGCTGAGTTCCAAAACATCATTTACTGCAAGTATCTCTCGTTTTTTTTTCTCCGTCTTTCTTCCTGCATCAAAGCCCTTTGTTTCCCCCCTCCTCTTACTCTGCTCTGCCCGAAGCCACCTCGTTATGAGGCAGGCTAATTCTCCTAACTAAGCAGAAGAAGGACTCAAATCAACTCGAATTAATTGGCAAAAGCTCTTATTGTAATTGTTTTGGTTTTCGGAGATAACAGATAAGAGCTGTGAATGGGAAGATCTCACGAGAACTCTGTGCCAGCACGAGAATATCTGCCTTAACTGACTTCAATACGTCACATGCCAGAGGATAAAACAGAGGACCTCTACTGGCCACTTGTAAAATTGTTTGAGGCCGGGTTTTTTTAAAGTCAAAAACATGTCTATGTTAAAAAGATTGGCTCATCTAATAGAGATACAAACCCAAGATTACAAAGTATTTATAGATGGATTGGTCAAAAATATCTCCAAGGAGATCCAAGATGGCAAGGAAGAAGTCTCCAATAGGAATGATGGATCAATAACAGTGGCTGATGACAGCTTTAAACAAGGTGGAAAACAAACAGCAGAAGAGAAATCTGAAATTCATATCTTCAAGGAGATCCAAGATGCCAAGGAAGAAGTCTTTAACAGGAATGATGGATCAATAACAGTGGCTGATGACAGCTCTAAACAAGGTGGAAAACCAACAGTAGAAGAGAAATCTGAAATTCTGGAGACGGAAAATGGGATGCCGGAGTTCTGCAGCCCAGATAAGGACACCCTTTTTAAAAAGACATACAGCCATCTCAAAGCAACAGTGTACAAAAATCAATCAAAAGAAATATGGATCCGCAGTGAAAGTAACCGATTTAAAGGAGCTCTTTGGGGAAAAAATTGTATTGATACTGGAGTCCAGGAGGTGCAACGGCCTCAAGATTTATCGATGCATATTCTGCGGGAAAGAGTACAACTGCACTTTCTACGCCAAAGGCCAATGGGTCAGAATATAAGTCTACAGGAACGACAAGATGTAGCAAGCCTCGAGATGAGACCCCCTTAAGAAGACCGAAAGCTCATACAGTTTTATGTTTAATGTTATACTGTATTCTATATTTCTATTTTTATGAAAAAGGGGAAGCAGTGTCTCTTTCTCTCTTGTTTCTTGTTTCTTTTCCTTTGTAGGCATATAGGTAATATAATCATTAGTGTTGGAAATATAAAATGGGGTTCTCCCCCCTTATTTTTTCTTTCTTCTATTAGTGTATTGTTCTAGGACCAAAGCCTACACTGACCTGTAGAAAATGTTTAATGTTAAGCTTTCAACGTAAATCTGAAAATATACCTGTCAGGATGGCTCTTAGAATGGGTCAAGTATAAATTGTTTTGTAGATGTATCAGAATTAAGGATAAGGAGAAGCTATAGAAGATTGAAAGCTTATATTGTTCTATGTTTAATGTTGAGCATTTAATCTAAACCTGGAAATCTTATTATTCTCTGTATTAACAACATATACTGTATCCTACATTGCTATTTTTATGAAAAAGGGGAAGCAGTGCCTTTTTTCTCTCTTGTTTCTTTTCCTTAGTAGGCATATAGGTAATATAATCGTTAGTGTTGGAAATATAAAATGGGGCTTTCCCCCCTTATTTTTTTTTATTGGTGTATTGTTATAGGGCCAAAGCTCATACTGATCTGTAGAAAATGCAAAGCTCTCAACTTATACCTTTCAGGATGGCTCTTAGAATGGGTCAAGTATAAATGGTTTGTAGGTGTATCTGTATTAAGGATAAGGAGAAATTATGAAATCCTTTTGTAATTTTTTTTCTTTGTACATCTTTAAGGCAAAGCCCTACTTTCCTCTCCCTTCATCAGGGTATTGATACAGGGCCAAAACTCATACTGTTCTATAAGAAATGTTTAATGTTAAGCATCTAACTTAAACCTAGAAATATCTGCCAGGATAGCTCTTAGATTGTATCAAGCAGTTAACGTGAGGTCTACGATCTCTCAAGTAAGTTGATTAATAATAACTTTTCTTTTGTATATCTAAACAGGCCTTTTTTTAATGTAGTGGAAATGTGGATGGCTCTTAGACTCATGGCTCTTAGAGTTTTGGGCAAAAGTTTATATCACTGTGGAGTCAATGTGGGGTCGTATATTTTCAAATGATGATTATATTTTATTTACTGCTTTTTGTATCAATAACTCGTGTTGTATCCTATATTTCTATCTTTGTAATATTTACAAAAAAAAAAGATAGACCCACTAATTTTTCCATGCAAGCTTTTATCTCTTTGCTACTCTTTGACTAAATCCAGCTTGTAATATACAAAAGGGAAAAATTAATTGCAATTGCAAAGGAGAGCCCCCAACTATCTGGAGACTGATGGAGGAACTCTCTGAATAATACATTTGACAATCTTATATAACCTTAAGTAGACATTTCATTTCTTGGGCTGGGGGGGGCACATTTGTGACCTTAAGACATGCAGTGTTTCTGGCGCTATTTATATCATTGAGGTTTTTCTGTTTTGTACTTATGAAGGCACTATTTTATGCAGCATCAATGATACATAGAGCATGCACAGGGCAAACCTTTGTGCTGGTCCCCTTTCAGACAGTTATAGAATACCAAGTCTTAAGAATTCTATTGCTGTATATGTCAAAGCACAAATGCAGCTACGACTGACTACAGTTAAGTTCACTTTTGTCCCATCTGGCCTTCATCTTTGCTTTGTAAGAGGCCTCCTCTTCATGATCACCCATCACTTCCTCCTTTTTCCCCCCTTCAGCTAAACCTCTAGTTGACACTTTGGTTATTCCCCATCTTGACTACTACAATTTTTCCCTCTGGCTTTCCTTTGCCACCCCCTCCAAGTTCTCTGGCCTCTATCCAGAATTTTGCCACCTCTCCCCTAGTGGTGACCAGTACTCTCCAAAATGGCAGGGCTCAGAGTTTGACAAAACCCTGCCCTTTTACCCATCCGCTCCAACTCCTCCCCCAAGCCCCAACTATTTGACAGTAAGTGACTAGTGAAAAGCCAGTTACTGACACTGTGGCAGAAAATCCTTAAACGCCTAGCTGCCATGGGTGTTGGACTCTGATCTCTGATATCCTGCAGAGAATGCAGCAGAGGGTATAACTTACAGTGCTCGGCAAGAGTGTAATTTTTTTAAATCTAGCATTTATTTCGCTACCCTTACTTTCGCATAGTATAGTATGAACAATTTTATGTGAGGGAGGAGTACTAGATATCTACTGGAGGCGATATCTGGCCTTAGAAAAACCACATTGACATAGATGCTACCTTTATATTGAATTGAACCATTTGCCCCTCTTCTCAATGGCAGTGGCTCCCCAATGACGCTACTAGAAGTCTTTCCTAGCCTCACAACTTGAGATCGGTTAACAAGTCACTTCTGAGACCTTATAAATGCAGTGAATGCGCTCTGACATTGGACTGTAGTCTTTTTCATCTTCTAATGGGCTTGGAGAAGAAGGAGGGGGTGATGGAAAAGGAAGGCAAGAGTGAGAATGCAGGAGCTAGTGAAATGTTTCTCTAGTGAATCACTAGAGATATTCTATTTCTGTAAAGAAGCAAATCAACACATTTGGCAGTTTCAGGGTGCTGCCTACCACCTGAATAGCTTGCCTGTGTTCTTTCCTTTTGGGGTGGGCAGAAAGAGGAAGGGGCTAGTTTCTGATTATTTCAACCTTGAGAATTCATTTCAGTTATCGTTTGCAACCTGCAAACAGAGAGTGTGCGTCTCTGTAGTAACAGCAACTGCTGTGCTTTGACGAGTTCTGCATCAGTTCCCAATTGTCACTCCTTTTTGTTGTCTGGCTCATTGTGCCCCAGGACCCAATTAGGACATCTTCAGACTGTTACACTCTCATCAGTGCTGTGTGTTGCTTGAATTTATCTCATCTTCTAGCTACAGGAGTCAGCACCCTGTATAGCCTCCTATACAAGGAAAGTCCTTCCTCTGTCTTCCTCTCTGTTCTTTACCTTCAAGCAGTTTCCTCATTCTTCCAGCAAACAAGATAAATATTGCTCCAGTCTTACAGTTCTCTTTGACCTCTCCCTTTGCCAGCCCTCACCTGGAACAATTATTCCATTTTTAACTTTCTCTGTATGAAAGCTATTCGTCATCTCGCCAGGACTCTCTTTTGCAATGTGGAAGAACAAGGTGACCAAGAACTTTTTAAAATTTATGGAACATGTATTCCTTCAAGTTCTGACCATGTAGTTATGAAAATGGTTATGCCATTGTAGAATCCATAAAAACAGTTAAGTCAGAACATGCTTTCAATGTCATTACTTCTAACTCTGTACTGCAGCATGCCCTCATTATTCAACAGGTAATCAAGGACCCTTTTGTCTGTGATAGGAAGGTGGGAATTATTTTGAGAGGCAGATGTTTTGAGTCGTAAGTCACCAGAGCTGTGCTGACTTTTTACTCATCTGAATATGAATGCAGGAAACTGCCTGACACCATACCGGAACATTAAGGTCAGTGTTGTCAACTCTGACTGGCAATAGCTCTCCAGGGTCCCGGATTGAAGTCTTTCACATCACTGCCAATGTATTATTATTATTTTTTACAGTGGAGAAGCCAAGGACTGAAACTGGATCCTTCTACATACAAAGCAAAAACACTACCAACCAGGGGTGTACTGGGAGGCCAAAATGGTCCTGGAAAGGGTTATGCCCCTTGTGGTGTCTTCCTGAAGCATAATCCATTTAGTTGAAGTTTCTAGTGTGTTCCAGCATCATTTGCTGCTTCTACAGAAATAATTGTCTGGTTGTATGTGGAAAAGTTTTAGGAGAATGGATTAATCATTCACCTTGGTTAAAGGCAACTCTCTGAATTGGATTCTAGGTCCGTGTTGAGCCCGCACATGTGATCACTTTTAACAAATGTTGAAGAGTTTGAAGCGACATTTCCGCTTCGCATGCCCCCACAGGATGCCACACCAGTGGATGCAAGGTCTTTCTTCACACCTGGTCCTTTCCTGCTGCTCATATAGCATTCATAGCTATTTATCAGTCCCCGGTGTGTCTTAGAGCAGGCCGGGTTACAGTTCAGAAGTCCTGTGGTGGTCCAGAGGGGCCATCAATTGCGCTCTCAAGGGAATGACATAGTGACTGAGTTTGATTAACTCTTACTGAAGGCCCCTGCCAGAGTTGGGATGTGATCAGAATTGATGCTAATCCTTTCTCATCTAGTGCTTGAAAAGATTGCTGCGTTTATTCTCAGAGGGATGCCCGGCAAGGCTCGCTGCATACTTGAAAATTAATTATCAGATGGGTAGAACGATGCATGACCCTGCTATTATAATCAGCAGGGTCACATTCCCTCTGCTGGCCTAATCTATTGTGAGTTTCAAAGAGATTTATTGTGTTCCTGTCGGGAACATGCCATTGCATGACTCTTGTTTTCTGATGTGCATTTTCTCTCTGCCCGGGCCAACCTAATTTCCTCCTTTAAAAAAAAACAAAACTGTTAAGTAGGCATTGGCATCTTGCAGAAAGGTGTTAGACTCTGTGTACTATATAATCTGTACTGAAATACTTTCTCATAGGCTCTCTAGCATAGAAGGATTTGCTGCTCTACATCCAAAATACTGGGCAGTTCAGTCTCCTTGGCCCATTCAGAATCTGAATTTGATGGCTGGACTATTCAAACAGCCCCAGATAGCATTAATGTAACACAGTTGAATTATGGGGGATTTCAACACTTGAAGTCACAGTTCAAAGGCCACTTATATTTCCCCGGGGGTGCCAAATAAGATTATGATTCTGTTAGTTGTTGACTGTTTAATTGATTATTGTGCATTATCATGCCACTACACTTTTTGATTAATGGATATCAGCTGCCTTGGAGGATTTAATAGAAAAGTGGAATGTTAATATTTTTTATAAATAAATACAAATAAAACATCAAGCTCACTTTTGAGTGCCTTGTGCATGAAGCTGCTTCCAATATAAGCCACAAAGGTAGATGTCGATCTCTCTCAGCTCAGGAATGGAGTCTAGGTCTGTGCTGTCCTCCAGAGAGCCACATTCCTGGCTGGTGCCCTGGCAGAGCATCAGCACTGCAAGGGAGAAGGAGGTTTATTCCAACCAGCTCCCTCCACTCTGTGCATGGAAGTGGCCTTTCCTTTCCTCCCTGGCTCTTCTGAGGTCCTCTTTTTAAAGGTCTCCTTGGATTGGAAGGGGTGGGGTTGGAACAATCCCAGGCACATCCGCCCCCTTCATTCTGGGGACCAGGCTTTCCCTGGTGACAGGGCTTAGGACCAATGGGGCATCTGTGTGGGTCTCATCCCTTGTCCCACCCTCTTTGTTCCCTGGGTCTCAGCCAGTTCTTATCAACTTTTTAACTATTGAGGAACCCCTGAAACATTTTTCAGGCTTTGAGAAACCCCAGAACGTGGTGTGATCATGCAGAATATGGTTGGGTAGGATAGCTGTGTACACACCTACCTGTAGCCCTTCCCCTTCCCAACCCCTAGTAGTCATTTGGGGGGGGGCAGATCAACATAGACATATATGGTCATATCACCTGATAAATGTTTAGCAAGTTTAAAATATACATATACAATGATTAATTAACTCCCACTTATTTGGAAAATCCTTCCAGGGCCCTCAAGAAACCCCAGAATTCTATGAAACCAGGTTGAGAAAGCCTGGTCTAAGCTATAGGGCCAGTTGGGCTTGAGGAGGCTGAGGCTGCCTGAAACTTTCCCTGCCTCTTCTTATGCCTCTCCTCTCCAGGACCGGGTGACTGGTGACTGGCCCTCTGGTTGTCAAGCTAGCCCTGACTGTGTCTCCTCAGCCATCAGTGATACTATTTTGATTATAGGGCCCTGACATGTGTTGGACAATTACTCCTAAAGCTGGGCATCATTCCCTAACAACTCTGACTGCTGTTTTGAACCTGGCTGTCTTTCTCAATGCCTATGGACTCATGGGGATATTTAATGGTCAGTGCTACATTACTTCTGTTCCATTCCTGGCCTCTGTTGTCCCTCAATGCTTGCCTGATCTAGGTAGCCAAAGGATTGACCCTCCTGCTGCAGTGAGCATGGGGAGATGTTGAAAGCCACCTCAAGACAATTATTATTTCCACAATTGGGTCTTTGTTCTAGAAAGCTGTCCACATCATACTAGCCTGTATTTTATAGCTGACATCCAATTAAAAAAAATACTAGTATATTCCTATTGCCATGACCCAAGCATTCTTCCTCTTGGCCTGATACAAACTTGGTAAATGTATCACACAGTCAGACATGAGATATTATCTCATACCTATAGTCCCATGAGATTAAAGAAAACATTATCTGTGGTAACATTAATAGATAATATAGTAAGTTCAAGCCAACCATTCTCATTCACCAGGTGTATATCCCTTTCCCTTCCATGCTTGAGTCCTGAATACTCCACTTGTTAGAATAGGGATGCCAGCCTCTGGGTGTGACCTGGAGATCCCCCAGAATTACAGTTCATCTTCAGACTACAGAGATCGTTTTCCCTGAAGCAAATTGATGCTTTGGAGGTGTTGTATCTATTGTACCCTGCTGAATCTCCTGTCCTCCCAGAATCCATCCTCAAATCTCCAGGAGTTTCCCAATATGGATATGGCAACCTTCACAATGCCCTCTGCTAGCCAGAGGGGATCTGGCAACCCTATCTTAGGGGTTGTTTTAGATACTTTTTGAGAAGTGCTGGGATAGAAATCCAATAATAAATTTTTTTAAATCATCCCATGGCAAAAGGAACTTGTCAAAATAAGGTACAAAGACAGGATAAATGCATTTGATTTCCTTTGAGACAATACAAAGCAATGTGATTTGTATTTTGGCTCATTGTGCTAGATTTAAAATGAGGTGGGAAACTGTGATCAAATACTTTTCAAATAGGAATTACTAGCATCAGAATTACTTGGAGATGACACTAGATTTGATTGATAGGAAAACACTCTACTTTCTGTAATGAAACCCAAGTCTGTCCTTAAAATATCTTCACATAAAAATATCTATATAAAGGAACATGATTTTGCATCATTTTTATATTACAACAGAAATATTATATTTTACTTTTATTTGTTTTGTTTAAATTGATTCATGGTTTTAATTTGTGAATATTCAAGGTGATATAAAAAACAAAATGAACCACGAGTGGTACAAATGAACCACAAGTGGTACAAAGCTCCTAGAATATGAATGTCCCATTGCCTCCCTCTCACTGTAACCCATTGAACTCTTAAAATGATTTTCTCTATGATATCTTCTAAATAGAATGTGGGGGGCACAAAACAAAATGGAAATCTTCAGGGGGAGGAGAAAGTTGACAAAAAGTATCCCACTCCCTTCATCAACAGAAGTAATTTCAATTAATGAAAGAGGAGCCAGAATTATTCCTGTGGCAAGAACTAGGTCCTGAACTATGTTATATTTTATATTGTTGCCTTAGTTTGGATTAATTAGGTACTTGCTTGTCAGGGAAGGGGGGCAGCTGACAAAAAAATGATGCTGTGGAGAGATCACCCCATTCTGTCTTGATTTTCTTAGTTTAAGCACTGGTTGGCTACTTTGATGCATTAAAAATTGAAATGAAGAATTTGATCTTCTTCCGTTCCTGAAGTCCCACTCCAATAAATGTTGAGTTCTAATCCCGATCCAGTTCTTAGTAGGATTGCCAACTGTCCTGGAGTGAAATGTCCTGTTCCTTTAATAAAGGCTTAATATGCAGAAATAGGCAGTTTTTGAGAGTTTGGAAGTAAATAGTTCCCCAGTAAAACTCTGTTAAAGATCTAGGACATTTTTCTCCAGGCCAGTTGTAAGCCCTGATTCTGAGTTCTAATTGTAGAAGGTTTTCTTATCAGACTTGTATTAAGTGGGTTTAAATCATAATTTCTCAGGGCTTGCTCTGTTATCTTGTTGGATCTTTCCTAGTAGTTCCTGCACTGTTAAGAATTGTTTGGATCCTGAGTAGCATTTCTGTGGCTGCAGGGATGTGACTTTTTTGACTCTCTCTTTCAGAAGCCTCGAACACCCCCTAAAATCCTGAACCCCAAGGAAGGAATTTTAATAGGCATTTCAGGCTGCTGCCAAGAAAGTCATGGGCCATTTTTGTGCAGGTTATCTGCTATAGATTTAGTGCTTTGAAGGAGTGGAGTTTACATATTCTTGTTTTCCTACAGCATGGTACCCTTGTGCCATTCCTGGAGTTTCCTCAGCTTTTCTCCAGTCTTTCTCCAACCTGGATTGAACCAGATCGTTTAACAAACTTTGGAAAAGATATCAGTAGCACATGGATGGTTACTCTGTTGGTTGGAAAATTCACCCACATGGAACCCTTTTCCCCTAACCTTATCCATACAGTGACCATTTTTCCCCTTTGCTTCCAGGGGCTTGTATATATTCATTTTAAAATGGCATTAGAATGTCATTATATGGATATAATATTGTACCAATATGTGTACTTGGTCCTCTAAATTCCCATCTTTCATTTAGAAAAAGGTAAGTATTTATCTCCTTACATTGCAGATATAAGTAGATATATATTTCTTCAATGGAAGAGGCTAGGGACTTAAAACATAAACAAACCCAAAAATTCAGATAAGAAGAAGGGCTGGTTCTTATATGCTGCTTTTCTCTACCAGAAGGAGTCTCAAAGTGGCTTACAATCGCCATCCCTTTCCTCTCCTCACAAAAGACACCCTGTGAGGTAGGTGAGACTGAGAGAGCTCTGATATTAATGCTCGGTCAGAACAGCTTTATCAGGCCTCTCAGCTGGTTGCATGGGGCGAGGAGTGGGGAATCAAACCTGGCTCACTCACCAGCTTAGAAGTCGGTGCTCCTAACGGGTTGGGCGCTTCAGTGCCCGAAGCAGCCGTTCACTCCCGACACAGCAAGCACCACGCTGTGGGGGGGGGGGGGAGGAGAGGTGCGGGCATCAGTGCACCGGGAGGTGCACCAACGCCCATGCATCCGGGAGGTGCACCAACACAGGCGAACCAACGCCTATGCCTTCCCCCCACGGTGCAGCACTGGCTGCGTCGGGAACAAACGGCCTCTTCGGGAACTGAAGCACCCAACCCTACTCCTAACCACTACAACAAGCTGGTAGAAGGTCAATTGCCCAGCAATGATGGGTTCTACAATATTGGATAAGGCACTCTACTATTTTGGCAGGCTGGATAAGGAGCAATAGGCAAAAAAAAATGCTTGTCAATGAATTTACATGAAAGAGGCATTTAGTATCCCACCAAGATCAACCTACCCCACTGAGATAGGTAAGTGGATTCCCAAACCATTATGCCAGGCTGGTTCCCTCTGTACACATTGTTATAGCATTACTATTAATCTAAAAATATTTTAGTTCTATTTTTTTTTCCAAATCTCACGGTGGCTCAGCAGAAAGGGATGGCGCCTGGCAAGAGATAGAGGCAGTAAATTTACTGTTGTGTTTTATCAGCAATCAGCATGGCTGCCCTGCCTGGATGGGGTGCAACTGACCATTTCACATTCCACCAGGAGTCTGGGTATGATCTTTGACACCTCCCATGGAGGCGCAAGTCAAAACAGTAGCACAGCTGGCATTCTTCCATCTTTACCAAGCTAAGCTACTAGCACCCTACTTGGCCCTGGAGTACCTAGCCACAGTGATCCATGTGGCGGTCCTCTAGACTGGATTTCCCTATACTCTAATTCGCTCTTTGTGAGCCTACCCTTATCCCTCTGTTACGCCAAATGTATGTCTGTAAGGAAACATGTCTAAATTTAGTTGTGGGGAATCAGCTAGTAGAGCCAGCAATAGGCAGCATATCATAATGTGGGACCTTGTATTGCACAGTTTACCGGGTAATTACGTCACTGAGATGGAACCAAGGCAGACAATGATCTAAACATGGAAGGACTTTATTAACACACACTAATTAGACAAAAGACAACACATATGCACTCTAGCATAGAAATGTACATTCCTAGCCACTAGCACACAAGAAAAAGGCTTATAGGGGAGGAACCTATACTAAGGTTTGATTGGAAGTTATATCTACCTGCCTTCTGGGTGGAGCAGAATTCTGGAGGTCCAGGGAATCAATTTGGGGTGACGGACGAGGGACCAAGACGAGCGTCGGACAGCGTTTCGGTAGCCTGGAAACTGACTGCACTTTGTGCCTGTGGGAGCCTGATATTTAAAGGAAATTTGTGGCCTGAGGTTACAGGGGGCTTTTCCTACCTGGTCCAGTGGTTCGAGAAAGAGTTGGATGGCCAGCAGTGATCGTGGCTGGATCCCAACAAAGAAATGGGTTGCTGAGACAAAGAAACTAGCTGCTGGGAATATGAAGAAATAGTTCCTATCTAGAAGGGCTGATGGCCCATTTCTGGCAAATCCTGGATGATTGCTTGTGCCTGGGGATAGTGATAAGGGAAAAGACAACGACCAAATCTTGGGTTAGATTTGGTCTTGAAAGAGAGTGGCCAGTTCCGTTTACAAGACAATATGCTTGGCTGGCTGGAGGGGAGTCTTGGGTAGGATGCCTTTGTCTCTCTGTACTTGCCAGGTGTGCTGACAAACTCCTCTTTTGTTTGCAAGCAAGAAGGTTGGGGGAAGCCTAACTCCAAGTCCTGCTTGAGAGCAAGAAGTGTGTTTTAGTTGCTCTCCCATTATGCTTTGCAAGGCTTGACCTGGCTTTTCTCTCTCTGGTGCCAGGGTCTATGCAGGAGTGTCAGGAAGGGCTGACATGGGTGTGCCAGCCTGCGATGGAGGGGTGACAGCCCACATAACACCTCCTCCAGAAACTGCAACTGGTCCAGAATGCAGCAGCTAGGGTCCCCTTTGGAACACCTTGAAGGGCTGGTATTTGGCCTGTGCTTCAGCAACTGTGCTGGCTCTCAGTTTAAGGTTTTGGTACTCGATTTCAAAGTCATTCATTGTCTGGGCCCAGTGTACCTGAGGGACTGCCTCATTTCCTATACCCCCCATAGAGCATTATACTCCACGAATTCCAACCGGCTAGTGAACTTTTGCCCAAAGGGTGTACATCTGGCCTCAACCAGAGCCGGGACATTTTCTGTCCGAGCCCTCATTTGGTGGAAGGAGCTCCCAGAGGAGATCCAGGCCCTGTTGGAGCTAGCACAGTTCCTCAGGGCCTGTAAAACAGAGCTCTTCCACTAAGCTTTTGGTTGAGGCCAGTGAACCGGAAACATCTCCTGGAGTTCCCTTAGAAACTCCCCCCATCAGAAATGCCCAATGAAAGCATCTGGGCTGAGCTGGAATTAATGACTGGACAGCTGCTAATTATGGTTTCAAATGTTTTTAATAATGGTCTACAGTGAAGTTTAAATTTTAATAAGAATAATTTTAGTACTGACTGTCTATTTTGTTTTTTGTTTTTTACTGATTATGATATTCACTGACCTGAGGCCTTCCCAAGAGGGTAGTATACAAATTTAATAAATGATAATAATAACCCTGTGGCTAATGTTCATTGTATTTTAGCACCTCATAAGAATTTGACAGTAGAGGGTATTCATAAAACCTTCGTCTTTCAATATTCTCACTCCTTTCATTGGTCCTGCTTTTGACCAATGTAGATTCTAAGAAAAGGATATACTTTTTTCTGTGATGGAAAAAAACTGTTTTGAAAGTGATGAAGGAAGATAGTAATCACAAGATCCCTGGGCAAATTGCTTATCTACAGGGTGAATATGCTCAGTATTAGTAGACATGTTCTGTTTGTGGTCCAGATTGTGAGTACCACACTAAGAAGAAGAGTTGGTTCTTACATGTCACATTTTCTCTACCCAAAGGAGTCTCAAAGTGGCTTACAATCGCCTTGCCTTTCCTCTCCCTGCAGAAGACACCCTGTATGGTAGGTGAGGCTGAGAGAGCCCTGATATTACTGCTTGGTCAGAACAGCTCTATCAGTGCTGTGGCAAGCCTGAGGTCATCCAGATATCTGCATGTGGAGGAGGAGCGGGCAATCAAACCCAGCTCACCAGATTAAAAGCCACTGCTCTTAACCACTGCATCAAGTGGTCTGGAATACATGGAATACATGTACAAAGTTTACTGCAGTTACTACATTACATGGGTGCCTATGTATGTTCAAATGGCAACATACATTTTTGGGAGGTACTATTAGATAACAGCATCTTGTAGAGAAGATTGGAGCCCCACACAGCAAAAAGGCTGGGGGGGGGGATTCTCGGTGGGTTTTGCACAGGACTAAAGTATATTATAACCTTCTTTTAAAAATATGTAATTATCTTGACAAGATAGAGTGGCTTGTCTGCTCATTGAAAGACGAATGCAGGAAGGTCTCTGAGCTGAGGGAGAAGATTAATAGTCCCTGTCAATAATGGGAAAGAAGGGATAACTTGACGGGTTTCACATGAGTAATCTCCAAGTAGTCCAAGAGCATTTTTATAACTTTGAAGGATGGGCTGTAAATTTACCACCTTGATATAATCTTTTCTTGTTGGTCAGTTTTCTGTCAATTTGTTATAGTGTCTCCTCTGCCAGGTACATTAGCTGTTGAGCATGGTGCTCCCACCCTGAAGTGAAGGTTGCCAGGACTGAGAATGGGCATGCAACTTGGTGTCATCTGTGTAGCTCTTTCTTTCTTACACAGTTTCCAGTGTGATTGACGTTTTGCTCAGATTAGGTGTAAGATTGCATGTCAGGTAGAAGATCCAAACAGTGCTTGCACAGTATTTTTCTGGGAGCCAAACTTCATGTTATGTTTTCAAAAGAGATGATTCCGGGTTCCCCAGATCCAACTCATGTTCTCTGTAGCCACACAACAGCTGTGGGGAACAGCTTCTGAAAAACAAAAGACAGAGTCATGGGGGGAAGGAAGGGCCGCTGCTCCCTGCCCAATCCAAGTTGATTTCCATGCAGAAATTGCTCAGCTGGGTTCTTTTATAAATCTTCTGCTATATGTGGAATATCTGTAAATGTGTAACAGCAAAACTGGCAAATTAATTCCCTCTAGCATGATATTTTGTACACAAAAATGCCTTGGGAAGGGTAGCAGCCGTTTGTCTGCCTAGGGCACCATTCCAAGCCTGTCTGGAATCTCTATCAGCTGTTCTATACAGCTGTTGTATCGTTGCAGAGAACATGAGTTAGGAAACTTACCGCTTTAAAAATCATAACATATAGTTTGGCTATATGTTACCAGTATGAGCTTTGAACATTAGTTTAGGCCTGACTTTCTGCATAAGTTTGTAGCTGTGATGTGATGAATTTGAATCCTGCAGTCTCCCTGGCTAAGACAACTGAAGGACCAGTATTGAATATGGAGTTGTCCTTAGATGGACAAGGGCTGTAGATCAGTAGTAAAGTATATGCCTTGCATGCATAAGGTATGAGGTTAAATCCTTAAAATCTCCAGCTAAAAGTTTTTCAGGTAACAAAACTGGGAAACAGAGCCCAAGAGGTCCTCATCTTCCTGATTTTGTCAGAATTCATGTAATGGTGGACTAGAGGAACTAGTGACCTGATTAACTTTCCAGCAGCAGCTTATTCACTATGGTTAAGACTTAAATAATCGCTTTTTTATTATGCCTTTCTCCCATGTCAAGCAACTTTTGCACCCACGTTCACCCTCATGGCACAGTGATGTTCACATTGGGTGGGAGGATATAAAACATGGGTCCTCATTCAGCCAAAATACCCAGTAGCTAAGCTAAGCAAGAACAGAGAGATGGGATGGCTCAGAACTATCCCAAACCCTAACATCTACCTAACATCCCCAAACCCCAGCAGGAAAGAGGGGTTCACAACTGGAAGACTTTGGATCCCTTGCCAAGGCACCCAGTAACTAAATCCCTCTGCTCAGTCTAAACAGAGAGATGGGTGGCACAGAGCCCTGAGTCTATCTAATACCCTCAAACCCCAGCATAGGAGAGGAATTCTGAATCAAAATGTGGGTCCTCAGCCGAAGAACCTACTAGCTAACCCCCTCTGCTTTCTATGAGCAGAGACGAGTGGCTTAGTGCCCTGAGTCCACCTAATGCACCAGCAGGGGAAAGGAGTTCACAATCAAGAGGCAATGTGTTTTGCTAGTCCGCTTTTAACAAGTTCCCTGCCATTCCATGTAACTGCCACCAGCCTACAAAGGAGAGGGTATGGAGCTGAGCTGAACATATCTATAGCATTTTGATTCCATGGAGCAGAATCATAATTCTGTTATTGGCAGCAAGCAGTGCCCATTAAGCTTTAGAGAGCTCCTATTGGTATTTTCAAGGCTGGATAATTCCACCCCCTCCCCCATTGTGTTAAAGGTTTGAAAACATTTTGAGTGAGTGGAGGCAGTGAGTCTATCGGGAAATGTATCCATTTATGAACTGCCATGAGCATCAGCCAGATATGTGAAATGCTCATGCTAGTGTCCTACCATGAACATGGCTTGTTAACTACAAACTGGCCAAACTTTGTGAAGAACTTTACTTCATGAACCAGTTTGTGCTCATCTCAGGCCCTGGTCTCAGCTTGGCATATTTATTGTGGCTGTAGTACAACTCTGGTTGTAGAAGCAAAACAGTTTTAATGCTCCAAAATAATCTCCAAGCTGCTTATTTATGTTTTGTTCTACTTGGTATTGTTATGTGATTTTATATGACATTCTTTTAGTTTTGGGCAACATCCCTGTTTCTTCAAGATACTGTGGTTTCTGAGTATAGATGCAGCCCACTGGAGTAGTAAGTGTAGAAATCTCTCAGCTTAAATGCAAACATAAATAGATTTTTTCTGATTCCTGAAAATGACTAGAGTCCTGTACTATGAATTTGATTTATGCTTTGAGAAATGCTAAGGCACAA
The DNA here is from genome assembly GCF_049243985.1 of Paroedura picta. Classification (NCBI taxonomy): domain Eukaryota; kingdom Metazoa; phylum Chordata; class Lepidosauria; order Squamata; family Gekkonidae; genus Paroedura; species Paroedura picta. The sequence continues at coordinate 95,853,818 of NC_135372.1, read as the reverse complement.
AATCTTGCCATGGGGATGTGGATGCAAGACTATCGCTCATATTTGAAAAAAAGGGTAATCATCATCCATCATCATTTCACTGGCCAAGTGGGATTTATCTCCACTTGGCCATTCACTTGAATGTGCAACTTCTGGTGATAACTTACAGCGTTTCGGTGATGCTGCTGGAGGAATGCGTGAAAAAACCATGTCATCATCTCTATGTTAAGCCTAGGCTTCTGAAATGTAATCAGTCAATTACTTCCAGCTGGGTGCTTGAAAAATTGGAGCTAAACTGTGTCAACTGCTCTTGAACACTAAAGTCAACGAGTTCCTCGTCCAACAGTTGTCCATTAGGAGCCAGTGAAGGTCACTTCTCTTGCTTGAGTTGGCTGTGTGCAGTGTGTTTGTGGTTGATTGTCTCCACTAGGCCATAATAAAGGTATTTCCAGTTCTTCAATCTGTATGTGCTACCACTGCTATCAGATTAATATGCATATTATTATTGATAGTTACTACTAGATTCTGTAATTTGTCTGTTTATATTGTTGTTTGTATTCAACTGTTTTGTTGGCATCTTTGCAAGATCACATGTTCTTCCCTTCCCCATAATTAGTTGTTAGTAGCTATAGAACATAATTGTATTAATGTGCTGTGTTGCTTTTTATGCTATGCGGCACAAGTCCCAGCCTTTGGCAGTGCCAGTTCACCCTGAGGGCTGGTGAGACTTCAGAATAGGGAAGGGAGGGGTTTGCTCTGCCTAGTTTCTTCTGTTCCCTGAGGTGATCAGCTGCCTTTTGACTTCCACTCTGGCCTGATCCAAAGGATCTAACAGGGCTTTTCTGCACATTGGGAATTATTGTGGAAAGCCTGCTGTATGACAAAGTGCAAGATATAATAGCGACTCACTGGCGATCCACACCACTCAAGCTGTCTTGAATGTTAATGGCTGCTTCTTGCACCTGTTGAACTCCTCACTTGCTGCCGGAAATGAGAGGAGAGAGAGCAACATGTTTTAGGCTTGTTGCGCTTTGTCCTGCCTACCACTGTCAATATCTTTGGCCAACCAATCCCCTCCCGGCATGGCTGATTGACATGTGAACTTCCAGCAACCACCAATTTTTATTTATTTTTTAAAATATACATATTCATTTAAATTCCTTTCTGCATATTCATAGAGACACAATCTCAGCTGAGGTACATGTCTACCTATTTGTTGCTCCAGGTTCTCCATTTTTAAAAAGCACTTCCCCTCCACTGGAAGAAGGGAGAGGGAGGCGGGTGCGAGGGCAGAACATTGGAGGTGGAGGTAGCGCTTCTTCACCTCCATACATTTCTTTGGTGGCCTGCTGGTTGTTCACCGGGGGATAGCACTTTTTAGGTTGGTGAATCCACTTTTGGGGATTCACCAACTTGCACTTTAAAATGGTGGATGTAGCAAGCAGTTTGCTGGCCAGACGTGGGAGGTTGGCGATGTCATGTGGAGAAACTGGAATACAGTGTCTTCACCAGGTAAGCATGATGCTAAATTTATGGCATGCAGAAAGCCCTTAAAATCCCCTTGAGAGTTACATGACTGTACTCCCATGGCTTTTGACCTTCTCTCAGAAAGTGGGAGAGTATCACCAGGGCTGGGTAGAATCTTTCCTCCCTTCCCCCCTCTAGATGGGTGATCTGTCCAGCTTTTCCTTTTCTCCCTGCTGTCCTCTGCTCCTCTAGGACTTCCAAATCAAGATATGTCCATACCAGCAGGGGCATGCTCACGAGCCCACTGGGGATGTGGGCAGTATCTAGCCAAAGGTGGGCTGGTATTTTGGTTGAGGTTGCAGCTGGGGTAGTATCACAATTCCCTGCACATGAGATAGGCCAGACCCCAGTTGGCCTGGCAGCTGCATAGGTACTTCTGGGGATGGCTCTGCTGGACACACTGTCAGAGGCTTTTTTCCTGCATTTCCCTATTTTTATGGAATTCTGAATTTAGGAATAGGTACTGTTCTTCTTTAATGTGAAATGTGAGGGAAACAAGTTTATTATTCAAGATTTTGGGTACTTAACGTTTGGGGCTCTGGCCTGGAGGTTCACAGAAATCCAAAGGAAAAAATATGCAAGATTCATACAAGGAGATTTTAATAAACAGTGACTAAGAGAAATAGCAGCCTACGCTCCCATTTTTGGGTCTCAAATGCACACATACCCCGACCTTGAGACTAAATATATAGCTAAAACTAAAAATGAAGAGCCTAATGCTGGGAGCGATCGAGGGCAAAAGAAGAAGGGGACGACAGAGAATGAGGTGGCTGGATGGAGTCACTGAAGCAGTAGGTGCAAACTTAAATGGACTCCGGGGAATGGTAGAGGACAGGAAGGCCTGGAGGATCATTGTCCATGGGGTCACGATGGGTTGGACACAACTTCGCACATAACAACAACAAAAAAACTAAACATCTTACATCTTAAATTCTAGCTGCCAGTCAAGAAACAATTAATCAAGCTATCCCAAACATTGAGATGAGCGATGCCATTTCACACCTGGTATCTAGTAGGGAGAGGAAACAAATCAGGCTTTGAGGATGAGAGTTCTAACAAGCATGAGAGAGAGAAATATTTTCTTGGGAGCAGCCTAACAACTGTCCCCCTACAAAACTCAAAGCAACTAAAAGGTCATTAGCGCCAGCCTGAACAGAGACGGTGTTACAAAGTATACACATAAGAATAAAAATACTCAAAAACAAACTTGATCTGTATTTTTTGCACTTTTAAAACTAAGATTTACATCTATTTTATTTATTTATGTTTATGTTTATATACCATTGCTCTCGAATGTCTCGCAGTGGTTTACAAGATCAATAAAATACAATAAAATCTCCTAAAATACCTCCTTTAATACAAAATATAATAGCATAGCAAGATGGCAAACAATGAAATACTAAGCATCTCCGCCATTCAGCATGGGTCAATAACTCTCTCCCTGGGAGCGAGGAACCTAGTTGACCTCGATTTAGAGATCCTCAGATGGTAACACCTATGGTAACACCGGGTACAGCTCTGGCCTCAACCATACACCTGGCAGAAGAGCTCCGTCTTGCAGGCCCTGTACCTAGACAGCAAAACCCAAACATTTGCAAATTAGGAATGTTGTGCATACATCCTCAACTTCAACTGTAATCACTTTAGCCTGTTGTTGTTGTTGTTAGGTGTGAAGTCGTGTCCGACCCATCGCGACCCCATGGACCATGATCCTCCAGGCCTTCCTGTCCTCTACCATTCCCTGGAATCCATTATATAAAGGACTCCTTTATATATTACTTAACATTATATTACTTAAACCATTACTTAAACCATTACTTAAAACATTACTAAACTGTTAAAACAGACTAGTCATTTAAAGCTTTTTGGCGTTTATTCGTTCTGCCCTTACACTAAAATGCTAGGGTTCTATATATTTATCCCAAGCTCTGTTTTATCCTTTTGGCTTTGCAGCCCATGTTTCTTGACAGTATGTCTCACTGAATTCAGTGGGACTTATTCCCAAATAAGTATTTTGCAACTGCAATCTTGGCTACAATTCCGGGTTTACTTTTAATGCATGCTACTGAGGGCTACCCTTGGTTTCAAAGAACATCAGGTGACAAATTACAAACCTAACATGTTAAGTTGCTACAAGAATCCTTGCCGGGTTACAATGAAACTAATATATCAATACTGCTTTGCTGGGTTGTATTATATTCCAGACACAGTTCAAAGTGCAGGATTTGACTGTACTGCAAAGTTAAGCCGAAACTTTCTTTTAAGCTCGATAGTTGAAGGTACCTCTTTAATGAACTTTGATGGCTGGGGGCTGCTGCATGCTGCAGGAGTATGCATTATACTGAACAAACTCAAATAGGAACTGCAATCTGGACTGATTCTGCACTTACTTTGTTTATTCCATTGTCAATCCTGCTGAATTCAGATGGTTTTGAACCCGGGTCTCATTGCTTTCCCCTGACTTAAAATAGAAAGTGTTTTGCACTTCACTGGGGAAGCTGAGAGGGATCCAGCTGTCATGTTTTATTTCTCCTCTTTTGACTGTGGGTGGAGAAGCCTAGTGCAGCAGGAGGCTCCTCATCTCTTTCTTTCCTTAACGAGTGGGAGAGAGGGGAGCCCAGGCGAGCCAGCCAGCAGCAGCTGCTGCCTCTCAGAGAACGAGGCAGATATCTGCTGATTCTGGAGCGCAGTCACTTTAAAATAGATTCCAGAGGGAAACAGAGAAAAAATTAAAGCTTGGGTTGAAGGTTTTGCAACTAGGAAGTCTTTGAACTGGCACCCAGCCAATCAGGGACAGACTGCTTCTCTACCTCAGTGGCTGGATCAATTATACTGAGTTATCTCTGCTCTTGGATATCGCAGGGGAAAGGTAGGGTCACAGTAGCTCAGTCATTCATGTTGCAGATGGAAAATTTAAAGTGCCCCAAATCAAAATGGGAGTCAAATTCAGTGTAGACGGCAGGGATTTATTCAGAGTGGGAGTGGATAAAAAGCCCCGTGCAGACTCTGCCCTGGATAAAACGGAAGCCTGCATTTTTTAAACTTGGGTGCGAAGGGAGGAAGAGTCGTAGTCTTGGGTACTTACAAGGGTCTACTGTTTCAAGATTCTCGCTGCTTGTCAGGGTGTCTGAATGTTCTCCCTTGCTCAGCAAATCCCTTCCAGTCCTGTAACAAAGACACTTCTAAGAGGAATTACAGTGCAATATGCTGAATTTGAGTTAGTTCACAAGTTTAAAACAATGGACCCCCAAAGGAATGTAGGTTTCGTACCTCACTACAGATGCTAATTTTCTGTCCCCCAAGCATTTCCACTCTTTTCTAAACAAGGTGCTTGCAATATACATTGTACCTTCCACATGCTGTGCCAGCATAATTTACCTACCACCTTCTGTCTAGAATAAAAGGATTCAGATTTATGCTTCTATTCTGACTAAGCAAGCTTTGACTCTCAGAAGTTTACACCCCAAAATTATAGTTGGCCAGTAGGTACGACTGGACTCAAATCTAATCACTCGGCGTGTATATTTTATAAGGAAGAAGATATTACAGAAATACATATCCCTCCACTATAATTCCTACAAGGAAACAGAGCCAGATGTTCCTTACTGTTTGGGAAATGGAAAATAAAACAGCATTTAGAGCTCTAAATAGTCTGGCTTCTATAGCTGTCTCCTTCCTGTATATTGTATTTAAATCACCATGGTCACTTCCATCATGGGGCCCGAACAAACAACTAGTCATATATTTGATTTAGTTTAGTATACCAAGCTATTTTGCTAGGGGGGAATCATACAATGCCCCCAACCCCATTCTGAATTTTGGAATAACAGTGGCAATCCTAATGATGCCACCAAGAATGTTGAAGAGTTTCTGGTCTCCAGTTGTCTCTAACCACCCAATGAATCTCTCACTGCCCCCAGACACTCTCCCCACATCTATTGTGCTGAGTTTGGCTGTTTATGTAGCAACATGGAGTGATGGGGGTCCTCAACCTCCTCCCTCAACACCTTAAGCATTGCCAGGACCGGCTTCCCTGAGGCCAAACTGCCTGGGAATTGTAGTTCCCTCTTTGCCTTATATCCTAACAGTCAAATATCCTGGACAAGAAAGAGAGGTGCAGTCAGATTAATAGCTGGCTGTGGGTGGTGGTGGTGAGAAAGACAGAGAAATAGGAGGGGGAGGGGGAAGGAGTCCTTCTTGTGCTTCTCATAGTACAATGTACACCGGATGAAAATTCTCATTGGATTGTAGGCTAACATTATGAGGCACCAAAATTTGTTGTCAGAGTCTGTTAGAATTGTCAACAGCACAATTAATAGTGAATACATACAGAGAAGCATTCTTTTCCACTTTGAAAACTCCCTTTAGAGCTTTAGCAACCCCCTAAGCTGATGCAGAAATGATGTAAGACTTCTCAGAGACGTGAGCAAGCATTTATTACTAAGGAGTGAAAGGGGTGATTTTGCTACCATGTTTGCTTTTTGATATCCTCTAGATAGTTGACATTTGAAACGACAATATTAAATTTTAGCACTTTAACACCCTTTGAGTGTTACAGTACAATCCTAACCAGAATGTTGCCCATCTAAGTATGCTGGCTCTTATAAGAATGTAAATTTGGTGAGGATGACACTATTAGAGACAGGGAAGATCTGAATAGCTAATGAAGCATTTCCATGGCTGTGTTTTTCTCTCACTGCCTTGTAGTGAGAGTGTCTCCTATCCCTCTGACATGAATCATCCCACCCCACAGGGTAATATCGGGGCTACACAGAACACGGACATGTTCTGCACAGTTAGTGTAACTTGTGATATTGCTGCAAGGAGCTTGCTGGGTGTCCAGAGCACTTGCTAGACATACATGTCCTCTGTCACTGTCAAATGTAGGAACCTCTTGACAGAAGAGGAGGTGTGTGTGTGGGGGGGGGGAGACAAGGAAATCCATGTTTGATGCTGTAGCAGATTCTGAACAACACATTTATTTTAATCAATGCAGGCCAAAAGGACACAGAATGGAGTCGACTCAGTTTAATCTGGCATAGAGACATGTTCTGAGCTACACCAGGAATCAATTTTGGAACACAAAATTCACATGTATAGTGTGTTCTTGAATACTGGTCAGGTGTATAGATAACAGGTTTTCTCAACCAAAATAACACACTGAGGAACACAGCTCTTTCCCAGTGTAGACTGAAGTTGCAGCTTACCACCTGTGGCCACCATTCTTAACTCATGTAGGCATTTTGTACTAGAATATGGAACTAACTAGATGTGAAGCTGGGAAGCTTTATATCCTTTTTGATAGAGAAATAACAGCTACTTAGGGGGACCCAGTTGGATTTGGGTCATATGTGAGGGGTGGAAAGGGAGGCCCATTCCGCACAAGGACCAATGTTGCCAATTGGTTCCTGAAAGCGGAAATGCTATTTTTAATAGTGCAATTCGGCATTATGCATACCTGCGTTTGTAGTGGAATCCAGTACCATTTCAATCGTTTCCCACAGGTTTCCGGTCTCGCAAAAATTGCTATACAGGAAGCGATTTTTTCTGTGCTTTGTCCCGCCCCTGGCCGTCAATCAAACAAACAGCCAATGGGCGGCTGTTATCATGCTCCCGAAAAGCCCCTTTCCCTTTAAGAACAGGGTTTTTTTTAAAAAAAGAAAAACACACGTTGCAACGAATATGCCTTAATTCCTTGATTCCTCCTAACGTAGACACCCATCTAGCTGGCAGCTGGCGTGTGAGCTGGTGATTCATCGTTACCATGCTCCCCCAAGTGAAAAGAAAAATCCCCCCCCTGTCCACGGGCACAATTTTCGGCCGAAAATAAAGGGAACTTGCAAACGGGGCTGTGTTGTGCTTCGTGACTTAGGGGAGCTTTAAAGCAGTTCTGTGGAGGGACAGCAGCTGGAGAAGCCTCACTGGGTGAATGAAGGCTCGCTGGTTCGTTGCTTTCTGCTCACTCCAAGAAAAAAAAATGGCGATCGCTTTACCGGAAGTTCGGAGGAGAGAGCCAGGGGGAGGGACTTGGCTGGAACCGCAACAATGGGAACGTATAGGTCTTTTTCGCTACTGTTGCAGATTGTTTGCAAGAGTGTAGTGCTTTTCGGAGGGTGAATCCACTTTTCTGGATTTCCCTTTAAGCGCTACAACGAATCGCTTTTTGTGGGACTGTTTCAGGAGTGTGGCAGATTGTGTGCGACGTCGTGCATAACTGCAAATTAGTAGCGTTTACAATTTGGAAGCCTTTTGCAACATTGAAGTCATGCGGAATGGACCGGAGTTTCTTCCATACCTGTATACTTTTGCCATTCAAGCTTCCTCTACCCACTATTATTAGCCTTGGAAAGGGGGGGGGGGCGGCAGTATACAAGTAAGTAGCTAAGAGAGATGGGGAGAGGTTCAGCTGGTGAAATGATATGAGGGAGATAAACCCCTTCCCACTTTCTGCATATCTGAATCTGAGCATGTACAACTCTTCCCAGTCTTTTTTAAATGGTGGGAAGGTTTGGTTATGGGTCTCCCAATCTCATCTAGTTAGATCCTCAGTTCCCAGCAACTGATCTTCACAAATCCTTTAGAATGAGAGCCCTTTGCCTCACAGACTGCAAGGTCAGTGCCTTCTTTAATTTCAGAACTTTCCCTGTTTCTGAAATCCCTTCTCCCCTCTAAATCCTGTTGCTTGTGCACAAACATCTCCCCTTGCTATGAACTTCTGTGGAAAGGGACAGTATTTGGGAGGCTGTGGAGTCTTTGGCTTTTACTTCCTGTCAAAGTTCTACACCACACCATAGCACAAGGGTCCCCTCTTTTAGTTCTAATTAAAAATGCACCATGATAATTGTATCTTTTGCTGAATGATTAACATGTTTAAAGTCCCATTAAGAATGGTTATGACATGGAGAGGCAGGCAGCTGTCATGAGTAATTACCATATACTTGAATGATCCTGTAATCCAGGGCTGGCTGGACTGAGAAGAGGAAGGACAGGGATGGGAGGGAAACTGAAGGAGTGTCTGGCAGTAGCAAGGACTTGATAGAGCACATCCTGGAACTGATGGATGTTGTACAGACCATCTTTTGACACAGCTGATAGTGCCTGAGAGACTGAGCAACCAGTGGTGAGATGGATGATGCCAGAGGATGAATAATATTTGCATATGCTACAGCTTGGGCTGGGGCTGGGGCATGTAAATCAGGGACATTCAAGGAAAATGTGCTGTGTGCCTAACTACGACACTATTACAAATAGTGTGTGTATATGGGAACAATCTGAAGACTAATATTGGTGTGATAGAATTTGGGATGAGGTTGGTGAGAGGCTGTGGATCAACAGAAAGGCCTTTGCTTACAGAAGCAAGACTGAACCGGGTTCAGTCCCTGAAATCTCCAGTTAAATGGATCAAGTAGTAGGTGTTGGGAAAGACCCCTACCTGAGAACCTGGAAACCCACTGCCAGTCTGAGTAGAAAATATGGCTCTTGAAGAACTGATGCTCTGATTCAGTGAAGGCAGTTTTTTTTGTGTGTGTTCATATCCTCATTTCATGTTGTAAAGGTATTTTAATTATCTCTTGCTCAACTAGAAAACTTATTGGTAAGATGAAAATAAACTTTTTGCTATTTGTCTTACTTAACTTTATGGAAAATCTGGAACATTGTGCTTTCATTCTGGATCACAAAAAGCATACTAAAGGGCTATTATATATGCCTCATTGTGCCTTCTCTGTGAAACAGTGCAGTATGCCTTTGGAAACTATTGGGTCACAAGATATGAATCTGGTTTAAAAAGAGATAGCATAATGCCTGATAGTGTGCAACTGAGGATAAACATAGCAGGCTCGAGCAGAACACACACACATGCACTCAAGTTTTAGAGTTTAAGGAACAAGGCAACATGAACAAACAGTGCTTAAGTTAAATGTGCTCCCAGTGAGTGAAATAATATAAGTTGGGTAAGAGGTGTCCCATCCCCACTGGACTCCTTGAGAGGCTGATAATACAGGGTCCAGAAACCAATACTTGAAAACAGGGGGCTCATTTGTTAGATGAAAGCCAGTTGCTGATTTGCAAGAGGCATAGCAAAGCCTTCTAACAATTACCCTAGCAATTTTGAAATTTTGAGGAAACTGAAATCCTGCAATCAGTATGATGGAAGTAGCAAACCCTAGCTAGGATTACAACTTCCAACAGAAACATGTAACTGAACCCAGCACTGTCTTTTTTTGTTGCAGATCGTGAGCGGATTGGCCAGGACTCTGCCTATGAGCAGGAGGGAAAAGTGCAATTTGTAATTGATGCTGTCTACGCAATGGGCCATGCACTGCACAACATGCACAAGACCTTGTGCCCTGGGAAGGTTGGCCTCTGCCCCAAGATGGACCCAGTAGATGGTGCAGAGCTGCTGAAGTACATCCGTAGCGTCAATTTCTCAGGTCTGTCCAAGTGGGTGGGATTCTCCTTAAAGCTAGAGAACAATTTCCAGAGCGAAGATGTATGCAATCATGGTGTTTCATTGAATCTCCATGATGTATAATGGTATCCTCTACTCAGTCGAATGTATCAACCTGATTTAATGTAATTGCTCATTTCTCTCTCACTCATTGAGAGGAAACATCTCAGACTTCACTGGCCCTTCTGAACAAACCAATCCATGCACAAAATTGGAATTACAAATAAGTAATTGAGTGATTTAAATACTACATACTAATACTAATATTGTATATTTCCATACTTGCCTTCCATTTTTGCTCCTTTTTTAGCAGACTGTATTCTTTCTTCTCTGATTAGTGATTCTTTAACATCTTCTAGAAACTCATTGCTTCCTCACATTATATCTCTTTAATATACATTTTCTGTTCCTTCTCTCTTATTACATCTATTTATCTCCCCTCTGCAATCTCCTCACAATCTGTCTCTCTTATTTATTCCTTCCCTGTTTGATTTTCTTGCTTTCTTCTGTTATTGGGATTTATTTATGCAATTCGTTTGAATTTGTTTTAAGATAAACTTTTGGGAGGAAAACAGCAAAAAGCCTTGGTTTGAGGCAACTTGCCAAATAAATCACTGTAATTAAAGATTTCGTAGTACTTTTCGTCTGATCACATTCCTCTTTGGATAAACATATTCTGATGGCGTTGAAACCTCTCCATAGTCTGCCAGATGGGTTCTTTGTAGTCAGCCAATGGGATTTAGTCTCTTAATTGGTCTGACCTTGAAATGGTTTGTGCTTTAGGATAACCACTTAGTATTCATTTGACTTTCATCTTATGAACTCCCCTCTCCCCCCCCCCCACTCAGCTTTATTATGGGGTGGATATATTCTGGGTGTTTTGTTATGGAGGGAAATTTCAGTGGGCCATTTCTTGGAAAAGCCAGGAAAACCAATAAAGAAATAACTTTGTGAAATGTGACTTCACTACATAGGGCATTGCTTCCCTAGAAGGCTTTAGATTGTGCTATCATCGAGAAGCCCACTATCAAACTGCAGCGACTCTCCCATTTCAATATGTAGGTTGTACAAGTGATAAACACAAGACGCCCATCAGATGGCTCTACGGGCTTTCCTCATTCCATTTTCCAGCTGTTGCTTATATATTACAAGTCCTGTTGCGAAATGTGCAAGGTTTGGAAAGAGCTATCAAGATCCAGAATGTCAAAATCCTACTGCGGGTTACATCCTGCTTCCCTTCTGCTCCTTCTGTGATGGAAAGATAACCCCCTGTTTTCTGGGTGGATAAAACCCTGCACTCCTTCAGAGGAGGATAAAGAAAGGAAAGGGAAGAGAAAGCCAGTTTGTTTCAGCCTCCAGGTTTAAAAAGATCCCAATGCATTTTGAGTTTTTTTGATGCAGTCCTAAATCCCCCAGAACCCTGTTTGCATTGCTTGTGTGTGTATATATATATTCCAGCCCAAGGGAAGGGGCAGAGAACTCTCAAAGTCAGCCCAAGGGGGGGGGGGCAAATTAAGCTGTCCCCAGTGTCTGGCCACTCATTTCTGGGCACTGAGCAGCTGGTGCAAATGTCTGATCAGGCTCTGATTGCTGTTGTATTTAGAGCTGTGTCCTGCTCCCTACTCCCTCCCAGGCTGCATCCCTCAGCAGTCCTTTGTGACTGTCCCCTTTGCACATGAATGGCAGAGATGTCAATGTTAATAATTCTCCGTGTACATCAAGTGTAATGAGCTGACTGCAAGGCATTCTCAACCGGAATGGGGAAAGGCAGCTGTTCCGCCTCTCAGCTTGCCTTTAAACCTGCCTGTGGCTGCAGGTGTTGTTGTGGAGAGCAGGTCAGTCTAACAGAGCTTGGAGAGAGCAGCTGGCTTCAGTCAGGACTGCCGGTCATTGACCATGGGCCATAGACGTTGGCAGAGAGTTCTCTGCTGGGCCCTGATCCTTGGCCTGGAAACTGTGTAGGAGATGGTCAGGATTGGTCCAGAGATATTCTTGAGCATATACAAAAGGTAGGACTGCCATCTTTTAAAACTGTAGTTGTGCCTTTAGCAGTAGCTTTTTCTGCAAAAGTCTTTGTCTCCATGCTCTGAAAGGCTTCACTTACTAACCCCTGAAATCTAGATCTCTGTCTAATGGGGGAGGGGGGCAGCTCAAAATGATGGCAACCTTAGCTGCAGGCCTGCATAACTTTTGACCCACCAAACGTATCACCAAGCCTCTCAGGTGCTTGATGCCCTTTCTTCCTATTTTGGCAACCTCAGTCAGGCTGGAAATATTGGTACTTTAAGAACATAATAAGAACTCTGCTGAATCAGACCACAGTTCATTTTAGCTCTCATGGCTACTAGTTCTCAACAGACCTAATTTGTCTAATACATTTTAAAAGTCATCAGAAGTCAATGACAGCAGCAAATGTATACGTTGCTTTCTTTTGTCTGCCCTGAATCTGTTGCCTTTAGAGTTGCCAGTCGCAAGGTGGTAGCTGAAGATCTCCCAGTATTATATATGGTCTCCAATCAATTCCCTGGAGAAAGTAGCTGCTTTGGAGCACAGACTCTATGCCATTATATCCCATCAAAGTCTCTCCCCTACTCAAACACTTCCCTCCCGAGGTTGCACCCCAGAATCAGCAGGTATCACCCAATCCTAAATACCTGTCAATTGAATCTGGTGACCCAGTGTTCTCATGCAGGGGCCCTCTACCTTTGTGAGCCTGAAAGCACCTTTGGAATTCTAGCACAGTGAGGTAGAAACAGGCACAAAATGGCTGTCACAAAATGGGTGCAGCAGGGAGCAGAGACAGTCATAAAATGGCTGCCTTGGAGTACCTTCAGTGACACAGAACAGATCCTTGTATTCCAGTGGCAGCTGCTGCCAAAACGACATTTACAAAAAATTTGCACAACCAATTCAGTCTTCAGTGGTAAAGATGTCAGCAGGTGCCATGATGCCCATGGGTGTTATGCTGGGGACCCCTGTTCTAGTCTTATGGGAAGTGGGAGGTTCCAAGTCTGCTGTATTTCCTCAGCAGTTTAGATATTGCATTCCTAGAAGGCTGTTGTAAAGAGCTGGTATTTGAAATGATGGATCGCAAATTGTCCAGCCTGATATACATTTTCACACATAAGTCACAAGAAGTGCCTTGGCTAAGGTCATTACCTTCTTTTCTGAATCTGCCTCTCTGTCTTTCAAGTGGCCTGCCATAAAGACGTTTATAGACTGCTTTACTCATTATTTGATCTTTATGGCAAAGGGCTGTGGCTAAGTGATTGAATGTCTGCTTTCAGAATGTCCTAGGTCCAATCCAAGGCATCTTCATTTAAAAGGATCAGGCAGGTCAGCTAGAATCAAGTCCAGTTTGCACCTTAGAGACTATCAAGATGAGAGTCAAAACTCCTTTCAACAGATATCAAAGGATAAGTTAGTGGGGATCTGAAAGACCTCTGCCTGAGCTGCTGCTACTCTGAGTAGACAAATGTGATCTTGAGGAGCATTTCAGTACATAACTTAGCTGTTAATTTTGTTATCTCATGGCTGCTACATGAAGTATAGGGATAGGGCTAGAAAAAGGTGGCAATATTAAGCTTAAAGGCCAAACTATACCAGACAAAAGAACTGTTTTTTTATACCCCACTTTTCTGTACTCTGAGGACTCTCAAAGTGGCTTATGTTCCGTTCCTCTCCCCACAACAGGCACCCGGTGAAGTAGAGCCATGAAAGAACTGTGACAGGCCCAAGGTCACCCAGCTGGCTACATGTGGGGGGAGGAGTAGGGAATCAAACCCAGCTCTCCAGATTAGAGGCTGCCACTCTTAACCACTATACTATACTGGCTCTAACTGGGAACATTACTAATATCTTAAAACTGACTGAGATGAATAACTTGCTGTGAAGGCCTATTTCTGGTCAGGCCAAAAACTGCCCTGTTCTCTTTGACGGAAAGGCAAGATCAAGTGTGTGTGTGAGTGAGGAAGCAGCTAACCTCCTGGATGCCCACTGGATGTCCCTCCATCACACACAGAGGAGGACCAGAATATTGCACAGCAGCATCACTCTCAGGCTCTGTGCTGTGCTCAGCCTGCTTCCAGCCTTGCAACTTTCACGAAATGCACGCTTTCTTGGCTCTATATAAATGTGTTGTTATTTTCCATTGCAAGCACTGTGGATGAATACTGAGTGGGAATTACCGCTCTTGGCAAATGAATGATGCAGCATTATGATGTAGTGTCAGCATGTACAGACTCATTGCTCAATGGCTTCCGGAAGACATCCAGCAGAGATGTAACAATGTGCAGACAGATTAGGAGGGAGAGGAAAAAAGGGCTGCCCAATGCCTTTTGAAGCTGATTGGGTGAATGACACGAGAACGTCCTTCTCTCTGTCCCTTTTGTAGTTTGTCCTTAATACCTTATATAAGCCTGTCATGAACCTCTTTTTTCCTTTGTTCTGCTGCCTAAAAGAAACTTCACCACGTTCACACGGTTGGTGCCTAAGATTTTAACTGATAGAATTTAAGTTTAGATTTATGGTCACTGTGTCTGACTGTCATCTCATTTTGTATGCAGAATATTCAGAGATTTGTGTGTGCTCTTTATACATGCCTCCCCAAAAGCCCATTTCAGCACTCCTCACATGATGTGCTTCTTATAAATGTAATGTTAGAGAGAACGTGGGAGATGGGGAATGAATGTATACTGGGGCCAATGATGGTTTTAACATTGGATTTTGGAGCTGAATTAATATAAAGACCATTTAGGCCTCATGCTCATCTATAGTTTTTTTCTTCTTAGACTGAATAGCGCCTAACCTAGTAGGTTTTTAGCCTATAGCTCAGCACAAATATTCAATTCTATGGGGCTTTTCGCACACCTTCAAAATCGCACAATGGTTGCCAATTGAAAACTGATTTGCCATTATGCACAACGTCGTTGACAATCTGCCACACACCTGAAACCGATCCGCAAAAAGCGCTTTCAGGGAAATCCCCCAAAGTGGATTCACCCTCCGGAAAGCGCTACACTCCTGCAACCAATCTGCAACACTAGCGGGAAAGTTCTGTGCGTTACCATTGTTGTGGATTTTACAAAGTCCCTCCCCCTGGCTCTCTCCTCTGATCTTCCGGCGAAGCGATCGCCATTTTTTTTTCTCCGAGCGAGCAAAGTTCAACCCACCAGCAAGCCTGTTTAGAGGCTTCCCCGGCTTCAGTCCCTCCCCAGAGCTGTTTATTCACTAAGCACAAACAACAGACAAGCCCGTTTGCTGATGTATTTTCCCTTTATTTTTTACACTGTTTTCGGCCGAAAATCGGGCCCGTGAGGGGGGGGGGATTTTTTTTCACTCGGGGGGAGCGTGGCAACGATGAAACGACAGCTCAAACACACCTGCCAGCTGATGGGTCTCTCCGTTGCAACGAATCAACACATATTTGTTGCAATGGGTGTGTTTTTTTTTTTTTTTAAACCTTTCTTAAAGGGAAAGGGGCTGTTTGGGAGCATGCTAACGGCTGCCCATTGGCTGCTTGACGGCCAGGGGCGGGACGAGCTTGGCAATAGCGCTTCCTGTCTAGCGATTTTTGCTGAGACCGGAAGCTTGTGGGAAACGATAGAAACGCAACTGGATTCCACTACAAAGTCAGGTATGCATAATGACGAATTGCACTATTTTAAATGGCGATTTTTCGTTCAGCAAACAATTTGCTACAAGGATCCCGGTGCGGAAAACCCCTATGTATTATCACAAAGGTTAGGAGGATTTCACTTAGCAATAAAAAGGTAAAGGTATCCCCTGTGCAAGCACCGAGTCATGTCTGACCCTTGGGGTGATGCCCTCTAGCGTTTTCATGGCAGACTCAATACGGGGTGGCTTGCCAGTGCCTTCCCCAGTCATGACCGTTTACCCCCCAGCAATACAGGAATGTAAGATCAATGCTTAAAAAAAATTGCCCATGGCAAAGAAACAACTGTGTCAGTACCTGAAATTGTGAGCTAGATTCTCATTGCCATAGGGTTAAGCCAGTTCAGTGACTGGACAGTTGACCTCTTGTGTTTAGTCGAGGGGAAGCAGTTTAAATCACACACGGATCTGGATCTGTTTCTACAATGGAAACGTTTGGGTATACCATGCTTTTTGTTCTCCAACAAGAAACGTTTTGTGTCTTGCAGGAATTGCTGGGACCCCTGTGACGTTCAACGAGAATGGAGATGCCCCAGGCCGCTATGACATCTATCAGTACCAGATCAAGAATGCCACTCCTGAGTACAAAGTTATTGGGCACTGGGCTGATCACTTGAATTTAAAAGTAAGCAAGCTCTTAATCAGAGTCTAGGTTTGCCTAGAACAGGGGTAGTCAAACTGCGGCCCTCCAGATGTCCATGGACTACAATTCCCATGAGCCACTGGCAGGGGCTCATGGGAATTGTAGTCCATGGACATCTGGAGGGCCGCAGTTTGACTACCCCTGGCCTAGAATCTCCCGGGAGACCAAATGAAGCTCCTGTGTTTTCATTAAGAAACATAGCTGGGTTCCCTGGAGGCTCCAGGTCTGCTAGTGAGTATTCCACTCAAAACGGTATAGATCTTGACTTAACCTGTTTGTACCCAAGCACTGTGAAGGATGATAACTGAAAACAAAAACATTTCACACTAGTTGCTCCCTGATCCTTTTTGGGGCAGTGGTAACATATGTAGGCCAGAACTGGGGGCTCTAGAGAAATAAGGGGTGTAAAAGTGTTTTATTTGGCAAGTTGATGCTTATGTTATTACCTTTATTCACAAAAGGGACTTAAGCACCATTTCAATGGAAGAGAATTAAGAACATATTTAACAGTCTCACTGAATGTAATGGGACTTGAATGTGCAGAGCCGTGGTTGGGCTTTCTTGAACTATTCTACAAAGTTGAAAGTAAAATCTGAAAAGGTTTGCCCACAAAAACTGTAATCCCAGCTCTGAAATGTTATACAATTCTGAATCAGTTCTTAATTTCATTTCTGTTCTAATCAATGGTTGTTAACTGAGCTGAGTGCCAGGGAGAGAGCGAGGGAGAGAAAAGGAACACATATTTGGGTGGCCAAATCCTGATTGGGAAATAGCTGGAAATGTTGTTTTTTTTTGGGGGGGGAGCCTGTGGAGGGGAGGGAAGTTTAACAGGGTATAATCCCACAGAATCCACCCTCCTATGTAGCTGTTTTCTGCAGGGGGACCGATCTCTTAAGTCTGAAGATCGGTTGTAATTCTGGGAGGTTTCCAGGAAGATGGCAACCTTAGGCAAAATCAGCCAGTCTGTAATAACAGTGTAGGGAGTAAGAATCACAGACAGACTAGGCTGTTAGACATAACAGTGACATGGCTGGAATATATATTGTAGGCATTTATTTAGAACACTTCTATTCCATATTTCCAAAATCTTGCCCAAGGCAGCCAGAACAGGGAGACAAAGCAAATGCAGTTAATTTAAAACAAAGAAATTCCAGATACTAAAATTAAAGCAATGAAAACAACAGTCAATAAAATCAGCAGCACAACAAATTATTGACAGAAGGCAGGCTGGAGAGAGCGGGGTACAAATGCCAAAGAGGAGGGGGAAGTGGCAAAAATGTCTTCAACTGGCACCCAAAATCCAGTCAAATAGACTCCAGAACACCTTCAAGGGGAGGGCAATCATCAGCCAGGGAACATGTCCATCTCTGGTCAGTGCTCACCTACCTATGGGTATGGTCCATGAGAAAAAGACTTGCAATGATCCTCTTAGGAGGTGTGCTCCTGCTAATTAAGCCAGTATAGTATCAGAGCAAAGTTGATAAGCAGGAGCTCTTGCAAAGAATATTGCAGAGCAGGGAGAGACTACATTAACATTAGCAGGGATGCTGCGGAGCTAAAGGAGAAGAAATGCTGCAAACCTGCAAAGGTGAGAGACTAAAGGATCAAGCCTAAACTGGTCTAGTCTGAAGTCCCAGTTTATTTCATGGGAAAATGTCTTCTAGGACTGAGACCTAAGTAACCAGGGTCACTGCTAAAATGAACAGAGCAGTGCCAGAATGAGTGGGAAGTATCTGGGTTAGAAGCCAGCATTCTAGAAAAGTAATTGAGACATGCTGGTCTGGTTCAACCCTTGCTCCTACTGTGCCCAGCTTATGTTGACTAGTAAAATTGCTGGGATTTTTGGACTTGACTTGGTCCTGAGTCCCTCCAGAGAATTAGAGTTAGAGAGTAACAGAGCATTTGAAAATATGCAATTATTAGTTACCTTGTGGATGAGGCATGGATCCAAACTCACATCACTTTGTGGTTTAAAAGAGAGTATACTTGAAAGATTATTTACAAATATATACCATATTCATCTGCTTCAGCCTACTTACTGAAGCAGAGTACAAAAGTTTAAAGAGTAGTTACAAAAGCAGCACATTGCAAGCCTCTATGGCTAGATTACAGGCAGGACTGTGTCCACACATCAGCAGATGGAGAGAGCCGAGTCTAATGGAATCCATTCCTTGCTTCAGCAAAGCACACAGAGCTTCTCATTCCCTTCCTGAAGGAAGAGGAAGTGGGTGGGAACCCACCTTAAACAAAGGGATCCTCAGAGCACATGGCTCAGAATTCCCTGCAACCTCATAAATGACCACTTGATGCCACTAGTGAGCACTTAAGGTTTAGCTCAGCTGCTTACACATTTTAGCAACATAATTAAGCAACATAAAGCAACATTTTAGCAACAGCCCTTCAAGGGTGACTCCACCAAATTACTTGCTGATTGCAATTCCAACAAAAAGTCTATTTTTACTGCAGATGGAGCGCCTGCATTGGCCTGGAGGAGGCAACCAGGTGCCCACCTCAATCTGTAGCCAGCCATGCAAGCCAGGAGAAAGGAAGAAGCTGGTGAAAGGTATCCCATGCTGCTGGCATTGTGAGCGTTGTGATGGATACCAGTATCAGCACGATGAGTTCCATTGCAAGGTGTGCCGCTTCAACGAGCGCCCCAACGAGAACCACACAGGCTGCATCCCCATCCCCATCGTCAAGCTAGAGTGGAGCTCCCCTTGGGCTGTGGTGCCAGTTTTCATTGCCATTGTGGGCATCATCGCCACTCTCTTTGTTGTGGTGACCTTTGTGCGCTACAACGACACGCCCATCGTCAAGGCTTCAGGGCGAGAGCTCAGCTATGTGCTGCTGACAGGCATCTTCCTCTGTTATGCCACCACCTTCCTGATGATTGCTGGCCCTGACATGGGCACCTGCTCACTGAGGCGTGTCTTCCTGGGGCTGGGCATGAGCATCAGCTATGCTGCCTTGCTGACTAAAACCAACCGCATCTATCGCATCTTTGAGCAGGGCAAAAAGTCGGTCAGCGCTCCTCGCTTCATCAGTCCTGCTTCTCAGTTGGTCATCACCTTTAGCCTCATCTCCCTGCAGCTCGTGGGGGTCTGCATCTGGTTCATTGTGGATCCCTCACACTCCATCATCGACTATGAGGACCAGCGGACTACAGACCCCCGCTTTGCCCGGGGAGTCCTCAAGTGTGACATTTCAGACCTGTCCCTCATCTGTTTGCTTGGGTACAGCATGCTGCTCATGGTGACCTGCACTGTGTATGCTATAAAGACCAGAGGGGTTCCTGAGACCTTTAATGAAGCCAAGCCCATTGGGTTCACCATGTACACCACCTGCATCGTCTGGTTAGCCTTCATTCCTATCTTCTTTGGGACATCACAGTCAGCAGAGAAGGTAATGGAGATTGAGTGTGGGAGAAAGGGAGTGAGAGTGACCTGTATGCCTGCTGATTTGTTTCCCATATGATGTTTCCCACACATGATGAAATCTCTCTGGATGTGAGAAAATGCAGGCCATATAACCCTACATCTGATATATTGACTCGCTGGTATTACAACGATGTATATATTGTTGAATTTTCCTACTTTTTCTGTATTGCTTTTGGTTTTCTTGCACTGTCTATTTTTTTCTCCTTTGCAGTCTTCTTTCATTATCCCCCCCCCCTCTCCCTTATTGTTCTCTCTTTCTTTCCATGGCTGTTTAATGCAGAAGCATCTATCTTTTTGTCCTCATATTCTCCTGACATACGGAAAACAGGCACTGTAGGCACTGACAGCAGATGGAGATGTGTCCCTCTGAACTATCACCCTTAGGCATGTCTGTGACCACAGTCTACAAATAAGGGATTCTGTATTTGGTATAGAATGCAATACCCTGGAAATGTTAGCTTTCACTGTTTTAAAAAAATCATGTTTCTGGTCCACATGATATAAGGGAAGGAAAATGCATTGTTACTACTTGTCATTTCTAAAAAGTCAGAGAGAGACAGAAGGAGTTAAGTGATCTGATATGAAAGCTTCAGTGTTTTGCATAATTGCTTACCCCCCAGGCTATCAAAAGCAGAGTAAATCATGCAAGATAAGCAAATGTATGCAAATTTGACCTATATTTAAGTACTTGTAGTGAAGAATTTGGATTACCTTTTCCACTGAGCACACAGAAACAGCTCCATAAAGAGAGAGAAGCTTGTTAAAAAAAACTTTTAAATTCAATACTGAAAGAATATTCTTCATCTCTTCTTAAATCCTGAAGTTCCCAAAGACTTGATGGGACACATGTCTCTTGTAGTTATTTTTCTGTGTTATGCTTCCTGAGTAATCTTGGTTTTGAACTTTGCTATTCTCATCTCCGAAGGTGAAGAGTATCATGCATCATGATGGAACTAGTTGTCTGCTTCCCCAAATTCCCTTGCCTTTTGGAGGCTTTACTGTCAGTAGAAGGAGCCACAAAAACATGTACATTTGAGCTGTGAGAGAATTGTCTAATAGCATCAGTGCAAACGTGCCCATTGCATTAGCACCATAATTACTGTGATGTCTTGCAAACAATGTTTTGAGAGCCTTAACCTAGCTGCAGTGTTGAATTGGATCTGATTTGTGGAAAACCTGGCCAGACCTTGTAGACAAGCCCTTATATGCTGCAACAGGCATGTCTTAGCAGGAAGCCTCTTTGAATCCAGTAGGACTTTCCTGCCACCAAACATGCCTAGGATCAGGTCACGCACAGTGTTCTACCTTTGTTCTTATGCCCCAGTGCTAATGCTTGTAAAAAATAACAACACATGGCTAGCCACTGCTGTTATTCACAACTATTAGGTCACTGATCCAGGAACAGAAACTTGCAGCTACAGTAGCAACACTTTGCTATAAAAGTATTGCCTTTTACAGAGAAACAGAGAAATAACCAAGGGCAGTTCTCCTGGGTATTGAGTTTGTAAGTCAAGGAGTATCCCTAGTGTACTGCAGACAAAAAGAAAAAAAATTAGCTGGAATTTAATAAGCCACAGACCAGAGGCAAGTTGTGAATATTCAGGTATTTCGCCAAATTGAAAAACTCCATAAAGAACTAGGAAAAAATTGCATTGTTCTTTTGTGCCTACCATGTGTTAAACACTGAGTACATTAAGCTGCTGTTTACTGAGTCAGACCATTGTTCTGTCAATGTCATTATTGCCTCCCCTGACTGAAAGCAGCTCTTCAGAGTCTCAGGCAGAGGTACTTCACAACACCTACTGCCTTAGCCTTTTAACCAGATATGCCAGTGACTGAGCTCAAGTCCTTTTCCATGAAAAGCAGATTCACTGATCCACACCCACTGCCTGCTGTCCCGTTAAACCACTGGCCACCAAATATGCCCATTTCCTGCAGTTCCTGAGTAGCTTAGTGTATTTTCTCCTGACCCCTTCAGCCCAGTACTTTAGAATTTGTTAAGTGTGCAGCTACTTTTGGAATGAGTCAGATATTGATCCTATCATGCTTGATACCTTCTCTTTTCTGCATGACAGCCTTACAGTCCATGTGTTTCAAAGTAATGATACAGGATGATCTTGATAGGCTCGAGAAGTGGTCTAAATTGAATAAAATGAAGTTCAATAGGGACAAATGTAAAGTTCTGCATTTAGGTAGGACAAACCAAATACACCAATATAAGATGGGGGAGACTTGTCTTGGCAGTAGCATGTGCGAAAAGGATCTAGGAGTCTTAGTAGACCATACATTGAACATAAGTCAGCAGTGTGACGCAGTGGCTAAAAAGGTGAATGGGATTTGGGGCTGTTTCAAACGGAGTATAGTTTGGGAGGTGATGGTACTGCTTTACTCTGCTCTGGTTCAGCCTCACTTGGTGTTCAGTTTTGGGCACCCCAGTTGAAGAAGGATGTAGACAAACTGGAGCGTGTCCAGAGAAGGTGAGGGGACTGGAGACCAAGACATATGAAGAAAGGTTGGGGGAGCTTGGTCTGTTTAGCCTGGAGAGGAGATGACTGAGAGAGGATTTGATAACCATCTTCAAGTATTTAAAAGGCTGCCATATAGATAGAGGATAGAGCAGAGTTGTTCTCTCTTGCCCCGGGGGGACAGATCAGAACCAATGGGATTAAATTAATTGAAAAGAAATTCCCTTTCAACATCTGGAAGAAGTTCCTGACAGTTAGAGCAGTTTCTCAGTGGAATAGGCCTTGACAACAGGAGGTGGTAGGTTCTCCATCTTTGGAGATTTTTAAACAGAGGCTGATTCTGTGAAGGCTTAAGGGGGTGGCAGGTTACAGTGGATGCACGATAGGATTGTGAGTGTCCTGCATAATGCAGGGGGTTGGACTAGATGACCCATGATATCCCTTCCAACTCTATTATTCTATGATTCTATGATTCCATAAAGTAATGCTTGTTTTAATGTGGGGTAAAAGTGATGGTAAAAGTGACTTTGGACACCTCATGCGAAGGAAGGTCTCCCTGGAGAAGAGCCTAATGCTGGGAGCGATTGAGGACAAAAGAAGGGGACAACAGAGAATGAGGTGGCTGGATGGAGTCACTGAAGCAGTCGGTGTGAACTTAAATGAACTCTGGGGAATGGTAGAGGACAGGAAGGCCTGGAGGATCATTGTCCATGGGGTTGTGATGGGTTGGACATGACTTCACACCTAACAACAACAAAAAGTGATGGTAGAAGCAAAGACATGTTAGTGCTTTGGTAGGAAATCCAAATTGTGTCCTTTCATAAAAGTCTCCTGCATAAGCCTGCTGGGAATGAATGACATATCTAGAAGAGCAGTGCCATCCTTTAGCATTGATCAGTCATTTCACCACTTTTGGTAGAGGAGAACCTTCTGGTGGATGTTGTTCCAGGTCAGAGATGCTGATGGATGTATTCAAGAGAATTTTATTCAGGCCAGAAACCTGCAGTATCTTGTTATATTGTCCCTGGCAAAGCATGTATAACTATTTTGGTGTAACAAAATCCTTTTAGCTAATTGGTTTTATTTCATTTAGATATCAAATCTTGCTTTTGAATCCTGTAGTGGTATCAGTCTAAAAATCCTGTGGCAAGTAGTGCCCATTATATTGTGTCACAAATGTGTCGTGTTGTTTTTATGACTGATGCCTTTTTATTTCATTCATGGTTTCCCTGTAGTGAATAACAGTTCACTACTCACCTTTTCTAAACAAGACTAGGGAATATTTTGAAATTAATTTTGTCTAAGTGTGGTTTCCCAGGGCAAAAACACATGGCAGTGTATACATTTTGCAGGATTCTTAGGCACACCAATTAATGGCTTGGTGAATATTAGACTAATTGCTGTAAAGCCATGTCTTGAAATTTGATCATGAGTGATGGGACACTGGAGTCTTGGCAATGAATTGCATGTGACCTGGTTAGCCTTGCTTCTGTCTCTGTCTTCTTGAACTTAGCCATGACAGGCAAAATGCTGGGGGTCACGAACTGAGGCCTCAGGAAATGTAGCCACCTTATTCTGTAGCCTTCTTCATACTTTGAATGTATGTATTATATATATACGTACATGCATGCATCTGCTATAAAGAAAGAACCAACACATGCTGACTTTGCAAATGAAACAGGAGATCAGTACCTTAATACATGTGTGCATTCAATTCAGGTGTGCATGTGATCAATGTAATATGATAATTACTCAGTTCACATATAGCGGAAAAATCCATTGTACAACGTACATAGATGGTACCGCCATTTGCTGTAACTGTAGAATAGAGCTTTTGTATCCCTATGATAGATCCTATAAGGAAGCAGGAGCTACAGGACTGCTCTATACCAGTTTGATGTTTGGTGACATCTTCTAATCTGGTGAGCCAGGTTTGATTCACCACTCCTCCTCCACATACAGTCAACTGGGCAACTTTGGACTTGCCACAGCCCTGATAAAGCTGTTTTGACTGAGCAGTAATATCAGGGCTCTCTCAGCCTCACCTATCTCACAGGGTGTCTGTTGTGGGGAGAGGAAAGGGAAGGCAATTGTAAGCCACTTTGAGACTCCTTCTGGTAGAGAAAAGCGGCACATAAGAACCAACTCTTTTTTTTCTTCCACTCTGCCTGAGCGCTACAAATACATCCCAACAAGGCCTCCAAGATCAATAAGTGTCAAAAAGGAACAGTAAAGTCCCACCTCATCCTGGCTCTGACTCTGGCCTGATTCTTGTTGCTTGTATGAAGACCAAACTATTCTGGATGCCAACTGACCATACCAGCTACAGCAATACAACACTCTCCTTTATCCTCCATGATGGCAGCAGAAAGCCAGCACAACGCCTTTGGATCGGTGGCCAGGCCATGCTGTGTTGGGATGGTACCACCCTGTCCTTGCTTGGTCAGGAGTGAGAATTGCCTGCCATCACCCATCTAAGCCGCAGCACTGTCAGGATGTGCTCATAAAGAACAGGTCTGCAGGCAGGCTGCAGGGGTGGCTGCTGACAAGAGAGACAACATAGCTGTCCTCCAATGGGGTTGGCTTCTGAAGTAAGAGGCAGCTCAGCAGACAGGTGCTGGGGAAAGGCAAAAGGCCAGATGGATGGGGCAGGAAGAACTTGAGCAAGCCAATGAGAGCTTTCCTCTAATCCCCAGTATTTCCTGGGGATCGGCGGGGCAGAAATTGCCAGTAGTGTGTTGCCTCCCACTGGTTTTTCAAAGAGGGCCCAGAAACAGGCCAAGGATGTGGTAGCTTATCCTGCTCAGAACACTGGGGAGGGGAGGTCTCCAGAGAGGAGGAGGAGATAAGAAACGTTTCCTCTTCTTATTAGGGGTATGAGCAGGCATGATGGAAGGTCAAGTAGAGGGCCAGGGGCAGGAGAAGCCCTGCAGACACCCACTAGCCCACCCAGTTATTGCTGTCCCTGTCTTGCTGTTGTAAAAGACTATGCAAAGGAACCTGAATCGAATTTCCATTTCTATTTCCCCTTGTACAAACAAACTGCTTAATATCTTGTTTTCCTCTTTAGTTTATTTGCATTCTGTCACCATCTTGCTTCAGTGGAAGGCCCTCCCTCCTCCACATTCTGGTTAATTAGTTAGGATTGCAGTAAACTGTGTGGAAAAGCAGCCTCTCCTGTCCCTGCTGTGCGCATGAAAAGAGACCACCAGCCTCCAGAGCCAGCCGGCACCATTCATCCTCACTGCGCTCATTTAGTTCTGAGGATTCCTTCTACACATTCTGGTGTCAGCCCAGAAAATCTGGGCAAGGGAGACAAGGAAGAGTGTCTGCTTATTCATTGAACTGTATAGTTCCTCATTCGATTACTGTGTTGCTGGGATTTTAATTAACACCTGGGTGTTTTGGCGACAATGCGTTCCTGTGACAGATTTGGATGCAGCGGGAGAGATGGCGTATCATGCGGCAGCAAGGCTAGCAAGCAAAATAATTCCATCATTCTGGTCACAAGTTCTCCAGGGCCTTGTCTTCAGTGGCAGATCAGGTTGTGCTGGAACGTGACCTGGAGGAATCACATTAGCTAATCCAGTGTTAAACACTACTTGGCAGGCAGTGGAGAAGGGAGCACATTAAGCTTGATTCACAGCTGGTGTAGATCAGCATAAAGCCAGAGACCGCAAGGCCTGCTTGGGCCTTGTTGAGAATACGTGCTTTCATGCTCTATTAGCAACACAAGGAAAAGCATTCTTTGGGGCCCTGAGCATCTTTGACCTAATGTCTCTTGACATCTGTGTAAATCCCTTCTCAAACAGGTTTATTCAGGACAGTGTGTGTATAGCCTGTCCAGAATAGATGCTGCAAAAGCTCCGTTTTTACTCCCAGAGTTTGTGAGGGGTGCCCATGACAGTCTGTCTTGGGTAAAAGTGGCAGAGCACCCATTCCTGGTGTTTCTGTGGCCCTTTTTGTTATCATTTTCTGCAGCAACCACAATGGAATAATTGTGTTCTCGTGTTAAAACAGAGATATGGAATCATAGAATAATAGAGTTATTAGAGGAAGGGACTTTGTGGGTCGTCTAATCCAACCACCTGCACCATGCAGGACACTCACAACCCTATCGCTCATCCACTGTAACCTGCCACCCCCTTAAGCCTTTACAGAATCAGCCTCTCCGTCCGATGGCTATCCAGCCTCGGTTTAAACATTTCCAAAGATGGAGAACCCACCACCTCCTGAGGAAGCCTGTTCCACTGAGAAACTGCTCTAACTGTCAGGAACTTCTTCTGGATGTTTAGACGAAATTTCTTTTGGTTCCAGTCCATCCCTCCAATGCAAGAGACAACTCTGCTCCATCCTCTATATCAGTGGTCCGCGCATGCGCGTTTGCAGCCGCACATTCTGCATGAGCGGCCCTGTTTCCCTCTCCCCCTCCTCCCAGAAAAAGAAGCTTGTCGGGCCGCAAGCTAATTGGCCGGTTTTGCAGCCCATTTGCTTGCGGCCTGGGAAGTTTCTTACTGCGGGGAGGGGGGCAGGGAGAGGGAGCTGCGGCCCAGTGCAAGGGCCTTTGCGGTCCGGCACCGGGGCGCGGCCCAGTGGTTGGGGACCACCGCTTTATATGGCAGCTTTTTAAATACTTTTAAATACCTCTCTGTCATCTCCTCTCCAGGTGAAACAGACCAAGCTCCCCCAGCCTTTCTTCATATGTCTTGGTCTCCAAACACCTCACCATCTTTGTTGCCCTCCTCTGGACACTCTCCAGTTTGTCTACATCCCTCTTCAACTGGGGTGCTCAAAACGGAACACAGTACTCCAAGTGAGGCCAAACCACAACAGAGTAAACATTTCCACAGTCTTTTAAAAATGATAACTGTGGCAAGGTTGGAAAGCTTTCTTCTATTTGGGGGGTTACACATTGTCACTGCTACCCCAGGGACAGGTCACTCACAAACTCTGGGAGTAAAAACAACTTACATTGCACATAGTATTTAATTAGTGTCCCTAAAAATATTGTTGCCCAAAGTAGTCTCTTGGGTTGCTTCTGTAGTCAGTCTAGCCCTGTTGAACCATCTAGCCCTAAAGAAGCACGTGGCAAAATGCAGATAAACACAACACATGAAGCTGCCTTATATGGAATTGGACTCTTGGTCCAACAAGGTCAATTTTGGATTTCCAAGGTCAGGAATGTTTATAGTGAATTTATTGTATGACTGATTGAGTTCAACAGAAAAATCTAAACAACTGGGCAGTAGGATAAGGAAGGAAGGTCCTAGTAGAAATGGCCAGGGAGGAGCTGGGGATCCCAACAACTGAGGGACAGGAGATATATGATGGTGGGAGAAGATATTATAAAAGAGAGATTGTGAGATATGGTAATGCTCACAAACCTCCTAAACCTCATCCTATCCCATGATATGAAGGTCAAACGGCTAGAAGATTTAACCTTTTCCTGACATTGGTGTTGTATAATGCCAGGTCCATCAATAATAAAACATCTACTCTGGAGAACTTTTTTGCAGAGCAAAGAGTGGACCTGGCATTCATGACCAAAACCTGGGTGCATGAAGGCATTACATTCATCCTGAAAGAGCGGGCTCTGCCCAGCTTCTCAGTCCTCCACCAATCCCAGACAAAAGGTTGGGAGGTAATGGCAATACTGGTCCTTCTCCTTCAGGGCACTCCCTGCCCCAGTGATTCCAGGCATTGAATGTGTAGACCTGGTGTGGGATGTGGTGGAGAGTTTGGCTATCTGGGTGGTGTACTGTCTGCCTAGTGCACCAACAGATGCCCTGTCAGGCTTCCTGGAACTGCTGGCCACTTGGGTCTTGCAGTTCCCCAGGCTATTAATCCTAGGGAACTTTAATGTTCATGCGGAGAAAGCTGACTCCTTGCAAGGCCTAGACCTGGTGTCAGCCATGATAACACTAGGACTCTCTGAGTTTGTAACCGATCTCACACACAAATTAGGCCACATTCTGGATTTAATCTTTGGAATGGGGATTCAAATGGATCCGGTATAGGTGATATGTGTGCCAAGATCAGACGATTTTGCATCCTGTTCCTACTGTAGAGATAATTCATGTTCACAAAAGGAGACTAATGGATCCTACAGGATTCCAAAATACTTTGCAAGATCAAATGCCCCTTGGTCGTTCAGCTGATGGGCTGGTAGAGGGCTGGCATGGCTGATTCTCTGAAGCCATTGACAAGTTGCTCACTGATGCCCTCTCTGCTTCCAACCCAAGCTAGTGCTCTGGTATACATAGGAGGTGCACAAACATAAATAGGAGCTGAGATGACTAGAGCAAGTTTGGTGGAAAACTCATGGCTAAGTGGCAAGAACATCTTATAAGATGGTTATGAGATGGCAGTGAAGACTGTGAAGAACAACTACTATGCAGACTCTGTTGTCTCCTTTACCTCTTGCCCAGCATGACTTTTCAAAACAATTTGATCAATGATATCCCTAATAAGTGAACAGGAAATTCTTAAGTTGGCTATTAGCTGTGAGACATTTGTGAGCTTTTTATTGGCAGAGAAAATCTTGTCATTCTGCCACGACATTCCAACTGAAATTGATGCAGCTAGAAAACTGGAGGCCTCTTGGTTGTCTCAGGCTCCACCTTTGGACTGCTTCAGGCTGATATTCTGAGACAATGTGGACAGAGCTCTGACAGCTATTCATACTACCAACTGCTTCCTGGACCCATGCCTCTCCTGGCTGGTGAAAGCCAATGACGACAGGGTATGGGGCCCATTCTGGGATATTATAAATCTATCTCTGGCATTATGGATCTTCCTGAAGACATTGAAAGGCGCAATGATGAGACCACTTTTGAAAAAAAAAAAAAACAATGTCAGATAAACTCAAAATAGCCAACCACCACTTGATTTTGTATCTGCTGTACCTGGGCAAAATAGTTGAGTGAATGGTTGCGGAACAACTACTGAGCTGTCTAGAGCAGTGGTCCCCAACTCCCGGGCGGTGGCCTGGTGCCGGGCCACGGCTATCCCCCCCTGCAGCAACAAGCTCACCAAACCGTGAGCAAATTGGCTGCCGAAGCAGCTGATTAACTTGTAGCCCAGCAAGCTTCTTCCTGCGAGAGGGGGGGGAGAGGGAAGCGCAGCTGCCTGCATGCCGGCAGTGCAAATGCGCATGCATGTAGCTGCCACGCATGCACGTTTCCACCCAACAGGGGCACAAACATGCATGTGCAGCAGTTTCACGCATGCACGCTTGTGATCCCGCCGGGAGTGCAAATGCACATGTGCGGCAGCCCCACGCATGCACAAAAGTACCGGGCACAAACTCGCATGTGCAGCAGGTCCGCGCATGCACATTTGTGCAGGGCTGCCGTGCATTTGCAGGGCCCCGGGTCGCCCTCTCCTTCCACCCCTTGGCAATGGGCCACAACCTAAAAAAGGTTGCGGATCGCTGGTCTAGAGGAAACATTGGCCCTTGACCCTTTCCAGTCTGGCCTCATTTCTGACCACATGGTGGAGATGGCTTTGTTCACCCTTACAGACCTCTAGAGAAAACTGGATCTAAGCACGTTGGAGATGCTGATACTTTTAGATCTTACAGTGGCTTTCAACATGGTAGATCATGGGCTGCTTGCCCAATGTATAGATGACTCAAGGATAGAAGGCATAGTCTTGAGTGGCTACAGTCCTTCCTCCAAGGTCAGGGACACAGGGTGGTGGTAGGGGATAGTATCACCCAGAAGTATGCCCTAAAGTAAGTGAGTTTCACAGGGAGGAATTCTCTCCCCAGCATTATTTAACATGTATATCCATCCCCCTGCTCAGCTAATCCGGAGTTTCAGGCTAGAGTGTCACCAATATGTGGATGACACTCAGCTATATCTGTTAACAGACAGCCACCTGTCTACACTCCCCAAGTGTTTCGGCCAGTTGCCTGGA
Source organism: Paroedura picta (assembly GCF_049243985.1). NCBI lineage: Eukaryota > Metazoa > Chordata > Lepidosauria > Squamata > Gekkonidae > Paroedura > Paroedura picta. The sequence goes on along the minus strand of NC_135372.1, from coordinate 95,823,725 downwards.
GACAGCAATAGATTGGCTCAAGAGGAGTTGACTGAAGTTGAATCTAGCTAAGACTTATTCTAGATGAAGTGGTACAACTCCCAGCCCTGGAAAGGGTTCAGTTAACAACTCTGCTCTCTATCAGGAGCCTGTGTGTGACCTTGGATCTCAAATTATCTATGGAGGCCCAAGTCACAAACACTGCCCACCAGGTGTTCTACCATCTACATCAAGCATGGCAGCTAGTGCCCTATCTATCAACACCTGACCTGGCCTTTGATCTATACAATGGTCTCCTCCAGATTAGATTACTGCAACTCACTGTACACAGGGCTACCCTTGTACCTGATCTGAAAGCTGCAGCTGGTTCATATCACAGCAACCTAACTCCTTACTGTTACTTGGTGGAGAGAGCATATTTGACCAGTGCTTGCCCAGCTGCATTGGCTTCCAGTTGACGACCAAATCAGGCTCAAGGTATTGGTACTTATCTTCAAAGCCATAAACAGACTGGGAACTTCATACTTGCAGCACCACCTTCACCTGTATGTTTCTTAAAGGAGCTTATGCTCCAGCGCATAAGATCTGCTAAAAGTCCCCAGCCCCAGAGAAGCTAGCCCTGTCTTCGGCCTGGTGAAACAACCTTCCAAATGAGATCAGGGAGCTCTACAAGCCCTGTAAGATGGATTTGTTCTACCAGGTCTATGGTTGAGGCCCATAAACCACCAAGGAACTGACCTCCTGACATAGACATGTATACAGATTGCATGCAAATAAATACATTGAATAAAACCAAGCGACTACAGAGACACCCTGTCTGAGCACGTTATACTCCCCCCCAACAGAACGGAATGCCCCTATGCTGTTTTTAATAACATTTTAATGTTAATTAATTTTAATAATTTAAGACAATCTATATTATCTGACTATAATGGATAATGTTTTTCTAACGTATTATTATGATGTAAACTGCCCTGAGCCCCTAGGAAAGGCAGTATAGAAACTCAATAAATAAATGAATATTGTCTACTCAGACTGGCAGTGGATCTCTGGGGTCTCTGGCTTTCACATCACCTAGTACCTGAACCTTTTAGCTAGAGATGCCAAGGACAGAACCTTCTGCATACCACTTGTCGTTTCTCTCTTAGATGTATAACTTTTGTAAATATATCAAGTTATGACCACCCATGTTGCTGATCCTTAGTTCAAAGAGTGCCCATTGGTCACTAGAGTCACTGAACTGAAATCCTTTCTGGGATCCAAGAAGGACTTCCTCTAAGTAATGCATGTATCCTAAGCTTTTGCTTCAAGGAACAGAATGAAGCAGGGTCAATTGCTTTGTATGTGTGCATGTGTGTTACTTTGGGTTTCTCTTATCCTTTAGGAGTGTCATTTTGTGAGCAACGTGGGTGAGACACAATCTCCTAAAAGAAATATAGAGTCTGATATAGTAATTATCTGTTTCTCTGTGTCATCTATGGTATCTGTTTCGTTTCTATATTGTCTCTGTGACACTTAACGATTTGATGTTTTCAAAATTGCTTTGCACTAAATATGCCCCTGGTGTGCTCAGCTTTCATGGAGGCATCTGCAGCTCTGGGAAATCTCAGCCATTAGAACTTGTGCCACTCCTAGAGAGAAGCGATCAGTTTTTTTCCGTAAAAATGAGGTGCTGTGTTCATGTCTGTCTTGGAGGCATGTCAGGCCAGATGCTCTTTGCCTGTTGTCCTAAGTGTGTGGCAAGAACCTGACATTCCAGCAGTTTCACACATTACATGTTAGTAAATGATAATTTGCCATAGTGGATATACACAGACCGTACATTTTAGATATATGTATTCTCTGGATTCATCTAGAATACATAGAGTGTAATTCTAGGCAGAGATATGTCCTTCTAAGCGTGTTGACATCAATGGGCTTAGAAGGGTGCCCTGCAACTCTGCTTCAGATGGCCCTGCTAGTGTTTGAAGCAGTGAGATAAATGGACACATTCAGAGACATTCTCTTGCATGTGTTCCAGATCCGGTCTTCCAGCATAAGGTATAGGTTCCGGCACTTAACCATGGCTCAGTGGAAGTGGAAATCCTTCTTTCTAAGAAAATGCACTGAAACCTTTATGGATTTTCCCTTCAAAGGGGTCTACCCTCTACTTTGGAAAAGTAGAACCCCATCTTATCAAGGTATCTTGTTAGGTGCGGATATCACCTCTTGTCTTTGTAAATGGTTTCATCTAAGATCAATCTCATGGTTCAGAGGTAGACGGTGCTAAGATAGGGTGGTCTACTTAGAATGGCCAGGAAAATTTAAATATATGCAAGCCCTTAGCAGACTTTCCATTTTAATGAAATGGCGGGGGAAGATGCGAATAAGAAAGAGGTTTCTTAAGAAATTCTTTCAAAAACAAAAGCTCCCCTTAAAGCTAGTTTAATGTGCTCAGCATACTGTGGGTAATAAAGATGGAAATGATAATGACTGTAGATTATGCGCAAGGTTGCTCACCTCCTCACTGCAGCTTGTCATGGGATAATTTAGGGCTGCCAAAAGCAGGCTGTCAAGTTGCAGTTCAACAAGAAGCCTTGCCTCACTTTGGGGGTTTGTAGTATGCAGGGCTCCTCTGCTATTAGGTTGTTAACAAGCTGATTAGAGGCAAGCATAGTAATGTTCCCAACTCCCTTTGGAGCCCACACAGTGGCCCTTCCCCATCAAGGACTCCTCCAGCGCTTTGTGCAGCTAGCAGTCAGGAAAAGGCAGTGTTCTGAGCCTAGCCAACCAGTGCACTTCTCCCCCAAGGACATACAAACTTGCTTAGATTGTGGATATAGTTTCCTGATATAGTAATTACTCAGTTGCTGTGAAGTTGGACCATTTACCTTTGCTTGCTGTTGCAAGGGTAAAAACGTTAAAACTAGAATTTCCAGTGATTACCTTATATAGTTAAATTTAGGTTGAAATGTTAAAAAAGGATTCAATTTTTTAAAAATCCCAGTTGCTTTTTATAGAATCTATAACAAGGCTTGCCAGCCTCCACATGGCAAGGCAACCAAAATTACAACTGATTTTCAGGTTACAGAGATCAGTTGCTTTGGAGAATGTGGCTGGTTTGGAGGGTGAATTTTTCAGCTCCAGATTGCAAGAGGGATTGCATCCATGAATAAACGCATATGCATTTAAACGAATAAATCTCATTTTTAAAAAGTGGGCATCGCGATCCCTTTATAAGAAGGAGAAAGGTGATTGGCCGGCTGTCTTAATTGACAGGTGGAAGAGAGGAGCGTGTCTAGCGCATTTCCCTCTTCCACCATTTCAAGCAGGCATGCAAAATGGCAGGAAGTGCTAGGCAGCAGCAGAGGAGCCAGCAGTGAGGAATTCTGGGAGGCGCTGTTTTTCTTAGCCATTGCACTGGTGTAAGGCTTTTTTTTTTCCTGTGCAGAATGGCCCTAAGGGATTTTTAAAATCCTTTTTAAGCTCTTTGATTCTCAGACTCTCTGGAATCCAATGAGGAGTAAGTTCCAGAGAATCCTGAGCAATTTATATTTATATACTGAGCAAATGTTTATTATATTCATTGGATGACCTTTTATCAGGACCGGTGAATTCATTCACATGGAAAACCACATGGGCACTGGCCATCTCTAAATATTTTCTGAGGAAAAGCAACCAAGCCTGTTCACAGATTTCACAGATTTGTCTCTAGGAAGGTACAAAGTAACCAAGGCTGAGTGAACATTTCAAAAACTCATCTCATCTGTGGGGTCTTTTTATGTGGCCTACCTGACTCCAAAATTTAATCCAGAAGGTTCCAGTTTGTTTCTTTAAAATCCAGTTTGCTTTAAACTATGTGTCCACTCTTGTATTTCATGGTATATTAATGGCATCATGTTCATTCCAAGTAACAGGAAAGTGTGGTTCTTCTTTCATTTCAAGGTCTTCCGGTTGGTGCATTTTTAATAGAGAAAAACACTCTTACTGGAATTGCCAGCTTCTATGTATGAAAGTATTAATGTGATTACAGGAGTTATATATTATGATGTCTACAGATTTGTAAGAGAGAGAATGTTATTACAAAGGTACTTTCATACCATTGGTAGAGATACTATGACAACTTCCCAAATAGTTGTGCATCTAGCCATATTTGGTATGTGGTTTCTGGGTTGCTTGTTTTTATATGCTGAAATTTATCCATTGATTAGCAATAAGGTTTAGCTAAAGAAAATTTTCAGATGGATTTTTAAGTTGACTCCATAGCAACCTAGCTGATGTTGAGAGACTAGAGTAGCAGAAAACATTTGCACAACCAGCCACATTTAATTACCAGCGGAGGGACGGGAGTTCTCTAAATGAGAAACAAGGGACAAACACCTTGAAGTGAAGGACTGAGAAACATCAAACATTCTATTCACAAGGAAATAAATTGCTTCTTTGGGGAGACTGTTGATTTTTGAGTGAGAAGAAGGTCATTGTGTCAGATGGGAGCTGGGATTTTGTAGGAATTAAATCCCCAAAACAAAAGTTGTGTAATATTCTTTATGAGGACCAATCAATACAACAAAAATAGTGAGCAAATTTATGAATGCTCTGAAACACTTTATCAGGCAGTATGTTTGGTAAATAAAATAAAGTGTGTAGGGGGAGCTAGAGAGAGAAAGGAAATTTTTCTAGCTATGGCTGCAAGGTTCATTTGTTTTCTTAAAATAGGGAACAAGTATCAACAGGTAGTAAAGTGGAGTAAATCTATAGATTTCTAGTGATCTGGTTTTTGTGGACAGCATCTTGAAAAGACATGAAGCTCCTGTTTTGAAATAAGGTGATTTTCCAATGTTTGGGCACTGCTTAGAAAAGATATTGACTGGCAGGGGGCGACTATTCCAGAAACGACGTGACCCAGCTTTTGGCAACAAATTTGGCCGCAGCCGTTTATTAACCTGGACCCCTCCCCCAGCGGAGGGTTGGCCCGAATGCCGGTAGGGGAGCCTCGCCTCATCAGCCGTCCGGCTGATGACCAAACCCGCAGTGCTCCGGCTCCACGCCTCGCTCCCAGCCGGGAGGATGGGACGCCTTCCGCCGCGGGATCCCTGGGAAGTGACTCTGGGGGACCCAACGGGCGTCCGCCTCCATTAGGTCCCCTGTTTGCCTGGCCCCGGGCCCCTGGCCTCCCAGCCGGGTAGGCCGCGCCCGGTTGACGGCCGGTCTCATTAGTGAGACCCCCTACTCCAGGGAGTCCCGTGCGCAGACGGGCTCCCTGCCAACAGGCTCCCTACCTGGCATAACCTGACTGCGACGAACTTGACAATAACGAATGCAGGGTGGGACGGGAGGGTAGCTGTCCGGGCGGCGTCGCAGGAACAAAAGGGGCTGAATGCCTGCTCCCGGCCTATTTAAAGCCGGGAGCCCCGCCCCTCGCGCGCCACGCCTCGGCCAGTGACTCCGCTGGCCTGCGCCGTTCCTGGGTGCCCCCGCGGCGTCAATGGCGGCCGCACTTATTCGCGGCCGCTCTTTGCTATATACTTCCCCTTGTGGTGAGAAGTTCCAGGGCAGCATTACCAAGTACAGTTTCCTTTGGATGACAGAGCTGTCATATTTTGAAATATATAAACTGAGGGGCTGACCCTATATCTTGCCATGCTTCACCTTCCAGAAATTGCACAGCTCTGTCTGTCTCCCTCAAACTCCAAACAAATATTTACCAACAGACTCACACATGACTCACCCTTGAACTCGGAGGAAGAGGAACCTTCATCAAATTCTAGTGGATCCTTCAACAAGACAGTCAGAGAGCATCGCCTGCCATTGGGGAAGCATCTACAGTAGGGCCGCCAGCTCTGGGTTGGGAAATACCTGGATAATTCGGGGGGGGGGCACCTGAGAGTGGAGTTTGGAAAGGGGAGGTACTTCAGTGGGGTATAATGCTGTAAAGTGCACTTTCCAAACTTGCAATTTTCTCTAGGTGAACTAATCTGGAGATCAACTGGAATTCTTGGAGAGCTCCAGCCACCACCTGGCAGCAACCTTAATCTATAGCTGTTAAGGAACACGAACATTAAAAGCTCTGAATCTGGCTCCTGTAGGCCAGTGCCTAGTGCTATAAGCATCCACAGTAATCAGACTGTAATCAGACAGGTTTCCAGACTAGTTTTAAAAAGGCTTACTGTTAGAAAAGAGGATAAATCAACAGGTTGCCGAGAAATGAAATTCATACAAATGCAGAACACTTACTTTCCTGTCGTTCCTTTCTCTAAAATCTATCCCCATTTTCAGTTTCCTTTTAAACTATTTCCTTTATCAGTGCAAAAAGACCCTGTTATCCTTGAGCTACATATAATGCAAGCAAAAGCCATTGTAAAGCACCCCCCTCTTGTTTACAGAAAGTGAACAGTTCCTTCATCTCCTTTGTTGCTAGCCACATGGGTAATGCAATGATATGGGAAATCTTGATAACAGACACCCTGTGAGGTAGGTAAGGGTGAGAGAGCCCTGATATTACTGCTTGATCAAAGCTGTGGCAAGCCCAGGGTCACCTAGCTGTCTGCACGTGGAAAAGGAACGGGGAATCAAGCTTGGCTTGCCAGATTAGAAGTCCACACTCCTAACCACTACACCAAGCTGGCTCTCCTACATTCAGCCAGCCTCCTCCTACATTACTGTTGGCTGGGCTTGGGCACAACTAACTGCATTATGTGTGGTAATCATAGAGTCTGTTTTCATTGTTATCTGGTTCTGAACTGAGTAATTCCTCTGCTAGGTTTGCTACATGTCAGGAAGACTGGAATTAGATATGATCTCCAGACTACAGAGTTCAGTTTCACCGAAGGAGAATAGTTCAGAGGGCATCACACCCTTGTTCAACTTCTTCCACTTTCCAAACTCTACCTTCCTCAAACCCCTCCTAATCCCAACATGGAATTAGCAGTTGTATTCCCCAGGGACCACTCAGCTCAGACCCAAGCAACAGTCCCATATCTTGTGATGGGGTGAGCCTGTGGCCATTATCAACATTGGCCAAGTTTGAGTTGACTGGCTGTCAGAGGGCTGCTCAGGAGCATGTGAACAGTTAAATCTGCTTCTGTTTCTTACACATTCTTCAAACTAACCTGCTATGGTGAGATTTTTGTCTGGTTGTTGTAAACGGGTTTGTTGTTAAAAGAGTGTGTGAGAAGATAGCAAAGGAGCCAAGAAAGCCAAGGAAAGATGTGGGGAAAATTGGGAACATTGAAAAGTAATACAGATCAGGGTTTTAAGAATTAGGCAAAAGTCTGGGATATGCCTGTTGGTAAGGTGACTGAAAAATGCAACTTTGAATAACAGTATCAAGTGGACTACTGATTACTGGTCTGGCCAACTGGACATCCCCTTTCCCTGAAAGGCTATGTGAATCGCTTCTTGCCTGTTCTCTGCTGAGACTGAAAAGTTATTTCTTTCTTGTCTCTTGTAGAAGGAGAATGTAAAATATTCAAGGCAGGTTCTGCATCTATTATTATCTTCATACACTGTAAATGGGAGCTCGGAGCTCATCTGGGGCCTCAAGGTGCTACTGTAGTACAAAGATTATTACATTCCCTGGTCTGACAGTCCTCTATCTAGGTACCCTTTTAAAGCCCCTCAAGATATGTGTGTGCCCTCTTCTAAGCAGGCACTGAACTGCCAGAAGCTAAAATTACACTCCAGTTGTTTCCTCACAGCATTTGTGCAGAAGCATTGCTCCATCTGTGTGCCCGAGTGAAATTGCCTTATTGTTTGCCCCTGAGGGAGTAGCTGATGAGATCCCCCATGTTATTTTATTAATTTTTTCCCACCCTGTGTCTACAAGTTTACATGGAGGCAGCAGATTATTCTAACAAGTCCCTCAAGCCCTTCCTCAAAGGAGCCTCTTATCCTAACAGATCCCGGTGGATTACAGAAATAGCAATAACTGAGGATCTAAAGAAAGAGAACAATTTCCTGTGCTGATAAGGCAGAAGCCAAATAGCAGCGCCATTGTCTGTTTCACTGTTTATCGCTTGGGCTTTCACAGATATGGCAAGTGGGGGGAGAGGGGGAAATCACTGCTGTTTCTGGTTCAATTTGTTTCTTTAGTGAGGGCGGTGGTGATAATAAATAATTTAAAAGGATAGCTGGGCACTCTGCCTAGGTCACTAAGACCCCCTATGGAGCTTTAACACAGAGTGAGGAGGGAAAAGAGGTATAACATCAACCAGTGGGAATATAGGTTTTGATTACACGGGGAAATTAAACCCAATTAAGATTATCTGCACAGGGAGGGATTAAACTTGATTAACAAATAATTTTAATTAAGTAAAGCACTTGCCCGGCCTCTGTATGCCTGCATTCTTGTTTGACACACACATATCATGTATGCAACACATCTGGAGACAGCAGAGTATTTTCTTGAAACAGACTTAATGGTAGTATTGAGATAGCAGTAGAAGATGGACTAGGATCTGGAAAACTTAGGACCGTATCCCCACTCTGCCATGAAAATGCACTGGATGACCTCAAGCTATCCTGCTGCACAGGGTTGTTGTGAGGATAAAATGAGGAACTGAGCACGTGGAGAGAGGTACTGGGGAGAGTTGCTGCTGACCAGGTGAGGCTATTGTGCTGCCTGGGTGAGGTGATTGCTGGGTAATTGTTGGGAGGATTAAAAAGGGCTGCTCCTCGCCAGAGGCAGGGCTCAGACAACTGAGAGCACGTGGAGAGAGCTACTGGGAAGAGTTGCTGCTGACCAGGTGAGGCTATTGTGCTGCCTGGGTGAGGTGATTGCTGGGTAATTGTTGGGAGGATTAAAAAGGGCTACTCCTCACCAGAGGCGCGAGCCTTTGGCGTGAGCTGAAGGGCGAGAGACAAAGGGCTCTTGGCCTGGGGCTCTTAGCCTGGAGTTCTTGGCCGAGCAATTAGAATCAGTAGATTATATTTCCCTAGTACTTGCACTGCCTAGACATTACAATGGACTTCCAGGACACTCATCCCATCATCTGCAGTGAGTGTGACATGATTGCCTTCCTCCCAGAAGACAAGATGAACTACAGCTGCCCCAAGTGTAAGCTGGTAAGACTTTTGGAGGAAAAGATTAGGGGATTAGAAAACAGAATTATTACTCTGACCCAGAGTAAGAAAGGGGAGGAGTTCATAGACCAGAGCCCTGCTACTTGGAATAAAGAGAATACAACTAGTCCTGAAGAGGATAAGGAGATTGACCACAATAGGGAGCCTCTGCAGACAGTTCGGAAAAAGACTGAATGGCGAAGAGCGAGACAGTTCTCAGGGCCTTTGGAGCTCCAGAATAGTTTTCAGGCCCTTGCAGAGGAGGTGCAAGGGTCAACAAGGGAAGAGGTCCCAAAACACAAAGTCCAAGACAAAGGGAAGAGGCCACGGGGACAGAAGGAAATGGAGTTGAGAAGAAAAAAAAAGGAGAGTACTGGTAATTGGAGACTCCCTGCTAAGAGGAATGGATCGCCATGTGGCTGGGCCCGACCCCCTAACCCGAGAGGTGTGTTGCTTGCCAGGGGCGAAAATTAAAGATGTTTCAGAGTGGCTGCCCAAACTCCTCAAATCTACGGATCGCTACCCATTTGTGATGGTCCATGTGGGAACGAATGAAATGTCCCTGAATACCATCGCTCCTAGTAAAAAAGACTATCAAGATCTGGGGAGGAAGCTCAAGCAAATGGGGGCACAAGTGGTATTCTCTTCAATCTTACCTGTCAAGGGAAGAGGAATGCGTTGGGAGAGGAAGATAATGGAGGTGAATCACTGGCTGCGTAGTTGGTGCCGGCAGGAGAGATTTGGTTTCTGGGACCATGGGATAGGCTTTCTTGAGGAAGGCCTACTAGCACCTGATGGACTGCACTTATCGAAACTGGGGAAGAATGTGTTTGGCAGGAACCTGGGGAGATTCATCAGGAGAGCTTTAAACTAAAGCCACTAGGGGAAGGAGACGATCAACATAGGGAGTGTATGGAAGGAAAACGATCGGAGGCAGCCCAACTGACAAGACCAGCTCATAGGGAACCAAAAGTAAAAGGATTCAGATGTCTTTATACTAACGCCCGAAGCATGGACAATAAAAAGGAAGAGCTGGAACTTCTCATGCTGATGGAAAGGTATGATCTAGTAGGCATCACAGAAACTTGGTGGAATGATTCTCATGACTGGAATGTAATGGTGGATGGATATGAACTGTTCAGAAAAAAACAGAATAGATCGAAGAGGTGGAGGAGTGGCACTGTATGTGAGGAAAGGGCTTACCAGTCAGGAAATTCTAGTGAAGGAGAGCATATCTACAGTGGAAAGCATCTGGGTGAAAATAAGCAAGGGGAAAACAAACAGTGTGGTGGTTGGTGTCTGCTACCGACCGCCTGACCAACGAGAGGATGTGGATGCTGCACTTTGTGAGCAGCTTGAGAAAATATCCAAGCGGCAGGACCTTGTCATCATGGGTAACTTCAATTTCCCAGATGTGTGCTGGGAAACAAACTCTGCGAAGCGTCCTCACTCATGCAACTTTCTGACCTGCCTGGCTGACAATTTCCTTTATCAAATGGTAGATGAACCCACAAGAGGTTCAGCCATACTGGACTTAATACTAACCAACAGGCAAGAGTTGGTGGATGAGGTGAAGGAGGTGGGGACCCTAGGGGGAAGTGACCATGTCCTCATAGAATTCCTTTTGAGATGGGGAGCCAAGGAAGCTTGTAGCCAGACGCGGATGTTGGATTTTCGTAGGGCAAACTCAAACAAGAGCTATTGCATGCTCAATAAATGACTATCCCAGAAAGACGAAAACACTGCAGGAGCTCTAAGAAGCCTATTTGGATGAACAGAGAACTTCAAGAGGAACTAAGAAAGAAAAGGAAAATGTTCAGGAAATGGAGGGAAGGACAGAGCTCTAAAGAAGAGTACCTACAGGTTACTAGGCACTGTAGATCAATCATAAGAAAGGCCAAAGCTGAGAGTGAGCTAAGATTGGCCAGGGAGGCCCATTGTAACAAGAAAAGATTTTTCAGTTATGTGAGGAGCAAACGTAAAGTAAAGGAGGCAATAGGCCCACTGTTGGGTGCGGATGGACAAACTCTAACGGAAGATGCAGAGAAAGCTTAGTGCCTATTTTACATCTGTTTTTTTCCACAGGTCAAAGTGTTTAGGCACATCTAGAGATGGCCATAGCCAAAGGACAGTGTCTGGGTGGCAGGTTAACATGGATAGAGAGGTTGTCGAGAGGCATTTAACTGCACTGGATGAGTTCAAATCCCCTGGTCCGAATGAAATGCACCCGAGAGTACTCAAAGAACTTTCCGGAGAACTTGCACAGCCCTTGTCCATCATCTTCGGAACCTCTTTAAGGACTGGAGATGTCCCGGAGGACTGGAAGAGAGCAAATGTTATTCTGATCTTCAAAAAAGGGAGGAAGGATGACCCGGGAAACTACAGACCAGTGAGTCTGACCTCTGTTGTGGGGAAGATAATGGAGCAGATATTAAAGGGAGTGATCTGCAAACATCTGGAGGACAATTTGGTGATCCAAGGAAGTCAGCATGGATTTGTCTCCAACAGGTCCTGCCAGACCAACCTAGTTTCCTTTTTTGACCAAGTAACAGGTTTGCTGGATCGGGGAAATTCGGTTGATGTAATTTACTTGGATTTTAGTAAAGCTTTTGACAAGATTCCCCATGATGTTCTGATGGATAAGTTGAAGGACTGCAATCTGGATTTTCAGATAGTTAAGTGGATAGGGAATTGGTTAGAGAACCGCACTCAAAGAGTTGTTGTCAATGGTGTTTCATCAGACTGGAGAGAGGTGAGTAGCGGGGTACCTCAGGGCTCAGTGCTCGGCCCGGTACTTTTTAATGTATTTATTAATGATCTAGATGAGGGGGTGGAGGGACTACTCATCAAGTTTGCAGATGACACCAAATTGGGAGGACTGGCAAATACTCCGGAAGATAGAGACAGAGTTCAACGAGATCTGAACACAATGGAAAAATGGGCAAATGAGAACACGATGCAATTTAATAAAGATAAGTGTAAAGTTCTGCATCTGGGTCAGAAAAATGAAAAGCATGCCTACTGGATGGGGGATACACTTCTAGGTAACACTGTGTGTGAACGAGACCTTGGGGTACTCGTGGATTGTAAACTAAACATGAGCAGGCAGTGTGATGCAGCGGTAAAAAAGGCAAATGCCATTTTGGGCTGTATCAACAGAGGCATCACAACAAAATAACAAGATGTCATAGTCCCATTGTATACGGCACTGGTCAGACCACACTTGGAGTACTGTGTGCAGTTCTGGAGGCCTCACTTCAAGAAGGACCTAGATAAAATTGAAAGGGTACAGAGGAGAGCGACGAAGATGATCTGGGGCCAAGGGACCAAGCCCTATGAAGATAGGTTGAGGGACTTGGAAATGTTCAGCCTGGAGAAAAGGAGGTTGAGAGGGGACATGATAGCCCTCTTTAAGTATTTGAAAGGTTGTCACTTGGAGGAGGGCAGGATGCTGTTTCTGTTGGCTACAGAGGAGAGGACACGCAGTAATGGGTTTAAACTTCAAGTACAACGATATCAGGAAAAAATTTTTCACAGAGTAGTTCAGCAGTGGAATAGGCTGCCTAAGGAGGTGGTAAGCTCCCCCTCACTGGCAGTCTTTAAGCAAAGGTTGGATACCCACTTTTCTTGGATGCTTTAGGATGCTTAGGACTAATCCTGCATTGAGCAGGGGCTTGGACTAGATGGCCTGTATGGCCCCTTCCAATTCTATGATTCTATGATTCTATGATTCTATGATTCTATGAAAACCAGGCATATCAAGGCCCTTAATAGAAGAGTAAAGTGTACTGAATAGACTACAGGAGAGGGACTTCAAGGGCCAAACAAATTGTTATGTTTCTCATGATTTGTGCCTGACACTAACCCAATTCCTGTTCCCTGCAGTCACACAACAGCTAAAAGGAATGCTATTTTAAAATATCAGAGTGAGCCCTTTTCAGTGTGGAACTGTGATGTGGGGGAGAAGGGATGCCAGCCTTCAGGTGGGACCCTGGAATTACAGCTCACCTCCAGACTACAGAGATCAGTTCCTGTGCAGAAAATGGATGCATCAAAGGGTGGACTCCATGGCAATGTCCCCCACCGAGGTCTCCGTCCTTCCCTGGCTCTATCCCCAAATCTCCAGTCGTTTCCCAACTTGGATCTTAACATCCAGATGTTCTTGACAGAGCAGTTCCTCAATGAAACAGGCTTCCTCGGGAGGTGGTGGTTTTTCCTACTTTGGAAGTTTGTAAACAGAGGCTAGATAGCCATCTGACAGAAATGTTGATTCTGTGAACTTAGGAAGATTGTAAGTGGGTAGGCAGAAGGATTTGTGTCTGACCTTTCTTGCATGCCCAGGGAAATGCTGATCACTATTTTGGGGTCAGAAGGTGAATTTCCTTCCAGACCAGACTGGCCAGGGATTCTATTTTTGGGAGGATGGGGCATCATCTGGACATGAAATTGGGGTCACTGTGGTTGGACAGGTAGTTGTGAATTTCCTGCATTCTGCAGGGGATTTGACTAGATGACCCTAGCGATCCCTTCCAACTCTATGATTCTACGATTTTATGATTTTGCAACCCTACCCCCATCCTTTGCCAGTGGCCAGAGGGAACTGGCAATCAACCCCAGCTGTTTTCATAAGCTTTGGAGTGGCATGTGCTCTACTCCGAATACTTCATATACTGTTTGAGAGTGATGTAACTACCTCCCTGACAGGGCATTTCAGCTTCTCAAAATGGCAAACAGGGAAGACAGGAACCCCTTCCCCCCTCCCATACTATCAGTCCAAATGGAAAAGGGGCTCCCTCAGATCTTTAAAATGTCCTTGCTTGGATCTGCTGTGTGACTGCAAGGAATACACGTTGGCTCACAGGTACCCAGGCACAGCTTGACAAAACAGGAATGTCTGGTTTTGCTCCAAGAGGAGTGGAAACGCTGGAGCTGTCACTGTCAGAGGTAACAAGGGGAAAATAATAAGGTGCCCTGAGGATTCTGAGATAGCCCTGGCTGATGGGCTCCCTGCAACAAATAGCTCTATGAGTCAGCCAAGACAACAGTGTTATTGATTTGTTTTTCAAAATTCTATCTCAATTCTAATTACACCTGTAGTGGTTTCCAGTGTTTGATAAAACTCTGCAATGCAACACAGAAAAGAACAACAGTAGAGTGAGCCACAGAAATACAGCCCCAACGAGGACTGTACAAATCAGCACATCAGACCAGTCAAATACCCAATCACTGGGAGGGTACCATCACTGGAGGGTTGGGGGGGGGGAGGATCACCTGGCAAATGTCTGATGAAGTAGAACAAAACCAAACCATGTTAACCAGTCTGCACAACCGAACCAGAAAATGTTCGACATGACTCCTCTCTGGGAAGCTTTTCCATAGGCTGGAGTCTATTGATGTTGCTTTTACTGAGCCTCCCTGAAGCAGAGAATCTCTAACAAGAACTGTTGAGTTGAGCAGTGTTTGTCTATATGGGGAAAGGCAGTCCATAGGGGGAGAGATAAGTGTGAAGTTATGAAGAGCTCTGAAGATCAAAATTATACAGAACTGAATGCTCAAAGAAATAAGTATCCAAAGCAACAGCTGTAAAATATAGGTTACATTGATATGATGCCCATGACCAACCAAAATGCAAGTGGCCATACTTTGCACAAGTTGAAGATTCTGTGTTACCTTCAAGGGCAACCCCACGACATGTTACAGCAGTCTAATTGGGAAGTTACACGGGTGAAGAACATTTTGGCCAGATCAGCAGCACTAAATTTTCTCTTGGCATGCAGCACTGTATGTTCTACTGGCATACAGCTCAGCAGGTAATCTGAGCATTTTCTCATGCCAGCAGAACAGAAGAAGAAAATAACCCCTGAGAACTCTGTTGAGTACCCTATTTTAGAATGTTTCTGAAGTGTTCTACTCAAAGCTGGAGCTGTCAGCCACAACGTAATGTGCCATAGGCCAACATGCATTTCTTTGTAATCAGCAACAGTATGAGCCATGGATAGCCATGGAGGACTCACAGCCTACTAACAACCGACCTTGCCCTAAAAATGTTGCATCATGCTCAATGGATGTTTGAGTATTCAAAGGAGGCAATGTTGTTGTTTAAATTAAAACGCTTTGGAAAGCGCTAGAGTGGGAGAATCATGACAGTGGCTGCTGCCTACACAAACCCATTAGCATCCACTCTGCACAGCCTTCCTCCTCCTCCAGCTCTGCTCATTAAGAGGCGCTTCTTCCCTTTCAGCTTTTATCAATACCCCAAAGCCTGTGACAGAAGGTCCCTAAATGCAACTTGCTCAGCATCACATTATTAGTAATATTTCACTTTTTAATTAAATTTTATTAAGCAATTTCAGAAAGTGATTTTTCAGTATTTTGCAAATTTGTTTTAGAGCAATAGGCATATCAAAATTGCAAAATATACTACATGTGCTATAATACTTAACCCAGTCTGAAATCATCAATTAAAGTTTAGCAAAAGACAGAGAGGGAGGAGGAATATAGCACATCCAACTTTCACTGTTCCCTACTATCCCATTCTGGCTTGTATTAATACAACTTAAAATACAGAAATACATTGAAGTGGAAGTTCAGACCCCAGAAGCCCTGGGCTAAGGGAATGCAGATCTTTCTGAGTTCCCTTAGTCTAGTGGTCCCCAACCCCTGATCCGGAGACTGGTACCGGTCTGTGAATCAGTTTGTACCGGGCCGCGGCTCCTCTTCATCCTCCTCCCCGGCTGCTGCCTCAGGGGCTGCCCTGCCACTCTGCCACTGGCTCACTTTTGGTGCTCTGTAGTGGCTGCCATGTCTGAGTCTCCCCCTCGGCATGGAACTGCACAGCTGCTGCTGGCAGCGCCCCCCAGTGGGTGGCAGGAAGTCAGGGGTGCCGGTGGGAAAGCAAGTGGAGCAGGGGCTCAGGCGGCGGTGACGTCCCTCGGCAAAAGACTACCCCCCCGGGCCTCAGTAAAATTGTCAAGCATTGACCAGTCCCCAATGATAAAAAAGGTTGGGGACCACTGCCTTAGTCAACTGCGGGGGCCAACAGGGCTTGTCTCATGGCAGGTCTGTGTGGCCCTGTTCTACACTGGCCCAGAGGGGGCAAGGAATGCTCCAGTCAGCTTCACAGCATTTTGCTGTGCTGAGGGGTGGACTGGGGCATTCATTTTTATTTTGCAGGAATCTTGCAAAATTACCACCCCCGTGCCACCCCCCCCCCTCCACATGGCAGAACTAATCTGATTCTGCTTCATTTCCCAGGGGAACGTATTTCAGTGGGACACCAGGTGTCTGGCTGAAATGTGTCCCTTGTGCAGACACAGACTGCTACAGAGCATGCAGCTCCATAGGAACGCACCACTGGTGGCCCAGTGCGGCTGTTGCTGTGTAGAATTGGCCTCAGTGAGTAACTGTGGTATCAATTCAGTGATAACCACAAGCATAATTGCTTTAAAGGGATTAGACATTCTCATGGAGCATAGGTCCGTCAGTAGCTACTAGCCATGATGATTAAAGGGAATCTTCATAGTCGGACTAATTAAATGTCTGAATGCCAGTATTAGGAGCTAACATCAGGAGAAGGCCTTGGCCTTTATGCTACCTTTGTCTGCTCTCCAGGACAACTAATTGGCCACTGTGTGAAACAGGATACTAGACTAGATGAACCACTGGTCTGATTCAATAGGGCACTTTTTAATGTGGTTATTCCTATCTTGATTTGTTTTAATTGTTTATCTTTTTTTTAACTTGCTTAGTAGGTTTATTCAGGATTGCAGTTGTTGGATTTTTTTTTTGTTATGTAGTAAAAAGTTTCCCTTCCAATAGCATCTGCATTAATTTATTATGAGTCAGAAATGGGATTTCATTGTCCACTCTAACATAAAGATGAAGATCCTAAGAAGAAGAGTGGCCTGTAATTGCCTGGATGACCTTTACAAATTCCTGCTCAAAGGTCTTAATATGACCACCAGATTCTGCATAACCTTTCTAGTACAACCACATTCAGATTTAATGGTATGCTTAATCTGAATTGGAGTACCATCTAGATATAAATTTTATCTGTTCTCTTAAATCTGATTACAAATTGATAACTTGGAATTAATGTTCAGGTTCTCCATTCTTTCACCTGCATCCACATTTTTACCCACATCACTATGGTTAAACCTGACATTGTTTTATGTTACGATAACATTCATTGATGGCAATACCTGATCTCAAATGATCTTCAACAGGTATAGTTTATCTGTGAAAGTGTGCTACATTATAAAGAAAGCCAGCCCAGTGCAAGGACCAGAACATTGCACAAGACACCCAACCAGTCACTGAAAATACCAAACTATCAGGGCTGCCTTGGACAGCAGATGATAAGCATGGTTTGTGATGGTGATGCCTCCCAGTTGATCAGATTCCGATAAGTCACAGAGTCTCTCATAGCTTGTTGGAATTTGATGGCATAGGCACGGAGAGAATGTATGTTCCATTCCTCTTTTGGATTTTTCCCAGGATTTTATCCATGCTTGTGCTGCTTCCAGTGGGCTCCTACAGGCTCTGTAAATGTTCCAACCTGTATGAGACACACAGAGCAAGCCATAGTTGCTAGGAGCCACTGGGAGCACTTGGGAACAGGTGTGGCTCTCCAAGTTGTGTTCTGGGAGACAGGCCATACTCTTACTGCTTGGAGTGATAAAATGAGTAGTGAGAAGATGTTGGAAAAAGTTAATTGGACATCCTGTGTCTTGCTGATTATAAGATATGGCTTGTTTGATTCAAATACCTGTGTAATTTAAGATGGTACTGTCTATTTAAAAGATGCTCACATCTCGGTCCTGCTGAATAAAGAAGGTACACACTTAAGGTGTCAAATATTTTGCCATACACAGTACATTCAGCCTCATTGCAGTTCTGCAGTTAGATAGTGTCATGGTTAAAAAGGAAGAGAAGGATGCCAGTATTTTAAATAAACAAATATTGTTCCCGTTTTATTGATGTCTAAATAGGCCAACTACAACTGAGCTGGGAGTACACATCATGAAGGTGCAAGCCTAACACTCTGACCATGCAGCTTCATGTGAGAAGGCAGGATATAGGTACAGGTACACTGCCTTTGTTGTGTTCATTTCTAGCCTCTTTGCTGGCACACGTGTACTGGTCCCAGGTTTACACCAGTAAGGCATTACCAGGGTGCTATGCTGGCATAGCTCCCAGTTATGCTGGTGGGGGTTTTACCAGCTTAGTTGCTATTCCAGGCTATATAAGTGTGGGTCTAGGCTTGTGTCCTTAATAGCTGTGTGGCTCTCATTTTAATGCATCTGTTGTTGTTAGGTTAAGACTTCTGAATGTGAAAACTATTTATACATGCAGAGAAGGGTAATACAAGGATATGCCCTTAAAAGCACCACCTTTGTTTTCTTTCTCCTACTGATCATAATCTCCCTCTTGTGTCCTAACCTTCTACTTGTTATAGGCAAACTGCTCAAGATTATTAACTTTCTACATTTTATAGAGTCTCAAGTATGAATGGGCACAAACTAGGAAAATGTGGTTCATTTCAAGGTTGTGGTTCATGGCATGCCTGGTTTGTGAGTCACAAACTGTTATGAACTTTTAGGAGCTAAATTAACTGATCCATGAGGTTTGTGACATGGTAGAATAATTTTCCAGTGTGGCAGAGACACCAAACCCGCAGGAGATCTTCAGCTGATTTGCCTTTACTTGGCCTCAAAGTTTGGTGAGGACATGAATGACTAATTCCTTGTTATGGCACCACAAGAAGGTGACCCTATCCTCCTTTGTTTCCAACTTAGAATAAACACATCAAAAGAAGCAGCACTACCACCAAGGGCAATAGAAGCCTAGCAAAAAATAATCAAAATCTCAGAGAATCTCTGGGGAGGGGGGCATTTTTGAAAGTCCAGCAGAACCAGCACCGCCATAGCAGTGCAAACCCAACTGACTAAGGTCAAACCAGATAATCTCTACAGTAGAAACTGAAGGAGGGCATGTCCAGCAGGAACCAGTGCCACTGTGGCAATGCCAACTCAACAGGACAGATGTCTCAGGCAGAATCACACCAGACACGGGTGAGGGTGTTGCAAGCCCAATAGAACCAATGCAATATACTTGTGCTCAACAGAACCCAGTGAAATGTGGCAATACTAGCTAAACAGGACAAATGCAAATCATACAATCATAATCAAAGAAAGAACCAGTGCAATATATAGAGTGCCAAGCAGTACCAGTGTGATCACAGAGTGCTCGGCAGTACCCAGTGTCAATATGGCAATGCCATCTCAGCAGTACTGATGTCAAACTCAATATCACAATCCAAGCATGGGAGGTGTTGGAAGCCCAGTACAACCAGTACAACCAGTACAACCAATGTACTAGTGCCCAGCAGAACCTGTCACCAATATGGCAATATAAGCTCAACAAGACTGATGTCAAAGACAGAATCACAATCCAAGCAAGGGATGTTGGAAGCCTAGCAGAGCCATTGCCATTGTGGCAATGCCATCTCAGCAGTACTAATGTGAAGCACAAAATTACTATGCAAGCAAGGGACAAGTTGCAAACACAGTCTAACTAGTTCAGTGTACAGAATGTCTGGCAGAATCCAATGCCCCGTGACAATGCAAGTTAAAGTGGACTAATGTCAAAGAAGATAATCCCTGTAGTATGACCTGAAGGCAGGGGATATTTTTTCATGCCCAGCACAACCAGTTCAGTGTTCAGAATGCCCAGAAGAACCCAGTGCCATTGTGGCACTGCAAGCTTAAAATTATAGATTTCAAAGCAGAATTACAAGAAATCCAAGGTGGAGGGGGTGTTTCTCTACATCTTCCTTCAGCTGTGGTGCCCCAAACTGAACACAGTACTTCAAGTGAGGTTTTACTAGAGCAGGGTAAAGTGGTAGCATTGCCTCACATGTTCTGGACACTAAATTTCTTTTAATACAATTCAAAATCCCATTTGCCTTTTTAGTCACCAAGTCACACTGCTGACTCATGTTCAGTGTATTGTCTTCTAAGACCCCCATATCCTTTTCACATGTACTACTGCCAAGACAAGTCTCACACATCCTATAGTGATGCATATTATTTTTCCTACCTAAATGAAGAGTACATTTATTACTATTGAAATTCATTTTAGCCCAGTTTTCTAGCCTGTTAAGATCATCTGGTATTCTGATTCTGTCTTCTGCTGTGTTT
The DNA here is from genome assembly GCF_049243985.1 of Paroedura picta. Taxonomy (NCBI): domain Eukaryota; kingdom Metazoa; phylum Chordata; class Lepidosauria; order Squamata; family Gekkonidae; genus Paroedura; species Paroedura picta. Next base: position 95,803,506 of record NC_135372.1, on the reverse strand, counting down.
GCTACGCCTCCCAGTTTAGTGTCATCTGCAAATTTAAGAAGCACCGCCTCTATTGCTTCATCTAAATCATTTATACATATGTTGAACAACACAGGGCCCAGGACTTGATTTGTAGACTGCATTAATTCCCTCACTTACATATTATAATTAACTGTGAGGTTATGCTGTTTATTAGGGTTGCCAACAACTTGGCAAAAAATTTCCCGTTCCCTTAAATGATGCTAAATGGGATGTTATTTACCTTCTGGCTTTGAAAAGCTTCACCTGCCCGTTTCAACACATTGGTAGTGGAAAGTGCTGTCAAGTTGCAGGTGACTTATGGCAATCCTATAAGATTTCCAAGGTAAAACATGAACAGAGGTGGTTTTCCATTATCTGCCAGTATGTAACAACCCTGGACTTCTTTGGAGGTTCCTCATAAAGTAGTAACCAGGGCTGACTCAAGCTTAATATCCAAGATCTGATGTAGTCATTCAGGTCAAGGTGCATTAATTCTCAATTAAAGGCATGGGAGATTTCCCCCCTCCATGTTGTTTTCCTCCAGAGGAAAACCCCAGTTTGTATATAAACAGTACAGGGTAGCTGTTGCAATGCAGCAATTTCTTATAACTTTCTCTTCAAAGAGCTTTACTTTATTATAGTTTTCATCACCTTATGCCCTGGCTCTGTTCCCTTGAGTCATTGTCATCTTATCTTGTCTTGATTAGGGAGGTTATAGCTCTCCAATGAATATACTGCAGAAGGTAGAATGAAACTTTGTCTCCTGTTAGCAATTTGAAGTACACATCACCTAGAACACATCTTTCCTCCAGGAAAATTTAGTTGTAGGCATACTATTTTTGTTTCCAAAAGAGAAAAAATATGGGAAATGATTCATCAAAAAAAAATCCCATCAGCCTACAGAACAATTCTGTTATTAAACTTGGCAGGTTCTCATCCTGAACACTACTACATTTTGACTGCTTCTCTATTCTATTATTTCTCTTTAAAACATTATAAAAGCCAAGATATGTCAAATGGTTCTAGCTCATTTTTTAGCAAAAGAGAAGCATTATATTAAACCCACCTTACATTCACAACAATCCTGTGAGGCAGGTTAAGTTTAAAAAATGTGCAATGTAGTCTATTTCAAGGCTGATTTTTTTCCTGGTAGGACTCTTGTGCCTGTAGCAGCTATGCAACATCTAGAAACTCAGAAGCCAACAACCTCTACAAACCAGGAGAAATATTATGTGTTAGATTTCTATTTGTCGAGCAGCCTAGAGTTGTCAGACCCCTGGTGGAGGTGCATGGCTTCTGCCACCAGAGACCACCACCTTGCTGCTAATCAGTTGGCAGGCAGGGGAGTTACCTAGAAAAACAGTAAGCCTAGCTGATGTTGCACTGAAATGTTTATATCACTTCTGATGTGATCCAGAAATGACATTATGAGTTCAGGGCAACACTGTGGTATTTGAGCAAAAATTCTATGATAGAAGTAAAATTTATCATAGAGTTATGCCCCAATTCCAGAGCATCTCTCTGATGTTGCTGCATGATGACATTACTTCTGAGTCACACTGAAAGTGGCGTAGATACCTTGCCACTCCTGGTATGCCTCTCCATCCCCACTGGTTGCCATGAGGTACCTGACAATCTTAACAGGGAACCATCTCAACTTGCTGCCACACAAAAGTACAGAGCATCTTACTTTGACAGTTCTACATTCTTCTTTCAGCTCTGGAGTACTGCAAATGGTGAGGGGGTCTTTTGACTTCTTTGGGCCATTTTTGCCAGTAGAAATAACCACAAGGCACTCTAATTTCCCCTTTCTCTGGCTCTATATGACTCTGAGCAAAAAAAGGGGGCAAACAGGGTGCCCCTGTGGTCATTTCTACTGGCAAAAACAGTGCTGCGGGGAAGGGGGAAGCCACGAGTCTCTCCTCTCCCCTGTCAACTTTCCAGAGCTAAATGGGGCAAGAGAGCACTGTAAGGTATCCTGTTCTTCTGTGTGATAGCAAGTCAGATGTGTCCTGACCTATGTAGGATGTAATGTCTAGTTTGAGCCTAAGTCAGGAGGAAATGAAATGATACGTTCCATTTGCTCCCAGGTTATTTACCACCTCATTACCATCTTGCTGAGCTTTATGTGCAGCTAAAGTCTAAACCCAGACTTGATAAATTGCTTTTTCATTGCCCACTAGTGGCTTGGGTGCCAATGTGGGAGGCATGGGGGAGGAAGAGCACCAGTGCATTTATACCAATTCGGCTTAAAACTAGAAATGACATAGGAGATACTCTAGCATTTCTCTATGATTGATATCTCTCTACCCCTTCCCCATCTTGAGATAAATTTTCCCTCCAAAATGAAGCTCACTGTCCCAGTTACTGTTTGATCTCTTTGGTTTTATTCAGCTCTGAGAGCTTCTGGGAAAGTGTATAGCCACCATTACTTCAAAACCGCTTTGTCAGAATGGCACGGATTTTATTTACAAAGAGGGGAAGGGTACTTGATTTATTCAGTTTATTTATTATTAGATTTTTATACTGCCCTCCCATATGGCTCAGGGAGGTTGGAATGAGGAATCAATTAACCTTCAAGAAATCAGCTTCTAGTACTTAGTTGCAGGCTTTTCTTTTAGGTAATGGAGCAGATATTAAAGGGAGCGATCTGCAAACATCTGGAGGACAATTTGGTGATCCAAGGAAGTCAGCATGGATTTGTCTTCAACAGGTCCTGCCAGACCAACCTGGTTTCCTTTTTTGACCAAGTAACAGGTTTGCTGGATCGGGGAAATTCGGTTGATGTCATTTACTTGGATTTTAGTAAAGCTTTTGACAAGATTCCCCATGATATTCTGATGAATAAGTTGAAGGACTGCAATCTGGATTTTCAGATAGTTAAGTGGATAGGGAATTGGTTAGAGAACCGCACTCAAAGAGTTGTTGTAAATAGTCTTTCATCAGACTGGAGAGAGGTGAGTAGCGGGGTACCTCAGGGCTCGGTGGTCGGCCCGGTACTTTTTAACATATGTATTAATGATCTAGATGAGGGGGTAGAGGGACTACTCATCAAGTTTGCAGATGACACCAAATTGGGAGGACTGGCAAATACTCCGGAAGATAGAGACAGAGTTCAACGAGATCTGAACACAATGGAAAAATGGGCAAATGAGAACAAGATGCAATTTAATAAAGATAAGTGTAAAGTTCTGCATCTGGGTCAGAAAAATGAAAAGCATGCCTACTGGATGGGGGATACACTTCTAGGTAACACTGTGTGTGAACGAGACCTTGGGGTACTCGTGGATTGTAAACTAAACATGAGCAGGCAGTGTGATGCAGTGGTAAAAAAGGTGAATACCATTTTGGGCTGTATCAACAGGGGCATTACATCAAAATCACAAGATGTCATAGTCCCATTGTATACAGCACTGGTCAGACCACACCTGGAGTACTGTGTGCAGTTCTGGAGGCCTCACTTCAAGAAGGACGTAGATAAAATTGAAAGGGTACAGAGGAGAGCGACGAAGATGATCTGGGGCCAAGGGACCAAGCCCTATGAAGATAGGTTGAGGGACTTAGGAATGTTCAGCCTGGAGAAAAGGAGGTTGAAAGGGGACATGATAGCTCTCTTTAAGTATTTGAAAGGTTGTCACTTGGAGGAGGGCAGGATGCTGTTTCTGTTGGCTGCAGAGGAGAGGACACGCAGTAAAGGGTTTAATCATCAAGTACAATGATATAGGCTAGATATCAGGAAAATAATTTTCACAGTCAGAGTAGTTCAGCAGTGGAATAGGCTGCCTAAGGAGGTGGTGAACTCCCCCTCACTGGCAGTCTTCAAGCAAAGGTTGGATACACACTTTTCTTGGATGCTTTAGAATGCTTAGGGCTGATCCTGCATAAAGCAGGGGGTTGGACTAGATGTCCTGTATGGCCCCTTCCAACTCTATGATTCTATGATACTATGATTCTGTTACAATGTCCTTACAGAGAGATTTCTTCAAGGTGTTTATACCAAAACCACTGACTTCTGGAGTGACTAGAGCTCTACCTCACACGCACATATCTAAGGGACTACACCCTGATTTCCCCTCTCTAACTAGGCAGGGTTCTTCCTTCTCTTCCTCAGTAGGAGTAACCTTTCACTTTGGCCGGATTTGGGAGTAACCATCTGACTACCCACGTTCTCACTGCCAAACAACTGCTCTAGTTGCCGAGGCACTATGAGGTTTAGCACTCAATAGAAAACTCTGCCTTCTCTTCAGATAAGTGTTTAAGCTAAATTAGGTCAGAATCAGAATCAGACCTCTATCAGACCAGTTGCAGACTGAACTCCAAGGGCCATTCTGCACCAGGATCAATGTTGCAAATTGGTTTCAGAATGAAAAAACGCCATTTTAAATAGTGGAATTCGTCGTTATGCATACCTGCCTTTGTAGTGGAATCCAGTTGCGTTTCTATAGTTTCCTACAGGTTTCCGGTCTCGGCAAAAATCGCTATCCAGGAAGTGATATTTGCCGAGCTTTGTCCCGCCCCTGGCTGTCAATCAAACGAGCAGCCAGTGAGCGGCCGTTATCATGCTCCCGAAAAGTTCCTTTCCCTTTAAGGCAAGTTAAAAAAAAACACACACATTGCAACGAATCTGCGTTGATTCATTGCAACGGAGAGACCCATCTAGCTAGCAGGTGGCGTGTGAGCTTCCGTTTCATCATTGCCATGCTCCCCCTGAGTGAAAAAACCCCACCCCCTCCCCCCGTGCACGGGCGCAATTTTCGGCCGAAAATAAAGGGAAAAATAAAGGGAAAATAAACCAGCAAACGGGGCTGTGTGGTGCTTGGTGACTTAAAACAGAGGGACTGCAGCCGGGGAAGCCTCGCTGGGTAAATGAAGGCTCACCGGTTCGTTGTGCTCCGCTCGCTCCGAGAAAAAAAAATGGCGATCGCTTCACCGGAATATCAGAGGAGAGAGGCAGGGGGAGGGTCTTTGCTGAAACCGCAACAATGGTAATGCACAGGTCTTTTTCGCTAGTGTTGCAGATTGGTTGCAGGAGTGTAGTGCTTTCCGGAGGGTGAATCCACTTTTTGGGATTTCCCTGAAAGCGCTACAACGAAGCGCTTTTTGCGGATCGGTTTCAGGAGTGTGGCAGATTGTCTACGACGTTGTGCATAGCCGCATTTTTGTAGCGATTACAATTTGCCACACTCCTGCTACAAAGAATCGGTGCAGAATGGCCCCAAGTCTTATTTTCAGTCCACAGCCAGTATAACAACTGCCACAGAGCTGTGGCTTGTCAGTCGCAGGGCTCAGAGCAACCTGTAGCCCTGGCTCTTTCTACCTAGTGATTTTTAACCCTTCACTCACTGCTACTGTTGTTTCGGTACTTAGAGCCTCATTTTCTAATCACAGTCTCACATGTCACTTTTGACTTTAATTGATACTTACTGTGGTTCCATCCCCCTTTCATCCCATGCTGCTTCCATTAAATTGCTGGTTGTAATCTGATAACTCTACTACCCCTTTGAGGAGACAAGGGTCTTTTCTGCATGTGTAGGATAATGCACTTTCAATGTACTTTTGCAGCTGGAGACAGGAAAATCTACTTCTTAAGTGCATTGAAAGTATATTAAATTTGTTATTGTTGTTATGTGCGAAGTCGTGTCCGACCCATCACGACCCCATGGACAATGATCCTCCAGGCCTTCCTGTCCTCTACCATTCCCCGGAGTCCATTTAAGTTTGCACCTACTGCTTCAGTGACTCCATCCATCCACCTCATTCTCTGTCGTCCCCTTCTTCTTTTGCCCTCGATCTCTCCCAGCATTAGGCTCTTCTCCAGGGAGTCCTTCCTTCTCATGAGGTGGCCAAAATATTTGAGTTTCATCTTCAGGATCTGGCCTTCTAAAGAGCAGTCAGGGCTGATCTCCTCTAGGACTGACCGGTTTGTTCGCCTTGCAGTCCAAGGGGCTCGCAAGAGTCTTCTCCAGCACCAGAGTTCAAAAGCCTCAATTCTTTGACGCTCGGCCTTCCTTATGGTCCAACTTTCGCAGCCATACATTGCAACTGGGAAGACCATAGCCTTGACTAAACGCACTTTTGTTGGCAGGGTGATGTCTCTGCTTTTTAGGATGCTGTCTAGATTTGCCATAGCTTTCCTCCCCAGGAGCAAGCGTCTTTTAATTTCTTTGCTGCAGTCCCCATCTGCAGTGATCTTGGAGCCCAGGAAAATAAAATCTGTCACTATCTCCATTTCTTCCCCTTCTATTTGCCAGGAATTGAGAGGGCCGGATGCCATGATCTTTGTTTTCTTGATGTTGAGTTTCAAGCCAACTTTGGCACTCTCCTCCTTCACCCGCATCAACAGGCTCTTTAGTTCCTCTTCACTTTCCTCTTCACTTTCTGCCATTAGTATAGTATATTAATTATTAGTATATTATTAGTATATTAATTAATGTGTGTGAAATGGGCCAAGGTCTTTGCAAAAGTAGTAAAAGTGAAGCTAGGATCCAGGCCTGCTGCTCTTTGTGTCACAAATCCTGCAGCTGCCTAAAACTGCTTCAGTTTTTATGGCCATTTATTTGACAAAGATCTACATTTCCTTTATTTTATTTTTTTAGGAGACAGAGTTTGCTAATCTTTGACGACAGCAGAGAAAGGGGGGGAAAGACCTTCCCTCCAAGTGAAACATGCTCCTGTTCAACACAACTAGCAGGTTACTCAAGCCATAGCCTTTAGCATGCTTCTTTGGTTATATAACCTAATGTAATAGTTCCTTTTCTAAGTAAGTAATATTCTAGGACGTGCAGAGGCAAAGGATGTCAGAGTTCCTAAACCTTCGAATAAAAGTTTGTAATGCAGGGGTGAGAAAGACTTCCTTGTTCTGTGCAACAAGAAAAGAAGTGTTCCCCTCTCCTTTAGTGAAAGCAACAATAGGAATATGATTCAGATTCACAGCCTTCCACTTGTAGGCTTAGGAGACTCCCCCAAGGCTTGAGGATTTATGGTTTCTGAGTCAGTTTACCGTCCCCAAATCCCACTGCTTTTGAGAGTGGCAGAATACATTTAAATCAACAGGAGGAAAATGAAGCACACCATGTATTCTGAACTACTAAATACAAAGGGCCAATTCATAGAAAATGTTGTGATGTGATTATGTGCTCAGCCATCCAGTCAAACTGATTGCGTGACACCAGCAATAACAACACTAGCAATCATGCAGGGCCCACTTGCTAATCTGAACAATACTGCCCGTGACCTGTTTGGAGATGTAAATTCCCAACAAATTTTGAAACCGTGGAGGAAAAAACAACAAGAGGTGGCGGCTAAGCCTTAGCCGCTAAGGGTCAGAAAAAAATTGGTCAGTATATGCAAACCTTACCATTCTTATCAAATGTAATTTGAAGGACATAATGACTAATTTTGTAGTTATATAAAATTGTACTGTTCTGAATATTTATACATTTTAACGCATAAGCGCCATAATCTTGTTCAATACAATTGCAAATTTACCCAGTGGTAAGATGATACAAACTTCTGCACCTTTTTTCCTACGTTTCAGTTTTTGTAATTTGAAAAGTAGGAATAAAATGTTGAAAAACCAAACATTTTGTAGTTAACAAATTATTTATTATTTGGATGTAGAAACAGTTTTCATACCATCAAAGCATTAAGGGTTATTAACAGACTGGGATAAATCTAACAGCACTGAATATGAACAAATTGAAAGTAAATCCTAAAAAGCCAGAGGTGATACTAGTTTGGAAGGAAGAGGTCTTGAAGGACATAGTTATCCCCACTTTTGATGGAGCTCAACTGACCTTTGCACATCCAGTTAAAAACCTCGGGATCATACTGGTTCCAGCTTTATTACCGGAGAAGAATGTAAATGTAACAGCAGCAACAAAAAAAGAGAGTTTCTACCAACTCAGCCTAGACCATAAGATGGTCCTTTACCTTGGGACAACTGACCTGGACCTCCATCATGGTAACATTGAGACTAGGTACACTGTACTTTGGTCTCTCCTCAAAATTATCTTGGAAACTCCAGCTGGTACAGAATTCCATGGCTTGGTTGAATGAATGAGCATGCATATTACTCCCATTATGCAGAAGTTCCATTGGCTGCCCATCTGTTGGCAGTTTAATTATGATGATAATTTTATTCATATAACCCACCCTTCTTTGTGTGAAGTATATTTGGCTTTGGCCCTCTTATTCCTGGGACTGCCGCTCTCCATATGTTGCACCATGAAAACTTTGCTCAAGTCATCAAGTGCCAACATGCAAATGAGCGAAATCAACAACAGCCCACACATGTGTTGTCTCCATTGTGTCTCCTGTTTTGTGGAATAGATTTCATGAGGAGGTCAGGAAAGCTCCCACTTTCCTGACTTTCCACAAACTATGCAAAACTGAACAATTCTGTAAAGGTAATAAGGTTGCACTGTACAAAATGCTTTTACAAACTTAATTACAGAGATTATTAGGGACTGCAATCTATAGTGCTGTGCATATCTTATTGTGAGTAAGCTCCTTTTCATGTAATTTCTGTACCACCTAATGTGTCAGTTCTTTCTGGAGTTCCAGACTTCCAAAAATCCTTATTGAATGTCCCATTTTGTTGATTGTACTGTGTTACTTTGTGTAATCTGTTTTGAGTCTCTGTGAGAAAGGCAGATTATGCATACATACATACAAATTCAAAACTGAGCACTTTGATGTTGTATTAGCATCATATACTCATTATGATATTAACAGACAAAACAGATGCAAGTGGATAGCCATGGTCTGAAGCAATAGAACAAAGTTACAGTGCCCCCCTTAAGACAAAGTTAATTTTATTCAAGATATATAAGTTTCCCATTTCCTCAAATACAATGAAATGGGAATTACAAGTCCAATCATAGAGGGTGAGAAGTAAATTAACATGCAGCATGATGAAGATGTTTAAAAGATTCACATCCCACAGTTAGGAATACATCTGCCCACTAATCTCCAATCTTGTCATATTTATTTCCTTCACTGTGTTTTTTCCCGAAATTTAATCCAAACAAATGGTAACCTTTTAAACTAAGCTTGTTATTCCTGCTTGGTCCTTGAATCGGAGGAAGTGTGCATACAGAAGGTTTAAATGGCTTGAACCTCAAACCTAACTGAACAAGGTCTGGGAAGCGTTTGAGGGAATTGCTTCCTCTGAGCCTGGGCGTGGGGGAATATGAATCAGCAAAATTTGTGAAGAATTTAGGGTTGTGAACCAGTTCATACCCATTCCTAATGTCCACTTATGCAATTGGTTCCCTTAAATGTGTGCACAGTAAACAAATTGGTGCTGCTTCTCACTCAAATTTTCCAACAGTATTTGATTCTGCTTTATTTTCCACTCTTGAATTTCAGTCACCCATGGTCATCAGCATTTTTTAAAGATGTGTGATTAATTTCTCCCTGGATAATTGCCAGCTTGGTGTAGTGGTTAGGAGCATGCATTTCTAATCTGGCGAGCCAGGTTTGATTCCCCACTCCTCCTCCTCCACATGCAGCCAGTTGGGAGACCTTGGCCTCACCACAAAGCTGTTCTGACTGAGCAGTAATATCAGGTCTCTCTCAGCTTCAGCTGCCTCACAGGTTGTCTGTTGTCTGTTGTCTGTTGTGGGGAGAGGAAAGGGAAGGTGACTGTAAGCCGCTTTGAGACTCCTTCAGGTAGAGAAAAGCGGCATATAAGAACCAACTCTTCTTCTTCTTGCATAAAAGCTTTCAATTCCTCTTCAGCATTTGTAGTTGAGCTGTACACTTAAACGATGGTTATGCATATAGGCTTTCCATGAAGTCTGATTGATATTATTCAGTTAGATTTTGCATTAAACCCTGTGAGTTATATATGCATACATGCATATGTTTCTGATTGTGAAGCTTGTATTATAGAAAAGTTTCCCTCCCTGACCTCAAACACACCTGAATGTACATTGCTTCTTTTTTTTTTGTACCTAACTTATGACCTTTTTTTTTTTTTTGCAGAGTCACCACTGGTACCTTGCAGACAGGGTTTGGAAATTCCAGATTTGGAACTTCCTGGAGGTTTGAGGGCAGAGCTTGGGGAGGGAAGATGGTTTATGATGGATGAAATCGTATAGATTCCAACCTCAGAAGCTGCCATTTCATCCAGGGGAATGGATCTGTATCGTCCAGAAGTCAATTGTAATTGTGAGAGAACTCCAGTCTTCGCTTGGAGATTGACAGCTCTACCTGCAGGGACTGTTACAGACTGTGGGGAGAGATAATTTTTGCAGAATGAAACTTACTCACTCTTTGGTTAATGATGGGGGGTGGGATGTGCATACCAGTCCTGGGGTGAGCTTCTGTGCTCTTATTAGCAAGATCTAAGATGGATCTCATTTTCTAGAAAAGTCAAATTAAACTATGGATCTTGCATGTCTTTACTCAGTCAAAGAGAGGGAGGGGGAAACCAATGGCCAAATTAGAACGATGGCTTGTAATTTGGAGAGTTGAAGGATTATACTGCCCTGCCACATCACTTTGATTAGGCAAAATGAAGCGAGCTTCCCATTCTGTTACTATCTGATTTACACGTCCCCCTACTTGCAAGATGCCTGCCTGGCCCTTTCCAAAGACAAATGGATTATTCTACAGTCAGATTAATGGGCTTTCATTTTGCAAAACATCTGTCACCGTTAGTCCTGGACAGTGAGCGTGAAATTAGTTTTGACTGCAGAAAGGCTACGTCGGTGTGCAATATGTGACTAACATTACAACGGCTCAGGAAGTGAGCTGGTGAATGAGAATTACCTGTTGAAAGGAAAATGGGCTTTTTCTGTGCACCTACTGGGCAAGGAGGGAAGAAAGGTGGGAACTGGAGGAGGAGCTGAAATACACATCCAGGCACAATCCATCCATTTCTGTGCTGGCAACATATTTCACTTCTTTATTTGTGGCCAGTTTGCTAAGAGTGAACACAAGTGAAGTATATTATGGATTCATATTTATGGATTCATATTTGTATAGACATCTGTATGGAAAGAATAAGCAGAGATACACAGCAGCCTGCAGGAGACAGAATGGTTATGTGTGTATTCTTAAATCTCTCCTTTTGTTCATGCCATTCTAACAGATCTTTTGAAGATCACATGGAATGTCATGCAAAATACCCCCTTATTGCAGTGTATGACAGCAGTCCTGAACAGGTTTACTCAAGATTTTGTTCTGGTCTATTTAATGAGTTTACTCCCAGAAAAGTATTTTTAGGATGGCACTGTGTAACATACCCACATTACATTCAAGGATAATGAGCATTCTTTATAAATATTCAGTGAGTTGCAACATTTAACAGACTGCCAAACGGCCAATGGATATGTTAGCTGATTAATCAACTAACATATTCATTGGTTGTTTGGTAGGGAGTGGGACCAGGTCAAATTAGTGTCTGGAAAGTGAGACTATTCATCGTATTTTAGGGTTTGGATATGGAATTAACACCAAGACATTTACGTTGGTCTTTCCTCCTAACAGTGAAGGACAATGTTTGCTTATTAAATTGTAAATTGTCTTGTGTTTCATTACATATTTCACTAAGACACCTGTATTGAGGTTTGGTAATGTGCAGGTGTTTACATTTAAAGTAAAGGAGATGACCTAAAAAGCCAATGACTAAGCAATTCTTGAGGTTTTCTTTCATCAGCTGACAGCCCTACCACTTAGGCTTCAGAAACTATAGCAATTCACAGCTGCAAAATTTAGTGTCCATTTAATCCAAAGACTTGCTGTCTGAAGTATGAGACTCCCTTCCTCTTGTGACTTGCAATTTATTGAAAGATGCGGCCGTCGTATTTCAGCTGGCAATTGGTGATGGTAGTTAATGCTGGCTAAGAAGTAGTGTACTTTATCTTTTTGAAAATAAAAATAAAAATGGCTCTTTGTGTATTAAATGTGTTTTCAATCATATCCCCTTAGGAATGGGCTCAAGTAATACGTTCTGGCTTGGGTCCACCAGATTGTTGTTATGGATGGAAGGATTTTAGTTTGTGACTTTTCATCTCAGCTCTTATGCTGCTGTCCAACCCCCCCCCCCCCCAAACACACACACAGACACACTGCAGGCTTTGCTGGAGAACACTATCCAAGCCAGTTTTTTGTAATGTATGGTGAAGAATACCAAGAAGAATTTTAACAGTCACCTGTCCTGTCATTACTGCATCATATTTCTAAGTTTTCAGCATGTGGGTGAAAGGTGGCTTTGGGAGTGAACAGTAAAACAATTATATAAAACTAGCACGTTTCCAGTTGTATCTGTTCTATTAATTCATTCTTCCATTCAGATTATTGATCTATGAACTCAGCCATGTTTTCCCCTCATCTTAGGCTCTGGAACGATGCTTCTTTGCTCCAGGCACTTACACAGAGAGTAAAGAAAGTTGCCATGGTTTAGGGAGTTGATTTCAGAGCTAAGCCTCTTCCCTTGTGTTTTTCAGATGTACATTCAGACTACAACGTTGACCATTTCCGTGAGCCTAAGCGCCTCTGTCTCCTTGGGCATGCTCTACATGCCCAAGGTCTACATCATCCTCTTCCACCCAGAGCAAAATGTGCCCAAACGGAAGCGCAGCCTCAAGGCAGTTGTGACAGCAGCCACCATGTCCAACAAATTCACTCAGAAGGGAGGCTTCCGCCCCAATGGAGAGGCCAAATCGGAACTGTGTGAAAATCTTGAAACACAAGGTAACCTTCTGAATGCACTTATTCCTGTGATTCTCTCTCTCTCTTTTAAAATAAAAGAGACCACATTCAGGATGCAGCTTTATAGCCCTCTAAACTGTAATATCTGACAGCAGAGATGGAGTAACTCTTCAGCAAGTAACTGAAGCCATTGTAGAAAATGCCTTTAGAAGACCAGAATGACCACACTAGTTTCCATTTGTTTGTCCTTCCTAAAAAGGCTCATTTTTACCATTTATGCTGTGGAGATGCACACACACAATCCTCATTTTCCAGAACTAGGCTTTCTGCATTACTGGAAATACAATATATACCCAAAGGCACCAAATCTTTTGTTGTTGAATTTACAGAATGTGATTACTGAATTAAAGTTAAGTAGAAAAATGGCCAAAGCAATATAAAATGTTTTTAAATCCCCACAAACCATTATTTTTGAATGTGTTGGTTGTTCTTCTGCTGACCAGCAACATGGAATTCCACAATAAACAGAAATATAAACAATTTTTATGCCCAAAATATTTTACTTTTATTCATTGTAAACTTGCCAAAATATGTGTGTGTGAAAGAAAAAGACGAATAAATATTTTTAAAATGTACAAAATTTAGTTTGGGGCCTAAGGATATTTTTAGAAACTTCTGCAGTTGCCTTTTCGAAGCTTCTGCAATTTTGTGCACTTAGCATATAGAGCAGCCTTTCTCAACCCCTGAAATATTCTTCAGGCTCTGAGAAATCCCAGAAGTGGTGTAATCGTACTGTGTATTGTTGGGAAGTATAGCTGTGTAATCCCCCACCCAGGGCCCCTCCCCTTCCCATGCCCTCCAGGCCTATCATTGGTAATTTTGGGAGGAGAGAGGTGGGTCAACATGACCATATATGGTCATATCACCCAATAAATGTTTAACAATTTTTTAAAATATATTACAAATTAATTAACTCCCACCCATTCAGGAAACCCCTCCAGGACCATCAAGAAACCCCAGAATTACACAAAACCCTGGTTGAGAAAGTCTGGTTTAGAAAGCTGAAGAGATAAGCAAGTCACATCAGGATGTCATCTGAACAAGTCTTCCCATTGGGCACGTCTGTCACCTCCTATGTCATACTGTAAAACTCAGACCATAGTGTGGCCACAGCAATAAGTTGGAGCATCACCATATGGAATGTGGGAGAGCCATTACTGGGTCTCCAAGTGACTTTAGTTTTCTTTAAAAGGGCCATTCACTGTGGTAGCGGAGGGTTGGAATCTTTCCTTGTGCCTTGTTTCCCCAGCAGAAATCTCTTTATTTCAAGTTTAAATTCACAGCCTAAGAAGGAGAGTTGGTTCTTATATGCCACTTTTCTCTACCAAGAGTTTCAAAGCAGCTTACAGTCACCTTCCCTTTCCTCCCCCCCCCCCCATCAGACACCCTGTGAGGTAGGTGAGGATGAGAGAGCCCTGATATTACTGCTTGGTCAGAATAGCTTTATCAGTGCTGTGGCGAGGCCAAGGCCACCCAGCTGGCTGCATGTGGAGGAGTGGGGAATCAAACCTGTCTCACCAGATTAGAAGTCAGTGTTTCTAACCGCCTACACCAAGCTGGCTCTTAAATGGGGGGGAACGGAAGATTCCTCTCATGGAAGCAGCATAGGAAGAAATAATTGCCCCCCACGAACATACAACCTTCATGGTCTCAGTCTAAATCTTCTTTTTAAGGAAACTGAAAGATGTTTGGAGACCCAGCCACAGACCTCCAACATCTCATTTAAGTGTGCCCTCAGAAAAACACTTAAAGGGCAAAATGTTTGCTCTGATTTATGCAGTGACGCAAGATGTGCATTATAGGAAAAAGCAAGAACTTGCCAATCTGTTTAGCACCAAACACTTCAAAGTAAAGTAAAATCTTCCTCAAGGGTTTTAATTTTCAGTTAAATGTTATTGTGCTTTCTGGCATTTACTTCACAGGTGTCCCACTGTTTCCTAGACTTGCATTCTATTATTTGGATTTCTCTTTGTCACTGTCCTCCTCCACATATATTTCTGGCAATGCAAGAATTGCTTCAACGTGATCCCATAATGCAAGAACAAGAGAGCTGGTTCCATGGAACCAGAGGAGGGCTACAAAGATGGTGAGGGGGTTGGAGACCAAGTCATATGAAGAAAGGTTAAGGAAGCTTGGTCTCTTTAGCCTGAAGAGAAGGTGACTAAGAGGCGATATGTTAAACATCTTCAAATACTTGAGGAGCTGTTTTTTAGAAGATGAAGCAGAGTTGTTTTCTGTTGCCTCAGAGGGTTGAACAGAATCAATGGGTTTAAATTAATTCAAATGAATTATCAGCTAAACATCCGGAAGAAGTTCCTAACAATTAGAATGTTTCCTCAGTGGAACAGGCTTCCTCGGAGGTGGCAAGTTCTGTTTCTTTGGAAGGTTTTAAGCAGAGGCTACATAGTCATCTGTCCTTCTTTTTCTTTTAACATCTTATTGACGGCTGGAGATCTATTCTCCCGTATCCTCCCCCGGAGGTTTTGGCTAGGGGGAATTTTTTTGTTGTTTTAACACCACATTGTATCTTGGATCTTTGGATGAGTATTGTGTAATTTATATTGCTTTTAGGGGGGGTTTATTGGGGCTTTTAAATGTAACCCGCCACGAGCCTCGGGAATGGCGGGCTAAAAATCAAATTAATAATTATGATTATGATGATTTTTTGAACTTAGGCAGACTGTGAGTGGGTGGGCAGGAGGAGTTGTGCCAGTGTTTGTCTCTTGTGGCCCTTCCTTGCATACCCAGGGAATTGCTAATTGCCGCTCTTGGTAGGTGAACTTCCTCCAGGCCTGGCTGGATTCTAGAGATTTTTGGTAGAGGGATCAGTTATGCATAAAATTGAGGGCACCTTTGGTGGGCAGGTAGTTGTGAGTTCCTGATTGTAGAGGGGGTTGAACAAGATGACCCTGGAGGTACCTTCCAACGCTATGTTTCTATGGAAAGACACACATAACTGATCCTGTCCACAAAGTTGAACCTCTGCAGCTTGGGGTTGCTCCTGTGCTGCTGGGGCCAACGGGGCTGTATCTTCCACAGAATTTATAGTCCCAGGCAAAGCAAATCTCATGGAATACTTTGCTCAAAACAAGATATTTGCAAGTGTCATATCCTCAGATAGTTGCGTGGGGGGTATCTACAATATTTTTCCATTTATTTTAAGTTCTCCATATTTAGGAAGAGTTTTTTTTATCTTGCCTGTCTTTAGCAATTATCACACTACAGTTTCCTGTATGGCATTTTAATGACCTTGTGGAAGCAGAAAAGGACCATTTTACTCACTGATTTTCTCAGCTTCTCAGTTATATGCCTGAAGTGAATTAGAAATCCAGTGTCAATGGTATACATGGAAGAATCCCTGCACTACTAAAATGCACCATTAATTATGACTAATACCGCTAATGATATCATAATGTGTTGGGAGGGGGGCTGCTGGGAGCAGGGCTGGCTTTGTGCTGCACATAAATAAAGTAGAAATGTAGTAATCCTTACAATGCCCCTGTAAGGTAGATCGGTATTATGGGAGGTGCTTAAGCTAAGATATAGTGACTTACTTGAGGTTGCCTTGTGGATACTTGGCTGATGAAAGATGTGAACAAAGGACTTTGGTTTCCTTTCTAGATGAGTTTCTTAGCTAATGAGTGAGTCACCTATGATTCCTACAGCATAGGAAGGGAATATAGACCAAGTAACATGTGTGGCTTTCTAATAGTGTTAGCAAATCTTCCCTGGCTACTAGAGAAGGATGGAGGTAAAATTGCCAGATCCAGACTGGATAATTCCTGGAGATTTGGATGGAGCATGGGGAGGACAGGGAACTCAGTAGGATACGATGCTGTAGGGTCCATTCCCCAAAGAAGAAATTTTGTCCAGAGGCCTGATCTCTATAGGTCCTACCTGGAGACTTGCATCCCTACTTAAGGAATTTATGGAAGAGCTGATATTATTAAAGAACCAAACATAAGGATCTGGGCCCTCTGCATAGTAATCTGAAGAAATTTATTTGGCATGTATTCTTACTTGTGATATGATTGATTTGGAAGGAAAACGCTGCCTGTGAGATGCATGAGATGAGAGGGGAAATGTTCTCTCCTGTTAAACAGCCTCCTGTCTCAGTTCAGCATATATATGCAGCACGTGCTGTCAAACCTAGAACAAATGCAAGGAGAATGAGGCATGCTTTTCCATAGAAATTGGTTTCCATGGCAACTCTGCCTGTTTCCCCCTGGGACGGGAACCCTTGCAAAATCCAATAGTGCTTCGAAGAATAGCAAGACTGGATGTTTTGAGGCACCAATTACCTGGAACTCCCATTGCCTTCAGCAGAAGCTGTGGGGCTTATTGCCTTTGTAAATCTGTTTCTGCACACTTGTACACACAAGTATTAGTTTCAATTCTGCCTTTTGAAAGGCAAGCAATATAAGTGAAAACTCTTTGTAAAGCACCATTGATTTTTGAAAATTTAAACCTTTTTACAATTATATTTGCACACAATATCATGCTGTGAAAAATAGGATGGGACTGCTTTAATTGTTTCTTGGAATTGGGTTGCACCTGGAGGGAACAAACTCATAGGTCAGATCTACATGTTATTCATTGGATTGTTCAAAATATTTATATCTCACATGCTCAGCACTCAGGCTTAAAAGACTGCTTCCAATTTTGTTCAATTCAAATAATAAAAAGAGGGATAATTTTAAAACAATGAACAGTCCAGTAGTAAAAAGTGCATTTAAATATTATGACAAACTGGCAGCAGAAATCTTTGTGGCACACAAAGCTCATCATAACACAAAGCTGTAACATTGTGCTAAGATCATGGTAATGATGATGACTCCAGGCCTTCCAGTCCTCTACCATTCCTCGATGTCCATTTAAGTTTGCACCAACTGCTTCAGGGACTCCATCCAGCCACCTCATCCTCTGTCGTCCCCTTCTTCTTTTGCCCTCAATCGCTCCCAGCATTAGGCTCTTCTCCAGGGAGACCTTCCTTCTCATGGGATGGCCAAAGTATTTGAGTTTCATCTTCAGGATCTGGCCTTCTAAGGAACAGTCTGGGCTGATCTCCTCTAGGACTGACTGGTTTGTTCGCCTTGCAGTCCAAGGGACTCGCAAGAGTCTTCACCAACACCAGAGTTCAAAAGCCTAAATTCTTTGACGCTCGGTCTTCCTTATGGTCCAACTTTCACAGCCATACATTGCAACTGGGAAGACCATAGCCTTGACTACTAGTAGATTAGAAGATCATAACTGAAGGCCAGGATAGTTACAGGAAGAGACAACTCTTTAGACACTTTGGTTTTATGTGACTTAGGCCTAAAGACAAACATCAGCAGGTTAAACTGTGCTTACAAACAAGCAGGTTATGTCACCAAAGTGTCTACTTCTGTTTAATCAGTGTTGACTTGCAGGCTGGCATATGGGCAGAAAGATGATGCTCACATTTGTTTATTGTTTGGCAACCAAGCCATAGCTTTTATTCAACAATAATGTGTTGGCCAGTAAGGGGAGAGGGAGCTTGCTACCTTAACAGGGTAATGGACCCATCTCACCTACCCCAGCAGCACCCTGGGGAACCTGTCCCAGTCCCCCACTGGCCCACAGGAACCCTTGCTGCTGGTTATCCACCCAGCAGAGTGATTCATGGGGTGCTTCAGGAGGTGTAAACCTCCTTCCGCCCACCCCATTTCCTCATCTCTGCTGGCACTGTTTTGGGCCTTCCCAGTTGGGTCGGCCCACCCAAATGTACTGCCTTTAAACAAGGCTTCTTAACTGAGGAAACCTTTTGTTTCCCATTCAAACTCCTATCTCCTAATCCCCTTGCCTTCCCACAGTTGTGACAATTCTTATATCATACATAACCAGAAACAATATCTCCTCAAGACATAACCATAAACTTCAACAAATCAACAATATAACAGGTTGGGTGGGTTGGGGAGCTATGTGCTCAGCTGCTGTGGGAGAAAGAGGCCACTCCCATGCATGAGTGGATTTATAAAGGCACCTCGTGCCCACCCCTCTCTTTCCCATGCAGGGCGTACACACCCTGGCCTGCTCTTCCCTGGCACTCCCTGCCACCTCATCAATGACAGCCGCTGTAAGTTGCAGCTGTTTTTTATTTCAAAACTGGCACACTACTTTCTCCATAGCTCATATAGCTAACAGTCTTACACCTCTGTTTTGAACCAACTGAAGCTTCTGATTAGTTTTCAAAGGCAGCACCATGCTGAGAAAGATCCAAATATGAGAATGAAAGGCCAAGTGTATCAGTGCAGTAGGGTATTTCAGACAACTCTCCTTAAATGAGGCTTGCACATATTATGAAAAGAGAGTTGTAGAATGTGCTTATGAAAAACAGATGAGGTCAGACAGGAATGCCTCCAAAATTCTCTCTCTATATATTTCTTTTCAGATTTTAGAATTCCACATTACCAAATCTGACATCCTAAGAGTAACCAATGCATTTTAATCCTCCATTATTCTGTGTTTTTTTCTTTTATATTTCTAAATTTGGCATAGAATACTTGCACATGAGCAGTTCATTTCTTTCATGTCTTATCACTACTCCACATTGCCACTGATGTAACTGTATGGCTAGGTGGAGGTCTGTATGAACCTAACGCATCATACATGCTTGTGTATTGTTGTGTGAGTGATTAAAAGCATAGATGTAAATCAGTAAAATACTGCACAAAAAGAATCCTTTATTAATGCACATGTGCACCTTGGTACTATAAAACAGGAAAAATACTTATGACCTTGAAATAATAGAATGCTACAGAAAACTGTATTCTAGGATTTATTTTTCTTGTTATATTGGAAGTTAGAAACTGTGGAACAAAATTTCTTTCATTGTTACAATGTGTCTGCTTCTGTTCATCCAGAGTACTCTGTGAGAAAAATATATTGGCAGTTTTATATCCAAAGAGATATCAAATGGAAGATCCATGATCATCTGTAACTTTATTTGTCATGGGAGGGGGGCTTGAATTAGGACCTGGAAGTGGAACAGGGACTGTACAGTTCAAGCTCAAATATACAGCAAAGGATCCAATGGTCATAATTCAGCTATTGTGATTTTTTAGAATTGTAATAAAAGTCCATTTTAAAGCAAACTAATCCATTCATTACAGAAAAGCTAGAGCATTTAAAAAATGGCATTTTAGTTTAGAGAAAGATGATGTAAAAGGGACATGATAGAGGCTTATACATTTATGCATATTGTGGAGAAAGGGGGAATACTATCATATTTCATTATAATTTCTTTTCTTATCCTTTTTTCCACACTTTGGACTGAACTACAATAATCCTTTTCCCCCACTAATATTGATAAAACATTGTCAAAAAGTTGCCATTAAAAAAAAAACCATGATATATGGGTATATATAAAAAAGGTAAAGGTATCCCCTGTGCAAGCACCGAGTCATGTCTGACCCTTGGGGTGACGCCCTCCAGCGTTTTCATGGCAGACTCAATACGGGGTGGTTTGCCAGTGCCTTCCCCAGTCATGACCGTTTACCCCCCAGCAAGCTGGGTACTCATTTTACCGACCTCGGAAGGATGGAAGGCTGAGTCAACCTTGAGCCGGCTGCTGGGATTGAACTCCCAGCCTTATGGGCAAAGCTTTCAGGCGGCTGCCTTACCACTCTGCGCCACAAGAGGCTCTATGGGTATATATAAAATGGCATAAAAATGTCTAAAAGCAAACAAAAACTGGAAATTTATCAAAGAAAACTGTTGGAATGAAAATGGTCTTCCCAATGATGCCTCAGTTTAAAAAGAAAAAAAAAACACTTGTATGTGTCCATCCCCAGGAGAATTTGATTTTTAAGTCCGCCGGTGCCCCTGACTTTCCACCACCCACTAGGGGGCACTGCCAGCAGCAGATGTGCAGTGCCACGCCAAGGGGGAGCCCCAGCCATGGCAGCCGGAGAGCACCAAAGGTAAGCTGGCGGCAGAGTGGCAGGGCAGCCCCCGAGGCAGCAGCCAGGGAGGAAGATGAGGAGGAGCCGCGGCCTGGTACTGACTGATCCACAGACCGGTACCGGTCCCCAGACCAGGGGTTGGGGTCAGCTGCTCCAAAGTTTAACAGGCATTGCTAGCTGCCAGTCACAGGGCTCCCATTCATCTCTATGGAATCTGAAAGTCATATAAACCTAGGGTGGAGAGGCCATGTGGCTCAGAGCCCTGAGTCCCATAAACACTGAAAGACTTCAGCAGAGAGAAGATCAGAAAAGGAGGGGTGTCGAGGTAAATAAGTGTGGGCCTTGAGCTACAATGCCCACCAAATATGTCCCACTGCCCTGATCTAGAAAAACCCAGTCCACAGGAGAGAGAAGATCAGAAAAGGAGGGATGGGGTAGAAAGTGTATAAATGTGGATCCACATATGAGGTACCCACAATCTGGGCCTCCATTGACAAGGAGGAGTCAGGATCATGTGCATGTTCCTGATGGAAGTAAAGGATGCCAGTTGGACCCTGTCAAGACCTCATTAATTTGAGGATCTGGCAACCATGGTGGCTGTCTATAGGGCAAGGCCTAAAAATTGGCCAAGCCACAATAACCAGCCATTTTCCTCCCTTAGCATACTTTAAAACTCTGGGTCTCAGCAGAAGGCCTTTGTGTGATCCATTTGTCTCCCTCTGGTAGAATGTGCCTTAGACAGGGAGCCACAAAGAGAAAGAAGCCATCCAACAGTCTGTGTCACCTCAGATTCTCAAGTTCTTCACATTTGGAATGTGGCACTGTTTGTTACATGAGCGAGAAGGCTCATGGGGAACATATCAGACAGCAATCACATGGTTAATGCTAGAGACATGCGATACTATGGAATTGTCAGCAGGAGAAGGAAAGGACATTTTTCACTCTGTCAATGGCAGGTCACATATCTTTAAATAAACAAGAGAATAAATAATTTACAGGTCTTGATTGCAGGCAGATTGGCTATGAAAACACTGTGGCTAACAAATAGTGCTGTCAGCTCTGATTTCTTATGGCCCATCTAATCGTTATCTGAGGGTAACAGTGACTGAAATCTTCAATAAGGTTCATTTGTCAGAAAGGCATCATCACAGGTAGAGAAAAACCAACACCATTCAGCTTCTGCTTCCTGCAGACAAGACTGGGACAATCTCTGAAACAAAGGATAGGCAATGCACTGTTAGAGATTAAATAGCTGTCCCACTCTCCAAGAGTCAGCAGTACAGCAGCTCTCCCAGGCAGGGAGAGAGAAAAGTTGGGTATTGACTGTGTGCATATGATTGCAAGGAAAAAGATGGCATTATGGCCAACTTTTTGAAAACACTCTGGACTTTGCATCTACCCAGAGAACCTTCTTTTGGTTTAACATGTGTCAGCAAAGGTTGTTAGTACCAGGTGTCTAGTTTCCCTTTTTCTTTGAAGTTGGTTGTGCTTTTAAAAACTGTACCTAAGCAGTAATTTCTTATCTTACTCCTTTCCTCCATCTTTTAAAGCTTCTTAAAATCTTAGTATAGCTTACAATCAAATGTTTTAGCACTAGTTGGTTCAGACTTCCCTGGACTCAACTCTGATCATCTCACTTTCAAACATGGCCTATGTGAAAAAAGTTTCTAAGTATACTGGGGCCCAATTTAGATTGGGACCACAGTGCATAGAGGAAGGGGCTTCAGTCTTCCCCCTATGCCATCTTACCAACCCAAAATAGCCCCAGGACAGCACCAGGTCCCTCACTGTGGATCTGCAAAAACACAAGAACATGGAATCCAAATTTTTCAGGTTAGGACCAATGACCATTTGGCTACTGTAAGGCGACTGTAAGCCGCTTTGAGCCTCCTTCAGGTAGGGAAAAGTGGCATATAAGAACCAACTCTTCACACTGAATACTGTGACTGTTTACGCACCGGAGGTTTCATGCTGGGCTGCAGGCTGCAGTTTTAGTTGTGGCAGGTTGCCCCAACTCTTTCTGCACCCACATGGGTTAGCATTTGGCCTAGTGCACCTCATCTGCCCCCGATTTGTGCTCCTGCATGGGAGCTGGGGCAGTGAAGTCCCCAGTGCGTAAACAGTCAAAATGTTTAACAAGGGCTCAGCTTGTTCATAGGCTCTGAAATTGGGTAGCCAAAAGGTCATTGGCCTACCCTGAAAACTTTGCAAAGTCTTCTTTGTTGGAATAAAATGCAAACACGGAGCAAGTAAGTTGATTTTTCCCTAAACCAATTAATATTTAAAATGCCTGAATTGAGCCTTTTGCTCTCACAAAAGAATCTTCCCTCAGGTGTACAAAGCAAAATGAAGCTAAAACTAAAAATGCAAAGCTCAAGTTACATGCCAAGGCTGACAGTAATCCAATAAAATTCAGTGTTCTGTAATATCAAAGAGCAAGCAGGCTTAAAACTGAGTGGCACTGACCAGATTACTGTGAGGATCCTGCTGAATTCCCCAACAATCCAACTCTTGTCTTTATAGATTGGTTTTGGAATTGATTACAGGCATACTCCAGATCTTTGACAGGGCTTCCAGACCAGGTCAAATTTCCCTCCTTAAGATCCAAGCCTGCCTCTCTTATGGCTTGGCTGCCTGTTGCCAGGCCTCCAGGTACTCCCACCCCACAACCCCAACACCACTAGTTCTCTGTTGTCATTAAAGGAAGCACAAAAGGCAAAACACTATATTTCAGTGCAGACGTAAGAATCCTGAGCGCAATTTGAACCCAAGACCATGGGGCTACAGATAGCAAAAGAATAATATAGTGGAAGTTAACAAGCTCACCACCTCCTCCAACCCCCTCATTTTTCTGCACAAGGCCCCATACCCTCATTCTGACCAAAGCAGAGCAGATCGCTGGCACCCCCCTCCCCATAACCTGGCTGGACCCATGACACAGGTAGGGTAGCTCATAACCATCTACAAGCAAAATATAGGGAGTAGGAATTCAGCAAGGAAACACACAGACAACTACTTTCCACAATATTTCCATTTCTAATGCTATCTCAGCATCACAGAGTCCGTGGAAGGCAGAAGGCAAACAAGATAGAGTTTATGTTAAGAGAGCTGGGGATAGTTTGGGGAATGGACACCAGTTAGGTAAAAAGACTGTTCATGTCAAATTGGGTGGAATTATCTAATTGTTAGAAGACTTGGCACTGTACTCTTTCAGAATGAAATCTTTTCAGAGCTGTAGATCTTGGAAAAGTGTACATCTGGCCTCCCTTGTATTGTCTGATTAACTCCTTTCTTGTCTGGCTAATATGTTGAATCCTTTCCTTGTACTGAGGTTTCTCCACCCATCCTTCTTTAAAGCTTTCCTTCAGTCCAAATGTGACCCATTTCCACCTTTGTTCCTTGGATAAATACAAGAAGACTGGCTGCTCTGCTCTCCTGTCCATAAGGAAGGTTAATCCATTATCTCACCAGATTCAGCTTCCCATCTGGAAGTGGGTGTTTAATTAAGAGCAACTCATCACAGACTTCAATGCCTGAAGTTAAACCAGGGAAATAATTTTTTTTCTCTTCTTTCTTTTATCTCTTGCAGTTTAATGCATATTACACCCCATGGGAGAAGTAAATTGCTCAGTACGAGCTTATTCTCCAAGCACTGCTGCTCACTTGTAACTTATATTGTCTTTTCTCATTTCTTCCTAACTCTCTGATTTTGCCCCACAGAATGGTTGCAGTCTATGTCAGATGCTCCCCGGGACTAGAACAAGCTACTTCCTATCTTCAGATTTGCCTTACTTTACAAGTGTAAAGAAAAGCAATTTAGTTTGAGAGAGGCAGGATTGGGATTCAACTATTTGTTCAGATTTAGTTTGAGAGAGGCAGGATTGGGATTCAACTCACCATCTAAACACTCTCCGTACCTGAGCATGGAGGTGATATTGAGGATCCCTACATTAGTTGTCTTGGAGGACTTGAGTATTCATGCTGAGGCTGTCTTGTCAGGAGCTGATTGGGATTTTGTGTCCTCCATGATCACCAGGGGACAGTAATAACTGGTCCAAGTCATTGTGTAGGTCATATACTTGCTGTGATCTTTTGTTTTGGTCAGGAAGAATATGGCTTAAGGACATAGGAATTGATGGCAGTTTCTTTGTCATGGACAGATCACCTTTTGCTTGGGTTTAGACTTACAGGAATACCAAGACTCCATACACTGATCTATTAAAATGATTTGCCCTCAGTACCAGATAGATCTGAATGACTTTCTGACTGCTCTAGAGGACTCTCCCATTGTTATGGCTCATACTTCTGTTGATGGCCTGGTTGTTCTCTGAAAATTCTGGGTGGTTGGTGCAATTTCTCCCAGTTGCTCTCTCTCAAGATTTTGGCTAAAGAAACCTTTATTGGCATAGAATTCGATGTCCATAGACAACAAAAGGTAAAATTTTTAATCAGAAGCATATGAAAAACAATGAAAATGACTTATAACATTACCAGTCTACATTAGAGAGAGATTTGTCCTTAAAATAATCAGCAAAAGTTCTGCAATGTCCACAATCATTGAAAGCCCCTTCTCTCTCTCAAGTGTTAGAACTCAAGTATTTCCTTGGTTACTGAGGAATTAAGAATGATGAACAGACAAGGAAGATGGGTAGAGTGATAGTGTAGGAAGACTCTGGAAAATCTGATAAGACACTGGCATAAACTCATTTTAAAGCGTACTCTGTAGGATTGATGGTGGGAAAAACAACACTTTTCTGCCATTGTAGGCCAGTGGAGTTGTTCTGGTGGTAAAAGGCCTGTTGGGATCTGACCTGCAGGAGGAGATGAACTACTTGGTAGACCACTGTTACCTATTTGTTCAGATAAAATATCTCAGATTTGTTTCAGTTTGGACTCTACATTAGCAATGAGATGGTCAGGTAGTGTCAGGATGTTGACTGGAGTAGATCATAGGGACCATATCAATCTATTCTTGGCCCATCTACACTGCTTCACAACTTATTTCCAGGTGTAATTCTTTAAAACCATTAATGGTTTGGAACCAACATTCCTGAAGGACTGTAAATTCCCTCATGAACCTACTCAATCACTACCATCATTTTTGGCGGCCCTGCTTCAGGTGCCTACATCTTTTGAGATTAGACAGGTGGCAACTGGGAGGGGGCCTTTTCAGTTGTGGCACTGAAACACTGGAACTCTCTACCCAGAAGATTCATCTGCCCTGTTCTGTTGCTATCTCTGCCAGTGGGTGAAGACTTTTCTTCCATTTAGTGTTCCCTCAGTGATCCTTCCTTCTGCCTAATATAATAATGATATTTATTTTTGCATTTTGATGATGTAGGATTTTTGTTGGCTTTAATAGTTTTACCTAAAACATATTTGGTATGTTTTAATTTGTTAGTCACTGTGGTGGCCCTTCGGAAGGCAGGGTTCATTTTTTGTAAAAATAAAAAAGGGGAAAGTTGTGACTCAGTGATAGAGCACATACTTTGGCTACAGATGGTCCTAGACTGGATCCCTCATTTAAAGGACCCAGAACAGCAGGTGCTGGGAAAACCCTTTTCTCTCTACTGTCTCAGCCATCCATTCCTTGTTAGGGTAAACAATGCTGATTTATAGATCAATGGTCTGATTGATATAAGGCAATTTTCTTGATTAGTTACCCTTCTCTTGCTTCCTGCCATTTTGACAACAGATAATCTAAGTTCATCTTTTAATCAGTTCTGTAGATCAATCCATAAGAGACATTATGAGGGCAGTAGACATCTGTTGCAGTATTAACATTAGTTTGAGATTCCATATTTGGAAAGGAACCAGGACAATAATACCCCTGTATAAATCTATGGTGTGGCCTCATCTGGAATACTGTGTACAGTTCTGGACTCTGCACCTCAAAAATGATAGCAAAAACAGCAACTAAAATGATTTAAGAGATGGAACACTTTCCCTCTGAAGAAAGGTTAAAGAGGTTAGGGATCTTTAGCTTGGAGAAACAATGGATGAAGGGTGAGATGACAGAAATGCATGAGATAGAGTTCTCACAATACAAGAACTCACAATACAAGAACTCATGGGTACTCAAATAAATTAATGAACAGTAGATTTAGAACAGATAAAAGGAAATACTTCTTCATCTAAAGAATAGTTAACATGTGGAATTCACTGCCATAGGAAGTGGCAGCAGATACAAGCAGAGACAACTTAAAGGGGACATTGGATAAATGCATGGAGCAGAGATCCATCAGTGGCTATTAACTACAAGTTATAAATAGAATATTATGTCTGAAGCTGTGATTCTTTGTATTCTCAGTGCTTGAGGGAGGCACAGTAAGTGGGCTTATGGTGTTCTAACTGGTGAGCCTCCTGTTGACACCTGGGTTTTGACCACTGTGTGACACAGAGTGTTTGACTGGATGGGCCATTGGCCAGATACAATATGATTTTTCTTAGATCCTTATGTTTGTATGAGTAAAGAATTAATTAATAATACCTGTGTGGTTTCTCTTCTTCCAGCTCTAGCTACCAAACAGACTTACGTCAGCTATAGCAACCATGCAATTTAAATCCAGCCAGTGGCAAATGACCACAGAAAAGGGCTGCTGAAGAAGAAGAATCAGAAAATGGAGTTGAGCCCTTCCACACAGATATTGTGATGCTAGGGAGGAGTGAAGCAAAACAGGATTCCAAGAAGGCATCATGGGTGCTCAGTTCTGATGGCTGGGCTGTTGGGAGGCAGCTCTTCAAGAAGATGGCCGCCAACAGCAGCAGGAAGAACAAACCATCCCCACATGAATTATTTGCCTTCCACTGGAGGAAGAGGACAGCCACCAGGGTGAACATCACACCTAGGGAAAGAAGGTGACAGGTCTTTAGCAACTTTTTGGATTTCTTTCTTTTTTGTTTTTCTGTATCTTGGCAAAAAGAAAAAAAAAGAATAAGGATAAGTTTCTCTTTTCTCCAAAAGTTTGTGAGATGGTTTGTGGTTGTGAAGAGTCTTTCTTTCTCCCATTTTTCCTTTCATTTTATTTTCTCATTCCTGTCTTTTGACTTCTTCATTCTTTTCCCACCTTGCTTTTCCTTCTGTCTTCCCCCTCTCCTCCTTACCAAATTCTGTGTGTTGCAAAATAGTAAAAATTCCTTAAAAAAACAACATCAACAACAACAAAATGAAAACAAAACCTAGACTGTGTTCAAGTGCTGATTTCTATAGGTGGTAAATTAATGTATGTGATGACCATATGGATTGAAATATGTCTGCTTTAATGTACTGACCAATCAAAAAAAGATAAAAAAACAAAACAAAAAAACAAAAGTTCAGTGCCTGGATGTTTATGACTTATTCGATGACAATGTGTAGAGCATGATCATTTTTATACCAGATTATTTCTAATAAAAACCATGGTTTTGCACTCAGGAGTTGTATTGTCTTATTTGATTTTGGTCTGTGGATCAAAGGCTAAGGAAACGTTGCTTTACAAAAGTAAATGCTGTGGTCATGCATACAATATTATAATTTTATCCAATTGGCTGTATTTTATCTCTAGCCCAGGTCCACGTGTATATATGTCTATAAAATTTTAGAAAGTTTCCATAGGGGGAGTAGATCAGCACATGCAAAGAAATGGAAGAGCCTATGTGTTCAGGAGCTCTTAGGGCATTTCTGCACATTGAAAAAAATAATGTTACACCAGCACCATGGCGTAATGCTATTAAATAATGGGCCTCCAGTTATTCTACACCTCCTGGCTCTCTCCATTCCCTCGGCCACCCTCTCGCGCTTTTGGGCACTCTGCATACCTGCTTAAAATGGCGGAAGAGAGGAATGCACTATACTCGGGACTCTCCTCCACCTGTCAGTCCAGCCAGGCAGCCAATCACCTTTCTCCCAATTTTAAAGGGCCTGCAATGCAAGCTGATTTTTTTCTTAAGTAAAACTTCTCCGCTTAGATGCCTATGCGTTTAATCATAGATGCATAGTGCTTTTTTAATGCCACTCCTTTTGGAATCATTAGCCTTGAAGCAATCTTGTTCCTGTTTTTTTTTTGGGGGGGGAGGACTTTAGAGAGGCATGCTTTGTGTGTTAACTGGTGGGGGAGGGTGGCAGGAAGTTGGGGGCAGAGAGCTGACTCCTTGTCAGCCCTTCCTGGCTGATGGCTCACTCCCAATAGGGGTTCAGCTACAGGATGGGCTGTTACTGGCTGAGGGCCAATCAGGTAGCAAGTGACACATTGTTTTCAAAAATATATGGTTTACTGATAAGAAATCGTCGTTCAAGTGCACATCTGTAAGTTCATTTATCCTTATACCATGTGGGGTAAGGCTGCATCACAGCTATTTTATTCATTGAAATTGGGTTAATAGAATCATTGGCCATGTTGGTCTACAATAAACAGATTTGAATCCAGTAGCACCTTAGAGAACAACAAGATTCTGGGAGTGTATAAGCTTTCCGGAGTAAAAAAAAAACTCCCCTTACCAGATACACCATCTTAACAAGGGAGACTCTATGTAGATTTACTTGTTGGATGCATTCCATGTACCAGTTATAGTGATGTGTAGAGTATAAACATCAGCACTAAGACCATGGATTCCAAATTTTATTGATATTCTGAGAATGTTTGGATTTTGAGACAGCTACTGGGTGTCTCCATAAAATGGCTGCTGTGGGGCTGGCACCAGTAATAAAATGTTGTAGAGTTCCTAGTCAAACATCCTTCTGTGATACAGGCAGCTGTTTACATTTTTTTTTTTGCTCCTGATAGATCCAAAGGTTTTTGTCTCGTGTACTTTTCTGAGCATCTCCAGCTCCAATGAGGTACAAAAGAGCCAGAGTAGATTTTTGCTTTGGGAGATGACATTTGGGGAAAGAATGAAATGTGTCCCATCCAACACAGTAGTGAGAACCATGTTGGGGAACACTGACCTTAGAGGACCTTATGTAGAATCTTCATTGGGTCAGTATAAACATATTCTTTGGTACAAAAGAGCCAGAGTAGATTTTTGCTTTGGGAGATGACATTTGGGGAAAGAATGAAATGTGTCCCATCCAACACAGTAGTGAGAACCATGTTGGGGAACACTGACCTTAGAGGACCTTATGTAGAATCTTCATTGGGTCAGTATAAACATATTCTTTAACAGATGGCTGATGCCATCAGCTGTGAATGGCAGCATCCCATCATAGAATCATAGAATCATAGAGTTGGAAGAGGCTATACAGGCCATCTAGTCCAACCCCCTGCTCAATGCAGGATCAGCCCTAAGCATCCTAAAGCATCCAAGAAAAGTGTGTATCCAACCTTTGCTTGATGACTGCCAGTGAGGGGGAGCTCACCACCTCCTTAGGCAGCCTATTCCACTGCTGAACTACTCTGACCATGAAAATTTTTTTCCTGATATCTAGCCTATATCATTGTACTTGAAGTTTAAACCCATTACTGCGTGTCCTCTCCTCTGCAGCCAACAGAAACAGCATCCTGCCCTCCTCCAAGTGACAACCTTTCAAATACTTAAAGAGGGCTATCATGTCCCCTCTCAACCTCCTTTTCTCCAGGCTGAACATTCCCAAGTCCCTCAACCTATCTTCATAGGGCTTGGTCCCTTGGCTCCAGATCATCTTCGTCACTCTCCTCTGTACCCTTTCAATTTTATCTACGTCCTTCTTGAAGTGAGGCCTCCAGAACTGCACACAGTACTCCAGGTGTGGTCTTACCAGTGCCGTATACAATGGGACAATGACATCTTGTGATTTTGATGTGATGCCCCTGTTGATACAGCACAGAATGGCATTTGCCTTTTTTACCGCTGCATCACACTGCCTGCTCATGTTTAGTTTACAATCCACAAGTACCCCAAGGTCTCGTTCACACACAGTGTTACCTAGAAGTGTATCTAGGTAACCTAGATGGGGATCCAGTAGGCATGCTTTTCATTTTTCTGACCCAGATGCAGAACTTTACACTTGTCTTTATTAAATTGCATCTTGTTCTCATTTGCCCATTTTTTCATTGTGTTCAGATCTCGTTGAACTCTGTCTCTATCTTCCGGAGTATTTGCCCGTCCTCCCAATTTGGTGTCATCTGCAAACTTGATGAGTAGTCCCTCCACCCCCTCATCTAGATCATTAATAAATATGTTAAAAAGTACCGGGCCGAGCACCGAGCCCTGAGGTACCCTGCTATTCACCTCTCTCCAGTCTGATGAAACACCATTGACAACATCTCTTTGAGTGCGGTTCTCTAACCAATTCTCTATCCACTTAACTATCTGAAAATCCAGATTGCAGTCCTTCAACTTATCCATCAGAACATCATGGGGAACCTTGTCAAAAGCTTTACTAAAATCCAAGTAAATGACATCAACCGAATTTCCATGATCCAGCAAACCTGTTACTTGGTCAAAAAAGGAAACCAGGTTGGTCTGGCAGGACCTGTTGGAGACAAATCCATGCTGACTTCCTTGGATCACCAAATTGTCCTCCAGATGTTTACAGATCACTCCCTTTAATATCTGCTCCATTATCTTCCCCACAACAGAGGTCAGACTCACTAGTCTGTATTTTCCTCCCTTTTTTGAAGATCGGAATAACATTTGCTCTCTTCCAGTCCTCCGGGACATCTCCAGTCCTTAAAGAGGTCCCGAAGATGATGGACAAGGGCTGTGCAAGTTCTCTGGAAAGTTCTTTGAGCACTCTCGGGTGCATTTCATCCGGACCAGGGGATTTGAACTCATCCAGTGCAGCTAAATGCCTCTCGACAACCTCTCTATCCATGTTAACCTACCACCCAGACACTATCCTTTGGCTACTGCCATCTCTAGATGTGCCTAAACCCTTTGTCCTGTGGGCAAAAACAGATGTAAAATAGGCACTAAGCCTTTCTGCTTTCTCTGCATCTTCCGTTAGAGTTTGTTCATCCGCACCCAACAGTGGGCCTATTGCCTCCTTTACTTTATGTTTGCTCCTCACATAACTGAAAAATCTTTTCTTGTTACAATGGGCTTCCCTGGCCAATCTTAGCTCACTCTCAGCTTTGGCCTTTCTAATGATTGATTTACAGTGCCTAGTAACCTGTAGGTACTCTTCTTTAGAGCTCTGTCCTTCCCTCCATTTCCTGAACATTTTCCTTTTCTTTCTTAGTTCCTCTTGAAGTTCTCTGTTCATCATCTAGCATCATCCAGGTTTTGTTTTCAGAGCACAAGAGCTGAAACACCTTTCCTTTCTCCAAATGAAACAGACAATTTTGAGGGCAGACTGAATTCCAAGGACCCACAGAGACATGTAATGACTGAACTGAGGCAAATATATATTTTCCATTTATTTCAATGGAACATGCATTAATTCTCAACTATATCTTAGGGTACTTGCTTCTGTGGAGTGCTGGATTCTGTGTTCCAGACTGGACAAATAGGCAAATCCTACTCTACTTTGATTTTCAACCAATAATAATTCCAGTCACAGTGGCTTATATTTTAAATTATCACTAGCGTCACCCCAAATCCTTCACTACCTTAATTATTATTTGAGTATTCACTGCTACCTACCACTTGGATGAGTATAAGGGTTGCCTGGTTTCGTCAGAATTCAGTTTAAGACTGGTTTTCACCTTTTACAGCCCTTTATGACCTGGACTGCCACAGTTCTCAAGTGCTGCATCTCTCTGCATAAACCTATGCACCAGTTACAATCTTCTAGTTATCACCTTCTCGTTGTGCACTTGCACACATTTATTCATTTCTCTTCTGCCCAGTCTAAGGAATCTTCAGTTCATTGCACACATTTTACAGAATAGTTTAAGCTTGCCAGAGATGGCTTGAAAGGTACAACCGTATTGCATTTTTCAGGAGGCTTGGAAATAGGTCCTATTTCCGATGGACTTTGTCTGAAATGGATGGCAGTGTGATTCTATAGAATTGTGTAGGAGGGCTGGAAAAGGCATATTTATGGTAGTTATTTGCAGAGTGATTGGTATGGATGTTTTACTGCATGTTTTAATGTATCCTTTGCCTATGGACATTTGTTGGCCAACCTGCATCCCCAGAGAAAGGTAAGCTATAAATACATGCATGTACTAGAAAACAAATAAAAACAAGACAGCGGCCTAAAAACAAATTCAGTTTCTCTCAAATAATCTGTTGTTTCGGAATACAAACCTCAAACACATTGACCAAAAGCAAAAGCATGGCCCATAGCAAAAGTCTTTAGGAGGAGAATTGTTTTACAAATCTTTCTAAAATGGGTAAAAATAATTGCCATTCTGCACAAGGACCAATGTTGCCAATTGTTCACAGAATGCAGAAACACTATATTAAATAGTGGAATTTCGCCATTCCGCATACCTTTATTTTTAGTGTAGTATAGAAGTCCCAATAGTGTTTCATTCATTCCCCACAGGTTTCTGGTTTCGCTGGAATCGCAACAAAGGAAGCGTTTTTTCCCTGCGCTTCTTCCCGCCCCTAGTAATCAATCAAACGGAATAGCCAATGGGCTGTTGTGTTCATGCTCCCACCCTTCCCTTTAAGAACTGTTTTTTAAAAAAACAAACACACCTGTTGCAACGAATATGCGTTCAATCGTTTTTTCAGGGGGAATCCACTTTTCCCGATTCCCTGAAAAACGCTACAACGAAGCACTTTTTGTGTGTATTGCAGAAGTGTTGCAGATTGTGTGCAACATCATGCAGAACGTTGAATTTGTAGCGTTTACCAAAGGTAAGACTTCTGCTACATTTAAGTTGTACAGAATGGCCCCAAGACTCTCCTGAGCCCTTGCCAGGGTCCCACTCTACAGGAAGACCTGTGAAGATAGTTGTTCTGCTGGTTTCCTGACAAAGCACTTGTTCATTCCGTATTTCCTCTGTGGCCCCCGTTCCTGCAGCTGAAGCAGACTTACAGCTCTGTTTCCTGATGGGTACTTCCTTCTGCTTTTTCTCAGATGGCAAGTCTGTCTGATGCTAGCATATTTAGTTATTTATTGTTATAGGTGTATCCCACCCTTCCCTGGCATCTCATGAACTGGTGAAGGAGCTGTCAGTTAGCATTCAGCACCTTAATAGAACATGGGAACATTAATAGCTAAGCATATTGTTCTATTCTAAGATAAGATTCTCTGCCCCCCACAAACATCAGTTCAAAGGTGGCCTGGAAAGACATGGGCGGGGGGAAGGTGAGAGGAAATCAGCAGAGCAACAAATGGCAAACGATAATGTGTGTAAGGTAGAGGAGGCAAGCAATGCTGTTAAGGAATCAAGCTGGAACAAAGACTCCATGTGGAAATGACCACTACCTTGGTTTTTTTTGTTGTTGGACTGCTTGTCAAAGCATTTAGCAGTGGTTGAAATTCAGGGTCACCCTCAACTGATGATAACTTTGCCATTGAAGCAACATTCTGTCACCAGACTGATTGTGAGGATAAGCCTGCTGCCCTTGCTTCCCAAAAATGAGGAACATCATTTGAAAAGTTATTTCCTCTTCCCCTGGTTTACAGTCAATACATCTCGTTACCGTATCCAAATGGTACATGCATTCCCTAGTTGGGTGCGGAGAGAAAGCCTCTCTGAGTCAGGTTTATTAGCATTTTAATTATGTTCTCCCCCCAGGTGGTCTTTTTGTCTCCTGGATGACTGTACACGAAGGCACAATGTAACAGCCTCCTATTTGCAAGGTATATATAGTTGGAGTACCGCAGCTTTTTTGGCATGGCTTTAGCAACACTCTCATCATCATTCATGAGGGTTAATGCACAGCCTAGCCTCTCTTCCTGCTGGCATTTCAAAATCCTCTTACCTCAGCAGGGGGTTCCCAGCCTAGTAGGGCAACTCTCCCATGTGACTGAGCTCCATCTCCTCCCACACCCCCAGCCGTTGATGGCCTTACTCCTGCTGTACAACTAACTTTAATATAAGACAGATTCACAGCACTAGAAGGGCTGAAAGCAGACAGGGACAGCAGGGTTCTTTCATTACCTTTAGATGGAGCAGATCAAGAATAGGGGTGCCAATGTTGATTGCTTCTCAATGGGCCTCACATACCAGGCAGAATATCAGATTGTTCTTCTTGCATCAATGTCATGAAATCATAACTAATCACTTTAAAGTAAGTTTCCTGCAGTTGACCATCCTGACCAGGCTGCAATTTAGGGAAGTATGGGTGTGAACCAAAGGTAGGACCCTCGACAATTGAATTAAAATAATTGGGGGTGGGACAGGACTGACAATTCTGGGTCTGCCCCCAACAGCCCAACCAGCCCAATCAGATTGCATCTCCCACCCAATCAGGCTGTGTCTCCCACTATCTATCATGTCCAACAACTATCATGTCTAACTATCATGTCCAACAACTCCGCTCACTTTGCCTCAGACCGCTGACGAAGCTGGAGGGGGCTGATAACTGCGCTCTCTCCCTCCACCCTCCATCAGGCCTTCTGGGAAGGAGCCTCTGACAGCCCCTGACTGATGTGAGGGAGGTGTTTCCGAGAGCAATGCAGGGGAGTCTGTGGCAGTACTTGTGCTTTCCTTTGGTGGTGGTGGTGGGGGGGGGGCTGACAGAAAAGCTCCTTCTCACTTAAAATTGGATGCTGTTGCAGAGGTTCTTTTGCCTCCTGTTTCATCTGCACAACAACCCTGTGCAGTATACCTCAAATCTGCAGAGAGTCACAATGAAGACATACAGATGGGTTGGCTGTTTCTTCCCTCCAGCAGCCAGGCCAGTCAGAGAAGTATTTTAAGTGAGAAGCAGCTTTTCTGTCAGCCTTCCCCTCTCAAAAGGAAAGCACATGTACCCCCCCCCCCAGGCTCCCCTGCATTGGTCTCAGAAACATCTCCTTCACCTCTGTCAGGGGCTGTCAGAGACTCCTTCCTAGCAGGCCTCATCAGCTGCCTGTCAGCTCTGTCAGTGGTCTGAGGCAAAGGTAGGGAAGTTGTTGGATGTGACAGTTAGGCCTGAGCAGCCCTTTCTGCCTGGGGAGCTGATACTCTGCAGATGAGTTGTAATTCCAGGAGCTCTCCAGGCCCCACCTGGAGGTTGGCTACACCTGGGTTGGAAATATTCCTGGAGGTTTGGAGGTGGGACTTCAAAATCATACAATTTCTCAGAGTCCAGCCTTCAAAGGAGCCATTTTTGCCTGCAGAACTGCAGTGGTTCTCAACCTTCCTAATGCCGTGACCTTTTAATAAAGTTGTGGTGACCCCCAACCAATAAAATTATGTTTATCGTCGTAATATTTTTTCTGGTTTTGCCTCGAGAATATGGCTGTTTTTTGGGATGCCAGCTTCCAGGTGGGCCTCGAGATGCTTTGGAATTGCAGCTCATCTCAAGAATATAGAGATTAGTTCCCCTTGGAGAATAGGGCTTTTTTCTCAGGATACCAGCCTCCAGATGGGGCCTGGGGATCCCCTGGAATCACAGCTCCTCTGCAGTCCATAGAGAGCAGTTCCCTTGGATAAAAGGGCTGCTTTCTCAGGATGCCAGACTCCAGGTGGAGCCTGGAGATCCCCTGGAAATCCAGCACCTCTACAAGTAACAGAGAGCAGTTCCCCTGAGGGAAAGGGCTGTTTTCTCGGTATGCTAGCCTTCAGGTGGGGCCTGGGGATCCCCTGGATTCATAGCTTCTCTTCAGTCCACAGAGAGAAGTTCCCTCTGGAGAATAGGGCTTCTTTCTCGGGATGCGAGCCTCGAGGTAAGACCTGGGAATCCCCTGGAATCACAACTCCTCTGCAGGCCACAGAAAGCAGTTCTTGCTGGAGAATAGGCCATCTTTCTTGGGATAACAGCCTCCAGGTGAGGCCTGGGGATCCCCTGGAAGTACAGCTCCTCTGCAGGCCAGAGAGAGCAGTTCCACTGGAGAAAGCGGCTGCTTCAAAGGGGAGAGAGACTGTATGGCATCGCCCCCCACTAAATTCCCTGTCTTCCCCAGACTCCAAGCCCCAAATCCGCAAGAGTTCCCCCATCTGGATCTCCCTCCCCCCACCCAGTGCCCTACCTCCCCCCAGGCCCTCTGCACAAGCTCAGAGGCCATCTGCAACAGCTCCAGGACTTCAAAGATGCTGAGTGCCTCTCTCTATCTAAATCACTCTCTTCCTTTGCTATTTCCCCCCTCCCCCCTGCTAGTGCCCGTTGTATCAGCTACAATGGGTTTTAATTCTTGTGTGTGTGTGTGTGTGTGTGTGTGTGTGTATATATATATATATATATATATATATATATATAGCTGGGAGGTCAGCAGTTGGTTGTTGCTGAGTAGTAAGAAGACTTGTTGTACTTGTAATTGGAAACTTGTGCTTCTCCAGGCTTTTTGGTGAGGCTGCATGGGGGGAGGGGCTAATTCGAGTTTTTTGTTGGCATGGCCATCTAAAGGCTATGCTGTGTGTTTATTAATTAATTAATTAATTTAATTAATATTTAGATTTTTATACCGCCCCTTATGTCAGACCATCTCAGGGTGGTTAACAATATAAAATCCATAAAATACTATATAAGAACACATAAAACCCCTTACTTATAGAAATAGAAATAAGAATAAAAGCCATAAAACAGATGGGGGGGCAACATAATTTCTCCAAACTAATAACTGTTCCAGCCAGGCCAGCATAGCTGATCCTATTAATCCTGTCCATCCAGAGGGTGAATCATACACATAGGGCCCCCTTTCTAGTTTCCAACACTGGTAGGGGATGTTCCCAGGCTGCAACAATTTAGAGAGCGAACCTCCTGCCTTGCCCTCAAGCCAGCCCGCTTCCATGCTGGCATAGGGACCTATACCACTGGCCCACCAATGTGTGGCCACCAAGGGGCTCTGATGATAGCTGAGAATGGCAGGTTGAAACTATGGCTCTGCACCGGTATAACTTTGACTTACACTGGCATATCTCTGAGGTGTGCCAGTGTAATTACTAGTCTTAGATACACCAGTTAGCTCCCTGAGTACTTTTGGCCCCTGGCCATTAGGATTTCACTGTCAGCATTACTCACAGGTTGCATTGAGCATAAGAGTTCTTCTAGCTGCGTGCAGTTGGGTTACTGCTGTTAGCAGAAAATGGCATTCTTGGGCAATTGTTTTTCCCCATGCAGGACTGACTATGCCCAGGACCCCATCATATTATTTCTTGCACAACAGCTGATGCAAGGGCATGTGGATATTGGTAGGGCAGGAGAATGGAAATAGCACATAAGATATCCAACTAGGTTCAAAACAGAGCTATGAAATACATATATGTATGCTACTAAGTCACAGCAGGCTTATGGAAATCACAGCAAGGGGTTTTCAAGGTAAGTGAGAAGAGGTGGTTTGACATTGCCTTCCTTTGCATAGTCTTCCTTTGTAGCGTCTCTATCCAAATTCTGAGATTTGCCAATATTGGGTTATACCATGCTGCCTTCCCTCCCAGCCACAAAATAGAATACTTGAAAAAAACCATCTCAGTAATGGCATGCGGTTGAATAGGGTGGAAGATTATTATTCTCCATCACTGACCTGTTCCCACAAGGTGGCACTTGCATGACCACAATCCATACTGCAATTATAACTATGAAAACAAATGGTTTTTTCTGGGAAATCCATCATGTTCTCCCCTGTACTAATCATAGCACTTATGGGACCTTGATATTTCCTTGCCAGGGCAAATAGTAGCTTGGGAAACTGGCAGCATGCTTGTGCGGTGGGGTTATGCCCCTTTCTTCATCCTGTGCCCCTAATTCTTATCAGCCTCCCTACCAAAGCCTGACATGAGTTTGTTCTACAGCAGAAGCTGAACTGGACAGACTATGTGCCAATTGTATGCTGTGGAGAGGAAATGCAGGTGCATTTGCTTCTTAAGGGAAAATATGGATGGGTAAGGATCTTTTTCTTCAATATGAGCACAGGTTAAGATAGGTGGGAGTTGAGCAGAACTCATTAAGAAGTCTGTTCCTGCTGGGCATGCTTATGAAAGATGATGTGCACGTTCCTAAGTTTGCTTTCGCTCCTCACACTGATGCACTTGGAAAGGGCAGGCTGCAGCTCTTCTGAGTCGTTTCTTGTGATATATTTTCCCCCATAAAATAAGACAGGAGTTCAGCCGTACCTTAAAGATTAACTAAATTGATTCCAGGGTATGTTTTTGAAAGTCAGAGTTTATTTTATCAGACACATGAAGTGTACATTTGTTAGTCAGATGCATTTATACGAAGATCTGCAAACAGCAGATGTCATGCATGAAACAACATAGAATGGCAATGTTTAACCAGTCTGGGCTTAGTTATGTACAAGTCTGTGATTTATTAGCATGAATTTTCTGTTCCCCTGTAAAGAGACACCTGAGTGTTAAAAAGCATTCCGTCAGAAAAATCACAGATTTAAAAAAAACGTGATATTGATGTGACTATGAATATCGGGGGTAGGAGTGTGCTTCTAGCTGTCTCCATGACTAAAAAGGCAAATGGGATTTTGGGCTGTATCAAACGGAGTATTGTGTCCAGATCACAGGAGGTGAATGTACCGCTTTACTCTGCTCTGGTTCAGCCTCACTTGGAGTACTGTGTTCAGTTTTGGATACCTCAGTTGAAGAGGGATGTAGAAAAACTGGAGTGTGTCCAGAGGAGGGCAACAAAGATGGTGAGGGGTTTGGAGATCAAGACATATGAGGAGAGGTTGAGGGAGCTTGGTCTGTTTAGCCTGGAGAGGAGATGA
This sequence comes from Paroedura picta, assembly GCF_049243985.1. Lineage (NCBI taxonomy): Eukaryota > Metazoa > Chordata > Lepidosauria > Squamata > Gekkonidae > Paroedura > Paroedura picta. Next base: position 95,764,197 of record NC_135372.1, on the reverse strand, counting down.
CTGAGAGGGGATCTGATAGCCATCGTCAAGTATTTAAATGGCTGCCATATAGAGGGTGGAGCAGAGTTGTTCTCTCTTGCCCCGGACCAGAACCAATGGGATGAAATTAATTCCAAAGAAATTCCGTCTAAACATCAGGAAGAAGTTCCTGACAGTTAGAGCAGTTTCTCAGTAGAACAGGCTTCTTCGGGAGGCAGTGGGTTCTCCATCTTTGGAAATTTTTAAGCAGAGGCTGGATAGCCATCTGACAGAGAGGCTGATTCTGTGAAAGCTTAAGGGGGTGGCAGGTTACAGTGGATGAGTGATAGGGTTGTGAGTGTCCTGCATAGTGCAGGGTGTTGGACTAGATGACCCATGAGGTCCCTTCCAACTCTATGATTCAATGACATGCTAGTTTGACACATAGAAAACTCTTTTCTCATCATCCAAAAACAAAGGCCATGTTAAACCCAATCAAAATAGCACCACATTGTGAACAAGCTTGTTTGTTTTCTAAAACACTTAATCATGCTGGATGCTTAAAAAGCGTTGGAGGGTAGTGGTAGGAGAGGGAAAGATCTTCCTGACCACAGTCTTAGGACCTCTATAACTTGGCCAGAATGTGCTGCTGATGTTAATTGGTATAGGGTATGGCTCTAATCATGTGGCATCCGCAGCCTTTGAAGGGGAAGGAACAAAAATAGATGCCTTCCTTAGATTAGACAGGGGAATTAATCCATAGCCGCCACCTCTGGTGATTTAGGAATTTTTACTCCATAGAACTGGGGAGTTCTATCTCTGAAAGAAGCTGGGGGTCTCCCCTCTATATTCTTTAACCATGCATAGAGAAGAGCGGGGATAGCATGTGAGTCTGGGATGCAGCAAACCCCAGCAGAGTTTTAAAAGCTGGTATTAAAAGATTGCCCTTGAAATAGAAAAGCAAAAGGTGAAGACTACCACTTGCATAAAACAAATGGATTTTGGGCAGAACCACTTTGGGAGCTGTGATTGGGGTTACTTTTCCACTGAAGCACCAGAGTGGTAGTGGTCAACGACTCAGTAAAATATGGAAAAACTCAGTGGCTCGTAACTTATTACCAAAGCTATTAAGTATCAGAATGACCTAATGGCCCTGAGATTTCAAGAAATATTCCCGAGGAGCATGAAATCTGAGTTTTAGGCCAAAGCCTGGCATTCTGGCCCAAGTCACTGCCCTGCACAATGGGAAATGATTAGGTGGTGAGAAGTGGTTAGCAACTGTAGGAGTTCAAGGTGAAATGTAAAAAGCCCTCCACAACACCTTTTATTAGGACTAACCAAATGATACCCAATTGGTGTGAGCTTTCCACTTCAATAAAACTCTTCATCAGGCTGGATGGTGTTAAAGTAAATGAAATCTTGAAAAAGAGAGATGTTGGCTGTCATGTTGGCTGTCAGTCTAAAGATGGCAAATATGTGTGTGTTCATGTGTCTGGATAGAACATCATACGGGTCTGGGTGTGGGTAGATATGAAAATGTACTCTGAGGCATTTACAATGCCCCTGTAAAGGTAGATTCTGCTTGACAAGCTTAATCCACACTTTTGTGCACACACCTACCGTCATAAATTGTACAATTCACAATGGAATAGCTGAAAAGGGACTCTTATGCTACCCCCCGCGCAGCATGCTCTCTGCTGATCCAAGCTGGGTGTTCGGAGTGCACCAGTTATGAAATGCCTGTCCCTGTCCAGGCTCCGAAACGACCTCTCTTCTTTCCAGAATTTGAGAGAGAGGAAACAAGGCACTCTCTGTTCTACTGGCTCTGAGAGGGAGGGCAGGTCTGACTGGGCCAGCGAATGCAATCAATCAGTACATGAAAAAGTGACTGTTCCACCACCAGCAAGGCAAGGAGGGAGCAGGGCTGAGAGCAACTGCGGAAAAACCCCTGAGATAATGAAAAGCCTGAAACTCTGATAAGATCACACTTGTCAAAAGAGCTTCTGAGAAGAAAAAAATCACCCCATCCTTCCACATTCATCATTTTCCGATTGGGTGTGATACATCTGTTGGCTCAGAAGAGTCATAGAATCCTGCCATTCTTTCTCAGGTGTCAGCTAATACTTCCTTGTAGATGATGAGGCAATTCATGATTACGGCAGAGAATAATAGCCCATGCAACTGGTAATTAGACGTCTTCCCCCTGGCATTGATTATCCTGGTTCCTGCAGTGACCGTATGCATTGTTCATCTGTCTTTGAAGTGTAGGTTAGTCAGGAATGTGAGAAAATATAAAAGCCTTTGCAAGTTTTGTGTTCCAATAACTTTTCTCTCAACTGACAGATTCTTTGTTCAGTTTCAGGTCATCTGCAAGAGTCTTGGTATTGTTGCTTTACTTTGATACCTCTTCAAACAATAAATGTATTTTGGGGGCATTGAAATCTTGTCATTTTTCCTGGGCATTTGGGATAGAAATGGCATGCAAGGGCTGATTTGATTTCTCTGTGTTGAAGGTTTGGATTGGCTCCTAGAATCATAGAATCATAGAAGAGTTGGAAGGGACCTCATGGGTCATCTCGTTCAACCCCCTGCACCATGCAGGACACTCACAACCCTATCGCTCATCCACTGTAACCTGCCACCCTGACCAAGAAAAAGTTTGAACCAGGTTAGGCAATTTTTTTTTACTGCAAACTCAACTCCTGAGTATGCTGGTGAACTAGCAAACAAAAAAGAGCAAAAGAACGAGGGTCATACTTGGCTATCCACTCTGGGAGCAAGCCTGACCCTAGTGTTGCTGCCAAAACCTCAGGGGTACTCCTTGAACCTGATTGGCATCTGGGCAGGTCCAGAAGGGAAAGATAGTTATGAGTCATGTCCATGGCTTCCTCCTATGCTCCCAGCCCCAGCATTGCTGCCAGCACCTCACGGGCTTGATTCATTTGCTTAGGCAGAGAAATGGCTTCACATGTCAATCAAAAAGGTCTGGTATGCTGCACTTTGGCACATGGACTGTTCATGTTCTATATGATTTAAGTCCATTTGTAGGAGAAACGGAGTCCTGTGGCAGCAGAGTTTTATTCTAGCATCAGGTTTTATAGATTAGAGCCCACTCATTTGGGCTAATATTTACTAGGCTAATATTTACATCTGAGGTTTGAGATTGTACAGAAGGATGTATCAGAAGGGCTTTCTTTTTCCATAACTATGCCTCCTTTTTAATTGCCTTCCCAATCCCAATTTCCCATCCCAGAGGAACTGAAGTAAAAATGGCCTTCAAATGGTAGTTCTAGGAATTCTTCATAATCTATATGATAAATGTTATCTGTTTTTATTACTAGCAAAAAAGTCCATTGTTATTAAAAATACAACAGGTGCTAGCCTCCCCCCAGAAACCCCAGAAAGGGCATAATCATGTAGAATATGGCTGGGGGAAGCATGCAATGGGCTTTACTACTAGTTTTACAGTTAACATGTGTTGTTCTTTAATGTGTCACAAGACTCCTGTTTATTTTTATTGCAACTACCAAACATGTCTACTTCTCTGCAATTTGTTGGGATAAAGCAGGATTGAAGTTTTTAAAAAGTAATATCCAGTATGCCACACTTGCTTACCTTAATGGTGATTTACCTCTCTGTCCCTCTGTCTGTCATTCTTTGCATCCCCCATTTCTCTAAGCCAGGAGCTCTTTATTTTAGTCCCACAACAACACTGTAAGGCAGGCTAGGCTGAGAGAACATGGCTGAGTCAAGGTCATCCCAGGAGCTTCATGGCTGAGTGAGAGCAATCTAGAAGAAAGTAAGTTTGGAAACTGTGTAGTTAGATGAAATTGCAAGTCTGTCAGTGCCCTGTGGGAATGGACAAACATTTGATGAATATCAAAGAAATGGAGGGATTAGATGATGGATGTCCAAGGGAGGCAGAAACATCCATCTGTCTGCACCTTGCTGAGATGGGACCTTGTCAGACTGATGAAGGTATTGGAAGTAGGATGAAGCAGATGACAGGAAAGCAACATTCTGATTTAGTAGCTTGTCCTGTAACTTACTGTTCAACCAGCCCACATCCATCTTGATGCTATGGGTTGCATACCGTGTGGTCTGCATATCATATCTCAGGAGAGTTTTTTAAATGGGGGTTCCAGAATCTTGCCAAATGGCTAGTGATATTCTTCTTACCTAAACATGCATCATAATTTAATTTGTGAGCTATTCAACATTTCCCCTTCTAAACAGCTTTTTATATTGCAAACCCCACATAAGATGCTGAGGATCCAAGAGCAGAGATGTACAACTGGATGGTGAAAAGCAGCCAGGGGTCATTGCCTGATTGGAAATCTGACCCACCAGCTGCTTTATGTTTTGGGGTGGATAAAAAGATAGGCACAATACACATTCCTATCTTTTTCTCTACACTGTTCAGCAGCCATGAGGAGCTGTACACAGACCCCTGACATTATACATGGCTTATCCCTTATACTCTCCACAACTAAGCAGATATACAAAGTAGCCCAACCAACCAACCTATATTGCATTTCTTCAACAAATCTTGCTTAGCAATATTTGAGATACCCTCAGAGATCCAGGTTTTCAACTTTGCCTTGGGAAATTCTGGAAGATTTGATGGTGGAGCTGGGCTCTCAGCCTCCTCTCCCTCACAGGGTGTCTGTTGTGGGGAGAGCAAAGAGAAGGTTATTGTAAGCCACTTTGATACTCCTTCAGGTAGAGAAAAGTGGCATATAAGAACTAACTCTTCTTCTTCTGGGGAAGGGATGGGATTCAGTAGATATGTGTTTAGCATGCGGGTAAAACTATATAGTTAAACCATAGAGTTTTGCCCAAATGCCACAGCTTCCCCAAGATGCTGATGACACAATCACAAACAGTTCATTTAACAAGGAAAAATGGGAGGAGACTTAAGCCAGCTTACAAAATATTTGAGTAATAAAAAAGACTCATTTAGGAAATGAAAGACCCTTATAGCCTATAACCTTAAACAAATAACCAAAGGAGAGTGTTAGAAAAGTTAAAGCTCAGAATGAGCTTAGGCTAGCAAGAAATGCTAAACACAACAAAAAAGGATTATTTAGTTATGTTCAAAGTAAAAACAAAAATAAGGACATGGTATGACCATTGCAGGGACAAGAAAGTGAAATTGTAACAGGTGATGAAGAGAGGGCTGAACTGCCCTATGCCTATTTCTCAGTCTTCCCTTGAGAGGGAACTCATGCTCAATATGGCAAAATCATATCACGTGATGAGGGATGGGAGTTGCAGCCTAGGATCACTGTAGGGGTAGCTTAGTTTCTTTAAATGAAACTGGGCCAGATGAATTGCACCCAAAGGGTACTAAAAGAACTCGTGGATGTCATTTCTGAACCTGTATTAATGTTGACAATTCTTGGAGAATAGGTGAAGTGCCAGATAATTGGAGTCAGGCAAATGTTGTCCCCGTCTTCAAAAAAGGGGGGAAAGGAGGATCTGAGTTATTATCAACCCATCAACTTGACGTCTACATCTTGAAATCTTTTAGAACAAATAATCAAACATTCAGTCCTTGAGCAGCTAGAGCAGATGGCTGTGATTACTAAGAGTTAGCATTGGTTTCTCAAGAACAAGTCATATAAAACTAATCCTATCTTTTTTTTTAGAAAGTTACTACCTAGCTTGATCAAGGGAATTTATTTATTTATTTATTACATTTATTACATTTATTTATGCTGTGGACTTGCTGACAAGTTGGAAAAACATGGTATGGGTTCTATGACTGTTAGGTGAACCAATGACTTGTTGACAAATTGTACTCAAATGGTGCTTGTTAATGGATTGTCATTCTCTTGCAGAGAACTGACAAGTGGAGTGCCTCAGGGATCTGTCCTGGGCCCTGTGTTGTTCAATATATTCATAAATGATTTGGATGAAGGAATGGAGGGGGTACATATTAAATTCGTAGATGATACTAAATTGGGAGGGGTAGCAAACAAAGACAAAATGAAGATACAGGATGATCTTGACAGGCTAGAAAACTGGGTTAAAATGAATTTCAGTAGTGATAAATGTAAAGTTTTGCATTTAGGCAGAAAAAATCAAATGCATCATTATAGGATGGGGGAGACTTGTCTTGGTAGTGTGTGCAAGAGGATCTAAGGGTCTAGTAGACCAAACACTGAACATGAGTCAGCATTGTGACTTTGGTGGCTAAAAAGGTAAATAGGATTTTGGACTGTATCAAAAGTACAGTGTCCAGATTATGCAATGTGATAATTCTGCTTTACTCTGCTCTAGTTAGACCTTACTTAGAGTATTGTGTTCATTTTTGGACACCATAATTGAAGATAGATGTAGACAAACTGGAGGGTGTCCAGAAGTGGACAATGAAGATGGGGAGGGGCTTAGAGACCAAGTTTTGTGAAGAAAGGCTGAGAGAGCTTAATCTGTTTAGCCTGGAGAAAAGACAACTAAGAGGGGATATGAAAACCATCTTCAAGTACTTGAAAGGATGTCATATAGATAGAGGATGGAGCAGAGTTGTTTTCTGTTGTGTGCTATAGGGTTGGACTAGAATGGGTTGAAATTAATTCCAAATAATTTTTGGATAAATCTTCAGAAGAAGTCCCTGACAGTTACAGCAGGCTTTCTTGGGAGGTGGTGGGTTCTCCTTCTTTGAAAGTTTGTAAGCAGGGGCTAGATAGTCATCTGACAGAAATGCTGTTTCTGTGAACTTAGGCAGATTGTGAATAGGTAGGCAGTAAGGGTTGTTTCAGTTCTTGGCTCTGTGACCCTTTCTTGCATGCTCATGGAAATGCTGATTGCCCCTTTGGGGTCAGAAGATGAATTTCCTCCAGGTCAGACTGGCTAGGGATTCTGCTTTGGGACATGTGTATCATCTGGGCATGGAATTGAAGTCATTATTGGTGGGCAAGTTTTTGTGAGTTTTCTGCATTGTACAGAGGGTTGGACTAGATGAACCTGAGTGTACCTTCCAACTCTATGGTTCTATATGATACTTTTGGACATGTATGACTGACATTAGTTACATGTCTCTCATCAGTTGCCGGAGGGGAAGGGATTGCCACAGGATTGCATCCATCCATCTATTCCACTGGTGAAAAAGAAATGAAAGGGTCCTGTTGCCTATCAAAAGCCTATGCTGGAGATCATTTATTTATTTATTTGGAATTTTATACTGCTTATTCTTTACAGCTCTGGGCGGTTTACATGGAACATTATGAAATGTTTACATGGAACATTATAATAATGTAATCTATAACATACAGTTTCAATACATCATAACAATCAAGTAACAATTTATAACACAACATAAATAACAACAACACTGGGGAGATCAAATTTGTTCAGTCATGGAAGGGTGTCTGAGAGGAGCCCAGCAGATGTTCTTAGTTGGTCAGCCTCAAGCGAATGCCTGGTGGAAGAGCTCCCTTTTGCAGGCCATGCGGAACTGTGGAAGTTCGGGCAGGGCTCTGATTTCTTCAGGGAGCTCGTTCCACCAGGTGGGGGCCAGGATCGAAAAAGGCTCTGGCCCTTGTTGAGGTCCGCCATGCTTCTTTGGTTGGAGGTGGCGGTGCACAAGGCTCTTTTGGGGGTATAGGCAGGGAGGCAGTCTCTCAAATATACCTGGCCCAAATAGCATATGGTCTTGGATCACTGTGGCTAGGTGCTCTGGGTCCAGGTAGGGCGCTAGTAGCTTGGCTTGGCGGAGATGGTAAAATGCCAGCTGTTCTACCTTTGTGATCTGGGCTTCCATTGTAAGATGGGCAGGTATAGAAACAGGGGAATTAGGTGAGACAAAGGCTCACAGGTTATCTGCTCTACACAGGTTATCTGCTCTGAGATCAGTGCTTTCGGAAAGAGAGGGTCTCCATAGTAACGACTTTGTACACCTTCAGGGCTTTCCTCTAGTCTTTGTCAAAGCTGCTTTGTGCCAAAGTTTAGGGTAAGTTTGTACAAAAGGCTGGATAGTTGTTGTATGAGTTGGGAAATTTGGATTTTTAAGCACCTGTGGTGGCCATTTCCATTGACCTTGTCCCTACAGTATCCATTTCCTCTCCAGCCCCCAGGGGGAATTTTTAATGATTGGCTCTATAATATTGTTATATCAATATACCATTGTAACAATAGTTTTAGCAGATTCTCTGAATGCTCAACTTTCATATAAATATTATCCCATTAAGGCTCTGTTAAAGGGACATGAGATCTCCCCTCAAGGCAATGACCAACGGTCAACAAGCTTTTGAGTGTAAACTCTCCACTAGGGATGGGCGCAAACCAGTTTATGAGCAAAAATTCATCAAGAATTTGTCCTGGTTCATGCCCACTGAACATTTCTTAGATTTTTGTCTGGTTTGGCTCTGGGGCTTAGGCCATTTAAACCTAGCAGCTGAGCAAGGTAGTCTGTCTATGCAGGGGGAGTGAAATAGACATTTAAAATAGCTGCCAGCCATTTCACTGATCCATTTCACTTTGAAGCAGGAGGGAGTGGAATTGATTGCTGAAATGGCTGGCAGTTAAGACCAACCATTGTGCTTCCCCCTACTTCTAAGTGGGTGAGTAGTGAAACCTAACAGTTGATGGGTGAACCTGACAGGCTGTTGGATTTAAATAGCTGCCAGTTGTTTCAGCAATTGATTTCTCTCCGTCCCAACCAGTTTATTTCAAGGCTTTTGGTTTGGTTTGAGAACACCTTGAACTCTGGACTGAAACTCCTAGTTTGTACCCAACCCTCCTGTCCACTAGGCAATTTCAATTGCTCCTGCACCCAGAGAGACAGAGTCAGTATAAGTTACAACCTTGTCTACTCTTTTGCTTCTTGTTTGGGAACAATAGTGTGATGACTGCCAGTTCCAAGCTGGATTCATTTCAAATGGATCAGAGCTCTTTCATAAAACAAGTAAATTCTAATACAAATCTCTAAAAGAAGATTTCCTCTTATTCTGGAGGCTTCTACAGGTATTGTCCCCCTTTCACAGCTCAAAAAAGTTATATTTAAATAGGAGTGATGAATGAAAAAAAAGTGCTATAAAAACATGGCCAAGACTCTGTGGATGCTTATTGGCACAGTGAAGGGCTTGCTGGAGGCAGACGTGACTTCCTCAGAGGCCTGTTAGGGTGCACTCTGCATATACGCAGCGCACACGGCATCAGGGGCAAGGCGGAAACCGTGGCACCTCTATAAGGCACCACAAGCGTGGGTCCAAGCCCCTTCCCCTGGGATGCTGTGGGAGCAGCTTCCCTCCCACTCACCCTATGTTGATGTGTACATAGCCTTGTTACAGACTTTGAGGTTGATGTTTCACAGTTAATATTTTGTATGAGATGGAGCCTTTTGGCAGGGAGATCAGACTCTCTGGGGGAGGCCAGGGGCTCATTTGCCAGGTGGCCTGGGGGCAGTCAAATGAGGTTTGTGCCCAGTTCACTCCCCTACATAGGTCCCTTCCCTTAGTGGCAGACTTCAGTAGGCGAGGAGATCTGCTTTCCCGGCTGGGAATGATGTGGGTCCCTAGGATGCCTCTGGACTCTGTGGGGTGTTGGTAGGCTCCCTCTCCCATGCTGTGCCAACCCTCCCATGGGGAAGTAATAAAGCTGTGGCCTTGTTTATACTCAACACTGGTGTGTCGCATCTTATTCCAGCCCATAATGCCTTCCTGAAAGTCAATTCTCAAAGTGGTTGTTAAGAGAGTGGATGCCTCCTGCAGGGAGGTTTCTGCAGCCTGTGGCGCTTGGCAGCTCTGCCATGATTGGAGTCAGAGGTCTGCGAAGAGGAGGCAACTCACTTAGAGGGTAGGCTTTCTTACTGGCCCCACTTGGCTGCATTGGTGTGACTGGGGGCAGGTGTTTGTTTGAACTGAAGCACAAGGGGAGGCTTCAGGAATAAAGATGCTCATTGTGACTCATAGTGAAAGTTGATGATATTAATGCTGCCATCTGAGCCTGTGTGAGTTCCTTGGGAGCTAAATGTGACCAGGAGAGTCCTTGGGAAAAGCAGAAGGAAATAATAGAACATGAGGAGGTGGAGTAGAAATATTTGGATATAAAATCGGATGGTTTTTGTTTGGGTAGTTTAACAATACTCGGCATTTAGATGACACATTTGCAGTTTGATTAATGCTACATGCATCATCTTAGGATTCCTTGCAACCCAATAAGGTAGGTAAGCATCACTGCAGAGCATTATAAAGTCCTCTAAGGCTTGGGAGCAGAACACCTGAAGGAATACCAGCTCCCTTGCAACCCTACCCAAATGCTTTGGTCATCTTACAAGGAGAATAGGCCAATGGCAGCCCTGGAAAAGGACGTAAGGAACAATTTTAAGCAGGTCTACTTAGAAGCCAGTTCCATGTTATTAAATCATGTCTGCTTCCCGGAACATGTTGTTAGGATCGCACTGTTAGCTGCTATCAAAATTCAGGAAGTCAGGAATTCTTTCCCCAAAGAGACTGCTTGTCTTCTTTTACTGCTGTCTGCAAGTAAAAACTTTTGTGCTCCCTCAATGATCCTTTTGTCTTGCCCTATGCTTAAATTCTTGTTCTATGTCCCCTTGTGTGTATTTTAACATGGTTTAATCTGTTTTAATGATGGTTTTACAGCTCATCTCCAGGTGACAGAGAGAAGTTTTTTGGAGAAAATGGCTGCTTTGGAGGGTGGACTCCATGGCATTATAGTCTACTGAATAAGGAACAGGATTGTTGATCGGCCTAAAATATTTTAAAGTCAAACTGAACATTCCTATCCCAGAGCAAGTAGGAGGGTCTCAATGCTTCTCTTTTCAGTTCCACTGCTAGCAGCCTACAAGAGTGCTGGGTCTACTAAGAATCTGTAGAACCAGCTTAGTTAAGTGTTGTTATTCCTTATTCCAATGGTCAAGTTACATGTCCTACAGCTGCCATTAATAAAGAAGGCTTCAACCAAAAGGAATTGGATGTTTGTTATTTGCTCCTCTACACAAAACATTAGAAGGAACTATTAGACTGACATAGGAAGATGTAGTCTCTAAAGGATAGAAATACTAACCCAAGGTCGCAACAGGTCACTCCTGCTACTGCACACTAGTTGGTACATTTTGACTGTATTATTATAATTCTCGATGGTACTGTCTTGTCGGCGGGCTATCTCAGCAGGCTGTTCTTCACATTACCGTGTTTCCATCAAGGAGGGCAAACAAAGGCAGAGGGAAAGAAAGCCCCGAGCAGGAATCAATCATTGTTAGCATGGTCTTCCCTCTGATCGTGAGCTGGTAAGTCCTGGGATGGCACAAGCTGTGTGTGAATGTCTGCACGTTCATCTATCAAAAAGGAGGGAGGCAGCAGCGTGGGGCCTATCATTAACTTGGCTCTGTGAGAGGCAAATTACAGACTTAGCGACACAATTAGGCCAGTGCTATAGGAAATGGAAAAACAAAATAATTTCTCTGTGAATTTGTCCCCCCTGCTTTGAATACAACAGTCTGGGTACAATTAGCTTCCGTTCCTCTTTGACGGGGTGTGATAGACACTGCTGGCAAGGGGGTTGTGTGTGCAAGTGAAAGAACTGGTACTGCTCATGAGAGTGACAGCGAAATCATTATTCTGATAGTTGGCAAATATTGGCAAGTAAAACTGAAACAACCAAGATATAAGTGAGGGGATGGTCTCTAGCTTTCCTGTCCCAGTACTTCCTGTGATTGGTAACTTCCTTTAATTTGTTTTAAAACTTACACTGAATTATTTACCCCGATTATACTGGCCATTCAGTGCCATCAAGAGCTGGAATGGTGTATTGGCAGCAATGCTGAACGAGGTCCAAGTCTTCTCTGCCATGGAAGCTTGCTGGGGACCTTGGGCCAACTCTCAGCCTAACCTACCTCACAGGGTTGTTGTGAGGATATAATCAAGGTCAGAAGAATTATGTAAGCCCCCTTGGGTTCCCGAGGTGGGTATAAACGAAGTCAATAAATACATCAAGATGGTTATAAATGAAGCCACTTTGGGAAAGGTATAAATGAAGTGAATAATTAAATTTTAAAAAAATCTCTGTTGAAACCTGAGGAAGATTTTGGGGTTCTTTTCAATCACAGTATCAAAGGCAAAGCACCGTATCAAAGACCAGAGGAGCAAAACTTGCCTGGGGGTTTCCGACAACCATATACAGCCATTGACTGTCAACCCCTCAGAATCAGGACAAATTCTGGCCTTGGCAGCACAACTGAGGAACTTTAAGCCTGTCAATGAGACGAGTGAGGTTTTTAGGGGGCCTTCAGGTATCTCTAACCAGGGATGAAATTTAAGGTGGTGGCCAAGTAGTAGCCAGGTCACATGACAGTTCCACTATTCAGTGAATTCACAGAGCATGAGTGAGTTCCCTGGACCTGCCCTCTGCCTTGGTGCAATTGCCTGGTCATTTGCAGGGTGGCCATGTGGAAGATGTGGCCATGAGAATGCTTCCTCCCAGTGATCAGTGACATTAAAAAAAACAAAAACAAAAACTGCAGATCACAGGAGGGAAATGTGTGAAGCCACTTCCTCCATGCAATCTTCTTTGCAGACAACCACGATTACACAGAAGAAGGGGCTGGAGCCAGCACTAATATTGCCAGCCTGCAGGTAGCACCTGGAGACCGCCTGCTATTACAGTTCATCTCCAGACAACCTAGATCTCTTCCCCTGGAGAAAATGTCTGCTTTGGAGGGTGAACTCAGTGGCAGTATACCCTGCTGAGGTTCCTCCCATCCCCAAATCCTGCTATCCTCAAGCTCTTCTCCCAAAATGTTGAGGTATTCCCCAAACCCAGAGCTGCCAACCCCATAAGGCAGTCATGTGCACTGGACAAGTGCAAAACAGAGGAGGACAACAAACAGCCAAAATAGTGTGCTGAAGTTAAGGGGGGGGGAAAACAAGCTACAACTTATTGATTATCATTCTGGCATTAAGAGGGCAGCCAGCACAACATTATAGCATCCAGCCTGCAACTGGGATGCCCAGGTTTCCTACTCTGGCTGAAAAGGCTGTTCTTACTCATGCTACATGGATCTTTCCAAAGGTGGTCTTGGAGGGGTGCCCCAGCTACTCACTCTCATTACACCAAATTCCTGCCCAATACCAAAGTGCCATTCACTGGCTGAGCTTGTGCTTGGAGCTGATCTCAATGGAACACTTTGCCATGGCTCCCCATTTTAATGTACCATCACAAGAAATCTTACTGTAGAGCTTAATGTGACATCACAAAAATCAACTGCTGCACCTACGGCAGAGCAGGTGAGCAAACCTCTCTGAAGAACATGATGTGTGAATCCACAGAATTGGTTAAATGTAAGAAATGTGAAAGATGGGATCAAGGAAGGCAAAAGACAAGGAGATTAAGGGGAAGCACTTTTAGTTGATGTTTATTGTAGTTTTGTATTTGGCAGGTGATGGAGCAGGTTGAAACACACATACACACCAGAGTGTGTGGAAACAAAATTGATTGTTACTAATTAGTAATTGTGACAGCTAAGTATGCAGGCTAGACCAAAGTAAATTAACATCACTTGACTTCCCAGGCTGGGAGGACTGTGGGTTCCTGCGATAACCACCTGACAAATAGGTACATTCTCAGCATTTCTCTCTTATTTGGAATCCTAGTGGTGAAGGAGCCAATGCTCGATCAACAAAGGACTCCTAATTTGAAATTACAGAATCTCATGTGATTGTTTCTATAATGGTTAGACAGAGATGCTGAAAGGCTGATAGACACAGATTCCCTTTGCCCTTCCAATCCCACGTTTGGATGTTAAATGTGTTGTGACTGTCCTTTCAATGGCCCTTTGGCTTGCTCCCTGGGCAACATAGCAATGGGACAACTTATTGTTTCTTTTGGTCGCCTTAGGGAAGAAGATATGTAGCTTTATATCCTTTTGATAGTAGAATACTTCTCCCCTCTTTCTTTTTCTTCTTTACTTTCCTACTTAAAAATGAGAAAAACAGATTTTAAAAAAATGCAGAAAAAATGGTGTTGGCAGAAGAGCTGGAGAAGACTTGTGCTCCTTTTGACAGCAATATATCACAGGCTTTCTGAATACACCGTGCCCGTCATCTGGATTCCACTTTCCGTACAACCCCATATTAGCCTATGGACCAACCACTATGCTAATCAAGGCAACTTCATCTAAATATCTCTATGACATGTGAGTCACCACTATGCCAATCTTGTGCAAACCTAACATCATCTGGAGAGACACTCTGTCTCAGTTTGCAAACCAGATTTTCACAAATACTCTCATAAATGGCCGAGTGATTCAAAGGCAAATTGTGTTAAAATTTCCCTTTAGTGGCAAAAGATGCAATTAGTTTTTAATGAGACTTCTTCCTTTTATTTTTAGGTAACCTCAGATTCCTTGGCTGTGTAATTTAGTTCTCCATTGCTCAGAGATAATTAAAGTATGTCACTATAATTTGTTGGGATTTTTTTTTCTAAAAAGGCTTGTAATTATGCTTTTACTGAGAATTTTTTTTAAAAGGGAGGGAAATTAAAACAACGCTATAGCAGAGAAGACATTTAGAGAGCTAAATGGGGGTTTTCTCCTGATTTTGATTTATGGGAGCTTTCCTAAGATGGATGAGGTTAGGACAGCATTAATAGCCAAGACAGGAATTAAAAGCAACTCACTCTTTTGCGGTACACAGTTTGAGTCCAGTGGACCCTTTGAGATCAACAAAGTTTTATTCAAGGTATAAGCTTCCATGTGCAAGCCCAATTTTTCTGATACCAGTGCAATGTTGAACAAACAGCTGTCTAATTCCATTAATTTCAATATACTTAAAAGGTTGTAACGGATAGTTTTTTTCTTGTTACTTACTCAGAATCTGTCCTATGGGATTCAGCTAGGGTTCACATAATGTTTAGCAATTTTTTAAAAAGGTATTGCCAGTGGGAAGCATGAGTTGTTGAAACTTTTACCCATATTCACTGATTCCTGATTTTTTAAAAAAATCAACAGGAACATCTGAGCTTGTTTCAAAGTGTTGAATTGGGACAGATATCCTCAATAAGCAAACCATGAACACACAGATAGAACAATTCCAACCACGTGAGCAGCTGGGACGAGTCCCATTATATCTCATAGGTATAGCAGATGATATGCATCTCCTTTTAAAAGAAACCCAAGGAGTTCTGGTAAAGAGACTCAGCCAGAATTTGGAGAGCTGCTGCCAGTAAGTCTAGACAACACTGGGCTACTTCTAATTAAAAAAAAAAAAAACCAAAAGGGGAGTGTTTAAAAAGGACTCATAAATTATGCTGGCAACAGTAAATACTCTGATTAAAATAATGCAATTTCATCGTTTTATAGTGTTGCCACTTCCCTGAATGGTAAGAAGTTGACCGGATAGGGCTGATTCCCTTTGGAGGAGAAGATCCTGAAGATGTAAGTGCTACTGTAGTTTTGTTTATAGACAAACAGCTTGGTCCTAATCTTTACTTCCAAATAGATAAATTTTGGAATGACTTATATTTATTTTTATAATAGTATTCTGCTTTCCCCTTGAGGAGCACATAGAAGTAGTATATATAGCCACCCTCATCTGATACAAAATTCCTGCAAACTAGCATACCAGGTCAGTGTCATGACTGATCAGAGATTTGAACCTGAATCTCCTCTTTCTGACCAACCTTACACTGTGCTGGTTTTTCAGGATCTAATTTCTCCTTAAGGAAGAAGAGTTGGTTTTTATACCCTGTATTTCACTGGCCGAAGGAGTCTGAAAGTGGCTTATAATCACCTTCCCTTCCTCTCCCCACAATAGTCAACGAGGCAGATAGATGGGACTGTGCAAGCTCTGACAGGACTGCTCTGTGAGAACAACACTATCAGATCTGTGACAAGCCCAAGATCACTCAATTGGCTGCAAGTGGAGGAGCGGGGAATCTTACTCAGCTCACCAGATTAGAAGCCGCCGCTCTTAACCACTATACCACACTGCCCTCCCCCCAATTCATGTTTTATGTTATCTGGTATGTGAATTCACATACATAGACAATAGATTTAGGTGAATACCCGTGTTGGTTTGAAGCAGCAGAACAAAGTTTGAGATCAGTGGCACCTTTAAGACCCACACTGGACTCAAACATTGTTACACACACACAATGTTAAAAGAGAGTTATATCATGTGATACCTGCATGTTGTTTTCACTCTGTATGATGGCATAAATATGGTGGACAATACACATACAGTGCAATCATACATGGAGTTACACTTTTATTAGTGCACCAGCTTCAGGGGTCATAAAAGGGTGTTGCTCTTCTTAGGATTGCACTGTTAGTGGCTTCACATGTTGGAAAATATGTTTATAATTTACATGACAATAATCTCAATTTTAGTAAAATAGTATGTAAAGATTTTACTTAATACACAATTTCATCAGCTTGAGCCTTCAACTTCAGGGGAGAACAGCGTTGTAGGCTGCTTTGTATCAACATTGGAGAGAAAAGCAAGGTATTAGTGTCTAAATAAACACAATTTCCAGTTGAAGATGCATTAAACTGATTCAGACCATTTGTCCTGTCAAGGCTAGTGTCTATATCAGGGGTAGTCAAACTGCGGCCCTAGACATCTGGAGGGCCCGCAGTTTGACTACCCCTGGTCTACATTGACAGGTAAGAACTCTCCAGAATCTCAGCTAGAGGTCTTTCCCATGGCCTATGACTTTTTGGCTGGAAATGCCAGGGGTTGAACCTTGCACCTTTTGAATGCAAAGCAGATGCTCTACCATGGTCATTGCCCCTCCTCTCATATAATAACATATATTGTTTTGTAATAATAAATCATTCTGTGAATCTTCATCCTAGTGGACTGTAATTAGATCAGTCAAAAATATTGTCCTCATTCAAATTTGGAACTCATTTGAAATACCATGATAGATTACTTCCTATACCCCACACCAATATAATTTTAGGGAAGTCAGTAGAGTTGACAACCTCAAGTTGGTGACTGAAGAGTTCCCGCTTTACAACTGATCCCCAGGTTACAGGGATCAGTTCACCTCCTGTCTCCTCAAGCTCCACCCTCAATATCTCCAGGTATTTCCCAATAGAGCTAGCAATGTTCCATCTGAAATCCAGAAATTAGTTTGAGATACCACTTGATTTCGTTCTGAATAAATATCATTTTAGGCTAGCTGTTTCTTAAAACTGAAGATAATGCGATATGTGAGGCTCTAACTCTAGTGGTAGGCTACCACATGCTACCTTTTCCAGCTAAAGAGAACCTCAATCCATCCCATGTGTTTATTCAAGCCTTGTCTAGACTCTCCTATCGTTGTTTACATTAGAGATGACTGCTGCTATCCAGCAGAGTGGACCTGCTCAATAAAGCTAATAGTTAATTTGCTCTAATGCTGGGTGTTAGGGCATTAATTCTAGGCTCTTAGCATCCCAGGCATGGCATGCTGTTTTCCAAAGGGTTTACAGAGATGAGTTGTTTCTTTCTTTCCTGTTCATTCACAAGTCCTTGCAGGTATTGCCAGCGGGTGGCATGATTCATATTATTTG
This sequence comes from Paroedura picta, assembly GCF_049243985.1. NCBI lineage: Eukaryota > Metazoa > Chordata > Lepidosauria > Squamata > Gekkonidae > Paroedura > Paroedura picta. The sequence goes on along the minus strand of NC_135372.1, from coordinate 95,746,721 downwards.
AATGGGTACCCCTAACAACCTACAGGTGTGTGTTTTTGCAAGTGTTTCTCAGCATATTTAAAACACAGATTCCACAAGGTGGAAAAGAGGCTGCCCAGGCATAAGGGAAAAGAGGCCTGAGACCCTGCAGAGCCACTCCCAGTCTGAGTAAATAATGATCTGATTCAGCATAGGGCTGCTTTAGATGTAAATGTGTTAGGATGGCTGCATTTTAACAGACACATGAAAATGTTGTGCAGAAATGACAAAAGCTGCATCTGCTAAAATTCCTTCTTTGATCCATCCTGCATCTATTAAAGATAGAGCAATTCCATTTTTCTTTGCATAAGCTTCTGCTCTCCAAATTATCCTGATAGCTTGACAGTGAGGGTGAAAGGGAGATTTGTTTTTGTCTTAGACAGAATTGACTGTGCATTCACTACCTCTAGGTTTTGGGACAATGAGAATCCCACATCTTTAAATGATGGCAGTCCTCCTGCCATCCAAATTTACTATGCTATCTATTCTTTTTAAACCACATGCCAACAGAAGGGGGGAATTATTCTGCTTGTTTGAATCTTTAATGGAATAAAGGTAGTATGGATGTATGAAATATCTGTTATATGTTGAATTTTGGCAGTTCTTCGAAGGCCCACAAATTCTAGAAAAGACGACAACAGGCTTATTGTCATGCAGATGGGTCATCAGCATTCACCCTGATCAGCTGAAACCACTGGGACTGCAACAGTACGAAATGTACAATTGAGAGCTCATCTCAGGCTTTTTAGCAATCTGGAGACAGGGAATCCTCTGGTGAATGATCTTCAGAGCAACTGAGGAGAATTGGGCTTAGCTCACAAGTAATTCACAGCTGGAAATGGCAAAGTCTGTCATATTGTTTATACCACACTAGTCACATCACTCTACCTTTGGAAAGGTAGGAAATATTTCACTGGAAATATTCTTCAATAAAGAGCTTTCTTAGATATAAATACAGCCTGAAGGATGCTTCATGCTTTCCTTTTTTAAACAGAAGCTGGTGTGTGTGGAGTTCTGAAGAAGGGAGCTTGGAGCACAGGACTGGGATCCTGGGCTGACTCTGCACTGAGCTTTTTATCCTCTGTCAGCTCAAATAAAAAACCCAATCTGCACCTTATTCTATTTCCATTTTGGTATTAAGCACTTTAAATTTTCCCTCTGAAAACATCCATGATGGAGTCTGCAGTGATACTACCTTTTATCCAGGATATCTCCATTTCTCCAACACTGCTTACTGTGGCAATTGGTCAGGGTGTCAATTCAAAGACTGTGGGAAAATTGATTCCCGGTTGACATTCCCTCACAAGTTTTATTTTTGCCCTCTTTTTTGGAATCCATTTTTAAGTAACTGTGTTCCAAAAGCCCACTCTTCTATGCATTTGCCTTTTGGATCCCTCCCTTTGTTCTCCTGAGGATACTGCCTCCATTCTCCCCCCCCCACTCACTCAGGCTGCAAGAAAAGAAAAATAAACAATCATAGAATCATAATCATAGAACCATAGAGTTGGAAGGGACCGTGCAGGCCATCTAGTCCAACCCACTGCTCAACGCAGGATCAGCCCAAAGCATCCTAAAGCATCAAAGAAAAGTGTATATCCAACCTTTGCTTGAAGACTGCCAGTGAGGGGGAGCTCACCACTTGCTTGGGCAGCCTATTCCACTGCTGAACTACTCGGACTGTGAATTTTTTTCCCTGATATCTAGTCTATATCGTTGTACTTGTAGTTTAAACCCATTACTGCGTGTCTTCTCCTCTGCAGCCAACAGAAACAGCATCCTGCCCTCCTCCAAGTGACAACCTTTCAAATACTTAAAGAGGGCTATCATGTCCCCTCTCAACCTCCTTTTCTCCAGGCTGAACATTCCCAAGTCCCTCAACCTATCTTCATAGGGCTTGGTCCCTTGGCCCCAGATCATCTTTGTCGCTCTCCTCTGCACCCTTTCAATTTTATCTACGTCCTTCTTGAAGTGAGGCCTCCATAACTGCACACAGTACTCCAGGTGTGGTCTGACCAGTGCCGTATACAATGGGACTATGACATCTTGTGATTTTGATGTGATGCACCTGTTGATACAGCCCAAAATGGCATTTGCCTTTTTTACTGCTGCATCAAACTGCCTGCTCATGTTTAGTTTACAATCCACAAGTACCCCAAGGTCTCGTTCACACAGTGTTACCTAGAAGCGTATCCCCCATCCAGTAGGCATGCTTTTCATTTTTATGACCCAGATGCAGAACTTTACACTTATCTTTATTAAATTGCATCTTGTTCTCATTTGCCCATTTTTCCATTGTGTTCAGACCTCGTTGAACTCTGTCTCTATCTTCCGGAGTATTTGCCAGTCCTCCCAATTTGGTGTCATCTGCAAACTTGATGAGTAGTCCCTCCACCCCCTCATCTAGATCATTAATAAATATGTTAAAAAGTACCGGGCCAGGCACCGAGCCCTGAGGCACCCTGCTACTCACCTCTCTCCAGTCTGATGAAACCCCATTGACAACAACTCTTTGAGTTCGGTTCTCTAACCAATTCCCTATCCACCTAACTATCTGAAAATCCAGATTGCAGTCCTTCAATTTATCCATCAGAACATCATGGGGAGCCTTATCAAAAGCAGTCCTTCAATTTATCCATCAGAACATCATGGGGAGCCTTATCAAAAGCTTTACTAAAATCCAAGTAAATGACATCAACCGAATTTCCCCGGTCCAGCAAACCTGTTACTTGGTCAAAAAAGGAAACCAGGTTGGTCTGGCAAGACCTGTTGGAGACAAATCCATGCTGACTTCCTTGGATCACCAAATTGTCCTCCAGATGTTTGCAGATTGCTCCCTTTAATATCTGCTCCATTTTCCCCACAACAGAGGTCAGACTCACTGGTCTGTAGTTTCCCGGGTCATCCTTCCTCCCTTTTTTGAAGATCGGAATAACATTTGCTCTCTTCCAGTCCTCTGGGACATCTTCAGTCCTTAAAGCGGTCCTGAAGATGATGGACAAGGGTTCTGCAAGTTCTCCAGAAAGTTCTTTGAGCACTCTCGGGTGCATTTCATCTGGCCCAGGGGATTTAAACTCATCCAGTGCAGCTAAATGCCTCTCGACAACCTCTCTATCCATGTCAATCTGCCACCCAGACACTATCCTTTGGCTGCTGCTATCTCTAGATGTGCCTAAACCCTTTGACCTGTGGGAAAAAACATATGTATAATAGGCGCTAAGCCTTTCTGCTTTCTCTGCATCTTCCATTAGAGTTTGTCCATCCGCACCCAACTGTGGGCCTATTGCCTCCTTTACTTTACGTTTGCTCCTCACATAACTGAAAAATCTTTTCTTGTTACAATGGGCTTCCCTGGCCAATCTTAGCTCACTCTCAACAAGCAACTTGTGCTCCACTTGCCCCTCTCCCAGCTTGATCTGGTTGTCGAGTCAGCTTTGTGCTCCTTCAACACCAGCTGGAGCTTCATGCAACCCCCACTCCCTCCCCCCCAATACTCTAGCTTCCGCAACCAAGCAGGAAAAAGATAGGAGACTGACAGCTGGGACAATTCAAGTGCAGAAGGCACTGTCTTAAAGAGACCTGTTTTGAGTTGGAAAAAAGGAAGGTTACAGATCTTTATGAAGATCCAGATTCAGATATATCAGATTTCATCAGGATCAACAGAAGAAAAAAATATGAGTGCAGATTCAGCCCTGGACTCTTGAATGGGATTAGCGAGTCCCCATTCTTAACTATGCATAGGACAATTTAATGGACAAATCCAGGACCTTCATTAAGGACTTATTGAATGGCTTGGCGGAAGCCTCAAATATGTATATAAGTTCCCTGGGTCTGCTTGTTGTTGTTCAGTGTTCTTGTGCTTAGTAAAGAGTTGGTTGTTTGGAGCTAAAGTATTCATGTCTTTGCTGAACACACAGATTTAATAGCAGCATTCATAAAGGATGAAGCAGGACAGCTGTTACTATATTGTATGGCTATTAGCTAAAACAGGAAGAGATTGAATTTAATTATCTAGGACATGTGATCAATACATCTGGAAACTGCACAGTGATCAAAATTTTGATTTGTTTTTATAGATCTTTTCACAACCTACCTTTTGTTACTTGCCCAGATCCTCAGGGATAAAGAAAATCATCTTAAGACTGGAAATGAGATAAGCAGATGTTTTTAGATAGATGTGTGTATGTGTATGTGTATGTGTATGTGTATGTGTATGTGTATGTGTATGTGTATGTGTATGTGTATGTGTATGTGTATGTGTATGTGTATGTGTATGTGTATGTGTATGTGTATGTGTATGTGTATGTAGACAGACAGATGTATTTATTTAAATATATTAGACCTTGCTTCACGTGTAGTGTCCTCATGAGTAAATCAAGGAACAGGAAGGTGGGAATGCTGTGGCTATGATCTGAAGCTAGACAACAAAATGGGTTTACAGTGTGAAAGTCTTCTTTGGATAAGATATGTGCACATCATGAGGTCTTGTGTTTATGGGCTTACACAAGTTCTTGAGTGCAAAATGCACTTCCTACATTTCAAAATTGGCTTAGTGAAGCAAGTCCTACTTGATATAAATTGTTATACACCACCCTGAGCCACATGGGAGGGCAGAATATAAATTAGTAGTAGAAGTAATAGAAGTAGTAGTAGTAATAAAGACCTTATGGAAAAGCCATTTTCATACAAAAGGTATTTCTTGGTCAGCTTTAGACAAAGCAGTTTATTTATTTAAAATATGTATCTGCCACTTTCCTCTTGGATCACAGCACTTAAAGCAGTTTACAAACTTAATAAAACTTCTAAATTCATATAAAAGTCAAATACATCAAGACATCCCTTATTTATACTCCTATTATTACAAAACCCAAACTGTAACCCAGTCACTTCTTGGTATCTCTCCAAACTGAAGTTTCAAACAAGCTCTAGAGTACCAGTTGATCCTGGAGGGAAATATGCCCCTTCCTTCCCCAAAAACCCCTACTAAAATGAGAAATCTGCCATGCTGGCAGCTTCTCCCTTCCCAGTCTTGTTCTTCAGGTCTTTTATGCTATTTCTAGGCAGGAGAGGTGCAGGTGGCAGGGCAGGGCTGTGTGCTTCGCTCTGGGTGCAGCTTAAGTCCAGCTGAACATCCTTCCTTTTATTTTTAAAATACACTTCTGGGTGCAGCCACTAAGGACACAGGGAAGTCAGAGCATAGAAGAGAGACCTCTCATAAGCAGGGAATTTCTCTTGGTCTAATCAAAAAGCAGCATGTTCATCCAGACGTCTCATCAAAGTGGGACCTAGCCAGTAAACTACTTCCAGGATGGATGGGCTGGCAGGGGCAGTGCCAATATTTACCCTCATTGCCCAACCATTAGCCTCATGGTCATGGCAGCAGTGAGTGATCAGTGGCTGGAAGAGATGGTAGTGAGGCCAGGCATGTAGGGTATAGTGCTGCTGTGTGAGTGGGTACAAGACAGGCACCAGTGAGTGCAAACAGTGCACTGGGTAGTGGGGCCTGACATAGTTGCCACTGCTGAGGTTTGCTCCTGCACTGCCACTGGGAACTGCAAGGAGCTGCTGCCACTGCCTGTTTCATGAGAGGAGGTGGCAGCAGTGGATGGGGAAGCTGCTGTGGTGACAACACCTGCTACTGCTTCCCAAACTCTGTGGTCATCATCTGAGTTCCAGTGCCTTGGCCTGGCTTGCATCTCACACAACCACCACCTTTGAGAGAGCCACTATGTTGGCTCTGGGTGGGAATTGGCAGTTGGGCTCTTGCACCTGTCTGGGGGGAGGGGGAGAGTGGGGCTTGTGCTGAGGGGGAGGAGTGTACCACTTGAAGCGGAGCTGGCAGCCAGGCACTTAGTATGTAGCCTCAGGTTACTACACCTTAAAAAATTGCCCCCCTCCATCCAAAGAAAACTGGCTATGGGGCTGACTACTGCCCCAGGATTACGGGGTTCTATGAGCAGGGGACATATCCTGTGAAGCGCAAAGGAAGCACGTCAGATGCAAAAGAGAATGAATGTGTGTCAAACCAGAGGAAATTCTTAACTTACACCCTCACTTCTCCCCATGTAAACATTTGACAGGTCATTTGGAATGGCTGTGTGCTTTGCTCATCTTGGTATAATGGTGTTTGAGATCCTGGGCTGGAAGTTATTCCCCTCTCCCCCAGCAAAGAGTGTGCCATACTAGACAGAATCAGATATTGCACCCTGAGGCTCCTGAGAGGGTGGGATAAATGTGGAGTAACAACAGATACTGAGGGCATCAGTATACAAATGCACCCAAATGTGTCTTCATAATCTTAAGATGAAGCCTATGCTAATTTGACTTCAATACAATAAAAGGCATGAGAATGAAGCCAGTCTCCATCAAATGATGAGATTCAAATGCAAAAGTGGGCAAGTTAGGTCAAAGCATTTTTGGAAGGCACAACAGATTTTCTCTGTTCTCAGTATGACAAGCCACATCGGCCCAAAGTCCCTTCTCAGTACAAACCTAAAAAAATATCTTGCCTTCTTTTGCATCTGCTGGTTTCCCTACCCTGAAATACAGGCACCAGGGAGGATGCGTCTGCATTACATCCCCTTTGCCACATGCCTTTTATGCCTTGTTCTGGTTTCTCATTCCACAGCTCTCTGGTCCCCTTCCTGGGTAGCAAGTCTTCTCGATTACAAAGCTTCTGCTATCTTCATAGGAACAATGGGAATTTATGCACAAAGGGAAGAAAATGCATTGAAAACACACGTGAGCATCTTTTGTGCCAGTTTCTATGGGAACTACTCACACATACCATATTCACAGACCAGAAACACTATAGTATGCAAATGAATCCCTTAATTAGTTCTTTTCTTTCCTTTGGGCCTGTGCTATGGCAGTTTGATTATTAGACTAACATGCCATTTAATTATCAGAGGTTTCTTCAAAATAAACTCAAACATCTCACTCTTCCTGGTAGGGTTGCCTATTCCCCCCTGGGAAACTCCTGGAGATTTGAGGATGGAACCAGTAAGAAAGAAGGGAAGGGGGGAAACCCCCCAAAACATGAATTAATAACCCAAAGGTTAAAGCAATCAAAATATAAAGGCCTAATAATGCAGATTCTCCACATAAAAAGTAAAATTATCCATTATAAGAAAGATACCTGTATTTATACATGATTAACAAACCATGTATAGGCTCCAAAGTTAGCCTTCAAACAGAATAAAATTGCTTCATGTGCTAGTATACACTATTGGCTCCATACTGCTTCTGAGAATCACTGTCTTTGAACCTTGATTGTATATTATATTGTGCATTTACCATCCTAATATGCATGTTCTTAACCAGGGCAGAAGGTTATTTATAAAAATGTTTCTACATTATATCTCTGCTTGATTCATGGTCACTTGTTTTTAAACAATTTCAGCTGAGTCCAGATTTTTGAAATTATTGTGAATGTGCTCAAAATCTGGAGCCATTGTGTAATGTGTAATTTGTGTGTCTGACCAATGAAGAAGTCCATTTGGCTGAAATGCATATGGCCAGAGTTGCATATAGTCTTTATTTAATAATGTGAAACAATTTTATTATTTGGAGCCTATAAATTGTTTTTAATCATATGGTAACAAATACATGCATTTTTCTTAAAATGGATTTGGAGATGGAGCCTGGAAAATGCAGGAGCCTCACTGGGGAACAATGCCACAGAGTCCATCCTCCAAAGCAGCCATTTTCTCCAGGGGAACTGGCATCTGTAGTCTGGAGATGAGATATAATTTTAATGATCCCCATGTCCCACCTGGAGGATGGCAACCCTGCTTCCTGGTACCTTTCCCCCTACCAAGTGCAGGCCTAACAGGGTGTTGGATGTGTGCAATCAGTTCCAGAGTTGACTGTTCTTCACCATCATTCCAAGTTCAAAGAAAATACAAATGGTAAGCACCAGGCCTGCCCTTTTCAGGGACCAAGGCTAATCCCTGACATGCTGTACCATGCCAGGGAAGGAATCTAGAAGACCTCTGGAATCTTTACCATTCATTTATTATGACTTGTTGACTTTTTTAAAGGTTGCCAGATCATATCTCAGATTGCACGGACTTCTTTAGATTCCAAATATAGTGTGAGAAAATGTTGCTGTGGCTTGTCTTCCTGGTACCCTCATAAGATCCAGTCCTTTTGGATCCAAAACATGCTGAAAACTGGCTTCTCTGCTTTGACATATACCATACTGTTAAAAGGCACATGGCTTGTTTGTGCTGCTCAGTCAACCTAAATGCATCCCTATAGTCTTCTTGAGAAACAGAATAAGCTACTGATCAATAAGGAATGAGGACTAGTATATTGCTTCGAATGTCCAGGTAGACAGCTTTCTCTATAGCTTTAAAAAGGTAATAGATTTGTACATCAAATCTAGATTTTGCTAAGAGAGGGAAATAAGATGTTACGTGCCAATGAGTGTAACAAAACCTTATTCTTTCCTTCATCAAGGAAAAGTAGCCTCATGAACAAGCAAGTTGTGAGCATATAGCAGTAATGGAAGAGGAGTTTAACCTGTTTCTGCTGATGGCATTTTCACAGTAGTCCCGCTGCCAAAACTACCATCAACAAAATACTCTTCAAGTTCAGTATTGATTTGACACACACAAACACACATACTTCCCTTTTAGGGAAGTATCAATGAAGTGTGTGGGCCAACTTTTAGCAGAAAAACAGTAGCTGAAGAGGGTCTAAGGACATGTCCCTGCTGGTTCTCCACTCCAAATCACCCCTACACAAAGCTGCTTTTCCCTAGAGGAAGTAGCCTTCAGGATTTCATCACAAGCATTCACATGCAACTTGTACTTCTGCTCTGAAAGCAAAATCAGTTGAGAAGAAGGAAGAATTCCAGAGCAGCAGAGTTCAGGCCAGAAGTGGGCCAGATGCTAAGCACTAAGGTAATCCATTTCATGTGAGTTAATTCATATAATAAAGTAATAAAACATTTGCTGATCTGTGTTATTCAGATGACAAAGGCATGTGTGAATACTTCCCAAATACACAGGCTGGGATCCTACAGCATTTGTTCTCCTCTTTGCCCATTATGGAGTTGGTCTTCCACTACACAGTGAATTCGTTTTTTACTAGTTAGTGCACTTTTCAGCTCCCTGAAGGACATTGGACTTGACCAGAGGAAGCATGGCCTACCATGAAGGATCCCTTCTGCAAAGGACAAATAGGAGCACAAGTGGCAAGAAACTATAGCATCTAAACCACTATACATGCATGCATGCACATGCACATGTACGTGCATAGACGCACACCCCTCTCTCTTTAAGCAAAAGCAGCATTTCAAGGAGAAGACTGAGCTTTACGCAGTTCCCTGACATGATTCTTCATTATATGCAGATTCCCTCCCCCACCATTGTAAAACATTGTAAAAAAAAGGAGTTCATAGTCCAGAGCTCTGCAACTTGGAATAAAGAGAATACAACCAGTCCTGAAGAGGATAAAGAGATTGACCACAATAGGGAGCCTCTGCAGACAGTTCGGAAAAAGACTGAACGGCGAAGGGCGAGACAGTTCTCGGGGCCTTTGGAGCTCCAGAATAGATTTCAGGCCCTTGCAGAGGAGGTGCAAGGGTCAACAAGGGAAGAGGTCCCAAAACAAACTCTAAGACAAAGGGAAGAGGCCACGGGGACAGAAGGAAATGGAGTTGAGAAGAAAAAAAAAGAGGAGAGTACTGGTAATTGGAGACTCCCTGCTAAGAGGAATGGATCGCCATGTGGCTGGGCCCGACCCCCTAACCCGAGAGGTGTGTTGCTTGCCAGGGGCGAAAATTAAAGATGTTTCAGAACGGCTGCCCAAACTCCTCAAATATACGGATCGCCACCCATTTGTGATGGTCCATGTGGGAACGAATGATATGTCCCTGAATACCATAGCTCCTATTTAAAAAGACTATCAAGATCTGGGGAGGAAGCTCAAGCAAATGGGGGCATAAGTGGTATTCTCTTCAATCTTGCCTGTCAAGGGAAGAGGAATGCGTCGGGAGAGGAAGATAATGGAGGTGAATCACTGGCTGCATAGTTGGTGCCGGCAGGAGAGATTTGGTTTCTGGGACCATGGGATAGGCTTTCTTGAGGAAGGCCTACTAGCACCTGATGGACTGCACTTATCGAAACTGGGGGAAAATGTGTTTGGCAGGAACCTGGGGAGATTCATCAGGAGAGCTTTAAACTAAAGCCACTAGGGGAAGGAGACGATCAACATAGGGAGTGTATGGAAGGAAAACGATCAGAGGCAGCCCAACCGGCAAGGCCAGCTCATAGGGAACCAAAAGTAAAAGGATTCAGATGTCTTTATACTAACGCCCGAAGCATGGGCAATAAAAAGGAAGAGCTGGAACTTCTCATGCTGATGGAAAGTTATGATCTAGTAGGCATCACAGAAACTTGGTGGAATGATTCTCAAGACTGGAATGTAATGGTGGATGGATATGAACTGTTCAGAAAAAACAGAATAGATCGAAGAGGTGGAGGAGTGGCACTGTATGTGAGGAAAGGGCTTACATGTCAGGAAATTCTAGTGAAGGAGAGCATATCTACAGTGGAAAGCATCTGGGTGAAAATAAGCGAGGGGAAAACAAACAGTGTGGTGGTTGGTGTCTGCTACCGACCGCCTGACCAACGAGAGGATGTGGATGCTGCACTTTGTGAGCAGCTTGAGAAAATATCCAAGCGGCAGGACCTTGTCATCATGGGTGACTTCAATTTCCCAGATGTGTGCTGGGAAACAAACTCTGTGAAGCGTCCTCAGTCATGCAGGTTTCTGACCTGCCTGGCTGACAATTTCATTTATCAAATGGTAGATGAACCCACAAGAGGTTCAGCCATACTGGACTTAATACTGACCAACAGGCAAGAGTTGGTGGATGAGGTGAAGGAGGTGGGGACCCTAGGGGGAAGTTACCATGTCCTCATAGAATTCCTTTTGAGATGGGGAGCCAAGGAAGCTTGTAGCCAGACACGGATGTTGGATTTTCGTAGGGCAAACTTCAATAAACTCAGAGACATGATGAGTGTCATACCATGGATGAGAATGCTAGAAGGGAAGGGAGCATGTGAAGGGTGGGCGCTACTCAAACAAGAGCTATTGCATGCTCAATCAATGACTGCAGGAGCTCTAAGAAGCCTGTTTGGATGAACAGAGAACTTCAAGAAGAACTAAGAAAGAAAAGGAAAATGTTCAAGAAATGGAGGGAAGGACAGAGCTCTAAAGAAGAGTACCTACAGGTTACTAGGCACTGTAGATCAATCATAAGAAAGGCCAAAGCTGAGAGTGAGCTAAGATTGGCCAGGGAAGCCCATTGTAACAAGAAAAGATTTTTCAGTTATGTGAGGAGCAAACGTAAAGTAAAGGAGGCAATAGGCCAACTGTTGGGTGCGGATGGACAAACTCTAATGAAAGATGCAGAGAAAGCAGAAAGGCTTAGTGCCTATTTTACATCTGTTTTTTCCCACAGGTCAAAGTGTTTAGGCACATCTAGAGATGGCCGTCCCCCTTCAAGGATCGCTGCCTTGTTGTGGCAAGGGGGCTTGCGTAGTTCAGTGAAGCTATGAGCTATGCCGTGCAGGGCCACCCAAGACGGACAGGTCATAGCTGAGAGCTCTGACAAAAGGTGATCCACTGGAGAAGGCAATGGCAAACCACTCCAGTATCTTTGCCATGAAAACTCTATGGACAGTTCCAATAGGCATAACGATATGACGCTGGAAGATGAGCCCCTCAGGTCGGAAGGTGTCCAATATGCTACTGGGGATGAGCAGACGGCTAGTACGAGTAGCGCCAGAATGAATGAAGCGGCTGGGCCAAAGCCGAAAGGACGCTCAGTTGTGGAAGTAACTGGTGGCGAAAAGACAGTCCGATGCTGTAAAGATTTTTATTCCATAGGAACCTGGAACGTCAGATCCATGAATCAAGGCAAGCTGGACGTGGTTAAACAAGAAATGAGAAGACTGAACATCGACATTTTAGGAATCAGTGAACTAAAATGGACAGGAATGGGTGAATTTAATTCAGATGACCATCAGGTATACTACTGTGGACAAGAATCTCGCAGAAGAAATGGAGTAGCCTTCATAATCAATAAGAGAGTAGGAAAAGCAGTCTTGGGATACAATCCCCAAAATGACAGAATGATCTCAGTTCGAATCCAAGGCAAACCATTCAACATCACAGTGATCCAGGTCTACGCCCCAACCACTGCTGCTGAAGAGGATGAAGTTGATCAGTTCTATGAAGCCCTACAACACCTTCTAGAAGCAACGCCCAAAAATGATGTGCTTATCATCATGGGGGATTGGAATGCTAAAGTAGGAAGCCAAAAGATAACCGGGATAACAGGCAAGTTTGGCCTTGGAGTACAAAATGAAGCAGGGCACAGGCTGGTAGAATTTTGTCAAGAGAATACAATGGTCATAGCAAACACTCTTTTCCAGCAACCCAAGAGACGACTCTACACATGGACATCACCAGACGGTCAACACAGAAATCAGATTGACTATGTGCTCTGCAGCCAAAGATGGAAAAGTTCTATCCAGTCAATAAAAACAAGACCAGGAGCTGATTGTGGTTCAGATCATGAACTTCTTGTTGCAAAATTTAGGCTTAAATTGAAGAAAGTAGGGGAAAGCACTAGGCCACTCAGGTATGAACTAAATCATATCCCTGACGAATACACAGTGGAGGTGACAAATAGATTTAAGGAATTAGATCTGATAGACAGAGTGCCTGAAGAACTATGGACGGAGGTTCGCAACATTGTACAAGAGGTAGCAACTAAAACCATCCCAAAGAAAAAGAAATGCAAGAAATCAAAATGGCTGTCTGAGGAAGCTTTACAAATAGCTAAGGAGAGAAGGGAAGTGAAAGGCAAGGGAGAAAGAGAAAGATACACCCAATTGAATGCAGAATTCCAGAGAAAAGCTAGAAGAGATAAGAATGCCTTCTTAAATGAACAGTGCAAACAAATAGAAGAAAACAATAGAATGGGGAGGACCAGAGATCTTTTCAAGAAAATTGGAGATATGAAGAGAACGTTTCATGCAAAGATGGGTATGATAAGGGACCAAAATGGTAGGGACCTCACAGAAGCAGAAGAGATCAAACAAAGGTGGCAAAATTATACAGAAGAACTATACAAGAGCGAGCTTAACATCCCTGATGACCACAATGGGGTAGTTACTGACCTGGAGCCAGACATCCTGGAATGTGAAGTCAAATGGGCCTTAGGAAGTCTGAGCAACAATAAAGCTAGTGGTAGTGACAGCATTCCAGTTGAACTATTCAAAATCTTAAAGGACGATGCAGTAAAAGTGCTACACTCAATATGCCAGCAAATTTGGAAAACTCAACAATGGCCACAGGATTGGAAAAGGTCAGTTTACATTCCAATCCCAAAGAAGGGCAATGCCAAAGAATGTTCAAACTACCGCACCATCGCACTAATTTCTCATGCTAGCAAAGTTATGCTCAAAATCCTACAAGCTAGGCTCCAGCAATATGTGGACCGAGAACTTCCAGAAGTACAGGCAGGATTTCGAAGAGGCAGAGGAACTAGAGATCAAATTGCCAACATATGCTGGATCATGGAGAAAGCTAGGGAGTACCAGAAGAACGTCTACTTCTGCTTCATTGACTATGCTAAAGCCTTTGATTGTGTGGAGCACAACAAATTGTGGCAAGTTCTTAAAGAGATGGGAATACCAGAGCATCTTATTTGTCTCTTGAGAAATTTATATGCAGGTCAAGAAGCAACAGTGAGAACTGAACATGGAATCACTGACTGGTTCAAAATTGAGAAAGGAGTTCGGCAAGGCTGTATACTGTCGCCTTGCCTATTTAACTTGTATGCAGAGCACATCATGAGAAATGCGGGATTAGAGGAGTCACAAATTGGGATCAAGATTGCAGGGAGAAATATCAACAACCTCAGATATGCAGATGATACCACTCTAATGGCAGAAAGTGAAGAGGAACTAAAGAGCCTGTTGATGCGGGTGAAGGAGGAGAGTGCCAAAGTTGGCTTGAAACTCAACATCAAGAAAACAAAGATCATGGCATCCGGCCCTCTCAATTCCTGGCAAATAGAAGGGGAAGAAATGGAGATAGTGACAGATTTTATTTTCCTGGGCTCCAAGATCACTGCAGATGGGGACTGCAGCAAAGAAATTAAAAGACGCTTGCTCCTGGGGAGGAAAGCTATGGCAAATCTAGACAGCATCCTAAAAAGCAGAGACATCACCCTGCCAACAAAAGTGCGTTTAGTCAAGGCTATGGTCTTCCCAGTTGCAATGTATGGCTGCGAAAGTTGGACCATAAGGAAGGCCGAGCGTCAAAGAATTGAGGCTTTTGAACTCTGGTGCTGGAGAAGACTCTTGCGAGTCCCTTGGACTGCAAGGCGAACAAACCGGTCAGTCCTAGAGGAGATCAGCCCTGACTGCTCTTTAGAAGGCCAGATCCTGAAGATGAAACTCAAATATTTTGGCCACCTCATGAGAAGGAAGGACTCCCTGGAGAAGAGCCTAATGCTGGGAGAGATCGAGGGCAAAAGAAGAAGGGGACGACAGAGAATGAGGTGGATGGATGGAGTCACTGAAGCAGTAGGTGCAAACTTGAATGGACTCCGGGGAATGTTAGAGGACAGGAAGGCCTGGAGGATCATTGTCCATGGGGTCGCGATGGGTCGGACACGACTTCGCACATAACAACAAAAGAGATGGCCGTAGCCAAAGTATAGTGTCTGGGTGGCAGGTTAACATGGATAGAGAGGTGGTCGAGAGGCATTTAGCTGCACTGGATGAGTTCAAATCCCCTGGTCTGGATGAAATGCACCCGAGAGTACTCAAAGAACTTTCCAGAGAACTTGCACAGCCCTTGTCCATTACCTTCGGAACCTCTTTAAGGACTGGAGATGTCCCAGAGGACTGGAAAAGAGCAAACGTTATTCCGATCTTCAAAAAAGGGAGGAAGGATGACCCAGGAAACTACAGACCAGTGAGTCTGACCTCTGTTGTGGGGAAGATAATGGAGCAGATATTAAAGGGAGAGATCTGCAAACATCTGGAGGACAATTTGGTGATCCAAGGAAGTCAGCATGGATTTGTCTCCAAGAGGTCCTGCCAGACCAACCTAGTTTCCTTTTTTGACCAAGTAACAGGTTTGCTGGATCGGGGAAATTTGGTTGATGTCATTTACTTGGATTTTAGTAAAGCTTTTGACAAGGTTCCCCATGATGTTCTGATGGATAAGTTGAAGGACTGCAATCTGGATTTTCAGATAGTTAGGTGGATAGGGAATTGGTTAGAGAACCGCACTCAAAGAGTTGTTGTCAATGGTGTTTCATCAGACTGGAGAGAGGTGAGTAGCGGGGTACCTCAGGGATCGGTGCTCGGCCCGGTACTTTTTAACATATTTATTAATGATCTAGATGAGGGGGTGGAGGGACTATTCATCAAGTTTGCAGATGACACCAAATTGGGAGGACTGGCAAATACTCTGGAAGATAGAGACAGAGTTCAACGAGATCTGAACACAATGGAAAAATGGGCAAATGAGAACAAGATGCAATTTAATAAAGATAAGTGTAAAGTTCTGCATCTGGGTCAGAAAAATGAAAAACATGCCTACTGGATGGGGGATACGCTTCTAGGTAGCACTGTGTGTGAACGAGACCTTGGGGTACTTGTGGATTGTAAACTAAACATGAGCAGGCAGTGTGATGCAGCTTTAAAAAAGGCAAATGCCATTTTGGGCTGTATCAACAGGGGCATCACATCAAAATCACAAGATGTCATAGTCCCATTGTATACGGCACTGGTCAGACCACACCTGGAGTACTGTGTGCAATTCTGGAGGCCTCACTTCAAGAAGGACGTAGATAAAATTGAAAGGGTACAGAGGAGAGTGACGAAGATGATCTGGGGCCAAGGGACCAAGCCCTATGGAGATAGGTTGAGGGACTTGGGAATGTTCAGCCTGGAGAAAAGGAGGTTGAGAGGGGACATGATAGCCCTCTCATTTGAAAGGTTGTCACTTGGAGGAGGACAGGATGCTTTTTCTGCTGGCTGCAGAGGAGAGGACACGCAGTAATGGGTTTAAACTTCAAGTACAACGATATAGGCTAGATATCAGGAAAAGTTTTTCACAGTCAGAGTAGTTCAGCAGTGGAATAGGCTGCCTAAGGAGGTGGTGAGCTCCCCCTCACTGGAAGTCTTCAAGCAAAGGTTGGATACACACTTTTCTTGGATGCTTTAGGATGCTTAGGGCTAATCCTGCGTTGAGCAGGGGGTTGGACTAGATGGCCTGTATGGCCCCTTCCAACTCTATGATTCTATGATTCTATGATTTTATGATTCTATGAAAACATACACTCCACAAAAGGCTTTACTATCAAATTTTGCTGATTGTATAAACTGGCCTTATGTAGGTAAACTCACATAAATCCTTCATCAGTCCTTTGTTAATTATCGCTCTGCAAACCAAAGCCAAACTCTTTGAAAAGTCCGCCTTTGATTTCCAAGCTATGCTTCCAGTGCTATGACTTTGAGACAAAGATGAACAGCCCCATTTCCAAGAGGAATCAAGCAAGTTTACAGCCTGGTTCCTCCGTAGTGAAGAAATACATTTCTCAAAGCAGGCTAGAGAAACCCATATTCTAATGTTTGCAAGCAACTCACAGTAGAATTGAAATTGGTCCCAAATATGGACTCAAAATGTGGACAAAATCCCTGATGTAAGACTGGATGGACTCTAGCAAAGCCAAAATTCTGATTCAAAGTGTAAGGAAGTCGGTGAGAGAACCTGAAGTGCCACACTGTTTCCCAGACACAGCTACAAACAGATATACATGCAGGCTTCCCTCTTTCCAAACACTGGGAGTTTCTCACCAAGCAAGTTTCATTAATTGTCTAATAACTGGATTAGTTAAGGACACTGAAAGTAAATAGAAAGAATGTAATTTGACTCTGATTGCCATGCAATAACTGGAAGGATGGTCCCATTTACACATGCAAGAAGCCCCATCAACAGACGCAATGTAATCACAGATAACAATTCATGGAAGAGAAATGTTCTCCTGGGGCACTTTGACTCCCCCCCCCTCAACTTCTCTTCAGGCCTGGCTGTTGTCAGTTCTCTCTCATAGACCCATTTATGAGTCTCTTATCTAATTAAGCAACAAAGGCATTATTATATATGTTTGGACCCCTAGTGTGAAAGTGAATTCACTCAGGTAGAAACCATTAAAAAGCCAGAAAATCATGTAAACTGGATTTTCCCAGAAAACTCCACTGGTTGCCTTTGCTTGGGCTTCTTGTACTTCTAATTTCTGCATGGAACTATGAATCAATACATGGGATTCTCATACTACAGCTGACATTTTAGATCCATGTAAGAATGAGTCCTGCTGTATAAGACCAAGGATCCACCAAGTCCACCGTCTTATTGCCAATGGTGACTAGAGAAATGCTTCTAGGACAATTGTGGATAATAACCATTGATAAATGTATCCTTCATGAAGTTGTCTAACCTCCTTTTAAACTCAGCTAAACTGGCATCCATCGTTATAGCCTATTATACTGAATTCCGCACGTTCATTACTCCATGGGTAAAGAGTGTCTTCCCACAGAGTGATAAAAGAGGAAAGTATATCCCTGAGAAAGGTTCTGATCTTCCAAACTTTATGCTAGCAGGACCCCCTCCATCTCTTTACGGATCAGTAATGTTATGAATTACAGATGTCCTAAATGAGAGGTCATGTCCACTAAGAAAGCACACCCACTTGTGGGAAACACACTCATAAATTACCTTATGTGAGGGAACTGTGTCTAAAGCAGAAGCATCAGCTAGACTAGGCTTTCTCAACCAGAGTTTTATGAAACCCCCCTGGAAGGGTTTCCCAAAACGGCCAATGATGGACTTTATGGGTTGTGAAGGGGAGGTTCCCTGGGTGGGCATGTACACAGGTATGCTTCCCAACCACATTCTGCATGATTGTACCACTTATAGAGTTTCTCGAAGCCTGAAGAATGTTTCAGAGGTTTCTCAATAGTAAAAAAGTTGAGAAATGCTGATCTAGACTAAAGATCAAGGAGGCTACCCATCCCTGACTCTAGAGGCAATTGTTCCATTCTGACATGGTAAATGGCCTCTTATACAATGGTGTTTTCCTTTGCTTTCACCATGCATTCCCATTGAGCGTATTCCTCCCTTCTGCAGAGCAACTTACTTTCACTTCGAAGGTGTGTCAGGCTTTCTTTTTCGTTCTACATAGATTTTCTCCCTTCAGTGCTCAGTTCATTTTCTGTTGGCTGTATCTCTAGGGATTTTTAAAAGTGCTATTGCAAAGGTTTTCCCCTTTCTTTGCTCCCAAGACAAAAATAATTCCTAAGCAATAACAATTCCATCAGATTTTCTCTCCCTCTCCCTTTTTTTGCCACTCAGAAGCCATTCCACCTCCCACATTATGCAGCATGGTAGGTCTCTCCTTATTGGTCAATTTTAGCAGACTGTTAAATTCTCCTGGCTCTCCCCCTTAATTGGTTTAGAAACTCAATTTCTTTTTGTTGTAGTTAAAAAAAAACAAGTCTAGGTAAGTTTAAATTAAAAAAAACAATTAATGAAATCATTTCCTCTTTTAGTCAAAGATACCCCCTCTCATCCCAGTTGAGATACAAAGTGAAGTGGAGGCCAGAACGGATGGCGGAGTGGCAAGCTGAGAAGGGAACTGCTCCCCAGCAGAAGAACAGGTAGCCTGGTTAGCAGCAGTGCAGCCTGGAAGGGCAGCTGCAGGGATGAGGGGGTGGGATCTTCTTTTATTTAACAAATAGAATAAATGGCTTCATTGAATTTCTGATTAACTTTTTTAAAGCTTGCTTGGTCCATTTCCTTTTCTCAGTGAACCTAGCCTAAAATTCAACTCTTTATGCTAGATTTGTCTCATTTTTGAAAAACAAAGAAAGAACCTGAGCTTTTAAACCAATGAAGGAAGGAGAGAGCCAGGAGGGTTTAACAGTTTGCTAAAATAGCTACCCAACAGTAAGTACAGTTAGAAGAATCTCTACCTCCATTTTTTTTAAATATGCCCTGCCTGAAACTGACCAATAAGAATAAACCAACCACACAGCAAAACTTGGGGTTCAATAACTATATGCCCGTTTCTAATTGGGGTACAGAACACATGTTCTGCAATTCCCAAGAAAAAATTGGATTTAAAAAAAGATGCAGAATTCAGGGACAGGATTTGAATTAAAAAGAACGCTAGTTAGGTGTAGTGGTTAAAAGCAGCAGCCTCTAATTTGGAGAACTGGGTTTGATTCCCCAGTTTGCCACATGTAGCCAACTGGTCGATCTTGGGGCAATCCCAGTTCTCTCAGAGGTCTTTCAGTCTCACCTACCTCACAGGGTATCTGTTATGAGGCGAGGAAGGGTAGGCAATTGTACTGCTCTTTCAGGTAATAAAAAGTGAAGTACAAAAAACAGCTCTTCTTCTTCTTCTAAAGGTATACTGTGTGGAATTCTCCAGTAATCAGAAGTAGACTGTGAGCATGGAAATGGCCTATGTGAAGAGCTGGGGACCTTTCAGTGTAAGCCAAGTGCTTTCTTATCACCTACCTCACTCATGAGTTTTGTGACTATAACACAACAGAGATTATTGAAGCTGATAAATCTGTCAAAAGAGCAACAAAGATGGTCAACAAAAGACATCTGGTACCAAGAAAGAACTCACATTTTTGAGAGTATGGAGGGATGAGATGAAGACAGAGCAGAGAGGGTTCAAAAACTTTGTGATGTAATCAGCATTACAAAGGATGGTGCACATAAGGGCCAGAAGAGAGCTCTACCATCCAACATCATCAGAGTTTTCTTGCTTAAGTAGTCTGCCCAGAAGTCTTTGCTTTACTACCAGGTATGGCCAACCAAATGAGTGGTAAATGTAAAATGAGGTCATTATAGGATGCATAGGTGTTTTCAGTAAAGGTTTATTTCATTTAATGGATCCTTGCTTAAGATCCTTGCTTCATCTGTTCACTGCTGGATATGAAGCCCATGGGCCCAGAATCCTTCCTTAGAGTCTAATCAGTCTTTGGGTCCGTTTTTAGTCTGACAACTGTAGTTGACAAACTGGATTTTGGCAGTTCTCTGTGGTTCAGCCCTCTAAGAAGGACTGGTTATCCAACCATTGATGTAACCAGGTTTGAAGAAATGTATTTTTTACTTTGGAGGTTTGATTTGAGCAGAACCTTAACTCTGAGTTTTAAAACTTTACCCTACCTCTGGGCAGAGTACAGACAGGAAAGAGGAAAGTCAGTTCAACTGCTTTCCAGACTTCTCTCAGCCCACCTTATTACAAATGCTAATGAGTCTAGACAATGGAATGATCAAGCTCTCCTGCCACTTTCAGTTAGGGAACAGAGATATGAAGGAATTAAATACTAGAGAGACCTCAGAAAGGACACTTTTGGAGACTTCAGGAAATTTCTGGAGGTTATCTGATCCAGCCTGACCTGGTCAGTGGGTTAGGGAAAGAGAGGTGATAAAACTCCTGGAAGCAAGATGGAAGGTCTATTTGGGTGCTGAATCCATCAGAGCAGACAGAACTCTTAACTGAGGTCTGGTCATTAGCCAAGTGTTAGCCTGTTAGTTGAAGGAAACTTCAAGTTAATGGAAACTCTATAGGCATCTGTAACTTAAGCTAAGGAGGCTGTCTTATATTTTTACATTTGGTAGGAAGAGTGGCAGAGGAAATGTGTTTTACTGATTTCTTATTCCTTCCTTCCTTAATATGGTGCTAAAATTATGCTTGTGAATATTTTCTTTTTAATAAATACATTATACATTTGATGCTGGTAGTGGTTCTCTGTCCCACATACATCTCCACCATCTCAGATACACTGATTTAAAAGAGAGAGAAAGCAATCAGTTGGCAAGTGGCTATTCTGCCAGGGCCACACAAGGCACTAAACTAGACACTGGGAGACACAGAGCCAAGGCCTCAAATCTGGGAAGTGAAATTGTGAGTTATGACTCTCCCAGAAGGCAATTAGTACAAAGGTCAGATGGTGGTGGGTTACTGGAGTGATAGAAAAGCCTCTGTGGGCATTGGGAGAACCTTGAGCTTATCTGCGTGGAAGTGTGTAGATGTCTGTGGCTGACAGGAGGGAAAGTTTGAAATCAAAAGAAAAGGTAAAATTTCTTCTGAAATTCACACTTCTTTGGCACTGACATTTGGGAACTGTGTTCATGGTTTGTTAGCTTCTCCTTAAGGATATAGGTTTACATTGGGGGAAAAATGGGTCAAGAAAAGTTTTTTTCATCATAAAACTGTTCTGTAGAAATCAATCTCCACTTAACTCCATCTAAGCAAGAAGTCATCACCACATCGTATCACAGTGAATTCTATGAGTCAATTCTATGTTGTATAAAGAAGTACCTTCTTTTTTTGTGTTGCATTTATTACCAATCAGTTTCATTGTTTGACTCCAACTTCTTGCATTATAAGAGCAAGAAATGTCTCCATCCTTCATACCGTTCATGAATCTTTTTCATGTCCCTCCTTCGTCCTCATTTTTGTAAACTGACAAGGCCCAAGCACTTTAGCCTTTCTTCACAAAAAGTGTGTTAATTTGGGTCACATTGTTCTTCTGTTTTTACAAATCTACAATTTCTTTCCCCAGCGATCAATGGTGCACATCACTTCAAATGCTGCTAGGGAAATTTCTGTTCAGTATTGGAATTAAAAAGTTCTTTTTTTATAATTTTAAAAGGAGATTGATATATTTAAATAAGGAATTTAAAATATTGCTAATTGTCCTTGAAGAATAAGTTTGGTCTTTATTTATATGGCAATTTTTTTAAAATAAAAGGGTTTTTTTCAAATGTTTTGAAGGTGTCCAATTAGTAGTAGACTAAAGGAAATAAAAATCAGAACATTTTCAGGTCATGTATCTGACAATGTCCTTGTACATACATAATGCTGAGAACTTGGTGCAGGCTTTCACCTGCCAAATCCCAAAAGTCGCTTTAAACATAATTTGCAAACCTGTTTTTAACCCTGATTTTAAACCAGGTCTCATTCTATAATGAGGGATGCCATCCTCCAAGTGGGGCCAGAGGATCCCCTAGAATTTCAGATCATCTCCAGACTACAGAAATCAGATTCTCTGGAGAAAATTGATGTTTTATAGGGTGTACACTAAGGCATTGTACCCCACTAAGGTTCCTGTCCTCCCCAGGCTCCATCTCTAGATCTTCAGAAGTTTCCCGATCTGAATCTAGCAACCTTTACCCTCCTGTCCCCTGTGGGTGGCCAGGAGGGACCCAGCAAGCATACTTGAAGACATTTCCTTGGCAGGTTATTTTTTTTGGGGGGGGGGGGGAGGAAGGGTGACAAACTCCTTCCCAATCGCCTCCCGTCTCCAGCCAGCAAACCACTAAGTGCTTGGCTTTCATTTATCTGCCTGCTACCCTAAAAGCTAGAAAAAAGTATGCATGACTGGCCATCTTATTTTTACTCTGGGCTGGGGCAGCAAGAAGTTCAAGGGGGAGGATCCCTTGCTGCAGGGGCAGTGGTGGTAGCAGCAGTAATAGCGAGGTGGAGAGCCAAGCAGGTAGCAGCTACTACTGCAGCAGTGGGGAGATGATCAGTGGCAGGGATGTGGGGGGTGGAAGTAGCTACTGCTGCCACTGGCTCAGGTGGTAAAAGATCTAGAGCAGCAGCTTGGTACAGATCTAATACAACACAAAATGTAATACTAGCTAGGAAATGGATTGGGGGATAGAGCAGATAGGGAGAAGAGGGGAGAGTAGGGGGTGCATGCTGCCAAGATCCTCACCGTGGACTGACAATTAGATGCTTTTCACATACAATATATGTAGCCCAACTGGAACAACATAATGGCTAAACAGTGAAATTCATTTGAAATTTTCTAAATTGATTTTCCAAATCTTGGCTCTGGGAACCTGTAGTGGTTAAAGAGTTGTCATCTGAAGAACCAGGTTAGATTCCCCACTCTTCCCCGTGCAGCCAGCTGGCTGACCTTAGAGCTTCTATTAGAACCGTTCTTATTCTGCAGTTCTGTTAGAACTCTCTCAGCCCCACCTGTCTCACAGTGTGTCATTGTGGGGAGAAGAAAGGAAAGATGTTTATAGGCCATTTGGGGCCTCCTTCAGGTAGTAAAAAGCAGGGCATAAAGATCCAGCTCTTCTCCTCTTCCTCCTCCTCCTCCTCCAAGAATTACCAAAGAGTTAATTGAAAAATGTGAACTCTTATGCAGTGACATCCAGTCATATGGATGGATGGAGCCTCCGGGGAGAGGCGAGAAACAAATAATAATAATAATAATAATAATAATAATAATAATAATAATAATAATAATAATAATAATAATAATAATAATAATAAATATCATCTCTGGACCAAGTCAAACAACTTAATCAGGATAGTTTGCTGGTCTGATCTAGAGTTTCATGTCTATCCTGACTGGCCAAGTCCTTATGAACACTGAGGGCCTTTTCGCACAGGGATCTTTGTTGTAAATTGTTTGCGGAATGAAAAATCGCCATTTAAAATAGTGGAATTCGTCGTTATGCATACCTGCCTTTGTAGTGGAATCAGTTGCGTTTTTTAGCGTTTCCCACAGGCTTCCGGTCTCGGCAGAAATCGCTAGAAAGGAAGCGCTATTGCCAAGCTCGTCCCGCCCCTGGCCGTCAAGCAGCCAATGGGCAGCCGTTAGCATGCTCCCAAACAGCCCCTTTCCCTTTAAGAAAGGTTAAAAAAAAAAAAAAAAACGACCCATAGCAACAAATCTAGGTAGATTCGTTGCAACGGAGAGACCCATCCAGCTGCCTAATGTGATTGTATGATCGTTTGCACGCTGCCTCGAGTGATAAAAAAAAAAATCCCCCCCCCCCTCTCACGGGCCCGATTTTCGGCTGAATTTATTTGTAAAAAATAAAGGGACTTTATTTCAGCAAACGGGCTTTTCAGTGGTTTGTGCTTAGTGACTAAAGGTGAAGGACTGAAGCCAGGGAAGCCTCTAAACAGAAAGAGGCTCGCTGGTGCGTTTATCCCCGCTCGCTCGGAGAAAAAAAAAATGGTGATCGCTTCGCCGGAAGTTTGGAGGAGAGAGCCAGGGGGAGGGACTTTGAAGAACCAGCAACAATGGTAACGCACAGGTCTTTAGCGCTACTGTTGCAGATTGGTTGCAGGAGTGTATCGCTATCCGGAGGGTGAATCCACTTTTCTGGATTCCCCTGAAAGCGCCACAACGAAGCGCTTTTTGCTGATTGGTTTCAGGATTGTTGCAGATTGTCTACGACGTCGTGGGTTATGGCAAATTAGTAGCGTTTCCAAATAGCAACCATTCTGCTACTTTGAAGCCATGCGAAATGGCCCTGAATGTCACTTGGCCAGCCGGAGTATGTCAACAGCAGAACAGAAGATAATATAATGCAATGCAGGTCTCAGCATATTTTCCTGACTTCCAGTTGCTAATTAGGATTGCCAGATCCCCCATGGCAACTGGTGGTGGATGGGGGCCAGCATCCCTATCACAAATGCTGGTTGCTACCCCGACATACTTAAAATAATAGCTAATCCAACAAATGTGCAATCCTATTAAAATGAAGGGTTAACATATACAGGTTGTCAGGAATTCTCCCTTCTCCTGCCATGGACTATGTAGCAGTGATCATAGCTGCATGATTAACGGCTTTCTGTAAATTAGTATACTCACCTGTGATTAGCCATCTGCTGCTACTCAGAGCATTCCATCTAAAAGGTCCAATATTCACTTCTGCCAGGCCTAGGCTGGCTAGTGTGGTAAGAGCTAGCCACAGCAAGACTCCAGCCATACTGAAATGCCAACGTGGCATTATTGCATTAAAAGAGGGTGCTTCTTCCGTTTCTTGGACTGGTCGCCTCTAAAACTGAACTGGCACAGAGGAGTTATTCTTAAGAAGGGAGAGAGTACCAGCTATGTTTCAAGCAATATCAGTATTCCACAAAGACTGTAACGCAGCCACATTAAATAGAAAGAAAGCTGAGTCTTGAGAAGGGAGAAAAGCAACTGGGGGTATGGCAGTACACATCATATCTCAAAGCCATGGGCATAGAGAAAAGTTACACGGCATGATACTGGCTGAAGCATTTTAAGAACCTCTCTTTCCAGGTTTTAAATCAAATTTCTCTAAGTTAGGGTTGCAAATATATGCTTAGGAGCAGGTGAACAGTTCCAACTGAATAAGAGTTCTAGTGGTTGGGATGTTGGTTCAGTGAGCTGCATAGCTCTTTGCTCCTCCCCTTGGCCTGCAAAATGAATAACAATTCTGAATAAATTATGTAAAGAAGGAGATTAAGCAAAAGTAGAGTCGAAGTAGCTCACTTTGCATAATACAGGCAGGCTGAAAAATCTGTCTTTCCTTGGCATGATATTTCCTTTGCCTCCATACTGAGGCTTTCTTCTGGTTTAGCATCCAAACTGAAATAAATTAAAAACAAACCTCCACAACAAGGTTGTCTCCTAACTGTCCGCCTTCCAGGCGTTCCTCTGCATCGATGTATTCTTTCCCAAACCTTGTTTGATATGATCTGTTTGGAAGGAACACAGTCATGTTTCTGGGCTGTGTGGAGTGTGCCATTATTGGTGTTATTTGCTCTGTCTCAGCTACCCCCACCCCCGCATACACCCTTGGAAAGACCCCCCCCCCACGAGAAATAGGTCATTGCTTGATCACTATAGCATTATCATTTTATAATGAAACTTTGTTGTGATCTACTCGTTCCTTGACATTTCCAGTTTAATTTTTAAAAGTGTATTTTGTTGTGGATCTACAGCTTCCCCCCCCCTTATATATAATTTAAAAGAGAAAGAAAATAAATAGAAATGACTTTACAGGACTGTTTTAGGATTACAACAAGATAATGTGAGCGAAGCACTCCAAGCACTGAAAACCCTGTGTACATGTTACGTGTTGTTGTTGTAGCAGCCTGACTAGCAAGAGCATAGAAGATAAGGAAGGCCTGCCATGGCTAGTATTAATTGGATGGGAGACCACCAAGGAAGGGCAGGGTTGCTACATCAAGGAAGACAATGGCAAACAACTTCTGCTTATCTCTTGCCTTGAAAGCTCCCTGCAGAATTGCCATAAATGGGTTGCAACATTGCAGCCTTGGTAGTCATCCTCTCCCCTCCTATGCCAAAGCTTCATTGTGTGCATGGGGTCTTTATCTGCTGCACTGCTACATTGATTCTTAAGCTTCTCTTTTTAAACTCACAAGCAAGCAGGACCCCTGTAGGGTCCAAGT
This sequence comes from Paroedura picta, assembly GCF_049243985.1. Classification (NCBI taxonomy): domain Eukaryota; kingdom Metazoa; phylum Chordata; class Lepidosauria; order Squamata; family Gekkonidae; genus Paroedura; species Paroedura picta. The sequence goes on along the minus strand of NC_135372.1, from coordinate 95,720,386 downwards.
AGGCTTGCCCTACTTCATTCTGTGGGAAAGGGCAGACAAGAGGATTAAGCTTTCTCCTCATTCCATTGGTGTTTTAAAGGGTCATGTCTGTCCTCTGGGTTGAATTATCTCTTGCACAACCAATATATGGCCCTAGAAGATTCCTGGCCAATGCTGTTGCTAAGCTGTATTCCATTCATTCCCAGACTGTCACATAAATCTGTGTTTAGGAGTGTGTTTGCTACGTTCCAGTTCTTTGGTGCCATTTGGAAAGTGCACTGTAATATTTTCCCATAGCCATTTCAGATTGGTGCCTCCCATCCCCAATGATAGGATGGCCACACTGCAAGATAGGGCAGTTGCCTTAGGGCTTGGAGTCTGTCAAGTTTTTCTCATTGCGGTGGCTGTGTAGGTGTTTGCCGCCTGCTGCTATAGTACTACAAGCCCCTCCTTCCCTGGAAAAGCCTTCTGCATTGCTGTCCTCAAGCTACTCTTGACCACCACCCAGGAGGCTGTAGGCCCAGCTCCAGCTGCTTCAAAGACCAGAGGTGAAACACTTTGCTGCAAAAGCTAGACCCAGGGGATTGATCCAGGCAGCTCCTGCCAATGAGGGCCGGGGCCTTACCGGAGGTCTGGTTACAAAGAACTGTCCTGGATGCAGGAGATAGGCAGCAATCTGTCAAAGGGGCAGGGTTCATGGTTGGTATTTCATGTACTGGTTACGTAAGTATACTATATTTTGTAATGTGTCATTTGTTCTTCATGCTGTTTCATAAATTATGTAGTGAAAAAGGCTTTACAGCTTTTGGTTTTTATAATTGTTTGTTGTTTGCACAATGCCTGCAGGGCCCTTCTGGACCAAAAAACTAGATACCAGAAATGAGAACTGGAAAAACAATATAATGCGAAGGAGAGAGAAAGGAAGTCTGTGTATCAAGTTTAAATATGGATATACCTTTGAAATAATTTATTTGCATAAAGGGTAGGATAGGACTTCAGAGATGGGGAAATAATGTGTCTGACCTGAGCCCCCAAATCCTAACTACACTACTGTCATTCATATGTTCCTTTCTGCCCTTAGCAGCCTCATTTTTAGTAACCGCTTAACCACTCTGCCACGGGCTAAGCTTGCCTTGGGACAGCTGTGAATTGCCTTGTGCCATAAGAAGCTGTTTGCATGCCACTGCAGTTTTTTTTAAAAACAAAAAACAAATACATAGTTTGCAAACTGGATCTGGGCTCAGCTCATCAAATGGTATGATGCACAGCTGCCATAGGCTCAAATGGACCAGTGAATCACTCCTGCGCAGAGCAGATGGTTCCCCCCAAGTGCTAGAGAGACAAGCTAGCTGCCGGCCAGCAAGGCAAATGTTTACAACGAAAAAACTCTCATAAATTTTTGACCTAGCTTTGTTTGAACTCACACAATGGGAGAGAGAGAAGGGAAACTGGGATGTGTGTAAGGTCACAGAAGCAAAGAACATCAAAGCTGGAAATGGAAGGCACATCTCCCTCTTTCCAGCATGGGCTGTACCTCTCTTTATGTTTGTTTTATAAGCTTCTCTACGGTATGCCCTTTCCAGGGCCACCTTAACACTTTGGCAACTCTCTAGATCCATCCGGGTATTGTGGTTTGGGTTTTCCAATTTGCTCTCTGCTCCTTTCTCTTCCTCTGTCTCAAGACCCAGCTGCTTGGGAATGAGCCTTTGTGTTTGTTTGCAAAAAAGGTTTTATCTGTGGGAGAGAATTTATAACAACAATGTCCATGAGTGCTAGGAAGACCAGAGCAATTTCGCCAGCAGAAGGGATAACTTGGCTCAGACCTACAAGGCCGAGGGAACTGACCTTTCTGTAGCAACACAGGGAAACCAGCTGTGCTGTGACAAGAGTTTTCCCCATGTATTAATTTTACTCAAAGCAGCTTCAGGGTCATTGCACTTCATCTGTTTCTGCAATGTGTTGCAGACTGTGCACTTTAACAAGGACTGTTGTGTATATTATTCACTCTTGACAAACACCTGTTCACTGGCATTTGTGAACGCATCACCAGGGAAACGTGCGGATCATAATCTGTTGACAAACAGAGTGAAGACGTTATAATGTCAAAATATGCTTTTGTCACTCATTGCTGGCTTTTTCATTATTATCTATTGGTTCTGGGGGGCTTTTTGGTCACCTTTGACTGAAGCAGATGACAATGAGACAAATGAAGAAATCGATATCAGTTTAAAATCTTATTCTCCTGAAATCCAGCTTGAGGTAAAGGTTTTCTGCTATGCCTCTAAAATATCCTCAGGCAACTCTCTAGCAGGATGTACAAAATGTTCCCTCTTATTTTGGTGGCTAATTGGACAAGGATTCTTATGCAAAGAAGTAGACATGCAAGTTCCATGAAACCAGAAATTTCTGATAGTTTATTTATTTTATTTATATTTGGATTTCTAGCCTGCCACTCCCAGCCAAAGCCGGCTCATGACAGATTACAGTCATATACACATTATAGTTAAAAACCATTAAAATTATTTAAAAAGCTATTATACAATGCTTGACAAGATTACAGTGGAGAATAAGCACATTTACCATCTAACTCGGCTGCCTCCCTCAGCAGTGAGGCCTGTGCTTTAGCAGGAGCATGAGAATATAGAATGTCTGGAGATTCTGACAAACAAGAGAGAAGTGGGGATTTATCAGCACTGTGGCAAGCCCAAGGTCACCCAGCTGGTTGAATGTGGGGGAGTGCAGAATCGAATCCGGCTTGCCAGATTAGAAGTCTGCACTCCTAACCAGTACACCAAACAGGCTATCTGATGGAGGCAGAGCAGGAGGGGGTGGTGGGATGGGGTGTAGAGGAGATGCCTGAAGTGCCTCCAAGAGGTCTCCCAGCAGCCACTTTGATGAGCATGGGTTCCCCCATCCTTATTCCTTGTGATGACAAACTGTCACAGATGCTCTCCCCTCTCTCCATGGTTGACTACTGGAAAAGGTTTACAACCACTCTCCCTGTCTCTCCAGTCATTCCCATTTGATTGCTGCCCACATGGATGATAGGTTGGGGGGATTGGCTGAAGCGGGCATGGGTCCTGTGCCTGAAGACCATGCTAGGGACTTTCAGCAATTGTCTGGGCCACCTGCAGTGGTAGGGTCTCGCTTCAGAGGAACTGACTGTCCCTACTTCCCCTAGTCTCCAGCAGTCCAGCTCCACTGCTCCCTGAAGACATGGGACTGTGAGATGCCCAGTTGTTCACAGGATCACAGAGGCTGGCACTGCTGTTTGCCTTGTGGGTGTTTGTCCACGAAGAATGGTCTTGGAGTGGGGAGGCTTTGCAGAACAGAGTATAAACCTGAGTGCCTTTCCAGATTGGCACTAACAGTACTCCTAGCAGGTACATTGTGTCTTTTGCCCCACCCCAGGAGCCCTCCTCCTTCCTGCTCAGCTCCATCTCTCCTGGCTTGACACAAGGCTACCCGGTCCTGGGTTCAAGGTCCCAGGATCTTGCAGGAGAACCCTGACTGCAGAGATGGGGCCATCACAATGGTGGATTTATCCCTGGGAGTTGGGAACTCACTGCTCTGGCTAGTGCCCTACCTGCCACCTTCTCATTTACCTCTGAAGATGGTACCATGACCCCACTCTGAGAATTGCAGGAGGAAAGTCAGCATGTCCAGGAGGCATGGTGAGCATGTGTATGTCAACAAAGCCAGGTGGCAAGGGCCAAGTAGCAACGGAGTCCCTAACACCACACAATACCATAATGGTACAATTGCCCACTACCACAGGAGTTATTGCTACAACCTAACAGCATCTGCTCCTGGTCAATCTTCTTCTGCTGCCCACTCATAAGGGACAACCTTGACCATGATGGCTCAAATGTATTTCTGTGCTTTGCCAAAGAAATAATTCCAGCCCTTGATGATGGATGATCTCCATCAGGATAGTGGAGAAGGGGGCATGTCCACCATTATTGGGTGTGCATCAGTATGCTCCATCTGCTGGACAGCACCTGTCTGGGTAATTTCTGCCTGGACATGGTAGCCATCTGCTGACATAATCTTAACACAAGCCTGTGGCGCCTGACTAAATAAAACAGTAAGCCCTTGGAAGGCGGGCTGTGTCCAGGATGAGGAAGGGTGCTGATTGGCCCCTTCCTCCGGACAGACTATTGGAGGGACCAATCGGCAGGGGCGAAGCGCCTGCCGATTGGTCCCTCCGATTTCCCGCTGGAGCAACTGCAAGCCGCGCGCAGCGCAGCTCGCAGTTGCTCCTTGCCCAGCAGCCTGATGCGGCGAGGCGCCGCATCAGGCCGCCAGCCAGGGAGCCCCCGCCAGCTGCGCACAGCGTGGCTGGCGGGGACTCCCGTGCCTAGCCACAACGGAGCTGCGAAAGACCCGCCCGCAATCCAATATGGCTGCCGAGGACCCGCCGAGGAGCCGAGGACACCCCGCCGCCGCCCGCCCTCGACAACGCCTCCTGAATAAGGTGCCCTTCCTTACCGCGCGCTGCCCTGTCCCTCCCTCTGTCCTCACATTCTAGCGCCCATTGTATTTGGTTTACAATGGGCTCTTTTCCTAGTCTTAAATAATTTTGGGATTTAGTATCCTAATGTTTTATAAAGACACCAAGGATGAGAAGGTTAAAAAAAAAATCTTTATTCACACAGCTGTAGTAAATGGTTGCAACAAAAAAAAAGGCAGAAGCCTCTTTTGCAGGTGAATAATCATTTTGAATTACATGATGTTTCCATTCTATCTGCTATTCACTACCCTCAAAGTCTCCCAGCTCCAACCCCCAAAGACCTTTGGAATAAGTGCACAGAGGGGAAGAGGAGTGAAAATCCCTTATGCCCCTCTGAGGATCCTAGAAACTAACTTTCAAAGTCTGTTTATTCTGCTTTGCCTAGGAGCAGATAAGAAAATGCGCTAATTGGCAAGACAGTACTGGCTAACCCAAACTTCCTTTCCCAAGGTATAATTGTCTAGTGTTGTTGGCAAAACAACAATCACAGTGTCTTTACCTCTTCAGACAGACAGTTCAAGGTTCACATGCAATTCACACTTGCTGTGCAGGATCTAAACTACATATAATGAACAAAGAATAATGTTTTCTTATTTGTAAAGACAGTGTTTCAAGGCTTAATGCCCTAAAGCTAAAATCCCATTGCCTTGTTCAAGGAGCTGGAGCCAGCCCTCCAGGGCAAAGTGTCTGCCCATCCCCCACCCCCACCCCAAAACTCTGTTGTTCAGAAGTTCCTACTTTCCCCTAGGTTTCTGGCTACTGGACCTTCCAAAGGGTCATGGCAGAGATTCTTGCAATGTCCCAGTCCTTGGCAACCCACTGTCTGAACAGCTTTCTGAATGCCATGCTGGGCATCTTACAGGAGCACGTGCACTTCCCCACCAAGAAGAGAGCTGGTGTTACCCGAGAGGTAGCCCATAATGGAAGGGTGCCTCACACAGAGATACCTTCATGCACAGAAGCCCATGACTGGACTCTGAGCAGGTTGGCACACACAGAAACCAGCCTGGCAGAGACTGACTATGGAGTCAGTAGGGCCCCTTAAGAAACCTAAGAAGCCAGCCATCTTGTTTGGGCTTCACTAGATTTCTTACATTTCCTCCTTGCCCAGCTGACTGAGCTAAATGTGCATGTTATCTAAATCACCCCCCCCCCCCGCCAAAGACCATTAGACTATCTACAGGAAAGGAATATCCCTTCAAGGTACTAACTGCAACTTCTTTTGTCTCTCTTGTCCAGTGTAATTTCTGTCTAGCAGCATCTCTTATCCCCAAATGTCTTCCCCCCAGTCCTTCCTGATAAAAAAAAGACAGGGCCATTAGCAACACATTACACCTAGCCAAGGTATTGTTCCACTTGATGAGATTACTCCACACCTCCCACTCTAGTGACATCACAGTTCAAACTCACCTATCAGGTATGCATAATATCAGAGACCAATCAACAATCACGGACCTCCCAGTGGGCAGTCTCTGGGGCTGGGCCGGGAATTTCAAACACTATATCAAGCCTTGCGCACACCCTGTATGTGTGTGTGTTGTGTTATCCACACCCGGCATCCTGTCCACCCCTGATGTCGTCAACCCTGTGTCTGGGCTGCTTGGATCCAAGAAAGGTGCAGTATCTTGAACTTGTCCCCCTGTAGAACTTAGTGAACTTGTCCCCTGTAGAACTTAGTGTAACTTGTCCCCCTGTAGAACTTAGTGTATGTATGTTTTTGCTCTGTGTGTGTTTTGAGTGTATCCCAATATTTTCCCCAAATAAATCCCCTGAGTGTAAGCTTAATTGTCTTCTTCATTTAAGAAGGGTTTCTTCCAGGGAAAGGACCCCGTAAAAATTGGTAGTAAAGATCCTGTGTTACCCAGCCTCTTGCTATCCCCAGCAATTTGGGTAACACTGGCACCCATCTGGACAGGGTTCATAGCATTTGCAAGCTTCCCCAATGTCATGGAGGCAGTGGCCAATACCCACATTGTCCTCATTGCCTCTCTTGGGAGGAGCCACAGGTGTACTGCCACCATTTCTACAGACTGAATATATAGGTGTTCTTCACCCACTAGGGTATTTTCATGGAGCTCATGGCCAAGTTCCTGGAAGGGTCCATGAAGCCCAGTTTTTTGTGACCTCTGGCCTCAACTGCCTGTTAGTCACCCGGTGACAGGGCAAAGGATGGCTCCTGGGTCAGTAATGTGAGAACAGGGGACAGCTGGCAGAAGGTACCTCTCTGGACAGGTCTCACTGCATTCTGACTTGCTGATAACATATGCTCCCTCTCTCCATATTTGCTGATATCATATTCTGAAGCTGATCTGCCAGACCTACAACCAAGCCCATTGTCAAACACTCATAGTGATCAAACAGTAATTTGAACAATGGAAGAAGCTGTTTCATTGCCTCCAACATTCCAGGGAGAACCATGTCATGCAGTCCCCGGCAGTGGCCAAGCTGTTCACTATCTGTGATGTTCCACAACAGGACTATATGATAATGGCAGCTACCTCCTTTCAAATGGGATCTGTCAGAAGGTCCATGGTTTTGGGAATGGGGCAATGAGCTGTCAGTAAGGCAGTAGCATGGCAGGACCTCAGGAGAGGATGTGAGAACACATCTCACTTTAGAGGTACACTAACAACCAGGCTGCCTTTTGGCCTCTGGCACCCCTGGAGAGGGAAGGGGCAGCTGGTGTGGAATGAGTATTGCCACCCTGTCTTGTCTCTATTAGTTGAGGCAACAGCCTACCAATCCCACCTCCCTCGCCAGATATCCTGCTGCACCCACAGTGATAGGGTTGTCTTCGATAGCAGAGTGCCCACAATGGGGATTGGAAACCTCAACAAAAACACCCTGGTTTGTCACCCACAGAGTATAGCATATGAACTCAGGCTTAGGGACAATGAAGCCACAAGCAGCTCCAAAGGCCACTGCCATCGACAGCCCCTATACATCCTTCTGCCACCTTATGCCGCCAAGCACATGGCACCGCATGGTACGGCCAGTGGAATATACCTGCCCTGAGACTGGTGCCTACCATTGCCCCTTCCATGATTTTGTGTCTGGGTTTTAACTTGTTTTGACTCTGTTAAGAAGTGGAAGGAGCAACAGTGACTTCAGAGCTAGGAATTCCCATAGTCCCTGAGCAACAAGGACTCTACAGCATTGCTGCTGGAAAAAGTATCTGCTGGACAGCACCTGTCTGGATAATTTCTGCCTGGACATGGTAGCCATCAGAGTTTTTTCCATGAGCATTTAGCTGCACAGAGACATACTCATTTGTATGGATGGTTGATACCTCCACAGTGCAGTCCCAGTCACCCATCTCATGAAACAGCTAGCTGAGTCCTGGCACGGCACCCACATTTTTTCCTATATGGTCACCATTTCCAGCAAGAACATCACCCGATAGCCTGGCATATGTAATGGCCACAGCACTGTTCCTTTTTTGTTGTTGTTGCAAAAAGGCCCCAATCAAGTCCATTCTCCAAGCTGTTTTCATGCTCTGACCCTCCTTAGCATACCCAAATTGGCCAGGGATTGCTGGTGTTCACCTGGCTCTCCCAGGCAAGACCACCTGAAATTGACTAACTTTGCTGGTAGTGGCAAGGGTCAGCTGTCCATAGCAAAACCTGGTGCTGGCCTTCTTCCACATGACCCAGAATTAAACAGGCTGCACAGGGCAGACTATGCCCCTCTGAGTACTGTTAACTCCATGGGCTCATCCCTGGAGTATTCCCTGTTTAGTGGAAGTGTCTGAGGAACTTACAGCTGTTTGCCCCCTCCTGAAAAAACTCAGCTGCTTTTACAGAGATCTTTCAGCACCCTGGCAACTCTTCATGCAATGTGTGTAAAGCTGGAAGGGGGACACATGAGTCCAACCTGTGCCCACCCCACCCCTAGTTCTCTGTGAGCAGATGTGCTTTCATTATTAGCAGGATGAGAACCATCCACTTTGCACCTTGGTACTGTTCCCACCTCTGAACACACCTGGACATAAACACATGTGGCCATTGAGGGCACCTTTATTGAAGGGCACCCAAAACAAAGAAGTTCAGAGGAATCAATTCCACAACCATATTTCCTCTGGCCTAATGATTATTATCCTCTAGTGATCACAAGCAAATGGGGAAAGGGAGCCAGCAACATGGATACCAAAGTGGTCTTCAGAGGACAAGTATCTTCTGTGGCAAGGGCACAATGTGGTCTTAGGGCTCAGTGGTTAAAGCTGAGGCTCTCCCTATTGGGTCTCCATGTGCAGAATGAATAAACACATACAGGAAACTCTGCTTGTTGGACACTCTGAAGTCCCATAGGGGTCATCCTGGAGTCACTTAATGGCCTCAGAAACAGAGCTATGCTGCATCCACACACCCTCCACAAAGCTCACGGCATCCACAACTCTCTTACTTGTGTGGTGCTCATGTCCTCACAAGTAGCAAGTGAAGGGTCCTCCATGGCAGCTGCTTCAGGGGAACTCTGCATCTGCAAGGAAATGGGTTCAGAGATTATGGGGTAATGTTCCCCAGCACCCTATCAGGTGGAGGCCCTGCCACCTGCCAGAGATGCCTGTTCACCAGACAGCTGGAGGCATTTGTAGGGCTGCGGGCCCCTGATTGGTGCTTGGGGGGGGGGGGGTTAAGGCTGCTGCAGCGGCCAATCGCGATTGGATACTCCCTTTGTTGGCATCCTGAGTTGTTTGGAATCTTTGGGGTGTGACAAAGCAGGGAGGGGCACTCATGTAACTCTTATAAGGGCTACACTGCCATTTTTAGTTTGTGCAACTTTGCTCCTGTTTGGGGGAAAGGGTTTCTAATCCTGATAATGCATAGGAAGCTGCCAAAATGTGTCTCCCCTCCCAGAATGATCACAGGAATACCAGTGCAGGGAACTGTTGCAGAGCTCCACTAGTGTGAAAAGTGGCTCATCAGCATTGGTGTCCTACACTGGCTGTCTGGCCCTTCTGTCTGTGTAACTTAGAGTCAGGGCCAGTCAGCTCCCCGAACCAAATTTGAAGTATTGAATGTTCTTGTATTACTGTTCTTTGGGATGCCTGGCTTCCAGTGCATTCAGGGACCCATTCCAATTCACTGATCAGTTAACCATTCCGAAATCATGACTTGCCCCTGTTTAGGGCCCTGTTTAGGGCCAAGCAGAAATTACCCTCTTTTTCTACAGGATTTTCTGGAATGTTGTTAAGTGCCTGCTTTGAAAATGCTTATCTATGAAATTGTTTTGTGTCCCCCTTTCTGTCTCTCAAGTGCCTTGTCTCACTGATGTCCTCCTATTAATTGTATAACCACTCACTTGCTGCGATTTCCCATGTGATGGATGCAACAGCCATTGCCTTCCTTCTCAGTTACCTTCTGTGGCCAAGTTAAGTTGTAATGTTATGATAGCTTTTTGACTCATCCAGGACGGAGAAGGAAGACATGGGGGGAAATATAGCATACAAGATCTAGATAGGGATCTGAGCTGGGAAAGGTAGTTCCATTTAGAAGAAGAGCTGTTTCTTTGCTTTTTACTACCCGAAGGAGTCTCAAAGCAGCTTACAATCACCTATCCTCCTCCCAACAGCAGATGCTCTGTGAGGTAGGTGAGGCTGAGAGAGGTCTGAGAGAAACTGTAAGTGGCCCAAGATCACCCAGCTGGCTTCATGTGGAAGAAGAGTTGGGAATCCAATCTGGTTCTCATATAATACATTTGGTGAACCCTAGAACATACAAAGCTAAATGGTATTAGATTTTTAAAACCTTTAATATGACTACATTATTTTATACTAGTAATCAAGCCCGCTGTACGTAAAATACAGTGGGTGCTAGGCATGGGCTGCCGGGGGCTCCCTTGGGCAGCAGCCTGACGCGGCGAGAGGCGCTTTGCGCCTCTCACCGTGTCAGGCCACCAGCAAAGGAGCAACTGTGAGCCGCGCTGCGTGCAGCTCGCAGTTGCTTGCCTGCTGATTGGTCCCTCCAGTAGTCTGTCCAGAGGAAGGGGCCAATCGGCACCCTTCCTCATCACAGACACATCCTGCCTCCTAAGCCCTTATCCTTTTATTTAGTCTGCGGCGCCCGTGGGCGCCCGTGGGCGCCGCAGGCTGTGTTAAGATAATTAAAATTCAAAACAAAAAATTGTCACTGAGAAGTTAGAACTTTGTCACAAATGTTTACAGTTACTGAAAGTAGCAGCTTTGTTCATTACTCACAATAACATTTAAAAGATGATAATCTGCGGAATGAAAAATCAAAGTAGCCAGGACAGGGGCTAGGAGAAAGGTTCTTGGCTCATCACAAAGGGGAGTGTGTGTGTCATTTTTATAATTTTTCATCTGTAAAAACTCCATTACTTTCCTGGGGGGGAAAAGAGAGCTTACTCTCTCAAATGATAAATTGGCTGGTGTTTTGTGAAGGTAACACATAATAACAAAGCCTGAGAGATTGGGCATGCATCTGTTTTATGAGAAGGCATAATTTCTTCTGTACAGTCTTTGGTTTTATCCCAGCTAAAAGCAGTCATGTTTAATGTTTCCCAAATGAGAACAACACTGTGCAACAGATCCAGACTTTTACAGTCTCTTTCTTAGACTCTGGGAGTAAATAAATATTTAGATGCCTTGTGTGAGTAATACTGCTTAAACTACAGACAAATAGTTTATAGTATGCCTTCAGCTGCAACCAGGGCTTTGGCAAACACAAAAGAACCTAAACGGTACAGAGAAAACCTCATCATCCTTTGCGTTTATGGAGTGATCTCTCTCAATACTTCATATCCATTATCTCATTGATCCTCTCAACATGTCTCACACAGCTGTCTTTTGGGGGATATGAGATTTTGAAAGCTAAAGTTCCCTTTGTCAGACAGGGGCTGGAATGATAATATCTGAGTCCTTATCCCCCTGTTAGAAGGTGTGAGTGGTAAAGAGCTTGGGATGCAAAGGTACATCCTGCATTCCTTCTCTGCAACATTCTTCCTGCCTTCTAAGTGGGAGAAGAGGACTTGGAGATCTCCATTCCAGCTTGTATCTGATGAAGGGAGCTTGGACTCTTGAAAGCTCATGCCACATGCAATTTTGTTGGTCTCTAAGGTGGTCTCTAAGGTGCCCCTGCTGCCTCTGCGGCCCCAGAACAGCCCTTCCTTCCTTCCTTCCTTCCTTCCTTCCTTCCTTCCTTCAAACCCAACTCTTCTAAGCATTCCACTCCACCCTAACACCATGCTGGCGCCCGTTGTATTTTCGGCTGCAACGGACTTAACCTACTAGTAAATACAATATTTCTATCTCTAATGACCTTTTGTAATGTTAACAGATGGACAGACTAATCTTAAATGTGTCATATTTTTCTTTCACAATATATTTTTTAATTTTTTTATTATTTTATTTATATACTGCACTCCCCGAAGGCTCAGGGCGGTTTACATGAAACAGGAACGATTCAAGTAATTCCATCTGTAGTTATAATGGGGTGATAACAATAAACAATAATATAGTAATAGCAATAAACATTGTAGAACAATGGAATACAGGGGAAAACATAAATCAACTCGTACTGAGGCCCAGTGGGTTGAGCAGGTCTGTAGTAATTGTCATAGGAGGGAGGCTCGGGGGCCTTCTCTCTTTCCATCCTGACTTTGCAGAGGGGCAATTTTGACACAGATCCAAGTGGTCACAGTTTCATTTCACCACAGCAATCTCCTCCTTTAACTTGGAAATGATATCCATAGAATCTTGCATTGTACACTGTCTAAGCATGTGCTTGGTAATACTGACAAGGAATCCTGCAACTCACAGGTGGGTCCCAAACCAATGGTTGGGATTCATTGAACTAAAGATTTTTGTTCAGGTTTTAAAGAGAAATATTGAACAGATGGTGTGCAGAAGAAGAAATGAGCTTAGTGGTACATCTGGACAAATCATTGCAGAAATAATTTCCCTTTTGAATTCAAATCCTTATCTGTATTCTTTCCAGCAAGGTTTTCATTTGCCAGGATTTTTTTTTTTTGCAGAAAACACCTGGGGAAAATGGTTTCTAGGGATAAAGAATGGGAAAGATGAAAACTTTAGGAAATTACAACATTTCAGTAATTTGCTTTCCTTATACCATTCATTTCAAATTGCCAGGAAGAACCATCATGATGCAGAAGAGGCCTATTAATGCCCCCTTTTTTGAAAGTAAATGAGAATTGTACTTTTCTGAAGCAGCACAAAAACACAGGGACTCAATGAAAAACCAATCTCTTGAAGCATTATTCTAAGTGAAGTGGAACATGTGCCACTCCTACTATGCAGTAACACACGTGAAGCCAAATAATATACGCTTGGAAGTTGTTAACATAAAATCAAATACGACATCAGCCGAAGGTGCCGCCTTGAGACAAATGGCTTTAAATTAAAACTTCGGCCTTTGAGAAGTGGTATCCTGGAGTTTCCTAGAGTCTGTCAATCTACTTAATTTTTACTAAGCCCGTTTGGTGTAGGGGTTAGGAGTGCAGACTTCTAATCTGGCGAGCTGGGTTCGATTCTGCACTCCCCCACATGCAGCCAGCTGGATGACCTTGGGCTCGCCACAGCACTGATAAAGCTGTTCCGACCGAGCAGTGATATCAGGGCTCTCTCAGCCTCACCGACCTCACAGGTGTCTGTTGTGGGGAGAGGAAAGGGAAGGTGACTGTAAGCCGCTTTGAGACTCCTTCGGGTAGAGAAAAGCAGCATATAAGAACCAACTCTTCTTCTTCTTCTAAGCACGGATGTTGGACCCCAAACCCCCAATGAATATGTACAATATTTATTTGCAATCTAGTTTGCTTATAATTGGTGGGGAAAGTAATAGTGGGGGTAGGAGACAACTGAGACCAAGATTTGGAGAAACTGAAGAGATTCTGCAGGTCTGGATAAAGATTCCGTTTTTCAATGACAGTTATCTCTGTTAAGGGTGAAATGAATCAGCCTCTGTTCTGTTGCTGTAGCGCATCATATTTGGCAGTATGGCTCTCCCTCATATTTGCATTGGAAGACTTCATCTTATTGAACATACCTGGTGTTTCTCTGCCTTATGAGACTGCAGAGAAAACTGCTGGCTGGCAATGATTCTTTTTTATTATATTTCAGGTGCTTTGTGAAAAATTGTTTAGTGATTTACTTCACAGTGTAATTAGATACGGTTGTGATTGGAATATGTTATATTGCACCACAGGCTTCTTAAAGTAGCTGCTACAGCACTATAGACAAAAATTGTAGGTAGCCATATTGGTCAATGGAAAAATGCCAAAACAACAATAGTCTCTTGCTCTGAGTTTCCTCTCTTCCCCTGTCCTACGTCTGATGATCTATGATCCATCTCTTGCTCTGTGTTTCTTCTCTTCCTCTGTGGTTCTTCAGAAAGCACACTGGACTTCCACCTCCACTGTCCCACCTTCACTACTAATAACAATCCTATGAGCCTGAGTGAAGCCAGAACTCTCCTTTACCACGTTAAAAAAATGTCTATTCTCATTCCCCACTCAGGAACATCACTCTCTACATCATACCAGCAGGTCAGTCCCTTTCCCAAATAATAAATGGACATAACTCTGATATTAAAAGCCACAATACTAAAAAAAAAATTCAAAAAACAAACAAACAGTAAAACTGTAAAAAGAGTTTCATGTTCCAGGTTATTCCATTGCTGACTAAAAAGTGTCAGTCCTCAAACCTTCAAGAGGAGATTATAACAAGAGATTGCTGAGTCTGAGTTCATTCACAAATTTAATACAATGGACACCCCCCCCTCAATGTACCTGAATAAGGATATAGGATTCTTATTGTAGTATAGATGCTAATTTTCTATCCATCGCAACCCCATGGACAATGATCCTCCAGGCCTTCCTGTCCTCTACCATTCCCAGGAGTCCATTTAAGTTTGCACTGACTGCTTCAGTGACTCCATCCAGCCACCTTGTTTTCTGTCATCCCCTTCTTCTTTTGCCCTCAATCACTCCCAGCATTAGGCTCTTCTCCAGGGAGTCCTTCCTTCTCATCAGGTGGCCAAAGTATTTGAGCTTCATCTTCAGGATCTGGCTTTCTAAGGAGCAGTCAGGGCTGATCTCCTCTAGGACTGACCAGTTTGTTCGCTTTGCAGGCCAAGGGACTCGCGAGAATCATCATAGAATCATAGAGTTGGAAGGGGCCATACAGGCCATGTAGTCCAACCCTCTGCTCAACGCAGGATCAGCCCTAAGCATCCTAAAGCATCCAAGAAAAGTGTGTATCCAACCTTTGCTTGAAGACTGCCAGTGAGGGGGAGCTCACCACCTCCTTAGGCAGCCTATTCCACTGCTGAACTACTCTGACTATGAAACATTTTTTCCTGATATCTAGCCTATATTATTGTACTTGTAGTTTAAATCCATTACTGCGTGTCCTTTCCTCTGCAGCCAATGGGAACAGCATCCTGCCCTTCTCCAAATGAAACCTTTCAAATACTTAAAGAGGGCTATCATGTTCCCTCTCAACCTCCTTTTCTCCAGGCCTCAACCTATCATCATAGGGCTTGGTCCCTTGGCCCCAGATCATCCTTGTTGCTCTCCTCTGTACCCTTTCAATTTTATCTACGTCCTTCTTGAAGTGAGGCCTCAAGAACTGCACACAATACTCCAGGTGTGGTCTGACCAGTCTTCAGTGTCTTCTCCAGCACCAGAGTTCAAAAGCCTCAATTCTTTGATGCTCGGCCTTCCTTATGGTCCAACTTTCACAGCCATACATTGCAACTCGGAAGACCATAGCCTTGACTAGACGCACTTTCGTTGGCAGGGTGATGTCTGTGCTTTTTAGGATGCTGTCTAGATTTGCAATAGCTTTCCTCCCCAGGAGCAAGCGTCTTTTAATTTCTTTGCTGCAGTCCCCATCTGCAGTGATCTTGGAGCCCAGGAAAATAAAATCTGTCACTACCTCCATTTCTTCCCCATCTATTTGCCAGGAACTGAGAGGGCCGGATGCTATGATCTTTGTTTTCTTGATGTTGAGTTTCAAGCCAACATTTGCACTCTCTTCCTTCACCCACATCAACAGGCTCTTTAGTTCCCTTTCACTTTCTGCCATTAGAGTGGTATCATCTGCATATCTGAGGCTGTTGATATTTCTCCCTGCAATCTTGATCCCAATTTGTGACTCATCTAACCCCGCCTTTCTCATGATGTGCTCCGCATACAAGTAAAATAGGCAAGGCGACAGTATACAGACTTGCCAAACTCCTTTCTCAATCTTGAACCAATCAGTGATTCC
The DNA here is from genome assembly GCF_049243985.1 of Paroedura picta. Lineage (NCBI taxonomy): Eukaryota > Metazoa > Chordata > Lepidosauria > Squamata > Gekkonidae > Paroedura > Paroedura picta. The sequence continues at coordinate 95,704,652 of NC_135372.1, read as the reverse complement.
ACGCCCGTTGATCTGGGGCCAAGGGACCAAGCCCTCGTGGGCAAAAATGGAGGCCGCAGCCACAAGATGTCTAGCAGGCAAGGAGGGAGGGTGGGAGCTGGAGGGGAGGACCAATCAGGGTGGAACTGCACGGACAGGGCCCCAGACAGTCTCCTCCCAGGAGGTTGTTTCCCAAATAAAAGGGAGCGAAATAGTGTCAAGGATTTACAATTTACAAATATAAATATCAAGACTGTCATGTTGGGGCATCTTAAACCATCCTACCACCGTGGTGATGATGTGAGGCACCTCACAGCAATTTATCCTGTGTCCTGCTGCATTAGAGTGTCAGGAAGTTGAGGTGCAGACATAGCTTAAGGGAAAAAAAGCATCAATAATGTAATCTCATAGAGTAGCGATCCCCAACCTGTGGGCTGCGGACCACATTTGGTCCTTCAACTAATTGGAGGTGGGCCCCGAAGGACGCCTTCTCTCCCCCCCCCCGGCCTTTACTTCATCCCCCCCCCAGCCCTTTACAACACACTTCATTGTTGTGGCGTGTCTGTATCTTATTTTGAAAGGATGTTTAAACATTATCATAGCGATCAGAGAGCGTTAGGGCAGTGGTTGAGAGTACAGCAGTAAACTACCCCCCCCAACACCGGGCCTCAGTAAAAAGCGTTTAGTGGTCCCCGGTGAGTGGTCCTCAGTGTTGAGTGGTCCCCAGTGATAAAAAGGTTGGGGACCACTGTCATAGAGGATAATAGTGGTTGGGGCACATAATTTAGTAATAGTTATTCAACTTGCTCCTCCAGTTTGAGTCCAGGAGGACATGAACATTTTCTCCCTATGGCTTCTTGGAGATAAGAATTAGACTTTGAAAACCTGACAGTCTGGCAGCTCAGAATTAGTATTTTTTTAATGTAGGATTTATTCTTCTTGGATTTTAGGAATAGAGGGTTGGACATTACTGATCAATATTGTTCTTTCATTTGTAAATATCTATTTAAACAGTTTAAAAGAAGCAAGCATTTAAACAGCACAATAAAAATAAAACTTAAAATACCTTATGCTCTTACCAGCAAGGTAGTCCCTCTTTGGTCAACCTCAAGACACCCTTCAGTTTTTGCTGCCTGGCTGGAAAGCCAGGAGGGTAGGAAGCAGGAGCTTTTCAATTTCTTCCAGAAGACTGTTTTGGAAGGATCAGACAGCCCCTGGAAAAGCCCAAGGCTGGGGCAGAGTGTGCCTTAGACAAGGTTCATGCTGCCCCATTGGTGCATGCCATCCATCAGCGGGACTGATTTAGGGTTCTGAAGGGCCTCTCGGTATTTTTCATGCTGTGACTGTTTCATCTCACCTCTCTTTGTCTCTTAGATTCCTAGGTCACTGGGTTCACTGTTTGTGGCTTGGTGTCTCTTGAGGGTGCCTGTGTAATGTCTGAAGGGAAGTAACCATCCCAGGTGCAACCTGGTGTCAAGTCCTGAGTTACTTTTCCTTTGGAAGATGAAAGAGCTTTTTTGTGGGAATGACTTTTGGTCTGAAAACACCCGGGTGAAGAGGATGTTTGGGCTGAAGCATATGTGTATCTTGATTCTGCTGTTGTATACTGTCTTTAACAATGATTTCCTGTTGTGATCATTTGCTTATCATTTACTGTCTTGGACTAAAGACTTCTTATGGACTTTATACTCAAAGACTACCTAAGGTCATTTTATATGTCATTGTGAAGCTGTGACAACAACAATGGTCATACACCTTGCTGGGAAGAACAGAGCTTGCACACAAGAAGAAACAATCTTTGAAGTATGTGGACCCCAGGCGATATAGGGCTTTAAAGATGTTAAAGGTAAAGTAAATATAGTAAATCAGTAACCTGAACAGAATTATTTCTAAAATTCAAACATAAATTTTGTGTAATGCCTTTTATTAGTAGAATCAAAATATCACACAAGAGTTTGCAAGCTTTTGAGTTCTCTAGAACAGGCGTTTGCTGGCAGGGGCTCATTGTAGTCCATGGACATCTGGAGGGCCACAGTCTGACTACCCCTGCTCTAGAACCTTTCCTGATGCTGAATATTTAGTTCAAAAATAAAAATGATAATCCCACCAACACTCCAGCCCAATTTCCCTTTTGCCCATTACCCTTAATTAAAGGTAAAGGTAAAGGTATCCCCTGTGCAAGCACCGAGTCATGTCTGACCCTTGGGGTGACGCCCTCCAGCGTTTTCATGGCAGACTCAATACGGGGTGGTTTGCCAGTGCCTTCCCCAGTCATGACCGTTTACCCCCCAGCAAGCTGGGTACTCATTTTACCAACCTCGGAAGGATGGAAGGCTGAGTCAACCTTGAGCCGGCTGCTGGGATTGAACTCCCAGCCTTATGGGCAAAGCTTTCAGACGGCTGCCTTACCACTCTGCGCCACAAGAGGCTCTTCTTACCCTTAATTAAGCAGTGATTAATCAATGCTTCCCAATTATCGTTCTCATCTGGTGCTTGCAGCTGCCTGATCCCTCCAAAATTCTTTCCAATTACACTTTTCAGATGGTGCTTGTGGAGCCATCAAATCTTTCCCACCTTTTTGTCTATCTCCAGTAGAACCATTAATTGTCCTCGATTGTGAGTCAACATGCCTCAGAATATGTTTGCCCTATAAATATGTCATCCTGTTGCCCCAGGAGTATGTGTGTTCTTGGAACCTCTGTCCCCCCCTTGCATGTGGGCCCTCTTTCTCTCACTTCCCAAAATGCTGGCGGTTTTTTCCCTCAATTTTCTGCTTCCATGGACCTCTTCAGGATTGGTAAATATCACCCTTCCTCCTAAACACCCTTCTCCTTTCCTCCCAGCTTTTCTTAGTTACCTCTTATATGTGTTTGTACTGCTGTTTTTTTAAATTTTTAATCAAAGTCCTACTGGTTGAACATCTGTCGAGTTATTTACAAGAGTTCTCATGAAGACAAATTCCTGTATATATTGATGGTGTCACAACCCAGGGAGTGCGCTCCCAGAAGTTCAGGTTCTGCATCAACAGAACTGAGTTCTATCCTCCAATCCTCCATATGAACCTTGGGCTAGTCACAGTTCCCTCAGAAATCTCTTTGGTTTATAAATTATAAACCACTTTGATATTCCTAAGGGTAATGATGAGTGGGCATAGACTCTTCTTTTTTGTTTATTTTTATTTATTTGTATGCCACCTTTCTTTCCAGTGGGAACCCAAAGCAGCTTATATTATTCTCCTCTCCTTGACTTTATCCTTACCACATCTTTGTGAGGTAGATTAGGTTGAGAATATGTGACCCGCTGAGCTTCCATGGCAGAGTACCAATTTGAAGATTCTAGTCCAACACTTTTAACTACTTCTCCAAATACTCCTCACTATCATTGTGGTGTTTGTAATAGCTCCATTCCTTGCTCAAAGCCAATATTTTGGGAAACCCTGGATTAACAACATGATAATCCTTCCTGCGGATAATCCCTATTTACAGCGGACTGGAAAGACCCAAAAGGAAGTCCTAGAAGCAAGTAAGTGAACTGTTGCTGTAAGTCTGTGGAGAAACAACCTGTTTATTAAATTCTGCATCTGTTTAAAACTATTCTACCTCCTTATTTCCAAGACTGGTCTTCTTGATACATCAGTATCAGTACTCCTAAATAATTTGAAATGAGGACCACCTGTGAAATTGTACGTGTGTAGTCTCTTTCTTCTCCAAGGATGAAAGTGAAGCACTGTTGCTGACTAGACAACTGTTCCTCATCACAGCAACAAGGTCCCAAAGTATTACTATTTATTCTTTCAATGTATCTGTCTGAAAACAGCACTCATGACAGGGACTGCAAAGCCAAATTACTCAAACCTTGCTCAATAAGTGAGATGTCAAATATAAAAATGAAAGCAATTCTGCAGTCAATGTAATGTGACTTCACAGGTTAAATAAATAACATCTGAATGACAATAATTGTAAAATGATACTATTTCCTCCCCTAAGGGCATGTGTTTAAGGTCTGTTCTCATTCGTTCAGACCAGAGGCTTTGGCAAGAAGAATTCAAACCTCTGAAAACAAAACCTTCTAGATGCTTGTCGGGATTGTACTATTATTGCTCTGTGAGGTGTAATGTAGATTCTGCAAGTGCTGAGGTAGATAAATAACAAAACCAAAGATCAATGTCCTTTCCAAGATAAAAAGGCCTCTTTTCAGATTTCCCACAGGGATGTGGGTGGGTGACTGCTGTTCTGAGGCAGCACCACAACACACAGTGGACAGGATCTAGTTTGGCAAAGAGACTTACAGATTGCTGCTCCAGTATAAACCTTATCTGTCTAGTTCCTATGAGAGAAAAAAGGTTGGCCATGTATTTTGACTTAGCTTTCTCCATGAAGACAATCCCAGCATTAAATTTTCAAGGGCTTAGAGTAAAGTTGCCAATCTCCAGGTGGGACCTGGGAGGGGTGGATTATGTGCCTTTATACCCTGCTGAGGTCCCTCTCCAAACCATTTGTTCTTAAGTTTCCACTATCCAATCTTCAGGAATTTTCCAATGCAGAATTGGCAGCCTGGGCTCTGAAAAAGAGAATATTTCCTAAATAAGCAGCTCCCCAGTGCTGATCTTCCTCCAATGGGGACAAGTTTACAAAATGCAGTCATAAGTTTGTGTCAGATGTCTGCCACATGAGAGGCGTTATACCACACTACACTCTGTTTTTTGACCCGGAGCTAGTTGCCCCGATTCTTCCAATGACAGCATGGGAAGCCCTTGCCCCACTTTCCTCCTGTTTTCCCCCAAACTTTGTGTACATATGGGAGAGCCAGGGGACAGGAAGTCTAAACTTCCCGCCATTTGTTTTACTCATCAATCATTGTCCCATGACAAAAACTACCAATCATCTTCCAGCAGCATTTTCTCGCATTTTAGCACCACCACCCCCCTCTGAAATCCACAGAGGAAGGGCTACGAGGCTGCTCAGTGCTGAGGCTGAATGAAGGCATGTTGTGCAACCCTGGGCAGGTGAATGAGAGGGCTCACCTGCGTCCACTAGCAGAGGAGGTGCGTGGTGCCTGGGCTCACCTGCACAGTGCACCTCTGCCATGAGAGGCCTGACAGTCACTTCACTGCAGCCAGAGATCTTCCTTGCAAATGCTGGCTCCTTCTTCATAAACCAAGCCAAGGCTGAAAGCAATGCCTGGCAGCGCGAGAAGCCACATGCCCAAAGAGAGTGGGTTAGTTGTTTCACTTAGCCCTGGTGAAATTCTGAAACCCAGAGATGGATTTGGCCCATAATAGACCCACAGAAACTTTATTCTACTGTGCTGATTGTCAGCTGCCTGGAATTCCCTGTTGCTAGCTTTTCAACCTCTGTGCTTTCCCTCTGAAGTGAACACAACATTTAGTGGATTCTGTTTTGCACCATACCAGGAATTGGAGCCAGTAGTACTGACTAAAGGACTATCATGATCCCCCCTCACCAACACACCTACCTCTCTTCCTTCCATGCTGTGTGTGTGTGTGGGGGGGGGACTGTTCCCCAGCAACAGCATTTTCAGAGGGCATTTTTTTGGGAACTGCAACAGATGGAAGTCATGAACGAGGGGTGGAGGTTGAAGGTTGGGGAAAGCACGCAAGGATTGGCCCAAGTTTTCCACATACACATGGCCCAGGCCCAATATATGCCACATTCTAGCCCAGGGCAAAAATGGAAACAGAGATTTAGCCACATTCCCTTAATGCAGGGCACCTGAAGGCCTGACTGGGCTGAATTCTGTCAGGAAGTGGTAATTTGCGCTGATTGCAAACAAGCAGTGATCACAGCCAAATACCTAGTGCGGAAGAGGTCTCAGTGGCTGTTTACAGAGCAAGATCTGAACCTTGTCCAAGCCACAATCAGCCCCCTTCATTCCTCACCACACTTCAAAATGCTGGGTCTCAGGAGGAGGCCCTTGTTTACTGGCAGTATGAGAGAAAGCCATTAAGAGAAAGAAGCCATCCTCAAGTCTGTTTTACTGTGGGTTCCTTTTTACGTGGAGTGAGGCTCCTAGGTTGGATTTCTTAATTCCATTGATAGAATGAGTTGGGATGTTATTTTAACAGCACCAAGAATGTCATGTTGGCAGAAAATTGGATCAATGGAAAGTAGCAACCAGAGAAAGATGAAAGAGAAAGAAGGATTTATTGATGTGTAGCCAACCACACCTTTCTTCCAATGGAACAACATTTTTGTTTGTGAAAAAGGGCTAGTGATTTCTACCAGTTGCCCACTGCAGTCCATCAGTTTCCTCAGTGGCCTGGAGCAGGAGGAGGGGTACACAAATAATACAAATGGCTAGTTACATACCAACAAGCTGGGAACCCAAATGGTGTCTTAAAGCTCTATGGTGCAGCCTTGTTTGGAATACTGGGGGGAGGGGGTCCATGAAGAACTGGGAACAATGCAGAAAAGCATTTGCTGGCAGGGGCTCATGGGAATTGTAGTCCATGAACATCTGGAGGACCACAGGTTGACTACCCCTGCCTTAAAGGAATAGTACAAGACAGCCTGAAAAATGAGCTTTAGGGAGGTGTTTCCTGCTGCTCAGCTATTTGTTGGGCTTTATGCAGACCTTGTTAAAAGAGACTGTGGTCCTTTTCAACAGTGTTTCATAGGCTATAAAACACAAACTTGTTCAGTTTGCAAATAAACCTTCTGGTTCTTGGTTTGGCCATGAACCATGAATTTTATTTATTTATCAATTTGTATACTACCACTCTTGGCCTTGCCATTTTAGGGCAGTGAACAACTCCCACCAGGCATTTGGTTGAAGCTGGGCGGCAGAACAGTGATTGGGCTCCCCCCTTCAACTACTTCACCTATGGTGGGAGGTGACGTTTTCAGCCATTGCATGGCAGGGGGGGGATGGGAGGGTTGGTTGTGGTTGTTCTTACCCATTTCAGTTTTAAATTGTATTTTCCATTGTTGTTAATTGCCCATAGTTGGCTAGCCAGGAGGGGCAGGATATAAGTCTACTGAAAATAAAATAAATAAAAATTATATCATAATAAAACAAGCAATACAATAAATATCACTATTAAAACTGCTGTCAGCATTAGTGAGATCCAAGATTCAAACTTTATTACAGCCGTTCAGACCAAGTTATATGAAATTGATACATAAAAGACCAAAAGAATATGGTCATTTAATACAATTTAAAAGAGATCATAAAATAGAACTTAAAATTATGCTACTTTAGAGCATTGGATTTTTATGGCGGTGGCACAGAACTTAGCCAGCTGAATTTTCACCTGGAGGGACTCATCATTTAGCAACTATACCATCCTAATACTGGGCATCTCTCCCATCCCCCCACCCCTTAGTTAACATCACAGAAACATCCATGTCATCATTACTGGTTGTTTCTGAGATGTTAACTAAGGGGTGGAGGGATAGGAGGGATGCCCAGTATTAGGATGGCATAGCTTCTTTGTTGGCCTCAACCATAGGCCCAGGGGAAGAGCACCATCTTGCAAACCTGAGGAACATTTTCCCAGGTCATGCCCATCCCTATGAATGAGCCTGAGATTTTGTAGTTGATGATGCTGGGCCAAGTGATTGGATTGTCTGGGTATATGGCAGCAAAGTTGGCATCTGGGTTTATTGTGAGCTTTGATACCAGTGTCCGTATTCAAACTACATGTTGCATTATTGTGGGGGAAGAGTTGTTTAGGATTATGCCCCAGTTCTTGTGAAAAATAACTGACAATATCCAGTAGAAGTTGTAAGTCGCTGATGATATGTTGAACTAATTTGAGTTGAGAGCTACATGGGACCAGTAGTGGTGTTCTATTGTTATCTTTTGGGGGCCTGTCTTATAACAAGTTTTCTCTGGGTACCTGTCTGGCTTTGTTAATCTGCTTCTTGACCTCATCATGTGGATATTACACTATGGGTTAGTTTCTGTGGATGGCAGGATTGTTTCCTCCTTACATCTGCAGCTCCAAATGACCCCTGCTGCGGGATGGGAATGGTAAGAAGTTTGCATTGTGTATGTGGATATCCTTCTGTAGATACAATGCTATCTCTCCATAGCTCACAGTATTGTTATGAGAATCATGCCTCGGAGTCCTGTTACGAGAATCAAATAGTAGCACTCCAAATATACCTCCCATTGAAGGAAGAGTAGAATAAACATATCCCACATTAAAAATAAATGCACTGAATATTGCACCATGCAGGATTCCCTTTCTATCATGTTTAGCAAATTTGCTTCATTAATTCCGTTTACAAGAAAGGGCCGAGTGAGTTACTTACAAATCAATATGTTGTAATAATACCTACCTAGCTTAGACCTTCTTTGGTATTTTCCCTTTGAGAATTTATTGGCACAGCTAGCAAATACGTGACAGCGAATGTTCCAGTAATTATATTTGGAAGATTTTCTTTGTGAGGAGATTCAGATTGAAAGAACTGAGCTAAACATCTTTTTGTTTATTTTATTTTATTATATTTATATACCGCCCTCCCTTGCAACTCAGGGTGGTTTACATAGAACATGGGAGAACATATGACAACGTTAAATAAAACAACAGTTGTAACAGTATTTTCATAACATTCCATAACTAGTGGTAAGAATATTAACATGTTAACTATGATCCCAAAAGTTGGTTGGTTCAGGATTCAGTTCAAAGGGAGGGGTTCTGGGGGGCCCAACAGATGTTGTTCATTAAGTCAACTACAACCAAATGCCTGGCAGAAGAGCTCCATTTTGCAGGCCCCGTGGAACTGTGCTAGTTTCAGCAGGGCCCTGGGGGCTGGGACAGAGAAAGCTCTGGCCCTGGTTGAGGTCAAACATGTTTCTTTGGAGCCAGGGATAACCAGCCAGTTGGAAGTTGTGTGATCTCTCTTTGTAGAACAGGCATTCTCAACAGGAGTTCTGTGAAACCCTTGGGTTTCTCAACGGCCCTGAAAGAGTTTCTTGAGTCCATGGACTCTGGAGTCCATGTGGGCATTTCATGGGACCTCAGGGTTTAGTTGAGAAACAGATGATTAGCAAGGCTGTTTTATTTTCAAAAAGGTTAATTATATTAATATAAGTACTTTCCAAACTCACAGATGGTAGGGGCTGACTTTGAAGAAGGATTTCTTCTTCACTGTCATACTGGAGGGAATGCATCCTCTAAGATGGTGCCATGCTGTGACAAATGCATCACCTGAAAACAAAGGATGAATGCTTTCCCTCCCTTCAAAGCTAATGTTTTATTCATAGGTGAATTTAAGTGGTGTTAAATGACTGATTGATGAATGGGTTACAACAATTAATCAACTAAATTTTCTTTAACGGGCTGATGGTAGTGGCACCAGCAGGAGAGAACTGAAGCCTACCAAGTCTTGCTTTAGTATGTTGCTCACTTCCGCCTTCTCAGTTAAAGCCTGCTTAATGGGTAGCTGAAGTAGCGCACAACTGAGATGCAAAACGCTACATCCCTCAAACCTGCTCAGAATGATTTAGCTCTCTTTCCATCTTCCTCGATTTCTTTCACTTTCACTATTCTCCTTCCCATCTACTCACCTCCCCCACCCCTTGCCAGAGCCTGGCTCCGATCTGGACTGTCTGGCTGACGGTAAATTGTTTTTTGATGGCTGACTCGGTATAACTGAACTCAATTTGCCTTTCAAAAGCAGCTAATAGTCGCATTAAAAAATCCATTTTCACTTGTGATTGAATTTGACTGGGGCTCAATCAATAAACGAATGGAGTGTTTCACACACTGTACAGAGCAGGCGTTACCACGGTAACCATGTAAGTGAGCACGGTTGGTTTAATCTCTTTGTACTAATAGTTTTGCTGGTATTGGCCACTGGTATCAAAGCTCCACTAGAATGCAGGTCAGGCCTGCTGCCAACCTGGTTGCTTTTCAAAGCAGGTAGGCTGTGTGTATAATGCACAAGGGAGCTTGGCTGTGGGAGGGAGAGTGTAGCTGGGTAGATGGAGTGCATTGGCCATCTATAATAGTCACAATTCTTCAAGAATGTCAGTTGGACAGAACCAACAATTCTTCCTCTATAGCCTGCATAGCGCAGACTAGCTTGAACTGGTCAGCAGGATCAACCCTGAATGGAAGACCACAAGGGAAATCCAAGTTGCAATGCAGAGGCAGGCAATGGCCAACTACCTCTGTCCATCCATTGCCTTGAAAACCCTGTCATGATTGCTTTCCACCCCTTATAACCTAATGTAAACTCTTATGAGGTCAGGTACTTTCAGCGTGGATAAATAGCCCAAGGGATAGTAATGCTTTCATTTTCAAATGCTTGGCCTTTATATGAAAACAGTAGTACTATTGTCATTAGGAGACAGCCTCCTCTCTTTGTTCATTTCCCATTGGTCAATTGGTCATATTGACTTTGTCATTTAAAAAAAATGTTAAAATTTTACACATCAAGATGTTTTGATAGCTTTGTTGACCCAGCAGAATGGAATATGTAGACTATGTCAAATGATCTATGTTTAACATTTGATGTTAAATTTTCTATGTGTGCTCTAATATACAATACGATTTTACCTATGCTCTGCTTTTCATCAGAACAGTTGTCATTTGGGTTTGTCTTGAAACATTTTGTACATTTGTCCCTCAAATCTTGTTTTCTGAAAGAATGTTCATACTAGGTCTGCATGCCAAGAATGTACCAGGGGATTTACACTTACTGAGCGTACCACCAGTTGTGATTCTAGTTGATGTTGCTAAGCAGAATGCAGTAATTGATTACCAGCCAGGAATAGCCAGAGTAGACAATCTCTGACCCCAGACAAAATTACAGGAAATAGTTTGTTTCAGATATTGAGCTGTTGAAATACCTTGATAATCACTGGTGCTTTGATAATACCTGCCAAATTGGTAAGATGGTATATTTTATTGCCCAACTTGGTGAGGAGTACCCAAAGTTCTGAAATTTGACTAGCCTCATCTCATCTGATCTTGGAAGCTAAGCAGGGTTGGCCATTGTTAGTACTTGGATGGAAGATCATCGAGGAAGATGGGGGTTACTATGCAGAAGGCAATGACAAGCCACCTCTTCTCATCTTTTGCCTTGAAAATCCCATGATCCAAGGTCATCATTTTTTACTTGTCAGAAAACAATTCCTATTAAAGCAAAAGTAGCTATGACATTGCTGGATGTTATGCCTCCCACCAATGAGTTTCTTAGTGTGCATTTGAGTCTTCCCCGAATCAATGTTTTTCCCAAACGAATAACCAGTCCTTGCTCAGGACTTCCATGAACAAAGATTCCACCTTGGCCTATTCTCATATGATCCTGTTCCAAACCATGAATCTAATTCTGATTTTTAAAATTTGTACACACATACATATGAGGTGGCTAGATGGAGTCACTGAAGCAGTAGGTGCAAACTTAAATGGACTCTGGGGAATGGTAGAGGACAGGAAGGCCTGGAGGATCATTGTCCACGGGGTTGCGATGGGTCGGACACAACTTCGCACCTAACAACAACAACATATGTGTACCAATATAGGACACATTTCTTACATCTGATAAATTGGGCTGCAGTCCACACAAACTATATCATGATAAATTCTTAGGAAGTCAGTCAGCAAGAAATCTATTTAAGTTTATCCTTGTACCTTTAGCTAGCACAAAAGCAGGAGCAAACTGAGTAGGCAGTGGTGTTGGATGAGCAGCACTGGTATCATTGGGAATGATTTTACTGACATATTTTCTAAACAAATTATGACACTTGTCATATAACATGAAACTTAATGTCTACAGTAGCAAAGAAGCATTTACAAAGGGATATTATATGTTCCACCAGTACAACAACAGCAACAATCCACCTCCTGAACAGTGTTTAAAATGTAATTAGATCTAGTGGGTGGGAGAAAGAGTTCTATTCTACATGTGCGACCACTAAAACAGATTAACATTCCATTACTATACATGTAAAGGTGGGAGTATCATTGTTTTACTACTTTGATAATGACAGGGAAGTATTAACTCCCCCCTACACACACACACACACACACACACACTTCTGTTCTTAGCATTAACAAGGGTTTGCTGCTATACGCTCATATGACCCTAATCCAAACCATGAATCTAATTTTGATTTTTTAAAATTTGTACACACATACATATGTGTAGGACACATTTCTTACATCTGATAAATTGGGTTGCAGTCCACACAAATTTCATGATTGGCCTTGGTACCCTAGAGGAGGGGTAGTCAACCTGTGGTCCTCCAGATGTTCCTGGACTACAATTCCCATGAGCCCCTGCCAGCCCTAGGGCAACCATTGAGGGGGCACTATCAGTTTTCAAAATACCCATAGATTGAACATGATTATGGACCTGTGAGGTAGATTCTCAGCTATATTCAGAGTGATTGAAATGTCTATGTCACTTTCATACTAATGGCCAACTAACTGTGTAATATTTTAGCATCTGAAAGACCATGTACTGTGTTACCAGGCAAAGCAGCAATCTATAAACCCCCAGCTGATTGAAGTGTGTGTTTGTTTTAGTGAAAAGCTTTTTGAAAAAGATGATCCTGAAGTGGCTTTAAAAATTGCTTTTGGAATTAGTCTCCAATTAATCTCTATTTATGTACCTGGGAGTTGGCAGCCTCCTTTTTCATTCTTGACAAAGGATTCTGTGTAACTCAAAGAGTTTGTGTGCTCTTTCATCAATATGTATATAAGCAATTATACCATCCATTTTGTGTGTCTCATAATCCAGGTATCTCAAGCGCTACCTGCACTTTTTTTTTTTAAAGCAGAAAGTATTTCACTTAAAAAATATACCCTTCTTTTCTCTTCAATATGGACCTAAGGCAGCTCATCACATCTTTGGCTCTTCTTTATCTTACCCTCATAAAACAACCCTGGGAGGGAGATTAGGCTGAGAGAATATGACACGTCCATGGTGACCCAGCAAGCTTCTTGAGCATTCAAACCATGTTCCATCATGCCCTAGTCCAACATTATATTACAGTATGCCAGATTTTATTCTATAATATTATTATCCACAGATAGCCTAAAGGCAAAACTAGATACAAATTAATTATATCTAGCAACTATGCTGCCCATCTTGGCTAATAACATTATCTCAGCAGGTAATAGCCCAGTGGTTTCCAGAACTTTTACCTCCCGGAACATTTTCCAAGCTGAGTTAACTGCCATGAAATTCTTGCATGTTGAAGATGATCCTGGGACAGTCTCAAGAACATACTCAGTTTTCATAGAGGGAAAGCCAGGTCTATACATGAACTGAATATATGCCTGAATATATATTCCCTGCTGGCCACTCACTGTAGGTGAATAATGGTAGTTGTAGGGACTGATAAGCTGGTTTCTCCACCATCATAATTCTCCTATTGAGAATTATTCAAGAAATTACTGGAAAATAATAATACAGATATATGGAAAGGGCTCTCTAATTAGGGGGAGAAATGACTTGACATTATGGACAACATACCAGATTCTATGAGACTATGAGCAGAAGCTTAATTTTTGTATTTCTATTCTCCCTTTCTGCACTATGACATTGCCTGATGATAGTACTTCGAGTCAAGTAGTGGAGGGGGGAAAGAAGTGGGTGGGCGGTGGAGGAGTTGTTTGAGTCTTCCTCATACTCTTCACTTGTGGATTTTTTTATTTATCACCAAGGGAAAGGAAAGTGCTCCCATTAATCTTGTAAGCCATTTCTGCCATCCCCAGATTTCTACCTGCTGGGAGCTGAGTGGGAGGAAGGGGAAATTCTTGCCTTTCATCTATCCAAAAAGAAACAAAAGCTGTTACAATACTGCCTAAAAAATCAGCAGCACTCCTGAGACAGCCTGGGGGTCAGGGCTTTGTTTCTTGACAGGTCTGGGTCTTCTCAACACTATAATTTTAATGTCAATTTCCACTAAAGTCCCTTCACTTATGCACTGGGAGAAATTCACAATAAAGCTGGTTAAAATGCACTAAAGTAAATCTTCCTCAATTGCTCAGGGATCTGTTGCAGGGAGTCTGCCTCAGTCTGCCTTGGAAGTCCAAGTGGAGATCATCAAACAAAGCTAAAGAGGCAGGACTGGTCAATGGTCAGGGGCTCAGCCTGGATACCGGGTCACACAGAGGTGAGAATAATATGCAAGGAGAAATTCCCAACGTACCCCAATTCAAAGGGAAATGGGGTGATTGTATATTTTTTGAGCTGTAAAAACAAGTCTCTCCTTTTTTTCCACATCAGAGCCATTCATAAATTACAGAGATTCCATCTTTGAAAAGCCCCATGTTTCCCTGAAGAACCACTGATCACTTGGATAGCAGAATCTGTGAGCTGCCGACAAATGACCAGCAGCAGCACAGGAGAAAGCCTTGTGAGAGTGGGGGAGGTGGGAATAGCTTGCTCTGGTCCTGTACCTGCCTGGGTCAGCCCTGTTATCACCTCAAAAAATAGGTGATACAGAGATCATGACCACAACTTTAAGCAGCATATAGGCCTTGGGTCTGGTATTACTGTGTGGGATTGGAAGAATATCTGTTTTCTTCCCAAACACATGCAGTGGCCAATTGATATCAGGAATGGGCAAAGAGAAAGGGTATGACCTTCCCCAGAACACTGCTAGAAATGTAAAGAGATGGGAGATCTGATCATTCTGTCTGAATAGAATACTCACAAATCTAACACCAGGACATTTTCTGGCACAAGCTCCATCGAAAGGAGGTAGAAGCTGAGCAAAATCACAGAAATGCTTTGCACAGGAGAACATACAGGTGAATTGTCCCTTCAGGTCATCAATGGGAGGGATATTTTCCTCCTCCAGTGCCCACATCTCTTGGGCCAGCCCTATGCTGCATGTTATATCCCGTTTCTTAAATATGAAGGCGATGAAGTAAAGAAGGGCAGGCTTCTTGCTCTGCCCCATGCACTTCAGGGACACACAGAATCATCTAATGCAAAAAGTGAAAACCTAGAAGAAAGTGTAGCTAACTGAGCTGGTCTGTCAGTGATCTCTCAAGTGGCTCCTAGAGTAAAATTGCTTACTAAGTACAATAGGGCAAAGGTAGAATAACTGTTATGGATTAGTAGGATCCAAATGGAGAATTTCTGTCCCACTCACCAGGCTTCCCAAGGGCTGATTTCTTAAAAGACAGCATTGAGGAAAGCTCCAGTACTTTCTGTTGATTATGAAGGTAATTGACTTTTACTGTTGTGAACAGACCTGGTTTCTGTTTGCCTGGTGAGAGTGGAGAGCATTGCTTCTGTTGGGAGTTCAGTTATCATGAAAGCTTTGCTCTACCAGAAGGAGTCTCAGTGGCTTACAATCGCTTTCCCTTTCCTCTCCCCACAACAGACACCCTTTGAGGTAGGTGGGGGTGGGACATCTTTTTGGATTTTTAAAGTGACTCTTTGACGCTCCCTGTTTGTTCACTTCTTTGATACCTATGGGGATAGATGAGTGTATGTGTGATGGGGGTGGCCATCATTGGGAGTGCCTTCCCCTGCTGCCCCCTCCACTGCAGCCCATGTGCTGCCCCACCACCACCACAGCCAGTGAAGACAGCAGCCTCCCTTCACATATCTGAAGACATGGCTCTGGAAAGCTCATCTCACTATGCCACAATTCCCAAAGGTCAGTCTTCTTCCACACTCAACTAACATTCCAAACCACAGGTTCTTGACACCCATATCTCCACACCCATGCCCTCATTTGTCACCCCTCCCCCACAAGACACATATTCAACGTCATGCCCTTACAGACTGGACAACCACTACCCTTACTCTTCCCAATGCCAAGCTCTCTCTATCTTAATCACTCTCTTCCTTTCTCCCTCTCTCTTTGCTATTTTCCTCCCTCCCCCCTGCTAGTGCCTGTTGTATGAGCTACAATGGCCTTTAATTCTAGTCTTAACACCGCCCGTGGTGCCGCGGGCGCCACGGACTAAATAAAACTGTAAGGCGTTCTGAGGCGGGTTGTGTCCGGGATGAGGAAGGGTCCGGATTGGACCCTTCCTCCGGACAGACAATCGGAGGGACCAAGCGGCAGGCGCAAAGCGCCTGCCGATTGGTCCCTCCGATTCCCAGCCCCGCGCAACTGCGAGCCGCGCACAGCGCGGCTCACAGTTGCTCCTTTATGCTGCTGCCGAGGCCTACCTGCCGCCACCGCCACCGCCGCCGTCGGAGAAGAAGAGAGCCGACGTGAGACGGAGCCGCCGCCCCACGGAGCCCCCAGAGCCGCGGCTCGCCTTCTCCGGGTCCTGGGAAGCTCTGTTCCGGGTCGGGGGGGGGAGGAAAAAAGCTCCCCAGCCCCCAGGGAATGCAATCCGCGGCTCGCAGAGCCGAGGATCGCGTTCCCTGGAGCCTGGGGAGCTTTTTTCCTTCCTTCCCGGGTCGGGGGGGGGGGAGGAAAAAAGCTCCCCAGGCCCCAGGGAACGCGATCCGCGGCTCGCAGAGCCGAGGATCGCGTTCCCTGGAGCCTGGGGAGCTTTTTTCCTTCCTTCCCGGGTCGGGGGGGGGGGAGGAAAAAAGCTCCCCAGGCCCCAGGGAACGCGATCCGCGGCTCGCAGAGCCATGGATCGCGTTCCCTCGGGCCTGGGGAGCTTTTTTCCGGATGGGGGGGAAGCTCCCCAGGCCCCTAGCGCCCGCTGAATTTTAGTTTCAGCGGGCTCTACTACTAGTATCTGAATAAAATAGAAAGTAAAAATTGCAGATGAAGCAATGACCAGCAAATAATCCTTGAGGATACAAAGGGGGGGGGGGTTAGCAAATCAAATGCCCGACAAATTTCTAAAGGAAGGGCATTCCATTGTCAAGGTGCCACCATAGAGAATTCTTCAGTGGAGTGTTTGTTTTAAACTCTGGCCTGATATTGATTGTTTTTGATTGGACAGATTATTTTGGAAAAATCTTGGTGACTCCAAATTATTGGCTCCTGTCAAATGTCTTGAAATGAAATTGCTTACAATTAAATGTACATCTTCTACCCTCTAAAATGCCATGCCACTTCTGTGTTTTAATATCCAAGATCTGGTTTCAAGTTAGCAGCACTAAGATTTTATTTTCTGGCAAGGACAAATCAAGGACAGTTCAATGGAAGAACATAGGCCAGAGTCTCCACTGCTGATGTTAGCTTACTTGTATAAAAATCTGCTTGGTCAGTTGTTGTATCAGAGCCCTTGCCATATATTAGCCCATTTTAAAGAGCTGATAACACATTGATATTATTGTTAATAATAATATTAATAATATTAATAATGATATTTTCTACCTTATCATATGAAACTTGGAAGATTACATTACAGTAAAATCACTGTATATATACACAGCAATCTGTAACCATTATATATTTTGGAAGAGCAACTGTGGTCAGAGTGGTGTTCGGGACCCATCCACAGGCTAATCTGGGCATGCCTAGTGAAGCTGGGTGCACCTGGATTGGGCCAGCCATGAGGCACACACTCAGACTCGTAGCCACACATTCCCTGCCCACCAAGGAAGGTGCTCCCACGGAGCTCTGCCCAGCCCTCTGCTCAACCCAGACGCCAGTTCGCTCAGCAGGCCGGCCAGCTGCAAGGATGTTGACTGAATCACCAGTGGTGCCCACAGGTAAGGCGGCAGTGGCGTCCTCAGGGGGGGGGGCACCTTTAGTGCCTGTTGCATTCCTGGATGCTATGGGCTTGCAATATAAAACTATTAAATTAAGTACAATTAAATCTGGAAACAACATTCCATTATCCATTGCATAGTTTTTCTTATACTGCACAAGGAGAGAGGAGGTGAGAAGGCTTTGATGGGGAGGCCAGCATAATTCAAATGGAGATAATCAAAAGTTAGGCATGCAACATTTGTTATCTGTATTTCCATAGACAATGTGAGAAGGCATGTGGCAATAAATAAGAATATAGGGGGAAAGGCAGGGGCCCATTTTCAAGTGCAGTCATCCACACTTCCTCAGATCCCCTGCTACTGAAACATATGAAAAAGGGCAAAATAGCCCTATAGTCCTATGTAGATTATGAATAGCTTTTTTTTTTACTCTTTAACTAACCATGAGAGATAAGTAACTCTTGTTCTCTTAAAATATAAAATGTAAAAATAATATTCCTGTAGGGAGTCATCATAAACTGGCCTTGTTGTGACATCATAACCAAACAGATATCTTGAGTACTCTTTGCACTAGCAAATAATACAGGTTGTTGGAGGAAGAAAAAGGATGGATCCATCAACCAGCTGTGAACTTGCTTACAGAATCTTGTCACACGAGTTGTATGCTTTAATGCCTTGTTGGCTGCCTGATTAATCCAGGCACACTTGCTCCCAATGCTGCCTCTGCCCCCACCGCACAGAGGGACATCTTCATGAGTTAGTCAACATTTTTGTGAAATTAAATTAAAAATACAATTAGCTTGAAGAGAATTCAAGGGCAACGCAGGGTTGAGCTGGCATGGTGATTAATTACAGCTGAGCTGCTGTTGTACCAATCACCATTCCTTTCTCTTTTTTTGCAAATAGGAGCATCTTTTCAGGTTGAAACCAGGCATAGTGAAAGAGGCTCTTCAGCAGAACCTGAAGCCCAGAGTCCAATGATTGCACCTGCTCTGCACAGCAGTGGTTGCAGTTTTGCTGTGCCAGCAGATCTGTACATGTGGCAAAATGTGTTTAATTTATGTTAAGATATTTATATCCTGCTTTTCCAGAAGCATTTGATCAAAGTAGTCAATGGTCAAACAGTATTAATGTCAAATCACATATTTTAGAAATGAATAAGCAATAAAGCACAATCTGATTAGTAGCAGGGTAAACAATTGGATACAAACTGAAATTCAGGACACATAACACAGGAAAGTTTCAGGATCAAAGCATGGGGAACAAAACACCTTTACATGGTCCTTAAATGCTGATAATGAAGACTCCAGGTAGACCTCACAGGTGAGGGTCTTGCCATTTGGAAATAAACTGGAATCCATTGTAGATCACATAATGCAGGGATGAGATGTTACCAGCAGATCATCTCTGTTAATTCACTTGCCATAGACTTTTGGACCAATTGAAATATTCAAGAGGTTTTCAATGCCAGAATCACACAAAGTGTACAGCAATACAAGACACATGAGTATTCACATGATAAGACACTGTACAAATAATACACTGTTCTTGCCAATAGTGACATGATATCTATGTAGATAAATTACAAAGTGCAGTCCATAAGTGACTGAACTCATGAAGGCTCTTGGTTCAAAAAGTCCCAATACCTAGCAATGAAATCTGCACAAATCCTGCAATCACAAAATTTTGATCTTGGGAATGGATGGTTGTGAACATGGATGCAATCAGTTCCACCTGATATCCATAACCTGATAAGCACCAATGAGAGACCCACAGGATTTGATTTGTCCCATAAAGTACAGAAGATGGATAATAGAATATGAACAGGCTTTGGTAATTGTGCAGATCTCTTGTTCAAAGGGGCAAAATACCGGATCCTGAATGCAATTGTGGCGTGGCCTACCAAGCTATGTGAGTATCATGCTTTCTAGGGAGATATGACAGAGCTCTTTGTACTTTCCCCAGCTGAGACTGAATGCATTGAAAACTTCGATATCAGTATTAAGGGGGATTGCCCAATCTGTCTGCATAGCCATTATACCTACTTGGCTGCATGTCTTATTATTTGCTTCCTGTGTGTAACTCTGCCATATGATAAATAATTTTCTCCCATAGGCAGTTATTCCTAAAAAGCAGCCACAGAGCTAGAGCTATATAAATACAGCAGGATTGTCTCAAATGACCTCTGGTGGCTTTCAGACTAGCCCCTCAGAGGTTATCAGCTATCCTTACATAATCCAACTGTCCGTTGTCTGTCAAGATTTGTCACAGCCCACTGGAAAGCATGCTTCAAGAATCCTTTTCAGTGACACTTGCCTGACAGGCATGATCTATTGGCGTGAAGGCAGACAAATTACAGACAACATATGCTTTCTGTTTGGCACAAACACAAATGACAGTATGCATGGTCTTTTAAATATGCACCAGTTCAGCAGGACAGCTTACTAGCCTTATGTGAATCTTATCCACTTGGGGGATTAATTGGGTGCCCACAGCACAAAAAGTACAGCCACTTGTTCTTTGTCAGGTTCCATGACAATGGTCTGAATGTATTGTCTTGTGGTCTTGGTAAATAATAGCTAGTTGGCTGACACTGTAAGGGACACTGACTTAGGGCATATCTGGAGGGAAGGAACAGATATTCCATCTCTTCCAGGAAATAGTTTTAAATGCTACACTGTGTGTGCACATGGAGGCAGAGATCTCTATGGAATTCTAAGCAACATTATCAAAATACCAATGATGGATGTGAAGATATTCAATTTCTTTTTTCCTTTGGATGTTTGAGATGAGCAAAACCTTCACTCTTGAAATTTTGAAAGTTTTTTTCTCTCTCCTTAGGCAGGGAACAGGAAGGAGGAAGTCAGTTCAATTGCTTGCCATCATAACCCCAATATATAAAAAAGGAAAAATTGACCTTCCGAGTAACTACTGACCCATCAGTCTATTGTCAGCCGTAGGTAAGCTCTTTGCAAAATATCTGGCCACTAAACTTATAAACTGGACATCCAACAATTACATCATAGGGCCAGAGCAAATAGGGTTTAGGAAGGGATACACTACCTTAGATCATTGTACTGTTTTAGCTTTTTAAAGTCAGAAATACACCAAATTATTTGTTGCCTTTATTGATTTAAAAGCAGCCTTTGACTCAGTTTCCAGAGAGAAACTCTGGATAAAATTAAACAATCTAGACATAGACCTCAGCCCACTTTCATAATACATCTAACAGGAAAGATAATTGGTGGATCAAGCTCTTCCCTTTCTTCAAGCAAGGAACAGAGATTTTTAAGAAGTAAATACTAGAAAGACTTTAGAAGAAATTTCTGGAAACTTCAGAAAAAGGTTCCTTGATTTGATCTGACCAGGTCAGTGGATGCGGAAAAAGAGATAATAAAACCTCTGGAAGCAAGGACTCTTTGGTGCTGAGTCAGAGCAGACAGAACTCTGAACTGAGGTCTGGAGGAGGCAGCCAATGGATGTTGTGCTGACCTATATAGCTGAAGGTAATGAAAATTCTGTAGAGATATGCAACATTCTAAGCTAAGGAACCTGTCTTATGATATTAACATTTGATAGGGCATGCATATGGAGAATGCTAGAGGAACTACATTTTACTCATTTCTTTTTAATCCCTTGTTCAATCTGTTGTGCTAAAAGTATGCTCGTGAAGATTTTCAATTAATATTATCTAACTTTGTATGTGGTAATGATTCTCTGTATGAAGTAGACCCCCACTGTCTCAGACACATTATTGTAAAAAGAATGCCAGCGGAAGGCAAAAAGTTGGCAAGTGGCTATTCTTCCAGGGTTGCAACTGTCCCCATAGAAACTGGTCAGTGGGCGACACAGAGGGAAGACCTCAGATCTGGGAAGGGAAACTGGGAGTCCTGACCCTCTCAGTGGGCAATTTCTTACAAAGGTTAAATGGAGATGGTGAATTACCCTAAAGAGAAAGAGAATATCTCCAGGTGTTAGGAAAACCTTTGAGACCAGGATGAAATAGGGCCTGCAGACTGGAGCAGGTCCATTTCACCATAATAGACTGTATTTATCTACTTGAATCACAATTTGATCAGAAACTGGAAGTGATATACTTGAACACACAGACTAAAATTCAAGTCCAGTGTTATGTTTAAGATCAACAAAGTTTTATTCAAGGTATAATCTCTTGCATGCACACACACTTCTTCAGAAACAGTGAAATGGAAGTTACCAGTCCACACACCAACTACAGTGGTTGCCAGTTGAATTCCAAATCAGGCTAAAGTTTCTGGTAATTACTTTGAAGGCCATACGCAGTCAGGGCCCAGTGTACCTGAGGGATTGCCTCCCTGCCTATGCCTCTCTACACTCTGCCACCACCAACTGGCTAATAGTCCCTGGCCCTAAAGAAGCCCGCCTGGCTTTGACCAGGGCCAGAGCTTTCGCTGTCCTGGCCCCCACAGGGAGGAGGAGATCAGGGCCCTAATGGAGCTAAAACAATTCTGCGGGCCCTGCAAAAGGGAGCTCTTCCGCCAGGCATTTGGTTGAGACCAAGCATAACTAACAACATCTGCAGGGCCCCTGCTATCTCCCTCCCAGAAATCTACCAATGCATTCTGTTCCTGGACCTGTTTGCACTGTTTGCATTGATACAATTATCAGTTAGTAATATTCATGTTATGGTTATTTATATGTTATGGATTGTTTCTTGTATTGTTTATATGTTTTATGTAAACCACCCTGAGTCTCCGGTAAGGGCAGTATATAAATATAATAAAATAAAATAAATAAATAAAATAAGGGGTGAGCAGCAAATTAGCATACAATATAATGAAGATGTTTAACCAATGCAAGAGCCAAGCAGGAATAACAAGCTTAGTTATATAGTCATTTTTTATATTTAATACTGACGGGGGTGGGTGGGTGATGAAGCAAATAAATCTATCAGAATTGGAGATTGATGTGGAAACATACCCTTCTTGATTGTGGAATGCTGAGAGTCATTAACTGAGACCCTGTGGGTCCATCTCCTCTCAAACATGAAGGTAACTAACAGCTTCATTTTCTTTCAGGTGGCATGACTGGTTGTGCAGTGTCATGTCTCCTCTGTCACTAACCCAGAGAAATACATTCCAGTTCACCATTCCAAATTACATTACGTTCTACTATCCATTGAATTACATTACAATCACTATTCCAATTCACTATTCCAAATAAGAAATACAAGAAAATAATGAGCATGCATAACCCTTCTTGGTGAGAATGAAGATGTAAGAACTGAATGAGGTATGAAACCAGTATCCCTGTCATGTCCTTAGGGTGTACTGTTCTGAGTGTTATAATATCTTGTAATTCTGCAGTTTCCCTTTCCAGTCTGTTCCTGAACTTCCTTTGCAGTTAAACAGCTACTTTGAGATCACTCATCAAATATCCCAGAAGGTTGAAGTGTTCTCCTACAGTGAAGTGTTCCTCAGTGGATTTATCTAGTGGCCTGAGGTCTGTCTATGACAGGGATGGCCAAATGGTGGCTCTCCAGATGTCCATTTGTTGGCATGGGCTCAAGGGAATTATAGTCCATGGACATCTGGAGAGCCACAGCTTGGGAAAACAATAAACTCTCTGTTCTGTTAATACATTCTCACCATTTGGAAGTGATGGTCCATTATGTCCTATGGTGAAGATCAGAATAGAGAGTCTATTTTTTCTCATCATTGGATATAATAGAGGTAGGATGGGTTACCCTCTTTAAGAGCCCCTAGAATTGGACCACCTGATCCAATCTTTTTGATACTTGGAGGGGAGTTATAGAAGAGGCTCCAGAAGCTATTCTGAATATTTGGAGCCTCTAACTCAAACCCCTACCCTCCCAGTCCACAGAGAGGTTAGAAACCTTAAATTCCCTATTAAAGTCCAGGTGCTATTGAATTTAATGGTCAAAGCTGGATCTAAATCAGCTAACTGGTGTTTCATCAGACTGGAGGGAGGTGAGTAGCGGAGTACCTCAGGGCTCGGTGCTCTGTCCGGTACTTTTTAACATATTTATTAATGATCTAGATGAGGGTGTGGAAGGACTACTCATCAAGTTTGCAGATGACACCAAATTGGAAGGACTGGAAAATTGGGAGGACTGGCCTCTATGGCCCCTTCCAACTATATGATTCTATGATCCTACATATTACAAAGTCCTCTAAGTCCTCAAGGAATGGCATGATGACTTGGCATCACATGTGCAATGGGAGTTTTATGCCTCCCACAGGTACATCAGCCCTTTTGTGTCTACAATCAAAACAGGGAGGGAAAAGTAGCCTTACCCTCATTAAAGGGCCATCTGAATCATAGAATCATAGAATCATAGTGTTTGCCAGTCCTCCCAATTTGTTGTCATCTGCAAACTTGATGAGTAGTCCCTCCATTCCCTCATCTAGATCATTAATAAATATGTTAACAAGTACCGGACCGAGCACCGAGCCCTGAGGTATCCCACTACTCACCTCCCTCCAGTCTGATGAAACACCATTGACAACAACTTTTTGAGTGCAGTTCTCTAACCAATTCCCTATCCACCTAACTATCTGAAAATCCATATTGCAGTCCTTCAACTTATCCATCAGAACATCATGGGGAACCTTGTCAAAAGCTTTACTAAAATCCAAGTAAATGACATCAACCGAATTTCCCCGATCCAGCAAACTTGTTACTTGGTCAAAAAAGGAAACTAGGTTGGTCTGGCAGGACCTCTTGGAGACAAATCCATGCTGACTTCCTTGGATCACCAAATTGTCCTCCAGATGTTTGCGGATCGCTCCCTTTAATATCTTACCATTATCTCCATTATCCATGCTGACTTCCTTGGATCACCAAATTGTCCTCCAGATGTTTGCAGATCGCTCCCTTTAATATCTTACCATATCTCCATTATCTTACCCACAGCAGTGGTCAGATTCACTGTTCTGCAGTTTCCCGGGTCATCCTTCCTCCCTTTTTTGAAGATCGGAGTAACGTTTGCTCTCTTCCAGTCCTCCAGGACATCTCCAGTACTTAAAGAAGTCCCGAAGATGATGGACAAGGGTTGTTTCTCTGGAAAGTTCTTTGAGCACTCTCGGGTACATTTCATCCTGCCCAGGGGATTTGAACTCATCCAGTGCAGGTAAATGCCTCTCGACAACCTCTCTGTCCATGTCAACCTGCCACCCAGACACTATCTCTCGGGGACTGCCATCTCTAGATGTGCCTAAACCCTTTGACCTGTGGGAAAAAACAGATGTAAAATAGGCGCTGAGCCTTTCTGCTTTCTCTGCATCCTCCGTTAGACTTTGTCCATCTGCACCCAACAGTGGACCTATTGCATCCTTTACTTTACATTTGCTCCTCACATAACTGAAAAAACCTTTTCTTGTTACAGTGGGCTTCCCTGGCCAATCTTAGCTCACTCTCAGCTTTGGCCTTTCTGATGATTGATCTACAGTGCCTAGTAACCTGTAGGTACTCTTCTTTAGAGCTCTGTCCTTCCCTCCATTTCCTGAACATTCTCCTTTTCTTTCTTAGTTCCTCTTGAAGTTCTCTGTTCATCCAAATAGGCTTCTTAGAGCTCCTGAAGTGTTTTCGTCTTTCTGGGATAGTTATTTATTGAGCACGCAATAGCTCTTGTTTGAGTAGTGCCCACCCTTCACATGCTCCCTTCCCTTCCCGCATTCTCGTCCAGAGACACTCATTATGTCTCTGAGTTTATTAAAGTTTGTCCTACGAAAATCCAACATCCACGTCTGGCTACAAGCTTCCTTGGCTACCCAACTCAAAAGGAATTCCATGAGGACATGGTCACTTCCCCCTAGGGTCCACACCTCCTTCACCTCATCCACCAACACTTGCCTGTTGGTCAGTATTAAGTCCAGTATGGCTGAACCTCTTGTGGGTTCATCTACCATTTGATAAATCAAATTGTCAGCCAGGCAGGTCAGAAAGTTGCATGTCTGAGGATGCTTTGCAGAGTTTGTTTCCCAGCACACATCTTGGAAATTGAAGTCACGCATGATGACAAGGTCCTGCCGCTTGGATATTTTCTCAAGCTGCTCACAAAGTGCAGCATCCACATCCTCTCGTTGGTCAGGCGGTCGGTAGCAGACACCAACCACCACACTGTTTGTTTTCCCCTCGCTTATTTTCACCCAGATGCTTTCCACTGTAGATATACTCTCCTTCACTAGAATTTCCTGACAGGTAAGCCCTTTCCTCACATACAGTGCCACTCCTCCACCTCTTCGATCTATTCTGTTTTTTCTGAACAGTTGATATCCATCCACTATTACATTCCAGTCATGAGAATAATTCTGCCATGTTTCTGTGATGCCTACTAGATCATACCTTTCCATCAGCATGAGAAGTTCCAGCTCTTCTTTCTTATTGCCCATGCTTCGGGCGTTAGTATAAAGGCATCTGAATCCTTTTACGTTTGGTTCCCTATGAGCTGGCCTTCCTGGTTAGGCTGCCCCCAATCGGTCTTCTTTCTTACACTCCCTATGTTGAATGTCTCCTTCCCCTTATGGCTTCAGTTTAAAGCTCTCCTGATGAATCTCCCCAGGTTCCTGCCAAACACATTCTTCCCCAGCTTTGATAAGTTCAGTCCATCAGGTGCTAGTAGGCCTTCCTCAAGAAAGCCTATCCCAGCCTATGTAGTTGAAACCTTATTCACCAAACACCTTCTAACATTAATAGATCTTCCATTCATTTATCATGCCAAAGTTCAACTTGGCATTGATCATTATGTAAAAACATAAAGTGTTTAAGCCAAAAGTACAGCATCTCTGCTGAGGCTTAATAACATCAACATTTTCTACAGGTGAATCCTGGGCTTAGAGTCTAAGGTGTTCCACTGCAGTTAACATATTTCTAAGTTTTATTCACCAACCATGAGGTTGGAATGTTATATTTTCCTTTAAATGGGAGATGAAGCTTTCATGTGTTTATTGCACACTTTGTTCGTTTTAAGCTAATTGGATTGCATAGTAATGTTGCTCTTGCGAAACAAGAGAAACACACTTATCTTTTATAGCAAAGGAGTGGCAAGAACAGTCTGCTTTAAATCTGTTTATTGCAATAACTATGAAAAGGATACAGTGAAACTGGAAGAAAGGAACACTGTTCTAAGTTAATAATGGTAAATGTGTCTTTTCTTAGTATTTACAGTGTTATCTAATTAAATGAAGCCCGGGCAGCCTGAACCTATTGATTTTCATCAGTGGCAACCTTGATATGTTATCAGAAGTGAATAATCCTCTCTCTGTAAAACAGACTTTGATAGATCAATCGAAAGAACATGCTGCATCTCCTAACAGCTTCATCAACCTTGAAAGGAGATCTATCAAGGGCAACCTTGCTTCTGACTTCATGTTGTACTTAGCGCTTCCCTTCTTCTCGGTTGTTCCAATATGTTTCTTGTAGTGTTCAGCTTTGTATTATTGCTCATTTTGAGAATCAAGAAGTTAGATGCTAGAATGTTTTCAAATGTACCTGAAAGGCTGAACATAAACTAGAGATAAAATACTTTCACAGACCACACAATGAATGTTCACAAAGAGCACCATACCCTTATCAAATTCGTCCATTGCCTGTTGGCTGCCAAACATGGGGCAAGGAGCAGCTAAGGGGGTGTCTGAAGTCAGGAAAGAACCGAGTAAGGAAGAGTCAACCCACATTCTGAGGAAAGGGACAGTATAAGAAATTAGAATGCCTTGCGCACTCTCTCTCTGCTTTATCTTCAAAGTTTTCAATGCCAGTTACAGCTTTAATCTAACTTCCAATGACTTCCAATGTACCAGGAATGTGATGGTAGGGAGCTGTGAAATTTCTTTTTGGAACTTGATGGAGGAGCATGGAAAGAGAATCTGTACACTGAAGTCCCTCAGATTGTAGTCAGATTCAAAGTTGCTGTTAGGAATCAGAATCTCAGTAAATAACCATTCAGGATGTGCTTTTTTAGAATGTGAAGGGGGAAAACATTTTTTTCAAGCGTACATATAAACATGCATGTGGTAGACTAGTCATGTGCAACAGCTATAACTTCCATAAACTGAAGTCAAAGACCAGTTTGTAAAGTACAAGAAAAATCTATGCAGTTTATTGATTTGTGTTCATAGTAGACTGATGAATAAAATTGATTTAAAATACACAGCTATGATTCATGCAAAAAAAAAGGGGGTACTGGTTACTTAGACTGCATTGAGTTCTTGTTGCCAATTAGTATTTTTTTAAAATCTTCAGAATAAGAGATGGGTGGCATAAATGACATAAGTAGAATGATTACAATGTAATATAATATACATATATTACAATGTATATTATTTCCAGATTTGTCTGATATTGTCAGAAATCTATAAAGATCCAAATCTAACTGTCTCGCTAAATGTAATTATGCCCTTCAATTACATCGACTTCAACAGAAGCAGGATGTATCTTGTGCTGGGTCCGAGAGACAATTTAGGTATATTGTTGGTATAGTGGCTATCCAGCTTGCTGGCAATAGCTCTGGCTGAGCTGACCAAGGAGGTGGTGTTGCAGATCCATCTTATAATGATGGAGAATTGCAATATCCATGCAGCTCTTTGACTGATTCAGCTCATGACTTCATTA
The DNA here is from genome assembly GCF_049243985.1 of Paroedura picta. Classification (NCBI taxonomy): domain Eukaryota; kingdom Metazoa; phylum Chordata; class Lepidosauria; order Squamata; family Gekkonidae; genus Paroedura; species Paroedura picta. The sequence continues at coordinate 95,676,489 of NC_135372.1, read as the reverse complement.
TCAGCATGGCAGCCCAAGGACTGTCACAGGTGGTGTTGAGGCTGAAAAATTAGGGCTTATACAGTGGATATTGTTTTCTGCACCACATATGTTTTCTGCATCACAGTCAATCCACTACCTGCTGAAAGTAAAGGCTAGGATGTCTAGCTCCCTCAACAAGGGTGGAGGCCCCTTTAGGATGATCTGGAACCAGAGGCTACTGGATCCCATAGGTTTGCAAGCAGGTCTGAGTACCTTGGGAAGCCTAGACAGTGATTCTGTAGAGGCCCTGGAATGCTGCTTTACAGGATGGTATTGGCAGAGTTGTTCCTCAGTACCGTCTTCTCCCTTCAAGAAAGGCACCAGTCTCTTGGCTTACCAGGGATCTGGGAGCTCTGGACAGGATGGAGAGAAGATGGGTTGGTTTCTATACTTTGCTTTGCATTGCCTGAAAGAGTTTCAAAGTGGCTTACAATTGCATTTTCTTCCTTTCTCCACAACAGACACCCTGGGAGGTTGGATGGGCCTGAGAGAAATCTGACAGGACTACTTGGTCAGAACAGCACTATCAGAGCCACTATACCAGCTGGCTGCGTGTGGAGGAGTGAGGAATCAAACCTGGCTTGTCAGATTAGAAGCCGCCACTCCTAACTGCACCACACTGGAGGGGGATGGCTAAAGCACCTGTGGTGGAAACACCATGCTAAATCAGACAGAAAATGCTACAGAGTCCTTTTAAAGGCTTATGGTAGCAAAAGTGTTTTCTTCTACCATCTTATTCTCACAATGTCCCATGAGGTAGATTAGTGAGAGTGTGTGACTAACTCAAGCTCTCCTGGCAAACATCTATGAAATATTGGGGATTTGAACATGGGTCTCCCAGATCCTAATCTTAAACTCTTTACCACACTGGCTTTTGTGCAATGGCTGCTGTTGAACAGGAAAAAGCAGGCAGGCAAGGTTCCCCATGATGTTCTGATGGATAAGTTGAAGGACTGCAATCTGGATTTTCAGATAGTTAGGTGGATAGGGAATTGGTTAGAGAACCGCACTCAAAGAGTTGTTGTCAATGGTGTTTCATCAGACTGGAGAGAGGTGAGTAGCGGGGTACCTCAGGGCTCGGTGCTCGGCCCGGTACTTTTTAACATATTTATTAATGATCTAGATGAGGGGGTGGAGGGACTACTCATCAAGTTTGCAGATGACACCAAATTGGGAGGACTGGCAAATACTCCGGAAGATAGAGACAGAGTTCAACGAGATCTGAACACAATGGAAAAATGGGCAAATGAGAACAAGATGCAATTTAATAAAGATAAGTGTAAAGTTCTGCATCTGGGTCAGAAAAATGAAAAGCATGCCTACTGGATGGGGGATACGCTTCTAGGTAGCACTGTGTGTGAACGAGACCTTGGGGTACTTGTGGATTGTAAACTAAACATGAGCAGGCAGTGTGATGCAGCGGTAAAAAAAGGCAAATGCCATTTTGGGCTGTATCAACAGAGGCATCACATCAAAATCACAAGATGTCATAGTCCCATTGTATACGGCACTGGTCAGACCACACCTGGAGTATTGTGTGCAGTTCTGGAGGCCTCACTTCAAGAAGGACGTAGATAAAATTGAAAGGGTACAGAGGAGAGCGACGAAGATGATCTGGGGCCAAGGGACCAAGCCCTATGAAGATAGGTTGAGGGACTTGGGAATGTTCAGCCTGGAGAAAAGGAGGTTGAGAGGGGACATGATAGCCCTCTTTAAGTATTTGAAAGGTTGTCACTTGGAGGAGGGCAGGATGCTGTTTCTGCTGGCTGCAGAGGAGAGGACACGCAGTAATGGGTTTAAACTTCAAGTACAACGATATAGGCTAGATATCAGGAAAAAGTTTTTCACAGTCAGAGTAGTTCAGCAGTGGAATAGGCTGCCTAAGGAGGTGGTGAGCTCCCCCTCACTGGAAGTCTTCAAGCAAAGGTTGGATACAGACTTTTCTTGGATGCTTTAGGATGCTTAGGGCTAATCCTGTGTTGAGCAGGGGGTTGGACTAGATGGCCTGTATGGCCCCTTCCAACTCTATGATTCTATGATTCTAGGCCTGCCAGTGCTTCCTGCATGGCCTAACCCTGGGTAGAATCGGCACTCACATTTTTCCACTGTAATTCTTGTTGAATTCTGGTCAATTTGAACCCATATCTACAGGCTTCCTTTTTCCTGATTTTAAACACCTTGCCCTTCAGCATTTGCATCAATTCTCATTCTCCTTCCCCCTTAATTGAGGGGGGGGGTGTTTTTGGGTGAAGCTCCAGCCAGCATTGAAGGAGATCAAGGCTAGAGAGTGCTTTATTTCCTGCCTTTTGACTCCTGAGTTTGCAGCCAGAGCAATCTGGGGGAGGGGTAAGTGGAGCAAGAGGCTGCTTGTTTATATTTCTTTTCCTGCAGGAGTGGGAAGGGGGGGAGGGGGCAGCCTCACAGAGAACAAGGAGGGGAAAGTAAATCCAAGAGGCAAATGTCTGCTCATAGAAGTATGGCCTTTTCGAGCACAGTCACCTTTAAACAGATCCCAAAATGAGAGCAAAAATAATTATTGTGAGGGAATGGCAACTGGGAACCAGGCAGTCTTTGAACTGATACCCTGACTAATCAGTGACAGACTGTTTCACTACATCAGCATTGGAGGCACGGGGCAGGAAGTTAAACCGGCAAAACACAGAATGTCTGCAGTTAATACTGGGACTCTCGGAGCTGTTTCCTCAAATGTAACGAGTTATATCTGCTCCTGGATATCGCGGGGGAAAGGTAGGGTCACCGCGGATCAATCATAGACATTGCAGAGGGAAAATTTAAAGTGATAAATATCAAAATAGAAATTGAGCAACGTGTAGATGACTTTCTTTAATTTGTGGTCACCAGGGATAAAAAGCCCAGTGCAGATTCACCCCTGGTTAGTCCACATTAAAGGCTAAAACAGTCCTGGAAAATGTTCTGGCTCTCTCCTGCCTTTTACTGACAAGTTTTTTAAAAAATTTATTGTTTTAATTGAATATTGTCCAGTGCTTAAAAACAGCAGCCAATATGGTACTGCTCATAGGTGTTTTCTGAGAAATGCAAATTTTATACATGCCTTAGGAAAACAGGAGTCGATAAGCCATTGATTTTCAATGAAACTTACATTTCTGAAACTCGTGGGGTACTTTTAAAATATTCACTCCATGTTCAAAGGTTTCTGTAGTCAAAGGCAAAAAGAGTTGCTATGATTGAATCTGACCTTACCATGCTGTGTAAATTAAAGTATCCCATTCATAAGCAGAAGTGATTGAAGAAAGGCCAAAACAGGGCTTAAATTAAAAGCCAGGGACATTTTCTGCAACAACAGAAGTGTGATGTCTGCCTTCTCCTGGAAAACTTGTCCCTTTCACCGCCTTACTTGTTGGCTCCAGAGAAATGGTTTCCCATGAATAACTACTGTTAAGAACAGAAGAGGAAAGGCCAAGACTATGTACATACTAGCCCATAGATGTTTCTGTGTAGGTTCATGCCTGCATAATAGGTCCTCTAATAAGTCATCTGCATGTGTCTGAGAAGACCAAATCTGTGCCAGCAAAGAGCCCAGGATGATCCTGTACTTGTATTTGATTCAAGTTTGCACAATATTATGGGAACAGCCATTCAACCACAATACCATCCATGATCTTTCTGCACTGTATTGGTGTTTTTTTCTAGGGGCCATCTGCCTAATTATGGTTCCTGTCGAGGCAATATAATCTTACAGTTGGAAGGAACCAAAAGAACACCTGGCTTGTTTCATTCCTTGTTAAGGCAGGGTGAACACTAGCTCAATTTATACATTCTGGAATATCAAATGCTATAAATAAGATGTTCCTAAAATTTAACATATGTTCCACTTAATATTTCTGGTAAGGCCTTGGAGGAGGAATGTGTCTCATGGCTTAAGTGCCACTCATCGGTTAACACCCACTTAGGGTGGCTGTCCTGCCCTTGAGTGCCTCCTCCTCCTCTGACTGGCTTGTCTGTCTGTCCAGCAGCCAGCCAATCGCCTTCCATCCCCCACCCCTGACCACCCCCTCCTCCTTCCACTTCCCTCTGATGCTTGGAGGCTACAGATTCCTGCCCTGTGAGAGCTGCCCCTGCCAGTGAGTTCCCTAACAGCTGCCTGCAGCCTTTCCAGGTCCTGGGGGAGGAAGAGGCCATCCACAGAGTTCTTCCACTCCACCCCCTAATCCAGCGCCCGTTGTATTCCTGAATGCAATGGGCTTGGCACCTAGTATAGTATAAATCAAAGATTTGAAAGAAGTACAGGAAACTTCAGATGAGCCTATTAAGCCATGTTAGCAAATATAGCATGGGAAAATAGCCATTCTCTTGCACCTAGACTTCTTGGTGTTGTGGTTAACAGCAGAGGCATCTAATCTGGAGAGCTGAGTTTGATTTCCTGGTCTTCAACATGCAGCCAGCTGGGTGACCTCGGGCTTGTCACAGCCCTGATAGCCCTGTTCTCAAAGAGCAGTTCTGTCAGGGCTCTCTCACCCCCTCCTACTGCTGTTGTGTGGTTAGGAAGAAAAGGTGATTGTAAAGTGCTTGAGACTCCTTTGGATAGTGAAAAACTAGTTACAAAAAAACCTCTTCTTAAATCACCTATGAGAACACGGTTTAAATATGCAAAGAAAACAAAGCACAAAACTGCTTAAAAGAATAAAATATTCTTACTTAGAAGAGAACAAACTTTGTATAGAAAGAAGATCAAGAGTGTCCTTTTTTGTTCATTCAGACTGTTTCTGCATTTGAGACATGTCTTGTTTGAACCTTGTTTTGGATTTCCATTTGATGCTGTCAGTTGACGAAGGCTTTCCACATTTGGGAATCCCCCCCTCCTTGTTTCCCAGTCTGAAATGTATCATATGTTTTCTAAATCTGGTTTGAAAGGAGGCAGCCTCCCATCATGTTTTGCTCCAATTCCCTTTCTCCAATAATTTTTTAGCCTGTACTTGGTGCCTGATTGCACCTTTTTTTGCAATGGACCCCGTCACTTCACCGCTCTGTGCCCTTACTGACTGCCTCCCCTCCAAATATACTAAAACATGATTTCTTTGGAAAAAAATAGTTTATCACATTATAATGCTGTGTGAAAATCAAGACAGACAGTATTTTTTTCTTAGAGGCAATATTGTACTACTATTGTCCCATTTTTAAAAATAAAAATAGCATTTTGGGGGAGAGGAAGGGAGGGAGGATGGTGATGGAGGTGATGCTGGAGGGGGGGTAGAGCGTTAGTGGTGGCCATGGTGACAAAAAATCCAAATGCAAGAGTTTTCCTACTGGACAGCCCCGAATTTGGACCCACCTTAAAAAATGAAATCACTGTATTTCATTTGTCTTAGGGTAAGTGAGTGGGCAATTTGGATCTGCAACTGAAAAGACAGATTTAAGTGGGAAAACAGATGCAAACTTTGGCCCTTTAAAGAGACAATAATGATGGATATGCAAAACGATAGAGTGCAGACATTATCCCAGTGTATTTTCTCTGTTCTGGAGGCAAGCAGGAAGGAAGTGTACTCAAAGGAGCAGCAAGTCTCCATTGAGCCAATCAAAACACTAAAAGAGACTATTTGAAAAATACCAGGAAGTTCTAACTTCGCTAAATACACATTTCCCCAGATGAATATTCTTATTATGGTTTTGAATCATGCATGCTGTAGATCTTGCATATGCCGTTGGATGTGAGATGTAGCTTAATACTGCAAAATCCCTAGTCAGTTCTCCCCATGGAATGTATATTTTATCACAGACCAAAAAAAAACCCCTCACTATTATTCACTAGATCAGCATTTTAGAGCAAAAGTTGCTGATCTAAGAAGAGTATAATTTTAATGCACACAAAACTGAAACAATATATTTGGATTTATTGTGCCTGTTTGCAAAGAAATAGCTTTCAGAATTACAAGGATGGGGTGAGAAGGGGTAAGAACAACAAACCAGATCTGTTTAGTGTTGTAGGAATCCTACTAAAATCTGCACAGCTGAGCTGCCTTCAAGTGTTTTGCAGCATTATAGCCCAGGCAGGTTTAAGGAAAGCTTTACAGGGGGATAATGTAACAGCTTAGCAGATTGTAACAGGATACCAGTCTTGAACTAAAGGTGAGAAAGGACATTCCACTCAATAGCAAAATTGCCTGAATAGAAAAATAGTTTCTCAGCCATTGGCAGTATGAATAGTGCTTTGTGCTGTTGCATTATAACCCTGCAGTGCCTAATACCCCATCATGAATGCTGTGATTTCTCTTAACAGCAATACCCTTTGCTTATAAATTAGCGTGAAAAGTAAGGGCTTCTAGATATGATCACCTGCAGCTGAACATCATGCTTTCATAATGGGGAAGGGACTACACTTCTGTTTGCAGTTACGTGTTTGAATACAAGATCCCTATAACATGAGATTTCAAAATCCCCCAAAAGAGCTCTACGTTCCGCCACCACCAACCGGCTAATGGTTCCTGGCCCTAAAGAAGTCCGCCTGGCCTCGACTAGGGCCAGAGCCTTCACTGTCCTGGCCCCCACCTGGTAGAATGAGTTCCCTGAAGAGATCAGGGCCTTGACAGAGCTAAAGCACTTCCACAGAGCTTGCAAAAGGGAGCTCCTCCTCCAGGCATTTGGTTGAGGCCAGGCACAATCAGCCAAGCACATCAGCAGGGCCCCTGGCCCCCTCTCCCTCTCTCCCCACCAAGAGCTCCACCAAGGCTCCTGGACCTGCTGTATTATTATTGTTTAACTAGCAAGAAAGCCCATTGCAACCAGGAATGCAATGGGCGCTAGGACCCAGGGGACACCAGGAGGTGCTTTTTTTTTCTGCTGCGTGGAGCTGTGAAAGGCTCCTACAGGGTTTTTTTTTTTCTGCTGCTTGGAGCTGGGAAAGGCTCCTACAGGGTTTTGTTTTCTGCTGCTTGGATCTGCGAAAGGCTCCTACAGGGTTTTTTTTTCTGCTGCTTGGAGCTGTGAAAGGCTCCTGCAGGGTTTTTTTTTTCTGCTAGCTCTCGTGGGCGTGCCGGCTTGGAGCTCCTACAGGGTTTTTTTTTCCTGCTGCTTGGAGCTGGGAAAGGCTCCTTCGGGGTTTTGTTTTCTGCTGCTTGGATCTGCGAAAGGCTCCTACAGGGTTTTTTTTTCTGCTGCTTGGATCTGCGAAAGGCTCCTACAGGGTTTTTTTTTCTGCTGCTTGGAGCTGTGAAAGGCTCCTGCAGGGTTTTTTTTTTTCTGCTAGCTCTCGTGGGCGTGCCGGCTTGGAGCTCCTACAGGGTTTTTTTTTCCTGCTGCTTGGAGCTGGGAAAGGCTCCTTCAGGGTTTTGTTTTCTGCTGCTTGGATCTGCGAAAGGCTCCTACAGGGTTTTTTTTTTCTGCTGCTTGGAGCTGTGAAAGGCTCCTGCAGGGTTTTTTTTTTCTGCTAGCTCTCGTGGGCATGCCGGCTTGGAGCTCCTACAGGGGTTTTTTTTCCTGCTGCTTGGAGCTGGGAAAGGCTCCTTCAGGGTTTTGTTTTCTGCTGCTTGGATCTGCGAAAGGCTCCTACAGGGTTTTTTTTTCTGCTGCTTGGAGCTGTGAAAGGCTCCTGCAGGGTTTTTTTTTTCTGCTAGCTCTCGTGGGCGTGCCGGCTTGGAGCTCCTACAGGGTTTTTTTTTTCTGCTGCTTGGAGCTGGGAAAGGCTCCTTCAGGGTTTTGTTTTCTGCTGCTTGGATCTGCGAAAGGCTCCTACAGGGTTTTTTTTTCTGCTGCCTCTCGTGGGCGTGCCGGCTTGGAGCTCCTACAGGGGTTTTTTTTTCTGCTGCTTGGAGCTGCGAAAGGCTCCTACAGGTTTTTTTTTTTTCTGCTGCCTCTCGTCGGCGCGGCGGCTTGGAGCTCCTACAGGGTTTTTTTTTTCTGCTGCCTCTCGTCGCGCTAGCGGCGAAAGGCTCCTCCGGGGGTGTTTCTTTTTTTTCTGCAGCTTCTCGGCGGCTGGAGTCTTGTGTTGTGTTTGCGGCGGGGGCTTCCTTGGGGCCGGCCTGACGCGGTGAGAGACGCTTCGCGCCTCTCACCACGTCAGGCCGGGAGCAACTGCGAGCCGCGCTGAGCGCGGCTCGCAGTTGCTGGGGCTGGGAATCGGAGGGACCAATCGGCAGGCGCTTTGCGCCTGCCGTTTGGTCCCTCCGGTTGTCTGTCATGAGGAAGGGTCCAATCCGGACCCTTCCTCATCCCGGACACATCCCGCCCCAGAACCCCTTACTGTTTTATTTAGTCCGTGGCGCCCGCGGCGCCACGGGCGGTGTACAGATGTTATACAGTTACTCTGTTATTATCAGTTAATAATATTAATGTTATAATTAGTTATATGTAATGTTTCCTGTATAGTTTTCAGTTCTATGTAAACCACTCTGAGCCTTTGGGGAGGGCAGTATATAAATGTGATAGGTAGGTAGGTAGGTAGGTAGGTAGATAGATAGATAGATAGATAGATAGATAGATAGATAGATAGATAGATAGATAGAGTCCCATAGTTATGGGAGCTACAGGTGCACAACTCAGGATTTCTACCTCTCACAGGTCAGTTGAAGAGTTCACAGACTTACTTTGTCCCTTTCTTTGGTCAGCAGGTAGGAGTCTATGGGGTTGCCAACACTGCTAGAGAAAAATAGCCTGCCCCTTTAATAGAGGATGCTATTTCCCAGGAAATGATATTTACCTCTATGCCATGAAAAGCTTCAGCTGCCCATTTCCACACATTAAGCCTCTATTAATTAAGGGACATGTTTATAACACTTTTATTCTCGTGCCAAGGACTATGGCCTTGCTGAAGGCTGTCTCCTGGATCAATTTATTTTTCAATCATTTTCTCGCTGTTTAAAACCGAAGGAGAAGCTTGCTCTGTTTCCTGCCATCTGTTATCAGAAACAAAAAATGAGCATTGTCTTGTCAATGTGTGAAATGCAAGGCTGTGCACAACATAATGCTATACTGTTCAAGTCTGTGCATTTTCATTCATAAATAAGGTGACCAGATTGTCCAACTTTTGGAGGGACATCTGGGGGCACCTGGCAAATTGTACTTATGTTGAAATTAAATATATATATTAAAATACTATTTTTTGCATTCTATGCATTCTATGAAAAATTTTGTTGCTCCATATAGACCAAATTTTTAAACAAGAACCCCCCCCCCCCACCACCACCACCCCTGGTCAATGGTGTCCCACTTTCCCAATGTTAAACCTTATTCATAAATATTCCAGAACTAGAAATTAAGCCCGCTGTGAAGGGAAATACAGTGGGCGCTAGTGCGTGGGGAGGAAGAATGTAGCGAAGGAAGGTAGAAGAGGGGAGGAGGAATGGGCGGGAGAAAGGAGGGGAAGAGGATTGTGCAGGGATGGATAGAAGGGAGAAGAACAGGAAGGGATCAAGGAAGTAAGAGAGGAAGCATGTGAGAGGGAGAGAGGGAGACAGGAAGGAGATGGAGAAAAAGAGGAAGGAAAGAAGGAAGGAAAGAAGGCAGGCAGGGAGGTAGGTAGAATGGGATGGGAGAGGGGTATATGTGAAGGGGCGGGTGGGCGCGGGGGCAAGTGGGAGGGAGATGGCTATCTGTGTGTATGTGTGTGTGTGTGTTTGTGTGGGTAGAAGTGGGTCCGGAGGGGAGGGTTAAGGGAGAGGCGAGGTGGGGTGGGCAGGGGGAAGAGCAGTGTGTGTGTGGGCCCAGGGGCATCGGGGGCCCGGCAGAAGCCTAAGAAGGATGGAGGTGGGCGGTGGAGGCTTCTGCTGGGCCCAGGCGCTCCCTCGCGGCTGCCCCCCTTCCTTATTTAGGCATAATTAATTAAAGGTTGTTTCTTGCTCATAAACTGAATTCTAAACCATGGTTTCATCCTGATTTTGCATCCCAGTTTGTGGCAAGAAATAATCTTCAGTTTGTGAAAGCATGACAACAAACTGTAGTTAGACCGAATGCTTGTTAGACCGAAGAATGTAATTGATATTTCAAAAACTCATGTTACAGTCTTGTTTTGCTCAGGTTTATATGACGTTTTCAAGCAAAGAAATTAGAGATGAATCCTCTGTTTGTAAGTAGAGGAAGTGGGTCATGGATCAAAGTACAGTATTTGCTGGTGTATAAGACTACTTTCCCCCCCTGAAAAACATGCCTCCAAGTGGGGGGGGTCGTCCTATACGCCAGGTGCACTTCAGTTGGGATAGACATAGTGGCCCATAGTACTGTAATGTAACAAACTCTATATTTTGAGTGGAAATGTTGGGGGGTCTTCTTATATGCCCAGTCGTCTTATACGCCGGCAAATACGGTAAAATTATTTCCTTGTACCCAGATAAACCTGTTTTTCTACAACAGAAATGAAAATCTACTTTTCCAAAGTTGCTTGGAATGCCTTTTATGGCAAGCAAGGATAATTTTATATCCCTACCCAGAAATCTGATGTTTGTACAGAGCAACTTTCAAACCTCCATCAACTGGAGCCATCCAATGGGTAATAATACTAATATCAAAGAATAATTAATAATTTATTAGGAACACTAAATTGTGAAAAGTGATAACTTTGATATAAATAAAGCTGTACAGAGAACCATCTTAAAACTATGTTTGACTGGAAAGTTGGAGATGTAAAGGGAGTCAACTGAGGACCCTTTAAAACACTGGTTTGGTAAACCATGAGAGACCTTGTGAATTTCAAAGCTCCCCTTGTTGGGTTGTGAATTTTTGAATAAGCAAGATCTGTAATGTGAATGATTCAAAGGCATATGAAGAACAGCCTACAGGGACATTGGAGAAGATGTGTATTTAGCAACTTCTGATATTTTTCAAATAGTCTCCTATATCCCTTTTAGTTCCCTATGTCCCTCCTTGAGCATGCTTGTCTCTTCAACAGATAGAAGACAGAGCAGTTAGACCAGTCTTTCTCATTTTTTTACCATTGAGGAACCCCAGAAACATTCTTCAGGCTTCAAGAAACCCCAGAAATGGCACAATTGTGCAGAATATAGTTGGGAAGCATAGCTGTGTATATGCCCACCTGGGGCCCCTCCACTTCCCACCCCCTCCAGGCACATCATTGGCCTTTTTGGGAGGGGTGTGTGTGTGGATCAACATGACTATATATGGTCATATCACCCAATAAATGTTTAATTTTAAAAATATATTAAAAATTCACTAACTCCCACCCATTTGGGAAACCCTTCCAGGGCTCTCAAGAAACCCCAGGGTTTCATGAAGCCCTGGTTGACAAAGCTTGAGTTAACAGTAAGGAATCTGTCTCTCCTCTTTTTTTGCAAAGTTTATTTCTCTTCATAATAAAACTATTATTTTTAAGAGGTCTGATGCTTACCCTCACTTGCATATTTAAATTCTGCCAATAGGTTTATTAATAATTATTATTATTATTTCAGTTTATTACCCACCACTCCCATGAAGCTTGTGGTGGGTTAGAATAAAGGTAAAGGTAAAGGTATCCCCTGTGCAAGCACTGTGTCATGTCTGACCCTTTGGATTACACCCTCTAGCGTTTTCATGGCAGACTCAATATGGGGTGGTTTGCCTGTGCCTTCCCCAGTCATTACCGTTTACCCCCCAGCAAGCTGGGTACTCATTTTACCGACCTTGGAAGGATGGAAGGCTGATTCAACCTTGAGCTGGCTGCTGGGATTGAACTCCCAGCCTCATGGACAGAGCTTTCAGACTGCATGTCTGCTGCCTTACCAACCTGCGCCACAAGAGGCTCTCGGGTTACAATAGTCTGGATAAAAATTCCCAATAAAACTCCCCATAAAAACAGAAATCCAGAGTAAGCATTCAGGCTGCAAAATAAAAGCTAGACAGTTTTTGACAGAAAATAAGGAGAAAGAGAAAATGGCAGTTTTATGCAACATTACATACTGGATAGGCTTACTGAAGGAAACTACATGATCTAGAAGATAAGAAAGAAGAACCAGTTGCTAGAAACAGGATTGTGGCATGTAAAGATGATTGATAGGCAAGACAAAGGATCTGGGATTCTGATAACAAGAAAGCAAGAGAAGGCCTGAACAAAGGTTTGACTGATAGAGACATTTTGAGTTGCAAACACAGTCTGGTCAGAATAAAAATAGCTGTATGTTAATTTGCCTTTGAAAAAGCCATCGCTACATGCAATGTAAGAGAAAAGGACTTTGCATGACCACAGACAAAGTGTTTAGTCTAACTGAACCCCTCAGAAGTGCTGGGAATGAAATCTCTGAACAGAATTGAGTTGTGTTAATTTTAATAAGTTTGCTGTAGACTTATGAAAATACTGTGTCTCAAATTGAAGAAAAAGTGAAACTGTCTCTAATTTAAGTAATCAATCACCTTGAAGAAACATATTGGCATAAGAGCTTGAAAACTATAATAATCAAATCAAATGTTGAGCTCATAGTGGTAAATATAAAAAGAATAAAATAGTTTTATTAAGAAGAGAAACAACTTTGGAGAGAGAATCAAGAGCCAAGCTGTAAATCGAAGAGCTAGTGCATGGTCAGAATATAAGCCAAGGTTCGAAGAACCGGGAGTCACAGGAGCAGAGCTTTGCTGTAGCAAACTGGAAAAGGAGTCTCAGGAGATAGGTAGGGTAACATGCATATGCATTGCTCCCATGAAAGATCCTGTTTCAAGGTTCCTCTGATATAGCCAGAAGCCAGGCAGAGCAGCTCTCAGCCAAAGTTCTTGCAGCTGGAATCAATCTTCGTCAAAGGAAACCACTGTACTTTGGCCCCATCTACCCTGACAGTGTGCTGCCAGGCATGCTAATCTTCTGACAGCTGTCAGGGTAGATTGCCTCCTCTGATGCAGATGTTCAGGGCTTGCTGGAGCCTTCACCTGCCGTCTCCAGTGCTGCTTCTCCCGTGAGTCTTCTGGCCTGATATCTGTCTTGTCCAGGGGCTTGACATAACATGGGTGGGTCTCAGGTGGCCCTCAAAGAAGAAGAAGAAGAAGAAGAAGAAGAAGAAGAAGAGTCAGTTCTTATATGCCGCTTTTCTCTACCTGAAGGAGTCTCAAGGTGGCTTACAGTCACCTTCCCTTTCCTCTACCCACAGCAGACACCCTGTGAGGCGGGTGAGGCTGAGAGAGCCCTGATATCATTGCTCAGTCAGAACAGCTTTATCAGTGCTGTGGCAAGCCCAAGGTCACCCAGCTGGCTGTATGTGGGGGAATACAGAATCAAAGCTGGCTTGCCAGATTAGAAGTCTGCGCTCCTAACCGCTACACCAAGCTTGGTCTCAAGGCTTGCCTCCAGTGTAGCCAGCCTTCTGTGCACTGGGGCAGTCCACACTTCTTGGAGCCGACCTCTCCACCCGCAAGCTGCCTCCCCCCCAACCACCCATTACCCCACTAGCACCTGCTGCCTTGACAGCTGCAGCGGGCTTTTTGACTAGAACTTCATATGTTTTTGAATCATGCACACTACAGATCTTGTATATTCCAACAGTATTTTCTTCGAGCCAATCTAATTTCCATTTCTGAGAGCTTACTTGGAATGAAGAAATTTGGATATCCTGCAGGCCAAAATTCAAACCCAAATTGTATATTTCAATTGTACTTGGGAATGTTCAAAACTACCCATAAAATTCCTAAATTCCAGGAATAATGAAAATGTATCTCCTGGAATTCAGTAGAATTTTGATTTCATGGAGGTGTGGGAAAAGAGCCAGACAGCAAGCTGGCCCTGACAATTACCTATTAGCTCACCTCTGGGGTCACTTTAAATTTTAATGTGCCATTTTTTTCTAGAGGAGTAGACCTGGTCTTCTGAGTTTGGAGGCCAAATCTTCTTATAGAAAACAATGGCTCTTTAAAATTTTTAAATGCACCAACTAACACCTGTTCTCTTAAAGCACTTCCTTTCCTTCCATCCTTCCCCTCCTGCTTCTGCTGCTTTTAAGAGGGGGAATGAAAACACTAATGGTCCTCAAATTCCAGAATCCAAAAATATACCAAAAGCAGAATCCCAGTATGGCAACAACACTTCTAGAAACATAAAGCATACCATTATCAAAATCCAGAAACAAAATTTATACATTTTACAAGGAAATAAGACTGCTTAACATTGGCTGAGCTATTCCTATACAATTTGTCAGTTTTTCCAGCTGCTTCTTTGCATGTCTGACAAAGATCTCTCTCTCTCTCTCTCTCTCTCTCTCTCTCTCAGCAGCCCAAGAGCTAACAAGACGTATTGCAGTTTAAGAACTTGAACGGTGTGCTCTAAACTAAATACAAGCATCTCTTTTGTTCTGTACAAATGCTCCATGGAGCTGAGATACAATGTGGATCCCCCAAGCAAGTACAGCCCATTTCAAGCACAAAGGTGTACCCTCTTAAACTATATCTTAGGATGCTTTTCATTCACAACCTTCTTTTAATTCCCTAAACATGCAGGTCAATGAACCCAACACCCCTCCCAAGCTATTAAATAACTCACCTCCCTGTCAGAGAAGTCTCTCTCAGCTGCATTCAAAATTTCTGCCATCAGGCACTAGGAAATCAAATGGTGGTATCAGAGAGCATTAGGATTAACATACTTTGGCCATGCGCCTAGCTACTGAGCCACACTGCAGACCCAGCTCTGAGCCCTGAAATCACCTCCACAAGGCAGCTCCATGCCTCTGAGCTGAATTGAGTATGACACTGCTCAAGAAAAAGAGGGTCCTTAGGGAGAAGGAAAGGGGGAGTTGCAATTTATAAAGCCGCTTTCAGTTCGACTGTATTAGCTTTGCCTTGGGCTCCAAAGCAAGACGAAACGAAAGTCAAGCAAAGAAAAGGGTTGGGGAAAGGGGTGTGTGTGGGGGGGTGGGGGAGGGAGCAGCAAGCTGTAATTGCAATTGCTGGAATTCACTTTTAATGTTAGCTGCTGAATACAGTAAACACACTCGTGCAATCTGGGGAATAGGCATTGATTTCTGCAAGTGTTCCAGTGAAAAGCTTCAATCAATCCTGTTCTGTCAGAGACTTGTGCCTCTTGGCCTCCAATTACTTGCCTCCACCTCACCTTCCTGCAGTATTGAGGGAGTGATGATTTAAAATTAAAGCACGAACACATTTACCCCTTCAAGCTGTCTCACCAGTTCACAGGGATTCTCAGGGAGATGGTGAAACAACACAACAGTTAAAAGTTTTTTTTAAAAAAGACAGCAGGCAAGAAAACATGCACTTCAGATCAGGAGAAAGGAAAATGCGTTTGACTGTGAACTAAGGTAACATAGTGCTTCTAGTTACATGGCACAAAATATGAGAAGTATTGAAGTCAAGGCTAAAAGCGACTAAATGGGAAAACAAGAAGCCAATAAAAGCAAAAAGAATGGAGGTGGAGAAAGCAGAAGGCTGGTCTTCAGCTACTATTTATGTATTTCACTGGTGTTCTTTCCCCCAGGAATTCAGAGTGGCCTTTGTTGTTCTACTTCCCCATCCCATTATGTCATTCACACAATAATTCTGTGAAGAGGTCAGGCTGAAAAAGAAAGATGGGCCCTAGATGGTCTTAGCAGGATTCATCGTAGAGTGCACATTTGAATCCAGCTCTCCCAGAAAGTGACTACCTTGCTGGATCAGGGGAATTCCGTGGACATAGTTTATCTGGATTTCCACATGATATTCTTGTTGACAAGTTGGTAAAATGCGGTATAGATCCTAATTCTGTCAGGTGGACAGATAACTGGTTGACAAATCATACCCAGAGGGTACTTGTTAATGGTTCAGCATCTTCTTGGAAAAGAGTGACAAGTGGACTACCCCAAGGATCTATCCTAGGGCCTGTGTTGTTCAACATATTTATAAATGATTTGGATGAGGGATTAGAGGGGATACTTATTAAATTTGCAGATGATACTAAACTGGGAGGGGTAGCAAACATAACTCAAGACAGCAACAGAATACAGGATGATCTTGATAGGCTTGAGAAGTGGGCTAAACTGAATAAAATAAAGTTCAATAAGGACAAATGTAAAGTTCTGCATTTAGGTAGGAAAAACCAAATACTCCAATATAAGATGGGGGAGACTTGTCTTGGCAGTAGCATGTGCGAAAAGGATTTAGGAGTCTTAGTAGACCATACATTGAATACGAGTCAGCAGTGTGACTCAGTGTCTAAAAAGGCAAATGGGATTTTGGGCTGTATCAAATGGAGTATCGTGACCAGATCACGGGAGGTGATGGTACCTCTTTACTCTGCTCTGGTTCGGCCTCACTTGGAGTACTGTGTTCAGTTTGGGGCACCTGAATTGAAGAGGGATGTTGACAAGTTGTGACGTGTCCAGAGGAGGGCAACAAAGATGGTGAGGGGTTTAGAGACCACGACATATGAAGAAAGGTTTGGGGGAGCTTGGTCTGTTTAGCCTAGAGAGATGACTGAGAGGGGATCTGATAACCATCTTCAAGTATTTAAAAGGGTGCTATTTGGAGAATGGAGCAGAATTATTCTCTCTTGCCCCAGAGGGACAAACCAAAATGAATTGAATGAAATTAATTCAAAAGAAATTCCATCTAAACATCCGGAAGAAGTTCCTGACAGTTAGAGCGGTTTCTCAGTGGAACAGGCTTCTTCGGGAGGTGGTGGCTTCTCCATCTTTGGAAATTTTTAAACAGAGGCTAGATAGCCATCTGATGGAGAGGCTGATTCTGTGAAGGCAAAGGTGTAGCATGTTACAGTAGATAAGCGATTGGTATGTGAGTGCCCTGCATAGTGCAGGGGTTTGGACTAGATGACCCATGAGATCCCTTTCAACTCTATGATTCTATAATTCTATGTGCAAATAATTTATCTGATAAATGGTGCAACATTCATGAAAATGCTTGTAGGAACTCCAAAGGCATGTCTCTGTTTTAGGAGAAATGTAATGGCAACTTTACTGAATTTCCTAAAGTGTCTCCACTCCAGGTCGGTCTCTCTCACCTGCATCTTTATTCCATCCAGCTGCTTTGTGTGTGGATTTAGGAGAAAGAACATAATCACACCAGCTGTCAGACCGCATCTGGTGACCTTAGACATTCACTTAGAGCAGTGGGGCAGCTCAGTATTCTCCATAGTACTACTGCAAAGGCCCCATAAAGATTTTAAAGCAAAATCAGCACTGCCTTGGATACTCATCCATTCAATGCCTAATTCAGAGTGATAAAATTAAATAACTATGCACTCACTCTAGAGGAAGAAAACAAGCATGCTGCTTGTACTGGTTTGCTGATGATGTTTCTTCTCAGTTACCCCCTGGAACTGCATACATTTCTTAATCAGACTGAAAGAACAAAGAGAAGGAACAAAGACACAGGATGCCAGAGGGAAAACAGAAATGGGATAAAAAAATAAGTTGAATATTAGGAACGAAGACCTCAAAGTGTATGCCCAGATGGGAATAAAACAGGTTAGCTGCCATGCTTATTTCCAAATTGAACAGAATGCATACTCATCAATCTGAATAAAGGGAACACAGCAAAATTATACAATTCTTATCTGTAGCATTGATGGGATCTTTGCCATTGATTTCAGGGCTGTCCCTTAAAAATGCTGATCTGGCTTCCAGTAGATATGCTGTCATATTGTCTTGATAGGCAATGGGGAGACAATTATAAGAAAGCTGTGGGGAATCCAACAATTGCCAGGAATTGAGGTAGTGGGAACTACATGCAGAATTTCTTTAGCAGTGATGAAAAAGTCACTTTTCCTGACTTATATGTATATACATAGAATTTAGGCTGATCCTGCATTGAGCAGGGGATTGGACTAGATGGCCAACTCTATGATTCTGTAGCACCATCAATTCACAGCTGGATTATGGGGACCCAAGTGAAAGGCTTCCAAGCCAAGTGAGAAGTAAAAGTAATTTTTATTGTCTTCCTCTGCAGTCTTCCTTGGTGGTCTCCCTTCAAGTACTGGCTCTGCTTAGCTACTGAGGTCTGATGAGATTGGGCTGTTCCATGCCACCTTCCCTCCCACTTCACCCGCCGTATAGCTAATTTTTCTCTTTCTCTGAGCAAAGCAGAAAAGAGCCTGCAGTGAGTAGCTTGACATTGGGTCAGAGGTAGAGTGACTCCGTACATCAGAGAATGTATGCAGTCAAGTAAAATTGAGAATGTAAGAGATATAGATTTGCCTGTGGGTAGAAATAATGCACCCATTAAGAAGCTTAACTCTGCAATTTGGTTATCCCCACCAGATCAAAGATTAGAGGATGATATAAAAACAACAAAAGAATTAAGGAAAACAGCTAGATGAAAACAATTGTGTCATAATAGGTGATTTTAACTAAAGGTAAAGGTAAAGGTATCCCCTGTGCAAGCACCGAGTCATGTCTGACCCTTGGGGTGACGCCCTCCGGCGTTTTCTTGGCAGACTCAATACAGGGTGGTTTGCCAGTGCCTTCCCCAGTCATGACCGTTTACCCCCCAGCAAGCTGGGTACTCATTTTACTGACCTTGAAAGGATGGAAGGCTGAGTCAACCTTGAGCCGGCTGCTGGGATTGAACTCCCAGCCTCATGGGCAAAGCTTTCAGATGGCTGCCTTACCACTCTGCGCCACAAGAGGCTCTATAACTGATTTTAACTACCCACACATTAATTTGGTCAAAATGTGTTTAGAATAATAGAATAATAGAATAATGGAATCATAGAATCATAGAGTTGGAAGGCCCCATACATACAGGCCATCTAGTCCAACCCCCTGCTTAATGCATGATCAGCTTAAAGCATCTAGGATAAGTATCTGTCCAATGGCCAATCAGTGAGTTTATGACCTCCTTAGGTAGCTGATTCCACTGATGAACTACTCTGACTGTTAATCGCCCACTCCCATATCTAGCCAGTACCATTCTACACATAGTTTAAACCCATTATTGCAGGGCTTATCCTCTGCTGCCAGCAGGAACCACTCCCTGCCCTCTTCTAAATGACAACTTTTCAAATCCTTAATGATAGCGATCATGTTCCCTCTCAACCTCCTCTTCTCCAGGCTGAACATTCTGAAATCCTTCAGCCTTTAAGTCTGAAGAAACAGACTGGGTTTCTAGATACTCTCTCTACTACCATCATAAGGGACACCATGGACTATGAGAGCATGCATGCGTTTATGAACAGGACCAAATAAATCATTCCAGCATGTCAAGGCTGACATCTCTATCCAGGTAGTATGTCCCAGGGCAGACTCCCAGCTTCCATTTCCAATTTGAAGACCTCACTTCTGTGTTTCCCATAGCCCAGCATGTGAACACCATGGGGCAATTTACTGCAAGGTACATCCCTAGAGGAGTAGCTCCCACTCTTGGCTCCGGAGTTGGCCCTTGCTTTGAACAAGTGTTTCCAAGATGGAAGAGCTACATGGATAAGAGAACCACTGCCAGTTTCAAATTTATAAATGAATTTTAAAAGAATAATGTTTAACAGCATATATTTAGCACAGCACAGATTTAAGCAAAAGAATCCAAAAGAAATTGAGTAAAATTCAATCTTTCTCTCCTTTTCTAAAACATATCCTATCTGATGTTAAAAACGGAGTAGGTGCCTTACTTAAGAGGTTACAAGTTCCTATTGTATATTCATTAGCTCACCTGGCAAGCCATATGGTCCAAGATGGTTGCCCGCCTCATATCAGAGGAACCTCCTGCATTGATGGTTTTGGTGCTTGGGGGACAACAGTGGGAAGGATCCTGGAATTCAGGTCTCACTGGTGGACCTCCTGATGACATCTAGGTTTTGGCCACTGTGTGACACAGAGTGTTGAAATGCATGGCCATTGGCCTGATCAAACATTGATTTTCTTATGTAAAAAGTGATAGCTGTGTTATTCCGTGGCAAAGTAAAATTAAGGTCCATTAGGACTTCAAAAGACTAACTACATTTAATTCCAGATGAAGTTTCATGAGTCACAGCTCACTTCTTCAGATATGTGGAGATCAAACCCAGAATCCTTCCTATGGCTGAGATTATAACAGGGGAGGAAGTAGGAGATAGAGCATGAATATTTCAACTGTAAATTATTTGTGTAGGGAAAAAAGAGCTAGGAAGTTAAGGTGTGAATCCCATCATAAATCTTTAGGATTTAAATTTTCTGTGTGCCTCAGAATTAGCAGTTACAAATAATGGATGATGAAAGAGGTCAAATATTTAAATATTCTTTGTTATTTATGTACAACATCCGCCTCAGTGAGCCCCATGTTGTACTTGTTCACCACAATACCTCATGGCAGCAAACACAAAGGCTTTACACTTACTACCCTAAGAGCATCTTGTATCGTAGGGGAAGGTTTATCATTTAAAACAAATCTGGCACCCTTGAAATATAAGAGGCTATGTGGCTTGTCCCAATGAACTTTCCTTTTTGTTCTTCATCCACAATTACTTTGACTTTGATAACATTACATGTCTTTGAATGGCACTGCTGTAAGCACCCACATGGCACCTTACTATGCAAACATTTTCACAACAGTGCCCAGCAAAAGGGGGGGAGGGTCTGTGAGTGGCAATATGCTAGTGGTGGTTAAACAACAGATCAATAACTCTGGTCTCCAGCTTGTCAAAGGAGAAACCTGTGATTTGAAGTCTCTATGGTGCTAGCAGGTACAAATACGCTTTCACTGACTATCCACCAGCTTGGATGCTTCCATACACATATGATACCAGCCTGCCCTTTCCCAAGAGTCAAATTAAATGGTACAAGGACTGCTCCTTACCAGAGACAAGCCTAACAATTGGGTACTCTATGCTCTCCCGATGGTAGAGTTAAAACACGCCATCATGTTACCAGACAGTGCTACCCTTCTAACTGTCTGGTCTTTTAACAAGGCAGACCTTAGGTGTCGCTGCACTCTCCAAGAAGCTGATTTGAACCAACACCTGCTGTACTTCCCTCTAACTTTCTGTCCCTCCTCTGAAAGGTGATTGGATGCTGATGCATCTCTCTCATAGGCTCAGCTGAGTGGCTGTTTTCACATTTGGAGCAGGACAGCTTTCTGTCTGACACATTCATTAAACAGGCTTTCTGTGGGATCACCTGGGCTAACATTCCTGATGCTTGTAGCCCATTTTTGTGGCTCATGTTCATATATAAAGCATCAGCACTCATGGTTACCAGGATGGTGTTTTCTAAGAGGCTGTTAATGGACTGTAGTTTTTTCTGAAAGACAGTTGAGTCTTACAAGTAACTGGGGTGCTGCTGATGGCATGAGGCCTGAAGATGGAGTTCATTTAGCCAGATATCCTTGCAATAATAATGCCAATACCTGGGACAATGAGGCATTCTCAGTTAGTACATTTTGGGGGTTACACAAAGAAAGTCCCTAGTTGAGGTTTCTGTGTTTGTATCAGTTTATTCTTGTGTATGAATAAATAATGTCTTTAAAATCTTGTTCAGATACCACTTATCTGTGTATTTTTCAGTGCAATCCTAAGAACACTCCTGAGAGTAAGCACCACTGAATAAACTTGGGTAAGGACTCTAAGTAGATCTGCTTAGGACTGCTGTTTCACATTCCCTTCCAAAAGTCATTATAGAAGAAGCATCAGTCGGAGGGTTATGTAATCTTTATAATAACTTGTGTATTTCTAAATGTGCAAGTTGGGCAGATTAATAGGGGTAGAGAAGCAGGCACACTGGCAGACAGTGCTATCCCAAAGCAACATCAGTCCCCAACCTAATTAAAAAAATTACTGCATGCAACTCACCCAGCACATATTCTGCCATGCTGAATTTGGGCAAGCCAGTTCTAACACCCTCTATCCATACAGCTGGACATGATGGGAAATGCATTCAATGCAGATGAGAAGTCGATGGGAATGCGACACAAACGGGATAAGGCGATTTGCTTCATTAATTGTCCATTAATTAGCATCCAGTGCCTCCCATCAACTATAAACCAATGACAAACCCAGGCAGACAGCTGTTTCCCCATTTTGCATAACAGAACATCATGACTCAATAGTAACTTGCTTTTTCTCATTCTCTGACTTGGGATATTCTTTACCCGGCACTGCCTGCTCCCCCTTTTATGTTTGCAAGCAGTGCAAATTTGATTAGTGTTGATGCCCCGTGGTAAAAGGAAAGCTTCTACTATTGGCTGCATTTCTGCTGCTTCTGGCTAACTCAGTATAACGCCACATTTCACAGAAAGCTGTTAAACTAACCCTGACAGCAGATTGGCCTTATCCAGAATGGGTAATACGGACCCCAGGCTTGACTTTCTGCAGTGAGCTGAGGACACGTGACTTCTTGTATAAGGTCTGAATAAATATTCTGAGGCAGTAATCAGGGTTGGATGCGCCCTCACCCGCCGCTTGGATTTGCAGACCATATGCATGTGGATCACTGTGAAGTGTTTGCCTGCCTATCTTGGTGTTTGTTAGCAACAAAAGCGGGTGCACTGTTTTGCTGCGGAATAGTTACTGCATGGGCGTTGTCACACCACCTCATAGGAACCCCTAGGCTATCACATGCCTCAAATCTTACATCATGTGAGGAGCTTTTCTGGCTGCAACACATGTTACAATATCACTTATTTAACAAGGCATAGCCTCACCCATACAGAGCAACTTATGCCAGGAGATAGCTGCAAGGCCTAGTGCTGCAAACTATGGCAGTGCCAACCTGGGCCTCTTCTGCATGATGGATAAGCTGATGAAAACTCACTAAATACATTGTTGTTTTTCTGATCTCTGCACAGAAAAGTGAATTTACTCCACAAAACTGATTTTGCTCTACATGGTGAACTGTTTTTCGGTGCTTCAAGCATCTTTTAAGTGTTGTTTCTGAAGGATGTTTTTCACCAATTCATTTCTCTCCTGCCTGCCTGAGATGTCTATTAGTCATGCAGAGAAGCTCCTTAGTTATGCAGAGTAGTGACTGCATTAGAGAACAAAGCGGATTTGGCAAAACAACAGGGAGAAGGGCTATGAATTGTTTCATGAAGAGAGCACTGCAACATAGTTTTTCAACAGACTATAATCAATAATATCTTTCCTCTTAAATAAAATAGTAAGGCCACTGTAGGCCGTACCTGCCTGGGATGGGGGCCACTGCCGATTGGCCTCTCACCCCTGACAGGCATTCCAGTCAACCAGCCAGTCAGGTGAGCAGCCAATCGGCAGGTGCAAAGCGCCTGTCGATTGGCCACTTGCCTGACTGGCTGGAGCTCCAGCCCATTGGGAGGCACGAAACACCTCCCACCATACCCCCCCTCCAACAGCCCTGTTGTTGCTCTGCCTGGCTGCCATCACCATGGTGCACGACGCGCACCGCCCCCCAGGCTGCCATGAGCCTGCTAACTGCCTCCAGAACGGACTTGCTGACAGCACTGCCGCCCTCCATGCCACCACTGCCAGGCACACAGTCTGCACCCCCAGGAACTCTCCCACCCAGGAGCAGCCCGCCACCACCAGCCACGTGGTCCCACGACACCAGGACTTCGCCCACCCAGGAGCCGGCCGCCACTGGCAGCCACAAGGTCCTGCGCCACCGCAAGCCCATGCTGAGGAGTGCTGTCCTTCCCCCAAGGAGAACCCAATGCCGGCCTGCCCGCGCCCCATCACTCCCCCTGCGTGCCCCAACCCATGTGCCACCAAGTTATGGCCTGCCTACTCCCCAACGACTACACACACCCGGCAGCTGCAAAACGCAGCGGGGCCCTCCCCCACCCCATGGAGTGTCCACGCCGCTTCCACTCCCCCCCTTATACCGCCTCTGCTGAGCCACCACCGCCTGATCCTTCGCCACGTGGGACAACCCACGGCCGCCGCGACACCGCCCCATGCGCTGAGAGGGGGCTGGGGGGAAAGCCTTTGCACTGGGGGGGGGGAAGCGGCAGGGACCCTGCTCCTCTCCCCGGTCTTGGCGGGGCGAGGGGGCCAGGGATGCCAGAGTGGGGGGGGGGGGCCTGCCATGACTCCTCCTAGCACCCGCTGTATTTTCACTACAGCGGGCTTAATTTCTAGTAATGTAATAAAGCCATCCAAACTAGTTGTTTTTAAAACTGTTTTATTTGGCTCCATGCAGAATACCTCCTGGCCAAGATGGCATCTCTTCTAGACTTTAGGCAAAACTGTGAGGTGACTGGATGGGCTGTTCAGTCATAATACATTCAAATGTCAATTGCATTTCTTGCAAAGTTTGCAAGGTCTTTTCTTCCAGCCTAAGATCGCCTGCAATGAAATGACTCTTCACCCAAGGATTTTTAATTTACAGAAAAGCAGGCTGGTTAAGGGAGAGAGTAGACTTCTTTTCCCAAGTCAAAAGGAAGAAAGACAGTGAAGCAACATAACAATAATTAAGTACTTAAGGCAACCTAAGAAGACAAAAGGAGAGAGGAAGATGGCCTCGTCAGTAAGCAGGGGAGAAGGTTTTGTCTTTTTCTTTTCCCACCCTTGATTTTGGCAGGGCAGGTTGTGTCCATTGAAGAAAGGGAACAGCCATGCTTTGAGATGAATGCAAGGAAAGCAATTCTTGGTGACAGACATGCTTCAGAAAAGCTGGTATGCTTCAACACACCCAGGCACATGTCTGAAGAGAGATGACCAGACCAACAGGTAAGAGGAAAAACAGGTTTGCAGAGACTGAATGGAAAATCTGAAACCTTTGACTTATAATTGCTTATCTCTTTCATATCCCAGAGATAAGTTTAGATTCAGGGGAAGAGTCAGGTGTTGGTGTCCTAAATTGTTCAACTGTATGATCCCCCCCCACCCCTGAGAATCAATTGTATGCTGTATTTTTCAAGGTAAAAATTTCTTTCTAAATTGGAGTCATTTTGGTTTCTGCAAGTACTCATGCATACCAAGTGAAAAGAAAGCTTGAATAATTGGGCACATCTCTAGGCAGTTACTCTTTCCTATGCAGGTTGAGAGAGGGAAATGATTCTGATAGTAGTAAAGAGAGTATTGGGTGTGCACACACCTGCCTCGGCACCTGCCAGAATATGCGGCACCTATAGTAGAGGCTCTAGTGGAGTGTGTGTGGTGAGTCCCAAGCTCTGATGGGACAACAGGACTGTTTCTGTCCAATGTCCCAAAATGGTGACATTTTGAGCCCCAAAGGGTTCCTACCACCCTCCTAACCCTTCATCCACTTTGTCATCATTGCCTATCCGGCAGTCACACCCATGTGTCCCATTGTGAATGGACACCCACCATTTTAGCAGTCCCTGATAAGGCCTGGCCATCAATACTCAACAAATGAACAGTGCAAGTTTCATTGGGGGGTGGCAACAGCTCCACACATTGTCAGTGAGGAGAGGGGGTCAGTCTTTTGCTTCCAGCAGAGATTGGTCTCTGCCACACGGGGAGAACAGTGGGGTGGATACATCCAGGTGCCAATGGAGAGTGGAGGAGGAAAGGTGGCTTATGTCTGTCCCATGGCGCATGTGGGTCTTGCAAATCCTGCATTCCACAACACAGTGGTCACTGGGAATCTTTGGAAGTAATCCCAAAGATCTGGCTGAAACCTGGGACCCCCATCTGGGACTGTGAGCTGGTATAAGAGGCTGTGAATGAGGTCTACCACTAGTCCTCAAGGATGAGCCCAAGGGTATGTTTGAGGCAGATGTAGATATGGTGGCTTTTGATGTGGAGGGGCTAGAGATTCTCCAGTCCCCATCTCCTAGCTCGGCAGAGTCAGGTTCCTCCTCCAGCATGAACAACTGCTGTTCCTTGGTTGCTCAAGGAATCACTCTTTTTTGGAGTCTGGAAAAAGACTACATATCTGTGGTGAGGAGCCCTCCTCTGCATCCTTGCTTGTCATGCTACCCAAAGTAGAACTTATTGGACTGACGGATGGGGGGGAGGAATAGTCAACTTTTTTGGCACTGGGTGAGCCTCCATTGGGAGGGGTCCCTGCATTGTAAGAGAAGAGGTGAGCCTCCCCACTCCACAATATGCACCCCTCACCTGCACCCTACCCCTCACTTGAGGCTGACCATGCATTTGCACTCTACTACTCATCTACTACTCAAATACTTTGGACACCTCATGAGAAGGAAGGACTCCCTGGAGAAGAGCCTAATGCTGGGAGCGATCGAGGGCAAAAGAAGAAGGGGGCGACAGAGAATGAGGTGGCTGGATGGAGTCACTGAAGCAGTAGGCGCAAACTTAAATGGACTCCGGGGAATGGTAGGGGACAGGAAGGCCTGGAGGATCATTGTCCATGGGGTCGCGATGGGTCAGACAGACTTCGCACCTAACAACAACAACAACTCATCTTGTTGGGGGAAATGGAAAAGGAGTGATCTATGGACAAGAGAACAGTCACTCTCAAACTCTCAATTCAGGCCTGGCAGATGGAGAAGGTGTGAGACCTATAAATCATTTTTTTGGGGGGGGATAACAGTGGGGTGCCTATTATAAGCCGCAACCATCTTTTGCAGAAAATCAACTAGGGTAGCGATCCCCAACCTGTGGGCTGCGGACCACATGTGGTCCTTCAACTAATTGGAGGTGGGCCCCGAAGAACACCTTCTTCCCTCCCCCCGGCCCTTTACTTCATCCCCCCCAGCCCTTTACAACACACTTCATTGTTGTGGCGTGTCTGTATCTTATTTTGAAGGGATGTTTAAACATTACCAGAGCAATCAGAGAGCGTTAGGGCAGTGGTTGACAGTAGAGGAGTAAACTACCCCCCCACCGGGCCTCAGCAAAAGGCGTTGAGTGGTCCCCGGTGAGTGGACGTCGGCGTTGAGTGGTCCCCGGTGATAAAAAGGTTGGGGACCACTGAACTAGGGGATGCCTCAATTGTTGTTGAATGTAAATCATGGGAAAGCCCTTAGGCAGGGGAAAACCAAAAAGAGTGATTAGTCAGGTAAATGACTCTAGAAGGGAGGGGAAAATGGCAAACAAGATCCTCTCCCAAACGCCTCTCAAATTAATTACCCCTTGACACCTATGACTGGATTTGCTGCCAGATTATGGAATGTAAAAAGGGGCAGTGAGCATGCAGGTAGAAAGAAAGAAGGACTGTGGAATGAATGTCCTCCAAAGGCAGGACCACAGTCACAATTTATTAAAAGCGGAGACTACTCAGGAAGACCCAATGTGGTCAGGAGGGGTGGAATCACAAAAGGGGATCCCAAACTGATTGTACCCTGATGTGGCCGCAGCAGTGATTTATGGCTGGCTTCAAAGTGTGTCCAAGGTGCAAGAGCAGGGGAAAGTGGGTGGAAAAGAGAAGAGCACAGAAAATGAAAACTTGACTGGTAAAGACTCAAGTGGGTAGCTGTGTTGGTCTGAAGAAGTACAACAAAATTAGAATCCAATAGCACCTTTAATACCAACAAAGATGTATTCAAGATGTGAGCTTTTGAGTGCATGAACTCTACCTCAAGACTTAATGAACAACCATCATAACAGTGGAAATATAAGGCAAAAGCTAATTATGGTAACTTAGTAAACTGGGTCACAACATCTGAATTCAGCCATCTGATGCTATGTGGTAATTCTTTACTAAAACATCCCTGTCTTATATCTTATATCAACATCTAATATCCACACTCTTTACAATCCTCTCTTTTCAATTTATTTTATTTGGGACAATGTGACTGTAATGTGATGTTAGTAATATGTAATATAATTTTGAATTTAACTCTCTGGTCTCAGGACATGGTAGTTGCCAGCACAGCTTGTCACTTGCAGTGATCTTTTCACACTTGGGTGGAGATGGATGGGGCTAACAACAAATGACATCCATTAATTACTCATGTAGACAGTTTTATTTCTCCAATGGTTTTGTGAACTACAACTGAACTTAAGTGGACTGATTGGCTGTTTTAGCAAAGAATTACCATATGGCAACATATGGCTTAATCTGGATGTTGTGACCGAGTCCTTACCCTTTAATGGGAGGTTATTTAATAGGTGATGTCATCTATGTATATGCAACTAAAAGCTTCAGTTTTTCATTTCCATTCATTAAATCTTCCAAAGCTGGGAGGACAACTCAACACAATGGAAAGTGAAGTATAAGGTATGCTTCTTTCCCAAGGCGTTGAGTCGGGCAGGGTTGCTCAGACAAAGAAGACTGTCTCCAGGTGTATCATCTAAGATACAGTTAATACTCACTGGGGAATTTATTTACTTAAATTATAACTCAGAAATTACAGCCATGCCTTAGCTTGACCAGATATCTTGTGTTTTCATCTGGGGATTCAGAGAAATCATGGAGATAGATATTGCACAACCAATACCTGTTTGCAACTGAGGACAGTTCTAAGCATGTGAACTTTATAGTATAACCTTTGGCTCAGCCTTTGTCCCTGAAGTTTTGAGTCTTCAACTCCCAGATATACATTTTGCATATTTCCCAAGAACCTAATTAGGCAAAGTACTAGAGACTCATAATACTAGAGAGTCATTTCCATTTTCAGAAATTCAGATTCAGAAAGCCTTTATTGGCATAAATTTTTATTTTCTTTTTAAAGCAGGCAAGGGTGGTTGAGGATTACCTGGCCCATGACATGAGAAAGGGTGTATGTGTGTCAAACCTTTCCCCTCTGTTAAATATTCCTTATGAATGCTTCTTGCCCTACTCAAAATTATATATTTTATATCAGAAAAAGGAGAAGTTTTGGGAGAACCTGCCATACCAGCAAAGGGGGAATTTGTCAATCCCCCCAACTACACAGCTGCATTCAAAAGACAATAGCAAAGACAGGAAATCTGATTGAGAACCTCCAGTTTCTAAGCTGTGTTCACCCCAAACTGTAAGATCTGAAGTACTTACATATTATTTTTCCCTTTGTGAATACTGTAGAACCACAGTCCAGAGCTGGAACAGGAAGGGAAGGCAGGTGAGGTATATCTTGGCCTGCTGTACAATCTTGCAACTGCATTCTCCTTCCTCTGCAGCTGTGAGGCTTGAGAAGAAAAGCAATATATACATATTTTAATAAACAAATTACAGTTTTTTGTGCCAGTGTACTGTGACACCCATGAAAAACTGTGCCAAATGAAGCATCCTTAAATATCCTTTTCTTCATCTCTGCTGATAGATGTACTTGTTTTTTGTGTCCTCCAAGTCTCATTTTATATGTACTCAGACTTCAGTACCCCTGAGTGGGTGCCCTAGTTCGTTAATACAAAATTCAGTTTCTGCTTTGCTGTTCCAGTTTCTGTCTGGTTGGATGTCTGGGACACAATAATTCATTTGCAAGGCAAGTAGGAGGCTTCTACTCTGCGCACACAACGATTTTTAGATATCTCAGTTGGGCTTCCATTGTCTACCCTGTTCCACCAAAAACACAGTGTTTTTCTTTCTCCTCCCCTGGATTTCCATTTTGATGAACACCAAGATGGAGGGAAAGTTCTGGTGTGGCTTTTATACAATGGGCCAATATGGCTCCTTGCCTTTTAAAATTATTCCCTGGTGACTAGATGAAATTAGTTGTGACGAGGCATTCTCAATAATCCAGCAGTTCTGCTCATGCCCTGTTCACTAGTCATGAAGCTAGCTGATTGCTGGCTGAGCTGTTTGGATACATCTTAACATCCATCCTAATATGTGCCAAATATTTTAAATATATACAGATTCTCTGTTATGTAGTCTCTAAAATACCAAAGGGCCCACGTTACTGCTGACATTTATGGCAGGTCTTGGGTAGGCAGGCACAATTTTTGGAAAAGTTAAAGAAATTCAACACTGTTGCCTTGTGTCCCTATTATATTGTTTATTTAAGTTATCTTGCTTTCTGGCACCCAAAATCCCTGTAAATGGTACCACAACCCTGCTGGGCACAAGATAAATAGCATTTGGTACTAATTACAGAAACTGGTTTACAGTGATTAAGCGGTTGGGCAGGAAAGGTGCTGGAAAGGTGAGGGCCAGGTGCTGGCTGGTTTAGCAGTAATTAGAATGAAAAAGCCACATTTCCCTTCCTGTCCCCCTCCCACATTTCCCTCCTGCTCCAGGACTGAGGGAGGGAGTGGGAAACTGCCATTGCCTTCTCTTGACTCATAGCTGATTTAAATGGAACGAGTTCATTAAATGCAGCATGGGCTTTAAGGATGCAATTATGCTTTAATTATACAGCCCACAGTTCATGGCGGCATGACAACTTCTCTGTTTGCATTCAGGGGAGGTTGCTATGCTTCTTTTGCCATACTGGTTCTCTCATGTGGAAGCCTAATTCTGAGGTAAGAATTGAGGTAAACAATGAGTCTGACTGTATCCTGTCTAATCTGTCTTCTGTTCCTTACTGAGTGCACAAGAAAGAGCTGGATTAATTACTAGGGAGATTAGGGAGGCCTCAGTTCCTGATCTTCCTGGAATATATAATAAGGGATAACAAGAACTGAGATGGAAGGTGAATTTAAAAAGAGAATGTTAGCATTGAGAGAAGTCTCTTTTCAAGGAGTAGATTTAGAAAGAAATTGGAATGCAGACCTGGTCAGCATGAAAACGCCATATCCTTAGAGTCAAGTTTTCACTTTTGTGAATATTTTTGGCAGTGCCAGAAAAATCCTTTGGGACATTTCTTGGAGCATACTTTTTGAAAAGGATCAGTTATTTATTTAAATTGCCCTCAGTGCTGTCGTTGCAAGGCCACAACTGATTGGCTGGCACTGTGACATCGTTGCAGTTACGGTGTAATGCCTGGTTGAATGTGTTCGCCCATGTGACAAATCATGAACAGAACATGGGGAAATGAAGAAGCAGCGACAGAGAGCAGAGGAAATGATGGTGCAGTCTGAACAGGATGGGTGCAAGGGGAATATTTGTACAACCTCATTGTTTTTCTATAAAAGTTTCTACTTCACAGAAATGGCTAGTTTCTACCTGGAGATTGAAAGTGGAAAATACTCAGCACAGCTCTGGATTCTGCCATTTATAAAGCAAATGGTGCAAAAATGACACAAAGATGAGTACAAAGAAAGCTGCCCACATCTGTTCCCACTGGAAGCTCCAGTGGAATCAGTTCCTTTACAGGGAAGAAATGCTAAAGTAATCAATCCTGCTCTTCTGCAACAAGTATCTCTGTGGGAATGTGAGAGCAAACAGCTCTGTGTGGGAGAAGAGTGAGGAACGCAATCTTCACCAGTCAACGGATCAATCTGAATTTCTGTTTCTGTACAGAACAGGCTGACTTTCATCTCCTGTCTGCTCCATTGGGAGTCTGGTGATGCTAATTGCCTGCAAAGCTGCTCCCAAGTGTTTGGCTGGGCAAAAATATCAGTGCAGTCTCCAAGCGGCACTTGGGAGAAGTGGCAATCCACGCGGCAATGAACTGCCTGCTTCATCATTAATTGATTTCCATTGGCCACAGCTCATGACTCAGTGTGTCAAATCCTGTGGAAAGAGAATTACCAGAGACCTATTGAGGAACATTTACACATTGTGATGTTAATACTTGTAGACCTCTGTATATTGGATACTGTGGAACCATGCGGAAAGTGAACTATATACATCAATTTATCACCATAAATTAAGTTAACATTTTCATCATTGGAAAGAATTCATTTAAAGAGGATTCATTTATAAACAATATTGATAGTATTACATATCACTGATGAAGATACCGAAAATGGAATATACCTAGGAGTTTGTTTTGATTATTTGGAAAGTTTGAAAAATTGTTTTCCATTGGAATAAACTGTTATTTGCCATCACCAGCTTGACTCATTTCTTTGTATGGAGCAGGATATATGAATACATGACAATGGGTGACACCAAAGCTGCATCACACAACTACACACAGTGTGTGCCAACGAATGTGCATATGCACCAGGAGCTGCAGATGAAGGGCTAATGTGACTGCCAGTGGCTTACAGTGAATGGTGCATTAATTGGCATTCTCCTTCTGCTCTGAAAGGAAGGCTTGTCTGTCTGTTTTTAGCACTTGAAGGCATGATTCTCTAGTAATATTCTTACTTGTAAAGTATTCCCAAAATGAACCAAAAATGTTGAGACACTGAGATATACATCTTGCCAGGAGATTAATTATCTGATGGAGGAAAGCTAACTAGGGAGCCTGAGCTTCTTAAGTGCCCACCGGTTAGGGCTGTGCAATCAGATACTGCTGACTTGATACAAAAGCCAATATTACTTATACTGGATCTGCAATATCTGATATCTTGAGAGGCTTTTCTAGTATTTCCCAATTCCAATATTTTTCTCCTGATATATATCAAAGATGTCTGAAATTGAGGCAGGAAATGTTTCACTGTTCGAAGTTAGTGTGTGGCACAATGTCTCTTTAAACTTTAAACAGAGCAGCAGACTCTAACCTGGAGAACTGGATTTGATTCCCCACTTCTTCATGTACAGCCAGCAGGGTATCCTTGGGCTAATCTCAGTTCTCTTCAAAATGTTCTTGCAAAGCAGTTCTCCTAGAGCTCTGTCAACCTCACCTACCTTACAGAGTCTCTGTTGTGGGGAGAGGAAGACAAAGGTGTTTGTAAGTCACATTAGAACTCCTTTTGGTAGAGAAAAACAGAGCATAAAAAAACAGTTCTTCTACTTCCCATTGAAAATAATGGCCATTTAGACTTTAAAGAAAAAATTTCAATGTCTAGGACAACTGTCCCTTCTTTGCACATGCTTGTAAGGGTGGCCAGGTCTACAGGAAGTGTGCCTGACCTCAACCAGGGCTGGGGCCTTTTCAGTCCAGGTCCCAGCTTGGTGGAATATGCTTCCAGAAGAGCTTAGGGTCCTGTTGGAATTATCACAGTTCTGCAGGGCTTGCAAGATGGAGCTCTTCCAAGCTGTAGAGGCCAGGACAAGGAAGATCTTCTGGACACTGTCCCTGTGGCCTTAGGTCAAAGGGTCCATTGAGTCTATGGGGGGTGGGAATATGGGTTTGTGGGAATTTTATGGAAATGTAGGGATTTTATTGTTTTTATACTTTCTGTTGTAACCTGCCGCAAGCCAGCTGGACTGAGCGTGGTGGTCAATATAAATACAATAAATCGATTAATATTTCTGGGATATCTTTCCAGAATGATAATACTCTGAACAGCTAATGAAAATAGTAATGATAGAAATAATGGACTTTGGATCAGATCCTTCCTGCTTGGAGAAAGCTGTCAGCTCTTCTGGGAGCTCATTCCACCAGACAGGGGCCAGGACCGTAAAGGCCCTGGCCATGGTCAGGGCAAGGCATACCTCCCGTGGGCCAGGAATCACCAGCAAATCCATACCTACAGAGTGCAAAGCCCTGTGGGAGGCATAGGATGATAGATGGTACCTCAGGTATGTTGGGTCCAGCTCACAGATGGCCTTAAAGATAAGTACCAATACCTTGAACATGATCCAGAACACCACTGGCAACCAATGCAGCTGCTATAGCACTGGCTGAATATGGGCCCTCCAAGATATAATTCTCCTCCCCCCCCTTGCTTACCCCTTGGGAGGGTAGAGTTTGAGGAGAGGAGGGAGCTCAGTAGGGATGTGATGCTATAGAGTCCCTGCCTGAACAATGCTGTTTTCTCTGGAGGTAACAGATCTCTACAGTCTGGGGATTAGTTGTGATTCTGGGAGATCTCCAGTCCCCATCTGGAGGCTGGCAGCCTTATAATATATGCTGCTACAAATCAACACTCATCCAGCTCCCCTGTCCTCTGCTTCATATAGTGATTCACCTGGGGGTGGGGTGGGGGAGGAGTGTACCTAGTGTCACTTTCTTTCCACAACACAGCATCACTGCAACACTGCACTGCCATAATATCTTATGCTTCAATGCCCGCACCACTTATTCTCTGTAACATCATGTTGTAAGATTGACATTGTTAGGCTCGGCAAATGCTTTGTCAGTATAACCTTCTTAAAGGATTTCTTCCTTCCCAGAAGAGTTTTTAAATATGCCTTGCTTTCAACAATGCTTCCGCTACCTGGGGTTCACTGCTTTGTTATTAAGGAGTAAAGTCAGAGCAGGAGCAGCAGAATGGCTTATCAAAACTGAAGATGCAAAGGCTTTTTAAAATACCTTTAAAAATACCTTTTGATACACTGCCCTTAATAAAGTATATTATAATAACAGCATTCCCAGGACTCATTGTTATTAAATTCTTGGAAAGTTGAGAAAGCAGTGCATTGCATTTTTATCCAGGGGCAGGGGGCTAGGGTGGATTTTTCACATGGAGGACCTGGTTCACTGAACAATTAAAAGCATCAGCACTTCTAGCAATAAATCCATCCTCTGGTCTCTTTACCTGTGACCAACTTCGTACCAGTCTCAGATGGATTGGAAGATACAGCTCTTCCTTGAGGAGTGTGATCATGCTTTTGCGACTTCTGTGCTTGATTATTGCTATTGCTTTGTGTGGGGCTCCCCAGAAAACAGTCTGAAGTTTCCATTATTCCAGTATACCACAGCCAGATTGCTTGCTGGGGTAAACTACAGCCAGGATATTATACTAGTACTGAAAGATGGTCAAGGATTGCCTCTTCATTAGTCTAGATGCCAGGCCCAGACCTGTTGATTTCAGCTGACTTTTCAAAGCTTGTGGTTTTTTCTTACCTCTCCCCCCCCCCCTTTATTTCTATTTTGGAAATTTGATTCTTTTAATTGGTGACTATTTCTTTATATTTTAATTAATTTGAGTGACATCCATGTTGAGACAAAGAACTATTACACAGTCATAGAATTACAGAGTTGGAAGGGGCCATACAAGCTATCTAGTCTAACCCCTGTGCTCAGTGCAGGATCCTTGCTTACGCATGTGAAAAATTAGGCCACAACTAACATTTTATGAATTTATTCTTCCCTCCAAGAATCCACTGTCAGATGCCAGATGCTTTCCCAGTTTACAATCCCAAAGTAAGTATTCATCTGTGCAGGGATGAAGCACTGATGAATACATAGCTCCTGGCTTGATATTAGTATTTCTCCACTGCTATAAGTTCTGTTCTTCCTGTTTACTGTAACTAAAAAATAAAACAGTGAGCTTCAAAGTTTCATCAGCAAGTTCTCCCTGGATGTCATGCCAAGTCAATTAATATAGAGCCAGCAACAATAGGTGGGGTATATATAAAGTAAATAAATAAACAAACATACTCACGCATACATACAGAGTTCCTTCCAATGTGGGAAATTCCAGTCATTCACCTATCTGCATCAGTATAAATAAGTTGAAAAATGATGATTCTCCTGATGAAATAGGCTCAGATTAATAATATAATATAAGATTAATAAAACATTAATAATAATGTTTATGCACTGGGAAATTCACTACCCCAGCTTCCGTGCAGGAGCACAAATCGAGGACCGATGAGGCGCACTGGGCCAAATGCTCCGCCATGTGGGTGCAGGAAGAGGTGGGGCAATCTGCCATGACTAAAACTCCAGCCTGCAGCCCGGCATGAAACCTCCAGTGTGTAAACGGTCATAGTGTGGTGATTCCCCATGTGCACTATGGGACACACTCATTTATTTTCAGGTGTCCACTTGCCTCTTCTCCAAAGCCAAGTATCAGTCCTGGCTTTTCTCTACCTCAAAGAAACAGGACGCACTTCAGAATGCCACAGGAGACATCCTCTTGGGTTTTGCAGAGAGCTCCTATTCAGATATACTTGCCTCCATCACAGGATGATGTTCAGTTTGCAATTTCCTACCATTTTGTCACAGTGCCTATTATTCTTTCTCAAAGTTCCAAAAGATTAAGCACCCCCAAGGCAGGGTATTTATGAGGTGTGTTTTTTGTCCTATAGCTTTCTTCCAAGAAGCTTGGGACAATATATATGGCTCTTCTTTCACCATTTATCCTCACAATGACCCTGTGAAGCAGGTTAGGCTGAGAGAGTAAAACGGTGCCAAAGTCACCTAGCAAGTTTGCATGACCCAGTAGGAATTTAAACCCAGGTGCTCCTTTCATATCTTAGTGCAGTGCTGTAACCACTACCCCAAGCTGGCTCTCTGCTCTCTCCCTGAGCATGGCTGTTATATAAATGCAAACTGGTCCTCAAAGCGTTCCATCACTCCAGGAATTCTTCATACTTTCTACAGGGCTTGACATTGAAGTATGAATCAATCAACAGATGGAGAGGAAGTGATGGGAAAACATCAGGTTTATTTTTATGCATAGGAAGATGACAGCCATTTAAAACATTCTAAAATTTAAGAATTCTAAGCAATTTAATAAAACTTTTTCTAGGTTCCCTTGTAGAGAGGCTAGGACAGTTAAACCAGTTTAAAAATGAATAGGTTAAAGACGAGATCAGTGATAGGCATAACAGTTTTGAGGGCTCCCTTGGTCTTTAGGGAAGAGCAAACGAAGACTTAACCCTCTTGGAATCACTTGCCTAGTCTGGTCCAGGTCTTTGGGAAATCAAAGTTTTGACTTAAAAAAAATTAACAATCTTGTTCTTAAATGAGAGTTTCTGTGAATCAACTGATTTGAGTTACACATCCATGCAGCAGAAAAGCAATTCCTTCCTACTGGCTTCATTGAACTGTATCAGCCTGTATTTTTAGCTCTGATCACTCATATGCTCAAATATATTCATAAAGTGCTCCATATCCTTCTTTGCCTGGGTTTCACTCAGCAGCAAAACTCTCCAGCTTCAATAGGCTGTGCAGAATTTAGATTCCTTAACAGGAATGTAGACAGGATGGCAACATACAAAAGAAGACAGGACTCTCTACATTTAATAGCTGTTTGTTTAGGAATTTACTCCATGCTCTACCATGTAGGAGGCAGCTTACAATACAAAATCCAGTATAAAAACAGTAAGGCAGAGCAAAATATCATTACAATAAGATAAACCTATAACTCCAAGCTGATCTTAAAACCACAGCAGAGCTTATTAGCACTCTTCAAAATGCAGCATAACAGCTCATAAAATACATGAACCAATAAGGGGCAGAGCTGCAAACATCAATTATCTGCCCAAAGTATGCTGGTACAGACAGTCTTTCATAACCTTCTAAAACTGGCCAGAGAAGGAAAGCGTAACCTGACTGAAACATGACGCTGGCAAAGCAAAAGACAGTGCCACGCAACCTATGCACTCACAGAGCATCTTGTTGAAACTGGGCTGCTGCCGGTGTAAAGCAGGGACATATGCTTCATTAGAATGGCAGCGTAACACCAATCTGGACTTCAGACCTCTGACAGGATAACTGAGCATGAAAACTGCTTTGCATAAATAGCAACTCAGTTTAAACAACATACTGTGCAAGTGCAAAGGTGCATGGAAGGCTATATTTTAACTAGTCCTTATGTGCCTTCTCTGGCAGGCCATTCCACAAGGCAGGCAATGCCACAAAGAAGGTCATGATCTTTTAATGGCCTCACACCAGGGGGACATCACTAGGCCTGGACATCAATGAAGAGTGAAGTCACTTTATTCCAAAACCAAAACTTTCTCTGATAAACTCTTCCCAGCAAGAAGATGATCTTGGAAATTTCAAAACTCCTTTGTATTGCACATAAAGCAATGGGTTCTTCTTTAATTTCTCTAGCACTGTGAAAGGCCTGTATTTAATGTCAGTTATGGTTGTCAGTTGTCTGGGAAGAAGAACCAAGCAAGTTTTCACTTGTGCCTTTAAGAGCAAGTGAAGATTTATAGGGAATAGAGCTAAAATTGCTAATAATGCCACACCACATTGCACAGCTGAAGACCTTCCTTGGAAAGATGGCAGCTCCAGCAGT
The DNA here is from genome assembly GCF_049243985.1 of Paroedura picta. NCBI lineage: Eukaryota > Metazoa > Chordata > Lepidosauria > Squamata > Gekkonidae > Paroedura > Paroedura picta. Next base: position 95,638,931 of record NC_135372.1, on the reverse strand, counting down.
TAGGCTTGCCAGGTCCCTGCTGGCCACTGGCAGGGGAGGGGGAGGGTTGTCATATTCAGACTAGGAAACATCTGGAGATGGAGTCTGGAGAGGACAGGGATCTCAGTGGGCTACAATGTTACAGAGTCCACCCTCCAAAGCATCCTTTTGCTCCAGGGGAACTGATCTCCATAGTCTTGAGATGAACTGTAATTCTGGGGAACCTCCAGATCCCACCTGGAAGCTGGCAACCCTACTAGCAGCTGACCATTTGTATTACTGATTATTTCTCCTGACAGGCCTCTGGTGCCTCTAACAGCTGTGCCCAAGCAGGATTTCCATAGAGGCAGCATTTTCCAATATGGAGAAAGAATGGTAAAATAAATCTGCTAATTGGCTGTGTTTTCTAGGAGAAAATTTGCATTTCCCTCCAGGGACAAAACATTATGCTTTGAGTGCTATGGAAGTGTCAACACTGCCTTGTGGGAAGACGATACTCAGACTCCAAACCAACTGTGCATCTGCTGCCTAAAACGCTGATGGTGCAGGTCATTCCAAAGATATATATTTTGCCAGATCTCCTCTCAGCTTGTATGCAGTCCCGCATTTTCCCACAAGCAAGGATTTGAGGCTCAGACAGATCATATGTGTGACATATGTGACATATGTGTTTGTGTGTGAGTGAAAGAGAAGTGTAGATCCAGGTCCTCCTTCCGTCTCCTGTTTCTATGGCTATCCCAGTGATCGTGCAGATTTTTACATCTGGGGGAGGGCACTGTTTTAAAAAGCAGCATCTGGTCTAGAAAAGGCAGATATTTCTATTGCCCTGGGATCATCACCTCACATTTTCCCCACACTGAAAGGACTGCTGAAGGGAACTCAAAGGTGTCAGGAATCAGGCTGAGCCAAGCCTGCAGAGTCCGTGATAAAGACACATCCGAGATCCAACGGTCAGTTGAAAATCCAAAGAGAGCTTTATTAAACAGAGTCCACAGAATGCTAAAGCAAGCCAAGATCTTCTTAGGCAAAGATCTTGATAATAACAAAGAGCAATAGGCAATACAAGGCAGATATAGAGTCCTCTCCATAAGGGAGGGGTACCAAGGCATTTTGGCGGGAGAGTGGGAGGGCATCAAAGGTGCCGGGGTTCACAGGTTGCCAGATGGCCAGGAATCTAATCTAGGCTGTTGAGACTAGGCTGTCTCTACAAGGACACTTATAGTGAGATTGATACATCAACAAACTCCCGCTGGGAAAGAAAGGGAGGCTTGGGGCCTGAGGACTGGTTTACAGGTTAACAACCCCGAGCTTTTTCAGCCCTGTGAGAAACGAAACTAGCGGGCATTAATCGAAGTTCATGACAAAGGGTACCAAAAGAAACTGACATGTGATCCGTCACTGCTTTATTTGCAAGTGGAAGCTCAACCTGCTGAATTAGAAAAAGCAGAGAAAAGGCCCAGGAAGTGAATTGGTGAAAGCTCTTCAGCTAGAAGTGGGTCAGCAACAGAGAAAATGTAGAACAAGGGGGTAATGCAGGGGCCATGGGTGTTAAGATACACCCTGGGCTGATTCTACACTTACTTTTTTTTCTGCTGTTGTTCCTCCTCAATTAAGATTGATTTGAACCCGAGTCTTTATGCTTTGTCCACCCCCCAAACTTTAAACAGAAACAACTTCTGCACTTGAACACAATGCTGCTCACCTCTTTCTTTTCCTAAAGGAGCAAGGGTTGGGAGGTGGGGGGGGGTGGCAAGCTGAGCCAGCAGCAGCTTCTCACAGATTGAGGCAAATCTTTGCTGTGAGAAGTGTGGATTCTGGAGCACAGTCACCTTAAAGATTTTTTAAAATAAATCTTGGGAGGAAAATCTTTCTACATGGAACTAGGAAGTCTTAGAACTGGTGCCCAGCCAATCAGGGACAGACTGCTTCTCTATGTCAGTTCTGGCAAAACAGATCTGTACTTTAATACTGGTTGTCCTCAAAGTAGCTTGATCAATTATACCGAGTTTTCTCCACCCCTGGATATTGCGGCGGAAAGGTAGGGTCACTTCAGCTGAATCAGATTGGTTGCAGAAGGGAAATTTAAATCGCCCCAAATCAAAATGGAAATTCAGTGTAGACGGCAGGGATTTAATCAACCTGGGACAGGAATAAAAGCTCCATGCAGATTCAGCCCTGGTCTCTGTGAGCAAGAACAATGAAATGGCCAAGGGCAGCAATTCCCTTTGTAGCTGTCTGATACCAAGTGAGAGTCTCATGCAGGCTGAGAAAAATTGTATTCCACATGCATGGAAGGAACACTTATTCCAGAATTGCACAGGTAACTCTTAGCATCAGCCTTGTGTTTCATTGGCCAGATTCATATTTTTTTTAGAAGTGCAGGTATTTTCATTGTTTCAGTGGTCAGGGATTATCTTATGTGTCACATTCTATACTGGATCACATTTGTTCATCTAGTCTAGAGAAAATAATTCTGTTCTTTTTCCTCATGGTGCAAAATCCCTGCCAACAGTTAAGAAAATACTACGCTCAAAATCTAGGGGAAGTCTTTCTCATATGGATAGATTGTTGTTGTGCAGAAAGATGGTTCACTTGCAATTCAGCAAAATAAAGAATAAGATGACATTTAGGAAAGGGGCAGGTTGCTTCATCAGGGAAGGGGGAGTTACAAGGAATGAACACAAGTCCAACAACAAGCCAAGTCTGTGCACATTTTAGTTAACCATAGTTACGTGTTATATTTGAGTGAAGCCCAGTTGGTTAGATACAAATGTGGGGTAGTATTGAAAGCCAGTGCTGTGCATATTTGCAATGTGATAGCAATGTAGACCAGTTTTACAGACTGATTCATGCAGACTCTTGTGGGAGAATCTGTGCACAAATGTTGTTCATACATGTATCCAAATTTCTATCACCTGGAAGTGGTGGTGGTGATAGAATTGATTATGCATGCAAATAGCATATCAAAGCAAATGTGCATGTGCATTTTCATATGCACATTTTAAACATAGTATACTTGCAAAATTTCAAGATTACTTTTTGTGAACTGAGTCAGCAAGGGCAGTGGTCCCCAATCCCCGGTCCATGGCCTGGTGCCGGGCCATGAGAGCTTTGGCAATGGGTTGCAGCTCCCTCTCCCTGCCCCCCCCCCCCCGCAATGAGAAGTTCGCCAGGCCTCAAGAAATCGGCCGCAGAAGCTTCTTGCTGCGGGAGGGGGGAAGCGCAGCTGCCAGCACGCTGGGGCGCAAACGTGCATGTGTGGCAGTTTCGTGCATGCGCACATGCACAGAGCTGCCATGCATGTACATTTGCACCCCCACCAGGAACACAACACATGCATGTGCAGCAGCCCCGCGCATGCATCATGCACAACACCGCCAGGCGCAAACATGCATGTGTGGCAGGTCTGCCCATGCACATTTGTGCGGGGCTGCCACACATGGACTGGGGCCCGAGTCGCCCTCTCCCCCCACCCCTTGGCAGCAATCCGCAACCTGAAAAAGATTGCGGACTGCTGAGTAAGGGCATAACTGTATCACACTTTGCAATTGTTTTATGTTGCAGCCATCATACGCTTTACATAGTGATCCTGAATGATGTAAACTTGGAGAATCACACGTTGTCCATTCTTTGCTCTATAATTCCCAGTGATATATAGATATATTTCATTGCTTTTGTCCAATTTAATTTAAAATGTTTCTTAGTAACAGAGGTACAGTATTTCAGTACACTCCTAAACAGAGTTACTCCCTTCCTCATCCATCAAAATCAATAGGCTTAAAAGGATATAAATGTGCTTAGATCTGCACTATTATTTGTCCATGTAGACTCCACAGAGTTATCTAGACAAAGAGGCTGTATAGCTCCCTTATGCCAATGCTACAACTTTTGAAGGTTGTTTAGGGGTATGGTTTGAACTTGCTCACATTATGCACTTGAATTTGCAGATCTTGCAAAATCAGACACAAGAAAATCTCTGATAATCCAGTAGATGTCTCAGAATTTCTATCAAAATTTCCTGCAAGGAATTCCAAGTCTAGATCATTCTACAGAATGCTAAGTGTTAAATTTGCTCCATATGCTTTGATTGATTTTCTGTGTTTAAGATACATTAATTGGAACAGAACCTTGAATGAAGGAGAACTGTGTCTTCTTGGTAGATAAAATTAGTTCTGCTCAGGAAACAATTACATGAATTTTATTTTTATCTTTGATATTGTTTCATTGTGTTGCCATTTTAAAGCTATAAGTTAATTTTAGGAATCAGTGGAGAACTAAATATCATTAATTAAGTATCTAACATTCTATTATAAAATAGCACTTCTTGGATCTTTACAACTGCTGTTCTGATACCTGAGGAAAGCATGACTGATTCCGTACAGAGGTGTAAAATGTTTGCAAATGCACAATAGGAAACCACAGATTTTCATGCTTCTTTACGGGAGACACCTCCCGCATTATCCCACATTCTCATTGTGGCTTTTTGCCTCCTGACAAGTTTCCCCCAGTTCCCTGGGTTGTCAGTCAAGGAAAACCACCAATCCCTTCACAGTAGTTGACTTAAAATTCCTTCCCCCTGAGTCCTGAAACAATTTTTTTAAAAATACACTTCTGCATTGTTTCGGAATCATGCCACAACAATAAAACATTTCTTTAAATCCCTTTTCACAAGTCTTTGTATAATGGTCTCTCTTTATCTTTGGGTAGATTGGTGATAGGCTGGCCATGGTAACTGGACCATGATGATTGTGTGAACAATAAAGATTTTTTTAAAAAGAGTATGGATGCCAAACTAACAGGGAGAGGGCTGCTGGATCACATGCCCCGCTCATAGCCCACCACCAGAAAACACAAACAGGAATGTGTTTTAGCTGCTTGATCCCAATATTGTCCTGCACACTGAAGATAACATTTAATTTGAAGTGAGGGCATGTTGCTTTGTGGTCCTGTAGCAATGCAAACCACACCATTATTTAAAAAAAGAATTGATCAGAAAATGGAGAGGAGAGGTCGGGTGTGAGGGTGGGCAAAACACTACCAAGACTGTTGTGCATTTCTCCTTCCAGACAGACTCATCCCTGTTTGTGCCCTGATTTGCAGTGTGAAAAGAAGAGGGAAATTGGGATTTTGCAATTTCCCTCATCCCGTAGCAAACTGGACAAAAATTTGTGCCACCCACTGGAATGCTTTGGGCTGCTGCCGACATCATGTGGAAGCAGCACTAAATTCTGCAAGCAATGAGAAGCTGTCCAGGGGCAAATTCCTCATACAGAATGGGTCTATCTCATTGTTTCCATGGTTATCGGGAATAACTGTTCTTTCATTTTGCTGAGACAATGCAGCGACAGGAAAGGATGCAAGTACATTAATAAATAAATAAAATAAAAAAGTCTGGCCTATACATCAGCAGAATTCAGAAAGGAAGATACAATATCAAAGGAAAAGATGGCAGGGAATGGATCCATTACAGAAAAGGACAAAGGTCAGGATCAATGTTGGCCCATTTGTCAAGACTCTATAAATCTTGTTTCAAGGCCTGCGTTTGCAAATCCACTTCCCCATTTGATTACCAGTAATGACCATATCTTTAGCTCAGGGAGGGAGAACTGGTGCACAAGAGTCTAAATTCAGGCATATTTTCTAGATTACAAACCTAGCAATGTGCCAATATGAATGAGAGAACCAGTGTTTAGTGTGTGTGACTAATACTGAGGAAATCTGAATTCAAATTGCCCACTCAGTTATGAAGTTCATGGAGAAGAAGAAGAGGTGGAGTAGTTGATTCTTATATGCCGGTTTTCTCTACCCGAAGGAGGCTCAAAGTGGCTTACAATCGCCTTCCCTTTCCTCTCCCCACAACAGACACCCTGTGAGGTAGGTGGGGCTGAAAGAGCCCTGATATTACTGCTTGGTCAAAACAGCTTTATCAGTGCCATGATGAGCCTAAGGTCACCCAGCTGGCTGCATGTGGGGGAGCGCAGATTCAAACCTGTCTCGCCAGATTAGAAGTCTGCACTCCTAACTACTACACCAAGCTGGCTAATATCTAAATATGGGATATTGTAGGCCAGTCTGTCTGACCTAGGGGTCTCCAACTTTTCTAGCATGGCATTGTGGGTGCAGAAAAAATGATTGCAACAAAATGAATACTGCAACAGGCAGTTAACCACAAAAACGACTGCCACAGTTTAAATTTAGCGACACAGTGCAGATCCTTGTGTTGTGGTGGCAGCTGATACAAAAGCAACATTAAAAAAATCATAGCCTATCAGAGGTTTTGCTGGGCAAAAGCCCTACCTGGCCCTGTCCACTCCCTAAAACACTTGGCCAACATTTTTTTTAAACTTTCAGAGGTCTCCATGGCACCCACAGACACCTTGCTGGGAATACATGGTCTAACCTTGTACAAGGTTGTTATCAGAATCCCCTGGAAGAGGGGAGAATTAGGTGTGAACTCCTTGAAGGAAGGGAAGGATAAGGTGAACTCCTAGAAGTAAGGGTGATATTAGGTACTAGAGTAATAACAAGTTAAATATCATTCTCATCAAGAGTTTTATTTATTTATTTCATGCCCCACCGTTCTGTCCCATGGGGACCCAAAGTGGCTGTTCTTGTTCTCATTTCTTCCCTTTCATATTCACAACAATCCTGTGAAGTAGGTTAGGCTTAGAGGATGCAAGGCTCTCTGGACATGGATTCTGCTTCTGCTGTCATTTTCCATAAGGGTTCTCATAAATATTGAGTGTGGCTAGGAAAATACCCTAGCTAAAACCTAGAGCACAATGAGCCATTAAAAATGTGTCTAGAATGCTGCTAGCTATCATGATTGGTTATCTTCAGTACAGCAAAAATGTTATCAAACTGTCATTAGCAAATCTGATGGGAACAGACCTATTTGACAACAAAGGTGAAGCTATATAAACAAGCAGCACTGGCATACTTGCATGCTTAGAGGTCCGTCATCTCCAATAAAAGTTGGTGGAGATTTCATACAATCATAGAATCATACAGTTGGAAGGGACTTCCAGGGTTATCTAGTCTAACCCCATGCACAATACAACTACCTGCCCACCCATTTACCTCAATTTCATGCCCCAGTGATCCCCCCATCAAAAATCTCCAAAATCTAGCCTGACCTGGAGGGAATTTACCTACCATCCTACAGTGGCGATCAGGAATTCCCTGGGTATGCAAGGAAGGGCCACAAGAGACAAACACTGACATATCGGTTCCTGACCACCCAGTCACAATTTGCCTAAGTTCAGAAAAATCAGCATTTCTGTCAGATGACTACCTAGCCTCTGCTTAAAAGCTTCCGCAGAAGGAGAACTCACCACCTCCTGAGGAAGCATGTTCCACTGAGGAACTGCTCTAATTTGTAGACACCTATCATTGCAGCCTTTGGAAACCTAATTTTTTATGGTTACCAGTTTGAACTTATCCATTGCAGCTGGCTGAATGGGAGCCAGAAAGTGTGGATAGCCACTTTTCACATCCCAGATTGAGCTGAGGGATCCAGAAGTTATGTTTATATTTACTACACCATCCTGGCGTAGTGATTAAGAATGGCAGTATCTAATCTGCAGAACTGGGTTGGATTCCCCACTCCTCCACATACAGCCAGCTGGGTGACCTTGGACCGGTCACAATTTCTCACATACTTTACAGGGTGTCTTTTGTGAGGAGATGAAGGGAAGGAGAAATAGACTTCTTCAGGTAGTAAAAAGAGGGGTACAAAACCCATCTCTTCCTCTCTTCAGCAGATTTTTAAAGCAGGTTTGATACCAACAGCACAATTTTAAAATGAGTTAAATCCTTCTAAGTCCACTAGAATCAATGGTTTTGGAAGAGCCTTATTCTGTTCACTATTGCACTAAACCGTGGAGTGAACAAACAGAACCCCAGGATATCATTTGGATAGAATTGCTCTATAAAGTCAGACTGCGCCTTAATAAGAATTCATTGTTTGCAGAAGCCATTTTTAGCCATACTAACTAGTTAGGCAATTTCCAGTTCATTTTTACAGGGGTCAGTTCTTTTGGAAGCATAACTGAATATGCGCTTTTCAGCTCCAGAGCTGCCTGCTGCCAATGCAACCAGTGTTGTTCCTTTCCTTTTAAAAAATCATAAATTGCATTGAGCTGGATTGTCTCCTTTGGGTGCTCTGATCATCTTACATTTGTTGTTGTAGGTATATCAAATTTTATGCCAATAAAGGTTTTCTGAATCTGGGTGCTTGAATTATTTCTTTATATTATAGAAGCATTGTGTATGATTTAATAAAGATATTAGATGGTGGAAACTGCCATATTGTTAGAATTATATGGAAAATAAGATCTTCCCTACTCCTTCTCAGAATATTCTGCATCATAGAACAAATGAAGAGGATGGTGAGGTCCCACATATGCAATTAGGGATTTTTTAAACAGTATTTAGGGTACAATTTATAGCACTTTGAACTACTTTGCAACATGCACTCTCTTGCATTCCAACAGTCCTGGAAATAAATCCCCTTGTTAGAGATGAGGGAAGGCAGAGGCTGGAAACAGTGACTTCCTAGGGCCACCTTGTTAAACTACAGCCAAGGTTGCAATCTGAAGAGAAACCGAGTGTTTGGCTCCCACAAGTAGAAATGTATTTAAAACCCAGCAGCATATCTGTCCTTTATGAATATCAAGAATTATAGGAGGACATTTACCCTTGCAAAGTGTTCTGCCCTTCCATCTGCAGTGTTAGAGGCCGATATAAAAAGATCCCAAATGCTGAAAGAACATATGTATGTGGGTCAAGGGAACTAGTGACCCATGGACACGTTTTCTTTAGGTGCCCACTCTATGTGGTTCACCGCAATAAGATTGTTGTTCCTCTTTTGCTTCGGTTTCCTGGAGCAACAAAGGAAGGAAAAATCAAAATGCTCCTCTCAGCAGAGAACACTGACCTCTAAACAGGTAGCTAAATATTGTGCTGTAGCTTGCAAGTTACATCAAACCTATGTTAGTACCAGAAACTCATCAGGAATTTTGGTAATTTAATTTCTATTTCCAAATCACTCCTGTTTGATATTATAAATTCCATGCTTTTAGAACTTTATAAAGTTGTACAATATTTTATAATAACTACAGCATTGTCCTGGGTTTTTAAGTGTTTTTGTACCTGGCTTTGAGCCATATATTAATAATTCTATAATCAGCTAAGGTTACATTTGAACCATGAAAGTGGCTTTTATTGCCTAAGCTACATCAGTTTAGAATAATCTAACAGAGCAGAAACCAGTCAGAACATCAGTAGTCAATATATTGCTTATAAAATAAGCATAAGCATAAAAAGATAACCCTTAAAGGGGAAAAGAAAACAAACCTTTGAGCATAATCCAGGCAAGTTAATTACTTGTAAATCCCACTGATTTCTAGAGCAGATATTTAAGTATGAACTTTCCTCTCCCATTGAAATCAATGAGACAAATGTTCTGACCTTTGGCTTAATGAAATAGTCTTCTGCGTGGTTCAACATACTGGTAAATATCTATGGCAATGTATACTACTTAATATTGAATGTCTTGTTCAAGTTAGGGAAGGAGACTGACTCACTAGAAAAACAGAACATCCTTAGCATCCAGATCACCTTCAAGAGTTGTCCAATTCAAGAACCTAGAAAGGCCATGTACTTCCATAGGTACACATCATTTAGAAGTGAGAGGCTCATCCTGAACCAGTAGAATGATGCATTCAGTTACTTGCACCACTCCTGACAAAGACTGACCTTATAATGGATGGAATAAATCTCAGTGAGTGTAGATTACAAAGCAAAGCAAATATAATTCTTGGCATGAAGAACTTGGCCTTTCATAGATAAAAAGCTTTTCTGCACTAGCTTGTTAACTGTGTTGAAAGCTTTTCAGCTATAAAGTGATACAGATATTTCATAAAACAAAAATAAAAATGATGTTCCTATCCTTCTCTCCAACATCTTCATGAAGATGTCATCCATGTGCCAGTATAGGCTCCAGCTTTTTCACCTTATGGAGTCAGTGAAAAATGTTCCTGGCCAGCTGTCTGTTACATCAGCATACTGCTGACAATACTCTTATAGAAGAAGAAGAAGAGTTGGTTCTTATATGCCGTTTTTCCCTACCCGAAGGAGGCTCAAAGCGGCTTACAGTCGCCTTCCCATTCCTCTCCCCACAACAGACACCCTGTGGGGTGGGTGAGGCTGAGAGAGCCCTGATATCACTGCCCGGTCAGAACAGTTTTATCAGTGCCGTGGTGAGCCCAAGGTCACCCAGCTGGCTACATGTGCGGGAGCGCAGAATCGAACCTGGCATGTCAGATTAGAAGTCTGCACTCCTAACCACTACACCAAGCTGGATCTCTCCTAGTGGTTGCAAAGGATAAAATGGAACCCAGAACTGGATCACACACATCCTACAGTCACTGCATTGGTTACTGATCAGTTATCAGGCTCAATTTAAGGTATTGGTTATTGTCTAAAAGGCCTTTAATGACCTAGGGCTAGACCAGCCTTTCTCAACTTTTTTTTTACTATTGAGAAACCCCTGAAACATTCTTCAGGCTTCAAGAAACCCCAGGAGAGGTATGATCACCCAGAATATGGTTAAGTAGCATAGCTGTGTACACGCCAACCTAGGGCCCCTCCCCTCCTTCCAGGCCCATCATTGGCCATTTTGGGAGGGGGGGGAAGAAACAGGTTGATACCTGATAAATGTTTTTTAAAAATGTTAAAAATATATTAAAAATTAATTAACTCCGACCAATTTGGGAAACCCTTCTAGGGCCATCAAGAAACCCCATGGTTTCATGAAACCTGGGCTAGGCCCTTCATACCTACAGGGCCACCTTTCTTACTATGCTCTGCTACAGCTTCAGTTGTCTGCCCCTTTTGAAGGTTTCTCTATGCAAATTGAGGTGACTCCCACCTTATGGAAAATTCTCATAGGGCTATCATACTGCAAAATATGCAAAACAGAAATGTTTGGGAGGCCATTCATGGAAGTTAATTGATCTGTGATGGGATAGAATGGTCCAGAAGGGCACCTTCATATAGGAGTGGGAAGTGTATATATACTGCATTGCCCTGGCCTTTGTAATCCCACATTCTGCTTTATTTGTGTTATATGCTGGCCTGAGCAGTTTGCTGTTCATGTTGTCATTTAATTTTGTCTTCCTAATCCTGTTGTAATGGTACTGTCATCCAGTTTTGTGTTCCCACTTCTACAACATGGGTCATTTATACTGTTTCAAATTTATGTGCGATCTTAGACCAAAGATAAGACATTTTAAGAACAAGGTTAGCATACAAAACATTTAGAGATAAAATGTTATCAGAGTCAAAATAGAAGTTGTGATATATAGAAATTGAACTAAAGTCAGTCATTAAATTTATAAGATCAAAGACCCTTATCATTGGACTAGCCCTGGAGTTGAAGAAAGGGGAAGAGAGCCTGACCTCCTCTGCTTCAGATCAGACAATATCTCAGTCTGACTGTTCTCCATTTCTAGTTTCTAGTTCTTGCATCTGTGGCCCACCTCCTGCAGCTCTGGAATGAAGGTTCTGTTCACCCAGGCAGGAACATCTGCTGTTGAAAACATGCCAGGAACATCTGCTGTTGAAAACCAGCAGCAGAATGTGGGTACATCATAGAGATGTCTTCTACAAAACAAAACAAATTAATAAAAATGCAATAAAAATAAAAATCCAATTAATAAAAAATAAGGCAATTGAAAACAAATCCTCTAAGTACCCACACACACACCAACAAGAGGGCACAAAAGATAGGAGGGAGGAAGTTGGGAAATATTAGGGAAGGGGGAAATGACCTGGAATCCTGGGCTTGAGGTCTTGAGAGGTCCAGGGACCAGCGCAATGGAGACCTAACCTAATTGTTTAGTTTATTTAGTCATACGGTTTTAGACTGGAATACAAAAGATAAAAAATATATAAAGGATAAAAGGATAAAAACATGGTCAGCAGAATTCAGTATATTTCTTATCCTTCTGTTACACTGTGCATTGTACATCTTGCCCCCACTGTCATGTAGTTTTGTACTCCTAGTCCTACTTCATTCTTCATTCCATGTCCTATTTATTCTATATGATTACATTTCTGGTTTCTTTCTCTTTCTGCATGCTGTTATCCACTTTGAATCTCAGTAACAGAGATGGGCTATAAATAAGCAAAATTAATTAAGTAGTTAATTAATTAATATGCAGCAGAATAATGGGGAAGAGCTGTGACTCAATGACAGAGCACATGTTTGCAGGCAGTAATCTTGAATTCTCATTATCTCCAGGTAAAACATCTCAGGTAGCAAGGACAGGGCAATGTTTTTTTTCTTTCTTTCTTTTGCCCAAATCCTTGTAGACTACTAATCTGAAGAGGAAATACCAACTGAATTGGGTGTCTGGCTTGGTATAAGGCAGCTTCATATGTTCCTGTGATGCTATGAATCTTAATGAGTGAAGATTACATAGTGGGATTTGTATGAAATGTCAGAGATCTTTATTAGTGAGGATAAACCATTTGGCAGCTATTTTTGCCTTTTGCCCTGTAAATTAATTGGAATAATTACTTGAAAGAAACTGGCCCTGGTCCAAATGCATGTGCACACTGCAAACAGGGCATATAGCCCTGTTAGACAATCCAGATTTGCAATGATTGGTGTTCATTATCAAACAGATTAGATTGTAAGAATGACTTTCAAGCAGCTTGACAAGAGCCAAAGCATCATATTTACCCATCTTCCTATCTATGAATTATCAAGTCCTGCCTGGCCATATGCTATACAATTCTCTTGTGAACCTTTATTTCACTTCAGGACCATTCCTGAATGCAAAAGATGTGGCAGAGTTTATTTTTCACCTTCAAGCAGAGGAGGGGCACATGCAGGCATGTGTGTATGTTTAGACAGAGCTCACTTAGTGCTCTGTCTCCCCATTAATTAAACTGTCACTCAAACACTCTCTGGGGTCTCCTATTTTTCAGCGTATTGTTCTACTACGGAGGGGAGTCAGAGGTGTAGCCTTCAGCTGCTTCTTTATAATTGACAGGCGATCAGGGCTGGATATAGAGCTGGGGAAGAATTCTCAGTAACAAACATCCTCTAGTCTTCAGAGTGATTAGTAGGAGATATGGTCACAGTCAGCCCCAGCCTTACTTTGGTGAGGAGGCTGAAAGGGCAAATGGCCTGGAGACACAGAGCTATAAAGAACCGTTGCTAGACTGCCAACTGAAACAGCATATAGAAAGCTTGAACTCTGACCTAGGGATGTGCATGAACTGAACCACAAAGCAAAATTTGTCATAAATTTTGCTGTTTGTGGTTCATGAACTGAAGTTCATGCCAGATCTACCATTACAAACTGTGGTGGTTCATGGATAGAGCAGAAAGCAGGGGATTAAAGGGAACTTCAGTGCCTTTAAATCCCTGCTTTTTGGTCCTTGTGAAAGTGAATATTGTGAAAACAACAGAGCAGCAGGGTCTGCATACTGGACTTTAAAAGGATTGCACAAGAAAGCATTTGAGCAGCAGAAAGCAGACTGTTCCCTGTTCCTCACTGGGTTGATTTGTTGTTGTTTTAGCTTTCTGCAGTCTCTTTAAATGGGTTTATGATTCGGTTCATGATTCAGTTCATAGTTTGATTTTGCCAAGAAGGTCAAGCTGCAAAAAATAAAATAAAATAACAAATTAAATATGATATAGTTTGCACATATGTAAAATTAAAAAAAAACATTAGGTATCTGAATAGCCAAGTGTACAATTAACAAGCATTCATAGTTGATGAGTGTGTTCTATGTACCACATGGAACCAGATGAATTTCAGTCTCTACAGCCTTCTTTACTGGTCAAAAATATATTAATACATTCACCGTTGAACCAGGAATGGACACAAACTTCATTGTTCTGGTTTGTGTCCATCCCTTCTATGAGCAGCTGGGAAGAAGGCAAGGAGCACATGGAGTGTTGCTAGCAAGGTGAGGGGTTTTCCTTCATTTTTAGCCTCTTCTGTTGAGGCAGCTCTATGACTGTAGTGAGGATAGTATTGATGGATGAGTCGGTGTTTTGTAGCCTGCTAGAGAGTAGTTCCTGTTAAATAATGTTAAGTACTTTTGTTTGTGGCTGATTGAGGGAGTGTATGCTAGGGGTGCTGTGCAGCAGAGGGAATACAAGACTTGCCCTAGGCTGGGCTACAACTCTCTGAGTTTGAAGGCTCCTCCTTACCAGAGGTATGAACTAAAGGCCATTGTTTTATAGCACTTTGCTTGGGGATTTGTCTGGAGATCACCCTACAACTTTATTCTAAAGCTAAAGATTCTAGAGTGACGGAATCTATTTGGAAGGCAATAATATATAATCAAAGCCCATATTCTCCCTGAAAACAAGATGGATTACACTTGTAATAACTGTACATTGATGCGGCTTGTAAATGCAAAGGTTAGGGCCCTGGAGGAGAGGATTTAAACCTTGAATGAAATAAAGGAATGAGAGAATTTAATGGACAAGAGCCTGCATAGGAATAAAGAAACCAGGCCAAAGGAGAATGGGGGGTCCCCTCCCTATGGAGCCTCCCCTAACTTTGCATCACAAGCCCAAAGTCAACAAGTAAAATGGCACTTGGCATCATTGGAGCTCAGGAATAGATTTCCGGCTCTTGTGGAGGAGATGTAAGCAGCAACAAGGGCAGAAGAGAAACCAAAACAAAATCAAAGATGAAGAGAACAGGCCCTGGTATAGGAGGAAATGTCATTTGAAGGGAAAAGAAGGTGCTGGTTATAGGTGACTCTCTGCTGAGCAGCATGGAATGTGACGTGGCTAAGTCTGACCACCTAATCTGAGAGGTATGTTGCTTGCCAGGGACAAAGCTACAATTCTGTGAGGACCTGAGTGAGTAAGATGGTCTTATTGGAGATATGGTCTTAAAGCATGATTCATTAACATGTCAAGAGCTGGATCAGACCAGTGATTTATCATGTCAAGTATCCTCTCCTAGATGCTGGCTAACCAGTAACTCTAGAAGTCTAACATCAGCATCGAGGATAAGGCCTTCCTCTGATGTTGCCTCCTTAACATTGGTATTCAAAGATTTACTACCTCTGAATGTGGAGGGCAGGGGTAGTCAAACTGCGGCCCTCCAGATGTCCATGGACTACAATTCCCAGGAGCCCCTGCCAGCATTTGCTGGCAGGGGTTTCTGGGAATTGTAGTCCATGGACATCTGGAGTTTGACTACCCCTGGTGGAGGGTCTCTTTAGTTGTCACCGCTAGTAGCCACTGCTAGACCTATCTTTCATCTGTCTATCTAATCCTCCTTTTAAAGTTATCTATATCTGAGGCTATCACTACATCTTCAATGTAGCTACATCTGGCTACATCTAGCTACAAATACCACATTTTAATCACTTGTTGAGTAAAGAAGTATTTCTGTGCTTTGAATCCATTGAGTCCTCATTGAGTGCTAGTATTCTGAGAATGTGAGAAAAGGATATTCTATATCCACTGGAGAAGACTCTTGCGAGTCCCTTGGACTGCAAGGCGAACAAACCAGTCAGTGCTAGAGGAGATCAGCCCGGACTGCTCCTTAGAAGGCCAGATCCTGAAGATGAAACTCAAATACTTTGGCCACCTCATGAAAAGGAAAGACTCCCTGGAGAAGAGCCTAATGCTGGGAGCAATTGAGGGCAAAAGAAGAAGGGGATGACAGAGGGTGTTTCCGCACAAGGACCAATGTTGCCAATTGATCCCGCAAAGTGGTAATGCTATTTTTAAAAGTGCAATCTCGGCGTTACGCATACCTGCTTTTTTAGTGGAATCCAGTAGCGTTTCATTCGTTTCCCACAGGTCTTGCAAAAATCGCTAGACAGGAAGCGATTTTTCCTGTGCTTTGTCCCGCCCTGGCCGTCAGTCAAACGAACAGCCAATGGGCGGTTTTTATCATGCTCTGGGAAGGCCGCTTTCCCATTAAGAAAAGTTTTTTAAAAACACACATATGTTGCAACAGATATGCGTTAATTTGTTGCAACGGAGAGACCCATCTAGCTGGCAGCTGGCATGTGAGCTGGCAATTCATCGTTGCCACGCTCCCCCAAGTGAAAAGACCCCCCCCCCTGCACGGGTGCGATTTTCAGCTGAAAATAAAGGGAACTTGCAAATTGGGCTGTGTTGTGCTTGGGGACCTAGGGGAGCTTTAAAGCACTTCTGACTGTAGCCGGAGAAGCCTCGCTGGATGAATGAAGGCTTGCCGGTTCGTTGCTTTCTGCTTGCTCCGAGAAAAAAAAATGGCGATCGCTTCGCCGGAAGTTTGGAGGAGAGAGCCAGGGGGAGGGACTTTGCTGGAATCGCAACAATGGGAATGCACAGGTCTTTTTAGCTAGTGTTGCAGATTGTTTGCAATAGTGTAGCGCTTTTTGGAGGGTGAATCCACTTTTCCCGATTTCCCTTTAAGCACTACAATGAATTGCTTTTTGCGGGACTGTTTCAGGAGTGTGGCAGATTGTGTGCGACATCTTGCAGAACTGCAAATTAGTAGCATTTATAATTTGCAAGCCTTTTGCAATATTGAAATCGTGCGGAATGGACCAGAGAATGAGGTGGCTGGATGGAGTCACTGAAGCAGTTGGTGCAATCTTAAATGGACTCAGTGGAATGGTAGAGGACAGGAAGGCCTGGAGGATCATTGTCCATGGTGTCGTGATGGGTTGGACACGACTTCACACCTAACAACAACAACAACATAATTTTTGTGTGCCCCTTAAATCATCTCCGTTCTGTACTGAAAAGTCCCTGACACTTCAATTTTTCCTCATAGAAAGGTGCTCCAACCCCCTGATCATCTTAGTTGTCCTGCTCTGCACCTTTTCCAGATCAGCAATGTCCTTTTTGAGATAGAGTGACCGGAACTGTACTCAGTATTCCAAATGAGGCTATATAGGGGTATTATAATATTGGCTGTTTTATCTCCAATCCCTTTTCTAATAATCTCTAACATGAGCTTGCCATTTTCACTGCTGCAGCACACTGGGTTGACATTTTCATTGAGCTATCTACTAAAACCTTCTCAGCAAGGTCAGACTTCTTCCACATATATTTAAAATTGGGAATTTTTTTTCCAATTTGCATCACTTTACCTACATTGCCCACTGATCCCTTTTCAGTTGATCATTCTTACAGTCCTGTTTTAATATTGTTATTGTGTCCAGGAACACAACAAACTATATTTTTCTCAACTATAATCTCCTTTCATTAATTTCCTATGAGCATGCTCGCTGCTACTAGAATGTATGCCATGTACCACTTGAATGTGTGAAGTCCTACCACAGTTTTTTTTGTTAGCCTTCCCAAATTATAACTCGAAAGGCATATTACTGGCATAACGTGGATATTTTCTTTCATATTAGACCCTTCCCTTTTTTGTATTACTTTCCAAAAACCTTAGAGCATTCTGCAATCCCACCACATACGAGGGTAGGAACCACTATGATTCCCATGCCTCCAGCATACACCAGAATCATTTAGAAAAAATTTGATAACTGTGTGTGTTCACACACACATTTATATATCACTTTTAGACAGTTTTATCTGATCTCAACATTCTGATATTAATTTTTTTTAAAGGTTAAGCTCTACTTCCCTATTCAAGAACAAAGGTACCAGAATCAACGACATGTGGGATGCCTATAACACTAGCCATTTCAGTAAAGTTAGCTGTTCTTAACAGACAAAAAAAATATTCTTGTGAAGTTACATTTATGTCCTAGTAGACTTGGGCTACTTGTGGTGCAGTGTGGTAAGGCAGCCAATATGCTGTCTGAAGTTCTGACAATGAGTCTGGGAATTCGATCCCAGCGGCCGGCTCAAGGTTGACTCAGCCTTCCATCCTTCCGAGGTCGGTAAAATGAGTACCCAGCTTGCTGGGGGATAAACGGTCATGACTGGGGAAGGCACTGGCAAACCACCCCGTATTGAGTCTGCCATGAAAACGCTAGAGGGTGTCACCCCAAGGGTCAGACATGACCCGGTGCTTGCACAGGGGATACCTTTACCTTTAGACTTGGGCTACAAACCAGAATTTTAGTTATAAGGGGGGGGGGGGTGTTGTTGTTGTGCATGCATTCAGATAACTTTAAAAAGAGTTTAATGAAACAATCCAATAGGTGCTGCAGGAACACAGGAGCTCAAAGGATTGGCTGTGAAGGTTTCACTGTTAATAGAAGGGGCACAATTAGTATCTGACCTTAGCCTGATTTCTGGCCTATCTTCTGCTCTGCTTCTGTGTGGGCAACCTGCTGAGAGAGGGCAAACCTAGCAGTGACCTCTCACCAAGCATCTGGAGGACTGTTACAGCAGATGTGAAGTGGATTCCATTGCATTAAGAAGCTAAGAGGTTTTGGCTGGCAAGAAGAATAGAGCTCCAAGGGCCCTGCTCTAGTTATAGACCAAGGATAGATGTTTGCTGAAACCATTCCACAAGACTGAGTTAATATATTAGCAATAATATGACTGAAAACCGTAGCCATCACATTTTAGGGTCCATATACCTTAATGGTCAATGAGAATAAGAGATTTAGTAACTCCCCATGACATATGAAACTAATATATGTACTTGTATGTAATTTTGCAAGACCTGACAAGCTTCTATTTATATATTAGATCCTCACAAGTGTGTGTGTGTATATATATATATATATATATATATATATATATATATATATATATATATATATATATATATATATATAATATAAATGTTCATAAATGTATATATTATTTTATATGTGTCTATAAAATATGAAAAGATATACTTTTTGACAGACAGCTATTACAGGTGGATATGCCTGTTCCAGACAGGATAGATGCCAGATACAACAGCAATTTCTAGTTACCCATAAGAGTGCATTCTAGATGGTTTTGTTTCCTGTGAACTGGAGAATGAGATGATATATGTGTCAGAGGATTCCTTACAAAATGGAATTACTGAAATCCTGTTTCATATTTTGTTATGCCTTCACCAGCAAGGAAGGTAATGTTCTGTGGATGAGGTCTTTGACATGCATCAATATCAGGCAACATATAAGACTGGCACAGGCTCCCCCTTTATTGTACAATACTACATAATCACAATGGCAAGCTGTCCCTCAGAATAAAGACCTTCATTTCTGAAAGGGGCAGAAGGCTACATCCAGCATGTGACAGTTACAATGGGAAATGAAATTGAAAGTAAAAATGGTGAGATTCAATTATTTCACTTTAGGATAACTCTTTTGTTGCATTAGAACTGCCATTAGAACTGAATAACTGGTGTTATTGAGTTTTTGTGAGTTTTTTAGGGACTCTTCTCTCTTCATTGTATATACTTACATTCTATTTGCACCAAAGGTCACACCACTTTGCCATTGCAAATGGAGGACAGTCATTACATATTGTGCAAGAGGTCACCATGATCCCTGGTAGAGAGGAGGGAAACAAACAGAATGTTCTGAAATCCATTTTGTGTGTCTTTGTGTGTATGCCTTGGCCTATGGACCCAAATGGAGTTTAGGAAACTGAGTTAATACTACAACTACTTCAATATGTCTAACTTGGAGATTTAGACTACAGAAATGACTGAAATGTCAAAATGCATTCTGCTTTTTGAATTAATTTGCATTCATCTGTAGATAACGGGATGTTGAAATATGTCCCCTTTTCATTTCTTATGGCCATTGCTACTGTGAGTTTTTTATTTCTGTTATGTTCATTACGTTTCTGTTATGTTCTACTTCCTAATGGAAGGACGGCCAGACTCCCCCCCAGATGCATTTGCCAGCTGTTTGGAAGCAGTGGCTGGATGGCTCAGCCAGAGTCACCTGAAACTCAACCCCTCCAAGACGGAGGTCCTGTGGCTGGGTAGAATGGAGCAGAATAAGGAAGCATGTCTCCCATGCCTGGAGGAAGTGCAATTGACACCTGCACCAGCCACCAGGAATTTGGGAGTAATCTTTGATGTATCCCTTTCTATGGAGGCTCAGGTCACGAAAGTAGCCCGGATGGCATTTTTTCACCTTCGCCAAGCTGCACTACCTGTCTTCGGAACACCTGGCCACTGTGATCCATGCAACGGTCCCTTCCAGACTAGACTACTGTAACTCGCTCTACGCCAGCCTATCCTTGACTCTGATCCAGAAATTACAGCTGGTTCAAAATGCGGCTGCTAGGGTCCTCACTAGGACATCTCGGAGGGCCCATATTCAGCCGATGCTTCATCATCTGCACTGGTTACCAGTCTGTTTCCTGGTCAAATTCAAGGTATTTGTATTAACCTTTAAGGCCACATGTGGCCTGGGCCCTGCCTACCTGCGGGACCGCTTGGTTGCTTATGATACTGGCTTACTTCATATTCTATGATGACAACACAGAGATATGGCATGAGATGGACTTCATAGCTGGGGAGCAGCACTCACAAGGTACAGGAAGAAACAATAGATTGGTCAGCTCATGAGCAGCTCAGGCTTTTTCAGATGCTAGTTTATAATTCTATGGCCACCTTTTCTAATTTTTAACCAAAGTACTCCTCTATCACATCATCTGTGATTTAAAAAAAAAATTCTGCTATGATTTACTTCAGTTGATTGATATAAGAACTAGACAGATAAATGATACTCTAGAGAACACCAGCTAAGCCAGCAAAATTTCTCTTACTGTCCGGAAGCATAGCTGCAAGTTTACATGTACCATATCTAGGTTGGCAAAATTTTAAAAGAGGATGTATGAAAACAATCTAAAACAGATCTGACATCCTGACTTCTATTGCCCATACATTAGTAAAAGCCCCTCCAACTATTAATCTACAAGTCTTCTGCTCGTGAAAACTAACCCAATGGATTCAGGAGCTTTGAAGGTTCTCACTTTTGATTCCTGGTGGGAGCCGTGCTTATCTTTTGACCTATTCTTCTCAGTCTACAGTTGCAGATTTTCCATCTCGCATCTTCTTGACTAAGCAGTCTTCTTAACTAAGCAGTTGAGTTCAGTTTCTCTGTACATAGGCTAACGATCAAGTTGCAGAAGGTCCCTGAAGCAGTGATTAATGATTTATCTGAGGTCAAGAACATTTTCAAAGATAGCATTCATGCTTTGGAATGTTCCCAGTCACAGTGTTGTTATTTCGTATTGATGAATGTCATGGCAACATTTTCTCCTCCTGCATGTGGAATGTTCATCTGTCTCTTTAGCACTTAGCTTTTTCAGCAAAATCTTTTATTTCCTCTTATTAAAGATACAGCAGCTGTGATGCTGATCAGAAACTGTGGGTTGTTTTAATGTCTAGATTAAGATGGAACCATAAGTTGTAATTTTATTTTATTTTTTGCAACACCGAAAATTACTTTTTACTAGTCTTGATTGTTTTGAAAGTGTTCATCATCTATTCAATTCAGGAATCATTGACCCTCACTGTGTGAACTGATTTCTTGAACTGGTTGGTTATATGGTGTCACAATATCAGTATTTTCACCAAATGACTTGGATCCTTTGCGTGAATGATCTGGGGTTCGCCTCATTTTTCCTTGGTGTCATTTTCAAGTAAACAGTTCTGACATTGTTTTGTTTAGTCTTTCTTTAAACAATTGGCTTCTGAGCAGTTGACAACATGTCTCTGGGGAGTGAAAAACTAGAATCCCCCCTGGAATGTGTGAGAACAGACATGTGTCATTCCAAATACTTCTGAATTTTGGCTTACTTTTTTGTATTCAAAAAGTATAGTACTATGCAAACTGGTTTAGACTGTTCACAAACACCCACTGCTTGCCAAACAATTTTCTCCCTCCTCACAATCAATGAGCAGAACATGAATTGAAATAGCTATTGCATGTTTGTTATCAAATGTTGATATTAACAATTGTGGGTATCAACTGCATGTCAGGTGGCATATAATGCAATATACTGATGGATACATTTCAAATACTGTCAGTTACTGATTACCACTGCATGGTGATTGTCAAATCTCATGAAATATTCATTGCCACATCAAATTTGTCAAATACCATTAAAATCCCTATCATACTGACTACCACTGCATGTCAGTTATCAAATATTACCAAATCCACTGCCGATATGTCAAATACTGAGGGTCCATGCATGCCAGTTTCTAATGATGTCAAATTGTGACTAGGGTTGTGCAAGGAGGTCCTGATTTGGTTCAATTTGGCTATGGATGAACCTGATTCGGATCCGAATCGGGCCAATCGGGGAAGCTTATTTCAACTTTATCCATCTTAGTGATGTTGTTCTATTAGGACTCCTTGATTCTGAAGTTTGTCCATTTTGATTTTACCTTAATTGTTTTAAAAGAACTAGTCTCCATTTTTGTGTCTTTATTACTCTCAGGCATCTTGAAATCTGATTGGCATCCAGCACCGCATAATCTAATGAAGACAACAATACCTCCTGGCAAGCTACAGGCAATGGACTCTTCATGCATTATCTGAAAAAAAAATCTTTATTTTCTTTCTCCCCATGATTTTGGGATTTAATATGCCTCTTGATTAAAAGTTCTAGGGAACTCAAACGTCTATGTTCACTGTTTTGTATATTTGAGTTAGTCCCAAAAAAGAAGCATTACACTGCTGCTGTTTTTGGATAATTTCTAGAGTAGCTTTGTGAAATCTGAAACCCAGAGTGACTAAATAATTGGGCCAAGCTTTCCAAGGGAGTTTCTGGCATAGAAACAGAAACCTGTTCTCTTGATTTACAGGCTAGGATCTAAAGTATCAATTGTCCCTGTCTGCATTTTGATATGTCTAGTGCTGGGAAAGGATGCTATTATTAATAGACTTACTGCTATAAAACTTTGGGGGATTTACAACTATATAACCACATTACCACAGTATTTTATTTTGGAACCCAAAAACTTTCCCCCCACATAGCAAACTTTTCACCACTCTTCATAGGCTCTTTCTGTCTCATCTTTGTGTCTCGGACTAGCAGTGCTATCCTAAGCAAAGTTTCATCCTTCTAAACCCACTGATTTCAATAGCTTTTACTCTCCTCAGGATGTGACAATTCCCCTCTGTACCAAGCACACGACAGCTGCTCTCTCTTGATAGTATTTTTCTGACTCTCTGAAATTGCACCTGTATCAGAAGGTTTCCACATACCAGCCAGTCTTCATTACACATTTGTGAAGGGAAGCAAGCTGAGCTTGTTTTGTCAAATACTTAGGGGTTTGTCAGGACTTCTCCCCTCACAATAAACAGGATAAATGCATTAATCTTCACCAAGGTGGTTTTCCCATCATTCATTTCTTAAAACAGCACACTGGGAGCCCTCAGACCAAGTGTACACACAAGGAAACTTTGCTGTGCAAACCCATGCAGATTTACTCCCGTCTAAGTCCATCAAAGGAAAGTGTTCTCGATTCACTTGAGGTTACATAGGATTATACAGCACATGGACATGAAAATGAAAATGGACTCTGGGAACCCCTGACTTGATAATCTGTGAGACAGGGCTGCTGAACTGAAACACCTGAAGATTTGCATTCCACATCTGCTGTCTAACTAAAGTTTGGCACCAAAATTACTCCTGCTTTGTGACAACATAACTATGGGCAGAGATCTTTTAATTGTGATTCAGAAAAGGCTCAACCAGTTGATTTGTTATACCTTTCTTGAGCTTCGACAGCAGTTGCCAGGAAATTTGACAAATGTGATACTATGTGCTTTTGCTTTCAGGCAAGTTGGACAAAGCACAGATATAGTAACACTCCCCAACTCCCACCTAGATATTTTTACATTTCCACAGAGGTCTGAACCCATGAAGCTCAATACATGTGGGCTTCCCAGCTCATTTAGAAAGATGAGGCAGCTCCACATATAAGCATCTATATTTAGTGGACATGGACTTATCATGACCGCCATTGATGATGCGGGGGGTGGCCGGAAGGCGAGCTGTGCCGGAGCATGCCACTGGCGCTGTGCACAGAAGGTGGGGGCATGCACATGTCTTTAAAAGCACCATGTGCCCTCACCCTCTTCTGCTCCGGCAGCCAAGCAGCTTCCCTCCCTCCCCTATGTTAACAATTTGGTTACTTGTTTCTGTTGTGTGTTTTTACGTCACAGTTGTTTTAGGCATGGTAAGAGCCTGTTGGCAGGGAGCCCAGTCTGTGTACAAGATCAGCTAAGATCGAGCGTGGTGTACCTGGCTGGGTGGCCAGGGGCTCATAGCTAAGCAACCCATGGGGCACCAAGTTGAGGTGGATGCCTGGTGGGCCTCAATAGGGTCTCTCCCCAGTGAGGGATTCCAGATGCGGAGGACATTCTCTCCTGGCTGGGAGACATCCATGGACCCTTGGGTTAAGCAGCCAAATGGCTTAGGGGTCAGGTTACTTACAATGCGGTAATGGCTGCGGCCATGTTTAACAAAAAAGTGAGTTGAGTCTTCATTGGCAGAATTGCCACAAGGCTAATCAAATGCTGAATGAATCCCTGGGTGAAGGGAGCAGCACGGGCACATCGGAGCTTCTCCATCTTTAATGAATTTGATTAAAGAATGTAAACAGCAGTAAACAATGACAGCAGTAACAAGGAATGTGACTGAACAGACCTACTGATTTCACTGTTCTGTTTAGATAAATTTATCTAGAAATCTCCTCCATGAACCTCACCAATAGGGATGGGCATGAACTTGTTATGTTCAAGGTTCAGGGTATTCCTAAATTGACACCCCCCCCCATGAACTGGTCCAGTTTGGGTCAATCCTTTTTGCTTCTGCCCACTTAGAAGTGGAGGGAAGTGAAAGGGGAGGGGCTAAAAAAGCTTGCAGATATTTTGGCCAACAGCCAAGATGGCCACTGGCACTGCTGTCAGGCCAAAAGGTGTGCAAATCTTTATACCATACTAGATCACTTCCCACCTTTCCAAAGGCACTGAGCTTACCATTCAGCTCCCATAGAGTAGAATGTGAGCTCTCTTATTTGTGGCAGGGCTGCCTGTCAGCTCTGGGAGACTACTATTGGTGTTTACAGGGCTGTACCCCGTTCCTTGAACAGTAATCCGTGCACCAGCATGTGTGCTGAGCTGAGTGTCAACTCAGATTCCAGCAGACACTCCCATTTTCCCACCAATTGCTGAACCTGGAAATCAGGTCATTGGAGGATGATGTCCACATCTCACATGATCCCCTGTTCACAAGCCATGAGCCGGGTTATGTTCATGGAGATTGGGGGGTTTTGGTCTGGGTCATGCCCATCTCTACTCAGAAATGAGGATTTCCCTACAGCCAACATCTCCAATGGTGAGTGACTATTCTATTGTCCCTATTAACATGATCACTGTTAATTCTTCTAGGAAGGATACTCTGGTGCTGTCTCTGATCTGGATAAAATTTATGAAGGCATCTTGTAGAGGGTGTGGATAGAGCTTTTGCAACTACAAGTGATGTTTTTTCCCTTTACCAAAGGAGATTGCAGTTTAAGCAAATTAAACATTGTAAAACTGGTCTGTTGTCAGATGTATTAACAAATGAATGAAAGATGCAGTTGTTTATCTGCAGTGCCAATGAATGATTTTTAAACCTTGGCTTACACCCATTTACAAGGCATTACTGATCATTAAATGAGATGCAGATCATGTGCAAGTAAATCAGTAGTCTACACAATGTATAAGCTGGGGAAAAGCTCATTTGCTTTCTTGCCTCTAATGAGAAGTTAAGAGTCAGGGAAGGATTTTAGTTTGGCTCTGTTCCTTGTCTAACAGAGCTAGTCTGCAAACTTTTGATGTACTGGTTGAGGGTTGTTGTTTTTTTTCAACATTATTTGCACAAAAGCTAATGTTAATAAGTTTGAATTTGCTCCATTCAGAATAGCCTATCAGAGCTAAAGTGTCTCTCCAAAAAGGGAAGTTTGGATAGGATGAAGGTCAGAATCACTTTCATTATCCTAGAATGAAGCTGCTCTAAAATTAACACTTATATGTGAAAGCCTATTTGGAATGTATTTATTTAGATATTTGTACTTTCTTTTTCTCTGCAACGTGGACCAAAAGTAGCTTAAATTTTCTGCTCTGTTTTTTCCTTGCAACAGTTTAGTAATTTTGACTGAAAGAGAGTGACTGACCCAAGGTCACCCAGCATGTTTTGATGACAGAGCATGTTTTGAATCTTACTCTCTCAGATCCTAGTCCAATACTCTAGCCTCTAGTCTATACCACACTTACTTCAAATTGTCTTGTTAGATGTGAAAGACAGGACATTGACACTTGTTATTTGGGGTGAGCTTTTCATGGAGTTCCTCTTACCCAAATTCCATCCTGCCATCCTCAGTCACTACTAGTAGAAAATGAACCTTTTTGCATAAATATAATGCAGAGTCAATTTAAATATGAAATTTTATTTTACACATTATGTTCAGTGATTTGTTGAGCTGAGGGAAGGGAGTAGGGGGGTAGGGAGTATATTTTTTGTCACTGTTAGGATTTTAATGGTTGGGATTAATGTGATTTTATTGTGGGAATTTTATTTTTTAACCTGCCATGAGCCAGCTAGTCTAGGAGTGGCAGGCAATAAATCCAATAATAATAATAACAGCTCCAGACACTTGAGGGGCTGGCAAGTTTTAGGAGGCCTAGTGAGGTATCAACAAGAATGGCTCTGCTACCCAATCTGAAGCTTTGTCTTCTATTACATTTATATCCTGGCTTTCTTGAACTCATGAAACTGCCTTTCAATGTATCTATCAAGATCATATTGTCTACTAAGTCAGCAGAACTTCAGGGTTCCAGGCAGAGATCTTTCTCATCAACTATTGCACAGGATTTAGGAAGACCTTGTACGGGCAAAGCAGATCCTCTACCACTGAACCATGCCTTCTCCCTGCCATGGCTTCATACTTTCATCATGGAACCAAAAGCAAGTATGGTAAGATCTCAGATCTTCTAAGATATCTTATACAGGAACCAGCTAAACCCATGACTGCTTAAGCTTCAACAAGCCTACTATATGAGATGTATCAAAGATATCCTGGTACTCTAGTAAACACATTGGTTGACCATCTATGCTATCTCTTTTCCTTCAAGTGTTTGTAAAACAGCTAGAACTACAACAATGCAGTTATCCGAGCAAGACAGGAGAATTATGTTCAGCATAGACTTGTTTCTAGTACAACCCAAAGAAAATCTATGAGGTTCTGTTTAGGAAAAAACATCTGAGAAACCAAAACAAGTTTTAAAAATAGCAAAAAATCATAGTAGTTCCTATATCTTCTGAAGTGAAATTCAAGGAAAAATTGTTGATGCCCCTCAGATGAAATATCTGGTGAATTTTTAAGGAAGCCAATTACTATTTTTAGAGAAAGACACTGATCGCTATAATAGAATCTCTTCTGGATACCCATACTGAGATCTAGTTATATCCTGATCTCAACATCTTTAGCAAAGAGGGTCGTTGATCATTTCTGGAATGCTTCTATGGAAAAGCCTGATGGTTGTCTAACAAAAAGTGAAACAATTCAGAAACAAGCGAGGTAGCTGAGATTATCTGTGAAATGATCAAGGTATCTGAGGTTATCTGTTTTGTTATTTTCCTTTTCTATTGTTTGCTTTATTATTTAAGGGTTAATCCAGGAACAACTGTGAGCTGACCCTAGCCTGACAGATTTTAACTATCAGTTGTTTGCTGCTGGTAGCAGCAAATTAAAAACAAGAAAAGTTGGATCCTGTAGTCACAAATCATTTCTATAGAGATGGGATTGCTTGTTAGTCTGCTTGTTTACTGATTGTTAGGTCAGGAGAAATCTATAGGGCCTGCAATTTTAATGCACTGACCCAGTAAGATGTGTCCAAAAATCAAAGCAGAGAGATGTGGTGGTGAATGAATACATACTTTTTACTCAGTTGTTGTAAGAGACCCAGGTGTCTTTCCCCAAGTTTGCACTTCTGGTGTAGGAAATTTCATGTTCCTATAACTTAACTACCCAATGTATAGCTTAGAAAATGCATTTCGTTCCTCTCCAGTACGCATACAGCTAGTACATGAATTGCAGTCATTAATATGATGTTCTTGTGTATCAGTACCTATTGGACTATACCTGTGTATTCACTAGTGATGAGTGATACCATTCTCCTCATTGTGGTAACACTATTGGTTGAACCTTATTTTTTTCTTCTTTATGTAAAATTGCCTCATTTGATCTGCCAAGGTGTGGCCAATGAGGGCACTTCAACACATGGAATATTGACTTACTGCTTCTTTAAAATGTATTGGAGGCAGAAACACATTATTTATTTTGTGATATAACTGCTTCACTTACAAAAGATCCATTTTAAAAGAGAACTTATGGTTGACAAGTATAGTATTTTATTATACAGTCAAAGATCAGCAAGTCATCAAATTCGACATCAGAGATTTAGCTGATAATATTAGAAAAATATAACAAACTATTCGGTTCAAAAGCTATAACATCATTTGATAAGTTTAAAATTATATAATTTTTATCCTAGCCCTGGATTCACTATCAGACAATGGGATTTACAAGCTATAGAAAAAAACCTTGCTACTAGGATTGTAAATTGCTGGTTTCCGTCTTCCAGTAACTGCCTGGCATTTTCCAAATTCGAGTAACGATTGTCCAGTAGAGGCATAATTAGCTTATTGCAAACCTCTGAATAAAATGAACAACAAAGGAGGACATGATCTACACTTTCAACCTTCTCAGATCCACAAGGGCAGAACCTTTCCTCAATAGGGACTTTTCTATACCATCCTTCTAGCACTGCAGAAGGCAGGACATTGCATCTTGCAAGAGTGAAGGCCTTTGTGGCTATGTAGTTCCAATAAAGAGGTATGGATCTGATGTTACTGTGTATTTAGATTTTGCAGGAGAAAGGAAAAAAAGTTCCTTCACTATGTCTTGCTGCTGTTTGATATCCAGTATACTTTGTTTTAAAGTACTCTTTGCTTGTTCATAGCCTAAAACCAGGATCATAGAAGGAAAAAAACCCAGACTTGCAAGCTTTCCTAAAATAGTCTCTGACCAGATGGTATGAATGTTGTCCAGAAATTGCAGTGGAGTCAACCTATGTGGGAAGATGTTGATCTTCAGCCAATGGTTTAAGGAGGCAGTGCATACCTTGGCTTCCACCCTGACGATGCCAGTCTCAAGACAGAGTAATGCATTTTGACACATCTGGGGACTTGCATGGCCACTCTTAGGAATTTTGTTTGCACATGCTCAAGTTGACAAAAATCCGTAGGGGGTAGTGCCTCTCCATTTGCTGGTATGGATGTGAACTGGGAAAATAAGGTTTATTTTGATTTGTGGTTTGTGGTGTGCCCAGTTTGCAAATCACAAACTGTCAAAAAGTTTTAGCAGTCAAATGAACTGGTTCAATTCATGACATTTGTGATGTGGTAGAATGCCCCCTGGCAAGCTAGAGAAAACAAACTTGCAGGGAATCTCCAGCTGACTCTCCTCTACCTGTCCTCCAAGTCCAGTGAGGGCATTTATGGAATCTGAGTTACAAACCCCTCCATCCTCCACCATTTCCAATGGATTAATGTCAAACCAGAGAATCTCTCAGTAGAAACTGAAAGTAGGAGGGCCAGTGAAATGTACCCAAAAGAACCAGCACCACTGTGGCAGGGCAAACTCAAGTAGACTAAGGTCCAACCAGAGAATATCTGAGGTAGAAACAGAAGGGGAGGGCATTTTGCAAGCCCAGAAGAACCAGAACAATGTACTAGTGCCCAGAAGGGGGATGAACTAAAACAAATATATTTATGTATTTAATTGATTAACTATATTTGTATACCACCCTCCCCTGAGGCTCAGAGTGGTTCACATGGAACATAAACAGTACATGGAAGTTTGTTTCTACATAATATATAAAATGGACTACAACAATAATATTGATGACAACCCAGCCCAAACTTCCATACCAGTTGGGCAAAAGGGCACATGAAGATGTTGAATAAAATAGGAGAGAGGACGGCTCCCTGTGGGACTCCATGAGTAAGTTGTTGGAGGTTTGATGTTCTCTCTCCTACTTCTATCCTCTGACCGTGATCCCAGATGAAGGAGATAAGCCATTGAAGGGCTGTCCCCCATATTCTGGCATTGGTGAGGTGGTGAAGTAAAACCTTGTGGTTGTCTGTGACGAATTCTGCTGAGAGATCTAGTAGTATCAGTAGCGCCGACCTACCTCGGTCCAGCTGGCAATGGAGGTCATCCATCAGGACAACTAGTCATGTCTCTATCCTATGGATGGTCTGGAAACCTGACTAAGATGGGTCTAGGACTGAAACTTCTTCTAGGAATGCTGATATTTGATCTGTGGCAGCTTTTTCACAATTTTTTACAGAAATGCTGTGAGACATGTTGATAGTTGGGCTCTTGTGGGTCTAAAGATTTTGTTTCAGTAGTGGGCGTACCACTGCCTCTTTTAGTCCCTATGTCAGGATTGTCTATTGGAAACAATGGGAGAGGCTTGAAGGTCCACTAGAGATAATGGGAGGCAGGAATGCCAACTGACTTGCATAGGCTCCACTGAAATATATCACTACACAAAATAGTTGCAATGAAAATGTGGAGTAGATTTTCAGTTAATGTCTCTGGACCCAGATAAACTACTTGAAGACTGGAATAACAGGTCCCACAATGAAAGTCCCCAGAAGCAGAATGAGTGTTCTTTGATTGGAATAACAGCCTGCTCACACACAAGTGAGAGCCTCTGAGAATAGCAGAAGAGTTCTATGGCTGGAATGTCAGCCTCCCATCCCCCAGAATGATAGTCAGTAGGAGTCACAGCTAGGCATGTGCAGAAAAAATAAAATAAATTCAAACTGTTTCAGGTTCAGCATAACCCAATTCATACCAGTTTAGAGCCATTCAAATCAGGTGATTGGGATGTGGGGTCAGCCAAATAAATTTGGATGATTCAGAAGCGATTTGACTGTTAAAGTCAATGGTGCCATTAAAGTCAAATGTTCCATATTTCTGTCTTCTCCGCAGCCTGGGAGAGTGGAAGTTTGAGTTAGAGGCTCCAAGCTCTCAGTGTAGCTTGAGGACCCTTTTCTCTAAAGATCCCCAATGTTTCAAGGAAATTGGATAAGGGGGTCAAATTCTAGGAGCACTCAAAATGGATGCCTCTTTCTGGCCTTATTGTATTAAATGGAGCAAGATTAGTATAAGAAGAGTTCATTCTTATATGCTGCTTTTCTCTACCAGAAGGAGTCTCAAAGCAGCTTACAATCGCTTTCCCTTTTCTCTCCCCACAACAGACACCCTGTGAGGTAGGTGAGGCTGAGAGAACCATGATATTACTGTTCGATCAGAACAGCTTTATCAGTGCTGTGGCAAGCCCAAGGTCACCCAGCTGGTTGCATGTGGGAGAGCGGGGAATCAAACCCCACTTGCCAGATTAGGAGTCTGTGTTCCTAACCGCTACATGTGGAGGGCATGTGGAGCCTGAGAAAGGGGCACAGAGCAATAATGGCTTCCCTATGGCCATTCCTGCTAAAGAAAACAGCATGGAAGGGGAGGCAGAGGCTTCTCTCCCTCTTGTTGCACTTGTTGCACTTGCCACACCAAGCAGCAGAGCAGTTTGCAAGGGAACCTGTCTTCTACAGCACCAGATTAGTCAGTCCTTGAGTAGTTTTTTACCTACATCCTAAAACATGATTCCTATCATCTTAAGGCAGAATGTTTACAATGTGCTTGTGTCAAAGGGGGGGAAATCTTCAGATGGGTGAAATATTTGTCTAGCCTAATGCATAGGTTTCAAAAGACTTCAGCCATTCTAGGTATACTAGCACTAACCGTACCCTTTCTGCTGATCTGCCAAAGCCCTGAAAGGCTGGCTTTTCAAGATACTCTGTCACCACCACAAGTGTGACATCCTCAGTTTGCTGTATCACCCTTCCCTTGCTGGCTCTGAGCTCCCTTATCTGTTCAGGCCAGGGCAGCCCTGCTCCCACTATCAGCAATCAGTGGATTACCAGGAGCTTATCAGTTTATTAGGGGACAAAAGACACTTAGCAGGAGGATTCAGAGACAGTGTGGGAAACAGATAAGGAATACTGCTGCTTCATAGACAACTGTGCAGGGCACATCACAGGCTATGGGACCATGCTTAAAAAAAAAAAACACCCTGAATACATTGAAATAAATCAGGGAGAATTATAGCTCTCATGAAAATCCAATAGAGCATGATAGACACCAGGCTGCCCCCAACAGCTCAGCCAATGGATCTCACCCCTCCTCTGGCTGTAAATGTGATTTGTCCCAATCCTCTTTTCCTCATACAGTTGATGCCAAGTCATTTTAGAGCAGACCATTAGTACACATTGCCATTTCCATGTGGAAATAGCTAACCCAATTCACCATTTATATTCTGGCCACTCTTGGTAAGTGGGGGGTGGGACAGTATTTTCCCTGAACACATTATGGGTGGAAAGACATTATCTGATTAAAACAGTCTATCTAGAGCAAAATGGGGATGAGATGTGGAAAAGTTGCTCCCCGCAGCTAATTGTGCTCCCATTCGACACCTCCTTCATATTGGAACTTTGTTTCAAGTACCCAAATGCATAGTATTTGATAGAGAAAATATAATCTAACACCAGATCTCAGTTTTTGAATACCATTTCCCCCACCAAGACTCTCTCTCTCTCTCTCCTATGATATTTAAAACTTGCATTCATTGGATAATGTTGTGACAATTCTTTAGATTAATTTGGCTCTATATAGCTCCAACAGTAATCCTTTCATCAGCATCAGCAAAGGGGGAATCTGGAAATAGGATTCAGGCCAAATCAAAGAAATTTTTGTATTCTGATTCAGGGCTTTCAGATTTGCTAAATTAGACATTTGCTAACAATTTTCCAATATAATTTTGGCTGAAAAATAAATGTAAATTAGAATTTTGATAATTACCCTGAGTCCTTACAATTGGGAACTGTCATATTATTGTTCGTTTGTTCATTTGTAAGTTATAATTAGTGATTTTATAATTTATTATTCAATATTTATATAACCTTTATTTCTGTTACAAAGTATATGGTACCAGCTCAAACTGGTGCATTTTATCACAATTTTACTTGTTTTTCAGTCAAAAAACGACTGCTTTTCAGTCAAAGTGGCTCACAGCAATTAAAATTCAATACAAATAATAATTAAAATGCAATACAAAATATTGCTGGGGGGCACAGCACACAAATCAGAATGAAACACAGAAAATGGAATTCATTAAAAGTTCCTTGAAATAGCAAATGAGAGCTTGCAAATTAGCAAACTAGGAAGTCAAAATAAATTCTGTCTCTCAGAAACTATCCACTAAGTTATGTAACACTTCACTGAGTTAACCAAACACTTCAAAAGCTGAGGATTTTAATAGGCTGGGAGTCTGAAGTATTGCAAGTGGAAGAAAAACAGTTTTGGGCCATGTTTCCCTTCTGATCCCCAGAAACTAGATTCTGGAGGATGTGAGATCCACATGAGATGAGCCATGGTAGGGAGGGCTGCAGAAGGGAAGGGCACAAAATCATCCTTATTGCCTTTTCCATAGGGCCTTCTGGAAGGAGGGGAATGTAGCAAAGGTCCAATATGTCTAAAGTGAAATAAAACACATCTGATTAATGAGCTGTCTTAATCCTATTGGTTTTAAATCTAATATTTTGTTGAGCTGTCAAACTTAGTTATGGTCTCGGAGCAGCTCATTCCACCAGTCTGAAGCCCAACGCACCTCTTTGGGGACAGGGAGTGTGTTGGAATGAGCAGAGTGTAATGCTCTTCGGGGGCCATAGTCATACAACTTCAAGTATGGATGTAATGACCCTGCTTTGGAATATGAGTTGGACTGCAACACAACAATGTATCTGTTATTGTTACAGCTGCAGACTTTCTCATCAGCAATAATACTTTCCCCAGTGCTGTATGGAATCCTTTTGCCCTTCTGTCAGCTACCCAAAATATTTTGTGTGTCCCCCAGTCCCCCTGTTGAGGCCCTGCCCAGTATTTAGAATAATAGAATCATAGAATCATAGAATCATAGAGTTGGAAGGGGCCATCCAGTCCAACCCCCTGCTCAACGCAGGATCAGCCCAAAGCATCCTAAGGCATCCAAGAAAAGTGTGTATCCAACCTTGAAGACTGCCAGTGAAGGGGACTCCCACCCCAGCTACAATATGAGCTAACCCAGGTGGCTATGCTGAGAAGTCCTTGTAACTTCTTCCAAAGTTTTTAACAACCGTACCACTTTTTCACCCTATTCTTTGTTCTCTTAATTAAAAATATAATGAAACTCAATTCTGCAGCAATCCATTCTGGCAAGAAATGGCCCTCCCAGGACTCCAAATAGCCAGTCTAATAGGGTTAGAGGCTGTAAAAGCACAACTGAAATTTTTCAGCTTCCCCATGTTAATTATCTTCTCTTCAGAGCAACCTCACTTTGGTTCCGCTAAATGGGATTGAATGGCTGCTCGCGCTGTGAAAGGTAGCTGCACACAAGGACAGGAAGCCAGTCCTGGAAAAAAGCTCCTGTTCTAACTGCCCATATCTACAAGGCTCCAGTTTATCAAATTGGTTGCCTTTTAAGATTTCACAAAATAAAAACGGATTCTTTCCACTGGTGCAGAACGGATATTATCATTGGATGTGAAACAGGCTGAGATTTTGATGTTATCGTAATGAGAGACATAGAGTCAGGTGGGCTAACTGCAAATGCACTTTAAAAAGGTAGAGAGAGATGGGCACAGCAGGTAAATAATGATAATGATCTTCTAACAAGCTTGCATCTTTCAGTATAACTACATTCCAAAAAGACTTTCCTGAACTACTGCAATATATGAGGCTGCCCATCTGCATGCAAAATGTCGGATCCTGTATTACAAAACGGTGTGTAGAGGAACATAATTCCACACCGCATTATTGTGGTAGTTTAAGGATCTACTTTAAGAACTGCTGAGGGATTTATAAATGGTATTTTTTAAATTATTATTTTGGTCCCTCAGTATTATTGTTGACCCTTTTGTTTTTTAGTGTCTCTGGGGATTCCTCTCCATGATGGACAGGAGGCTGTCTTACCCCTGAAAGAAAAAACAGCCACTCAGCTGATCCTATGGGAGTGCTGCTCCAGCATCCAAAATTCTCTTGGGGGAAGGGGGGAATGAAATATTGAAGGGGAAGCACAGCATGGACTAGTTCAGATCTGCCTCAAGAGTGAAATAGTGATGGCTGAGGTCTAGCTCAGAAAAAGAGCAGACAAAGTGAACGGTGGCTCTACCTAGGATGCGGCAGAGTGGCTTGGCTTTATTTCTGACTGGAAATCAAGCCCACTGTATAAGAGATACAGTGGGTGCTAGTGGGCAGTGGGTGGGTGCAGGCGGGCCCTCCCCAGCCACCCCGCCGGCCCGAAGGGAGGGGAGGAAGGAAGGCATGCAGGCACAGAGAAAGGTAGAAGGAGAGGGAGGGAGAGAGAAAGTGACAGAGAGAGATAGAGAGAGAAGGGGAGAAAGGAAAGTAAACAATGTGAGATAGAATGGGAGAGCGGCAGAAGAGAAATGGAAGGATGGGAGCGAGAAAGGAAATTAAGGGATGGGTGGATGGATGGAGAGAAGGAAGGAAAAGGGGAAGAAAGGCAGAAAGACATTAAGAGAGGAAGCGAGAGGAGGAGAAAGAGGCAGAGAGAGAGGCAGAAAGGAGAGAGAGAAATTGAGGAAGGAAGGAAGGAAGGAAGGAAGGAAGGAAGGAAGGAAGGAAGGAAGGAAGGAAGGAAGGAAGGAAGGAAGGAAGGAAGGAAGGAAGGAAGGAAGGAAGGAAGGAAGGTGCAATGTAAAGGGAGGGGTGAGGAGGGGTTGGGTCTGCTGGGATGGAGACAGTGGTGAGTAGTGGGGGGGCGGGGGGAATAGTACAGGGTACAGATGGGTGGTTGGGTGGGTGTTTGGGGAGGAGCGGCAGCGATGGGCGGGCATGGGGTTCATGGGGGAGGTGGATGGGCACAGAAAGGGTTCGCCCGGCCCGGGAAGGAGAGCTGCCGCATCAGTGACGCAAGTGGAGTGCTCCCCGGGTCCTCAGGAGGCGATGAGATTGTGGGGGAGGGGAAGGGCCATGGGAGGGTTCCCCTGGCCCAGGAAGCACAGCCGCCGCTTCAGCAACATATGTGGCATGCTCCCCGTGTCTGCAGGAGGGGGAAAGATCATGGGGGATGGGGAGGGAGGTGGGAGGATTCCCTTGGCACAGGAAGCACAGCCGCTGCATAAGCGACACATGCAGCGTGCTCCCCAGGTTCGCAGGAGGGAGTGGGATAGTGGGGGAGGGCTGCGGGAAGTTTTCCCCGGCCCAGGAAGCACTGCCGCTGTGTCAGCGATGCACACGGCGTGCTCCCCATGACTACAGGAGGGGAGGGGATCATCGGGGAGGGGTCAGGAGGGTTCCTCTGGGCTGGGGGGCCATGACCTACCATGTAGCCTACAGCACCCGGTATTCCCAAGCGGTCTCCCATCCAAGTACTAACCAGACCCGACCCTGCTTAGCTTCCGAGATCAGACGAGATCGGGCGTGTTCAGGGTGGTATGGCCGTAGGCTGACTGTATGTCTGTGGCCTTTTACCACAGAATTTTAGGCTTACCGAATTTGGTAACCTATTTGACTCTATGTGCCGAGCTGAGTCTACCCACTATCGAATCACGTGCTTGGATTTTATATATACTGGCTCCATTTTTTCTTTAGCCCTCCGCCAAATAGTCTCCTTGCACCATCTGACCATTATACTTCAAAATGGTCTCAGGCCATTGCCTCTAAAGTTAAATCCGTAGGCATTGACCTTGATTCTTTAGCTAACACTGGAGAGGATCATATTTTCCAAACTATCCAAAGAAGAATCCAGGATATTGATCTCCAGATAATTTATGCTGGTGCAGGGGGACCGTGCTCCCCATGAGCTTTTGGTCTATCCTATACCCCAAACACTATGGTACACCTTTTTTCCAACCTTATAAATACTTTCAAACCGCAGAGCGTTTATGTTAGCCAGACTAAACGTATTTCCTTCTGCAATGGTTGAAGGCAGGTATAGGAGAATTTGCAGGTATTGCCATACAGAACCAGACTCAGTTTGCCATATCATTCTGCAATGTGAGTTGTATAACAACAAACGTTCTGACTTGATCTCCCCACTTCTACCCTTCCCTAATGTCTCAGATGGCAGAGCTCTTCAATTGCTGCTTATTGATAATTGCTCGGAGGGGGCAGGTCGGGAGACGCCTCCCGACTCATCAGTCTGATGGCAAGGAGCCAATCACCAGCCACACTGCATGCGGCTGGCTCCTTGCCCCTTGCCCCCTGACTGACAAGCGGAGAGGCCAATCACCAATGTGCCCCCTTGCCCATCACAGTCACGGCCCACCCCTACCCCCCTTAGCCTTTTATTTATACCACTCCCGCGGAGCGGTTACAGATGGAGAATAAAGTACCCCATCTGTTTCTAGTAATGAGCAGACCTTGTACCATTGCTTTAGGATGCTTAGGGCTGATCCTGCATTGAGCAGGGGGTTGGACTAGATGGCCTGTATGGCCCTTTCCAACACTGTGGTCCATTCTGCACAGGTTTAATGTAGCAGGAGTGTGGCAAATTGTAATCGCTACTAATATGCAGTTATGCACAACGTCGTACACAATCTGCCACACTCCTGAAACCGATCAGCAAAAAGCACTTCGTTGTAGCGCTTCCAGGGAAATCCCAAAAACTGGATTCACCCTCTGGAAAGCGCTACACTCTTGCAAACAATCTGAAACAGTTCCGAAAAAGTTCTGTGCATTACCATTGTTGCGGTTTCAGCAAAGTCCCTCCCCCTGGCTCTCTCCTCTGAACTTCCTGGGAAGCGATCGCCATTGTTTTTTTCTTGGAGCGAGCAGAGAGCAATGAACCGTCCAGCCTTCATTCACCCAGCGAGGCTTCTCCAGCTGCAGTCCCTTCACAGAGCTGCTTTAAAGCTCGCTTCAAGTCACCAAGCACAACACCGCCCCGTTTGCAAGTTCCCTTTATTTTCGGCCGAAAATCGCGCCCATGTACGCGGGGGGGGATTTTTTTTTTCACTCGGGGGAGCATGGCAACGATGAATTGGCAGCTCACAGGCTAGCTGCCACCTAGATGGGTCTCTACGTTAGGAGGAAGCAAGGAATCAAGGAATCAAGGCATATCCGTTGCAATGTGTGTTTTTCTTTTTTAAAAAAACATGTTCTTAAAGGCAAAGGGGCTTTTCCGGGGCATGGTAACAACCGCCCATTGGCTGCTCGCTTGATTGACGGCCAGGGGTGGGACAAAGCACGGCAAAAATCGCTTCCTTTCTAGCAATTTTTGCCGAGACCGGAAACGATTGAAACGAAACTGGATTCCACTACAAAGTCAGGTATGCGTTATGCCGAATTCCACTATTTTAAATTCCATTTTTTCTTGTCAGTCAGTCAGTCAGTCAGTCAGTAACCTTTTATTGGCATAAAATGTATAAGACATATAAAAATAGGGTTTAAAATTTCAACAAAATAGTAAAATGGGGTTACATAACCAAACAGATCTTAAAATGATTAAATAAACTATAAAAGATAAAATACAAGGTAGGCAGCGTATTATAAAAGCATCTTAGTTAAAACTCTGGCAACTAAAATGGTTATCTCTGGGTCTTTGTCAGGGAGCAGAAAATTTTTTCTTTCCGAAAGCAATTTGCCACATTGAACCTGGTGCGGAATGGGCCTATGATTCTATTATTCTATGATTTAGCCTGATTTTGGAAAGGGGCAGGCTGATATAGGTGGAACCTTGTGTGTGTGTGTTTGTGTGTTAGTATCCAACCGAGTGACTTGTCAGTAAAAGTCTGTTTGTGTTTGAAATCCTTTTAAAAAATTCAACCATTGTCCAAAACCATAACTAGTTTAAATTGAAGCATCTCAGCCAGGTTTCTTCTTTGTCTACCTGCAGACCTGTGCTGCTAATCTGTTCTTTGAAATCAGCCTGTAAATAAACAAAACTTCTGTGCCATTTATGTAAACATTTTGTCTCAGACCATTCCACACTAGTGAGAGCATTCAGATTTCCACTTTTAAAGGGCCAAGTTTTTTGCTCATTTCCACATTATCCTTTTAAAAAATTCAACCATTGTCCAAAACCATAACTAGTTTAAATTGAAGCATCTCAGCCTCCTTTCCAGACACAGACCCGAATAACCCTCTTTATTTTATTTATTTATTTTTATATGTATACCCCGCTTCTCACAATGATGTCACCTCGAGTGACTGAGCATTTGGGAAATTCCCAGTTACAACAATTTCATCAGTCAAGGTGGAATCTAATTTGAGGCTGAACTTCCAGAAGTACAGGCAGGATTTCGAAGAGGCAGAGGAACTAGAGATCAAATTGCCAACATACGCTGGATCATGGAGAAAGCAAGGGAGTTCCAGAAGAATATCTACTTCTGCTTCATTGACTATGCTAAAGCCTTTGATTGTGCAGAGCACAACAAATTGTGGCAAGTTCTTAAAGAGATGGGAATAATAGAGCATCTTATTTGTCTCTTGAGAAACCTATATGCAGGTCAAGAAGCAACAGTAAGAACCGGGCATGGAATCACTGATTGGTTCAAAATTGAGAAAAGAGTTCAGCAAGGTTGTATACTTTCACCTTGCCTATTTAACTTGTATGCGGAACACATCATGAGAAAGGCTGGGTTAGATGAGTCACAAATTGGGATCAAGATTGCAGGGAGAAATATCAACGACCTCAGATATGCAGATGATACCACTCTAATGGCAGGAAGTGAAGAGGAACTAAAGAGCCTGTTGATGCGGGTGAAGGAGGAAAGTGCAAAAGTTGGCTTGAAGCTCAACATCAAGAAAACGAAGATCACGGCATCCGGCCCTCTCAATTCCTGGCAAATAGATGGGGAAGAAATTGAGATAGTGACAGATTTTATTTTCTCCAAGATCATTGCAGATGGGGACTGCAGCAAAGAAATTAAAAGACGCTTGCTCTTTGGGAGGAAAACTATGGCAAATCTAGACAGCATCCTAAAAAGCAGAGACATCACCCTGCCAATAAAAGTGTGTTTAGTCAAGGCTATTATCTTCCCAGTTGCAATGTATGACTGTGAAAGTTGGACCATAAGGAAGGCCGAGCGTCAAAGAATTGAGGCTTTTGAACTCTGGTGCTGGAGAAGACTCTTGCGAATCTCTTGGACTGCAAGGTGAACAAACTGGTCAGTCCTAAAGGAGATCAGCCCTGACTGCTCCTTAGAAGGCCAGATCCTGAAGATGAAACTTAAATACTTTGGCCACCTCATGAGAAGGAAGGACTCCCTGGAGAAGAGCCTGATGCTGGGAGCGATTGAGGGCAAAAGAAGAAGGGGAAGACAGAGAATGAGCCTTTATTTTTTAAGTGTGTTATTGCGTACTAATAAAAATTTGTGTCAGTCTTCCATGTTGGATTGCTGCAGCATTGTAACATGATAATCAATTTAAAAAAACAAACCTTCCAGTATACCTGGGCAGAAGACGGGAGGCTATTGAGGGTTCAAAATGGAGGAATTAAGGAGTTCAATGAAACGAAAGGTGCAAACAGTCACCATTTTGAGGGGAAAAGGCTTTGGGGGAAAAGGAAGGGAGCAAAGCATCATGGGAGGCTGATTCTGTCCCACTCTGATAAGGAAAGCATATGGCATATTTCAGCATGGGGGGAAAGCCTAAATGTGGAAAGCCTAGAGTCAACTCACAGCACCCAAAGGAAATTCAAAGCAAGGCTAAAACAAGGTATGTCTCCTAATGTAAAGATGGTGTCAGTGATCTTCATATTCTACTTGTGCACTCCAAAATGGCAGCAAGCCCATTTCTATATCCTTGCTGCCTTAGGAACATCAGATAACTGAATCAAGATTTATAATTTAAAACAAATTCAGCTCCAAAAAATCATAGGAGGCTAAGTCGCCTCAGCAGAACAGGCACGTCACACCCTCTGTTTGATTCCTCACTTCTCCTAATTTTTTGTTTATCTAAGAAAACTTCTAAAATTAATTCTGGAATTGTAACATGTGCAGTTTCCCACAGCTTTCTCTTCAATGGTGCTTTCTTCCACCTGTTTCCCAAACATTCTTGATAAAATACTCCAAACAAAGCAACCTCAATGGGATCAAATGTACAATCAAGATATTGTGGAGCCTGTGATTATTGATGCACACTTCGGTACTTCCATATGTCCATGAAACATCACACTACAAGGAATTTAACTCAACTGTCATGACAGGATTGTATTTTTCAGGGTCTTTTAAATCATGCATGTTCTAAATTAATTAATTAATTAATTAATAAACTATAGGAACTGAAAACTGATTTCAGTTGCACATGCACAGTGCGTCAGTGAATAGGAATGCTTGAAAAGCCAGTGGTTTGGCTCATATCCTATCTGTGGGTTACGAAGAGAGAGAAGATTTTTTATTAATCATTTTGACTCTTGGTCAGTCTGTTCATGGCTGTTTGACAGGCTGGTTCGATGCTTTCCTTCCTACTCATTCAGCAGACTGCAACCAGCTTTCCATGCATGTGCAGTCTCAAACAGCCCAAATGATTTCTTCTGTTTGAGAAAGAAAATGGAAATTTTCCCAGAGGCTAGCACTGAGGGTGGTTTCCCTACTCTTGCTAAGGGACAGAGGAACTGGGGTGATCAAGCATAAACATCAGAAGGAATTTTTCCATTGGTCCTTTCCAGCTGAAAGATGGGCATAGCTGCTTACATGAAG
Organism: Paroedura picta; assembly: GCF_049243985.1. Lineage (NCBI taxonomy): Eukaryota > Metazoa > Chordata > Lepidosauria > Squamata > Gekkonidae > Paroedura > Paroedura picta. The sequence goes on along the minus strand of NC_135372.1, from coordinate 95,597,197 downwards.
GAGGAGGAGAAGGAAGTGGAGTTGGTTCTTATATTGCTGCTTTTCTCTAACTGAATGGAGTCTCAAAGCAGCTTGCAGTCACCTTCCCTTTCCTCTTCCCACAACAGACACCCTGTGGGGTGGGTGAGGCTGAGAGAGCCCTGATATCACTGCTCAGTCAGATCAGCTTTATCAGTGTTATGGCGAGCCCAAGGTCCCACAGCTGGTTGCATGCGGAGGAGCGCAGATTCAAACCTAGCTCGCTAGATTAGAAGTCCACGCTCCTAATCACTACACCAAGCTGGCTCTCTACTCTGTAATTCCCCTGGAAACCCAAACCATTTGCTCAGAAACAATCATAGAATCATAGAATCATAGAATCATAGAGTTGGAAGGGGGCATGCAGGCCATCTAGTCCAACCCCCTGCTCAACGCAGGATTAGCCCTAAGCATCCTAAAGCATCCAAGAAAAGTGTGTATCCAACCTTTGCTTGAAGACTGCCAGTGAGGGGGAGCTCACCACCTCCTTAGGCAGCCTATTCCACTGCTGAACTACTCTGAATGTGAAAAATTTTTTCCTGATATCTAGCCTATATCGTTGTACTTGAAGTTTAAACCCATTACTGTGTGTCCTCTCCTCTGCAGCCAGCAGAAACAGTATCCTGCCCTCCTTCAAGTGACAACATTTCAAATACTTAAAGAGGGCTATCATGTCCCCTCTCAACCTCCTTTTCTCCAGGCTGAACATTCCCAAGTCCCTCAACCTATCTTCATAGGGCTTGGTCCCTTGGCCCCAGATCATCCTCGTCGCTCTCCTCTGTACCCTTTCAATTTTATCTATGTCCTTCTTGAAGTGAGGCCTCCAGAACTGCACACAGTACTCCAAGTGTGGTCTGACCAGTGCCGTATACAATGGGACTATGACATCTTGTGATTTTGATGTGATGCCTCTGTTGATACAGCCCAAAATGGCATTTGCCTTTTTTACCGCTGCATCACACTGCCTGCTCATGTTTAGTTTACAATCCACAAGTACCCCAAGGTCTCGTTCACACACAGTGTTACCTAGAAGCGTATCCCCCATCCAGTAGGCATGCTTTTCATTTTTTTGACTCAGATGCAGAACTTTACACTTATCTTTATTAAATTGCATCTTGTTCTCATTTGCCCATTTTTCCATTGTGTTCAGATCTCGTTGAACTCTGTCTCTATCTTCCGGAGTATTTGCCAGTCCTCCCAATTTGGTGTCATCTGCAAACTTGATGAGTAGTCCCTCCACCCCCTCATCTAGATCATTAATAAATATATTAAAAAGTACCGTGCCAAGCACCGAGCCCTGAGGTACCCCGCTACTCACCTCTCTCCAGTCTGATGAAACACCATTGACAACAACTCTTTGAGTGTGGTTCTCTAACCAATTCCCTATCCACCTGACTATCTGAAAATCCAGATTGCAGTCCTTCAATTTATCCATCAGAACATCATGGGGAACCTTGTCAAAAGCTTTACTAAAATCCAAGTAAATGGCATCAACCGAATTTCCCCGATCCAGCAAACCTGTTACTTGGTCAAAAAAGGAAACCAGGTTGGTCTGGCAGGACCTGTTGGAGACAAATCCATGCTGACTTCCTTGGATCACCAAATTGTCCTCCAGATGTTTGCAGATCACTCCCTTTAATATCTGCTCCATTATCTTCCCCACAACAGAGGTCAGACTCACTGGTCTGTAGTTTCCCGGGTCATCCTTCCTCCATTTTTTGAAGATCGGAATAATATTTGCTCTCTTCCAGTCCTCCGGGACATCTCCAGTCCTTAAAGAGGTTCCGAAGATGATGGACAAGGGCTGTGCAAGTTCTCTGGAAAGTTCTTTGAGTACTCTCGAGTGCATTTCATCCGGACCAGGGGACTTGAACTCATCCAATGCAGCTAAATGCCTCTCGACAACCTCTCTATCCATGTTAACCTGCCACCCAGACACTTCCTTTGGCTATGGCCATCTCTAGATGTGCCTAAACACTTTGACCTGTGGGAAAAAACAGATGTAAAATAGGCACTAAGCCTTTCTGCTTTCTCTGCATCTTCCGTTAGAGTTTGTCCATCCGCACCCAACAGTGGGCCTATTGCCTCCTTTTCTTTACGTTTGCTCCTCACATAACTGAAAAATCTTTTCTTGTTACAATGGGCTTCCCTGGCCAATCTTAGCTCACTCTCAGTTTTGGCCTTTCTGATGATTGATCTACAGTGCCTAGTAACCTGTAGGTACTCTTCTTTAGTGAATGCAGAATTCCAGAGAAAAGCTCGAAGAGATAAGAATGCCTTCTTAAATGAACAGTGCAAACAAATAGAAGAAAACAATAGAATGGGGAGGACCAGAGATCTTTTAAAGAAAATTGGAGATATGAAGAGAACGTTTCATGCAAAGTTGGGTATGATAAGGGACCAAAATGGTAGGGACCTCACAGAAGCAGAAGAGATTAAACAAAGGTGGCAAAATTATACAGAACAACTATACAAGAGCGAGCTTAACATCCCTGATGACCACAGTGGGGTAGTTACTGACCTGGAGCCAGACATCCTGGAATGTGAAGTCAAATGGGCCTTAGGAAGTCTGAGCAACAATAAAGTTAGTGGTGGTGACAGCATTCCAGTTGAACTATTCAAAATCTTAAAGGACGATGCAGTAAAAGTGCTACACTCAATATGCCAGCAAATTTGGAAAACTCAACAATGGCCACAGGATTGGAAAAGGTCAGTTTACATTCCAATCCCAAAGAAGGGCAATGCCAAAGAATGTTCAAACTACCGCACCATTGCACTAATTTCTCATGCTAGCAAAGTTATGCTCAAAATCCTACAAGCTAGGCTCCAGCAATATGTAGACCAAGAACTTCCAGAAGTACTGGCAGGATTTCGAAGAGGCAGAGGAACTAGAGATCAAATTGCCAACATACGCTGGATCATGGAGAAAGCTAGGGAGTACCAGAAGAACGTCTACTTCTGCTTCATTGACTGTGCTAAAGCCTTTGATTGTGTGGAGCACAACAAATTGTGGCAAGTTCTTAAAGAGATGGGAATACCAGAGCATCTTATTTGTCTCTTGAGAAATTTATATGCAGGTCAAGAAGCAACAGTGAGAACTGAACATGGAATCACTGACTGGTTCAAAATTGAGAAAGGAGTTTGGCAAGGCTGTATACTGTCGCTTTGCCTATTTAACTTGTATACAGAGCACATCATGAGAAATGCGGGATTAGAGGAGTCACAAATTGTGATCAAGATTGCAGGGAGAAATATCAACAACCTCAGATATGCAGATGATACCACTCTAATGGCAGAAAGTGAAGAGGAACTAAAGAGCCTGTTGATGCGGGTGAAGGAGGAGAGTGCAAAAGTTGGCTTGAAACTCAACATAAAGAAAACAAAGATCATGGCATCCAGCCTTCTCAATTCCTGGCAAATAGATGGGGAAGAAATGGAGATAGTGACAGATTTTGTTTTCCTGGGCTCCAAGATCACTGCAGATGGGGACTGCAGCAAAGAAATTAAAAGACGCTTGCTCCTGGGGAGGAAAGCTATGGCAAATCTAGACAGCATCCTAAAAAGCAGAGACATCACCCTGCCAACAAAAATGCGTTTAGTCAAGGCTATGGTATTCCCAGTTGCAATGTATGGCTGCGAAAGTTGGACCATAAGGAAGGCCGAGCATCAAAGAATTGAGGTTTTTGAACTCTGATGCTGGAGAAGACTCTTGCGAGTCCCTTGGACTGCAAGGCGAACAAACCGGTCAGTCCTAGAGGAGATCAACCCTGACTGCTCTTTAGAAGGCCAGATCCTGAAGATGAAACTCAAATACTTTGGCCACCTCATGAGATGGAAGGACTCCCTGGAGAAGAGCCTAATGCTGGGAGCGATTGAGGGCAAAAGAAGAAGGGGACGACAGAGAATGAGGTGGCTGGATGGAGTCACTGAAGCAGTAGGTGCAAACTTAAATGGACTCCGGGGAATGGTAGAGGACAGGAAGGCCTGGAGGATCATTGTCCATGTGGTCGCGATGGGTCGGACACGACTTCGCACATAACAACAACAACGCTTCTTTAGAGCTCTGTCCTTCCCTCCATTTCCTGAACATTTTCCTTTTCTTTCTTAGTTCCTCTTGAAGTTCTCTGTTCATCCCAATAGGCTTCTTAGAGCTCCTGCAGTGTTTTCGTCTTTCTGGGATAGTCATTGATTGAGCATTCAATAGCTCCTGTTTGAGTAGTGCCCACCCTTCCCATGCTCCCTTCCCTTCCAGCATTCTCGTCCATGGTATGACACTCATCATGTCTCTGAGTTTATTAAAGTTTGCCCTACGAAAATCCAACATCCGCGTCTGGCTACAAGCTTCCTTGGCTCCCCATCTCAAAAGGAATTCTATGAGGACATGGTCACTTCCCCCTAGGGTCCCCACCTCCTTCACCTCATCCACCAACTCTTGCCTGTTGGTCAGTATTAAGTCCAGTATGGCTGAACCTCTTGTGGGTTCATCTACCATTTGATAAATGAAATTGTCAACCAGGCAGGTCAGAAACTTGCATGACTGAGGACGCTTCGCAGAGTTTGTTTCCCAGCACACATCTGGGAAATTGAAGTCACCCATGATGACAAGGTCCTGCCGCTTGGATATTTTCTCAAGCTGCTCACAAAGTGCAGCATCCACATCCTCTCGTTGGTCAGGCGGTCGGTAGCAGACACCAACCACCACACTGTTTGTTTTCCCCTCGCTTATTTTCACCCAGATGCTTTCCATTGTAGATATGCTCTCCTTCACTAGAATTTCCTGACAGGTAAGCCCTTTCCTCACATACATACACATTCTTCCCCAGTTTCGATAAGTGCAGTCCATCAGGTGCTAGTAGGCCTTCCTCAAGAAAGCCTATCCCATGGTCCCAGAAACCAAATTTCTCCTGCCGGCACCAACTACGCAGCCAGTGATTCACCTCCATTATCTTCCTCTCCCGACGCATTCCTCTTCCCTTGACAGGCAAGATTGAAGAGAATACCACTTGTGCCCCCATTTGCTTGAGCTTCCTCCCCAGATCTTGATAGTCTTTTTTAATAGAAGCGATGGTATTCAGGGACATGTCATTCGTTCTCACATGGACCATCACAGTCCTTTCTGCATCCCTTTCTACAGTTGATTCTCATTTAGAATATATCCCCCCCTCCCTGAGTTTAATAGATTCACTATAGATTAATAAGCATTTTAAGACATTAAATATAGGGGTATATTTGGCACCAGGATATGATTTATCAGGTAGATGTACTGGAGTAGATTTAGATAATAGTTTTGTCTGTATGTCTGTGCATGATTTTCATGGGGGGCTAAATCTGTGTTCTGCTATTGAGAATGAGATGTTGTAACAGTCTTGCAGCCGTATGAAATGTGGGCATGGCAGAGAAAGTTGGGGAAGACTACACAAACATTTCTTGGCTTTCCTGACGTGCCCTTTGAGTAACAGAGAATGGGAGTCTCCTATGTGCAGTAGTAATATTTTTACCGTCATGGACCAGCAGAATAAAACATGGATTAGCATGGGTGTTATAAGAATATGAATACAATCTTCCATTAAGAGATATTAAATAAGCAACTGTGCATCACTAAATTAACATTATAGACTCAGTAGACTCCGGCAGCTGCCCAGAATCTAACAACTTTATTCAAAGTTCAGATTCAAGGTTTGGGAGAAAGAAAGGCAGTAGACCATGTCTCAATCTTCCCAGGACCTTATGGAAGGTAGGAGTAATAAATATCTAAGATCATAATAGAAGGAGAAACGCAATACAGGGTATGCCATGCTTCAATCTTCTGCTTCCCTTTTTTGAACTCCTATCCCAGGATTGTGCTCATTTATTCACCTGCTATGCTCCCAATGCTGTTGTGCGAGTTCCCACCCACTCATTACTCTTTGACTTATTACTCTTTGACTCATTACTCTTTGACTCCAGTCTCCATCCCATTGCCAGGGTATTTGCCGACTCCTCAGAACCTGATGATATTTGCACTGTTTGGAGTTCATGCCCACATTGCAGTCATTTCCTCATGCCTGGCAATAGGTGGATGTTGCTGTGTGCCCTTGCCACATCTTCTAAAACCTTTGAGGTTGGTATAGGCACTAGGAAAAGCACAGGGGACTACGGGAAACCTGTACAAGGTGCTTGCCTGTTTGTGTGTGTGTGTGTGTGTTTATAACGCACTGGCTATTCCTAATGATTTTAATGGAGTTCTGGATATTCAGAAAATTCAGATTTCTAAATTTCAGATTTGAAGAGTCCAAATTCTAAATCTAAATTCCCAATCCAGATTTTGGTGCTAATGGCCATTGCTAGTTATTGGTTTACATGAATTATACTTTGTGGTATGCTGTGTACATGAGTGATTTTTTCTTGGGGGGGGGGAGATTAAAACATGATATAAAACTTTAAGTGGATAAACAAATCTACTTACACTTAAGATTGCAATATTACAGTATTTGTTTCCTTAGAAGTAAATCACACACAATGGTCCTTATAATAGGAGAATTTTCATTGCCCTAGTTAGCTGTTATCAATTCACTCCCAAATCTAACCATGAAAACCTGACCAAGGCAGATTTCATGCTTTCAGTGGTCAGGTATACATGTTGCTATCAGACCAAATTGGCATTTGATGTTGGTGAAAAGGTACTAAATAATCCTTAGCTTATTGATCCAAGGTCACCCATGCCTAGAATTGATCGATAGGAAAGGACAGCTGAGTGATTCTATAATAAAGTGCCTCCATCTTACTGGATTTGGAAGAGAGTGACAGAACGAGAGATTAAATTCTCCTGCCATCGACAGCTCATCAAGCCAAAGATGTATTAGTGGAGAAAAATTACACTTTCTGAGCATTGATAGGAAGAATCGAGCAGTCAGGGGCAGCTTGTGCTACTTAGAGTAAATCTTAGCAAATCCAGGGTCACTAGGCATTTTGTGTCTTAAAGCCTGGCCGGTGGGTGCTCAGAGATATGTCACAAATGCAGAATTTGTATTTGACATAGGATTTGGTATCCTGAGAGGCTCAGGTTTTATTACTGCCACCCCACCCCCCTCAAACAAGCAGGGAAAGCTTCCAGCCCTGATGACTACAGAGGTGAGCAATGACTAGTGACATTCCAGAAGGCAGGGATGGGGGCATTGTTTTGGGGTGCCATAAAGCAAAGGCACTTCTGTCCTTAACTATAAACTTATTATTGATGAGGAAAAAACATGCACAGGATTCAGACAAAAACTGTTAAAAAATACTTTTCTGTGTCCAGTTTGATTGGATCTTGGCCTATTCTAATGTTCCTTGAGATAATGCTGGCAAATTATATTTAAAAAAATAGAAAGCAATCTATCTTCCCAACTTCCGGAAAGCTGCTAGAAAACAACTGATAAAATTGTAGCAAAACACAACATTGTGAACTGCCAGTAACTAGGATTGCTATGCTCTTCTGCCTTTGCAAAGCTGATTTGCTGGTAAAGCTGTCCTGCTGACGGCAGCCCATTGAGGACTCTAACAGTACTGGAGCTACCAGCCATTCTTCTCTAATCAGTGTAACTGCAGACCAAACACCTATACATGAATAATAAATAATAAATAAGCAGGGCCGCATGAAGACTCAGGTCCTACAAGGGACAGGTAAGTGCTGACTCAGTGGTTACACTATATTCCCAAGTGGGGCAGCCAATATGTGGAGCATGGACATTTATGACTGAGAAGCTGTGGATTTTGTGAGAACATCATATGCAGAGCTTTGGAGTCCATTTATTTTTTGGTATTACTACTGAACCTCATGCATATCAGCCCTTATCTGTCTGGTCTCTCCAAGAGGGAGAAATGCCAGGATGGATTCCATTCATAGTGTATGGCCAGCCACCAGTGGCATCTGCAACATGGCCAGAGTGCCTCTCACTGTTCTGCTCTGCTCACTTGCTCTTGCTCTAGTGTGGCTCCTGCCCTGTTGCAAGCTGTTTAACAGATAGTTGTTTGACAAGCAGTTGTACCTGTCATGTACATATAGTGGCAGGGACTATTCTAGCTGCAATTACGACTACCTGTCACCTCGCCTTTCAAAGGCACAGGTGCTTGCTCGGCAAAGATGCCTGGCAATCCCACTTATTTGCTTTATTTTCAGAAGTCTATTCCTGATATTGTTCAATAAATATTTAGAGTTTTTCACTGTGATGTGTCTGTTTTTTTAATGAGATTATGTAGATAAGAATCTGTACCCATCCCCTGCTCATTACTAATCGCCTTTGTCTTCAGAAAGGTACTGACAAGGGGAGACTACTTCCTTCCAGGTGGGAAAACGGTCTGCGGAGTGGTAGCTACATGTCTCCTGCTGTATGGATTAAAGTTGTCCCTCCAGCAGAGGATACTGTGTTGCCTTTGCTCCTTCAGTTGATTGGTTTCCTAGCCAGAATAAGACAGCTTTACAATAATGATTAAACTGAATGTTCCTGAATGTTGTTAACATTTTTGATTTGAACTTTTACCAGAGCAAAATTCTAGTGAGCTTTCTTTCCCCCTATAACATACTTTATGTCCTTGTAAAGGAAAAATATGATTAAAATAGCAAAACTATGCAATGTTCAGACTAGTTTAAAAGATGTATAATTGAAGAGAGTTGAAAGATTTGGTCCGTGATATTTTTTGATGTGTAGAAAAAAAGTGTTATAACTGTTCCCACCACTATCATCGCTGGAGATTAACCAGTTGGTTCTTAAAAAAATAAATAAAGGGAAATATTTGCCAGACAACTGTAAGGGGTGAGGAAATCAGTGATCTTCTATCCAGCAGAAATTCAGAATCATCCCCTGCCCACCCCGTCTTGGGGCAATTACTTCTATTGCTCAGCTACAAGACCGATATTATAAAGTGCTTTTCCCTTTAGCCTAACTGTAAAGAGAAATTGGCATCAATGCCCCTGTGGGCACTTAGAAATGGCAGAGTCCAGCTTGTCGGAGCCTCGAGGGTTTTATGACCCATTCCAGCACCTATATCACCGTGACACTTACATAATTACATATTGGAGCAGAGAGGATGAAGCATCCGGTACCTCCTAAACATGTCAACATGATTTGAGGGGTTTGGGCTCAGCTGGACTTTTTAAGTCATTTGATTTCAGACTCCAATGAAGCGGGCGTTTGCAGGATCAATACTTGCAAGGCCTTAAGAAGTATGCAGAAATGCAAGAGGTTCATTGGAGTGGTGCATTAAAGAAATTAATGCTTTTTACTTGCGATTAAGGGCTGTTTCTTCTCCAAGTCCATTTCACAGGCAGGAAATGTGATTTCTGAACATCCACCCACACCAGGAAATGGGTTTATAAACAGACAGAGAGGCAAATACACAAGGCAGCAAAAAATGCTAAGAAGTCAATGGTTCTATTTATTATATTGCATTCTAATTTAGCTCTCCAAATGCTTAGTATAACAAAGCTGTTTTAATTACAGCCAAATGAATTTGGAGATTTATTCTCATCTATCCTGAATTTGTTTGCAAAAATTCAAATTTATCCTCAGCATATTTTGTATTTTTACAGCTTTCTAAATTATGCATGACATTGGATTTAGAAAATGTAGAAAGAGTATAAAGCACTAAATATGGCAATTTACTGTGTTTTTTAAAATGAATCAGGAAAATGATTTAAGATTTTAAAGTAAAACTCCTAAAATTAAATTTTAAAATAAAAAGGCAGATGTGAAGTTTGTGTGTGTGTATGTGAGAGAGAGAGAAAGAGAGAAAGCAATGTCTAAAAAGGGAGTGACTATTTGTGTTGTGCAGTCAGAAATTTCCTAATGGCACAAAAGAACATTAGGAAGAAACATGCATTTTTGACAATCAACGTGTAAATCAGTTTCTTCCTATCAAAATAGAAAAAAATGATGCAAAGGTTAGGATTCCAACAGATTCATCCCAAGACTGAGATTTATCTGTCAACACAGGAATTAGATGCCACCAACTAGTTGAGAATGCTGCATCTTGGATGCAATCTGATTCCTGGTTCTTACATTCTTGTATTCTCCAGTTTTAAAAATTGTCCTCATGTCTCAAGGTTGCCAACACTTACACATGAAGTATCATAACTGAGTAACAACCATGTGTTAGGAGCCTCTGACTTGATGTTTGCCAAGCCTATGTGAGGGATATAGCAAATGAGCAAGAAAATATTGATCTTATCTCATAAATACAAAAACCACAGGGCAGGTAATGATATTAACGTTAGCAGGCACTAGTTTTAGAACATGTTGAACAGGTGGTTTTCCCAGAGATATTTATTAATTTCTTATTTGTGTGCTTTTAACTACCTCATTGTGATTTCACAACTATTTGTTATTTGTAAATTCTCAATTTACAGCTGGCAATTCATGTGTTTGTAATGTGATCTTTGTATTAAATACATGCTGTGTTCATGTGACTTTGGGTTTATGTTTCCAGAATCACAAGAATAGAAACAATGCTTCAGGTCCACTTTTTGTTAACAATTATCGAAGCAAATAAATAAGGGCTAAATTCTGAAAATGTGAGCTGTTTTTTTCTTTCAATTAAAAAAAGAGAAAATTCTCTGATTTGATTAATATGTTAAAAAGGGCCGAACAAGGCAAGATTCAGGAGATCTGTGATTGGATATCCCATTGTCTTTAAACCCTTTCCTCTTATGCAATTTGTCAGATAGAAATTACACTGTTTGAGTACTAGCCCTAAGTGGTAAAACATGAATGTTGCCAGTCAGACTATCTGGCTCATCCTTAGCTAGTGTTATGGAGTGCTTCTGTCCCTATGACAGTTATCAGATGTCCCATTGGAGTGGTTTGGCTATTAAGCCACCAGGAAAAGTCTCAGTGGGCCAGTGGCCAGATGATTCCATCTTGCAGTAGGACCACCCTGGCCCCGAGCAAGAAAGGTCATTGCCCTATGCCAGGCAGGAAAGGAAGTGGACAGCCAATCCCTCATGTTGGGGGTGGAGAAAGGAGGCATACAGTTGAACTCCATATGGTAAATGAGATTCCTGGCAAAATAGTGCATGACATGAGACTGGCAGTGGGTCTCTTCCTGCCATCCCCTAGGGGGGATGGGCAGGCCAGGGAGTGGGGCCCTTTTTCTGAGCCATTTTTTCATCCCAGTATGCCCCAGCCCCCATGGTGACTTTTAGTCATTTTCATAGTAGCAGTAACCATGACTGGGTCTTACTGTGGTCTTCTTTCAGTGAACGCTGAATATTCATTCCAATCTCCCTGCCTACTTTGGGCTGAGAGGTTTTCTAGAGTATGAACTCTGTGGTCACTTTTTTCTGTTCTTTTTCTTCCCTCCTTTTGTCAGGATGCCCCCCCCCAGCAGCCCCTCACAGAGCCTTCTCCCAGGTGAGATAATCCCTCTCCCAGGTGGGTTGGAAACGTGGGGGCTTGACCAAGGAAAGGAGAGCAGCCCTGCTGCACTCCTGACTCCATGGCAGCCTGCAGGGCAGGTGGGCAATACTCTAGACAGACCCACAGGGAACTTATCTGAGATTGAGAGCAAAGAGCTGGAGCAGCAGGTGGGGCCAGGTTCTGAGCATGCAAGAGCAGGAGAAACCCCAGAAGGCAGACAGAGGGGAAAAGAGATAAATGCCAGGAGGGAAGACACAGGGAGGGGGAGTAAAAAGCCCAGGGACTAGTCTACTGTGAACTTACCTCATGATACCCTTGTAGGAAGAATCTGACCAGGAAGCAGTAGGAGCCAGGAACGACAAGGCTGGATTCTAGCCGAGAAGAGACGAGAAGCTGTTAGGAGGGGCAGGGTTAAAGTAACCAGGTGACTGAGAGAGGAAGCAGAGTTGGGATAGGAAAAGGGTATAAAAAGGAAGCAGGTAAGAGGTGGAGGTGGTAGGAAAAGGTTGAAGAAGAAAGGAAGATCAAGGAACAGTGAAGAAGAAGTGCAATAGAGACTTGAGAAAGGAGTCTTGTGAGTCTTCTAGGCCGCTGCCAATCCAGAATGGCCAGTGCTGTGGAGGGCAGAAGGGTCAGCAGTTGGGAAAAGAAAGATTCCCAGAAGATATCCAGTGACTCTGATAGCTCAGGCTCTGGCTCTTCGGAGAGGTCAACTGGGAGCATGATAGAGACCCCTGAATTGGCTCCTTCTGCACCACCTGTTGTATCTATGCAAGCTCCATTAAATCTCCAGAGTGATGCCAAACCTTTGTGGTAGTGAGGCCAGTGGGCTGGGACAGGCTACTCTGGGGTATACTGAAAAACCTTACACTCGTCTTTTCTAGGATAAATCTTCTTCCAAAAGCTTTTCTTTTTGCAGTAGTGATGTTCAGACCTGTATCATCTCAGTAGATAATGGCCATTTTCACAGCGGCAGCAAGGATTCTTGGCAGGTATTGCAGTGTTTAGTCATGATGTTTGTTTCCCCTTTGGGTTTGGTCTGTCTGATTATTAGTTTGCTTCGGGATCCTCTCTAGGGATCTTTTCTCCCACTGTTTCATTGCCACACTGATTTCTGAAGCTCTTTTAAGGTCTGATGTGACTAAGAGGTAGTATAGAAGAGAAATCCCCTGTGCCTGGTGCTCTTGTACAACATCATCTGAAATACACAGCAAGAGAATAAAGATTATGCTTATGTTCTGCGTCTAACACAGTGAAAACCTTGTCTTTAAACATGGTTTAAATTTAAATTTTTGCACAATTATGGAGAACTTTATTTCATGATTATTCAGTAACTAGATTTAAAGCCCATTTTACCCTGAGATAAAATGGGCACTAGTGGGGGGAAAGGCAGGGGCGCGGGGAATGTCTGGCCAGGCGGTGGCTGTTGTGGGGCGTCTGCAGTGGGGTGGTGAGTGCAGGATTCGAGCCGGGTGTCGGGACGACCGCGGGGACGGAGAGTGGGCGTCGGAGGCGGCAGGCGGCCTACCTAGAGCTGATGAAGTTGTCAGTTTGGTGCAGTGGTTAGGAGTGTGGACTTCTTTTTTTTTTTTTGTAGTTTTATTATTTATTATTATATAAAGCATTTACAGAAAAATTAAGAAAAAAGCGACCAGCTGATGTGGTTTTAACATACTTATTCAGTTCCCATCACATATTATTCCTAATCTAGAAGTTTTTACCATTTTTCTTAGCAAAGTGATTGTTAATACATATGAGAATATGATCTGTTATAAGAATATATTCTGTTATTATCTTAAATGATATAAGGTCAGTCCCCTTCATAAATTGGCCCTGACCTAGGAGTTACTGCTGCCGTCTTGTTAATACCTATGAAGTATAGTTTGTCATCCTCTTTTAGCATACATATTAACATACATATTCAATTCCCATCACATATTGATCCTGATCTAGGAGTTATTACCATCTTTCTTAGCAGAGTAGTTGTTAATACATATGAGAGTATAATCTATTAAAAGGATATATTCTATTATTGTCTTAGATGATATAAAGTCAGTTCCCTTCATATATTGGTCCTGTCCTAAAAGTTACTGCTGTTGTCTTTCCCACAGGAAACCAGGAGAATACTCCATTGTTCAACTCATCCTTCAGGTGGTCGCAGAAAATGAAATTGTGTTTTTTTCCATAGTAGAATGTTTCTGATTGTCCTTCTGTCAGTGCCAAAGAAGTCTCTTACTTGATTCTTGCTTGCAGTCGCCTTTGAGTAGGCTCTGTATACTTTATCAATCTGGATCTCTTCCTCTGGTCGCACAGGAATATCTCCTGATAGCTTCCTGGGTGCTGTCGCTTTTGAATAGACTCTTTTTATTTTGCTGATCCAAATCACTTCCTGCTCTGAATAGATTTCCAGGTTTTCGGTGCTTTCCTTCCTTGAATCTGTTTTCCCAGGTTATTCAAAGGTACTTTGGGTTTTTACATCCCTCGCTCTCTCCCCCTCCGCTCTCTCCAGACCGTCGGCTCCGTCCAAAAGCTCCCCCTTAATCCCACGGATTTCCTTTTCCAGCTTATTGACTGCTTTCAGTATCTTTGAGTTCCCTTCGCATAACAAATGGAAAAGCTGTGCCTTAGTTAATTCCTCCATAGTTCTAGGCAGTCACAAATTATAAACAGAAAGTCTTGTGAGGTCTCACGGGAGCACGAGCGATCCCAAATTATCAGTTTGTCGATCTCCGTATCAAGTCAACATCCCCCACTGAACTTTCACCGACAACACTTCAAAGCTGTCTCTTTGTTTGGTTAGTGGGTATAATTAGCTGGGAGTCTCTCACTCGACGAAAGAGGGAATTCACTTGTAAATTGGTTGAGGGGGGGGAGAGCTTGTGGGAAAAGAAAGGGAGAAGCCAGAAAGCTTTCAATCCTTACTGTGTAAACTTCAGCTTCTGTCAGCGCTCCTGTCAATCTGGTAAAAGATGGTCTGGGAAGAATGTAGGGTCAGCTGGTCGTTTCAAGCTTAGAAAGTTGTTTGCGACAATGGCGCCATCGTGACCTTGAGCACACGCCGCTGTTGATCCGGGGAGGTCGGTATCCCTACCTCCCCATGGATCTGTAGGACCCTCAGGGTGCCGTTCCCGGTTCCTGGGGCGACCGGCGAGCAGATTTGCGTATCTGCTCAGGTCAGCCAGGTGCAGATGCTCCTGACCCTCGGCATGGCTTAAGAGCTGAACAGAAGTCCAGCTTTTACGGCGCCATCTCCAGTCGACTCCCAGGAGTGTGGACTTCTAATCTGGCATGCCAGGTTCGATTCTGCGCTCCCCCACATGCAGCCAGCTGGGTGACCTTGGGCTCGCCATGGCACTGATAAAACTGTTCTGATCGGGCAGTGATATCAGGGCTCTCTCAGCCTCACCCACCCCACAGGGTGTCTGTTGTGGGGAGAGGAATGGGAAGGTGACTGTAAGCCGCTTTGAGCCTCCTTCGGGTAGGGAAAAGCGGCATATAAGAACCAACTCTTCTTCTTCTGCTGCTGGTGCTCTGTCGATGATGGGGTGGCGGCGGCGGATGGCTGCGGAGGCCGCTGGCGGCTGCGCGTCCCGGCTGCAAGGCGGCATGTTTTTCGGGCAGCTGCTGGCGGCGGGACGGCGACAGGAGTGCGGGGTGACTGTTGCCAGTGGGGTGGCGCAGGGGTGCAGGCGCAGTCCCCCGCAGCCGGAATGGAGTGGAGTCTTGGTGGTCCAGGGAGGAAGGCGTGGTGGCAGGTGGCTGCGGAGGCCAGTGGCGGGTGCGCAGCCCGGCTGGGAGGCGCCATGTTGTTGAATGGCACAGCTTGTGGCAGGATGGCGACAGGCAGCATCATTGGGCCCTCCTGGTCGTCGGGACCAGCGGCGAGTGGCGCAGGCAACAGTCGGGGAGGTAATGGCGGCAGCGGGCAGTGGGACGCAGGTGTAGTGGGAGGTGGGGGGCTCGGGAGGCAGCACGCGGCTCCCGCATCGTCAGGCGGCATGTGAAGGCGGCCAGCGATGTTGTTTGGCGCCAATGGCCATGGTCCCCGGGGGTGGGAAAGGAGCAGGGCCGCCACGTCTTCGATGCAGCATCCCTGCTCTTTTCCGAAGATGGAGGAGCGGTGGGGCCAGAGGACTTCCAGAGTCCCCGTGCGGCTCCCCATTGGCGGCTTGGCCCTGGATGGACACTCGGAGGGACCAATCAGGAGCCGCTTCGCAGCTCCTGATTGGTTCCTCCGAGTTTTTATCCCGGACAGGGCCCGCCCTAACTCCTCCCCGACAGGGCTTACTCTTTTATTTAGTCTGCGTTGCCCCGCACCGCGGGACGTTTAAAGATGTCTCCATGATTTCAAAGTCCTTTGGAGCCATCAGAACCCTGCTTAATCAACAGTACTGCAGTCACACGGTGCTCACTAAAGCCTGGTTCAAACCTACAGGAGAATGAGATGGCAGAATGGACAGCAGCAGCAAAAGAGCTAGTTTTTATATGTCACTTTTCTTACCAGAAGGGGTCTGAAGGCGGCTTACAATTGCCTTGCCTTCCTCTCCCCTCAACTGTGAGGCAGGTACGACTGAAAGAATGCTGAGAAACTGCTCTGTGACAATAGCTCTAGCAGAACTGTGACTAGCTCAAGATTATCCAGCTGGTGACATGTGGAGGAGCGAGGACTCAAACCCAGCTCACCAGATAAGAAGCCACTGCTCTTAATCACTACACCAAGCTAGCTGTCATCCAACTGCAAGACCACATTTTGAAATAGTCTCCTCTACCTTTCCATCCATCTTTTTTTAAAAGTCAGCAAATAAAAAGTCAGTACAGCAAGCAAAAAGAGGGAGGCAAAACCGTTCAACAAGCTGTGCAGATTTTCTAGTTCTTGAGAAGATTCTTATGTGAAGCTACAGACCTCTGGCTCAGCCCAAAGTGAAGTCCATTCTATCATCTATAGCAGGGATTCCCAATCAGGGGTCTGTGGAAGCTACAGAGGGGCTCTACTGCCTTCCCCTCCTTCCTTGATGAACTCAGCCACAAGATAGGGAACTGGCTACTTCTATTTCTCCCACTCCCAAGCGTGAGTTCTCTTGTGGTTTGAACACCTGGGAATGGAGCGGAGCCTGCATATTTACTCCCAGTTTAAACCACCTCCTATCTCTCCCCCCTCAGGCTGCCTAGAGCCTGCCTACTAACACAGGTGGTCATGTCACTTCTGGTGGGCAAGGTGGGGCCAGCTGGCATCACTTCTGAGGTTCCTTGAAGCCTTAGAAATTATGTTGGAAAGGTTGGAAAAGGCTGATTGATAGGTACTGCTACCTTATTCTCCTACGTGCACTAAAGTGGAGAACTTCACTGGAAACAGTGGCATCACTCTGTTAAAAAAATTCCTGTCTCAGATCAAAATATTTTGTGGCTTGCAAATCCTTACTCTTAAAGAAATGTATAGTGCAATTCTCCCTATGTGGCTGATTGGCAGTTTCCAGGAGCAAGTAATGTGTTGACTAGTTTTTGCCCAAATAGAGGCAAGGTTTGACACCTGTTTGGGGGCATCAAAAGAAATGACACGAGCAACAAGCAGTCTTTGGGAATCCAGGCAGAATGGCTTCTCCAGTTAAAGGCCTAAAGCCTATTGGCTGTGACTACTTCTCTCTTGCTGGTATTATTGTGTCACAAGAAAAGAGAGAAATGTAGATATTCAGGGTTTGATCACTAACTATTGCAAGTTGGTACTGGCTTACAGGAAAGAACAGAGCACAGGTAAGAACCACTTTGAGTTACAGTCAAGTTGCACACTAATCACCTGCATAGCAGATGATGAGCCATAGCTATAGATAAGGGCATGCTACACTTCAGGCTTCACCCTCCTACCCACTTCTCCATAATCTCCTGGTTTGGCTATGACAACCTGCAGCCCTAGCTAGCTCCTAACAGTTGTAGGCACCTAGGTAACAGATAGCTGGCATCAGTGCTGGAATCTGGGAAAGACTAGTCAAAGACTGTTCTCCCCCACCCACCCCCTTCCCCAGTAGCATTAATGCCAGTCTCTCCACTGTTGATACCAGTTCAGTCTCTTGATGCTAGTACATTTCAGTTAGACTTATATTTCTATAAAAGTACAGGAAACAATTTGGGAAGGGGGGTTGCTTATATTTGTGGTAACTAAATATAGATTTACAGATATGAATTGGACAGATTTATTATTGTATATGACAGGGATAAAGCATGCATGCAAATTGTCTATCAGAGTCCTTTCTACACATTCAGCCTATGTTATAGGAAAAGGGCATTATTTTCCAGGTCTCTTGGAAACTCTTCTCAAAACCATTACATGTACTCTATCTCAGGATATGTGTGCTGATCTGAATCCTGCCAGGGTTGCCATGAGGTGTGGAGAAAATTTCCTGTCTCTTTAATAGAGGCTTAATATGCGGAAATGGGCCTTTATCTTCATGCCATGAAGATAAATGATATCATCTGGTAAATAAAATCTCTCTGAGCCGGTATTAAAGTGATAGGACAATTTTACACCCCGGCAGTCATCAACCTTACAGCCTCCATTCCTCCAACTGGTGATATGAAGGCAATGCAACACAGGTCAGCAAGGAGAGGAATCCCCTACCTCAAACTTGGACAGCTGCAAATATCCTTTCCCTCCCCCTCCCCATACACAAAACATATACCTATTGTTTATTGGTTTAATAACCATTCATCCCTCTACACTGGCTAGCTGAGGCAGAGGGTAAATGTGTGCAGGGCAGACAGTGCAGCACATTTCCAAGGAAAACCTTTGAAATAAACTGTCAGAACATAACCATCATATTGGTGCAGTATATTATTATAATATATTATTATTATCTTTAACCGCTCCTCGCGGAGCAGATAAAATAAAAGAGTAAGGGCTCCGTCGGCGGGCCCTATCTGGGATGAGGAAGGGTGCTGGTAGGCCCCTTCCCCCGGACTGACAATCAGAGGGCCCAATAGCCAGGCGCTTCGCGCCTGCCCATTGGGCCCTCCGCTTGTCAGTCTGGCGTGGCTCGCAATTGGTCCCTTGCCCCTGGACTGACCAATCGGGAGGCACAAACCCCCTCCAAGTTAGAACGCATGCGGCCGTCCGACGCCATTACCTGCTTCTCCTTGGACAGGGCAGGTCGTCGTCGGCTGCGGCCACGGCCACCAAGAAGATGCCTCGACGCCGCCCCGCACAGCCAGCAGCGGCCAGCGGCCCCAGCTCCAGGAGTGGCGGCAGCGGTGGGGCTGCAGCGCACCCGTGCCGGAGGCAGCAGTGCCGGCAACGGGGGCAGCAAAGCCGGCAGAGCCGGCAACGGCGGACCGAAGCCGGCAGAAACGGCGGCAGAGCCCGCCACCCCTGCCCCGCCGCATACATCCTCGCCATCCTCGCCTACATTTCCTACAGGTAGGCCGCACCACGTGAGGGGGGGTGGACTAACCGCTAGCACCCACTGTATTTAGAAACCAATAGAAACAGTAAACAAGAAATGTGTAAATATTGGCCCACAAATTACACTGTGTCCCACTATAGGTAAACATGAACCCTAAAGTATAGGAATCCCTAGGAGAGAAGGGGATAGAGATAGGAACTGGTAGAGCAACTAGGTG
The DNA here is from genome assembly GCF_049243985.1 of Paroedura picta. Classification (NCBI taxonomy): domain Eukaryota; kingdom Metazoa; phylum Chordata; class Lepidosauria; order Squamata; family Gekkonidae; genus Paroedura; species Paroedura picta. The sequence goes on along the minus strand of NC_135372.1, from coordinate 95,578,199 downwards.
GTGCAACTGTCTCAAATCTATAGCCCATATCTTTTTGCAATGAACATGTTTAATGATCAAATATACTATGTTCAAATGTATTGGCCAGATATGAGCCAAACAACCAGCCTGTTTGCTTCATACTGAATAGCTGCAAACTCCTCCTGGACAGCCTTGCATTGTGTTTTGCAAAACCATGCATTTGACAAGATGTTGTTGTTCCAAACAATCAGCAGCCATTAGCATTACGAAGAACTAATTAGACAAATATTGAAGAAGTTGTTAAAATACAGCATCTAAAGCTGATTTGTGACACATTTAAGCAGTTGCTTCTTTAAAAAGGGGGGAGACTGGCTAGTAGAACTCAATCAGGTTGTATGACAGTGTGCATGAATGAAAAGTCAATTGTACGGTGCTGCATGATTAGGAAGGAATACAGTGAAGCAACCAGTGAACCACAAATGGGTCAATGAACAGTCAAATCAGCTACTGAAAAGTCAGTTCCCTGCTTGCAGTCAATGAGAAGGATAGTAGCCAAGCCAGCAGATATTCAAGCCTCTCTACATACCATGTACAGAGTGCTTGATGATATTTATTGTTATTATTGTATGTTATTATTGTATGATTATTAATGAAGACTGTTCTATGTATTGTTTATAAGTTTAATGTAAACCGCCCTGAGCCTCCGGGGAGGGCGGTATAGAAATATAATAAATAAAATAAATAATAAAATAAATTTGTTGCTACTGGGAAGCATTTCTCATTACTTTCCTTATGAATCTAGGAAACTCTCCAACAGGGGGGAGGCTGGGATGTCTACCAACTTCTAAGCGTACAACATGCCCCCAGACTACAGTGACTAGTACACATCTTACTGTTCTACTTTGTGATTGCTAATTCTCACATGGTAGCCTGCTTCTTGCATCATTGCAAACTGTTTAATGAGCAGTTCATCATCATCTGTGCTTGTACCATTGATTGTACCTCCTTCAAAATCCCAGGAGCCTTGTGTTACCTGAAATACATGTCAGGAGACACGCATGAAATGGGGAATGGCTAGCGAGAGGTCAAGTAATTTTAGTGAAAGATCTAAATACCTTTGTTTATCAGGTAATTATCCCCTTAAGAACTCATGGCAGACAACAAGTAGTAAAATATTCTGGAAGGTTCATTCTGGAATAGAGGGACAAGCCACTGAAGAAAGGCTTGGTCTTTGAAAACAGGCATAATTATCTAGATACCATTTTGGCTTGACATGCCCTAATCAGCTGTAGACTTTGAACAATAAATAAGAACAGACAAAGGGTAATGGAATCATGAGAATCTTTATTACATCTGGAACGCAATCTGGGTTGGGTTCCTTTCTTCAGTTTTGACTCTTCCTACTGGCTCACCTTCACTTGCTCACACCACAATAGTTGGCAAACCTATTCCTTTCACTTCATTTAGAATTCAGTGCCTGCTGCAGGTCAGTACCATGAACTGCTGGCTTGCCACCTTGCTGGAACGGCGATACGGGGCACAGCCTTGTGCTGGATATGCTCCTTTCTCTTAAACCAGATCCAGAGGGTAGCTGTAGGGGAAGAATTGTCAGGCCCAGTTTGGCTCCCTTGCAAGGTTTCTCAGGGCTCAGTTCTTTCCCATCTGTTCAACATCTTTATGCACCCTCTGGTGCAGAGTTATGGCTTGGTTTGTCATCAGTATGCGGATGACACCCAGCTGTATCTTCTGATGGATGGCCACCCAGACTCTTCCCCGGAACCATTCGCCAATGTTTGGAAACCATGCCTGGGTGGCTTGAGCAAAGTTGCCTGAAACTCAACCCCTCCAAGATGGAGGTCCTGTGGTTGGGTGGTAGGGGGTCAGCTCAGGCAGCGTGTCTTCCCACCCTGGCAGGGACACAACTGGTCATAACGTCACAGGCCAGGAACCTGGGTATGACCTTAGATGCCTCATTAACTCTGGAAACTCAAGAGTCAAAAAAGTAGCCAGCCAGGATTTTTTCCACCTTCACCAGGCTCGGCTACTAGTGCCCTATCAGTCCCCTGAACAACTGGCCACAGTGATCCATGCGTGGGTCACCTCCAGAATAGATTGCCCTTGGGCTTGATCTGGAAATTACAGCTGGTGCAGAATGCAGCTGCTAGGGTCCTCACAGGAACACCTTGGAGGGCCCACATCCAGCTTGTGCTGAGGCAGCTGCATTGGCTTCCAATTGCTGCCTGAATCTGGTTCAAGGTTCGGGTACTTACCTTCAAGGCCCTTTGTGGTCTCGGTCCCACATACCTTAGGGACCGCCTTTCACCCTATCCCCCCCACAGAGCGTTATGTAAATATATTGGTCATACCCAGCCCCAGGGAAGCATGCTTGGCCTCGACCAGGGCCAGGGCCTTCTCAGTCCTGGCCCCTACCTGGTGGAATGAGCTCCCGGAAGGGCCGAGGGCCCTGCCAGATTTATCAGCTTTCCACAGCTTTCCATATCTGCAATACAGAGCGCTTCTGCCAGGCATATGGTTGAGGCCAGCGCACTAAGGAAGAACTGGACCCCCCCCCCTCTTCTTCTTCTTTAACATCTTATTGATGGCTGGAGATCTTATCTCCCATATCCTTCCCCAGAGGTCTTGGCTAGGGGGGATTTTTTAGTTGTTTTAATGCCGCATTGTATCTTGGATCTTTGGATGGATATTGTGTAATTTATATTGTTTTTAGGGGAATTTTATTGGGTTTTTTAAATGTTGTAACCCGCCACGAGCCTCTTGGGAGTGGCAGGCTAAAAAACAAACAAACAAACAAATAATGTGTAGGTTGTTTCACTGCTGAATCTCTTTTTTGTGTGTGGGGGAGAGGGTGAGAGGGAACTACAACTTACTGGCTTCAGCTTTTGTGAGCATGATACCAACATAACATCAATATCAACAAAAAAGAAAACAAGCCATAAAGCCAGAAAAATACATAATGAACTACATTTCAGTGCCCATGCCATTCCATCAGCTGTGATGTTGCTCCCCTTTCTTCATGTTTATTTTATTTCTCAGGTAACATAAACAGACTGCATCATGGTGCTAGGCATTAAGTCTTGGCTGACTCCTCCAAGATCTTCTACCTCTTTGGAATTTATCCCTATAGGTCTGAGTGTTTAACTGATGTTCATATTCATGACCCTGTTCTGAAGGCTCACAGTCTTGAGAAAACCAGTGGACATGTTAAATAGGGTTGCCAGCTTCCTGGTGTAAAATCATCTTGTTCCTTTAACAGAGGCTTGATGGGATGTTATTTCCCAGATGTTGCTATTTATCTCTGCATCTGGAAGCTTTAGCTACCCATTCAGCTGTCCAGGTTTAACAAGTGGAGTTTTGACTTTCAAAAGCTCATGTCTCCAAAACTTTGTTGGTTTCTATGGTGCCATGGATTCAAATCTTGGATAAACTTATTTGAAAGAGTTTGTAGCTTTTTTGGTCTCATTGTTGATTTAATTTTTCATATATTTATTTCAGCTGACCTGTAGACTGAACTATTAAAAAGTGGTACATATAAAAATTAAATATTGCTGAAATAATCTGGAACATCCTCAGGATTCCATTCCACATCTGATCCCATGGGTTGGTTTTATCAAGAATATGTTTTGAAGTTGACTGGACAAATTAATTTTGTCCCACACTGAAGCACCACTTAAATCTAATGACCTAAAGTGACCAGGTTGGCTCAGATACCACATAGGTGCCCAGGCCTGAGGTTTGTGCTCTGCTAAACTAAATTGTTCCGTGTGACTTAAAGAAAAAAAAAAAACACCTGCAAACAAATTGAGTGTTTCTAAGGGCAAATTGGATTTTCAATAGACCTAGATTTAAAGTGCTACAACAGCAAAACAAAATTATTTTAAGGCCCTGTCTTTAGAATACTAATTTATTGAATTCTCCATGTGTATGCTATTGTTTGTGTGTGTGTGTGTGTTTGTGTGTTGAGGGAGGGATGCAGAGAATTTAGAAGGGATTCATTTGCTCAATCTCCAGTAATGTTAGAAGAGACAGAGCTGTAACAATGGAACACAAATGTGACTTCAAAAGCATATAGTGGCAAACATGCAAACTAAGAGTATATGCAGAGTAAAGATTTTGTTATCATTTCAGATCTGAGCTGTGTGGAGGGGATTTTTACCATGATTGTTTATTTTGGGTGAAGACATTACTAGTTCAAAATTCAAATCCATTTGTTTCTGGAGTTTGGAAACACTATTTTTAGTGAAGAATGTATATGAGGATCTGAGGCAATTCTCTATGAATGGTACCAAATTTGTACAGCACTGACTCCTTCCTATAATATAAAGTATGATTTTTCAAACAGATTGAACAAAGGGATTCAATTTTACAGACCTCCAAAATATATAGCTCTTTGTGCAGTCATACTTTCTCACTACTGATTCCCAAAATGGCAGTCAAGCAGTAGCCTAGCAGGGGAGCTCTGACTGGTCATGGCATTAAAAAAAAAAACTGTCTTGATTTTCCTACTCTTACAATGCCTGACTGATAACTTTAAAAAAATCATAGCTTTTTACTGAAAACTGAATTTTCCCTCTGTAGTACACATCCAATCCCTTTTCATAAGTCTAATTAGGCCTCAGTACTCCCGCATTAAAAAATGAATACCAGTTTTCTGGGGATTCCTGTGCTGCAGGGCCAGTAAGGGGACAATTCAGGTCTGTGCCAGAAAAATTTCAGCATGGTGAATTTCAGTGTGGAGACAGACAAATAGCACGATCCTTTACAAATGCTGTTCCAAACTATATCCCTAGTGTGGAAACAGTCCTACTGAATACTATCACCCTGTCTGGTGATATGCTGTATTTGCAGGAATTGAGTAGGACATCTCCAGTCAATAGAAGGTAAGACTGTAGATACATCTAGTTGTTAAATACCTAACAATGGCAATCACCAATACAGATGCTAGCCCTGTATGGCTCTGGTAAGCCTAATCCTGTCAGATCTTGGAAGCTAAGCAGCATCAGTCCGGGCTAGCATTTTGAAGGGTGACCTCCCAGGAATACCTGAGTCATGACGTGGGGGCAGGCAATGGCAGACTAACTCTGAGCATTTCCTTTCTGGCTGCCAGACAATCTTAGGATCTCCTGGCTACATTACAAACAGGCTATATGATAAATAAATATGATAAATAAATAACAAATCTGGACATAAGTGCCTCCTAAAAGAGGTGCCTGTTATTGTGGTTTGTGTGCTCAGGTGGAACTATTTTAATGGTTTTCTATACTGGTTGGTTTACTTTTAAGTAGATCACACTAGTACATTAAGACAAATAGTAATCAGCAGAGAGGTTGTAGGGAAACACCACTGCATTTGCTAAAGATAAACCAGCATCTTAAAACATATTTAAGATTTGGCAGAAGAAATTGTAATACCAAACTCCAGTCTTGATAGCTAAACCAGATGGGAGTCATTTCTGTGACTAGAAATTCCAGTTTTTCTTTTTTGATGCCACCTCTACAGGCATTTTTCATGGCTACACTTTTCCACCTTGTCACTTGAGGGTCCTTGGCCGCTGGAGTACTTCTTGCCACTAGAGGGCCCTTGGGCACCTCTGTTTGAGACTTCACTTTAAACACCTGGGTGTAAACTGCACAGAGCTTTTATTCCAATCCCTGGTCGATTCAGGCCCGGTCCTGTACACAGAATACGATTGCTGTTTTGATTTCGGGCAATTTAAGTTTTCCTTCTGCAGCAAGAAGGATTGATCCAGAATGACCCTACCTTTATTGTGCGATAACTTAGAGCGCTATCAATGCTCAATATTTTAAGATTCGGATCGAGAAAGCAGGCTGTTTTGAATCTGAGCTCTCCTCCGTGGTAGAGAATCCCTGATTGGCCAAAGGTGCCCATGTGACAGGTTTGCCTTAAAGGAGAAGCCCCTAATTTCTCTCAACTTCTGTTGGTCTTGGATTTTTTTCTCACTCCTCTTCCTTTTTCGATCTTCTCCCCCCCCCCCTCCAAGAAAAGAAAGAGGCTCCCTGCTTGGCTCCTCTCCCCCCCTCAAGAAAAGAAAGAAAGAAGCTTGGCTCCCCCCCTCTTAGCTACCCAAACTATGTGCAGAACACTTTCCTGTTTCAATGGGGAGGGTGGGGGAGAGGAAGACCCGAGTTCAAAGTGATCTGAATTCAACAGGATTGACAATGGAATAAACAAAGTAAGTGCAGACTCTGTAAGTGCAGACAAAGTTGCTCTTTGCCCTTAAGAGAAGTTTAGTTTTTCAGTCATCAAATGACATGGTGCAGGAATTCCTTTTCATGCCTAAAGTCCCACCGAAGTTTACTATGTGCTTGCATGAGATTAAGTTATCCTGAATCTCAGGGACAAGCAAGGCATCACTTAAATATAGTCCAGAATCCTCCATATCTTTTAGCTCGAGGTAGACCATGTTTCCTTTTCTGCCCTAGGCACCAATGTGGCTTATGCAGGGCCAGGCCCATGGGGCAGGGAAGAGCTGGGCCTTCCAGGCCTTGCTCATCCCCCACTCTGGGCTGACTATGGTGTTCTGGAAGGGACAGAAAAATCCCCTTAGTGGCTCTGTGGCAGTGTGCCTAGAGCATTTTTTGTTTAGGAACATTGTATTGCTACAGCAAGAGCCTCTTGTGGCGCAGAGTGGTAAGGCAGCTGTCTGAAAGCTTTGCCCGTGAGGCTGGGAGTTCAATCCCAGCAGCCGGCTCAAGGTTGACTCAGCCTTCCATCCTTCCAAGGTCGGTAAAATGAGTACCCAGCTTGCTGGGGGGTAAACGGTCATGACTGGGGAAGGCACTGGCAAACCACCCCGTATTGAGTCTGCCATGAAAACGCTAGAGGGCGTCACCCCAAGGGTCAGACATGACTCAGTGCTTGCACAGGGGATACCTTTACCTTTACCTTTATTGCTACAGCATTCCTAAACAGGAAAAAAACCCATCCCCTGCTACCCCACCCCCCGCATGGTGGAACCTTTCCACCCCAGTTGCATTGTGTGGAGGCAGAAAGCCACCAAAAACAACCCCCCATGGGGACACAGGAAGCAGTGGAGCAAACTGCCCCATTGCAAAGTATTGGTGGCAGCCTGGCATGGCTGCCATCATGTGGAATGCATATATGTGACAACAATTTCTAACCAGCTAATTTGTCAGATCCAAATAATTCTGAGAACCCCTTTTTTCCTCACTTTATTTGCAAACCATTCTTTCCCACTGTATCACCTGAAACCGCCCTGCATTGTAAGAAGGATAGAGGATACAATGGCTGATCTTTTATGACATTTACCACTACTGATGTCAGAAGTAAGACTCTTTAATTCATGTGTTGCCATGATACCTGTCAATCATTCAAGCTCTTCTAAGAGATACCTGTCATTCTGTGTGAGTGTTAGGCTACAGAAACACTGAAACTGGAAACCATCAATTCCTGTGCCTCCACTCCATGAGTTCATTCTGTTTCCCACCTATAACATTCTACAATACACTGATTTCACCTTTTAAATGGAATTTAGGAATATATTTCCCAGTTTGCACTTTTAGCATTCCTGCAGAACTTCCCAGTGCTTCAAGCTACATATTAGAGTTATATGATTCACTACTACTCTTAGATAGTGTCTGGTAGAAGGTAGGGAGAGGAAAGACTATTTAACTCTTTTCCCTCTGGCTGTTCTTCAGCTCGGAAACCATCTTCCCAAAGCTGCTTTTTCACCATACAGGGAAAGATACAGGGAGGCTAGATGGATCCTGTATCTTTCCTCGTGTAAGTAGAAAATTACTTTGCCAAAGGCAATTTCAAGCTGGAAAAGATGAAAGAGGAAAAGCTAAGTAGCTTCACACTCTCTCTTCATATCCTTCTTTTGCTTCCACTCACAACAAGCCTGGGTTGCTCTGGGTTAAAAAAATGCAGAAGGGGGGGGGAATAATGTAATCTGTGTGACATATTTTGAGCCTTAGTTCTCTATTAAAACCAATACCCTTGAAGATGAAATAGTTATATTTGCTGCCCCTGAATATTAAAATACCTGTCTATCTGTATGACCAAAATTTAGCAGCCCTCGGCCTCTGTCAGTGGCTTAAATGCTATGATGTCATAAAATGTCAACAAAAACTCAGAAGAAAACTGTGAGCAATAGAATGTTGACAATAGTACAGCTCAGAACAAAATGAGATAATTCCTTGAAACAGGAGTGGTGAGAAAAGTGTGAGGGAAGAGGTGGGTCAGACAGGAGATAAATTAGGAAGCTCACTGGGAAACAACCACTAAACTCCATCATTCTGTAGATATTTGCTTCCTTTGTCCCAAAGAACAGAGTATCTAGAGATAGACTCATATCATCATTTGATTTCATATTGATTTGAATTAATCCACCAGTCCTATTTTCACCTTGAAGGCACCTTTCTTAACTGTGTGGGTGTGTAGAAGCCTATCTCCTAAGTACCTATTTGTATTACAAGAGGTTACTAACTTACTATTCCGCTGAGAGGCTCTGGCTGTGTTTACAAATACCCAGGAAGACCCTGACTTCTTGTAACAATGAGAGACACATTCAAAGTAACAGCACAAAGCTAATTGGGTGGGAAATCTCCAGATGTCAGTTTAAGTAATGCAAAGTACACAAAAGGCTGGAATTTCTTTCCTAGCAGTGGATTGCAGTGAGAGAGGGGGGGAAATCCCTTTTCTCTACACAGCTGGATAAAATCCTTGTTTCAAAAGAAGTGACAGAGACTGGAATGACAGTTCTTCCTCCTCTTGCCAGTCTCCTACATGAACAGAGTACCAGTCTTTTATTATCTCCCCCCGCCATGTACCAATATAATTAGCATCAAATGTAATTAAAAGCTGATAAATTCACCAGGTGCTAGCTAGTAATATTCTCCCAGACTGTAAGCTGATTCATTCAATTCTTGTTTCTGTCAAGTAGTAATTTTTCCTCCCTGACTTTCTCTCCGACACCCTTATCTGGCCATTGTGTTGTGATCAGATCACTGGATTCACTATTGTGTCATGATTCCATTAGGCCTTAGTGGTATCAGGTTCCACATGGAGAATTTCAGCACCTTTACATTTTTCACAGGCAAGTGTAGCAAGGGAAGCTTCACTCAATTTTGAACCACTAGGAAAGATGGAGCTACCAAAAGTCTGCCTTCTAAGTGCAAGAGAAGAAGAGGTGATGTGTCAAATTTGATTTGATATTTTAGCTTTGATATTTTAAATAGTGATATTTTACCCTCACTGCAAGGCCATGTGTTTCATTTTGATAGCCAGGTGGGCCTGTTGCCTGGTGTGCCAATGCCCAAAAGTGAACACAGCCAGTGAAATTCCGGGAGCAAACAAAACTTTATTCAAATAAAGCAGCCTAACCCAAAGGCCTCTTGTGGTGCAGAGTGGTAAGGCAGTGACATGCTGTCTGAAGCTGTCTGCCCATGAGGTTGGGAGTTCGATCTCAGCAGCCTGCTCAAGGTTGACTCAGCCTTCCATCCTTCTGAGGTTGGTAAAATGAGTACCCAGTTTGCTGGGGGGTAAACGGTAATGACTGGGGAAGGCACTGGCAAACCACCCCGTATTGAGTCTGCCATGAAAACGCTGGAGGGCGTCACCCCAAGGGTCAGATACCTTTACCTTTAACCCAAGGGCAGAGTCTGCACTTACTTTGTTTATTCCATTGTCAATCCTGTTGAATTCAGATCACTTTGAACTTGAGTCTTCCTCTCCCCCCCCCCATTGAAACAGGAAAGTGTTCTGCACGTGGTTAGGGAGGCAAATGGAGACACGTACTTTGTTTTCTTGAAGGTGGGGGAGGATCGAAGAAGTCAGAGGAGGGAGGAAAAAATCCTTTCTTTTCTTAAGTGTGTGTGTGGGGGGGAGAGAATCGAAGAAGGCAGGAAAAAAATCCAAGACGGACAGAAGTTGAGAGAAATTAGGGGCTTTTCCTTTAAGGCAGGTTTGTCACATGACCACCTGTGGCCAATCATGGGTTCTCTACCACGGAGGAGAGCCCAGATTCAAAACAATGCAATTTTAAAATATATTGAGCATTAAAAGCACTCGAAAATATCGCACAATAAAGGTAGGGTCACTCCGGATCAATCCTTCTTGCTTCAGAAGGAAAATTTAAATCGCCCCAAATCAAAACGGAAATTGCATTCTGTGTAGACGGCAGGGACTGAATTGACCTGGGATTGGAATAAAAGTTCCGTGCAGTTTACACCCTGGACTCTACCCAAACAACACAGGCTTCAGCTTTTTAAAGACTAAAGTAAACAGCTTTTAAGCATGTGCAGATATCTACAGATTAGAGCATACATTTGCCAAGCATTTTCTTTTGTCCTTATTTGGAATGTTCATACCCTCTCTGGAGCTTTGCAAATCTTTAACCGCTCCTGCGGAGCGGATTAAATAACCGGCTAAGGGCACCCAAAGCGGGCCCTGTCCATGATGAGGAAGGGTGCCGATAGGCCCCTTCCTCGTGACTGACAATTGGAGGGCCCAATCAGCAGGCGCTTTGCACCTGCCGATTGGGCCCTCCGATTGTCAGTCTGGCGGCAATGGACCAATCCATTGCCAACGGACTGATGAATCGAGAGGCCCAAAGCGCCTCCCAATCCACCCCACCAACTCGGGACCATGCGCCTGCCCGCCATTACCTCCCCAGCCCCCGACACCAACGGTCCACCACTCACCCCGCGCCCAGGAGCGCCTGCCACTAGCCCCAGCCGCGACCGCAACTCTGCCCGGACACCCCACATGGCTCCTGCGACCCTGCGGACACCCCGCCAAGAACGCCACCACCAAGAACTCCTGCCTGCCTTCCAGGACGTGCCTGGCGCCCGGCCTGCCCACAAAACTTCACCTGCCACCTGCTTCCCCCACAGCCACGGCACCAGAACACCCTCCAGCCACGCCCGTGACGACCCTGGCCAGAGAGAATGCTCCTGCCAGACACGGCCCCAGCAGCGCCGCCACCGCCGCCCTGGCCCCCGGAACAACGCTCTCCTCTCCTTGACGACGTTAACGCCTCCGGTAGGTCCACACCGTGGGAGCTACACAGACCGCCCCATCCCCCTCCTCTGGTCCACGCTCTCGCCGCCCCCAGCTCGCACAGCCACCCTGCCCAACTCCATAACCTCCCTAGCGCCCGCTGCATTTAAACGGCAGCGGGCTTAGTTTCTAGTCAACATATTTCTAAAGATCATTTTTGTTTAGCCAGCTATGTTCTGGAACATCTTGTCACCTTACCCACACTTTGCACTGAATTCAGGTTGATTAAGAATACAACTGACTCAAGCTGCATAAAGCATATAAAAATGGATTCAGTCTTGCCTCCCAGTTTCACGCCTTTCTTGTGAAATTCCTTTAGCTTCCTTGCACAGAGCAGACACAAATTGATTAGGGTTACCAACTTCCATTTGGAAAATTCTTAAAGAGTTAGGGCACTGCCTGGGGAGGGTGGAGTTGAGGAGAAAAAGATTCCAGCCTTTGAAACTGCCTCCAGGGAAAGTGGTCATCACCATTCGAGATCAGCTGTTGTCACAGGCCAGCCAGTTGGCACATTTTCCTCTAAGAATACCCACTTGAGCAGCTGGGCTGACAAACAAAACCAATGGGGGAAGCACCAGGAAGTCAAAACTATTTCCTATCCATGACCAAGCTGCTCATTCAGGAAGGAGCTGAAAGAAAGGATGCAGAATTCAAAGGCTTAGTCACCACCAGGGTCTCCTGAACCAACAGAATGCAGAAGAAGGAAGGAGCACTTGACAGATTTATAGAGAAGAGGGAGTGTTTTCACACAGCAGTGATCAATATTGGTTCCTGGAACACAGTCTTTACAAGATCAGTTCTGACAGGCTGATAGAAAGCAGCAAGGGTCTACACATGGAAGATGAGGAAAATATCCAGAAGAAGCAACACCTGGGGTTTGGGAATGAGTCAGCAAAAGGAGGCAGTTAAAAGGCTTGAACCAGGCTTGGCATGGAAGAAACCTTGCTTGCCACCTCTTGCTTAGTGAACAGATAGCTACTCTGCCTTGCACTTTGCTCTGTTTAACCTATGCCTTGAACCCTGAACTCCAGACCTTCCTTTCCCTTGATCTTTGGACTTATCCTTTGATTCTCTGACTGTAGACAATCTCAGTCTGCTGAATCAGCTGAATCATGCCTGAATCACATTGGTCTTCTCTGATTCAGTTCACTTACATTGATGGGACGTGCAATTTGGTTTGGATAAGCCTCAAAAGTACTTGAATCAGCACTGATCTGAATATTTTCAGGCTTATCTGAGCTGAATCATCCATCCCTACTTGTCAATGTTCCAACTTGTTTCCAAAGTGACTTGCAATATTCTCCTTCAAATACTTTTGGAAGATTTTCCAGGAGGTGTAGAGCTATAATCTGAATGTCAGATAATTTAAACAGTGGTAGAGAAGATAGATCCATGCATACCTGAATCCCAGCCATCCATACTGGATGACCCTTACTTTCAGGACAGCAAAGTCCACCAGCAAGCCAGCCAGCTGTACAATCCTCCCACGTCACATATACTTGGCAAATAGTGGGTTATGGCTGGGAATAATACTTATTACTACTGTTCATTTAATAATGGGTTCTCTGATGGCTCTAATGTTTGGTTTTATTCCCTTCTTTATAGAGGCACTTAATGGTGGTTGTCTGCCTCATAGACTTCTTCAGAAACAGGGTCCTTCCTATTAATTCATGGGAGCATGAAATCAGTCCACGCATTTTCTGAATCTTCTTGTCTCAGTTTTTGGTTTTTGCATTTTATATAATGTCCAGCTCTATTGTAAACTCAAAACTGATTAAAAACCACAGAATTAGGAGCTACTGACCCAGGGTTGTTGTTGTTTTTTAAGCAACAAACTGATATCTTATTTTAATCCTCTCCTGGTGACAAGTCAAGACTGAAATAGTTACTATTAGGCATTCTATCATCTTCCCATTGGTTTCCCATTGATTTGGGGGTTGCCAGTATGAAAAAAACAATTCTTTCTAGCTCAATAATGGTGATGCTTACTGAAAATATATGGCTGGATGCAATGGAAAATTTATTGCAGATAGAAAATGTGTATGAGAGATCTTGGCCAATTCTACTCATTGTACAATTCTAATTCCCTCCTCATGCTGCTCCTGGGGGCCCCACGGAGCAGCATTTAAGAGGCATTTTGGATTGCATCAGAAACCCTGCTCTGCTGACAGAAATTCCTTGAGTCCCCAAACATTCGCTTAATCAAATGTCTTAGCCTTTTCAATGCAATAGTGTACAATAGTCTAGTTCCTGCTCTGTGTTTCCTACTAGTAAGTGGAGAAGGTACACTGTAGATTTCACCAAGGAAGAAATTGATCAAAAAGTGAAATCAAACTGACCAAAATGTGACTCTTTCTTCAAGTTTTATTGGCTGTATCTCTTACAGACCAACCTGTCAACAACCAAAACAGGGTCCCAGGTATTTTTATCCCATTTTCTTGACTTTCATCAGCGGTTGCATTCTCAGTCCAAATCTGTAAATTAAGTATCACAATTATCACATATCACTTTGGTGTTAACTCAAAATTAAAATCATAGATATAAGACGTATCACTTGGGCATAAGCTCTTCAATGCGGGTTTGCTTGAGAGGAAATGGAGAGCTTATACCCAAGCGATACATCTTATAACTCCTTGGAACAAGCGGTTAAAACTTAAGGTTTTGCTTCCCTATGTAGAAGACTGGTGACCCTTCCAACTGACCCAGCCATAGATTGCACATTTCTTTCACTGCATCTTTCAGGCATTTCCTTGCTCTCTGTTCTGCTCCAAAGTAAAAGACAGTCAAATTTCTCAACAGATTTGTGATTTAAATAGACGTAAAACATTTTTATTACACCAAGTCTTGCAACTGCTAGCAGTGCAGCTTAACACAAAGCCATTCTTCTCTCATCTTCTATAGATTCAGCATGAGAGAATGTAAGAAAAATGCAATACTTGAACAACACAACATGAAACCCAAATTTCAATCCCTCCCCCCATTCAACAAAAGAAAGCTGAGACTCACCATGGCTGCCCATTGACAGGCGGAGTTGCAGGCACCAAGGAAGAGGCGCAAAGAAAGGACGTGCCGGCCGGCATGTTGGGAGCGGCAGGACGCCGGGCGTGCGGGGGTGGGCAGGAGACGAGCTATAAAAGGGCGCCATGTGCGCCAGCTCAGCCTCTTTGCTGCCTCGGAGCCCAATCGACGGAAGGCTTTCCCACCCTCCCTCCCTGGTTTATGGTTGGGTTGTTACAGTTGAGTGGAATGTTTACTATTGGTTGCTATTCATGTCACGGCTGGGCGGGGGGCATAGGGGGAGCCTGAGTTTTTTCTGGGAGGACAGCTTGTGGCCTGACTCCTGAATTGGGACCTCCTAAGACATGGCTGGGCATGAAGGGCTGACCTCTGTGGAAGAGGCCTAGGTATTCACGCGGCCGTGTGGCCCAAGGCCGGACCAATGGAGGTGTGCGCCCCCTGCGGTACCTCGGGTGGCAGCACTCCCCAAGGTAAGGATCCTAGTGGCCTAGGAACCTCTACTCCCGGCTGGGAGAAGAGGAGGAATTCCTGGCGGGGCCGCTAGGAATTTAGGCGCGGGGTGTGGTTGGCTGACCACAGGGCAGGCTTTCCCCTATGCCCATCCAACACTTCCTGTTATGCATTAAAAGCCGTGGCCGGTTATACCAATCTATTCAAGTGTCAAGCGTCTTCACTTGGGGGCCGGTGATGCACTCCTGCCTGTCAATAGGATTTCCAAGTAGCTCCGGCCCATCTGCAAAATGGGAATAGTTGTGGTCTGCCACTCAGGGTTGCCTAAGACTAGGTAAGAACAGAATTTCTAAACAGGAGACTGTTATATAAATGAAAAATCATTGTTGAATTCTGTGCACATGACACCTTAATATACAGAGGCTGGGGTAGAGGTAGAGATAGAGATGAAAACAAGGCAAGGTTCTGTGAAACACTGCTTGAAGCATGTAGGAGGAACCAAAGTCTAGAGCCAGGCAAACAAAGCACATTTCCACAGCTAAGTCTGAAATTGAGCAAATATAGGGCTTTATAATAGAGAAACCAATAAAACTGGGAGTCTGGCAAGGCGAGCAGAGCTGCTTTAATGGATATTAAGTGATTGGTGAGCCTGTCGTTTGCAAACACAGCTGTAAGTAGAGCAAGAGCAGACTGAGTGGATGACATTTAGTAGAGCCCAATGAAAAATGGGACAGAGATTCCACCCTGGACTGGGGCTTTGAAAGAAGCAAAGGGACAGCATCTATTCATATCCTTTATGTACTCCTTGCACTTAATCTCATTTAGGTCTGCAATTAAATTTTAAGACACAGGAGAAGAGTGTTCGCTTACACACTTGGATTCATTGCAGATTGAATTATTTAATAGAGTGTGTGTAGCAGCTCCATGATCTCTCAGCTATAGCATAAAAAACCAGCGAGGCAGAAAGTTAATAAATACAACCTGACTTCTCTGCTCCCCAATCTGCTCCTTGCTTTCCACCACTATTTCCATTCTAGTGCCCATTCTAGCATAATTCTCCCCCTTTCTCTCTCATCCCTTTCCCCAGTGCTCCTTGCTAACTCTCTTCTTTCCTCCTCCACCAATTTCCATCCCTTCTGAAGGCTCTTTGCCAGTTTATAACTTCATATGTGCCGATCCCCTGGAAAGGCTTGTATTTTCTGTCAGAATAATATATTGTCTTTTCTCAACCTGATCTATATGTCTCGAGGAGGAAAAAGCAATCAGTTTCCAGGCGAAGTTGCTGCAATGTGCATCACCATTTTGTGTGGCTTTCCATTTCTGCATCTTGCCATCATCTCAAGGGGGGGGAGGGGAATCCTTTCTAAAGACCTGTAAACTTGTCTACTAGGTTGGAGGACTATAAAAAAGAAGATTAGACTCATTCATAGAGGATAGGTCTATCTTTTAGCCATGGGCACTAAATGGAATTGCCGACTGCCTGTGGAATATCTGATGTTGGAAACAAACTTCTGGCAAAAGCTATTGCTTGCCCTGCTTGTGAGCTACCAGAGGCATCTTGCTATATCACTGGAAATACAATGTTGAAATGGATGGTCTGATCAATTGAGGCAATTCAAATGTACAATGACTTCATTTTAATAAAGAGTCTGCTGATGAAATGCAGTTCTCCTTCCGTGTTAACGCTGCTATTGGTAGTGCTGAGATCCTGCCAGGGGCTATTGGTAGTGCTGAGATCCTGCCAGGGGCAGTTATGCGGTTCCCATGCGGTTCCCATTACTAGACTGGTGTAAACACTGGTGATGTTTTTAAGGTTTTTTTTAAAGTTTCTATACTCACTTTCCCCCCTAGACTGAGCACTTTCTCTCTGTCCCACATTTTCTGTTTACTGGCAGTTTCTTCTTTTTCTTAGCTATCCCCCTTCTAGCACCAAAATCCACATCAAAGCACTGGGGCTAGATGGAACATCAAGCTTCCTTGCCATTACTAAAAACAAGACAAAGTGGTCCTGGAAATCTTCCATATGCCTTCATCTTGGTAACTCTCCTCTGAAGGCTTCAACCTTCCCACATCCTCTTTGAAAAGTTGTTGCTTCATTTCCAGAATTACTCACATTTGGTTAGTGGAAGGATTCTATTTTCTTACCCTTTGTATCAAAAGACTAGTTTTAATCAGTTAAAAAAGAATTACATTAGTGAAAGACTAATTACAGTTAACCATGATAAACAGAGCATCCACAAATAGAGGAAGAGTACCTCAGATTGACAAGCAAACCTGAGAACATAGCTATGATATCAAGTCTTTCAAGTCCCCACTTAGTCATAAGACTCATAAAATGGCCTTCAGTTAGTCATGCTCATTCAATCTAACCTACTTTGCAGGGACAAAATAAATGGAGGGATGAATTTAGTGTTGTGTATGTGACTCAGCAGAAGGCTGAGCTTGGGGTCTGGAACAGGATCCAAGCTGCCCCGTTGAACAGCCAATGAGTTTAAACTAATCAGGCGCGGCTGAGCCAATCAAGGTTCAGCCTAGGGCGTGTCCACCTCTGCCCTGTGTATATATTCAGGGGCTTGTCCAGGCAAGCCCCAGTCAACGTGGTTGCTTCCACCTGAAATCACTTCTTAAATAAAAAGAGCTGTTCTGCACGACTGCGTCTCGCTTGTTCCTGTTCGAACTCACTATTTTACACTGGCGACGAAGGTGGGATACTAAGGAAACGAAGCTGCTCCTGCACGCATCTGGACAGAGCCCGCCATCCTTGGGGACCCTCTGCCAGCTAACAAGCGTGAGTCCAGCAGCACCCGACCGGCATCACGAGCCACTGGAGTGGAGCCCAGCCGTCTGAAGGGGGGAACCAACTGCCAGCTGAATCGCTCAAGCCGGGCCGACAAGCACCGAGATCGCACGCCGCAGCATGGCTACCTTGGGCCAGATCGAGCAGTTTGACTCCAGCCGCCCGAGCCAATGGAGAAGCTATGAGAAGCGCTTCCGCCACTTCCTCACGGCCAACGAGATCACCGGGGCCGCAAGAAGACGGGCGGTCTTCTTGAGCACGTGCGGGGCCGCCACGTTCGACCTGGCGCAGGACCTCTTTGCGCCCGACGATGTGGACGCTGCGGACCTGGACGAGATCCTCCGCCGCCTCCAAGAACACTACGATCCACAGCCAGGGGAGATCGCGTGCCGGTATGTTTTCTACCAGCGTGGACAGCGAGAAGGCGAGTCCATTGCAGAATTCACCGCCGCACTCCGCAACCTCGCCCGTGACTGCCAATTCTCCAATCTGGAAGAGGCACTCCGGGATCGTTTTGTGTGCGGCCTCAGGGACGAGGCCACCCAGCGCCGGCTTTTCGGAAAGAAGGGGCTGACCTTCAAAGAGGCGCTGGAAGACGCGGCCAACGCGGAGGCCGCCAACCGCAGCGCCAGGACCGTCCGCGGACACGAGGCGTCGAGGCACCCACCGGTGGAGAAGCCAACGACGGCCGTCCACCACGAGGACCTGGGCGGAGACCTCGCGGAAGAGGAGGCCGAGGTGGACCACAACGTGGCCCGACCGCACCGCCGTCCAGCAACCTCAACGGGGCCCTGCGCTGGCTGTGCAGGCCCGCATGTACGCAGCATGTGCCGATTCCGCGACGCGACTTGCCGGGTCTGCGGAAAGAAAGGGCACATCGCCCGGGCATGCCGCTCAGAGCCGGATTCCGCGTCCCACCCCGTGGCCGGCGAAAATGCCTACCGCCAACCGAGGGCGGCCCAAGGCAACAGAGGTCAGCGTGAGGTGACCAGCCGCCAGCGTCGCCTGGAGACAAACAGCACCCGGACCGTCATCCTAAACTCCACGAGGAACGGACCCAAGGAGAAGATACGGCTGAGGGTAAGCATAGAGGGGGCCCCTTGCACCATGGAACTGGACACAGGGTCGTCGCTCTCTATAATTTCAAACGCGACCCTCAAGCGACTTTGCCCGCACGGGGGACCCCCTCTCCGCCCCTTGCCCTACATAGTCAAGGATTACATGGGAGGGCGAGTGCCGATCAAGGGGGTGGGGGATTTTCATGTTTGCTTCCGGGACTTTGCGGGAAAATTGCCCCTTGTAATAGTGGAAGGGGAGCGCACCAGCCTGTTGGGGTTAGACTGGGTCGAGCCGCTGGGAATCACGATCGGCGGTATTACTCAAATCCAGCGGCACCAGACCACCGCGCTAGAGGACATCTGCGGGGAATTCCCAACAGTCTTTGACGCGTCGCTCGGTCGCTACACCGGGCCACCAATCTCGTTGGCCCTCGACCCCCAGGTGGCACCCATTCGCCTCAAGGCCCGGCGGGTCCCGTTCGCCCTGAAGCCCCGGATAGACGCGGAGCTGGACAAACTCCAGGCGCAAGGCGTGCTCGAGCCGGTTCCGAACGCGCGTTGGGAGACCCCGATCGTGACGCCCATCAAGGCAAACGGGGACATACGAATCTGTGCGGACTACAAGTGCACGCTGAACAAGGCGTTGCAGCAGCACGCGTACCCAGTACCGGTGATCAGCCACCTCCTCGCGTCCCTAGCAGGGGGTAAGGTTTTCGCCAAACTTGACTTGGCCCAAGCGTATCAGCAGCTGCCCGTTGACACGGCAGCCGCGGAAGCGCAGACAATCGTCACTCACCGGGGGGCGTTTAGAGTTAAGCGTTTGCAATTCGGGGTCAGCGTGGCCCCCGGAATTTTCCAGAACCTAATGGAGGACCTTCTCAAGGGGATTCCGGGGGTGATCCCATATTTTGACGACGTCCTCCTGGCCGGGAGAACCGTCCCGGAACTCGCCAGCCGACTCCGGGAGGTCCTGCACCGATTCTCCGGGGCCGGGCTGAAGGTGAAGCGGGAGAAATGTCGTTTGGGCGTCCCCAAGGTGGAGTTCCTGGGTTTCCTTATCGACGCGGAAGGGGTCCACCCGACCGAAGACAAGGTGAAGGCCATCCAGAACGCGCCACCGCCGAAAACCAAGCACGACCTCCAAGCCTTCCTGGGCCTCCTGAATTTCTATCATTCCTTCTTGCCCAACAAGGCCACCGTGGCAGAGCCTTTGCACAGGCTCCTCGACAAGAAAACTCCCTGGGTCTGGGGTCCCTCACAGAAGGCCGCGTTCGCCTCGGTCAAGCGACTCCTCACGTCCGACAGTGTACTGGCACACTTCGACGAGGCGCAGCCGGTCGTCTTGGCCTGTGACGCATCGCAACATGGCATCGGCGCCGTCCTAGGTCACCGCCTGCCCGACGGCCACGAGGCCCCGGTGTCCTTCTACTCGCGGACCTTGTCATCGGCTGAGCGGAACTACGCACAGATCGACAAGGAGGCGCTCGCTATCGTCGCTGGAATTAAGAAATTCCACGACTACCTCTACGGCCGCCGGTTTACGATCGTCACGGATCACAAGCCCTTGCTCGGCCTCTTCACGACGGACCGCCAGACGCCCCAGATCCTGTCCCCGCGGATGCTGCGCTGGTCCATTTTTTTGCATGGATATGACTTCAGCCTCGTTCATCGGCCTGGCAAGTCCATCGGGCACGCCGACGCGCTCAGCCGGCTGCCGCTACCACAGGTCGACGCAGACCCGGCCCCTGCTGCTGAGGTGTTGCTGATCGACTCCCTGCCTCAGCAACCCCTGCGATCGGCGGACATCGCCGCGCACTCGGCCAAAGACCGCCTCATCGCCCGAGTGCTCAACTGGGTGTGGAGGGGATGGCCAGCGGGCAAACAGGACCCAGATTTTGCCCCTTTTACCGCCAGGCAAACGGAGCTATCGGCACACAAGGGGTGCCTGCTGTGGGGACACCGAGTGGTGGTGCCGCCCAAGCTACGCCAGCGGGTCATGGAGGCGCTGCACGATGGCCATCCTGGCATTGTGCATATGAAGGCACTGGCTCGCAGCTACGTTTGGTGGCCGGGGCTGGACAAGAACATCGAGTCCTGGATAAGCGGCTGTCGGACCTGCCAGGAGAACCGCCCAGAGGCGCCGCGAGCACCGCCGCGGACATGGGAGTCGGCCATGAAGCCTTGGTCCCGCCTGCACATCGACTTTGCGGGGCCATTCCAAGGGCACACATTCTTGGTCGTCGTGGACTCCTTCTCGAAATGGCTGGAGGTTGTTCCGGTCTCGGCCATGACGTCGGCCGTGGTCATCAGGAGCCTCCAACGCCTGTTCGCGACCCACGGGCTCCCCGACACGATAGTCTCCGACAACGGAGCCCAGTTCACGTCCGCTGAATTCCGGGCGTACTTGGGGCAGCACCTGATCCGCCAGGTGACCTCAGCACCATTCCATCCGTCAACTAACGGGCAGGCTGAACGGATGGTCCGGACAACCAAGGACGCGTTGTCAAAACTCCCCCAAGGAGATTGGCAGACGCGCCTCACGCAGTTCGTCGCCCGCCAGCACACCACGCCATCCTCGGCAACCGGGAAGAGCCCGGCGGAACTACTAATGGGCCGGAGACTCCGAACCCTCCTGGATCGTCTACACCCCGACCATGACGAAACCCGGGAGAAGGGCCACGAGAATCCCTCCGCGCCATGCGCCTTTGCCCCAGACGATCCGGTTTACGTCCGGAACTACAGCGACGGGCCCAGTTGGATCCCTGCAACCGTCACACACGCGACGGGACCCGTGTCCTACGGGGTCCAGGGCGAGGACGGCCGGATCCTCCGGCGACACGTGGACCAGGTGCGCCGCCGGGACAACTCCGTGCATCGGGAAGGCGACACCGCCAACCCCGTCCCTGACGCTACCCCCGGCGGGAGACCACCACTCTGCAGTCCAGCGGCTGAGCCGAGGGCACCCAGCACGGAGCCCGCAATAGCCGACGCGGCGGCGGACCCTAGGAGCGCGGCAGTACGGACTGAGGTCAGTCAACCCGTGCCGTCTCCAGAGCCGCGCCGGTCGGGGCGGACCCGCGTGCCCCCCAGATACCTACAGGACTTTATTCACCACCTCCTGAGTGACTATCTAAGGGGGGAGGGGTGTTGTGTATGTGACTCAGCAGAAGGCTGAGCTTGGGGTCTGGAACAGGATCCAAGCTGCCCCGTTGAACAGCCAATGAGTTTAAACTAATCAGGCGCGGCTGAGCCAATCAAGGTTCAGCCTAGGGCGTGTCCACCTCTGCCCTGTGTATATATTCAGGGGCTTGTCCAGGCAAGCCCCAGTCAACGTGGTTGCTTCCACCTGAAATCACTTCTTAAATAAAAAGAGCTGTTCTGCACGACTGCGTCTCGCTTGTTCCTGTTCGAACTCACTATTTTACATTTAGTACACCATCTCATATTCCTGAGAGGCAGGGAAAAATAAACATGTGATATGTAGATACCATGCCAATTTATGAATTGCTATGGGATTTGGCAGGTGGTAGCTGGAGATGAAAGGATTTTAAATTTCTGTCCTATGTTGTTTCTCTTAGTTTGGCTTCATGTTGTCCCAGTTAAAGCCTCCATCTTTGAGCAAAACAAATTTCAGACCCTCTCTCTATCATATGCCATCAGAAATTGTGACTTTTGTTGAGATTGCAGCAATGCCGCACTGACTCATTATTTGGCATTCCACAAGGATCATCTAACTAAAAATCATTGTGAACAGTTGCAAAGCACCTCTCAATATCTCTCAATAGCCAGAGCAAATTTTGTTCAGAGGGGTTATTTGTCCAATAGATTTTTGCAACAAACGATCGTCTCCCTCCAGATGACCCCACTTGTGATGGAACTTGCAGGATATTGTGCTAAGAGGGGAAGCATGGACTTTTGATCTTATCCTGAGGGATGGTTCCAGTGGCTTTAGGGGGATCTGTGGATTTAGCCAAAAGATCCCAGAAGCTGGTACCCTCAGCCAGAATAGGCTGCATCAACTGGGTCAGCTGCAGAGATGCAGAGAGAAGTCCTGATGCATCAGAAACCAACATTATACGTAACCAGACTGCACAGGATCAGAACCCATCACAAGAGGGACTCCCAAAACTGTAAAAGTAAAAAAAAACATTACAAAAAATAAACAAGAATTTTTTTTTTTTTTTTTAAAAAGGAAACAATTGCTTTCCCTAGTTGGAGACAAAATACTGGACTCATTTTGATCTAGCAGGTGATGTCTTCAGCCATTACGGCTGCCAAGCCACCAGTGGAGGTGGAGATCACCTGCCCTCAGGTTCTGTTGCCTGCTACCACTTGGATCAGCTGTGAGAGAATTTGTAAACAACAGCCTCATGTACTTACTGAAAGTTCTTATCTGAAGTGCCAAACAGTAGCTCTGGGTATTCCTAGATCCGCCCTTTATTACTTCAGCTAAGATCTTCAAATAAATACATAAGGCTACATTAAAAAAAAAATTCTCCTGCAGTGCTTCACCTCCCGCGCTTCCCTTACTAGTTTCCAGGCTCTGTTAGGCAGCCTTATTAATCATACTTCATGATTCTAGGCCAGAGATTCCCAGCCAGGGTCCCCCTGAGATCTGGGGCTTGGTAAGAGTTCCTCACAGGCTCCCTGGCCTTTCCCCTATATACTAAGGGACTCAGTTACACTCCTGGCCTTGTTCTGAGGCTCTTTGAAGACTGAAAAATATCTCAGGGGCTCCTTCACAATCAAAGGGTTGAAAAAGGCTATCCGTTCCTGATGGGGTGGGGACTTGCCTGCCTCCACTCAACTGGGCAGCAAGAAAAATATTAAAAAGTAATGTGGGGGCAGTCAGTGTCCCAACCCACTGATATCACTTCCCATGCAATCAAGAGAGGTGTCAGTGCATCACTGGGGATAGTCTAGAGCAGCCCTAGTAATATGCTGATGTCACTTATAGTTGCATAGGAAGTGATGTCATTGCATCACCAGTGGTGTTTTTGCATTGTTGGTGATGCTATTACATCACCAGCAGGTGCCCTCTTTTCCTTACCGAGTGTCCCACCAGTTTACAGCCTTCTGCTTACAACCTATTTGGTTCCCACATATCACTGCCGGCTATTTGGCTGTATGGTGCATCCCTGTCAGGTGCCTATCTGACTAGGCCCTGCTCTGATGCTATAATATCAGCAGAAGAAACTTCCATGGCTTTGATGGACTGTATCAAAATCTTCCCCTGCCCAAGGGCACTCTGTATGGGCAGTTAAGGGTTTAGTAGATGCACTGTGCTCTCTGTCTTTCTGCTTTTTACTACCCTGAGCCATGTGTTTCTCTATCAGTATGTTTGGAATGTAGATTCAGCAGAGGATTCATTGCCTGCTAAATAAATACCAACTAGCTGTGAAAGCGCGTGTGGATCAAGGTAAGGGGAGGTGACATTCTGAGCAAGCTAGTTAGGAGCTGATGATATTTACAAACAATGGAGTGGTTTTAAAATAGCTAACTCTGTTCAATCTAAATGGAATTATTCTGTTGGCTGTCATTCAAATGTATTTTCCGTGGCTGATGGAATGGCCCTGTAAGGAAGGCCTCTCAGCCTCAAGGGCTAGGGAAGGCACTACAGGCTGGAACTTGTTTTCCAATTACAGTCCTTCAAGGTAAGTGCATTGAATTGAAAATGGCATCCATTTTCTGTTTCTTCATCCCCTCATCCATTCCTTCTTCCACCTCTCTCTTCATGCTGCAACCTTTCCAGGGAGCAAATCAAGCTCAGCAATTATGCAGAGTGTTAAAGAGAGTATTAAACCAAGAGAGATTTCTGCTGAGGATGTTGCTGTTCAGCAAACAGAAATACAAAAGAAGTCTGTGCAATTCAGCAAATTGCCTCTTGGATAAAGGCATCCATTTACAATGCACTCAGAGCCCTTAGAAATTATCTGAAGAGAAATCAGTTTGTTATATTTTTCCCTTTCCCCTTTTACAAAGAAGCAAATGAAAAGGTTTTAAAATTGCTTCTAAAGAAGGGGCTTGGCCTCTACTTCTAGGAGATGCTGGCAGATTTTCTTGAATCAATTCCCTAGAATATTTTTTGTGTATTATTAGTTGCTAGTGTGCCATACTTGCTGATGCTTTCCCATCTCTGCTGCATCTTTATTTATTTATTGAGGAAACCTATCTTTGGCCTTTCTGTCAAAATAAATTACCACTCAAGGTAGCTTGAACATAAACTCTCCATTAATAATTAATAAAACAATCATAAAACTTAACTATCTAACATAGCAATTAAATCTAGGAAGGACAGCATCAATAACACAAAAAAATCCCGGACAATAGAGGACTAAAAGAATCAATTGATCAAAGTGAAAACTGCAGCAAGTAGCAGCAAACTGATTTCAACTCAGTTCAAATGATTCATCTTCACCAGAGGTGAAGTGTAAAGAACATTCCATAGCACTATCCTAACCTGTGTGTTAAAGGTTCTGTATCTTCACCTTTCCTATATTGGATTATGAAGAAATAAAAAGCAGAATGGTCCCCAGCAGATAATCATCCAGGTAGGAAATCAAGGGAGGTCTGTACAGGAAGAGTTCCTTTCAGATACTCCCGGTCCTAAGCCATTTAGGGCTGCAAGTCACCACTAGCATGACAGTGGAAGTGGGAGCTGTTGGAACCCAAAAGTCAAAGGACAAGAGGACAAGAAATAGCCCCTAGCATCTCATTTTAGTATCTGGCCACTTCTATTCACTCATAGGACCCACTAGTCCAACTCCTCTTGTATGCCATATAGTATGCCAGCTTGGTGTAGTGGTTAGGAGTGCGGACTTCTAATTTGGCAAGCCAGGTTTGATTCTGCACTCCCCCACATGCAGCCAACTGAGTGATCTTGGGCTCGCCACAGCACTGACCGAGGTTTTCTGACCAAGCAGTAATATCAGGGCTCTTTCAGCCTCACCTACCTCATAGGGTGTCTGTTGTGGGGAGAGGAAGGGAAGGTGATTGTAAGCCACTTTGAGACTCCTTTGGGTAGGGAAAAGCGGCATATAAGAACCAACTCTTCTTCTTTTTCTTCTTCTTCAGATAATTGGTCAGAGCAACCCAGGTAATGTCTCATAATCTTCCTTTGGAATCAGGCAACAGCTGCGTCACTACCTCCATGCACTCAAGTAACTTGCCCCCAGAACTAGATTTGACATGGTGAAATACCAAAGATGTGAAATATACGGAAAAGTTAATCTTCTAACAAGAGCACACTAAATGGCTCATCTGCTGAGCTATGTGCTGATGGAGTGCACCTAGTTCTGATGAAATACAACATACACTGAATGTAGGCAGTTTGCTGCTCCATAGGCCACTTTAAAGATGACTTTAAAGGGATATTAGTAGATTATTTCTGGAGGATAGACCTCTCAATGGCTGTTACTTTTGGCAGCTAATGTGCAGCAAAGACTCACCACAGCTGCTGGTTGACAGTGCGGAGGGTGGCTGGAGGCAGATGCAACTGCCCCAGCGGCCCTGGCGTGCTGTGTCTTTGCAGTGCGTAAAAAAGGAGAGGCGGGACTCTGGCGCCTATAAAGGTGGGTCCTAGCCTCTTCTCCAGGATGCCATGGGGCAGCTTCCCTCCCTCCCAGCTTATGTCAATGTTTGGGGTGGATGTTCTCTGTTAATATTTTGTCACAGTTGCGGGTTTGCATTGGATGGAGCCTGTTGACAGGGAGTCCGGTGTGCGATCAGACTCCCTGGGGTTCGGGACCTTGGTAAGAGGTGGAATGTCAATAAGCGCAGCTTACCCGGCTGGGAGGCCAGGGGCTCATTTTGCCAGGCAGTCTGGGGGACAGCCAAATGAGGTGGACGCCCATTGGCTCCCCCGCAGAGGTCGCTTCCTGTAGGGCAGGCTTCAGTAGGCAAGGGGATCTGCTCTCCTGGCTGGGAATGATGCAGGTCCCCAGGGCGCCTCTGGACTCCGCTGACTGCTAGGTCAGGCTCCCTCTCCCATGCTGTGCCAACCCTCCCATGGAGAGGTAATAAAAGCTGTGGCATTGTTTATCCCAACACTGGTGTGTCACGTCTTATTCCAGCCCAAAATGCCCTCCTGCAAGTCAATTAATCCTCCGTGTTCAGAAGCAATTGACATCTGGCTGGGAGAAAGAAAAGGGAAAGGGTGTTGCCTTCATGATCTGTTTCTGAGCTTCCAGAAAGCAGCTGGCTAGCTACTACTGGAAACAGGCTTCTTGACTGGATGCACCCTAGAAGAAGTAGTAGTAGTAGTAGTAGTAGTAGTAGTAGTAGTAGTAGTAGTAGTAGTAGTAGTCCTCACAACAGACACCCTGTCTTGTAGGTGAGGCTGAGGGAGCCCTGATATTACTGCTTGGTCGGAACAACAAGTTCAACCAGCTGATTGCATGTGGGGGAGCACAGATTCAAACCCGGTTTGCCAGATTAGAAGTCAGCACTCCTAACCACTACACCAAGCTGGCTCTCTGGATCAGAGGGCTCTTATTATGGTCAGTCAGTTAACTCTGTGAAAATCAGTATCCCTTTTGGTCCCTGATGATCTGGAAAGGGAGGGAATATTCTTGATGCTTACAGTCCCCATTAACTGAGTCATCAGAAACCAAAATTCTCAGGATTTGCTTTTGCTTTTTTTTTTTTAAGATGCAAAAATGGAAGCATTTCCTCAACATGCTATTGACACATTTCAGTGAGATACTCTCAAGCCTGGGAGATCATGATCATGACTTGAGCTCTGTTTATCCCTTCCAGTTCTTATTTTCTTTCTCTGGTACTTTAAAATTGGTTATGTATTTTTGTTCTGTGTGAACCTCAAACAAATATCAATTCCAAATTAATGGAGCAATGCAGGCAGCCAGAATGATAGCTCTGGGAGGTGTGAACTGTACCATTCATCTCGATTGAGAATAGTTCCATTTAGAGTTAGATCCCTCGTTCTGGGGTCCTGTTGAAAGAGCCTCAGATCTAATTTTGGTTCAACTACATAGGGTTTAGCCCCTCTGTAGGCTGTTGCGGTGGGTAATTGCTTTTGCTGTTCAATACTTGTGCCCTATTTCTAGGCTGAAATTCAATTTCCCTCTCTGCTCATGTTCCTCTCCCTCCCTCTCTTATCTCTCTTGCATTTTATGAAGTTCTTATTTGGAACCAAGCTCCAGCCATAGCAAGAAACTTTGGTTCCCCTATACAGAATAGCACTAATCTTGTTTGTAATTGAATTGTCTGTCTGGATAATATTGGGTTGCTTTTTGAAACAATTCTCTTTGGAGAATTGTTTTATTTGAGTTTGGATTTTAGTTCACTAAGCACTGTAAATAGGGTGGGTATATTTTTCTGTGCTTACAGGGATTTATTTATTTATCATACACACACACACACAATCCTGAGGAGCAAAAGAGGTTTGCTTATAACACATCAACACTTTCTGCCTTCAACCTTTCCTTGCAATTCTGAGGGTGTTTGCGCACAAGGACCAATGTTGCCAATTGGTCCCACAAAGCAGAAACACTATTTTTAAAAGTGCAATCTCAGCATTACGCATACCTGCTTTTTTAGTGGAATCCAGTAGCGTTTCATTCGTTTCCCACAGGTTTCCGGTCTCGCAACGATCGCTAGACAGGAAGCGATTTTTTCTGTGCTTTGTCCCGGGACAAAGCTCATTGCATTCAGGAATAGAACATGTGCTAGATTGGGAGGGTGGGGTGGAATGTGGATGGCCTCTTCCTCCAGCCAGCACCTGAAAAGGCTGCAGGCTGGAGGCCCTGGGCAGGGAACTCACTGTCAGAGGCAGCTCTCATGCAGTAGGGATCTGCAGTCTCCGAGCCCTGGAGGGAAATGGAAGAAGGAGGGGGTGGTCAGGGCTGGGGGTCAGAAGGCTGGCCGCTGGACAGACACGGAAGCCAGTGGGGGGAGGAAGCACTCAGGGGTGAGACAGCTCCCCTGAGTGGGTGTTAAGCACTGAGTGGCACTTAAGCCATGAGACCAGCTCCTCCTCCTAGGCCTTACCAGAAATACTAAGTGGAACAATTATATTAGGTTGGTATCCTGAAAGCCAGAGCATTAATTCTCCTTTTCAACAAGGGGAGGGAAAACTTTCAGATATGTGGAAGGGGTTGCCCCCTTGTTTATGCAAGGATAAAGGAGCCTCTTGTGGCACAGAGTGGTAAGGCAGCAGACATGCAGTCTGAAGCTTTGCCCATGAGGCTGGGGGTTCAATCCCAGCAGCTGGCTCAAGGTTGACTCAGCCTTCCATCCTTCTGAGGTCAGTAAAATGAGTACCCAGCTTGCTGGGGGGTAAATAGTAATGACTGGGGAAGGCACTGGCAAACCACCCCGTATTGAGTCTGCCATGAAAACGCTGGAGGGTGTCACCCCAAGGGTCAGACATGACCCGGTGCTTGCACAGGGGATACCTTTACCTTTTTTTTTTTAAGGAGCCTACTTAAATGGAATATGCTTTGATCCATCACCCTTTCATTGCAGCTTAGTTCTGAAATTGGGTAAGAGGGAGGGGGCTGAAGGGTTGCCAGAATAGTATTAGCACCAAGTAGAGGTTGCTGGGAAGAACAGGAGACTTTGTTAGCTTCCAGAGTCACCTGGAGTAATTTAGCTTATTGGCAACAGCTTCTTAACAGGACTAAATAAAGTAACAATAAATGGGGAAAGGAGGGGGGAACAATATAAGCCAGTTAGAGAGGATCAGTTGTGAATTGAATAATTCATTCCAGTGAGAAAGAGCTATTAGACATGTCAGTCTTATCTTGATTGTATTTATAGACAGGAACTTTTGACAAGGAAATTGCCTGTAAACTGTTTTCTTATTATTTTTGCCTCTACTGCCAAGGAAATAATTAGAGAACAGATTTCCTCCAGCCTTTCAAGGGGATGAGGAGGTTTGGTAGATTGGGGGGGGGGGGGGGCTGAAGGTGAACTCTGGTGACCTTATTCAGACCCAATAGGAACAGTTTGTCTGATGGGAAAAGCACCTGTCCAGTATATAGAAACTCAGCATGTTAAAGAGGAAAACAACACAGAGCTCACCAATTTCCACATATCCAACATGGCCTGGCAGGGTTAAAAGCATTATGTTACTGCCAGGGCTGCAGTGTTTATTCTGTGTTTCTGTGGGAGCACAAAAAAGCAGAGAACGTAGAACTGAATGCAGACATCACACAATCTCACCTTTCTTTTTAAAATAAGTGCATTTCTAGGCCCTTTGGCTATTGACTTATGCTGGGTGTATGTAGGTACAATCTTCGAAACTAGAGCAAGTCTCTGGAGAGGTGGCATATAAATCTTCTAAATAAACTTGTCTTCTAAATATAGAGGTATGGATAAATTAAATTTCCAGTGGTTGTAGTTGGCTTTCCAGTGTACTGTCATAAACCTCTTGCTCACTCTACATGACTAGAAAATTGAGCATGGATTGTTTGTAATAATAAACACTGTGGCAGAATTTATTAAAATTGAAGAAAATATACTGACCCGTTCAGTTTGCATAATTGATTCAGGTTGTAGAATTTATCTTTTTCTGTTGCTGAATTTGGGTTGTTTGATGGCACAACTTTTGGGGGAAATTATATATGTATCTTCTTGTATCCTGTAAATCTCTTATGTTCATATGAATAGTCCAAAGTAAGATGATTGCATGAACAATTCTCTTTTGCAATTGTCTGATATGACCCCATTTCCATCCAGAGATCATTTAGTGTACAGAGGATCCCTTTCTTGCAATTAGACAGTATGCAGGAATGCTTAGGGCAGTGGGCTCTTCAAATCCATATAAGGTTTTGTTTCTGGAAACAGGACACTCTCTGGGAGACTAGCTGGCAGTTACTTTGTCTATGGTGATCTGGGAGTTCATTATATGTTCAGCATGTTATGCTTCCTACTTGGTGATCCTCATGTATAAGACATCCACAGCAAATATCCTGGGAAGCAACCCTGTTCTTGGGGATACCCACCCCTTGCATCTGCTGCTTAGTCACAGTTTCCTTCTGTCCTTGAGAGCTGAGTTTGGATTACTGCATATGTACTCACCTAATGTATTCTGATGAGATCTACTTTGGACCATGGTGGTCACAAGCACTCCAGACAGAATTTGGTTTGAGTGAGACACAGTTTTGATAAAGCAGGAGAACCTTGGCATGGCATTGAAACTACTGGCCTTCCATTCAATTCACTTCAGGAAGAATAACACAATAACACAATTCCGCACGGGCGGAAAAGGCATTCATATGGCAGCGGGGCTAATCCATGCTTCCATATGACATCAGCACCATCCTGGCCCCATTGCGACCCTGGTGCACTTTAGACCCTCTGTCGCCCCATGACAAGGGAATGCAGATATTTCTGTGTACCCCGGTCTGCTGCAGAGGCCAAAGGGGCCTATCCAGGCAGAGGTGCGTGTGGACAGGGAAGAGCTGGTCCTTCAATCAGGTATCCCAGGAATGTGATCCTGGGAACTAACAGTATCCTAACCATGATGCCTGAAAGACCAAACTTCTGCAGAACCTTTTTGAGTCAATTTATAAGTTGCTCCTTAGAGGAGGCCATAACTAGCATACAATCAAAGTAAGTCACAACCCCAGGAATACATGCTAATCATGTCCATGAAGTGCTGAAAGATTCCTGGTGTAACTGAGATTCCAAACTGAAGGTATTTCACATGAAAAGCCCTCCTGTGTGTAATAATGGTTTAGGCATCTGCAGCCTTGTGATCTACTATCAGCTGCTGACAGGCTTGCACAAGGTCCAGTCTAGCAAAAACTAGACAATAGATGGAATACCTGGAATTTAGCAAGTAAACACCAAATGAATCTGTGTAGGTTCAATAAACTGTTTAATGAGGGAGCCTCCTAACAGGGGAGTGCCAATTTCAAACCTAATCACAAACCAGTCCCAGTGAGTTACCCTTGTTTTGATATATTTCATCAGTGTGTCATGTAACACTCTGCATCAAAACAAAACAAAAAATAAAATGAATATTGTACCACTTACAAGAGGTCTATAATGATAATAGAGATGCAGCTATCACTAATGACACTAAATGCCTCCCCAAAAGAGATTGCAAACCTTACCAATAGATGAAATGAGATACAATGGCAAATGCTCTGGTCCATTCCGCACAGCATTAATGTAGCTTAAGTATTACTGTAACGCTATTTTTTAACGTTATGCACAACGTCGTACACAATCTGCAACACTCCTGCAAAAAGCGCTTCGATGTAGTGCTTTTCGGGGAATCGTCAAAAGTGGATTCCCCCTTATGAAAACTACTTCACTCCTAAGAACAACCTGCAACACATCTGAAAAAGACATGTGTGTTCTCAAAATAGCAGTAGAAAGCATGTCCCTCCCTAGCTCTCACCCCCGAGCTTCCGGAGATGCGATCGCCATTTTTTCCCCTTAAACCGGAGAAAGCAACGGATAAGCAAAGCTTCTCCAGCTGAAGTCCCTCCACAAGCAATTCAGAAGTGCTTAGCAGTAAAACAAAGCTCCCTTCTGCAATTGTCTTTAAAGTTCCCGAGCACAATACAGCCCCCTATTCGACACTGCCCATAATTTCGGCCAGAAATTGCACCCATGGGGGGATTTTTTTTTTACTTGAAGAGCATGTAAACGATTAAGCACCAGCTCCTATGCCAGTGAGAAACGTCTTGAGACATCGAATGAACAAATATTTGTTGCCACTGGTGCTTTTGGGTTTTTAAAAAACAGTTTTTAAAGGGAAAGGGGCTTTTGGGAGCACTAACACAACATTTCATTGGCTGCTCTGTTTGATTGACGGCTGGGGGGAGGAAGAAGCATGGAAAAATATTGCCTCCTTTGTTGCAATTCCGGTGAGACCTGAAGCTTGTGGATAATGAAAACAGCGCTGGTGGGAGAGCCCTTTTTGCGGTAGGAACGGCTGGGTGCATTATCAAGACCTGCCGCTATTAATTCTAGCACTTTACAATCGCACTTACATTTGGCTACATAGGAGTTGTGCAGAATGGACCTCTGTGTTCTCTCTGTCCCCAGGAATGTCCAGTGGCAATTACTCATGCCATTCAAACTACAATCACCATTTACAAGACATTATTACCTTCTGGTTTAAATTCAGCCTGGGATCTTGGATGTTCCCTATAAATGGTTATCTTGTACTGACCGGTTTATCTTTTCATAAAACTATTTATCATAGAATCATAGAATCATAGAGTTGGAAGGGGCCATAACAGGCCATCTAGTTCAACCCCCTGCTCAACGCAGGATCAGCCCTAAGCATCCTAAAGCATCCAAGAAAAGTGTGTATCCAACCTTTGCTTGAAGACTGCCAGTGAGGGGGAGCTCACCACCTCATTAGGCAGCCTATTCCACTGCTGAACTACTCTGACTGTGAAAATTCTTTTCCTGATATCTAGCCTATATTGTTGTACTTGTGGTTTAAACCCTTTACTGCGTGTCCTCTCCTCTGCAGCCAACGGAAGCAGCATCCTGCCCTCCTCCAAGTGACAACCTTTCAAATACAAAGAGGGCTATCATGTCCCCACTCAACCTCCTTTTCTCCAAGCTGAACATTCCCAAGTCCCTCAACCTATCTTCATAGGGCTTGGTCTATTTGTTTCAGTAAGTAATTTATTTCAGTAATTGTTAATGTCCTACACTGTATTAAGGGACTGTCCCTTTAAAATTCTACGCAAGAATTTTGCTTTAAGAATCTGAGAACTTCCTGCATTGTATGCACATGACTAGCTGTTTGCTTTGTATTTAAATTTGTAAATGGTGATGGTAAATGGTGATTGTCCTTTGAACGGTATGAGCAATTGCCACTGCATGTTCCTGGAGACAGAGAGAACACAGAGCATTTGTCATTGTATCTTATTTTTCCATTTGTGCCATAACACAATCAAAATTAATTAAAAAATATCACATCACCTCATCCCTCAATTCTCATGGCATTCGAATTACCCAAGTAAGGGGGGGGGTCTTGTGGTTGAGGTGCACTCAATCACTATGCGTGCATGAAGAAAAAAGGACATTGACCGCCAACAGTTACACAACTGTTTTTCTGCATGGAAGTTACAAAGTGGCCCATTGCACCTTAAAACATAAAGTTTGTTTAC
Organism: Paroedura picta; assembly: GCF_049243985.1. Taxonomy (NCBI): domain Eukaryota; kingdom Metazoa; phylum Chordata; class Lepidosauria; order Squamata; family Gekkonidae; genus Paroedura; species Paroedura picta. The sequence continues at coordinate 95,544,747 of NC_135372.1, read as the reverse complement.
ATTCTGGAGGGGGATACAAGGGAGACATGGGGGATGTGGAGTCCTCGTTTTTTACTTTTAACTTTCTGGAGCATCCCCAGAAAGCAGGTGCTATCATTACTGCAAATTCATGTCATAATGTGACAATGAGGGGAAATTATTGGTCAGAGTTGATACATCATCACTTGAGGTGGAAATGGAGGAGGAAGTAGATTCAAGCTGCCTCATTGGAAAACCACAGATTCCCTCCCAAGGGAGGGGGAAAGAGTAATCATTCCCCAAGGATTCACAAACCATGCAGCAAACAAGGAAACCAATCAGATCTGCTCCTTATGGGCCTGATTTTCCTGTGGAAGGTTTATTATTCTGCAAAAACAATAGGGAAGTTGTGGCTGCAGAAACAGTCCTAGAGACATTAAGGTTCTTGTCTTTACCTGGGAAGGCAAACAGCCCTAAGCTCCCCTCTTTTTAGTCACAACGTGACTTAGACTTGTAAATGGGACACAGAGAAGCACTAGATATTCCGGAACATAAATTAGAGATCAATTTCAGAAAAAGAAAATAACCTTTATAGCCAGGGTAGCTGTGACAACTACCAATATGACTCAATATGATCTAGAAAGAATAAAGGCTTTTCAGACCTGACAGCCAACATGTATCTTAAAAGCCTGCCTGTTATAGTGAAAGGGTTGGGAGAAGTCTCAGGGCCATCTCTCAATCCTTTCTACCTGCCCTATGACTTGAAAGAATCCTACTCAGCATGAAGAGTGCTCTTCCTGGCAATCACTAAGGCTCAAATTGCACTTATGTATGCAAGCAGTAAGCGTACATTAGGGCACTAGTCTGTCTCAAAGTTTAAAACCTGTTCAAAGTTAGGATTTTCTTGGTATAGTAATGAACCCAATGAAATATCATGGCTGAAGTAGCAAAATTGGAGCAGAGCCTATGTTACCTGGGCACTGCAGAAGTGACTTAGAATTGGATTTATCCCCTCCATGGCTTCAGGCAATGATTTAAACGAGCAGTAAATGTTTATATGGCACTTTACTTCAGGAGAACAAGTTAATTTTCTGTGACTTGTCAAATGATCTGAGCCTGGCATGATTGTCTGTTGCAGGAGGGCCTGGAAAAAAGACCAGGGAAATAGGGTACATGGCTGTGCTAATTAAGCATGCTGATGGATACTGAGGATCAATTCTCTTGAGTCAGTTGAGAATATTAGTGGAACAGATCCATGCCGAGTTAAATGCAAGATCAAGCCATCATGGGATTGGATCACCGTGTCCCTGCTCAACGAAAATTAACACTGATATTTTCCAGGCATGGACAGGCTTGTTGTCAGGTTTCTTCATTGCCAAGAAAACAGTCTTTGACTGGATGCCAAAGAGAGGTTTATTCTAGAGCAAGCAAGTTAACACAAACATAAACATTGTCAGCATTGAAATTACAGTGATATAACACAGTATATAACCCCTTTGCCCAACCCCAACTCATGGGATTAAATTAACATGTGAGGCTTCAAAAGGAAAACAATCCAGGTGGCTGGGAACTCTCTGGAAAACTCAAGGCAGAGGAGGTGAGAATTTAGGAGGCAAGGAAGGACAATAAATTATCTAGAGACAATCAGCCCGTCTAACCATAATAAACTGAATAAGATTGACATGCAGATGAAAGGAACCAACATTCCAGCCAGTTATTAAACCTTGTCCAGACCCAGGAATCTCCAGGCGAGAACTGGAGGTTCCACAGCTTTTACAGACTAATGCTTCAATGAATGCCAGTATGATTTATAATACAAAAGCAGTTCCTCAAATTAAGGCCAGTCAATTTACACATCAGTAGATGGCACATCAAAGCCCCATAGTGGTAACTATATCCAGGATGAGGTAGGGGGACGGTTCAAAGATACACATTAAGACCACAACCATTTGACAGAACCAACCTGGTTCTGACACTTGTATGGTTTCCTTCTTGCTGCTGAGGTTGCTGATGCAGTGCAGAGGTGGTAAGCCTTCCACATAGCAGGCTTCAAGGGTAGTTGTTTTTCCCCCTAGTGGTGATAAAATGGTTTTATGATGATATATTATTATGCCAAAATATGCATCAGTTTCTCTAAGTTCTCAGCTTTGATTTTTTAAGTAAGTCTGTAGCCCATTTTGTTGAAGAGATGTGCTCCCCCTCCACACATATCCCCACAAGGAAAGGAAATAGAAATCTTTCAAAGAACCTGATGCATATTTTGATATAACAGTCTATCAATAGAGTGCTATTAAATCACTGATTCAGAAACAAAACAAAACACACCCCTGCAGTGGAAAGACGAAATAGCAGCCCTCAGGGGAATTGGCTGTTTCTTGCTCCCACCCAACCTCTGAACTTCTCCAGCCACATGACAGCCACCCAGACTTCGCTGCGATCTTCCTCAAAACTTTGGGGGAAAGCCGGTTTGAGAAAAATTGAAGAAAAGTTGGGGAAACCTGGGAGGTGTACAAATGCACCACACTGCTGTGGGGAAGCAGGGGAGAAAAGCCCACTTTCCAGTAACATCAGATGGGAGGGGGGATAAGCCATGCATCAGCACCCCATGTTGTCTGCATAGACTAAGAACAACCATCATTACAGCCAGCAGGCAGTGATATGTTCTAATGACTAAGCAATTATTTCAGCATCAAAATCCTTATAAACAGTCATATGCATTGTCTTTAGGGAGTATAGGGGGAAAGATAAATTCTTTGCTATATTTCATTAAAGAGCAATTCAGTATACCTAGGAAGAAGTGAATACTTTTTGTAGATGTGCAAGAAGGAATAGATTTCTGTAAAACAATTCTCTCTGGAAAGGCCATTCTTTCTGCAATTTCCTGGGCAAGGGCTGTCAAGACCTGTTGAATGCAAGGCACTCTGGGGGCTCTGTCAAATGAATTGAGGCATGCAGCAGGACTCTGGAAAGGCTGTACATTTTTTGTCACACCCACCTTCCCTCAATTTGCATTGTGTTCCTTTCCTCAGACATGTTCTACATGCATGTTCTACAAACATAAAATAAGCATAAAAAGGTGTAGGCCAAATTTCACTATATGTCAACCACTTTCTCTCCAAGGTGACCTGAATCCCAATGAGCAGATTATAAACATTTCATCAATGTGTGTGAGAGGAAGGGAAATGAAGCAGAGCTGAGACTGGTGTTACTCTTCACACAGAATTAATTGTGGAGCCACCATATAGATAAAGGAAGCCTAGCTGAGCTAAAGCCACAAAACTAGGCTGCTACCTGTGAAAATTCCTTTCCACAGAAAATTCCTTCTTTCCTTCCTTAGTCAGAGTTTTCTACCATCGATGGAGCATGCATGATGGTGCAACAGGGCCTCTTAAGATAACAATCATTGCCCTTCTTGATTGGCCTGAAGTCTTTCTGCCTAGCATTGGATGCCCCAAATCTCAATCCCCACCACTGGAAATTTTGATTTGATACTGTAAATTCTGGTACTGAGGGAATATGATTAATTCCACCAACTAGACATGCAAAAGCAACACATACCTTCTAATATAATTTACTTTTTAAATGATGTCCATGATGATCCAGGAATATATATAATCCAAGCAAATTTGTGCCCTAACCAGCAGCCATGCTGAATGCTGCCACAGTACTACAAAATACTGTTTGTTGTGGTTGTTTAATTCTGCTGGCCTATACTGTGTCTCTTATTGAAAATGCCTCACTGACTTCAGCTTCAAATGCCAATGGAAGTGCTACTTATTTTGAATGGTGAGCAGATCACTGAGGCGATCATATTTAGTGAATGATGAAATTCTAAATGGGTTTTGCAAGCAAGGTAAGTCTGATTTTCAAATGGCTGTTCTGCAGGTATCAGATCATCGTTGGCCAGCCTGTCCTCTGTTGTAAAACACACATATGCCCATTACATACTGAATGGCATTATTTTCAGTAGCAGCTAAAAAACACACAACAGATATCTGCTGATCATAGCAATAAATTGTATAGGGGACCACTTAATTTAAGAATATGTTACATTTCCTGCTTTCCTCGAAGGAACTTTTTTATTCTCTATGTTGAAAGTCTGGCTATCCACATTTTAATTAAAAATAATCACATCTTGTTTACATGTACAAATTATATTGTGGTGATCAGCTATCAAATAATATAGTAATTTACTGGCAAGTAAGTTCTCAAGGTTGATTTTCTAAGACCACACTACATATGTTTGTTGCATAATTGGTCTTTGGCCTAAACTGGAGCCATGATAGTGCTCCCTTGCTTGAGCTGCTCTGTGAGAGGAAAAGACAGATAGCTGGACATCATCTACATTCTTCCCTTGCTAGGGTTTAAAGCAGCTTGTGACAATAATCTTAAATTATTGTAAGTGGGTGGGCAGAAGGGATTGTGTTTGAGTTTGGCTCTTGTGGCCCTTTCTTGCATGCCCAGGGAAATGCCAATCAACAATTTGGGGTGAGAAGGTGAATTTCCTCCAGACCAGACTGACCAGGGATTGTGTGTGTGTGTGTGTGTGTGTGTGTGTGTGTGTGGTGGGGTATCATCTGGAGATGGAATTGGGGTCACTGTGGGTGGGCACTTAGTTTTGAATTGGGTGGTCAGAGCATTGGACTAGATGACCCTGGAGGTCCCTTCCAATTCTATGATTTCATGAAATTGGATAAACAACATGATATTTTAAGGGCTGAATTACTCCCTTGAAGTTCCATACCAGAGACAGATCTCCAATCTAAGCAGCAAGGTCACAGAGTATAAGTTCTGCTCAGAGGCAATCTAGATGCCAAAATAATGTAGTGGAGAAGTTAATCCAGCTTGGTGTCATGGTTAGGAGTGCGGACTTCTAATCTGGTGAGCCGGGTTTAATTCCCTGCTCCCCCACATGCAACCAGCTGGGTGACTTTGGGCTCGCCACGGCACTGATAAATCAAGCAGTGATATCAGGGCTCTCTCAGCCTCACCCACCTCACAGGGTGTCTTGTTGTGGGAAGAGGAAAGGGAAGGCAACTGTAAGCTGCTTTGAGCTTCCTTTGGGTAGAGAAAAGTGGCATATAAGAACCAACTCTTCTTCTTCTTTAATTCACTGTATGATTGATTACCATAGGAATTTGGATTTGTGAACCATGGAACTGAGAAGACAGATATATCTGGATTGTTAACATATTGTTAACAGAGTATGAATTATGCTTCAGGTACATCTGTATGGCCATATGTTGGTTTGTGTGAATGAGCAGCTGCAACAATACCATCCAATTTAGCTTGTGACTTCATGTTATAAAAGCCAGAATAGGAGCTTTAATAGAGGTTGTGGCTTTGATAAGGTAAGAACAGCACCAACCTTTCTCTATCAGGCTGTAACTACTGGAGTGATAATATCACACTTCTATGACTGGGAAAATCTCTGCTATATTAACCAAATATCCCAATAACAGACGCACTCTATTATTCTTTTTGCTGTCTTTTTTCCCTGTCATCTTTTGCATTTTCCTTGCTTCTGCTGTTCATATTCCCACCTGTGGTGTTCTACATGCACAAGTATCAATTACATTCCTTTTTTTCTACAAATGACTATCCTGTACGTTCCTGTCTTTTAGGCCTTCGGATCCCTTGGAACTTTCCTACTCTCTGACTCCTTTATTAACAGTAGCCTGTCTTTTAATTCTGTAAAAGGCCTTACCTTTTTCCAGTGGATCTTGAATTATGGGTTGAGGTTCAATAGTGTATTGTGACACTCTCACAAGTGAATCACGAGGCTAGGAGGAAGAACAAGGTTTAGTGGGAGATGAGGATCTGGTTCTGCCTCCTCCTGCTCCCTTCATTTGCCTTCCGGTGTCATCCATTTCGTCAGAGAGGAGAAGAGGCTCAGGCTTCCAGTGCCAGGTTCACTGTGAGAGTTCCATGCACAGGTTCTCTGACCAAGTCAAATCCTGATGGGACAAGAGGTGAGGGGTACTGTGTTAGAATATGAAAGATCTGTAGTGTGAATGATTGAGCAGACTATGAAGAGTGCCATGCAGGGTCATTGGAGGAAAAGTGTATTAGGCTAGGAACTCCCTGATGTTTTTCAAATAATCACCTCCAGTGTCCTGATTGGCCCATTTGGAGACTTCCTACTCCTTTGAGCACACTTCTCCCCTGCTTGCTCCAGAACAGACTGAATGAATGAAGATAACATAATAATTAGACAGGTCTCTCTCCCTCCCTCCCTTCTTCCCTCCTTTTCTGTACAAAGCTGTTTCTCTTCAAAATAAAACTATTTTATTCTTTTAAGCATTCTGGAGCTGTGTTCTCTTTGCATATTTAAGCTCTGCTGACAAAGGGGTTGCCTGGTCATCATTTAGAATTATGATTGGTCTCCAAAATCAAGTTATCTTGGAGAAAATGACAGCTTTGGAGGGTGGACTCTGTTGTTATGTCTTTGCTGAACTCCATGTTTCCCAAGATCTGTGACAAAATCTGTAGAGCAGCAGCTTATTCCTGATGCCTCTCAGATTTGTGTCCTTGGTGGTCAGATTGGATCTGAGCCCTGATGGTGATTCTGATCTTTCTTTCTCAGCCCAGCTATTCTCATATGGTTGGTGTGGGACAAAATGAAGTTCTTTGTATGCTGCCTTACCTCTTTTGAAGGCAGGGTGTGATGAAAATGTAGTCTTCCCTGGCTAGGTATTGATCCAAACAAGTCATCCTTCATTCTCTGCAATACTGACCTTCAGAAGAAAGTAACTGAAATTTCCATTCTTGTCTGTTCTTCCCATAGAATGCCAATGTGCTGCCCCCTGGTCCTCCATCCTTCCTGGAGAATCTTGTTTCTTCATCAGAGAGCCACATTCCATTTTTAGGCCTACATCTCTTATTTTTAAGTATGTGTCTAAAAATAGAAATTGTTATTTGTACTTGTAAATATGGACATTGGGAAGCATCTTTGCAAAGAAGCTATGATTTGGCTACCTTCCCGTTCACCTTCAATGGCAAACTTGAGCTTGCCTCTGTGTAATGTGCAAAATGGTCAATGATATTACTATATAGTTATAAATTAAAATGTATACATATGTTCATTATTAACTAATGTGAGATACTTACTTTTTATGTTGAGGGAGAAGTACCATGAAGTTATTTTGCAAGTGGATATCAGAAGGTACAAGAAGCTTAATGGTGGGTCTTACTTTAAGGAGTCTGAGAACTGGCTTAATCCTTCCTTATGGAACTGATGTAACTAGGAGTGGGGAAAAGATCCTGATCTTCCACAACCATCCCAGTTAGCCAGGAGGGCACCTAGTTCTTTGTGGAAGGGGAAAACATTATGTTTACTTACCAAAGTTGGAGAAGCTATCTATATGAAAGTGGTGTACTTTCAATAAATTAAAGCTTGTTCTAGTGTTTTTTATCAAATGGCAAAGACCAATGAGTTGTACTAGCTGAACCTCCTACTTGCACTGAAGGGAAGTTATAACTTGAATGTAACATGAAATGCTTGCAGTAAACTTGTTTCTGAGAATATACTGCAGCTCAGCCTTGTGCATAATTGAGTTTTGTAATAAAAAACTGTTTGGGGGAAAGAAGTTGTGTCAAGAAGAACCTCTTGTTGGTTTAATTTAAATTTCATGCCATATCTTAGCAACTATTGTCAACAGCATAGGCATTATTGGGTCTAATTTCTCCCCAGTGAAATATAGCTGATGACAACATAGTTATATCAGGATCTGATGATTTGCTCCAATATGTAGCTTAAGCATTTAATAAACACCAAGCAAAGGGGCATTTATTTAAGCTAATAAGAAAGGCATGGCTTGCTTGAAAGGATATAAGACTTGACATTCAAAGAATAAAAGGTGCTGCTAAATTCACACTGGTATCTATTCTTTTTAGTATTAAACTATAGCTCCCAGAATGTGTATTCTTCGCAGCATTAGTCCTATTATGTGTTCCCCATTTTTTCAAAGTCCCTTTAACATGCACCCTTAGTGTTTTTGCAGCTGGTTCCCTGTAGCATAATTCCAAGTATGGTTATTAATATTCAACCCAAGTGGATGGGACTGTGGTCAGGGCCAGCTAGGCAACCATCAGGTAAGCAAGACCCACACAATCAACCAATCCAGGTGGTTTGTTCTTTGACATGCAAACCGTGCATACTCTGGGGAAGTGACTCTAATGTACTGCTAGGTCTGTTCATGTGTTACAGTAAATGTGCATACATTCTGCATATGGTTCATTGGTTTGTAAGATCAAACCAGAGTACACTGACTTTGCAATTGAAACAAGGGACTGTTATTTGTATAAATATGGGGTCAGTATCACCCATTCAGCTATGTTGAATGTAAGATGAGATTTACTTAATGCACAAATTTTAAAGAACTTCAAGTGTATACTGTACATGGATTGTATGGATATCCACTGTGACTTGTGAATAGGGCTTCTGTGTACATATGTGTTTAAGTCAATATGTGTATATAACTTAGTCAAAAACCTATTTGATGCACTGATGCCACCATGAATTGATGTTTTGTGATTTCCTCTCTGAATTGTTCTTGCAAATGTTCAAATGTATGTCTATATCATATTGATTTAATATAATCTTAAATATTTGCAGAGTAGATTGAACCAAGGGATGCTAAAGGACACAGGACAGACATTTGGGACATTTGTCATAACACCAGTTCAACATGGAAAAATGCTCTGAAAAAGGCTACTCAGGAAAAAATATTGCAAAAGCACATTTGGAGGACCAAATTGATAAAATGCCGAGAACTTCCATGGATGCAACATGTAAACAGAGCTATCCAATGTCCTATTTCTGATCAAGACTGCAGTGAGAGAGAATGAAGTTTAAGTTTTCCCTGTTCTCTTTTTTTCTAACCAACAGCAAGTTACTATTTCCTCCTCTGGGGCAAACAGTGACACAGCATGGCAAAAAGGGCTTCCCACGGCTATTTCACATCAGGAAAACAGCACAGACAGTGAAAACGCATGTCCTCCCACACTGTGGTCCTGATTGAAATTGGACCCCTGAGTGCTGTATAATGGCACACTGTTCCACACAATATTTTTTCATATTTGTGTGTTGATAAGTATTATTGTGGGGAAATATTTTAAAATGGAGACACACAGCACAATGTTGCAGTGTTTTCTTTTCCCTTTGGTTTGGCCCTGAAGTGGATGTTGTTCACCTTTTTCATTACTGTCAGTTGTTACAGTGCACAAACCTTTCACAGAGAACATGGCATAGCAAAATACAGCCTTATGTTTGGGTGGGAAAGAATTGCCCTATCTAATTTGGCCTTGTTTTTAATTAACTTAAAAGGATGCTTGCCCCCCCCCCCACATCAGAGATAATAGCAGCTGGAGGAGGATTTTTACCTGGAAAAAAAAACATGAACAAAGTCTTCCTTGAAGAGAGGGACAGACATGTTTTAGAAAGGCAGATGTGCTACAGATGATAAAGCACACTTTAGATGGAAATGTTATGGGTCATGTGAAGGAGATCCATAGGCACATGAACTGAAGACCATCCAGATGCAGAAAAAAGGTAAAGCTGACATGAACATTTTGAACAACAAACCTAGAACCACTGCAGCGTCTCTTTATCAGCATAGTCAGATGTAAGCTTTAGACTTACAGAAACAGGATTGCATTTGTACGATTTTTTAATGTTCAGACGTTGTAGTTTTTCTTCTTATTCAACTGTACTTTGTTACTTGTTGCATTCAATGAATGCTTAATGCTTGAAGATAAAAAATGTCTTTTTCTGAAATTGGAGTTGTTTAGTCTTTGTATCTACACACAAAGCCTTATGCTTTGGCTTCCATTTATCAGAGGTTTATCTCTAACAAGTGAGATTTTCAATTTTTATTCCATGTTGGTTGATAGTACTCTTATTTTAAGTTGAAGGTCTGATTGCAGTGCTTCTTGTGGCCTGATCGTGGCAGCAAGGAAGAAATCATATTTGTGAGCATGGTAAGGATCCCAGGGAGAGGTAAACTTCTTGTTGAGGTCAAGAAACTTGAGATAGGTTCCAGCTGAATAAATTCATAATTCCACATGGTAAAAACATGTGGTGTCATTCTAATAAAAGTTAAATGTCCTCAGTTATTTATCTGTTAAATCATTTACTCTTCACTTTCACTCTTCTCTCTGACCTCAAATAACTAAACAATCCCCCAATAATCCTTGTCATTAGTTATTCAACAGAGATTAATTATAATACAAAATGAATGAAGTATTTTGTGTTCAGATTTTAATTAGTTAATGTGCATTCTTGGGACAGCCTGTAAATGCTACCTTTCTGCTAGTCCATACTTCCTCTTTCCCCCAATAAGTGCAATTCTTCTGCATACCTAAGATGTCCACTAGATGTATGGAAATCTTCTACACATTAATGTGTGGTGGCTTTGGGTGATGTACCAGTCAGGCATGAAAACACAAGCTATTAGAGGGTGACCAATGATAATGGATACATTTTGTTGGCTAATGTGTAAACAAAATGATGGTGGTAAGAATATGAAGTAGATGTATTCAGTACCCAGGATTGTAAACTCATGTACTACATAAATCTAATAGATTATCAATTTGAGTTTATTCTGAAGACTTTTATTACTGAATTAAATGGACAGGGAAATTCCTCCCCAGGTTGCAAGAAATTCAATGTCTAGATTACAACCATTTTACAAATGGGTTCTTACAGAACATGAAATTGTAAATACCTGTACTGCATTGAAACTGAAGGGAAAGAAATAGGTTGGGATATTTGAAAGAAATGAGGATTTCCAACATACAGTAAATGCGAGGGGAGGTGCATGGTAAATACAACAATTTAATTAGTAAATCATGTTATAATTTATATGTTATAATTTCTTGGTATATTATGCTATATGAGCTTCATGAAAAATAATGAACAAGAATTTTAAAACTGATCCAAAGGGAATGCCTTGAGAAAAGTCTAAGGAAATCTTCACACCTGATTTTTCTCTTTTTAACTAGGCAGGGATCCTTCTCTTTTTCAGAAGAATTCTCTCCTCTGTTGGCCTTAATTGGGAGTATCATCATACTATCTAGATCAGGGGTAGTCAAACTGCGGCCCTCCAGATGTTCATGAACTACAATTCCCATGAGCCCCTGCCAGCTGCCAGCTCATGGGAATTGTAGTCCATGGACATCTGGAGTGCCGCAGTTTGACTACCTCTGATCTAGATTCCCTTTGCCAAATTTCTATCCCAGTCCTCCCAACTTTGTAGAGATCTACTTTCAGCTTTCAGTAAAGACTCTTTCCTTTGACTAAAATTCTTCCACAGAGCTGATTTTCAGCTAAAACACAAGCAGGTTCTGTCAGAATGCTCTCCCTACCTCTGAACTGGAATCAGACACATTTCCCTCCAGCACGCACCTGCTATATCAATTCCCTCTTAGTTGTTGCTGGCCAACGAGAGCATTTGAAGCTACCTATCATTAAAGCTCTCAGATTCAGTGAGGGATCTGATCCATTCACTTACTTGTCACTGTTACTTTAGCAGTTGGAACCTTACTATTATAGTGCTGCCCATCATAGGGCCATTTAAACAGCTGAGCAATGCAAGTTCACCCATCAGATGTTAGGTTTAAATGGCTGCAAGCTGCAAGCCATTTAACCTGTCATTTTCACTTCTTCCTCTTGCTTCCAAACAGGGGGAAGCAAAACAGACTTGTGAAATGGCTAGAAGCTGACAGGTGCATCCACCCCACAGTAAGGCTGAAATGGCAGCCCCAAATGCTCTCATTGGCCAGTAACAGCTGAGAGGGGATTGCCCATTTTCAGCAGGCAAAAGACTACACATTGTATAAACTCTACAGTAAATCCGTTCCTCTGAGGAATCTAAAATCCTTAATGAAAACAAGTGTGCTTTTCTTGATTTGTGAATATTTTGTTTGGTTTCAATATTATGTTTCCTGGGAACAATGTTGGCAGCACTTGAAATAAGAAATGTTAATTAATGAAGGAGGCACTTAATTTAGCCTTAATAGGATAATCCTTTCCTGTGTTACATAAATGCTAATTGAACATATTAGTGGAGAATTAACTGCTATGAGATGAAGGCACGCTTTATGTTTTTAATGGCTGTGGCAGCCCTATAGCTTTATTTGGACAAAGCTAGAAGGAGTTAGGGTTCTGCAAAGAATTATATGGAGGGGAGGGGGTTTGGACACACTGAACCCGAAAAATAGTGATATTTTCCAATATTCCCAAATTCCAATAACAGTATGGTATCCAGGTTTGGGATTTTTCAGGAATTTTTATTTTATTTTATATAGGAACTATGATAGACTATTATGATGGAGAACCACTCTCAGGGTATCCAGGCATCTTAGAGGGCTGTTTTTCAAGATAGAGGCACCACATTTTCAGCATAGCTGCTGGTGCCTCTCCTCAAGGAACCCCCTAAGTTCCAAAAGGTTTGAACCATGAGGTCCAATTCTGTGAGCCCACAAAAAAGGTTCCCTCATCTTTCATTGTTTCTAAAGGAGGGAGGAAAGGTGTTTAAAGAAACTGCAGTCCCTTCAAATGCCCTCTGCAAACTGATAATTCACTACAAAGGCATTTAAAGGGTTTATGGTCATTTAAAATGCCTTCTCCAAGCTTCCAGTTCACTTGGAAAATATTTAAAAGGACAGTGATCCCTTTAAATGCTTTTGTAGTGAATTATAAGCATGTAGTAGAGTGCAATCCCTGTAACACCCTTTAACTGCGGTATAAGCTGTATCAGATAGCTGAAAAAACACTTAAATGAGTATTCAGCTGAAGGAATAGCTGAACACTGATAAGGTATTTTCACATGTTCCATGTGAAAATGATCTCTACAAGCAAACTGAATGAGGTTATCTTCTTTGTATCAGATTAATAAACTTGATTCCAGATACTCCCGTCTGGAGCAGCTGCTTTGAAGATCGGGCTTGTGTCTGTGCATGCAAAGCGTCACTGACTAATCAGCAAATATGTCTGACAAACCAGATATGGTTGAAATCGAGAAATTTGATAAGTCTAAGTTGAAGAAGACAGAAATGCAAGAGAAGAACCCACGGCCTTCAAAAGAAACAATTGAACGGAAGAAGCAAGCAGGTGAATCATAATGAAGCCAACCCAAATTATGCACTGTACATTCCACAAGCATTGCCTTCTTATTTTACTTCTTTGAGCTGTTTTAACTTGCTAAGATGCAAAGAGGTTGGATAAAGTTTAAATGACTGTACTGCCCTTTCACATCCAAAAACAAAAAGAATAGAGAACTACTGATGCTGCACGAAGGCGCTACCCTTTCCATCTGCCTGTTCAGTTTTGGTCCTGGTGGCACGAAAGAGCTTGCATGTTTCCCGAAAGAAGATCCTGGGTGGGACTAAAGTAATCTAGGATCACACACGAATACACGCAAAGCTGTACCATGGTCCTGTGAGCTGTCAAATGCAGTTAACAGAGTACCATTTTTTTTTGTTCAAATGATTTTAATTATTGGAATGCACAATTTTTTTAATATGCAAATAAAATGTTTTAAAACCTGGAAAAAAAAATAAACATGATTCCAGCTGGTTTTTATTTAACAACTTGAAAAACAGCAAACTGACAACTGAGAAATGCTTCTTGGTGCCCTGAATAGTTAGTATATAGATTTCACTGCCACAAAGAGATAATGCAACATGATTTTTTTTTTGCAGAATTTCAGAAAGGAGTGACTAACTGTGTTGTTTGCCTTTTATGTCAGTATTTAACTGATAAAGAACTTTAAAAAGGTTACAAGCATGCATGCGTTAAGAGAATCATAAACTCAATGGAGAAAAGAAGGCAGGAAACTACCTCTGAGGTAAAATTTCAGAATTACTTCTTGCTGATTTTCATCATGTGCCACCCTGAGCATTTGGCTAATGTTCAGAATAGATCATTATTTTACCTAGTTTAGCATATGGATTTTACCTAGTTTGGCATATCCTTTGGTTCCACAGACTAGGGCTTCAATTGTTGCTCCCCCCCCCCACCAATCACACATAAAATACCACCTTATATTAGTATGAGATGAGATTTATTGCCACTTGCTCAATTACATTGCAGGAGAACCCAAGAGATAAAACTCCCAAATTACTCACAGTGCAACTCGTTTTCAAGAAATAATTACAGTGTTTCCAAACATGGAGTAATTCCTCACTGGGGGAAATTTAGGTTTGAAGGATACCTTTTTCCCCATGATTTAGGCTATGTAATAAAATAATTACGCAATTAGTGCTAAATTATTGGTATACTCAGCCTTTCATACTTCTCTCTTTGCTCTAGCCTACTCTCCCTCGATGTTTCAGTTCTTTATTTTCTCTCTCTCACTTTCTCCCCCTGGGAAATTCTGTCTTGTAACAAAAAAGGATGAGTGGCTGGTTATCCTGAATATCAAATCCATATGCTGCAAACAGTGCATGGGGACATGGCTTAATTGGGGATGCTCAGCATTTTAGAATTTGTTTGTTACATTACTCCTAACCTTTTATGTAAACAGAAACTAGACTGTTTCCTTCCATCCTTTAAGGGTTCATCTTTAGAGAACTGAGGAATGATTTAGAGTGTATTCCCCAGTGTTTTTTATATTGGTTCTATTTGGGTTGGGCATGCTGTGATACTATTATTTTGTCATTTTGTTTTCCGATGGTTGCAACTTTGTCCTCAGTCCTGTTTTTACATCCAGTCTAGGCAATGATCTGCCTAAGTATTACATCTTAAAAGGCCTTTCAGAGCACAGCCTGAGAGACAGTTCAGATTCAGAAGAAAGCACATGGTACAGTTCAAAGGAATGTTGTGAATGAAGACTCCCCCAGATTCAAAAAGAATACCTTGTAAAAAGAAGGCAAACCTCAGGAAGACCGTTTATGCATTGGGGACTTCACTGCCCCAGCGCCAGTGCAGGAGCACAAATTGGGGTGGATGAGGCACACGGGGCCAAATGCTCCCCTGAGTGGGTGCAGGAAAAAGTGGGGGATCCTGCCACGACTAAAACTCCAGCCTGCAGCCCAGCATGAAACCTCCAGTGCATAAATGGTCGAAGAGATTACTCTTCTTTCAATGATGTTAGCTGGCAGCTGTAGAAACTTTATTTACGCGTTTGATACCACATCTGCACCCTGAAGGAGGACATCCTTAGGAAGAATATAGTCTACATTTTTACATGCTGTGGTGTCACCAGAAAGAGTTTTCTACCAGGTTGGGGCCAGCGCAGAAAAGGCCCTGGCCCTAATTGAGTTCAAATTATTTTTTTTAGGAACAGAGATCATAAGCATATTTTGATCATTAGATTTTATGATGTGATATGAGCATATTTCACATCATTTTTTGATACAAACACCAGTGTAATTTGTCTTTGGGTAAATACAGATTAGGCGCTTTCTAGGTAGGCAAACATTTTGTTGCTTGCTTCTTTCCTAAACTTGTATAAAAGTACTGTAATGCAGATGGTCGGTTCACTTCTTTTTCATGGCCCCACCCACCATTACTGTCTTGTTCTGTTGCAATATAGGCAAGACATGTGTTCAATCTCTCCCTCCATGGATTGTTACCATATTTTAGAGCCATTTCGAGGTTCCTCACTTAAGGAAGTCAGTAGTTTAGTCACTAATGTTAAAAGGCACCTGGCTTTGATTTAAGTCGCTAGCACTCTTCAGCATAGAATGCCCACTATGACTTACAGGGCAGTTACACCTTTCCACATGTATTTAGGAAGGTATAACTCTGCTTCAATGATATTACAGAGGGCCGATTGCCTAGGATGATATGGTCACTTGCTCATTTTCCTGGTTTTCCTTTGAAGTAATTTTCCAGTTCCTTAACCTTTTTCCTGGGTTTTATTTTCATTATACCGCCCATCCTTTGCAAAGATAAGCTGCATGCTCTCTCTGCCTGCCTTCTTGCCTGGTCAACTGGTGGGATTTGCTTTCATCTGTTTGTTTCCACTGGCAAGCCCTCCCACTCCAGCACTTTGTGTAAGCATTTTAGACAAGTAATAAAGGCCTGAAGAGGCCAGGAAGAATAGGTGAGATGACCCTGTAGAAGGAACATCAGCCTGAAGACATCATGACATGTCACATGAGATTTCTCATTTTGATTGTCATTTTGCAATGAAAAGATCAGCGGTGTTTTGCAATGTTAACTGCCTGTGACATTTTTTTTGTTTGCGTTTTCCTGACAAAATAGATCAAAGCCACTTATTGAAATCATCCCTTTTCCTATGGGGGATTTTGAGTAAGCCACATTCAGTCTTAGGAATTTTATTTATTTCCAGCAAAATGACAGCAACAGGCTCAAAACCTCCCTAAACCCCTTCTTTAAGAATCTCATCTTGAGGATTATTGGGGATTATGTCTCTATGATGCCTCAGTTCTCTATGTGCACATTTATATATGCAGGCTCCTCAGTCACTGCAGCAGCATCCTGGTTTGCACCTGTGCAAAGGTCCATATTGCAACAGTCATTTCTTAGCCTGAGACCCCTCTAGCCACTAGCCAAACTGCACTGGGTTCATGAAAGACAGGTCCATTATCACATGTTGACGGTGCAGTGAGCCTGAACAGAAATTAAAAGTTGGGCTGATGAGGCAATGAGGATTGTTAATCAGGTTCCCTTAAGCAAGAGGCCTCTCTTTTTTAACAGGTTCTCACCCTGTGGGTATGCGACTGTCAGCAGGAAGCTGCAGACTCCCAAGTGTTACTGATAAGAATTAAACGATTTATTGGAAGGCATAGCTGCACAATACACTACACA
The DNA here is from genome assembly GCF_049243985.1 of Paroedura picta. NCBI lineage: Eukaryota > Metazoa > Chordata > Lepidosauria > Squamata > Gekkonidae > Paroedura > Paroedura picta. The sequence continues at coordinate 95,528,009 of NC_135372.1, read as the reverse complement.
AGCAAATTGCAAAGTGTAGACTGAATCTGATCCATTATACAGAAATACATATGAAAAAGGCATGGATGATGCAGATCGTTACAGGAAATAAACCGGCAGTGCTAAAGTACATAAAATGAGACTCCATATCTTTAGAGACCACACTGGATAGTAGAAAGATGGACCACAAACTACTGAGCCTTGTAAAGACACTTGAAGCAAAAAGTTGTAAACATGAGAGCAAACTTCATGCATATTAAATCTAAATGCTTAGCCATTAATTGCCAGCCTACCATTCTTCTTTCTAGTTTTGGCTCAATTTGCCAGCATGAAAGCTGATGCTATTTCTTAGCTACCTATCCAGGAAGTTTGGAGAGGCAGGAATCTCACAGGTTTGTGAGCCTCTCAGATACAGAAGGAGGGGAGGGCAAGGTGATGACAGGCCCTTGAAGGCCCAAAGAAATCTTCACAACAAGCAGACCCTAAACAGAAAGGCTACCACTGCTACCAAAACCTGTCTTTGTCCTGAACTTTTCTGCATGTCTCATGGGCAGGGGTGGTTCCATGGTGGACTCTCACTCCTAAGAGTATCATAAAACATGTTCCCAGTATCATAAAGCATGTTGGTTTGATCTCTTCTTATTGGTCATGAGATTGATTTTCTTGTATGTTAGAACTGCCTGTTATGTCTGTGATTGCCTTCTCAGCAATCAATAGAGCATTCTGGGGACTTCCAATGATGAATTTCAGGCTAGTGTTAATGGTTTTGTATGCAGACTATTGGGAGTGTTTCCTTGTTTATGTGTGGAACCCAGTCCAGTGCAATCTGGTTCTTATGACATCAGCTGCTTATCTTAACTCACAAAGTCAGTATTGCAGTTTCTGGGCTCCTTTAGCTGAATCCACAGATGCTCACAAAGCTGTAGGAACAATCACAGAAAATAAAATTTAAAAAATCCATCAATCAATGCTTCTCCTCACCCCATAATATCAGTTAAGGCCAAACACAATTAAGGGCATCTGTGGGGAGGAATATTCTGTTGTAAACATCCATTTGGACAAGCTTTAGACAAGTTGCCCCCACCCAGTGAAGGTTTTCTCCCAGTACTAACAGATGTTGGTTTACAGCTATTTACTTTTAGATGTACCTCATGGAATCCACAGTATTGGCCCTGTATCATTGCAGTCTCAGGAAAAGTCAGTATTCCTAATGGCAAACTACACAGATTAAGGATTTGAAATCGATTTTTTTCAAAGGTGGAGCCTACCACTAGGCCAATTCAGAGCCAAAAAGGGACGGATTAAGAAGGGCAACCTAAGGATTGGAAGGGGTGGAAACAGCAGAGTGTGCCATATGAATGTTCTGTTTATCACTATAGAACTGCAGATAGACTGAGGTCTGTGAGATTTCAGAACACTTCTTGTTGCTATGAGTGTCCAGAATCTGCCTCAAACCTAAACCATTTGCCTCTGTCACTTAACTATAATCAGGGTGATTTATGCAGGAGAGCAGAGGGAGGTTATTTAGCTGTTGTTTTAGAAACAGGTGCAGGAAAACAGAAGGGGAATCTAGATGGGATGGAGACATATTTCATTTGTAATTCAGATCTTGCCACCTGGGAGAGTTTAGGTGACAGGCAGTGTGGGCTGCGGTAATTAATCTCCTGGGCTGGGAGACAGGAGCTGTGGTGCTCTGAAGCACTGACTTGGCCAAAAGTAGAGTCATTCTTGGCTGATATGTTTGAGTATATTCAGCCTAGGCTGAGATGACATCAAAGAAAAATAACATGAATGGGAGCTGCAATATATGACAAAGCAGTAAAAAAATGATCAGTTAATTTGTTAGGGACTGTGATGATTGCCTAATTTGACAGCATACAGAATAGGGTCCAGATTATTCCATCTGGTGGTTTCTGCTTTTTGCTCTAATGACAGACCAGGCTGGGGAATTTGTTCACCACTATGAAAGTCTCAATGTTGTTTAGCCTGCCTTATTACTAAGAAGGTGAGCTGAAATCACTGCATAAATGGAATGTTAAATTCAGTCCTGTGTCTCCAAGACAATGCCTACAACAAAATTCAGTTCCTAGCTATGGCCTAGCCCTTTGGCCAAGACTAGGAGTTTTGTGAGGGCAGGGGAGACAAAATCTCACTTAGGAGAAAATTATTTCTAATTACACCAAGTATATTTGGGAATCCATAAGCATATGCTAGGTATTGAGGCCATTTGATTTATCTGTCAGAAATTTAGGACATTTCCTTAAATTAGCAGTGGTAGCACCCATTGTTCAGCAGTGATGACAGAATGAAATAGAATGAGACCCAAATAGGTCTTGATCATCTACCTCTTGACAGAGGAGTTTCTCGTAATCTTCAAATCTTGTTATATCACAAGATGTCATAGTCCCATTGTATACGGCACTGGTCAGACCACACCTGGAGTACTTTGTGCGGTTCTGGAGGCCTCACTTCAAGAAGGACGTAGATAAAATTGAAAGGGTACAGAGGAGAGCGACGAAGATGATCTGGGGCCAAGGGACCAAGCCATATGAAGATAGGTTGAGGGACTTGGGAATGTTCAGCCTGGAGAAAAGGAGGTTGAGAGGGGACATGATAGCCCTCTTTAAGTATTTGAAAGGTTGCCACGTGGAGGAGGGCCGGATGCTGTTTCTGTTGGCTGCGGAGGAGAGGACACGCAGTAATGGGTTTAAACTTCAAGTACAACGATATAGGCTAGATATCAGGGAAAAAATTTTCACAGTCAGAGTAGTTCAGCAGTGGAATAGGCTGCCTAAGGAGGTGGTGAGCTCCCCCTCACTGGCAGTCTTCAAGCAAAGGTTGGATACACACTTTTCTTGGATGCTTTAGGATGCTAGGGCTAATTCTGCGTTGAGCAGGGGGTTGGATTAGATGGCCTGCATGGCCCCTTCCAACTCTATGATTCTATGATGGCAGAGACTTTTCTAAGAGTCTCATATCCACAAGATTCCTAGAAATACTGGATTCAATGTGATTCTTGCATTCTAGAGTTCCCTGCAACCTCCTTCTATGATCTATCTGCATTGTTAGACTATCCATAACAGTTGGACAGTGCTTTGGCCACTGTTGGTCAAGGAGTAGAACTCAATGCAGGTTCTGCTGATATTTGCACAGGGAACAGAATATCTTTTCCAGCAGAGTCTTTGCCCTTTCCACCCCCCTTCTCCCCTAGTTCCATGCAATTTTAATTAAACAGGACAGGAACACCGAATCCAATTCTTGGTAATGAGAAATCAATATGCTTGCACTGACGTTTCAGCAGCTGAAACAACGAGAGTATATCCATGGATTAAAGCTAATGAAAAGAAATATAAAAATAGCAAATGTCAAGCCCAGCTATTTCCCTAGCAGATTGGCTATGATGCTGGAACAGAATCAGTTCTGGGTTGGCTTTGAACAGGAGGTAAGGTGTGTGGTGAGATGAAAATAACAACTGACTACAAAAATGGATCACAAATGCTCTTCATATCAAACTTTTGAATTTGTAATCTCACATGTAAGTGGCTTACATTCTTACTTAACTCACCCATAAACTTAGACTGGAATATGCTGCTTGCTCACAGGAGAGATGCGAACCCAGGTCTCTGAAATCTATGACCGCTTCTTTCTCCCAAGCATGAATGTGGCTTAATGAGTTGGTCAATCATAACCCTCCATCTTCCTTCCAACAAAAACGTTCCACTTGTTAAAGGAAATGTATTCACAGGGCTTTTACGGAGGCTTGAGCAAAGGGTAAGGCAGATGTCAGGTAAAGCTGTATGAAGAAGGAAGCAGAGAAGGATAGTAGTAGCAGAAAGAGCAAGGCAAACAAATCCCAAAGCAGGCTTCACAGAGTCATAAATATCAAAGACAGATGGGTGATCAGACAACATTTCCCTTTTAAACCAGAGACTCAAGGATCATTCACAAACCAATTAAATGCCGTCCTGGGGGAACCAGTGAATCAGAAACAGTGAGACACTTTGGACCTCGTCTACTTCCTGCTAGCTTTAATAATCTCTCAGGAACGTGTCCTTGCTAGCAGCTGGCCTGCAGGAGTTTTCAAACAACTACGGAGCTGGGGAGGTGGAATGGAATAGATGCGGAAAGAGTGGGAAGAAGCACGAAGAGGCAAACTTCATACAGAGAATCGTCCAGATGAAGTTAGGCTTTAAATCCCACCCACCCCCAGCCCCCCCAAAAAGGGAACATATAGATTTTGCTGTCCTGGTTCAAAAGGTGAAATTAACTGCATTGGCTTTGGCTGACTTTGTGGCTTTTTTCATACCAAAAAAGTTTGGAAGCAACATTTGGGGCTGACTGCCATTACTTGGCTTGCAAGTTGCGATGTCCATGTATTAACACAACCTGTACTATTTGTCAAGTACAGGTTGGGACATTCCTGGAGATCTGTGAGAGTAGCCTAGAGAGAGTAGCTTAGGGCAGGGGTCTCCAACCCCCGGGCCGTGGCCCGGTACTGGGCCGCAAAGGCCATCGTACCGGGCCACCAGCAGCCGCGCCTGCCTCCCTCCCCTGCAGCGAGAGGGGGGGAAAGAGGCTGGCACAGCAGCCGGCGCACCAGCAACTCTAACGTGCACGCGCGGAACACCCGCGCACGCGCGTTTGCGCCCCCTGGTGGCCAAAATACACATGCATGGCAACTCTGCGCATGCGTGTTAGCGCCACCTGGTGGCCAAAACGCGCATGCGTGGCAGTTCCGCGCGTGCGCATTTTTGAGCAACTGTGGCAGCCGGGCCGCTGGCTCTCCCCCACCCCTGGAGGCGGTTCCCGACCAGATGAAGGTTGGGGACCGCTGGCTTAGGGTTTGGAAAGGGGATGAACTGCAGTAGGGTATAAAGAAGCCATTTTCCCCAAAGGAACTGATGGGTGTAGTTTGCAGATCAGTGGTAATTCCAGGATATCTCTAGGTCCTGCCTGGCAACTTTAGCACATTTCAAGGGGCTAGTGTGGTTTATAAACCTAAAATGGCCATGGACTTGTTCCTGATAACCTGGTTAAATAGCTGTTTTGCTATCAACTTCCCCAGAATTTGCAATGAACCCAGGAGATTCTGCTTTATCTCCCAATTTATATAGAGACCAGTTTGACTTCTGTTAGGAGCAGGGCCTTCTCAGTTATTGTTCTGGAACTTTGAAATCTACATCTACCTGCTTTTCATTTGACTCCATGAGTTATGCCATTCCATAGACAGGTAGCGTTAGAAATAATTTGGAAATTTAGCTTTATTATCTTTTTCCGTAATTGGTGTCCTGTTTGCCAATTTGGGGGAGTTTCTTTGTTTTCTTTTTGGATATTCCTTGCCAAAAATTATAAACTTTGAATGTGGGAATTTTAGAACTGGAATAAATTCCACAAAATGAACACACATAAGCCAGTTTCATTATATGATTCATAGCACTATCCATCACATGTTGACTCAGAATTAACTCCCACTTCATTCAGTGGAGTTTGCTCCTAATCAAGGGGTGCACAGGATTGCAGCCTTAGTCTGATTCTGTAATTTAGATTTCCTTGGAGCAGCCTGGAAAATACTTAACATAACAGGGCCATGCTCGGCAGACTCAGATCAGCATCTCCAAAAGGCTAATTGCTTTTTCAGCCTCATGGATTTATTAAATTTATAATTAATCAGACAGCTGCTTCTGGACATCAGGCAGGAACCTCAGGGCACTTAGCACGCTCCAACCTTGAAGAAATTATCACATACTTTTGTAAGCAGGGACAAGGAAACAGCACAACCTATACTGACCAAGCAAGAGTGACAAAGGCAGTGACACCCAAGGCAGCACACAGTTCATTGAAGCAACCTGATCCCTTGGAGAAGGAGAGCGATGATTAGGCATGCTCCACGTTTGTGCCTCTGCATGGGAACAGGGGATTAGCTGCTTTGAAATGAAGCTCAGTGGTTTCTGGCAATTCTCAGGCTGCAATTTTATTCATGCTTATTTGAGAGCGTCATTGAACGCCTTTGGATTTCCCCCAGTACACCTGCACAGGACTGAGCTGTATCAATTAAGGCCATGTTCATCATAGAAAATGCCTTTCCCAGTATCCTGTTCTTCTTTTCTCCTTTGATGGTTTACATAGGCCCTGTTCAAACTGCCTTTTTATTCTGTTTTAGTACCTGGTTGCTAATGGATCTTTCTGTCATTTCCAGCAGTAACTGGATGTGGGACAGTGTGATGAAGAGCAGCTGGACAACCTCCAGACGTCTCAGGCCAGTTTCTTTGAAACTGCTGACACCCTGAGGCGATCACTTGGAGTGCCATGACACCCTCATGTGCCTGCTATTCCTGCGGGGAAAAAGATTGGGGGTTGCTCTGTGGTACTTCGCCAATCAGGACTGCTACAGAGAAACCGAGAGCAGTTTGGCTTAGGGCTGTCAGCAGTTTCTCTGATAGTCAAAGAGGTGTGCTTGGCAATTGTTGAGAAGATATCTTAAAAGGAAGTGTGGCTTAGCAATGAGGTTAGAACAGTGAGTAATGTTCCTGAATTTTCAGGTGGCATTTACTGTGTGTGTTTTAAAAAGTCCATATCGCACAGATCATTTTCTTTGTTGGTCTTAAAGGTACCACTGGACTCAGACTGTTTCACAAAGAACAGCTACAAATCCTGGTATGAAATGGAAAACCTACAGTTGATTTCATTGCTGTCATTTCCCTTACAGATCATGGATGGATTTACAAAACTTGGGTTTCCCCCATTGAATTGGAGCAATTGGTGGCTGATACATACCAGTGGTTGGCCCGAGGAATGCAAGAACTGGAAATATACCTTTTCAGTTCTACTGTAGGATGTCGTGGACCATGCAGGTCAATTCATGGATGCGGAGGTGGGATAATGCCCAAAATCACAATGCTTTTCCTTCAGGAGTTCATTGCTATGCAGGAATATGAATGGTAGGGCATTTATTCCAGGAAATCCCACCCTGACAGTGAATGGAATCAGAACACCCCTCCCCCTTTATGATTGTTGATGGGGTTATTGGCTGCAACAAGTACTTTCTCTAACATGATTTACTACCAAGTGCTCTTGCTGGTTTCATTACTAACTAGCTTTATATTGTTTTGTTGTTGTTTTTATTGCTAACACAGTTTGTTTGGGGGAAAATTTTACTTATGTGGGAGTGGGTGATAAGGGGGTGTTATCTTTTCTTTTTATGTACATAAAATAAAAATGTATCTTGTATTTTCAGTTTGCATGGGGAAACTGGGTGGGGTGGAGGTTGGGGGGAGGTTATATTTTCCTTTTATGTTCTTAAATAAAAATTTATCTTGTATTTACAACTCAATATTTTCAGATTCTCTTGCATTTGTGTGTGTGTATGTGCATGTGTGCATGCTCATAGCAACCCAGTTCTGATCAACATTTTAGTATGCCTGGAATGATTGCCATGTCCTTCCTAGAGCAGTGAGTAATAAAGGTGCCAGTTCCAGGTTGGAAACCTCCTGGAGACATGGGAATGGAACCTAGGGAGCCACAGAGACCTCAGTAGAGCACAATGCCATACAGAGTCTAACCTCCAAAGCTTTTGTTTGCTCCAAGGAAACTGATCTCTGGGGCCTGGAGATGAGCTGCAAATCCAGGCACTCCCTACCTGGAGGCTAACAACTTTAATTAAGAGAGACTTAGCTAAAGCTGGAAAGCTGGTACCTGTTTTCAGGGTGATCATGAATGAGGGAAGGGGGGGATTTCCCTCCAAACCCATCAGACACCCCTTTTTGAACACATGAGGAAACTTTGAGAACAGAGTGGCCATCCAAGTTGGAAATATCACCACCATGCCTGTAAGTATACAAACCCTATTAGTTCAGTCAGTCCTCCCCATAGTCCTGCACTAGTACTGCTTTGTTTTCTCGTAAGGAACCCTGCACCATCTCCTCTGCAGCTGACTAAGATCACTGACAGCTTTTTTTTAAACCACAACTCCCCCTCTCTTTGCATGTGGGCATAGACTCCAATTTTTGACTTTTAGCAAATACTGTTAAGAGAGGTAAGGCATTTCTTAGTATTAATGCATTCAAGATTTGCAGGGATTTATCTATCATAGTCCATTAGCCTACAAGGAAGCACTATGTTTCTAGCTCATTATGTAGCAATTGTATTTTTTTTTTTTTACCAGCCATGTCCTTGCATTGGAAAAATGAGTTAAAGGTGTGCTTTTTTTCTTCCTTAGGCTGTAAGGCTGCTTTATTGTGTGTGTGTGTGTGGGGGGGGTTTAAAGTGTACATCCAAAGAACATCACTCTCACTTAGGCTTGCCACTTCCCCCATTGACACAGGCAGAGGGTGAAGGAGATAGGGTTGCCACCTCTAGGTTGGGAAACTCCTGAAGGTCTGGGAATGAAACCTGGGGGATATAGGAACCTTAGTGGGGCATATTGTCATACAGAATCCAGCCTCCAAAGAATTTATTTTCTCCAAGGGAACCGACCTCTGTAGTCTGAAGATGAGCTATAATCTCAGATGATCCCCAGGTCCCACCGGGAGCCTGGTATCCCTAGTTACCTGCAGTCCTCTAGGGAGTTCAGCAGGATGTTATGTATTCTCTGTGTTACTGGTCTTTCCTCAAATTATTAAGCCAGACCTACCTGTCCATTCTATTAAGATGCAGGGGGAAAAGACCCAACCTGGATGTCCTAGGCAAGCCCAGTTCCATCAGATCTCGTAAGTTAAGCAGGTTTGGCCCTGGCTAGCACTTGAAAGGACAACCTCCAAGGAATTCCAGGGGCATTATGCGAGGGCAGGCAATGGCAAACCACCCCCAAACATCTCTTGCCTGGCTGCCAGACAATCCTAGGATCTCCTGGCTACAGGACACACGTGCCATCTGATAAATAATAAATACAGGAAAATATTCATTCATTCATTCATTCATTCATTCATTCATTCATAGTTGGATTTATATACTGTCGTTCACCAAAAGTAGTTGGATTTATATACTGTCGTTCACTGCGGTTCACAATAAAATATAAAATCGTAGTAAAATCACATAAAACCCCATTAGTACCCATTATTACAAAAAAAAGATGGCATTCTATTCTGTGACTCTCCCCGCTTGATCAGAGAGAGGTCAGACATTAGTTCCATAAGAGAGAGAGGAGAGAAAAACCGGCCTATGGATTAGGGATCTTGGATGGAACCCGGGCTCTTCCCTGCCCTCAACCATACACGTGGTGGAAGAGCTCCGTCTTACAGGCCCTGTGGAAAGATGGTAGTTCCGACAGGGTAATAGGGTATTTTAAATATATCTTTACAATACCCTATCATTCCAGTTATTCTAGTTATCAATCTTACTATAGAAGCTGAACATTTTTGGAGCAGGTCTTTGGCAATGTCTTTGTTTACTGCAACTAAATCTTCTAGGACCAAGTCATTTGGGTATTCCCACTGTTACCAAAAATATTGACTGTTATGTACTAATCAATCTTTCAAATCTGTAATTCCTACAGCAGCCTTTAGAGCACGGCATCCTGCCAGCTGGAGGAAGAGGAAGAATAGGAGGAGGGGCCTCAGGAGAAGGAACCAGCAGTTGCAGAGCCTCCTCCTGGAGAAGAGGAGATGCCCTTGGTAAAAGGTATGCAAATATTCATTAGGTTGGTAGATGGGATGACTAGGAACAATATGTGTGGTCAATAGCCAGCTTCCATTTACTGACCTTAATGTTCTTTTGTGCATGTGAACAAGCTGAACCACAGATTCCCCCGAGACCTGCCACAAGTGGTAAGCACGCAACTACAGACAAATTTGGAAAGAGGGGACATGGCTTGCTAGGAAAGCCTCTGCATAGCATACAAAAGTTTCCAGTTCAATCTTTGATATGCCCTGGTAAAAAGATCAGCTAGCCAGTGATGTTAAAAAACTCCTACCCATGAACCAGAAGAGCCACTTTCATTCTAAGAGGACAACAGTGATTTTGATGCACCATTCATGTACTTACTGATTACTGATTTTTTTCAGCAGGGGATGAAAGGCATATTGGCAACCCTGCCTCATTCAGGGAGGTCACAGAGTGCCTCCAGTCAATAAGGGGTCAGGTGTTTAAACGTGTATTGTTTTTTATAGAGGGTACAATAGGTGAAAGAATATACAGCAACAAAAGCTTACAAAAATCTTAACAGTTGCTGCCATTTAAAGGCCACAGAAGACAAAGACCGCTTACGCACTGGAGGTTTCATGCCAGACTGCAGGCTGGAGTTTTAGTCATGGCAGGTTGCCCCACCTCTTCCTGCACCCACACAGGGGAGCATTTGACCTGGTGCACTTCATCCGACCCTGATTTATGCTCCTGTACGGAAGCTGGGGCAGTGAAGTTCCCAGTGCATAAATGGTCAAAATGGCTTCATTTGCTCTGTCTGACTATCATAAATGAATGACTGCTAAGAGTGGAATAGGGGTGGCAGAAATGTATTAATTTGCAAACCAGACCTCTTTCTCCCCCTCCCCCCCGGCTTTCTGCTTTCATTCTTTCTTTGGATCTTCCAGTAAAGGTTCAGGATTCAAACTTCTTTGTCATTATAATGGCTGATGGTATTTTTCTTCCTTGTCATCATAATAAGAACTTCAGTTACACTGATGGCTCTGGGGAATTCTGAGGTTCAGATTCAAGGCCTTGTCTCAATAGGTATGGACACACAGGATATGTTACCCTTGAATAGCAATTTACAACTTAACAAAGGAAGTTGTATTTTTGTAATTTGCATTTAAATAAGCTGTATTTCATAGCCATGAACATTAGCAAACATTCTCTGTGCTCTACCTGGATAAGAGAAGGTTTCAATCTTTAAATGATGCAATGAAGGAAAAGAGGAAAAAGTGACATTTATTTATAAATCTCTCTGTGTATATATGTTTGTGCACATGCATTTGCACCTGTATATACCATTCACAAAGAGGAGTCTTCTCTGAGCACAGAGGCAGGGCTCCCAAGAGCTGCTAAAATGGGCAAAAACTTTAGAAATGGGGACAGCTTGGCTCATATCCTGTTAACCAGTCATTAACAAGATTTTTTAATGACCTGTTTGACAGCCATTGACTGGTTTGTGGCTATTTGACAGGCTTCTTCACCACAATATTTCCGAAGAATGCTGTACAGAACAACTAGCTTTTCCTGCAGCCATGGATGCCATTTTGCCTGCCATGTCACCTGCAATTACTACCAGCAATTTTCCCTGCCATGTCATCCGCAATTACAACTGTGATTTAAGTTTCAAACAGAGTGTTGTTACAGTGGCTGAAGCCTTTCCTTTTAAGAGTCTCTCACCCTTTCCATTATGGAGTTCTAAAAGGAAAGGGATAGGTAGCACCTTTCCCCTTATAATTCCACAACAATGGAGGCAGGAGACTTTTTAAAAATGAAAGCTGAGACATCAGCAATTATGGCAATCTATCAGTATAATGCCAGATCAAAAACAACTGGAGTTTTTAAAAAGAAAAAACAAAAGAAAAAACTCTCCAGAAGCCATCAGGTGGCCTGGCAAGTGAAAACTGCAGAGAAAATAGCTCACTGTTCGGGTCCAACCATAAACAGTTTTACCTGTCATAAATAAATTTTAAAAAACTATCCTTCGTTGTTCAACTAAGAAGTCCCATTGAGTATGTTTAACTTTCCCCCCCCCCCCACTTACAAGACCAAATACGCATCCCTTTCACATATCACCGTTGAGAATTACCTCTTCTACTTAACAAACACAACTCCAAAGGTCTCTTCGGGTATATTGAATCAGATGGACCCTTGTTGGAATCTGGGAGTGTACAGCATCTGTATAAGCCTTGCCCCAAAATATCTATGAAATAATAAGTGTTAGCTCTTGGCAGTTCTCACTAGCTATCAAAAATTTCATTGCCCTGCTGTGTCTGAACTCACAGTGACAGTGGCACAGAAAATGGGGAAAGATATTTTATTACAATACTATGGGATCATGGGAGGAGAATAGACAACAGGCAGGTTAGTGCTGTAAAACCACTTGGTAAGGAGAAGGAAGAAAAAGAAAATAGCCACTTTCAAGACATCCAGCCTGCATCTCTAGTCGTTGTTTCTAGCCTGAGTTTTTTGTTAAAGGAAGTACCTTATTGCTCAGGTTTATTCAGCTTCTAATTGCCTATGCCTGATGCATAACCAACTCATAATCACAATCCTTCCATGTGGGCACTGAGCAGTGCTGGCAACCTGCAGTGCACTGAGAACCATTTCACAGGCTATGACTGATATGACTTCCCTGCCACATCTCCCTTCTGGCTATAGTGAAGTTTCTCAGCCCAGCTTCCAGCATATTTTGTGGAGACAGATATGAAAAATAAAGTGCTTTGCTCCTGGAACTTCAGTGAGCTAAGCTTAAAACCAATTACTTTGGTGGGCTAAAATGCACTGCATTTTCTGTTGGTTTTCATCCATGTCAGTGACTTGCAGCTTCTCTAGGTGACACAGCAATTGGGGGCACTAACTCATTTGTGTTGTATAACTCAGATGTTGTATACAGCCAGCAAATAAAGTTTCAGAGTTTGGATGTCCTGCTTTATATGTTAAATCTCTTCTCTTTGACTTTCATGAAGTTGTTCTTGAATGACATCCTCTTACAACCTTTCTGTGCAATATTTCATCTCTTAGATAACAACAGGCTCTTGCTTCTGTCCATGGTGCTGATTATGAGTCTATTTAATCCGCGGGTTATACAAACTATTCTCCCAACATTTATTAATTTGAGGCTATTTGCATTGCGAATCATGGTGGATGTGGAAGATGTAGTGAGCATATAGATACTCAAGTAAGTATCAAATCTAAAGATTTAAGTTATCTTCATTTAAACTGGACAAGGGACAACCTTATCTACCCTTACTGATATTGTTAGATTGATGCTGACCTTTGATACAGTTGACCACTGTTATATGGACTGTTATATGGAGTTGGTGCTAGGAGAGTACCTTTTTGATGGCTTCAGTTTTTCTTGTGATCAGACAAAAAGAGTTTGCACCAGATAGCTGCTGACTAGGGTTGTCTGGAGATATGGCATTGGATGTCTTCAGTATGCAAATGACATTCCTCTCTATGTTTCATTATCTAAGTCTCCAGATGCACCAGTTTCTGCTCTAAACTATCAAGTTGCTATGCCAGAACAAGCTGAATCTGAATCCAGATAATACATAGATAATGCTGGGTGAGAAAGCTGACAAATAGAAGGAACTAAATACATTTGTGACATGGGTGGTGTGGAGTTGGCAGTTGCAGAGCAAGTTAGGAGTACTCATGGACCTATGTTGTTTCAACAGAATACTGGTGTAGTGGCCAGGAGTATTTTCTATCAGCTGCATCTGGTTTGCCAAATTTCTCCTTCTTTAGAGTCAAACAACCCAGCCATTCTAATCCTTGCTTCTGTAATTTCATGGTTGGGTTACTGTCATGTTTCCTGCTTTGGGATGCCCTTTAAGTCATCCCAGAAACTGCAGCTGATCCAAAACATGGCATCCTATTATCAGAACTAGCACCAGGAACATATCTAGCCATTTGAAAATAGCTGCATTGGCTACCAATTTGTTTACAAATTCCATTCAAGGTTCTGGTTATGCCCTTGTCCTAGGAGCCACATATATAAATTACATCAACTACAGTCCATACTTTCTCTATGATACTTTCCATCTTCTGGAACAGGCTTCCTGAGGAGGTGAGGGCGATGCCATCTTTAGAGAGGCCCAGCAAGCATTGCAAGGTTCTTTAATTTATTAGGGCTTTAAAGGGTATATAAGATGGAGACATTTTAAAGTTTTATTTTGTGTGTTTTGAAGTTGAATTTATAAGTTCCCTTAAACCATGAGGAAAGAGGGAATATGTAATGTCTGCAAGCAACATCAGAGACTCAATGGCATAAAAAAGTTTTAAAGTAGGTTTTAGAAGGGATATAGGGGGTTCTGAATATTGATCATCATTTTTATTCCCCCCTTCCTCCAGGAAGCTCAGAACAGCATGTTTGTCTCCTTGCCCTGTCTTTTATTCTCATAACCACCCTAAAAGAGAATGTTGAAGATATTTTTAAAAATTGCAGAAAAGCAATGGATAACCTCTGGCAGGTAAAAGCAGGAAGCAGCACAGCAAAGACACTTGCTGCTGAGCAGTGGGAATGAAATATCAAGTGTGCAAGGTTACTGTTAACATGCCAAAGGGTCAGCAATTGATAATCTGTGGAAAGTTTGGTCAGTAGGAGATGGTATTTCACACAGTGATTGGGGCAAAGCAAATTCTTAGGAATTGTCCAGAAAACCCTGCATCCCACGAAGAATACTTTGTGTCCCACCAGTGATACATGTTCCACTGGTTGAGAATTGCAGTTGTCAAATATGAAGTGAGGATCAGGAGAGTTGGGTTTGAGCCTTGACTGTGGAACTGACCTGCTTGATCCAACTGGAATGTCTGATCCATGCTTGGATCTATGACTTGAATAGGCTTCCAGCTGTATTGACTGATTAAATTACTCTATTTTCCAGCCAGTTAAAGGTGATGGATAGCTAATGCAGATATATGACCTAATCACCAGTCAGCTTCTTGCATGCTATTAGCTAGAAAATATTTAACTGTCCCTTAGTCACTTTATCATTTTTATAAAATACCCAGGATCTGGGGGTAAGGATTGGATCACATATTTCAGCTTAATTTCTTTCAGAGTTCTTCATTCCACTTGCTTGTGACTAGCAATGTTGTATATGGAGGCAATACACATGAACTGACTTCAGAATTGAGCCATAAATAAAGAAAATAAATATTGTGACGATATTAATCAGTTGATGCTCATCCAAATGAGTTTCCTATACATTTTTCTGTTCCTTAATTACTTGTCACCTACTGCTAGCTTATAACTATTCAGTCTATGATTTTGGTAGATGGCTTTCCCATTCTGTCTTCCTGATAGTATTCTGTTTTTGGGGTGGGAGGAGAGAAGTATGGAAAAAAGAAACTGTCTAGAGTTGTACACTAAGTTTCTCTTAGCTTAGAGGGAAGACAGAATTACAAATTAGCCTCCCTGGTCTAAGTTCTTGTAGAAAGGTTAGTTTGTTGTGCTGAACTTCTGTAAAAGGTCAGAGCTGGTGTGAATATTCCCCATTACATTTCTCATTACAGTGACTTGCTTTTGAGTTTGCCAGAGTTTGATGTCAAAAGTTGAACCTTCATTTTGAATTATTGATTTTTGAAGTGCTGTAATGAACAATTTTTATGTATGAACTTCAAACAGATTTGGAAGTGCAAGAATGAATCAATTCCATACAAACAAAGCTCCAGGGTGAATTGTGGAATCTGGGTTGGATTCCATAATCTGCTTTAAACCAACTGCAAGATTCCTTGCCACAACTACACTTCCTTGATGCTATTTCCAGAAGAACACAAACTTCAGCAGAAAGTTCTCTATGTGCACCAGAGTGACTTCTGTTCTAGTAATACAACCTGGGGGGCTGAACTATTGAATTAAATACCATCCAATCTTGAGACATGAATGAATTTTTTTTTTAATGTAAGTTTGTTTTAGTTTTAAAAACCTTGATTCAGATTCTTGGTGATTGGCAATAATTTAAGCAGCCATGATGATACATGGCAAAAACTAAAACAAGAAACCATATATTTTTTGTTTCATGATCAACCCAAATGACACAAAATAGCATGTAAGTTTTTTAGTTCAAAAATTGGGGGGGCTGAACTGGGAGCAAAGGGACTTGCCAGTACCTTTATTTTCTCAGTGTTCTTATCTTGTCAGTATCTTTGTGTGAAATGTTGAGCAGGCATACAGAAGTCAGTATACCTTGGATTTCCCAGGTCTCCTGCTTCAGTGGGTGACCTCCAGTGCCCCTCCGCCCCTTCCACCTGCCAATCAACTAAACAGCAGGAGAAAAATGGCGATGGTAGGATGTCGCCATAGTTGGAACTATGATAAAATCACTTCTGGTACAACCAGACAAGATGTCATCACTGTGCCAGAGAAGCTTTATCTCTTGACCAGAACTCTATTGGTGGAATGTGGAAGTGCCATGCATAGATATCCTAATCATCTGCAGTGGGAACATTTGATAATTTTTTTGTTTTGAATATACCTATCTATCGGCTGACTTATTCTCTCACTGCCATGCCCCTCCCATTTTCTTTGTCTCATGCAATTATGAAAAGCAGATGGCGATAACTGCATCATTGCGATCTTTCCAGACATTCCTGACTCTTTTTTTTTTATTCAATGCATTAAATGCAGTTTCTATCTGAGTGCACATCTCTTAATCAAAGTGAATTCTCACCATGAATGTCTGAGTTGTAAGTCCACCTCCATTCTAATAACACCTTTCAGTGATAAGCATAGTAAAGTCATGTAGCAGATTTACATTTTCTGGTTTGGCAGCCCAGTCATGAATGCTCTGAGATATGCCTGTTACATGATGATCTATCATATTAACAATTTGAATATCAATTATGGGGTTTTTTTTCAAATAGCATGTTGTGATTTATGTTCATAATGGAACATTCACAGAGTATTTCATTATGCCAGAATTTTGTGAAACATACAGTCAAATAAGCTCCAGTATATTAATCATCCATGCCCCCCTTCTTCCTTGAGTTAGTCAGAAGCAGTTCTGTTCAGTTAGCTGGGCAATATCATATCAACTCTCTCACCATTTTGGTGAAGAGAGAACTGGAGGGTGAGGGTATTTTTACGTATTTACTTTATTTTGAAATATACAGGGATAGGACAAATGGAGACAGAGCACAGGGTAATAAATCTACCACATCAGAGCCTTGGAGAGATCCTGCAGAATATCCTCATGCATCCCACTTTAGCTAACTAAGAGAAGTAACACTGTGATTTACACTCCGACTCATCTCAATTGCATTTTTGTTTCACAGATACAGCTGTCCCGTCTCTTCAGCTGAGAGGGAGGGTCATCTCTTCTAATCCCTGATGGGCACTTGAAAGAGACATCTCTTAATATTTAAAGCCCATTGAGAAAACATCTTCCACTTCTGAAAGCAAAACAATTGGCACAGTAGGAAGAAATTAGAGCACTATTAGATCCATCCAAAATTTGAATTAGTCCATGAATTTTTAGCAGTGATTTGCTACTTAGAGCTTGAAATTAGCAATTAAATTAATCCTGTGAGTTCTGGACATGAGTCTTAGGATCCCTTCTGTAATGATGGGTCCAGTTGTGGCTGAAAGACTGGGCATTATTATGCACATGTTGGATAATGCACTTTCAATGTGCTTTTGCAACTGCAATTTCCTGTGCAAAACAGGGAAAATCTACTTCTAAAGTACATTGCAAGTGCATTATCCAACATGTGTGGTATTGTAGTCTTAAAGCTTCCTAATACTTCAAGTGGATCTACCTTGATGTTAGGATCATGCCTGCATATCTGTCCCATTCTCTACCTGGACAACTGGGAGAAAGGAATAGGTTCTCAAGAAGCCAGCTGAGATCTGTCCTGCTAAAACACACACTCAGTTGTCCAGGACTAGCACAAGCTAGGTTAGAGGATTATTGAATCAGCAGTGGCTAGAGAGGAGATGAAATGTACATACTGATCTGATGGCTCCATCCTTTCCTGTAGCCAGAGTTAGCTCCTGGAAATCACATTGGGGTGTACATTGAGCTGGCAGACATATACTCCTTTGCCTAGTTCAGGTTTTAGATCTGGCTTGCTGTTTTCTTTGTACATGGGGTACTCTGAAGGTACTAAATGAACACATCTACTCAGAAGATTCCTGGTCTGTCCCTTGCACTAGCTTTTAAATGGGAGCCTACTGTGGTAGAGAAGACAGGGGAAGTTCTGGGAAGCAGAGAGGGTCTTCAGCCCTTAACATGTCTTCCTTTTCCTCCCAGGGGGCTTCCTCCCAAGTCAAGGCAGGACTAGAGATGGGCGTGGCCCAACCCAAGGGTCTCCACAAACTCACAAAATGGGGTAGTTTGTGAACTGGGCTCATATGGCCACACCCCCAATGACCGCACACAACCACATATGGGTCTTATCCCTCTGTGTGCATTCGCAGGCTTTTTGGGGGTGGAGTTTCCTCCTTTGGAACATGTGCATTGATCATGTGAAATGTGCGGAAATCTCTCTTCCAGCATAGAGGGGACTTGGGAGGGTTGTATTTTGGTAATCCACTGATTACCCATTTAGCTTGATTGGCATCCTCATAAGCCAAGAGTAGTGCTGTCTTTAGTTTCAATGGGAATGCCTAGCCCATATGAGAATGCATTGCATTCTTTTGCTCTCAGTGGGAGAGGGTGAAAGAGAGACACGTGTAGCTATTTTGAGAAAGACACGCGTAGCTATTTGGAGGGAGATAAATTTGTGGCATAGGTGGGGGGTTTAGAGAGCAGAAGCATTCAGCCTTACCTGTGGGTCTTCAGCTGCTCATTTTTGGCTGGCATTCAATCCCCCCAAGAGCCTGATTGCCTGTCAATTGGCTCCTTGCTGAATGCAGGCAGATATCTTTTATTTTTTGTCTTTCAAGAGTGGGATTTTGTTTTTGAAGGGGGGGATTTCCTGGAAACATTTTAAACTCTCCTAATTTTATTTATGAAAGTCAGGTGAAGGATCACAAGTAAATTCTGATTTCGACTTTTCTACAAAGTGCTTTTGAGAGGGTGTGGGTAAAAGCCGGATCTGGATGATTTCAAACGGATCCTCATGAATTCATATGATTTTTACATCAAAATGAAATAAAACCATTTACATTCTGTAGCCTATGTCAGACTATAGGCAGCACCACAAAAGTCATGCATTCGCAGCATCAGGGTGAAACAGTGGGGCAAAACCATGGTTAAAGCACATGGATCCTCATGGATCCTCAGAATTTTTGCACTGGACCACCCCAAATTCACCATAAGATCAGCTCTTCTATTGATAGCAACAGTAAACACCAGAAAAATCACAAATACCTTTGTGGTGATACCACAGGGCAAATCAGGGTTCCAAAAATTGGATCCTTATGGATCATCAGGGCTTTTGCATCCGGTCACCTCAAACTCAATGTAAGATCATCTCTTCTATCAATAGCCACAAAAATCACAGATCCACACTTTCATAGCCACAAAATGAAGTAAAAATCCTCATATTACATCTTTTGGAGCCATGTCATGAGCCTGTCTGTAACAGTGGAGTTGATAGTCACACCTTGCACAGATCCACCCCTTCCTGGCCACGCCCCAGATTCCAAGGCACGAATACCCATGGATACATGGAGATTTACTTTTAGTCACTCCCCCCCATCATTACCCAATTACATATTATGGATTTGGGTATAGGCACTTTTAGCACCACAGAAATCTCCAAATGCACATCTTTGTGACTCTGCCATAGTGCTAAGATATGATCCTTGGTGTCCTCATGGATCCTCAGAACATTTTTGTCACATCACCCAAAACAAAACTCCACATATTGTTTTCTTTGCCTCATATTTTAACATGAGACACATGGATCCACTGCTTTGTGCTGTTGCCATGGTGAAAATCCATGGTTTCAAAGCATGGATCCTAAGGAGTTTTGTATTTGTTCAGCCAAGACTCACAATCACTTATCATCTCTATACCAGCAGAGGACAACACAGAAATCATTAATCCACTGCTTCTTGGTATCACCATATCCAATATACTACCTCTATCAAATTGCCTTTGGAGAACATCCATTGCACAGTCCTCCTTCATTTCTATCTACATGCTCATTGCCCCTTTTGACATTCCATAGTCCAACAGTGTATCCAGTCATACGTGTCAAGGGGTAATTTGGGAGGCATTTAGGAGATTATCTAGTTTGCCACTTTCCCCTCCCTTACAGGGTCATTTACCTGAATAATTGCACTTTTTGATTTTCCTTTGCCTTGGGGTTTTTCCTTGTTTCTATCCAATGACAATTGAGGCATCCTCTAGTTGAATTTCTGCAAGGGTTGTTTCTGACTTGTAATAGGCACCCCACTGTTATCCCCCCCCCCAAAAAAATAACCCCTGATGTTTAGGTCTCATGCCTACTCTGACTTATCTGCCAGGCCTGAATTGAGAGTTTCAGAGTGACTGCTCTCTTTCCCATAGATCAAACTCCTTTTCCGTTTCCCCCAATAAGATGAGTGGTAGAGGGCAAATGCATGGTCAGGCTTGAGTGAGGGGTAGGGTGTGGACAAGAGATGCACATCGTGGGGGGAAGGCCTACCCCTTCTCTTATGATGCAGGGACCCTTCCCAGTGGATGCTTGCCCAGTGCCTAAAAGGGAGGAGCCCCCCTGCAGTTGACTATTCCCACCAGTCAGCCCCATGAGTTCTAACTTTGGGTGTTGTGGCAGGTGAGGATGCAGAGGAGTGCTCTTCACCACAGATGCATAGTCTTTTTCCAGACTCCAAAGAGGAGCGATTCCTTCACCAGCCCAAGGAGTTGCAGTTGCTCACACTGTTTGTGGAGGAGGAACCTGACTCTGCAGAGCTGGGGAGGGGGGGGATTGGAGAACATCTAGCTCCTTCACCTCAAAAGTCATCATGTCTGGATCTGCCTCAAGCACACCCATGGGCCCATCCTCAAAGGCTAGTGGTAGACCTCAATCACAAACTCTCAGACCAGCTCACATCCCAGATTGGGCCCCAGATTGGGTCAATGCAATTTCAGAGTTTGGGTTTCATGACTTTCCCCAACCCATGATCACCCACAAATCCAGTGAACTTCCATTTTCCCAGTTTGTGCCCCACTCTAGGCAGGGCCAGGGCAAGACCTGACAGTCTCACACTCTGGCGGCTGCTTATTTGCTGAAAAACATATTTTAGAGTTACTTCGACATTCTATTTGGGAAGCAATTTGAAAGTTTTCACATTCTGGAAAGTTTAAAAAAGGAGACATGCAGGAGAGGTGAACAGAAGTTTAATGTAGATATATGTGGCCTTGTAATTCATCATGCAGGCATCTTCACAAAAGAGATGTGTGATTGAATATGTGCACTATTTTTATGTAGTGGTGTTAAACATAGACCACAGACATGTGAAGGGAAATCTGTAATCCTGGTAAATTCAATAACATTGCAATATCATCCCATGCTACTATTTCAAAATGTGAATGTTGTTACCCACTCTGAGCACTGGAAGGACAGGATATAAATAAATAATTATTATTACTGTTATTACTATTATTACTATTATTATTATCTTTAGCAAAAGGGTGGTTGTGATCATGGACAAAACCTCTGAGGTCATAAGCTTCTACAACTACTTCTAAGCTTCTACCTCAGTTTAAGTTTCTGAGTTGAGACATTTGGAGGTTGACTGCACACTGCTAATGAGTAGCCGTTCTTCATACTGGTGTATCTAGTTAAACTGAGTAAGAAACACTTATACTCTGTCTATAAAGCACTTGTAATGATAAAAGCCTTGCAGAAATGGATATAATGGTGCAGAACACATCCATGAATTTATCCAGTCTTTGGGTGGTTGATAGGGATGTGCATTCAGATTTAAACTAATCAAAAACAAAACAGAATCACCTCTGTTCTTTAATATATTATTTCACAGTCAATGGCTAAAAATAATAACAATCTATAATCTCTAGAAACTGTTGGTGCATTGTTTTCTGATTTCCCCAGTTAGAGCAGCAGGAGGGGTGGTGAGAGAGTAACTGAAAAGATAATCTGATCAGGGATTCTTCCAACCAAAAGGTTTACCAATTTTTCCCTCCACAGCGGAAAGAGCCATTTGAATAAGGATCTTTCACAGAGTATTTCCACTGTCTGCCAAACCTTGTATTTTCTCAATGGGGAAGTGTTTCTTGATTCTATGTAATTTCTTTCTCTTCCATTTTCTGTTCTTGTGCTGCATCTGCTATGCAAATGTTTCCCATGTACCAGATGCAATGCAGGATGCAATGTGACTAGGACTGTTTATGCACTGGTGGTTTCATGCCAGGCTGCAGCCTGGAGTTTTAGTCGTGGCAGGTTACCCCACCTCTTCCTGCACCCACACGGGGGAGCATTTGGCCCGGTGCTCCTAATCTGCCCCCAATTTTTGCACCTGCACAGGAACTGGGGCAGTGAAGTTCCCAGTGCGTAAATGGTCTAGGAGAGGACCGGGGTAGAAGCTATGACTCTCAGCCACATATCATAGGCAGCATACCTGCATAGGTTCCAATATTTTCCTACATGGATAGAGACTGCATGGTCACAAGTATGGATTCAATGAGTCCACAGTTGAACATGAAAAGGCACAATACCCCTGGGGCTGCTAATGCACTCTCAATGCACTATAGAAACTGTTTGCAGCTGGATTTTCCTTTGTGAAACAGTAAGAGTGCTTTTTACAATGTATGTGACAGCAGTCAGTTGTTTGTAAGAATGTACGTAGGAGGGTGATAGGGCCAGTATGCTCATTCTCACTCCTCTTCTATGCACATTAGTCCCATACGTGGATACGCCATGGATACAAGGCTAGAGGGAAAGGTTATATGTCCTTACTTTCTTTCACAATAGCTCAGTTGCAGATGAGAGATGCAAACATTTTTAAATATCCTGTGGAAGGTGGGCAGGCTGCTGTAGAGAAGACATAAAATAAAGGGACCTAAGGGTAAATGCTTCCTCCCCAAAAGACACTAAACATAAATGACAGACAGCACTAGAGTTAAAGTGAGATAATTTAATCATTCAAAATATATAGAGACCTTCTGTCTTAACTACTCGAAGCACTGAATAAAAAAGTTGCAGGGATCAAATTAACAACAATCCATAAGCAGCAAACAAAAAGTTGGCCTTTGGACAAAAGTCATAAGGGAAAACAGGGAAGATCAACCTTCTTCCCATTTCTAGCTATGGAACTTTGGGTGGAAGGCACCTTTTTTGGTACTTCTGCATGCATGCCCACTGAATTATAAAGAAACTAGAAAATAAGCCCACTGTAGTCTCAATACAGCGGGCACTAGCGGGGCTGGCAAGTTGGGGGTGGGGGCTCCGTGGCCTCCCGAGGCCCGTTGCCGGGTGGGCCGGACAGCGGCGGGGAGGGCCCATGAGCAGGGTCGTGGGGCGCCCTACCTGTCTGCAGCGGCGGCGGGAGCGCAGGCCTGGCAGGGTGGGCGGAACGAAGATCTGTCGGCAGCAGGGGTGGCTGGCCGTGCCGTCTTGGGGGCACGGGTCGTGGCAGCTACAGGGTTCGTCGTAGGCATAGCGGAGGCCATGTGGAGGGAGACGTGAAAGCGTGCGCATGGGCGTCTCCTGTTGGAGTGGCGGCAGCCCGGACGTGTCGGCGTTGACGCGGCCGTGTGCTTGTCCAGAGGGAAAGGGCGGGGATGCAGCTGAAGCGTGCAAGGGTAAGTTGGGGTGGAGAGAAGGGTTGGTGGGCCGGTAAGGGACGGGCAGGGCGGTGTTCAGGGTGGGAAGGGTGCGGAGAGCGGCCGTGGGAGACTCTCGCGCATGGGGGGGGAAACCATTTCGCGGCTCCTGATTCGCTCCTCCGAGTTTTTATCCCGGACAGCGCCCGCCCACTCTCCTCCCACTTAGCCCTTACCCTTTTATTTAATACCGCGGAGCGGTTTAAAGATATGCAGAATAAACACACAGGCAACGGGTGAAGGTGGTTTATCTGGTAGCACTTGCAGCACATGCTATGGGATTCAAGGGACCCAGCAATGCTATATGGTTAGGGGGGCTTCAAACTGTGGTTATTAGGGGGTCTTCATGCTTATGTGGCTTGTGGTCTCTGAATGAAAAAAAGCTATTCATGGTTTCTGAAGTTCCAACTGTCCCTTGTAAAGATTCACTGCTGTTACAGCACAAGTAACAGTTCTAAGGCCCTGCAAATCCTTAAACTGGCCCTGGTGCTATGGGCTCTGCAAATCCTTAAACTGGGGCTGGCAAGAGAAACAGAATTCTGCCCCCTTTTGACCCTGTATTCAATTGGTTGATTTCAGCATTTTTTTCCAGCCGAGCCTAGATAACAGAAGCCAACCGAGTTGGGAGAAAAAGGATACTTTCCTTCACTTGAGGATTCCAGAAAAAGAGCAAATATTCACTCACATAACAAACTGGGTAGGGCCTCCCTCTGCCCACCGCTTATAAATCAGGTGCACTTACCTGTCACCAACTTAAATTTGATAGTCATGAGAATCCCTTGGGTGGGTGGGAGCTACAGTTCTTGAGAATTTCATCTCATTTGGATTGGAAGGAAAAATGTCAGTGGAAATGTTTTTCTTCTTTAAACCAGTAGAATGAACAGAGGAATAGAACAGAGGAAAGTCAACGCATATAATAACCATAATAAAGATCTTATGTATATATATATATATATATATCAACCCCAAAATAAATACATTTTTGTGTGCATTCTTATTTGTTGAATCTTGACCTGTGTTTGAGTTTGGGAGAGGGGCTATTCATTCCCACATAGGTGCTGGTTAAGGCAGGAGGGGTAACTCCACCCATCGAACCGGCACGTTCATTTGGTTTAAATGAAGAACAAAATCCTGGGTTAAAGGCAAAATGGGAACTAAGCTTACAAAGGCAGCAAAGTATGACGAGACAATGGAAAATCTGGCTTGCTGCACAGGGAGAATAATAGGACTATTAGATGAATACATTTGTTGTGCAGCCAGCCAAAACGTTTCATTAAAACAATTGCACTCCGCCCTCCTCTAATAATAAATTAATTTCAGTATAAAAGACAGATCTGTGGAGAAGATTTATTTATTTTGCCACAGCCAGAGGTGTGCTAGAGGATCTCAACGCCTCAACCCTAAAGCATTTTGATTTGCAAAATGTAATGAGGTCTGCAAAGGTACCAGAGGCCAGATGAATACTTTGGACATTGGTTGAAGTATGAATATTTTGCAAAACCCAACTCTATTGATCCAAGGTCTGAGGTTAAGATTATCTCCAGTTACAGCTTGGGTATCATTAACTCTGCTGTATCTTCTATTACTCCTCCAACCATTCATCCCTCCCTTCATTATCTATTCTTACCAAATAAGGTCCAGTTCTTCAGCAATTATTTCTTATTACCAGGCAATACTGGATAATAACTCCTGTGTTATAAAACAAGATTGTTGTTCCTCACCAGAACTGAAGCTTTTCATGGACAACTGTAATCCCTGAGCCATGAGGAAAGGCAACATATATTTTGATAAATATACATAAATTTCCAAAGCACAGAGTACCACCAGCGCCTCCCCTTCATCTCTTCAGTGCCTTCAGGCAAGGGATGTTCAGTTTAAACTATATAGAGAATGTTTTTGGCTAGATATCAGGATAAAGATTTTCACAGTCAGAATAGTTCAGCAGTGGAACTGGCTGCCTAAGGAGGTGGTGAGCTCCCCTCACTGGCAAGTCTTTAGGCAGCAGCTGGATAGATACTTTTCCTGGATGCTCTAGGCTGATCCTGCATTGAGCAGGGGGTTGGACTAGATGGCCTGTATGTTCACAACTCTATGATTCTAGTTCCCACCAGTTCAGCTCATGGCTTGTCCTGCCCATAGACAGACATCATGGAGCCAAATACTCAATGGAATATTTGTATTCAAAACAGCCCAAACGTATCTGAAATGTGTGGAGATAAATCTGTGCATGCACAATGATGGTATTTTTTTCATAGCTGCTACCCCCTTTCCTATTGCATCTTGTGGTGCCACCACTTTTACCTTTAAAGGAACACTATTAAAATGGAGGGGGGAATTCATTTAAATGTGTTGGGATTTTCTCCTTTGGTGTCTCTTATGCTAGCAAAACACAAAGCTTTTTGCCCTCTTTTGTACAGGACCTGCTTGTTCCAAAAAGCATTCCAGTGCCTAACAAATTTAAACCCTCCCTCCCTACACTATCACCTAATTCACACATTGAAATGCCTAATTTGTACCAGCCTAGCTGTCCCTGCAAGGTGAATGTAAACTGCTTTGAGACTCCTTAGGGTAGAGATAAGTGGCATATAAGAACCAACTCTTCTTCTTCTTCTTCTTCTTCTTCTTCTTCTTCTTCTTCTTCTTCTTCTTCTTCTTCTTCTTCTTCTAAATGTGAGAGATGTAAATGTGATAGCACCAAGTGGGAACAGTGACCATAATGCTATAAAGTTTAACATTCATGTAAATAGGGAACTACCCCAAAAGACCAGCTAAATCTCATTTAACTTTAGAAGGGGTAGCTGCTGTCAAATGAGGTGAAGACACTGAAAGGTAAGGCAGGAACTTTTGAGGCTATTTAAAATTACAATCCTAGAAGCTCAAATAAAATGCATACCATAGGATAGGAAAGGCACAAATAGGTATACAAAAGTCCTACTTGGATAACAAACAAATTAATGGAAGCAGTAAAAGGTTAAGAAGGGTAGAGCCTGAGAGACAGCACAAGCTTTGGCAAATTAAATGCAAGTTAGTGATCAGACAAGCAAAAAGGAATTGATTTGCAGGGTGGCAGTTTGCCAATGAAGATGTGACTTGTGTTTGGCATTACATGGCCACAACCATTTATTGAATGCCTCCCCATGGAGGGTTGGCCCAGTACATGAAGGAGTCTGGCCCTCAACAATCCGGCTGCTTGCACCTGAGAGTCCATCAATGCCCTGAGGCCTGCTCTATCCCAGCTGAGAGAGCAGGCCCCTGCGCTTCCGGATTCCCTCACAGGGAAGTGACCTTAATGGGGCCCACCAGGCATCCACCTCACTTTGGTGTCCCTTGGTCACTTGGCTACCAGCCCCTGGCCTCCCAGCTGTGTAAGGGCACACTCACATCACTGCCAATCTCTTTAAGGAGACCCCCAGTCCCCAGGGATTTCAATGCGCAAACTGGAATCCCTACCAACAGACTCCAACCATGCCTACACCACAGCTATGACAATTAAACATATGAACAAACCAAAAATAACAAAACACTGAAAACCAGGCAGGAGGGTAGGAAGCTGTTCGGGCTGCCGAGAAGCCATGTGGCCAATGCGGAAGCACATGGAGCCTATATTGGCTCCCCAGGTCTGACTCCTATGCACCAGCATGGCCATGTCTCTTCCAGTGGGCCCTGCTCGCCATCATTGTCCTTGGCCACCTCCCAATGGTGGCTGCGGTTAGTCTCGGCCTCTAACATATTGCAAAAAACATAAAAACCCATCATAAAAATTTCTTCCACTATATTAGTAGCAGGACACCAGCCAGAGAGGCAATGGGACTCTTGGATGGCCAGGAGGTAAAGGGATTACTAAATGATGATGGGGAAACAGCAGAGAATCTGAATGCTTTTTTTTTTTTTTGCCTCTGTCCTCCCTGTGGAAGTTGGGAGGTACTTCCCCTCTCCAGAGCCAAAGATTTTGGGAGGGGTATTGAAAGAACAGAGTTGGATTGAGGTGATGAGAGAGGAGGTCCTATGACTGATGGGCAAATCCATGGTGTTGCTTCATTTGGAATGCTGTATGCAGTTCTGGTTACTATACCTCAAGGCAAAAAATACCTTAGCGGATTTTTCACCTGCCACCTTATCAGCAGCAGTACTAACTTAATTAAGGGAAACTACAGGAGTTTTATTGTGTTTTATTATTTTATTATCTGTAAACCATCGTAAGCCCAATTTGGACTGGCAGTATATAAACAAACAAACAACCTGGAAAAGGTGCAAAAAAGGGCAACTAAAATGATGAAGGGGACAGAATGCTTTCTCTGTGACAATGGGTTAAAGAGGTTAGGGTTCTTTAGCTTGGAGAAACAATAACTGAAGAGTGACATGACAGAGGTTTTCAGAATTATACATGGGATAGAGAAGGTAGAGAAAGAAGTATTCTCCCTTTTTCACAATACAAGATTGTGTGGGTGCTCAAAGAATTCAATGAGCAGTAGATTTAGAAAATCTACTGTCCATCAATTTCATTGGATGCCCTCCATTTATAGTATTGATATCTGTCATTTCTGTCCACCCCATGTATAATTTTATAAGTCTCTATCATGTCCTCTCTTAGTCATCATCTCTTCTAAAATATGAAATTAGGTTACTTTAATGAGCTGGTCATCTTCTCCAGGGACTTAGAGCAGAGTTCACTGTCTACAACACAGACAGAAATGAAGTCGACCTATCAAGGCACATGTGAGCCATGGCCCTCACAAAAGCAGCTATTGCACAGATGATAAGTCACTTGGTGTTGCTTGGTGAGGGGACTCAGCATATATGCAAGCATGGAGATTGATCAAGGTCAATCTATCTGGTAATCTCATTTGCATCAAAGTTCTCAGCAGCTACTCCAGCCTGTCCCATCTTAAGCATGCCTACCTATCCTGCCCCGGTGCCCTTTCCACCCCTCCCTATAACAATGCTTTCTAAATAGAAGGAAATAATCATCTTAGTATGCCAAGAGTGTCCAAACTTCTCACTAGACCATTCATTATAAAGTATAAATTACTATTAGCTGGAGAACAATTTGGAGGAAGCTAATACTTGGAAATGGGCACCAATTGCATCTTAATAGGATCAGATTGTAATCTGGTTTCAGGTAGAAATCAGTCTTTCTTTGCGGTTGCCTTTCCAATAACGTTCTGCTCTGGACCTGTTTGCATCGTTATACTCTGTTACCTCTTTATAGTTTAATGTTAATATTATTATTAACTATTAATAATTAACTAAGTTCCATCTGTGCATGCACAATGATGGAGGGTGGTATATAAATACAATAAATAAATAAACAGCATATTCAGTGACAGAGGAGGCAGCACAGACTTCTTCTTCTGCTTGCCTGTTGACTGGCTGGCTACTGCTGCCACCACATTAAACCTAATGGAGTATTGTGGTGGTGGAAGGCAGAGATGAAGGAGGGCAGCTTGCCCTTTGAAATAAAAGGGAATGAACATTAATGTAATAACAGAAATAATGGAAATTAGTTTTGCTTTAGAAATCAGAGTGTTCTTTTTAAAGTTCACCACTCTAATAAGCAGTTCTCTGCTAATGATTGTGAATTCTTTTGAACATTTATGATTGCTTCTGGTGCAAGCCTTACCTGCTGGCTCTTTGCCTGCTCAAATTCTTGTAATTACAGGTGTTCGATATTGGCTACCTGAAGCATTTAGTACCATTGCTATTGACAAACTGCTATTGGAATGTAATTGCAGTTGTAATTACATTGGTTTAATCATAATGCAACATCTGGAGAATTTATATGGACTGCTGAAATTCACTTTGGCTCCTGATGAAGATTTTGTGGCTGATTTTCTAGTGGTTGATTATTCATCACCCATTACCAAATCCACCAGATTTTACTTCTATCTGATGTGTTTTGGTGATTTACCAATGATTTGCATGGATATTCTGTGACCTTATATTGTCAGATTAATATTTTGACTTGCAGGTGGCGATTCTTCCCCAGTAACAACTCGAACCCGTTCTTGGCAACAAATTGGTCGCAGCTGTTTATTAACATAAATCCCCTCCCTCCAGAGGGTTCGCCCAGTGCTGGTAAGGGAGCCTGATCCGGCTGCATGAATTGAACCGTGGTGCTCAGGCTCCACGCCTCACTCAACCCAGCCGGGATGATGGGACATCTTCCACCACGTAAACTCCTGGGAAGCGGCTGCAGAGAGACCAATGGGCGTCCGCCTCCATTGAAGTCCCCTGACCACTTGGCCCCGGCCCCTGACCACCCAGCCAGGTGACCGCACCCAGTTAATGGCCGATCTCCTTAATGAGACCCCCTACCTTGGGGAGTCCTGTGCGCAAACGGGCTCCTCCACCTACAGGTTCCCTACCAGGCAGAACCCGCCAGGCAGAACAACTGCGACAAAGAAATGAAACTGAACCAAGGGCGGGAGGGAAGCTGTTCGGGTGGCTGTGAAGCGGGGAAGAGGTGGGCCTCCCCGCATCTGGCCTATTTCAGACCAGCGGCCCTGCCTTTCCCCCGTAAAGGCTGCAGCGCGGCCTTCTGACACTGCCCCCGGGTCCACGTCGCTCTGGACGTCCCCACAGTGTCAACGGCGTCCGCGCTGATCCGTGGCCGCTATTTGCCCATGTATCATAAACATTGGCTATATATGATGTTAGTCTTTTAATTAACCATCTCAATTAACTGTTGATATTCATGTGGCTCACTTTTTGTTTACAATCAGTGCAGGACAATCTCTCTTTCACTCACTCATTCATTCTCAATTTTCAACTATTATTCTATCCCATTTGGAGCCCCTCCCATTCAAGTTGCTGTGTTGTTATTATTGTTAATAATTATAATCAATAATAATAATAAGTGAACCTTCTCAATAGACACAGGTGAGGTAACATCAATAAAACAACAGTACAATATATGAACAGGTTATTTAAATCATTAAAATATCAAAACTGTCCACCTTATAATTTTAGAAAACTGAAAGTTAACCAGTGGAGGTTAGTTTGGCTCTCAAGCAGGGAGGCCAGCATCTTCATGGTGTTAATTCCTGGCTTCAACCATAGGCCTTGAGGAAAAGCTTTGTCTTACAGGTCTTCCAGAAGTCTTTAAGATCCTGGAGGGACCCTGCTGTCACTAAGGAGAGCATTCCAGCAGGCTGGGACCATGGCCAAAAAGGCTCTGGCCCTGGTCAAGGCCAGTTTTACTTCTTTGGGGCTGGGGACCCTGAGCAGTTTTTGGTTGCTTGATCTTAACTATCTTTGGGGGGGGGGGTATAACAGAAGAAGCGGCCCTGAAGATACAGTGAAAGAGGCTTGATATGATACTTCCTTCTTGACCTCCTAATGACGATGATCTAAAGCCCACAAGTTCAGAAAACTGACTTTTGTCAGCTTTCAATCTTCTTTGAAAGATATGGCATGGAGTATTTGAGAAATTTCTGCTGTTGCACCACATGTATGGAGTTGTTTTAAATGTTTGTATTGAAGGCTACAATCCTATTAGGGGGGGAAATCTAGTCTTCATGAGGTTTCATCCTGAAGAGGAAAGGGGGCGCACCAAAGACAGAGCTGAAACCAAAAGAGCAGAAATATAGTGGAAAGAAAAATTATTTAGTTGTAATGCCCCTCCTCATTTTGCATATGCTTGTTCGGGGGATCTATAAGACTATAAATAAAAACAAGAAAAAAGAAATGTATTCTTATAAAGCACACAAAGCTTGTATGAAATGTGTAGGGGCAGCAAAACTGAATCAAATAATTTTCCTTCCCGCATTATGCCACTGCTTTTTTGTTCTGTCCAATTTGCCAAGCTAGTCAGTTCCATTTTGTCAAGTGGTAAAAATCTTTTATCTGCTCTCCCCTCACTCACAAAGGAAACCTGTTTACCCTTGTAGGAATATTGAATTTCCATTTTCAGTAACCCTCCTTGGAGAGCTGTTGGAAGAATCTTCTGCCCTTGACAGGCAGAAGTGATATGTCATTCATACATATTGAGAGGCAGCTGTTCACACAAGTTCAGTTTGACTTACCTTCTGGGGTATTACTTCTTGCCATGACTGGCTCTCTCCTTCACTTATTGGCTGAAAAGTGCTCACCACACTTGCCTAAAGGTCCACAGTCCCTTTCATTTATCTGAGATGCCTTAAATTTTCTCTCTTATTAGTCATAGGCTAGAGATTAGTAGTCATCAGAGGGGAAGGTTGAAGGACCTATGATTAGTATGAATGTCATATTAGCTATGATATCTCTAACTGCTGAATTAGCCAACAGCTCAGACAGTCTTTAACTATTCATGAACCATGTTTTATCTTGGATGGCTAGTTGAATCAGTTACAGAAAAAAAGATTAACTGCTTTTAAATAAGGGCTAAAAGTTGAGAATTGTCTTTTTATCTTGCTTTACCAGATGTATGTCATATGCATATGGATATTAGCTTATTCAGCATATATGCTGCTTAACTTATTTAGTTATAAACCTAGCAGTTATCTAGATAATATCACATGATTATGTCAGCTAATCAGCATTTACATCAGTAATCTCTTATTTATAGACCAATCAGTTATGTAAATAATATCATATGATTATGCTAGACAAGATTTAGAAATAAGAACTGATATTTCTTGATAAATACGCATCCCAGAGACAAGCAGCTTTCTCTGGATTGCTGAAGAACAAACCAACCACCCCTGGAAAATAGTCAGGGTCAAGGTTCACAAACTGGGGGTCATTCCAGATAGTGGCACAGCCCTCCAACAACCCTTTACCTGATTTCCAGTTTGGAGGTTTGTGGTGGGGCTGGATCAGGGGGCAGGCTAGCAGGAGCAGTCAGCTCTGTACCTGCACTTGTTGGCCCCAGAAAGCCCCAGCACAATCCAGCAAATATTATTACACACGCCATTCTGGCCTGGCTCCTCTGACTATTAATCATAGAAACCATGCCTGAATGGCAGGGGCTGTCAAAAGCTGTTGGCAGGGTTAGGGAGTGCAGGCGCAAAGTAACTGCTCCTGACCACCTCCCCATCCTGGCTGACAAACAGCTGATCCCAGAGTCAGCTTGAGCTGTGCAGGGAGAGTGATCTGAAATGGACCCCAAAGCCCACTAAAACAGCCCATGCCCCCTATCCTGCCTTGGGTGGGGGAGGGCAAATGGAAATTCAGACGATACATCTCCCATCCACTTTCCATTTGGGGAGAGGAGAGGTGATCAGGAGCTGTTAGCTTTGCACCCGCACTGCCTGACTCTGTTGGGGCTGGACCTCTCAGTCTGAAATGGCTGCAAGCCTTTTTGGCCACCTCCTTTCAATTCCCATGCTTCTAAGAGGCTAGCAGTCAAATGGACAGGCCCAAACTGAACTGGTTCATTGGGGGGGGGGTACTGTCTGGAATTGGGATTTTGGAACACCCCAAACCAAACCAGAATTTTCCAGCTTGTGCTCACCCCTACTCTGGATGGAAGTCTGAGAAGAAAAATAGGTGAAATTTCTTGGTGGGTAACGGGCTATTTCTAGATTCAACAAATTTGGAGTCCAGTGGCACCTTTAAGACCAACAAAATTTGATTCAAGGTATGAGCTTTCATGTGCATGCACACTTCCTCAGATACAATATCATGAAATGGAAGTAAGCAGTTCCTATTTATTATCCCTAAAAGTTGTGATACAAAGAGCTGAAATCCGATTAAAAAATTATTACTTGCTATAAAGCAATGCTAGGCACTTTGAAATTTAATTTCACAGTAATCGTTGGGTTAACCTTTTCATGTTTGTATTTCATTCTGTGTAGCTTATTAGAGAAAATAACTTCTTATCTCAATATAAGATAAAAGTTTCTGCAGGTGTTCTATCTGGCTTGCTGGTTACACTCAAACTCGTACTTACCCCCTTATTCTTTTGGTTTATCATAATTAAAGGTTGTAAATCACCCTTTAATAAAATAAATCCAGGAGAACTCTGTTGATAAACATTTTTTTTAAAAAAGAGAAAGCTGTTAAAAGTATTAAGTTCAGGTTCTCTGACTGGATGCAGGAGGGGATCTCTTACTACAAATGTGTCTTCCTGTTTCTTTTCCAAGTTGGAGAAGACCAAGTCCATCTTGGCCAAATGATAAGGGTCTATCAGTAATTTTGATCCTGTCTTAGATTTACATCTGACACCAGAATGGACATTTTAGCTGTTTTATTTTTGGTACCTTTTGAATTGTTAAGGAATATTCTGAATTCTACCTCTTTTTAAAAAATGCAAAATAGTTTTCTGATGTCTTTTTTTAACAAACATATGCTGTTTTATTGTGGCTTAACCTTCTACCCCTTCCTCAAGTGTCTGCTGTTAGCCATTGTCCAGGTAAGACCAGAGACAAGATACAAAATGGGATGAGTTTGCTGTCAGCCAGACACCACAAAGCAGCTTTTGGACTTAGAATCATAGAGTTGGAAGGCACCTCCTGGTTCATCTAGTCCAACCCCGTGCACTATACAGGACACTCACAGCCCTATTGCTCATCCACTGTAACCTGCCACCCCCTTGAACCTTCATAGAATCAGCCTTTCTGTCAGATGGCTTTCCAGCCTCTGTCTAAAAATTTCCAAAGATGAAGAACCACCACTTCCCGAGGAAGCCTGTTCCACTGAGAAACTGCTTAATGCTATTCTT
Source organism: Paroedura picta (assembly GCF_049243985.1). NCBI lineage: Eukaryota > Metazoa > Chordata > Lepidosauria > Squamata > Gekkonidae > Paroedura > Paroedura picta. Next base: position 95,494,040 of record NC_135372.1, on the reverse strand, counting down.
GCATTTGCATTTTATTTATCACATCCCTTTGCACAGTCAGTAATGAACCTCTCAGTAGGTTTTTAAAAACATGAATGACCAAACTCTGAGACAAGAATGTAATTGTTTTAAATGAGCACCAGGCAAGTGGAAATGCACTCAAGGACTCTTACGGCTGTGCAGTCTCTCAGCTGCAGGGCAGACTGGGCTTTGCAAGGGGGATGGGAGGGGGAGTGCAACAGTTCCAACACAAGAGCAGGAAATAATGAGCACATTAGCAAGAGGCAGCTAAATCATGGTAGCACTTGTCACAACAAGGCTTCAGCTTGGCAAGAGATGAAAGTTCATGTTCTGACTCTGATGGAGTCTTCAGAATTCCTCCCCTCCCCACCAATGATTCTATCTGTACAAATTCTGATATATTGTTTTGATATGATATCATGTAAATACTCTTGTTCAAAAACTTTCTAGGTGCATTTTGGATATCTAGACACACCTCTGATACAGGTTGAACAGCATAGCAGCTTTCACATTCTAAACAATTTTTGCTGTCTAATATTCTCCAGTTAGTTTTGAATAGGTCTCATCCCACAATTGTAAATCATTCTTCATTACAGGGTGGTAACTGTGTTGGTCTGCAGTGAAAGAGCAAGATTCAAGTCCCATAGCACTTTGAAGACCAACAAGGACACAAAGCTTTCAAGAATCAAAGGTCCCTTCATCAGATCAGGTCTTTCACTCTACATATGGGCTTTTTAACTTTTCTTCACTGGTAACAATTGTGTGGTACAAGGATTGTGATATCAAGACAGGCATGGGATTGTACAAGTTCATACTGTATTCCTGATGCTTCCAAAACAAACAAGGATGTAAAAGTGTAAAGAGGCAATGTCCCTTTGCTGCATTTCTGTTTTCAAATGTGCTTTAAAAATATGATTGACTTGGATCCCACCTAAATTTCTGTTAGTGGGGCGGTGCCAGTTTCCACAGATTCCCTCCTCTCATGGCAGTCCCAAAAACTCCCCAAAATGCTACTCTCAGGAAAGAGGTGACCCCAAGAATGCCTTAGGATGGAAATTGGCTATCTCCCATGGGAGGAGAAATCAACACCCCCCCTCCCCAACTCTCCCTAGAATTGCAGATAAAGTTATTCTGTAGTTGTTGAGGCTCCCATGCCAGATCATTTAAAACAAAGGAAAGCTTTAATTGACTTCTACAGGCAGTAGTGTGGCTTTTAGATACATACTGAACAGAATATGAAAATCTGTCCAGCAGATTACTTTTTCTTAATGCCACTGCATTGCCTGTGTAGATACACAATCTGGTATAAATAGTGCAGGGAGATCAATTACAGATCTCTATGTATAGTATGTTGGAGATTTTCAGTCCCATAATCCTTTATTGTACTGCAAATGTGCACATGAGTAGCAAAGTTGTTCAGTTCACCTTGCTAGCAGTTGGAAATGAGAATTTAGGACTTGGCCACAGAGTTCCAGCCATCAGAGCCATGCCCTGGAACCTGGCTCTTATCACCATGTCAAATATGTGGTCCAATTGGACTGCAAGCAGCCATTCTTCATCTTGGAGGGTCCAACAGAGTTATTTGGCTGCAAGCTTAAGAAGAAGAAGAGTTGGTTCTTATATGCCGCTTTTCCCTACCCAAAGGAGGCTCAAAGCGGCTTACAGTCACCTTCCCATTTCTCTCCCCAGAACAGACACCCTGTGGGGTGGGTGAGGCTGAAAGAGTGCTGATATCACTGCCCGGTCAGAACAGCTTTATCAGCGCCGTGGCGAGCCCAAGGTCACCCAGCTGGCTGCATGTGGGGGAGTGCAGAATCGAACCCGGCATGCCAGATTAGAAGTCCGCACTCCTAACCACTACACCAAACTGGCTCTAAAGTGGAGGCAAATGAGAGCAAAGAAGTGGTGACCATAGATATGAGAAAGGAAGTTGCAGAATGAAATGGAATGAGAAGGTGGGCTGCCTCTCAAGCCAGTTTTCTTTGCCTTGAGAAACCAGCCAACATGGCCACAGGATCAAGGAGTCAAAGGTGGATAACAGAGAGAAAGAAAATTAAGGAGGCAGTACTGAAGAGAAAGATCTGGCATGAGACAGCACACATCAGGAGTGGAAGGAAATTTGGGAAAGTGGGTGGGAATGGAACCTACTATGTGTTTACTAAGGTGTTGGCTGCAGATTTGCTTGAACAGTAATTCTGGAATCTCCAGTGAAATCATCAAATACGATAAGGGTCATAGCTGAGTTCTGAAATCAGTATTCCGTTTTGACTAGGGAATTACTAAAACTATAATCTGAATTGAATTTTCCATGTAGAAAATTTGCCTTCCTACAGCAAATTTCAGATGTCAAACTAATTGCAGCCTTACTGTAAGTTTCAAAATAGTGATGTTGTACTGAAATGTAGTGAAACTAGATTTGTACAGTGTGAAATCAAAATATAGTTTGCTGGCATATACTGTTTGGGTGTTTTTGTTTTTTGTGGGTTTTTTGCTTTTATAGGTTTTCAGGAGGTTCTTCAAGTAGCCTTGAATTTTAGGATTCAGGACACCTAGTTTTGTCCTGTGGATGATCTTGAACTGTCTCAAATGAGCTCCTTAAGCACTTTCCACTCCTCCTCTCCCATGCCAAATGGTGACAAGGGCTGCTGGAGTAACTGGAATAATCATTTTCCAAATGTCTGTGTAAGGCTCATTAATGGCCTTGGAAGGTGATTACTAGCAGGATAGTGACACTGATTAGAATATGGATTAAGATGTAAATTTGATCTTCTGCAGCCTGGGGCCATTTGGCTATAAAAACATGAGTTAGACTCATGACCCTGATTAAAATGTATTGCAAAATTAATAGGCCACAGTCTCATCTGGAAAATGTCATCTGCTTGCAACAGGAAATAGCATCAGTGGTATCCATCCCTGAATGGATTCTGCCTCTGTAACTCCCTCCCCCAGCCCATCTGCATCATACTATAAGCCTTGGTAAAGCTGAAGAGGCAGAGAGAAGCTTGTTCCTTCTTTGCAAATTAGGATCCATCAAGGCTGCTGGTAGTGAAAGAGGCAAATGGCAAATGCTTCTCAGTCTCAAGGTATGAACAACAGGGCTTCCTGCAAGATCACTCCAGATCCAAGTTCAGCAGGAAACGTAGGGACATCAGCTGCCAGCCCATCTGGCATGCAGCTGCTAGCTGGAGGGTGTTGGGATTAAAACACAGAAGCAGCTAGAACAGAATTGCAGATTCAAAAAGAATCATTTGGTACAGGCTAGTGTAGTTATCTGAAAGAAATACCAGGCTGTTGTGACTGATATCATTGGAAGTATGGGGAGAATGAGAAAAGCCCTCATCCCACTAGAACAGGCCAGATTGCTGTGTTAGCCAGATTTAGTTATGTGTGACTCACGAAATAATCAGCTGAACTACCTACTGAATGCCCACCTACCCACCCCTCTACAGCTGGTGACAAAACCTGCAAGGGGTTAATGGATTTGGCCAATGGCTCTATTTGGTTTCCTTGGGAACTTGAGCAAGGTGAAGTTTGTAAAGTTGTGATAAACTTATCCAGTTTGCAGTGGTTGTTTTCTCTCCAGTTTCTTCTCCATAGTCTCACATTACTATGCCTACCATTTAAAATAAGCCAGTCTTCATGTCTTGGCTGTCTTCATTATCAAACCAGGCAGCCCACAGCGGGTTGTCACTACATATGCTCTAACAACATGATCACAGCCTGCCTCACTTTAAAATGAGCCATATTTTGAGTTTGTATGCTGCTTTTGTATCTTCACAGTCAGCAACATTCTTCTTCACACTAGGCAGTCCGTGAGTAAAACTTTATTGCACTAGGCCATAGGGCATCACAAATTTACAAACACATTGCAATTTACAAATTCAAAACAGATGCCACATCATGGCTTAAAACTATCCTGATTGTCAACCAAAGCAGAGTAAAGTTTAATATAAACTGTTTAATATCAGCTGTTTAGAGGAGGCATAATATTTGTGAAGCACTCCACTCAACCTTTCTGGTGGCCAATGCAAAAATAGTGACCTTTTGTGAAATGTAAGGGTCATTTAGACCATTACAAACTTTAAACTGTACTTGTCCTAAACTGTACCAGAACCATGAAAAAAAAATCCACAGCATCATCAAGCTACCCCGGGTCCAAGTTTCAACATCAGCCTTGCATAACAAAGAGAAGAAACAACTGCCCAGAGGGTAGGCTCACCACCTGGTTCTCATTTCAGAGTACTGTTTTTTTCTTTGATATTCATCAGAAAAGAAGACATGAACACTGTGGTAAAATGCAAGTTTAGTACATTATGAAGTAGTCTTAATGTTGTGACGTGCACAACATGCCATTTTTTTGAGGTGTCCATCTCCAGTAAATATGCTGGAGCTCTTCAGGAGGTAGCCTTTCCTAAAGCCTTCAGGAACATCCATCACTGCAGCTGCAGAGACAGGAAGACATACATAACCTTTGTCCAAGCAGCTTCCTTCTTGCACATCCCATGAGAATGACCACATTCCGACAACAGTGAGGACAGCCTGCCATGCAGCGAGGTGCATTCTGTTTGCTTCAGATGCCATTTTGCACAGAGTTCCTAGAAGCCTTTGTGGAATAACCACAATAGCTGGGGTAGGGAGTGAAAAGACAACCTGTGAAATGCCAACCACATGCATTTTCCTCCAGGGTGTCACAGAAGAGCCAAAGGCCCAGCACTTCAAGTGCTTGTGTCAAATTATCGTGACAGCATGTGTGACAAGGGTGCCCGTTAAGAAGGCCCTTGCTTTGCAGAGCACAGTCAAGACATGGCAGGCAACAGCCTTGTCAAAGCACTTGGGGATTACAACCTGTCATACCTGTGCTTTGACATTTCTATTTCACTCCAGTTTCAGCAGTCCCTTCCCACTCTCTTCACTTGCAAGCCCATGGCCTCGATGGTTTTCAGCCCCCCCCCCACCCTCAGCTTCTCTAGCCAGCACCTCTCAGCCAAGCTCCTGTAAAGGAATTTGACAGTCCAAAGAGAGTGAGGGGTTTCCTTTCTTCTGAGTGCAGAACAGCACATTACAGCAGTGTGCTTCCTTTATCCTTTTAACAGACTTTTTCTTTCCCTTTTCCAAATGCAGCCACTGGGGCTGGAAGGTTCAAGGGAAAGGCCAGCCCAGGAGAGAAGGCCAATTAAACCTGCTATCCTGCTGAAAATCATCACACATGCAAATTATCATACACGCAAATCATCACACATGCACACGTTCCCACCATTGGGGAAGCAATGGAGTGCATATAAGGGATTGAATTGGTGGTAAAAGCAGCTCTATTTTCAGGAGGAAAATAACATTGGCGGGGGGGAAGGTATAAAAGGGCCCTCTCCCCATGTACTGGACTTCTTGAAATTGCAATCACAATGGCTGCATTTGGGAAAAGAAGAAAGCATCTCTTAAAAGCATCACAGAACTTCATGTGACATATCCTTCTGTCTTTAAGCAAACGTTATAAGAGACCAGATGGAAGAAAGTAGCATAGTTTTTAAATTAAAAGTGTACTGTTGCTTCTTGCTAGTGCCTATTTACCTGTAGTTATTGTGTCTTCACAGTACTTCCACCACTGTTTATAGTCTACAATTTACCCTGTGGTCATGTGAATCTGTGATAACAAATGGAAACCCCAGGGAGGGCTCAATAAAGGAAAATCCACATTACAGCTTGGCAAAAATTCTGCAGATGGCTAGCCTAATGGTTTACCCTAGGGCAGTGGTCCCCAACCCCCAGTCCGGAGACCGGTACTGGTCCGTGGATCAGTCAGTACCGGGCCGAAGCTCCTCCTCATCCTCCTCCCTGGCTGCTGCCTCGGGGGCTGTCCTGCTACTCTGCCTCCGGCTCAACTTTGGTGAGAGCCAGTTTGGTGTAGTGGTTAGGAGTGTGGAATTCTAATCTGGCATGCCAGGTTCGATTCTGCACTCCCCCACATGCAACCAACTGGGTGACCTTGGGCTCGCCACGACACTGATAAAATTGTTCTGACCGGGCAGTGATATCAGGGCTCTCTCAGCCTCACCCACCCCACAGGGTGTCTGTTGTGGGGAGAGGAATGGGAAGGCGACTGTAAGCCGCTTTGAGCCTCCTTCGGGTAGGGAAAAGCGGCATATAAGAACCAACTCTTCTTCTTCTTCTCTCCACTGGCCACCATGACTGGGGCTGCCCCTCGGCGTGGCAATGCGCAGCTACTGCTGGCAGCACCCTCCAGCGGGAGGCAGGAAGTCAGGGACACTGCGGGAAAGCAAGTGGAGCAGGGGCTCAGGCGGTGGTAGCGACATCCCTCGGCAAAATACTACCCCCCCCCGGGCCTCAGTAAAATTGTCAAGCATTGACCGGTCCCCGGTGATAAAAAGGTTGGGGACCATTGCCCTAGGGTATGAGATCACATAGCTTGGTTTTCTGTATGAACTCATCCTGCCAAATGGTGAGGAAGGTTTAAAAAAAAAACAGCAGGTGCAAACAGGTGTGTTCACTCTCTTTTATTTTCATTTTAAATGCTTATACTTGGACTTCCTTGTGCGTTCATGGCAACTTACAAAATATACACTACAAAGAATACAACACTGATAATGGGACTATAAATAGAAACAGATTCCCTAAAATAAAATTCAACAGCGCCCAACAGAACTAAGAAAAGCTCTTCTGAATGATGATAATGGCACCATCCTTCTGACAGCTTCTGGGAAGGCAGGGGCCACAATGGGAAAATCTGTGACCGAGCCAAGAAAGTGCACATCACCTCATATAACGCCATGGCCAAAGGATAGAATGACAATTGGCCCACAGATTTATATATAGTATTAATAACTTCATTGTTATCATATTACTAACAGAGTAGAGTTTCTTAATGCTGAATCCTTCACCTGTGTTTTGTATAATCGTGGTATATGTGGATATTTGGGCTGTGAGATTTCCCCCTGATATCAGTGGGGAATCCTGACGCAAAATCCTGCCTGCCATTCATCATATTGAATATCACTGATCTTCTGAAGTCATGTGTCATGCTTTTAATAAGTCTTCACCACTCAGGCATGCTGCAAATGGTTCCCTTGCTACCAAACCATTATCCTTCCTAATGAGCAGGGGAACACTAGAGAACAGAACAGCCCATTTTTCTTTGTCACTGTTGGTAGATTGGAGCAAGCCAATTTGGTAACCACTTTAATAAATGGGTTCAATTTGGAACACAGAAAGGAGGCTAGGAAGTGAAAAATGCTAGGATGAACGAATAATTTAGCATACCCTTGGCAAAAATGGTAGCTGCTCAACGTCTCCTTTATAATGCTTGTTACTTGTGAAGTCACAAGTATCCCTGCTGTTATACTTTGCCAGCTGTAACTTCATAACTAGCAATGTGACATCCTCAGCAGAGTTTTGCTTTTATAAGCTTGTTACCTCCAGTGGAATTAGAAGGGCTTGGTTCTGTTTAGGATGGCATCACAATTGTGGTGGATGTGGTTGGAATGCCCATTCTTTGCCCTAAACATTTTGCTTCAGAATGCAGCAAAGGTGTGACAAAATCATCCCCTACATACAAATGATATATGGATTTGAGTTACTTTCAAAGCCTTTTAAAAATGTATTGCTTCAACACGGTATGAGAGAGGGGAGGAGGGAGCATAGGAGGACTGATGCTTAATCTCCTTTTGTGTTGCTTTCTGCAATGGGAGCACTGGCTTTAGATCTGCCTGACTGCAACTGGGTAACAATGAATTGCACCACCTGAGGACCTGGTTCAATGATCTGAGGAACAAAATATTTATATGTGACATACATTTGTGCTATGATTTCAGAACATAGCAAAAAGCACTCAACTTTGAAGGAATCTCAAGAGCATTCTTTATCACTTAAATGCTTTTCAACAACTCTGTTCCCCATAACTACTACTTTTTAGAAGCCCAGAAATCAAGACACTTCTACCCTCATGGATGTTACTTGCAGCAGTGCTGTTTGAATGTCTCACATAATTCTTATAGCATTACTGAAGGAAATGCAAGGGCTTAATTGTGGACTGGTGGGAGTGAAGGCGAAAGTGAAATTCAGTGATTTGATATTGACCAGAGTGGACATGGAAATTTACAGAGAAGGAACAAGTAGCCATATTGCCAGTCCTTGAAGAGAAGGCCTACAAAGCCCAGAGATTTAAAAAAAAAAAGGTTTAGGGAAAGGACTTTGTCCTTCGTCTTTAAAGAACTGGAACACCAATTTAACGCTTATCCAAGACGGCCCTTGTTTCTTACAAGCTGAGGATCCCATTTCACTTACCTTGTTGTGATATCAACTTTCCCTGTGATCTAGTGTACTTGGACATGAAGTGTTGTGTAGACCAGGCTACAGCAGGAATAACTATGCCAGCCCATTCAGTAGTAAAATGGGTTGCTCTATTCCAACTAGCAAAACAATATAAATGGACAAAACACCAGACAAGGTGACTTCTGCGCATATCATCTCCAAGGTACTGTAGCTTTAGCATCAGTTTAGGATGCCAGGGGTTGATGTCTTCTCCACCTATGAATAATCACCAACCTTTATTACCCTATATTTGACATCCAGACAGATCTTAGACCTGGTTGCTTCTGGCCCAGTTCCTGTAAGGAGAAACTATTGCAAGGGATACCACTGCAACTGAGAATATGAGTTCACTGAGACAGTTCAGAAGCACCGCAGCAAACCCATCTGTTTATGTGCATATTTGACAAATAACAGCTGTCTGTCTTTAAATGATCTTCCTCCCTAAGCCAGACTTCCTAGGGGTGGATCCTTAATAGGTCTTCACAACTTGGGGCAATTCACTTGTCTGTGATCATCACATGATAATTGACTGTGAATGATAGCTTGGCTATGTGAATAAGATTTCAGAGTCCTGTTGCTAGAGACCTGATATAGCATTATGATGCACAGCAGTGAGCTCACTACATGGCCGTAGATAAGTCTTTCTGCGACCTACTCCCATAACTGCAGTGTATGGCGATAACAACACAGGCCTGAAGTGAAGGGATTTTAACATTCAGGAAATTATGCTATATAAGTACTAAGTGTCATTACTGCAGAGTCATGTGCATGTAGTGTTAGGCAGGCAATAGATGAAAGCAGCCACCTCTGCTGACTCAGACAGAGTGCCATCATTAGAAGGCTTACAGTTCTGTGTCATTGTTATTTCTGAATTACTCCTGGGCTATAAATTACTTAATGAAAGTTTATCTCTGGTATGAAGCAACATTGGCTTCTGCAAAAGGACTTTGGGAACAGTTCCTATGGCTGAGTACACATATGAACTACCCAATACTTCCTGTCACTGTGCCGTGCAAATAGAGCAATATTGGGATTTTCCAGACATGTGCTGCCTCCATATGCACAGGTCAGAAAGCTCAGCTGATCACATGTATCAAATGTAATCTAGTTTTTGCATATCTTATATCATGCTTTATACTTTCCTATTGTATTATTTTGTAACCTGCAATTCAGTCTTATCACTATTTATATTACATGTCTGTTTCTAACACATGTGTCTCTGAGCAAAAAGCAAACTATAAATAAAATAAATACCTGCAGTTGATGGGCTCCAAATTCCAATAAATATAATGACTGCACAAGCATTTTATGTGGATGCCAGCCATTTGTTTGTTTGTTTATAAAGCTGTTGTGGCTAACAGAATTACTTGTGCTCTGTGAGGTCACAAATCTCACCTCATCTGCTGTGATGACCTTTCCTACTTTTCTCCCTCAGAGGCAAGATCTTCACTCTGTTTTTCTCTCTTTCTGACTGAGCAGTCCTATGTATTTATTAAGAAGTACAGGTGTCTTACTCTATCACATTATAACATTTTGCTGCTGACTCAGCCTAGGAAGGGTAGGGTCGAGATCCCCCTTTAACTTAAACTACTGAAATGGCACTTGATGCTTTATTCAAGTCCAAAAATAACAAAATATCAAGGTAAATCAATACAAGCACAGACTACAGCACATACGTTTCAAACAACTGAGTCTTAAACTTTTCCCAGTGACTTAGAATCTTAAAGATAATAGGCTTTTGTTTCAGTGTTTCCTAAATACTCCAGTATACATTTGGCTTTTTTTGTTTTTTTGTTTCCAGGAGTCAGGTATACTCTTTCCAGTACACAGTTCCTTTACTAAACCCACTAGTGTTCTTGTTGAGCATTTTTTTCTAACTAACTCTTCAGGATTTAAAATGCAGTTTGTAAACACACCAAGAGCCCCTTGTGGTGCAGAGTGGTAAGGCAGCAGACATGCAGTCTGAAAACTCTGCCCATGAGGCTGGGAGTTCAATCCCAGCAGCCAGCTCAAGGTTGACTCAGTCTTCCATCCTTCCGAGGTCGGTAAAATGAGTACCCAGCTTGCTGGGGGGGGGTGGTAAACGGTAATAACTGGGGAAGGCACTGGCAAACCACCCCGTATTGAGTCTGCCATGAAAACGGTAGAGGGTGTCACCTCCAAGTGTCAGGCATGACCCAGTGCTAGCACAGGGGATACGTTTACCTTTACCTTTAAACACACCAGACCAAGGATCTTTCCACTCTTCAACGTTATCTCCCTATTTAAACAAGGTAGGGTAACTCTTTTCTCTTTAGAAGATCTATCCCCTTTTCTGGTCTGAATGGGAGTCCTCTCCAATCTACCCACTCCTCCTGCCCACTCTGTCAGGATTAACCTCTTCTCAGTCTAGGCTGAAGTCAGACTGTCCTCTCCTTAGCATTCAGTTCTCAAACCTTTCCCTGCTCAAATGATGCTAATGAAGAGATCAGGGCCCTGCCCAAACTTCCACAATTCCACAGGGCCTGCAAAAGGGAGCTCCTCCACCAGCCATTTGCTTGAAGCTGACCAATTCAAAACATCAGCTGGTGATTTCAAATTTCTTATCTTTGCCGTTTCAGCCTGGAAGTCCTTTCTTCAACTTCATTCCCCTGTTATGTTACTCAGGCCCATGATTTTTTAAAAATCCTATATGATAATTAATTCCTGTTGCCTTATACCAAATATTTCCTGGAAACACTATGCCTTTTAAAATGTTATTTATTCAAGAATAAATTAGCAGATACCTAAATGTATGCATGATGTACATTGCACATATACATTGCAGATGACAACTAATCCAAACTATTGAACTCTCAGGAACAGTATTGCCTACACTGACTGGCAGCAACTCTCCAAGGACAGATCCAGGTCTATAAAACCAACAGTTAAAAGTGGAGAACAGGGGGAAAAATATAAAGAAATATTTAAAAAATGAAATCAAGAATGCTCACCACAAAAAAGAATCATAGTTCTGCAGCATATACCAGCAAGTGTGGGAAATGCTGGATTTGACCTGTGCATATTTTTGGCAATCGCTGTAACAGTGGCATTCAGTATTGTCTTTCCAAAGGAGTGAGAGGAGAATTAAAAATGAATGGAAGCAAAATATAGAAATAAAAGCTATAGTTAAAATAACAACATGGACAATGTTGGGATTCATTAGAAGGAGCTGTAATTTGGAAAACTCATCCTTATGTAGGCGAATATTCAGCAAAGGACTGAATTCTGATTCAGAATGGATGTAAATTAAAGGATCCCTGTAAGCAAAGAGGGGGAAAAATGAGGATCCCTTTGGTAACTGGTCCTGTTTCAGCATTAAAAACCAATTAGAGCAAAGACATTGCTGTGGCTGAAGTTAATACCAACAGGCATCAGTGCTAAAAACACTGTCAGTTTCAGCAATCCCTAAGTCAGCCATATCATTTTGCTTCAGGCTATGTCTCGGTGTTCACAGTTTGGGATTTTTTTAAGAGAAAAAAATACGAGCACTCAGAGAGGCTTTGGTGCTTGAAAGCCAGCTTTTAAAAACTATGAAGACAGAACTGAGAAGTGGAGTTGAGCTTATGGGGAGCAGAAGATGAACAAGGGAGCAGCACCTGCATTTTAAAAAATCTCATGTTTGTTTCATTTCAAGTCTGCCTAACTGGGTTTATTAAAGATGAAATAGATATTCACATATATTTGGCCATACATCTCAAAAGTTTTGTGTTGAGGCCATGGCTTAGTGGAGAGCATCTCCTTCCATGCTGAACATCCTAAAGTCTGTTTCTGGTAACAAGTATTGAGGAAGACCTTTCTCTACTGGAGATCTTGGAGAGCTGCAGCCAGCCAGAGCAGACATTACTGACGTTGTTGATGTCATGATCTATGGTTACAACACTAAATTCATTGATTCAATACGGACTTTGAGGAACCAATGGTCTGACTTGGTATAAAGAAGTTTCGTATGTGTTCATGAAATTCTTGTTTCTCTTTTTGCATTTTGAACATGGAGTTCCAAAATCAGATTTAAAATTTGTGTTTACATTTGAATAGTCCACCTAAATATTTGAATTCAAATGTTCCAATTTATTGGCATTTCTTGGTTATTTTGACATGTTTTAAATGCAAAATCTCATTCGATGTTAATGGTTAAATACTTATTGCCATTTTATGCTGACTATCAAACACTACAAGATAAATTCTGAGTCAAGTCACCCATCAAATACTATGTCAGTTTGAGAACCGTATGAGATACTATGTGGTTTTTGAACTGGTGTCCAGTGACCTTGCAGTTCTTTGCCATTTACCTAATGTGAGACGATGATAAACAAGAAAAGACAGTTTGCTCGGCCCTTCTATTCTAAGGGGGGGGGGCAAGTTCCACTGAACACCAGAGAACATGAAGGGTGACAGATTTGTACTGACCAACCGTATTCTGTTTCAGTGTTCAAAATCATCCGATTCTTTTCTTTGAATACTTGTTGGTACAAATGTGATGGCAGGACTGGGAGGACTTATAGTGCTTTGTGTTTGCCCAGTGTTTCATTAACGGGGCAATTGACTTCAGTTAAAAAAATCTGCTTTTATGTGACATGCAAATTTAATCAACATATAACCCATTAATCCCTTGATCTTCCTCTCTTCTATACTTCCAAACAGAACTAGGCTGTCACCCCGACTAGAAAGCAAAATAAGGGAGCCATCACTCCAGCCTAGTGTTGCCAGGTCTGGGTTAGAAAATACCTGGATATTACGGGGGTGGGATTTGGAACAGGGTGGGAGTAGGTGGGATTAGGGGTGGGAGTAGGGACAGTGTGGGAGTGGGTGGGATTAGGGAAGGGTTCCCAGTTTGTGACCTTAGTGGAGTATAATGCTATGGAGTCCACCCTCCAAAGCAGCCTTTTTTCTCCAGAGGAATTGATCTCTGATGCCTGGAGAGCTATGATTCTGCAGATTGCTCTGCATGACAGACCAATCCTTTTTGAAGAGAGGCCTCCAGAACTGCACACAGTACTCCAGGTGTGGTCTGACCAATACAGTATACAGTGGGACTAAGGCATTTTATGATTTATTATTTTTATGTGATGCCTCTGTTGATAAAGCCCATGACTGCTTTCACCTTCCTTACTGCCACATTGCACTGTCTGTTCTTATTTAGCTTACAGTCCACAAGTACCCCAGGATCTTGTTCACACACACACACACACTACTACCCAGAATAGTATCTCCCATCTAGTACACATGCTTCGCATTATTGTGGCCCAGGTGTAAAACTCTGCACTTATTCTTATTGAATTACATATTGTTCTAATTTGCTTTACCTTTCCAGCATGTTTAGATCTCTATCTTCATGGATGTTTACTATTCCTCCCAAATTGGTGTCATCTGCAAATTTAATCCCTTCATCCAGATTATTGATTAAAAATGTTGAAATGTACCAGACCCAGTACCAAGCCCTGTGTTACCCCACTGCTCACCTCCCTCCAATGTGATGAATTACCATTGAGAACTACTCTTTGGGTACGATTTACTAGCGACCTCCTTATCCGCCTAACTATCAGAAAATCTAGTCTGCAGTCCTCCAGTTTACCCACAAGAACATCATGGAGAACCTTGTCCAAACCTTTACGGCAATTCAAGTAAACAACATCAACTGAGTTTCCACAATCTACTAAACCCATCACTCTGTCAAAGAAGTAAAACAGGTTGGTTCAGCAGGACCAGCTGGAGAGAAATTTGTGCTGACTTCCCTGGATCAACAAATTGTCCTTCAGATGGTTGCAGTTTTAATTCCCTTTAAAATCTGCCTCATTGTCTTCTCTACAACTGAGGTCAGACTCATTGGCCTGTAGTTTCCCAAGTCATCTCCCTTTCCTTTTTTAAAGATTGGGATAACATTTGCACTCCAGCCATCTGACACATGTCCAGTCCTCCAAGAGGTCCTGAGGGCTTTGCACTCAGCAGGTGCTAACTTATTGGTTATTCCTGGCCTCAGGGATGCTCGCCCAGCCTTGACCAGGGCCAGGGCCTTTTTGGTCCTGGCCCCTACCTGGTGGAATGAGCTATTGGGGGAGCTGTGGGCCCTCAAAGAGCTTTCTGCTTTCTGTAGGGCCTGTAAAACAGAGGTCTTCTGCTATGTTTACAGTGAGGGCCAGTGCTAGAGCAGATGTCATGGGTCTCCCTTAATATCTTGGCACCTGGACATCTTGGTGCATTTTGGTGTCCCTCCATGCCTCCCTCATATGGTCCTTCTTTTTTTTAGGAAGGTTATGTTTTTTGCCATCTGTTGGGTTTTCTTGTGATTGTAGATATTTGAGGTCTTAATAGGTATTTTACTGGGTTTTATTGTTTGGATTGTTGTTGTGACCTGCCGCAAGCCGGTTTCTGAGAGCAGTGGCTATAAATTAGGCAGGCAGGCAGGCAGGCAGGCAGACAGACAGACAGACAGACAGACAGACAGACAGATAGATAGATAGAATCACAGTTCAGCAGTAGAACTGGCTGCCTAAAGAGGTGGTGAGCTGCCTCTCACTGACTGTCTTTAAGCAGAGACTGATCCTGCATTGAGCAGAGGATTGGACTAGATGGCCTGTATGGCCCCTTCCAACTCTATGATTCTATGAATTCCTCTCATTGCTAATCAATCTAAACTTCTATCTCCCAGTTTGTGACATAAAAGCTGAATATATTATCTTATTAAATTCCATTTTCATTATGCAAGATTTTTAAAAGAAAGATTATATGCAGATATATTTGTTTCAGATGAGGAAAAAGTAACATTGACAGAAGGAATAAATGATAATGGAAAAAGAAGAGAAATGAAAATGAATATCAGTTCCTGGGTCTCTCAGAGTCTCTCATATGTCTTCCTCTACAATGTACTGCCAGAAGAATGCTGAGCACAGTCTAAGGCACCCTTCAGTCACAATGGGATGCCAAAAGTGCTCAGTGTGAATGGGCCAGGCATCATAGATGTGTAGGACTGTGGAGGTAAAGCATAGAATCTGTGGCAAAGAGGTTGAGGTGAGGAAAGATCTCTGATAGAAGCAAAGCTGAAAATAACTGTGATATGCATAAGCTATCAAAGTTCATAGAATCATAGAATCATAGAGTTGGAAGGGGCCATACAGGCCATCTAGTCCAACCCCCTGCTCAACGCAGGACTAGCCCTAAGCATCCTAAAGCATCCAAGAAAAGTGTGTATCCAACCTTTGCTTGAAGACTTCCAGTGAGGGGGAGCTCACCACCTCCTTAGGCAGCCTATTCCACTGCTGAACTAAGTTGTCATGTACTAAATTAACTAAGTTGTCATGTACTAAATACCACTGCATTATCAAATACCACCTATCCACCTCTTTATATCCAACAGTAAGAAGTCACCCAACATAGTGTCAGATTTAGAGGCAAAGTACTGATATAATTCTTGAGTATTCAGAAACCATCTGAAGAATATTCAGCTTGAAAATTCACAAATCTGGAAAAACAAATTACTTTCAACTGTAAAGTTCATATTTCCTGCTCAATTGCCTTGAAAGCAAGAACCAGTATAATGTAGTGGTTAAAGAGTGGCAGCTCTAATCTGGTGAGCTGGGTTTGATTTCCTGCTCCTCCACTTGCTGCCAGCTGGGTGACCTTGAGCCATTCACAGTTCTTTTAGGGGTGTACTCCCAAAACAGTTCTGTTAGAGTTCTCTCAACCTCACCTACCTCACGGTGTTTGTTGTGGAGAGAGGAAGGGAAAAGTGTAAGTCACTTGAGGACTCCTTCAGATAGTCAAATGCAGGGCATAGAAGACAGCTCTTCTTGTAGACTTGTATAATTAATGTGGACTCTTCCAACAAGGCTATTCAGTCCAAGAATGAAAAAAAAAGGAAGAACAATGCAGTCCCTGCCCCTCCTCCCACAGGATTCCTAACCTCTTATTCTGGTATGGTTGCTGGGAGCTAAATAACAAGCTGTTTGTATTTCTACCTGCGAATACTTGCCAACATTCAAAAACAATGGCTGCCTTATCCTTAATCTTGCTAGCCAGTGCTTTAGGTGCCTCCAGGGTTCCAAACAGCTATGTGAGCATTTGCAGCTTCCACTGGCTTCTGACCTCAAACAACACTGAGCATCACCCAGTCTTGTCAGCTACTTCCCACCCAGTACTTGCCCTTGTGCCACTTTCCCAAAGATCCTGCGTGTCCGGTTTAGTCTCTAAGAACAATGCAAACTGCTTTGAGTCCCCACTGGGAGGAAAGAGGCATGTAAATAAAATTAATTAATAATTAAATAAGAGGGGGAGTGTTTTACACACAGACAAAAAGAAGGCAACCAGTTATAACCATTTCAACTATTTGTCCCATATTAGCACTTCTGTGACCCAATTGCTGCAAAATTATACATTTATTGCAGAAAGACTATTAGATTTAAGAATCAGATGAGATTTAAAAAAAAACTTCTGCAACAGAAGGAAATGTGAAAGTCAATCTTAAAATTATATGGAAGCTGGACACCCCAGAACAAAGCATGTTCCCTAAACATTGAGCCAATAACCAGCCTGTAAAGAATTCAGATTACAAGCCAAAATGGAATTTAAAAACTCTAATGCATTCGAAATCCCTGTCTTCAAGAGATGATGGGCAAGCAGTGTGGAGTTAAAATTCTCTTTCATCTTTATGTATGTGTTTTTTTTCTTAATGTCTCCATATGGCCAGACAATAAGAAAGTTTAAGTGCAATATGAATAAAAATTGTAACAATACATTAATTTCTCATAGAAGTATAATGTCGTATCCACGGAAGTGAACATTATAGAATCTTTCCACAGATACTTATTCATCTAGATTATCGAGTGACTCGTTGGGTTGGTTTAGTGTGGAGCTTTTTGTTGTTACTGTTTTGCCTTCCTCTCTTGTTTACAGCTTTCACTTACTTGTGCAAATGAACTAGGGCTGTTTTTTCCACAGGCATCTTCTCTGGTTTACCTGGTGATGCTGGTCTCTGCTTGAAGGCATATTATTCTATGGGGAGGGGAAAAACATGGCACTGCTATGTGTGATTAACAGAAAGACTGAAGAGCACTGTGGCCCCTTGCTACTCTATAAAATGGTCCATGAAAATAACTATCAGCTACCATTCAGTGGAATTTTGGGGTGCCAGTGTTGGGACCGCGATGCAGAGCCCACTATACCCCATTGCACATGTCACGGAGCTAGAAATATAGAATGAGACGGGACTCCTGGGTTGTAAGCCTGCGTCTGCCATACCCTCTCTGCTTAACCACATTCTGTCTCAGTATTTTGCTTCTCCATCAATATTGACAAGGATGTACTTAGCCATTGAAAAGCTTAGATTATGGCCTTTGTACTTTTCCTCTCCATCCAATCCACACATGCTTATTTAGTACACTGGATTCAAAGTGAGAAAGCTTACCATAGGACAATTACCTTACCTTTGCATCAAACTCCTGACAGCTGAATTCCCCCCTTCTTTTGAAGACCCTTTAAGATATAGCTACCACTTAACAGGCTTTGTACTGCTACTTGATTACAAGACAGAAGTAGTTTTCTTTCATTTCAATTTAAGTAATGTATGCAACTGATGACCAGTCCCCTCCTCCTTATCATAGTCCTTTGTATTGGCATCCTGGCACATATGAGGCTATTATGCATTGCATTGCTCTTTTGCCAGCCTATGATTACTTCTTCAAGTTCTGTGATGGAGGATAACTTGCACCCACTCATTGCAACTGCCAGTACATTCTGCAGACATAACCATTCTGACGCCAATGGGAATTAGATATGAGGTGCCCTGTGCATGCCAACTGGCATTTTTAAACCATAAGTAAATAATAAGTTGGTACTATCACCATTCCAAGTTCTCCGATACAGAGAAGATAATATTGCTAAATGCCTAGACTGTTTGTCTAACCCTGGCAGAGCTGCTCATTTAGGTGCTATGTTTTATTCATGTGTTTATTTATACATTTATGCTCCCTAGGACGGTGTCTCTAAAATACATGTCTCATTTCCATGCAGAGAGAGGAAGAGGGGAGCCATCAGACAGCCACTCTTCAGCAACAAACTTCAGAGTCATACTGATGTGAAAATGCAATCGGGCATAGTGTCAGTTCACTTCATGCTGATGAGACTTGTACAAGGAGGCATATGAGGCAAGTTAGAACACACTGGTGCTGGTAGAGTTTTAAATGAGAGGGTGGCTCATTCTGGCTACCCAAGGGCTGAAGAACCTTGCACAACAAGCCTTAGTGGCTCATTCAAGCTCTTAGATCAACACTATAGAATCATAGAATCATAGAGTTAGAAGGGACCTCCTGGGTCATCTAGTCCCACCCCCTGCACTATGCAGGACACTCATCCACTGTCATCTGCCACTGCCTTAAGCCTTCACAGAATCAGCCTCTCCGATAGCAGAAACGTGTTATGTCCATTTCATTATTTATATTTTTCAGATATATTTTCTCCTAATGCCACCTGAGACTCTGGGAGACCTCAGAATCCAAAGATGGCCACCAAGGATCAGAACGTATCTACTGAACAGTTGGTTATTCCTTGGGTGGAAAAGTGCATAACTCCTGACTTGGAACTTTGCTCAGCAAAACATATAACTAAAAGTACAAAAACACTGTCAGTTTTTCCAAGCCAAATCCTTCTTCAAATGTTAGGGTAAGACCACATAAGTCTTTCCCCATTCTAGGAAAAACACAAAGCATTTTACCCTTCTTAATATGACCGTCCCCTAATTTCTAATACTCAAAAATTTCACCAGAGTTTATGCCTGCAATTTGCCCCCAAACCCTGATGAATTTTAGCTTCACTTAAGTAAAATCTAGTTAATGATTGTGGTGGAAGTATTACTGGAAGGTGATTAGTCCATTGAATTTGCTCATTGCATAAGTCCCATTGGAGTGAATGACACCTCACAAACATTAGAACATAAGAGGTGCCCTGTTGGATCCTACATCCATTTTTGCATGCTGACAAACCACTCACCTGAGGAGGCCAGCAACAAGGGACAAAGGGGATTCATTGCATTGGTATTAGCATGTTTACTGTCTCCAGACTTGGAGGTCATCTTGTGAACAACTAAAACAAGAACTGGCTTTGGGCTATGAGCTTTTAAGGGAAGATTTCCATGACACCCAATGGCCAGAGTCCTCACAGCTGCTATTCACAGTTGCTTATGAGGTTCCATTTTCACCAATGGGACTTAGATGGGCATGCCTAGCAATAGGTAAGTCTAAATGAGCTGTGCTAAACTCCTGATCAACATATTGCCCATCCAGTGACTGGGAGGGATGTTACAGGAAACAGAGGGGAGGCTGCCGGCGGGGGTGGGGGGGATCTGCTAGTTTCTGCTGACTCAAAGCAAGCAATTTGGCATTTGTCAGAGTATAAAATACAACTTTTCAATACATGGTTAAACTGTGGGTTGCTTTTGAGTCATAGGCATACTGAATTAGTGTGCATCCGTAACTTGGCTGTAAAAAAAATAAGAATGCAAAAATATCTGCTCCCCCAGTATTATTTGGAGTAGGCAAGGGCAGTTTCATGATGGTTGATAACATTCCAGAGGAGTTAAAAACATCATCGGGGGCACAAAGGTCTCTCCTCTGCCGTTATGCCATTTGCAGATCCTCATATCACCACTCTCCCCATGAAGCTTTTTGTGCACCATGGAATCTAGCCATAATGAAGTGATCTGAGAGCTGACACTGGCAGCATTTCTAGCCCACAGCAGGGTCCTTTTACCCCTGGGACATGTCTTCCAATTACCAGGATGCAAGTGGGAAGCAAGCTGCTTTCTGGGTAGGTTAATAATATTTGGTGACTTCATTATTTCTTGGGAGATCAACAAGATTTTCAGAATGGGAGAAGAATCATAAAAGGGGAAATATATTCCATGCTTTCAAAGGAAAAATTTGGTTAAGGAACAAATGGTTCATCTGCTCTGATGTCACAACTGGCCAGTGCTGACAGAGAGGAAACAGACCTCTGGCTGCCACTGACATAGTTGTTATTCAGCCTTGGACTCAGCACCAGGGGAGTCTTAGGGGAGAAACCTGGGGAAATCTTAGACTTTGACATATCAGCAGCTTTTGCTAAGTCCAGCTGTATAATTGCCTGCAGATAATGAACTTGCAAATGAAGCCGTGCGAATAGAAACCAGCCGAGTGGTCTCAGAGTTTTTTATACGGATTATACTGTCTGCTCTCAAGCATGCTATGGAAATTATAGCAGCATCAACCTCTGCCCTTAAGTTCTGTACGGGGGGGGGGGGTCAGCTTTCCCATACAGGTGCCATCCTTCCCCTCTTTTCTATTCAAATTCAGAGATTTAGTGGGGAGGGGAAAATAACTTAAGCATTTTTGAGTAGCCTGAGAACACAGGGTGGTGTCATTAGTGGCAGTAAATCATAGAAAAATCTGTAAAATTAGGAGGAGACTTAGTTTTTGTACCCCACTTTTTACTCCCCTTAAGACTCTCAAAGTGGCTCACAACTGCCTACTCTTCCTCTCCCCACAACAGACATCCTATGAGGTAGGTGGGGAGAGCTCTGACAGAACTGTGACTTGTCCAAGGCCACCGAGCTGGCTGCATGTGGAGGAGTGGGGAAGACCTGCCATTCTTAGCCATTATACCATGCTGGTCAGTGGACTGCTTCCACCAAATATAACCAACGCTCCTAAACTAGAAGGGAAACTGGAAGACAAAAATCTCATGCATAAAACTAGGAATGAAACTGCAGTTAGTGTGGCATGGGATGCTTTAAGAGAAGACATTTTCGGAATGAATGTGTCGGTTATGGGGAATTGCAACAAAGTTATTAAATTGTCAGAGAGTATATACAGTCTCCCATAAATGCAGTGACAGAGAGTAGAAGGAGCAGGCATCATGCTTCATAGTAGTCTGCCATCACATCAGAAGTGACAGTGATAAACAACAGTCAATAAGCTCCTGCTCAGCATCCCTGCCCAGAAAGCTGACAATCTTTCCGACACAGAAATCAGGTATAGGAAGAGAACAGGAAATCTATCAGGAGCTCCCCCTTTTATTATTATCATTATTATCATTATTATCATTATTATCATTATTATCATTATTATCATTATTATCATTATTATCTAAATTTATTTCACGTCACTCCCAAAATTGATTTGTGGTGGGTTACAGATTGTCCATACTAAAACCCCAATAAAACCCCATTAAAACAAACCAAGGACACAGAAAAACATACAACAAACAAAGCCAGAACAAACATGGTGGTAATACTCAATCTCCCATTCCCCCCCCCAGTAAAACATCTAATAAAGGGAGTGGGAATTTCTAACAAACATGAATTTGGCTAGTGGGGGGATCTCTTTTTGTGTCAAAGTCAAAATCCACAGGGTGACCATGGGTTTTGAAGTGTTTGCAGAATTTTCTTTTAGCTTTAGGAGCTACAGTTGGCACAGTGTGACAGCACAGTATAGTGTAACAAGCATGTCTGCAGTCATGTATGTCATGCACCTGAGCTTGGCATTTAATTTTCAGTTCAGTCTCACCAGCACCTAAGCACCACTCCTTTTGGAAAGGAGAAAACACGGGAAGGGGAAAGTAAGACACTGAACAATAGCAAAATGGGTTCCGGTGGGTAGGAGAATAGGGCTGCTTGCTCAAGGGACACCAAAATGGTACATGAATGGAGCCAGACAACTATTCTGCAGGGATCTGCAGCTTCTGAGCCTCAGAGGGAAGTGGAAGGAGGAAGGGTTGGTCAGGGGTGGGGGAAGGAAGGTGATTGGCTGGCCGCTGGACAGAAAAGCAAGCCAGTTGGAGGAGGTGGCACTGAGAGGTGGAACAGATAATTGTAAAGTATTACCAAAACCATTGTGCAATTAGTTTTTCTATCACATTTTCTCTTAGATAAGGCTAAGATCTGCAGAAAGTAGTAAAGCCTCATTTCCCCAGGCAATCATTTATCATTTATCCCCAGGCAATCATTTATCATACAAATCCATGTTATGCCCCTGAACTGTACAGTTCTGTGGATCCACCTTCAGAGAAACCTTGACTTCCAGAATGTTTACCTCAGTTGCCCCTTTGTTTTGCTTCCTTTTCCCTGCCCCCAGAAGTGACATATCCTCTTTCTTCCTCCAAACAAAACAATCCCCCAACCAACCCCAAGAGAACACATGCAGTTGGAGAGCGATGGCTTCTTCTGCCCACCACTGAAACCAAAATGCCAGGCTGTGGTGGCAGGCGGGAGCTAGGCATCTGTTCCCTCTCACTCCCAAAATCTAAAGTGGCTCAGTGGCCTGCTCTGCTGAACTTGAGGTTGGCATAGGCCTCACTCTATCCCCCTCTAACCCAAAGTAAAAATAAAACTCCCTCAAACAACCCCAAGAGGACTAACCACACTCCAGCTTCCACCAATAGGTTGATCATGATAGAGGAGTCTGAGTCAGCAAAGTTTTGTACAGCTAGAGCTAGCTACTCACTGTGGCCCCTTCTTCTGCTGATGATGCTTCTTCCCCCCCTCTCCCCTCCCTCGAAGGCTAAGCTACTCAGTGCGGACTCTTCTGCTGTTGCTGCTACTTCTTCTCCTCTCCCTTCCTCCATACCAAAGCTACTCACTGGGGCCATGTCTTCTGCTGCTGCTGCTTCTTCTCCCCCTCCACACCTGAGCTACTCAGTGGGGCCAGCTCCGTTTCCAACAAGCTCCATTACCAACCATTTCCACCAAGGATGGCAGAAAGTTGGGGAAGGAGAGCTGACTCCTTATCAGCCCTTCCTGACTGAAGGCTCCCTCCCAATAGGGGCTCAGCTACAGAGGAGGGTTATTAGTGGCTGAGGGCCAATCAGATAGGGAGTCACCCTTCTTTTTCAAAAATATATGATTTCCTGATAGTGGAGGGATTTGCAGATAGAATGGCAATGAAATAACATATTAAATCTTCAATAGAAATAATATTCAAAACCACAGATATAAAGCAGGAAACCAGAATATGTCCAGAATCAAAAAACAAGAAGAGCAAATAAACAATACCTATTGAAAAATTCAGTGCAATTGTTTTATTATGTGGCAAAAGGTAAGAGGAAAATATAGTCTTGAGATGCATAACTAGAGCCATCATACCTGCACACTGTAACCTAACACTTGTTAAACATCTTCTGGAATAATACTTGTTGTGCGAGACTTAGTAACAAATGAGAGTGAAAAGAATCATAGAATCATAGAGTTGGAAGGGGCCATACAGGCCATCTAGTCCAACCCCCTGCTCTACGCAGGATCAGTCCTAAGCATCCTAAAACAGGATAGTGGTGGAGAGAAAGAGCAGAATGACAAGAACTGAGTAATAAATAAAGGGTATCAGATAAAGTGATTAGAGAGCACTGAGCACAATGGCAAGCATGGCTAAGATGGAAGTGCGCTATGCATAGATCATCACAGAATACAGAGAAGGGAAGAAGCAGTCTCATAACTTAACAATGTGATACCTAGAGATAGGGCAAGATGGAAAAAAACATTTTAAAAAGCTAGCAGCAATGATTAGATATTTCAAGCAATATGTCCCATTCTTGGGGCAATCATTCTTCCTTTAATTATGAATTTTCATGTTGTATAAAAAAGGCCAGAAATGCTATTCTGAAAATAGCCTTGTATAATTTCCTCAAATTTCAATGGCTTGTGGCTTACCCCCAAAGATTACTCAACAAGGGCCTTTTCTGCACTGGAGTTTTCCATCAGATTCACTGATTATTTTTCTCATTCTGCATTTGAATTTGGAAGGGTAAAGGGTGGAAATTTGGTTTTGCCAGTTCTGTGATGGAAAAAATTACTGGCAAAAGGTAGAACTGAACTTTCTGTCTCTAGGACAAGGGTAGTCAACCTGTGATCCTCCAGATGTTCATGGACTAAAATTCCCATGAGCCCCTGCCAGCAGATGCTCCCTCCCACCTAAGCCATTGAACAAGCTATGAGTCAGCTCAGAAAAGCATGATGTACAGTTTTCACTGATTTTTTTATTTAAAAAAACGGGACTGACGCTTTAACTGCCTTGTAGAATGACAGGATGGGAGGAGAAAGGGGGTAAAGGATAGGATAGCCTGAGATAGACTCCATACTCTGAATTGGGGGAGGGAGGAACCAAGACATTAAATGCATTGCAACTTTGTACAGGATTGAGAGGGGGATTGGCAAGAATTGACACCTGAGAGTAAACACAACTTGAGGAAATGCCTTTGTATTAACTTAAATATGCCCATTGCTAATTGGACAAATTGCGAAGTTTATTCAAAACAATAGTTTCAGCCTCCCCCCCACCCCCAGCCAATTCTTTTATTTTGGTGCAGAGATTATAATCAGGAAACATGGGGGGAAACAGAAGAAAACATTTCTGTGCAGATTTGCTCACACATCTATCAAATTAGACTAAGCCACATCCAAAAATGTAAAAATCAAGAGGAAACAATGAGTGCAGAAAAGGCCAAGGACACCTTACATGTCAAAGATCATTCATCAGCAGGCATGTTCACATAAAACAATGGATTGCTGCATGATATAGAATCTGATTCTATATCAGCTAAAGGCTTTCTTTTGGATATTTATCATCATATAGTGAATGAGTGTGGTACTCCTCAGTTATTTAATTTGTATATAAATGATTAAAAAAATGTATTTCAGATGTAAGCCATCTTTCTCCCAGTTTTGTTATGTGCAGATGATACAGCTCTGTTATCAAGGTCGATTATTTGTCTCAGGAAGATGCTGAAGGTTTATTGTAAGTGCTGTCAGGAGAAGAAATTTTCTATCAGTTATGATGAAACAAAAAATTAATATTTCAGTCTGTCCAGGGTCTTTATCATTGGGCATCAGATGGAAGACTAATAGAACAAGTCTCTCGGTATCATTATCTGAGGCCCCAGTTTCATACTTGTATTAGTTGGCATCCTCACATTGCACATTTTATTAGATTGGCAACTCAGTCAGTAGCAGTCATCTCACAATTTTTCTGTATGAATGGTGGATACTATATCCTGGTGACCATTCCAACCTATGTGGAGCACAGTTGCTGTATGTGCCTATTTAGATTGAAGGGATTTGCGGGATCAGATAAATTTGATACATTTTCTGTATATAATAACTAGTGCTCCAAATGTGTTGCTCAAATTGTCCTATGAACAGAGCTGAGCTAAAACCCTCGAGGGACGTGTCTTAAAGTATCATGTCAGAACACTTAAATCTGAAACAGGTTGGGGATTGTTGCCACTTATTCAAAAAGATTCATATACATAATTGTAGGAAAATCACATGGATTCTAAGTTGTTTACTTTGAATATGCCAGTGGACATGATTGCCAGTTCACCTAATAATGAACTTTATAGAATAATCAAGGACCATATTCTAAAGTTGGACCATAATAGTACATGTTTTTGTGCCCAACAAGTTTGTTATCCTACTGCATTAGGACTACCTTTTCAGCATAAAATGCCAAAATATTTATACACATTGATGGTTCCCAAGTTATGATGAATCTTTATGATGGCCCAAATAAACACTTTACCATCACCAATGTTAATTGGATGTTATTCAAGGATACCCTACTCCAAAATAATTTGCTCATGCCCTGCAGGAAGAATTGAGACCATATCACATATTGTTTTTGACTGCCCATTGAGAGCTGAAGCTAGGAAGAAGTTTCTTTGGACTTTATTTTCTTTAAATAACGAAATTTTCTTTACAAATGTTAAAAGCTTGAATCTTACCACTTGTAAATGGATTTAAAGCAATCATGTTTAATCTCAATTTACCCAATTTAATATGTTCACAAATTAAATAAATTCTCTATTAGGAATGTGGCGAGGAGGAACAGAAATGAAAATATTGGCAGGCAAATTCAAAAATAGGAAAACTTGCTTGGGAAAACTTGCTTAGTTTTCTCTAAAAGGGTCTCAGTTCTGTTGAGTACTGTGGTAACAGGGCAATGTTACCAGGGGAGCTTAGAAGAATGAA
This sequence comes from Paroedura picta, assembly GCF_049243985.1. Taxonomy (NCBI): domain Eukaryota; kingdom Metazoa; phylum Chordata; class Lepidosauria; order Squamata; family Gekkonidae; genus Paroedura; species Paroedura picta. The sequence goes on along the minus strand of NC_135372.1, from coordinate 95,467,717 downwards.
GAACTTCCTGGAATGAGTATTAATATATTACTACAATTTCACATTTTGTTTATTTATTTCACTTATACCCCACTTTTCTTCCACTAAGGAATTCAAGGTGCATACACTAAACAGACAAATGTTTACTTAGTTTCAACTTGTTCCTTTATGATGTATGTTCCAACCATCAAAGCCATCCAAAGCACAGTGTACTTAGGATGTCCCTGTTAGTCACCACCAGCATTGCATTAGACAGAATAACTGGGGGTGGGGGCAGTGATGACAAGGAGAGGCAAAGGCCCAGAATTTTAAAAGGAAAATTGGAGATAGGACAGAGAAGAGCCAAGTGGCCTTCAAACTGAGAATCTAAGGTAATTCATTAATGGCTTTGTTGAAGAGCATGACAATTTGAAGGAGCTGGGGAGATTTAGAAGAAGAATTGTTTTTGATATCCCGCTTTTCACTACCCAAAGTCTCAAAGCACTTACAACAACCTTGCCTTCCTCTCCCACAACAGACACTCTGCTGGGTAGGTGGGGCTGAGAGAGCGCTGCCAGAATTAACAGAACTGTGACTGGCCCAAGGTCATCAATCTGGCGGCATGTGGAGGAGTGAGAAATCAAACCTTATTCTCCAGGGCTGAATCTGCACTTACTTTGTTTATTCCATTGTCAATACTGTTGAATTCAGATTGATTTGAACTCCGGTCTTCCTCCCCCCCCCCCATTGAAACAGAAAAGTATTCTGCACCTTCTTAGGGAGGCTCAGAAGTGGAGCGGGGAGGCAAACACAGAGCCTCTTTCTTTGTTTTCTTGAGGGTGTGGAGAGGATTGGAGGAGCCAAGCACACACAGAGCCTCTTTCTTTCTTTGTTTTCTTGAGGGTGGGGGGAGGATTGCAGACAGCAGAAGAAGAAGAAAAAAAATCCAAGATGCAAATCTCTACCAACAGAAGTTACCATTTCTGCTGAGAAATTAGGGGCTTCCCCCTTTAAAGCAAACTTATCACCTGGGCTGCCTTGGCCAATCAGGGTTTCTCTACCACTGAGCTCCAGTGATCTGCATGATTTCTCATGCTTTCTCAATGCAATTCTGAAAATATTGAGGGTTATTTCCGCTCCTAAATATTGCAGGATAAAGGTAGTGTCACTCAGGATCAATCATGCTTGTTGCAGAGGGAAAATTTAAATTGGACAAAATCAAAATGGAAATCGCATTCAGTGGAGATGGCAGGGACTGAATCAACCTGGGATTGGAATAAAAGCTCCATGCAGCTTACACCCTGGTTAGACGCCGCTACATTTAACCACTATACCAAGATTGCAAATGGGGTGGGAAGCTGTTCCAGGCATAGAAATAGTAAGGCAGGATGCAGGGAGATGAGAATGGATGGATTTATATTTTATTTATACGGAATTTTGATGAAATCACTCCACTGGCCTGCAAGAGACAGCTTCCAACTAAGACAATAAAAACAACACAAAACTGACATCATTAAAACAAATCAAGTGAAAAAGTACTTGTCTTCAATGGAAGCAATAAGCAGAAGCATAAAATACGATTGATTTATTGCTTGGCATTTGCCATCCTGGACCATGGACTTTGAGCAATGCCTCTAAAACCCCTCAGAGTAAGTGATGTATCTCCTCTTGGTCTACATGGCATATTAGTGATGGCTAATAGCATAAAGAAATTCGTATTCATACAGAGGACATACCTATAAAGAAATTTATGGAAGAACATCACAGAATATTAAACATCACAGTATCAACTCAAGAAATTAATGATGCAGTAGCAGTAATGAAACCTCACAAGGCACCTGGCCCAGATGGACTACTAGTTGAATACTACAAATGAATGGTACATGTAATAACACTATTATTACATCAATTAATTAATAAAATGACAGATACATCAGAAAGACTAATTCCAGAATTGTGGGAGCAAGCATCAATAACTCGTACACATAAATAGGGAACCGGTCAATCCTTACCAAAATAATATAGACTGATTTCATTATTGAATGTGGATTATAAAAATTTTATTAACATTTTAGCGGAAAGTTTTAAGAAATGTATAGGTGGCATTTATCTGATCCACCCTGAGAATTCCTGTGTTTTTATGACCTGATTTCCATATATTGCATCTTTATAATTTTAGAAAGGTAAACAAAATGTTGTCTGCAGATGCTTCGTAAACGTTATTTAAATAAGACAGGATCAGGTTAGTGTTTGAACTACAGCCCCTGGCTTCTAGTTTCTGAGGTCCTGGGATATGATTAGGCCCCTGAAGAGTCTTTCCCATTCCACCTGTCTATACCTTTCCATCATCTGTGTTTATGCCTTGCTTTCCACCATCTGACTTGTGCCTTGCTTTGAAAAGATCAAGACTGGGGAATCAAATCACTGAACAAATCCTGGGAAATTCCTTTCAGGAATTAGGAAAGTGGCAAGAGGATAGATGGGAACAAGGTGAGGCCCTGGAGACTATTATTACATTGCCATATTGTGAAGACAGAAATTTGCCTGAACAAAGGGCATTTGATTAATGAAAGCAACAATCCACTGTTCATCACTGCCATCCGGTTCCATCCACCCTGTATCTCAATTGGTAGCCTTTCCCTCAGGGAGTAAGCCCATTCTGGGGGGTACATTTCTTTCTGGAACCCCATTACTCTCAGGCATAGAACAAAGGGAAGAGAGTTATTGCTGCAGGTAAATCTCTCACAACTTTCCCATAATGAAATGTTCCCCAAATAAGTAAATTATACAGCATCCTGCAGAATGAGGACTGGGGTTGTGATATATGAGTACCAGTCTAGTGGAAGGATTGTGGGGATGAATTTTGTGCATCATTAAAGCCACCCAGGACATCAAATGAGTTTCCCAAAAGTGAGGAAATTTGAACACATGTCTACCCCACCCAGTGCTCTGATCCTCAAACTAAGATGTCTTTGCTCTAATCTACATCATAATTACTCTCAAGACATGGGTACCCCTGTCAGTATGTTATTTGTTGCATCAGATGGGTCTCTGAATTATCATTTTCCAATTATACAGTGGGATGGGATTTTCTAATTTTGGCCCTACCTTCCTATCTTAGGAAATAATTAAAATTAGTCAGCAAAGAAGAGTTTTAAAAAAGGAACTCAGCCCCAAACATCTCTTATTCAATTAGAATCCTATTGATCTTGCAGCCATCTGAAGGCGGATTGATCAAGAACTTAAACAGATGCTCGCTCGGGCCAGACGTTCAATTAATACACATAAATGGACAGCGGAGATGCAATTTTCAGAGCAAGTCAAGCAAAAGATCAATTCCATTTTGTCCATAACAAAATGCTTGGATAGTTTTTCTTGTTCCTTATGGAAAGAGCATCAGTGAAAGTCAATGAGCACCAGGCTCAGTTAAGAAATCTCTAATACAAGAACTTTGCTCCCCACTGCATGTCACCTCTTTTTAATGCTGGGACTCTGCCATAGAAAGGATAAACTAAGTAATCTCAAAGAGAATGTGCAAAACCACTTGGTGGATACTTATGGATACTTGGTGGATACACAGCAGCTCTAGGACCTCCATTTTCAGTAACTAACCTATTTATAATACTTTGTCTGATATAATGCCATTGTCTGATATTGCCAAATCAGGGGCTTTCCGCACAAAGGGCAATGTGCCTAAATCTGTGCGCTATTGAAAAGCGCTGCAGACAAAAACGGCAGATCGCGGTAACGCACACAGCCGTTTCTAGCGAAAAACGGCTCTCCCACTAGCGCTGGTCTTGTAATGCACAAGTTTCCGGTCTCGCTGAAATCGCAATAGGGGAGGCAATATTTTGCCATGCTTCCTCCCGGCCCTTAACAGCCAATTAACTGTTGTGTTCGTGTTTCCCTTTAAGAACTCTTTTTTTAAAACCCGAAAACACCTGTAGCATATTCGTTCCTTCAACGTATCAGAAAAACCTTTTCCACAGGCATAGGAGCTGACGTAGGAGCTGGCGTTTAATCGTTTACAGGCTCCTCAAGTTAACCCCCCCCATGGGAGAGATTTGTGGCTGAAATTATGGGCAGTGTCGAATAAGGGGCTGTATTGTGCTTGGGAACTTTAAAGACACTTGCAGTAGGGAGCTTTGTTTAACTTTTAATCACTTCTGTGAAGGGACTTTAGCCGGAGAAGCCTCTGAGAAGCTTCGCTCGTTTGTTGCTTTCCCTGTCTAAGGAAAAAAAATGGCGATAGCTTCGCCGGAAGTTTGGTGGCGAGAGCGGGGGAGGGACATTCTTTCTGCCACTACATTGAGAACGCACATGCCTTTCACTGATGTGTTGCAGCTTGTGCGCAGAAGTGTAGCGGTTTTCTCAAGGGGAATCCACTTTTCCCGATTTCCCAAAAAGCGCTACAATGAGTCGCTTTTTGTGGGATTGTTGCAGGAGTGTTGCAGATTGTGTGCGACATCATGTGGAACGTTGAATTAGTAGCGTTTACCAAAGGTAAAACTTCTGCGACATTTAAGTAATGTGGAATGGCCCTCAGAAATGTTCAGATTTCTGTTTTCAGGAAAGCCTTGTCAACTTTGACTGCTGAGGGTCCCCAGAGGATCCTGGGGTATTTTCTAGGGCAGGGGTAGTCAACCTGAGGTCCTCCAGATGTGCATGGACTACAATTCCCATGAGCCCCTGCCAGCAAATGCAAATGATGGCAGGGGCTCTTGGGAATTGTAGTCCATGCACATCTGGAGGACCACAGGTTGACTACCCTTGTTCTAGGGTACTTTATTTTCTGCATCTGTTCTAGAGTATTTCCCTGCTGCTATGCACTACAAGGAGCATATTTTCTCTAAGGGAAACATCTTTCCAATTACAGATCTTCCCATTTAAGAGGCCCTGATACTCACAGAACCCAATTTGGAAAGATCTGTACTAGCTGATGTCAGGGACACATTGCATATACCCATTGTGAGTAGCTGACATGGAGATCATCATAACATTAATTTAGATTCATTAATCTCAGTTTTACACATTTCAAACTGATAAAACTTTTACAAGGCAAAATGCCTTTTTCAATAGTTAATGTGTTATGACACTAATTTTTAATCCATTGAGAGCGTAGCTACATGGGAGTTTAAGATTAACAAGATCACATTGACTAACTATGAAATAGCTCATTACTGTAAAAAGACTAGCATACTGAGGATATTTTTTAGCACAGTCTGATAAAAACAAATTGTTGGCTGCAAATAACTCTTATCTTTAAACCTCCCCCCCCCCGCTCCGGAGGAGCGGGAGGAATAAAGGAGTAAGGGCAAGTGGGGAGGAGTTAGGGCGGGCCCTGTCCGTGATAAAAATTCGGAGGGCCCAATCAGGAGCCGCAAAGCGGCTCCTGATTGGGCCCTCCGAGTGTCACTCGGGGGCCAAGCAGCCAATGGGGAGCTACGCAAAGAGCGGCTCCCCATTGGCTGGTTGGCCCAGCCTCGCCTGGGCCAGCCGGGGAGTTGCTGCTCAGAGGAAGAAGCCTTCCCCAGTGGTAAGTTCTCCAGCCGGCTTCCCCTCTCCCAGGGAGCCTTCTGCTGGGCCCTGGGGCAGGCTCGCCTGCCCTTGGGCCCACCAGAAGGCCACAAAGCCCACTCACAAAGTCCCGAGCCTTCTGTCAGGCCCTGGAGCAGCCAAGACTGCTCCTAGGCCTGACAGTAGGCCGCGGAGCCCACCGCCCCCATCCCGAGCCTTCTGCCAGGCCTTGGAGCAGCCAAGCCTGCTCCTAGGCCTGACAGTAGGCCGCGGAGCCCACCGCCCCCGTCCCGAGCCTTCTGCCAGGCCCTGGAGCAGCCGAGCCTGCCCCTGGGCCCAGCAGAAGGTCCCAAGGCCACCTACCTTACTCTGTTCCTCCCTTCCTCCCAGCATTCCCTTTCTCCTTCCCTTCCTCCCAGCATTCCCTTTGTTTTTCCCTTTCTCTCTTCCTCCCTCTCTTCCATCTACCTCTTTCTGGCTACCTGTTTCTCTCCCTCTTCTTCTGTCTCTTTCTTCCTCCCTTTCTTTCTATCTTTCTGTCTCTCTTTCTCCTTTTCCTCCTTCCTTCACCCCATCCCTCCACCCACCCATCATGCTAGGGCCCGCTGTATTTTGGCCACAGCGGGCTTAATATCTAGTACTGTATATAATTCTTAGGTTTTTGAGATTTCTGAAACAGAACTGCTCATTTCATGTTCAACCACACAGCTTTTCTGACCTCCATATGTGAAATTTGGATATAAATACAAATAATGTATCCCAAAATGACTTGGAATGTCCCCCAAAGTTCAAGAAGTTTGGATTTCCAATTAGGTAAACTAATAGCCATCTAAGATATTCAGCTATTGCTAAACCAGGGTTGGCTTGGATGAGTATCTAGGTGGGAATTGAAGTTATTGATGTCCTCTGAAATTCTGAGAGGTTTAAGATTTGCAGGATGACAGGCTAAGAGGATTTTCCCTCCCTTATTTTATTAAAACCTGTAAAAAGTTCCAAAATAAGTTTAGCTAAATAAGATTATTGCTGGTTTACATTGAACTAAAACAAACTGTAGAGACTTCAAAGATTCAGTTAAATATCCAGAGTGCCTGAATCAGATTCAGGTGGGAACTAGATGTTATGACAGCTCAATAAACATCCTGTTGATCCTAGTTCTGTTCTGTGATTCAGACCCACTGTTCTGTTCTGTGATTCAGACCCACTGTCTCAAGGTTAAACTGATGTGAGAACATGATCAGGTAAGGCAGCTCACACCTTGGTCTACAAGCCCAAGTATATTCTGTTATCAGGTAATGGATTTGTTTTGCTAGTGTAATTGAGAGTAGAAGCAGTTAAATAATTTCACCTGTCTTCCAGAAATGTTGTAGTATAGGAGTTAAGTACATGTAAACAGCCAGAGAGGACTTGAGGATCATATCAGAGAATACTAAGACCATTTCTGCATAAGGAATCTGCCCCCTGGACAGCCTCTGGTTGTTGGTGAGTTTTAGAGTCCCCTCCGAATGATATGGCCTGCATCCTGAGGCTGTCCAGAAGCTGGCTTGTGTTTTGCCCAGATTTGCCTCAGGATGAGGCAAATCGCAAAAAGTGGGATCAAATAATCATTACACAAAATGTCTTTTGTCCAGCCTTCTCACAATTTGGGCAGGCAAAACCAGTCCCATTTCTGCAAAAGAACACAAATTCCAAAGGGGGGGGGTGCTGTATCATTCTGGCATTTCTCCATAGCAGTACAGCAGTGTTAATTTGTATTTAAAATGTATCTGTGCTGTGGCATTACCCCATAGCAATGTAGAAGTGCCTTAAAAAAATGGGGCTTGGGGGGGGATTTCAGCCCATGAGAGAACTGCTGTGCTATGATTGACAAACCAAGGAATGAAGGGAGAAGTTCATTTTGCTTTCCCTTACAGCCTCATGAGGAGACAAAATGCCAAGATGGGGCAGAGGGAAAACCTGTGAGGGGTCTCTCATGAGGAGGGCTGCAAATGTAAGATTTACCATCCTGCATGTGCAAGCAGGATGCCATGCACATTTTACCCCTCTGTGCGGAAGCGGTCTAAATATGTACAAGCTCGGGAACCATGAGGACTTGCCGGAAAGGGGAAAATCCACTGCCCACTGCTGGACTCTTACCCATACTGTTCCCCAATGGTATTTGCTTCAGTTCCCTCCCCACTTTTGGCCCCTTCACTTCTCCTCTCACCTCCTGGTTGGGCCTCAGAATGGCAGATGCCATTTTTGGTTGCTACAGCAATCAAAGCATGCTACCTGCATGTTGGGTAATATTTGGAGAGATTCCCCCATCTTTTTCTCATGTTCAACTCTTTCTGCCTTCATTCATTCATTCATTCATTCATTCATAGAATCATAGAGTTGGAAGGGGCCATACAGGCCATCTAGTCCAACCCCCTGCTCAACGCAGGATTAGCCCTAAGCATCCTAAAGCATCCAAGAAAAGTGTGTGTTCAACCTTTGCTTGAAGACTTCCAGTGAGGGGGCGCTCACCACCTCCTTAGGCAGCCTATTCCACTGCTGAACTACTCTGACTATGAAAAACTTTTTCCTGATATCTAGCCTATATTGTTGTACTTGTAGTTTAAACCCATTACTGCGTGTCCTCTCCTCTGCAGCCAGCAGAAACAGCATCCTGCCCTCCTCCAAGTGACAACCTTTCAAATACTTAAAGAGGGCTATCATGTCCCCTCAACCTCCTTTTCTCCAGGCTGAACATTCCCAAGTCCCTCAACCTATCTTCATAGGGCTTGGTCCCTTGGCCCCAGATCATCTTCGTCGCTCTCCTCTGCACCATTTCAATTTTATCGACGTCCTTCTTGAAGTAAGGCCTCCAGAACTGCACACAGTACTCCAGGTGTGGTCTGACCAGTGCTGTATACAATGGGACTATGACATCTTGTGATTTTGATGTGATGCCCCTGTTGATACAGCCCAAAATGGCATTTGCCTTTTTTACCGCTGCATCACACTGCCTGCTCATGTTTAGTTTACAATCCACAAGTACCCCAAGGTCTCGTTCACACACAGTGCTACCTAGAAGCGTATCCCCCATCCAGTAGGCATGCTTTTCATTTTTCTGACCCAGATGCAGAACTTTACACTTATCTTTATTAAATTGCATCTTGTTCTCATTTGCCCGTTTTTCCATTGTGTTCAGATCTCATTGAACTCTGTCTCTATCTTCTGGAGTATTTGCCAGTCCTCCCAATTTGGTGTCATCTGCAAACTTGATGAATAGTCCCTCCACCCCCTCATCTAGATCATTAATAAATATGTTAAAAAGTACCGGGCCGAGCACCGAGCCCTGAGGTACCCCGCTACTCACCTCTCTCCAGTCTGATGAAACACCATTGACAACAACTCTTTGAGTGCGGTTCTCTAACCAATTCCCTATCCACCTAACTATATGAAAATCCAGATTGCAGTCCTTCAACTTATCCATTAGAACATCATGGGGAACCTTGTCATAGAGTTGGAAGGGGCCATACAGGCCATCTAGTCCAACCCCCTGCTCAATGCAGGATTAGCCCTAAGCATCCTAAAGCATCCAAGAAAAGTGTGTATCCAACCTTTGCTTGAAGACTTCCAGTGAGGGGGAGCTCACCACCTCCTTAGGCAGCCTATTCCACTGCTGAACTCATTCATTCAAGTATTCATATTCCACCTTTCTTCCTGGTGCGGACCCAAAGTGATTTACATCATTCTCCTTCCCTCCATTTTATACTCACAACAAACCTGTGAAGTAGCTTAGGCTGAGAGTGTGTGAGTAACCCAAGGTCAGCTAGCAAGCTTCCATGGCAGGGTGAGGATTCCAACCTGGGTTTTCCTAATCTAGCACTTTAGCTACCACATCATGCTGGGTACCCTTGCTCATTGTGGGCTTTTTTATTCACAAGGTGGGACCATCTATCACTGTTACACATGATATGTGGATATATCTCTTTAGCATAATAGGCTATTTGTAGGGAGCAGATAATTCACAGGTAGCCAATGGAGGCTTGAGTCTGCTGAGATAGGGCAGAATAAAAGTTTACATACTAAATAAATGAATCTCCCACATGGATATCCTCTTAATGGGTTACAAACAGTGTTATAAGCAACAAGGTATTGAAGCTATTTCATAGTTAGTCAAGTTACCCTACACAAACTAAGGTAGCATTGACTGAACACATTGGATAAACCATAAGCAGATGCCCATCAAATCATAAGCAGATGCCCATCAAACCTTTCTTTGTATGGTCTTGTGCAATTGACTTTCTGACAAGATAAAGCTTTGGCTATGAGGAGGGACAGCAAAAGTGACTTGAGAAGAAAGGGAAGCATTCCTTACAAGCCGGCACTGCAGATTAATCAGGGCAGCAGATGGGTCCTTTATTTTATTACTGCCCTGGCTGTGCTATTTGTGCACCCCTCCGAAATGGCCAGTAGAGTTTTTGCCAAGAATGGGTGGAGGTGTGCATTTGGAGGTGGTGCTATAATTAATGGTGGGGCATTGCAAACCCTAGGACAGAGAGGCATTTTCTGTTTGTTTTCTGGCTTCCACATGTTCTCATTGTATGTGTTTTAAACTAAAGCATGAAAGCCTCTTCTTCATTCCAGCATGCCACAGGAAATGAGATTTCCTTTTATGCATCAGTTGGACTGCTAAAGGCAGCCAGACATTGGAACCACTCATTAGGGAGAGGAGGTTTAGGAAGTCTGTGAGAAGCCCACAATCACAGAGGACAAATTCCCAATGTTCCTTAACTGCAAATATGACCAGATTTTGAATACTACGATTCCAAATGAAGGGTTTTTCCAATGTGTAACTGAATGACCAGCAGCTTCCACTGGTTTCCTTTAGATAAGACTTTCAGAAGAGCTGAGAGTAGTCTGGAAAAGGCTGAACTAATCACAGTGTCCCTGCAAACTTTGTGAGTACTTGGAGACTAGATTCAGCCCTAGCAGCAGCATGGACAGATGGGGAGAAATAATTCCTGTTGATGCCTCCCAAGCCACAAGAGCAAGTGCTGTGGGAGCTCCATTGGTGGATTTTCTCATTCCAAGCAGCCACTTGGGTGGCAGAGGCAATGAACTAGCCTGACTGTAGTTTGTTCCCGTGAAGAATATTTTTATTATGCAAACATCCTGCTAGTACTTTCATCCAAATTTCTGATCAAGCCCGTACTTTCTTAGATTCAATAAGACTACAACTACTGTTGCTCCTTGACCAATAATTGGTTATGCGTTAATTGATCCTTCTCATGGAACAGGAATTCCACTGTTACTTGGGCATGGGCAATAGAATAGATATCCAAAGAATTATTAGAGTCAACTTTCTTTCTACAAAGACTGCCATCTAATAGCCAGCATGAAATATAATAGACCAAAAGGAGATAAATAGATATAAACATACCCCATATTCTTACTCATCTCTATTGTGTAATAATGTTAAAGGAAGATAAATTATTGAATGGATGAAATATTCTGCATCCCTGCAGAATGTTATAAGAAAAAAGTCTTTAATTAAAATGGGAAAATAACAGTAAACTTCATAGAAGCAGCACAACCCATACCCCCACCATAATATTTCTTTGTCTTCTCCCTCCACTTCCTTGGGGAAGAGCAGAGCACTGATGTATATATATCCTTAGCAATCAGCAGAAATAATTGTAGCAGCAACAGAGATGAACAATCCTGTTTTAAATTGAGAACTGGTCAATGCAGAAGATTTTTAATAACTCTCTTCATTGTAACAGGGATTGTCAAGCTGAGAAGAAATCCTCTGTTCAGTGTTAAGCCAATATTCTATAGCAGTTGGGTTTTTTGCCCCCAGTAGTACAATTTGTAATTTAATGTGATGCTCTGCTAATAAAGTAACATCCTTTTTTAATCAAATAGGCACAGTGTGTTATTAAAGGTTTGTTAGTAAAGGTCGCTTTATGCCTGTGCAGTTTGAGTGAGGGAGCCTGTTTTAGATTATCTAAGGATACAGTCAGCCTGTTTTGCAGATGGCAGATGATCCTTTGGTAGGTATCACGCTTGTTTCAATACAGTATACATCACAACTTCCTTATCTGATGTATTTGGGCTCAAGCTGCTTTACTCTCAATTGATTTGAAAGTGGCAGACTTTTGTATATAATCCTTGCCCCCTTCACATACAGCTGGAACCAGAAGGGCTGGCTTATTCATTAAATGAGATATGTTTGAACACAAAGGTCTCAGACTGGCCTACTGGTTCTTATTATTGCTTGCTGTCAAGGGATTCCTAGCCTTCGTCTATCAAGGGATACTTTTCCCCCCCAAGTAGGCAGTTTAATAAGCCAATAAAAGGAGACACTTGCCAGAGATACCAAGATCAAGATTATAAACTTTTGTACTATACTGTAATCAAATGCAGCATATATTACTTGACATTAGACAACTGACTATAGTTCTGTATAGAACTATAGTATGCTTTCATCTTGTCCCCATGGATCTTTTTTAAATCTGCAGGGAGGAAATTCTTTCAAAAATACACATGCATTCCATTCAAACATATACATGCCATTGCTTTGGAGGGGCAACTGCTTAGTGATAGAATGTGTGTTTTGTATGCAAAAGTTCTTGAGCTTTATTAAAGACCACAGGCCGTTAAGGCCAATTTGTGGCACAAAAAGCCAGTTGGGCCGCTGTGACAAGAGGGCCAACATTTTCAGAGGTTTGCTGGCATGCACGTTCCCTAGCCAGCTGAGCTGCCCTTTTTCCTCTTTCCAGCTGTAATCACAAGAAATTGTCTTGGATGTCTTTGGCACTCTGGATGAAGCTGCACTTATCTAAAAGATCAAAGTCCCTCCAGTTAGAACCAGAAGGGATGGACATAGTGCATGCAGTCCTGCTTGGGTCATTCATGCCCCTTTCTATTGCCAGTCATGAGGGGGTAGGAGTTTGAACTCTTTGGACAGCGCAATCTCATCTCAATGGTTTGGGAGTAGCACTTGCTGAAGACTGCAGGGAAAGTCTCTTCCAATTATAGGAGAAGAGGAGGCATGCCACTGTTGCCGTGGTCCCAGATGTGTGGCATAGATGCTGCAGCCTATCTGGGAGCTGGCAAAAGCAACGGGGAGGACACACACTCGACACCCTGCCTCTGCCACAGCCGGCAAGTCAAGAATACTGAGCCCATCCTGCTCACAACAGGCAAAAGGAAAGACTTCCCCCTGCATGACAGCCTGAAGAGCTGCTCCCTGTCAGGGTAGACAAGACGGGTTGGGCAATGCATTTCAGGACTTGTATAGGTTCAGAGGCTAGTTTCCCCCCTCATTCTGTGTTGGAGGAACTCAGGCATTGAATATTTTCTCATTCCTTTGAGAAAGAGAGGGATTTGGGGGTGGTACAGTTTGGTCACTTAACTCTACTGGATTCTTCTAATCTCGCTTTTTTCCTGAAGTTCTACTGCATTTTTCTGAAATTCTAGTCCCTTCTGAATTTTTTTAAGATGGCAGTTTCTACTCTGTTTTCCTCCAGCTGTTTTTTTTTTTGGGGGGGGGGTTACTTTCTTAAGATCACTATGGACCTGCCATGTTCCTTTATCACAGGCTTCTAATTTTTCTTGGAGTCATTGATTTTTTAAAAACAGTTTTAGGAGGGGTAGAAAATTTTCTCTGGGTCATGAAGTTCTTACTTTCACTCTATGGTTGTTCTGTAAAGTCTCTAACTGGTTTGTACACCATAGTTAGTTAATCCCTAACTGTGGACCTAAAAGAACTTTTATTCCTACTATCCAGTAGGTTGTGTGTGTGTGTGTGGGGGGGGGGGGGGTATTCTCTATAATGTACAGCTGATGCTTGCTAGCGTTTGCCAAGTGGCTGGAAAACCAGGGCAGGAACCAAACTGAGCTAACCAGGTCCAGATTTAGATACCAGATTTTTGTAAGGGAAGGATACCTTCCTCCATAGTCCAGGAAAATAGCAAACCCCAACAAGATTGACACCATGGTGGATGCTCAGAGTTGCTTTTTCCAAGTGGTAAAACCTAGGGCAAATTCTCAGTGCAGAAAACATCCATCAGAGGACAATGGCTTGGCCATTCTACCAGGGCAGAAGCAGAGCTGCAAGAGGTTTGATGGCTCTTACTGATTCCGCTTGGCGGTGACTGTGCTGGGCCACCACTGGCCAGACTCGTCCCGGCCACACGAGCCTGTTCTGGGATAGGCCCCACTGGTGCCCAGGACAGAAAGGGGAATACTGAGACATCTTCATTCCCAAGCTCCAGGGCAACAGAGGCCCTAAAAATGCCAGGCTAAGTTGGGTCTGTCCTGGCACCATCATTGTGTGGCAGTGGGGGTTAACCTGCTACCATAGGAGCCCCAGCTTGGCCTTTTGACCCCATGCAGAAATAGTATCTATAAGCACTGGACAGGAGGGGCAATTCAGAAGTTGAATAGACTTAAGCATTGATTAATCACTGCTTAATCAAGAGTAATGGGTGAAGAGAAAGGCAGTATTGGGTGCATATGGGATTACATTGAGTGAATCAATAGGTCCTGGGTGACCCACTGTCTTCAAGGCTTGCATCAGAGCAATGAGGGAGTAGCAGCAAACCAGCAAACTGTTTTCCTAGACCTCTGCTTGGCTGGCATTCAGTTTGGTCCAAGAAGTGTCCCATACTTAAGGTATCAAGGTGATGTATAGAGAGGTGTTTCTAGCTTTGTAACCTAAAGACTGTCCTTTTGTGGGAACAGGGGTCATAGAATCACAGTGGTAGAAGAGTCCTCCAGGGTCATCTAGTCCAACCCGGTGCACAATGCAGGAATTCACAACTACTTGCCCACCCACGGTGACCCAAATTTCATGACCAAGTGATCCCTCCACCAGAAATCTCCAGAATCCAGCTTGGCCTGGATGAAATTCATCTACCATTCCGCAGCAGCAATTAGCAATTCCCTGGGTATGGAAGGAAAGGCCACAAGAGACAAACACTGGCACATCCCTTCCTGCTCACCCACTCACAATCTGCCTAAATTCATAAAGTCAGCATTTCTGTTAAATGACTATCTATCCTCTGCTTAAAAACTTCCAAAGAAGGAGAACTCACCACCTCCCTAGGAAGCCTGTTTCACTGTGAACCGCTCTGACTGCCAGGAACCTCTTCTGGATGTTTAGCCAAAATTTCTTTATAATTAATTTTAACCTTTTGGTTCTGGCCCAACCCTCTGGGGCAACAGAAAGCAGCTCTGCTCCATCTTCTATATGACAGCCCTTCAAATATTTGAAGATGGTTATCATATCACTTCTTAGTTGCTTTCTCTCCAGGCTAAACAGACCAAGCTCCCACAACCTTTCCTCATACAACTTGGTTTCCAAACCACTTACCATCATCGTAGTCCTCCTCTAGACATGCTCCAGTTTCTCTGTCTTTCTTCAGTTGTGGTGCCCCAAACTGAACACAATACTCAACGTAAGGTCTAACCAGAGAAGACTAAAGTCATAACATCACCTTACATGATCTCAACACTATACTTTTAAAAAAATCCCATTTGCCTTTTTAGACACCAAGTCACACTGCTATCTGGGTCTGACTGCTAGTGAGTGGAGTTGTCTTTCCTTGAATCGGAATAAAGGATTACAAGGGAGCAGTCTGATCCTCAATGTCCTTATATATAAGGAGTTCTAGTGAGTTTAGTGGGACATCCTTAGGAATATGTGTGGGATCTACAGTCTTAAACAGTCTTATCTAGTGGAGTGAATGGCAGAGCCTCTTCAGTACTCTTCTGCTCTGAAAATTGGTTTATTACAGAGCCAAAACTCTGAATCCCTGAAACGCCTGAGAGAAATCCCCCATAAATGAAATAACTTTATCTGCATCACTTATGACACCTCCGCTGCACACTGGACATCCATAGACTATTAAATTCATTGCTTATTCATTGCTTTATTGCTACCAGAAGAAATCAGATCTTTAAACCCCTCTCACAGAGAGCTCTAAAATGAAGTCATTTCAATCAGGAATAGAAGGAGCAACAAGTTACACAAAATATAGGAAAAGTTCTGTGATGTGTCCTATGCACCAGAAAGCATGTATCCATTGGTTCTTAGAGTTTTGGATCTCACTTTATGTCAGATCTTCATTAGCATTCTGAAAAAGAATGGGAGAAATATTTTTACTCACTTTACTGAAACAAAAAGGGAATTAGTAGAATCCCACATGAGTGGGAGCTTCTATTGCATCTTTTCTTGATCTGAAAAGGAACATTTTAATCTTGCTAGTTTTAGAAGCCACTTGGGTCCACAAATATGGTTGCACTTCATAGTACATGTCTCCTATTCAAATCCCTGAGTGAAGGGTCTTTTCTGCAGTGACAAGTTGATTCTAGTACAACGTTGAGTACTCTGCTCTTAAACAGAAAGTGAAGAGAAAGAGACAACATCAGCACTCAGAGACAATTTCCCCTGGGTTCCAATTCCTTTGGGACATGGGGGAGATTAACCATAGCCCAAATCCAGCCTTGGAACTTCTTCATCTCAAAATCCAAAGCCACAGCTGCTCACATGGTAAACCACAAATTAGGTCATTTACCCAAAACCTCTTTGTCCCTTTAGGCACCCAACAGGTCAGATGGTCTGTAGTACCCATCAACACACAGAATGTCCCTTTTGGCCCAACTGTCAATAGGAATTCAGCATCACAGAAAATTAGAACATAGCTTCTGGGACAATTTATCCCTGTTCTGTCATTGCCAACTGACCAGGAAAAAATGTCCTAGCCTGCTTTGGTGTTATAAGCAGCTAATCTGCAGAAATAAGCAAGCGACACTTTTTACATTATGGCGAACATTTTCAGCTCACAGGTTTGCATATAAAGCTGCTATTAAAGGCACAAGTGCAGTGACCATCTGAAAAGCTGACAACCCTACCCTGTTCAAAGGAGCTGAAACGCTTTTAAAAATTTGGTCTTGTTGACAGTAAATTTTGGGAGGGGGAAAGTGATTTATATGTCTAATTGGGATTTTATTTGCATTTTAAATCACGCTCTTCTGCTAAACTAATGGACCCCCTATTTATAGATGACTCCAACATAAAGTGACTGCTAATTACTACAATTAATATAGCGTTAAAGGCTTGCCAGCCAACTCCACTGCAACTTGTATCGCCTACTCATTTTCAATTAAGGCACATTGACAAGTAAAATACGCAGTTATTAAGAGCAAAGCTCTGTTGTGTAATTACATTTTGCTAAGGTCATTAATCTGCTGCAATACTGAGTTTTCCACCAAAAGCATTGGGGGGACTTTGAGGGGAGAAGGAACCTAGCAGAACAAGGGTCATAGCTAAGATTGCACTGGACACTGAAAACTGAGCATCTCGCCACCATTTATGCAGCTAGCTGAGGGTAGTGCTTTTTTGTAACAAAGATTCTGCATCTTTAAGTGCTACAAAACAGAAATCCAACAGATCCAGCTTTTCCCATGCGAGAAAATTGTGCACATGTTTCTGCCTGTCCTGGACTTCTTAAAGGTACATGGTCTCCACTGGGAAGGCAATTTCTCACATTCTTTTTGGCTTCCTCTGTCTATCTCCCACCAGTGATCCCTTACTGCGGTTTTATGATCCGGAACAGCAGTTGAGAGGGACAACTGGTGGGTGATCCTGAATCTTTGCCACCTACCCCAAATCAACTTGATCTAGTTTCTTTTCGCAACACACCAAATGTGCATCCAGAGTTCCTTCTCTCACTCATGGTTCTGGTTGCATATGTGCAGTATTGTTGAGTGTATCAAGTGGATTAGGATGTTGCAGGGGGAAAGGAGCTGGTGGGTAAGAGTTAAGGTCTCCCTTTTTTCACTGCCTCACTACCATAAACTTTATTTTTATAACTGTCCATTACTTCTCCCAGCAGAAATCTGAGTTCCCAGATCCAAATTGGAATTCCAGGCTCGGACAGACAATTTAATTAATGTGTAAATATGATAAATAAAATAAATAAAATCAACTATGCAACAAAATGGGATTACAGATTTAGATCAGTGCACTAAACCATCCTTTCTCAGCTTTTTTACTGTTGAGAAATCCCTGAAACATTCTTCAGACCTTGAGAAATCCCAGAAGTGGCACAATTGAGCAGAATATTATTGAGAATCATAGCTGTGTACATGCCCACCCAAGGCCCCTCTCCTTTCCACCCCCTCTAGGTCTATCATTGGCCATTTTGGGAGGAGGGCAGGTTGACATGATCATGAAACCTTGGTTGAGAAAGGCTGGCTTAGCCATAAAAACTATAATTAATAAACATTGACTTTTATTTTATAATGCCCCAGGGTGCCAAGAAATCCCATTGGTAGGGTTGAGGGAATTGAAATGTTTAGGTGAAATGTTGATGAAGTCAGATTACTGTCTTGAAACATCCAAGACTGGACCCAAAGGACATTTTAAGTGTGAGGGATGTGCAGCTTGTAAGAATGTGCTTGAAATGAAGAAATTTGAAAGGCCAGATATGCATTTTTTTCCAGAGAATTGAAGCATTTTTCTTATTGCAATAAGAAGTATGCAGTATATATTTTATTATGCCCGTGTGGTGTTATAGATGTGAGACAAACAATAAGAGCAGTAAAACTAGGAATCAGTGAATATAAATCCAAAATTAGACAGGGCAAAGAAGATACCCCACTGATTTCACACTTTAAAGAAATTAACCATTTTGCAGATTTCTTATTATTGAAGTTGTCAAACAACATAAATTTAACCATACTGATGTGAATAGATTATTGTTACAAAAGAAAGCCCAGTTTATATTTGCATTAAAATCCTGGACACCATTTGGACTCAATGTCAGTATTGATTATACATGTTTCATATAATAAGCGGCCAGACTTATCAGAGCCGCCCCATTGACAGGCAGCGGCACCTAAGAAAAGCGTGAAGAGGGAGACATGCTGGACCATATCTAGCGCTCCAGGTGGCCTTGGGCTCCAGGTTACCTGGGGAAAAAGCCCTCTGCAAACAGATAAATGAGCATAGAATGCAGCAAAGAAGTAATGTATCCCAAATACCTTGAGTTGCAGCTAGCTAAATCATGTGTGAAATATCACATTAGGGTGCAAAGGGTAACAAGGTATGGTGCTATGATTATAATGAAGACAGACAGGATCCTTTAACACATTCTGACTGACACTTTGACTATCTCAGATTGAATACAGAAATGGTAGCAGGAATCTTGTGACTGCCCAAGTCCAGTTTTATCCAGGGTCAAGCACAAATTAGTGCTCCACCCTCTCACTGTGGGATGTACACTTTTGAAACCATAGAGAACCCAAAAATCAGTTTTGGGAACTCCATGTACAACACACAAAAAGCTTAGGAGGAAAAAAAATACTCTATCTGGGCATGCATTACTTTCTGCTTCTGATCCCCTGGGAAATAGTTCTTTATTTATAGCTTTTGCTAAATGCAAAATAGCGTATTCCAAATTATCTTTCTCCATTAAGCTTGCTGGTTTTAGTGCTCCCCTGCCACTAGCTCATTAAGATAAAGAGAATAGCAGCTTTGAAGGAAATGGCACCTGATGAGAGAAGGGAGGGGGAAGGAAAAAGTGATCCATGGTGAAGAATGACAGCAGAGATGAGGTTCAGTTGCCACCTCAGTTTGAAAATACATTACAGGCAGTAAAAGTAAGGAAGAAACCACTCCATTTTTACTGAACATTTAGAATCATTTCATAAATGAGCTTCCTAATTGAGGGACCACAAACCTCTGAGCATCTGCATTGACCACTGACTCTGAAAGCCATGGCTGGAACACTTCCTTTCAGCTTTCCTTTAAATCATCATCTCAGCAAGACAGAGCCTTCTCTGCTTTCCACTTACAATCACAGAAGCCTTGCTTATTCTTGCAGAGAGGAACAAAGAAGAAATCTCCAGCAGCTTTCTTTTTTTATTTCTAGTATTTCCTCCTCTTCATCCTTACCAACCGCAGGCAAAAGAGCTGTTGCCAGAGAGAACAGCAGCTTGTTCCTGTTCTCTGCAAGAGAAAAAAAGGCTGCTGTGATGGTGAGCAGGAAATAAAGGTGCTCATTCCTTGCCAAGAACATGAGGGAAGGGAAGGCTGCAATATGCAATTTCAGCCATGGATATCTGTAGCTTTCAGAGCTGATGGCCACTACAGGTGTTTGGAGACATCTTTATAAACACCTACAAGAGGCTAACATGTGACTCAAAAAATAAAAAGTGTGTGTGTGTGTGGGGGGGGGGGGGTTGAATCTGACAAATCTTCATCCCAATCGGTATTCACCATGTTTAGTTCTAAGGTTAGTTTGGAGCTAGAAAGGAATCATAAATTTATAGGATTCCTTACAGGTACTTAACACTATTCTAAATCTAAACTGTTGCACATAGGACAGTTTTCTAATTGTTTAAAAGGAAGATCTCCGCTGATGGCACTGAAAACCTGGCTTTCATGATGAAAGGGCTCATAATGCTTATTAATGGTGCTTGGCAAAATCTGGCCTGAATGACTTGGCAGGAGGGTGAGATATAAAAATGAGCTGAATAAATAATTTGAGCAATTCTCATCATGCAACTAACTGGACTACAGAGGCCAGCTCCTGGTCCCACTGTAAATGATTTTATAAAGGATGACTCCTTTTCCCCTGATTTCTGGTTTATGTCATTAATGTATTTGCTTGTTTATTTTTAAATTTACAACCAGCCAAATATAGCTTTTAGCACACAAAGCACAAATATCTTTTATATTACATAGAAGATTGTTTACCCTGACATATTTGGGCCTATGAGGACAATTATAAACCTTTCTATAGCTAGTATATAAATGATTTACAAAATAGTAATATCATTAATTGAAGCGAAATCCTCATGATTCTTTTCTCAATATGTTAAAGAGTCTGACTATGCTAATATATATGAAGAATATTTTTTAAAAAACATAAGCACAAGGCATGCCTCACTAGCTTTTATCATAATTGATGCAGCAGTTAAAAACTGCCCAATAAAAGCTAAAGCATAGTGAGAAACAAACGCATAACTTCTCTTCTCATTTATTTGTTCTGGAAGTTAGAGCTGCCAATTAAAGCTCTGTCAGGTCTTCTCCTGAGGGCTCAGAGTCTGGGCCTAACCAGATGCCACACTTCACATGTGTTCAGTTCCAAATACTAATGTGTACCTGGACTTACTGAGATTAGCAGCCAAGAACTGCTGTCCTGCCATTGTCAAGCATATAATTTGTTGTTTCCAACCCAACCTTATGGGCTGCTTTCCTCCAAAGTTGCTTCATAGAACACAGTGGAGGGTACATAAGTGGGAGGGAGGCAGTATAAGAGGATGAAACAATCCCTTGCTCCTCTCATGCCATCAGATGGCTTCAGGAGGATACCATCTTGTCTACAATTGGTTTTTCCTCTCACATACTTTTTCTTTCTTGGTTTGCCAAATTCCAACTGTGGACTGGGAATCTCCTGGCCCCAGGAAGCCCTTCCCACCCTTGCTCAGTAGAGGGAGTAGTGGGATATGGGAGGGAAATGGATGGTGATGGACAGCATCCCATCTCACTCCAGTCACCAGAGTGACTGGAAGTGAAGTCAGAGCATACTGATACATTCAGTCAAAACTCTATTGTTAAATCAGTGATCTGGAACCTAATCTAAAACCTAAGCTTTTTTTTGGGGTAATCGTTATCTGTCCCCATGATAATGCCAGGAGGGGGGGGGGAAGGCTTCGCGAGCCTCCCGAACCGCCTTCCTCCACGCCGCCATTAGAGCCCTGGCCTGGTTGGCATACCCAGTCAAAAAATACAATGAAGATTAGGGACAATTATCACTTAATATGGATAATGTTCTTCCTTTAAAGTATTTCCTCATGCAATTAAAAAGAAGAGTCCTGCTGCACAGAAAGACTAGTAGAGTAGAGTCCTACAATGCAAAAGTGAGCATTCAGAGTATTACTGAATTCTAGCCAAAAAATAGTACATTGTTAGGAGCATCACTGAGTAAAACAAAATAATTACAAACCATTGGTTTTTATTTACATTTTCAGATAAGCCAAATTCTCCGTGGTCTCACAGCTTCCAAAGATAAAGGCACCTAGAAGACCGGAACAATTGCATACTCTCTGGGCATTTTCAGTTTTAGACTGGCCTGCCTGATGAGGCCAGGGAAGCTCTCACCCTTATTTTTCTGCAGAAGGTATAAGATGGAATTGTTCAGGTAGGGGGAGGTTCTAAAGGGAATGAGGTTTTAGTCATAATGTGTGCAAAAATATCAGGCAGTATTCATTGCAGTGTTCAATGCAAGTATCATACACATTTTTTGCACTGCTTACTAATTATGTAATCCACATTTTAGAGTTGCCAACCTCCAGGCAACTGAAGTTCCCTGAGATTACAACTGATTTCCAGGCAACTGATCAGTTCACCTGGAGAATGACTACTCTCAAAGGTGGACTGATAAGTTTATTTTTATAACCCACCCTACTCTGGTTGACTCATGGCAGGTAACATCAGATAAAAACAAAATAGAAACATAATAAATATATAACAATTTAAACAAGGTCTGTCCCTAACCTTGAAGGAAATACTACAGACATTTTAAGGTTGTGCCTTGAATTCCCACACTGACTAGTTCAATAGTGCTAAATGTTACTGTTAGATCCAGCAGGAACAGCAGCGCTGACCTACCTAGATCCAGCTGCCTCTGGAGATTGTCCATGAGATAGCCAAAGCCATCTCTACCTCATGGCCAAGTTGGAAGGCAGAATAGATGGGAGTTTTTAAAAATTAGGGGCAGTTTTTGACTTTAAAAATCTCAGTGAGATTTAGAAATGTTAGGAAAAATGATTATAGACAGAGATAACAATGTATGGTTTTTTTGTCGTCATCCCCCCTCCCTATTTAGCATGCCTTATAATTTGAAATATGTAAAACTACTCAGAGAACAAATTTAGAAACATTCTGCATCAATCTCCATGCTGGTATCACATTAATGTGAAATAAATTCTAAAGTATACTTGAAGCTATCTTGAGTAAACAAAGTAAGAGTCAAGTGGTGGCAGTTCTTGTTGTCGGGCCATTTGTCACAGTGCCCACTTGAGGAAGCAAGAGAGGAGCAACACATGACTAAGGATAAAAGGGTAGGTGCTAAATGACTCCTCACTCTGTTTCTTATGAGCCAATTCAGTTCAGTCTGTGGTAGTCCTGAACAGATAGTAAAACGCCAAGCAACTAGATCTCAATCCAGACAAGATTGAGGTGTTGCTGGTCAATGATAAAGCTCCTGGAGAGACTGTGCTCTTTCTGAAGGAACAGGTTCATAGGGTTACTGGTTCCTGGCCTACAATTGCAGACCCAGATCTAGGGTTGCCAGCTCTGGATTGGGAAATATCTGGAGAATTTGGGGGTGGAATTGGGAGCAGGCAAGATTTGGAGTGGGGAGGGACCTCAGTGGATTATAATGCTATGGACTCTACCCTCCAAAGTAGCTGTTTTCTCAAGGGGAACTGATCTCTTTAGTCTGGAGATGAGCTATAATTCCAGGGGGATCCCTTAGTCCCACCTGGGGCCTGGCATCCCTATCCAGACCTCCTCCATAGAACAATACTGCCTAGTATCAGCACAGTTAGAGAAGTTCTTCAAAAGGTGTGATGTGGCCGTGGTGATCCATACTCTGATTACATCCATGTAATGCACTTTACATGGAGCTGCCTTTGAAATCCATCTAGAACTTCATCCAAAATGCAGAAGCCAGGTTATTAGTAGGAGCAGGATACAGGGACCACATCAGCTCAATGCTGAAAAGTCTGCAGGGGCTGTCCATTGTTTCCAGGGCCAAATCAAAATTCTGACTCTTCCTTTAAAGCTCCAATTTTATTTTATTTTATTTATTTATTTATTTTATTTTTATACCACCCTCAGGGCGGTTTACATGAAACAACAAAATGTAACAACAAAGGTAACATCATTCTGGTAACAGTAAGGTGGTAACAACAACAATAACATTAACATAATAACAATATATAACAACAATAACATTAAAGGAAGGTGAAATTTCAAGAGCCTTAGCTCAACTCATACAGACCCAGGGGTTGGGTTGATTTGTTAACAGTCATGGTAGGAGGGGAGGGCTTGGAGGCCAATTGGAAGCAATGGATAGGTCAACCTCAATCAAATGCCTGGTGGAGGAGCTCCCTTTTGCAGGCCCTGTGGAACTGCTTCAGTTCTATCAGGGCCCTGATCTCCTCTGGGAACTCATTCCACCAGGTAGGGGCCAGAATGGAAAATGCTCTGGCCCTGGTTGAAGTCAAGCGGGCTTCCTTGGAGCCAGGGACCACCAGGAAGTTGGAGGAGGTAGAGCACAAGGCTCTTTGAGGGGTGTAGGCAGAGAGGTGATCCCTCTGGTACACTGGGCCCAGACCGCGTATGGCCTTGAATGTGATAACCAAAATCTTAAGCCTGATCTGGAATTCAGTCGGGATCCAGCGCAGCTGTGGGACCTCTGAGGTGGGACCAAATGTGGGACCTCTGAGGTCTTGCTGTGAGGACCCTGGCAGCTGCATTCTGGACTAATTGTAATTTCCGGATCAAGGAGCTAGTTACAGAAGTCTAGTCTAGAGGTGACCGTTGCATGGATCACTGTGGCTAGGTGTTCCGGGGCCAAGTAGGTCACTAGTAGTTTGGCTTGGCGGAGGTGGTAAAATGCCAGCTGTGCTACTTTCATGATCTGAGCCTCCATTGAGAGGGAGGCATCAAGTATCATTCCCAGATTCCTGGCAGAGTGGGCCACTGTTAGCTGCACTCCATCCAGATTGGGAAGGCATGCTTCCTCACTTGGACCTTTCCTGCCCAGCCACAGGACCTACGTCTTTGAAGTGCTGAGCTTCAGACAACTCTGCTTAAGGCATTCCATCACTGCTTCCAGGCAGCTGACTAATGTTTCAGGGGAGAGTCAGGATGGCCATCCATCAGGAGGAAGAGCTGGGTGATCAGCATATTGGTGGCAACCCAGCCCAAACCTCCACACCAGCTGGGCAAGAGGGTGCATAAAGATGTTAAATAAAATTGGAGAGAGAATTGCCCCCTGGGGGATTCTGCAAGCTAGTTGGTGACAGCCTGATGAGCTCCCTCCTAATGCTACGCTCTGTCTGTGATTCCAGAGAAAGGAGATCAACCACTAAAGGGCAATCCCTCTGATCCCGGCTTCAGCGAGGCAGTGAGCTAGAAGCTCATGGTCTACTGCGTCGAGCGCTGCTGAGATATCTAATAATATAAGCAGTGACAATCCACCCAAGTCTAGCTGGTGACGGAAGTCATCCATCAGGATAAACAGCACTGTCTCTAGCACATGGCAAGGCTGGAAACCAGACTGGAATGGGACAAGGACTGAAGCTTCTTCCAAGTTGGTCCATGACTGCTTTTTCAAGCATTTCCCCCAGAAAAGCTAAGTGCGAGATGGGACGATAGTTGGATGGCTGTTGTGAATCTAGAGAAGGCTTTGACTTGGGACCCGAGTACCTGAAGGGCTCCTTGCTCTCCTATTGTCCAGTCTGCTGATTAAGATCTGACTCGCAAACCTTGTACTATGCCCCCACCTCCAGAGGTGGCATGGGTGGCAATACATGACAGGGTTTGTTCAGGAATGGTACCTCACTGGTGGAATGACCTCCTCCTTGAAGCTTGTCCAGCACCTATAGTGCTATCTTTTAAGCTCCCGACCAAAACATTTCTGTTCGCCCAGGCTTTTAATTAAGGAGTTGTTGTTTTTAAACAGTGTTGTAGTCTGGAAAATTATTTTAAGCTATCCATGGTCTTTTTTATGATTTATGTTGTGCTGGGATTTTATGCTGAATTTAATTCATACCTTTTAATATTTTGGTTTTATTGGGCAAGTCCCTGGAGATGTAGCATAAAATCTGTCGAAATAAATAAAATGCAGACCACCAAGCTTCATTAGTTGTGATTCAGGTTATAAAAGAGGAAGTATGGGGACTTTTGGACTTAGCTGGGTCCTGAGTTCCTCTAGAGAGATAGATCTGCAGAGTAAGAGTATTTTGAAAGTATCCAGTCATTAGTTACCATTGTGGATGAGGCACAAATCCAGACACACAGCGCTTTGAGGTCTAAAACACAGTCATCTTTACTGGGAAAGATTATTTGCAAACATATATCACATTCATCTCCCTACTGAAGCAAAGTCCAAAAACTTAGAGTAGTTGCAAACCTCTTAAGGCTAGACTGCAGGCAGACTACATACATACACATGAACAGATACAGGGAGCCTAATGGCTGCTCCTTGCTTCAGCTAAGGCACACACAGAACTGCTCTTTCTGAAGAAGCAGAAAGTGGGTGGGAGCCCATCTTAAACAAACGAAGCCCCAGAGCACATGCTGGGGAATTTCCACTCATGGGTGCAATTCCCAGACACTGACCAACCATCACCACTAGGGAGCACACAGATGCAGCTTAGCTGTTTAAACAACTTAACAGCCAAGTTCAGAGCTGACTTTACCAAATTATTTGTTGATTGCTATTCCATCAGGAAGGAGGGAGGAGTGAGTCTTCCTTTTCATGATTTTTTAATAGTTCCTTTGACTACAGAGGATAAGGCCTGAGTTTTCCTTCTTCTCAGATGAGCTGGGTAAAAGCTTAAACTCCCTTTCCTCCCTAGGCTGAGGGTGGTTAAGATCTGAATGGAAGCACTTTCCAGTGCTGTACTCTATATTGGTCTATCTGTTTTTATATTATTATTATTATTATTATTATTATTATTATTATTATTATTATTATTATTATTATTATTATTATTATTATTATTATTATTATTATTATTATTATTATTATTATTACGATTACGATTACGATTACGATTACGATTACGATTTATTCCTCGCGTCTCCCCAAAGATGCTAATTCTACATATATTTTCCAATATATATTCAGTGTTGAGACACCATTGGCATGTTTACCCAGAATGAACTTCTTGGCATGTGAACTCTAAACATTAGATATATACATTATATTTCTATAATGTATATATTTAATATATATACATTATATACTTATAGCCCATCACGATCTGGGACCCGCATATCTGAGTGACTGCCTGTTGCTCTATGCCCCCGCAGGGCCTTGTGCTCTGCAGGTTCCAATTTATTGGTCATTCCTGGCCACAGGGAAGCTCGTCTTACCTCGACCAGGGCCAGGGCCTTTTCAGTCCTGGCCCCTATCTGGTGGAATGAGCTCCCAGAAGAGCTGCAGGCCCTGCAGGAGAGCTGTCAACTTTTGGGTCTATGGTTGAGTCCAGTGCAGGAAGATCTGGTGCCCCTCCTTTTAGGACATGCCATCTATCAGGATATATGAGGGAGGATTCATTGACATAGCCCCCTGCTGCCCCAGGAGTAGATGTACTGGTATGGGGAGCAAGAAATTTTACCACCATGTGATGTTTTTATAATGTTTAATTGGGGGTGGGGGTTAGTGGGATTTTAATGTTGTGGGTTTTTATGTTGTTACCCACCATGAGCCAGGCCACCAGGAGTGGTGTGATATAAATCTAATTGATAATAATAATGTGCGATTTTCCCTCCATTTCCCTTTCTGACTTCGTAGCCCTAGTGATCTTTTTTATTCTTTCCTGAAGAACTTTGGCTATCTCAATCTGTCACAGTATGATATTTTACTGCTGCCTCACCACAGGAACCTGAGGGAAGGGTCAGACTCACTCTTTATCTTAAACCACTGAAAACTGCACTGGAGATGTTTTAAAATTCAAAATTTACTAAAATTTTATTCAGCATAGAAGGGAAAGATCAGGTGAAATCAGGGGTAAAATTCCTGAGGTACAGTGATCTATGCAATGGTCACCTCTAGACTGGATTACTGAAACTACTCTTGACCTTAATCCAGAAACTGAACTGGTCCAAAATGCTGCCATGCAGGTCGTCACTAGAACACCATGGAGGCCCCACATTAGCCTTGTACTACAGCAGCTACATTGACTTCCAATGGAGTTCCAGATTCACTTTAAGCTTTGGTTCTAACCTTTAAGGCCATATGTGACCTAGGCCTGGAATATGTAAGAAACTACCTATCTGAGGGTAATTCACTTGGCAATTACCCAGAGGGTAATTCACTTGGTAAATGTGAACCAACTGGTAGCCTCTGGCCCCAAAGAAGTCTGACTGGCCTCAACCAGGGCCAGGGCTTTCTCTCTCTTGGCCCCTGCCTGATGGAATGAGCTCCCAGAGGTCATCAGGGCCCTAACAAAACTGGTACAGTTCCATAGAGCCTGCAAAATGGTTGAGACCAATTCTGACAATCCTATAAGCAGAACATCGATGGGCCTCCCCTATTCTCTCTGCTCTCTACTCTTACTTGCTCTCCTTCAAGTGAGAAAAAAAATAAACATCCAAATGTATGTCTACTGACTGGTCCAGTCAATGAGATATGGCACATAGTTTTATTGTACTCATTAATAATTAATGGTTGATTTAAATTGTTTTGAATGTATTTATATGAATGACTGTAAACCACCACAAGATAACAGGCTTAATAGGGGCTGTCTATAAATGCAAATAATAACTAAATAGATAACTGAAATAAAAGCAAAACATGCACAGCCTTTAGTTCAGGGTTCCATAAGCTACTCATAGTAACTTAAAGTCTTTATGCATTCTCTGACTTTTTTGGTTTCCAGAAGGCTGGTATACTCTTTCCAGTACCCAAACTTCTTTCCTTGAAATACTAGTACTTGAATTTTTAACTTGAGTCAAGGTCTCTTCTGGCAGTTTCTAGCCACACAAGGCCAGGGATCTCTGCACTCTTCAGAACTAACTCCTGTTTGTCTGGGTAGAGAAATTATCCTCTCAATAGAAGAATGATCCGCTTCCTTGGGCCCAAATGGGAGTCTCCATTTAACTACCCTTCACCCTTGCCAACTTTCCCCAGTTCTCCTCTCTCTATTAAACTGCTCTTAGTCAGGGTTGAATTCCAAAACTGTCAGTACTCAACTCTTCTCAACTAGGGATGTAATCAGACTAAATTCTACAGAATTCAGCATCTACTTCAGAAGTCTTTCTTTGCTCAGCTGATGCTAACCAATCAGATCCCTTGGAACAGCCTCACTCAAGGCTCTCTGTTTCTGTGAATAATTAACAATTCACAGTCCTTTATCTGTTTATATAGCACTTCTAAACTTTTTTTAAAAGTGCAGTCCATCACAGGGGCATTCTCTGCAAATAGACCAGGGTTAGTTTCATACCCCAAGTATGAGCTCAGTGGATACTGCCCTTCTGTTCCTTTCATTGAGATGTCTGTTACATTATGGATATATGCTGGGCAACTGGCAGTGCCCATGGAAACAGAAAACACTGCCTCCCCAGGCCTATACATTGTCTCCCAAGGGCTGCAATGAATTATGAATTACTCAAGGCATGGAAGGAAGGAGGCCTTGCATTAATCACGCTTGGTAAGGCTCCTATCTTATTGATGTTCCTGGCATTCTTCCTGCTGCAATAATTTCACCCTTCTAACTCTTACGCACACACTTTTATGCTCAGATATGAAAGAAAGAATCTCTAAGCAGGCTGAAGCAAACAGAGCACACTTCTTGAGCAAACGTTGCTGTTAATTAGGTGAAGGGACAAAGCAAGAGCCAGAGAGAGACTTCATCTCTCTTCGATGGAAGTCAGGTCAGAAAGGAAAAGCAAACAACAACTTGCAACTTCCAATTTAAGAAATACAGCAGCAAGCTGACAGTGTCGATTGAGAAAGGTGAAGAAGTCAGTTGAATGGGTCAGACAGGATGCTGAAGTAAGGATGCGGGTTAGTGTTGCTTTGCCCTTATTCCATCCAGCTGCAGTTTTTTCCCCAAAACATTTTTCCCCTATTGAAAATTACTGGGAGGAAAGATCAAAATGTAGGTACCAAAATGTTTTGTAAATCAAGGTTACTTTTAAAATTTCCAAAAGACTTCAAGGTTTCAGTATGTGAAATGAGTGAAATGCATACTCTTATTTGATTTATAGCACGCATCATCTAAGTACTCCAAGTATCTAACACACAAAAATATTATTGATGCTGATGAAATGAAATGTACAAATAGGCTTGTAAAAATTTGTACATTTCATCAGCATCTTTAACCGCTCCTGTGGAGCGGAATAAATAAAAGAGTAAGCCCTAAGGGGGAGGAGAAAGGGCAGGCTCTGTCCGGGATAAAAACTCAGAGGGCCCAATCAAGAGCCACGAAGTGGGTCCTGATTGGGCCCTCTGAGTGTCACTCCAGGGCCAAGCGGCCAATGGGGAGCTGTGCAAAGCCCGGCTCCCCATTGGCCGCTTGGCCCAGCCGGGGACTCACCGCACACAAGGAGAAGCAGCCTTCCCCAACGGTGAGTACTCCCGCTGGCTTCCCCTCGCCCAGACACACACACACATCTGCCAACCCCCCCATCGCCCCGCTGCCGCTTCCCCACCCCCACAGACATACGTGTGCACACACACACACAACCCCCCTGGCCACCCCCCCATCGTGCCGCTGCCACTTCCCCACCCCCACAGATACACACACACACACACACCAGCCAACCCCCCCCCGGCTGCCCCTTTGCACGATCACCCCGCCGCAACCTCCCCACCCCCACAGACATGCACACACACACAGGCACCCACCCACCACGCTCTCCCACCCCTTCCCCCACCCCACACATCCACGCACACACTCCCCTCTACCCCCCTCTTTCCACAACACCTCCCCCTCCCGATTCGCCCCCCATTCCCCCCCACCCTTCACACACACCCTGTCCCCTCCCATTTCACCTACCTCTCTGCCTGCCTTCCTTTCTTCCTTCTTCCTTCTTCCTTCTTACTTCCTGACTTCCTCTGTTTCTTCATCTCCTTCCTGTCTCTCCCTCTCACTTGCTTCCTGTCTTTCTCCTTTACTTCCTTTCTTTCTCCCTTCTACCCATCCTTTCAACCACCCCTTGCCCTTCTTTCTCCCTCCCATACCTCCTTTCCTCTTCTTCCTTCTTTGCCTACAGTCTGCCTCCTCATTCTCTAGTGCCCGCTGTCTTTCTTCTACAGCGGGCTTAATTTCTAGTCAATAATACTTGAGTGTGTCCTGTAGCATTGTTAGGTGCTTTGAGCATTTAGATGATCCATGTAATATTTGCTTATTATGTTTTATTCTGCTGTTCATACTCAGTTATTTTATGATTAATAAAACATATTTTAAGCTGATGGCTTACTTTTGTTGCATATAGAGTGAACATTCATTAGACCATATAGCTGATACTGGTAGCACATGCTCAGAAATTGCTTAACGTAACTTCATGAAAAAGTTGAAACTGATTTGAGTTTGTTTTTTCATGGCACTGTAGTTTACAGAATAGTGGCCTGGTTTCATTCTCTCATCAACACTGTATAATGGTGCTTAGGCATCATGCTGGTACCTGTCCGCACGGGCATGTGCTAAAATATTTACAAGCCAATCTAGAGCTATTGAATATAACAGTATACACACACATCTCTCACACACATACTCGCTACAATTCCCATGAGCCCCTGTCAGTATGTGCTGGCAGGGGCTCATGGGTATTGTAGTCCATGGACATCTGGAGAGCCACAGTTCGGCCACCCCTGCACTACCATGAATACCTTTTCCTTTGACCTCACTATGCTAGTTACTTTATGATGACAATATCATAAGAGAGCACACACCTCACATTCATCTTCTTTCATGCCTTCCATTCTATCTCAGAATGATCCCTAAACCAAACCAGTTAAATTGAACTACTTTCATTAACTCTGATTCAATTCCTTCACTTCAACCAAATTAAACAGGCTTGAGTCTAAGTATATCATCTTAACTAGATGGTGGATCAAGCTCTGTCTCATTGACTGCCTTTTGATCCTTCTGCTTACCTTCTCAATTTACCTTTTGTTATTTCATTCCCCTCTCCATTCTTTGTGTGCTTTTCCAAATAGCTCTTCAAAATGGTGATAAGCCAAAAGCTAAAATGACATTCCAGTTCTTAAACCAGCGTCTCACCTGACAGGATTCAGAGTTTCCAAAGCAATAATGAATTCTGAATGGAACCTGCTGTTAGGATTTGTGATGATGGCAGATTTGGTGAAACGTTTACCGCAAATGCCAAACCATATTCTTCATGTCACTTTAATAAGCTACCATTCAGATGTCTGGTTTGGTATGTGCACGATGGGCCAAGACAATGGCAAAACTCATTGTCTAAATAATTCTGGGTTACAACATTTAGTGACTGAGGGCATGACCTTCTTGGGACCACTGGGCATTTGGGCTCTTGAAAGTAGGGTGGTAAGGAGATAGGAGCCCCTTCTCCCCCTGCACCACAATTTTGAGCAGGATCTAGATCCCCACAGTGCTTGTAAAGTGAAAGAATTCTATCAGTATATAGTAGTGGTGTCCCCAGGAATAATGTATCATCTAGTCAGGAGAGTCAGCTGGAGCTAGTGTGGTGTAGTGGTTAAGAGTGGTGGCTTCTAATCAGGTGAGGCGGGTTCGATTCCCACTCCTCCAAATGCAGCCATCTGAGTGATTTTGGGACAGTCCTAATAGAGCTGTTCTGACCAAGCAGTAATATCAGGGCTCTCTCAGCCTCACCTGCCTCACAGTGTGTCTGTTGTGGGGAGCAGAAAGGGAAGGCGATTGTAAGCCGCTTTGAGACCTCCTTTGGGCAGTGAAACTGGGGTATAAAAACCAACTCTTCTCAGCCTCCGCTACCTCACAGGTGTCTGTTTTGGTGAGAGGAAAGGAAGGCAATTATAAGCTACTTTGAGATTCATTCAGGTTGTAAAAATCTTAATTATAAAAACAAAATTCTATATATTTGGTTATTCTTCATTTCCAAATGTCTCCCAGTCTTGTGTTTATTTTATCAACAGCCCATTGAGGTAAAAGTCTCCTTATACAGATGTAGAGTTATGCATTAGAGTTTGTGACATGCTAAAGACTAATGATGGGCATAAACCAACTTACAAACTAAAGTTTGTGGTAAATTTTGGGCAGTTTGTAGTTTGCAAGCTGAAGCTTGTGGCAAGTCAACTGGCACAAACTTTTGATGAACTGTCAAGCAGTTTCTGGAAGTTTCTGCCAGTTCGTGAATGGATACTTTTCCAGAAAAACTGTCTCTCCATTCATACAACATTGTTACCAAACTTCAAAGTAACTGGAGGGTGGAATTCTCCAACTATGGAGACACTGTTTTCAATTTCAAACTAGTTGTGGCAATTTCAAGAGAGTGTTTCCCCTCTTTGCCCAGCATGCTTTGTGTTCACATCCCATTTTCTTGCACAGAGCCTCCTTGCTTGGATTTATGACTCTCTCTTTGAGATCAGCCCCTTTAACCTTATAATGCCAATGAAGCTCAGTTCTACTAGGTACTCTGTGATTGCACTGGCACTGCTGGGTGTTCTATACATTGTACTGGTTCTGCTGGGCTTGCAAAGGTGCCCCCATTTGCTTGGATTGTGATTGAGCTGGCATTGCCACACTGGGTTCTTCTGGACAGTAGTACATTGCAATGATTCTGCTGTGCTTTCAACTCTGCTCCCCTTGCTTGGATTGTGATTCTGTGCTGGACATCAGTCCTTTTCAGCTGGGATGGCCACAATGGCAGTGGGTTCTCCTGGGCCTTGGTTCTGCTAGACTTGCAAAAATTCCCCTCACCATTACTTTCCACTGAAAAAGATTATCTGGTTTGACTTTAGTATTGTTAGGTTTTTACTGCCACAGTAGCACATGTTCTACTTGTGAAAATGTCCCCCACCTTCAGTTTCTACTGCAGAGACTCTCTGGGACTTTGATTCTATACAGCTGGGCTTTTATTGCCCTTGCTTTTTTGCAGGGTTTCCCCTCCTTTGGAAATAATGGAATGGTGTATCTTAGTCTGTAAATCCACTGGGGCAAGTAGAGGAGAGTTAGCTGGAGATCCCTTTGAGTCTGCTGTCTCTAGCATACTGGGAGGCTGTTCTACCACATGATGAACCTCACAAACAGAACCATCTCATTTAGCTCTTAAGTCTTCTTGATAGTTCATGGCTCACAAACAGGGCAGGCCATGAACCATGAACCACATTTCCCCAGTTTATGCCCATCCCTACTCAAGACCACAAACTTATACCTTCAAATGAGGGTTTTGTGTTTGTTTGTTGCCATCAAGTTACAGCTGACTTACAACATTGCTGTAGGATTTACAATGCAAGAGACATTCAGAGGTAGCTGTCACAACCCTAGGCATGCAGACCACAATTCACCCAAGAAGCAACAAATAGGAATCCCAACTGATGTAATAAAACTGAAGTTGGTCTTTATTGGAGCAAGCAGCAATAAAAGGAGAACATGTTCAGGTAAAATCATTATTGTGAACAAGTTTGTCTTGGGATAGGAGCATAATTATACCCTCATCCCCAAGCCCCCCAGAGCACCATAATTTGAGTCCCCTGTTCCCACAGGCCTTTAAGGCCTTTTGTGGTTTGGGTCCCATTTATCTGAGAGACTACTTGTCTACTTATACCCCCCACAGGGTCCTTCGTTCTGTGGGCAGGAATCTGCTAGTTGATCCTGGCACCCAGGAGGCATGCCTGGCCTCAACCAGGGCTACGGCCTTCTCAGTCCTGGCCTCAGTCTGGAGAAATGAGATCCTGGAAGAGCTAAAAGCCCTGATGGAATTGTCAGTGTTCAGGGCCTGTAAAATGGAGCTCATCCGTCAAGCATTTGGTTGAGGCCGGAACAGGAAGATCATCCTGCCAGGAAAATCCTCTGCCCTTGGAATGCTTACTCATAAGTAAGTCATATGAGGTTTGCAATTTACAATCTGAGAATGGAGGAATGCTTTGGGGGTAGCCATCACAGGCAATTGCAGCAGGGAAAATAATGCTGATGTTGGTGCAACTGAGAAGAAGTAGACTTTCCCTTTCTATATGGATACCACCTTGGTCTTGCTGCAATTTTCCTAAGACCATCACAACAAAGCACATTTGAGACTAATGACATGAAAAATGGGGAAACTATAGACAGTGCACAAAAGCAACATGGGGACATGTGGAGGGGGAAAATACTGCTTCCCAGTAGCAGAAGAGTTGGTTTTTATACCCTGATTTTCACTGCCCAAAGGAGTGTCAGAGTGGTTTATATTAGCCTTCCCTTCCACTCCTCCCAACAGACATGCTATGAGGTAGGTGAGGCTAAGAGAGGTCTGAGAAAAAGTATTCTGTGAGAACTAGTCCAAGGTCACCCAGCATGTGGAGGAGCAACTAATCAAATCCAGCTCGCCATATTAGAAGCTGCTGCTCTTAACCACTACACCAAGCTGTACAAATTGCCATTGCCTTAAAGAGACATAGCTAGAGCACAAGCAGAAGAAGCTGTTGCAGGAGGATGGTGCAAGTCTTTTTTGACTTGCTCATTGACTGTTACGGGATTCTATTCCTTTAAATTTGTACCTTCTGGCCAAAGGCTTCTCAGAGCAATGCAAGGAAGTTGACACTCAGGTATTTCCTACATGGAGAGGTGTGTTGTTTAATAAGGTTTGTGATCTGAGAAGGGAGGAATGCTTTTGTCTTTTGTGTTTGGTGTGTGTGTTTAGAAGAGAGTGCTACACAGCTCCACACCCCCATTCCAAGCAGCTCTTTTATTCAGGGGAAGTGATTTTGCAGTCTGCAGAGGAACTGTCTTTCCAGGAGATCCCGGAGTCCCACCTGCACCTCCATGGATCCAAAGAGTCCCCCCTCCCAAGTAGCCATTTTCTCCAGGGGGACTGATCTCTGTTGCTTGGAAATGACTTGCGATAGTAGATGACCTCCAATAATAGTAGACCAATTCCAGAAGATCTCCAGGCTACACCTGGAAGTTTGTGACCCCTGGTCAGAAATTTTTCTTGAGGTTTGGATACAGGGCCTCAAGAATCCAGGGGTGAGTGGGAGCTTTTTGTCATGTAGCTAGCCCCCATGAAGGCTACGGTGCAAGTGTGCATACTAGCATCTATTGTTTCCCTGGGTGCAATGGGCTTTGCTTTGTGTGTGTATCACTGAAATGCATTTAGGATAATTAAAAATGGCATCTAGGGTCTAAATTCTGTTTTCAGTAAATACATAAACCAGTTAAAATAAATTGATTAGCAAAGGATATCCTCTTAACACTCTTTAAACTCAAACATCTGTTCTCAATAAATAATGCACGCAGTAGATATTAATTAGAACGCTTGGAGATCTGTGGGAGGGAAGGCTGCTCAGAAATTCCATTGAGAGGCTTCGTTCTGCCAAGAAATCAGAGTTGAAGACCATGCACAGATGTTGCTTTAGACATATGTTTTTCTCTCTCTCTACACACATACATATATGCCTAGGAGTCACAGTCCAGCAAAATCATACGCATAGGAAATCTCACATTCTTACAGTCAGTCAATTATAAGATTTTCCCTACCCTTTTAATATGTATATCTATATTCAACTATGCTCACATGTACAAATCATATAAAACATATCCATCTGGCACTTTTTAAATATAGTTAATTTCCCCTTATTATGCATGCATTTTGTACTAATTTATATTTTCATATACACAACAAATAACTTATACACAAAAAAATTATATTATGTACACTTGTGACTTGTATTTGAATATAAGATGATCCATCGTTCCCTCCTTCCTTCCGCACCTGGACCAAATCTAGTCTCCCTTTCAGGCAAATACTTGTTTACCTAAATGGGATATATGTATACTACCTTTCCATGTAAAAATACTAAAGATGGTTTACAGTTAAAACAAAATGTGGTAATAACCATACAATAAAATATTTAGGAATGAAAGAATCTTGAAATTCATAAATCAAGACTTATGACAGGACAGATCAATTTAGAAAGGCCTTCTAGAATTTTTTAAATGTCTTTAACTGGTGCTAGTTGCCTGAAGCAAGTGCACTATTTGTTTATCCAAAGGCAGGCCGATCCAGAGAACAGGGGTAGCAGAAAAAAAGCCTTTGCAGAGATATTGCCAAGCTATATTTATGGATGGACATATGAATGCTTTCTTTATTGCTGAGTCAACATAAATGTTTGGTCTAAGGAGCAGAATATGGCAAGAAGAATGGTACAATTCTTCTTGAACAATGGTACAACCCAGGACATAGGGAACATCCCAAATATGCATGCTTGCACTGTACTTGGATTGGGTAGGTTCTGTATCTTCCATCCCTTTCTCTATGTTAAAATATTATGAGAAATATTCCCATAATTAGCTGGGATTTCCACAATGGCAGTGGATTCTCCTGGGCATTAGTACATGGGTTCTGCTAGATTTACAAAAATTCCGCTCACCGTTAGTTTCCTCTGCAAAGATTCTCTAGCTTGACTTTAGTTCTGTTGGGTTTTCACTGACACAGAAGCACATGTTCTTGTGTTTGTGAAAAAGTCCCCCACCTTCAGTTTCTACTGCAGAAACTCTCTGGGATTTTGATTCTATACTGCTGGGGTTCTGTTGCTCTTGCTTTTTTGCAGGGTTCCCCCCTCCATTGGAAATAATGGGGTGGTGTATCTCAAACTGTATATCCACTGGGGCAAGTAGAGGAGAGTCAGCTGGAGATCCTTTTGAGTCTGCTGGCCAGGTAGAATTTGAATGGTGAGACTAGGGCAATAGTTTCTCCAAATAATTATTCTTATGATAATCTTGAAGATACTGGCTTTCATTCATGGTAGAATTTGGTGGAGAAAGAAGATGTCAGGGCAGTGACAGGAACTTGGGGAATTTCCGCACATTGAAAAAAAAAATAGTGTTACACCAGCGAAATGGCGTATCACTAAAAATTATCACGCCTCCAGCTATTCCTCACTTCTGGCTCTCTCACTTTTGTCTGCTGCCTTCTCATGCTTCTTACACTCTGCAAGAGCTGCTTGAAATGGTGGAAGAGAGCAACACACTTTACACTCGACTCTCTTCCGCCTGCCAATCAAGCCAGGCAGCCAATCCCCTTTCACAATGTTTTAAAGGGCCTGCGATGCCCGCTAATTTTTTTAAAGTAAAACTTCACCATTGAAACGTCGGTGCATCTTATCATAGAGGGGGTAGTGTTTTTTATAATGCCACACTTTATGGAATCACAAGTCTGGAATCTTTAAAAAATTAACTTGTTCCTGATTTTGGAGGGGGATTTTATAGAGGTATGGTTTGTGTGAAAACTTCAGGGAAAATTCTTTTTGACTTTGTCTGCAAGACTGAATGCCTATTCATTGCTCCAGGCAGTTTGCTCCCAGGAGAAGGGAAAGGAAGGCAGGTGTGAAGGCAGGACATTGGAGGTAGATAGAGCACTTCTTCGCCTCCATACATTTCTTTAGTGTGTGGTCTGCTGGTTGCTCTCCTATAGCTCATGCTTCTTTGGTTGGGAAATCCACTTTATTTGGTTCCCCAACTAGCACTTAAAAATGGCAGACATTGTTTGAGGTTTGCTGGATGGACATGGGAGGTTGGCAATATCATGTAAAATGCCAAAAATATGGTGTCTTCATAAGGTAAGTATTTCACTATATTTATTGGCTGCAGAATTGCCCTGGATAAATAGCATGGACACAAGTAGAAAGGCTGGCAGTAGGCCAGGCTGATGAGCCTACAAAAAAAAACCTCCTTGAAATTAAATGAACACATTGATCAGTCACAATGATTTAATCAGTGCTAACAGCTGCATTGTAGAAGAAGAAGAAGAAGAGTTGGTTCTTATATGCCACTTTTCCCTACCCGAAGGAGGCTCAAAGCGGCTTACAGTCGCCTTCCCATTCCTCTCCCCACAACAGACACCCTGTGGGGTGGGTGAGGCTGAGAGAGTGCTGATATCACTGCTCAGTCAGAACAGCTTTATCAGTGCCGTGGCAAGCCCAAGGTCACCCAGCTGGTTGCATGTGGGGGAGCGCAGAATCGAACCCGGCATGCCAGATTAGAAGTCCGCACTCCTAACCACTACACCATACTGGCTCTCAAGGAGTCATTGAGGCATGTTCTAATGGTTATTTTCATAACAATAATTTTGATTGAACACAACAAATATTAATAAGTAAAAAAATCTAAAGAATAAAATTGGGGGGCATAACATCTTTGAATAAGGTCAGGAGGGACAGGGGTAGAAATAGTCTTGGAGATTGACTTAGTCAGCTATATAGTAGACTGGGTATAAGTGGCCAAACAAATGGATTTGGGTATTAATTACCACTCTTATCTCCAATTTAAAAAATTAAGTGGATAGTTTGTGTGTCTCAGAATTGTAAACACTTATGAAATATATACTTGGACTCTGTTCATGCAACATAAGAGAATAAGAGATGTCATGTTAGATCAGGCCATCAAATCCAACATTCGTTGGCCAAAACCCACATGCTTTCAGGTGGTCTGCTTCTCCAAGTTAGCCACCTTGGCCTCGAGGATGCAGATTTTCTCCCTCCAGAATCAGAAACTCCTGCCACCAAGCAGATTCCTGTGACTCGTGTCCAGCTAGTAGATATAATACCAGTTGCACTAGGTAGATCCCTACCGCCTGCTGGAATTCTACCTTAATAATTGCTTTTAAAAAATCTTCCTTTTTATAAATTTCTTATTCATATAGATCTGTCAGTGCAAAATATGCTTATTGTTCTACAGATGTGGAAAGAATAGAGCCTTGACTTCTTCACCAAGCTGCTGAACTCGTACATCTGCTAAACTCAACTGTTATTTCTCTGACTAGACCATTTGCCACCTTGCAGAGATGGGGCCTGCTCATAGGATCCCTAAATAAATAGCAACATGGGCAACTGCATGTATCAATTATGTAGATGCATGTTGGGCTCCCAGAATGTTTGGCTATAATGTCTGAAAAGAACAGTATTCCCATCAATTTCCAAGTGACAATGATTTAAACAAACAACAACCAGTGTTCCTGTTCTTAGACAAGTTAAAGCAGTAGGGCTGCCCTTACTGATCAACATTGTCCTTTTCATATGTGCCAGATTTCCTGGTCCTAAGTATCTATCTCACATGGTGGTTTTCACAAGTCACTTGAAGCAGGTTCATGCTCTTGTATCATTGTTGTAAAAAAGCAGCCAGTGCTTGTAATGTTAATCAGGCATTTTATGGTCCTACATCAAGTTGTATCAAATGAAACATTTTCCGTTCCTCTTTTTGTTGCTGCAGCTGTGGCACTTCATCTGTGGGGTTCAAAGCTGCCAAATTTTCAGGCTGAGATCGGTACAGCCACCAATAGCATCTGGAAGGAACAGCATAGGAGGCGGAACCAGTTCTTTGAAAGATGAACTCACAGGAAAAGCAAAGATAATGGGATCTGCTGTTTCAGAGTCCCACAGGAAGGGCAACCAGGGTTGTACCCATTTTCGCGGAAGAAAGTGTATAGGAAATGTAGCACATGGCTTGCCTTAAAAGTGGCTATCTGATAAGTGCCTTGCTCTTTTTAGGCAAAGAACTTCTATGAGGGATATTTTTTTTAGCCTATCTAGCAAAAACTTGCACATGTCCATAGATCAGCCTAGAAAGACAGGACAGGGCTGGCAAAGTAATTGCTGACACCAGTCAGAAGAACTACCAAATATGATTTCCTCAACATTAAACATGTGTGTTTAAGAGAGGGGCTGTGCCTCCATGGTAGAGCATCTGCTTGGTATACAGAAGGCTCAGGCTCCATTCCCAGCATCTCCTACTGAAGGGACCAGGCAGAAAGTGATCTGAAAGCCCCCTGCCTGAGACACTGGAGTCTTGAGTAGGCAATACTGATCCTGATGCACCAAAAAAGTTCTGGTTCAGGATAAGGCAGCTTTGTGTGTTCCTTTTCCAGTACTGCATAAGTACTGCATAAGTACTATGTGACCAGAAGCAGGAAGAAGAATCTGAAGGCAGTTTTAGAAGAAGGAAAATAGGGATCGGTCTTTAAATGTCACAAACTCCTTGGACAAGAAATCCATACCTTTTCTATTGTCTAAATTGCTCTGCGGGAAGCATAGAGGTTAGGGTTAGCCTGGAGTTCTCCTAGACTTGTGATCAGGGGTGAACTGGGAAGAAAACTAGATCTTGTACAAAGGCCACACCCCCAACCCACTAGGGTTGCCAGCCAAAGGGCAGAGGTCTGAGTGTGGGGATATGGGAGGGGGGTATTAGCATGATGGTATAACTTCCAGGGAAAACCCAGACGTGATGTCCTACTGCTTTAGGAAACACTGAAACACTATGGTAACACTAGTTTTCCTTGAAAGTGACATAACACAATTGCACTGATAGCAATTTTCACATTTATTTTCCTCCTGCTGGCCACTCAAGCATCAACATATGTGGGGATGCCATGTGGAGGTCTCCTGCCAGAGCAAGGAACAATCACCTCTCCAGGAAAGAACCAGGCCTAGGAATGGCCATCTGAACACTGTATGCTGGGCCAGTTACCATTACAAGTGGCCACCAAAGCTGCCTTTTCTAGCCCAGGCATGGCTTGCCCAGGCAGGCAGCTAACTTCCCGAGTGGATATAATAATCCATTTGCCCTGCTTACATTTTGATCTCCTGTCCAAAGAGATCAGATTCCCTGGAGGAAATGGCAGCTTTGAAAAGTGGTACCTGTGGCATCACAGCCTTCTGAGCTCCCTTGCCCTCCTCAGACTGCATCATCCCCCTTTCACCACTCCTCAAATCACCAGGATTTTTCCAAGGTGAAATTGCTGGTCCTGACAAAAAAAGGGTCATACATTATCTCAGCCCCTCTTATGGCAAACCTGTTTTATTCTGATGGGGCAAATGGAGAGCTTGCCTAAGGCCCTTCACTGAGATCATGGCAGAGATGATACCATTCCCTCAGTTAAAATGTGAATGGGATGCAGAGTCACCACTGTTTAAGCAGTGTCTAATTTACTACGCAAAAGGCAGCAGCAGAGCTCAACTTTTGACCTGAAGACCTACCTGTTATCACCCTGGGACATTCTGGGGCACAAAGAAGCCAGTAAGCTCTGAGCTCTTTCAGTCCCTGCCTCTTCCTCCTACCCAATGCCTGGTGCTCTGCTTCTGACATGCTGAGTGCTAGTGATTTGATGCAGCCAGTTCCAGGCTTGCAGAGGGTCCCACAGGAACGCATCAAGAATTGCATGTTAATTGGCCTTCCTTTAGCATCAAACACTCGTTCTGGTACTTCAGTAACACTTAACACCTGCTTCTTAACTACCTGCAACTAATCACTGAGTCACTAATAAAAAAAGCAAGTGGGCAAGGAAAAAACAACTCCCTTGTTGCATTGTTAGCAATATTTTTCCTGGCTGTTAACTTGCTTCAGTGTGCTAGTATTTCATTAGCCACGGAAGGAGGAGGGGCTTGGTCTACAGTTAAAAGAACAAAAAGGTTCTGATTTTGTTAGTGTACCTCAAACAACACCATGCCTGTCTCTAGAATTTAGTAGTGGAGGCTGTGAGGATGTGCAAGACTTAAAAATCCTTTAGTCAGCACATTGGGCTTAGGCAGGAAATCTGCAGTCAGTCAGTTGCAAGTAAACTTTGGGTTGGAGAATTCTTGAAGCTTTGTAGTAGAGCCAGACAGGGAGGGGATGCCATAGAGTCCACTCACCAAAGCAGCCATTTCTCCAGTGGAACCGAGCTCTGTATCCGGGAGCTAGAGCTGTGGGTGGGGCCATGGGAGCCCCAGTATTATGTACAGTGTGCCATGTGACTTCCAGTTTTGTTTTTATTTTTTTTTATGACAAAGGGAAATTCTAGGAATTGCCAAAAAATCTATAGTA
The DNA here is from genome assembly GCF_049243985.1 of Paroedura picta. Taxonomy (NCBI): domain Eukaryota; kingdom Metazoa; phylum Chordata; class Lepidosauria; order Squamata; family Gekkonidae; genus Paroedura; species Paroedura picta. The sequence goes on along the minus strand of NC_135372.1, from coordinate 95,425,498 downwards.
AAGTATTTGGCCATTCCTAGAGTTACCTAGTGGGGGAAGGGGAGCAGTTAAAATTTCCCACAGATGCTCAGGGCAAGGGATGTGCAGTTCCCACTAAGGACATAGCAGTCCTATCTGGAGATCAGTAGTAACTCAGGGAGTTCCTCGGGCTCTGCCTGGGACTTGGCAACCGTATTATTTGGATTTAGAAAAGGCATTCAGGCTCTCATTCAACTTGTGAAATAACAGTCTTTGCTCAGCTTGATCTAAGTGATATTTTGTTTCTTATAAACAATACGAGCCTCTTGTGGCGCAGGGTGGTAAGGCAGTCTGAAGCTCTGATCATGAGGCTGGGAGTTCGATCTCAGCAGACAGCTCAAGGTTGACTCAGCCTTCCATCCTTCCGAGATCGGTAAAATGAGTACCCAGCTTGCTGGGGGGTAAACGGTAATGACTGGGGAAGGTACTGGCAAGGCCACCCTGTATTGAGTCTGACATGAAAATGCTGGAAGGCGTCACCCCAAGGGTCAGACACGACCCAGTGCTTGCACAGGGGATACCTTTACCTTTACTAAAGGAACAACACAACAGAAACCCATGACATATCCATTAATGCCATGCTAGAATATGTGTGGATATTGAAAGAAAAGGTGGCATCTGTTTTGGAATCACTGTCACACTAGAATGTAGGTGAAGCATGCAAAGAATGAAAAATCAGAGCAAGGAGAACTCATAATCTAAGGAAGAAATACATGTAACATAATAAAATGTGGGTACCAATAACTTGAAGGACATTGTTTTGTTCAGAAAAGCCACTTTAGGATATACATTTTGAATACTGACGTGCTGTCTGTGGTTAGTTCTTTCCCAACCCACTATTCTGCCTGAAAGTCAGCATGGTGTAGTGGTTAAGAGTGGCTGCTTTACGGCTCCTTCAGGTAGTGAAAATTAGGATAGTAAAAAACCTCTTCTTCTTCTGTTGCCTCCACTCTGAATTCTCCCCCCATGCACCCCTTCTGGTTTTCCAGTGGTATGGAGGGGATTTGGAATTGGGAAAACTATCAGTGCAAAAGGTTTAAGCAGCCTTACTACTTTGTTAAATATTGCTTCCTTCTTAATCTTTTTTCTGAACAACAACAAAATTGTCCCCAAGGATATCATTAAGGAAGTTGCCTGTGCAGTTTTCCTATTAGGGTTACATTCAGAGAGGTTACAAAAGTAGAGCAGATTCAGAATTTCCAGTCTCTGCTTTCTGAACAAGATATTGTCCTGTTGATCTATATGGCTGAAAGAGACCAAAATAAGACTAACCCAGATGATGTGATTCTCATGGAGAATGTGTGAATGTCCCAGAAAAGAGACAACATACATGTTCCCTTTCTTAGCCCATGTGCTGCAGATAGCCTCTAACCACAAGCACATATAGCTGCCTTGTAAACATGCTCTAAAAGCAGTGTGTCCTTTATGTCCAGGCAGCCTGGTGATGTTTGCTTGTCTTGTTCCATTGTAATGGACATTTTATTATTTCTTGAATACTGCCACCATAACTTTCATCCCAGCCTAGCTACTCAAATGCAGTTATACCTGGCTAGTTGGGGCAGAACTACTTGACTGGTGAGAGCAACAGCATGGTTTCCTTGGCAACAACGATGGATTCCCTTCTTAGACATTCCACTTCCCCACAATTAGAGTTAAACTTTCCTAAATCCATTGAAAATAGTGGGTTTAGAAGAATAGAAGTCTGCTTGGAATTGCACTGTAAGTATTCCTGTACTGCATATATACAGAGTCCTGTTAAGACATTCAGTAGCAATATGGTTACCAGCTCTCAGGAGCACTGAGAAAGCAGGGACTGTGAGAAACAGGTGTTATACAACACCACAACATCACTTCAAGGTCTTCTTCTTCCAAGTGGCAGCCAGAGCCCAGAGCACAAGGTTTTGCCATGTAGGGCAATCTCGAAGCCCTGAGTAGCATCTAAGCACCCATGACAGATTTTGGACCTTTCTTCTGAACATAAGTGTTACGAACATCTGTGTGCTAGTATTTCATTAGCTGAAGTGTTATGAACATCTTATAGACTGGCTCTGTCAATATTGTAGATGCTAATGCTTCAGCTGTACTCTCAGTCACAGTCAGAATGTTTACTTTGAACTTGGTAACAATGATATAGGGATGTTTCTGATTTCATGGCATTGTGTGTTTGAGTTGAATTGCTCCTCTCTTTAGTGCCACTTCAATTTTGCACAGGACAAATGCAGCTGTAAGTAATTTCCCATAGCTTTTTACTGTCTGCACTTGAATTTTAAAGTTCTAGAATCCACAGCTTTTAAAACATTTTCTTTATTTTTTCTGATTTTCTTTTGGTCTATATTGCATGGTAAGGAAGGCAGCATGATATAGTCAAATCTCTGCAGCTCTTAAAAGTTAAGATGGGCCAGTATTTGGATGAGGGACCAACACAGTTCACTGCAAAGGAAAATAATGGCAAACCAGCTTTGCTTCTCACTTGCTTTGAAAACATTTTTTGGGGAGTCACCTTAATTCACTTGCAATTTGATGGCACCTATGTACATAAGTCTTGTATATTTTAACATATTTCTTCCTGGGTTTTCACTGTATATTATGCAACAGTTTTTTTTACATCTTTTATTCTGTTCTTGGGGTTAGGTCTGGTTAGGGAGGTAGAAGCAGCTCCACAGATCTCTCTGTAACATTCTTTTGAGTTTTCATTCATAGCAGTTTACAGTAAAATAATTGTCTGCCCTCCCCCCACCCCACCCCAACAAATCCTATGCCTTCTCAGTACATCAATCTTTTTATTTCAGTGTGCTTGGGCCAGGCCAGAAATGGAAGCAGGTTTGGTTTTGCTAGTTTTAAACACATGTTTAGCTGTGTGATAAAAAAACTGTAATAACCACATGGAAAATTTGAGGCAAGCAATGCTTCAAAAGAAACAAGGAAATACTTAATGGGGATGCGAAATGAGGTGCAACGTGTATTCAAGTGCACCAATGAGACAAAGTAAAGATATTTGATTCCATGTTGGGACTCTAATTTCCCTTGAGTTTTGACCAGTGGTGTTATAGTCCTCACAAATTTCATATCTGGAAATCAAGCCTATCCTGTTCACAGGGTCTCTTCTCTCTCTCTTGAGAACCCATACCCTCCCAATGATGATCTGTCATTACAAATGAGCAGCATTCCTAATGCCTGTGAGTCAGCACTCCTCAGCACACAGGCGGCTGGCCAGTAGCCATTGCAATGGCATGCTCGGAACAGACTGGATTGCTGGAGCTGATGTTAATTGTCATTTTCAGCGTTCTTATTCAGCTTGGGAGGCCACTCAAATTACAGTTTCCCTATCGTCTCCTTTTAGAGAATTGAGCTGGAGAAGAATGGGGAGGTCAGTTTTCCAGAAGGATAAGACCTAGGTACTATCTGCACTCACAATTTATTTCTGCTCTTGACCCTGCTGAATTCTGATCAATCTGAGCCCAAATCTTGCAACAGATTTACCACATTCCTTTCTCCTGACTGGAAACAGCTTTCAGTCAGGCACTGTGTTCTGCATTTGAATTGTTCTAATTGTCAATCTCCTCTGCTTCCTGCTTGATTGAGGGGGGGCATCCATGTACCAGCACTTGTAGGCACCTTTTATCTAGAGTATGTGTGTGGCAAAGTGGGGGTTGTTTGAATCTCCCTCCCACATTATTTGAGCTGTTAATTGGTTTGTTGTCCAGCAGGAGCAAGATGTCAATTCCAGGTTTTGCCTTTTGCATGTCAGTGCTTGTATAAAGTTAAGGAGATGCTTAACACTCAACACTTTATTTTAAAAAATGGCTGTGAGGGGGGCAGAATTTTCAAAAGTCTTTACTGGTGTCTTCCCCCCCCCCATGTTTCCTTCTCCCTTTAAGAAACAAATTGCCAATCAATCTAATTCTCTCCCCCCCCCCATTCCTGAGAAGCATGTGTGAGCTGATATTTAACTCTTTCTTATATGACTGCTTCTTACATTACTTAGAAGACTTGTACCTTTTGGCAGCACCAGAAAGGAAGGGGACTACTGCTGCTGGGAGCCAACCAATCAGCAGAGACCATGCTACAATGCCCATGCTAGAGGCATGGGTGGAAGGTGGGGAAAGTAAGTTTGAAATGGGCAAAGGCTTCTGCACCTCAAAGAGAATGCCATGAACCAACATTTCCTCCTTGAAGCAGAGAAAATCCACTCTTTGATATGCCAATGAATTTATAGTATGTCTTCAGAAACTACACATACTATAGCTGTGCAGATGGAAAGAAAACCATCAGGATCAAAGTGGAAATTGGAGTCAGGTGCAGATGGCTTTTTAAAAACAGAGCCCAGCAAGCTTTCAAAGCCCAGTACAGATAAGCCCCCAGTCATTCCTTCTCCTCTCCAGTAAGGCGTATGGTATTGGAGGGGTAAGTAGCAGAAAGGAGAAAGTTGTGGGCTAGTGTGGGACTGACTGTATGTCATTTTTGTGAGCACCATAAGCATTTGCACTAACTACAGGTGACTATTCAGTATTTGTCAGGGATACTTGTAAGAGTGCATGTAGATCAGGGCCACGTGTGGCTGTTTGCCCATCACTAGTTTTGACTTCTGTATAAAGTCCTGTGCAAGATATGATCTGCCATACATTCCAGCAAAGGGTTTCCAGAACCTGGCATTGACAGTTTATCTATACAACTTCAACACAGAGAATCAAGTCTCTTCTGCTAGCCAGCTTTAGTGTTTGGATGCCATCATCATCTCAGCCTATTTTGCTTTAACAATGTGTTGAGTATAATGTCCCAGAATTCTTATTAGGCATTTTCACCTAAGAAAATCTGTCTCTTGTGCCTTTTATTTTGCTAATCATTTATCAGACTCGCTTAGTTACAAATAAAGTGCAAGGCTGCAATTTAGCAAAAGACTGCTGTCAATCATCACTTCAGGGGGTGATCAATTTAGGCTGATCTTTGTTCAAAAAGCTGAAAATGTGACCTTTTCAGCTGTGTTTTGCAATGCATTTACTTCTGTAATGGAGTCTGTTCACCAAGAAAATAATGCTAGGGGATTAAGTCGCAAGTGATATGGCGCTTGGTAAAGAAGTGTTAACAAAACATCCAGCACAAAGGAAGAATTTCTTACTCAGAGAATACATAAAATCAGAGCACACCCTCAAATCCCATCAACCCTTTGTCCTGAGGCAAGATATTTCCCAAATCAAGAAGGCCTCGCACAAGGATGCCTGTGCAACATCTGGCTGTAGATGGCTCAGGGTTAGGTAAAAGTAGGGTCAAGTGAGGTGCCTCAGCATTGCTACCTCCTAAAACTTTATTATCACCTGCTGCTCTTCTTCTCGGGACTTAACATATGATTTCCCACATTGTAGGCAGTAGGGTTTATTTATTTTATTTATTTGGATTTTTATACCGCCCATTCTTTACAGCTCTGGGTGGTTGGCAGGTCACTCTTAGCTATCAGTAAGGGGAAGGGGGTAGAGTCACCAGTTCCAAGTTGAGGAACTCCTGGAGATGTTGGGGTGGAGAGGAACTTCAGTGGGGTACAATGCCACAGAGTCTACCATCCAAAACATCAGTTTTCCCCAGGGGAACTCATCTCTGTAGTCTGGAGATGATCTGTAATTCCAGAGGTTCCCCAGGTCCCACCTGGAGGCTGGCATCCCTAGTAGGCAGTGTGGCATAGCATCACTAGCCTACAAGGGAAATGCTTATGGCTGAATCAAGACAAGATCATTCTGACACAGCCAGAAACAGGGCTGGGAGCCAGGTAGTGGCAGAGAGAGATGTAGCCAGATGGCAAGGCTGAGGCCAGTCTTGGGAAAAGCCAAGATGAGAAAGGCTAGGAGGCAGCCCTGAGAAGCAAGGGGAAGGAGCAGGTCAGGGAGTCAAGCAGCAGAGGAAGTGGCAGAAAAGCCTTCCCTTTTATAATTTCCAAGCTGGAGCAAGTGGAAGGAAGTTGGGTACAACCTAAATGAGTGTGAAGCCAGGGAGTCCGATAAAAGGGGATGAACCACACCCAGTTAGGGAGGAAGTGACAATCTGAATTCAGACAAGAGAGAGTAGGTGGCAGTCAGGGAAAATCTCTTGAGGGTGAGGGAGTCCCACACCTATCAAGAAGAAAGGCTCTGGTGTAGCCTAATGCTAGTTTTCTACAGGCAAGGAGATTTTTAATGTAGAATTGTTCAGTGATGTAAAGCCTACATCCTCTATTCACTTAGCCTTTCTGTTTTTCCCAGGATTTATCAAGCTTCATTATCAGATGTGTGAGGCCTGGATTCAGATCAGGACCATGGGGGGGGGGGAGGTGTTGGGCAGGAGTTAAGCCTTCATCCTGCACCATGTTTCTGACCTCAAATAACTCCAGGAGACAGTGGAACCTCACTGAAACAACTTTATTGTGCCCCTTTCCCATAGATACCAATTTCAGCAGCTCCCTGGGGCTATTTCAGGCCAGAAAAATGGTGTGGATGTGTGGAGGGGGCGGGTGTACTCTCCTTTTGTGTTGTGTCACATTCCTAACCCAAACAGAAATGGCAGAAATGCACATATCTGGTTAGGCTATTGAAATGGCAGGATCTTCCTTCTGAGCCTTGTAATGACTATACATTCTGTTCTTGAATCCGGAATAGTGTGGCTAAACTGATCTGGGTGGCAGCCTGACATGCGAAGTACTGGGAAACATTGCTCTAGTGAGTAATAGTACTATTGTCTCTGACAGGTCCTCCAGATCCACACTAGAAGGCAACTGAATGATGTTTTCCAGGTCAGGCACAGGTGTGCTTGGTGACAGCTTTGTAAATGACTCTCCAGCTTTGCATTCTGGATTGGCTAAAGCACACTTGCAGCTCCTCCTAGAGGGTGAAAAAAGACTAAGGGCCTTTTCGCACGGGGATCTTTGTTGCAAATTGTTTGCAGAATGAAAAATCGCCATTTAAAATAGTGGAATTCGTCGTTATGCATACCTGCCTTTGTAGTGGAATCAGTTGCGTTTTTTAGCGTTTCCCACAGGCTTCCGGTCTCGGCAGAAATCGCTAGAAAGGAAGCGCTATTGCCAAGCTCGTCCCGCCCCTGGCCGTCAAGCAGCCAATGGGCAGCCGTTAGCATGCTCCCAAACAGCCCCTTTCCCTTTAAGAAAGGTTTTTTTTAAAAAAAAAACAGACCCATAGCAACGAATCTAGGTAGATTCGTTGCAACGGAGAGACCCATCCAGCTGCCTAATGTGAGCTGTCGTTTGATTGTATGATCGTTGGCACGCTGCCTCGAGTGATAAAAAAAAAATCCCCCCCCTCTCACGGGCCCGATTTTCGGCTGAATTAATGTGTAAAAAATAAAGGGACTTTATTTCAGCAAACGGGCTTTTATGTGGTTTGTGCTTAGTGACTAAAGGTGAAGGACTGAAGCCAGGGAAGCCTCTAAACAGAAAGAGGCTCGCTGGTGCGTTTATCCCCGCTCGCTCGGAGAAAAAAAAATGGCGATCGCTTCGCCGGAAGTTTGGAGGACAGGCTCAGGAGGAGGGACTTTGAAGAACCCGCAACAATGGTAACGCACAGGTCTTTAGCGCTAGTGTTGCAGATTGGTTGCAGGAGTGTATCGCTATCCGGAGGGTGAATCCACTTTTCTGGATTCCCCTGAAAGCGCTACAACGAAGCGCTTTTTGCTGATTGGTTTCAGGAGTGTTGCAGATTGTCTGCGACGTCGTGCGTTAAGGCAAATTAGTAGCGTTTTCAATTAGCAACCATTGTGCTATTTTGAAGCCGTGCGAAATGGCCCTCAATATCACCAAAAAGACCCCATTAAATGGGTTAGAACTGAGGTTCATTGCTGAACAGTCTGTGAATGACAGCACTGTAATGCCAAGTAGAATGCTGCTATGGATGCCTATAGGGCATGGAACGTAATCAGTTGGGTGAACTGAGAACCACTTTCCAAATCACAATTTTAGGGAGTAAACGGGGGGGGGGGGTGTTGGAATTTATCAATCACTCAGCATTGTTCTTTTCTTTTTTGGCACATGCATACTGTCACATTGCTTTCCTGCAGAGCTTTTGGCTTTTCCCCTGTCCACCATCCATCTAACTCATCTCACAAAATAATATTAAACAAAGTGCTTTTCTACGTTGTGTTGGGCCTGCTGCTGCTGCTGGCCACCGTACATTCTTTGTCTCTCTGGTATTCCAGCCTAACACATTTTGCCTGCCTGACTGCTAAGGTCAACACATTTATCAAGTGTTCTAAATTGGATTGCTTGGTGCACGCTTGCACTGCCCCCTGGGAGCTGTAGTTCAGTGCAGAAAGTTCTGAGCACATGCCAACATCACAAATGCTGCTGCTGAATGAGACTGACTGGACAGGCACAAAAGCAGTTCTCAAAATGCAGCTGATTTTAAATGATCCATGACCTGCCCACAATGACCCGGGGCATAGGTAATCCAAATTAGCCAAAATGCATTGTGAGCATATGCCTGCAGCTGCCAGACACCATGCTGAATGATCCAAAAACACTGAAAGTGCCATGTGTTAAATGGTGAACATATCAGACAACCCAATTTTTAACTATGAAGCTTAAAATCTAGGAAAATGGCAGACTAAAATGGCCAAAGGCATACCCCCCAGTTACAAACCTTTCTAGGATAAGAATATTATGATCTTGGCAAAAACCAGAAGTCTTTTTGGTATGGAAAGTGATGCATTAAAAAAAAGGAATCTAGAGAAACTATGCAGTGAAAGTTCTCACTTACCAAGATCTCATGATTTCAATATCTGCAATTCTATCTCCTCATAAACACTCCAGAAATTAAGAACCCCATTTCAAGAGATTTGACACCATTTGAAAAGTTAATAATAAATCCCCCAGGAATTTAAACAATCACATATCTTATTTATTCAAAATTCTCTGTTCATATGTTGGAATAATGTTCCAGTCATTATTAATGTAGATAGATGACTTTGATGAACCCACTGAGCTTTGTATTTGGTTTTCTATCTGCCCCATACTTTATTCCATAACAACACTAGGGAGATAACATTAAATTATTTACAAGATGATATTTAATTCCAGAGAGACCACAATACATCCATGCGTTATATCCTGCCTTTTGCTGGAGAGAGTAGGGAAAGTTGAGCACCTATATTTGTTCTATGTGTGGTTGTGAAAGTTGGACAATGAAAACAATTGACTGGATAAAAGTTGATTCATTTGAAATGTGGTGTTGGAGAAGGGTTTTGCAGATCCTGTGGACTGCCAAGAAGACAAATAGCTTCTAGGTCAAATCAAGACTGATCTCTCCCTAGAGGCTAAAATGTCTAAACTGAGGCTATCATGGTTTGGCCATATAATATTATTTATTCATAGTTATGGTATATGTGTAATATAGCCAGCCAGGAGATACTATGATTGTCTGGTAGTCAGGCAAAGATGTTCAGAAGTGGTTTGCCATTGGCTGCCCCTGTATCAGGACCCTGGTATTCCTTGGAGCTCGCCTTCCAAGTGCTGGCCAGGGCAGACCCTACTTAGCTTCTGAGATCTGAGAGAAGGCTCACTGGAAAAGACAGTCATTCTAGAAATGTTGAAGGCAGCAGAAAAAGAGGAACACCCATGTGATCTAGGACAGGGGTAGTCAACCTGTGGTCATCCAGATGTTCATGGACTACAATTCCCATGAGTCCCTGCCAGCAAATGCTGGCAGGGGCTAATGGGAATTGTAGTCCATGAACATCTGGAGGATCTCAAGTTGCCTACCCCTGATCTAGGAGACCACAGTCCTCGGTTTGCAAGACCTGAAAATGGCTGTTAAGGACAGAATGTTTTGGAGGTCATTAATTCATAGGGTCACCATAATCTGGAAGTGACTTGACAGCACTTCACCCACACACATGTTCTATAGTTGCAAGTGTTGCTGCTGATGCATATTCTTATCTGAATGTGGGAAGGAAACAGGACTAGCTCTTCTCAAACACAGTCCATTTATGGTTTTTTTGTTTTTTAGAAAGCTTTAATCCCATCAGCTCCTGTCTGAGTATCTTGGAAAAGGAGTGGAAAATATCACTCATGTCAGTTCACATCTTCTGCTCTGTGACTAAACATTTTAACTGCCTACAGAAAAGTGCTGTCTTCTCTCATGATTTGAAAGAGAGGATCCCTTGGGTAAGGGGTATGTCCCTGAGAATTCATCCTAACTTGGGGTCTACACCCAGACATGTGTTCTTTCTTCATTTAAGCCAATGGAAATGACTTCTTGATTAATTTTCTAATATTATTAATTTTACCTCATATAGAGAACCTGACTAAAGTTCTTGCACACCCCTTTTTGCAATGTATCAGTAATAGTGAAACTTTGGGATGAACTATTACTCTTATATGATAGGTAAGTTAAGAGTGCCCAGCTTGCTGGGGGGTAAACGGTAATGACTGGGGAAGGCACTGGCAAACCACCCCATATTGAGTCTGCCATGAAAACGCTAGAGGGCGTCACCCCAAGGGTCAGACATGACCCGGTGCTTGCACAGGGGATATCTTTACCTTTACCTTTAAGTTAAGAAACTGAGCTGAGATCCTGACATTGCTCTATATGTGAAGAAAGTTTGGGGATTGTAACCCTGATTGGCTGGATGACAATACATAAGCAGCTGTAGAATTAAGGTTTTTCAAAAGCAAAAGTTATGAGAACTCTTTGAGCTCAGACCCTTTGAACCACAATGTGTTTATCTGGCAGAAGGATAAATAATTTAACAGGCAAGCTCAACAGGGAATGGTAATTGCAGAAGACAGCATGGATGAAGGCCAGGTATGTTCCTCGCAGTATTCACTATGCAGCACTAGGCCAGCTTTTGCCAGAGGTTTCACCGGAAAGAATCAATAGTGGATTAAGAAATATGGCAATTCTGTAAAAAATAATAAAATTCAAATGTAGCCTTAGACAAGAAGATAATAACAACCAAGGATGGTTCCATCAGAGATCCTTGACTTTTATACCATTTCCATGCCTATGTTTTGGTACTGTTTGGTTTATATTGGTTCTGACATTAGTTTTAGACTCCTGAGATTCATGGGAGTTTTCCATCCTTTTGTCTTACTTGTCTTGTCCTTCAGTAGTCTTCTCTTTCCCTTCCCCAACTGTTTTTCTCATTCCTTCCTCTCTTCTGCTGACACTTTCCCTCTCTTTTGGTGCTGCTTCATTGCTGCTTCGCAGGTCCTTTAGCTTCCCCCTTTCTCTTCCTTTTTCTGACTGCCACCACCACTGAGCTCACCTAGAATCAGCACTAGCAATCCACTCACCTTCCCTTCTGTCTCCTCCTTTGTTCCATGCTGTCTCTGTTCACTAATCACCTGCTCACCTCCAGTGCTGTTTTGTAACCAATAACACCAAAATTGCAGCAGACTAACCCTTGCCTGTCTTCTAAAGGCCCTCCATTTCAAGCAAATTGAGCCAAGGAGGTGAATTTTACAGGCTCCTGAAAAAACTGGTCTCTGTCATCTTAATTGCACTTTCATTAATTCTAATGAAGGATGTTTCAGGAAAGCTGCAGTGCCAATTTTTCGACCAAATGACATCAAAATTGCAGTGGCATTACTGCTCTCTCTTCTAAAGAAGGGCCAAGTTTAAAGCAAATTGAGACAAATGGATGATTAGGGTGCCCCTAGCTCTCAGGAGTTGCAAAGAATAAAAGGGCTCCAACCTCAGCAAAGGAGGGAAGAAAACAGCCATTGCTCAATAAATCAGTAAAATTAAAGAAGATTGTCTTGCATGGCGAGAGGCTTCTGGCTTAGAGAAGACTTGAACAATGTGGTTGGCATGAAATAAGGCCACAACTTTATTAACAAGAATTCCTTGCCAGGAGTGTTGGCATGGCAGGGTTTTGCTGGAGCCCCTAAAGCCGTCAGCCGACTACTTTTCCTTTCTATGGGACTTCCAGTCCCTCCTCTGGTTCCCAGCCGGGAACACGGGTCCCTTTGGTGCCATAGACCCTATCTGGGGAAGTGTCCACCTGAGATGCCAGAGAGGGCGCATACCTTCTCTGGCTCTATTAGGGGCCACCCAGCCTCTGTGAATGCCCATGCCTTCCCAATTGGTCTGGTATCCGCTCGCAGAGTGCCACCTCCTTAAGGAGGTCCCAGGTTAGAAAGTTTTCCTGCAGAACAAACTCCCTATAACAGGCTCCAAACCCTGCCATCCCACTAGTTGTGACAAATTAGCAAACTCTCAACATAATTCAACATACAAAGTGTTTAAACCATGCCTTGTGTAACAAACCACCAACCCTTACAACAAACAATACGAGGGTGGGTGGGTAGCTCCTCTCCAGCTTTGCCCAGCAAAAGAGTCTGGACGAAGCACACAGTGCCTCTTAAGGCAGCCGCACCCCGCCTCCCGACCAACCTCAGAACACCACACGACCGTTGAGTGCATGCTGTAGCCATACAGCAGTACCTGAACTGAAAAGCAATATGGATTTTGTCAGGGAGGGGTGGCTTCATTTCACTAAGAATCCTGGATTCCTAATACTGTTTCCAGAAAATCACAGTAATGACCTGAAAGAGCAATTTCTACAGATATCTTTGGCTTGCAGGCACCTGTGTAGGTCACACCGTATGAATGGCCACGATGGGATCAAACATCTCTGTACTGGTGCTGACTCACAGTGAGCCTTCCATATATAGTAAAGATGTGACGTTTGCCATGAATGTATTTGACAGCTGAAGGCATGGATCAGACATGAGTTTATCACCCAGCCTATTCAGTTCTTGCTGAACAGCCGTGAATGCCTGCTGAACAAGTTTGTATGTGGGTCTTGCAAATTTTGCATGCACAAAGTTATCAATCGGTAGTCACAAGGGACTACTTAGATGAACACCAAAGGGTAGTATTATTGTGAAACTAAATGTTTATTTATGACTGATTTTGTCTATTTAAACAATTTGTTGCCATAAAGACCATCCACCCACTGGGAGCCCTGTATTTGCATACCCCCAAAGATCTTCTGATTCAGCTGCCAGATGCCAGGATAAAATACTCTATTTCACTATCAAAGTAGGGCCCCTTAAGCTAGTAGGCATTTCCCTGGATGCTCTCACATGGGAGTATAACACCTGCTGGAAAGCTCTGAAGAGCACAATGATTAAAGGCATTTTGGCTACAGCTTCCAGAAACCCCCTCATACCCACAACCAAGTGTAGTTTTCTCCTCTTGCCCTGGGCCTCAGTGCAACAGATGCTTCTCTTCAAGACAATGTATGTTTTTCCTTTCAGCCTTTCCATCAATTAGGCAGCTCCTAGGATTTTGTTACTGTATTGTAACATGGTTTTATGTTTTTGTTTTTTGTTTTTCTTTCCATTTCATTTTTCTAGCTTTGTCTCTCAAACAGTTTGTTTCATTTGACACTCTCTCCCTTTTGCCTCATTTTTCCTTCTTAACTGGAGTGCTGTATTGGATTGGGACCCAACTGTATATGTTTGGTCCCCAAAATAATTATCCTGTGAGCTGGTCTGTAGAGGACATTTTGCATGTTATGGGCCATACACATGGACTGATTTGGAAGACAAACTACGTACTGAGCTGAGCAATTAAGCAGCAAGGACAAGGGTAGTAGAATTTGATTGAGTTGAGTAATGTGCAAGTATGAAAAGCCAACTGCGCTGTAGTGCATGGATAGGAAGGAGTATAGTGAAGCAATCTGCCCAAAAGCTACAAACAGTTTGACTATCATTTTTTAAAAATAAAGTGGCTGAGACTTACCACAGCCTCTCATTGATGCCCACGGAAGGCTGGCTGGACCAGGCATGCTGCTGGCATGTGGCATACACTATAGAATTTTCTTGAAATGTATCCCTGGTGTCCCCTGTAAATATATTGACATAACTTCTGGGTTCATGGGGAGTGATGTCAGTATGACATGCTATGACAATAACTCCATTCCCTACCATTTTATCCCACTGAGCAGCTGAGCAGCAGCACGGAAGCACCTCCTGGAAGATTGGCAAAGTTAGGGCATATTATCAGGCTCCAGGGCTGAATCTGCATGGAGCTTTTATTCCAATCTCAGGTCAGTTCAGTCCCTGCCTTCTTCATTGAATGTGATTTCCATTTTGATTTTGTCCAATTTAAATTTTCCCTCTGCAACAAACATGATTGATCCGGAGTGACCCTGCCTTTTCCCTGCAATATCCTAGGTGTAAACTGCACGGAGCTTTTATTCCAACACCAGATTGATTCAGTCCCTGCCCTCTACACAGAATGCGATTTCCGTTTGGATTTGGGGTGATTTAAAATTTCCTTCTGCAGCAAGAAGGAATGATCCAGAGTGACCCTACCTTTATTGTACGATATCTTGGAGTGCTTTTAATACTCAATATTTAAAGGCTGTTTTGAATCTAGGCTCTCTTCCATGGTAGAGGACCCGTGATTGGCCACAGGTGGTCATGTGACAAACTTGCCTTAGAGGAGAAGCCCCTAATTTCTCTCAACTTCTGTCGGTCCTGGATTTTTTCTCCCTTCTCTGCCATTTTCGATCATCTCCCCCCCCCCTCTCCAAGCAAATAAAGAGGCTCCCTGCTTGGCTCCTCTCCCCCCACCCTTCAAGAAAAGAAAGAAAGAGGCTTGGCTCCCCCCCCTTCTGAACTACCCTAACCACGTGCAGAACACTTTCCTTTTTCAATGGGGGGGGGGAGGAAGATCTGAGTTCAAAGCAATCTGAATTCAACAGGATTGACAATGGAATAAACAAAGTAAGTGCAGATTCAGCACTGGATAAAGTTCAATATAGACCTTCTCCCCATAGTGTCTAATCTGGCTTTGCTTCCAGAATCTAAGATCTGGGCCTTGTTCTAAATGGTATAACTTCAGTTCTTTCCACCCACCCATTTGAACCCCATGGAACAGAGCAGTAAACTGCTGTAGGCCAGGAGCTCAGGGCACCATGTCATCTCGGATTCTACAGGTTTCTTTAGTGTTGTTATACTGGTTTCAGGCCATTAATTCCTCCCATTGCCCATGTCCTTGGTGGGTCATCATGCATCTTTCTAATGGCTCACTAAGTGTATTTCCCTATTGTTCTTTTTAATATGTATTTAGTTTTTGGTAACAGGCATAGAATGTTATTCCCAGTGGGGCTTCAAATGTTATAACTGCATGCTAACCACTTCCTGCTCATTCCCAAGAACTCTTCCAGCCCCTTGGGGAACTGATACTGATAAAATGTTTCATTCTTCCCATAAGCCTGATGGGAACAGAGATGATCAGTTGAATGCCATCAATGCAGCCATGCCAAACAACAGAAATAAGTATGGCTACGTTTTTAAAATCCCCTACAATCCATCCCCTCGAAACTAAACAAAAACACAGGCTTATCGTAATTTAAATTCAGTTTTATAATGAAAATAGGAACACCAAAAGATTTTGGAACAGACTTTATTCTTAAATTCTGGATCTTTGCACTGTTGTTGCTGGGCAGCTAGAAAAGCAATTCCACTCTGTGTTAGTTTAACTTGATTATATTTTTTACGGTATTTGAACACAGGAGATGCTTGAGAAAGCCACATAATGACAAGCTGATCTGAGTTCCTCAAAACCTTTGAATTGTCTCACCAATCAGCTGGCAATCTCTGAGCCCCAAGTGCTGGCATTTGTGAACAACAACTAGTGCAATTCATATTGTTGTGGTGTCATATTGCATTTTTAGCAGTTACAACAGCTTTTTGCCCTTCTGAATCAGTAGAGACAGACTGCTTTCAGTTTCAAGGATTTGTTGTTGCAATGGCCCAAAGCAGTGGTTCTCAAACGTTTGGGGGTCACTGCCCCCTTGTTTCCCTAAATCCATCCCTAGTGTCCTCTACCTTTCCCTATAAAAAGCATGATTGAAAATAACAGCTTGAATAATCCACTAAGAAAGATAATAACAATAAAATTCAAAACAATAACAATTAATTGCATGGTTATTCAAAATCCTATTAAAACTTTCAGTTTAATTTATTCAACAAAACTGATGAACTTGAATGAGTGATACCAGTTTTTCTGATACTCAGCAAGAATCTTAGATACTTAGTAGCTACTTCAGTGCTCAGTAAATTCTTAATGCAGTAAATTGGTTTGTTGAAGTGATACCAGTTTCCCTCTATCTGGTTATAAAGCCACTTAGCAGGAGTCTTAAATCATTATGTTTAGTATTCTGGAGTTGATTTCTTTGCTTGGAAAGAAGTGGAATGACCATGCTAAAACCACATTTCACCTGATATTATGTTAGAAATGCAATTAAAAGCTTCTTAACAGACATTTTCTTCTGTAACCAAAACTCTTAGCACAATTTCATGAAATTTGGCTTAAGCTCAATGTCAATTGGTAGCTCAGTTAGTTCATCCATTACTGCTGCTACTACCTCAGCATCTGAAAACTGATTTAACAAGGAATCTGGAAGATCCATTGAAAGAAGATCCTCAAATCTCTCAGACATAATTTCATGCAGCATATTCAGATAGTCACAAAAAAAAACCTTCAGATCACCATTTTGATTCTTTTCTCTTCTACCTCAGACAGCCTTGGAAATGAATATAGCTTGTGATGGTCTATAACTTGGTGATAGTTTTGGCCTTAATAAGACTGACTTCATTTTCTTGCAACTGCAAATTCATTTGAATGCAAATCATTCTGATAAATAGATCAGGCATACTATTGTTTATTTGAGTTCATCACTGAGCAAAACACTTGCGCTTTCAACAAAGTGCCAAAAAGGTTGTAATAACATCTCACACAGTTGTCTTTTGATAGCCAGTGAACTTCAGTATGACCCATTATGCACGGGGGTTTTAACGCGCATTCGGGGTGGAATGGCGGCAACTAAAATCACCGATAACGCACGGAGTCGGCTGCAACCGGCCGCAGATTTGGTGCACGCTGCCGAGAAAGCGCAGCTTCCCGGGCGACCAGGGCACAACCGGAGGCTGCGCCGAATTGACCGCATGCATAATCGGGTCGGAGGCGGTGCGACCGCTCAAGCAGCTGCCGGAACGAACGGCGGCACAGGCCAGGCGGAACCCAAGGGAATACGGATGGAAAGGTGGCCGGAGAGCTCACAGTGGAGGGGGGCAAGGGGATCGCCGCGACTAAGGACGGCAGAGAGGCCGGCCACCCACCCCCCACCCATTCCCAAACACCCCCCCAACCACAAACGAGAACGGAGGCGAGGTCTCTAGGTCTCTAAGAAAATACAAAAACTTTATAAAACAGTGTGAATGAACAAAGCACAAATATACAATACAAAGCTTAAAGTAGGGGAAACAATATAAAGGGGAAACCTATGGGGCAGAGGAACCAGGGCAGCAAAGAAGGGGAGAGGCGAACTGGGAGTAAACTAAGGGGAAGGGGAAACATGCTCCCTCCCCCTCCGTGCCCGACAAACCCGGCAGGGCTGCTCCTGCGCAGACTGCTTCCGCCCTTCCTGGCCTCCGCCTCAGACGCTCGCCAACGCAGCAGCGCGCTCGCCTCGCTTCCCCTTGGCTCCACATCGATGCCTCGACACCCACCGCTCCGGGTTTTGCCGCCGTCGCACCCCGTCCCATGCATAACCGGTTTACTTCGTGTCTTCTCCCTCCGCGTTTTCCATGTGACCCGAAATCGCCGTTTTGACGGCCGTGCATAATGGGCCTAAGAAGCAGCAAACATTCAAAGTCTTCACCATTCTCAACACAGAGCTTCCAGAAGAGTCAGTCAGTGAGAATTGAATTTAACTGAATTCACTGCAGTAATGACTGCCTGTCATGATTCATACAGTCAATCACTGAGCTTTTTTGCAGCCAGATGTTGGCAATGAAGGACACAGTGAATGGTATAGACATTTGGCACTGCTTTTTTTCAAGAAAGCAGCATACCCATAATAGCAATCAATTGTTGATGGTGCTACATCAGTTGCACAAGCAGGAATGTTAGTAAAGTTGGTTAAGCTGTGACTATATTATCCTTAGGGTATTTTCCAAATTGTCAGTTATTTATATGCATCTTTGCACTGACCTGTTGCTGAAAGGAATCATTTTAATTATATTAATTATATTAAACAGTACTTAGAACCCAATCTTCAGCTCCCCCCTCAGCCCTCTTGCCCCTTTGTGCTGTTCTTAAACCTTCAAGGTCCATGAATGAATTCTTAATCAATGGAGAAAAGGCAATCCAATCAGGAACTCAGGTTGCATGCTATTGGAGGAGTTTGACCAAGAAACTTTTGCCTGATGATTGAAGTTAATGGCACACCTAGGTGTCAGGAGACACATCTTCAGCATTGTAATCTTTAAGATGTTCAGAAGTGTTCTGAAATAACCAGAATTGGTTAGTGATTGAGCACCTCTGGCTAGGATTCAAGACAAGCTTGACATAGCTAAGTGTTTGGTTTTGGTACATATTTTTGCTGTACTTTTTCTGTAAGCACAGAATTATCTATTGAGCCATTCCCACAAGGCAATAATTATTAATCCTAAACAAAAGCTATAAATTGTGCTGTATACTGAAAGACAATGATCTTGCCTGTAACATTATGACTATAGTAATGAAATGTTCTGTAAATGATTATATTCTGGGGAACACCAACAGAGAACTGAAGCTATTTTATCAGTTACAGTAAGAGTTCTTAAGAAAGTGCTTAAACTATCTTTCCAGATAACTCCTCAGGGCAACTCACAAGCTTAGAATTATCAGTCCATGTTGCCTAGCTGTTGTTATGAGCTGTAAATGTGATCTGGACTAACTTTCTGCTTCCCAGAAAAGTAACTGCAAAGTAGTTTTATCTCTCAATGCAGTTTTTTCCATATGCACACAACTTCGACAGTAGTACCAACCACATAGGTACAATTTATATCTGATGATATAAAGTTTGAATGTAGCTTAAGATCCATAGAGAAGCAATCATAAGGCTGATTTACCTTTTGTACAAAACAGTGTGTATTTAGACTACCATGTTTTCCTTCTTAATGACCATTGATTTTTGAAGGTGTTGAAACGCAGTTATTTGACATTGTCCAGTGTTGATGAACTTCATAATTATCACTCAAACTGTGAAAAACTAGTGTGTCCAAAGACCATTAGAAATTCATTGTGTCTTGGACAGCTTTAGTCACCTTGATTCCATTTTATTTCTTACCACTTACTAACTGAAAAAGTCAATGCTCATTAAGAAAAAAAATAGCTCATGCTCAAACTGGGCTCACCATGAACTCAAAGTCAAATGAATCTGCCCTGAGGGGATTCATGCCCAAAAGTCTGATTCACATTCTCAGTTTTGCTGTGTGTGTGTGTGGGGGGGGGGTCCAATTCTTTTTCTGTGCTTGGATTTCCCCTCACTCCCTTTTCTCTCTCTTTTGGTTGTAGTCACTCAGTGAGCAAGAATGGACTATTCTTTCTGGATGTTATTTTTCCCCATTTATGGAATGACTACTTGAAGAAAAAGCAAATTATTTTAATTTCCCTTTTGTTGTTGTTAAAAGAACCCCTTAGTTTTTGTGTTCCTGTTTCTTCTACAAGTTGATTGATTTTTTTTCTGCCCAAAGCCTAGACAGCACAAATGGTTCAGAGGAAGCTAGGCCAAAGGCCTTAAGTCTTAGTTTTAAAGTTCCATTCTTTTAATTTTCATCTGTCCTCTTCTTTTTGTTCCCGTCCTTCTTATTTCCCAGGTTTTATTTTTGAAAATCTGCATGTAATATTTGCTGTTTGGTTCCCACCATTTTAGTCTGTAACCCAAAGTAGAGGCTTGCCAACTCCAAGTTGGAAAATTCCTGGAGACTTAGGGCTGGAGCCTGTGGAAGAACCTCAGCAGAATATAATGCCATCAGATACACTTTCTAAAACAACTATTTTCTCTAGGAAAACTGATTTATGATTTCTGAAAATCAGTTGTAATTCCAGAAATTTTGTTCCCACCTTGAGTTTGGCAGTCCTGCCCAAATGTCATAGGGCTGTCAATGGGCTGGCATTTTACTAGCCCAGCCAGCAAAACTGATCTTTTCTCTTTTTTTGACAGAGCTGGCTCATCATCAAATAGTAAGAAAAAGTGACTTAGTATGGAGCTGGATCTTGCCATGATTAACTTGCACAACTTATACAGCTTTAAAAACCTGTTCTGCTTCATTATAATCATACAAGGGCCAAATAAAGTTTGAGTCCAATGGCACCTTTAACACCGTTTATGCACTGGGAACTTCACTGCCCCGGCTCCTGTGCAGGAGCACAAATTGGGAGTGGGTGAGGTGCACGGGGCCAAATGCTCCCCTGTGTGGGTGCAGGAAGAGGTGGGGCAACCTGCCACAACTAAAACTCCAGCTTGCAGCCCAGCATAAAACCTCCAGTGAATAAATGGTCTAAGGCCAACAAAGTTTTATTCTTTGCATAAGCTTCAATGTGCATGCACACTTCTTCAGGGCCTAATAAGACCGTGTCTCAGCTGTGGTCCAACTAATTTTTGCTGAAATAATAGGCAAGGAAGATGTAGAAGATATTTAAAAGGGAGGATCAGAGAGACTGAATGAAAAGTCCTCCATGACTCATGAAATCTGTTTTGCAATCCCTCCTCTAGTTCATTTTTCCCATCCAGGGCAGCTCATGTGTAATTTTTGGAGGGGGTAAATATTGAATCTGATTTGGCAGAGGCATTTTCAAGCAAGAATTAGTGTCTGAGGGAAAACTAAAATACTCCCTCCTACCCACCAATTCTTCATTATGAATACTTTCCTCCTTTCATCCATTAGATTTTCAAAGAAAGATTAATTGGGAGTACATCCATATATTTATTAGCTAAATAATTCTTAGCGAGCTGGGGCGATGGCTTTTCACAAAGGCAGCAGGCCCCATCTTTCCCCTTTACCTGGTTCACTAGGTAGCTGAGCAGCTTAGTTTAAGAGCCTCTTGTGGCGCAGAATGGTAAGGCAGCCGCCTGAAAGCTTTGCCCATGAGGCTGGGAGTTTGATCCCAGCAGCCGGCTCAAGGTTGACTCAGCCTTCCATCCTTCCAAGGTCGGTAAAATGAATACCCAACTTGCTGGGGGGTAAACGGTAATGACTGGGGAAGGCACTGGCAAACCACCCCGCATTGAGTCTGCCATGAAAACACTAGAGGGCGTCACCCCAAGGGTCAGACATGACCCGGTGCTTGCACAGGGGATACCTTTACCTTTACCATATATTACTGATTGCACTGGTTAGGCAGATCCCTATAATATTTTCAATAATATGACAACTGTGTGAGGCAACATATATTCTATTTGATAAAAACTTGTAAAAAGTTTTGCACACAAAAAGTTCCCATATTTTGTTATTTTTGCTTCTGCTGGTGCAGACTTTGGATGAATATCTAAAATCTACCTTTTTTTCGCTGCACAAAGTATTTTCAGCATTTGATTTACAACAGAGTATTTTTATAAGAAACTAAACCTTTGCACTGGGCATTTCTAATATTCCAAGGAAAATGAATGTTCTGTTCTATTCAAAAGCTTCCTTTAAGAGAGAAATCATGTTCTCCTCTTGACAAAAGCATTTCAGCCAGTGTCTTTTAAAGTTTCTACACAAAGGCAGCAAGAGAAATTCTATCTCCATTTAATTGAATAGTCACTGTGACTGCACTCTGGCACATTTATTAGCTAAATAATTCTTAGCGAGCTGGGGCGGTGGCTTTTCACAAAGGCAGCAGGCCCCATCTTTCCCCTTTACCTGGTTCACTAGGTAGCTGAGCAGCTTAGTTTATGAGTGCCTGTTAAGCTCCTCTGATGAAAGGTGCTAATGAAGTGCAAAATATTAATTACTGTTGTTAATAGTGGTCCACAGTCTGAAGCTATTAATTAGTTCATCTGTGTGTGTGTGTGTGAGGAGGTCCCTAGCTTGAATGACTCACAGTAGAATTACTGATATTTCATGCTCAAGAACTACTTCTACTAGTATTTCCAAGCCAGAAATCTGAAAGCAACATACTTTTGATTATCCCCAGCGATAGTACTGTTTCACTTGACCTGTTAAGCCATCCGATCTGCCTGGTTCCTCAAGCAGGCAAATTAGGGCACCTGTCAGTGCAAATATGGATTGTGTAGGTGTAGAGTCCCTTCTTCTTTACTCCTCAGTGGATGAATTTTTCATTGGCAAAAAAGAACTTCAAACTCTTGACTGTGCATCTCAATGCCCTATGCTTTTTATAAATTCAAAACTCACTCCAAGATAAGTCTTGAAATCAAGAGCTGAACTGGCAAGCAAAATGACCCTGGAAAAAGCTAGGCTGAATGGCCTTACAGGTCAATATTGCAGGGCTACTTATTAGCACCAAGAACAGCCATTTGCTAAACCGGTGCTTCCTCCTCCAAACTGTCAGCAGCATGGGAGGAGACAGTTTGTGAGCAGATGTCAACTACCATTGCTGATGGCCTGGCCCTTGAGGCATTGACAGGAACTGCTTGCCTCAGCCAACCAAAAGCCCTCTAGGTCATTGGTCCCCCAATAAATGTTCCTGCAAATGGCAATCCTCTCCTACATGAAAGTGTGCAGGACTGGATATATCTTGCAAAACAGAAACCCCGCGGGGGGGGGGGGATACAGTCTCACACTCATTGACCCTTTTATCTCAAAATACTTCCAACCAAATGGATAAAAACCTGGCTAAGAATAAGAATTCCCTTTCCTGTAGAATGTGACGTTAGTGATTAATATACCACTCTGAAGGGCCAGTTTCGAAGTCAGCTCCCCCAATTCTAAATCCTAATCACTCTAACCTGGATATAGCCCTGGCTAACTTAATTTCAGCAGACTCCAGAAGCTAAGCAGGGTGGGCCCTGGCTAGTATTTGGATGGGAGATCACCAAGGAGGCGGGCAATAGCAAACCACCTCAGAACATCTTTTGCCTTGAAAACCCACAGGGTCACTATGTCAGCCGTGACTTGACAAGAAGTATAGAAACAGTACCCAGACAATGTCACAACCAACCCTGCTTTCCCAAGAGATCAGAAAGGAAATTCTTCCTCCCAAAGAATCCTGCTGAAAAAGAGAAACTTTTAGTATGGGAGGGGGAAGAAATCAGAAATCTATTACTAATGGGAAATGTTTTCCTTTGTGGCTTTCAGCTAGTCGTGAGCATTTTGATGCCCATTCTTATGACTCACAATCAATGCAGAGCCAAGTTAAAACTATAATTCCCTTTTTCCCAGGCCTAAATTGCCTATACATGTTTATCCTTCCATTTTTTTATTTTATCAACAACCAATAGATTAGGCAGTTAATGATCTAGAAGGATGTAACCACATGCTCTGGTGGAGACTCAGTAGTTGCTTGAGTAACATTACTGGCCCAAAGAAAGGCGGGTACTGGATAAGACTGGAAAGACTGAACATACAGAGCATGAGGGTAATATACCTTGCTCCTAAAATAAGTCTTTCATAATTTCTCCCCAAGAATGCCCCCTGACCTTACATCTAATTAGGTTTTATTGGAGGTTCTTTTTGTGTTCATTACCTCACTGGTTGACACATTTCATTTCTATTTTAATTATTTTTGCTTCTTACTATTGATGACCTCTCATCAGTCAGCAAAAGTTCCTGCTCGAGTGGAAGAGAACTCAATACATAGATTCCATGTGGTCTGTTACCATGCAATTCATTGCTGGAAAGACATCCCTCTTCTGCATTTTTGACATGGTTCTGAGAGCACTACACAGACATAAGTCTTTATCTGTTTTTATATATGAAGGTTAAATCACTCTGGAATGTGATAATAAAACCTGTATTATTTATTTACTTATTAATAAATCATGTATGCAACATCATCACAGTATAATATGTCAACATATACTTGATTTCTCTTTTGCACTCAGTTTCTACACCAACAAGAGTCATTGTTTATAAAAATTGTATGAAATAAGCTCAATGGTACATTTAAGCCAAATTGCCCTTGTCATTGTATTTAAATAATGAAAAAAGTCTTTCCTATATGGTCTATCTTTTAGGATTCCCTGGCATGTCCAGTTAAAATTATCAAGCAAGTGATACAAAAGACTTCTACCTAAGACTACAGAGCCAGTAGAGAATAGATAATATTGACCTTGATAGACGAGGGGTCTCAGAATAAGGCAGTGTTGTTGTTTTTTTCCTGATAATTCTGCCATTCTGATTTTCCTGATATTCCATTGGATTAGGTGAGGGAGAATCACATGAGCTGGACAATCAGCCCAATGCTACTGTAACAGAAGAGGGCGGGGGGAAGGTAGGAACTGCCAAAATTATATTCATCAATATCCTAAATTATGGAAGAATTGCTGGGATAAAAGGCAGCAAAGAGGCACTGTGGCTTAGTGATAGGGCATGTGTTTTGTAGGGATGGGCATGAACCAGATCATAATTTTGGTTCATGGCAGGTCAACCAGCATGAAATTTCCTTAAACCTTCAAGCAGTTCAAGGAGATTTTTGAATGGATACATTTCCAAGCTGTCTTTGCTCAAACAAAATGTTTACCAAATCTCAGAGCAACAGTGGTTGTTGTTGTTGTTATGTGCGAAGTCGTGTCCGACCCATCGCGACCCCATGGACAATGATCCTCCAGGCCTTCCTGTCCTCTACCATTCCCCGGAGTCCATTTAAGTTTGCTCCTACTGCTTCAGTGACTCCATCCAGCCACCTCATTCTCTGTCGTCCCCTTCTTCTTTTGCCCTCAATCGCTCCCAGCATTAGGCTCTTCTCCAGGGAGTCCTTCCTTCTCATGAGGTGGCCAAAGTATTTGAGTTTCATCTTCAGGATCTGGCCTTCTAAAGAGCAGTCAGGGTTGATCTCCTCTAGGACTGACCGGTTTGTTCGCCTTGCAGTCCAAGGGACTCGCAAGAGTCTTCTCCAGCACCAGAGTTCAAAAGCCTCAATTCTTTGACGCTCGGCCTTCCTTATGGTCCAACTCTCGCAGCCATACATTGCAACTGGGAATACCATAGCCTTGACTAAACGCACTTTTGTTGGCAGGGTGATGTCTCTGCTTTTTAGGATGCTGTCTAGATTTGCCATAGCTTTCCTCCCCAGGAGCAAGCGTCTTTTAATTTCTTTGCTGCAGTCCCCATCTGCAGTGATCTTGGAGCCCAGGAAAATAAAATCTGTCACTATCTCCATTTCTTCCCCATCTATATGCCAGGAATTGAGAGGGCCGGATGCCATGATCTTTGTTTTCTTGATGTTGAGTTTCAAGCCAACTTTTGCACTCTCCTCCTTCACCCGAATCAACAGGCTCTTTAGTTCCTCTTCACTTTCTGCCATTAGAGTGGTATCATCTGCATATCTGAGGTTGTTGATATTTCTCCCTGCAATCTTGATCCCAATTTGTGACTCCTCTAATCCCGCATTTCTCATGATGTGCTCTGCATACAAGTTAAATAGGCAAGGCGACAGTATACAGCCTTGCCGAACTCCTTTCTCAATTTTGAACCAGTCAGTGATTCCATGTTCAGTTCTCACTGTTGCTTCTTGACCTGCATATAAATTTCTCAAGAGACAAATAAGATGCTCTGGTATTCCCATCTCTTTAAGAACTTGCCACAATTTGTTGTGCTCCACACAATCAAAGGCTTTAGCATAGTCAATGAAGCAGAAGTAGACGTTCTTCTGGTACTCCCTAGCTTTCTCCATGATCCAGCGTATGTTGGCAATTTGATCTCTAGTTCCTCTGCCTCTTCGAAATCCTGCCTGTACTTCTGGAAGTTCTCGGTCCACATATTGCTGGAGCCTAGCTTGTAGGATTTTGAGCATAACTTTGCTAGCATGAGAAATTAGTGCAATGGTGCGGTAGTTTGAACATTCTTTGGCATTGCCCTTCTTTGGGATTGGAATGTAAACTGACCTTTTCCAATCCTGTGGCCATTGTTGAGTTTTCCAAATTTGTTGGCATATTGAGTGTAGCACTTTTACTGCATCGTCCTTTAAGATTTTGAATAGTTCAACTGGAATGCTGTCACCACCACTAGCTTTATTATTGCTCAGACTTCCTAAGGCCCATTTGACTTCACATTCCAGGATGTCTGGCTCCAGGTCAGTAACTACCCCACTGTGGTCATCAGGGATGTTAAGCTCGCTCTTGTATAGTTGTTCTGTATAATTTTGCCACCTTTGTTTAATCTCTTCTGCTTCTGTGAGGTCCCTACCATTTTGGTCCCTTATCATACCCAACTTTGCATGAAACGTTCTCTTCATATCTCCAATTTTCTTGAAAAGATCTCTGGTCCTCCCCATTCTATTGTTTTCTTCTATTTGTTTGCACTGTTCATTTAAGAAGGCATTCTTATCTCTTCTAGCTTTTCTCTGGAATTCTGCATTCAGTTGGGTGTATCTTTCTCTTTCTCCCTTGCCTTTCACGTCCCTTCTCTCCTTAGTAAAGCTTCCTCAGACAGCCATTTTGATTTCTTGCATTTCTTTTTCTTTGGGATGGATTTAGTTGCTACCTCTTGTACAATGTTGCGAACCTCCGTCCATAGTTCTTCAGGCACTCTGTCTATCAGATCTAATTCCTTAAATCTATTTGTCACCTCTACTGTGTATTCGTCGGGGATATGATTTAGTTCATACCTGAGTGGCCTAGTGCTTTTCCCTACTTTCTTCAATTTAAGCCTAAATTTTGCAACAAGAAGCTCATGATCTGAACCACAATCAGCTCCTGGTCTTGTTTTTATTGACTGGATAGAACTTTTCCATCTTTGGCTGCAGAGCACATAGTCAATCTGATTTCTGTGTTGACCATCTGGTGATGTCCATGTGTAGAGTCGTCTCTTGGGTTGTTGGAAAAGAGTGTTTGCTATGACCATTGTATTCTCTTGACAAAATTCTACCAGCCTGTGCCCTGCTTCATTTTGTACTCCAAGGCCAAACTTGCCTGTTATCCCGGTTATCTTTTGGCTTCCTACTTTAGCATTCCAATCCCCCATGATGATAAGCACATCATTTTTTGGCGTTGCTTCTAGAAGGTGTTGTAGGGCTTCATAGAACTGATCAACTTCATCCTCTTCAGCAGCAGTGGTTGGGGCATAGACCTGGATCACTGTGATGTTGAATGGTTTGCCTTGGATTCGAACTGAGATCATTCTGTCATTTTGGGGATTGTATCCCAAGACTGCTTTTCGTACTCTCTTATTGATTATGAAAGCTACTCCATTTCTTCTGCGAGATTCTTGTCCACAGTAGTATACCTGATGGTCATCTGAATTAAATTCACCCATTCCTGTCCATTTTAGTTCACTGATTCCTAAAATGTCGATGTTCAGTCTTGTCATTTCTTGTTTGACTACGTCCAGCTTACCTTGATTCATGGATCGGACGTTCCAGGTTCCTATGGAATAAAAATCTTTACAGCATCGGACTGTCTTTTCGCCACCAGTTACTTCCACAACTGAGCGTCCTTTCGGCTTTGTCCCAGTCGCTTCATTCATTCTGGTGCTACTCGTACTAGCCGTCTGCTCATCCCCAGTAGCATATTGGACACCTTCTGACCTGAGGGGCTCATCTTCTGGCGTCATATCGTTATGCCTATTGGAACTGTCCATAGAGTTTTCATGGCAAAGATACTGGAGTGGTTTGCCATTTCCTTCTCCAGTGGATCACCTTTTGTCAGAGCTCTCTGCTATGATCTGTCCGTCTTGGGTGGCCCTGCACGGCATAGCTCATAGCTTCACTGAACTACGCAAGCCCCCTTGCCACAACAAGGCAGCGATCCTTGAAGGGGGGCAACAGTGGTGGAATTCTCCAATTTTGTCCATTTTAAACTAATCATGTCAGTTTCAAAAGGGTTCTGCTCCCTTTGTTAGTATTCCCTTGTGTTCACTTCCCATTTTCTTGGACAGAGCTTTCAAAATCCACCACCCTTGCTTGGATTTGTGACTCTGTGCTTTGAGAGCTGTTATTTAAGCTTTCATTGCCAGTGGCCCTGGGTTCTTCTGAGCATTCTGTGATTCCACTGCTACCACTGAGCACTCTGTATTGTTGAGCTTGCAAAAATACCTCCCTTGATTTGTGCTTGAGTTGGCATTGCCACAATGGTCCTGGGTTCTTCTGGACACTAGTACATTGTAGTAATTCTGTTAGGCTTCCAGCTGTGCCCCCTTGCTTGAATTGGGATCCTGTGCTAAACAGTAGTCCTATTGAGTTAGCTTTGCCACAATGGCACTGGGTTCTGCTGGGCACTAGTATATTGCAATGATTCTGATGGGTTTGCAAAAAAAAAAAAAATGCCTCCCTTCAGTTTCTACTGAGAGATTCTCCAGCTTGACTTTAGTCCAGTTGGGTTGGTAGTACCACAGTAGCACATTGTTGGGCACATTACTCTAGTTTTTTTGGACCTACAAAAATGTCCCCTATCTTGAGTTTCAACTGCAAACATTCTTGAAGATTTTGATTCTGTTCTGTTTGGATGATCACCTTTAAAACCTAAATGGTCTGGAGCCTTCATACCTGCATGACCACCTCCTCCCTTCTGCCCCCAAAGGAGATCGAATGATCAAAACTTGCTCAAGACCCCCAGACCCAAAGAGCTTAAACTGGCTTCAAAGGGCTTGAAATGGTCCTGGCCCCGGCCTGGATGAATGCTCTGACCAGAGACATCAGGACCCTACAAGACCTCGGACAGGTCCACAGGTCCTGTAACAGAGCCATTCCACCAGGTCTATGGTTGAGGTCAGAACAATATTGAATTCTGGCTTCCCTGCTCAAAACACCAGTCAAATTATGTTTACATTACCCCTCTCACTAGAGAAGATGAGATGACTTTAGAATTATTTTAATTATAACTAATTTATGATTTTAATATTATAATAATAATTATGATACATATTTTATTGTTTAGATATATGTTGTTACCTGCTCTGAGTCCTTAGGGAAGGACAGGCTATAGATAAAATGTTATTTTGTGATTATTTCTATTACCCTTGCCTTGCTTTCTTTCTTATTCTCTCCTCATTGGAGGCAATGGCAGATGGAGCACCTCGGGTGAACCATGTAAATCAAATCCTCACCAAACCTGGAGGTCAGGTATAGGAGAGTCAACTGGAGATCTCCTGTGAGTTTGGTTCCTTTAGCATACCAGGGAACTGAACTGTCACTTCAAAAACCTCTCAAACCAAACTAATTTAGCTTTTCAAAGTTTGTGCCACCAAACTAAAATGAACCACATTTTCCCAGTTTGTTCCCTTCCCTAGTTTAGTGTACAGAAGATCCCAGGTTCAGTCCCTAGAATAAACTCCACCTGGGACCATAGCGAGCTGCTGCCAATCTCAGCAGACAGTACTGGTGATTTTGAGGGATCAATGGTCTGATTCCCTATTGGGCAGTTTCATGTGTTCGTGTGTTCAACTCATCTCAGATAACTCAGAAGCCTCACAGGAGCTCCTGGAGTGACAAGACCGCAGTCTACATGAAAATTATTAAATCCAGCTATGCCAAACAGGAACAATCCCAGGAGTGATCATTTTTCTCTTGGGTTCCCCCCACCACCACACCCACACACTTTCTGCCCTTATTTCCCATTATAATTTTCCTCATGATTTTCATTTGGGGGGCCCAATGTACCCAAAACAAGAAAAAAATGTGTGTGGGTGGGGGGGGTGTTATAAAGGTAAAGGTATCCCCTGTGCAAGCACCGAGTCATGTCTGACCCTTGGGGTGACGCCCTCTAGCGTTTTCATGGCAGACTCAATACGGGGTGGTTTGCCAGTGCCTTCCCCAGTCATTACCGTTTACCCCCCAGCAAGCTGGGTACTCATTTACCGACCTCGGAAGGATGGAAGGCTGAGTCAACCTTGAGCCGGCTGCTGGGATCAAACTCCCAGCCTCATGGGCAGAGGTTCAGACTGCATGTCTGGTGCCTTACCACTCTGCGCCACACCATTTTTCTCTTGGGATCCCTCCCCCCCCCCACACACACACACTCACTTTCTGCCCTTATTTCCCATTATAACTTTCCTCATGATTTTCATTTGGGGGCCCCAATGTACCCAAACAAGAAAAAAAAAGTGTGTGTGTGGGTGGGGGTGTTATACATGCCTAATTAAAATTATTACCTTTTTCTTTACTGCACACAGTTTTAACCAGATCACCACATTCACCCAGAATCTTTTTGAGGCCTGAAATACATTATCTAGGATTACCAACTGGTAATCCTACCCCATCTACCCCAACAACCTGTTTCACAGAGCATCCTTCCAGTGACCCTGGAGAGCAACAAGCAAAGAATATGTTTCCTTTAGCATTGATTATTATTATTATCAGCATTTTATTTATATCCCCCCCCCCTGGAGGCTCAAGGCGGGTTACATAAAACAATCCCATTAAAACAATATCATAAAAGCATGAACCCACAACTAATCCTTAACAACATATAGCAGGCCAAGAGTGGCGGCAAGGTTCAATAACCAACCCGATCTCTACCCCCACTATAAGGGAAGTGGAGGGGAGTTGCTGACATACGCAACCACCGCTTCGTGAGGGGGGGGGCAGATCTTCATTGCTGCCCGGCCTCAACCAAAAGCCTGGCAGAAGAGCTCCATCTTGCAGGCCCTGCGGAATGTTGAAAGTTCCGGCAGGGCCCTCAGCTCTTCCAGGAGCTCATTCCACCAGGTTGGGGCCAGGACAAAGAAGGCCCTAGCCCTGGTCGAGACCAGGCAAGCCTCCTTGGGACCGGGAACAACCAGTAGGTTAGCCCCTGCAGAGCTTAAAGCCCTGCAGGGGGGCATAGGGCAAAAGGCAGTCCCTCATATATGCTGGGCTCAGACTGCGGGTGGCCTTGAACGTCAAAACCAGAACCTATGATATCCATAGGTTTACTGCCTCTGAACATGGAGGTTCACTTTAATAATTATAACTATTAGCCAATAATGACCTACCACCCACAAGTCCTGTCTTGAAACCTTGAAGCTTTTAATGGCATAGAAGTAAATAATACCTGGTAAATAATATCCATTAAGCATCTAATAAAGGCATGTTGGCAACACTAATGATTTCCCCATGATATCTGTAGTACATACCATCATATATATGTCCGGATTTATACATAGGCCAACCCTTCAGAGGCACCCCTATTCAAGAATCAAACACTGAGTTATCGGTTCTTGTTACATATAGTACTGTGAGAGTTGTGCTGAGCCTCTGTGTAATATAGCAAGATATAAATTGAAGTAAGTAGATAAACAGGTACAGCAGTTGGAGCTGCTGATTCAGAGTTTGAGTATCATGACTTTCTGATCCCCAGACATCCATGGTGAGTCTCACATTTGACTATGAAGCCTCCAGAGATGCTGTGTGTGTAGAGTGCTTCCATCAGAAGAAGCATCGCAATGAGCGAGGTCAGAGGAGACAACTGTCTATCTCTCAGTCGATTAAGAGCTTGTTCCTGAAATACTAGAGGAGAATAAAAACATATATCACTGGAATCAGCCAGGGACAGGCAATAAAACACACACACAAAAAAGGGGGGTATAATTTATGAGACACAGTAAAAATACCCTGAGAACTAGGTTATGGAGGAGAATTCATTCAACCTCTTATTCAGTAAATTTTCTAAAAATGATAAAATACATTACAGACCTTCCTTCTAGACACAAAAATCAGAGGGGGAATCTATTTCTCCCATTCCTTCAAAGGTTCCTGAGCCTTGGGCCATTTTGCCCATTGTCTTCTTGGAGAAGATGTACACATGTGGACTAGGAGATTAGTTCTGTGTGATTATTTGAAGGTCTTGATCAGGGATAGTCAAACTGCGACCCTCCAGATGTCCGTGGACTACAATTCCCATGAGACCCTGCCAGCGAACTCTGGCTCATGGGAATTGTAGTCCATGGACATCTGGAGGGCCGCAGTTTAACTACCCCTTGCCTTGATCCTTTGGTGAGTGATTAGATGCCCTGTAAAACTGCCTTTCACCTCTGGCCATAATGTTTAGATACCATGAATTTCACATCAGATACATTTGATAATTGACCATATGATGTTCAATGGATGCAGTCACCTGGAGCTAAACATTTAGTTTCTTTGCTTGTTCATCGACCACCTTAAATACCTGTAGAACAGCTTTGCAACTGCACAGTAATGGTAGTGGTAGTGCCTTGTAGGAGCTTTGGCATTTGTGCAGATGATGGGATTGATTCTGCCTGAGGTTCTGGGTCATCAAGTCAGATCATGAGTGGGGAACTATGCCACCCACAAGGTTGTGTGAAAATGTGTATGAATGAAATAAAGTTGTCAATGTGGATTTAAACCAATACACAATTGTAAGACTTTTGTTTGTTTATAATCACTGGTTGACTGGTTCCCTGTTTATTGGTTACCTAGCAATATGCAGAAAGGTGAGAATGAATATGTATGAAACACCACTAGGTGTCCCCAAGCTTCAGCCCCTATGCTCTTTCTGTGTGACCCTCCAACCTGGTTGTTTGCTATCACCCTCAAGGCTGTTTTGCTCAGTCCCACACTGTTCTTCCTGCCTCACCAATTACCATCTTCTGCTGCTCTTCCTGTCCTATTTTTGAAAAAAACAAAAAACAAAAAACCAACACTCACAACAACATTGTTTCTTCTTGGGTGCTTTGTTAGCCGGCAAAGCTCAGCTACCTGTACCACTCGTTTTTCACTCCCCCTCTCCCTGCATTAAGGCTATACATGTAAAACAGATAAATCAGCTCTATGCATGAGTACAAGAGAAGTCTGGCCTGCTTTTGTGGGAAAAGGACAGTAAAAGAGCTGGTATTTTTGCAAAAAAATAAAGGTGTTTTTCTTACTGAACATTTCTAGAGGCTCCACCCATCAAAGCACCTCCAAGTAGCTTTTAAGGCTACTGGTGAGTTTCCTACTGCAGGCAAAAGCATTCTTACTTCCTCAACAAATGTTGGCTGCTGTAATTTTATTCATTGTTTTAATCATCTCCTCCAGAATCCTAATCTTCTCCTCTAAAAGCCCTATCAGTTTACAATTCTGAGAAGTGTAGTCCATCTAATCTTCAGGGAGGAAAACAAACATGGCACACTCCTTGAAGTTGACTGGATGTGGGCCTTGAGTATCCATGTCTTTCAAAGATAGGTTCCTTGATTCTAGAATCTTTATCTTCAGGATAATTAGGGTGATCTTTGGCTCAGCCTCTGTTGAGAAGGAGCCTTTAACTCAGGGTCACAGCCCAGTACAGGGCAAGGCTTGTAATACTTCTATTACCATGCCTAGTACTCACTTGCTCAATCAGGCACAGACACAGACAATAGTTCTTAACAACACAACAAAACACCCACTAGCAGGCTACAAAAACACCTACAAATACTGACCTCCCTCCCTCACACACATACACATCAGCTGCCTGAGTTAGAGGAGCTAAAAGAAGAAAGGGGGGGGGAGCCCTTAATGTGCAGTTGTGTGGGTCTCACTTCAAAAAGTACACGGATAAAATTGAGAGGGTTCAGAGGAGAGCAATAAGAATGGCCTGGGGACCAAGCCCTCTGAGGACAGGCTGAGGGACTTAGGAATGTTCAGCCTGGAGAAGATGCAGTTGAAATGGTTCATGATTTCTGTCTTTAAGTATTTGAAAGGTTGTCACTTAGAGAAGGGAAGGGAATGGTTCCTGTTGGTGGCAGAGGATAGGACCCACAGTAATGGGTTTAAATATTGGCTAGATACTAGGGGGGAAAGTTCACAGTCAGAGTACTTCAGCAGTGGAACTGGCTGCCTAAGGAGATGGTGAGCTCTCCCTCACTGACAGTCTTCAAGCAGCTGCTGGACAAATACTTACCAAGGATGCTTAGGGCTGATCTTGCATTGAGCGGCGGGTTGAACTAGATGGTCTGTATGGCCCCTCCCAACTCTATAATTCTATGACTTCTTGCCTTGCTTGCTTCTACTTCTCCTCTCCCACCAACCCCAGCTTGGAGTCTTCTGATACATCTCTAATTGCACGAGCCAGTAGGTGGCCCCAGGAAAGCTTACGAGATTCTTCTTCCCATATCTTCCTCCAGCTAAATTTCCTCCCCCCCCCCCCAGGCTGCCATTTTGCAGTAATGTGTATGTACAGCCTGCACATAATTTGAAGCCAACTTAATGGCATATTGTTTGCCATTTTTGGAGGGCCCCCAATTTTTAAAGTATTAACATATGCAGATTTAAACCTCAAGGAAGTATGTCTATTAAGAAATATATCGCGTAGTATTCAGTGTAGAACAAACTTTGAAGCCACTAGCACCTTTAAGACCAACAAATTTTTATTCAAGGTATGAGCTTTCATGAATGATTCTTTGTATCTGAAGAAGTGTGCATGCACATGAAATAAAACTTTGAATAAAACTTTGGTCTTAAAGGTTGCTTTTGGGCTCAAAATTTGTTCTGCACCTTCAGACCAACAGAGCTACTCACCTGAATCAATATTCAATGTACTTAGCATTGATAGGTCAAATTTATAATCTTATTTTTAAAAATTTCTTCCTAGTATTATGTATATTGCCCAATACTCCTGGGAACTGTTATGGATAGGGAAGCAGTTTTTTTTTTCCCTTTGCCATTGTCAAAATGAAAATCCCCAGCTAAACTATAGTGGGGTGGATTTGAGAGGAAAAGGGAAGGGTTAGTCTCCTAAACTCTACTTCTCACATTTTTATTTATTCAGGGATTATATTGAAACTCTGCAACTACTGCTCTGCTACAAATTCTGCAAAGATGTCTGCAAAACTGTTTCAAAGAAATGACAAATTGCAGATGAACACCGTGTCTTTAATGACAAATGGACTACTCCTGAGTACTTCTTTGTTTTAAACAAGGATAAAGGAGTTTGCTTGATATGTCATGAAACTCTCAGTATTAAAGATATACAATGTTAAAAAGCACTTTGAATCCTGTCAGAGGAGCTACTCAATATTTCAAAGATAGGTATGAGTGAACAAGATAAAGTCTCTTAAAGAATCAGTCTTTTTGTAGCAAAATAGTTTTAGAAAGGTTGTTGAGGAGAAGCTGCCTACTGTGATGGCCAGCAATCATGTTACTACATTTACTGATAAGCCATTCACTGATGGTGAATTTGTTAAAAAGTTCATGGTTCATGTAAGGGAGGAAATGTGCCCTGATAAGATATCTTCTGTTAGCTGTGTCAGTTCATCTGTATCTACAATCACCAGTCATGTTTAAGAATTAGGATAAGAACTGCATATGTCACAGATTGGCAAGGCAAAAAGTTTTGATTTTTTTTCTTTGCCATTATATGAGAGCAATGACATTATAGACTCACCACTCAACTACTAATTTTTAACAGGGAGGACAGATTCCAACTTCCGAACTACAGAAGAGTTGTGTGCATTCCTGAATCTGGAAAGGCACTACAACTGCAGAGGATATATTCTTAAAGGTGTATAAATCAGTAGAAAATCTTAGTCTGAGTTGGAATAAATTGAAAAGTGTCACAACTGATGGTGCAAGAAATATGGAGGGAAGTGAAACTGGTGTAGTTGCAAGAATCAGTAAAGAGATATTAAAATTAAATGGTACACTTCCCATGCAATTTGACTGCATCATCTATTAGCAACCCTTGTGTAGTAAGATTAAGAACTGAACCTATTGCAGGTAAAATTCCAGGACAGATTCACTGATTATCATAAGCATGGAAAGGAAATAAGAATGTTTCAGAATCCATTTGAAGTAGCATCAGAGGATGCCAGTAACTTTTTTTCATATGGAACTAATTGTTAATCCCTGAGACATTTACAAAGAAAATGGATTTCTACTTTGGTCTCCCTGATATATTTATCAAACTAAAAAAATTTTCTGCAGACATTTTTATTGTCTTTGGCACTACGTATATATGTGAACAAACTTTTTTTCCAAGATCAAAATTATGAAACCCAAATATAGGTCAAGACTTAGACCATTTATGCACTGGATGTTTCATGCCAGGCTGCAGGCTGGAGTTTTAGGCATGGCAGGTTTCCCCACCTCTTCCTGCACCCACACGGGGGAGCATTTGGCCTGGTGAACCTCATCCACCCCCGATTTGTGCTCCTGCATGGGAGCTGGGGCAGTGAAGTTCCCAGTGCAGAAATAACAGAAAATAGCCACAAAAATCACACTGACTTGGTAAACATGTGTAAATAACTTGATAAAAGGATTCCACAGTAAAATATTGTTCCAAAATGGATTCCACTCATGTTGGCTTTTCTTCATTGAACTCTAAATGTTTACTTTTGACCTAAAGAGGTAGGTTAAGAATTTTGTTACATTGTGATTTACGAAGTAGCTTTATTTAGATATTGGTTAGTCTAATATGGCCCCAGTGTACCAGAAGATTGGGGAACTTATACCATTTGAATGCTTGAAAAGTATCCCAATGAACAGCCTTGAGCTGTTCTCAAATAGTGTGCTGTCAGATAATAATTGATTCCCTGTTTGCAACCAGCAAAGCTAGGACAGAGGATATTTGAGCATCCATATTCTATCCCTTCACAGCCATTCATAAATTTGTCAAAATAAAGGAAAAGCCATATTGGGAACTGCATCATTTCCATCTCCCCCATATGTTACACAGCAAACTCTTTAACATGACTCCAGGTTGCCAGAATCCAGCCCAAAGTACTACAGTGTTACTGATGATGGTTTTATATTGTATTTTGCCCTTCCCTGTTTGGCTCAGGGTGGATAACATGAAATATTTAAACAATACCATCAATTACATATATAATTTATAATTTAAATTAAACATTAATCAAATTATGATTAGATTTAGGGTTTAAAATAATTTTAAAGCCATGTCCTCTTTATGGTTTAAAAAGTTACTGATGGGGGTCTGTCAATGCTTAGACAGTTTGTTTGGTTGTATGGAATCTCTGCTGGGAGGTCAGCATCTTCTTAATGTTATTTCCTGACCTCAGCCTTAGGCTTGTCAGAACAGCTCTGTCTTGCAGGCCCTGCAGAGCTGTTTAATCTCATCAGATAGAGTGTTCTACCAGGCTGGGGCCAGGGCCAAAAATTCCCTGATCTTGCTTGAGGCTGGTTTTACTTCTTCGGGGCCAGGGATCCTGAGTAGGTTTGGGTCACTCAACCTCAATACTCTTTGGATGATACAGCAGAAGAGGTCATCCAATAGATATAAAGGTCCCAGAACTATAAAAACTTGCAAAATCTGTTTGATTACAAAGTGTGCATATGTTTGTATATACATGTGTACTCTAGGGATGTACCTTTAGATATTAACTAATCAAAATATGAAAACATATTGCTTTATATACATATAATAACATACAGTTATTATAACAAATGTGACTGGATTTTGCTTTTCACTGACAACACTTGCAGGCTCTGTCAGTTTAGCCAATTCAAAAAGGGATTCTTCAACTGGAGTAAAGACATGGAGTATGAAGGAGATGTACTTAAGGGGTTTCTCCCATCACTGGGTAACTCTGTGCAAAGCTGGCTTACACTGACACATAAAAGTTTCCCATTCCTGCTGTTATCTTTGAGGATTGCCAGGTCTCTCTCTGTGCTCATTCTGCAAGTGAAGATGCATTTTATTTTACAAAATTTATATTCCATTCTCATAAGGGCCACCAAGGTGATTAACAAATAATAAGATCACATTTTAAAGCCATGAAAACCATTACATGGGGGGGGGGGGTTGTCTGTGAATGGGAACCCTTTAGGCTACATGCCTTGGGCAAGAGGTATTTTACCTGAGAATTTCACTGCACAGTAGGGGGGAGATTTTGAAGTGGGAATGAGTTACCCATTAAACTAATCAAAGCATCTAACAGAATAACAGAAGCGTATACAAAGATACATCAATTAAAAAGAGTACACTGCTAATGTAATGCTGAAGGCAACAACCATTCTATCACATCATCTTCAAACCACAGGAAAACTATCATTGTTACATAGTTACATTCATTGTCCATTCCTCAGCCTCCTTTTAAAAAATCTAAGATAAAGAAAAAAGACAAACAAGGGTGTTGGACAGAAATGGGATAGTTGTATCAGTAAAAGAAAGACAAATTGGAATATAAGGATCTGGAGGTGAAAAGGTCTAAAGTATGGAGTCCCTCCAAGCTCACTTGAAAGATTCTTTGGAAGACCTGTGGCCTTCTGCAGATAAAAAAGAAATCGCTCTTTCGGGAAGAAATTTTCACCTCTTAAGAGCTGAGTGGAATACACATCCCACCCTTTTGTTGGCAGAGTTCCCTTTGCCTGCTCAGCAGGTAATTAAGCCTTTTATTCTGAGCCTTGAGGCGTCCTAGATGTTCATCAAAGAATCAACCCCAGGCTAGCTGGCTTTCTAGACAGTGAGAGGAATGAGACTGGGGTGCTCCCTGAACAGCTTTCAATAAAGTTTGTTTTGAGTTTCCTTTAGAGTCTCTTTTATTTCCATTCAGCAACTGATATATTTGTGTACTGACCAATGCATTTTGCATTTGGCAATGCTTAGTGGATCTCTTATTGGCTGTACTGCAGTAATATTTGTTCACTGTAGTAGCACTTAGGGCCACCTGTCTGTGTACTGTGTCTTTAAACACAAACATTATTTATACTAAATTTCCTCAAAACATTCTAGGAACTATAATTTGGTATCTAGACAATTCTAGAGATTCTTAGGGCCTCCCCTCCCTCAAGTAAAGTTCTCAGTTTCCCCAGAGAGGAACAGGTGATTATTGAACCAATTTAAGATTGTGATATTCTGTAAATATAGTAGGGTGTTGTTGTTAATTTCGAAGTCATGTCCAACCCATCATGACTCCATGAACAATGATCCTCCAGGCCTTCCTGTCCTTTACCATTCCCCGGAGTCCATTTAAGTTCACACCGACTGCTTCAGTGGACTTCGGGGAATGGTAGAGGACAGGAAGGTCTGGAATAGGGAATGAGCAACCAACAACTTGGTAGTTAGTTCAATGACTGGAATATGTACCACATAGCCAATGTTTATATTATTGCTTAGCAGGTAGCGACTGTTCCAGTAACAACACGAACCCAGTTTGGGCAAATAAATTGGCCGCAGCAGTTTATTAACATGGACCCCTCCCAAAACGGAGGGTTGGCCCAATGCCAGTAAGGGAGCCTGACCCCCATCAGCCATCTGGCTGCCTGACATGAACCGCAGCACTCAGGCTCCACACGTCACTTCCTGCCGGGAGGATGGGACAGCTTCCACCGTGGAATCTCCTAGGAAGCGACTGTAAAGGGACCCAACGGGCGACTGCCTCCATTGGTGTCCTCTGGCCACTTGGCCCTGGACCCCTGGCCTCCCAGCCGGGTAGGTCGTGCCTGGTTAATGGCTGGTCTCATTAGTGAGACCCCCTACCTCAGTGAATCCCATGTGCAGATGGGTTCCCCACCAACAGGCTCCCTACCTGGCATAACCCACAGCTGAGACAAAGAAAACATTAACCAAACAACAGGGGAGGAATGGGAGTGTAGCTGTCCAGATGGGGTAGAAGCAATGAAAGGGCAGGCTCCCTCGTGTCCAGCTTATTTAAGGCCGGCCGCCCTGCCCCTCTCTAGCGAGCCAGGATGCAGCCTGATGACGCAGCTGGGTCCACGCCGCTCCTGGTGCCCCCGCAGCATCAACAGCGGCCACGCTTAGCTGCGGCCGCTATTTATTATTGCTAATTCTAAACAATTTAAGCTGCCTTTCTATCCAGCTTAAAGTCCTGAAACAATAAACATATACACATTTCTTTGTGCATGTAAACAGCTAAAATAAAACCTATAAACGTAGGAAAATAAAGGCGGGTCAGTGAGAGTCAGCAAGGCACACCAAACTCTGATTACATTCCCCAGTGGGCTCTTTGATCAAGCAATGCTAACCAGCTGAGGATCCCTGGCCCCAAAGATATATGGCTGGCCTCAGCCAGAGCCAGGGCCTTTTCAGCCCTGGCTCCTGCCTGGTGGAACTAAGCTCCTGAGAAAGATCAAAGAGCTATCGGAACTCAGAGTTCTGCAGGGTCTATAAGACGGAGGTCTTCCACAAGGCCCATGGTTGAGGCCAGCTAGACATATAGATATACTGCTAGATAACATCTAAAACAAATCCCAGGCCTCTCTCCTGCCCCCTCTGCTCTCTTTTCTTCCTCCACCTCCCTTCTAATAGGCTATAACTAACCTGAGGCATTCAGGAACTCTGCAACTGTGTTAAAGTGTGGTTTTGTACAATTTTTAATCCTAGTTTTGTTGATGAATCATTGTTTTATTGAGTTTTATACTATGTAAAATACCCCAAGATGGGTAACTGATTGGACAGTACATAAATAATTAAATAAATAAATAAATAAATAAATAAATACATAAATACATAAATACATAAATACATAAATACATAAATACATAAATAAATACACGAAAAAAACAGAAACGTTTTTATCAACTGGTAAAAAAGAAAATTGAATCCCTGGGAAGAGAATTTGATGCCATTAACAAGAAGGTATTTTCTCAGGTTTATGTTTTTTTCCATACTGGCTACATTTCCAGTTATGAGAATTGAGGATCCTTTCTTACCCATGTAGTCCCTGACTCATGAGCCAAATGTTCAGCCTATGGCCAAAATAACATCAAGGGGAAAAGGATATCTGTTTCTAATATTGTCACTTTCACTTCATCCTTCTAAACACAAAAGCAAATTTATTTATTTATTTATTTAGATTTCTATACCGCCCATTTCTTTGCAGCTCTGGGCAGTGATGACCGTTATTGCTATTGAATTGCACTTTTTTATTATTCTGTTTTGTTCTGAACTAGGCCTTTCTAATCAAGTCTTTAAGGGAGATCTGACTTCCTATATAGTTCATAGAAAACCTTTAACCATCACAGGAGATAAGCTCTTATAAAGCACTCTATTGCACATCTTCAGTACAGATTATTAAGGAAAATTACACATAGGGATGCATACAAACAAGAAAAATGTGGTTTGGATCATGGAATGCCCTCTTCGCAAAGCTTTTAGCCACCTCATGAACTGGTTTGGTTCATGAACTGGCTTGGTTCATGAGGTGATAGAATAGCCCACAATGGATTAGAGACACCAAACTCACAGGGAATATTCAGCTGCCATTCCTCCAAGTGTAGCTATGATTAGATTTATGGGGTCCAAATTATGGTTACCCAAAAAAGGTGCCTCCAGAAATGTGCTTTCTGGCAACATGACTGCCTGTCATTCCACAGAAAGTACTTCCCTGGGGGCACTTTCTTGGAGGGAAGGTGCAACTCAGATCCCTATATCAAATCCTTACCAAATTTGGAGTGCCAATAGAGGTGAATTAGCTGGAGATGCCTTGTGGGTTTGGTGTCTGTAACGTGAACAGCATCTGTTCTATACACTCCACAGTGGTCATTTTGACAAATACAGGTTCAGGATGTGTGGGAGTGTATGGAGTGGATATTGTGCAAGCTAGAGACACCAAAACTTAGAGGGCTTGCAGAGGAGCATTCAGGGAAGGTTCTCTGCAAGCTTGGTGTCTCTAGCTTGCATGGATTCATTCTAAGCACTCCTGAACCTACATTTATCAAAATGACCAAGCTTTAGGAATGTATAGAATGGATCATGTACAAGCTAGAGACATCAGAGCCACAGGGAATCTCCACCGGATGTTCCTCTACATGCCCTCCAAGTTGTTGCTTTGAAGTTATGTAAATATTTGATTTAGTAAAGACAGTCTATCTGGAAATGTCTCTGCTCACAAAGACCCTGTGCTGGCACCATGCCGTTGTGGCGGGGCACGATGCCTCGCCATTTCCCACGTATGCACGGGAGCGGGGCATGCTGGGTTGCTCCGGCGTAGCGCACGTGCACTTTACGCTGGGGCCAGGAGGGCTGGATCGCTGCTGGCCAAGGTAAGTGAAGCAGCGAGGTGGGGGAGGTGGGGAGAGTCCAGGCCCCCTCCACACACACTGGTGGGGCCAGGGGGTCGCCCCTGCCAGCTCCGTGGCTCCACAGAGTCCGCAGGGGCATGCGGTGTCCCTTAAGGGAGACCGTAGGGTTGGGGTTGGGCGGGCCGACAGGCCTAGTGCTGGCAATTATGCACAGCGCCGGCACGCCGCAGCCCCTGCTTACCCAGGAAACTATGGAAGATCCCGCATTTGCTTAACGCAGGCCTTCCGTAGCCCTGGTCCGGGAGGCACCTGTGCTGGTGGCAGCAGCGAGCATTATCAAGGATTTTCCCCGAAGGGCTGCTGCCGCCAACACGGGCAGTATGGCCTGTACATAATGGGCCAAACTGGCACCAACCTTGACAAATAGCTTGACATTTTATGGAAAGTTTGTCTTAAGTGGCCAATTCAACTTCACTTTTAAAAAGAATCTGGGTGAAAACAGTACTCAGGTTTTAGTTATAAAATATACATGAGGTACCATCAAATTGTGACTGGCATGCATATTTAAATGGCCAAGTTTCCGTAATAATAAATACAGCAAGCCCAAAACCCCATCAGAAAATACGTATTCACTCTTCACCGCTGGCAGCACCACTTGTCTATCTCATTAATTTTTTATTTAATAACTTGATTACAGGCTAAGGCTACATTCCTGCCTTGTGGCTATTCATAATACAACAAACAACTTTGATTCATACTGTGTGACTCAGGGTTGTTTTAGACTATGCACCATGTACATTCCACAGGGAGTCATAGCCAATCACAACTCCATAATGGCTGAACGAGTTTGACATATGAATGTCACATTCACACTTTACATTTTAAGTGTAAATTTAAAATACCTTTACAATTTTTGGCCCACCATCATGGGATCTGCAGTTTCAGATGTACCATTTTAGAAATCATGAATTCTAGCAAGAAGCATCCATGACCTTCTTCTTGTGGGATGCAAGATTTTTTTTTTAAGTCTCTGAGCTTAAAACTGTGGTAATTGAAAACATTCTCATGCCCTCATTCATTGCCCTTTGCGTACTGGAAACAACTGAGCAGACACAGGCATCAACTTACACCAGGAAATTAAAACCAGATAAGAGGCAAGATTCTTACTTGCGGCCCTGTGGAGTTTGATCTTTCACC
Organism: Paroedura picta; assembly: GCF_049243985.1. Classification (NCBI taxonomy): domain Eukaryota; kingdom Metazoa; phylum Chordata; class Lepidosauria; order Squamata; family Gekkonidae; genus Paroedura; species Paroedura picta. The sequence goes on along the minus strand of NC_135372.1, from coordinate 95,382,530 downwards.
AAGCATTCATATTACAGAGGAGATGATGAGATCTCATGTTATTGCTCATAACAAAGAACCGCAAAAGGTCATGAGCTGTCTAATACAGAGCAGTTGATCTGTATATGCCTCTGGGATGCTCCTAGATTGACTTACTGCAGCACCATGTTTGTCAAGATACCTGGAAATTTAACAGCATTTGCCAACCTGTTCGGAATGCAAAAGACTCTATAGATTTGACAAACTCTAAAGATTCTATCATCATGACTTTTCCTGGGTACATCCACTACCAATTCTTGTACAGTTTCTGTGCAAGTCACTCTAGCTTCCATGCAAACAACACTTTGAACTGAATAGTAAGCCCTGTTACTGAAAGGGAACAAAAATGTAAGTGCCCTAAATACTCACGTATAAGCCTAGTTTTTCAGCACCTTTTTTCACACTGAAAAGACCCTCCTCGGCTTATATGCGGATATATACGGTAATTGAAAAAAGCCTGCTCCAGCCAGCCAATTGTTGCTCTGGCAGCTTGTAGGACATCAACAGTTTGACTAAGGGACTCTGATCTTTTTTCCCTTTTGCCTTCACTTCTTCCTCTTCTTAATTACTTCTTCCAAACTATTCTTTTGGTTTCTGTGGGTGAAAAGCGGGGTACAAAAAACAGCAGCCATTCATCCTCTTGACTTTTCTGTATTTGTTGGGGGGGGGGTGCTGGATGGGAGAGCCTGTGATGGTGGAGCATTTCCCACCCTCGTCTTATATGCGAGTCAATACGTTTGCTCAGATTTTGTGGTAAAACTAGGGGCTTTGGTTTATATGCGAGTATATACGGTACTACTGATTTTAAAAAATCTTTTAAACTAAATTTCATGTCAGTAGAAATTTTGAAATGTTCCATACTGTTTGACAATGAACGTAGAACATCAAACATGTGCCTACCACCCCTTGACCTGGGCTACCTCTTTCGATCTTAAAAGTTTAAAAGGTGTTTAAAGGCTATAGCAACATCAGCACTACAGCCCAGCTGGGGCATGGTCAGTCCCTCTCTCCCTCCTTTGCCACTACTGCAGCTTCACATGGAACAGGGAGGGTTAGTTAAAATTAAATTTTAATCTCATATTTTTTTAAGGGTATGATTTTCGGGTGCTGATAGTCCACAACTCTCAAACATGTCCTTGAAATAGGCTCCTAGAACAGTATCAACATCCATAAGATTTCAGTTTAAGGTAAATCATGTTCTTCCCAAAATCCTGAAATGAAATTAAAATATATATTTGGAAGTGTTTACCTGGAAGGTAGGTACTCATACAGTTGTCTTCTCTGAGGCCAAAGTTTACTCCCAGACAGCCTGATGATGGGAGCATTCCTAAGGAGATCTGTTTAGAAGTCTCATTTTATTAAATGTGGAATGTGTTCTCAAGAAACAACATTAATCTTAGAACAGAATTGATCACTACATAATTTATCGTAGAACATAATTGATCTCTATAGTAAATACAATTAATCTTACAACAACATTGATCTCTGTATACTGTAGCAAATAAGTTTTGTGTTAAGTGTATGGTATCTTGGAGGCAATATACATTTAACCATGAGTATGAAAGGCCTCTTTATCAAATGTCAGGCCATGAGACTGGTATGAAGTATCTATTCAAGTGCCAGGTCTAGCTCTAAAAAACATTTCTGCTGTTTGTCCTGCTTCTGAGATTTTCTGTGTCTCAAAATCTGCCAAATCTTTTATCACAAAATACCTTGGTGAAAACTCATAGCATTGTATCAAGTCTCTGAGACCTGATAAGTAAAACCAAGGCTTCACATCTTTAGTTTAGTTTTTCTAAAGCTCATTTTACTTTTGGGTTGATTCTGATTGACTCAGATTAGAGCATTCTTGATTTACTGACTAGATGTAATGTGTTTCTGTATGGCCTTGGTGTATCATTTTATTCAGCTGTTCAGCTCAGAATGAGCACAGCCCAATAGAAAGTTCTTCTGTGCAACTCCTATTGACATAAACAGGATCGGCAACATAACCAGGGGGTATTCCACATTACACAATAAAAACTTTTGTAAAATGCAACCCGCTTACTGTATTTTAAAATATTTGTGGTTATGCATGTTTGAATACAACGTTACTAGGAGTTCTGAATCACACAAAATCTAATGTGTCGTTTCCACTTAGCCCCTCCCAATACTCTCTCCAGAGTCATTCTCTGCGATGCCCATCTGGTGTTGCTGCATACTCATCTCTTTTTCTTAACAACAGGCCTCATCCAAGGCTTTTCCAGTCTTGCCTTCTGCATACATGATACAGCAAACCATTCCCATCCACTCCCTCCCATCCCACCCATGATTATTCTTGGCAGACTGGTAGGCAGATCTTCTTAAGCCCTCCCCCTTCAGACAAAAGCCCAAGACTGCAACCACCTGTGTTGAGCGGAGGGGCCCCTGAATGCAGGCTGCGGCTAGAAGTGAGTAAACTCCACCCTGCTGTCCTCCATCTTTATTTCATTAATTAACCCAAAAAAGTGCATTCTGGAAGTTATAGTCTCCAGAACACCTGATGTGAATGATGGCCAATGTTTAAATTTGGAGTCTATAATTACCTTAATGACTACTTTGCTGTTTAGTTCCTGAACTACTGGAACAGAAGACAAAGTTTTAAAAGATCCTCCCCCAAGCCATAAGAAGTTTGCTCCGGCTCACTTTGCAATACATAACTAGGGCCACCAGGTCCCTACTAGCCTCCAGCAGGGGAACATGCTTGAATAAATACAGGCAGATTTGCTGACATTTCCCTCCTGTTGGAAGAACTCAGAGCAGCACCTTCCCCCCTTTGGAAGTGAGAAAAATAATGGGACAGATTTGCATAACTCTCATTGGGAAGGGGGAGGCAGTAACCCTTTCCTGCCCTTGCCCATTCCATTTTTGAAAGCATGCGATCTTCCAAAGAAAAAATAGAACATGTGTCATGGGCGTACAAGCAGAAGGCAAAGGAAATTTAGTGGCAGATTGGCAAACTGTGTCATTATATCCAAAGAGCTCAATATTATGCTCTATGAGAACACTTAAGTAACACAGGCGATCTGTCCTCTTGAGGTCAGTTGTGGCTCCCAAAAACGTTGGGGAAACAATGCAGAAATTGGTATCAAGTTCCATAATAGTGATAAACTGTCATTCCCCAAATCCCCCTCTCAGAAGGCCTGTTACGTGCCTTTGCAGTAACATAGCTACTATGAGCTCCCTCACAGACTATCCTCGGAAGGCATAACTGTTTTCACACACGCTTATCAGTCATAGATTCATATGGGTAGCTGTGTTGGTCTGAAGTAGCACAACAAAATCAGAGTCCAGTAGAATCTTTAAGACCAACAAAGATGTATTCAAGGTGTGAGCTTAAAAGTGCAAGCACTCTTCCTCAGACTAAGAACTCCCTACATGGCAGTGGGAATATATAGCAAAAATTAATTCTGTTAAATTAGTAAACTGTGTCACAAATACAGCCATATGATATTTCTTTGTCAAAACAGCCAATCAATCCCCTGGAATTTAGTTGTAGTTTACAAAAACATAGGAGAAATAAAACTCTGTCAGTAATCAAAGACTCCCACCCCACCATTTGCTGTTTGCCCCATCTGTCACCATACAAATGTGAAACAGTCCTGTAAGGGAATTGCTGGCAATTATCTCAATCCAGGATCAGGGAGTTAAACTCAAAATTCCATTGCATTACCATTACCTTACAGTCACATTATCACAAATAAAATAAATTGTAGGAATATGGCTACACGAGTTGAACAAAGTTAGCATGAATAGTGAGATTAAACAACCTATGTCCTTGTTGAGTCCAGGGTATGTCATACTTTTGAGTGTTGTAAACTTGCATTTCTGCAATCTCCCTTTCTAGCCTGTTCTTGAAGTTCCTTTGTAATAAAACAGCTACTTTCAGGGCCCTTATTAAATGTCCTGCATGATATTCAAAGCTCATTCCTTGAAAGGATAGACTAGGGGTTATCCCATTACTATTTGCATACAGAGGTATATGGGTGGAGTTGGAAACCATGCTAGAGTTCTGCATCACAAAAGGAGCGTCCTCGGTGGCATGGCATCGGAAAAGTCAATGAAAAGTGAGTTTCAGAAGCCTCGGTGCAAACACACTGAAGGCACTCCAGGCAGTGGTTTCAATGTATAACGAAAAACCCGTGCTGAGTTTTGTGGGACAAAACTAATCATATGTGCAGAGTTGAGATATAAGACGTCATTTTTAGCGGTCTTTTTGCAACTTCGGCCCAGATCACAAGCCCAGGTGGTCAGCCAGTCCAAATGAACAACAGTATGTGGAGCTAACAAAATCATGCGGCAGTTTAAAGCCTAAAAAACCTTATTGTGGCATATGCTTTCATGAGCCAGAGGCCACTCTTTACAGATGACAGATTAAACCCAGGGAAACAGATGAGCTACATCTGCTGAAGCCAGGTCCTGTAATACTAAACAAGAGATTAATTAGACAGTGAGTTTTCAGCATCCTCCATAGTTCTATATTCCTTTCTCGTGGCTATTTCCTCTTTCCTCACCTTTGTAGGGTGTCTACACAAATATCTTCCTCTAGATGCAGCATTATTTTTCTTCTCATCAGTTTGACTGCAGTACTGTGAGATGTTGATTGAGTTATTGAAGCACTTAAATACTGAACCACATATTGAATATGGGTTGAGCACATCTTTGCAGGCAGACAGCTCCCAAACATTCATTAATCCCCACTAGCCATACTAATATATCTGTGATATGACCAGAATTCTTTTTTTCCATGCTAAAAATATTTTTAAAAAGCAAATGCAATAGAACAATTCAAAATAGCATCACATATAAACTTAGTAAACACTTAAAATCCTAACACAGTCAATATAAAGTCTGAAAAAAGACTATTTAAAGGACAATGGGATGAAAGCAGGATGATTTGATAAAACTAATAAAGTGCCACTGAAGGGAATCTAAGAGGCCTAGAAAAATCACTCATATGAATACTTTGTTCTTTAATATGCAAGCATGAACTTTATTATCTTGGTAAATATAACAAGAATAAAACAACTCAGAACTTCCCAACTCTATTATCAGAAGTGCAACTTAGACTCTTTCTGCACTGGTTGGATATTGTATCAAATAGGAAAATCTAAAGCACATCGAAAGGGCACCACCATGTGTGGAATGGTAGTGACTAAAAAACAGAACAGTACCATACAACTTGGTACCAAAAACCATACATACTTGGCACCAGGTGAGCTCTATGCAGAGATGGAGATTTCAAGCTTGAGTACCACAAGAGAAAAACCTCTGTCTCTGTAAAAGACTATAAGTAACAAACCTGAATCATGTCCAGTAGTTACTCATACAAGTGATCTGCTGTTATGGGTGCATGGGGTAGCTGAAAAATGAACCCAGGCTCCTGTACTTGATAAATGTTCAAGCAGAGATGAACTCACCAACAGGCTTTCTTGGGAGACAGATTTGGGACATCATGACAAATGTCAGTCATACTGAATGTCTACCATTTTCTGCCTTAGGCAGAAAAATGCCTAATTTTCTAGGAAGCCACTCTATGTATGCCCATCCATGTGATCTCACAGCATCAGTTGAATAGGTGCCACACAAAAAACTCATAATACAGGGTACTGCAGATTTTTCCTGATAGATCACCTGGGACACAAATGTAAGACAATGTTACTGACACAATCCAGATGCAACTGCTGACAGTTTTATCTTAGTTTTTTTCTATTTAACTGTCGAATAACATGCCCTTAATTATCTGTCAAGTCTAGCTTCACTTTGGGCAGGCAGTATCTGTCAAATCTCTCTGTGCAATATGAAGGATGTCAACCTGTCAGAGTGCCTGATCACACCTCTTGACAGTAGCTGAAGGCACAAGGATCAAACCTGCAATTCAAGCAGTGGCACAATATCACAGCCACAGATTTCACACAGACTAAACTGAGATCAGCCCTTGAGCTTAAAAGATTTTGTGGAACACTACAGGGAGCTCTGAATTGGACAACAGGTCTATTTACTGTGTCAGCAAAACACCCAGAATACAAATTGGATGGAAAGAACCATAGATATGCAAGGGACAATGGTCTAGGGTTGTTAGTATTTTTGTACAGGCAGTCAAGTGCCTAAAAATTTGCTGAAGATCATCCATTTTATTCTCCTGCACTATACAAGGAGACATTTTCATACCTGAAGTATTCCATTTGTAGTACCATAAGACTGGAGGGTAGTTTCTGCCACTGTCCTTATAATGAATAAGATCCATAAAGTAGATGTTTGCCAGTCCAAATTTAGCTGTTCAGTGTGTAAAATTCAGTTATTTGGCCTTCTTTGAAGCTGGGGGAAGGGGTGGGATGGAGACTTTATAACCATCAGGTCTCCTAGTTCCTTAGAAAGGCAAACATTGGCACCTAGAGGCTATAAAAGCACCTGCTCCATATCATGAGTTTTCATGGTACAGTTGTTCTCTCTATGATGGCAGGTGAATGCCACACAGAAAAGTACAATGAAAGAAGTAGATGAACTTTCTGCACCAGCTGAGATTGAATAGAACATCTCTTAGACTGGGTGAGCTCTGGGCATTACTATTATCTGCTGCTCATTGGTAATAGAAATTATACAATTTATACAAATTCTGGGATCATTCTAGGTGACAAAAAAGATGTATTATCCACATATCCTGATAGGAAGGCACCAGACTCTATGCATGAGTTAAACAGGGGTTTAGAATTGCACAACTTGTTAAACCACATTCCCTGCTTTAAAATGGGCTTCTTAACAATGCTGCCCAGCTGGGCTTGTGAGTATTTGGGTAGTTCCACCCTGGCTCAGTGCTCAACAATGGATAAGGATGAGTTTGGCTGTCTTGAAAGCCTCAGGGTGCTCTCCAGTCTGACTTAATAACAAAACTCAAAGGCACACTAATCCTGCCATCTCCAGTCCTAAAGGTCACATCTATTTAATCAGCTCTACCCCATAACTTGTTTGTGCCATTCAGCATAATGATATGAAATGCAACTGTTCTAGATTAGCCAGAACAGTTAGCCAGAATGGTAAATCTCTACCATTGTTGAACAAATTATAATTATTTGTGATAAAAGGATGGTTCTTTTCTACTATCTCAGCACATGCTAATATGTAGAAAATATATTGATCCTCAGTCATTTTGACTATAGTACATACTTGAAGTTCATTTAACATTCTCAGCCACTGTTTACAGTTGGGAAATGTGAAAAATGCATTTCCCCTACCATTTCACTGCTTGCTTATGGGGGAAATGAGGATTTCAATCCACTTTAGTGATTTTTAACTGGCAGTCATAATTGTTCCCAAGAAACACAAATTACAAACTCGTGCTCTTGTGTAAATTGTGCAAGGACTGCAACAACTCCAGTTTAATAATGGGTAAAAAGGTAACATTTTGTGTCTGCTAGGATCAGAAGTGGGGGCAGGGTACTTTAATGAGTATATGTAGGTTTTTCAACTCAGTCACAGTCCTGAATTTCATTGTGGCAATTAATAGAAAATCAGCAATGTTAAATTCTTACGCTGTTGCTTTGTGTCTAACAAGCTTTTCAGAATTCTGTGAACTTTGTCAAAATCCGAGATTTTAAAGTGTGGTAAATTGGGGCACGATGCAGAGCAAAAAAAAAACTTGGTCAAAACAGCAAAAACTACTAGGATTGACATATTCCATGAGGGTTCTGAATAGAGTTTGAGGACCATGAGGGTGGTAAGAAGGCTTTGGCCAAATTTACTATCAGCAGGTGGAAATATTTATTTTCTATTGAATTCCAATATATTAAAACAGAACCCAAGGGATCACCTATTTCAAATCAAAATGTGAACAGAACATCACAATACACACAAACTGCAAACTTCCTTTCCATGCAGAGCCCAAGAATCTTTACATAAAGGAGAGAACACTAACACTAGCAGTCCTTTCACTTTTCATTTAATTGTCTAGGTCCTGTGATCAAAGTGGTTTGGCAGAAATGTCTAATCGATGATGATGATGATGATGCAATTTTATTTATAGCCCGCCCTTCTCCTATGGCTCCCTCACACATACACATCTAATTGTAACTTTTAATTAGACAGGTCTGTGTTGTTCACATCTGGATGCACTGTAAACAGGATTAACCACAAACACACTTTTTTGCATTGTTCTCAGAGGCAGAGGTGTATTTTATCAATTTTCAGGGAAAGGGAGAGTGTCTTAACATGTTTTGTTGGTATTATAGGAGCTGGCTGCCTGTTGGCTGTGTTGATCTAACTGAGCAGTCCCACCCTCCCTTGCAGAGTTTCTGGATTACTCCATGCAGGTCATTTAGTAGTAATGTCACAAGAGTTCTTAATAACTTAGTTCAAATATTGTCCTACTCAAAGTGTTCAGCTATATTATTCAGCAGGGCATTTTGCCCTAAAGAACTTCAGTTCAGAATGAAAATGAGATTTTTGCACATCTGCAGTCTGTGCATCCAAAGCCAGCTGCTCTGTAGGCTAATGCATCAAAATTCTTTAATCTTAAATCCCTTACTCTCTCTCGTTGGTCACGGTGAAGCTACACGAGTTACTAAGCCAACTACTTTGCAAATGCATTAAGGGAAGTCTCAATGATATTCTCATTGATTACTGTGAATTATGAGACCAGAACATCCTACCAAACAACCTTTTGTTTGGGGACTATGTCCTTTGGGGTTCATGTTTTCAGTTGTCTCTTTTCTTTTGAGGAGAGTGTTGCTTAAATTTCCAGGTAGTTCTCTGCCATGACTGGTATTAGGAGCTACAACCGCCAGGGAGCAGTATGATCAGGTTATGCCCATCACAACATCAGGCCACGTGTCTTCATGTTACTAGTCAAGATAGATGTGTAAAAAAAATCCCAGACATTTTCTTCTGAACTCTTACTGGAAAATCTCCATATCTCTAAAACCAAATTTGAACCAGGGGAGTTCATCTGTCATCAGTAGATTTAGCCCCTGCAGTTTCAGATTGCTAGAATTTATAATCCCCCTACAGCAGGCTTTCTCAACCAGAGTCTCATGAAACCGTGGGTTTCTTGACGGCCCTGAAAGGGTTTCCCGAATAGATGGGATTTAATTAATTTTTATATATTTTTAAAATTTGTTAAACATTTATGGTGAGATGACCATATATGGCTGTCGACTCACCGATGCACCCCTTCCCAAAAAGGCCAATGATGGGTCTGGAGGGTCCCTGGGTGGGCATGTACAGTTATGCTTCCCAACCATAATTGTGCCACTTCTGGGGTTTCTTAAAGCCAGAAGAATGTTTCAGGGGTTTCTCAATGGTAAAAAAAGGCTGACCTTCAGGATAAAGGCAGCTTTGAGATTCTTCATGACTCTGGATTATGGCTTGTTTCTCTGAAGGCAGTAGAGGGCAAGCATACTTTTTACCAGCTTTGGCAAAACAGCAAATTGTAGCCACTAATCTCAGAAAAGGATTTGCCTTGATTGCTGCAATGCATTCTGTATGGGGTTGTCCTTAAGGACAACTCACAAGTTTCAGTTAGTGTGGAGAGAGAGACAAGAGATGAACCACTTGGAACATACAGCTGTAATTTTGGCACATCTGCATGGGTTCCCTACTTGTTTCTAGGCAAGATTCAAAGTGCTGATGAATGAACCTTTAAAGGAGTCATTTAAATTCTGGTTTGTGAGCCATTTCATGGTCATCCCTAGTGTTCTTTCTGTCTGTCTGTCTGCTGTTCTACATCATTGGTCCCCAACCTTTTTTCGGCTGGGGAAAGGCAGACGACGGCCACGCCCACACAGCGTGCATGCGTGCCCGCACATAGCGCATGCGCGGCCGGGCTGCGCATGTGCACATGTGCGTTGCGTGGCCGAAATCACGCATGCGCTGCACTTTCATGCATGCGCGCAAGTGCCGCACATGCACGATTTCGGCCTCACAGTGCGCATGTGCACATGCGCGGCCGGGCCGCACATGCGCGATGTGCAGCGTGGCCCTGATTCCCTCTCCCCCCCTCCCGCAGTAAGAAGCTTCCCACGCCGCAAGCTTGCGGCCCGGGAAGTTTTTTACAGCAGGGGGCGGGGAGAGGGAACCACGGCCTGGTGCCCTGGCCTTCGCGGCCCGGCACCAGGCTATGGACCGCAGGTTGGGGACCACTTTAAATTTGCATTGTTTTGAATCTGGGCTCTCCTCTGTGGTAGAGAACCCATGATTGGCTACAGGTGGTCATGTGACAAACTTGCCTAAATGAGAAGTCCCTAATTTCCCCCAACTTCTGTCAGTCTTGGATTTTTTTTTGTGTGCCTTCTTCATTCCCCTCCCCCCCCCTCCAAAAAAAGAAAGGATTTTTTCCTCCCTCCTCTGACTTCTTGGATCCTCTCCTCCACTTCAAGAAAACAAAGCAAGAGTCTCCATTTGCCTCTCCCCCATCTTCTGAGCCTCCCTAACCACGTGCAGAACACTTTCCTGTTTCAATGGGGAGGGGGGAGAGAGGAAGACTCGAGTTCAAAGCGATCTGAATTCAACAGGATTGACAATGGAATAAACAAAGTAAGTGCAGACTCTGCCCTAGTTTAACCCATATGCTGCTGTTTGGTTTCTTCATTCCAGGATACATGGACAAATAAGTGTGCACATGTGAACACACTTCCAGCAAAATTCTTATCCGAAATCCTAGCATGTTTTGACCTGTTTTGCATGAATAATCCCTATCAGTAACTTCTCAAAATCTTTGCAGAGCTGTCACAAATTTACTTTCATTCACTGGAAGTGCATTTGTTGGTGAGCCTTCTAAGGGCACAAAGAGAGCAAATGAAGACTGCTTTTGAGTTTTCCTCAGTGCTGATTTAAATTAAACATGTGTTCCTTCATTCCAGCAGTTGGAGATTTCAGTACGATTTACATTTCTAATAAGAAATTGTATATAATAAGCAAAAGCTGAATATGTCCTCTCACCTTTGAGGCAATGGCTGGTGGGTCTTTTATATAAGCTCATTTCTTAATAACAGATTTCCTTCATCTCAGTTACTTCAACATTTTCCTTGAATGCCTCCAAATCAGATTTGTAAAGCAAATATGAGTTCTTGTTATTAAACATGTGATTAAGCAATTGGAAAATGCTTTCATTTTTTATCATTCCAGATTATGGGTATTTATATCACTTGCATATACATTTTCATTAATTGAGGAGCTGGTGTTTATGGAGGTTGGTTTAGTTTTTTGTTTTTCCCCTTAATTTCTTAATTTATTCTGTTGCGCTTCCCAAATACATGGTTAGACTTTCTGTCACAAGTGTAAAATGTTGTGTTCTGTTTTGTAGTTATCAGTAGATTCAACTTTGATTTGCAATTCTATCACTAATTCGAGAGATAATGAGTACTGCATATATTAAACAATGTCATATCTAGCATTGCACACTATTTCATAACTGAAAATTAATCTTCACTCTTTTCAGCTAATGGTCTCATAATGATGTAAGAACCATTTAAACAAGGAAGTTACAGTCTGAGGTGCCAATCATGAGACTGTATCTGCTCCTTTATCTGTTCTGGGCCAACGTTCTTTACCTCACTGTCATCTGGGACAATGTACTGAATGAGCTTTGCCATTGTGCAGTAACTGCTTTAGTGGAGCTTCATTTCCTCTTCCCTTGCATCTACACAACAAACAGTAGACAGAATTGATTCTTCTTCATAATCATAGGTTAAGTAATTAATGATGGGTGGGTCTATGACTACCATAAGACTGTAAGAATATGTGCATGTACCAACATGCACATAGGCCAACATGAACACCAAATGGCACCTTTAAAAAAAGTATAAATGACTGACTGGTTTGCTCACTCTATTATTTATTTATTTAGATTTTATACCACCCTTCCATATGGTTCTGGGCGTATGCAGAGTGGTACCCAACAATGATAAACAGTCTAGGAGTTCCACTGTGCTCCCAGGGCCTTTCTTCTTAGCATACTGCCCTCTTTGTCCAGTTCTTTCTCATCCTAAAGTCAATACTCTCAGTAATCCAGTGGGCAGGTCATGGAAGAAGTTCTCTCCTGGCTTCTTCAATTAATAATTCAGTCCCTCCCCCACTCATCTCTCTCAGTCCTTTGTGTCCTCCACTCATCCATTTGTCATGTACCCCTTTTCATCTCATGAATACAGAATACCTTATTTTACTTATAAAATTAAAACAATTCTTGGCAGGGACTTGAAAGAACTAAACAAAAATGCTGCTTTTCAGTAAGTGTAAATGACCTTGGAAATGACCAGACAGACCCTTTGAGCAAACAGGAAACTTAGGTTCATGTACCCCTTGCAAAATACTCCCTATTTATACATTTTTAATCTTTAATAACTATATTCATTTGCTCTGTGGCAAGTCATGTAATTATGGAATCCCTTAAAAGCTAAAGTGGTATTATTATTATTATTATTATTATTATTATTATTATTATTATTATTATTATTATTATTATTATTATTATTATTTCGATTTATTTCCCGCCACTCCCAAATGGCTCGCGGCGGGTTACAATGTCTTAAAAAACCCATTAAAACTCCCATTAAAAGACTTTAAAATGTCACAACATGGCAGCACAATAATAAGATCCCCTTCCTACCCCCATTCCTAAAAAAATGATAGATGTCACAGGAAGCCAGTTTTTGTTTTTTATCAAGAAACTTTTAGCTGCTGTGTCTTCAAAGGCAAACACTGAAGGAGGATAACAAGGTATATTCCTCAAGAACAAATAAATCTGGCAATTCCATTTCTATTTTTTCCAACTCTTTTCTTCAAATCACAATCTGTTTGAATATGATGGTACTTGGCTGTCTTTCCAATAACATATTATTTCAGGACAAACGCTTACCCTCATTCCCCTTAGGAACCAGTTAAATGCAGAGGAACTCCATGTATTCCAGAACTGAGCCATGAAACGGATCCTTCTAACAGGTGTTCCTTTAGAAAGGCCTCCTAAGCTTTTAGAAATAAGGGGAGTGGGAGCAATTGACTTTAATCACACACAAAAAGCATATTCATTTTCACAGCAGGATGGCAAGCTGCCTGGTCCAAAAAGCAAAATGCTACTGGGGATGCCTGCATTTTCACAGTCATGGTTATAGCATGGCCAAATGAAAAGCAAAACCCACCCTTTCCCCAACTTGCGATTTCTTAATCTAGTTTGGAATATTTTATTACCCCTGACTCTCTTCCACTTTCATTTGCTTCTCTCTTCCTACCGTCCTTTGCTTGCCAGTTAAATTATGCACCTAACTCCTTTGTTTGCACTGGTGGCGGGTCCACCTTCTGGTGTGTATAGTTTTCCACATGACTCCCTTGCTGTTTCTAAACAATATAATGTAATACAGCAACATTCAGCATAGCTTGGATCACTGAGCACAGAACTTGCAGGGAGGACCAGATGCTTTCTTGCCTATTTTTGCTGCTGCTTGGCTAAGAAATTAACCTGCTTTTGCAGGAAGGAGAAAACCTAGTTCTCTCATCTACTGATTGGCTTTAGTGTGTTGCTATGGAACTGCCCATTTATCTTTACAATGAGCCTGGTACAATCACACAATTCTTCATGAGATTTTGACACATACACATACCTCTGCTATGTACACCCTAGATTGTAATAGTTCTTTACTTTTTGACAGCCCAGCACACGGGCTTAGAGACCTTACAGGAATGGATGCAAACAGAAAATTAGCAGACTAACATGAAGTTTGCTAATCTTTTTCCCCAGATGTTTTAGCATCATTGGAGCAGGTAGCACAGACTGTAGCAGAATAGTTCTGCTCCTTTCCAGAAGATGTTGATGTGGGGAGTGCATGACTATCTTATCACATCTGTGCAGGCTCCTGGCAAGGTGTGTTCTCCATCTGCCATCTTCTATCAATAACTCCTTTCCATCAATGAAAATGAAGCTGAAAACAACTGACTTTTACAACTGAAGGTGGTTCATCAGTTAAGGACTCTGATATCTGTGCCATGTTTCAACCAAAATTATGCCCTGTTCACAGAGGCAGAACATGCTGATTTTTTAATAACATGCAGGATATAGCATAATGAATAAAAAAAATCAGATCTGATGTGAATTTAAGATGAAAATACAGAGCCATGCAAGTCATAGATACAACATGAAAATCAGAACTTCTTTCTGCATTGAATCTTTTGGATGATTGCTAAGGGCTATTTCTGTGCTAAGACAATATGATTTGAATTCAACCAGCTTTTAGAAAAGTGAAAAAGAGATGGAAGTGTCTCCTTTATCTATCAGAGAAGCTATGTTGGGGTTCATGGGGCAAACATTGATTGTAAAGCGTTTTTTATATATTTTATATTTTGTGATTTTTACTGATATATATCTGTACACCGCCCGTGGCGCCGCAGGCGCCACGGACTATATAAAGGAGTAAGGGGTGGTGGGGAGGAGTTAGGGCGGGACCGGTCCAGGATAAAAACTCGGAGGCGTCCAATCAGGAGCCGCGAAGCGGCTCCTGATTGGGCCCCTCCGAGTGCCACTCAAGGGCCAAGTGGCCAATTGGGAGGTGCGCATAGCGCACCTCCCTATTGGCCACTTGGCCCGCCCTGGACTGGCCGCCCACATCCGCCATTTCCCCACTTGCCGCTGAGCTGGAAAGCCGCCGCCGCCACGCGAGGCCCGGGGGACACCCGGCAGCCTCGCTCCCTTACCCAGCCTGGCCATCGCCCCCAACAGCCGCTGCCGATGCCACGCGAGGCTCGGGGGACGCCCGGCAGCCTCGCTCCCTTCCCCAGCCTGGCCATCGCCCCCAACAGCCGCCGCCACCGCCTTGCAATGTCCGGGAGACGCCCGGCAGCCTCGCTCCCTTCCCCAGCCTAGCCATCGCCCCCAACAGCCGCCGCCGCCGCCGCCGCCGCCGCGCGAGGCCCGGGAGACACCCGGCAGCCTCACTCCCTTCGCAAGGTCGCCAATCGCCCACAAAAGCCGCTGCCGCCGCCGGGAGACGCCCGCCAGCCGCAGGGAGAAGCCCAACCGCCGCCACACCCTGCAATGACTCTTCACCGATCTGGAGCTCCACGACCTTGATGCCAGCTGCCTGGTGAGTGAGCTGGGGCCAGCAGTGCTCCGCGCGGCTGCCAGGCGCTCCCTGCGGCGACAGGCTAGCGCCCATTGTATTCAGACATACAATGGGCTTTTTTACTAGTATTTCATAAACCATCATGAGATGGCTGGGCTGGAAGTGGTGGTCTATAAATCAATTGATGGATGGATGGATGGGATGGATGGATGGGATGAATGGATGGATGGGATGGATGGGATGGATGGATGGATGGATGGATGGATGGATGGATGGATGGGATGGATGGATGGATGGATGGATGGATGGATGGGATGGATGGGATGGATGGATGGATGGATGGATGGATGGGATGGATGGGATGTATGTATGTATGTATGTATGTATGTATGGATGGATGGATGGATGGGATGGATGGATGGATGGATGGATGGATGGATGGATGGATGGATGGATGGATGGGATGGATGGATGGATGGATGGATGGATGGATGGATGGATGGATGGATGGATGGATGGGATGGATGGATGGATGGATGGATGGATGGGATGGATGGGATGGATGGATGGATGGATGGGATGGATGGATGGATGGGATGGATGGGATGATGGATGGATGGATGGATGGGATTTGCATTTGCAAAGTTATTGTTTCCCTTATGCATGAGATTTAATAAGCAATCATTAGAAACCAAAGCAATTTTCCCATCAATCTACAATATAGAGCAGTATAATAAAGGTACAGAGTTCAGTTTCCACCAGCAATGTATTATTAATCCAGATTTCACATCCATATTTTAATTAATGTCAGCTAGGCCTATCAGCTTCAATAAGGAACAGGAAGCGATTCTGGTTTCACCCCAAAACTTTAAATCTACTAGTTTTACCTATAAATTAATTGAAGTCAGCATGTTTAGAAAAATATAACTCTGTTTAAGGTCACATTATCACTTGATACTAATTTTCATTAAACTTGATGGGTCTTAGAAGCAGACCTGCATAGGACGGGCTGCATGCCAGTGAATGTTTGCTTTCCTTTCGGGTGTTGCTATAGATACATGTTTATAAAATGAATGTATGAGGGATGTAATGTTAACCTTATTGATATGGCTCAATCTTTGTCTACTATAAACTGCAGGAATGGAACCTGCCCAGGTGGATTATATTTCTCATATGTGACCTGTTGATGGGAAAATGGATAGACAAGTATCTGGCAAAAGACTACCCCCCCCCCCGGGCCTCAGTAAAATTTTCAAGCATTAACCCGGTGATAAAAAGGTTGGGGACCACTGCATTACATGACATATGTTAACTAGTACTATATACACAGGCAGAGACCACTCTTATTAACAGACAACTTCCTGCTATTAATAAAAATGAACATTAGGATCATTGAGAACCATGGTCTAGACCAGGGGTAGTCAAACTGTGGCCCTCCAGATGTCCATGGACTACAATTCCCAAGAGCCCCCTGCCAGCGAATGCTGGCAGGGGGCTCCTGGGAATTGTAGTCCATGGACATCTGGAGGGCCGCAGTTTGACTACCCCTGGTCTAGACTGTGGATTTGTTGCTCTTATAGCTTTAAGCAGGACAGCTCCCTTGCTGTTTATTGCCCCATCAACAGGATATTCCTGCTTTCTTCAATAATTTTAAATTAAATCCATCTCATTTAAGTGACGCAAGAAGCAACCTCATCTTCCAAGCTTCCCATTAGCAGTGGCATGACTTGGCCTCTAAAAATGAATGTTAATTATGGACAAGCAAGGCAGAAAATCGCCTTAGCCATTAGGATGGTCTTCTTGCACCTATCTGCAGGGCAGGAACAGCCTCTAATCTGCAAATGGGAAGAGAAAGTTAGCTCCATGAAAGGGGCAGATTTGAACCAGTCCAGAGAGAGAAAAGCCGTCATAAGGTTGTATGCCTTAGGACTTGCAGAGCGTTAATATTGCTTTGGGAGATAGATGCTTTGAGGGAATAAACCTGGATTGGACTGGACTGCCCCTTTAACTTCCTGGGAACATTCATGGTAAACTGCTGTCCCAGACAGCTACTGGCAACGAGAAAGATGAGCCTAGTGTGTCATGTTGTGCCCCACTCCATGCCATCATCATTCTGAATAAACTACAAGCTGAAACAGACTCCAGAGGGCCTCAGTAGCTTTGGCTCTCTCACCTCCCCACTCCCTTTCCTCCATCCTGCTGGTTCCTTAGCCAGCCTGTTGCCTGTTCCAAGGAAAATGCAGATTTGTCCTTACTATCTGCAGTGTGTTTGTTGTGTCCTTGATGCTTTAGCACTTTCTGTGTGCCTTGTGTAAAACTGTACTTTCATTTTATCCTGACTGCCGCTTTGAAGATAAAAGCCTTTCAGTTGTGAAAAGTGTAAATGGTGGGAGTTCAAAAAGCAAAGGGAGGATGAGAATGAAACCTATAACTAGCCTTTGTATGTAAACACTGTTCTTAGCAATAGATCCTTTTCCTTATCATGATATTCCAAATGTACCCCCTCTTGAGCTGAGGAATGTCAGCATAGTGAGGGTTGTATTGTCGCCATCTTGCTGTTTTATTTCGAATTTTTGTATTTTGTATGTTGTACTTGTCGGCAAGAGGGCATAGCTTGCTGTTTTATGGGGTTTGATGATCTTATTATTATGCTGTAAACTGCCATGAGTTGGCTGGTCCAGGATTGGCGGTATAGAAACCCAATAAATAAATAAATATTGTGATCCTCTCTGCAGCTTATTGGGGTCCACACAAGAGGTAGCCTTCATTCATGTTAGATCTGGGCTGCGCAAACCATTTATTTATTTAAACATTTACATCCCACCTTTCCCTTATGTCCTTTAAATCCCACGTTTTTTTCACAACGGGGAACTGAAAAGTAGGTTACCTCATTGGCCTTTCCTTCATTTTATATTCAAAACAATCTTGAGTTAGGCCCTTGATTGGCTCAAGATCACCCAGACTGATTATGCAATGCAGCAGCCACACCGGGCTGCTGTCGGGTCTTACACCCCACCACTTCCTACATATGTACGGGGGAGAGAATTCCTGGGTATGCAGACTGCCTCAGCATAGCATGTAAGATTGCACAATGCTTGGGTTGGGAGAGCCCGGTGCACTACACAGCGGCAGTGGGGGGATCTGGGGGATCGTGGGCATGGT
Organism: Paroedura picta; assembly: GCF_049243985.1. Lineage (NCBI taxonomy): Eukaryota > Metazoa > Chordata > Lepidosauria > Squamata > Gekkonidae > Paroedura > Paroedura picta. Next base: position 95,364,291 of record NC_135372.1, on the reverse strand, counting down.
GCCCCCACCGCACAATGGCAGGGGAGCAGCATGCCACTCTCCCACCAAGAAGGGGGTGGGGAAATGCCCCATCCAGCTCCAGGGCTCCACAGAGCTGACAGGAATGTCATCATAGGGACATTGTAGGGACATTGTAGATTGGAGATGCACTGGGCCAGCCCAGTCCCTTATGTAGGAGGGCCACGGATGGCACCTGCAACATTGTGGGTTTTCACATTTGCATATTGTGGGCCATCTGGGGTGCTATGCCAGGCCAGGATGGTGGCAGTGTCATGCATGATCGGGGATTATCTCCACTGCCCTGCTTCCGCGACCCTGGAATACCCACTCCATGCATAATCGGTCCCTGTGAGCTTTCAAGGTAAGTCAGGATTGAAACCTGTATGTCCTACATCCCAGTCTGACACTCTAAACACATCCAGTCACAGCCAGTTTATGGTGAGGTTCAGAGTTGGTTTGCCATTGTCCAGCTCTGGGCAGCAACCTTAGACTTCCTTGGTGGTCTCCCTTCCAAAGCCAACTCTGCTTAGCTTCCAAGATCTGATGAAGTCAGACTAGTCTGGGCACCTGGCAGATAAGAAATATGCTATTTTTCTACTGAGAAAGACTCATGCAAAAACAACATTCTGGCTGGCACACTTTAATGACATTCCTGATACGCACAGTGTTTAACATGTGAGTGAAGTCATCAAGCCTTGTACAGGCTTTCCTAAGGGCTGAGCTTCTCCGATCTTTATGCTCAGTAGCCAAACTGTTCAGATGTATTTCCTTCCTTTGTAATTATTTTTCCTTCTCTCTCTCTTCCCCCCCCCCTTGTTTATTTGTGTGTTGATGTATCTATTGATTTATAGATTGCCACCAGCTGTGCTTCGTTCCTAGTTATGCTTGCTTGGCTCAGCTTTGACTGCAAAGAGCAAAGTGGATTCAATCAGCCATGACCTCACCCAATGTCTAAAGAGACCTGCTCGATAGCATTCAGCTCCTTGTTGAACCAGTGAAGAAGCATGAAAACTCTGTCTGATCCAGCAGCTATCTGCAGAATAAAAAATAGTATTGAATGCCAAGCTCAGAAGACTGAACCTTCCCATTATCTATTTGTACATTTTATATGTATCTGGAGGGCTACTGAGGGGAGGCTGAGCATTCCTTGGGCTATTATGCATTTACAAGTTTTCACCAAAGTCAGTATGCTTGTCAGTCTACGCTTGTCAGTCCAGGGCCATGGGACCAATTGTTGCCCCTCCCCATCACGGACTGAGCCCATCCCAACACCCCTTACTGTTTTATTAAGAGGGAAAAGATTATATGATTCTATGACAGTATCACTTTCTGCATTGTATAACATATCATGCCTAATATGCTATGTTTTATTCCAGATTTTTGTAATCCTAGCTCTACTGCATTACTTATTAGATGTCCCATTCTATTAATCACTAGGTAACCATCCGGTGAGAAAGGCAGACTACAAAGTGAAATAAATAAGGCTAAAGACATGTGATGTTGTGCTCCTCCCCGCCTCCCCACCCCCGAGCACTGGAGATGGTAATAACAATTTCTACAAATGAAGTTGTTGTTTTTTCCTACCACTGTATCTATGTGCTTTACCTGATGAATTTTTGCTGTCAAAGACACAGGAGCCCTGCCAGAAAACAATCAGTGATACTAACACTCTTCTGTTGAAATTGTGATTTTATCGTAAATTGCAAGCTGCATCCTTGAATGCTCAAAAAACAAGGGTCTGCTTTCTGTCAAACGCTTGAAATGGTTCTAAAATGGAATGAAAATATATTATGCATGTGTATTCTTGCAGTGATTGCCCATTGGTGTCCACATCTCCCTTCTTTGCCCACTCATAAAAGAAATGTTAACTACTTTAAAACTATGAACTAATTCTTAGTAGTAGAGCCAGCCTTGCAAATGTTGCTTGAAAAAACTAAGAACATTAATGCTAGCTGAGTATTCTAAACAGGGTCACAAATACTTCTGGCATGTTCACGCTGCTGTTTGGGAATAGGAATTCAATCTGTTAAATCCTGAATACACACCCATGTGATAAATACTGATTAATGCCATCTGTTTATAGATGCAAAGACAGCATGCTAGCTTGCAATACAGCTGATTGTAAATGGTTCACAACCTGCCCACAATGGACTTAGGGTTATATGGTCCAAGTAACCCAGAAATTTATGAGTGGGCACTGTCACAAACCGTAGGCTGGTCCAAGTGACCAGAAGAGACCCCTTCTTAGAGAACAGCTCCATACACAGGTAGTGCAAAGGAATCAGTCTTTATTGAAAGGATCCATAAGGTGAAGCAGGACAGGAACATTGACAGAGACAAGCACAGATGCCCCCACGGGCCTATATATATATGGGATTAGTTTAATCGGGAGAAATGGTTCCCATAGAGGAGGCCTTTGATCTAAAAAGCAAGAATCCAGGAGACATTCGGTCTGCTTTCCCTGCCATTCCTGGCAGTAAATTTTCAACCCCTACTATTTGAACCAAGGCTGAGAATAGATAAGGGCGAGCTCTTTGCAGCGGGGGTCATAAACCATGGGATGAAGGAGGAGAGGGAAAGCACAGAAAAACAACAGGAATGTGCGGTTTATGGAGGGGTGAAGGACTCACAGGCCTGTTGAACCTCTAAGTTAACACTCATGACAGGCACAAGCAGCTCCTACCTGGCTGCTGCAGAGGCACCCATTGCAAAGTAACAGTGTGTGGAATTCATGACAATGCAAATGAATCTGATGTTTGGCTAAAGAGCAAATAGGCATTGCAAACAAGGTAAGACAGTTTTTCAAAACGGTTAATTTGTGAAAATAGGATTATCTCTAAAAAATAATACAGTCATGCTATCACGTTTTCTTCTTGGCATACATGGGGCTTATCCTCTAATTTCACTGTGTCCAAGGCTCCTGCTTCCCTGCCTCATCTGCTCAGAGCTCTACCAGCAGCAGACTTCCATGGCCCATGGCAGAGTGATTTAATAGAGATGAGCCTACATTTGCATAAATGTTATTAAGAAGTTGCCAGAACCCATTCATCTTTGTAAACTTCAGCCATCCGCATCCTGTTTGTCAACCGACAACCTCATAATTCTTGCAGTCCATTTCCAATTTTAGAAATGGATTTCAGGTATAATTCGGAGCACCACTGAAATGTACCTTATGACGTTTAAATACCTGGTGCAGTTACAAAAGCCCAGGATACAGATGAAAGCCTATTGCCCTATCTGATTGAGGATGGCACTGAGATGTTCAGTGAATGCAGAGAATAGATAGAACTATAGAAAGGTGAGCACTCCTCCTGTGTCGCTTTCGTGTCCTTGATCCGGGATAGAAAGAGGCTTCTCAAGCAAGACTAAGCTACAGGCTCTTGCAGAAAATGCTCATTTTCTGACTTTCAAGAAAAGCTTTGATAACAGAAGCTGAAGTTGACGTGCTTCAAAATTCCTTTGGTATTTAAATTGTTCTTTGATTTATAAGGTTTCATGGAAATCCCCACAAAAGGTGTTCATTGGTTTCAAGTCCAAGAAAATTGTATCTCTATTGGTTGGACTAAACAACTTTATTTTGATCCTATATTACTCAAACTGGACCCAGAGAAGGGGAAATTGACTTGCAGGCGTGTCTAATGGGGTGAAAGGAGGACACTGAAACTTGGATGGCTTAAACATGGCCACAACTTTTATTTTGACACACAAGTTGGCAATAAAATAGGCACGTTTGAAGAGAGCCTAACCCAGCGATATTAACCGCAATCTTCTGGCTCAGCGCTCATTGATGCCCCCTGTCTCCCTCCTCGGGAGGCAGGTCATCCCTAAGCACTGAGCCCCCCACCGGGGAAGTGTTCCAACCTAATATGCCAGAGAGAGGCGCAGACCTCTTCTGACACATAGGCCACTTGGCTCAGCGAACATCCAGCCTTCCCTTCCGGGTTAGCCTAGCCCGCTCCAAGCCGCCTCACACTTGAGGCCCCACTTATCAAGTCCAATGCCCTCATCAAACTACTCTAAGAGGCTCCTTCACCATGCCATTTCTGCCCCAAAAGCTGTGACAAATCTTTAAATGAAGTGAACAATTAGCAGAATAACGAAACAACCAACTACAGAGCGGGTGGGTGGGTTCCAGTCACTCGCTGCTCAGCCTTGCTAGGAGAGAAAGAGGGCGGGGCCCACACTCCCTGCACCTTGGCGTGCACTCGGGCATCTCCCGAGGCCATGCACGCCTTGCCTCTCTCTCCCCTACCCTCCCCAGTGCTGAGGACACTCAGCGTCCCCTTCCACCCCACCCCGCCGCCTCATCAATAGAGCCCCCAGACTCATTTAACGTCAAAAAGGGGCACCAGATAGGAATTATGTAGGATCTGGGCGTATACCGGAGTGGATTTCAGTAAAGGTAACCCAAAACCTAAGTATGAAGGAAGCAAGATAAAGTTATTGTAAAAACAAACATGCAGCTTTATTGTATATACAAAATGAAATTAAAAGAATATAATGTAAAGAAACCATGTGAAACATCTTAGAATTGTTTTTCTAAGCATGCAAACACACACACACTCCAAAAAGAGCATGCACCTGTAAAATGGAGAAGAGTAAAAAATTGAAAGTTTTAAGGAAGGGCCATACAACCATAAATCCAGGGGTTGATATCTGGAGAGGTCCAGGGGTAGACACAGTGAAGGTTCAAGGAGCAGAGCATAGAGGAGGAAAAGGGGGACTGCAAAGCAGTTGCACAGGTGTCCAGACAGTGGGAGAACCTGGCACACTTTCCACGGACTTGGGATGATCTTTTTATGGGGAAAGATCCCATAGCTAGATACCTGAACCCACTCCCCCAGGAACATGATCGATCCAAGATATGAAGCTTGAATATGACAGGGCAGTTTGAAGGTAACTGCTGTCAAAATCTGTCAAGAACATTAGTAGGAAATATCTGATATTCCAAGATGGAGCAATTGTGGGATGCTTTTTGGGGCCCCCAATAAGGAGTATAAAGATCTAAATAACTAATGGCATTCCTGTGCTTCTGCTTTGCCCATTATGCAGGGGGGGGGGATAGCACACATTTGGGGTGGAATGGCGGCGACTAAAATTACCGATAGATAACACATGGAGCCAGCTGTAACCGGCCGCAGATTCGGTGCATGCTGCCGAAAAAGCCACAAACGTGGAAGAAAACGCAGCTTCCGGGTGACCGGGGCGCAACCAGAAGCAGCGCCAGGGTCGCCGTGTGCATAATTGGTTACTCTGGGTTTTGCTGCCATTGCATGCCGTCCCGTGCATAAGTGGTTTTCTTCGCTTCTTCCCCCTCCACGTTTTCCATGTGACCCGAAATCGCCGTTTCGGCGGCCGTGCATAATGTTCTGGTTCCTGCTTGAAGTGATTACAATTAAATAGTGTACTTTCATACTACTACAAAAGGAGCCACAACTTGACATGTCTGAGATAACATCAATTTGCACTGGGATTCAAACAGAGAGATGCAGGACTTTCCTCATATAGTATGCTGGTGCAACAGCTGCGTCTACACAAACTGTCCACTGCAACCATCACAGCAACACAGATATATAGGAAATATCACATGGCACTTGGTGTGTAATTGTGGAGCTCAGAAATATTTAATAGTTTTGCTTTCCCTGATTTAAAACAGAAACATATGTTGATTATATGCTTTGAGTAATTGCAATTATAATAATAATACCTGTAAAACAAAACCACCTAAAAATTCACCAGCATTAAATGATCCACAAAGACCCTTCATCATCACTCTAATTCTGGGGCTCCTACAATGTAAAACAGTGAATTGGAGCAATGACCTTCCTTAATCAGCTACTCAGTCCCAGAGCAGCTTCCTCAGTTAATCCTCTTCTATTGTCTCAGGCAATACCCAGGGTGGGGTGGGGGGGGGGAATCATAGTAGCAAATAGCAGTACTTTGAACTCCTTTATTACAGCTCATATTGTAATAATGTAAATGAGCAACTATTGGGGAGTCTATTTATAGATCCCTGCTCCATTCATTTTACTCAAGAAAGGCAACAATGTTAAGGAATTCTGAGAAACATTGTGTACCCCAATGAAATATAATGAATTCTCAAGGCTTTTTAGATGAGATATTTTGATAACATTGTTTTAATTTTGTTACTATCCATAAAAGTAAGTTACTGGAAAAGATTGGCAGAAAAAAATAACTTTGTTAGAAGCAAATCTTGGAATGCGAGAAGGCCTGGTGTTAATTCTGTGCTGGGAGGCAGACATGTCTCTATCCACAGATTTCCAAGTCCTCCAATTTATCTAGCAGACTAGCCTCAAAGCCCATTCCTAAGAACGGGCCCTGAAAGGGTTCCGTCCCCTGGCCCCTGGCCAGGCAGCTTAAGGTGGCTTTGGGCTGCAGCTCGCAGCCAAATCAAGTGGGGCAGGCGGAGGCTGGGCAGCTTGTTAACAGGGTCGAGACAGAGCTCCTTAGCAGGCAGTCAGCAGGCAAGGAGGCCCTCGTTAGCAAGCCCTCCACCATGGCACCTTGCCCAGGGCCCTCTCACCTGCTGCTGGCGTCTGAGAGCAAAGAGGCTAGAGTCCAGGGCCGGAGGGTGGGAGCCGTAGGGACAGGGCCAAGCAGGACAAAGCTGACTGCACCATGATTGGCCCTATTCCAACTTGGACAGCAGGACATGTCCTACCCCCCCTAGGCTGTTTCAGAAATATATAGAGGAACAACAATGGATAAGGATGAGCCAGACACTCAAAACCAGCCGCAATGCAGGCCATTTTGAGGGCCATTTCTATACGTGTTCTAATTCAAGAGGGCTGTGCTGCTGCCTTCAATGTGTCAAAGCATTTTTCTTACAGTTTTAACTCTGGACTTTCTTTTTAACCCTTTTCCTGTTATTATTTTTTTCATACACACCAAACACCCCACTGTTATCTCTGTCTCTCTCTCTCTGTCTCTCTCTCTGTCTCTCTCTCTCTCTCTCTCTGTCTCTCTCTCTCTCTCTCATGGGTCTCCCTGCAGCCCATGTGGGTTATCATTTATTTCTTTTTCCATGTCTGCAGCCCAATTCTCAGCAATCTTCTCTTTGTCTTTCCGCACTACTACAGTCATTTCTTTCAACCCTCTCTCTCTTCCTCTTGGTTTCTTTTTACCTTGTGTCTCCATTCCCACCCCCCAGATGAGTCTTCTGCTTCAGTTCTCCTTCTGTTTTCTGTACATGGAGAAAGAAACCACATCTGCTCATCTTTGGCCTTGAACATCCCATGCTTTAGGTTAACATCAGTCAGTTGTCACTCAATAACACGTCCTCTCTAAACCCTGTCACCATCATCCTGTTTAGTAGCAACAGCACAGGAAGCTTTCACTCTTCTATCAGTTCATACTACTAAAGTAGTTTCAAATCCATCTGGGACTTGAAACTATGGACTGTGGCTAGTGGGATCCAACAGGCTGGGAAAATTGACACCAGCTCCACTGTCAGGTTCTGGGTGCTACTCTAGTAAAAATGGATATAATTTCTAATTATTTTCAACAACAAAAAAACAACCCACACCTGTCTTATATAATCCATTCAAGCTATTCAGCCTATTTTTTAAAAATTAGGGAAAATATGCAGGCTAAAATTTGACATAAAAATGGCCACCTATTTAATGTGAACTTTGACAGATACATCAGGAACTATCACATGCACTAACATAACACATTTGTTACTTTTCCCTTTCAGTAATCATAGCTTTCTAGTGACACAAAGAATATGTAATTTGGTTAATAACTGCCATAGATGTAACAAAAATTGCTCAGAGAAGCCAGGAATAATAGGCCTGTTTAAAGTGTAATTGTTATTTATGGCCTTTGTCATAAAAATCTGTATATATTTGAAAATAACTATATTCCCAAAGGTTTTTCATTAAGGAAATTTGAAAGTATGTGGTTCCCCCTCAAAAAAAACATATCTTCAGAGTAGTATGGTATGGTTCATACTTTGTCAGTAGGTCATGCAAAACATTATGAAGAAAACTGTTCTTTCGGTAAAACTAAAATTAATATTCTGTCATCAGCATGAGAAACGGCTGGAAAATTGGAACAGATGAAAGGACAGTAGTCTCCACATGCCACTGGACACTGCTGTCTATGGATTTAGCAGCTGCATTGCCTGGTTTCCTGAGAAATATGCACCTATATGTGTAGGATCCCTGGAGCAGTAGATACCCATATATAGGTTGTGGCCTGTTTTCTGCTGTTGTCTACTGTAATCTTCAAATAATCGAAGGGTTGTCATATAGAAGATGGATCAGAGTTGTTTTCTGTTGCCCCAGAAGGTTGGACCAGAACCAATGGGTTGAAATTAGTTCAAAATGTTCAGCTAAACATCCGGAAGAAGTTCCTGATCGTTAGATTGGTTCCTAGTGGAACAGGCTTCCTCAGGATGTGGTGGGCTCTTTAAGCAGATGATAGATTGACTGAAATGCTGATTTTATAAACTTAGGCAGGTTGTGAGTGGGTGGGCAGGAAGGGATGTGTCAGTGTTTGTCTCTTGTGGCCCTTCCTTGCATACCCAGGGAATTGCTGAGCACTACTGTGGGATGGTAGGTGAATTTCCTCCAAGCAAGTCTGGATTCTGGAGATTTTTGGTGGAGGGATCACTTGGTCATGAAATTGGGGTCACCATGGGTAAGCAGATGGTTGTGGGTAAGCAGATTGTTGTGAGTTCCTGCATTGTGCAGGGGTTGGACTAGATAATCCTGGAGGTCCCTTCCAATTCTATGATTCTGTATGCAAACCATCTAGTTGTCTGATTCACAATGCAATCCTAAAAATCCTCCTAAACTCATTACACTAAATTAGCTTCAAAGACTGTAACTGCACGGACACTATAAACATAAAAGCTACCACATGAATGTGCTAATAGTAGGTACATGGCAAATTTACTAACAAATATCTCCTTAACTCATTTAATGTTACATACAGGGTCACCATATGTCAACTGCGACATGATTGCACTTTCCACCACCCCCAATGACTACTTCCTGGAGCTTTCCATTAGCTCCAAGGTAAAGTGAAGACTGAAGCCATCAATATTAACAGAGCAGCACAAAACTATTAGATGTGACCTGCCTCATAATAGCAACATTACACAGTTCAGCACAGTTTACTACTCTTGTGGGTATAGGAACCTGCAACACCTTTTGCATGGACACACTTTGACAACCACCATGCACGCATTTTTTTCCCCTTTGCATGTTGATGAAGTATTATTCGTTCATCTTATTAGCAAGGAAATGCTCCTTCCACTGCAGTAGCCATGTCTCATGGGTGGGTACTGTCTTTCATTGATGGACTAGATTAATATCCAAACACAATAAATGGCCTGATGTCCTTTTTCAAAACTTGTGAGATTCCACAGTAACTAATCAATCATTGCATGACCTGCTATGACCCCTGATGCTTCAACAAGAACTAATTTATTAGTCTTTCCTAGGAGTTCTGCCTGTTCCAAAAGTGAACTTGACATAATTCACATTTGTTCATTTGCTTCATTTATACCTATGACCGACCAACTGAATGGAAGACTGACTGGTGCCAAAGGAAACATGGCTTAAACAGATCAAGGAAACCTTAGAAACCAGCAATTGACTAACCAAATGGCCATAACTACTGCCACCAATCACCAAGAGTGGAAACATATAAACAAGGGGGAAAATCCAGTGGCACCTACAGCAGCATATTGGCTGAGAGGACAACCTGCTCCACCAATCGCCAACTTAAGGATCAAAAGAAAGAAACATTTATACCTAATTGGGACCCAAAGACCTGTCTGAAGACCTGTCAGTTCCCTTTGTGTATGCCCTTTGATGGCAAAAATAAAAGGTGCTTGAAAAGTAACTATGGATAGCTCCTACCTTAACAGAATTAGTCATAGTAAATACCACAATCTAGATTGCGCTTTTGACCACTTTCTAAAAATCCTTTTTGTCTGCCATTGACTAATATTTTCTTGTCGACACCCTCTACCATATCAGAATGGACCAGTGTCACTGTATTTGCTATGTTTTAGAGAGAGTACACCACGAAAAGAAAGGGACGGTTCAAAATTATTGTAACAGAAAACAGAACCTATCCCGGGCTATATTAAACAATTTCACAATAAATACAAATAAACGTTTCTTATCTCTTCTTATATATTTATGTGTATAAGCACAACCAGAACGGCCTCTAGATTGAACCGTTTTCAATTTTGTTTTCCTCAGTGGTTGTCCTTCTTTAAATTATATTATATATATGTGGCCTTTGGCTCTCAGGTTTGGGGAGGTCTGTTCAAAAGGGATGAGTCTTTTGAACAGACCTCCCCAAACCTGAGAGCCAAAGGCCACATATATATAATATAATTTAAAGAAGGACAACCACTGAGGAAAACAAAATTGAAAACGGTTCAATCTAGAGGCCGTTCTGGTTGTGCTTATACACATAAATATATAAGAAGAGATAAGAAACGTTTATTTGTATTTATTGTGAAATTGTTTAATATAGCCCGGGATAGGTTCTGTTTTCTGTTACAATGTTTTAGAGAGATGCAGCAGTATTGAACATGTTCATTCCCTCAAAATAATCATGGATAACTTCAGTATCTTTATCATCTTTTTGTGCCCTGACTTTGTGCTGCTGACCCCTTGTTTGATACTGTAATTCTGTTGATTCCCACAGAGCACAGTATGGATCCACAAAAGTCAACAGCTCCTCCTGCTCCCTACTTAGAAGATATCCAAAACTCTCCACATGCTTTATCAATACTTGTTCATATGCAAGATCCTTTCTGCCTGATACACAGCTGCCCTTAAAACAGTACAATATCCAAATAAAAATAGTCTGCATACTTCTAGATACTTTGTTTTCAATATATTTGCAGATTGTAAATGTTGAATGGCTAATTTTGCGTGCAGGATTATGACCTGCTGCTGCAAAATAAGGAAGCGTGTTTTGCTTCTATAGTAAATTAAAGCTTTTTGGTTTGTTCAGCTGTAAGAAATTAATGTAAAACAACCACCATTACTGAAGCTAAAGATAAGCTGTGCACGAATAATTTGTTTAATCTGTACCACAGGGCTATTTTTAAGAAGGTTTTAGTATTTTAAAAGATGATTTCTCTGTTTTCAGCACATTTGTGTTATACCTCCAGAAGTTTTTAACTAAATTATGCACTCTTTGTTCATGTTGAAACTAGGGACTTATCTGCAATGTGCTTTTTATCCTCTATCAGCCTGGGTTTTAAAAAAGGAAACTGCACCTTTTCCAATTTCCATTTTGATTTTCATCACTTTAAATTTTCCATCTGCAACATCCGTGATTGACTCTGTGGTGACACCACCTTTTCTCCAGGCTATCTGGAACCATAAATCTGAGAAATGCTCTCTGAAAGCTCAATATTGCACATGTAGATGTCCACATTTTTTCTGGCTTATCTTCCACCCTTTTCTCCACATCTCTACTGCTTGATGTAGCACAGTAATCTGTCACTGATTTTTCAGGGTGTCAATTCAAAGACTATAGGAGACTTCCCCCTCCCTTCCCCCAGCTTGCTCTGCCTGGAGAGTTGGGGGACAAAAGGCTGGAAATAAAGCCCTCTCCAGACTCATGCTCCTTCAGTGCTGGCTGTAGTCCCCCCCCCCCCACACACACACACTCTAGCTTCAGAGCTAGCCAGGAAGGGAGACAAAAGCACACATGGCCACTGCCCCCCTCAATCAAGCAGGAAAGAGAGAGGAGACTGACAATCATAACAATTCAATTGCAGAATGTAGCATCTTAGTAAAAGCTGTTTCCAGTTGGGAAAAAGGAACATGGCAGATCTGTTGCAAGATCCAGGTCCAGATCAACCAGAATTTAGCAGGATTGACAGTGGGGGAAACTGTGAGTGCAGACAGTCCCAAGATTACTGGAAACAAATAGTAACAAACATATTGCTATGCATTTGTCAGGCCTCTAATATTCCTATGAAATTATAGGAAAGGGCCACCCAGGAGCACAATTCACCCAGGAGACTAGGCCAAGGACAAGTTGCAATCAAATGCAAGGCTTAGCAGGTACAGGCCTGGAAACACACACATAGATCTTTACGTATTTGGCCCTTAGAAGATCTTTATTCCTTGGAACTTCTATGACACACAATCCAAGACAGACCCTGATGTGTATCAAACTGCTATCCTGTTATCCTAGTCTCATACCTTTCAAAGGAAAGGAGTCTCAGACAAGTTTCTTAGCTGCCTTGAACAAAAAGCTGGTTCCAAATTTTTGCTGCCTCTAGAGGAACTCTGAATTGGACAGAGAGTAGTTTATCCAAACCACGTGGCACATGGCTAAACAATAATGTAAAGGTACATAAGGGTTAATGGATCTTTCATTGGTATGCTGATTATAATTTTGTATAGCTTACATGTAAATGAGTTGGCTTGTGTGAAAGGAACAAATGATTAAGCCTGTTCTCTCAGTAACACAGTATCAAATGCAGCATATTCCTAAGACTTTTGTCACAGCAGCCTTATGAATCAATTTGAATGACAGCAAAAAGAAAAAGATAAAAGAAAGAAAAAGAAAAAGGAGAGGCTCTATATGCTTCATGTTAACAACTTGATTTTGTTTCCTGAAATATATGCCAGGTTTTTCTGGTTTGGTCAACATATAATAAATATATGTTGGGCTTTGAACAGAGGTATACTCTTTTTGAGAATTTTTGTGGTGTTTCTTCTTTAAGGAAGTAACAATATGTATATAGTTGCTTCCTTAAAACCCAGGGAAAGAGAACAAGGAGCGGGGGGAATGTCTCTGATGAAAATACATTTCCTCCTCTCCTTCCCTTCCCACTTTGTTTCTGGATTCTAAAAAACTGACATTTCCCTTTTTATTTCATTCAGCCAGCTGAGCTTAAAATGAGTTTCTGATAGTGAGGATTTGTGTGTTTGTGTGTGTGTGTGTGGGGGGGGGGGGTTGTGCTATCACAATGATGCCATAAGTTCCCATGGCAATGAAGGAACACTTTCACTCCCCTGCACACACCCTATATTTAAGCTGAGAAAACTTGGATCAGTTCCAAGAGACAGAAAACCCAAAAGCCTGCAGGTTTTACAGCAACTTAGCACAACATTAGCTAAAGCGGTTATGAGTGTGTGGACATTTTAGATAGGGAAGAATATAGCTAATTTTAGTTAATTTTAGATGTCCCAGCTGGGTTAGTGAAATAACAACGTCTGTTGAAAAAATGTGATTTCCTTGCCTGTGAACTGGGGGAGGAGACCATTTAAGTTGGTCAGTGGTTTTATGCTGCTGGATAAATGTTTAGGAGGAGACGGGGAGATGCATCACTCACTTTGCACGCTGAGAGATATCATCAGCATTACTTTCTCCCATATCTCCACAACCTTCTGGGATCTCAAAGCTGTGTATCAACCTAGGAATTTCATCCCAGCATCTTCTGTAACATGGCTAATGACCTTAGGACACATCATGCAATGCAGCAGTTCAGGGGGCAAAGTGCCTTGGGCCAGCTCCTGTGGCTTGCTACCAGCAGCATTCTTGGCTTCTCTATGGCTGATAAAGTCATCCAGTGGAATCTGAAAATCAATTGCATGCCAAAAGTTTGCCTGTTAGTGAGATTTATTTTGGATTTCAGGGAAAAACACTGACCTTTGGAATAAAACCAGGTCTCTTAAACAAAATCTAACTGCATTTAATAAATATATCGGTATCTTTGAATCCACTCCAGTTTTCAGACTGAGCAGCAGCATTGGAAAAGTTATTAGGTGTTCCTAAGCACAGTGGAGCCTGAAGACATGCAAATTTATGAAAAGTGCCACTAACCTTTGTATTCAGTTCCAAGTCTTCAACTTTCTATGCACTTCAGCTTTCTACGCACATAAAGTACCATTACAAAGTACCTTCATTGTTTTTCCCACTTCTGGTTTCAAAATCCAGTACACAGCAAAAAATAAAAAACTGCAATAAAGAGCATAGTGCAGGAATGTCAGTGGAGGGAGGATGTTTAAGTGAGTTATATTGAGTATAAAGAGCCATACAGGCTGAGGATGTTCCATCTGTTCAAAGACGAGTTGCAACAGTTGCAACTCAAACTTAGGAACCTGCTGTCAAAGCATTGTTCCACCTACCTCACTATTGTCACTCTGGTTGGCAGCAGGTAACAAGAGTCCCAGGAAGAGAAATATCTGCTGTCTGGGATCCTTTAATGATGCCAGGAATTGAACCTAAGTCCTTCTCTTCCACTGAGCCACGGTACCTTCCCTATAAATTGGTAGCTCTAGCGTTGTCCAAAAAGGTATATGAACTTTCTTTCTGTGGTAGTATTGAAAAGTTTGGAATCCATTCATCTATCTAAACTCATTCAGAGACATTTGGAACAATATATGCTTCGCATTTAAGATCAGATTTGTATCAGGTAAGCATTTTCATTGACTGTTGCTGATGAGCATTCATACGTTCAGAGACAGATTTGCATGTTACTTCTTTCATATACCAGATGGCTCTTAAAAATATATTCCTATTCCTGAGGAATATGATGTTAAATGTCTGCTTTGCATGCAAATTTCAGCTCAGTCCAAAGTATTCCAGAAAGAGCTGGAAGAAGCTCCAGCCTGAAATCTAGCTAGTCACTTTCCTACAGAATGGACTGCACTGGGGATAAGCATGTCTAGATAAGGCTTGATCCTTGGATAATATTTATTATCCATTTGATGACTCAAAATACTTCTATGAAGAAACATTTTCATATTTAGCCAAACACATTACATGTCAAGGGTGATTCTGGCAAGAAAATGAAGAGAAAGGTATCCAAAATAAGCATTAGCACAAAATATTTGTTTCCAGACTTATTTGAAGTGTTCTGAGCAAAGCTTTCCCTTCCAGCAAGAAGACCGGTGTATAAAGATGGCCCAAGGCTTGTAAGTGCAGAAAGCTAGCTTTTGTATAGAGACTAAAGAAGAGTGTAACATGGTAATCAGCCCTAAGAGTTTTGGAAGGAAGAGTTTATATTTCTGTGCTGTGAGAAAAACTGCTTGGACTTGATCTTGGGAGTGGAGGGTTGAACTGGTGATCATGGGTTGGATCCAATGATTTTTCAGTGGAAGGTGCTGACTAATGACAGGCAAAGATTCCCCCCCCCCTTCCTCCCCTTCTCCCTGCAGTTCCTTCTGCCTCCAGGAAAATTAACTCCCAGGGGTGCAGGACCCATATCACCTAATAGCCATGAAGGCTGTGGGGATGCCCTGAGAAGAGGCAAGAAACAAAATTGTTCCCTCTTCCCTCTTTTGTCCATGCAGCTCTGATGATAAAAAATTTAGGAGAAGCAATGTCCCCTCTTTTCATCTCCTTAAGGCATATGAGTCCTATGATACTGGAAATGAATGTTCCTGGGGTCAGAAAGGACTGCTGTAGGGACAGGAGCAAGGAAAAGATTTGCAGTCCTCGCACCCATAGATCACAGGATCCATGCCCGCACAACACTGTCATGCTCTGCTAGACACTGTTGCACTTTTGTAATACCTGGTCAAGATATACATTTGCAAACTAATTTTTTCTGCAAAGCCACAACATTGTAAACTGTATCCCTTCCAAAGAAACTGTACAAATTCAGAATTTACCACCACTTGAGGAAAGTGGAATGCAAAGTTTCTTTTTCGATTTACAATTTAGGATGCAAAAGGAAAGAAATGGTCTTGACTTATAATTTTCCTGTAAAATTCACTCTCTATCTAAGAGGCTAGGCTTTTAGAAAAGGCTCGGCCCTGGCAGTTTCCATATGACACTAAATTTCGTGCCTGAAGAGGGGCTTAGCATTTGAAAAATCAGCCCCAAAGCACTTTGGAAAATCTGTTTGAGAGCTTGCACGTCTGCCAGCCAGGCCCCTAAAATTCACAACCGCAGCCCAAGAATACAGCTTGAGGGAATAGCTGCCTCTAATTGTTACAGAAGTTTAGAAAACAAGAAACAACAAAGAAGTAAAAACCGAAGATAATTAAGTACATCATTGTAAACACCCAGCTCCTTAATTAAGCTTTTCCTCTTAAACCTGACAGAATCTGCTTACAAGGTGATAGCGCAAGGGGAGTTTAGCATATGGCAAGCCATCTGCAGAATGAATGCTCCTTCTATGGCAGAGAAGGAAAAAATGTCCATGCATGCTCGCACATACAACTTTCCAGTTCACAAAAAGCATCCATTCCTCAAACTGGCATCATGATCTGCCTTCATTTCCTGAACAGGACTGATTTAAGGCAACATCAACCAGCTAAAAGGATGTCAGAAGATGCACCACTGAGTTTTATGATCACCTTATAGACTCAACTCCATTGAAGGTTCTGCATCCAATGTATTGTCTCCATATATACTATGAGAAAAGCAGATCCTTGCCTCATAACTTTATGCCACAGCAAAAGGGGCATAGAGGGGTTTGTCTGTGTAAAGTCATCAAGGTGGCCAACTTATGACAACCCCAGTCAAGTGCTTTCAAGGGAAGTGAGAAACAGAGGGTGCTTGCCATTGCCTTCCTCTGCAAACTTCCTTACAGGTCCCCCATCTAAGTACTAACTAGGAACAACCTTGCTTAGCTTCCAAGATCTGATGAGATCAGGCTGTACTATGCTGCCTTCGCTCATGGACATATAGGTGGCAAGTTCAAAAGCTGTCACCAGCAATTCACTTCACCACAACATATTATAGACATGTTAATTATTTGACAGTGTAGCAGACACCAAAACCTGAGCCTCCCCGCCTATGCCCCCAAAAGAGCTCTGCGCTCTACTGCCTCCAATCAGCTAAGGATCCCTGGCCCTAAAGAAGTCCGTCTGGTCTCGACCAGGGCCAGAGCATTCTCTGTTCTGGCCCCTACCTGGAACGAGCTCCCAGAGGAGACCAGGGCCCTGACAGAGCTTAAACAGTTCCACAGGGCCTGCAAAAAGGAGCTCCTCCACCAGGCATTTGGCCGAGACCAGACGTAATCTACAGCGACCAAGGGCCCCTGCTCCCCCCCACCCCCCTCAGAATTCAATTAATAAGCCACCTCCCTCAGAATCCCATCAACAAGCCCTGGACCTGTTTGTATTACGATTGTTTACTGTTATACTGTGTTGTGTTTGGTTGCAATTGTTGGTTATCGATGTACATGTTCTACAGACTGTTTTATGTATGGTTCTCTGTTATAATGTAAACCGCCCTGAGCCTCCGGGGAGGGCGGTATAGAAGTATGAAAAATAAATAAATAAATAAATAAATAAATAAATAAATAAATAAATAAATAAATAAATAAATAAATAAATAAAGGTTTCTTTATCTTGACATTCAAAAAATAAGTCAACTCAAAAAATAAGTCAAGGAAAGATAAGTCAACTCTGTTTGGGCAATTTATGTGCATCCCATCTGTGGCATATGCAGAGGGAGATGTACATGAAGTCCCATTTACTTTGTGTGTGCAGAATATTCCAATGAACCAGCTCTTAATGATGGTCTAGTTACCTCTTCAATATTCAGCTTAGAGCCTTGTATCTCATCTGTTTCTGTGAATAAGCCAGTTACAGTGGGAAGAAATGGGGCTCTGGGTCAAGGGTGGATGGAATAGCCTACTACAATTCAGCTGATGAATGACAGTGTTATCATAAATGGACAGCAATAATCTATATGTTTTCTTATGTAGGACATAGTTATTATCAATATAGGTATGTCATTTTATATCCCAGATACCCTTGTCTTGCAAACATAGTTCACATCCCCTGAGATGGAAGGTTTCAGTGAGACAAATAATGCTTCAGTCTTAAGGTAATGGATGCTCTGAATATGAGTGAGAAGGGGGGGGGGGAGTACTATTTATGACCCAGAAATGCTCCAAAGAATTATAGAAATCCTATTCTTAGCTAAGGAATGTGACCTTTTCTGTATCTTCTGTGCTCCAATTCAAGACTATCAAGACTGAGAAAGGGTACAAAAGGAAGAAGTAAAAGAATAAGCAGTGATAGCCCTGCAGGGAGAAACTTTTAAAGCAAAAGTGAATGCAGACTTTTATCTTTAACACTTCTGGAATTTGGAGCACAAGAAAAATAGTTGAATTGTTCTGCTTGGTCTTTGGAATACGTTGCTGGGGGAAAAGCACATTTATAAGGATCCCATAAAGCAATTCAACTAATTTTTCTTTGAAAGGTAACTAAAAAGCATGTGAAAAATGGCAGGGCTGAGAGGCACAGAGTGGCTTCATTGAAAGCTGTAAAACAAGAAGCATAAAACACCATTCAACCAAAGCCAAGCACTTTTACATTCCATTCATCTCGATGAGAGTTAAGTACTTGCACTGTAATGAAAGGGACTTTAAAGTTCCAGTCTGGTCCATCAAACTAAAGTTTAGAACAGGGTTGATCATATAAATCTTAATTTGAAATGATAGCCACTTACTTATGCAAGCATTCTAATCCACTCATTCTTTCTAGTGGAGATTCAAAGTGGCTCACAAACTGCACAAAGACAAAAAAACAAAAAACAAAATCAAGAAATGCATCATAACACACAGTATGTGCTCTTCATGCCTGACAAAGGGAGGCTTTGAGTGTCAAAAGCTGATACCTGGGAAATCCTGTTGGTCTCCCAGGTTCTGCTGGACTCACATCCAGCGATTCTACTGCAGCCCAAGATGGCTGCCCTCTGCAATGATCTCCAATAACACTAAGAGCATCAAATCTGATAGCATTCAGATACAACATTTTTGTCCGAATCAATTTAAACTAGATTTACAGAATCTTGCCTATTTGGAGAGGCCGCATTAAACGTCCACAGTCAATAAAGACTTCATAAAGCAGATCTATGTACACGTAACCCCTCTGTATTGTTGCAACTTCTGGGGACCACAAAGATGATGAAGCACCATTCCTGAACTTTTGACCCAGGAAAAGAAAACCTTCCCACACAAGTGATCACAAATAGAATGCAAGGGGAATTCTTTTGCCATCTAGTTATACTCTTGGTAAATCACAGAAAGCCACTTTGGATTTTTTACAAATGATTGATGATTCCTTTAACAGCAATAAAAAGAACCTCTTTCTACAAACACCACCTTCCATTAACCAGTCAGGCTCACATTTCTGGCACAGGTACTTCTCTTTTTCCCCTAGCAGGGCTTAAAGCAACCAAGGGGAGTCTTTTTGATCAGTGAATTAATGCAGAGACAGAGTTGGAGGTGGCCTTCTCCAGAACCATAATGTTTGTTTGATTTATATACTGCCACTCTCCATTCGAACTTGTGGCGGTTTACAATGTTAATCAATATTACACCTGTTACTGCTTTTGCAAAGCTATGCTAGCCAACTGGGGAATCATGGATCCCCAGTATCATGGGTCCTAAGAACCTACAATAAATCTAACTTCAGAGTTTCTGAATCTGCCTATGCTAGAACAAGACTTCTCCACCATTGCCCTGCTGTTCCTTTCAACATATATAAAGGGTGTATGGCACCCTTTCTCTTCAAACATGCATGTGAGCAGCTAAAGGGCAGCTCTATAGAGCTCATGATCCATGAGATTATATGACCCATCTTAAGGAGGTAGACCACTGATCTCATCTCATTCTGGAGAACAAAAGAAGCTTTACTAATTTGTTCTAGGCAGAAGCACACATTAGTTTTTAGGAGGCACAACATTTTGCAAAATCCAAAGGAATAGTTGCATCAAAGCTAAATTGTGAAAAAAGTGCTGTAGGTATTTCTGTGGACCCCAAGTTTAAACAAAGATATTATGCACTTAGGAAAGTCTAAATGTCCTCCTGTGAACTCTACTATCATTTGTGCTTTCTTCTGTTTGAAATAAGAGCTCTTAGTAATCTCTACCACAAATCTGAGACTCAAACCTAAGGCAAGGGAAAGGATGGTAGAATGCAGGAAAGAGGAAAAGGGACTAGGGGCAGGGATTGCATCTAATCTTAGCACCAACTTAGATGCAGGTCACTGAGAATTGATTCCAAAAGTCAACTCAGTAGTAGAATATAGTTTGCTTAGGCCAACACTGGATAACTCCCCAGAAACAGTATGCAAAGAGAGATTTAGACATCAGTAGAAAGTTGAAAAGCTCTAGAAATTCTACTTTTCCCTCATCTATTTCATCTGCATCCCTTTTTTCTTTTCTTCCTTTTAAACTTTGGATCCCTAATCTAAACTGAATTTTCTGGATCCCTAGTGCTTAGGCAGTGAAACATTTGCATCTGTGCACATCACCTTTATTTTCTCCACAAATGAGTTAACAGTGAGAATAACTTTGAAATCCTCAGTTGTCTACGAAAGAGCCCAAAATGGTATCATGAAGTGGAATGGATCCTCTAAAGTTAACTCAAAAATAGAACAAAGACTATTCTTTGAATGGTGATAGGACAAATTCTTCTCAGACATTCTATTTATTCATCATCACATTAACTGAGCATCAAACAAGAAATAGAAGGGAGCTGTCCAGCATAGTGAAAGGTAGTAAAAAGCTGGGCTAGATCCAAAACAGCTGAAAGCCAAGGAAGTGGTCCATAAGAGAACTGGAACAGCCAAGATAAGCAGCTTAGATGTTGAATGAACAGTTTTTAGGTAGCTGCTGTTGAGGTTTGTAGTCATTCTGACAGCTTCACTTTTCCTGGTGCATCAGTACTGGCCATGAATCAAAAAGCTTGTCTTTTGGAGCTGAAATTGGGAAAGGGAAGTGAGTAGCTGTGTTGGTTTGAAGCAGTGGAATAAAGTCTGAGTTCAGTGGCACCTTTAAGATCAACAAAATCTTATTCAAGGCATAAGCTTTCCCCAAAAGAACACTTCTTCAGATATGCTGCATGCACATGAAAGCACCTACCTTGGATACAATTTTGTCAGTCTTAAAGGTGCCACTGGAATAACAGCTCTCTCTGCTGC
The DNA here is from genome assembly GCF_049243985.1 of Paroedura picta. Lineage (NCBI taxonomy): Eukaryota > Metazoa > Chordata > Lepidosauria > Squamata > Gekkonidae > Paroedura > Paroedura picta. Next base: position 95,343,382 of record NC_135372.1, on the reverse strand, counting down.
CTCAGCTGCAGGCTGATTTAAAGGAGGGAGCCCAAGAAAACTGAACCAGAGAACACTTCCTGCCACCCCAGTTACAGCCTTCCACATTTTGCGCGGGTTAAAGGAGCTACAGGGGAAGTCCAAGACTGCTGGGCCAGCAAAGAGAGCTCTCCTCACCATCCAAGCGGTGGGATCTCTAATGCACTTTGGTTTAAAGGGCTATAAGATGAACCCAAACCCTAAGCCAGTGTGGTGAACTCTCCCTGCTGGCCCAGCTGTGCACTCCCATATGCAGCCCAGGCTAAAGGGGCAGCAGGAGGAAGCCCAATATAGGTGAGCCAGTGGGGAGAGCTCTCTGTACCAGGGAGTCTGCAACTAGGCCACTGCTCAAAGCTCTCCCCAGCAGCTTTGCTGTCTTGGTCTCCACCCTAAAATTGGGCTGCATGAAGGAGCCCATAGCTGGGACAGCAGGGAGTGTTCTCCCCTCCTCTCAGCTGTTGGTTTAAATTTAAATTCTGCTTTCTGCTCCCCCATAAAAAGGACAGAATGTGGGGGTTCTGCATCCTGCATCCTGCTCCTTACCAACCATCACAAACTGCCCCCAAACTCCTGGAAGTTCATTGAGGTTCTTCAGTTCACAAACTTTCACTTGCAAACCCGGTCCAGGCCAAAATTTGTGATGAACTTTGGTTCATCAGCTGATTCATGTCAATCTCTAATTTCTATACCAATGCCTAGATCTGGATCCAGACCTTCTTGAGCATTGCCCTACAATTGCCACTGCTATCTCAAGGAGGGGAGGCAGCAATTGGGTAGCATTATATCATGAACTCCTTCCTGGTCTGCAGTTTGAAAAAGTTTGTGTCCAGTGGTTCCTTTAAGATCAACACGGTTTAATTCTGGCTATAAGCCTTTGTGTACACCTGAAGAAGTGTGCATGCACATGAAAGCTTATATCCAAAATTAATCTTGTTGGTCTTAAATGTGCCACCAGACTCAAACTTTGTTCTGTTGCTTCAGTCCAGCATGGCTATCCACTTGAATCTATGGTCTGCATTTTGTAAGTGATATTTATGCTGGATTTGTTGTGAGCTAATTTGGGAGCCAACCTTTGGCTGCAAAGGAAGTAAAAAGTATTATCAGTGATGCTCCTCAATATCTGTTTTATGAGGAGCCCTCTTTCTATTCGTACCTCTTAACTCTGGGGTGTCCATCCCTCATTGGTGGTGCTGGGCTTTCTTCAAAGGCATCAGAATGCTTCACAGCTATTAACTGCTGATGTCTTGCACTCCCACTAAAGCAGCTAATAAAAATCGAATGTGATTCTGTTTGCTCTTTGCCACTGACATTTTTGTGTTCTCGGCTTAGCAGGCTTATTTGCTTTATGCTTATTGACTTGATCAGGTGCTTCGCTTTCCTTCTGTAGGCTCAGGACTCCAAACAGGAACTCTAATCTTCAAAAAGCCATCATCATTTCTGCTACACCAACTCTTCCTTGGCTCATGACACAGTTGTAAAAGGAACCTACCCTGAGAATGCCAATGAAGGAGGGTTGTCCTGATGAATTATAGTTTTTACAACTTTCTGTAGACCACAGTTTTCTTCAGAAATAAAATGGCTGTAATTATGTCTTTTATTCATGGTTGCTGAGGTGTATCCTTCCAATCTTATGATCACTATGCATAAGCACAGGGACTGGGGTGGGGAATACAGTTCAATGACTGGAGAATATCAGCTTCTTATTTATTTCACAATGAAAACTATATCTCATTTCCACAAGATGAAATTTTACACGGTTTTAAAAAGTAAACAAGGGGACAGAGAAAGAACATTACAATATGTATGGATGCTTATCAAAAGAAGGGGGAAAACTGGAATATCTCAAAATGCTTAGAAAACTTAACATCTTCAAGCATACATCATGGTTGTTTTCATGTGCTGAAAACTTATTGTGGAGGCAGGAGGGCATGTTTGCTGTCTAAAAGATCAGGCACGAGACTTAACTTTGGCAAAACAGGGCCACAGCTTTTTATTAACACATATACCATCAAGCCATGAGTGTTGGCACACCCATAGGGAGGGGTGGATCCACTAAGCACCGCCTCCCCTGCTGCTGCCTGCAGGCAACAGCTCCTTGGGAAGGGGGTGAAACCCACATTAGTCTCACTCGCAGGGTCTGGGCGACTGTTCACCCCAGTTCCCCAACCATCAGGCCCGCTACCCCTGGGAAGGCAAGACTGTGCAGACCCCATGGGCATCAACCTTGATTGGAGCCTACCCAGCTCCCACACTGGGAAGCTGTCCTGGTTCCCATGGCAGCCTCTTAGGGAGACTCCCCCAAATGGGCCACAATGCGGCTCACAGGTACAGATTGTGCCCTTGGATCCCCCCTGAACAACTGCCAGCTGTGACAAGTAGAAACCTCATATGAAAACAACTGACATCCACAAGGAGATGAGGAACCGCCGGGTGGGAGGGAGGGAAACCAGAGCGGCTAGGCACGGCGGCAAAAGGGGCCATGTGGCTCGTGCAAGCCCTTTAACTACGCTGCCACCACGCCCCCTCCAGGTATGTGGCATGTATCACCGGGGGACACCTGGCCTGATGTGCGCATACCACGACAGGCTGTTTTGTTTGCTGAGCCCTTCACCCCCGCAACAGACACCGGGTGCTTAGGGTGGCAGCGGCTTTTACCAACGTAAATCCAAACCAGATACATCCACATTTCTTTGAAGAGCCACAAGTCTCAGCAAAAGAAAGACATATTTCATTGTTCTCCCATCCACCCTAAAAAAAAAAAAAAAGAAAACATCCAGGATAATTTTTTTTTCCTGCTTTCACACTCTTTGTTCACAGTTCACAAATGACTGGCCCAGATGGCTAATGCAGGGCTAGGCTTAGGATAGCCAGCTTGATCAATAAGGGTTATGGCTCCCAGCAAGGTAAGGCAGGTGATCATCTGAACACTGGTGATTCCATGGACTAAGTTTGAGTCTAGTGGTACCTTTAAGAACAGCAAATTTTATTCAAGGTATAAGCTTTTGTGTGCGTGCACACTTCTTCACACAAAAGCTTATACCCTGAATGAAACATTGTTGTTCTTGAAGGTGTCACTGGACTCGAACACTAATGGAACAAGTAAATACATGGGACCTACAATTTTTTTAAAAATGTGAAATGTACTTTTTGCAGTGCCCGGCTGTTGTCCCAGAAGAGTTTTCACAGAGCAACAAAAAACCCAAGAATCCTGGTGCAGAAACCACATGGCAGCAAAGAAAACTTGTTAAATAGCGGCCGCGAATTAGCGCGGCCGCCGTTGACGCGGCGGTGAGCGCCCCGGATCGGCGCGGACCTGGCTGCGTCAGCAGCCGCGCCGCGGCGCGCCGGGAGAGGGGCGGGGCTGCAGGCCTTAAAAAGGCCGTGCGCTCGCAGCCCGCCCTCTTCCCCGTCGACCTCACGCCCGGACAGCCTGCTGTTCGGGGCGCGCTTAGGCAGGACAGGCCCAGCGGCAAACGGCGCTTCGGGCGCTTGCCTTTTGCTGGGCCGGGGAAGACAGGGGCCTCGCTCGCCGGGACAACTAAAAAAAAAAAAAAAAAAAGAAGAAGAGAAATCGAACAGCGGCGTCCCGGCGAGGGAGGTTTTTCAGGTCGGGGGGTAAGAGGGGCGGCGCGATGCCTCGCCGCCCGAAGTCGGCCGCTACAGCGGCGGGGGGTCCGGCCACGCGGGCGGGGGAGCCGAATCCGGCGGAGCCCCTGCCGCTGGGGACGGGCGTGTCGGCGGGCCTGGCCCTGCCGCTCCCGAGGGACGGGAGGCGGCGGGCGGGCCTGCTCGGTCCGCGGCGGCGGCCCGGCCGCGGAGGAGCTGCCGCGGCCCGGCCCGTACGTCTTCTTCGCCCGGCAGGGGAGGCAAGCCCCGGAGGGGTGGGGGCGAGGCGCGTGCGGCCCGGGCCTCGCCTGGCGCCAGCGGGGCGGGGTCAGCGGCCTCCGGGGCCGGATCCGAGCGGCGCCTCGGGCCGGGTGGCAGGAGGAGCGGGCGAGCGCGGGGGCGGTCCGGGTCTCGGGGCCGGTCCCCGTGCAGCCCGCAGCGTTCGCGGTCCCCGTCGCCTGGGGCTTCCAGGTCCGGGGGCGGAGCCCGAAAAAGGGCCTGCGCGTTGCGGGCCAGCCGGGCTTGGGCCTCGGCCATCCCGGGATCCCGCGTCCGGGGCTCCGGGGCCAGGGACGCCGGGAGCTCCGCGGGGCGGGGCCACGGGGGGTCCGATGCCCGCTCACCAAGGGGCGGGGACGGGGGGAGCTCCCGGGGGGAGTCCCGCGCGGTGAGGAGTCCGCCGCTCTCTAGGTCAGGGTCGGCGGGGGCCCGGCGGGCCCGGGGCTCGTCGGGGTCCGGGTCCGGCGGGGGCGCCCGACGCCGCTTGGGGGGCCCCAGGGACCGGGCCAGGGACGGCTACAGGTCCCCGTCCCCCTTGCGCCGTCCGAGCCGGCTCCTCCGGCGGGGCGCGGATGGGTCCAGCGGGTCCTCCCCACGCCCTTCCCGGGGGTCATCCGGGGGGCGTGTGGGGGGCACGTGACGAAGGCGGAGGCGCTCCAGTCGCAGCAGAGGGCGGAGTCGCCGGTCATCTCGCTCCACCTCGTCCGGCCCCTCTATTCCTCACCGGTCCTCAGAATACCGGGCTGGGTTCGCCGAGGCCAAGGCGCTTTACGGGGCCCGGCGGTCACACCGGCGCAGCATGGGAGCGGGTAACCCGTCGCTTTCCGGCAGTGCGTTGGGAAGCACCGAATCCCGGACTCCTTCGCCGCGGCATGGCGAGAAGCGGAGGCGGAAGTCGCAGAGGAAGGCCCATAAGCGGAGGCGCACGTCCCGGCACAGCTTGCCCTCGGGTGAGAGTTCCTCGTGGGAGGAGGGTGACAGCACCATCCATGATGGATGGTACTGGATCGAAGGGGCATACGTCCCGGGGATCCCGTCCTGGTTGAAGAGCAGGCGGCGGAACATGCTACGCATGCTGGATGAGGCCGGCATCAGCTTACGGCAGAGGGAGCCCCCCGGCCGATTCAGGGACGGCGAGGCGCCCCCCGGGGTGCACCTCCCGGTGAAATTGCGGGAGAGGGCCCTCGACGGGTACTTCGTCGATTTCTTCGAATTGGTGCAGTGGCGCCGGAAGGGCGCCGATACGGGAAAAAAGGCCGATAAGGATAAGGCTCTGTCACAGCCATGCGAGCGGACAATGCTCAATTGGCTCAAGGGCTTCGCCGAGTTTCAGGCGCTGATTTGCGGGGGGTATCCGGAGAGGGGTTGGCACCTTGCCCGCTACCTTTACACGGTGCTCGAGGCCTGGGAGGTGGGGGGCGAGGAGTCAGCCTTCGATTACGATCGCGAGTTCAGGGAACTCGCTTCCCACAACACTTCAACGCGTTGGGACCTCCGGCTGCATGACGCGTGGTTCATGCAGGTTGGGCCCAGCGCACGCCAGAAGAAAGACCGTGGGAAGAGCGGTTCTTCGGGCCCGGTGCGGAAGCTGCAGGGCCTCGTATGCTGGGACTATAATCGGGGGGGTTGCAAGCGCCGCAGGTGCCGCTTCGAGCATCGATGCGAGACCTGCGGGGGCGGCCATGCCATGGCGGCCTGCACGCAGCCTTCCTCTTCGCAGCCCTTTCGAGGCACCCGATCCTCCGGAAGAAAGGACGGGGGATCGGGGACCGCAGCTCCTTCCACAGCCCCGAAGTCCGGCTAATGCCTCGGGGCTGCTCCGCTCGATCGCTCCCACGCCGGTTAAGCTTCCTGTTCTGCTGGCTTGGCTGGGTCGATACCCGGACAGGCTGGCGGCCAGTTACTTGGCGGCTGGGTTTTCGGAGGGTTTCCGGATCCCGTTCACAGGCGAGCGGGTGGAGTCTACGAGCGGGAACCTGCGGTCCGCCCGTGAGCTTCCGGACGTGGTGGCCGCCAAGCTGTTGAAGGAACGGGCCGCGGGACGCATCGCCGGACCGTTCAGCAGGCCGCCTCTTCCCAACTTGAGGGTTTCCCCGCTCGGCGTCGTGCCGAAGAAGGCACCCGGGGAATTTCGCCTCATCCACCATCTGTCGCACCCGAGGGGCGGGTCGGTTAACGACTTCATCCCTTCGGAGCTGTGTGCCGTACGGTATACCCCGTTCGATGAGGCGGTTGCCATGGTTCGCCGGTGCGGCCCCGGGGCGCTGCTCGCGAAGTGCGACGTGCAATCCGCCTTCCGGCTTCTGCCCGTCCACCCGGACGATTTCTGCCTCCTGGGCTTCCGGTTTCTCGACGGATGGTACGTAGACAAGGCCATGCCAATGGGTTGCTCCATTGCATGCGCGGCCTTCGAAGCGTTCAGCACCTTCCTCGAGTGGGCCGCCAGGGTCCAGGGGGGGGTCAGGGAGCTGGCGCACTACCTGGACGATTTTTTGATGGCTGGCCCGGCGGGCACGGAAGTTTGTTCTGTCAGCCTGAAGGCGTTCCAAGGGGTGATGGCCGCGCTCGGCGTCCCCCTGGCCGCTGACAAGACGGAAGGTCCCGCGACTAGGCTCACTTTCTTGGGGATCGAGCTCGACACTGTGGCGGGCACGTCACGGTTGCCGGCTGGCAAGGTGACCTCCCTTCGGAGGCTCATACAGGGGGTTCTGGTGAAGCGGAAGTGCACGCTGCGGGACGTACAGGTGCTGATGGGGCACTTGAACTTCGCCTGTAGGGTGGTCGCCCCAGGCAGGGCGTTTTGCTTCCGGTTGTCATTCGCCACCCGCGGTTTGTCCCAGCCTTTTCACCACCTTCGTGTCACCGAGGACATGAAGGCGGACCTCCGCGTGTGGGAGCGGTTCCTGGAGGGGTTCAACGGCGTGGCCATTTGGCAGACGCCTTATGCTCCCAGGGAGCTGCTACAGGTCCATTCCGATGCCGCAGGGGGATGCGGGTTCGGAGTGTATTTTGACGGGGAATGGTGTGCTGCGCGGTGGCCAGATGCCTGGGCGGCGGAGGTTCATCGTGACTTGACCTTCCTGGAATTTTTCCCAATCGTGGTGGCCGTTCGCATTTGGGGGCCCCGTTTCGCGAATCGCCGGGTCGAGTTTATGTGCGACAATCAGGCCGTGGTCCAGATTGTGAACAAACAGTCGTCCAGATCCTCCAGGGTCATGCGGCTGGTCCGGGTTTTCGTGCTGGCCTGTCTGTCGCACAACGTCTCCTTCCGCGCACGGCACCTCCCGGGGGTGACCAATGAATTGGCCGACGCTCTCTCTCGGTTTCAGGTCGAGAGGTTTCGCCGCCTCGCCCCTGCAGCGGCAGCGGACCCAGCAGAGTGCCCGGCAGACCTGTGGCAGCTTGGCGTCGGCTGATTATGGAAGGGGTCCTGTCGTCCTTGGCTGAATCCACGCGACGGGCGTATCGGCAGGCAGCCAGCCAGTTCGTGGACTTCGCTCGGCTGGCTGGGCATTCCTCCGGCTGGCCCATGAGGGAGGGTCTTCTGCTCCGCTTCCTGGCTCACCTCAGGGAGCGGGGACTTTCCTTCCGGACCTTACGGGTTATGCTGGCGGGCCTTTCATTCTGCTCCAAAGCCGTGGGATCCTGGGATCCCGGGACGTCGTTCCTTGCCCGGCAGGCCGTGAAGGGCTGGGGACGGCAGTGTGTACGTGGGCCGGATCCTCGACGCCCCATCACCAGGGCCGTCCTGCGTCAACTGCTGGGGCATTTGCCGGCCGTGGCCCGTTCCCAGTACGAGCGGGTCCTGTTCCAGGCGGCCTTCACGGCGGCTTTTCACGGAGCGATGCGGGGAGGCGAGTTGGTGGCCCAGTCCCGTGCCGCACGGTTTCCCGGGGGCCTGATGTGCTCAGACGTAGAGCTGGTCGACTCCGGAGTTCAGTGCTTGGTGCGCCGATCCAAGTGCGATCAAGGGGGCAAGGGGGCCCACGTGTACCTTCCGGCTTCCCGTGGGGAGGTCGACTGCCCACGACGGGCCATGGCTGCTTATCTCGAACTCAGGCCGCCAGTGCCAGGGGCCCTGTTCGTGCACCAGAACGGGACATGCCTGTCTCGGTATCAGTTTGTTGCCATCCTTCGGTCTTGCCTGCAAGGGGCTGGGCTTCAACCAGCATTGTACGGGGCCCATTCTTTTCGTATCGGGGCTGCCACTGAGGCATACTTGGCTGGCGAGCCGCCCGGGGCCATCAAACGGAGAGGGCGATGGCGTTCGCAGGCATATAAGTCGTACATTCGCCCTCAACATGCTGTTTGATTTTGGTTTTTCCACAGGTGTTCCTTCGGCCACAGTGGTGGTCTTGGTGGTGGGACACAGTATTCCGTACTGGGCCGGCAGGCACGCAGCTTCTACCGGTTGGGGAGCTGAGCTGGGGCTGGAAGACGTCTGCAGGATTGCATGGTCCGGTCGGAGGGGACTACGGTGGTCGTCCTTGCTGCGGGTCGTGGCCGACGACGTCCATCGATGGGGCGTTCCCGACGTGCTGGTGATACATTTGGGAGAGAACGACCTACCTTCCTTGACCGGACGTCAGTTGAGTGCAGCCATGACGGAGGACCTGCGGATCCTGCGACAACGCCTGCCGCGTACCATGTTGGTATTGTCAGCTATGCTGGATCGGTTGGTCTGGCGGGATGCCAGGCGGTCCGACCGGGTGAACCTGGCCAAGCAGAAGGCAGACAAGGCCGCGTCGAAGACCGTACTTTCTTTGGGGGGTGCGGTGATTCCACACCCCGGCATAACTTTTCGTTCCCCGCTGCTGTTTCGGTCGGACGGGGTTCACCTTTCCGAGCAAGGGTGTGACCTGTGGCTTTCCGACGTGCGGGACGTTTTGCGCACAGTTTTGGTGGAGGGTTGGCGGGAACAGGGACCTAAGGTTCCTGTCCAGTGGCGGGTTATGCAAGGCAGGGAGCCCATTGGCAGGGAGCCCGTCTGCGTACGGGACTCCCTGGATTAGGGGGTCTCGTTAATGAGACCGGCCACAACCGGGCGCGGCCTACCCGGCTGGGAGGCCAGGGGCCCGGGGCCAAGCGAGGGGAGGGGGTCCCTTGGAGGCGGACGCCCGTGGGGCCCCCTGTGGTCGCTTCCCAGGGATCCCGCGGCGGAAGGCATCCCATCCTCCCGGCTGGGAGTGAGGCGAGGAGCTGGAACGCCGCGGGCATGGTGGTCAGCCGGCCGGTTGACAAGGTGGGGCTCCCTTACCTGGCATACGGGCCAACCCTCCGGTTGGGAGGGTTTATGTTAATAAACGGCTGCGGCCAATTTTGTTGCCAAGTCCGGGTCTGCGTCGTTTCTGGGATAGTCGCCACCTGCCAGTCAACACAACTATCTGCTGCTGCTGCTGCTGCTGGTGGTAGAAAATGTTGTCAAGTCACAAATAACTTATGGCAATCCTGTGGGGTTTTCAAGGCAACAAACATTCTGAGATGGTTTGCCACGTCTGCCTTCATTATCCCAAGGTCTTCCTTGGAGGTCTCCCGATCCAGATACTTGCCAGAGCTGACCCTGCTTAGCTTCTGAGATCTGACAAGATCAGGCTAGCTTGTTCTGTCCAGGTCAGGTCACAAACATTGATACAATGTCAAAGTCATATATTCAGATAGATCAAGTACTTAATGGCTCTTTGTCTGAGCATTAGCTGATCTCTTTAAGAAAACAGGATCCCAAAAATATAATGCTTGCTACTCCATACAAACTTTGAGTTTCAGTTTGAACCATTCAGGTTATGTAGACCAACACCTCATTTTAGTGATTGGTGCTAGAGCCTCTTGTGGCGCAGAGTGGTAAGGCAGCAGTCTGAAAGCTTTGCCCATGAGGCTGGGAGTTCAATCCCAGCAGCCAGCTCAAGGTTGACTCAGCCTTCCATCCTTCCGAGGTCGGTAAAATGAGTACCCAGCTTGCTGGGGGGTAAACGGTGATGACTGGGGAAGGCACTGGCAAACCACCCCATATTGAGTCTGCCAAGAAAACGCTAGAGGGTGTCACCCCAAGGGTCAGACATAACCCGGTGCTTGCACAGGAGATACCTTTACCTTTACGTATCATGAGTGCTGAAACTCTGCTGTGCATTTCCCATGGCCTAAGTAGCTTATGTAAAGAACGTTTAAGCAATCTGGCTCAAGGTAACATAAGGAACAAGTCACACAGAAAGGTTTGTGGGGACCTTTCAAAGAATATTCTGAGCCCATCAAAACTTCCAATTTCACACTGAAGATATTCATTTGTGAAGATTCAGGTCATTCCTTGTACAGCCATGAGAGATGTTATCCTTCAAGGGGGGGGGTGGATGTTGCTGGTTCATTCCACGTATATCTGTGGGTTTATTTATTTAAAACATGTATTAGCTGCCTTTATATTTTATAGGAACTCAAGGGAGCTTACAATGTCAATAATAATAGAATACAATACATTAAAACCACAAGTTAAAAACAGTCATTTAAAATGGTCAGTAGGTGGGAAAACTAATCAAATACTGTATGAATAAAACTGTCTTGAGTTGTCTCCTAACATCAAGAGCGAGGGGGCTGGGCACATCCCTGGGGAGCCTGTTCTATAACCATGGGGCTGTCACTGAAAAGGCCCAACAGGTTGTGAACCCAGCAGATGACCTTCATGTTGGAGGAGGCATAATTGAAGAGCATATGAATAATTCCTAAAGGGGGCATTGGAGGAGATGTGTGTTTAGCATAGTTAGCCTAGGAACTTCCTGATGTTTTTCAAATGATCTCCTCCATTGTCTTCTTTTGAGCATCATAGTGCTCCCTATTTGCAAATTTAAACTCTGGCAACATTTTTTTTTCAGTCAAAAGGTCCTCTCCCCATAATCTTAGTTCATTAAAAGGAATGCATGGGAGAAGATGATCTCCTGCTGTTATTTTTTCTAAAAAGTCTAGTGTGCAACAGAAAAGAAAAATTAAACAGGAATAATTAAAGGAGATAATTTGGAGACACAATGAACTGTCTCTTTGTTCTTTTCTAAAATAGTGAATGCAGGGGAGTTTTTCTTTCTGCATCCTTAGAGAGCCAGCTTGGTGCTGTGGTTAAGAGGGGCAGCCTCTGATCTAGAGAACTAGGTTGAATTTCCCACTCCTCTGCATGCAGCCAGCTGGATGTCCCTGGGCCAGTCACAGTTCTCTCAGAGCTCTCTCAGCCTCATCTGTCTCATAGATTGTCTGTTGCAGGGAGAGGAAGGGTAGGCAATTGGAAGCCACTTTGAGATTCCTTCAGGTAGTAAAAAAAACAAGGTACAAAAAACAGTTACTCTCTCTTATTTCTTTCTTCAGACTCTGACATTCTGGCAAGATGCTTCAAAAAGTAGACATCTGTTAGAGAACAGCAAACTGCCACAGCTGCAACATCTTTGCACACATTGCTCCTCTCCTCAGACTGATGTTTTTATGACTAATAATTTCTCTAGAGTGTTTATATTTTGCAAGATGCTTTGCAGTAATTGTTTTATTCATCTTCACAGCACTTTGGTTACTAATAGTCCTACCTGATAAATGAGGGACAGAGAAATAGTGATGATCAAAGCTACTGTGAGTTCCTCGAAGAAGGAATCGAACCCAAGACCTATCTACTAGAGTCCAATATCAGTAAGAATCACAGAGGTCCCAGCATCTGCCTTACATGCCAAATGAAAAAAGAGGTCTCCTCTTAGCAACAGGAGAGGTAGAGTACTGCCTTGCTAACACTGGCATAGAGGGGGAAACTAGCCTATCACAATCCTGGGAAAAGGCCTTCCTATGACAGCCAGCTATAACAGAGAGCAGGTAAGATTTCCCAAGCTGACTAGAGATGTAGGGCTGCAAGTTCAGATTTAAAAGTGGTGATTTTTTTAAAACTGCAAATGAACAGTATAGCATAGCAGTCTTCATCAAGATATGATTTAGAAAGTAAGTTTGTCATTTTCAAGAGAAGGGAGCTCACACAAGTGGAGGCCAGGATAGAAAAGATCAGGCAATTTCAAGCTGGCTTGTACAACTGTGCAGCTTGTTCAGTCAAGCTACGCTCAAGATGCTAATAGCACCCTCTAAGAGCAGCTGGAAATTGTTCTCAGAGCTATTTCCAAGAATCAGCACAATACATTTACCACTATTTTTCCCCACTGACCTCTGCCTCTGTATTCTATATGTGCTGGAACAAACAGCTGGGGGCCTTGTTTCCTAAATAGCTCACCTTTTTTCTGAAAAAAAAAATCCTTTGACCTGCAGGCTTCTGAACCCACTGTGAGGGTTACTCTTTCTAAAATATTGTGTACCATAACTTTTCAGCACAGCTTGAAGTGGTTTACCAGTCATTCAACCAACCCAAATAGCCTTTAACATTCTTGTTCAAAAAAGACTTCTAAGGGAAGGTCTTGGACTAATCATCATATGAAGTCATGGTTGTTGTTTGGGTAATCACCTTAACAATGACTACACCATTAACTAAGATTGAGCCCAGGGGCACCTTTAAGACCAACAAAGTCTTATTCAAGACTAGCAGCAAAGCCCATTTTAGAAACAGGCCATAAAAAGGCATGAGGGTGGAGGGCGAAGGGCAGAAGAGCTCATCAAGAGTACAGCTGGGCTGCTCATAGCACAACAAAGGCAGGAGGGCAAGAGGGCTCCCTGTAGCATAGCAAAGGAAGGAGCGTAGAGGGGAGGGGGCTCCTGCAAAGTAGGGCAGCCCATCCAGCAAGATGGAAGAGCATGGCTGCCTGGCCTCCCACACAGAGCATGGCAGGCCAGTCAGGTGATATAGGCTGCTAGGTGTGATGCAGCAGTTGTGGTGGAGCATTGCTAGCATCCTTCCCCACCTCCCTGACACCTTCTGCCAGCTCTCCCTCCTCCTGGCAAGTGCTGGGAATCAGTACAGGGGTGGGAGGAGGCTGAGGAGTAGGGGGACAGAGAGACACGTGATTGGCCACCAGTGGGTGAGTGTCTTCTCCCTATTGGGGGCATGTCGGGGTCAATTAAGGGTTTGAAATAATCAACATGTTCAGCTTTTTATGTTTATGAGATAAGCTTTTGTATGTAAGCACACTGTTTCAAACAAAAACTTATACCTTGAATGAAACTTTGTTGGTCTTAAAGGCACCACTGGATTTAAACTTTGTTCTGCTGCTTCAGCCCAATCTATCTGTCTACTCCATTAACTATGATTACTTATGGTCTATCACACCAGGATCTGGTGTTTTGAAGTTTGTTTATAATCCATGGCTAGCTGTAACAGTGAATCTGTGTGATGCACTAATCCGGTCATCCTGGACTGATCTCAGTTTGGTCACCAGTACTGTTTTTGCTGCCAAGCAGTGCAGGCAGAAGAAAGAACAAATGCAAAGAAGCCAGTATTTCTCCATACTAACCAGGAACTGAAGATCCTGGTTTCATAAACATATAACCATTCAAGTAAACTTTGGTTTCATATTCTAATGACTGGGGAAGGCACTGGCAACCACCCCGTATTGAGTCTGCCATGAAAACGCTAGAGGGCGTCACCCCAAGGGTCAGACATGACCCAGTGTTTACCTTTACCTTTTAATGATTGATATCCTCACCAAACTACAATGCTCAGGGTTCTTTAGAAAAGCAATGACAGTTTAAGTGACCCAATATTTTTCAAGTGTAGCCATGCCCACACTGTGATAACTAACTACAGGTTTGGCCAGTTTGACATTGTCATAAGAAGACTTTTGCACCTTTTAGAGTTACACAGAATACAGATAATCATTAGTTTCAACTTTCCTTCTATAGTCCTACAGTGATAGGAGACACATCTGTTCTCAAAGAGACAGCTGCTGTCTCAGGATCTGGGCAAGAGTTGCCAGCCTGGTGGGAACTGAGGGGTGATGGCACATGGTGGGGTAATGTCAGGCAGCAACATTATGTCCCTTCTGGGAGGGATGATTATAGAATTGCCAGTAATTTCTAGAACTGTCTGATGTTACTTCCAAATTTTCCTCAGTAGTGACATTAAACTACTGCCTGATGGTGATATCTTTTCTCCAACCAGACTGGTGTAGTGGTTAGGAGAAGCAGCTTCTAATCTGGTGAACCAGGTTTGATTTCCCACTCCTCCACATGCAGCCAGCTGGGTGACCTTGGGCTCATCATAGCACTGATAGAGCTGTTCTGACCAAGCAGTGATATCAGGGCTCTCTCAGCCTCACCTGCCTCGCAGTGTGTCTGTTGTGGGGAGCAGAAAGGGAAGGCGATTGTAAGGTGATCTGAGACTCCTTCTGGTAGAGAAAAGCGGGGTGGGAGGAGGAGGAGGCGGTGGCTAGCAATAAGATCCAACTCTTCTTTTACAGCCAGCTGCTGGAGCAATGGCAAGAAACAGAAGCCCAGGGTATCCACTGACCCTGGCAGCATTCTTATAACCCTAATCTATACCTGCTAATCACTTCACCTCTCACATTTTGACTTTCTGTCCCCACTCAGCACTCCTTTCTGCTCCTCCAGCCCTCCTGGGACAAACAGGAATGCCACCATCTGCATTTAAATTCGAATAATAATTAACATTAGTTTCCCTTCTCTTGCCCTGGCCTCTGCTCTGGCTTGTCTCAGGATTAGTGGGGGGTTCCAGCTATAACAGAGTACTACCAAACTCTGTACATGCCACTCCCTTCTTCATGGTGCTGTGTGCATTTCCAGCACTGCCCCCTGGTTTGCAGCTGTTAGCAACACTGCAAATCTGTAGAGCCGCACTGCTTTCTGTTTCAGCCAGCTTACTGCAATCTTCTTCATTAATCAGAAAGTGTACCAGCCCCGCCCCACCCCCCAGCTGGGAGATGTTTGGTTCACTTTCCATATTATAAGTTTTCTTTGAATCTTGCAGATAGCTTTCTTTGATTAATAAATATTTTACAGTTAAGTACAACAGTGTGCCTTGTGTTGTTTTCACAGCAAAATACCACCTACGCCTGTTGTCATTGTCTCTCTCCATCCTCCTTTTCTTTACTCCCACTGGGTTTTTACTCATCCTGCCTCTCCAATAACTCCTCCATATTCTCTCTTTTTTTCTTCTTCTGCCTCGCTCCCATTTCATGTTTTTTTTTAAATAACTCCTTGAGTCTTAATGCAACATATAACTTTTCTGGAACTCACTGCTACAAGATGTAGGGATGGTAATTCACTAAAATGGCTTTAAAAGAGGACTAAACAAATCCACAGATCCCTCGTTATCGATTAGCTATTATGGATGAGCAAAATGGTCCTGTTCAGAGGCAATATACGTCTGAATACCAGTTGCTGAAGAGCAAGAACGGTGGGGGGAACCTTAGGCCATTTGGCCACTTGGGAAAGCAGGATTGTGGTCCATTTATTGCATATATTACAATGAAATGGTCTGCTTTCCCTCTAACCTTTGTCTGAGTTGATTTAGTTTTATGAAGTGCAGTCCCTTAGGGTTGCCAGTTCTGGGCTGAAAAATCCATGGCTATCTGGGGTTGGAATCTGAGAATGGTTGGGTCTGGGAAGGCAAGGAACATTGACAGGGTATGCCATAGAGTTGTTAGAATATACAACATCTGCAATGTGCATGATTCAACAGCATATATGAAGAATATCCTACAGGGGGCATTGGAGGAGATGTGTAGTTAGCTTATTTAGATGCAGAATTTCTTGGCATTTTTCTCTCTCCCCAAAGTTGTTTAAATTCTCAATAAAGCTATTGATTCTCTAAAAAGCTGGTGCTCAGATCCTTAGCATATTTAAACTCTGCCAACAAGAATACACCTTCCAAAGCTGCTATTTGTTTCAGGGAAACTGACTTCTGCAGTCAAAAGACCAGACACAATTCTAAGAGCTCTCAAGCCCTGCCTGGCAATCCTAACTTAGTTTTATTTCTTAACTAGAAAAATAGACTGCATGAGCTCCCTTGTTCTAAAACTAATTGTTTATGTCCCTCTGAATAAAAAAAAGTTATTTGGAGCAGACCCATTTCTGCTGTATGAACCCGAGAGCAGGATTGTAAGGATGCTGACAAGATGAAAATTGGGCTGATAGAGCAGAGCTCTTGTTAAATTCTCATGTTCCCATTTACTTTTGTTCTCCCCATCCTCAAACAGACTCCTCTCCATATCCACCTGAGCTCCCACACAGATCAATGTCTTCCTATCTCCCATTTCCTTTGTCATACTTCTCACAGCCATTCTTTCTCTGTCTAGCACAATGCAGTTTTCTTTACTGGTCAGCAACACTGTAGTGTGTCTAGCAGATCCCAAATTATTTAGCTTCTCTAGCAATCCATAGGGCCTCCCTTGCCCTCCAGGGACATTATTTAGTGCACTGAGGATATACAAGCCAGTGGAGGAATTTCTGATTTTTCTATTAAAATTATAGGCATAATGCTATTAAAAACATAATTCAGTGTTTATGAACATATTATTTATATTGATTTATCCCTGGAGCCATCAAGACTTCTCAAAAATAATTAGAGTTGACATACCCAATGCTGGAATTAAATGTTGATATCATATAATGAAAATTACATGCTTTGGATTTGCTGTGCTGTAGCAAAGCACTAAAACAAATACCAACATCTGCATAGTGTGCCCTGTTTGGCCTATTAATTAGATACTGCAAGCAATCAGGCTATTTATGACAGAGCTGGGAAGGGCATGACTGATCTTTAAGGAAGAAGATGGCTGAAAGAAGTCTGAAAATAGACACTGCCATTAAGGAACGTGAGAGGCTTAGCACTTAAACAGTGGACAAGGTCTTCATATAGCCTTTTCATAAGGAGACAGATTCCTATAGCCCAAGAACCTCTGAGTCCCACACTTTGGTTTTTCCTCTCATTTCTTATAACATCCTTTCATGGTCTTGTTCATGCCATTCTGAGCCAAAAAGATGAATCCTCAGATACAGCCGATCCAGATATGATGAGATCATCCATTGATGCAGAAAGGGATAAGTAACCCTCTCTGGGAATACTAGCTAAGTTTGGTATGTAGAAATAGGTGTGGATGGGGGCTGATGTGCTTTTATTGAAATCAGTCCCAATTGTTAGCATAATATATTTATCAGGAGATGGGTGTGAAGAGAGAGCTCCAGAATAAGCGGCTTTGGCCCTTTTCAGTGGCTTCTTATGATCTGTGATGGGGCATTAACAATAGGGTGGTACAGAATTCACTCACGGGCACGCATTGACTACAGAGCCAGGATGCATAAAAAGGAGTTGTTGATTCAGGATAGCACTCTCTGAAGTATCAATAGCTGCTATAGTAAACATAATCCATTTAAACATAACACAAACAGCATGATTATTTAACTGTATTTAGGCTGTGAAACTAGGATTCAGTTCACATATATTCGTTCAAATCCTAATTAGCTGTGATAATAAGCAAATAAGCCAACTTTAAATCCTAACCTTATATCCTATTTTGATGGACCATAACTATCCATATCTAGTGATGTAGCTCATGTTCTTACAATCACACTAAACGACAATCTATGACCTGAAGGTGCTATTTTAGTACTTTTTACATAGAGACAATAAGAAGGATTGGAATTTTAAAATATTGGCATTGGTGCTCATGATGAGGAATGCAGATGGTATACTGGTATGTTTTTTTTTCAAGGCAAGACATAGGTATAAACTTCCCCATTTCCCCAAAGAAAATACACACCCTAGATTAGATGACTCCACCTAATTCCATGATAGAAATATGGGCTGATAAGTAACAATCTCAACCTGTAACAATCTCCAGGACATATGAGGATAGTAAAAATGCTAGAAGTTGGATGTATGAGGCAAGGTTGTCTCTTATCTCCTTTATTATTTGTTTTGATGATAGACACACTTGCAATTATAGAGACAAGACAGAGATTCATGGGTCAAAATATTTTAAAATTATGATTTCCTTTGCTGATCATTTAGCTCTCTCAGATATACATCCTTTTGAATCTCTACCTGTTCTGTTGAGAATCTTAAATTCCTCTAATAAGATTTCAGGATACAAGATAATTTTTACAGATTAAACTGAATAACCACTAATATGATTTTATCAAAAAATGGAGACTTAATTATTGTAGGGATTTCACCCTGTTAGATACCTGGGGGTATGTGTTCAGTATGATTTCAGGAAAATAATGGAGTTCAATAAGAGGAAATCCCCCTTCAAGGATCGCTGCCTTGTTGTGGCAAGGGGGCTTGCGTAGTTCAGTGAAGCTATAAGCTATACCGTGCAGGGCCACCCAAGACGGACAGGTCATAGCTGAGAGCTCTGACAAAAGGTGATCCACTGGAGAAGGAAATGGCAAACCACTCCAGTATCTTTGCCATGAAAACTCTATGGACAGTTCCAATAGGCATAACGATATGACGCTGGAAGATGAGCCCCTCAGGTCGGAAGGTGTCCAATATGCTACTGGGGATGAGCAGACGGCTAGTACGAGTAGCGCCAGAATGAATGAAGCGACTGGGCCAAAGCTGAAAGGACGCTCAGTTGTGGAAGTAACTGGTGGCGAAAAGACAGTCCGATGCTGTAAAGATTTTTATTCCATAGGAACCTGGAACGTCAGATCCATGAATCAAGGTAAGCTGGACGTGGTCAAACAAGAAATGACAAGACTGAACATCGACATTTTAGGAATCAGTGAACTAAAATGGACAGGAATGGGTGAATTTAATTCAGATGACCATCAGGTATACTACTGTGGACAAGAATCTCGCAGAAGAAATGGAGTAGCCTTCATAATCAATAAGAGAGTAGGAAAAGCAGTCTTGGGATACAATCCCCAAAATGACAGAATGATCTCAGTTCGAATCCAAGGCAAACCATTCAACATCACAGTGATCCAGGTCTATGCCCCAACCACTGCTGCTGAAGAGGATGAAGTTGATCAGTTCTATGAAGCCCTACAACACCTTCTAGAAGCAATGCCAAAAAATGATGTGCTTATCATCATGGGGGATTGGAATGCTAAAGTAGGAAGCCAAAAGATAACCGGGATAACAGGCAAGTTTGGCCTTGGAGTACAAAATGAAGCAGGGCACAGGCTGGTAGAATTTTGTCAAGAGAATACAATGGTCATAGCAAACACTCTTTTCCAACAACCCAAGAGACGACTCTACACATGGACATCACCAGACGGTCAACACAGAAATCAGATTGACTATGTGCTCTGCAGCCAAAGATTGAAAAGTTCTATCCAGTCAATAAAAACAAGACCAGGAGCTGATTGTGGTTCAGATCATGAGGTTCTTGTTGCAAAATTTAGGCTTAAATTGAAGAAAGTAGAGAAAAGCACTAGGCCACTCAGGTATGAACTAAATCATATCCCCGACGAATACACAGTAGAGGTGACAAATAGATTTAAGGAATTAGATCTGATAGACAGAGTGCCTGAAGAACTATGGACGGAGGTTCGCAACATTGTACAAGAGGTAGCAACTAAAACCATCCCTAAGAAAAAGAAATGCAAGAAATCAAAATGGCTGTCTGAGGAAGCTTTACAAATAGCTAAGGAGAGAAGGGAAGTGAAAGGCAAGGGAGAAAGAGAAAGATACACCCAACTGAATGCAGAATTCCAGAGAAAAGCTAGAAGAGATAAGAATGCCTTCTTAAATGAACAGTGCAAACAAATAGAAGAAAACAATAGAATGGGGAGGACCAGAGATCTTTTCAAGAAAATTGGAGATATGAAGAGAACGTTTCATGCAAAGTTGGGTATGATAAGGGACCAAAATGGTAGGGACCTCACAGAAGCAGAAGAGATTAAACAAAGGTGGCAAAATTATACAGAACAACTATACAAGAGCGAGCTTAACATCCCTGATGACCACAGTGGGGTAGTTACTGACCTGGAGCCAGACATCCTGGAATGTGAAGTCAAATGGGCCTTAGGAAGTCTGAGCAATAATAAAGCTAGTGGTGGTGAAAGCATTCCAGTTGAACTATTCAAAATCTTAAAGGACGATGCAGTAAAAGTGCTACACTCAATATGCCAGCAAATTTGGAAAACTCAACAATGGCCACAGGATTGGAAAAGGTCAGTTTACATTCCAATCCCAAAGAAGGGCAATGCCAAAGAATGTTCAAACTACCGCACCATTGCACTCATTTCTCATGCTAGCAAAGTTATGCTCAAAATCCTACAAGCTAGGCTCCAGCAATATGTGGACCGAGAACTTCCAGAAGTACAGGCAGGATTTCGAAGGGGCAGAGGAACTAGAGATCAAATTGCCAACATACGCTGGATCATGGAGAAAGCTAGGGAGTACCAGAAGAACGTCTACTTCTGCTTCATTGACTATGCTAAAGCCTTTGATTGTGTGGAGCACAACAAATTGTGGCAAGTTCTTAAGGAGATGGGAATACCAGAGCATCTTATTTGTCTCTTGAGAAATTTATATGCAGGTCAAGAAGCAACAGTGAGAACTGAACATGGAATCACTGACTGGTTCAAAATTGAGAAAGGAGTTCGGCAAGGCTGTATACTATCGCCTTGCCTATTTAACTTGTATGCAGAGCACATCATGAGAAATGCGGGATTAGAGGAGTCACAAATTGGGATCAAGATTGCAGGGAGAAATATCAACAACCTCAGATATGCAGATGATACTACTCTAATGGCAGAAAGTGAAGAGGAACTAAAGAGCCTGTTGATGCGGGTGAAGGAGGAGAGTGAAAAAGTTGGCTTGAAACTCAACATCAAGAAAACAAAGATCATGGCATCCGGCCCTCTCAATTCCTGGCAAATAGATGGGGAAGAAATGGAGATAGTGACAGATTTTATTTTCCTAGGCTCCAAGATCACTGCAGATGGGGACTGCAGCAAAGAAATTAAAAGACGCTTGCTCCTGGGGAGGAAAGCTATGGCAAATCTAGACAGCATCCTAAAAAGCAGAGACATCACCCTGCCAACAAAAGTGCGTTTAGTCAAGGCTATGGTCTTCCCAGTTGCAATGTATGGCTGCGAGAGTTGGACCATAAGGAAGGCCGAGCGTCAAAGAATTGAGGCTTTTGAACTCTGGTGCTGGAGAAGACTCTTGCGAGTCCCTTGGACTGCAAGGCGAACAAACCGGTCAGTCCTAGAGGAGATCAACCCTGACTGCTCTTTAGAAGGCCAGATCCTGAAGATGAAACTCAAATACTTTGGCCACCTCATGAGAAGGAAGGACTCCCTGGAGAAGAGCCTAATGCTGGGAGCAATCGAGGGCAAAAGAAGAAGGGGACGACAGAGAATGAGGTGGCTGGATGGAGTCACTGAAGCAGTAGGTGCAAACTTAAATGGACTCCGGGGAATGGTAGAGGACAGGAAGGCCTGGAGGATCATTGTCCATGGGGTCGCGATGGGTCGGACACAACTTCGCACATAACAACAACAACAACAACAACAATCCCTACAATCTCTGAGTGGCTATATAAAGTATGAAGGACTGCATACTTACTAACTTAAGTTATTATAAACAATCTTTTGACTGCATAAAACCATATGAAGGCAAATTTTTGAAGTAGTGGTTGTTTTTGTTATGTTTTGAGATAATAACATGAGAACAGCATCCATCCATATATTTGAGTCATTATAATAGCAAATGTTCATATATTTTGGCAAAATTTAGTGGGAAACATCTCTTGATGTTTGTGCCTTGCTGATTAGGTTTATTTATTTATTTCATCTATTTATAGCCTGCATACCTTAGAGTTTATGGTATAGTAGATTATTTCACAGTATATGCCATAGTTGTGTCACTATTGTGTTTTCTTTTTTAAAAATATCTGTAACAGAAAAACCTTTTTATAATAAAAAGTTAAGATAAAAAGAAATATGGGTTGATATGGAGTAGAAAGAGTGATGTTCAAATTCCTTTCAACCCATCTGACGTATGTTCCAATTAATGAGTTTAAATTCAGGCCCCATTCGGATCACGCTGCATCACTTCATCATAAGCACTGGTACTTGCCTTCTTGTGCCATCTCTCCTTTTCTAAACTGACTAGGTATAATGATAAGGAAGACTTTTAGCAGCCATTTGCCACAAGGCTCACATGATTACATGACTGCCAGGTTCATCCCAAAGAAATGGGCTTAAACTGCATGTAGAACACTACCCATTAGACCTCAGGGGTACATTTCACAATCAGAGTAGTTCAGCAGTGGAATTGGCTGCCTAAGGAGGTGGTGAGCTTCCCCTCACTGGCAGTCTTCAAGCAGTGGCTGGGCAGATACATTGTAGATGCTTTAGGATGATCTTGCATTGAACAGGGGGGCTGGACTAGATGGCCTGTATAGCTCCTTCCAACTCTAAGATTCTTTGATTCTATCCAAAAGTGATGTCATGACATCAGAGCAATAGCAATTTTCACCACATTTCACACCACCCAAATCAAGCTGTGTCCACAGGTGCAATGAAGCATAGAAAGTGTAGCGACAGTGAGCACACAGTGACAGCAAGCATTAGTGCTTGCCTTCAAATCAGATTTTTGAGACATTCTTCTGGCAGCCTTCTTAGTCTCCTGGAAATAATATTTCCCACATTCCTCAGTGCTTTTACTTTATTTAAAACATTAGTGTCATTTGGATATTTACAGCTGAGTTTTCTGCCAAATGAGGGTCTTCAGCTGCCTCTTGGAGGTGGAAAAGCAGACCGTGCCAGGACCCCACAGGCATGGCTGAGGCCAGCCTGACCTGGTATCTGTGCTGTTTGTAGGGTTGCCAACCTCCAGGTGGTGGTTGGAGATCTCCTGGGGTTATAACGGATATCCAGGTGATGGAGATACGTTAACCCAGAGAAAATATTCACTCTGAATGGTGGATCTATGACATTATACCCCACTGAGGTCCCTCCTCTCCCCAAATTCCCACCCTCTTCAGGTTCCACCCCCCAAATCTACTGGTATTTCCCAACCCTAGCTGTTTGCCACTATTGCACATGCTTCTGTTTAGCATCTATACAGGTGGTAAATAAACATGGAAACCTGGGAGCATAACTGATGAAGTTCCTGCCACTATACTCAATCACCTGTTCCAGCATGATTCCCTGCCTCACTCAGCTTCCTAGAATAATAGAATCATAGAGTTGGAAGGTACCTCCAGGGTCATCTATCCTAACTCCTTGTACAATGCAGGAACCCACAACTACTTGCCCACCCACAGGGACCCCAATTTCATGCCTATTTCCTCACCACCACCACCACCACCAAAAACCTTCAGAATCCAGCATGGCCTGGAGGAAATTCACCTATCATCCCACAGTGGCAATCATCAATTCCCTGGGTATGCAACAAAGGGCTACGAGAGACAAACACTGAAACATCCCTTCCTGCCCACCTGCTCACAGGTCTGCCTCACTCACATGCATGCTATGAAAAGGACAGGTCAGTTGGTCTTCACATGGACCCTGGGAACAACTTACAAAGGCATAGGTTCCATAATGCAGTGGTCCCCAACCTTTTGATTACCGGGGACCACTCAACGCTTGACAATTTTACTGAGGCCCGGTGTGTGTGGGGGGGGGGGGGGTAGTTTACTCCTCTACTCTCAACCACTGCCCTAACGATCTCTGATCGCTATGGTAATGTTTAAACATCCCTTCAAAATAAGATACAGACACACCACAACAATGAACATAAGGAACATTTTATATTCATGGAAAATTTAACTCATGACAATGACAAATCAATGGGAACCCTGAGCTTGTTTCTCTGCAACGAGATAGTCCCATCTGGGAGTGATGGGAGACAATGACACCCGAAGTGTGTTGTAAAGGGCTGGGGTGGGGGGTGGAGAAGGTGTCCTTCGCGGCCCACCTCCAATTAGTTGACAGACCACATGTGGTCCGCAGCCCACAGGTTGAGGATCGCTTCCATAATAGTCAGGGCTGGCAACCCAACCAGACCTCTTCATAATTTGCAGTTCCATAAATTCTGGGGTATTCAATAGTTCTGTCCCTTTTTGTTTGCAAGCAGATGAATAATAATAATAAGAAGAAGAAGAGTTGGTTCTTATATGCCGCTTTTCCCTACCCGAAGGAGGCTCAAAGCGGCTTACAGTTGCCTTCCCATTCCTCTCCCCACAACAGACACCCTGTGGGGTGGGTGAGGCTGAGAGAGCCCTGATATCACTGCCCTGTCAGAACAGTTTTATCAGTGCCATGGCAAGCCCAAGGTCACCCAGCTGGCTGCATGTGGGGGAGCGCAGAATCGAACCCGGCATGCCAGATTAGAAGTCCGCACTCCTAACCACTACACCAAACTGGCTCTCTTTAATGAGATACAACCCATGATGCCCTTAGGGCTCCCCCTTCAGACATCCAGGAGAGGGGTCTCAGACTCAGGAATGGCTATGCTGAAATCACCATTGCTGGGCCTCTTGGTGCAACGGAATTTGTTTTATTCATCTGCAAGACATAGCAGGAGTCCTGTGGAAACATGAAGGCTGACCCGACTTATTGGTTCCCATCCATCTGAGAAGCCACATCTGAGAAGCCACATTGGTGCGTGAGCAAGGAGCCAGGGTGGATGCCAGGGAGCTGTTGCAATAGGTGAGCACAGAAGTGCTGTAGAGCAGGGTCTCTGCCAACTTGCTTTATCCCTGGGACAGCCTATCAGCTGGGCTGCCCTGTTCCCCCATCTGTGGCTCGATCTGAGGTTTTTGCCTGCCTCTCACTTCTCCTCCTAAGGAAACTGAATGATGAACCCCGGCCATGCTATCCCAGTGCTTATCCACTGAGCCATGCCTTGGGATTGCCAGCTCTGGAAATAACTCCACAAAGGCCACCCTCCAAAGCAGCAATTTTCTCCAGGAAAACTGACTTTCTGGGGATCAACTGTAACCTTACTGGTGCTACAATGGTCCCTGCTGGGCCCCCATGTGGCTGGTGGTGACCTCAGGGCTGTAGTGGAGAGCCTACTGCCTGCTTGCTTGCCCCCTGGGCTCAACGGGTTGAATGTTAGTCTTGGATGTGGTGGTTGTGGATTCATGCCCAGCCTTTGCCTTTTCTTTTACTTTCACCCTATTTTTACTTTTTCAGGAGAAGGGGGTGTGGGGATTAAAGCAGAGATGTCGGCAGCACTTTTGCTGCTAGTCAGGCCCTTGCTAGGAGAGGGATGCACTTCTGCTGTGGGTTGGAGGGGTGCTTCGGCCACACACCTCTATTTGGATAGCGCTGTTTCTAGGACTTTCCTCCTTGTCCGCTGGGTTTCCTGGTGAGGGCATCAAGGTGCAGTGGCCAGATTCACAGGCAGGGGCTGGCTGTACCCACCTGTGCCTCTCACGGGAGCATCATTAGTTGCTGCTGTCAAAACTGTGGGTGTTGCCAAAGTTGCTATGAACTCAAGCATGCTTGCAATGCTGTCTGTGCCTTGTAAAGGGTCACCTGTATTTCCTCCATGAAAAACATCCTTAGGAAACAGGCCGGCAAGGTTGGTTTTGTGTCGGCAGCCATGCACCTCCACTTTGCCTCCCTCTGGCCTGGGCTGCCCATCTGGAAAGATAATACACCTGTGTCTATTAACTTTATTCCTCCTGCCAGCTAATTGCACTGGTGGTCACCTTGTTCTTATAACAGCAGAGCAAATAAATGTGCTTATCCTCATTTACTCCCTACCAGATATGGTAACCCATCAGTTTTTACTCCCATTTAAAGAGACACCTTCAAATCTGTTTGATTCCCAGGGTCCTTGTCCTTTATCATCTTTAATCTGTAGAAGCATCCGCCTTTTAAACAAATGTTTTCAGACTCACCTGCTCCTTTATAAATCTTCAGCAGTGCAATAATCGCTTCTATTTAGTTTAATTGTTTTATTACATTTTCCTTTATTACACGATTTTCAACATGAGAAATGTATTAGAGAGTGGAAAGGTACGTTACAGGGTAGCCTGGAGGAAGGAATGTGAAGCACAAGATGCCGCAGCAGATTTATCACATGTGCTCTCTCCCTATTAGGGCTGTGTTTACTTGACTGAATGTTGAATGTTTCTCCTTGGGGAACATTAATCTCAGAGATCTATGGAGAGGAGCCATATAATATTAACTGCTGTGTAACACAGAGGATGTGTCGCGCAGAGATGCTAAGTTGCACATTGATAAACCCCAATCTGTTATTTTGGTTATACAAGGAGATTGCCATCTCTGCAATATTAATGCTTTGCCTATCATTTTAGTTCCCAGTAACCATCTTCCATTAGCATAACTCAGCTGTTGTATCTATGATGCATTTCTTAGTGGAGATTATCCCACCACAAAGCTCTGTTTGCTGTTCAGTGCAGCAGGCTAGGGGCCTTTTGAAATGAATTAACACATAGTTGATCCTATCTAGCTTCAATATTTTATGTGTGCTGGGTTTCAAAGGTCTTTCCATATCCTGGCATCTTACTTCCATATCATTTTTTAAAATTTTCATTTATCTTTAAAACCTCCCCTAAAAAATGTTCATGGATAGTTAAGGTCACATTAATAGAGCATATTTCTGCATAAAACTGTGATGTTAATCTGAAATCACACAAAGTGACAAGCAAAGACCTTTCAGCAAAAAAATAAGAGTGAATCTTTGAAACCAGAAATCCTATTATATGTTGTTCCACATGACCAACGTTTATACGTAACTAGCATCCTTTGATAGACATGTGAAGGAAATGGAGAAGAATGGTTCTCCTTAAAGTCAGGATAAGCAAAAGTGATGACCTTCTGTGAACATCTAAAGATTTCCCTGCATCTCATATCCTGCAGGGAGAGAAGGATGCACAGGTAAAGCCAGGCTTTAACAGGTCCAGCAAGATACAACAGCTTGATTTGAAGAGAAAGCCAAGGCTCCATCATGGCTGGAGAATATAGTTCAGCTCAGCAAGGCTTAGCAGGTCTGGAATTACTGCCAAGAACCTGTGTACTGATTTCCCAGAGACTTCTGCTTCCAATTTCCTTTAGTTGAGACCTTCTGAAAATCCGACTAAAAAGCATACCCAGAATTCTTGGGAAACCTTTCTCCCTATCATGGCACTAGTGCCAGCCTAAAATGAAGCTTCTTGGAAAGTGAGAAGGCCTTCTTTCTGCTTTTGTTATGGCTACCTGAACTCTATTTGGAATTCCTGAATGAAAAGTATGAAGCCAAATGACCTCCTTTCTGTAACCTACAGAGTTCTATCTATGACCCAAAATCAGACAGTGTTACATATTCCCCTGGGAAATAGACCTCGAATTGAATAGTGCACTATAATTATTTGGCATCTCCAATCCTTTTAGCAAGCCGCCAGCCTCTTAGCTAGAACCATCACTCACTTCACACCCAACTTTGCCTTGCATCCCAGACAGACTTGCTGTTATCTCACTGTTCATTACTGTAAATTATTAATGTCAGAAATGCTGACACTACAGATGGAGGATGGGGAAAATGTCTATCTATCAAACCAATGAATTCCCTCAGTCCTGTCGGTGCTTTGCTGTGTCACCTCTTTTTTTTGGCATTTTGTTCACAATGATTTTACCCCTGGTCTGCATTTTACCAGCCAACCTGTGTTGATAAAAGACTCTACCTTGAGGCAAGTATAAGAATGCTAAGACAAGCTATTATATTGGTGAGGAGGAAGACCCTGGGGCTTCCCAGATCCCATAACAGGTAACAACTGGCTCTTCAGAGAAGTCCAGTATATGGGTGCAATCCACAGGCACAGTTACTCAGAAGTAAATCCCATATTATTCAGTGGGGCTTACTCGCACATAAGTGTTCTTAGGACTGCAGTCTTAGTCCGGTCGCTCTTTCTTATCAGTGAAAAGGAATGGGGGAAGGTATTTGTTCCAAAGAACTAAGGCAGTCAACATGATTATTCATCAACAGTGTGGTTATGTAAATAGAATTGCTTTGTTCTCTCTCATCTCCAATCCGATTTTACAGGACGCTGATGAGACCATCATCTCTCTCTCTCTCTCTCTCTCTCTCTCTCTCTCTCTCTCTCTTTCTCTGTGCACATATAGAGTCATATTAACTAGAGATATTTATCAAATATACTCTTACACCTTGGTTTTCAGGTCTATAGTCCATGCATTATTAAGGGTTCAATGCTTTTTGTTCTAGTAATGTGGGCTATAGTGCACATTTGGCTCAAAGGAAGGTGATTTAGGTGGAAGCAAACCAGGCTGGGGGGAGGGCTGAGAAGACAGGTTTTATTGCCCCTCTCCTTGTTGATAATATACGGCCAGACATATGACAGGAGATAAATAATCAAGCATTCACTCCTGCTTCCATTGATTCTCCCTGACATTTAATTTTCCAGGAAGGAGGGGGGATTTTTCTTGTATGAGGGAGCATTGAGATCTGAGCCCCTGCCTGTGGTCTGAAGTGGTACAGTCCCGACTCAGGTGTATCTCCTCAGAACTACTCATCTGCTGCTGCCTTTGTCAAAGGATATCTGATAGATGCCCATGTGAAGCAATTCCCAGATCCCATTCATTTGGAGGAAATCTTCTCCCATGCATGCATATGGCCATCTAGTTTTCAGTGAAAGAGCCAAGGGGACACCACAGATACAGAAAATCAGAGGGAAATAACCGGAATCTATACTATGAACATGAAAACATCAGTACAAAGGTATGGTTCATCTTAGTCATTCCGTTGCTTTTGCATTCACTAGTCAGAAGAATACTAATAGGTGGAAAGAGGCTTACACAAAGCGAAAAAGCCTAGGGATTACAAACTGGAAACATTAGGGAAAGAGCCTGAAATATTAGTGCCAGACTCCACACAGGTACCTTTGTGGCTATGGCCCTGAGTGCCTCTTCGCCAGCCCCATCAAACATCAAAGCAACCCAGGACATACAAAAGGTGTTCAGTATGGGAAATAACTCTGGGTTCCACAATTCCTGTTTGCAAGATCACTACATCAGAAAGAAAGCTGCTCTTCTGGCCTCATGTCCCTCTGAAAGGATCCTTCAACACAGCCCCCTTGATGGAGTGCACAGATAAGCTATCTGAATTGTAAGGAGGGGGACTGTAAGGTAAAGGAAAGGCTTTCCTGATATATACTAAATAAATCAAGCTACCTTTGAACTTCCTCATGTAAACTTGAGGGATAAAAGATAGATTCCGAGTCCAACATGCTCCTCAATATATCATAGTGCTAAAGCCAGAATTTCCTAGAATACTGCCCTTAACACACCAGTGGGAGCAAACCATTTCTCACTGGGGTCAGAAGAACAAAGTTGGAGCAACATGTGGTGGGTATAGTGTCCATTCTGTCCTGCTCCCCTTGTTGGGTGCCCTTGAGGTCAAGAAGATCATACAAGTCTTCTGGGAGGGGGGGAGCATCAGGGATGTTTGCAAGAAGTTGGACGCATACATATTCAGGCAATCACTTTTTGGGGGGTGGGGTATGTGATGGTGACTTGTCTTATGCAGTCTCATGATCTGAAAGGATCTCTGTACTACAGGCTGTGATTAGATTTATGAATGAGCAAATATTAATGTAGCAGATGTACAAACAGAAGAGTACGGCATAGCAAGGAGGAAGCAACACTGAATCTTCACTGACATCATGTTTGCCCTCTTTCCCTCTGTGTCAGGCTGCAGCCTGCCAAGGCTAATTCCCAGTTAGTTGTGCCTAGCATTGTAGGCTCAGATAAAAAGCCGTGTCAACAGGCAGACTGCTGCAGTAAGACAGCTCCTTGGGAAAGGTGCATGACTCCTTCTCATTTTGTACTCTGATCAAAGCTGTCCCTCTATATAAAATCCATGCACCCCCTTAGCCCTCAAGCCTTCACCAATGGGTCTAGATCTACACAAGATGTAGATTGCCTCTGGTAGGAATCTCCAGAGAGCTGAAGGGATGTTGCTTGTGTGGTATTTTGTAAACATAACCTTTGCCTGTAACACCTAATAATCTTTAATAAATACAATCTTGAGCACAGCTATGTGTCTTTACCTTGGTACCTCCTTGAATCTGAGTAAAGCCAGTCCAGCCTCTAAAAGTATTTGCAGTTGTTATTTTAATGAATGTCCTAGTTTAACCTGTATATTTTGTCTACTCTTGCAACCCTTCAATTTATTTTTGTACCAAGACTCTAGTACTGGCAAATCTGCACTTTCCAACAGTATTCCCAGACCCACCTCTCCCATAAAATTGAGTAGAAACGTTTTCTCTAGGTATTTATTTATTTGCATTATTTATAGTCCTCCTTTCACAAAGGGACTCAAGATGGATTGCATGTAAATATGTGAAAAAGTAATAAGGTCTCTAGGCATGCGTCACATGCATCTTCCTCCCTGCTAACCTTGGGGCAAAGGTACAGCAGTGCTTTGAGGGAAGTGATGACAATAAATTGGTCAGGAGCACCAAAAGACATTCTGAAGACCTTGGCTTCAGCATCATACCATACCATATATATAATTCACTTGGAGTATTGGGGGACAATTCACTTCTTAAAACAGGAGGTGATTGGTTCAGAACTCTGGAGGGGAGGCGGGACTTTGGGAAATGGCTGACACAAGAGTTCTAGTGACCATCTCTTCTGCTGAAGGGTTGATGTGGTTAGAACAAAGCAGAAATGCCTTCAGAGAAATTATTGGAGGCCCTTGGGGAGATTTTGCCACTGTGTTGTTACCATCTGATGTGGCCAACTGTTGTACTCTCTCGTCACCCTGTTTGGTAGTCCTTCTTGTTCAGGGAGGGCTTATGTTTTTATTGCCACCATCTTGCTGTGTCATTTTTTGTAAGTTTTGGGGATTTTGATGGGGGTTTATTGGGGTTTTATTGTATTGACATTGTTGTTGTAACCTGCCACGAGACAGCTTGCTGAGATTAGTGGGTAATAAATTAAATAAATAATAATAACATAAAAGAAAGCCAGTTGAAAAATGTGTCCACATAAGTTGTTGTTTAGACAGAACCTTGAATAGATGGGGTGAGAGGAGTAAAGTAACAACAAAGACCTGAAGCAGCAGTTCTATAGGCAAGTTCCCTCACAATTTAGATGGTTTCTAAGGAACCAGAAAGAGAGGGTAACAATGGGGAAAGAGTTATCATGCCCCTACTAACTCCCTTGTGGGATTCCTTAGTGGGCAATCCTCTCTCCCACATTGTTTAACATATTCATGGCACATCTGGTCCAGAGTTATGGACTTGGTTGTCACCAATATGCGGATGATACCCACCTCTATTTCATGATGAATGACCGCCTGGATTCCCCCCTCCCCCCGGATACATTTGCCAGTTGTTTGGAAGCCATAGCTATTTAGTTAGAGCAGCAGTCACCTGAAACTTGACCCCTCCAAGACAGAGGTCCTATGGCTAGGCAGGAAGATGACAGAGATGGAAGCATGCCTACTTGCCCTGGCTAGGATACAGCTTAACATCTCACCTGCAGCCAGGAATCTGGGAGTGACTCTGAATGCCTCCTTGTCAATGGAGGCTCAGGTCATTGGAGTAGCCTACTCAGCATTTTTCCATCTTCACTAGGGCAGAGTCTGTACTTACTTTCTTTATTCCATTGTCAATCCTGGTGAATTCAGATCGCTTTGAACTCGGATCTTCCTCTCCCCCCCCCCCCCATTGAAACAGGAAAGTCTTCTGCATGTGGTTAGGAAGGCAGAAGGTGGGGGCGGCTCTTTCTTTCTTTTCTTGGAGGGGAGGGGGAGAGGATCGAAAAAGGCAGAGGAGGGAGGAAAAATCCAGGACCGACAGAAGTTGAGAGAAGTTAGGAGCTTCTCCTTTTAAGGCTAGTGTGTCACATGACCAGGTGTAGCCTATCAGAGGTTCTCTACCACGGAGCTTTCTTTCCCAAATGGATATTGAGGATTTTCAGCGCTCTGAGATATGGCACAATAAAGGTAGGGTCACTCTGGATCAATCCTTCTTGCTGCAGAAGGAATATTTAAATCACCCAAAATCCAAACGGAAATCTCATTCTGTGTAGTGGGCAGGGACTGAATCGATCTGGGGTTGGAATAAAAGCTCCGTGCAGTTTACACCAAGGTTAGGCTATTAGTGCCCTATTTGTCCTCAGATTGCTGGCTACAATGATCCATGCAACAGTCACCTCCAGACTGGACTACTGCAACTTGCTGTACATGGGCCTACCCTTGTCTCTGACCCGGAAATTTCAGCTGGTACAGAATGCAGCTGCTAGGGTCCTCACAGGAACATCTTGGAGGGCCCATATATCCAGCCTGTGCTGAGGTAGCTGCACTGGAAGAACCATCTATCTCTATATGCCCCTCGCAAGGCAATTCACTCTGTAGGTGCAAATCTGCTGGAGATTCTGTGCCCAAAGGAGGTTCACCTGGCCTTAAGACTCTTAAGACTCTTAACCAGGGCCAGGGCCTTTTCAGTCCTGGCCCTGACCTGTGGAATGAGCTCCTGGGAGAGCTGAGGGCCCCGACAGAACTTTCTCAGTTCCGTAGGGTTTGTAAAATGGAGCTTTTCCACCAGGTCTTTGGTTGAGGCCAGGGCAATAAGATCTGGGCCCCTCCCTGAAGTAGCCAGGTTATTGGCCAACCCTGAGAGTGTCCTGTGAAGCACTGGATAGAAGACTGTGGTGCAGTGAGTAAGTTATTTATTGCCACTATGAGTGCGTTTTAATTGATTTTATCATTTTATCGGGTTTTATTGTGGGGATTATATGCTGTTATCTGCCATGAGCCACTGTTGGGAGTGGCAGGTTAAACATTGAATTAATTAATTAAAACAGTGGATGAAACCACCACTTTATTAGATGAGATTGAGGGGGACTTGTATGTGGGGACTTATGGGGGTCTTTTTTCTACCTCCCATCAAGAAAAATAAAGTTTACAGAACCTCAGGAAAACTTGAGCCATCTAATACCAACCACATGAAGCAAAAAACAAAAACAAAAAACCCTCACATACAAAATAGACAAGTAGGGATATACTTGTTAGCAAGAAGTACATGTAAAAGCTTATTGTCCAAAATTAGAGAAAGGACAAACCCAAACATCACCCAAAAGTGCTATAATAGTAAAAAGACCAGAAAAGGTCATTGCTGTCCCAGTGATGACTCTGAGGCAAGTCTGGGGAGCTTAGGAGGATCTAAATAAGGAATTGTTTGTTGTTTTAATTGTTATAGGGGTCTTGTAAGGGGTATGATTTGGAAATGTTGAAATATTTGGAAATTTCATGGAATGTTCTATATGATGTGAACCCCCACGAGCCAGCTTGCTGGGAGCGGCAGTATACTGAATAAAGCACTAAGGGCTGTGTGGGAGCCGCGAAGCGGCTCCTGATTGGCCCCTCCGAGTGTCCATCCCGCCCCAAGCAGCCAATGGGGAGCCGCGCGAAGTGCGCCTCCCCATTGGCTGCTTCACCCGCCCAGGGAATGTGCCCGGCTGCTCCGCCGGCCGGGAGAAGGCTCGACAGAGTCTGGCCTGGGGGAGGGGCAGGGCAGCCTTCTCCCGGCCGGCGGAGCGGCCTTGCCTTACCACCGCGCCGTCCCTCGCCCCTTTCTAGCGCCCATTTTATTGCTTCTTAAAATGGGCTTAACATCTAGTATAATAATAAATATTTAGGGCCTGTAACTGGAAATGGTCAATAAATAACTGGCTGGAGTGATACTGGGGCTGAAGTGACTTTTGTAAAGCCAGGCCTGGTAAATAAAGGACTGTATTTGCCAGGAAGGTCCTACAAAATCAAACGCATAAGTAGCCCAGATTTTCAAGTGGAGTTATCTGAACTCACAATCAAATACAAAGGTTTTCCAGAAAAGTGGACAGTTGGGGTTTGTGGGGGAAGCTGGCTGAGTAACCTTGAGCCAGTTGCTCTCTCTCTTTCCCTCTTTCACATTTAAGACAGTTTTTTAAAAAATGAGGGAAGGTAGAACCATATATCCTGTTCTGAGATCGTTGGAAGAAGAATGAGATAGAATTGTGCTACATTTGTTGTTGCTAGATGCGAAGTCATGCCCGACCAATCACAACCCCATGGACAATGATCCTCCAGGCCTCCCTGTCCTCTACCATGTGCTACATATTCAGTTATAATAACTTGTGTGTCCACCTTTATCCTATCAACGCTTTTCTAGAGCCTGTTGGGATTTTTTGTTGTTGTTTGCACAATGGACTTTATTGCTAGTTGCAGAATAAATGAAGAAGCTGTTTAGTTAGCTACTTTTGCACTAAAGATATTATTTTGAAGAAAGTGTGACGACCACTCCCAGTAAATCTGTGTAGCTTCCACTTTGGCCCAACCTGGTACCTTGGATTTAAGGAGGATCTTTGTGTAAGCAATTTCCTCTGCCTCTCCTCAACACAAATATCCCTGCTTCTTCTCTGGACAAGCAGTATGAATGATCTTATCAATTTAACATATTGTTAAGTAGTTTGGGTAGCCACCAGAACAAATAAAGCCCTTTCCATTACATAGGGGAACAACAATTAAACAGTGGGTAAGTTTTATTGGCATTCTGTGTGGTTCAGACTCTAGCCTTGGCAGCACCTCAGGTAGTTAAACATTTAAGAGAGAGAGGGAGGAAGGGAGAAGGAAAGTTAATTGGCTATGCTGTCATTGACTCCAATGCTACTCTTGAAGACAGCACAAGCATCACCCATTGCTGGTGCCATCAGAACTGGACTGGACCGACTCACAGGTCTCAGGGGGCAAGTTGATCCTGTGCTTCACATTTAAATTATCCATTTAGACTATTGTCCAGTCTGAAATTACCTAAGGGTGCCCCTGTCCACAGAAAAAGGCTTTACTCTGCAAGTATGTGGCCTGTCTCCCAACTGCACCTAGAAAAGAGCTGAAGAGAACTAATAAATACTGTTCAAGATTATTTATTTTATCTATTCATTCAATTTACTGTGACACCTTGGGGTTTTATGTTTTGTCCCCTCCAAGGACATAGACAGAATGCTAGCAGGATCACAAAGTGTCAAGAGTTCAGATGGCCCCCATTCTTATTTTGGTTCCTCTCTGTGCCCTCATGGTCTGGTCACTTCAGGAAAGTGCTTAGTTACCTATCACCAAACTCTGGACCCAGATGCACCCAGCTGCTAAATGATCAATTTGTCTGGTCTTGTAGATTTAAAGTGGAACAAGCTAAAAAAAAAAACAGCAACTGTATACTGGAACAGTGAGTTTAGGCTATCAAGGCAAAAATGTAGGTTACCTAATTAGGATAGCATATGAACCTAAGATGCTACATCTCAGGAGAATACTACTGTGAATATTTCAGCTCTGTGCAGGGAAAGATTAAGACTCTGGTTGCTCTAAAAAATACCTCTTAGGTGTTTTCAAGAGTCACAGTGAAATGTATTCTAGGAACTAAAAGAAGTCTGAGGGATCCAGTCATGGAAAACATAGCTCCATCCTTCCCCACTATCCTTACTACAAAAAGCGGTTTAAAAATAAATTGTAACCTTCCACCAAAAGGAGGAAATGTTATCTTTTCACTGACTTCCTATCTTTTTGCTTCAGTTAGAGGCCATTTTCCCTGCAGCTCAATTTAATACCATACCTTAGAGTTTATGAAACCCTACAGATATTGAGTTTTCATTCCTAAAGCCTTCCCTCATAATGACATGGGCTTCATATTCAGTGGAGAATAGGATTCATGAGAAAATGAAATAATATACAAATGGACTTTTAATTACAGTGCTTTAGCTGTGAATCAACCCATGAACTTTCAGCTTCTGAGAAGAAACAAACAAAACACAGTTGTAATGCTTGGGAGTCGGGACTGTAAAGAGCCTGCATTTCAGCTAATAATGGAACCATGGCTGGTTCTTACCATCCTAGCCCACTGTTTAAAGAACCATGAGCAAATCTATCCCCCCCCCCACCCTAGCAATATTTATGATTCCATTTGGTGTCATTCTCAAGTATTAACATGAGTGGAGGTCACATCTGGCAAAGATGAAGTGACCCCAGCATGTGGTGAGTAGCAGAATGACTGTGCCCAGCCTGAGGGCAGGAGGGAAATCCTGCAACCATTTTTATTACTGGTGCCCTTGATAAATGAATAATGAATAATTTTCCTGTTGGCTTTTGCATTATGAAGTATTCATTTAGTTCAAGCTTCCTGGGGTAATTAACTACAGCATCAGCCGCCAGTAATCTGACCAAGAGGCAATTCATCTTCTGCACTTCATTAGCAGGGCCCAGTGTCGCTTTGATAAATTAATGGCAAACATACGAAGGCAAATACAAGTCTCTGTCATGCCGTTCTGACCTCAGCAACTCAACCCTAAAGACGACAGCAGAGGAATCTGGAAAGGAATGCAGTGTGCATGAACCCACTCTTCCCAATTAGGAGGCGAAGAAATATTTACCTGTGTCGATATTATGAAAGATGAGTGGAAGAATGTTTAGGCTGAGCATTGTGGCTTTCTCAAAGCTTTGACTCCCTGTGTCTTCTAAATACTTGGAACATGACTAGTAAAAGCAGGCTAAAGACCTACAATGGCAAAGATATGTGGCGTGTGCATGCAGGCATGCAATTACATTGTTTGACCTACTATTGCCTAAATAGAGGTTTTGCAATGGAATGGCTGAAAATTACCCAAATAGCACAGGGAACCATTCACATCTACTGTTTGCTGAACTCAGCCATCTACACATTTTGTTTATTTATGTGTTTGCTTCCTAGTTAGAAATTTGTACTCTGCCTTTTATTTATTATTTATTGATGATTCCATTTACAGCCCACTTTCATACAGAAAGGATCCCAAATGACTTAATACACAGATAACAATTAAAAATGTAAGCATTGCACTAAAATTAACCCATTCAATAAAGTCAAAGCACAATGTTAACACAATCTCACTAAAAGCAGAACTCCAAACTGAAATCATCTCAGCAGCCCATAAGCATCAACATAAAGGGAAAGCAAATTTTTGCTTTCTTGTGAAAACATGCGGTTTTGTTTCTTTGTTTTAGGGGCTGTCTAAAAATTGAATGCACCTTGCTCACAATGCATGTTTACTCTCATTTTGAGCACCCTGTAATACTGAGGGCCATTTCGCACGGCTTCAAAGTAGCAGAATGGTTGCTATTTGGAAACGCTACTAATTTGACATAACCCACGACGTCGTAGACAATCTGCAACAATCCTGAAACCAATCAGCAAAAAGCGCTTCGTTGTGGCGCTTTCAGGGGAATCCAGAAAAGTGGATTCACCCTCCGGATAGCGATACACTCCTGCAACCAATCTGCAACAATAGCGATAAAGACCTGTGCGTTACCATTGTTGTGGGTTCTTCAAAGTCCCTCCCCCTGGCTCTCTCCTCCAAACTTCCGGCGAAGCGATCGCCATTTTTTTTTCCCCGAGCGAGTGGAGATCAATGCACCGGCGAGCCTCGGTTTAGCCAGTGAGGCTTCCCAGGCTGCAGTCCCTCCTCAGAGCAGTTTAGTCACTAAGCACAAGAAGCCCGCAGAAGCCCGTTTGCTGATGTATTTTCCCTTTATTTTTCACACTGTTTCGGCTGAAAATCGCGCCCGTGGGGGGGGGGGAGGGGGGATTTTTTTTTTCCACTCCATGGCCACGATCAAATGACAGCTCAAACAGAGGCTTCCCCGGCTTCAGTCCCTCCCCTTCAGTCACTAAGTGACCTTCAGTTTCACACATTCCATTCAGCCGAAAATCGGGCCGTGAGAGGGGGGGGGATTTTTTTTTTTTCACTCGGAGCCAGCGTGTTAACGATCCAACAATCAAACGGAGCCAGCGTCTTAACGATCAAACAATCAAACTACAGCTCAAACACCCCAGGCAGCTGGATGGGTCTCTCCATTGCAACGAATCTACTCAGATTCGTTACAATGGGTGTGTTTTTTTTTTTAAAAAAACCTTTCTTAAAGGGAAAGGGGCTGTTTGGGAGCATGCTAACGGCTGCCCATTGGCTGCTTGACGGCCAGGGGCGGGACGAGCTTGGCAATAGCGCTTCCTTTCTAGCGATTTCTGCCGAGACCGGAAGCCTGTGGGAAACGCTAAAAAACCCAACTGATTCCACTACAAAGCCAGGTATGCAAAACGACGAATTCCACTATTTTAAATGGCGATTTTTCATTCAGTGACCAATTTGCAACAAAGATCCCCGTGCGAAATGGCCCTGAGGTATTGTTAGCACTTTAACACAATATTTTTAAGGAGGAAAAGTTCTTTTTTTAAATACCCCACTTTTCCCCACCCAAAGGAGGATCAAAGTAGCTTACAAACACTTTTCTCATCTTTTACCCACAACAAGTAGGTGGGGCTGAGAGAGCTTTAACAACTGCTTTGTATAAACAGCTCTAAGAGAACTGTGATTGGCCCAGGGTCACCCAACTGACTGATGTGGAAGAGTGTGGGATCAAACAGGGCTTTCCAGATTAGAAGATGCTGCTCTTTATCGACTACATAAATGGGTTTGCAAATGATATCATCACCTCCTTCAAAGCACTACTGCACCACCACCCCTTCAGGTTACTCAGCAGGGAGGAAGACCTTATTCCTTTTTCACATGTCTATGTTAAATCCACCTTGAGTCCCTGTGAGAAACGGAGACTATAAAAAATGAAAGTCAGACTTTCTCAACTTTTTAACTATTGTGAAACCCCTGAAGCATTCTTCAGGCTCTGAGATACCCCAGAAGTGTTGTGATCTTGCAGAAGCATAGCTATGTACATGCCCACCCAATACCGCTCCCCTTCCCACCCCTTCCAGGCCCAGCATTGGTGATTTTTGTGGGGTGACCATATATGATCATAGGTAAAGGTAAAGGTATCCCCTGTGCAAGCACTGAGTCATGTCTGACCCTTGGGGTGATGCCCTCCAGCGTTTTCATGGCAGACTCAATATGGGGTGGTTTGCCAGTGCCTTCCCCAGTCATTACCGTTTACCCCCCAGCAAGCTTTACCGACCTCGGAAGGATGGAAGGCTGAATCAACCTTGAGCCGGGTGCTGGGATTGAACTCCCAGCCTCATGGGCAGAGCTTTCAGACTGCATGTCTGCTGCCTTACCATTCTGCACCACAAGAGGTTCTCTATATGATCATTATCACCCGATAAATGTTTAACAAATTTATAGAGAGAGACAGAGACACACCCACCCATTTAGGAAATCCAGGACAATCAAGAAACCCCAGGGTTTCACAAAACCATGATTGATAAAGCCTGATATAAGTAAATATCTAGAGAAAATGTTTCTATTACACCTTATGGGAGAGGAGGGTCTGAGAATAAAGGGGCAGATTTGCCAGTGTTAGTGTCTTGGTGCAAAAATAAATGGAGGGGTTGCAAGAGCAGGCAAAAATATATGGATTAAACAGACTTATTCAAATAATTAAATTCACTCCCCCCTCCCATTGTATGAATGTCCAAAGAAAGCTGCCCTTTAGGTTTGTCAGCATTGGGTTATACTCCCTGGCTTTAAGCTCGATATGATCACAAGCCATACCTTTACTTTTTCCTCACTTACACCACATTTGTGCAGAAAGATGTTAGCCATCAGCTCTATCCCCCCACACTATACAATGTGAAATGTTCAAGCATAACACCAAGACATTAGACACCCTTCCATCCCAGTACAGAAATCAGTGGCTGGGTTGGGTGCTTCTCCTAATCCATGAATGACTCAGGGGGATGACAATCTAATTCAAAAACAAGCACCTAACCTACAGAAATCCTGATAGTCCCTACTAGGGCCTCGGAATAAGGCTGACTGATATGGATAACACGGCCTCACTACAACAAATGTGAGAGGCAGAATTAAGGTGTGTTGCTCCAGTCATTCAGATACTCGAAAGTTTCTGAAGTTGCAGCCAAGGTATGACAACCCTGATGGGTTTCTCAGCAAAAGAAGTGGTTTGCTATTGCCTGCCTCTGTGTAACAACCCTGGACTTCCCATCCAAATACCAACCAGGGCCAAATCTATGTAGCTTCCAAAAGCAGGTGATATCAGCCTAGCTGGGGCCATCCAGGCCAGGGGAACCAGCCAGACAGGAATCCCCCAAATTCCAGGGGAAAGACTTTTGTCTCTGGGTTGTTAGCAACCCTACCCCCATCCCACACCATTTTTGTCCAGGCAGATCCCATGATCCACCAAGCATGGCCATTTGCATGGTTAAATGTATCCCTTTTCACCAGGGGTAAAGCTGATTGCATTCTACCCTTTGTGGATTTCCCCCACCATAAAAATGCTTGTTTTTTTACAGGGAAAAATTATGATTTTTAAATGTTTTCAAAAACATCATGGAAGTTTCATTTCTATTCCTTGAATTCCACAATATATGCAAGTCTACCTACCTCAGCTTTTTTTCAGCATGTAAAGACAGCTTAGATCCATGACCCTCAGCTTTTCACAACCACCTGTGTCTTCCTCACCCTTCCTGTAGCATCTTCATTAAAATCCCGCAAGGTCTAGCACCTACTATCTCTGAGCTGCTTTGTCTTCTTTTGAAAAGGTTATTTGCTTGCCTTCCAATCTCATGATTGTGTGCCTCAGCAATCTCAGCATGTCAAGAGGATGCCACAAGAAAAATCCTCCTGTCTTCCCAGTAGGCAGGC
This sequence comes from Paroedura picta, assembly GCF_049243985.1. Taxonomy (NCBI): domain Eukaryota; kingdom Metazoa; phylum Chordata; class Lepidosauria; order Squamata; family Gekkonidae; genus Paroedura; species Paroedura picta. The sequence continues at coordinate 95,303,011 of NC_135372.1, read as the reverse complement.
TAGAAATGTCAGCTCCTTCAAATGTGCCTGGCAGCTTATAGAGGAACGGGTGATGGAACAGAATGCTACAGGCAGTCAAATATGGTTCAGGGGTGGCTTTGTGTCTGATCGGAGAGCTGGTGCTTGAACCAGAGTGAAATGTAAGAGCTTTATCCCTTGGCAGCTGTGATGAGTTTCTGATCACATCTGTCAAGAAACAGCCCCACCTTCCCCTTTGACTTCAAATCAAGGGTTTTTCACTCCCAGCCTGTCTCCTTTCTTTTCAATGCAGCACTTAAGAGCATCTCACATTTTCAGCTGCTTAGACACAAATTCTTTCTTTGATTTGTATATGCACAGACATGCAAGTGAGAACTCACAAGGACTTTTGGGGGAGGATCATTTTCCCCTCCTCAACTATTTCCTCTTTCTTGAAACCCTCATAGCTTCCCCCATGTTTCAATATTTCCCCTCTCTTTTCCACCCACTCTACTTTTATCTAACCCTCCCTTCCCTGGCAGTTTCTACCTTTAAAAATATAGCCCAGTTGTGTGGTGCCAATTACTGGAGTAGGTACAGTTACATGGTAGAGAACCCTCAAGCACTTGGGGGGGCACATCACTTTCCCCCTTTATCCCCTCCTCCAAGGGTAGTCAACCTGTGGTCCTCCAGATGTCCATGGACTACAATTCCCATGATCCCCTGCCAGCATTTGCCTGCATCTTCCCTGCATTTGCTGGTAGGGGTTCATGGGAATTGTAGTCCATGAACATCTGGAGGACCACAGGTTGACTACCCCTGCCCTCCTCCATATTATTTCCCCTTTTTCTTCTCCTGTCAATCCCCATATCATCTTCCCCTACCTTGCCTCATGCTCTCCTCAGCCAATCACCAGCCTACCTTTTCTCTGTTTCCCACCTTCAACTATATTATTCATTTACTTAATGTATACTTCACTATTCCCCACAGTAGGAACCAAAGCAGGTTGAATGCTTCCCTTTTCCTCCTTTTTATCCTCACAGCAACCCTGTGATGTGTGTTAGGTGGAAAATATGTGATTGACCTAACATCATCTAGTGAACTTCCATGGCAGACTGGTGATTTAAAGCTGAGTTTCCCAGGTCTACTTCAAAGCTCTTACTGCTACACCACACTGGCTTTCATGGGCTGGCTGTTATTAAACATTAGCAAGCAACTAGTCCTAGGTGAGTGATGCAAATCAGGTGGTATCAAGTCACCTGGCCCCAATGAGTCCTCCTCAAAGATCAGCCCTGGAAATGTCCCTCCCCCTTCTTTTAACTGAGGGTAACCAAGGCTAGAATGTTCTGACTGCCTAGTGAGGATCACTGAGGGCTTCCATTTCTTAAAGCGAAATGTGCTCCATTCTGGGGTTTTAAAACTATCCCCATATTTTGTTGTTGTTGTTGTTGCACATGTTTTAGATTTCAGGATTTACTACAAATATGGGGCAATTTTCAGTTTTGTTGGAAGATCTGTCTGGTCTGTTCATGGCTCCATTCACTGAACTTAAGTATTTGCAGATCTGGCTATTAGACTATACAAGCAGGGACAACCGAGAAATTTGTACGGAAGGGATATCCCATCACCTCTGCCTTGGCTTCCTCCTCTCTTCCTTTCCCACTTCTCTTCTCTGTCACTCCTCCCTTCTGTCTCTTTTTTCACAGGAAACCTATTAGCATGATGGGGGTATTGATCCTATCCCATCTTTCTATCTTGATTCTCCCACATAGGACCTTTCTCCCTTCTTTTCAGCACCCCCTATTCCCTAGGTAAAGGTAAAGGTATCCCCTGTGCAAGCTCCGGGTCATGTCTGACCCTTGGGGTGACGCCCTCTAGCGTTTTCATGGCAGACTCAATACGGGGTGGTTTGCCAGTGCCTTCCCCAGTCATTACCGTTTACCCCCCAGCAAGCAAGCTGGGTACTCATTTTACCGACCTCGGAAGGATGGAAGGCTGAGTCAACCTTGAGCCGGCTGCTGGGATTGAACTCCCAGCCTCATGGGCAAAGCTTTCAGACGGCTGCCTTACCACTCTGCGCCACAAGAGGCTCTCCCTATTCCCTACCCACCCCTATTTTCTATCCTTCTCTCACTTATTCTTTCTCTTTTTCATTCTCCCTCCTCCAACAGCTGCAGCCAAATGCACACATGCTCCCTTTCTCTGTCCCTTCCAAAGCTTTCTGACACAGATCTGTATTTACATATTCTTTCTCTCTTTTTCTCCATCTTTTTCCCTCCATTCCACTGCAGCCACCTCCTTTCCCCTCACTGGCCCACATTGCAGGAGTCATTTAGTAAGTTGGAGCAGGGAGCCAGACTGGCAAACCAGCTTACACCAAGGAAGTTTGGGGTGGAGTGGCCTTCTCCCCACACCTCTCTGATCATCCTTCTCAGTAGACAAAGCTGGGGGTGGCTGCTGAAGCAGCAGAGCTGGAGACTCCTCACCCAACTACCTGTCTCTCATCCTGGATACTCTACTGTGAGAACAGCACCACGTCTGAGAGTGTCATTGAAATCAGATCCAAGTAACAAGTCTCCAGCATTTTCCCCTCACAACAAAAGTATTATCTACATATGTGCAGATAACTCTACAATTTCCCCTATTTTCAGTTCTTCTTGTTTTTTGCAAACCTGTTCTCCACCTTTGTAGAAAAATCTTTCTTCTGTGTAAATGGGACCAATGCACAGATTTTCATATTCCCAAATTAGCCCTTTGTTTCTTTTTCTTTCTAAAGAGACATCTGAGAGCTTAAACAATCATGGAGAAGAAGATTTTGAGATTGCTTTTCCACACCCACCTCAAGAATCCTCACAGGATTATTTTACAAGAAATGATCACATTTCTGGAGGGTGATTTTTCAGTTTTTCCAGAACATGATTTGAAGAGACTGTATAATTAGTTTGACCTGTTGGCAGAGTCTAAATATGCACAGAATCTGAGCACACAATGATTAAGAACACAATAGATTTACCGAATAAGAAAACTGTATAGGAAAGAGGAGAGATAGAAGCCTGTCTGTCTGCTCTAGCTGGAGAGAGGACTGCTGTCAGAATGACAGGGAAAAACCTGAATGAACCAGTTAGAGTCAAGAAGGGTGACCATTTGGAATCGGGGAAGGTCCCTAACCTTGCTGTTCTGGTTATATTCCCCCTTTACTACTACTCATGCAGGATTTTACAGTCACTTCTTTGTAGATCTTTCATACTACAACATGACCAATCCATACACACAAAATAGAAAAATGGGTGTGTGTATCAGTATGACGGCTATACAATACTTCCTCCAAGTTTCTAAAAAGCAGTGGACTAACAGTGCTATGGACAGAGAAACCCTCATTTCTTTTTCTACCCTGATAAAGATACTATTAAAAACAGGGCAGATTCCATCGCTACCACGTAAAAAGTGTCTTAAGAGCCAGCACAATAGAATGGTCGCCTTATAGTTAACACTCCTCAGAGCCTTATTTGTTCTCATTCTATCATAGCCTTCCAGTTGGCAAAGATGCCTATATAAATGTCCTGCATTTGGGAAGCACACACTTTTGGCCAGGGTTGCCAGCTCTTGCTGTTACACTTGATCTCCAGGTAACCAAATATCCCCCTGGAGAAAACAGCTCCTTGGATGGTGAACTCCATGGCATTATACCCTGCTGATGTCCCTCCCTCCCTCCCCATGCCCCACCCTGCTCAGGTTTCAGCTCCCAAATCTCCAGGCATTTCGGCAGCCCTATTCTAGGCACTTGGTCTTGCAAGGATTTCTGGTTACTCAGGCTGGTACAGTTTTCTTTAAGCCTTTGTATTCTGATTTCCGCCATGTCACTTGTTTAGTTTTGTACTTGCTTTTACCTTGGTCACCTCACTCATACAACTGATTTAAATGTCACTTTTGCCTTAGCTTGGCAACCAAGCTGGGATGCGGGGAGGTGTTTGTATTAGATGCAGAGAGAGAAAGCCAGGCTGGCATTATTTTGGCATCAAATTGCCAGGGCTGGAAAGTGATGTCAGTGCTTTCTGAAGCTTCCCTCACCCACATCCTCTTTCTTGAGCTCAATTTGTAATTTCATCTTCACCCTAAAATCGGTGTCCCTGCTGGTGTTCTCTAGACCTTAGAGAATATTTAACCACCTGTTAAATTATTTATCCCTCTGAGGTTTCATGTGCTAAGGGCAACTTGCAGGCCTCCTGGAGAATTAACTAGAGCTATAAATCAAAGAGACATTTTGAGAAATTTCCTGCCGCTCATGGTGGCTATAGCAAAGTCTGTGAAATGTGTGTAGTCATGTACAGAGGAACCCATGAACAGCCAGAGATATAGGTGCTCCGGAAGAATAAATCACATGTGGTCTGAAATCAATGAGGAGTAACCCTTCCCAGCCCTTCCTAAATAGTACCCCTGCCTGACAAAAGGTTGACGTTGCTGATGATGAGTAAAGAGAACTGAGAGAATGAAAGCAGGTGAACCTTGCCCAAAGCCAAGAAGGTGCATGAGAGAGTGCATGCTTGACCCCTTGAATTGCTGCCTGTTGTCCAATTGTTATTGGCTTAGGACTCCTGACACATAAAGTTGGAAAGCCTTGAATGATCAAGATGATGGAATGTTTAGGAGATGAGAGTCACTTTCACAAGATGTGAGTAGTGGAAAAATGGATGAGAGACATGGAGGAAGGTCAGTGGCATGGAAACATAGGAAAGGGTCATTATGACAAGAAACTTCAGATCCCAGCCTTAGGATCATAGGATCATAGAATCGGAGGGGGTCTACAAGGGTCATCTAGTCCAACCCCCTGCACAATACAGGAACTCACAACTTTTGATGTAGAGCCATTAGTGTTCACTATTTATATTCCATCTTTTTTAGAGTAGCTCTTCACATTTCGTCAGTAGAAATTAACAACAAAATCCCTCACACCACCTTGGACCTCTATCATATCTGATCTAGCAGCATACCTAGCAGTTAATAGGCAATGGAAGGGGTGACAGGGTAAGTGTGGGAAAATGTTTCTGACTTTAAATTGACAGTGTTAGGCTCTGCCTGTAGATGATCATTACAGAGGATGAAAAAAGAATAAGAATGAAGTCTGCATTATAATTTGTAGACAGAGAAAATGCCAGTGTATTTGTATCTTGTGCAACATATACTTGGAAATTGTCTATAAACAAATCTTCTCATGAGACTCCCCTAAACCCAAAGCCCAAGGGGGGTCTCCACAGTCTTCCATCTACACCCCCAGGCATATTGTATGAAGATATAACTCACCCTTTTGAGGCAAATGCCTGGCTGTTTTCCCACTTTGTCAGCACCCACTGACTCATTTAGCACTGCGATCACATTGCATGCATGATTTCTAGGTTGGCAAGCTTCATCAAAAGAGAAAAATGTGGCTGAAAAATTGACAGGGAAAAGTCACACACACACACACACCCTCAAACAAGAGCGCTTTCTTTCTTGAAGCATCACTCTCTAGAGAAAAAGATAGGAAGGTTTCTCCTCCACTGAGCAGACGAGGATAAAAGCAACTAACAGGTTGCTGTGAGAGTGAGAATTGGCATTATCTAGCACTATTCAGATAGTTTAGATACTTTCTGGCAGTGACACACAGCATCTTAGCAGCAAGGCAAAAACATATTGATCTTTGAATGCTTACAGGGCCTGGAAGCTGTTACAGCTTTGCTCTCAATCTGCCCCAAGGAACCTTACAATAAAATCTCATTGCCTTCATCCTAAACCCTTGAGCTATCCAGCAATTTCAGGCCATTCCTCATGCATGAATGAGCAAAGTCTAAATGCTGGTGACTCTTGGGTATGCCCAGCTTTCCTCTGCAGAGTATCTAATTCTCTTGGTAAAGCACAGCAACAGTAATGCTCTCATTACTGTTTGTAGGTCACATAAAGTAAAAGAATTCCTTAAAGTTGAAACCTTTGTGGGGGTGGTGATGGAATTAAGCAGTGTAGATAAGGTTGCCAAATCTCCCTTGGCCTCTGGCAGGTGATGGAAGGCAGGGGGACCAGATCCAGGTTGGAAAACTCCGGAGATTTGGGGATAGAGCCTGAGAAGGACAGGGACCTCAATGGAGTACAAAGCCATAGAGTCCACCCTCCCAAGCAGCCATTTTCTCCAAGGAAATTGATATCTGTAATCTGAAGATGAGCTGTAATTCTATGGAATCTGCAGGTCCCACCTGGAAGATGGCATCCCTAGTACAGGAGAGCCCAGTAATAGCATTTCACTCTAGTGAGTAGACATTGTAACCCACAGAGACCTTGCTGTGGTCTCCTTCCTCATAGCTAGTGGGAAAGGTTGGTCTGTGATTTCTAGGAAATGGTTTAGCTACCAGGAGAATGCATTATTTTTAAGCTTCTTCCTAATCAATGACTTTGGACTTTGGATTTAGTATAATACATCTCAAAATCCTCCTAAAGTAGCAAAGGTACACATTCTTTGAGATTTTGGGTCCTGAAATACATATAATAACTGCAGATTGTTCCTACAAAATGTCTACAAGTAAAGGTTCTAACTGTTGCTCACTTAATACAAGCAGAGAAGCTGTTTATTTAAATACTGTATATTTAAATACATGTTCAAGCTTCATTGAATCCACATCTGTTTATTTAACACAGTGCCTAATGCCGATACCCTTTAATACAGTTCCTCATGCTGTAGTGACCCCCCAACCATAAAATTATGCAAATGTTCTTTCACAGAAATTAAACCGAAACTGACCAATGGTGTGAAGATCCATTGTTCATAATCTGAAACTAGGAGAGGTATTCATAATTGGTTAAGGCCTAAATGGGTGGAGATGTGGGCTGGGCCAGTCCGGGTGAGGGGCCAATCGGAAGGTGCAAAGTACCTTCTGATTGGCCCCTCACCCAGACTGACAAGAATTCCAGCCACGATTGGCCCATTACCTGACTGGCTGGAGTTCGGCAGGGAGCAGCCTGAGCAGCGGAGGCTTCCCTGCAGGCCTTGGAGCAGGCCTGCCATGTTGGGGAGGTGGTGGGCCTGCTCTGAGGCCTGCAAGGAAGCTGGGGACTCAGCGGGGAGGGGGATGGGCAGGGAGGCTTCCCTGCAGGCGTCAGAGCAGGCCCGACGTGTCTGGGATGCAGCAGACCTGCTTCAAGGCCCACAGGGAAGCTGGGGACTCACCAGAGAGGGGGGTGGGTGGGGGAGGCTTCCCTGCAGACCTTGGAGTAGGCCCACTGTGTTGGGGATGTGGCAAGCCTGCTCTGAGGCCCGCAGGGTAGCCAGGGACTCAGCGGGGAGGAAGGGGGGCGGGCGGGGGAGGCCTCTCTGCGGGCCTGCTCCAAGGCCCACAGGGAAGACGGGGATTCGGCGGCGGGTGGGGGGTGAAGGGCCTGGGATTCCCAACATGGAGGGAGTCCCCGGGGGTTCAGGGGCTGCTGCCACGCCCCCCTTTCAAAGCCCACTCTTACGAGTGGGCTTTGAATCCTAGTTGTATATAAATTGTTTTTTTCCCCAAGCTTTCTCAGTTTATTTCTGCCTCTTGTCTCACCATGCCGATTTTGCTCTTTTATGCTGCTCCAGACAGACAAACACTCTATCTCGATCTACCCCACAAGGCTGTTGTGTGGATGAAATGGAAGAGGAGCTATGTCGGCCACTGGAACCCCCTAGGAGAGAAGGGCTGCTCGCCCTGCCATGACCCCTGTAAAAGGTTGTTCAGCCCCCAAAGGGGTCCTGACCCTCAGGTTGAGAACCACTGATTTAACAGGATGGCCTTGTCCTCCCCAGATCTCCTGGTGAGCTGCATCCACTTCCACAAATCTGTCTACTGGGCTAGTGGGGATTTGGGTAGAAGCAAGGGGCATCATGAAAGGTAAAGATAAGTACCCAACGTGGAACAGGGGAGGCAGCCCAAATTCCCATGCCCAGTAGCCACCATCAAGAGAACCAACTAAGGTACAGCTAACACCTAGGTCATGAAGAGTTTTAAGAGTAAGGACCAGGACTATACACTGAGATCAGAAATAAGTATAAAATAGAATCACTTTATAATGAGTATATGTTCACAGTTGACTTGTTGCTAGGCGCGAAGTCGTGTCCGACCCATCACGACCCCATGGACAATGATCCTCCAGGCTTTCCTGTCCTCTACCATTCCATTTAAGTTTGCACCTACTGCTTCAGTGACTCCATCCAGCCCCCTCATTCTCTGTCGTCCCCTTCTTCTTTTGCCCTCGATCGCTCCCAGCATTAGGCTCTTCTCCAGGGAGTCCTTCCTTCTCATGAGGTGGCCAAAGTATTTGAGTTGTTGACTAGCACCAGTTGACTAACACCAGATAAAAAACAGGCTACCTCTCCCCTGAGGCACGGAGGGGGCTCTTGGACCTGGGGGTTGAGATTTTTTCCTGCTGGGTTGGTTTTCAATGGGGGAATTGAGTAGAATTTTTAATTTTTAACTATATATCTGTGGGGGTTTTATCATATGTAACCAACCAAAATATGGCTTGGCTGATAGTGGCAGGGAATAAATCCAATAATAATAATAATATCAATTGAAGTTTCTAAGTTGTCTTTCAGGGCTATCCCATGTAAAATGTATTGTAGTAGTCCAGTCATGAAAGCATACTTCTGTATTGCCAAACTGGCCTAATGGGGGCAGAACCAGATATAATTGAAAAAATATAGTTGTGGTCACAACATCATCCTAATTCTCAAACAAGAGAAGAGGAGGGAGGCTTTGTACCCTGCTTTTTACTACCTGAAGGAGTCTCAAAATGGCTTACAATCATTTTTCCTTTCTCTCCGCACAACAGACACCCTGCAAGGTGAGGTTGAGAGAGTTCTGAGAGAACTGTGACTGGCCCAAGATCACCCAGCTGGCTGCATGTGGAGAGGTGGGGAATCAAACCCAATTCTCCAAATTAGAGGCCCCAAAAAGTTGCATCCATAAGTATCCACAAACTCTTCAAACAATGAGCAAAAAAAGGGCAGGTGGTTTTCTAACCATAATAGTGGCCTATTTTTAATTAAATTAAAAGTATTTCAAAAGTAACAACAAATGAATAAATAGCAGTAGGTCAACTTTTGAATAACTCAAGCCAATAAAAAGTGACTGAAACAGACGTAAGATGTGTTTAAGAAAAGCAAAACCAATTCCTGTGATATGAAGCTATTTGAAAAGAGTGTTGCCAATAACTTTGAAGAAAAATGCCTTGCCCCTTTAATGGAGGTGTAATGGGGTTTTATTTACCAGGTTATGTTATTTTTTCCTATGCCCTAAAAGCTCCAACTGTCCATACTTACACATTAAGCACCTGCTGGAGGGGAAAGACATTTTCTCCTGGATTTTTTTCAGGCCTATAATAGAACCACATCTCAAGAGTTTCATTTTTCTTGATTCTAAAGAAAAGGATTGTTTGTTGGTATCTACCCATGAAAGCTGTTTAAAATACCTTTAGTGATAAGGTATTATCAGCAATTGGTGTGTGGCAAAATGAAGATACACAAAGTAGTTTGTGGCATTGTGAGGGCCAATGAATCTCTCACAAATGATGACAAATCACCAAGCCTACAATGTTTAGTTGGCTGATTAGACTAATCTTTTCAACATCTTTTGATTGACTAAAATGCCCCTGATTAATCAGGCAGTATGTTTTCTGCAGATGGCCAGTGCTGCTTTAGAAGAGGCATTCCTTTTAGCTCCTCATACAGAAATAATCCTAAAATGGCACTCCTTGACCCATACATGCATCATCTGCAAACAAAGAAGGCATGTTTTTTTTTCTTCAAGTGATTGATGGCTTAATAAACTCAGACTTCTTTAATCAGATGACAGCCCTGTAAATCAATGATGCCTGTCAAGACAAGGATTCAAAATATAAGCAAAGCCAAAAGGTGGTTGACATGCTATATCAAATCCCCAAGATAGTGGCTGAAACTCACTCCTGCTCGCATAGCAATGCATGCAAATGTTCAAGGTAGAGGTAGTTTAGTGTATGCCTCAGATGGAGTTGCCAGCTGCCTGGAGAGCAAGCCTTTCTAGCAGAAGCTAAAGGGGATGGCATTTACCTGCATGCCATGAAAAGATTCAGCTACCCATTTCCACACATTAAACCTCTATTAAAGGAATAGGATATTTTCTACAGGCCTACTGGCAGCACTAGTTTCAGCTGCAGGAAACACTTTCTGGGAAAGGCTCATCTAACTTTCACCCTCCATTGGTTTGCCCCTTTTCTGAAACCCTAATGGAGTATCTTGTCACCAAAACAAATGAAATTGAAGGAGACTGACTTTATAGCTATACTTATCTGAACAGAAATATCCTTTGTTATTGTTGTTTCTAAAGTCAATGTGTGAGTATAATTGGAGAAACAGAGAATTCAGAGAAGCAAAATTGCTCCCACATCAAATGTTTCCTCAAGACTGGGCTTGACTAAGACCTTGGACTCCGATCAGCCATGCATTCTGAAGCTGTTGACTACAGTACATCAAGACCCACATTCGGTTCCTTGCATGCTTCTTTGCACCTTGGTGTAATGTGGGTGCCTCTAGGCAAATCTGCTGTGTAAACAAGCTGTCATGCAGTGCTGCCATAGCTTAGACAAATAGCTTTCAATAAACAGAATTGCAAGCTATCTGGACTCTTCTTGGAGCCATGCAAATTCAAAGTGACACCATCATACTTGAGCAGGCTCCAGATTCAACATGCTTGTTTGGAATCATTTTCTTATCATCTCAAAATTTGTCAAGTATTCCATTTGGAAGATCCTCTTGTCCCAGAAAAGGCTTTTTAAAGGTGTTTCCTTTTCCAGAAAAATCAGATCCACACCAGCATCTGATTCTCTTCTCAACATTCCCACCATGCATTATATGGGAATATTTGGAGATATAATATAGCTACATCAATTTTGTTTTTATTTTGTGTACCTACTGATTTAATCTTACTGCTGCTGTTAAGATGCTGGAGTTAAGGTTTAATTTTTATAATATAGTGATGATGCAAGTCACCTCAATGGCTCATTAAAAACACAGTGATGAGGCAGGACATTTTAAATGAAATATATTTAAAGAATACAAAATCTTTTTTCTCAAAACTGAATGGGTTCTCCTGGAATAGTAGACTATCATCCTAAAAACCTTTTTTTACAGTAAGCCCCTTTGAATGTAATGGACCTTACTTCTGAATAGACTGAACTTAGGATTCCTCCCTTAACATCCAACAATATATTTTCATTCTGCCTTTTCTACAAGGAGTTCAGAGCAGCATTCACAGTTCTCACCTCCCTTTTTTACCCTTCCAATAATCTCTGTGATAAATTAGGCTGAAAGAGTATAGCCAGCCCAAAGTGGTTCATGGCAACCTGGGGGTATGAACCCTATTGTCCTAGCGCCAAGTCCAGCCTCTTCACCCCAACTCCGTCACACAAATCACTCCCAAATAATCTAATAATCAAGACTCAAAGGGATTTAAACTTTTGTTTGCACACTAAAGAGATGAGGGGAGGAAGTGTAAGAAAGAGCTCAGGAATTTCATCAAAGCAATATTGTAACAATAGATCAGAAGATAAATAAAATGCTATCTCACACTTGCAGCAGGGAGTTTCCAGGGAGCCCTGCTTGTGCAGAGTACGTATTGGAAGTTTTGGAAATCTCTGTTTTGTTTAGAAATAAAGAAGGTGGGCACTGGGGAGCACACAGCTGGTCTTTAAAGTTAACCCATAAGCAAATAGCATGTACAAAAAGCATACATATGCTACCTCCTTGTCAGCAAACTGAAGATACTCAGTCTTGTTTCTCCTCTGGTATGGTAAAAACCTAGAGAAATAAACTACTTTCATAGCTTCTAACTCACCCAGCAAACTAGGAATAGTCAAAATACGAATTTGAAGTTAACACTTGCTGGTGCTTTGTATTCAAATGTTGCAATCAGAAGGGGAGGCAAAGGGTGAATATATTTAATTATCAGCCAGTCCCTTTTTATTTATTTTTTTTTGGCTGACTCTTAACAGAAGGAAGGAAAGAAGCTTGGCTTGGAAGTCACATGTTTTCCTCCACATTAAAAGTCTCTTGCAGTGCCATCCTGAGTGGTGCAGTGGTTAGTGTATCGGTATAGGATAAGGGAGAGCCAGCTTCAGTTCCCCACCTTGCCATAGAAGCTTGCTGGGTGACCTTAGCTACTGAGCTCTATCCTACTTACTATCCTACTTATTATTCTCAGTCTATCCTACTTCACAGAGTTGTTGTGAAGATGAAATAGAGGAAAGGAAAACTATGTAAGCCACTTTGGCTCCCCACCCGGGAGAAAGACAGAGTATAAATGGTCATGAATAAATACACTTTAAGCCCACTGGAGGGCCAGTCTGGTGCTAGCAGCCTTGGTAATTTCAGGTTCAATAGAGTATATTAAAGTTGCTGCAGTTAAAAAGCTTGGGAGATGATACTTTCTGTGCCTACCATGGTGACCATGGGAAATTGAATCAGGGTTCAATTCTGGTGAAGGAGCCTGAGAAACAGCTTCCACATCTAGGGAAGGCATCAGGCATGCAAATTACCCACTTCTGGACTGGGAATGTAGAAATGAAAAATAATAATACAGGACTCTTTTGAGACCCTGTAACTGGAATGAGTATACAGTAAATCCTTTAATGAGGATCCATGGGAGGGCAACTCTGGTGCCAGCAGCTCTAATAGTGTCTTCTTCCATGGTGTCAGAGATCGTTCTTAAAAAATAGTGTCACCAAGAATCTACCAGCAGTGGGTTGAGATCTTAGAACTGACTATTTGTACCAGAGCAAAGGCCCTTATTCGTTTTCAAGTATATGTTTAGAAGGATGTTTTATAATGATTGTAAACTTGATGGCCCAGTAAAAGTTTATCGGGGTCAAGATAATAGTAGGCCTATCCCGTCCCTCCTGATCTGAATCAGAATTGCAACAAGCTGCAGCAAAGATGCAGACCATCAGCAACCTATTCATTGCTTCACAGTTGGCACATTTGTACTAGACTTGGATTAATGTCATCAATATCTTCATTCCACCAAACTTTCCCTCGATAAGAATTAGACTTTGGCCTTGGAAAAGCCTGGTGCAATCAAAAAGAGGGCTAATATCTATAGCATGGACGATTGTAATCCGCCACGAGCTGGTCTCAGGAGTGGCGGGTAATACATTTAAATAATAATAGAGAACATGGCTGCTTTGGTGGGTGGACTCTATGGCATTATACCCCACTAAGGTCCCTCCCCAATTGCCACCCTCCATCCCCCAAATCTCCAGGTATTTCACAAAACCTGAGGTATTTTTGGTACCAGGGAGGAGATTTGTAAGGCTGTTTGTTCTGGAAAGCTCTGGCAGAGCTAAACATGTACTTTGCACATATAAATTTTTATCAAGCAGTGGATGTGTTTTCTGTGGAGCAATTCTGGGCATGAGGAGCATCAGTTCTGTTGGACAGTGTGAAGACAAGAGAAGTCACCACCGGGGATCTGAGTATTATTTAAATAATAAGCAATAATTGGGAGTTAACAACAATGTCCACCAGAGAAAATGGATAATACCAGCACAGCACTCTACAAGGGTCAGGAGAGAAATAAAAGATTTCACAAAATGGAAGGCAAGAAGTTAAGATCACAAGTTGATCTGTCCTTTGACATAACCAGATGCCTCAGGGATGTGAATTTATGAAGTGGAACAAAATCAGAGAATTAGAGGAAGGAGCCAATTTGTTCGGTAAGGGCCTTCAGAAAAGATTCACGGCAGTGTGCTCTGCATTAAATGATAAATGAGCCCTGGAGCTTCTGCCAGCCAAAGACTTTTGCATCTTGCTTAAATTCACCCTGATTGCTTGGCACCCTGCATTCTGTGGTCGATTCGTTAATGTGACTGATGATTTTTATTGCACTCTCTGGATGATTTAAATTGCTAAAATCCAACTGGCTTGATTCCGCAATATGAAATGAGGTACCTGGCTTCTCAGGCAGTTTGTAGGGGGAAGATGGCAGTGAGGTACCTGTTATAAACTATGGCTGATTTACCTTAAAAGGACAAGAAACATCTTTCCTGGATTTTTTAAGAGTTGTTTTCATTTTCCTCTAGTTATATGATGTACCTTAAGCCTTAGCACCCTTATTTGACCCACCCAAGGATCCCAGAGATGAAGCACCATCAGTTGAGATGTTCTTCCAGGGCACTTGACATGGGAAAGAATTCTGATTCAGTTAGGCATTTTTTGCATTCATAATCCTAGTCTGGAAGCCTCTGGCTATTGTTCTGATGTCTATTTTGGGTGTTTAGTTCTACTTAAGCTCTGGCTCAAGGACTCCTCCCTCCTTTGATGAAGTGAGCTTTCTTGCTCCCTTTTTCTTTTTACTACGTCATAGCTTCTCTGTTCTTAAGGTACTGTGAGTTCTGACACAGAGGCTGGTTCACAAACCATTTGGCTCATAATTGGTAACTCTTGGCTTCAAGAGTCCATTGGCACAAGGTTTTTTTTTTTTTAATGTTGATGCTTTCATGGAATTTCAGCAAAATGACCAGTCTTGGATATAGTTTTGTCTGGGTAAAAATACTGCAATGCAGGTTGGGCCATTTACATTCTTCATGGTGACAACCATGGCTATGGAGTGGGGGATTAATTCTATATTTTCATCTACCTCCACACATTTATATCCATACAACATACAGTCCTGTGCCTTTTTTACAAGCAGTCTTTTGAATTTTGTGTTTTGACATGGCTACAACTGTTTCCAGATGGATTCAGAGTAGATGTTTGCAAACCAGCTTTAAGTAAGTATTGCTGTGACAGGCAGCTTTGGGAGAAGCATGCATGATGATGCATGCCTTAGATTTATGCCAGTGGCCACTTACAATTCTTTTGGGGAAGAACATCAGAACAAACGTGAAGAACATCAGAAAGCAGTCAGATCATGAAAAGCCTAACATTCTAAGTGGTTAGTTCAGCTTAAACTCTGGCCCGCATGCAACTCCTCCCAACCATCCATGCTTCCCTCTTTATCGTGTTGAGACATGTTGAGCACAGTCACTAGAATTGCGCATCCCTGTTGCAGAAGATCTGTCTCTTTTGCTTGATGGCAAAATCAGTCTGCAACTGCCTCCATTCCCCTTGCTTGCTGCCTTTGTAGGCATCTCATATTTTTGTCTAAGATGACAGGGGCCATTCTGAGAAAACCACTCAGTGGTGCCAGGGGACAGCACTCCAAGGTGAGTTATCGTCCCTTAAAATTCTTTCAGCTAACAGCTGGTGACTGAGTCTTGGGCAGACATCAGACCTAATCTAGTACTTAATAACTGTTAAGCTTCAGTTCTCACGTGTACTCCCTAGGTCCTGTAGACTTGCCTTCTGTACCTTGCCTGTCACCTGCTCTTGCAGCAGGGTCCCCAGCTCAAGACGGAAGTCCTTACCTTGCCCCTGCATGCAGAGTTATGGAGACCATATGAATAATGAAACACAAGCAGAAGTACCCTGTCTGTGTAGAGAAGTGAATGCCATCTTCACAGCAGGAGCTAATTGCCAGTGTCTCAAGTTTCTGCAAGGGTCTAAAAGGGTCCTGGGATGCTTTAAGAAACTGATCTGATCACAACAGCATTTTGGAAACCATATCAAAGGAAGATCACACACCGAAAACGCAGTCATTATATTTTTAAAATAAGGTCCTGGGAGGGAAGCAGTGATAATCACAGGCCAAAGGGCTGGAATGGGTACTTGAACACTTGAGTTTTGCAAATTAAGGAAGAGTTTTATATAAAAGAGCGATCAAATTCCAGATAGCTAAGAAGCCCAAAAGCTGTCACGATTGGGGACATTTATGATTAGTGGATAAAGTGATGGGAGAAAAAATGCATATTTTTACACATGGCAATTGAGGATATTTAAAAAGAAATAGATGTCAAAGTCACTCTTGCTTAAAAGCCCTGAAAGTATATTGGTGAAAGAATCAGAAGAAATGAGGATGATTAGGGAAAAACAAAAGCAAATGGGCTTCAAAAAGCAGTGCTGCTACCTTGATCCTAAAGAAACAAGCCCTACAAAAGATTATGCATGAATTGCAATTTGAATAAAATTAAAAGCAATCTATTTATTATATTTATATACCACCCTCCCCGAAAGCTTAGTGACAGACAGCTGTAAGGGGAGAAGTGATAGAGGAAGGGTTGGGCAATGCTTTACGTTGCTCTTCAGTAGAAATACTGAAACAGACGGAAAACTCTTTGGAATAGAACCGTGAAATTAGCCAACATAATGGAAAAAAACCATCATGCAACCTAAGACAAGTGCATAGAGAGATCTCTTCATGTTTGCAAATGCAACAACAGCAATTATACAGGCAGACCACTGGTTTGGAGTTAGCTAGTTAGTACATTTGCGTCCCAGCCTTCCTCCAAGGAGTACAAGGAGGTGTATATCAGATTCCTCCATTCTAAGAGTTCAGCTAAACTTTGAGTCCTGAAAGGACACCTGTGCTCCTGAGAGATCTTGCAGATCTTGCCTCTTACTGCCTGTTGCAGGAGTGGCAATATGCAGGTGGCCAGTGAAAGAGTGTGAATGAAGATACGGACCACAGCGAGGGGGATGAATACAGACATGTTGTCAGGAAACATGAACACGGGAAGCTGTTCTTTGCTGCCAGATTCTGTTCTGCTCATCGGAGAAACTTTGAGTCTGAGTATCATCACTAGGGACAAGAGTGCCCAAGCAGGGCATCTGGCAAGTGCAGTTGCATCATTTTTTTAACAGTGGTCACATGCATTATTATTTGTAACTTTTAGTACCTATCCTCTGTTCCTGAGGATAGGACAAATATAAACATCCATATCAAATAAACATATCCATTTATAGTTGGATCTCCTGAATGATTTCCATGCATGCAACAGTCTCAGTGCGAGCAGGAGGTGCTAGGATTCTTTTATTTACTTCCTTCATTCATAGTCCCCCCTTTCTCCCTCACTGCTTGTGCTAAATTAAGATGATTGAACTGCTGCTTCCTTTGCTGCCGATGAAAGACACAGCACAATGCAGTTGCAGAGTCAAACTGAACCATCTGTGGGGATCTCCATTGCTCCCTATACTCATTGTTATTTCATTAACTAGTACATTCTAGTGGCTGCTGTTGTTACACAACTGCTTGCACAAGCAGAACTGTGCTAAGTATGTTTTCCTTTCCTTTCACACATCACTGGATCCAAGACATCACCTACCCAGAAGCTTCTCTAGCTAATCACTGTAAGTAATCAAAGCAATCATACATTACCCCTCCTGGGAAAAAGGCCCTGGGATATGATGGGCGTATTTGGAAATGATAATTAGTCACCTAAAGAGCCAAGTCATCGATTGTAATGAGAAGGTAAAGAAAAGACCAAAGGAAATCAGTGTGTTCATCTATGTGTGAAACAACATCAAATACCTAAGCAGGTTTGTAAAATGAGCTGAAAAGGAACTAACACCAGATCAAACCAAAATTGCTTTTTAGTATAAAAGACAAATGCACACGGAAAGACGGAGTGCATCGGTTACATAGTACTTTAAATATGTTGAACAACACAGGTCTGTTTAGCCTGGAGAGGAGACCCCTAAGAGGGGATCTGATAGCCATCTTCAAGTATTTAAAAGGCTGCCATATAAAGGATGGAGCAGAGTTGTTCTCTCTTGCCCCAGAGGGACGGACCAGAACCAATGGGATGAAATTAATTCAAAAGAGATTCCGTTCAAACATCCAGAAGAAGTTCCTGACAGAGTGGTTTCTCAGTGGAACAGGCTTCCTCAAGAGGTGGTGGGTTCTCCATCTTTTGATATTTTTAAACAGAGGTTGGATAGCCATCTGACAGAGAGGCTGATTCTGTGAAGGCCTAAGGGGGTGGCAGGATACAGTGGATGAGTGATAGGGTTGTGAGTGTCCAGCATAGTGCAGGGCTTTGGACTAGATGACCCAGGAGGTCCCTTCCAACTCTATGATTCTATGATTTTATACTTTTGATGTCAGCATCTATGTGGCTGAAACTTTCATGGTTCACATTGGAGAAGCACTCCACTATATCTACTACAGCTACACTGATAAATATTATCGATTAAACTGATAAGGGAACATCCTTCCCCACAAATTCACAGTTGTAGCTGTATTCCTGTGAAGGAACAAATTGCTGGACTACACCAGACTGACAGTGTGGTTGGCAGTGGCATTTGATTTCCCACTGTGAGCACTTAAGTCATTTGTAAAGAATGAGATTGATGTCCCCAAATTGGGGGTGCTGCTGCTTTCCCAGGTGTGGAGATCATTGCTATAGCTGTGAGCTCACATTGTATGCCTGTTCCTTCTGTGATCTCCTACTGGGTTTTATTAAAACAGCCAATTTCCCCTGTCCAGCCTGATCATTCCTTTTGTATCTCTCTTGGTGTGTAAGGTTAAGTCCTCTATTCCAACAAGCAGAATATCACAGTGGGAAATATCATACGCAGTACTACTACCCTGGAAAAATTAAGCAAGAAGCCAGCTAAGCATCAGCCGCTACTGATGCTGCTTCAAGGAATAAATTTGTTCCTTCTTCCAATGAGGGCCAAATTACTGAGACAATTGACAATGGCAGCCAAGAAGATACTGAATAAGGATATGCACAAATCAGAAAAATGTGGTTCATTTTGGCTTGTGGGTCGTGGTGTGCTAAGTTTGTGAGTCACGAATCATCACAAATTTTTAGGCACCAAACGAACTGGTTATGTCTGTGAGGTTCATGATGCAGTGGAATCCCCCTCTGGTGACCAACCCCACAGGTGACCTCTGGATGACTTTCCTCTACCTGCCCTCCAAGTTTGGTGAGGACTGGATTTACAGGATCCAAGTTACAGCCCCCCAAATAAAGTGTCTCCAGGAAAGTGCTTTCTGAGGAAATGACAGGATGAGGTTCATGAGGTGTAGGAGTTCCCAAACATATAGATCCTCTGGTCACAGCCCACCCCTAGATGAATTTCCTGGTTATTTACCATTGGCAGAACATGTTCAGAGATCACATGTTGTGAATTGTCAGTGAACTGATGTTAACGAATCACACATAGACAACCTTGGACTTCTAAAGAATTCTCTTTTTTGGAATACTCATGGACTGGGTTATCCCAATGTTTACCACTTTTGCCCTCTTCATTGTGAATTGTACAAATGCAATGGAAAATGGTAGTCAAACAGGGGCCTGCTTGCACAGGCAGGTGTTTGTTGAGATAGATGTTTGCTGAGATGGGTGCTGTTCCATGAGGTAGATTACTTGTCCCAGGCTGACCATATGGGCACAGAGCATATTGGTGGTGTCCTGGAAGGGCCTGATATGGGAGATGGTCAGACAGTCGTTGAAGCTGATGTTGAGCTCCTATTCCCCATAGAGGATGGTCAGAAAGGAGATTATATCCCTGCACTGTGCTCATCTGCTCCACCAAATATGCAATTATGACATAGGTGACATTCCAGCAGGTGTTCAGGCTCATCTCCTTCACCTTGCCCCTCATGCAGGAGACCTAGAGACTTGATGCTGTGCAAGAAGTGGGCAGCCAGGCACCAGTGAGTCTCAAGCAAGGACTGCATCAAGAGGATGGCAGTGTCCCTGTTGTTTGGTGTAGTGGTTAGGAGTGTGGACTGGCATGCCAGGTTCGATTCCGCACTCCCCCACATGCAGCCAGCTGGGTGACCTTGGGCTCGCCACGGCACTGATAAAACTGCTCTGACTGAGCAGTGATATCAGGGCTCTCTCAGCCTCACCCACCCCACAGGGTGTCTGTTGTGGGGAGAGGAATGGGAAGGCGACTGTAAGCCGCTTTGAGCCTCCTTCGGGTAGGGAAAAGCAGCATATAAGAACCAACTCTTCTTCTTCTTCTTCTTCTTCTTCTTCTTCTTCTTCTTCTTCTTCTTCTTCTTCTTCTTCTTCTTCTTCTTCTTCTTCTTGACAATGTTCCCCAGTCCCAGAGCATCCTTTGTCACTGGTGAAGCATGTGTACCAGGCAGATGATTAGCTTGAGATTCATAGCCTTCATCACTGCCAACATGTTGCTACCAGTGTCCATGACACAACCCACCCAAAACCCACCCACTCCCTTAGGCTACTCTGTATCACAGTGACAATGTTTTGTGCTGTGTGGTTTGTATCCATCCCCTGCTTGTGAAGCAGAACCACTTTGTAGCCTGGTGGCAGGACTGTCCCCATAACTCAACAATCCAGATACAGCCATCCTCTGGTTGCCACCAGTGGGCAGTTAGGGGAGTGCAGTTCTGCTGGTTGCTCCAGAAATCTGATGTGAAGTTCACGGTTCTGCCTTTTGCTCTTTTGCTTGACCATCATCACTATGGAGCAGTGGGTGGCAGGCAGTAATTGTTGACTCATGGTCCTTCATGAGAGGATGGAGAACCAGGGAGCCAGGTGTTGCAGCAGCAGCCAATGAAAGGCTACACCCTCCATGAGGGAGAAGGTGAGCCATCCACAGCAATCATCTCACTGATGAGGCAACTGACTGCTTCCTGGGCCCTTTTGGATGGACCTCCTGGAGGGTGACCCACCTTGATGTCCCACCCAATGTACCCAAAGTTTGGACAGCTTTTTCTGAGGGGGCCTCCTGTTCCCCATCTGCTTCTCCTTGTTGAGAGGGAGTGGGCCTCGTCTTCCTCTCTTTTACTGTCATTCTTTCCTCCTGCAGCAACAAAGTGGGGTGCACCCTTTGCCAGCTGGGAAGACAAAGTGTTGGGGGATTGTGCTTCACTGGACATGGGTGTGACACACCTGGCAGTCTCTCACACAAGGCTCACAGGTACATGTGAAATAGTTCCGCCTTAGCATGGGCATTCCATCATTAAGCTCTATTCTGCATTACTCTCATGGTTTGAATATACTGACAGGCTTTCCGCACCGGGATCTTTGTAGCAAATTGGTTGCTGAATGAAAAATCGCCATTTAAAATAGTGCAATTCGTCGTTATGCATACCTGCCTTTGTAGTGGAATCCAGTTGCGTTTTGTAGCGTTTCCCACAGGCTTCCGGTCTTGGCAAAAATCGCTAGAAAGGAAGCGCTATTGCCAAGCTCGTCCCGCCCTTGGCCGTCAAGCAGCCAATGGCCAGCCGTTAGCATGCTCCCAAACAGCCCCTTTCCCTTTAAGAAAGTTTAAAAAAAAAAACAGACCCATTGCAACGAATCTGTGTTGATTCGTTGCAACGGAGAGACCCATCCAGCTGCCTGGTGTGTTTGAGCTGTCGTTTGATCGTTGCCATGCTCCCTCCGAGTGAAAAAAAAAAATCCCCCCCCTCTCACGGGCCCGATTTTCGGCTGAATGAATGTGTAAAAAATAAAGGGAAAATACATCAGCAAACGGGCTTTTCTGTTGTTTGTGCTTAGTGACTCTGTGGAGGGACTGAAGCCGGGGAAGCCTCTAAACAGAAAGAGGCTCGCTGGTGCGTTTATCCCCGCTCGCTCGGAGAAAAAAAAATGGTGATCGCTTCGCCGGAAGATCAGAGGAGAGAGCCAGGGGGAGGGACTTTGTAGAAACCGCAACAATGTTAACGCACAGGTCTTTTTCGCTAGTGTTGCAGATTGGTTGCAGGAGTGTATCGCTTTCCGGAGGGTGAATCCACTTTTGGGGATTTCCCTGAAAGCGCTACAAGGAAGCGCTTTTTGCAGATCGGTTTCAGGTGTGTGGCAGATTGTCAACGACGTTGTGCATAACGGCAAATCAGTAGCGTTTTCAATTGGCAACCATTGTGCGATTTTGAAGGCGTGCGAAAAGCCCCTGACTATTCCTTCAGAAGCTATTTCATTAGTGCCTTTCCAAACCTGACTTGTCACTTTACAAACCATCCCATACATATGATTGTTCTGCTTTTTGGCTGGTTATAAAACCTGAGCTAGCAATACTTTTAGTGTAGGATTAAAAGCTGGCTGAAGAAGATTTCTTGCTTGCTTCCTGAGAGTGAACTTGGACCAGAACTGGAAAGGAGGCCTCATTCATGTTCACATACAAAGAAAACTATGTGCATCAAGAAGGGAACTGGAAGAAACTACTTCGAATTTTATGGATCAAATTTGAGGAGCAACTTTCTTCGAAAAGTCTTTGACACTTTTCTTGCTTTCACACTCTTGAATAAATTGCCTCCTCGGCATCACCATCAATTCATTTTGCCATTTCCTACTAAAAATGGAAGCTGGATCATGCTCCATTCCTATGGCTGAATCAGCCAATCTCAAGTTACATAATGCTGAAGAGTGACCTGTAGGCTTCCAAATGACAGAACAGCAACGACTTTTGCAAAAGTTTGCAAGGGAAAGTTCGCACAGCTGAGGAGCACTCTGTATTTGAATTGGCCCCCTTGTGAATTCATGACATTCATGGAATTTGCAGGTCACTGAGAATATTCTGCTTGGCTGTAAATGAGACTCTCCGTTTTTGCCATCATCCTCACCTTATGGGATTGGAATGTGGGCTTGGCTGACATTAGTGAGCGGCCCCCGCCACTGCCCCAGAAGAATGGAATTCATAATTCACCATCTACTGGACTTGGATTACGGCAGGAGGCATAGCCATTTCTTTCCCCCATCCCTTGTTTATAGCCCTGTCCCTCGCTGTCCCAGTGGGTGGCCTCTGTATGACTCTAGTGCAGTTAGATACTCAGGTCTGTGCTGCATGCTGGGAGGATCTGAGTTAAATCCTCCCTTCAGCAGGAGAGCACAAAACTCATTATTACTAATGAGAACTACTCCCGGGAAGGCAGGTGAAGGCAGACCATACATCAGCAGGAGGGACATCGCGGCATGCCCACCACAATGTGTCTGTCCTCTACAATGCTGAATTGCTATGCTAACTGACTCCAGCCAAAATCCAGGAAGAGCCAAAGCCTGCATGCCAGCTCGAGTTTTGCTTGACAACTTTGTTGCAAATTCTTGGGCGAATAATAAAGCTTTCCATAGGGAAGAGGGGAGTATGATCATTTATGGTCAACATTTATGGTCAACATTCAAGGGCAAGTTACAGAAATGGTATGAGATATCAAGGAACCATGGGCATGCCATTGTGGGTCAAAGGCTGGACGGTGATGAGGGCTCTAGAAAGTGGGAAAGGAGTGGGAAGGCTAAGGGTATCACTGCCTTCTCTGTAACTCTTTTTAGGCTGACCTTGCTGCCTGGGGATACCATTTGGGGTCCTTCGTGTCTTTCTTCATGACCATACTGGCACTCACATTCTGAATGATTTTTTCCAGGTGAATTCATACATTTAACATCGTTTCAGTCATGCAAGCTATGAATAATGAAGCATCAGCCACTAATCTCTCTTAGGGCAGAGATGAGATATGCCTACGACCTGATTGATGTGACCAATTTGGGCATGAAAAAGCCATCAAAGGATTACAACTTTTCACATGGCTAAGTAGCAGATGCAACAGTGAATGTTATCATCTTCCTACCACCCACAGCAATACAAATATTTACCACATTTTGTAAACTTCTGTGTTCTAGTGTGAATAAATATACTCTGGTATGATTCACTTGCGATTTTTGCTGGTATGCAAGGCTGTATGTATGTGAGGCTTCCTCTCTGGTGCTCATTCTAGAATAGCCCTGCTTATTAATTCTGTGCTTTAAAGACCTGTTAATGTCACTGTCTCATGTGTCTAATGTCACTGTCTCACTGGCAGTCTTCAAGCAAAGGTTGGATACACACTTTTCTTGGATGCTTTAAGATGCTTAAGGCTGATCCTGCATTGAGCAGGGGGTTGGATTAGATGGCCTGTATGGCCCCTTCCAACTTTATGATTCTATGATTCTATGTGTTATTGTATGATTATGTGTTATTGTGCACACACACAGCTCTTTCATGTTGTTGAGTGCCGCCTACATGTTAATAGACGGTTGGTCTATTTGCCAGTCATTTAGTACACAAATGCTTCAAGTGATTTCCAGCAACAACTCTTATTCCTATGTATCTTTCCTTTAAGCATTCATTCTTGCTTTTCCAACTTTCTCCTTGGTTCCTCCCCCCCCTACCTCACAAACACACAAACACAAACACAGACAGACACACTGAGACCTCTATCCCTTCCCTCATTCACTCCCAAGCAAACACACACACAGAGACACACAGAGACTCCGTTCCCTTCCCCCCTCCCATTTCTCACCTGTTGGTTTCCCACCTGTTGTTTTCCCAAACCCCTCCTCAACTTTCCCTCCCTCCCAAGCAAGCACACACACAGAGAGACAGACACAGATATTCCCTTCCCCCTCCCATTTCCCACCTTACCTGCTGGTTTCCCAAACCCCTCCCCAGCTTTTCCTCCCTCCCTCCCAAGCAAGCATACACACACAGAAACAAGACACACAGAGACTCCCTTCCATCCCCCCTCCCATTTTCCCTTACCTGTTGGTTTCCCAACTCTCTCCCCTTCCCTCCCTCCCTACTAAACATGCATTCAAATGCATGCATATAAAGACACACACACGCATACATGCCCTTCCCTACTCCCCATTTACCTTTTTGCCCTGGGGCCACCTCCACCACTTCCTCAGCCCCTGCTGGCATTGCAGGAGCTGGCTGGGCTTCCTGGGGGCAGAGTGGCCTCTGCCTCAGCCTTGTAGGCAGCACAGTTGACTTCCTCACACACACACACACACACCCGCCAGCATCACAGGTGCTGGCTGCCCCCCCAGGGGTGCCACAATCTCTGTCTCAGCCTCCTCAGCTCCCTTGTCTTTTCTGCCTCTTCTGACACAGTCCTTGGGGCCTTTGTATTCATGTCTGTTCCAGGAGATGCACCAGAAGATGTGTCCCACGTAAAAAGTAAAGAATTTTGGAAGAATCTTGTGTTTGCTACCATGTAAGAAAGAATGCAGTGAGTAGGCCCAAACCATAGAAATAGGTGTTCTGGAACATGGGCTTAGAAAACTACACACACAAAATTCAAATACAAACATCCGTATTCTGACTGATGCCATGTATAAATACAAATTGCAGTTTCATCCTTTATTCAAGGCTTGGTTCAGAGATGGAGATAGACAAGAAGCCAGAAGTGCAACCATGTTAGCAAATATATCTGAAAAGGTCTCAAAGAGCTGCACTGTAGTCCCCCATTTTTGCCACAATGACCTCCAAAGTCATGGGGTAAACCTTTCATTCTTAACTCTCTCCTGCCGTCATCCTTACCATTATCCACCCTGTTATTTTGCCCAGAGATGATAAATAATTGTTAAATAAAATGTTGGAAGCACATGGTTTTTCCAGATGTTCCAGATGTTTCCTATGCTAATAATACAATTAATATAATGGCTTTAAACTATATGTAGAACAATACAAGCTAGATATCGGGGGGGGGGGGATTCACAGAGTAGTTCATCAGTGGAAATGGCTGCCTAAGGGGTTGTTGAGTTCCCCCTCACTGGCAGTCTTTAAGCAGTGGCTGGATAGATACTTCCCATGGATGATTTGGGCTGATCTTGCATTGAGCAGGGGGTTGGACTAGATGTATGGCCCCTTCCAACTCTACGATTCTATGTTTTGTGCATGCAACTGTGGGCAAAAGACCATAACAATAATTTCTAAATTTAGCAACTATGAAAATCCCAGCAAAATTAAGGTTGAGGTCTTAGGAAATTTGATGTGTGTGACAGTGAGAGCTGTAATGCAGATATTGTTCCATTTGTAACTGAGCATTCTGATTAAATTTCAACATGGGGCTTTTCCATTGATCTGAATCTGCCATGTAGCTCAAGTGACAATGGTGTACTCCTGGACATAATTTCTTGTCACTATACAACCAGCTAGGACGGAAGCAGATGCTCTGTCAAAGATGATTAGCTTCCATTCACACAGCTAGCACAATGCAACAAAAGTGATTTCGTCCCTCTGAATTTCCTTTATCGGTGAGATGAGAAGTTATTTCAAGATGTTTAATATGGGCATTCTAAAACTTTGTCATAGTACACCCCATCAACAACTAGTCCTAAAATATTTTGTGTTTACAGATTTGCATTTTTTTAATATTCTATAAACATTTACCTATGGAAAAGATGCAGGAGAAATCTCTCTTTTTCCTTACTACATCCATAGATCATGAAGAAGAAGAAGAAGAAGAAGAAGAAGAAGTTGGTTCTTATATGCTGCTTTTCTCTATCCGAGTCTCAAAGCGGCTTACAGCGGCTTTTATTTATTATTAGATTTCTATACCACCATTCGTTGTAGCTTCGCGGCAGTTTACATCATAAAAATTCTAAAAACAATTTAAAAAAATGTATTTACCCATCAATTTATGATTGCACAGGACAACACAATGGCGGCATAAATCTGTTCTAATCCCACCCGTGTTTAGGGTGGGGCATTGATCTTAATCTGGTGATAGCAGGAGATGTCTGATGGAACTTGGGAACCAGTTGCAAAACCCCCCGGGAGTCTGCCCCGGCCTCAACAATGTGCCTGGCAGAGGAGCTCCATCTTGCAGACCCTGCGGAAAACTGGTAAATCTGATAGGGCCCTTAGCTTTTCCGGGAGCTCATTCCACCAGGCCAAGGCTAGGAGAGAAAAGGCCCTGGCCCTCGTTGAGGCCAGGCGTATGCCCCGGGGGCCCAGGACAAGCAGGAAATTCTTGCCTGCAGAGCGGAGAGCCCTGCAGGGAGCATAAGCAATCACTCGGTCCCGCAGGTAGGCAGGACCCAGGCTGCGTATGGCCTTAAAGGTTAATACCAATACCTTGAACTTGACCTAGAGTCAGACTGGTAACCAGTGCAGATGATGGAGCGCCAGCTGAATATGGGCCCTCCAAGATGTCCCAGTGAGGACCCTCGCAGCCATATTCTGTACCAGCTGTAACTTCCAGATCAAAGACAAAGGTAGGCCATCGTAAAGTGAATTACAGTAGTCTAGTCTGGAAGTTACCATTGCATGGATCACAGTGGCCAGGTGTTCTGAGGACAGGTAGGGCACTAGTAGCCGGGCTTGGAGAAGATGGTAAAAAGCCATCCTGGCTGAGCCTCCATAGAAAGGGAGGTATAAAAAATCACGCCCAAATTCCTGGCGACCAGTGCAGGTGTTAATTGCACCCCGTCCAGTCATGGGAGACGTGCTTCCTGATAATGTTGGTGGCTTGTAGGAGGCAGAAGAGAATGAAGAAAGGAGGGGAGATAATGATTTGGAAGGAGGAGATATGGGCATGACGGGAACATACTGAGAACAAGATAATCCCACTTGACATTTTTGTGCTCAGAATTTCCCCTTTTTCCTGATTGTCACTTTATGTCACTAGCAGTGGAAGATTTTCTGAGTGTCCCGTTTGATTTTTTCCATTATCTTGGGTTTTGAGTTTACTAAGCAGACAAAGGAGAGGCTGGTTCCACTCCCTGCAAGACAGGGCAGCCACCCGACCTACGTGCCAAGCATAGGAAAACATGATTCTTTGCAGGGCAGATGTGCCCACAAAGGAACCCACTTCCCTAACACAAGATATGTAAGAAGCACTAAGCTGCCTGCATGTCCTGCAGAGGAAGACCCTGTGCTTACATTAGCCGAAAGCCAAGCAGGGACGAGGGACAACAGGCAGGTTCCAAGCTTCACCCCCCATGATTTTCAATATGTATGTATGAGAGCCAGCATGATGTCATGATTAAGAGCAGCAACCTCTAACCTGGAGAGCTGGATTTGATTCCCCACTCCTCCTCCACAGGCAGCCAGCTGGGTGACGTTGGGCTGGTCACAATTCTCTCAAAACTCTTTCAGTCTCGCCTACCTCACAGGGTGTCTGTTCTGCAGAGAAGAAGGTGATTGTAAGGCACTTTGAGACTCCTTCAGGTAGTGAAAAACAGAGCACAAAAAACAGCTCTTCTTCTAAAGTGCCACAAAGTGGCAGGTGGCTTATGGAGACCCAACAGGGTTTTCCAGGCTATTGATTAAGCAGAGGTGGCTTGACATTGCCTTCCTCTGCAAAGCCACCCTTCTGGCCTCCCGTCCAAGTACCAACACTGATTAGCTTCTGAGATCTTACAAGATCAGGCGACTCTTTACCATTCCACATCCTGAGAGTCAGTAGGCCTGCTCAAGAAACAGAGTGGGAGAGCAGAAACAAGCAGTTAAGGCTTTAACCACTTTCAAAACAAGGCAACTACACACCTCAGAAGATATGGGAAATCACTGCTGATGAAGTCTCGGAGCATAAGAACTGCTGGTTCAGGATCTGAGCTCATTCAATGCTATTAATTTCATGGAAGAACGCTAAGCCTCAGCATCCCTCTCTTCTTCTGCTGCTGAGAGTCCCTGGAAGGGAAAAGGTCCATCAGAACTTCCCTTCTCATATAAAGGGAACAGCAGTGAGGTGGGGTCTCTTTCAAATGAAAGCAAAACACATCCCACATCTTACTCCACTGCTTGAGGGGTTTTGTTTTTAAAATCTCGACTTAAAAGAATCAGACTGGGAAGAAAAATGCTGGAAAACATCTGACCACCACTAGACAGGAACAGTATCAGATCTGGCTCCACTGAGCTATACAGTCTCTCTCTCTCAGCATTTCTCCTCCCACTCTAACACACTCCCCGCCTCCTGCCTGAGTACCCCAGAGAATGAGTGGAAGGCTTGAGAACACACCAGTTCATACCTCTTTGTGCCTCAACAGGGGTGCTTCTCCCACATGCCTAGAAGGGGAACAGTCTCTGGGAATTTCTTCCCGGTTTGTGAAAGCAGCAGTACAGTAAGCAATGAGTTTCCAAAGGAAACCAATGAAACAGCTCTCAGACTGGTTTCTTAATATGAGCCAGGATGCTTGATCACAGGTCAGACCACAGTTGACCCACAGATTGCACATACCTTTTCACACTCCTTTTTGCTTCCCCTCTCCTCATCCATCATCTTTGTTATATGTGATAAAGGTGTGTGTGTGGGGGGGGGGTGTTTCACTTGTCTCTCTATCTCAGTGTTGCCTGCTTTGCCTGGTAAACTCATTATTATACTTGGTTAGGGAATAATTTTGTAAGCCAGTTTGGTGTAGTGGTTAGGAGTGCAGACTTCTAATCTGGCATGCTGGGTTCAATTCTGTACTCCCCCAGATGCAGCCAGCTGGGTGACCTTGGGCTTGCCACAGTACTGATAAAGCTGTTCTGGCTGAGCAGTAATATCAGGGCTCTCTCAGTCTCACCTACCCCACAGGGTGTCTGTTGTGGGGAGAGGATAGGGAAGGCAACTGTAAGCCACTTTGAGCCTCCTACAGGTAGAGATAAGCGGCATAGAAGAACCAACTCTTCTTCTTCTTCTTCTTCTTCTTCTTCTTCTTTTAAGTGATCAACCTTTTACCCCTAAGAGTTAAAGAAACACATGCAATTTGAAATTGCATGATAGACCTGGAGTTTGTTGACGTTTTCATTTGACCTTGTGTGAATGATAAAAACAGTTCAAATATGAGGAGTGTCAAGCACCAATTTGCTCAAAAGAATGAAGTAGTTTGATTATAACTTTGTATAGAAAGAGGAGAGACAGAGACCTAACTAACTGTCTCATTGTTGTTCTGCATGCACTCAGTCTGTGGAGCTAAGTGGAGAGGAAGTGTGCTCCAAATGAACCAATCAGGACACTGGGGGAGAATATTTGAAAAAATCCAGGAAGTTCCTGATCTATGCTATGCTAAATACATATCTCCTCCAGTGCCCCCTGCAGGATAGTCTTCATATATTTTTGTACCTGGCACATGCAGATCCTGCATATTTCAACATTTAGTAGGAAGTGTAATAGGACTCACATCTTGATATAAATATGTTCAATCAATGAAAGCAATTTTCCTGAGGCTAACAAAAGACAAAACAGAAATAGTGTGTGCAATCTGATATCATGGCCGACCTAAGGAGTTTTTATTGCTGGAGATTTCAGCAGAAGGCCATGTGGGATCCATACTTCCGGTAATGGCAATGTCATTTGAAAGTAGTTTCCAATGACAGATTATCGGCCTAAATTAGCGAAACACAGAGACTCAAGGCCATTTTAAGCAAGCATATATTGATAAACATGGAGCATCTATTTCATTGATCGTGGACAATTTTTTTAAAAACATGCCCCTACATCAATTTGCTCTTTTTAAAATCAAGAAACAAAAGCTCTCACAAAATAGACCCAAAACCGATCAGTTCTGAGAAAGTAGCTAACTTGGGCAAGCTGAGGTGAACAAAAGTATTTTAAAAAGTCACTGAGCCGTGATCAAGATGCCGTCCAGCCAAGCAATCCTACTCCTTACTTGGAGAGGGTGAATCTTTGCTGCCCTCTAGTGGCACATTTACATAAGGTAAGTGTCTGCTGCTACTACCACCTACTACAGCTTCTCCTGGAAGGGCATGAGGCCACTAGCACAAACATACAGATATCTACAGATTTCTAGGAGTTACTGAGTGTGACACATGGTTTCAAGTTCCACCCTCCAAGACCCTCCAGGAAAGAAAGGGTTTGCTGGCCAACTGACAGAATTGGGGGCTGCTGGACTTTGGTGGGAACGCAGTTAAGAAGTCTGCCAGTCAGACAAGGAAACAGTTTAAAAAGAGGAAGCCTATTTGCTCTCTGTTATAAAGATTTAGGTGCTGTTCTTGTCAAAAACAGTTGAACAACTTTCTCTTCTAGGAATTTGAATTAGCCAAACAAGAAACCTGCTTTGTAACTGTTAGGCTTTCTGAAGCCCCAGTTCTCCGGTGACTTTGTTATTGTAATGTGGAGAGGGCTGGAGAAAAGGAAAACAAAGAAAGGACCAATCCAAGCACACCACTGAAACAATCTTGTTTCTTAGTTATTTTCATAAAGCTGACTGCTTTGCTCCTTCAAGCCTATAATCCCCTCATGAAAGGCCAAGTGAATGTGGGGCTGTACCCTGAGTACAAGCATTGCTCTCTTTTAGAAAAGCCTCATTTATATATATATTTATAAAGTGTGTGGGGGGGGGAGACAACAGAAGGTTGTTGGGCGTGAAATTTAAGTCCCTAATTTCTAGGTCTGGAAATTGAATGTCATCATACTGAGGGAGCTAAATTAATCTCATAGAATAACTGTATGTACGGAAATCATATTAGGAAATACCAGTATTTTTCATGGTGCTCCTACATTACTGTGAACCAAAATATGGCATTGTGACATCAATATAAAAGGAAATGTAGCATCATGAAAATGTTGCATTGTTAATGATAATAATAAAATGATTTATATTTGTATCCTGTTCGTAAACCATCATATGGATATTTAAGTAGTAAAACATTTTAAAAACTGCCTCCTCTAAAGAATTTAAACCTTTCTGAGGGATTAGTCAGTGCTTGGGGAAATTTTATTGGTGGATGGATTCTCAGGTAGGGAAACCAGTTTCTTTTTGGTGTTATTTCCTGGCCTCAACTTTAGGCCTGGCAGAACAGCTCCATCTTGCAGGCCCTCCAGACCTGTTTAAGGTCCTAGAAGACCCTGATCTCTTTAGGGAGAGCATTCCACCAGGCCTGGGCTAGGGCTGAAAAAACCCTGGCCATGGTCAAGGCCAGTTTTCTCTCTTTGTGGCCAGGGACCCTGAACAGATTTTGATTGTTCTGTCTTAACACATACAAGCTGTCATGCCTGGCAAAGGTGGTAGAATACCAGGCAAGTGACATTTGTGATTTGGACTTTCATAGATAGGGAAGTATCCAGGATCACATCCAGGCTCTTCAGAGTGGTTGAAGGTGTTAGGTTTGTCCCATCAAGGACTAGGAGTTGCACTACATTACCCTCAGTGCACTGACCCAGCCAGAGGACCTCTGTCTTAGCTGGATTTAACTTCAGCCAACTCTACTTAACTCAGTCCACCATGGCCTTCATACATTTGACCAGATAATCTAGAATCAACATAAATAGCTGGGTGTTATCAGCATACTGATGGCAACCCAGCCCGAAACTCCAGACCAGCTGTGTGAGGGAGCACATGTAGATGTTGAATAACATCAAGGAGAGAATATGTTCTCACATATCAGGGCCTGCCACTGGGAGGTTGTCTCACCTCTGCCCTCAACCCTGAAAGAAAGACTGCAGCCATTTTAGGGCTATGCCTTGAATCCCCACATCAGCTAGGCATTGGGCTAGCAGCCCATGACTGACAATATCTAACGTGTTGTCAAGTTCAGCAAGAATACCAGTGCCAACCCACCTAGATCCAGCTGCCTCTGTAAGGGCCATCAGAGCTGTCTCTACCCATGGTGAGGTTGGAACCAGATTGGATAGGATCAAAGGGACATTCTCATATTGAACTTCTTATTTGTACTTCCTTTGTGACAAAGTTGACAACAGGCTTGGAGGAAAATGTCCTGTCCCTTTAATAGGAACAATGTGAGGAAATGGACAGCTGGAGCTTTCCTTGGTACTGAGATACATCACCTCATAAATAACATCCCATTAAGCCAGGGCACTTTTCTTCTGCATGAAGTGGGCAACACTAGTTACAAATGAACTGACTACCATCCATTTCCTAATAAGTGCTCCCAGTTGCTTTGCCCAAAATGTATGCATCTGTAAACTTGGAAGAGATTTGAAGGTGTTTGTGTGTGTGTGTGTGTGTGTGTGTGTGTGTGTGTGTGTGTGTGCCATATTTGAACCTCAACATTTGACTTGATTTGTCCATATGTGACCTGGGAAATAATGCAGTGTAGCATCTAAAACACACAGTAGTGCAGCACATTCTTTTTCAAGGGCTGCACTAACCCTTAGTAGGTCTCTCACCATGTTAGATTTTAGTAAAGCTTTTGACAAGGTTCCCCATGATGTTCTGATGGATAAGTTGAAGGACTGCAATCTGGATTTTCAGATAGTTAGGTGGATAGGGAATTGGTTAGAGAACCACACTCAAAGAGTTGTTGTCAATGGTGTTTCATCATACTGGAGAGAGGTGAGTAGCAGGGTACCTCAGGGCTCAGTGCTCGGCTCGGTACTTTTTAACATATTTATTAATGATCTAGATGAGGGGGTGGAGGGACTACTCATCAAGTTTGCAGATGACACCAAATTGGGAGGACTGGCAAATATTCCGGAAGATTGAGACAGAGTTCAACGAGATCTGAACAGAATGGAAAAATGGGCAAATGAGAACAAGATGCAATTTAATAAAGATAAGTGTAAAGTTCTGCATCTGGGTCAGAAAAATTAAAAGCATGCCTAATGGATGGGGGATACGCTTCTAGGTAGCACTGTGTGTGAACGAGACCTTGGGGTACTTGTGAATTGTAAACTAAACATGAGCAGGCAGTGTGATGCAGCGGTAAAAAAGGCGAATGCCATTTTGGACTGTATCAACAGGGGCATCACATCAAAATCACAAGATGTCATAGTCCCATTGTATACGGCACTGGTCAGACCACACCTGGAGTACTGTGTGCAGTTCTGGAGGCCTCACTTCAAGAAGGATGTAGATAAAATTGAAAGGGTACAGAGGAGAGCGACGAGGATGATCTGGGGCCAAGGGACCAAGGCCTATGAAGATAGGTTGAGGGACTTGGGAATGTTCAGCCTGGAGAAAAGGAGGTTGAGAGGGGACATGATAGCCCTCTTTAAGTATTTGAAAGGTTGTCACTTGGAGGAGGGCAGGATGCTGTTCCCATTGGCTGCAGAGGAAAGGACATGCAATAATGGGTTTAAACTACATGTACAACGATATAGGCTAGATATCAGGAAAATTTTTCACAGTCAGAGTAGTTCAGCAGTGGAATAGGCTGCCTAAGGAGATGGTGAGCTCCCCCTCACTGGCAGTCTTCAAGCAAAGGCTGGATACACACTTTTCTTGGATGCTTTAGGATGCTTAGGGCTGATCCTGCATAGAGCAGGGGGTTGGACTAGATGGCCTGTATGGCCCCTTCCAACTCTATGATTCCATGATTTCATGTTCACAGGACTGAACAAAGGAGAGGTGTGAATGTTTAGGCTAAGGGCTGTGAAATCAAGTGTTTGAGGGAGTGGGGAATTGATGCAGTGAAGCAGAACTATAAGGAGTGCAAGGCCAAAAGATGTGGGGAAGAGGACTACTGAACCATTCTCTGCTGCCACTGGAGTGCATGAAATAAGCTTTATTTTTTCATAAATATAAATATAACAAATGAGAAGAAAGTGGTTGCTAAAGAAGCACACATAAAATTGCACCATTTGATATTGCCAAATCAATAATCCTCAGGTGTAAACAGGGAATTGGCAGCAAGAAAAGGATAGAACATTAGAAGGGGGAATGGAAGGAGGAAAGGAGGGATGGGAGAAAAGCAGAGAGAAAAGGGAGGGAAGGGAAAGAATCTGAGAGAGGAAAAACTAATCTGAGAAAAGTCAGAAGCTGGCTAGTCTGGAATCAGGACTTCTTGGCTTCTTACAAGCACATGATATAACCTTAAGCATGTCACTCAGACTCTGAACTTTGACTGAATCCACACGTTGATAGATATTGCTTTATTGTAAGCATTTGCTTCCTGCCCAGACCCTCATGTGCCCCTTGGGAAGGCAGCATAACAAGGAAGGAGATTGTGAAAGAGAAATCAATTTGACGGTGCTCTGCTTGGTCTGTGGAGGAAGTAAGAGCTATGGAAGGGGAGAAAGAACACCAATAGAATGGGGAAGGAGGGGAGTGGTTCAGCAGCCAGGAGCTGCTCTCGGATGCTGGCACCTGATTCAATTCCACGGTAAGCTTAATGGAACCACTCAGCATTTACAAGGAATTTAAAAGCCAAAGACCTTTTTGGATTGCAAAATTACAAGGCAGCAAAGCACAGCGATCAATGCAAGCAGAATAGGTACCCAGAGAGTTACAGGCCATCGGCCACATACTGTCAGGCTGGAGGCCTATCTTAGTACAAATGAACTTTTCATAGATTCATAGGAGTGTGGAGCTGGAAGGCACCCCCAAAGTCACATAGTGTCTATTTTATATGGGAAAACAGATGCTGCCAGCACCTCAGCTAAAATAACCTGACACCAAAAATGCTGGTTTGATTACAGGAGACCTGCCAAAGATATGGAACTGATGCTACATCAGGTCTCTTCCTCATAATATCTGTTGTCATTTAACATGTGATATGACATTATTGTCCATATTTCCAAGAGCCAAACAAGACCTCAAACATGAGGTGGACATGTAGATCCAATGACATCATTTCACATTTCTGAGGAACAACTGCTGAACTTATTCCAAAAAAACTCTTAGTTGGCTGGGTCCACCCCACAAAACTCAGGAATATAATGGAGAAAAGGGGTTAATGAGATATATGATTCAGTTTACCAGCCAAACAGGGCAATAAAAACAGGCCATTGAAATGAATAGTGTAATAAACGGAGGCTGGGGTAGGTGCTTCTTGCATCCCAGCCCCATCTATTGCTCAGTGTGTGTGTGTGTGTGTGTGTGTGTGTGTGTGTGTGTGTGTGTGTGTGTGTGTGTGTGTGCGCGCACAGGTGTGTGAGTATCTTCCTGGGGAACTAGAACTAGAACAGGAAGACAAGGGAAGAGCCACATAATGTAAAGGCTTGATTCTTTCTTTAAAATGAAACTTTTAATTCCCCATTCCCTTTGGTGCCCACCTGCCATACAGAAGCTACTTACAGTAGCCTTAAAGAGCTTTGACCCATCTCTGCTCTCTTAGCCATCACAGCCTATTCCCAGGTCTCCTTTATGGGCCATGTGTCAAATCCAAAAGGAACAGCCTAACACTTGAACCCAAGCATGGCTGGAGGGTGAAGCTGCCCCTTGATGTGCTTCCAAAGCCCCCTGAATAGCAGCAGGGAGTGGGAGAGTATTCGGCAGCCAATCAGCCTTTGCTTTTATTTGCACTTATCCAGACAGATGAAAGAGAGGTGTGTTGTTGTTATTTTTTTGGGGGGGGGAGGTGCTCACACTCTGCTGCAGGGAGGCAGACACCACTTCAGTCATCTGTTCAGAGTGTTTAGTTAATAAAAGCACAGAAGTGCTTCTTTAATCTTGCCACCAGTATAGATGTAGCACAAAGAACAAAGATGGACACATCTAAGAATGGCTGGGAGTATCTGTGTGTCATATTCGCTCTGATGTTTCCTATGATACAGGGCCAAACTCAGACAGATAGAGGCCTTGAATGATCAAATAATGGCATATGCCCAATTAAAATCAGGGGCTCTTAGATTAAGAGTGGTAGAACTATACAGACTTACAAAGCAAGGGGAGGGGGTGGGGAGGGAGAGAAAGATGTTACAGTAAGAATTGGATAACAGAAATAAAGGTACAGTTATGGGGAAGGTAAAGAGCAAACTAATGGGGAAGTGAAGAATGACCATTCATTTAGCAATCATGATTGGTACTGCCAAGACTGTAAGTGTATCTACTGAGCCATAAACCCAACCACCTAGGAGAGCAGCGAAAAGGTGTGAGACTAACTAACAAATCCTGTTTTGGTCATCTCACATCGAAGCTTACAATGCTTATGTTGAGTCCAACAGCACCTTTAAGACCAATAAAGATTTATTCAAGGCGTGAGCTTTCGAGTGCATACACACTTCCTCAGTTGAAATAAACAACCATCATAACTGTGGAGATATAAGGCAAAAGCAAATTATGGCAAATTAGTAAACTGTCACAAAATCCAAATTATGCCATATGATGCCATACTAATTTGTCAAAATATCTGCACAGTTATGATGGTTGTTCATTATGATGGTTGTTCATTTAGTCTGAGGAAGAGTGCATGCACTTGAAAGCTCACGCCTTTGTTGGTCTTAAAGGTGCTATTGGACTCTATTTTTGTTGTGTTACTTCAGACCAATACCCACTTGAATTGATGCTTACGTTGTAGAAGTGACCTTCCATTCAGTGGCATAGTGACTAGGGGGATTAAAATGTTCTTCCACGGGTTTCTGAGTACTGCAGTTTGGAATGTCAGATGGATGTCAGATTTATGTCCATGTATTATTTTGCATAGGGAGTGTCCTGTTTGTCTAGCACAGAGAGCGGAAGGGGATTGTTGCCACCTTGTGATATATATGTTTTAGAAGCTTTACCTAGATTGATCCATACATGTTATCATCATCCAATCTCAGACTCACAATTCTTTGTCCCATGCATGACCCTGATTCAAAATGGAGCGGAATGGGAGAAAGCATTGAGGCAGTACTGAAACAGCATTCATCCTATAGGTCTCTGTGTAACAAGTCCAACTTTGCAAGGAAAATATGTAAACTGCACCCTGTGGAGGCTCAAATATTAACTCAAAACTCCCTTCACAAAAGATTGTAAATCAAGTTTTGCCAGCTAGCCTCTGCTCTGCCTTCTTTATGTTAAGAATGTTAGCTAACGGTAGCCTCATGTTAAAGATGGTAGCCAACAGAAGAGAACAACAGAAGTCACTTCCTGTGGGCAGTGCCAATTGATAAGTGCGCTAGTTAAGAGTTACGAAAGTATTTTTCAATGAGCAATTTGTTATAACTAGCCCACATTTTCTATCACTAATCTCTGGGAAGAAGTATAGTACAGCCATGTTTCTCCGGATCATTTAGAACCCTAGTCTTGCCACATTGCTGCTGCACTCAATCAGACTAGGCAAAGCGCTTGACTTTGAGTTTTGATAGGCAGTGGCAAGGAACATAACATGTGGGATGATGTTAAAAAATCCATTTTTCCCTGATGGAAGCAAATATATCACTAAGCCCTGTGCAGGGGATCTGATTAAAAGGAATGGCAGTGCTCTGCCTGATTTGCTGGGTTGTGATTATTGTGTAATCACTCAGACCATGCAATGTAGTGATTGATGGATGGGTCCCTGTAACCATTTCTGTCACCCCCAGCATGATCTATCTGTGTGTTCCACGTTCATTCTGAGGCCTAGCCATATATATTCCACATCCAATAATCCGTGTCCTTGTTGCTGCTGATTTTTATTATTATAAGCCTCCTAGGAAGAGTTTTATGGTTGGGTTTTATTTGATGCATGTCAGAGTGCCAGTGCCAGTGTATTGGTGCAATTTCTAACAGCCACAAGTGCAGGACACATTAGCTATGAACTTAGAAGAGAGGCTGCCTTGGCAAACAAGAGCCGCTCATTCCTGGCTTTTTCTGGACTGATCGATCTTTGCATTGGCAAGAGCATCCTGAGTTGAAAAGACAAGCAGCATAAGAGAGATGCATGGATTCTCCTGCTAGAAGTTTTCAGAAAATGTGAAGCAAACATCTTATCTTGTACTAGATTATCCATTGCTTTCTTCCATGACTATGAATCTATGGGTTTGTAACGTACATGCTGGTCGTCACCCAATTCTTGGAACTGTAAGATGGGATACAGATCTACAAACCTATTTTATTTATTTATTTATACTTTGATTTATATATCGCTCCCTATTGGACTCACCATCTCAGGGCAGTGAACAGTAATTTCAAATTTCTACACTCATTGTCATTCAACAATAAAACAGTAAAACAATATAGCTAAAACAGTAAGATGATTTAAAAATGTAAAATTATAGGCAAATTACCACCTCACAACATTGATGGTGGATATTTTCTGACTTGTTGAGGTTGAAATAAAGGAAGGGAGGGGAAGGAAGGGAGGCGCATTTTGTTGTTTTAGAGTATTCCGTAGTAGGCCTCATCCAAAAGTCCAGCAGAAGAGCTCTGTCTTGCAGGCCCTGTGGAACTTGGCAAGCTCTGTCAGGACCCTGATCTCCCTGGGAAGCTCATTCTACCAGGCAGAAATCTGGGACAGAAAAATTTCTTTAGAGCCAAGGATCCTCAACCAGTTGTCATTCACTGAATATATTGTTGTCTGGAGGCACTATTCAGGAAGGCTTGGACCGGTTATTTCAGAATTCAGCTGTGTTCAAGAAATCCAAATCCTTTCTTTTGAAATGGCATTTGACTATTTAACTGGATTTTATCTTGTTTTAATCAGTATGGGTGCAGGCTGTTCCAAGAATCTGAAAAAAGATTGTGAAGCTTAAATTCTTCTAATTAAAGGCATTTTAAAAATATAGCAATTTTTGAATGAGTCAGCTGGCACAACAGGATAATTAAACTTGCAGATAACAATGAATTATTTAGAGAAAAGAAAACCCCAAACTAATCTCAAAACATTTTCAAAATGTTGAATGAATACCTTTCTTTCCTGTAACCTACAACTATCACCTAATTTATAGCCATTCCATTAAAATTTACCAGCATAACAAACACATTATTATGCAGAGGTTCATAATATAAAACGTTATTTAATCCCCAGACCTATGACATCAATGTCAATGTCTTTTTTCTGATGAAATTCATCTTTAAATTGAACGTTAAACTGGCACAGATTTGCCCCTTAACTTAATACCCACTTCTTCTTCATCAGTTATTTATTAGTGTCATACTGTTCGAAGAAAATATACATGACCAAAAAGGCCACCAAAACATATATACAATCTTCTATCTATATAATAACCACCAAGTTGAGCAAATCTGAGGATATTTAAATCCAGTGACAGGAGCTGTGAACAGGCAAGACAGATCCTTCTATAAACCTGAAAAATGCCCTAGGTTTGCAGAAAAATATGAAATCTAAAAAAAAAAGGGGGGGGGACACACCTGAAAATGAAAAAAAGAAGAAGTTAATCTATAGTTCTACGCAACAAATTTCCTCAGTGACTGTTAATAAGCCATCATGATATTCAGCCACAGAGAAACCTCAAATACAAAAAATATTATGCAAATCGAAAAAGTATACAAACAATTTTAATAATATACAAACTCTACAAAACTATTCTCAAATACAATGTACTCTGTAGATTATCAAAGAATCATATGATATGTGAATAAGTCAGAGAAAATTATACGAAATATCTCCTACACACAATATTTCAAAAAGTCACAATATTACATATTGTCTCCTCACAAACAATCACAATATATGTATATAACTAGAGAAGGGCATGACCCAACCCAAGGGTCTCTGAACTCACAAAATGGGTAGTTTCTGGCTTGCGAACCGTGCTCGTATGGCTATGCCACTGACAACTGCGCTTGACCACATATGGGTCTTACCCTTCTGTGTGCATTCACAGGCTTCTTCAGGGGCAGAGCTTCCTCCTTCAGCACACACATGTTGAGCGTGTGAAGCATGCAAAAACCTCTCTTCCTGCATAGATGGGGTTTGGGAAGGTTGTCTTTCTGAGGCTACTCCAATGATTACCTGTTTAGCTTGATTGACATCCTCATTAGCCAAGAGTATTGCTCCCCTTGGTTTCACTGGGAATGCCTTGGTGTATAAATAGCCCTTGAGGCCATGTGAGAGAGCATTGCATTATTTTGCTCTTGGTAGGACTAGGTGATGGAGAGAGAGAGATATGTGTTGCTATTTGGAGGGAGATAATTTTATGGGATAGAGAGGTTCTAGAGAGAAGGAGCATCTTCAGCCTTACTTGTGGGTCTTTCTCTGCTCGTTTCTGGGTGTCATTCAAAGCCCCCCCCCCCCAATTTGGAATTCAATTGGCTTGCTGTGCCTGTGGCTAGGCTTTTCTACCAGGTGCAGGAAGATGTCTTTTATTTTCTATCTTTGATGAGAGAAGTATTTTGTCTGGGAGCAGAGGGAAACGTTTTTTTCCAAAATGGTGTTCTTTAAGGGTTTTCCTTTTGAATCTCTTCTGGCTTAACTCTCCTAAATTGTCGTTGGATGTAAGACAAGGGAAAGTCCCAAGGCACGGAAAAACTAAAAGGAAGACCCAACCTGGGGGTGGGGGGATCACCAGAGGGGGTCCAAAACTGAACACACCCTGATGTGGCAGAAACAGTAATGTCTGACTGGCATTCCAAGCGTGTCAATTGAATGTGAGCAGGGTGAAGAGGAACAAAAACTGTGCTCTAAGAGAAAGCTACAGAAAATTATAATTTGACTGGTAAAGGTTATACTTTAAGGTAAACTCTCATGTGGTGGGGGTGTGGAGGGGGGTTTAATCTGAAAGGTTTAATTAAATGGACCAGCCACTCAGAGGAGCTTATGCTCAGCTCCTCTCCACCATGCATTATGGTATTTGAGAATATCGCATCCTGCATAATGGCTCTCTGTTCCACCAGGTGTCGTGTCATCAAATATGTACAATTCCATTGGGTGGGAATGTCCTGGAGTACCTTGTGCTTGGTGCCCATCTCTGCCTCTGCCTGCCTCAGTGCAGACTGGGTGCTGTGGGAGAAGTGCATGATGAGCCAACGACAAGTCTCCAAAAGTGATCGTGTCTCCAAAGTGGCATCATCCCACATGGACTTCACGACATTCCCTTGACCACCCACAAATCCAACAAACTTCCATTTTCCAGGTTCGTGCCCACCTCTCTATATAACTCCCAACAGGACCCAGGAGCTCAGCTTGTTACACATCAGCTTCTGAAGGGGAATATAAAGTGGAGCAAACAACTGAATAAGGCTTTTATTTTAATATAGAGTTGGTTGCAATTATAGAGAAGAACAAACAAAGGTTTCACTGGCTGGCTGTGCCGCAAGCAAGTACTTAGAATAAGTTACTATCCAACCTAGAACAAAGGGAATCCTTCACAGGCTAACAACAAAGATGACAAACATTGTGTGTCTCTATACAAAAGATCCTTGTGACTTTTTGAAATATTGTATGTACAAAATGTATCTACAAAATGAAATTTTGTAGAATTTTCTCTGACTTCTTCATGTATCATGTTCCTTTGATAATTTACAGAGTATATTGTATTTGAGAATAGTTTTGTAGAGTTTGTATATTGTTATTAAAGTTGTTTGTATACTTTTTCAATTTGCATAATATTTTTTGTATTTGAGGTTTCTTTGTGGTTTGTTATTTATTCTTTCTGAATTTTCCCACAAGGTTCCCTGTTTGTTTTATTTTTGTTAACCATGACATTCAAGGCAGGGTTTCTGTGAATAAAAAGGCAAAGGGAGGGTCATTTCCAGGCCTATTTTTGGCCTTTGAGGGAGGACTCCTGATCAGACCTAATTAGGGTTGACAGCTCCAAGTTGAGAAATTTCTGGCCATTTTGTGATGGAGTCTGAGGAGGGCAGGATTTTGGAGATGGAGAGTCCTCATCCAAATATAATACTATGAAGTCCATCCTCCAAAGCAGTCATTTTCTCCAAGGGGGACAGATCTCTGCTGTCTAGAGTTCCGTTATAATTCTGGA
Organism: Paroedura picta; assembly: GCF_049243985.1. NCBI lineage: Eukaryota > Metazoa > Chordata > Lepidosauria > Squamata > Gekkonidae > Paroedura > Paroedura picta. The sequence goes on along the minus strand of NC_135372.1, from coordinate 95,260,943 downwards.
AGATCTCCAGGTCCCACTTGAAGGTTGGCATCCCTAGGCCTGCCTGGCAGGAACCTCTGAGTATCCAACAACAGCCACATTATGAAAGGCAGTGTTGAATAGCAGCTAGGGATTCAGAGTAAGGTCTGGGAGACCCAGGTTCAAATCCTCATCTTGCTGCAGAAGCTCACTGAGTGATATTTGGAACAGTCCCATACTTTTAGCCTAACCCAGCCCACAGAGTTGTTGTGTGAGTAGAAAGCAGGAGAGAAGAATATTGTGAGCTGCTTTGGTCCCCCCTTTGGAGAAAAGTAGGGCATAAATGAAGTAATCAAGGGAGGCAGATGAAGGGTAGGTAAGTGAATGGCTGAGAGGGAGAGAATGAGGCAAGGAAAGGGGAGAGGATATGTGAGTTGCTAGGAGGATGGAAAGAGGAAATTGTGGGGGGAGGGGGATAAAATTAGGTGCCACCCCACAAGTCCTTGAGGGTTTCCTACCTGTGGCCATCATCACACAACTGTGCTGCAGTTTTCCTAGATAAAGACCGCAGGAGAGCAGAGGAACAGTGTAAGACAAACATAGATTGGCTGTTGGGTGTGAAGGAGATAGGGTAACCAAGTCCAGGTTAGAGAATACCTGGAGATTTGAAGGGTAGGGGATTAGGAGAGAAGGGACCTCTGAAGCATATATTGCCACAGACTCCACCCTCCAAAACAGATAATTCATCCATTGGAGCTAGGATTGCCAGCCTCCAGATTTGGCTTAGAGTTCACCCATCAGTTACAACTGATCTCTAGAAGGCAGAGATCTGTTCCCCTAGTGAAAATGGCTGCTTTGGAGAGTGGGCTATGTCATTATACCCTGCTGAAGTTGCTTCCCTTCCCAAACCTTGCCTTCCCAAAGTCCCATAAATCTCCAGGAATTTCCTGACTTGGATCTGGAAACACTAAAGGGAAACTCATCTCTATATTTGGAGATCTGCTGTGAACCCAGGAGATCACCACATCCCACCTGTGAGATAGCAATCCTAGAAGGAGCGAAGGAAGCAGGCAAGGGGGAGACGCAAAAGGGGCTTTTAGGAAAGGGAAAGAGGAAATAACAGAGGGGATAATGAGATGCCTCCAGCAAGTTCCCACTAATTAAAATATGCACTTAAACCATCAACATTTGAGGTGAGACACTAAAATCCTTCCACATCTCTAGAATTGTCTGAGATCCCTATCCTCTATCCAAAACTATGATTTCCAGAGTTCCCACTCATGCTGGTGGCTTAAAGCAAGATGACCTTTGCAATCAAAGTAATTTCTGTGCCTATTTGTGTTCACTCTCTTTAATCACTGCGGCACTACCAAATTCATAGGTGAGGGGCACTGCTGAGGAACTTCTGTGTAGGATGAAAAACATAAGAATGTGGCATCTGTAAATTCTGCTCTTTTCACCTTTGTTAAATCTAATATCAAATATTTGTTTATTCCGGTGGATGGACCAGAACAAATGAGAAACTCCTTACTTGGCAACGACTGCCAAATAAGATGGCAACTAATTAACGCAAAGTAGAATCCAGACTTTACTAGGAAGGATGGGATGCCTGAAGAGGGGGAGGTATTGCCTCTTGTCCATCTTTCTTCTTTGACAGGTAGGAGGTAGGCTAAGGTCCACTGGATATATTGGATCCCTTGCAGCTGCCAGCTGTTGAAATACAAACTGTCATCCCAGGAGGATTTCATCATTGTCTCCCAGCTGCCTTGAAGGTGCTGCCAGATTGGCCTTCTGAGAGGTGAATTACCAAACATGAAAAGATAAATAGGGCTCCACCAGACACATTACTAACCTTCCAGCATTGCAAAGATGATACCTCTTCTGCCTTCAAGCAAGATAAATATTGGGACATTGTAGACAATCTGAGAAAATAACATCCCAATCCAGAATTATCCATCATCTGGTCAGGGACAAAGCAGGGTGTACATCACCAGCACTAATATTCCAGTACTTGTAAAGAGCAGAATGAAAGGGGATGAGAAAATGGGGAATAAAAAGTAACTCTGATAATGGGGAGGGGTGAGTAAGACTCTAAGAGACCTCTCGTTAAGTGTCTCTAATGCTTATATCCTGCTCTTTCTGTGTGGATCTTAGTTGAGACCTACCAGGGCAGACATGAATGTAGTTCTTAATTGGTCCTTAAAGTTTCCTGAAAGACAAATTGATTGCCTCCAGTAAACTACAGAAGAATACAGAATTTCATCTAGAAATGAGGAGGTCCAGCAGTCCTCACCAATATGAACTGAGCAAGTGCCTATGTTCTATGTTGTGCATAGCATTAGATCCTTCCTTTGCACAGCAGACCTTCCCCCTCTCTTATGCTCATCCTGGAACTCCCACTCTGAAAAAAGAGATTTGGAGAGGGAGGACTTTGTGCTGAAGAGGAAGAGGGGAATAAAAATGCCATGCTTCTTCTGAGAGAAGTATTTCAATCTGTGGTTATTTTCACTGGGATTGATTCTATTGTTTCTGTGGACGGACTGCAGGCGTTCTTCGATGTGGAAATGTAGAAACAGTCCCTGAAGTTAGAAACCTTGACAACCACTGACTTGGGGGAGCTGTACGTCCTTAAGGATAGCTGACCATTTAGCCACAAGACAAAATAGATCCTCTCCCCCCTCCAAGAAAATAAAGAGGCTCCCTGCTTGGCTCCTCTCCCCCCCCCCCTTCAAGAAAAGAAAGAAAGAGGCTTGGCTCCCCCCCCCTTCTGAACCACCCTAACCACGTGCAGAACACTTTCCTGTTTCAATGGGGGGGGAAGGAAGATCTGAGTTCAAAGCGATCTGGAGTCAACAGGATTGACAATGGAATAAACAAAGTAAGTGCAGACTCTGCCCTGGACAGACCTAGTTAATTGCATTCTACCTCTTGATGCAATATATTTTACTTTCTTGTTAAAAACAAAAGATAAAATAACATCTACTACCTTCTGAATGCTCTGACACATATGGCATCCTGGCTTATCACGACACAGCTAGTGACCCCTCAGAAGGATCTGCAGTGCCATTAAAAATGGAAGCATGTGGAGGGCAAACATTCAGACATTTGCTGCCCACATACAGATTCCATCTGGGCTGGTTCAAATATCAGGTGAAATACAAATGCTGGTACTCTTTTTTTCCCCCTTGTGTACCTGCACTAAATGGGCTGAGTCATGCTACGCTAGTCTGAGTGCTGGCTTGAGTTTCACTGTATTTGTGTGGGTGAGGACTTTGGACACTCCAATGAATTAGCAGCTGCAGCCTCTCCTGAGTGATTTGTGGCCCTGACAGCTTGAATTGTAGGTAAACCACTTTCCAAATGGGCAGCAAATTGGAAAACTCTGACTCCCGGTGGAACAGCCATTCATCACACTAGTGTTAAGCTTCTGCCACTCTCAACACCTCCCCCCCCCCCAATTATAGGAAAAGAAACGGAGGGTTTCATAATTTATCCTACATCAGCTACTCTGGCAAGCTTCCTCGACATCCCCGTATTCAGATCTAATTCCCCACTCTCATAGTATCTTCTCCCTTCCACCACGTTGTTATGATACGCTGTGTTCCTGTCTGAGAGTCATGGATGGAGCAGAGGAAGGAAAAAAGTCTCACTAGGGCTCAGTGTCCATCCAAGTAACAGGAGTCAGGATTGCAGACAAGCAGCACAACATTCTGCCAATGAACCAATGCAACACCTACAGGCCCATGGTTTACTCATCAATGCTTACAAATGCTTTTGAAATCACTGGTGCACATAAACTATTAATGCACAGCTGGAAGTTACTGCTGGGAATTGTCTTAGACTGTGTCCCTGCCAGAAGCTCACAAGTGTATTATTGATCCTAAGTAATTGCCTACAGTGTTTATTTCTGAAGCAGGACTAGCCAGGAACTCCCAAAGAAGGAACTGTTCTTCCCGTATTCTCAGCAAGGAAAGGATTAGATTATTTAAACAGGACAAGCATCAGGGACCAGCATCACTGGCAGCTGCTGGGGCCCTGGAAACATGAGAAATTGACACCACCAATGCATGTTGTAGAATATTATTGTGGCAGCAATGGTGCCTGGGATACTAGCTTAGTATGAAAGCCAGCTTGGTGTGAGAGCCAGCTTGGTGTAGTGGTTAGGAGTGCGGACTTCTAATCTGGCATGCCGGGTTCGATTCTGCACTCCCCCACATGTGGCCAGATGGGACCTTGGGCTTTCTACCGCACTGCTAAAACTGTTCTGACCCAGCAGTAACATCAGGGCTCTCTCAGCCTCACCTACCTCACAGGGTGTCTGTTGTGGGGAGAGGAATGGGAAGGCGACTGTAAGCCGCTTTGAGCCTCCTTCGGGTAGGGAAAAGCGGCATAGAAGAACCAACTCTTCTTCTTCTTCTTCTTCTTCTCCCTTCTCATTTGCCGCATGAATACTGCTGCCATTTTGGTAGTAGTATGTGGCTCTTCCTCTCCCAGAGCAAACCAATAAATGATGGCTCTTATCACCATTTGCCTGTCTGCCTGCAAGCAGCTAGAAGAAGAAGAAGAAGAGTTGGTTCTTATATGCCGCTTTTCCCTACCCGAAGGAGACTCAAAGCGGCTTAGTCGCCTTCCCATTCCTCTCCCCACTAGGAATCATTGCTGTTGCTTGCTTCTCTCTCTCTCTCTCTCTCTCTCTCTCTCTCTCTCTCTCTCTCTCTCTCTCAACCTGGAAAGCAGCAGTAGTTTCAGCAAGCTCCTCTGAAAAGGTATCACTGCTGCCCCAATGGAAAACAGCATGTGAAGGGTTGGGGTAGGTGAGTAGCAGCAGCAAGTCATCACTCCAATCACAAAACCAACCTACGATGTAGCAATGGAACCATGTCAAAGCTCACTCAGTCACTTGCCTCTTCTGATGCTGGGAGCTATCGATCCCTCTCGACGGATGGCTGCTACTTCTGTCTAATGAACAGGGACAAGCAAACAGGTGGTATGGTTGGTCCCAGGAGCTGAATTGTATTTATTTAAAACATTTTTATTCTGTCTCAAGGCAGCTAACAAAGCAGAAACTACACTGTGAGGACACAAATTATAATAATCTAGTTGACAAAATCAAAGCACAGATTAAAGTACACACATTAGAAGTATAAAAGCATTCCAAAATCAGAACACCCATAGTCTGCTGAAGCAATTTAAAGGTATCCCCTGTGCAAGCACCAAGTCATGTCTGACCCTTGGGGTGACGCCCTCTAGCGTTTTCATGGCAGACTCAATACGGGGTGGTTTGCCAGTGCCTACCCCAGTCATTACCGTTTACCCCCCAGCAAGCTGGGTACTTATTTGACCGACCTCGGAAGGATGGAAGGCTGAGTCAACCTTGAGCCGGCTGCTAGGATTGAACTCCCAGCCTCATGGACAAAGCTTTCAGATGGCTGCCTTACCACTCTGCGCCACAAGAGGCTCTGAAGCAATTTACCATCCACCAAATGCCCTCTGGAATGAGGCTATCTTACATGTCTTCCTAAAGGTGGCTAGTGAAGATGTCCTAGAAGGTCATATCTAAGGATTGTGCCCACCCTGGAAAAAGCCCATTTTCATAACAAGATGGTCAGCCTTAGGAGGAGCACATAGAGTGGAGGATACAAGAAGATGCAGTATTATAAGTCTGAGGATCTTAAGCTCTGAAGTTATGTCTTCTAGGGGCCTGTTCCCAGAAAGTAGTCTTCCTGCTCCATTTTATATTGTTGTCTACTCATTCTATATGAGAAAAAGGAATGAGCTAGCACTAAATTGGTTGGTGAATGCACGTTTGTTTGTTTGTTTGTTTGTTTGTTTGTTTGTTTGTATACCGCCCTCCCTAAGGCTCTGGGATTCACCAGCTAGCACTTTAATATGGAGAATGGAGACGGCCGGGTACTGCTCAGATCCTTCATGTTGGCGATGTCATGTGTAGGGGCTAGAATATAACAACTACATAAGGTAAGCATTTCACTATATTTAAGGGGTGCAGAAATGTTCTGTGTCTGGCTTAGACCAGGCTTTCTCAACCAGGTTTTCCTGACAGCTCAGCAAGGGTTTCCCAAATGAGTGGGAGTTATTTTTAAATATATTTTTAGAAAACTGTTAAACATTTATCAGTTGATATGACCATATATGATCATGTTGACCCTCCCCTCCCAAAATAGCTAATGATGGGCCTGGAGGGGAAACGGGAGGGCCCCATGGTGTGTGTGTGTGTGTACAGCTATGCATCCCAACCACATTCTGCATGATCATGCTACTTCTAGGGTCTCTCGAAGCCTGAAAAATGTTTTAGGGATTTCTCAACAGTAAAAAAGTTGAGAAAGGCTGGGTTAGACTATCTGAAGTAAATACTCAGTATTGGATCTCTCTTGTTCTGCTCACAGGGGAATATCTTTACAACCTGCATGGAAAATATTCCTCTACATGTTGAATTCAGAGCATAAAACTTGCAGCACCTGGATTTCAAAGCCCTGAGATCTCCAGAAAGAGAAGGCAGCGGCTTCCCTCTCCTACCTCCTACCTCCAGATCCCAAGTTGAAAAACTCTCAAATTAATTATTCTGAGTGAGACAAGCCAGGAAGTCTGCAGCAAAATCAATTAATGATAAAACCATTCAGCAAACACACATGGGCACACACACTTTATATATATATATATATATAATCTCTCTGTGATGACAAGTCAGGAATTTGGACTCTTGCAGACTGCTTTTTAATCTCCCATTAAACTATATATCTTCTGATTGCTTTTGTCAGTGCTCTAAATTTAATAACTGAACTAACAATCTTCTCTCATTGTTCGCATATAAATAAGTGTCCAATCGATAAAGAGCATCTTTTAAAACACCTAGACATGAAAAACGAGGTGTGCAGAGCTAGCTGGTGGGTGCAAGAAAATTATGGCTTCAAGCCTACAGTGCAGTATTTAAAAACAGGGAGGGGGAAATCTTACTTTAAAGGTTCTGTGAACTGAAGGAAAGTCTGTGGAAGTCATGGGCACTTTGGAATTATGAAATGAAATTGCAATTGAGATTAGAGATGTAGGGTTTGTGCATGGCAGGTACAAATTCTATAGGTGCCGTGTTTTCATGGGAGGGAAGTGATGATTAATACTTTGGTCTATAACTGCAGGGCACCTCTGCCCAGCGACCTGCATGATTTTTTCCTGTGATTATCGTACAAGGGAAGAGGGCTTCTTCTATGGACAATTTGCCACTATTGTAGAGTATAAGGGGAGAAATCCAAATGTTTTGGCTTTTCCTGGACTAAGTTGCCATTTTTGTGATCGTTTCATCATCACTATCACTAAATATAATAAAACTCAAGTTGACAGCTCACTCCCTACCTGATTGTCCCTCCCTGGGGTTGTGCTGACAATATAGAGAGAGCACTCTGCCAATGAGGGCCAATCAGTTCAAATTGCATGCAGACCAATAACTCCCTCCCTGATTGGACCTCCCTGGGGGGTGCTGCTAATAGAAAGACAGCACTCTGCCAATTAGAGCCAGTCAGTTCAAATTACACACTGCTAATGAAGGCCAATCAGTTCAAATTGTACTCTGCCAATCATAGATTCATAGAATCATAGAATCATCGAATAATACAGTTGGAAGGGACCTCTTGGGTCATCTAGTCCAACTCCCTGCACTATGCAGGACACTCACAACCCTATCACTCATCCACTGTAACATGCCACCTCCTTGAGCCTTCACAGAATCGGCCTCTCCGTCAGATGGCTATCTAGCCTCTGTTTAAAAATTTCCAAAGATGGAGAACCCACCACCTCCCGAGGGCCAATCAGCTCAAATTGCATGCAGGCAACTCACTTTCTACCTGATTGCCCCCCCTCCCACTGAAAATATTTCCCCAGTAGGAGATGCCCTTCAGCCAGGAATGGTCTGCCCTGGTAGTTTAGCCTAGTCAGGAAGGAGGCCTCAGCCAGAAAGGGCTAATAAGGAGATCCACTCTCTGCCTCCAACTTCCCACCAGTTTCAGAAGTTTGCTGGTTGGAAGAGAAGGCAGCCTCAAAGCATATCCCACTGCCAGTAAGTTGCCCTGGTCTCTTGGCCTCTTTCAACTCACAGGACATGAAGGGGGAACAAGATGCTTCCTAGGGCAGCCTCTGCTTGCCTTCTGGTGAGGAGGGCTCCAGGAGGCCCAGAAATGCCCCCCCCCCCTGCTAGACTTCTTGGACCCAGGGTGGCCAGGAAAAGCCTCTACCCTGGGAATGTTTACTCGTGTGTCCTCAGCCAGGAATAGCCTGCCCTGGTAGTAGCCCCAATCAGGAGTTCTCTGCCTTCAATTTTCTGCCTGTTTCAGAGGTTTACTGGATGGAGGAGGAGCCAGCCCCAGGGCAGGCCCTGCTGCCAGTAAGTTGACCTGGCCTCCTGGTCTCTTTCAACTTAGAGTGGCTTAAAATAGTCTTCCCTTCCTCTCCCCCCAACAGACCCCTGTAAGGTATGTGAGGCTGAGGGAGATCTGAGAGAAACTGCTGAGTGAGACTAGTCCAAGGTCACCCAGCATGTGGAAGAGCAAGGAATCAAATCCAGTTCAACACATTAGAAGCCACTGCTCTTAACCACCACATCAAGCTATACAAATTGTCATAAAAGAGATGTAGCTAGAGCACAGGCAGGAGAAGCTGTTGCAGGAGGATGGTGTAAGTCTTTTTTGACTTTCTCATGTTATGGGATCCCTCCCAAACAAGCCCTTTCATCTCCAGGAGCCTGGGGATGTTGTCATTGCAGAGCTCCCCTCCAAAACATCCATTTTTCCCTGGGGTGCAGATCTCTACAGTCTGCAGATGACCTCCAATTCCAGGAGATTTCCAGGTCACATCTGGAATGTTCCTTGAGGTTTGGAGGCAGGGCCACAGGACTCCAGGGGTGGGCTGGAGCTTTTGCCATGTAGCCAGCCCGCAGGAAGGCCACAGTTCATGTGGGCATCCTAGCGCCCGTTGTTTCCCTGGGTGCAACGGGCTTTGCCTCTAGTTAAAGCCATATCATTTAAGTAAAACATCGGTCTCTTGCATAACCTTTCCTTTGGCTGAGAGGTAGAAATTCCAAATGGTGCCACATACCTCTCAAGTTGATAAAATATAACACTAAGGCCCATTCCGCACAAGAATCAATGTGGCCAATTGTTTACACGAAGCAATTCCGGAATTTTAAATAGTGGAATTTGGCGTTATGCATACCTACCTTTTTAGTTGAATTCAGTAGCGTTGCAATCGTTTCCCACAGGTTTCCGGTCTCGCCAAAAATCGCTAGAAAGGAAGCGATTTTTTCTGTGCTTTGTCCCATCCCTGGCCGTCACTCAAATGAACAGCCAATGGGCGGCCATTATGATGCTCCCAAAAAGCCCATTTCCCTTTAAGACAGGTTAAAAAAACACACACACGTTGCAACGAATCTGCGTTGATTCGTTGCAACAAAGAGACCCATCTAGCTGGCAGGTGGTGTATGAGCTGGCGATTCATCGTTGCCATGCTCCCCCGAGTGAAACCCCCCCCCCCCGTGCACGGGTGCGATTTTCGGCCGAAAATAAAGGGAACTTGCAAACGGGGCTGTGTTGTGCTTGGTGACTTGAGCCGAGCTTTAAAGCAGCTCTGTGGAGGGGACTGCAGCTGGAGAAGCCTCGCTGGGTGAATGAAGGCTCGCTGGTTTGTTGCTTTCTGCTTGCTCCAAGAAAAAAAAATGGCGATCGCTTCGCCGGAAGTTCAGAGGAGAGAGCCGGGGGGGGACTTTGCTGAAACCGCAACAATGGGAACACACAGGTCTTTTTCGGAACTGTTGCAGATTGCTTGCAAGAGTGTAGCGCTTTTCGGGGGGTGAATCTACTTTTTGGGATTTCCCTTTAAGCGCTACAATGAAGCGCTTTTTGCTGATCGTTTTCAGGAATGTGGCAGATTGTGTGCGACGTCTTGCATAACTGCAAATTATTAGCGATTACAATTTGCCACACTCCTGCTACATTTTACTTGTGCAGAAAGGGCCTAAGATTTTAAAAAGACAACTGGTTGTTTGGTACAGACTGCCACATCCCATATAATAACAGGGCTGGCTCTGTGTGATCTTGGCTTCATGGATTCAAGTTTTTGAGGCTGAATCCGTTTGTGTTTGCAAAGTACTTCAGTAGAAGTGAAGCATTTTAATATTCATAGCAGAGTCATACCTATTCAAAGTGTTCATTGGTGGGGAGAATATAGCCCCCTGGCAAACTGTCCACCTGGCTTGAATACAAAAGAGCGAGGTGGAGAGATGACTGTGGGCTTGTGAGATCAAAGTGAGTAAATGAGTAAATATGGCTTCTCTGGGGAATGCCCTCAAGAGTGGTCTCTTTGGTGCAACATGAATCATTCCAGGTCAGCCAGATGAATTTAGAACCATTTCCACTATGTTGATGGAAATGTACAGAATAATTGTGACCTCTGCCTGCTCGGTGAATGCTTAATTGATTTATCACAAACTTCCCACCGCCATCCACCTTGTGTTCTGCTGTATTGAAACAAATCACAGCAGCAGCTGTTCCATTTGTCAGTGGTGGGGATAATGCTGCTGTGCGGTCGGCGAGCACATGATGGTGTAACTTGAGGATGCAGGGCAGCCTGTAAAGCAGAAAGATTGTTGCAGAATGGCCAACAAAAAAGAGAGAATATAAGCCACATGTGTGATATTTGAGGCGGCTGTTAGTCAGCTTGTCAGTCCGGGGCCAAGGGGCCAATCAGCAGCCATGTGCAGCGAAGCGCCTCTCAACCCCCCCCCCACGTGGCCCACCTTCGCCCCACAGCAGCCATTCCTGTGCTGGCCGCCAAGAGGTGAGGTAAGCCCATAGGCCTCGGGAAGCTAGCCTGGGAGGTGGGGTGAGAGAGGCCTTTGCGACCGGCCCAGCTCCTTCCCCGGCCGCAAAGCCTGGAGGCTGGGCCGGGAGGGGGCGGAGAGAGCCTGGGCAGGGAGGGGGGAATGGCTTCATGGCTGGATAAGGAGCCAGCCCAGCTCCTTCCCCGGCCGCGGAGCCCGGGGGGGGAGCCCTCCTAGCACCCGTTGTATTTCAAGTACAGCAGGCTTAACTACTAGTGGTTACATAAGTAGACAAATATGGTGAGCCACCCAGAGACCTCCCACAGGGACCTTCCCTGGGCTACCTGCAAGTGGCTGTCCACTTGGCTGGACACAGGAAGGTGGGGCCAAAGAGATTCTATCAGCTACACATGAACAGCAAGTCATTTTCTGGGTTGAGCGATCCCTCATAATCTGGGGGAAGACCCTGGGGAAGGCCCATCTTTGGATAAGGGAGGGACTTCAGCAGGGTTATTATACCCTACTATAGGCTCTTCCAGTCCACATTCAGGTTGATTTGCCCCCAGTTGTTTACAGGCCAGAAAAGCGACCTAGATGGGACAACTGCATGTTTAACATGTCTGCATTTTAGGTTATAAGTCACTTATAATGTGTTGAACGGTTTAGAACTGAGAACTGTATGCGACTTAGTGCTTTGTTATTATCTCTTTGGGGCATGTCTTGTAACAGGTTTTCTCTCACTATCATTCTGACTTTGTTAATCTGTTTCTTCACTTCATGAGATGGATCTTTTAGTTCCAAAGAGGCTTATTGCAGATCTCTCTGGTGATAATCTCTGTCTCTAGGATTTGAACAGATGCAGTTTTAGCACAGAGCATGGCTATTGACAACAGATTGTTTTGTATGTTTAGGATGGTAGTTGGATACATGTAGATATGTTTGTTGATCAGTAGGTTTCCAGTTTAAGGTTGGGTCTATGCATCTGTACTTGTACAGTGGTGTCCAGAAAATGCACTTCTGCCATAGACTGATTCATTGTCAGGTTGATGGGGTGAAAGTTGTTGAATGCCTGGTGGGATAAATATTTCATCCAGAGACTAAGCATGAGCACTCACCTATAGCAACACTGGTGTTTCAAATAAAAATAGAATCCATTCTTTCATTCAGCAATGGAAAGAGAGATTTGAAGGTTGGTGTGGAACTGAATTCTGATAACATATTACCCTGAAAAGTCTAAAAGGCAAGATAAACAATACTTACAAGGTCTCCTTTGAATGCTACATTTTCAGTCATGAGGCATAAAATAGCCTGATGGGGCCTTCATCGTTTTGTTTGTCCCAGACTTCAAAGAACAGAAGATGATAATGTTTCTTTTTCCCTTTGTAGGCAGAGTTGGAAGTTTCTTTTCAGAGAAGCGGAGAGGGGAGGGATGGATGCGTTCAAAGGACAATTCCCAAAAGACAGCCAGGAAAGAATTCTATTGTCTAACCCATTGCCCTCTATTGACTCAAGCTGTGTATCTACAAGGGTAAATATGCATCTAAAAACCTGCAGGGGATAAAACAGCTGGGGAGTGATTTTGTACAGAACAATGACTAGTGGGAAAAGAACCAATCACCCCCTCCACTTGCCTCAAAGGGTCCCCTGAGAATGTTTTCCAAAAAAATGTTGAATCTTCATTACATACATTGTAAATTACTTTGTACCTTTGATTTTAATTCTTTACAGGTCTCTATAACTACAGTTATTGTCAAGAAATCTTTGTAGGACCCTTTGAAGCACGATCTAATTTATATACTCAGTGAAAGAATAGGCAGTGTTCAGTACCCCACTAGACATTAATGCTGTATACAACTGATTCAGTTACATTGAATCACACAGTGCATCTCTAAAAACAAAAAAAGAAGTCTGGTAGTACTCTTGAAGCTTCAGAGTGCTGGAGTGCTTATTCCATGAGATGAATGAAGTGAAACGTCAGTAAGCTTTATATATACCCAAGGAAGCCAAAAACTATGGGGTTAAACATAAAATGCACGAGGTATAAATTATGAAAAATTCAAAACTGTGCAAGAGAAGAACAATGAGTACTGCATTCAGAAGGGCACCTTGGGCACCCACAAGGAGGGAGCAAGAAAGACAATACAATTGGTAATTGGTGAAAAACAGACCACAGCTTTATTCATTACAGCATTCTGGCACAGCATAAGATCAGATGCAAATATCGAGTGGCCTACTTGCAGTCCAATGAACTGCATCCCAGCCTACCTGCTGGGGAAACCAGAAGATGGTCGCACAAAGGCACAAGCTCTTGCGTGGAACCTTTGCCACCTGGGAGCAGAGTCCAGCAAGTGCCCCCAAGCTGGGCATGCCACTAAACACCTTGACTCCCAAGATCCCTTAAGGGGGTCCCCACCTGGGGAAGCAGGCATGTGGTCTCAGCCTCCCCAGTATGGAGCTGGCCCAGTGATTAAACCTGCCATCAAGCTGTGACAATAAATAACCATAGAACACTATACAGATATCCAGGGGGGAAAGGGGACTGTCCACATGGCAAAGCAGGCAGAGACCCAGATAGCTGTGCTTCGATGCAGTCCAAGTAGGATTGCCATATGCCTGCTGATGGCAAGAACACACCCACTGATGGGCCTGCCCTTGTTCTGCATACTAGCAGAAGTATGATCTGGGGGCTACCGTGATGGCGGTGGCACCGCCAGTGACACAGGCTATGGCTGGGACCAGGCTGCAGCCGAGCCACTGGCACTGGAGATGCCAGCGGCTCACACAGGGGCGACGTGCGGGGCCAGACTGCCACCTATGGTGGGGCTCACTGCCGGGAAGAGTGGCAGAGAGGCGGAGAGCCCTGCCAACCCCCGAGAGAGAGAGAGGGAGCCCAGCTCGCAATGGAGAGGAGCAGGTGGGGCGGTGCGGGTAGTGGTGGCAGGGGGCCTGGGGGGCCTTTAATAAATATATTATTATTAATAATAATAATAATAAAAATTAATAAAAATTAATAAAAATTTAATACAAAAATAATTTATTTTAAAATAATAAATATTAAGCTAGTCCTTTAATAAGTATATGATGAGTGCAGTGAAATTTTTGCAACGTATAAAACTTTCTCATTAATTATTTTTAAAAAAGACCAAATGGTCTTTGACAAAGGTGTGTAAAAATGTATTTGCAACATAGGAACCACCTATATCTTGGATGGGGAGGGAATTGTATGATTGATCACTGATAAAAACAGTTTTGTTGAAATGTTTTTAGACTTCAATAAAGAACAGTTGGTTTTTATGCCCCACTTTGCACTCCCTGAAGGAATCCCAAAGCAGCTTACAATTGCCTTCCCTTCCTCTACCCACAACAGACATCCTGAGAGGTAGGTGGGGCTGGGAGAGCCGTGAGAGGACTGCTCTATGAGAACAAAACTATCAGGACTGTGATGAGCCAGCTCAGGACTGTGATGACCCAGATGCATGTAGAAACCACCACACTTAGCCATTACACCAAGTTGGCTATTTTATAATTGATAAAAATAACAGAATCATAGAATCACAGAATCATAGAGTTGGAAGGGGCCATACAAGCCATCTAGTCCAACCCCCTAGTCCAACCCCCTAGTCCAACGCAGGATCAGCCCAAAGCATCCTAAAGCATCCAAGAAAAGTGTGTATCCAACCTTTGCTTGAAGACTGCCAGTGAGGGGGAGCTCACCACCTCCCTAGGCAGCCTATTCCACTGCTGAACTACTCTGACTGTGAATTTTTTTTCTGATATCTAGTCTATATCGTTGTACTTGAAATTTAAACCCATTACTGCACCTCCTTTCCTCTGCAGCCAACAGGAACAGCATCCTGCCCTCCTCCAAGTAACAACCTTTCAAATACTTAAAGAGGGCTATCATGTCCCCTCTCAACCTCCTTTTCTCCAGGCTGAACATTCCCAAGTCCCTCAACCTATCTTCATAGGGCTTGGTCCCTTGGCCCCAGATCATCTTCGTCGCTCTCCTCTGTACCCTTTCAATTTTATCGACGTCCTTCTTGAAGTGAGGCCTCCAGAACTGCACACAGTACTCCAGGTGTGGTCTGACCAGTGCCGTATACAATGGGACTATGACATCTTGTGATTTTGATGTGATGCCTCTGTTGATACAGCCCAAAATGGCATTTGCCTTTTTTAAAGCTGCATCACACTGCCTGCTCATGTTTAGCTTACAATCCACGAGTACCACAATATCTCGTTCATACACAGTGTTACCTAGAAGCGTATTCCCCATCCAGTAGGCATGCTTTTCATTTTTCTGACCCAGATGCAGAACTTTACACTTATCTTTATTAAATTGCATCTTGTTCTCATTTGCCCATTTTTCCGTTGTGTTCAGATCTTGTTGAACTCTGTCTCTATCTTCCAGAGTATTTGCCAGTCCTCCCAATTTGGTGTCATCTGCAAACCTGATGAGTAGTCCCTCCACCCCCTCATCTAGATCATTAATAAATATGTTAAAAAGTACCGGGCCGAGCACCGAGCCCTGAGGTACCCCGCTACTCACCTCTCTCCAGTCTGATGAAACACCATTGACAACAACTCTTTGAGTGCGGTTCTCTGACCAATTCCCTATCCACCTAACTATCTGAAAATCCAGATTGCAGTCCTTCAACTTATACATCAGAACATCATGGGAATCATAACTTCTTATGTTATTTTGCTACATATTGTATGTTTATGTATTTATTTTAGAATTTATTGGACAGCCATATATACCTCAACTGTTCTTATTTTGTTTTTGAAGGGTTGGTTTCAGGGTTTTTTTCTTCCCTTTGGCTGGTAGTTTGCCCTCAATACCTTCTTATACTCTGTGCACCTGAGTTCCCAATTTTCTTTCAAGAGTTCTCACTCACCATAGCACAATCACTAAAAAATATTCCCACTGTTACAACAGAGAAGAAACTAGGAGGTAAATAAGCCTGTGATGGAAATCAAGACTTGGTAATACTTGTGTGTCATCAACAGAATATTTCCCATTCCTGCCACTTAGCCATGCAATGAGAAGAGGATACATGTAGGGCTCCAGTCCCTCACTGAATCCCAAGGGCCTCTGTGCACTTACTAGCATGCTCAGACACAAGCCTGCCCGGTAATATGCTTGATTGATTTCACACTAATTAGTCCAGCTGCAGTGCCTTTCAAAGCACCTATGGCTTTTCCCCTCTTTCTGTTTAATACCATGCAGAATAAGATCAGTTAATTAAGGCTGCCATGCTACAAGGAAGCAAAGGCCTAACAATTTGGTTCACCTTGATAATCAATTTAAAGCCCTGCTAATGTATGAACATCCCAAAGATTGCAGCAGCAACATTTCTCTGCAAATTATGTTGGTCTCTGAATGAAGCTCCAGACATGAGGAAAGAGCAAGAGAGAATGCATGGGTGACTAGCATTTCCATTATAACATCTCAAACGCTGACACAGGTACAACCCCTAAACTAAGGTGCATGAAACAGAAGTGCATCTGGAATTCACAAGGATCCTGTGTTTAATTAGCTGAACTCAGTGGCTAATGTTTTTCCCCAGACTGTGCCCACTTCAGGCTACAGGTGGAGGTTTTCAAGTTTGAATAGTCATCCATTAGAAAGAAGCCCTTCCTTGCTCAGAGACAATCTAGCCTGATAGAATTCTCAGAGTGAAAACCCCGATTTCTGTATGTGTGTCTGTACAAAGCAAAGGCATATCCCTCCCTTTCCCACCCCCTCCAGGGCCATCATTGCCATTTTGGGAGGGGGCAGGTCAACCTGTCAAAGTAAGGTGAAAAACATCTCAGGTCCTTTTAAAAAGTCTTTTAAAAATAATTAATTTCCTCCCAATCTGTGTAATCCTTCTGGGGCTCTGGGGTAACCTTGGAGTTGCACCTAATCCTGGTTGCCAAATGCTGGCCTAATCAAAGTCACCATCTCAACAACTCCATGCCATTATTCTCAGTTGAAAGCTGGAAAGATGGGTTCTGGAAAATAATGTAGTTTTTTTCCATTAAATGCCAGTAACAGGGCAGGGGGGTGATTCTGAGCAAGGATTGAAGGGTTAAATATTCTCTCTGATTGGTCACAATTTAAATCAGGCCTCTGTGTATTTGCCATTCACTGTTTACAGACAATGGACCTTCACCACACAAGCAACCAACTCTTTCTCTGTCAGTCAAGAATATTTTCTTCCTCTTGAAATCCTCTTCAATTTTTTTAAAGGATAGGTTTCTTCCACAAAGCCTTTCCTTGACTCCTTTAGCTGATCCTTTTTTATGTGTTCTGTCCTCTCAATGTTGTGCCCTTTTCCTAATCCCAGTCTTCTTTCATCTTGCTCACCTATCTGCTTTAAAGTTAAGCCTGCCCCTCCTTCCCCCACTGCTGCCACCGTAGTACAAAAGTGTCTGCATGTGGGGGGCGGAGAGGTGCTTCAGCCAAAGCTAGCACTGCCCACTTTTCACCCACACATTGTAGCAGGACCAGCTTAGTGAGCTGACATTTGCAGAAGAGAATACCCTTTCCGTACAACATATCTGGAGAATGTGAACACATAGGCCAGAGGGAAGAAACAGCATCATGCCAGCAATCTCTAGCCCAATAGTACATGCATTCTGCTAAAGGTGTGCAAAGCTCCAACATGTACACATATGGGCACACATTACTGAAAACCCCAAAATGCACATTCTGTTCCCACAGTATGTGCTGCAGGGGAAAGCTTCACCTGTACATTGTGCTGTTGTCAAAGGCACAAGAGTAAGGCAGAATGGATTTTGCCCCCTGGTCAATGGGCAACCCTGGTTAAGGAGTATAAGCTAGTAATTGGTGGCAGAGGTTCAACATGTAAAGAAGAGTACAATACAAGGCTGCTTAAAAGAATAAAATACTGTCATTATGAAGAGAAACACTGTATAAAAAGAGGAGAACAAAGGAGCAGGAAGTCTCCTATTGGGCCAATCAGAACTCTGAAGAAGATTATTTGAAAAATACCAGGAAGTTCCTATTCTAACTATGCTAAGTAGACATCTCCTCCAATGCCCCCTGCAGGATATTCTTCATAAGCTTTTGAATCATGCACACTACAGATCTTGCATATTCCAGCAGTAATGGGGTTTAGCACTACAGTGCCATTCAAGCTGATCCTGTTGTAGATCCAGCTACTGGCATCATTACGCTCCATTTAATTTGCAGCAGTCTGGTACATTGAATGGACAGGCTAAACACAACCCAAAACCTGAATGCTTTTAAAGCTTTCAAGACATGGCCACTTGCCTTCTATACAGCACCCAGTATGCAGTTTGTGCAGAACAAATGTTAACTGGCAGTAATAGAAGAAGAAATGTCAGCTGTTCAACCCCCTAGAATTCTTGATATAATTTTGGCAGATGCAGCATCCTAGATCCCTGCAGCACTGTAACATGACCCACTGCAACCATTAAAGGTAGACAAACTGTAATGCTGAATTTTTTTTTTTAGCAAACCCATGGTTTTAGTTCGATATAGAAGTTTGTGTATTTCATAGCTCATAGACATTTACTGAGAAATCAGTGGGGCTAACTTTCAAATGTTTCAGATGAGCTTGTAAGCTTCCTACCCTCCCCCTTTTTGCCACTTTGGGGACTTGCCATTCCTGGTGGCAAAAATTCTGGAAATACAAAGCACAGTTCCAAAATTCAGGTGGAAAGAAGAGGATGGGAGTGAGATTCTGTGAATGCTATGCAGATCAGTCATAAATAGACAAATGGGGCAAGAACGCCCCCACCTGCATAACCGTTCTGGAAGAGAACTCTCAAGGTCTTTTGGTGCTTCTGAATAACTAGCAGATTCCTCGATTGTGGCTCAGATTCTTGAGATGTGCTGCTGGCTTGAATTTTAAAAGGGAGTACAGCACCTTGTTCCAGGTGAGCCTCTTTATTGTCGGGTGTTTCAAGCCAAAGTTGAACTTGAGACCAAAGCAGCAGAAGATGGAGAGGAAGAAGAGAGAGCAAAGAAGAAAGCAGAATGAGAACACTGCTAACTGGTTTGATAACACATTCACGACACAAAGAGTCTTTTTTCCCCTGACACTGCCAATTCCTTAATGATGCTGACTGTAAGGGTCCCAGAGGGTGAGGAACTTTGACTCCACAAAACCCTTTGCTGCTACTGAATTGCTTTATTTAAGACTGTGTTGGGCATGTTTAAATATTAAAGGCTGAGCAATAATGGATGATGTTAGTTTATATTAGATAAGAGAAGCCACCTCCCAGAATGTACATTCACCACAGGCTAATGGTGGTGTGTAAGGGGTGTGGGTGGGCTAAAAGACTTTTCAGACATCAAAGAGAAATGGGGCTTGGGCAGAATGGTATGTCATGCTCTCTATTTCCTTTGGAAGATGAGCCAGATGCCCCTGTTTTTTTAAGAGATACCACTTCTATCAGAATTCTAAAGCTCTGCCTTTGAAGAAAATATCTTGCTGCCTGGGTTCCAATATTCCACTTATCATCAGGGCAGGCTGGGCCTTTCCCTTGCTGGAAGAGTTCTTGGTGGACTGGAGGCCAGGAGACAGCAGAATCCAATGGCCAGAATCCAATATTGCAGCCAACCACACTGATCTTACTAAAAACAGTGGATTGTCACTACAATAATTAAAAAAAACAAGGGTATTTCTGTGCATTAGTAAAAATAGTGTTATGCCTGCGGAATGGCAAAGCACGACATAGCGCACCCCCATGGCCCTCCTTATCTTTTTGCTGTCTCACCTTCCTTTGTCTGCCTTCTTTTTGCACATCTTACCCTCCTCACCTGCTGCTGGAAGAGGCAGAAGAGAGCAATGTGCCTTATACACACCACACTGTCAATCAATTTAGGCAACCAGTCGCTTTCTCCAACAGGTCCCACAACATCTGCTCATTTTTTAAAAAAAATCATATTTCAGCATTGCAATGCCTATGCATAGAATCATATATGCATAGTGCTTATGAATGCCACCTCTTATGGGATCACAAGTAGGCTTGTGCAGGAAGGGCCCAAGGCAGCCGCTTCGGCGCCCATAGAAGTCAATGGTTCCATCATTTCCCTCTTAATAAAACAGTAAGGGGTGTTGGGGTGGGCTCAGTCCATGATGGGGAGGGCCAACAATTGGTCCCTTGGCCCTGGACTGACAAGCGGAGGGGCCAATCGGAAGGCGCGAAGCGAAGCGCCTTCCAATTGGCTTCTTACCAGAACAGACCAAAATTCCATCCAGCCAGGACCAATCTGGAGAAATGGCTGCCAGTCTGCTCCTGACCACCAAAAGGAGAGGAGGTCAGTAGGGCTGCCAAGGGGGGTAAGGCTTGGACAAACTGTGCCAGCCCTTTTTGCCCCACGGCTGTCCTAACCGTCATGCCCAACTGTAAATTGCCTCAGAATCCTGACAGACCTGAGCGGGCTCTGTCCGGGATAAAAACTTGGAGGAATGGCACTCCAGGGCCAAGTGTCCAATTGGGAGGCATACAAAGCGCGCCTCCCTATTGGACACTTGGCCCGTCTCCCGAACGCCGCACCACAGACTCCACTCCTCACGAGTCGCCATCCTACCCGGATGGCAGCCAGGGAGGAGGCTCGCCCCACTTCCCTGGGCTCGGGGAAAAATGGTTTCCCTCCGCCCAGCCACTGCCCTTCTCCACACACGCACCTCCATGACGCCCTACCCCGCCAGCCGCCACCCGAGCCCTTCCCACCCCCACCCTGAGTGTCCCTCGTCACTGCCTTTCCCACCCCCAAAACCCCACGCACATGTGCCCATTTGGCTGACTAGCCCCGGAATTGCCAGCTGCCGTGCCAACGAAAAACCTTCGCCCGAGCCCTTCCCACCCCCACCCCGAGCGTCCGTCCCTGGCCACCCACGCTCACGCCCTTCCCACCCTCAAAACCCCACTCACAAGCGGCCACTTGGCCGGCCGGCCCTGGAACTGCCTGCTGTCGCGCCGACAACAGACCTTCAGCCCACGATTCCCCGCTGCGCCGCTTCCTCAAGACTTCGCACCCGCCGCCAATTGCACCCACACAAGATGGTGCCGCGGACGACGATGGCTGCGACCCGCTCCCCCGCCAGCAGCCTGCTGACACCTCCAGCGGTCGAGACAACATGCCACCGCTGCGGAGAAAACCGCCACGGAGCCGCTGCCGCAGAGCCGCAAGACCGCCACCAGCAGCCCGCCGATGCCTCCGATGGCCCACGCAAAATGGCACCACTGCCCTGGGGAATGCTCCCGAGCCACTGCCCACACACCGCCACGCCCAACCATGGCACACCGACCTCAGCCGCCTGTCCTCCCGATGCCCACCTTGGATCCTCGACGCTGCCAGCCTCCCGAACCCTGGTGAGTCTCCACGACGGGAAGGGCGCCACATTCCGACAGCCGCCACCCTCCCAAGCCAGGGCCCGTCCATCAGCCGCCCGCCCCCAACTTCTCCTCCAGCTAGAGCCCGCTGTATTTTTACCACAGCGGGCTTAATTCCTAGTCTATTATAATTGTCAAGATATGTCACCCGGTATGTCAACCGGTTTTATCAATTAATAATATTAATGTTATTATATGTACGGTTTCATGTATAGTTTCAGTTATATGTAAACTGCTCTGAGCCTTCGGGGAGGGCGGTATATAAATATGAATGAATGAATGAATGAATGAATGAATGAATGAATGAATGAATGAATGAATGAATGAATGAATGAATGAATGAATGAATGAATGAATGAATGAATGACATCTCTAGCCTGCTGGCTTCAGTGAAATGAGGACACATGTTGAAGAGGAAAATATATTTCCAGAATATAGGCTTCAAGTTTTGTGAGTGATTCTGAGTATGTACGTATGTGCACATGGGCAAGAGAGGTGGAGAATCGGGGCAACTGACCTCCTAGACATCCACAAAGCTGAGTTGTTAGCCATTTGCATCAAAGTTGCCATTTTGAGGAGGGCATTGTAACAGGCCAAGTTAAAGCCCCATTCCCTCTATGGGGAGAATAATCTGTTGTTACTGAAACTACTCCCTTTACCAACACTGCTATCATTTTTATATTGGCAGGCAGTGGGTCTGGATCCAAGGTGCCACCTGCCAACCCCTATAATAAAGCCTAATTGGCTATGGTGGGCGTTCAGCACTGTATGTTTTAAGTACTCAGTTCAAGGCTCAGCTTTCAAAACTATTTTCAGTGACAGTAGATATTGCTGAGACTGTGAATCATATCAGTCTGTTACACAAAGCCTCCCTTTAAGCTGTGATATGGTTAATTAATGACAACGATCACTAAAGGGCAGTTTAGCTGCTTTCAAAACAAACCGTTTCTCTGGTAGTTGTGGTGAATCAAGTATTATTTTGGCAGGCGATGTCTGGTAGCTTTGCAGAGTCCCTCAACTATGTCACCATCTTTTCTCCAACATCCTGTCAGAAGCTCATTATGACGAAGAGCCATGGTTGTATCTCAAAGTGTTCCGTTTAAAATTAAAAAGCAACCGGGGACAGGGGGTGGGATTCAGGTTGGGGGAAGAACAAGAGGGATAATCCTCCTCTTCAAACTATATACCCTGAACTGCTATTGGCTCGGGTTAGAACTGTGCAATTTTTTTTCCTCATTTCTGTTTTCATCTGAAATGCTTCATTTGCTTTCATTATATTCATTGTCACACATGTTGGTTTTCACGATTCCATTTATATTTTTGTTTCCATCACTCCTCACAGCAGGCCTCCGCATAATCCCCCCTCTCTTGAATATATAATCCATTATGGGCCGAGCCTTTCTGTTGCTGCCCACTGCAGGGGAACAGCCTTACAGAAGGCAAGAGCAAGGCCTTCCCCACTACTGATACCTTCTAGCAAGTATGTAAAATGGAGCCATTTAAGAGAGCTGCAGCAGCATTTGAAGATTATAGGTTCTGTATTATTGATATATGTACTTTAGTAGATGGGAAAAAATGAACAGTGTTTCTTGTTGTTACCTTGTTGTTGTTAGCAATCAGACCCTCTCCTCTGGATGAGGAGCAGTTTATAGCTAAAAACCATAAACACTTTTCCTATAATATTATCTCAGATGTCATTAATACAATACACTGCCTGGCTCAAGATGACATTAAATAGATGCCAGACAGAGACAAGGCCGGACAAGTCATTTCATAGTGTGAAGAAGAGCAGCTGGCTAGCTAATGATCTCCTTCCCACTCTAGAGAGATGCATAATTTATACAAGAGGTCTCCCAAGAACCTATTAATCTCATCCAGCTTCACTTCCCTGCACCCATTTATCCTAAGTAACAGTTAACATTATTTATTTATTTATAATTTAATTTAAATACCGCTATTTTCAGAAATTTTGGCTCATGGCCATTTACAACATCTTTAAACCACTCCTGCGGAGCGGATTAAATAAAAGAGTAAGGGCTGTTGGGGAGGAGTTAGGGCGGGCCCTGTCCGGGATAAAAACTTGGAGGGCCCAATCAAGAGGCTTGAAGCGCCTCCTGATTGGGCCCTCTGAGTGTCCATCCAGGGCCAAGCCGCCAATGGGGAGCCACGCAAAGCGCGGCTCCCCATGGGCAGCTTGGCCCTGCCTTCCCTGGCCGGCCAGGGACTTGCCTCGCAGATTGCGCAGGCAGCCCGCGGTGACAGTCCTCCAGCGCAGCCACTCCATCTTCAGAAAGGAGCAGGGACACCACGTCGAAGAGCCTACATCCGTGGCTGCCTTCTCCCGCCGGCATGATGACGCAGGAGGCACAAAGTGCCTCCCGATCCCTCCCCTTCCCACTTTGCCCGCAGCCTGCCAGCCGCCATGAAACGGCTCCCCGCGCCCACCACTCTGACGCGTCGCTGCTGGCCCGCACGGCCGGGAGCGGCCTGCACCGCTATCCGCCGCTGAAGCTCCAGTCCCTGTCGCCGCTGCCCACCCCGTCCGCACCCGCCGCACCTACCAAGATGGCCCAGGCTGCCGCCAGTCACTCCCGACACGTACCAGGCTACCACGACCAGCCACCCTGCCTGGCCGTAGCCCGCACCTCGCCAAGCCAAAGCTGCTGCTACCCCGCCCGGCCGGAGCTGCTGCCACCAGACCCGCCCATGCCATACAGCCAGGTACGCCGCCCTCCAAAATGACCGCGCCTCCTCGCCCCGCCACAGTGATGACAACCGGCTGCGCCTCCCCACCCCACCACAGCCCTGCGCCTGCCCGCAACCACAACACCCCGACTAAGCCCAACGCACCGAGTACGCACCATGACCCGGCACTTTCCCCACTACCCGCCTTCTCTCCTGGACTCCACACCACCCGGCTTCTTCCCCTCCAGCGGCCTTTGCAGCCTTCAACCACAAACCCTGGCCCCCTCTTCGTTCCTGCCCGCTGGCCCTCACCCCGCCCATTTTATTCTGCCATAAAATGGGCTTTCTTTCTAGTATATAATAAAACAGTAAAACTACAATTCATAAAAACATGAAAACCAAATAAAACACCCTAATAAATTCCCAAGATTGTGGTTAACCAATTTAATTATCCCAGACCTGTAATGCTATTGAATCAGAAGTTGGAACAGCTGAAGATGGAAAACACTCCGGAGTAGTTCTTGTCAGTCTAACACCTAAGCCTGGCAACTGGGGGGGGGGGGTCAATTTCCCACAGTACTTATCATGCTCAGCCTCAACCAAACGCCTGGCAGAAGAGCTCCATTTTGCAGGCCCTGTGGAATGCAGAGAGTTCCGACAGGGCCCACAGCTCTTCTGGGAGCTCATTCCGACAGGTAAGGGACAGGCCCAAAAAGGGCCTGGCCCTGGCTGAGGCCAAGTGCACTCCCCAGGGGCCTGGACCATCAACAAATTCATACCCGCAGAGCGAATCTGCCTGGTTTATTTCAAGATTTCTCTTAAAGATAAAATCCCCATTGGTAGAGAATCCCAGATACCTCCTCTAAGCTAATTCCCCAACTAACTAGGAGGCCACCTTTATGGGTAATGTCTCCTTTTCAGGTGGAGATACATCTTCACAACGGAAGGGGCTAGACTTGTTAAATGAAAGCTGGGAAGTCAGAGAACCTGATAAACCTGTAAGTGCAAACCTGTATTGATATATTGATACTTAAAGCCATTATTAAAAATGAAACCACTAATGGCATGGTGGAGACATCACCATGGCTGTCCAATCTCTAAAATGTGAACTGGAGGTCAATGGGAGTGAATGGGACAAATAAAACACACCAGAAGAAAAGACTCAAAAATCAGCTTCCAGAAAAAGATTGATCTCAGAACAATCAGAAATAACCCGGAGGGAGCAAAAACTAAAAGCACAACAATGTACATGGAAATCAAGTGACAAACTGAAGCAGGATGACTCTAGAACCAATTTGGAAAACATCTGTCTGGGGTAAAGGTAGCAAGGGTACATTCCAGCAACTGGCCCCCTACTTGAGGGAGTCTCTTCCTCTTACCAAAGCTCAAGCCTGACCATCATTCAAAAGCAGTGTAAAAAATTTAGTAGAATATTTTTATTTGACCTGGCTTTGGGCATTTAGCTAGTCAAGCAGAGTAAGGCTTAAGCATCCTGTTATTTTTTGTAATTGATCCTTATTGGATATTATAGATTTGTTTTGTGATCGATTGTTGTCAGCCAGGCCGCTTTTTTGCAGTCGCCAGGGGATTTAGGGTGCCATTTCTACAACTGGCATGAATTCTATGCACACACAAGAAGCAAAAGATTCTCGCAAGACCACAAAAGCCTTATGTCCTGTCAGCAGTTCTCCTCCAACATGGCCACCTCCTTTGAGAATAAGTCTTGCTGATTAAGCCATTCCTTCCTCCCATTTCTTGTGATACTTGGCATGCTTTCTTTCTCTTTGCTTAGTTTCTCAAAGGGAGTAGGGCAGACAGAAAAGCAGTGACGGGGTCTCCAGTCACCTGGAGGATGGCCACAGGAGCTGGTGCACCTTCTTTTTTGCTATTAATTCAGAATTTAAGACAAGGCTGAAGTGTACGAAGCAAGAACTTTTGCACTCAAAAAGCTCAGCTCTGTGTAGTGATGTCTGCACATGGCTTGCTTTCCACTGGCAATTCCTCATCTTTCCAGCCCAGCATTCATACCATTGCCATTATTATAAACAAAGCAAGGGACAAGCAGACTTGCTTCTCTAAACCCAGCATTGCTCCATGCTATGCCTGCTCACAGCAATAGAGCAACAGCTGCCGCTTCTGCCAGAATTTCAGAGCAGCTGTGCTGGCAGGAGGCTACACAGTGGACTAGTGGGGGCATAGACACCCCCCCCACACACACACACACACATACACTGGCACTGAGCCTGAAGGACTTCTTCAAGATGAGATCTGCAAGGACAATGAAGTTACACACATGATGCTAGACTCCACCACAACACAAGACATATGCTGCTTTGGCTCTAGCTAGATCTTTGGCTCTAGCTAACACTCCGAGCTACAAAAGCTTCCAGAGTTGTAACTGTTGGTGTGGACAGACATAAACATGGACACACTGCACAGGGGAAGGAAAGAATATGAAGATGGGAGTGAAATTACCCAGGGCACTATGAGGTTTAATTATTTCGAGATTTATACCCCTCTTTTCCCATAATGGAAATCAAAAGCAATTTACATCGTTCTCCCCTCCCACATACTTATCTGCAGAACATTGTGAGGTAGATTAGCCTGAGAGAGAGTAACAGACTCAAGAACATCCAGCAAGTTCTCATGGCAGAGGGGAGAAAAAGCAGGCTGGATGTATGTGGAGCAGAAAGAGACTGGATGTCATGTGTTGTTTGAGCTTGAGATGCGTTAGCAAGAGACAATTGAGATGCTGTACCATACTGCTATCTGAACTAGACCCAGAGAGGGGGAAATTAGCTTTTTTCAGGGTCTCCAGTGTGTACAGAGGCTTTATTCCTCCATAATATTCCCAAGAAAGAGAGTAACAGAGGCCAACCGATTCAAACTAAATGAAATATTTATTCACTAGTACTCAAACAGACATGGAACTAGAGATAAACCAAAACTACAAATCCTTTAAAAGCATGAATCAAACTACACCAGAAAGACTCATAATAAAACCATCCCAGTAAAGACATGCACACACACACAAACATGAGAAAGGGGAGAGAGAGAAGGACAGGGAGGGAAGGATATTCTGAAGGGTGATACTACCTGATCCAAGATGTATGACAAGCTGATGATTACAGCGTATCCATGCAGCTGAAGTCCAATGGGGCACAAAAGGGATAGCCAGGTAGTCAAGAAAACCTGGACACCTTTCACTGACCTTGGCTGATTGTATTAGGGGGGGGATACCATGCTCAAAAAGAGCATTCCCAAGATCGAGATTGGATAAAATGATCAAAGTTTGAATTTGATTGAGTAATTTGAAGCTAACTGCTCTCAAAATTCATCAGGAAGATGTTCCAGGGTGAAGCCATTGATGGGTGTTTTTAGCATATTGATAAAGAACCAGAGGCTTGAAATGAAAGTAAATCATCCTCTTGATTGCCCATACTGAGTGAATCGGGTGATGGACTCTTTTTGATCAGTAGCTGGACTGAAGGTTATACTTTTCCCATCAACAAGAGATGGGTCGTATTGCTTTTGATGAAGCATCCCTTATGGTTGTATCCATGCATGCCTTGGAACGGCAGGTAAGTGCTCTGATGGCCTCCATGATGAAATTTGCCCTGGATATGGCAGGCCAGATGCTCTCTCTGAAAAATTATCCCAGAGATCCCCATTGCACTTAGGCTTTCAAGGAGTGCCCTTTGAAACAACTAAGAGGAAATTGGGGATCAAGCTGGGCTGTCTCAGCTGAGGAAGGGACATGGACATTACAATATAGCCATGGATCCTCAGGGTTTCACCTTCCACATAACTATGAATGGCACTGCTGTTTAATTCAACAGTGAATTGTGCTTTGCAACTGCCATTCCAAACCAGAAATGTAATGTTGTAGAAAGTCTTTCAGCCCCCACTTTGGAAATTAACACAACATGCCTACATGCCCCAGAAGTGATATAGACATGTTGGGAACATTGGAGGGCAACACTGAGTCTGAGGCAAAACTCTGTGGTAAAAGCTGATTCTACCATAAAGTCTCACTCTCAAACCAGAGCACTGCCCCTGACAAATCTATGTCAGTTCCAAGTCACTAGGCACATGGTGTTAATTTCCCCCGCCAGCCGCTCCAAGGGATCTGGCAACCCAAGGTAGAGGAAGTGACCTGCTTCTATCTAAATGTTTTGTTATCCAACGGACTGTGGAAACTGCCCTTCTGAGGTTCAGATCACATCTCCTAAATGAGTTCTGATTTGTTTTGTATCTATAAAATGGAAGCTGCTGCCTCTTCTTATATTGTACTTTTAACATTCTCAGAAAAACTGTTATGGAGTTGTGGCCTAAATTTTGGACTTCAAAGGACCAAGACCTAACCATAATCTCTAGCACTTAGTATCTTAGGCACCTAAGCAAGGGATGGGTCAGTTGCTTTATCACAAATACTGCAGGTCCTTATTCCCATCTTCCCCCTTTAGAGGTATCCTGATTAGACTACTTTATACACAGTTCTTAATTTGAAGGGTCATTTGTCTCCATTAAGGCTTCTCAGAGGCTAGGATGCCCCAACCATCCTCTAGATCTGGCTGTTCTGCTGGAACTTTGAGAATTATGGCGGTCTAGGGGGCTGTCCCTGGTGCTTTTCCATAGAGTTGGGTTGCCAAGTTCCCGGTGTCACCTGGAGATCTCCTGCTATTACAATTGATCTCCAGACAACTAAAGTCAGTTCCCCTGCTTTGGTCTCTATGGTATTATACCCTGCTGATGTCCCTGCTCTCCCCCAATGCCAACCTCCCCATGCTCTAACCCCAATATCTCCAGGTATTTCCCACCCCAGAACTGGCAACCTTACCTCGGAGTTCTAGATGCCCATTTGGCTCCTCTGTTGGGAACCATTTGCCCCTCCTGAGCACTGTCAGGGGTCTTTTATATTCCTGGTAGGCCAATATAATGACATCCTCATGTTTCCTTCTTTTGATATCACTATAATTTTGGTGATTCTCTTCCAGTGAAATAACCAAAACCAAAATATGACTCAGTGACCACATCATATTCCTTCTCACAGGATTTTTCTGTCTCATGAATTTCTGTCATAATCATAATCCAATGTGATGGTTTGAGATAGCCTAACAGCTGTGATTTCAAATTAAGACCAGTCTGTCTTTATTGGTTCCTATTACCTACATAAGAAGGCATGTCTGTACCATTTGGACAACTGGCAAAACTAATGCCTAACCATTGATTTGCATGTAGGGCGGGGGAAATTAAGTATATTTGTTTATATCATGAATACTCTGCAAAATCGGGGGGGGGGGATAAGGATTACAAACACATTTCTTGCTTATATTCTCAAGAAAAGCTGATAAAGCATCTCAACTAAAATATTTTTGATCACCTTCTTGTTCATAGGAAACAGGCATAAATTCTTTGTGCTGCTGGTGTTTATTCTTTTTTCCAATCTCTACTTTTCAACGTTACAAAGTCATCACACTGATAAGTTATTTATAAAATATGTACAGAAAATTGCCACAGTCATCATTCCGCCCTCTATAGGCTCATAAACAAAACCAAAAAAAAAAAGAAAACACACTTCCTCTGGAAGAAGGGAGGAGGGGAGAAAAAGGACCAGCTCTGGAAAAGCATAAAGATTTCAAAGTGTGCAAGCATATATTTACAGGTACCAACATAAAAAAGTTATCTATAGTGCCATCTTGAGAACACTGGAGCTTTTGCTAGGCTCAAACCCCTTCACGGTTTCCATTTGTTAGAATGATTTAGAAAGGCTCTGAATATTGATTTCCTCCGTCAACACACTTAGCAAGAATACATGGCTCAGGTGACTTTGCATTCACTTGTGCTTAGAAGGAGTGACAGAGATAGTGCCAGACATAGAGCCATTTTGCCATGTTTTATTGATACAAAAGGATGTTTTGGAAATAGTCCTTAAATCTAGCATTAATTTAGAGAGGCAGAATACACTTTGGAAGCTGGGGGGGATCTTCCAGTCCAATAATTCTTTGAGCTGGTCATAATTTCTATGCAATGTGAGCAGTTTTCAGTGTTTTGTGTGTGTGTGTGCTTTTATCATCCTTGAGTAGGCTTTTTCTCTCTACTTGGAATGGATTCTTCAAAGCACACCTCCCCACCCCACCCCCCCACCCCACACCTAGGGGAATACACCCATCCAGTGGATATCTGGGCTCACGTTCATTTGACAGAAAAAGAAGCATCTGTGCCTTCTAATAGGATTCAGTGAGTCACAGTGGCTTGAGAGAAGCTGATGTGTTTAAGCAGCCAGTAAACCTAGCTAAGCAGGGATGATGTCAAAAGGGCAAAGGCCAGCAATAGATCTCTTGCACCTAATATTTCAGTCCTTCAGTTCAGATTCCATTATGGCTTTTGTTTACAGCCCAAATGCTTCCATTTAATAACAAAACTTGACTGGGTTGATGAGGGGAACCAACACCAAAATCAATTGTGATTTGGAAAAGGTTGGAACTCATCCAATTTGTTTTGTTCAAAATGTGGACAGTTGAATCTACAATTGTGATGGTAGTTCCAGGCCTTTACATTCAAAGCATAGAGAAATCAGGTACCACCACAATTTGAACTTTGAGCATTTGTGAGAGAGCAGAACAGAGCAGACTTCTCTTTGTCTTGTGCTTCTTTAGGATTGCCAACCCCAGGAGGAGGCTGGAGGCATCCTAGAATTACAGCTCACTTCCAGACTAAATAAATGGCTTATGTATTGATAACATCTATTCCACTTCTCCTGGAGAAAATGCCTGGAAGGTGGACTTTATGGGGCATTATAGCTACCAAGGTCTCCCACCCTAAATATCATTCTCCCAGGCTTCACCCTTGGATCCCTGGGTATTTCTTAACTTAAGTTGGCAAAATTCTTAACTATGTTTGCCCCTTGGTGCAATGACATAAAGAGGAAAGGGAGGAGCAGTAACTCAACATTCTTCTCCCATCACTTAATTGCAGCCAAATCAAGAAGGGTATCTCTTTCCCCGACTGTTTTGAAGGGTGCCTCTTTGTAGAACAGAGATCAGATAGCAGTCCACAGTCAAGTTTGAAATGTTTATGTCAGAAGAGGATTATGCCCTTTACATAGACACACTGGATCTCACATATCCAAACCCAGAGATGTGCCCAATTTGTTGTTGTTCAAGTGTCCAGGGGGGAGTGTGAGTTGGCAGGGCCCTTGTACAAATACTGTAGTAACTGGTGTACACACATCTCACTGCTTGCCTTTCCCCAGGCTCAGAAGCCATACCAAAGGGGAAAGTGATCAACAGGGGCTGCAAGAACAGCAGACCCATATTCACCACAGCTGACAAGGGCTCAGCAGAGGCAACAACAGAGGAGACAGTAATGGGCACTGCAGAGTTGCATTACCAAGAGAAGCAGGCATCCAATAAGAAGGAGGGAGAAGCATGGACTGTAATTAGCACCAGATGGACCCATAGGAAGCTGGCTCAGCCCAGCTGGTGGGAATTTCGACTCTGGCAGTCCTTTTGGTCAGCCAACCAGGGGCTGACAGGCAGCCCTAGGAGGGACCTATTGCGAGGAAAGCAGGGAGGAAGGATATGGCTTAGCCCTTCTCTATAAGCTCAGCCATCCAGATGGCAGAGTAGGGGTGCCAGCTTCCAAGTAGTGCCTGAAGATCTCCTAGAACTACAACTGATCACCAAGCAACACAGATCACTTCACCATGAGAAAATGGGTGCTTTGGAATTTAGACAATGGCATTATATCCCATTGGGGAAGGATGACAAACAGGCATGTCCAAACCCAACCCACATAAGGCAGTTCCCACTACAGACTTGGGAGGAAGCAATGGCTCCTGATCCAAGCTGGTGAGTAGGGATGGGCATGAACCAGGAAAATGTGGTTCAATTCATGGTTTGTAGCATGTTTGATTTGTGAGCCATGAACCACCATGAGCTTTTAGGTGATGTTCATGACACAGTAGCATGCTCAGCATGCTAGAAATATCAAACTTGTAGGGGATCTCTTGATGATTTTCTTCTACCTGCCTTCCATGTTTGTTGAGGATTGGATATATGGGGTCCAATTTACACACGCACACCGGCCACCCAATGCCCTAGAAAAGTATTTTCTGGGGAAATATCCGGTTCATGAGTTTGCGGTCTTAGTAAAAAGACCTTATGCAAGCTAGAGACATCAGCCCTACAGAGGACCTCCCACTGATGCTCCTCTATATGCCCTCCAAGTTCTCTTCCCCCTGCCATTACTTTGATGTTTAGTAAACATTTTGATTGAGCTGAGACTGTAAATGTCTCCATTCTTGAGCCACATAAACTGCTCATCCCTACTGGTGAGAACATCCAGGAAAGAGACCCGAAATGCAGTAATCCCTTCTTCTCCCCATTCCCAGGCTGGGAAAGCTCAGGGCCAACATCCACATGGTGGCACACAACCGTGGGGAGACATCACATATCATATGCTGGAAAAGGAGTTTGCACTCAGTCATAGACTGCTTTTCTTGCTTTTCTGCTAATTGTATGTAGCAACTACTGTAATTCCATTCCCAGGCAGAACAACTAAGCAAAACCTGCAATTTGTTCATTAAAAAAAACAGGACCTAGAAATGATCCCCTGTGATCCCTTGAATAACTGGCAGCCAGGAGTTTTTGTTTCTTATACTAGCCTCAACAGTAACATCCTCTCTGGCCATGGGTGCAGGTTGACTGCTTAAATTGGTTGGTATACCAGGAAGCTCTCTGCAGCATTTTGGCTCGAAAAAAAAATAGTGTGTCATTACTTAGGAGAAGGGGCCAATGCTCATGGCTACTGACCACTACCATTACTGAGAGATGCTGGGGGGAGGACTTGGATGCAGACTGTGAGAATGTGTGCAGAGATAGTAGAGCAGGGGGTCCCAGCCTTTTGAGCCTATAGTTATCTTTGGGATTTTAACACAGTGTGGTCAGCTGCAGGAGATAGAATAAGCCATAAAATGGCTGCCACAGCTTACCTTCAGTCTCATAGTGGAGATCCTTGTGCTGTGGCAGCTGCTGCTGCCAAAGCAACATTTTTAAAGAATCTGCAGAGCCAATCAAATCTCCAATGACCAATCAGAAACCTTCTTGGACATAAGTCCCACCTGGCCCAAATCAATTTCTAAAAACCTTTGGTGGGCATCTGGAAAGGTATTGGTGGGTGCTATGGCACCTATGGGACCCTTGCACTATCGCAACACAGATGCCATGATTTACCAATAGATGGAATCCATCCGACTTTGGCTGTCATCAATCCTATACCTACATCTCCGACTTTGGTGTTGCTTTTGTTTCCAATAGAGACAGTGGCCCAGAAAAGACTAAAAGAACTGCAAGGGTCCTTTGGGCTCAGCCAGGCTTCAGAGTTTGGGCCACGCATCACCACTATTGACACCTCCTACTCTGCCTTCCTCATTGTTTCATAGAGTTTCACCTCAGTGAGCCTCAGCTTAACAAGCCATTCTGTACCACCAACAACAATTATCACCATCCAGCAACCTAGTGAACATTTTATTTCCTTTTCTTTGTAAGTACAAGAGGGGTTGTTCAAGTGTCCAGGGGGGAATGTGAGTTGGCAGGGCCCTTGTACAAATGCTGAAGTAACTGATGTACACACATCTCAGATATGCTTGATAGGGATCACGTCCATTTCAACAAATGCATGGGATGCATTTGCCCAAAGAAATGCTTGCACAAACGGTTAGAGAACACACA
The DNA here is from genome assembly GCF_049243985.1 of Paroedura picta. Lineage (NCBI taxonomy): Eukaryota > Metazoa > Chordata > Lepidosauria > Squamata > Gekkonidae > Paroedura > Paroedura picta. Next base: position 95,227,370 of record NC_135372.1, on the reverse strand, counting down.
CGACTATTGCACAGGAAGACTAGATATAGTGTTGTACAACTAGATATCTGTAAATGGGTCATGCTATGCTGTGCACTCTTCTATGTGTGTGGCATGCAACATTTGTGCATCAGGGAACAATTGCATGAGAGGAGGTTGTGGACCAGATGTCAGGCGGGTAAGCATATTTCTATTTCCTGGTCCCAGAGTGTGACAGGTCCCCAAAGGTCAAACTGTCCATAGCCTATGCAGGTGCCACCTGGCTGGAGGAGACAGAAGATACCTCAGTCTTGCTCGTTGATACAGTTGATGAAGCATCCTCATCACCAAAGGGGTTCTTGCCACAGCAGATTGTGGTGACCATGCAGTTACGGAACTGGGGGGAAAAGAGAGAGATGCCTAGAACTATTCCATTGAACTCTACTCTACTCTGGTACAAGGCAAAAGATCTTGATATGTCTCACAGAGATATAAAAGCAGATGTATTAATCAACATTACCAAAAGGTGCTACAATGTCTGAGAAGCTCTTTTACCACCACTGGGCTACTAAGTAGCCCTAATCAGGGAAGATTCTCCCATCCACTTGGACTTCACTTTATCAGCGAAGCCATATCCAGATTCAAAACTACAGTAACAAAGAACTGCACAAGCGAGATGCTGATAATTATAGTTAGCCTGATAATTAGAGAAGGAAATACCATGAATAATATGTAAAAGGTAAACCCAGAGACATCTGCAATAGAGCCTATGGGGAATACCAGCAGACACGGGGAGGGGGGGTGGAGGAGTCTTTGCCAGATCCTGGGGTAATCTCACCTGTTTGTTTAAGAGGACATAAATGATAGGATTGTAGATGCATGAACTCTTAGAGAAGAAGGAAGGTATTGTCATGAATGTAACAGTATATTCTGCTCCTTTGTTGGTGAAGATCCAAATTGCCACAGAAGCATAAGGGGTCCAAGCAAGCAGAAATCCCATCACCATCAGGATCACCATGCGGGTCACTTCCTTCTCTGCTTTCTGAGTGGTTGCTGACTCCTGTTGCTGAGCAGCTGCCTAGAAACACAGAAAAAGGAAATGAATCAAGGGAGCATTCTCATGCAAAGTAAATTTGGTGACTTATATATCACCCTCTGAACCAGTCCTCACTGCTGCCACCATTGCTTGACTTGACCACTCAAAAATGATTGCAGTCCTTCAGCAGTCAACAAAATGGGTCCCTCACAGCCCTTGCTATAGCTTAGTGGTGGAGCATCTGGAGTTGAATCCAGAAAATGTTGCCATTTTCAGAGCTTGAGGAGGTGCATGGACCCTGTTTTGCCGCCTGAAAAGCAGGTTGACATGATGGCTAGATCTCCAGAATAAGATTCCCTCTGCCCCCTAGCACATTTAAAATACAGAACCCCCCTTCCACACACACGGGAATTCCCCACATGAGAAGAAGACAAAACCCTCCTTAGGAATTCTCTACCATCTGTCTCTAATCCTTCACTTAGCTGGAAAACACACCAAGTGACACTTTGGTGCAGCACGGTACATGCTGGCTCCAAGTCAAGCAAAGGCCTAAGTGAGCTACTTCTAGTTGTTTCTGAAATTCTGAGATCAGATGCATCATCCACAGGTCCTCTTACCCCCCCCCCCCCACTGAACAACCCAGATTTGGGGGATTCTGAATGCCTGGTCCCCCTCTGCAGTATCCTGCAGGGGAAGCATGACTTGAGACTAATCTTTTTCTTTCCTGACCATCAGAGTTTACAATTAAATTCCAGTGGTGAAAATAGCAAGGATTGGTTTCATTTATTCACTAGCTCATGACAAGGATGTTTAGAACCGGTAGGAGACTTGGGCAGCCATCAGCAGTGACTTGATGTCACTTCCAAGAAAAAAAACTTGAAGGAAAAAAACTCCTCTCTAGGAATTGCCAGAGACTCTGTCCCTTCCAGGTTTTCTCCAGAAGTGATGTCATACCATGAGTTCAACTTCAATTTTAAAATGTTTCTTCTGCCACATCCCTGAATACTGGGGGGGGGGGGGAAACAATAAACAGGGGGTCACTGCCCCACTAGGGGGATTGGCAACCCTAAACATTTGGGATGGAAAAGCTGAAAAACAGAGACTGAGGTTCTCAGTGGGTCCTATTTCAGAGACACCTGTTGGTATACAGTTTCCAAAGAAACATACTGCAATTGAATTATTATCCTGCCCTCTTCCTTCTTTGATTCCTTTATAATGATAACATGTATAAAAAAGAAAATTTAGGAGACAAAAAGAAAGCACTTAAAGTCATCAACAACATACGTTTGCAGCAACATTTGAACAATATTGATGATGCAAGAGAAATTTGTAAAACAAGCTTTATACTGCTGCCAGCTTCGTCCTTCCCACCCCTGGAATATGAAGAAAGGTACGCTACCTCTCTGACTTTGCATACAAGGCGTCCATAGGAAAAGAAAATGACTATCATGGGGATGGTAAAGTGGACAACAAACAAATAGATGACATAGGATTCATTGTGGAAATCAGGATTGAGAGTGTAATAGTCTGGACCACAGGAGCACTGCATCCCCTCGGGTATATATCTGCCAACCAAGAGAGCAAGCAAAAGGAGAGAATTAGGATTTTTTATGTTATATGAAAACCTTTGGATAAAGACAAGAGTCACTGACTCCGAAACCAGAGCCCAGCATGGGATAAAATTAATGACTGGCAATAAAGTTGCTAGCACATTTTACACAGAGAAAAAATTTTGAGCTGAAGTTGGATGTGTTTGTTTGGGCGATCCAAGGTATGTCAAAGAAGATGGGGGGGGGGAGGATAAAACAAGCACAATTTCTCACAGGGGATCCACACATCCTCAGCATGCCATCACATTTTATCAAAAGCAAGAGTTTAAAGTGAATTTGGAAATTCACCGTTAGGTAAAACGTAAGTTTTGAGAAAACCAGAAAGGTTTCTTGAGGACTGGCAACATTTCTCGGAAATTGTGAGAGGAAGGTCCCCACACATCCCCAGCTGATAGTGGTAATTGAAGTCATGACCATCCCAAAGGGCCTTTGTGTCAGGAGATTCCTCCCATCCCGCCACCTAATGTGCTGGAATCCCTGGCTTCAGGCACCATGATCCCTCCCCTTTTCTCAACCTTTAATGGAAACCTGAGCCTGCTACACTGGCCAAAAGCTCCATCCAAACCTAGAGTAATTCTGGGCTATACTAAGTGACCATAGGCTTTTGCTAAAGAACATTTGGGCAGGAAGGCAGTGTGGTCTAGCCCAATCTTGTCAGATTGTCAGGGCTGGTATTTGAAAGGGAGATCTCCAAGGAAAACTCTGCAGAGGAAGGCAATGGAAAACCAACCCTGCTTCTCACTTGCCATCGAAGCCCATCGCTGGGTTGCCATAAGTCGGCTGCAACTTGACAGCCCTTTACACTCTTAAAGAACGTTCAGTTTGAGTCTTCATCCTAAAATGGCTGGGTTTTTTCTGTATGCGTGAAAGATGGTTTTGACAAAATAAATGCTTCATTGGAAGCAACTCAACTTCTTCCTCATTCTAAAGTCATCGGTCAACATGCAGTGTCCACAGCATGGGGAAACTGAAGAAACCACTAATCTCTAGTGAACACTGTCACAGTCAGACAATTATATTATGTCTAGAAACCATGGGAGTTCATTCTCTGGAGAACTGATGCATCCTGGTGGCAATCACGCCAGCAGAATACCACACCAACATGTCAGTTCACTTGGGCAGATGCAGCAAATGAGCTGAGCATGTTCCTCACAGCTGATTTGTGTTTGGATATGTACCTTCAGTGTATTGTTACACTCACTCTCTTCCCCAGGGAAGTAGTAATATATTCTCAGTTCTGCACAGATAAGTGTGTGGTTGTCAGTCACCTACTGATTTTCTGGCAAGCAGGATGAGGGAGGTAAGGGGTCTCTCAGGGTGACTGTGAACTAAGAAATGTTTGCTCTTGCTGGAAGTAGTAGAGAAAGGAGTAGCATTCTTCAGCCCAAATGCCTTTTTCCCAGGAACTTGTATCTATGTTGTATGCCCTCTACTAAAAATAAGGCCTAGCAAACCAAGTTTTCTTTGCCCAGCCTCTCGTTTTTGTTGCACCCCTCACTCCATCCCAGCCCACTTCTTCAGGCAACAGCCAATGAAGCTGAGCAGAAATGAGAGGACACGATCTCCTATGGCGTCATGCCATGTGTCTTCTTTCATTTCCATTATTTGACAAGGGAGGAGTTACAGGTTACCAGCAGTCTAGTAACACATATCTCAGGCCTCAGAATCTGAAAGAAATAAGAGCATTAGCAACTTCAGGCAAGCACATTCCACACCTGTTGGATAATGCACTTCCTCTTTTTTGCAGCTGGATTTTCCTGTACAAAATAGGGAAATCTATTTCTAAAATGCATGGAAAGTGCATTATCCAACAGGTGTGAAATGAAATCTGGCCCTCTCTGTTGGGCAGAGAAATAGGATGTTGGTGATACCCTTTGCTGAAAATAGGGGGTTGTTATCTCAACAAAGCATGAGCCTCTTGTGGCGCAGAGTGGTAAGGCAGCTGTCTGAAAGCTTTGCCCATGAGGCTGGGAGTTCAATCCCAGCAGCCGGCTCAAGGTTGACTCAGCCTTCCATCCTTCCGAGGTCGGTAAAATGAGTACCCAGCTTGCTTGCTGGGGGGTAAACGGTCATGACTGGGGAAGGCACTGGCAAACCACCCCGTATTGAGTCTGCCATGAAAACGCTAGAGGGCGTCACCCCAAGGGTCAGACATGACTCGGTGCTTGCACAGGGGATACCTTTACCTTTATCTCAACAAAATAATAACTCTGGAATAACAGTTGATTGTTTGGTCAATACTAGGAAAGACTTATCACACATAGAAGAAGAAGAAGAGTTGGTTCTTATATGCTCTTTGGATTCAGGTCATTGTGTGAAGAAAGAAAGCTCTATCTGACCCTATCCTTGTAATGTCTGTGTTGTTTGCTGGCTCAGACAGATGCAGTAGGGACTATTTATCTGTTGGAATGCTGAAAATGGTTGCACGGAATAGACATGACAGAGAACTCCCTAGTCTATTAAACTGTAAACAAAAACAGAGGGAATACAAGCTTCCCAACACTGTGCTCCAGTTCAAATTATCACCCAGTTCCTTCCCAGTATTGCTAATCAGCAGCAAATGGGAATCAGCTGCACAGGAAAAATTTTGGCTTGCACTGTTCACCAGAGGCTTTGAGTATTACTCAAATGCATAGGAATTATGAAGTGATGAAAGGCTGACAAAATGAGACCTGCACTTTTGCTGAAGCTAGTAGCTGCTGGAGCAGAAATACATGCTGTGTGTGTGTGTCTGTGCTCTGTGCTCTGCGCACATGTACATCCATTCACGCACAAGTATGCCTTGGGCTCTCCAGAGGAAAAGCAGCTGTTAAGTGGAGCACAGCAGGTGGCCCATGGCTTTAGACAATTGCTTTACAGTCAGCCAGCACTTAGACTAAGCTCATCGTTAAGCACAGAGAATCTATTCCTTTTTTCCCTTTCTTTTTAATTATTTTTCTTTGCTTAATGACTTGGGGGAGTTGGACCAATTAACAGAAGGTTCGAGACAACCCCAGGGCACAGTTAGTGGCTGCTTTTATTTTACTACGATTAAATATTGCTTAGAAATGGCCATATATGTGATTCTAATGTATAGGTGCAAGACTAGGGCGAAATGTTTATAAACCTCAAAACATGGATGGGAGACTTTGGTCAGAGGAAGAGTCAAGCCTAAGGTTTAAATAGTGGGGATGGACTGTTGAAGCTTTTCACTGCATGAAGTTAAATGACACCGCTTGGCAATTGCTCCCAGGTCCTATTGTCATTAAGATAGTTAGAGGCACCCGTTTTAAATGCACAGCCCTAGTAAGGCACAGTATACAAAATCAAAAAGATATGCACCCGCAAACCAGAAAGAGCAGCAAATGAAGTGTAAGGTTGAAAAACCCCTAATAGCATGTCGGGGATATTTGAAGTGCCCAACCACCTGATGCTCCGTTTCCAAGAGGGATCGGAAAGCAAACGGTCTGAAGACTATAACTGATCCACATGGGAAGGCACCAGGTGAATAGTGGGAGAGCCTTCTGCATTCCACAGGGCAGGTTTGACTGTGTAATTGGCACATGTTCACAGCCCAACCAACATTTTGGCAATATTACGGGGAAATCTGGGTTGTGTTGTGAAGTACTCATATGGGGATTCAGTGTGGTGTAGTGGTTAAAGGGTGGTGGACTGTAATCTGGAGAACCTGGTTTTATTTCCTATTCCCCCACATGCAGCCAGCTGGGTGACCCTAGGCCAGTTACAGTTCTCTTAGAGCTGTTCTAACGGAGCAGTTCTCTTACAGATCTTTTAGCCCCACCTATCCCATAGAGTGTCTGTTGTGGGGTGAGGAAGGGAAAGGTAAACCACTTTATGACTTTTTTGGATAGTGAAAGCAAGGTATTAAAAAACAGCTCTTCTTCATATAATCACCAAACCATTCAACCCACAAGTTCAATGCACTGGCACATTGGACAAACACAAGAGACTAAACAATTGCATTGAGAAGGATGCCTCCTATTGAAATCCATTGCCCTCTGACACAACAAAGAGGCATGGATATTAGAAGGATCAATTGACTGGGAAATCATACCAAGAAGTCCCCATATTAACCTAGGGGCCTCGCCTTTGTGATTAGCATCTTTGTGAAGATCCATGGCTATGCAGTCCAGTGAACTTTTTACAAAGAGATAGTTCAATTCCCATGTTGGTATTTGCTGTCCTATATCAGGAGCCAGCCTATGTAATATTAATAGAGTTGATGCTACTTAAAATAGATGAGGATCCACTGTCATAATTACTGCATAACTCAGGAATTCCTAGAGCCTCTGATTTCAGAGCATTTAGACAGCACAATAAGCTACCCAATAGCTTGAGAAGGATAATTCCACTTACCTGGACCAACCAACCAGAGGTGGACCTGCACAGGCTAAGGCCATGAACCAGGTAACAGCAATGCCCATGATGGCATGAGTGGCAGAGAAGCGGAAGTTGCCCATAGGTTTGCATATCACGATATAGCGCTCTATGGCCAGGACCACCAGTGACCAGAGTGCAACTTGACCTGCAAGTAGTAATGGGGAGTTTGAGGCAAATACAGAGCAATAAAATATCACCTGTGAAAGATCTTTGAAGAGAACACAGAAGTAGGGTGTGCAGGTCTCCCTACACAGAAGGAGAGTTAAGAGACTCGCAGTTCACCTTTGCTAAGAGTTCATCAGGATACATGTGCAACAAGGTGATGTTCTGTAAGGCCATAGAAACCGCAAAATGCAAATGTGGCACTATATACAGCCATGGAAAATCTACTGACAGCAATTTGTTACATGGCTAAAATGCCAACAGTGCCATAGGCTTTGTCAGACTTTGACTGTATACATGAACATCTGAGTCTGTTAATCTATTTATCAGAGTAATCAAAACTCAGGGGATTATCTGAGTTAAGGCTGTGCCATAAGCCCGCTAATGCCCCCAGCATGTGATTATCTGGTGATAAGATCACAGGGGTTTTGTGTTGGAAAGGCAGTTGCTGCTTTCAAGTGCAGCTTGCCTTTTGTTTTTTTCTGTCTGACATGTCCTACTGAGGCTATGAATTCCTTTGTTTAAATTCTGATCATTTTAATTTCTTCCTTCTTCTGAGGCCTTTTTTTCCATTTCAGATGATCGTCAACATTTTTGTCCTGCTCAACTTTGGGGAGGGGGATTAGTCAGCTAGATTTTGCATCAGTAGGTTTGGGTTGCTTAGGGAACAAGCAAAGGCAATTGGCATTGATCATATTTTGTGGAAAAGTTGTTTGCTTTGACCTCAGCTATGGATTCAAAACAGTTGCTCCAGATCTTTAGCTGGTACTGCAGCAGACAAGTATAATTGCCATAACCACTGTTCACACTCAAGAAAGCATCCCAAGTGGTGAAAGGAAAATCCACTCCTGTACACTGCATAACCTATACCACTAACTGTTGTGTTGTGTGTGTGTGTGGGGGGGGTCGCATGCACAGTCCTGGAAACTAAATAAGTGCATCAAATCTGCCAGGCAAGCAAATAGTGGTCATATCCAAAAGGAGTTTTTAGATTGCTTTTTAAAGATTCAAGCGAATTCTTCATGCAGTGTTTACCCTCCTCAAACTAGGGATAAAGGACAGTTTGTACTTCTTACTGTACTTCTATCTTTGGGTCACCTCTCAGATCTTCCATGAGATCTCTGAGTCAGTTTTCGTCTCCCTGTTGATGGACATCGAAATCTGTTTCTTTTTCCATTCCATCATATCTAGACCATGTTTTCTTCTTTTTTGGAACTGAATCTGACCTCTGCTAAATTCCTCATCATCTGGAAATACTTTGTCTTGCTCTACCATAAAATGAATGTCCACCTTTAAGTTCATCTTCCTACTGAAATCAAGGAAACTTTCAAAGTGGCTCATTTTGGTTGGACCTCTGTGGCTATGTACAAAACAACCTCCAGCAGCCTTTTTACATGCCATAAGCTGTGGGGAAAAGCACAATCCTTAACATTCTGAAGTGTGACATATTGGAGAGCTCATTGTACAGCAGCTTTTCATGCAGTAACTTGAATGCATCAATATACCATTAAAAACACTGGCAACCTCCTTGGAAAGGAAAAATATTTTTTTTCTTCTGCAGCACTCTCAGAACTACAGTAGGAAATGATGCACATAAAACATCCCTTTTTGGTCATAGCACAGCCCATTCTGCAATTACACCTATTGGTAATATAAAACTGGAGGAAGATCCACACCATATGAAGCTTCTGTTGATTTTAGGAGCTATGTTCTGCAAGAACATTTCCAGTTGCCATGTGAAGCACTGCACAGATGTGTTCTGACTGCTTCTGCAATATGGACACCATGCCAGCTGTGTCCTCCTGCAGCCTCTGCTAGAAATATGTCCAACAGGATAAGAAGTGACATTTTTCATTTATTGGAGTATCAAGCAAAATTTGCAGTCTGCAATACATGGGATTTTTCTCATGCAGAAAGAATAACAAAATGGACATGGTTTGTAATCTAATTAGGAGTGGGATTTTAATTTATTAATAATACATTTTCCTTCCAATGAACCATCTTTTCATTTTACACCTGTAGCCACAAATGTTTAAAAGAAAACCCACTATATATTTCAAGATTTACAAATAAAGAGTAGAAGAGTTTTCATTTTATGGATGTGAGTCACACACACAACTCATATGGCAGAGATCACACTGATTTTCCCATCCTTGAGTCTTTAATGCTACTAATAGTCTTAAAACCCAAGACAAAGTTTATGCCTGATGCAATGTCAGGGGTGGACTTTAGTTCTATGTACCCCACCAGAATCTGTTTTGTTCTTGAAACAAAATACAAACATACTATTGGAAAGGGAGAAGCAAAGCATTTGCTGAGGTAGCTATGAATAAAAAAAGCTCCCACAGATTTCCTAGATTCAGAATACAATCTACTTCAGAGATGGGAGACTGTCTATATGGACCACATCTCTTTGTAGGAAATGCCATGCATCCCATCTGTAGAGAAACAGACATGGTGTTGCTATGTTGCTTTCTAAGCAAAAAATTTGTCACATTTAAAGCAGTTCTATGTGCTTAAACCTGCATAGTAGGTTCTTGTGAAACTGCCTGTGAAAGAAAAGAATGCTGATTTCCCATAAGACCTTCAGCCCTTCCCCCACCACCACTCATGATGTAACCCACAAGGTTTTCATGGGACCCTCATCCCTTGGGAGTGGCTTTGGCAACTGTAGGTCAGAGGAGATGGGAAAGATCTGTTCTACTAATAGAGTTCTGCTCATGTTTCTTTGTATCCAGTCCCTAATGTTTGGTATAATTTGAGCTGAGATAAGGAAAAGGGCAACATATTGTGGTGGCACAGTTGTTTCAAAGCAAAATAATAAATTAACAGGCACAGTTAACTTTTCATTCAGAATAAATACTTAAAGCACGTGAAAGTGTTTTATAATAGCATGTCTCCTTTCTTAAGTTTCATTAATGAGCTTTATGATATAAAGCTAGTAGATTCAGAAACAGTTCAGATAATTACTGTATGGATCAGCTTTTGCCAGTTGTGCTAGATCTTATGCATGATACATAGCAGAATCCAGCATAAGCAGAACAATATCAGCCAATCACATCACATCCTCCCTCCAGGCTAGATATATGTCAGTCCTTTCTTACAATGCTGTTCACTATCCCCCTTCATGTCACTTACCTCCAACTGTTGCAAAGAAGCCTTCAAGGTCACAGCCAATGGGACCAAATAAAAAGTAGGCATACCAGGATGCATAGAACGTGACAGTGAAACCACAGCAGACCATCAAGAGGTTTGCTACTGCCAGGTTGACCAAGATGTAGTTCAATGGCTGCCGTAGCTTCTTATGCTGGAAGGTCACAAACAGGGTGAGGCCGTTGAGAGGCATCCCAGCAGCGATGAGAAAGAACATGTAGAAGGACAAAACTTTGAACTTCCAGGGTTCAGCTAAGTAATACTGGGGATATTCAAAGGGGCTCCGAACCACCCCTGTTTTATTGGACAGTGGCACATAAAAATTGATACCTTCTGTTCCATTCATGATTGCTATTTAGGAGTTTCAATTGTTGTTTTTCTGCCAATTGAATTGAGAGGTTTCCACCCAAATTTGATTATTTGATTATAAAAGGAACAAATCCCCTAAGGGAACACAGAGCTGGTATGTCTGCCCTCATCTATGTCCTGGGACTGGCAGAGCCAGGATCCAAAGGGCATTTTATAGGGTCCTGTCAAAGGAAAGGAAGGAGGGAGGGAGGGATTAGGGTCTAGGCTAACTTTATATGACAAGGGCAATGGGATTGAAAGGGGCTGATGCTTTAAGCACTCTCTAAGCAGCTAGTTGTCCCCAAAACCTGACCTAATGCGTATTAATTTCCACTAAGTTCTTAATATTACTTAAGGGTCTTCATTTATCTGGAAAGAAAGGAGGATAGGCAGGCAGGCAACAACATAGAGGAGTATTAAGTTCATTTAAAAATATGGGAAAGGAAAGGAGGGAGGGATCAACATGAAAGAATATGCAATTGCTCCCTTGGTGGCATCACACTGGTGATTTATTTAATGACATTTATACGTTTGTTTGTTTGCACAGGCACACTTGCATCAGGATAAATGTTTGAGTTCATTCTCTAGCTCTAAGAAAAGACTGCGAGAAGTGGATGGGTGCTTGTGGTGTAGAGGTTGTAACAATGAACAGCATCGGGGAAAGAGTGCTGATGTAATGCAGAGGTGAAGCCTTATGAGTGATTACCTGAGAATTTCTCCTCAGTCACGAAGTCCTCACCTCAATATCTCCCCTTCTTAATGTGGGAATAACAATAATCAACATACTGTCATGATTTTAGCTATAATTCTATATTTAAATTACTAAGATTACATGAAGCACTTCAAACACTCTGAAGTACTAAAAACAGCTGTTGTTTGCTTGACTATAGGAATAGCATATAACTAGTGGTATAACTGGGTGGTATCCCAAAGGCTGTGTAACTGGGTTCTGGGGAGCACGGGGATTCGTGTTAATGTCATTGGCTGCAATCCCAAAAACATTGCCTGGGAGTAAGTACTATTAAGTAATGTGATACATACTTCTAAGTAAATATGCTTAGTACTCCCATAGTCTTTTCAGACAGATTTCAGAGAAATGGAATACCATTTAAGGGAGTTGAGTGGTATGTCATCTGACAGAGGTTCACTATATCCGGTGGTCAGCTATTGGTTTTATGTCTGTTCTTGGATAGCTCCAGCAGTAGACCTGGAGTAACTGGGCATATATGTAATTTGATTTACCAAGTAACCTCTCCTCAAGAGGGAGTATATGGAATTAACAAAACTCCCTGGGGACATCATACCAGACTATAAATGAGAATGTCATTTTGGTGTAGCCCTTGAGAATGCAGAAGTTGAAAATAATGTATTAAAGCCATTAGGAGCATTTTTGGACAGCCATAATCTTGACGAACAGAGATATCGTATGCGAGCATTTGATCCACAGCCCAATGAACTGACCAATCAGTTGGTAAAGACTGACATGACCTGTGCAACTTAATTCTTCTGGTTTTCCATGGGGATGACCTGAACAAGGAGACACCTATTCCCCAGAACGCATCACATGGTTGTCGTTCTGAGGAGAACTGATAAAAGTCAAATGCCAATCCTTTTTAGAGCTTTGCAGGGATTGAGGACATTAAGGAGGCTCTTTGGCTGCAGCTTCCAAAACTAGCTTGGTGAGTGGCCATCATTTGACACACATAAGGTCTTGAGCACCTACTCTCCTTGGAACCATATATCATAAATTTAACCTCTTCATATGGTCCATCTATGATCAAATTCTGGGGCACATTTCATTTAATTACATTAATCCCTGTTTTGTTTCCCAAAGGGCCCAGAATTCAAATAATAGGTAGGGATGGGTAGGACTGACAACCTAAAGTTCATTACAAATTTTGAGGTTTGTGGCTAACTGAAGAACCAGCATGAACTTTCACAAATTTTGAAACAGTTTATGGTTTTTTGTGAAGAGCTGAAAACGGGCAAATCCCCTGCTTCCTGTTCTTCACAAAAAACACCACTCAGTAATTTTAATCACTGCTGAAAAGCTGTGGGGATGCGAATGCAGGCATTTAAATGGCTGGGAGCCATTTTATCCCCTGCTTTCCACTCCCCACTGCTTTTGTCAGGGAACACGAAGAAGACGAAGATGAAGATTTTGTTCTTATAAGCTACTTTTCTCTACCAGAAAGAGTCTTAAAGTGATTTACAATCATTTTCCATTTCCTTTCCCCACAACAGACACCCTGTGAGGGAGGTGAGGCTGAGAGGCTCTGATAGTACTGCTCAGTCAGGACAGCTTTATCAGTGCTGTGGTGAGCCCAAGTGGGGGAGTGGGGAATCAAACTCAGTTTACCAGATTAGAAATCCACACTCCAAACACTACACAAACAGGAGTTGAGATGCCTCCCAGCTAATAAAACTCCTGTTTTCTGCTTCCTGCAAAAAACAGTGGGAAGCAGAAAGCAAGAGTTTAAGTTTTAAATAGTTCACAAACCAATATGAACTGGTTTGGTTCATGAATCAGCCTCTTAGTTTCTATCAGTTCATGATTCGGTTCGTTAATCAGCCACGAAACATGAACCAAACCAAACTGCAAAAATGTGGCTTACATCCATCAGAAATAACAAAAATGTTTGCCTTGTAAAAAAGAAAAGGTTACTCAGTTCCCAGGGGAATCCCTTTTGTCTCCTACCTTACTGGTACCAATAAAATTCCCCCTCAGGAATTGCGCTACCAGTCCCTCTCAACGGTTTGCAAGGATTGGGTATGTTAAGGGGACTCTTTGGCTTGGTAAATTGTCATTGAACATACAATAAGGGAACCCTTTCAGTGGAAATCTGTGTGTGTGTGTTTGTGTGTGTGTGCACGCATACATATATCAGGCCACTTTATTAAAAGTCCAGGATCCTAGACTGGAATCTGGTTATGGAGAATTGTAAAGAAACCACATTTTATAGTAGAAAAAAATGCTCAAAACTTTGATTAGCTACACTCAAACATGCCTATTTCACAATTCTGAATCCAAATCCCATGGCTCTTTTCACAATTTATTTTCCCAGGGAATTAGCAAATATGAGGGAGAACAGAAAACAATGAGTATGTGTATTGAAAAGTTAGGATTCTCTAAGTCTCAAGGGATTCATTTCATCCTGCTACTTCCATCTGCCCCATAAAAGTCTAGTAATTCTACATATGTGCAACTGAAAGGAGATGAACTGATATAATTAACCCTTGTGAGCCTATCTTGGGTTTAATTCAAGATCCAAACTGATCATGCTTTAATTCAAAAAAGGGATCACATTTTCTAGTAGTCATTTTGTAAGTCTTTGTTTTTCCTGTGTTTCCTGTGAGGGGCCAAACATGGGAATTTATGCATTCATAGGAATCCAGTTTTTTTTTCTTCATGATGTGTGGAATGGTTTAAGAGGGCTGTTGTTGGATGGGTGACAGCAGACATTCATGCCTTCTATAGATGGCTGCCTGAGGCAGAAGATACACTAAAAAGATTGCCACAAGCCCCACTAAATAACACAGTAAAGAGACCCAGTATGGTACAGTGATCAGAATACTGGACTACTATCAGACTCAGGTTCATAGAATATACTGGGTGACCTTGTGATTGTGATGTACATATGTGTATATACCTTTGAGCCCTCACAACCTACTTTCGGTTTCTCCTCTTTGGGCCTGTATTGGAGGAGCCTCACCTAGTTCTCTGTGTCTAAGTTGTAGTTCCAAATGTGTGTGAAGCAATAAAGAAGCATATTGTCGAAGCTTCCAGTCTCCTGTGTGCTAAGTAAGCTTAATCCTACCCAGCACACCAGACCCCAGAGGATAATACAAGGATAATGACTCTCTTTCAACCTAACCTACCTCACAGGCATGTTTTGAGGATAAAATTGAGGAGACAAAGATCAAATTGAGAGGTGAAGACCGTGGGTTTTTCAGAAGAAGGGTGGGGAAAATGCATTCTTTAAAAAGGCTCTTTTGCATAAAAGGTAAAGGTAAAGGCACTGAGTCATGTCTGACCCTTGGGGTGATGCCCTCTAGCGTTTTCATGGCAGACTCAATACAGGGTGGTTTGCCAGTGCCTTCCCCAGTCATTACCGTTTACCCCCCAGCAAGCTGGGTACTCATTTTACCGACCTGGGAAGGATGGAAGGCTGAGTCAACCTTGAGCCAGCTGCTGGGATTGAACTCCCAGCCTCATGGGCAGCACTTCAAACAGCATGTTGGCTGCTTTACCACTCTGCACCACAAGAGGCTCTTTTGCATGTTCATGGTCAAAATTGTTGGTGCTCTGTGTCCATGAAGAGGAGAGCCTGGATTTTATGGCCTGTTCCCTAATGCCGCTTTCTAGCCAAAAAACAATGAGCTCTTGTGTTGGTACAACTCCAGATGCTGCTTCACACATTACAACATACACAGAAAGAAGCAGTAGACACACATGCATAAATCAAATATAAAGGACTGCCGCATTTTCACTCTTGCTATATATTAAGAAGAGAAGCAACATGGTTTTATGGTTTTATTAATGCAAACGCTTAATGGTTGACATGGGAGGCCATACTCAGTTAATCAAGCCTAAGATTTTTAATCAAGTCAATACACCAATTAATGTTGCCACTTTGACATTCATGACATACATTCCCCTGAAGACAATGGGACACCCATGCATGTAGAAATATATGATCTGGGGCACGTAGAATCCTGAGTTGGTGATTTTTTTTCTCTCAAAGAAATATAACTTGAGCCTGCTATAATAGATAGACCCCAAGTGTGCTAAGGAAGTATGTTTTCTGATATCAGGACTTGTCTTATTGCTGCTGTGCAAACACATTCTGAAGACCAGATTTGTGCAATTTCAACCCACAAACAACATCTTAAGGCAAGAAAAAACAGACCTGTTTTCTAAAATGAGTATATGTATTGAGCAAATGTGGGCTCTTGGACATCCTCAGGGAAGGGGAGTGGACAACTGGCAGAAGTTTTTCTATGTACACATTAAAAAAAAAAAACCTGCCACTGAAGATACACACACACACAAACACATCCTTGATCCCTATTGCCTCCAAACTAGATCAACTGAAGAGAATGCTGACAACATCCCTAACAGACAATATTACCTGCATCCTTTACAAGTCCATGAAGTACAATAAACTGTTAAGCAAGAACAAACACCATAACTGCCAAGCAGGTTGACTAGCAGAAAGAACGGAGGTCACATCTTTTTCTTCTGTTCCTTATTCTTGGACAGGAAATTTGTTCTCTCTGGGCCTTATTTCCCGATCAAATTTAAAAGCTATTGTAATGAAGAGACCCAAGGATTATATGAAGGGGGTCTCGGCACTACAGACATAAAAGGGATTATGAGACATTCCCTGGAAGAGGGTCTCTAGACATCCCAAATGACATAATTAGGTGTTATGAAGTATGTGTGGTTAACCACTAGGGCTGTGCAATTGTTTTCTCTGTATTTTTTTGTTCAGGTCTATTGGACCTCAAAAACTTTCAGGATTCCAGAAAAAAATCTCAGTACCACAAAAGGACTTGGACTTGGGATTTTTCAGAAATGCTGAACTTTTCAGGTCCAATAGACCCATTAGACCGAAATAATAATTAAAAAAAAACCTGAGCAGTGGGAGCAATCTGCTCCAGATCCTCAGTGTTATTCTGGGTTTGTTTGTAATTCCAGAATATATTAGGGATTTTTTTTTGACAATTTGTTTTGGCTTCTCCCAAAGAATCCCAGATACATTTGAGATGCTGAAATATACCTGACAAGGTGTTTTTCATGTATATTTTCATTTTGAATAAATCCAAATGCACAAATTTCTGCTCCCTAAATATGACAGCCAATTAACTGAGACAGGCAAACTCTATACAAGATGAATTCATGTCTTCAACTAGATGCTACCAGGGAGACTTGGGCCCATGACTCAGTTTTAGAGCATCTGCTTTGCATGCAGAAGGCCCCTAATTCAATCCCAGCATCTCCAGTTAAAGAGATCAAGTAGCAGATGATGCAATAGACCTCTACCTGACAGCTGCTTCCTAGACAAACTGAACTAGCTAGACTAACAAACCATCATCAGCTTCATGTGTTCATGAAAGATGTGAGGATGTAAGCAACAGCATAATATTTCCCATAATGTCTGGTCTGGATGTGTTTGTTTGTTCTCATGAGACTGGGAGATGGGGGCACTATTGTGTTGACAACACAATGTCATTTCTAAGGAAACCCAGAAATGATGTCTCAGCATTCTAGGTTTCAGCGGAAACGTATCATTTTACTATGGAATATCCACCTCGACCCTACAGCAGCATGATATCAATTCTGAATTTGCCACCAAAATGTCATGCTATCAATGGAACAGCAATTTTTTCCTCATTCAACTATATTGCTGTCTCAAGTTGTTAAAAAGTACATAGTTAGAATGTCCCTCAAGACATGCAATTTCTGTACTTAGACACAGGCAGTCTTTATAAGTTCATGTTCTTATGATTGGTATATATTGTACTGGATTCTCAAGGAAGTCATGCCTTCCTACATATACTGGGGCTGAACTAGAAGCTGAAGTTTGAGGGCTTGATGGTTTTCTATTTCATCAGAGGTGCCCTAGTTCTCTCTGGTTTCAGGCCATGGCCAAAAGATCAGCACACGCAGGTGATAAATATATTCTTTCTACCCCTTGGCCTTCTGTTCCCTTCTGGCAGCCTTCGTTAAAACCTTCCTGCACCCAAGTTCAGAGCACACATACAGCTTTTACGACAATCTAGTTTCTGCCTCTGAATGACATTGACTTGTTCCATCATCCTGGCAGAGGGGAGGGAAAAGGTAATAGAGCTTATAGAATTAATAGATCAGAGCAACAAAACTCGGCATGTGCCACAGATTAGTAGGAGAGTCCTATTTAGAAGAACTGGATCCTTCTCCCATCGCAGCCATGGCTGGAACAAAAAAGAGCCAACTGTGAGGAGGGAAGATAACAGAAGGATCAAGTTTCAAATCCCAGGCCAGTTACTCTCATGCAAACACGGGGATGGATTACAACAAACACTTTGTATTTTCAGCCTTTAAAAATGATGTGGGAAATAATAAAAGGATGGACGCAAAGAATGGACACAAAAGACACCTACCTGTCCTTTTTGGGCAGAAGCAGTACCAGTTTATTGTTCAAAGGCATGTTGAGATGATTGTGACTTTGGGATATTTCCTATCCTTCATGAGTGGCCTAGCCCTTGTTCAGAATTCTACCTGAGCAGTTCAAAACAGCTTCTGGGTTCAAGCATCAAGCTGCCGAGACACCACACAATGTAGAAAGTACTTCATGTTAAGTCAATCTTGAGAAGCAGCTGCCACATGTTGTGTAAGGATGCCATGAACTTTGCTGTGGAAAGATTTGGTGGGCAGACACACCACGGCTAATAACTGTAACATCCAGTGAGTAGGTGAAACTTCATATCTCCCTACCAGGACATAGTTGGCCTTGACAAGCTGCCAAAGAAGTGGTGAGGGCAGCGGAAGTGTTGGGCTCCAGCCCAACATGTGACAGTGGAGGGAGGCACAAAGGGGTCTGGTGGGCTGCTGCAGTGGGAGAAGGACAAGGGGCAATGAGGGGGCTCCACCAGACAATGGCAGCAGAAGGGGAGGCTGGGGGAGCTATCAAAAGGCCTGATGTTGTTTGATGAGCTATTTCTTGCATGTGGCATGTTATAGTATAGCACAAGCTGAACAGCCTGTCACAAGTGACCTAAACCAGTGGCCATTGGAGTACTTAATGCTATGGTAAAAAAAATTGCTAGTGATGTGCTTCATGGCAGCAGTCACTAGACATACTGAGGCATGCAACACAAGGTGAAGCTACCTTCCTCAGTTAAATGTGAGTATACATATCAACATTTGTCTCAAGCATCAGGCAAAGCAGCTTGCCCTGTGCCATCCTGGAATTATGGTTGCATAATTATGGTTGGGTCGTTAATGTGACCTACTTGTCAATTGTTGACAGTTTGTCCCCTCTTTGCACCTTCACAGTTGAATAAATTCTTCAAATGATTGACAGAGAATACAATGTATTGTCTTCTTTTTGTTTCTGTATACTCAGCTGCATCAGCAAGAACTTTTCACAAGATTAGCTGGATTCATGGGCAGACATCAAAGGCACACACAAACATCAAAATGATACGTTTCAACTCAAAGTTAAATCTATACATAAGAAATATAGCTTAATATGAGGAGCAGATAAAAGTGAGGATAGTGTGTGGAAACAAGGAAAGGTGAGCACATGAAAGTTGACCAACGTGAAATATGGACTGATTCCACACAAGGAATCTGCCCCTGGGCAGCCTCTCGTTGCTGACAGGTCTTAATGCTGCTTCCATGTGACATCAGCAGCAACCTGAGGCTGTGCAGGGGCTGGTGTAAGTTTCGTCCAGATTTGCCTTGCAATGAGGGAAATTGCCAAAACAGGATTTGCCACTTCTTGACCTATTATGCATGGGCCAGACTGCCGGCACTTGTGGCAGGGCATTGG
The DNA here is from genome assembly GCF_049243985.1 of Paroedura picta. NCBI lineage: Eukaryota > Metazoa > Chordata > Lepidosauria > Squamata > Gekkonidae > Paroedura > Paroedura picta. The sequence continues at coordinate 95,208,183 of NC_135372.1, read as the reverse complement.
GGGAAATCCTCAATTATGCCGAGGGCCCAGGGCCACGGAAGGCCCACATTATGCAAATGCGGGAACTTCTGCAGTCCCTGGGATACCACGGGTGCAAGCAGGGGCTGGGGCGGGCCCGCGCTGTGCATAAGTGAAAGCACCGGGCCTTTCGGCCCACCCTGCCCCGACCTACAGTGTCCCTATAGGGACACCGCACGCCTCTGCCAGCTCTGCAGAGCTGGCAGGGGCATCCCCTTGCCCCTGCCATAGTATGTGGTCGTGGCCGGCCCCCCACACTCCTCCTAGCCCCTCCCCATTCCCTGCTGCTACTTACAGTGCCCGGCATGCTTTTGTGTTGTGCCGTTAGCAATGCGGAAGTGCCTTTTTAAAAAATAATAATAATTTAGACATTCATAGGGGACACAAGTTTGAGTCCCCAAAACAACTACTGTGCTGGGATTAGTGGGTTGTGGTGATTGACAATCCGAGGAGCAGGAGGAGAAGTTCACTTTGTTTTCCCTTGCCACGTAGTTAGGAGGCAAAAAGCCATGACAAGGCAGAGGAAAAACATAGGTCTCCCATCAGAAAGCTTGCAAATGTGTGACTTCCAACCACGTGTTTGCAAGCAGGAGGTGGCACAAGCTTAACGCCTCCGTGTGGAATCGGTTATGGCATAGCGGGGGGGGGGGGTTATACAGAGAAATGTGACGTGCCACTACAAGACCTTGCAGATCCCCCCACTCTGCAGCTAGCCCCAGCCCAGCTAGCACAACACAACTCAGCCAGCGCTGTGCAACCAAGTCATACCTTTCCTGGGAGGAAAGACAGGAAAACCGAAGGCAAAAATGCAGATTAAGATAATTTGGCTGGTGAGTGGGAAATAGACAAGGAAGAAGGAAAAGAGGAGAGACTATGAGGGCTTTCAAGATGGAGGAGGCAAGAGAGATGCCATCACAAATCTCGGCCAGTCCCCTTCTTGTACATCCTATTACTGTCACTAGACAATATTGATGATGATTGTTTATGATTCAGCAAATAGATAATAGAAACTGGTATATTCTCCAGACCTAAAATAAATATATGATGTAAATACGTGCAAATCAGTGATCAAAGTAGCCCATAGAGGTAACCATTTTTGTTGTAGTTTTTTTTTTCTTACTTTGAATGCTTCCTTCCTGTTCCTTATGTTTGTCATTACTTGTGTTCACATTTTGTCAATGGTGTATGCTGATATAGCATTATTATTTTCTCCTCCGTTTGAAAGAACACTTCAGTGACTGTACCTTTGTCCATGGAATCTTTTCTTTCACATTTCAGATAGAAAAAAAGGCATGATTTTATAGTCAATTAAAGGTAAAGTACATGTGTCTATAGCATCATTGTTCTGCATTCTGCATTCAACTTAGGGGAAGCCTTTCAAGACTGTACAACTCACCTAAGTGATTTTCAAGAGAATAGAGAGATGATCTCAGTTTTATATATAATTATACAGAGTCCTGAGGATTAAAAAGCTACTATAGCATCTTGAAGCAACAGAAAAGAGCATGCAAAGGAAGAAATTTGACCACTTCAGAAAGACAGTGGCAGGACCCAGAGGACAGTGTACAGCATTAACAATTATCAGGTAAACAAAAATAGAATAAGATAAGACTTGATTTTGGGAGGCCCCCAAAAATAGACAGCAGGGTTCTACTTAACAATGGGCACAAACCGTATTTTTGTGGTCTGGTTCAATTAATGGTTTGTGAGATAACTACAAACCAAACCACAAATCCATATGAACTGGAGGTTATTTATGCTATTTAGGCTTGTAGCTTTTATGGTGTGTTTATTAATCTTGTATTTAGTCTATACATTTGAATTGTTTTATGGCTCATTGGTCTAGGACCATAAAATAAATATTGATTGATTGAACTGGAGATTGGTTTGCAAACATACCAGTTTGTATCGGCTTGTTTTCTATTCCCTCACAGCCACCCCGACCTCCACAGCTACCTTGTGCTCCTCCATGGCCTTCACCTTGATCACTGGAGTGCCCATCTTGGTATCTGTTGTCTTGTTTGCTGCTACCACCTTGATATCCACTTCCAGAATATGAAGATTTATAGCCATCATAGCCACCTCCTTGGGAACTGTTGCCAACACCACAATAACCTCCAGTTTGAAAGCCTGCATCTCTGTAATTAGTATCCTTCTCCACTGGTCCAGTCTCCTTGTGGCTTGTTTCCTCTTCTTTCCCCTCTGCCTCTATGGACATGACCACCATGTAATTGTCCTCCTTGTTCATGACTCTCCATGTTCATGACTCTCCATGTTCATGACCTTCATGACTTCCATAGGATGTCATACCCTCCTTGACTTCCTCTGTCATAGCCTTCTTAGTCACAGCCTCCTCAGTTTCCTCTGTCATGACTCTCATGTTCATAACCTCCACAGCCACCATATGATGACTTATAGCTACCTCTTCTACCTCTGCCTCCACCACCTTGCTTCTGGGGACCACCTTGTCTTTTTCTGCCATGGTGACATCTCAGGAGGCAAAGGCTCAATTTCACTGAGTCTCCCATCTCTGTCAGGTACCTCTCCCATTAACACCATATTAATGGGATAGGCAGTCTTCTTTCTGATAGACCCACTGCTGGACAGGTCTTGCCAAGCTGCTAGTAGTTGAGCAACAGGAACAGTATCTTTGGTTGTCAAGATGGCGAATTTCAGCTGATAAACTGAAGTCAATTTTTCTGTTTGGCTCTTTGCTCTGTCTGACCAACCAAATGAAGGGACAGTCACATCCAGATGATTCACTAACAATTTCCTCTGGACCTCTTGTTCATTGGATGTGGCTTGATTATTTTATCTACATGATTTCCTAATGTTTCTTTTTTTTAAAAAAATTATATTCCACTGCAGAATTGGAACATAGCAACTCATTTGCCTTTAAGCTCCTGAAAGATTTCACTACTATCACCTTCCTGAGCTTTTTGCAGAGGAGCACTCAGGCAGCTTCTAATTTTGAGCAGCAAACAGCTTTTTTTCTGATTGAGAAGGTGCTTTGCAATGCCTCCTGATATTAGTGTTGTATATGGGCAGTCCATTTCATTTCAATCTGGAACGCGTCTGCTTAACATGGACTGTTAGTGGCTTGTACATTTTCTTCGAGTTTGCAAAATAATCCTAATCCTGACACTGCCCAAATTGAAAGTTTGATAAATTCAATGGAACTAGCTTCACCGGAAACAGCCTAAATTTTAGCTCTGTCTTCTAAGCATGGGACTTTGTAACCCGGATCCTCCAGTGATTTGAAGATATAATTCTCCATGAGCTCATACTCCATCCAGAGATTTCAGAAACAAGACCATAGGTGCCACTCAAAGAACTCAGGGTCTGATGGACTTTTTGCCTACTGCAACTTTGAGAAATACTAGCCTGTCCTAATTAAACAGTGCTGAGTGAAAGGACTACATATTTTCACCTTTTCTTTTCATCGTAGTTCAGCCTGAAGCTTGAACAGATGATTTATATACATTTTGCTTTATTTGCACAGCCCTTCTAATTGGAGATACATGGCAGGAACTGAATGCAATACATATGCTGTACCTTTCAGTCTGCCTCATAGGGATCTGTGGCACCATGGATTACTTCTGTGCTTAAATCTGACCAATTTCTCTCTCCAGTTTCTGTCTTTTTTCTTTTTAAGGTCAGGCTTCATTTATTAAAAGTAAGAGTTAGGTTGGTGTTCTGGTCCTTGTTTGACATGGATTTAGAGTTCTCATCAGGTCAGTAATAGACAAGCAAAGGCCAAAAGACCTCAGCTTAACTCAGGGGAGGAGAGTGATACAAGGCTGATGACTGATTTTCCAGTGCTCGTCTGGCCACGGATTGGGTTTTTCCTAACTTTCTCTCTTCTAATAATAGAGACGGAAAGTGATAGCTTTAATCTGAAGTTTCTTAAACCATGTTCAAGTTACTTTTAAGGATCTTCTTTCTCCTTTTTCTCTCCCCAAACTCAGGTGCTGCTTCTTTAAGATGTGTAGTGCTGCACCAGTTTAGGGAGAGAAAAACCCGATTAACAACTCTTGCCATAATAGGGCTGTTTCTGCATGAGGAATCCACCCCATGACAGCCTCTGATTGCTGGCAGCTTTTAGAGCCACTTCCACACAATGTTAACTGCAACCCAAGGCTTCCACGGTGGTGGAGTGAGTTTTAGCTCAATTTGCCTTGCAATGAGGCAAATCGGCAAAACACGATTCACCACCCTATCGCATTTCCAATCAGGAAGCATCCAGGGGCATCCATGTACAGAGAGGGAAATCTGCAACAGTCTTGTCAGCATTGTCCCACCCCTGCACCCACTCTCCCTTTTCCCTTTTCCATTTCCTGCTACGTTGAGTGTTGATTGGTTGCCTCTGATGATTGACAGGCTGGTGAACTGCTACCCAAGCCAGCATTGCCATCAATACATTCTCCATCATGAAATGCTGTCCTCTAACAAAGATCAAGGGGAAACGGTACAAAGGTGTGCTGCTTGGTGGGTTTGCAGAGGTCACATGGGGGCGTTTGCAGGACGTGGATTGGCAGTTGCCCGAACAGCGGGTACGAAAATAACAGGAGAAAGTGAATCCCTACCTTTAGTCCAATTCAGTGGGTCAATGTAGTGCTGTTAATGCATAGCTTTGAATAATTCTCCTTTTTAAAAAAAAATTAAATTTCAGTACTCAGGGGACCTTTGAGGCCCCCAAACCACCACTGAGAGTTGATTGGTTGCCTCCTATGATTGACAGGCCTATGAGCAGTAAGTAAAGTTCATGTTGCTCTCTCTTCTGCCTAAGCCGCTGCCTCATACAGAGGAAAAAAGGCATGATGCGGCAGCAGAGAAACATGGGAGTGGGCTCCTGTATGGAGGGCTGCAAACACGAGATTTACAATCCCGCATTTGCAAGCAGGAGGCCACATACATTTTACCCCTCTGTGTGGAAATGGGCTATGTGCTGGCTGTTATGAGAGAGATGGGAGAGGCAGTGAGCTCTCAGGGAGAAAGGGCACTGTGGCCTGCCACCTCTGTCAGCTTTTCACAGCTGGAGCCCTGTGCTTGATTGATAGCATATAAATATTTCTAGGCAGAGCACCAACATTTCTTGGTGCTAACAAAGAATTCCCCTCATGCAAACAGCACAATCACAAAGATTTGCAAGGATGTGGAGTGAGGTCTATGAAACGGGGAGGGAGATTATGCTCCACTATTCTGTGGCAATAATTTTTCATCATTTCTGGATTAGCGGCTTTGAACTCCAAAAGTCCAACTGCATTGGGGATAGTAACCAGTCACATCTGACTGAACTAGGACTGGGGAGACCTAGGAGACTCAAATTCCCATAGAACCATATGAAACGTACTAGGTAAACTTTGTCCTGTGGCTCCCTCTAAACCTAATCAACATCACATGGTTGTCATGAAAATAAAGTAGGTAGGGGGGAAACATTTATGCTATGAAGAGGGGCAATGGTTCAGGGGTGAGGCCATGGCTCCGTGGCTGAGCATCAAGATCAGGTAATAGTTTCTGTGAAAGAAAACTGAGATCCTAGAAAGCCACTGCCTGTTTGACAATACTGACACTGGCAGATGCAGTATAAGGTTGCTTCTACTCTGACCCTCTTACAGGAAGAGGAGGATAATGCAATAGTTGGAACCGAGTATTAATACTGGCAGGAAACTCTTCTGCTTGTAAGTCATATATGGATGTCTGGATCCACCTTCAGATCCAACGCCAGCACTGCAGCTTAGCTGGGCCATACCCCCAAGTGCTAACAACTGATAGGGAGATACTGGAGGTACTGCAAGGTTCTATAGTCACTGGTCAGGTAGCAGAAGCAACACAGCTCTAAACATAGCTCTCTTGAGGCTTGTGGGTCTCAGAGAGTCAAAAGGAGATAGTGGCAGATGCAGAGGCTGCAAAAGTTATTTAAGCACTACAGCCAGCTCAAAGAGAACCATGTGAAGCAGAGACACCCTCCCCATCACCTGAGGTCCCTTGGGGAAGGTATAATGGGACAGGAAGTCCTCGTGGCAGTGGTGAGTGCAAACTTTACCCTCTTTTGATTTGTTTTCTTTGTAATTTGCTTTTGAAATCCCTAGTTTATTAGTATTTATTAATAACAGATCTAGATAATCATTTTTGAAGGACATCTGATGCAGTGGTAGAACTTCAGAAGGGAAGATCTATCCATAAGCAGCACTTCTCCACCTAAGTTTCCATATAGCCATAGCTTTCCGTACAGACATGGATGTGATCTGAAGGCACCCGTCACAAAAACCTTACTGAAGCTAAGCAGGTTTGGAGTTGATCAGCACCCACATGGAAGACCTTTAGGAAACCCCGTGGATGCCACCTTGAGTATTGCAAAAAAAGAAAGGTTGGCTATAATAACCTTCAATAAAATTGCAAGCTAACCCACTTCAATGAGATGAAGAATTCCTCTCTAGTATACCAAGTAATGTATGTTCACCATCGTACCTACTCTCAGGGTTCTCAATTAGGATTCATCATCAAAGTCTGATATTGTTAAAGTGAACTAAAGGGTCTCAATACCTCATTTATAAGGTTTCATTAAAAACTCTAGAGCTCACTATAAAATCCATTCAATGTCACACAGCTTAGTTTCCTACATTAAGATTTGTGGAAACAAATTTTGTGGCGAGGATAACGTACCATGAAAATACACCGTACACCATGAAATAAGCAATTGCTTACTGTGAAAATATACAGGCTAAATAATCTTTTACAAGTAACTTGAAACAAACACTCTATTGGTGCTAGTGTTCAACTTTTATTTTGCTTTCATAGTTTACAAAGAATGTGAATCTTATCTAACAAGTCCATTCTACTGACAGTGGAGCCTTCCTCCAGCAAGAGTTTTCCACCCTATGCCAGCAGACACCTCCACCATTAGCTGAACAAATGTTGGAAACAGTCCCATGTTTTTTGTTTGAATTTTCACCTCTGTGTTTCCTTTTCTAAGGGTTTCCATCACCAAAAATGTTGGACTTCAACAATGAGCAGAACCTTAAGAATGCTGATCTAAGAACACTGTCCTGGGAATAAGCCCCATTACATAAAGTAGGCCTTGCTTGGTGTAGTGGTCAAGAGCAGCAGCTTCTAATCTGGCGAGCCAGGTTTGATTCCCCACTGATCACAGTTCTGATAGAGTTGTTCTGGCCCAGCAGTAATATCAGGGCTCTCTCAGCCTCACAGGGTGCCTGTTGTGGGGAGAGGACAGGGAAGGAGATTGTAAACCACTTTAAGACTCCTGGTAGAAAAAAACAGCATATAAAAACCATCTGCTGCTGCTTCTTTCCTAAAGGGGGCACCCCTAATAATTCTGATGGAGAATATGACTCGGTCATGCAGACTACATCATGCATACACTTGCATTTTCTCGAGCATTTGCTGGCAGGGGCTCATGGGAATTGTAGTCCATGGACATCTGGAGGACCACAGGTTGACTACCCCTGCTGTAGGGCACCAAAAGACTCTGGAATTTAAGCACCCCACTCCCTGTGTCGTGACAGATATTTTCGTGCCTCCCAGCCCCTCCTTATCTTTTTGCTGTTTCAGTCTTGTCTGCTGCCTTTTTGCGCTTTTCATCTTCCACAAGTGGTGCTGGAAATGGCAGAAGAGAGCAACACGCTTTATACATGACTCTCTTCCTCCTGTCAATCAATCAAGGCAACCAATCCCCTTTCTCCATGTTAAAAATTCATACTTCTCTGTTTAAACGCCTATGCATCTAATCATCGATGCATAGCACTTCTAATCATAGATGCATAGTACTTTTTGAATGCCACCCCTTATGGAATCACAACACTTGATACTTTTAAAAAATTAATCTTGTTCCTAATTTGGGGGGGGGGGATACTAGAGAGGGATGCTTTGTGTAACATCTTTGGGGGGGATTATTTTTGGCATCATCTGCATGCTTATCCGCTTATTCGTTGCTCCAAGATGTTAGCCATTTTTTAAAAGATATTCCCATCCCCGGGAACAAGGGAGAGGGAGGCGCGTGCGAGGGTGGGACGAGGCAGGCTCCTTTAGTTTGTTTAAGCCTCCATACCTTCCCTCTGCTGGTTGCCTGCTAGTTGTTCTCCCTTAGCTAGTGCTAAATAGTGCTAAATAGGTTGGAGAATCCACTTTATGCTATTCCCCAACCAGCGCTTTAAAATGGAGGATGTAGCTGGCCGGTTACTGCCCAGACGCTGGATGTTGGCAACGTCATATGGAGGGGCTGGAATATAACAACTATGTAAGGTAAGCATTTCACTACATTTTATGGGTGCAGGAATTCCCTTATATCCCACCTTTCCCTTCTGTGATTCAAGGACACCCCCAGTGTATCTCAGCTAAACCATAAGTGTAAAATGAACCACAAATACAATTTTCCAAAGAAACCTGGTCCTGTAAAGTTTTTGATTCCAGTCTGGCATTTTCTGTTTACTGTCCTAATTCCTGGTCTGATTACCAGCTTGCTTCAAAATCAGAAGCTCTAGCAGAGTCTAAAAATAGAAGCCTGTCTTCTAACTTTCCCTGCCCAATCCCCCAAATACAGTTTAGACAGCTAATTCATTATACTGCACAATGCTAAAGTTTGCTGTGCCTGAGCCATACATAAAACAGCTCTGTAAGACTGAGGTCAATATATTTCTTCAAAGGCCAAGAGCACTGTGAAGAGATGATTTTAGATGTCCCTGCACAGTTACAATCAATGTCCTTGAATGAATCCCCTTCCTGTTTGAAACTGTTGTCATTCTCTGTATTCCATTCTGTAATGGATTCCCTCTGAGCCATCTCTACACCTTTGTTGCAAAGCCTGGTATCTTTCAGGAGGTGAATGTGTTTGCCTGTAAGACCCAATGGCGGGGCCTCCTCTGGTGCATAACCTCAAGCCAGGAACTGAAGGTTAACAAAAAGAAAATGGCTTCACAAAAAAGAAAGAGAGATAAATTGAAAGCTTTGGTGACACAATAGAGTTTGAAAAGCAGAAAGCTCCCTGGCAAGCAAACTCACTGAAGGTGATAAAACAATGCTATTTTTGGCTGGGTCCTGTGGTTCTGATGAGTCACTTGAGGAAGATGTATTGGGGTTTAAATAACAAAAAGCATGATTTGTTAACACTTCCCATATAGTCCCCTGAGCCTGTTTCCTTTGCAAATTGGACCTGTCCTTCAGTTGTTCCAAATGAAAAATAGTCTTTCTGACTTTGCAGGGTACTCAGTAGTCCCGTAAAAGTTATTTCCCATTTTGGGGCAAGAATCAGGCCTTCCTTAGCAGGCACTAATCTGGTAAACATTTTTCCTTAAGATTTGCAGGGAAAGTCACCTGCTATGTTTCCTGTGCTTTGATACACACTTTCAAATCTGGATACGAACAACTCTGGCCATCCTCACTTGCTGCCATTGCAGTTCCTAGTGATTCATTCTCAAACAATCCTAAAGATTTTCCATGTTAATAAAATCAAATTTAATTTGAGTGGTCACTATAGAAATGATTGCTGAAAATTTAGGCTAATTGCAGATACTTTAGTTAAGGAGGCCGGTGGAGCAGTGCGCCAAGTGAGACCTTACTACATGAAGTATTCATGTAGAAAAATTGCATCTGTTGATATATTTATTCTCACCAATACTTATGAGACAGAGAGGGATCTTGCTACGAAAGTTTGGTTCACAACTAGTCTTGGGGGTACAGAAGAGACCAAGGCAACAGAATGAAAAAAGGAGGCTCAAGCTCAATGCGATGCTGGGAGATCCATGAATGAACCTCCCAACTGTTTGTATTGGTAAATAGCAGCTGTGTAAATAGTAGACTGCATGTTTACTTAAATAGCAGTTAATTGGAAGTACAATTTCTTAGCGGGATCCACCTGGGTGATTTTTCTTCTGGAAAACGGTAATACTCTTTGAATCAGGTATTCTCCCATCCTGGCAGTAGTTTATAAGCTGCTATGTTAGAGAAAGCCCTGATGGGGATGACCTGGGCTAGCCCGAAATTATCAGATCTGAGATACTGAGCAGGGTTAGTAAAGAAGTCCAGGACTGGTACACAGAGGCAGGCAATGGCAAACCACCTCTATTCTTCTCTGTCCTTCAAGAGAAGGGGTCCCCATAAGTCAGGTATGATTTGATAGCACTTTATACTACTAGCCACTGTGTGGGAGGAGGAGAATTCAGGTTAGGACTGTAGCATGGGGAGAGAGAACTTAGCATCCTCACACACATCACCTCTCCAACCTCATGGATGCTTTAGTCTGACCCTGAATTGACCAGGGGTTTGGACTAGATGGCCTGTATGGTCCCTTCCAACTCTGTGGTTCTATAAAGGACATCCTGTAGCTGCTGTTTACATCATTAAGAGAATTATATATGCAACATGTGTATTCCCAATTATCCTAGGACTTTTTCCCTTTCTCCTTCTTCTGATCTGACAAAATATTAGGGCTTTCCCACATGCTGGGCATTGTCACGTAAAGCCTGCAGTATGGCAAAGCGTGAGAAATAATAGCAATTCTCTGGCAATCCACACGTCTCAAGCTCTCTCAAATGTTAATGGCTGCTTTTTGTGCATGTTGCACTCTTCCCTTGCTGCCAGAAACACGAGGAGAGAGAGCAATGCGCTTTAGGCTTGTTGCCTACCACTGTCAAAAACTTTGGCCAACCAATTTCCTCCTGGCATGGCCAATTGACATGTGAACTTCCAGCAATCGACTTTTTAAAATATATTTATTTGTTTAAATGCCTCTCTGCATATTCATAGAGGCACAAACAATTATAACCGAGGTGTGTGTCCACCTATTCGTTGCTCCAGGCTGTCCCCCATTTTTAAAAAGCACTTCCCATCCCCCGTAAGAATGGAGAGGGAGGCGGGTATAAGGGTGGGACATTGGAGGTGGAGGTAGAACTTCTTTGCCTCCATACATTTCTTTTGCTGGTGGCCCGCTGGTTGTCCACCAGGGGATAGCACTTTTCAGGTTGGAGAATCCACTTTTGTGCTTTAAAATGGCAGATGTAGTGAGCAGGTTCCTGGCCAGATGCGGGAGGTTGGTGATGTCATGTGGAGCAGCCAGAATATAGCATCTTCACCAGGTAGGCATGATGCTAAATTTATGGTGTGCAGAAAAGCCCTTAGAATTGCCAACAGTACCAGCCTGTATCATAAATATGGACAATTTCATGTAGATGCTTTCTTTAAAATCACAAATGATTCCCTGTGTGATCACTGGTTACAAACTCAAGGGAACAAAATGTGCTAATTTATATATGTAGTACTGTTTTAAACATAAGAAAGTTGGGTCTAAAACAAAAGTATAGTTAAAGGATCACACATTGTGCCTAACATGAAATATTGGCATGGAAGGAGCTGTCCTAGGGCATACTGGCATGGAACAGCTCTCCATGAGAACTGGCCAAGGTCACAATATAGACCTGTGGCGAAGCCAGCATCCTGACTAGCAGGCTAAGCATTTGACTTAAATGCTGGCCGGATCAGGTTTCTAATTCTCAGGAAGTTCGTCTCTTTCTTCCTGGGGAGGGAACAAAATCTCATCCTGTACAAGGCTTCCCCCTTCCTCCTCTGTCTTTGCACTGTAGGCTCAAGTTGTGTATCGCTGAGAAGGTGAGCTGCTTAGCTGTGACTTGTGAGCTTGCCCAATGGGAAAGGGGTTAAATGGAGATAAAGCTGAAATGTGGTATTGACCATATGGAACAGGAAGAAAACTCTTTATCCCGTAATTGGATTCATTTCCAGTAGCTCCTGGCCGAGGTGAGCCTGAGTGGATGTGGCAGGTCATGATCTGTGAATTGCTGTCAGGCGGGCGGGCTCAAGCAGGATGTGTGTGCACAAACTTGTAGATCAGTCCATTAGAGTGGATCAAATAGATTTAAATGTGTGACAGGAGAGAAGTAGGACATGGATATATTTACAGTTAGGTTTGTTGGGGTGGTGGTGTTTTTCCCAAAGTCACTCAAGATTAGCTCTACCTCAGGGTCCTTTTCTAGCTAAATGCTTGTAGCCCTCTGGTGGCTACAAGAAGGCACTGCTTTACAAGGCTGTGATAAAATAACAGATAGGAAGCATCAAGGAACAGTCTGAGCCTCACCAGGGAACGATATACACAATAAAACTCACAAATGTTTGTGAAACAAAAGGCAGAAAAATAATGAGAGGAGACCTCTGAAAGTTAATTATTTCATGCCCAGTCAGAAAACTCCAATCAATAGCTTTATCTTATTTCTGAGGAACAGTAATACATAGATGGAGACAAAATTATGTCTGTGGAGAAGTAGGAAACGGAACCGGCAAGATGGAGAGGAGAAGAGATGTTTGGACTGTACAGGATAAAATAAATAAAACACTGCAAAACAACTGCATAAAGTATCCATACTAAACATATCTCAAATTAGAATAGAAAGCCATAACTAGCAACAATTCAAACACATGATAGCAACAAGACTAAAAAAAAAATAAAAGATCCAGCCAGAGGTCATGAAAATCCTAGTGCCTAAAATGCATGAGTATGCTCCAGGCAAATGGGTGCCAGGAAGGGGGGGGGGAGGGATTCATAGAAAGGGCACAAAGTGGTTTACTAGATCATTCAAAGAAAACTGAGGCCTGGCTTCACTGCTTCAGGCTTTCTTGCAAGCAACTGTGGAATATCCTGGCAACAACGATAACCCCATTCTTAGTTCCCTGACCAGAAGCTGCTTTTCCAGCTCCTTACTGGCTACGTAACAGTCTTTGTTACAGCTTCCTTTGTTGATCAGGGTAGCTATTCTAACACAGAGAAGAGGGCTATGGCTCAGTGATAGAACATCTGCTTGGCATGACAAAGTGCAGTCCATGGCATCTCTGGTTAAAAGTTCCAGGTTCAGTCCCTGACATCTCTGGTTAAAAGGATCAGATAACAGATGGTGTGGAAGACCTCTGCTTGAGACCCTACAGAGCAGCCACCAGTCTGAGTTGACAGTACTGACATCGATGGACCAATGGTCTAATTCAATATAAGGCATTTTCCTGGGTGTTCAAGATACTGTTCATCCACCAAGCCACAAAGAAATCAGCTGTGGATATGGGGAAATACTAAACAGGACCTTTAAAGATGATCCTCACAATCAGGAAGGTTTCACATGCGGTCAGGTAGTCCTTAAAATATTACATGCCTTCACTTTTAGAGTAAGAATCAGCATTTTGAATTGTGCTTGGAGAAGAACCACTAGTTGGTGGGTTTCCCCCCCAAAAAAAACTGGTAAGATGTCTTTACTAATGCATAACCTACAGGCTATATCCTTAAGCCACTGAGGTTTATGGAAAATTCTTTAACATAATCCCCTGCAGATTGTGCTGCAGTATTCCTTCATAGAAATAAGCAGAGAATGGGCAACTGTGACCAGGAAGACATGTAGCTGACACACCAACCAATCTTGGTGATGATGCCCTTGGGGAAGGAGATGTGGCACCTTCCCAGAAATTTAACTTCCACATTCAGAGAAAGCTAACTTCTAAACATCAGTTATTAGTAGGGATGCCAGTCCCTAGGTAGAACCTGGAGATCCCCCAATTCTACAGCTTATCTCCAGGCAACAGAAATCAGTTCCCCTCAAGAAAATGGCTGCTTTGGAGGGTGGACCCCATAGCATAAAACTCCACTAAGGTCCCTTCCCACCCCAAATCTCACCCGTTCCTGGCTCCTCCCTCATAGTCTCCAGGCATTTCCCAACCTAGAGCAGGCAACCCTAGTTATTAGAGGGCAACTGCAGAGGGAAAAGCTGTTTCATTCAGTCACCAGTTATGGGCTTCCAATTGGCCACTGTGCCAAACGAGTGTTGATCGTACTTGATTGCCAGCAGTAGCACCCCTAAACTTAATTTGCTTAGAGAAACTACCCTCATCTAGACATGGTGCAGCCTCATTTGGAATACTCTAAGCAGTTCAGGTTATGTACCTTTTCAAAAGTTGCAGAGTTTGAAAAATTGTAGAAGAGGGTAATCAATAGGATTAAGAGATTGGAGCACCTTTCTTATGAGGAAAGGAAAAGCTACAAATGACACCCACTCAATAGTTTGGGGGCACATGTTGCTCTTCTTCACAATTGGACATGATTGCTCTCTCTAAGTATCTGAAAGGTTGTCACTTGGAGGAAGACAAGGAACAGTTTCTGTTGGCAGCAGAGGACAGGACCCATAGTAATGGCTTTAAACTATGGGCAGAATGGTACCAGCTAGATATCAGAGAAGAAAATGTCACTGTCAAAGTAGTTCAGCAGTGGAATGCACTGCCTAAGGAGGTGATGAGCTCCCCTTCACTGGTGGTCTTAAAGCAGCAGCTGGACATATATCATTCCAGCTTTAGACTGATCCTGCATTGAACAGAGGGTTGGTCTAGTTGGCCTGCATGGCTCCTTCCAATTCTATGATTCTATGGTTCTCAACTTCATTCCCCAGTGTCAGAATCTGCTTCCAGGAACGTAGGCAAGGTCATTCTCAGTAAGGCCTGTGGCTGGCAGATAAGTTCCTACCTTGATAGGTAGGTTTACAAAATTTGCATGATAGAGGTTTACAAAATTAAGCATGTAATCTAAGAACTTGGGGGTGCCCAATAAAGCTAATGAGCAATAGATTCAGGAAAAAAGGAAGGATTCTTTACTCAACCATTAATCAAATTGTGTAATTCAGTGTCAGTGGCGGTTAGCATTAGATGGATTCATGGAGAAGAACTCTAGCAACAGTTGCTTTCCATGCTGGCTAAATGGAACATCCATATCCAGAGACACTAAACTTCAGAATACCAGTGCTCGGTTTCCCCTCAGAGGATGCCCTTGGTTTCTTGTTCCAGTTTGTTGGCCTTCCAAGACAAGTAATTGTTCACTGTGGGATACAGATGCTGGACTAGATAGACCACTGGGCTGATGCTGTAGGGCTTTTCTTGTGTTTATGCATCGTTAGATTCAGTCTTCAGGTCAGTTTACATGCTTGCCTGACCAAGAATTCTGTTCCCGTGGTATAAGAGTATTTATGTCTTTTCACCGAGCATACGATATGTTTTGGAGAAAACAATTTGTGTGGACCAGGCCTAAGTGCAAATGGACTTCCAAATAATGGACCGACCACACAAAGGATACTGTTATTTCTCTGGAAAGGGCCATGTGCCATGTCTTCCACTGCAGGAAAAGGAACATTTGCTGGATAAGCATGTGAACCATCCCTAAGTGCCTTCTCTTGTCCTTTCCAGTAGCTCAGCATTATTGTCCATAGGATCCAAAGTATGCCTACAGTCTAGTAATAGGTTTGTTGCAGCACTGAGTAGCCACCTGGGAAACAGAAGAGTACACCTGTGTGGAATGAACTCTCACCCCGTTCAGTTTCCATTGCTGTGGCACAAGACCCATAGAGAAGGAAGACTGGGGCCCGTGTTGAATGAGTGAAGCCTTCCCCAGTCTTTACAAACAAAACAAATGCTAATTCTTCATTACTGATAGACCATTACATTATCCACAAAGCAGTCTGGGACTGAAGCAGGAAAATATCTGTTGAGAGCACTGATAAATCCAGCGTATCCAAGTCTCGTTTAATCCAACTCACACTATCAGAAAATCTCCAGGGATTGTACAGCATTGAGAACAGCTATTTCTTTTCATGGTACACTTCTCATATTGACAGCTAATCTCCGCAGACATGACTAACAAAAAAAAAAGGTGAATTGAGGGCTCCCTCATTCCCTACACAGGAAAAAACATCCTCTGGCTTTTTTAGGATATTTGTGTAAGCAAAATGACATTGGTTTGGAGAGCAGCCTGGACATTTTTCTCAAAACCATTTTTCATTCTGTGTCAGAGGGACTCGGTTATCATATATCATCATCTCGACTGATTTGATTGTACACAGAACTGACAAAGACACAGTTAATGTTCTTCCTGGCTCAGTAGTATTTATCTTGTTATGCTGATATATTTCTGTTTTGTTGTGGTGAGCTGGCAGGACTAGAAAGACAATTAAAAGTCACCAATGTGTCAAGACAAGACTGCCTATCTACCTGAGGCAAAGATCCTTTACCTGGTTACCTCTCCACCATGGAACAGGAGAACGGCCAGAGTCCTGGAGGAAGAGAGGAACGAGCACACAGCCTGCTGACTGAACATCCAGTTGCCTTCAGTTAAAGGAACAAGACTGTTTAAAAAGAGCTAGGAACAACAGCATAAGAATCTTCTGTGCATGGTCAGATAGAAAGGCTTAAATGCTTTTATACATGATCCCTATTTCATATTCAGAATGTTAGATCAGCTGAGTCAAATGCTGCCAGGAGATCAAATGAGAGTAACAAGAACATTTTCCCTTTATCCATCTGAAAATGGAAATTTAACATCAGAGCTATCCAAGCCATCTTTGTCCATTAGCCACATCTGAAGCCAGATTCATAAGAGTCAACTGTCCATGAGGCATCCATGAAACCCTGGAGATATTCTGCCACCACCTATAACTCTCTGCTGTCTCTTTATCAAGACAGGGTTTCTTCAACAGCAGATGAACAGAAGAGAGCACCTTAGATTAGAAAGTAATGATTAGAAAGTACTGAGTTACTGAAGCTACTGAAGAAGACGAGCTGTTTTTTTGGACCCCACTTTTTACTACCCAAAGGAGTCTCAAAGGACCTTATAATCTCCTTCCTTCCTCTCCCCATAACAGACAGCCTGTGAGGTAGGTGGGGCTGAAGGAGCTCTAAAAGAACTGTAACTGTCCCACGGTCACCCAGCTGGCTGCATGGAGAGAAGTGGGAAATCAAACTCAGTGCTCCAGATTACATGCTGCCACTCTTAACAGCAAACTGGTTTAAACCTTTCCTTTTTTTTTTTTGTTCTCTTAATGTTAATCTTTTCACAAAATAACTTTGGGAGATTTGCTGTCCATAAACCTGGCCTTTATTTAGGATACATATATGCCATCTCTCTTAAGTTCTGTCTTGATACCACTGAGTTCATACTGCTGTTCCTGTCACATAACCTGATATCATGTCATATGCTTGCAGCTCAGTAGCCAATGTAGTCTCAAGCCTAGAAAAAAGGAAAAACTGTTGTACTAGATGTGTTCCCACCCACCCCTTAATCCCCCCAGCTCCAAAATGCAACAGATCCTCTATACAACAGCAACCCCCTGTTACAATAATCAGATGACAATGCTGGAGAGCTTGAGATATATTTTATCGGTATAAGCAACTGATGCTGTTATTCTTTAATGAAAATTGATGTTTTATTGGAATGGTTTTATTGGAATGGTACAGGTTTTATGGCTGTGAGCTGCCGTGAGCTGGCTGTGCTAGGAGCCGCAGGATAGAAATCCAATCAATAGACAGACAGACAAATTAATAAACAAAATTAAATAAGCTACCTGAGAAAGAGAATGTCACAGAGCAACTCTGTCAACAGTCTTAAGAATCTTAGTATTTCCATTTCCTATTCAAGCACCAGTAGAATTGTTGATTGGCCTTTCCAATTCCCCTACAGCATTCTAGAATCTATCCAGATCCAACTGTCTCCAGGGATAGACCATTTTAACGGCTCCACTGCCCCATATGGAAAAGATACCACAATCCCCCATGTGTTTGGTATACAATGGCCCACATAGTGCACATCACCAGAAACATCTCAGTGCAAAAAATTAAGGCCAGTATTGCCCTTCATTTACTGACATCGACCTGTAATAGCTTTAGTAGCCAACGTCCTGGCTCCTGATCCTGGCTCAGTAAGGAGTCTTCATCCTAAGATGACAATTTGGTTAATGTCACCACTGCTGCTATTTGGTACAAAGCATACTGTGATCTCAGTTGCGATAGAACCACTTCTTGCTTGAATTTGGACCACGGGCTTCAAAGAAATTCAGGAGCCTTTCCACCCAGTGGCCAAAAACGTGGGATGCCTCCTGCCTGAAATAGTGTGATAGCAAATCACGCTTTTAACCCCCTCCACACAGTGCAGGACAGGACAGTCTCCCTGCCACATCTTCCCCTCCCTACATGCTGTGCAAGCAGCAAACTTGCACACAAAACCATGGCCAGCCAGCAGAGGGCAGAGCAAAGGAGGCAGGCTCCCCTCACACACCATGTCAAACAGCATAATTCTCCTGTTAGGTGTTCCTACCTCCATGCAGCCTTCACTTTGGTCTTCAGGCCCCCATCCCATCCACTGCTCTCTTTCCCCCCACTCCATTGCTCCCTCTTTAGCACCTAGTAGTCCGGGTGGCATAGAGGCAGTACCTGGAGCCGGGGTTCTGCAGACTGAAGAGAACAGGAAGGCTACATGGAGGTAGGAACACCTAACAGGAGAATTATGCTGTTTGACATGGCAGGGGATCTGCTGCTGTCACTGGTCAGGGATTGGAGGGAGGAGGGCAGGGGCAGGGCATAGGCTAAAGTGTGTTTCCCACTCCAAACCTTCTTTCTGCTGTTTGCGGGCTGGTTGTTAGAAGAAGAAGAAGAAGAAGAAGAAGAAGAAGAGTTGGTTCTTATATGCCGCTTTTCCCTACCCGAAGGAGGCTCAAAGCGGCTTACAGTCGCCTTCCCATTCCTCTCCCCGCGACAGACACCCTGTGAGGTGGGTGAGGCTGAGAGAGCCCTGATATCACTGCCCGGTCAGAACAGTTTAATCAGTGCCGTGGCGAGCCCAAGGTCACCCAGCTGTATGCATGTGGGGGAGCGCAGAATCGAACCTGGCATGCCAGATTAGAAGTCCGCACTCCTAACCACTACACCAAACTGGCTCTTTGCTGGGGGATCACACTTTTCCGGGAAGTGAATCCACTTTTTGGGATTACCTGTCATGTGTTAAAATGGTGGATATCGCAAGCTGGCCACCAGAGGTAGTCATCTGGAGGGGCCGGAATATGCTGTCTACCTTCGGCGCTGGCACGCTACATTCCCCACGTGCAAAAATGCCCCAGGACTTAAGGATAAACATGAGAGATGAAAGGGAGTATGATACTACAGATAGGGGACATTGATCTGACATGACTTTCCTTGGCCAGAAACTGGAATATTCAGTGTAGTGTAAACCCAGCAGGAGTTAAATTTTACTACTGATTGTCTCTCCTATCCTTGCTATGCTCCAATGAATTAACATGAATTATGTTCTGGAGAACTTAGGGGAAAATGTAACTAGTCTGCTGGGGAAAATCGAAGCACAAGTTAAAGGCTGTGCATTTAAAATATTTATGCTGCAAATGAACATGTGTTTAAACCCTATGATTTTCAAATATTTATGTATGCCAAATGACAAAATCTAATATTAAGAAAATATATTAAAATTTGCCAAAGGCACTTTTCTTCATTAGCAAAAGTTGAACACCCACAGTGGCCGCTGTTGTTCAGAATTCATCTGCACCCCAGCTTGGCTAAGCCTGAAAATGCTTTAAAGGGGCAGGGCCATAGCCAGGTTTCCTTACTAAGTAGGGCTGCCATATTGATATTTCTAGGAGGGCATTCAAAGTAACTCCAAATAATAGAATCAAGGATTTCCTCAAGCCAACAGAAACTTCCCCAGACATTTTGCCAAGCCTAAGTTGTCTGTATTTCCATGAGTACTGAGACATACGTCGGATAGCAATCGCTGTTTTTAACATCAGACATTTTCACCCACTTTTACTGCCTTCCTTAAATCAAGAAAAGGGATTTTCTTTATTACCCTTTAACCCTTAAAATATGAGAGGGGTGATGCTGAAAATTCCAAGGTGGATCTTGGATGAGCAGAGTTGAGCAGACCAGACTGGTGAAATCTGGGGCACTTACAATTTGGCGAGAACACCAGCACCCACTGGTATTTTCAAGGATCCTGAAGGACAGGAAATGTCATATTTAAAAAAAAAATAGTGAGGTGGTATAGTGTGGGGCAGTACACCCACTGGCCTGACCTAAACTGTGGCCTTCTGTTTTCTAAAACAACTATTCAAATTAGATATACATTTTTCCAGTGTCTGCTCCTAGGTAAAAGTATTGAGTCAGGTGTATGGCCATGTCTTAGCTTTTTCCTTTTGATTTGATTACTGAATCTGGTTTAGTGTCTAAATGAAGGGCAGTGCATGACCATTCTGCATATGAATACCCTCTTAGCCCAGACTGCACCACATTTGGGGCAAATCATTTATCACACATACAAATGCCACTGCAAAACTTTCTAATACAAGTTGAGAAGAGATGTCTCCCATAATGATTTGTATTCACAGTAAATAATTCATATGACTCATTATGCGTCTGCAAGATGCAAATGGGGCTTGAAAAACAGCTACCAGCTTTTTTTAAAGCCCTAGCCATTAGCAAGAAAAGAAAGAATAAGCCACTTGAATTTGCTAGTTTGCTACTGATCTAGTGTGTAGCTTTGGTTTATGCATTCATTTTCTCCAAATCCCTATTCCCTGATAGTGCAGCAGAGAAAATGTCCTGTTTTTGGTGATGAACAACATATCAGATCTCCTACATTAGAGCAATCTGAATTAATATGCTTTGTTCCATACAAGGATTTAACTTGAGTATCTCATGTCAGCTCTTCTCTACTGAACAAAACATTTGATGCAAAATCCTAGCTCTGTTAAACTTAATAGATGCTTTGGCACTAGATTATGGCCCATTACACACGCACATATTATTGCAGATTTTCAGAACAGTAAGCTTTTAATCTTAGGATTCTGTGCCCAATTTATGCAACATTCTGTTTTGTTCGGTGTTTTTGTTCTGCAGATACATTTTTAAAAACACACTTATCTAAATCAGGGTGGAATGTCACTTGTGACATGTTGGTGGTGGCATCCAAGATTTCTTTTTAATTCTGCAATTGCCCTATCACAGCTGTATAGCAGTGTCCAGCAAGCACCCTCCGTTTAAATGCTCATGGCTGGGATTTTACACATGCATTTTAACATGAATTCATTGCATGAAAGGGAACAGAAAGAAACTTGCTGGGAAAAGGAGAAAAATACAGAACATTTCCGCACATGGTTAAAAATAGTGTTATGCTAGCTGAGTGGCGTAATGCTACATAAAATCTCACCTCCGAGCCCCTCCTCACCTTTCCTGCTGTCTCGCTCTTCTCTGACACCATTTTGTGTTTCTCCCCCTCCACAAGTGCTGCTGGAAATGGCGAAAGAGAGCAACGCGATTTATACGCAACTCTCTTCCACCTGCCAATCAAGCCAGGCAGCCAATCACCATGCTTTGAAAGCCCCCCTGCGATGCCCACTTTTTAAAAATCAGTAGTTCTCCATTGAAACGCCTATGCATCTAATCATAGATGCATAGTGCATAGGTGCATAGTGTTTCTTTATTGCCATTGCTTATAGGATCATGATGCTTGCTTCTTTTAAAAATAAATCTCGTTACTGGTGGGGGAGAAAGCTTAGAGAGGCATGCTTTGTGCTACAACTTTTTTGGGGGGGAATTTTGCCTTTGCGTGCATGACTGAACATGTATTCGTTGCTCCAGGCAGTTCAGTTGGGGGGAAAAATTCCCTTCTGCTGCCGCTGCCTCCCCCCTCACATGCAAACACATGTGCACACAAACCCAGTGAGGGCTCGCTGCTGCTGTTTTCCCTCCCCTGCATGCACACACACACACAAACATGCACACAAACATTTTTAAAATGAACTTCCCATACCTGGAAGAGGGGGCTGGAGCATGGGCAGGATAAGGCAGGTGCCTTTCGCACATTTGAGCCTCCATACCTGTCTTTGGCTGGTGGACTGCTGGCTGCTCTCCATTAGGTAGTGCTAAATATGTTGGTGAATCCACTTTTTGGGATTCACCAACTA
Source organism: Paroedura picta (assembly GCF_049243985.1). NCBI lineage: Eukaryota > Metazoa > Chordata > Lepidosauria > Squamata > Gekkonidae > Paroedura > Paroedura picta. The sequence goes on along the minus strand of NC_135372.1, from coordinate 95,186,380 downwards.
GTGCTTTATAATGATGTAGCCGGCTGGTTACTGTCTAGACCCTGGATGTTGGCAGCATCATGCGGAAGGGCCAGAATATAACGACTTCATAAGGTATGCATTACATTATTTTTAAAGGGTGCGGAAATGCTCACAGTGTTGAAAGTGACTAGATTTTTTTCTACAAAAACTGACAAGCAGCTGCAAAGTCCCATTTTCCATATTGCCAAGCACTGGAGGTTTCTCTGCTCTGATATCAACCACTGTGAAAAATGATCTCATAATATATGGAAACAGGTTGAGTGTACAGAATGCAATGCAGAACCAACTGACACTGGAATTGCAAGCTGTGATTGTTGGCAATGTGTTTGTGTGTGCGTGCACACAGTTCTCTGTAAAATTCACTGAAACTCCACCATGCTTTGCAAAGAGCTGTGATTTGTATGGGGGAGAAGTTATCTGGCAGGAGCTCTGGAGAACTCTTTTTTTTTGTCCCACTAAATTGAAGGAGGGGGGAGTATTTTCACGGATGCTGGGTGGGGGGTTTGACCTTTGGGGAAGCAACAAAAGGGTGGGGGAGAAATTGGAGAGAATCTGTATGCTTTTGAATTAACTTCAGTTTGGAAGGGAAACAAGCACAAAAGCACTCTCGGAAGCAGCTCCCAAAAAGCAAACTAAACACTGAAGGGAGGAAAATCAATTCAGAACACAATAAAGAAAATCTGACAGTCATTTCCTCAGTGAAAGCAAGGGAAAATACCCATGCATAATAGGCCTGTGTGAGCTTTGATTCTCTTTCGTATAGGATAGTTGAGATAATCCTCACTTGTTGAAAATAAGCATCCTCCCAGATCATTTTCACACCAGAGGTTTCCTGCAGGGCTGCAGGCTGGGGTTTGAGCTGGGGCAGGTTGCCCTACCTCATCCTGCTCCCATACGGGGGAGCATTTGGCCCGGTGCACCTCGTCTGCACCAGATTTGTGTTCCTGCACAGGAGCCAGGACAACAAAGTTCCCAGTGTAGAAACAATCCCACTGCAGTCACTTGATCCTCCTTACAAGCCCTGCCCTTCTTTGCAACAGCATTGACTCCGCTCCAGTACCAGTTACACACATGCAGCAGAAACGGCATCTGCATCACTGATTTGTCCTTTGACATCTAATTGATCCAAATATGATTGATTTAAATGTTTTCTTTTTATTTTAAAAACATCCCTCAAGTTGCTGGCAGACATATTTATCTGGCAAAAATGGAGAAAGATGTGAAACTTATTTTGCTTTCAAAGAATGACCTTTCCTGATAATTAATTTGCTGTTCCCAACACCATCTGCTGTCTTGCAGCAACATCCATCATAGCCATAAAAAAATTAAAACTCAATTAAAATGAAAACTGGTGTCACAAATTCGTCAGCGGAAGGCACAGAGTCCCAAGGAGCAGAGCTATTTGACCCCTCCTGGAGGTTTACAACTGTGTCCACTACTTCACAGGGTTTACAATAAGCTGTAATAAATACAAAAGGCTCTGGGAACTGCCTTAACTACCAGCACATTTTAGGGCGTATTTTGATCAAATAGGATATTATTGACTGGGATAGGAGTAGGAAATTTGCCATAAAACTTGGGTGAAATTCCACAGTTGAATGTGTTTACTGTTAGCCACAGAACAAAGGAATTGGTTTAGCTGTCCCACATAACTTACTCTTATTTCTGGCAAACATTAGAAATACTCGACAGCCAATCAAAGCAGTACAAATGGTCCTTAGAACATATTTTTAATGGCAAATCAGTTATTCATTAAAATTTGGCTGTTATATGTACAAACATGTTTACCCATTCCTTTCTCTTTTCATCTGATATATTTTGGCTGCCTCTTTATATGAGGAAAGGGCAGTCCAAAAAATCATTACCGGGGGCCATCGTTTTTTCACTGGTCATGTTGGACATTCTGGAGTTTGTATTCCTAGGGGAGATGCAAACCCCAAGGGTTCCACATAGCCAAGTAACAAAGATAGAGATGCTGCAAATTTTGCCATAAATGTATCTGACAGGTAAACTTACCCTGTTTCTGTAGCCCTTTCCATATGTTACAGTGAATGAATGTGCATTCTGCCTGTACATGAGTAATCTATGCAAAAGAGCCTAAGCATATTCATTTTATGAAACCAGGATATGTGGATAAACATGGGGGTTTTATCACATATTCAGTTGCCCATGTATTGATTGTAGCACCTATACCCAACAATCAAGTATAACAGATCTCAGTGGGGACAACAGCAGCCATTTGCTCACCTTCTGCATTTTCCCCAAAACCTGAAGTGGTCCAGAAGGAGACAGTTGATGAGCTAACACGAACTGCAATGGTTGGTGCTTTCATGAGTTACAAAAGCTTACGCTGGAATAAATTGTTAGTCTTTAAGGTACTACTAGGTGGCTACTAGGTGGCTACTAAGGTACTACTAGGTGGCTAGATGGAGTCACTGAATCAGTTGGTGCAAACTTAAATGGACTTTGAGGAATGCAAGAGGAGAGGAAGGCCTGGAGGATCATTGTCCATGGGGTCGCAATGGGTCGGGCATGACTTCACACCTAACAACAACAAAGGTACTACTGGGCCAATTATACACTGGTCTTTTTAAGTTAATTCTGCTCTGGTAAAAATAATCAATCTGCACCTGAGTCAGGTGTCCACTCTGATGCTGCTTGCTTTTTTCCCCAATCTGCACTGCTCAGGCTCAACCATGGAATCACTTAACTTTCTCCCTGGCAAAGCCAAGAATGGATTTTCTCCTCTTAATCTGAGAAATGCATGACCATCACACACTTTTTTGTGAGCAGATGCAGCATCTCTATCAGATTCCCCCTCCCAAAAAAACCCTATAAGCAGAGAGCAGTCTTAAAGTTGCTTTCACCTCTTTTTTACATTTTATTACTGCCTTCATTTTGTCTCAGTTTCTGTGTTGTAAAACCATTTTTTCTGCTTTATAAGTCTCCTTAAGCGTTGTGAGGACCACAGTGCAGATTTAGTGTCAGAAGTACAAATGAGACCTTCTTGCCTACAGCCACTTCCTCCTTTCTTCTTCCTCCTGACATGTGCTTTACACAATGAGAAAGGGGGGGAACACTCACCAGGATTGTCCTGTCTGTTCTTAAATTTGATCATTTTGTTTTGCTTCTGAGAAGCTCATATTTTTAAAATGTCTGACTTATGCAGACCCCATGAGTTAATGACCTCCAAAAACATCCTATGATGCCTTGTTCAAGTATGAGGGCTATGGCTTCCTTGACAGAGTCAATCCATCTCATGATAGGTTTCCCTCTTTTCCTGCTGCATTCAGCTTGTTCTTGCATGACTGTCTTTTCAGGTGATTCTTCACATGATGTGACCAAAATACAATAGCCTCAGTTTGGAAAAACAGCCCACCTGTAATAAGTGAAAAGTGTGTCTTGACAAAGCAATAAATCATAAAACAGTATATTCATCTCAGAATGATGTGTTGTGTTGTTTATTTGGCACCTTCTATTCTGTGATGCAAGTAATTTGAGTTTTTATCATTTATGATAGCAGTAAAGATTTAACTTTCACAATCTCAGTGTCTACATAATTACTGTGTGACACTTTAATTTTCTGTAATGCTGAAAAAAATGGCTAAATGATGGGGAAATTCTTTAAAGCTGTAATTTTCCACAAGTGAAAGCATACATGTGGATAAACATAAATATAGTAGCTGTTGATAGAGAATTCCACAAAGCCTAATTATACATATTAAAATCTAGCAATTCTATGAGATACACAAAAACTTGAAATTTTAACCCTCAAGCCAGCTAACTCGAATATAGAGCATCATCAACATTTCAGGTAAATAAACCTTGTAAGGTAAATAAACCTTGTAAGCACTAAGGACAAACTCAATAAGAAGCTACAACTAAAATGTGCTTCCTGATGAATGCATATATAACATATTTGTATTGGTCTGCTGAATTCACACTTTGTATTTTTAAATATATATGCTTTAAAAAGTAATGTGTGAAGGGGCCATTCTTTGCCACAAGCATAATAAGGCTGTATTTTGACTGCTAATGATGTTGCAGGTGCTTCAAATTACACAGATATAAGGATCAAACTATACAAGAATTATTGCAGAAGGGGAAGAGGGCATACCTTAGAACTTGGAGAGTAGCAACCAGCAAGAACTTCCAAGCCATCCTTGGAAACTCAGAATTCTTACCAATCCCAGCAGAAGAAGGAGATATGCATGTAATAAAACCATTTCTATGTTCCTATGTATCTGGTTGCCTTTCTCTCCAAGAATCAAAGGTGCTGACAAGGGCAATTCATGTAATTACATGCTGGTGTTAGTTATATAAAGGACCATAAGATCAGGCACAAAAGAGCAGCAGACAAGAGGAGTCTCCAGAGCACTGACCTAGACAAGAAAATAGCACATTCACAAGGTAAGCGTTCCACATGCTTATTTCTGGGCAACTGAGATCTTCAGCGGGGGAAGAGAACTTAGTACTCTGAAATAAACTAGCCAATTTCTCTTTTCTGTCATGTTTTGGAAAGGGGTATTTTCATTATGTTTTGGAAGAGCATAATGCTCTCTCTGCAGCAAAGGGCTAGTGAATTGGACCAAGAATCTGGGTTCTGCTTCTGCACTGACTCCCTCTGATAAACCTATTTGCCTGAACTTACCTAGGGGGGTTGGTGGCACTTACTGTCAATGGCCACAGAGAAAGAGGCCAGGATGCTCTGCACACATTAAAGCTCTATCCAAATCTATGAGTCAGCCAAATGTGGCTGATGCTACTGCAAGGATATAAAACTGAAGGGTTAAGGAGCAAATAAAATCTGAATGCAGGAAGCTGGAGTAGACACTTAGGGAAACCCTTTGTCCCAAATATGTCTTCAGCCTCTCTTGTGTCTTGCCCAATTGCTGCTGTGTTCAGCCACTATTGATAAGAAAGGGTCATTTCGCACAGTAACCACATACCTAGGGCCAAGTTACCTATTAGATCTGTCATCATGATGAGCATTTCCCCAACCCCTACAAACAGCAGCCAGGACAAGCAGAGCAGAAGAATGCTGAGCACAATGAGACCACTTCATTCATCTTCCTTAAGTTACGTTATCAGGGAGAGGAGGGGACACCAGTCAGCAGCAGCCACATGATGACTGGTTCGAGGGGGGTGGTATATAAATGGAAGAAACTGAAGAAATATGTTTATGATAACACATAGTTTGTACCTAATACAAACACGAATTGGGCTCTGGTTCTAGGTTTTCCAAAATCTCATAACGATAGAATGACTTTCCCTATTGGGAGGAGAAAGATTCAACCTAATGTTTAAAGCAAAGGAGAAAGGTTTTCTTAAATTTCATTCAGTTACTCAGTAATAGTGTTCCACTCATTTTGTACTAGCATGATGTCTGAGCAGCAAGGGCGAAACAGGCCCAAAGATGCAAATTCTGAATCATAACTTTTTAGAATTGTAACTGGCGGAGCTAAGTCACAAACACACACTGGTGCCTTAATGAGCGAAAGACATGCCCAACCTGCACAATGAGGAAGGGGCATTCATTGTTCCTGCCAATCAAATTGGGGACGGGGGGGGGGGGGGAGAGAGAAAGGCTTTCCTTGCAATAGCAAGACTAGTCAGCAACAGGAGAAGGAAAGGAGGTCGGGGTGTCAGCAGTGTGGTGCTGAAATTATGAAGTAGTACAGAAGGACAGTAACATGGTACAGGTTTTTATTTTTATTTTTAAAGGACACGAAGATTTATTTTATTTTATTTAGTACTTTTATTGGCATAAAGGACAGGAAGATTGTGTCATACACCTCTGAGCAGTACCCTTTCAGTCACAACCGGCCAGCAACCTCACATTTCCATCAGTGTTCTGGTGCAATTGGCTCAAAAGCAGAATTTGTGAATTCATGCTGGTCCCTAGCAATAATTTGCAGGCACGACAGCTGGGTAGGAAATGGGTTTTTTTTTTAACCTGATGAAAAATGTCAACCTTTTGTCTTTGTTTCTATTCAAAAGGAAATTCTATTTTAATCTGGTGGAAACTGGATGCTTTCAGGTGTCTGATTTGCTACAAGTACCAGAATCGTAGAAAGAATGCACACAGCAATCTGCAATATAAACGGAAACAAAGCAAATTATAAAATGACCAAAACAATGCCAGCATCCCCCCCCCCCCCCCAGACCTAGTAAGTTAGATCTCCTCCCCACCCTCCCTGCCGCTCTGATAGCAGGGGATAGGAATAAGGAGAGCTTCCGCCATGTTGGGATTGTTTTTAAAGTCTTTTAATGGGTATTTTAATGGGGATAAGACTATTGTGACCCGCCATGAGCCTACGGGGAGTGGCGGGAAATAAATCTAATTAATAATAATAATAATAATAATAATAATAATAATAATAATAATAATGATGGTGATGGTGATGATAATAATAATGATAATGATAATGATAATGATAATGATAATGATAATGATAATGATAATGATAATGATAATGATAATAATACTTCAGAGGTGTCACGTTCTGTGGAACAATAAAGCAGCCATTTTAAATATGGTTTTATTTAAAGCCAATATCCGAAACAAATAAAGGCAGCTCTGAATGCCCCAATTAATGATATAAGTGGGAGGTAACATTAATGGTAAGTGATTTACTAATAAGGAGCAAATACAAATTGATTTAATACAATCACTTGCTTTTCAGAAGTAAATGGGATGGTGCCAAGGTACTCTGAAAGGAACAAGCTGTTCCTCCTACATGATATACATATTATAGGGTAGATTATCAGGATGCTCCAGACCTCTCCTAGTTCTGGGAGATGTTGCCAACTCCACATGGGAAATTCCTGGAGATCTGGTGATGGAGTCTGATGAGGGACCTCAGTGGCATATAATGCCATACAGCCCACCCTCCAAAGGAACCATTTTCACAGGGGTACTCTGTCTTCTGGAGATCAGTTGTAATTTCAGGAAATCTCCAGGCACCACCTGGAAGTTGGCAACCTTAGTTCTAGGAGAGATACATTCCTCCTCAGAACATCACCACTAGCCCAAATTTGTATAATAGTGGGCCGATTTAAAATACTAGAGCCCTCTGCATCTGAATGTTCCAGGGCCAAACAAGGCATTCAGTACAAGCATGTGTAGCCAATCCCAGACAGCTTATTTCTTTTCTCAGGAAAAAAAACAAAGCAGTTTCAGCAAACAGCAATGTGGAGAAGTGGTGGTGGGAGGGCAGCTCAACCCTTTCAGTGCTGAAGTCAGCTACTTTTAGCCTCCAATGGATTTAATGGTCTTTTATTCCCTCTCCCATGCAGAATCCTGACACTAACTGACTAAAAGTGTCATAGCTGCTTACCTGAGGATAAGGTTAGCTGAACATATTAGAATTTACTCACAGGTAGAGACATATAGTATATGGTGCTGAGATTTAAGATGGAAATGTGAGTCACATAGTGACAATATTGATATTTGTTACTTGTAAAGGGCAAGAATGGGTGCTCTTTAGATAACAGAGCTAACATTATAAAGTACAGTGCTAACATTTAAAACATTATTTATTGTAAACTACTCTGAGCCCATTTTGTATATAAATCGAACACATACATAAATAAAATATATTATTATCCTAAGCTAATCCTTTTTTGTTTTCATGCTTTTCCTAATGCTTCAGAAAATCAATGCTCTCCTAAGGCATTCAGAAAAAAACAATGCAGCCTAATAGTCATTTGCTGCCACTCTTTTTTCTGTCACTCTTTAAAAGCTAACCCTAATGGAAGAAGAAGAAGAAGAGTTGGTTCTTATATGTTGTTTTTCTCTCCCTGAAGGAGTGTCAAAGCAGCTTACAATCACCTTCCATTTCCTCTCCCCACAACAGACACCCTGTGAGGTAGGTGAGGCTGAGAGAGCTCTGATATTCCTGCTTGCTCAGAACAGCAGGCTCAAATCCTTCACAGCTTTGTCCACAAACCTCTAGAAGTGGCAGGGTCCAAGGGACATATGACACCTGTCTTTTCCTTATCCTTCTCTACTATGGGAATCTGATAATACCCAATCCAAATGTCAAATACTGGAAATTATTGACTCCCAGTTAGACAGTCCAAGGCATTTTGCACATGCTGGCATACATAGTGTATTGGTTGGGTTTTGTATATTTACTTATTTATTTAGTGTCCTATAATCCCCACACACCTTGACCTGAGTGGCCCAGGTTTGCCAGATCTTGTCAAAGAATACCAGAGTTGCTTCACAGAGGCAGGTAACCGCAAACCTCCTCTGGATGTCTCTTGCCTTGAAACCCTATGGGGTTGCCATAAGTTTGCTGCAACTCGACGGCCCAAAAAAAAAAATCAACATATATTCTGATCTGCCCATTCTTTTTCCTTATAACTATACGTAAGGTATGGGAACTGCATAATGCAGTGATAGTACCATTGGTCTGTAAATCATGAAGGGGTTGTCTTATATGTTCTATCTCAGAACGTCAGTTTCCAGGATTGTTCATGGAATGAAGAAGGATCTGTTAGTTGGGCGTGATGTTCCACACCCTTGGCTTTTCCAGGGTCCCATTCATAAAGTGAGAATACTTGGGTAGTATTTGTCATAGTCAATACCTCAGCAATGAGTGAATCCCCAAATTCAATTACAACTGGTCCAATTTTAATTCAGGAGATCTGCATCTACTTCGTTACACAGGAACTGCCTCAGACAGATCCATCAGCTGAGGATAGGACCCACAGTGATGGGTTTAAACAAGGGGCTGGCAGGGGCACATGGGAATTGTAGTCCATGGAATCTGGAGAGCCACAGTCTGACTACTCCTGATTTAAACTATGTGTATAATGATACAGGCTAAATATTTGGGGGGGGGGCATTCACAGTCAGAGTAATTCAGTAGTGGAACTGACTCCCTAAGGAGAAGGTGAGCTACCTCTCACAGGCAGTCTTCAAGTAGCAGCTGGACAAATACTTATCCTGAATGCTTTAAGCTGATCCAGCACTGAGCTGGGGGAAGGACAAGATGGTCTGTATGGCCCTTCCGACTCTATGATTCTGTGATCATTTTTGGTTTGGCCTTAGTGTAGTGTTGTGATTGGATACATTTGTAACCCTCAGCATCATTTGTAGATTCTTGCCTTTAGGGAGTTCAGTAAGTCCAGCTAGACCAGTAAGCAGCCCTGGATCTTCAGTACAGGTTCTCTTTTTGTCTCAGAGATAATGTGCTGTTTGTCAAGCCTTACAGGTAGAAGAAGCCAAAAATGAATATGTGTAAAAATCTCACTTTATCTTAACAAGTCTCTAAGCAGCTTACAATCATGTTCCCTTCCTTTCGCTATAACAGGAACCATGTGAGGTAGGTGTGGCTGAGGGAGTTCTGAGAAAACTGTAACTGGTCCAAGGTCACCCAGCAGGCTTCATGTGGAAGAGTTGGACATGAAACCTGGTTCTCCAGATTTGACTCCATTGTTCTTAACCATTATACCCTGTTGACCTTTCACACATACTCTAAAATTACCACAGGCTATTTAGGTTCTCTATCACCTAGACAAAAATATGATATAGGTGGAGAATAGCAGATACAGAAGGTATCTCTGTCTTGGAAGCTCCTCTCTTTATCCAGCTGGCTAGCTTTAGGGATTCTCCAGAACTGGTGTGTGTGTGTCGGGGGGGGGGGGAGTTCCTGGGCACTTTGGGGCTTGCATGTTTTAGATACACTGAATTAATATATCTAGAAAAACCTCAACATAAAAATACCATTAAAACTCCACGTTTAACATTCCAGAAATGACAGCACAGCTCTTTCTTCATCAACCGTGCAATAATACAGTTTAGGAAATAAATGCTCTGGAATAATTAGTTTTAGGTGCCACACAATATTGGCTTAAAATTCTGTGCAATCTTATTCGTACATAAAGGCAACATTTGGAGCTGAAGCTAACCTAAGAACAAAATTTGAAGAATGCCAGAAGCACTTTTTTAATTAATTAACTCTCAGGATAAAAATGAGCAAACCTCCTAAGTACTTGGGCCACACTTCATTAAATTTGTTCAGGAAAGAGCATTTAATAATTAAAAGGGCTGCTGAATGTTTACATAAATCCTCCTTGCGATTTAGTATTGCTGTCCAGTCATGTTGAAAACTGGTTTACAGCCCCTTAAAGTCAGAGTACCATAGAGTGGGAATGACAAAGCATGTTCTTAGCTCTGTACAACTATCCAGGTTTATTAAGATGCTCAGCATACCAATGGGAATTGAAAAGATGAGCTTATTAGGTCTCTTATAGGATTAGGGACTGTTGCACAGCTGTCTGATTCTCCCTCCCCCCCCCCCAAGTTTATGGCAGAAAAGAAAAGGGGGGGATTATATAGCAAAGCAATCTGCTTTGCTGCCAAAATCAACAGTCTCCTCACATCTGGGGAGGAAGATGAAAACACAAAATCTTCACACACATTCCCATAGGCTCTCAATTTCCTACAAAGCATCTTGTATCATTGACTATAAAAATATAAAATAGAAAAGTGGTCCCCTGATTAGAATATAAAAAGGGCTACAAAGTAGAGCAAAATATGATGTGATGACTGATGATTAATATACACTTACTTGTTAGCCAGATTTCTGAAATATAGCTATAAAATCACAATAGAGCTTTGACACTAGCTCCTCCAAGCAGCAGTTTAAAACTCCTCAAGACTCAGTTATAAGTGATGTAAGTTATTTCTGAATAACAAGCCACTGGTTTCTTTAGCCAGCAGCTAGAAAAACAGTGCCCACGCTCTCTGGGCCTGGATTTGAAATGAAAAAAAAAAAACAGTCTGGTAGGGAAATCAGAAAATACAGCCAAGGCCTCTCAGTTGTTGTTCCAGCTCAATATGTTGCACATATGAGCTTTTGCAGAAAGAAGCCAGAGGGAGATGAAGCCAGGGGTGGGACAGCCTACCTGATTGGCTGTTCATTATAAAATGGCCAATCAGGTAGGTGATGAATTCCAACTCCTCCCACCACCCTAGTCGGGCTTTATTTATGTTACAGATTAACTGCTGGAGGTTGAACCTGAGATCATGTAAAGCAAATGCCCTACCACTGAAACATAGTCCTTTCCCTGAGCCATGACCCCTCCCTGACTGTATCTGATAGAGAAAGAGTTCTCCTAGAATGTGCTACCTCAGATCTTTTAAGTGGGGATACCATTAATGGAACCTGGTTCTCAACCACTGAGCTACCCCTCAGCTTCCCTGAGGGAAGACAGAAAACCAGTTCTTTAGATGAAAGAATTATCAGTGCACAAAAGCATGTTATCTAAAGGTCAGAAAAAAAGGATCCAACCGGGTGTCAGAGGGTTATGGATAGATTTTCAGCTCCAAGAAAGTGTTTGTCTCATTGGCTTGAAAGGCTGCAACAGAAAATTGATCTCCTGTTTAGGTCAAGAAAAATGATACTATATAAGCACTGCTCAAAATATAATGTGGTAGCTGATGATGAATAAGTACTTCTAAGTTATTCAGGTAGTCAGCTAAAGCATTAATACACTTATACATAGGGACCAAACTGCATACTATTTGCAATGACTATCTTTAATCCGTTCCTGTGGAGCGGATTAAATAAAAGAGTAAGGGCTGTTGGGGAGGAGTTAGGGCAGGCTCTGTCCAGGATAAAAACTCGGAGGCACTCCAGGGCCAAGTGTCCAATTGGGAGGACACTTGGCCCGTCTCCTGAATGCCGCGCCACAGACTCCATTCCTCCCGAGCCACCATCCTGCCCAGATGGCCGCCAGGAAGGAGGCTCGCCCCACTACCCTGGGGAAAATTGCTTTCCCTCCGCCCACCGACTGCCCTTCTCTGCGAACGCACCTCCACGACGCCCTACCCCGCCAGCCGCCACCTGAGCCCTTCCCACCTCCACCCCGAGGGTCCGTCCCCGGCCGCCGATGCCCGTGCCCTTCCCACCCCCAAACCCCCACTCACATGCACCCGCTTGCCCAACCGGCCCCGGAATTGCCCGCTGCCACGCCAACGACAGACCTTTGGCCCATGCTTTGCCACTGCACCGCTTCCTGTAGACTTTGCCACCGCCGCCGCCACCAATTGCGACCACACAACATGGCACTGTGGACGACGACTACGGCCGTGACCCGCTCCCCCGCCAGCGGCCCACCGATGCCTCCAACGGCCATGACAACATACCGCCACTGCAACGAGGACCGCCGTGGAGCCACGAAACTGTCGACAGCGGCCCGGTGACAGCGGCCCGCTGTGGAGCCGCTGCCCACACACCGCCACACCCAACCATGGCACCCCGACCTCAGCCACCTGCCCACCCGCTGCCCACCTCGGATCCTCGACACTGCCAGCCGCCAGAGCCCCGGTGAGTCTCCAGGACGGGAAGGGCGCTGCATACCGACAGCCGACACCCCCCCCCCAAGCCAGGGCCCGTCCACCAGCCACCCGCCCCCAACTTCTCCCCCAGCTAGCGCCCACTGTATTTTTACCACAGCGGGCTTAATTCCTAGTTATATAATATTTCAGATCTTGTCTGCTAAAACTGAGACAATGAAGTAAAAATGTAACAAAACAAGGTGCATCTCAAATTACATCTTGCTTGCTGCAGGATTACCTCCCGCTTTTCAGTGCCCAATCATATTCCAGACTGTAAGAAGTCAGAACATTTATTTATCTGGCACAATTGGAGGGAGAGAGGAATCTAGGTGTATGTTCTTCCACAGCTGATAGTGTGAAACTATTTCCAGCATTTAGGGCTGTAGGCAACATTTCTACATTACTAAACTGAGGTGAGAAAACCCCTGTCTACTCATCTGGATATCAGAATATTGACTGCAGTGGTACAACAGATAAATAAATAAATTTCTGAAGTGTTACCCACCAAACCATGTAAGTCCAGGGCAAGAAAATGCCAAACAATTTTGACCAAACCAAGGCGCCTTCAGCAACCCTTAAGAAACTATCATTAAAAACACAAATAAAATAAAGCCTGAAGTCTTCCTAGGAGCTAGAATGTCTAAACTGAGGCTACTTTGTACTTTGGTCACATTATAAGAAGTCAAGAGTCAATGGAAAAGACAATACTACTAGGATAAGTTGAAGGCCATAGGAAAAGAGGAAGATCCAACATGAGATGGATTGACTCAATCATGGAAGCCATGGTCCTCAGTTCTCAAGACCTGAGTAAGGCTGTTAACTATAAGATATTTGGGAGGTCATTAACTCAGAAGAAACTTGATAGAACTTAACACACACACACCAGTACATCCCCCAAGCAAGGTAATCAATTTCTCATTGCTCTGAAAGGGTCCAGATTTAGAGGATAAAAAGACCAGCTTTAGACTGGATTCCACTTAGGCTCTATGTTTCATCACTAAACTGTCCTCACCACCATGAAATTTAGACAACACTCAGTCTTCAGGAACAGATAACTTATGACTTCTTACTCTCCTCCCTGGTTTCTGTCTCCCATGCTCACGCTCACTTACTCTTTTTCTCCTGCACTTTGTCTCTCTTGATTTTTGCTCAAGAAGATTCTCAGGTTGATTCAATGCGTGGAACTTACCTAGTTATTGCAACTGACTAACTCCTCTCCTTTTCCCCTACTTCAGTCCAAGAGCATATAAGTGTGCTACTGAGTCACAACCAACTCTTGGCAACCCCATCTACAATCTTAAAAGGTCCCAACATCAGGGTCAAGAGGGAAGCACATGAGAAGAGCATTGACATGCATTGCCTCTGCTTCCTTACTATGAGAACACTGTGTGCAGTTCAGTGAATTTTAGTTGTGATTAGACTAATCCATTAATTAACACCTAAGTCTCACTGTTTCCAAATTGATTTAATCACAACCAATGTTTGCAAAAGTTTGCTCATTGTATTCAGCGCTGTTATTCCATTTTTTAAATCTTAATCAATGGTATGTCAATTAAATTATTCAATATGTATAAATTTGCATGTGATAAAATATGATTCTGAAGAAAAAAATATTTCATTTTAAAAGACAATTCTTGCATGTGCTGCAGCCTGTTCTATAGCAGAATACATATTCCTCCCTGTGTTTGAGAAGAATGTCTCCTAGGCATACCTTAGGAACCCAAAGGCTGAGCTACAAGGATAATTTTAAAATGCAAATATTTATTACAGTAAAGTGCACAAGTTAAAAATTAAAAGCATTGATAAACCTTTCCCCACCCCCCTCACAATGACAGTGCTTTTTCTGATATGACACATGAGAATGCACTGTTAAATGAGAGCCCGGAAAATGCAGAGTGGTGGTCTTTGGAATTATATTTTAAACTGTGGGCTCCAAAGCAGACATTTTTTTATTTTACATAAACATAGATTAGTTGGAGCAGCACCATACAGACTTTCTTTACCACCAAGCAAGCCCCAAAATTGTATGTAGTAGTGCATTTTAAAATAATTTGACGCATATGGTCTCAGTTCCATGTGTAGTTGTGAAATGATATACAGTATACAATTATGATTTATCTATGTTTTTAATTTTTAATTTAACTTTATTGTAATAAATATTTATTTTAAATTATCCTTGTAGCTCAACCTTTGGGTTTCTAACTTGTCTAGTTAGGTTGGGTTTTGGTTCCCTTTTTGTTTTGTTTTTCCTAGCCACTCATGGATTTGCAAACATTTAAATTAAAAATAATATTTTAGAAACTATTGCCTGATTAACTAGGCTAATATTTTAATTGAAGCATGTAGCTGAATAATCAACAACATGAATCAGTCTAGCTTGTATTTGATTCTCTTCCATCTGATCATATTGTTTGAGTCATAATTTGGTGTTTGGCAGAATATTGCAGAGATAATGTTCTGTCTAATCTTCCTCCCTATTTGAGAATAATTTTAGTTACCCTGTTATCCAGTCTTCATCAAAAATAACACCACACCCAGGATATATAGCCATCTTTGTAGCCATCCTGCACTATAGCAGAAGTGCAAAAAAGGTAGGAGACCAGTATGGACTTTTCCTGAATGCATTTGAACTGCCAAGAGCCAGGAGACGTACAAGACAGAGATTCCCTAAAAAGCCACTGGGTTCTTTGTGTTCAGTGTAAGTTTAGCTGCCATGTAACCACCAACTACTAAATTTGCCATAACTTCTACAAGGCACAAACTCTAGTAGTGATCGTGATGATGGAAAAAAAATTATACAAGCCTGAATAAAATAGTAAGAATGTAGCAAATCCATACACAATAACATGTAACCTCTCTGCTTCTGTTTTGTTTTAATTTTCTGTCACACCCCACTCCAGGATGGTTCCCGGAAAGGTGACAGCAACACTTCTGCTTCTGTACACATTGGCCATGCTGGCTGAACAGAGTGAAGGTTTCCTGTCCTTCCACACTCACGGAGACTTCGAAGGGATGCAGGTTAGACTCTTGAGAAATATAGTACAATGACAAGATTAGGAAGGACGAAGGAACGTCATCATTCCATCATGATCTCTCCTCTTGCCGCTGTACCTTTTAAATTCTAAAAAGTGTAAGTAGAGTCAAACTAGAGAAGGGATTCCCAACCAGGGGTCCAGGGTCCCCTGAGGGTCCGGAGGGGATCCGCAGCCTTTTCCCTCCTGTCTTAATGGATGCAACCACCAGCTAGGGAACAGGCTGCTTCCATTGCTCCCCTTCCCAAGTGTGAGTTCTCTTGTGGTTTCTGTGCTTAGGAGGGGGCAGAGCCTACATGACTACTCCCCTCTTAAACCACCTCTTGTCTCTCCTCCCTAAGTCCTCCTTGAGCCTGTCAATGTCGGTGGTGATGTTGCTTCCGGTGACATGGCACTTCCCAAGCTACGTTTAGCTATTGTTAGTATGACCTTATACTCTGTCAAGAGATTCTTTTATAAAGTTGAAGTTGTTCCTAAAATATGGAAACCATTGTCCCTTGAAAAGCTATAAGGCGAAACACATCAGGACCTGTGTGAAATTATAAAGAATAAAGAATTACTGAAGATAGAAGACTCTATATAAGTCCATTTTGGATATTTTATTGCCATATTGGTTCCCCAGTGCATCTATATTTCTCTATATTTGATTCTTCACTGGGACCTACCACTCCCAGTTCATTATTTTTACTTCCCTGGGGTGGGCAGGCATGACAGGTATGTGTGGCCAGCTGACATCACTTCCAGGGCTCCTCAAAGTCTGAACAATTATTTCAAGGGCTCCTCCGTGGTCAAAAGGTTGAAAAAGGCTCCCCTAGAGGAAGGCGGGACCCTCTGAAATTAAGTTTCTGCAGATCAATGAACCCTCAGAAACAGCATGGGCAGGAACAAAGTGGGATCTACTGTGAGAAAAATCACCCTGCCATTCCCCATAAATAGAAATGCCATGCCTCAGCAGGACTGCTGTTACATTACTGGAACAACAATTTAGGATCCAAGCCCGTATTTCCACCTTTCTGCTTGGGGGGGGGGGGGGGGCAACTCTGTTGCTGATGAAAAACCATTAGCTGCTGGGGTCGAAATGGCCAGAATGCTTTGAATATGATTAAAGCTTAATCTAGGTTTGGGTTTTCTGGCCTGTAAATTGTCCACCTCTCCATTTCAATGGTGCTTTTACTTATTTAAGCTTTTCAGGGCTGTTGAGTTCCACATCCAACAGTGCAGTCACAGTCCCACTAAATGTACAGGTGGTGCACCAAACACAAATAAAAGCAGATGGATCAGATTCTGAGAAAATAATTTAATTTTCTTTGTTTAAAAAAACATGGTCTTAAACTTGGTTTTTGGGTCTTTTGCATGTATGTGTGTGCATACACACACAAACACACACCCCTCCTAATCATGGGAAAGACAAGAAAAAAAATTGAACTCTTTAACTAATCTAAAATATCATAAGGAAAATCTCAATACATACCTTTTTTTCATTCTGAATTAAGCATGTATTTGTAGATTGTGACATGTCCCGCCTTCTCTTCCTTAATCCCCGACTATCATTGAACTATAGATAGCAAATTAGCTTTATGCGCTGTCCAATATTTAGTTCTAGAGCAACAGGTTTATGATTTGCACACAAATTCCTGAGAAACCCCTCTGATAAAAAAGAATTTGTACTGTTAACTAGGAATGTCTTTTCCTGTATCTTTTGGTGTGATCTAAGCTGCACAGCTACATTGGGATCCATGTTGCCAGATACTCTTGGTCCCCAACCCCTGGCCCAGAGACCAGTACCAGTCCGTGGATCAATCAGTACTGGGCCGTGGCTCCTCCTCATCCTCCTCCCGGTCCTCCCCGGCTGCTGCCTCGGGGGCTGCCCTGCCACTCTGCCACTGGCTCACCTTTCATGCTCTCCAGCGGCTGCCATGGCTGGGGCTCCCCCTTGGCATGGCACTGCGCAGCTGCTGCTGGCAGCTCCCCCCAGCGGGCAGCGGGAAGTCAGGGACCCCAGTGGGAAAGCAAGTGGAGCAGGGGCTCAGGCGGCAGCAACATCCTTCAGCAAAAGACTACCCCTTCCACGGGCCTCAGTAACATTGTCAAGCGTTGACCGGTCCCCAGTGATTAAAAGGTTGGGGGCCACTAGATAGCTTATATAAAGAATATATCACAGTGGAATGACTCATCCCATTACTGAAACTTCAGGAAAAGTAGTAAAGACTACCATGAAGTTCCTAACAAGCTCAGATCAATCCAGAATGGATATGAGAGAATAAAGGATATGACACAAAATATATCAATGGCTACTTTCTGGAGCACTAGATACCATGCGGATTAAAAAGACTGGAAGATATGGAACAAAGGAACAGTTAACTCAGATAAATCCATTTCCAAAAACATATTTTTGCCTAGCTGGAAAATGAAATAGATCTGCTATCTTATGAATATAGGAGTATGTCCTAGACCAGTGGTCCCCAACCTTTTTATCAACAGGGACCGGTCAATGCTTGACAATTTTACTGAGGTCCTGGGGGGTAGTCTTTTGCTGAGGGATGCTGCCACCACTACCTGAGCCCGTTTCACTTGCTTTCCCGCCGGTGCCCCTGACTTCCCACTGCCCGCTAGGAGACACTGTCAGCAGCATCTGCGCATTGCCACGTCGAGTGGGAGCCCCAGCTATGGCGGCTGCTGGAGAGCACCAAAGGTGAGCTGATGGCAGAGTGGCAGGGCAGCCCCCGAGGCAGCAGCTGGGAAGGATGACGAGGAGGAGCTGTGGCCCGATACTGACTGATCTACGGACTGGTCCCTGTCCCCGGACCGGGGGTTGGGGATTGCTGTCCTAGACCATTTCCACATTAGGAAACATCTCATTTTAGCCTAGCTTTAGATTTCCCCTGGATGATGCTAGTTGGCACTCTGCTTTCCACGTTTCGGCTTTCCTCTTTCCTTAATTCACCATGTTTTCCACATGGGAGGTGGAAGGAGGCAGCCTCCCATAATACTTTGCTTCCTTTCCCATTCCAAAATGTTTTTTGTTTGTTTGTTTTGCAAAATGGTCCCTGCTTGTACCTTTATTTTAATTGTGCCCCTTCCTTTCAGGATTCCGTTCCCTCAATCATCCCTCCTCCCACCCCCCCAAGGTGTTTTTTTTATTGCATTACAATGAAATGGAGTTATAACAAGCAAAACTGTTTTTTGTCCCTGGAGAATTGGAGAAGGCAGAGGCGGACTCTCCCTGGCTACCCTTTCCCCATCCAAGCCAAAAGCCAGCTTCTGAAGAACAGGGCGAGGAAGCATGGAGAAATCTGCACACTCCTTTCCCTATCTGGACCGATGCAGCCTCAGGGAAGGTTCCATGATGCTGCAAGGGGCATCTGTCAGATCGCACTGGGGAGGAGAGGCATACAGTTTCTCTTGCTTCCCCTCCCTGATCTGAGCCTGCAGCTGCCTCACACGGATCTAAGGAATGTGGAATGAAGGGGCATTATTGGGGGGGGGGATGCAAGGCATATGGAAGAGGGGGGTGCTAGGGGGAGGAAGGGAGGGAGGAGGGAGGACAGTGACAAGGAAAAGGGCATGCCCAAACACTCAAAATGGCAAGCACCACAAATAAACAAATGCATGTATTTCTCCACTGAACAGTCTTGAAATAGATCCTGTTAGAATCCAGCTTAAAAAAGTGAAAAACAAATTTCTGGAGGTTCCTTTCCTGGGAGCCAAGTGAGGGGACAATCTGGGTCTGTGCCTGGAAAGGCTAATTTCAGTGCAGAAATGCACAAAAACCTTGACCCTTTAAAAATGCAGATCCGAATGATACACCTAGTGTGGAAATGGTCCTAGTGAAAACAGTCCATGTGAATAGGTTCTGGATGTCAAGGAAGATTTTAACAAGCTTTTGTTGAAGGGAATATGTGACCAAATGCATCTACATTTAAAATGTCAACATAACTATCCTAATATGTCTGTTCATGAACATTCTAATGGTAGCATTCTTTATTGTAACTTGTTTGACTTTAGAAAGCAGAGAGGAACCAAGGCCAAAAGGAATCCCTGAACTTGCAGAAACGATCAGACACAAGAGGTTTTGCCAGGCTTTCAGAAGATGAGGGGAAAGTCATCAAGGTAAATTGCACACCAGATTTTGTCAACAAGAAATAGTCATCAGAGGGCCAGTCAAAGCACCAAACTAACTCGCACCTCTATTATAGAGAAGGCTGTTCTTACTTTAATTCTATTTGGGCTGAGTTTGTACTTTTGCATGTAAGAAATCACCCCAGTCTTTGACTAATTTAACTATAACATCACCTACATCAGCATCCCCTGCCTTTCTGAACCTATGGGGACTTGGGGGGTTTTGAGAGGGCTTTGGGCAGAGAAGGCAAAAAGCAAGGAAGGAACCTTGCTTCCGGTACCGGGAGGCTGTCAGACGGCATCCGAAGAGGGGGGCTCCGTGAATCTCTCCACCCGGCCGGCCGTTCCTTCCTCCCTCTCTCTCCCTTTCCCTGTGATAAGAGATACCTCAAAATGAGGCTGCTACAGAAGTTGGAGCTATGCACAATATTTCTCTCCTCGCAAAAGAATTGCAGTGAAAAATAAAAAGAAACTAAGGAGTACCTGGTGAAGGAAAGGGAAGAAGAAAAATAACTGGTGATAAAAGAAACCCTCAATGGGAAATGGAACCACAAGCCTCCACAAGCTCCTGCTCTCCATGGAAACTCCTTTTAATTGAACGGCAGCCATCAATAACCGGCACCGCCTTAAAAGGCCCTGCCTTCTTTCTGCAAAGCTTGGCAGATGTCAGGGGAAGTACTACAAGGAGTTGGACAACTGTTCTGCATACCTGCTGCGCGGCATGAAAACAGTTCACATTTCATAGCAAATCTTCTATTCACCCCCCCTACACGCACACACACACACACACACACTTGCTACTTGCTTCCAAGCTACATCCTTCTCTCACTTCACATTTTATTGTCTCTCACACACTAACATATTTTATGTTTACCACTGTAGCAGAAAGTTTCCATTACTACCTTCAGGACTAATGCACAGAACATTTGTGTGAAGCAGAAAGTAGAATGTGTATGATTCAGAGTCTAAGACCATTTATGCCCACTATGCCCTCCTCTCATCACTGTTCTTGCTGCCAGTAATGTTGTTCTGACATATAGATGTTGTCCCTTATTCAGTATCAGCAAACTACAGTACACAAACTGCTCTAGATGCCTATGAATGTGTATACATTAACCTTGGCCAGCAGCTCAAAAACTGCTCTAGAATCTCGATTCTCTTAGAAAGTCCCCATAATCACAGCCTCATCATCATCCTGTTCCTATCCTGTCAAGGCAAACTGCCTTTTCAGAAACATTCAGAAGTCAAGAAACTGAATAATGAATAAATATTGGACACTTTGCATTCTGCCTATTTTCAGGATTTCTTGAGCAGCCATAAGAATAGATATTTGGGAGAAAGCTCACCATATCTTAATTCAAGACATTTGAATCAATCACAGTTCCAAACATAATTCTACTGATTTCAATCTCTGCATGCATGTGTATCAATGTGTACCAGATTGCAGACTCAAGCTTTCTGAAAGGTGATAAATTGTCAAGCCTTATAAGATCAGAAATGATGACTGCCATTGACTTTTGCAAGCACCCTTCCAATAAGCAATTTAACCCTGCTCTGGAGGTCTTATCATCTTAAATGCTAAAATACTGGCTCAAGAAAATCCCTTTTAGCAATAATAAATGATCCAATGCTAACAAATCCTTCCCCTCCAGTGTACATGATGTGGACCGCGGTTAAAATGTTGGTTTTCCTCGCTTGTTAACCCTGCTTTCCTTCACAGCTGATTGCTCCTGTAGAAATTGGAATACATCTGAACTCCAGACAGCTGGAAAAATACCAAGATGTCCTGGAGGAACTCCTAACAGAGATGTTCCCAGATGCTCAGAATGGTACAGTAGGAACCTCAAATTCTGCCTCTCCCTTTCCTTGGATGCCCTCTTGGAAGCTAGTGCTGAGATTTCAGAGATGGCTTTTGTATCATCTCTTGCTCAGTATTAAAGCTCCTTAATACAAATATAAATCCTTCTATCAGCAATGATCAAAGCCAACACTAAGCATACCCTTGCCACATTTCCATACCAATCCAGTCCCTCAACAACAATGATTACATCATATTGAATACTCCAGTCTAAGCTGGGGGAAGGGCCGCCTAATTGCAGCGGAGACAGCTTTGCTTCAGGTGGAATAGTGATGTTGCTGAGCATCCCCCTGAGCATCGGAGAATGCATTTTGATTGTTTCTGTCATGTTCAGAGCAAAGTCAAGTGCTAGCCAGTTTGCCTCAATTTCAGATTTCTTGGTCTCAGGGGAAAGCCAGCTTAGTGTACTGGTTAGGAGTGTGGACGTCTAATCTGGCATGCCAGGTTTGATTCTGCACTCCCCCACATACAGCCAGCTGGGTGACCTTGGGCTTGCCAGGGCTCTGATAAAGCTGTTCTGACCGAGCAGTGATATCAGGGCTCTCTCAGCCTCACCCACTTCACAGGGTGTTCTTCTTCTCCTTCTCCTTCTCCTTCTCCTTCTCCTTCTCCTTCTCCTTCTCCTTCTCCTTCTCCTTCTCCTTCTCCTTCTCCTTCTCCTTCTCCTTCTCCTTCTCCTTCTCCTTCTCCTTCTCCTTCTCCTTCTTCTAGTAAACATTTATAATTCCAAGACATTTGCAGACCATGTTTTCTGAATAATCATGATATCATAATAATTTCAATGGGGAAAAGGTACATCTACATAAAATGAAAGGCAGCGAAGCCATCTGGCCCTATTCTAGGACAAGATTTCAAGGGTGTTACTGTTGTCCTCTGGTGCTTTTACTCTAAGCAGAGTTTCTAGGATCATTTAATACAATAGTAACAAGTAAAACAGAATACAAGGGCATGGTTTACAAACCAGCCTGGAGTCAGAGAATCAAAGGACCAGTCCAAAGGTCAGGGGAAGGAAGGTTCAAAGACCAAGGCTTCGAAACCAGGGCAGGATACAAGGTCTTTAGCTGTAAAAGTAAGCACAGGTTAGTCAGGGCTAAGCAACATTACTTCCAGGCTTCATTCAGTATGCTGTAGGTCCTTGCTGCTTTCTATCAGCCACTCAATCCTGATCCTGCAAAGAATCTTCTCGGAAACAACATTGATCACTGATGTGCAATTAGGCAAGCGCTCCATCTTCTCATTAAATTTGTCAAGTGCTCCTTCCTTCTTTTATGCTCTGTTAGTTTAGGAGACCCTGGTGTGGGGATTGAAGGTCAGACCTCTGTGTCCTGTCTTTTGACTCTTGCCAGAATGAGCAACCTGTCCATGACTGGGAAGAGTTCCTGCTTCTTGTTTCTTGGCCCAGCTGCTCAAGTGGGTATTCTACTGGTGCAAGGCCTGACTCCTCCTCCTCCTCCAAGGAAGTGCCAGCTGGCTGACCCATGCCAGTTTTATTCCCATTTTTATTTTGAGTGTAAAGGATGAAGGGAACTTGACAAGAGAAACTCAGATTTACAGGATTGGTTCACAGCACAAAATAACATAGACAAACACATTAACAAAACTGTGAGGAGTGTGTAGAACATACTGTCTCCACATCTCTCCAGAAGGAAGAATTATATTGTATTGGGTCCACATTCAATTTTCTATTAGTGGAACTGAACTTTCCTTCCAACCATTGCCCACTGATCTCAGAATGCTATTTCCTGGAGATTTGGGGATAGAGCCTGAGGAGGATAGAGGGTTTTTTTTGGGGGGGAAGGGGTTGAAGGGGGGGGTTGCTCAGTGAGGATGTAATACATACAGTCCACCTTCTGAAGCTACCATTTTCTCCTGGGAACTAATCTCTGTAGTTCAGAGATCAATTGTAATTCCAGGAGAATTCTAGGAATTACCTGGAGATTGGTGAACCTACCGCTGGGGGATCAGGTTGCTGAGGAATAATGTGAGGGGGATCTGTGTTAGGAAGAGGAGAATTGGTATAACCTTCAAAAAAAGAAGGCTATTGATGGCTTATATGACCATCCCATGTCTTCAAATTTATTTGCTTGTTTATTTACCTGATTTATGCCCCACTTTTCTCCCCAAGGGATGTACAAAGTGCATTACATCATTCTCCTGTTATCCATTTTATGCTCACAAAAACAAGGCACAATGAACTGAGGCCTCCTACATCAAGCAACATCACTCCCTGCTGATCCCAGGCTTGGGCTACTAATACTATGCACAAATATTGCTGCTAATAACTCTTTATAACTACTTATCTTTTCACCTTGAAATGTATGTGCACAAGCTTGAATATATGCACACCCTTCACTGACTGGAGCAAGACCACTGGTTTTCAAGCAATATGTGTGAACAATCAATAGACTAGTCCCAGTGTAGCACTGGATTAATAAAACCTTTTGGGTTTGGGGTATAATGTTCAGATTACCTCTATATCTACCACATATTCAAAGATATGTGCCAAGCTCTTCTAAAAATGTAATTAAAATCTCTCACTTAGTATATCATCATTAGAACTGGCAAAGGCCTAATGAAATAGAATTATAGTCTGTTTAATGCAAGTGGGTAAACTGCAGGATTACAGTGTACCCTCTGAAGGCATAAATGAGATTGGACTTAGTGTAGCGTAATAGCATAGATTTGTTTGATATGAGATCTTATGCAGAATTACTGCGATAATCAAAAACCTTTTTATTATTTAAACCACAGGGTTTTGTGGGGGAGGAAAGACTCTATGTGGGAGACTAGACAATCAAAATTTTAAGACTGCATAACACTGATTCCCAAACATACATTTTTATTGTTTCTTCTCTTTATAGCTAATTGATGTTCCCAGAATCAGAAGAAAAACGTAAGACACTTCCTGAAAATTCACTTAGTGGAACATCTGTCTATAAGGCATTTCAAGAAAAAAAATGCTTACGTGACTTAATAAAGCATGAAACTAAAATATATCACTTGTTTGTTCAAAGTTCATTTGAAAGGATTTAGAATGACAGAAAGATGTCACCATAAATCATTGGGCAGCAGTAGGGAACATTAACTTTCATCCAGAGAATTCTTAGCAAACACAAAGCATTTTAGACACTGCCCTCTTTCCCATTCTCAGAGCCTAATGAAATATTATCTTTATGATGATGATTCATTAGCACCAGCAGCTTTGGACAGAAAGCAAACTGAAGTATATTTGGATGTATATACGTGTGTACAATTGGCAAAGTGTGCAGATACTGACATATATCTAGTGAGTTAGGCTCTAAGAAGTTATGTCATCATAGAAAATTATGAAGGCTGATTGCATATTTTTCCAAACTCCCATAGTACATTGTCAATATTGAATTCATTGTTCTGCTTGACATTTCCCATCCACAACTCTAGTACATTTTAATGAAATCCCATCTTGAATCTCTAAGTACTACTGAGTCTTTTACAGGGAGTCATGACTGGACATAAGCAATTAAAAAAAGAAGAAAAGACAGTCCCAGAATGAAAAAAAAACATCCATTGGAGCTCAAGAATGCTATGAGCGTCAACAAATGAATGTTGGGACCAACAAAGATTTCTTCAAGGTGTGAGCTTTTGAGTGCAAACACTCTTCCTCAGACAAAAAGGGACAAAGATCATGAGTACAAATATATAGAAAAAAAGGTAAATAGGTGGCAAATTAGTATCCAGATTATGCCATATTATGCCATGTGATAATTCTTTGCTAAATCAGCTAATCAATCCTTTTGAGTTCAGTTGTAGTTCAGTTGTAGTGCATTGGAGAAATAAAACTGTCCATGTTAATAATTAATAGCAGACACTTTCCCGGTTGTGAAAAGAAATAATTAAAAGAGACTACAACTGAACTTGTAGTGCTTGTCTCAGTTACAAAACAGGGTAGGTATGCCACTGGGGCTGATCCTGCTTAGCTTCCAAGATCCAACAAGACCTATCCAAGTCAGGGCAATAATAGCTTATGAGGCTGTGATTATTATACAAATTACTGAGTTATTGTATTTGAAAGACTGAAGAATTTCAATGCATCCTAAATAGCAGAGACATCACCCTGCCAACAAAAGTGCATCTAGTCAAGTCTATGGTCTTCCCAGTTGCAATGTATGGCTGTGAAAGTTGGACCATACGGAAGGCCTAGCATCAAAGAATTGAGGCTTTTGAACTCTGGTGCTGGAGAAGACTCTTGCAAGTCCCTTGGACTGCAAGGCGAACAAACCAGTCAGTCTTAGAGGAGATCAGCCCTGCCACTCCTTTGAAGGCCAGATCCTGGAGATGAAACTCAAATACTTTGGCCAACTCATGAGAAGGAAGGACTCCCTGGAGAAGAGCCTAATGCTGGGAGCAATTGAGGGCAAAAGAAGAAGGGGATAACAGAGAATTAGGTGGCTGGATGGAGTCACTGAAGCAGTTGGTGCAAACTTAAATGGACTTTGAGGAATGGTAGAGGACAGGAAGGCCTGAAGGATCATTGTCCATGGGGTTGTGATGGGTAGGACACGACTTCACACCTAACAACAACAACAGACAAAAGGTTGAAAAAGGCTGTTGTATGGAAACAATCTCTATCAACTTAGTCTTATAAATCATATAGATTGTAGTCATCAGTCACAATAGTGGGATGGCGAGTGACATATGAGATAATGAGACACTGGAGTCTCACATTGGAGACCACACTGGTGCAAACCTTTATGCATTTTCACAGCTACACACATCTATAGAAATAGAATGGCCCACTATGAAAACACAAACCACTATAATAATAGCATTACATCATCAGCATAGGTTCTTAGTTAGCTATGCTTTCCTGTGTCCATTTAAATTCTTTCTGTTCTTCCTAGCATAGCTTCCTGCTATTGCATGATGTAGGACTTGCACAATATGTTACACACAAACTGGTGCCATGTTCAGGCTTGTAAATAAATTTTGCTAGGCAGGGACCTGAAATAGGTTTCAATTTTACATTAATTGTTAACCAGTTAAATAGCTGACACTTGACGAGGAACTGCCATTCTCAAGGTGGCACAAATTCTTCACAGCAGCAAGGTTTGAAAGGAGAAGAAACAAACAACACTCCAAGACAAAATGAGATGTGTGACACAGATTCAATTCCAATCCAATTTTGCACCTCTAAGTTAATGTGAATTCTTCTTGTCACTCTGAATCATTGAGAGAGCTAGAGTATTGCTGCCAAAACAACATACATGCCGCTCTAACTGTTTAGCACTTTGGCATAAATATCAGTCCCCAGCCTCTTCTAATAGCAACAAAAAAATCTCTTTGAATCTAATTAATACCTGTGGCTATCAATGGTGAGCACATTTCATATATCAATGCAAATATTCACTGGCATTCTCTTATTTCGTTCTCCATATACTGAGTCCATGTAGACTAATATGTCCAGACCAGGGGTAGTCAAACTGCGGCCCTCCAGATGTCCATGGACTACTATTCCCATGAGAATTGTAGTCCATGGACATCTGGAGGGCTGCAGTTTGGCTACCCCTGCTCCAGACAATTAAAATGCCATTGGTGAAGCTGGAACCAATGTGGAGAATTTCAAAATGTTCTGGCCTGCTTCAAATCAAACACATAATTTCATAGTGCTTTCCTATGTGATCAGCTTTTTAGTGCACTAAGTACACAGTGAGGGATCCAGATATCTTCCCTTGACGATGCTCTACTCTTGCAATGAAATCACATTTTCCTAATGCTCATAATGCAATCCTGGGTCTGTGCTTCAATTGTAATGATAAATGATACAAAGATCATAGCATCATCTACAGTAGCGATCCCCAACTTGTGGGCCGCAGACCACATGTGGTCCTTCGACTAATTGGAGGTGGGCCCCGAAGGACGCCTTCTCCCCCCCCCCCCCGGCCTTTACTTCATCCCCCCCCCCAGCCCTTTACAACACACTTCATTGTTGTTGCGTGTCTGTATCTTATTTTGAAGGGATGTTTAAACATTACCATAGCGATCAGAGAGCGTTAGGGCAGTGGTTGAGAGTAGAGGAGTAAACTTCCCCCCAACGGGCTTCATTAAAAGGCGTTGAGTGGTCCCCGGTGAGTGGTCCCCGGCGTTGAGTGGTCCCCAGTGATAACAAGGTTGGGGACCACTGATCTACAGAATGGTGCCCACAGTTTCACAGGTGATTAGTGAATAACAGAATCATCCTAAGTAATGTTAGACTGTTCTAAATTCACTGAAGTCATTGAGGTTAGAAAGGTATAGCTATGCTTAACATTGTACCGTCATTGACCCAAGTCCCTATCTTCTCATGTGTATGCCACTTTATGATTTGTTGTTACTATGCTTTATTTAAAAAAAAATCAGGAAGGACTGAGTACTTCCCAGATGAAACATCAAAAGTCAGGACACAAAAGAACCAGTAGATGAACCCACAAGAGGTTCAGCCATACTGGACTTAATACTGACCAACAGGCAAAAGTTGGTGGATGAGGTGAAGGAGGTGGGGACCCTAGGGGGAAGTGACCATGTCCTCATAGAATTCCTTTTGAGATGGGGAGCCAAGGAAGCTTGTAGCCAGACGCGGATGTTGGATTTTCGTAGGGCAAACTTTAATAAACTCAGAGACATGATGAGTGTCATACCATGGACGAGAATGCTGGAAGGGAAGGGAGCATGTGAAGGGTGGGCGCTACTCAAACAAGAGCTATTGCATGCTCAATCAATGACTATCCCAGAAAGACGAAAACACTGCAGGAGCTCTAAGAAGCCTTTTTGGATGAACAGAGAACTTCAAGAGGAACTAAGAAAGAAAAGGAAAATGTTCAGGAAATGGAGGGAAGGACAGAGCTCTAAAGAAGAGTACCTACAGGTTACTAGGTACTGTAGATCAATCATCAGAAAGGCCAAAACTGAGAGTGAGCTAGGATTGGCCAGGGAAGCCCATTGTAACAAGAAAAGATTTTTCAGTTATGTGAGGAGCAAACGTAAAGGAGGCAATAGACCCACTGTTGGGTGCGGATGGACAAACACTAACGGAGGATGCAGAGAAAGCAGAAAGGCTTAGTGCCTATTTTACATCTGTTTTTTCCCACAGGTCAAAGTGTTTAGGCACATCTAGAGATGGCTGTAGCCGAAGGATAGTGTCTGGGTGGCAGGTTAACATGGATAGAGAGGTTGTCGAGAGGCATTTAGCTGCACTGGATGAGTTCAAATCCCCTGGTCCGGATGAAATGCACCCGAGAGTGCTCAAAGAACTTTCCAGAGAACTTGCACAGCCCTTGTCCATCATCTTCGGGACCTCTTTAAGGACTGGAGATGTCCCGGAGGACTGGAAGAGAGCAAACGTTATTCTGATCTTCAATAAGGGGAGGAAGGATGACCCAGGAAACTACAGACCAGTGAGTCTGACCTCTGTTGTGGGGAAGATAATGGAGCAGATATTAAAGGGAGCAATCTGCAAATATCTGGAGGACAATTTGGTGATCCAAGGAAGTCAGCGTGGATTTGTCTCCAACAGGTCCTGCCAGACCAACCTGGTTTCCTTTTTTGACCAAGTAACAGGTTTGCTGGATCGGGGAAATTCGGTTGATGTCGTTTACTTGGATTTTAGTAAAGCTTTTGACAAGGTTCCCCATGATGTTCTGATGGATAAGTTGAAGGACTGCAATCTGGATTTTCAGATAGTTAAGTGGATAGGGAATTGGTTAGAGAACCGCACTCAAAGAGTTGTTGTCAATGGTGTTTCATCAGATTGGAGAGAGGTAAGTAGCGGGGTACCTCAGGGCTCGGTGCTCGGCCCGGTACTTTTTAACATATTTATTAATGATCTAGTAAGGGGGTGGAGGGACTACTCATCAAGTTTGCAGATGACACCAAATTGGGAGGACTGGCAAATACTCCGGAAGATAGAGACAGAGTTCAACGAGATCTGAACACAATGGAAAAATGGGCAAATGAGAACAAGATGCAATTTAATAAAGATAAATGTAAAGTTCTGCATCTGGGTCAGAAAAATGAAAAACATGGGATGGGGGATACACTTCTAGGTAACACTGTGTATGAACGAGACCTTGGGGTACTTGTGGATTGTAAACTAAACATGAGCAGGCAGTGTGATGCAGCGGTAAAAAAGGCAAATGCCATTTTGGGCTGTATCAACAGAGGCATCACATCAAAATCACAAGATGTCATAGTCCCATTGTATACGGCACTGGTCAGACCACACCTGGAGTACTGTGTGCAGTTCTGGAGGCCTTACTTCAAGAAGGACGTAGATAAAATTGAAAGGGTACAGAGGAGAGCGACGAAGATGATCTGGGGCCAAGGGACCAAGCCCTATGAAGATAGGTTGAGGGACTTGGGAATGTTAAGCCTGGAGAAAAGGAGGTTGAGAGGGGACATGATAGCCCTCTTTAAGTATTTGAAAGGTTGTCACTTGGAGGAGGGCAGGATGCTGTTTCTGTTGGCTGCAGAGGAGAGGACACACAGTAATGGGTTTAAACTTCAAGTACAACGATATAGGCTAGATATCAGGAAAAAAATTTTCACAGTCAGAGTAGTTCAGCAGTGGAATAGGCTGCCTAAGGAGGTGGTGAGCTCCCCCTCACTGGCAGTCTTCAAGCAAAGGTTGGATGTACACTTTTCTTGGATGCTTAGGGCTGATCCTGCGTTGAGCAGGGGGTTGGACTAGATGGCCTGTATGACCCCTTCCAACTCTATGATTCTATGATTCTATGATTTTATGAAGAGCCTCTTGTGGCGCAGAGTGGTAAGGCAGTCGTCTGAAAGCTTTGCCCATAAGGCTGGGAGTTCAATCCCAGCAGCCGGCTCAAGGTTGACTCAGCCTTCCATCCTTCCGAGGTCGGTAAAATGAGTACCCAGCTTGCTGGGGGGTAAACGGTCATGACTGGGGAAGGCACTGGCAAACCACCCCGTATTGAGTCTGTCATGAAAACGCTAGAGGGCGTCACCCCAAGGGTCAGACATGACTCGGTGCTTGCACTGGGGATACCTTTCCCTTTACCTTTATGATTTTATGATTCAGTAAGAAAAGAAGTACTCATCAATGCTAAATGGCTTATTGGTGCGTTTTTAATGTTTTGGTTGGCACAAGGAGAGCACACAACAGACACCCATTGGCTTCATTATCACTCTATACCATGTAACCCGTAGAACTAATATTATCCATAGAGCAAGAGTCAAGACAGAACCCAGGGCCCACTCTTGGGCCCAT
This sequence comes from Paroedura picta, assembly GCF_049243985.1. NCBI lineage: Eukaryota > Metazoa > Chordata > Lepidosauria > Squamata > Gekkonidae > Paroedura > Paroedura picta. The sequence continues at coordinate 95,155,751 of NC_135372.1, read as the reverse complement.
CAAGTCAAGCACAGTGTGGATGAGTTTGTGAGGTGGTTGAGGCTGTATTAGTAATGGATTAACACCTCCACAATTGCTCAATTTTTGGTCAGCACCCCTGTCAAACCGTATAAATGTTACTTGAGCACTTTTGATTGTTCAGTGGGATGACCACAAAATGCAAGCATTTGCGCACAAAAAGCAGTTCAGATAATGGATACTGCCTGATGCATAGACACAAATATACTCAAAATACTGTTCACTTTAAATTATAATCAAATCATCTAAGAAAAAATATAAGAAAATGTTCATTGGAAGCTGGATAAATGTATTTGTAAGGACTGCAGCATAACCTATTTCAGTTTCAAAATCCTGGTTGGAATACCTATTTGACCAAGATTTAGCCTCAGGGACACCTGGTTGGCCGTTGTTTACAAAAGCACACTGAATCAGATAGACACAACACAAGCAGTGGTCCCCAACCTTTTTATCACTTGACAATATTACTGAGGCCCGGGATGGGGAGGAAGTCTTTTGCTGAGGGACGTCACCACCGCCGCCTGAGCCCCTGCTCCACTTGCTTTCCCGCTGGTGCCCCTGACTTCCTGCCACCCACTGGGGAGCGCTCCCAGCAGCAGCTGCACAGTGCCACACCAAGAGGGAGCCCCAGCCATGGTAGCCGCTGGAAAGCACCAAAGGTGAGCCGGTGGCACAGTGGCAGGGCAGCCCCTGAGGCAGCAGCTGGGGAGGAGGAGGACGAGGAGGAGCCGCATCCTGGTATCGACCTGGTATCCCCGGAGTGGGGGTTGGGGACAGCTGCAGTAGAGCGCCACCTATGTTCTTATATTCACTGTATGATCTTAGGCAGGGCAGAGTCTGCACTTAGTTTGTTTATTCCATTGTCAATCCTGTTGAATTCAGATCGCTTTGAACTCGGGTCTTCCTCTCCCCCCCCCCATTGAAAGAGGAAAGTCTTCTGCACCTGGTTAGGGTAGTTCAGAAGGGGGGGGGGGAGACAAGCCTCTTTCTTTCTTTTCTTGAAGGGTGGGGAGAAGAGCCAAGTAGGGAGCCTCTTTCTTTTCTTGGAGGGGGGTGGGAGGATCGAAAAGGCAGAGAAGGGAGAAAAAATCCAGGAGAGACAGAAGTTGAGAGAAATTAGGGGCTTCTCCTTCAAGGCAAGCTTGTCACATGACCAGGTGTGGCCTATCAGAGGTTCTCTTGCTTTCCCAATCTGGATTTGAAAAATATTGAGCGTTAAAGGCACTCTAAGATATCACACAATAAAGGTAGGGTCACTCCGGATCAATCCTTCTTGCTGCAGAAGGAAAATTTAAATTGCCCCAAATCCAAACAGAAATGTCATTCTGTGTAGAGGGCAGGGACTGAATCGACCTGGGATTGGAATAAAAACTCCGTGCAGTTTACACCCAGGTCTCTGTATCTTGGCCTAACCTGCTAGAGAAAACAGTCTGCCAATTATATAATATTATAGATTTTAGAAGTGAAACATTAAAATACACATAAAATAATCCACCAATAATGCGATCCTAAATGCAATCCTAAATAAAGTTACGCCCTTTTACGCCCCTTGGACCTAAAAAAGGTTTAGCTCTGTTTAGGATTCCACAGTTAGAAATGTAGGCATTCTAAACCAAACAAAGACCCTCATTTTGATAGCAGAATTGCCCACCAATAGAAATCTGAAACTGCTGCATAAAAGAGATCTTTTCTGCAATCATTTTGTCTTTCCCAGGACTAGCCTGGTTTGATTTTCTCTTTAAGTAACCATCACTTTTTTTCCATTTCTGGGTATAAACACACAATTATTCTTCCTTTCTCATTAAGCCCTGGCATTTACCTGACTCTGATGCATTTCTCTGTAACGAGCCAGAGCAGAAAATTAACTGCAGTCCACACCCACATGCAGAACAGCCCATCTTGCTGTTCAGAAACATTGTCCCCCCTGTTCTCTCCCCTTTCTTTTCCTATTGTCAATGTTCAAGGATCCCCCCCCCATCAGCCCCAATCACATTGTTCCCCAGCAGCAGCAGTTAACCCAGTTTATTCTAGGACAGAAACCTCTGTTAACACAAGAAATTCATGGGAAGCTGCAAACAAACCTCTAAAGAAATATATCACAATTTTTCCCCAGCTGAATTGGGGGAAGCACCACTAAAGCACACACCATGTGATCAGTGACAGACACAGAGATAATCAGACAAATCAGAATGCCCACTCCTTGCAAGTTTTAAAAATGTCTGCATTGCTGCTTCTCCCCAGCCTCTTCTAGCTGATGCCAGTCCCCAGGTCGCATGTGGGGTTCCCCTGTAATTATAGCTCATCTCCAGGTGGCAGAGAAAATGGCCACTTTGAAGGATGAACTCCATAGCATTATACTCCAAAGAGGTCTCTCCATACCCCAAATCGCACCCACTCCTAGCTCCACACCCAAAGCCTCCAGGTATTTCCCAACCTAGAGCTGGCAACTCTAAAACACTCATTTATGCAGCTTACAACTTCTAAACACCAAGATTAATAAAACAAGTATTTTCAAGTTGTTTTTTAAAGAAAGCTGTCCACTATTAAAGACAGTGATCTGTTCACTCAATAACACTCAACAATTTCTTATTTAGTTTATATTTGATGAAATGAAATATGTATTACCCACTTTTCTCCCTTGTGGAACTCCATATAAACAATTATTTAAACATACAATAAAACAATATAAACAATGAGAAAAAATATAACAAGACACAATTTATGCTGCTATGGGAAATGGCTGGTACTGGAGCAGCAAAATGAAACACAGAATGATGAAAATGCATACCTGGATGCACCTTGAAAGACAAAGAAATATTGCTAGGCTATTTTGTTTATCAAAGATAGGGTTGGCAGCTCTGGGTTAGGAAATACCTGGAGATTTTGGAAGTGGAGCTGGGAGTGGGCAGGGTTTGGGGTGAGGAGGGACCTCAGTGGTATCTTTCCAACTTCATATTTCGGTAAGGGGTAAGTGATTGGCCCCTGACTGGCCCCTTACCAGGACAGACAGCAGTTATAGCCAATTGGGTGAGGGCACAATCTAGGCCCTCACTAGGACAGGCCAGAAAGGCTTCTAAGCTCTCAACAGGACAGGCTTCTAGGCCCTCACCAGGACAGGCCAGAAAGCGATGGGGAAGCAGCAGGACACTGTGAAGGAGGCCTTCCCCTCGGGCCTAGAAGCACACCCGTGGCCTCGAAAAGGCCAGAGGGGAAGGCCGTGCCACTGCCGGGGGGAGAGGGGAAACAGGCCTTCCCCCCGGGCCCAGAAACACCGCACTCAGGTGCAGTGCCGCCTCTATGTGTCTGCTGCGCAGCCACGGTGTGTGTGTGGGGGGGGGCTTTGAATCTAGTATATATAGAGAGAGTGTAAAGTGACCAGAATTAAGGGAACCTAAGGTGGGATGCGCCGCCGCCGCCGGGCCCCTACGACTGGGCTCAAGAAAGGCGGTGGTGGCAGTGGAAGTGGTGGCAGCAGAGGCAGTGGCAGCAGGCCCCCCTCCCTCCCCGACTGACCTCAAGAAGGGTGGTGGCAGCAGCGGCAGCCTGGGAAGAGCCCGGTGGGTAGATCCATGGAGGCAGGAAGGCGCGAGCAGGCGGCAGCAGAGCGGCGGGCTTCGGCGGGAATGGCGGTACCGTGCAAGCCCCTCCCCGGTGCCCGGGCGCCTGCATGGGGGCCTCCTGAGCCCGGCCTGCCTGCTGGGCTGCCGTGCAGCACGCAGAAAAAGAAAAAAATTAAAAAAATTGGTGAACACCGCGGGACATCTGGAAAACATGGCAGGACACGGGGCAAATGCCCCCAAATGCGGGACTGTCCTGCCAAAGGTCTGGCCACATTAATATAGTGCTATGGAGTCCACCCTCCAAAGCAGCTGTTTTCTCCAAGGGAACCTCTTGGAGATGAGTTGTAAAACCAGAAGATCCTCAGGGAGATTAGGGGGATTAGGATTCCCCCAATCAAAGATCTGACTGCTGAACCCAGATTAATTTGAGCAATCTGGGGGTTGTGTTTATTAAAATTGAGTTGAGGATCTCAGGTTATGCTCCTAAGAACACTTCTGACTACAACAGATGAGGCTTACACCTGCCAGGTATAGAAAAGGAGACACTCTAATTCTATGTTGATGTCAAATATTGCTCAATATTATTAAATGTCATTTGTGCATTAAATAACATAGTGATTTGGCCAAGCACCCTCAAGCTTCCACCTCGGACCAGAAGCTTCATTTGCGGGCTCATTTGTAGCTGCTAAATGGATTAAGAAATTGCAGTACAGTTTGCAGCTGCCTCCTTTAATAAAGAAAGAAAGTCAAGCATGGCTTGATCTGGGGCCTTAAATTGGAGTAAGCGATGAGAGCAAAGTGCTTTGAAAGGAGGGCACCGGGAGACAGAATTGGCGCAACCAACGTTTCCCCCGGCATTTAACGCATTCATTAAAATCAAAGGCACAATCACTGGTGGAAATTGCACAAAAATGCATCTTCTCATCAGCTGACACAACCCTATAAAGGGTCTGTGCCCCCCCCTTTACAAATCAACCCAGCAGAACCCAGGAATTTCTCACACTTCAAAGGTCTCCCACGCATCTTAAAAGGGAATGTAAACTGCATAAATGAGCAGAGGAGGATTTCTCTGCTGATAGAACCAACCACACAAGGCTTTTATGTATGAGCAGCCTAGCAGTACCCTGTCATCAGATGCTCTTAGTTGCTCTGATGATTCAAAGGGGGTGCTAGAGAACGCTAAATAATACATACACCACACACCATTCCTTTCCCCTTGAGCAGCAGTTGTAATGATTACAATTTTCATAACTTGGAAGAATGGACAGAGGGTGTTAAAAATGGATAAGTACAGAGGAGTATGTGAAAAGGACACTGTGCCCTACCAGCAAGCCTATTCATTTATTTCATTTATTTATTATACGGCATGTGTATAATATAGACAGGAGATCCTAAAACTGCCAGGCAGGAGACATTCAGAGGTGGTTTGCCATTGCCTGTCCCTGCATCACAACCCTGGTATTCCTTGGAGGTTGCCCTGCCAAGTGCTAGCCAGGGCCAACTCTGCCTCCAAGATCTGATGGGATCAGGCTTGCCTGGACTATCCAGGTTGGGACAAGCAGCCTCTGAAACAGACACGGTGCTTTCTAAGAGAAGGTTTTTGTTCTGTGCATGTTGAGTGCTACATTTTTAAGGTGATTTGATTATTTTTACTAAGCAATAACAATGAATAATCTCATGCTGCCAAAGCTTGACTTCTAATGGATGGGAGAAGCACATGGAATAGTTCTAGAGAGGTGACAAGTGTTAGACGAGGCAAGATCTGCAGTATGCATGATTCAACAGCATGTAGGAAGAATATCCTACCAGGGGTTTTGGTGGAGCTGTGTAGTTAGCATATTTAGATGCAGAACTTCCTGGTATTTGCAAATATCCTTCTGTGTCCTGATTGGCTGAAGTGAAGACTTTCTGCTCTTTGAGCACACTTCCTCCCTGTTTGCCTTTCAGATGAAGAACAGTCATTTAGACTGCTAGAACTCTATCTCTAAAATTGTTTCAATTTTCAGGGGATTTTTGCACCCATTAAAAATAGTGAAATGCTTACCTTTCATTGTCATTTTTTTCCAGCCCCTCCATATGACGTCGCCAAAATGCAGTGTCTGGGCAGTAAATGGCTGGCTACATTCTCCATTTTAAAGCGCTAGTTGGTGAATCCAAAAGTGGATTCACCAGCCTATGTAACACTACCTTAAAGAGAGCAACCAGCGGGCAACCAGTGGAGGGAAGTTATGGAGACTAAAACACATGAATGGCACCTGCCTCATCCTGCCCTCTCTCCCGCCACTCTCTCCCGGGGACAGGAACGTCTTTTTTTCAATGTCTGAAATCCTGGAGCAATGAATAGGCAGACAAGCGTGCAGGCAATGCCAGATTTATTTTCCAAACGTTGTAGCACAAAGCATGCCTCTCTAAACTTGCCCCCCCCCCAAAAAAAATCAGGAACAAGATTAATTTTTAAAATTTACAAGACTCATGATTCAAGAAGGGGGAGCATTCAAAAAGCACTATGCATCTATGAATAGGTGCACAGGCATAGCAATGGAGAAGTACACATTTAAAAAAATAGGTGGGCATCGCAGGACCTTTAAAGCATGAAAAAGGGGGATTGGCTACCTTGCTTGATTGACAGGTGGAAGAGAGTTGCATATAAACCATGTTGCTCTCTTCTTCCATTTCAAGCAGGCAATGTAGATGGTGAGAAGTGCAAAAAGGCAGCAGAGAAGAGCAAGACAGGGAAAAGGTTAAGGAGGGGACAGGAGGCACAGTTATATTTAGCGTTACACTGTTCAGCTGGCGTAACACTATTTTTACAGATGTGCAGAAATGACCTCAATGATTGTTGGTTGGTTGTTTATGAGATTTTTAGGCTGCCCCTCTCCAAGATGATCTGTCCGGCTGTCCGAGTTGGAATCAGGGTGCAATCAGGGTGCAGCCTTGACACAGAGAGAGACACATCGAGCCCTGCCAAACCGAACATGAGCCCTCAATCCCTCCTATCGCTCCTGCTGTGAGGGAGGCAGAGAGAGACACACGGAGAGCTGCCCCAAGCTGCTGACAGAGACACAGGGAGAGCCGCCCCTGCTGGAGGGAGAGAGAGAGACAGAGAGAGCTGACCCAAACTGTACATCAGCCGTGCTTCCCTCCTAAGAACAAGCCCTAATTACCTGCTATGCCTTCTGCTGCGAGGCACACCGAGACATGCAGCGAGAGGGAGTGAGAGTCACAGAGAGAGAGATCTGCATCTCCTGGTGTCCCCTGTGTCCTAGCATCCATTTCATTCCTGCTTGCAATGGGCTTTCTTGCTAGTCAACATATAAAAACTAGCTAATACGAAACATCTAAAACAACTATATACTAAAACAACATTTTAACATTACTGTGATTACTCCGTCTCAAACACAACATAACAACATCAACCAAACCAGAAATACCGAGGCTGATGACACATAGCCTGGCTCAAGATGGGAGCTCTCAATCTGGGCGAAATCCCAGGTGTGGGGCAGACAAGGGTCCCAATATCGATGTTAGAGGTGTGATCCTGGGCTCAACCAAAAGCTTGGTGGAAGAGTTCAATTTTGCAGAACCTCCAGTACTTTATTCTTTAAGTAGCCAGTGTTTTGTTCCTCCAGGTGGCATCTGGAGATCTCCTGCTATTAGAATTGATTTCCAGACAACCAAGATCAGTTCCACCCCCCCAAAAAAAACCCTTGCCCACAAACCCTGCCCTCCCTAAACTCAACCCCCTAAATCTCCAGGTGTTTCCCAACTCAAAGCTGTCAACTCTACCTGTGGTGCATAGGGAAAGAGCAGTTATGTCTTCTCCCGTACCATTGTCTCAACCTGAAACAGCCCTGGGTGTGCCATTTGTCCCATTGGCAGCTCCATGTGAATTGTGATTGGGTAAGCTAGGCTTCCTCAGGGGGGCAACCATCAGGTCAGAAAAATACATGAGGGGGTCATACAAGTTGCTGTCCTTGCTAGGTTTACAAACTCCAGGTGGGGCCTGGAGATCTTCTGGAATTGCAACTGATCTTCACACTACCGATCCCAGTTCCTCTGGAGGAAATGGCTTTGGTAGGTGGAAACTATAATGAGGTATCTATTACATTACTCCTGAACTACTTCCCCTCCCCCACCACCTGCCTTGGGTCAAGGGGTCCTGACATGATGGTATCCGCCACTGCTGTTTGTTAGGGCTTGGGGTAACAGTGATTATGTAAAGCTTTAATCATGTACTTTATTAGCAAACATAGAGGAGCACTTATGACTCCCAGCAGGCACAGACACCAACAAGATTTTTATGGCATGAGCTTTTGAAAGTTGCAGCTCTATCCATTGGTCTGTAAAGTGTTCTACTGCAGAAGAACATGACTATCCTCTAAAGGAGGCAGAGAATGCATTTTTTCCTGTAGCATCCCTTAAATTATTTCATTAGAAGCCTATAGACAGACATCACTAGTGACAAGCTTCTTTAACAAACCAGATTCTTCAAAAACTAATCAAGTTACCGCCCCTGGAGTGGTAGAAGTGTACCACCGTGTTATACACCATCATAATTATGCAAGTCAAGACTGCACAAATAAACTGCTGCCAAGAATGTTGCCTGATCCTGGCATTGCAAAAACAATGTCTTGTAGATGGACAAAAGCCACCAGCCTCACAAAGTACATTTTGGCACCAAAATCCATAGAATTAATACTGGAGGACTTAGAAACTGTACACTTTTTCTTAGTACGATGAGATGTATCCAACATGAGAAACAGGAAATTCTTTCCTGTGATCATTCATTACTTTTCTGTTAACAGGGGGAATTAAAGGAGGACTGCTTGACTTCTACAATGACAAGGAGACCAGTGAAGCAATTGCAACACAATGGTCTCAGTTTGGACAGAGCGTCATCTTATGTTGCTGACACTGCAGCAGTGAATTTTGGGAAACACAAGTCAGTGTTTCAAATACTTCAGCAGCTTAACAAGAGATTGATAGGTGTGGGCTGCAAATGCCATGTACTTCACAAATGGACCCTGAGTTTTAATGTAGGGGAAGAGGGGGGGGGAGAGGACCCTGAGTTTTAATGCAGAAGTCTTTGTCATAAATATATACAGCAAGCTATCATGCTCAGCCAAAAGTGCAGATTCCCTGAGATCCTGCTTTGGTTGTCATTTATGCCAGTTGTTGAATGGGTTCTTCAGTGCTGGCCTGCACTGAGGGTATACTTCCTGTTCTGGATTGAATCCTTCCCACACAACAGGAAGTATACCCTCAGTGCAGGCCAGCACTGAAGAATCAGAGTCATCTCTTCCTCAGTGTTATACGTAATCCCTATACAAATTGAGGGCATTGTTCAATCCCAATGTGAAAAAACTGGAAAGTGCCAAGAACTCCACAAAATCTTGGATGACCTTTGTAAAAACCTTAAGAAGCAAAGCAGAAACAGTTCTATGAAGATCTCCTATGGTCATTCTGATCAGGATCTCTACATCTCAAAGGGCAAAATTCCAAACAGAGGGAGACCAGACATTCTCTAGATGCATTGATTACCCCGAGAGATGGTATAATTTTGATATATCAATTTTCAAAGATATGGCAGTGCTCTCACTTGACAGTCCTATGATGTGGAATCCATTAGACAGTCTTGTTAAAGCCCTTAATTTTGGCCCTGATATAATAGACATTAACAAACTGTTCGATGACTTCTGCATTGTGTCAGAATGCCAAAAAGAGATTTTCTCACAGGAAGAGAAGATAGACCAGAGATGGATAAAGATGATCAGGTACATTCCAGACAGCGGTGTCAGCCATCTGCTGAAGCTGGTCTCTTTTGCATTGTCTATCCCTTTACCCAACGCCTACTGTGAGGTAGTCTTCAGCGGAGTGATGCAGCTCTGGAGCAAGGAAACAAACCAGCTGAGTTATAGCATTGTCAAAGCAGAACTTCACATGAAACTGAATTGCAGGATGCACTGAGAAAAATTCTGTGAGTTTATAAAGTTAAGACCAGAGTTGCTGAAAGCAATAAGAAGCCAAGGTAAATATTGTTTTCCTTCCCAGAAGCAGAAAACAGTGTCACTATGACAGTTTCTCTTGTTTTGTTCACTTGTCATGTGTTGTTTGCTTGTTTTTTTCTGTTAAATGTTTTTAAAAAGTACTTTATCTTAAAGCTTTCTGTTATTTTGTACTGTAAAGAGACTTAGGTCTAAAAGTAACATGGAGGAGGAAAGGTGGGTTTAGAGGAGTGGGGGAAAGGTGGGAATGAGAAGTGATATAACACAGTGTATTTAACTTTGAATTTTGAAATAAGAAGTGACTTCAGAGGAAGAGGTGGGTTTGTGAGAGTGCCCTGAAAGTGACATCACAGAAGGGATGGGATTTTGTGTGGTGTGCTGGAAGTGATGTCATCAGAAAGGGTGGAGCTTGGGAAGTGCCATCACTTGATCATTGACCTGGAAATGACATTATCTACCCTTGTATGGATAAAACACTGCATGAAGGCTTTTGTGCAATTTGTGCTTGCATGTGTGTGTGGCATGTATACACATAAATGTACGTGTGTGTATGTGTATACAGGTGCGTATATATGGACAGGATGGTGTCACACAATGATACTTAATGATCCCACACATATACTTCCCCACTGTGGCGGCATGACGCTTTTTGTGGATCAAATTGGGAAATGTTTTGTTTTTTTGTTTTTGTCAATTATTATTCCAAATATAAACCAACATAGTGACCAAATAGTTCTTTTGCTAACTAGAATTTACAGGTCAGAAAAATAACAAATAGCACAAATTATTTATAATTATTATAACATATTATAAAAGTCAAAAAAGGAAGTGCAGATAGATTGTTTAAAATTGTGTGCTTTATACATTCTGATGACATAAAATGTTATAATCTGATAATCTGTGTTTTACAGTTCAGACCACAACCAGTAACGCATAGCTCACAGCTTAGGGGTTTAACAAAGAACGAGACTGTACCACCTCCTTTAATCAAATAGTTATTACCCGCATCCATAATTGTCAGCCACTACAAAAATTTAAATTTACAGATATAGAATAAAGCATAAAACTCATAAATAAATGCAAATAAAAATCTGACAGTTAAAACTAAGTTTCCCAACTGGGGAAAATGTAAATAAATTCAAAACTGTTTTTTAAAAAAACCTTCAAAGCATAATTTCTCACAGCTCAGGCATGTTCACGGAATACAAATGCTTTTAAAAAGATGCTTAAATCTTGTCATTTATCAAAGCTCCAAATATATAAATTTATAATAACTAAATCATTTATATGATTGGCTGAAGGTATATCGGGGGGGAAGCATTATGTCGATTGTTACTGCTAATTGTTTGTGCCTCTTTAGATTCAACAGAATGGTAGCTATACGTATCACAGAATGCCATGGACAGAGAGCCAGCTTGGTGTAGTGGTTAGGAGCACAGACTTCTAATCTGGTAAAACGGGTTTGATTCCCCACTCCTCCCCCACATTCAGCCAATTGGGTGACTTTGGGCTTGCTACAGCACTGATAAAGCTGCTCTGACCAAACAGTAATATCAGAGTTCTCTCAGCCTCACTTACCTCACAGGGTGTCTGTTGTGGGGAGAGGAATGGGAAGGCGACTGTTAAGCCGCTTTAAGACTATTTCAGGTAGAGAAAAGCAGCATATGAGAACAACCTCCTCCTCCTCCTCCTCCTCTTCTTCTTCTTACCCACTGGGCTTCCAGTCTAGTAGCCCAGCAAACGACTTGGTATTTCTCAGCACAAAGACAGGACACTCACTTGGGGGGAGGACAATGTTCCAGCCTGGACAGAGTCTGCATTTACTTTGTTTATTCCATTGTCAATCCTGTTGAATTCAGATCGCTTTGAACTTGAGTCTTCCTCTCCCCTCCCCCCCCCCATTGAAACAGGAAAGTCTTCTGCATGTGGTTAGGAAGGCTCAGAAGAGGGGGGGGGAGCCAAATGGAGACTCTTTCTCTGTTTTCTTGAAGGGGGAAAGGATCCAAGAAGTCAGAGGAGGGAGGAAAAAATCCTTTCTTTTCTTGAAGGGGGTGGGGGGTGTAAGAGGATTGAAGAAGGCAGTAAAAAAAAATCCAAGACCAACAGAAGTTGAGAGAAATTAGAGGCTTCTCCTTTAAGTCAGGCTTATCACATGACCACCTGTGGCCAATCATAGGTTCCCTACCACGGAGGAGAGCCCAGATTCAAAACAATGTGATTTTAAAATATATTGAGGCTTAAAAGCACTCTAAGATATCGCACAATAAAGGTAGGGTCACTCAGGATCAATCCTTCTTGCTGCAGAAGAAAAATTTAAATCGCCCCAAATCCAAACAGAAATCACATTCTGTGTAGAGAGCAGGGACTGAATCGACCTGGGGTTGGAATAAAAGCTCTGTGCAGTTTACACCCTGCACGAAAATAAGGACCAGGAGGCTATTTGTATTACTGCGCCAAAAAGAACCTTTTTAACACACCAGCACTACATATAGGCTTGTGGGTGGTTCTGACAGGAAACAAGTATCAGCCATGCATTAAGATCAAAAGGGGCAAAGCCCCTTGGCTGTTGCCTAAGCCATTGTTTCGCTGCAATATTTAGGAGGAATTGTAGCTCAGCGGTAGAGCATCTGCTTGGTATACAGAAGGTTCCAGGTTCATCTGCCAGTCTGTCTGCCCAGTGGCATGATGTCACTTCTGGATAAATCCCTAAGTGACACCACAGTTTTCTAGGAATCAAGGGATCACCAGAAACCACAGAGAGACACTAGAGAAACATTTGCCTGAAACACTGGAGAAACACTGTAAGCAATCTTGACCTTGAAGACCAATGGTCTGACTGAGTCTAAGGCAGCTCCAAATGCAGTTTAGAGGTAGTCATACCAAATAGAAAGTTGGTCGTCCCCCCCCCCCCCAATCTCCCACAGACCTGATTAAACTTTGATACATTGTGCTGGGCCAACAAATATAGGACTTAGACTGGAGCATCAAATGAGACATCATTGCAATGTCACAATGCATAATGTCACAATCCAGCCTCTAATTTTATTTTATTTTAATTTTATTATCTGTATAGGAACAACAGCCACAGGCATATCTCACCCGACCCAGAACAGTGGCACTATACAAAACTGGTACACGGACCAGAAATGGAAATGAGCTCTGCTGGGGCAGATGGGAGACAAACCAGTTAAAAACCATTCTAAGGGTGTTCTGGTCCCCTACACTACTTGCTATATCAGTACATCCCAATTCGGAGGCCTGATTTGTAGTAAGCATCTACAACAGTATTGCACCTAAAAAAAGCAGACAGGACATGCACCATCAGTGCTTCATATGTACAGCTAGCTATGTCAATACAAGCCTGTTGCCACAAAGCCCAGAATGAAAGCTTGTGCTTATTTAGGAAGCCGCTAGCCTTGGCAGAAATGCAATGAGTCTTGTGGGCTCTCCCACAAGACTCGTTTGCTAGTAAATGGTGCTAGGGCAAGCTGGTTGGACCAAGAGTCTGATTCAGTACGAGGCAGCTTAATGTGTTCATGTGAGGTCTTTGTGATAACAGGAACTAGTACAAACAACTGGCAGCAACTAATGCAGTTGAGCAACTGTCTATATGCAAGAATAGTCATACTGCTAGACTTCTGCTATAAGATCTACTTGTCCTTAGAGGTTCAATTTTACCACATTACCACTTTGGTAAAAATAAAATTGCAAAGAGAGTCAAAGTTGAAAGCATCATAAAGGTAAAGGAAACCAGGTAAAGGAAACAAGAAACCACTCTTTAAAGTCTCAAAGGTAGACGCCATGGAGAAGTAAACAAAACACACAAACCCAACAAAAATATTGCACCATCTGGCCAGACACACACAACCTGCTGAGTAAAATCTGGATGAAGACACCACTCCTGACTCAGTCAAAAGGGGGTAGTCTAGGAGTGGCAGAACAAGAACTAGCTGCAGCTTGCCTTAGCGACAACTTACACTTTTATGGGCACTACTACTTCTCATGTTCATTGCCCTTTTGGTGATTCAGGAGACTATTGACGTTCAGACACCCCTCCACCCACACAAAGAGCATAAGAACTCAATGAGACCCCTAGGTGCATTTAAACATCCTTTATATTATAGGCATTATGCAGGAGCATTAGTCACTATTTCTGCATTATCTTTAATTAAATTCAAATATTAAGCAGCAATATTTCAGCTGTTTTCATTTATTTTTTATATAGAGCAGCGGGAAAAGCAATTACTCTACATCTCTGATGTGCTAAATTTAATTTTCAAATCACAGTCCTTTTTTCCCCTTTAATTATGAACATCAGCCTTCCTTTCTCCCTGTAACTCCCAGCCAGTTCCTGTTCCTTTTAACTTCAGAGGTAGATGATCACATTTTTTGGCAGGAAATTAAAGGGGGAGGGGGAATCAGGAGGATGTTTGGCTCAAAATCCCATCTAGAGATGGTTAGGAGATTTGTAACTGACAATGCAGTCAAACAACATATCCATTTCCTTCTCAGTAAATGCCTCTGATAGTCATGCTGAAATGTATCTTCTGCCTTAAATCCTCGAATTTTTCCACTGCAGATTTTGAGGTTGAAACCTGGTGAATAGTTGATATTTGATCATGCTGGTATTTGACGTTCTGTATATGATATGTACAGGAAGGCCTGGAGGATCATTGTCCATGGGGTCGCTATGGGTCAGAGACGACTTCACACAACAACAATATGATATATAATATCTGACACTGAAATGTGCTCAAAATAATTTTCTTTCTATTATTATCTGGGAACTTTTTCTCTCTATGAATTTTATGGTCCAATACCTCATGGACTTTGAGCTAAAAACTCTCTAAATATTTTTGCCAGAGGTCCTGTAAGTTGTAGAATTAAAGGCTAATATCTATAACCTGCTGTGTTCTTCCAACAGGCATCTCTTGGATTATAACCCAGAGTCGGGAGCCGAGACTTACCCGGAGCTCCGGTTGCTGCCGCGGAGGAGCGAGCCCGGCAGGAAGAGAAGGCGCGTCTTGGCTGACGCGCCTTCGGATAGCCCGGGGGTGGGGCCGCAGAGGCGTGGCACGCCTCTCGGGTGGGGGGAGGAATGGGCGTCTCCGACGCCTATTTAAGAGGCCAGGCATGCATGCTCGGCCTCTTTCCACTGGCAGCGCAGCGCGGGGAAGCTTCTTCCTCTGTGCTGCTCGAAACTCGAGGCAGGCTTCAAAGGCCAAAGTGTGTGGGTGCGCTCTGGCAGTTAGGGACCTCCTTAATCCGCCACAGGTCAGCAGTAAAAGTCTATACATATAATCTTTGTATGTATAAACACAGAATCAATTAAAAATAATTAATTAATTAAAAAAACATATTAAAAAAACTAGACACTTGATCAGAAGGGGGGGAAATCGGGTTAATTGATTTGGGATAATCAGGGTGTGTGGCGGATTAGGAAGGGGAGGAAAGAGGGGAGCACTTGGTGCTTCTAATTATTGAATAATGGTCCCACGGAAGCAGCAGGCTAAACAATTGGTGCAGGGTGTGGGCGGTGATGCCATGCTGCGGGCTCTTGCGAGTGCCTTGGCTGAAGGGAGGCAGACAGCAGGTCTTGGCTCCAGAACTACCTCCAGGGCCCAAAGAAAGGCAAAGGTCTCTGGGGCAGATAGAGAGCCAGCACTAGCCAGCGAGGTAGTGGAGACTGCCAGTATGCCGGTACTTAGCCGCCCGCCCCAGAGAGCTGCTGCAGCGAGGGCGCTTCAAAGATCAATGGGGACGGGTAGGAGTCAGCAGGATGACCAACCCAGTGGACAGGGCAGGCCTACCTCTGGGGCTTTGGAGCTCTCAGCGGTCACTGAAGTCCGCGGAGCACGACGCCCAGCCACAGCAAGAACAGCCGAGAACCGCATTGCAGCAGCCAACGGACAGGGTAATCAGGCCAGCCCCCAACACCGTGGCCGTAACCGAACCCGTCAGGCCATGTCTGGGGCAGGAGGACGCCGCCCAGCTCAGTCTAGGTCAGCGGGCGTAAGTGAGCTGCCAAGGGCATTGAATTCGGCCCAAAGCCAACAAGGCAGGGTTAGGGGTTCGAGATCACGCTCCAATCGAGGTAGAGTTACTTCTAGTCCTCAAGCCCAAACAGGTAGGCAACGGAAGCGGGGAACAACTGCGGTTAACAGGAGGGTTGGGGCTAACCTCAACATAGGACATGTTGATGGGGGGGATTCAGCCTTATTTTGGCAGGGCTATTCCCAAGCTATTGCACAGCTGACAGGGGCTGCTACAGGTCAAGCCACGATACAAGACGCCAGTGAGGGGAGTACTCCTAGTGAATCTGCGTCAAGTGATGAATGCAATGATGATGGTTCCAGTGCACATATTAGGCCAAAGAAGAAACGCTGGGCGTGTCATCATAGGAGAACATGCATCTCACACTGCGATCACATGTCTGGTGAGTCAACTTCGGATGAGGATGGAGGGGACGACCAAGGGGAGAGGGAGTATTGGTTGGAGGGTTCCTTTATCCCTGGCCTTCCTCCTTGGCTCTACCGTCGCCGGATGGAGGCGAAGCAGAGATTGGATGAGGGTGACATTACCGGGGAAGCGTTCGACCCGCCAGGTCAATACAAGGATGGCGACGCTCCACCGGGTTTACATATGACAAGCAAGGTACATAATAAAATTCTGGACGGATATATTTGTGGATATATTTGCCCTGGTGCCAATGGATGACGAAGGGGGCAATACAGGAGACCGCCCTAAAAAACGTAAGAAGGAAAAAATTACATGTGAGCGCACCTTCCAAAACTGGATAAGGGGGTATGCCGAATTCATGGCTGTGGTTTTAGCGGCTTACCCGGAGAGAGGGAGGCACCTTAGCCGCCACTTATCAAATGTATTGGAGGCCAGGGAGTGCGCTGGAGATGATGCAGCTCTATCTTATGATAAAAAATTTAGGGAGCTGGCTTCGCATAACTCATTGACCCGATGGGATATTATTCACCAAGCCACTTGGCTTTTAAAGGTGGGACCCGGTATGAGGCAACAACATGATTCTGATAAAAAGGGAGCGTATAACAGAAGAAGCAGCATCCTTTACTGCTGGGATTTTAACAAAAAAGGGTGCAAGCGGCGGCAATGCCGCTTTGAACATGCATGTGAGGCATGTGGAGGATATCACTCCAAAGCTACATGTCGAAAAGGGAATAGTTCCCAGAACCCCTTTCGGGGTTCCCGATCCTCCTTCAAAAAAGAGGGAGGGTCGGGGTCCAACAGTTTCAACGCCAACTAAAGAAAAAAAATAAAGGGGCGAGTTTAGATTTAATTAGTTTAGCACCAACACCGGTTAAGTTACCAGTTTTATTAGAGGTTCTTAAATCTTATCCTGATCTAGCTTCAGCAGCTTATTTGGCCGCTAGCTTTACAGAGGGTTTCCGCATCCCATTTACGGGATTGCGTACGGCTACAGATTGCCCCAATTTGAAATCAGCAAAAGAGATGCCTGGTATCGTTAGGGAAAAAATAAAGAAGGAATGTGAAGCGGGGCGCATAGCGGGCCCCTTTTCGGTTCCCCCATTTAATAATTTACGCGTCTCCCCATTGGGAGTTGTTCCAAAAAAGGCAGTGGGGCAATTTCGGCTCATACACCACTTGTCTTATCCAAAAGGCTCCTCAGTAAACGATGCCATTGCACCTGAACTCTGTTCGGTAAAATATGCTCCTTTTGACCATGCGGTAAATATAGTTAGGTCGTGTGGAAGAGGAGCACTTATGGCAAAATGCGACATTCAGTCCGCATTTCGTTTATTACCAGTCCATCCGGATGATTTTAACCTATTAGGTTTTAAATTTGATGGACATTGGTACGTCGACAAGGCAATGCCGATGGGCTGCTCGGTAGCTTGTGCGGCATTTGAATCCTTCAGCACATTCTTAGAATGGGCTGTGAAGAGCAAAGGGAAATTTCATCAGGTCACTCACTACCTTGATGATTTCTTTTTTGCGGGCCCCACAGATTCCCCCGCTTGTGCAGAGCGCTTGGCGTCTTTTCAAGAACTAGCGGTCGAGTTGGGTGTACCTTTAGCTCCGGATAAAACAGAGGGTCCTGCGTCCCAGCTGACATATTTGGGCATTCAACTTAATTCAGTGCAGGGGACATCTCACTTACCTGAGGAGAAGCTGGTGGTATTGCGCAGTCTCCTAGCAACCATGATTGCTAGTAAAAAAGCCACATTAAAACAGATGCAAACTTTGCTAGGGCATCTTAATTTTGCCTGCAAAGTGGTATCACCAGGAAGGGCCTTTTGTTCACGGTTAGCCAGAGCTATGGCCGGAATTAGGGCACCGCACCACTTCATTAGGATTAATAAAGGCATCAAAGCAGACCTAAACGTTTGGTTGCAATTTTTAGAAAAATTCAATGGAGTTTCCATTTGGAAATCCATTTTAAATCCAGGCATGGAATTGCAGGTCCATACAGATGCAGCCAGCAGTTTAGGTTTTGGAATATTTTATAGGAATCGTTGGTGTGCCCGCCGTTGGCCGGCCAGTTGGAGCCCTGAGTTACTCAAGGATCTTACTTTCCTTGAATTATTCCCCATAGTGGTTGCTGTCCAATTGTGGCGGGATTTATTTACAAATAAGCAGGTCCTGTTTTGGTGCGACAACCAAGCAGTGGTCACTATTGTGAATAAACAGACATCTCGCTCGGACAGAGTTATGAGAGTGGTGCGCCACCTAGTGCTCATTTGCTTAGAACATAACATTCAATTTAATGCAAAACATATTCCAGGTATGTGTAATCATGTCGCTGATGTACTCTCTCGGTTCCAGAAAGAAAGATTTTTCGACCTGGCCCCCGGGGCGAACAGAGATCCAGAAGCCTTTCCAGACGATCTTTGGAGCCTTGGTGTCGATTAATCCTGGAAGGGGTGATGGGGTCATTGGCGGCGTCTACACAACAAGCGTATAGGAGGGCCTGCAATTCATTTTCTAAATTTGCGTGTGACATGGGTTATTTGCCCCCTTTTCCTTTGAATGAACCCAAGGTGTTACATTATCTGGCTTACCTAAAAATGGGAGGCATGTCACCAAAAACCATGAGAGTACACTTAGCTAGTCTTTCATTTTTCAGTAAAGTTATGGGTCACTGGGATCCGAGCTCTTCATTCTTGGCAAAAAGAGCTGTGGAAGGGTGGAGGAAGTTAGCTCATAGTGCCCCAGACGCCAGGAGGCCCATAACTTTGCAAATGCTTAATGCGTTAATTGGTGCACTTCACAAAGTATGTTTTTCATGCTATGAAGAAGTTTTACTTCATGCAGCATTCACATTGGCCTTTTAAGGAGCCTTCAGATGCTGCGAGTTTCTTGCAGCTTCCAAGTCACAAAAGACAGGAGTAGTCCTGTCAGTTAAGGACATCCAGCTCATCGGGTCGGAATTGCACATTCGGTCAAAGACCGACCAATGGGGGGTGGGTTCTTCAGTTGTTCTAACAGCATCTCTTCATAACTTACCTTGTCCGGTTAGCAGTATGGCCGAATTTTTAGCAATACGGCCTAACATTCCTGGTCCATTATTCATTCATGAAAATGGTTCTTGACTTTCGCGGTATCAATTTACCGCTATCCTTAGATTATGCCTAAAAAACCTGGGTCTTGAGCCAAAATGTTTCTGTATTCATTCATTCTGCATAGGAGCGGCCCCCCAGGCTTTCCATAGTGGGGCATCCCCAGCACAAATTATGGCAGTCGGTCGATGGAAGTCTGCTGCTTATAAGGCATACATACGTCCAGATTAGGTTAATTAACATCTTCTCTCTTTAGTTTCATTTAAAAGGGTACCCTCGATCCTGATCATCGGGCATAGTATCGTCTTCGGGGCCAGTCGTTATGCGGCAAGATCCGGTTGGGGTAAGACCTTGGTCTAGGGCAGCACCTTGAAGTTCGTTGGTCAGGACACCGTGGCATGAAGTGGCCAAGATTGCTGTCAGTCGTGGCTGAAGAAGTTTATTATGCGGGACCTCCTTCTGTTCTACTTATACACTTAGGGGAAAATGACTTGGGGCATGTAAAAGGACTTGAACTGACACGTATGATTTACGATGACCTTTCCGTCTTACGTTTTCGGCTGCCAGGGGCCCAGATCATTTGGTCAGAGTTATTGGAGCGTAGGATTTGGAGGAACGCAGTTGATCCTTCAAAGTTAGACCTATCGAGACGCAGGGTTAGTAAGTCTTTAGCAAAGATATTTTCGGGCTGGGGCATTCCTTTAATAAGGCATCCCGACATTTCCCATCAGATCGAAGCACTTTATCGATCAGATGGGGTGCATCTATCCGATTGGGGCTATGATCTATGGCTTCACGATGTGAGGTCGGCCCTAGTGGATTGGCTACAGCTTTAGGAGGTTGGCGGGAACAAAAGCTTTAGTGGCTTCCGTTCTATGGCAGATTGGCATGGGGAGAATCCGTTTTTTGGGGGTAGCAGGTTTGCGTACCTGCTTCCCTCAGTATTTGGGGGTCTCTTTAAGAGATCGGCACGTATGCAAGTGGAATGTCAACCCGGCTGGGGAGGCAGGCTCGCATTGCCAGGCGGTCTGGGGAAACAGACAGAGGCTTACGCCCATTGGATCCCTGTTAAGCCGCCTTCCCTGGGTGTGGGTTTCACATGGCAAGGAGCTTTCCATGCTATAGGCTTACGCCTAGGCTGGTTCTCCAGGGCGCCATATGAGACCTTGATTCATCGGTCGGCTGACCGAGTCTTTTAATGGATTCCTCTTCATGCCAAGCCAACTCTCCTTTGCTAGGAGAATAAAGCTGTGGCCTTATTATTCCAAACACTGGTGTGGTGTCTTTTCTTCCTGTGGGCTAAAACTGCCCTCCTGCCAAGCAACAGAAACATGCAACAAAATCTCCAATGATCCTGAGTTGGCCTTCTCCCACTCCTATCCACAGGTGATATATTATATATGTGCATATTAATGGGATAAAACAAAGGTGCAGCTTCAGTTTCTTGTCCATTGGCATCAAAGGACATTTTAAAACACTGGCAGAAATAAAATGTATTTAAAAGAGTTTAAAATATAAGCAGTACAAAAAGAACCTCTTTCAAATCTTTATGGAGCCCAAGGTTTTGACCCATATGCTGCACATTTTATAGATGCTGTTTTCTCCATTTGAAGCAATGCTTTGGGGAAAATGTCCTGCCTCCCTTCCTTCATTGCCTACTTGTGCTAGAAATATTTAGTATGTATACAAGAAGGCAGCCCTTATGCTTAGACATACTTGTCCAGCTAACTTTGACTGGCTGGAGTTCCTCATTGTCTCAGGCAGGAAAAAATCTTTCCCAACACTTACAACCTGTATCCTTTAAAGTGGAGATATTAAGGATAATACCTTCCATAATTTGCTCTACTGCGATTCGCTCTATACTTGGGATACCCTTGTATCTGATCTGGAAACTTCCAACTGGTCCAAAATGCAGCAGAACAGTTCCTTACAGGAACAGGATGGAGAGACCACATTCAACCAGTGCTCTCCCAGCTGCATTGGCTCCAGATTGAGGACCGAGTCTGGTTCAAGGTGTTGGTATTGGTCTTTAAATGGTCTGGAACCTTTGGACCTGTGGGATTGCTTCTTCCCCTATGCTAGTGGTCCCCAACCTTTTTCAGTCTGGGAATCGGCATCAGAACGGAGGGCGATTGCCCGGCTGCGCATGCATCATGTGCGGCTGAAAATGTGCATGTGCTGCAATTTTGTGCATGTGCGCATGCGTGAAAGTGCCATGCATGCGCGTTTTTGGTAGTGCATGTCGCATGTGCGCGTGCGCAGCCCGGCCGCACATACACTATGTGCATGCGCGACCCTGCTTCCCTCTCCACCCCTCCCACAGTAAGAAGCTTGCCGGGCCGCAAGTTTCTTACTGCGGGGGGGGCAAGGAGAGGGAGCCGCAGCCCAGTGCCAGGTTGGGGACCACCACCCTAGTCGTTTACACTTGAGCACACAAAATCTGCTCAAGATTCCTGGCCCCAGAGTAGTGAGACTGGCCTCGACCAGAACCGCCCTGGTGCTGGCCTGGTGGAATAGGGGCGGGGCGACACTGCTGGTTCTTCTGGACCTGTCGGCCGCTTTTGACATCGTGGATCACGAA
Source organism: Paroedura picta (assembly GCF_049243985.1). Lineage (NCBI taxonomy): Eukaryota > Metazoa > Chordata > Lepidosauria > Squamata > Gekkonidae > Paroedura > Paroedura picta. The sequence goes on along the minus strand of NC_135372.1, from coordinate 95,134,036 downwards.
CTGTTGGTCCACCGCCTCGCCGGCATGGAAGCAGTGACGGAATGGTTCGAGCAGAGTCACCTGAAACTCAACCCCTCCAAGACAGAGGTCCTGTGGCTGGGACATAGGGGGCGGGACCAGGAAGCACGCTTACCCACTCTGGCACGGACGCAACTCACCATCGCGTCCCAGGCCAGGAATCTGGGTGTGACCATTGACACCTCCCTGACTTTGGAGATGCAGGTCAAAAAAGTAGCCGGCCAGGCGTTTTTCCACCTTCGCCAAGCCCGACTACTAATGCCCTACCTGTCCCCCGAACACTTAGCCACAGTGATCCATGCAACGGTCACCTCCAGAATAGATTTCTGTAACTCGCTCTATGCGGGCCTTCCCTTGTCCTTGATTCGGAAACTTCAGCTAGTGCAAAACGCAGTTGCTAGGGTCCTCACCAGCACACCTTGGAGGGTCCACATCCAGCCAGTGCTGAGGCAGCTGCATTGGTTGCCAATTGCTGCCTGGATCCAGTTCAAAGTTTTGGTTCTAACCTTCAACTCTTTATGCGAGTTGGGACCCACATACCTGAGGGACCGCCTATCGCCTTATGCTCCTCGCACGGCTTTGCGCTCTGCAGGTGAAAATCTGCTGGTCGTTTCCGGCCCTAGGGAAGCACGCCTGGCCTCGACCAGGGCCAGGGCCTTTTCAGTCCTGGCCCCCACCTGGTGGAATGAGCTCCCAGGAGAGCTGCGGGCCCTGCGGGATCTTTCAACGTTCTGCAGGGCCTGCAAAAGGGAGCTCTTCTGCCAGGTTTATGGTTGAGGCCGGGGCTGACAACATAGATCTACGCCCCCCCCCCCCCTGGGATTTGGGATTGGGACCTGAAGTAAACATCATCAGGACCTCCTCTCCACCCACCAGTAGTGGGAGGGGGGGAATTTGAGTTTCCGATCTTCGCCATGCTGGCAATGTCGGGAATGTTATTATTGTCTTTAATGGGGTTTTAATGGGGATTTTAGGATGCTGTAACCCTCCACGAGCCGCAAGGGAGTGGCAGGAAATAAATCTAATAATAATAATAATATTCTCCTGAGCAAGTTCTAGGTTAAGAAATTCTGAAAATTTGGGATAGAGGGAAGGGTTTGGGAAGGAGGGGGACCTCAGCAGGGCATAATGCCATAAAGCAGTGGTCCCCAACCCCCGGTCTGGGGACCGGTACCAGTCCATGGATCAGTCGGTACCAGGCCACGGCTCCTCCTCATCCTCCTCCCCGGCTGCTGCCTCAAGGGCTGCCCTGCCACTCTGCTGCCGGCTCACCTTTGGTGCTCTCCAGCGGCCGCCATGGCTGGGGCTCCCCCTCAGCGTGGTATTGCGCAGCTGCTGCTGGCAGCGCCCCCAGTGGGTGATGGGAAGTCAGGAGCGCTGGCGGGAAAGCAAGTGGAGCAGGGGCTCAGGCAGTGGTGATGTCCCTCAGCAAGGCCTCAGTAAAAGACCCCCCCCCAGGCCTCAGTAAAATTGTCAAGCGTTGACTGATCCCCGGTGATAAAACAGTTGGGGATCACTGCCATAAAGGACACCCTACAAATAGAGGCTACCCTCCAAAGCAATTACTTTCTCAAAGGGAACTCATATGCATATACACGCAGTTCCAAATAAAGAACAAACCAAAGAGAGTGATTATGGTATTACTGGTGTTTAATGGAAGGCCAGATATACAGTATCTTGACAAATTTTCTTCAGATCTATGATCCAGTGCAAAAATTAAGGAGCTCACCAAATACAATTTTTTCTTGTTATATTAAGCAAATTTAATATTGCCATATTGCTTCGTAGCAATCTCGCATCAAAATGATTCCAAATCTTATGCCATCCTTCCCACAGCAGCCAATGGTTTTAAATTTTGGCTTTCAGTATTTCAAGACCTACATCTTGATAGACATGACATTTGTATTATTCTTTATTTTTGTATTCAGCGTTTGGTAGTCATTTTTGTAACTGCTATTCATGATCAGTAGTAGGTAACAGGTGACATTTGTATTTCCAATCAAAATGGGTCTGATTGTGCAAGAGACTGATTCTTCTGTTGCAAAAACTTGCTCCATCAGTGCTTGACTGGAGTTCTTTACTAACTTACTTTTACCTTAAATGGATTTTAAGCCTTGTAGTTCAGGGGAAACTATTTTTCCTGACCATTGACTATATTTGACACAATACATTTCACACAGTATCAGAGGGACTGTGCATTTGTAAAAGAAATGTGGATAATCAAAGTGACAGGGAAAGAGTGAAAAAATAAAGGTCTCTTGGCACTGGAGCTGAACTATGACAGCAAGGCCCTTCTTGGAAAGCGCTGCAGGCAAACAGCCTACTGACACTTATTTCTGTTCCAAGCATACAGAGAAAACTTAAAGATATGATTGAGAAAGGAGCATGGGACTATTTCATTAGTAACATATTTGATATGTGGAGAACTATAACAGGCACACATCAGGGCAAGATTAGAAACCGTGAATAATGTGGCATAGACTACAAGGTGAGAAACCAAACATGAATGTTGTAAGGAGTAAATACTGGAATCATCAGAAGTATAAATGCTTTGTTTTAGAGAGCCTGCATGTTGTCTGCCTTTTGGATCACTGTTTTTTCTGCAGAGATCCTTTTCCTCAGCAATCAAATAAAAAGATCTTTTGGTTTCTTACTCTTGGTGTTTTCTTTAATTAGAGTGTTGGGAACACCAAATTATCCAACCTGTTATCCAACTAAAACTTCAGTCAACTCATGGACTATTGACATTTCAAATAGCCACATATTCAAAGAAAAATCCCCAAACAAACTTCCATGTAAAATTTTTTTATTACACTATTTTTATAGTGTGGCGATCAAGTTCTGTTCAGCAGGATATATTTTTTAAAATAAACCTTCCCACCCACTCTTCCTAAACATGTTTTTGTCCAAAGCGGCATTGGCTATAGGCCTGCCAGAGCACCAGTCAAAGGGGATTTCGACTGGCAAATGGCTCATCCTTCTCCATGACACTTTAGAGTCCGGTGAGGGTAGGCCAGGCTAGGCCGATCCGATCAGTTTTCTTGCTGTTAAGCAGGATCAAGACCAGCTTAGTACTTGGGTGGACTAGCAAGGAAGTCTCGGTTTGTTACTCAGAGGCTGGCAATGGCAAACCACCTCTGTCGGTCTCTTGCCTTGAAAACCCGCTAAAGCGTCACTGGACGGCACTTTGCACCACCAAGTAGGCGAGTGTTGTTGAAACAAGTCGTTTTTTAAACCGAAACTGTTGTCCCGAAAATGTTCATTACACATAGGAGAAATGTTTTAAATTGCGGCGAACCCAGCGTCAACGTGCACTTCTACCGAAAATCTACAGCATGTGCAGGCATTTCGATGGGAGAACGACACACCGACTCAAGCGGGGAGCCGTGTTGGTCTGAAGCAGAAGAACAAATGTAGAGTCCAGGGGCACCTTTAAGACGAACAAAGTTTAATTCAAGGTATGCGAGAAAGCTCCTACCTTGAATAAAGGTGCCAGTGGATTTTACGCAGAAAACAATTATCCTCGACCTTCCCAAGATGGCGGGTCCCATTGTTCTTATTATTCCCTCCCAAGATGGCGGCGAAGGAACTCTTTACTACGGCAGCAAGGCGAACTACTGATAGCCTCCACCAAGATGGCGGTAGTGCTTCCTACTTGGAAAGGAATCACTTCCGACTCGCACGCTCTCCCTTCCCTCCTCTCTCTATCTCTGGCTATGGCCGCAGTGGGGCTGTCAGACGCCGAATTGCGGGCGGAACTGCTGGCTCTGGGCTGCCAGCCGGGGCCTATCACTGATTCCACTCGCAAGCTCTACGCCAAGAAGCTCACCCGCCTGCGGGCTGAGGTGGCTGCTGGGCAGAGGAGCCGCGGGGGCCGGGCGCCCCCTCAGGGCTCTAGCGGCCCCGCGAGGCCGAAGCCCGCCGCCAGCAGTAGCAGCAGCAGCAGCAGCAGCCCCAGAGTCGCTCCTCGGGCCCGCGTCCCGGTTAGGCGGGAGAGCGAGGAGGAGGAGGAGGAAGAGGAGGAGGAAGGCGGTGGGAGCTTCCAGCCGCCTCGCAGGGTCGCGGCGCTGCCGCAGAGAAAGCCCTGGTGGGCAGAGAGCGGTGGGGCGGCCGGGAGGAGCCCGCTGGCGGCAGGTGGCGGGGCGGCCTCTAGCAGCTCCCTGGCGGGAAGCGGTGGGTTAGCCTCCAACAGGACCCGGCTGGAGACGGCCCTGTATCCGAGAGACACTCCGGACAGGCTCCCTTCCAGCAGCCAGTATGGAGCGGCATCGACGGGAGGAGGAGTGGGGCTGAGCTCTAGCCAATGGTGGGGGAGGGAGAGGGAGCAGGCCACGATCCCCAGCGCCCCTTGGGGATCAGTCACCGGAGAAAGCAGTCCAGCTTTTAGCAGTAGGACCTATTTGGAGACAGAAAGGGGGATAACGCCCAGCTCCTATTTGGGAGCAGGCAGAGAGGGGTTAAGCTATAGGAGCCCATGGAGAGTGGAGAAAGAGGCTGGGGTGTCTTCCAGGAGTTCCAAAACCCAATGGAATACGGGAAGAGAATTAAGCCACAGTGCTCGTTGGGATGGTGCACATACAAATGTAAATTTAAAATCCAAAACTCAGGGTGCAGGAAGAAAGGACAGGGGCCTAGAATTTTATCTCTCCTGGTTCTTGTGGCTGGCAACCTTAGGACTGTTGGTAATTTTCCTGGCTATCCTTTGGGTGAAGATGATGGGACCTGCCCGACTGCAAGGGGCTGAGGACTGTACGTTCAAAGTTCAACCATCCTTTTGAGATACTGTTATCTCTTTTCCTCTTCAAGCTGAGTTTCATTCTTCCCCTCCCTGCTAGTCTCATAATTTTATTTCAGTCTCTTGTACTTTTGAAAGTTTTGCAAGGGGAGGGGGGATAACTCAGGGATTTCTTTTCCAACTGAATTTTGCTTTCGAGCTTTTTAGTCCTAATAATGGATGTATAAAGGAATGTTTGTCTAGACTCCATTTTAGGAAAACTGTCACACCTAATTTCCGGTGCATGTTCTAAGGATGTTCTATAAAAATCACAGTCTTTCATACTGACTACCAAGCAAGTACAACATCTGAAGCATATAGCATGATCTGCTGCAATCACCAAAAATACGTTCTTATATTTAATTGGAACAAATGACTTCTGCTTTATCAGATTCTCTGAATATACACCATGTTGTTCCCAAAAAGATATGTAGCGAATTTGTCTCAGCCTTTATAAAAAGAATACTGTCATGTTTCTAGGGAAAAAATCTGCAGTGATTCTTCCTAAGAAAACAGATTAGTACTTGCTTCATGCTGGAAAAGAATGCAGTGTCTTCCCTTCCTTCTTATAGTCTAGGGCCTATCATATAATCAAAATGGTTCTTAGTCATGACAGAAATCAACAGACAAGTCTCTTCAACTCTTTCATCAATATGATGTTTTAAGTTAACTTGCCTACAGTATTAAAAATTGCATTTTTAGTCACAGGTACTCATAATTTGAGAGGTATTTCAAGACTCTAAATTGCTATATATAGATAGTCTGACAAATATTCATATTTGATATGAATGGAGTTTATACTATCTTTCATTTACTACCATGGTATGCAAATCATTTCCTCTTTATACTGTTATATATCTGCAGTTAGACACAGTTTTATTCCAATGCACATTCAAATAGAAGGAGGTCCCATTCAGTTATATGGGGCATATTTCCAAATAAGCATATATTGGTTGTAATCTGAAATATATTTGTCTGAAAGTAAATCATACTGAAATCTGTAGACCTTCCAAACAACCATGGTTAGGTTCATAGAGTTAAACTTATATTTTAAAAAATATGTTTCTGGAAGGCTAGGCATGTAAGTTTTTAGCAGCAAAACAAAGCAGCTTCTAATCAGGAAGGCCAAAGTAATACTGAACTATTACTTATTAAGGTGCCACAAAACCATTTATCGTTTTAAAAGATCAAGTTTGAATTGCTTAGGCCTTGACAGGAATGTGTAGTTTATAGCTAGCTAATCCTTTTTTCTTTTTGTTCACAGTGAAGTTGTTGCCCATGGATTGTTCCGAAAGAACAAATGATGTAAGCATAAATTTTTCTTTGGGGTCCCAAGTGTTAAATTTAATATTTAAGCATACCATATATAACATTTATTGCCATTGTTGTTGCAGAAGTGAACCTCATGTTTCCAGGGAAGAATGTAATGATTTATTGATGTGAAATTAATAGGCTGCATTTTGTTGGAATAAAAGAGTCTTCAAACCATATTAATTAAAGCTGCTACAAATCTGAATCCTTGTTTTTATGGAAATATTTTTTAGTCAATTGTAACAGCCTGTAGTAAGATGGAGGTGGGAGGGGTAACTTTCATCTTGTACAGTTGTGCTCATAACTAGGTAGGACTCACTGCACTATCAGATTGTTCTTAGTTTCTTGTAGCTGGTTAAATTACAGATCTATGGACTTATTTTATCTCTTTTCAGTTCTGTCAAGCACAACAAGAAGAAAAAGTAATGAGCATACTATATGAGTTATATAATTACCTTTCAATACAAGCTGGTGAGCTCTTGTTTTCTTTTCTAGAAATTATTTCTATGTCTGTAAAAATAGGTTCCCTATCATCAAGATATTTTCAAACTTACTCCCTATTTAGGATTAAGTCAACTGTCATCTCCCCATTTAGGAGATGTCAGTTGACTATTTCAGTCTTTGTGTTCTAAGGGAGAATTAAAGGATGTCCCTGACCAAAGTGCAAGCAAATTTCACAAGTTTAGAGTCACTGTGGTGTAGTGGTTCAAATCTAGTGTCCACTTGGGTACCACATGCATTTGCAGCCTAACCTACCTGCCAAAATTGTGAGTCTAAAATAGAACAATGTAACATGCTGGGGGGGGGGGGGGCTGTATTGGGCTTAAATGAAGCAAATAAATAAAAAAGTTCAAGGTATCCGTTTTGTCTTTCATAAATATATACTATCATTTAAGAGGGCTGACTACCATCTAGAAATTTCCAGATTGGCAATTGACTGATTGGAATGTAGTACTAGGCTGATTACAGGAATTTGAGATAGATATCCCGCATTTTTATAGACATTCAAATTTTTATAGGATCTTGGTATGGTTTTGTCTTTAAAAATCATGGTTCTCCAGTGCTGGCAGTGAAGCACCATGAATTTCAAAGAAATTGATCTTTTGCAAGCTGGATAAGTACATAGACCATTGGCTAGAATACCCTATGAACTGATACATGTGCTGACTTTCAAAAACCTCATTTCCATTTTTTTTAATACTAAAGCTGTTTACCAGTGTATTCATTTCAATCTGCAGTGGCAAACTGCTGCTTCACTCTGATGGGAATTAGCTTATAGAAGAACCTATGGGGAATGTTGGTAAAGGTGACGGTAAGCTGCTTTGAGACTCCTTTGGGTAGTGAAAAGCGGCATATAAGAACCAACTCTTCTTCTTCACCGCAACATCACTATAGCTTTCTCACTAGGAAACTTGTATCTTGGAAACATTAATGTATGTTTCTGTCCTTGCAGAGAAGGTTTTTAGCATTTTAACTCTGCTTTTCTGATGCATTATATATGGGGGATAGAGGAATATAGGAAACTTGCTTCCAAGAGCTCTGTGGTTTTTAAGCTTTGCTGAAATTAAGACCGTTATTGTAGTATTTTCTGACACATATAACCCCCCTTTAGGGGAAGATACTTTTAAAATCTTCTAAATTAACTACTGTGTTTGTTGTTCATGGTCAACAAAGCTACAAACACACACTGGAGAGGGCTCAGTAAGAAGGCTCTTTGATATTTCCATTTCAGATGCTTGCATTGCTGAAGAGGAACGTTACTTTTAAATTTAAACTGGGAGTTGGGTTGCCTTATTAGCATTAAAGTGGAAACTTTACAACTGCCTTTTAATCTGCATAAGTGCATGATAAATTTATAAGCAAACTAGAAACTTCTAGCTGTTGAGCATTTTCCTCCCTTGTTTTCACTGTCTCCCTGGGGCTGCCTAGATCATATTTGGAACTGTAGCTGGGAATGATGCTTTATAGCAGTGGCTCTCAGCCTGGGGGTTGGGACCCCTTTGGGTGGTCAAACAACCCTTTCACAGGGGTCATGGCAGGGCAAGCAGCTTGGTGGTGGTGGTGGGTGCTCCACCACTGTTGTTGCTCCTGCAGGGGCCACACAACAGCCTTGCGGGGTAGTTCGAAATAGTGTGTTCATCTTTCTGGAGCTGCAGAAAAGAGTGATATCAGCATGGTGGAACGAGGCAGAACTCAACCGAGAAACCCTGGAAAAGAACAATTTATATACAATCATGAACAATGGATCTTCATGCCATTGGTCAGTTACAGTTTACTTTCTGTGAATTGGGGGTCATCACAACATGAAGAACTGTATTAAAAGGTCTCATTAGGAAGGTTGAGAACCACTGCTTTATAGTATAGTAGTGTTTTATACTATAGGAGTGAAAGGCCTATATTTCCTTACTCTTCTAGTGCCCACTTATGTCATGAACATGAGATTTAATTGTATTTATGTTAATCTGTGTTCAGTAACTAAAAATATTAGAAGTCATAAAGTAATCTCTGTAAATTCTGTATAAGCATTTTGGCTTACTATAATTGGGTTAAAGAAGAATTTGTTCAGGGCTGTATAATCTTTGGTAAGTTTCCTAAGGGGGAAAATAACACTGTTTCTCTCCCTCCTCCCCCCCCCCCAGGCAAATTTGAGTGTGGAAATACTGAGAATCTAGAAAGTAAATGCATTCAGGTTGAAGAAGCAAGAGATTATATAGAGGTAAACTCACAATACATTTATGTTGCTAATTTGGGGGTTTTGGTATTTGCTTCTCATTACCCTTCATTTGTTTTTGTTTTGCTTTCAGCAGTTCTGGGCCAATGGATGGTATTCCCAGTTTTTACTTGATATGCCATTTTTATACATGTGTTATGTTTTTTGAGAAACCTAAATAATGTGACTGCTCAGACTTTAAGTTCATTTTTTCTTTCGGAGAAACCAAATGTTTCCTACAGCAGCTGGAAGTATAGTTTTCCATTGCTCACCACAAAGCAGTATAAAACACCTTGCTTTTCTTCTTCAGGTATACCTCTTTACAGAAAAAGACTGCTAAGTGTGAGCGGTACAAAGTTCTATCTTGGCATTTTAGTCAAGGTGTTTTCCAGTGATGCGTGTTTCCTGCATCATATATACACATTGTAAAATGTATCCAGTTTGTCTGCTGTTTTCCAGTTAGTTGCATTATCATAGAATCATAGAGTTGGAAGGGGCCATACAGGCCAACTAGTCCAACCCCCTGCTCAACGCAGGATCAGCCCTAAGCATCCAAGAAAAATGTGTATCCAACCTTTGTTTGAAGACTGCCAGTGTCTTCAGTTAAATACATTTAGAAACTTAATGAATCTAGTTGTGCAGTGGTTAATAACTTATAGGGAAAGTAATACATCTGTAAGAAAAACATTCATGAACAGGAGAATACAGAACTAATGTTCTGGGGTATCTTACTTTACAGAATGTGACTGGCAGCTCAGTAAAGCAGTTTAGGGATGCCTTGCAGTGGTTGCTGGACAATCAGAAGGATTCAGGTATATGGTGAGTGAACAGGAGCAATCATCGTATTTCTGATGTGAGCCCTTCATCTCTTAAGGTGTGCCCAAGAACTTTTGTTTAGGAACCCATTCATGAAAGATGTGCTGCTTTTTAGAAAATGCTCTGTGCGTATGCATGTTTGTGTGGGGCCCAGCTTTCTAGAGCCAGCTATCTTCTCTTGATCTTACAGCCATTCCACAGGCACTGCAAAATGTTTTTATTTAGCTTAGCATTTGATATGTCTAAGAATATGACTGCACAGAATGTGAGCCCCATGCTGAACACAGCTTACCAGCCACAAATGGCAGCCTTTCAGGGAACTGATATTTCTGCTGCCTGCTTGCCTGGGACTGCATGAGAGTGGCAGACATCTTGCAGATAATCATATTTAGTGATGGGCTGTGTGTCTGGATCATGTTTTACAGGCCTGATTGAGGGTCTTCAGTTGTTATGCTGCTTTTTCAGCCTTTTGACTGTGGAGGAGTTCCTTGAAAGTGATGTCAGCTGGCCATGCCCCCTGAAAGTGCTGTGTCACTGGAACTGACATCACCACCCATACCCTTTGTCCTTTCACCCCCTTCCCCAGCCTTTATTATTCCTATGGCAGCTCTGCCTCATGTAGGCTGGAAAGAAGGTCAGGAGCTGAGAAGACAGCCATACCATGCCACAGCTGTCTCCCCCCCCCCTTTGATTTTCACACCTACGGCCTGCCCACTGAGCTCTCTGGGCAGAGGCAGCCAGTTTCTTAGCTTGTGGCTAAGTCCATTAAGGTAGGAGGGGAAAGGGTGTGGACCCCCTCTGGAGCTCCCATGGACCCCTGGCTGGGAATCCCTGCTCTGATTGGTCGTGAATTGTTTGAAAATTTGTGGGATCTCCATTTTATAAAGACATTTTTTAGAACTTTCTCTAACCTTATGTAAGTTAGCATCCTATGTATATAGATGGGTTTCATTCCTCAGCCTGAGGTCTTAGATCATGTAAGGTAAGCAGTTTTGGAAAGTCAAGAAGGGGAAACCTGAGAATGTGCTAATGCTCAAGGTTTGCTTGAAATACTGAGAGTCTAATGTGGCAGCCTCCCAGTTTGGAGGAAGAGTACACAGTGGGCTGTCTGATGAAATGTAAAACTTTCTTCAGGCATCAAAGATATTTATTAACCACACTTCGTTTTAAGAGATTTTATACTTGAACACCATGGTACTTTATCCTAGTGGTAGAAGTATGACCTCAGTTGTGCTGTCTTTGGTTTCATGTGGTATGAATTCAGAAGAGTTACAGAGATTGTTTTTCGTTAGGAGTATTTGTTCAGCCATATTAAGCTCATAGTGAATGTTTGTGTTTATCAGGGTGCTTTGTGGCTGTAGGACTGAATAAAGATTAGTACTTTAAATATTTTGTATCTCATACACAGTTGATTTGCTCACTGGTGTAAATTGCAGGATCTTCACTATCTTTAGTTTTGGACAAATGAAAACGTTCCTTCCCTCTTCAGTTCCTTTGATGTTCTTGTACTTGGAGTTTATTGGTACAATAATAGCTGCACCGTATATCTAGAGGGTAAACATCACTGTGTGCAAATCATCCTGGAATTTTGTTTAGCCCTTTGAAAAATTGCAAAGTCTCTTTAAGTGCCTATTATATATTTATAAGGACTTCCTTGCTTGTCTCAGCCTGATGTTATAGATTATTCTCTTGAACTATGTGGGAGATATCAAGAACCACTCACTGCAGGCAGGGTGCCCATATACATATGTTTCCAAGCTCCCCACTACAGATGTGTTATTTGAAAGCAAAATTATTTTTGATAAGAAGGAAAGAAGGGATAATAGCAATCTGAAGTGCATTTCCTTGCAGTTATTCAGAGAGCAAACCAGCTAGGATCCTGTGAATATGCTGCATCCACTTGTCTTTGTTATTTCTGTTATCACTAAAATTCTTTACATTAGACATCCTGTCTGAATGGAAGTTGCTCTTGAAGTTTGTTTGCTTGTTAGTTTATTTATATACCGCCCTCCCCAAAGGCTCAGGGCACTTTACATAAAACAGGAATGATACAGGTAACTCAGTTTGTAATAATGTGATAACAGCAACAACAATATAGGGATAATAATAAACATTGTAAAACAGTAGAATACTGGGGAGAACATTAATCAAGTTATCAGAGAACCTGAAGTTTTGAAATAAATGTTTGAAACTGCCAGGCACAAAATCCACCCTGCTTCGAATTATCTTCTCTAATAGACTTGGGCACTTTAGGGTCTCCCGCAGGGAAAGGACTTTCCTAGCACTTCCTACCCTGGAAATGCTAGGAAACAGCACGGGTTGACACCAAAACCCTTCACCTTAACTTTTAAATGAGTTTCAAACTGGTTTAACCATTATGACTCCTTACCAGGAATCTCTTTGAAATGTGGTTATTTGAATTTCCAAGGTGACTTCGTGGAAGGCTCAATTCACTCAGCCTCCAGCCTCCAGTATTCTTTGGGGAAACTATGGCAGCTAAAGCTGCTTACACTTATAGAGTAGATATGACCTCACCCATGTATTGCAATCTTTTCTGAGTCATAATCTTTCATAATCAAATCCTAAAATATTTGCAGCCCTTTTCAAATCACTGGGATTTACATGCAAGTCACTTTGCACAGAGTTATATTGATTATTCAGTTATAGAAGATGATCTTAGGTAAGTCTATAACAGATTGTTTTGCTTTCTGTGCATATAAATTAGCAGATGCTGGTGCCTCAGTTCAGCAGACAGCTTCAGAAAAAAATATGTCCATGTTGTTAACATGTTGTTGACAGGCCTGAGTGATGATAAAATGCCCCTTCTTCCCTGTTTCTTTATCTAAAACGGTGAACATTTTAAAATGCGTCTCATTTCTCCATTCTTTACGTGTGAAGACTCCACAGTGCTCAACACTGTTCCCTTGGGGGGCGTGTGTTAGTTTTGCTAGTGGGATTGAATTGAGAACTTTCTAATTAAGATTTTCTTCACCATTACAAATCATAGCATGGAAGAGCAAAATACACTCCCCATTTTTGTATTTGCCATAATTAAGAGTTTCATCAACACTTGAGCAAATTGATCCTGTTCTGGCAGATCGATATGGAACTCAATATGAATGTACTGTGCTAAAAAGCTGCTGCAAGCAAATGTTGTGTGAACTTACCTGACACTGTTCTGATAAAAGCAGAGCCAAATAAGACCTCTTTGGGAGTTCTGCTAGATAGAAAGTTCTTCTGTTTCACAGAGTTAGGCTATGAGTAGCACAATGAAGCCAATAAAGAGTTGGGTGTGAAGTAATGTCAGCAGCATACTTGCACTCTGCTGCGATTTCTTGGTCAGCAAATCTGAAGTATCTGTGTGCAATTAGCTATTAGTTGCAACTCCAGAGGGGCATCTATTAGCAGTTACAAATTAGATCACTCAGGTTTCTTAATATGTGTTTACTGAAAAGAGCCAGCAGCTAGGAACCCTGCATCAGGACCTCTCCCAATTTGCTCTTGTACAAAGTCTTCCAGAATATATTTGCTACTGTGCGGTTTAGTCACTTACCCCTTTAGTGTTTGTACCATTTTATTTTCATATTCAGACTTCACCCCATTCATACACACTACGGTTCTGCAGTAACCACAGACTGTGCCCTGTGTATACTCTCACAGCAAAAATACATGCCATACCCTATAATCTCCCTTCAGATCCTGGTCTTTCCTCCCATTTGCTGTTTTCTTCCACTCCTTGGCATTTCTTCACATATCCTGATTCCATCTTCTGTTATGCTGAGATCTCCTTATTCTTCATTTCTCTGGATCCTCACAAGACCAATGTTCACCTGACACCTGGTTGATGCAGAACAGTCAAAAGAAAGCACAACCACTGCTATGATTGGGAGGGAGAGGAGCTAGAACTGCCAAAGCCACCATCTACACTACCATAAAAGGGCATCTTATTTTGCAGCATAAGGGTTTCTGCATACATTCATATATGGGGAGCACATAGAATGGTGCTTGTCATCCATAAGTTCTTTTTCCCAATGCATCAAGTTTTATTTCAGGAGTATGTATTTAAATAATGTGTTTCCAGATGACCTGTGGTAATTTGTTTCAAAAAATTAGATCAACATGCATACATACCTTCAGTTGTTCTCTGTGTAATCACTGGAGGAGGGATTCCAATTAAAAGTTTAATCTCCTGCCCACTGAGATGTGCTGTCAAAGACCTGTAGAGGAGGACTTCACTTTGCTGATGGATATTCCTACCCTGCTGTCTTTCCAAAGCTCTATCCTTCAGCTAGTAAGGCACCAATATTCAAATATGCCCATGACACTGATAGCAAGAACCTATTTTTTCTGAACAGTGTGATAAAAAACTGAGCTGCCTGAGAAATACAGACCATCTGAGTGTTTATTTTTGTTCAAAGGCTCTTCTTGTTTCTTCCTATCAGGTTACAAGGTGATGATCCTTCAGAAAAAGTTACTTCTGTGGACCAGGTGGTTTGCCTGGAGTCTTCGCGTCCTCGAATGAGTTTAGGATGTCGTTTCCACCGAGCACTATGCACAGCCATTACAAACCTATTTATATTCTTTTGGAGTATGTCTTTGTTTTTGTTTTTCTGTGACAACCAATTTTAAGCACTGTTAATACCCTGTTTTCTTTTGAGTGTTGCACTGGCAGACATTGTCAGGGTATTTAGAGGGTTTGAACCAGGTGACAACTTTCCTGTTATGCACACAACATAGAAGGATCTCCTCAAAGGATATATATGTGAATACTACTGAGAAAACTAGGAGTAAGAATTATAGAGTCGGAAGGTGCCTCCAGGGTCATCTAGTCCAACCCCCTGCACAATACAGGAACACACAACTACCTGCCCACTCACAGTGATCCCAATTTCATGCCCAAGTGATCCCTACCACCACCAAAAATCTCCAGAATCCAGCCTGGCCTGGAGGACACTAAAATTTGACACTATCAAATTTCTGTGAAGCAAACCCAGAGGAAGCCTTGACTGCATAGACCAGAGTTCAAATTCTCATTCAGCCATGAAGTTTGGTGATCCTAAGGCAGTCATCATTTATTATTTAAAATATCTACATCCTACTTTTCCTTATTGCTCAGGGTGGCTTAATACTTCATATTTAAAACATACAAAGTAAAATAACCCCCTCCAATCCTTTTCCATCTCTAAAACATATCTATAGTAAACACCCCAAAACCTTCTAGAGATGGTAGCCCCCACCTTCACCTCTTCAGGAAGCCCATTCTAGAGGAATTATAGCCCATTCAATTTTGTTCCGAGCTTTTTGGTGAAACTGAACTGTGAGAACTTGCAAAAAAGTATTCGGTCTTTGAGAGAGGAGAGTTTCATAATTATGGTTTAGCAAGCAAGAATTACTTCTCTACATAACATGACTGCTTAAATGGGATTTTTTTTTAAAGAGTACTCTGGATTGATTGATTTTAGGAACTGCATGGGGTCTTAGGGCCTTGCTTGCCTGGCCATTTCTTTGCATTCTCAAGATTCTATTATTGTGCTATCCTCCCAGGTTTAGCTTTCCTCTGGGGGGTTTTGATTCTCCTGAAGTATTACTGGCGGAAAAGAGAAGAGGAGGAGCGGGCCATGTATAAAATGGTGCAGAAAATCATAGGTAAGAGCTATCTGCTGCTTGAAATGCAACGGTAATGCTTCTAGTTCAACAGGACTGCACATTTTCTTGACTCTGTATCATTCTCTGAATAGCTGCTGTCCAGAGTCACTACAAAGAGTGGGAGCAGAATTTGGAACGCTACCCTTATGTAGGCATTCTGCACATCAGAGACACACTCATCCCACCAGAGGACAGGTAAGCCTGTCTTTGCATGAAGCATTGCTCTGCATTGTTCCTGTAGTTGTGAAATTAATCTCCAAGAGCAGACATCTTCTCTAGTTCATTGCAAGTGTCTAGTATGTGATATAGCTACATTCCTCTGCACGCATGACTGCCATGATTAATAGTCAGTGATGGAGCTGCCTGTTCTAAATGTGTTTGATCGTTTTTAAAAACACTGCCTATGCCCGTGGGCACCCTGACCTGTATAGCCCAAGCTAGCCCAGTCTCTTCAAGCTAAGCAGTGTCAGTCCTGGTTTGGGAGACCTCCAAATAAGTCCAGGATGGCTACACCAAGGCAGGCAATGGCAAGCCATCTCTGATAGTCTCTTGCCTTGAAAATCCTATGGGTTGGCTGTAAATCAGCTGCAGCTTGATGGCATTTTCCACCCCCACCACCATGCTCGCTTGTCACCTCAGAATGCTGAGGTGCATTACTTAAGAAATTGCTGCAAATGTTTGAGGGAAAGACTGATAGGGATACCAAAGTTGTGATAAAGCATGCATATCAAACATTATCTGGTATAGGAAGGAAGCAAGGTTTTTCAGTCCCTTAATTACACTATCATTTTCTAGCCTATTGAGTACAATATGGAGCCTCGTGACGGTCACATTACCACAGGTGGCAAAAGTAGTTAGCCATGATCTTACCTGCCTTTGCCATCCTTGGCTCAGAGCTCAAAGCAGAAAGCTGCCCAGCACCTACCCAACTGCAGAGGCACTCACTAAGGGTTCTAATATTTGAAGAGTTTATGCAAGTCTTCCAGCTGTATCTATCGACAGGATTTAGAAGTTACTGCTATCTTTGGGCTTCCTTTTGCTACATGTAAGCTGAAGCTCTTATTATTAGCATGTGCTTTGTAAGTGTAAAGTGCCATCAAGTTATAAAAAACTTATGGTTACTCGTAGGATTTTCAAGGCAAGAGACGAACGGGTGGCTTGCCATTGTTTGCCTCAACATAGTGACTCTGGAATTCTTTTGTGGTCTCCCATCTAAATACTAATCAGGGTCAACCCTGCTTAGCTTCTAAGATTTGACAAGATTGGGTTAGTCTGGGCCATCCAGGTCCAAATACGTTTTATGCCCTAAACTAAAACCAGATAAGTCCATTATCTTCATTGTGGTTCTGTTTCCTTTCTCTTGTCTTGGCAGGGATATTCAGGCAAGTTCCAAAGTGTCTTTATTTCTCTCCTCTCCCTTTTCTTTCTTTTTTTTTTACTGCCCCAGGAAAAAACTGAAGCGAGTTTGGGATCGAGCAGTGGATTTCCTTGCTTCCAATGAGTCACGGATTCAGACAGAATCACACAGAGTAGCAGGAGAGGATATGCTGGTGTGGCGTTGGACACAGCCTTCTTACCTCTCTGATTCAGAGCACTAGCCCCAAAGGAAGGCCAGACCAGCATTACAACACTGTGCAGGGGTGATGTGCCCCTTCTCAGTAGGGAAGGTGCTGCCTCTACTCAGGTGTGCTCTTTGACACCATTGTTCATGTGTACAAGAGGGAAGAATGACTGTTCAAGGCAATCATTTGTCAATAGTGGCTGTAAGTTGGATATACAGACGTACACCAAAGCTACTTTTCTCTGGCATGTATTTGGCCTCCCTAGTACAGCCCTCTGAAAAAGGAAATTGTCCAGTTGGAAGATACCATAAATAGTTTTGCCCTGTGTTTAAGGGAAAAAACTATCTGATTTGTCACTTGGATCGGCAGTGCTGAAACTATTACGAGGTATTTTAAAGAGAATGAGCGACTGTTTACTACAGAGCTGCAGTGGGCAGAAACTGAGGTGTGTAAGATGTTGATGCTCGCCAGTAGGCCCAGGGTTGCCTGCTTGTAGGGTGATAGGTGGGACTGAGAGGGAATGTTCCATGTGCCTTTTGTAGACAGCTTGGGTTTGTAGCAATCTGCAGTCTTTGTGCTTTTTTTCCCCATAGGGAGTGGTAGAATAATGTCAGCTCAGAGAAAGCACCTGAAAATATTCTTGTAAACATAGTAGAAAGCCTGCAGTTGTTGTTTTTTTTAAGGGGGGAAAACTTGAAAAATGGCTTGTGGGACAACCACGAAAAGCAATAGCCATAATCTGTGTCATATGTAGTCCATGTGTTACTCGAGAACAAATTGAGGTGGCTGCAGTGTTGAAAACAAAAATGTCATAGAAATCAAGAGTTTGGGCAGCACAGCCGTGAATGGAATGCTGCATTCTAGCAATACTGTAACCTGTTTTGTGCATATACCATATTGACTGCCCCAAGCAGTTAAGTGTATGTTCATTTATTTTAAGAAAAAATATTGCGCCAGAATGCCATGTACTCTTGCAATATCAGAGAGTCTGTCCTTCAATTGCATCTCATTCTAGTACTGATGCTCGGCATGCACCAGTCCATGGTGAACGTAGCCCTCTATCCAGTTGGTGTGGTAGGCAGGGTATATATGAATTCATAGTAATGTATGCACTTGCAAGACTGGAGGCAAATTGGGTTGAGGCTTTATGCTGCTGCTGGCTTTGAAGAAGCATATTCATTCATTTACAAGCAGGAGTCCTCCAAACTTGAAGTTTGCCCTTCTGCTCCCCCTACTGTCTAAACTGAAAAATATAAGTGTTGGAGTTTTTCACCTAGGTGTCCTTCGAGGCTGTCTCAGCGGCATGCAGCAATTCATTATATGCCTCCTGCTGATTCATCAGCCAAAATCGGTACAAAAACAGCCTCCAAAAACAAAGCACCAGGAGGTCTTATTGGTTAAGTAGAAGAAAATCCTGCATTCAATTGAATTTTATCCCCACATGTTGCCATCTGTAGAGTAGGCAGTATATTAGAGGAAGAGATTTTAACAGATGTCTCCATGGCATTAGCCATCGTTTTACACATACTCTCCTTATTGATCGAAGCGGATAATCAAGTGAAGGAAAGCCCTGGTGTTTAATGTGTTCTTAATTTCTGCTGATGTTTGAAAAAATTTCCACAGTGCCTGCATTCTTAGTGCTTTAAAACATTTGTGGGTATTTTTTTTACCATCTGACTCGAGGAGATGCCAAACATGGCTGTTTTGTACAGCCATTTAAACTGTTCGTTTTTGTTTTGTTTTTTAATGTAGATGGGCTGGTGCTATTTATTTTACACTTGTCTCTGCACATTTATGTTGCAAAATAAATGTTTGTTACAAACTGGACTGGCTAGTATTTGTAACTGGCACCCCCTGCTGAGGACAAACATGAGCAGGTTAATCCTAAGGATATTTATGCTGAAACATTGCTGAGCTCCATATTGTATCTGACAAGAGAACACTGGTCAAGCACAGTAATGCTTCAGAAAAAAAATCAAAGGCCCAGGGAATAAAGGACACTACACCTCAGCTTTTGGGAACAATTATTCAATGTTAACACTGCTTTTTAATTCCAATAGTCATTTGAAAGAAGGATTGTTATGATATATAAACTTACTACCCACCTCCTCTGGCTCTGTTAATCCAGTCTTGCCATCTTTTATATTGGGTTAAAAATCAATGCGACCTGTACAATGAAAGAAATGTGTAAACACCAGAAGAGACAGAGCCTCACCCACCACTTTTAACTCTCTTAAAAGTTGTTATGGCTTCCATAAAGGATCTTATTTTCAGAAAATGTAGGACTCTTAACTCCTAAAGTTGAAAACATGTGAGATGTCTCACATTCCCCCTATTTTGGGGGGAAAAATACAAGGAACTTGAATTGAAAGAGTGTCACTTCAAAAAGCTATGTTATGGTTGAGCAAAGGATTTGAACCCAGGTGTGCCAAGTCCAGTTTTCTGACTGTGTGATGCATCAAGAAAAGTCCAACGAATCTCTGATAAGGGGAAACAAAAATCCTTAGTGGTTCTCGTGGCCAAACTGCTTTGGACTTCTGAAGGGTTAAGCTCTTCCTTTTCTCCACTGTTCTTTCATGATATATTAAACGCTGCAAGTTCACAAACTACTTTAGAATCCTTGCAGAGATGCTGATTTGAGCATACAAGCTAATTCTATAGTAAAGTACAAATTACGAGATTTGCCTGCTTGTATTTACCTTGTATGGTCAAATTACATCTTTTAATGTGAGTAGCTGTATGTGTAATTGTTTCATAGAATCATAGAGTTGGAAGGGGCCATACAGGCCATCTAGTCCAACCCCCTGCTCTACGCAGGATCAGCCCTAAGCATCCTAAAGCATCCAAGAAAAGTGTGTATCCAACCTTTGCTTGAAGACTGCCAGTGAGGGGGAGCTCACCACCTCCTTAGGCAGCCTATTCCACTGCTGAACTACTCTGACTGCGAAAAATTTTTTCCTGATATCTAGCCTATATCGTTGTACTTGAAGTTTAAACCCATTACTGCATGTCCTCTCCTCTGCAGCCAACAGAAACAGCATCCTGCCCTCCTCCAAGTGACAACCTTTCAAATACTTAAAGAGGGATATCATGTCCCCTCTCAACCTCCTTTTCTCCAGGCTGAACATTCCCAGGTCCCTCAACCTATCTTCATAGGGCTTGGTCCCTTGGCCCCAGATCATCTTCGTCGCTCTCCTCTGTACCCTTTCAATTTTATCTATGTCCTTGAAGTGAGGCCTCCAGAACTGTACACAGTACTCCAGGTGTGGTCTGAACAGTGCCGTATACAATGGGACTATGACATCTTGTGATTTTGAAGTGATGCCCCTGTTAATACAGCCCAAAATGGCATTTGCCATTTTTACCGCTGCATCACACTGCCTGCTCATGTTTAGTTTACAATCCACAAGTACCTCAAGGTCTCGTTCACACACAGTGTTACCTAGAAGCGTATCCCCCATCCAGTAGGCATGTTTTTCATTTTTCTGACCCAGATGCAGAACTTTACACTTATCTTTATTAAATTGCATCTTGTTCTCATTTGCCCATTTTTCCATTGTGTTCGGATCTCGTTGAACTCTGTATCTTCCGGAGTATTTGCCAGTCCTCCCAATCTGGTGTCATCTGCAAACTTGATGAGTAGTCCCTCCACCCCCTCATCTAGATAATTAATAAATATGTTAAAAAGTACCGGGCCGAGCACCGAGCCCTGAGGTACCCCGCTACTCACCTCTCTCCAGTCTGATGAAACACCATTGACAACAACTTTTTGAGTGCAGTTCTCTAACCAATTCCCTATCCACTTAACTATCTGAAAATCCAGATTGCAGTCCTTCAACTTTTCCATCAGAACATCATGGGGGACCTTGTCAAAAGCTTTACTAAAATCCAAGTAAATGACATCAACCGAATTTCCCCGGTCCAGCAAACCTGTTACTTGGTCAAAAAAGGAAACCAGGTTGGTCTAACAGGACCTGTTGGAGACAAATCCATGCTTACTTCCCTGGATCACCAAATTGTCCTCCAGATGTTTGCAGATCGCTTCCTTTAATATCTGTTTAGGTTACTTTGACTATTTTCTTCTGGCACAACACAGAAGGCCGTGAAGGCTATATATAAATCTTAAATACCTAGGCCTATAAAGCTATCTTGTCCTCTTACTGTCAAAATTGAAGAAATATGCACCAAATAGGCATTTAAAATAAATTTTGCCCTTTATCTTTTTATTTTACATTTCCATTAAAGGCTTTTCATATTAAATGTTTTGTCTCCCACTGGCATGACAGCTGATGCTGTGCTATATTTATGGGAAGCCTTGTTTAGGGAACAGTGCCAGTTCTACTGGGAAGAGCAGCATGGAGAGGAGAGTAAAAAGGAACAGTCAGTGAAATGTGCCTGAAAGGAACTTGTAGTCACTCAAGAACCTGGCCTGTAAGCCTGAAACATTTGTGAAAACACTTGTTTTGTTCCTTCAGGAAGAGCATCACTTGTAATAGTAAGGCTTATGCTGTAGAACACAAGCAGCAGATCCCCTTTTAGGCAATGAGTCTGCATTACAACAAAGGCCCAGTTGTTGCACGGGATCCAGGTGTCTTCCTTCATGGTAACTCTTCTGGGGCAAGGATTTTGCTTTCTTCCTGCATCAATTTTGTTTTAGGAAAAGACGATTCCCATTGTGTCCCCTGGTACTGCAAGTACTACTGGTGCGCCATTGTTGTGAGCATCTGTCAAATACTCCTTGTGATGGTGGTAGTCACGGGCAGTTGCTTATTCACTGAGGGGAGGTTTTTAAAATCAATTTTTAGAAAAAGTGCTCCTTCATTGTCAGCTTTCAAAACTTAAAGTAAAACAGTGGCCCCTTCCACTCAAGCCTGGTTTCAGAAAATATTTGTATGCATCTGAAAAATCCTTGTTTCCCCCTTTCTTCGCCTTGTCTCAGAGCTATCCTGTGTCATCCTTACCTGTTCTGTGGGAATGGAATAAAAGGCATCTGTCCCGAGCATAAGTATAACACCATGACTAACACGAGAGGTTCTTTTAACTAATCAGGAGAAACAATCAGCCAGAATGTGAACACAGAGGCAGCTCACCCTGAGAGATTGTGTGCAGTGTTAATTTGTTCATTACATGAGTTTATTTTTAAAACAAGTCAAATTATAAAGAGTTATACAGCACTAGGCTATTGCATTGAAAAACAATATATTTTTAAGCCCCTGTTGATGTTTGCTTCTCTCCTTTAGTGGAATGCGTATTTTTCAGTTTTTTAATTGCGTGAAAATTGCACTGCAAGGTATGCCAATAGCCAAAGCAATCTCAAATACAGACTTGTATTAATTATCATGAGTGAGCAACCTGGGCGTTTTATGTGGCAGGAACTTTAGCAGCGGTTCTAACAAGAGTTTGTTTCCTGCATCTTAAAAAAAAACACGCAGCAGACCTCACTGAAGGCTGGGACCGCTGGGACTGGCCGCTGGCCGCAAAAGATTTGCTTCCATTTCAGACTGTGGCGAGGTAAGAAACAGGTGTTCCATTTTTACAGCACAGCAGAGAAACTTTCCTGTGCATTCCTCACAGGTGCTGAGCACTTCCTCTCCCTTCTCTGCTTGCTCCTGTCAAGTCCACTGACAGCTTTACTTCCAGATCAAAAAGGGGGAGAGACATCCTCAAAACTCATTTGAGTGATGCTGAAAATAAAGCCTCAAAATGTCTGCACGGCTGAGATAAAAGGATGAGGTGGCTCAGATCAGCGCCAAGGATGTCAGCACACAAATCACCACCCACTTTTTCCTGCTCTATCTGTACAACCCAGACTCGTGCATTCTTCTAGACCACCCACTTAAAGGAACCCAACGACAAGCATATAAAGCAAACAATAATCATAGATAAGTGTATGAATGTGTGTGTGTGTAAGTTAGACTTTAAGCTTTTACATCTGGGAAGTAAAAATGTACTGGATGGGAGGATACTCCTCTAGTGGTAGCAGGTATCAGTGAGATGTTGGGGTTTTGGTGGACTGAATTGAGCACGATTAACCAATGTGAAGCAACAGCAAAATGTGCAAATTTTATTTTAAGGTTTATCAACAGATACATAATATCTAGATCTAAGAGGTGGTGGTACCAATGTATACTGCATGGTCTGACCCCATTTGGAACCTTGAGTCAGGTTCTAGAGGCCTTTTTATAGAAGCTAGAGGCCTTTTATAAAAGCTGCAGAGTGGGTGCAGAGGAGAGCAACAAGATGGATTGGAGGTTTGGGGACTAAGCCTTACAGAGAATTGGGAATGTTCAGCCTGGAGAAGAGACTTCGGGGGGGGGGGGGGTATGATTATTGTTTTTAAGTATTTGAAGGGATTTAGAGGAGGGTGCTAGAGGAGATCAGCTCTGCCTGCTCCTTAGAAGGCCAGATCCTGAAGATGAAACTCAAATACTTTGGCCAGCTCATGAGAAGGAAGGACTCCCTGGAGAAGAGCCTGATGCTGGGAGCGATCGAGGGCAAAAGAAGAAGGGGACGACAGAGAATGAGGTGGCTGGATGGAGTCACTGAAGCAGCAGGTGTGAGCTTAAATGGACTCCTGGGAATGGTAGAGGACAGGAAGGCCTGGAGGATCATTGTCCGTGGGGTTGCAATGGGTCAGACATGACTTTGCACCTAACAACAACTACAATGACACTTTCAGTTGGTAGTGGATGATGGGACTTGTAATGGGTTTAAATTATGGATGGGGAGGGATCAGCAAGATGTTAGAAAAACATTTTTAGCAAGAAGGGCATTTTAGTGATAAGTGGGTTGCTCAGGAATGTTGTGGGTTCTCCCTCCGTGTTTGAGCAGGGATTAGACATTTATCTATTAGGGATGCTTTAGATTCAAGTGGGTCGCCGTGTTGATCTGAAGTAGCAAAACAAAAACTTGAGTCAAATAGCACCTTTAAGACCAACAAAGATGTATTTGTTTGTTTGTTTTATTTTTTTATTTTTTATTATATTTATATACCGCCCTCCCCAGAGGCTCCAGGCAGTTTACATGGAACATAAGAACAGTACATAGAATCATAGAATCATAGAGTTGGAAGGGGCCATACAGGCCATCTAGTCCAATCCCCTGCTCAACACAGGATTAGCCCTAAGCATCCTAAAGCATCCAAGAAAAGTGTGTATCCAACCTTTGCTTGAAGACTTCCAGTGAGGGGGAGCTTACCACCTCCTTAGGCAGCCTATTCCACTGCTGAACTACTCTGACTGTGAAAAACTTTTTCCTGATATCTAGCCTATAACGTTGTACTTGAAGTTTAAACCCATTACTGCGTGTCCTCTCCTCTGCAGCCAGCAGAAACAGCATCCTGCCCTCCTCCAAGTGACAACCTTTCAAATACTTAAAGAGGGCTATCATGTCCCCTCTCAACCTCCTTTTCTCCAGGCTGAACATTCCCAAGTCCCTCAACCTATCTTCATAGGGCTTGGTCCCTTGGCCCCAGATCATCTTCGTCGCTCTCCTCTGTACCCTTTCAATTTTATCGACGTCCTTCTTGAAGTGAGGCCTCCAGAACTGCACACAGTACTCCAGGTGTGGTCTGAACAGTGCCGTATACAATGGGACTATGACATCTTGTGATTTTGATGTGATGCCTCTGTTGATACAGCCCAAAATGGCATTTGCCTTTTTTACCGCTGCATCACACTGCCTGCTCATGTTTAGTTTACAATCCACAAGTACCCCAAGGTCTCGTTCACACACAGTGCTACCTAGAAGCGTATCCCCCATCCAGTAGGCATCTTGTTCTCATTTGCCCATTTTTCCATTGTGTTCAGATCTCGTTGAACTCTGTATCTTACGGAGTATTTGCCAGTACTCCCAATTTGGTGTCATCTGCAAACTTGATGAGTAGTCCCTCCACCCCCTCATCTAGATAATTAATAAATACGTTAAAAAGTACCGGGCCGAGCACCGAGCCCTGAGGTACCCCGCTACTCACCTCTCTCCAGTCTGATGAAACACCATTAACGACAACTCTTTGAGTGCGGTTCTCTAACCAATTCCCTATCCACCTAACTATCTGAAAATCCAGATTGCAGTCCTTCAACTTATCCATCAGAACATCATGGGGAACCTTGTCAAAAGCTTTACTAAAATCCAAGTAAATGACATCAACCGAATTTCCCCGATCCAGCAAACCTGTTACTTGGTCAAAAAAGGAAACTAGGTTGGTCTGGCAGGACCTGTTGGAGACAAATCCATGCTGACTTCCTTGGATCACCAAATTGTCCTCCAGATGTTTGCAGATCGCTCCCTTTAATATCTGCTCCATTATCTTCCCCACAACAGAGGTCAGACTCACTGGTCTGTAGTTTCCTGGGTCATCCTTCCTCCCCTTTTTGAAGATCGGAATAACGTTTGCTCTTTTCCAGTCCTCCGGGACATCTCCAGTCCTTAAAGTGGTTCCGAAGATTATGGACAAGGGCTGTGCAAGTTCTCTGGAAAGTTCTTTGAGTACTCTCGGGTGCATTTCATCCGGACCAGGGGATTTGAACTCATCCAGTGCAGCTAAATGCCTCTCGACAACCTCTCTATCCATGTTAACCTGCCACCCAGACACTATCCTTTGGTTACAGCCATCTCTAGATGTGCCTAAACACTTTGACCTGTGGGAAAAAACAGATGTAAAATAGGCACTAAGCCTTTCTGCTTTCTCTGCATCTTTTGTTAGAGTTTGTCCATCCGCACCCAACAGTGGGCCTATTGCCTCCTTTACGTTTGCTCCTCACATAACTGAAAAATCTTTTCTTGTTACAATGGGCTTCCCTGGCCAATCTTAGCTCACTCTCAGCTTTGGCCTTTTTGATGATTGATCTACAGTGCCTAGTAACCTGTAGGTACTCTTCTTTAGAGCTCTGTCCTTCCCTCCATTTCCTGAACATTTTACTTTTCTTTCTTAGTTCCTCTTGAAGTTCTCTGTTCATCCAAATAGGCTTCTTAGAGCTCCTGCAGTGTTTTCGTCTTTCTGGGATAGTAATTGATTGAGCATGCAATAGCTCTTCTTTGAGTAGCACCCACCCTTCACATGCTCCCTTCCCTTCCAGCATTCTTGTCCATGGTATGACACTCATCATGTCTCTGAGTTTATGAAAGTTTGCCCTACGAAAATCCAACATCCGCGTCTGGCTACAAGCTTCCTTGGCTCCCCATCTCAAAAGGAATTCTATGAGGACATGGTCACTTCCCCCTAGGGTCCCCACCTCCTTCACTTCATCCACCAACTCTTGCCTGTTGGTCAGTATTAAGTCCAGTATGGCTGAACCTCTTGTGGGTTCATCTACCATTTGATAAATGAAATTGTCAGCCAGGCAGGTCAGAAACTTGCATGACTGAGGACGCTTCGCAGAGTTTGTTTCCCAGCACACACCTGTGAAATTGAAGTCACCCATGATGACAAGGTCCTGCCGCTTGGATATTTTCTCAAGCTGCTCACAAAGTGCAGCATCCACATCCTCTCGTTGGTCAGGCGGTCGGTAGCAGACACCAACCACCACACTGTTTGTTTTCCCCTCGCTTATTTTCACCCAGATGCTTTCCACTGTAGATATGCTTTCCTTCACAAGAATTTCCTGACAGGTAAGCCCTTTCCTCACATACAGTGCCACTCCTCCACCTCTTCGATCTATTCTGTTTTTCTGAACAGTTCATATCCATCCACCATTACATTCCAGTCATGAGAATCATTCCACCAAGTGTCTGTGATGCCTACTAGATCATACCTTTCCATCAGCATGAGAAGTTCCAGCTCTTCCTTTTTATTGCCCATGCTTCGGGCGTTAGTATAAAGACATCTGAATCCTTTTACTTTTGGTTCCCTATGAGCTGGCCTTGCCGGTTGGGCTGCCTCCAATCGTTTTCGTTCCATACACTCCCTATGTTGATCGTCTCCTTCCCCTAGTGGCTTTAGTTTAAAGCTCTCCTGATGAATCTCCCCAGGTTCCTGCCAAACACATTCTTCCCCAGTTTCGATAAGTGCAGTCCATCAGGTGCTAGTAGGCCTTCCTCAAGAAAGCCTATCCCATGGTCCCAGAAACCAAATCTCTCCTGCCGGCACCAACTACGCAGCCAGTGGTTCACCTCCATTATCTTCCTCTCCCGACGCATTCCTCTTCCCTTGACAGGCAAGATTGAAGAGAATACCACTTGTGCTCCCATTTGCTTGAGCTTCCTCCCCAGATCTTGATAGTCTTTTTTAATAGGAGCGATGGTATTCAGGGACATGTCATTCGTTCCCACATGGACCATCACAAATGGGTAGCGATCCGTAGATTTGAGGAGTTTGGGCAGCCTTTCTGAAACATCTTTAATTTTCGCCCATGGCAAGCAACACACCTCTCGGGTTAGGGGGTCAGGCCCAGCCACATGGCGATCCATTCCTCTTAGCAGGGAGTCTCCAATTACTAGTACTCTCCTTTTTTTTTTTCTTCTCAACTCCATTTCCTTCTGTCCCCGTGGCCTCTTCCCTTTGTCTTAGAGTTTGTTTTGGGACCTCTTCCCTTGTTGACCCTTGCACCTCCTCTGCAAGGGCCTGAAATCTATTCTGGAGCTCCAAAGGCCCTGAGAACTGTCTCGCCCTTCGCCATTCAGTCTTTTTCCAAACTGCCTGCAGAGGCTCCCTATTGTGGTCAATCTCCTTATCCTCCTCAGGACTGGTTGTATTCTCTTTATTCCAAGTTGCAAAGCTCTGGACTATGAACTCCTCCCCTTTCTTACTTTGGGTCAGAGTAATAATTCTGTTTTCTAGTCCCCTAATCTTTTCCTCCAAATGTCTTACCAGCTTACACTTGGGGCAGCTGTAGTCCATCTTGTCTTCTGGGAGGAAGGCAATCATGTCACACTCACTGCAGATGATGAGATGAGTGTCCTGGAGGTCCATTGTAATGTCTAGGAAGTGGAAGTACTAGGGAAATATAATCTACTGATTCTAATTGCTCGGCCAAGAACCCCAGGCTAAGAGCCACAGGCCAAGAGCCCTTTGTCTCTCGCCAAAGGCTCACGTCTCTGGTGAGGAGCAGCCCTTTTTAATCCTCCCAACAATTAACCAGCAATCACCGCACCCAGGCAGAACAATAGCCTCACCTGGTCAGCAGTAACTCTCCCCAGTAGCTCTCTCCACGTGCTCTCAGTTGTCTGAGCTCCATGAAACAGTCTATAACATACTCAAGGCATGAGCTTTCATCCTGCATGGTGGTGGGGTTGGACTGGATGGTCTTTAAGCTTTTTAATTTCTTAATTCTGTGATTCTATGTATGTGTATTAGAGAAAGAGAAACTAATTTTTTTCAGGTAAACAAGAGAAAAGTGACAGGAAGTACCATTGCCCATGGTGTGCATGTGTATTTCTCAGCCATCTCCGTGTACATTTTTCCAGGTTTTTGTAGGGCTTCCAAAACTTGTAAAATATGCTTGAGTTGCGATGACAATGGGACAAAAGCGCAGGAAACAATGGCTCTATCAGAGCATCTTCAGAATGCTTAAAAGCTATTATCTGTCTCTAATTTCCAGGAAAGAGTGATAGGTGGCAGGTTTTCTTACCGTTGCTTGTAATTAATACAGACTTGAATGCACCAGAAGTTTCCCACTTTAATGATGTATTCATCCTCCTACATAAAAGGATAAGAATTCTAAACCTGTTATCATTAAGTTTGTTACATGCTTTCAATAAGCCTACCAGCTACCCTAGCAAATTGTTCCTCACTTGACAGAAAAGGGTCTCTTCTGCGGTGATGTCTTAGAATATTCATCAATATTCTGCTTGTCTAGAATTTTGCAATCAATATACCTGTCCCGATGAAAACTGAGCTGAAAGAAAAACACCACTATGGAACCTGGGGAAATTTGCTACTCTCCAGGGGCTGTTCTACATCAGTATTCAGCCTATGCAAAAGCAAGAAACAAACACTCACTAGCCCTCCTGCTATGCACCGTGGGTCAATGCATGGCAAAGAATGTGGTTTTAATATTTTAGTTCCATTAGCAGGCAAATATTCATGGACTAGGGGAAAATCCCATTGCATTGAAGACTACAAGTGCTAGATCAAGGGTGGTGGTAGAAGAACTCTGTGGATGACCTCTCCTTCCTCCCAGGACTTGGAAAAGCTGCAGGCTGGAGGGCCCCAGGCAGGGAACTCACCAACAGGGGCAGCTCTTACGCTGCAGGGATCTGCAGCCTCCGAGCCTCAGAGGGAAGTGAAAGGAGGAGGGGGTGGTCAGGGATGGGAGACAAGGCGACTGGCTGGCCGCTGAACAGACAAGCCAGCCAGTTGAAGGAGGAGGCACTCAGGCGGGATAACCACCCTGAGTGGGTGTTAAGCACTGAGTGGCACTTAAGCCATGAGATCAGCTCCTCCTAGGCCTTACCAGAAATATTATATGGAACAGTTAAGCTACCACCTGATTAAACATATGGCTTAGGCAACCTTGTATATGACATGGGAATTACTTTGAACACTCAGGGCTCTGAAGCAGACATATGATGCCTGCCAAATGATAAAGTGTGCTCTGAGACACATGTGACATTGAGTATGTGTAAGTTTTTGCCATTGCAAAGGGCCAGGTATTGCAAAGGACAGCCCTGGTGCAAAAGGAAAGAGACTAACCTGTCTCTGATCCCATCAGCTGTGTGTCTTTGCCTGACAGAAAATTAATGAATCTAAACATGTAACAGAATTTTATTCTGGTGCTAGGAAGTTGTGAGAGTAATAGCAAGTTATGATTCTGGCTCATCACATAACCTCCTGTCAGCGGCACCCACTCCAATTATTTTTCTCTGATTCTATCAGCCTTTCCCACCAAAGCTGCTGTTCTAATGCCCTTTTGCCTTCCTTATTATACAAGGAACAGTGGGTGCAGTAGCTGTTCATTAAAGGACTCGAGACCGTTGTATGTAAGTTCAGGGCAAATGGAGATAGGTTCATCAGATCCAGAAATCCATGTTGGCTTTAGAAAAGAGCTTATATATTGGCCAGAAGGTCTTTCCTTCTGAAACAGTCTGGACCCAATTCTGAGGGTCTCATTTGCTTGAGGTGTGGCAAGCAGTCTATGTTCCCTGTAGCAAAAGCTGTACATTGCCCCTGACATAAAGTGCAGATAATTTGCTGCCAATTTGAGCAATGGTATTTATTATTCTTCTGGTGCAGAGTAGTTAGGCAGCAGAAATGCAGTCTGAAGTTCTGCCCATGAGGTTGGGAGTTCAATCCCAGCAGCCGGCTCAAGGTTGACTCAGCCTTCCATCCTTCCGAGGTTGGTAAAATGAGTACCCAGCTTGCTGGGGGGTAAACGGTAATGACTGGGGAAGGCACTGGCAAACCACCCCGTACTGAGTATGCCATGAAAACGCTAGAGGGCATCACCCCAAGGGTCAGACATGACCTGGTGCTTGCACAGGGGATATCTTTACCTTTACCTATTTATTATTCTTATCCTCCTAGCCATCCAGGAGGGGGTGGGGGTGGGGATTTCATGAAGCTCTCCATTTCTGCTGTGGATTTTATATGATTGTGTGACATTTCCTGTGGCAGGGAGGCCATAAATATTTTCTGGAATCAAGTAAAACATTCACAGCCATGTTTTGAGAGAGAGAATTGGGAATGCAAGTCCTCATCCATCCTGAGTGAAAGGAAAGTGGAGTTGTAATTAGGGATGCCATGATGTTTGTGGTGAGCCGACATCGGCAGGCACACATTGTGCCTGACAGCCATGATCACTCATGTGTTGAGCCTCTGATCGCTCTGCTTCACTGCTCTCCAAAGCAAAAGAGCTATAGAACAGATCTGCAGCTGTACACTAGCTGGGCTGGTAGAGTTGCCTTGCCTTGTGGAAGCTTTAGCTTATGCTTCCAGTAGGTGAACTGAGTTATCCCCCCAGGGTCATGGATGGTCAAGTAGTTAAATTAAGTGGGAGGGGAACGATGTCTTCCATAAGGTTATGTGAAAATGTAGGTGTGATAGCCAGTCTTGAGTAACACAAACTTAAACAATCAATGGTGCAACTTTTTAAAAAGTGTTTGTTTATAATCACTTGCCAACTGAATGATTTGCTTATTATTTTGACATGATTGACTGTTGAGGGACATGCAGCAAAGACTGGCCATGTTGTGTGAGAACATGCATGACTGAAACATGCACTGTACTGTTTGAGTATGTGATAAGTAGTCCATTAGTTAGGCTTGCACTGCTTGTGTTCAGCTAAATGGATTAATGAAACATTGACTTCCTGCTCATGGCCGGTGAACAGATCATGGGTAGGCATTTGAGCATCCCTACTGTAATACATTCATAAATGATTCATTTAAAATGGGATGTCAGAGGAGAGTTTTATGGATACTGTGGACCGTCAAAAAACCTGAACACTCCCTAGAAGCTCAAATGACTAAACTGAGACTATTGTACTTTGGTCACATGTACCCCCTTGCATCTGATGATGGGGCATATAGAGAAGGGCCTCTCCAGAAGATTTTAATTAATGGAAAAAATACATCCAGAGTACATACATCCCATGGTTCTAGATCATTTGTGCCTTCCAAGAAGATGGCCCACACTGTGGAATTATGGCCAGAAACAACTGGGAAGCCAGCAGAATTCTTCTGGGCCTGGCAGAGTAAGACCTCTTTATCGCTGTACCAGTCAGCAATCTTAGTACTTCAGGATGGTCTTCTTGGCAGCACACTGCAGTAATCCACTCTGCAGGTGATCTGATGATATATAACTATGGCTCGATCACATCAGCTGAGACTTCCTATGATCATTTATGCACTGAAGGTTTCATGCCAGGCTGCAGGCTGGAATTTTAGTTATGGCAGGTTGCCCCCCCTCTTCCTGCACCCACACAGGAAAGCGTTTGGCCCGGTGTGCCTCACCCACTCCCAATTTGTGCTCCTGCATGGGATCTGGGGCAGTGAAGTTCCTAGTGCGTAAATGGTCTATGAGGTGTATATTCAGTAGGAAACACAAACTTCTTGCAAATGTATATGAAAAGGATTGGTCTACATCAGACAACCCAGTTAGCCCTGGCGGGGAAAGTGAACAGAGAGAGACTCCATGTTCTTCTATAAGTCATCCACTATTCACTGGATGTGGCAGTGCCCAGAGCTGCCAGCTTGTTCAAAAGTGGCACCTGTTAGAAGCAATTTAGCATCCTGACTCACTGCCCAGGCAACATTCCAAAGTTCACTATGCCCTAGGCCATTAAAATTAATGGATTTAATTACATCTAATGTTGTGTTGGAGTATGATTTGTCCATCTGTCCTTTTCGTTGATATCTTCTCTCTCGGAGTTTTAAAAACAAACATTTATTACCCAAATTGTGGGTCTTCTGCAATATAACTAAAATTAGAAGTCCGACAAAATGTGGAGGCTTTGTTGGGTCACACGGGGACAAGAAGATCAGCTTAAGAAGTCTAGGAAAGCAGGATTACGTAAACCAGGCAGAAGGGCAGCTTTGGGTCATCCCCTCCCCCTTCCCTCAAAGCCCATTCTGTGTGAGATTTCCTGGGCGGGATTTAGCTATTATTAATAAACAAACATCCCAGGATTGTTCAAATGAAAGCCTTAGAAATAAATTTCACCATCAGTTCAGGAGGGAATGAAATTTATGAGGGCTTTAGGGAACTGCATGCTAAATCTGTCGCTAAATCTATTTAAAGGGCTGAAATAAGTCTTGCTGGGAGCAAGGTGTACTTTTGGGCATCTTATCAGTTTACAGTTGTTCAGCCTGCATAATTTCACAATAATAATAATAATAATAATAATAATAATAATAATAATAATAATAATAAATGCAATTGTATGTTTAATCTGCCTTTCCAGTACTGCTCAGGGCGGGTGACTCCATTTCATAAAAACGTCATATACTTCCCATACACAGTTACCGATAAGTGTGCTTGTGCTAAGCGATTGTATCCTCACTCTTGGTTCGACATGCACAAGACATAGCACAAGGTATTTCTTCTGGTACCATTTCAGAACCACATTAAATAAAATCATGTGGACCATCTGTTGTATGTCTTGTTGCTCGATATGCATGTTATTTCCTTATAGTTATGCTAAAGTGCTATTTGTCACTACAGGCTGTCAAGCGCAGACAAACTCACAAACAAACTTCTATAGAAAGAAAGCTTTAATTGGAAGTAGCTCTGGACACTATAACATTCGAAGTCAAGACTGTTCGATATCAGGACAGCAAGCAGTTATCAATACAACTCTCCTGCTGAAACCCAAGCGTTCCCAAGGGAGGGGGGAACCCCTCATCCAGGTGCCATCCCAGGCTTCCTGCCAAGGTGTTGAAGTTAGCACGGCCTTGGTCAGACCGGTGCCTCGGGCTAGCAGATAAGATGTTTACAGGAACTGGGCAACATTGTTTCACAGCGGAGAGACTATGCAGTGTGAAAATGCAAGGGTCAAAGAAGGGGGGAATCAAAGGAAAACTACAGGCATAAGCATTCTGGTTACACGGGAACATTTCTGTAAAGGCACAGCACTCCGAGATGGAATCCCTTAGGTTCACTGATAACTCAAGCATGGCAGAGAGCAGGGACTGATCCTGACACAGCCATTGTGCAACTGCTTGTGCAAGCCAAACTGCACGAAGAACATGCTTCTGGTCATGTGCCACAAGATCCAACCCTATGTATGAGCAAAAATCAGAAAAGAGGAGGAGTTAAATCTGGCTAAAGGCCAAAGTAATATTTTTTGTGGCACATGTAGCAAGAATACACTGGGAAAATAGTAAATGTGGCACACCCACAGAATGCAAAGTATGATTTGAGGCGCCTCCCACAAGAGCCACTCAAAGGGCCAACTACCTCCCCTGACTAAGAGGGGCTGCTGATGGCGAAGGATAAGAATATCTCTGTGCTCACAATTAGTGCTTATTAGTATGCTTTTAATCAGAAGCAAAAACCCCCAAAAAGGCCTGATCTCCTAGTGCAGCACTGAGCTTCTGACAAGTGGCTGAGTAATTGCCTCTGGTGCTTTGCAGCCTCTCCAGTTATAGTAATCTGCCCAATCGGCTGCCCTAGAGACCTTGCTAAGGCCACAACCCCGCACTGTTTTGCAGACTCTTGTTCAGCAATCTCCACCAGTACATGCCTTAATGATATAATAACTGCAGAGGACATGTCCCTTGGTACCACAGTGTACTCTACATAAAAAATTAATCTCTTCAAATAAGCATCCACTAAAAATGCATACAGCATTACAGCCATCTGGCTTGGCAACAAAGCAAACACACAGGTTTCTGACGAAGTCCCAGTCCTAGCTCTGAGTGTAGGGATAGCAGCAGCCCTGGCTACACCTCCATAAGATCTGGACTGCTAAGGAATCAGGGCTGAGGACAAGTGTGATCATTGGAACAGCAGGGTGTAAACTGCACAGAGCTTTTATTCCAATCCCAGGTAGATTCAGTCCTTTCCGTCTACACAGAATGCGATTTCCGTTTTGATTTTGGGCGATTTAAATTTTCCTTCTGCAGCAAGAAGGGTTGATCTGGAGTGACCTTACCTTTATTGTGTGATATCTTAGAGTGCTTTTAATGATCAATATTTCAAGATTCGGATTGAGAAAGCAGGCTGTTTTGAACCTCCATGGTAGAGACGCCCTGATTGGCCAAAGGTGGCCATGTGACAAGCTTGCCTTAAAGGAGAAGCCCCTAATTTCTCTCAACTTCTGTCAGTCTTGGATTTTTTCTCCCTCCTCTGCCTTCTTCGATCCTCTCCCCCCCCCTCCAAGAAAAGAAAGAGGCTCCCTGCTTGACTCCTCTCTCCCCCCCCTTCAAGAAAAGAAAGAGGCTTGGCTCATCCCCCCCTTCTGAACTACCCTAACCACGTGCAGAACACTTTCTTGTTTCAATGGGGAGGGGGAGGAAGAGGAAGACCCAAGTTCAAATCGATCTGAATTCAACAGGATTGACAATGGAATAACCAAAGTTAGTGCAGACTCTGCCCTGCATCACCTAAGTCTGCAGCATGTCAGGAGCAGTTTTGGCACAGGATTCTCTATGCCACATCTTAGTGATGTAACCTTCCTTCGGTTTCAGACTCAAGGAACATGGTTGCTACTGCCGATAGAGCTATATATTTCCCTGTCCAGCACGCAGAATTTCTCCAAGTACGATCCGTAGGGGGGGAAATGAAAGCTACATGAAGATTGACATGTGCAGCGATAGCACACAGCACACGTTTCTTAGTTCATGCAGGGAGGGGTAATCTTGTAACTACGAAGAAGAAGAAGAGTTGGTTCTTATATGCCGCTTTACCCTACCCGAAGGAGGCTCAAAGCGGCTTAGTCGCCTTCCCATTTCTCTCCCCACAACAAACACTCTGTGGGGTGGGTTAGGTTGAGAGAGCCCTGATATCACTGCCCGATCAGAACAGTTTTATCAGTGCCATGGCGAGCCCAAGGTCACCCATCTGGCTGCATGTGGGGGAGTGAAGAATCGAACCCGGCATGCCAGATTAGAAGTCCGCACTCCTAACCACTACACCAAACGAAAAGGCCGTGGCTCAGTGGAAGAGCCTCTACTTGGCATACAGAAGGTCACAGGTCCAGTCTCTGGGACCTCCCAGAGTTAAAAGGACCCAGGTAGTAAGTGATGTGAAATCCCCCTGCCTGAGAGACCCTGGAGAGCTGCTGACAGTTTGAGTGGACGACTGTGACCTGTATGGACTGATGATCTTATTCAGCATAAGGCTGTTTTGGGTGTGTTTGTAGCTGTGCCTTCCCACTGCACACTGTGCACACAACATCCCTGCTTGTAGCTGTGCCTTCCCACTGCACACTGTTGTGCACACAACATCCCAGGCCGTGGGGGGGGGGCGCGTAGGAGGGCCAAATTCTGGAGACCCTGGTTACCCCATGACCCACACAGTGAGAAAATAATCACAATAACACTTACATCAATTTTCATAACCTGCCCTTCCCTGAACAGTTCTGGGCAGGTAACAACAGGCTTTAAAAAGAATCAGTATCTTTATCTTTAACCCGCTCCGCGGATTAAATAATTCGCTAAGGGCCCCCAAGGTGGGCCCTGTCCGTGATGAGGAAGGGTGCCCATAGGCCCCTTCCCCCGGACTGAAAATCGGAGGGCCCAATCGGCAGGCGCTTTGCATAGCGCGGCTCACAATTGGCCCTTTGTTGCCGGAGTGACCACTCGAGGAGGCGCAAAGCGCATCCCGACCCGCCCACCTTCCACCTTGCCTCTGTCCGGACGGCTGCCGCCATTTCCTCGATGGCACTCCACCTGAGTGGTTGCTTCCTCGCGGTGCGCCCTACCATGCCCAGCTGCCGCGCCACTACCACTGCCTCACCCACACCTGCAGCCAGCCCACACAGCCGAGAGCGCCCCACGCCGCCACCCATCGCAGCCCGGCCCAGCCACGCCCACGGCCGCGCCTGCCGCTGTGCTGCCGACCTCTGCCCCCCCGCGCCTACTAGCGTGCCGCACCGCCCAACACCCCCATCGACTACCCACTCGCCGACTCGCCCGCTCACCACGGCCCATGGGACCTCGCCTCCTCGCCGCGCCGCCACCACCGCTGTAACCGGACAACAGTCTGCGGCCCCAGGTAGCCACCGCTGTGGGGGGCCCTGACTCCCACGCCCCGGCCCAGCCACGCCACCACGCGGCCCCATCCGCCTCGCCACTTGCCCGCTCACTGCCTCCCATGGCCGCCTCCGTATCCCCGCTAGCGCCTGCTGCATTCAAGCTGCAGCGGGCTTATTTGCTAGTGTTTATATCAAAGCAAACATATAACACATTCATTGAATGTCACTTAAATTTAGGTTTAAAAAAATCTTTTAAAAGCTGCTTACCCTTCAATTAAATCAGTTCCCTAATGCAGGGGTAGTCAACCTGTGGTCCTCCAGATGTCCATGGACTACAATTCCCATGAGCCCCTGACAGCATTTGCATCTGGAGGACCATCTGGAGGACCACAGGTTGACTACCCCTGCCCTAATGTTTCAATAGTGCTGAATGTTTTTTTCTTGGGATAGATGGAGTTTTCAAGTGGGTTTCCAAGTGGAGATGCCAGCATCTATTTGGTCTTGTTTCCTAACTTCAGCTGTAGGCCTGGCAGAACAGCTTTCTCTTACAGGCTCTCCAGAACTGTTTAAAAGTCATATGTTTTTTTTTTATATGATGGAGGTTTGGTTGGATCTGAGTGGGAACCCAGAGACAATCATTGTTGCGGGCTGGCAATAGCTTCCAGAGCAATGGCCAGAATCCTACTGTTTCCACGCATACCATAACTTGTCCTAGAATTTTTAGACAGTGGCATCCAACAACAACATATTGATGCTTAAGAGGTACTGTCCAAGCCTAGTGATCCCCAGCATCTGCTGAAATCAACCTGTTATGGAATATGGAATGCCTCTTTTAAAATACACTAGGCTTTAACTGGACAGAATGCAAAACCTGTATGGAATTTTTCCTTGACGTTGATCAGCATCTTCCCTTTTGTGGCATATAAGGAGTGTCCAGTTCATCTCAGAATAAGAGTTGTCTTCAAAATAGGGGCTTTGTTTTCTCCTGGTGCAAACACAGCCCCAAGAATGTTGAGGTATCACACAATCCAACAGAGATATTCTCCCTCCCCTCCGTCCATCTCCTTTAAGCCAGCCAAGAATTTATTTAAAGTTTGAGTTAGTTTCTGGGTTAGTTCCTAGAAAAAAGAACAAGGGCTGTGCTGGTGTTAGCAGTCAGACCCCTCCTCTCATTGAAGGGTAGTTTATAGATGAACACCTCTCCTATGACATCATTTCAACCATTAATTGCAACATGCTGTCTGGCTGAAAATGACACTAAAATAAATGTCAGCCAGATCATAGCACATACACTGTCTGGCTAACAGGACACAGGCATAGATACCAGTCTCCAGGACAAGTCTTATATAGCTTAGTACATGGGAGAAGGAATGGCTGACTCACTGTCAACCTCACTACAACCCAAGGTGATGCATAATTTAGAACAAGAGACTTTCCAGGAACTAATCTCTTCAATTTCTCAATCTCACTTCCCTTGCATTCAACTACCCGACTTAACAATACTTAACACCTTTTCCGAACTTGGTAGCATTCCCATCCAGTAATTAAAGGATCACTGAGAACCATTTAATGCCTGTAGTTCTCCTTAGGTAAGGCCATTGTCTGTCTCCTGGGAACCCATCAGCATTTCTCTTGGATCACTATCTAACTCTAGTCAAAATTCCATCTAGTCATTACTTTTGAAACAGACATATCAGCATAGCCTGGGATAGGATTTTGCCCTGTATCAAGAGGTCTCCTGCCCCAGTCTCTATGTATGTGTGTGCATGTGCCTAGCACCATAAATAATAGCCCTATTTGTATGTAGGTCCCCCTTTTTCTGCTTCTATATAATGCTTATCGTTTTGCTGCTCAATTTGTGGACTTCTTCGCATCATGACTGGTAATATTGCCTTTCCCAAAACTATTCTCTCCCCTTCCTATCCTTAGTTTTTACTTAGCCTTGTGTGCGTGTTTTCAGTCTGTTTTTCATGTGTCTGCTGTACCCCTTTAATTCCCCTTAATAAAAAGCATTCCACATTAACATATGGCTGGTTATTTTGAGTTTCTCTAAGGAAACAATCCCTGTAAACACTGGTAGTGATCCCAAGTTACTCCCTCTCATGACCTCTCCATAAATTAATCCCCCAAACTAATATAGGAGACCTCATGGAATCATAGAATCATAGAGTTGGAAGGGTCTGCTAGTTCAACGCCCTGCACAGTGCAGGAATTCACAACTACCTGCTCACCCACTCATAATCTGCCTCAGTTCATAAATCAGTATTTCTGCCTGATGACTATCCAGCTTCTGCTTAAAAACTTCCAAAGAAGGAGAACTCACCACCTCCTGAGGAAGCCTATTCCACTGAGAACCACTCTAAGTGTCAGGAACTTCTGGATGTTTAGCTGAAAATTCTTTTAAATTTTTAACCCAGTGGTTCTGGTCTGACCCTCTGTGGCAACAGAAAACACCTCTGCTTCATCTTTTATATGACAGCCCTTCAAGTATTGGAAGATGGTTATCTTATCACCTCTTAGTTGTCTTCTCTCCAGGCCAAACAGACCCAACTCCCTCAACCTTTCTGCATATGACTTAGTCTCCAAACTGCTCACCATCTTTGAAGCCCTCCTCTGCACACACTCCAATTTCTCTACATCTTTCTTCAGTTGTGGTGCCCAAAACTGAACACAGTATTCTAAGTGAGGTTTAACCAGAGCAGAGTAAAGTGGTGATCTGGACACTATACCTCTTTTAATACAGCCCAAAATCACATTTACCTTTTTAGCCACCAACTCACACTGCTCACTCATGTTCAGTGTCTGGTCTACTAAGACCCCAGATCCTTTTCACACATACTACCGCCAAGACAAATCTCACCCATCCTATAGTGATGCATTTGATTTTTCCTACCTAAATGGAGAACTTTACATTTATCACTATTAAAATTCATTTTAGTCCAGTTTTCCAGCCTGTTAAGGTATTCCTGTATCCTGATTCTTGTCTTCTGGTGTGTTTGCTACCCCTCCCAGTTCAGTATCATCTGCAAATTTAATAAGGACCCCCCTCTATTTCTTCATCCACCTCCTCTTTGAGTAACATTGGGGGTGAGGACAGTAGGCAAATTGGTCCACCATTCTAGAAGTGTAGTATGTTTTGATGTCGACAGGATGAACGGAGAGCTACTCTGTGTTCTGCTGTTCTGTATAAATAGCAGAGTACATCCAGAAAGAGGCTACACCGCCAATTACTACCTTTTCTGACTAGTGTAAAATCTTAGTGGAACATCAAGTGGTTCCTTGAATCTCTATTAGATGTCTCTTTGCTTTTCTATGGGAATGAATGTGAATTTGCATGAAGAATGAAAGTACTCAGAAAAGGACCTGTATTAACCGAAGAGCCTGGGGCAGGTGCCAAGGAGAAGGGAAATGGAGCTTTGAGAGACATCTTTGGGAAAATGATTGAATACACCGTTTTCTTGCCATATCTCAGCACAGTGTGCGTTCTGAAAATGGGTTAAGTAGGCAGCCATATCCCTATCCATCGGGTCCACTGACATCGCTGAGGCTCTGGTAGCATTATGGAGGCCAAATTTCCCTCTACAGACAGTAAATGCTACACATGCTGTCAAAAGAGACCAATAGGTACAAAGAGTAAGGAGGAGAGCATGCTGCCATCCCAACAGCAAAAGCTCTCCTCTCCCTTGTGGGCTTTAAAAAGAGCTTATTTAAGGGTGGATTCCCACTCCACAGCTCAAGTATAAGAACTCTGCAAATAACATTAGCTAAATGAGGACCTCATGCGACTGCATGTTTCGTCTATAAATAAGCCAGCTTGTCACTCCAAAAGTGGAGGTTTCCTGAGGTTACCCTTGTGCTACAGACTAGGAGTAGTTAACAAGATAGGCCCAGATCTAATGAGGTGTTTGAGTAACACTGGGCACAACTGTGTCAAGCAGTCCTAACCTGATTTTGGCTGTTTGTAACTCCAGGTGTGATGTTCCTTTTGCTAGTTTTTTTGAAACTCTGCTACAAGCAATCTGAGATAAGTACTGCCTCATAGAAAAGGGGCTTGCTGCAAACTTGCTGAGGGGCAACATCTGGGCCCTATGCAGACATTTCCAGAGCTTAATGTGATATTTGTTTCATTTGTTGGTTTATTATTTCCAATTATTGGCTGCTTTCTGATCCCACACATACACTCCTACTTCACACAGTAAATTAATCCAATAATAAATCCATAATACTTTAAAATACAGTCCTCTAATAAAAAGGTAACAGCAATAATGTACAATAGAGCAGTGGTCCCCAACCTTTTTATCACCGGGGACCGGTCAACGCTTGACAATTTTACTGAGGCCAGGGGGGGGAGTAATCTTCTGCCGAGGGATATTACCACTGTCTGAGCTTCTGCTCCACTTGCTTTCCGGCTGGCACCCTTGACTTCCCACCGCCCACTGAGGGGTGTTGCCAGCAGCAGCTGTGCAGTGTCATGCCGAGGGGGAGCCAAAGCCATGGCAGCCGCTGGAGAGCACCAAAGGTGAGCTGCCGGCAGAGTGGCAGGGCAGCCCCCCGAGGCAGCAGCCGGGGAGGAGGACGAGGAGGAGCCGCAGCCCGGTACCAACTGATCCACGGACCGGGACCGATCACTGACCGGGGGTTGGGGACCATTGCTGAGAACAAACAAAATGGAAAAACATGTAAAACCTATCCTCCCAAAGATATAACTGCCCATCTAAAAGGACCAATAGCATGGCGAGGAGGTAGATGTAGAAGCCAACATCAAAAAGGTGCTGTTTTTGGAATATGTTCTCATCACATATGGGATGAAACTCACAACAAGGCCTCAGTATTCTCAATTCTTGGGAAGGACCATGATGAGTGTGTGTGTGTGTGTTTTTTTCAAACATTTTCTTGACAGATTCTCTGAGATTATGTATGTATGTATGTTGGTCAGGAAGAAAAATAGCAGTTTTTCTTGGCACAGATGGAGTAGTGGCCAACATGGCATCTATGGAATGTCACACAATAATGAGGGGCACATAGCCTGTGCTTGAGCACAATACAGGACTTGCTTTCCTCATTATCATCATTATTACTTCATATAATTCAAGAACAAACTTCACAGTTCCAGAGAGTTCACATGAAACTCTGCTATAGTATCTTACCACTGCTCCTGCATAAAAAGAGAGGTTGAAACTCATTAAGATTGTCCCTGCCCCAAGTAGGACTTTTACCTCTTCTCCTATGCCTCTAACAGTAGATGGAGTCTCCTGATTTCAGCAGGCAACGTATTTATGGGTATAAAAGACAGAAAGAGCTTCACCTGTTCATTTGAGCCAGACTTTGATGACAGTTCAGGAGCAGAGACAGTTTTTGCTGACAACCTAGCTCCTCAAAAGTGCCCTACTTTTGCTTGTGAATGTGTGTGAACATGCAGCGTGCTGTTGAGTGGGTTTTGTTAAATGCTTTTGTGGGACTGTGTGATTGAGGATCAATTCCCTAATACCCAGGAGTGGGAATGGAGAAATGGAGAAACAACCCCCCCCACACACACACACAGACATACACAGTTCCCAGTTTCTATCTAAACTCCACACCATTTCTAAAGCAAACCATGTAAAAAAATAGTCACAGTCAAAAGTAATCAAAATGTGGAATTTATTTTTTCCCCCTCGGGTTGATTTTTCCCTCCCCGAGATCTGTCCATGGAGAAAGGAGGGGAAAGAAGCTCGAAAGATACCTCTTCCAAGTGAGGATTGAGTCCAAAAGCACCGTGGAGACCAAGGCATGGAAAAGCTCTTTATTTCTTTTGCCCAAAACTCTTGTCATGGCGTTCTTCGTGAAAAGGTGTCGGGAACCCGCTTGCTAACTGAAAAACAGGGTGCCCCTTTGAAGAAAACGTCACGCCAGGCCTGGTGAACGATACAACAGGAACAAGCTTTATTTCAGCAACGTGGAGTCCGCTGGTATGGAGTAAGAGCTTCCACCGAACTCCAGGTGGAAGCTCCCTTTTATACAAAACCCACCTCCTTAGGCTGTATTGCCCCACCCAGTACTTGCGGAGGGAACATGCTGATACAATCATGACTCATGCACATATGCGAGGTTTTCCGGGGTTCCTGATGGCCCATTTTCCTGGAACAAAGGGCCATCTCCGGGCCCTTGTCAAAAGGTGGAGGGGGACATTGAGGTTCTTTAGCGGCCATTGCCACCTCAACGATCGGGTGGGGCGCCCAGCTGCCGGCTTGCCTATGATCACCATGCCCTACCTCCGTGATCGTGGGCGCCTCTGATGGCGGGGTTCGGTCCCGTTCCCAAGCCACCAAGGACCGAACCACGACATTCTGCCCCCCCAAAGGTCCATTCTCCAACCCCCCGGGGCGGCCAGGATACCGCTTGTGGAAACGTTCAGTGAGTCGGGGCGCAAGGACGTCCGCTGCCCAGACCCATTCCCGGTCCCCCAAAGCGAAGTCCTTCCATTCCACGAGGTACTGCAACTTCCCCCTGTGGAGTCTAGAGTCCAGGATATCCGCCACCTTGTGGTGCTCCCCCCCCGGCAGGACCTCGGGCGCTGGCGGGGAAAACACGGGGTGCCAAACGTCACCGTCCGGAGTTTTTTTTAGAAGGCTCACGTGAAAGACGGGATGGATGTGCCGGAGGTTCTTGGGGAGCTTGAGCTTGACCGAAACTTCGTTGATCGGGGCCAAGACCTCGAAAGGCCCCAAAAACCGAGGGCCTAGCTTCTTGCTGGGCAAATTCAACCGTAGGTTCCGGGTGGAAAGGTAAACTCGATCCCCCGGTCGGATCTCCTCAGCTGGTCGTCTCCTCCGGTCGGCGTCCTCTTTCTGCGCTGCCTTGACTTTGTGGAGCTGCTCCTGCAGCGACTTCCAGCAGCTCCCGGCACGCTTCCCCCACTCGCGAAGGTCGGCCGATTCCCGGGCGGGGACCTCTCCAAGCTCCGGGAAGTGTCTCAGGTCTGTCCCGTAGACGACGGCAAAAGGCGACATCTCCGTGCTGCTGTGGTCTGCGTTGTTGTACGCGAACTCGGCCAGGGGGAGCAGGGGCACCCAGGTGTCTTGATGATAGGAACCGAAACACCGCAAGTACTGCTCCAGTACTTGATTAACCCGCTCGGTCTGCCCGTCCGTCTGGGGGTGGTAAGCGGAGCTCAGCCCTTGCTCGATGTCTAACAGGCGCAGGAAAGCTTGCCAAAACCGGGACACGAATTGTGAGCCCCGATCGGAAATCACCTTGTCCGGCAGCCCGTGCAGTCGGAACACGTGATCCAGGAACATCCGAGCCAACTGTGAAGCACTGGGGACACTGGCGCAAGGAATGAAATGGGCCTGTTTGGAAAATAGATCTACCACCACCCAGATCACCGTTTTCCCCTTGCTGGGAGGCAAGTCTGTTATAAAGTCCATGGAGATCACTGACCACGGCCGGGTCGGGACCTCGAGCGGGTGCAGCAGACCTTTCGGCTTGCCAACCCCCGGCTTGCAGGTCAGGCAGACAGGACAACCACTGACGTAAGCTTTTGTGTCCCGCCGCAGACTGGGCCACCAAAACCGCCGCCGGGCCAACTTCCAGGATTTTACGAAACCGAAGTGCCCGGCGGTCTTAGCATCGTGGCAGAGGCTGAGGGCTTCCCGTCGTAGCCCTTCCGGGACGT
Source organism: Paroedura picta (assembly GCF_049243985.1). Taxonomy (NCBI): domain Eukaryota; kingdom Metazoa; phylum Chordata; class Lepidosauria; order Squamata; family Gekkonidae; genus Paroedura; species Paroedura picta. The sequence continues at coordinate 95,089,971 of NC_135372.1, read as the reverse complement.
AGACAGCCTCCCCCCTCCGCCAGAGACCGGAGTCCAAAATCAAAGAGTCCCGGAGCTCAGCCAGCTCCTCGTCTGCCCCATAGGCTGCCACTAGGCGGTCTCGGAGCGGGGCGGTCGCCGGGTCGGGCTCCCATTCCTCCCTGGCCCGCCGCCTAGTGACGACCCCCCGTCCCAGCTGCTCCTCACCAAACACGGACCTGGTGCAGGGAGCGTACCCCTCCCCATAATGCGGCAGACGGGAGAGGGCGTCCGCGAGGAAATTCTCTTTGCCGGGGATGTGACCAAGCTTGAAATTGTACCGCGAAAAGAACTCCGCCCACCTCATCTGCTTGGCGTTCAGGGATCGCGGTTGCCGGAGCGCCTCCAGATTCTTGTGATCTGTCCAGACCTCGAACGGCTCCTCTGTTTCCTCCAGCCAATGCCGCCATTCGGTGAGGGCGAACTTAATCGCAAACGCCTCCTTCTCCCAGGTAGACCAGTTCCGCTCCGTTTCGGCGAATTTTCGTGAGAGGTAGGCCGCCGGCCTCAGCTGTCCCGCCTTGTCTCGCTGCAGGAGAACCGCCCCGGCTGCTGCGTCGCTGGCGTCGACTTGTACCACCATCGGCTGGGTTGGGTCGACGTGCAGTAGCGTGGGCTCAGACGCGAAAGCTTGCTTGAGGGCCAGGAACGCTGCCTCCGATTTCTCATTCCAGCCGAGCGCTGCGCTGGGCCGCGTGGCGCGAGGACCTCTCCCCTTGGTACCTAGCAAGTCCGTGAGGGGAGCCACTACGGAGGAGTATCTGGGGATGAAGCCTCTAAAAAAGTTAGCAAACCCCAGGAAGCTTTGTAGCTGTTTCCGGGTGCGGGGCCTTTCCCAGGCCAGCACCGCCTGCACCTTCTCGGGGTCCATAGCTATGCCCTGGGCTGAGATGCGGTAGCCCAAATAGTCCAGGGAGGGACGGTGGAATTCGCACTTAGCCAGCTTCACGTATAGGTGGTTTGCCAGCAGGCGCTTTAACACCTCCCTCACCAGGGTCACGTGCTCTTGGGGATCTTGGCTGTAGATCAGGACGTCATCCAAATAAACCACCACCCCCTGAAACAGAAGGTCCTGCAACACCTCATTAATTAGACTCATGAAAACCCCAGGTGCCCCGCTTAAGCCGAACGGCATCACTTTAAATTCGAATTGTCCCAATTGACAGTTAAACGCTGTTTTCCACTCATCCCCCTCCCGGATGCGTACCCGGTAGTACGCCTCCCTTAGGTCCAGTTTAGTGAACAGAGTCCCTTTGCCCAGCCGGGCCAGCAAATCCGGGATCAGCGGGAGGGGGTAAGCGTTCCCCGCTGCGATGGCGTTGAGGCCCCGGTAGTCCTGGCACAGCCGTCGGGACCCATCCTTTTTCCGGACGAACAAGACTGGAGCTCCCATGGGACTGGAAGCGGGCCGGATGAAACCTCGGGCCAGATTTTTATCCAAAAACTCCCGGAGGTCCTTGAGCTCACCCTCACTCATCTTGTAGATGCGCCCTTTGGGTAGTACCGCCCCCTCTGGGATGTTGATAGCGCAGTCCGTGCGGCGGTGTGGGGGTAGCTCGTCCGCTTCCCGCTCGCTGAAAACGGCTGCGAGGTCTCGGTACTCTGGCGGGACCTCGGGCTCTGGTTTCTCCTGCTGCGCCGCCGCCGCTCCCCTGGGACGCGCCGCCGTCCTCTTGTGGCTGGAATTCTCGTGGGGGACCCGATGCCGTGCACCCACCGTCAAGTCGAACTTCAGGGTCCCCGCCCGCCAGTCCACCACGGGGTTGTGTTCCTTCAGCCAATCCAGGCCCAACACCGCCCGATATCCCGCTACGGGGACCTGGATCAGCCACCGCAGCTCTTGGTGGTCCCCTATGTGGATGGCGATAGGACCCACCTCCTCCCCGAAAGGTCCCCCCTGAATCGGGCTGCCGTCCATCTGGACGAAAACCAGGGGAACCTTCCGAGTGCGCTTCGGTAGCCCCAAAGCCCGGGCTATCTGGGGGTGGACCATGCTGTGGTCGCATCCAGAGTCCAAAAGAGCCTCCCCCACCCAACTTAGTCCGTTCTCCGGGTTCCGGAGCTCTAAAATTACCACGTTCGGAGGTCGCGCCTCATGCTGCAGGGGTTTTCCCTCGCACCGCGGGACCTGCTGCCCGGCGCCGTCTACAGCAGGTCCTGGCCGTTTCCCGTCGCCTGGGCGCTTCCCGGTTCGTTGCGGAGGTCCTCCGCCCGGCGTGCCTGCTGGGGGCGTGTCGCACCTCCCCCCTGGGAGAGCCCGCGGTCCTCCCCCCCTTGCCGTTGGCACGCTGCTGCGAAATGTCCTGACCCCCCGCATTTCAGGCACAGACCTTCCCGGCGTCTCCTTTCCCGCTCGGGGTTCGGGGGTCGTTTGGGGCGAGAGTTGTCGGGGCCCGGTCTCGGCGCCTCGGCTGACCCGCCTTTGGCCTCCCGGGGGGGGTGCGGCGGCCCAACCCAGGCTGGCTTCCAGCTTGGCGACCACAAAACACCACCCCTCCAGTGTAGACAGATCTTCTTCCGTCCCCTTGATCACGGCCCATTCCCTGAGCTTCGGGTTAAGGCCCTCCCGGAAGTACTCGATTTGGGTCTCCTCGTTCCAGGAGAACACCTTGCCTGCTTCCCTCCGGAAAATGTCTATATAGTCCATAACCCCCCTAGTACCCTGTCGAAGTCCCTTGATCCGACTCTTTGCCTTGTCCTCAGCCTGGGGGTCCTGGAATCGTCGGCGGAGCGCGACCACGAAGTCCTGCAGGTCCCGAGTTGCCGGGTCGCCGCGCTCGGCCAACCCTAGGTACCACTGACCCGCCTTGCCCTGGAGACACGATGCCACCCCCCAGACCAAGTCCTCGGAGTCCTCATACCGGTCTCCATACCTCCGGGCATGCGTCAGCGCGTGGAGGAGGAACTGCGGGAGGTCGTCCGGCGTCCCGTCGAAACGCGCCTTAAGCTCTGGGGGGGAACGTTTTGGAGAGTAGTCCGACCCCCTCCGGATCCGGGATTCTCGGCGTCCGCCGTCTCGTCCTGCTCCGCTCCACCGGCTACCAACTTGCCCAACGACGCCGTGCCGCTCCCTGCCTTGCACGTCGCTCCTGCGTTGGTCCGGCTCTCGCCGCCCCGTCGGCTCACCCGCTCCCCCGAGATCCTCTGCTATCTCGCCTCTCCGCTGGCCGTCTCGCCTACTCGGGACTGAAAACTGCTCCGGGTCGGGGTCCGGGGCCCGCTCACCAGTACCGGGCTCGTCCTCGTCGCTGGAGACGTCCTCACTCGACGCGATCCCCTCCGCCGTTGTATTACCAGTCCCCCCGGGCCCGGCCCGAGCTTGCTCACGGGCTTCAGCTGCCTGCAAGCGCCTGGCCAAGTCCGCCATGGCCCGCCGCAGGTCCTCTAGGGATTCCTCAGGTCCTACCGGGCGAAGCGCCTGCCTCAGCTGGGTGTCCCAGGTTGGGGCCAACCCCCCAGACCTCGGCGCGCTCCCCGCCGTGCTTGGGAAACCCATGGCCCGGCGCCTTCCCTTGGCCGCCGCTGCCGAGGGTCTCGGGGTCCCGGACAGCTGCTCCTGGCCCCCCGATTTTCGGAGGAAATCTCCCGGGGACATTAAACTCATGTTCCCGGGGTTCGTGGGGGTCGAGACCGCCCCGTTGCTTGAAAACGCCATCTCTGGATCCGTCCCGATAAGCGCTCGGATGCGATGCCGACCCTGGAGTTCGGTGGGAAGCTCTTACGATGTCGGGAACCCGCTTGCTAACTGAAAAACAGGGTGCCCCTTTGAAGAAAACGTCACGCCAGGCCTGGTGAACGATACAACAGGAACAAGCTTTATTTCAGCAACGTGGAGTCCGCTGGTATGGAGTAAGAGCTTCCACCGAACTCCAGGTGGAAGCTCCCTTTTATACAAAACCCACCTCCTTAGGCTGTATTGCCCCACCCAGTACTTGCGGAGGGAACATGCTGATACAATCATGACTCATGCACATATGCGAGGTTTTCCGGGGTTCCTGATGGCCCATTTTCCTGGAACAAAGGGCCATCTCCGGGCCCTTGTCAAAAGGTGGAGGGGGACATTGAGGTTCTTTAGCGGCCATTGCCACCTCAACGATCGGGTGGGGCGCCCAGCTGCCGGCTTGCCTATGATCACCATGCCCTACCTCCGTGATCGTGGGCGCCTCTGATGGCGGGGTTCGGTCCCGTTCCCAAGCCACCAAGGACCGAACCACGACAAAAGGAACTGTGACATGAACAGAATTTATTATTTTGTACCCTTCTGTTGATTGTGTTCATTCATTTTGGCCCTTGAGTTGTTCACGTTACTAGTTCAGCCACCATGTCAATAAACATATGTCAATTCTCTTTCTGCCTCTCTTTCAAGACCAAAGAAAACCTTGCGCCTGGAATCTTCCTACTAAAATCAACTGGACTGATTGGGCATGAACTCCACTTTTGTTTTGTTCCTCCAAGAGTTATTTTGAGGCTAGCTGTTTCCCTTGACCTACCCATCATCATTATATCAGGCAGAAATATCAAGAAACAGTCATCCCCACTCATGTACCGAAACATCTAGACATTTGTTCTTTCATGGGGTGGAAAAAGCAGGAGAATTCTCAGTGAAGAAATGAGAGCTTGTATCCAGTCGTCATGATGCCAGAAGCCCCTTTCAGACTTCATTCCAGGGTGCTTATTTGATGTCACAAAGAGCTAGTGACACCCGGCTGGCTCAAAACTCATCATCATCTCTTTTACTAGTTTATGGTGAGATTGACAGAAGGAAGCATGACTTTTACGGTCCTAATTTACCACTTGTGAGGAATACAGTTATTCTGCAGCCTGCAGTATGCAGCAATTGCTGAAGTGGCAGGAGAATGAAAGTTATCTCTTGACCTTTCCTCCAGATGTGCAACTGTTTTACCCAGGGGGCTGTGTTAGGGAGTGTTCATCTGTCAAATTAATCTATAATTGCATCCAGGAAGCCTGGTGGGATTAAGGAGGCGCTGATGAGGAGACTGTTATGTGGGGTGAAGCTGAGCCTCTGGCATTAATAATTCCAGCACTGTGGACTCCCCACTCATAATAATTAATCTTGTTAGGGCTTCTGTTCAACTTCTGACTGCAACAGGTTTCTTTCCAAGGTGGTGGGAAAGGCCAATATATAAAGTTGAAAAAAGTTATTCAAGCAAAAATCGAGTTCATTCCTATTCATTACAGTCAATTTGCATTAGGTTATTTCCAGTGAAAGGTTACCTTTGATCTTGGCAGATCTTTGAACATAATTTAGATTGTTAGAGATGTTTCCTGGCAAGATGTCCAGACTAGTATGAAACAGTGCACTGGTTAAACCAATTTAGTAAAATGAGCCAAAAACCAAAGTCTGATCTTTACCCTCACCCCCCTCAAAATGTCAGCAACAACAAAAATGGTGTAATTATTGCTAGCATAATCAACATTTTTTGCTGCAGAAATGGCCAAGAAATTGTCAGTAGTTGCAGTAGTTGCACATTAACCATGTGGAAAAGGCTGAACTGCTTTGTTGGTAGCCTGAACATTACACAGAAATCCTTCAAATAAATAAATAAAATCCTGCATATGCCAGTTCTCTGCTCAGCTGATGACATGAATCTACTACTGTGTTATTCAACTTTAGCACACCCCAGTAAATGATCAAAAAGCTATATCTGTAGCAACATGGGAGTCAGTAAACACCAGCTTTGTCCACAAGCACAATCCATCAAAGCGGCTGAGTATGTAGACCTGAGACCCTGGCAGTCTTCAGCCAGTTAATAGGACCAGTTATAAGCTATCAGTATAAGGCATTTGCTGTCTCGTGGCTCAGAGCTCCTCTGCTCCAACAGTGCCTCTTCACTTTGCATATGACTAGTCATGTATCTCACAGCACTGCAGCGCTGCAAAACTGGATGGTCATCCTACCAGTGGGAAAGTTGAAATTTTCTATCGCACCCACACAGCAGCCGTTTCCCTGTACCTCTATCAGCATCATGCACCACCACCACCAAAGTTGGGGGAACTGCTTTTTAAAGGAAAATGATCATGTCAGTATAACATTATAACAATGAGTGTATCCTTTCATTTTTTTTAAAGTAAGTCTCTGCCCCTTTCATTGTGGCAATATTTCTTCCCTTTTATGCCTGCAACAACAGAAGCTAGAGAATTACTTCCCCAAAAGCTGAAAACTGGGCATTTCCAGAAAAGGATACATGCACACATATTGCTGGGGTTTTTTTTAACTTATTTTTGATTTTTTAAATTTCTTTGGATTTATAAACCACCTTCTCTGCTTGAGCACATTCAGTGGTGAACAACATATGCCCAACAATACAATTAAGATCACAGTTTGACAGTTCCAAAATCAATTCTAAAATACTAATTCTATAATATTGTTATAACGTCATAGCATTACAACAGTATTTCAGCTCACAACTCACCAACTCTATTATTACTTATTTATTACTTAAATTCCTTAGCCACTACTCCCAGACCTGCCAGCTTGCAGCAGCTTACAACAATGTTTAAAACAGTGAAAATACAATGCAATAAAATTACACCCTAACCACACTCTCCATACCAACCATCACCAGTCAATTCTTATCCTCCCAGTCTCTGGTTGCCATCTCCAGGTTGTTGTTCCAGTCAGGCATTCTATGGTAAAACTATAGACCTCTTGCTGAAACCTAGAGTGCAATGATGATGTCACTTCAAGTTCCACTCTGGAAAGGACATAATGCCATTGAGATGACAGCAATCTCCATGCCCCCTCCAGTTTTCTGCCATTGGCTGGCACCCCTGCATAGGGAGGGGATTGGTTGCTTTCAAGAAGGGGAGCTGGGCCTGGGAATAACAGTGGAATTGGCTGCCTAAGGAGGTGGTGAGCTCCCATCACTGGCTGTCTTCAAGCAGCAGCAGGACAGATACTTACTCTGGATGCTTTAGGCTGATCCTGCTTTGAGCAGTGGAGGTTGGACTAGATGGCCTGTATGGCCCCTTCCAGCTTTATGATTCTATGAATACCAGCCATGTGGAAGGCCCATTGCTACAGCAGCCACAGGAACAATGGGGAAACTACGCATGCCTGTTCCCATTTAGAAACCAGCTGTAGTCGAGTGTGACTTGCCTTTTCTTGAAAAGCCAAACTGTAGCATCAGTAAGCAGACAGCTTCCTCCTCTGGGCAGCTTCCCCCATTAAAGATAGGTGAGCAATTGTTTCATGTACCCCCAAAACATGTGAGGCAGAGAGATTACCTACATTTGGTTCCACTGAGTGTTCCGCACCAGCCATTTTTTATCTCGAGATGCCACTCTGAGGCTTTCCTATCAATGTAATTGTAGAAGTGAAGTGTTAAAGCGTCTAGAGTCATAAATATGTCTGAATGGCCTGCTGTCTGCAGCATTAACTTCACAGTGAGGTCCAGCAAGGAGATTCCAACTACTGTCCCTGGAGGACACACACACATCCTGCCTTTTCGAGACTTCTGCCACATGAGGCAGCAACTGGGCACTTAGCTTCCTCAGCTTTCAAGGGCCAGCCCGAAAACAAAACCCCTCGCTTGAGACAGGACCAGCCACGTTTGATTACAGCTGACACTGCTATAAAAGCCCAGTGGCTGATTTAGGCAAGGCAGGGATTATCACCAGTATTTGGCCTAGTTATGAAGTGCTCTTTCTTGACCCAGTAAAGCCCAGCTAATGTATCAATGTAAGCAACACTTCAGTGCAATCAGGCTGTGTCCCAGTGGTCAGACAAGCCAGCATGAATTCTCAGAAACTGCTAGGGACTCAGAGGGAACAAGCTGTGGCGTGGCCATGTCCCTGTTTGCCATAAGGGGAAAAGTCAAGCTAGTAATTTAGGGGCTCAACAAGAATCAAAGGAACAGCACTTCGAGCAAATAATTAACTGCCTGCCAAAAAAAAGCAACTTCAGTGAATAGATGTGTGCAATTTCCAAGGACAGCACAGCAATGATGTGTCAGCAATTGTCCGTTACCTTTGGTGTCCTGCTCCACTGTCCATGTGATGAAGTCAGGACACGAGCGCATTCAGCTGAACCATCCAGATTGTGCCTCTGCCACCAAGTGTATGCAAGGAGGTCACAATGGAAAGAGCCTGTTCAGTAGGAAATGACTCTTTTGGTGAGGCAGCTGATTTCTAAGAAATTTTTAAGAGAGCTGATAGTCAGATATGTAATTATATGTCTGACTACCAGCTCTCTCGATTCCTCCATGGCGGTCACTCCATGTTATGACCAAGTTTTTAGTTATTTCTGGGGCTATAAAGATTATTTTAGGTTATTGTCAAGGTTGTTCATTGCTGGGTTTATATTTCTGTCATGTAGGCCCTGCTAAACTTACTTCCCTCAGGGTCTACTCACAAATCTCCAGGAATTTCCAAACCCAGAATCAGCAATCCTATGCCTATGCTTTCTGGGTTGGAGCTCTCAGCCACAATACAAACATTTAAGAGTATCATAGAATTGGAAAGGGGAATGAACGAACAAACAAAAAAACAAACAAAAAAACAAATAAAGGCCATCTAGTCCAACTCCCTGCTCAGTGCAGGATCAGCCTAAGTCATCTATGATATGTATCTGTAGATTGTACAGAATTGCTCTATGTTACTGCAAGTGTGCAGAGTGTATATGTGCTTATAATATTATCTACCAAGCTGAAGGAGCACAAGGTGATTGAATATTTGAAGCAATGCTGTTTTAAGAAACCACAGATATCTGTGTGGATTCTTCATGGTGCCCTGCACCTGGTTTGTAGCAGAGTCTGCTTTCACATCCAGACCCATACCCTCTGCCTGAATCACTGAGCAGAAAAATTAAAGACATTTCAGCTTTCTGAGGGCCACTCTTCAAAGGAAGCAGTAGGTATTCAGCTTCCTGGTCATGTTGACACTTTGATAATTCAGAAACAACTGCCAACATGGAACCATCTTGTACAGTTAGCATGGAATGAACTTGCACACGCCTCACAGAAGGACAGCTAGTGTTAGATACTAAAGCCAGAATCATCCTATTGGCATGTTGACATTAAATTCCAGAGAAGTCACCATCTTAGAATATTACAACAATATCAAGTCTTGGAGATGTCTTTAAAATGGACAGATTTATCGTGGCAGAGGTTTTTGTGGATTAGAGCCAACTTTATCTGAAGAAATGGGATCTAATCCACAAAAGGTTAGACCATACACTATTGTTTTGGTTCAACCTCTGTTTTGGTTCTGAATTATCGTTTACCTGATACAAGGCAAATATGCCCTCCTCTAAGGAGATCATTCTCAAGTTCAATCCTTTCACTACACAGCATCTGTCCCATTCACTGGCAGGCTGTTGGGGCCAATTCTACGTTTGCCAACCAGAATTACAACTGATAATCAGAAACACCAGTTTGCACCAGAAGTGATGTTGCACTGATGGTACGATAGGGCTTTTTCTTATCACCACCCTACTCTGGGGGCCAGGGATGGCAGAAAGTCACATACCAAAGCCGAAAACCTAGTAAGCCTGACTGTCCATACTGCTGGGGCTGCTTGACTCAGCTTCCTCCTGGCCACCAGTAAGTCCTCCAGCGCACCGGTACATCAGGATTTTATCCCTTTATGTTCGAAAGCCCAGCTGCCCCTTCAGGATGGGCAAGATTGCTCACATGCTGTACAAAAAATATAAAGTTGCATAGATCCTGAGCAGAAACTGTGAACACAGCTCCTTCTGCTTGAACTACAATTTGTAGACCTTGTCCATAACTCAGCCAAGGAAATACAAATTTTTGGTCGTGGTACCATTCTGCAATGGGGAAGATGGTAGCTTTAGACAGGAAGAGGCACAGGCGGAATATAGGAGAATGGTTGGAGCCACACATCATTGAGCACTGTGCTCTCATAATCATTCATCTCCTGAATATTCCCATCCGTGCAGGAAAAGCCAGTAGATGAATAATGACATCACACAGTATTCATGGGCCTGTTCAACTTGAGGCAACTGTAGTTTATGCATCTTTTAAAAAATCAGTAAAAAAAAAAACCACCTTCTGTAGCTCAGTTCAGGTGTTGTACCCGTACTCAGTATAGTTAGTACAATTGTCTGAATTCAGGCTGCTGCATTACCATGGTGAATTAGGACCCATCAAACTAGGATCTGATGTTCCTTGATAGACCATGGTCAGTGTGAACCATGGTTCCATGTGATTGGAGCACAGACATCTTAGCTATAAGACGGTGATCATAGTTTTTGTATTGTCTGAACAAAGCCTTCACCTTTCTTAAATGAATGGCAGCAATTTATTGCATGTAAACATTATTCAATCAATCAGAAGAAACAGGGCTTCAACAGAAGAATCTTTTGTGCCCAAAGAAAAGGGCAAATAAATGTCCAATGCAATTGGGTCTTATTCAGCACACAATTAGCTATGGGTCCAACACATAATGTTAACATTTTAGATTCCAAATGTTTGTAATAACCAGTGGGTATAATGCTCTGTAATCTATCATATCCGTGCAACCAGAGTGTAAAGCACAATGAGTATGTTTAAGTTCTATTTTGCATAGTTATTAATAGCTTAAGGGAAAGAATTTCTGCCTCCAAGCCTGTATTCTTTAGCCTGGGGTCTGGGGAGATGCCTTTCTAACACCTGCTTGCAAGTTTCAAAGGGACTTTTGTCTCCTCTCTCATGACATGTGGCAAATGCTGTGCCCTGCTGTTTCTGTAAGCCATCAGCAGCCAACGTGTCTGCCTCTTTGTATCCCATCCTTATGAGTTATGTCACTGCAAGAACATTGAAGGGTATTTGCATGTGTTAAGTAACAACTGTGTGCTAACTGAATCAGCAGCCAAAATGGTGTGAAGGGAAGTTGATAAAGCTTAATTGCAAAGAGATTTAGATGGAGCTGAGGCAGGGGTGGGAAATCCAGACAAAAAACATAGAAAAGAAAATCCATGAATGAATATTGCCTTAGATCTGCACATGGAGAGAAAGCTCCATCATCAGCATGTGAAGCATTCTATCAACAGAAAGGTTCCTTTTTCTAGCAAAGAAAAGTAGACCCAGTAAAAAGAAAGAATCAACAAATTTGAGGACAGTTTCCTCAAGGAATTGCCAGGTCCTGTGGCTGAAAGGACCAGATGAAAAGCTCACTTGTGTGCCACATTCAGACACCATGAACAACCATGACTGGACCCTGATTTTATTGTTTAACCTCTAGTTAGTGTGCTGGTTAGCCAATCAAAGATTTTACATTTCTGCCTCTTTTTTTCCTCTCTCTCTCCTCTGAGCAGGGAAAGCTTCCTCCCTAAATGGCCATCATTGTGGTCAGCTTGATGTGACTCTGAAAAGTAGTGCTATTTACCAAGCTGTGGTTTGTAAATTCAGGTGTCAAGAAATCACAAACAAATCCCCCCCCCCCCCCGGTAACAAAACATCTTTTAAAAGCCTACTTCACAATCCTTGTTTGGTACTAACGAAAAACCCTGGACACAAATAACCAAGGTTTGATCAAACAATAGTTTAAAACATCATTTAGCATGATATTTCAATGCAACCTTAGAGATTTATTTATTATAGTAAGCAACATTCAGCAAGCTTCTAACAGCTGCATTTGACTTTCAAGATGACAGGCTGGGGATACATACAAATGAAATGATGGCAGATTTGACATGCTAGTAAACCAAGTTTAAATGAGAACTAAAAATGATGGGAACACAAAATACACTGTGAATATTAGGGTATAAATACAATGCCTACTCTTTAGTAGAGCACAAATACGAAGTGATCTCTGTTGATCTAAACATGAATACAATGAATTTATCTAGTGGGAAACAATTGTTTTATACCATGAACTCACACTATAAACAGTTCAGCCAGATAGAAGATTTGGTTCTTATATGCTGCTTTTCTCTATTCAAAGGAGTCTCAAAGTGGCTTACATTCGCCTTCCCTTTCCTCTCTCCACAACAGACACCCTGTGAGGTAAGTGAAGCTGAGAAAGCCCTGACATTACTGCTGGTTAGAACAGCTTTATCAGGGCTGTGGAGAGCCCAAGGTCACCCAGCTGGCTTCAACATCTGGTGCAGCTTCAGAGGGAGGCTTACTGTTGCATAGTGAACCTCTCCCCAGGATTGTATTTACAAGCACCATCCTCCTTCATCATTCACACTGAACTTTCTTTTTTTGTCTGTCTGTCTCTCTGAACCCCAAACAAAGGAACAGCTCCCCTTTTTAGATCCCCCTCCCACATGGACTGATAGGGCATTGGCCGATCTGGGCACTAGGAGCTAGAGTTCAAGCCTGCCGGAAGTAGGACAGTCAACTGAGGGATGTTAACACATCAAAGAGATGGCATGTTTTTCCCTTTGGGTTGTAAACTATGCTGTCTACCCAGTGAAGTGTATCTTTCCCATGCTGTGCCAGTCTTTGGGATGCCATCTACCCTGTCCATCACCATAGCTGTCACATTATCGCTGCCATCTGCCCCTCATCTCACAAAGCACCTTTTAAGCAACGACAGCAATCTACAAAAAAAAAAAATTCACTTGAGTAAGAAATAGGCCAAAGAATAAAATAACACTATACATAATTGTTTTTAATGCTTTATATTTGTTAATTGTACTTAATTGTTAATTGTTGACATTTTAAAAAATTACAATACTGTTTTTGCATTCTATGAGAGATTTTGTTGCTCCATATAGACCAGCCCCCCCCCCCCCCCGGTCAACGGGATCTCTCTTCAGCAATCTTAAAATCTGGTCACCTTACAAATATCCAAGAAAGCAGAAGCATAGTCGTGGATCCTTGACATTTTTGAACAAACTATGTTTGCACAAACATCAGTGAATAACAGAGAAAGACAGAAAGCAAATGTTTTATAGAGAAATTGGAGCTGGCTGGACTTTTGCAGCAAAGAAGAATCAATGTTTTGTGATTTTTCCAACTAGATTTTCAGTATAATCATGAGCAGAGTTACACGCTTCTAAATCTATTTAAGTCAGTGGCTTTAGAAGGGTATAACTCTGCTTAGCACTGCCCAGTTAGCACTTGGGGCACCTCAGTGTAAGCTGTCATTTAGAGTTCTTTGCTACCCTATCCTCAAATAAACAACAGTATATCCTTTCGTCTCCCATATAAAATTGTGAGCTAGAATAGCCAGAGTGTTATCAACTTGTTCAAGACTGAACTATGGGGTGAACTTTGTATTTCCTCACTTCATATGGTAGTGCTTTTCTTCCTGTATGGCCCAATCAGTGTTTAGAAATAAACTTGTAAACATTTTAGGACACAGTAGTCTTTTCCTATATTCTTGCCAGATATAGTTTTGCTTATATTGCTAGGAGTCATTCTGAGGGTGGGAAAGCCAGGAAAGTGAGGGCTGTCCTAACCTCATCAGGCAGGCCATTCCATAAGGTGAGGGCCACAATAAGCGGCCGGGATTTATCGCGGCTGCCATTGATGTGGAGGGGGACGGCCAAAGATGATGGCAACAAGCGGGAATGGCTGGTACGTGCGCTGCCCCGCTATGTGCAGAGGAGGTGGGCATGTGTGCCTATATAGGCTCCACATGGCTTTGCCTTCCTCCTCTTCGGCTCCACAGCCTGAACAGTGCAGCCTACCTGGCTGGGAGGCCAGGGGCTTGTAGCCAAGTGACCTAGGGGTACCAAAGTGAAGTGGACACCTGGTGGGCCCTGATATGGTCGCTTCCCAGTGAGGGAATCCGGATGTGGAGGGCCTGTTCTCCCGGCTGGGATGGAGTGGGCCTCAGGGCACCAATGGACCCTCTGGTTAAGCAGCCTGATGGCTGATGGGGTCAGGCTCCTTGCTGTGCTGAGCCAGCCCCGTGGGGAGGGACATGCAATAAATGGCTGTGGCCATTTTAACACCAAGGGAGTTGCATCTTCATTGGCAAATTGCCACCCTGCTAATCAACACAGATTTTCAAAGTCCCTGCCTCAAAAATGGATTTTAAAATCATATTGTGCCACTTGGAGTCATATAAAGTCTTGACTATGATTCAGACTAATGATTAATTGACTCTTTATAAAGCAGCAAGCAACCCAGAAGCATTTCCATCAAAGTCAATGAGATTTCTCCACATTTCAGTCAGTTGTAACCAAGATTATAATTCAGCTCCAGGCTTTACTGTACTTTCTTGAATCAAATTCAGTGAATCTTTAGAATCATTTAGTGAAAACTTTGCTCTTCTTCTCTACTCCCTAGTAGCTCAAGGAAAAGTTATTCAAAGAGAATTCTCCAGAACCATATAACATAATTTTTATAAAAAATCATAGATAGATCAGAAACATCTGGAGATAGTAAGGAGATAGATCAGAAACATCTGGATGAGAGGAATTCTTCCAGCTATACAGGGGGAAGGGCAAAGTTATGGTTTGATAAATTTTCCTAGCTAAATAATAAGTTATTGTGATTGAAAAGGTTTTTAAATCTTTTTGTGTTTCCATAGTGTGGTTTATATGCTACCTCTATCTCCTTTTCCTTAGAACTATCTCTACTCATAATGCAAAACTCGATTTGCTGCTACCAAGTGTTTCTCCACATGAATTACTGTACATAATACTAATTATTAGTTGTGATAGTACAAAGTATTATAAAGATAACATCTGGGAGGCCCAAAACATGTGGTACAGCTAATAAAAAGGAAGCATTTATGTGAAGAATCAGTAGGAGGGAGAGTGATGCCTGAAGTACACAGCAGGCTAGTAGACAATTTAAACACAACAAAATATTGGTTTGTTCTCACAATGACTATTCTACAACACCCAGGCCTTGCTTTCTACTCTCCTTGCCTGCATCCTGTTGGTACTGACTCACAAATTCCTTTCCCACTTCCTGCTTAGTGGGTTGCCAACACTGGATTTGGACATTCTTGGAGCTTTGAGGTACAGGCTGGAAAAGACAGGGTTTGAGGAGGGGAAGGAGCTCAGTGAGGTATAATGCCATAGACCCTGCCCTCCAAAACAGCTGTTTTCTCCAGGGAAACCGATCTCTTGTAATTCTGGGGGATCTCCAGGCCCATCTAGATGTTGACAACCATTCTAGAGTGTTTTATTCCCCTTCTCCTGACCCCTTCACTTTCCCCTGAAGACACCTTTATCCTGGGAAGGGGGAGGTGTGGGAAGGAGAAGGAACTCAGCAGGGTATAGTGCCATAGAGTCTGCCCTCCAAAATTGCCATTTTCTCCAAGGGAACTGATCTCTGTAGTCTGGAGATCACTTATAATTCCAGGAGATCTCTTGCTTCTCACCTGGAGGTTGGCAAATCTACTTTACGCAAGGAAACCTCTACACCAGAATAGGCCTTTACCACACTGTTACTCCGTCTGTTTGTTAGCTCCCCCTGCAGACCCATCTTCCGTGCTGCTGCCTTCCTGGGGCCTACCTCTCTGCTCTGAGGTACAACAGGGTGGCAAAATGATATTTTCACCCATTCTATTTTCAGTCCCATTTATATAATGTTCAGTTCAGTTTCAGATGATATGTCAAAGGCTTTCCAATGGTGACGGCTTTGTGCACAGGTAGGTTACAATCCACACTGACTCACTCCAGCACAACAATGCAGCATTCCCCCAAATGTCCAAACTTATAGAACAAATAATACAGTTTAATAATGAAATAGAATCCCACACCTAGCTGTTTGTGAAACTGGCTGTCCCTAAACATCTGCTGAATTTCAAAGTGAGCTACAGGTGAAACAACAGTCTCATTCATATCAACCAAAGTGGCAGGTTCCACAAGAACTGCATTTGAAGCAGAATGCTTCCCGCAAGATGGGCCAGGTTCAAAACCAAAATTATCGTTGTCTTCAAGTGATGATTGTCAGAGGCAGGGAAAAAAGTTCTCAGAGAAGCTACACGGAGCAAAGATTTCAGTTTGATGTTGCTATTTTAACAAAGCACAACTATCCATCTCAGAGGATACCAATAAGTTTCTGCAGTTATTTTGTGCTTGTTTCATTAACTCTTTTCTGGCTGTTTCATATGTTGCACTTAACCCACAAAGCAAGCTTTGCCATGCAGGAAAAGATGTCTCTCCACATGCAGGTTTCAGTCTTTCTCCTAGACAAATGTGCACCATGTAGGGAAAACAGCATACTTGAAACAGACTTCAAGTTTTGTTTCCATTAATGTCACCGGTGTTTTTCTTTCCCCCTCTTGACTGTCTGCATTTAACCCCCCACAGCCCAGTTGCATCAGATGTTGGCTGCACATAACAGAAGCCTGCCAAGAATTTCTTAAAAGATCAGGTGACACCTCATGCTCCAATTCCTTCCTATCTCCCACACCCCCAATGTGCGTACTGAGGCTGGGCTTCCTAGCTAGGCTGTATTATAGCAAAGAAGCCAAGAAGATCAACATCCCCGCAGAATCTGGGAGACTCCGGAATCATATCCGCTTCATATTCTCACGATTTGCAAAGGAACAGCTAAGTGAGTAATCACTTGTAGGGCACGGGAACTGGTGCATGTGTGTGTATCTACCAAGGTCTTCTTTAACTCTACACTGATTTTGTTCTAAAAGCAAAGGCAACTGGAATGGCTCTCTGAAGTTCATGCCTTTTTTCTGTTTGCATGGGAAAGGGGCAAGAAGGGAGGAACAGGGGGGGTTGAGAGTGATTACTGCTCTTCAGTAGTTTGGCTAATTCCATTCAATGTTTAAGAGTGTTTGGGACTTTCTGTCTTCATTTCCACTGCTAGACAATTCGCAAACATGAGTGCTTCAGCCTAGTTTCCACCCTGAGCTGCATGAGGAAAAAGGTAGACAATTCTTGACTGATTTGCTGGAAGCAGACAGAAATGGGGGGGGGAGGGGGGTGGCTGCTGAAAAGCTGTTCTTCTCTATATCTCAGCTGCAAAGGTGATCATTTAAACTTAAGGGAAACATTTGTCCTAGGACCATGGCCATTGGCCCTGCTGAAACAAGTACGTAGAGCACGGCAGATTTAGTGAAATACTCCGTCAGAACGTAAGGGGGTTTGCTCCAGAGTGTGACTTCTATTGCAGGGAAAGAGAGGAAGTGTTTCCTATTATCTGTTCAGCCATCAATTTATTCCATCAAAAACTGCCTAAGGTACTTGGCTGTGGAAAGCACTTTAAGTCTTCTCTCGTCAGTCTAACAAGATGAAGTAGAATTTGAGCTGTACAAGGACAAATGGCTATCTGGTCATCTAACATAAAATCAGAAGTGGCTGTCAATGAGTCCTTGGAGGCTCAGAAAAATTCAGATCACAACTGGGTTTGCTGCAAGCATGATCAAAGGAACTAAGGAGAAGGGGGCTGTGGATGAAAAGCCTTCCCAAGTGAGAATAGTTCTGCAGCAGCGTATCTTCTCTCATTGCAGGCCATACACGCAGGCTATTTAGGTTTAGGATGAAGAGAAGAGGAGTATTTGTATATATTTATTGAAATATTTATACTCTGCTTGCCCCCCCATGGTCACCTGGAACAGCTGGCAACTGTTCCGATTGTAACCACACCACAACCCTGTGGTATAGGTCACACTGAGAAAGAATTACTGCTCCAAGGTCCCCCATTGAGCAACCCCAGCAGAACTGGCATTCAAGCCTGGGTCTCCCAGGTCCCCTTAATTCAGTGCTGGAGCCACTGTGCTGTACTTGCTCTCTGTACTGGAGCATACTAGGGCCATCTTTGCCCAAATTAGCAAAGGGTAAACTGTCCAATTTCTGTTAATTTAGCACAAATTAGCATGAAGCCTGGCTGAAATGAAAAATGGTAAACACCAGAAGCATTGATACAAAGGCACCTAAAATGATGGAGCTGCTATGGGTGTTGCAAAACAAGTAGGCTTTTATAACCACACCCCAAAGGTATTGCCACTTAGCCAAATATATCTTGTTATAAACGGACAGCAAGACAGCTACAGAATATTTATGAAAGGTACACAAAACACCAGCCAGTGTGATAGCAGCTCTTCCATTATCCCAAATGCCCAAGCAATCACCAGCAAAAGATAGAGCATTTTTGCAGCCTATCAATCCTGGCTAAAGCTGCTCCCATCCTTCCTCCTCACAATCCTCATGCTTTGCAAAGCAACCATATAAATCCTTCAGTGAAGCAAACTGTATCTTTGCTTCTTGTTCATGAGGGGTGCTGGGACCAGCTGTAAACTTTATGAACATCATATTCTTTCAGGAAAGGAAATGCAAGATTAAAAGGGCTCAGGATCTGTGCACACAAGGATTTATGGCATCAGCAGTGGAACTTGGCTTCTCTCAGAGAATGAAGCTTTCCAGTTTCAGCCCTCTGCCATCCAGTGCAGTTATTCTTTCAGAAGTGGGGAGAGGAGCAAAAGTAGATTTAGAAATTCACAAAGGACTAATGCTGCATCCTGGTCATTGCGCATAAAGTGTCCATATGGAGATGGCTGAAGAGCCTACCAGTCAACTAAATCTTTCCCAGTTTCTGCAAGGGGCTATTGAAGAGATATATGAGGTAGCAGAGAAGCCTACATCTACGTAAATCTCACTCTAATGGGAAACTCAGATGCACAAAGGGGTAAGCAGACTGGAATCAACTGACTATTTTTAGGAGGCTTGACTTTCTAAAAGGTCTCCATTTGTTCAGCACCCTGGGCAGCTTTGGAGTCTGGCCAGGGGGAAAAGGGGCTCCAGCAAAAGTTTCCTTCAAGAGTCTACTATTTTTCTAAACATCTGACTCTCAAGTAGAATGGGTCCCCTAGCATAGATGGAAGCTATTGCTCCATCAGCCCTGAATTTTACAACACAGAAATGATGTATGCCCCACAGTATTTAGTAGATGCTGTCCTCATTGCTTAATTCTGAAATACCTTTCTAGCTTTGAAACTAGTCATTAACTGCTTCACCATACTGTGTGCTAGCTCCAGAAAAACAATGTTACAACCAGGAAGAGCCACCACTCATGTACTAATATAGGGAGCAGATGCTGCAGTTTTCATGGGTTGGGGAAGGCTGGTGCTTCTTTCTTGGCCTGTTGCCCATGGAAAAACAAGAGATGGGGCTAAAGGAAGGGTGAGGATGGTACTCCGGTAAGGGTTACTGTATTCTCATTGATCCCATTCAGCACTGAATGGTAGAACTCATTTAGGGATGCGAGCCTCCATGTGTGACCTGGCGATCCCCCAGAATTACAGCTCATCTTCTGACTATAGAGATCAGTTCCCCTGGAGAAAATTGATGCTTTGGAGGGTGAGCTCTATGGCAAGGTACCCCAATGAGGTCCCCAGGTTTCATCCCTATGTCCCCACAGTTCCTCAACTTGGAGTTGGCAACACTACCCACACTCCACCCTGCCAGCAGTCAGGGGAGACTTGGCAAGCCGAAACTCACGACAGATCACTTAGCTTCAAAAGAGTTAGGAGGCTCCAGTTTCCTGTATTTTTTGAAGCAAGACATTTTTTGAAGCAAGACATTTTCAAATAGGCTCAGCTCTTTTAAATATTTAAAAGTAAACAAATGATTCCCACTGAACTGTTTGCATATGTGTTTGATTATATATCCGGTTATACTTTGGCTCCTTCAGAGGGTGGACTTCATAGCATTATACTCCACTTCCCTGCCCCCAATCCTGTCCACCCCTGGGTCCACCCCCAAAGTCTCCAGATATTTCCTAATCTATAGCTGGCAACCCTAGATGGATCTGGGTATTATGTGCTTATGGTAACAAATATTTTCAGCATGTAGAAAAGAATGTAAATGAACAAATAAAACTTACAATCTATTATTGAGCTGGAAGAATGTCTTGCACCGTTTTTGTTTAAAGCCAAACGACTAGCCATTTAAAAGAGAAAAATAATTTCTGGTGACAGCATTAGTAACTTGCATGTGTTTTACAACAGGTATAGTCCAGTAAATATTGCTACTCTGATAGCTTCATTTATGCCAGAGGAGTCTATGAGCTGGGTGTTGTTTGCATTTACTGCTGAGAATTCCTACAGCAACTCCATTGATTTCCTGGTTTTCAAGATTCTCATAAATCTTAGTATTAACCTTCGGCCATTAATACTAGCCTAGCAGTAAATGTCATTTCCTTATGCCACAAGAATGACCTCACGAAAACTTTTAATTAGCAGTTTGTAAAAGGAGAGAGATTTCCCCTTAGAAATTATTCCTTGCTATCACTCCTGCTTAGGGGCACAATAAAGCTTAAACTATACTTACAAGTGACAAACATAAATCAGTTTTAAATCTTTTTAACCATCGGTGGTTTTCCCCTCTGGGGATTATAACTGTGCTAGTTCTTGGCCCCTTGTAGGGAATCACGACTCCCAGAAATCCTCAGGGACACCTATAACTATTGGTAGATTTCTTTAAAAGAATGCATGTATTTATTGATACATTTGCATTACAGAAGTGATGATCTAGACCTTACCTGCTAAATAATACTAAACAATTAATTTCACTACAAAAGCAAGAATTTACTTGTTGATGTACCATTTGTTCTCAGTGAAAACAGGCATAAGTTTGCTGTCATTATTAGGTGTTTTAAGACCTGTAGGATGCCTGAGAGTTCAGACTTTCCCCCTAACCTTTGGTCTGAATTGCATTGAATAATATAAAAGCATTTTCCACAGCTTTCACTGCTTCTATTTTGATTAACATATATGCTAACTTTTCAGTTGCTGAATTTCAATCCTGACTCTAAGTCTTGGAATAGGCCTCTGTTTTTTAGCATCTATAGAAGAACAAATGATAACATTATTAGCATCATTCAACACAGGCCCAATGATTGCTGGCAATTTTTATATTTTAAAAGTATAAGCATAAAACATAGTGATGAAATTCAGTAGCTCCACTATAATAGGTCAGAACCATTATGACCGATAGGACAGACAGAGTCATTAAAATTGGTCTATGGAGAATGCATTGCTGTATACTTAGGGAACATAACTTTCATATTCTCTGCATGTCACTTTTACATCTCAGCGGAAACCTACTGACAAAGGGAGTATTCTGTCAGATGGTGCTGCACTGTCAGGCTACCATATGTATACCTGATAATGAGCCACATCAGCACACATTCATTGTATCCCTTCTTTAAATCCACTTAGAATACTGACCTCCGTAGTAATTCTGTGGATTCAATTTTTATGTGTTGAGTTCCGCCCACTCCATGCACAAAATGGCAATATGTAATTTTACCATGTCATTGCCTAGGATTCAGAATGGAATGAAAAACCAACTTTGAACAAATATACTGTGTTAGCCCGTAAATATGTTTCTTCCTCCTCCTAGAAGAGATTGTTTATTACCTTGCATGCATCTCTTACTGCCCTTCTGTAAGGTCAAAAAAGGACTCTGTTTTCATTAGAAAGGGGAAAACAAAAACCTTTGCTGATGTTTAAGTGTTGATTGATCTGGAATGTCCTGCTCTGAGATTTCTGTGGGAAAGATTGGATGGAGGAGGGGTGATTTCCTGTAGGAAAAAGGAGATCGCTTTTGCTAGCACTATGGTGTTAATGAGTGGGGAATGTCCAGTCCAGGGCATCCCAAGTGCATTATTAATAACTTTGCTGGTAGGGAACATTCTGGTCTTGAGCTACTTGAGGGAAAGTTGAAAAATCACATTGCAGGCATTCTCACAAGCAAATTGGGGTTACTCTCCTAACCTGGACTCTCCTTAGAAGCCAGGAAAAGAAACAACTTATTAATAACTTGATGTTGGCTGGAAGTAGGAATGCCCTGATCTAACTGCTGTCATGGGAACCACATTAACCTGATACTCCTTTAGATTATCCTTTCTTTCTCAACCACTGCCATCCCTTGGGCAATCCAAATTGAGCCCACTAGTTACATATTTCAAACCTTGCACCCCAATGTACATGGAACAAATATATATTCTCTTCTAGAGTGTTTAAGAATGCACAAGGGTTAGAGTTCAGGGTGTTAAATATTATGTCTAACTTTTATAGTGATTGTGCTGAATACAAGGCAAAAGTAAAGAATCAATTTGTCCCTGGCTTCTGATCTGTTGATATGATCCTTTGCAGGAAAATTTTTGAAAGTGGGCTGAGCATCCAGAAGACACACATATGTGAGGACTGAGATCACTTGCTGACATGAACAAAACAGCTTCCAAAAACATCTTTTGACCTCAGCTATAGAACAGAAAAGAAGATTGTTCCTTCAAGTGGAGTGTAGCATCTACGAAGAACGACATCTGGATGCACCATGGTGGTACAGAGTAACCTGGACATTGGAGAGAGTAGGAAAGGGGTCTTACTTGAGCCAT
Organism: Paroedura picta; assembly: GCF_049243985.1. Classification (NCBI taxonomy): domain Eukaryota; kingdom Metazoa; phylum Chordata; class Lepidosauria; order Squamata; family Gekkonidae; genus Paroedura; species Paroedura picta. The sequence continues at coordinate 95,067,718 of NC_135372.1, read as the reverse complement.
TTGTCCACCAAGTTGGAGGCCACATGAGCATGATGAAGTATGATGAGCACACTGTCTGCAAGCCTCTTGTTTCCCAGGAACAATGGTTCTACGAGACTCTCCCTACAGCGATGAAACAGTTCACACCTCAGTACAAAGGTAGGGCCTAAACTCCAGTCTCAAATGTATGTATTAAGGAGGAAGTGCCATTGAATTCTGAATAAACCTAATTAAGAACAGGATGTAAGATTCCAGGGAATGGATTTGCACTCTCTAGCTGGTATGATCATCAACAGTAAATGAACTATATCACTGAGGAGAACTTCCCCAGTTGCCAAAACAAAGACAAGGTATGTAGAGTGAATAAAGGGTATGACTATGGCTTTGCCAGTAATGTATTGGAGGTGCTTGTGGCTCACCATCTTGTCCCCTCCCTGATCAGGATAGCTCACCAATAAGATTATTTGCTGACTAAATTTATCACATAATTATTTAGGCATTCTACTGAAGACACCCATACTGTAAAACTGGTACTTGCACAAAAGGTGTGCAAGAGAGAGTGCAGTTTAGTAGTTAGTGTCCTGGACTAGGCTTGGGTAGATCCTCCTTTACTATGGAACTCACTGAGCAGTCTTGGTCAAGACATGCTTTCCCAGTGTAACATACTTCAAATAGCTGTTATAAGGATAAACTTGAGGAGGGGACAACCATATGCTATGGGCTCTTTGGAGGAAGTGTGGGTTAAAAATGTCATGAATAATAATAGCTGCAGCATCATGTGAGCAAAACTAGCAACTGCACAACTGATAGCTATCATAGTAGTCAAAGCTTACAAAATTAAGGAATGGTTTGCTGTTTAAAAAACCCCTGAAACATGTTACCCAGTTGTTGTTAGATGTTTATGAAGGAAAGCAAATCTGAGTGAAGAGCAAGTACCAGGCCACTAGAACTTTCTTGGTATCTGTGAGGCAAGACTGAGATAGCCGAGGCAATCATTGCATGAGCTGTATATTACGTGAGCCTCTGTGAAATCCAGGATAGATGTATTAAGTTACACAAGGGAAGAATATTACTTAGTGCCAGGTTACTACCAGAAGTCAGTATTCTGAGTCTTAGGCTCATATTAGAGTGGATACAGTACTATATTTCAATGGGAGATATCTGTTTTTTTCAGCCCCTAAGCACACAGTTTGACTATATGAAAACAGGTCTGGCTGCTGGCAAACTTAACTTACAGAGTTGTTGAGAAAATAAAATGGGATAACTACATGGAGGAAGGATGAGGAGGACCAAGTTATTTAAATAAGGTATTACCAATTATGGAAGACAGTTTTAAAGAGGGGAGGGATGAGAATAATATAATCAGCATGGGGAAAGCACATTGTATTTAATGTGAGTTCATTGTTTTGTAGGTAGAAGCACCAACTGAGGCTAGGCAGATGGTCAAAATCTTGCACCATCTTCACAGTTTACAACTAGGGAATTTTAGTCCTGTTTTGTGATGGGTATTTTATGCAACTGAATTAAAAATATGAAAAACCTAGAAGGCAAGAAAGAAGGATCAAGCTCTTTTCAAAGATATGGAAACAAGGAAGGGAAGCCCATTTACAACTAATTGATGAGATCTCCCAAGTCTGTCCTATTTAGAATTTTTGTCCCCTGACACGGCAGTTCTCTCAGTGACTGTGATTAGTGTTTGTAAGTAAGACCATCTGGAATCCTTGGTGTTGCATTTCTCCTTGAGGACACCATCTGTGTATATGACACCTCCCATCATGAGACACTGTCTCCTACTCTCAGAAAAACAGACCTACATCTCTGGAAGTGTTAATTATTGATGCAGTGTCTCTGCAAACAATCCCAGACGTTCTTATTTGTTATGGCACGGTACATAAATTTCAGCAAGCAATTTGGCTTGATAGACGCCAAGATACCCCCTCCCTGCTCTTGATTTTTATAATAAAGTAAAGATCAATATATCTGAAATGTATCTAAAGATGTAACTTCTCATATCAGTGAGGCTGCAAATAGATGCACACATATGCATGGTTACCTGCAAGCAGCATCATGGTAAAAGCACACACATCATAATGAGAAGAAAGTTAGGTTTACAAAACTAAAGACAGTTCACATTGCCATTTCCTATGCTTTGCTCATTCTTGATTCACAAGAAGAGGGGTATAACATGGCATAGAAAATCCACGGCATAGGCAATGCTTTGGAAGCATGCATCTGCTACACTGGTACTTGCATAGCCTCCACCTTCCCCAGTGTAGGCTCAACATGAGCCTAGTGTTGATTAGAGAGGCTGGTGCATATATGATACAAGTCTGATCCCTAAAAAACCTCCAATATCAAAGTGCCTTTATTAACTTAAACAATCAATGCTCCTTGTTTACAAGTATATTATTTCAGGATAGCAATTTTAGTCTATGGGTGTAAATCATAGAATCATAGAGTTGGAAGGAACCTTTAGGGTCATCTAGTCCAACCCCCTACAGAATGCAGGAAACTCACAACTACCTGCCCACCCACAGTGGCTCTAATTCCATGCTCAGATGATGCCCCACAAAAAAACAATCCCTGGGCAGTCTAGCCTGAAGGAAATTTGCCTTCCAACCCCAAAGTGGTGATCAGCATTTCCCTGGGCATGCAAGAAAGGGCAACAAGAGCCAACCACAGACACAATCCCTTCTGCCTACCCACTCAAAACAGCATTTCTGTCAGAAGGCTATCTAGCCTCTGCTTAAAAACTTCCAAAGAAGGAGAACTCATCAGCTCCCAAAGATGTCTGATCCACTGAGGAACTTCTCTAACTGGCAAGAACTTCTTCCAGATATTTAGCTGAAAACTGAATTCATTTCAACCCATTGGTCTGACCCTGTGGGACAACAAACAACAACTCTGCTCCATTCCCTATATGACATCCTTTCAAATACTTGAAGATGGCTTTCATATCATCTCTTTGTGATCTCCTCTCCAGGCTAAACAGGCAAAGCAGAATGTCTGAAGTGTATTTCTCACCAACCAGTGTTGTGTTGCCATTCCTTTGTAATCTACTGACACAGACCCCTCATTAAATGCATGGAGACCATTCCAGAGCTTCTTTCACTTCATTGCTCAGCAATAATATGATAGTTTATTAGTGAAACCTGCCTAGGATTTCCAAGCAGAGATGGGCCTGGTACTTTAAATATGATCAGGGAGAAATTGACCCCAGTCAGCTAGCCCTCTGCCAAGTACAAGTCTCAGAAACCAGTAAGCCACTTCACATTGTAGAGATGTCAGTTGCCATGGTGGAATGGGTCAGCACCTGATCTAGAAAGTCCCAGTCTCACCTCTGCTGTGAATTAGAATCTGCCTTGCTATCTTGATCTACTTCAAAAGGTTTATGTTGGGATTATGTATATAATAATAGTGCATAGGAGATTTGTGAAATATTTTAGAAGAGCCATATGGGTATGAGGTGCCACCTTTCTTTGGGCAGATATCTGGAAGGACTGAATAAAATGAATTTCAATAGTGATTAATGTTAAATGTTAAATCCTGCATCTAGGTAGGAAAAATCAAATGCATTATTATAGGACTAGTAAAAAAGCCCATTGTATGAAGAAGACAATGGGCGCTAGCAGGTGGGGACCAGAGCGAGCGGCAGGCGAGGGACAGAGCGAGGGACAGGCTACCTGAAAGAGGAGGCGGGAGTCCCAGGTGTGGTGCGCTGGGCTGTGGCGGCTCCTCTGCATTTTTTTGTTCTTCTGCGGCTTTCCCGGCGGCTCCATTGTGTTCTGGGGCCATGAGGGCAGGGAGCACCCAGCAGCTGTGCTGTGGGCGGCTGCCGGGGCTCCCAGGGCGCCGGCTTGAAGCGGCGAAAGGCTCCTACAGGGTTAATGCTTTTCTGCTGGCTCTCGTGGGCGTGCCGGCTTGGGGCTGCGAAAGGCTCCTACACGGTTTTTTTTCTGCTGGCTCTCGGCTTGGGGCTGCGAAAGGCTCCTACAGGGTTTTTTTTTCTGCTGGCTCTCGGCTTGGAGCTACGAAAGGCTCCTACAGGGTTTTTTTTTCTGCTGGCTCTCGGCTTGGGGCTGCGAAAGGCTCCTACAGGGTTAATGTTTTTCTGCTGGCTCTCGTGGGCGTGCCGGCTTGGAGCTGCGAAAGGCTCCTACAGGGTTTTTTTTCTGCTGGCTCTCGGCTTGGGGCTGCGAAAGGCTCCTACAGGGTTAATGTTTTTCTGCTGGCTCTCGTGGGCGTGCCGGCTTGGGGCTGCGAAAGGCTCCTACAGGGTTTTTTTTCTGCTGGCTCTCGGCTTGGGGCTGCGAAAGGCTCCTACAGGGTTTTTTTTCTGCTGGCTCTCGGCTTGGGGCTGCGAAAGGCTCCTACAGGGTTTTTTTTCTGCTGGCTCTCGGCTTGGAGCTACGAAAGGCTCCTACAGGGTTTTTTTTCTGCTGGCTCTCGGCTTGGGGCTGCGAAAGGCTCCTACAGGGTTAATGTTTTTCTGCAGGCTCTCGTGGGCGTGCCGGCTTGGAGCTGCGAAAGGCTCCTACAGGGTTTTTTTTCTGCTGGCTCTCGGCTTGGAGCTATGAAAGGCTCCTACAGGGTTTTTTTTTCTGCTGGCTCTCGGCTTGGAGCTACGAAAGGCTCCTACAGGGTTTTTTTTCTGCTGGCTCTCGGCTTGGGGCTGCGAAAGGCTCCTACAGGGTTAATGTTTTTCTGCTGGCTCTCGTGGGCGTGCCGGCTTGGAGCTGCGAAAGGCTCCTACAGGGTTTTTTTTCTGCTGGCTCTCGGCTTGGAGCTGCGAAAGGCTCCTACAGGGTTTTTTTTTCTGCTGGCTCTCGGCTTGGGGCTGCGAAAGGCTCCGACAGGGTTTTTTTTCCTGCTGGCTCTCGGCTTGGGGCTGCGAAAGGCTCCTACAGGGTTTTTTTTTCTGCTGGCTCTCGGCTTGGGGCTGCGAAAGGCTCCTACAGGGTTAATGTTTTTCTGCTGGCTCTCGTGGGCGTGCCGGCTTGGAGCTGCGAAAGGCTCCTACAGGGTTTTTTTTCTGCTGGCTCTCGGCTTGGGGCTGCGAAAGGCTCCGACAGGGTTTTTTTTTCTGCTGGCTCTCGGCTTGGGGCTGCGAAAGGCTCCTACAGGGTTAATGTTTTTCTGCTGGCTCTCGTGGGCGTGCCGGCTTGGAGCTGCGAAAGGCTCCTACAGGGGTGTTTTTTTTTTCTCTTCAGCTTCTCGCCGGCTGGAGTCTCGTCAGGCCGGGAGCAACTGCGAGCCGCGCTGCGCGCGGCTCGCAGTTGCTGGGGCTGGGAATCGGAGGCTTCCCTTCCCCCCCCCCACCCATCCACCCCCCCGAGGCTCTCTGGAGCCTTCTGCCGCCGGCCGCAGCGGGCTCACAGCGTCTATGATGCTGTGAGGCCGCTGCGGCCGGCGGCAGAAGGCTTCCCTTCCCTTCCCCCCCCCCACCCATCCACCCCCCCGAGGCTCTCTGGAGCCTTCTGCCGCCGGCCGCAGCGGGCTCACAGCGTCTACGACGCTGTGAGCCCGCTGCGGCCGGCGGCAGAAGGCTTCCCTTCCCCCCCCACCCATCCACCCCCCCGAGGCTCTCTGGAGCCTTCTCTCGGCCGGCGGAGCGGGCTCGCAGCGTCCACAACGCTGCGAGGCCGCTCCGCCGGCCGAGAGAAGGCTTCCCGGCCCACCCCCCAGCCGAGGCTCTCACCAGGCGGGCCGCCATTTTCCGAGCGAGTGAAGCAGGCAATGGGGAGCCGCGCTTCGCGCGGCTCCCCATTGTCTGCTTGGGGCGGGATTGACACTCGGAGGGGCCAATCAGGAGCCGCTTCGCGGCTCCTGATTGGCCCCCCCGAGTTTTTATCCCGGACCGGTCCCGCCCTAACTCCTCCCCACTACCCCTTACTCCTTTATACAGTCCGTGGCGCCCGTGGCGCCACGGGCTGTTTACAGATGGGGGAGACTTGTTTTGGCAGTAGTATATGCAAAAAAAGGGGGGGTCTTAGTAGAACATACACTGAATAGTAACAGTGTGACTCAGTGGCTAAAAAGGCAAATGGGATTTGGGGCTGTATCAAAAAAGGATAGTGTCCAGATCGTGCAAGGTGCACTAGTTAGACCTCACTTGAAGTACTGTGTTCAGTTTGGGGTACCACAACTGAAGAAGGATGCAGACAAATGAGAGCACATCCAGAGGAGGGCTACAAAGATGGTGAGCAATTTGGAGACCAAGGCATATGATGAAAGGTTGAGGGAGCTTGGTCTGTTTAGCCTGGAGAGGAGACGACTAAGAAGTGATATGATATCCATCTTCAATTACTTGAAGGGCTGTCACACAGAGGATGGAGAAGAGTTGTTTTCTGTTGCCTTAGAGAGTAGGACCACAACCAATGGGATGAAGTTATATGATTCTATGAAATTAATCCAAAAGAATTTTCAGCTAAACATCCAGAAGACGTTCCTGACAGTTATAGCAATTCTTTAGTGGAACAGGCTCCCTTGGAAGATGGTGGGTCCTCTTTCTTTGGATGTTTTTAAGCAGAGACTAGATAGCCATCTGACAGAAATACTAATTCTGTGAACTTAGGCAGATTGTGAGTGGGTGGGCAGAAGGGATTGTTTGTGCTTGTCTCTGTGGCCCTTTCTTGCATGCCCAGAGAAATGCCAATAGCCACTTTGAGGTTGGGAGGTGAATTGTTTCCAGGCCATGGAATTAGGGTCACTGTGGGTGGGCTGTTAATTGTGAGTTTCCTGCATTTTTCAAGGGATTGGACTAGATGACCATAGAGGTTCTTTCCAACTCTATGATTCTATGATTCCTGCAAGCTAGAAATCAAACTTGTACAAATCAAGGCACCAAAACAACAGGGTTTTGAAATACTTTTCATTTCCTTAGCAGCCATCTTTGCCCATTTCCTACTCTCCCAGGGCACAGTATAAGGTGAAGTGCTAGGCATCCAGATATATAACAGGAGATATCTGGTCTAAATCTGACACTGCATCTGGGGAATCATATATCAAGAGATAATGCGAGCCTCTATCTCCAAGGCAACAACACCACAGTTATGGGGAATGTGAACTTCACCAGCTCTCAACCTGCCCTAAACAGCCCTTGCAAGACTTCAACATGTTGGAAGACTGAGAAGCCAACATGCACTGTCATAGATTCCTTTGAGGAAGTATAGGATACATGTATGTATCCTGTGCATGGATCAGTGCTTGCTACCTAGCCAGAACGTGACTGTTCCTCTGAATCCAAATATTAATTAATCAGTTTGATTCACACATGCCCTCAGCTGTGGCTCATTAATTTTGCCCTAGTAACTATAAAGCAATGAAAGGCAGGCTAACCCACTGAAACCCCCCCCCCCCCCAATTTCTCTGTAAGAGGTAAGATAAAAGCATTTTGTTCCCCCAGGGCTGGCACATTTCCATGGCAATACGACACATATTTGAGAGAGAGAGAGAGAGAGAGAGAGAGAGAGAGAGAGAGAGAGAGCACCTGCATTTTAAGTGCTTTTTTATACTACCAGAATGTACATTATTACCTCTGCCAATTTTTTTTTCTTGGAGATGTGCAGTGTTCCCTAAACATAACCCAGTTAAGACAGTTAATGCTCCCTTGATGGCTATTTTAGAAACAGTCTCTGTATGTATTCTTTATTTGTGGAGGAAGAACTTCATGTGTCTATGATTCCGGTGATAAAGCCATAAACTGTACAAAAAATCACACAAATGGTTTGTTTATTTAGCACCATTTTATCCCAAAACATAGGACAGCACACATAAGTCTTCCCTCTTCCAATTCACCTGCAGAGGCAGAATAAGGAGAGCTGACACTATCTGCTGGGTAATTTTAAAAGTTCGCATTTATTTAATTATTTATTGACATTGATCAAAAGGGACTTGCGGCACCTGCTACAGGGCAAACCCCATTCCAAACACATTTGCAGTGCATGCAGTTGGTGGGAAGCAGAGATGTCAGGCCTCCTCTTCTTCGTGCATCTCTGAATTTATGGGCAAAGCCACCCTGGCCCTGAGCCTTGAACCATCACATGGGAATAGCTGAGGTTTCTTCTTGACAAGCCTTCATGGTGCTTACAAGAGACGTGCAGCTACCTGTCCCCTACCAGCAGGTCTATGACACCACTCAAGGCCTTCCTATCCCTGATCCATGAAGGCACTGAGACCTAATGGATAAATTGAAGGACTGCAATTTGGATTTTCAGATAGTTAGGTGGATAGGGAATTGGTTAGAGAACCACACTCAAAGGGTTGTTGTCAATGGTGTTTCATCAGTCTGGAGGGAGGTGAGTAGCGGGGTACCTCAGGGCTCGGTGCTCGGCCCGGTACTTTTTACCATATTTATTAATGATCTAGATGAGGGGGTGGAGGGACTACTCATCAAGTTTGCAGATGACACCAAATTGGGAGGACTGGCAAATACTCTGGAAGATAGAGTTCAGCGAGATCTGAACACAATGGAAAAATGGGCAAATGAGAACAAGATGCAATTTAATAAAGATAAGGGTAAAGTTCTGCATCTGGGTCAGAAAAATGAAAAGCATGCCTACTGGATGGGGGATACGCTTCTAGGTAGCACTGTGTGTGAACGAGACCTTGGGGTACTTGTGGATTGTAAACTAAACATGAGCAGGCAGTGTGATGCAGCGGTAAAAAAGGCAAATGCCATTTTGGGCTGTATCAACAGGGGCATCACATCAAAATCACAAGATGTCATAGTCCCATTGTATACGGCACTGGTCAGACCACACTTGGAGTACTGTGTGCAGTTCTGGAGGCCTCACTTCAAGAAGGACGTAGATAAAATTGAAAGGGTACAGAGGAGAGCGACAAGGATGATCTGGGGCCAAGGGACCAAGCCCTATGAAGATAGGTTGAGGGACGGGAATGTTCAGCCTGGAGAAAAGGAGGTTGAGAGGGGACATGATAGCCCTCTTTAAGTATTTGAAAGGTTGTCACTTGGAGGAGGGCAGGATCCTGTTCCTGTTGGCTGCAGAGGAAAGGATGCACAGTAATGGGTTTAAACTGCAAGTACAACGATATAGGCTAGATATCAGGAGAAAAAATTTTTTCACAGTCAGAGTCGTTCAGCAGTGGAATAGGCTGCCTAAGGAGGGGGTGAGCTCCCCCTCACTGGCAGTCTTCAAGCAAAGGTTGGATACACACTTTTCTTGGATGCTTTGGGCTGATCCTGCATTGAGCAGGGGGTTGGGCTGTGTGACCCCTTCCAACTCTATGATTCTATGACTTCAGCCCTTGTCTCAGGGTTATCCTTTCACCATCCAAATGATGGCCAGGATACCATTCAAGCAATCTGACCCACACAGCCACCACCATTATGGAATATTCATGCTTAGACATTTAGTAAAACTGGCCAATTTCCTGTTCCATTTTCAGAGCAGAGTAGGCGAAAACTCCATCCAGTTGCAGCCAATCTGTGGGGAGGGGAATTCTTACTTCATTCCCAAATGGGCAACCAGCTTCTGGCCATTCTGAAACAGAGAGAGGGAGGATGGGTGTCTCCCTCACCAATGGTCAAAAATAGAAGGGGTGGGTGGGACTATTGCCCACTCTTATATAGACTTCATCCCCTCCCACCCCCAAATCCATCACAAAGAAGGCAGCGTCATATTTTCAGATCTTCCTTCCACCTGCTATGGCAAATCATGCTCCTCTCCCAGCACCTCATTGAGTTGAGGGTTCAGAAGCTGCCTTATCCTCACACCAACCTTGTGAGGTATTTTAGGTCATGAACGACTGGGCCAAAGAAACCCACTGGTTTTCAGGGCAAATACAGGATCTCCCCTAACCAGCACACTGTGTCCCTGAAACAGTAATGGTTGCCTGAGGAGCACAGTCCTATGCTAACTAATCTTCATTTCCTTCTCTTGTTTTTGGTTTGCAATTTATTATTATGGGATTTTCCTGTGCAAACATTTGCCATTCAGATGTGCCGAACACAGATCTGTGCTATAAAGTCCCAAGATAAAATGCAGTAAAAACAGCCCATGCAAATACACCCTTGGAAAGAAGCACAGTACTTTTCCATGAAGCAGCAGGGTGGATTAAACATCAGGTGGAATATCTCTGTGCTCTATGACATAGATTAAGGAGTGCAGCTGGACCTTGTCTTTATTTTTAGGCACCCCCAAGCCTTCACAGGAGCTTAAAGACCATTATGTAATGTTGTTGCTTTGCAAACGTTGGTGTGCATAACATCATTTAAATGTAACTCCAATTAGAGGCATTTTGGGAACCCCTTTACTGTGCAGGCAGCCCTTTTTATGTATTTCTCGGCAGATAAAATGACCATGAGACGAGCTCTCCTTATGAATACCTTCTCTCCCAAGGCTGCCTGTCTTGTTTAGAACTCATTGTGAGATTGTAGACTTATTTCCAAGCCAGCTTCTGCCCAGACTCATATTGCACCTGGCAGTAAATAAATGTGTCTGTTAATTTAAAAATATACACACAGGAGCGGAGCTGGGAAGCTACACAGCAAAACAGCTTCTGAGAATTGCTGAGATGCTTCTGGCATGCTGATACCTTCTGTAAATATTCTGTCTGCCTAACGTGCTGTACACATAACCCAATAAAGTCATCAGCAATAGTAAAATGAAGGCAAAAGCGAGCATTTAGCTGCAACAGATCATGGTCTCTTCAGCTGTAAATCCTAAATCGTAACAAAGCAAAAGCATTACAGAAGGCAGAGTGCTGAGGGTACAGTGCACACACCAGGGAGTTATACCGTTTATATGTATAAAGTCCAATTTTCTGGTAAGCTCTGCACAAACTATTTGCTGGCCTTTCCAATCAGTAATTGCATCAGGTAAATTATATCATATCCGTTCATTGAGCGGAGAAGACCATATTCTTAGGCAGCATAAATCACTGTTTGCTTTTGAAAAAGACCCATTAGTGGTCACTCAGGGCTCTACACACATTAATACAGTAGCATGAGAACTGCTCCCCACTGCTTCTCCCCATGCCACCATGTTCAGAGTTGGAAATCTAGAGGCACAAAGGCATTGCCAACAAAATGCAGGTCCAGAGGAAGGCCAACTGATGCCCTAAGCACAGCACAAGAATGATGCCCCTGGCCCTTCCATTGCGTAATGGACAAGAAACTAAAACTTAAGAAGTGTTGAAGATGAAATAAGTGATTAAAAAGTCAGTTTTCTTCCACGCTATCCCACAGGCCAAACCCTACAACTATATTTAATATAAACCGTCATTTTAAAATTATTTATTTGACACTAAACAGTCAAGTGTGGCTATAAAAGAGTTAAGGACATGACAGTTTAGGGGGTGTGGACCCTGTGGTGACCCCTTTCCCTTGGTGCCTCAAGCCCATGCTTATTTTAATTAATCTAGGGCTGACAATGACCCTCTAGATAGGTGATTCATGTGACATAATCCTACCCATATGGATAATGGTGGTTTACAACATCTATAAACCGCTCCTGTGGAGTGGTAAAAATAAAACAGTAAGGGCTAGGTGGGAGGAGAAAGGGGCAGGGCGAGTCCGTGATAAAAATTCGGAGGGGCCAAACGGGAGCTTTGCGGCTCCTGATTGACTCGTCCAAGTGTCACTCTGAGGCCAAGTGGCCAAGGGGGAGCCATGCACAGCATGGCTCCCAATTGGCCACTTGGCCCAACCTGGACTCCGAGGTGAGGGGGCCAGGGGAAGAGGCTTCACCGCCGGGAAAGGAGCAGGGCCGCTGCGTAGAAAACGTGGCAGCCATGCTTCTTTCCTGGCGGTGAGTCTGGGACCTTAGGCGGGGAGGGGGGTGGGAAGGCTTTGACGCACCCAGAAGAGCAGGCCCGCTGCGTCGGAGATGTGCTGGCCCTGCTCCTTTCGTCGCACTGAAGCCAGGACCTCAGGGGGGGAGGTGGGAGAAGGTATCGGAGCAGCGAGTAGAGCAGGCCCAATGTATCTCCAACGTGTTGGGCCTGCTCCTTTCGCTGCGCTGAGGCTGGGGGGAAGGGGCAGAAAGGCTTAATTGTGCCGAAAACAGCAGGCCCGCCGCATCAGAGACGCGCCGGGCCTGATCCTCTCACCACGCCAAAGCTGGGACATCAGGGGGGAGTGGGGTTGAGTAGAGGGAGCAGCAGGGACACCACAGCGGGGGGGGGGCACAAGGAGCCCTACAAGCCCCTCTGCCCCACCAGCACCCATTGTATTTAAAAATACAATGGGCTTTACCCCCTAGTTCTTTATAAAACAGTAGTTAAAATATTAAAAATATATAAAATTAGAAAATTGTAAAATTAGTTTAAAATTAATTTTATATAGTCAATGCAAATCATCATCGACAACCCATTTTAGGTAGCTGATGTTGGTCTCCCCAGCCAGATTATGATCAGGGGGTTCTTACAATATGTAGTAGATAGGCTTTGTAGATGTTAACTTTAGCCCCAACCAAAGGCTGGCCCTGTTCTGGACGCATTCAAGAAAAAAAGCAAGAGCCATATGATGTAAGATGTTAAGCCTCAGGCTGGACTGTGCTGTCTACTAGATCCCGTCCAGCTTATGATTTTAAAACAGATAAAATATGTGAGGCTGATTCAATATTGCTTCCTATGTCTTTCCCATCATGCAGGCTTTTGCCTTGGATTGAATCCCAAATGGTGTAATTCAAGAGCCCAAGAAATATGCAGCATTCCTCCCTCTATTATCACGACTGAAGTTCTGGCATGACGTTTGCTGATTCAGCATGTCTAATGCCCACAAGCCAGAAGGAGGTTGCAAAGATCTCTGTGCTGATCTCAGTGCAAATAGCCCAGTGGGGTCAGATCTGACAGCCAAAATGAGAGACCATCCCTGCTAAGCTTCATTCTATTTGATAGCTTCTTTATTTCAGCCACTTTCCCCTGTCCTCCTAGTTCAACACTGAAACACAGAAACTAGCCGGTAAAGCAGCCAGCTACACACTGCCTTATTTTTGTGCTTGTCTTTTATTCCAAGGAGCAGGGTCTGGTTCTGTATGTGCTAATCACCTGGGAGTATCAAGGGACTGGAATCAACAGGTGCACAGGGCCCCAGGTGGAAGCCAAGGTAATATGTTTTAGTAGTAGAATGTGAGGACATGTGGACATGAAAAACTAGATTAGTAGATTATAAAAAGATGCTGTTATTATAGGCCACTTTATTGTTACATTTAAAGTTGAAAGACTGAAGCTTCTCAAGTTAATAGGCAACATCTCTTCCTGGCATAAATAAGAATATCTCTGTAGGTGAGCTACAAAATTACATTCATCCATCAAAGTGAGAAAGCGGTGGATATTGGCAGTTTGCCCCAGATTAATTTTAGAAAACTGAGGGGAAACCATGGCCAAATGTCACCAAATCTTCAGTTCTTGGCATCTCAGGCAAGGATAAATTAGAGAAGCAGCCCTAGACATTGCTTTTTGTCCTGGCATCTTTACCTGAGTTCCCCTCACAAGACCTGAACTGCTCCGCCTCTTCACTAATGCCCAGGGACCAGCACTGCTAAACAAACTCTCAGCTGGCCCTTCTATGAGGAAGTCAGAGCTGGAGCTGAAAATGCAGCACTCACTGAGTAGCATCTGCTGTGTCCTTAAGAAGAGTACCACTGTCACCAGCCTTTCATCAAAAGGTCAAAACTGCCTCATCTACAAGCCTTGCCCATAAGCAATCTGTCACTTGAGACTTTCTCAGAGCTGCAACTATGACCACTGAGGCTTTATTGGGAGCTGGGTAAATACATAAAAGGTTGATAAGCATCTTGAGCCATGTGTCTGAATACAGAGAGATTTGGCAGTGGACTCTGGATTGCCACAACCCAAAGATCAGTCTCAAACCTCTAAAAATACAGCTCAAGTGGGAAATGATCAGAAGTTTTTGTTACCCATTCATCTCCCAGGTTCTTTGTAAACCCTTCTCTGTCTGCATTTGCTGTGCATGTACAGCTGTAGCCAGCAGGCAGCTGGGCAGTAGAGCAGGGTTTAGCTTCCTCATCTTCCCCTTCACCGGTGATTTTAATGGTATAGGATGGTATAGGTGGTCACTGCGCAAAATTGCAGGACTTCCCCCAGTTATACAGGCCCCAGAGTCTTCTAGTCTCATCAGCTGCACCACTTGAAAACATATGGTGCTTTCCCCACTTGATGGGGAACGTAGTCTGAAAGTTTTCTGGACTGCTTGGTCTGAGAGCAATGCTCTTCCATTGCCCCATCTTAGATGGGACCCTGACATGATTTCCATTCTTTAAAAAGTTGCCTTGCTAGCAGCTTTTTGCCACTTTATTGTTATGCATGCTGAGATTTGAGAAGCCAACCACAAAACCAGTACAGGTAGTTTGTCTGAACACTGACCTAAAGGACTAATGGGCTGGACAGTGCTGCAGGCCAGAACATGAAAAGAATGTGCCCACTGTGAAAAGGCCAGAGTCAGATTCCAGTTTAGCTGTGAAATTTACTGGAAGGACCTTAATCTAACCTCTTTCAAGATGGTTGTGGGGTACAGGATTGAAAGTCACTTTTTATGTAGAGAAAATGTTACAGGAATTATGAATAATAATAGAACATTTATATGACATAAGTGTCTGTAGCCATGTTTAGCTGCAATCTTACCAACAAGTAGGGATGCCAGCCTCCAGGTGGGGCCTGGAGATCCTCTGGAATTCCAGCTTGTCTCCAGCCTACAGATATCAGTTCCCCCAGAGCACATAGATGTTTTGGAGTGTGGACCCTAAGGCACTGAACCCTCAGTGGTTCCAGTACTCCCCAGACTCCACTTCCAAATAACCAGGAGTTTCCTAACCTGGATCTGGCAGCCCTATCCCCTCATCCCCTGCTAGTTGCCAAAAAGGACTTGGAAACCCTACCAACAGTAGTCATTGCTTCTCCAGATACCCAGGTAGCTTGGGGGAGGGATCCTTTAGCATGACTAATACCATTTGATAATGCTGCTTGCTTCGCTTACTTAAGAATGAACTCTTGTGCTCCAAGAGCTGGCAGAATCGCTGGAAGTTTAAGTAGCAGTTGCAGCCAGCTGAGCACAGTGCTTATCAGTAAAAGCCCCAAGAATGTGGAAAAATATTCTTAAACATGTGCAGTACACTACTAGGTATGCTCGCAAACTTCTGCAAATGACTGGATGTACTGAATTGCCATGCTATGTAACTGGTAGAATGGAAGTGATGTAAAGATAGAGGGAAGATGACTAAGGTGATATGATAACCATCTTCAAGTACTTGAGGGGCTGTCATATAGAACAGGGGTAGTTAACCTGTGGTCCCATGCCCATGGGAATTGTAGTCCATGGACATCTGGAGAACCACAAGTTGACTACCCCTGATATGGAGCAGAGTTGTTTTCTGTTGCCCCAGAGGGTCAGACCAGAACCAACAGGTTGAAATTAATTCAAAAGAATTTTCAGCTAAACATTTGGTTCCTGACAGAGCAGTTCCTCAGTGGAACAGGCTTCCTCGGGATGTGGTGGGTTCTCCTCCTCTGGAAGTTTTAAGCAGAGGCTAGATAATCATGTGACTGAAATGCAGATTTTTAAAACTTAGGCAGATTGTGAGAGGGTGGGCAGAAAGGGGTGTGCCAGTGTTTCTATCTTGTGGCCCTTCCTTACATACCCAGGGAATTGCTAATCGCCACTGTAGGATGTTAGGTGAATTTTCGCCAGGCCAGGTTGATTTCTGGAGATTTTTGGTGGGGGAATCACTTGGGCATGAAATTGGGGTCATTGTGGATAGGCAGGTAGCTGTGAGTTCCTGCATTGTGCAAGGGGTTGGACTAGATAACCCTGGAGGCCCCTTCCAAATCTATGATTCTAAAGATTACAAAAACTGGAGTATAAATGTAAGGTATCATGGAAAAGAAGGAAGAATGTTTGTGTAACTTTTGTATTTAGGAAGTATTCTGTGACTACAGCACAATAAAGCTGTTTTAGAAATTTTTCATTACCTCAATGTGACTATTGGAATAAGAACCCCTAATCTGGGATCTATATATTTCACCGTCACCATCACTTTTAAAATGGGACAATACTTTACAGATCAGTGACATTATGTTTTTAAAGAGGCACTTTTGAGTAAGCCTACACAGTCTTGTCTTTCACTATACTTTTTTTTCTCAATGAAATATATTTCTGTATGTTGGAATGATAACACACGTACCCGAAGCTTGTCCAGCAGACTATGGACTCTCAACTCCCCCGAGAGCTTGGTTTTTATTGAAACATAAAAATCACCACTGTGCATGTGCATAGTTATATAAGGTTGCTTTTTTGTGCAGCTATATGCTAATACATTGTCAACTATACATTGTTAGCTACAAGCCCCTATTGTCTAATGTTTGGAGGTTAGATACTCACGGTAATCACATCACGCGCTATGCTTGACAGGGGCCCAGAGGGTGTGCCCTCCCTGAAGCCTGGTCAGCACAAACACAAATGAACCCTACACTGTACAATAGAAATTAGATGAAAGCAAAAACTATTCAACCACTACTCCTCTCCCCTATAAACCTAAAGGGATAGTTCATAAGAAATCTTGTTGTCTCTTTATTGGTAGCTCTGATATGTCCCACCACCATCTACTTCCCCCTCGTAGAGACAACATTTCCCCTCTACTTTTCTTTCCCTTCTGTGACTGAGCCACCATTGTTTCAGTATTGATGGCTAAGTGTAATTTTTCCCCAACACTGGCTTCCTGAGGACATTTACATGGTACCAGGAATGGGGAGTGAGCCCATTTCCTTTGTGTGCTGTGGTCCTGATTAAAATCATATCCCCTCCATTTGTGACTAGGAACTGAGTTCCCAGCACAGAATTCAGGCAAATGCCTTCTTAAGTCCTTCTGACAGCCATGTGTCTTTGTAATATGTGATTGGTCCCATCAAACATAAGAACAGTCAAGGAATTGCTCTGATGCTCAAACCCTTATGAAATGGCAAGATAAAATCAAAATAAACAAATGCACAATAATGTGACCTGTTCTGATTGTGTTGTATGACACAGTCATTCCTTTTTTACAGATCATCTTCTAAAATATCCCAACAACAAGATCTGCTTTCTAAGTAGCCAGCCTCTACTTCTGTTTTCCATGAGGTTTTATTTTAGAACTGTACATATTGCTACACATGTGAAATCTGAGCAATGTGGGAAAGGGCCCGTTCTATTTAAGAACAAGCAAATCAGCAGATCGGATACATGAAGGAAAGTCTAAAAGGATGCTTCCACACAAGAGGGATGTTCTATGGTAGCCTGGTTGCTGATGCAGTTGTGTGTGAAATCACCATGGCAGTGGAGATTCCAGACAGCCCAAAGTAATCTATGTCCTCTCAGACGAGGTTTTACTTTAATGCCTGATGTACATGGAAGTCCCCACACTAAGGATGCCATCCTCCACGTGGGACCTAGGGATCCCCAGAATAACAGCTCAGCTCCAGGCAACAAATACCAGTTCACCTGGAGAAAATGGTGGACTGTATGGCATTATAGCCCATTGATTGAAGTCCCCTATCCCCAAACATTACGCTCTTCAGGCTCCTCCCTCAAAGTTTCCAACTCTGAGTTTTCCCAAGTCTGAGCTGGCAACTCTACCCCCCCCCCCCCACACACACACAAATGTGCATGCACAATAAAGTTCAGACCTTGAATAAATCTTTGTTGGTCTTAAAGGTACCACTGGGCTCTAAATTAGTTCTGCACCTTCAGATCAACATGGCTACCCACTTGAATCTGTGTTTTCCTGTAACTGTCAGGTTTCTCCATCCATCTTTTCAATTTTTTTAATTATTATTTTAAGGAACATGGGTAATGCTATATGTTTTTTTAAAACTTTTTAAAAAATTAGCAGTCACCTCCAACAATCCCTTCCCCTTTTCTAAAAGGCACGCTGAGCTGTGGGTGATTTCTTCTGTTTGGTTTTTAAAAGCCACAAGCATGAATAACACTGGGTAGGAATAGTGCAATGCCTTCGTAGCCTTTTAAAAAGGTTTAATAGTCTGGGCACAGCTGGAGAATGACATCATGTGGAAACATGGGAAAAAACCACGCCAGTCTGGTAGCTGCAACATGGGAAACCCTTTATGGAGCAGTAGACCAAACAGTAAAGCTAATTAGCAACTCTTGGATGACTTTGGTATCATCTATAGACAAGAAAAAGCTTTAAAAAATTCTTATAGACATTTCCTGATTTGAGGAATGTATATACTAACAGCCATGGTGAACAAATGTGAGGATACTTAAATCAGATGACTGGAACTGTGAACAAGCAAGACAGATCTGGAGCTGGCAACCCATAGAGGGAACTAATCTCGGTAGTTAGATCTGTTGTGATTCCAGGAGATCGCCACATCCCACCTGGAGAATAGCAACCCTAGAAGGAGAGAAGGAAGCAACAAAAGGGGAGGGGCAATGGGGACATTTAGGAAAGGTAATGTAGAAATAGCGGGGAAGAGGAAATGAGATACCTCCTGCAAGTCCTTGCAGGTTCCCACTTGTATATTTTACTTGTCATTTTCACACTCTTCCTAAAGCGACATTGACTTGTCCCAACTGTTGCTTTCTACCTAGTAGTAAAGCCCAAGGAAATGCATATCAGTGACAGACCAGTGTTAAAATTGTGGTTTTGATACATTCCTATAAAGGGAAGGAGAACTTTAAAGCCAGCATGGCCTAAAATGCCTCCCCTCAGCTGGGCTGATTCTACAAAGAGAAAAGCACCCTTTCAGCTGCGTGGAAATTCTCCATCTCCACATAAAAATCAGGCTCCTTGGGTGCAGATCTGATTAAAAGGGGCCATTGTGCCATTTTTGTTTGTTTTTGTTTGTTTGTTTTTTGAGTTTGGGAAAACTGAATTGCCTCCCCACTGAATGGAAGTGCAAGAACATTATATACAGGAAAGATGGAAGGGAAGAGGCCTTTAAAGAAGCCAAGGGCTATTTTTGAAAGAATGATAGACATTTAACTCCTCACAGCTAAAGATCAAATAGTACAGAATTTGAACCTTTTCTAATAAGCTGCAAATGCTTTTATAGACACCTTCCAAAAATGCCCCCCCTCATCTCCAGAATATATTTATTTTCATCCAATGTCTTGGTAAAAATAATAATAATTTACTTCAGACAATTCATAATTGCTGTGTTCAGTATGTCTAATTTTTGACAGAGTGATTGATCTGAGGACAAAGTTTGAGTCCTGTGGCACCTTTAAGGCCAACAAAGTTTTATTCTCAAAGACTGGATTCACAAACTAGACATTTGGTAAATAACTCAGTGATGTTCTGAGGATTTCAATGGAAATAAATTGGGATTGTTAATATTTGTAAAAGGAAATTCATTACAAACTGATTCATTTCTTTCAGCTCCAATACAGTTCAGTTCAGTCTAATGCATTAGAGTTTCATTCTCTCACGTTAACATTTTTCTTTCATTTCAAGGCATCATTTCTGTGCACCTCAAGAAGGACAGCATGGGCAACCTGAGTCTCATAGCCAACCCACAAACAGACAACCGCAGCTCACTGGACAATGCTTCAAAGGAGTCTTCAATGACAATATGGCAGAAGCTCAACCAGGTGAACAGCAGCAGCAGCAGCAGCAGTGGCCAGACATTTGTCAAATGGGATCACAGTCCCCTCACAAACAACATCAAAGACAGGTAAGTGTGTTACAAATAACTACAGCCAACTATGGAACCCAGATGATTTTCAAGTAGTTGTGAACACATCTGGATTGAATTCTGATTGCTCTCATTTTCAACGGGCTGCCTCAGGAGCAACAATTCCAGATGGAAACAGAAGTTGCATATGGCTTAATTGCATTGCATTGCAGCTGTGACAAAAGCACAGAGAGCAATCTGAAGCTCATTCTGCTTGCACACTAAGAGGGGTGATGGTATTTTCAGTAGTAAATCCTTTGTTTAAATCATGTGGGAAAGAGCTGGAGCCCTTGCACTTGCCTTCTCTCTTCCTCCGTCATTAAAATCCACTTTGCAAATAACTCTATAAAAGCATCTTAGTCTCATTTTTTAAAAACTCATCTCCTTGCCCACCTATACAAGTAATAGATTCAAGTGGCTAGCCATGCTGGGCAGAAGCAGCAGAACAAAGTTTAATTCCAGGGGCACTTTTAATCATAGAGTTGGAAGGGTCCATACAGGCCATCTAGTCCAACTCCCTCTCTGGTGAGAATCTCTGTCTGTAGGGCTGGAATGTAGAGCCTGTAGCGTTCATCCTGGCTGTATACCAAAGAATCTTGAATGTAACGGTTGATGACATCTTTTCCAGTGTTTCTGAAGAAGTGTGTATGTACACAAAAGTTCATACCCATCTTTAAGTTGGTTTTAATGGTGCCACTGGATTCAAATTATACAAGTGATGTGTAGCATATTACTGGCCTTAAAATTTAAAGAGGAAATCATAATTTGGATTTTATAGCAGTCATTCTTTTGTATTTACTGAGTGCTTACTAGCCATGCAACTCAATGCTATTCATGGTTATTCCAGAAAGTCCTCCTGATTGCATTGGGATGAAGGCACTCATTAGACTAGACATTGGAAGATCTGTGAGTTAATCTTTTGAGCATTGTTTCCTTGGAAACAATACCCAAATGGAGCCCCAATTCCATTCAGGCCCACTGGGGAATATTATTACACACCCAGAAATGCAATTTTCCCAACCTGAAACAGTACCAGAGAATAGCTATTTGGTGCTCGGGGAAAAAACATATAAGCAACATAAACTTCACTGAATCAAAGGGACTGACGCCTAAGAATGTTTCACATTAAGATGCTAGAGAAAAATAGCACCCCAGTGCCTGAACTCTAGAAACAGCCAGGGTTGATCCAGCCTTTATAATTTTTCATATAAGGATTACTGTATATTCATATGAGGATGTACAATAAGACTGAGACAGATAGACCTTTCTCAGTCCAGCAAAAGCTGCAAAACAACTGTCTTTAAAAAATCTCACCAGGAGACAAAGTAGTTGCATGCAAGACACTTGTGATGTTGTTTATTCCCCAGGCAGCCTGGCTCCATTTTCCCCTCTGTCTAAGGCAAGTAGCAGCTATTAAAGACATATTGGATCCACACATATTTTTATGCTATACAAACTGCCATCCAAAGCCTATTTACTTCTACATTCTTTTGGCCTCACTGGGAATTACTTTTGCATACACATGTTGAATCTTTTTCTTTCTAGATAATCACATTTCTTTTTTGCGTTGTGTCTAGCTGCCAAGGGAAAGCAGTATTACAGACAGGCCTTCAGTACCACAGAGATGTGTCCTCGCTTATGGAGAATACCAATGGGAATCAGGCAGAAAAGAACAGCTATAACCCCTGGGGACTACGCTGCCACAAGCAGCATCTCAGTCGTCTGTCTTCCAAGTGTAATGAGAACAAACTTCACCGTATCCTTTTTCTTGGCTGTTCTTGTTATATTTGACTGATTGCTTATAATCCCAAGACAGCAATGCAGAACTCCCAGTGTTCCCTTAACTTTTAATAATAATTGAAATTTACAGCCGTCATATATTATGCATCATTTGTACTTATTATACACGAAAATTTAAGCACGTAGAGCACAATTCAGCAAACCTGGTTTAACTAGATAGTCTGGGTGTTAAAATGCAGGTATCATTTAAAGAGAAGGGGCAGTAAGGAAGGAAGAGCATAACTCCTTTCTTCCTTGAATTTCCTCCTGTAAAAGCATCTCTCCGCCACTTGCTTTTTTCTCAGCGGGGCGAGCCCAGTTGTGGGGCCTGGCCAAGAGGAAAGCAGCAAGGAATACTTTGTGTTTGATGGTGGTGGTGGAGAATGATTCAGCACCCCATGTTTGCACCTTCTTAATATAATATTGTCTTGATATCCCTGTTTGATGGTGACCTCTTTTCTCCTCTTCACATGAACGCATGAAACTGCTTTATACTGAATTCTATACAATTGTTCTATCAAGGGCATTCTTTCCTACTCAGACTGGCCGTGGCTCTCCAGTGTCTCAGGTAGAGTGTGTTCACATCACCTGCTGCCTGATCCTTTTACCTGGAGATGCTAGGGACTGATCCCAGGACCTTCTGCATACTAAACAGATGATCTACCACTGAGCCCAGCTTTTCCCAAGTCCTAAATCATGGTTCTTATACTGCCCTGTTTAGTTAAGACTCTAAGCATTCAAATATTCCTCTAGAGTTTAATTTTGTATATATATTATTTATGTTGTGATTTATTGGCCACCACTCTCAGCAGCTTACAATCATGATAAAAATTACAATAAGCTAACAAATAAAACCCCAATTTAAAACCCCACAATATAATCCCCATACAATTAATAAAACCACAGCCATGACCAAACAGATGTTCTTAGGCCGGAACTGGTCTCCGTGTTGCAAATAGAAGGCGGATGGAATGGCAGAGGTGGAAATTATCCAGAAAAATGAGGGAAGGGGATGTGGGAGACCTGGTGATCTTCCAAGCCCTAGCCCCAACCAAACACCAGGTGGAAGAGTTCCCTCTTGCAGGCCCTGCAGAACTGTGTCAGCTCCATCAGGGCCCTCTGCTCACCAAGGGATTCATTCCACCGGGTAGGGCCAGGATCAAAATGGCCCTGGCCCTGGTTGAGGCCAGGAGTACTTCATGAGGGCCAGGGATCACCAGTCTGTTAGTACCCACAGAGCAAAGCACCCTGAAATGGACATAGGAGGATAAAGCAGACCTTCAGGTATGTATGGCCCAGACTGTGTAGCACCTTAAAGGTCAGTACCAAAGCCTTGAACTTGATCCAGGACAGCACCAGCAACCAATGCAGCTGCCTCAGGACTGGCTGGATGTAGGCCCTCCAAGATGTTCCCATGAGGACCCTAGCAGCCACAGTCTGCACCAGCTGAAACTCCTGGGTCAAGCTCAGGGATAGAAATCTAGTCTGGAGGTAGCCATCGCATGGATCACTGTAGCCAGCTAATCCAGGGCCAGGTAAGGTGCTAGTAGCCTCGCTTTGTGTAGCTGCAAAAACACTGATAGGGCAACTCTGCATGAGCCAAACCATCACTGCTTTCAAATTATAGATTATCAGCCATGGTTTAGGGTGGTTTCTTTACTAATCCTATCTATAAGTGTAAAGACAAATGTCAAAAAGTACTATTTTATTAAAATGTTAGGTCTCACTATTAAAATTTTATGTGGAGGAACTTGTGTTCCAGAATTTACAAACCTTGATTTTCTGGCCATAAATGATATTACATAATAATTCAGACTATGAACCCACATTTTAAAATTCCAGAGTGAGGTACTAATAACATTAAATTTGTGTGGCTTTTGCTTTCAATTGTAAAGTCCAAACTCAAAGAAATCTGTTGACAGACCCAGCTTCTGATACATATTTCAAAATCCCATTGCACTTTATGCACTAGTAGTAATCTCAGTAACAGAAAAAGACCATTTGGCAGGGTTTTAAAAGTACAGACAGATGGCTGTGACGCAGTCATGAAACTTTTAGTAGCAGGAACTTCACCAGGATGAATGGGCTGAGATGGAACTGAGATAATCAAGGGGACTAGTGAAGATGGCATGTGAAGTTCTATGATAGCTGTTTAGTCCTACTCAAGGTAAAATCGGATGCCCTTAACTGGTGCTTCCAGAATTTCTGTTGCTTGAAAATGTGGTATCCAAGTATACGTATCCATGCGTTCTGGACCTGAAGATGGGAACCAGGCAGCATGGTGATGATGCATCAGAAGAGAAGAAAGCACGGCAAATAAAGAAGTGTGAACAGAGCACATCAGCATCCCTTGGAGTCCGTATCTGTGGCATGCAGGTAAGAAGAACTCTCTTTTCCAGGCCATCTCCCCTCATTGTCATTTGGGAGCACATTCTTCAGTGGAATAAAGAAAGCAAGTATGGAATGGAACTAAAATGCAAGCTGACTGAGAGCCTAGCCTAGTAAAAATAGACAACATTATTGATTTTACATCCAAGCTGTTCTGCTTTAGCCTTGGTCTGTACTTTTTAAAAGAGAGATCATAAACTTGAAATGTTTGTTCATTCACGGCAGTTGGCCAATGCAAAAAGCTAAAATAAACATCTTTGGTCCTAAATATTACAGCTTAAAAATCCCCTCTCTTTTGTGCCAGAACCAGAGTACAATCCTTATTCTCTTCCAAATCGATACCAACACCCCCACCCCAATACTGCAGATGTGTTGCTGCAAGAGCGGAAAAATCCTGCGACACCTGCAAAACTTACAAATTTTAAAGGCGACATTTTCATGGGCTGGACCCCAGTTTTCTAGAGTCTGCAATTAGTGGATCTAGACTACACTAGCTTGGTGTAGTGGTTAAAAGCAGTGGCTTCAAATCTGTTGAGCTGGGTTTGATTCCACACTCCTCAACATGCAGCCAGCTGGGTGACCTTGGGCTAGTTACAGGCCTGTAAGAAGCTATTCTCACAGAGCAATTTCTCTCAGAGCACTCTCATTCTCACCTACCTCGCAGGGTGTCTGTTGTGGGGAGAGGAAGGGAAGGAGATTATAAGCTGCTTTGAGACTCCTTTGGGCAGTGGCAAGTGGTGTATAAAAACAAACTCCTCCTCTTCTTCTTATATGCTCAGAAGGGCCACAAAATATTTCTACAGCAGTTAGGAAAAATGATAATTTTATGAAGCATATATTTTAGCAGTTATAAATCTTAGACTGCTTTGATTATGAACTATAATTGATAGGGATCAAATTTAATCACCAGCTCACCAATTAATCAACTAAACGGTCTTTGATAGGTTGAATATCTCTATAGCACAAAACTGGTAGATAAGTCCCATCCAGTGTTAGTCTCACAAAGTCCCATGAAGCTCAGTAAGTAAACTTGGGTGTGGAGCTTTCTGTAGCACACACAATAATTGTGAGGATAAAAGATATGTCATGTATATTATTTGAAGAAGGATAGCATTAAAAGGTAACGAAAAAGACAATGTGCTAGAAAGATTACTTTTACAAAAATGGGCTTAGACATTGTACTGTTGATGTTTTCAAAGCATGCTATATAGTTTACTAGCATACTCTGCAAAAAAGATGGCTAATGTAGATTATGGTTCCTTTTTGTTCCAGGTTTATCAAGCAGACAATGTCCAATACCTCTGCAATGACAAGTATTATGGGCGGAAACTCTCACCAGATGGCTTCAAGCAGGCCCTCCGTCAGTTTCTGCACAATGGTATACATCTCAGAACCGACCTTGCAGAACCCATTGTGTATCAGCTGAAGGTTCTGCTATCCATCATCAAAAAACAGAGCTCTTACCGGTTCTACTCCAGCTCACTTCTCATCATTTATGAGGGACTGGAGAAAATGATTGACAACCACACTCAGGGGCACTGTCAGAACACTAGCAGCACCGTTCCACATGGAAACAGCCACCCCAAAGTTGATGTCCGCATGATAGACTTTGCTCACACAACATATGAAGGTTCAAGGTATAATCAGACTGTCTATGATGGACCAGACCACGGCTATATTTTTGGTCTAGAAAACCTAATAAAAATTATTCAAAACATCTCAATGGGTGAATGATAATGGCTGAAGTGACTGTACGATAGTGAAAGGTACAGTCTGCATGTCAAGCCAACAGTAAGAAGACCACCTGGCAAACTGTATCACATAGACTGTTTTCAGATGGAAAACCACAGGATGGTTAACTTGTCAGGAAAAGCTGTGGTCATGTTACATGCCACTAAGGATTGCATGAAATCAATTGTAATTGTGATCTGTCAGAACATTATTTTCCTTTCTCATTTTGATATTGTCCTTCATTTGTGAGCTAGAAGAAAGTGTTATGTGAAAGGAATTTTAATAATGGAGGACTTGTTCATCAAGCAGATTTGCAATGCTAAATGGGGCCAACCAGATATTGAGCTCATGAAGAGGACTTTAACTGGAAAGTCCTTAAAAATTTGATGAGCCAAGGACTTTTGTTTACACAACCAGATGTCACCACAGCCATCTACATGCTCCAACAACTGGCACCTTAAAAGCTACAAGCATATTAATTCCTTTTTCCTTTGTATTTTGTACCAATATGTGGTACTGTATGCTCCAAGGAATGTGTGCGTGAGCCAAAGGAGTGAATGGATATAAAAAGAAAAAATGAGCCAATAGCAGCTAGCCCTTCCAGGTTTAAGGCAGGTCTTTGCCAGAAGAGCTAGAGGCAGGGTTCATACTATGGCACTACGTGTATGAATGCAGAATCAGACAGGCCTTGATCGTGAATTCATCTGTGTTCACACGTATTGGTCAAGGAGTTCAAACGTCAGCTAGAAGTTTTGCATTGATTTTATGCACGTTTATTTGTGGGAGTGGCCTAAATTACAAAAATGTGACAAAAATGTTTACAGAATATATAAATGTTTGTAAATGTGGAACAACCAAATGACAAATTCTCTCCTATATCCCATGTAAAATCAGTCAGAATGTTTTTAAGTGCAAAGATATATAGTCCAATAGCAGAAAGGGAATGTCAAGCTGTAAATAAATTGTACAGTTCCTTAACATACTGGAAATTCTTTTGCAAGTGATTTCTATTGCTTGTGGCCTGTGAATAACCACAAATTATGACAGGAAGATTAGGTCAACTTTAAATTCCACTTACACTCTTACCAGCTGCATGGAAGAAATGGCTAAGTGTTCACAATGCTTCATAGTGCTAACATGCTATGCTAACATGGCTACCACGCAGCCAGAGTGGTCTCACTTAGGCTGCTGAAATCGCCAGTATAAAATGGCTTTTCCTCCTTTGAATTATTCATATAATTGTAACAATCATTTTAAACCTAATATGATATTAAACAAAAATAAGTATATAGCTCCTTTCCTGCCAAGAGTCACATCAGTACTATATATTAGATGTACTGTGGGATAACCAACTGATTTCTCTCAATTAAGCATGTGAATATTACTGAGCAACAGGATTTACAGATGTGTTTGAATATGCAGATAAAGGCTGCAATCCTACACATTTACTTGGAAATAAACCCGCAGCACTCAGCAGGACTGCCTTGTTTATGTATAAACAGGGATATGATGGAGATGCAGACCTGTGCACATTTACCTTTCCAGAAATCCCATTGAACTCTGTGAGATCTACTTCTGCGTAAGCATGTATGCAATGGGATAAGCAGCAGGGATCCTAAAGTGACTTAGTAGGGAGTAAATCCCATTGAATTCAGCAGGTCTGACAAAAAATGGAAATACACAGTGCATGCATTAATTGAAATACACTCCACAGCAAAGTTTCTTCCAAACAAACCTTTTATTCTGCTAAAGTTTGCATGTCTATGTTCCTGATTTAACTTGGGACCATGCAATTTCAGCTGTGGAATGCATCCTCTGGAAACAGCATTGTGCATTCTACAGAAAGGATATAAAAGAAATACCAGCTTCCAGCTTTTTGCCTCCTGCATCTGCTATCAAGAGGTGACTTCCGTTATGAGCTCATTAGACAGCCTTGGGCAAAGCAATGCATCCCTTGACACCTATCTCCACAGTGATGTGAAAATACCATAACACGTTTTACAGATTAAGAGTGTATTCCTGGTAAAAGCTGTAAGCAAAGAGCATAAGGCATCAATATCTTCCCACACTTCAAACACAACCTTACTGCTACCCTGTGGCAACCAGAGATTTACAAAGCATTATGAAATCCAATATACATTTTAGAGACGAACTTCCCAGTCTCAGGGGTACTGTGTTACTTACAGATGTAACAACGCGAGACGTTCTGAGATCTACAGCTTTCTGCTACGAGTTTTTAAAAATTCAGTTTCTGACCACTGGGAATGCCTAGTAACCACGGCGCTTAAGGAAAGAACTACAAGTTCTCAACGTGAAAAGCAACCAAATAATTGATAACAAGCCTCAGTGGAATTCCTATAATAGCCCAGCCCGTGCAGTTTCAGAAAAAAACACCACCACTTTCTTTCCCCCCAAGAAAACCTTTCTCTACCAGATGCACAATCACCCCACTCTTCCCTTTCGCCAGCACTTTACCCGCCTCCTTTAGGAGGAGGGATGGCATCACAGAACTCCGTACGCATGCGCTATTCCCTTTGCTCTGCCTCTTCAATATCTGCTGTGACGCAAGTCCACGCCGGCATCACGGCGGACAGAATTTGCGCGTGCGCAGACGCTCTAAAGCCTACCGACTCGGACAGCTCGAGTTTTCCCTACACAGACCGTGTCAGTTTCGCTCCAGTGAACCCTAGGCAGGGGTGGCCAAATTGTGGCTCTTTAAGAGGCCCACAGACTACAATTCCCATGAGGCCGTGCCAGCTCTGCCCTAGTGATTGGTCCATGCGGCCCGTCATGGAGAGGGATAAGTAATGTCTCCATTTGCGCAGCTGAGACCACGTGAGCCTCCCGCGAGGGGTGACGGGAACGCGCTGCCCAAGATGGCGGCGACGCGGTACCGGCGCTTCTTGAAGCTTTGCGAGGAGTGGCCCGTGGAGGAAACCAAGCGTGGGCGTGACTTGGGCACCTTCTTGCGGCAGCGGGTGGCTCAGGCCTTCCGGGAGGGAGAGAACACGCAGGTGGGGCAGGCTGCTCTTTGCTCCGTGGTGCGCGCTTCCAAGGAGCGGTGCAAAGGGCTGTGTCCGCAGAAGGCTTCTCCCTTCTTGTTTGTCCCCTCAGGATGCGAACCAGCGATCCAGTGGGGAGGGCAGGGCCTGTTTCTTGCCTGAGAAATGGGAGCCGCCTCCTCCGCAGGCTTCTAGTGATGGCAAAGGCCGATAAAGTGGCAACGCAGCTGGTGCAGGCGAGAAGGTCGTCGCTCTTTGTGGAGCTTCTGGATTCTGAAGCAAAAGGGCATTTAGACCCAGCGGCAGTTCGCTGGCTGCTGAGATCTTCAGAAGCATGGGAGGATGGTGCAGTCTCTTTAGTTGCTGTAAGGCAGGGGTAGTCAATCTGCGGCCCTCCAGATGTCCATGGACTACAATTCCCAGGAGCCCCCTGCCAGCGAATGCTGGCAGGGGGCTCCTGGGAATTGTAGTCCATGGACATCTGGAGGGCCGCAGATTGACTATCCCTGATGTAAGGGGAACATTTTTATAAAGAATAGCAAGCTGCACTTCCCTTTTGAGGTTGCATCCAGTGGCAAAAAAGAAAACAGTGATGTTATAGGCCTTATATGAGCTTCAAAAACGTTCCTACACAGAATTGCTTCAGTTTAGGAGTTTTGTCATTAGTCACAGCTGGTGAGGACCAGTGGGATGCTTACTTAAAAGGCCTGACAAATCGAGTAGTAGGCATTAAGTGAGAAAAAGAGTTGTTTCCCGTAATTTCATGAAGGTCTCTTGCTATCTATGGCCAGTGTCATTGACATCCCAGTGACACATCCCAGTGTCATTGACATCCACTCATTCAAAAATTGCCAGCTTCCTTCTGCCCTCCAATATGGTATTGGTTCAAGCATCCTGCTTCCAGTTTTTGTGGATGAGTTTTCTGCTGTTTTGCCTTTTAAGAAACAGATCATGGTTTTGTTCTCTGTGAAACTGGGCCCCCCTTACATTTTGTGCTGTCATTTGTGTGCCACGGCATGTATTATTATTTATTATACTTCTATACCACCTTCCCCTAAGGTTCAGGGCAGTTTACATAAAACAGGGAATAATACAGGTAACTCAGTAATTGTAACAATAATAATACAATGGTAATGACAGACAACATAATAGAACGGCAGAACAATAGAACAGTTCCCATGGGAAAGAGGCTCTGGGGGCCAGTGGGAAGTGATTGGTTCAAGTCAACCTCAACTAAATGCCTGGTGGAAGAGCTCCCTTTTTGCAGGCCCTGCAGAACTGTTTGTTCAGTTAGGGCCCTGATATCCTCTAGGAGCTTGTTCCACCAGATGGGGGTCAGGTTAGAGAAAACTCTGGCACTGGTTGAGGTCAAGCAAGCTTCCTTGGGGCCAGGGATCACCAAGTAGTTGGAAGTGGTAGAGCTCTTTGAAGGGTGTAGGCAGAAAGGTGATTCCTCAGGTACACTGGGCCCAGACCACGTGTGGCCTTGGATCTGGAATTTGATTGGAAGCCAGCACAACTATTGGAGGATGGGCCAAATGTGGGCCCTCCATGGTGTTGCTATGAAGACCCTGGCTGCTGAATTCTGGACCAGCTGTAGTTTCTGGATCAAGGTTAAAGGCAGGCCTGTGTAGAGCAAATTGCAGAAATTCAGTCTAGAGTTGACTGTCACATGGATCACTGTGACTAGGTGTTCCAGGGCCAAGTAGGGTGCTAGTAGTTTGGTTTGGTGAAGGTGGTAAAATGTCAGCAGTGGTACTTTCACGATCTGAATCTCCATTGAGAGGGAGGCATCAAGAATCACATCCAAGTTCCTGGCGGGGTGGGCCAGTGATAGCTGTACTCTGTCCAGGTTGGGTAGGTGCGCTTCCTCACTTGGACCGTTCCTGCTCAGCCACAGCACCTCCATTTTTGAAGGGTTGAGCTTCAGGTGACTCTGCTTGAGCCACCTCGTCACTGCTTCCAGGCAATTGGCTAATGTAGCCTGGAGCAAGGAAAGTTTGCTGGATAGACCTGCCTTTGGTTGCTTATCTCATTAAGAATAGGAGTGTTTTTACCCAACCATGGCACTACATATGACTATTTGTTATCACAGTATGTCGCCATGTAATCGCTTCTTTGTGGGAGAGTATATACAATACAATTGTTAATTGCACAAGATCCAACATCTTTTGATTGTCCTGAGAGTACCACAGAAGACGGTTCTGTTAAGTCACTGGGACAGTCTTCTGCATGTATTTCAGAATTTCATGCTCAGAAAAACTAACTTTCACATGTATTTCCCAAAGCTGTCATGCAGTTTTTAAAAATGGATATTGATACTCCCGAACTGGTATCATTTGGTATGTGTAAAAGACAGCAAAGAGAAATTTACCACGAACTTGGAGGAAGAATGCACATGGAACAGAATGAGACTATAGAGAACAAAATTATTTTCTTAGTGTGATATCAGTTTTATTCATATGTGATATGATTTTCTTATTTTGTAATACCATTTCTGCTTCATGTTCAATCCCTGTAGTGCTACAAGGATTTTTTGAGTATGAATACAAAAATATGTAGATTGTGCAGGCAGTCTGCTCCATTTTCCTGAATTCAGCATTGACTAATATCTGATGCTTTGAAAAAGGAGTCCTTCCATAATATTCTGACTTGCATAATTTTCCCACTAGAGGATTGTTTTCCAAGTTTGCATTATTTAGGGAATTAATTCTTGCATAATCGGTGATCATTCTGATACTTACATCCTATTTTCCCTCCAGAAATTAATCTTATTCACAAAAGCTTGTATTTTAAGTATTCATTTTGTGTTACCAGGGGTCTGCTTTATCCTCTTATCATGTGTATCTAAGCCACTTTGGTAAAGTTGCATAGAGTTATGACCATTAAAGAGGATGGGTTTTGCTTATAGTTATTGACTTGCTGTATTTATAGTGTAGCCAATGACCTTGGGTTTTTATTATCTTTTCTATCTGTAGCTAAACGTACTTGCTAGCATCATCTGGAACAAAGTAAGCACTTCCTAGCAGATGTGGTACATGAGATTATATAGACTGATGCATGGGAAACTGATCAGTTGCTAATTTTCCATAGAGTAATATGTTAGACTTCCTAGTTCATTTTTAATTTAGTTCTTCTGTAAATAGGTATATAGAACAGAGCTGGTATACATCATGTTAATTTCTTCATCTAAAACATCAGTAATAATCTGTGTTCAGTGCACATTTTTATTATAGACATTCCAAGATTACTGTGTTTCCTTTCAGATTGCTGATCCAGTGACCTGTGATGAAATGTATGAGAGTCTAGCTAGAATCCACACCAACTATTATAAAAACAAGGTAAGCTCTGAATTCGGGGCAGGAAACTCATTGACCTGTGTTAGAATCTGATTGTGCTGCTTCGATTTGCTCTTTTGTAATAACAGCCTTAAGCAGGCTACTCTGACTTGCTGAGCAAAAACTGTGGTTGATGAAATCAAGACAAAACAAAATGTCTCTGATAATTTCTGTTGCGTGTTTTGTTTCAATCATGCATCCTATGTATAAGTTAAATCCTATCTGGGTTCCATTGCTATACTTGGAAATCTAAGAGAATGTATTACCTTACAAATTTCATTTATTTCAGCATGGAAGAGCAGTACTGGTATGAGAAGGGAGAATAACATTACCAGAAGAAGACAGGGTCATATTTATAACGTTTTCCCCTGTTTATTTTGCAAGTATCCACGCCTGAAAGATACCAGCTTCACTGGAGTGACAGTGGAAGAATGCAAGATGGTCCTTGCAACAGGTATTTAGTCCAGTTATTGCTTGATCAGTTTCTGGTTTGGATGCAGTTACTCTGAAGCAGGATTTTGCTCTCTGCACAGTATCCCCTCCCCATCCAATGTGAGGGGGAGAAACACAGAAAGCACAACGTAGCTACCTCTGTATTTTCTTCCCTCCCTTAAAATGCAGTTTTGTACATTGGTACTTCTTCCACTGACACTGTCTTGCTTTGTATAATTCTCCTACAAATGAAGAGCTGGACTCATGCAACAACTTTGATTTTTTAAAAGGTGCATATAAATAACCAGCTGGATTAGTTGAATAATCTATTATCTTAATATAAGAGACAAGATAAGATTTTCTAAATGAATGTTGAGTTCTCACAACTCAGGAACTCTTGTCATAAATAACATTATGGATGCCTATTGATTGAACATGCCGTCAAATTACTGATGGCTCATGGCAACCCCAACCAAGAGGCATTCAAGGCAAGAGAAGAACAGGTTGTTTGCCACTGCCTTCCCCTAGGTAGCAACCCATATTCAGGACATTTATATTGGTTTCCTGTCTTTCTGTGTTTGTAACGTGCTTGGGACCAGAGTTCTGGGAAGAATAGCCTAAATGTGTGCCTCTTATAAGGAAAATGTATCCTTTGTTACACAAGACTTGGAAGTCTGCTGTTAAAATTCAGATGTGTTGTTTTAGTCTGTTTTCTCTTGGCTTATTCTGATTTGCTTTATTTTGTCTGCAAAATCATCCTATGGAGCAAGCTTCTGCCCTCCTTTTAAGTACACATGGAGTTGAAGATAGCTGAAGGGGGCAAAAGTAGCCATTCCACCTGATCCTGGTTCAAGCCATTGGCTGCAGTATGTGGCTGCTCTGAATAAAGAGAAAATGTTGCTACTGTTAACAACATAAACTGTTTGGGATGAAAATTAATGGCTTCTTAACATTTTGTTAAGAGGTATCCGTAAGGCATTTTATGGGTACATGAGTGCTAATTGTACAGGAACATATGCCACAGATCCAGGATTGGTTGTGGTTCTTTATTCTATGTATAAATAGTGGCAAATGTGCACTTGCCTCTGTGCACTTGCCTCTATGCATTGGGTAAAACCCAATGCCATTAGAAGAAGCAGGAAGGAAATATTGACCTATATTTACAATGAACATTACATTCCTTTGTCTGTGCTTTCTCTGCCTCCTGCCCCTGGTCACAGAACATTTGAAACAGATGGAAGAAGCAAAGAAAGGAAAATGGACCAAACTGCGTGAGAAGTTCTCTGCTAAGATTCCTGAAGAGGATTCCAAGTGATAATTTCCGTGTTTACAAATCCCTGTATTTTGCCAGTAATGACAAGCCACCTTGAAACAGTGTGTTGTTCACTTGCACATATTTCAACTTCCTTAAGCAGAGAACCAGTTTTGAAATCTTAGGGACTGTGCTGGGACATTAGTAAAACACAACAAAACGTTATTCTGAAACAGCAGTGTAACAACGGTTATATTGATTTAGGGAGATTGTTATATTTACAGTATACAGAGTGGACATGGTTGTCAATAAGATTAGGTGTTTGTGCATTCTGCTGATTGTCTGCACTGTGGGATGTCATGCTCTTGCCGCCGAGATGATGATTCAATTCCTGATAAATGGATTCAAAACTCAAAAGCACCTTACTGTGAAATGCATGGATGTAGGAACACTGGTAGTCCTTTAAAGAAAAATTAATATTGTATAATGCTACTAACTTTGAAAAATCCAAAATGGCCATAGGGCAAGTTTTCAAGCTGTCCTATGGATTCTTGTAGTTTTGCATTGAGAAAATCAGCAATGGCAGACAGGTTGCCCATGATTACAAGCATTTCCTTGCCATACATGATTCTCAGTTCATGTGGAACATGTGTGGGAGGGCTCAGTGGCAGAGCATCTGTTTTGAATGTAGAAAGTGCTAGGTTCAGACTCTGATATCTCCAGTTAAAAGAATACAGTACTGGGTGATGTAAAAAAGCAACAGATACTAGAGAGCTGCTGCCAACTAGAGCAGACTGTGTTGACCTTCATGGGCCAGCGATCTGACTTGATATAAAGTAGCTTTGTGTGTTCTACAGCGAAGCCCAATAAGCCTTGTCCACATACTGCAAACTGAAAGTGTACCATAAAACATGATTTTGCGTATGTATAACTGAGAAACACCTGATGAAAGAATGAATTCCCTTCAAAGAAAGCATTTTGTGAAAACTTGTGGGAAATTGTTTCTTAATGAGATTGTGAGCAAAATTATATTCCTGCCGATGTGAATTTAGTCAAACCAGGTCCTTCATAAACTTAACATACCACCATCAGTCCAGCTTATGTTTTTATGGTGTACCAAGGAGAGGAAGGGTTCATTGACCTCCATTAAATTTTATTATATTTGTTAACTTAAAGAACTTTTGCACATTATTTTAAACAGTGTTTGTACAATATACAATATTTTGTAAAAGACAGTAATGACAAACCTAGAACCTTAATTAGTAATATTCTTTTCTCCCTTTAAAATCTTTGTGATAGTTTACACTTAAGACTCCTGGCTGGAGTAAGATACTCTGCATTCCCGAACCTTTCACTAGGCAGAATGCCACTCTGGAGAAGTGGCTAAAGTTGCTTTGAGAGCCAACCTAAAGTATACCTAATAAAACCTTGCTTTGCTTGGAAGTTGGTCTGATTGCTGTCTGATAAGAAAACTGGGGTTTCCCATTCTCTTTATCTGGACAGTGGTCCAGTCCAGTATTTTTCAACCTTTTGACCATGAAATAATTGTTCAAAGTTCAAGGAAGACTGGGGTGGGGTGCAGAGACAGGATACGGTTTAAGGCAGGAGTAGGTGTGCATGCTCCATCCCCTCCCAGGCGCAGAAACCATGAGGCAACTCACTCATGCCTGGGAGGGGGAGCAATGGAAGTAGCTGGTTACCTACCTTGTGGCGAAGTCCATTAAGGCAGAAGGGGAAATGCCATAGACCCCCCTCTTCTTGAGCTCCTGTGGTTCCCTGGCGTCCATGGACTCCGGTTGGGAATCCCTCATCCAGGCAATAAGGTTGGCAAATAATGGCAACACAAGGAAACTAAATTCATGTCCTAGAGCATTCTTCGAATCTTATTTTGTTAAAAGGCTTTCCCCCACCCACCAGCCTTTCTCAAATTTTTTACTACTGAAAAACCTCTGAAACATTCCTCAGGCTTTGAGAAACCCCAGAAGTGGAACGATCATGCAGAATATGGTTGGGAAGCTTAGCTGTGTACACGCCCACCTGGGGCCTCTCTTCTTCCCATCCCCCTCCAGAACCCATTGTTGGCCATTTTGGGAGGGGGTGGGTCAGGTCAACATGATCTTATATGGTCATATCACCCGATGTTTAACACATTTAAAAAATATATTTAAAAATTAGCCCCACCCATTCAGGAAACCTTTCCAGGGCCATCAAGAACCCCCAGGGTTTTGATAAAGCCTTCCCCATGCGGTCACCTTCCTTACTTGTGTCCTAACTCTACACAATGGTGCTTTAGTACCAATTCTAACTGGATATTGGAGTTAGCGAGGACATAATGGTACTAGGCCTGAAAAATTTCAGTTTTGCAAGCTCTTAACTGACAGTAAGTAAGATGTATTCTAAATGTATGATCTGGTACTCTACTGGATTGGAGGGTTGAGTGGAGTGGTCTTTCACAGTGCAAAAAAATGTGGAATTGTCCCACTAATGTCAATGAGATCTCTATGGAGAGCAAAAGTCCTTTTCAATTCCAAATAATGGAATCTGCCTCCCATCTTCATTTGAAGAATTAGACCAATAGCATAGTTTTCTTGTAGCTGCTTGTTGGATTAGGTAGGATTTTTCACATGAAAGAAAATGCCATTGACTCCAGAGGACTTGAGATGATAAACTGGTAGAGGTCCATGTATGTTTTGGTTCCTTGAGCACTCTTGGAATAAGTTAAAATGTAGCAAATGGCTAATTGCTTAGTAACAGAATGTAGTGCATAGGGGAAAGGTCATGTTCCTGGAATGGAGTTATTACAGCAGTTCCTACCTTCCTGGTAAGCTATCCATATGAAGCAAAGAATCCTAGTAGTCATTAGCTTCTCTCATTGAATATAATATCTACAATAAATTCTAAGAGATGAACAGAAGCTAGTGCTGAAGCTCCATATTGAATTATTATGGCATGGATCAGCTTTCTTTGATGGTGACAAAATCTGTGCAGGGATGCTAGTACCAAATGTCCTCAGGACACATGCAGGTAGATAAGTATTACAGTTTTGAGTTGGTGAAGTTGACTCTGCTGTTCAGTGGTTCAGAGTATTCTGGACATCCACAAAACCCATCCGCTGCCTTCGCTTCCTTTGCTCTGTCATCTGCAATTAAAAGCAAAGTTAGGGGATGGTTTGATTCTGGCCCCTTTTCCACTTGTCCCACTCCAAGCCACAATTGCCAGGGGCTCACAAGATGGTTTTCAGGGTTTCTGACTATTTTCTTTACACTGACCCGCCTGCCATGGAACGTGTATGCCACAGAGGTTTCATCTGTGCAGTGTGCCTCCATACAGTGTACTAATGTAGTACTTCCCTGTACTGTTATTTCAAAGAGTTATCTGTCATTCAGAGGAATAGTAAGCAAGCTGTCCTTGGCTGGTTGACTGCTGTTTTTCACTTCTGCCAATCAGAGGTTCCTCTTAATCCACAGGCTTTCCACAAAACAAAGTTTGAAAACCATTGTTAAGATTATGCAAATAACCTGTTGGCTGGATCATGTACTTGGGAAGAAAGGAAGGTCAGCTTGCATCTTAAGGATGATGGGAGACCCTTGGGTAGTGAACTGGAATTCTGGTTGCAAAATTAATTTACTCATTCTCAACTCTTATGTCATGAAGGACCACCCTTGCTCAGAATTGGATATATTGGCACATATAGCTTGTGCCTCTCCACATGCTTAAGGCAGCATATATCTGAAATAAAAAGTTTTCTACTAATTCTGAGCCTTAACCCATATTACCTGACCATTTTTTCTGGAAATGAGGTCCAAAATCACTTGCTCTATCATAAATGCAATCGGCTGCTTAGTTGTCAGGGCATGTCATATGGTTGCCTTGCTGTTTATCTAAAAACAACTGAATGTGATCCGAAATAATCACATTTAGTTGAAGGGCTCACAAACAGCAGATTCTGTCATAAAGTGCCCAAAGATCTACTTTTGTTGGCCCACCATGTGCCTCCTTGTTGGCTGGACAAAAAACCTACATGTCAACAAGCATTTATATTATTGAAACTTCTGTTACCTGCTCCTTCAGCTCATTCAGCTGTGACGTAAGGTGGGATACCAGCTTCATAGTGGAATTCAGTTTATCTTGTAGACAGCGGATCTCATTCTGTTCCCCTTCTCCTTCATTACTGACCAATGACATGGCTCGCATTCGAGGGAACCAGTCCAGGTTCTTGTTCTGAAGTAGTTAATAAGGAAATGACATTTTAAGGGAGGAAAAGACTAATTATGCAAAGTTTTCTACGCTATCCATATATTTGATAGTGAATCATAACATGCCTTCCTCTGGTGTATGTGCTGAACTAATCTCAGGTCTTGAATGTTCCATTTGTAATTTTTAGATCAAGATTGCTAGCTGTATTATAGTCCGGCTGTAGCAGTAGAAAAGAGCAAGAATCCAGTAGACTTTAAAAAAATGACTTATAGACTTTAAAAAAATGTGGCTGGGTATCATGTTTTGTGAGCCACTGCTCACTTCTTCAGCTCATATCCTGCCACAATCTATGTTAGTCTTTAAAGTGTTACTGGATATCTATAATTTGTAGATACTTTGAATCAAATTCCCAGTAATTCAGGGATGTTTCCATGCAAGCAGTCAAAAAGATTTTTCAAATTCTGTTTTTTTCTGGGTGGACAGGCGTGACATGGCAAGGCTCTACCCACTCATGGCTTATTTCCATTCAGCCTTAGCCTCTGTCAGTTCTCTGTCAGCTACAGGGGTGTGGAGAGTTCATCTATCCCTACACG
This sequence comes from Paroedura picta, assembly GCF_049243985.1. Taxonomy (NCBI): domain Eukaryota; kingdom Metazoa; phylum Chordata; class Lepidosauria; order Squamata; family Gekkonidae; genus Paroedura; species Paroedura picta. The sequence continues at coordinate 95,029,377 of NC_135372.1, read as the reverse complement.
TGTATGTACATACACACCCCAGTGCTGCTTTTAAAGTTAGACCCTGCTTTAATTTTGAGTTCACAGACAGGTTAATATCTAATTCCAAGACATTTGCTGTGTAGTTGAATCTTGTTGATACAATCCACTGGCAGTTCTTTTGCACAAGGTCAGTGTTCTTAGAGGGCATTATGCCCCACCAATAAAGTTGTCCAAATTATTTTAAAGACCTCTTATAAACACATTATTTTGATGCTATATTGCAGGCTTAACTAATAGATAACAGCTTAATGGAAGTATCAAGCAGAACCCTTGAAGTTGACTGGTAAGGAAAGCATGATTAATCTGTGTCTGGTATTCTCTGAATATGACTTAACCTCATAAGAAGTGCCTTGCTATATCAGATTAAAAAATAACAATGACAGCTGGCACAGTATGATCTAAAAGTGAACCATAATCTGCTCTCTCTCCACCCACTTTTTAAACAGCTTGCAAATGCTTTATCTCAAAGTGATATCTTGGCAGCATGTGAGCATGTATCCAGCAATGCACAGTGCACACCTTTATCATTTGTGCTACGTAGCTTTCAGGTCCTGTGTAGTCAGTCTTGTTCTTCACTCGAACCAGCACTATGAAGTACAAATAATTCCACATGTTGTGCTCAAATTTAATGTGCTCTTCAAAGGACACTGTCTTGTTGTCAAACTTGTCTCTTTCAAGCCCTAAAAAGGCAATGGAGAAAATAACATAGAGGTGTTTATCTCTGTATTGTTGTGCCTCTCCATCACTTCAATTCAAAAGCAATTCAAAAATCGCTTTTCAGACAATGGGGTTGCGTAGGCATGCTCCTGGACCGTGTTAATGTTTGTAGTGGAGCGTTACCTTTCACGCAGTTGTGTATAGCTTACTGAGTTAAAACTACAACTTAAAAACAATAGATGGATGAAACAGGGTATGCTAAAAAATAGATTTTAAAGATTTAAATGTCATTTTGAGGAGCATAATGTAGGAAATGTAAGATCACACACAGTGTATGAAAAGAAACCTATCCTGTCCAGAAGGCAGCTGAAACAAAAAGTTGTGATCTGAGAGTTGCAATGGACCTCTAACTCTAGCTTTACTGGGACGTGGTCATCTTTTGATAAATTCTGCACACAAATAGTCCTGTGGTACATGAAATCTTACCTGCTGAAGATACATTACAAAGTATATCATGCCTTACAGACCATAACTACCTCTTCTTATGGCATGCAGCCACAATCCATGGTCTTTTGTGTCTTTAGTTTCATATGAGAGAAGGAGATTGTCCTCTCTTATTCTAAGGGTGGACTGAAGAAACTTGAGTGATGCCAGCTGACTACATCATGGAGGAATCTGGTAAAAGTATTTTGTTGGGTACATACCACATACAAAACACGTTGTCTTCAGAATCTCTTCTTTTTTCTGCTTCTCACTCCTTAGATCTGCAAAAGTGTCTATAATGACACCAAAGATGAGGTTGAGGACTATGATGATGACAATGAAGAAGAAGAGGAGGTCGTATATCACTCGAGCAGGGAACAGAGATTCCTTTAGGGTAGAAAAGTATGGGTAGATGTTAAAAGCAAGCCTAGCTTTCTCTTCCCCTGTGTTGTGCTATTATATCAAACTGAGCTGTCCTCAAGAAATTCAGAAGGCAATCCAGTTGTTGTCCTTGCAAATATGGCTAGATAGGAAGTAAAGAATATGAGGGGATGCTAGAATGCAATGGAGCGCACGGTGTATAGCTGTGGTAATGTAAAACTTGAAACAGGTAGCTGCAAACAGTGTTTATACATAACAAGAAAAGTAGGCATGGCAAGATCTCATAAAAAGCTAGGAAATTCAAAGCATATTCCTCTGGCAGTTAAGGGAATGTATCTGGTCCTTGTGTCAGTATCAGAGATGAGAACCTTGTACAAGCATGTCTATGTCAAGGCACAGTATTCAGTCTAGCACTCCATTAAGCATTTCAGTGAGATATATCTACACTTTACAGTGCACTGTACTACATCTCTGTTGAGCTTTTACTTATATACAGATAGTTCCAAGTGAACTCACTTCCTTGGATGGCTTCCTGAGGATGTCACCCACACCACCTCCATTTCTGAGGCCATGATTCAGGACTGTGACAATACACATGAGCAGCGTGTCACAGGCACGCTCTGTATTATCTCCATCCTCTTCTGGAACAAACAAAAGCACATTCAGCAGAAGAGCAGAGCAGTAATCCATTGCTAGCCTTCAGAATGCTGTTTTTTATCCTCTTTCTTAGCTGTATTACTGATGTTTAGGGAACATCTGGCTGCTCTGCCTAACCACTTGCAGTTAAAAGACCGAAAGTAAGTATTGGGATAGCTCTGAAGACCAAGGTGGACACTTCTGCTTGTTCCAATGAGTTTTTGGAAATCCTTTCTCGGCTACTCTCTACTATGTACTGTCCTTAGTCCAAAAGAACCTGTCCTTCTTTCCCATTAAGTTGCTGGGGAGGTGCCAGTAAAGCACTTTGAAATCAGCCATCTCAAGCCACAGCAAAAAAGCAGTAATTGCTTATTGTGCTAATGTCAGAGTGTGCTATCATGGTGCAAAGAAAAAGAAAAGCATGATGTAGTGGTTAAGTGGTTGGATTAGGATCTGGGAAACCCAGGGTTCTGTCCTCACTCATGCCATGGAAGCTTGCTGGGTGACCTTGGGCCACTCACATACGCTCAGCCTACTCTACCTCACAGGGTTGTTGTGAAGATAAAGCAGGAGAGAAAAAAGAGGTAAGTTGCTTTCAAGTTCCCATTGGGGGAAAAGGCAGAATATAAAGTAAATAAAATCTTCACATCCTCAAGCCTCTCTACTAGGGTAAGCTGCTAAACAATCCCATTTACCTTCTGTCACTTCAGGCATAAAAGTACCAGAAGTGCAGGTCATTTTGTCACTGCTGCATGACTCCGTAAAAGCATCTACATTTCTTTGCATTTCAAAAGGTGTAGCTGTAAACATAAGAAACAATAGCATTACCCATACATCACCTCCTGAGCATGACAAAAGAAGTTTCCTGTAACAAAAGCATTTCAAATCATGTGTTTTGTTTAACCTTGGTATTCTGTTTTGCATTCTAACTAGTGCCACTGTCCACCATCAATGGCATTTGTCCAGTAGCAAATCAGAATGTGATGTATCCTAACCCACTGAGACCATCCCATTACTTGACTAGCAATGTTTTTGCTCAGCAACTGATATAAGCCTGTTCCCCTAGTAAAAGGATGTTACAGAGTACTGACAAGCAGGATTCTCATGTTGCATCTCTTTAACAGGCATGCTAAATCCTCTAAGTTTCAGAGCATCAACAAGTTAGTGTGGACTGAGCCTTCAGCAGTTACTTATCCTTAGTTAAAAGGTCCTGGGCAAGGCCAAAGTGAAAACAAATTGCAGTAGAGGTACCAGAATAGTGCCCCATATCAATTGGATCTGTTTCAGGAATTGCTGCATCTGTAAGTCCTTTTTATTTAAATCTTGATCCATTTTTATCCTCCCATTTCAAGACACAACCAACTCATGTTAAACCCCATGGTTGAGACCGGAAATGACACCAGAATTCTGGCTTCCCTTCCCCAAACACCAGCCAAGCCTCATCATATCTGACATCACACAATTGTAGGATGCGATCCTGTGCACAGGTAGGGTTGGATCCGGACTAAATTTCCCATTAGCAGCATGGAACTTCCCTGCTTCCTTCTGCCCATTCATCTCCACAAAAGACTGATGATGGGGAACATCAGAGGATGGGATCTGCAATAGGAAAGGAAATTGGTGGAACCTGACAATTTAGTCTGGATCCAGTTCTTACTTGGGAGTAATGGCAATTAAATGGGACTTGCTTCTGAGTAAACATGGATAAGATCAGTACAAATCAAAAGTTCTTAAATTTCTGCCTAGGCTGGGAAATAATTCATGAAGATAGCGGTGCCAGTGTTTCAAATACTGCCAACAGATACTGCCAACTTGTGTTAAACCTCATTTGCTGGTATTTCAGAGTCGACTGGGAAAGGGGGGAAGGGGGCAAAGACCTTTAGATTTGATGTTGGGCAGTGGATCCACTTCCATAATGAAGTCATCTTTTAGAAAGAGAAAGCCTACAATGGAGAAGAGGTAAACGAGGATGAGGGCTAAGAGGGCTGTCAGCAGGATGGAGCGTCCATTGCGTGTCACGCTTTTGATGACATTGAATAAGGTCTCCTCCCGATAGATTAGGTCAAACAGCTGAAATAGAAAAGAAAAACCTTGTTCACACAGGATTAAGCTGAAGAGGAGGGGAGAAGAAAGAAACCCTCTTTTATCCTCAGGAGGGCTGTTGTTCATTAAATCCTTCAACTGGACATTGGCAGTCTTTCCCTTGGTTGCACGATTTCCCTGAATGTGAACTGGTTTTTGTTTTGCTCTTGCCAGTCAAACCATCAGAACCATCCAGGAGGCTTAGATTTACAGCCTCAGCTATCTTCAGAAAACAATAGAATGGTAAAACACTTAATCCAAAATAAAAAAGAAAACTCCTCCCTACTTCCATTAATAAACCACCATTATATAGATATGATTACCGTACCAAGATGCTGTAGAAGAGTTCGTGTACAAAGAGCCCCAAAACGCTGGTCAAGATGTAGGCAACATGATAGAGAAACTCCATATCCATGATCATGGCCTTGTAGCCTCGGATGAACGTCCCACGGTTACCCACAAAGCTTACTACAAAGACAATCTTATTTGTCAGCTGCAAAGAATCAGAAAGCAGAAGAATAGGGAGAAGGCAATGAATTACTTTGTAAAGTGGTTTTGTTATGATCTTCAAAAATCAGTAGGGCTCAGACTGCATTCTGTTAATACTGAGGTAAATCCATTGCCACTAGATCAGTACAGGCAATAATCAAAGCTCAGAAATAGGAATAATTTCAGTTCTTGCAGCCCATTGCTGTAAATAAATAAATAAAATAAAGGCTGCTAGTTCTTTTGGTGGACTCTTTCAGAAAGCCTCGTCTAAGATATTGCAAGGTTTGCTTCTGACCTTATGTTAGCCAAGCGACTTACATTGAGAGCTCCCAATATGTTCAAAGTCAGGCCGATGCCCAGGTGGTAGATAGAGCGCAGGATCAATGCCACGAGGAGTGGTCTGATACCGTAGCGCCGGGTAAACAGAGCCATAACAGAGAAGCAGATTAAGGACCAGGAGAGCAGAGGGATTAGTGGAGAATCCAACAATCCTGGAAAATGACATTCATATTAATTAATTAAAACAGTCACATTTGTTAACAAGTTGTTGATTGTAGTCACTTTGTACAACAATCTATTCAGAGTGTGAGAGAAAACCTTGGCAGGACAGTAAATGACCATGTTTTAAATTAATATCGTAGAGAAAAGCACACTCATCAGAATATTAGCAGTGATCTATTGTGGGAAGCACTGAACAGCTTCGTGCAGAGCAGTGACCAAAACTGGAAAAAACCCTGTCCTCTTACCAGCAGGCATCTGCTGGAGGCAGCCAAAGAAGGGGGTTACCTATACAGCCCATGCAGTGCCAGCGTATGGCCAACAGATCCAAGTATGGCTAATGGCACTTGCTTCCATGTGGAGTGTTACTGGCCCTTCATCAACGCAAGCCCTGCCTCTGCTCTGAGATGCCTCCCAAACGTTTACTGTTTTTGGCACCACGACACAGCAGCCACTGATATCTCTCAGTACCAGAATCTAAAGCATTTTCTTTAGGGTATCACAACAAATAGTATGCAACCAAGCAGTTATTAAAATCCATTATCCTTTACATGTTTTGCCCACTATGGTCATCTGAAGGATAGTTTAAATCAACCCAGAACCTGTCTCATGTAGCACCTTCATGGAATAGCTCTTCTGGCCATGTCCTGGTTTATTAAGGACATGCTGACTGACTGCACAGAAATGCTATTTCTGGAGTTTGGTGGTTTTTTCCCTGACCACAAAATAAAAACCAATACCTATTCATTTTATTACAACTAGAAAATGCCAACCGTGGACAACAAAGCCCTTGTTATCACAGTCTGCTGAAGCTTCTCAGCATGCCCGACGGTATATTTTTCAGAGGATATTAATGGGGAAAACATATCTACAAAGGAGTCAGGGAATGTCAATGGTATTTGTGTGAGAGGATTACTCTGCTCCTGAAAGTGATTGTGACTGAGTACATACCCATTGAAGTGACCTCGACATAAGGATAGAAAAAAGCGATGATGATGTTGATGAAGACCGCCAGGTTGAAGGAGATACTTCCCCAGAGTGTCATTCGGCGGGAGAACCAATACATTAGCGGATTGCCTATGGGAAGAGAGAGAAGCAATGTTGAGTCAATCTTTTCTTGAGGCCTCCACAGAGAAGCAAAAGCTTCCAAACAGTTAGTCACAGGAATTAATACTTCTGTGTCCTCAGCTCAGCAGCAAACACTATCAATTGCCAGAAACTGGGCCACGTTAGATATACTCCCGTTTAGTTTAGTTCTCAGAAATTTAGTCTATGTGGCACACAGCTGATTCCTTATATAATATATAATTATATAATATAATAATAAAATTCCTCTTTGTTCTTTGTTTCTGCATTTGGACCAGAGCTGTTATTTGTTGTAAAGACTTATGATGGTTTTCTACAACAACCCATGTTGAAAGGGTTATATGGCAATAAATGGCTGTGCAAAATCAAAAAATCCTCTCTCCTTTACAAGAAAAAGTGCTTGATAATCAATCAATGGCAAAGACTGGGCATTTTTTCCAGCTGGGACCTTATGCTCTCCCTAGCATTCATAACTTGGTATGGTATACTATTTTAGAGATTTTCCAATGACTTCCACCCAAACTTAACATCTGACAGGCAGAAGCTGCTGTTATGGACTTTTCTATTTCATCTCTCTCAAGGAAGGAAGAAACTTGAACAAAAACCATGTTGAGAAACCTTCAAAAACTTCAGAACCACATTTGGGAACAGTTGATCACATGCTGGCATTGTGGACTGCCTGAGGCCACTTCACTATCCACAGCTGAGAGCAACAGATACCACACCGGACAGGGAGGACCTGAGCTCTCCTGCAGTTAGATGTTCCAAATAATATTTGGTCCAAAGAAAGCCCTCAGCTTACTGCGCAGCTTCCTCTGCCACTCCATCTCGTTATGGAGAAAGGACGACTGCTCAAAGAAGTCGCTGACTTTGCTGCCCTGCTCATCTTGCTCTGTAGTGGTAAACAGTCGATATTTTGTTTCCTTGGTCAGGAACTCGCAAATGTTGGGCACTGGGAAGATGATCTGTTCCATGCTCCGGTCCAGACGCACAATCTGGAGGGGAGAAAAAAGTTATTTTTTACCTTCAATTCTTGTTCTTGTTCTTACAGGGACGGGTTTAGAAAGGATCCTTTTGGCCGACCACATCCCAAAAGTACACAACATGTAATAGTGTTTTAAAACACTAATATGTATTCAATCCATGTTAAAATCATTACAACCATTTATCCAATAAATATTACAATGTTATATAAGCATTTCTAACAGGTGTGGGGGCTGTAGCTCAATGGCGGAGCATCTGCTTGGCATGCAAATGGTTCAGTCCCCGGCAGCTCTAATTAAACAGGCCAGATAGTTAGTGATGTGAAAGGCATCTGCCTGAGACCATGGAGAGTCGCTGCCTTCAAAATGTTTGTATCGCTCCTAGTGCCACCAGATATGAAAGGAATGTTTCCTCCCATGAGGAGGCTGCAATCTTTCAACTGGGTTGCACAAGTCAATAGAAGTAGTGAGGTGTTTTCCTCTTGAAGGGGAGAATCTGCAACCATTCCATCCAAATTATTGCTGGCAAAATTTCTCTTTGTGGTTCCCCACAGCAGTGGCTTTGGGGTACTACTTTGCTTCACACAAGTTCCTGATGACTGACAGGGCAGCTGGCATCCAAGGCTGCTGGGCACCAGCAAACTCACTGGAGCACACGGGTCCAACCTGCTGCCTTGGAGCAGTTGACATTAAGCACTGCCAACTAGCAACTAATTGCTGAGGAACCTGAGACTCCCTACAGTTGCTCAGCCATGACATTGCTGGGCCCATGGTCCAGCCCACGGCACTCGTCAATAGAGAAGGCACCAAAAGAAAACAAATTAACATCCTCCAACACAGAAAAATGCCCTAATGCAGAAATCCAAGCAGAAATTAAACCTTTTGGACTGAACCTGAACAGGTAGAGGAGGTCAAAGGAAAGACAACATGCTATGTTATATGATTGTGCTATACAAAGCAAGTGTGATCTATCTGTGACTGATGTCTCTTCACTGGAAACTTGATAACTGTGTAACCAATTTGTACCAATTAATTATCTATCAAAAGCCCTTGGTACATAAGACAGTATAAGCTAGCTTGGTGTAGGGGTTAAGAGCAGTGGCTTCTAATCTGGTGAGCTGGGTTTGATTCCCTGCTCTTCTACATGCAGCCAGCTGGATGACCTTGGGCTTGCCACAGCACTGATAAAGCTGTTCTGACTAAGGAGTAATATCTGGGCTCTCTCAGCCTCACCTACCTCACAGGGTGTCCGTTGTGGGGAGAGAAAGGGAAGGCGAATGTAAGTGAAAAGCAGCATATAAAAACCAACTCTTCTTGTTCTGTATATATAGTTTCACTGACTACAGAAATCCAGTTCTCCCAAGACTACCTGAAAGCTCATTTGCTTAGCCCTATGCTACGCTGTTGCTCTGTGACATCAGAGCAACTAAGCCAGTGGTGGACAGGGAGGGCTATAGCATTTATTTATTTATTTATTTAAAACATGAATTAGCCACTTGTAGAACTGCAGGTGGCTTACAATGTAAATAGAACGATGATTAAGAAAACACTTAAAAGACCACAATGAAAACTCTGAATTTGGACTGCCAATAAATAAAAACTAAAGAAGTCAAAGGCAGTTGTAAAGAAACCTCTCTTCAACAGCTTCCTGAAGGTTGAAAGTGATGGCTTCAAGCACACCTCTCTGGGGATGTTGTTCTATAATCATGGGGTTGCCATCAAAAAGTATAATAAATAAATAAAATAATACATAAATAAATCGCTTATTTAATTGGTGGGACAGTCAGGAGGGCCTCTTTGTATGGACACGAACTTATGGGAGAAGATGGACCTTCGGATACCTGCCAAGCTCATTCTGAATTCAGAGCAACTGGCCACCTACCATCTCACAGAAAAGAAGGTTTTACATAAATTAGGTCATTCTAAATGGAAACTTGGATATCAGACATGAAAAAACAAGTCTGAAATCATTAATGATAAATCTATAGAAGTTGTGGGAAAATGACCTCTACCTCTATCTGGGATGTGTGCTTCTCATAATATGCTAGTGGATCTTCCTCCTCCTCTTGGACAGGAGTTGTTGATTTCAGCATTTGAGTCAGTTGCTTGTTGTGCAGAATCAGCTGGGTGGAAGAAGAAGCAAAAGTTAGACACCCCCAGACGGCTTTAGCCTGGAAAAGCCTGAAGGAATCTCTTTCAACTACATATTGGCAACATATTTTCTTGTATTTACCAGGTCTGACAAGGAATAAATAAAGGTTGCACAAACAGGGCCAGTGATTCCTCCAGGGAGACAGTTATTCAATTTACCGTACTAATTACAGCCAAAGACCACTAATCCCAAGATTATAAATCAGTGCCCATAAATCTCCAAAGAAATCAAATCACTGCTGAATAGAGATCATGTTCTCAGACTAACTTATGCAAACAAGCATGCTGTCAGCCAAACAGTTGATTTTACTATCTGAAATGGCAAAGAGCAAGTTGGATGCCACAGTGAAATCTCACCCACATATGCACAGGGGATTTAGGGAGAATGTACCAAGAGGCTCATGTGTCCCTGTGAAAGGGGCACAAGGACCTCGAAGATTCTGATGTTAGGTTTCCTACTGGAAGAGATGTCACAATGCTTTAGAAAATAAAAATGTTTTAACTTGGTTAATATAGACTAGTAAACTTAATGTCTTTCAGATATCACCAGTAAGGGGATGCCACTAATGGGGTGTTTCCACAGAAAAGGCCCTAGGACTCAAGTGTTCTACAATATGGCATATAACTAGTAAATGTGGACCTCCAAAGATGATTTCAAATATCAAGAAGGTTTATGTGGGAGCAAACAGATCATAGATACCCTGGTCCCAAGCCGGTTAGGGTGTCACTTGTCTCTGAGTTCCTTCAACAAATTGATCTTTCATTTTTCCCTCAGAAACTGGACTGTTGTTTCTTAAGATGTTTATGAACATTCCATGAGACAGAAGTATATCACCCAACATCTGCCAGAGCAAAACACTTCAATGTTATTTGCTCTACATGAACCTGCTCTTATCCTTGTTCCAGAAATTACAACTGCTCCAAAACGCAGTGGCCATGGTCCTTACAGAAACATTTTGGTAGACCAAAATATTTGGCCTGTGCTTCAGCAGCTGCACTGCCTTCCGATTGAATTCCGGATCAAGTTTAAGGTTTTGGTACTTAGAAGAAGAAGAAGAGTTGGTTCTTATAAGATGTTTTTTTCTACCAGAAGGAGTCTCAAAATGGCTTACAGTCGCCTTCCCTTTCCTCTCCCCACAACAGATACCCTGTGAGGTAGGTGGGGCTGAGACAGCCCTGATATTACTGCTCAGTCAGAACAGCTTTATCAGTGCTGTGGCGAGCCCAAGGTCACCCACCTGGCTGCATGTGCGGCTCAGTGAATTAGATAACATCTACTGCCCCACCCTCTATCAAAGCAACTTCTATTAGTGTTAGTGTTAGTGTTAGTGTTAGTGTTAGTGTTAGTATTTGATTTATTTCCCGCCACTCCCTGGGTAGGCTTGTGGCGGGTGACAGTTGTCTTAAAATCCCTTCCTTCTCATGAGGTGGCCAAAGTATTTGAGTTTCATCTAGGACCTGGCCTTCTAAGGAGCAGTTAGGGCCAATCTCCTCTAGGACTGACCGGTTTGTTCGCCTTGCAGTCCAAGGGACTCGCAAGAGTCTTCTCCAGCACCAGAGTTCAAAAGCCTCAATTATTTGATGCTCAATAATAATATAGATTTAATAATATCCCCTATAAACCAAATAATGACCATGACCTTAGTCACTGTCATAATGGGTTTCAATCTTTGAACTCCAGTGAAGTGTCACTGTCTTAATATTACAACTCCGTGGAATATATTTAAAAAAAATTAAAACCATGGCAAAGAGAGTCGTCAAACTCAGCCAAAACTGGTTAGTACATTATCCGTGATGCTTTTGCTTGTTTTTTCCAGTGAAGACATTTGGGGTGCAGACATACCATAGAAGAAATCCCTTCCTCTTCCTCCTCTTGGATCCGTTTCACGGGTTTCAGGAGATGTTGGAGATGCTTGTTGTGCCGAGAGAGCTGGAGGGGGGAAAAGGATTAGTTGCAGTGCAACAGTCCAGTAGCTTACAGATAGATGGGTGAGAACTGGCTTGCAAAATGTCTAGCAGTTCCAACCAAGTGCCAAAACTTTCACCTGCCCTTACATCAATGCATGATCCAATGAAATAAGAAAGGCTAGTTAAAAACAGTGGCTGCCATGGACTAAACGTGTTGCATGGATTACTGCTGTATACAGTCATTACAGCAACATCAGTAAAACAAAAGACACTGTGGATCCATACAATGCAGGATGTCATACTGCTTGGAAGCTAGAATTTTTTTCTGTGTTGATGTAATATGCTGTGAAAAAGCAATGGTGAAACAAGGTATTCAATACCGGAACGTCGCACATTGGAATAAAAAAGAAGACATTTAAAAAAAATCTTTTGAGGTTGATTTTGCCAGTCATATCACAGTGTCGTTTGTTTTACTGCTGTTGCTGTAACCATTTCCTGTGGCTGCCTATAACTATTTGCTATATATAGTCATTAACCATGCACTGCAGAAATCCCTGTTAGCCTTGCAAAAGATTCTAAGAGAAAGATATTACAGCCAGAGTAGTTCAGCAATGGAATCAGCTGCTTAGGGAGGTGTTGAGATCCCCCTCACTGACAGTCTTCAAGCAGCAGCTGGACAAACACTTGTCAGGGATGCTCTGCTGTGTTGAGCAGGGGGATGGACTGGATGGCCTATAGGGACCCTTCCAAGTCAATGATTCTATGAGTTGGACATTACAGAGAACTAGAAGGGGGGAGAAAGTGCAAATGACCTTCTACTCCTCTTTCTATGCTTCTTTCCAGTGTCCCAAGTGGGAGCTCACATTTTATTGCACAGTGAGATGCACATGCCCCAAAGACAAGAGCTAGACTCCTCTTACTTTCCATCCAAAGCCCACCAGTCCTATTAGCATTTCAACAATGGCAGGTTTCAGAAAGAAGTTTGCTGGGCTGGAGAAAATAGTTTAATTGGTCTGTGGTGTGTGGGCACTACTGTATATTAAAGTAGAATATCTATAACACAGCCCAGGAACATCTAAGCGATGCCTACCTGTAGAGCTAAAATGTAGATGTTGTGCCCAACTTCGCGGGGAGAAATCTCAGAGTTTTCACACTCCTCTTCCTGAAGATAGGCTTTCTTAATGACATCAACCTAGGAGACATTTCAAATACCAGAATTAGTCTTGGAAGCAGGAACCTGGTATAGGAAAAACTTTGACCTAGTCTGAGGAAGAGTGCTTGCACTCGAAAGCTCATGCCCTGAATAAATCTTTGTTGGTCTTAAAGGTGCTACTGGACTCTGATTTTATTGAAATTAGATATGTGTGACATTTTCTGCATGCCTGTGGCCGACATTCTGAGCTACATAGAATCTAGCCTTCAGTAAAGATTTTGGTATCCTGAGAATTCCACCTCTCATTTATTAGAAGCAATTTTCTATATTTCTGGTTCTTGTGCAGCAATTATTGAAAGGCCCACACTTCAAACATAAGAGGTAAAGGTATCCCCTGTGCAAGCACCGGGTCATGCCTGACCCTTGGGGTGACACCCTCTAGCGTTTTCATGGTAGACTCAATATGGGGTGGTTTGCCAGTGCCTTCCCCAGTCATTACCGTTTACCCCCCAGCAAGCTGGGTACTCATTTTACCGACCTCAGAAAGATGGAATGCTGAGTCAACCTTGAGCTGAGTCAACCTTCAAACATTAGGGCTTAGAATTTTCAGTGGTTGGAAAGGAAGACTAATGCTCTGGACAGATCTTTATTTGTCCCCTATGGTAGCGATCCCCAACCTGTGGGCCGCAGACCACATGTGGTCCTTCGACTAATTGGAGGTGGGCCCCAAAGGACGCCTTCCCCCCCCCCCGGCCCTTTACTTCATCCCCCCCAGCCCTTTACAACACACTTCATTGTTGTGGCATGTCTGTATCTTATTTTGAAGGGATGTTTAAACATTACCATAGCGATCAGAGAGCGTTAGGGCAGTGGTTGAGAGTAGAGGAGTAAACTACGCCCCCCACCGGGCCTCAGTAAAAGGCGTTGAGTGGTCCCCAGTGATAAAAAGGTTGGAGACCTATGGCACCTCTGTGCCCTACTCTAGTCTAGAAATCTCCAGTCTTCATACCTGCATTTTGTCCTTCTGTGCCTTGCCAAACTTTCCCAAGGACTTTGAAAACCATAATGGATGGACAGGAAATTACAAACTCCATTGTTCTGCTAGAATGTACCAAATTCTATCTCGGAGGAAATGGTATAGCTACCCATTTGTCCCTTGACCCTTCTGCTGAGGAGTTTCCAGTACTCTTCTATTATATCACGGGCTCACCCAAGCTGCTTGGGAGAAACTATATTCCACATGAATGAAGTAGATCCATCTTTTCACAACTTTAGGAAAAGGAAATCTATTGCAAACTAAATGGAGCTAAATGTAAGGGGGGGCTGTTTAGGGAACAGATGTCCCATAAACTTATGCAATGTTCCATGTAAACCGCCCAGAGCCATAAAGAATGGACGGTATAAAAATACAAATAAAACAAACAAACAGATAAATAAATAAATTTCCACTGGACTGGATCCCTATTTGCTAAAGGAATAGCGTCTAACTCTAGGTTCCTTACTCTCTTTTTTCCTTTCCATCCTAGTGAGAAGTACAGCACATCTTGCAAACGCAGCCAGGCCACAAACGGACTGCACAAAGCCTCTCAACTTCCTGAACCTTCTTACCAGTTCTTGGGGACGGAGGCTGATGAGAATCCTCTCAGCATTCTCACTGTCGTGCCTGCTCTCCATCAGGGCCAGCAGAAGTTTGGAAGCATTGTCCTGGTGAAAAGACACCACACTGATGAGAAATGTTATAGATTCCCTCTACATAGCAACAAGGGTCTGTGACACCTCAGTTCTGTGCAGTTTACTCCTACCTAAGCCCATTTATTTTAATGAGCTTGGACTGGAGTAACTGCATAGGGTGGCCCTGGAATTCCCTCTGCAGGGAGCCAACCCTCCATCAAGACTCCACTCAGGGTATATGTAGCACAAATCTAGTTCACATCAGACATCCAAAAGGGAAGGGAGAGGCAGAACCCAATAAGGTAGGCCAGACCGCTGGGTGGAAATGATGCATCACTGATTTCCCCAAGCAAGGACTCCTGACTGATTCCTCCAAAGCAAGGAGTATACAGATATACTGTCTGTATATAGGGAGCATAGCTTTGTGTAGCTTTGCAGGTATTAGATCCCAGTTCAATCTATGGCATCTTCAGTTTTAAAGATTTGGAAAGCTGCTTCCAGATGGAGTTCACAGTGCAGGATGGATCGGCAAATGATCTGGCACAGTAAATGTGCCCTGAGGGCGGCCAGTACATCACCCTGGCGGTATTAGAGATGACTGTGAGTGGCCTGCTTCATTTGCAAGATCTGACTGATAAGCATATTTGAAGTTTGGAAAAAAAATTCCCCACACATTATATTAGTATCCATAAAGAGCTTTTTGCCTTCCCTTGTAGTATGTAATTTGGCTTCCATGCTTGACTCCGTTCTTTAATCTGTTTCTTAAATCATGCAGGCAGCCCCAGTATGCAATATCACTGTTTGCTCTTTTCCTTTACACACTGCGATAAGGAAGATAACCAGCGGTGTGTTAAGGAGGAGGGGGGGGGGAGTGAGTGCTACAAGAAACAAGACTATGATTTTCAAATCCCTTCCACTCCAGTGATTCTGTGATCATCAAAACTTTGCATCCCAGGGCAACCACTACTATTGCGCCCCTCCCTCCCCATCACCTCCCAAGCTGTCCTGTCTACCTTCAACTGAAGAACCAGGTCCATTCTGTATCTGCAGAGGGGACTGATGTCATTGAGTATCAGGGCTGTGATGATGTCAATCCCATTTGACTCATGGGTCACGATGCAGCTCTGTGGATTAAATCGTGGAGTTATCCAGTGGGCTCTACGCTTCCTCCAGATCCCTGCTCCAACTCAGACCGTCAGGAGGGCCTGAGAACACTGAAGGTGTAGTCATCCACTGCCCATCCTGCGTCAGACCAACATGATGACCCACCTGAATACATTCTGAGCAAGTGGCCCAAACTTAGCCTCCTCCACCCAGCCAGCAGTTTCACCAAGTGACATTCCTGGATTACACCCAACAGGTAGGCTGGTGTTACCTGATTCTCATGGCATGGCCCCTGGCAATATTCTGTCAGTGTCTCCAATGTCTGAGTGATGAGCGCCACATTGTATTCATTGATGTAGAGGCCCAACAAGCCCAGCCGTCCTGTGGTGCTGCCACACATGATATCTAGAAACTGCAGCGTCTCACACACCAGGTTGTAGTTGGTCTTATTGTTCTGGCAGCGGAGAAAATTCTGTGAAGCACAACAGCACTTAAATTGCATCTAGCAAATTGAATCCACAGCAGTTGTGAGGGATTGTTGCCAATGGCAGGTTTAAATAAGGTAATTCCAGAGGCGCAGCCTTATGGGTTTATTGTGGCAAAATAAAACAGAAGTCTAGCGAAGCCTGAAAGACTAACAACATAAGGCACCCATTTCTCTTCAGGATAGTTCACCTGGAGGTCCCGGTTGTGATTCTCACAAAGCAGCTGCAGGAAGCGAAGAATTGGCTCCATGATCAAGACTGACATGCTCATTTCATTGCTCTGGCTTCTCTCGCGTGACTCATGGCCAGCCCGGAAACCTACACCCACTGGGTAACTGGACGGAGCATTGGGTAGCATGAAGGTCGTTACCCGTCCTGCAAAGAAACCCACGTGTGATCACTTGACAGCACTTTATCTATTCAGAATGGCTAATGCCAGGTTGAAGGAACCCAACTGGCTTGTCTCTTCAGACAATGGACCACCTGTACACTTGCTACACTCAGCCTTTCCCTTCCTGTACGCATTGTTCAGAGAACCAAGATAGTCAGTTCCATGGCATTCCAAAAGACAGGCCCATTTAAACCCTGGAAACACTATAAGGCTGTCTTATATGTTATTCTAGGACATGGCTGAACCATTTGTAACCCGTGGAGAGAATGGGTTACAAATTCAAATAAATAAATCAGACTGAGAGTAGCCATGCCAAGGGAAGCCTCTCCTTCCACCTCACAATAATTCTGTGTTTTCCTAACATGATTGCTCAGCCACACAGGCCACAGGTATCAACTGGGCTTTCTGTCCGTAACATGAATCTGCCGGATGCTGATGACTGGTAGTTGTGACCCTGGAGGTCCCCTCCAACTCTATGGTTCTACAAACCCTGCTTTGCTGAACACAGAGGTAGGTGAGGTAGGTGCAGCTGAGAGAGCTCTGAGAGAACTGTGACTGGCCCAAATCACCCAGCTGGCCATGTCTGGAGGAGGGGTGGTGAATCAAACCAGGTCCTCCAGAGTAGAGGCTGACCCTCTTAACCACTATACCAAGTTGGCTCTCAACAAGGCTAAAGTGCTTCTGCTCTGCATTTTTCAAGAATAAATCGGCACTCCTCAGTCCAGAAGCTGGGAGAGAAGGGCCATGACCATGTTCAGAGACCCTGGCTGATCTAGTATAGCAAAGGCTACTTCCCTACTACTGCTCAGGATGACTGTTTCTTCAGAACGAAATTCACGTTTTCCACGGACCTTTGCTCCCATGATCTGGGGAGTCTTTATCCTCGTGGGGCTTGTTGCCAATGTCACTCATGTTCACGGTCACAGTGGACTTGACTTCCTGCTGTGCCTTCTTCATCCGATCGTGCAGAACTTTGAAGAACTTCTCTGACTTCTTGTCACTGGTCATCAAATTATAAAATGATTTCTATGGAAGG
The DNA here is from genome assembly GCF_049243985.1 of Paroedura picta. Lineage (NCBI taxonomy): Eukaryota > Metazoa > Chordata > Lepidosauria > Squamata > Gekkonidae > Paroedura > Paroedura picta. Next base: position 95,012,162 of record NC_135372.1, on the reverse strand, counting down.
AGGAAGGGATAAAAACAGGAACGTGAGTGAGACATACCTCTGGTAGCATCCATCATTTCCACCATGCCCCTTTCACATCTTTAGGACAAAATGTGGTCTTGCAAGATGCAGCTTAGCACTATAGTTCTTAAATTCTGGGACCTGGAGCACACCAAGACATCCCTGTCCAGCAAAGGGCAATAAGCAAGTCTCGTGCTGGAGTAAAGTTTGATTATATGTTTACTCATCCTTTCAAGAGCACAAAGTGACATACAAGGTACTCCACTTCTCCATTTTATCTTCACAACAACCCTTTGAGGTAGGTGAGGCTCAGTTAAGTGAGTGGCTGGCTCAAAAACGTCATGGCTGATCAAGGATTTGTATTCAGAGTTCCTTGGCCCAAATCAACTCTCTAATCATAGATGATATCCAGTGTGGTATAGTGATACAGTTATGAAGTATAAAACTAGAATCAAAGAGACCCAAGTTCAAATTCCATCTCTGCCATGGATATTTGCAGGGTCAGATCACGTCAGTCACAGACTCTCAGCCTAACCTACATTGCAAGGTTGTTGTGAGGATAAAATGAATGAGAAGGGAACAATATAAACCTTTTTGAGTCCCCACTGTAGAGAAAGATGGGGTATAAATGAAGACGAAAAAAATCACTAAACCACACTTATTACTTTTCCCCATAATAATAAATTATGCCAACAGAAGGAGGAAATATGTTTACTAAAAGTGGTTCGGTCCACTCTTGTTATTCATATGATATACTCTCATTTTTAAATCACCGATTTCTCCTTGATGTAGCCTAGTTAGAAGGTATTTGAAATTATAATGGATGAAAACTACAGCCCCATTTGTTTCTTAAGGAACTGTATTTATTCTTCATGCCTCAACTTTCAATATAATATAATATAATATAATATAATATAATATAATAATAAGAAATAAATTCAATAAATAAATAAATAAATGCATAAAATACAACCACTCTAGAAACATGCATTTCAGAGAGGAATCATATTTCCGGAATAATTTCAGAAGAGCAAAGTCAAATAGTCTTTGCAGCTTGTCACGACATGCTATTATTTAAACAGCCCAGCAGAGGGAGTAAGAGTTATTTAAGAAAATTGATTAATGCAGTTAAGCCTCTCAAGCAAGGCATAAAATACTGGCTACAAGTTTTGCCAAATGTTTTGCTTCAAATCCTGCCATCAGCCAACTGCCCCTGTAATATTTGAGGTAAGCTCACACAAAAGGGCCTTTTCTACCAGGGATGTTTTTGTGCCTGCTATTCTGGGGCACTATGGAATCGGGACAACTCAGTCGAGAGGGGCGGAGTGTACATTAAATTATAAATAAATAAATAGAACATTGTCTAATTCCAAAAATGCTATCATGATAAATTACACATGGAGTCACATTTACTACCCCTGCCCTGATACAGAAGATTATACCTCACAACTGCAGTCTGTCAATCCACATTCAGCTGTCTCTACAATGTCAAAGTAATCACAGCTGAGAGATGGTGGCTCTTCTGAGAGCTTTCAAAGATAAATGACATCCCTGTGGGGCCCCAACTCAGATCAAGGCCATGTGAAAAGAGGAGAAGGCGTTTAGCCCTGCACAGTTTCGCTAATCAAAACCACACACACAAAGACGTGCTGTGACAGCCCTTCCAAGAAAACAACACGAGTTCTTTTTTCCTTTAAAAAGCCCATCACAGCATCAGGGGGTGGGCTTGTTTTATTAGAAAAACATGCGAGGACAGAAGGGTTAAACTCCATCTCCCACAGGGTCACAGCCCTTCATGACTGTCATTCAGCTTAAAAAGATGTTAGGATGATCCAGTCATGGATCCGGCCCAACAGTGTGTGGACAATTTGGTAGGAGTTCCACTAGCAGCAGCAGCAGCGGCAGCAGCAGCGGCTATCACAAAGGCAATACCTGTATCTCTGTGTTGCCCCCATCGAGCAATCGGATGGCCAAGCGGATGCTGTCTTGGAAAATCTTCTCGTTTTTGGTGTTCATGATAAGATCTGAAACCAGCTTGGTGGCCCCTTCTCTGTCCAGCCGGCATTGAACGGCTGCAATGACTGACCAGTCCTGATCTGGACCTGTGTGGGAGGAAAAGAATATCATGGTGAGAGCAGAATGACACAGCTGAACATTTTATAGTTAAACTGATATAAAGCAAGGCAGGCTGACTCAGTGGTGAATTTATCTCCTTTGGACGTGGAAAATATGGAGTTCAATTTAATTTCTTCCTTCAGGCAGTTTATGTGACAGGCCAAAAAATGCAAAAAAAAGCCTTGGTGTGATTAAACTTTTGGAGGGGCCTATATTAGTTCAGGTAGGGGACAATGAATAATTTGTATTAATAAATAGCATTTGCACCTTCAGCCGCCCTGGGCATAATTTCCCTCATGGCTAGGGGAACAGCATCCGTCTGCATCACAGGAGCAATTTGATGGAGAGGAATGGACTAAAGGCCTTCATTCAAGCCTTGACAACTTGTAGAACATCAAACTGAATGCCACCTTGCAGCCCTGTATGGCAGACCACCACAGGCTTGTGACGACTGGGGACCCTGAAACCAGGGCAATTGTTTACTTCCACATGAGAGAGAAAAAGGCATTGGGTGGTGGCCTATATGCCAAATGGAGGAGATGAATGCCAGTCATAAAACCCAGTCATAAAAAATGATCAGTCATAAAAAGGCAAGGTCTGTGTGCCAGCAGGGTGTAGGAGAACCACTGTGGTGTAGTGCTTAAAGTGTCATACCAGGTTCTGAGAAATTCAGCTTTTAATCCCCACTCATGCCATGGAAACTTGCTGGGTGCCCTTGGGCCACACTTTTAGCATATCCTACCTCACAGGGTTGTTGTGAGGATAAACCAGAGGAGAGGAGAATGATGTAACCTGCTTTGGGTTTCCCCCTAGGTGGGTGGGATATAAATAAAGTAAAGAAACAAATGATCTGACTAGGAGAACTTGGAGTGTATCCCCAAAGGACCGAAATCCTAATTCTGGAAGGAGGTGGGGTGTCAACCAAGCAGGCAGGAAGTTTATAAGGAATCTTACTTTGTTCTTTGTTTAAATATGTTGCCAATTATAGATTGCACTGATCAGTAAAAATCAAATGGAAAAGAACAACTGACACTGTATATGTAACTTCTAGAGAAAAATGTGGTATGTGAAATAGTCTCTCTCTCTCTCTTCATTCATTCATTCATTCATTCTGGAAATTGCTAGAATATGACGGGTTTTCTTTTTGTGTTTTCTGTATTGTAAAACACCAACTCAATGTTGCTGTTGTTTTTTAAAGAACTGATTTTTAAAAATACTTTGCCCAGATGCCGTGCTGTGCACTGGGACCTAAACTCCTGCAAAGGCTCAGTAGGGAGTTTGGGATGTGTTTGCTACATCTAAGGTAGCTGTCTTGTGTTGTGATTTAGCTGGACTCCTGTTTATTTTATTTTTTATTTTACTTAGATATGTACCTACAGCTATGTTCCATGCATGTGCTCTAGTTTAATCTTCTTTATTAATAAAGCATTCTTCCTGTCTAAGAAAGCAGACTGTGACTCAGGACCACTCATATATGCTAAGGATATGCATGCACAGGGGGAGCTAAAGTAACTGGAAGCTCTGCCCTTTGGGCTTCCTGAGAAGCATCCTTACCAGGGTTCTCCAAGGCACTGGTCATGTGATAGGCTAGGTTTTATATCATGGATGGTGGCAATGGAGAAATGCAGACACACAGCTCACGTGTGAAAACCCACAAACCCAAGGCAAGTTTCCTATAAAGCTTAATAACATCTCATCTTTAGGACTCATCTGGGGCAAAAGTGCTGTTTTTTTTTCTTTTTTAAAGCACCAGAACGGCCACAATCAAGGCTGGCATGGCTGTATCTGGCACACTGGATCGCATTTTGCAGGAGGTTCCTTCAGGTCATGAAAGCTGGCTTCTGTCTCTAAAGTGGCACACAAATATTTACGGGAGCCCTAGTCTCTGAGGGGCTGCCAGCCTCCTGTTTATTTTTTCTGCCAAAGACTAACATGGCTATGTTTTCTGGAACATTTTGTAAATCTATGGCTTTATCAGTCTTATGAACCACAGCACTATAGATGCTGCCAAATTACTATGAGAAGCCAAAAGAAGGGATGGGGAAGAAAGCACACAAGAAGCAGAGGGTGATTAAAACGAAGGCTGTAGGCTGCTTACCACTTCCAGAAGAGTCAACAATCTCCCCTTTGGAGCCAGCCCGTTTGGGTTGCAAGTAATTAGTCAAAAGCATCTTCCTCAATGTGTTGCCCTAGTGAGAGAAATAACCGGCTCAACTCTTTATCCAGAAAGCTCAATGGGGAATGCTGTACTGGGGATTATTATGAATGGGATTGAAAACAAATCAGTTGGTACCACACCTCAAGAAAGATATTATAGCATTGGAAAAGGGCAACTAAAATGATTAAGGGAATAGAACACCTTCCCTAGCAAGAAAGGTTAAAGAAGTGTGGAGAAATGCCAACTTGCCAACTAAGGGGTGACATGATAGAGGTTTACAAAATTATTCATGGGATGGAGAAGGCAGAGAAAGAACTTGTGAGCACTCAATGAAATTAATGAGCTGTAGGTTTAGAACAGATAAAGGGAAGTACTTCTACACCCAAAGAGTAATTAACACATGGAATTCATTGCTGCAGGAAATGGCACCAGCTACAAGCATGGATTAGATAAATGTATGGAGCAGAGGTCCATCAGCGGCTATTAGCCACAAGGGATAGATGGAACACTCTGTCTGGGGCAGTGATGCTCTGTATTCTTGGTGCTTGTGGGGCAACAATGGGGGGGCTTCTGGAGATCCGGTCCTGCTGGTAACACCTGGGCGTGTCTCAGAATGTTGGAATGGACGGGCCATTGGCCTGATCCAGCATGGCTTCTCTAATGTTCTTTGAAATAAGAAACTCAAGGCTAGCTTATATGAGCAAAAGCCTCTCAGCTACTGACCCTGTCTCCGTATTTATTCCTCTTCATCAACATCTGCTGTAGTGTCCTTAGAACTTTAATGCACAGTTTCTCCTCAGCTTCCATCAAGTCTTTGGTGTGTTGGATCAATCTAATGATCAATACAAAGTAATTAACATCCCTCATTTCTAGGACACATATATACACAATGTGTAAAACCAGCAGCCAAAAATATCTAGACACTAGTATACCACCTCAGCCTCACCAGATTCTACCAACCAGTCTTCAGCTCTCGCATCCCTCCCCCCTCCCTCATGGCCTCTGCATTGTCTCCTTCTTCTCCCAGAGACCTTCAGAGTTCTCCGCTAAGAGCTGTTGAATGGTCATGGCATGAAATTCAACATGGTAGCTAAAACTGTAAGGAATACAAGGTGATTGAGGCTCCAAAACAGGAGATCAAGGAGTGGGGCTGATCAATCGAACAGTTTTATTGAGCAACAGAGACCTAGGTTTTTGGATTACTCCTCTAAGAATGTCATGATACCATTTTTCAGGATGCACTTACTTGGAGAGGAAGCCACCACTTTCACAACGCTGGTAGGCCTCCGTCCCTTCCATGAAAAGCAATTCTGGACGGTGCAGGACGTCCACCAGGACTGAAAGTTCAGCTTCTACCAATGGCTGCAGTCGCTCCTCTAACGAATTGATGATATCCTATGAAAGCACAGTAGTCTCAGCTATTCTGTGAATCTGAGATTATGCTCTACATGTGTAGAATTCTGAAGAATTCAGGATGTCAACAATCTTAGCTTTTATGGCCTTTTTAAAAAAAGCAAACTTCTCCTCTTTGTGCCTACAAAGTGAATGAGCAAAGCCACAGGATGGAATTCCAAATATCAATGCACATCAAAGTTTCCACACAGGCAGAAATATATGGCCATCCCCAAGAGTAACAGAAGCAAAGTAAAGAATGCAAAAGGCACAAATTAGACACATAGCACATAAAAATAAGCAAAGCCACTTGATCAATCTTCATAATTTATGTTGTATGAGGTTTGTTGGTTTCCATTTTGAAAAAGAACACAGCCATTCCTCTAGAGAACCCCACTATTTTAGGCACTCAGAGAGGGTAACATAAGGCAGGAACAAGCAGCCTGCAATCCTCATAACTTGGCCAGGTGCAAAAGCCAATAAATAACCAAGAATCAAGGTTCATTTCTTGGAATTTGTTTCAAGGTTCATATTATATGCAATGGGCTCTAATTCCTTCACAGAACCTCTCTGTTGCTTTTTCAGGACTCTTGCTTCATAGTCTGTCCCTGGCTCTATTAACCCCATAGTTCCTTCCTCCTTATCTTTACTTTCCCAAAGGCTGAAAGCTGTACTCCTCCAAGACAGGGATTCTCATCTTCCCTAGTTTTACCTCTAAGTCCTACTACAGCAGTTTGTGGTAGGATTCAAGGTCCAGCTTCATTTTTCTCATGCTGCCCTCCAGGACTTCTGTCTATTGTCTCCACTGGCTCACCCACCTGTGAATGGGTCACCTTTGCCCACAGCAGGAAAAAGCAATGTATCATCTTTGTGGAGCCAGATGAGAAGGGCACTGTATGTCTATACTGATGGCTTAGCAGTTACTAAACACCTGACCTCCTCTGGACAGTCTGGAAGTCTTCAGTCTCAGTCAAAGAATAACAAAACCATCTGTGACAAGTGAATGCTACGATATTTGGGAGGTCATTAGTTTACAGGATCACCATAAGAGGAAGAAGAGTTCATGTTTTGTACCCTGTATTCTTCTACCAAAGGAATCTCAAAGCGGTTTACAATCACCTACCCTTCCTCTCCCCAACAGATACCCTGTGATGTAGGTGAGGCTGAGAGAGCTCTGAGAAAACTGTAACCAACCCAAAGGTCACCCAACTGGCTTCATGTGGAGGAGGATTGAGGAATAAAAACTGGTTCTCCAGTTTAGAGGTTGCTGCTCTTAACTACTTCACCAAGTCAGAAGCACTAGGACCAGCTTGCAAGCCCCATCTCTACTGCACCATGGAAACAGCTTTAGTTAGACTCTTGACCTCCCTTGCAGACTCCGTTATGGACCTGCCCGTGATATTTAAGTCCTTGTTTTGCTAAAAAGAATATTTCCATGTCCAGAACTGGGATCCAACACCACTACAAAGAGACTGAAAGTTCCACCTAACCAAGAAATGCATTGTCACCCCACACCTGCAGTTTCTCAATGATGTTCTTGTAGTCCCACTGGTTGGCTGTAGCTGAGACACGAGGGAAAGTGCGTGAGGCTGTCTTGTAGCTGGAAGTACTCCTCTGAGCATTGCTGATGGCGCTGCTGTTCAGAAGGGTGCTGACATGGGCATCAAGGTCCATGGGTAATAAAATGGAGCGGCTTTTTGCTGAAAGGAGACAAGGCTTACACAAAGGAAGGGACTCCAGGGTAGTCCTAGTTGAATGCCCATGATTATACCCAAGAGCAGAGCCACACATGGCTCTGTATTCATCCTGCACACTCCTCCCAAGAGCTAACAGATTCTTCAACAGAGGCCATAGTTACATTATGGATTCCTGCACAATCCACTATGTCTATTTCCACCAAAAAGCAGGCCAGATGTTTACCAATCCCATTCCAGATTAACGTCAAACAGGATTGAGGGTTCTGGTGGCTGCCATACCGGCCTTGCATTCCTCCACATTAAATCCCATGCACATCACCCCTCTTCCCTTTCTCCCCAAGGCAGTGTCTACTGTCCATGGGCACAGCTCCTTACCGACCATAGCCAGCGTGCGAATGCAGGATTCCACTGAGCTTTTGTGCTGCTGCTGCAACCAAGGACACTCCAGGAGCCTCATGGTAGACTGAAGGAGCTGCACCACAATAGTTTGGTGGGTCTGCAAGAGAAAAGAGGGAAAGCCACATGAGGTAGGAAGCATCTGTCAGGGCCATGTGTTATTTCCAATGCAAGAGGAACAGCTTCCAGCTAGACACCTGCTTTGCTTGGAGATTTCAGGTGTTAAGTCAACTACAACCTGTTCGGCAGTGGTTCACCTTTGCCTGTCTCTGTGTCATGACCCCTAGTGTTCCTTGGAGGAACTCCATCCAAATTCTAGCAAGGATCGGCCCCCACTTAGCTTCCAAGATCTAATGGGAGCAGGCTTGCCTGGGCTACCCAGGTCACTCACACACACACAATGCACCCTGTGGGAGAATCAGAGAGTTCATAGTAACCAAACACAATATGCACACTGAACTCTGTGTCTGGCTATTATGAACACTCTGCTGTTCCCTCAGTAGAAGATACTTTGCTTCTCCAGAATTTCCCTGGACCTTTTTTGCCAACATTTTATTTTACTTATTGTATTTATATACCGCCCTCCCTGAGGGCTCAGGGCAGTTTACATGAAACAACAAAAGGGTACAGGTAACATCATTCTGGTAACAGTAAGGTGTAACAACAATAACATTAACATATTAACAATAACAACAATAACATTAAAAGAAGGTGGGACTGCAAAGAGCCTTAGCTCAACTCGTACTGAGACCCAGGGGTTGGGCGGATTCATAACAGTCATAGTAGGAGGGGGGGGTTTGGGGGGGTTGATTGGGAGCGATGGATTAGGTCGACCTCAACCAAATGCCTGGTAGAGGAACTCCCTTTTGCAGGCCCTGTGGAACTGCGTTAGTTCTGTCAGTCTGGCACGAAGCCTAATCCCTCAGGACAGAAGAGAAGCCTGATGTACCAGTCTTGTGTAGCCACAGAACAATGAGGTAATACTCTGTTTCTCTGCTGTCCCTGTGAAATCCTCTGTTTCATATTTGTGGGGCCAAAGAACTGTGGGACATGGGGAAAGGATTCAAGATCCAGCCCACTTGTACCTGGAGAGAGGTGCTGTTCTCGGAAAAGGGGGAACTGAAGAAGGCATTGATTGTGTCCAGCACCACAGTGAGCACGTACTTCTCCAAAGCAGGATCCGAAAGGCGCTTCTCACGTTTCTTGCACACCTGTGGAGGTGGGGAAGTAAGAACAGCTTCTTTATAGGACATGTTGAATATTCAAAGCAATTGCCATGCATCATTGTAGAAATCCTTGCAACAATCTTATAGGGGAGGTGAATATTATTAGCCTCATGAAGCTGGGAAAGCTGAGGGTAGGAGATTAACTGGCGTGACTCTGGACACCTTGTGAGTTCACAGCCAAAGTGATCTTTGAACTGAGACTTTCCAGCCCAGGCCTTTGACTCCTGTGCAATACCTGCGCTGTAGAATCTGTCTATTCACCCCAGGCTGAAGGGAAGCTAATATTTCTAGAATGAAGCTAATGTTTCTAGCATGAGATGTACCTGAGAAGCCAAAGACTGATCTCTTACTACTATGTTAGGACATACTGTGCAGGGCTGCCTAGACTGGAGTTGTTGAACTCATTTTTACAAGGGACAGATCGGACAGGTCCCTTTGTTGGGCCAAGCCTTGTGTGCCATAAAATGTTATTGAACCAGAAATATTTTATCACTAACCGTGACCCACATCCCTCCTCAGCACAAAATGTGTTGCACAGCTGAGCAATCCTTGGAGATCTGGAGGAAGACCCTGAGTTTGGCTCACAGCTGGGGATGGGAGGGGCATCTGCAGAGAGTATAACAACCTAATACAGGCCCTTCTGGTCCATATTTGGACTGGTTTCCCCCCAGTTGCTGGCAGGCCAGGTAACAGCCCTGGACAGGTTGGTTCTAGCCCTTAGGGTGTATGCTGGACATGTCTGGACCAATAACACAGCCTTCTGTATTCTCTAATAGCAGGCCCTGGCACACAATCCCTAATGCTAAAACTATTTGCCAAGCAGGAAAAATGATTATTACGTGCAGCCATAATGGTGCAATATAATCTGAGGAAGTAATTCCTTGTCACGCAGAATATAATGCAATAAAACATCATCTTGCTTAAAGAATGGCACACAGAGCTATAGCATGAATGTAAGAAAGCCGAATCCATCTAGCCAGGCACTCCATCTTCCAACGGTTGCTGGCCAGATAGCAAAGGAAAATCATAAGCAGGATATGATGGTAATATCTATTCCCTGCTGACAGCCTCTAGCTTTTGACAGAGTTTTAGTGTCGCAAAACATGGACCTTGTGCCAAATATCACAGCTAATAGCTTCCTGTATATCTATTCTTCATGTGGTCATTAAAACCCTTTTAAACACAACAACAAACAACCCACTTTTGCTAATGGCTATCAAAGTACTTTTAGCAATGAATATCATAAATAAAGGTGTATTTGTACAAGAAATCACCCTCCCACTAATTTCTCCAGCTATCCACTCACAGAGCCATTGCCTGCAAACCACTAGCCTACATTAGAAATGAAGTGGCTTCTGTTTCCTGGAGTTCTTTTTCTCTATTATCTCAAAAACATTTTTAGGGCCCAGCACCCACCCTGGCCATGTCAAGGGTGAAGTTCTCAAACAGCATCCAGATGTGGTTGCTGGTGTAGATTTCCTTCATCTCCACTTCCGTGTCCACATAACAGTGGTTAACAAAGTTGACATAAGCAATCTTGACCTGAAAGAAAACAGCAAGAGAGACCAGAGTTTAGAGACCCTGAACAGGGGTGAGAAGTAGGAAAGAGAATTCATCAGACTCCTTTGTATTAGCACTTTTTAGTAGCACTCTGATACCCTTCAGAATTTCACTCCTAACTCTACAAAGGCAACTTGACCACCTGCACTTCCAGCATTCAAGAACTGAAAACAGTTTTTATTTCAGACAGCAGTCAGTGGAGGGTTAACTGTTTGGGCAAATATGGCTGTGTCGTTATCTTGCTGATGGACTGTTATATTTTTTGTAGGTTCACAACTTCAAGTCATTTTGTTAGCTGCCCTGAGTCTAAGAAAATCATGCGTGATATAAATATTTTAAATATAATCAATAACATGTGGCAACAATTTCATCATCCCTCTCTCCTTTTCCTCCTAAGCTATTTAGCTTAGGGTCAAGATAGAATTCTGAGACATCTGTCCTCCCCAGCTGTTTTTAAAGGGGAAGTGTCTGGAGTCTGATAAGGACTATGGAGGAAGGTTGGGACAAAGGGGCTTAACCCTTTCTCCATACATGGTCTCACTGATTCAAACTGACTTATTCTTAAGGTCTGGAAGGGACACAAGTAGCCATTTTTCCTTTCTCTGTCTTCTTTTGCCCAGCAGAGCTCTTAACATCATGGGGAGTTGGTTTCAGTTGGTGAAACCACCACCACAAACAGCCATGATCCAAATCTAGACTTTGTATACCTGCTATTTCCCTTTAAAATACCACAGAGATCTATTCACAGGCTCTCAATATCATATCTAGTTTGGTCCTCATAGCTAACAAACATTATTGGAACCACCTTGTCAATGTAGTTAGACTGGTAGGCCCAAAATGACTGAATGGCTGAGTTTGACATTCTACCCATTACTTTGCCGCTTGTTTGACGAAAACCTGGGCTGGCAAATGTATTTTTGAAGATACTTTGTCTTTCAGGAGGCACAAGGATTTAAGCATGGAAGAGATATCCGCTCAGAATATCACAGATTTCTTCCATAAAGCCACAGCCTTGCACTGCCTGAATCCATGACAGCTACCTACATCCTGCTATTACCTCCGTGATGCAGTCTTCATGTGTGACCACTCGCACCACATCCTCCAATGGAAGTAGAGACGTGCACTTGATCTCTGTGTATACATTTTTGCCCTCAGCACAGGCTGCCAGTAGATCCACCAGAGAGATGTGATACATGAGGGGGCTGTTCTCCTCTACGCCATCCCGGGCTGCTGTCATCATCTCTAACATATTGGCTAGGGAGGTCTTATCATTATAGAACACCACCACATCATCTCCAGCATTGGTCAGCTACAGAAAAGGGACACAACGTTTAAGCAATGTGACTCCATGGATTACTGGGTTGCAATCTTTTGCTCAGGAATAATCATAATCCAACCTCTCCTACTTCTCCCGCTATATAAAAATCAGTCAAAAATGTAAGAGTACACGCATTCTGCACAATGAGCAGATCTCTGAAAGTATGAGATCGTTTTCCCCTCAGTTCCCTAACAGACTTGCCTATTGAAAGGTCCCTCCCCTCCAGTTTGCCCACTCTTCACCTGACACAAGAGTGAAGGCTCACCTCAGTCATGATCATGTCCTGGCACTTCTTGATGTATTTGCCCTCAGCCTTGATGATGGTGTGCAGAAAGTCGAGGTATTGTACATGGCGCCCATGTGTGGCCAGGCAGTGGATGAAGTGCTGCAGCACAGTCTCACTGATCTCTGAGCACAACTGGTAGTTATTCAGGAAGATGTGCTGCATTGTCTCTGCCTCCAGCAGCTGGTGGGAACGCAAAGAAATAAGTGGATAAGAAGACCCAGTCTTTCTCCAGTGATTCATCAAACCATCATCTGCATTTTTCATTAATTTCTTCATTCCAACATCATCCAGTAGTTTTATTCATGTTGTTCCTACGGAGGTCAGAGTGGCAAACATGGGGCTACTCGCATTTATTTATTTAGAAAATGTTTATGCCACTAGCCCTCCAGAGAACTGCTTGAGTCAACTCACAAAATATACCAAAACCATAAAGTCATTAAAATTACATCATATAACGATCAATAGAACACGAGTCATAAAAATAGCACAAAACAACAATGCTGCAGCCAACTATCCTATAAGGTCAATGGGACAGGGAGTGGGCTGAATTACAGTGACTAACCCAGTTCCTCTTATTCAATGGCAGTTAATCCTCACGCCTCAAATGAAGCAAGAGAGCTGTTATAGGATTACGGTCTGATTATGGTCTGTCCTGGCAGTGTCTGGTAGCATGAGGTGGTCTGTCAAAATAAATCTCCCCCCCCCAGCTGCACCCACCTCTGTGTATTTGCTACCCTGCTTCACTTTGCCCTTTTCTCTTACCCCAGGAGTGAGAAACAAGCTAAGATGCTTGTGCAGCAGGGCTTGGTTTTCTTGGTTGCCAGCACAGAATTTCTGCAGGAACTGGTGGGTCAGTTTCAGAATCTCCAGCATCTTGGTGTCACCCTGTAAAAGTAAAAAAAAAAAAAAGTCCCTGACCTAGGGTTGCAGGGCTGTCAAATTCATTTGTTATAAAGGCCAGATGTGACATAAAAGTTACTTCTTGGGCCGGGTCATGTGTGCAATGAAATGTAGTGCTAGGTACCAAAAAGAAATAAACTTTATGACTGAAATAGTCATACCCAATTACTAATTTTTTTAAAATTCAAAATACAAACAAAAGCAATTGATTCCTAGTAGTGAAAATGATAAGATTTACTGGAGGGCCTCAATAAAACACATAAATGTGTTTAGTCATACACAAAACTAGTTTTTTTCCCCAAAGGATAACATAAAAGTGGGAATATTTTACAGCATCTTCCTATATGCCCAGTCTCTGCAGCTAAGTACAGCTATGATTTGTCTCTCATGCTTTGTTTCTTCTCTTTCCCCATCCTTCCTCTGAGGATCTCAAGGAGGCACACTAGACTTCCCCCTCCACTGCCCCATCCCCTCCAACAACAACAACAACCACCCTGTGAGGTGACCCAGGTTGTGTAACCAGTCCCAGGTAACCCAGATTAGAGGGTCCTGGCTCAGGAGGAGGGGCAAGTCTGAACCTGGCTTTCCCACATCCCCTCCTGCATTTCCCACAGAAGTAGGATTGAAGGGAAGGCCTGATGGAGAGGCTGTTTCCAAAACCTCCAAGGGGTGATTTTGTCCTCCCTTGACCCTTTTTCCTTCATGAGCTGACAACAGATGTGGGGGAGAAGGGAGATCATTGTCTCCCACCCTCCCTGACAGTCACTCTGCCTCTTGTCTATGCAGCTGTTCAGATGTATGATGGCAACCGTGGTGCTTCTTTTTCCTTTTGCTCCTCCATTCACTTCTGAGGCCAGGATGTCTTTCCCCTCAGAGCAGCATGCACACTACGGTCCAGGTGCCTCCCAACCCCCATGCCACCCCTCGTCCTTCTCTCTCCCCTGCCAGTCCCATCCCTTCATTCCTTTCTCCTCCCTCACTGCCATTCTCCCACATACACTATTTTACCTCAGCCTCAGAGTCCTGCCCCCTAGCAAGTTATTTTCTTGACAGCTTCAACCAGACACACCTCAATGTGTGTGCCTGCTTGCCTGCTTGCCTTCTCACCCCCACCCCACCCCACCCCACCCCACCCCAAGCAGCCTCATGCCTTCCCTCCCTCACACCAGTTGCTTGTGGGATGGATGAGCCCTTAATGGCATAGTTCCACTCCCTGGGCCATAATTTTGATATGCCTGGTCTAAGGAACGATTCATAAAATGATTACACAAAAGAGAATGGGAAAGACAGATGACATACTGAGAGAAAGATACTGAATATCACATATCCTGTTTGGAGCAAGAAGGCTGAACCCTGTAGACGCGGGTTGGGACCCACATACCTGAGGGACCGCCTACCGCTCTATGCCCCCCACAGGGCCTTACACTCTGCGGGTGAGAACCTGTTGGTTGTCCCCGGCCCTAAGGAAGCGTACCTAGTCTCGACCAGGGCAGGGCCTTTTCAGTCCTGGCCCCTACCTGGTGGAATGAGCTCCCGGGTGATCTGCAGGCCCTGCGGGATTTGTCAGCTTTCCGCAGGGCCTGTAAAACGGAGCTCTTCCATCAGGTCTATGGTTGAGGCTGGGGTCAGCGAATCAGGGACATTGAGTTGGAGTGTACGCTATTAGGAGTTGGAGTGTACGCTACTCCCCTATCCTTTCCTCTTCAACTATTTGATAATTGGGGGAGGGATGGGATTTTTAGCCGTCATGTTAGTAGATTGATGTTTTAATGGGAATTTTAATGGGGTTAGTTGTTGTGACCCGCCTCAAGCCTGTCGGGAGAGGCGGGAAATAAATCTAATAAATATAATAATAATAATAATAATAATAATAATAATAATAATAATAATAATAATAATAATAATAATAATAATAATAAACAACCCCTTAAGACATTGCAATTTTCTTGTTCTGTCAGAACTCAAAAACAACAGCTGACCGTCCTAACAGGATTGCCAACCTTCTGCCCACCTTTTCATAGGGGATCTGCAACAGGTCCAGCATCACTTTGTGGGCATCCATATTCTTCAATAAGCGTTGCTGCTTCTTCCGCATCTGCTCACCCACCCCGCACATTTTATTTAGCCGTTCTAAAATCTGGAGGAAAACAAAGAAAAGGTCTCACCAAATTGAAGGTGAATTAATGGCACAACAGATTCAGCAATCTTAACCCAACATCTAGGGAAGAGGTGATACCATCCCATGTCCAACCCCCTGAAGAAATGAGGGTTGTGGCTCAGTTCTGGGTGCCTTGGGGGTGGAGACATCACAGCCAGACTGTGTTTAGGTGTTCTTCCATCACGCAAGACATCCTCTGTTGGATGATGACTTCAGTCATTAAGAGACTGGGTTGTACCAGGCTTTGTAGCACGATTCTCTTTATACATGACATACTTTTAACATTCCCCAGACAGATTTCCTAAGGAGAATGACAGGTGCGACTGCTTACTCCTTTAACCAGCTGATAGTTCTCACTGCTTTTCTCTCCAGGGGTCCCAGGATCCTCATCTGTGGCACGCTGAGGGTGAGACAGGAGAAGAAAGGGTCAATCAGGTGGCTGGATGAGAGCTAAACCAAAGGAATATTCATTCTTGTTCAATATCCATTGGCCCTCCTGTTACATGATCCTCAGACAAATATATTAGAGGCATTTCATGGCATGGAGTAAATAAATAAAGTATAATCTGATCGAAGTGACTGACCTGGGTTTACACCAGTACAGTAAAGCAATTATTGTCTATTGGTGTTACATAGTGTAAGCCTGTATAGAGTTATTCCTGTTTTCAGCCCACTGATTAAAATGATCTGGAAAAACTCTGCATAAAAGTGACTATCAGACACCCTCCTGTTGTATCAAACTGTGATTCTGTGCTTGTCTACAACAAGTTCACTCTTTGCAAACTCAGTCAGCCAAGTCCAGTCCCCCCCCCCCATATTTAAATTACCAGAAAGGGCAAGAGTCATTCAAGGAAGTAGTAGTTTTTATCCCCCTTTTGGGGTCCTCAGCATTCCCAACCTTCTGTGGAAGACACTTACCAAGAAACAAGATTATCTGCAGCTCTCTCTCAAGTGTACATATAACAGGTTAGATCCAAACTAGTGAAAGCAGAGCTCTACTCACAAAATTGTGCAGCAACCTGCCCTCCAACCAGCTGCTCTGAAGTACTGAGGCATTCCCAGGCAGAGCTCAGTGAATGATGTGGAAATACAAGCATTGGAGCCAGCCAATAATAATTCTGTGTGCTATGCAAAATGATGTATTAGGTCCCTCTATGACTTAAGAAGAAGAGTTGCTTTTTATACCTTGCTTTTCACTGCCCCGAAGGAGTCTCAAAGTGGTGTACAATTGCCTTTCCATCCTCTCCCCACAACAGACATCATGTGAGGTAGGTGGCATCGAGAGAGCTCTGACAGAACTGCACTGTGAGAACAGCTCCAACTGGACTGTGACTAGCCCAAGGCTACCCAATTAGCTGCACGTGGAGGAATGGGAAATCAAATCCAGCGACTAGAGGTCATTGCTCTTAACCACTATACCAAGCTGTTCAGCTCTTACCTCTTTCTTCTCCTTCTTCTCCCCTTCCTGTCCATCCTCTCCCTTGGAGCTTCCCTTCTTTTCCACCCAGAGCTCTGACTTCTCCACCATCATGCGCAATTTGTCAAGCTCTGATTTGATCACTTTATAGTTCTCGACATCCTGAGCAGAGATAAGCAGCTGGACCTGGATTAAGATTCCATAAAGAACATCAGCCTAATGTGTTTGGGTGCGGGCTTGCCAAAAAAAAAAGTCCTAGGAAAGTCTAAGTCCATTAAAATGGAATAGAAGACTCTTATCTTCTACAAATTATCCTTATCATAAAAGCCATGAAGACCAAAATCCAGAGCTGCATGCATGCAAGGTGGTGCTGCATGCAGAACAGGAAAAATCTTGAGGAGAGATACTGAAGTTGCTTAGGGACATGCATGATTATGTACTTGTGCACACATGTCAGGACACATGAAGACCCAGTCTTTTTGCAGTGCAGGTGTAGAACCAATAGAACAGTTGTTCAGTGCATGTAAGGCCTATTATTGGACGGAGATGATGTTAGTATATTGGCAATGAAATCCAAAAGTTCCAAAATGCCCTAATGATGACCCTGTCACTCGCTCTTTTACCTTTGACTGAGAGACGTATCCTTTATTCCTGTGTCTATCTCTACTTCCTCTGACAGCAAATTCCACATTTTAATCCATTAGTAGGCGATGGGATGGGCATTATTGATCTGTAGTTCACAGCTCTGAGAATTACCTGCTTAAAGGTGTGCAAGACTTCCTGCCTTTGGCTGAAATGTTTGAAGAGGAGTTGCAGGGAGCCGGACACAAGTGGGGGATAGTCATGCATTGTCAAGTGGATCAGCACACGAAGAAACATCCGCCCTCCTTCATCATCCACTTCTAACATGCTGCTTGTTTTCCTTTGGTCAAATCGAAATTGAAAATAAAATCAGAACCAACCCTAACCTCAAGGTCTTCAGAATACTGAGACTGAAATAAGGCTGAATTCCCTTCATCTGATTTTATTACTAAAAAGCAGGTGGCTTCTTGGTAACTTTTTAAAAATAATATCTCCTGGTTTGTCCTTGTCTTGACTTCAACCAAATTTGTACTTTGTGGAAAAGAAGATTGAGGTGTCTAATGGAAGCGCTACAAGAGACTTACCCAATCCCAAACATGGCTTCAGCCTGCTCACCAATACGGTCCAGGTTCATTGCTGCAGCTGAAAGAAAAGGGAAAACATGAGACAGGAAGCAAACCAACTAAGATGCCAAGTGTACAGAATTTCTAGGATCCACTTAATTGCAAGCATGAGACAGGATGGAATGTGACACCACAGTCACATGACAGGAAATATACTGCCTTTGCTAAAAAAAAACAAACCCCTTCTACCATTGAATGATCTATCACCATTCTGCTGCTCTTCTAAATGCATGTCCAAAGGGCCACAGCTGGTGTACCCATGTTTTCCCTTCCAAAAATAGTAAAAATCAAAATAAAACACATGGGATCTATAAAGGCTGGTGGCCCAGAAAGTGGTTCTCTGCAACCTGTCTATGCATCTGGACTTATAGGATGGATCACTGTTCTAGAGCACCCTGCATCCCCACCTTTTCTTTCTAAGCACTATATCAGGCTGCTTTTGTACATACTGTCCACAAATACAACAAGGTGGTTAAAGCCATACATAGAAGAGGATGGAATGATCTGGCAGAACTCGCTGGAGATGAAGAGAAGCAACAATCCTAAATAAAATTCTTCTTTTTTTAAGGATGAAAATCAGAATCCTGACCCTCCATAGCATCCACCCATCTATCCACCTTTCTTAGAATAGGCAGTTCCTAATTCTCCATTCTACAATAGCACTTCCAAGAAACAAACCCTGGGTGGGGCTATGCAGAATGGGCCATACTTCATACTTTGGCTGTGGTTATTAGAAACAGATTTCCCTCTCTCACTGCCCCACAGACTCCATTTGGTCTTCTGCCATAGGAAAAAGGCAGCTTATTCCCATGGGAAAACTAAAGCACTGTTTTGGAGCTACTTCTAAAATGAAAGTAAAATGTGCCCTGAGAGTAAGTGATCTGGCCACTGCTGAAAGGAATCCCGCAAAGTGTGCACGGCTGTACTGCATCCCGCCCTTGAAGACTGATCAGCAAACAAAGCCACCTTCCAACACTCACCATCCAACGTAACAATGGGCATCTTGCTACACAGAAATAATAGACAAGATGGCTATTAGCCAACAGATAACCTGTGCTGTCATGCATCTTGTGGACTATTCTGTGATGCTCTTAAGAAGATTTGTACTATTCTCTTGATCATTTGGGGTTCTGATTATTGGGTATAGATGTACAGTAAAATTCCATTCACCATGTAGAAGATAGGTTAAAGATGACCTGTTAATCATATAGCTACCTACACATCATGGTAAATTACTCATTGGAAAATAGTAACCAGTATACATCCACTACTGCACTGCCATCTTTTCTTCACCTTCTCCTTCTTCCACTAATAGATGAAGTTCTCTACCACATGTGTGAGAGATACAGAGATACATCATGAAGCAACTGGTGGTACTGGCAGTTCTGATACACCACACAAGATAGACTTTCATTTAGAAATTTAGTGTATCTATTTTTAGAGAAGTTATTGACTATTAAGTCAAAACAGAATCAAAAGGAATTCCACAGCTCACTTGAAAGAGGGAGAAAATAAAGCAGGAAGCAAAAATTTACTTGTGGAGTCAAAGGCTGGAGCTGTTCCATCAGCCCCACTGTCTTGCATGGGGTAGACTTCCACAAACTCTTTCTTGAAGACAGAGAGCAAATAGGAAATTCTGTAATCCAGCCGTACATTCAAGATGAACTAGGAAGAGAAAAGAGAATAGAATCAGTTGGTCTTTCTGTTTTTTGTGCTTTCTAGTATTTTATTGTATCTTCCCATTACATTCAAGTTCCAAGCCCATGTCAATAAAAGGATCATCAGAAGCAGCTATTATTCACAGGATGACACAGTGCCAAATTCACATTATGGGTGTCTAGAATGATGGCCTTCCCTTACCTGTAGAATCTCCAATATTTTCAGCTTAGTTTCCATCACCACAATGTTTTCATTTTCTATGCTTCTTCCTCTGTCTACTGGCTCAGGAACCACAACAGTATTCATAGTTGAGGGACCAAAGATAGACTGCTTCCTGCTTAGCACCATAGTTGACATCATCTGACCAACACCATGGATAGACCTCCGGACATTCTTTCCTGGAAGTGCAAGCAAATTCAGTCAAAGCAGAAGCTGGTTTGAAATGGCTTTATTTTTGCAGTGCTTCTCAGTTCTCTCCTTTAATTACATTGTCCCTATTCATTTTTATAAGATTATAGGGTGTCTCCCAAATTATATACTGGATGTAGAAGGCAAAACTGATGTTAGTGCAGGATTACTACAAGCTAGCACCAATTTGTCAATAATACATCACACAGACCAATTTTTCTATTTAATTATGTGTTTATTAAACAAAAGGAAAATTCTGAGTGCAATATTTATTTTGTCTATTTATTTAAAACATTTCTATGCCAACTTTCTACTCAAATAGTGTCCCATGGTGGAAAACATCAAAACATGACAATATTTCAATATTAATACATAAAGGTCATTAAAACATCAATGTATATATAAAAGGTGTATGTTTAAACAATTCAATAAAATCATAAACATGCAACACACATAACATGACCAGGGAGAAGGACCGATAAAGTTACTGGAGTACCCCCCCCCCAAAAAAAAAGTCTCCACCCACTGGCAGAAGGCAATGATAGAGGGAGACTGGCAAATTTCCCTGGTGAGGGTGTTCCAACATTTTGGTTCCACAATCAAGACCATCCTCTCTTGAGTTACCACCGGTCTTGCCTCAGCTGGCAGGGGAACCTGAAGCAGGGCCTCTAAAGATGACTGGAGTGGCCAGGCAGGTTTCAGGTAGGAAGAAGACCCTTCAGGTATAATGGACCCAAGCCATGTCAGGGAAGTTGCTAGTAGGAACATCCTGTACCAGGCAGGGATTGTTGTTCCTTACAACTCTGTGATTCTAATGTTTATTATATATATAAATGTAATTATGAACCAAAAACAAAATTTAGAAGCTGAAGTCTGATGGTCCAAAGTCACAGCCCTGGTCAATTAATATTCATTTAACTAAGTTTATCCTCTAGCTTTTTAGCCTTTAGGCAAGGAGAACCTATGACCATACTGTGTCATCTGACTCTATGTACAAGAAATCTAAATCAGACTAGGACATATCTTCGAGTGATTCATTAAATTAGTGACCCTAGTATTCAGCTCAGTAAGACCTAAACTCCCTTAAGGCTCCCTGAACTTACCAGCCATGTCATCATTGTACACTGTCTGCATCAACAGCTGAGGGTTCTGCACACAGTCTATGATGCCCAGAAGAGTCCGTGTCAGGCGCAGCAGTTCACTAAAGCTATAGAAGCCAAAGTAGATAAGGTTGTGGGCAAGACTGACAACCTGGGAAAAGAGACAACATTGGGTAGGTGAAGTTGGAAGCACCCCATAGAACATTTTTCCACAGTATAAATCAGTACAGGCTGCATTAAAAGCTGCAATTCAGAGCTGCAATTGACACTAATCTGGCCAGATAATGTCAGAAAACTTATTTTGGGTTTCAGTGTTAACGCTCCAACCTTGAACCACTTGCCTTAGGAATATTGGTCAGGGAACCAGTCCATGCACAACAACCAAGTTCTGCCCAAATAAGGAAACTGCAGGGTAAACAGTCAGACCAGCAAAGTAGTGTCTAGCACAGCAATGAGCCAAAAGTGGTTGCATGATGATGCCGGCGTCAGGCTTGACTTCTGGTATCAGTAGCAAGAGCACTCAGA
Organism: Paroedura picta; assembly: GCF_049243985.1. Lineage (NCBI taxonomy): Eukaryota > Metazoa > Chordata > Lepidosauria > Squamata > Gekkonidae > Paroedura > Paroedura picta. The sequence goes on along the minus strand of NC_135372.1, from coordinate 94,990,642 downwards.
TTGCAATCATTCTCTGGCACACACTCGCTTACCTCTTCTTCTCTGCTTTGCAATCCTCCAAGGAGTTCATTCTTCACTTGCTAAAAGCAAAATCAGGCTGTAGCCTCTGTGAGCATTTTACTGAAAGTGTGTGGTAATCGGACACATGTGTAATAAAACAAAAATCTGGAAAATGTTGTTTGGATGATAGGTCTATGCTAAAAACTCTTCCAAGCTGAGGAGGAATAGATTTCTATTTTTCAAAGAGGAAAACACTGTTTCAGTATTGATTGGCTCAGTGTTGACTGGCTGATGCTTGTGGTCTCACTTCCTGTCTCAATGTTGATTGGCTGATGCTTGTGATCTCACTTCCTGTCTCAGTGTTAACTGGCTGAGGCATATGGTCTCACTTCCTGTCACAGTGTTGATTGCCTGAGGCTTGTGATCTCATTTCCTGTCTCAGTGTTGATTGCTTGAATTGTTTTAACAATTCATGTATGTTTTTTTCAGTATGGCACAAATTATTGTGTGGAATTAAACAGTAATAGAGATTGACTGGAAAGAATGAGAAACAAAACAAACACATTTTGCTACACAATGGGAAATGCCACAAGAACTCAATGCAGATATGTGATGTATTGGAAGGAGCATAGGACAGGGAGCAGTCAAAACATCTGGAACAGCAGCAGGTCTGAACACATGAAGTATCAAGCCAGACCACTGCTCTATCTTGCTCATAACTGTCTACTTTTAACTTTCAGATCTTTTTCATGCAAAGCATGCATTGTGTGAGAGAGGCTTACCTAAAGCTACCAGAAATAAAATTCGTACCAGGGCCTCCTGGGTTGCTCATTCTGTTAGCCACAATGCAACACCAAGCTATTCTACTTTCAAGGATGCAATGTCTATATTCAATGACCTTATCTCATAGGTGGATGAAGTTTCCCAAGCTGTAGCAAAGGTAGATTCCTCACCTCAAAAGTGAGCTTGTTCTTCTCCTCATTGGCAAAGGGCACTGCCTCACTGACCACATTGTTAAGATAGTCCTCCACAAATTCCATGGTGCTGGCAAATTTGTTCTTCTTGTCATCCCGTGAACTATTCAGGTTGGAGTCATAGCTGCAAAGAAAAGACAAAGCACATACCATCCCTAAGCTTTCATGAATACACTGAATTATGCCAATCACTTTTATGTCAAAAACAAACACACAAGGTTGTTATACCTGATCACCCACCCCATTGTCTGGTACCAGTGAACAAGGTGGAATATATAGTTGCTATGTTATCCTGCCATTTCCTTCCATTCCCAATATTCTTTATGGGCCTTACTCTTTGATTGTGATGGCTGTAGGAATCTCAGTCCACAGGCGTGCAAACTTCACAGGCATAACTTTCTCCTGAGGATCCCTGTCTACATGTACATGTAGCATCAGATGGCAGAAGGAAGCCCTGAGGTCAAAAGGCAACATTTCATCTGCCATGCAGAGGAAAATTAACTCCACTCCCAGTTGCTTGGAGATTTCTTTGATGGCCAGATATTGCCGGTCCATGCACATGCGAGCAAACAGCTTCAGCTGGTATCTGTGAAGAGAGAACGAAGAAGAAAGCGTTGTAGGAGAGTCAACAAATTAAAAGAGGATAAACAAAATATGAACAAAAACAGAAGGAAAGGGGGCAGGGGAAATTCAGCACTAAAAGGACAAGGTTACTTCAAAGCAGTTCCTTGCCTTTTCAGGACCACACAAGCAGTGCCATCCTAAGCAGAGTTATACCTTCCTAAGCACACTGACTTTAATGGACTTAGACGTGTATAACTGTGTTTCTGATGGTACTGATGGGCTGCTAAATGGAATATTGGTTGTTCAATATTCCAGGTAGCATCAACACAGCTGGACAACAGGAGACAAAATAAGAACTGTTGTGATCCAGTGGCAGGAGATACAAAATCAAGATCTTTCAAGGCATCGCCATAGCTTCCATAGGATAAATGGAATAAGTAGTACTGTAGCATTTTCAGGGTTGCAAACATATATGGGAGCAGTGGAGAAAGAAGCACTATTAGGTCAACTGTTTGACTTTTCCTGCATATTGATCTTGCTTAAGAAGGCTTTCTATGCAGACAGAAGAGGGACTTACACAATAGTCTTGTGCCTCCTTTCAATGAGGTATGTAGCTAACACTTCCTAAAACAGTTCTCCAGTTAGATAGGTGGCACTGAATGTGTGTCATAATGGCCCATTATGCACGGCCGCCAAAACGGCGATTTCAGGTCACATGGAAAACGCAGAGGGGGAAGACACGAAGCACACCGGTTATGCACGGGACAGGGCGCGATGGCGGCAAAACCCAGAGTAACCGATTATGCACACGGCGATCCCAGCACCGCTTCTGGTTGCACCCCGGTCACCTGGAAGCTGCACTTTCTTCCACATTTCGCTAACGCAGCTTTTTCGACGGCATGCACCGAAGCTGTGGCCAGTTGCAGCCGGCACCGTGCGTTGTGATTTTAGTCGCCACCATTCCACCCTGAATGTGCGTCATTCCCCCCGTGCATAATGGGTCTTAGTGTCAAATGGTCATTTAGACTCAGAACAGGATAAATTTTAGGTTGAGAAAATGGAACTCCTTCTTATCCCATGCCACAGCCCTGATTTGAATTGTGCCCTAGCATGCTTGGGAACTTAGTTTCCTACAGCTTACATCTGACTGTGATACAATGAAAGCTGCTTACTAATGAAGGTCCAAAGTCGATGAGAATAACTAGTTAAGAATACTTGTAAAGGACTGAATCTACTCTGGAGTTCAATGCACCCTTTTGTCATCACCTTCCCCAAAGGTGCAGAGACAGATGCATCCTGCCTCCTCATTACCTGTAGTAACTCAAAACATTCTCATCGTGGGCATTGCCTGCTCGTGCTTCCTGGGCCAGTTGCCGGATGCTCTTCTCATGGTGTTCATTATTCCTGTCACTCCAAGTCAGCCACACCTCCTCCTCAGAAAACTCAATACTCAAGTACTCATGAGTTTGGGACATCTCCTTCACAGGCCTCAACCTGGAAATCAAAGGGGAAGGACTGAACCAAAAAGAATGCTTTGCTCCACTCTAACAGAAAGGAAGGATTGGGGGGGGGGGGGCGTCATTTAAACCTCACCAGTGCCAAGCTAGCAAAGGATTCCCTCTCAATTTAGACTATTTATGATAGTCCAACTTGCATTTCAGGCACAGAAAGGGCCCGCCTAATAGGCAGTTACCTAATTATTGAGGAGGGTAGTTGCAGTAGTCTGTTGCAGCAGTAATAAACAGGAGTCTTGTAGCCCCTTAAAGATAGCCTAGTAAATTTACAGTGCAGTTCTAAACAAAGCTACTCTTTTCTAAGTCCATTGACTTCATCCCCATTTCTGAGAAGGATTCCAGGTGGGGACCCATGTTAGGCTGTTGTCGCAAAATAAGACAAGAGCACGTTAAACAACATTTATTTCAGCATAAGTGATTTCCCAATCACTCTCTCTGGATAAGTTCTAGAGTGCCAGGGATCGTTTTGTTCTATGCATGAAACGTACATCCATTAAGGCAATCCCTCAAAAAGATCGAAGAGCTGCAAGCACCCAAAAGGCAGGAGGGATGTTACAGAAAGCAGCAGCTCAACTCTTTTTGACTCCATCTCTTTATAAACCAGCTTCTCTTTATAACTGCATCTCTTCACATTTGTTCATGCATCTGATTAAGTGACTAACCAAAGTTTATGCTAGAACAAATTTTGTTGGTCTTGAAGGAGCCACTGGACTGCAGCTCTATTTATTACCAAGAATGGTATTTGGAAGCCAACCATTTCAGATTTGTGGCTGGAACACATCCATGGCAGGTGAATGTACAGCAAGTTCAGCTAAGCAACCCTTCCCTCAGAGGACGTTTTAGCAAACCTATTTCACAATGTCTTCACTGCTCTGAGGAATGAGTGTTAAAAAATCTACATGTCCCATCTCCACCTCTTTCCCAATCACTCTCTCTGGAAATTACTTCTTAGCAGAGAGGGTGATAATTCTTAACAGAAGAGGAAAGTGGATTCAAAATACAAAGGGCTCTTGGGATACTCACTCTGTTTGGATCAGGATGTCAGTGTTCTTGGGGTCTAATACACACTTGCAGATCAGCTCCTGAGTGACTGGAATGGCGACATGATTTGAGACACACAAGTCCGATAAATAGTCTAGAAACCTGTGGTACAAGAGATTCTGGTATTATCCTCCAGCCAAAGTACTGGGGACAGGGCCCTTCTGCCCAGTTAATCGTGGAGTTTCCAGAGCTACCCTCAGCTAAGCAAAACAGTCATTCTCATGACATTTTGCATAGCAATCAAACATTATAATTCCCAATCAAAACCTTTCTGAATAAGTGTTCTGGAAAAAGTCCACCTCAAACAGGAATTTTCTGTGGGGGAAAGGGGAAATTACCATGGAGCACTAAGTCACGTTGAAAAGTTTTAGTTATTTCTTTATGTTACTGGTAGCTTTTTGTCTAAGAACTAAATGTGAATGTCATTTCAGATGGATATGCTCTCTATATAGGGCAATTCCTACTAGGCAAATGGAGCCCAGTCTGCTGATCCCACTCCCAAACATTGAATATTCACCCCATCACTGATTTTGCTTACTAGTGCCTTGTGTAGCTGCTGCCTCTTAACTCACCATGATCAGCACCTTCACCTATGTAAATACCACGTTTATTTTTCAACAAGCTCCAGCCAGGCTAGCTCTACTGTATTGAAGGCAGTTTTAGGTACTTTTTACTGACATAAAGACTAGTATGTGCAATTTGTTTCGGGTAGTTCAAAAAGTACCCACATCAGTGTTGATTTTGACACTTTTGGGGCAAATGTGGTCCAAATTGCACTTCCCCTTAAATTAAATCACTGAACCACAATTTGGGCATGATTTGCCCATGTGGAGAGTGGGAAGACTACAGTTTAAAGGGACCAAGATTTTTCCTTTTCCATCTATTCTGTGGTCTGGAGGTGGGGGGTTGCAGTAGTGCTATCAAATTTGCAGGATAGCTACAGGAGCCTCTCCTCAAAAGAACGCCCAAGTTTTTAAAAGATTGGACCAGGAGGTTCAATTCTACAAACATCCAAAGAGGATGGCCCCATTCAACCTCCACTGCTTCCATGCTGAGGGGAAAAAGACTAAAACAAAGAATCGTTTTCTCCTCACCATTGGAAACAAAGGAAGTTGGATGGGGCACCCTCATTGGGTGCTCACAGAATTGGACCCCCTGGTCCAATATTTTTGAAACATGGGAGTTCTTTTGAAGAGAGGCTCCCACAGGTACATGGCAAATTTGGACCTCTACCTCAAACCCTTGTCCCCTACCTCAAGACCACAGAATAGACAGAAAGGGAAAGGCACCAAATCACTTTGAATTTCACCAAATCCAAACCAGGGAAAGGTGCTTTGGATCTGAAATGTTTTTGTTTTTTTTTGCACATGCCTAATAATGACTAGCTTGCAATGTTTCACAATCATTTAAGAAACAAAAGGAAGCGTACATGCAGCTCCCCAGAGCGGCATACTGCATTCTCCCAGGACCATTTCAGGTTGGAAAAGGGATGGAAGGACTGAAGCCCCTTTTTCTTCCATGCCATGGAAGGAATCCAATCCAGGGCCTCAACATGTTCCCTCATATTTGATCCGTGGGTGTCTGAATCAAAGCCTGGTCAGGAGAACCCAGACAATAACTGTTAGAAATTGTAACACGTAGCATGGCCATGGATGAATTCCTTTACACTCACCTGGGCTCTCGATTCTTGCGCACCAGGCTCACAAAGGTCTCCACCTCTGTCTTGGTGATGTGCTTCTCCAGCAGCTTGCGGTTGTTGTGCAAAAGGGCAGTGATGGTATCCTCAGCCAAAATGTCATAGCCAATCTGGGACTGCATCATGCCAAACTGCTTGGCAATGTGTTCCTGTCAGAGAAGAGGCCGCGAGCAGATAAATACATCATTTAAGGCAATTTGCCTAAATGAACAATAACTTAATTTTTAGAGCTCCCAATTTAGACACAAAATAAAGGTCTTCCAAAAATATTATTGCTCAAATGGATGTTCCCTTTACAGAGGAAATGGATGTCTGGAGAGCTAGTGAAAGTTATTTGCTTTGTTTCCCACATGGATCATCTTTTCTTCATGCCTACTGCCCCAGACAAACAGCTATAAATCTAATCTCTCCCAGCAGTTTACGACTTACTGCCAGCCAAACCCTTAAACCCCGAAGTAAAGGCTCACTTGGTTCTTCCGATAGTCCTCCTGGGAGTGTCGCAGTACCCTGTAGCAGAGTCGGAACATGTATTGGTAGGGAGCATTCTTCTGATCAGACAGCTCCTCCAGTCGTACTAATGGACCTTCCCCACCTTTGTCCTTGAAAGGAGCCTTCAGAATGCCAAAGATCTACAAGGTACAGAAGGAAATGTAACACTAGTCAGACTGAAAAGTGCCTTTCACAGGTCTCTTTTCCACGATCAGACTTGTGATCTTAAGAAGTTTCATGGGCTCTCTGTATGTTTATAGGAATAAATTCATCTAAGTTCATCAGCTGACTATATGATATCAATGACTGCAGTCTAGACTGGGTGGGAGCAACAAGCCTTAGCAGGTCAGATCTAAATGGCTTAACATCCAAACCATTGTTGTAACTCTGTAGGTAGAGATGCAGCAGGTTCAAAAATGCAAACAAACTGAAGAAAAATTTCAAGAATGCTTGCAGAAAACCTGGTCAGTTTGCATTCGCATATATCTCAGCTCTCAGAAAATATCTCTTTATTTTACATTAAGCCTTCCCTAGACAGCCCAATGGTTGCTCTTCATTTGTGCCCGACACCACCATTCTAGCTTTTGGCCATGACCATCTACCTAGGAGAGGAATGGGAAGGCGACTGTAAGCTGCTTTGAGCCTCCTTCAGGTAGGGGAAAGCGGCATATAAGAACCAACTCTTCTTCTTCTTCTACATAGCTCAGCCAATACAACACAACACAAAGAACTTCCCTTGCAAGTCCAATGACTAGGTAGGAACACAAAGTCAGAGAAAGCAATGATCATTCCATTAGGATCATCATTCAGGTTTAGAAAGGGAGGAATTCTAGCCTGTGAGCTTGAGGGGAATACGGCCAGGGTGGAATTCAGAATAGGCCCATCCTGGTGGTGGAAACTGCTGTAAAGTTACAGCCAACTTATGGCAACCCCATAAGGTTTTCAAAGTGAGAGATGTTCAGAGATGGTTTGTTATTGCCTGCATCAGTGTAGTATCACTGGAATTCCTTGGTACTTTCCCATCCAAATACCAACCAGGGCCAATTCTGCTAAACCGCTTAGATCTGATGAGATTGGGCTAGTCTGGGCCTATTCTACCTGATTGTGATTCCTCCTGGATCTCATTTAAATCTCTACTTGCATTAGGTTAACACAAAACAATAGGAATTTTTAGAAAAGTAAATTTCAATTTACTTTATACTAATCAAAACTTAAGAATAGAGACTATAATGGTTAGTTGTGTGCATATCTCTAGTTCTTGCTTTTTGTTTATTGCTGACTGGACTAGTCTAAAATATAGTAAAGTGGGAAAAGTGGTCTCATATCATCTGTGAGGGCCTAGCTTCTCCTTGAGTTAGAGTTCCACCCCTCAATGAAGTAGGGTCTTGTAGAAAAACTCCAGGCTCAGTGGCTAGAACAGGGAAGAAGTGAACTTTGTGACTCAGAGCATTGTGCTTAATAGAGAAGTAGCAAAACATTTTAACTGTTTTAGCATTATTTCAATTGATATTGATCTGTATTTTACCAGCTGATGTCACCTGCCCTGAGCCTCACAAGAAGGATGGGTTATAAAAAATAAAGTTGATGATGATGATGATGATTATTATTATTATTAATTATATTTAACAAGGAGCCTTGAACTCATGTAAGCAACTCAACCCATGTCTGCAATAGCACTGGCATATATACATTTCTTTTATGGATAACTATAAAAAGTATTTTGACAACTCAGGAAAAGTGCTATTATTGATGGTAGTAACAGTAGTTCAAGTTTGTGATCTGAAAATGCTTGCTTCTATCTATCTATCTATCTATCTATCTATCTATCTATCTATCTATCTATCTATCTATCTATCTATCATCTATCTATCTATCTATCTATCTATCCATCTATCCATCTATCCATCCAGAAAATGTTGTATAAAGCTCCCTACCTGCATATCATTCTTTGTACTCACTCTTTCAACCCATTCTATAACCCACTTCATGAAACCGTAATCCAGGTTTCGCAAAACTTGTTTTGATCCATTCTTTGTTGTTGTACTTTAGCCTTTAGATGTGTGAAACCTATTTTAAAAATCTGTTTGCCTTTAGAAGCCAAAGCCCCTAAGAAAGGAACCTAAATCTTGCAGTACAGAATTTACTTCTGGAACCTTCAGCACCACCCACTCCAGAAAGTAGTGACAAGAGAGCTATTCTTGAGAAATGATCTTCAGCTGCAAGGGAACATAGAGCTCTCAGGCTGAATGCTACCGTGCTGATCTCCAACCCTTCAGCCTCTTCTCCCAGTCACCTGTTTCAGGATGTTCTGCTCCCTCATGAGTTTCTGTCTTTCCCGGTTGGGCTTCGTAACAACAATATCCAAAACGTTCTGTCCATTGTTGGATACATCACTAACAAAGAACACCAAGTCCTCCAGGAGTTGGATCACAAACCTGCCAGACATGCCAGGGTTAGCATCATTGACAAATGAGCCCCACCCCATTTAATGCTATAGATTAATCCCCCAGTTTCTTAAAACAATACAGAACCAAAGCTTTCCACGCTATATAGCAAGAACTTCAAAATGTGTGTCCAAGATAAATTATGTAAATCCACACAGTATACTCATCCACCTCACAGACATAAAAGATTCCCACTCACGAGACAGTGGATGCTTTTTTACAAAAGGGGACTTTGTCCTGGCTTCTAGTTGGTTCTGCTTTCAAGGACATATTCTGACTGCCAGTCATTGATTAGATCTGTCAGTGGTTCCTATTCCACCATCAATCTCCACAGAGCATTCCACTCTCCACCACGGCAAAGCATTTGGTCCTTTTACCTTCGGTCATTCTGACTGAGGAACCCTTCATTCATCTTCTCAACCACACTGGCTAGCATGTAGCTGGCATCGTTGGCAAAGTCCAGGTCTCGTATTTCTGACACAGGCACAGAGACAATAGCAAAAGCCTCTTTGTCCTCCTTGGTGGGGCATGTGCCAAGCTGCAATTTAATAAAGATAAGTGTAAAGTTCTGCATCTGGGTCAGAAAAATGAAAAGCATGCCTACTGGATGGGGGATACGCTTCTAGGTAACACAGTGTGTGAACGAGACCTTGGGGTACTTGTGGATTGTAAACTAAACATGAGCAGGCAGTGTTATGCAGCGGTAAAAAAGGCAAATGCCATTTTGGGCTGTATCAACAGGGGCATCACATCAAAATCACAAGATGTCATAGTCCCATTGTATACGGCACTGGTCAGACCACACTTGGAGTACTGTGTGCAGTTCTGGAGGCCTCACTTCAAGAAGGATGTAGATAGAATTGAAAGGGTACAGAGGAGGGCGCCGAAGATGATCTGGGGCCAAGGGACCAAGCCCTATGAAGATAGGTTGAGGGACTTGGGAATGTTCAGCCTGGAGAAAAGAGGTTGAGAGGGGACATGATACCCCTCTTTAAGTATTTGAAAGGTTGTCACTTGGAGGAGGGCAGGATGCTGTTTCCGTTGGCTACAGAGGAGAGGACACGCGGTAATGGGTTTAAACTACAAGTACAACGATATAGGCTAGATATCAGGGGGGAAAAATTCATAGTCAGAGTAGTTCAGCAGTGGAATAGGCTGCCTAAGGAGGTGGTGAGCTCCCCTTCACTGGCAGTCTTCAAGCAAAGGTTGGATACACACTTTTCTTGGATGCTTTAGGATGCTTAGGGCTGATCCTGCGTAGAGCAGGGGGTTGGACTAGATGGCCTGTATGGCCCCTTCCAACTCTATGATTCTATGATTCTAAGCTGAGGGGAGAAAGAATCCATTCATCCAGTGCATGATTTGCTTTCTCCTTAACATACAACACAATTGAAATTGTTTTTGGCAAAAACCATTATACAAACAGTTTAAGAATGAAGTGGCATCTAAAACCAACTTGAAGACTTTATTAAAGCACAGATCATAAAAGTACAACAGTTCTCCTGACATGGTGCTGCCAAGGTGAGAGAGAGTACACCTGCCAAACGTCTTTCTAGATTCTATGAAAGGCACCCTGTCACCCTTCCTTCATGGGCCAATCCCTCTTTATAGCAGAAACACAAAAGAGGAACATACCATGAGGCGAATAGGCCGCTCTTCATCAACGTCAATGGGTACATTAGTGCTTTGGATCCAGGTGTTGGTGCAAAGGTGCCGCAGTCGGACATAGGAGTTCCTGAAATCACCACAAAATGGTTTATACATTCCTGTGGTGCCTTCTACAGGTATCAATTTCTAGATTGTAAACTTGAGACCTGCATCCTCTCCCCCTATGAGAAACATTCTGTTCAAAGGTATACCATTACCAAGCCTATATATGAAGTTTGTGGGATTGAAAGAAAACATTAAGATTAAGGCCTTGTAAATTCTACTGATACAAATATGACTCAAGCAGGTCAGGGCATAAATTTCATTGATTTCACTGGGATTATACATATAGGCGGCCTTTGACATCGTGGATCACGACCTTCTGATCCATTGCCTCGCTGGCACGGGGATACGCAGCACAGCCTTGCGCTGGATACGCTCCTTTCTCCAGAACCGGACCCAGAGGGTTGCGGTGGGGGAAGAGTTCTGGCGTCCCTACGGACTCCCTTGTGGGGTACCGCAGGGTGCAGTCCTCTCCCCCACGTTATTCAACATCTTTATGTGCCCTCTGGCCCAACTGGTACGGAGTTTTGGGCTGGGTTGCCACCAGTACGCTGATGACACCCAGCTCTATCTCCTCATGGACGGCCGCCCAGACTCCCCCCCGGAACCATTCGCCAGATGTTTGGAAGCAGTGACTGAATGGTTCGAGCAGAGTCGCCTGAAACTCAACCACTCCAAGACGGAGGTCCTGTGGCTGGGAGGCAGAGGGCAGGACCAGGCAGCGCGCTTACCCACCCTGGCAGGAGCGCAACTTACTATTGCGCCCCAGGCCAGGAATTTGGGGGTGACCATCGATACCTCCCTGACTATGGAGGCTCAGGTCAAGAGAGCAGCGGGTCAGGTGTTTTTCTAACTTCGCCAGGCCTGACCACTTGGCCACAGTGATCCATGCGACAGTCACCTCCAGAATAGATTTCTGTAACTCGCTCTATGCCGGCCTACCCTTGTCTCTGATCCAGAAACTCCAGCTAGTGCAAAACGCAGCTGCTCGGGTCCTCACTGGTACACCTTGGAGGGCCCATATCCAGCCTGTACTGAGGCAGCTGCATTGGTTGCCAATTGCTGCCCGGATCAGGTTCAAGGTTCTGGTTTTGACCTTTAAGGATATATGCGGGTTGGGACCCACATACCTGAGGGTCCGCCTACCGCCCTATATCCCCCGCAGGGCTTTACGCTCAGCGGGGGAGAATCTCCTGATCGTTCCTGGCCCTAGAGAAGCGCGCCTGGCCTCGACCAGGGCCAGGGCCTTTTCGGTCCTGGCCCCTACCTGGTGGAATGAGCTCCCGGGTGAGCTGCGGGCCCTGCAGGATTTACCAGCTTTCCGCAGGGCCTGCAAGACGGAGCTCTTCCGCCAGGTTTCTGGTTGAGGCCGGGGTCAGCGAATGAGTGCCAGCATTCCCCTCCCCCCCTGGACCTAGTAAGTTAGATCTCTTCCCCACCCTTCCTGCCGCTCTGATAGCAGGGGTGGGAATAATGAGAGCTTCCGCCATGTTGGGATTGTTTTTAAAGTCCTTTAATGGGTATTTTAATGGGGATAGGACTGTTATGACCCGCCACGAGCCTACGGGGAGTGGCAGGAAATAAATATAATAATAATAATAATAATAATAATAATAATAATAATAATAATAATAATAATAATAATAATAATAATAATATTCTCTGAATTTCACCAACTATCCATTGAAGTGACAGTCTTTTCATTGTGTGTGTATGTGCACAAGCATATACATACTGGGATCGGGGAAAGTGACTTTTGAAGTGCTGCTTCAGTCAACCTGCATCTTTTGTTCTACCTGCCTAATTCCATGTTAACCTAGAGTGTATTGAAGATGAACCATTCAATATATGAGGAAGCTTGGAAAATGAACAAAAGACAGTAGTCCTGTCATGCTAAGTCCTAGATTCTTGTCAGGATCTCATGGTATTTACTCAGATGCATATATTTTCTTCCCGTTCCACTTCTGCTCTATTTGGGTTGCTAGATTTACATGCAGAAATTGCTTATTTCCTGCTCAGATGCTGCAATTAAGCTCAGCAGGATCCGATACTGCAGCAGATGTGGGTATGACAGACAGAGGTATTACCGGGGGACAAAGGAGTCAGTCTTCTGCAGTGTGGTAGGATCCAGTTCAAAGAGAGAAGCTATGTCATTGCCATGGGGCACAGCTACCAGCCGGTACTTGATCTTCTCCCCTGTGTTCCTCCGACTGGAGCGACTGGTACCACCCTGCCATGTGGGAAGCAATTTTTCAGTCTTGTGTTAGAAGGCTCACCATATTTCATACACCATATCATAACAGATATACTCTGGGAACTTAAGGAATGTTCAAGACATGGTTCCCAACTTCTTGTTCAGCAAGCACCAGCTAAGCACTTGAACTGGGAATGAGCAATGACAACTGCAATCCAAAACTTCACCAATGTATTAATGTCTGGCAAACTCTTTTTTTTAATGGTTCTATTTTGTAGTGGTGAAAATGTGCACTGGCTCTTACCCTGATAAAACCTGCATCAAAACATGAATCCTGAATTTTGGTGATTTTATTGGCTGTAACGATACCTATGCTGCCTTCTGCAGGTTTCAGTCATGCCATTCTGTTGCCCCGTCCCTGAAGCTCTAAGCACTGATAGAGGCTCTTTGAGCTACACTTCCCAATCCTAGCCTCACTTAACATTTTTCTGTACAAAGCCATAGGGACCCAGCACCACAATGTTTTTAATTAATTAATTAATTAATAGTACAATCTTCAGCAGAGCTACCCCAACTGAAAACAATGGACTTTTAAAGTTATAACTCTGTTCAGGATAGCACTGTAAGGTCGGTATTCCAGTGGGCTTAGGCATGCCTGACTTGGTATTGGATCGGGTGGTGAAAGGGTACCCAGAAAGCAGCAGGCCAAACCATCCCCAAGCAATTCAGATGAGCTGAAAGCTTACCGAATTCTTGGGCTCTCCTGTGTCACCTTTGTAACTAGGGTTTTCCTAAAAAGTTAAAGAAATACAGCATTTAAAAAAAGACACAAACCAACTGTTCTCAACCTTTTCTGTTTCCAAATATGGACATTACTTTTCTCATACTATTATTCTGTCTTTGATCTTGATCTCTAATAGGTGGTCCCCTTAGATGATTTCAGAGTCCTCAAACATCTTCGGTGCCAGTATGAGTTTTTTTTTTAAATGCTGGAATATTTGGGAAATATGTGAGAGTGATGGAAACAATTCTGTGCTCCAAGTTCTAATGATTGGAGACAAATTTTCCTGACTCAAATATAAAAGAAGGTGATGTGAAAGAGCTCAGTCTGAGACCCTGGAGAGCTGCTGCCAGTCTGAGTAGACAATACTGACCTTGGTGGACCAAGAGTCTGATTCAGTATAAGGCAGCTTCATGTGTTCATCTCTCAGCTATTGCCTGTGTGCAAAACTGATCATTCCCTTATTCTCCTTTCTGACTCAATTTATCTCTGCTTTAAATGGGGGGGGGGGGGGTATGAAGAACTAGTTGCACAATTCTTGGGGTCCTGGTGTATAACTGAAGCTCTCTAAGCCATATTACTAAATAGTCAAAGTGGTCATTTTAAAATCAGTAGAGTTACTCTTAAAGATCCTCACTCAGAGCCAAATTAAGTGTGACATTTTAAAGAAGAATTTAGTAACTTATGAGCCCTGATCAGGCTTGTGGTGCTGCATTGCCATCTTGTTCCCCACCTCTGCACCTTTTAAAGTGCCAAAACAGCTATTCTGGCATTTTAGAAGAAGTGAGGGATGAAACAAGATCACTTGTTGGCATCATGCCATGGGCCCTCAAATTTTACATGGTTAAATTATCCTTTGAAATGGCCTTGGCCACCATGGGCTTGTTAGAGATGGGATAGCCTGTCTCTTCTCTTGGGGCAATATCCCAGCACTCACCAGATGCAGCATATTCCACCTTCTTCCTTTAATGTAGCAGAGCCTGAAGTTTCTTCATAGTGGATGAGTATATAATACGTATACAGCACACATACTTACATTACAAAAGCTGAAGCTGAGTTTAATAATTATTTACATGTAGATTTCTTCAAATTAACTTTACCACAATAATAGTCATCACCACAGGAGAGATGCAGAGAGGAAGAAGATGATACTTAAACTGTAAACACACACACACAGGGGAGGGGCTGATTCCAGAGCAGAGCTTTCAGACCCCCTCCCTCATGGAATCTTAGAGACTCAAATTAGGCTCCAGAGATTTCCCTACAGGGTTGTCCCTGCAGTTCTTATCATGTCCAGTTTGGCTCTCATCCAGGAGGCACCTGTCGAAGCTCATAGTTGCTTCCATTGTTTTGCCTGTACCATTGAGCTATCCAAGCACACAAGGAAATTGGATTTGAGCAAGAGAACTTTGATGTGAACCTGCCAAGCTACATTTTTAAAGCTACCCAAACACTGACCATAATCCACTAGGAGTGAGACCAGATTTTGGCTCAAAGTAAGCAAATAAAAAAACCAAGCCCAAAGTCAGGGAAGGAAGAAGGCTATAAAGAGAGAGTTTGATGAAAGAGCTTGTAACAGAGTCTGCCATGGAGAGAAAGAGCTGGATTTTGGCAAGAAGTAACAATATTGTTTATAGCCTAAGTCCCAGGGCTTCCCATTTCTGCCTCCTATAAACAAGGAAGAGTAATGTGGGTCCTAATATTCTACCCAAAAGCCATTTCTACGAGTTCCGGCAAAGATACATCCCATCAAAAGTCTCCCCTGAGAGTATGTTCTAATGAATTTTGACTTAGCCAACCCCTAATACATACTAACTTTGTGATCTCATTATGAGGAGTTAAAACAAAGAGTAAGGAAGATTAAGGGCTTCTGTAAGAGGACCGACACCAAATAGCTGGTTCGTGTGAGCATTATGAAAAAAAGGCCATTTAATCTAGCGTTGCCAGCTCCAGGCTGGGAAAATGCTGCAGTTTTATGAGTATATGAACATATGAACACATGAAGCACATATGAACATGTGAACACATGAAGCTGCTTTATACTGAGTCAGACCAGTGGTCTATCAAGGTCAGTACTGTCTCCTCAGATTAGCAGCAGTTCTCCAGGATCTCAGACAGAGGTTTTTTACATCACCTATTTTTCTTTTCTTCACTGGAGATGTCAGGAATTGAACCTGGGACCTTCTGCACACAAATCAGATGTTGAGCCATGGCCCACCAGTGTGTGTGAAGCCTGGAAAGGTCAGAGTTTGGGGAGTGGAGAAGAGGAATCTCAGCAGTGCATAATGCAAAACACTCCACCCTCCTAAACAGCCATATTCTCAAGGGGATCTGATATTTGTAATCTGAAGATCAGTTGTAATTCTGGGAGATCTCCAGGCCCTACCTGAAAATTGTCAACCATAATTTCATAATTTCACCCCACCTGCCACAAACAAACAGAGCAGGAAAAATCCTGGAGTATTTTCACAAGACTTTGCTGAACATTATCCTCTTTCTGGATAAAAGGGGGGGAAATGAAAACGTATTCCTTTGAACGAGAGCTTAAATGGACTCCATGGAACGGTAGACGACAGGAAGGCCTGTAGGATCATTGTCCATGGGGTCGCGATGGGTCGGACACGACTTCACAACTAACAACATAACAACATTCCTTTGAATATAAAAAGTAAGGTATGGCCTGCTGAAGAATTAGGGTTGCCAGGCTCCAGGTGGAGCCTGGAAATAGTCTGGAATTACAACTAATCTCCAGACTACAGGGATCAGTTCCTCTGGAGTAAAAGGCAGCTTCAGAGGCTGGGTTATACCCCATTGATCCCTCCCCTCCCCTCCCCCAACCCCACCTTCCCAGCTCTACCCCCCTCCCCCAATCTCCAGGAATTTCCCAACCCAGAGTTGGACATCCTATGAATAACCTCTTGGAGAGTACTAATTGCATATGTTTAAATGGGAGCAAGGTCTAAAATGTATGAGTGAAATATTTCCCTGTGGAGGTCAATTAGATGCCTTTGGAAGGCCTACACACAGAGCATACAGTCCAAAGCCTTCCCACTGTTCCTCCCCCCCCCCTCAATAGTTACAGAAATGCACTGCCACTGAGCACTACTCTGAAGACTAAATGCAACATTCCTGTGACTGGAACATAGAAAACTATTATAATAACCAGTTTAATGAAATGGAAGAGAACAGCCAAAAAGAGAGAATTAAGATCTGTTCCCCAAGAAATCAAAGGGAAATTTAAAGCACAGTTAGGCATACTGAAACATCAACATGGAAACAGATTAATTGAACAGGCAAATAAACAAAAGAGATTGAGATTGGGATGGGCAGCCATGGAGGAACAAGAAAAGATTCTTAAGAATATATCACTGATGACCAACATCAAGATAATTCATGCTATGCTATTCCTCACTAAAGTGTATGGTTGTGAAAGCTGCACAATGAAGAATGCTGATAGGGAAAAAGTCAATTCATATGACATGTGGTGTTGGAGGGGGGTTGATCAATACCATGGGCCACCCAAAACAAGGATTCTAGATCAAATCATGCCTGAACTCTCCCTAGAAGCTATAAGGACTAAGTTGAGGTCACACTTTTGTCATACTATGACCATTTATGTACTGGAGGTTTCATGCTGGGCTGCAGGCTGGAGTTTTAGTCGTGGCAGGTTGCCCCACCTCTTCCTGCACCCACACTGGGGAGCATTTGGCCTGGTGCACCTCATCCGCCCCCAATCTGTGCTCCTGACAGGGGGGTGGGGCAGTGAAATTCCCAGTGTATAGACAGTCTATGAGGAAACAAGACTCACTTGAAAAGAGAATAATGCTACCTAAAGTTGAAGTCAGGAAGAGAAGAGAAAAACCTAATCAGTCAAGGAAGCTAAGGTATTTGGTTTGCAAGACCTGAACAAAGCTCTTAATAATAGTATGTTTTGGAGGCCATTAATTCATAGGGTTACCATAAATCAGAAGCAACCTTATGGCACATAATGTACAACACACAGTATTTTTCCCATTCAAAATCTCACAAACTGATGTTCAAAAATAATGAACAATAAGAAAAAAAATACCCCCCATGTAATAATGCCATTATGCCATGAATTAACTAAGTACACTTTAGAAACAGAAATTTAGGCCAGTGGAAGTGATGTCACATTGCTCTAGGTATTACTCTATGGTGTTACCATAGAATTTCCAGAAATTCCTGGAGTGACATGATGTCACTTCCAGGGCTTCCCTGGGTGTGACATCACACAATCATGTCAACAGCAGCACAGGAAATCATTGGCTGGCAAACTTTTACATTTAGCAAGAAGATCCTTTCAACTCCCTCTCTCAGAATTCTCTCATCCCAGAGGAAAGGACCTGTAGAAACTAGTTGATTAATTTTAGTTTGATAGCCAGAAAGAGATGTGAGGGACTATGAATATAATCAAATGGTTGATGGCTCTGAACATGGGAAAGCAAATTATAGCAACACTAGGGGCAAAGCCCGTTGTCTCCAAGAATACAACGGGCGCTAGAGCTTGGCAGTGGGAAGAGGAAGGGGAGGAGTTGTCCAGTCTGTAAGGGCATGGGGTTGAATGTTGAGGCCTACTGCACAGGGTTGTTGTGCAGATGAAACAGGAGACAAAAAAAAACAATTTCCTCTGCAGAATAACGCTGTGCACTGGCCTCAAACCTGCAGAGAGTTGCAAAGAAGAAAGACACATGGCTTGGCTGTGTCTAACCCCTGGCAGAGCAGTATTTTAAGTGAGAAGGGGCTTTTCTGTGGCCTCCCTGTCAGCCAACTGTTTGGCAGAAGGGGAAATTCCACCCCCCCTCAAAAGGAAGGCCCTCAGACTCCCTTGCGTTGCTCTTGGAAATGCCTCCCTCCCCTCAGTCCAGGCCTGTCAAAGGCTCCTTCGCAGCAGGCCTGAAGGGGGGGGGAGCACACTCACCAGCCTCCTGCCAGCTCTGTCAGGGTTCTGAGGCAATGTACAGTTGGACATGACAGTTAGGACAGCCTTGGGGCGAAAAGGGCTGGTGCAGCCTCTGTTCTCCTCCCCCTCGGCAGCCCTGCTGACCTCCTCTCCCTGCGGTGGTCAGGAGCAGACTGGCAGCCAGACTGGGCTGGGTGAATGGAATTTTGCTTCGCGTTCCTTCCCATTGACTGCTTGGCCCTGGATGAACACACGGAGGGCCCAATCAGGAGCCGCTTCGCAGCTCCTGATTGGGCCCTCTGAGTTTTTATCCTGGACAGGGCCCGCCCTAACTCCTCCCCAGGTGGCCTTACCCTTTTATTTAATACCGCAGGAGCGGTTAAAGATTAATTCATCTTCCATTCTAGAAAGTGAAAATAAAACTAGTATATGATTTTTGTTGGTTTCCAGTAACAGGAAGATAAGTCATGCTAGAAATGAAATAATCCCAAGTATATCCCATTTTGTAATTAAAAAAAAAACCTTAGGAAAAACAACTGGCACTTTTTATACTAAAATCACCCTTCACTTAAAGTCACTCTGTATTGTATTCTACTTATGCTTTTGTTTGCTTTGCAATGCAAAGAAGTAACAAAAGACAAGCTGTTAAACATTGAAACCAGCAGAATTTTAAGACTTTCTGTCCCTGAAGCCAGTGAGATTTTGCCCATGGTTTTCAAAGAAACACAGAGCACAAACCTACACAGAGCCACAACAGCTCCTCTCACCTCTGCTGCTAGATAGTTCCCAGTGGCAAGGTGTTTAAAGCGGTACAAGCCATTCCAGTGTCCTGCTCCACCGCGGCAGGGATCATGATGGACCACCTGAAAAGAGAAGTGTGAGTTGTAAGTCATATGCACATGCTGTATTTGTGTAAGTTCTAGCAAGAATATGGACATTTGACTGCATGGCTGACCATCCCATCAAAGTGTTATTCAGCACTGCAATTATTTGCTTTTAATCAAAATACAAACAGTCTGTGGATTTCATTGAGGGGGTATTGTGAGCCTTCCCTACTAAGTAACAGATCAGTTTCTGTCTTGATGAGTTTCTGATTGAACAGGAAGGCATTCTTTTTTTGTGTTCATTCCAGCCCATATAACAAACTTACATAGCCTTTCCTTTATACAGTTGCTGAGATAATGGGAAATGGTTTGTTATTGCTACTAAATTGGAGCAGGCCTTCACCTTTTAAAAATTAAATCCTGAGTTTTGAAGTCCCAAGCTTCAAACTACCTACCTACCTATTTGATTAGATTTTTATACCGCCTTCCCATATGGCTCAGGGCAGTTCACATAAAACATTGCAGGGGTAATACACAGAACAGTCTAAGCATATAACACAGTCATAAATAAACATATCAACAATAATCCAACAGTGGTTCTAAATTAACAGACTTCATCTACTTATTCTGTGGTGAGTGAAATGCTCTCCTTACCATGTTCAGTAGCATTTTCATACAGTCTTGGGTTATCTGTTCCAGGGCTGATCTTTAGCATTCAGAACAGACATTGGGGGTTCAACTATGATGCAAATTAAATCCCTTATGACAGTGGTCCCCAACCTGCGGTCCGCGGCCCGGTGCCGGGCCGCGAAGGCCAGGGCGCTGGGCCGCAGTTCCCTCTCCCCGCCCACCACCCCGCAGTAAAAAACTTCCCAGGCCGCAAGCTTGCGGCCCAGGAAGCTTCTTACTGCTGGAGGGGGGGAGAGGGAATCAGGGCCGTGCCGCGCATCGTGCATGCGCAACCCGGCTGCGCATGTGCGCACGCGCGGTCCGGCCGTGCTTGCGCGATGCGCGGGCGTGGCCACGCATGCGTGCTGCGCAGGCATGGCTGTCGCCCTGCCGATCCCCAGCCAAAAAAAGGTTGGGGACCACTGCCTTATGAGTTCTAATTTAAACCAAAGAGATTGCCTTTTCCATTACTGGTTAACTGCGGGAGTTACTGCAGGAATATTAGCACCAATATCTACCACGTAAACAACTAAAATTTTAAATTAGATCCAATGCATTCTAGTTAGACTTAATCCTGGCATGGGCTGAAACTGCTTTTGAGCATACTGAACCTGCGAACAGTTCCGGTACTCACCTCAACTTCCCAGAGAGCATTGGAGCTCGTGGCAGATGTGGCCGACTGTCGCAGTGTGGTCCGAAGAAAAACGTGCAGCTTGCCTTTGTATTCATCACAGGTGAGAAACTTCTCCTGTTCAGCATGGAAAAGCCTGACCACGTCCCCCTGTCAGGGTAATACAGATATTATGAGTTGCTGCCTTAATTAAAGTTTATAGGTTGAGACAGTGAAAGCAGAAAATCCTAGTCTTTTAAGTCTTGACATCGGCATCTCCAAACCAAAAGCACATTAGGGACAATATCAAACATGTGAACTATATATCACATGGTACCGCTGATTGCAAATAGTTGTGCTGAGTTTTGTTATGTGATGTTTATGTACAGTATATACTAAACTTCTTTGAAGGCCAGACAATAGTACAGTTAATGTACTACTGCAGAATTTGCTGAGAACCCTTAACCCTGGGATCTTCCAAAAAGAAGGAAACAATTTCCCCCATTCATCAGAGAATACTAAACAAAACTATTTTAAAAAAGGCCTTTTTCTGAGTCACACCACCAGCCCCTCCAGCTCAGAACAGTCTACTTCAACCAGCAGTAATTTTCCAAGGTATTAGTCAGAGGTTTCTCCTGGTCTTGCAATCAAAGATTGTTAAAAGAAGACAGGCCATGAGACACTGATTGTCAGACAATTAATTTTGTCCTTAAATGCTTTCCGCCTCTCAGTAAAAACATTTCGACATGTCACAGAGAAACTAAAAGTTGTTTGTGAAAATGCCCTGCTACATTACACAAAAGGAACAGTATAGTGTGACCCACATACACAGCTGGCCTCCACATCTGCTCAAACACAATAGACACATGTTCATTACCCCCTTAAGCACTTCTTCCATGTGATCCCGGAACTGCATGAACAGGTTGATCTTCCAGCTGGTGTTGCAATTGACAGAATTTACCTAGGCAACCAAAGACATGCTCTGCATCAGAAATTAAATCCCACAAGGAGAAACAAAAATCCAAAACATGTTAACTTGAATCATTATAATAGACTCCCCATCTTCAGAACCCTTTCCTTCCAGCCTGCTTGCAATACCTCTTTGCATCCAGGGTTGTCAGCAAGTTCAAAGTTGCTGGCGTGCAATGGCTGCCCAGCATTCACAGGATTCAGAATCACTTTGTCTCCAACAACTACCTGAGAAAAGATGAGACAAGGGCTAAGAATGCTGGCCTGTGCTCCAGAAGACTGCCAGACCCTTTCCCCAAATGAATAAGCAATGGCTTGAGGTCTGATGAACTACGAAGCTGACATTCCCTGGCAAGCCTTTCCTTACCAGTTTTTATTATTTTGTCCATTACAGATGTTTTTATGGGCAGATTTCAGCCTGATGACCATTTTATGGATATAACTAGTATCAAAGCCCAAAGGGGCAGCAGGCAGGAGGGAGCGAGAGGGTGGCCACAGTTCCCTTTGGCCCGCAAAGTGGGCTAAAGGGAGTGGAAAGCCACCACCCGCCAGTGGTGACAGGACTTTGCGGCCCACAGGGAGGCTGCAAACCCCCTCCCCCGGCAATTTTAGGCTGTTGATGGCTACTTATAAATGCCCAATAATTTTTATGCTTGAACTGTGCTTGTTTTTACTTTGAGAGCTACCTCTAGCAGAGGTCTGGAGAGGTGGCACACATATCAATAAAATTATACCTGCATTTTCCAAACTCAGAGAGTAGGCCTTTTCACATATGCATCTGTATTGGCCACAGCTGATCAGCTGGAGAATGGTGTGGTATAGTGGTGTTAGACTAGGACTGGGGAAACCCAAGTTTAAAACCTCATTTGTTCATGAAACTCACTGGATGAACTGAGCCAGGCATTATCCTTTGGATTAACATACCACATAAAGTTACTGGGAGAAAACATGAAGGATGAAAGAAACATGCATGTGTATCAAAGTTCCATGGAGGAAAGTTGGGTTATACTCACATTATCTCCATTGCTCCTCAGTTTCCAGAAAGGTTGGATGAAGAGCCAGGAGCCTTCATTGCCTGTAGCATCAAGTGTCACCCTCATGGCATTCTTCTCCAATAGGGCAGGGAGGCGCTTGTTCACAGTTAGGTATTTATTACTCTTCATGTGGAGAAGCTGGGAAACCAAATTTAGAGCAGACCAGTTCCTAACTAGAACACCACACAGTCTGCCCATGATCAACAACCTCAGAGAAGAGAACTCTCTATAATCTTAAACTGCATTTCATAATTATGGGGAACATTCTGTATATTAGCCTTGGCTTCATCCACTAACCAGTTTGTCTCTATCTACTGCCTCATCTCATCCTAAACTGAATCAAAATCACAAAGCAGACATAGAGATCTTTTGCACAACATGAAAGGACAGTTAACAAAAGCATTTGTAAGAAAGCAAATTCCCTCCCTAACCTTCCATTTTATTTGGCACTTGATACGTACACAACTAACCTGCAGCCATACTCACAAATATCAGTATCTGATGATCAACATAACACACCTCCCTAAATTCCTTCTATAAGACAAGGCCTAGCAAAAAAACTACTTTCAGACAGGCGAGACTTGGATGAAGAGAGCAAAGATCAAACTCTATACCTGTATGACACTTCCATACTTCACTACATCCCCATGCACCTTCTTGTTCTCTGTTTCATTCTGCTTCTGTTCCATCTGAGCCGCATGCTGTAGGGAAACAAATACATATCAGAATGATTTTCAGTCTGAAAATGAAAAGCTGCAAAAAGTAATTGACATCAGCATGAACCTGCGAACAGTTCCGGTACTCACAGAGTCAGAAGAGAGTCAGAGGTTGGACACTAATCTGCCTAGGGGATAAATGTATGTGAAAACAAGTTTGTATATGTGTTCCTACCTGAAGGAAGGGCCAAATGGGCAAATAGGTCCAATGTGCATAGTTCCATCCTGTACATACTCTATCCAAAAAAGTTAGAATCCTGTCCAGCGGGGAGTAGGAAGCTGGATGCAGTTCTCTCTTGCACCATCCACCAAAACGAACAACTGGCTGGTAGGATTTTAGCTTTTTAAGCAATCCCAAGCACTAGCTTGGATTATAGCCACTGTGAATTATTAGACTCTAATATTCTTAGATGGCCAACAGATTCAGAATGAGCAAAAAGAAATACTTGTTCGCTCAAGGAGAAATTAAAGTGTGGGATTTACTACCCATGGATGGCTACAAGCATGGGAGGCTTTAAAAGGAGGTATACATAGATGGAGAATAGGTCCATCAATATCAGCTCACCATGATGACTCTGCATCCAGAGTCAGTAAAATTCTGAATTCCAGTGTTAGGAGACGATATCAGAGAGGCCTTTTCTTCTATGCCCTGCCTGTTGATCCCCCAGGGCATCCGGTTGGCCACTCTGGGAGGCAAGATGCTGGACTATGTGGACTAATCCAAGGGAGCATTTGTTACATTCCTATGTCAGCATTCATGAAATATTTAGGAAGTATCTGGTTTTCATACTTTATTTACTTAAAATTCAGTTTATTTGAAACAGAAGCCCACAAATATGGTAGGTGCCCAGCTATTATTGGGATATGTCTTTCATTTTAATTGTGAAATGGTTCTTAAGCTTTGAAGATGAGCTCCAAAATATATGTGCTCTCAAAGTGAGATCTTAATTGAAGTTATATCAGCCTTTTATGCCAGTTTTAGCCTATCAATAAACTGGGGGTGACCATCTAGAGTTTTTTTAACTACATCCAGCTCCTGATGGTGAATCCCCAATGACTAATCCACAAGTAAGCAATGCACAGGCAGTGCGAACGGCAACAGTGGGTGTTTCAGCAAGCTCCTTTAAGACATGGTAATGGTGCTTCAGTCTACTACCTCCCACTCCCCCCTCAAAATCCCCCGTCAAGGGCCACAAACAAAAAGAAACTGAGCAATAAATATTCTATCTGCTCCAGATTGTTCATCAGTCTCTGTATGCGGACTGCAAATAATTTGGATTCTAGAGAAAAATCTCTTTTCTAAGAATCATGCCATCAAAACAAATCCTATTTTCTAGTTCACAAGTTTACAGAGGAATTCCACAGGCAGTAAATACTAAAGCCTCAGAAGACAACAGAAGGCAGGTATTATACTGGGGGTCCAATACTCTGTGCCTCATATGATCCTTGGCCTGATTGTTTATAATATTTTACCCCAAAAGCTACATATTATTGTATTCAAAGCAATATATATCAACTCCATAAAACTATGTAATCTGATTTTTCAGGAAAAAAAATCTGGATGCAGATTGCTTTTGATGTCATGTGATCCTGGATTATTCATCCATACTGGGGAACAGAGTATGGTGGTTCCGTATGGTGGTTCCGTATATTATTCATCCATACTGGGGAACAGAGTATGGTGGTTCTGCAGCGGTGGTTCCGTATCCTCGGATGCCACAGCAAAAAAATGTAAATCAAAATATTTTGAAAGCATTTCTTCAGTAGGGCTGCTTACCTTCAGGTGAGGGCCTGGAAATCTCTCCAAATTACAGCTGATCTCCAGACTACAGAGATTAATTCCTCTAGAAAATGGAAGTTGGGGAAGTGACTTATTTGTTTGTTTGTTTGTTTGTTTGGATTTTTATACCGCCCATTCTTTACAACTCTGGGCAGTTCTATAACATGATATCCCATCAATGTCCCTCCTCAAACCCTGCCCTCCACAGGTTACATCCCCAAGCTCCCAAGATCCAAATCAAGAAACCAAAAGCAGGGGAGGACCAATGGATCAATAGTATTGCACATGCAGATGGACCCCAATTCAATTCCTGGTATCTTCAGATAAATCATTCCTGGTAGCAGATGTTGAGGTGTTGAGGCAGATGTTGAGACTACCATTCCTGGTAGCAGATGTTAGAGAACTAACTGCTGCCAGTCTAAATAGATTATACTGAGCTAGATGGATCAATGCTCTGACTTAGTACACTGATGGGTCAAGTATTTTCATAATAAACATCCATAGTTGTATGTAACATGGCTCCAATTTTTTTACCATCTAAAAGTAATGTGGAGATCATGAAGAAAGGGGCTGTTTTAGCACACACCTCAGTAAATGGTTATGCAATGTTTCTTAAGTAGCATGTACTGGACTGTGTATTAGATCTTCCTTAATTTTAAACAATGTAAACAGCTTGATTCTTATTGAAGGCTTTTTGTTATGATCAAGGGCAAAACAAATAAACTTAACTTTTGCGGTTGAGTGTGTGCACGCACACACGCAGCAGTTAAGGGCAGTAAGTCTGCCTTCATTTCATGAGCATTTTGTCCCGCTTGGGTGTTTTCCTCATGGGAACAGGCTGTGTGTTTACCTGTACTTACAGCACAGCAGTCACAGGTCTTCCACGTGGTAGATTTCCCTGTCACAGTCCCCCAGAAGCAGTCATACTTCAGCCCCATTGGTTTTTCAGTGCGTTTGTTTTCTTAATCGGCAACTGAATACAGTTATAATGTTATTGTTAGGAAATGGTCTTGCAAGCCCTGTTCCTGTTTGCCTGGGAGCTTGCAAAGTTATGCTGCCGCCCCAGGGTCTCCACCCAAAGAGGCCCCCTTTCCCTCACTCCGGTTTACCAACTTCTCCCTGCATATTGTCCATTGCCACTTACTAATCTCGAAGAGTATCTTCTGCTAAAGGGATTACTAGTATTCTAGCACTATTTACTGAGTCACTGTTGAAAGACTCTGCTCATTTGCCACATCTGCCATTTCACTGGTACAGGGAAGATATATCACACTTTCACTGCATCGCACTTTAGGGAAGGTGAGCTTAACACCTGCCCCTCCCCTCCATGGCTCTTTGAAAAGCATTACTGAATCAGGTGTGGTGTGGGCACAGGGATCAGGCTTTGGGCATTCAAATTATCAGAAATTTAATAAACAAATTAAAAGCATAAACATGGCCTATACATCCATCAGGCTAAGCAAGGATAAAAGGAAACAAAGGAAGAATGCAGTTCTCTAAACCCTAACTCTATACATATCCTAAAAACTTTTGAATTAGGATAGGCTATTTGTTTATTATCTGTTGTATGGCAGACTTACACACAGGAAGCATATAATAATATAAAATATGTACCCAAGTTGATATGCAGGCCGACTAGGCAATCCAACTAAATACTAATATCTAAATTTTCAATCCACTCCATTGCAGCTGGGTGAGTTCAAAGAGTTCCATCTCATCTCCCTTGAAAGCACAACATCCACATTTCTGGGACAGATGGAAAATACTTTGGCACCACAATCACTTTTGGGTCCTAATATTTTGCCCCAACAGGTCTGCACAACTGCCAAAGCCTATTCATATTCTATTAGCCTATCTTCCACCCTTTATGTGGCAAGTCAAATCCTGTGGGCCTCTTGTTGGTGTTTATCAGGTTATGGATATTGGGTGGAACTGACTTCATCCATGTACACAACAATTCGTTCCCTAGAATCAAAATCTTGTGCTTATAGAATTTGTGCAGATCTTATTGCTGAATGTTGGGATCTTAGTCTGGATAGGTCCGCATCAGCCATATCTTTGTGGATGGGCAACTCTATATTTTCAATGATCTTTCTATATTCATGAAGATGAATATAGAGATGCAGGAGAGTGATGAGGCAAAATGTAGGAAGCCAAAAGGCTTTAATACATCCGCTGATGGTTCTCAATGTTGTATTGAGTTAGACATCAAGTTTGTGGACATAGGAACTACTGAGCTACACTGAAGCACAGTATTTCACAGTACTATATACCAACCCCAAAACTGAGCACCTAGGTGCTGTAGCAGGCAAACCCCAAGTTGTAACATATAACCTTTGGAGAGCATTGTTTCACAAATGTATTTTCACTGTTAATTCGTAAACCGGTATTTATAGCACAAGATCCTGTTCCAGGTAATGCCAGTGTACTTCTGTGTAAGTTGGGTGCCATTAAGGTAGACATTCAGTTCACAGTTTGCAAGATTATTATTGGAATAAGCTACTATTTACAGTAGAGGTCAGTCAAAAATTCAAGGTCCCTAGTTGGCATTTTCACAGTCCTTTCAATTGATTTGTGCTTTGCTGCAATTGGCTTAAGCAAATTTCCTGGATATTGTCTTGGGAACATCAGAGATGTACAGATTGAAAAGAACTGGAGCAAGGCCTGAGCCCTGGGTTATATCATTATTTGGTTTCTTCTGCTTGCTAATTAATTGACCCACAATTACTTGGAAAGTTCTATCACTCAGTATGTTATTTAATAGTCAAAATAATGTTCTGCAGGGGAAAACCTCTACAAATATGTACAGCAGACCCTCCCTCCAGGTTCTAGACCAGGGGTAGTCAAACTGAGGCCCTCCAGATGTCCATGGACTACAATTCCCATGAGCCCCTGCCATCATCCACTGGCAGGGGCTCATGGGAATTGTAGTCCGTGGACATCTGGAGGGCCGCAGTTTGACTACCCCTGGTCTAAACTGTCATAAGTGGAAGTCATGTTGACAAATACTGTTTTTGTCTTAAGACATTTCTGATGAAAGTTTTTAATCTTAGTCTTCACAACTATGATGCTTGCTCTATAGGGATATATTGGTTAATTCTGACATTGATTCCATTCATGATTACTCTTTCTCAAGGGGTTTAAAATAGAATCTCAAAAGGGAAATAGGGAAATAGGTCTGTAACTTTCTACCAATGTTTTGTTTTTCCAGGTGTCAGAATAACAACTATCTTTGCTTTCTTGAATTCCCAAGGGAGTCTTCATGTTCTCATGAGGCCAGTGAGAAACTTTGCAAACAATCTCTTAGAGAACATGCCGCTATTGATCAGGAACTCATTATATATGCAATCAAAGCCTGGTGCTTTTCCACTCTCAACTCATAGTCTTCAGTCTTCAAGGAAGGTGCAGTCAAAACGTGGAGCTCTTTTTTTATTCTGATTGTAAAATCTCAATCCTTTGGAAATCTGAGTACAGATACCAGTCAGGCAGCTACCTGGCTTGATGTTACTTCCAGATTTCCTCCAAGAACTGGTGGGCTTACATCTAGTTTTTCAGCTGGCTCCAGGCTTTCCTACTGGAATGCCTGAAATCCAAATTCACAGTTGTAGACTAAAAACTCTTAAAGCTGAAGCATTTCAAACCTTTAATTACCTAGTTTCTCAGAGTTTGGGGCTTCTCCTACATTGTGCCAATTGCCAAGGCAATAGTAATTCATGGCTTTAACACAGAAGAGCCAAAGGAGAGAAAGGGCCAAGGAGACTCATCTTCCTTTCTATTTATTTATTTTTCAATTTATATTCCACTACTCTCCATGGATTCGTGGTGGGTCACATAAAACAGAATACAAACCCTAATCAAACCAATCAACCCCCCCCCCCAATAATATAAAACACAAGAAGCGGCATATTTCCATTCCTCCCCTGTTTTGCAGGCCCTGCGGAACTAATATAGCACCAAGTATCCCTGTGGGGCCATTCCCAGGGCCATTTCGCACGGCTTCAAAGTAGCACAATGGTTGCTATTTGGAAACGCTACTAATTTGCCATAACCCACGACGTCGTAGACAATCTGCAACAATCCTGAAACCAATCAGCAAAAAGCGCTTCGTTGTGGCGCTTTCAGGGGAATCCAGAAAAGTGGATTCACCCTCCGGATAGCGATACACTCCTGCAACCAATCTGCAACAGTAGCGCTAAAGACCTGTGCGTTACCATTGTTGCTGGTTCTTCAAAGTCCCTCCCCCTGGCTCTCTCCTCCAAACTTCCGGCGAAGCGATCGCCATTTTTTTTTCTCCGAGCGAGCGGGGATAAACGCACCGGCGAGCCTCTTTCTGTTTAGAGGCTTCCCTGGCTTCAGTCCTTCACCTTTAGTCACTAAGCACAAACCACTGAAAAGCCCGTTTGCTGAAATAAAGTCCCTTTATTTTTTACAAATAAATTCAGCCGAAAATCGGGCCCGTGAGAGGGGGGGGGGATTTTTTTTTTATCACTCGAGGCAGCGTGCAAACGATCATACAATCAAACGACAGCTCACATTAGGCAGCTGGATGGGTCTCTCCGTAGCAACGAATCTACCTAGATTCGTTGCTATGGGTCGTTTTTTTTTTTTTAAAAACCTTTCTTAAAGGGAAAGGGGCTGTTTGGGAGCATGCTAACGGCTGCCCATTGGCTGCTTGACGGCCAGGGGCGGGACGAGCTTGGCAATAGCGCTTCCTTTCTAGCGATTTCTGCCGAGACCGGAAGCCTGTGGGAAACGCTAAAAAACGCAACTAATTCCACTACAAAGGCAGGTATGCATAACGACGAATTCCACTATTTTAAATGGCGATTTTTCATTCCGCAAACAATTTGCAACAAAGATCCCTGTGCGAAAAGGCCCCCAGTCTTCCTGACCCAGTCTCTGTCCTTACGTTTTGCAATCTTGTTGAGTGAGATTCAGAAGATAGTTGTGTTGATCTATTGCAGAACCACTAGATTAGGGTCCAGTAGCACCCTGGAGGCCAACAAAATTTTCAGGGTATAAGCTTCTACATATGAAGGGAGAATATGCTTAAACAGCCAACTTTTTAACTATATAGGTCAACTCCTCCTCTTTCCCACAAACACATACAGTGGTGGTTGTGATTTGCAGCCTTTATTCATTTGAGTACTCACTGAAGACCATAATTGGAAGAGGCGCAAGTCATGGGTTATTTATTTTTATTTTTTATTTATTTGTTAGACCCACCATTCCCAAAGTGGCTCGTGGCGAATAACAAAGGTCAGATAAAATCCCCAATAAAACCCACACTGAGATCCAGCATAACAAACCACAAGATATGATTGCTGTTTGGGTTAGGAACTGCCTTTTATCTCTATGTTTAGAATAAACTAAAAATTGGTTCAGAGCCCCTTGGAGACATCATCTGCTAACTTTCCCAATTAGCAGGACTGTTTGGCTTATCATTGCTCAAAGGTCTGAGTAGCTGGAGTAACATGGACTGGAACAGTTTTCAGCCAATGGCAGGTTTCACGCTCACTAGAGGTAAGGGGGAATACAAAGAGTTACACCCACACTGTTGGTAACATTATCCAACTAAAACGGTCTAATAGCAAAGCAGGCAACTGCCAAATAGAGGCAGGGAAATCAGTGACAGCACCTCACCTCTGGAATGCCGTCCTTCCTGCAGCTCACCTGGAGACTCTTAAGACTGTTTCAGGCATGAGGCCAGGCCAAAAGGCTTCTTTTAACCCTGTTTTTAACCAAGAGGTTTTTTTTTCCTTTTTAGCAGTATTATGGTCTGCTTCTGGTCAGTGGCCTGTTTTATGGATATTTTTAGGGTGTCGTCATTTTATGCTAGTTTTATGC
The DNA here is from genome assembly GCF_049243985.1 of Paroedura picta. Taxonomy (NCBI): domain Eukaryota; kingdom Metazoa; phylum Chordata; class Lepidosauria; order Squamata; family Gekkonidae; genus Paroedura; species Paroedura picta. Next base: position 94,959,865 of record NC_135372.1, on the reverse strand, counting down.
CCCTGAGTTGTTTTTTAAAGGCTTGTTTGAGGTTTTAATGCTTTAACGTATTATTTTTTACTTGTAAACTGTCTGTAGCAGGGCTCTGGAGAGGTGTCACAATTACTATAGATAACTAAAGCCTCATATATTCTGCAACTGAATAATCAAAGCAGCATCAGCATAGAGAAGGTTATTAGACTGTCTTCTCACCAGATTGTTCCAAACTTTCCTTCTTCTCAAGCTATTCAAGCATAATGAGGACTTCATGAAATGGCTGGGCCCATCAATATCTACTAAGTGAAAAAAGTGGAGAAGCAGGATTTCTGCCCCTGCCCTGCTGGAAAGAAAAGGCCCGGTGTGCAGAATGTCTCCCCTGCTGCAAGTCTGCTGCTACAACGAAATGGCATAAAACCGTCTTCCAAGTAGGTGGTGCCGCAACCACAAATCCAACCTGGCAGATGCTACTGCTTTCAGGATGCTTCACTGGCAATTCAAAGCCTTTAAATATGCTACTGCCACTTTTATTTAATTAAACCCTAATCTCCGAAACAATGGATTAGCATGGGACTTGGCTTGCAGTCTGGCAGCAAAAGACATGAAAGAAGAGCAGGCACGGTTTGCAATAGGTCTGGAAGTCAAAAATATGAAAGGCAAAGGAAACAGCCAGAAAATAATCTCTGAGATGGCTGGGCTTGGTCCGTGGACAGAAACACAGGAAGAAGTAGATCTTGAAATGGTATACACTAAGGTGACCAGATTTTAACATTGGTAAAGTGGGACACCATTGACCGGGGGGGGGGGGGGGGTTCTTGATTAAAAATGTGGTCTATATGGAACAACAAAAAGTTTCATAGAACACATAGAACACAAAAATAGTATTGTAATATATCTTAGAACACCTTAATGTCAAAATACATTGAACACATTTCATATTATAATAAATTTCCATTTTTATAAACACCACTTTGAAGCTTTCTTTCTTTCTTTCTTTCTTTCTTTCTTTCTTTCTTTCTTTCTTTCTTTCTTTCTTTCTTTCTTTCTTTTATTTTTGACTTCTTGCTCCACATCATGGTAAGCAAAAGAACACAAAATTAATGTAGCAACATTGCACATTTATTTTTATTTGTGTACCCTTGCTCAATTTTAGCAGTTCTTAAAGCAATGATAAAATCAGCACATAGGTAAGTACTATTGCTCTGATAATGACAGAAAGCTCTGAAGTATGATTGAGAAGATACTTTCTGGACATTGTTGTCTTGCTAGTCTGAGAGATCATCTGAGACAAAAAGAGATGAGCCTTCTCATTAAACAATTTGTCCTGTCAAAGATCACTAATGAGCCAGGCTGTGGTCCAAAAGCAGCAGCTTCTGGATCTGCTCTTCCCCAGCGGTAGTAACATCAGAGTAGAGGGAGATGTTCATCTGGGTGGTGGCAGGTGTTTATCTATGTCCTCTCCTCAGCCCTCAGTGTGTTCTGCCACTGCAGATCCTTTGAGCTGACAACATCAGTAGCCATCCTCCCTCCCCAGGCCTATTTTGATGGTGCTGTGTCACTGGGTCTGCAGCAGTGGCCACGGGGAAAACAGCTCCACTGCCTGGTAGGCTGCCAAATTGTGCCTTGCAGCTGACTGATTTCAGTTGGGGCGAGGCTTCCTCACCCAGGAGTTCAACTGCTCCTCCTCAACAACAATTCTAGTGATCATTAGCCATAAAGTGCTGGAAGATGTTCTTCAGCATCCTGCCCCTGATCCACCAGGTGTTCATTCCACCATTGCAGCTGCAAATGCTCTCACAGTGTATATCAGTCACAGAATTTTTTTTTCATGCAGAATTTTGGCTACCTTGACATGGGTACTTGTTTTAGTGCAGAGTTAGCCCCTCAGCCCCTCACTTCCAAACAGGGTCCCGACGGACCTTTCAGCAGCTGCCTGGGGCTCCAGTTTTCTTGAATCAACAGATGGCTCAGATTAGCAGCATCTGGAGAAAGAACTTAAATGGCAAGGAAACGAAAATTAAAAGGCAAGTTTCAGCAGGGTGGGCCCGGAATGCAGCTCAGACAATGAGCTCAGTGTGTGGGAGAGAGGCAGCATCAGCCCATCTAGGGCCTGGCCTTCCACAGTGGCATCTCAAGGAGAATGAATATGATAGTCATCTTCAAGTACTTGGAGGGCTGTCACATAGAGGATGGAGCAGAGCTACTTGCTGTTGCCCTAGGGGGTCATACCAGAACCACTGGGATGAAATGAATTCAAAAGAATTTTGGGCTAAACATCTGGAAGAAGTTCCTGACTGTTACAGTAGTTCCTGAGTGAAACCTTGGGAGGTGGTGGGTTCTCCTTCTTTGGAAGTTTTTAAGCCCATTACTCTGTCAAAGAAGGAAACCAGGTTAGTCTGACAGGACCTGTTGAAGACAAATCCATGCTGACTTCCCCAGCTCAACCAATTGTCCTTCAGATGTTTGCAGATTGACCCCTTTAAAATCTGCTCCATTATCTTCCCTGCAACTTAAGTGGATAGCACCAGGCAGGACTGGTAAAAATGGCTTGCCATTCAATAATTCAGCCCAGATCTGTCAGCAGCACTCTTTTCAAAGACTTTCAAAAATAACCTGAAAGTCCTTCAAGCAGTTGTTTTGGGACTCGATTTCCGTTCTTTATTTCTAGGCTGCTACTATTTTAAGAAATTATTTCCTGTGTTTGAAATACAATTATCAGCGTAACCTGGTGATGGGATGTGTCTCGAGATTTAACAATGATTCTATTATTCCTTTCATTATCTGCAGAAGGCCCTGTTATGGTTTCTGCCACTCTAAATATATGAGCACTTTTTGAAAAGAGCAAATGAATTATGGAAGTGGGGGGAAGCGATGATGTCATGCTCCTCCTGATTCAGAAAATCCCTTTCTGGTGTATTTAAAATATTAATTCATTAATTTCTCTCCCAAATAGATTCACCACAATTGTGGAGGACATAAATTATTGGTTAAATCTAATTATGAAAGAAGGAAAGCCCTGGCAGTGATCCAGTGAATCAGAGAAACAGCTGGGTCACACTGTCAGCAATGGGGGGGGGGGAGACCTAAGAAATGCAAGTGCAAGCTCATTTGATACTGTGCACTCCACAATCACATTGCACACATGCTGAAATTTCTACTGGATACAGAATTCAGCATCCTGAGAATATTGGCCTTCATTTAATAAAAAGAAAAACACTTTCTAGCTTTTATAGATACAGTGGCACACAAAACGAATTAGGGCTGGTTCTGTATTCACAGTTTTGCTATTTAGAATTTCCACCCTTCTGCACTTGCCCTCCTCCTGGCCTTTAACTGTAGCCGAGCCCACAGGGCCAGACCAAATGTACACCAGGAATGCTATGTTCAGAGCTCCCAACAATTTTTTTTCAGATTAATTTTGAGAAACATAAAGGCCAGATTCTAATTAGAATCATAGAATCATAGAGTTGGAAGGGGCCATACAGGCCATCTAGTCCAACCCCCTGCTCAACGCAGGATCAGCCCAACACATCCTAAAGCATCCAAGAAAAGTGTGTATCCAACCTTTGCTTGAAGCAGTCGCCAGTGAGGGGGAGCTCACCACCTCCTTGGGCAGCCTATTCCACTGCTGAACTACTCTGACTGTGAATTTTTTTTCCTGATATCTAGTCTATATCGTTGTAGCTGTAGTTTAAACCCATTACTGTGTGTCCTTTCCTCTGCAGCCAATGGGAACAGCATCCTGCCCTCCTCCAAGTGACAACCTTTCAAATACTTAAAGAGGGCTCTCTGGTCTGTAGACTCCCGGGTCATCCTTCCTCCCCTTTTTGAAGATCAGAATAACGTTTGGTCTCTTCCAGTCCTCCGGGACATCTCCAGTCCTTAAAGAGGTCCCAAAGATGATGGACAAGGGTTGTGCAAGTTCTCTGGAAAGTTCTTTGAGCACTCTCGGGTGCATTTCATCTGGCCCAGGGGATTTGAACTCATCCAGTGCAGCTAAATGCTTCTCAACAACCTCTCTGTCCATGTCAACCTGCCACCCAGACACTATCTCTTGGCTACTGCCATCTCTAGATGTGCCTAAACCCTTTGACCTGTGGGATTGCAACCACAAGGAAGGGGGAGTTAAAGGCCCACCACAACACAACCATTTTCCAACCTAAAATGGCCCCGTGGAGCTGCTCTTTGTTCAATAGCAGCTCCCAAGGGTTTCTTTAAGGTCTGTAAAACAGTGCAGGGCTCAATTAGAATTGGGCCCTCATGTGCCTGAAAATAAAAATTAAAAATTGCTGAAAGTTCTAAACAAAGAGTTTATGGTTTGGCCCACAGATATTTAGCAGATAAAACTTTCCCCATATCTTATTGTCATACCAGTATAAAGCTTCACCAGGAAAATGTCCATGCATCACATTGCCATTAAAAACAGGACAATTAGGGAAATAAAAAACCTGGCAACCCAAAACAAGTAGGATTTTCATGGCGGGGGGGGGGGTGTTGTTTCCTTTGCCCTAGAAAGTAAAACAAAAAACTAGCAGAAGCAGAATAAATTGGGATCAGTAATCTGGTTAATGTGAATTTTCATAATTATACAGGTGTTTGCCTGCTTTTCTTAGGCATCGAATTAAGTTATTTGGACATATAATTTTGATAAAATATGTATATTAGTATCTTCAAACAGTCTTCATAAGATTCCTGAGGAAAACACCTGTCTCTAAAAATATGACAGGGAAGTGGAACTGACAGCAGGTGGAGGGGAAAGGCAACCCAGTGTGTCAAGTGGGCCAATGTTTGAGGTTTGAGCCATTCCTATGGCTGAGAACAGAAATTATGGTCAGCATACTGGAAATTTCCCAACAAATTCTAAGCCCTCCCTCAGCCTGGGGCTGCTAGTCTGAGGCTGAGATATTTCTGGAGATTTGGGAGTGAAGTCTGGGGAGAGCCAAGTTTTAGCACAGGAGGAACTCAGCAGAGTATAATACCAACCTCCAACGCAGAATGCAAATCCACCCTCCAAAGTAGCCATTTTCTCCAAGGGTACCAGAGCTCAGTTGTCATTTCAGGGGATCTCCAGGCCCCACCTGAAGGTTGGTAACCCTACATCAACTCAATATCACCAAAGACTGTCATCCTCTTGACGTTTCCACTGACAAAGACAATTCACCATCACACAGGCAATTCAAATTCTTCGGTTATTGCACACATTTGTTATGCACGTGCTATGCAAAGACACCTGATTTGCTTTAGATTCTCATTGCAGAACTGAAGTTTTTGGTGGTGGAATCTGCAATGGTACCAATGATAAAGATACATAAAATCAGCAGACCAGACAATGTAACTCTGTTTTTGAGTCACTGCCCTTTTCAAATGAGAACCCAGGTTTGTCATTTGTTTAAACAGAGAGGAAAATACTGTGGTTAACATAGAGTTGACAGCTGTACCTGAAGTTTCTGCAAGAGCACCACGTCAGCTATCTTGTCTTTGTCCTGCTTAGTTTGCTTGGCTTTCCAGTATTGCTTCTGGGCAGAATAGCGGTTCATGGGACATACTCTGAAGAGACAATCTGCAAGAAGAGGAGACCAAGGAGTCAGAATGGGCTCACAGTAATGTCATAATTAATCCTTCAAATGCCTCCTGTTTATTATTAAGACTTGCTACTTGCTGCTCTCTGACTTGGCTGTTACAAGATCATGAAAGAAGGGAAAAGTTCATCAAAGTCCGTCTTCCTTCATAAAACCTACTTCTGTTTCCATAACTTTCTTAGTGCCCAAAAACCATGAGAATGTAAAAATTTCCTGCCCCTTCTTGATGTTAGAAAACAAGTCAAATTTTCTTAAGTGGAGAGGAGATGAAAACAGAGAAGAGATGAGTTTTTTTATACCCTGCTTTTTACTGCCTGAAGGAGTCTCAAAGTGGCTTGCTATCATTTGTCCTTCCTCTCCCTATGACAGACACACCGTGAGGTAGGTGAGGCTGACAGAGCTCTGAGAGAACTGTAACTGGCCCAAAGTAATCCACCTGGCTGCATGTGGAGGAGGAGTGGGGAATCAAACCCAGTTCTCCAAATCAGAGGCCACTACTCTTGCCCACAAACACCAAGATAGCACTCAGTTTCTCATATATCTTTTATAAAAGTAACAGCAATCCACATTGATATGCTGGAATGCGTAGCTTTAAGGCATAGAACAGGAAAGTTAAAGCATGATGTGAGAAGCCCCCCCCCACACACACACACAAACACACAAACCTTTGCCAGTACAAGCCACAAAAAGGGGAAGGGAGAAAATTACCACTGGAATATGTAGATAAGCTGCAATTAACCAATGTTGAGGTTGCACATATGTGGTAACTTCCCACGCAAATGTCTAGAGCAGTGGTTCTAAAACTGCGGGCCAGAAGCCATCTATGACCCTGCAAATGGATCTCAAGGCCAGGAGGCAGGGTTGGCAGCTCCAACTGGGGAAATCCCTGGGGAATCTGAGGAGGCTCCTCAGCAGGGTATAATGCCAGATAATCCATTCTTCAAGATGCCATCTCCTCCAGGGGAACAGATCTCTGTAGTCTGGGGATCAGTTGTAATTCTGGGAGCTCTCCAAGCTGCACCTGGAGGATGGCAACCTAACCAAGAGAAAGAGGACTATAATGAGCTGGAATAGGGAGGCTCCATGCCAAACTTGGGTTTGCCACTGTGTAAAGTGTAATGTGTTCATGAAATACAGCCTGCTGCTTAGTAATGTTATAGATTTAAAAATGCAACGAGGAAAAATAAATATCTGTTCAGTCCTAGCTGATGCCCAGAAGCCGAACGAATAAATGTGAGATGCAAATGTGTTATAAGGAGGGTGCAAGTCACATGGAGTGGCCTCCCAAATGAAAGTAAGTTTAGAAGTATGTCCTACTTTAAAAAGTTAGAGAACCACAAACCTAGTCAAGAATAATATCCAAGGAACAAAGGAACACAGAGGAACCTCTGCCCCCCCCCACACACACACACACACTAGTTACTGTGCTGGATTCAGCTTAGAATAGGAACACACACACACACTTCCTCCCCATTGCTCAGAGCACCAGAACTCCCCCATCACACCAGAGCAAGTACAAAAGCAGGAGCATTGCAACTCTCTCACTTGCACACCCTGCTTAATGGACTGCTGCGTAATAAGGGTGCCCTACTTCATAAATTAAGGCAAGGCCGCCCTTCCTCCTCAATCAGAATTCAAGGCCATTTGCACCTTTGGCGACTGCTATTTCAATGGGCTTTGGAAATTGTTTGCGGGAGGAAAGATCCCGGGTGGGTGAGATCAAAGCCCTTGATATCTCTAATTGCTCTTGAAATAGAAGCAGAGAAACTTCAGAGAAATCACTTCAATTCTTGGATCCCATCCCAAGGTGCTAGCAAACAAGCAGTTGTTTATCCGAGAGTGATGAATAAGGAGGGCACCAAACACAGGTTCAGAAGGGAAGCCAGCATTCATGTCTTATTTTACAGGACTTATTTTTTGCTACTGGCAGGGCCCAAAGAAGCTCTCACAGGAGGCCCGGTTATCTCCTCCTCATGGAACTAGGAAAGGAAGATTTAGGAGAGGAGGAGGAGGTCAGCAGGGAAGTGATGCTGTAGAGTTTGCCCTCCAGAGCTGCCATTCTACTCACGGAAACTGATTTCTCTGTGCTGAAGATCAGATGTCATTAATTCTGGGAGAACTCCAGTCCCCACCTTGAGGCTGGCAACAGACGGAATAGCCAGGATCAGATTCTGTGCTTTGAGCTCTTACTGACAACAGGGAAATCAACATCAAAAACCAGAGATAGGGATGGGGCAATATGGATGGGGCCACAGTGCCAGTCTAGATCAAATGCTTATTTCCCTCATAATGTATTTGTGTTTGGAAATCCATCATCCTCAGACTGTTCCTAGTCCTGGTATGGGGGAAAAATGCAATCCCCCATCTTCCAGATCATAGCAGAGTTAGTCTATAGCAGTAAAATAAGGGAGGAGTCCAATGGCACCTTAAAGACTAACAAAATTTATTCCAGCATAAACGCTCGTGAGTCAGAACTCATTCCAGCCATTGCATAAAATATTCATTCATTAGGCATGCACGCTGCAATAAATTTAGTTAGTCTTGAAGGTGCCACTCGGTTCCTGTTTGATTTAGATGCTGGTATTGCTGTGCCCACATTTCTTTCCTCTACAGAGGAAGGTGATACACACTGGAATAAAAAGCTTTAAATGTGGAATTCACTGCCAGAGGATTTAGTGATAGCATAGTGAAAGCCATAGGAACAGCTTCAACAAGGGACTAGACAGATTCACAAAGGATAGGCTACTAGCCATGATGATTGAGGGGAACCTCTATATTTAGAAGCATTAAACCTCTGAATCAGAGAATCAGGAGGAAGGTCTCAGCTGCTATGCCCTGTTGTTCACCCTACAGGGGAACTTCTTGGTGACTGAGTGAGACAGGATACTGGACTAGATGGACCACTGGTCTGATCTAGCAGGGCTCTTCTAGGTTGTTAAGGCTTAAAGCAACCAGCATGGGATTTCCAACTGGAGGAACAATGCTAGACTCATTGACCAATTATGCACGGCAGCAGCCACACCAGGCTGCCGCCGTGTCATTGCAGCAGGGTGGGATGCCCTTCCATTCCCCGTGTACGCATGGGGGGGGCTACCCCGGGCCACAGCTGGGATGGCGGCATTGTCATGCGCAATAGGGGCTGCCCTGCTGCTGCCACCCTGGATTACCCGCCCTGTGCATAATTAGTCATTGTTCTCTTATCCCCCAGCTGCTTTTTGCAATCTTATTGCATATCTGGGAGGTCTATTCACAGTCTTCTACCCTCTGGACCTTAGTTCACTGCTAGTTCTACTTCTGCCTTCTGTCTCCATCATAATGATTAAAGGAATTTGACTCTCATCAGAAGATTCAAAGAGTTAGCTGGAGCGCTCTATAATACTGAATATCGGAACTACAATAAAGGAACAAATACTTTACTAAAATGGCATCTGTTTTGGGCTGATCCTGCCAATTGCTTAATTTCTTCTGCCTGCTGACTACAAACAGCACCAACCATGAGTCTAGTGTGGTCTTTACAGTACGCGTGCATGCGCATACAGAAAGAAACATGCCCCACAGTTATAACCATTTGTTATATCTACCCACACAAACATCCATTAAAAAAATCTAAACCATTATTGTCACCTCTCTGACACAGTACAGGATCTGAACACCTTTTCTGCTTCTTCCTAACATGTCCGAACATGGGGCTCCAACATCTTGAAAGAGCCTCAAGGGAAACCACAGAAAGAACAAGAGCTGCCAAGCTTTGTTCATAAGCTTCTGTTGGTCTAGCCAAGTCCAGACACTTCATGACTGAAGGATGTGTTTGTAGACTGCGTCTAGGAGCTGCTGTCAAATTTCCTCATGGATCTTAAAACCCAATTCCTAAGATGAAAACATCATTTCAGAGGCTGTAAGCATATACATTAAGCAGACCTCCAGAAACCAGTCACATTCGTGTGCCTTTTTGCACATTATACACAACCCTGCTTATTTACGCATGTATTTAAAAACTAATGCCCAAGGACCGTTCAGTTTTACTATGCTGGGGATCCAGATCTTTGATGAACTTCAAATATCAGATTTCAAAGGAGACTGTAGGAGGATCAGAATACAGTCAAAACAATAATATCCAATGAAAACAGGAAGAAACTGGTGTTGAGACTAGGAAGAAAAAGACAGCAACCAATTGGGGGAGAGGAAACCAGAAACAAGACTGCACCTTTGAAGGGGGGTTGTGCAACCAAGCAAAGATCAGTATGATCCATAAAGTATTTATAGGAACTGCAGGGAACAACAAAGAAGAAGCCATATGAAGTGTTTTATGATCAAAGGCAGTGCCTTCTTGGTCAGATTGGTTCTTTGCAGAGATAAGAATAATAGTGCCAATTCAAACTGTAACCACACTACATTCTGCTTTAGTGTTTGCTTCCTAAGTGCCACCTCCCAATTCAAAGAATTTTGAAGAGCTACTACAGGACAACCCCAGAGTGTGGCACTTGGAAGAACAGCCATCTGTTCCTTTTCAATCAAATAATGGTTTTGTCTCTAAGGAAGAACGTGATATGTCATTCCCACCCCCTACCCCCTCTTTTTTGTTTAAGAAGTGGTCCAGTAAGCTAGTTAAACAGCCCTTGGACAGAAGAACAAACATTGGACAGAAGTCTAGAAGCCCTAAGAAGAGCCCCATCAGGTGAATCATGCCAAAGCCACCAATGGTAAGGATAATTTCCTATAAATGTAAATTAATGTGACAGAACATCTTCATGTTTCACCATCACTTTGGGTTGTTGATAAGAGAATACAGCAGGTTACAGTCCACCTGTGTTCCTTTGGGATAAAACTCTTCAAAAGCTGGAATTAGCCATGTACAAGATTCCAGTCTGGGCAGCTTTCCATTCCAAGAAGTAAGATTTTTCTGGATTCTAAGATCAATCATAGCAGGAAACAGAGGCTGCTGTTGTTACTGAACTTCTATGACATCAGAAAAAGACCCCCTAAAGGAGTGCAGTTCCTGGAAATTTTACATTGGGGGACCAAATATACTAAATCCCACAATCACAACACTTGCATATATAAAAATAAAATCCATTCCACTTCAAAAGCTCACTGTATCATCAACATCACAAGATTCTGAAAGTCTCCCTAAAAGAAATTTAAGGGATATATGAAATGGACATAATCTTCCCATCATTCTGTTTCAACCTATGATTAGCATTACACAATTTTGCAAGATGTGTAAACTGCTTGGAATGTAGATCATTTCTTCCCTTTGTGGCAATAGGTCAAAAGTTAGTTTCAAAAGAATTCAGGTTATGTTTGAGCTTTTCCTGTATCCCTACCCCCTTTGGGGAGTTTCCTTCCTTCTGAAGTTCAGCAGTCTCTTTAACATGGAGATGGAAAAATGTAAGCATAACAAGGGGTTGTAAAGTGTTAATAAGCTGTAGAGAGTCTGGAGAAAAATCCTTACAAAAATGTATACAGTGGAGACACTAGCACTGCATTGCCAGCTCTGGACAATAAGGGTGGGATCCGTTCTTCTTCTCCTTTAGCTTTGTATATATCAACAGGTATGGAACTCCACAGAAGAGAACTAACAAGTGTCCTGCTTGTTGAATTTCTACCTGTGAACTCTGTCAAAGGATAAGGATTTGAGAAGAAAGTGGCATGTTATAAAGGTCTTCTCCACTCTTGTGCACTTGTTGCTTCTCCTTGCCCTGTGACACGGGAGAATTCCATCTCAAAGGGTTTAGGAGGTCACTCATACCAAGGAGCCCCGTGACAGGAAGGATCCGAAAACCAATGGGAGAGGGAATGTCAATATGGAGAGATCCTACAGCTGTCAGGTTTGGACAAGAAAGCATTAGAAAATGCGATGAGTTCCAGCAAGCAGAGAGCCATAATAATTGTCTCTGAGGTTACTTTGGTTGCTGCATCCAATATCCCAGGCTAAAAGTTGCCCTGCCCTTTCAGTTGACTCATCACATTTTCCTTATGGATCAGGACATTAGGCAGATGCACAGAGACAAAATTTAAGAATGGGCCACCCTCACCACAAAAGGGAAATACTTACCAAAACCTGAATCACAGAAAGGAAGCCTGAAGCGTGCCAGATAGGCGTGACTCAGATTTAATGTATTTCCCTAAATCCTGTCTGCATCACCAAAGGGTTGTTTAATCTCCAATCTTATCATCCCTTTGCTTATTTTCATTGAAAAACCAACACTGCTATTCCCATAGAAAAATTCAAGGGAGTTGCTAGCCTGATCTTTCTGCACTGAGACACCATCACTGCAACATGTCCAGAGGGTAATACTGCCCCTTCCAGTCACGCCCTAACAAATCCCTAATTAAACTCGGGCAAGACAATAGCCACTCCAGTGCTAAATAGCAATAGAAAAACATCAGCAATACCTGTCAGAAATATCAAGACAGAGCAAAAGTTGGGTGGAACACAGGAACCAAACTTTCCCTTAAACCACAGAGCAGACTTAGAGCAGCAAGTAAAACAACTCTCTGCTGTATGTTTTTTTTTAAGTCTTTGTTTTCATTCATGTTAAAGTGGAAACATCCATTCCATGAAACAGACTACCAATGGCTGGGATGTTCCTTGAACTGAAAAAGCCTTTCATAAGAAACTGGTATAGACATCCCCTTGCCTAGCAGGGTGCCTCTACGACTCTTAAGTAGCTCTCATGCTAAGCATGCTGCAGTTAGTAGGACTTCTGAGCCACAGGCCCCTCCCTCCCTTACCTTATGACTTTCTCTTACCCAGCCCTACCCCACAGTTCTACTTCGGTTGCAACATGAGTAGAAATAGTTTACTGTGTGTCATACAGAAAGATTCAAGTGGGTAGCCATGTTGGCCTGAAGCAGCACAACAATACAAAATCAGAGTCCAGTGGCACCTTTAAGACAAACAATAAGCTAAGGAGAAGACTCTATTGACAAACAAGGGCCTTCAAGGGTGCACCACACTTGGCACACCACTGTTTCCTGGGGAAGTTTATACCAGTTTATGAGATGTTGCTCTGAACCATGCTCAATTTGAGCAAGAGAGCAAGATGACAACCACATTTTGTTCACTCTCTCCTCCACTTTCTATTTGATTCAACAGTGTAAAAAGTGTGTCAATAAAATCGTGCTGTCAGCTTCATCCCAGCTGGGTATATTGGTTAAAACCGTTGGCCTCTAATCTGGAGAACCAGGTTTGATTTCCCCCTCCTTCACATGCAGCCAGCTGGGTGACCTTGGCTGAGTCATGGTTCTCTCAGAGCTCTCCCAGCCTCACCTACCTCACAGGGTGTCTGTTGTGGGGAGGGGAATGGTAGGTCATTGTAAGCCGCTTTGAGACTCCTTCAGGTAGTAAAAAGTAGAGTACCAAAAACCCAGCTCTTCTGCTTCTAAAATAAAGCTAGACCTGGCATATCCTGTGGATGTTGAAGTGATGATGAATAAATGTGACTAAAGTAAAGCAGAGCTTAACAAAAGCACTTGAAATTTCATTGTGTCACCTAGTATTTTCAGCAATCATATATTGTAAGGGCTTCTTGATTATTCGCAGTGGAAGTGAGAAGCGTATTTAGTGAGGGATAGAAGTTAGCTTTTTGTTATGAAGATAACCAAGGTTGCCTTTTTATTTATATGTTACAATACTTTCATTATAGCCTTTAAAAACATGACAAGAAACTTTGAAGTGTTTAGGACTGGGTTTTGTGGTAGCAATAATTAGTATGTTAACTAAATTTAAAACCCTGAAGGCTAAAAAATAAGCCTGGCTTCTAATTTGGGGTATGGTTCATAAAGCTGAAGAAAATCTGTTTAGGTCAAAGACTATAAACTACCAAAACATCAGATTTAACAGACATTCTCAAAGAGAGCACATCTGAACATGCCAATAATTAACAGTTACCTGACACAATCCGTTATATGTTTAGTTCATCAATTCAGTCAGAGAATGAATATAAGCTCCTTGAATCATTCAATATGCAGCCTTTTTTCTGAAGCTCCCAACAGCATACTCAAGCTATTTGTTTGTTTGTTTGCATTTATATACCACCCTCCCTTGCAACTCAGAACACTTTACAGCGAACGTGAATTGTGTAACAGTACAATATAAATTCAATACAATATAAATTAACAATGAAGTATCATCTCAATAACAATAACCATAATGTTAACAACAATGAAACATTTTTCACAGATTAACATTATGCTCGCAACCTTCCAGAATGGGAAGGGGTTCTGGGTCCAATCGATGTTGTCACTGACCTCAACCAAATGGGAGCTCATTCCACCAGATGGGGGCCAGGATGGAGAATGACCTGGTCCTGGTTGAGGCCAAATGTTCCTCCCTTGGGGCCAGAGTTCAGTAGCTGGTTGGCATTGGTCAAGTGTAGTGCTCTTTGAGAAGCACAGTGAGCCAGTCTCTCAGGTAGGCTGGATCCAAACTGCATATGGCCTTAAAAGTTATTACCAAGACCTGATCTGGGCCTCAACTGGTAGTCATTGCAGTTGTTGGAGTACAGGCTGGATGTAGACCCTCAAATATGGATAAATCTTTGTTGGTATTAAAGGTGCTACTGGACTCTGATTGAATTCTGGATCAGTTGCAGTTTCTGGGTCAAGGTTAAGGGTAGGCCCACATAGAGCAAGTTGCAGAAATCCAGTCTAGAGGTGACCCTCACATGGATCATTGAAGCCAGGTGTTCTGAGGCCATGTAGGGTGCTTGTAGTTTGGCTTGGCACAGGTAGAAGAATGTCAGCTGTACTACTCTTGTGACTTTCACCTCCATAGAAAGAGAGGTGTCTAGGATCATGCCCAAAGTGTGTGGCAGAGTGTGTCACTGACAACTGCACTTCATCCAGGTTGGGTAGTCACGCTTCCTCACTTAAACCCTTTCTGCCTAGCCATAGGACCTCTGACTTTGAATGGTTGAGGTTCATATGACTTGAGCCATCCTGTCACAGTTTGCAGAGATCAGGGGGGGTGGAATCCAGGCAGCCATCCATCAGGAGGAAGAGCTGGGTGTCATCTGCATATTGATGGCACCCAAGCTCAAACCTCTGCATCAGCTGGGCAAGAGGGAGCATTAACATGTTAAATAAAATTGGAGAGAAGAACCCCCTTGTGGTACTCCACATGTGAGTTGGTCGCACTTTGATTGCCTCTCTCCGCTACCTTCTGTCTGCTACCCTGGAGAAAGGAGATCAGACACTGGAGGGCTGTCTTCCATATTCAAACATCAGTGAAGTGGAGAGCTAGGAGCTCATGGTAGACTAAATCAAACACTGCTGTAAGGTGGAAACCTGACTAGGATGGATCTAGAAGCTTCATCCAGGAATGCAGATATTTGGTACGCAGCGGTCCATTTCCCCCCAAAACGCTAGATGCAAGACGGGGCAGTAGTTGGTGAGGTCTATTTGCAAAGGATCATTGGTAGTGGATTTACCACCATAATGGCTATGCCATTGCTAAAATAAACTGCAAATTGCTGCCTAAACAAAGATGAACTATGGAACTTTAAAAAGTAACTTTTCTACCAAAGAAACCGATGTTATTGCTTGATCTCTTACCTCGAAATTTCTTGGGTGGATTATCTAGATCACCAGCAGCAGGTTCTACCACACAACGATCATCCACCAGCCTGAAAAATAAACAAGCATACATTCAATGATAATATTTCACTTTGGTCTATAGTTATTTCAGTGGTCTCACTTGAAAATCCTTAAGCTTTAACACCTCCTGTTCCATTTCAGCTAGCTGTTAAAGAACAGAAACCATGCAACTGCCTTCCTGTTTTGTATCTTTCAAGGACAGAAAAAATAATTCAGATTTTTAGAGACAAGATGATGTTCATGTAACAAAGCCTCTTGGCATTAGCCTTGTAGAAATGTCAATTATAGTGGTGGGTAGGATTTACTGTTGCTATTCCAACAGAGCCTGTCTTGAACCTTTGTGTGGTTGTATTTTCTACATTCTTCCATTATGGATTTACCCAGGACAACTTGTAGGCAATTTACAATTCATGGTTCTTTCAAAACTCAATGTGGCATCAGTATCATGTAGTATAAGAACTAAATTTGAATACATGACTGTCATCTGAGAAGAGGTTCTAAAATAGGCAACTAACATCACATTCTTTTAAAAAACTATTATGTGCTAAAATCTCAGAATAATTTTTAGACTACTCTTTTCACCTTGAGGAAGCATATTCATGATTTTGATGATCCATGGTTAAGCATACCAGGCTCTGACTCACTAAAGATACCAACATTTGGTGCAACATCTTTCTGGCAACACAGAAGTTTGACAGAAAAGATTTCACTATCAGCTGACACCTCCAGTAAGCTAAATTTATTTCCATACCCTCCAAGAATTACAATTCCTTGGCTTGCATTGGAGATTACAATCATTTCCTATTTACTAAGTACAGGTTTGTGCTTCTGATCAGGTATGACAGCTGTAAGTTTCCCTCTATGGTTCAGATCCAATGTCTTATTCCCAAACAAGATTTTGACGATCAGG
The DNA here is from genome assembly GCF_049243985.1 of Paroedura picta. Taxonomy (NCBI): domain Eukaryota; kingdom Metazoa; phylum Chordata; class Lepidosauria; order Squamata; family Gekkonidae; genus Paroedura; species Paroedura picta. The sequence continues at coordinate 94,943,800 of NC_135372.1, read as the reverse complement.
AATGTGCTGAAGTCTTACATACTCCCTACATCTTTTTGATACATAGATTCCTCCCATACCTCTAGATTAAAGGCTTGTACTGCAATCCTAAACAGATCGACTGTGATCTCTAAAACCATATTAGCCTGCATAATGCATATATGCATTAATGTACTCTTGCCACTTGCAGTTTAGCAGTCTCACATTGGAACAAGGTGTAAACATCTGAAAACCTTTCTGCCTTAATCAGAAATACATACCAAGTGGCTAAGGATCACAGCATTGGTAATGGCAACTCTAATTACAACAGCTTTCCACTGTTCTCCTTAGCATAAAAAAAAACTGAACTCAAATAATTATGTGCGTATTCTCCACATCATAAATAACTCAGTAGGGGTCTGGGTACAATGCCCAAGCAAGGAAGGGGGAGGAATGAATACAATTTACTTGGACTTGGGCTACAATCCTGTTACCAAGATATAGTCTATGTCTTTTCAGAAATAAACTATTTGTTATTTCGCTGCTCATGAGATTATATGTATGTAAAAGGATTATGTATGTAAAAGGATTTAGGAGACCCTAAATCGGGCCAGGGCTGGAAGGGAGCTGGGCGTATCCCTCCCATGCATAATCAGAGAAACAACTCTTCTTCTTCTACAAGGATGTTCACCATATGATTGAAGGTAAGTCAGTTTGGTATGGCGGTTAAGAGTGATGAGCTCTAACCTGGATAACTGGGTTTGATTCCCCACTCCTCCGCATGAAGCCACCTGGGTGTTCTTAAATCCCAACTCCTCCTTTTTCTGTGGCAGCCATTTTGTGGTTTGCTCTACTTCCTATGGCAACCATTTCATGGCAGTAGTTTTGTGCCTGCAGTCATCATGCCCTGTCAGAATTCCAAAGGTACCTGAAAGCTCTAAACTAGCGATCCCCAACGTGTGGGCTGTGGACCACGTGTGGTCCTTTGGCTAATTGGAGGTGGGCCGCGAAGGACACCTTCTCCCCCCCCGCCCTCTACTTCATCCCCCCCAGCCCTTTACAACACACTTGGGTGTCATTGTCTCCCATCACTCCCAGATGGGACTATCTCGTTGCAGAGAAACAAGCTCAGGGTTCCCATTGATTTGTCATTGTCATGAGTTAAAATTTCCATGAAAATAAAATGTTCCTTATGTTCATTGTTGTGGTGTGTCTGTATCTTATTTTGAAGGAATGTTTAAACCTTACCATAGCGATCAGAGAGTGTTAGGGCAGTGGTTGAGAGTAGAGGAGTAAACTACCCCCCCACCGGGCCTGTTAAGCGTTGAGTGGTCACTGGTGATAAAAAGATTGGGGACCACTGCTCTAAACCATTCTTCTGACTGAACAGACATCTACCTCTTGAATAGATGTAGCACAGATTTTTAAAAGTAACTGATAGGACTCACTGTTGTTCATAGTGAGAAGGGACAGTTACTAAAAGATGGAATGAGAAGGAGTCAACAGAAGAAGAAGAAGAAGAAGAAGAAGAAGAAGAAGAAGAAGAAGAAGAAGAGTTGGTTCTTATATGCCACTTCATGTATCCAGTATGGATGTCTGTTATTAAGATCCCATCTCAGAGTTGACCAGCAGTGCTAAAAGTTGTTACATGAAGCACATCCTCACATAGTACGGATGAATTGGCTAGCTGATAGATATTTGTGTTGGCTTGGGACAGTACAACAGACTGAGGCAGTAGTGTGACAATGTGGGGGTGCATCCATCCAGCCTTCTTGACCCTCCCAAAACACCCCTGCATTCATGGGAATGTTGCTCAAGAAACTGCTTTTACATTACGGGACTACCCCTCTCCAGTGAATCAGGCTCTACCTGCTAGACCACTTCTTTCTAGATGTCTCCATTCTGATTCCTCCTTAGGTCAGGAAACAAAGAGCTAGAGCTGGTCTGCTCCTACCAATTAGAGAAGTGAATCAAGGAGCCAAGACTTAAAATGCACAGCAAAGTTCACTGGATACAGGATTCAATGAACAATATACCCAATAAGAAGATCAGAAAGTCCCACAGCAAAGCCCCTTAACCATAAAGCAGTGATTCCAAACTGATAAGCACAGGCCTGTCATCACAGAGTCACAGTAGCCCTCTGGGTAGTTCCCAGGGCTACTGGTGGTGTTATCAGCTCAGCACATTTAGAGAGCCAGCTACTGCTTTGCCAATACCTTTAAAGTTTAACTAAGGTAACCAGATTCATGGTGGCATTAGCTTTCCTTGAAACATTAATCGACACATACCCAAATCATTAGGCTTTTTTCTTCCCTCACTAAGATTGCCAACCTCCAAATGGAGCCTGGAGATCTCCCAATATCACACGTGATCTTCAGACAATAGAGACCAGTTCCCCTGGAGTGACATTTAAATGACATGAGATGCTCAGCCACATACATTATATGACCTCGCTCAAGGGAAGAGTTATTGTGGGGGGAAGAAATGCTAATTTGTTTAATCTTTACATTCAAAATATCCTCCTAGCAACTGTATTTCTGCCCACAGAGGGAAAAAATGTAAGATTACAAGATGTTCTTCGGACATTTCCATAAGGGATGCTTAGGATTCATTCATTCATTCATTCATTCATTCATTCATTCATTCATTCATTCATTTATTTATTTATTAGATTTTTATACCGCCCTCCATGCCTTTCAGTGTGGGTGTGTCCCTTGTTATTCTGCAGGACAGAAAAGGGCAGGCATCCATTTTCAGATTGAAAGTACATTCTAGTCAAGACAGGTTTTGCACTCAAATTGAAGGCATGAGAAATACAAAAACTGTTTTAAAAGTCACATGTGAACACACCTTAAGGGAGATGAGCATGAACATCCAGGTTAGATAATATGGTCTCAAACAAACAAACAACATAATAATTTTGTGGAGGACCTTTTCATTGCAAGGAGTTATGAGTCAATGGAGTTATTAGCCCATCCCACTAGTCACTGCATCATTAGTTTTCTGTCATGTTGAGCACTCAACAGAGAAAGCAAAGTACAAAAGAACACTGCCTTGAGCATCCTAAGAGGTAGATTTTATATAAATATATATAATTGTTTGACTAACAGAAAATGTTCCCACCTCTCTGACATACAGAGGGCTAAGCAGTGTTTCATCATGATCTGAACTATTACTGCTCTGAAGTGACTTAAGAGGAGGGAAACAAATGCAGGCACTTACCAGCAATGGCTTCTGAGTACTTTGGAACAAACCCAAAGAAAACACATTGTTTGCCTTTATTCTTAATCAAGGAAAACAGACTGACTAAAGTTTCTTAGTTCAACACTGTGCAGTTGCTACAAATGGGGAAGATTACACGGGAGCCCCTTCTCCCCTCCCAGGACAGCCCTCACACTCAGGGGGTCCAGCCAAGGAAAGTGTTCCTTTCTATTGCTCCATCAATAGGAATCTGGACTTGTGCCCTCAAATTCACTTGGCCCCTGAGACCCCAATGTGAAGAGAATGCTGCAATGCCCCTGAAATAAGAGGTGCAAGAAAGCAAACATCAGAGCCAACAAAGCGAAGGGGAAGGATGTCACTGGGCCCAGAATGTGACCCAAAGTCATTACCAAATACATCATTTTTCATGTCCTTGATCTTTTCATTGCACCAATTCCTCTTCTGTGAGACAGCAAGGAAGCAGCAATTTGCTTTGGACATTTTATTTTATTTTATTAAGCAAGTGAAAACTCAAAAGACAAATATCATAGTTAAAATGGGAAGGATACAGGAAAATGGGATGTGAAAAAGGTCCATGTGAGCAGCCAAAAAAAGGGGAAGGAGGAAGGAGAGAAGGGAAGAAGGTGGGGGAAGATCAGTTTCTGTTGTCCAGGGAGGTCATGTGAAGTTTCATTAGTTTATTCTGTTTTATTAATATTTGTTCAATTTCAAATCTCAAACACATGAGACAAGAATGTCTCTTTTGTGCTTCTTAAGGTAAGTATCCAACTTTATACACAAATCTCTCTTAAGTGTGCCATGTCTTCCATTCAGCAATCAAGCTTAGGAGAACATATTTCTGCCTTTTTAGCAGGACTCTTCTGATTACCAACATTTCTACTTTTAAATCCCACAATTTGCATACAAATTCCTGTATTAGAGCCACATGTAACGAAATTTTCAAAATCATATTTAAATTGCTACACAATTCTGTCCCTAATTATTATACTACGTAGTATAAGCAGGAACAATCTTAGTGATCCTAGAGCCTGCAGTGAAAGTCAAGAATGGGACTCACAAAACTACACCCTTTATTTTCACCCAATTTACTCTAAACAAGAATAAAACATCCAATTTTCATAATATTTGTTCATAGTCTGCATTTTCACTTTACTGTTTTCAACCATTTCTTATCATGGCCTTTACCTTCCACCTATAACAGAGTCTTGGGTAACTGCTCAGCCTGCCTATAGGAAAGACTGCATCTGAACAATATTGTATTAAAAGGCCCAAGTGATACAGTTTAATACACCACATCTCCTTAATGTAAACCAATAAGATCTCCAATATATTTTTGAAAGATAAGTTTAAAAGATTATTTGATAGGCAACAGCATCACTTTACACTTAAAGGTAAAGGTAAAGGTATCCCCTGTGCAAGCACTGAGTCATGTCTGACCCTTGGGGTGACACCCTCTAGCGTTTTCATGGCAGACTCAATACGGGGTGGTTTGCCAGTGCCTTCCCCAGTCATGACCGTTTACCCCCCAGCAAGCTGGGTACTCATTTTACCGACCTCGGAAGGATGGAAGGCTGAGTCAACCTTGAGCCGGCTGCTGGGATTGAACTCCCAGCCTTATGGGCAAAGCTTTCAGACGGCTGCCTTACCACTCTGTGCCACAAGAGGCTCTTTACACTTACAGTGATATAAATGTCATCTTGAGTAGCTTAAAAAACTATTTTAGGATATTATAATAGAGTTTGTAAGAGCCTCTTGTGGCGCAGAGTGGTAAAGCAGCAGACATGCAGTCTGAAAGCTCTGTCCATGAGGCTGGGAGTTCAATCCCAGCAGCTGGCTCAAGATTGACTCAGCCTTCGGGGAAGACACTGGCAAACCACCCCGTATTGAGTCTGCCATGAAAACGCTAGAGGGCATCACCCCATGGGTCAGACATGACCTGGTGCTTGCAGAGGAGATACCTTTACCATTACCTTTAAAGTAGAGTTTGTAATAAAGTAGAGTTTGTAATAATATAGACCAGTGGTCCCCAACCCCCGGTCCGGGGACCAGGACCGGTCCGTGGATCAGTCAGTACTGGGCCACGACTCCTTCTCATCCTCCTCCCGCGCTGCTGCCTCGGGGGCTGCCCTGCCACTCTGCCACCAGCTCACCTTTGGTGCTCTCCAGCGGCCGCCATGGCTAGGGCTCCCTCTCAGCGTGGCACTGTGCAGCTGCTGCTGGCAGCACCCCCAGTGGGCGGTGGGAAGTCAGGGGCACTGGCGGGAAAGCAAGTGGAGCAGGGGCTCAGGCGGCGACATACCTCGGCAAAAGATTACCCCCCACTCCTGGGCCTCAGTAAAATTATCAAGCATTGACGGGTCCTTGGTGATAAAAAGGTTGGGGACCACTGGTATAGACCAGTGGTCCCCAACCTGCGTGAAGGCCATGGCGCCGGGCCGCGGCTCCCTCTCCCCGCCCCCCCGCAGTAAAAAACTTCCCAGGCCGCAAGCTTGCGGCCCGGGAAGCTTCTTACTGCGGGAGGGGGGGAGAGGGAATCAGGACCGGCCGTGCCCATGCGGGCGCGGCCGATGCGTGGGCGTGGCCCCCGCAGGCCGCGGGCCGCGCCCCGATGCCCTGCCGGTTCCCAACCTCAGAAAGGTTGGGGACCACTGGTATAGACTTCCTTTTTAATTACGGTAAAGGAAATATTTTCAAAACACTTATTTTCAATCTTAAAGCCCTTATTTACTATGGAATTATGAATCTCAGAACAATCTCCTCATAAAGACCCCTACAAAGAATCAGGATCAAAAAGTGATATGTGAGCTCTCTGCCTAAAATCTCAAAGAGCCTCTGTAAATCAGAATGAATGATATTAGCCTTCATAAACCAACCATCTGATGCAGTATAAGGCAGCTCCATGTCTAAAAAAAGGGTTATATTCTTCAAGTCAATACTTTCAGGAGCAGCTTCTTCAAAAGCCTGTCACAGTTATATGAAAGTAGGGAAAGATCTGTATCACTGATTAGCAGTCTGTCCATGCATCTGTTCTTTTAGTAGCTATAGAGCCGTCTCCCTGCACTCTGGGATTTGGGTAAAAATTCTATGGTAGAATCCCGTTTTATCATCGTTCTTGATCAAATATCAGTGCATTACCTGGACATTGCTGGTGTGATGACATCATTCCCAGCACAGTACCAGCACCAAGGCTTGGGCCTTTCTCTTTCTCCAGGCAAGCCCCCCTACCCCCCACCAGGTAAGACACGCACACACCAGCCCCTGCCAGTGGCCAGGAGAGACCTGGAAACCCTAAAGGGCAGAGGGGGGAGGAAATAGCAGGAACATGTTCAAACTGCTTTACTTTCGTATGAGGTACAGCTCCTGACTCCAGTGCTCACTCATAGCAGTTAGGCCTCTATGAGTGTTTGATTTAAAGAACAGATGTAGCAATGAAGGATTTAGTGTCATTGTTGCCAGCTGTCACCTGTGAAAGTTAGGTATAAAGTTAGTGGGAGAAAGGGCATGGATACAATAAAAAACATATGATTGTGTCAACTGTCAAAAAGAGACAAATAGGATGTTTCTTTTTGTTCTGTTTGTAACTGGAAAGGAAATTGTGGGAAGGTGTGGGAAGGAATCAGCCTTATGAAATAATGTATTATTTGTTCTACTTCCTATAGAATATGAAGAGTTTTTATCCAGATGTAAAATGGAAATTATATATAGGTTTGAGAAAAGGCCACATAGAGATCTACACACAAATTTGAGAACATATTGAAACTAATTACACAGAATGTACCTGGGAAAGAAAGGATCCAATAGCAATGCCATTTTGGAAAGAAATCCTATTTGGAAAGGAATCCTAATTATATCCCATTAAGTGGATGTGAACAAATACACTGGAGCTATTGAAGAGGATTCAGCAAGCCACTACAGTATGTCTGCAATGCCAAAGTGAAATCCCTATTCCCTTTTCTTACTCAGTATCCCGGGGCTAGTCCACCACAACAGCACTAAAGAGTTTGTGCAAAACTATATGAAATTGGATGTTCCTGGCAGTCAGGGCCAGTTTATCCACGTAGCACATCCTATGGGCCCTGTGCTCCCAGGGCCCCCACACAGTGCCTTCCCCCATGGATCAGGCCTGTAGCCTCTCTCCTCGTCCCTTTTCCCTCTTTAAGGACACTCAGGGTGACACCCCTTTCCACTGTGGGGAACACTGCCCCCAGTCTGGCTGTTCCCACCGCAGTTGTACTCTGCTAGGGCCCTGTGAATCCTAAAACCACTCCTGCTGGCAGTGCTGACAATGTTAAATATAATAAATATCAAGAACCAGAGCCTGATTTTTCTGAGGTATACAATACTCATTGCCACATATTTGCATTAAGTTTGCCTCATGACTAGTTTTGACCAAACAAGATATGTAATGTCCAGATATCATTTCAGATAAATCTAACCTCATCTACCCCCACCTTTCTCATGAATAAATTCTTTAGTGTAGCATTTTAAATTAAACAAACAACAGTATCTTTAAGTTGTATTAAAAGTTACAATAGCATAAATATTTACTTCAGACAGTTGGGAGTAATTGGAGTGTATAACAGTGCCCCCTCCCATCCTTATCAGTTATAACCCAAGTTCCTTGTGTAGACACACTTATACCAAGCCCTTCAATTACCTTCTTTCTTTCCATTGCCCATCTGGAACAGAAAGAAAAAGGCAAAGTGAGTTATTAGGAGATAAAGCTACACGTGCATAAGCCATGCTTCCTTTTGGGCTTCCATGCAAATGCAAAACCCTGCTCACCTTGAAACCATCGTGTAGCTCATCATACTGAACCACAAATCTTCTGATCTCATGGATAACTATTTATTTAAAACATTTGTTGGTTGTTTTCCTCCCTAATAGAACACAAGGCTGCTTAATAAAACACTAGAAAAACACAACAAAAACAATAAACCCATAAAAGTCACTGTTAACAAAACTCCAAATAGGACTCCCAATAATAAAAGCTAAATCAATAAAAATGCATTCCTAAATAAAACTGTTTTCAACTGCTTTCTGAAGACAGACAATGAAAGGGCCAGGTGCACCTAACTGGGGAGATTGTTCCATAATTGTGGGACTGCCACAGGTAAGGTCTTTTCTTGTGTCCCCACCAGATAAGAATTTTAAATTGGTGAAACAGTCAGAGGGCATCTCCCCAGGATCCTAATTCCTGGGCACTCCCAAGTCTTGTAGGGCTTTAAAGGACAAAACAAACAACTTTAAACTGAGCCAGGAAGTAGATCAGTAGCCAGTATAACTACTGTATTATAGGGAACATATGCTCCCAATTGCTAGCCTTGACCAACAGTCTAGGTGCAGCATTCTGCAGTAGCTGCAGATTCTGAACACTGTTCAAGGGTAGCCCCAAGAAGAATGTTCTACTGAATAGGCTACTATTCTATGTGGATAAAAATATATACATGGTTGATTTCTCCATATATATATATATATGGAGAAATCAACCATGTAGAACCATCCATGGTCACCAGTGGTACAGTCAAGACCAAGGTTTGCCACCTTACAAATTATACACCCTTCCCCCCTCTCCCTCCTTCTGTCTTACCCCTTCAACTGCAACACATGGATAAAAATATCAAAAATTACGGCAACAGTGCATATAAATTCCTTGAGATCCTAAATTATTTTATTTATGTCACATGTATTACAAGTCTATTCCCATCCCCCAGATTTCTGAAGATGTTCATTCACCAAGTTGGGAAGTTATTCAAACAAAAATGTATCCACCCATCCCACCCACATCACTGGAATAGGCCCAGTGGCTTAAGAATCAAAAGATAGTGTCAAATATTTTCACTCTTAACATTATCAGAGTTCTGAAAACAGAAAACGTTGTTAGTTTTATTTTCTTCTTTTATGATATTGACACAATGGAATAATAAAAGCATATGAAACAAAGACAGCCCTGATTCCACTAATATGAATCAATATGAATCATGTGTTCAACTTTTATACTGCCCCTCATATAACAAATACTATGGGACCTGCAGTTACAGGGGCCTCATGGTGCTGTATGGTTATGGGACATTCAGACTGTGATTGTTAAGGGGTCTTCATACTTATCTGGCTTGCATATCACAAGAACAAAAAAAGGTGATATGCATGCTCTGTTAGTAACTGACCATGCTCATCACTCATTGAGCATGTGAGCGGGCCACAAGCCACTTAAGTTTGAAGGTCCCCTTAGATATTAGGGACCTGCAGATACTTAAACTGGCTCTGGTGCTATGGGCCCTGTGGATACTTAAACCAGGCCTGCAAGGAGTCACATGCAGTTAACTGTGGATATCTGTTTTACAATATTTCTAACAAGTTTTCTATTTCTTGTTCTCCATCATGAGCTCAAACAATGGAGCAATCTTCAAAAATTTAGCCTGTGTGGATTAAAACAGATTAAAATGAGTAGCTGTGTTGGTCTGAAGTAGCACAATAAAATCAGAGTCCAGTAGCACCTTTAAGACCAACAAAGATTTAATCAAGGCGTGAGCTTTTGAGTGCAAGCACCCTTCGTCAGACTATGATCTTCTTACATGACAGGGAATATATAGCAAAAATCAGTTCTGTTACATCTGTGTCGCAACCAGATACAGCCAATGATAATCCTTTGTCAAAACAGCCAATGAATCCCCTAGAATTCAGTGTACTTTACAAAGAGAAACCAAAGTGTTGCTGGTAGAGAGATCAAAGGCTTTTGCCTCGGTAGCAGCGGCCCGCCACCTCCCAGCCCCCTCTGGCTCGTCCAACGGCCCTGACTTCAACGTGTAGGCGCCCAGTACCGTGCGTGGAGTCCTGGGGCCACGGAAATGACGGCGGGAGCCCGACCTGAACCAGCAGCCACATAAACGCTCTGCACTTCCTGTTTTGCTTAGAAGCTCGGTGGGGCCAGAGGAGGAGGCTGCTCTTCTTTGCTCTCTATGGTGCTTCCCCATATGGTGCCCCCCCATTTGTTGTGTTACTTCAGACCAAAATGGCTATCCACTTGAAGGAAAGCTGTGTCATAGATGACTTTATTTTATGCATATGTTGGTTCCCAGTTCTGATTTCTAGGTGTAGAATTGTAGTTACAGGCAGTGGTCATTACAATTAAGTGAAGAGAATAATGTAGTCCATTTGCAGCTCTCTTAAGGCATCCAGAAATGATATGGTAATAGGGTCAGAAAACAGAATACATTTTCTGCTTTCCCTTGAACCTTGATAAATATTATTCATATAACAGAAATAGTTTATCTTTTACTCTTTGAGTCACACATGCATGAATAGCATAGATGTGAAATAGTTAACTTGGTGTTTGGTATGAGCAGATTTAAGAATATAAAAATGTAAGTACAAATACAGCCAAAGAATAAGAATATGTCAGTAATTAGGTCAAAGATAATTTCTTTACCTAGGCACTAGGATCAGCCAATTAGTGCAGCATAATCTAAATTCTGTCAGTGTTAATCAGCACAAATCCTGACTGGGCCACTGCTGTGCTTCACTTTGGTGTTGCATTGGATCAGTAAAGAACACCCCAAACACAAATCTAGTGCTGTGGGGCACAGAGACAAAGCACGGGTGGGATGAAGCCACGGAATGCCCATCTTTGAGCACCAGGTACAAAGGAAATTGGGCTTCCGTATCATTAGGGTTGCCAACTGTGGGTTGATAATTATCTGGAGACTTTGGTGGTGGAGCTGGGAGTGGGCAAGATTTGGAGCAAGGATCTGTAATTCTGGGGGATCCCCAGGTTCCACCTGGAAGATGGCATCCCTACTACAGGCACCTACCTGAACAACCAATTTTACTTAGGGAGATAAAATCTTCCAACAAGTATTCAGGTGCTTCATCATAGGCATACAGGTAATTGTGCTGTAAACACAGAAGTTTAACTAGTGATAGTTAAATTATTATTTGTGGGGCATATTCCTTTGATTATTTGCTTATTGTATAATTTCTTTCCTGCTTCAGCACAAACTTGCCATTTCAGTAAAAATAAGCAGCTTTTATATTTATAACAATTATAATAAATAATTTCCCATCCTGTTCACAATGGCAGGGTTATTTCTGCAGCCCTGTTTCATTTGCCAGCAAGAAATTCTTACTTGTCTGAGCACCTGAGGGGAAAAGATCTTGTCGGTGAACAGTGTCCCCTTTTTTCACTACCAAAATCTGGTCACCTTGGCCTGAGATAATGAGAAGAAATGAATGAGCATTGCCCTTAATGCAACAATCGTGTTACACATTCAAATTAGAAAGCAATAACTGCAATTAGATGTGGGAATTCAGTTCAAATGGCTGCAAGCATATTGTCAAGAACTGCAATATTCCATTACATGCTCTGTGGTGTCCCGCCCTATTTTTCTTCTCTTAACTGTCAGAGAAAAGGCTGCAGGCTAGAAAGGCCCACAGTTCCAACCAAGTGTTCTTATGAAATGTGGATAAAAGTAATAAGCATTGTTTTATGTCTGCACAGGAAAGGAGTATGAATTTACTTGTATGTTTTGTTATTATATTTCCATAATGCCAGCACAAAATATCTATACCAAAAATCTGACCTTAGCCAAGTAGAGGGCGTAGTCATTGGTGCCTGAGGCAAGGCAACCATTTGTATATAGAAAAAGGTCTTTCTCAGAATGTGTTTAACCCAAAAGGTGCATTCACATTTCACTATACCTTCTCAGAGTTCCCTTCTACACTGGGCAGCCGTCTGTGTATGATATAAATCCCAGATTGGAATGGGGGGGGGGGGTTGAAAGCAGACCTATTTTGCATAATATAGGATGAGCCGCTACTAGCCATAATACATAAAGCTAGGAGTGCCACCCCCCCCCCATTTAGAACACAGAATCCCCCGAAAAACTTCCATTGCCAGGGGAAGGGAAAGAGACTAGAATAAAAACATGGCATCATAGGCATGATGGCATCGCTTTTGTGGCAAACCCAGAAGTGAGAGCAGGTAGTTCTAGGAATTGCCAGGGACTCTGTGGTTTTGATGTACAGTTTCCAGCAATTCCTAGAGCTTCTCACCATCACATCTGGGTTTTCCTCAGAAGTGACATCATCACACCTGTGACACTGCCTCCCATCATGTCCCTACTTCCCATCCCAACCTAACATAAGCCTCTAATCAAGACAGAGTTTTTACTCATGGTAAAAGGGAAAGCTCTCTGGAGTGACTTGTCCTGCCCTTACTGTTCCTTTTGGCATGCATGCCCAGAGAAGCAGAAGGCCTTTTAGATCTCTATACATACACACTAGTAGCAGGCCTAAAAACAGACAAAAATAATGGCACATCTAGGAGGAGTTCCATGGAACATCTCCCACCTGAAGATTAAGAAGATCCATGGACTGAAGATTCAAGTTCAATCAGGAAGGTTAAATGATTTTCATCATTCAGAGCCCATTTTTGTTCTAGGTGTCTTGTAGAAACTGAAAATCAAGTGGACATATCCACACTACAATTGGAAGGCAAGGTGCGGAGACCGGGACTGGTCTGTGGATCAGTTGGTACTGGGCCACGGCTCCTCCTCGTCCTCCTCCCCGGCTTCTGCCTTGGGGGCTGCCCTGCCACTCTGCCGCCGGCTCACCTTTGGTGCTCTCCACTGGCTGCCATGGCTGGGGTTCCCCCTCGGCGTGGCACTGCACAGCTGCTGCTGGCAGCACCCCCCAGCGGGCAGCGGAATGTCAGGGGCACCAGCGGGAAAGCAAGCAGAGCAGGGGCTCAGGCAGCAGCAGCAACGTCCCTCGGCAAAAGACTACCCCCCCCCCAAGCCTCAGTAAAATTGTCAAGCGTTGACTGGTCCCTGGTGATAAAAAGGTTGGGGACCACTGCATTAAAAGATTCAGAAACAATTGCTTGGAGAAACTTTACAGTGTTTCTGATGCAATACTCCATTTGGGACCTGATAGTTTTTCACAGAAAGGAAGCCTGGGAACACTGAAGAGCTTTCACTTTCTCTTGTGGCTTATGCCAAGTTTCATTTGTTCAAACCAACATGATAATAGTAATAAGTAGATGCTGTATAGTAAACACATTTTAAAAAAGGAATTCTTCCTTTGTGATTACAAGATAAGAATGCAAGTCTATAAGGACAGAAAGAAGCCACAAAAGGCAAAGAGAAGAGGCAAAGATGAAAGTTTAAAGGTTCAGCAGCAGACTGTCAAACATTATTTAACTAGATGCAAGGAAATAGGGCTGAAGTTTGTTTGTTTATTGTGTGCCAGTTACACACAGAAAACACATAAAATATGTAACCAAGTTGATACAGTAGGATGCAGACAGATTGGGCAATCCCCATAAATACTAATCAAACGGAGTATCGTGTCCAGATCACGGGAGGTGATGGTACCACAATACTCTAATCTGGTTCGGCCTCACTTGGAGTACTGTGTTCAGTTTTGGGCATCCCAGTTGAAGAGGGATGATGACAAACTGAAGCGTGTCCAAAGGAGGGCAACAAAGATGGTGAGGGATTTGGAGACCAAGAGGAAAGGTTGGGGGAGATGGGTCTGTTTAGCCTAGAGAGGAGACAACTGAGAGGGGATCTGATAGCCATCTTCAAGTATTTAAAAGGCTGCCATATAGACAATGGAGCAGAGTTGTTCTCTCTTACCCCAAGGGACGGGCCAGAACCAATGGGATGAACTTAATTCCAAAGAAATTCCATCTAAACATCAGGAAGGTGGGTTCTCCATCTGTGGAAATTTTTAAACAGAGACTAGATAGCAATCTGACAGAGAGGCTGATTCTCTGAAGATTCATGGGGGTAGCAGGTTAGAGTGGATGAGCAATAGGATTGCGAGTGTCCTGCAAAGTGCAGGGGGTTGGACTAGATGACCCAGGAGATCCCTTCTGACTATGATTCTATTAATTTTCTATCTACTCAATTGCAGTTGGGAAGAATACAAAGAGCTCTATCACATCTCCCTGGAAAGCACAATGCTCTCATTCCTGGGACAAATGGAAAATAGTTTGGCAGGCCTCACCACAATTGCATTAAGTTCCTGGCATTTTCCCAACTTAAACAGGTCTGAAAAACTGCCAAAGCCTGTTAGTATTCTGCCATCTTCCATTCTTTACATGGCAAGTCAAATCTTGTGGGTTGGTGTTTTATAACGTTATGTATATTGGAGGGAACTTGCATCCACTGAAATTTTGTATTTACAGGGTTTGTGCAGCTCTTATTGCTGGGTATTGGAATCTTAGCCTGGATAGGACCACGTCAGCCATGTATTTGTGGATGGGCAGCTGTTTACAGTGATTCTTTCTGTACTCATGAAGAAGAGCATCTTGTCTTCAGAGATACAGTAGGGAAGCGATGTGGGAATCTACCTTATATGGATTGACCAGGTCGCTGATTGTGTGTGTGAGGACTGTAGGTGATTTGAGATGAAGATTTCACTGAATCCTGGTTCAGTGCAGAGAGCTGAGCTAGAAGAAGCTTCGAATCTCTTCTACTCTCCAATTCTATGATCATATTTCTTTAGTACATGACTCATGGGACAAGAATTCTATGAATCTTCAGGTGAGTCAAGCTTTTTTTTTGTTCTGTCAATGTATTCCAGCTTCACAAGGAGGTAAAAGGGCACCTCCCCCAACAATAACATACTCAATTGTCTACTTTGCCAAGGCTGATACCTAAATATTCCCAAATCCATTCAAATAACGTCAAGAAGCAGTCATTAGAGAACTCTAGATACCAGTCATTGTCAAGAGGGAAAGGTTTGTAACAAAAGGCTCAAGTCCATGACTTGCCCTCTGACCCTTATATTTGCCTCTGTACTAGCCATCTGGAACAGGACTCGTTCTTTGTTAATACGAGGATAGTAGCACATATAACCATGCCTGTAGGACAAAAATCCTGTGCACTTTAATTGTTATACAGAAGGAAATTACGCATTGGCATCCTTTCCAGAGCAATGTGTACTGCCCCATAGAGCTCCACCCTTCAAATCTACCTGCCACCACAATAATGGTTATCTAAAGGTGTGATTGAAAACTAAATAGCAGTCACTTATTCAGTAGTGTTGACTCAATGCCCTTCCCCTTTGACGGGTCAGAGTGTGCATGCAGACTGCACACAATCACACTCCCTATCTGACATGTTGTTTGCATGCACCTTTCCTCACCGGCAGCTGAAGTAGTTCTGCCCTGCAGGAATGGTTACAAGTCTGCAGCTCATAAATGTGAAGAATTATGGATTCAAATCCTCATATGCATGCCTGCAATATTTGTCTAAATCATGCATGTGCTTCCCAAAATACATTCTATCACAGAAATTCTTAATAAGTATTACAGTGCAGCCCTTAGCAGAACTGACCCTCCTAAGCCTATTGACTTAAAAGTCTTAGAAGGCTGTGACTCTGCTTTAGATGGCACTTTGGGGCTATCACTCCCACAGCAAAATTCTGGGATGCAAAACAAAAAAATCAGTTATTTTCACCATATTGTTTATCCCAAATCTTAAAAGTATAACACTTTGATCAACAGAGTGAAACCCAGGACCAGTCTCCTGCTCACCCATTTCCTTCTTACCAAATCCTGCTCATTGGGACCCAATGAAACTTCAGGTCACCTTCATTTCACATCTACTACTTGATTCTCACCCTCGGTCTTCTCAGAATTATCTGTTCATTTCTAAACATTTTGTACAGCTTGATGTAGTGGTTAGAAGCACGGAGTTCTAATCTGGCATGCCGGGTTTGATTCCATGCTCCCCCACATGCAGCCAGCTGGGTGACCTTGGGCTGGCCACAGCACTGAAAAAGCTGTTCTGACTGAGCAGTAACATCAGGGCTCTCTCAGCCTCACCCACCTCACAGGGTGTCTGTTGTGGGGAGAGGGAAGGGAAGGAGATTGTAATCCACTTTGAAACTCCTTCGGATGGAGAAAAGTGGCATATAAGAACCAATTCTTCTTCAAAAATGGGCACTGATGCATTGGTGTAATTATCAGCTTACTAGACCAAGTCTCTATTTAACCTTAATCCCTGCTGTTTGTGGGTAGTGGAAATACCTATACGAAAGTGGTACCAAGAAGGCAAATTTTGCTGTCCCTGCTACTGCCACCACCTGATTTGGACTGCATGAAGCAGTCCGTGGTTAGAAAAAAGGATCATAGATTTGTTGTGAAATTTAATGAGCAGTAGCATCAAGAGTCACTGGGAAAGACAATAACACTCGGAAAAGTTGAAGACCGTGGGGAAAGAGACCCAACACAAAACGGATTGACTCAGTAAAGGAAGTCATGGCCATCAATTTACAAGACCGGAGCTAGGTTGTTATCAAGAGGAGGTTTGGGAGATGAGATTTAAGCAGGAAGAAAAAGCAGAACAAATTGAGAGTCCAGGGGCACTTTTCAGACCAACAAAGTGTTATTCAAGGTATGAGCTTTCGTGTGCCCTCATACTTCCTCAGATACAATGCCAGGTGTCTGAGGAAGTGTGCATGCACACTGAAACTCAAATATCTTGAATAAAACTTTGTTGGTCTTAAAGGTGTCCCTGGACTCTCAATTTGTTCTTTAGGAGGTTATTAATTCATAGGGTCATCACAGCCAGAAGAAATCCAACAGTACTTGACACACACCGACACAACACCTGTCTGCCATCCACTCCTTTGACATGCTGTCCATGTCATGTATGGATCAAGAAAGAGATCGAGTATAAAAAGTCTTTTCCACAGTAAATTGCACGGCATGTGCAACTGGGACCTCCCACAGACGCAAACTGCCATTTCCTTAGCTGTGGCAACAGGCAGGCTTTTAATTAAAATCACACAATAACTGCTTCTATTTGGATGCAGCTAACTCTTAATTGGGTTTAAAGGAAAGCTCAGAATCAGGACCTGGGTATACCAATATAACGAAGCTCTTAGCAGCCATGTCCCTTTTCACTAAGGAGGCAGTTTTCTCACAAATGCCTTTCATTAATGTTACACCCCCCCCCCAGCAAAGAGCCTGCTTTGCAATGGCATCTTGGTACTAGAAACATGCCAATGACACACCTAAAACTGAACTGCATTGTCTGCACCCACACAGAAAAACAAAGAAAAATGTATTCTATAGCCAGATTTCCAGGACTGGCCTGGATTTCTTAGGTAAAATCTGAATTTTCAGCCAACAGACCTATCCAGCTGCTAATCTATTTCATTTTTCTCCTCTCCCTGGAGGCATTACCAATTCGCAGGTCAAAGGAGAATTTAGAAATTGCACATTTCTTCATTCTATGAATACACATTCCTACTGTCACATCTTAAGAATTCCAGTTTTCTTTGATTTACTCCCATTCCACATCTCGAACTCTCTTCTCCTATCCTCCTATCAGAGGAGAGTGAAAATCCCATTTGGCATTTCATTTATGATTTGGCCAATTCAGCTGTGCCTTTGACTACCTTCCTGAGAAGGACTGCCCTGGAGCCAAAAGGCAGTAAAGATTGCTATCTCTGTCCTGGGAATCATCCAGATTTTAGCCTTTTGCTCTGTCCATTCTGGACAAATATCATATTTCTCTTCCTCACATCAAAACACGTCCATTTTAAGACTACAGAGCCCAATCTTAGTCTTCAAACACCAATCTGGGTATTTAAGAGTACATGCTCTGCACCCAAACTGCTCTCCACTTTTGCTGTTTCTTCTAAAAGGACTTCTTCACGTTGGAAGGTAGCCATGTAACTCTTCTTTGCCCTGAATTTGTATTTGCTATCACAACTCTGTCTTTTCTCCTCTTGTGTGAGTGTGTTAGCCTACACTGCTTGAAAGTATGGGTGAGTTTAGTTTTTTAAAAAATTCCAATATTTTTGATTTGGTCTCTATGCAAATTTTTAACAGGGAAGAACCTTGATATATATAACAGCCATATATTATTATATATACGGTATTTTTAAAATCCTGAATGTTACCCCTCTAGTTCGATTTCCTAGAATCGCTAACTTCCCCATCTAAATTCAGGACACAGTCTATTTCTGGTAACAAAGCCCCATTTAGTAATTTATTAAAATTGACTTTAGTGATTGCAACTTTAACTGGTAGCATTGTTTTTTATAACTGCCTCTTGTTCTATGAATTTCATGCAAAGGCTAAAGAGTGTTAACTGGCAGCTTTATATAGCCCGGGGCAATTCTCTTGACATGTTTGGTCTCCAGAAGGTGTTTTTTTTCTCCCACTTACAGAAATTGTTGTTGTTATGTGCGAAGTCGTGTCCGACCCATCGCAACCCCATGGACAATGATCCTCCAGGCCTTCCTGTCCTCTACCATTCCCCGGAGTCCATTTAAGTTTGCACCTACTGCTTCAGTGACTCCATCCAGCCACCTCATTCTCTGTCGTCCCCTTCTTCTTTTGCCCTCGATCGCTCCCAGCATTAGGCTCTTCTCCAGGGAGTCCTTCCTTCTCATGAGATGGCCAAAGTATTTGAGTTTCATCTTCAGGATCTGGCCTTCTAAAGAGCAGTCAGGGTTGATCTCCTCTAGGACTGACCGGTTTGTTTGCCTTGCAGTCCAAGGGACTCGCAAGAGTCTTCTCCAGCACCAGAGTTCAAAAGCCTCAATTCTTTGACGCTCGGCCTTCCTTATGGTCCAACTCTCGCAGCCATACATTGCAACTGGGAAGACCATAGCCTTGACTAAACGCACTTTTGTTGGCAGGGTGATGTCTCTGCTTTTTAGGATGCTGTCTAGATTTGCCATAGCTTTCCTCCCCAGGAGTAAGCGTCTTTTAATTTCTTTGCTGCAGTCCCCATCTGCAGTGATCTTGGAGCCCAGGAAAATAAAATCTGTCACTATCTCCATTTCTTCCCCATCTATTTGCCAGGAATTGAGAGGGCCGGATGCCATGATCTTTGTTTTCTTGATGTTAAGTTTCAAGCCAACTTTTGCACTCTCTTCCTTCACCCGCATCAACAGGCTCTTTAGTTCCTCTTCACTTTCTGCCATTAGAGTGGTATCATCTGCATATCTGAGGTTGTTGATATTTCTCCCTGCAATCTTGATCCCAGTTTGTGACTCCTCTAATCCCGCATTTCTCATGATGTGCTCTGCATACAAGTTAAATAGGCAAGGCGACAGTATACAGCCTTGACGAACTCCTTTCTCAATTTTGAACCAGTCAGTGATTCCATGTTCAGTTCTCACTGTTGCTTCTTGACCTGCATATAAATTTCTCAAGAGACAAATAAGATGCTCTGGTATTCCCATGTCTTTAAGAACTTGCCACAATTTGTTGTGCTCCACACAATTAAAGGCTTTAGCATAGTCGATGAAGCAGAAGTAGACGTTCTTCTGGTACTCCCTAGCTTTCTCCATGATCCAGCGTATGTTGGCAATTTGATCTCTAGTTCCTCTGCCTCTTCGAAATCCTGCCTGTACTTCTAGAAGTTCTTGGTCCACATATTGCTGGATCCTATCTTGGAGGATTTTGAGCATAACTTTGCTAGCATGACAAATGAATGCAATGGTGTGGTAGTTTGAACATCCTTTGGCATTGCTCTTCTTTGGGATTGGAATGTAAACTGACCTTTTCCAATCCTGTGGCCACTGTTGAGTTTTCCAAATTTGCTGGCATACTGAGTGTAGCACTTTTACTGCATCGTCTTTTAAGATTTTTAATAGTTCCACGAATGCTGTCACCTCCATTAGCTTTATTGTTGCTCAGACTTCCTAAGGCCCATTTGACTTCACATTGCAGGATGTCTGGCTCCAGGTCAGTGACTACCCCATTGTGGTTATCAGGGATGTTAAGCTTGCTCTTGTATAGCTCTTCTGTATAATTTTGCCACCTTTTTTTAATCTCTTCAGCTTCTGTTAGGTCCCTACCATTTTGGTCCTTTATCATATATGTGGGGGGGGGGGTTAATTGCCTTGAAGGGCTGATTAGTCAAGTTCCATAAGTAACTGGGTGACAAATATAGCTAAGATTGGATTAAAGTAGTTGGTAAAAAAGAGCCTCTTGTGGCGCAGAGTGGTAAGGCAGCCGCCTGAAAGCTTTGCCCATGAGGTTGGGAGTTCGATCCCAGCAGCCGGCTCAAGGTTGACTCAGCCTTCCATCCTTCCGAGGTCGGTAAAATGAGTACCCAGCTTGCTGCTGGGGGGTAAACAGTCATGACTGGGGAAGGCACTGGCAAACCACCCCGTATTGAGTCTGCCATGAAAACACTAGAGGGCGTCACCCCAAGGGTCAGACATGACTCGGTGCTTGCACAGGGGATACCTTTACCTTTACCTAGTTGGTAAAACATGTGAAAACCAGCAAATGAGCATACAGATAATAAAAAACTATACAGGTGTAAGAATTAAGTTTGAATCCAGTTGCAGTTTAAGACCAACAAAGACAAGAGAACTGAGTGGCTTAGAATGTGTAGTGAAATAAGAACCCAATATTTCCATTAAGCTCTACGGGTTCTATTGTCCTGTTGTAATAACTTGTAATTCAGCAATCTAGTCTGTTTCTGACATTCTTTGCAATAAAACAGCTACTCTGAGGTCACCCATTGAGTGCCCTGGAAGGTTGAAATGTTCTCTTACAGGTTTCTCAGCTTGTGATTCTTGATGTCAGATTGATGCCCGTTTAACCTTTGGCGTAGAGTTTGACCTGTTTGCCCTATGCAGAGAAGGGAAGGGCCCAGGTCAAGAAGGTAGCCAGCCAGGCATTCTTCCAGCTTCGCCAGGCTAGGCTACTAGTGCCCTACCTGTCCTCTGAACATCTGGCCACAGTGATCTATGTGACAATCACCTCCAGAATAGATTTCTGTAACTCGCTCCTTGCGGGCCTGCCCTTAGGGTTGATCCGGAAGTTACAACTGGTGTAAAATGCAGCTGCGAGGGTCCTCCACTGGAACATCTTGGAGGGCCCATTTCCAGCCTGTGCTGAGGCAGCTGCATTGATTACTGGTTGCTGCCCGGATCTGGTTTAAGGTATTGGTTCTTACTTTTAAGGCCCTCCGTGGTCTGGGCCCCACATACCTTAGGGACTGCCTTTTGCCCTGTTGGTCATTCCCGGCCCCCGGGAAGCGCGGTTGGCCTCAACCAGGGTGGAATGAGCTCCCGGAAGAGCTATGGGCCCTGCGGGAGCTTTCAACGTTCCGCAGGGCCTGTGAGACGGAGCTCTTCCACCAGGTCTATGGTTGAGGCCAACACGTGGAAGAAGATCTGGACCACCCCCCTTTCCACTCTTGCCATCCCAGGAGTGGAATAAAAGCCCCTCCTTCCACCGTGAGGTTTTTAGGATGTTTTTTGCCGCCAATTGGAGGATTTTAAGGAGATGGTTGAGTTGTGTTTTATAATGTTTTATGGGGTTTTATGCATTGGGGGTTTTATAATTGTTAGCCGCCATGAGCCCTTGTGGGAGTGGCGGGATAGAAATGCAATGATAAATAATAAATAATTATGGACATTTAAAGGCATACACAGTGTTAGAAGATGAGCAAGTGAATGAGCCTGAGAGGTCTGTTTCAATGAAAAAGTGTGCATGCACAAAAAGCTTAAACCCAGAACTAGACTGCTGATCTTAAAGCTGCCACTGGACTGAAACTTTGTTAGATTTATTGAATGTATTTTGAAGTAAGCAAGAAAATGACCCAGCCCACTGCACAGGCACTACCCTGATGCAATCCTCTGCCATGCATGTCAGCTACACTGTTTTGGCACCTGAGAGCGGTTTCTATCACTCAGGATGATTCAGATTCTGTGTCAGCAATAATTCCAGAGAAATAGATGTGTTCGTATGTTGCAGGGAGAAGAAACAGGAGTCTTGTGGCACTTTAAAAAGACGTTTTTCTTGTTTGTGTGGGAGGGTATTTTGTTAAATCCCAGCATAAGCTTCTGTAGCAGTTCTGTTTCCAAAATTGCAAATCACACCCCTCTCTCCTGACAAAGTTTATATATGAATGGGGAGCTTCCAACTAATGTTGCACATATGTCCACTTGGCTCAGAAAAGTTTAGAAGCTTGGTAGGTAATTTGACTATCAAATGACTCATGGTAAACAAAGCAAAGAGGACTCTCCAAGCAAAAACATGTCTTGATCACTTAAAGTGGTTTGTTTTCAACCACTGCCTCAATCCAGCAACCTGTTCCAAGCAATCTGGAGACTGTTTCTACATCAAAATCCCAGAGTGTATTGCAAGAAAATTTAAGATTTAGAAAACGGAATATAATGTGCAAAAGCATTGCAGTCTGATCAAATAATGAAGTTATGAGAACACCAACAGTCCAGCCCTAAGCTGAATTAAAAACCTTCCAAGCCCATCAACTTTGAGAGATTTAAAACAGAGCAACTCTGTTGAGGATAGCATTGTGCAGCTGCAGTCCTAATAATACTTTCTGGGAGCAAGCGTCAGTGAATAAAACGCAACTCACTTCCAAATGGACCTGCTTGGGATTTCTCTCTTGTTCATGTTTCACACAGGCCCACATTTAGCCACCTATCAATAAATAGGACCAGAGACCGTTGAGATGGAAAATATCATGGCACATGACGAGGACAACGAAAAAATTTCTATCCCAACTTTCCTCAAGGTTCAAGGTGGCTGCTTTACTTTCAAGTGCTCAAAGCAGAACCCGCTCAAGGTTCTACCACTTTAGCCACAATTCAAATCTGGGAGGGGGTGACAGGCATAGACAATGTTTCTGCTGTTGCTTCAGAAGTGCTGCCAGCAGTGTTGTAGCAATGGAAGAGGATGGCTAAGAGTGAGCGACAGGCGGTGGCCGCTCAGTCACAAAGCCTGCCTGAGCTCCTGTGTCTGGCCTCCCTGCCTAAAATCCACCAAATGAACTGAACTTTGTAAGAACTGATTCCACCCCCACCCCCTCCCACCCTGCCCATGAAAGAAGAGGCAGTTGTTAAATTGTTTAAACTGATTTAAAACTTAAATATCTTTTGATTTAAATGTTTAATTACGCAACATTTTAATTTATTTATGTTAATAATGTCTTTTGATGTGAACCACCATGAGCTGTCAGGCAAGGGTGGTATATAAGTATAAAAATAAATAAATGAATATATAGATATTTTGGTTGATGCATGTCTCCACTTCTGGCTGAAACACCTAGTAGACAACATAGGTTAGATACAAGCTTGTGGCATTTTGTTACCTTTGTTGTTGTTTTTTCTACAGAAATGCAGCAGCATCCACCAAATTGTGCAACACACTCTGGATCCCACATGGCTTTGAACTTAGACAGCTACCTGCAAGCAGCTCAGCACATGCTTCTCGAATTACCCACGTACACATCTGGTATTCTATTTATGCTACAATTAGCAAGTGACAGTTGTCTGAATGAGTGCCATAAGCACCTATCTAGCCAGTATCTTTAAAATATTTTATATTGTCCCGCGTGGGGCACAAATAATGTCACAATGATTTTGTACAGGTAGCATAATCTCATCACCAGTAAGCACATGGGTTCTGCTAGACAAGCTAAGCAGGGTCGTCCCTGGTCAGTATTTGGATGGGAGACCACCAAGAAGCTCAGGGTCATGACAAGGAGGCAAGTGATGGCAAACCGCCTCTGAATATCTCTTTGCCTGGAAAGCCCTACAGAGTCACCATAAGTCAACTGTGATGTGATGGCACTTTACTCCACGACCACTACCACATCTAAGGCCAGGGCCGGATTTACATGAAAAGAGGCCCTAGGCTATTCCACTTATGTGGCCCTTTCACCTCCCATTTTTAAGTTTGTACATTACATGAGAGATAATAAAATACATAATTACTGTGATATACGTCAATATGTTAAATGAAACATGTTGTGATTGGTACTAACCTTTATTTTAAAAAAATGTGGAATATAGGCCGCTCTTGATCTTGAGGCCCTAGGCTGAAGCCTAGTTAGCCTATAGGAAAATCCGGCCCTGTATGAGGCCAAGAGGAGAGCAAGCCCAGAAGACTCATTTTTTAGAGAACAGTACCTTTTGCCACTTAGAGATAGGTCCATGTGAGTAGCTGTGTTGGTCTGTTTATAGCTGTAGAAAAGAGCAAGAGTACAACAACACCTTAAAGACCAACAACATTTGTGGCAGGGTGTAAACTTTTGCAAGTCCATGCTAATTTCTTCCAATGTATCAGAAGATGTGAGCAGTGACTCACAAAAGCTCAGCCTGCCCCAAATGTTGTTAGTCATTAAGGTCCTTGCTCTTTTGGACTTCTGTTACTTAGATCCACCTACATCAGTTCATCTAGCCTTTATTCAGTTGTCTCCAGCGTGCATCTGGTATGGATACCCTTCCCTGTGCTTTGTGCTGGACCTCCTCCCATCTGCATCATAGACTGGCGCAAACACAGAAAGTTGTTCTGCTTTGTTTTGCTTTGTTTGTTTGGCAATCTGCATGGAAGTAGCAGTCATGTCAACACGCCATTCATCCCCACCACTTCATTTCTTCTAAAAAGATATTTCCCCCCATTGACTACATAAAGGCCCAGCAGGAGCATAGCAAGCACTCATGTAAACAGGCTGCTACAGTAACCCACATAGGGCTCTGCCATCTAGCTGCAAGAGGGCTGACAGAAAAGAATGGCTTGATGCTGCAGGTTGTGGGAGGCAGCTTCAGAACTTTGTTGACTGCCATTCAGAATTTACAAGCTTCCTAACTGGTTTGGTTTCAGCAAGCCACACAGCTCTAAGCAAGGTCAGGCAGAGAAAAGCCAGTGATCTACCCACACCCAGTCAGTAGCATGATTGTTTCTTTTCTTCTCTCAGGGAACACTTAAGAGTCTGCTGAGGATGTAAAGGGCCCAACAGAGCTAGGAAGAAATTAGCACAGTGGGACAGTAGCCTTTAGCAGCGACTGAGTACTGTATGCCAACAAGCTACTTTGGAGGATTATATCACAATTTGCAGGCACCAATTCATGGATGTCGATTAGCCTTTAGCAAGCACCAGCCATGCACTCAGTGTTGCACAGAAGACCGAAGGGACGCCGTCCCTGCCCAGCAGGGTTACAGTCCAAGCAGAAGTCTGCCTCACTTTTCACCTATTGGTTTTGAGAAAGGCGGAACAAGGGAGAGAGAACTGAGATTGCACGGCATAAAATAGGCAAGGCCATGGTGATTCAGGAAAGGCGCCTACAGTTCATGATTCAGACTGCTTTTCTAAGAGAAAAGCTACAGCACAGTTTCTATTCATCGGAGATTAGCACTAGTCTCTACAACGCTAGTCATATTAATTACATCCATGTTGCTGGCAGAGTGCGATCCAAAGCAACGTGAGTTTTGAATATCATGGAGAGGGGGGGAATTAACAGGGAAAGCAATGGCAGGAAGGCAGGTAAAATATCACTTTGTGTAACAGAAAGAAAAAAACAGTGTGTTGATTATGAACACATCTGCCATTAATAAGGCCCCATTTAGGGCTGATCCACACAATTGATTGTATCAATGCAAAAAAACCCTGACTTTTCATAGGTACACAACTTTTCAGATGTACACAAAACATGCTAATTAGGCAATTCACAAATGGGTGGCAACGATTTTCACAACTATCAGGGTGCCTTTCTCTTCATTGCCACAGCCATGGGAATTTCTGTTAATTGGACTCAATCAATGGGTTCCTGTTTTACATGTTCATGTGAATACACGCCCAAGATGTGCTGGGTCAACCTGCATGGATTACAAATATATAAACCAGTCCCGAGTGTCAAAAGAGCCACAGCATATTTACTGGTGACCCTAATTGCTGCTGTGTAGTAGTGTTAAATCCAAAGGATCTCTCAGTCCCCACCCCAGGGGCTCAAGCATCCTTCCTCTCAAAGTGACCCGGCCCTCTCTGACATGGCCCCCAGCCCCCTGCTGGTGAGGGACCAGATTGCAGCCCCTAACAGGAAGACAGCTCAGCTACGCGCGAATCGGATCCAGCTTTGATCCCGCGCAGGTAGATCCCTTCCATATCGCGGTGGGCAAGTGCTACGTTCACCCCCCGCCGGCCCCCGTCACAGGAGCGCCCTTCGATCAAGCGCCGCGGCCATTCGAACGTGCTAGAGTGAGGGAGCGGAACTGAGGCGCCCTCGAGAACTTCCGAACAACTTCGCTCTGGGAGCCCAAGTTGCCAGCCCAGTTCTCGCCAGGGCTCCGTGTCCCTCCCAGCCGGCGAAGGTGCCGCGCGGCTTTCCCCCGGCCAAGTGATGCCGCCTCCCCCTTAGCACCCTTTGGAGAAGAGCAGCCACCCCCCTTGCCGCGCACTCACCCCAGCGTGCTGATGAAGCCGTTGACCGACCCTTCGGCGTACAACGAGACGATGTCGCCGATGTGCAAGAAGCTGGACATCTCATTCATGATTGCGGCGGCCCGGCCCGACGCCTTTCCTCCTCGGCTCCTACCTGCCAGCGGAGAGGTCCACCATGTGGCTGGCGGGAGGTCGGGGCTGACCGGCGCAAAGGCGCTTTCCGTGCCGTCCGGGGCGATCCCGCTTTGCACACGTGCTTGACGCTTGTCCCGGTTCGGTTCGCGGTTCGGCAGCGCCGAGAAGGCAGGGCTAGGTCCAGCAGGAGTGGGGGGGTGGGGGTGTCAGAATTTGCATGAGTTCCCACCGCCGCTCTCTCCTTTCCTGCAGCCTCTACCTGCAGCCAATGGGGAGCGACCAGGAAGTCCTGAGGAGCGCTCGGATGCAAACTGTGCCTGCGAGGGGGACAGGCGAGGCAAGGCAAGCCGCACCTCTCCCGGCCACGCCTCCCGCCCACGAAAACTTCTCCGCGGCAGCCCGCGCGGCCCCGGGGGGGGGGGGGAGGATACCGCTGGAGGGGAGCTTGCGCGCGTGGCCAGAAAGTGGGGGGGGGACCCCGTGCACGCCTTGAGCTCCGAGGCCCGCGAAAGTTCTGCTCGCCTCGCGTTTGCTGAGCCACATTCGCTAGACGCCTTATTTCAGCCTTTTGTCACCCCCCCCCCTGGCCTTTACTGAGCCTCACAACATCCCTACGAGGTAGGCCCGGATAATGACAGTGCCCCTCCGTAAACTTACTAAGGGAGTTTCATGCGGACGAGGGATTCGAACCTGGCTTTCTCGGGGTCTAGGCAAACACTGACCATTAAAATATGCTGGCAATGGCTGAAGTCCCCCTCCCTACAAAAAACAAAACTCCAACGTGAGTCCCTTCGCCGCCTTGTTCTTGACCTGACGGGGGACGGAACTCGTCAATCCCCTGCTCAGGTGTGCGTGACCTAGACACTGTCCCTCGCCCCGAGCTGTGCTCCGGCGCCTTGCAATCGGGGGGAGAGGGGGGGCTTGGCGGTCGCCGCCGCCGCCGGTGGAGTGCGACCAGGGAGCGGAGGGGGAGCTGCTGGGGACCGTCCCCAGCGCCACGCACGCTTCCTGCCGGCCTAGGAAAGTGCCGCGCGGCGCAGCCGTGGAGTGGAGGCGGAAAGAAGCGCGCGCTGCGGCCGGCTCTCCTTTCCTTTCGGCAGCAGGCGTTGCTTCTCAAAGGGCCGCGGCCCTCGCCCCTATTGATCCGCTGTTGCCAGGCCCGCCATTTCAGGAGGAAGGGGACCTCTCTTAAAACCATCCTTTGCGAAGAGGAAAGCCCGGCGGAATCTGCTGAGATCAACGCTGTGTTCTGTTGGGCTGCCCCAAACCAAAAAGAGTTCTAGCGCTGGAAGCTGACTGGCAAATGCTCTCTAGGGTCAGGAGGAAGGAATCATTTCACTGGAGGTTCCAGGGATTCAACTTTTCCTGTGCTAAACTTCTGTTCTCCCAGGGAACTGCATCCTTTCCTCTAACACTCCTAAACTACCACATCATATGGGCTGTCAGTGGAAAGGAAGGGAACTTTGTAGGTTAAATTTCTGACATTTGTTGAATGCACAGGAACCCTCCCTAATGCACGAAATATGGCACACACATTCTCCTTTCTGTCTTGATCTAGATTCGAAATCCCTCACAGAAAGCAAGAAATGAACATAGTGAAACAGGCAACTGGCCAATCAAAGTCATTGTTGTCTACTCTGACAGGGAGTGATTCTCTGGTGGTTCTTCTGTAGGCACTAGTTATTAGACTTGGGACTTTTTACAGGCCACATCCCAACCTATACATTGCCTTTGAAATGTAGCTATTGCCTGTGATGTAACACTGTCTTTAAAATAGCAAGACAGTTCTTGACACCATTTCTGGAACACAAACGAGTTTTAAACTTTAAGATACTTCAGTTTGTTGGATTTGTGCTTCCTAATATGTGACAGAGATGGGAAATCAAGCAACACTTCAGACCAGCCTTTCACAATGTTTTTACCAATGAGAAACCCCTGAAACATTCCTCAGGCTTCCAGAAACCCCAGAAGTGGCACGATGGTGCAGAATATGGTTGGGAAGCATAGCTGAGTACATGCCCACCCGGGACACCTGCCTTTCCCACCTCCAACAGGCCCATCATTGGGAGGGCCCATTTTAGGAGGGGGGCTGACATAATCATATCAAATGTTTAACAAATCTCATAAATACATAAAAAATTAATTAACTCCCACCCATTCGGGAAATCCTTCCAGGTTCATCAAGAGAAAGCCTGCTTTAGGCAAAGAAACTACAAAGTGAAGCCTGACAAGAAAGGCTGCATTTTTAGAGAAAGGCAAGTCCCAAGCAGAGAAGAAGAAGCTTGCATGATTGCACCCACAATGCTGCTCATAAAACCAGGTCTTGTTTTCAGATCTTCATGGAGCTTTCTCTGCATCTCATCTATTTCACACCTTTCAGGTTGCTTCCTCCAAGGAACATATTTCTTCCCCTCCCTCACATTTTTCCTCCCATTCTATGAAGTAAATTAGGCTAAGGGAGAGAGTGGCTGGTCACCCAATGAGCTTGCAGGCTGAATGTAGAATTGACCCCAGGTTTCCCCAGTCCTCTGTCATTATTTTGGTGTTCTTTCAAAATCATAAAGAGCATTGGGGTACCACATGAGGACTGCCACCCATTACCAATTTAAAAGCTTTTTAGATTTCTTATTGAATTAACATAGAATTATTTGGTTCAAACTTTTCCAGAGACAGCACTCAGAATACAGCTTTTTCCCCCAACCCCTCCTTTAGCAAACCTATCAGTATCTACTTCCATAATGGGAATTCTCTTTTTGTAATGCCAAATATTGCATTGAGAAGGGGGTTGGTGGCATGCATGGCCCCTTCCAACTCTATGATTCTAAGATTCCATTGCAGTGCCATTTTATGATTTCATTGTATTAGCTTTTTTTTTTTTTTGTTAACTAACCGGCATGTACATAAGCATATACTTCCTTAGATCAATTTTGCAGAACCCTTCTTTATCACACTGCATTTGGAGTCAGAGCATTCAGATTGAGTGGGAGTCTCATGGGTCTGGGAAAGAACTGATTTCGATGGAGTAAAATGTCTTGTCAAAAGTCATCTTTTTATATCAGGAACATCAGAAATTCTCTCTTGCTGCAAGTGTTAAATTCACACAACCAAGCTAGGGAGACTTATGTTTTCACCACTTGTTGTAAACAGTCTGTTCTTATCAGGTCTACATCTGAGTTTTGCATACAAATCTCTACCTTTACATGCACATCATCTCCCACTAGCTCCTTAAATCTTTAAACAAATCGGAGATCAGAGAGATAAGGAGAACTGAGATTCAACTAACTCATTTGTTTAACAGGAAGTTATTTTTTGGTATTGTGGCTAAGGGTTTCTAGTTATGGATGAAGACAAAGAAGTTGCCTGGGATAACTATTTTTTAAAAAAAATAAGGGGATCAGTAAAATCAAAAGGGCTGATGGCAGAGGAAGTCACTCAAGAGAAAAGAGGCAGAATTGTAGAAGACCATCATGTTTTTGCAAGGAAAATCTATGGCATGATGCATCATGATGGTTAAAGTGCTGGTGTAAGATCTGGGAGATCCAGATTCAAATTCCACTCTGCCATGAAAATGTGCTTGGGTGACATGGGACACTGTACTCCCAGCCTAACCTGCCTCACAGGTTGTTGTTACTGCATTGTTTACTCCATTGTTGTTATGAAGGTCTAATGGTGCCTGTTTGGGTCCCCATCGGGGAGAACGGTAAAGTATGCTTAGATAAATAAATTGTGACTTATCCTTGCTACTAATGCTGTGTAACCAAATGAGCAAAAAGGCCAGTCGCAGACTGGAATGAAGTCAATGGGAACTGGGGTGGGGGTGGGGGGCTGAGTCATCAAGCCAGTAGCAAAATAAACAGAACAGGGTGTGTCACTGTGTGAGATGATACTACAGGCGCTGCCTTTCTGTTCCTATGCACAAAATGTGTGCACTCCCCATTCTGCTATCTCTGCCTCCAGTTCCATTGTTCAAGGGAGAAGGGGAAGATATAAATTTGTTTCCTTCCTCGATGCATATGCACAAGAGGATAAATTGAAGTGGGAGACTTTTTTCCCTTTTGTTTTGGAAGAGACATAACTGCAAGAGGGGATCTCAGTGTGGTTGTAGCGGCAGAGTCATCTCTCCACAAGCCCATTTTCTGTTCTTGGCTGCACTGCATTCTTTTTCCATGCTGCAATCCCTCAGTGGGAATCTTTTCAAGCCACAGATTCCCCTTACCGGAGTTCCCTCTGGCAGCAGATCCTCTCCACCCACTCTCAGCGCACACACCCTTCCTTAGATCAGCTTTGGTCTTGTCATGTTTTTCACACCGTTTGAAATGGATGTCTTTCCCTTAACAACACAGACCCTTCCAGCAGGCTCAGACAGACATAGCTGCCTTCCCTCTGCTGTGATGTCACATAGGAAAGATTGATGCCCAACCTTGGCTGCCATGCTGGACCATGTGCAAAGCAAAGATCCTTTCAGAGCAGGGTACTGCTGGAAACTGGGTGGGGCTCCAAATAATAATTAGGGCAGAAAAGCTGGGAGGCCAAAACCAGAGGCAGGGAGGAAAGGGAGCGGGGGGGGGGGGGTTACAGGTGAAATAGGGCCTGGATTGTTCTAATCATGTGAGTGGACTAAAATTATCCCAGGCTTCCCCACCCCCCCATAAATGAGCATCAACATTGCAGAACATGCTTGAGAAAAGCATAGGCGAGGACTAGAAGAAATGCAAGAGCTTGTACATTCTTGGAAGAAGTGATCTAAATAGAGAGAACGATTTTATTGAAGACAAGTATAATATCAGGACCTATCCTGGCACATTTGTGAAGATCTTGATGAACCCAAGGCTGCTCCATAGACCATCTAAAGGAAACAAAGGCTGATAACTGAAGGATGAGTGAAACAGAACTTAACTGAGAACCTTAGAAAAAGCAGGATTCACTTAGGCATGTCACAGTAATGAACCAGATGCATCTGTCTGTGTGTGCTAAAGCAAAGGTCAGACAAAATGGCCTGCGAGATGAATTATTCTTTCTGAATATAACAAGCAAACCCAAAACGCCTTTACAGCTCTTGATACTTCTCAATGACCTTCTGCAATAGCCTTCAAGCGCCCCCTCCCCCCAAACACACACTGACACAGAGAGAGAATTATGGTATCCCAAACAGAGTTACACCCTTCTAAATCCATGGTAAGTCAATGGGCTGCTTATTCTCCCTGATCTTAAGCATATTTGCACACAAATTCACTCATGCCACACATGTCTTGCCACACAACTCGGCAATGGTTCTTTTCTTAGGATTTGGAAACAACAAGCGCGCCCAGTAGATATCTTTTATTGAGTACAATTAGCAGGTAGTTGTAATTCACAGGATAATACAGACGTTACAATATAGCAGTCATACATACCAAGCAAGACTATTAGCAGCTACTGGGAACCACAAAACAATAGCCAAGGTATGGACCATGACGCTAACCACCCCCAGCCAAAATGTACAGTGCATGGCCAAGTCTGGGCAGAAGCTCCTCATGCGAGGTCAATATCTCACTTTTTATGCCTAAACTTAAGTGATAAATAAGGTTGATGGATTACACCTGCTTCTCAACTCCTCATTCCAGGGATGCCTTGCACCTGGGCCCTGTCTAATTAGTAGAGATAAGAGCAGGTGAATCCCAGTCAACTCAGAACCCTCCTTAAATACTTCCCCATCACAAAGAATTTGGATAAACGTGTTTTTGAGAGCGACACTACTTCAGCAAAAGAAGCAAAACACAATCCATTTTGTAAGGCAATGAAAGGAATAAAAGGTAAAGGTATCCCCCGTGCAAGCACCGAGTCATGTCTGACCCTTGGGGTGACGCCCTCTAGCGTTTTCATGGCAGACTCAATACGGGATGGTTTGCCAGTGCCTTCCCCAGCCATTACCATTTACCCCCCATCAAGCTGGGTACTAATTTTACCGACCTCGGAAGGATGGAAGGCTGAGTCAACCTTGAGCCGGCTGCTGGGATCGAACTCCCAGCCTCATGGGCAGAGCTTTCAGACTTACCACTCTGCGCCACAAGAGGCTCTTATGAAAGGAATACATACATATATGTGATGTGAGGAAAGACAAGACCTGTCACTAAACTCCTTGCCACAATATCTTGCGAATCATTGCCCATACAGCACCAGGTCAGCTCCATGGTCAGTAATATGTTGCCATGTGTTTTTTTGCACAGAAAATTATCTGGCCATCTTTAGGCCAGCCACTGCCAAACTTTGAAGATGACATTATCCACAATGTGAAAGTGAAAATGGCTCCAAGTGCTTCTGTAGTAAAAGAAGCAAATGAGACACTGAGCCCTTTGTTTTCATAGCCAAGTCAGTGAGAGGAGGAATTTTTGAGGGACAGAAAATATAAAACAAGGGATTATTAGGAAATCTCCCACCCCACTGACCTCAGCTCCTGCCCCAGAAGCACAATGCAGGCATTCTCTATAGCATCTTTCATGTCTGTTCACCCTCCCCTTGGACCTGCTTCGAGTGATGAGATCCCAAAGAGAACCCAGTAAGAGCACATTCTTATCCAGAGTTCTTCCAAGTAAAGTTTGGAATGACTGTAGTAAATAGAAAATGGTCAGAAAAACGTAAGAGAACTGGACAAGTTTCATACAATAAAAATGGCCTAAACCTCCACTCATGCACACACTCCAGAAGCTGTGTTAGAATGGATCAGAACCAATAGGATGAAATTCTATGATTCTATGAAATTAATCCAAAAGAATTTTCTGCGAAACTTCCGGAAGAAGTTCCTGTCAGTTAGAGTGGTTCCTCAGTGGAGGTGATCATTCTCCTTCCTTTAAAGCAGAGGCTAGGTAGCCATCTGACAGAAATGCTGATTCTGTGAATTTAAGCAGATTGTAAGTGGGTAGGCAGAAGGGATTGTGTCCATACTTGGCTCTTCTGGCCCTTTCTTGCATGCCCAGGGAAATGCCAATCAACACTTTGGAGCTGGGAGGTGAATTTCCTCCAGGGCAGACTGGACAGAGATTCTAGGGAGGTTTTTTTTTTGGGGGGGGGCATCATCTGGGCATGGAATTAGAGTCACTGTGGTGGGTAGGTTATTGTGAATTTCCATCCAACTCTATGCTTCTATTATTCTACAAATAATAGAGACCCTGTACTTACTGAAATCTGTTAGTATTTATCCAGAAGTTCTTTGAATTCTGCAATTTTTGAAAACAGGGTAGTCACTGGGCTACTAAACAAAAGGATATTATGAAGGAGGAATTTCCCATTCCAAAGAAGTTTTCCTGCCCCAGTCCTCAACACGTTCTAGTCTGTATTTTTGTCTGAGCTCATTCCTGTCTGATATCTTAACAGCAGCTGACACTCTTCAAACCTAACATAGAACTGGCAAACTTGATTCTATCTAATGGAAACAAGCAACGGCCTGCAAAGAATCATTGGGGGTGGGATTTGGAAATCCATTTTAACATACCTCTCAAAATTTCCCCCTCCAGGACTCTATAACTGTTCAGGAACTTTTCTCCTTTAACTGCCTTTTAACTCTTTGCAACAGTTTGCGCAACCTGGTACATATTCTCTTCATTGGAGGGGCGCATCTCTTTCTATTCATTTATAATTTCATTTTTTGCTACATACCCAGAGAATGTAAAGGCCCCTGTCTTGTTTATAAGTGTCCTCATTTTGCTAGTTTTGTGACCAGCATAGAACCAGGCACTTTCCTATTAGTATATATTTACATCATCTCACAATACATTTTTAACACATATAGTACATGTTAGATAGATACATGGGTTTGAAGGAAGCCAGGACACTGGGAGTTCAATCAGCTTTTTATTGTGACCCCAGCATGGTGGTTCAAGAGTCTAAACTGAACCAACGAAAACCCACAACCAACCCCAACTTATATACAAAAGCCCCACAATAGATCTTCCAGCCAATGTTCACTATTGGTCAGTTTCAGTGACTGGATCCAGCAGACAGGAACTAGGTCAGTTACAGTGCAGGCTTGCAATCCTGCCTTGGGCCTCAAGCTTGGTCCTTCACAAAACTACGGACACAACAGTTTACTTACAGTACAGTCATCTGCGGCCAACAGTCACAAGTGCAGCGTATATATCAGCGAGGATCAGTTGACATCCTAGGGAGCCAGCCAACAGTAATTGGGAAATTGGGAGGGGCAGTTTTAAAAGCCAAGGATGTAGCAAAGCAACATTGAGAAAAATAATTATGAGCCAGACCACAACAGAGTACATTTCCTACACCACTGGGTAACTACCACACACTTACATGCCTGGGACTGGAAGTGTAGCTTCTATGTAAAGTGTAAACTGAATCTCAGCATCTGTACTTTTCCAAAGTAACCAGCTGTTGGTTTCATTTACAGACTAAGATCAGGAAGGAACCAAATTGCATCCAATTTATCATTTCCCATGTTTTAAAGAGTTAAATGATCTCAAAAAGAAATTCACTTTGAGTTCTGGATTGAAGATATATTCAATTCCTTCCTGACATAGCTGTGTGTGATTTGCAGGTACATTTCCATAGTTGAGGTCATAACCTTCCCTTGGGAAATTGAGGCTTTTTTAATATGATTAAGAAGGGTAAAAATGGAGTGAGGAATTAAATATAGCACAAAGCAAAAAAGCAATTAATGCTGCTCTTAGCAGCACTGGGCCAGCAGCGGCTGCAACTGGAAGGAAAAGGACAAAGGCTGGGGAAAGCAAATCGGCGTTAGCCAACAGCTTTCGGAAATCATAGCCAGCTTCATTTGGCACAGAGATTTTAGCCCCATATGTATTAGACGACACAGTTGGACTGGATATACCCTAGCCTCAGAATTGCCAGGAACTGCACTGGCAGCTGTCCCAGAATCCTACTTAACCTGCCATTGTTTGGCCTCAATTATGTCAAAAGCAGGCCTACAGTCACAGCTTACTTGGAGGATGAATAAATATTGACTACAAGACAAGTTCTCACCAACATTCAGTAGTAGATTTTTCTCCTGTATTCCTTACCTATGTATACATGTCCCAGGGAAGTTGTAACTCCACCCAATATCCTGTTGCAAGGTTGTCAATAGTGCTCTCAGAGGCTCTCTTGCAGGAGTCAACACTAGAACAGGTATAACAAAAGATCTGGTTGAGCATATAGTACTGTTTCCCATCCAACATAGTGGTTCTATATCCTCTGCTCTTGTTAGAATAAATCAGATCAATGAAGCTAAGGCCACAAGATAGCTGTGCCCTAGTTGCTCCTACAAGGAGGCATAAGAAAGAGGAGGGGCCCTTGGATCCTCTCTGCTCCCATGTCCAAATCTGCATTTCCCAAACCTATCCATTGTTATTATTCAGCATTTTTGATATACTCTTGTCCTTCTCTGCACAAAGATGTCATCAACTGAGATTATATTTAATGTCCTGAAGCATTCACCATCACTTTGGAGTTACCCATTTTGATCTCACAATCAACCCATTTATAATGCTTACCTTCTGCCATGACATTTATGTTTTCAGTATGATCAGTTCAGTAGTTCACTATCACATAACATTCCCTCTACATTTTTCAGACTGTCAATTAGGATTGCCACCTGTTCTTTATTTCAAGGAATGAGTCCTTATTTATTATATTTAACTTGTTTACTTTATAGCCCACCTTTCTCATTGAGACAAGGCAGATTACACAGTGTAAAACAATGCAATTGCAATTCCAGTAAATAATGCAGTAATACTGGGGTTACAAAAATCAGACATATGTCATGAACAGTGCCAAAAAATGGTATTACAGAAGTAAAAAGGAATGCAGTAAGAGCGAGATAATACATAAAATAAACGGTGGAATAGATTAAAGGTAAAGGTATCCCCTGTGCAAGCACTGAGTCATGTCTGACCCTTGGGGTGACACCCTCTAGTGTTTTCATGGCAGACCCAATACAGGGTGATTTGCCAGTGCCTTCCCCAGTCATTACCGTTTACCCCCCAGCAAGCTGGGTACTCATTTTACCGACCTCGGAAGGATGGAAGGCTGAGTCAGCCTTGAGCCGGCTGCTGGGATTGAACTCCCAGCCTCATGGACAAAGCTTTCAGATGGCTGCCTTACCACTCTGCGCCACAAGAGGCTCTTTGGAATAGATAACAATCTTATTATAAAAGTTCTTTCCTGAACCATTCCACTATATTACATCCCTATTCTCTTTACAAAAAACAAACAAACCCTATTGAACAATTCTGTTTTACAGAGTTGCAGAATGACTGACGTGGGAGCTTTACTGACCTCAGACAGAGCATTCCCCAAGGATGGAACCTTGACAGAGAATTCCCATTACAAACAGCTATCAAACTGACCCATCTATAGGGTCTATAGCCCCTTCAGATGGCTTTGCTCTGGTGGACTCTATTTGCTCTGTTCCTCTGAAACATACCAGGGCAGGTGTTTCTGCAGGTCTGATGATCCAAGGCTATGAAGAGCTTTACAAGTATTCACAAATGCAAAGATAAAAGCAGCTTTAATATTAGTATCAGGAGAGTATATTCTAATAAAGTACTGTTAATATTGTGGCACATCCATATGCCATTTTTATGTCCTTGTTATGTATTGCTTATAGGGTTGCCAGGCCCTCCCTGCCCACCAGTGGGAAGAAGGTTGGAGAGGGAGAGACAGTTCTAGGCTGAGAAATTCCTTTAGATTTGGGGATGGGAGAGTCTCAGTAGTTTATTTCCTCATGCATCAGTAGCCTTGAGTGACCAGTTTGCAAATATGAACTGAAAATTAGACATGGGAATTAGCGGTGTGAACAACACTGTGACAGGATGCAGTGCAAGAATACCAACTGAAGTTCTTCAGACCATTCTACAGTTCTGCAACCTTTTAAAACATCTTATACCTGTGAAGAACTTCCCCACATTTCAGTCCAAAGCTGGCCTAATTATTTTCTTTCTTTCATCCTTGCTTCTGGCCTTCCTATCATAGAGAGTTGTCTTCTTCCGCCATTTTTCATTGATACTGCTCTTGTTGGCCTGCCTGGCTCTACCCTCTAGTAAACTTCAGCCATTCTTACACTTCTTGCCCAAGTCCCTTTTTTGCTCCATGGTCTTGTTGATACTTATGCTCTGCTTCTGTCCTTTCTGGTAGTTTCCAGACTTGTACAGTCCTAATGCATTGTTTATTGAATGTCCCATTTTATTGATTGTACTGATTCACTATGTGTAATCTGCCTTGCACCCCTGTGAGAAAGTGGACTACATAAAACGTAAATAAATAAAATAAAGTACTCATCCTTTCCCATTTATGCACCAAATCACAAAAGTTAGCAGTCGCAACCTGACATAAACCAGTTTACAGAACCAAACCTTCATATTATTCAAGCTATTATATTATTCAAGCTGTTAATTATGAGCCGGGTTTGATTCCCCTACATGCAGCCAGCTGGGTGACCTCACCACAGCACTGATAAAGGTGTTTTGACCAAGCAGTAATATCAGCCTTACCTCCCTTTCTCTCAGCCTTACCTCCCTCACAGGGTGTCTGTTGTGGGGAGGGGAAAGCAAAGGCGACTGACTGTATGCCGCTTTTATACTACTGGTTACAAAACTTCTCAGAGGTGACATATACATGATATGGATTAAGAACATATACGTTCTATGGATGCCTCATGAATATTGTCCAGTGGTTGCAACTGTTACTGTTTTTTTAATTTTTGTATGTTTCATTTATTTATTTTTACATTTAGACCCTGCCCTTCCCTGGATGCTCAGGGCAGCTTACAAAAGGATTAAAAATAGATAGGAAAATGAAAAAATGAATATTTTTAGATATCAAAATAATATCTATTAAATAACTAGATCAGTTGATTCCCGCCGCCTCCTTCCCCAAGAGAAAAAGAGGGGGAGGAGTAAAATATTAAGTGGACTTCAGCGGGATGGGATATAACACTGGGGAGAGAATAGCCTGCCTCTGGGAGTCTGTCTCCCCCAGCATCACACTCTCGCCTTGACCTTGGTGAAATGATTGGTCAGGTTAATTTTCTTATCTAAGACTGTATATGTACACATATATATTCCACACTGCATGGAGTGATTTTATGTTGTTTATAAATGCTGTAATTATTGTAGATCATCCTGGCCACATACTTCCCAGTCACCCACAGCAGGGGAACTCTGCTGAACAAGGACACACATAAGGAAGGGAACAGTTTGCATAACAGGGAAATGTCTGACATGCCCTCCAGTTTGCACTGGTTTCATGTGTGGATGCTTTGAAAAGATCCATGGTTTGGTGTTCTTTACTCATGTTTTAATTCAACACAATTTTTTTGCAAGAAAAATTAAGTAGATTTGAAAGCTGGAATTTCCCATGCCCTATGATATTTTGATCCTAAACACATTTGCTAAGCGAAGACCAGCAACTTCCATGCTTAGGAATGCAGTTGTAATCACTGATAGACACAGCTCTTTCTTTGTCAACTCATCACAGAAAGTTAATGCAAACTTTTTATTGCCTAAAAGCACAGAAAGTAAAACAGTGAGTGAAAATTAGAGGGACAGAAAGACAGAGAAGGCGATGTACTTGATCTCAAATTACGGTTTAGTAACCAGATCTCCCACAATTCAAAGGGAAAAGAAAGTTCATTTTAGTTTCCAACCAATCAACAAAAATCAGCCAGTCTAAAGTTTTTTTTAAAGTTATCTAGAAAAGCATCTGCCAAGTTCTTAAATATTTCCTCTTCCACAATCAGACTCCTTTTTGCTCCTATTGCACGGTGCCCTGGAACCTAGTGACAAAGAGCGGGCCAGCTAGGCATTGCAGCTGTCCGGCAGATAAGGAAACATTAAACATTTGGTCCTAGCCACAATGGAGATGGAAGACTGCTTCACATGTCACAGTTGTCTGAGACAGGTGCAGAAAGAAAAAATTGCACACTGCTGCATGTTCATCCAGCAAAGTAATGCATTTGCCTCGCATGCTTGTGTTCAGAAGCTGCAGCACTAAAAGGTGCAGGAAGTTCTGCTGAGGATATGCCCATGGGTAACTAACCACATTTGTCTGAGTGCCTACATTGCCATGTACTGCAACATCGCTTCTGTGTCAGCTCTGCTTGTTGTACAGTCCTATGCAGAGTTCCACAGAGTGCAGAGTCTTTTCGTATTACATCTAGAGTGCATGCCGCCTCTATTTCAAGCCAGCCAGCCAAGCAGGACACATCTGCTGCACACCTGATATATGTTGTTTTTTTTAAGTAAATATATAAGAAATATATAGAGAGAACAGGGCCTAGTATGTTGGTCAGAACTTGCCTAGACACATTCACTGCAGAGCATATACATACAAGCAAGCTTTATGCATCAAAAGTTTGGTCCCCGTGATCAGGATGGGGTGTGCCATGGATGTAAGTGAAGGGGATGGAGTCAGCCCCCCTGCTCACCTTGTATTTGAACTGATGCTGCATTGACACTGTACATGAATAGGTTGTGTGAACTGGGCTCCGGTTAATACTTCAGTCCCCTAGATGAAATTCTATTCTAGAGCCAGTCATCCCATGTTCTTTTTAGCCATTCAAGTGAGGGCTGATCTTGGTGCACACCCACTGAAGCAATGATCTGTTCAGCACAGGACAAGTCACAGCAAACCTGCTTTATGGCAATGTGAGCTGTGTTACACCAAACTATCTCAGGCACATAGGGACATAGCCTTGGGTATTCCTGGGATTTTTTCAGGACCCAATTACAGGTATTCCAGAAAAATCTCAACTGGTATTCTGGGAATTGTTCTGGATTTACAAAGACATCTGAACAATTGCAATAAGGTATTTTTTCATATATTCAGACTAGAAATATCCAAATGCACATCCCTGTTTCCAGCAGTTTCTCAGGCACAAACTGTAGTTTGTGATTACCTCTGAATGCAGCCTGATCCTGTGAAAGCTACCTGGAATATCCCTGTGCTCTGGGACGTATATTGAACACAGGAAGAGTTTGCCTGTTGGATCCTGAGGGTGCCTCCTGTATCTGCTTTTCTGGCTGGGTGTAACATTTACACAAATATGCCAGACCTGTGCCAGACTCATAGTCAAATGTACATTGGGGGAACTCACCTTTAAAGCCTTTGTTCGATCAGTGCTATGAGGGAGTACAGCAACAAGGGGGGGGAGGAACTTCCATTTTCCTTCCCACTCATCATTTACTAGTGTCAAGTAGATGGGGGGAGGGGGGATTATCACCCCTTTTCTGTCACTTCATGTGTCCTTCCTAGGTGGCAGGGAAGCAGAAACCTCTTTCTCCCCCCTTGAAGTGCCAAACAAGTGCTTTTTAAAATGAACTCTCCCAATGTACGGCAGAGTCCACTTGTGCAGCCCTGATGAGGCACCTGTTGGGCATGTCATGTAACCTGGCCCTCAAAATACTCCTTTGGTGTGAAATATGACCCAACTGGAGAGACTGCTGAGGAGAAAAATGATCATGTGGACGCACAAAGAGGAGCTGAACAATGCTGCTCCTGTGTATCTGTGATGTATGCAGCACTCAAGCAAATGGGTCACCAGTCAAAGATTATAGGTGAAAGTCGCTTACTACTGAGTCCAAAAGGAAGTGGAGAGTCCAGTCTTTATGTTTATAATCTTCATGCTAAAGAATGTGTGCACATCATATGGCCTGTGGGCTGCAGGTAGTCCAGAAGAGCCACGTTGTATGACCCATGTCCCCCTTCCCTGAGCCTGGAGGGGGGGCACTGGAGAGGGGGTAGTCTGCTCCTGGAGGGGAGGGGCTCATATCTCCACCACCTTGCTTCAGTATTTAAGGCCTCAGTTCATCATTGCCTTTGCTGGAATGGCATTTATGATATAGTACTGTTGGCTCCAGTACCTTGACTCTGGTCCCTCAACCTCAAGCAGGACAAATGTTAAGCCTTTCTCAACTTTTTTACCTTTGAGAAACCCCCAAATAATTCTTCAGGTTTCAAGAAGTGCCAGAAGTTACATGATCATGCAGAATATGGTTGGGAAGCAGGGTGTCTCTCCTTCCCACCCATATCCATACTTATCGTTGGCCTTGAGAGGGCAAGTCAGCATGACCATATGTGGTCATATCATATCATCCAATAAACATTTAACAAATTTTAAAATATAAATATAAAAATAATTAACTCCCACCCATTCAGGAAACTGTTCCAGGGCCATCAAGAACCCCCATGGTTTCATGAAACCCTGGTTGAGAAAGCCTGACCTAGATACTCAAACTTCTTTATAAGCCAATTGTACACCTTTGGTTGTCACAGTGAATTCCACTTTAGAACTGCTCTGGCATGTTACAGATAAGAGTGCTGTGCTCATAATGACTTATGGATTCACAGTGAAGCATTCATGTGCTTGCTTAAGCATGATCACAGATCATGTTGCCACATTTGTGAAGAGATGCTGAGGTTACAGTGAATTGGCTTGATGACAACCTGAAAATTCAGCACAGTGACCCGTCCCTGATGTGAATAAAACAAGAGTCTAGTACAGACCTAATTATCACAAACAGCATGGCTAGCATTATTCCATGCCGGAGAAAGTCAGCAATTTGGAGGATATACTGCCGTCTCTTCTCACTCCCCCAAATGCTGAAATCTTGTAAGATCCATTTGTAGAATAAAATGAACAAAACGATTCCATCTGTGGAAGTGATGAGGAACAATATCTGCTTCCATGCCGTAATGCTAACCATTCTTAACTAACGTGCAGGCATTTTGCGTGACAGGAGGAAGAAATGTCAGAGGCCAAAGTACAATAATCTCCTACTCATTGGCAGAATATTGTAGTAACACATAGAATACTTCCCAGTTTAAATAAGGTTCCTTTTTTTTTCTTTTTTTGTTTTGTTGTAAATCTGCAAGAAAGGGAAGGGCTTAGGGAAACGTCACTATTTAGGGGTTACTTAATGCACTTAACTCCTACATAAGCAAAAGCATGGAACTGAGCACACATACCATTTTTAAAAAGAAAAAAAGACACTTTTAAAAAGTGGACTTTGGCTGCAAAGAAGAGGGAGGAGGCATTAGAATTTTTCTCTACCTGCTATTTCCCCATTCCAAAAAGCCTCCAAGAAGCTTTTGACTTTAAGGGCCTTTTCGCACGGGGATCTTTGTTGCAAATTGTTTGCGGAATGAAAAATCACCATTTAAAATAGTGGAATTCGTCGTTATGCATACCTGCCTTTGTAGTGGAATCAGTTGCGTTTTT
The DNA here is from genome assembly GCF_049243985.1 of Paroedura picta. Lineage (NCBI taxonomy): Eukaryota > Metazoa > Chordata > Lepidosauria > Squamata > Gekkonidae > Paroedura > Paroedura picta. Next base: position 94,901,101 of record NC_135372.1, on the reverse strand, counting down.
TAGCGTTTCCCACAGGCTTCCGGTCTCGGCAGAAATCGCTAGAAAGGAAGCGCTATTGCCAAGCTCGTCCCGCCCCTGGCCGTCAAGCAGCCAATGGGCAGCCGTTAGCATGCTCCCAAACAGCCCCTTTCCCTTTAAGAAAGGTTTTTTAAAAAAAAAACAGACCCATAGCAACGAATCTAGGTAGATTCGTTGCAACGGAGAGACCCATCCAGCTGCCTAATGTGAGCTGTCGTTTGATCGTATGATCGTTGGCACGCTGCCTCGAGTGATAAACAAAAAATCCCCCCCCCTCTCACGGGCCCGATTTTCGGCTGAATTTATGTGTAAAAAATAAAGGGACTTTATTTCAGCAAACGGGCTTTTATGTTGTTTGTGCTTAGTGACTAAAGGTGAAGGACTGAAGCCAGGGAAGCCTCTAAACAGAAAGAGGCTCGCTGGTGCGTTTATCCCCGCTCGCTCGGAGAAAAAAAAATGGCGATCGCTTCGCCGGAAGTTTGGAGGACAGGCTCAGGAGGAGGGACTTTGAAGAACCAGCAACAATGGTAACGCACAGGTCCTTAGCGCTACTGTTGCAGATTGGTTGCAGGAGTGTATCGCTATCCGGAGGGTGAATCCACTTTTCTGGATTCCCCTGAAAGCGCTACAACGAAGCGCTTTTTGCGGGTCGGTTTCAGGATTGTTGCAGATTGTCTACGACGTCGTGGGTTATGGCAAATTAGTAGCGTTTCCAATTAGTAACCATTGTGCTATTTTGAAGCCGTGCGAAATGGCCCTAAGAAACAGCAGAGGGGCATTTCAGATTAACATAGAGTTAGCCCCAGAGCCCCTTCTGAATTGTATGCATTCCATGTGAGTGCTGTTGCTGAGGAAGGAGCAATCCAACAAATGCTGCATTTGTATTCAGTTGAACATTCATATGAGCAAACACATATATGTTCTTATCCACCACAGTGACCTGACTTGCTATTGGTTGGCTGAGGGTTAATATTTAAGTGAAATGAAGTTGCCTTATACTGGGTCAGACCATTCGTCCACCAAACTTAGTACTGGCAGTGGCTCTCCAGGTCTTTCCCACCATCTGTGACTTGATCCTTAATGGAGATGGTGGGGATTGAGCCTGGGACTTTCTGCATTCCAAGCAGACAGTCTGCCACGGTGCCACAGGCTCTCCACTAGACAATTCGCCCCTCCTGGAGCTGGTATGAAGCCTGGTTTCAGGCTGTATGTTTGCTTTGTAGAGAATAAGGTTCTTCAGTCTGTGGCAAGTATCAAAATGATCTTCATTAGTTGTCTGTAGAGGATTTTGCAGATGCAAGATATGGCATCGGTGAGGATTCTGATAGGAACTCTTGATAAGGAGCCTGTCAGAGCCTGTCAGTTCCATTAGCCAAATCCAGGATTCCAGGTGCTCTAATGCTGCAAAATTATGAGCAGATCATAGAAAAGGATCAGCAGAACATGCATACAAATAGGCATTGCTCTATATAGGAGCCCCTTGGGAATCAGCGTGCCCATTCACCACTTTGTCTTCTAGCATTTGGCAGGGTGTGGGTTTCCTCCCATAGAATTCCTAGATTAGCTGGGGCCCTGGGCTGCCAAAACTGTTTCGGCTCAGCTCACACCACTTGTGGTCAAAAGGGGCTGGGCCTGAGTTTCTGCTTAGCAGTGATTCAAATTCCAGGGAGAAGTATACAATCCATTGAGATCCCTGGTCCAAGGCCACAATGCTACTTGAGGCATACCTGAAGGATCTCCATTAGGCTGGGACAGTCCTCTGCCTGCAAAACTAGTAAGCCATTGCTAGGCAGAGTAGAGTAAGCAATACCAAGCCAGATAGACCAATAATCTGACTCACTGTTAGGCTGCTTCACCTATATTTGTTCTTACATAGGAGCTCAGTCATAAAGAACCCTCTGCCGATACAACAGCCTCATTCATACATGTTGAAACAATGGGAAGGATGGGGTTGCTGAGCAGCAAGGCAGAGCCAAACTTGGACATTATCCAACGTGGAGGACGGAATCCACATTTTCGAACTGGGGTTTTAATGGCTTGTTAAAGTAAACATTTAAGCTGAGCTTTAGAAGTAAGATACATTGAACCATTTGGAATCTAGGGTTCTCTTTTACCCAGAATAGATGTCCCAGTGGCCTTAGCGCAAAGGGGATATAGAGAAAATGGGTGTGTATGAAAAGAACATCTGGTCAAGGGCATGGGAAGGACCCTTCGTTTGGAGGATCTTCTAGTGCAGTGAGAAGGCACCATACATCACCCTTGGGTTACCAGGAAGGAGGATTACATCACCCCCCTCCCTCTCTACACTAAAAGATGTTTCTCTGTTGTGCATCTGTCTACAGAAGTTCAAACTATGACTTGTCTTTTAATAGAGGAAGTTTATTTTTTAAAAAATAAAGGGACAAAGAACATATAAGCTGACTGCAGAACTCCCATTTAATGAGGAGGGGGGAAGAGTCAATAACATTCAGGAGGAACAGAGAAATCCATCAACTGGAAATGCACACTAAAAGCACAGTCTGCAGGGTTAATGCAACGGTATTGCCCCAGAGCAACAGAGAAAGTAGGAAAGAGCTATACATGCTTGTTAAAGAAAGGAATGAGCCTCAAAACACATTGTGAAGCTGCACAGTCTGCAACAGGCCTGGGTGGGTTCGAGGTTAGAATTCTCAGGAGACCATCTTCCAGCGAGCGAAGCAGGGAAAGTGAGTGTTTGCAGACTCAAAGGAGACTCCAGCCAAGCCTTCTCAGAACATGTTCTAAGGCAAATGGAAAGAAAGAGGTTTACACCAGTCATCACAAGGTGGTTTCACTGTCCTGTCTTTGCTCTATTTGTGTCCCACACTTCCTCTATTGAGTTCAGGCTGACATTTGGCAGCCTCTCCATGAATCTGAATGGTTCACCTCACAGTTGTCCTGTGGGATTGTGGAAGCTTACAGAGATGACTTGCTCAGAGCCTCCCAGAAAGCTTTGCAGATGAACAGGGATTCAAACCTGGGTTTCCTTCCCCAAAGCCAAGCGGCCTTCTTATGAGTTGCGGTACCCTGGCTGGCTGTTTACCAGCCTAGTAAGAAGTGGTCAGACCTAGTTTCTCCATGCTTTCTCAAATCAGATCAAAGATGGTTTCAAAATCTTGGAGAAATGACAAGGAAACCACAGGAAGGCAACAAATGGAAACAAGGAAGTGAAGACACTTGGAGGAAACCCCATAGCAATTCAGCACCCAAACTATGGGGAAATCTCTGTGTGAAAAGCCTCGTGACCTGGTGGGTCATGCATCACTTGTATCTATGTTGGGGGCTCACTGCCCCAGAGGATGCAAAAGACAGAGGGTGCAAGCTCAGCCTATGCCCATCAGATTTGAATGCTAAGGAAATCTATAGAGAAACATATTGCCAATGGCATCCAGAGTGGGGGGGGGGGCTTCTAGCTGCTTTCCAGTACCTGCAATTTCTGTGGAGGGAACTGATGAGAAATATCCACAGGAAACATCCTAAAGGTAAAGGTATCCCCTGTGCAAGCACCGAGTCATGTCTGACCCTTGGGGTGACGCCCTCCAGCGTTTTCATGGCAGACTCAATACAGGGTGGTTTGCCAATGCCTTCCCCAGTCATTACCATTTACCCCCCAGCAAGCTGGGTACTCATTTTACCGACCTCGGAAGGATGGAAGGCTGAGTCGACCTTGAGCTGGCTGCTGGGATTGAACTCCCGGCCTCATGGGCAGACAGCCTCAGACAGCATTTCGCTGCCTTACCACCCTGCGCCACAAGAGGCTCTAGGAAACATCCTAGCAGCCTTAATTCAAGGCCCTGGGATGTTAAATAGGCACATTGGATCCCTGCAGTCCAGCCATACTAAGTGCTTCAGTCCACAGAGGTTCCTTATAACCTACACAACTGGCAAGGAATTACGTAGGATCCCTGTATCATCAACAGCAGCCCCCATTGATAGCTGCTGAGGCTGAGGGTGGGCCATTCCAGGGAACCTGTACTCAGCTTTTGCTCCAGATGGCTACTCAGCTATATTAATCTCCACAACACCTTAGGGTGCTCCAGGGTGCTTCCTGCATCATTGGATCTTGATCCTTCTTGTGCTGTCTCACAATGATCAGCAGACAAATCCCCAGACTCATTTCCAGGAATCCTTGATTGGAAAAGAAAAGGCACCCTATGAGCATCTCCAGCCTTTCTGAAGCCATGGCAATTTTTGCTTATTTTCATTTTGCAGAATAGGTTTACAGTAGGAAGATTTTACTAAGGTCATAGCATTCTCAATCCCTACTATAAAATCTTGACACTGTGAGTAAAATAGCTCTTCCAAAATATATGACAAGTGCAGTTGCTGATCTAAGGCTACTATTGTATTAGTTCATATTGCATGAGGTTGCATAAGAGCATCTTCTATTTCTAAAGATTAATTCTAAAAAGTGAAAATGAACATCAGTAAAAACATGTCAGAAATGGGACAGACATATGGGAGGGGGGGGAATGCCACTCATCAGTAGACTTTGAGATTCTTACAATACACAACACTGGCCAGGCTATTCAAACAGTAATAAAAGCACAGCCAGCATGGTGTAGTGGTTAAGAGCAGTGGCTTCTAATCTGGAGACCGGATTTCATACCCCATTCCTCCACATGCAGTCAGCTGGGTGACCTTGGGCCAGACACAGTTCTCTCAGAACTCTCTCGGCCCAAGGTACTTGTTTTGGGGGGAGGAAGGGATAGTTTTGAGGCAGAGAAATGCAGGACATAAAAACCTACTAAAACCTTATATACTATAATCATAGTCAAGCCCCAGTAATTCTGCTTGGGCATGAGGGCCAGTTAGGTCAGATCAGTGTCAGTGGCAACCAGTATAACTACTGTAACCTCACACATAGTCCATTATCAATTTCAAAGCAGCAGCAAAGGATGAGTTTGCTATAACTGCTTAACTGAATGGCCCCTGCTGCAGCCCTGGCTTTTAGTGCCACAAGACCCACTTGGCTTGTTCCAAGACGACTTTTATGTCCCACGCCTCTGATCTCTGGGAAGATCTGGGTCCAGATCAAACAGAAAACAGCAGAACCAAGAGTGGGGAAAACATGTGAGTGCAGATTGTACCCAGACAATGCTATTCCATCCACATTTTGGTTGCAGAAGCTACTTGGATAAAGGTTTAGGTCTTCAGTGTCCTACTGGGCTTTTACTGCCTGTTGCTCTAAATCCCATGTTGTTTTAGTTTCGTTAAGAACTTTATTTTAAATTAGACACTGCCATCTAGTGGTTCTACTTAGTATTATCAGAACTGCCTCTTCTGTATGTCTCCCAAATGGGTGGGAGTTAATGTTTAATGTATTTTTAAAATTTGTTAAACTTTTATTGGGTGATATGACCTGCACCCCCAAAATGGCCAATTATGGGCTTGGAGAGGGTGGGGAGGGACCCTGGGTGGGCTTCCCAACCATTATGCCACCTCTGCACCATCCACTTCTGAGATTTCTCAAAACCTGAAGCATGTTTTGGTGGTTTCTCAATGGTGAGAAACCACTTTACCTTCCTAGATCTAAAAGTTAGATGTCTGATCTCAAGGCAAACTTCTGAAATGTATTGCAGATGTTTTAATTTATTTTTTAATATTCTTGGAGTGTCCTCTAGGTGTAGGTATTCAGAAACCTGTTTCCCTATTATATTATCTTTTCCCCCTCTGCCCTACTGGGTATGCACTCAGCCACTACAGTTAAAGGAAACAGGCTGCAGGTGCATGCGGAATCCTGAACAAGCAGGGGAACTACAAGAATTGTGCATGGGGGGGGGATGCCACCCTTCTCGCCCCTTTGCCCATTCACTCATCAGGCTGGCTAGCCCCACCCACCTACAGCAGTGCCCCCTCTGCCTGCGGGGCTCCATTGGCAGTGGTTGCTTCTGGTCCTCCTGCTTTCTACCACCCACCTGCAGAGTCACCTCTTGCTGCTCCTGCCCACTTGTAGCCCCGCACACTTCTACAGCTCTTGTATATTTTTGAACATTAAACAAGTCTCCATTTTCTGAAAGCATTTTCAGAGAATACAAATTCTCATTAGAAAATGTTGTATTCAGTTCATCCTATCACTTTTGTAAAACTTGCCTTTCTAGGAACACCAGGTGGCACAAATAGTCCTATCCTTTTATCTTCCCAGTAACCCTGGGTGTAGGTTGGGAAGAGTAACTGGCACAAGATGAACCTGTGTTTGTCTGGGTCAACACACCAGCTATGCTACACATCACTGACTCTGTTTGACATCTCAACATATTAAAATTTTGCATTCTTTCATATTTGGGGGGCAACCACTAAACTCTGCAGACTCTGAGAGACAGAAGGAGCGTAGAGCACCATAGAACTCACCCACAGACACAGGCAGTCCCTGAAGATTTGGACAAGGTGATGTGGGGCTTAGATGTGGCCACTCCATAGATCATCAGGTCCACAGTGGCCTCGTCTTCTGTTTCGGGCTGCATAGCAATAGGCTGAAGATGAGACTACAAGAGGGCAGGAGAGAAGAAGAGGCCATGTCAAAATTATAGTCCACTTTTCTCACTGGGACAAGGAAGATTACACAAAGTCAATATATTTAGCAGAATGAGACATCCAATAAACAAAACAATAGAATTTGTATTGTACAAATCTGAAACCAGCTAAATATCCAGAAACAGAAGTGAAGCAAAGCAGAAGCATTAACATGATATCTTAAACAATAAAAGAATAACTTAATAGGATCCTGCTGTAACCCCAGTCCCTGCCATCATGCACCAGGGCTTCAGTCAGCTGGCAAGGTTTTCCTGGGCCTCAGCTGAAAGGTGGTCAGGGAGTTGGGTACCACCCTAATCCACCTCTTCTCCCCCAACAGTACTCCCTTCCAAGATGGGAGACGGTGCTGGTCCGTCCTCCCTGGCTGCTTCCCTCTTTTGAAGGCCTTAGCTAGGACTAGGACTTTAAGCCTTGTACCCAGAAACCTTATGGAAATGTGGCCCAGCCAGTAAGAGACCAACAGCAACTGCAAAACCATTTCAGCCTGCCTCCTCACACTCCTCTCCCATCCCCAGGGTGCAGATTTTCAACAGCTGATTGTAGGACTGTTGACTTTCAAAGGGTCAGCCATCAGTGGCCATCTTGAGTCTTAAGGGTCAACCACTGGCCTAGTGGACTCCAGACTTGACCTTATGAGAGGGCTGAGGAACAGGGGCCATTATGTTGTCTCCACTGCTCCCCAATAGATTGTAGAACAAGTGGTACAAGCTGCTATGTTCTAGGTTTAGTGAGTAATTATATGGTTAAGTTGTAATGGCTTGTTTCCTGCACGTGGGAAGTTTTGGGTGGGGAAAAATTGCACAAGAGATATGTGTTGTTGTTTTTTTATTATTCTTTGGATTTTTGTCCCACCCATCCCACCTAGGTGTCAGGACAGCTTACAAAGAATTTAAAAAACATTGCTAAACTTAAGTGCAATAGATTCAAATAGGTAGCTGTGTTGGTCTGAAGTAGCACAATAAAATCAGAGTCCAGTAGCATCAGTAGTCTGAGGAAGAGTGCTTGGACTCGAAGGCTCACACCTTAAATAAATCTTAATAAGTACAACAAATAACCATAAAAGCAATTAAAACCTATTCCCACCCAATTTACCATTCTGGAGACAGTAGTACAGACTGACACTTTTACCCAAGTAGCTTTCTATGCCATCCTGTATAGTACAACCTTATTACCTGTACAAAAAAGCCACACTGAATAAACCAGTTTGGCCTAGTTTGTCAAAAGCCTCAGGAGTGACAACCTTTGTGGCCTCATCAGTGGTTGATTTTGCCCATTTGCTTGTTATGACTGAAGAAGTGGCGCACTGGTTTTGAACCTATATTTAACTACTTTACAAGCAGTCCATGCTTGCAATGTTCACTTTAAAAGCATTTAACATTTGAAATCGGTATCTATACAAGACTGCATGTGGTCTGTCCATTTTTATTACAGTCTGCCACAGGCTGGTGTTGCCAAAACAAAAGTACCAGAAGAAGCAAATCCTATCAATTTACAAACATAGTAATCTGGTAACAAAAGATACCCTGCTTCAATTACTTTGCCTCTCAGAGAGCAAAAGTAGGGTTATAAACAACTTTTTCTTTAAAAGTTATTAAAATGTGAACAATATGGTATTACACCTTCATCTGAACACTGAGAATAAATGTTGCATAAGTCCTAGTCATACAAAGGGTGCTTCCCAGGAGATGAAATTGTAGCACATAAGACACATGTTTTTATTTTTATAAGAAAAGGATGAAATGAATAATGAATGAAATATGTTATTTAACTTACCATAGAAAATTGCAAGAACAAGATGCCAAGTTTTGCTCAAAACAGAATTAAGAGTTACAGCATTCAATATAGTATAGAATGTTTCAAATTTATTTATTTTCTTTGCTGCATTTTATGTGCAAAACAGGGTCTTACAGTTCAGATTATTACTTGTATGATTTCACAAATCCTCCTCTACATCAGCTTTTACAGCTCTACGATGTTAGGGATATCGGATATGTATTTATAGGGATATCAATCTGAACTATCAGTTAATCAGCACCCACATATATGTGAAACTCAGGAAATAAATGTTATTTATTGTTTCATTTTGTCATGTTCTATTTATAGTCTCCCAACAGTTGGATTTTTATAGAGTCCGTTGCCCCTGAGAATGAATAAAATTGGTAATTTAATGGAAGATCAAAACAAGTATGTCACCCACAAAACCTGTGTCCGTACAAAACCTGCAAAGAAGTTTCTTCAGACTCACATTGTGAACTTCCTTGGTGACATTATCTGCTAATGTAAGTTGCTGCATTCTTATATTTTTGCCATTTCTGTTGTTTCATACAGTTTTCTATTATGTAGCTAGGTTACAACCCTTAAACAAACAAATGATATTTTTGCTATTCCTCTAAATCTACTAACCTTCTCAGATCCTATATATACAACCAGATTTGTGATAAAGGTATAGGATGAGAGATGTTTTTCTTGTTGGTCATGGAAATATTTGCTGTCTACTTTTTTTCCATTTCCACAAAAGACAAGTAATTATTCTGCTGTTAGATGATTTATCAGTCCTGGGTTGCTAAAACTCGAGTTTCAGCTATTTATATGGTGCTTTTCTCACCCAATGAGGGTATATTGTGGTGCAAAAAACCAGAAGAGTTATAAGTGTTCTAACAGTTTACTGAGCTGTAGAAATGGACTCAGCAGTCAGGCATTCACAACGTTAAACTGTAATGTATACCTAATGTTGACAGATGCTTCCCTTACATGGAGGCTATTTGCATGTCACAACACTGCATGCATGTTTAAGCCATTTTGTGTGAATGTTTGCTAGTGTCTGTGGTGAGACTGTATCAAACTGCCCAAAAAGTGGAGGGAAGACCAAATTCTGCATGTAAAGGCTGCCGCTGCTATATCTAACCTCTTTGTAGCTTCAGAGGCTCTGCACTGATGTAGTGTTGTGGCATCTGGGAAATCCACTCAACCAGTAATGTGAAGTCCTCCATATCCTTATCCATGGTTCCTTTATATATTTATGAAATAGCCTGGGAGGTGGAACGGTCCAGCTGCCCAAGTTGGAAATAGGGCCAATGAGGGCCAATTGCCCAAGTTGGAAATAGGGCCAACCCTCATTGGCCCTGCCCCTACAGCTCCCACCCCAGCCGGCAAGCACACCCAGTGCCTCTGCGAGGCGCCGGGTGTGCTTGCCAGGCTGCGTGTGGCTTCGCAGTTGCAGGGGGGTGAGGATTGCTTACCCCCAGGCTGCGAAGCACTCCCGCAGACTCACAGAGGCACCAGGTGTGCTTCATGGCCCAGGGAGAAGTCGCACGGTTCCGGGGGGGGAGTGGGGCGAGGATGGCTTTCCCCCGGGCCACAGTCTCACTGGGGGGGCAGGGGTCGAGGGTCACCGCCTTGCAGCGGCGGCCAGTAGAAACCCCTCTCAAAGCCCGTTCTTATGAACAGGCTTTGAAGCTAGTTGTTGCATAAAGCATGAGTCCAAAAACAAAAGCACTGTAATATTAAGGCCAACCTTAATAATATGAAACCATGTTTAAACTTCCAACTCCTCCAGAACTAGCTGGATGTTTATAAAATACAAGTAGAGAGAGAGAGAGAGAAAATGATGATTTAGGTCATGATCTTAAGATTTCTTTGCTCATTGGGGAGACAAGTAAAATAAATCTGTAAAATTAATAAAATGGAACTGGGGTGGTGGGAGGAGTTGGGACTCATCACCTACCTGATTGGCTATCCATCCAATGAAGCCCCCCCCCCAATGGATCAAGATTGTAGCCTCTCCCCACTTTAACCTCTTAAAGGATACTTGGAATGACACCCCTCTCCATGGTAAGGGATGACTCTATCCCCAGTCTGGCTGCTCCCAATGCAATTTTCCTCACTAGGGGCCTGCAAATCTTTAAACTGGTTCTGGTGCTATTGGCCCCATGATTCCTTAAACCACTCCTGATCCATAGGTTCCACCCCCCAAAATCTGCCAGAACTCACAACCCTGTGTCCTGTCTATGCCCTCACTAGTCCAGGAGACAGAACTCAGATTTTGACCAATGGAAATGACTACTGGGGCTAAAGGGCCATTATGTTTCTGGTAAGCTCTTGATCCCAGGAGGTAAATTGGTAATAGCAGCTTGTAACATTTACTCTGTGATTGGTCACATTTTCATCCGTATCTCCATAGCAATGAGAATTCAGTTAGTCTGCCAGAAAATCTCTATACCAGTCTCCTATACAATCGTCATTAATTACAGCATGCTATTCACATTAAAAACTAAAATGACCAACGATCTGCAAATCACTAGCATAACAAATAGCATTCAGTTATAGGCATTTACTGGCATCCTCATTAGTTTACCTTATCAAATCTATTTGCCAATACTTGCTTATACTCTAAAAGATAAAGTTAACATTAAATTCTTGGTCCACTTACATGGTAAGTGCTGCACCTATAGTTGCCAGCTCTGTGATGGGAAATTCCTGGAGATTTTGGCGGTAGAGCTTGGAGACAGTAGGTTTTGGGTGAGAGAACCCAGCTGGATATAACATCTCCAAATCAACCATTTTCTCCAGGGAATTGATCTCTGTTGCCTGGAGATCTCCAACTACCACCTGGAGGATGGTATCTCTAACTGGACCAGAGTTAATCCAAGACATCTTTGTAAATGTTCTTGGCAATCTCTTTGTGAAAGAAAGACTCTACTTCAATGAGCCCTATATTATAGTAAAGCAATAATAGTTTTATTCTGCTTTTTGTCCAAGGAACACAAGGTGGCAGAAATGCATCTCCTGTCCTCCATTTTGTCCCCACAATCATTCTGTGAGGTAGGGAAAGCTGAGAGAGTGTTTGGCCTAAGATCACTAAACAGTGCAATCCTACACACATATATTCAGAAGTAAACCTTTCTCAGAGCTTTCTGACCCAGAAGTGACACATCAAGGGGCAGAAAGTGAAGGAGCCCTGCCCAAACCAGTAAACCTGGCATCCCTAGGCTCATCCTAGGTCAGATGAATTCCAGAAGCTGCCTTCAGCTGGCGCTGCTTTTCCCCCAGCCTATTTAAACTAAGGGCACTTTGTTAGTTCAATTGGTTTGCAGCTGTGCTCCTGGCCCAGCTCCAGACATTGTTAGCCATAGACCATGCTCTTGAGGCAACCAGCAGGCTTGGAAGCCTGAGGTGAGAACAGCCTACCTAGTGAGATGGAGAGTGTCACTGTTTTAATTTGCAAGCTCTCACCGTGGTGATCTCTGGAGTACATATGCCCCTTGCACAAAACTCATGTTTTGTTACCTTCATTGTCTTAAGTAGGACCACATCTTTATCCCTGTTTGCCATATGAAAGTACCCCCTGCAAAGAGGGAAAGATACTTTCCAACAGCTTTTTCCTGTCACATAATTACCACTTTAGTGGCTGGAAGCCTCCGGCGCTGCTTGTACATGTTGATGAGTCTGTTCCAGCGAGACAGCTCTGCTTTTGGAGTTTCAACTCTTACATCCTCTGTTTAAAAGAAAAGCCACATTAGTGAGCCCTAAAGTCTCCATGGGTCTCTTAGCTAAATTCAAAGTTCATGAAAGGAATAAAATCTAAGGAATTATGGCTATTTCGGGGGCACTGGACTTGAACTGAAGATGTATCTTCTATTGTAGTCAACAGAACACACTAAATTCACCTGTAGAGAAGTGAAAAAAGGCTGGAATGAACTGACTAAATTTATGAATCGCTCCCCAAGGCATGAGTGGCCAGGCCATTCTTCAAAAATGCTTCTGAGATTAATGCAAGAAGTGCAAGAGACCATCATCCTATTTATTTGGTAATATATCCATGCCCAGCCTAATGCAGTAAGCAGCTGCTTTGGGCAACAGGAATTTAAGAGAGGGAAGTATATCTTTGAAGGATTAATGGCCCACTCCAGCACAGCTCTTGAAACAGTGGTGTCTGGTGAGGGGCAAATGTGTCCAGGCTTGCCCATTTCCTGCTGTAGTAGGCAATCACTTGCCCGGGCTCCTGTTTCCACCTGCTGCTCCCGCAGCTAGTGAGAGAGTAAATGCTTAAAAAATCACTACCAGGCAATGGTGTGACATCAATCCACTCTAGGAATCACTGGAAACTATGGATTACCATAGAGTTTCTGGTGAGTCAAAGAGAGATATGTAGGATTACCAGCTCTGGGCTGGGAAATACCTGGAGATTTGGGTGGTGGAGTCTGGGGAAGGCAGGGTTTGAGGAGGGGAGGCACCACAGCAGGGTGTGATGCCATGGAGTCCAAGCAGGCATTTTCTCCCTGTGAACGGCTCTTGATTGACTGGAAATCAATTGTGCAAGTGGGAGATCTCCAGATGGCACCTGGGGGTTGTCAACCCTAGAGATGTAATATCACCCGGCTGCAATCTCCCCATGTCCCACATCTCTGATTCCTACTGGTTGCCATCAGTTAGCAATCCTAGGTGTGTTCCAACTTCCACATGCACAGTTCTCCCGGTTTAAGCCCCTTTTCTCACTCCATGAAGGTAAGGATAGGTTTCCTATATTTATATAAGAAAAGTAAAGGAATCCCTTTCCTACCACACTGAACATGTAGAATAACAAGGTCATAGGATAGAGCAGATTCATCCCCACTGTAGTCGGCTCCCCTTACTCCATTCACTTATGGGGGAAAGGATCAATTGGGGAGATGGGAGAACAAAATCCCTTCAGCATACAAAGAAGGTGAGAGGAAGAAGAAGAAGCAATTGCTGCCTAGATAAGCAAAACAGTCTGTATGTGCCCTAAGTAAGTCTGATTGACTGCAAAAGAATTTCACTTGCCAACCTGGAGCAAATGGTTGTGTTGTAGGCAGACTCTATTGCATCAATCCAACCCAGGATAGTTCAGGCAAGCCTGATCCCATCAGATCTTGAATGGGTCAGCCCTAGCTAACACTTGGAATATCAGAGTCATGACACAGGAGAAAATGGAAAACCACCTCTGAATGTCTTTTGCCTGGCATCCAGACAATCTTAGGATCTTGTGGCTATATTACACACATGTCTTATGATAAATTAATAAATAAATCAATGGCATTATTCCCTGCCCAAATCCTTCTTCTTCCTGAACCCCAATATCCCCAGGCTCCATCTCCAAATTTCAGGAATTTCCCAACCCAGAGTTGACATCCCTCCTTCCAAATAAGGCCCATTCTGCACACATTAGATCAGGGGTAGTCAAACTGCGGCCCTCCAGATGTCCATGGACTACAATTCCCATGAGCCCCTGCCAGCAAACGGGAATTGTAGTCCATGGACATCTGGAGGGCCGCAGTTTGACTACCCCTGCATTAGATAATGCACTTTGAGTGCACTCTAGAAGAAGATTTTCCTGTTCCACACAGGATAATCCAGCTGCAAAAACACACTGAAGAACAGTTAGTTTTTATACCCTGCTTTCCAGTACCTGAAGGAGTCGCAAAGCAGCTTACAAATCGCCTTCCCTTCCTCTCCCCACAACAGAAACCCTATGAGGTAGGTGGGACTGAGAGAGCTCAGATGTTACTGCTCTGTGAGAACAGCTCTGTCAGGACTGTGACTAGCCCATGGTTACCCAGCTGGCTGCATGTGGGACAATGGGAAATCAAACACGCCTAGCCAGATTAGAAGCCACCGCTCTTAAACACTACACCACACTGGCTCCAGTACATTACCCAATGCGTGCAGAATGGGCCTGATTGGAACTACAGCTACATTTAAACCTTGCCCATCTTAAATGACCATCTGATCCAATTCAGGGTTTCTCTAACTATAATGCTTGGAAATGCTGTTATACATTGGTGGTTAAATGGAACAAATGGCATCTGGTTCCATCCAAGGCCAGTATTTACCTTTCAATAGATGCTCTCTCTCCTCTTCAGCACTGCAATCCTCAGAAACAGCCACAGATTTTGCAGCCATGGAAACTTCATCATCATCTGCACACAGGGCCTGGGAAATTTCGTCCCTAAACCCAAATCATAATTATTCAGGGCATTCTTCATAAGAACAGGATCTCTCCCATACACATACAGAGAGAGACAGACAGACAGACAGACAGAGAGTAGCTCCACTTATTTAAAACAGTAGAAATAACTATTCTAAAAAGCTTAAAATCCTGCCTTCTGGTTGACTATTAAAAAAACAACTAGTTGAAAGAGTCAGTTTCCATACTGTTCTGCTCTAAGTATAGCAGACTATAGATGCTGATGCATATGGGAAACTTATTGAAGTGAACTTCTACTGAAGTTCGCACAAGATTGAATTCAGCAATACTGAGGAGCCACATAAAAGGTTTCAGAAACTCCTAAAATTATCAAGTTTATTTTCCAAGCCTCTGGGAATTCCAGATAAATGCCTTTGATCATGTGCAGAAGTCATATTTCCTTACGGTAATGAAGATTTTCTAGACAACAACCAGCTTATTAAAAATGCTTTTTTTTAAGTGGATGTTTCCTTTTCTGGCCAAATGCTATCCCCCAGGTATACTATGAAATCTTGTATCCTATGACTTGCTTCTAGCCTGTCCTCTTAGGGTACTAAAAGAGGACTAAAAGAGGACATTTCATAGGCAGTTAACAAGGGAAAGTGCTGGGCTCTTGCAATACCTTACAAACATAACTTAACATCAAAAACAATAATTCTATATCTAATTAGTCTTCTGGCCCCATAGCCAGAAGCTATTTTAACACACAGCTTTATAATACTTAAAATCTTCAAAATCCCTACTACTCTTCTGTAAATGCAGTCAGAGCTATGCCAGGCTGTGCTTATTTCACTGCTATAAAGAGAGTTTGTACAGTTTGCCCATGGTAACACTGGATGTTTGAGGCATATGGAGAACACAATCTCAGAGCCTCCACAGCCCACTGGATGCTGATTCTAAGAAATAGTTGGAGCACTCTCTCCAGATAAACCAGAACTTGACCTCAACATTAGTAATATACCACTCACTTTCCTGGTGTTTCTCTGTGACCTTTCTTCACATCTGAGGCAGGAATTTGTTCAGCTGGGTCATGGGCCAATTTCCTTAATGTGGAGTCAGCAAAGCCATCTGAGTCTCCCATTTCTAACCCAGTTGACTCTAACAAAGTGGAGAATGTCTTCTCGGCTGTAGAGATGGTGTCTCCAAGACTGATTTCTTTCAGGTGTCCTGACAGTTTTTCAGCATGGCTATCTATCACCCCCTCACAGATCTCATTGAAAGAAGTGTTATCTGGTTCTGTGTTCTTGAAAGATAATCTTGCTTCAGTATCAGGCAGAGGAGAATCCAAGAGCTCACTTTTGACACCTTCTTTTTCTTTCGCGTCTGCCTTGGGCCCTTGTCCCTCCAGTCTAACATGCCTGCTGCTCCCAAAGAGATTTCTGAAGAACTGGAGCACCCAAGGTCTGCTGGAAACAGAGGAGGCCGTAAGAGTATCCATATATTTCACACTTGGTGGGAAATCTTATGGATCTGGTTTGCTCTAGTCAAGCAGCTGAATGAATGTGCTTCTCAACAGATTGGAATCTGGGTTTCAAACTGAAACCCCTAACTGTTCAGAATCTTCTGAGAATTCCACAGTTCTTTGACCAATGAAATGCATGTTTATGGCCCAGATAAAACTCATATTGATGATGGCCCATGCACATATAACCATGTACACTGAGGCTTAATTTCCAGTGGTTTTATATTTTGTGTTTCACACTGCTACTTATGATAGCATTTTGCAGTAATACAACTGATGGTAAAAGATGCAGTGCTAGCAATATAATTTTATCCTGGTTTTATCCTAACTACTGAAGCAGATATGAATTTCCACTGTAGCCCTCGTTCATCCTTCTACCACTCTTCAGTCTACTGAGCACATATTAAATTATATTTGAATGTGTTATCCAGCAAAAACCAGTGTACAGTGTTATTTATTTATTTATTATTGTGGCGCAGAGTGGTAAGGCAGCCGTCTGAAAGCTCTGCCCATGAGGCTGGGAGTTCAATCCCAGCAGCCGGCTCAAGGTTGACTCAGCCTTCCATCCTTCCGAGGTCGGTAAAATGAGTACCCAGCTTGCTGGGGGGTAAACGGTAATGACTGGGGAAGGCACTGGCAAACCATCCCGTATTGAGTCTGCCATGAAAACGCTGGAGGGCGTCACCCCAAGGGTCAGACATGACTCGGTGCTTGCACAGGGGATACCTTTACCTTTTTATATTTATATACTGCCCTCCCCGGAGGCTAAGAGTGGTATATAAATATAATAACACACTCTTTAATTCTGGGGCTAAAACCACTCTGCACTTGCTACTAAATGTTTTAGTTCCTCTAAGTATGACACTATTGTATGGTATTTTTAACCATGTCAGGAAATACTATACAAAGTTTGAGTCCAATGGCTATGATTTAATCTCCTATGAGGGTCTGTAGTATAATGATAACGCCCAGGATTCAGTCCCTGGTGTCTCCAATGTAAAAGGTCAGGAAGTAGGTGATATGAAGTACTTTAACTCAGCACCCCATCAAGACCATGAAAAAGGTGATGGTGATAAGCAATGGTCTTAGCATAAGGCAATTTCAAAAGCACACCTGGCAAGCTAGACAACCTGTTGGCTCAGTAAAAAGATAATAAACACATAGTATTTATGTGCAAGAATTCCTGTTGTACACAAAGGACTAATAGATTGTGACGTGCTTTTGTACACTAGGCTCCTTTGATGGAGTGAGGGGTGACTAATTTCTCTATCTTTTGCTCAGCTAGTAGAAACTGGATAAGATTTTTGCATTCAGAATTCTTTTCTGAATCAGTCTGCCTAGCTTGCAGGACAGTATATACTTTGCTGTCTTTTGGAATGCAGTTTTAGATAACCTTGCGGAAGGAGGATCCCCATAGCCAATGTGAATGTTATGTTTATGTCAAATTAACCTAATCTCAAGGCTAAAGGAAGAAGTTGTTACTACTTATGTAAACCATTGGAGGCTGGGCGGGGGTAGGGAAGCAGCTTTTCTGAACCTGTCAGGAACTTTTTGGGGCAGGCTCAATGGTTGCAGGGTGGTCCCATGGAATGACCAAGAGGGGTGGAGACCCCAGGTTATTGGCTTGACCCATAAGAGTCTCTACCAGCCTCTAACAGGAAGGTATTTAATCTTATGTAATTGTATTGTTCTCGGCACAGATACTTTTTGCCGACCAATCCAACCTGTGACAATTTGTAGTTCTATCCTTCTGCATTTGAACAAAAATCATAAAAGGTTTTCCAGACTAGTGATCATTCTATTTGAGCATTGCAACCTTAAAAGGCCCTTGGCCATCACCTTCTTTAGATGCATGCAGTTTTCATTAATCTCACAAGGTTTGTTCATGTTTGTTCATGCTCATGCCAAAAAGAAATTGTTAGTGTTTTAAATTCCATGGGATTTGTCTTCATAAACATATTTAGATGCTTGTACAATGGCACTAGTATCCAAGGAACAGATGTCACGGCTGATGACATGTCATATATCTCTTGTATTCTCATATACAGAATACCAATCTATAACCCATTCTGAGGCAGGATCTTATCCCTGAATTTTCAGAGCAAACTACAAGAAAACTATATGCCAAAAATCCAGAACCATAAGTGATTTACTCCTATTACTTCTCTCTGTAGATCAGTTATTCAATACTTGTCCATCACAGTCTCCTGCATACCTCTTCCAAGGAGCTTCATTCTAAAAAATATTTATACACAAATGCATGAAACTGTCTCATCCTCAGTCAGACTGTTGGTCTATCAAGGACAGTATTGTCTGATCTGTCTGGCAGCAGATCTTCAAATTCTTAGAAAGTGATATTTCACATTATCTGGTACTTTGAACTGGAAATTGTAAGAATTGAAACCAAAACTTTCTGTATGGAAAAGAAATGCTCTGTAACTGAGGCACAGTCAATATATATATACATTTCCCTCTTCTTTGTGTTTAGCTGTCAAATGCTGGCTATACCTGCATTTCAGCTGTCAAATACTGTCAATTTTTGACAGCATTTGACAGCTGAAATGCAGGTATAGTCAGCATTTTATAATGCCATTGCTTCTTAATTGTTTGTGGAAAATTCCATTATGAAAGTCAACCTAAAGTGTGCAAGGTATTCTAATTAATGTTTGACATGGATTTGAGCAAACTGTACTTGCAGCCTCAGGGCATGATCCCTCCCTTTGTATTCATGTCTCAACACCTAATGGAGCTCTTTAACTCTTCCTCCTATGCTAATCCTCAGCAAATTGGCTAGAATTTGCTGTACAATTTTGTGTATATTTCCGATATAAAGACAGTCACAGTATGTTTCTATCAATTAATCCTGACCATTATGTCCCACATTAAATTTAACTCCTAGAGCTATTCAGATATTTATTTTAAATAATAAACTACCAAAATTTACCAGTGGTTTAGCCACTTGTCTACTGCTGGCCAAAAGTACTATAATTACAAAATAGGGTTTTAAATATGATTTATATTTTTGGCATAGGGTCTGATTTTGGTATAAATGTTTTAATTTGCATTAAAAGAAGAGTTGCTTTTTATATGCCACTTTTCTCTACCTGAAGGAATCTCAAAGTGGCTTACAATCACTTTCCCTTTCCTCTCCCCACAACAGATACCCTGTGGGGTAGGTGAGCCTGAGAGAGCCCTGATATTTCTGCTCGGTCATAATAGCTTTATCAGTGCAGTGGTGAGCCCAAGGTCACCCAGCTGGCAGCATGTCGGAGAGCAATGAATCAAACCCTGCTCACCAGATTAGAAGCCACCGCTCTTAACCACTATGCCAAGCCAGTGTACAAAAACAAGCACTTCTTAATTTGCACTTATTTACTTGGCTTTTATACCCACCCCTCCCTGCAAATGGGCTCAGAGTGCATAATTTCCTGTGATGCATTACCTGCTACTGCAGTCGCTCACTTATTTTAATACACTGAGTGGAACATTTTCTAGGCTTCTGCATGTGAGTCTTCAAGATGCTTTTGCTGCACGTGAGCTGTCTACCAGTAGGGAATGAGTTTAATCATAGTATACATGCTTTACATGCAGAAGATCCCAAGTTCAGTCCCTGGTATCTCCAGCTAAGGAATCTATGATAGCAACTGTCAGGAAATGCTGTTCTCATCCTGAGACCCTGGAAAGCTACTCCTAGTCAGAAGAAACAAAAGTACCAAGCTAGACTGAATGAATTTGTATAAGATACTTCATATAATCATATGCCAAACATGACAGTGGTCAGATGTCACAATATACTGGGCTACTTTCATGCTACCTAATCACCTGCTGTCAAAATAAAAAATATTGAAAATCAAGAATCAATGAATCAGAAAGTCATCTTAGTGTAGTGGTTAGGAGTGCAGACTTCTAATCTGGCTAGCCAAGTTTGATTCTCCACTCCCCCACATGCAACCAGCTGGGTGACCTTGGACTCTCCACTGCACTGATAAAGCTGTTCTGACCAGCAGTAATATCAGGGCTCTCTGAACCTCTCCTCCTTCACTGAGTGTCTGTTCCCCGCCAACATCCTGTTTCCTCTTGACCCTGCCATTGTGGGGAAAGTGAAGGGAAGGCAAATGTAAGCCGCATTGAGACTCCTTCAGGTAGAGAAAAGCGGCATATAAGAACCAACTCTTCTTCTTGAATGTAAAATATTGAAATTGGTATGTAATATTTGTAGTGGTGAGAGTACCACAGTGAGACTGCTAGGGCACCCATCTTCAAGTCCTCTCTGCTTCATAATGAACCTCACTGGTTGACTGTGTTCTCACTTGCCGCTTAAGCAAGGCTGCTTCTGCATGGGAATGATTCCCTGTTCTGGTCTCATTACCACTGGGAATGCAAAAGTAGAATCATCCCCACCACCCCCAAAAGCTTGGGGGCTTTTTAAAAAAGTAGGTGTTTATCTCACTATAAGTTTAGGACATTATGATGCTGCATTTACTATAAATAAATGAGGGGGGGGAACAGATTGCAAATGGCAGGTACAAGAGGAAACAGGATGTTGGCGGGGAAGTATGCAAATCTGTTCCCTCCTGTACACACTAGCCCCAACCCACTTTAAGTACAAACTTTCAGGAAACTTTCACCAAAACAGGTTTGAAAAACCTGCAGAGGAACCATGGAAAACAGAGAAGGGGCTCACAGAATTGTCAGAACTGGGTTTCCAGCCCTCAGGTGGGGTCTAAAGATTTCTCAGAATTACAGTTGATCTCCAGACCACAGTGACCAGATCCTCTGCTGCTTTGGAGATGGGTGTGGATGACATTATACCTCACAGGAGGTTCCTCCCCTCCCAAAAGCCCGTTCTTCCCAAATTTCCAGACATTTCTCAACCTGGAAAAGGCAGCCCTACAATTGGAGGAGGAGAATAACGATGTGTCCCCCTGCCCTGAGTCCCATAGGATATAAATGTAATAAAAATAAGTGAAATAATAAGATGTTTGTCAAGTGATGACAGCTCGAAGCAAACTCTTGAGGACTATTTTGAGGCGGCTTTGGAGGATGGGCTCTCGTTTCCGCCCAGCTGCTCTAAGGAGAGAAACCTCTAGAGGGAGCTAAGTAGCCACAACCTTCTCCGGGCTGGCATCTATGATTTGCTGGCGGGCTTCGCCCGTTCCTTTCACATTCCAGCCGTGGCTTGCTGAAGGAAGCAGAAAAAGAAGCAGGAAGGGAGAGAAAGAAGACGCCGCGGAGGTAGCTCGGAAGGACAAGTGACTCCAGTCGTGTCAATGCGTTTCTGACTGCAGCAGAAGGATTGGCCTGGGGGCGGCGGGGGACGCGGCAGACAACCAGAAGCCTGGTGGGTACAGGAAACAACGGCCTGTCCGCACAAATGCAACCCGACGGATGCAGGATGGACCGGGGAGGGGGGGGGGGAGAGATAGAGACTGCAGGGGGTTTCTGGAATCTCTCCTGGAGCGTGCGGCATTTTCCGGTCCCGATCCGCTCCAGCTTTTCACACAGAAAGAGAACTCGGGGGGGGGGGGGCTTCGCATCTCCAGGCTGCACTGTAGGGAGCGGCGGCCAGGAAGCCGCAAGGCCAGGACTCTTCGCCCTGTCGCTGTTGGGGCTGACCGGTAGAGATGATGGGCTGCGAACACGTGCGACATATGTGCAGCTGGTTCTTGGTTCCCGGCTTCTTTTCCCACACAGAGCTGCCCGAGCGACTTGTGTAAGGATCCGAACTTCGCATACCCCCAATAAAAATATTGAGTAACCGCAGGGCACGCTTTCCTGGGCGGGCGATCAGCTAATGTGGCATGCCGTCCGGAGGGACTGGGTAGCTAGTGCATCATGAGCAACAGAAACTCGGCGGGATGCGTTCGCAGTCAGGCTTGTTGGAACCTGCACGCTTGACATCCTGCAGCGCCTTCCGGCTGCACCTTAACGCCCCTTGAGCGCTCTGATTCAGGGAGAGCCAATGTAAATTCAAGAGGAGACTTTCTTCCCAGTTTTTCAGTGGCCTTCAGTGTAATGGCCTTTGGTGGGCATGTTACAAATTAATTGACGTTGCTTGCCAGATGTGGCGTTGTGTGGAGTGGCGAATCCACGTTTATCCATCTTTGCTTAACTAATGAGAGGACTGTAAACTCTGAATGTGTACAGTGAATGACTGTTTATCTCAGTGGGTTGTTACAGATTAGGGAGCTGCGGCGGAGAGTTTTGGCCGCAGTCGCTTGCATTGTGTTTTGTTTTATTGGTTAATGTTAATTGGAGACAGTATCTTCAATGCTTTGTCAATCAAATACATCTTGTAATCAGAGCCCAGCATCCTTTTTTCTTTGATACCCAAGCTACTGAATGTTTTCCAACCTTGTTCTTGGTCACTTGTGGGGTTGCTTCTTTAGTTTGTTTATTCTTCTTTCATAGAAGAAACTCAAGGCGGGATATATGGGATTTTTGGAAATTTTCCCATCCAGACACTGACCAGACACAGATCTGTTCAGGGCAAGCTTTCTTATCATGTGTCCTCCAAACATATTCTAGTCACATAGACTGATTATGTACCAGCAGGGAAGGGTAGGCAGATACCTGCATGATAGCGGGGCTAATCTCTGCTTATGCATGAAGCTGGCACCATCCAGGCCCCCTCCCAGCCCACTTTAGGGCCTCTGATGGCCCACAGCAAGGGAATGCTGATTTATCCATTCATGGGAAGCGGCAGGGCATGTTGCCCCGCCTAAAAAAACTGGTGGTGGCCCGGTGTAGCGGCCGCTGTGCATAATCGGTCATAGTGACCATACATGTAGTTCCATCTCAAAGCAAACTACTTGAGCAAAAGTAGCCCTCTGTGAGGGCAGGGGGCAGTTATTCAAATGTTCTTTTCCCCATGCTTCTACATATCACTCTTAGATGATTTGTTAGTTCATTTACAAAATTTGTGCACTGATTTTCTATGCAAATATTCAAAGTGGTTTACAGAAAGCTTTAAAACCAAAAACAGCTTCAAATCCAAGGCCAATTCCAGATAAAATAAATTTTAGCAATAATCTCCAATTCAGCATACCATTTTCAGGGCTATTAAATGTTCTTGGATACAAACTCCATTGATCTCAACAGCGTTTACTTCCCTGTAAATATATTTAGGACTGCAGTCTTGAAGTCCATAAGGCTCAAAGTAACGGATCAGTCAGAGTTCTACAAAGATGCTAGAATATGTTCTGTGATGTTTTGAGTAGATGTGGGAAGCAGATGGGGAATAAATGTTAGGAAGAAGCAAAGATCAAGGGATGCTCATTATTCTATCAGTGCTAGAAAAGTAAATACTGTGTAAGATCAAAGTTTCACCATGTAATGAAAGTTCCATATTTGTATGTTAAGCTTGTCATCCAAAACTTAAATTAAGACATTTTAGTGAAGTAAATTTGGTTAGTCAGAACATAAGCAAATTTTTCAGATGAAATACATGACATAATAAAAATGTAAAGGCAGAAAATCTTTAACCATATCAACTACACAATGTATATTAAATTCCACTTCCTCTGGCTAACATTGGGAGTGTGCATGTCATAATTTGCCACATATCTAGTTCTATTATTATTCACAGAACTGGCATGATGGTTAAAGGGGAGAATGCTATAAGTTACTTTGGGTCTCCCTTAAGGAGAAAAATAAGATATACGTGAAATAAATTCAAGAGTGGCAGCTATTCAGTGTGCATAACCCTCTTGTGCAGTGAATATAAACAAAGGAATGTTCGTGTTTTGTTGTACTGAAGCTAATTTGATGGGGTGGGCTGGAGAAAAGCATTCCTGGAACAAATTCCTTCTGAAACAAACTCACAATAAGAAATAATGCTGAGAGGGATTTGTCCCAGACTGGTGGGTGATGCTGACTTTATAGTTGATTTTACCTTTTCCTAACTTGTGGCATGTTATCCTGTGAAGGTGTAGAAAACCAGTCTGTTTGGTATGCCACCAAACCCAGGATATGTAAATTTCACTCTGTATGAGCTAATCATTTTACACCAGCAGCTCACTGCAGTCTGGGATCCCCTGCTTGTTCACCACTCACCAAAGGTTTCTATGCAGTAGCCTTGTGGAAGTGAGAAATGTTTGCTTATCTTCTGCTCATCCACAGAAATCAAGTCTTCATTGTTGAAAGGGCTTGTTTGCAGTTTAGGCTAACAAGTACACTTCTCTCCTCTGTAACAGTTTACATACATAGTCAAGGATGGGGACATTAAGAATATACATCAACTTCTTTTGAGATTGTCTGGATTTTCAAAATGGCATGCACTTTCCCCCCCAGGCTCTTCATAGCATTCTGACAGTCTGAAAGAAGTAGAAATCTTTTCTTGTGTTCTGGTAAAGTAGATTCTTGAACTCTTTTGGAAATTTGGCATCTAATTTTGCTTACGTAATCTTTTTGCCTTCTAATTTGTGGCAAACCATTACTGCGCCAAATGATTACTGGAACCCAGAAATAATGGGACCAGGGATGGGGGGGGGGGGGTGGCAGCTGGAGTTTCTGCATTCTGCTACTTGGGGCAGGCTTGGTAGATTGCTTCATTAAACAGAAGTCTTGCAGCAACTTAATTGCTAGCACATTTTTTTTTGGTTTGGCATAAAGTTTTGTACACTAATGCCAATTTTATCAAGGGCAGATTAAAATGTGATAATATTATCTACTGGTCCTATAAGGAAGTATATATATTTCTGGACAAGGATCATGATCTGGTGCCCCACAGGTGAAGTGTCACTCCCAACAAACAAAGAGAACTATAACTATCACTTGCCTGAGGGCTTTGAAGGCAGCTCATTGGAGTTATCCCTGCAGTGTCTGGGAAAGTAAAGCTGGTTATACTTCAGCCATTACCAGTACTTACTGGTAATTAAAATTGAATAATAGAGTTGGAAGGGGCCTCATAGTCCAGCAGTCTGCAACCTTTTTTATGTTGCAGCCCACTGCGAAGAAGTGGGGGGAGAGGGCGACCCGGGGCCCACGCATGGGCAGCAGCCCCCCCCCACGCAAACATGCATGTGAGGGCCTGCTGCGCATGCGCGTTTGCCCCCAATGTGGGCGCAAACATGCACACTTGGCAGTTTCACACATGTGCGCATGCGCAGGGCTGCAGCGCATGTGCGTTTACGCTCACAACACTATCGCTCATCCACTGTGACCTATACAGAATCAGCCTCTCCGTCAGATGGCTATCCAGCCTCTGTTTTAAAATCTCCAAAGATGGAGAACCCACCACCTCCCGAGGAAGCCTGTTCCACTGAGAAACCACTCTGTCAGGAACTTCTTCCGGATGTTTAGATGGAATTTCTTTTGAATTAATGTCATTAATTCAATTATTCAATTTGAATTAATTTCATTCCATTTGTTCTGGTCTGTCCCTCTGGGGCAAGAGAGAACAATTCTGCTCCATCATCCATATGGCAATCTTTTAAATACTTTAAATACTTGAAAATGGTCATCAGATCCCTTCTCAGTCATCTCCTCTCTAGGCTAAACAGACCAAGCTCCCCCAACCTTTCTTCATATGTCTTGGTCTCCAAACCCCTCACCATCTTTGTTGCCATCCTCTGGACACGTTCCAGTTTGTCAACATCCCTCTTCAATTGGGGTGCCCAAAACTGAACATAGTACTGAGAGGCCGAACCAGAGCTGAGTAATTAATTAACAAAACTAGAGAAATGGTTGGTTACAGCTATTGCAAAACATTTCAGTTTTACATAATGATATTCAAACTGTACTTTCTGCATTTCATGGCCCTTTGCAGGCTGGTAGATGGAGCTTGGTGACAGGACGGGGGCAGGCAGGTGTGGGGAGGGGGCACCTTGGGTGGGGCCAACATGAACTTTATACTAGTATCACTGTCCCACCACACTGCCATTCCAGTGGTGGATCAAGCCCACTCCAGTCGGCACCATCACTCACCCACGCTGGGCCCCCTCCTGCCTGCCTTTGACTAACTTCACCTCCAGAAGGATCTGCTACAGAGTCAAATGGGGAGGGGGATTCCTCCTCCCTTTCCTCACCAGTGCCAGTTCCTTCTCTTCCCTGCCCTTCCTTTCCCCTCCCCCTGTCTCTTCCAGAGTTAAAAACTAAAAGTGGTTTTGAGGAATGCTGTGAAATGAGTGGTAGATGCAGCAAGCCAGGCCGCGGGTTGCTGCTGCCAGGTAAGCCTCCTCCCATTTCCCTCAGCCACCCTTCATCCTCGAAAGCAGGAGGTGGGTTTACACTGAGAGAAATATGAAGGTGGTGTTGGGCAGATCTGGTCTAGGAGAAGAAATGAACGGCACTCTCACTTCCCCGCCACCTCTTTCTCCCTGGGGAGCAGCCTGGCATTTCCTCCTCCTCAGGCTGCCACTGCAGTTCTGCAAGCCGCCACTGCCAACACTCCCTCCTCAGGACTGTCACCCTGCTGGCCACACTTCAAATACACCAATGATAAAGTATCCTTTTGCTTACCAGGAATGATCAGAATTCTGGAACTGTATGCATGCTCTCAGTGCAAGAACTCCTTAGCTGTTTCACATCTATGGATCTAGGAACTTCCTTCTCTATGGTTTAACACTGAGTGGCAGTCCCCATTGTGGTATCCATGGAATCATGGTGCCCACTGGTGCACTTGCTTGCTTGAGTCCTGGGCTGATTCTGCACTTTGTTTTTTCTGTTGTGGATCCTGCTGAATTCCGATTGATTTGAACTTGGGTCTTCCTCTATTCCCCCCGCCCCAATTGAAATAAAGTGTTCTGCACTTGATTGGGGAAGCTTAGAACAGGGAGAGGTGGCAAGCGCAGCAGTCTCTTTTTTTTCTTGAATGGTGGGGAGGAGAATTGGAGACAGCAGAGGAGAGGGAAATAATGAGGTAAATCTCTGCTGAGAGAAGTTAGGTCTTCTGGAGCACAGTCACTTTAAGACAAGCCTTGCAACCGGAAAACAGGAAGTCTTTAAACTGATGCCCTGGCCAATCAGGGAATACTGCTTTGCTGCAAGGCACCGAGCAGTAAGTTAACTCGCAAAAAGCAGAAAGCTGCACAGTTACTTATGGCAGCTTTTCAAACATTGAGGCTTATATCCACTCCAAGATATCACGGGGGAAAGGTAGCATCACCACGAATCAATCATGTATGTTGCAGAGGGAAAATTTAAAGCACCCAAAATCAACATGGAAATTGAATTCAGTGTAGACTGCAGGGAGCAATCCCTCTTCTTTTTCCCAGAAACTGAAGCCAAGCAGCATCTCTTCCCCCAAGATAGATCCATTGAGAAGCAGCTGCTTCATGGCAGGAGGATGCTTGTCTTGGAACCTCTGAACGTTCTGTGACGGGCCCTGCCTTTTCACAGCAGCCATTTTGTGGTGGTGCCCACTGTCCTTTCTCAGATTTCCAAAAGTACCTGCAGGATCATCAGTGTGGGGGATCTTTTTTTAACCAAATACACAGAACCTAGAATACAGGAAGTGGTCATCAGGCACTGTGTATAGTGGTTAGTGTTATAGGGGTCTGGCATCCCAACCATATTCATAATAGAAGTTTAGGCAGGGTTTTGACAAAGAGAATGGTGCGAAAGGGTTTAGATGGAGAAAGGAAGTAAGAGTAGCTCAAACAGATGCCTACTGAAAACGCAGTGGAGGCAAAGGTCAATTTTACAAGTGAAACAGTAGGCAGAGTGACTGCATGGCACGCACCCTCTGCAAAGATAAGCAGGTTTGCAGTCTTTGTGGCACCACTGCTTCATCCATGTGCCGGTCCCTGGTCAATGGGATTTCCTCTTTCGTTTTTGTCTGTCATGATATCTGCAGGATTAACCATTTCATAGCTGGTTGAGATTAACTCTAGACTTGCAAAGGCTCAGTCTTTTACCTCTTCCATTCTCTGGGCGCCACACCTTGCACATAGTCACGGAGCTACTTATATGCAGAGTCTTATTAACCCGCTCCATCATTGTGCTTGCTAGATTAAACATCTTCCCCTTAGCTGTTCTAGCAGGCAGATATAGCAATGTACCAATTGGGAACAGATTTTGTAAATTTTGCCAATTAGAGCCTGACTCAGTGCCACATATTTTACTTTATTGCCCATCGCATTCTATGCTTAGACAATGACTTATTGTTCCTATCACAGTGGACCTTCTGGCCCTATGGACAGAATCATTAGACATTTGTTAACTGATAGGTCCCCAGAAATAATGGAATTCTTGGCTACTGTGATACAAAGGGACACTCGGCTAGGCAAGAAACAGTTCTAGTCCAGAATTATCCAGGGGCATCTACAGTTGGTGGAAATTACTGATTGCTGGGCATTCTGGAGGAATCTATTGTTGGTTGTTGCTTATTTTATTTCTCTTTATTTGTTTTATTTAGACTATGTATTTATTATCAGTTAATTATGAATTACCCCTATTTTGATGTTTTTATATGCCATTAAAGTTTTTTTTGAAATCTGATATTTATTTACTTATCTTATTTATAGTCTGCCTTTTTCACTTGGCCTCAAAGCAGATTACACAGCGGGTCAATACCATCAACACGATGGGGCATTCAGTAACTAGTGCCATAGGATTAGGGTTAGAGAGCCAACCAGAAATCTGAAAACAGAACTGAAGATATGAGTTTTATTCATTGCTACTAGTTAGACCACAGTGTCTGTGTGTGGGGAGGGGCTGTTGTTTAGCATTGAACTGACATTTGATCAATCATCATTTCTTTAATTTCAAAAGGGAGTCTGTTATCTTTCTCCTTCATTTTGAATAGTGAAGGTGCAGCAATATTTCACCCAGCTTCAGATAATCTAAACAAATCTGGAGCACTTTTATTGTGCATGTTTGGGTTCTGCAGCTGCAGTGGAAATGCATGAGTTAGCATCAAGATGAGAATCTAACAAAGGTGATTGAATGATATCATGTATTAGGCTTCTGGAAGGCCGAGAATTGGTCTACTTAGGTAAAACTTGAGATACTCTAGAAAGGCACATTAGAGAGGTACAAACCAGAACTGCTGTTAGTACTGATCTCACTTTATGGAAAACAAAAACTGTGGGACAATTACTAACAAGTTGTTATTTTTTACTTTTCACATATTGAAATCCACTGTAGTGACATGCTGTAAATGGCAGTTTGATAGTGTTCTTTGAAAACACATTTAGTTTTGTTTGGTCATAGAAGGCAAAATCACTGGCAAGAAATTGCATCCTTGTAGAATATACTGTCTTTGTTGTTCATCACATCTGTTTTGCTGGAGATATACCAAGGACACATTGCCAATACTATCATTCACATAAATCACACAGATTAGTCCAAGAAAAGCACTTCCGTGTAAGGAACTTATCTTGTGTGAAGTAGCCCTAAGGCTGCTTGTGTAGCTGTGACTTTAACATAAGCTTGATGGCTAAACACTAGCATGTGACTTATCTCCTAGAAAAGCTTCATTTGTTAATTTCTATACATTGAGTTGCTAGAAGCAGGCTAGGCTAGGGTGTCTCCGCCTCCCCCCCTTTAGCTGAGCACCGCTAAGCGGTAACAAAAGTCTAATCTCATTAATTGCCTTAGGGTTTTTTGTAACAGTAACTTGATAATAAATATCGTAGACTTCAAAAGCCATAATGATGTTACCAAGTACCAGCAGTTTAGCAAAGATCTTACTGCATCAGCGGTAATGGAAGAAAGTCACCACCTCCCCTTTCTATAATGATATGCTTTGCTGGAGACCCAAGCAGGGAGAAACAGTATTTGTGGAAGAAAGCGGCTTCCAGCTGGTACCCATTTTGGGTATGGACTTTTAAGAGATGGCTTAGAATATCTAGGCTGTGTGGTACTTACCACAGTTGGTTCCCCTAGGAGGACAGAGATGCACAGGAGGTCATGGTAGGGTCAGCCAGTCCATGTCTGATTCCTAAAGAAAATACAATCTTGTGTATTTATGTTCTCTGTGTGCCGTGTTCCCTTCTTGCGTTTGGAAGGGGTTTGCCCCATGAAATTCTGGAAGGGATTTACCCCTCTAAAATAAAATCTTACTGCTACCTGCCACAAAGAGACTCTTGTGGAGCACAGTGGTAAGGCAGCAGACATGTAGTCTGAAAGCTTTGCCCATGAGGCTGGGAGTTCATCCCAGCTGCTGGCTCAAGGTTGACTCAGCCTTCCATCCTTCCGAGGTCAGTAAAATGAGTACCCAGCTTGCTGGGGGGTAAACGGTAATGACTGGGGAAGGCACTGGCAAACCACCCCGTATTGAGTCTGCCATGAAAACGCTGGAGGGCATCACCCCAAGGGTCAGACATGACCTGGTGTTTGCACAGGGGATACCTTTACCTTTACCTTTTTTACCTGCCACAAAGGAATCCTCAACAGTTTTAATGTTGTTAATGTCGTTATATATATTGCTGCATATGCAAAGCTATCTGGACTATATGAGAGAGAGCTATTTTAGCAGAGTCTCATTCTATTTAGTTTTTGGCAACCCACTTAAGCTCAGTCTTTGCTGGAAAAATTATCCTTTAACTTGGTTTGGGGAGCAAAGGGGGAGGCTGACTGTTATCTGGGGAATTTTTCCCGACACTATAAGGCTATGAGTGGATGGGAGGAGGGAAAGAAAAGCAGAATCAGGTTACGTAGATGTGGAGCCACCACTAAAGAAAGAGGAAGACGTTAATATCACTCAGATAGGAAGTGCCTTGTAATCTAGCATCCAGATTCCAACTCCAGAACCTGACTGGTTCCTTGCCTGTCTCTTTATCTCTTGCAGACAAGTGCTGACCTTCTGAAGGTCCACCCCACCATGGCCTCGGGGAATGGCAGTGACCCACCAGACAGGCTAGAAAGACCCAGATCATCACTGCAATTTGAATCAGGTAAAAGCCTTTTTGGATTTTTTACATTCATATTGATTGTTGGGGATGAAATGCGTATATTTTTCCTATTTTCGTTTGGTTTTGTTTTTTCTAGAAGAGGAAGAGTAGAATATGTCTGTCTGCCAAAGTCTAATCACATGGCAAGTTTAATTTGCAGATCTGTTCCTTTTCATCATTTGTTACAACCGTTAGATTTACTAGTAACATTGCTGGTCATAGCTACATATATTCCCA
This sequence comes from Paroedura picta, assembly GCF_049243985.1. Lineage (NCBI taxonomy): Eukaryota > Metazoa > Chordata > Lepidosauria > Squamata > Gekkonidae > Paroedura > Paroedura picta. The sequence goes on along the minus strand of NC_135372.1, from coordinate 94,870,011 downwards.
CTGGATCATTCCTGTGATTCAGTAAAATCCTCATTTGCTTCAATGGAGGAAGCAGGTCAAGGTATGCACTATGCATTCCTTTGCACTCTTGCATGAGCGTGAGCACATCTGGCTCCTTCATCTCTAAATCTCCCTGCTCTCTCCCTCTTCTGCCCTAAAAAGAAATTAATAAGGACTCTGGACTGAGGCATCCTCTCTGGCTTTTTTTTTTACAACAATAAATCATTCATTGCAATTCCTATTGTGCAGATGGGAGTACTGAGTACTGAGAGAGGCAGTCTACTGAGGCAAATAGATTAGACTAGAATTAATTCTTAATTATTTTATAGCATTCTTTAGCATGCCAGTTTGGTGTAGTGGTTAGGAGTGCGGACTTCTAATCTGGCATGCCAGGTTCGATTCTGTGCTCCCCCACATGCAACCAGCTGGGTGACCTTGGGCTTGCATTTGACCACATCCACCAAACAAATGCAGAAATACTTGCTGTAATTCCAGGGTACCCTGGTGGAATGCATCCTAGACTGGTAGACATTCATCCACAGCAGCTTAAATTGTGGTGTCGTCTTCTCTTGTGCTCATTTTTAAGAACAAGACAAAGGAGTAATACCTGCATCATTTTTAGGTATTTTTAAAATACAATTTTCTAGTAGCTTTTATATGTTCCAACAGTCAACATTATTTATTCTAACGCAACATTTGTGATCTAATTGGGGAGTAGTGCATTGCTATCTATTGCAGCTCTGCTCCAGTATTATTCTATGGTGGTTGTACAGGAAAAGCCCCAGATGGATTGTGTCCATTGTATTTAAGTAGTGTTAAATTGGAGAAATGAAATTGGAAAAGTTCAGAGAAGTTGAAAATATTTTGCATTTTAAAGGTACATTTGGTGTTGGCCAATCTGGTTTAAAAGCCAATAAGCATGTATAATTTTTTTTAGGCTGTGATGACTCACTGACAGACACTAATCTTTAAACCGCCCACTGCGCCGCGGGCGCCGCGGACTAAATAAAAGAGTAAGGGCTGGTGGGGAGGAGTTAGGGCGGGCTCTGTCCGGGATAAAAACTCGGAGGAGCGAATCAGCAGCCGCAAAGCTGCTCCTGATTCGCTCCTCCGAGTGGCACTCCATGGCCAAGTGTCCAATTGGGAGGCGCGCAAAGCGCGCCTCCCTGTTGGACACTTGGCCCATCTCCCGGACACCGCACCACTGACTCCACTCCTCCCAAGCCACCATCCTCCACGGATGGCCACCAGGGAGGACCCTCGCCCCATGCCGCTGACCTCAGGGAACACTCCTTCCCCTTCACCCAGTGGCAGCCCTTCCCCACGTCCTCCGCCTACACCGGACGACAACAGCCGCGACCTTCCCACCCCCACCCTCACCGTCCGTCCCCACGCCGCCGTCTGCGCCCTTCCCACCCCCCCAAACCCCCACTTCCCACTGCCGCGACCCGCACCCTTCCCACCCCCCCACGCCCTTCCGAAACCACTTGCCTCCCTCTCTCCGCCACTTTCGCCGCTGCCGCTGCCGCCGCAGAGCTCCTGAGGGCGCTTCGCAGCTTCGCGCCCTCTCCAGGACCTCCACCGACCAAGAGGACGCAGCTCGACCGCCTCACCCACCCAGCCCAAAATGGCAGCCAACAGCAACTGCGCGCCGCCAGGCAGCTCCGGGCCCCAGCATTGCGCCCGATGACTACTCGCTGCCGCCGGCCTGCTCCACGCACATGCCGACGCTTCGCCGCCCTCGAAGATCCTCATCTCGCCGCCGCCCCAAGCCGCCGTAAGTTGCCGCCAACGAAGCCCATGCCCGGTAGCCATCAGCCCCCCCAGCCAGGCCTGCACGACCATCCGCCCGCAGGCTCCGTCTCCCCGTGCTCCCACCCGCTCTCTCTCCGCTATCCAAGACCCCAGTGAAGCCTTCCTCCTCTCAGGCCTTCCCTCTAACGTCACCCCTAGCGCCCATTTTATTAAAGAATAAAATGGGCTTTATTCCTAGTTAATAGAATAAAAAAGTTACCATCCATCTTGGGAGGAAATGGCTCATCACTAGCTGAGTGAGAGGTTTACCTGTGAATTAAGAGAAAACTGCTTCAGTGGAATGCATAAAACAGGAAGAAAGTTGACATGCCCCCCCCCCCCAATAGAAGTCATAAGGGAAGTGGCTTCATAGTCCTATGTCTGTTTTCCCTCCCTTATACATCAAGATAAGTTCTTCCTCTGCTGTGCATATAGTTGCACCTTTAAAGAAGTCATTCTCATGTTTTCTGTGTGGATAAAGACCATTGAAAGAGCCTCTTGTGGCACAGAGTGGTAAGGCAGCAGACTTGCCGTCTGAAAGCTCTGCCCATGAGGCTGGGAGTTCAATCCCAGCAGCCGGCTCAAGGTTGACTCAGCCTTCCATCCTTCCGAGGTCGGTAAAATGAGTACCCAGCTTGCTGGGGGGTAAACAGTAATGACTGGGGAAGGCACTGGCAAACCACCCCGTATTGAGTCTGCCATGAAAATGCTAGAGGGCATCACCCCAAGGGTCAGACATGACTCAGTGCTTGCACAGGGGATACCTTTACCTTTTAAAGACCATTGAGGGCCAAACTACGCATTTGTGTTTTTAACGAGCTGGGTCCAGGTTTCCCAGACCCAACTCAAATTCTCGGCAACCACACAGCAGCCGCAGAGAATGGCTTTTTAAAAAATAAAGGACATGCAGAATAGGCTTGGAACACCACCCCAGAAGAAGAAGGCTTCCTGCCTTCTCACCCAAGCCATTTTCTGAGCAATGGTAGCTGGGGGGAAGGGTATTTACCCGTATTCACATGGAGTATTCTGCACATGTGAAGCATCCACATCAGGGAAATAACTCTACCACAATGCTGGTTTGGTGTGGGGAAACAGAGGGGGACAAAGCCCTCCTTCCCTTGCCAGGAGTGTTTCAAGCCCTAGTGGGCTTGCTTTTATTGTTTATTAGCCACTTCCCACTGCTGTAATTTTATAAACCAGCATCATGCCTTCTCTTCAGAGGACTGAATGGGACACATCACACATGCAAGCTTGTGCTCCATCACTTAGCTGTGTTCCCATGCCCCAGTGTTGCTGACTACAGCTTTTTCAGTTAGTCCCATAGAAGTTACTAAGAGGACATTATAAACTGATCCTCTTCCTACCTGAATAGCCATACCCATTCACTTGCACAACTATAATGCATAGTCAGTTTTATGACCACTCCAACATAACTTGTTATGTCTGACCATTTTTCTGTGGTTTGAAACACATCCTGATTCAGCAAGGGGCCTGCTCTTAGGACATCATGGTAAGCTGGAACTTGGTTCAAGGCTTCTCAAACCAAGAAACTTTTGCTTGTGCTCTTGGGGTGGGGGGCACAATAACCACATTAGCACAATAACAAGCTGTGTTTGTGCCCATCACAGGCAAGCCTCTTCTGTTCCCAGGGTCTCAGTGCCATCTCTGTGTGTAATCTAGCCCTGGAATAAAATAGAAAATGTCAGTCCGTTAAAAATAACATTGGTGTGGGGTAGGAGGGTGTTGTTCATTTAGGGAAAATGTTTTGGGAGCAGGGAGGTTCTTGTAGGTATTTCATTAACCTTTGTTATTTTGTTTGTACTGTCATCAGATTATGCAATCCAGTTGCTGAGTTTATGTCTGTGGTCAACTCTCTACTTGGTGGCTATTGATCTTTAAACTTCCATATCATAAGACACAATGATTATGTCCATGTTTCTAAAAAGGGATCCTTACACTGGCCAGCTTTGCAATCTAGATGGGATAAGGTAGGGCTTGCAGCAACATGGCTGCACAATTGTTTTGAAAGTAGACCTACCCATGATCACTCTTCCCCACGATCAACTTCCAAAGATGATTCTTTTGTGGTCTTTCTTTTGCTTAATAGAAAGGGGGGGGGGGACTCACTGATGACTTGAATTGATCTTTTTTGTAAATGGCAAATAGTTGGTAGCATTCTGTGATGTTCAGGAGAACTAGCCTCCTTGACTTTTGACATGCAGAGACGTTAGAAATCTCTGGAGACTCTTTCACAGGATGGCCTGGGAGCTCCTGCTTCTAGAAGATGATGGTAGTTTAGGAATGCCATTCCCCAGGTGGGACCTGGGTATCCCCTGGAATTTTAGCTTATCACCAGGCTCTCCTGGAGAAAACGGCTGCTTTGGAGGGTGGACTCCATACCAGTATATTCCACTGAGGTTCTCAAATCCCACCCACTCCCAACTTCATCCCCAACCTTCCCAACCCAGAACTGGCAACCCTAGTAGCATTGGATGCTTTTAAAAACTAATGTTGTGGGCGTTGATTCTCATCCCCCTGCCCCCGGCTGTTTACAACACAGGGCAGTTAGGATTTTTGCAACTCTTTCCTGCCACATTCATGTTTTGCTTGCTTTTCTGTGTTGCTCACTGAAACTGTGAGTCAGTCTGACACATTTTCTGTTTTTCCCCTTGGTTTAGTGAAAGACACTCATTGGTGTTTGATTTCTCAGAAATTGTTTACATTCAAATACAGTCATAGCAGGGGAGTTTACATTACACTTGCTAAGTGACTATTAGGATTCTCCATCTTTGACCTTTTTCTTTGTTCGCTCAGGTTATCTTGTTTTAATTGTGTCTGTCATCAGAGTAGCTGTGTGACTAGGTTACAGAGGAGCCTAGTTTAGACTGCACTGGGTCACACTGGTCAGGTATCCAAATGCTCATTTGAACTGAGCATGCTTTTTGGTTGAATACCTCCAGTCTACCATATGGAAGAGTGATGCTGATGAACCTGAAAAAGAATGGGCAGCGGAAAGACAATAGGTTCTTTCAGCAAAACAATGAGAAATGTTTATGACTTCCGTGGCACCTGCAGGCTGATAGCAGGTGTCCATGTATGACTTGGACGTTTACATGCAGGCACGGAACCTGACTGTCTCCAGATTTGTGATGTTGCAATCATTGTTTCCTGGAATCCCAAATCGTTGAGCATTTGCAGATTATTTGTTTGCAAGTGGTGGGCCCACAAGGACTTGGGAGAGGGCGCACCTCATTTTCTCCTGTATCCTCTCCCCCATTATTCTCCCTTTTCCTGCTCCCTAATCTCCTTCCCATCCACCAGTCAACCTATCTATATCTGTTCCCTCCCTCCCTTTTGGAGCCTCTCTGTGGAGAAGTCTGGCCTAGTTGCGTAGCAAGTCTTCCTTCAAGAAACCCAACACGGGAGGAGTATGCGACCCTTTCCAGTGCTGTTTGTTCTCCAGGTCCCACTGCTTCTCCACACTCCCGCTGCATTGCTTTACACAGACCAAAGTTTGGGAAGTGGTTGCCTACAATGGGGAATGTGAGTTCAGTGGGCATTCTTTTCTTAAGACAATGGGGGGGTTGCTGTTTGGGAGTATTTTAACCTCTTAGGTTGGTGGTAGGGAGGTGGGTTTGAGGCTGGCTCCATGGTCCCCCTGATGTAAAGACTTTGTGATTGGCAGACTGTGTGGAGAATAAGCTGAGTTGGAGATCTGACACTATCAGACTTAGGCAGAACAGGGCCTTGACTTGTTCCTCCTTGCAAGTTTATGTGTAGGAACGCTTCACACTGTGACTTCCTGAATTCTGTTTGGCTCAGCTTCGGCAGAACTACAGTAAGTTTCACCAGGTCAGCAGTGGTGCAGTATAGTAGCAGCAGACATGGCAGACACCCCCCCCCTCACACACACGCACACACACACGCACACACACACACACTTTCCCATCCCTTGTGTAGTTGGCTGGATCCAACCCAATATGAAGATTTTGGGGAGCCTTCCTTTTGACAGCCGCTGGAGGAGAGTTGTGTCCTACTGCTCATCTTGCCCAGAGGATAAACTCTAGATCCTCAGTTTCTTCCCCAGGTACTTATAACAGCGATACCCAGCCTGCGCTGCACAACCCTAACATTAAGCAATTGACTGATGGCCATTGCTTGTAAACTGCAACTGGCATTCCTCGAGCATTTAGTGAGCTGGCATATGTTCCAATTGAAAACCAGAAGTGCCACCATGTGGAGCTCTGGGCTTTGCAATGCTTCTGTGGGTTTCCCTGGCAGTAGCAGCACTTGGGTGATGCTTCCCCTCCCCCATTTTACATATGAAGCTGCCGTACACTGGATCAGACCATCCATCTGTCAAGGTCAGTACTGTCTGCTCAGACTGGCAGTGGCTCTCCAGTGTCCCAGGGGGAGATCTTTCACATTACCACCTACCAGGGATTGAACCTAGGACCTTCTGTGTGCCAAGCAGATGCTCCAAGCAGATGTGCCAAGGCCCCCTCCTCTTCCTGCCGCTAGCCTTTCAGGCACCAGTAGACAACAGAGGAGGTTGCTGGGGGGTCTTCCACTGCACACCTGGCAACCCTAGCCATCAGTCACAAGGATCTCATTAAATGTGGGTGCATAATGGGCATGGAATATAAATAAACCTATAAAAATAGGTGCCTTGTCTGGGTTACTGGTCTTATGTCCTCATATTTTTAAGACATGTGGCTTGGGACCATTTGATTATGATATTGCATAGGTGTAGGTGGTGTTACAAACCACTGCATTAAGATCTTTCAAATGTACCCTGTTCAGATATTCCTTCTAGTCTACATAGTTTTAATTTGTACTGCCATCTTGTGGTTAGTATACTGACTAACTGGTTCCCTGACCTCCCCAAATTTCCTTGCCATAACTATTTAATCTCTTCCTGCACTGTGGGCTGGAGCAGCAAAAGTTTGCCCCTCCCCCCATAGGAGTAAGGTTGTTCCCAAGGTGGTGGACAACAGCAGATGGTAATAAATAAAATATACTCTGCAAATCATAAACAGTCTGACAATACAATCTTGAACCATCACTAAAATCTAAGATTACAGCAAAGAACAAAAGATATGATATCCAAACTGCTAGCTAAAATAATCAAGGGCACACCCACATATACAAATACACACACGCTTTAACTGAAGAACTAACTAAAGAAAATCTACACCTGATACTTGCCCAGATTGATGTTGTGGTTAAGAGTGGCAGCCTCTAATCTGGAGAGCCAGGTTTGATTCCCCACTCCTCCACATGCTGCTAGCTAACAATGGACAACCTTTAAGTCATCAACCAATTCAGTCAGCTACTATAAGCCCCTCTAAGACTCTAGGAGTAATTGCTTGCTGCTTGAAGGGCGCTTACCTGCAAGAATGGCCAGACCACATTTATTCAGTCAACATATGAGTCAAAGCAATCAACTGGGAACAGTCAATAACATAAATTCTGAATGCAGAGGAAATTTACAATTCAACATTTTTTCAAGCATCATATGTATATTAATCCAATATTTTTTTAACGTTCTCATATCTCCACCACATGATAAAATGAACCCAATACATCTTTACACTTCCAACAATTTCCATCTTGCTTTTTTTTTTAGAAATTACCTTTGGAGTGATATACCACCTACAGAACATTTTATACTAATTTTCTCTCAAGGTTTGACATTTTGTTGGTGTAAGATTTTTGGACCATAACCTTTCCCATTCATTCAGATCTATTTTTTGATTTAAATTTTGCATCTATTTGATCATAACATTCTTAATCTGTTCAGACTCTGTCTCATATTTAACCAATAGTTTATAAATCTGACCTTGCAGATATGGGTTCTCTTCATCTATTATAATCTCATATTCAATTAAGCTTATTCTTGGTGCGTTAGAGTCATGCATCTCCATCTTGAACATAGCTACTATTTGCAAATATTGTAAACCGGGTTTCTTAATTTCCTGTAGGTCACACCCCACAGTTCACTGTGAAAGAGTTTGATATACTACTTCACTCCAGTGAGCTTTCAAAAGGGATGTTCAGAGTTGCCAGCTAGCTATGGTTCAGATTTCCTCATATTTGTCAAGTGGCTTAGACCAGGGGTAGTCAACCTGTGGTCTTCCAGATATCAATGGACTACAATTCCCATGAGCCCCTGCCAGAGTTTTCTGGCAGGGGCTCATGGGAATTGTAGTCCATGAACATCTGGAGGACCACAGGTTGACTACCCCTGGCTTAGACAACAAATTGAAACTGTCCACACCCCCACCGCTGCCACCACCAAAAGGGCATCCATTCCCAACACAAGAGCTGCCTGCATATCTTTGATGTTCCTCCTATTTCCGTCCCTTCTGCAGAAGACCTGGTGGCCCAGCAGACAGAGGCAGTGTTCCAGAGCTATGCTTACCACCGATACCAGCAGGAGCTGGAGCAGAATGAGGCCGATGTGCCGATAGATCCAGAAATTGTTGCAATCCAGCAGGAGCCGCACAGGTAGAGTGCCACAGAATTTAATCCCCCTCCCTGAATCCATTTCCTGCCTCCATGCATGCTCCTGGCTAACATGTTTTGGTCATCTCCTGGCAGCACCACCAACCAGGTGGGCAGGCGCCTGGCCATTATTGGCGATGACATCAATGCACGGTATGATAAGGAATTCTGTGAGATGCTGGATTCCCTGCAGCTGACACCGGACAATGCCTACAAGTACTTTGCCAGAATAGCTTCCAGGTAAGTCAGCCATCCAGCGTCACAGTAAAGTTGGCTTCAGTTTCCAGCATCCAGAGTGTAGCCTTGTTTGTGTCTCCTTATCAGAGAACAATTGAAGGCTAAAGATATGAGTGGTCTACTGAAGCTTCTACCACATACTCCATGGTTTCAGAGCTCTTACTTGAATCTTAGTTCCTTGCTTCCCTGGAGCCATAGGCCACTAGATTACCGCAGTTCTTCTTGGAGGTTCCCTAGACTTTCTGACACGCCCCCCTCCACACACACACACACACACACACACACACACACACACACACCTGCGTTCCACAGTCCAGCTCATATATTAACTGTGCTTTACTGCTCCTATCTGCATCATGTTTAAATTGTTTCTGGCCCTGATTGTTTGAAACTTACAGGGAGACTGATCCAGATTTCTCAATGCACAGGAGCAATCTAAGAGAACTCCTGATTCAAGTTTCAGTGGACAAGCAAATATGTGTGTTAAAATTAAAAACCACTACAACAAAATGCACTGCTGGATCATACCAGAAGTTCCTCTACTCAAGATCATTCTGTTCCCAGCATTGGCCAAGAAGATGCCTCTGGCAGTGCATGAAGATCAGTCCTCCCTTGTCATACACCTGGTTATACAGGATTACTGCTGCTGGACATGGGGGTTCCATTTAGTTTTCATGGCTAATAATAAAATGCATTTGGATGTTAGCATTGGTTCCTTTGAAAGGTCCTTTTGAGAAGCTTTCTCATAGAGTAACAGTCTGATAACTGTGTTTAGCATGTCCAGGAGCCCACAAACATTTTGGCCTGGCTTATTAGCCAGCCATTACTCGTGTTCACACACACACACACCTTGTCACCACAGTCCCATCTGACGTCCTCTCTAGTCCTGACTTCTGCCTTTTGCCATTTGAGAGGCTGACCCATTTGCTGCTCTGCATTCTGCAAGTCAATAAGATTTCACAGCAAGGGCAGCTGCCAGTGGTGAGTGGCTTCACGGAGCCCAGAGCTTGTCCATGTAGTGAGCGGCTGGAGGCAAGGTTTTCAATGCGTCCCTTTTGATTTTTCTTGTTGCAACAAGAATCTGCTTTCCATTTGCCCCTGTGTGTGCATCCACGCCCAGTCCTCTATGCATATTGCTTTAACCGTCTCTTCTGTCCTCTCTTCCTGCTCTCCCCTCCTTGGGAAGCCAAGCGGCTCATCGTTTTACCACCTTGAGGTGGTCAATGTACTGCAGCCAGGTAAATTAACCTACAGTGCTTTCTATTTCTATCTTTAACTCTCCACATTCCATACTATGCCTTCTAAATCTTCCAGTTACTGTGTGTGATATTTCCAAGTTCATGTAAGTCAATCAATTGTGCATCTGTTATAATGCTGCTATCCAATTTAAGATTTTGATAGTATTATTCTAAAAAGCATATCCTGACCATGGGCCAAACAAAATCTCAAAGCAACTAACAACCTGTTAATAAAATAGGGGGGGCGGGAGGATAATGGGGGAAAGTTAGAATCACAGATAAGAGCAAATCACAGTGGCAGCGTTAGACAGTTAACAAAATACTTTCCAAGACAAACTGGGGTGAGCTGTCTGCAAGCATCTGAACATAAAGTTCCAGAGAAGTGAGGACCCACCACAGAAAAGTCCCTGCTGCTTACCTCTAAAGAATATATCCAAAGTAGAGCCACATTTGAAATCTTGTGCGTTATACTGGACAGACGTGTGTGTGTACAAATTATCTGTTTTCACAAGCATTTCTAAAATAAAAACATCTTGGAAATATTCCAGCAAACTGCTAAGTAGAGTGAGCTTTGCTTTTCAACTTTGTCCTGCCTTTCTCTCATCTCCCCTTGTCACTTCATTAGCTTGTAGGACAAAGGAGAGAGTCAGGTTATTTACTGAGATTGCTTATTGATCATTCTACTATAAATTGGAAGTACTTCTGTCAGTGGTATTCTAGGTTATTACAACAGGACTGCAGGATCTGCAAGGATCCACTGCTTGTTTGATACAGATGCACTGGTAGTTAACAGCGCGTGAGAATATGATTTGGTCTTGTGACTGTACCACAGGTGTGGTTTTCCTGTTTTTCATTTTGATCGCATGGTATTGTGACTGAGCCATAGCCCTGTTTTAATGTTACTTTTTGGAGCCTGAAGTGCTGCCTGCAACTTCCAGAGCAAGATCAGCCCTTGAGAAAAGTGCATCTACATGTAGACAATGTGGTAGGGAAGTACCTAGAAGCTAAAATGACTAAATTGAGGCTTTCAGCCTTTGCTGACATCATGAGAAGGCAAAACACAGTGGAAGAGGCGATTGTGTTTGGAAATGCTGAAGGCAGTAGAAGAGATGGGATGAGTCACTCAGGGGACACAGAGCCCTGAAGTTGCAACACCCCTCAGCCAAGCTGTTAACAATAAGGTGTTTAGGAGGTAATTAATTCATAGTCTCACCATAAGTCAGAACTGACTTGACGGCACATCCACACACACTGGGAAGGACCTTGGTTCCATTAGCAGTTGTATTTGCTGCTCCATCAGACAAAGGGCTATCTTGAACAAGAAGAAGAGTTGGTTCTTATATGCCGCTTTTCTCTACCCGAAGGAGGCTCAAAGCGGCTTACAGTTGCCTTCTCTTTCCTCTCCCCACAACAGACACCCTGTGAGGTAGATGGGGCTGAGAGAGCCCTGATATTACTGCTGGTCAGAACAGTTTTATCAGTGCCATGGCAAGCCCAAGGTCACCCAGCATGTGGGGGAGCGCAGAATCAAACCCAGCTAGCCAGATTAGAATTCCCCTCTCCTAACCACTACACCAAACTGGTTCAAGGGCATGCTCATGGAGATGGTTTGTCACCCATGGCAATATACCAATGGGGTGAGAGGGGCTGATTTATTTGTACCTTGCTGCAGCTGAATTGCCTTGGTTGTAGGTTGCTAAACACGCCAGCTCAATGTTGCACAGCTAGGTGTCCAAAGAATTCTTTCTTGCCGCCAGCAGAATATGAGCTAGCAATGGCCCAGGAGAAGACAGCAAATTGCCCATCGCAAAACTCTCCTCTTTCCCACAGTTTGTTTGATAGTGGCATAAACTGGGGCCGTGTGATAGCGCTGCTGGGCTTTGGCTACAGGATGGCAATCCACGTCTACCAACAAGGGATGACCGGCTTCCTGAGGAGAATCACCCGCTTCATAGTCGACTTTATGCTGCACAACCGCATTGCTCAGTGGATTGCCCAGCAAGGGGGATGGGTAAGTGCTAGACAGGGCTCTGTTGACACAGAATTATTTCTCTTATTGTTACAGTGGCTTAAATCTGATCTGAGAGAATGTAGAGCATCACTGGGTCTCCTTCCTTAGCTGGTGTTAAGAAAACCCTTCTGTTCTTCTGTCAGGCTCCCTCAGAGCCTTTCCCCAGCTAGACCCACTGCATTCCCTGCCTCTTCCCTGGGCCCTCATCTCTGAGTGTCATAGAATTTGAAGATACCTCCATGGTCATCTAGGCCACCCCCTGCACAATGCAGGAACTCACAACTACCTGCCCACCCACAGTGACCCCAATTTCCTGCCCAAGTGATCCCCCCAGCAAAAATCTCCAGAATCCAGCCTGGCCTGGAGGAAAATCACCCATCATCCCACAGTGGCAATGAGCAATTCTGTGCTGCCCTAGCCGGGCACACGCAGGGTTAGTGCAAGGGCAAGCACAGTTACTGAGTCCAGCAAGTTCAAAGCACGTACCAGAGAGTAGTCAAAAGTCCAGTCTGGGTCTTATCAGGAATTGTTAGCTGACGAAGTCCAAAGGAGAACCGAAAGAGTTGTCGTTTATCTTTACCAAGGTCAATCTGGGAATCTGTGGAGTATTCAATCAAAGAGTAGTTTAGTCGGGTGAAGCAGAGTCAAGCCAGGAATCAGCCAAGCAGAGCTTTGCCAAAGCTTCGGGGATCAGGAAACCAGTCAAGGCAACGGGTGGACATGTGCACAAAGTTGCAGCCACACTGGGAAGCACTTCAGCTGTGTTTAAGAACAAGCTGAGCTGTCACACCAAGTGGCTGCACCTGGCACTCAGCCTTCCTCCGATGAATGAGCCCCACCTGAGCCCAACCTAGCCTGTTGCTGTAGTCTTAGCCGAGCACTATGCCTGCGTGTTGCCAACGTTGTCCTCCTGCATTCCCTCCTGCGCTCTGGAGATGAGTCTGGGCTGTTCAGGGGTGTTGCTGCAGGCTGAGGTAATGCTGGCGCAGAGGGCATGGTGCTTGTCTGGCTGGGACCTGGTTGTGGCTCCCTATCGGGACTTGCTTCTCTAAGCTGCACCCTGCTGCTTTGCTCCAGCTCCTCCACTTCTTCCTCCGAGGGAGCTGGCAGAATGAGCTCAGGCAGTGGTGCAGAGGCACCCTTTGGAGACGGGGCCATGACAAATTCCCTAGGAAGACAAGGAAGAGCCATCCATGGCACATCCCTTTCTGCCTCTCCAGTTTCCCCAGGTGGCATATGGGCCCACCTTTGTGCTCAGAGGTTGCAGTTGGCCGTGGTATCTAGACAGACTGGTTATGGAATTATGTTTTTGACTTTAATATGCATGACTATCTCTGAGGAGGGAGAAATGATTTCAGGAAGACAGAAATTCATTTTGCAGGTCTTTGAGGAACTTCCTTTCCAAACTATTGTGAGAAGCAGCTTGCAGCCACATGGCATGGTACGCTGACTTTTCAAAGTAACAATTCCTTTCTCTCCCACTAGGTGGCAGCAATGGACTTAAGCAACGTTTACTTGAAGTACATGGCGGCGTTGGTCGCACTGATCTTGCTGGGCCAGTTTGTGCTGCGCCGCTTCTTCAGGTCGTGACTGAGAGGAGACGTGCCGTCGGCCACAGGCACGCCTGCTAGTGATGTCCTGCTCTGTGGTGATGCTTTCAAAGAAAGGATTCGTGAAACAGCCAAAGGAAAACCCCATTGTGCCTGGCAACACCAATTCCAGTGTGGCGCCAGTCGGTTCAAAGCAGGGAACCCACAGCCTAGTGTTACAAGGAAGCACGGAAGAGGATTTATTATTTCTGGAGGCCACAGGAGACAAACAGTTGCTCACGGCAGATGTTCACAGTGTTGTGTGAAATGGGGGGCGGGGGGGGGAGGAGCTGTCTCTTCCACAGTGTCTCTAAGAACAACGAATCCTTTCCCAGAACAATCTCAGGGCCAGCTCTGATAGAGCCATCTGCAGTCCCCGTGCGGTGGAAATCAGAAGCATGATGGGCTGGGTGAGGCATCATTGCACGCTCTGCATTTCTGCATTAGGACCATTTCTCTCCATCTCTGTGAACTTTTCTGGTGCTGTGAAACAATCTTGTGGCATTCACCTGTTTGGGAGACTGTGCCTGCCTGTCTGCCATCCTTTATGTGGAGTGGACATTCAGACATCGCCTATCAGGGGTGGGGGCGAGATCCTGGCGGCAGTGCAGCATCGGAGGTGGGCTTCAGGGTTACTCCACATTATTAGTGCAGAAGAACTTCCTCGTCCAGGCTTGGCCCTTGCCAGTGGCACTCTGTCTTGTCATGCTCACTTTTTATTGCTCTGCGCTGGTCCTTGTGGAGAGAGTCAGCAGTTTTGAAAGCATTTGAATCAAGCCTTATTTCTGTTCCATTTTAATCTGGAAGATGCCGCTCTGTTTCCTGCACACCAGACGCATTATCTGCGCCTTTTCACAGTGAACAGCGACATGGCAAAGAACGGAGGGGTGACCCTGTTGTTTTCCAATAGAACGCTGCCGTTGTTTGTCACTTTGACAATCAATAGCTGACATTTAGATTTGCCTTCTATCAATGATCAGGGAAAACGGTTTCCTGTGGATACCTGAATTAGGACATCAGTTTTTCTCCCAAGCAACATGTGATTGAGCCAACCCACACATTTAAGACTGTGTTTCTGTGCATGCATAGTGAGTCTGTCCATAAGAGCTGCTCCTGACTAGATGTGGCTCAGGGTGGGCTGCCTGTCCCATCATTTTCAACGGGAGTGTTAAGCTTGTGCAATGAAATGAGTGGGATTTAGAGTCACTGCATGCCATTTCATTGGAGCTCTTCTTTGTTGTTGCATCAGCCACGTTTGTGGAAAAAGCAGCATCCAGAGGTATGGGAGACACTTGCAGGTGAAGAGTCTAGCTCCAAACCGTTTTTGTGTTTGGTCCTTTTGGCTTTTAAAACCCAGCTTTGTATTCCATATCTTTTCTGATCCTGCTTTTTCTGTTGCTAGGCATTGCTGTGCGGAAATCTTGGATAAAGCATCCGTTGACTTCTGTGAAGCCAAGATTTCAGATGCACCGCTGAGGGTTTGCATGCAAGCACATACACGCGTTGGATTCTTTCCCCTTGTTTTACAAAGCCATAAAGATGTTAGACTTTAGAGCTTCTTAGCAGCTCTTTCATGCCTCCTTTTCTTTTATCAAAAGCTCTTAAGTGGGAAACTTGGAAGCAACACAGGTTTCTTCTGCCCATCCTGGAGGTTTATATTTTAAAAGAACGCTCTACCCGGATTTTCTTTTAAATGCCTCTAGCAATGTTTTTGTTCCGTTCAATTTTTTTATTTGGCTGTTAGCAGTGCCATATTGAGGGGGGGATTTTTCTGCTCCCAAGATTTCAGCCCGCTCCTGTGCAAATTTGCTCAAGAGGTAAGCCCTATATTGTTCCCATTGCATTTGATTCCAGCACCTTAAACTTCAGAGCTACTTGTATTTTAGAAGGTGAGAGCAAAGCTATTTCAAGAAAGCCTTTCAAAGGAATTCTGGCTAAAGTTCCATTGATTAGAAGAGACTATTTGGCTCATTTAGTTTGTGTCCCTCAGCCCGAGATGCTATTCTAGGGATCCACCACCTTGCGGAAACTGGTCTGAGTAGAGAACAACAAAATGGCTGTCATGGGAACAGGGGCAAATCACTTGGGAGATTCCATAGCATGCTAGGAATCTCCAAGCCAAGCATTATTCTGTGACAAAGACAGATTTTTCTTCTGAAATACCTCCTGCCTCAGTGAGGCGGAGGAAAGCCAACACTAGCTCTTTGCTTTCGGAAAGAAGCAAGTGGACATCAGAAAATGCATTAGTAGTTACAGTGGTCTCATTGTGTGCCATTGTGTGATACCTGTCCTGTCCTGAGAGATACCTTCCAGCACTGTCCCATGAAAGGTGCCCAAGACTAGAACAGTGGAAAGCATAAATTAACATTACTGTTCTGATGTTTGTATCGTTCTGTACCTTTGGTCTCTTTTTGCAGTAGGGCCTCATCTGTGACTATCCACTAATCATCATTAAAAACAGTTATCCATAGTAATAATGTTTTCACCAGTACTACAATATGTAGCTATCTTAGCAAGACTTGGGGGGGGGGAATTAAAAGTCCAAAGGGAAAGGCAGACCTCTCCTGGTGCTGGGATCTGATTAGGAGCTCTTTCCTCAAGACCCTCTTGGGCTTGCCCTCGAACTCAGAACTTCCTTGTTGGCTTCTTTCACATTTTCTGCTTTTATGCGTGTGCTGGGAACTTTCCCTTGAAGGGTTCCGTCCCAGTCTCCAGGCCTTAGGATGACAGTCCCTTTTTGGCTTGTCCTAGCTATTGCTGTTCCCAGCTGGCCCTCTACCTCAGCACCCTCAGGTTGGCTTCAGAGGGAGGCAAAAGTTTCCCTTCCTCATGCCCAGAGGTGAGCACAAAGCAAGGGAAACTGCACAAGTGCCCTTTGCTATTACCCATGTGAACTTTTCTAAATTCTGCCTAAGTCTTTGTACTGTTTACAGATTTGCTGTGGGGCTCTGGTGTAAAGAACCAAGCTTGTTCACCCTGGGTTCCATAAGCATGGTTTGACCACCGCTGCTGTTAGGATTCTTAAAGCTACCATGGTACTGTCTGGAAGAGAGGTGGAATGGTGAGAGAACACTTGAGGGGGAGGGCATTTGTTTGTTGGGGGGGTACTTTGCAGCAGGCTTTCATGCGTGACTAAGAAAGTAAGTAATTAGTAAAAAATTAGCATGCTAGTTGGGGTGACCCACAATCAGCCACTTTATTGGGTGGTTCTTGAATCCCTTCCCACAGAGCCACTAGAGCGGTTTCTCCTCTTGAGCCTTGCAAAATCTCCTGGAGACTCTTTGGGGGCAGCTCTGCATCCAGATGTAGGAGCCACTGGCTTTTCTGCAGGGGGAGGAGGGACCTCAGCGACCAGAACTCCTTGAGGTACAGGGGAGGAAGCTTCTGTTTGGTTTTTGCATGTGTACTTGAAGCCATAATATAGCTGTGAGTCACTTTCCCTTGCTTTATATTATATTTGTATAGACTGCTTATTTCCATACAGTGTCTCCAGGTATTCAAAGGGACTACATTTTTTTTATGTTTCCAGTAGCCTGGACTAGGGGGATGTGCTTCAAAAACAAAAGCTTTAATTTCAGGTTGGCCTTTCAGAGAAGGGTATGTTTGCTGTTATCCCAACATTTCAGGAGCATTGAGACATTTTAAGAATCCATGTTAGGTCATGGGACTGCGGGGGGGGGGGTCAGGAGGAACACCGGGGATCTATAGACCAGTCCTCCCACCAAAGGCTAGGTGTACGGCCACTGTTGTCACATTGAAAGCAGTGACCGTAGACCTGATCTTTGGAGACCAGATATATACTACCCCACCCCACCCCCCGCAAATCCAGTTCTTTCACAACACTTTGGGCATGCCTTTTGCTGTTTCAGACCAAGCAACAAATTGGAAGTGTAATTTCAGCTGAGAAATAGCTGAATGTATAGCACACCCCTCATTTGCCTAACTCCAGAACAGCTGTCAGTCTTGTGAATCTCCAGAGGAAATAACCATCTCCCAGAGCCACTTCTGTGCTGCAGTCCTCAAGCTGCTTACTTTTGTTGATATATAATTATTTTAATTAATAATAATGTTTCTCTAAGTGGCACTGGAGCAACTACACATCAAACTGCCGTATACCAAGCCTGATCCTTGGTACATCAAGACTGTATCCTCTGACCAGCAGTCACTCTCCAGGATCCAAGGCAGAGGTCTTTCACATCACCTACTAATTGGCCCTTCTAAATGGAGATGTTGGGTCTTGAACCAAGGACCTTGTGCGTGCAAAGCAGATGCTCTGCCACAGAGCCACTTATTGTGGATAATTCATCCTTGGAAGAGCTTACTGGAGAAAAGGGATCTTTTGTTGAACACTGGTTTTAGATTTAATTTTTACCTGTCTACAATATTTAATTTAATATGCACTTCTACCAGTTATTCTCCCCCTTCTGTTCTCAAAACACCAAATGTGTAAGGGGAAGCCCTTCTAGTAGACCTGGTTAAATAATTTAGTATACAAGAACAAGCCTTAATTATGCATTAAAAGAAAAGCCAATCACTTTCTGTTCTACCTCCATCATAGAAGGAAAGGACCCCTCCACTGGGGGGAGGACATAGTGGTGCTACTGTGCTTGGGGATATGAGAAACGAGTCTCTTTATATAGGCAAAGGAGCAGTCTTACGCATTCATTGCACAATATATCAATGGGGAACGCACTGGGTTGACTTACTGGAGAGTAGCATCTTTTATGTACTTATAAACTGTATGGTGCCAGGTTCAGGTACACTTGGCAATAAATGAATGATGAATCGTAGCAGTTGTAATATATATTTCCAAATAAAAGATATATGCAAACAAAGCTGGTTCTGACTCGCACATTTTCAAGGGGTTTCTTTTGCTCTAAATAGCTGTGAGAAATTTATGTTGGTAATCGAAATGATTAAACTGTTATTGGGAAAGCTGAGCTGTTGTTGTGGAAGACCTTCCTTTGTACATGCAAGGCTTTATAGAAGCCAGCATGGTTTTCTGCTTTGCAGCCAATGGTGTAGGTCAGGGGTAGTCAAACCTGTGGTCCTCCAGATGTTCAGGGACTGCAATTCCCATGAGCCCCTGCCAGCAAATGCTGGCAGGGGCTCATGGGAATTGTAATCCATGAACATCTGGAGGACCACAGGTTGACTACCCCTGGTGTAGGTGACGATGCTCTCGGAGCCCAGTAGAACCCGAGGGGATTACTCATGTCAGCTGGCATCCAGGCTTGGTACATGAGAAATGAAAATCATGTTTTTTGCAATGTGGTGACTCAGCACATCAGCTGTGGGGCCTCTGTTCCATCAGGGCATGGCTAGATCGCCTTCACCACAGAACCATATTCAATGGTTGTCCTCCTAAAACATTGCAGAAGCTTTGAAGATATTGCTAAAATCCCAACAGGCACAGTGTTGCTATTGTAGAAATGCAGGATAGCATGAAGTGTGCAAGGACAACACTTTTCCAAATGGGAAGGAGATGGGAGGAACATATTCCTTTTTGTATAAGGTAGAATGAAAGAACAGCAGGAATATGGGTTTCACAGCTGCTTTTCTTAATCTAAGAATAAGGATCTCCCACACTTCTGGTATGCAGAATCCATGAAAGAAACTGAAAATGAAAAAGGATTGATGTAGCCAGTTAAACTGCATAGTCATAAGATGGTGCTGGTGGCTGGCTTGGGAACTCCCAGGTGAATGAAAAAAAGCTAATGGAATGTCTGCAGCCAAGAGATGCTGAAGGAGCAGCATGGCTTCATGCTCTGTGGGGTGGGAAAGCTCTTGAATTCTGTCTGCAAAGGCCACAGGAATGGCAGGGAAAACAGAGTTGTAAGACACAAGCACACCTTCCCTCAACATTTCTGCCCAGACTGAAAGGAAGCACTGGCCCAGGGCGGAGAAAGCTAGAGCCAACATGTCTCTACCAAACCCATCTCTGCAGAATGACAATGCTGAACACATTCCCAAGAGGCAAATGAGTTCTGCACTGCAGTCCTGAGTGAGATCACGGTTCTATTGTTAATCTTTCTGTCTCATAGCAGGTTTAGGAGGCATCGAGGACAGACCCAGAGAGAATGCTACCAGCTTGCACCTGCTGCCCCCGAACACCCATGTGCTTTCTCTCTCTTTGTTTAGCAAAAGGTTAAATGGTAACAAAAAATATGTGGCTCTTAGAAAAGTAGCAGCTGCCTCTATAACACACCAGGATTTATTACCCTAATTCAAGCTCTCAGTTTAATTCATTCACCAATAATAAGCAAGGGAAAGAAAAAAATGCACCTGTGGCCCTTTAAATAAAAAATATATTAGTGGGAAAACATATCTCCAAAGTCAGTCTCTGTTGTTTTTGGTAGCTTTGTAATCCGTCAAAAATCACATCACCTTCCATCCATGAGGGATTTTAAAGAGGCTATCCTGGGGGAGAGAGACATGAGCAAGAAGGCATTGGAGGCAGCTAAGGGAAATCTAAAAAGGCTGAAATATTTTAAAAATTGTGTCATTAGCAGTTTATGTAGTGGACGGGGATCTTACATGCCCAGAGCCCCCCCCCCCCCTGTGCATAGCAATCTGAGCATGGAGAGGCAATTCTAGACATCTAGGAGTCATTTTCTGTCTCACTGGCCACATGCTAGATGGCTGTGGTGACACCAAGCACAATGCTCTGTGCTGGCTGTTCCTGGTAACACAAGATCCTCCTTGTCATCCAGGAACTTGCTCTATTCCAGGCCCTGGAAGCCTGGAAAGCCAAGGGCTATTGTGTTCCTGTTGCACATACAGACCTGAAGATCATGAATTGCCATTTGTCTGTAAAGGGCACATAGCAGTTACAGGCAGCTCCTCATTTGAATCGAGGCTGTGCAGTGTGGGGAAAGGGGGTTTGACCCTTCAGACTTTCTTCCCAAAAACTGGATGTGATTCTTAGGCAACCGTTATCTAATCCTTGCTTGGAGCGAAAATGTAGGAGTCCTACTTTATTCCTACAATACGACTCAGCAAACAGGATCCAGTAAATTTCTTTACTTTCTTTGATCCAAATGTCATTGCATATGGAAGAAAAGAAGGCTGAGAGAGTGACTTGAGGCAATGGGCAAAGGTATTGAAAGGGGATTTTGTCTGGTGCAGTTTTTCTCATTCCCTTTGGTCTATCAGATCATTGAAATACAGGCCTCCTTCCAAAGAAACCTTGGGGTTATAGCTGAAACAAAGCAGGGTGAATCGCTTGCATCTTAATAAAGAATCAGATATCTCCTAAATGGATTAGTAAGAATCCAGTTTCTGTTCAGAAGCAACCTGCGATGTCTAAACCAGTGGTTCCTGGGCCCAGTATGAGACCAGGTCTGAATGGAGGACATTTATTCCCTGTATTCATTTTCCATCTAACGATATGGTGCTGTAGCCCTGCCGATGCCTTGGTTATGAGTATATAGGGGAGAAGTACATGTTTATTACCGCCATCTTAATTGTTTAACTGTAAGGGTATGGTTTATGGTATGATGGGAATGTTGAGATGCTTTAGAAGTTATGTGATGTTTTAGAAGTTGTGAACTGCTGCAAGCCAGCTTGCTGGGAGCAGCAGTATACAAGTGGAATTATAAATAAACTAGAAATTAAGCCCGCTGAAGCTAAAATACAGCGGGAGCTAGTGGATTTGGAGGAATAAGGAAGGAAAGGAAGGTAGAAGAGAGAAAGAGGGATGGGAGTGAGAAAGGAGCTTTGCGGCTCCTGATTGGCCCCTCTGAGTTTTTATCACGACAGGCCCCACCCCTTTCTCCGCCCACACAGCTCTTAGGGCTTTATTTTTACCGCTCTGCGGAGCGGTTTACAGATCGATGAATCTCATTGAGAAGGCTAGATCTGACATAAACGGCACTTTGTCAGGCCAGGCTGTGTGTGCCATAAAATATGCCAGGTATAGGTGACTTCAGATGCTGAATGGCATTGGCAGGCTTGATTGGAGTAGGTGTGCTGTGCAGAGAGGTAGCAGGCATGGGGAGGTTGGCAATAAGACAGGAAACCTAGGTCTCATATCAGTCCAGGAGGATGCAAAGAATAAATGAACATAAGTCTGACATTAGAAGCCATAACGTTCAAAAACCAGGTATCTACCAGAGGGGGAACATCATTAGGTTCCAGGACATTCGGTTGCTGACCTAAGAAGGTTCAGTTGCTGTCCTGAGAGTAGCAGTTTTCTTACAAGAAAATGATTAGAAAGAGAGAGTATTGAATTGCAACTGAGAATGAAGCTCAAGACAATGCATCCCCCTGGACTGGACTAAGGCCTACGTTTCCTGTCTCATTACCAATGCCTGCTATTGTCATTCAGCATCAGAAATCACTCCACTCTACCAGGTATAAGGACAGGTGGGACTCCCATTCTAGCTGAAGATGTGGACAGTGACTCAGGAAACGGAGATCAGGCATCCCTGCCCTCCTTTACTGCAGGCCCGTAACAGCAAGCATCATTCTCTGTTGTTCCCTTCTAGCCCAAAATTGTGCAGAGAGGTTCAAGACGTGTCTTCTGGTTCACTAGAAGATGCCTGCCACAAATTTTGTCAGTGCTACTGGACTCTTGCTCCTTTCCAAGAATAAAGATTGCAAGCTGTGCTGTCAGGTTTATTTCTCCCCCTCCCCTGCTTTATCTTAGAACCAAAGAGGGGGATCTCCAAATGAAATAATGTGTTGATTTCCAAGTGGGCAAAATGCACTCAGAGCTAGTGATGATAATGAAACAGTTAGAAGGGGGGAAACTTTACAATTGAAGATAAAACTGAATGATAATGTCTATGAACATGTCATCATTTAGAGAAACAGGATCTTCAGTGCCCTTCAGGAAGAGCACTCAGCACAAAGGCAAATTTTTGCAAGCACCATCCATCAACACAAGTGGGGGGGGGAGAAAGTCCCAAATTTTAACTTAAGGAAATTGAGGGCTGCTTCTTCCCCATATGCCTCTTCAGCAGTGTGTGCCTCTGCTGCTCTGGAATCCTTATTCTGGCTTGCACCTGCAAAGAAATTAGCATTTTCCATCAGTGAAACTCTGGGCCTTCTCTCTCCAGCTGCAGCCTGGACTGACAGAGGGAGTGGGGCTCTTGCAGCTAGTAATGTGAGCAACTTTACCAACTGCCCAATGGCACTTAAATGCTACAGCAGCATCTATCTGCACAGAAGAATGCAAGGGCCTCCAGGATGGCTCATATTTACAGTGCCAGTGTAGGATTCTGAATGGCCCACTCCCCAGTCACCGGGGCAGCACTGTCAAAATGACTGCATCTGCCATCTGTTTGGCACTGCATGATATGAAGAGACTTCGCTGTGGATGAGAGCCAAGGACTCGCCCTGCCTACTTTGTAGCCAGCATCCTTCAGCCAAAAACAACTCCGCAAGCAAAGCTGATTTAGGCTGGATTTGCCTCCATGTACCTCCATTAAAATAAGGAACATTCTGTTTCATAACATATTATCCTTTGTTATCTCCAGGCCTCATGTTTTATGTGTTTTACTTTTATACTGTGTATGCAGTTCTGGCCTTCTTTCACTTTCTGTGCAAGAAATTCCAAAAATTGCACACAAAACCATCATAATATGCTGAAGATGTTTCTCCTAGTCAGAAGTGAATAAACTTAATAAAGTTTGGATTAAAAGTTCTCTTCCTACATTTACCCAAACCTAACCCAGGTATCTCCATAATTAATTTGGCCTTTCAATATATGTGGACATTTTATTTCACATACACACACTATACATCTAAATAGGATCTAACTCAGGGGTCCCCAGCAAGTTTGCTGGAACCCACCAAGAGCTTTTAGAATGTGGATGGAGTTAGGTGGTGCTTTCCTCTGCAGGGCTTCCGCTTGGCTTTGCAGCTGACTTCTTCTGTCTGTGCCCCAACCTTGGTATGCCACTAGGCCTACTAGCTGAGTGGTTAACAGTTTCTTGGAACTAAAAATATGTGCTACATGCTTTCAATTCCTGGTCACCAATGATGACCTGGCTGGCCAGGTGAAAGGAGATGGCTGCTGGGAGTCCTAAGTCACCACCCATCTCCTGGCTTGAAGGGGAGGGAGTGGCTCAGCAATAGCTTGGAATAAAAGGACTCTCAGCCTCCAGCTATTGCCAATAATCTGATTGGTGAAGTCTCTAGTGGTAGCTTGGGGCTCCAAGTGCACAGAAAATGATTTAGCTCTAAGCTATCACCGAAGAACTCCAATAATAACAATAACAATTCATTCATAGTCTGCTCTTCCCCAAAGGCTCACAGTGGGTAACATTTTTAAAATAATAAAATAATACTATACAAAATTATATATTAAAATCCATAAGAGGTCCCTCATGAGAAGGAAGGATTCCCTGGAGAAGAGCCTAATGCTGGGAGAGATTGAGGGCAAAAGAAGAAGGGGACGACATAGAATGAGGTGGCTGGATGGAGTCACTAAAGCAGTAGGTGCAAACTTAAATGGACTCCAGGGAATGGCAGAGGACAGGAAGGCCTGGAGGATCATTGTCCATGGGGTCGCGATGGGTCGGACACGACTTCGCACCTAACAACAAGAGGTCCCTTAAACAGTTTTTACAGCTTCTATTGCTTATAGCGGGAGGATTAACATAGATAAAGGTTTTGGATTCAGGTGAGAATTTGGCTGATGTTTTGAACAAGGAGGCCAGGATTCTGACACCGTTTTAGGCCTCTACTATAAGCCTGGGAGAACATCTCTGACTTGCAGGCCCTGTGGAACTGTCCAAGGTCCTGCATGGTCCTGATCTCCCCAGGAAGAGTGTTCCACCAGGTTGGGGCTGGGGCTTAAAAGTCCCTAGCCCTAATTGCAGCCAGTTTGATATCTTTGGGGCCAGCGATCTTGAGCAGACTTTGTTCTCTGGATCTTAAGTGCTTTGAGGGGGATATATGGGAAGAAGCAGTCCAGTAAGTTTGAGGGTACCAGATTGTTTAGGACTTTAATGGCAATAACCAAAACCTTGAATTTGACCCAGTCTTCAATTTGCAGCCAGTGCAACTGGGAGAGCACAGTTCAAATATCTGCTCTTCACTGGGTTTCTGTGATCACCTGTGCTGCTGCACTCAGGACCAGTTGGAATTTCCAGAGCAGCCTCAAGGGTATCTCTGCATAGAGCAAGTTGCAGAAGTCTAGTCTGGAGGTGACCATTGCATGGATCACTGTGGCTAGGTCAGCACTGACAGGTAATGTAATAGTTGCTACACCTGGCAAAGATGATAGAAAGTCTGGCAAGCAACATTCATTACCTGGGCCTCCATACATAAAGGGGAGTCCAGTTCACTCAAGGTTATGTTCTTCATAGCCTAAGGGTTACATATCTAAAGGACCATTTCTTCTCATATGTTCCCATACACTAACTCTTGAGTTATTGTGTTTCGCATAAGATGGAGTCTGTGCCTCCCGCAGTGCCACTCCCACTTTGTGGAAGGAGCTCCATGAGAAGGCAAGGAAGGTACCTCTTTAGAAATTTTAGGAGGCACAGAAAATCCTTTTTATTTGCTAGGGCTTTTAATGGGGCATAAGCTACAGGTATCTTTTGGAGAGAGGGGGCCATTTGGGGGTTATTTTGTTGTTGTAAATAGGGATTTTAAAATTATAATTTATAAGACACCTTGAGTCATAATGAAATTAGTGTAACATTTTTCTGTAGGATAAGGAAAAAAACAGTAATGCAAGAGAATGCTCTGTACAATGCTACTTTCTATTGGCGGTATAGAAATCTAAATAAATAAATATTACTACAAGACCTGATATTTCAGTTCAGTTTTCTGAATCTTCTCCTTGCAGCCTGAGCCATAACAAACACCTATAAGTTTTTTCTTGTTGGTCTAAACTTGAACAGGAGTTAAAAATAGCAAAGTTTAGAGTTAAAAATAGCAAAGCAGTACTATCCACCTATCATTTGCCTCTGCCTATCCCAACTGCTGCAAGTAAAATGAAAAACTCTGCGAGATCAGATCATCAGCCTTCCATGTCCTCTGCTGTTTCACTCTCTCTGAGATGCTTAGTTTGTGCCTGAATTGTACTTCACATAATGAAATTTCCATGTCCAATAAATAAATAAATAAATAAATAAATAATCCTCTGAGCTGGAAGTCAGGGGGTTATATTCTGGCTTAGTGCAATAATTTTCTATGTGCAGGATATTAATAATTATTAATAAATTCAAAGAGCAGGGTACATCAAATAACAGATAACAAGATTAATTATGTTATATATATATATATATATATATATAACATAATTCCTCTGTCCACAGTCCTCTGTCCACAGTCTGTACTGGGGTGAACCACAGATCACATTGAGAACTAGACCTGTTATCTATAGCATCTTACCAAATGGCAACAATTTTTTTTTTACCATGCATCAGGTTCAGATGTGCATCTGCTAAACTGGTCCTCAGTTTTAAGTGCCCGGACATGACACTGTGGTCTTCATAGTAGCTATGTGAAGAAGGGGGGAGGCAAAACTATTGCTCCCAGATCAGCAACATTGGTGTTTTTGCATTTCACCAATGTCATATAAAGTAGCAATAGTTTTGAATGACATGGCTGGCTGGCTGGCTGGCTCAAGAGCTTTTTGGCAACAAGCAATGGAACAGTATCCAGATGATTATCCTTGGATTGATGTACACATTTTTCATTTGCCACTTCAGTCTGACAGCTGCATGAAGGGAGCTGATGGCACTTTCAGGAAGCTTGTTGGAATCACAGCAGCTGGACATCTGCTCTTTAAAGCAAATCCCTTTCACAAAATAATTTTCTTCAGTACCACTCATCTGCAATAACATATAAGACTAATTCTGGGCTACAACAATAGTATTATATCCCATCTGGCTGCATTGGTCCTATTCTGGCCTATAAAAATTTGCTAACTATCCATAGACAAAGTGAATGAGTCTTTACAGCTCAGTGCAACCCCTTGTGACAGCGGGGGTCTATAACTTTTATTTGCACTTAACATGGATTTGTATTGTCATTATTCATTCAAGCCACTTAGGCTAACTTTGGCTGAGACATGCCTGACAACAGTTCTGCTGAAAAGAACCTCAGCAATTCAAAACGCACTGCAGCGTTTCAGATCCCCACCAAGAGCATCCACAAAAGGGCCAGTTTGAAAAGAATGTGGCGATATTAGAAAGGCTGACCTAGGAACTAGGAGCAGCACCCGCAGGCTACACCCCATGATGTGGCCCTCTGCCCCAAGGAGGGAAGAGAGACAGCGGGAGGAGGGAGAAGCGCGGCAACCTTAAGCAGCTGCTATTCCTCCCGGGGACCGGGAAGCGGCTTCCTTCTCGGCGAGGATTCAGCGCCCGGGGAACCGCGCATCAAGCCCGCTTTCGAAAGGGGAGCTCGGCCCTTCTTCGGCGGCCTGCCACGCAAACCAGGGAGAGGCCGCCGTGCGGGTGGCGTCTAATCGAGGCGCGCAGGCCTGTCTCCGCCCTGCCTCCCGTCCGCCCACTAGTGAGACGACCGGCCATTCGCTCGGTCTTGCGAAACCGCGGCAAGCGGTGCAAAGAGGGGCTCTGGAAATCCGCTCGCTCGCTTGGTGGCTTGGCCTGTAAAGCGGGGGGTCGATCAGCCTGCGGAAGGTAAGGACACCACGGGGAGGGGGTCTCTCTCTGCGCGCCTCGGCCTCCTGCGCGCTCGAGCTGCGACGAAGCAAGAGGCTCTCCTACCAACAGCTCGTGCTGGGGGAAGAGGAGCATTTCTTGACGCACAGCCCGAGCCATCGCGGCATACTTTGCTCGGAGAGAAGAAAACTGACACCATCCCACTAGCTAGGGCAATGTCGCCCCGCCCCTTGTTGTGTGCCCAGTGCAGCTGCTGGATGGGTCAGACGTCAACTGCGTTGTTTCACCTGGAATGATCATTGTTGTCTCTGTCTCCCAAAATACTGGAACTTGAGGGCATCCAGTTTATACTTTATACAAGCAGTGATTAAAATGTGGAATTCACCACCAGAGGATGGAGTGATGGCCACAGGAGTAGACGGTTTTGAAAGGGGATTCGATAATCTTCCATGAATCTGTCAGTGGCTGAGGGGGACCTCCACATTCAGAGACACTAAGTCAAATTCCAGAGCCAGAAGACAGTATCAGGGGAAGGCCTTGGCCTCTGTGCCTGTTGTTGGCCATCTGGACCAGGAACTGGTTGGCCACTGTGTAAGACGGTACTGAACCAGATGGACCTCTGGTCTGGTGCAAGAGGGCTTTTCTTTGGTTCTTATGTTCTGATGGAAAGTTACAGCTTTACCTGTTAACTTTCTGGCTTTCTTGCCTATTAAAGGTAACTTCCACCAAAAATATAAAGAAATGTATAAAGAAACAGTGCATGCACTGTCCTCTAGTTTAGCGATCCCCAACCTGTGGGCTGCGGACCACATGTGGTCCTTCGACTAACTGGAGGTGGGCCGCGAAGGACGCCTTCTTCCCCCCCCCCCCAGCCCTTTACAACACACTTCGGGTGTCATTGTCTCCCATCACTCCCAGATGGGACTACCTCATTGCAGAGAAACGAGCTCAGGGTTCCCATTGATTTGTCATTGTAATGAGTTAAAATTTCCATGAAAATAAAATGTTCCTTATGTTCATTGTTGTGGTGTGTCTGTATCTTATTTTGAAGGGATGTTTAAACATTACCTCAGTAAAAGGCGTTGAGTGGTCCCTGGCATTGAGTGGTCCCCGGTGATAAAAAGGTTGGGGACCACTGCTCTAGTTGATGTCCTTTCTTTCTGTATTCTGAACATTCACACATGCTAGAATTCATGCAGAGCAATTTTGTCTCTGAAAGAACTTATGACACGAAAAAGGATGCCTTGTAATCCTTGTAGTAAACCACAAGTTGTTGTTGTTGTTGTTGTTGTTAGGTGTGAAGTCGTGTCCGACCCATCGCGACCCCATGGACAATCATAGAATCATAGAATCATAGAGTTGGAAGGGGCCATACAGGCCATCTAGTCCAACCCCCTGCTCAACGCAGGATTAGCCCTAAGCATCCTAAAGCATCCAAGAAAAGTGTGTATCCAACCTTTGCTTGAAGACAATGATCCTCCAGGCCTTCCTGTCCTCTACCTTTCCCTAAATCACAAGTTACCTGGCTTTAATTTCATAGAAGGTTTAAAGTGCTTGAACAAAAGGCAATACATAGGCTTTGAACTAGAAGAATGGAGACTCTGATAAACTCAGGGTGTGTCCACATTTTGACTAATACGTTAAATCATTAACTAATTGGACTAATTAGATAATTAACTAATTCTTGGAAATCAGAAAAGGGCCCATATTCTTTCCTAAAATTCACCTACTGCAAACCCTGTGACCATCCTATGACTCCCCGGTCTGCTTGTCCTGCACACCCTGTTGCCAGCAGTGTGCAGATGGGGTGATTAGGAACTGGTTTCCATAACTCTGGAGGACCTGGTCATGTCCTGAAGGAATATTTCTCAGAGTCAAAGGGTGTGAAGAGAAGGAAGCAGATAAGAGTGGGCTGGAGTTCCTGGTACATTTAGGCAGGTCACATTGAATGTATACATACACTTTGGTGAGGCTTATTGTCACTAAGCATCATAGATTAGAAATATTAAAACATAATTTTAATGTGGAAATGGAGATGGGGTCATTTTAATTCGTAAAAAAGTTCTTGAGAAAAACTTAAATACTTAATCTGAGAAAAAAAATAGTAGCAAATTCAGTTAGAATTAAAAGAAGATTTAAAAATACATATTTGTCCCCTCTGTTTTGATTAAAAGCCATGCATAACACAGTGTGCATAAAAGAACAAACCCTTGCTGCTATTTCTACTTCTGATGCCCTGTAGTCATATTTGTACATCACTGAACACAACCCTATTGTACTGTAAAGTTTCCAGGGGTAGTCAACCTGTGGTCCTCCAGATGTCCATGAACTACAATTCCCATGAGCCCCTGCCAGCGTTTGCTGGCAGGGGCTCATGGGAATTGTATTCCATGAACATCTGGAGGACCACAGGTTGACTACCCCTGCGTGTAAGCCACAGCTGATTGAGAAATCCTTAGGTCTGAGGTATTACTGGGGGGCTTTACGCACCGGGATCTTTGTTGCAAATTGGTCACTGAATGGAAAATCGCCATTTAAAATAGTGGAATTCGTCGTTATGCATACCTGCCTTTGTAGTGGAATCCAGTTGCGTTTTGTAGCGTTTCCCACAGCTTCCGGTCTCGGCAGAAATCGCTAGAAAGGAAGCGCTATTGCCAAGCTCGTCCCGCCCCTGGCCGTCAAGCAGCCAATGGGCAGCCGTTAGCATGCTCCCAAACAGCCCCTTTCCCTTTAAGAAAGGTTTTTTTTAAAAAAAAACAGACCCATTGTAACGAATCTGTGTAGATTTGTTGCAACGGAGAGACCCATCCAGCTGCCTAATGTGTTTGAGCTGTCGTTTGATCGTATGATCGTTGCCACGCTGCCTCGAGTGAAAAAAAAAAAATCCCCCCCCCCTCTCACGGGCCCGATTTTCGGCTGAATGAATGTGTAAAAATTAATGGGAAAATACATCAGCAAACGGGCTTTTCAGTGGTTTGTGCTTAGTGACTAAAGGTGAAGGACTGAAGCCAGGGAAGCCTCTAAACAGAAAGAGGCTCGCTGGTGCGTTTATCCCCGCTCACTCGGAGAAAAAAAAATGGCGATCGTTTCGCCGGAAGTTTGGAGGACAGGTTCAGGAGGAGGGACTTTGAAGAAACCGCAACAATGTTAACGCACAGGTCTTTTTCGCTAGTGTTGCAGATTGGTTGCAAGAGTGTAGCGCTTTCCGGAGGGTGAATCCACTTTTTGGGATTCCCCTGAAAACGCTACAAGGAAGCGCTTTTTGCAGATTGGTTTCAGGTGTGTGGCAGATTGTCTATGACGTCGTGCGTTATGGCAAATCAATAGCGTTTCCAATTGGCAACCATTGTGCGATTTTGAAGGCGTGCAAAAAGCCCCTGGGCTTCACTTGTCTCAGGGAGACAAGTAAACTGACTGTTTTCCAGTAAACTGACTGTTTTAACTCTTGAATTGTCAGTCCAAATTTCCTTTCACCCAATTTCAGAAACTGCAGTCCTCTGTGCCAGTCTTCCGAGTCTTGTAACTACATACGGTGCCACTGTATTTTAAAACCCAATCATTCTTACCACTTGATTCCTCAAAAGATACAATGTACCATCTTCATTTAGAAGATCCCTAAAATATTAATATCAACACAGGCTCAGACAGATGACTTTCTAAAACACAAATGTGGGTGACCTCATACTGAAAAGGCTAAGTGAATAAACAGATCAAAGACCAGCAGTTTGACACGCACAGCTTGCCTTCTGTGTTGCCATGATAGTAAATGGGGAGTCCTGAGAAGCATTGATGCAGGGTCAGTTCAGACAAAACCAGGGTTTAATTAAACTAACTATGGCCAGTGTGAATGTCTGAATATGGGGAACACTAAATATGCTTATTTAGGATCAATCAAGCCAGGCTGTCAAGCGTGGTATAATTGTTAAGAGAAGCACCCTGTAATCTGGAGAACCCAGTTGGACTCTGCTCTCCTCCTACACATGCAGCCAGCTGAGTGAACTTGGGCTAGACACAGTTCTCACTCAGAGCCCTCTCAGCCCCACCTACTTCACAGGATGTCTGTTCTGGGGAGAGGAAGTTGATCGTAAGCTGCTTTGAGACTCCTTCATGTAAAAAAAAGTGGGGTACAAAAAAACAGCTCTTTCTCTTTTTAACACAGTGAATCTTAACATATCCTGGTTTGTTCCTTGGCCATGCCCTCTATGGCATGAAGTCAGTATTAATTGTGGCAAGCCAGGATTTTAATGATTGTCTGTGAGATGAATCCTGGTTTCATACACCAACCATAATTAAACGCTGGTTTCATATGATGTCTGACTTGAGCCACTGAGTGAAAGCTGGCATTTCACCCAAAGAGTAAAATACTAAATTTAAAGCTTCTGTAATCAAGAAAGAGAGATGCTAAACTGCAGGCAGAAAAAATTTAATCTGCTTGTGTTGTTAGCTGCAATTTTTGGAATACATCTGCTGTTCTACCCATTATGCCCCTAAAGGAAAATTCTAGACACCTAATTGAATCTCATATATTACCTACTGGGGATTATAATGGCCACACCATGTAAAACATTAAAATAATTGTAATGCCAAGAATTATACATAACATTTAATTTACCTCACAAAACCAATTTATGAGTATCTACTGTCACAATCACCACTATACCTAAATATCTTATATGTAATTTGTTAATTTAAAATGGCCTCTGACTGCTTCATGTATTACTGGCATATCCCCAGGGAAATTACCTCTGATTTCATCCAATTTATCTAGAAGCTTCTTAAAAAGAGAAAATTACAACAATAAATTGAATATGGTGGCTTTAGAGACAGTTTGGTTCTGATAAGATTAATAAAGCATGATCCACATAATTGTAGCTGCTTATTGTTTAAATCTGTTGTTATGGTAGGTGCACAGTCAAGTCTTATTATAGAGAAGTAGTTACAAGAGAGATTATTGTATTGATTCCTCCTCCCTGTTGCTCCAAAATGATTTCCATAACATTTTTATTGGAACTGCTTTGGGACCACAGCAGACATAAATGCTGCAGCTGCATGGAACTCTTTTTGAGGAATCAAGAAAAGCTACTGTAATTAGAATTCTCACAATCCTACCTTTACATCTCATGTAGTCAGTGACTATGAGTTTGCTTTATTGTGTCATAGTTAAAATTGAGACAACTCTTTTAAAAATATCAGAATAGTGTGATTTCTAAGCAAGAATTTGTTACTTTATTTTTACTGGGTTTCAATGGATTTAGGAAGGTGTAATACTGTTTACAACTACATTATTAATTATCCAATTATTTAATTTTTGCTGCAAAATGAAACCCCAAACACTTTATGCACTGCAGAAATAACTAACAATGTTTCCTTCTCACTTTTCAGTTTCAAAGGCACAGGCGTGATCCAGACCTGCTTGACTTGTCTGTATAAGGATGTGGACTCATGCTCTTGGTTTCACAGCCTTGCCCCATTTTGGTGGATTCCTTGGCTGGTTGATTACCCGGAAGGAAGTGCCCACATGGTATGAAAATCTACAGAAGCCTTCATGGCGGCCACCTAACAAAATATTCCCAGTTGCTTGGACTACACTGTACACGAGCATGGGGTAAGGTCTCCTGGAATCTTCCTCCTCTTCATCTAAGGCTGCAATCCAAACCCACTTTCTTGGATGTTACATCAAAATAGTAGTTTTGATTAGGGATGCCACTCTTAAAAATCAGTTAACAATTGCTTCAGTTATAATAAATTAATCAGATCTGCTTATAGAAATCAAATGAGAAGAAGAAAAAGAAGAGTTGGTTTTTATACTCTGCTTTTCACTGGCCAAAGTTGTCTCAAAGCAGCTTACAATTGCCTCCCATCGCTCCCCACAACAGACACCCTGTAAGGTAGGTGGGGCTAAGAGAGCCCTGACAGGACAGCTCTGTGAGAACTACTCTAATAGGACTGTGACAGCCCAAGGTCCCCCAGCTGGCTGCATGAGGAAGAATGTGGAATCAAACCCAGCTGGCCAGATTAGAAGCCACCGTTCTTACCTACTACACCAAGTTTTCTCTCTCTACATCAAGAAGAAAGAGTATTATCTTTTTTGTATTCCAATCATGCATGCAAATATGGCACTATCTCTAAAGAGGCATCCCTCTCCTATATGACACATAAGGAAGTATGCCTCATCTTCAAAGATTCTTGCAACCCATGTGGCACATTGAGAATTAACCTTTTTTTTTACAGTTGCCAGATTAATTGTGGGACCTTTGTGACTAATAAAATTTTAATGTTTAATCATTAATTAACTAAATATTACATTTTTAAAAATTATAGGATCACTAATCTGTAGTCCTATGAGTTTACTATGGTTGGGTCATAGATAAGTTTCTGCATTTCATAAGGATACCACACTGTTAATGCCGAGGGATTTGGCTATTCTAAATTCAGAACCTCCTACCCTATATTTTTATAACTGGTTTTCCTGGTATGCTCAAAATATTGGATCTTCCAGTGATAATCCAATTAGGAGAAGAAGAGTTGGTTTTTATACCCCGCATTTCACTGCCCAAAGGAGTCTCAGAGTGGCTTACCTTCCCTTCCTCTTCCCTCAACAGGCACCCTGTGAGGTAGGTGAGACTGAGAGAGGCCTGACAGGACTGCTCAGTCAGAACAGCTTTATCAGGGCTGTTACGAGCCCAAGGTCACCCAGCTGGCTGTATATGGAGTAGCAGAGAATCAAAT
This sequence comes from Paroedura picta, assembly GCF_049243985.1. Lineage (NCBI taxonomy): Eukaryota > Metazoa > Chordata > Lepidosauria > Squamata > Gekkonidae > Paroedura > Paroedura picta. Next base: position 94,836,317 of record NC_135372.1, on the reverse strand, counting down.
CCAGCTTGCCAGATTAGAAGGTGCCGCACTTAACCACTGCACCATGATAAATATAACTCTTCTCAGGATTCACTAGTTGCAGATGATCTGTGTTCCTGTTCTTATTATTTAGCTGATATTGTTAGAAGTAATTTGTAATTAATATTTTAATGTGTATCAGTTATTATGGTGGTACCAAGGTAAGCTACCATAAAAGCAAGCATTGTAGGCTAAAAGACCCATGTTAATAAAGGCAGATATTGTGACATCTGAAAGCATAAAATCTGACTAATTTCCCTTTCTGCAGCTATGCTTCATACCTGGTGTGGAGAGACCTTGATGGCTTCAGCAGCAAAGCAGTTGTCCCCCTGGGCCTCTATGGAGCTCAGCTTGCCTTGAACTGGGTGTGGACTCCTATATTCTTTGGTGCTCATAACCTAAAACTGGTAACAGTGTTCTTATTTTGCCTGTATTTCAGTTACTTTTGAGGATCTCTAGGCAGGCTGTCTAGGAATCTGTGGGAATCCCCATATTCGTTTTTATTTATATAACATGCACACAGACGTGCCACACAATGGAGTCATAAACAGAATTACACCTTTCTAAGCCCATTGGTTTTAGTAGACCGAAATGGACAACTTTGTTTAGGATTGTGCTGCCAGAATATTCAGGGTTTTCCTCCAAGAAGTTAAAAACCAGAAAGAGATTCTGGTTGTTAAGGAGTAGGACTTCTTCATTCTCATTCTCTCCTCTGTGGTTCATGGCCCTCAGGCCTTGTTTTCATGTGTTTATTGCCAAAGGATATACCAAAACCAAAATCGTTTCACAGAACAAAGAAGGAAATTGCATACATTTGTGTGTGTAATATATTCCAGTGATGATACTCAGGTTTTGTGGTTACAGAATATGGAAGTCATGAAAGCAAAGTACTCCAGAGCCATGGACTCTAGGGATGCCTAGAGTTAGGAGCTGTTCAACCGAGCTGTGGCAAAAGACTTGCATTGCTTGTCTATGCTTTGCAGGTGGTGCCTGCTAATGATACCAGTGGCCTACAGCTGCTTTCCTTGGATTTGGGGCTTCACTGGCTGCCTTGAGAAGGATAAGAGTTAGCAGTCTATAATGGAGAGTGTTTTACTTTTTCAGTCAAGACTCATGTCTGAGATAAACAGCTTTGAATGCCACACCTTGACCTAATAAGGAAGCAAATGCCAGCTTTTCAGTGTGAGCTCATTATTCATTTATGGCTTGTCAAACTGGAACATACCAAATTATTAATAGGAGAATTGGAGAAAATGTATGTTAGATTTATGCTGTATCTGGGAGAAAGAGAAGGCAGTCTCAGAGTACCCAGTGGCTAAAGTATAAAGTTCTCTAGGGAATTGTGGAAGGATCCTAACTTCACTAACATATTAGTTATATGTATGTATGGAAGCTACATTGTAATTTGATGACATAACAGGATATAGAAATTATAGCTCTTCTAAGAGTACTGCTAAAAGTATTGTGTATTCCACTTTGGCTGCTCTGCTTGAGAATCTGACATCCAGCTGTGGCTTTGAATGAAGGATCTCTCTTTTTAGCTTATCATTTCATCTGCCAGAGCCAGAAGACAGCACATGGGAGAAAGAAATGTACTAACCATACCATCTTAAGGTCTTTATGATTGCAGACAGAAGGTTGCAATGGAAGACAGTCAGTCATGCCGCTGTGAGCTCTCATGCGGAGTTCCTCAGGGTGTGATTTTTGTCACCCAGTCTGTTCACAACATTTTCATGCACCCTCTGGCCCAAATGGTCCAGAGATTTGGGCACAGGTGCCATCAGTATGCCAATGATACCCAGCTCCAGCTCCTAATGGAACATCCCCCAGAGACATTTGCCAGTTTTTTGGAAGCAGTGATGACTTGGATCAAGCAGAGTCAGCTGAAATTCCAAGATGGAGGTCCTCTGGCTAGGTAGGAAAGGCCCAGTTGAATTCCAGATCAAGCCCAAGGTAATAGCATTGACTTTTAAGGTCAAACATGGTCTGGGGCCAGCATACCTGAGGGACCACCTAGCAAATTATGCCCCCCAAAGAGCACTTCAATCAGTCAGTTTGATCCGAGTTGTTATCTCTGGTCTTAGAGAAGTATGTCTGGTCTCAACCAGGCCCAGGGCCTTTTTGGTCTTGGCCCCTACCTGGTGGAAGAAGTTCCTGAAAGAACTGCAAGCCCTTCAGGAACTTTCTCAGTACCGAAGGGCCTGCAAAACAGAGCTCTTCCACCAAGCTTTTGGTTGGGGCCAGTAAACAACTAGTGACATCATCAAATGTGCCCTTCCCAGGACTAACTCATCCTTGGAGATGGGGGGATACAGAAACTAAGGTTTTTTAACTAATATGGGTTGATGTATTTTAAACTAGTTTTAAATTCTTAAATATTTAGTGTATTATTTATTTTAATGCTGTAAACTGCCACAAGCAGGTACATACCAGGAGAGTCTGGTAAAAGGTAAAAGGTAAAAGGTAAAGGTATCCCCTGTGCAAGCACCGAGTCATGTCTGACCCTTGGGGTGACGCCCTCTAGCGTTTTCTTGGCAGACTCAATACGGGGTGGTTTGCCAGTGCCTTCCCCAGTCATTACCGTTTACCCCCCAGCAAGCTGGGTACTCATTTTATCGACCTCGGAAGGATGGAAGGCTGAGTCAACCTTGAGCCGGCTGCTGGGATTGAACTCCCAGCCTCATGGGCAAAGCTGTCAGACGGCTGTCTTACCACTCTGTGCCACAAGAGGCTCTTTGGGGAGTCTGGTATATAAATATAAATATAATTATAAATAATTAAAATTAAAAAATTATTATCAGAGCTCAATGTGTTTAAAAACCAAAAGAAAAGAACATTTTAGCTCTTGGGAACACACAATATGTATACCAGAAATGACAATAAGTTCAGACCTAATGTGCTTCAATCATACTGACAATAAGTTCAGACCTAATGTGCTTCAATCATTCCTCAGAGGTCAATATGTAGATTCACACAGTTGTACAGAATTTTTTTCCAATTTTCAACAGGGAGGTGCATACCTGTGGGTGACAGAAATTAGAAATTAGTGCTGCTGTTATCCTTATTCAATTATATACATTCTAATAATTTACTTACTTCTTTAATCTCTTCTCGTTGGGTCTGGTCCTGCAATATATTCATGTTGATTGTTATATGACAGGCAGAATCCTCCGCCAAAAAATATTTCTGTTCCTAATAAATAACTTAGAATTAATAAATATACACCGTTGCCTTCAAAATATACAGCACAGACTTCTTATGCATAAAATATTCAATTACAAACCTCTTCTGGGTATTGGAAAATACCACTGTGTGCTTCTTTATGAAAGGTCCAAAGGAGAGGTGATTTTCTATTCTTAGATGACTACAGATGAAGCAATCCCTTGTAAGTGTCTCTAGCCTTCAGTTTGCTGTGTCATGCAAAGGAGGAAGGGGAAATGGGATTTTTTAAAGATTGTGTTGTGCAATGCAAAATACATCCAACTCACATATTGAGCACTGTTCTTATATAAAGAAAAACCTAAATGCTGATTATAAACACACCTAGTCTATTTTGTCACCCAGGGGCCATTGTTGCCTAGTGGTTAGGCTAGGAACTGGGAGAGCCAGGTCCATATCCCTGGTTGGTCATGGAAGTTTGCCGGGTGACTTGGGGCCAGTTGCACCATCTCAGCCTAACCTTCCTCACAGGGTTTTTGGGTTGATAATGGAGGAAAGGAAAATGATGCAAGTTGTCTTGGGTCCCCATTGGGGAGACACGGGGAATAAGAATGAAATTAAGTGGTGTCGACTATATCACAAGAGAGGTTTGCAGAAGAGATTGGGGGTGGTCCTGAACAGATCTGCTCTTGCAGAATACACCTGTTTCTGCGGCAGCAGCTAAACTGGGAGTTGGGCTCATGCTTTCAGCATTCTTTCTGGTGTATAGATGGCTTGACCCTTTCTATTTCTCTCCTCCAGGCATTGCTGGATGTTGTGGGTCTGTATGGGTTGGTGGTGGCCACCATGTATTCCTGGTACCCTGTTAACAAGACTGCCACTGCACTGATGCTGCCTTATCTTGCCTGGCTGACCTTGGCTTCTTGTCTCACCTACCGCATATGGAGAGACAATCCAGAAAAGGGCAAGAAGAAAGAATGAGCAAATCTGGCAAAAGGAAAGTTGTTTGGTGGAGCTGTTTGACCCTGAGAACTGGTATTTGGGAAAGGAGTTGGTTGATACAAAAACATTTTCTATTTCAGCATGGAGGGATGGTGAAGAAGCTGTTGCAAAAGGATCTCAGTGGTTTGTTGCATTGTATGCTGTATGGGTGCCTCCTCATCTAGGGAACTCCTGAGTTACCTTTTTGTTTCAAAAGACATGGTCAGTTGATATGAATGAGGGCTAGTCGGGGTTAAAAGTAACCCAGAGTGGATTGTTTGTTTGTTTGTTTGCTGGGGAAGTGGAACTTGGAAGAGTGACCCTCACATGCACACACATACATACACACATGGGCATGCACACACACACATCTAAAACACTGCAGTCCTGGTCCATACTGGGCCCCACAGCTAGTTTTAGGGCAAAAAGATATATCGGGAGTTTCAGAGATGAAACTTTGTCTTATTTAGTTTAAGCCTAAGACTTGGCCTTGCATTCTTCTTTCGTTTTATATTTACAAATATACAACAGGGAAATCTTGGGAACTATTTTTGAATTCTTCTATTTCTTATAATAGCATAAGAGAAAAAAATCCACAATGTTAAATTTTTTCCAGTTTTCCATATTACCCATGGCTAATCTTCCCCTTTTCTTTCCCCTCTGCTGTCATAATTCAGATTGGAAATTCTGTGAGATAAGTACCTGTGTCTTTTGCTGATTTCACTAAAAGACCATGTATATTGGTGCTGGATAAATAATAGAAGAGGATTAGTTCTAAACCTGCTGTACAAATTGAAGGACAATATTTTCTGTAGTTTCTCATGCCAAACTCCATATTGCTCAGCCTACAAGAGATGCTCATTTTGTGAGTTTTGCTAGTTTTTCATGTCTACACGTATAAAGATAAATTGCTAGAATGACTTTTTTGCCAATACATTGAACACACAGCTATGTTCCTTTCCAGTCACTAACTGTCATGAGTTTTTGGGAAGCATTATTACAAGATTTAGTTTGTCCAGTTGTTTAACAATTATCTTCAGTTTGAGTTGAAAGGAAGAACAGAACAGCAGAAAAGCCTACATGCTCCTGTTGGGCATCCACCCCAGAAACTCCAGACTCAGATAAAACAGTTGTAATAACCTGGCAACTCTGTATTTCAATAAAAGAGTAACTTGAAATCCCTGATTTGTCAGTGGCTCAGTAAGGGCCTCCAACACAACTAATAACTAACTAATAAGACATTAAAATAACTCAGAAGAGGTAACATCTCCTCCACAAAAAGAGATTTCTCCCCTAAGATTCTCTGAGGAATTTTCAATTAATTGCTAGGTGAATTTGCTCATCAGAAGGTTAAGCACCAAATGATTCAATCAAATTTGTTGCAGTTGGTTCACCGTGAAATCCCGTAGCTGCCTTAGCAGTCTCGTCCTTTGGGGCCTTTCTCTGATGATTAATAGATAATATGGAAGGAGCAGTCACTTGCTAGGAAAGTGAAACAAGATCAGTGAATATAGGCTCTTCTAGTCTTTGGACGGGTATGGAAGATAATGGAAGATTTGCCAGGAAGTAGAAGCTCCAACAGGATGTATATTGTACCATTTAAAATGTGATATTTTAGAGCATATTGATCAGAGAGGATTCTTATGTTACCCATGAGATAAATTTGTTGAGCAAAGGCTTCAACTCCTCAATCTTTTCTTGGACTCCATTCAGTTACCAGAAAGAAAGCTATGAGAATGACATTAAAAAATCTATTCAAGTGTGATTATAACAGTACAAGCTGTAGAGCATTCCATATCTGTCCTGTGCATAGAATTGAAGTGTCTGGGATTATTTCTTGCTTAGTGGGCCTTCTGCCTTTTTGTCTAATTGAGGTATGGCTGTAGATGTCTTGAACAGGTTCCTAGAGTCTCAGTGAATGAGAGTGAATACATTTAGGGCTGATTTTCAGAAGATGGAGACCAAAGCTATATAACAGTCATACACGATCTTCCTGTTCTCCTGTCTTGCCCTGTGCACTATTCTTATTCTGGATCAGGGCCTGGTGCAAGGAGCTTCAGTATTCCCATGTACACTGTTACCCTAAATAGACTTGGTCAAGGGGAAAGCTACATGGGCCTTCTGCAATGAGCCTAAAAATTCCTTTCTTAGACTACTTTTCTTAGTAGTAACAGTGGTGTGAGGAGAGGAGGGGATGTAGGTATGCCACTGAAGTCCCTCACCTCACCCTCTGTTGGCTCCATCTCAAAGTATCCAGGTTTTTCCCATCCTGGAGCTGGCAACCCTAGAGGGATTGAAGTTCCTTCTGTACATGTGCTATGTTCTGATCAAGAGCAAGAACATCACACACAGGAAGAGATTATCTGGCCACCATTAACTATGCTTTAGTCACACCCAAGCTTAATTACTACAGTGAACTGATGTGAGGTAACTTTGAGAAAGCCTAGAAACTTCAATGGAGCTAGAATAAGGCAACTAGATTGCTAATTGGAGCACAAGACATTGTACTATTCCAATATTGTAAAATCATCCCAATATTGTAAAATCAACATTTTGTTTCCAGGCACAATTAAAGATGCTGGGACCAGGGTACCAAAAGGAATGTCTTTTCCCATATAAATTTACCTAAGTACTAAGCCTTTCTCCAAATATAACCCAGCTTCAGATGTTATGAAGGTGCCTACTATGAAGAAGTTCTTTAACCTTCTCTTCCTAGAGAGATTTGCCTTGTGCCATCATTACTGACTTCTCAGTGCCAGGCTACTGTCCATCCAGTTTATGCAGACTATTAATAGCTTTGTGCCTGATGCTTTTTATATGCTGCATTTTTATTGTTAATAAATTTTAGTTTTAGTGTTTTTAAAAGACATTTAGAATGTTGTTTTGTTACTCTTTTTAAGATTTAATATAAACTGTGTTTTAAGTGAAGTTGATTTTAAAAATGAAATAAAATAATGTAAAGGACAACCATTGTGTTACTGGCTTGTGTATTTGAAATGGACAAGATTAATTTGGGCACTTTAGCCTGTAGGTGCCCTGACCTAAGTACTATCTGCACTCACTTTCCCCCCCCCCCTCGATCCTACTGAATTCTGATCGATCTGAACCTGGATCTTGCAACAGATCTGCAATGTTTTTGTTTCCTCACTCAAAACAGCATTCACCCAGAAGCTGTCTTCTGCACTTGAATCAATCCAATTGTCAATCTCCTCTCTCCACCATGCTTCAATGGGAAGGGCATGTACCAGCACCTGTAGGTGCCTTTTACTTTCACCTCCCTTCCCAGTCAGCTCTGAAACTAGAGTGGGGGGGAGCAGAGGTTGTGTGAATCTCCAGCTGGCATTGAAAGAGAACAAGGCAGATTGAGAGGGTTTTATTTCCTGTCTTTTGTTCCCAAACAGCTCTATAGCCAGGGCAAGCTGGTGGGGAGTGCTGAAGGACCATGAGGTAGTTAGAGTGAGTGGGGGAGGGGGGAAGTGCCAAAGGAGCACAGGGTGGCAGCCTTGGGGAGAACAATGGAGATGTGGCCAACCATGGAGGAGGAGGAAGGGGGGAAATCTGAAAAGGTAAACATCTGCACATGGAAGAGTGTGATTTCAAAGTGCTTTTTCCCAATTAAGTGGATCTACACTCTCAAATATTCCAGAGAAAAGGTGGTGTGACTCTAGAGTGGAGCTGGAACATTAAAGATGGAACAATAAACCCAATTTACATCAGACTGGAAATTGGACCAGGTGCAGATTGCTTTTTAAAATTGAAGCTGATAGAGGATAAAAAGCCCAGTGCAGATAAGACACTGTATAGCCCAGGTTAGTATGAACTTGTCAGATCTCATAAGCTAAGCAGGGTCAGCCCTGGCTAGTATTTGAATGGAGGACCTCCAAGGAATACTAGGGGTATGACACAGAGGCATCTCTGAACGTCTCTTCCCTTGAAAACCTTACAGGTCACCATAAGTCAGCTGTGACTTGTTGGCACTTTCACCACCACCTACCTGTAGATACAAATAGTCTATGTATTATTAAATTTTCTGAAATAAACTGAAACTTTGTGGCTAAGGTCTGAGACTAAGGAAATAACCAGTATGATTCAAAAGTCTTTATCAGGCAAGCAGCTGAGGAAGGGGGGGGGACTGAAATGGGAATAGCTTTGATAATTCTATAATCAGGGGGGAAACTATGATTGTTCTAATCTGTAGCTACTTCTTACCTCTTGTCATTTATAACTTCTCCCTCCTACCACAATACAACAAAAAGGATGACATTAATAACTGTCACTATCCATTCAGCAGCAATGATATACTAGGAGAAGAATGACACAGCCCTTGCCCTATAGTAGGGGCTCCCAAAGTGGGAGGTACATCTGCCCCCAGGGGCAGTAGAAGGATGCAGGGGGTGGTGAGGAATATTGGGGCAGTAGGCGGGCAGCAGTCTGACTCTTCCTACTGCATATGCATTTTCTTAGGAAACGTTCCAAGGCGGCTTGCCATTGCCGCCTCTGGGAAGTAGCATCCCTTATTTGCCTTTGGTTGACTACCATCCCAATGCTGACCAGGGCCAAGCCATCTTAGCTTCCTGAATAAAAAACAGCTTTAGATGGTGGGATGGATACGATCATATTCCTGCTGAGTTCCTTCCCCTCCTCAGACTCTTATCTTCCCAGGCTCTACTCCAGATCTTCCCAGATCTACTCTTCCCAGATCTACTCTTATCTTCCCAGGCTCTACTCCAGATCTCCAGGAATTTCTTAACCCCAAATGGTATGCATCTTTGGGAGACTGGAAAAGTCTTCTGCTTACTCCTGGTTATGGGATTTTCAAAACCCAAAGAAGTATAGGCAATATAGCGTGTTTTGAATTTGCAGTAGGTATGTGTTTGGGGTGGGGGGGGAAGCACTAGGGATGTGGCCTGGGAGCTGAAAAGGTTTGGGAACCACTGCCCTGGAGATTTTAGCATCAACATAAGAAGGGAAGTCAATGAATGAAGGTGAAGAGTAAAACAGAAACATTGAAAGGGAAATAGAAAGGCTGGTAAGTGAAGGCCGGGACTGTGTGGGGACAGCACTGCTCCTCTTCTCGAGAGCCCAAAGGTCACACAAAAGGAGCCTTTTCTCTTTGACATGTGCATTATTAATAAGGCAGCAAAGAAGACAGCAGAAGTCTGGCTTCAGAAGAATATTCTGGTTTCTCCTCCCCAAAAGGGAGACAGGGTGTTCTGCCTCCATGGCTGATATGGCAGGCAATGGTAGTCCATCCTGTAACAAGGCTGAACAGAATCCCAATTAGGGCTGTTAACAGCCTGGAGAAAAAAAGATCCTGCTCCTTAAGCTTTTAATGGGGGCTTCATGGGATGTTATTTACTGCCATGACATGAAAAGTTCCAGCTGCCTATTTCCATATACATTAAGCCTTTGTCAAAGGGGCACAACTCACAGCAGCTTTACTAACTGTTCCAACTGTAAGCATTTCTGCTATTGCACACCTCAAAATTCTCATGGGTGAAGGGGGAAAAGAAGGAAAGACAGCCCAGTAGACAAGTTGCACTTGCCAGTATTTAGCCTTTTAAAAGCAGCAGACAATGCCGTGCAACTATCTATTCTATGATATGTTTTTGAACTGTATGTTAACTTTTCCCATTGTAAATCTATGCAAGACAGCAACATTTATGGGCAATTAGCACCCCAAACCACCAGTGGCTGTTTAAAGCAGGGGTAGTCAACCTGTGGTCCTCCAGATGTTCATGGACTCCAATTCCCATGAGCCCCTGCCAGCAAATGCAGGTCCTCACTAATAGACATTAGTTCAAGAAAAGCCACCATCTCCCCTACATTATGTCTCAGCAACACTAATCTCTCTGCTGCAGGAAACCAAGGCTGAGCCAGACCAGCCGTGCCTTCCACCTTCAGCAACAACCCACCAGGTGCCTCTGGGAACCTCTTAAGTAGGATTCACAAAAGCCACTTCTTGCAGGTAGCTGCCAGCATTCTGTTATCAGATTTTTGCCACCTCTGCAGACAAAGTTTATTTTCTGTTGAGACTAATAAATAACCATTAATTGATGATGCTGTTAATGATTACATGTTTTCCTTTTAAAATATTGTTTTATTCAATGGGTCAATTCTTGAGCAGCACAACGATCTTTACTTTGAATTCTTTTTATGATCACAAGGCTATTTCGTTCCCTTGACCTCATATACTCATATGGACTATGGCTAACTGGCTCTTCAGGATTAGGCCTGCATTTACAATCTCTCCTGGTCCTTCTAAAATTAACACATGCTGTGAAGAATCTAAGATGGAACAAGCTTGCAGCATTAGCTGTTTATTTAGTCAAACTGGTTATTAAAAGGGGGGGATTGTTTTGACATTTTGGTGCACTAAATACCCAGTAATTGAACCATTGACCTGAAATGTATTTAGGCTTTGCCAAAACTGCATTGCACTACAGAACAATCACATGAATACTTCTGAATGAGCCAACATTCATGCGTATGATTGAACATACAGTACAATGTCTATGGTGGTTTTAAAGGTGCCATTGGACTCAAATTTTGTAGTTCAGTGTCATGTGTAACAAGGGTTTAGATGCACGGATTTGTATTTCATCTGGAGAGGGGGAAAGCAATGTAAGAAATGGAAGATAGTGTTACATCAAGACTGCCATTTAAGAGACAGTATCATCTTGCCTTCCTTGGTGCAAATTGCAGAACTAGTTTATTTAGAGAGCTATAGCTCCATCTAGTGATCAACAAACAATATTCTGATAAAAGACAGCTAAACATGCCATTTTTAGGATTGAGTTTCTGTAAGAAAGAATAAAACAAGCTGAATGAATAAAGCCAGCACTTAAGACATTTCTAGTAGATAATATTCTGCTTACTAACTATACAGAATGGATCACTGCCCTTACACCCAGAACTCTGACCTTTATAAAATAACACTGCATTTATTATTAAATTCATGTGTATCAGATGGAAGCTTAACATTCTATTTATTCTGTTATTAGTGAGTCCAAAACTATCCACATCATTAAATGATGGCATGTACCCAAGACCATCATATTCCACTGACCCACCCAGCCACTGGCTGCCAGTTCCCCACGCCTCAGGGACGCAATGCAGTAAGTGCCCATTTAATTCTCCACTTTATTCAAAAGGTTACATTCACATTTGCTAGTTACCGGGATACTTTTAAACAGACTTTTAGCATCATTATCTTGCCACACTCCATAACATCTTAGATGTATAGGAAGCTGTCTATATAAGCTATCTCGTTGGTCCTGTCTCAACATTAAATAGGGTTTATGCCCCTTAAGGACTTTTTAATTCTCTCTGGAATCCAGCACAATCTCTGTTTGCTTTGCAGAAAAAGTGTTTTTGAACCAGGGGTGACCATAGATTCTAGATAAAAACAGCAAATGAATACCTGGATCCCAATCCATTAGTCCATATACCTACACGTTGTGCATGGTACAAGCCACATGGTTGACAAATACACCCAATACGTTTTATGTATCCAAGTTAAAAATCAGTATTTGAAACTTTTTAAAGCCCCTTTACAGGCCTCCTTTGTTTGCCATGCGCCGCAGCCTATACTTTTTCTATAACAAAACTTGCTGAGACAGGGATGCGGAGCATGATAAATGCCAGAGTTGAACAATCTGACATTTCTTGTTCTTCAAAGTCACAGATCAAGATGGCTCATTTCAAAATATCCAGAGACCAAGTATCGATCATTGTTTTGTACATACAGAGTGTGATGTTTAAGAACCAATAAGGACTGCATCTGCATAAGAAAAGGAGAAACTTTCATTATTAAAATATAATATGCTCCTTTCCAGTTGTGTTGCCCAGGGCAATCCATAGTATCAATAAGAACCATGAAAAATTAATACAAACAATAAAACAGTACAAACCAAGGAGGTCAAAGGACACGGACCCAGTGCTGCCACTCTGGTATGTAATAATCTGATAATTGGCTGGACTGGAGAATCTCTTCAGGACAGCAAACAAGTTGCCTATGATTTTCAAGACATCCAGTTATTTCAAGTGTGTACATAGTGATACCTTACAATAGATTAGCACATTTGTCTGCCTTCTCAGAATCTTAACAAGGATGCCAATTAAGTCATGCCAATTAATTAAGTCTGCAAAAAGAAGCGAAGGCAACAACATCTCTGTCTTTATAGCATCTCTTGATTGCTGCACTGTTGTGTTACAGCTCCATAAAAAAGAGCAAATCTGCATAGAGATATGAAATCTTGTGGAAAAACTCTCAGTGCCTGAGGATAAAGAGATTTTTGTTGAGTTGAGGAAAGGAAGGTTTGTCCTACATGCTGCTACCAAGTAGTTTGTTTACTGTTTGTTTGCCTTGCAGTAGTTAACAACTAGGAGGAGGAGGGAGGACAGGACTCCCTTCCAGACAACGTATCCAGGGATATGTTTTGTTTTGATAACCAGCTGTCCTTTAGAATAAAAAGAGCACATCCCATCTCTGCCACAGACAGACAGTGTCTTATTTCACCTTTGCTGATGGCCAACTAAATATTTCCGAGCCTGCCACCGCAAGGCTCCGTTCCCTGGAGAATCTTTACATTGCAGCCAGAGAATATCCTGCAGAAGCACAGCCTCCAAAACAGGGGATGCAAGCACACACCATGACAAAAAGGAACCTTTAAAAATTAGATCCTCAAAATAGATCAGCCAATAAAGGAACATCAGAAAATGTATATATTCAACTATCAACCATGTCTAAATATTTATAAATGATGAAATTACAAAACCTGGGGATCAAGGAAACTATAATTAAGATACAATTATGACTATTGAGGGCATTCAATGTGTTTGACAATCTAAGCAAGTTCCATTGAAAAGCATGTGCACTGACCTGTTTCACACCAAATTCTTCCCCAAGAAGATTCTACTTCATTTCTAGGACACAATATATAAACCTGTGGCCACATAGGGGTATCTCATATATCTTTAAACCACCCGCGGTGCGAGGCATCGCAGACTAAATAATGCAGTAAGGGCTGTTGGGGAGGAGTTAGGGTGGGACCTGTCCAGGATAAAAACTCCTTATTGGGCCCCTCCGAGTGCCACTCAGGGGCCAAGTGGCCCATCCCGGACTCCAAGCCCACACTCTGTCCCCAGATGGTTCGCTGCCGGGAAAGGAGCTGCTCCTTTCCTGGCAGCGAGCCATCGCCCTTGCCTTCTGACACCCCAAGCCGCTTGCCGCACGCCGCCCCGCGCCGCAAGTCCATTCACAGTGAGCTCCCAGACCCCCAAGCCCCACCACCCTCCGAACACCCCCCCCAGACACTACCACACACCACGATGGCCCGCAGACCCACACTCTGCTCCCCCCGGCTCGATGCTCCCTCGACCGGCCGCGCGCTTCCCCATCGCCGCTGCCCGCCCTGGCCGCACCCGCCAAAGTCCCAACACCCACCCATGCTGCCGCCACTCCCTCCCACCGCACACCAGCCCGACGTGAGCAGCCACCCCGCCCACCCCAACGATGCTAACACCCTACTTACCATTGCTGTCCATTACCCCTTCGCCCCCAGCCCTGGAGATGCCCCGCACGACCTAGGCCGCCGCCGCCGCCGCACCTGGCCCGCCGCTCACAGCGGCGTGCCTCACCTGCCATGCCTCGCCTACCACCGCCGCAGCCCAGCACATGGCCGCCTCGCCTGCCGCGCATCGCCAGCCGCCGCGGACCAGCACATTGGCGCCCCACTCTCCAACGCCTGCTCAGGAGCCGAGCGGCCACACACGAGGCAGGCCAACTCCCCTTTTACAACCCAGGCCCCACTCTGGAGGGGGGGGAAGGCTTCTGCGGGCCCACAGACGGCATGCCCCACCTCACCAACCACGCAGAAGCCTTTGGGAGTTGGCGGGGGGGGCAGAAGCCATCTAGCGCCCATTTCATTTAAAAGTGAAATGGGCTTTAAATCTAGTTTTATAATATATGTGCAAAACATTTAAGATCTATTAATTGTCAACTAGTGTGCTTATACCCCCTTCTAAGGTCTATTAATTGTCAACTAGTGTGTTTATACCCCCCCCCTTCTACTTAGTGTGATTCCATAGGATAGTTGAAGTTTACCCTTCATTCTCTTTTGTTTGTTTGCTGCATGAGCCTTCTGTAGCCTCCTCCTGGCTCCCATATATTACACAGACAGCTGTGCAAAGCAAAGCACCTGTATTCCATCAGCTTTGGCATAACTAGACAAGATTTCACAATGGATCCAATCTGCTGAGATACAACAAGCAAGGCCAGATATGTAATATGACTCAAGTATAGTAAATGGCATGGACATCAGAGAACAAAAAAAAATTAGTCTCCCAAATCCCCCCCCCATCCCCACAACCTAGTCGTGCAATTTTGTTTGTTTGTTTGTGTGTTTATTATGGGATTTATATTCCACCCTGTCTTCAGAAATTTAGGGCAGATTACTTCATGTGCCATACATAGAATCCCTACGTAAAATTCAAGATTAATAAAAATATAAGATTATTAAAATATTATACAATTGAAATAATAAATGAAGTATTCAATATGAAGTATTAAAACTGACCAGGTGTTTTCTCTTATGTTCTCATCCTGGTGGTATCAGACAAAGAGGCCAACGTTGATAGATGTTACTTCTGGCCTCAACCATAGGCCTGACGGAGTAGCTCTGGCTTACGTGTCCTGAGGAACTGCCGAAACTCTGATCTAAACTGGCAGAGTGTTCCGCCAGGCTGGAGCTACAGCCAAAAAGGCCCTGGTTCTGGTTGAGGCCAGTTCGATTTCCTTAGGGACAGGGACCCTGAGCAGATTTTTCTTGCTTGAACAAAATGTCCAGGAAAGGCATAATTTTTCTTGCCTGGGGGAAGACAATCTCTGCCCATTTAAGTCTCTTTGGACAGGGGCAAACTTTGGACAAGAACTAACAAGAAAAATAAATTGAGAAGATTATGCTGCACCAACTTGCAGAGCACACTGTACATCTATTGTTCCCTCCCACAGACCTGGCCCCACACAGCCTATAATGATCTGTCTATACGTGAGCCCAGCAGCACTCCCCTAGAAGGAGTTCAGTAGCAGCTGGGGGACAAGAAAGAGCCACCATCCCAGCATCACATTCCAGAGATTAGATTAAAGCTTAGCATTGATCTGTACAGCTTGGCTGGCTCCAGTGAAAGCTAAAGCAGCAAGAATGATGGGGCCCTGATTCATCCAGCAGCCCAGAGCTTCCAAAAATAAAGTGGGTCAGAGGGACATGAGAAGGGGCAGGAAAGAGCGATCACTCAGCAGCTCAGGATTCCCATCCCCGCAATTCTTTCTTAAAATGTCAAAGTTGACACTGATTGATCTGGGATGCTGGAATTCAAGCATAGTTACCACAAAGAGGAGAGGAAAAAACAGTGCATCTTAACATATACTATCCATGTGCCATTAAAAAAAAATTCTCTCCATGTGGGACTGTTTCACAGTTTTTGTTCTCCCGTATTTATAAGTGAAGCCCACCTCATCAGAGGCAGTTTGCCAAATGCACAATGTTTGTTCACCATGCCACAGTAACTGGTGCGGGTAGCAACATACACTGAAACAGCTATGTGCAGCAAATAGCCAAATGACCTTTTAAATTGTGTGTAAGTAGTTTATTTTGGAGCAAGTAACCACAGAAAATCTCCAATAAAAATAAATGGGATGACGCAGGGGAGGGAGAGGAGGAATCATACACGTATGAGGAAGAAGCAGCGATAGTTCCATAACAACTCTTACTTATAGAGAAGATTTATCAACCTTTAGGGTGTCCAGAGGGATTTTGCAATCACATACAGCACAAACAGCCCCAAACCACCCTACCTGAAGGCTATCAATTGATTCAGAAACCTGGAGCAAATTTTAAAATAAGGCTAAGAATGGGGAAAGTATATAGAAAAAAAGGTACAAAGCTATTATACAAATACCACATACACACTTTCAGACAACATTAAGAACTAAATGTTTGATGAAATTTTAAATATTTTAATCTACTTCCTACATTAAAAACATTCCAGGGAATCCCCAGGAAGTTTTGCTTAGCTCAGTGTACAGTAATGCAGACATCCTAAACCCATGCTTGTAAAAATAGGACACTGCACTCTGTTTTCCCCCTCAGAATGACTGCATGCCCAGTAAATTCCAATAAGCAAAATGCAACAAGCCCCACATTCACTCTTTGCCATCCTCTTGATCTACACTTAAATCTACTATGGGTCAAATAATTCACCAGTTTTTCCTCTTAATTTAAACCAGATGCATATTCTATGGCACACTCGAGCACTAGTTAGCAGCACAATTTTCATCTTCCCATTTTCATTTGCACATTATTTTATTATCTCCGTTCCTGCTGTATTTGTCCCAGAATTTTTACTGTTTCACCTGAGCAAAGCATTTACAATCAGACTACAAAGCAGCAAAAATTTGAAAGATGACTCAAAAGACAAAACAGAATTCTGGTGGCACCTTTTAGAGACCAAGAATGTATTCCAGTGTAAACCTTTGTTAGTATTTAAGGTGCATTGGATTCCTGTTTTGTTTTGTTGCTGCAGACTACCCATCTGAAAGGCTCACCCTTTTAAACTGACATTACATTGCACTATGTTGCCTAAATCTTTCAGAAATGACAGACCCTGTGAAACAGGCTTCCTGTGAGAGATAAAAAAGACACAGACAATGCCGAAATCAGTGGAGGTTCAGGTTACCTTATGCTAGCTGAATACCTTATCTCACCTAAAGTACTTTCAGTGTGTGGACATGATACAAAGTTGATTCTAAATAATCTTTGGGTCTCCATTTCTTTAGTATATTCCCTCTGGAAACAGGTATCAGAAGAGCCACAATTTTCATGATAGGAATCTAAAAGAGGGCATAATGAAAGACCCCGTTAAACCTTTGGTTCAACTCTACCCAATAAGAGAAGTGATTTAAAATAAGCAAGTGGTGGAATTATACCTGCCTCTTCCTGTTCGTTCTGGAAGGCTGGTCCCTCAAGGGCAGGAGGAGGGCACCCTAGTAAGTCCCAGAACGTAGGACAATGGCGTGCTCTGCTTGGAGCCAGACTTCTGTCATGGCCATGGATAAATAGGCACTTCTGCATTCAGCATTTTCCACCCATTACCTAATCCGCCCACACTGAACTCGTCACTTCATATTTAAAATAAAAGGGGCCAGAGAGAGGCAGGGGCCAGAGTGAAAGTGAGGGTGAAGCGACATCTGAGAGTGCTGGGGTCATCCTAGCCTGCTCCCACCCCTGCTGCTGCTGCTAGGGTTCCATATATAGTTCTTGACAACTGTGTCTACGGCTGGAGCCTTCAGCTCCTTGCCTCTCCTGTCACATTTCCACTTCTGCAGACCAAGAACAGCTTGCAGGGCAGCGCTTACTTTCCTCTGCAGGGATCATTGGACCCCCATTCCTGCAGTATGGCTGAAAAACAGGAGGAGCCCCAACCTCCCCAGAATGGTGAAAAGGCTGAAAATGCGGAAAATGCAGAGGAGGCAGAAAAGCCCAAGGAGCTGGAGGAGCTGCCACCTTTTGAAATTGTAACAGGGTAAGAAACCTGTGTTACCTCATATTACATGGCAGCAGTGGCATATTGCCACTCAGTCATACAATATCTGGCTGGCACAATAACTGGGTTTTAAATTAAAGTAAATACTTTTACTTTGCATGTAAGGTTTTTGGGATTAAAGATGGAACTAGAGTGCTCTGAGAGCTATAATTTAGGATAGATACTCTGGCGTGTGAGTATTGTTGTTGTTGTTATTTAACCAGGGAAGGCTTCAACACTTCACTGGCAAATCCATTTATTCTGAGATCATTTAAGATTCTAATGCCTCTCAGGGAGAAAATCTCACTTGTTAAAGATGCCGTCTGCTTTGAGACTTCACATAAGCCTGCAAAAATAGTGGACACTTGTTAGACTTTTACCTCATCAGAAGCCTTATTAAAAGAAAAAAGAGAACACTATCTAAATATCACTGAGTAGGTCTGGAAGATCTTATGATCTTTAAAAAGCTGCATTTTTAAAGTTCATATCTGGGTACCTAATTGAAATTATGGGAAGAGACCAATCATAGTGGGAAATGATAATCCCCAATGAAAACCCTACTAGGACTGTTACTAGAGAAATGAAATAGTAAAATGTTCATTAAAGCATCAGCTGAGCCATCACACATGGCAGTGTGGCAGGTCCATGCAGTATCCCATGTGGGATTGCACAGTGATCACACCAAGGGACATGTATATAACACAATCAGCAGCTTTCAGCCACATATGGATTTTCTTTTAACTTTCTGCTCAGCAATAAGTTTTACAAGCCATCACCAAACCACCATAAATGCAATGTTTTGTGTCAAGTAGGGCTTAGGCAGTAATAGACTGCCAAGAAATATTTATACATTCTTAAGCAAATAGTTTACATTCACTAGATAAGTCACCTTGTGGCACAAAGGAACAGAATAAGACCTCACCAGATTCAATGCAGATGAATGGAGCTAGTTGTATTCTTAGGCTGTGTTCTGTTGCCATCCCAAACACAGGCAATCAGAAGTTACATGCACTTTTGATCAAGTATCATTTTACTCTGTCCTGGGGACTTACTTAAGCCATGTCAGGATCCAGCAATGATTTATCACTAAACGTTTCATATTTTCCCCTCTATAAATTATCAGTTCTGACTCAGAACATATGGGAATATTGAGGGGATAATTTTTGCTTGGCTTTTTTTTTGACAATTGTAACATTGCTAAAAAGGCAATGTTGATGCTAAAAAGGGTGATGAGTGATTTCTTCATGAACTGGGATTAAGGAATTATTTGATTGGAAAATTTCTCAGTAAGGCAATTAAGACAGACAATGGGATGTATCAGATTGTATTATTTAGTTACAACTGTGGTTTTAAAAAGATTTACTTCTACAGCATCAGTTCAAATAAGGCTATTATAGTCATAAATCCTATGATCGTATGTCATAAAACTATGGATTTTAACTTTTAAAAAAGGAAGTCACTTTAAGGGGAGTCCTGATTCTGCATACTTTTTACAAGCTTTTCTCATGAAGTGGAAGATACTGGCTTACTTATTTTATCCTCACAATATTTTTCTGAAGAACATTTTGTTTGAAATATGCAAGATCTGTGGTGTTCATAATTCAAAAGGATATGGAGAATATCATACAGGGGGCACCAGAGGAGATGTGTATTTAGCATAGTTAGATTATGAACTTCCTGAAGTTTTTCAAGTAATCTTCTCCAGAGTCCTGATTGGCTCAGTAGGAGACTTCCTGCTTCTTTGAACTCACTTCCTCCCTGCTTGCCTCCAGAACAGGCAAAATGAATAGAGAACAAGTTAAACAGGACTTTCTCTATATACAAAATTGTTTCCTTTCTAAATAAAACTATTTTATTCTTTTAAGCAGCTTGGTGCTATGTTCTCTTTGCATGTTTAAACTGGGCCAACACAGGGACCCAGGAACTGTGCAAGGACACCCAAACTGGTCTAACAGTAGGATCAACACATCCAAGAAGTACAAGTGACAAAAAAGATCATCTACTCTTTCTTGTGGTACATTTTGTTTCATTTGTTGTTTAGTGATATATTCCTAAAATCAACCCAGGCAAAACAATAATCTATCCTAAATTTAGTCATCAGAACAAGAAAATCTAAACAGAATTATTGCAGTATATGACTAAAGGCTGAAAATTTAAAACCAAAACCCAAAAAAAAGACTGTGTACCATTCTTCTTTCAAATGGAGACCAGGATGCTAAGAAATTATAATTTTCAGAGGCCATTCAATGAGCCTTTCATTGATAAGATTAATTCCTGATCAGCACAGGGAATTACACTAATTCACTTCAGTTATATTTAATCAGAACTCAATTGAGACCTAGTTTTTCTTTCTCTCATTACAGATATCGAATTATGTGACTCACATTTTCAAAGTCAGTCTTATTGCCAATAATTACTATTTGGAGTAATTACGGTGCATGTCTTGTATACATCTGAGCTTGGCACAGAACAAAAGAGTATGCACCTCTCGCATATCAAAGCATTTTGTGTTTGCTGTTTCTAATGTTCTCTTGCACATACACAGATACGAATGGAGATACATAAAATCTTCCAGATTCAAGAGTGTAGCCATTGCAAAATGGGTTGTAGACCACCACATTGGCTCTCCAAGTATCAGCTGCTTCCTGAAACAAACTAACAGTGCCAAACTAAACAGAGTTACACCCCCATAAGCCCATTGCCTTCAGTGGATTTAAGAGGATATAAATATGTGTAGAAAGACAGGGTTAACACAGCTATTCCTCTGGAATTCATCAAAACCATGAGCATCTGTAATCAGTCAAGAAGGATGCCCCTCCCAAATTCTCTTTTTAAAAACATTTCACCCATAGAAAGTAATTGCTGCAAGATCTCAGTCATAAAGAGGAATGCCAGTTCTGATTTTCTATTTATTCAAGGTTCAGTCTGATGAAGCTGATCATCTAGCTAATTAAGAGAATTGAAAACACTAAACATAGCAACATTTTTTCCTAATTGTCCTATGAAGATCAAGCATTTCAGTTGCTATCCTTGGATTAGGAAACTTTCGTGTTGTCTTGCCAAGATTTCTTGTTTAATGCTGCCCCAAACAGGTGCAAGCCATGGAAACTGTTCTGGGAATCTGGTTGGGCTTAACAATTACGAATACCCCGTGGCCCGTTTCTTTTTTTTGGGGGGGGGTTAAGACTTGTCTCCAAGTATGCATGTCAATTTCATGCGATATATTCATTCATTTACACTACATTTTCCCACAATTAAAATTAAATTACTAACCAACAACTGCAGCACTAAGGCTGGAATAACACAAGTGCAAATCCTGCTGCCTTCTCCTTAGCAGTGGCAAACACAATCATGCTGCTGCCTATCACCAGCTGTCAAACTTCATTCAAAATCCACATCCCAAAGTGAAGATTGGTTCTTCAAGGTGGATATCGATCAGATCTATTAATTTATAACCCCCCCAAAGATTATGCGGAGTTAAAACTGACTCACATAGAATCATTCATGCAAAGTGCCCTTACACTGTAAGAGTAGTAACAACAGAATATTCAACATGATTACTTGGAAGAAACAGCCAGTGAAATTGGTAATGTTTATTTCCAACAAGTCTGATGGTAGTGTTATGCTTAGTGATGACTTCTTAAACAGCTTTATAACTCAGTAGGATAGGATGATGTATACTCCCAAGCAGCATACTTTCTTTAAAACTGTTCTTTGAGGAAGTTGCTGTTGATATCATCAAATGGGTATGATAATTCTTGTGTATATTTACAGAGTAATATATGTGACTCACATTTTCAAAATCAATTTCAAAAAGAACTTTGGCATATTTTATTCAGAGACTCGTGTATATTTTATTGATTTTTTCAGTAAAGAAGGTGTTTTATATTTATAAACAGAGTTGCCACAATTATGTTATATTTCCTATACAATCATTCACATTTGGAAATGGCTTATTTCACAGCCAGTGTTCTAGTACACTGTACTAGATCAGTGTAACTACTAATTTGCAAACCAAATTGTGTGGCAGTAGTGGTAAACCAGTGCCTTTAGATTGTGAATGTAAAGATGAGTTAAGAATGGAACATTTTTTGTTTTTAAAGTCTTTAACAGTTTTGCATTTGTTACCACTGAAAGCCAGCACTTACATGTGAAGAATTCTATAATGCTTTACGCTCTGCGGGGGCTAACATATTGGTCATTCCCGGCCCCAAGGAAGCCCGCCTGGCCTCGACCAGGGCCAGGGCCTTCTTGGTCCTGGCCCCAACCTGGTGGAATGAGCTCCCGGAAGAGCTGAGGGCCCTGCGGGAATTACCAGCATTCCGCAGGGCCTGTAAGACGGAGCTCTTCCGCCAGGCTTATAGTTGAGGTCGGGCGGTAAAAAGATCAGCCCCCCCCCTCACAAACTGGCGGTAGAGAGTGTCACCCCCCCTCCCGTAGTTGAGGATGCGGAGACTAAATGAGTAAGATTAAGCCATCATTGTTGCCACTGTGACCAATTGGTTACCAACTATTGTAAATTTATTGGAATTATTGTTATTTTATGGTTTTTAGGGGATGGGGTTATGTAAGCCGCCTCGAGCCTTTGGGGGGGAAGTGGGGTATAAATACAACAATAACAATAACAATAACAATAACAATAACAATAACAATATAAAATGCCATGTATAATGTGCTAGCCAAAATGAACTCCCCAGGATGAGTTCTCCAGAATACATGCTAAAATACACCTAATTTTTCCAATGGTGATTGCAGACCACTGAAGTAAGTGACATTATTGTAATGTCAATCAAGTTAAAGGAAAAATGAATAGGGAACCTGCTTATGCCTTGAGCTATTTAAAATGTGTTCATTCTTAAAAGCCTGGGAGGCAGGCCTAGTTTAAGGATTTGTGGGGCCCATGGCATCTGAGCCAATTTAAGGATTTGTGGGGCCGTAGCAGAGCCACACAAGCGACCATGGATGTCCTGACCCAGGGATAGATGGAACTTCAGAAGCAGCTTCTTGAACCTTGGTGAGATACATAATGCAATGTCCCAATATCTAAGGGGATCTTCATACTTATGCAGCTTGTGGCCTGCATGCATGGTCAAAGAGCAATGTGCAAGCTTAGTCACTAACTGAGCATGTGTATTGCCTTTTTTTCATTCTTGCAGTCCATGAATCACATGTATGAAGATCCCCTAACGATCACAATATGAAGCCCCCCTAACCATACAGCACTGTGGGGCTCCTGGATCCATGGACCTTGTAGCACATGCTACATGTGCTACTAAGATAAATAACTTCTTAGACTACTCTTTTCCAGAAGGCCTTCAGGATGGATTGTAATTGGAATGGTGCTTGTTAAACTATTTAGGCCCCTTACATGTCAAATATTCACTGATTTTATAATGAACTTGTTTGTGCTTTAATCCAGTGGTCCCCAACCCCTGGTCCAAGGACTGGGACCGGTCCATGGATCAGTTGGTGCCAGGCCATGGCTCCTCCTCCTCCTCCCCGGCTGCTGCCTTGGGGGCTGCCCTGCCACTCTGCCACCGGTTCACCTTTGGTGCTCTCCGGCGGCCGCCATGGCTGGGGCTCCCCGGCAGCATGGCACTGCGCAGCTGCTGCTGGCAGCGCCCCCAGTGGGTGGCGGGAAGTCAGGGGCACCAGCAGGAAAGCAAGTGGAGCAGGGGCTCAGACGGTGGCGACGTCCCTTGGCAAAAGACTACCCCCCCCCCCAGGCCTCAGTAAAATTCTCAACCATTGACCGGTCCCCGGTGATAAAAAGGTTGGGGACCACTGCTTCAATCAGTTATGAAGTCCCTTGAGAAGCCTCAAGCAGTGTAAAAGTTCACTGTACACATTTCTTGACTACTTCTGTCTCTCCCCCATCTCGTTTGGGAAGTATCACCTGCTGTAAGCTCTGCTTGTTTTCTGAAAGAAGCTACATAGACCCCATGTCCTAACAATTTCTCATGTATTAACATTATATAGTTTTAGTCCTCATATACAGGAGTGAGACGTTAGAATATCAGTTTGCCTGTATAAAGTCTTCTGAGACATGAACAATAAATTCTTAAGAAGGGAATTCAAAGCCATACAAGATAGTTTGAACACCATGTGTCAGAGACATGTATATTATGTGCTGGTAATTTATGGGACATATGGTTTATTTTTCCTTTATCCTTTCAGTGATGAATGTTTCAGAATGGCAGGTACGGGGCCATCTGGAACAATTTGTAATTGCTAAGGTCAGACTTTACAGTGTTAGAGTAAGGGGCTTTACGCACCGGGATCTTTGTTGCAAATTGGTCACTGAATGAAAAATCGCCATTTAAAATAGTGGAATTCGTCGTTATGCATACCTGCCTTTGTAGTGGAATCCAGTTGCGTTTTGTAGCGTTTCCCACAGCTTCTGGTCTCGGCAGAAAAGGAAGCGCTATTGCCAAGCTCGTCCCGCCCCTGGCCGTCAAGCAGCCAATGGGCAGCCGTTAGCATGCTCCCAAACAGCCCCTTTCCCTTTAAGAAAGGTTTAAAAAAAAAAAAAACAGACCCATTGTAACGAATCTGTGTAGATTCGTTGCATTGGAGAGACCCATCCAGCTGCCTAATGTGAGCTGTCGTTTGATCGTATGATCGTTGCCACGCTGCCTCGAGTGATTAAAAAAAAATCCCCCCCCTCTCACGGGCCCGATTTTCGGCTGAATTAACGTGTAAAAAATAAAGGGACTTTATTTCAGCAAACGGGCTTTTCTGTGGTTTGTGCTTAGTGACTAAAGGTGAAGGACTGAAGCCAGGGAAGCCTCTAAACAGAAAGAGGCTCGCTGGTGCGTTTATCCCCGCTCGCTCGGAGAAAAAAAATGGTGATCGCTTCGCCGGAAGTTTGGAGGACAGGCTCAGGAGGAGGGACTTTGAAGAAACCGCAACAATGTTAACACACAGGTCTTTTTCGCTAGTGTTGCAGATTGGTTGCAAGAGTGTAGCGCTTTCCGGAGGGTGAATCCACTTTTTGGGATTCCCCTGAAAGCGCTACAAGGAAGCGCTTTTTGCAGATTGGTTTCAGGTGTGTGGCAGATTGTCTACGACGTCGTGCGTTATGGCAAATCAATAGCGTTTCCAATTGGCAACCATTGTGCGATTTTGAAGGCGTGCAAAAAGCCCCTAAGAGTTGCTTAATGTCTGTTTGGCAGCAAAATTTAGAATCTACCCTTACATTGATCCAATAACAATATTTAATTTAAGCAGAATGTAAAAAATAGGTGGTTGTGCTACTTACACCATGTATACTGGCTTCATTGGTATTCGCAATAAGCAAAGTCACAAACTCCTGGACTTCTTTAACTTGGTATGCCTTGATACATACTAAAGTCATTTGAAAATCAGTTTTAATGGTAAAGTGGAATTTCTGAAAGATTCCAAAAAATCTGCAATATTAGTTGCTGCTGTAAAGACAACAAACCAAACTTAAAGACAACTACTTTTTACAAACCTAGAGGACTAGCTATGCTTGTCTGTTGCAGCAAAAACAAACCAGAGTCTTGAAGCACTTTGAAGACTAAGTACTGAAATAAAACTTAATTAGTCTTCAAAGTGCAACTGGACCTTTTCTAATTTTTTATTTTTACCAAATGAACCTCTTCAGCCTTGTTTATTGTACAAATGAGTACAATAATTTGAAAAATCAAGTAGCCAGAGCTGTGATGAAAACACAATGTTACTGGTCTTTTGTCATAAAGAGAATTAAGGGAAAGTAGTGGCTGAAAACAGCTCCACAGCTACAACAGCTAAAGGCTAAATGTAGATCAGTACTGAAGAACTATATTGGAGAACAAGTCTGTTCTATGAACAGTAAAAAATCTAAATATATATGTTTTGCCCCAGTGTGAACATACAACTTAAAACAGTCAATTTTGAACCTGCAGTCACCTTAGTTTAAAGTTTGCCTCCTTTTATTCCACATGAAGCAGCCTGGTGCTGATTAAGATGATTGGCCTATCAAGATCAGACTTGTTTTTATTCTGACTGGCAAACATTCTTGGTGTGATCCTGTTTAGTGATATTTATGTTATCTAAAGTTCTATCAGGCTTTCCTTATTAATAAGCCCTTTTAAGAAGGAATGGGTCTGATACCATATACCATGTGGGCAGACAGACAGAAGAAAACATCTGGACCATGACATAGCAAACATTTTAGCTTCAGCTAACAGATAAGATTGAGTGTCAAAGCAAATGGGCAAACTGGTGCAATATAAAGAAGGCAAACTTTAAAATGGTACGCAGAAGTAGACAAATAATGAAACAATTCACAGAGCAAAACATAGAAGACTACATGGATTGCTCTTCTTTTCTTGCATAAAAAACAAAGAGTAGATACTATGTGCCTGAGGAGACTGAAGGCATAGCTGGTAACAGTAGCACCAAGTTGCAACTAATTTCCTCTTCCTCTTCATGATATGACAGCATTCCCAGCAGTTTCTACCATCCAAATTACCTGAAATGATGAGAGGACTTTACACACAGAACTACACACATTAGGAAGATTGTACAATTTAAGTCAATTTATATCCTTCCAAGTCCACTGAAGTCAATGAGCTTAAGGATGTAATTTTTTTTTTCCATCAAGTCATGGGGCTTTCAAGGCAAGAGATGTTTAGAGATGGTTTGAATTTTGCTTAGGATGGCACTATTAAGCTTTGATTAATTCAGCCTTTCACAGTTATTTACCATTGAGAAACCACTGAAATGTCCAAATATATAAACAAATAAATAAACATTCATCTGGCTTTAAGAACCCCCAGAACTGGTGTGATCATGCAGAATATGGTTGGAAAAGATGCCCACCAGGGGTCCCTTCTCTTCCCACCCCCTACAGGCCCATCATTGGTCATGGGGGGAGGGGAGTTGACATAACTATATACGGTCATTTCACCCCCGACAGCACCACCACGGCCCTACCTGGTCGTACCACTGGTGGCTGGGCTGACGGCTCCACAGCCGGCCAGCCTGCTGCGCGTGCTGGTGGCAGGTTCAAGCGGCAGGTAGGCTAGGGCACCACGGGAGCACCCTCCACAGCGGGCAGGCAGCGTCTGGCTGCGAGGCTGTATGAGCGCTTCACAGCTGACTTCTGTGGGCAGGCGCTTCAGGGGATGGCCCAATCTGGGTGTGCCCGCATGCCGGGATTGACCCATGGAGTCAGAAGCAGAGTCCGGACACCCAGACACTGCTCCTTCCATAGGGGCTCTTCACAAATATAAGAGCAACTACTGGTTACAGATATATTAATTCCTACCCATTTACTAAACCCTTCCAGGGCCATCAAGAATCTCCAGGGTTTCACAAATCTCTGGTTGAGAAAGCTTGGATTAATTTGTTTTGTGCAGTAATGCAGCTGTTATCAAGTTATCTTAAAACATACAACTCTCATTAAAATTATTTCTTGAAAGGCACTACTACTATAAGACATTTTAAAAAACTGTTTAACAGCTTTGTAACAACTGTATAAACTGAACAGCATAACTGAAAACCTCCTTTCACTTTCCTGTACAGGGAACGGCTACCAGCCTTCTTTTTCAAATTCCAGTTCAGGAATGTAGAATACAGTTCTGGAAGGAACAAGACCTTCCTATGTTACATCATAGAGATTCAGGGCAAGGAGTCAAAGTCTTTCCGGGGTTACCTGGAGGATGAACATGCAGCGGCCCATGCAGAAGACGCCTTCTTCAATAACATACTGCCCACATGTGAATCTGGTCTGCGCTACAGTGTCACCTGGTATGTCTCTTCTAGCCCCTGCATGTCCTGTGCTGATCGGATAACTAAGGCACTGCAGAAAAATAAGAACCTGCATCTCTCCATCCTGGTTGGCCGTCTCTTCATGTGGGAGGAGCCTGAGATTCAGGCTGCCCTGAAGAAAATGAAGGCAGCAGGCTGCAAAATGAGGATAATGAAGCCTCAAGACTTTGAGTACGTCTGGAAGAATTTTGTAGAGCAGGAGGAAGGTGAAGAGGGAAAGGCATTTGAACCCTGGGAGGACATTCAAGAGAACTTCCAGTTTTATGATGAAAAGCTTGCTGAAGTTTTGCAGTGAGGTTCAAGTAAGTATATGACTTTTAAGAACTGTATTTCTACTCATAATCGAATCTGTTTCTCATAATTGAATCTGACAAATGATGGAAATTTAAGATAAAGCACAGGATGATCAGGGTAGTAGCTACATTTATAATACTTT
This sequence comes from Paroedura picta, assembly GCF_049243985.1. Taxonomy (NCBI): domain Eukaryota; kingdom Metazoa; phylum Chordata; class Lepidosauria; order Squamata; family Gekkonidae; genus Paroedura; species Paroedura picta. The sequence continues at coordinate 94,808,362 of NC_135372.1, read as the reverse complement.
CCTTCCTCTTTCAAAACAGCCAGATTTAGTACTCCTTTGTAATTTACATGGGAGATACAGCCGTTGCAGAAAGCCCTTTCCACACAAGAGACCCCATATAGCTCCTCCAGCATGGAAGGTCATTCCTCATAATTTGGCCCAATTGCCACACCACTTAGAAGTTTTTCCTAAATTGCACCAACATATACAGCATCTGTATATGTTGGTGCAATTTATGTCTCCAGTTCTATCTAAACTGGTCATTTCAATACATTATATGTAGCAAGTTTAATACAGATGCAGGTTTCAAATAGTAGTGCCTTCCCTGCAGTTCAAATTCAGTGATGTGAATGTCATCAATTTAAAGCAAGCAATACAGCATTTGCTTTTCACGTTTTAATGTTGCAGGAATAGGCACACAGCAACATTCAAATGAAAATCCTATCCTATAGTGTAAAATAAAAGTCTTCTGTGTAATGCCAGGTGTCATGTCCAAGGGGTGAAGAGATAGAAAACCAAACAACTCCCACCTCCATTAGAGGAAATGATTTTACATAATCCAGTTTGCAGGATGCATAGCTTATTTGAATAGTAAAACACCAGAACATTTTAAAATAATAACTCAAAGTCTCAATTTCTCTCTTCAGGGCCTGCTTGTAAGAGATCTGCCAGTTCTATGGAGAGACAACCGTGATATACTCTGACATCTGGGACTACTCCCTTTAGCCCTCCAGGCCCACTCTCAAGCAGAAAATACTACTGAACGTCTCTAGTCAACATGCCATTGTGCTGACTAAAAATACATTTATCGTGCTGCATGGAGGCATTTGGTTGTCTGAAACAGATACGGCTGCCCTGCTGGAAAAGCAAAAGCATTGTGTTCAGGAATGAAGTTAAAAGTCTGCAGTGCAAATTTCTTTCATTTAAAACTTCATGAAGAAAAATTAAATTACATCAGAAAGTTTCCTTTAAAACAATACTGCAAATTAAGTTTAGGAAACATTTAAAAAAAAATAGTACAGATCTTTTTGTAATGGCAATAAGTATATAAAATGTGCTGTTATTTCTTCCTCTGTGCATAACTGAAATCAGTGGCTTAATATTATGGTTAACTTCTCTGTAACAAATGTAAGAAGTAATGCTCAGCATCTCTTTTATCACAAGTATTCATATTGTAAACAGAGCAACTAAGACAATAAAACAAATAGCCCTTGCTGTTGCTAATTTGACTGAATGCCTTTGACTATTGACCTTTGAGTTTTAGAGGTTCCCCCATCCTGCTTCCTGAACACAGGCAAGCAGGCAGGGTAAGAAATATTTCAACAAGGTCATTCTCACCAGCATGATTCTGTGTCAAAATGACGTGAAAGCTTTAAAAAAAAAATGAACATACCCACTCCAGGGCAGAGCTGCTGACATGAAAAACTTACAACTTACAACTAAGTTTTTTTTAATGTGGAGGTTTTTTAAATTATGTAAACCACTACGAGCCAACTGGATCTGAGTGGTAGTTAGCAAACACAATAATAAATAAATAAATAAACAAACAAATAAATAAATAGGAAAACAAAGCAGATAAGGGCTGGAATAATGTAGTAAAATGATACCAGTATATTGGTGTGATGCAACTATTTTATTTATTTATTATATTTATATAAATTTATATAATTTATATATTTATATATATTTATATTTATATACTGCCCTATTTATATAAATTTATATATTTATATATCGCCCTCCCTGGGGTGGTATATAAATGATAACTATTCATTATCAGCAGTTTGGCCAACAGACAAATGATTTAGACCTGAAGCTCAGTCCTGATCAAATCCTCCAAATACAGGTGGACAACCACTATGAGCATTAGCCTTACAGGCTATCACCTAGCTCTTTTCCAGCTACCACACAAGGCCCAGCACAGGAGTACACATTAAGGCTTTTTTACACAGAAAGATATTACAACTCAAAAACAGATTCCCTAACTGACAGGACTGTGTCAAGAGTTCAACACAAATACATTTTATTTTATCTTTTGCACCAATAGGAAAGCAACCAATGATGTAATACCAACTGCTATAGTAGTAACTATGTATCCAGACAACCTAGGCACATTAATGTTTACATAACAAGGGGTGTTCTGAGTAGAGGGGAGGAGCCTACATACTCTTTCTATAGATTAAGTCATATGACCCAATTTATAATGTGCCATAAAGAAAAGCAATAGATAGGCAATGGAACAAATCAAAAATACCTGAATAATTAAAAATAATCAATGAGATAACTAATTCAGACACTATAGAGCAGAGGTGGCCAAACTGTGGCTCTCCAGATGTCCATGGCTAATTATCAAAAGCCCCTGCCAACATGGACATTTCTCCATGCCAAAGTGTGGAGTGTGTGAACAGTTGCTGGGAAGAGGGAAATGTATCACATTCCAGTCTTATCTGAGAAATAAACTGCCCAGCAACTGATCACACGCTCCACACTTTGGCATGGAGACTTCTAGATTACATAACCCAGAAAACCCACAGCAACTAGTTGGCACCAGCCATGAAAGCCTTTGACAATTTACTGGGCAATCTTGGGCCAGTCACACACTCCAGCCTGATCTACCTCACAGGAGTGTTGTGAGGATAAAATGGAAGAGAGGAAAATTAGGTAAACTGCTTTGGGTCTCCATTAAGGTGACAGGTAAGATATAAATAAATAAATACATTGAATATTTGTAGATGCAACAGAAAGCTTCAGGTACAATGGAACCATTTTAGATGAATATTTATTTTAACATACTAAGGAGGAACATTTATTTTTCATGCACCTATGAAAACCAATTCAGAAATGACCTTGAAAGCACTGACATTGGACTACAGGATTAAGTACTGCAGAAAGAGATAAGGCTACATTTTGGCAAGACATGGAAACCTCCCATGTTAAATATAGTGGCCACTTTAAAGAAGGTTATTAATAGTTGCTCAATTAAATTATGTTGTACCCATTTTTCATTGCTAGTAGTTAATAACTGCTTTGTGAAACAACTAGAATATAGTGGCTATGAGCAAAAGTTTCACCTATGTACCAATACACAAGGGGCTCCAGCATATGGAGGATATTTTATGAATTTCAGAGGAATTACACATACACATGAACACTCATATGTGCAAAATAAGATATTGCAGCCCTTCTACAAAACAATAATTTATGTTTGGAAATAAATGTATGTAAAACTAAATAACAGCAAATACATTTTAAATATATTACTGAACTATCATAGTTTTTCATATTGTTTGAAACATGAAACTGCAGTGAAAAAATTAACCAAACGTTGAAATGTAAAGAAGTTTTATTTTTTAATTTCTTGGACAATTTGCAAAATGATAGAAAGAGACACAGGGTGATTGGCTGTAATACTAAAACAGAGTATCCCTGAGTGATTTCACTGTGTAATTTGTACATAATATTATATGTGACTGAACATTAGCAAGGATAAATATCTAGAAGGGTGGATGAAAACATAGTTTTGATCGGCCCACCATCTTATTCCAAATCAGTTACAAACACAAAATTACAACAAATGGAGATTACAAATAATTAAACAATTGCCTTAAAGTGTATACACTGTGATTTTAATATTTGTATCCTTAAATACTTCTTCAAGCATTAATGAAACTTTACTCCAATCCAGGCGATCGAGGCCACACCCAATCCTGAAAGATAAAGAATCAAAGCATTAAAGGCCTTTTCTTGAAATTCCTATACACACAAAGGTTTTAAAAACATTTTAAAATGTGTATTACTACCCGATCCATCGCTAAAGAAGCATCCTGACAACTCTCTGTGCTGAATGTTTCTTACCCTGCTTACTCCAGAGTGTCAAAACTTGCTTCCAGGGGAACCAACTTTATAACTGTAATTATAATCTCACATCAGAAACTGTGCAAATGCCACCACACATAGTAGAATGGAATAAAATGGAATCCACATTTATTATGTAATAGTATACTCCACCTTTCTATTACAAATAATACTCAAGACAGCTAATGAAAAAACAAAAACTTTTAAAAACATATATAATCTCATATGTCATATGTAACCACTCGATTGGGCTCTCACCAGGACAGGACAGAGTTCTAGCCAGTCGGGAGGCGCAAAGCGCACACCCCACAGTCGGGAGGCGCAAAGTGCACACCCCACAGCCTCCCGACCACCCCCCCGGGCGGCTTCCATGGGGCTCGCCGAGCACACCTGCCGCCTCTGCAAGGCGGCGGGTGTGCTCGGCAAGCCCCGGGGAAGCCGCAGGCTCGCCGGCGGGGAGGGGACCGGGCATGGCTTCCCCGCGCCCACCCAGTACACCAGCTGCCTCGCTGGGCTGCCGGGTGTGCTGGGCAGCTGCAGCAGGAGGGGAGGCTTTCAAAGCCTGTTCTGACGAACGGGCTTTGAACCTAGTAAAAAATAACAGCATTAATCTAAAATAGTCAACTATGAACTAAAATGGGAATAAGCAGTAGTAAAAAGTTAAAAATTGATAGGAAGGTCAGAATCAATCAAATGTCAATAAGTAATAAAGTCAGCATGATGATTATCACATTAAAATGGACGCTACCGTGTATTCAATAATATTATAAAATGTATGTTTAGCAATTTTAGATACTAAGGAAGTCAGCAAACTAAAACAAAGTCTACGTTTCTCATTATAAAATGAGTAGAGTTTTCCACGCTGTGGCTATAACAAGTTAACAATATCATCTATTGGCTTTTTTCCAACAGTTTTTTTGGACCACAAAGATGTCCAGAGATCAGTTCTCAGAAAATACAGCATTCTATATGGCTCTCACATCAGTTTTTATTCTATTGTCTGAATAAGAGAACAATAAATTATAATTTGCATTATCGGTACAAGCCATAGAATACTCAGGCTCATGCATTCCAAGCTATTGTACACAATGTGAAAATTAATTTGCCATTTCATCATATGTGTTTTCTTGTTTCCCAACAAGGATTAAACTGTGTGAAGAAAAAACTTGGATCATTTATAATTTGGAGGAAATGGCAAATTGTGACTTTTCATCAAGAAGTAATTAATATCTGAACTATGTGAAGGGAAGAAGTTCACAAACCAAAATGTTTCCAAGGTGCACCCCCATAATGAAAAAGCATGGTTTGCCATATGAGGATAGTATATTTGCCATGGTTTGCCATATGATAGTATATTTCAGCTGCACAGACACCATTTTTACTTACTTGGGCATAGAAATGCAAGTTACACTATTCTTCAGGCAATGGATTTTCATAGCTTCTAAACTGTTTCGCAGATTGTCATATGTTGGCTTGTGAAAGTATTTGTTTTTCGTAATCTAAATACAAGTGTAAAGTCAGACATGGATTAGATACTTTTTACATCTGAAGCATGATCCTATTTATGTCTGCTTACAAGAAATTCCCATTGAGTTCAACTTTATTAAGGGCTTATGATAGCAACACAGTCCTCCAGTGTTCTTTTAACAACAAAACAAGGATAGATCACACTCTATCTTGTGTTATTTAGAGCCAACATGATGTGGTGGCTAAGAGTGAGGGCCTCTAATTCGGAGAAACATGTTTGATTCCCCATTCCTCCATGTGCAATCTGCTAGGTGACCTTAGGGAAGTCACAGTTCTCAGAGCTCTCTCAGCCCCACCTACCACACAAGGTACCTGTTTGTAGGGAGAGGAAAGGAAGAAGACTGTAAGCTGTTTTGAGAACGTAGAAAAAAGCAGGGTATAAAAACATTTTTCTTAATTTTACTATTTTGAATAAATAATTAAAATGAAATATGCTAGGATTTGCCAAAAATTGGACACAGGTTATAATCTTAATCTTATGTCTTTCTAAATTGTATCAGTCAATGGACATGGAAATACTATCATTATCAGTGCTTACACTCTTCTAGAGACCTCATAGACCACCACCAATACCACCACTTTATTGACTTGCCAGAAAATATATTCATCAGCAATGAGCCAATAAATATTTTATTTACAGTCATTCAGACCACAATTAAAATACATGCAATTAAAAACATCAGCAATGAGCCAACTATCAATGAACTAAAAAGCACAATAAAATCATTAAAGAATGGAAAGGCACTTGGAGCAGACCAAGTTACTGCTGAAATGATTAAAACTGAGGGAGACATTCTGCTACAGCAGATCCACCCTCTTAACTCTCATTTGGTGCCCAGAATGCGTTCTATCAACATGGAAGAAAGCCATCATAGTGCCAATCCTGAAGGTGACAACTGAGAATGGAAGAATTTCCATAGCGTCAGCCTTGTGTCAGTTATTAGCAAAGTGTTAATTAAGATCATATACACAAGGCTACTGAAGAGACTAGTAGAAAAGAGCAAGCAGGATTTAGGCCACATTGGCGCCATATTGATCAAATGTTCACCATCCGTCAACTTGCAGAGGAAAGAATTAGGTGTGGAAAGAGAACTGTCATTGTCTTTTTATACTTCAAATCTGCTTTTGACTGTATCCACTGGCCTTCTCTATGGAAGGTACTAGAAACTGAAAATTTGCCCCTCAAAATAATCACACTCTTCCAAACAGCAGAGATGGTTCAAGCCAAGTGAGAATTTGAAATAAACTATCAGAGGAGTTCACCATCCAGACTGGAGTGCACCAAAGAGATGTGGCCTCTCCCCTAATTTTTAACATCGTAGTTGATGACATTATGAGAAAAGTATTCAAGAATAGACATGGAGTTCAATATGACCAAAAGAACTTCCTGACAGATCTAATGTTTGCAGATGATAGTGCCATATTTGTCGATACAGATGCAAAGGCTACTAACATCCTATATTACATTGCCTGCATCGCCCAATCTTATGGCTTAAAAATAAATGTGGACAAAACCAAAATTGTAACCACAGATGGATCACTGACAAATAGATACCTCAATGCAGTGGTCCCCAACCTTTATTAGGCTGGGGACCGGCAGGGCATCGGGCCGCACCCACGGTTCGGGCCGCGCCCGCAAGCCGCGCCCGCAGATCGGGCCGCGCCCGCAAGCCGCACCCACGGATCGGGCCGCACCCGCGGGCCACGCCCGCGGATCGGGCTGCGTGGGCGCGGCCTGCACGGGCGCGGCCCGGCCCTGATTCCCTCTCCCCGCCCTCCCGCAGTAAGAAGCTTCCCGGGCCGCAAGCTTGCGGCCTGGGAAGTTTTTTACTGCGGGGGGGGGCGGGGAGAGGGAGCCGCGGCCCGGCACCGGGCCGCAGCCCGCAGGTTGGGGACCACTGCCTCAATGGAGCCCAAATTGGTGCAAGAAACTGCCATCTACCACTGAAGCTCACAATAGGATTGGCTAAGCAACATCAGCATTTGCCACACTCAAATGGTGCCTTTGGAAGAAGACAAACATCTCTCTCAAGACCAAAGTTCATGTTTTCTGGGCACTAATCCTGCCAATCCTCCTATATGGATCGGAAACACAGACTTTACTAAAACCTGACATAAACAAAGTTGAGACCTTCCAAATGTGATGCCTGCAGCAGGTTCTGGGTGTCTCTCTATGCGATCATAATCTAAACGAGACAATTCGGACAAAATGTGACAACCAGCCACAAATTAAAGAACAAATCCAAAAGTGCAGACTGCAAAGCTTTGGCCATGTCTGCAGAATGAACGCCAGCAGACTGCCTCATAAACCAGGGGCACCTAAAGCAGCATATTGGCTGAGAGGACAACCTGCTCCACCAATTACCAGGTAAAGGATAAAAAGAAAGAAGATGAAGACCACTGATGTCAGTGGAAATAGGGCATAATTTTACTAAGGATTGTATCACACAGCCGTATCTCACTTTACTTTACATTTGTGCTTTACCAAGCTAAAAAAGAAAAAAAAGGAAATTATGTAGTTAAATATTCTGATCTGTAATTTCTGATAAGATTTCACACACATGTATAAACAAGCAAAGGAGCATCTCATTCCTTCTTTCTCTTTCCTAAAACCCCCCATAGTCTGTTATATTTTCTGGCTTCTTCTCTTCTCCAGTCAGCCAATCTACCCTTATCTACCCCCTGTTGTCAGTTTTCTCCCCTTCCCCTTCAGTCTCTCCCTGGGAAAACTGTGTGATTCCAACCAGTACACAGCGCTGGACCCTACAAAACCCACAAGAACTTACTTGCAGGGGACAGAGCACTTTATCATGTACCCACCTCCCCACAGTATTTCTTTTTGCTGGCAACCTGGATATAAGATGAGGGTGGACAGATTCACCACTTAAATGAAAACGCAGCACTACTGTATGCATAAATCTATCCCTACTATAATCAGTTCACATGCCCAGACTCCTGTCATATGTTCTCTCTACTCTTACCAGATAGTACACATATCGTTTTTCTGTCTTTAGAACGGCAACCTCCCCAGTTGTTTTTCCTAAGGAGGAATAAAAAGAAAACTTGAAATGTCTCAACTAATTGTTGATTCCTTAAAGTAAGAAATGCTACAAGTTCATAATAATGTGTTTTCTCTATTGTTCTATGTAAACCACCCTATGCCCACAAGGGAGAGCAGTATAAAAATGTAAAAAAGGTAATAAAATAAATAAAATAATCAGTGAGCATTACAGGTTCCAAATATTCATAATCAAAGATGTCAGTATTTTAATGCTACCCTTCAGATGGCACAATCCAGAACAACGCATCAGGAAAGCAGGGGTTTGCTATCATGACCACAAATACTTCATTTTAGTAAAAATGTATGTGGCTGTACTTAACCCAAAAGTATCAAAGACTTCAAAAAGAATCAACATTTTTATATTGTATAAGCATTTCTAGTTTGCACTGTTCTGTTCACTTACGCTGGTTCAAGAGCTCCTGAACACCACCAAACTTTTTCTTAAAAATGGCAGCTATCCCAGCACTCATGTGACAATCTTCACTGATGCAATGAGCCAATGAATCTGTTTCAGGAGAAGCAAAAAGGTCTCCCTTCACATAGTTGATCTGGTTTACAAAGCAGAAATCATAATGAATGAGAGAAAGAGCATTTGGCTTAGAAAACATAGCTGAGGGTACCATCATAAGGTGTGCTATAGCTTAAGGATGCCATCATATGCATTCCAAGCCACACGTAGGCTTTTGGGTGTCACTGGTAACTTCATTAAACAGCAGACTGGAAGACAGCATGGTAAAGGAAAGTTGTTATATACTACCCTATCTAGGAATCCAGTAGCATCAGCATTGGTGACGCACAAATCTCAAATGCATTTATTTCCCAGCTATACCGGATATAGTGGCTATGTGGATATTTCATGAACAGTACTGTAGGTGGCAATCAAAGTCTACTACTTGTGCCAGTGAAAGGTGATGTTCACCTTGAAAACTGAAAGATCCCCTGAGCAGTCAGAACTATGCTAAGGGGGCCTTAGGACAGGAACAGAGCACAGATCTCTCCAAAACCACAAGGATATTAACCACAAGGTTAGCTCAGCCAACTTTAAGATAATACCACAAGTCTATTCTTAAGATGCAGACCCATTAATTTTATTATACAAAACCAAATCCTAAAACTGAAGTCCTCCTTCACCACGTTAATACCAGCTATTTTCTTTCACAAAAACTAAAACCATAAGCAACACCCATAAAATGGCTTTACAGCATAAAAAAATACTCGACTACACACTCTCTCTTCTTTTCCAGACAGCATACTAGCCATGATGATGAAGAAACCTTGCAAGTTCTCTTGAGATGAAAAAACTGGGGGGGAAATACAAAATGAATATACATATTAATGGAAAAGTTTTACAATTAAAAAAAACGGGTGTTGTTAGGGAAAGGTGTGCGTTAGGACGGTCTTCGGATAAACGACCGAGAAAGCGGCTGTCGCCCCACACTTATAAATACGAAGGAAAACGTCAAACGTCCCTGGGAGAAGTGGGGTGTTGGGGAAGGAGGGCATTGCTCCTTCTGGGGCGCTCTGTCTTTCTGTTTCTGGATTTTTTTTAACTACTAAAGGCTTCGTATTTCCACATTTATTTGGAAGAACAATGCTCGGGGATAAAGAGCAAATGTCTGGTAACGACGGCCGTACCTGACGCCTCCCTTATTGAAACGCTTTTCTTATCTACAGCAAATGGCCTCAGCAACGCTCAGCGTCCACAATATACGACGCTGTGGAGAACAAGCAGCGCTCCCTCCCACCCAGAATGCACAAAGGCAGGGCTTTCGCTTTACCGCAAAGCTAAACTTTCTAGAGCTGTCTCGTTTCTATGCTTAGCGCCTATTTCCTTCCGCAAGGAAAAAAAAACATGGTAGCCGCCACACAGGCATTTTCTAGGCGTGAAGCTCTATGGTATCAGCCCAAGTATTCGCATGAGATACGCGGGGGCTGTGAATTACCATGGGGGAGAGGGGAAGGACTAAAAAAGAAATTATCCTCGTCTGCACATGCGTACAGAAACTACCTCAAGTGAAAAGGGGAGAAAAGATAGTAGAGGGTTGCCGAGCACGCACGATAGTTCTAAGACCTCCCAAGCGCATGCGCGCAGAGTTTCAAACAAGCGCAAGCTTCGGCGGGAGGAGCTCCTGTATGGCGCCTGCGCCGTGGCAACCTCGTCTTCTCTTTGTTGGGCGTCGGGGGTTGGGCGCCATTTTGCGCGGCGGCTGACTAGAGGCGCTGATTGGGTTTCGGGGACCGGTGGCGGAGCCAATCAGAGCGGGACCCGAACCGGGGGAGCAAGGCACGGTGAGTGCGAGCAGCCAATATGGAGCCCCCGAGCGCCGGCCCGAGAGCCGGGATTGGCGGGGCCGAGTGGCCAGTCAGAAGGCCGCGCGCGGGGCTAGGGCTGGGCGAGCGCTGGGGCAGCTGGTGGCTGTGGCCCGTTGAGCGCCCGGGCTTTATGGGGCGATGGGGTGGCTGGCGAGCGCGTGGGGGTGGGGTGAGCAGTGGCCAGGCTGCCTAGCACGGGGGCCCTTTGTCCGCTCTGGGAGGCTTCCGGGAGCGGGAGAGATGCCCTTTGTAGACCCCGCTGCCTGGAAGAGAACGAAGCTGCCGAAAAGGGAAATAAGGGTAGCTACGGGCCGCTCCCCGTAGAAAAGTTCCCTCACGAGGATGGCTTCTCGGGGAGGGAGCAGAGGTCGGCCTCTTCCAGGCTGAGACGTTGGAGCCCAGTTTGGGGTTCGTCACCTTGTCTCTAGCTGCCACTGCCCAGTGAGGTCAGTTATACTCAGGCGGCCTTTCAGGGCAGGACAGAAACCGTGGTTAGTAACTGAATACCGTGTTCAATGCCCCTAGTGAATTCTCAGCCGAATTCTTAACTCTTTAATGCGGCCTTTTTAAAGAAATGCTTCTTTATGGCAACAGATATTGAAAACAATCTGCATCTGACAGTGGAATCGGGCTTGTGAAAGTTTATGTTGCAATAAATCCTCTAGTCTTTAAGGGAATTTGAGTCTGATGGTTTAATTTCGAGCTTTATCTCTGGGAAATAGGAAATGGCTGGCTATAGGGCCTTTCCTGGGCAACCCTACTTCTCAAGATATAAAGGCAGCTTCTCCCCTTAATTCATTATGTTAGATAGTATTATTTTTGTGTGCAGTAATGACTTTAAACTTGCCTCAGAAAACATTGTTCCTCTAACTGGTGGTTGGATTCATTTTTGGGTTCATTTGCATGCTACAAAATTGTGTCAGCAGTGAATTCTGCAACAAAAGAATGTCACTTTGTACAAACAGTTGAAGAAAATATATGCTATTTTCTGCCATTGTAAAAGATAAATATAGTATATACCTGTATATTTTGTAATATGAAGAGACTTGTCTGGTAACCAGAAGTGACTTCACACTTTCCTGGATTGGGCAAATTAGATACTTTTCAATTTTATTTAGGCCTGATGATGATGATGATGATGATTGTGGGACTTAAATGGCCTTAGTTACCCTGGTAGATGACTTATGGCTCCATCTTATTGTCTATGCCATTTAACTCTGCACAAAGCCTTTAAGGTAGGCTTCTATAAAGGTTTGGGCTGGGTTGCCACCAATATGCAAATATCACGGCTCAATTTGATGCTTCCAGCTGATTCTGTGGGAGCTGTAGAAAATCTGAATAAGGGTGTGCAATTTTTTTCTCAGTGTAAACCATACTTCAAGAGAAGCTGTACCCAAGATCTGCTTTGACATGGCTAGCAGATTGTTCACTGGGGCAAAGTAGTTTCTGTGGCTGGCTTTTTCTGAAGCCTGATTTAAACATAGCTATACTAGAAGTGAGCCTTGACCTGGCAGAAACAGTCTGCCCCTCCACCCAGCACAGCTGATCCTCTGACTGTCTTCTACAGTCCATTTATACTTTAAGGCAGTGATCCCTAACCTTTTTATTACTAGGGACCGGTCAACACTTGAGAATTTTACTGAGGCGGGGGGAGGAGTCTTTTGCTGAGGGACGTCGCCGCCGCCTGAGCCCCTGCTCCACTTGCTTTCCTGCCAGCACCCCTGACTTCTCGCCACTCGCTGGGGGGGGGGTGCTGCCAGCAGCAGCTGCCATGCCGAGGGGGAGCCCCAGCCATGGCGGCCACTGGAGAGCACCAAAGGTGAGCCAGTGGCAGAGTGACAGGACAGCCTCCAAGGTAGCAGCCAGGGAGGAGGACGAGGAGGAGCTGCAGCCCGGTACCGACTGATCCACAAACCAGTACCGGTCCCCGGCCCGGGGGTTGGGGACCATTGCTTTAAGGGACTGCAATAGAAGCCTGACAAACAGTTGAGAGGTGGGAGTGATTTGCTCCTGCCTTTCCCCTGTTTTCAGGTGTACCAGCATTGAGGATTTCTCAGAGATTCTCCCTCCCCCTCCAGTTTTCCCAAGAAAACCCGGATATATTTGGGAAGCCACAATATATCCTGAAAAATAGCAATGTTTTTTTCAAGGTTATATTTTTGGCACAGATAGACTCGAATGCAACCCTAAACCAATACCAGGAGGCAATTTTGGATTGAATGCAGACTAATTAACTGAAGCTTAATCCCAGCAAGACAGAAATACAACTGGTGAATGGAAGAGTTGACCTAGGGTTTAAGTTGTCAGCTTTTCTGGATGGAGATGTACTCCATTTGAAGGAACAGATCTGTAATCTGGAGGTGCTTTTGGACTAATTCCTACAGGTGTTGTCAGGAATGCCTTTCATCTTCGATTGGTCAACCTGCTGCAGTCTTTCCTAGGTAGAAAAGATGTGACTACTGTGGTACATGTCCTGGTTACATCAAGATTTGATTACTGTAATGTGCTCTACATAAGACTGCCATCAATAAGCATTCAGAAACTTCAGATGGTGAAGAATGCTGCAGTCTGAATGTTGACTGGAGTGAGTCATTGGGATCCTAGTTGGTTTCAGGCACAATTCAAGGTGCTGGTGTTGAAGTAAAGCCTTATATGGTCTCAGACCAGCATACCTGAAGGACTGCCTACTTCCTCATGAACCCACCCAACCATTACAGTAATCTTTAGAGGCTCTGCTTTGAGTGCACCATCTTCTCAGACTAGACAAGTGGCAACCCACATTCTCATTCATGGCACCAAAACTCAGGAATTATTTCTCCTGGGAGAGTCATTTGTCCCCTTCTCTTGCCCATTTCCAACAACAGGTGAAGACTTTCTTTTGTTTAGCGTTCCCCTCACCAAATATTTTAACTTTTGTTTTTGTACATATTTTTGCGCTTTTTAACTGTGTTAATGATGTGTTTAATGGTGATTTTATTACCTATGGTTTAATGGTTTAATTTGTTCATTAAGTTGGTCTTCATGAAGGCAGAAAGGTGGAGTAGAGGTTTATTTAAGAAGGAAAAGTACTTGATGTTAAAAATCTTAATCATAAAAGAGAACAAATATGATCTGACATCTTTCTGAAATACAAGATTATGAAATGATTATTTTTTATGCTGAATTTCCTCATGCAATTTTTTCCCTTTGAAGAATGTGAGCTTTAAAGAAACCCCACCACAGTTGGAATTAATGGTAGTGTTGCCCCATTTTGATTGACTGGTATTGTATTGAAGTGTGGTTTGTGTACCACTCAGCAGCCTGAAGAAAGGGAGTGAAATGTAGTAATAATTCTTCTTTTGAAATTATATTATGTAGAAAGAGACTGCATTTTCTGTTAGATAAATCTGAATCATAGTTGAATGGGGGAAAACTTTCCAAAATTGTTCTCTTTATTCTTACCAGTCTGAGACTTGAATTATGTAGTTTCCTCTTAATAAACATTAGATTTGTGTACTGGTTGTTCAGAAACAGTGTAGAAATTTAAAGGAAATCCTAAAGGATGGGATGCTAAAATTTAGCAGTGACATTCATGGCTAAATATACAAATGTATTCTGATGTGTCAGGTTATAAACAGTTATTTCCTATCAAAACATGTGAGATTTATTAACTCTTGAAGCTACATTTTAAGTTGATGTAAAAATGTTCCAGCATATATTATTGTGCATGCTTGTAAATACAATATGTCCTATTGATCTCAGTAAATTACTTTGAAATACACTTAAAACTAAGTGTAAAACTGAGCTATATAAATTAGTATACTGTCAAAGAAATAATTTCTTTAGTTAACTAGTAGTAAATTCTGACATGATACCTACCACTCTAACATATTACATATGCACATTGTAAAAAACTAGATCCAAATAAAGCCCTTAAAATCTTAGAAATTAGATTAATTCAGATGATTGGAAATCTGCATATTTTAAGCATTTTAAACATGGCCATGAAAAGCCAGCTCAAAAGACTTGCATTTCTTTTAGAAGGTGTTCAGGATTGGGTGTGTCCAGTGGTCCCCAACCCCCGGTCCGGGGACCGGTACCAGTCCGTGGATCAGTCAGTACCGGGCCGCGGCTCCTCTTCGTCCTACTGCCTGGGTGCTGCCTCGGGGGCTGCCCTGACACTCTGCCGCTGGGTCAGCTTTGGTGTTCTCCAGCGGCTACCATGGCTGGGGCTCCCCCTCGGCGTGGCACTGCGCAGCTACTGCTGGCAGCGCCCCCCCCCAGCAGGCAGCGGGAAGTCAGGGGTGCTGGCGGGAAAGCAAGTGGAGCAAGGGCTCAGGCGGCAGTGACGTCCCTCAGCAAAAGACTACCCCCCCCCCCAGGGCCTCAGTAAAATTGTCAAGCATTGACCGGTCCACGGTGATAAAAAGGTTGGGGACCACTATCTTAAATGAAAGGGGTCCCCACAGTTGTAAAGATGCTACCCAGAATTTATTTACTTCCAAAGACTAAACTTTACTATGCTGCCTCTCTGTGTCAACTTCTGTAGTTAAGAGGGACTGTAATTCTTTATAAGCTGAATTCTCATAAAGCAGGTTAATATCCCTCAAAGAGCCAACACAGACCAGATGGGTGCCATGCATACTTTGTTTTCAAGACTGGACAAAAGTTTCTGGAAACAGGATTGCTTTCAGTAACATTCCTCCAAGCATGTAGTATATAACCTCCTGATGCTTGGGGCTTGTGAATGAGACAAACTGAAACAAGACATAAAGATCTATATCTATTAAGTGTCATAAAGCAGATTTCTGCCTGTAGTTCCTTTCTACCATCACTCCCCATAGTCCTGTATGACATCCAGATAGCAACTGTGGGGAGAGAGGTAGAAAGATCTGCATGTACAATTTCAGTTAAAATGTTTTATGAATTTACATTTATAGGTAGGATTTTTGGCTCCAATGTGCATTGGACTAACCCACATTGAACATCATTTGCCAAATTGATCCCCATTCGCTCAGCCTCAACAGATCTCTCTGGAGCTTCTCACAGTCCTTCCTGGTTCTCACTGCCTGAATAACTTAGTGCCTTCCTCAAACTTAGCCACTTCCCTACTTACTCCCAATTTCAAATCATTAATGAACAAGCTAAAAAAGCACTGGGCCTAGCACCAATCCCTGTGTTACCCCACTGCTTTCCACCTGCCCTGTGATCTCTGCTGAATAATTTTTCTGGGGATGATTGATCTGTGCTGTAAACATTGATTATTCTTGGTGATGTAATTTTTTATTGGTTTGCAAAGTGTGCCGTATATTCTGTCGTACTTCTGTTGCTGGCTCCTGTACATAGACAATATCTGAATCTCCAAAATGAAGTGAGTAATGAGGCAAGTTTATGAATAGGATTTATTCAAAAATAGGTCCAATAAATTTTCTAATGCTTTTATTTTAGTGTTATTGAGCACTGGTGTCAGTTTTTATAAACCACTTTTGATATTTATGTTTATCTGTGCAGAATAGTAGTAGCCAGAGGGCAACTGACAGTTGTATAAAAACTGCCACACAATAACATCTGACCTACAGCTTTCAAAGTAGGAGTACATTCATGTGTGCTACATGTTGCTTTGTTTTCTAGGCACTGAACAACAAAATGAGCAGAGGAACTTTAGCTTTCTTCTGAAAATAAGACCTTGGGAGCTAAAGTTTTGTATCTTACATAGACAGACTTTGTGGACTGATCTTCGCTTGTCCTTGCATAGTTGAAAACCTCATATGAGCTGTTTTATTTCTGAGGCTCTTAACTGTGAAAAACCAAAATAGTTGGTAGAACTAAGCTATTTGTAAAGAAACAGCATAAAGCACACCATATTAAGAAAGATTAAGGTTGCTTTTTCAGAGTATATTCCTACAGTCCTGGCAACATAAATATTGAACGCTGCAAAAGATTTTGAAGATACTTTTTATTGAAAGTTTATTCAACATTCTTTTTCTAATGAAACTAGATGGCTGGATGACTTTGTTAAGGTATTCTAAACATGAATTGACTGTTTTCATTTTTCTTAAATTTTTAGATCAATTTTTGGAATAATCTTTTTTTCTTTCTAGGATTGCAGTTGAAGTTCATTGTATAGACTGATTGGCAGTGAAAAAATATGGAGCAGTACACAGCAAACAGCAGTAGCTCGACGGAACAGATAGTTGTACAAGCCGGACAGATTCAGCAACAGGTGTGCCAAATTCATTGTGAGGTTGAATTGAAGGCTTTGGTTATTCTCTTCTGTTTTAGAAGCCAATGAAAATACATGTTACTTAACTGGTTGTGATGTTATCCAGAGCATACTTTTTCCTGAATATGTTAGAAATCCCCTGTCTTAATGGTCAGAGCATGTGCCATAATATGCAACTGCAAAACTATAAAATCTGTTTATAAGGCGTCTGTCCCACTTCTTCCTAAATTGGTTTTAATCTTCAGTATTCTGTAAGCTAATATATTATTTTTATGAGGATGTCAGATAGTTTGAAAAAATAAATCCTGGAATGCCTAAAATAGAAGGATTGATTAATTTTCCTATGCAGATAACTTTAACACCATTTCATAAATTCCTTTATTTTCTTTGTAACAGTTTTTGGAGCAGGCAGTGGTGGTGCTTATGAGGATGATATCAGTGACAATTCTTTGAGCATAGACTATTGTGTTTCTTCTTGGGAAGTATTTCAGAGATTTTCTTCTCTCAAGTATGCTGACCTCGGGGAAAAAAGTGTTGCCTATTCACATACAAGCAGAATGATCAGTTCTGAGATTCTGTGTAGCCATGTAGATATTAATAATATAGATTTGAGAGAATTGTTATGAGCTGATTGTTTTTACTTTATTTCCCTTTCTTGTCTTATCCGATCTCTGCTTTCTAAAATTGGTATGTTTTTTGTTTCTGAGGGAAGTCCTCTGCACGTTGTCAAGACTGTACTGATTTCGGTACCATCCCATTAGAGGCTATTCAGATTTGTTCTTTAGAATTCATTGGCCTCTAATTGGCTGTTTGTTTGTTTGTGATCTTAGTACAACCTGCAAAAGTTAGGTTTCCAGATTTTAGTAAGGAGGCAACAGCAGTATCTGTTGTTCTCTCTTTAGTAATTATAGTTCACTAGTGGTCTTCACATCAAGAAGGGCCAAGCGGGGCCTGGATTATTTTGGCAGTGGTAAGGCTGTTTTTTGTTTTGAGCTTTTCCTGCTCTCCAAAGTTTCAAGCTCTTCCTGTTCCTGTTCCCAGCAGCAGGGTGGTGTCACTGCTGTCCAGTTGCAGACTGAGGCTCAGGTGGCATCTGCCTCAGGCCAGCAAGTCCAGACCCTCCAGGTAGTGGTTATCTATCTGTTGTATGTATACGTGAGCACTGCATGAATCACCCCATCATTTCATGTCTGATGCTGTGTTTGCACCGGGGCTTGAAATAGGAACAGAAGAGTAGTGGCATTTTTAATGCTTTGTAACTGCTATGGCTTATGCTAACTGTAGATGGGTAATAGTACAATTAACAGAATGTTTGGAGTTGATCTGCATGCAGTGTTCCATGTACTGCATGCTGCTCTATGAATTTTCTGTTGTTGTAAATAGGAAGACACTTATTTTGTATAAGAACCAAGTACAGTACAGCCTATTTTGTTTTAAAGAAATTCTAAATAGTAGCATGTAGTACATGCTTGGTTCTCTCATCACAATCAAATTTTATTTTAAGAAGCCAAGGCCTTTAAAAAAATCTTACTAATGCAGTTTAGTTGGTGTAGTTATTTATATCACATTAGTCAGAAAAATGTTAATTTGATTAAAAACAAAAGAATTGCAATCCATTGGGAAGGGGATATTTCAAATCCTGATTTGTGTTCTTGTGAAATGTGAACATCATCTCATTTTGTAAGCCGTGCCAGGGCTGTTTGAGGTATGTTTTGCTTTTTCATTGATGAATGTTATAAATTGTTAACCTTCATCTCTTCAGATTACCATGTGCTTTATGATAGTTTTATTTTGCTGCAGGGGACAGGGATTGTTTGCTAAATTGGCATTTGTTTTTTAAGGGTCAGTAGTTCAGAACAATGATTTAATATTCATTGAGTTAATTAAAAAAAATCTTGCTTATATTATGTTGGCTTAGTCTGGATTTAACACTGAGCTACTCAACAGCTCTCTTTATGTTCTAAGCACCATGGAAGACACGTCTACTGCCCCCTTTTGTACTGTAAGAAGGGAAGAGCTAGCTGTTGAGGAAGATTTTGGCAGCTGTCTTTCATGTTTTGTCATTTTAAAATTTTGTTCTCCTGCTTTGAATTTCTCATGCATTTTCTGAATCAAATCTACCTTGCCATGCATCGATCAAATTCCCGCTGTTAATGTGAACAATGCTTGTGGCAGGAGAGTGCGCCATAGCTTTTTTTTTTTTGCACAACCGGCATGCATGAGCAGTATATCTGCATGTTCCCACCCCTCTTGTTAAAATATTGAATATCTAAGGTTTATTTAAAAAATGTGTAGCCATTATGGAGGCCTAAATACACTTGGAAGGGAAAAAGGAAGAAGTGTTTATGCAACACCTGATATCTAAAAGACTAATAAAAACACCATGTGCTCAGGTCTCGGTATTTCAAGTACCGTATTTGCCAGCGTATAAGACGACTGGGCATATAAGACGACCCCCCCCCCAACATTTCCACTCAAAATATAGAGTTTGTTACATTACATTATAGTACCTGTCATTGTCAGCATTGTATGGCCGCAGCATGACCGCAGCGCCTCCGGCCTGCCCCTGCATCTCCCTGTGACCAGCACTAATGCGCATGTGCAATCTCTGCTTAGACAAGGGGCGGTCCAGAGCACCGCTGCTTCCCGCCGAGCAGAACTGGCCGGTCATGCCGAAAAGGCTGGCACCCCTGTCTTGCTGCTGATGCTCACTGCAGCCACGCTGATGTCCAGCCGCGGCCGCGCTGGATACCATGCGATACTGGATAGTATGTAGAATGAGGTGGGCGGGCATTGGGAGGCCACTATGGGTACCGGGCGGGCCAGAGACAAGGGGCGGCCACTATGGGTACTGGGCGGGCCTGAGACAAGGGGCGGGCCGGAGCGCCGCTGCTTCCCGCCGAGCAGAACTGGCCGGTCATGCCGAAAAGGCTGGCACCCCTGTCTTGCTGCTGATGCTCACTGCAGCCACGCTGATGACCAGCTGCAGCCTCGCTGGATACCACGCAATACTGGATAGTATGTAGAATGAGGTGGGCGGGCATTGGGAGGCAACTATGGGTACCGGGTGGGCATCGGGAGGCCACTGTGGGCAGCTATGTCTATCCCAACTGAAGTGCACCCGGCATATAGGATGACCCCCCCCCCCCCATTTGGAGGCATGTTTTTCAGGGTAAAAAAGTAGTCTGATACGCCAGCAAATACTGTATCTAGAATTACCTATACCATGTTATATGAACTGTCTAGAAGCTTCAGCTATTTAGCTATGGCTTGTCTACCATCAGTAGCCTTATTACATTATGTGGCAAACTGAGTTCTGAACAGATATGGAAATCATGGCTCCGATCATATAGGATGCATATTCCAGCTTATATACCTCTTCTGCTTTCAGTTGCACAGGTTCCTCAATTGAAAAGGGATACAAGAAAGGATGTTGGAAAATTGCAATTAAAAATCCTTGATATGATAGCCTGAGATGCTATTCTAAGAGGCTCTACATAGTTTAATGACCTACGATGCCATGTGAACTGTGAATACATTCCAGGATTTTAGTACTCTAGTTGTACATACTTTTTTGCTCTATATTTTATCCATGTAGAGACCAGTCTCTTGTATCTGGCTTTCTTGGGAGATGGTAGGACAAAGTGGGAAGTTCTCAGAGGCAATAAATATGTCTGGGTTCAGACTGATGCTTGATTTTCATTACTATTACATTTGATTTGCTTATATAATGTTGGTCAGTGTAGTCAGTGCCTGATACATAGGCAACTTATTGGATTTCTATTTCATTGTGTTGTTTTTCCTTTATGTTCTTTAGGTGCAAGGCCAGCCATTGATGGTACAAGTGAGTGGAGGTCAGCTGATCACATCTACTGGTCAGCCAATCATGGTACAGGCTGTACCAGGGAGTCAAGGTCAGACCATTATGCAAGTTCCAGTTTCAGGATCACAGGGATTGCAACAGGTCTGTATGCCCAACTCAGTGATGTACAGATTGACAGATAAAACAGCATGGCATAGTGGCTGATGTTTGTTTCCGGCAACTGATGTTCCAGGAATCTGGTGCTATTGAATGCTGAAATTCTGTTCTCAACTGGTTTTGTTAATAATTATTGATACATCAATGGCTGATTAATTTTTTAGACCCTGTCATGTGGCTCTTAAAAGGGTCTAAAAAATTCATCAGCCACTGTGTGTTGTTGAAGAATTTCATAAGACAATCACATATGGTGTGATAAAGTGCTTCTTACATAAGTATGGCATAGCATTGAAAAATGGCGTATTGGCCTTAGAAGTGGCCTTGGCATATTTTTGTTAATCAAATGCAGACATCTTATCTTAGAAGTTACATAATAGGACCTCTGAGAATTCATCTTAGGGTGTTCACAGACCTTAAAGTCTGTATAATGTACATTTTGCATCTTTAACATTGTTCTGGAAGCACCTCATATGGTGAAACATAAAGTTTATTTTACCATGTAGAAATTAATGGGTTTGAAAACTTTCAGCTCTTATGCAAATGCATTCAAGATAATTTTTGTCATGTGAAATCGATGCATAAAACTCTTATTGCAAATTTTATCATGTTGAAAATAATAATGGAAATTGAATGATATACAGCATCCCTTTTAATGTAGGGGGAAGAACACCTATTCAAACCCACCTCGACAGACTTCTTCTCTGGAACCAGAGAGCATAATTTGATGCTTGGGCTACTTCCAATATTTCTAAAGGCAGGAATGTATTTGGAGACTTCTGCCTCTGCCTTATGGCAAGTGCCCTCCAAGTCCCTCAGTTTTGTTTCATGCCTTAATAGTGAGAAGGGAACTGAAAGTAAAAGTTCATTTTAGAGCCTCTGACTGTGAACACTTTTTTTCAGTCTTTTCATTCTGATCTTCCTCTTCAGAAAAACAGAAATAAATCCCTTTTCCCATTTTTATCACTGGTAACGGTTTGACTAGTGCCTTTTTATCCAAGGTTGCATTGTCTGCAAACTATCATGTGATGGCTTCAGAGGCTGTAATGTTGGATTAGGCTGTGAAACCAGTTCTATCAAAATCACAAGGAAAGCCAGCCAGACAAAGCTAGTGGAGGCTCTAGCTGTCAGGTGAAGCCATGGCACACATCAAAGGAGCCCAGAAAATGGTCCAAAGCCAATTTTGGTGTCTGTTCAGCCAGCAGTGTCCATTCGTTTTTCTGCAAACTCCAATACTGGACAATAAGATTATTTGAATAGACTGGAACAGGCAGTAGCCTTCCCAGCAGATTCAAGCTTAGATATCATGATGTTTTCTTCATGGGCTAATACTTTGGCTATGGTGGCCTATTGACATTAATGGCTTATAGCTTGGAGTGGCTGTTTCACCAAAGCCACGTTGGCATTTTTAAAGTTTACAGATAGCAGCCATTTAAGGGATAACCTGGGTGAGATCCTACTCAGCCAGGCAAAACTATGAACATTACAGATGTTCTTTTTGGATTCAGAGAGCTGTCTCAGATGTTATTCCTAGTATAGGAACAAGAGGTCTTATAGGCATAAATCTCAATCTCCGATCAATTCTCCGGTTCAAACAAGATCCAGTAGCACAGTGTGTGATGCAAAGGATAAGCCAGTTGCCTACAGTTTTTTCATTAGATCTGAGTTTAGTCCTCTTCTGGGTAAAAGATAAAATAGCCTTTAAGTTCATTTCTCTTACACCAAGCAAGTTCTTTTCAACCCTGGTTTCCCACCATTGTGACAAGAGTTCTTGAATTTTACATGCCATACAAAATCTCTTCTCCATACAGGTGATTTTATAGCCAGTGCCACTGCTTTACAAACAGAAGAACTTACTTCACAATCTTCAAAAAGATGAGCCATCTTAGACCACAGTAGATTTGTCAAATACAGGAGGAAGACGGAAACCCTGAAGAATATTACCCTGCATCTTTATAAACTTAATAGTAGCAGTGATGGCAGACCTGAGAAATCAGATAATTCATCTTCATCTCTGCTTTAATAATATTTGATCAGTACCTTGCTTAAGAGCAAGGAGGTTCAGAATTAATTCCTCAAAAACACAGGTTCTTGATCTATGTTGGGAAGGAAATCTCATTGTTTATGCTTTTGGGGGACATACAGATTTTCCCATAAGAATTGGGGATCTTAATCTTCATGTCCAAAAATGGGTAGGCAGTGGATTCCATTCCAGTCGACTTCCATGTGCTCTACTTTCCAAACCTGATCTCCATTAAGAGGCATGTCATAATGGAACTGACCAGAGATCTCAATGTGATTCAAGGAGTCATTTTTCAGAGGGGAAAGAAGAAGGGATCATCACCAGCACAAATTCAAGTCTCCATGGTTGGGAGGCTCACTGCACTCTGAGCTAGGAGCAGGATATTTGGTCCTACTCAAAGTCAACTCTAAGCAAAAATCTTCTGGAGTTGCGGGTGATCAGGTTGGTTCTTCACTTTCAGAATTGACTCAAGAATCTCTGTGGATACCACCACTGCCAAGGTTCACATCAGTGAGCAGGGTGGCACCCAATTGTGTTTGCTGCAAAAGGAAATGAAGATTTTGTTGGCCTGTTCACCATTTTCTGTCTCTGAGGACAGTGCACATCAGCAGCATTCACAATGGTGGATTGGTTCAGTTGGACCAGAGGAGTGGAAGTTGGGTCCTTGGATCCTCTTGCAAATGCTCCAAGACCCCTCAGATGGACCTCTTTGTATCTCCTCAGAACACACAGCTTAGCTCATTCTTTGCTCAGTGCCCAGGAGCAAAATAGATCTATGGTCTCAAGACACCTGCTCTCTGAATCTACTATATGCCTTTATTTCTTTCCCCACTACACTTGCCTAGGAAGCCA
The DNA here is from genome assembly GCF_049243985.1 of Paroedura picta. NCBI lineage: Eukaryota > Metazoa > Chordata > Lepidosauria > Squamata > Gekkonidae > Paroedura > Paroedura picta. Next base: position 94,784,574 of record NC_135372.1, on the reverse strand, counting down.
TAGTTTTCCAGCCTCATGGAATTGTCTGTAATTGTCTGTAATGTCAACTTGGAAGGTCTCAATCTCTGCAAATCTCCTAACACGTGGTGTGATTCATCATTCAGATGCAGCATGGCTCTACCTAGTTGCTTGGCAATTGATAAATAAATGCTTTTGAACCATGGCTTTTCAGAGGAGGTCACTGTGGTTGTGTTGGCTTCACAGAAACAGTATACAACAAGAACAAATGAATTTCTAGAAGGCCTTCTACAGGGAAGAGGCTTGAAGCTGATCAAGCCACAGTGCCTTATTCTTCTCTTTCACACTCAAGGTCATATTCTTAGTGGCTGTCACTTCATCAAGATATATGTCAGAATTGGGAACACTTTGCCTTAAACCAAGGTTATTTGTGTTTCACAAGGACAAGGTGGTCTTTTGCTCCAGTTCCACTTTTGTCCCTAAGGTGGTTGCTGGTTGTCACTGCTTCATAAGGCTCAGGAACTAACATTACCATATTTCTTCTGAATCTGGTTCATCCAGTGGAGAAGGATTAGTATACTCCAGAATTGCACAGAGCTCTACATATCTGTTTCCTGTTGTTCATCCCATAACAAAGGGCAAAATGCTTTCTAAGTATATGGTCTTCATGCATTGGTGGCATCACTATTCATTCTGTTAGAACTCAGGCATAAATGCTGTCTTCAGAATGCTTTGATGTTGGAATTTATAAGGTAGCAGCCTGGGCTTCAGTCTCCACATTTGTTTGATGCTACAGGTTAAATACTATTACGTTGGACCATACTGCATTTGGGCAAAATAGGCTTCATCAAATTAGATAATCAATGAGTAACTGGCCTCAATCTTGTCCTTAATTTGTATGTCATTATAATGTCCAGTCATTAAAGTGATATAAATAAATAAGTTTATTTTCAGCCTTATGCTTAAGTTTATTGTTGGCTCTATCAACAGAGCTGTTCTTGTTGCTAAGGTAACTGTTTTCTGATGGCAGTCATTTCTGTTGGTTTAAAACATAGTCTCCAAACTGAGGGATTTGGTGGGTACTTCCTATAGGCATAGACTGTATTAAACAATCAGTTTCCTTCCTCTAAGAATACTCCAGGAATCAAAAAATTGATATCTTCCACATTCCAGGTCAAAGGAAATGTTACAACAGGATTCAGTCTTATATTCTATTCACTTAGAAATTAAATGGCCTTGGTTATGGCTTTTCTTAGCCATTGTCTTAACCTTGGCAGCTGAAAATTGAGGTTATCTGAGAATAATTTAGATAATGCCAATGTTAGGTACTGAGGTTTTACAAGGTAGTTGATTAATTTTTCTCCCCCACAGATTCAGTTGGTCCAGCCTGGCCAGATTCAGATTCAGGGTGGGCAGGCTGTGCAAGTTCAAGGTCAGCAGGGTCAGACACAGCAAATCATCATCCAGCAACCCCAAACTGCAGTTACTGCTGGCCAGACACAGGTAAAAGTATGAAAAGTAGGAGAAAAATTGAAAAAGCAGTTCGATTTATATATTTTTGAAAGAATTGTGGGAAATAATTGATTTAATTGGTTCTTATGTATATTGGGCAGAATATTCAATTTATCTAATTGGCTAGTATACCTTTACTCTGCTAACCGATAGTATAATCTTCCTAAGGAGGAAGTGTAATATTATTTAATGTAATAGTCCTAATTCTCCCCCCCACCTCCTCATTATAATTTTTTGAGTGTGCTGAAATTTAGGTTTGTGTGTTTTGGGTTTTTTTTTTAAATGGTCACATCCTTGCAGTTTACTGAAATCTGTTTAGAAATGCATCTAGATCACTAGATGCATCTAGATCACTAAACTGAAATGCTCAATAGTTCTGGTCTGAGACTACCTAATCAAGAAATGTGGGTGCTTTTAAAAACTATTTCCAAAAAATTTAGAAATTGCAAGAGATTGTAGCCTTGTCTGGCTTGGTGTGTGTTTGCTTTTTTCCCTGATGGGATGTTTTTGTGCTTGTCAGACCCAGCCGCAAATTGCTGTTCAGGGTCAGCAGGTGGCGCAGACAGCTGAAGGCCAGACAATTGTCTATCAGCCAGTTAATGCTGATGGAACAATTCTTCAACAAGGTAGGAATTCTATATGCCATAGAATGTCAAAATAATAGTGACCATTCCCATAACAATATGCACTGTTTGCTTTTTGCCCCTAGATACCAAGGTAATTAAAATTCATAAATGCACGTGACTACTTTTGGAGCTCTTTGGTGCAGTAATATTAGGTTCATTAGTATGACATTGTATGGACACCCTTAAGGTGTGTTGTGTTTATGCTGCAGTGACATTTATGAGGTTTCTCACAAGTGCCACTTTCCTGAAACACCACAGCCTTTCTCTTTCTGAAACGGAGAGTTCTAGATTTTCTGAAAAAGCCAAAGGCTTGCAATACATGAGCTATGTGTTTGTGTCATTTATCAGTCATACATTGTTCACTCCTTTATAAATGCCAATTTATATAACAACAAAATCTTTTTCACAGGACAGTGAGTTTGATGGTAATAGCTTTTTAACTTGAAGGTACTAATTGGCTAGGAGGGCAAGATGCAGTTTATTTCTGTATTTCATATATACCTGACCTTTCTCCCCAGTGAGGACCCAAGGCAGCTTACCTCCTTCTCCATTTTATCCTCACAGCATCCCTGTGAGGTGGTAGGCTAAATTGGGAGTATGTGACTGACCAGGGTCACCCATCAGACTTCCATAGGAGAAAGGGGATTTGAGCCTGGGTCTCCAGTATCCTAGTCTGATACACCAGGTACTACACTAGCTTCCAAATAAATAAGGAGCAAGTATATAACTTTGGGACAGGAGTACCTGTACTCTGTATTCCTAAAAATCTATACTGTCTATACTAAAGTAGCAAAATCTATACTAAAGTAGCAAAAATCGTTTAGTGAAAAAAAAGTATAATCTGGGAGCAAGGGTGCTTTAATACTGATAACAAGCAAAGCATAAATGCAACGGTGTTCTTTCATAGGTTGTCCTTCAGTAACTGATATTTGGAGATACATTGCTTCAGAACATGGAGGATCCATTTTATGATCACTACTAATACCTGTTGATAGACCTGTCTTGCATGATGTTGCCTGGGGCCTTTTTAAAGCTGTGTCATTGGTCCTCCTAGCAGTTCCATAAATTAATTATGAATTGTGTAAGGACTTTTTCTGTCATTAATCTACTGCCTACAAATTTGATTGGGTGACCCAATGCTCTAGCATTATGAGAGAGGAAGAAAACGTTTTCTACATTCTTATGATTCATAGAATCATAGAGTTGTAAGGTACACCAGGGTCATCTAGTCCAACCTACTCACAACTACCTGCCCACCCACAGTGACCCCAATTGCATGTCCAAGTGTTCCCCCACCACCAAAATCTCTAGAATCCAGCCTGGCCTGGAGGAAATTCACCTACCATCCCACACTGGTGATCAACAATTCCCTGGGTATGCAAGGAAGGGCCACATATCCTTTGTTCCTTCACATTTTTCTCAGCCAAAAAGCTATAAATACTATCATGATATGGATGGTGTTCCTATTCTTTGATCATTTTAAGTTATCCTTTCTTGCAGGCTTCTGCCTTGAAAATACCACTTGAAATGGGGGCACCAAGTTCTGGTCACCCCAGTGTATGCAGTTAGATATATATATAATAGGACATGGTGATAAAACAGTTCTGTTTTCACATTCTTTTGACTTTTTTGCTGCTTCTGCACACCTAACAACCATTTTCTCTGGGCTGTCTACCATGGCCTTAATTAATTACCACCCATTGAGATCCCACTTATGTAAATATGATTTTTTTATTGTTTTCCCCAGCATGTACCACTTTGTACATATGGACACTGATTGTCATCTGCCATTTCACCAGCTATGAAGAGGTTATGTAGAACATTTTCACAGCCTGCTTGGGTTTTTGCCATTCTGAATAATTTTGTGTCATCCACAAATTAATGGCCTTACTAGTTATCCCTGACTCCCAATAATTTATAAATAAGTTAAGCAGCAAACTGCCTGTTATTCCTGCCCCATTAATATTTTTAAAATGAAGCCAAATCACTGGTACATCTGAATAAATAAAATCTAGCTAAATGTTATCTGGACATACATGAAAAGAAAGGTCTGTTTTCTCAACACTAATATCTTATGATCTTATTAAACAGAAACACTAGTGATTAAACCTTTGGCTTTCTTCATCCATAGCACATGTCCTTTTGCTTGATATGAGGACCCACACTAATTCATATCTATCCATAAGAGTAGCGCTCCCCAACCTGTGGGGGATCACATGTGGTCCTTCGACTAATTGGAGGTGGGCTCCGAAGGATGCCTTCTCCCCCCCCTCCCTGGCCCTTTACTTCATCCCCCCCAGCCCTTTACAACACACTTCATTGTTGTGGCGTGTATTTTGAAGGGATGTTTAAACATCACCATAGCGAACAGAGAGCGCTAGGGCAGTGGTTGAGAGTAGAGGAGTAAACTACCCCCCCCCCACCCGGGCCTCAGTAAAAGGCGTTGAGTGGTCCCCGGTGAGTGGTCCCTGGTGATAAAAAGGTTGGGGACCACTGCATAAGAGGACTAGTTTAGCTCCTATGGAGAACACTCGGCCTTCACAAATAGGTTGTGACTCAATTTTTTTCATACTTTTCAAAAAAATCTCTTTTCCCTAGGTGTATTTCTGGGCAGAATAAATAAAATCTGAAAGGGGGCTAACAGTGTTCCCTTCATCTTCTGTATATGTTTTTTGTTTTGTTTTTGTTTGTTAAAGTTACAGTCCCTGTTACAGGCATGATCACCATCCCAGCAGCCAGTTTGGCTGGAGCCCAGATAGTTCAGACTGGAGCCAACACCAATACAACCAGCAGTGGACAAGGGACAGTAACTGTGACGCTGCCTGTTGCTGGAAATGTGGTCAATTCAGGTGGAATGGTGATGGTACGTACTGAATATTTCTTGTACTCCACCCCAGATTTTATTTACAGCATAAATTATTACTTGTTCAGTCTTCTGAGAGACATCCCAATTTGTTCCTTGGTAACATTGTGTGTGTTCAGAAGACTTTTTTTTCTGTCTTGTTCATTGTAATTTGTATTTGGAATGTGTGAGGTTTCCCTGCTATTCTTGTTCTGCCACCAAAGAGGGCAATCGGCCCACCAACCTTAGAATTGGGAAGGATAATGGGTTCCAACACCCAGGTCCTCTTCCTTCTGCAGACTGGCTCTCCATGCTCTCTTCTCTCCCGAGTCTGGGCCCAGTCTGTTGCTTCCTCTCTAGCCAGGTGTGTTGCCTTCAGGTTTTGGACTCCATGGATCCACTCCCACCTGGCTTGTTTCCAGTCTCCTTCTATCTGAGAGACTATAAAAGGAAAGGGGAGCCTTTCCTGCCTCTTTGCACTGCTGCCTGTGTCCCTGCCCAGCTCCTTTCCCTTGCTGTTCAGGGCTGCCTCTTAGTCTGACCTTCTCCAAGTCTGAATTCAGCCTTGCTTTTTGGGCCACTCTTTCCTTACCTCTGGTTGGCTTCCTGTCTTATTCTTGGCTGTGTCAGTGCAATCGGCCTGGGTGCCAGCCACCTCTCAGCCTTCCACATGTGGGTGAATCTGGGCCACACCTGTCCTCAGTTAAGGCAACTGGGGCAAGGTTGAGTTAGAACTGTGTGTGGGCTCCCAACAGAATTGTATTAAGTCTGGTATGGTAAATGCTGATATTGTGTGGTTTTCTACCAAGTTTTATGGAGGTTGAAGAAACTCTTAACTGCAAGACATTTTTTCAGAAGACATAGAGGTTGTATTGCCAGGAATCATATATTTATAACTGCTTTTTGTACTCATCTTAAATGCATTTATGTAACAGAACTGCTTCCTTACCTTGTTATAGATGGTGCCAGGGACTGGATCTGTGCCAGCTATTCAGAGGATACCTTTGCCTGGAGCAGAGATGCTTGAAGAGGAGCCCCTGTATGTGAATGCTAAACAGTACCACCGGATTCTAAAGAGACGGCAAGCAAGAGCCAAGCTGGAAGCAGAAGGGAAAATCCCTAAAGAGCGAAGGGTGAGGTTACAATCTAATATACTTGAAAAGCAGAATAAGTTGTATGCATGTCCACTGGAACTCATCCATAAACTATAAAGGATAATTATTACAGGATCTGTGACCTACCACCAGTGTGATGAAGAAAGCAAATAAAATGGTAAATACAGAGCATATGGCATTTCCAGCAAGGATGGGAAATATTAAAGCTGCCATATGAGGCACTAATGAAGACCATTTAGAACAGTGGTTCTCAACTTTCCTAATGCTGTGACCCTTTAATACAGTTCCTCATGTTGTGGTGACCCCCAACCATAAAATTATGCAAGTGTTCTTTCACAGAAATTAAACCGAAACTGACCAACGGCATGACGATACATTGTTCATGATTGTATATAAATTGGGTTTCTTTCCAAGGCTTCTCAGTTCAGTTTTGCCTCTTGTCCCACCATGCCGATCTTGCTCTTTTCCGCTGCTCCAGACAGACAAATGCTCTATCTCGATCTACCATGTAAGATGTAGTGTGGATGAAACTGAAGAAAAGCAATTTCGGCCACTTTGGGACCCCCTTGGAGAAAAGGGGTATGAACTGAGTAACGAAAACCAGTGATTTGGAAGAACAAAAATTGAGTTCAGGGGCACCTTTAAGACCAACAAAGATTTATTCAGCTCTTGTGTGCAGGCATCCTCCCTCAGACAATATTGATTTGGAGACATCAGTAAAGGGATGTGGGCCACCCCTGGCTAAGCTGCTTGTTCTGCCACAAACCTTGTGAAAGGGTTGTTCGACCACCAAAGGGTTGAGAACTACTGATTTAGAATAATATCTCAAGTTTTGGTTATCTATTTTAGATAAATACTGACTCAAAAAGGGCAAACATATATAGTTTTCATCTTTTCTTTTAACCTTTCTAATGACTGCATTATGAGAGGTTAAAGGACCCAGTGGTCAGAGCTTATAAATCATTATTTCAGTATAGTATTTAGTATAATATTTAACACTCTTAAAGAAGAGTTATTTGGAATCCATTGATTTCTAGTGAATATCTGGTTGAGGCTTGGAAGCTGGATGCAGCAGTCGATCAGTGGAAGACTTGTAGGGATGCTGATAATTAGCCTTGTTCTCCCTCCTTCCAGTTCTTTCCAGCCCCTGGAAAATTGGTTCCTGGGGCTGCATAATGGAAGAACCAGAAAAGGATGTGTTTTTTGTTTGTTTAATTCCTTCCCGTTCCTTTCCAATCTCCATGTTTCCAGCTCTGTCAGTACATCTCTGCTTAAAATCTTACACCCCCTTTCCCTTCATACTTTGTAGCACACCTCTCTCCACCGACAAAGGTAGCTTTGTCTCTTAAACCTCATACCCCCAAAATATTGCTGGTCTCTAAAGTGCTACTGCAGAGCAACACCTCTGAAACTAGCTTTATCATGCTAGTGCCAGCCTCTGTGCCAGCCCCCATCTTTATTCCTTCCCATTTCCTCATCTGACAAAATGAATGGTGGTGGTGCAGCAGCAGAGGAATATCATCAGCAATCAGCTGAACAGTTTGTCCATATAGGCATCACTTTCAAAACCTAGGATCTGGAGGTTCTGTCCCCTAAAATGTTAAGTGTCTTTCTTTTTTTTCTTTTTCTTTTTTTTTTTTTTTTCATATTCAGAATACCTTTATTGACATTATTACAAAGCAGAAAGGGGAGTTAAATATTTCCCAGACTAAACAGACTATCAACAATGTCTTAAATAAATAAAGAACCCCATTAAGAAAAAGCGAAAGGGAAGATAGGAGGAAACAGGGCAGAATGGACTCCCTTTCCCCTCTCCTAATAGTCACCTATAGGACAGAAACCAGATCAGCTGTCAGAATCAAGTGACCTGCTTTTTTTTTTTTTTTTTTATAATGATTTTTTTTTATTTTCATAAAGATAGAAATATAGTCATCATTTGAGAATATACGACCCCACATTGACTCCACAGTGATATAAACTTTTGCCCAAAACTCTAAGAGCCATGAGTCTAAGAGCCATCCACATTTCCACTACATTAAAAAAAAAAAAAGCCTGTTTAGATATACAAAAGAAAAGTTATTATTAATCAACTTACTTGAGAGATCGTAGACCTCACATTAACTGCTTGATACAATCTGAGAGCTATCCTAGCAGATATTTCTAGGTTTGAGTTAGATGCTTAACATTAAACATTTCTTATAGCATAGTATTAGTTTTGGCCCTGTATCAATACCCTGATAAAGGGAGAGGAAAGTAGGGCTTTGCCTTAAAGATGTACAAAGAAAAAAAATTACAAAAGGATTTCATAATTTCTCCTTATCCTTAATACAGATACATCTACAAACCATTTATACTTGGCCCATTCTAAGAGCCATCCTGACAGGTATAAGTTGAGAGCTTTGCATTTTCTACAGATCAATATGAGCTTTGGCCCTATAACAATACACCAATAAAAAAAATAATAAGAGGGGAAAGCCCCATTTTATATTTCCAACGCTAACGATTATATTACCTATATGCCTACTAAGAAAAAGAAACAAGAGAGAAAAAAGGCACTGCTTCCCCTTTTTCATAAAAATAGCAATATAGGATACAGTATATGTTGTTAATACAGAGAATAATAAGATTTCCAGGTTTAGATTAAATGCTTAACATTAAACATAGAACAATATAAGCTTTCAGTCTTCTATAGCTTCTCCTTATCCTTGGTTCTAATACATCTACAAAACAATTTTTGCTTGACCCATTCTAAGAACCATCCAGTGTAGGCTTTAGTCCTAGGACAATTCACTAATAGAAGAAAGAAAAAATAAGGGGGGAGAACCCCATTTTACATTTTCAGCACTAATGATTATATTACCTATATGCCTATAAAAGAAAAGAGACAAAAAAAAAAAAACAAGAGCGAAAGAGACACTGCTTCCCCTTTTTCATAAAAATGGAAATATAGAATACGGTATAACATTAAACATAAAACAATATGAGCTTTCGGTCTTCTTAAGGGGGTCTCATCTCGAGGCTTGCTACATCTTGTCGTTCCCGTAAAATTATATTCTGTCCCATTGGCCTTTGGCGTAGAAAGTGCAGTTGTACTCTTTCCCGCAAAATATGCATCGATAAATCTTGAGGCCGTTGCACCTCCTGGACTCCAGTATCAATACAATTTTTTCCCCAGAGAGATCCTTTAAATCGGTTACTTTCACTGCAGATCCATATTTCTTTTGATTGATTTTTGTACACTTTTGCTTTGAGATGGCTGTATGTCTTTTTAAAAAGGGTGTCCTTATCTGGGCTGCAGAACTCCGGCATCCCATTTTCCGTCTCCAGAATTTCAGATTTCTCTTCTACTGTTGGTTTTCCACCTTGTTTAGAGCTGTCATCAGCCACTGTTATTGATCCATTATTCCTGTTAAAGACGTCTTCCTTGGCATCTTGGATCTCCTTGAAGATATGAATTTCAGATTTCTCTTCTGCTGTTGGTTTTCCACCTTGTTTAAAGCTGTCATCAGTCACTGTTATTGATCCATCATTCCTATTGAAGACTTCTTCCTTGCCATCTTGGATCTCCTTGGAGATATTTTTGATCAATCCATCTAAGAATACTTTGTAATCTTGGGTTTGTATCTCTATTAGATGAGCCAATCTTTTTAACATAGACATGATTTTGACTTTAAAAAAACCCGGCCCCAAACAATTTTACAAGTGGCCAGTAGAGGTCCTCTGTTTTATCCTCTAATGTTCCGGCACAGGCATGTGACGTATTGAAGCCGGTTAAGGCAGGGATTCTCGTACTGGCACAAAGTTCTCGTGAGATTTTCACATTCACTGCTCTTATCTCTATCTCCGAAAACCAAAACAATTACAATAAGAGCTTTTGCCAATTAATTCGAGTTGATTTGAATCCTTCTTCTGCTTAGTTAGGAGAATTAGCCTGCCTCTTAACGAGGTGGCTTCAGGCAGAGCAGAGTAAGAGGAGGGGGGAAACAAAGGGCTTTGATGCAGGAAGAGAGACGGAGAAAAAAAAAGCGAGAGATACTTGCAGTAAATGATGTTTTGGAACTCAGCCGAAGTCCTCCCCTCAGTTCAAAGCGTTCATTTGTGGTAAATCATCATGTAGGGTTGAAGCAGATACTTTAAGATTAAAGAAAGAAAAGAAAGTCCGAGGTAGAAAATGGCAGTCGTCCTCTGGACCTGGAACGCTGACAGCCTATAATCCAGGGAGATATACTCCCTAAAGGATTGGAGACGGCCCCAAGAACTTCCTGGGTAGAAAGGTGAGGTGAGGTTTGCGTACCCCTCCTCTTTTCTGCCAATTGCTTGCACAATTGACCCCTGTCAGGCTTCAGAGATAGCAGAGCAGATGCCCTGCCACCCTCTCAGGACGACATCTTTAGCCACACCCTTAAGTGTCTTTCTTGAAGTGAAAGGAGATGGAATAGCAGTACAAGTGGCCATCTAAAAACAGCATGAGGAGTTCTAGCTAGCAGAGATGTCTTTCTAATCATTCCCTTTACCTCCTTTACCCCTCCCATTGATAACTGTTTCAGAACATGGAGTGTGGGAGTTGTAGAAGCTGGATGAATAGAGATGAAACCAAAAGTTTCATACCCACAGAGATTTGTATGGTTCATCTTATTTTCTTCTCCCTCACTATTTCTTATTTCCTTTTCCTGCTATACTTCCCACATAACAGTCAATCTACCTTTATCCCCCTCTGTCCAGCGTTCCTCCCTTCCCTCCTCCTGGCAGTCTCTCCCCAGGAAAGCTGTGACCCATTTGTCCGGCTTAATTGCACATTGGGGAATTTGCAAGGACTTGGTGGGTGTACCTCATTTTCTTCTGTGTCTCCTTCCCCAGACTTTCTCACACTCTTCCTAGCAAGTCCCATATCCTGGCCTCTAGACTTACCCTTCTGTTCTTCCTGTGGGACACTTATTTGCCCCTTGTGACATAAGATAAAATGAGTGGTCTATATTAACATGAAAGGAGGATAACTTTCATTCTTTCAATTGCCTGGTCCTGTTTGCAGAAATACCTGCATGAATCCCGCCATCGTCATGCCATGGCAAGGAAGCGGGGAGAAGGTGGACGTTTTTTCTCACCAAAAGAAAAGGATAGCCCTCATATGCAGGTAAGCAAAACTTTTATTTTGTTTGTTTCTTGACGCTACAGTCATACACTTCCAATTTACGTCTTGTCAACAACATGAAGCAGCTGTCATCTTTGCAGCACTTTTCTGCGTTTGTGCACTTATTTATGAAACATTTGTGAGCATTCCTAAGTCATGCTGGGATTTTGAGAGGACTCTGACCCATTTGTGAAAAGTGACTTGTAACTAAGGATGGGCATGAACCAAATTCAAGGTTTGGAGGAGGTGCCTCTCCAAACATTTTCTGGTTCAGGGGGTTGGGCCATTTAAACCTAGCAGCTGTTTAAATAACAAATAATGCTGCCTTTACCACCAACCAGGGTAGCTTACTAAAAAACCTAACTCACAGGGACCAAACAATTAACACAAAACAGGCACTAAAAAGAACAGCTATGCAACTGCACTCAAAATAATACCATTATTATAGATTAGCTGTCAGATGCCTGTCTAAAAAAACACACCTTACACTTCTTGTGGAAAGTAGATAGCACAAGGGCCTTCTGCACCACCTCATGGAGAGCTTTTTGTAATGCTGAAGTCACCACCGGCTTGGCTAGGAACACAACTGTGAGAGGATAGTGGATGTTAGTCAGGCGTACAGTTGGAAAGATGGTTGTTCTGATAAACTGGTCCTAGATTATGTAGTGCGTTAAAGGTCTAAATCAGTGTCTTAAATTGTAGTTGTTCCTTGGTGGAAATAATTTATAATTATCATGACATGCACATTGTAGCCAACAGACAAAGCACTGTGTTCTCCACCAGTTTAGCTTCCATTTAGTCATCAGGGGCAATTTACTGAATCTGGTTGTAGTCTAGCCTCAAGGCTACAGAAACATCAGCAGGTCCAGGTCACTCAGGAAGAAAGATAATTTCTGCTATAATGTGTTCTTTGTCATTACTCTTATCTGATCTGCTAATGAGAGTATGGGATTCATTATGCCCATAATCTCTACAGCAGCAGTCAAAATAAGACTTATCCCATTCTAAGTGGTAGGGCAGTTCATACCAAGGACCTTACTTACCACCTTGCAGATCACTTGCATCTAGTCTGGATTAGTTAGAGTGACTGATGCATATAAAGCAGGCTTTCTCTTTGTGTGTTATTGAGTAGGACTTTGCTCAAGGAAAAGGAAAATCAGGCCAGCTGCAAGGCCCTCCCAGCTGCAAGCCTGACTCCCAGAATTCTACCCTGTTGGACAAGCTTACCAAGATGCAGGAGAAAGTGGGGGTCACACCAGTAGCACAGCACTAATCATGAAGGGGGGTGGGTTCTTGAGTCACGGATCCTTATCCAATACCAGGCAGGGGTATCTCATCAGGCCTAGTAGCATACTCAGACCCAAAAGGGAACCTGAGAGTGAGCGGGGAAGGGATCCTGGGAGGACCTACTCTACCAGGGAGACTTTGGCAAAGGGAAGGCAGTACAGAAAAACTCCAAGACACTGGGCACAGTCACAGTCTCTGACGTAGCGGGCCTGCTCCTTTCCTGCCACCAAAGCCGGGACCTCGGGGGGGGGGGGAGGGGGGAGAAAGGCTTTGGCTCGCCAAGAAGAGCAGGCCCGCCACGTCAGAGATGCGGTGGCCCTGCTCCTTTCGCCACGCCGAAGCTGGGACCTCAGGGTGGGAGGGGAGTGGGGGAGAGGCTTCGGCGTGCCGAGAGAAGCAAGGCCAGTTCCTTTCACCGTACCAAATCTGGGCTCTTGGGGGGAGCCGGCAGGGCCAGCACAGCAGAGGGGCTCGCCAGGAGCCCTGCAAGGTTGCCGGGGCCACCAGCACCCATGCTAGCGCCCATTGTATTTCTATATACAATGGGCTTTACATCTAGTCTAGTATATATAAAAAATTAAACACCTTTACATTTCCACTCAATTTGGCATCCCTGCAATAAACTGTCAGAACATTCAGACCAATTTTAAAATACTTGCATATGAAACATTAAAAACAATTCAACAAAACAGGTAAACCCGTATTGTTTCTGAAAGAAATAGTAGTATTTAATTACTACTTAAAGTAAGTAAAGTATTTAAGAGAAGCTGGGCACTTTTATCTGATTGTTAATTAACTGTCACACATGCAGATTTTGGCATTATTGATATCTATCTATATGTCCCATGTATAATGTGTTGCTTTGTGTCGCAGATCTGTATGAAAAGCACATTCCAAAGCTATTACTGTAGCACAAAATCTTCTGTTTAGTACTTTTTCTTCTAGTGCCTCTTCTTCCTTATCTGGTTCTAAATCAGCTGGGCAAGAAGCTGTTAGGTTACTGTTTTTAGTTATACCTTTCACATCTGTGAAGGAAAGTGGCAATTACTGTGAACAATAATATCACCTTGGAATTCAGTTTCTCCTTCAGCTCTCTGAGCCATTATGAGTAGAGATCTTTTATGCTGGAAGTAAACATGGGCCCTTCAAAAAGAAAAACAACCATATTCTGAACACAATTAGAGTTTTCTTAGTGCATAGCTTGAGTATTTTACTATTCCACAATGTTTGAGCAGAATGGGGAAAGATATTTAGCAAAGACTTAATCTCCAATACTGTCTATAAACAGAAATTGTTGTTGCTTAATAGCTGTGTACTTACCTTGAAGTATAAGGTCTTGTAGTTTGCATTTAAAACAGACTGCAAGTTGCAAACCTGTATTTTTTCCTTTCTGTACAGGATCCAACTCAAGCAAATGAAGAAGCAATGACACAGATGATTAGAGTATCTTAACAATCAGCTATAGAACAAAACATCTGGACAAATACTGTATCTCCTGTTTCCTGTCCTACCTATCAGACAAACTTCTAAATGGGAAAATTGCCATATGCACACACCCTGTTCTCTTCTTCAGAACAAATTTCACAGTCTCAGTAGTGGTTTGTTTTAGGGTTTTAACTGCTGGGGCCCCAGTGAATGGAAACAACTGTTGACTTTGGGTAAATGCCTTTCCAGTTCGGTTCAAGGAGCTAAAAGTCTCATTCTTTAGGCCTTTAACATCTTTGACAATAACAGTGGCCCAGTGTGAAGCTCCCACTGCCTCAGCAATAACTGGCATGTTGAAATAGGGCTAGCTTTTAAGCCATTTGGAAGCCACGACTCTTCGATCACATGACTGATATTAAGAGCAGCTGTAGCTGAGAGGCCTACACCCTAACTTTGTTTCCTTCATGTAGTCGTCTTGGTTGAACCTCACAGCCTTGGACTTCACATTTGCTGGCAACACACTGTAACTGCACCTCCTCTTGAACTCTGATGGAACTACAATAAGATACTGAAAGTTTTCTTGAAGTGTTGTCATACATAAATTGCCATTGGTGATCTGGCTAAGACAAATTTATTATTTCAAAGTACTGGGAATGTAATATAACTTGAAATGATGTATCCATGTTCTGTGGGAGGGGGCTGCACGGTAACCCAGGGAATGGGGGAATGCTTGGAATCTTGCTGGTGTTGGAATTGGAAGTGTGAGTTGAAATACTATTTCAGTCAGTCAGAGATTACTAACTGGCTCTTCTGAAATGCAGGCAGTGATAAGTCCCAGTTACTCAAATTGCCTGTCTTGTTGATGCTGTTACTCCTCCAGGATTGGATGAGATACTTGCACCATTGCCCTAACTAAACTGTAACATTATATCCTCCTCTGTACAAGAGAGCTAGTATGGGACATCCTTTCAAGCTTTCTAAGTATATCTGGCACTTAATTCTGCAGCCTTCCTTTTCCATTATGTTGGTTTTCTTTTGATTTTTGTTTTAAATGGCTGTTTAAGATAGTTTGTAACTGCCTGATAATTAGTTGTGTTAAGAGCATGAGAATGCTGTTTGTTTTCACAGTTCATAGTTCAGTTTTTGGACACAGACTGAGATCCTTTCTGGCAACCATCATGCAACTGCTTCTTCCACCACCCAACTTCTCCCCATATTATTATCTACTTAGTGGTCTGTAGTTCATCTGGCACTGTGTTTACTTCTTACATATTGACATTCATATGTTAAACCTCTGTTGTTCACTGGGATTGACAGTGGCATAGAACTGGAGTCAGGCCATCTTAGAAAGATGAGAGGTCAAGAGTGTAGGAAACGCAGAGGGAAGAAGGAGTCTGATAATTGACTATTGAATTTTATAGGAAGGCTGTGATGGCACAGAGTAGACATTAGTCTACATTTAAAAGAAGGCACCCTCTATAAGCCCTCATTTTCATTTCTTAAAATGGAAAATAGTATTCAGAGGTAAGGACTGATACTGGTAAGCTAACAAAGGTTACCCCTAGTTCACTAAACGTGAGTTGTTCAGATAACACATGATCTATAGCCAACAAAAATTTCAGACAAAAATTGACATTTGTTAAGCCTCAGTTCATTAAAGTTTTTCCGTAGACAATCCTTGGAAGAACTGGAGAACAATATCGAATAAAATATTTGTGTATGGAGTAGAGGTTGGGCAGTGTAGTTAGTGGTAGCTCAATGGTCTTGCTCAGTGGTTTTTGAAAGCAATTTTAAAACATCTTATTTTATGCTCCTGACCTCCTTTAAGCCTGCATGCAGGTTGCACGTTTATGGATAGTTTTGTTTCTTTTAAATTCTCTGTTCTTTTTCATTATTGGTTCTCAGTGTGAGTCAGGCTTCCACCTTGACATTTTTTAACTGACTACAGCACTTAACTACCATTTCTGTTTGCTGGTTTTCACAATAATATCTAATTTGGGAATTAAGTTAACTGTCCTAGTGAAGGAACAATGAATGCATTGTTCTGAATGATTATTCAGCATTGCTGTAAATATTAAGAGCATTGGTACATTCTAAGATAGTGGTGGGCATGGAAGGGGATATACTTTATAGTCTGGATTAATGTTGCTTTTCAGTTTCCCCCACTTGTCTCTGCAAATTGGGAAGTTAAGGGAATCAAGGTTCTCCTAATTCTTTGTGCATTTGTACAATAAGAAATTGGCAATTCCAAAAAGTCTTACCCATCATAACCCTTCCTTGCATTCTAGAACAAAATTGGTCGTCGTGATATCTATGTGTAGACTATGCATAGACACCTTAATTTTTGTTCTGTAGAAAATTTCTGTAGTTAGGTTTTTTTGTAATGGTGTACATGTCCTGATAGGATCTATTATACCAGTGGCTTTAAACTTCATGTGTGTAGGTCAACCTTCCTTCAGAATAGTTGTTAATATTGAGAGCTTTGTATTGCAACATAATGCAAATAAAATTCTGTTCCAAATAAAACTTAAAGCAGAAACCATGCCTAAAGCAAACTGATTGGAAGTGAAAAATCAGACCATGAATTATTTAATTGGAGGTGGAATAAGGCTGTATTGAATCTGAAGAAGGTATAAATTCTTTTGATGCGGAAAAAACCCATTGGACTAAGGAGCCACTCACAGAGGGTTGACATTTGTGGGGTGGAGTTGTAGCCCCTAAGTGAAGCTAAACTTTTTCAAATGTTTTGCATGTAAAAAAATTAATTTGGGGGGTTGTGAATGGGAGGCATTGATATTTGTGTAATGTAAGACAAAGTTTGTATATAGTTCAAAAGTTTATAATTTTTTATGCTGCATTTTGAAGTGTATTTTGTCTTTAATAGATACAACTGTAAGTACTGTGTACACTATCCAAACAATAAAACATTTATAAAATATGTTGTTGGCTTTTGATCTAATTGTTGCTGTTCACTTGGTAATGAACATTTTATGCAGAACTGCAAAACCCCAATCATATGATTTGTACCAAGTTCTTTTCTCATTTTTGTTAAATGGGTTGCCAGAGGTAAGGAAGGACCCCCTTATAGATTTTTCAGATGAAGCACAGGACTGTTCCCCCCCCCAAAAAAAAAACATTCAGCCATGAGAGTTGTATGTATTGTATATGGGATGATAATTGTCCTTGGTGTTGAAGTGCATGTGCGCTCTAGGATGTCTTAAGGTGAAATGTTTTAAAATAAGTAAGTTGCTCTCTCTTCCTATTCCATGTGATGGAATTTTCCAAGCAAGCTATGATCAGCAGGATCTGATAGTGAAATTCTTCCTGAACTGCACCACTTCTGACTGGGGGGGGGGGGGGGCACATGTCTACTACCCATATTTTAAAAATCCATATATAAAAAATACTGCCATATCAAGATCAAGGATTCTGTGAGCAGAGAGGTTTTGAAAAGACCTGAAATATGAAAATCCCATGCATAGTCTGGCATAGTAGTCTATCAAGGGCTGTACTACAGAATTCTCTGACATGGCATGTCAATGTGACTAATTCCTTCAGCTTTATTGTACGTTTTCTGAGTTGAATAGCTGTTCTGATACTAGGAAAAGTGCTATTAATCTCTCCCTCTCTGCCCTTTAGAACGAGATGTATCAAAGTTTGATATTGACTGAGAGTTGCAATACCTATACTTGTTTGGTATAGTGTCTAATATTTACAGGCACCTAGTAAATGACATAGCCATTAATCGTGTTTCTGACTTGTGAAGGGTTACAACTGCAGCCTGATAGATGAGGATGTATCTTTTTTATAGATCATGGCCTGTTCTTGCGTTTGATTTGTCATCCTACAAACTATAAAATACAGATGGATTTTAAAGTTTGTGAAAAGTATTGGATTTCAAAGTTTGAAAGATTAGAATGTACAGACTTATCCAAACTTCAGTTTACTCCAATACAAAATTGTGGTGTTGCTTTGTACAGTATTTCTATCTAATGGAAAGATATGTTTCTAAGCATTCTAATGGAATTGGTTCAAATGGGAAGAGATGCACATGTGTTACTGGAATGGTGTATGCAGCTTTTTGAGTTTACACAACTGAACTTCAAACAAAATCACCTTCTTTGTATCGGGCAGTACCCCTAAGTAAACCAAGTGGGGCCTTTGAGAGTCACAACAGGGACTCCCAAGTCCACTTAGCCCAGCCTTGGTGGAAATGTCTATTGTACCATCCCCCCCCCCCCCCGCTCCAGTTTAACCATGGTTGTGGCTCTCCCCCCCAATTATGTTATCCCACTTATTTGGTCATAGTTCTTGTCCTCTATGAGGACTTCTTTCCTGCTAGTTTCCCATACTCTGTGTATTAGTGTAGAGACATTGTAATCCTTCATTTGTATACCTCAGAGTTTTAGTTTTTGAACCTGCCTGTAAGTTAATGGTTCCCTGTATATGCACCATTCCCTGTAAATCAGCAGTGTTCTTATTCAGAGTTATTGTCATCAAGCTAGATTTGGAATTTGTCTCACTTCCTCATTGGGCTTACTTTACAGACCGCAAGACTCTTTGCAAACACATTTTTCCTACCCTTGTGAGGTGCAAACCATCTCCCAATAGAAGAGCCTCATCATGATAGCGTAAGTCATGGTCCAAAAATCCAGACCTTTTCTGATGACACCAATGACGTAGCCAGTCATTTATTGGCATTTTTCTTTCCCTTCCCAAGACACAGCAATTAACAAGAACAACTGACGAAAACACAACCTGCGCTCCCAATCTCTTTTAATATGCCCCGCACTGCTCTCAGCAGAATCATGTTCCCACATGAATGAGCACAAAGGAAAAATGATCCATGGGCTTTACGAACCTTTCCAGCCTCTCCGTGACATCCTTGATGTGAGCACCAGGTAGATAATATACCTCTTAAGAGAAGAAATCTGGTTTGGCCTCTACCCTTCTCAGTAGGGAATCCTTAATTACCAGCATGTGCCTCCTACTAAATTGGGGAGCAGAACAGCTAGACTCTCAACCACAGGGGCTTGTGAAATGTTTTCTGAACTGAGGAAGGGGGAGAGCTGGGGAAATAGCCCTTGCTCCTGTGGTCCTGAATAAATATCTACAGGCAGATCCTGGAACCAAATACTGAATATCAAAAAGGCATAACATCTTATTTTTGTTCCATGCATTGTTCTCTTTTGTTGGGTGCGCCTCCGTTTGGTGATACCTTTTGCTCCTCCCCCAATTGCCCTCCCAGGAGTGCTTCATGAGTTCTGTCCAAGAATCCTTTACCCTCCTTTATAAAATGTAACGAGAACAGGCATGCCTCTATTCTTTTCTTGATTTTTTCAGGACCTGATTATTGGAATTCTGGAAAACCTGAACATAGTTCTGGATACCCAAATATATCTGAACAACAGTGGTTAGATTTTCTTTTCTTTTTTTGGGGGGGGGGGTATATAAGCAGACTGGAAATTTCCAAATGTACATCTCTAGCACACTTACACCTACATGTTCACTGCTCAGAACCTCTGCAAAGGGTTACTGTCTTTCTGCTTCTGAAACCAGAATAACAACAAATTTGTAGTAAATCCTCTCTGTACATTTGAATTGATTTGCACATTAACAAAGCACTTTAAAGAATATCAACCATTCTTTACATCTGTTCATTTTATTTTACAGAGTCATCCATTTTGAAAAAATACAGACACAGCAAACTTCATTACTGCCTCCCTAATACAACTGTCTACGGTTCTCCTTCAGAATACTCCACTGCAATGCAAGGATGCCATACATTCAATTAGTCACTAGAGTTCAAGTAGAAGGTTAGTATTCATTCCTCAGACCAGTCTTCCTCAAGCTTCTTGAGTTGTTTCTGGCTCATTGAGAACAAGCCCAATGACCCACAAATAAGCTGATGAGATTTTACAACCAGCTGTGGGCAAGGATCTGCTGGCACATGTGAGGCTTGTATTACTGTCCACAACATTACAATATGAATAAACAGAACCTCTGTGACAGACTGGTAATAAATACTAGGCACAGGGAAACGTGCATGGTTTGGGGCTCTTTCTCAGCTCTCTTCCTTCTAAATTAGTGTGCAATGATAGGGCAAGGAAAGTACAGAGCTCTCTCCAAATCCAAGATGTATCATCAGTATCCTCTGTTAGGGGCATTCAAAGCACTCTGGCCTTAGCTTATTGGAGGCTCCTCTTACTCCAGGAACAGTATCTGTCCCCAGAATTACATCCCTGTTCAAGTGCCCTGTGACTTGTAAGGAAGCCACAATTTAAGAGCCACTACCTGAACCAGAAGAGCCTCTTGTGGCGCAGAGTGATAAGGCAGCGACATGCTGTCTGCCCATGAGGTTGGGAGTTCGATCCCAGCAGCTCGCTCAAGGTTGACTCAGCCTTCCATCCTTCTGAGGTCGGTAAAATGAGTACTCAGCTTGCTGGGGGGTAAACGGTAATGACTGGTGAAAGCACTGGCAAACTACCCTGTATTGAGTTTGCCATGAAAACACTAAAGGGCGTCACCCCAAGGGTCAGACATGACCCAGTTGCTTGCACAGGGGATACCTTTACCTTTACCTGAACCAGAATAAATCAAAGACAAGGTCTCTATGGATCTTGGATCCAACAGTCGTAGATCCATGAGCAGAAAAACACATTATGTACACACAGGTGATATATGTAATTCCAACAGCACCTGACTCAGTATATTAGTGAACCTGTTGGATGCATCATTTCATATATCCTCATTTAAGATTACCAGCCATCATTCAAGCCTAGTTGCATGCAATTAGATGTGGATCTCTGGCCAAGGATAGCAATTGTAAGGTTCTCGGTGAGCCAGCTTGCTGTAGTGGTTAGGAGTGCGGACTTCTAATCTGGCATGCCAGGTTCGATTCTGCGCTCCCCCACATGCAGCCAGCTGGGTGACCTTGGGCTTGCCACAGCACTGATAAAGCTGTCCTGACCGAGCAGTAATATCAGGGTTCTCTCAGCCTCACCCACATCATAGGGTGTCTGCTGTAGGGACAGGAAAGGGAAGGTGACTGTAAGCCACTTTGAGACTCCTTTGGGTAGAGAAAAGTGGTATATAAGAACCAACTCTTCTTAAAATGATAACAACAACCATATATATGATACTGACCAACCAAAGCCAGTAAACTCTTAAGGAAAAAATAAGCAGAAGGCTCAACATTTCATTGCATAGCGCTGTGACTACAAGACCTACTCAATTCCAGCTACCAACTTTCCATCATCTTTAAAAATTTGCATTTTGTTTTTGTACAACTGAGACAAAAAACCCTGCTTTGTCTATATCTGTGGGGCTGGCAAATCAATACTCCCTCACTGAGTTTCCATTTGCTTTTTGTAAAAACTGAAGTGATCACCTGGAGAAACAATTTATGAAACAAGATAATCATTACCCTGATTTTGATCAACCTTTGCAGTTTACTATGAATTAGTGCTGTCGTGAATTAGACAAAAGCTTCCACGGACTACAATGAACAAATCTAAACACTCCTATCAACACTTTGGGGAGCTGCATTTGTAGAATACAGGCTGCACTGCTTTTGAGACATAACTCTTCCCACTAAAATGATGAAAAAATGTGAGTATTGGAATGAGCAACTCAGCACGCCTGGACACGGGAGCACTACTTTACTCTCGGTGTATATAAGTGTTTTCTTCTTGAAAGGGATGCCTCTCTTTGGTTTAACCTGGGAGCTGCCCTCTTACCCCTCCACCTTTCCTGTGTGCTTTGTTCTGTCCCATTCTCTGGATGGCTCTTCATGGAGCCACACATTTCTACAGGTCTCTCCTGTTGGAAAAAGGCCCTCATACTTCCACAATGATGGGGGATTATCTAGCCACTCATTAGGGCCTAGTCTGCACACATGAGATAATGCACTTTCAATGCATTTTAGAAGTAGATTTTCCTGTTCTGCACAGGAAAATCCAGCCGCGAAAACACATTGAAAGTGCATTATCTATTGTATGCAGACTAGGCCCAGGTTAGGCTTTTCTCTCCTTTTGACTGCAGCATGGATGTCAACTGGACCTACTTGAATAAATGCAAGTTCTATTTTTGCAATATACTTCTTGGGATATTTATTTTACAGCACACAAGATCTTGCTTCTTTTACTGGGCAAACTGTGTTATGCTAACCAAATAGTATAACAGTGAGGAGATGGACAGCCTAATGAATGCACATAGGTGGCCTTTGGAATGGCTTACATTGGCCATCCTCTGCCTTTTCATGTCAGTCCTGATGCTGCTTTTGTTCATTACAGCTGGGCACAAAAGTTTGTAAGGGGGGGAGGGGGCTGGATAACTGTACAACTTGCTGTGACTTAAAAAAAAATTAAATCAAGACTGATATCTGAGATGTGTAAACTCCCTAGTCACAAAGTGTGAATGTGGAGCTGATTCCTGGGGCAGTCTTTCAGGACCAGAATACCCTATTTATGTGTGTAAACATGAACTCCCAATTTAGGAGTACTTTCAGAGCAGATGGTCACCTGAAAGGCAACAGAAACCCTCTGACCACTCTTATCCATTTGAGCTATAGATATATTATAAGAGAACCAAGCCCATACATCTTTTCCTTCATTTTGTCATTTCAAGCCTTTCCATTGCATGACACAACCTCTTGGTACCAACTATGCCTAGGCGTGGCTAGGGTGAGATTTCCAGCCCTTCTTCTTTCCAGTCCTCCCCTTCCTGCTCTTCACTGTCCATCTGTTCAAATTTATTGGACTTGTCAGATTTCATCTCTCCAGGAGTTTTCAGGAATCTGGACATAAACACATATTGGCATAATGAGCTTCCAAAATAACCTGTTTTGGAGATCCAATGCTTGCATAGTCCAAAATATTTTAACCAGTGAAAAGACAACCTATAGCTATCAAAGCCAAATACTTAATTTTGCAAGATAATTAAGTAAAAAGTAGACATGCTAGGCTGGAGCTACACTGCTAAAATATATTCTATATTTATTCTGTATTTATTTTATTTAATAATATTTAAACTCTATTCCTAGTCCTTGGTTTGGCAACAACATCTGTAAGCAGTAAAAAGAAAATCAGAAATTGCTCAAACTAGACTTATCATAATGCTGAAGATCTGAGAACATCTGAAAAATAAATTTTCTAATAGCAGAACAAATAATTTTGTTTCCCAAGTCAAAACTACCTCTCACTGTTTATTCCAACATAGTAACCACATTCAACGTTAGAACAAGTCACAGGCTCTCTCTGAATTGTGAATGCGTGACATTTTTCAGACCTGGTACCAGGTGCGTGAATATAAATACAAACGTCAAGTTTATTTCAGCCTAGATGTTCTGACAGAATTTTAAATTGTTTATGGATTTCTGAATGCATGAAAAATATCTGAAACTTTTGATACCACAGAGTTGGATGTGTGGGGTATGATAAGGGATTATATCCTGAATCCTCCTGGATCAGTAAAGAAAATCCAAACACTATTGAAGAAGCAGCTTTATTTCTTTATAGCCTGTTTTTGTTGCTGAAACACAAGGCAAATTGCATGTCTCAGATGACTCCTTCCTTTTGGATACCTGGTTGCTTCCAAACAGTAATCCATGTTCTCCATTCAATTCCATGGCCACTGAGGTCCAGGGAACCTCACATTTTTAATCCAAGTCATAACTGAATGTATTAGGAGGTTCATACATCCACTAAAAGTTCACACACACATATTAAATCTCAACTCACCAGACTAGCTGTCTCTGATGCCAGCTCATGGCCATTGTTCCTTGTAATTTTCATTAAAGGAGGGCCTCTGATTCAATCAACTTCCATTTGTTGTGTTTCTAGAGCAAGTGTGGGACTGTCAGCTAACTAGCACTTTTGCCTGCTGTTCCTGGAACAGCTGCAGGCGAGTGTCTCCCCTCAGTCAAAACTCTTCCTCCATCCTTATCGGAGAGTCCCTACCTGTTCTGCCAACATGTTCTTTCCTATCAGTATCTCCTTGATCTCAACTTTTTTTCCTTACCTGAATAAAAGTTTCTGTCCTGGTTCCTTTTTGATAATGTTGAGTTTATAGTAATGTCTCAGAGCTCTTGACATCTTCTCATATGTCATGTTCATACGGTTCTGTCAAAGAACAAAATTAAATTTTGAAATGAATTAGAATTCTCTATTCCTCTCCCAGATCCAAGATGTTGACTAATGACATATTTTCTATACCACTGCCTCTTGAGAGGGCTACTAGTCAAGGACATTTTAAAAATATTTTCTGGATTCATCTTGATTTGAGTTGATCATAACAGTAACTTTTCTGAAACTGAAATGATTTTACATAGTTTAAAATGAACAATGCATCACTGGCAGTCTTCAAGCAAAGGTTGGATACACACTTTTCTTGGATGCTTTAGGATGCTTAGGGCTGATCCTGCATTGAGGAGGGGGTTGGACTAGATGGCCAGTATGGCCCCTTCCAACTCTATGATTCTGTGATTCTAACTGCTTTTTGGGGTACCTTGTGATTTCCCCAGAGCCTGGCTAGTCCATTGGGATCAACAACTCGAAAGATCTTGGCTTCTTTGTCTTCCCATTTGATAAATGATTCATATCGGCTGTCACAGAGGAGCTGATAGACATAATCCCAGAGTAACCTGCAGTCTGAGAAAGGGAAAGATATTTAAAGAAGAACTAGTGCTCCTTGATTAGCTTGTGGTCACTAAAGTGAGCACAGCTGAGGAACACACATTACCATGTAGTGACTGACAAAGGGTGGGCTTGGTACTAGAAGGATGCATTCGGCTAATCCAAGCCGAAAAAAATATTTCAGTATAGATTTTGCTATATTTTGGCCATTCAAAAAATTATTTTCAAGATTTTGCACAACCATCGGACAGATGAAATTAAATGGTGTTTAAAAGGGTTGCAGTCTCTTCAAGATGAATGTGTGGTTTGGAGGTGTTTAAGATATTGCAAGTCCTTTAAACACCTTCAGAGAGCACTCTGTGTTCCCTTTAATATTTAAATGCCTTTTCCCCCCTTCCAGTCTCAGGGGGGGGCATATACAATTGAACCTCTCATACAATCTTTTGCAAACTTGGGGGGGGGGTGAGGATTTGAGAAGCTCCAACAGCTATGCTGCAAATTTGGTGTCTCAATCTCATACCCTCCCCTTAGCCGCAAATACCCCCAGATCGATTCTCCATTATACCTTATAAGGATCACTGATACTGGAATTGGGAATATTAGGAAATACCAATATTTTCCAGGTTCAAATGAGGATGGAGCAGGTTTCCTGAGGGTACCTATAACCCCCTCTAATTATGACTTGTGGGAGGGAGGGAGACAAGATGGCCAGAAGGGCAGGGAAAGGATGACTGACCCATATAAGTCAGGTTCTACCAGGTGAAAGGGCTACCATACCACCACCCTGCCATCATAGTACCCCAGATAGCTGTTTGTACCATGCACTGATCCTAAGCTGGTGGACTCTGATAATTTAGTAAATGAGCTTGTGAGCTGTAAGCCCCTTGATCAAGTCTCTGCTCAACCATACGTAGGTTGTTATCTCTCAGTCCTCTAACTCTCATATGTGGAACAACCAAACCCACAAGGTTGCTTTATGGATTACTGCCAACAATATATAAACACTTATTTTTAAAAAAACATATAAATGCAAATATTGTTTATTTGCCTTTCTTGTCAGTCAGCCACATGTAACATAACGTAGTGGGTGATGGAGAGACCTTTCTTACCTGCAATTTTACCACTGACTGGAGCTGGTGATATCACAGGAAAAGAGCAAACAACATTTGTGCTGTAATTCAGCTCTGAACGACAATCTTGGTGTGAGAGATTCACTGCCCCAGGAACATAGACGGCGCTGATTGAAGATCTAGATTGTTCTGCATGGCCTGGATTTCTCCTTGTGACAAAAAGCTGTTCTTTAGGTAGTGGGTGGCAGTCTGCTGGGCATCCTTCTGACTTGCCCTTCGTGTCTGTGAGGAGACCAATGCATCTAATATATTATCAAGCAACTGAGCGCTGTGAAAATAAGTAAACCCAGGACTCAAACCAGCCATAGATTCATATGGTGCAAACTAAGCAAAATTACTGTGGGTTATATCCGGTAGATCCATTCCACTAACAGCAGCACTTTCCACCAGTGGGAAAAAGCAAATGGGAAAGAGGTGTGGAGTAGATTTTTTTTTTTATGCTTTTCCATAGGAAATGCTTTGTTTCTATAGATTTATTGTTTGCATAAAATTCCCCATGCACTATTATGTAAGCTTGCCAATTTCAGAGCTGTAACTAATGTTTTTCAGGTGTTTATGCCTGGGAAGTCTGTGAAAAAGTATATGCGTGGCTTGTTGGTGTGTAAAGTGAGGGGGGGAGAATAAAACCACAAATGCATATAATAATCTGGATAAAAATAAAGTTAAGTATTAGCCTGACTGTGCAAGTCAAATCAAAACCAAAGCAGGAATTCTTATGTATGCATTTTCTGCCAAGTGGTAGAAGGGATTTTGTAAGCACCAGTCTGCCATGGAATTAAGTGATGAGGTGCCCCAGTGACCTCCACCAAAGGTAGTTAAATTCTACTGGAACAGATGAATAGACAGCCATGTCCACAGCACATTATGTGGGAGTACTAAAATTAGTGTGTCAATCCTAACTGATGGGATAGCCAACAGATGGCTGCCGGATGACCATAGTTGACACAAATGGACATGTGGAAGGAGACAATCCTTTAAATTTGTAGATCCCAGGTTGCAAAGGGATTTGAAGATCTATAGTGTATGTGATTTTAAAATGTATAATATCTTCCAGGGGGCAGCAGAGGAGATGTGTATTTAGCATGGTTAGAAGAAGAACGTCCTGATATTTTTCAAATTATCTATTCCTGTGCCTTGACTGGCTCAATTAGAGACTTCCTGCATCCTTCCCCCTCCCTGCCTCCAGAACAGACTGAATGAAGACAACAGAACATTTAGACAATTAGGAGTCTCTCTTCTAACTTTCTATACGAAGTAGTTTCTCTTCATAATAAAACGACTTAATTCCTCGGGAGGTGGTGAGTTCTCCTTCTTTGGAAGTTTTTAAGCAGAGGCTAGATAATCATCTGATAGAAATGTTTATTTTATGAACTTAGGCAGATTGTGAGTGGGTGGGCAGGAAGGGATGTGTCAGTGTTTGTCTCTTTATTGCCCTTTATGTCTCTTTACTGCCCTTTCTTGCATACACAGGAAATATAAGTAAAATAAATTAAATATATGTAGAGAGGCCACACCACTGGAACCATGGGAATTACTTCCATGCTGCCACAGCACTCACCTTCTGAGGCACTCTGAGCCTGTGTAGGGTCTGCATCCCTAAAGGGAGAGTTAAAGAAAGGGCTGCAAACAAGTGCTCTTCTTTGGGTCTTAATATACTGGAGTAACTCATACAAAACATCTCCTGTGGGAAAAGAAACAAAGTCAGAACAATTCCAAGTAACAGAAATAATTTAAAGCTAGTATTAAATGCCTTTAGCCTCTAACATGGGTAGGCAATTCACCCATATTGTGTGATGTTATTTTATTTTGAAAGAAATTCTCATCAAATTCTCAGTCCAGTAGGGCTGAATTCATTCAGAAATTTCCAAGTGGTGCACATCCCCTATTCAGAATTTCCATTCCTTGATCTCTCATACGAGGGAAACTGAAACCAGCATTTATGCCCCAGGATGCATTCAAGATGGATTTAGTCATACCCATGATATTAATCATTTATCAGAGTAAGTTGAGAAGTGTCCCTCCCCTTGGCAGATGGAGAACTGTAAGTAATGAAGGACCCCATGATCTTTGGAAAACTCCCTAGATGTTTCTGCAATTGTGAAATTCCTCATGCATTCATTTTTCAGCCTCCCTCAGACACCTCAGAGCAATCCAATCAGCAATAACTTTTCAGTTTGGCCAGCTGGTGATGGTCCCTAAAAGCTACTTCATTAGCAACCAGTCACTCTTGGTTTAATCGCCATTGCCATTCAGAAATCCTATTAAGTGTATTCCAGCAGCCATTCAGAAGAATATAGTGCATTTCAATGGCTAGTTGATATTCTTTTTTTAGAATATCTTTATCTTCAACTAGAGAGGCAACTTGGTGTGGTTGTTAGGAGCACAGACTTCTAATCTGGCAAACTGGGTTTGATTCCACGCTCCCCCTCTTGCAACCAGCTGGGTGACCTTGGACTTGCCACAAGCTGTTCTGACCAGCAGTAATATCAGGGTTCTCGCAGCCTCATCTACCTCACAGGGTGTCTGTTGTGAGGAGAGGAAAGGGAAGGGAATTGTAAGCCAGTTTGAGAATTCTTCTGGTAGAGAAAAGTAGCATATAAGAGCCAACTCTTCTTGTTCTTCTTCTTCTAGATTTGTGGTGCTTTTTCTCTATGACCATGTGGGAAATGGTATGTGAAGAAATATGTTCTCTCCCCACCTACCCCCAGCCCCAGGAAATGCTAGTCCATTATCTCATAGTGCAGTGGAGAGAGTAGGTGCAACCTGAGAATAAGTGCAACATAAACTACATAAAACAGCTGTTTCAGGATCGCATGACCTGTTTCAGGATCACATGACCTCTTCTTTGTGCCACCTCCTCTGTTTGCCTCACATCCACATAAACACAGATTACCTATCTAATTGAATGGTTTTCCTTAAAAATCACCCTTTTAGAACTAGGAAATGTTGTTTGAGGTAGAAATGTAATAAAATGCATTGTGCAGGGGGTTGGACTAGATGACCCTAGAGGTCCCTTCGAACTCTATGATGCTATGATTCGAGGATAAATTATTTTAAAACAAAGCACTAGTTTAAAATGCAGCCATTAGACTGGGTTTGGTTTCACCCTGTGCTGAAAGATCTCTCCTGGATACCCTTTTGTTTCCAGGCACAAATCTTGCCATTAAAGCAGTTCAGGGCCAGAGAGGAAGGACTGTTTCCTCCCATACTATCCAACCCACCAGCTAAGCTCTGCACTTGACTTGTATAGTCCAACTGTGTGGGTGGGTGGATGGGTGGTTAGTCACAGCTAACTTATGGCAACCCTGTAGGGTTTTCAAGGCAAGAAAATAACAGGGCAAATTTGCCACTTGCTGCCTTCCTTGGCAGTCATCCAAATACTCACCATCATGAACCTGCTTCCCTTCTAAGGGCTGATGAGATCAGGCTGGCCTGGGTCATGCAGCTCAGAGGTATGCATCCTTACTCAGGGGCAAATCCCACTTCATTCGGTGGGACAGACTCCTGAGTAAATGTGTACAGGACTGCAAGTTAAGGGATTGATCCACCTTTACCTGAAGCAGTTATGCCATTACAATGTAACCTCACAATTAGATGCTTACAGCAGCAAAAGAAAGAACAGCATGAAGCCAACACACTCTGACTGTTTGATTGAAATCCAGACTTGGGGATGCACTTTTTCTAGCTCTTTTCCTTTGTAAGAAATTTAGCTGTGAAAGAGGTCACCCCACCTAGCTGAGGAACTAACAGCAGCCTCTCTAACCTGAATTAGGAGCCCGGTATCTGAAGTCTTCTTTGGTGAGAATGCAAAGTGCTTTTCCGTTCATTTCAAATTTACTTTCATCTGTTTCCCTGAGCGAATATTCCTTTTCTGCCCATCTTAACCAGTGAATCACATCATCCTTGCTCCATAGAGAGGGCTGGATTCCTAAAACACAGCATGTGAAATTTAAATTAAAAAGAAAGTTCTACCATCTCAGCTTGCCTACCTCACAAAGATAAAGTGGAGAAATGGGAAATGCTATAAGCCACTTTGGATCCCCATTAAGAAAAAGCCCTACAGTTATTGATTTTTTTGTATTTTATTTTTTCGTGGTCTCTCCCCCCACCCCACCCCGTGGGGATGCAAAGAGGCTTACGTTGTTCTCTTCTCCTCCATTTTATCCTCACAACAACACCTTACAACAGTATGTGAAACTGGCCATTTAATATGTTGTTCTCATGGTTTACTCTACTGCACCATATATAAAATCAACTGATGCAAAATAGTAGATATGCATCTAAGAAATTATATTTGTACAGATCTGTGGTCCCATAGATCAGTGGTCTCCAACCTTTTTATCAAGGCTTGACAATTTTACTGTGGCCGGGGGGGGGGCAGTCTTTTGCTGAGCGACGTCGCCACCGCCTGAGCCCCTGCACCACTTGCTTTCCCACCAGCACCCCTGACTTCCTGCTGCCCACTGGGGGGCACTGCCAGGAGAAGCCCCAGCCATGGCAGTCACTGGAGAGCACCAAAGGTGAGCCGACAGCAGAGCGGCAGGGCAGCCCCCGAAGCAACAGCCGGAGAGGAGGAGCCGCGGCCTGGTACCGGGGGTTGGAGACCACTGCCGTAGATGATCCCTCTTGTACTCACTGAGATGACCAGGTAATGTACAGATTTGCCCCTCATAGAGTGGCTGTAACACTGTCACAGATGGGGGCAGAAGATGCTGGGGCAAAATAGATGCTGTCACAGGACTTGACGATCTGGATGCCACTACACCCTTCAGAAGAAAGAAAAAAGTTGTGAGAGAGCCATGTGGATTCCCAGTGTACAAGAATTAGACAATTTTAGGCACCAAGGAGCTAATCAAGTAAGTATACAACTGTCCTGTGCCTGTTTATTCATAGGTAAAGGTAAAGGTATCCCCTGTGCAAGCACTGGGTCATGTCTGACCCTTGGGGTGATGCCCTCCAGCGTTTTCATGGCAGACTCAATACGGAGTGGTTTGCCAGTGCCTTCCCCAGTCATGACCGTTTACCCCCCAGCAAGCTGGGTACTCATTTTACCGACCTCGGAAGGATGGAAGGCTGAGTCAACCTTGAGCCGACTGCTGGGATTGAACTCCCAGCCTCATGGGCAGAGCTTTCAGACTGCATTTCTGCTGTCTTACCACTCTGCACCACAAGAGGCTCTATTCATAGGTAAATCTCACTATTTTAGCCTCCAGTACGAATTGTTATGAATATTAATCTCCAATATTGCAAATGCAAGAAGTACTGTGTTTTACCTCTCTGCTCTCAGTCATTTATGGGACATGACGACTGTTTAATTTGGGGAAATAGCAGGCAGAGATCTTTATTGAGAGCTTGTTATGATCACTAAATAATAGCCTGCACTACCAAGGCCAAACTGCATGAAGTCTGCAGGTCATTCTAAACCAGTGCAGACAGAGGCCCTCAAGGTTATGGTCTGCAACATCCCCCCACCCCAGTATCCAGACTGAACAAGAGTTCTAGAGAACTAAAAGATTCACCCACAGTTTAATGTTATCGTGTTTGATCTTAATAAAAGCTCTAACATGGCTTCATTTTCCACATATGCCTACCAAGAAAATAAAAGTGAAAGATACATATTTTCCTGTCACTTTGCTGAAGTAGTTTAAAAATAAAAATAATGGAGCATAATACAATTGCTGACACACACAAGCACGCACACACCCCTACACCCACAGAATTCCTCAGGATCAAAGAAAAACCATCCCATAGTGTATTAATCACTGATCGCTTGGCTGACAATTTTTGTCAAACAGTCAAATCCTGTGACTTGGGAATGAAGACTTTATGTGTGGTGTGTGTGTAAAGTGCCATCAAGTTGCAGCTGACTTAGGTGGCCTAGGGGGTTTTCAAAGTGAGAGCCAACAGAGGTGGTTTGCCACTGCCTTTCTACACAGAGACTTTGGATTTCCTTTGTGGTCAGAGCAATTTAGCCTCTTACTGGTCAGGCTAACCTGGGCCATCCAGATCAGGACAACTACGATGGTATCCACCTGTAATTTGAATATCAAATTTGTACTATGCAGCATGCCAAGTTGTTTCAAAACAGCTCTTATCCCCATTCTAGGCTCACATGCATTCCCAAGTGATGCATTCCGGACCATCAGGCATTTTTTGTGTCACATGTGAAAATATCGTTGAAAAACTTAAGCAAGGTTGTGAATAAACTTTTAAAGGGTGCTTTCATAAGACACAAAAGAGTACTCTTTTTTTCTGGAATCCAGAGTATCCCTCCCCCACACCTCTGCCCCCGCCCCCCCCACACACACACAATATTTAGTTTCTCCTTGGGAACACAACTCCTTAAATCACATTTGCAGCTGCGTTATATCTTTCTTCCTTGTGAGAGGACCTTGGGGAATCCCAGAGTGTGCACATTCAGGAACAATTCACCGAGGGCCGGAGGTTTGGCTTAGCCAGGCAGACCACGGTTACATTATCTGGCAAACAGGAGGAATCCATCTCTGGGGGCGCGCAGGAGGCAGTACAGATCCAAACATAGGCATGCGCTTGGGGGGATGTGGGGCGCGAGAGATAAAACGGCGAGGGCGAGGCTGGTGGGACTGTCCGTGGGAAGGACGATGTTTCACATGGCGACGGGACGGGTGGCCTGAGGAGGTGAAACCCAAGCGAGGACGGGTGGCGGAAAGGGCGGGCTGCTCCAGGGGCTCCGGCCAGGTCTTACCTGCATGACAGGTAGAGCGTCCGCTCCAAGGGGCCGAGGTCTTATGGGTGCCCCGCGCTCTTCCGCCCAAAGCCCCACCAGCCCCTGGCTCTGCTAAAGGGCAGTCGCCGAGCAGCCAGGGCTCTGAGCCCGTCCTTCCGGGAAACGAAAACGAAACTAGCCGGATCCCAGCGTGGCAGGAGCTCGGACTGCAAAACAGCGACAACCGCAAAGGGATCGCCGCTCCGTTGCGCCTGCCCGCCGGGTTCCGCTTCTCTCGCAGCCAGGATCTGGGCAGCGCGGGTCGAAATCCGCGCCGCCGCGGCCAAGAGTTTGCTCTTTTGCTTTCAGCCTGCTCGGAGGGAAAGCAGTCGCCGCCAGCAAAGAGTCTGGCGGGGTGAAAGAGTTTGGAGTGCGCCAGCCAGAGGTTGGTGTAGGACGGGAAGCCCGGTTGCCCGCCGTCTCCATCGGCTCCCACGGCCCTTCTTCCAAGGAGCTCTGCGTGGCGTAGCTGAAGGGAAGACAGAGGCATGCGACGAAGTGGGCTCCGGCCTGTGCCACCGTCACATTTCTGACCCTGGCCCAAGCTAGCCTGATCTCGTCAGATCGGGGGGCCCAACGGGGTCAGGCTGCTGTGCAGAGGCAGGCAAGGGCAAACCTCCCGGTTAGTCTCTCCCCTTGAAAGCCCAGGGGGTGCCATCAATCAGTTGCACTGGATCCCACACCCAGTGCAATCAACCCAGTTACCAAGCTGGACCCAGAACTGTAATAAGGGCCAAGCAGGAGCACAAAGCTGAGGGGCAAGGGAAAAGTATATGATGAGTAATAAGTTGAGTTGGTATTACTCTTGTTAAATCCCAGTTGAGAAGGGGGCCAAGCAGGGTTGGATTGTGTCATCCCTGCTGTTCAGTCTACACACACACAGCCAGCTTGGTGTAGTGGTTAGGCGTGCAGACGTCTAATCTAGTGAGCCGGGTTGGATTCCCCGCTCCTCCACATGCAGCCAGCTGGGTGACCTTGGGCTCATCACAGCCCTGAAAAACCTTCTGTCTGAGCAATGATATCTTAGCCTCACCCACCTCACAGGGAGAGGAAAGAGAAGGGGAATGTAAG
Organism: Paroedura picta; assembly: GCF_049243985.1. Taxonomy (NCBI): domain Eukaryota; kingdom Metazoa; phylum Chordata; class Lepidosauria; order Squamata; family Gekkonidae; genus Paroedura; species Paroedura picta. The sequence goes on along the minus strand of NC_135372.1, from coordinate 94,751,101 downwards.
CCGCTTTGAGACTCCTTCAGGTAGAGAAAAGCGGCATAGAAAAACCAACTCTTCTTCTGTATTTACCTTCTTACTAAAATAGCTACTATGAAAGTATAGTGGGTGCAGTTTTATATTCTTGTCTTGGGCACAGAAGTAGCTAGGTTTGGCACTGGCAATGCAATCTGGCAAAAGGCCACGTGAGCTAAAGAGACTGAGCCCAATAGCAGCTAGAAGCCTTTGAGAGCAAGAGCCCCCAAAGTGTACAAAGATGCCGCCTTTCTGTGTTGTATGTCTCTCCTCAGCACTCAGAATCTCCATCAGCCCAGCATGGCCAATTACTGCTCAGGAATGTTTCCATTAGTTTTCTTTTTAAGTCATGCAATATTTATTGACTCCCCATTTCTGTGCTATTCTTCAGAATGTCTGGCACCCAGTAAGAGTGTGGTTGCTTACTCCTAGATGACCCCCCCTCTCTCAGTGGTTCTCAACCTTCTTAATGCTGCGACCCTTTAATATAGTTCCTCATGTTGGGGTGACCCCCAACCATAAAACTAGGCAAGTGTTCTTTCACAGAAATTAAATGGAAACTGACCAATGGTGTGAAGATCCATTGTTCATGATTGTGTATAAATTGTATATAAATTGGTGGGAGCCTTCAGGAGGAATGGCAACAGTGGTGCCCCCCCCCCCACCTGCCCAAGCTGCTTGTCCTGCCGTGACCCCTGTGAAAGCATTCAATCCCCAAAGGGGTCCCAACCCCCAGGTTGAGAACCACTGATCTCTCTCTCTCTCTCTCTCTCTCTCTCTCTCTCTCTCCAATCCACTTGGAGCCAGGTAGCATCAAATAGTGGTCTCCCTTCAAAATCCAGTTGGTAAAGAATGCCACAGTTTGGCTATTAGCAATCGCTAGACTAAATGGAGCACTCATATCACTACCATCCTTCAGGCACCAATGGCTTCCCATCAGTTACTGGGCACAATTAACCTATTAGCTCTCATATTAGAGGTGACAAATAGATTTAAGGTTCTTAAATCAGATCTAGACAGAGTGCCTGAAGAACTATGGACGGAGGTTCGCAACATTGTACAAGAGGTAGCAACTAAAACCATCCCAAAGAAAAAAATGCAAGAAATCAAAATGGCTATCTGAGGAAGCTTTACAAATAGCTAAGGAGAGAAGGGAAGTGAAAGGCAAGGGAGAAAGAGAAAGATATACCCAATTGAATGCAGAATTCCAGAGAAAAGCTAGAAGAGATAAGAATGCCTTCTTAAATTAACAGTGCAAAAAAATAGAAAAAATTATAGAATGGGGAGGACCAGAGATCTTTTCAAAAAAATTGGAGATATGAAGAGAACGTTTCATGCAAAGATGGGTATAAGGGACCAAAATGGTAGGGACCTCACAGAAGCAGAAGAGATTAAACAAAGGTGGCAAAATTATACAGAAGAACTATACAAGAGCGAGCTTAACATCCCTGATGACCACAATGGGGTAATTACTGACCTGGAGCCAGTCATCCTGGAATGTGAAGTCAAATGGGCCTTAGGAAGTCTGAGCAACAATAAAGCTAGTGGTGGTGACAGCATTCCAGTTGAACTATTCAAAATATTAAAAGACGATGCAGTAAAAGTGCTACACTCAATATGCCAGCAAATTTGGAAAACTCAACAATGGCCACAGGATTGGAAAAGTTCAGTTTACATTCCAATCCCAAAGAAGGGGAATGCCAAAGAATGTTCAAACTACCGCACCATTGCACTAATTTCTCATGCTAGCAAAGTTATGCTCAAAATCCTACAAGCTAGGCTCCAGCAATATGTGGACTGAGGACTTCCAGAAGTACAGGCAGGATTTCAAAGAGGCAGAGGAACTAGAGATCAAATTGCCAACATACGCTGGATCATGGAGAAAGCTAGGGAGTTCCAGAAGAACATCTACTTCTGCTTCATTGATTATGCTAAAGCCTTTGATTATGTGGAGCACAACAAATTGTGGCAAGTTCTTAAAGAGATGGAAATACCAGAGCATCTTATTTGTCTCTTGAGAAATTTATATGCAGGTCAAGAAGCAATAGTGAGAACTGAACATGGAATCACTGATTGGTTCAAAATTGAGAAAGGAGTTCGGCAAGGCTGTATACTGTCGCCTTGCCTATGTAACTTGTATGCGGAGCACATCATGAGAAAGGCGGGATTAGAGGAGTAACAAATTGGGATCAAAATTGCAGGGAGAAATATCAACAACCTCAGATATGCAGATGATACCACTCTAATGGCAGAAAGTGAAGAGGAACTAAAGAGCCTGTTGATGCGGGTGAAGAAGGAGAGTGCAAAAGTTGGCTTAAAACTCAACATCAAGAAAACAAAGATCATGGCATCCAGCCCTCTCAATTTCTGGCAAATAGATGGGGAAGAAATGGAGATAGTGATAGATTTTATTTTCCTGGGCTCCAAGATCACTGCAGATGGGGACTGCAGCAAAGAAATTAAAAGATGCTTGCTCCTGGGGAGGAAAGCTATGGCAAATCTAGAGAGCATCCTAAAAAGCAGAGACATCACCCTGCCAACAAAAATGCGTTTAGTCAAAGCTATGGTATTCCCAGTTGCAATGTATGGCTGTGAAAGTTGGACCATAAGGAAGGCCAAGCATCAAAGAATTGAGGCTTTTGAACTCTGGTGCTGGAGAAGACTCTTGCGAGTCCCTTGGACTGCAAGGCAAACAAACCGGTCAGTCCTAGAGGAGATCAGCCTTGACTGCTCCTTAGAAGGCCAGATCCTGAAGATGAAACTCAAATACTTTGGCCACCTCATGAGAAGGAAGGACTCCCTGGAGAAGAGCCTAATGCTGGGAGCGATCGAGGGCAAAAGAAGAAGGGGACAACAGAGAATGAGGTGGCTGGATGGAGTCACTGAAGCAGTCGGTGCAAACTTAAACGGACTCTGGGGAATGGTAGAGGACAGGAAGGCCTGGAGGATCATTGTCCATGGGGTCGCACTGGGTCGGACACGACTTCGCACATAACAACAATAGCTCTCATATTTTAAAAACCCCTTATAGCCTTGGACCCCCACTTCTTCAAGACCACCTCTCCCCCTGTGTTCCACCGTGACACCTTCAGTCATTGGAGCAGGGTCTTCTGCAGGTGCCAACCTGTAAATGGGCAAAACCAACAACTGCCCATACTTGTGCCTTCTCCATTGTGCCTTCTCCATTCCCCACCTTGTGGAAAGGCCAGGCTGAAGAAGTCAGACAGGAAGTCTCCTGCTTTCCACAAAGTGCAAAACTGAATTATTCAAGCGGGCTCTTCTACACAGGCCATCAACTTGCACTGAATGAAATTGTTCATAAAGTTAGTTGGATATGTTATATTATCAACTGTGTTCTATACTATTGTGCAGGGGTGGCCAAACTGTGGCTCTCCAGATGTCCATGCACTACCTGTGGGGGCAGCATGTGCTGGCAGTGCCTCATGGGAATTGTAGTCTGTAGAGCTCACTGAAACTAGGATCCTACTAGGAATTTTGCATGGTTTAATGTGTCATGTTAACAGTTTGCTGTAGTTCTATTTTTAGACTGATTGGCTGGTACTACAACCCAAATCCTATCAGCTGCCCACAATATTCGTCTGTTGATTGATATTTGGATGGGAGATTGCTTATGGGGCCATTGGCTCTCATCCTTTGTTGCAGCAGTCTGTTGCAACATGCAAACCTGTTTTCCACCCAGTTCTACCTAATCCAATTTAGTCTGGCTGTACTCCCATTAAAAGGACAGGATACAGAACATTCATTTCCACCATGCTCTAAAACAACTTTGCTCCCCATACCCCCTTCTTTTTTGTTTTGGTACTGAACACCTGGCCTTATGAAGAATTCTGGCGAACTTGGATGCTTGCCAACTGCTTAGTGATATTTTGGTTGGTCCTACTGAAAGATATTACATAGCTTTTGGTTCTGATATTCTTGCACGAGTCCAATCCTGTAGGTGTTCCTTTAACAGAAAATCGAAAATCTAATGTATTGGCATTGGTTCCAGTTTCGTAAGGCGGTGTTGTTACCTAGTGCATTTAAAAATTGACCATGTTGAGTCAGGAAAGGGTTAACCGCGTAACCCGATGCTCTGGGGCAGGAGTGCAAAGTAGATATTGTGAACTGATATTGTTTCTTCATCTTAGCTCTGAGTATAGGCACTACTGTTTCTTCTGTATATGCTGGGCAGGGACTCTTAATTTGAAGTATTTACATGACTCACTCGCGGGTTTTAAGATCGGGGGCGGAGAGTTTGAGCTCTGCAGCGCAAACAATTTTAAGTCTGGGCTACTCTGCTCTTCGGGTTTGCTCCCCTTCTTTTTAATGGCAGAGCTTAGGAGTTTTGTGTGCTTCCATCGACGGGGACCATTTACGCATTGAACGCAGGTGAGTGTGGTATATTTAATTGGCTCTCCAAACGAATCGTCGTAGGAGAAGTTTGTTCCGAAAATAGGGTTCGGGATCGATCGGAGCGGTCTTCCTGGCGGTTCCAAGTTTTCCGGGGTACGTGTGATGAAGGCCTAGGACGGAAAGCCAGCTTTGCACAAACTCCGCGGGGTTCGTGGCCCTTGACGTGCAGATTATGTAATGGAGACGGGTGGGGGGACGTCTCCGGGTAAAGGCGCAAATATTAGGACGCTGAGGAAGAGCCGGGGAAGTGCCGTGGCCTCAGCTGCAGAGGAGGCGCTCCCCTTGCTTTGGGCGACAAGCGTCGTGCACGGATTCGTGCTGGAAGTCTCCCTCCGTGTTTACTGGAGGCCTCCGAAGAGCTTTGCCCCGAGCGGCGCGAGGCGGCCGGGAAACCAGCGCCGGGCTACGGACGCTGCTTAAATCCTTTGTTAAGCGATTATGGGGAGCGAATGTGGGTCTGTCTGGTTACAAACCATAAAACTGCTCACAGAATTCTTCCGCGCTATACAGCGGCCATTCCCGTCTTTTGTATCTCGGATCAAGGCTTTTCTGCGGCCGAAACAAAACAAACAAGGTGGTCAGCAGTGCTGGGATTGATTTGTGGACTCGGGTCTGCTGCGCTTTGTGTGCCCAACCATGAGGACGACACTTGCGGGCTTTGCTTCTAAAAACCTCGTTCAAATTTTCCCTAATGGATCCTCCTTGCTGGACTTATTCTCTATTAGGCAGGCAATTGCTTATGAGTCCATTTGGAGTCTGAAGTGCTGATTTAATTCCACAGGAAGTTGCTGTCTGCAGGTATCCTTGACAGGTACCATTACAACAAAAGTCCAATAGCACATTTAAGACGTGAGCTTTCATGTGCATGCACTCTTCCTCAGACTAAATGAACAACCATCATACCTGTGGAGATAGAAGGCAAAAGCAAATTGTGGCAAATTAGTAAACTGTGTCATAATATCCAAATTAAGCCATATGATGCCATATAACAATTCTTAGCTAAAACAGCTTATCAGTCCTTTTGAGTTCAGTTATAGTTCACAAAAATATTGGAGAAATAAAACTGTCCCATGTTAGTAATTAATGGCAGACACTTTCCCAGTTGTGAAAATAAATAATTAAAAGGGACTAGTTGCTTGTCCCATCCGTCTCCTCCCAAGCGTGGAAGCATCCCTGCGAGTGGTAAGCTGTGCTGGCCAGTTATCTTGTCCTGAGACTAGAGAGTTAAATTCAAAACTACATTACATATCACTAAAATCACATTACAGTCACATTGTCCCAAATACAATAAAATTAAATGAAGAGGGGGTTGGAAGGTATGTGGATATAAGAGTTGAATCATATGGCATAATAGGGCATAATTTGGATATTATAAAACAGTTTACTAATTTGCCACTAATTTACCTTTTCTATATATCTGTACTGGCATGATTCTTGTTCCTTTTTGTCAGAGGAAGTGTGCCTGAACACGAAAGTTCACAGTTTGAATAAATCTTTGTTGGTCTTAAATGTGCAATTGGACTCAATTTTTGTTGTACTACTTCAGGCCAACACGGCAACCCACTTGACGGTCTCAAAGCGTTTTAGAAGAAGAAGAAGAAGAGTTGGTTCTTATATGCCGCTTTTCCCTACCCGAAGGAGGCTTAAAGCAGCTTACAGTCACCTTCCCTTTCCTCTCCCCACAACAGGCACCCTGTGAGGTAGGTGAGGCTGATATCACTGCTCGGTCAGAACAGTTTTATCAGTGCCGTGGCGAGCCCAAGGTCACCCAGCTGGTTGCATGTGGGGGAGTGCAGAGTTGAACCCAGCATGCCAGATTAGAAGTCCGACTCCTAACCACTACACCAAACTTTAGAATCGCCTTCCCTTCCATCTCCCCACAGCAGACACCCTAGAGCAGGGGTAGTCAAACTGTGGTCCTCCAGATGTCCATGGACTACAATTCCCATGAGCCGCTGCCAGCATTTGCTGGCAGGGGCTCATGGGAATTGTAGTCCATGGACATCTGGAGGACCACAGGTTGATTATCCCTGCCCTATGATATTACTGATCAGTCAGAACAGCTTTATCAGTGTTGTGGTGAGTTCAAGGTCACGCAGCTGGCTTCATGTGCAGGAGCAGGGAATAAAAGCCACTGCTCTTAACTGCTACACCAAGCAGGCTCTCTTTTTAAAAATATATTGGGGGGGGGGGTAAACTGCCCTTTTCCTGTATTTTTGAGCATAAAAAGTAGCAGTATATAACAGATGATGGCCCCTAGAATCAGATACCAGGAACTCTAAGGGGGCTCCAGGTTTCCAGTTGGTGTGATACAGGGGAGTCAAGATCCAGAGAGCCTCGCATTTGCTCAAACTCTGGAAGTAAGATATGGAATGAGCTCCTGAAAGAGCTGAGGAACCTGACAGAGCTTCTAAGTTCCACAGGGCCTGCAAAATGGAGCTCTTCCGCCAGGTCTTTGGTTGAGGTTGGGTTTCCAGGGTCAACGGGGGGCCCTCCTCCTTTGGCCAGCGCTATTACATTCTGCATATCTTGTATGCTTGATTGTGAATTGAGGAAGATTTGGGGATTATGCTACCATTTTAGGGGATTTATGGGGTTTTATGAATTTTAGCACGAGGGATGTGATTATTTTATTGGGGTTTGTTTTTGCTTTGTGTAACCTGCCACAAGTCCCTGGAGAGTGGTGGGATAAAAATATAAGAAATATATAAAGAAATCTAACAAAATATCTCACTGATGCAGGCAAATGTTTTGTTCTTTAACTATATCAGACCACATCGCAAAAGGAGATTGTTATACAAACTGGGTTGATATGTGCACTCTTACACCTTCAGTGACCTTGTCTCCATCAGGAGATTTTCACAGGCTCCACAGACCCCTTTCACAAAGGGGCAAATTCTTGTGCTTACTGAATGCAATCACCCCACACCATGGATTGCTAAGTAGTCACTGGCCAAGAATAGCTCAGAAGCATGGCTAGTGATTCTGACTAAAATGCTGCTGATATCAGATGAAGAAAGTGAGTGTAATGCTGGGAAAAGTAAGATAGAAGAGCTATTGCAGACCGCCCATAGTGAATCTCACTTTGCTAAAGAAAAAAATTGCTGACACTATAATGTTAAGCTGTAGAAACCAGGCCGCTCCTCAAATGCAAGTAAGTGAACTGTGCTCTTGAGTATTATGTCTGCAGTTGGGTATTTCATCCAATAATAGAATTATCCTAGATACTGTCTCCTTAAGTTTAGGATAGCTGCTACTGCATCAAAGCCGTGCAAAAAATGTGCTTGCAGATAGCAGGGTATGGATCCTGCACATTGTTTATGCAAGCCAGGGCACCAGGACAGTATTTCTGGGGGTATTTTAGATTGCCATGGGATGGGAGAGCTGAGAAAGTCATGCTCTGTGGGCAGAGGTCCTTGTGCCTGCAAAAATGCAGAGCTGGATCTAACCTCATCAGGAAAAGTAGAGGCTGCTGTTATGTTAGTAATGTGGAGATGGGAGTTAACAGCTGTCAGATGAGAACTGTTGCCAGATTTACTAAAATCAGAAAATGCCAGAAGAGAAGGTTGAATACAACTTTGAGAAAGACAGATGGGGACATTTGAGGACAGACAAGGTTAGTCAACATTTGTGCATTACTCATTCCTTCATGATCTTTCAGGCATGGTGATACTGATTACTTGTTTCTCAGGCTGGGCTTGAAAAAAAACTGTGTACACACATGTACACGTATTGTGTGACTATCACTGTGTATAAATTCTTGAGGAAACAATTTCCAATACTCCAGGTGAGGGAAGTACTTGGAAGAGTACTGCAAGAACCTGAATATATTATAGTATATGCAGATGTTCCTTGGACACAGTAGAATCCCATGATTACTCTCTGCTGACAGAAAAGATTTCCATCAGCAGCCCAAAATATTCCCTGAAATACTGCTTCTCGCTACCTCTAGGAACAACATGAATGTGTTGTCCATATTGCAAACAAAGATTAAGAGCTTGTTGCTTGCATAAAACTATGTTACAGGCAAGAATTGAACAAGGGTCTTCTTAGTTCACAGCATAGCTGCAAAGTTATACTGTGTTTTGCTGAGTGAAAAAAGGTAAAGAATAATTTTTGTTCACTTCCATAATCCTGGCCAGTAAACTATTACATGTATCCAGTTTTGTTTTGTTTTGTTTGTGTGTGTGGGAAATTATCAATGGTTCAGTTTGGTGTAGTGGTTAGGAGTGCGGACTTCTAATCTGGCATGCTGGGTTCGATTCTGCACTCCCCCACATGCAGCCAGCTGGGTGACCTTGGGCTCGCCACGGCACTGATTAAACTGTTCTGACTGAGCAGTGATATCAGGGCTCTCTCAGCCTCACCTACCCCACAGGGTGTCTGTTGTGGGGAGAAGAAAGGGAAGGCGTGTAAGCCGCTTTGAGCCTCCTTTGGGTAGAGAAAAGCAGCATATAAGAACCAACTCTTCTTCTAATACACAATTTGCAGACACTATCAAACACCTAGGTGCCTAGCTGAAATACAGCCCTTCTGCTCAAAGGTTACTCAGTGCAATAAATACATATATATTTCATTGACCTGTGATGTGGGCCAGTGCTTGGGCTTGACTGGACTGAGGGATTTGTTTCGGATGTGAACCCTCTGTTGGTCTCTTTATGGAACCTTTCTGCAAATGGGCAGTCGCTTAGAGTTACAAACACTCTGATGAAGTGGACTTTGAAACTTAAAAGCTTATGTCCTGGAGATTTAGTTGGTCTTTAAGGTGGTACTGGACTTGAATCTTGCTCTTCTGCTGCAGTTCAACACACGACCCACCTGGAACAAATACCCCAAATGAGCGCTAATCGTGCAAGTGGAATGGAGAGGATGAACAATCAGGAATCATGTCAGCACGCAGAAAACGTACCTACTACAACCCATGATCCAGGAGAGAATAACTTGAAACAGGGCAGTCAAACCAGTAATTTTTCCACTCTTTGCAGAAATAATGGTAAGAATAAGAAGGTACTGGCCTTATGAGTAGGCCAGTACTATATATGCACTTGAGTCACAATGATGCAGCCTGTGGTTATTCCTGCTGCCATAGTACGGAATGGTTTGGCTATTACTTGCTTGCCTGGTGACCTGAAATCCTGCAGGAAATAGCTCATGCAGGATGGGTGGCAAAATATTAAGTAATGAAAATCAAGGCATAAAGAATAGCATCATTAAAGTAATGATATAATTATCACACTTCTATTGTACTTGTTTCCATTTTCTGAATCACATATTTCCAGATTTAATTTAATTTTGATGCATCAGTAAACTCTTAGTCATGAGCTTGACCAATTTGTATAAATCTTCATTGCTATGTGAAAATGCCTTTCATTTCCAAAAGCTTGCAAATAATAATTTTGATGCAGTTGGAATAATTATATTTTCCTTACAATCATTATAGCATAAGCAAGCAACTAATAGTGCAATCCTACATGAGTCTAAGTAGAATCTGACACAGCTCTATTCTTTGGGGCTAACTGCAAGGACAGTATTCTTGGGTTTGCAATGAAAAACTTGGGAAGTAGAGACCATCTGCAACAAACCCTAATGACAGTGCTTGAAACCATTCTCCAGAATCTTTGAGCCAGGATATATGTCCATCACATATGAAGGAAATTACAGAATGAGCAGTTTCTTTCCAAATTATAAATTCTACCAAGTTTGCAAAGCAACAGATGCTATTGATGCATTGTTTTTATTGTATTTTCCAATTGCAAAAGGCTGACAAAGTGGAAGCACACAAGTGTCATCTGAATGATATCACTTTAGATAACCTTGTATAAACCTAAGAACAGAAGAAGAACCTTGCTGGATCAAGTCACTAGTCCATTTAGAGAGCAATCCTAAGTAGTTCTACTCAAAATCCTATGGTCTGTTTAGTGGGGCTTCTGCCCCAATTTCACGTTCTTCGAATTGCCCTGCTAGACTAACGTACTCTTTTAGATGGTGGGCAGCCAGTTGTCCTGGAAGGACACATAGACCAAGGCCTTCCCCTGATATTATTTCTTAATGCTGATCTTCTGAAGTTTTCTGCCTCTGGATGTGGAAGTTTCCTTAGGTCTGTTGATGGCTTGTAGCCATAATGACTAATGTTCCATGAATCCATCAACTCCCCTTTTTAAGCCAGTTGTACCAATAGCCACCAACACAACCTGTTGTCGTTACATGCAAGCTAATTTACAGTATGTCATATTTGCCTCATGCTGTTAGATATGTAATTATTATTCTCTATTTTCTTATTTAATTAACCATGCCAGTTATTCAACTGTTGCTTGGTCTGTTGTGTTAAACAGTAGTGTTCAGAAATGCAGTTCACTCCCCCACCCCCACCCCCAAAAAAAGTCTGCAGTGTTCTAATGTTCTTTATGATGCCAAAAATATTTTCTCCCCTGCAGGAGGTAAAAGAAGTGTAGACTACTACTCCACACAAGAGCATGGAAACAGTTGTACCAGCCTGAACAACAGTGGACAAGTCCAGGCACAAGAGAAAGTGACTCTGGTTGTAGATGGCACTAGATTTGTAGTAAATCCTCAGATATTCACAGTTCATCCTGATACTATGTTGGGAAGGTAAGTAGTTTCATTACCTTTTAAACCAACAGAATCCTTCTCAAAGGGAAATAGATTGCAGCAGCTGATACTAAGATAACAGATTTTACTAACAAGAGATGGATAGATAGACAGACAAAACAAATTTCTAATTTGGGGAGGTAGTCATCTATAATTTCAGAGCAGCACGTATGGGGAACACCCTTCTGCCCCAGTCGTTCATTTGAGTTCATTGTCTGCACATCCATCAAGCTGTGTGCTCACTTGAGGCCAGCCTCAACAGACTTTGCAGCATCATTCTTTGAAGTTGCGCACACTTCTCCATTGAACTTTGTTTGAGCTTCGTCCTTCTTTGTCTTCTCTTTCAATTGGGTGTCCCCCCCTTGAGCTCTTCAGCTCCACTGTGCTGTTGATGCTCTGGGCCATTCAAATATTCTTGCAACCCACGTCTGCCAAGCCTGCCCTAGACCCATTATGCACGGGGGTTTTAGCGGGCATTCGGGGTGGAATGGCGGCAACTAAAATCACCGATAACACACGGTGCCGGCGGCAACTGGCTGCAGATTCGATGCACGCCGCTGAAAAAGCCGCGTTAGCGGAATGCGGGAGAAACCGCAGCTTCCTTGACAACCAGGGCCCAATCAGACACGGCACCGAAGGCGCCATGTGCATAATCAGGGAGTTCCGGGTTCAGCGGCAGAGGCAAAATCGAAGCGGCTGGTGGAACGCCACGGCAGGCGGGAGGGCACCAAAGGGAACGGGGACAGAAAGGCGACCGGAGATCCCAAAGGGGAGGGGAAGCAGGGGAGCCCCGGAGGCAACGGGGTGCTGAGCACCGGCGGGGAACAGGGGGGCAGCATGTCCCTATGAGGGACGGCACAGAGGCCACCGCAGCGACCACCCACCAATCCCCGAACCCTCCACCAACCACAAACGACAGCAGAGGTGAGGGGGTGTGTGAAAACAGACAAACTTTATAAAATATTAAAACAGTGTAAAAAAGTGCAAATAGTAAAAAACAGTACAAACAAGGAAGAACAACAAACACAATACGAGAGGGGGAAACAGTAAGAAAGGGGACGACCTAGGGGGCAGATGGAACGGGGCAGCAAACAAGGGGAGGGGCGAACCGGGAGGCAACTAAGGGGACGGGAACGCGGCGACACCCGAACCCCCCCAAAGTCCAGCTTAAGGGAGGCGGTAGGTCCACGACAGCAGCTCACGTGGGCGGCGAGGAGGGTCCGGCAGCACTGGAGTCCGTTGAGGCATCCCCTGCAAGGGGGCAAGAAAGGGACCCGGTGAGGGCGTCGGCTGTACCAGCGGTCCCTAGAGGGCCATGACGGCAAGGCGCCGCAGAACGGCCAAGCAAGTGGCCTGGGTTTGCGCAGCCGACTGTTGCCGCCATACACACCCTCCTGCCGACGCAACATCCATGTGGGCGCTCCGGTCTCTGCCCACATGAGGTCCAGCAAGTCCGCATGGGGAGGAGGCGGCCCTGGAGTCTCAGCGGCAATGGCCCGGAGCGCTTCGAAAAAGGCTGCCCGCAGCCTCTCAAACTTCTCCCGGCACTGCCGGGGCGTCTGGGAGTATCCGGCGACCTCCAAATACGTGGAGGCCCCACGAAAAATGTAGTGGCAATTGACCAGCTGGCTGGTCATGAGCCGGCGCGCGTGGGCCAGGGACTGGCAGTGGAGCAAGAACAGCTCCACTGCCCTGCATTGCCACCGGGCCCCGTCGCGCCGCTCCCGCCAGCTCCGTAGCATGGTCACAAGTGACCAGCCATGCCCAGTTCCCGCCCCTTCCTACCACGCCCCGTGGCGTCCGGGACAGACTCTCGCGAGGGGCACTGGGTCCGCCCCCCACGTCCCCAGAGAAGCCAGCAGCCCCCGGACGCCTCGCTTCCTCTTGGCTCCGCATCGACGCCTCGACACCCGCTGCTCCGGGTTTTGCCACCACCGCGCCCCGTCCCATCCATAACCGGTTTGCTTCGCGTCTTCCCCCTCCGCGTTTTCCATGTGACCCAAAGTCGCTGTTTCGGCAGCCGTGCAGAATGGGCCCTAGTGAGGCTCCAGGCTTGTGCATTGCAAACCTCAAATTGCCAGGCCAGTTCCTGATGGTCCTGCCTGTGCGCTCTTCACCTGTATCCTGCTCGCCAATCTACAGACCTGACCTGGCCAAGATAACAGCGATCCTCTGCCAGCGTTTCCTGTGGATGTGTCCTGTGATCGTGACTTGCTGCTCCTCGCTTTCTGCCCCAGCCCACCTGCTGGTGAACTTCTGATGCTTGCTGTTTACCTCAGCTCTTGTTGTATGAAGCCTCACTGCCCAACCTGTCTGCTCTTTCGGCTACGTGTTGTTTCCTATCCCGGGCACCCTCTGACATCCTGGATTAGTGCCTTCACCGCTTCTTCACCTGCCATTTCAGTCACAAGGGGGAGGGGGGGAAGAAAGATCAACTTGCATGCTGACCCCGGACCTGCACACATCTCCAGCTATTGGCTTGTTTCCACAACCACTTGCCAGTGGCTTTCACTCATAAAAAGGATCCTTTGACCAAGCTTCTTTTTCACCCCCATGGAGGAACCTCCTTTACCCTTCTGTGTGTTTGCAAATATCACCCAGCAATGTTTTACAACAGCAACAAAAATATATGTTTTGTTGTTAGGTTCAAAGTCATGTCCGACCCATCGCAACCACATGGACAATGATCTGCCAGGCCTTCCTGTCCTCTACCATTCCCTGGAGTCCATTTAAGTTCGTACCGACTGCTTCAGTGTCTCCATACAGCCACCTCATTCTCTGTCGTCGCCTTCTTCTTTTGCCCTCAATCGCTCCCAGCATTAGGCTCTTCTCCAGGGAGTCCTTCCTTCTCATGAGGTGGCCAAAGTATTTGAGTTCTATCTTCAGGATCTGACCTTCTAAGGAGCAGTCAGTGCTGATCTCCTCTAGGACTGACCGGTTTGGTCGAACTTTCACAGCCATACATTGCAACTGGGAAGACCATAGCCTTGACTAGACGCACTTTTGTTGGCAGGGTGATGTCTCTGCTTTTTAGGATGCTCTCTAGATTTGCTATAGCTTTCCTCTCGAGGAGCAAGCACCTTTTAATTTCTTTGCTGCAGTCCCCATCTGCAGTGATCTTGGAGCCCAGGAAAATAAAATCTGTCACTATCTCCATTTCTTTCCCATCTATTTGCCAGGAATTGAGAGGGCCGGATGCCATGATCTTTGTTTTCTTGATGTTGAGTTTCAAGCCAACTTTTGCACTCTCCTCCTTCACCTGCATTAAGAGGCTCTTTAGTTCCTCTTTGCTTTCTGCCATAATTCTTATTGCATTGCTTATTAGAAACCATTGCTTAGTTCATTGTGTACCTTTTAGTTACTGTCTGCTTTCTGCCTGCTACATAGTAATTGCTTGATATTCATTGCCAGCATTTTTAGGGTTACCTAGTGCTCGCATTCTAAAATATTCATCAGTCATTGCCAGCAGTTCACTGCTCACATAGGAAGTTAGCTTAGATTCAGGGCATCTATCTTTTGTTTGTTGTTTGCAACATGTCAGTTTCTTGTTTCACTGATTCATGTGGTGGAGACCTCACCCTTAGCTAGTTCATTTTTTATGTATGTTACATTTAGTTTTGAGTGATTGTGGTAAAGAGGAACGGCAACTTCACAGCTTTGCTTAAGTCACCCAAACCCCTCCTAAATGTGTTTTGCTTTTGATTTGGCTTCAGTTTTTGTAGCAACAGAAGATGGCCCAATTTTCTCTTTGAATTTCTAATCTGAGTTTCAGTCCTTGCCACCACTAATGCAGTATACATTGGTCTGGAGCGAATAAATGGAACATAAAATTCACTCCAGAGGGGGGGATTGTTACGTGTGGCGGGGCCCCCTGCCTCACTGACAGGCACACTGTCTTCTATAACCAATGGCACCCCACAATAGTCTAGGCCTAAGCTAAAGCCAAGACGACACTGCTAAGGTGAGCCGAGCCAGGCCAGACTCCACCTTAGAAATCTTGCTCTCTGCCTTAGGTTTGGAATGACAGCCTCTGCCTGACCCAGGTGCCTCTGGGCTCAAGCTCATATCCTAAACCCCCCACCCCATTGTATTTTTAAGGGAGTGGACTGGCTTCCTCTGTTTGCCTTTGTCTTGTAAAGATTTCACACTTGGCCTCACTGCCAGAGAAAATTTCCTCCCAGGTTTCTACTAGCCAGGCCCAGTTGCTTTCTTCCTCAGAGCCATTGTCCAAGCCCATCTATGGCCATCCCCCCACTTAGCCAGGCATTCTCCCAACCTCCTGGGACCCTGGAAACTTCCAGGACATGCTCACCTGAGCCTTGTCACATCACCTCCTTCCCAAAACCCCATAAAAACTGTGGCTTCACACAGCCACTCTGAGTGTCTTCCAACCCGGGGCCTTTGGAGACCTCCCATGTTGGTTCATGCTCTTTCCTCTGACCCTGCATTCCACGACAGGTAATTATACAAGCCTTCCACCCTCCTTCTTTTTCTCTATACCAGGGGTAGTGCACCTGTGGTCCTCCAGATGTCCATGGACTACAATTTCCATGAGCCCCTTCTAGTAAATGCTGGCAGGGGCTCATGGGAATTGTAGTCCATGGACATCTGGAGGACCACAGGTGGACTACCCCTGCGCTATACGACTGCTTATAGGTGTGTTAGCTATTTGTGTGTCTTTTTGTTATTTTCTTCAATAAATCTTATTTTATTGTTTTACCATTTACATCTGTGTCTGCCTGGAGAACATCCCACAGACTGAGAGTGCAAACCACTTGAGAGAGTAATGAATATCTTGAAGAAGAGGAGCTTGGGACCATATTCACACATCGCATGGCTTTTTTCTTAGTTATATCTATACTGGTCAGAATATTCAGCTGACTCAGTTTTGCATTAATTTTGCTTCTGTGGGGTGGGAACATTCTTTTCCGTAAGCCGCCCTCAATATTTAATTGAAATGGAAAGTACAAATATACACATAATAATTCTAAATAAATGCATTAACCAGAGTCTGCATAAAGAGCAAGAGAGAGGCTCAACCTGAATGTTAAACTTCAAGTGTGAAAGGGGCACCTAGGCTTTCAGACTCCACACCAGAGTAATATGACTTAGTATGCTTGAGTTCCTATAAAGCGATAGGGTTGGTGGTATGTGTGCGGAAATTTAAAGAGGCTTTTCTGAAACCATGCTCACCCAAGCTCCCCTTCACTTACAACCTTTTATCCTTAGCTGTCTTTCTCTAGGGATAGATACAAATGGGTAGCCATGTTGGTCTGAAGTAGCACAATAAAATCAGAGTCCAGTAGCACCTTTAAGACCAACAAAGATTTATTCAGGGTGTGAGCTTTCAAGTGCAAGGTCTGACGAAGAGTGCTTGCACTCGAAAGTTCACGCCCTGAATAAATCTTTGTCGGACTTAAAGGTGCTACTGGACTCTGATTTTATTGTTTTTCTCTAGAAAGTGATAATGCTGGTCTTGGAATCCCACCTGCTCTTCTTTTTAACCCCCGTAGTCCTTAATTTGTTTTATAAGAGTTTGGTGGCAACCTGATTCTCACACATCATCCATCTTGCCATTCCAAACCCTTAGCATTAGCTCCCTCCCCCTTTCCATTGAATGGCTCAACAGCACATGCTCCCTCAGGCCCCTAAGTTCAGCAGAGTTGGGCTGCGTGTGAGGTGTAGCTCAGCAAGCACAGTGTTAATGGACTGGCTGGTGTGGGCATGGCCAGTCAGGTATGACAGCAGCAGAAAGGGCAACAGGGGATTTTACTAAACTGTTGAGATTGAACTACAATCTACTTGTTGATGAAATTGGATTGCACTCATTGTGTTTTACCACTTAGTCCTTGCCCCAGTAAAAAGTTGCTGTGTTAATGTAAAAAACCCTTATCTCCAAAGAGTGTCTAACGTTAGCTATCTGCAGCCTACCTATACGGTACGTTCATCACTAGTAGCAACTTAAAAGAAGGAAAAGGAAATGTGTATAGAGAATACGACATAAGAGATACCAGGCAGCTGGATTAAATAACACATGTCCTGGTGTTATGGCCATCTAAAGGGTTCTGCAACTCCTGCAGTCTCAAGTACCGAGATGTCCACATTTGGATGATTCTTTCCTACAGTGAGCTCAGCATGATCTGCTTACTTTAGAATACGGCCTGGTGTTTGAGAGCTAGCATGGCAATAAGTTTACACCTTCCTTGCTACCTTTCAGAATGTTTGGACCGGGACGAGAATATAACTTCACTCGTCCAAATGAGAAGGGCGAATATGAAATTGCAGAAGGAATTGGCTCCACTGTGTTCCGGACAGTGCTGGTGAGGAGAATTGTCCATCTTCTTTATGAAGTCCTTTCTTTTCTGCCTTCAGCTTCAGAGAAGTATTCAGTCTCTCAATAAGTATTTTATGCTCTGATGGCACATCTTGGGTGTTTTCTTCTTCCTATTTTCTATCTCTAAATTATGGTTGGTCATCATTTATATGTCAGTGTATGAGTAACTCAAAGTTTTTCCTCCTTTCCTTTCTGAAAAAAATCTGTTTCTTTCCTAGCTACAGTAAAATTGAAGCTAACAAAAAAATGCCAGGCATTTTACTGTCATTTTTATTTGTATTACATTAACAAGCAGGTTTGTAAATTGAATTAGACTAGAGGAACAATTGAAGAGGAGTATTCACTTTTAATATCTATTGTAATGTATCCACTATTTCTGTTATATATTCATATACTATTAAATATATATTTTAAAATGCCAGGCTTTAAAAATTAAATGCAATAATCTGAAGGCATATAAAAGTAGTGAACATTGCTAAAACTTAAGCAGCTCCCCAGTTTGGATGGCAGACTCCTTAGAGGCTGCTTGTATGCCAATCT
Source organism: Paroedura picta (assembly GCF_049243985.1). NCBI lineage: Eukaryota > Metazoa > Chordata > Lepidosauria > Squamata > Gekkonidae > Paroedura > Paroedura picta. Next base: position 94,733,196 of record NC_135372.1, on the reverse strand, counting down.
GAACGTCTGCAAGAAAAAACAGATGTTAATTAAGAATCCACCAGGACCAGCTTCATCATATTTGTCCTTTCAGGATTATTATAAAACTGGAGTCATTCACTGTCCTGATGGGATTTCTGTACCTGATCTCAGAGACACATGTGATTATCTTTGTATCAACTTTGACTTCAACACAATCAAGTGTCAAGATCTGAGTAAGTGTGTTTTGTATATCCTGTGTTAAAATTTGGCAGTTATTTGCTATTTATTGTAATAAAATCAAGCCAGATGAAAACGTGAGAGAAGAAATCCTGAGATGTATTTACATTTATTAGAAATGGTAGAATTGTCTTTATACTTAAGACACATTCAGATTGTATTTTGCATTCTCATAATGTTCTTAAAATGTAGAATTAATTAAAAAAAGATTTAAGTGCTGTGAAGTTTAAAGGAGTCGTGTCCATGCTTTATGGGAGAGTTCTTGGAGGGACTACAATGATACACCTGCTCCTAAAAAAACATTTCAGCCAGACAACTATTGAACTGTCTCACACTTAGTGTTTCTGGGGGAAATGGTGGAAAGGGCTGTCACTTAACAAATTTTGTCATTTCTGGAAGAAGCTTCAGTCCTAGACCCATCATAGTCAGGTTTCCGGCCTTGCCATGGGGTAGAGACAGTGCTAATTGCCCTGATGGGCAACCTCCATTGCCAGCTGGACCAAGGCGGGTTGGAGCTACTAGATCTCTCAGCAGCATTCAACATAGTTGACCATACACTTCTACCTCACCAACGGCAGAATACAATGGACAGTCTTTCAATGGCTGATCTCCTTCCTCCAGGGTCGTGGACAGAGAGTAGCAATAGGAGAGAGATCATCAAACCGCTGATAATTCTTATGTGGAGTCCCACAAGGGGTGTTTGTCTTTCCAATCCTATTTAATATCTTCATGTGCCCTCTTGTCGAACTGGTACAGAGATTCAGGCTGGGATGTCATCAATATGCAGATGACAGCCAGCTCTTCCTCCTGATGGATGACTGCCCTAACTTTCCCCCCAAATCATTAACCAGCTGCCTGGAAGCAGTGACAAAATGGCTCAAGCAGAGTTGTCTGAAGCTCCAGAGGAGGAGGTCCTATGGCTAGGCAGGAAAAGTCCATGTGAGGAAGTGTGCATGCCCAACTTGGATAGTGTGCAGCTATCTGTGGCTCACTACTCCAGGAACTGCCATGCCCAGAGAGGGAAACATCTAACAAGTCCCCAAGAATTATCCATGTGCCTAACAGACTGCCTCTGCTTTTCCAGATCTGCCACTTTGCCCTTGAAGGTTTGAATTTATTCCCTGAGAACCAGGGGCTCCTGGCACCAAGCACACACCCTGACTTCTTTCTAGTTGGCAGATACTCATATCTGTTGCACTCATTGCAATACACTGAGTAGCCCCCAACCCCCTGCTGGTGTTGTGATTTCATAATTGCTTTTTTAAATCCCCTTTTTTATAAATTCCCTGTTTATGTAGAACCGTTTGTGGAAAGTGTCATGATATTGGAACCTGGAATATGGTGATGGCTAGCAGTTTAGAAGGGAAATGAGGGTCAGGGCAATCTTCTTCCTTCAGTGTCAGAGGCAATATGCCTCCTTATATCAATTGTTGGGGAGGGTGGGCAAGAAGGTGCTGTTGAGATCTTCTGTTCTGCTTGTGGGATTCCTAGAGGCAGGTGGCTGGTCACTGTGTGAACAGAGTGCTGAGCTAGCAGGGCCTTTGGCTCTTCTCACATTATCCCTCCTTATGAGCCTACCATCTCTGGGTGTTAGGGTGGTAGCTCTTGCTGGCCAACATATGGAATTGGATCCTTTTTATGAAAACATCAAAATACAGGAAATAAATCAACAAAAACAGAGAAAAGAAAGAGATGCCTGACCATATTGGAAAATTTGCATACACACATACACACACACACACACACACACATATACATATATGCAAATATATATATTTATATTATATTATATTATATATATATTTCATAAAGTTCAAGAATATATCCTAGACAAGGATGGTATTCTAGAATGTTAGTGTGAGGTCTTTCACTGTCTCTTCCAAAAGATTTATGTATGTTTGGTTTCTTGTTAGGTGCTTTATTGCATGAGCTGTCTAATGACGGTGCTCACAAGCAGTTTGATAGTTACCTGGAAGAGCTGATTTTGCCTATAATGGTGAACAGTGCCAAGAATGGAGAACGCGAGTGTCACATTGTGGTTTTAACTGATGACGACGTAGTGGATTGGGATGAAGACTACCCGCCTCCCATGGGAGAAGAATACTCACAAAGTAAGTTGGTACACAGCACTTTTGTAAACTTGTTCCAAAGAAACCTGGTATTCATATGTTGTGTTCATAAAAGTCCTATCAATTAGCTACCACTAATCTCTGCATAACCAATTTAAGTAGTGGATGCCTGGAAGAGCCATCCCAGGGATGGGGAACGCTTGAGAGCAATGAATCTTGTTCTTGTTTCCTGTCCTTTTACCAACTGAGAAATTTATTGAAGTGTGTGAGTATGGGGGCTCAGTCCCAAAACCAAGAGTAGTGTGGTGTCACCCAAAGGGCATTTCTGTACATCCACTTTTTGAAGATGCTTCAGAAGTAATCTCTGATTTCTTCAGATGGACTCCCTTTGCATAGGGAATCATAGAGTTGGAAGGGACCTCCAATATCCTACTGAGCTGTAGTTCAGTGCTGGGACCAAGGGATACTATGTTACATTGGCTTGAGTCTCATCTGCAGGGTGCGTCTCAAAAGATACTCTTGGGGGATTTCTGCTCTGCTTCATGGTTGGTGGCCTTTGGAGTTCTACAGAGTTCAGTCTTATTTACTGTGATAATTAGCATCTATGTTAAACTGCTGGGAGAGGCCAGCAGGTGGTATGGGCAAACATCAATGATATCCTGGTTTACTTTAACTTTCCAACTAATTCCAAAGATGCTGTTGAAATTTTGAGCCATTGCTTGGAGTCAGCAATGGGCTGGATGAGGGTGAACAAGCTGCAGCTTAATTCTGAGGTTCTGTGTGTTAGGCAAGATCTTTCCTGTCATGAACAGGGTTGGTTGGGTTCAGCTACTGGGAGCATGTGACCCTGATACTACAGCAGTTATATTGGGCACTGAAAAGCCAGATTTGCAGCTCGGAGGTGCCTGTGGTGGTTCGGAGTGCTTTTGCCCAACTGCATTCATTCCTGGCTCAGTCAGATCTACATGTCTTACATCTAAACTGTTCCTCTATTGTTAATATTAACAACAATGTATTTTATGCCAACTTTAATTATGCCTTCCTTCTTCCCCAAGTCTTGTATAGTTCAAAGCTCTACCGATTCTTCAAGTACATAGAAAATCGGGATGTTGCAAAAACAGTCTTGAAAGAACGAGGCCTGAAAAATATTCGAATTGGCATTGAAGGTAAATACAGTAAATTTTAGCATGAGACTCTTGTGGCACACAGTGGTAAGGCAGCAGAAATGTTGTCTGAAAACTCTGCCCATGAGGTTGGGAGTTTAATCCCAGCAGCAGGCTCAAGGTTGACTCAGTCTTCCATCCTTCCGAGGTCGGTAAAATGAGTACCCAGCTTGCTGGGGGGTAAACGGTAATGACTGGGGAAGGCACTGGCAAACCACCCCGTATTGAGTCTGCCATGAAAACGCTGGAGGGCATCACCCCAAGGGTCAGACATGACTCGGTGCTTGCACAGGGGATACCTTTACCTTTATAGTACCTTTTTAAAGGGACCAGTAACAAGTTTTATTGAAACCACCATTTACTTGTGCCAGACTCTAATACATTTTATAACAAGTTTGGTCTGGGTTTCCCAGTTTGGCTTGGAACAGCTGCTTAGGTGAGGGTGGGGGTAGGGAGAAGGCACTCCTGCCATCCCTTATTTTCCCAAGCTAAAACGGCCCTAGTTGGGCATTACTTGCATAACTTTGGATTGCAGCTCCTTACCAGGGCTGTTTCAATAATAAGAATGGTTTGTAGGAGGATGCAGGCGCTCCCTCGCCCATATTGCAACCCTAAGTTGAATCAGGTTCCCGTAAGCTTTAAAAATAGCATTCCCTGCAGCTGCTGTGTGGCCACAGGGAATTCAGACCAAACTTACTTGGCTCTTTGCCCTGTTTTCTTACATTCTGGTACTGCACCAGTTCCTCAACACTTGATCTGATTTCATGAGTATCCCTTAGGCATGGTGACAAATTCCAGAGGGGTAACTGCTGCAGCCAGCATCACAAAGAGTCTTGTTGGATGCTCTTGTTGGATACCTTGTAGCATATATGCCACAACACATATGCTGGTCTTTATGTGTTATGTTGCCTGTGTCTTCTGACATGGCTCTTGAAGGATCTACAGCAGGTTGTACTCAATCTCAGGTTGCTGCTTTTAGCACGTGCCTCTTCCTCTGAGATCAGCAGCAGCCACCAGACCTGATTTGTCTTCAGCTTGTTATGATTAGGACAGGATTGGATTATTCTTGAACTTGCTTCATTTACATGTAGAATTAAAACTGGTCTGAGAAGTCTTCAATGTAACCATGGTTTGCTGTGGTGTCCAAATCTGACCATAGCTTACTCCTTGTTTTTGAAAACCTATACAAAGAAAAGAAGGGAACTCAAAAGCAAAGATTAAAATAAACTGAGGTTAGAGAGACTTCCTAGATTCGTAAGGCTTCATTTGAGGAGAGGGGAATGCACAAGCCCTAGAAGAAACTGGAGTTGGTCTTAACCCCAACACTGGTTTTTGTGGTGTTCTGTCTGAGCACTTTGCCTCTGGAGGCACACCTTAGCTATAACTTTCAGAATGCAGTCTACTCCCATGATTAATTTGGTATGAAAAAATCCAGTTGAGCAGAAAGCATGTGCTTTCCTGAGATGTGACTTTTTCTCTTTTTCCTACAATAAAAGAACATCCCAGGAACTGTGGTTGAGAAGAACTTTAAAATATCCTTCTGCCCTATATTATTTGTCTCAGGGAGCATCTGCTTAGCATGCACAAGGTCCCAGGTTAAACCCCAGCATCTCTAGTTAAAGGACCAGTTAGTAGGTGTTGTGAAAGACCCCTGCCTGAAATCTTGGAGATCTGCAGCCAGTCTGAGTAAACAGCATTGACCTGAATGGACCAGGGGTCTGATTCAATAGAAGAAAGCTTCAGGTGTTTGTAGCCTTTGACTTTTTGCATTGACATTGATTTCTTCATGGAATGGCCAGATAAAATTCATCTCTTTTCTATTGTGACCCATAGCTGTAATCTGGATTGTGCAGTTTGTTACTTTATAAAGTGTTAGAGCTACCTACTTGAACCAATGTGGACTGAGAGGATAATCTCATAAAATTATTGTTTCAGGTTACCCAACATGCAAAGAGAAAGTGAAGCGGAGGCCTGGAGGGCGCTCAGAAGTGATATATAATTATGTACAACGTCCATTCATTCAGATGTCTTGGGAAAAGGAAGAAGGAAAGAGTCGTCATGTCGACTTCCAGTGTGTTAGAAGCAAATCTCTAACAAACCTTATGGTTGATGAAGATGTAGCAGAAGACCAGGAGGTTATGCCTTACCCTCCCCAAGTGGATGAACTTGACAGATTAAAGGCACCGCTTCCTCAAATGGATCCTAGTGATCTACCAGATTAAAGTGGAAGAACAGTACAGAGTTTTCACAAATAGATTTGGTGATCTGCTCAATTTGAGCTATACTGCTGAGTGGAGCCTGACATCAGTCTTCCTATAACAGGATCTCTTACAAGCTCTTTTATACTCAGTTGCTGTGCTTATTAAATGCAGCCTTCCCTCAAAGTGAAAGCGCTGCTGTTCTTAAATCCAAAGCTGAAGGCTTCCAAGTTTGCATCTAACTTTGTCAAGGATTGGAAGTAAATATCCCCATTCATTACACTGGAAGACATCAAGTGTACATGCATATGCAGCAGTTCTCTGTTAATATTCATTGTATGGTGATTACATCAGGGGCATCATTCAGTTACAAGGCCAAGCACTGAAACAAAAGGGACTCTCAGTAGCACAATTATAAGTTGCTTGCAGAAAAAACAACTTGTGGTTTCCATCCAGGCAATATAAAGGGCACACAAGCAATAGCAGGAGCTGTGTGTTTTTCAATTTTTTTCGGTAGCTCTTGTGCCAACTTCAAGTGCTGCTTTTTAATCTCCAACGAAAATTAAATAAAGTTGAATTCTAGTTACAGGTACAGACCTGGTGTGCACCCACCATCCACATCCTCTGGAGAAGACGATTTGCGTACCAAGCCATGGTGGGAACTTCTGTACAATAATCTTTTTAACTACAGTACTGCATTCCAAAGACCTAGTACCTTCCATGAAGCCAAAGACTCCATGTCTATGTCTTCATCATAGGGTAAAATTAGGCTTGTTACCCTATTACCTAAAATAACAAATCTGGGTATATGTTAAACACTGGTTCTGAGAACTGGAAAGTGCTTGATGTGTCATCATGCAAACTCTGAACTGTTAGTCTTTGCATAGTGTGCTAGTAATTTTCCCTCTCTTATGAAGGCTATAGGGATTTCTGAATTCTGCTGGCTTTGGGGTAACTTGGTACTTGCTTTTAGTCCAGAACTGAATTCTTAATCCTAGGGGAAAGATGTGGAGGTCTTTATAGCTATTAGCATTCAGATGTACAGGGATATTTCTTATACCCCCCCCCCCCCCGTCCCATAAGTAATCCATGAAGATCAGCATAGCAAATGTTTTCCCTAAACATTGGTGATAATTCTCCAAGTTGCAAAAATATCATTTTTAATAAGTTAAAAAATACTAAAGAATATTGTCTTACAGTAAATTGCTGTGATGGAGGTTCAATCACTCATGTTGGCTTTAGATTGCTGACTGCTAATATACACCATTCTAAAACTGGGTTTTAAACCTTGCTTTTAAACATGCTCATTGGAGTTTCAGGCACGCACCTTTTGCCCTTCATACTTTACATCTGCCATGGTGAACACTACTATGGGCCCAACAAGCCCACAATGTAAAACAGCGCTTAACAAAGGATTCCAAGAACAAAGGCTTAAACTCAACAGCTTGACCTACAACTATATGGCAACCTAAATATTTAGCAAGTACCCATTTTGAATAAAGCCATGCAGTTAGTGTTTGCAGATGACTGGGAGATTAAAGCAGCTGTTTTCTTCAGTGCCCTACCCACCAGATGTCACAAGCATGGCAAGCAGCCATCATCCTTCCCTGTGGAGTTTCACAGCCAAAGGTACTTAAGAGGCATGGTGCCTGCAACCATGGATGCTCCTGTTAGCTATCACGGTTAATAGCTGTTGATTAGAAAAATTCACGAGAGACTGATCATACTGGTTTCTCAAAACAGGATGATTTAGTTAACCAAAATTATTTGTAGGAAGGTTTTGTTATAAAGCAAACTCCACCTGAGAGTTCGGTGTAAACATTTCCATCCAGGTGTGAAAGCACTACAGCTTTTCTTCCTCTTCCATTACCTTCCATTCAGGTGCAAAGAAAATGTGTTTCTTATTTTATACTTAGTTCAGTATTCAGTGTTTAGAAGATCAAACTTTATATATAGTTTCTGCACAAGTTATTTATATCCTACTACATACTCTTTATTAATTTTTTTGTTCCATTAAGAAATTGTGCTTTTGATCTAGTGTTTTTCTACTTCATAAAATTTTCCCTTTGGCAACCTCATCATGTCTGAGAAGACTAATTTCATATTTCCTTGAATTGTGAGGCAGAAATAGGTCTGTCTTGGGCAACCTACATGCACTGCTGGAAGCCAGACTACCACCAGCATCCTGTTGATCTGCACATTAATATGGCCTGGTGTAGAAAGAGACATGATATTGCTCCCTTAATTCTCAGGCTTAGGAGGCTTTCTGTTGCCCTTTCAACAGAGGACTGGCACACTGCTATGCTTCTTAGCCTTCCCCCAATTACCACCTACACTGCCTGCTAAGCATGAGTTTGTGTACAAAACCCTGGATGCTACAACTGGAATGGGTGATATTTATTGTGCATTATTCTTTCACCTAATCAGGGCAAGTTAGCACATCCATTGGACATACTTAAATTTTACTTTGTGTGGTTGGAAAGGTGCTTTTCTAAAGTTGACAAAAATAAGCCCAAACATTAGCAAAACTATGTTTATTGAAAAGGAATTTTTTTAAAAAAACAGCTCAGAATGTAGAGTTCCATAAAAACCCAGAACCACATACAAAGTATACCAATTTCAATTGTAATTAGTAACAGCAGTATGTAGCTACAAAACCAATTCTCATCTGCCAAAAACATGGCAGAACCCAGGCACATCAGTTACATAGTACTCAAATGCAACACTGTGCTAGGAAAGCACAGAAAGTTGGCAGCATTCCTTTTATATTCCTCACCCAGGAAGCTGGATTTTCTGTGCTCGTACATGCCAAAATGTAATTTTGCAGCTTTCAGGATATGATGGAAACCTCAATATTATGAAATACCTCAGTACAGCATATAACTGGAATATATGCAAGCTGGTATAACGAGTAGAATGTGTAAAATCACTCTGTTCAAAGAATTAAATGTGCCACTGTAGAAAGAATGATCTTTAAGAATGTATTATAGTTGGTACAAGCACAGCCAGGAATGGCAGGGAGCCAACCATGGGACTGAATCTGTACTCCAATTACATGCACTCGGCTGGGAGCAGCCTATTCTCAAACTACCATTTTAGCTACAAGACAATGAGATTTGTCCTGTTATCTCTATTTAAGGATCTAGGTCTTGTGATTTCACATCATTGTTGCCATAATGCTTGACAGTGTTTAAGGCAAGAAAAGGGAGAGGGGAGGAGCTCTTGAGAAGTTCATAATGCTATGTCCTGCTCTCATGCAGGCAAGACAGCCACATCTGCACTGGGATAGTCTGCTCAGTGAATACCCTCTTGTAGTGTTCGGTTCATTTAAATATAGGAAATCAGAATATAATGCTTCTATGTGAGAAAAATGGCAAGTTTTTCATCCTTAAAACAAAGTACCACAGACTGATGTTCCAAGTACACAACTCTCAATTCCATAAGCCCTTGTGAATGTATCCTGTCTTCCATTGTGGGAAGCCCCCACCTGTATCAATGGAAAGTAAAACAGATAACCAATTCTGATGTTACTAACTATGGAGTCTAGAGCAGTGGTCCCCAACTTTTTTATCACCGGGGACCAGTCAACGCTTGACAATTTTACTGAGGTCTGGGGGGGGGTAGTCTTTTCCCGAGGGACGCTGCCATCACCTGAGCCCCTGCTCCACTTGCTTTCCCGCTGGCACCCCTGACTTCCCGCCGCCCGCTGTGGGGCGCTGCCAGCAGCAGCTGTGCAGTGCCATGCCGAAGGGGAGCCCCAGCCATGGTGGAGAGCACCAAAGGTGAGTCGGCGGCAGAATGGCAGGGCAACCCGAGGCAGCAGCTTGGGAGGAGGAGGAGTCAAGGCCCTGTACCAACTGATCCATGGACTTGTTGCGGTCCCCGGAACCAGGGGTTGGGGACAGCTGGTCTAGAGGAATCTTAGGATTATGTTCTTCAATGCAACAATAAATGCTCTTTCTCAAAGTAAACCTTCCAGAAAATACAGTAAAAGGCTAAGAAATACCATACCTACTACAGCAATTCAATTTGCTCATATACATAGAATGTTCAGACTTGACTATCACACTGTGGCACAGAAATGTTTCACTAAATGGTCAGAGCAAACAGGTAGCACACAACAATCTTGTTTTCTTCCCTTTTGTAAGACTGGCTGGATAGGTCTCTAGGCTATCAGGTTACCCTGAGGCTTCTACAAGTTTTAAAGAAAAGGCTTTGTAAGCACCAGTTACATATGCTACATATTTTCAATATTCAGCAAGCACCAGAAATGTAATTTTAAACCACCTTTATCTAGCAAGCAAGCAAAATTCTAGCCTCACCTTCTGTGGAGCACGTCATTATAACACACTAATTACAAACTAGGGACAGGGGGAGGGCAAGAGTTCTTCAGCTGTACCCGCTGCAGCTTAGAATGCAAAATATTTCATTAGCATCGTCCTCTCCTAAAGTCAAACACTTTTCATTGAATCTCTGTGTAGTTCCACATCTGCCATATCAGGACTGAAACTGTCCTACAGGGCTACTGTTCCTAGTCCCAGCAAATGGAACCCCAAACAACCTCCCCAAACCTGGTAGTCACCAAACCACTTTACCATATGTTCCAAGGTGATTTCTGCTCAAATAGTAACCAAACCAGATAAAATGTAAAACTATTTATAGCTTTATAATTCTAGTACATTCTCTATTAGGTCCAAGAGGGCCAAAAATAACAAAATAACAACACACTGAAAACCTGTAAAGCTGGTATCCTATCTGAAATCACCCACAAAAAGTGGCAAAAAGGTTGTGGTTAACAGCTTGTCATGAGCTAAAATCTAAAAGGAGACTGATGTTAATACATCTTTAGCTGTTAATCTTTCTATGCTTCATTTATTATGCTTTCTATGCTTCATTCATTAAGCCCCATGCTTAATTTGCTCAATTATTTACCTTGGGTATGGCCATATAGCTAAATGCCTTACTGGAGACCTCATGGTATATATTTTCAAGGAAGTTCAGCCATGGGGTAGCCACAAACTTCAGCTTCCAGGAAGGGGGGGCAGCATGTGATACAAAGCTTGGGTAACAGAAGGCCCAGTAAGGCTAAGCAGATGTACCTGGCTTGGGAATAATATGTCTGTCCTTATCTCTCTGCTTGGGTCTTGCAGTGGAACATGTTAGCCATCATTTTTGAGAACCCGGCCAACTTTGGTTAAATGATGGGAGGGGGAAGAGACAGCATGTGTTTCAGGAAGATTCTTAACGGGGAAAAAAATTCATTTGTTGAAGTGTATCAACCTACAACTGGATATAGGGGTTTACTGTGATCATTCTTTCTCTTGTTTTCCCTATCTACTTGATACCTGCTTAAACTAGGATGTTGTCTAAAATTATTCTTTTGCTCACTAACATGGGATTGCTCACAGATGACATCTTTACTGCAGGTATTATATATGTAGTAAGTTGTCATTTTTTCACTCTTGGACCTAAGAAAATATACTGGAATTTGATATTAGATTTGGTTTAATTACTCTGCAAACAGGAATTCAGGGTAAAGTGATTTGGTGGCTTTGCCAGGTCTTAAGGAGGTTGCTTGGGGTTCCAGGTGTTGGGACCAGGAAGACTGTCAGTCCTGACCTGGTAGAATTATTCATGTTTAGGAAAGTGTACAACAAAGGTCTTGCAAACTTCCACAGTAGAGATAAAGTACACATTCTGGAAAAATACATATATTTGCTTTATTATGGAAAAACAATAGGATATTTTATTTTCCTATCCCATCTGATGATACAGGGTACCAGAACAGCCTTCTTCTATTCGATAATATATTTACCATTGTAGTAATAAGGAAGGATCCATCAACTCTTCTAAAAAACCAACTATACTTCAGCTGTTTTTAACGTATTTGCACATTATCTGATGAAACTGCAGGAGATTAAGGAAAGCTTCAAGCTAACCATTCAATCTTCATTATATTTTTTCTGCCTTCATTTTCAGCTCCCCAGTGTATCAAGTCTCCTTCTCTACAGCCACTTTCTCTCAGGAGCATGCCATTAATAATTATAGCACACGCTTCTGTGTATTTCCAAGAGTTGCATGTACAGAGCTGCAGATGGTAAAGGTGAACAATGCAGAGACACTAAATAACAGCAATCTAGTGGTTAATGAAGAGATAGAAGTTCAGCAGGATAATCTGAACATTTTAAGAGTGTTAATACCACCCATTAGCACAAGCAGAGTTCCAAGTGTGGAACTAAAGTAAAATCTTGAGCAATCAAATCAAATTATTAAAATCCCACTAGCCTAAGTGTTTTAACTAGCATTATGCACAGGAAGCATCCTGAAGGCACTTCAGGGCTCTTGGTTTCCAAGCTGCAAAGGATTAAATTCTCCAGAATAATGCAATGCTGAAATGTTACACATTACCATTCTCACCTGGCAATAACTGACATGGGGAAATACATGTTTATACACACCCTACAGATGTACAGGGACAGGGCTTTCTGCCATATTAGCTAAATTTACAGTGATTTGCTTTTTACTAAATTAGCTATCCAGAATAAATCTGATTAGTAATCATGCCCTTCTCTTGGTACTGTTTACAAAAAGCAACACGGCCTGTAAGACAGAGATTTTTCAGAAGTTTAACACTGGAGGGTTACTAATTCAGTACCAAGAGTAAAGTGCAGCAGGTTTGAGGCTATTGTTGAGTTGGAATAAAAATTGCTATTCAGAAAGTTTTTGACCAAAGTATACAATACTCTAGTGACCTTTAAGGCAATACTGGTTTTGCCCTCCTATTCGATAACTTCCCAAGAATTCTCTCATAGTAGTTATTGCTGTTTATTTAAATTATTTTAGCCCTTAGAACAGTGCTTAGCACAGCACTGGTAAAAACAGAACACACAAAACAAATAACTCAAATTATGCTATGCTTTGCAGTAAAGTTTGCTTTTTCCTCCTTGTTGACAAAGCAGTCTTCAGAATTTTAACAAAAGCCAGAAGAACCTACATCCACAATAAATCTTGCAGAGGCAGGTCACAAGTGCTATTTGTGGAAATATTCCCATGATAAATCCATTTTTATGTAAACGGTGCGTAAAGATGTTATCTTGCACTCTTTGAGTTCGCAGTCCATGGGTAAACCTTGAAAGGCTAGAAAAAGAATTTGTGCTGACGAGCAAGAACCAAGGCTCAGAAATAGTTTTGTTACGAGTCACTACTTTCCTGCTTTCATGTAGGATGGTATTGCCCCTCGAGCTGTCAAGCCCTCAAAGCGCTTGTATGTGTAATTGATAAAGACCCAATCTTTGTTCTTGTAGTCTGTCTCTGGATGGTTACTTGTAGTCACTGAAGAAAGCAAACATAAATTATTTTAGTATGAAGCTATACAACAGGATACAAGTATTTTCTTGGAAATATTCTACAACAAACTAATACTCTGTTAAGGAATGCAAAAGAAAAAAAAACACTCAGCAAATCCGCCCCCGTGCCCCCAGTTGAGATATTAAGAGTTTGGGCAGACCAATTTCTTCTCTCTTTGTTATTTTTCTTTAAATGGTTCTCAACATTTTGAGGGCAATAATCATAGTTAGTACCCTGACAAACATTCCCCCTCCCCATAAAGTCATTTTTCTGTATTGGAAGGAAACATCCAATACAGAGCCCCCTCACTTTTTAGTGACAGCCTACTGATATGGACCTGACTGTGAAGTTTGATGTTAGAGGAAATAAGACAGAGGCCTGTGAGGGATCACAGCAGGAAAGGGGTAAATAGTTGGCAAATGCCCCCTCCAGGACTTGGGAGTTTTCAGATTACTTTTATTATTATTATTTTAATTTGTATACCACCCTCCCATGCAGGCTCAGATGTTTCTGCACAGACCAGTAAAACGGCTTTACTGCTCTTATGACTGGAATGAGCCATCTAATTTAGGCATTGTAATGTTTGCTCTACGGAAAAATGCTATATTTTTAATAAATCTACCAGGTAATCTTAGATATCAGATAAACATTAAAATAGAAACAGATACTTAAGAAAGGCTATTACCAAGCCATTCTGCAGCTTGTTAATTATGCAATCGAGCCCACATCACTAAAGGCCATGAAATTAACTATCAGTTGTCACATTTTCCCCAACGTAGTTAAACAAAATTATTTTCAGTTAAAAATATATTGTTCACTTAAAAATGTCAATGTTGCTTTATTTTGCAATTTATTTTCTGGTAATACAATGGGCAAGAAATTATTTTACAAAATCACAAGGGGAAAATCACTCAGAAAAATCACTAAATCTGAGTGATTTAGTTCATGGCCCTAAACGTACACCAGCCACAAGCCTTCTGAATGCTTGAGCATGTTTACCTGTGCTGGATTGTGGCCTGTATCTAGACAGTCCTCTCATGCAAACCATGTCACCACATCAAGCATAAATTCAGTGGAAGTGTGAGCAATATGGGGATTTACAGAATCAGATTGGCAGTAAATCAAAAGCATTTTAATATGAACAGACTAACTCTGAAAAACTAGCAAAAGATCAGAAACTTACATACTAGTGAACGCATTAAAACAGAAGCAGCAATTTTTACCTGCTGGTTTAAGGATATCAGATTCTGGAAATTCATCAAAGTTTGAAGTATCATCAATACTTTTAATTTCTATTGATATTGCAGCAGGTCTCTCCCTGATAAGAATGAGTCAGGATTAGATTTTGCAGTGTTTGGGGGGGGGGGGGGGAAACATTGATCCCCTGAGACTTAAGGTTGGATTAATCTCTGTGAAACTCAAACAAGTTAATAAAAAAGGTTAACATTTTGCCTTCCAACCCCTCACTTTTCAGGTCCTCCCCATTACTAATTTATTACTGAACAAAAATGTAAACAAGGTTTAGTTTTCTAGAAAGGGGATGGAGGTAAAAAAATAATCTGATTATTTTATACCTGATATGCTCCCAGTCGACCCCTTCAAAAAAATTGTTTGTTTTTATTTCTTCCACACCTGGAGCACCAATTCGATGTTCCCATTCGCAGCAAAATCTGTGTGGGGGAAATGCAGCATGCAGTGTTTGAAAACAAGAAAAATTAAATACAAATAACTGATTATAAAAGCAAGAGCTTGATTACACAAACTCCTCTGTTCTACACCCATGTGTATTTATCCAGTCTTGTAAGCAGTTCCACTTCCACCAGTGGAAAAGCTGGCAGAACACAATCCTACTTGGTTCAATACAATTTCTTTCAATGGTATTCATTTATTTAAAAACCCTGGAAGTCAGTGTGCATGAATTATAACTGAGTTTTATTGTTTAAAATAAAATAAAAGTTGGTTCTTAAATGCTGCTGTTCTCTACCTGAAAAAGTCTTGAAGCAGCTTACAATTGGCTTCCCTTCCCTCTCCCCACAACAGAGGCCCTGTGACGTAGGTGAGGCTGAGAGAGCCCTGATTTTACTGCTGGTCAGAACAGCTTTATCACAGTGCTGTGGTGAGCCCAAGGCAACCCAGCTGGTTGCATGTGTTGGAGGAGCAGGGAATCAAACCTGGCTTCACCAGATTAGAAGTCCACACTCCTAACCACTACACCAAGCTGAAACTTTACATAGGATGCTAATCAAAGCAATAGATGTGACAATACCTTTTGCACTACTGAAAGTCCCAGGAAACTAGGAGCAATATAAGAACTACTGTGTTTCTGATTTTCCTTCAGGTTCCAATTACAGAATGAGGAATTATGGTCTCAAACCTCCTGCATGTATGTACATGATTGTATATGTAAACTTTTTAATTCGGAGGATTTCCCTGAAAATCAAGCAATACACACTTGCCTGTACTTCCTAGACAGCCTCCTCCCAAAGTCTTCTGCAATTCACAGAGAATGGAAGGGGGTAAGTTTTCACAGCAGAACTAGACTTCCAGAATGACTGAAAGCAGAAGAAATTTATCTTGCTCTTCATAGTAGCTCAGTTGAGGAAGAGAACAATTCTCCTTAAAATCTCTGTAAAGTACCGAGGGCATAAGGGACAAAACCCCTCATGCACCACTAGTTAGCTGGATAAGCTGAAAGCAAGATACACTTCACAGGAAAGTATCCCGACAGTTTGATCTCAATGCATTTTCAGAATTAATTAGTTCTTTACCAGGGTAACGTTTGCTGAGAAAAAGCTACATACAAGTTCCCAACCATTAACATTCAACAATAATCACGTAAAATGTTATTTAGAAGGTTTATGATACTAATCTGGATTTATCATAGATGGCTATAAGATGTAGACTTCTGTTAGAACGAATGTGAGAAGTCAGGGACATATACAGTCTAGCTTTATGCAACACAAATTCTGGGGCACTCTGGATACTTGATCTCAGATTATGAGCACTCTCACACTTGGGAGTGATAATCTACTTCAGAGTTTTTAAAATATGAACAAATACTTAATTCCCAAAAATGGCAGCCTACTGCCAAAATATACGAACTGAACGCACTGCAAAACTTTTAGTTTATATGATGAAAGACAGAAGTGTAGGTCTTGCCATGCCCCAAGCAATGGTAATTACTTTTCTGATACCTTAGAATAAGATCTTTAGCTCTTTCAGAAATTGGAACCTCTGGAGGGAATATTAAAGTCTCTTTCCAATTCATGACTTTCTTATATGTTTCTTGAGGAGTTTCTGAGCAAAAAGGAGGATAACCTAGAAAGGAATTGTAGAAATAGGGATTAATGAAAAATACTTGCACCTAGCCACTCACTCCTTTGTGCACTGGGTATAAAAATACAACTGTAAAGTAAGGCAAACTGAAGAAACTGAACAGCAGAGCTGAATGTGTGACAGAGTATAGAGATGAAAGGAGGGACAAGCATGAGAGAGATCATGGAAGTTCCATAAACCAAGTTTGTTAGAATTCAAACATATCAAGTCCCATACCAATTAGCATTTCATACATAATGACTCCAAGTGACCACCAGTCACACAGTTTATTGTATCCAGTCTGCATGAAAACTTCTGGAGCAATATAATCTGGAGTTCCCACAGTAGAGAAGGCCTGAAAAAAAAATCAACATCTGTTATGCTTGTTCAGAGGTATACAACCAGCACACACACAACTCTCAAATATCCAAGGATAATGGTTTAATAATTATCCATTAGCACCGTTTGTAAATGAATCATTGAATATGTATACATTAGGAAGATGAGATTAATTTGATAATTGGGCTGTAATGATGTAATAAATTACTCTTACACAATGCTTTTTTCTTATGTGCAGCTATTCACTGAATTATCTTGGGGTTCTTCGCATAAAACCCACTTTCATGAATAAAATGACAAATTAAGTACGCAGGTACTTTTATGAGATCAGTTGAGATGCAAAAGCCTAACAGGGAGTGGTGCTTAGCAACATTCAGCACTAATTTTTAAACCTATCTTCTACATATACACAAAGCCTAAAGTGCCATTGTTAACTAATATCCTCTTAAAATGCAATGTTCTTGAGACCTTGATCTTAAAAAAGTACTTTCAATTATTACTGAATATAGGACATCAAGTATTTAGTACAAGAGTATAACAGAAAATATGCCAAACAAATTGCTCCTGTAATACAAGGTATTGCCACTCTGAAACATAATGACCCAAGCGACTACCTGTTTACCTGAAGCATGGATGGAAAAAACATTTCTTGTACAATGCTGTATTGTAATGCAGAGTAGTACCTACCAACTGTCGCCGGTTTCTTTTCCAAGTCTCTGCTTTCCTTTTGGAATTCATATTCTGAAAAGCTGAAGATAAATTCAGAGTTAGATATTATGCTAACTATTGTTCAGTTTTTTACTTCAGGATCTTAAATCATTAAACTCTTTTCAGCTCTTTGAACTCGTGGGAAGACTAGAAGTGAAAAAAAGCTGTACAGGATGGTAGCAAAACAGCATAAATTAGCATATATTTCTAGTAATGGCAATATTAGATGCCAGTTATAGGGCTGGGGTCCATTTCAAAATATGGAATTTTAAATCATTTAGCATTATGTTTTTAATCCCACCCTTCCTTTAAGGAGTTCAGAGTTACATAAAATGGAAGAATGGAGAACAATGCATCTTCACAACAACCCTGTGAAATAAGTTAGGATGAGAGAGTGATTGGCTTGAAGTCTAATCATTACATCCCACTGGTTCACTTCTGATACTACTTCATATCCTCTAAAGACAATAAAAGGGATTTCAGACATGTCAAATAGCAAAAAAGTAGAAGACACAACATTATCCAGGATGTTCTCTTTTTAGTCACATTACTACAACTACATAAAGGCCAACTACCATCTCCACTTGGCTTCCCAACCTCTGAGCCTAAATCCTGATCTGAGGGACAAGACTTCAGGAAAGAAGAATTTCCATGTCTGAACTTCAAGCAGAAAGCCCAAAGTCAGTCAGCAAATGTTAACAACTGCAATATGACAAATGCTAATTTTCTCATTGGAAAATAGATAGATGCTGTTTTACTTTACCCTTGCCCAGGATCCACCAGAGAGATTTTCACATGGTTTGCTTAGCTACATACTCCCTCACACTCCACACTCCACACTCCACTCCATGCAGTGTCCTGGGCACCTGGAATGTTGTGCTCTAGGCTCATCCCAGCATTTATGCACCAAAGCTGTATCAAAAATGGCTTCTTTTGTCTGCCAATAATGCATTTTTACAAAGAGTTTCAAGAGGGACTACCTTTTAGTCTTCAGGAAACACAAATAAAGCATACAGAATAAGCACATGGACTAGCTAACTATTACAAACATTACAAATATTTCAAGTAGTTATCTGTACAGTATAATTAAGCTTATTTGAATAATTTTTCTTAGTCCAAGTCACCTCCCTGTCTATTAATTTGAATAAGTGTATCCTTAATGCTCAACATTAAAAACAGAAAGTTTTCAGATACTCTCTGCACTGTACACATAGCAAAAACAAAGTTTGAGCAAAGAGACCTTCGCATGAGAGAAGACTTGACAGAAAGACAACGCAAAAAGCAGATTCCATTTTTTTTGCTATGACTTTCTCACTGAAGTTGGGGATGCACAGCTAGAGTACTCTTTTAAATGTCAGTGGATGGCAGTAGAATAAAAGACAGGAAAAACAAATCCCTTGAATACTTCATTTATCTAGCAAGGCTCAATAATGAATAGGATAGGAGAGAACACAAATCTTTTCTTAAGAGGCTAATCAGTATTTTGAGCAGTTATGAGAAATAGT
Source organism: Paroedura picta (assembly GCF_049243985.1). Lineage (NCBI taxonomy): Eukaryota > Metazoa > Chordata > Lepidosauria > Squamata > Gekkonidae > Paroedura > Paroedura picta. Next base: position 94,714,354 of record NC_135372.1, on the reverse strand, counting down.
ATTTTTCCTAGTTTATGCCAACATAGAAAATCTCTAAAGGGTTTGTATTGGTGTATCATAACTTACTAAAGTCACTGGGAAGACTGTGGCTCAAATTTCTATAGAACTCTGTTCTATGAGCTTTCTTTAGTCCAGTGCAAAGACCAAAGTCTGATAACTTCACATGTCCCTACAGATGAAGAGGAAACACAAACCAGAAAAAGATCACAATAGGTATACTTTTCCAGCACTGAAAGAGTTTAACAATATAGATTATATATGTCATGACTATGGATTGTGCTATTTCCTTTAGGCCAGTGTGTGTGTGTGTAGGCAGGCAGAATGCTAAATATGAATAAAGAATTGTGCATTTCAAGGGTGATCACAGGAGATGCTGAATGGCCTCAGCAGCCATCAGTTGACACCACCTGATCTCTTACAATAACATATAGAAGCATAATCCTATTAAGTGGAGGAAGTCAATCAAACAGTACTTCATTGCAGCCAAATTTCCCTTATTCATTCTCAAAATGATTATGGCTAGTTCACACATGCAAAAATTTATTTTTTATCACATGAACTTATTAATAGGTGCATTGACTACATGGAGATTGTGTTGGTAGAGATAGCTGGCAGCTTTTGCCATAAGCATGACCGTACTTTTCACAAAGCTCCAATCACACGAATCAGTGAGGCTCTCTAGAGTGATATTTTGGAGGAAATGTCATGCTGGGATTGAAAATGGACTTCAGAAAAGATCCAGATTATATTATGTTTCCACAGGTTACTGTTTGTGGCTGTTCCCACAAACACATACTGATTTATGACTGCTTTAAAAATAAATTAACAACAGGCAGATAAATCTCTTGCTGAAACCAAATCAAAGCCTTTACAGTATTTTTTTATAATTCTATCAAAATAGTTTACAGTGTAACACAAGGCCACATTGCCCTAAATTGATAAACTTTGAACAAACCTAATCGTTTACTGAGTTGGCAGATTTGTATGTACTAATCCACTGCATCAAAACACCTCATGCAAGAGACATAGGCAACAATTTTGTCTCCCTTCTCCACTCCATTACACCCACCCAAGTGTTTTGTTTATTAGTACACACAAGTCCCTCAACCATGAAAGTCAGCTTTCCTGGCACTGGAAATAACTCCAAAGTAAAGGGAGGGTGGGGAAGGATCCCAGACCATCAAGTGCTTTCTCCTGGCACTTCACGTGATCCATGCCATGGTATACAAATACGATTATTGCCTTGCTATTCCAAGAACATGTTCAAGAGCAGCATCAGAATGCTTAAACTGGCAAACAAAACAAAATTCAATTGTGTCATGAATCTTGCCACTGAAGTCCTATTCTCCCCTTAAAGGGAGGTGAACAGTCAGACATTGTTCCTGCCGCACATTTTATCACAAAGCAGGATGCATGTATGAATTACATACATTTGTATGTACATACATACACCAGTTTGGTGTAGCGGTTAGGAGTGCGGACTTCTAATCTGGCAATCCGGGTTCGATTCTGCACTCCCCCACATGCAACCAGCTGGGTGACCTTGGGCTCGCCATGGCACTGATAAAACTGTTCTCACCGAGCAGTGATATCAGGGCTCTCCCAGCCCCACCCACCTTACAGGGTGTCTGTTGTGGGGAGAGGAAAGGGAAGGTGACTGTAAGCCGCTTTGAGACTCCTTTGGGTAGAGAAAAGTGGCCTATAAAAACCAACTCTTCTTCTTCTTCTTCTAAAACATATGAACTGGGCTTAATCCATGTGGGTTCACTTCATCAAGTTACTTTGTAAAGCTATTCCATGTTAGGCTCTTTGAGTTTACAAACTAAATAAAGTCACTGCTACCACATTTTGACAAGGAAATACTACCAAGCAAAGACCACACACTTACTTTACTGTCCAAAAGGAGATTATCTGGCTTGATATCACGATGAATAAAGCCCAGCTGATGAATTGAATCAATAGCTAACACAGTCTCTGCAATGTAAAACTGAGTCTCCTCTTCTGTTAGGGTATCTTTTTTCATCAATAATGTCATCATATCTCCTGTACATACAGATATCAGAAAGGCGTCAACTTTAGCTCAATGTCAATTCTACTAAATATTCATTTTGTAATCTCATCTGAACCAGAATAACTCTCATTTACCCTGTTACCACCATTTTAAGTAGATTTTTAATTTCAAAAAGTTAATTTCTTCCCCCTAGCACAGGTGGGAAAAAACAGACAAAATCTTGTACCTGTTGACATAGTTTACTGAATCTCAGAAAGCTCTTGGCATGTTTGTACAGTGAAGAGGGGAGAGAAACTTATTATTGTCACTCATCCCCAAGTACACACACACACACACACACACACACACACACACACACACCCTTATAATAATAGTGGGTGACTCTTATTTATTTTTGGATTTGTATACCGCTGCTAGCCAACAGGTCTTACAGCGGTTCACAATAAAACATTAAAATTACAATAAAAGCCCCATAATCCCCATTTTACAAAAATACAGACAACAATGGCATTCTAAAACTACTGACCCCAACTGGTTCAGACAGAGGCCACACCATCAATTCCGTGAGAGAGGGAGCTAGACTGATGGATCTTGGGGATCCAAGATGGAACCCGGGGCTCTACTCTGGCCTCAACCATACGCCTGTTGGAAAAGCTCCGTCTTGCAGGCTTTGCAGAAAGCTGGTAATTCCTGCAGGGCCCTGAGCTCTTCTGGGAGCCCATTCCACCAGGTTGGGGCCAGGATAGAAAAGGTCCTGGCCTGGGTCGAGGCTAGGCGAACCTCCCGGGGGCCCGGGACAACCAGTAAATTCATACCCACGGAGTGCAGAGCCCTGCAGGGGGCATAAGCAACCAAGCAGTCCCGCAGGTAGGCAGGACCCAGGCCGTATATGGCCTTAAAGGTTAATACCAATACCTTAAACTTGACCCAGAAACAGACAGGTAACCAATGTAGATGATGAAGTACCAGCTGAATATGGGCCCTCCAAGATGTCCTAGTGAGGACCCTAGCGGCCACATTTTGTACCAGCTGTAACTTTGGGATCAAAGTCAAGGGCAAGCCTGCATAGAGCAAGTTACAGTAGTCTAGTCCAGAAGTGACCATTGCATGGTTCACAGTGGCCAGGTGTTCTGAAGACAGGTGGGGCGCTAGTAGCCGGGCTTGGTGGAGATGGAAAAAAGATGTCCGGGATACTTTTGTGACCTGAGCGTCCATTGAAAGGGAGGCATCAAAGTCACTCCCAAACTCCTGGCCACTGGTGCAGATGTTAATTGCATGCCATTCAGGCATGAGAGATACACTTCCTGGTCCTGTCATCTTCCCAGCCACAGGACCTCTGTCTTGGAAGGGTTGAGTTTCAGGCGACTCTGTCTGAGCCATCCAGCCACTGCTTCCAAACACCTGGAGAATGTGTCTGGGGTGGGGGTGGGGAGTCCGGCCGGCCATCCATTAGGAGGTAGAGCTGGGTATCATCCACATATTGGTGACATCCCAGCCTATAGCCCCGGACCAGCTGGGCCAGAGGGCACATATAAATATTGAAAAGTGTGAGGGAGAGAATCGCCCCCTGTGGAACTCCACAGGTATCCGACAGCTCACCCCCTACTGTAACCCTCTGTGTCCGGTTCTGGAGAAAGGAGACCAGCCATTGCAGCGCAGTCCCTCTAATCCTGGTCCTGGTGAGGTGGTGAACCAATAACTCGTGGTTGACCACATCAAATGCGGGCAACAGATCTAACAACACGAGAATGGCGGAACTGCCTCGATCCAGCTGGCTCCGGATATCGTCCATCAAGGCAACCAGTGCAGTCTCCACCCCATGGCCAGGACGGAAGCCAAACTGGTATGGGTCAGGGCTGAAGTTTCCTCCAAGAATACTAGGAGCTGGTCTGCTGCAGCCCGCTCTACCTTCCCTAGAAACACAACATGTGAGACAGGGCAGTCCAGAGATGTTTTTTTTTCAGGAGAGGATGTACCACTGCTTCCTTGAGTCCCTCAGGGAACTCTCCAGATGTCAAGGAGAGGTTGATAATCTCCCTTCAAGGGGCCTCCTATCCGTTGGTTACCCGATTTAAGCAACCAGGATGGACAGAGATCTAAGGGGCAAGTGGTCGCTCTCACTGAACCTAGTAACTTGTCCACTTCGGTTAAAGAGAGCTGCCTGAATATGCCCTTAATGTCAGCTGTGCCATTAAAAATGTAAACTCAGCACATTTAACAACTAAACTAATCTTTTTCAAGATTCTGAAGAACAAATGGAATCACAAGACCAAAGAAAAAAGTCAGTGTGAAAATACTGTATCATTCAGGTGGGCTCCATTGCTAAAAGAAGGGCCTCAAATATTTCTACAGCTAGCCAAGTAAAACATTAGGAACTGGAAGTCTGATTATGACTTTGAAACATAGCTTGAGGAAAGTTGGTAAGATGTTTAAACCAAACAAATCAAGCTTCAGTTCCTTCCACTCTTTCAAAGACTCACAATACCAATATGGCAGGCACAACAATAAAGCCTTATTACCTGTGAACCTTGTTACGGAAAAAGTTTCATGTAATCTAAAAAACTGCTTCTCATTAGGTTGCTGGACACAGTTGATCAACTGATACCTTCCTTTTACAAGGCATTAGGCTTCTAATGGGTTTAAACTTCAAGTACAACGATATAGGCTAGATATCAGGAAAAAGTTTTTCACAGTCAGAGTAGTTCAGCAGTGGAATAGGCTGCCTAAGGAGGTGGTAAGCTCCCCCTCACTGGAAGTCTTCAAGCCAAGGTTGGATACACACTTTTCTTGGATGCTTTAGGATGCTTAGGGCTAATCCTGCGTTGAGCAGGGGGTTGGACTAGATGGCCTGTATGTATGGCCTTCCAACTCTATGATTCTATGATTCTATAATCTATAATATGCTAGCCCTGAAACAGCTCAGTAACAGTATCAGAGTCTATGTGGCCACAGAGTGGAGTGAAACTTTTACACGTATCATTCTGTAAAATGTAGTAGTAGAAGACAGTTACAGAACACAACAACAACCTTTTATCTGAAATATTTACCTCCAGGCAGGAACTCCATTATTAGATAGAGGTTTAGTTTATCCTGAAAGCTATAGAACATTTTTACAACCCATAAGCTGTCTGCCTCCACTAGAATGTCACGCTCCGCCCGAATATGGCCAACCTGGGAGATAGATATATGCATATAATTACAGACTTGCACTAAAAAATGAAACATTTTCAGTTGCATAACATTCACAAGCATTATTTTGGACAAGACCCTTAGTCAGCAACTCCTTAACTAAATTTCTGTGTTGAGCAAGAGTTGCAAGGCCAGCATCATTGATTCCATCCACCAATTTGCACTGAAAAGGGTCAAGTCCTGGTTTCCAAAGCATAAACAGCAAACTAGTAGAGCTCTCCAGTCATTATGTATGTGCAATCAGTAAATGAACCAACATCAACCATGCAAAAGATGCCATAGCACATTTACTTGGACATGACCTCCATGCAGCTAGCATAGATTTTCAAAGTGTTCTAATGGTAGGCCTGTACCTGTAAACTGCCACTGAAAGCACACTGCTGGCATACTGCATAGGCAAAGTTGTTCTAAGCCACATGGAACCTCTACATGAGTAAGCAACTCTGGGATACTTTTATGTCCCTTCTGTTTTTCATTCAACTCTGATTCAAAAGCAGGCTCTTGCATCATCCCACCTGGAGGACAGGCTTCAGAATAATACTTCCATTATACAACTCTAGTGCTCATTTCCACCTGCATGTGTGTAGATTCACAGTAGCCCCCAGCTAAGGTTGATCAGTGGAAGAATTCCAAACTTGATTTCCCCATACATCTCCACATTAAGCATGGATAACTTATGAACACACATTCAGCTTCTGATATTTACAGCTTTAATATTTATTAGCTAATTTTCTTAAAAGATGTCCAAAGTACACTACGAAAGACACAAAAATTAACTAGAATAAGCATACTTAAATAAAATTAGCAAATTGTCACTCAGCAGCATAAAATCGTGTTAAAAATAATAGTATATTACTATTCTATATTTCTATCTTTATGAAAATAAAAAATATATAATAAAAAATAACAGTATATTAAAAAAACTATAGTTCAGTACCACTAATACGCATCCATTAAAAAAAATTCAACAGTCAACAGAATTACCTCAAACCTTCATACAATTAGTATTATTATTCAATGCTGTTGTTAAAAGTAAAGCACATTTTAAGAAATGTCACACAAACATACACCTCTGGATTTCAAATTTCAATATGAGGAAACTACTTTGATGTATTTGGGAGAAAGGCTATATGTACACACCAGGTGGTGATGGGAACTGGTGTCAAGTCACAGCTAATGTCTGGTGAACATCTCTTTCAAAGCAGGAGATATCTCCAAGTGGTTTGCCATTGCCTGCCTCTGTATCATAGCCCTGGTATTCCTTGGAGATCTCCCATGCAAATACTAGCCACAGCCAGCCCTGCTTAGCTTCTGAGAACTGATGAGATTGGGCTAAACTGGGCTACCCAGGTCAGGGCTGTACATGTTGTCCATGAATTAATTTGATCTGTTCTAGATTACCAAGAGGGTTTTCCCAAAAAGAGTTTCTCCCACGTTTTCAGGAATTCCAATTTACTCGGTACATAATAAAATGGTAATTTAAAACATCCTATTAATCTAAATGGTGAAACAACCAAGAACAATATTAGTCAGACATTGAACCCAAGTGTGCTAGCACTGATACATATTATCAGTATTTACCTGTTCTTTTTCAAGCATGTCTGCTTTGCGTAAGATTTTCATTGCGTATACATGCCCTGTGTCTTTTTTCTGAACAAGCCGTACCTAGACATTGTACAAAAACAAATGAACCCATTAGAATCATTTTTAGGCATTTTTATTTCTAGGTTAAAGCTCAAACATAAATTAGCTGCAAGGCGCTCTGCAACACTGCAGAATGATACAGAACATTTGGCTTCTATAAATATAGCAAAGGTATTGTTAACGGCCATTGAACCATTAGAGTCATGCTGAACTAATTACTACTTTGTCTTCTTTTACCAACATACATAACAACGTTCATAATCAATTCTGGAAATATTACAGCGGCTCATTCATCTGAATGGCCTGGGCTGCATCCAAAGTATCTGGACAATGAGAAGAGAAAATAAGAGAAAAAAGAAATGCTATCCATGTACCATGACAATAGAATGGGGCTACTTGTAGACACAAAGCAAATAAAAACTAAAGGTTTCTGAGAATACACTGTTATCAGCTTCTGATTTTCCAATGAGCTAGGGAGTTTTTACCAATTGCAAATGTGAAGAAATCACATACTATAAACTGCAGGTCCTAAAAATATACTTTGAACGGGACACGAAACACATCCTTTTGCTATAGCTGGACTAGTAGTATGGGGGAGACAGAAGCTAGTTATTTATGCTGTTTTGTTTTCAAGGCAATTGTGTTTGTCCCTTGGTCTCTTACCTCTCCAAATGCCCCTCTGCCTATTACTTTCAAAGACTCAAAATCTTCCAACCCAAGTCTTGTCCTTTTTAGTCGTAGAAATTCTGTTTCTTTTCGGGCATGTGCTGACCTCCTGATTCTTTTCTATTGTTATAAAAAGAAGTCAAATGAAAATTTGCAACAAAGCCAACTTGGAGAGCCTAGCATTCAATATCTGAAGTTTATGAGCAGTACATTTCTAGAAAGTATATTTAGTGAGAAAAGTATATTTAATACCTCTTCATCTTTTAAGCCTTCTTCTTCCATCACTTTTTCTAATTTCTTTTGTCTGAAAAATTAAGAAATTGTGAGTGCGGTATTTGGGGAACTACATTCTCGTATTCTAAAACTCTGTCAATGTACATGATCCAAATAATATCAGTGTTAATTAGAATCACTTCTGTTGTATGTGCCCTCTAGGATAGCACAGATATCAAATAGGCTGCCATAGTCTATACTCAATACCAGCCGTGATTTCCAAATAATTTTCAAGGACAGCTCTACAAATGGCATGCTACAATTGTCAATTATCAAGGTAACTACAGGATAGCCAAATCAGTAGTCTCCAAATAAAGGGAGAACCTTTAGGCTAAATTCAGCTGCAGAAAAACCTGCATTCTTAGCCATCACTATTACCTGCTTCTCCAATAACACAATGGGGTCTAATCAGACATACGAGCTTTTAACTATGTTGAATGGAACTTTACCTAGAATAGATAGCAAAACCCTCCTTTGTCTAATAAAAAGCATAAGCAATCGAAAAATGCTGTTTGGTAAACATCAAGTCGGATTTCAGCTAACATCTAAATACCTTATTACTTGGGTCAAGATGGTATAGTTATGGAGAAGGTGTATGTTATACAATAGGTAAAATTACAGCAGAGATATTGTTACAACAGGAATGGAAAAGACTAGTCTACTGCATTAATTCCATATTTATACCACTACTTAAAGTTACCACAATTACAGATGAAAAGTAACACAATTAGCATTGTGCAGGAGGTTGGACTAGATGATCCTGGAGGTCCCTTTCAACTCTATCATTCTAACACAATTAACAGATTCTTTCTTATTGAAAGCGTTTCTTAACCAAACATGAAGGAATTCTAGATTTCTAGCGAAGCCTTTTGCAAAAGTTAATACATTTGGTACTATTAGGGCTACACTACTAGGAAGCCCCTGTCCATTTTTGGCACAAAGCCTTGTTTTAAGTTACAACGTATACCTGTACCACACTGTAGTATAGACAAGAGTTACACAGCCAGGCTGGTACACTGCAGCAGCAGCTCAACAATTACTTCCTCCCAGATAAACAGCTTTTATTACCTTATAGACAAGCAAACATACATTACAAAAGCCTCAAATTACATTGGTCACCTAGGAATACAGGAGAGCTTGACCACAAAAACCCCTTCTGAAAAATATATTCTGAAATAACTTTCTTAGAATGGTTGCAATAGTTGAAGTAATCCATCAGAAGAAAAACAAACATATTTATGAAGGAGAGGAATAGTCAGGAGAGGAATAGGTCTGATGTACTAAGAACCCATTATCTTTTATTCCTCTAAGGCAGTGAGTTGCTATCTTAATAACTACACAAAAAAAGCTTCCCATATTAACTGACCTGCTGAGGAATCCCTATATTTGCAAAGGATTCAGAGGTATATTCCAAAAAATAATCAGTACTCAGGTCAGATCTGCTGAACCTCAGAAATGCCAATGGGCTGTAATGGACCCCCAAGCTGCAGACTGCAGGGGACAATTAGTAAAGGTGTACAAACACTCTTTCAGGAAGATTGCTCTTTATTACTGATCTTACTTTAAAACTTGAAAAGCTTTGCTGGGATACAATGTGAAAGTCACTCCACAGGGCATCCAATAGTCAAAGAGGGACTATACAACAGCACTCTGCCACATTTCTGTTTGCTGGGGAGAAATATAACAGGAAACACTTTCCTTAACTCTCAACTTCAGTAGTATACTTCTCCTACCTAGAAAATGCATTTTGCACTTACTAAATTGTTTTCTGCTTTTCCAATCCCATGCTCTGCTTTGCTTTGATACATCCCATACTTCTTTGCATTATTTCTAATTTCTTGTAATCCTAGCAATATTGCACTGGTATTAATGTCTCCAGCTATTCAGCTGCATCGATTTAGATTGTATATTTCACCTGGAATCTCAGTGAAAAAGGTGAGCTACGAATAATAATAAACAGCTCCTATCTTTTAAAATCACCAGGATAGTTCCACACACTGTTCACACAGCTGCTATTGCAGCAGAATACGTATACTGTTTCACTCAACCCTTTCCGTTTCAGAAGGGTAACATCGTACTCTTTCCAGCCAGAGGAATGCCAAGGTGGTATTAACAAATGATCAGAGACGGAAGCTGTGGGTGAACAGATGGCTGCTGTTGGCGGAAGAAAGAACTCAAAAGCTATTTCCTCGACTAAATGTTGGGTGGGGTTGACTACTTTTACAGAATTATAAACCCAGCCATACAAAGGCTGAGGACTTAATGAGATTTCTTCTTCCAGGAGAGAATTCATAAAGTTCACAAACTGGTTTTCTAAGTGTCATGGAGTACTCATTTAAGGACTTTCACACTGAGACTCAAGGTGGATTACATAGTGTAAACCAATTCAGTCTATACAATGAGACATTTAATAAGCAATGGAATAGGATCAGGACCACAGAGATCTGAAACAAAGCATTAAGCATATGTTAAACCATGCAGAAAATGGCATTACGCAAGTATAAGACAATTCAGTGAGAGCAAAACAATACATACAGCAACAGATAACATCTGTGCCACATAATATATTTCTGGTAAGGCCTTGGAGGAGGAGCGTGTCTCATGATTTAAGTGCCACTCAGTGCTTAACAACCACTCAGGGTATCTGAGTGCCTCCTCTTCCAACCAGCTTGCCTGTCTGTTCAGCAGCTAGCCAATCACCTTATGTCCCCCACCCCTGACTACCCCCTCTTCTTTCCACTTTCCTCTGAGGCTGCAGATCCCTGCTGCATGAGAGTTGTCCCTGCCGGTGAATTCCCTTTCTGGAGGTCTCCAGCCTTTCCAGGTCCTGGGGGGAGGGAGAGGCCATCCACAGATTTCTTTCACCCAACCCCCAAATTTAATGCCTGTTGTATTCCTGAATGCAACGGGCTTAAGCCACTAGTATACTATAAACTGGAGTATAGTTCACAACCCCACTCCCTTCATTACAGCATCTTCTCAAACCATTCTGTTATACTACAGCCCTAATACCGTTAGAAAAATGCCTTCCTGGACAATTCTGTTTTATGTAATTTTGGAATGCCAGAAATGTGGGAGCCTTCCTGACCTCTGCAGGCAAGCTATTCCATAAAGCTGGGACCACAATAAGCAATGCCCAAGTACAGACATCTGTTGATCTTTCCATTTGCAAGATGGCATCTGCAGAAGGACCTGCTAGGATTAGTGAGTTGATACAAGTTAATGTCAAGAAGTCAGAATAGAACCTCCACCCAGTTCAGAGTCTAGAGTTCAGTTATTCAATGGTGGTTTGGAGCAGAAAGCAGGATTCTTAAGAGGAAGCGAGAGAGTGAGAATGAGATAAGGACATGGTTGAAAGATGATACCATATGGGAAGCCAAGGTTAAAATTGAGCCCTATGTCTGGAAAAGGTGGTTGGCAGATGACCTGTGGACTAAGTTTCCAGATTCTAAACTTACTTGCTTCATGAAATAAGCTCTTGCCACATACAGATACAGAAATGTTATTTTTTCATTGGATAAGACCCAAGCTACTTGTAAATTCCATACACTTCTCCTATAGAGATGGCCTCATTACAATTCATAGTCTGAGTGCATATTAATTTCTACATAACCATATAAAAAGTTCTACCATATTTCCTGAATTGCCTGAAGATCTTCCAAAAATATTCTGCCCTTTAGACTTCTCAGACTGTTACAGAAGCCTTGTCTTTTTGACAAGATTTTAATATTCAACAGATGAATACATTTGAGACCCCTTTATTTCTATAGTGAAGTTTGCACGGAAAGTAATTATGGCATGATATTTAAAAGATACTGTGATCATAAGTGACTCCACAGAATAAAGAACCGTTCCGTTTTTTTCTTACTGATATGGAGTAGCTATGGCAACTCTCAACCTTACTTGCTAATGACATAAACAGCAATAAGGTTGCCTGAAGTGAAGAACATGCAGTACATGGGAGATATGAAAAATCTCAATACTTATACAAATGCACTGGGTTAAAGGAAGCCCCCATTATTTATCTGTATTTGCATAACATATGGCAATGAAATAGAAAGGAAACAGAAGTTAAGCACAAATGCAACAAAAAGAATTCTTCTCATGAAACCTTGCAAGTATGTTTGCTACAGGTCAGTAGTTGGCATTCCACAGAAGCACTCACATTTGTAAGTGGCAGGAATTTTTGATGTGGAACACATCTACTAGTGTGTTCGCTCAAACAGAAAGAACTGACATGACTTCCGTTGTCCCGCTCTAGGAAGCCCACTAGTAGGCAGCCGCCACCACCAGGAGAACCCCACTTCCCATGCCAGTCCCGCCTTCTATTGAGCGGGGCAGGCCTGGGAAGCATCGAGACTCATGGCCACCCCAGCAGAGCTCCAAAGCCCAGGCATCGAAGCTCTGCTGGCGGCAGTGCCCTGCTTCCCAGACCTGTCCTGTCCTTGTGGAGCAGGGAAGGCTGGGAAAATGGAGAGATGTGCTGCTGGCCAGAAGCAAGCAGGAGAACGCTTTTCTAGCCTCTCAAAGATGGACACTTTTAGGGAATGGTTGCCAGCCCTGGAAATTCCTGTAGCCTGGGAAGGACAGGAGTCTGAAAAAGGGAAAGAGCCCAGTAGGAATATGTTCCCATCCAGCCCACTTTCTGAAGCGTTCACTTTCTTCAGGAATCTAAGCATGGTTGGCCCTAGTCAACAGTGGGAGGGGAAACCACCAAGGAATTCCAGGATCACTACTACTCAGAGAGAGGCAATGGCAAGCCACCTTGGAATGTGTCTCATGAGGGAAATGCAGCTGCAGCAACCCCCCTACTGCCCCCAAATTCCATACAACCCACTTAGGGAACCCCTAATGCAGACAATGATGGCCTGGTAGACATTATATACATGGACTTAGAATCATAGAGTTGGAAGGGGCCATACAGGCCATCTAGGCCAACACCCTGCTCAACGCAGGATCAGCCCAAAGCATCCTAAAGCATCCAAGTAAAGTATGTATCCAACCTTCAACCTTTGCTTGAAGACTGCCAGTGAGGGGGAGCTCACCACCTCCTCAGGCAGCCTATTCCACTGCTGAACTACTCTGTGAAAAAAAAAATCCTGATATCTAGCCTATATCGTTGTACTTGTAGTTTAAACCCATTACTGCATGTCCTTTCCTCTGCAGCCAACGGGAACAGCATCCTGCCCTCCTCCAAGTGACAACCTTTCAAATACTTAAAGAGGGCTATCATGTCCCCTCTCAACCTCCTTTTCTCCAGACTTTCTAAAGATTTTTCACAAGGTACCTCACCAAAGACTCTTGAGTAAACTTGACAGTCATGGGACAACAGATTCTCCCATGGATTAAAAACTGGTTAAATGACAGGTTTATAAAATTATGCATGGCATGGAGATAATTAAGGAAGAATTTTTTCTCCTTCTCCAGAATAAACTGCTTTAAAGGGATTCGATTGAACTGAATTAAAAGAAAACCACAGCTGCAATTTTACTCCAGAATACAGAAAAGCAGGGCCTTTCCTATTATGGAATATTCTTCCTTGACCTTTCTTCAGAAACAAAGTATAATTATAACATGAAACATTTAGAAATTGAGATTGTTTTAAGGGTTTTTATTACTAAAAGAGCCTCTTGTGGCGCAGTGTTAAGGCATCAGAAATATTGTCTGAAAGCTCTGCCCATGGGGCTGGGAGTTCAATCCCAGCAGCCGGCTCAAGGTTGACTCAGCCTTCCATCTTTCCGAGGTCGGTAAAATGAGTACCCAAGCTTGCTGGGGGTTAAAAGGTAATGACTGGGGAAGGTACTGGCAAACCACCCCGTATTGAGTCTGCCAAGAAAACGCTAGAGGGCATCACCCCAAGGGTCAGACATGACTCGGTGCTTGCACAGGGGATACCTTTACCTTTACCTTTAATTACTTGTATGCCTGATAGTTTTAACCAGTTGTATTTTCTATTATGTCCACCAGTATGTGAACATATGCTAAAAGGCAACTTTATCAAAATTGTTAACAAATAATTTTGAAAAAGGATATAATCTTGGAATTTATTTATTTATTGGGATGAAAAATCTTAGCAATTCAGTCCCAGGAACTACTCATTACTCATATTTGAACTTCTCCAAGCCATTTCTGGAATATGTAGAAAGAAAACAAACTTATGCAAGTCATTCTTTGCAAGATCATCTTCCGGCTGTTCTTGCTAATGCCAGGGTCACACTTTTAAGTAAGTTCTCTATTGTATGTTGTTATTGTCCCCCCTGCCCCATCAATGAGGAAAACAGCCAGACCTGTCTACAAATTGTTGAGACAAGTCTCCAATAGTAACAGGGAACTGGCCCTTCAGGAAAGCCACAAGTATCCTGCCAACCTCAACTATCCCCATTGACACACAAGTCAGATATGATGTCCTGACAAACCCAGCTCTGAAGGAGTCTGGTGCATGTGCGTACATCCAAAATCTCATTAGAAAAAACCCTGAAAATATAGCCTTTCCTTTGACAAAGGATCTCATATTTCCAGAAGACTCCAGTGTACAACAATTTTTAATTCTAATTCAAAGCTGCATGTTTTGAACACATGAATCAGACCCTTGATCTATCAAATTCACTACAGTAGACCAGCAGCAGCATTCCAGAGTCTCGGGTCTTCAACATCACCTAATGCTATATCCTTTAACTGGGATCTTCTGCATACAAAGGAAGTGCTCTAACAGTGAGCCACAGTCCCTCCCCTTTTCAAAATCTGCCTGCAAAACTATATGCTTAAACTAGCCACAGAACTAGATATAATGCAAAAAGCATTCAACAATCCAAAGCAAGAGAGTGCTATATTATTGGATGCTCAAGAATCCACATTACATATTCACAGACATACCATGGAGAGTAGACCATGTCATCTAACAAAGACCGGGGGGGGGGGGGGAGTCATCACAACTTTCAGTACGGGCTTGCCCCCCCCCCCGACTATTTTAAGAGATCTGTTGAGCTGGGGAAAGGGAGTTTTGTCATCACCAAGGGTGTGTTTTAATGGGGTTTTATTATTGTTTTATGGAGTTTTACTACAGGGAATTGCTGTTACCTGCCAGAAGCCACAGTGTGGAAATGGTAGGATACAAACGGAATTATAAAGAAATTATTATAAATAAATCTTTTGCAGCAAATCGTTAAGACAGAAAAGTGTTTTCCTAGTGGCCTCCCCAAAATTAGAATGATTGTCTGCGGTCCCAATCCCTCCACCATCATACCTCCCCCCCCGCCCCCCAAAAACATATTTTAACTGAAGCTGAATATCGGCAGTGAACAATGTGGGAGCCTCTGACAAGCACACAGTTCTAAAACTCAATACATCATCTACAATTTAATATATTTCCTATGGATCATGAACTGATATCCACCCTTTAGAAATGGATTCCACAACAGTTCATACTATTTCTGATATAGACATATAGTTCCTAACAATGGTTAGCCAAATTTGATGCATGCTCACAAATTCTGCTTATAACACATAGCAAACAGTAACCAAGATTAATGCTAAGCAGGTATAATGCATCAGGCTTAGAAGAAAGGGTATATTTGAAAAAGTGAGTATGCAGCGCACAGAGAATATGGCTTAAAACTCCATTAATACAGTACAAATCTATTTTGCAATATATATTGTGTTTATATTACTAGACACATAAAAAATAAAGGGAAATTTTGTGCAAGAGAGAATGGTTTGCCAGAAAGGTTCTGGCAAAATGCTTTTTTTGTTTTCCTTAAACAAGTAAGGAACAAAAGCTTTTACTAAAATGCACAGGAATGGAAAAACAGCTTAGAAGTACTACAGCACAATAGACAATTTTTTTAAATTACTGTGAAGTTTTTTTCCCTGCAGGAAAAGAAAAGATAAATATGAAATATATTATGTGACATTCAAAGCTTCTATTATATTTATTCTCAAACTTAAGAATAGCACAACTATTACACTGATGCAGTGGTGTATCTCCCACAACACCCCAACTCAAGTCTTACCTCATTTCTCGTTCTTCATGTTGTGCAATGAGATTGCTGTAGAAATTTTCTAGGGTCACTTTTGTCATTGTAACTCGTTCTTTGGTGTGATTGCTCATGGATGAGCAAGGTGCTGGACCAGTCATTGCCATGCTCACTGGGGGGGGGGGGGGGGGAGAAGAGAGATGAAAGAAAATAATATTTTAAGCCAGGTCATGATGTAAATCTTGACACATGACTTCTAATCCACATTATTAAGGTAAATGCTGCCTGACAAGTTTTGAAAATGTAAAACAGTAATATGATCACCATATTTCATTTATTCAGACTTCAAGCTACAAACGCAGGAGAGAAAGCATGGCACAAGTTACAAAAGAGTAGTAAAAGGCAGAGTTCCTGTTTTTGTATTTCAGTTACAAACAATGAGGCCATGTTACATCCCTAAATGACATATTCATATTTCACAATGTATTTTAAAGCTCTCAAAACTCTAATTCCTGACTATTTAAATACTGCAGGCACAATGTCTGAGGATTTTCTTTGCAAAATTATTTAGATATATTTAAGTTCCATTTCTTTTTAATTAAATGTATTTCCAATTAACAGTCAGTAACGGAGAACAGGCATATAATGTGTACCTGCTTCCCACATTATAAGATACAGCATTTCATTAAACTTCACATGGCCAAAACCTAGCTAAAAGAGTTCCTCAAAAAGCCTTTTATTTATGCCATTTTAAAGCATCACACTTCCACAATGTTTTGAATGCTTTTTAAAAACAAAACAAGAGTTACACCATGGCATTATTTTCGTTTGCAAAATTGAGCAATTTTCAGCAGCTTTCCAACAACAGCCGTATCACTGCATGAATTTTTCTCAGACAACGGCAGAACTGACCACGGCCAAAATGGACTATTACTCCAGCTAAACAGGAATTCAGTCGCATTTATTACAGCTTTACTTAAACACGCAAAAACAGTCCGCTCTAGTTTTTAAAGCTCTACTGGGCTCCAACGACACATCTCCAAACTACAAATGGGCGAGATCAAGTTGCATGCCCCGCTTTCCTCCATGGGAAATAATGAGAAGCCACATCGAGCAAGCAGGTGACGGCGTTAGAAAACAAAGCGGGCCGCGGCCAGGCGACTCACACGAGCGAGAGCGAAGGCATGAAGAGGCGCACGAACCCAGAGCCCTCCGAAGGGGCGCCCAGGGGCGGGAGCAGCAGGGCAGCTCGCCCAGGCGCAGGAGAGGCGATGGAGAAGCCTAGGGTGCCATGGAAACAGACGGGGCGGGGGGCTCCACTTAAGGTCAGAGCACGCGGGGGGTGACAGGGGGTGTAACTGAGGGGCCAGCTCAAGTCCCCATTCACTTACCGGACCCCCCTCGCTCCGCCGAGGGGCACCCGCCAGACGCTCCGCCGCCTAATTCCTTCTAAGGATCGCGAACACGGCAGATAAAATAGTTCCCGGAGGCCTAACCCCGCCCCTTCTCATCCCCTCACCCGAGGAAAGGCTTGGAGACTCCGACTGGACAAGCGCCGACTGGAAACGGTGCCACAGCACGCATGCGCCTTAAGCCTTTTTTTCTGCCGAGGCTCCACCCTTGGAAGGGGCGATGCTCCGGCGGGAAATGGCCCGCGCCTCACTTGATGCCCAGTCGCTGTCCGTGGACCGAAGGGATGCGGCTGTTTGACTTTACCACTCGCAGTGCGCATGCGCCACTCGCTTTCTCCAGCGAGTAAAAAAGTGTGCTGCTCGATTCTTCCGCTTGTGGGGAAGTTCGCGAAAAGTGCTTCCGTGGAGTCGGATCCTCGACATGTTTACACGGAAGTAAATTATACGAAGTGCGACGGGGCTTTGCGCTCAAGGCTCGCAGGAGCATTGGCAAGTTTACTCGTAGTTGATTTCCGTCCGACTTGTTCTGTTCCTTAGTAAAAGGGCAATCCTAAATACGCTTGATTTGTTTAGCGTGGCAAGCCTATAGTGTGAAATTATACAGACAAAGTGTGCCTCGGATTCCAACCATAAATGTACTGAGATGAGATGGAACGAACCTGTTTCTGAAAAGCAGAGGGGGGAAAACAGCTAAGTGTCCTGATAAGGCTAAGGTTGCCAGCTCTGCGTTGAAAAAATTCCTGGAGATTTACAGTGCGATCCTAAGGGGGTGTGGGCGAAAACGCTCAGAGAGCTGACCTTTGTGTTGGCCTATGTCCAAGATACACCTGCATAAGGGACAGTTATAATAGTGCAGGCCCCCAGCACTGCTCCGTCACTCTTGGATGCCCGCCGTGGGCCACAGCAGCCACCCATTAGCACAACTGAGTCATAGGCATCTGCACCAGCATGCTTGCGGATAGTTTTGCTGGTGCAGCCAGAGTTAGTTGGCTCCCTAAGCCTGGGAGCATCCCCTGCCGCAGGAAGAAGTTTATGCCAACAAAAAATATGGCATGGCCTATAAGTACCCAGTGAAGTGAAAATTCAGGTTGTCTCCCTTGGCACTGCACCTAAACAAATTAGGCTTGGAGGAGTTGATGCTGACTATGAGCTCAGCCAATCACCTCCCTCCCTGAAATGGCCAAGCCCCCTGTCCAGCACCAAATTGCAGCCCACACACCTTGCTAAAACTTCAGCAAGGAGATCTTAGAACTTATTAGGTAGGGTGTTTGGTCTGGGACTCCATTTCTGAGCTCCCTGCCATGTGGACTTACTGTAAGCAGCAATGGCACACTGGTGGTGGTAAAAGCACTTAGTATTAGCGCCTAAGGAGGAGAGCTATGGATTTTGGACAACCCAAAGGGACAACCATGTACTGAAAGTTAAACAAGGGCAAGGATCACAAACCTCACTTGATGCTGGGTGCCATAACAGTGTCATCTGCCCTAAAACCCAGCATTGAGTTCATGCAAGGGCAACACAAGCCACGGCCATGCAGTACCATGCTGCCTGACATCCCATGGGAGATTTGGGGGGGGGGGATTTCTCTATCACTTGCCAGTTGTCCACCCTTGGCCTAGGACAGGGTGTGTCTGGTGTGGGGGATGGGGGTCTGGCAGCTGCTCCACTGTTTGTGGTGAATCAGCTTGCCATACTTTATTTCTTCACAGAATTAGAGCCTCAAGTGGTAGCTGCAGGTGCTGCCGTGGCAGGATTGCCAGCAATCCATGAGCACTTCAACACAGGACAGGTGAGTATAATTTAGAGGGTACCATCATGGCCTCAAGTGGTGTATGTATGTGGCAATGCATTTCCCATAGTGAAGATTGAACAGGGAGACTTGTGGTTGTAGCAAGTTCTGCCTCCCCACACACAGTTCTCTGTCTGCTGTTCCAGCCATTGTGTTGAAGTGGAGCATAGCACCTGGCCATTGTTTCCAAGCTTCATGTGCAATGTCATCCCACTTAGATGCATGCCAGTTCAGTCCCCCATGACCTCAGGGAGAAAGTGAATGGAGTCTTCACACCTTCCCAGGGTTTGCAGTTCAATAAAGTCATTTTGTATCACAATTGTATTTAATCAACAAGAGGCTTGGTACAGCCCTCTAGAGTCTAGACCTGAAATACTAATCCTGACAGAAACTCTGGCCCCAGTAATTAATGTTTATGAGTTAGGTAAATAATCTCCTGGTCAAACTTTGATTCTCAGGACGGCTGCTTCACACATTACAAATTTAGTGGGGCTCCTATGGTTGTGGACCATCATACCTGAGGGACCGCCTCTTTCTGTAACCCCCCCTCCTCTCCAAGGGCATTAAGATCTAACCAGCAAAATTACTTAGGGCCCTTGGCTCCAACCAGAACCAGGGCCTTTTTGGCCTTGGCCATTGCCTGGTGGAACACTCTGTCAAAGGAAATCGGACCCATGCAGCACCTTGAATAGTTTTTCAGAGCTTGTAAAACAGAGTGGTTCCACCAGGCCTATGGCTGAAGCTTATAACAACGCAGAGCTGAGCTGGCTTATAACAACGCAGAGCTGAGCTGGCTTCCCTGTCTCAGTTCCAACTGTACATCTGGGGTGGGTAAGATTCCTCTGCCCCCTCTTTTTCCCTGACACTGAAATCTATCTAGAATAGGCAATTAAAGATGGAATTGTTTAAAATGTTTTAGATTTTAAATTATTTATTGTATGTATTTATAATTCTGTAGGTTTTTATTATGATGTACCCAGCCCAGGTGAGTCTACAAGGTGAGTAGCAAATACAATTTTATTCATAATCATAAGCATAGCATATGTCAGTTAATTGGAGTCATACAGTTCATCAGCCAGATAACTATAGGACTAAATCAATACCAAGATACTTCTTTGATTTTAATGTGATGTGATGAAAAATGTGTATCTTTGCATTTTTTGAAAGTTAATTGGCTTGATTAAAAGAGTAGTTTCATTTGCTGTTTATTTCTTACTGCGAGACCACACTGTTGCTAATATTTACAACTGAACATAACATTTAGATGAAAGGCCAAGTTGTAAATTCACCTGTATGCTGGTATTTTAGCTGAGGTAACAGTGATAGCAAACACTTATATGGTTGTGGAACTAAATATGCCATCTCTTATAGTCCAGCCAAGATGTCCTGTGTTGTTTTATTTTCCAGTATATTCTTGAAAAGTAACTTTGGCTCCACTTTCTTTTTTTTAAGTGTAGTTATTAGCAAAATAGACTCTTGCTTTATTTTTATTTAGATAGATTTTTACAGTAAACCAAGTACAACATTTATATATACTCCATGCAAATATATATATAGGTTTATTCCATTACCCCAGGAGTGTTTAAAGTATATCACTGTGAGTTCATTAATCAGCATTCAGTAATTATCAAAAGATTTAGTTTGGCAACCGAGCCTACATATATAACTGAAACATCAATATGCAATACTGGCTTTTTACTTTGAAAGCTTTTGTGTCTAAACTCTTCTAGGTGTTGATTTACTCAGACATGGTACTCGGACATATTAAATATGAGTATCAGATTTAAGTAAGTTTGTACCTTTTATTATGCCTTTGGAATGTACTAGGTAGAGTTTGTCAAAATAAAATATTAATATGATTCAAAGTTTCTTTTAGATTGAAAATTGATGTAAGATGTAGAGTTGGAAAGTGAGGCATTGCTTGGAGTGTTAGATCCAAGCTCCATTTTCAGAGATCCTCCAAGTGGATATATTTACATTTTATAATGCTGGGGATAGGGGGAACAAAAAAATGTCACGTGTCAATATCGAAATGCTGATTTTGCGGTGGATTAAATGCCGAGTCTGTGAATTTAGGCAGATTGTGAGTATGCAGAAGGAATTGTCGGTGCTTGGCTCTTGTAACCCTTTCTTGCATACCCAGGGAAATGCTGATCACCACTTTTGGGGATCAGAAAGCGAATTTCTTCCAGACAAGACTGGCCAGCGATTCTCTATTTGTTTGGGGGGAGAGCATTACCCAGGCATGGAATTGGGATCACTGTGGTGAGCAGATAGTTGTAAATTTTCTGCATTCTGCAGAGGGTGGGACTAGATGACCCTCCCTTCCAACTCTTATAATTCTATGAATACAGTTTAGAGCATACAATAATAACTGCAGGCTTTCACCTACAGCTGTTATGTAAGTAACCCAAATAATCTGCTCAGTGCCCAATGTGAAATATACTGCATTATACATACAAGTTTTATGATCCATGTCATGGGAAGGGCAAAATGATAACTGATCACCATCTCTGGAAGCAAGATCATAATTACATTGTTCCTCTGTTACACTATTATAGGTTTACTTCTTTATGCCAAATTATTCCTATGTTCCCCCAAAGCACAGCAAGTAAGACAAATGTATACTTCATGGGACTAGCCCCATCAGAGGCAGGCTCCTATAATCTTTGCAGTTTTATCCCTGTGCAAAGTGGCAATACAACCTACACCCTCTACCTGAATGAATTTTCTTACATTGTTTAAATATGTGCTCAGCTTGGTTGCACTTACTTTCTTTATTCTGCATCTTTGGGATTTGGTCACTAAACTATGGCATCAATTTGGAATACTCGACTTCCCTGGAAAACCGTGTTGGACTAGAATGTCTAGTCTGATCTGATCTCTATTCAGAACTTAAGTACTGTGGTATTGAATGGGACTTATTCTGGGGTAAGTATGTAAGGAATTGCAATTCTACTCTGAAACGTATTGTCTGCACTAAGGTACAACATGAACAAACACAAGAAGCATAATGTACTTTTGGAGAACTGGACTTACCTTATACTGTAACTGTTCTCATTAAGATAGTTATGTGCTTTAATGGTACGCAACCAAACTGCTAAAAGTATATAAGAGAAAAAAAGTATAGTGGTTCCCATGTAATTCTGCAGTACCCAATGGGAAAGCAGAAAGAAAAGGGCCCTTCTTTCCATCCTCCCTAACAGAGTCTTTAAGTATAGTCTAAAAGTTAGAACAAATACAAATCTAGCAATGATGTTATTTAACAAATGTGAGATGGAGGTGGAATGAACTAGTTATAGTTTTCGAGATGGCTGTTAAAAAACACTAAAGAGTAGTAAACAGTACAAGTACAAACACTTTTTTTGTTGCTTTTCACCTTTACTTGTGCACTCCCTTGAGCCGGCATTGTATGTCTCAAGAAACGGATGGACAGTAGTCGAATCAGTGTTGAGATCTATTGGTCTGCAACTTGAATTAAGTCAGAAAGGTCTTGCAGGTCCTGACTGCCTTTTACATTCTTTAGATACTGCAGCATGTTTGTCTTCTTCAGTACAGCAAAAGGCGAGTCCTTCTCCAGCAAACCTAGCAACAGTTGCTTCCTCACATCTGGGGCTTCTTCCCTGCCTGTACTGTCGTAGAGGTCAGAGAGGTCTTGGCTGTTTGGTGAGGTCCACATGATGTGTGCCTGTGAGATATCTCTGCCACTGGCAGTATGCACTCCACTTACAGCATTATGGAGCCACATTAGGCGCTTTAAACCTTGAAGGACCCTCCCTCTATCATGCAGGAGCTGATGTTCTGTCAGCGCTCTTTTACTGAAATGTAAAAAGCCAATATTGTTGAGAAGTACATTCACACCTGAGCTAGAAAATAACTAGTTTTATACTGAATTAAATAATAAGAATAGATAAGCAAAGATAAATCCACAGAACCATCTGTTGAATCCCAATCTATACCACTTTGATAGTTTGATGTTTCACATTTATAAAGAATTTAGGGGTTTTTTTAAGGGTGTGAATCTGTGCATGCTTATTTGAGTACAATAGGAATTGCATTCAAGTGAATATGTACATACCACACTAACAGTTTACAGTTTTCTCTTATTTCTTGAAGGTTCACCCCCTTCCAATGAACAAACCAGTGAACGTCAGATGTGCCAAAATAAGAATTTTAAGGGCCAAACCTAAAACATATAATTGAGCTACAAAAGCAGCTTGTGGTGGTACGGGTGATAAGAAATAGGGCCACAGTATTGGAGAAGTGGGGGTTAATTTGCCCCCTGGTATGGCTTGGAAATGATTCCATCACCTGTCTTCTGTATGCCATCCATGAAACTCCTCCATGGGATCCAGCCCTATTTTTCTTATTTTGCTCTGGTGTATGAAGAAGTGGGCAGTACAAGTACCTAATTTATACAGCATGATTTTTCTCACAGAGTAAAATAAAGGTGGCACAATTAGCTGCTAACTTTATATGAACTTTGCATTACAAGCTGTTTTAATTATTTTTTGTTTAGCAAATTTCTGAGAGCCAGTCTAGATGTGATAGCCTTGTTTATCTATGTCTGATAGTAAACATATGTCTGATTCTAAACATATAACGTCCCTAAGCTGAACTGACAAATAAGCTCTTGAGTCTACAGAGTATGGGAAGGAACAACAGGAGAAGGCAATTCTGATTCCCTTACCTACACATCTGTTTCACGTTAAAATATAATCTCCCATTTTACATGTAAACAGAAGAGAAACAGTCACACCCATCAATGTCTATTTTGTTTCTGAATATTGTTTTTGGAATGTTAAAGGTAAGGCTTTATGTCAGTGAACATATCTGGTGTCTTCTTGGCTTTCTCAGGCTTTACCAAAGTACAGGATGCAAAGTACCATGTGGAGAAAAAAATTAAAGAAAAACATCTTAAAATAAATCTTAGCTTAGTCACACCCATTTAAGATTATTGAAATCAAGGAGTTTAGAATTCTGTAGCTGTTAGGATGGCACCAAAACCAGCTTAGTACAGGATAATATATTTAAGAGCAGTGGTAGTCAACCTGTGGTCTTCCAGATGTCCATGGACTACAATTCCCATGAGCCCCTGCCAGTGTTTGCTGGTAGGGGCTCATGGGAATTGTAGTCCATGAGCATCTGGAGAACCACAGGTTGACTACTCCCGTTTGAAGGCATCTATTTCTATAGTTTATTTTTTAAAATAAATTAAAAATTGCATTAAATTAAATCCCTGTTTGCATTGTTAAACATACAGCATTACTAATTTTGCATCTAAAAGGCAAAACAGTAGAAAATGCATCCCAATAAGCTAATCAATTGTTATGAAAAATTCTTACTTGTCAGCTTCTTGACATGTTGCAAAGCAAACCAGAAAAAAGATGGGTGAAAATGTCATCATTTGGAACAAAAGCATCTTCTGGTCTCGTAATCTAGTCAACAAAATTATATAAAATAGTCCAAAGATTATTTTCATTAGTACATTTGTGCCCTGTTAATTCAAATTAATATGATAAAACATGTTTGCACCGGATAGCTATACAATCATATTCTTCTCAAAACACATAGCAAAGGAATCTTAGTTATCTGAATTTTTAAAGAAATATGTGCAGAAAATTTTTGCTGAAGAACATAAAACGTTGGTTTTGCTAACCAATTTTATCATTTTTAAAGTACTGCATTTAACATTTTTGGCAGATTTTGTGTGTGCAAATGTCTCAGTCTACATATTTACCTACAAGTCAACAATAACATTAGTTGAAAGAAAATCCTAGAAAGACTAAGGAGGCCATTCTCATGCAGAGTACTCACTTTCTGTCCTTTCTGTAAAGTAGAGGAATCTTCCTTGTCTGTCTTGTTGCTGTGGTCCTCTACCGAAACTCCAACCGCAATGACAACATGCATCTTCCCAGCATCTTTTATACTTGCCCTGTAGACACATTAACAATAGATATAAATTGCGCATCACCATTGTGACTAAGAATTTTTCTCTTGTATGAATGAAATATGTCCTGACGACAATAAACCCTGGATGATAAAGCCTGCAATCTGACTGGTGATGTAGGCGCTGAGACCACCTCTCTCTGAAATATGTCTCACCCTATTGCAATGATCCAGTGATTTTAACAGGTTCATAAACCCATGCACTGGCCATTTGTATTTGTAGCAGTCCATAATAAGGGAGAAGCATTTGATGCTTTCTATCACTGCTGGGGCACAATGGTAGCACTTCTTAGTTCCATTTATTTCTACTAACCTACCTTCTCTGTGCACATCCTAATGTGAGATTCTGCTGCACCTGAAGTATAAACAAAGCTTTCTGTGCTGATGAGGAAACTGGTACCATGCTTTACTCAAAAGGCCTTGTGCATGTATGCAGGTAGGGTTATCCTTTCTCATCTTAATAATACATCTTTGCTTCCACACCCAAATGTAAACAGTTATCTGCCCATGATCAGCTGGCCTGTTTCCTATGCAAAGAACTTCTGCTTGACAATAGCTCACATGCATCTCTACATTAATGTCAACAAGTACAATGTAGTTATACATACACGTTGGAACCAAGTTTTTCTGGTAGCCAGCTGGCAGGACAGCAATCAAAAGAGAGGGAGAAAGAGAGAAAGACTTCTGCACTATTGAGAGAATTAATTGTCCTTCATTCTTTATCATGTTGTGGCCAGAGTTTTGAGCCAGAGCTTACTGGGACTGGTGAAAAAAAAGTTTTTAATTCCAGCACCCTGCCGAAAAATGGAATATTTATGTACATATTTTATTTAAGTATTTCTATCTGCTTTCCTCTCCACTGGAGATGCAAAGAAACTAAAAAATACAAGTATAAAAATATACAGCACACATCCAGCATTCAGGGTTGATCCTGTGTCTATTGGCCTGGCTTACTTAGATAATAGGCTCATGCCCTTTGGCTGAAAGACTTGCACCTCTCCTAAGCCAAAGTATTTGTAGCTAAGGACAGAACACAGCCTCAACCCAGATCTCACTCCGCTGACAGAGGTGTTCCCAAGAATCCCTCGCTTGCTACATTATACTGGTTTTGATATTTGAAGGGATACCATGGTATGAATTCACAAAATTATTAATTAAAATGGTGGGAGGATAAAAAACATGTGAGAGTCACTGAAAACCTACCTTGCCTTGCAACATATATGACATGGATTATTCTGAGATCACAGAATACAAAGCCCTCTTAACTATTAAGTAACGTCACTGAATTTGAACTGAATCAGTGATCCTCCCTATTTTGTCAGCAGAATTTTTCTTGTAAAAATGGGAGGGGTTACTAGCAGGATGAGTCTATCAATATGGGTTTAAAGCTAAACTTAGATCACTGAGGGGGGATTACTGACAGGGAAAAGATGAGGTATAGGCAAGATTCTTTTCAAAATTAAAGAGAACATGGCTCAGAAGTGGTGGTTTATCTGTGCAGCTACACACAGAACGATCTATCAAGCACTTCCCCATAAAATGTGGCATTCTTCCCCCCCTCCTGTCTCAGTGTCCACACAAAAAAATCACTGTGAAACTGAACTATCTTGTTTGTTCTCTGTAACTAACATAAGGAGTAGAATTTTGCTACTTTAAAAAACAGCAATAACTTTAAGCTGAGAAGATTTTCAGAGGGATGCAGTGGATTCCAGTCATATCCTGCAACCCAACCTCTGACATAACTTTTTAAAGTTTTACATGCAAAATCTAAGCCCTCAATATCTCCATCTACAGAATCCATGACTCTTCTTGTGCTTGTGTGACAATGGAGGGGGTTGGTGGTGGAGAATCAGCCCAATAAATAAATAGAATGGAGTTCTGCAGCTGCCGTAGTCAGACTCATAACATGTTTTGTCAGTTGCACAGTGATTTTTTTCCCCTTGGCTGAATTTCTTTGTGTTCTCTTTCATGCAAGGGACTGAACAATATGGATTTTAATGGAAGGTATAGGTTTGCTGTGTTGAGTTGCCATTTTGTAAAATGCATCTTTTAAAACTTTTAACTGTACACACACACACCAGCTGAGGATTGGAGGCCACCATTCTTGCTGCTGGGCTTGATCAGTGGGACACAAACCAATGCCTCCATTAAAATCCTCATGGTTCAGTCCCCTGCATGAGAGGGAACACAAAGAAATGCAGTCAAGCTGAATGCCAAGAAAGTATACAAAGCAGAGGAACACATCCAACAGCCCCTGGAGAAGAGATGGGGCAATGGAAAGAATGGGAGAGTTGTGGGTCCACTGAAACAGGAGGAGGGAATAATGCCACATTTTGTGGGAAAGTGCCATTTTTGTGTGTGGGCACAAACACACACAAACCACTACTTCTGAACTGTACTCTTTTATTTCTAAGACTCCCACCTGTACCTCAACCTTTCCCTGTCAATAATTTTTCCTTCAGTAATCTAAGTTTAGCTAAGTTTTGCAGATGACACCAAATTGGGAGGACTGGCAAATACTCCGGAAGATAGAGACAGAGTTCAACGAGATCTGAACACAATGGAAAAATGGGCAAATGAGAACATAATGCAATTTAATAAAGATAAATGTCAGAAAAATGAAAAGCATGCCTACTGGATGGGGGATACACTTCTAGGTAACACTGTGTGTGAACGAGACCTTGGGGTACTTGTGGATTGTAAACTAAACATGAGCAGGCAGTATGATGCAGCGGTAAAAAAGGCGAATGCCATTTTGGGTTGTATCAACAGGGGCATCACATCAAAATCACAAGATGTCATAGTCCCATTGTATATGGCACTGGTCAGATCACACCTGGAGTACTGTGTGCAGTTCTGGAGGCCTCACTTCAAGAAGGACGTAGATAAAATTGAAAGGGTACAGATGAGAGCGACGAAGATGATCTGGGGCCAAGGGACCAAGCCCTATGAAGATAGGTTGAGGGACTTGGGAATGTTCAGCCTAGAGAAAAGAGGTTGAGAGGGGACATGATAGCCCTCTTTAAGTATTTGAAAGCTTGTCACTTGGAGGAGGGCAGGATGCTGTTTCTGTTAGCTGCAGAGGAGAGGACACGCAGTAATGGGTTTAAACTTCAAGTACAACGATATAGGCTAGATATCAGGAAAAATATTTTCACAGTCAGAGTAGTTCAGCAGTGGAATAGGTTGCCTAAGGAGGTGGTGAGCTCCCCCTCACACTTTTCTTGGATGCTTTAGGATGGTTAGGGCTGATCCTGCGTTGAACTAGATGACCTGTATGGCCCCTTCCAACTCTATGATTTTATGATTCTATAAACTCATATTGATAGACTAATTCCATGTGTAAAAAAAAATTACATGATGGAAAAATTAACCAATAATGGAGTTTGTATAACAATAAAGAGGAGAGAATGGCAGAAGGTGCAGTGTGGGAGGAACAACTTCAATGTGGATAGTGGAGTGGCCTTCAAGAGGCAGCCAGAAGGGTGGAGAGAAAAATCTGAGGGAAACAGAGCAAGGGAAGAACCAGCACAAAGTCACTCTTGGGAAACCTGGGGAAAATGAACTGAGTGCTGAAAGCAGGGGAATAAATGCAGAACAAGGAGGAGGGAACCCCAATAGACATACATGAAAGTGAGGGAAAACACCAGTACATAATCTACAGGCAACCTCTTGCAAGCTGATCCAGGATAGCCCTCTGGTTCAACCAGATGGTATCTTGTGACTACACAAGCAGCACTCCCCCTACACATCAGAAAAGTGTTGTACAGATGCATGTTCCTTGTTCAAAAAAATAGTGCTAAAGCGAGTATGGAAAGAATACATAGGCACTGGATAGTTGGTGGCTCACTCCCATTTCCTCCCGGTGGCACTATAATCACAGATAGGGCAAATATCAGTTGGGATGGGGGTCAAGAACAGATAATTGACTGCCCCACACACAGACTGGTCTCAATCAGAATCAGCACTGCATCCCATGCTGCCCCAGCAGCTGTTACTGAGCCTGAAACAAACAAACAAATTCCTTTCATATATCTCTTGGAGTGCTAATTTTGAATAATAATGTTTCTCAGCAAAAGGCTTGCAGTTTTGTTACCTGGTATGAAAGCCACTTACCAGAAAGGTCAAAACCTGTAACCAATTAAATGCTAAAATAAAGGTTGCTAAACTGGCGTCCTTGTGGCCTCTTCCGTTTCCAGGATACTCATAAAGTTAAGGTAAATTATCTCTCTGTGAAAGCTGAACTTCCTAGTTACAAATTTCCAGACTAATAAGCACTAGCTGAAGTCAAGTCTAAAACATCTAGTCTAATTCATTGCTCACCTTTTTCACCTTCTTTTAAAGAGCCATTAACAACTACAGCTGCATTCAACTGAGCAAGTGAACGTTGGTCAGAGAAGTCAAAGCATGAATGCCCACTTAAAGCATTCCATCATGCACAAAGTGCACTGCCATGGCTACTCAGCTCCACAAAACTTGAGAAGTAGTACTTGAGGAAATAATGTAGGGACTTCAGGTGCTGTATTCAGCATTTCCAGTGACAGCAGCACTAAGACAAATGTGTCCTGATTCCATATTGGGCCATACAACTGCCAGGCAACAGCAACAAAGCCTGGCAAAGTTGGTTTTATGCTCCCAGCTAAGGTTGTCCCCAAGCAAAAAAGATACATTTTCTGTTCTGGAAAACCTCTTGCACTTCTGGTTATATGTTATAACTACCCAGCTGGACATGAGGGAATTGTCATGTGAATGTGCTTTAATATAAAAGAACAAATACTAAGGAGCTTTAGTTGAGTTTTAAAAAGATTTCTTGCCTTTGTTGTCCTGTGTAATGCCACCTGTGCTCTGTATGTCTGAACTAGGTAAGTGATATTGGGTATGAAACCACTGCAAGACCTCTTCTGTATCACATAAACAAATAATGTCAGGAGGAAAGGGTAGGTTTGTTTTGAATTTGGTGCAACTCTTCCCCTGGAAAAAATGTTTGGAAGTGAGGTAGCCATGGGAATGGGGCATATGTGGCATGGAAAGGGAGTGGGTCCACATGTGGCATGGTGGGATCCATCCTATAATATCTTGCTTGTTGTTGACCCTAATCCCTCGACTCCTTTGCCTTTTCCACTAGTGTCTTGGGGCATTTTCACAACCTCAATCCCTTGAGATGGGCTGGAAGCCTGGGTCACTCATCTTCCAGACTTTGGGCATTGGAGACTCCACTCCTTTTGATGATGAGGAGCGGGACAGGGCTGGCTCCACATCCTTATACAAATGTGAAATGGCAATTTCAGAGGGAGTAAGAGTCTGCCAGGGTGGCAGTGCACCCTGGCCCATCCCTGAATGCTGCAGCAGAGGCAGTCCCCAGGGGAGCTGCAGATACAAAGCCACTGCCTGGCCCTTGGGCACAGAGCCCATGCCCAACTCAGAGCCCATGCCCAGTTGGGCAGCTACTGAGAGAGACTGGAGATCTGGTGCAAGTGAAAAGATGTGTTCTGGGGTCAGCAGTGCTTGTAGGAGCTGGTGGATGTCACTGGGGCTATGATTCAAGGGGCTACTTGTGGACCTGTTGGTGGTTCTGTGGGGCCTCAAAGTGCTCCCTGCCCATGTGGAACTCCTCTGCTCTGCTGGCAGCAGTGGGTAGGGTTCAGAACTGACATCAGCACTTTGGCTTTGGTGATGGAAGACATCCTTGGCACTGCTCAAACCATGCAACTTCCCTGGGGGTCAGTTCCATTGCTTGGCATAGGGCATAACTTTGTCATTGGGTGGGGGTCCTGTGCCCTGAAGGGGAAGGGTTCTGTGCCATGGCCATATTCCAGTGCTGCATGGCCCCATCTTTCCCCACTTTTCAGCTCAAGTTTCTGTGGGGTTGGGTCCCCATGGTTGCCCCCCCCCAGTTGGTTGGTTCCCCTGACCATCATACCCTTGTCATACTACCCTGTGAAAAGTTCTGAGTGCAATGGCCACACTTTGGAGATGTTTGTCCAGCCCTTGTTCGGTGTTGATTCCCTTTAGGGAAGAGACTAGTGGCTCCAACATTGTGCCACTGTCCAGCTGCCTCAGCAGTCCACAGATTTGCACTGCACATAAAGCGAAGAACAAGTGGGAGACCCACAAGACTCATGTAGGAAGGGAGGAACCCCAGCCTCTTTCCCATTTGCTTGCTTGCTGGACCAGGGCCAATTACTACCTGCCCACTTGCAGGCCACCACCAATTCCACTCATGCAGCTGCCTTACCCCATATAAGTGCAAGGTTCCCATCAGTGCGTGTCTCCAGAAGTTAAATATCTGTGACAATTCTGAGCAGAAATGTGTCAGAAACAACAATTTCTCCCTCCCTCAAATGTTAATCAGGAGCCTCTTGTGGCGCAGAGTGGTAATGTAGCCGTCTGAAAGCTTTGCCCATGAGGCTGGGAGTTCAATCCCAGCAGCCGTCTCAAGGTTGACTCAGCCTTCCATCCTTCCGAGGTCGGTAAAATGAGTACCCAGCTTGCTGGAGGGTAAACGGTAATGACTGAAAAATATTCGAATTGGCATTGAAGGTAAATACAGTAAATTTTAGCATGAGCCTCTTGTGGCACACAGTGGTAAGGCAGCAGAAATGTTGTCTGAAAGCTCTGCCCATGAGGTTGGGAGTTTAATCCCAGCAGCAGGCTCAAGGTTGACTCAGCCTTCCATCCTTCCGAGGTCGGTAAAATGAGTACCCAGCTTGCTGGAGGGTAAACGGTAATGACTGGGAAAGGCACTGGCAAACCACCTCGTATTGAGTCTGCCATGAAAACACTAGAGGGCGTCACCCCAAGGATCAGACATGACTCGGTGTTTGCACAGGGGATACCTTTACCTTTACAAATGTTAATGCTAAATATTTCCTCCCTAGTGAGTTTTGTGCATTTCCTGTCTCTCAACTGCAGAACTATGGGCTCAAAGCGTATACAGCAGGGGCCTGAAAGTTATGCTACAAGACTTAGCATCTGACTGTGGGGGCCATTCCGCACTGGGATCCGTGTAGCAAATTGTTTGCTGAACGAAAAATCGCCATTTTAAATGGAATTTGGCGTAACGCATACCTGCCTTTGTAGTGGAATCCAGTTGCGTTTTTATCGTTTCCCACAGGGTTCCGGTCTCTGCAAAAATCACTAGCCAGGAAGCGCTATTGTTAAACTGTGTCCCACCCCTGGCCGTCAAGCAGCCAATGGGCGGCCGTTATCATGCTCCCAAACAGCCCCTTTCCCTTTAAGGAAGGTTAAAAAAAAAACACACACAGACGTTGCAACGAATATGCATTGATTCATTGCAACGGAGAGACCCATCCAGCTAGCAGGTGGTGTTTGAGCTGCCGTTTCATCATTGCCACGCTCCCCCCCGAGTGAAAAAAAATCCCCCCCCCCTCACAGGCGCGATTTTCGGCCGAAAACAGTGTGAAAAATAAAGTGAAAATAAACCAGCAAACGGGCCTCTGCGATGCTTGTGCTTGGTGACTTTAAACAGAGGGGCTGCAGCCAGGGAAGCCTCGCTGGGTAAACGAAGGCTCGCTGGTGCATTGATCTCCGCTTGCTCGGAGAAAAAAAAAATGGCGATCGCTTCCCCGGAAGATCAGAGGAGAGAGCCAGGGGGGAGGGACTTTGCAGAAACCGCAACAATGGTAACGCACAGAACTTTCCCACTAGTGTTGCAGATTGGTTGCAGGAGTGTAGCGCTTTCCGGAGGGTGAATCCACTTTTTGGAATTTCCCTGAAAGCGCTACAACGAAGCGCTTTTTGCAGATCGGTTTCAGGAGTGTTGCAGATTGTCAACGACATTGTGCATAATGGCAAAACTGTAGCGATTTCAATTAGTAACCATTGTGCTATTTTGGACGAATGCGGAATGGCCCCGGGTGTCTACTGGAAGGGGGGTGTCCAGACATTGTGGTATATGATTGGCTGCAGCTGTATTTGCCATATTAAACTATGTCAGGGCTTATGGGCATGGAGTTTCTGCTTGCCTGGGCACTGATGGGCTATGCCATGGTTTTTGTAGTTGTGACATTAAGGTGTTTTAAGAATGTTCTCAGGGCTGGAAGAGCTTAGAAAGTCAATAATGTCCAGCTCCACCCACAGCATGCCCATGGCTACAACTGTTTCTAAGCTAGAATAGCAGGTATAATGGCATATAATCAGCATGCCTGTTGCAGTGTTACTTTCACTCATTGCTTAAAATAAGCACATAGAAACCAAAAGCCTCTTTGTTTTAAAGTAAACTACTAAACCATTGTGATGCTTCGTGACTGAATGCTTCCTTAAAACAATCAATTTTTGCCTTTGATTTATAAGGGAGATGAAGCCCTGTATTTCACAACCAGTGAACAGTCAATATTCTAATTAAAACTTTAAAAATATCCTGGTAACTAGATTTGATAAAATAAAACACTGGTATACCCCATAGAAACCAATCACACATCTGTACACCGTCCGTGGCGCCGCGGGCGCCACGGACTATATAAAGGAGTAAGGGGTTGTGGGGAGGAGTTAGGGCGGGACCAGTCCAGGATAAAAACTCGGAGGTGTCCAATCAGGAGCCGCAAAGCGGCTCCTAATTGGGCCCCTTCGAGTGCCACTTGAGGGCCAAGTGGCTACTTGGCCCGCCACTCTGATTCTCAGCCCCAGCAACTGTGAGCTGCGCACAGCGCAGTTGCTCCAGGCCTGACGCGGTGAGAGGCGCGGAGCGCCTCTTGCCGCGTCAGCCAGCTACCCGAGGGAGCCCCCGGCAGCCTGACGCGGCGAGAGGCGCTTCACGCCTCTCGCCGCGTCAGACCGCTGCCACACAAAGACCCCGCCAGTCGCGCGGAGCGCGGCTGCCGGGCCTTCCCTGCCTCCCCCGCCGCCGCTCACAGGAGGGAGCCGCCACGGAGAGCCGTCGCCGCGGGACACAAGAAACTGTAACAGCCGAAGAAAGGCCGCGCGAGAGGCACCCAGCAAAGGAGTCTGAGCTGCCTTCCCGCAGCCGGACCCACGAGCAGCAGCAGCAGCAGCAACGTCCCCCGAGCCAGCCAACAGCTGCAGACAAGCCTCGGGGAGGGTGTTGGCCAGCAGGCGCCTCTCTGGCCCGCTTCTCCTCCGTGCTGCCCGACCTCCTCGGCCACGCCCGCACCATTAACGCCCAGGACCAGCGCGAAGCCGGTGAGTGTACCTGGGATTCTGTCTCGCCTTGAGAGGGAGGACCGCGGCGCCGCTTTTCGGGGGGGCTCTGGGAGAGGGAGGGGGTGGGTGGGTGGGAGCGTGTCCCTTACCCTTCCCCCTTCTCCCCTTTCAAAGCCCATTTTTATAAATGGGCTTTGAAACTAGTTAGCATATAAGTCATTTATATTCTACCTGATTTTTAGAAATAAGTCTAGGTTTCAAAGCTTCTTACTCAGAGCTTTGCCTATTAAGGAGAAAGCAGATTTCACTGAATTCCAAATCTGAGAGAATCAGAGATTATAGGGTGCGGCCAGTTTATATAGAAGCAATTACATAGGCTAACATAGGACTGTATTAAACCTTCTGATTCATGCCTTCTGAAGTTATGATGTAAGACATCTCTGAGCACCCAGAGAATAGTTGCAAACTCTGTTCCAGTTGTGGGTGAAGATAACCATGTAATTTACTCTGGGCATAAAGCCATTTGTTCATAAATTATCCTTGAAGGCTGCAAGTTAATTAGAAAGATGCATATTTGCAGATTTACACAAGAAACTAAATACAAATTTATTATTATTATTATTATTATTATTATTTTAAATAAATAATAGCCTAAATAAATAAAGTGTAGCCTACTACTCCCACACAGTAGTTCATGGTAGGTACATCTTAGTCCGATTGTGTCAAAACATCCTTAACAATGATTTAAAATCCCAATTCACAACACCCCACTGTGACAGCTGGCTACAGGCATATCTGCCAAAAGCCAGCCGGCACAGCAGGATGCCAGTGATATAGGATTAAAACTGATATGCCAGTGTACAAATAGGTAGAGATACACCACCTTGGTGATACATAATTTTAAATTAGAACAGTATAACGCTTAGTTTTGGCTTGGGGCTCAAGATTTTCTGTCAATAGAAAGTGTTTCAACTGCAAATGTGGGGAAGCAAATTTTGAAGCACGTGAAGAAAGCCAGCTTGGCAGAGTGGTTAAGAGCCATGGCTTCTAATCTGCCAGCTGGGTGACCTTGGGTGTGTCACAGCACTGACAGAGCTGTTATGACTAAGCAGTCCTGTTAGAGCTTTCTAAGCCTCACTCCCTCACAGGGTGTCTGTTGTGGGGAGAGAAAAGGGAAGGCAATTGTAAGTTGCTTTGAGACTCTTGGTAGAGAAAAGCGGCTTATAAAAACAATTATTCTGTGAATACAGATTTTAATAATTTCCCCCCCTGTAGAATGTCATTTCTACAGGGGTCTTCTGATCCTGGTTCAGTGCTGTTGGGAAGCAAATAGTGATAATCTCCCAGGGTTTCTTCATCTCTTCTCAGGTGTTTCTGAAAACCTGCTCTGTTGCTCCTTCCACATCCACATGGCAGCCATTTCCTCTAGGAACATCAGCAGAGGACATTTTGTTTGGTCACTAGAATATTGTTATATCACTATTTCGTACTAATAGGAACAAAGTTGGCATTGCAGCTGGTCAGCTCCCGAAGCAAATAACTCCCTAACCCCAAGAACAAAGTGGTGGACTGGCTTGGTGCTGTCCTTTTGACCACTTCTTTTGCCCTCTAGGCATAAAAGTTGGACACCAGGAGAAGCCAACATTTATATTACACTGGCTTTCCCCTTCTGATAAATATTGTTTTACCTGTTGCTACAGAGAACATTAAGTGCTTTAGTGGAAGAATCCATCCAGTTTTAGAAAATGTCAAGTACTATTTTTCAAAAAGTGGGTGTGTTAGGTATCTCTTTTCCATGACCTGCAACAACTTGTATTTTCTGCAGTGTTCAAACAGCCCATAGTCTTACCACTTCTGATTTTAGAAAATAAACTTCTCATAAATGTTTCAAAGGAACACTGAAAATGAATGCCTTCATGCATCTACAAAATGTATTTCCTTCACCATAATCATATACATTCCCATGTATATATCCTAGCGTGTTGGTCTGAAGCAGCAGAACAGTGGCACCTTTGAGACCAACAAAGGTTCCCAAATGTTTCAGTAAGATCCTCAATGGAAAACAAAGTACACTGGTGTGTTAAGTGTATTTGAGCTGCTCCCAATTTATGGTGACTATGAATTAATTTTCTGTAAAACATCCTAATGTTAGCAGCCATTTTCAGATCTTGCAAACTGAGGGCCATGGCTTCTTTTACTGAATCAGTCTATCCCTTTTCCTTCTGCCGGATAGAAACCTCCAAGTAAGAATACTAAATAGGATTATTAATCTCCAGGTGTGCCTGGAAAATTTCCAAAATTACAACTGATCTCCAGACTACAGCAATCAGTTTCCTTGGAGAAAATGAAAGCTTTGAAGGACTCTAACTGCGCCCTTTCAGACTCCACCCCCAATTCTCCAGGCATTTCAAACACAGGAATGAGCAACCTTAAACACTAAATTCTTAAATTTGGGTGGTTCTCTCCCCATCACTAGGAGGTTGCTTTTTAAAAAAACCATGATCCAATGCGGGTTCTGGCTAAAAATAGCCGAGATCCAAATGAGATGGATACAATCCTGTACATAGAGGGCGATCCAGTAGCTTTTACGAGCAATGGGATCGATCCTGCTGTTAAGAAGCCAACATTTCATGAAAGAGACAGCAAAAATTGAGCCCAGTAGCACCTTTAAGACCAACAAAGATCTATTCCAGGCGTGAGCTTTCCTGTGCAGGCACACTTCCTCATATAGGTGCTGAATGAGCGATTCCTTCCTAGCGAATGCTTTATTTGTCAGAAATAACAGACTGCCAATTCCAGCACGAATTCGAGCTCCCTTGTGCCGCCATGAGAAACTTCCTAGCCCACCGAGCCCTCTGCCGCCCAGCCGGGTTGCTATAGCGAGCCTGACCCAACCCACAAAGCGGCAACGTCAAAGAAAAGCCACCCCTCAAGTCAGGGCGGCTTCGGAGGACGGGTAGGGAGCCTTAAAACGTCCATCACAGAGAGGCGATTTGTCATTGGTAGACGTGCTGCTTACGTTACAAAGGGGGCAGGACATATATAAGCCCAGGGCGTGTAGCTGCCGTCCGCCATTTTGTCCAGTGTGAAGAGCAAGGGTGGTAGAGGAGGCTTGTCTTGGCGGGAAAGCGAACGAGCTCATCCAAGCCGGGCGGCTAAGAGGAGCAGAGGAAGAGGCGGTGGCAGCAAAGTAGCTGCAGTAGCAGCGATTTAGGATAGTTTTCCTAGCCCGGAAGCCGGTGAGACAGGGTTGGGTTGTAAGGCCGCGCGGTTGCGACAGCGGACAAAGACCCGCCGCCATTTTGTGTAGTCGGGATGGCGCCGGGTATCGAGGCAGGCAATTAGTGCCGCGGAATGGATGAAGAGGGGTGGGGTGTGAGCTGATGGAGTACGGGGGCCGCTGCTGCTCCGTACCCAGAGGCATGACGAGTGGGGGGAGAACCGCGGGAAACCATGACTGCTTGGCTCAGTAAGAAGTGGCTTCGTGAGGGCGCCTCCCGCTCACAGCAATTACAAGATAGCATTTTTTCTTTGAAGAAAAATGAGCCTTAGTTTTAATTTTTCCCGGACACACGCTAGAAGGATGGAACTGTTTGCCACTTTCACGGGGCCTGGCGGTAAGCCAATATGGGAATCGGGAGCTGTGTGCAAGAACAAGAGATCTTCTAGCGTTTTGGGAAGATAAATTGTTAGGAATATGTGTGAAGATTCGACCATCCTCAAAAAGGGCGCTTCCTCCTTCCTCACAAAGTCTTAAAGTGGCCTGTGAATTATAAGCACTTACGTTGTCCATTGCATGCCAGTTGTGTTTAGCGTCTCATATATCTGTCTCTGAATGTGAGAATTCCAATAATTCAGTGTTTTTAAAGATATTTTATGTGGTACTGTAGTAGGTATTGCTGGACCCTGCTCATAAAGAAAATTGATCAGTATGTGTATTCCCCCTCCTTTTGTCTTGTAGAGATGCATCGTGATTCATGTCCACTGGACTGCAAGGTATATGTAGGTAACCTTGGGAACAATGGCAACAAAACTGAATTGGAACGTGCTTTTGGCTACTATGGACCACTGCGCAGTGTGTGGGTTGCTCGGAATCCCCCTGGTTTTGCCTTTGTTGAATTTGAAGACCCACGTGATGCTGCTGATGCAGTTCGAGAACTAGATGGAAGGTAATGTCATACATTTATTTCTGGGGTGGAGAGGAGGTAATGTTGTGTACTGTAGACCATCAGTAATACAACAACATATTTTTGTTGTGGTAGTAATACTACAGAAGTATGTGTCGAGGATAGACTGAAGAAAACTTACCAGTCACAGGCTTCCTTATGTGTTCCTGGTAGATTTCTTGTATGAAGACCACATTTTTCTTAAGGGGAAAAACCCAAACAATACAGAAACTCTTTAAGTATTTCCAATCCTTTGCTTGTGTTGGAATTTCTTGTATATAGAACATTATCGTTTTGTAGCCTTCCTAACTCTGTAGTGTTGTTAAGTTTGGTATACAGGTTTTTTAATATATTTGAAAGCTGTGCCTTAAAAATAGCTTTACGGTTTTACGAAAGGCTTCAGATGTGTTGTGCAGTAGACAGGAAACAAATGCTACATATACTCTTATTTGTTTATGTGATTGAGAATGAAATTAAAATACAGACTACATTGTTCACCAAAGCAAATAATGGAAACCTTTCAGATTATCATCTATAAAGTGCACAGAC
Organism: Paroedura picta; assembly: GCF_049243985.1. Classification (NCBI taxonomy): domain Eukaryota; kingdom Metazoa; phylum Chordata; class Lepidosauria; order Squamata; family Gekkonidae; genus Paroedura; species Paroedura picta. Next base: position 94,675,613 of record NC_135372.1, on the reverse strand, counting down.
TAAAGATGTTAGTTCAGTTTGGTTATTATTGATGATGATGACCTCCCCCCCTCCAGAACTCTATGTGGATGCCGTGTCAGGGTGGAGCTGTCCAATGGTGAAAAGCGTAGTCGGAACCGTGGTCCACCTCCTTCATGGGGTAGACGTCCTCGGGATGATTACCGTAGAAGAAGTCCTCCACCTCGCCGCAGGTACCAATGATCATCACAAAATTTATATAGATCTTGACAGTTTTATAACTTGGCACAGTAGACTTTTTGAAAATCATATTGACTATGATGAATGCCAAATAATCAAATTGTAAAGGTATTAGGGAAACACAAGCATACTGTCAAACACTGACTTTTGTCTTTAGGTATCTATGCCAGTTGATAGTGCCCTCTAACATCAATTACACTCTCTCCTTCTAAAGTCTATTCATCCTCTAGTTATTCCCTTTTTCTTCCCAGGACACAAACTTAGGGTTTTTTGCTTTCTTTCTCCATTGTGGTATACATCAGAACAGCTTGGCTTTTTCACTGAGATTTTTTCCATTTTAGCACAAGTATATGCCCAGCAAGCAACTGCTTAAGAATGCTTAAGTAATTGGTAGTTACTTGGCTTCATTTTTCACTAGTAAAAGTTGTGGTATGACACTGCTGTCATTTAAGTTCTACAACACTAAATTTTTACTTGGTAAGATTCTCTGACCAAGGCAAGTTGGGTGTTAATTGTTCACTTCAGTACTTCTACAAGAACTGATAATCACCTGTAACAGGCTAAGGAGGTCTGTACAGAATAAGAGGGAAACACAATAGGAGTATTTGTTAGCTAATAGATGGTTGTACTGATGGCTTGTTTTTCATTTTTTATGCTTTTTGGTCCATCTATTAATAAAAATGAACCCGTTACAGAGTCACCATCATGTCTCTTCTCACCACCCTCTGAGTCTGCATTAGCCAGTCAACTAGCCCTTTCAGCGTCATGTGACCAGCGCGCCCCATTCAGCTTGGCTGGTGTCGTTTCACATGACCCAGGCATGGCCAGTCGTCAGGTTGCACCGCCCTTTGGTTCCCGAGCATGCTGTTTTCTCTCAGCCTTCTCTCCAACCTTAACCAAATCGGCAGCAGCCACCTCGACCGCCCACACATTCCCGGCCAATCAGCTCAGCTGTTTATTTACCAAATGTCTTCACAACAACTGCAGCAGCAGCCTTCGGCTAACAAAAAAGCAGGAAAAATCCACAACACCCCCTTCGCCAACCAACTAAATACAACGCAACATCTGGCAAAACCTTTTCAGCAAATTCTTCTGGGCAGTCAGTCCGGCAGCCTCACCTCACCATTTCTAGCTTGTTGAAACCAAAAAACTAGTAAGTTTTTCCTGCTTATACAGTTTACTGCTGGTTAAAATAAGGAGTAAGCGGCTTATAAGTAATTATTTTTCTCAATCAAAGGCTGGCTGTGCATAATTTAGTGGTAACATACATATGTTGCTTGAATAAAACTTTTAAGGGTGTTAAGGAAACTTAATATAAGTAACTAAACTGCAGTATTGCATGCAAGATGGCAAACTACACTTAATGCTAACATTTTTTTTTCCTTGCAAAAATCTGCCAACTCCTTTCACCTTTAAAGGGTTTTACTAACAGTGTCAGAACTTAAAACAATTACTTCTTGGGATGAACTGGGCAGACTTAAAGTTCTATAGTCTAAACACACTATGGCATTTTAAAATTTACATTCACAAATATGCAGTTCTAATTTAGCATTTAATGGCATTATCACTGCATTGGTCTTTCATTTGTTACCATGTGTCCTGTGTGGACTCTTGCCTTGCATGGGTTCCAAAATAGTGGTTTATACCAGTTTTGGAACTACTTGTGGGTCTTTGGATAGTGTTGTAGGCAGAGGATTTAGTTGAGATAGAAGTGCTACATTGGACAGGTTTACTATGAGGTTTTTTTTTAGTGAAAGCAAACTCATGGTTGGAAACATGCTGATCACGCTGAGTTTTGTTTTACTGCCTTAATCTTTCTATTTTGCTGGACGATGGGTGCCATTTATCTTGACACATTCACTGGGCCCAACAGTGACTTGACAAGTTGGGAATTGCCTCACCCCAATAGTACTGAATTTATGAAAAGACTCATTTTTCTTTTTCTGGTTGTAGATCTCCACGAAGGAGAAGTTTCTCTCGTAGCCGCAGCAGGTAAATTATTGGCATTGTTTATAGAATGGTGAAGTGCTGTGGTATAGAAAATTTCTTCTGGAAATAGTAATTATTTCTAAATGTTCTGGTTAAAGGCCAAAGGATATCTAGAATTACATTTCTTAGTTGCCATCATTTGAATATTTCAACAAGAGCCAACTTGGTGTAGTGGTTAGGAGTGTAGACTTCTAATCTAGCATGCTGGGTTTGATTCCCTACTCCCCCACATGCAGCCATCTGGGTGACCTTGGGCTCACCACAGCACTGATAAAAACTGTTCTGACTGAGCAGTAATATCAGGGCTCTCTCAGCCTCACCTACCTCACAGGGTGTCTATTCTGGAGAGAGGAAAGGGAAGGCGACTGTAAGCAGCTTTGAGACACCTTCAGGGAGAAAAGCAGCATATAAGAACCTACTCTTTTTGTATTATATCATGCAACACTTATGCAGAAATGTTAGGTTATTGTAATATGTAATCCTAGTTCACTTTTGAAATGACAGAATATCTGCTTGTCAATATGACAAGACATTTAATGAAATAGTGTAAACTAAGTGAGCAATTTTTTAAAGTGATAATCAAAGTCTAGGAGTTAATGCAGTTAAGCACATTGGTCTTGTATTGACCTAGGTCATAAGAGCGCATATAAAAACTCATAATTCTGAATGTTCTTGTTACAGATCCCTTTCTAGAGACAGAAGGAGAGAGAGATCACTGTCAAGAGAAAGAAATCATAAGCCTTCTCGTTCATTTTCCAGATCTCGTAGGTAAGTATGCCATCTTCTAGTACAGTAATTAAAAGTTGTTTGACTGTGTATGGTGTTTTAGATGGAGATATAACTACATATTTAAGTTGGGAGTTTTTTAGATACAAGTCATGACAGTTTGTGTAGTGAAATATATTGAATTTATCAAGCAATAAAATTTAATTTTAATTTATTTATTCTATTTAGCCGCTCCAGGTCAAATGACAGGAAATAGAACTTGAGGAAGAGCAGTGTACAGGAAGTCACATTAGATCTGAAGAAAGGAGTATGTACAGAACATTGTTTTCTTTAAGACTTCATAAGCTTGGTGCATTTTTTAAAAATGTTTTAGCTGTCAAATTTTGTTTTTTCTTGTCTCTTGTAACAGGTGACAAATGTAACAGTTGTTGAATCTGTATATGGTTCTGAGCAGATCATATGAAGTGTAATATACTTCACAGTGTACCCTTAAGCATAATTGATCTTACATTAATATTAACCAATACCTTGCATAACTTTGACAAATAAACTTAAAAAGCCATGCAGTGGCAAATGCTTCTAGTCTAAATTTTATAAAACAAGCGGACTATTAAATCATGAACATTTGCTACAATCACAGATTGGGAATCCATTCAGGGATGGCTCTTGAAACTTGGTCAGAATGATCAGAATAAAAACAAAGGTCAGGAAAGGGAATATGAAATCCTAGTAGTTAGATTTTTTGTTAAAGGAAACTGTTTGCAAGTTCCAATTTGTACCATCTCAAAGTTAGAATTACTTTCTGTTATGTAAAGTATAGCTTTAATTTTGTATTTTTGTGAATAGAGTATTACTTAGATAATGAGCTGCCAGATACTGAAGCAAATGATTTGTATGCATAAGGGTACATTGTAGGTGATAACACTTTCTTACTGTGCAGAAGTTGTCATGTCACTGTAAACTCTTTGGAGATCTTGGGATTAAAGTTTTGGTTACAAATCGTTGTAAGTATTTAACTTTTATATCTTGATGTACTTTCAAGCAAAACATGTCCAGCTGGACTCATACAGTTTAATTTGAACTGTTACTATTGTGGAGCCATATTCAAATTTCACTGTGCTTAATGCTTGGATAATCCACTGTTAAAAGAATTTTCATACATAAGCAACTACTCCCACTAAGTCCTTTGTTGAAATACCTCCTGCTCTAATGGTGGTTGATCATAAGCCCATATATTTTGAATAAGATGGCTACTACATTACATTCAAACCAGTTACAGTAACATACGGCTTAGCATGCTGCACTCAGATGCATTGGAGTAAAGAAGCCCTCAAACTAATAGCTTGCTGTTAAAGGGATTCATAATTGTGCATTGAGCTTAGCTTTGTCATATATACAAAGCTAAAACTGCCTTGCTTTAAAGTGAAGTGTTGCATGCAATGTTTATCTGCAATAGAAACTGCTTATGACAGATGTGATTAGAGCACCAGTATGTACATTGATCTTGTATGGTAGAAAGTGATTGCTCCTGCATTTAGATTAAATCCATCCTATTTGAAAATACCTTGTTGAATTTCTTATCAAACATTGAAAAGGGAACACTATTGCAGCTTATAGTGTGGCAAAATTACCATCCATGGGGGGTCTTATTACCCTGAGCAAAGAGCAAGCTTAAAGCTGTGCATAATAGAAGCATAATGAGCCTCTTGTGGCGCAGAGTGGTAAGGCAGCCGTCTGAAAGCTTTGCCCATGAGGCTGGGAGTTCAATCCCAGCAGCCAGCTCAAGGTCGACTCAACCTTCCATCCTTCCGAGGTCGGTAAAATGAGTACCCAGCTTGCTGGGGGGTAAAACGGTAATGACTGGGGAAGGCACTGGCAAACCACCCCGTATTGAGTCTGCCATGAAAACGCTGGAGGGCGTCATCCCAAGGGTCAGACATGACTCGGTGCTTGCACAGGGGATACCTTTACCTTTAATAGAAGCATAAGTAAAAAGCAAGCACAGGATGCTTGTGTCCTTCATTTGATGAAATTAGAGTTCCAACAAGTGACCCTCACAGTGGTAGCCCCAGGATTCTTGACCAGATCAAAAAAGACTGATTTTGACCTACTACATCAAAGAGAGAAACTCAAAACACAGAACTTCAAAACAAAACACCTTTGAGTGCAGTTTCAAGTAAGTATTCTGCCCAGTGTATCTAGTGACACAGTTAAAGCTTTTAGCAATGGTGGAATGTACTGTGGGTTGGAAAATGGATGGCTAGATGTAGTTTTACAGTGGCACTTTATGGCACTGTGTATATTATTAGTCTCTTCAGGCTTGGGTAAGGGGAATATGTGTGCAGAACAATTCCATGAACATATGCAAATAAGAACACAGGAGGCTTGCTGAATCCCACCAATATTCCATCTAGCCCAGCATGCTGTCACAGTGACCAACTTGGAAGAATCAAAAACTGCAAACAGGCAGAGAACTCTTTCTAGTGTTGCCTCCTAGCTCTGCAAAGGTTTAGTGCTTCTAAATGGCTAGTAGCCACTGATAGTAGCCTTTCCTTTTTAAGTGATTGAGATGGGTTGTCTGGCAACCAGCAGTTTACATGCCTACCATATACGTGCTACCCAGAGGAGACTGGATTGAAGATGACCGCATTGCAGTCAGTGCAATATCTGGTCTTTTAGGGAGGATTAATCCATCAACCTCATTCGTTGCTGAAAAATCCTTCCCCGTATACAGCTGCAAGTAAAAATACAGGTACTGCATAGTCAATATATTTACAGTTAAATCTACAGTTGGCACAAGGTCTTGGCTTCAAAGAATGTTCCACAAGCAGAAATTGTGTGTACCTTTTTCAGCCTGACGTTTTTGCCCCAGGCTAATACTAGTTTATTAATGGCAGTTTTATAGCTAAGAGCAATTTAATATTCAAGATAATTACCAGCTGCTAATTTTCAGTTGATTTTTGAAAAGGAAGAGATTTTAGATAGAATTACAGCAACTCCAAATGTTAGTATAGAGCTAACTTTACACAGGAAGATTGGGGCATAAATGGCATCTTTTTAAAAGCCACAAACTTCAGTAGTAATTCTAAGAATGCTCAAGACCATTAAGTGATAAATACGCCTCTTGTTACACTGCTGCCACTAGGTGATTTCTAACATTACTATATACATGATTACTGAAGTAGACAGCAGTGTGTTCATTATTCATGATGTTTAGTAAATTTCTTCCCCAAATGGTGCCAATATTATAGTGCAAAGCAGGCATAAAAGCCTAACTTTTAAGTGTTCCCTCATCATGACACTAATATATTACCTCATTAAAACTACCAAGCTGTACAAGTGGTGGGGCTTGTTTCACAGAATAACTGGCATGTGCAGTTTCTCTTGTAGTGAAAAGCTTGTTTTGGCTGTTTACATTCAGCTAGTTCTTCCTCTGTGCAGTTCATAATTTTTAAAACTTCAGGAGAATGAAATGATTTTTGAAAACTTTAATGTTAAGCAGAACAGGTAGATTACTTAATTACCAGCAAAACTGAGAAAGTAAATCTATATTTCCCCAGTCTGATTTTTAGAGCCTGGTCAAAATATTGTAGTGGCTGCATGAGAAAAAGTGCATGCATAAGTAAAAGGATATTGTGGAGTGATATCATTTGAAGGGCTTTAAAGAGAGCCTATTGGCTAATAGCCGGGAAAACTATTTTTGGAGAGGCTGTGATTTCATGCATGTAAATCTCATATTTATATCTTTATTCATTTAATTTGAACATGTGGAGACTCCCTCCATCCAAACCTACATGAACATGATCCCAGAATGAACTATTTAATGAAAAGTATTTTTAAATACAGTGTTTGCCAGTTGCACCATCTTACATTCACCTATGAGTAACAGTTAACATCCTATAAAATTGTTTTTGGATGTAATGTTTTGAGGGTTGGAGTCATCTTACATTCATGGTCTTTCCTTTTGAGCAAATATGGGAATGAATGCCATACCAGGTTTAATTAGTAATGATGAAGCATACAGGCTGTTATTGGAACCATCTTCCTTGGGCACATCCTAGGGCTGAAGCTCTCATAATGTGATATTTACCTCTTTATTTTAAAAGTAGCCTGACAGGTAGCTTGTGACTGCTAATATAGCTAGGCTCTGATTGTTCAGGCCAAGCTTATGTGAGACAAACTTGACAGCCTTAAGATTTAGTAAAGGATTTTAACATTAATAATCTATTGTAGATTAAATCAGCTCTGATTGCTGTTCCCTTTGCTCTTTTGGGCATCTTATGCATGGCGGCAGCTACTGCGCGCTGCCGCCATCCCGTTGCGGCGGACCAAGATGCCCCACCGTTCCCTGTGCGAGCATGGGGGTGGGGCATTGTGGACTGCCCCGGTGTAGCGCATGGGCACTGAACACCAGGGCCAGAAGGTAAGCCGGCGGGGGCAGGGGGAGGTTTGGACAGCCCAGGGAGGGAGTGGGGGGGGAGCAGGCCCCCTCTGCAAGCCCAGGTGGGGGCATGGGGTCGCCCCTGCCAGCTCCAGTGCTCTGTGGAGCCCGCAGTGGCACAGTGTCCCTACAGTGATTACGCACAGCACTGGACCGCCGCAGTCCCGGCTTACCCAGGAATCTGCGGAAGATCCCACGGTCGCTTATTGCGGGCCTTCCGTAGCCCTGGGCCGGGAAGCACATGCGCTGGCGGTGGCAGCGTGCATTATCGGTGATTTTAACTGAAGCACTCCTGCCGCCAGCGCAGGCATTCTGGCCCGTGCATAAGAGGCCTTGATGAGCAAGTAACCTTCATAAGCTGACTGTAATCAGGAGTATAAGGACAGGTATAAGATAAGAGATTCTTCAGAAAAATTCAGTTATTGAAAATAGTTATTCTTTGTTACTCTTGTGGTAAGGAAGCCGCTAACATGAGATGGCTAATCTGGTGTCCAAAAGCATTCTAAATCCCATTTTTTCCAATCTCTGTAAGGAAGAGCCATTATTATGAACACATCAATCTGCCTTTTACCAAGTCAAGCCACTGGTCTTTTGTGGTTACGCTGGGGGGCGTCACCCCAAGGGTCAGACATGACTCGGTGCTTGCACAGGGGATACCTTTACCTTTTATGTCTACTTTGACTGGCAGTGAACATCCAGGATCTCAAGTAGAGGCTTTTCATAGCACCTATTACAACCAGCTTCGTGTAGTGGTTAAGAGTGGGGTTTGATTCCCTGTGACCTTTGGCTCATCACAGCCCTGATAGAGCTGTTCTGAGTGAGCAGACCTGTCAGAGATTTCTCAGCCTCATCTACCTCACAGGGTTGTGGGAAGAGAAAAGGGGAGGTGATTGTAAGCTGTTTTGAAACTCCTGGTGGAGAAAAGCAGCGTATAAGAATTCTTCATTGTCAAACTGGAAATACTGGGAGGTGCATTCAAAGCAGATATGCTTACCAGTTGAGCCATAGCCCTTCCCTATTAAAGGATTATAATCTTTAAGGAACTGTAAGAATTACGCACAAGACATAGTTTGTCAGCTGTTCTCTAGTGGGGCTGGAGTCATCCAAGGTGGTTAGGTCATACTTCACTCAGGGCTTTCTTATGCAGGTTTTTTAGAGCTGGCCGAACCAGTTTCAGTTGCCCTACAGCTTGGGTAGGTTAGGAAAATGTTTACAGCATTGTGACCTGACACCTCTAAAAGCAGTGGGCTGAAGTGCTTCATGTTAATTTTGAACCATTTACCCAATTCTTTGAGATTTTAAATATCAACATATTTCATGCTTTGTAATGTATACCAAAATAAGGAACACAACCTCTATTAGATGAGCTTCTTGCATGTGTATGCTTTTCAGATTTACTGTTTTATTGAGCAAAAGGACAAAGTGTTCTCAGGTGTCATTTAGACTAAATCCAAACAATTTTTTAAATTTATTTTTCACATTTGGAGAACATAATACAAGGTATTGTGAATTGTCTACAAGATTCAAACCTGTAAAAATGGCATCAAACATATGATGGAGTCTTAAAATAGATACAACTGGGTTTGTATTTGAATTTTTACATTCCTTCCTCCTTTGGAAACAAACAGTTGCAATTAAGATCTAAGAAGTAAAAGCTTTCCAAAAATGTGTGACAATTTTATGTGCTTTACAACAATTATACCCCACCCCTCCCAAGACCACCAAAGTAACTAACATCATAAACATCACCTCTTAAAATCCATTAAAACAAGCACATTAAAACACCAGGACTCTAAACATATCAAAACATTGCACGGGAAGTGGGATCTCAGGAGCAATGCCAAATGAAACAGTCTTTGCCCACTGGTAGAAGATTGTGCCAAAAGTGTGGACAGGTGAGCATTCTTAGAGGAGTGGGTGTCCAGAGATTTGGTGCTGCAGTGGAGAAAACCCTCTTGGGTTGTCAAGTCATATTTCAAGATAGGCTCTCCCTGAGCGTTCGGGGAGGGCGGTATATGAATGAATGAATGAATGAATGAATGCCAAGTAGGGTCATAGAGCAGGTGGTTTTCTGGGCATGGGGTTCTAAAGGTCAACCTCTTTAATCCAGAATCGGATTGGGAGTCCGTAGATGGACCAAAAATTATATGATCCTTAAGATTTATTCCAGTCACCATTCTGACTGCACCATTCTTCAGCAACAAGTTTCTAAACACTTTTCGATGACAGCCCCATGGAGTGTTTTGCAGTAAAACTAGGAGTAACCAGAGTATGTACCACGATGGCCACATATTTTTTGTCCAGGAAACACTGCAGTTGAGTTATCTAGTGCTGTTATGGGGAGCCACCATTACAGGTTTTCAATGGCTCATTTGATAAATTGAAGGTTCTTGTTACTCCAGCTTTACTATCAAAGCTAAATCCATCCTAAAATACAAGACTAGTTTGATATCCTTCATATGATTGACTGTCTTTTCTTATCCAGCTTTTCTCCTTGCTGGAAGCCAGAGTACAACTAGCTGTAAAAAAATGTAAACAGTATTCAAAGTTAAAAACAAAAAGAAAGCCTTGGGACCTAGAAAACAAGGATAGAGTCAAAAGAATCCAAAGAGTTTCACAATAGAGTCTCTACCATGGTTGTGGGGAGTGTTTCACCAGTCTCATCAAATGGGAGCACCTGGAAGATTATGTCAGTTGAGAGTCAATTTCATATAGGATTAGCAGTCCTTCTAATCTGGAACCAACCTCAGTCAATTTGAGTGTCCTATTCTGAAGTGTCCAAACATCTTTAAGTAATGAAGCCTGGGTATTATCAAAGCCCTGATCGCTGTGGTGAATAATTTCTGTCCAGAAGGGGATGCTGCTGGCATACGAACTCCAGATGGTAAGAAGCGCTACAACTAGGAATGGCTGTATTTCATACTGCAAAGCTGAATCTAGCAGCACATCTAAGTTGTGGAACTAATCCTTATGGGAAAGTGCAACCCAATAAAATATAGCAACCTAGTTTTTGTGGTCTGTTATCTACAATTATAGCTTCTGTCTTGTCTGGATTGAGTTTATTAGTCTTTGTCTTTTTTTAACCAACTGTAGATGTTAAAAATCATAAGAAGGTGGAGCCACTTGCATCAAACCAAATAGTCATCTAATCCAGCAGCCTATTTCCCGCACTGGCCAAAAAGAGGTTCCTAACCAACCTACAAACCCAAACCTCCCTTTTGCCTTTAGCTACTGACATGTTGTATTTGAACTTTGGGGAACAAAGACTTGGGTGAAAATGAGATGCAGAGATGGATGTCATTTCTGTATTAATTATATTGATGATAGCCAGTGGTTTGATTAAGATGTTAATTTATACTGTATGGCAGCATGACATCCAAATTGTGTAGAGCAAGTGATTCTATCTGCAACACAGTGAAGTCACAGCAGGTTCCAAGACTTCTGGGGCCTAACTTGAAGCAGAAAAGATTCCCAATGATATTAAAGCAGTTTTGGCAGAGCTCTTCCTGATTACTGAGCTATGATTACCAGCTACTGGTTTCTAACCATGCTAACCCAATGCCACAAAATGATTACCATACCTTAGTAACTTTCGCCAAAACGATAAAGGCATGAATGGAGATTTGGAAGATGTCTTGAAAAATACCCTCAAATACAGATTCCAAAAACAATTCCCTCAAATTTGTTGTTAGGTGCGAAGTCGTGTCCGACCCATCGCGGCCCCATGGACAATGATCCTCCAGACCTTCCTGTCCTCTATCATTCCCTGGAGTCCATTTAAGTTCCCTCAAATACAGAACACATATTACTAGTATGTTAAGAATTGATCGGTTTAAGTGGGTTGATATTGATCGGTTTTAATGGGGTTTAACTCTGGGTTTTATTGTAACATTTTTACTCAGTAAACCGCCGTGAGCCTAAGGGAACGGTGGTATAAAAGTTTAATAAATAAATAACTACCATTCTCACAAAATAATCAAAACAACTACCTTAGATGACAATTATAATTTATTTTGCTACAGATTCATAGCAAGGAGTAGCAGTTAGCAGATTAGAAATCTAACTGAAGAAATCAGTGAGCAGCTTTCCCACTGATTCTAGGCTGAAACCAATTAAAGATGGTATGAGCTGCTTTTGTACAAAGAAACTTGATCTGTGACCTAGCCCTATGGTACAACATGATCTAGCAAAGTAGAACAATGGGGTGGGTCAAGTTCAGGCTTGTTGTAGCTAGCCAATATGCACTTGTGATGATTTGCCAGTATCGGATTATCAAAACAAGAATTACTGGTAGATATTTTGGTTCATGAGAGGGAAAAATAAAAAGCAACATAGTGTAACACCTTTTATTGGAACTACAGCATCTCAAGCCAAGAACACTTGTTAGTTCTTCAGAATGCTTCAGGCTGCAGATATGTCAATAACCAGCAAAAATAAAAGGGGGAGGGGATGGAAAAGATATTCTAAGGTGTGATGAAAAATTCCAAAGACTGAAGTCTAGACAGTTTGTATTGCAGACTTAATGGTGCTGATCTATTTTAACAATGCTACATACTGCAGATTGAACTTTTCCATCATATTCTGAAACATTCAACCTAAAGAGTTCTGAGGAATCTGAAAACTTACTCACTGCTATGTGGTGTTTTAGTTTGTCCTACTGTTGCGTTGTAATTATTAGGAAGCAGCAGCCAATCAACAACAGTAACTTTTGTAACATAGTTGCTTAACAATGGTGGTAACTGGCCAATATAGGCAGAAACAGCTAAAATCAGTACTACAGTTTTACAGAATACCCTAAGCTTAAACTTCTGATGAAAAAACCATGAGGTTGGATCTTGTCAAAGCACTCACTGAACAGATCTATATGTTCGCCTCTCTCAGAAGTTTCTCTGACCTGAAGTAAAAATGATGCCCAAATTGGGAGTCACAAGAACAATGAACCATGCAATGGAATTGGTTGTAGTGAGGAGGGGAGAACCTCCACTTGCCTTTCTGTCCATATGATTGCCTGATCCCTGGCATCAGTTTTTCATGAAACAAAATGGGCTAGGAGATGGGAGGGGAATGAAGGACACTTGTGTTTCAATATGCATGAATGTGCCCTCAAATTGCAAACAACTTATAGCAACCCCAGGTAAGTGAGAAGCAGAGGTCGTTTGCCATTGTCTTCCTCTGCAGAGGTGGTCTCCCAAGTCTTGATTTTCTTAGTTTTCAAGATCTGATGAGTTTGGGCTAAATCATTCCACATCCCATTTGTGCTTCATAGGGTACAACAAATAATATTTTCAATTTTTGCCAGTTTGAGGAACAAACAATGAGAGTAAATGGACTACAACTTGCCAAAGGTACAAATAAAATTGTAATAATGGTTATGTTTCTATGTAAACTTATGCATGTCATTAAATAGATATCTGCAAGTTGAACTGGTAACTATGTGGGTGGAGAGGTCTTTCTAAGAATGTGCTCATCTATGTTCCCATAGTCCATTCCAAAGCACCATAGAGCAAACTAGCTCTTGCTCACAAACCTGGACAGATGGACGGCAATTTTATGTATTCTGTTTTCTCGTCTTCCATAGGTTGAAGATAATTTAAACACTGAAATGTGTATTTTTACAATAACAACAAAGGACCAAGTCCTTTGTTCCTCACCACCAATGCTTGAACATTAGTGTTTCTCTTAAAAGACAGTTTCAGAATTGGATTCTCCATTCAGAATGCTTCTATGTACTTTCACTGTATTCTTATTTGACATATGAGAAAGGACACTGTCAGGATGCCCTTCTTGTATAAAAGGACAATATAAAATTAACACCGTATCTCACTATCCCCCAGTCCTACAAGCAGCATTTTGGAGAGCAAGGTGAGTTGTAGCTGGAAAGGGGGAGGTGAGAAAGTCATGTTCAGTGAGCGGAATTCTTTGTTCTGGTGGATCAAAGGTTTTGTGGGGAAGGATTTAAACAGGTCTACCTCAACAGACTGCAAACTATATATGGCATTAAGATTCTTGCAGTTTTCAATGTTTTTCTTGCTCAGCAGTGCATCCTGCAGGGCTTCTTTAATTCAATGAAAAATGTGTTAGGGATCCGCCTTCTTTTTCATACAGTTGTTCTCTTTTTTAAAAGTCATCTTGGTTGTGTCTGGATTTTCTGAGCCAAGGCTCCCTCAGTGTTACATTAAGACTCCTTAGCTTGACCTACTTGGTCATGTCATGTTGTTTTTAATTATGCACATGCAAATAAGTGTGAACTGGATGGCAGCAAGCCAGACCTGTGGACAGTGGACATAGAAATGGAAATATACATGTTCCGTCCATGGGGTTTAAGAGATACAGCCAACCTGCATAAACATAACTAGATGGCAAATAATGGACTGAGTCACCAAAACTGCTGGGGGGCAGGGGGAGCATGTAATTCCTGCTGTCTTTTGAATGCAGCACATTAGCACAAGGAAGTGCCTTTTCTGTCATCCAAAAGCTCCGCCAGACACAAATGAAAAGTTCCTGAAGCAATTACATTAATGACTGTGAATGAGCCTAGAAACAAGTTTGAGTGAAAATGATGGGGGTGAAAGGAGGGAGAGTGAAATGAGCAATTCAGTGAATGCATAAAGCTGGCTGCAGGGACCCAGTCATGTTGCCAGGAGCCAAGAGAACTTGTTTTAGAAAACGTCTCATCCACCCTTATTTGGCAGGATTGTATTTACACACTGCTGTGTTTGGGGTCCCATCAAAATGCCTTCATAAATGAAGCAGACAATGGCTGAATATGGCATGGCAGGGCGGGAATCAATTAACATGATCCAAATTAGTAGAGGGGCAGAGTTAATCAAGCATTCAGTGCTTTGTCATTCTTGTCTTTCTTGCATGGGAAAATCCTATTAGTATAAAATCACTTAATGGAGGCACTTCAAAGAGCTGATGGGGAAACATTTTTCTCTCGGATGTAGGCGCCATTCAGCCAAACACTGGATTCATTTAGGCTCTTACTGGAGCATGAGTTCTATTAATGATGCTCACATTTCCCCGCTTTTCAGAAAAGATGCTTGTCAGAACAGATAACAAAATCTATCAGACAATTTTGGCACAATCCTATCCTTTTTTTCAAACACAGACGTGTGTGCATGGGATTGCAGCATTTAATAACCCAATTTCCACTGACAATGCCTCTTTATGCAGGTACTTGGCAGAGGAGGTGTGAAACATTAGATTTGCAAGCTGGAAGTATTTTTCTCTCTCTTTGGAAAAAGATACAGGACACTTCCTTTGGGAGTTTTAGGTCAGAACACTGGAACCCTAAAATAGTGTGGTTTTGTAGGTTGGGACACAAAGATAGTTGCTGACTTCTTGTGGATTGATCTTGCTACTGACAATTGACAAATTAGCACTCAAAGCTTAATGGATAAGCGGCATTGAGATCAATCCTTGGATCTACTAGAGAACCTGGAATAAGCATTACATTCTGTTTCTTATGGCACAATGACTTTCTGAGACAAGGAGAGGGACCAGGAAACTGCTGTTTGTCACCTAGACATACCACCTTGAAAACTAACTTAATTTGTTGATGTGAGGCTTGTTATGTATGTGTGCTTGAGGTCACTCACCCTAGCAAGCCTCTTCCTAAATATATGCTTCAGCTGATGTGATACATGAGAGTCTGTGCTGCCATAGCTAAATAGACAGTCTAGACCCAGCAACCAGCATTGCTGCTTCTTGCAAAGGATGCACTCTATCTAGAACAGGGGTAGTCAAGCTGCGGCCCTCCAGATGTCCATGGACTACAATTCCCAGGAGCCCCTGCCAGCAGATGCTGGCATGGACATCTGGAGGGCCGCAGTTTGACTACCCCTGATCTAGAACCTTGCTGTTCTGCTTTCTTACTTGGGTATTTCTAACAGAAGAATGAGATTATTTTAAGAGCCTTCAAATTCAAGCTACAGTTCCTAGTAGAAGGTTTTTATACCCTGCTTTTCACTACCCAAATGAGTTTCAAAGCAGCTTACAAAGTGGCTCAAATTGCCTTCCCTTCCTCTCCCTACAACAGACACTCTGGGAGGTAGGTGGAGCTGAGAGAGCTCTGAGAAAACTGTGACTCTCTGAAGTCCACCCAGTTGGCTGCCTGTGGAGGAGGAGTGGGGAATCAAATCCAGCTCTCCAGATTAGAGGTTGCTGCTCTTAACTACTTGCCAAAGCTGGCTTTTTAGTTCAAAGGTGGGTGATGCCATGGCTGGCTCACCACCGGCCATGGTATCACCCACCTTTGAAATAAAAAGGCTGCTTGTTTAATACCCGATTATGAGTGGTTTATGCAGGCTGCATGGTAGCCAGTATTCAAATACATCAGCCCAGAGGGATGAAGGTTGCTTGCATTGAGCCACTTCTGTCTTAAAGTTGCCAATCTCCAGGTGATATGTGGGGAATCTCTTGCTATTATACCTGACCTCTGGATGAATAAGATCAATTCCTCTGGAGAAAAGGACTGTTTGGGGGGTGGGCTTTATAGCATTATATCCTGCTGAGGTCCCTCCCAGCCCCAAATCCCTTCCACTCCTGACTCCACCCCCACAGTCTCCAGGCATTTCCCAGTCCAGAGCTGGCAACCCTAGTCTGTCTGCTTGGTATTGTGGTTAAGAGTGGAGGACCTCTAAACTTGGCAAGCTGGGCTTGATTCCCTGCTCCTCCATATGCAGCCAGCTGGGTGGCCTTGGGCTAGTCACAGTCCTCTAAGAGCTATTCTCACCACAGCACTGATAAAGCTGTTCTGACTGAGCAGTATTATCAGGGCTCTTTCAGCCCCACCTACCTCACAAGGTGTCTGTTGTGGGGAGAGGAAGGTGACTGTAAGTCACTTTGAAATCTCTTTTGGTAGTGAAAAGCAGAGCATAGAAAAACAACTTTTTATCATAAATGCGTTTGTTTTCTGCCTCCTTGGAAAAAAAACCCTGCTATTTGATGGTCCACTCCCATTCATCAAGTGGTTATGTATTTGTGTCATTTTGATTCATAATGCAAATGCAATTTCTAAAAGAAGAATGTCAGCCTCCTGGCCACACCCTCTGACCTGATAGCCCCACTCTCTGTTCCTAGATGTCTGGAGTGGAATGTGCTTTCTCACTGTGGCTACAAAAATGCTCTCAGAGGAATTTTTAAAGATTATATTGTCTCATTTTCCACTACTGTGGCCTGGTTTAAAGGTAACACCAGGAGTGTAAGAAAAAACATCTATTCCTTATTGTCAGTGTCTTGTTTCAACTGAATTGCTTCACCTGTATCTTTATGTCAGCAAACCAGTGATCCATAGCCCAGCTGGGCACCATCCTCACTTGCTAATAGGGCCAGAAGAACACCAGTACCTGGGGGCCTTTTTCAGACAAGAAGCCTGCCTTGGGGAACTCTGCATGAGTAAGTTTCTCTTTCACACCTCATGTTTAAATTGAGTCCTGGCAATGAAAATGAGTCCTAGGGCTGATTTTACCTCTGGCCTTAACAAAAAGGTTCTAATTCTTTTACCAGGAGCTGGTAAATTGATTTGATTTGTTTTAAGAGAATATTGCACATAGACGGTCAGAAGCTGGGGCTGCTGGGTTGGATCCCTGAACTTGGACACCTTCAAGTATCCTTCTTAGGAGGTCTTTGTGGCCTCAGTACTCTCTCATGCATGCTGGATCTCTTCACAAGCTAGCAGAAAGAACCCCTAATATACCCTTTTTGTTTTTTAGGTGACTCTTATTTTAAAGAAATTACTGGCATCTCACCCATCCAAGAAATTGCAGGGAATCCCATGGGGGGTGGGTGTAGATCCCTACAACATTTGACATGAGGGTGTGGCTTCATCCCTTTCTCCTGCTCATCATCTACCCTGCTGGCAACAGGCCCAGCTACTAGGTGTGGCTTCTTAAAGGAACAACATGGCTTTGTTGGCACTCCGGGCTTTATTGAAGTTCTGTTGCTGTTCCAGGGCACACCAGTTTCTCCTTGGAGACCAGCAGGAGTGGTACCACATTGTTAGACCCACTGGGTGACAGGTGGTTGCCTCCCCACCATTTACTGTCCTTGTTAAGTATAGGGGTGCATTTCACAAACCCAGACATGAAACTATGTATATGTTATGGATCCACATACAATCACCAGCATGAGATGTAAGTAATTGCCCTCTGCTGGTTGTCCCTGGTCCCTGGGAAGTTTGCTTGGCATTGACCAGGGCCTTTTTGGTCCTGAGCCCCAACCTCATAGAATGAGCTCCCAGAAGAGCTGAGGGCCCTGATAGAGCTTTCTGGGTTCCACAGGGCCCGTAAGATGGAGCTCTTCTGCCAGATGTTTGGTTGAGGCCAGGGCATGGAAGATCAGGTCTCTCCCTCTAGCCTCTGCAGCTTTTGTAGTCTGTGCCCCCCTATAAGGCTAACCATTGCCTGTGAACATCTACGAGGGTAATGAATGCTAGTGGAAGTATTGAGGGTAGGTGTGATTTATTGGGTCTTATCCTTTTAGGTTTATGTTTCTATATGTAAACTGCCATAAGCCAGCCAAGTTGAGAGTGGCGGTCTATAAGTACGATGGATGGATGGATGGTTTGGCCATTTTAGCAGTTGTGAAATAAAGATGTAATTAAATTAAAACAGCCCATTACAGGGTTCCCTCCTCTAGGGATTGGCATATCCTGTGACATACAGTTTTTAACGATATTTTGTGTCAGGTATATTTCATATGGGACGCAAATTCCACAAGAGCCAAAAATATCAAGAAGGTGAGTTCAGGGGTCTCAGATTACATCTAGGTAAAGGGAGTCTTCTCCACAGTTTGTTCTAGGCCAAGATTGGGGAATTATTGGTTAAATCCTGGCTCAAATGCCCTCAAGTAATCAGCTGCATGGATCCACCAAGCCCTTTCAGAAGTGAAATGTAATGTGCTGTCTGCCTCTCTCTCTCTCTCTTCCAGGGACTGAGATTTCTTTTTACACTCCCCTTGCCTAGGGGCATGTTTTAATGACCGCAGACGCCAGGAGCTGTCTTTTGAACACAACAAGTAAATTTACACAGCCCAAACTAGCAAACAGTCTGAATCTATGCTAAGGACAAAACACTATCAACTTCTACTGAGGATATATTCTGGAGCCTAAATCAAGAAATGAGGAGATTTTATGACTGGACTGTGTCCTGCAAACTGGATGCATAAACCATGTAATTTAAGCTGCAATCTAAGAGATAGCTGTGCTTAAATCCATTGTTTGGTATCCTGCATTATCCCCCCCCCCCCCCGAAAAGCGAAAGGATGAGCAACAAGAAGATATATCTTATCGCTTTTTCTCTTTCCAGGGCTAATAACAGATTGGTCAGTTTCAGTTGGTGAAACTATGCAGAGGTGGAAAGATTAAACCCTTTCCCTAGCTCTGCCATACAGAGCTATCCAGATCAAAATCCAGGTTCAAACCACACTAAAATGGCAGTTTCTACTGATTTCCCATTCCTGCTATAGTCCCCCTTCCCGTCTTTGCTCAGGAGTAGCATTTATATCCCAGGAGCAGCATTTCATGGAGATTGGAGTCTGCAGGGGGAGGGGAGAGTCAGAAAAGTTCCATTGTGCAGCTTGAAAATTTAGTCTGAGCCTCCATGCACCAGCTATTAGCCTTTTAAACATTCTGCAGTACTCATTGAACATTGCATATGTGTGCCCTTGGACAAGTGCTCTACAGATTTTGTGTGTGTGGGGGGGGACTTCAGTGAGGCCCATTATGGACGGGGAGGGATAGCGCGCATTGGGGGTGAAATGGCGGCGACTAAAATCACCGATAAAGCACAGAGCCGGCTGCAACTGGCCGCAGATTCGGTGCATGCTGCCGAAAAAGCCACGTTAGCGAAACGCGGAAGAAAGCGCAGCTTCCGGGTGACCGGGGCGCAACCAGAAGCGGTACCGGGGTCGCCGCGTGCATAATCGGTTACATGCTGCCGCCATTGTGTCCTGTCCCGTGCATAAGCGGTTTGCTTCACTTCTTCCCCCTCCGCGTTTTCCATGTGACCCGAAATCGCTGTTTCGGCGGCCGTGCATAATGGACTTGTGCCTATGACAGAGCCCTAGTATGTGTGGCTATAGGGTCTGATCTGGAAGACCCAGGTTTGAACCCCTAGTCTTCCATGGAAGCTTGCTGGATGGCCTTGGGCCACTCACATGTATTCAGCTTTATCTATCTCATAGGGCTATTGTGAGGCAAAAATAGAGGAGAAGAGAACTAGCCACTTTGGATACCCCCTGGGCAGAAAAGTATGGTGTAAATAAATGTTTGTTATGAGTATTAACTGTCTTAGCAAACTTGGGACTCCCAACCCATTACATCTATTAAGTAGTTTAGAGTAACTGATAAATGGTCTCCCCCCCCCCCGATTACAGTTGAATTTTACATAATTACATGTCATTCTCTGTTTCCATTTCATGTCCCTTTAATCCTGATTTTTAATGTGCCTCCTACATAAAACAACAAGGTAGTGAGGGTCCACTCACTGCAGCTGAAGAAGCAGGCTGTAGTCAGGCTAAAGTCTGTGCTGGAATAGAATTTTGTTAGTCTTTCTATGTGCCACGGGACTCCTGTTGAATACAAATTCTATGATTCCTAGTGACTTTCACTGTAGAGAATCAACAGACTACAGTTAAGATGTTTTTATATTCTGATTCAGGTCTCAGTAGGATAGAAATAGAGAATACACAAGTGTCACACCCCACTCTGAGTTCTTATGTAGACAAACAGTTCAGTGGCTAGGAAATGTTGGCAGAGTTTCAATATGCAGAGAGAGAACAACACCAGGCTACTTAAAGAATAAAATAGTTTTGATTTAGAAGAGAAACAAGTATATATAGAAAGAGGAGTTAAGAGACCTAACTGTGGTCTGCAGTCATTCTGTCTGTTTAACTGCTGTTCTGGAGGTGAGCAGGGAGGAAGTATGCTCAAGAAGCAGGAAGTCTCCTGTTGAGCCAATCAGGGCACTGGAGATATCTGAAAATCATCCTGAAGTTCCTGTCCTATCTATTTTAAGTATACATCTCTGATGCCCTCTGCAGTAAACCCTTTATATTTTGCTCAGTTATACATACTGCAGATCTTGCATATTCATAGCATCACAGAGTTGGAAGGAACCTTCCGGGTCATCTAGACCAACCCCCTGCAGAATTCAGGAAACTCACAACTGCCTGCTCACCCACAGTAACCCCAATTCCATGCCCAGATGATGACAGAATCGCTCTGAGGCAGAGGAACTAAAACAGAAAGTGTGAAACAAATTTTGATACCTTATCTGTAAGCAGCAGGCAATTCAGCCTCTAATTACACTTTAACATGAAACAGGGTTCTCACACCCATACTAAACTTATTCTATATTTAGAGCTCCCAATGCAACACCACTGCTTTTTGGGCAGGCATGTTTACTTACGTACTTCATTTTGTTATGGTCCTAGATCAGCTAGCAATAACATAATCAACATAGTTAACAACATATAAAAAAATACGTACAGACAGTTAAAATGTATAGCCTCATTAAACTATTTTCCATGATATGTACATAATTGATTAAAAGATTTAACCAGGTGCTTCCTTATTAAACATCGAATTTAAATTGG
This sequence comes from Paroedura picta, assembly GCF_049243985.1. Taxonomy (NCBI): domain Eukaryota; kingdom Metazoa; phylum Chordata; class Lepidosauria; order Squamata; family Gekkonidae; genus Paroedura; species Paroedura picta. The sequence continues at coordinate 94,654,660 of NC_135372.1, read as the reverse complement.
TTGAGGACAATAATAAATGAACTGACTGACTGACATCACATTTAGCTACCTTTAGAGAGTTTTTTATTGGAATGATCTGAACAAAGAAGATACAAATAAAATTTGTCAAATCTGCCTGGAAAATTAGATAGAATTAGGGGTAATGTATGAGGATCGAATGTTATTATAAAGTAAGCAATATGATAGTATGTTGATTGACAAGGGAAGACAAGCTGAGAGTAGTGGGCACATGAATCATACCAGAAAAACTGAAGGTAGAATATTAAAGCAGGCCAAAGTGGGCTCCTTGATATCTGGGGAATTCTAAGGCATAAGGGTATTCTTCTAGGACAAAAGATGTGTTTTTTCGTGTTGTGTGTGCCTGCTACCTCAAAAAGGGTATGGACCTCTGATCTATTATGAACAGATCTCCAAGATCTTGAACAGAGAGAGCCCTAACAGTTGCTGCTTGTACCTGGATATGCCAGGGATTGAACCTGGGACCTCCTGGATGCAAAGTGTATGTTCTACCATTCAGTCAGAGCCTCCTCACAGCATAATGTACATTTTAGAACATACTGTTAGTCCATGATAATCAGTGGAACAAGGTAAAGGTAAAGGTATCCCCTGTGCAAGCACTGGGTCATGTCTGACCCTTGGGGTGATGCCCTCTAGCGTTTTCATGGCAGACTCAATATGGGGTGGTTTGCCAGTGCCTTCCCCAGTCATTACCATTTACCCCCCAGCAAGCTGGGTACTCATTTTACCGACCTCTGAAGGATGGAAGGCTGAGTCAACCTTGATCTGGCTGCTGGGATTGAACTCCCAGCCTTATGGGCAGACAGCTTCAGACAGCATTTCTGCACCGCAAGAGGCTCTAGGTAGGAACAAGGTAGGTGTTATTAAAAGAAACAGAGCTGCTGCTGTTCTGGTTGTAGGAATGTCTTTCAGCAACATTTGAAAATATCCGATGATTTTTTGTTTTACAGTCATTCAGTGTTACTTTCAGAAGCAGTGGTATTCCTGCATGAAAGTAATAACTTTCAGTGCTTTTTACAAAGGTACGCACACACAATTTATCTGCTCTGTATAGCAGAAGGACAGTCCTCCAGATGTAACAAAGGAACACTCTTCTACATGTCCTTGTGCCAAGGGGAAGGCCTACAGTATCCATGAAAAAGCTGGTCACAGAATGAAGTAGGAATGGTAATTGAATACAGGGGAACAGTGGCAGGAAATATGAACGAGGATACTTCACAGACATTAAATGTTTAAGGATTGTGTGCCCCATAATGTATGTAATATTGGAATATATAGGCCCATTTGATTTACAGTGATAATTGCCATCTTGAATCAGTGTTCGCTTTCATAGATAAAAATATAACAGTAGCCGCTTTTGTTTCTCTAGCAAAGCAGTTAAGCCTCAAAATGCTGCACAATGCAGTTGAGGACCCCTGAAGTGCCAAAGCATAATAGAAATGTAGTGATGGGGGAGCAGCATCTATTGAATTTCTACCTATTACAGAACTGTTAGATACACAAGTGCTCTGCAAGGAGCACAATGGGCAACCCAGTGGCATTCTCATTGACTCCAAATGAGGTTGTAATATGCCCAGATTTGACCAACTATGTCCTTAATGACCAGAGGAGAGCTAAGCAAATTATATGGTGACTGAATGTGAAAGACCCTTGCCTCTTAGAATCATAGAGTTGGAAGGGACCATACAGGCCATCTAGTCCAACCCCCTGCTCAACGCAGGATCAGCCCAAAGCATCCTAAAGCAAATTCAGTGATAGAACTATAGAGGTAAAGGTCTATAATACTATTGCTGAATTTCCAAAATAGGGGTGGTGGTGGGAGGAAGCTGGCTAGTAAACATCACATTCTACTTTTCAATAATCAATGTTATTAGCTTGGAAGATAACTCTGACCCTGATCAGGATGCAGCCTCTCAAATATGACATGCCCAAGCATGTTCCTATTATAACACATCAGCTAGAGACCTCCTTATGGAGTCCCTTTGACTGCAAATTGCTCAGAGGGGATCTGACTTTTTGTCCTCAGCACCAAAAGTCACAGGATAACAACGATTTTAATTTACTTTGCTGTTATTCTTACTAGAGGATAACACAGTCTTTAAGTTTAAAGGGGACAGAGCTACATTCTAACCACCCCCCAGGAGGGAAAGCGTAGAAAGACCTTTACCTCTATAGTTCTATCACTGAATTTCCAAAATGGCAGTAGTGGTGAGGGCTCAGCTGGCTAGTAAACAAAAATGTAACAGGTGGTGTTATTCGTAACACATAGGTAGTGGATGTAGAGTTTTGTGATTTAAGAGCTCCCATCTAAAAAGTTAATAACAACTTTTAATATTTTGGTTAGCTGCTCCTTATGATATTGTTTGGTTCATAACTTGACCTTTTAGCACTTCTACAGTTAGTTCCAAGAGTCCAGACTACATATTATATTCAAGAAGAAAAGCCAAGGAAGGATAAGGGCTAGCGAAGAAAGGTCACAACAGGTTTTGCCTTGTGCGTTCTCTTTCCGAGGGGCAAATTGCAAAAACCTTGTTATATAACATGAACATAATTCAAACTGGTAGTACATCATTGGCATAAGGGTGCCAGATATTGAGGTCTGATTTGTTGTTTAGCGGTTTGACTGTACGATCCTAAATAGAAGTACACTTTTCTAAACCCATTGCCTCACTGGATTTAGAAGAAAATATTTGGAATTAGAACAGAGCAAATTTAAAATAGCTGCTATCCAGTGACTTTTGGTCTCAAGGACAAAAATATCAAAACCACTCTGAGCACTTTATAGTAAGAGTTTCTAGCTAATGTGTTAGAATTAGGAACATGCTTGGGCATGTTAAATTTGAGAGGCTGCTGCATCCTGATCAGAGTTGGAGTTAATAACAGAACATTTGGGAGACTGTTAATTCACAGGGTCTCCACAAGTTGGAAGTGACTTGATGGCACTTAACTCATAACACAACTCTGTGAGAAAGACCAGGAAAGGCAGTCATGAAGGGGCTAGGAAGGATTCTTATGTGTAAGGATGTGTTACTGATAACCAACAGAATTCATACCATAGCATCCTCATTGCTGTGTATGTATCTGAAAGCTGGACAATGAAGAAAGCTAACAGAAAGAAAGTTGATTCATTTGAAATATAGTATTGGAGGAGAGTTTTACAGATGCTGTGGACTGCCCAGAAGACAAGTGGGTTCAAGATCAAATCAAGCCTCAACTTTCTTTAGAAGCTAAAATAAACTGAGGTGATCATACTCTGGTCCTATTATGTGAAGACAAGAGTCACGAGAAAAGACAATAAAGCTACGAAAAGCTGAGGGCAGCAGGAAAAGACCCAACATGAGATGGATTGTCTGGATCAAGGACAGCATGGCCCTCAGTTTGCAATGCCCGAGCAAGGCTGTTAACGGCAGGATATTTTAGTGAATTTTAATTCATAGGGTCACTGTATGTCAGAAGCAACTTGACAGTGTTTAACACACACAACTCTGGGAATCTCTTTCTTACAGTGTCCAGATAAAGGGGTCAAATCCCAAGACATGCAGCCAGAAACTGAGCAGCCAACTAATTTCCCACAAGCCCTGTTTAATATGAGAGAAAATGATTCAGAGGTAGACATCTGTATAAGCACAACATTTGTTCAAAGTGGCACGGGATGAGGGATATAATTTTCTGCGATGGTTCAGCAAGAATCAGAAGCTTGAGTTCCCATGCAAAAATTACGAAGTGCTTCTATCTTGTTTTGATAATTTGAGTGGGTGGCTGAGTAGACCTTGAAGCCTAACTGGTTTTAGATGTAATCCTAAACAGACTTATTCAAAAGTAAGTCCTACTGGGCTTTAAGGCAAGAGTCCTTGATGAAGTAAGCTATATTTATTTATTTATACAGATGTAGATTTATTATATAACCACCCTCCCAAGTGCCGGCTTGGGGCAGTTCACAACATAGTAAGTACAAAAAACAATCATAAAATACTGAAACCACACAATTAAAATGGCTGGGATTCCAGTCATCAGATGTTATCACCCTTCAGGTCATATTTTTTCCGGGGGGATTTCTTCTGAGCCTTTAGGGGAGGAGGCCAATAAGATGTTATACCATAAGATTTTCATTTGCCCCAACTAAATGCCTGGTAGAAGAGCTCCACTTAGTAGGCTATTCAGAACTGAGAAAGCTCCTAAAGGATCCACAGATCTTCCAGGAGCTCATTCCATGAGAGCCAGGGCCAAGCATATGTCTCGGGGGCCAGGAACCACTAACCAGTTGGAATTGACAGAGCGTAATGCTCTACAAGGGACATAGTCAGTCAGGCAGTCCCTCAGGTATGTGGGGCCCAAGCAACAAATGGCCTTGAAGGTTAATACCAACATTTTGAACCTGATCTGAAATTCAATCAGGAGCTAATGCAGTTGCCTGAGTACAGGTTGGATAGGGGCTCTCCACAGTGTTCTGGTGAGAACCTGCACTGCTGCATTTTGGACCCATTGCGGTATCCAGATCAGAGTCAAGGGTAGGCACGCATAGAGAGTTACAGTAATCCAGCCTGGAGGTGACCATTGAATGGATCACTGTGGCCAGGTGTTCAAGAAACAAGTAGGGTGCTAGTAGCTGTGCTACCCTAGTGACTTGTGTTTCCATTGATAAGGAGGCATCAAAAATCACCCCTTCCTACCCAGACACAAGACTTCTGTCTTTGAAGGATTGCGTTTCAGGCTTGATCCAGACCATCACTGCTTCCAAGCAACTGGCAAATTATTTATTTGCATTTGCAACCTGCCTCTCACTGGGAGTCAAGGTGGATGACAAGTATGAGACAACTATTTAGTCAGTCAACCATCTACAAAACATTATCACATTTGGAGACGGTGCTGGTCGCCCTGTTGGATGACCTCCGTCGCCAGCTGGATAAGGGCGGGTTGGCAGTGCTGGTTCTTCTGGACCTGTCGGCCGCTTTTGACATCGTGGACCACGAGCTGTTGGTCCACCACCTTGCCGGCACAGGGATACGGGGCACAGCGTTATGCTGGATACGCTCCTTTCTCCAGGACCGGACCCAGAGGGTTGCAGTGGGAGATGAGTTCTCGCGTTCCTATAGACTCCTTTGTGGGGTCCCTCAGGGTGCGGTCCTCTCCCCCACATTATTCAACATCTTTATGCGCCCTCTGGCCCAGCTGGTATGGAGTTTTGGACTGGGTTGCCACCAGTACGCTGATGACACCCAGCTCTATCTCCTCATGGACGGCCGCCCGGACTCACCCCCGGAACCATTCGCCAGATGTTTGGAAGCAGTGACAGAATGGTTCGAGCAGAGTCGCCTGAAACTCAACCCCTCCAAGACGGAGGTCCTGTGGCTGGGACGTAGGGGCAGGACCAGGAAGCGCGCTTACCCACCCTGGCAGGGACGCAACTCACCATCACGTCCCAGGCCAGGAACTTGGGTGTGGCCATTGATGCCTCCCTGACTTTGGAGGCGCAGGTCAAAAAAGTAGCAGGCCAGGCGTTTTTCCACCTTCGCCAGGCCCGACTATTAGTGCCCTACCTGTCCCCCGAACACTTAGCCACAGTGATCCATGCAACGGTCACCTCCAGAATAGATTTCTGTAACTCGCTCTACGCGGGCCTTCCCTTGTCCTTGATCCGGAAACTCCAGCTAGTGCAAAACGCAGCTGCTAGGGTCCTCACTGGCACATCTTGGAGGGCCCACATCCAGCCAGTGCTGAGGCAGCTGCACTGGTTGCCAATTGCTGCCCGGATCCGGTTCAAGGTTCTGGTTCTAACCTTCAAGGCTTTACGCGAGTTGGGACCCACATAGCTGAGGGACCGCCTATCGCCCTATGCCCCTCGCAGGGCCTTGCGCTCTGCGGGTGAAAACCTGTTGGTCGTTCCCGGCCCTAGGGAAGCACGCCTGGTCTCGACCAGGGCCAGGGCCTTTTCGGTCCTGGCCCCGACCTGGTGGAATGAGCTCCCGGGAGAGCTACGGGCCCTGCGGGATCTTTCAACGTTCCACAGGGCCTGCAAGATGGAGCTCTTCCGCCAGGTTTATGGTTGAGGCCGCGGCTGATAATAGATCTATGCCTCCCCCGGGGACTCGGGTTCTGGACCCGAAGCAAAACATCATCAGGACCTCCTCTCCACCCGCTAGTAGTGGGAGGGAGGGGGGGGGAGTTGAACTGCCATTCTTGCCATGCCGGCAATATTGGCATTGTTATTATTGTTTTATGGGGTTTTAATGGGGATTTGCGATATTGTTACCCGCCACGAGCCGCAAGGGAGTGGCGGGCTATAAATCTAATAATAATAATAATTTAATCTATTAACCAAGTTTCCTAATTAGACAAAACTATTAGGCCAATCAGCAAACAGTTTATAAAATATGGTAACATTTGCAGTGAGGCTGAGACTGAAGGGGAATTTAGAAGTAATTTAGAAGTAACCCATTGAACTCAGTAAAAACGTTAACAGAATTGAAGTGCTACATGGAAAAAAATGATTGCCATCAAAAGTTAAGAGACATTTCAACAGGACTGATGGAGGGAAGGACTAAGAGGACAACATTCAGATTATGTGGGGAAAGACAATTTGTGTGATCTGTTTTTATTTGGTGTTTAAATTAGACCTGAATCGTATATGTGGGAGGGGAGTTATTAGCAAAAATCCAGTTGTGAATTCTTGCTATAGCACAGTATCCCAGAATCTGTGGATAGTTGCCACTCCCCAAAAAATCCCTCTGAAATGAGACACCCTCAGGTACTTGACAAACATTCAAGGAGTGTTCTGCAGCAGCATCTTTATACTTCACCTGCTAACTACAGGTGCGGGGGAAAATGACATTCTCCATGTGATCCTTTCCAAGGCATGTGCCAAAATAATCTTTTAAAAAACACTGAGCTTTTATTGGGCTATTGGTGCAAGTTTCGATAGTGTCAAGAGAGCCAATAAAACCCAAGTATACATTCTGACCAACAGAGCACAAATTTTCCATGTCATTCTTGCATTAAAAAACGCTGTGTCGTGGGATCTTTCTGTTGCTGCTACCTTTGTGGAAGAACTTGTCCGAGCACTGATTGCCTCCCTAGTGGGGTGGGGGAGGAGGAGGGGACGACAGGCTGAGAATCAACGGCAGGCTGGAGAGGGAAGAAGGCTCCGTGGAAATTCCAAGTTTCCACTGCTCTCAATTAGACTAGATTACCGTGGCGGCGGGGGGGGGGGGGGAAGAGCGGGGCGGTGAAGCCCCGCCCCCTGCTGGTGAAGGGGCGGAGTCGTGCAGCCTTTATGTAGTCAGCCGCCGTCTGCTGAAGTCAGAACTGCGGTGACAGGGAGAGGACGCGTTAGCAGCGGCAGAAAGGGAAGCCGGAACGGGAGGTGAGCGCTGGTTGGTCTGTGGAGCACCCCGGTTTGTTGCCCCCTTTCTCCCGGTGTTCTTTGGGCTTAGCTATCAGGGCTACGCCTGAACCTGATTTATTGTGTTTGGGTGCCTTTGATGGAGTTCTCCGCGGGTATCGCTCAAAAGCTCGCAGGTGGTGGTGAAAAGTCCTCTTCGTGTGGCTTCACGGTCGGTCGCCCTGTGCCTTCGACTTGGCCTGGGGCGGACCGGGGTCAATGCTCTTGATCCCTCCTGCGGGGAACGTCGCACCCGCGATGTGGGAGCATGACGTCCTCCTTTCCCGTGCTCATCGGCGAAGTTCTATCGGGGGTATTTGGTCCGGGGGAGAGGACGGGAACTAAGCTTGTTCAGTCCCTACCGGGGCTTCCCTGTCATTCCGTGCATGATGTTAAGACGTCTTTGCTTTCCCAAGGGAAGTTTCATCGTCATCTCCACCTGTTCTCCCGCCACTTAGTCCCTCCTAAGGGCAAGGAATCGCCGTGGGGTCCCTCCGCGCATTCCCTTCGAGGCTTTTGCCGCGTTCTGCTGTAGGAGAGGAGGCAAGCGAGAGGATGGTCTCTTCTCAAAGGACCCAAATCCAGACGGCACCTTGTAGGAATGTGGCCTCTGCTCCTCTCGCCGAGTGTCCCTCCTGGTGGTGTCCGACCGAACCCCTCTTGGAGAACGGCCGCGAGCCTTCTTTCGAAGCGAGAGCGATGTTTGCTTAGGGGTGATAGGAAAAGCTCGGGGTCGCTAAACCGGCGTTTCTGCGCAGAGTCGGGCCGGCGAAGCGCGGGGCGGGGGCACGTAACCTGCCGCTTTTGCACCGAAACGGAACCTTCCAGGGTCGTCCCAAGGGGCGGCGAGATGCTGCCCTTCCAGGAAGAAGCGGCGTCGAGGGCGAAAGAGAAACGGAGCCGGCGTCCCGGCGCGCCTGTCTGGAAGGTGCGCGAGCGGGGTGGGGTGGTGGCGATGGCCGGCTGAAAAGGCAGCGAGCGGAGCCCTTGGCCGCCCTTCCCGGCGACGGACGGCAGGGGTGCTGTGGAGCGGAGGCTTTGCGGGGAAGGGGAGCTTGTCGGGGCATGCCCGTGCCGTGCGGGAAGGCGGCTGCTGCTTTGCCCGGCGGGAGGAGTCAGGCGGCGGTGACTCAGTGACAGTCACTCTGGGGCTGATGTAAGAGAGCGGGCCCGGCCCAGGCTGTGCCCAGAGCCTTTCTCCGGACGCGCCTGGCGGCGGGGCACTTTCCTGACGCGAGCGGCTTCATTGCGAAAGGGGACCAGAGTATCGGCCGGTCGCTCCTGCCTGAGTCCGGGGAGCTTTCCCAGCTCCGCCGGCGGGAGGCAGGAAAGGCAGAGCCCCGTCGGGGTGGGACTCGAGCTTGACTCCCTGCCCAGTCGGCAGCGCCCGGCGATGTTCTCTTCTCGCAGGGAACTCCTTGTTCCCAAGGCGCGTTTTATTTTTGTGCGCTGTCTGCTCAGAGACTCCGCCCGCTTAGGGGGCGATTCTGGGAAGCCGCGGCCCGCATTCTTGGGAGGCCGGAGGCGCCTCGACCCTCGCTCTCTGAGAGGCCGGCCGCCGGGGTCTCCCCGACTCCTGCCCCCTGCTCTCCTCTCCCCCGCCCTCGGCACCTAAAGCGGCTTTGTTGCCTGCGGGGGGGGCGGGGGCGGAGTCGTAGTAAACGCTGTTGCTGTCTCGGGCGAGGGCTGTGGCAAGCCGAGTTTCGCAACTTTCCAACGCGGCACGTGACGCGGCTGCGGCGCGGCGGGGGGGGGGCGGGTGGCTGACGTAACCGCAGGGCGAGAGCGGCGCTGCCTCCTGCTAGGCAAAAGGCAGCCTGGACGTCTTTGCAGCCGCTGGGGGGGGGGGGGGGGAGCTGGGGATGAGCTCGATCGCGGGGACGGTGGGAAGTTTGAAGTGCTCCGCACCCGAAGGGCGGTCGGCTGGGCTTGAAGGCCACAGAAAAGCTGCTGGGCATGCTGTGGGAGCAGAGCGATGCAAACGCAGAGCTGGCCCGCCCTCCTGGGAGCTCTGAAATAGGCCAAGGGCTGGACCTGGCTGTGGCTTAGCGGCAGAGCATCTGCTTTGCGTGCAGGAGGTCCCGGGTCGCATCCCCCGCGACAAAGATCAGAGAGTGAGGGAAACAAGACGGCTGGCTGGCCGGCTGGCCATGCCTCTCCAGGATCCCGGCGTGCACAACGCCTAACCCTGTTGGACCCAGGCACCACGTGATATAAGGTAGTTTCAAGAGTAGGGCGAGGTAGGCGGGATGCGTGTTTTTAACCGAGGAATGTTGGCGGTTTCAGTTGGATGGAGCTAGAGGTTGACTGGGAATAAGGGGTTATGTCTGAAGCGGTACTGGAAGTTGAAATGCCACTTTCTCCTGCAGGAGATGCTGGGTAGGTTATGGCCTCCCTAAGATTGTACTGTTGAATTCACTTGTAGAATATGACTGGGTTTTTTGGGAGTGGGGGGCAGGAAGAGGGAGTCGAGAGGTCACAACCCTGACTGTGGTCTCAAATACCCAGAGTATAAAGAAATTCACTGGAGCAAATTATTTAGCAAGTAAACACCTTGTACTGGCAGGTTTCCAACATCTCCTTTTTATAGTGTGTGTATATGTATGTGCACACATGCATCCCATTTAAGATTTAAAGCTTAAACCTTTCTGTAGCAGAGCTTGTTAAGCTATACTTGCCAGGTCTTGTTATGAAATAGAGTTAAAACTCAAGTGTGAGCCTACACTATTCTGCTGCCTCCTAATTATGGCAGCCCTGTGAATTAATGCCCTCCAAAACCTTCTATAGTTAACAGCCTTCTTGCTTGGGTGTTGCAGACTGAAGGCCATGGATCTTCTTTTCCTACTGCATTCAACTTTTCCTAGCATTATTTTCCAATGACTCTTATGATGTGTTCAAAGTATAATGGCCCCAGTTTAGTCACTTTAGCTTCTAGGGAGAATTCAGACTTGATTTGACCCAGAACTCACTTGTTTTTTGGATGGTCTCTGGTGTCTGTAAAAACAAAATCTGCTGCTCCACTTTTATTAGTTTTAGGGTGATGAACTGGAAGCATATGATAGCACACGTGACCAGCTGGCTATGAACTAGGATTGAGCATATTTTAAACTTGAAGCAGTCACCGTTTGCTGCAGTGGTCATGTGGTAAGGCCTTTGTTTCCTTCCACAATGTAAACATCCAGATGTTACCTGATAGTAGGGCTGCCAGCTCTGGGTTGGGGAAATACTTGAAAGTTTTGGGGATGTTGCCTGGATAAAATAGGGACTTCAATGGGATGTAATGCCATAGTTTTTCCCTTTAAAAGTGGCCATTTTCTCCAGATGGAACTGATATCTGTCACCTGAAGATCATTTATAATTGTGGGAGACCTCTAACTACCACCTGGAGGTTGCTAACCTGATCTGTCAAGGAGGAGTGTGGTAGGTGGCATAGTTAGTTTTTCTAGACTCTTTATGCTAGTGGATTCCAGCAGATTGATGGCCAAGACTATTGTCAAGACAGTGAATATGGCTACCCTTTTTGCTTGGAATCAGAATGTGGGAACTGCAGCTGCTTCCTAGACACTCCAGTGCTTTGAAGTGGCGATTTAACAAGATTTCAAGTTGAGGCTTGTCCTAGGCATCAATACTACCTGCCAGGGCTTGTTCTGGTATGTCTGAAATTTCTTGCTGTGATGTCATCCTGCGTAGCTGTTTATAAAGAACATGCATGAAGGATGCTGCTATTTTTAATCTCTGCCTCTTCTTAACCTGAGCACTGGAGGAAGGCAACATTATAAGCTTGTCTTTTGGAAACATGTCACTCAAATGAAAGTGGCCGGTTTCCCAAATATACAGTCATGCATATAAAATATGTATGTTAACTTGAGAAGATTAAATTGGTCTGAGATGTGGCTAAGTTGGCCTGATGGGACACCTGATTTCTCAGCTGTGATTGGTTAAGAACATTCAATCTCTTTAGAAAGGTAATGTTGTGGGAGATCATTGTGCTGGTAATGAGAGACTGCTTTCTCTCATGAAGACAGATAGATTCAGGTGGGTAGCCATGTTCATCTGAAGCAGCAGAAAAATGTTTGAGTTGTGTGGCACCGTTAAGACTAACAAAGTTTTATTCAGGATACTAGGGGTAAAGCCCATTGTATCCAGGAATACAACGGGTGTTAGAACCTGGGGGACAGAAGTGGAAGAAGAGGGTAGGCTAGCACAGGAGTGCATGGGGATGAAGGGGAGTAATTTTTTCCCCCATGACCCCTTACCCCTTTTATTTAGGCACTGAGGGTTACAGATGAGCTTTTGTGTGCATGCACACTTCTTCAGACATAATGAAACAGTTTCCTCAACAATACACATTGGTAGAGAGAGGGTGGGTGGGGTGTTAATTGCCAGGAAGGTTTAGCTAGGATTCAGATAACATATGGGCAGTATAAAAATCTAAATAAAATAATAATAATTGTGAATACATAATTAACTGGGCAGTTATAGCTCAATCCTATCTCAGGTGTAATTGCCCCAGGTAATTAGTATTCCAACTGTAGCTAAACCTTCCTGGCAATTAACACACACACACTTTTTGGCTATATGTATGGTTAAAGAAACTGTTTCGTTATGTCTGAAGAAGTGTGCTTGCGCATAAAACTTGTATTTTGGATAAAACTTTGTTCTTAAAGGATGCCACTGGATTCAAACATGGTTATGTCTTTCCTCATTTTAGCTTGTAATCACACTTGTCCATAGTCAATGTTCCATCTAATTACACACCCTACTGTGCAGTTCACATCCTGAGAAGGATGTAACTGCTGTAATCTTAAAAAGGGCTGTGCCAGACCCGGAATGATTCCAGATTACTGCTGAGCGGGGCTTCCTGTGTTAATGGCTGCTTACATGCATGGTTTAGAGCAGGGGTAGTCAAACTGCGGCCCTCCAGATGTCCATGGACTACGATTCCCAGGAGCCCCTGCTGCTGGCAGGGGCTCCTGGGAATCGTAGTCCATGGACATCTGGAGGGCCGCAGTTTGACTACCCCTGGTTTAGAGGGGACACTGTCTATAGGATCGATTGGTGAAGATTAAGAACAGTGAAGCCAAAAGACTAGAAGTGTGTAGGCTGAGGCACCGGATATGCCAAACCAGTGTTTCAGTGTCAGTGCTTGTGTAGATTTAAAGGCATGTCTGTTGTGTCCTTTGTGTCCTTTGGTAGCTGGCATTCTGCCACATCTGTAGATTGACACAATTGTGATGCATACTGAAATAGGATTATCTATGCTATATATCTGTGTAGCAGGCAGTGTTAAGCAAGTGCCACAGGTTTACTTAGAAATGTGACAGCTGAAGGCTGCTCTATGGAAATTTATGCTACTTAGTACAAAGGGTCTGACAATGCCATGATATTGCCAATATAGCTGTCGGTAGATGCTCTAATACATGTATCTCTTCCATGATCCGTTGTCTCTCTCAAATTTGCATGAATAATGGATGCCTTAGGATAGGCCTACGATCTAGCCCAATGATTCTTAACTGGGGCAGTGTTATACACATTTGATTAACTACAGATCTTGTCAGGCATTTAGAATTTTAGGAAGCCCTTTCTTATTTGCAGTGACTTCAGACAGACTGGTGTTACGTCACCATGCCTTGAACATAAAGTCTCAGCTCCACAATTTCTCCCTAACTCATTAAAAAGTAGGAATCCAGCAGCAAAGCCTTCCCCAGCTGGGCAAATAACAAATTAATGATATTCATGAGATCACATGTGTGAGAAGCTTCCAGAAATAAATATTTGTTTTCTTTTTTTTTTTTGCTTGGGGACATCTAATTATGTTGCTGGACAGTAAGGCTAAGAACCAGGGCCATTTCCCACGGCGATCTTTGTTGCAAATTGTTTGCGGAATGAAAAATCGCCATTTAAAATAGTGGAATTCGTCGTTTTGCACACCTGGCTTTGTAGTGGAATCAGTTGCGTTTTTTAGCGTTTCCCACAGGCTTCCGGTCTCGGCAGAAATCGCTAGAAAGGAAGCGCTATTGCCAAGCTTGTCCCGCCCCTGGCCGTCAAGCAGCCAATGGGCAGCCGTTAGCATGCTCCCAAACAGCCCCTTTCCCTTTAAGAAAGCTTTTTTAAAAAAAAAAACAGACCCATAGCAACGAATCTACGTAGATTCCTTGCACTGGAGAGACCCATCCAGCTGCCTAATGTGATCTATCGTTTGATTGTATGATCGTTGGCACGCTGGCTCGAGTGATAAAAAAAAATTCCCCCCCCCCCCTTCTCACGGGCTCGATTTTCGGCTGAATTTATGTGTAAAAAATAAAGGGACTTTATTTCAGCAAACGGGCTTTAATGTGGTTTGTGCTTAGTGACTAAAGGTGAAGGACTGAAGCCAGGGAAGCCTCTAAACAGAAAGAGGCTCGCCGGTGCGTTTATCCCCGCTCGCTCCGAGAAAAAAAAATGGCGATCGCTTCGCCGGAAGTTTGGAGGAGAGATCCAGGGGGAGGGACTTTGAAGAACCAGCTACAATGGTAACGCACAGGTCTTTAGCGCTACTGTTGCAGATTGGTTGCAGGAGTGTATCGCTATCCGGAGGGTGAATCCAGTTTTCTGGATTCCCCTGAAAGCGCCACAACGAAGCGCTTATTGCTGATCGGTTTCAGGATTGTTGCAGATTGTTGACGACGTCGTGCGTTATGGCAAATTAGTAGCGTTTTCAATCGGCAACCATTGTGCTATTTTTAAGCCGTGGGAAATGCCCCCCAGTACTCTGAGAATAAAATACATACCAGAATATTGTTTGGAGTAAGTCATAAGCTAATATTTCAGATATTTGGGTCTAGTGGAAAGTCCAACTTAAGATTTATGAAGAGATCATACAATCTATGAGTAGACCTTTGATTAAAAACAAATGGGTCAAGTATTTTTTAAAGAAATAACTTTATTCAGGCCAAATAGATAAGTAGGGTTGTACTTCTTGCTAATACTATTGCTAATTACAACACACAAGTCAGCTGTTACTGTGAATAATGAAATGAGCATTTGTCTGGGATAGTAGCTAAACAGCCTTGGTTAAGGTTTCTGTAGACATGAACAAATGTGCATCAGTTCTTCCAGCTTTCATCTTATTACATCAAGGTAGAACATCTGTACCATCAGTACTTCAAATAGAAATGTAGCCAAATAACATAATAGCTACTATTAAACTAATTGGCACAGGTGGTCGGGAGAGGCCTTTAACATTTGCTTTTTCTTGTGACCGGACAAGGGGGCAGCCATCATGGACTTGGTAAAGAAAAGAAAGCATGGTAGAAGTTTGCTTTTGTTTAGTAAGCTGCTACCTAAACAGCAGTGTTCTTGGCTTCCTGAAATACTTGACCACAGTTAAGTAATTGATTGTGAGTGTTGAATGACTGGTCAATCAACTGACATCTGAACCCAGCTATAACAAGTGAGTTATACAGCGCTGTGCTTCACACCTGTAAAAAGATTTAATCTTTAAAATGTGGAGGTCTTCTTTTAGAATGTATTAGAGCTGACCTTTATTATTGGTACCTGGTGACGCTGCACTGGAAATGGTTTTCAGATACATTTGTATTTCACTTATTAATAATCATTAATTTCCATCATGCTTTTCTCCCCAATGAATGCTCAAAGCTGCTTACATCATTCTCATTTTCTCCATTTTACTTTTCAAAAGTCCTGTGAGGTAGGCTTGGCTGAGAGTGTGTGCTAGCTTCCATGACATGAGTAGGAATTTGAACCTGAGTCTCCAGATGCTAGTCCAATACCCTTTCATCACTATACCACACTGATGCTCAAGCTTTACGAAGTAGAAGAATTTGACAGGGCTGTGTTTAGGATGGAGATGGGAGGTGTGATGTTACATGATCATCTAGCTGACAAGCATATAATTATCTTCGTTGGAGTGGAGTCTGCTGTAATAAAAATATGCATGTACACTGTAGAGCACCTTCCATGGTTTTTAAGTTTATCCTGGCAAATCTTGAAAGGTTTCAGGTGTTACTTGGTTGGTTATGCTTGGTTTCATAGTGCATGATTTGTATCACCAGGTCTTCTATGTATCTGCATGGTAACCATGTATTGCTTCTTTTCCTTATAGTGGAAGGAAATGCCTCTGTCTCAGGGTGATATCCCAAGGTCATCCTGCAGCAGGAAGCTTTGCAGGAACCTCTTTGGACCAGTGGATCATGAACAGCTCCAGAATGACTTCCAGTCCTTGATGAAGGCGGAATGGGAGGAGGCCCGATGCAAGTGGAACTTTGACTTTGAAACTGAAACCCCACTTGAAGGGGACTACAAATGGGAGAAGGTCTCCCATGTTGAAGAGTTGGCACCTCAAGAACTGCTAAGTCACTCAAAGGAGAACAGTTGTGTTGGAGTCAAGAGCCGGAGCTCCCCCGTGCTTCTCAAGAGACACGCAAAGACAGACAATCCTGAACCGGGGAGCTTTGAGGTTGAGTCCTCAAGGCATTTGAAAAGAAAGCAGACAACTATAAAAGGTAAGGGAGTGCTGCTTTGACTTTATTCACCTGTGCATGGAGCTAAACATCAGCATCATTGACTAAAGCTGAAATGGAATGTCAAAAGACTCTGAGCTGCATTGATTTCCGCTTGGGGATTTAAGCTGTTGAATTTGGCATGCAAAATCTGGCACTGGGTTGTTGTTGTCGTCTCTTTACTTAAAGGGATTTTTCCTTAGTAATATTAAAAGCCAGCCTCCTTATTAAAATTGCATTGTTGGCTGTTATATACTGAACACTGGTGTCTACTGCTGTCAAGTACAATAAGTGTAAACTGGAAGATGGTCAAGTGCACACTGAGTGTTGGAGAATTTGGGGGCAGATGTATTTCAGCTTTTATCCACTTGTGTACTGAAGGAATACTTCAGCATTTCATTCTGCTTACGCAAAGGCCCTTGTGTGGTGGCAGCAGGTAAGATTATAGGAGAAGATCAATTTTTTTGTGAGGGTTGTGGATGATGTGTGGATGGTGGAGGTGGTGAAAGGACTCTGTCTGAAGGAAAGGAAATTAGATTTTGGCAGTGAATGGTCTAAAAATCAATCGGCATCCAGGGTATAGTTGGGGTTTCCAGGCCTTGGCTGACTGAAAGATGCCCTGAAACCTGCCCCCTTCCATGTATCTATACTTGCCTCATTCCTGCTGGTAGCACGTTCAGTTTTTTTCTGTTCTTTTCCAGACTTCTACAGCTCAAAGAGGAGAACTGTCCCATGCAAGTCAAATCCATGATGCAGCAGAGGAACCGAAATACTTCTGCAGCTTCTTTGCCGAAGATGCTGTCTTCACTGTATTAGCGGAAATGACCTAACTGGGCACAACATCCAATGGAGTCACCAGGACAATTGTTTGAAGGAGCAGTTAATCAGAGTTGGGACCTTTGCTCTGATGACTTTTGCCAGCCTCTTCTATTGCGCAAAAAAAAAAAATGGCATAGTAGATATAACACTTGGGAAGATTGTAGAACTTCCTCTCTTATTTATGAGTAGCACTGGAGACTGATGTGCAATGTAGTATTGTAAAGCCTTATCTTTAAAACCGTTTTAATGTGGTTGGGGTAGAAAATGTATTTAAATGCTAACTGCAGTGATGCTTGCAATGAAGGATCAGTGCTCGTTCTGGCTGTGGCTGAGGATGCTGTCTAGCACAGTGGCCATTTGCTATTTTTGATATATTTGCCTCAGGTAAAAGATTGCTTGTATTCTGTCATCCATTTAGTTTTTCCCACATTCCTTTTCTTTCCTGAAGTTCTCTGACCCCTGCAGTGGTCTTTATGGTTGCAGGAACTGCCATGGGCGTCAGTGGACTAGCCTCGTAGGTGAAATCATCCCCTTTCTTTAGCTTGCAGAAGAGGAGTGACTTCACCTCCTTGGCCTCCTTTTTCCAGCCCCTCCCATTTTGTGCAGCTGTTTCCCCATGTGCTGCTGTAGCCAGGGGCCACGATCTTCTCAGGGAAGTGGCTGCAGCAAGAGAAGAATGCAGGAAAATCAGGTGTTTATGCATGGAGTGATAGTATACTGACCAGTATCTTTGCAGGATCTGTTCCTTTATCCTATGTTAACAGGACAGTTGTTGGTGGGGGGGGGGAGAGAGAAGAGAAGGACTGGCTTAGTCTAGCAAACTTTTTGATCTCTCATGAAGATGGAGGCTTTGGTGTGGTGGGCAATTGGTGTCCACTTAGCCCTAGCTTTGCAAACAGATATTTGTATGGGGGTTCCTTGCTCAGATAGTACTGAATAGCACCTAATAATTATAGCCTTGATGCTTGGCTGTTGTGCGTTTTGAACATTTTCATAGGCAAAATGGTCAAGGAATATGGGTTCTTGTCTTGGTGCACGTCTGTAGGGGTAATGTTAACCTGGGGAAAGAAATGTAGCCTACGACAGCCATGAATCTCTGAAATATACCTCGCTACATTCACTGAGCTTTTCAGAAAACATATTGGGATGGTTTCACCAGTGTAGTAACTTCCTGATTTTAGTATAGATCATGCCTCTAGTACCTCTAATTGTTCTTTGGTCTTAATGGCTCTCAACTAAAAACCAAATGGCTAGTGATTGAGGTTGTTGTGGCACACCCAGGACTTTCAGTCCTTCCACTAGGAAAACTCCTGATCTTGGGATGATAAGGATTTAATCCCACGGACTTTCATTAACTTCCACAGCAACTTGTGTTCTGGCCAGCTGTGTTGAAAGACCAGAGCATGTTTAATCTTGTTGAGGAAATTGGCACTTACCTCTTAATACTGCAGCCCCATTATTTTCTCAGTATGAGAACTGGATTCTGAAGGTTTCATGCTGCGCTTGAGGTGGATGCTTTCATTACCACTGGTGTCAGGTTGTCAAAAACCCTCAGGAGTTTCTGACTTTTGAAATGAAGGCTTTAGAAATCCAGAGCCTACATCTCTAATGGCAGTGTGTAAATCACAGCTGTTACTGTGATTTCCCTGTTTTCACAGGCTCTTATTTCTCAGCAAGGGGTAGTTGGGATGGTGTTCCCTTCTATCCATACCATGTGAGCGCTGCTTTATGAAGAACTTCTCCTTAGTGAAATAAGGAGGAGCTGGAACTAGGAAGCAGATTCCAAACCTCTGAAAACACTTATTATGTGGTTACTAAAAGGTACATTCCACTTGCCTGCTTCTATGTTGGGGGGAAATATTGGGGGTAACAACATCCTGGTTTGTTTAATTTAATTTTGACAAACAATATGAGTGTGCTTTTTGTAGCCCTCCCCTTTTTTGTATGTACCCCATCCAGAGTCTAGGCGGAGTGCAAAATGGAGGATGGGGCGTCAAACATCTACTGGATTGCCTGGGTAATGGTTGAGGAAATGATACAGGAGCAAAAACTGAAGAGCTACTAGCCATATTATGTTACAAAACATATTGAAAGATGTTTGGAGCAAGTTCTCAAAATAGCTATGCTTTATGTAGTTCCTTGGAGGAGTGACGGACTGGGTTGGAAGGTTATTCAGGAAGTTGCTTTATAAGTACAGAAGCTTACAGGGTTGGCCGGGAGTGTGTGTGGCATTCTGTATTGCATAACAATGTTTGGTACAAGAGCCATCCCATTCAAAGCACAGTCATGGGCACTTTAAAAAAAATAAAGATGCTTAATTTGTCTGTGGCTACTTGACCATTCTGGTGAGAGTTGCCGTGGCCAGGCTACTTTGTCCATCGCACTTTTGCATTCAGGGTAATGCTAGGACGCTATCAGCACTAATCTGTTTGTGAATATAAAGCTGCTGTGTTAAATAGTTTTAAAATAAATGGCTTAATTATGGAGCAATACTCTGTGTGCTGTTAATTTTATACAACTTTCATGTGAGAGTGCTAAACTTGAATGATATGGACAGTGAGGACTCTTGGCCAGGGGATGGTTCTTAAAATACTTTAGGAAACACAATGGCCATTGTACACTGGCCTGCTGCTTCTTAGGCTTATGTAAAAAAGCATGAGAAGGGACATGGATAATTATTATGCACAGTGGGCTTATTAAGAAATAAAGACACAGCCTTCAGCAGCAGGGATATGTATTCTCAACGGAATAGCTACTGGAGAACCTTAGCAGTACTACATGATTTGTCAAAGCCATGGTCTTCTCCAGAGTAACCACCTTTGTAGCAGCCAGGACTTTCCACCTACTTCATTAAATGCTCTGTCAGAAGGTTTGACTATTCCATGACTTCTAATGTGATTGCTCTCAGAAGAATGTTTAAAAACCTTATTCATTAATATGTGGAAATCAAAGTGTGGTGGAAATAAGCTTTAAGCAGGTTTAGGGATAAGAGGAACAGTGATAGAAAAAAGGGTACCGAAAAATTAAAGCTAGAGGCAGGGATGTCTCTAGAACTGTGTGAGTTGAGAAACAGCCACCTGACAGAGCATGGAATGAAGAAAAGAGTGTTTGTGTAGAAGTACATTTGCACAGACTTTCTAGCAAATGTAGCTTCTTTTACCCCAGTTTTGTAAGGAGAAAAGTCACTCTGCTTGGTTGGATCTGGGAGATGGCTGAGAAGGTACATATGATCAGGTGTGTTTCTGAATATTGCAGTGTTACCCAAATAGAAAGTCTCTTAATTAGTTTGGGAAGTTAGTTTTTAGCAAGAGGGGATAACTCAGGATCTCCTTCAATGTCTACAGCAGGGGTAGACAAATTAAGCGTTCACTGGCAGGGGCTCATGGGAATTGTAGTCCATGGACATCTGAAGGGCCGCAGTTTGACTACCCCTTGGTCTACAGGGTGGTTTCCTTTCCCAAAATATAAAAGAATAGAAAAATGAAAATAAAACTGGGAAGCAGCAGAGATGGGCAGGCTAGGCTGACCTGAGCTTATTGTATCTTGTCTAAAGTTTCTAGTTGTGTGATCTGATAGTTTCAACCAGCAGGTGAGGATATACATAAAAATCAAAAGGCTAGAACCTGAAAAACACATGTTAAAACACACATACAAACAAACAACTTCTGATATTTACAAAGGAACACAGTGGTCCAAGGGAGATACCTTTTTCTTCCCCTCCCCCTTGCTTCAGAAAGCAGGAGGGAGCTGCGAATGTGTTCACTAAACTGATATGTGGTTGGGTAGGTATTTGTCTCCTTGAGACCTGCCTACTTGTTACTGAGGACAGCTGGGCTGTGGAGTTAAGTGAATGGAAGAAACAGGAGCTGATTGGTCCAGAGGCTTCCCCTTCTATTCTTTGAGTTTAGAGTAGTGGAAGTATTTAAGCCACCTTTTTGGGGGGTAATCTGGCAGAAGGCAGGGCTAATTTTTCTGGAGATGTAAACTGGACTTTGCCATTTGGCTATGAGAGTGTGCTCTTTTTCCATAAAAATTCTACACATAACCAATTTACTTTTCTCCTACTGATGCAGGTTTCTAACCAACCCTATCCTTTTATTTTGCAGGGGTTGCCAAACAGTAGCTCTCCAGATGGCCATGGACTACAATTCTCACGAGCCCCCTGCTGGCACATGCTGGCAGGGGGCTCATGGGAACTGTAGTTCATGGACATCTGGAGAGCCGATGTTTGACCAACCTTGGGCAGAGTCTGCACTTACTTTGTTTATTCCATTGTCAATCCTGTTGAATTCAGATCGCTTTGAACTCGGGTCTTCCTCTCCCCCCCCCTTCCCCATTGAAACAGGAAAGTGTTCTGCACGTGGTTAGGGTAGTTCAGAAAGGGGGGGGAGCCAAGCCTCTTTCTTTTCTTGAAGGGTGGGGAGAGAAACTAAGCAGGGAGCCTCTTTCTTTTCTTGGGGGGGGGAGATTGAAAAAGGCAGAGAAGGGAGAAAAAATCCGACAGAAATTGAGAGAAATTAGAGGTTCCTCCTTTAAGGCAAGCTTGTCCCATGACCAGGTGTGGCCTATCAGAGGTTCTCTACCAGGAGCTTTCTTTCCCAATCTGGATTTGAAAAATATTGAGCATTAAAAGCACTCTAAGATATCGCACAATAAAGCTAGGTTCACTCCGGATCAATCCTCCTTGCTGCAGAAGGAAAATTTAAATCGGCCACAATCCAAACGGAAATTGCATTCTGTGTAGAAGGCAGGGACTGAATCGACCTGGGATTAGAATAAAAGCTCCGTGCAGCTTATACCCTAGTCTATGGACTGGGCTGTGCCTAGCTGAAGGGCAACTCTTTTATGAAGATGGAGTGAATCCACTCTTGATTGATAATTGCATTTTCAAGGTCTAAGGGGAGGCTAGTGTTGAGCCAGATGCCTTCTGGAAGGAGTATTCTACAACCTGTCACAAAAAATACGTTTTCAGGTTTTCAATAGGCTCTTCTAGTTTAGAGGGGAAAATACAATTCAGGGTTACAGCAATACAGTTTGGCAAGTACAGTTCTTCTCCACTCATGATATAAGAATAGGGTTCAGCTGGTGAGACCATGGAAATTTGAAGTCGTAGAATGCATCACTGGTTCTCTTTTGCACCATATGATTTTTTATGCTCCCTGTAACGGAAATGATAATGGGCAAGACATCTTTTTATCCCATCCCCGCCCATGACAGACAGGCAGGGGAATGAGGCAGCACGCCAGTAGATGTGAAAGGAGCCAGCTGTGGGGTGGACGGCTGAGGTGGTGGTGGTGGAGGACCAAGCAGGGTGGAAGACAGGCAGCAGAGGTAGTGGTGGGCTAGGGCTGGCATGAGTTCCAGTTGCTGTGCTGCTGTTGCCTCCTCTGTCTCCAGCCAGCGCACCTGTTCATATTCTCTCCATGCCTGACTTCCACCTAAAACTGAGTGCCCTGCTGTCCTCCTTTGGCCTTCAGGCCGGGATGAAGGAGTCTAGTCAGGGCAGAAGCTAGGAAAAGGAGCTACAGAGCAGGTATGAGTTTCTACATAACCTCTGAAAAGCAGATTGTCACTAATTTTTTAAAATTCAGGATGGTCTTAGCTTTGCTAATCCAGGGTATTTCTACATCTCTTACAGTCCCATAAGCCATCAAACTTCATGTGGGATGAGTTGAAATTGTTCAAGATTTGTGGGAAAATTAAGGCAATGCAATTTTATTAGCTCTGATATAATTTGCAGGATAAATTTTTTTACAAATCTCAGAATTGAAGAAAAATCCCTTTTGAGATTGGATCTAGTAGAATGCATCTTAGCAGAAACCTTATAATAGTATTTTCTTTGCATGAGGAGTCCCAAAGCAAGCTAGATATGAACAGATGAATTCTCAGAACAATCCTATTGAAGTCAACAGCAGAAAGATGAGTTGAGCAAGAAGGGAAGTGACAAGATTATACCTTGTATTGGTGAAATCTGTCAGAAGCCACAGCCACCTCCCTCCTGTGTAATTTAGTAACTTCCGCCTGG
This sequence comes from Paroedura picta, assembly GCF_049243985.1. NCBI lineage: Eukaryota > Metazoa > Chordata > Lepidosauria > Squamata > Gekkonidae > Paroedura > Paroedura picta. The sequence continues at coordinate 94,631,919 of NC_135372.1, read as the reverse complement.
AGAATAAAGGAACTGCCTCACTTAAGAGGAGGTGTCCTTCCCTTTGAGACAACTGAAAACCTCTGAAGAGCTGCAGAACTGTAAGTGCTTTTAACTATTTGGGTAATATTTAATTTCAGTCATTGACATCTCCATCTAAGCAAATTTTTCATCTACCACTAAACACTGTATTCTAGGTAAGGTTTTTTTTTTTTTACTGTCTTTTGGAAGCTGAGCTTATTTTATTGAACGTAGAAATTCTGAGTCCTAGGAACTCCTCCAAGCATGCCTTTAATACTTGCCTGACAAGCAGAAAAATTAGCACATTTTTATCATTGTATCATCTCTGTGCCATGAAAAGTTTGCCTGCTGAACTTGTGCTTGTTATGTAGGTGTCAAAAACACAGAACTCCCTCTAGGAAAAATATTGGTAACCCATTTGCCATACTGTGTGCTTGTGAATAAATTTTACAGTAAATTCATAGGCTCTTTTGGGACATTCCTCTTTTACTGTCAATTGAACTCACATAACCAGCAGTGGGAACCTTCAAAAATGCAAATGCTTTTAAAATGCCATTGGGAGCCATGGGATGGATCCATGCCCACTGTCCTTTGTAGTTTGGTCTTCAGGTTTCTGCTCTTAGGTTTACACACAGGGTTGCCAACTCTAGCTGAGGAAATACCTGGAGCTCTTGGGGGCAGAGCTTAAGGATGGTGTGGTTTGGGGAGAGACCTCAGCAGGGTATATTACTGTAGAGGCCACCCTCCAAAGCAGCCATTTCCTTCTGGTGGAACTGATGTCTGTCACCTGGAGATCTAAACCAACAAACGTATCTCAAAGGGAGGAAGAAGACTGTTCCAGTGTAATTTTAAAATAAATATACCACTGTGGCTGATCCTGAACTGCAATAAATATTGTTGATGATGGTGATGATGATACACCACAGAGGACACCTGATTTTTTAAAATGTGTGTTTGCTGGTCCCTGGTTCCAGAGTGCAAAAGGAATATGCCTTCTTTCTTACAAAGGGTTGTATGTACATATGGGAAGGATGCATGTGTATTCTATGTACCATGGAGAAGAATTAAATGTTATTTGTAGTCTCCCTTTTGCTCTGGGACTCACAGCAGTTTCTATTGAAGGGAACAAGGCAATCAAAAGACCAGAAATGAAGCACAGCATAAATAGTGGCATGTTAGATGAAAGCAAAAATTACATAGCTGGAACCTAACAGCTACAGGTAGCACAGACTATATACACAGCAGTGTAGTGTGTTGTCCCAAGCTTCTTTCTGAACCATATTGTTACAGTTCAGAGGGCTACAACAGAGAATGCACTTAAATATTTCCTCTTTCATCTCATTGAGGTGTGTGGTTTTGTACCTTGCTGATCTGATATTACATAGTGTTAGTGAAATAGAGTCCTTTGTCTCTGTTGGCAGCATTTAAATATGCAAAGCTGTACAAAACAGTAGGCTGTCTAAAATAATAAAATAGTTTTATTAAGAAGAGGAACAGCTTTGTAAAAAAAGAAAAGCGATAGCTAATTGTCTAACTGGTGTTGTACATTTGTTGTATTGTGGAGGCAAGCAGGGAGGAAGTGGGTTCAGAGGAGCAGGAGGAGATCATGTGAAAAATTCCTGGAAGTTTCTGATCTAAATATGCTAACTATACATCTTCCCTAATGCCCCCTTTTGATGTACTACAGATCTTGTGTATTCTAACAGCTTCATCAACTCTTGAGAGGTTTTGGAGATTACATAGGCAGGGTGCTTTCTTTCAACATCAGCCTTCATCACACACCCCTATCTACAATCTCCTGTCTGCATTGAAACAGTGTATTCATCAATCACTCTGCTGTTGAAATGTAATAGATGAAATGGACATTGTTTGCAGCAGTGGTGCCCAACCTTTTTATCACCAGGGACCGGTCAATGCTTGACAATTTTACTGCGGCCCGGGGGGGGGGGTTGTCTTTTGCCAAGGGACATTGCCGCTGCCGCCTGAGCCCCTGCTCCACTTGCTTTCCTCTGGCGCCCCTGACTTCCTGCTGCCTGCCAGGGGGCACTGCCAGCAGCAGCTGCACAGTGCCACGCTGACGGGGAGCCCCAGCCATGGCGGCCACTGGAGAGCACCAAAGGTGAGCCGGCGGCAGAGTGGCAGGGCAGCCCCTGAGGCAGCAGTCGGGGAAGAGGACAAGGAGGAGCTGCGGCCCGGTACTGACTGATCTACGGACTGGTACCGATCCACGGGGGTTGGGGACCACTGTTTTACAGGATTCAAAAGTTTTATGAAGCTACAGAATTGTGTTAGGGTGAATTTTTCTTTTTGGTGGGGCGTTTCTGTTGATTGTCTGTTATTTAATAAATAAAATTTAAAAAATCATCAATCATTCTGCTGCTGGTAAAGATTGTCCTTCAAATCAATAATAAACTTTTCATACACTCTACAATCAATATATTAGTGACAACACAGAAATATACAACAGTCCAATGATGTCAACATTGCCCAACAGGTGTAGTTCCATGTCAGTACAGCTTACACCCAATGAACAAAATGGCTCCAGATTCATAGACATTCCATTGCATTTGTTGGGGCAGAAGCTTTCATTAACATGAATCATTATTAGAGTCAGTGGGCAATAGAATATTTCATACAAATAAAGTTACTTTGTCTGGAGAACTCTTTATAACTTTTTGTAGCTTGGGATCATCCATTGATGATGTTGCATACTTGTTGGGCTATAGAAGATTACGATTAAGAATCAGTGCTCTAAGGAAAAAATAAACACCCCAGAGAAAGTTAGAAGCAAGCATTCTAGTTTGATACAACGGAACATTCAAGCTTACAATTTATAGAGAGATTGTATATGTATATACCAGTGGTTGACATTTGAGTGATTACAAGTTCTCAAGCAAAAAATGTTTAAAAATATTTAGAACAAAAATGTTTAAAATAGGTTTTATAGTGTTAAATTACAAAAAAGTCAATTATTACTGTGTGAAACAACAAAATGAAAAACAAAATGTAGGAAATTTTAATTAAACAGTGTGGGTTAAGATTTCCAATAGCTCGAATAAAAGTTGAACAGTTCCTTCATCTGGTTACATCAGGCTCACCCATGAGTACTTCAAATGAAATAAAGCAAAGTAACGACTTCTATTAAAAGCAGTTATAAGTCACTAGGACTGATTCTGCTTGCCCAGTAGTGGGGCGAATCCCCATGTCCCCATGACGTCAGTGCCAGTCCAGCGCAAGCTGAGCGCTGGCCCAAATCAGGCCCCTGGTTTCCCCGCAGCAGGGGAACACGGATTCTTTCCTGTTCCTCTTCCTGCTGCAGGCACCATCAGCAGCCATCCCGGGCCAGGTCTGCACCTACAGAGTCCTCTGGAAGGGACAAGAAATACCCCATTCAGCTCTGCAGTGCCGTGAGGACCCAGGAAGCAGCAGAGCTAATTGTCCTGTCATGAGGAATCTGGCGTGGAATCTGTCACCATGCAGAACCAACTTAGGAGAAGCTTTTCTACATTTGCTTCTGCCTGCTTCAGGAGCTGGCCTAGTAATGAAAGGAAACCACGGTGAAAGTTTTATTTTCTGAAATAAGCTGCCACCTAAACAGCAGCATTCTTGGCATTATGAAATAGAGTGTCTGGCTACAGTTAGTAGGTAGTAAATTACAATTCTGGAAGAACCCCAGATTCCACCTTCATGTTGGCAACTGTATTCTGCATATACATTTGTTTTTGGAAGAAGCTTTTAGAAGTCAGATCCCACTCTGTCAGGTATATGAAGGGTTAAAGTCAGTGACCAGTATAATAGGGTTGCCAGCTGAGGAGGGGAGGGACTTCAATAGGGTATAATGCCATCAAGTTCACCTTTCAAGGCAACCATTTTCTCTAAATGAACTGATCTCAGCTATTTGGAGATCTGTTGTAATAGCAGGAGATCTCCAGACATCACCTAGAGATTCAAACAAGAAGAAGATTCAAACAGTGTGAGCTGAATAGTAGGAAAAAACCTACCCTGCTTTTGTTTTTCAAAGGACTGAGCAAACCTCTGGGAGCGCCATGGATAAACAGAACATGCTTCCTAAAAGCAGAAAGTTTGGATCAAGTAGGTGGAAGAAAGGGAAAAGCAGGTGGGGAAGAATGCAACTGTGTCCTATCTTGGAAGAAGAACTACCCCCTTCTGAAATAATGAAAAAGGTTCAGAACATTGTCCAGGGACACAATGAAAACAAAATGGGGCTTATTACACGTGACGATATGCAGGTAAGTAGGTGGCTGGATTGCATATTTTTATGGGCCATATGAGGCATTTGGTGTGAGTCTTCTTGTGGAAGTGCCACACATAAAATAGGTTGGAGAATGAGAAAGGGTCTTTCAAAAACCTTTATCCTGGCTCTCATCTTCTTGGAGCATTCTGTGAAATCAAAGGAGAAAAAGATGGCTAGAGTGCACTAATAGTGCTATTGTAGGGTGAATTGCCACACAGATGCAACCTGATATCAACAGCACCACAATCTATATATCTGCCAGGGATGTGGGGAACAACAGGGGGCTTTTCGCACCGGGATCTTTGTAGCAAATTGGTTGCTGAATGAAAAATCGCCATTTAAAATAGTGGAATTCGTCGTTATGCATACCTGCCTTTGTAGTGGAATCCAGTTGCGTTTTGTAGCGTTTCCCACAGGCTTCCGGTCTCGGCAAAAATCGCTAGAAAGGAAGCGCTCTTGCCAAGCTCGTCCCGCCCCTGGCCATCAAGCAGCCAATGGGCAGCCGTTAGCATGCTCCCAAACAGCCCCTTTCCCTTTTAGAAAGTTTTTTTTTTTAAAAAACCAGACCCATTGCAACGAATCTGTGTTGATTCGTTGCAACTGAGAGACCCATCCAGCTGCCTGGTGTGTTTGAGCTGTCATTTATTCGTTGCCACGCTCCCTCCGAGTGAAACCCCCCCCCCTCTCACGGGCCCGATTTTTGGCTGAATGAATGTGTAAAAAATAAAGGGAAAATACATCAGCAAACGGGCTTCTCTTGTTTGTGCTTAGTGACTGAAGGGGAGGGACTGAAGCCGGGGAAGCCTCTAAACAGAGGCTCGCTGGTGCATTTATCCCCGCTCGCTCGGAGAAAAAAAAATGGCGATTGCTTTGCCGGAAGATCAGAGGAGAGAACCAGGGGGAGGGACTTTGTAGAAACCGCAACAATGTTAACGCACAGGTCTTTTTCGCTAGTGTTGCAGATTGGTTGCAGGAGTGTATCGCTTTCCGGAGGGGGAATCCACTTTTGGGGATTTCCCTGAAAGCGCTACAAGGAAGCGCTTTTTGCAGATCGTTTTCAGGTGTGTGGCAGATTGTCAACGACGTTGTGCATAACGGCAAATCAGTAGCGTTTTCAATTGGCAACCATTGTGTGATTTTGAAGGCGTGCGAAAAGCCCCCAGGTCTTAGAATCATGACCTTTTCCTTTCCACCTCTTTTTAATTTTGTAAAAGCTAGGTTGAAGAATTCTCATGAATTTGAAAGCTTACACACATTTTATTTCATCCTGATAAAATATATTATGCAGACTGTGTTTTGGTTTTGGATTTTACTTTGGACCAGCCTGGCTGCAAACAACATTGGTCTGGATTGCTACAATCCTTTGGGTGTCACAAGGTCACATTTCTAGGGACACTGTCCCTTTTTAAAGTGGTTTTGCAAGAAGAATAGACCAAATCTAATTTGACTTTTGTCTAATTTTCAGAAATTGAAGGAGGAAGGCTTACCTTGGAGCACAGAAGAGCTGGAGCTGCTCTTTGACGGCCTTGACTCTGATGGCCAAGGATACTTAACTGTTCAAGAGTTTGTTTCAGGGCTCAGTATGCATCATTTTAAAATGCTACACAATAGGGCTGGTTGTGCTAAAGTTAAGGTGATAAGGCCCAAATTCAGATCTGACGTGCTTACAATAATGTCATAAAGAGGGTAAAACTTCACATTGTAATTTATGAATGGATCAAACACTTTAGCCAAATGGTTTGGCTAATGGTTTGGCCCAAACCGTTAGCACACAGTTAAGGGTAACTGTCCAGTTATATTGCATTGCTGAATGGAAAGGTTTTATTGACCCACAGAATGGTTGTGCAGTTACAGTTCATTCTGGTGTAATCCATTTGATGTCATGGGGACTACAACTATCCGCAAGGAGACTTTTGACACAATAGTTCATGAGCACATTTTAACCATTACATGGTACCTCCACCAATAGGATTTTAGTGACCATAGTGGGATATTGTCCACATATAATACAGGGAGTATAGCCATCCCACTAGAGGGGAAAAATGAAAAACTATAATGTAGTTGTCATTTCTTCCCCTAAATGTGTGTACCTATGGGGGGGGGGAGAGTATAAAGCTTCAAAAATATTCATTTATTATTAGTTTTATATACCACCCCTCACAGTAAGAGACCATTAAAACAATTCAGCACTCCATTGTATTCACTGGTGGTTCTGCTGGTTCACCTCTTAGTCCGTTTCACACACTGTGTGGATGTTTTTCTAGCTCTAATCAGTAGAAGGAATGACTGAGATGAGTTGGGAGAGGCTCATAGATTTTATTGGCCAATAGTTGGTTCTGGCCTCAACCCAATGTCTCGTGGAAGATCACCATTTTGCAGGCCCTGAGAACTTGGATAGTTCCTTCATGGCTGGCGTCTCAACTGGCAGCTCATTCCACCTGGCTGGGGTCATGGCCAAAAGGCCTTGGCCAGAGGCACTTTGGCTGGGGACCATCCCATCTTAATATTGGATGATCTTAAGATTCTTCTGGGGGCACACTGGGAGAGGCGGTCCCTAAGATATGCAGGGCCCAGACCATGTATGGCCTTGAAAGTTAGAACCAGCACTGTGAACTTGATTCAGAATTAAATTGGCAACTAATGCAGCAGCTGGAGGGTAGGTCATATATGGACCCTCCATGGTATCTTGTAAGGATCTGAGCAACTGAATTTTGGACCAGTTGTAGTTTCCGGATTAAGGTCAGGGGTTAGACCAGTGATTCCCAAAATGGGCGCTACCACCCCCTGGTGGGTGCTGCAGCGATCCAGGGGGGCGGCGATGGGCCACAGGTGCATTTGGGGGCGATGAATAACTATTAAAATTTAAAAAAATTAATTTCCAGGGCGCTGAGTAATATTTTTTCTGGAAAGGGGGCGGTAGGCCAGATAAGTTTGGGAACCACTGGGTTAGACTCACATTGAGTAATTTACATTAATCTAATCTGGAGGTGACCATTGCATGGATAACTCTGGCTAGGTTTTCCAGGATCAGATAGAATGCTAGTGGCTTCACTTGGCAAAGATAGAAAAACGGCTGGCATGCTACTTTTGTGATCTAAGCCTCCATGATTAGGGAGGCATCAAAGATCAATCCCAGATTCTTAATGCTGCTATTCTTTATGCATTTAATGTCACCATAATTATGACTATTTTTATTGTCTTTGGAAATGGAAAGTGGCTTTTGGCAGCTTAATAGGTTTTAAACTGTGTTCTTATTTTTTATATTTTATACTGTTTTAGCTTTATTGTAGCCTACCATGGGGATTCAGTTTCAGAAGGCAAGACATAAAGGGTAATGCTAATAATAATGATTTGCTTGGATGTAGCAATCAGCATTGGGAACAGGACAATCCCTGTGTGGCTTGAGAGTGCTAAGTGCCTTGATTTAACATGCCTTTCACAGATGAAGCAATTAATCTGGAAATAATGATGGGAAGCCATGCTATTCATTCCCATTGTGCAAATACTACCTTATGCTCCTCATACCATGTTAGTCCAGAGGTGTGATCCTGGTTGTCATATGACAGGGTATGTCCTGAGCTCACAGGTTGTGACACGAAGGCACCGGAAGAGAAAAGACAATTTATTAAGGACTCCTGCTGACCTGTCATTGGAGGAAGCTGATATGGAACAGCAGAAGTGTTTTGAGGCCTTCATCAACCAACTGGGAGCTGACAGCATCTTTGAAAAGTAAGAACATGCTAACCATACCAGGTTGCAGACTGAGTCCCACAGATAGATGCAGGTAGAGCTGTAATGGAAGTAGTGACAGAGATGCAGATGTACACAGTGACTACTGCACGTGAAGGTGGGTGGGGATAGGCTGCAGGGGGCAATGCCAGGCTAAGACTCAGATCTTACAGAACATTCTTCCATGGCATGAGCTAAGGCAGTAACTGTGCTGTCTTGGAATTGTTTGCTGGTTAGGCTGATTCTGTGAAGCCTTAAGGGGGTGGCAGATTACAGTGGATGAGTGATAGGGTTGTGAGTGTCCTGCATAGTGTAGGGGGTTGGACTAGATGACCCAGGAGGTCCTTTCCAACTCTATTATTCTATGATTCTTTTAGGATCCTTACAGAATAATATTTATTCCTGTCTTGTCAGAGTTGTACTTGTTCATTGTGCAATAGTTAATGCAGCCTGGACAGTTTTCTCTTTGATATATTAACTATTTGCTAGGCTACCTATGGGTAGATTGATGAGTCTGGGTGGGATTTCTAATTGGCAAAATGATTGGCATTGAGAGAGAAAAATTAATCTTCCTTTCCCAGGGGCAATGGCCCTGATCTGTACCATTCTCTTGTGTCTGCTTCTAAGGCCAAGTAACAGTTTCAATAATAGAATGCCGAGAGCATCACTTCTAATTTGACCCTGAAACAGTTCCTAAACAACAGGCCCATTATAAGTTCAGCCAAATGGACTTTCTTCAGAAAATTCACCAGAAAACAATAAACTCTCCTTTGTTATAGTCAGTCAGAAATCTGGATGATTTGGGTGCAGCTCCAGCAAGATGAACCTCATCTGTTAGGAAGCCTAAAGGAATTCTTGGCTAAGATGACGCACTTGATCAAGGAAGCTAAGCATGCTAAAGAGAAGTTACAGCTAATGATGAACACGTAGGTCATGGGACGGAAGGTGGTTGTATGTAGCTTTTTAGAATAGGGGTTGGGGGAAGCCATAAAAGGAGAATATTGGACCCATAGAGGGAAAGGCAAGAATTGGTTTCAGTGTTTGCATTTGTAGCAAGAACAAGGGGCTTCAGAAGGGCAGAGGATCAATCCCTTTGTACCATTAAAGGAACTCAGAGAAAGGATACCTGATCCTGTTATATAGTGAATGGTCTGACACAGTACAAGGTAAAGATCTTTGTTGTGGTCTCTCTGGATCACACTGATGAGATCTAAAGGCCTGCACAGAGCCCACCTTTGGAAATTTACAAAGTTAAAATGATTTGGCATGAGCCCTGCACACATTGCAGACTGCAAACACCTGGAGTGGGTGGAGCCACATCCCCTTTTCAGTTCACTGTTGATTGCCCCACCACTAACCTTTTCTGGAACTCTCTCTCTGTATGTCTTCACTGATGGCTCATGCCAAAAACATGTTTAGCTATGAATGTTTCTGAAAATGGATTCCATGCATACTTCAGCGTGACTGCCCATATGACCACCTGAAGAATTCCAGTTACAGATAAGCTACATATTCATTAGTCTACAGGTGTCCTTCAACCCAATCTATTCCTCTGAGAACTATTAGTTGTCCATCCCAGTTGGCAATTCAGAGGCGAGAGAAGGGTCTGGAGGGAGCAGTGATTAGGACAATGGGAGTTGTCAGCAGCCCACTTGGGGGATGAGGAGATGGCCGACAATGCTCCTTAATCTTCAGTGCAGCTCTCCCATAAAACTGGTTGCTGATCAAAGGCATAAAGGAGTTCCTTATAATGTGTGCACTACTGGCAATACAAAGTCGTTTTAGGAACCGGTCGTATGCACAATCTGCATTAACACCCTCATACTTGGTTTTCTGAAATAGACACCTTGCTGATCACAACAAGGAGGTGCAGCAGTTGTATGAGGAAATGGAAGAGCAAATAGAGAGGGAGAAAAAGAGTTTGCAGCGAGAGGTTAGTGCCCAGTTGAATCAAGCTTCTTTCCTTTGACTTCTCAGAAGGGGTGTGTTGTATTTGTTTGTTTCATCTTTTCTTATTCCACCTCTTCCTGGAGGCTCAGGGTAGATTTCTTTGAATCATAACATAACATTGCTATTTTTTTCATTTTTCACCATCTTTCTCATGAACAATGTAAAAGATTTAGGAGAAAAACGGGACTCAGATCCCAAAACATGGCAGAAGAATAAAGGTTGTTTGCTAGAGTGGGTGGTCAGAGTCCTTGAATGGTAGGGATGGGTGGGAAGGACAAGTGTAATCTCAAGGCCTGAGTTGCGTTTTCTTCTGGAGGCTCAGCAATATGCTTGGAAGGATTCTCCCTGTGGGGAGTCAGGGAACAGTTCTCGTCTGTGGATTGTGCCCTAGGGAATTGCTGTACAAGAGCAAATGATCCTTGTGGATTTCCCCTCTCCTGGAGGGCAAGAGAAAAAGAGGAATGGCTGGTCCTGGAGCCTGCAGAGAGGAAGGAAGAAGGTGCCTTATAGCTTGGAAACAATAGGTAGGAGCCCAGGCCTTTGCTCAGGCACCAGATTTCCTTCAGTGGCTCTTCAGAAGGTGATTTTTGTTATAAAACCCACAACTCAATACACAATTGCACCAAACAGAGCTAAATGGAGATGTGAGGATTCTGTGGCAGTGATACAACTGCCATAGGGTTTCCAGTCCCCAGGTAGTGGCGGGAGAACTCCAGGAATTACAACTGATTTTCAGGTTACAGAGATCAGTTCCTCTGTAGCAAATGGATGCTTTGGAAGGTGAACTTCATGGCGTTATTCCCTACTGAGGTCCCATCTTTCCTCAAATCCTGCCCTCCAGAGGATCCACTCCCAAAATCTCCAGGAATTTTCCAGCCCAGAGCTGGCAACCCTAAATGACTACCACATTCTCTATGGACAGAACACTTAAAAAAGGGCAAGGAGCAGTTCCTGTCGACAAAAGAGGACAGGACCTACAGTAATGGCTTTGGACTACATGTAGAATGGTACCAGCTAGATATAAGGAAAACATTTTTCACAGTCAGAGTAGTTCAGCAGTGGAACCAGCTGCCAAGGAGGTGGTGAGCTCCCCCTCACTGGCAGTCTTCAAGCAGCAGCTGGAGAGATACTTATTAAGGATGCCTTAGACTGATTCTGCATTGTGGAGGGGGTTGAACTAGGTGGCCTGTATGGCCCCTTCCAATTCTGTGGTTCCATGCTTCTATGACAGGACACAGAACACAGCTGCATACAGTATTCCTATGTCTTTGGAAAACATAGTAAATTTACGTAGAAGATTATGAATGTAGGTAGGTAGGTATGTCAGAATACATAGCCACACATATCCAAATCTCAAAAGAGGTTCAAAAAGCAAAATGTGGATAAATTGGTTTTCTTGAGGGAACTTCTCCATGTTTTTTATTTCTGAAACCTCTTATGAGAATTCAATACATAGGAATTGTAATGACTTAAAAAAATAATGGATTATAGTGTTTGATATCATTTTGGCCTTCTTCCTTCTTTGTTGTGTCTTATTTAAAGGCAAAACCATGTATAAGTGAATATGTGTGATGTGTTGACATGAGAACATTTAATGGACAAGGAAAAATTCAAAAAATTAATTGGACTACACTCCTTTTCTTTGAGACAATGTTGTATGTGAGTCTATGCTGAGCTGTGTGACTGCTGGTGTGGATTAGAAATTCAGTGTTCTGCCAGCATAGATTTTATATTTATGTTACAAACGAGTCTAAACATACAAATGGACCCTAATAGCTGCTATCCCCAGAATACATCATATAAAACAACAGATTTATTGCCTTTACTGTTTCAGAGTGAAATCAGAAGCAAGTTCTACAGTGTGGAGGTGCAGAGAGTGTTGGATGCCAAAGAAAGGGAAATACAGCATTTCCTGTGTGTTCAAAAAGAGGTAAAATAGTCAGTGTGGTGGGACCCAAACAAGCCTGACCTGTCTTCCGTTTTCCACATGTGGACAGAGCACCTCATAAAAAGGCCGAAGATTGTTGACTGGTATCTTTATAAAGTGGCTTCTTTCTTGCCTAAATGCAAAGGAAATGGTGCCATCTTCTGGAAGCATCTAACTCTAAGTTACAGACAGGGAGATAGGGACTGGCTGCACAATCTGTCAATAAAACCATCACCCTTCCCCAGCTGCTTGCCATCTGATGAGTCTCCCAGGACCAGTAGCCTAATGAATCAATAAAAAACCTGTTGTGTTGCAGTACGATATGATAAGGGATGCTCTGAGAAAAGGGCACTTAATCTGACAGCTCAAATGCCTTTTGCACCCTCCTGTTTTTGTTCCATTGGCGTTGACAGAAAGTCCACTCATGAAACTCAAAAGTTTTCTATATGGAGCCTGGAGAGTGTTCATTCCAAGATAACAACAACAAAACACTCTTCAATAGGCACAAGCATGTTAAAGTTTGGGTTGCCATCTTTCTTCTCTGAAGACAGAAATTCAACTGCAGCAGTTTGCCCAGTTTGTTTCATTTTGTTTTGGATGCTGAGGAGAAATGATGATCCCTCTGGAATTTCTGTCCTGTCATGCAGCTGTTAAAAGCACAGGAGATTTTATTTTAGCGAAAAGAGTGGCAGTATCGGCACAAGAGGATGGGATTTAGCCAGTGCTCTAGACAGATGAGAGAGTCTGTGTAAAAGAGGACCCTGCACAGCAGATTCAAGCATCTTTCCACAGGGATTTTGATGAAGCATTTTCAATCCTTTCCCAGCTAGAAGCTGAATTTCTCAGCCTCCAAGAAAAGCAGCATAAGGCTAGCACTAAAAACCAGCAGCTCAAACAAACCAACATTGCCCTGGAGAATCAGCTACAACAAGCCCTCTATCGACTTCAAAAAACTCAAAGATATTTGGATGTCATGAAAAATAGAGTGTCACAGATGCTCAAAGAAGGCAGCAGGCAAGTTCTAATTTTGTCTTCACAATACCACCATGCCCAGGGAAGAATATACTGCAGGAAATCCCTTTTATGTTCTAGCTCTAGTTTGAGACTGGTCCCTTTTTGGAATTCTTCCCAAGGCTGAATGAACCTAAACTCCTGTTTAGTGGAAAGAAGGCAATTACTCATTGTCTGCCCTTTTATCAGACAAGAGCTTGCTTCATTTGAATGTCTGCTACCCCTGGCATTTGTTAGTTATCTGTCTACTGATGTTATATATACACTGTTATTCTGTTTCTCAGGGTGATGTACGTCTTTTGCATATGAGCTGGACCTGCAGAGCAATAACCATTGTGTAACAGTGTGGTGTTCTCTGTCTCAAAGCAAAGCAGTGTATCAGTGAAAACAGCCATAGGCAGGCCCAGTTTAAGGATTTGTGGGGTCCATAGTACCAGAGCCAGTTTAAGGATCTGCAGAGCCTTAGCAGAGGACAACTGGTGCTGTTACTTGTGCTGTAACAGTTGGGCACGCTTCCCAGGGATAGTTGGAACTCTGGAAGCAACTGATAGCTTTACATTTCTGAAAACATTTCTTGAAACTTGGTGGGACATGCAATATCTCCACACTTATGCAGTTTGTGGTCCACATGCATGCTCAGTGAACATATCATGTGCTCAACTGAGCATGTGCTCAATTACGTTTTTGTGGTTCACAAGTCGCATACGTATGAAGACCCCTAACTGTGCAGCACTGCAGGATCTCTGGAACCACAGGACCAGTAGTGCATGCTACAAGTGCTGTTAGGATAAACTGCTTCTGACCATGATTTGGGAATGCTGTTCCCACCCAGTGCTACTGTAAGGTGACCAGATTATCCTACTTTCGAAGACACATCTGGGGGTATCTGGCAATTTGTACTTATGTTGAAATTAAAAAATATATATTACAATACTATTTTTGCGTTCTATGCATTCTATGAAACTTTTTGTTGCTCCATATAGACCAAATTTTTAATCAAGACCCCCCCCCCCGGTCAATGGTGTCCTGCTTTACCAGTGTTAAAATCTGGTCACCTTATGCTACTGCCAGTGTATCACTTCTGACTGAAGAGCTCTCCAATGGTTTTGCTTTTAGAAAACTGCAACATGATGTCAATGGGGGCAAGTCTGCTACTCAGTCAGTTGCAGTATTAATGCAGCTGCAAGGTTTGTGTAGCTGTTTTGTGCAAAAACAACACATGAATGCATGTGGGAAAAGTAGATATGTTAGTACATTACCTTCTTCTTGCAGGGACAGACTAATGGAGAAAATCTCCAATGAGACACTTCAGACTCCACAGGTAACTTTTCATTTAGCTCACTACTGCTCACTCCCTTGAAGTTATGCCAGAAAGATGTGGATGTGTCAGTGGTAAAGCTGGTTCTATCCTAGCACTTGTATATTATGGCACCTGACCATGTAACACAGCGCTGATCAACCAGCAGGAAAGTTCACGGAACAATGTCAGCGTTCATGAGTCAAATGAATTAAAACTGGGTATGTTATTCCCTTGTATGTTCAAAAAGTGTACTTAAAAGGTAAGTACATACTTACCTACTTTTAGAGTAAGAACTGCCTGCTTCCATAATTATCCACCCCTGTATGATATACCTTTCTTATAGGAAAGAGGTACAGCCTGAACAGACTCATTCAACCTGTTCTGGAAAGAGCTAATTATGTTGCATTTCTGCATCAGAAACAATTGAATATTCCAATTTCCCCCCTTGTCATAGCTGACCATATAGGGTTTACAAGGTAAGAGACATTCAAAGATGGCTTACCATTGGCTACATCCACATGAGCCTGGCATTCCTTGGCAGTTTTCCATCCAAATACTAACCAGGGACAACCCTGCTTAGCTTCCAAGATCTGACAAGATCATGCTTGCCCAGGCTATTCAGGTCAGGGTAAGCAAATCATACATGATGGCAAAATTACAACATAATTGCATATCCTAGTGATGGCAGAGTTTGAATATGCAGTTTTATTTATGAAAAGAAACAACTATGTATAAAAAGAAGAGAAAAGAAACCGAACTGTGCAACTAGCTGTTTTGTCTGCAGCCATTCTTCTGTTCAGCTGCTCTTCTTGAGGCAAGCAGGGAGGAAGTATGCTCAAAGAAGCAGAAAGTCTCTTTTTGAGCCAGTCAGGAGCCTAGAGGAGATAATTTGAAAACCTTCAGGAAGTTCCTATTTTAATCTATGCTAAATACACATCTATTCTGCTGCCCCATGCAGGATACTCTTTATATTCTGCTCAGTTATGCACACTGCAGATCTCGCATATTCCAACACCTAGCAAGAGCTGACTGTAAGAAGGCAGGCCACAGCAATAAACCACGCAAAAATACTGCAAACAACCTGCTTCAAGGATGCACACCTTGGTCCTACAATTCCCTTCTGCCATTTAATAGGGTTATCTTAGTATACTAGCAGCCCTCTTACAGCACACCACAATGTCCTTGCATGTAATTTGGGAATTAGTATATTAACAGTAGTCCTGTTTGTCTTTCTTTCTCTACTCCTGTGGTTCTTTGAAGGATGGAAATGAGATGGTCCCCTCTGAACTGGAAATGAACTTTGGATATAGATTGAATGAAGATACACAGGACAGTTCTGATCAGCAGTAAGCACTGAAATGAATATATGGCTGATTTAAGTCAAGATGAAAGAGGTCGCGGTGGTTTTTGCTGTGGCTGGGCACCTGTTCTGGGACCTTGGTAGCTTCACTTTTCCTGTCAGAGACTCTGGGATTTCATATAACTTTAATATGTGCTGTATCTATAAAACCGGAAACATGTTACTGGGATACTCCGAGGCCAAACAGAGGTTTTTCCCACGATTGCCTAGCCTTGCACACTCAGACATTCCTTGCTAAAATTTAAAAATAATGTATTTGGAGATTTTTATCCCACTTTTTAGCCAGACATTTCTCAGAGGAACTAACAATATTTGTTTACCAAAATATTTTCTATTGGCCTTCTGATATTCAACCTTCCCTCCCCCATGGCCCTTGAAACATTTATATGGTTACATACTATATGTTAGCAATAAGTGTATTTGCTCTTTATCCTGCCTGAGTGACTAATGCAGGAAGCCTGACTGGCTTTGCAGAAAATACGTCCTTAACAAGTCATGTATTTTGTGCTCCAGAATCTTGTCATTTTAAACCTTTAAACTTTTATGTGTGCCCAGTAAGAATTGCCCTATGCTTTGTGTCCCCGTAGAGCACCAGAGAACAATGCATCAATTACCAAAGCTGAGTCAGAGCCCAGAACAATTTCTTTTGCAGAGGAACGCTTGGTAGAGTTTACTGAAGAAAAACAACAGCATTTCCTAAAGAAGCCTTTAGGTCAAAGTTCTTTGTCTGGAGAAATGAATTATGCTACAGCATCCCTCAGCAAGGTGTCTGAATCACACCAACAGATGCATGATCTCAGTTTTCAAGGACAAGAATTTTCAGGTCAAACGAGACAAGATGGAAATAATCAGCACTGTCTCACGCAGGAGAAAATGCTACACTCTGACGCTCTCTTGAGGAATGAGGGTTCAAGGAAAAATTTTTTAGAAACTGACCAGAATGCATTACAACAAGATATTCTCCTTAAAGGACAGGGTTATATGAAAGATGATATTCCAGAGATGAAAGAAACTAGCCTTTTTGAGCCAAGATTGGACCTTAATGCTCTTCTACCAATGCAGAGAGAGACTCTTTCTCCTCGGCGTTGTTCTCCTGCAGGTCACTCTGAATTGGCGTCACGAGTCAGCGGCTCCAAAGAGAGTCCAGAACAGGAGGATATTCTATCTTTAAGACAGGCAACTCAACCCAAATTTCATGAACAAGTTTTAAAGATGAGAGGGAGAATTCAGACACAATGGCCTTCTGTCGATTCTGAGCAGGGAATGGTAAAGAAAAAATATATGGAAATAAAAATGGATAAAGAAATACCATCGGTAGAAGGTATGCTGCCAGCTTGTTTTCCCATAAAAACAGTTCTACCCAAGCTGCATGTGAAATGCAGGCCAGAAATATCACTTGTGCACAACAGCCAATGGGAAAATAGGTCCCAGAATGAGACAAATATTGAAATCGCTGAGGAGAGAGAAAAGCTTTTGGCAGAAGACAGAAAAGAGGGACAGGCTGATATGTCTGAGTATGAGAAACATCAGGAGCCTAGGACAGAAATGGATAAAGAAACAAATGTCAAGACAGATGACCAGGATTTCCAGATGAATGCTGGAACACAAGAAACTTCAAAAGGTGCCACAGACGTCTGCCCTTATCCAGAGCATCTGTATAATGTGCTCTTTGTAGGAGATTCTAATGTTGGCAAAACATCCTTTTTGTGCCGTTTACATGACGATTCCTTTGGGTCAAATATAACTGCTACCATAGGTAAATATTTATCATCTTATGTTGGGAGGCAACATCATGTCATAGATAAAAGCCTAGGCCTTGTTGTTGGGATGCCTTTCTTTGATTTTTTGTTTTTGTTTCCTATGCGTGGCTTGCGCTTTGACCTGTGCAGAATTAGTGACAGTAACTTGGTTCCACGAGTCTCTTCTCCTAAGTGAATGTATCTCCCCTGCCCCTGCAAACTGCTCTACAATGCAGCAGCAACAGGGCTTCTACATGGCAGGTCTCCTGGATTTTCTCTGCCTCTCGCTCCCTACCCCCTGACCACAAGGCCTTCATTAAAAAATTAGCAGTTGAATATCATTATAATGATATAGCAATCTGTGGAATTCTTTGAATTCCCTTTCTTTTGAAGAGAGGGTCTCTAACCCCTTTCTTTACAGAGACATGCATTTGACCTTCTACCCCCACAATGAACATTTTTTAAAAATGAATGCTGGGAAATCAGAGAAACTGACACACAGACTGGAGTATAATCAGTTGCTAATTAAAAGAAACAAAAAGCCCCACAGTGGTGGGTAGAGGAAATAGCCATTGTCAAAACAGAGACAAGGAAAATTGATGTTGTGTGGGTGGGATTGCGAAAAATCCAAAGTTTTGCACCCACCCTGCAGCCAACCGGCCTTTGTTATGATCTTTCCCAAAACTTTGCATAGAGCAGTTTTGGAAAAGATTGGAGAAAAGCTTGAGGAAACAAAGAGGAAACAAAAAAATACACCAGAATACTGGGGGGGAAGTAGGAAAAACCCACTTCACAACCGCACTGAACCTGTGGAAAAGGTCACAATCTGTCTTCTCTGCCTAGCGAAACATGCTACATTTCTCCACAGAGTGGCCACCAGGGCTACCAACTCTGGCTTGGGAAATTCCTGGGGATTAGGGGGGGCTGCCTGAGGAGGGTGGAGTTTGTGGAGGAGAGCACTTGGCAGGGATGTGATGCCACAGAGCTGCCCTTCCCTCCCGGGAAACAAGATTAGTCACTCTGGGAGAAGTCCAGGCCCCATCTGGAGACTGGCAACCCTAGTGGCCACCAGTTTGATTGGAGCTTTTTGGCAGCTCATGTCTTTTTGACTCTGGGATGATACATTCCAGATAAACCACAGTGTCAGTCTGTTGGTGCCATAACAAGAATGGATTATCTGGCATAAGACTAACAGTGTTTTTTTGTGGCATACATTTTCATAAATCTGTTAATGTTTAAGGTTCTATGAAGCGCTTTTTCTTTCCAATGGTTTCTATTCCTTGGCACAGGAGAGCAGACATGGTAGCCGTGTTCCAATCTGAGCTGTGTAAAATTGTAAAGATATACATCCGAGATGCATGAAGAATATCCCTTTCACATGAGAGGGTTGGTTCCTACCAGCTATTCTGCTGCCACAAGAGGGCAAAATGGGGAATCTTGGACAGTTGCCTTCCTCTCTGCAGCCTCATCCCATGTGGCTTCTTCACTTAGGTCTTATGATCCCGAGCATTTAAATTTCAGAGTTAATAAAGCTGACAGAATCCAATCTATGGGAATTGCCAGTTTATTTCATAATAGCAGGGGCTCCCAGATTGGCTGTGGGCCTATTCCACAATGCATGTAGCAAGATGATCAACCAATTCCTATATGGAAGAAGTCAACTTCACTTTTGGCTTGCAAATCCAGACAGTAACACTGACAAACTTCTTCAGCATTGTGCTAGCCTTGATTGATTAATCTCTGTAAAATGTAGTGATGGAAGCACTTAGAGAAGTGCAGTGTTCTCTTCAGCTTGCATACTTCAGTTCTTGGAAGCTGTTCAAGACTTGAACAGAACTGCATTGTAAATGGCTGCATTGTAATCCCTAGGAATGGACTATCGGATCAAAAACCTTATTGTGGATAACAAATGCTTCGCTTTACAGCTATGGGACACAGCTGGCCAAGAAAGGTAGGAAGCATGAAAGTGTTGGGTAGGAAACTACAAAGGAAGAAATATTTGATAATACACATTGAAAACTTCGTTTTTTTGGTGACTAAAGAGAGCCTCCACATTCCGAGGCAATCAACCTCTGAATATCAGTGTCGGGAGGAAACATTAGGGAAGGCCTCAGCCTCTATGTCCTGCTTGTTTAGCCCTCCTGAGGAACTGGTTGGCCACTCTGTGACACAGGATGCTGAACTAGATGGACCACTAGTCTGATCTGGTAGGGCTCTTGTGCTTTACAAAGCACTTAAGTAAGGCAGTGGTCCCCAACCCCTGGTCCGGGGACCGGTCCTGGTCCGTAGATCAGTTGGTACCGGGCCACAGCTCCTCCTCGTCCTCCTCCCTGGCTGCAGCCTTGGGGGCTGCCCTGCCACTCTGCCACCGGCTCACCTTTCATGCTCTCCAGCAGTCACCATGGCTGGGGCTCCCCAGTGGGCAGCAGGAAGTCAGGGGCACCAGTGGGAAAGCAAGTAGAACAGGGGCTTAGGCGGCAGTGACAATTCCTCGGTAAAAGACTACCCCCCCCAGGGCCTCAGCAAAATTGTAAAGCATTGACCGGTCCCTGGTGATAAAAAGGTTGGGGACCACTGAAGTAAGGCATTTCATATTAATTAGCTAAGTAAAATAAATTTAAAAAAATAGGCCCATAACAGTCATATTTGGTTAGAATGTAAGGGGTGCTTTTTTCCTCTTAGCCATGGCACAGCACCTTTATCATAATGACAAGATAGATGAAGACACATTTCTGTTTCTGACCAAAGTACAATAGCCACAGTTTAGTCACTTTAAATTCTAGGGAGAGTTCAGGCCTGATTTGGTCTGGAACCCACTTGTTTGTGTTTTTAGCAGACCACCATATCCATTAAACTCTCCTCTAATACCACATTTCAAAGGAATCTCTTCCTGTTGGCTCTCTTCACAGCCCCACTTTCACAATCATTCATGGTGATGGGAAATAATATCACATGAATTAACTTGATCATCTTTACACTTCAAGATCTTTTCTGGCTCCCTCTTGGCTGCTCTTCCCAGTCTCAGTCTCGTTCTGATTTCTTGGGGGCAGTCTCCCTTTTGCTTGATGAGGGAGCCACGGAACAGAAAACCTTGAACAATTTCAATTTCTTCATCATTGTGTAATTCCCCAGTAGTGACCACTTTGGTCTTCTTGATGTTCAGATGTAATCCTGCTTTGGCACGTTCTACTGCAACTTTCATCAGAAGTCGTTTCAAGCCTTTCTTTGGTCAGAGTGAACTGTCTAGGCTGGTCTGGCTCTCATCTGCACGAGTGCTTGGCAAGCTCACTCTGTTGCTAGTGTTATATGGAAGAGGAATCAAAAAGGAATTTAAAAGTACATTCCCACTGATAAAGCTGAATGTTAAACGCATAGGGGCTATTACACTATTAAAGATCAATTCCCTTTGCACCATTTGTTTATTTTTCTTTGTTATCTACATATCTCAGTTTGTTAAGGTTCCACCAGTTTTCACTCCACCTTCATCTAAATCTAATCCAGTTTTCCTTATGATATGTTCTGCACACAGATGGAAGACATAGGGAGATAAAATGCTTCCTTGTCTGTCAGTTCTTCTTTACAATCTATTATATGATGCACATGACATTATTCTTCACAGAACTTAGATTACGAAGCAAAAATGTTATCTGGATTATTGCTCACCAATTCAGGTTGGGGGCTTTGCACCCCCAGTGCCTACTTTATACTGGGAAAGTTTAGGGTGGTGTGCCAAATCCCAGAGTCTGTTTTCTTGAACTTCTTCCCACTGGGCAGCCATGGTGCAAGCTGGTAATACAGTCCTATTAAAACTACTGCCATGGGTGGGGATTTTGCAGATTCATTACTTGTACGTTGCTGAAAGTAGTCAATAAATGTTGAGTTCTGCACTTGGTGTCAACCTTTCCACAACTACAAGAGATCTGTGAATCTTGCTTGATGTCTGAAAGATACAAAGATTACTGGCCTTTGTAATTTTGGTGGAGAGACACAATTGTTGTTGTTGCTTTTTTGTTTGTTTGTTTTTGCCCAGAGGATGTAGGGTTCCATCTTACACCAAAGGCGCATATTTGCCTGACAGCACTGGGATGCTGGTGAAAAAAAGATATAAAATCATGGCCTGAAACATCTCTTTTTCTCCTTCTATCTCTTTTTATTTTTTAACATCCAGCCTGAAGAAGAGTTCTGAAAGCTTGCATGACGTTGTGTGCCATTTTGGCTTGTCAGTCAAAGAAATTACATGAGCCATAGTTTGTTGTTAGTTCATTGCAGCTTGCACACATCCTATTTGCCAGGTGAAATTGCCAGGGATATGAGTCATAATTCATGGTTCTTCAAGTAGCTTTGAAAGATTACATTGTTTTCGTTTTTTTGGGGGTGGGGTGGGGGTAAGGTAGCCATTAGTGAAATTGAGGTTTGACGTAAAAACAAACAATAATAATCTTGATTTCTTTGAAATGGCAGAATTAAACAGACATACAGACTTTTCTAGAGGGCAAATAAAATCATGTGACTAGTAGTTTGTAATTACCAAGAGAAATCTTCACTGACAGATACCACAGTATCACCAAGCAGTTCTTCCGAAAGGCTGATGGCATTGTGCTGATGTATGACATCACCTCAGAAAACAGTTTTGCAGATGTGCTGTACTGGTTGAGTTGTATCCAGGTAAGGATCAAGGATAATGGGATGGATCCAAAGCACTGCAAGTCGGGTGATGCTCGTGGAAAATGACTTTCCTGCTTCCCATTTCAGCTCCCTGGAATTCTGATTTGGGGGACAGGGAACTCTCACAAACAGCAGGGGAAAGGGAAAAGGGAAAAGGGAAGTGGCCTTAGGAGCAGAGAATCATCAAGAACCTGCCCCATTTCATTATAGATGTGCTGTGTACTTTGTATTTGTTGTTGCAATGGTGAAAGAACATCTTTGAAACCAGTAGGTCAAATCTGTGCTTTAGCAGTTCATCTTCAGAACGTGGTAACTATAACAAAGCATAACAGCAAGGCAGTAGGATGGGCATTTCACCATGAGATATACTTGTCTTGTCACAAAAGAGCCAGAGTGGTGGAAGTCAGCGTGATATAGCATTTAACAGCAGCGGCTTCTAATCTGGCGGGCTGGGTTTGATTCCCTACTCCCCCACATGCAGCCAGCTGGATGACCTTGGGCTCATCACAGCACTGATAAAGCTGTTCTGACCGAGCAGTAATATCACAGCTCTTTCAGCCTAACCTACCCCACAGGGTGTCTGTTGTGGGGAGAGGTAAGGGAAAGAGATTGTAAGCCACTTTGAGATTCCTGGTAGAGAAAAACGGCATATAAGAACCAACTTTTCTTTTTCTTCTAGCAAAATCTACATTTAAGTCTAAGTACTGCTAAAGAAAACATCAAGAGGGCAGTTCCTGAAACTCTCTCTGTGTATTTTAAGTGCAGGATCAATAATCTATTCTCTTTACTCAGTGTCATGAATCTCTTGATTGTGTAGACAGGAAGGGGGTAATCCATTTATTAAAAATAAATCCAGT
This sequence comes from Paroedura picta, assembly GCF_049243985.1. Taxonomy (NCBI): domain Eukaryota; kingdom Metazoa; phylum Chordata; class Lepidosauria; order Squamata; family Gekkonidae; genus Paroedura; species Paroedura picta. The sequence continues at coordinate 94,609,126 of NC_135372.1, read as the reverse complement.
ATAATGTTTGCAATTAAAATATCTCTTTATAAAAATAAGTAGAAATGGTGGTTGCACCCCCAATAGCAAGATTTTCTGATAATTAAATTATAAAGTAATTGGTATTCATTTGGAGGGCATTTGTGCCTTTAGGTCCAAGAGTTGCTGTGAAGCTTACGAAGATGTATACTCAAAATGTGTGCCTGCACACGAAAGCTCACAGCTTGAATAAATCTTAAAGGTGCCATTGGACTCAAATTTTGTTGTGCTATTTCAGACCAATATGGCTATCCATTTGAAGACGTAAACTGTTGTTGCTCATTTTAAGGGATATTGTCACCTACAAATCTAAGATGATGATGATGATGATGATTTAAATTTCTAGCCCGCCATTCCCAAAAGGCTCATGGTGGGTAACAAATGTGCATTAAATCCCTAATAAAATCACCCCTAAAACAATCCAAAATCCTAGTCTATAAAATGCACAACAATCCATACACAGAGAATCCAAGATATACAGGGGCGAAAAAACAACAAGCAGATTCCACCCAATATCAACCCCGGGGGTGGACAGAGGGGTTGCTGATCTTAATTTGCCAATAGAGTAACCCAGAAAGGGGGTCTAGAAAGATCTTCCTTAGCGCACTGCCCTCAACCATAGACCTGGCAAAAGAGCTACTTCTTACAGGCCCTGTGGAATGTCGAAAGTTCCCGCAGGGCCTGTAGCTCTTCCGGGAGCTCATTCCACCAGGCAGGGGCCAGGACCGAAAAGGCCCTGGTCCTGGTCAAGGCCAGACACACTTCCTGGGGGCCAGGTATGACCAACAAATTTGTGCCCGCAGAGCATAGAACCCTGTGGGGGGCATAGAGTGAAAGGTGGTCCCTTAAGTATGTGGGTCCCAAACTACACAACTACACATTGAACCGGATCCGGGCAGCAACCGGCAACCAATGTTGCTGCCCCAGCACAGGCTGGATATGAGCCCTCCAAGATGTCCCTGTGAGGACCTTAGCAGCCGCATTTTGTACCAGCTGTAACTTCCGGATCAAGCTCAGGGGCAGGACCATGTAGAGCGAGTTACAGAAATCTATTCTGGAGGTGACCGTTGCATGGATCACTGTGGCCAGATGTTTAGGGGACATGTCAAAGAATATATGTAGAAAGAAGTTAGAAACAGATTTTTCATTTCACATTTCACAATACTAGTTTCAATCCTGTAGATGTACCAATGGAGGAAGGGGATCTTTCCCTACCTTCTACTGTGACCTCCCCAAGCATTACTGGGCATTGGGAAGATGCTTATACACAAAAAGCCATGTAGGTTGGCTGGGCTACAGTGAGAAGGCAAATCAGGTGAGATCACCCCTCCATCTTCCTCCATCAATGGAACATTTTTGGTGTCCAACCCAGTTTGATTACTTTAATAGAAAGAAAATAGGAAGGATTGACTTAAAATACTATTCCTGAGTTATCTGCTGTACAAATCCTATTGCTGTCATGAAGTTCACAAGTGATTGTAACTAAACTAAAATTAAAGAAAAATGCATATCTTGATAGGAAGGAGCTGGAGAAGGAATTGTTGTCCTTCTGCTTGGCAACAAAACAGACTGCATTGCACGCAGAAGAGTATCTGCTGAGGACGGTTCATCCTTGGCACAGGTACCCACATCAACTTTTGTCTCATAATTGTAATTCCTTGTTCCCGGGGGGTAAATAAACCAATGGTAGAACAAATCATAACTTGTGCAATGAGATGGACAGGTGGATAATGACTAGTTGTGTAGGAAAACTAGTGGGTTTGTAATTATGGCCATATGATCAGAAATGACCACATAATTATTAACTGCACACAAGCAGAAAATATTTGTAATACAGAGAGGATATATAATCAATCAGTCATGGCCTGTGGCTGCATTAGAACATAGGATGACCTTGATGGGCTAGACCAAGGCCTACCTAGTGCAGCATTCTGGATTTGATGGCAGCCAGCCCCATGCTTCTGGAAACACATAGTCTAATGCCTTTGGAAGATGATGACTTTCCCTTGTTTGTCATCAGTACCTGGTATTCACATTCCACCTCTCAGCTTGAAATTTCTGTTTTGCTATTATGATTAACAGGAGCAGCCTGTCTGAATGGTGCTGTGACAAACAGGCAGTAGGGGCTTTGGGTGACTGTGGCAGAGTGGGTAGGAATTGAAGCATCCCATATTTCTGGAGGCAGCCATCCTGGCCTAAACTTGTGGTCAAATTACATTGACAAACCTTTTCATAGAGAGATAAGGAGATTGGGAGCTTTCCTTATCTCTTTGCTTTATCTGATTAACATCTTGAAGCCTGGAGGTCATTTTGGTGGATGTCATGTAAGCATTCTCCTATTAGAGAAAGGGCCACCCTCTTTTTGTGTTGGGCAATTTATGTTTTATGTTTACGTCAATGGTAATTACTCTGATTTTTTTCCTCTTCACTTTGATTAACCCTTTCTTGTATCTCTGGTTACACTTTTATTTAGGTTTTTCCTTTGCTGAAACTGGATAAAGAAAGGCTTTGCCATAGTCCCTTTAATATAGACTAAGATAAGATAGGCTGATAAATACCAAAATAACTGGAAGGAGAGGCAATCCAGCCTGGAGTTTATGGCTCGAGAGAAAAATACTGAAATCATTGCTCTTAGTAATCTTATGGTTTACCAATTAATTCTTTTTGAAGATGTGTAGGTGCTAGGTGCCCCTGCATTGGAGAAAAAGATGGATAAAAACGAACAAGTAATTAGCTTGTCTTAACATTGTTCAGTAACTTTAGCTGAGCCATTTACTGGCGATGAGATCTCTGCATATATTTTGCTTATCCAGTTATGGATAACGACCCATGGAATACAGTTTTAGTTTCTTCTGTCCTCTCTACTGGGAACAGACAATGATTGGTAAAATTCTGTGCATTAATGTGTAATGTTTAGATCATGTGGTGAGACAGAAGGTTGGGTCTACCAATTGCCCATGGCTGAGTACAAAGGCTGGTAGCTGACAATAACTTAAGGATATGTATTGCTTATATTATGGTCTCTTTTGTTAATACTGAATGCAGTGCTGCCTCAGGTCACAATGTGCTTGACTCCATGGTCAAACTTGTCAGGTGAGTAGCTGGGCTTCAGCATGTAGCCATCAACATACAACAAGGAATGGAAAATAAACAAACATCTCCTACAAACTTTTACCAACGGAGAACCTGAAAGTCATCCATTAGTGAGAGAACTGTGGTCCAATCCTGTGTCTGTTTATTCAGAAGCTGTGGATCTAGTACAAGTATGGCAGGCACAGGCTTGCTTAGGGACCTTTCTACATGATCCAAAAGCAGGGGGGCAGGGGACTAATTTTACTCTGTGAGGAAGGCTTTTCTGTCTTGAATAGCTGCCATCCTCTTGGCAACTTTCTTTTTAAAAGCCGAGGCCTGCCATAGCAAGGGAGAGGTTCCAGAAATGGTATGGCAGTAAGAGAGAGGCAGACATCCTGCAATTCTTGACAATGTTTTTAAATATTAATGCTGCATGAACCACAGTGGGTAAAAGATAAATAACATTAAAAACAAATTTCACCAGTTGGCATGGGCATAGGGGGAAAGTTGCTTTGCTTGTTACAAATATCCAGAGAACATTAAGTGTGCCTGTGACAGTCATGCAACCATATGCCTCACAGAAATTACAAATACAACAGATACAGACTGAAAAAAGCTGCAATTTCCCAGGTGTCAAAAATAATACCCCTAGTATGTGAATATCTACCCTAAATAATACATTGGGTAATTAGCTGACATGCAAAGAATTGCAGAGGAAGGAAACATCCTGTTCTTCTTCCTCTCCCCCATTTCAAGGCTTTACTATTCTGTATGAGCAGAACTATGCAGGATCCTGCCACACACTGTGATAAGTTTCAGATAGGCTGACTAGGGGAGGGAACATAGTTTCTTCCTCATTGTTTCAATTGATGTATGCTTCTATTACTTCTTCCCGTGATGCAAGTACTGGAATCTAACACTTATATTAATTGAACTAATCTCTGTGAATGCCAGCATCTAACACCTCCAGAGATGGCATGAGAATCAGTCTTTTTCCTTTTCAACTTTTAAGGGATTTTTTTTGTAACATCTGTCTAATGAAGGGTTCTGATGAATTCTAAAGCTCGCCCAATATTTTCTCCTTTTGGTTGGTCCTAATAAAAAGGTTTTACAGAGATCTGCTTTCTACCTCTGCCAGCCACTCCTTCCACTCAGGGCAGTGTTTCCTTGGCAGGGGCAGGGAAACTGCCAATGCAAGTTGGGGAACCTCAGTTCGCTATTTCCCACAGAAGATGACAAGCCCTCTAAATCAGTGGTCCCCAACCTTTTAATCACCTGGGACCACTCAATGCCGGGGACCACTCACCGGGGACCACTCAACGCCTTTTACTGAGGCCCGGTGTGGGGGGGGGTAGTTTACTCCTCTACTCTCAACCACTGCCTTAGCGCTCTCTGATCACTATTGTAATGTTTAAACATCCCTTCAAAATAAGATACAGACACGCCACAACAATGAAGTGTGTTGTAAAGGGCTGAGGGGGATGAATTAAAGGGCCGGGGGGGGGGGAGAAGGCGTCCTTCGGGGCTCACCTCCAATTAGTCGAAGGACCACATGTGGTCCGCAGCCCACAGGTTGGGGATCGCTACTCTAAATGACACTAAACAAGAATCTAGTGCTATGTTTAAATCTAATAACTTAAAAAAAAATTCCAGCACAACCTTCCATGGCTTAGAGCCCACCTGTTCAATTCCAATGTAGTGGATCCTCATGGGACAGGCATTTTATGTAGGAAGCATGAAACAAACATACAGCAAGGTTCAAGGGGCCATGCAATTCAGGAAGTACAGGGTGAAATATAATTCTATGCAATTCAAATCTAATTAAGGGAAATATATTATCTGTTCACTGGTTTTGTCCAGTAGGTTAACACTTGACATGGTGGGGGGATTCTACATTTTGCTAAGATAGTTAACACCTATATAGCAAGTAAGAAATCAGATGTTCTTATATACCCCTCATGTCAAGCCTCTTAGTGAATCTGAATTTAGCACAGGATCCAGGACTTTGCTACTATATGTAACATGCTTTTTAGACATACCTTTTAAATAGGAATTCTGTAATGTAAATTGGGTTAGCAAGCAACAGCTGAATCTGAGAGCTATAACTGAAAATAGTCTTGGAAGCTTAGTTGGGAATATCATACTTCTAGGTTTTGCCAAAATATTAAATAGGCTGTTTCTCTGCATATTTACTGAGCCAGATCGCTGAAAGCTCATGAAGACCAATTAAAACAGAAGATTCTGGAGTTACCTGCCCTACCTACAAAGAAAAGAGGGTGCTGCTCATGACCAATAGAAGATGAACGTGAAGTAAGAGCAAACAGACTTTCAAACAGATTCTCTTGCCAGCTGTGTTTATTTTGTACCCTGTGGATTCTTATGATAAGCCTAACTTACATAGCTAGGGGACTCCTGTTGCAGAGCTAAGCCACATGACCTGTTTCACACATTAGTGTCTGATGTGACACCACAGGTGCCCTACTGTACTATCTCAATCCTTTATTCTGTGCATACCTTGAAGATCAAGTTGAAAATGGAAAAGCTTGAATATTATGATGCTTGAGATGCAACTTCCAAATGGTTCCTTTCTGTGGAACCTGAGTTGGGCTTGGGGAATCCCAACCCACCTCTTTAAAATCCATGTGTGTAGCTTGGTTCTCCATTCAAAATCTAGTGCTGTGGTCACTACACCCTATTGACATAATATTTGCTGCAATGTTCTAATTCAGTCTTCAGGATCCGTATATCCCCCAGGTTCTGCTCCCATGCCTTTACAAAAGTTTATGGAAAAGAAATTTTGCATGATGTTTTTCATACTCTTATCTTCATATTTGCTTTAGGATGGTTAGGGCTGATCCTGCGTTGAGCAGGGAGTTGGACTAGATGGCCTGTATGGCCCCTTCCAACTCTATGATTCTATGATTCTACTAGATTTAAAGCCCATTTCACATGCAAATGAAATGGGCGCTAGATGGCCTGGGAGAAGGCTCTCTGGAGCCTTCTCCCCACCCATGGCTATCCCCTTCTCCCCACCTTCTCCCCACCCGTGGCTCTCTGGAGCCTTCTCCCTACCCGTGGCTCTGTGGCAGAAGGCTGCCCGGGCCACCCCCTACTTGAGGCTCTCTCGAGGCTTCCCACATGGATCAGAGGTACTGATAAACTTCGGCTTGGTGACCCGGTGGGGATTTTGCATGCCACGCCTGCTTGGCAATGAGAATCCATACGGGTGCCCATTGACATTCCAACTGGGGGGCCAAGAGAACCAGACCCGCTATGCCATCCACCCAAGGAGATGCTTGGCTGGCCCTATCTAAGGCTGCACCCGCACTTTGTGGGTCGCCACCCTTGAGCCCTGAGTTTCCCTGCGAGGCCCCAGCCAGGCAAAAGGCCGACCTCCTGTGCGGCGAGCGATGCGGCTTACCTGTCCTTCCAGCTGCAGTAGTCGGCGGCGCATAACTGGAGCAGGAGAAGCCAGAGGCGCAGGAGAGCGACACGGCAGGGAGGACATCGGCTGGTCTCCGACCCGGTGCCAAGAGGGGACAGGCAGGCAGGCAGGGACTGAAGGCCTGACCCTCCAACGCAGCGCCCCCCCCCCGGCCGCAACTCTCTCGAGCCTTCAACTCTCCCGAGGCTCTCTCTGGCCTTCTCCCGGCTGGCGGAGCGCCCTCGCCACGCCAGAGACGCGGCGAGGGTGCTCCGCCGGCCGGGAGAAGGCTGCCCGGCCCCCTCCCCACCCGAGGCTCTCTCTGGCCTTCTCCCAGCTGGTGGAGCACCCTCGCCACGCCGGAGACGCGGCGAGGGCGCTCCGCCGGCTGGGAGAAGGCTGGTCGCCCCCCCACCCAAGGCTCTCTCTGGCCTTCTCCCAGCTGGTGGAGCGCCCTCACCGCGTCTCCGACGTGGCAAGGGCGCTCCGCCGGCCAGGAGAAGGCTGCCCGGCCCCCCCCACCCGAGGCTCTCTCTGGCCTTCTCCCGATCTCCGACGCGGCAAGGGTGCTCCGCCGGCCGGGAGAAGGCTGCCCGGCCCCCCCACCCGAGGCTCTCTCTGGCCTTCTCCCGGCCGGCAGAGCGCCCTCGCTGCGTCTCCGACGCAGCGAGGCCGCTCCGCCAGCCGGGAAAAGACGCCGCAGCCCACCACTTACCTGTGGCTGTCTGGAGCAGCTGGGCAGATTCCCTGGGTGGGTGAAGCAGCCAATGGCTGCTTGGGGCAGGATGGACACTCGCGGCTCCGCAGATGGACACTCCGGATGGACACAGGATGGACACTCGCGGCTTCGCGGCTTCGCGGCTCCTGATTGGCCCCTCCAAGTTTTTATCCTGGACAGGGCCTGCCCTAACTCCTCCCACACAGCCCTTACTGCTTTATTCAGTCCGTGGTGCTCCGCGCCACGGGGCTGTTTAAAGATGGCGCTCCGCGCCCCGGGGCTGTTTAAAGATGATACCAGAAAGAGTTATGCTACAACCCTGTGCAGAGTTTCTCCAGGGTAAGTCCACTGAAATAAACTCTGCATAGGATTATACTATTTGCCTACTTTAGTTTGAGTTCATCAGTCTGCTGGCGAAAGGCCCAGACCGAGGCCAATAAAGAAGGTGATCATTCAGGTACTGCAGCTATTTCTAATGTCATGAAGTGAGAAAAAAATAACCTGCATGAGGGTACTTCTATTTATCTAGCCTTTAAAGACAACCTGCCTGTATGTTACATTCTGTGCCTCCTCCAAGGAACAGACATGGGTCTCTTCTTTCTTATTCTAAAAACAAACCAACCAAGCATGTGTAAGTGCAGAATCTGGGTTCTGAGAAGAAATAGTAACTGTGATCAACTATCACGTTAAAAAACAGATTACAGAGTTCTGGAGTTATACATAATTATAGTCAGAAGCCTTAAGAGTTCACACATTCTTCCCAAGTAGAGAGACTCCTACAATATGCTACTGAAGCCCTTTCACCTTCCATACCCAGTGAGGCCCTAAATGTACCTCAGTGCTTTACTGGATTGTGTTTATGTGAAAGTAAGTTAATTAAAACCAATCTAATGTGCTTGAGTGCTAGGTGGGACAAGATATAGACATGACTGTCAAAAACTGTTAACTGTTTTCCTTATTGCTTTGACAATAAACATTTAAATAAAAATAAAATAAAAATCTTTATTATATTTACTTCCTAAATGCTCAGGGCAGGTAACAACATGGATTCAACAATCAATAAAATGATCAAATCATGTATAAATACCATAAAACATTCTATTTCCATAGCCTTCAGTACTTTGGTGGGGGGGTCAGATCTTTAGAGGAGAGATCTTCTCTTTGAGGCAGTGAGGGCAAGAGTTCTTGAAGATTCATCAGGGATTCACCTGTAGGCTTGGTGGAACAGCTGTGTCTTGCAAGCCCTGCAGAACAGGTTAAGGTCCCGCAGGGCCCTGATCTCTCTTGGCAGAGCATGCCACAAGGCTGGGGCCAAGGCCAAAGAGGCCCTGGCCCAGGCCAGTTTCACCTCCTTTGGGCTGGTAATCCTGAGCAGGTTTTGATCAGGTGATCTTAATGACCTTGGGGCAGGCATAGTGGAAAACGTTTATTGTTTATTGCTAAACAATGTATACCAATAAAGATCTGATACGGATTTTGATTACTAAACAAACTTCAGAGAGGAAAAAGTTGGCACCAGCTGGTTTTGTACATCCCTCTACCCCCTCCTATTTAAAGACAACACATGAAATGCAGGGTTTCTTAATTTCCTTCCTCAATGTCCAGCACTGAGCTGAAGTGACTAGGGCAGCTCTTCTGGTGAGGCAGGAAGGAAGTGGAGTTGCTTGGGTACATATATTAGATTTTGGCTTTAAATATTATCCTTAACAGAAACTTTACTTTTGTCTGTGGCAATATCTATCTCTAATCTATGTATTCATTGGACTTTTTAAAAAATTAGTGGGAAAGTTTAAAAGATGGAGTGATTTATGACAATGACAGATTTATGCCCCAAAGTGTTTTGAATCAGCTTCTTAAGTCTGTTACCAGAAAGTCTAGTTAAAATGGGGAGGGGGGGATTGTGATCAATTTCAAAAGACTGTCAAAGACTGTTTACGCACTGGGAACTTCACTGCCCCAGCTCCCGTGCAGGAGTACAAATAGGGGGTGGATGAGGTGCACCAGGCCAAATGCTCCCCCGTGTGGGAGCAGGAAGAGGTGGGGCAACCTGCCACGACTAAACTCCAGCCTGCAGCATGGCATGAAACCTCCAATGCATAAACAGTCAAAGAGAGACTCTAGCATGAAACTATTGAATTAGAATTCATTACGACACTTTACTTATGCCTCAGAAAGGACATTAAGAAGAAGAAGAAGAAGAAGAGTTGGTTCTTATATGCCGCTTTTCCCTACCCGAAGGAGGCTCAAAGCGGCTTACAGTCGCCTTCCCATTCCTCTCCCCACAACAGACACCCTGTGAGGTGGGTGAGGCTGAGAGAGCCCTGATATCACTGCCCGGTCAGAGCAGTTTTATCAGTGCCGTGGCGAGCCCAAGGTCACCCAGCTGGTTGCATGTGGGGGAGTGCAGAATCGAACCCGGCATGCCAGATTAGAAGTCGGCACTCCTAACCACTACACCAAACTGCCTTATTCTGTAACCAGTTTTAAATTAGCCTAGTAATTCTAAATGTGTTACCTTACTGTTGTTATGAACTATCATAGACTGTTAATTTTAATTCCTTCTTGACTCCAACATTTGCATTTTTTATGTCTCAAATGCAGATAATTCTGCCAAATAAGAACACACAATGCATCTAATGAAATGGGCTTAAGTCCCTGAATGTTTATGCCACTATAAACCTATTGGTCTTTGCCACAAGTATCTTTCTTTTTGTTTAAAAAAGTAGTCCAGTCAAAACAATAGCTAACTTCAAAATTAATCTGGAATATTTAATAAACACACTGGAAAAGGACTTAGCTAGAAGCCAGACCGACCTTCTTTTTTCAGTGTTTTTTTTTTTGTTCTTCCAGTATTACTGCATAGCTGTGGTGTGGCACGTAGACAAAAAAAATGTTTTAAATGCTGTTTCAGCTATGCACAGAAGATGGCGTTTTTCTTGTTTCTCAGAAAAATAGTTTAACCAAATAAAACCAGCAAAAAGTGAATGTTGCTTATTTGTATACTTTCTCCACAAGATGGCAGCAAACAATTTAAAATTCATCAGTTGGTCCAATTTGAATGACTTCCAGAATTTAAAGTTGTAAACAACTTTTAAAAAACAAAGTGAAATTAGTTTTCCAATTAAAGTGCAGTTTATAAGCAAGCTGCTCAATTAAAGGAAAACACACACACTTATAAAAGCTTATAAAAAGAACAAAACTGTGTCTAACCCAGGGTTATGTCAAAAGCATTGAAATATAGTACCAAGCACATTGCATTTTTAATATTTTCTTAAAGTCTGATGTAAACGTGATGTTGATGAGCCAGAATTCACCCATGTGATCTTGCACATCTACCATCTTAATGGAAACATCGGTTATAATATTTAGTGCACGGCCGTTCTTCCAAAATGTTAGAGATGTCTGGGATTCTCATTTATCAGCATAATGGATTCCTCATCAGAAAGTAGAAAAGTCAGGACATGGAATGTGGATGAAGATAACTGAAGGATCAACTCATTAAGAAAGGGAAGAAGAGGTGAAATGCGAATGAATGAAGTCATATGGATGAATCAGTATGGTGGAAGATACTCTACAGGTGGCTGACTTGTGGATAAAAAATGGGAAATGTGGATGGTACTAGGTTAGGATGGTTAACGATACCATGAATAGTATGATTGTGAATGATATTATAGTATGTCAATCAACCATGAGAACTTCATGGAGCCATTTTTAATGGGGCTGTACATTTTCTTTCCTGAATCTATTGTCCACCAACCTCATTGGTTGCTCCCAAGTGCTAGTACTGTGGGTGAGAAAAAGCTCCCTTTCTACATTCACACATAATGTTACAGACCTCTATCATGTCCTCTCAGTAATCTTTTTTTCTTTAGTGATAAGTCCCAGACTTTCCTCATAGAAAAGGTGCTCCAACACCTTAATCACCTTCAGTCCTTTTCTCCTAGCTCTGCGAAATCCTTTTGGAAATAAGATAACCAGAACTGTGCACACTATTCCAAATGAGGCCTCATCAGAGATAAAGTGTAGGGGTCTCTCACCAGCAGGCACTATTATTATTATTGTTGTTGTTGTTAATAATAATATCTTTATACCATCCTCCCAATATGGCGGTGGTCATGGCAAGGTGTGGACAGCGACAAACTGGCTGCCAAAAAGTAGAGGCAAAGTCAGCCAGAGAATTATTTCCACAGCTTCAGTAACACACTGCAGATCCTTGTGCTATGGTGGTAGTTGCTGCCAAAGCAGTATTTAAAAAAACATTTAGCCAATCAGAAGTCTTGTTTGGCAAAAGTCTTACCTGATCCTGTCTATTTCATAAAATCACTTGGTGGGCACAACAGCCCCCTGGTCCAGTGATACAGACAGTAGAGTGGAGAGTGCCAGTTGAAAGAGCAAGACAAGCCAGCTTATAATGGCATTAGCTGTCCTCTGCAAGAACCTGTCTCATGACTACAAAAGACATCTCAAAGCAGGAGGAGGAGGTCACCAGACGGAGAGGCAGTGGCGACTGTGATGGAACCAAACGTGCAGAATTATTTTTTTGTTCAGGAAGTACCTGCCAGGCCTCAAGCCTAAGAACAACTTGTGCAGGGGTAAGAAGGGGAAGTTCCAGACACTTCTTTTTAGGTTCCTGCAAGTATTTGTACTTACTCCATACCTCCCAAATCATGCAAACAAAGCAAGCGTGCCAGTAAATCCCATCATCTAAAGCGATGTCTTTAATAGAGAAGAATACGGTTTCACTCCACAGAATAGATTCAAATGTGTAACCGTGTTGGTCTGAAGTAGCACAATAAAATCAGAGTCCAGGTGCTACTGGACTCTGATTTTACTCCACAGAATAAAACTATTTATAGGGCAGGTTCCGTTTTTCAGGGCACCACTCCGAGGAACTCCGGGGAACGTATTCTGGACATTTAACAATACCAGAAGTCGGCAATCCGGGTTGCCATCACAGGTGAACTGTAGAAGTCACGTCAACTGAACCTAATTGCAATCCGACGCAATGTTGAAGCACCTGCCAGAAGCGAGTTCACGGGGCCTTCCTCCCTGCACAGGATGGCGGCCAAAGGCCCCCATCCCATCCCGCCCCACCCCCGCGACCGGACTGCGGCCCCGGAGGCAGCTGGCGACGGCGAACCATCGGTGACACATGAACCACGGGACGCCCAGACGGCGGCTGGCGGAGAGGAGGCGCCACTGCCGTGGATGCGCGGCCTCGCCCCGGAAGCAGGAAGAGCCGGGCCCCGTCGCTCGCGCGGCCGCCCCAGTCCATGCCCGAGCCCTCCCTCCAGCCTCGCGGGACTCGCCCGGGCGGTTCACGGGGTGAGGCGGACAAGGGGGCCGTGGGGGCGCGCGGGCGGCGGGCGGCGGGAGGCGCAGGGGGGGGGCTGCGGGGGACTCTCGCGGGAGCGGCTGGGGATTGGCTGGGCGGCCGTCCAGGCGTCCCTCGCCTCCCCCTCCCCGGTGTCCTGCCTGCGCTGCTGCTCCGGCACGCTTCGTGAGCCAGACCCCGGGGGGGGGGGGGGGGAGAGGGGAAAGGCCTGCGAGGGCAGGAGCGGCGGGGGCTTCGCCCGGCAACGGCGGCTCCAGCACGAAAGGGAGGTCTAGGGGACAACGGTCAGTTCCAGAAAACGTGCCTTGGCATCGCGGCCGCAGTCGGAATCTGAGAGCAGCCCTCATTTCACTAGGCTGAGTTTTATGTTCCCGGTCGCTTGAGCTCACAGCCTTAGCGGCACTTGGGGGGCGGCGGCGGCGGCACCCCCGCTGTAGGCTCGGGTGTCTGCCCATGGAAGCTGGACTAGGCGTCATGTAGGTTGAGCAAGGCTGACGTTCGGAAGGGAGTTGAACTGCCGACCCTGGATGGAGTTAGGTTGTTATTTGCAGATCAGGTGAAAAGCAGGGCTACTTTTATTTACCTCTTTACTTCTTTTATACCCTGTCTCTTTCCCTGGATGGGAACACAGAGCATTTGTGCAGGGGGCTGGACTAGATGACTCTGTAGGTCTGTTTCAATCCTATGATTTTATGCCAGAAATGCTCCAATGGCCTACTCCATTGCGCTGGAAACAGGGCTGGGGCAAGTATCCACTGCTCCGTCACAACTTGCCAGTCCTGCCCTATCCCCCAGCACAGTTATGTTACAGTACTTACCTCTCTGGACTCCATTCACATGTGATGAGCCTTGGCCAGCAAGGATTTTTATGACTGGGCCTCACCCCTTTCTACCCCCTCCAGGCCCATCATTGACCACTGCGATGGGTCAGGTCAGCATAAGCATATACGGTAATATCACCTGATAATTTTTTTTTAAGTATACAAAATATTAACTCCCATCGATCGAATTGAGGAACCCTTCTGGGGCTGTCAAGAAACTCCAGGGTTTCACAAAATCCCTGTTGAGAAAGCCTGTTCTATGGAGTAGCCATAAGGATTGTTTCAGTTAAGGAAAATATTGATCATCTTCCTTTAGTCTTCTTGATAAAATCATTAAACCTTCCTCATTGTATAGCTGGCATGACTCTTCATTCAGAACTGGGCTCACTTTCCCTTGAGGCAAGAGCTTGGTTATAAGCATTTAGACTGTCCATAAGGCTACATTTGACCAGTAGGGGCTATCTGACACATTGAAAGAAGACCTTATGAGTCAATATGGTTTAAGACTGTCTTTGAGAAATATCTTAAATTTGGGGGGAAAAGATATAGAAATTGCATTAAGGCAACTGTTAACCCTTAGCTTCTTCCTGCTGACATGTGATACATTTTGGTTTCTGCAAAGAAACTGATGCATTTTTCAATCTAGTAGATAGTTTTGTGGGGCCATCATACACCAGGACCTTGAAAGAAGCTTCAGAAATAGCTAAATGGATGCTTTCTGTTCTCAGCATATTGATATCATTATTCAAGAACAGGGTGGCCTTGGTGATTAAATTGCCAGGAATTTCACAAATATTCACATGGCGAAAGAAACAATAACCAAAGAGTTTGATGACAAAAGTCATATTTTATTCTAGCTAAACCCTGGTTCGCAAATGCTAACAATAAGGGTCTCAGATTATGGCATTCAGCTTTGGTTATATTGTTGATCTTAATATCCCTTGATCAGAAATGGCTTCTGTTGCTTAGCTTGTCATTTGGAAAGAATAGCCAAAGGCCAATCCACATCCAAGGAGATACCATGCTTTCCATCCACAGAAATTCTGATGCTTGGTTCCCATTGTTTCTTTGTTCTTTATATTTACTTGAATATAGATTTTGTTAGATTAATTTATGTTAGATTCTATAAGACTGCAAGAATAATCCTGTTGGATCAGACTAAGGATCCATTGAATTCAGTCTCCTACAGTGGATAGCCAAATACTTCTGGGAGGCCTATAGTCAAAGCTCTGCCCTATTCTTTGCTCCTCAGCAATTGATATTCGCCAGTATTGACTGCTGAAGTAGCTCCAGAGGTTAGGGTTGTAGCTCTAAGCTGTTTTCCTGATGTTTGAATGAACAAGGAAATTTCTGTGCTTTCCTGTGATAATTTGTGAAGTGGGTCCTTTAGGCAATTAAATTTTTAGCCCTTTTGAAGCACACTCTTTAGGCAATGAATTAGGTATTTTATTATTAACCCTTTTGACTCTTCCATGTTGGATCTTCCACCAGAGGACATGGAGCTTTCTGCCAGTGAACTCAGCATTTATGATAAACTCGCAGAGACCATTGACTTGGTGAGACAAACTGGCTACCAGTGTGGTATGCCTGAAAAAGCCATAGAGAAATTCATCAGACAACTTCTGGAGAAAAATGAACCACAGAGGGGACCCCCACGATA
Organism: Paroedura picta; assembly: GCF_049243985.1. NCBI lineage: Eukaryota > Metazoa > Chordata > Lepidosauria > Squamata > Gekkonidae > Paroedura > Paroedura picta. Next base: position 94,594,078 of record NC_135372.1, on the reverse strand, counting down.
TCCTCTTTTGATGGTTCTCTATAAGGTAAATTACTGTGTGCTTATGGAAAAAGTACTGTAGGTTGATGCCTACATATTATGAAATGCAATAGACATTATATAAGAGATTGGCAAATGCTTTAATCACTGCAGTCACTTTTAATAATTGCCCTTCTGTGGGCGGAATATTAAAACTGGCACATAGAGTAAAGGTTGTAGTGTTTCTGTGCCTGGTCAGTTGCCTCAAGCTGATTTCATAGAGGCATGTATGCTGAAAGATGTTTGATATGCTCTTCAAACAGCATTTCTCATGATAGTTTGGTGTTCATTTCTTGCAAGAACTTCTGTCTGGAGACACTGATATCAGAGCTTGGTAGGCAGCTTGCCAGCGCTCTGACCCACTAGAAGTCTCCAACTTTATTCCTGCTTGCTATATTTATTTTATTTATTTATTATATTTCTATACTGCCCTCCCATGAGGCTCAGGGCAGTTTACACAAAACGTGAAGGATATATAGTGAATCATAATAACAATAACAGTCACAACAGTGGAATCCAAGTTGAACAGCAGAAACTATGACAATTTATAATACAGTAATAACTATCATAATGTCTATTATAAGCCCATAGGGAGTTCAGCTTGGGTTCAGATCATGCATGGGGTGGATGTCAGGAGGATCAGCAGATATTGTTAGGTTGGACTGTCTCTACCAAATCACTGGTGGAAGAGCTACCTTTTTCAGGCCCTGTGGAATTCTGGGAGTTCAAGCAGGGCCCTGATATCTTCAGGGAGCTCATTCCACCAGGTGGGGGCCAGAACAGAGAAAGCTCTGGCCCTGGTTGAGGACCAACGCATTTCTTTGGGGCCAGGGATCACTAGCCAGTTGAAGTTGGCGGAGCATAGGGCTCCTTGGTGGGTATAGGCAGGAAGGTGGTCTCTCAGATACACTAGGCCCAGACCGTGTATGGCCTTGAAGGTGATTACCAAAACCTTAAACCTGATCTGGAATTCAGCTGGGAGCCAATAGAGTTGTTGGAGTGCTGACTGGATATGCACCCTCCACTATGTGATTGTGAGGATCCTGGCTGCGGCATTCTAAACCAGTTGCAGGTTCTAGATCAGAGTTAAGGGCACGCCTGCATAGAGCGAGTTGCAGAAGTCTAGAGGTGACTGTCATGGATTACTGTGGCTAGGTGTTCTGGGGACAAGTAGGGTGCTAGTAGCTTGGCTTGGCGTGGATGGTAGAAAGACTGCTGCACTATTCTCATGACCTGAGCCTCCATAGAAAGGGAGGCATCAAGGATAACACCCAAGTTTCTGGCAGAGTGAGCTACTGTTACTTGCACTCCATCCAATTTGGGTAGGCGTGCTTCCTCATTTGGACCCTTCCTGCCCAACCACTGGAGCTCCATCTTTGAAGGGTTAAGCTTCAGATGACTGTGTTTGAGCCATCTCGTCACTGCTTCCAGTCATCTGGCTAAGGATTCAGGGGGAGAATCAGGGAGGCCTTCCATCAGGAGGAGGAATTGGGTGTCATCTACTGATTGATGACACCCCAGCCCAAACTTCCACACCACCTGAGCAAGAGGGCACCTGAAGATATTAACTAGGATTGGAGAGAGGACTGCTCCCTGTGGGACTCCACATGTGAGCTGATAGCAGCTAGATGCTCTCTCTTCTATAGCTACCCTCTGTCCGTGACCCTGGAGAAAGGAGATCAGCCATTTGAGGGCTGTTCCCCATATCCCGGTGTTGGTGAGGCAGTGAGCTAAGTCCAGTCAGGTCAGTGATGGCAAGTATTGTCTCTGACCTTGTTAAAACATTCATGAAATGAGAACAAGATAACATATTTGGAGTATACCCCAAGACCCTCACTAGCCTTGTTTCCCTCTTATCCAAAAATAGTTATAACATGTTCCTGGTCTGAAATTCCCAAAGGTCTCCCCAAACTGCTAGCTGACCCTGGTGAGATAGGATGGATTAATTTCATTCTGAGTTGTTTCCCACTCTTGAGCAATGTGTGCTCTGTATACAATCAGCATGATCATTTCCTGCTTGTTTTTGCACATGTGTGTTTCAGTTATAGCTATCTTGCATCAGTGATTTAAATATTTTGAGAATGAAGAGGACTTTGGACAAAAAGTTAAAATCATGCAAGTGTATATATGGCTTGTAGAGAAAAACTGAACATACTACAGTGCTGTTGATGTTGCACATATGTATACATTTCCCAAATAGTAAGCAAACCTGTCCAGTGTTTTTTGTTGAAATTGGCAAAAAGTGCAGTTTCTGCTTCTTGGCAAAGAGCATTAGCACAGATAAACCTGTTTGGCAGGGGCATGTGAATGTCAAGAAAATGAAAGGTCTTATGATTGATACTCATGAAGGTTGATGTAATGCTTCGATTTCCAGATTTGGCAGCATTTGGACTTTGTGTTCAGAAAAACCAAATAATTCAAAATTTGCTTCCTTATAACCTTTTGCCAAATTAAATGTTAAAAACAAAACACAGCAGCAGTGTATCATCTGTTTGCTAAGGTCGACCATACTATCACAAAGCAGTGTGTGATCTGTTGAGGTCTCCAGTTGTATGTTAGGAATTCTGAATTGTTCCTTAAGGTTCCTTCCTTTGTGACACAAGAGGATGCCACCTTAAGAACCTGTTTTACGTGTGTAGGAAGCTTATGCATACAAACCTGGTTGTGTGTCCCCCCCACTCCTCCCCACTTCCTTGCCAGTTGATACGGCAGACTGCAGCAACATTTCAAACGTTGTATACATTGGGTTCTTTCTTCTCTGCTAACTGCAGCATTTTCTTCCAGTATAAGAGGCAGGTCTTTTTTGTTAGAAGAGGGCACTTTGCAAAGGAGGTGTTGCCATTTCCTGAGTGGAACAGTAGGATGTAAACCTGCATTTTTTGATGTACTGTGTTGGAGGCAACTCTATCTGGGGAGAAGGAAATGTGTTCTGTTTGTGATGGACAAGCTGCATGGTTTCTGGAGAATGCTTGCAGAGTAAAAAGATTACATTATTTAAAAAGGCATGCATACTCATAAATATTGGAAAGCCTTTTATCTGTTGTTCTGTGCCAGTGAAAATGATAAATAAATAAGAATTCTACCACCAGAACATGCAACATGAAGGTTAAAATTTGCTTGTCTCAGCCAGTGATAATTGATAGACAAAAGAAGAATCTCCTTAATTCTTTGAATGAAGAAACTTCTCACTCTGAATACAAAATTACAGTAGTGTGAATAATCGAATTCCTGTTTTCTTTTGCAGGGCCTGATTACCTTGGGCTTAGTTTTACTAACTGCATATTTCATGATCCAGCCATATACCCTGTCACCTCCTGAGACTACACTGACCAGAGCCCACGCGTGGGGCTCCATCATCAGTCATATCCGACTGCTGCCTTTGCCCATCACCAAGAAGTATATGCTGGAGAGTAAGAAAACAATTTCTGTATTCATTTGACTGTAACAGATGTAGAGAGAAATTAGAGATCTCTGGTACTAATTAAAACAGGAGAATGGCAGGCACTGCTGACTCTTCTCCCACCTTTTATTGTAAAATCACATTTTCCTTTTTGTAAGGAGCAAATTGAGAACTGCTGTGAAGATCCAGAAGGTCTGCCTGTGGTAAGCACTAATTGACTCATCTGCTGGCTCAAAGTCATTTTTTTGTCTTTATACATGCTTAACAAATTGGCTGTAGTTTGTTGTGACACATCCGCACACCATGCAGCCTGGCAACCAGTCCAAGACCAATCACAAAGATAAAGACAGATTTTGTGAAGGGGAAATTAAGATAACGCAGAGATGTCATGATGGGCTTGAAGTATAGTTGCAAATATCTGGACTTATGAAGTTTGAAAACCAACTGATTAGAACTGTTTCCTTGGTTAATGAATTGGTATCTTATGAAATCATTGTAAGGCAACATATGCAAGCCAGGCCCAGCTTGGACAGGATTTGTCTTGAATAAGGAAGGATCTGAACTAGCCATGTTTGGTTCAGTGGAGTTTTTCTGTATTTCAGTGGGTTTCCAACCCCCCCCCCCCATGAGGCATCTCGTTACATTTGCATCTGAAGTTCTTTGCTGGTGTGCTGCTCCTGTCACACAGCTGTGAAAGAGGAGTCCCCCCAGGAATAAAGGTGGCGATTTGTCTAGACTTAACTTGATTCAAAGGAAGTCTGTGAACTTGTCAGCAACCAAATAACGCAAAATCAAATATGGATACAGGCAAAACTCTCTGAGTTATAGACAGAGGAAAGGTAATCATGACAGTGCTGCCTCTCAGGCAAACTGATTGAAAACCTTACTGCTACTGTGTGTTTCTTTCATTTTTATTTTGATATGCTCAGAACCGGAGAACATACTATTGCTATGAATGCGCAGCTCATGATTTGTCATAAAGGAAAGTGTTCAACATAAATTTTCCCACTGTTGTATACGTAAGTACTTATCCTAGTGGTCTACATACATGACCCAAAGCTAAAACCTCCCTAGAATTCCATGTATGGAGCTTTCAAGCCCATCAAGTGTGCATTTAGGTTTTCCCACAGGCAATCCAGACTGAAACAAGACTGGGAATTGCCGGTTTAGTGGGTCATGAGTTGAGGGACCATCTATCTGAATACATTCCTTAGAAAGCTCTGCACTTTGCCAGTGTCAACTGGCTGAGGATCCCTGGCCCCAAAGAAGTATATCTGGCCCCTACCTGGAGGAATGAGCTCCACAAGAAGATCAGGGCCCTGATGGAGTTTACTATGTTCTGCAGAGCCTGCAAGATGGTCTACAGTTTAGGCCAGTCAGGAAATTCTCCAGTACAACTAATTGGGCCTCCCTTCCTCTCTCCCAGCAATCTCCCACCACCTCCTTATCTCTAACTTTGACAGGCCAGAAATTTTCCATCATCACTGCTGAGAATCCACATTTTATTTGGATTCCACAATCATTAAAATTTCACATTGTTCTCTTGTATTGTTTTAATTACCTAACTGCCTTAAGACAGTGAGTTTGAGAGGAGCAGTATAAAAATTAAATTATAAATAAATAAAATACTCAAATGTTGTGATGTGGAGATTTTGGGAGGGTTTCAGGTTGTTCAGCTGGTAGAGAAGGAAAGAGAGTCAACTGCATCCCTGTTTCATCAGCCAGTCTGCTTGTGGACTCCTGCTGTCTCTTACAGGCTGCTGGATTTCTGAAACCATATAAACATTGCTGAAATTTCAGGATAACAGTTATTATGCCCTTTCTGAAATACCAAAATGAAATATTAGGGGCCATTCCGCACAACTTAAATGTAGCCGAAGTCTTACCTTTTGTAAACCCTATTAATTTAATGTTTTGCATGACATCGTAAACAAACTGCAAAACTCCCGCCAAATTCCAGCAACATCGGAATTTAATAGCGCTTAGGGGGAAATCCTAAAAAGTGGATTCCCCCCGGAAAAAAAACACTAACTTCTGAGCACAAGCCACAACACATCAGCGAAAGACATGTACGTTCTCAAAATAGCAGTAGAAAGAATGTCCCTCCCTAGCTCTCGCCCCCAAGCTTCCAGAGATGCAATCACCATTCCCCCCCCCTTAAACCGGCGAAAGTAGTGAATAAGTGAAGCTTCTTCGGCTGAAGTCCCTCCACGAGCAATTCAGAAGTGTTTAACAGTAAAACAAAACTCCCTTCTGCAATTGTCTTTAAAGTTTCCGAGCACAATACAGCCCCCTGTTCGATACTGCCTGTAATTTTGGCCAGAAATTGCACCCATCGGGGGAGAAAATTTTTTTTTTTTTACTTGAAGAGTATGTAAATGATTAAGTGCCAACTCCTACACCAGTGAAAAAGGTCTTTCTGAGACATTGAATGAACAAATATTTATTGCTACTGGTGTTCTCGGGTTTTTAAAAAACAGTTTTTAAAAGGAAAGGGGCTTTTCGGGAGCACAAATACAACAGTTCATTGGCTGCTCTGTTTTGATTGATGGCCAGGGGTGGAAAGAAGCACGGAAAAATATTGCCTCCTTTGTTGCGATTCTGGCAAGACCAAAAACCTGTGGGGAATGAATAGACCGCTACTGGGAGTTCAATATTCCGCTAGAATTGAAGGTGTGTGAAATGACGAAATTCCACTATTAAATATAGCGTTTCTGCATACTGCAAACATTTAGCAACATTGCTTGTTGTGCGGAATGGCCCTTAGATTAAACCAGTGGGGTGAGTTTCCTTGCTTCTAAGCTGATGAGTGTAATGAACTAGAGTCTTAAGCTTCGTTCATATACAGAGGGGAAGAACAAGGTACTGGCCCAAATCTTCCACAATTCCAGCCCTGCAGAAATACCTCCCCCAATTTATAACCCCTATTTCTGAAGCATGCTTTCTAAATTCATTGGAGATCTTGAAATCTCATCCTGGTCCAAACTTTCCTAACCTTGTGTTTCTTCCAGGAACAATTTGTGTATTGGGAGGTAGGGGGAGAGAAGGAAGAAGCTGGTGCTTAGTCCTAGGATTATTAAGAGTTATAGAGGCATCTCTGGAAAATAAGTTCATATACCTTCTATAGATGTATGATTGCATATTTGTTTCAATTTGACAGATTTCCAATTTTTGAAGAAAGGGCTTATAGATAACACATATATACTATATAGAAAATGGATGTGAAATTTTGTGTTCACATCAGTTCAGCAGACCATTCTCTGAACTTTATCAGCTTGGCAATCTCTGCAAGCAGCAAAATACCCATCTTAAATATGCCTTAAATCACTGTAGATTCCCTTCACATGGTTTAGTGTGCTATGCAGGTTGATGCCAAAATGAGTCAATCCCTGTAGCTCCTCATCTTGGAAGTCTTAAAAGGGAGCAAAGGCTGCTATGTTATCAACTTCTCTGCTTCAAATGAAATCTTTTATAAATATGAAGAAGAGAGTAGAATCCTGTTTCAAGCTTAATGCCAGGTGTCCTGCTAATTCTACAATTTGTTCATGTCTGTTGGCTACATTTTCATTTCGGTACCCAGTGAAAATGGATTATGCTTTGAAGCGATCACACTAGTAGCTTGAACTGGTTGGCAAGTGAAAGCTCAGAATGGGTTCTCTGAAGAGAAATGCTGATGCACCTGATCAAAAGCTGCATCCTAGTTGCTGTTTGCCTTTGCCTAGACAGCAGAGTTTTGGGAGCAGTAACTTGTTAGCAGCCTCCCATCGTCACGCTGCTGTCATGCCTGCCGGACAATCTGCCACTCCATACAGCAGCTGGAAGAGGGAATTCTTGTTACCTCCTTGCTTCCCAGCCTCTTTCTAAATAGTATAGCAAGCCTTACATGCCTGTTTCTGAACTCTTGTGATAGTGCTAATTTCTGCAAGAACTTGACCATTAGTTTTGTTCCACAGGCAATCCAAAATAATGGCAGAAATCTTGTGCAAGCATTCAGAAGGCAAATATACACAGACAAAAGTTTGGACCATAGAAAGGAAATGCATAAGACTTACTATCCAGTGTAATTATAAACAGGGAATAAATTAACCCAGTTACAATAGATGATTGTACTCAAATACTCAAATACTTTGGCCACCTCATGAGAAGGAAGGACTCCCTGGAGAAGAGCCTAATGCTGGGAGCGATCGAGGGCAAAAGAAGAAGGGGACGACAGAGAATGAGGTGGCTGGATGGAGTCACTGAAGCAGTAAGTGCAAACTTAAATGGACTCCGGGGAATGGTAGAGGACAGGAAGGCCTCATTGTCCATGGGGTCGCGATGGGTCGGACATGACTTTGCACCTAACAACAACAACAATAGATGATGCTAGCTCTTAAGAGCTGGCTGCCTAACACTAAGGTGGTAGCTACTGCTTTTGTCTTCACACTAAGTACCCTTTCATATGGACTTGTAAAACATGCTTTGGCTTGATTTATTTTAAGGTTTCACACACCTTATCTTTAACCGCTCCTGTGGAGCGGATAAAATAATCGGTTAAGGGCACCTAAGGAGGGCCCTGTCCATGATGAGGAAGGGTGCCGATAGGCCCCTTCCTCAAGAATGGCAATCGGAGGGCCCCTGCTGATTGGCCCCTCCGATTGTCAGTCCGGCGGCAAGGGACCAATCGCGAGCTTTGGGAGCAGTAACTTGTTAGCAGCCTCCCATTGTCACGCTGCCGCCCTTGCCCCCGGACTGACGAATCGGGAGACTCTCCCGAGCCTCGCCGCCGCCATTCCTGCGCCCGCTGCCGAACACGCCGCTCCTCGCCGCCCTCAGCATGCCACCTGCCACTGCCCCGCGCTTCCTGACGCCCCTACCAGCCCGTCGTGCCTATGGACTCCCGGCTGCCACGCCACGCTCAAACTGCCGCTCCCCAACCGGCCTCCGCCCGCAACGAGCCCCAACCCGCCCACACGCCACCTGAACCTCACCCGCCTGCCCCACCAGACCTGTGCCAACCTCCGCCCGGCCGCCATACAGGCCCTCAGGTAGGCCGTGACCCGCTGCTCCCCACGTACCCCCACTTCACTGCCCGCTCCCCGCCCGCCCTCCGAGCCGATCCCGCTGCCCCAAGACTGCCACGCCTGGCTAGCGCCCGCTGTCTAAATTACAGCGGGCTCTCTTTCTAGTCTTAGGATAAAATGACAGTCGTAAAAAACCAAAAAAAAATGCACATGAAAGCCTCATTACCTGTGCGAGAATGATTAATGAACACTTCCACATCAGGAGGAAATCCTGGTTTCTATACTTTGTGTAAAGAGCCACCATACAATAATGATTAAGAGTGGCAGACTCTAATCTGGAGAAGTTTCACTTCTCACTCCTCCTCATGAAGCCTGTTGAGTGACCTTGGGCCAGTCACAAATCTCTCAGAACTCTTTCAGCCCTACTTACCTTATAAGGGTGCCTGATGTGGGCAGAGGAGGGAAAGGTGATTGCTAGCCACTTTGGGGCTCCTTAAAATAAAGAAAAGCAGGGTACAAAAACATACTCTTCTTCTGTCTATTGACCTACAGGTCAGCTAGTTGGCTGCTATGTGAAACAGATTGCTGAATTAGATGGACCACTAGTCTTATCCAGCAGGGTTGTTGCTATGTTCTTATTTTATAAAGTTGTCACACTTATTTATTTAATTAAAGCTCTCCATCACATAAGTAAAATACCGTACAATATAAATATTTTTAAAAATTAAAAAAGGTAATGGTAATTATAATTAATATATTAAGCAAGAAGTAGATTGAACAGACCCTAGCAAAGTATAGTTCAGAACAATGTCTAAAAATTTTTTACAGTCCGTCTAAAAATGGTAATTGAATAGTATTAATGAATTTATGTCAGTTTATACTTAAGGACCACTACCAGAAAGGCCATTCTACCAGTAATGAGTAATTTCTCACCTGACATTGTCGCATATTACACCCTTAGTACTTATGAAATATGCTTTTATGTTCAGGAGCTTGAAATTTTTCACTGTTTTCTGTTACCAGGACAGTTAGAACACAAAATATTTTAAACCAATTGAACTTACGGTGGGTTCTCCACTGGTATCTATTTTGTCAGCTGGTCTGTCATGTTAGCATTCTTTGCAAATGAATCTTACATGGAGTTGCATCAGCTGTGTTAGAACTAGAAAAAAGACAAGTCCTTCCTCATTAGCAGCTGTGATTGGAGTGGTTTTCTTGCCATTAAAAGTAATCTCTGGGCTCTTTCCAGGTTAGCAGAAAGAGGGACGATTATGCAAGACTTGTGATGTATGAACATGTCCTAATTTAGGTCAGTGGGATATGTCTGCCTATTCTTGTTCTTGAAAACATCATCCAAAGTGTTGAAAGGATTTTGTTCTGGAATGAGAGATCAAGATTCTCATAATCTAAATGCTTGTGAAAAAATTCAGTCAGTGAAAAATTCGGTCTGAGTGACTCATTCAAAGGCTCAAAATTGGAATTGCAGTGGAAAAGGTAGTGGAGTGGGTGTGATGTGTGACTAGTACTCTGGACTAGGACTGGAATGAGGCACCTAGATTTAAATCCCCACTTAGTCATGAAGCTCACCTTGGGATCACTACTTGGATTTTTTAAAGAATGAACTGAGGGTGTAAGGGAAAAAATGACTGAGATCCTATGAGGCTGTTCTGTCAGCACAGCAACTTGTCCCCTGCGAAAACCTTTGTGGGTTATCAATTCCCTGCTTCTACCGCAGTTTCTCAGATTGTCCCCTACACTGTTCTTTTTGGTTTGCTGACCCCAAGGAACGCAGAAGGTTACGCAAAGAAGGCTGCAGTGAGAGGGGTGGGTGGTGGGTGGGAATTGCTAGTACAACTGCTTGTTGGATCCAAGCAGTGTGTGCTTCCTTGGGCTTCTTAAAGAATAGGTGAGATAAATATCTAGAGTATTACACTTTGAAAAGTATAAAAATGCACTACTTTCACCAGAGACTAGACTCATCCATCTTGTATAGATTTAAATTGGTTACAAACCTGATAAACTGTATATGAAGCTACTGTTTGAAACAGTAAAGAAGTAAATTGTTTGCAGAATCACTGGTTATACGTTCTAAAGGGATGCCTTTTATTAATTTTTTGGCATGGGCTTTAAAAAAAGTAACAATTATGGATATAGCATCAGTTCCTCACACATTTCTGAATGCCTTTGTCATGCCATGTGCTGGTCAGAAATAATTGTACTGTGTGAGTATTTCTTTCAGCTTGCTTGGAAAAGCCAGACATGAGAAAATTCAGAGGTGAAGAGAACTTAGGGTTATATGAGGTGGGAGAAAATGTTTAATCAGTCATTTCTAGAAGACGTATCAGGGGTCTGTGTCTTGTTGGCAGTGAATTATAACAAAGAATATGGTTGATGGAGGCAGCAAGGAATCATTTTGAGTTAGAGCTCTTCGATGGCAATTTATAAACAAGGTTATGGGTATGGTTAGTAAGGTCAATTCATCTTGGAAAATCTGCTGCAACAATTTATATCTTCCTGGCTGTCCACCCTAATTTAGCCTGAGGCATTTTTGACTTACAGCCAGATTCCAGGTCCTTCTAGATTTAATCCTTTGGCTAGCCTTTGTTGAGTCTGCTGTAGGGCGTGTACACAGATTCTTTCTCTCCCATCAGAAAGTATTGATGCCTCAAAGGGATGTTGTCCTTTTGCACCTGCCCATCTGCAATTTCTGTACACCATTGTGGTGTGAACCGTAACATGATGCCCGGGAGCTCTCTTAGGGATTCTGTAATGTTGTTGGCAAGTGGACTAAACCTCACTGTAAACAGTCTTAAATCCAAATGTAACTGGGGCTTAATAACAGACACATGTGTTGGTGTATATTTTTAAATGGCTAGATTGTCTTTGTAGGGGATAGTTGGTATAAAATTAGGGTATTTTTATATACAGATTTATTTTCTCTCTAATTCAGCTGTCAGCTAACCAGCCCAATACTATTGTGGGAATCCAAAAAGCAGGAAAATCTTCCCTTTTATAGGTGGCTGGGGAAGATTCATTGGGAAAATTCCCTTCCTGAGCATATGTAAGGCACACACTTTGAAGCTGAATGCCACCTGTATTTCAGTGGTGTTAGGAATTCTTAAATTTCTGAGGAGTATCTGTGTTAGTCAGTTGCAACCAAAACAGATGTGTTTTGTGTTACTTTTGTGTTACTTATGTGTTACTTTTGTGTTACTTATGTGTTACTTTTCTTCAGTTAGAGCTTTCTTCATCAGTGGCCTCCTAATCACAAAAGCCTATGCCCGAATAAATTTGTAAATCTTAAAGAGGACACACAATTTTTTAGAAATAGTTAATAATTATTGAAATTTATAGGTTAAATTAAAACATTCTTGTCCAGTTATGCACATAAATCAACGTTGCTAATTTTTGTGTTTTTTTTTGGGGGGGGATACAGATTTTTAACTCTCATGGTTTTAAAAACAAGTTTTGCTATATTGGTAACCCAGAACGATCTGGACAGGATTTTTCTAGAGGTTCAGGGAATGAAGCACCTTTTCCTGTCACCTCACTCAACATTGTTACTGCAAACCACATGCGCTGAATTACTCTAGCATTTTTCACCCTACTCTTTCCATTCTTTTTTTAAGCATGTCCTCCATTTCAAAATGCACATCTAGACAGAATAAATGAAAAAGTGATGTAAATTTATACACTTTATTTTGGACATAAAATGGGGATTTTAAAGTATGCACATAGATCTAGCAGTCATTTCAGCATGATAATGTTCAGTTTCACAAGAGTGAATTGGAGTATTTCCTTATTTGTACCAATATTTGTATGCTTATCATTATTCAAAGTCTAGTAATATTGCATATGATACCTTTTTCTTAAAAAAAAAAGTTCATATACTAGGTATGTTGTAAAAGTCCTGTTTCATATCTGGTTTGCAGTGAACCATACATATTGCTGTTCCAGCCAGCTGTGAAGATTTGTCATTGACAGTCCCAGAACTCTTGGGGCTTTGGTATTTGAGGGTTTTTTTTTAAAGTTGATGTTGAAGCCAGATATTCAAACTTAAATCTTGGCTAAAATACCCACAAACAGTCAAAGCTAAAAAATTTGTTATGGGTTGTTGAGATCTTTGCTGTTGATGTTATTTCAAGGATTTGGGATCCCGACACATAGTGATATACCTAGTGATATACCTAGCTAAAGCCTTTGCAATTGAGGCAGGACATGCCATTTTAAAATCAACTTTACAGACATTTTATCAACTTCCTCCGAAAACCTGCAGTGACAAACAAGGAAAATGAAGGAGGGGGACTAAGGAATGTTGCTGGTTCCTCCAGGTCATGCAAAGCCTGTTAGTCTGCACCTGAACTAGAAATGATTGTATGGGACTTCCATTTCAGAGTACCGAACTACACAATATGCTTTTTGGCACAGTGGGTCCAGGTTCCCCATAGCACACAGCAGCTGCAGATAATATCATTTGAAAGAACAGCAGAGCCCAATTTGACTTGGAACTATGGTGTGGGGGAAGGAAGGGTTCCTGCCTTCTGCCCCTGTGCCATTTTCCTGAGCCAAAACAGCCATGACAGATTCCTGCCAATATTTAAAATGACAGCTGCTCTTTGACTGTGGGGAAAGCAAGTGAGATCTGGGGAACATGTATCGTAGTTTGGCCTCAGTTTAATACTTTAACCACTGGGCAGCTTCCATTCCCAAGAGAATTCTGGTCTTCTGTGCTGGAGTTGTATACTACCCAGATATTTGTAGGTCACTTTACGGGAACTGCTGATATGAAATTTGTTGCAGCTGTGGTTTTAAAAAGTCTAAATGAAGTCAGAGACTACCCCTGTTCTTGAATAAACCTGTATTATGATTGTTGAAACCTATTTAAAGAAATGTTACTTTCCCCCAAGACATTGTTTCTTCAATCAGTTTTTTTTCTTAATTCCAGTTTAAACATGCACATCTTAGGCAGTTCTATGATATGGAGAGGGCTTAAAAAGAAAATACATCTTAGGCACCCTAGCTGTAGTTTACAGTGGAAAATTTGCTGATGTGTGTGCATGTGGACTGAAAATTGTCTCCCCCACCACTTTAAAAGGGGAAAAAATACTGATACATATAGTTCCTGAGCTTACAGGATAGGTAATGAACTTGAGTGCAGAAATATTTAAGTATTTTATAGTTAGGTTTTGAGAGCTGGGGTGGGTGGGATTAGATATATAATTGAATGGATTAGGTTGGTATATAGTTGAATGGCAGTTCCCACCTGCCTATCTTGGACTTCTTGTTGGGCTAAAGGTGTTCCACAAGATTTCTGATGAGCAGTTTAGTCAAGTTTATTTTAAAATTTCTTTCCCCCCTCAATGTCTAGAGTCCTTGGGCACTGGGAATTTTTTCATACCATGAAAGGATACTTGTGCAATCTCACCAATTCAGTGACCTTGGCAAATATGGTCCTATGAGTTCCCTGTTAGCTATGAAACCACATTTGCCAAGGTTGTTAAATGGTACTTGGAAAGGTTATGACACTTCTGTACTCTTTGCAGACAGAGGTAAAATGGGGAAAAAAAGAAGGGAAAGGATATGCATTCCTTGCTTATTCTTGGGGTTCTGCATTGATGAAGGTCACACTTCAACAGAAGATTTTAGGAGTAGAGATTAATTTAATCCAGAATAGGGTAAAACTGCAGGAGTCTGTTCACTTTTAAATTTGAATTGGAAAATGTCTGTTGAAGTGTGATGGTGGGATAAATACTATTTACTGTTGTAGAACATTGCATTGTACAGCTGTTGTCTTTTATTTTTCTGTCAATCTGCAATATACTTTGTAAAAAATAAGCTAAAAATGTTACTATTGTTATGATTTTGTGAAGCTACATAAATACAAAGAAGGCAGCCACATCCCACGGTAGTGAGGTAATCTGCTAGCAGACCCTTGACTCCTCTTGAATCAAGTAAACTAAGCAATTTGGCATAGGATAGCTGAACAACGGCATGACACTTGCACCTAATCATGCCAAGGAACAGTGCAAACTGTTACCCGAGCTATTTAGGGTGGGTGCATATTACAGATTCTGTAGGTTGCATCATTCAAATGTGAGCCAACCTGTAAAAAGTATGTGGCTCAGACAGACACAATGTTCCTGAGCTCAGCCTGCTTCTGACATGCAAAAGAATTTTGAAAATGGATGCTACGTTTCACATTTTTGAGTTAATTTGTTACATGGTTTAAAGCCATGTTACATGGAAGATTAAAAAGCAAAGAAAAGGCAATAGCAGACATCAGTCCAGAAATTTAGGGCTATCTTAGTAAGAATCACATCCTTTTAATTGTGCTGAAATCAGTGGGCTTAGAAGGGTGTAACTCTTTTTAGGATTGCACTGTTGGCTTCCAATTCTTATTTGTCCAACTTTTAAATAAATATGGGTGAGAGATTTCATATGGGTGAAGATCCAAATCTACTTCAGGCATGTCCAAGGGATCGGGCACACCCAATTTGACTTTTAATTTTATTCCCTCTTTGACCTGTAGGTTTATCCATGCTATCCCAAACTGCTTTTGACTCCTCTCAGTTTTGATAGTGATTTGGCATGTGACACACTGACCAGTTATGCATGGCAGCGGGCACACCAGGCCATTGCTGATGCATTGCGGCAGAGCAGCATGTTCTGCCATTTCTTGTGTCCCCATTGGGGACGCATTTCAGCAGAGCTGGTCCGCTGCTTTCTGTGTCCCCATTTGGCTTTGGAGCAGCTCCTCCTCCAGAATGTGCCCGCCCCCCTGAGAAATGCAGCCGCAGTGGTAAGTGTTTCATTGCCGCGGGCCATCAGAGGCCCTAAAGCGGGCCAGGGCTGGTGCCAGGATTAGCCCTATTGCCATGCAAGCGCCAGCCTGGCTTTTCCTGCCCATGTATAATAGGTTTTAGTGCTTCTTAAGAAACACAGACCCCAAACCAGCATGGGCATATAGAACTAGTTGAACAGTTCTTAAGATCTAGCAAGGATCCTTCTGAATTACTAGTCAGTAGGGATTCTTCCAAGACTATTCCTATCTTTTACTCACTTTCCATTTTTGTACCCTAGAATCTTTTTTGGTGCATATTGGACATGCATGCGGGTATGTTTTATCTTTATGGAAATAGCTATATGACATAACAAACAGAAAGTATAAAGCAGCTCAGTGATTCAGTAGAGGACATGGAATGGAATATTTGCCGCAAGCAAAACTAAGGAACAAGTACAGAGCAGAGAAAGTGACAGTCATTCAAATAATAAGAATCAAAAGTGATCCAGTGCTAAATCCTTGCCTTAATGTCTTTGTTTCCCTAGCTCTTGATGCCTTACCTCTTAGGCTCCTCAGCATTTAAGTTCATTATTGCATAGAAAACATTGCAGAAAAATGGTTGTTTGCATGGGGATAAACAGAAGTAAGCAATTGTCATGTTAAAAGAGATGGAGTTCAAGACTGAATAACAAGCTGATTGCTACAGTGACATCTTCAGTCTACATACACCTCTGGGTAGTATACAACAGCAAAAGAATCACAAAAAGTTAAGAGTCTGGGTTTCTTTGGGGCTAACAGGACAGCTCACTAGTTCTGGAGTCAGAACAGATGTAGGACAAAGTTATGCTGAGTAATGAAGGCCAAGAGACGCTTCTCAGTGTTTTGGCCCAGAAGTGTGGTGCTTAGTAATAACACAAGGAAGAAATAGTGATTTCTAACTGATGTCGTTGTCTCTGTATTCTGTCCAGATAAAATCTTTTGATGAAGGAAGAACTCTGTGACTTCAGCTGTATCCCCCCTCCCCCATCAAAGCAATAGCAGTTCATTTATAATAGTAACTTCTAGGTTAGTCTTTATTTCTCAGATCTCTTGCATGCCCATGGCCTCTGTAAACTGGTGGGCAAAGATGTGCAGATTATCACAACTATTTTTAAGAGTGAGAGAGATGAGCTTTCAATATGCATAATACCTTAAATTAGGGGTCTTTGCTTCTTGTTCTTTGGCTTCTGTAGGAGGAAAGGGCTAGGCTTATTTCTACCTGCTATAGCTGTTCACCAGGCTTTCTGGAAGGCATAAGTTGCTCCATGTAATTTGCCCCATGTGCCAGGTACAGGTACTGATCCAAGGAAATAGTGCGTGCAGCCTGCATCTGGTAGGGCTAAAATGTCATCTTTTCTTAGGATACTGAGAAACTCCTTTCCTTGGAGTTAGCAGGTGGTTACAGCTGTGCTGCTCTCCAGCGACCAGTGCTGTACCTTCTGTATTGGTGCTGCCAGTAAAAACTAATGGCTATAGCAACTTTCATTTGACTCCTGTGTGTGCTTTTGTTTATACCTTGCTTTTCTCCCCAGTGACTACGTTCTTTCCTCCTCCATTTTCATCCTCATGACAACCCTTTTTGCTTAGGTTAGGCAGAGTGTGACTGACTCAATGTCACCCAACAAGCTTCCATGCTGGAGTGGGAATTTGAACCTGGGTTTGCCTGATCATAATCTGGCATCTTAACTGCTACATCACACTGACTGTTACCTGTCACATTCTTGCCTGCTTTAGCAGCAGTGCATTCTATCCTCATTCTTATTTATGGTGTGGATTTCTAATCAGAACAGCAAGGAATAGGCCTGTAAAGTTTTATATTAATGCCCAGATCTGAAAGACGCCATCTGTTCTTCCAGCTATTCCACTGGCATTATGTAATGGGTAGAAATTATAGCTGTTCTCCATGCCTACAAAAGTGTTTGAATAAAATATAATGTATACACTTTATCATTTGCTGTATTTCGTGATTTCCTCTGTTTCAGTAAGATTTAAATGGTTTCTTGAAAGTCCAGGCAAATCTTTCACTGACTGCCCATACAGATTCTCAAATAGAAATGCTGTAAATAGGAAGAAAACACACAGCAGGAGGAAACTTTGGCTATAACTGGTGGCTTTTGACAGCCTATCAGACAAATGCATTGTTTTATAGGCAGCAGTAGTCCATACTTATAGTGCTGAAGTTGAGGGATCGTTGTTGAGGCTAAAAGCATTGTACTAGTGGTAAATTAATATGTAGATGCAGAAGTAAACAAACCAGGTGGGCCATGGGTTGCAGCTAGCTTTTATGATGAATGAAGATGTTTCATGCTTTGGCTATTAGAAGCTCCATCATGACGATCTATAACCATGAGGGCTACAAACAGGATTTGTTATTCTCAAAGTGTGGAGTCTTTGGTGGCCCCTGTTGACTACTGGAAATTTTAAAGGTTTGGTATTCCAGGTAATGAACACACGCACAGCTTTGGAGATTTGTGGCTTATTGTCACAAAATACTTCATGATGACTAAACTCTTACATGCAAACTTATAAAATTTTTGAGTGTCTTTGTGACATGTACTGTGCTACTCTTCATTTATGTGATGACATTAGTCAAGAAACAATTACTTGCATGTTAATGCATTTGCTGTAATGACAGTATGCAAGCAGCGTTTGTGCAAGACATTTCTGTGAATTTACAAGCTGATCACATACAAGGTCTGCTGCACTTAATGCCCAAATAATTCTTGAGTGTGCCTGGGAAGAGTGATAATCTAAAAGGAATGCGGGAGCGTAATTGGAAAAAAAGAGAAGGCGAATACTTTTGTAAAGCTCCAGTTCCTTCTCTTGTGTACTCGTGCATGTGCATTGTCCCTGCTCTTTGCTCAGCCTATTATTCATCTGTCAGTCACCCCTTTTTTCTCAGTGTCCAAATACAACCCAGACCCTCCCTTTCAGTACATTTTTCATGCAGGTCACTCATGCTCTAATACGCAAATCAGCACCCTCAACAATAAATCTCAGATTAATTAAAGTGTTTTTTTTAAACAAAAAAGCCTATTTGGAATACTTTTTTGAGTGTTCAGTTCATTATACCATGCATAAATCTCTTGAATTGTGCAGTTGAGAATGCAAATGCCCCAAGTTGGCTGCAAAGCAAAATCGAGCCCTATTTGATAAGTATAATTAATGTATAGCCAGACAAAGAGTTTTGTGCTACTCTCTAGTGCTAAGTCTAGGCGTGACAAATTGTGTAAATCTTCTGAAACAGTTGTCAGGGATGCCAAAGTAGTTAGCAGTGTCTTTATTGGCCTTTCACTACCATAATTAGTGTGCTTTGGGCCTAGATTGTAGTGACAGAGCACTGAGAAAGTGGCAGTGGTAAACCCAGCCTGTCACAGAAAGTGATTCTTCAAGCCTTTACTTTCCATCATTGCCAAATGCATTTTTCCTAACTTTGAATTTGACCTGCCAGGGAAGGAGAGGATGATTTTCTGCCCTGAGTTCTGGGAATAGGAAATACACAATGAAGTTGTTTTTATGCTTGCTTGAAACAAGAAGTGTGTGTGTGTGCGTGTATGTGTGTGCATGCATGCGAATTCATACCTAAGTGGAATTGAATGTCATGATCAAGCAGCCTTTCCTAAGAAGTTCTGATGAAAATTTTCCAAAAACAAACATCCCATCTGTCTTAGCCACATTTCAGTGGTGGCACATGAAATGCAGCATTCAGGTTGCAGATTAATAAGCTGCATGTAATAGATCTCAGTGGCTTACTTTGTCTCTTAAAGAGAAAGTACATCTTACAAAGTAAAAGAATAGAAAAGACTTCCTTGATATCTACATTAAGAGAAAATTGAACTAAGAGAAGATAGACTGGAAGTATGTGTGGTGTGCTCTCCATCTGAGATCCTCCATGTGGTTCCTGTTCCCCTACCTTTTTGGTGTTCATATCAAGCTTAAAAGTTCCTATTCAGTGAATTAGCTTTGGAACTTATTTGTAATTTCATGATATTCCACCTCAGGCTTGGTGCTGACAAGTATAATGTTTGGAACTCATTGTTATTTGCTTAAGTGACATCTTAAGAGTTCACAAACCTTTTATGTCCTTTCTCTTCAAAGAATGTCAAGACTGGTGGAGCCTGGATTGCAGATGGAATGTTTCTCTGCCTGCTAATTGCTCTTGCTGTTGTTTCATGAAAAAACTTGGGGTGGCAGCTGACCTAGGACAGTTATCTGAAAATCTTCTGCGATCTCAGCCTCTTGTCATCAAGGTAAATTTTATACTGTGGGATATATAATAGAAGGTGATACATTCCTTAGACATGTGAGAAAAGGTAGCTCTTATAAATATTATTTCATCTACTGTGTTTCTCACAAGACAGGACAGTATCGATCTTATGATGAAATGAAGCATTTTCAGTCTCTATACCCTGATCTGATAAATTTTTTGATACATGAAGATTCTACTGAAGTCAAGAACAGCCAACCTGGGCAGGGTCTTCCATTTCACCTTTTCAGGTGAGTTTGAGTGGAGTTCTGAAGTTATATCCTGCCTCTTTCTAGGACAGATCTGGCTGCATTCCCTGATGAGGGACACACAGTGATTTTCCAAAGGTCTGTGGGAAATGGGGAAAACACTAGACATGATCACAGTGGAATTATTGCCCCTGTAGATGTCTAATTTATGTAGATGTCTAAATCTGTTTCAGTCAAGTTCGGAATTTGGCATATATAGGAATGGATTGGGAGGACTCATTAAAACTGTTGTGGTTTCCACCTGATTCTGGAGATTGACCCATACCTTTAGGCTTTGCTTTGACTTTGCACGAGCTGCCAACAGTATGGCCTAGGTGTGTCTGTGGCTCCTGTGCCCTGTAAAGTGTGAATCAGGCCTTCCACCTGTTCCCAGGCACAATAGGGAGGGTACAAGTTCACACTGTGCAGCTCCTGGTACATACTAATGGTGTCATTGGTGTACACTGAGACCTAGTAAGAGTCAGCTGCAGCAGTCTACAGGTAACATTTGGATTCAGGCAACTCTCTCATTATGGATGGAATATGCTCCCCCTCCAAATAGTCTGTAGCATTCCACACCCAAATTTTAATGGATGGATTATTTGCACTGAATTCTTGGGAATGAACAGCCTACAATGCGTCACTTCATTGAGGCAGAGCATGGGAAAGTGCAAGCAAATGAGGTTTTAGTTTCTCAGAAGTCACTGATCTTTAAATCATTGCAGAGGTTACTGTTAATGAAATTACTGCTTTTCATGCATGCTGATCCCTAACCTGATTTTACTATGATATTTCTGGAAATATTGTACCAAAGCAGATTTAGGGAACTATGCAGTGAACAAAGAAAACCTGGAGGATGAGTGATTACAAACATATATTATGCAGAAGCTTCCCTCCCCCATTTTTGGGCATTTGCAGTGACATCATCTTGATGCCACTGACCCTTATTCATGTAGCCTTCAGCATCCACTTCACAATACATGTATAGCGGTAGGTAGATGAACATTGCTGTTGGCACCCTTTTTGTGACTGGGCTAGAAGAGAGAACTCAATTGTTTGCACATAGGAGCAGGAAGATTTTATACTTGGAATTAAATTGGGGCATGCCATGTTTGTGGAATATAGGCAGAGAGCAGATTTATGCTTGCCCAAAGAGCTGATGGATCCAGTTGGTTTCTGAAAGACTCTACAGGTCCAAAGCTCCCAGTGATTTGCTCAATGAGCTGGTGTGGAAGACTGACATAGCCGCCTTTCTAAAGCCATCAATGAAATTGCTCCCTAACGCTCCCACTATTCCTGTCCCAAGCTATCTCTGTGTTATACACAGGAGCTGCACAAGAGGAAACAGGAACTAGAGTGAATTTGGTAGAAAACCTGTGACAAAGCCGCAAGAAAATCTATATGATGCTTATGAGATGGCAACAAAGGCCACAAAGAGAGTTTACCTCCGCTTGCTCTTTTCTGGTTCAGTTATTTAAAACAGTTCAAACTCTGATGTCCTTGGTTACAGGATTGTCCCAAAGTTCACAGTTGGATATTAGCTGTGAGGCTTTTTTTGCAATCTTTTTCATGGAGAAGATCTTGTTGTTCTGCCATGATATATCCACCTGTTTTGACAGTATCAGGGAACTGGAGGCCCCTTTGCTGTCTCAGGATCTGATTTTGGACCATTTGAGTCTTTTCTCCTTGGCCATTGTGGTGAAAGCCAGTGCTCATGGCTGGTGAAAGCCAGTGCTGAGGAGATCCAGGTCCCTCTCTGGGAGATTATCAATTTGTCCCATACATCAGGAACTTTCTCAGAGAGAATAAAGGAGGCTGTGGTTAGGCCACTTCTGAAAAAGTCCAATTTGGATTCCTCTGACCCAATCAATTACCATCCACTTTTACATCTGCTGTTCCTGGGCAAGGCAGTTGAGCAGGAGGTTGCTTAACAGCTTCAGAGCTTCCTGAAGAAAATATTAGCTCTTGAACAATTTCAGTTTGGCTTCTGACTTGGCCACGGGGTGGAGACGACTCTGGTTACCCTCATGGACTGTCTCCAGAGACAGTAGGATCTAGGTGGGTCAGTGCTGCTGCTGCTATCCATCCATCCATCCATCCATCCATCCATCCATCCATCCATCCATCCATCCATCATTTTGATTTATATACCGCTGCAATTTCTAGGAACCCGTGGCAGTTCACAGAATAAAACATTAAATTACAATAAAATCCCATAAAACCCCAATTTACAAAAAAAACAAGCAAGTGGTAAAAAAACACCAGTAATCTATCCCATCCCACCTCATTCAGATGGTTCAGACCGAGGCCAAGTCTTCTTCCGCTAGGAGTGAGTGGGTGCAGGTCTAATAGACTCTTGTAGACTTTAATAGACTTTGGGAAGGGGTCCTTGATGGGGTCCTTAGATCAAATAATAGTGTTTGACACAGTTGATCATGGGTTGCTTGCCCAATGCCTTGCCAACACAGAGATAGGAAGTGCAGCCTATAAATGGCTGCAACCCTGTCTCCAGGGCTGCAGACAGAGAGTGATGCCAGGGGAGAGAACCTTCCAATGTCCTGCTCTAATATGCAGGGTCCCACAGGAATCCATTCTCTCTGCAATGTTATTAACATCTATATGTACCCCCTGGCCCAGTTAGTCTAGAGTTTTGGGCTGGGTTGCCATCAATATGCTGGATGGCCATCTGCCTATACCACCAGACTCATTGGTCAGCTGTCTGGAGGTTTTGGTGGACTGACTTAAGTGGATTTGACTAAAGATGAAACCAGCTAAGACAGAGATCCTCTGACTGGGTTGGCAAGCTCCAGGTGAGACAGTGCAACGCTTGGGTCTTGACAGAGTCCAATTAACAACTTCAACCACTGTCAGGAGTCTGGGTGTGACTCTGGACTCCTTATCAATGGAGATCCAGGTCACAAATGTTGCCTGCCAGGTATTTTACCATAATTGCCAGGCGTGGCAACTAGCACCTGACTTATCAGCATCTGACCTAGCTACTGTGATCCATGCAATGGTCACTTCTATACTGGAGTACTGCAATTAACTCAAGGCAGGGCTGTCCTTGAAACTGCTCCAGAAACTTAAACTGGTCCAGAATGCAGCGGTGAGGGTCCTTACTGCAAGCCAGTGGAGAGCGCATATTTGACCTGTGCTCTCCCAGCTGCATTGGCTCTGTATTGAAGACTGGATGAGGTTTGAGGTGCTGGTTACGATTTACAAAGCCCTAAATGGTCTTGGACCTTCATACTTCCAGGACTACCTTCTCCCTTAATGTCCTCCAAAAGAACCTAAGATCAAGTCAACAGAACCTTGATCAATATCCCCAGCCCCAAGTATATCAAACTGGCTTTGATCAGGGAACACTTTCCCCGGAGAGATTAGGGCCCTGTGAGACTTGGGACAGTTCTGCAGGGCTTGTAAAACAGCTTTTTCTGCTAGGTCTTCAATTGAGGCCAGAAATGACACCAGAATTCTGGTCTCCCTGCCCAAAACACCAGCCAAGCTTCACTGTATTTGAAATTGGTACCACCCCCACTGGGAAATTAGAGAATGGTTTTGAACCAACTTGGAAGTACAATGTTTTAAAATATCAAGTGTTATTATTTATTATTGTTTTATCACTGTTTTTATATATGCTGTTACGTTCCCTGAGCCTTGGGGAAGGGTGGGTTAGAAATAAAATATTATTATTATTATTATTATAATGTTCTGTATCACTCAGTGCTATTCTCACTTCTTGTACTTGTGATGGACAGTTTGGGTACATGCTATCAAACTATGAATCATGGCAGATCCCCACATTGGGATTTCTAAAATGTATCACTCCCCTCCCTTTTCTTGGAAGGGTGAATAGGCTGGGAATCCCAAAGCCCCATGTGGTTTTTGTTAACATTGGACGAGGTGACCTTTATTTCCCTTCTCGAAAATACAGTTTTCAAAGTGAACTTGATGTTTTTATTTCAAAGAGCTTTAAAAATTACCGTTATTGTTGCATCAGCCATATGGTTCCTTGATCACATTGTTCTCCTGGGAAAAGATAAGTGATCTGAATTTAGTTCAAGGAGTCCCAGACTGTAACTCCGGCTTTGGTAAAATTTAATTACTTTTCATTTTATTCCTGCAAAATGGGTATTTGTGCTTTTGCTCTCACAGGCCAAATAGTAGCTCCAGGGTGGGAGATGGGGATTAGGAAAGGGTTTAAAGGTAAAGGTAAAGGTATCCCCTGTGCAAGCACCGAGTCATGTCTGACCCTTGGAGTGACGCCCTCTAGCGTTTTCATGGCAGACTCAATACGGGGTGGTTTGCCAGTGCCTTCCCCAGTCATGACCGTTTACCCCCCAGCAAGCTGGGTACTCATTTTACCGACCTCGGAAGGATGGAAGGCTGAGTCAACCTTGAGCCGGCTGCTGGGATTGAACTCCCAGCCTTATGGGCAAAGCTTTCAGACGGCTGCCTTACCACTCTGCGCCACAAGAGGCTCTTAGGAAAGGGTTTAGGGAATGTTAATTATGCCCCCCCCCACTGGTGATAGTTCTAATCTGAATGCAGTCCTCTGGTGGGAATAAGGAAACCTGATTGCAGATTTCCAGGATCACCACTATCTTGGACCAGAAATAGAAAGTTTTGAAATAGTTCAGGTCTGGGCAGAAATGATACAGTACAATATTACAATTATAATTTATTATAATTATCTTCTATATTTTATAGGAAAAAATCTCTAAATAAAAGTCAGATTATGGATGAGATTTTCCCCATCTTTTCTTCTTTGTGGTTTCCAAACTCCGTTTCCTTGGAAAGCTGTTTTCTCATCTACCACCCAAAACTTCAAGATAAGGTATTTTAAAGATGATATCCACCTTTGAATCATAAGCATTACAGCCTTCCCTTTGCTCTCCCTACAACAGACACACTGTGAGGTAGGTGAGGCTGAGAGAGCCCTGATATTACTGCTTGGTCAGAACAGTCTTATCAGTGCTTTTGCCAGGCCAAGGTCACCCAGCTAGTTTCATGTGGAGGAGCATGCTCACCAGATTAGAAATCTCCTAGCTGGCTCCTTGATTGAGGTCAACTGAACCAACAAAATCTACTGGGCCTCCCAGAAACCCCAGAAACAGAACCCAAATTGACCAACCTATGGGACCATAGTCAATTGGTTGACATAGTTATGTTATGGAACAGATATTAAAGGGAGCGATCTGCAAACATCTGGAGGACAATTTGGTGATCCAAGGAAGTCAGCATGGATTTGTCTCTAACAGGTCCTGTCAGACCAACCTGGTTTCCTTTTTTGACCAAGTAACAGGTTTGCTGGATCGTGGAAATTCGGTTGATGTCGTTTACTTGGATTTTAGTAAAGCTTTTGATAAGGTTCCCCATGATGTTCTGATGGATAAATCTGGATTTTCAGATAGTTAGGTGGATAGGGAATTGGTTAGAGAACCGCACTCAAAGAGTTGTTGTCAATGGTGTTTCATCAGACTGGAGGGAGGTGAGTAGTGGGGTACCTCAGGGCTAGGGGCTCGGCCCGATACTTTTTAACATATTTATTAATGATCTTGATGAGGGGGTCGAGGGACTACTCATCAAGTTTGCAGACGACACCATATAGGCTAGATATCAGGAAAACTTTTTCACAATTAGAGTAGTTCAGCAGTAGAATAGGCTGCCTAAGGAGGTGGTAAGCTCCCCCTCATTGGCAGTCTTCAAGCAAAGGTTGGGTGCACACTTTTCTTGGATGCTTTAGGATGCTTTGGGCTGACCCTGCATTGAGCAGGGGTTTGGACTAGATGGTCTGTATGGCCCCTTCCAACTCTATGATTCTGTGATTCTGTTGTAGTCAGATAGTGTTGGAATAGTTGTAGAAAAAGTTACTGAACTGTTATTGAAACCACTGCTACTGTTGTATTTATTTGAGTTGTTGAATTATATTGTATTATTCCTATGTTATATGTAAAACTTCCTAAGCCACAAGGGAGGGCAGTATATAAATATTATAATAATAAATAAAAGACCAGTATTTGCACATTACATAGTTCTTGTGTACAGTTTTGCTCTTTTCTGAGACCCCTATTATGTAACACTTGTAAAGACACCTCTCTGTAGTGTTCTGAGGTGACATGTATTGCTTTCGACAAAGTCTTATTTTCTTACTTGCCACTTAGGCTAATAACTTCCACAAAGAATGCAGATATCTTTCATACTTTATGATCTTTACCCACTCAACTCTATTCTGCCCATTGGCATTCCTCAGTGATTTAGAATCATAGAATCATAGAGTTGGAAGGGGCCATACAGGCCATCTAGTCCAACCCCCTGCTCAACGCAGGATCAGCCCTAAGCATCCTAAAGCATCCAAGTCTGGCTCCTGCCATTACGATGGAACAGTCATTTCTCACAAATAGACCAATGAAAATTTTAAATTATTGGTATAAAAATGTTAAATTATCAAAATGTCAGTTACTGAGAGAGAACTGGCATAGAATGTTTTATAGATGGTATGTAACTCCTAAAAGCAGAAGCAGAATGTCTAGTCTTCATGGGAAGTGTTGGAGATGTCATGATGCCATTGGTTCCTTCTTTCATATGTGGTGGTCTTGTGAATGTATCAAAAAGTACTGGATAAAAATACCTGGTGTGATGGAGAACATTTTAAAAATAAAGTTTCTTTGGTATCCTAAATTTATGTTTTTAAGTGCTTTTCTGTCTAATCTCCCCACACATACTAGAGAATCCCCCCCCCCCCGCAACTGTGGCAGCCAGGCTCTCAGTTGCTTGAAGACAGAAACAACAAGAACTACCTGGTGTGGACATATAGTTAGATATGGTTAGAGAACTTGCTACATTGGCAGAACTGACTAACTTAGTAAATAGAAGGCCATTGGAAGAATTCAGTGATCACTGGGGCTTTTTCCTAGAATTTGTGGACAAGTAGAAGCATCTTCTTCCTGTATTCTTTACTGTAAAGGGCCATTATATAACAACAAATGAGAAGTATTTTTAGTGGAGTTTCTAACAAAAGTGATGCTGGGAAGTGATATTTTGTTCACTATGAGTAGCTGAAAAATGCAATATGATAGCATTTATTCTATAGATTCCTTTACATGATTTCTCTTCTGTACTTTGCTTATTTCATAAAAATAAAATAATAATTAAAAAAAATATTGTCTCTGGCCAAAGGCAAAGATATTAATTAGAGGCCTCATTCTTGGTAGTTAGCTACCATGATCAGGTACGTTTCCCATACAGTAATGGTTCAATTGTATACCTTTCTTGCTTGGTCATAAAAATTCAGTGCAACCAGGAGCTGATAGTGATGTCATGTTGTTTGAGCACTGAGGAAGAGCAGTGGGCCAAAATGCTTATGGTCAGTGTCAATAATGGTAATTTTTGGTTGTCACTGTACAATTTGATTCTTAATTGAGGCTATCACTTTGTAACAAATATATGTTCATTTTTTGTATATGTCAGTATTTAATGCATTTAATTTGACTAACAATTATTGGGCTTATGCATTCAGATCTTCATAAACTTTAGGTTTTTAATTCAGTTCAGTTTGCATTAATTCCCCTCCCCCCTATTTCTGTTAAGCCAATTTCACTCCATTCATATATCCCCTTTTTCCTATATACAATCTTGCTGAAAGATCATAGCAGGTGATACATGATAGCATGTGATGCAAGATTGTGCTTGCTGGTGTCTTATTTGCATCTTGTAAATGTTTCTGTGCTGTGTTTTTCATTATCTATGTAAAAATGGTGATTGCAATTTTATTTACTTAATACAGTAACTTTCAAAGCTCTGCTTGTATTGCCATCCTTTGCCATTGAACTACACCACCCACTGTCTTTATTTAGGCTGCACTGAAGTACAGATGGCTACAAGTTTTTTTTCCTTTTTATTTCTTACTCCCTTCCTATTACCCCCCCCCCACACACATGATTTTTAAAAATTCCTTAAACAAGGTAGCAGGTAATAGATTTTTTTAATGTGTATGTATGTGGGGGGCGGCACTGGGACTGCCCTGCATGTATTGATAGGGTGCTATCTTAGAATTTGGCACTCCTGGTTTCAGTTCAGAGCTCTACCACATTCCCCCTTTGTTACCTTGGACTCTGGTATTCTTAGTTATGTTGTCAGTGAGGTCAGATAATAATTCTCATTGATTTCTCCATTGTGGGGGAAATTGTATTGTGTAAGGGTTGCTTTTCCTGGAGAAAAACCTGTGACATTGGGGCATAGGACTGTGGTATGCTCACGTGGTTTATCCACATTGTATTTCTCCCTGTAGTAGCTTGTGCCACCACCTTTCTTGGATCTGGAAGCTCTCAAACCTTGGTAGTGGTGGTAGTGCTTGTTCCTTGTTTCTGTGGGTTGCCTTCAATGGAGCATTTCTACAGACAGAAGGATTTATGCCTGAAGAACATGACTTTCTCTCCTTCCCCTCCTGCAGCTCAAATTGCCCCTCTGAAATGCTTCTCCTGAAGGACAGGAGACCGTGAGAAAACAGCATTTTGAGGGAGGTGTACTTTGTGCTGTAGCAGTAGGTCTTAATTCATGAGCAGGTCTGTCTGAGGAAACAGTTTGTTGAATCTAAGGCCATGTTTGCTTGGAGACAGAAGTGATGCAAGGAACTTTCCACTGCAGCTTCAGTCCCTGTCTGGGATTCAGGCAGATGGTGGTGGGGATTGCTCCCTGTGGTCATTTTTCTGTTCAGTAGAAATGTGCACACATGAAACCATTTCCAGAAAATACCCTAATGTATTTCATGAGTAGTGGCTCTCAGTTTCTAGACAAATGGGTGGTGGCAGTAACTCCCTGTGTGTCTTTCTCCCCATAGATAAGGAGCAGAGATTAAGTGCATGTCACAGCTCCAGCATCAAGTCTCTCTTCCATTTAAAATGGCAAAATTCTTGGATTATGGGGCCATTTGACTGCTCTGTCTGGCTTTTGATAACAGTCATTCCTATAGTAAACATTGTTCTGTGGCCTTTGCTTTGTTGCTGCTTTATTGCTCATGTTTTCCCATGAAAGTAATAGGACATGGGATATTTGAAGTTCCTTCCCTATATTTTTCAGACTTACAGATTGCAGAGCACCTTTGTGGTTGGAAGTGGTCGGCTTACTTTAAACGCTGCTCCTTCATCATTGTGCAGAGAGCACTGCCAGATGCAAGTGGTGGAGTTGGAAGCTGGGGATGTTGGTGAGTATCGTCCTGCTTCCCTTGTTGATATTATACTGCAGCAAGGAGTAGCCCATAGTGTTCTGTGCCCTGTTCAGTGCTGCCTATTGTGCCCAATGCACTAGGGGAAAAGTCAGGTCATGGCCACAGCACATGGTAATTGTGCCCAACTAACTGTTCAAAATGTCATCATGCAATAAAGAAGAAAATTTATTCCACGCCCTGTCTTTTGGGAAAAACATGAACTCTGTGTACACAATATGGTCTAAATTGGCACTTCCCAGTCTGGAAGGATGCCTTGCCATTGTGGAAAGCTTGCTGAAAGGCATCAGCGTAGTTTGCTGCTGCAGTAAAAAAAAGAAAGGAAGAAAGGAAGAAAAGCAAATAGCTATTTAAATAAAGGGTATGATGTGTGGCAGAGTATTGCTACACCAGTATCCATGATATCCTCTTTTTGGTTAACTACTTACCTATTCTTTGCCATACTTGAAAGCAGAGGTGTACAAGTGAAAAGTGAACAGCTATGATAGAATCACTATGGCACCTTGAAGATTAACAAATGTCTTATGGTATGACTTTATGTTTAAAAGTTTAAAAGTTCATGTCATACTAAATGTGTTACTCTCTTGAAGTACCAATCGATTAATTGCTAATAAAGATTTAGGACTCTGAAAAAAGAGGAATTGATATGGCTCAACACATTTGTTAATCTTTACATGTTATGTGGCAGTGCAGAGTTCAGTTCCTGCTTTCTGTTTTCTAGAATAAAGTTTTCTAGAATATAGTCATAAAGGGATAATCAGGATTCTTTTTAAAAGACTCTCCTGGTTTTAAGTTCATTACCATGGGATGGAAGGCAAAAACTGACTCATGATACTGAAATCAAACCATGTTAATAAATATTTTGGGGGATCATATTAATTTGTGAAAGGCATAGTTTGCAAGTTCATTGCCATTTTAAAAGCATTATTACTGTAGAACAGTAATGCAGTATCCTTGTCTTTTCCACCCTGAAGGCTTTGCAAACATGGAATATTGGACAACAAGTTTTAATTCCATGGGATCGGAGCCTGCCGTTGTTTGTGATGGATCCTTCAGCTAAAAATGCTTGAGAGAGAAGCCAGTTTCAATATGGGAAACTGTACAATCAAAGACAAGAAAGCAGAGTACAGGCAAGATGAGGCTGATGTAGCTGCAATTTCCAGGGACGTGGTTTCCCTTATTCTGCACATCTGCAATGAGGGAGGCTGTGCACTTTAAAAGGGCATCTTCACCAGACCAAGATAACATGGACCCTTCCTTAGATGTATCAGAAGTAATTGGAGGAGCCCAATATCTCTATGTTTTCACCTAGAGTTTTCCTTGTAAGTCAATGGAGGAGTTTGGAGATGGGAGAGCATCTGTGACGCAGTCTTTGTAAGCACCTCTGTTCTGACAATTCAGAGGGAGTTCTTACTAAATACTTCTTTCCAGACATCCTGGAGATGTTTTGTCCAGACTGCTTATTAGTCTGTATCTGGGTCACTTCTACAAAAAGAACAAGCAACGGAGATGTAATATGAGGTCTGAGGACACAACTGCAGGAGGAATCTGCCCTGATCTGGTTCTGTGTTACAGCCTGGGCACAAAGACTTAATCTCCAGCTGCAGCCTTTGCCATGATGTGATGACCTTTCTGCATTATCATAATATCCAAGCATAATTCTTTCCAGTAAAAATTCACTACATTTGCTCCCCTAGCAACCCTCTGGTGTGACTTTATGTAGTCATCCTTTTCAGTGTGTGTATGTGGTTAAGGTGGGGTTTGTCTGTCTGACAGGGGGAAAGCACTTGGCAAGATTATTTTCCATCCCTCTTCACTAATGAGTTGAAATGCTTATTCTTACTGATGCCCTGGACTGTATCAATGTAATGCCATATCTAAGATTTTTTGGAATGACTAAACATTTGGCAGCCCGGTGCAATTGGCTACAGGGTTGATCTTGTTTTGTTTCATTTTTACAGAAAATATTGAGAATGATTCTTCTGAACATTGGGCCTTGTTGAGGGCACCCCAAATCAATCTATGCTTTGGTCTGCTGCAGCATATTTTGCTTGAATGTTCTTGTCCATCTCTTATTTAAAAATGCTGATGGGTGGATACTCTAATTACTGTAATTACAGGCAGGGTTGTAACAGGGAGTTGTTAAGGACTGTGCTATGCGAATGCTTGTGCTCTTCCCCTTCCCCTGTGTTTTGTTGTTTTCTGGAGTCTTCATCCATGTTTTAGAATGCATGTTGATTAGCCTTGAGCTCCTTCCAAACTCCTCTGTCCAGTGCCTTTAGAGAGGATCAGTTTCAAGCATGTGCTGTCTGCAGTTGTAGTGGTGCTTCCCAAGGGTGAATCTTTACATTCCTGCTGTAAAGATAATTTACAGATATGTCAGGCAGGCTGAAGTTACAGACCAGCAATGAGAGCTGGGGCATCCACTTGGACATGTTTGAATGCTATTAGCGATTTTTTAAAAAAAGGTTAACAATGTGACTTTCTAAACAAGAAGAAATTATTTCTTTATTTATATTTATATGTAGAGCTCAGTTTTAAGGAAAGACTGGAACAACCTATTTTTGTTGTGAGAAAATTTAGATTGGATATATTGAGAACTGCTGTACTACAGTCGCAGTTAAAAGCCCTTGTCAGAATCAGGACCAAATTATTTTGGTTGCTGAGCAAATGTTTCCTTTTTAATTGTGAGCGCTGTACTTATCCGACTTGCTGGCTGTAACGTGAGACTAGTTTATGACTCTGAAGTTGGGGATCTGTGTGTGATAAGGATCAACATATAAAATAGGGGGTAGCATAGTGGAAGACTGAACACATAGGAGATTGGTTTTCAATTTGCCTCCTTCTCTAGCGTTTCTCTTGATCAGCTTGGCCAACCTCCCCCCCCCAATGTTCCCTCTTTCTTTTGTAAATATTGGGAACTCTCACACTTGTTTCTTGCAAACCTGCCTGAGATTGATAAATGGGAGGGAGAAGCTTTGAGAGCAGAATATCATTGAGTATCTGATAATAGCAGGTAGAGTAAGACTGGATCCTATCTATCATGAACAGAATTTCCCATCCACCAGCCATCCTTTGCAACTAGCACCACCAACATTATCCATTGAAATCATATGGAGTGGGGTGGGGGGGTGGTGGAACATCAGGAACAGAATATTGGTGTCAAGTGGGGTTCTGCAATGGGAAGAGGGAAATGTCTCTTCCCTTTCTGCTAGCCAAAGTATCTGCCAGCAGAAAACATAGCTAGGAACCAGGCTGCAGAATTTGCTTTTTATTCCCTCCTGAACTACTGACAAGCAGAAGAATTTATAGCAAAATGACAGAAGTCGTGCTGATTTTATTTGATTAAGACAATTAAGCAATGGGTAAAGACTTAGATAAGTGAATAGGAGTCAAGATTTAACTTATTTTTAGTTCTTTAAAATAACATTTTTGAAGCAAGCAGCTTTGTCTTGGTTTCTAGGCTTATCCAGATCTGGTGAGTGTAAGTTTTAATCCCTTTATTTTGTTTGGTATGGACACCATTTCCAGTTGGGTAGTAAAATCCCTTTGTTTAGGGAATTGTATCAGCAATGCTGACTTCTAATAGCAAAAGGATAAAAAATCCTTTCTGTAAATCTCAGGGTCTTGAGAGATCTGTGACTTTGCAGGCCAACTTGTGCATATTCTGTAGAAGTATTCTCATAAACTTTTTTCCTTCTCAAAGGCAGATCAGTAAACCATTGATTGGACAAAAGAGAATGAGTCTGCCCTGCTTACAACTGACTTTCCATGTGCATTTTGTCTTTCCACAGGCTTTTTGCCTTTGTGTCTAGGAGGTACTGTGCACGTGGCCAAGCCTCACTCCCTCTGGAGTTTACATCATTTGTTTTTAAACTTCCAGTACATTTTCTCCCTTCCCTTCCCCAAGCTGCAAGGAATTAAAAGCAGAAGTAATTGCTCAACAAGAACAAGAGGGCCAAGTTTTCTGATTTTCAGCTGATTAAGAGCATTTCATCTGGTCGCATTTTTTCATGGCTGACCTGGAGTGCCAACTACCATTCTAGTGCATGCCATAGCACCTGTCCCTGTCTGTTTCTGCTGTGGCCAGCTAAAGGAATAATATTATTCTTTCTGGCATTTACTGTAGCCCTGGAGACTGAGTCTGCAAAGGAACCTTCAGGAAGACAGGTTGTCTTTTGAATTAAAATTCAGACTACAACTCTGATTATTTGATCCAGAATCAGATTTGCAGATAAGTCAGCCATTCAAACAACTACTACTACTACAAAAAGACCTTCAGAGTAACTGGTGTTTGTGATACACAGTCATAAGGTAATACTTTTTCAAAGTCTGCAACAGGCCTGGTGTGAACTCTAGGAAACTGGGCAAATTCCAAGTTTGGTAATGAAATATCCATCACACAGCAAAAATTGTTTGTATGCTGTTACTGGATTTGGCAGTTTCTCACTCCTCTGCAATCTTTTGATGCCTTTCTGTTGCATGCTACTAATTCTTTCTTCCACAAAACATCACGTGTGCCTGTAGATATGTACCTTGACCTGTGTTTCATCTCTCTTTCATGTCTTTTATGGTGCACCAAACTAGGTAAAGGTTAATGTCTCAAACCGTAATGCATTCTTATATCCTGTGGCAGGGATCCCAAAGATAGGCTTGTCATGGTGTCAGAAGATGGCATATTGATTCTTAAAGTTCATCAGCCAAGATACCAAATTTACTTGCCAGTTTCTCTTAGTAATGAGAGGGTTTAAAACAAACAATCAAACTATAAACAAATCACTCTGCCATGGTGAATTGGCTTGGTATGCCCAAATAGCAAAAGAGGTGAATGGGGTGGGAACAGGCTTATTGATCACAAGACATTCAGGTTGAAATTTTCCCTGTTCTTTAGGTACACCCTGTACCTCTTCATCCTAAATGCAGACTTGGTGTTTAAGTCACTACAGTCTTCTTCAAAACTGCAACTTTTAGCCTATTCACAAAAGTTCAGTGCAACCTTTGTGCAAAGTACAATCAAGTGGCTTTCTGAGAGCTGTAAGGAGAACATGGATTTTCCTGACAGACCATGTGAGACGATGCTATAAGACTTAGTGCTTTCTACTCCTCTGGGAGGAGATCTTCAGATCAGAAAGGAAAAGAGCAATGTATAACCAGTAATATCAGCAAGACAGTGTTACAAGTTGGAACTTTATTTGAACCTCTGACCTGCCAAGTAGTGAGCGCCTCAACTAATCATCTGCTGCACTACAGTTACTGGGCACTTGGTACCCACAATGACCAAATCCTGAGTGTCAAGATACCTGGCTGCCTTGTGGCAAATGAATAAGAAAGCATTTATATCTCAGAGCAGTCAGTTTTCTCCTCTTTGTATGTTATATGTAGGAGAATATGCAGTTCAGGGAAATCTTAAAATTATGGCTTTTAAAATTGTTTTTGGGGTTTTCTTGAGTGTGGGAAATGCTGAGCTTTCCTGTTGCTTTTAAGACTTGAACAGATTACTTTTATTTTTTAACAACATTTGTCCATGCAGGGAATTTGGGTAAAATGGCTCACTGTTGTTCATTATAATGGCTCAGGGCTGGGAGGGAAATAGTGCTGTATGTATTCGGCAAGCATAAGCACTAAAGTACAGAACTTTATTTCACTTGCAGTGAAAGAATGTAAATACTCAATTTGTGTAGAGTTTTATGGACAATTCTAAACTAATATATTGCAACTTTTTGTATATACTTGGAAAATGCCTGTAAAGAATGTAAATAAGACAGATCTGTTTGTTTGAGGGCGGGGAATTTTTACTTTTTGAAATTAAACACAACTGTTGATGCACTTTCCCCTAAATGGCTTTTCCTCTTTATTTGAAAAAAAAAACACATAATTGCCACAAAATTGCCATTTATTCCATGCTACTTTGTGGGTTAATAAAACCTATGGAGTGGAGGGAGTAATGTGTGTGAGATTTCTGCAACTACACCCTTGTGTTTAGTGCTGAAGAGACAGTGATTCATGTACTCTGCCAAGAAAGAAAAAAGTCCAGTTTCTTTGCCAAGGAAACATGCAGTATTTATAGAATTGCCAGTCTTCAGGTGGTGGTTGGAGATCTCCTGGAATTACAACTGGTCTCCAGGTAAAACAAACCAGTTTCCTTGGAGAAAATGGCTACCTTGGAAGGTGGATTCTATGGCACTATACTCCTCTGAGGTCTCTCCCCCCCTAAACCCTACCTGCTCTAGACTGTACTCCTAAAATCTCCAGTAATTTCATTCCAGAGCTGGCAATCCTAGCTATGTAAGTACAACACATTCTGAAAACTAAGCCAAGCTGCACATAATGGTTAGTATGGCTCATTCAAACTGTAGTGTTTGCAGATTCATAGAGTGATGGTTTTGCTTAGTTTGGTCATAACAGTCTTCCTTCTAGGTGGACCTGCTGAACACCTATCTGGGACAGAATGACCAAAAGTCAGGAGGGAAGAAAATGTCCAGACCCTTTAATAGAAATGTAATGGGATGTTATTTATCTCCTTGTCATAGGCAGCATCAACTGTTTACTCCTTTTAATGGGACATGATATTTCCACACACACACATACACACGGTGGTTGGCATTCACTGCCACCTGTGTGTTCCAACCAGTGAATGGAAGAATACTCCCAAGGCCATGGGCCAGGGAGTGCATAACACTGATGTAAATTGCATCCTCTGACTGAAGGCTCCTACCACCTGATGAATGGAAAAACGTGTGTGTGTGTGTGTGTGTGTAGGTTTGCATTCTTGTTTAACTTTGTGTGAAGATATTGATATGTTACCTTTTCTACAATGAGGGAGCTCACAAAATGCAAAGTACAAAAGCAAACATTTAAAACCATGTAAAAATTCTAATAGTGCAGCATTAAAACTGCTGCCAGAAATAACATTCATATTTCTAAGACATTAAAAGCTCATCAAAAAGTATGCTTTGCAGCATCTGTGAAATCAGATAGTTATGGTAGCACGTTCCTTACGTCTTCATGAAATCTTGGTGGATGTTGTCATGTAAATGTCAGGGTCCTATACTATCATTGCTTTCTGTCAGTGGGTGAAGACTTTTCTGGTTTTGTTTGCTGTTCCCACTCTGACCTTCCTCTTTATGTATTTTCTTATTTGTTTTAAATGTACATATATATCTCTAAGGTTGTTTTATTGCCTGTTTGGTGTCTGTTGGGTGGGAAGATGGCATAAAATGGTATGATAAATAAAAATAAATCATGAGAAGGTGCAACCATCTTAATAGGCAGGTGGGCATATAGGCAGGTGGGTCTTTCAGGTATGCAAATCCCAGACCGTGATCATCTTTAAAGTGTTAGAGTGACACCTTTAATTGAATCCAAAGGTTAACTAGTGCAAGTGCAGATTGAAGCCAGGTGTTTAGTGCACCTGCAGTTAAATTGATTGGACATCACCTTGGAAGCATGCCCTAGACAAATGGCAAGTAGCCGTTTTCTGTACCGTCTGATGTTTTGGGGTTGTCTTCAAAGGCAAAGTAGAATACATTGGAGTAGTCAAGCGTGAAGCTTACAGATGTGTGCTTTAGCATGACAAGGTCATACACAACTCAGAGACATGAGGGCCTCTATACAAGATGAATATGAAATAAAGGCACTTTTGCCACTGTGGCAACCTGGTTTTCAACAAATGGGACTTTGCCCAGAAAAGCCTCTGTATTCTTATATTAATAAAGAAATGTCCACACTATCTATCTTGAAGATGTTCATCTCTTCCAGGACACGTGAACTACCTACCTTATTTTGATGCCTAAACTCCCGTGCCTTTCAGTCATCCAGAAATTTTTAATGGCCAAACATATCAAAGAGTTACCAAAAGATCTTAAGGCCACGTGTGCAGGAAGAGCGCATAAAGTTTGCATATTGGAATCCCCCCCACCAAAAGTGTTTTTGTACTGTTTCCCCAACTGTAAAGGAAGCACTTACCAGCAAATGGCTCTTATGTGTGTCTGAGACTCAGCTGCATATTTCATGGAAACAATCTGAAGAGCCAGTGGAACTCCTCAAGTGTTGCACGGAGCCTGGTTTGCTTTGCACTTTCAGTATTTGTTATGAGCTAAATTTGTATCACAAGTTTTGACTGTTAGAGGTAGAAAGGTTTCATTTTTTAAGATTTATAGTGATCAAGGTGCTGGGCTATTTGTGTACTAACGGCTTTCTAGGTAGGCCTGAACAATTTTGAGGGTTTTTTGTCCTGGTTCGCACACTTTCAAGGAGAAAAACATGTGTCTTGCATAGTGTTCTAGGAATGAAGTTTTCTGGATCCTAATTGAACCAGTGTTATTCACTTATTTGTGTGGAATTCTGTCAGACATTTTAGGACTCATGTTGATTTCCCTCATTTTGGGAGATATATATATAAATGTACAATATTAAAGGTGCTTTCACACACACATCAAATAATGCACTTTCAATTTACGTTCAATGCACTCAGCAGCTAGATTTTACTGTGTGAAACAGCAAAATCTACTTGCAAATAATCACCAAAGTGTTTTTAAAGGGGAACTGAAAGTGCCCTCGGTGTTTCTAGTGATCAAAGTATGTTGGACTATAATTTCTAGAGTGTATGCTATATGTATGTATAATTGCTAGATTGTATGCAAATGTCTGCTTGATGCAGTGATTAAGTGCTGCCCCCTCTAATATGGAGAGCCATGTTTGATTCCTTGCTCCTCCACATGCAGGCACCTGGGTGACTGGGCTAGTCACAGTCCTGCTAGATCTGTCCTCACAGAGCGGTTCTGTCAGAACTCTCAGCCCTACAGGTAGGGTTGGGCGCTTCGGCGTTCAAAGTGGCTGTTGCCGCCCAAAGCAGCCAGTCCCACAGTGTGCGGGGGGGGGGGGGGCATGGGCACTGGCGTGCCAGTCGATGCACACACACAGGCACAGAGCTTTGTGCCAACCAGCGCACTAGCGCCATCGCCCACATCTCCCTTCTCCCCCTGCGGCGTGGTGCTGGCTGCTTCGGGTGGGAACAGCTGCTTCGGATGCTGGAGTGCCCAACCCTAGACTGTCTATTGTGGAGAGTGGAAGGGAAGGCAATTGTAAGCTGCATTGAGACTCCTTTAGATAGTGAAAAAACCAAGTCTTCAAGATAAAGGTAAAGGTAAAGGTATCCCCTGTGCAAGCACCGAGTCATGTCTGACCCTTGGGGTGACGCCCTCTAGCGTTTTCTTGGCAGACTCAATACGGGGTGGTTTGCCAGTGCCTTCCCCAGTCATTACCGTTTACCCCCCAGCAAGCTGGGTACTCATTTTACCGACCTCGGAAGGATGGAAGGCTGAGTCGACCTTGAGCCGGCTGCTGGGATTGAACTCCCAGCCTCATGGGCAAAGCTTTCAGACGGCTGCCTTACCACTCTGCGCCACAAGAGGCTCAGTCTTCAAGATAGATACACCAATAAATGAAACTCAAGCGTCTTTGACATATTTTTGTGGATGATATAATAATTTGAATGCACAATGTAGTGAGATTCAGAAAGTTATTGGCTATATATGTGACCATCAAAGAATGTTCAGGTGGTATTTCATGCCAGAAAAACAAAACATTTCAGATTTCAGGTTTCAGGTAGTATTGCTTTTGGATAAAACCACCGTACACAGAGATCAGTTTAAATCTGCCCACTGATGCCTTGGCATTCTTTTGAAATATCGGGCTTTAGCTGTCCTTTGAGGGGGAGATATTAGGATATCTGCATCACGGATCTGAGCCAGTCGGACAGTTCATATGTTTCTAAATTTTTATGTGCAGGAGCATAGGGCCTCACTGTGAAAGCCCGTCATCTTGGCTTAGAGTCCATAACGTGTCAAACGTAAAGCACATGCAGCTGTTATTTAGCCACATTGTTTTCCTCTGTTACGACAAGGCTTATTATAGTTGGACCACGTATTTGTGTTAAAGCATTTAAGACTAATAATGAGAACCACATTCTTCATATGCTTACTAATATTTGTCTAGGTCCGCAGAAGACAAGTTCCTCAAGCAGTGGGTGGGAAATTGATTTGTAGTCTACAATTTGGTGCTATGGAGATTAAAGCCAAAAAGAACAAGTATAGATGGGATCCTGCAGTGAAGAAACCACTTTGTCAAACCATTTTTCATTTCTTGTGCATATGCTTACCACCATTGCACAGGCAGTCTTCACATGGATGCCTCAAACAAACTGGCATATTAGTAATACAATATCCTGCAGCCTCAAGGGAAACTAATGCAGTGAATGTACCACTTGTAATTAAGATGCAAGGGATTAAATAAAATCTGTGGTTCCAGCTATAGTGACTGTGACCACAGCAGGAATGTAAATATTGTCTACTAAGGTCCTCAGCTTTGTTGACCCTGTAGGCACATCAGGAATTTTGAACAAAGAATAGTTGGTTTTTTTTTAATACCATGCTTTTCACTACCTGGAGGAGTTTCACAGTGGCTTACAAACACCTTTCCCTTCCTCTCCCCACAACAGGACACCTTGTGAAGTAGGTGGGGCTGAGAGAGCTCTAACAGAACTTCTCGGAGAACAGTCCTAAGAGAACTAAGGTCACCCAGCTGGCTGCATGTGGAGGAGTGGGGAATCAAACCCACTTCTCCAGATTAGAGCCCATTGCTCTTAACCTGGCCCTCTTGCGAGTGAGTAGTGGGCACCACCACTAAATGGCCACCACAGGAAGTTGAACCAATGTCATAATAACTGCCCTGATAAGGGGTTGGGGCCCAACACAAAATGTTGGAAGTTTCTACAATATTTGAGAATTTCCATTCTCTTCCAGTGGAATTTCTGAGCAGATGATCCTTGGAGGCTCCAAGGTGCTCTGTAGCTCTCATACAGATGTTGCTTCCACGCAGACGCCTTGCTCCACCTTGGCTTCCAGTTTGGAATGCTGTTTGAGGAAGCAGCTGCACAAGGTTGACCTCTGACTGTTGATGTCTAGATTTGCTCCTCCTTTGCTTTAATCATTCTAAAATCTGATTTGTTATGCTGTTTCTAACAAGAACACCCAGTGTATTTGCATGTTGACTGGATGGGAAGGTGCACATTTTTTAAGATCTTGTCCACAGTGGTGCTTTTTTGCTTGCCTTCACCTGTGGCCACCATTTTCCCTTCGAAACCATTAGAATATTTACTCAGGCTTTAAAAACACTGGAAACTGCCATGTTATGACACATAAATTGCCAGTTTTAAAAAAGCCTTTCAGTGGCACGGTAGAGAAGAAATATGGGGGGCGGGGGGGGGGGGCAGCGGCTGATGGAAGAGAGTATGTAGAAAACAAGTGCGGGTGCTGTGTTGCTGTTAGGAATGACTTCATTCTCAGTGGTAAAGGGAGTGCAACAGTGAATCGTTACTATGTGGATGCAGTCTGCTCGGTTGCCATTCAAATGTTTGCTCACCTGTTTGTTTATCCCCTTGGCATGTGCACTCTTCCTGATGAAGTGCTGCAAGCAAAGATTTAGGAAGCTTTTTGAATATCCAGTTTCTTTTCTATTGTTAATGAGTTTTCAGAATGTTCCCTGAGCTGCTTTCACTCTGAATAATTTCTTCTGGGTTATTGGCCAATAAACTAAGTACAATATGTTAGTGTTGCTAGATTGTCTTTTAAAAATACTCCTGCTGATCTCTCTTCCTCTTTTAGAAATTAGTATGGTACAGCAGAAGGCATTAATATATTATTAAGAAGGAGTCTGCGTGCAGTATAGGGACAGTGAAAAAGGCTTAGTGGTAGCATACTGTTGTGATAGAAGCCAATGTACCTTCCAAAAAATCTTGGACTTCATTATAGCTATTAATTAAGTGTAGTCTTTCTTTGTTGCAGTTCACCTTGTGGAGTTCATTACAAATTCAATTGGTATTCTTTAATATCATTATATCACATGTTCAGGATTAATTCAGCAATCTTTTTTTGTTGGTTTCAATGGGAAACACATTTCTATCTGTTAATCTCCACATCTCCCATAACTGAGCTGAAATTTTCTGAGGACTGTGCTCTTCCCTTAAGAGTGCCTTCTGCCCAAATTTTAGGAAAGAACCCGTGAACATGCAGGAAGTTGCCATATACTGAATCAGACCATTGTTCTGTCAAGGTCATTACTGGCTATTTTGGCTGGCCATGGTTCTCTAGAATCTCAGAGCTTTACCCATTCACACTAGGGTCCTTCATATCTCCTAACAGTAGTTCATAGAATCATAGAACCATAGAATTGGAAGGGATCTCCAGGGTCATCTAGTCCAACCCCCTGCACAATACAGGAACTCACAGCTACCTGCCCACCCACAGTGACCCCAATTTCATGCTCAAGTGATCCCCCAAACCAAAAATCTCCAGAACCCAGCCTGGCCTGGAGGAAATTCACCTACCATCCCACAACAGTGATCAGCAATTCCCTGGGTATGCAAGGAAGGGCCACAAGAGACAAACACTGGCAGATCCCTCCCTGCCCACCCACTCACAATATGCCTAAGTTCAAAATTCAGCATTTCTGTCAGATGACAGTCTAGTCTCTGCTTAAAACTTCCAAAGACGGAGAGCCCACCACATCCCGAGGAACCACTCTGTCACCGAGGAACCGCTCTAACTGTCTTCTTACAAATGTTTAGCTAATTAATTAATTTCAACTCATTTGAATGAATTTCAACTCATTGGTTCTGGTCTGCCCCTCTGGGGCAACAGAAAACAGCACTGCTCCACCTTCCTTTTAATTGGAAATGCCAGGGACTGAAGCTGGAAGATGCTCTATTACTCTGTGTGCATGTGTGTGTCCTTTTCTTGTTAGAGGGTAGATGCATAATACCCTCTGCTCTACAAAGCAACTACAGGCTCCAGCACCAAACTTCCAGGAATTTCCCCAATCTGGTCCTGGCAACCCTGTTTCCACTATGAGGGGGACTAGTCTTAAGGTAAAACCCCCTTTCCTCTAATCTGTCCTTCCCAGCCTGCTTTCTGCCACCAACTACCTGCATGACTTCTGTCTACTACTACTGTTAAACTCACACCTAAGGTTTTGGATGGCTTTGGTAAAGAGCACACCAGTATAAGGTTCTGTCCATTACTGTGGTTCTATGGAGTTGGGGAAGCGCCGCGTACAACATTGTGCTATCAAAGGCCAAATGTTATCAGTGTGGGACTTTTCCTGTGAGGTTTTGTAGGATACAGCCTTATCACCCTTTCACTTTCATGGCATATAGAGGTCTTCATATTCAGGAGGGTGGAGAGAACTTTTGGGGGAGACTGTAACTGGGATACCAGAAATGTAATAACTTGGAGAGGTTTGTAGATGAGCTATTCCTAACATGCACTGTGGAAACAACCCTAGAAGCATAACAGTTGCTTAGGAACATACTCGGAATAGTCCCTCTGCATTATTTATTTCAGTGTATGAACATATGTGAACACTTCATAAAGATTTGGTTGGGCAGTCTTTCTTTTATTATGCCTGGTGTGGCTGGGGTGCCTCCCAGGCTGTCAACATGGGGTAACTTTGGGGAGCCCCCGGCATAAATCTCCTGCCATGTTTGCCTTTCGTCCCTGCCAAATCGACCTTTGGAGAATTGTGGGTGGCCCAGCCAGCCTAACAGGTGTTTCCTGTAGAGAGAAGGATGCATTGCAGTGTGTCAGCCCTTGGCTTTGAGAGTTGTGGGCACTGGGCATGCTTCCCTTGCTTGTCTGGTGGGGCTGGGGTGCATGCCAAGCTGTTGTGAGGTAACTTTGGGGAGTCCCTGCCAAAACTCTGGGGAAGTCCACCTATCTGTCCTTCAGAACATGCCTTTGGAATCTTGGGGGGAGGCTGCGGGCATGGGGATGATGCTTGCCTTGCTTCTAGCATCTGGCTGGAGTGGGGGAAGTCTGCCCAGGTGAAGTTTCCCTGTGAGTTTGGTGCCACTGGCTTGTTCCTGAGCATCCATAGATTCCTGGCTTTAACCGTAGCTGTCTTTTCCAGAGAGAGTACCAGGAAGGCCCTTTTTCGGCATCTGAAATAGGGATTCAGAAATGTAACCCACCCCAACTTGGAGTGATTGTAGAGGAATGGGCAGCTGAGTGAGATTCCCTGTGCATTGTGTGTGTGGTTTGTAGGGGGTCCATTCTAGACACTTTTGAACTTGTACCTGAAAGTGCCAAAAAACACTTTCCTGGCTTGATCTTAGTACTGTTGGGTTTGCAATGCCACAGTAGCACTGGTTCTACTGGGCTGGCAAAAGTGCCCCCCACCAGTTTCTACTGCAGGGATCCTCCAGGACTTTGAGTCTGTTCTGCGGGGTTCTATTACTCTTGCTTTTTGTTGTTTTTGCTGTTTTCCCCTCTGTTGGTGGGCCATAACTCGGACCGTAAATCCAATTGCCAGCAGGCTTAGAGGGTAGGCAGAGGAGAGTCAAATGGAGGTCCCTTGTGATTATGTTGTGTATACAGCTAACACAAGATCTGTCCTGAACCTGCACCTGTCATTTCCTCAGAAAGCACTTTCCTGAGGGCATCTTTTTTTTTGGGGGGGGGGGGAGGCCATAAATCAGATCCTATAAATCCAGTCCTTACTTCAAGGGCAGGTAGAGGAGAATCTGCTAGAAATCCTCT
The DNA here is from genome assembly GCF_049243985.1 of Paroedura picta. Classification (NCBI taxonomy): domain Eukaryota; kingdom Metazoa; phylum Chordata; class Lepidosauria; order Squamata; family Gekkonidae; genus Paroedura; species Paroedura picta. The sequence goes on along the minus strand of NC_135372.1, from coordinate 94,550,526 downwards.
GCGAGTTTGGGACCTGTAGTATGCTGGGGGGGGGGGGGTGTTGGTGGCTTACCACATTATGAATTTAATGAACTGAACCAATTTGTTTATATCATTTCACTTTGGTATATAAGTATGCAAATGTTCAAGTTACACAGGATGGTCCACCAATCAGAATGGAAACTATTTGCACAGACTAAGGTTGTTTTTTAAAATAATGAGTTGGATCCTCTTGTGCTGGCAAAAAGGCTTCATGCTTCTAGAAAACTTGGTGTTGGTGGAACAAAAGCATAGGATCTACTCGGCATGATTACAGTGCCAGAGAGGGAAAATGTGTTGTGTAAAAGAACTGATGGTTGACAGTAGGACAATGTTGCAGGGAAACCAATGTTGCTGACCACTTACATTATCAAGCGAGTACAAGAATGGAGCTGGGGGGGGGGAGGGAAGGTGGCAGTCCCTTGGGCCACCAGCATTCCCCCAGTTATAGCATTTGTGCAGTGATGCAGACATATAGATAATCTTTGCTACAACCCCCCCCCCCAACCCTGGCCAGAGCTCATTGTATAGACAAAGGTCTGGAAGGACCACAGGGCTGATCCAGTCTGGTAATGATTTTGGTCCTGATTTTTGCTCAGTATTATTGGCCACCACGCACAGTTTCAGTATCCAATGCAATTTTGCTAATGGGTACAGGCAGCCTTGAGTATGTTTTATATTTGGTTGGCATGCAAAATGTTTGGGAAGGAGTATTCCATGTGCAAGCTTAAGGGGGCTAGCTTTTAGGGTTATTGGTGGGTTAAACATCAGATTACAGCAGCCTGGTCCCCAAACCAGCTTTTGGGGAACTAGTTGATGTGCAGGTTTTATGCACACAATTGATTTCAGAGAATGGGCATGGCTTGTCTGACAGTCCCTTAAGGACCATTATTCTTCTTCCATCAGTGATGCTATGTGAGATGGGTGTGTTCCCTCTATGGCTCTGAAATGCATTCTAATAAAAAGATAAATTTCCTCCTTGCAATCTTGGGCTTTGGGTGTTCCTTTTTCTGGGAAGGGATTTAAAGCTGTCTGCCAGACTCGTGGGCTGTTAAAACAAGTCAGTGCCACAATGCTGAGCTCTGGCCTGCGAATTCCCCTCCTCCTCCTCCTCCTCCTCCTCCTGTTGCTCACATCGATGGAGCTGAGCTGGTCCCTTACAGAGAAGGAGAAGAAGCTGATTGTGGACCTGCATAATCAGTATCGGTCCAAGGTTTCTCCACCAGCTGCAGACATGCAGAAAATGGTAAGCAAGTTGTGTGTGTGTGTGTGGGGGGGGTCACTGGGGTGGGAATTCAGAGGGTATAAGTGTCATAAAAAGAAATGGAGAGAATTTTTCACTGTTTCTCTTGAAATAGCAACTTTCCTTCAGTATTTTTAAAATGACTACCTTTTGCTATGTGCATCTGCATCTGACTTGGAAGACAAGGATGTGTGAGAGTTTGGCTTTATTTGTTGACAGTTGAGTGCTTCACAATGACATCTGTAGACCTACCAACTGCTCCCTAGTACACTTTACAGACAAGTATTTGTTGTATCTAATATGTCCTATTTGTATATAAGATGTACTATCAAACTGAACTGCTGAGGTTCACCTTATATTCTTGTTTTCTGTGGACAGCACTAGCCAGTTTACTGGCATCCAAGGATTTTACTCTTTATCAGCATCCTGTAGTAATGAATTAGATGGTTTATAAAGGAAAGACAGAAGTGTGGATTCTGTCATCGGAATTCATTGTGACACACATTCTGGGTTCCCATACGAGTTTGAATAAGTTCCTTTTCTCCTGTTCCCACCAGCCTTTGTCTCTGAATGCATAGCACATATCTGCTTAGATACCAATCTACTTGTTCACTGTGGGACTTTTTCAGACACTGTATTGATTGATTGGTTATGGCTACATGCTTGTAATACATCAGAAATAAGATCTGACTCTCCCCTTCAGCCTATGCCATTGTTGCTCATTAAAGGGGATACTTCCTTCTCTTCAATTAAAGTCACCACTGTTAATATGATCCTATTTGTGACACAGTTATATAGATGTCACAGGTGTCTATTGGACAGTGCCTGTGATGTCCTTGGTGCCAATGTATATCACTCACTCCCAGACATGCGTACACAGATTTTGGTATGGTTTTTAAAAAGTTTATTTTGTTTCAGTTTGATTATTGTTCTATTCATTTCCATTATTTTGTTGGAATGCTCTCCTAGTCCTTTAAAGGAAATAAAAGTGACAAACACGAGTAACAAAATTCAGCCACATCCCATGCAGAACATTTTTCTTTTAATGGAAAGACTTGCACTGCTTCATTGTAGCAATAGAATGCCTATCTCCCATTTGGCTGCATTCCCCAAAATTAGGCAAAGAGGCGTTTACTTTGCAGCAAGTGGACCAACCCCCTTTCTGACATTTGTGCTAATTTCATGCCATGGATGCAGGAATGGAGAGGAAAAGAGCATCAACTGTATGGGCAAAACCATTCCCCCTCTCCTACTTCTCTTCTAATCACAGTCCCTATACGCTTCCTAGTTAAGACACTCAGCTAGTGGTGACAACAAGGTTCAAAGGAGGTTTGCCGCTTTCCATTCTGTTCTTTGCATAAAACCATTCTTATTTGTCCTTTCCAGAACCTTGTCATATTTAATCTGAATAGGCAACTGTTGCCTTCTGCTATCTGTGAAGTATTTCAAAGAGAAGAAGGGGATTCTTTAAAAAGTGCATAAACTCCCAATGATGTGTCCTCAAGAATTCATTTCACAGAGTAGCAATAAACCTATAACCTTCATTTTTACTTGGTAACTACAAACCTTGGTTTAATTTTTAAGACAATCTCAGTTTGGTTAATTTAGGGTAGTTGTCACAATCTATGGTTGGGTGGCAGTGCCTAAGACATTTGTCATCTTAGGGGAGGTCGGTATATAAATGTAAAAAACAAACAAACAATTAAATAGGTTGACTTGCATCTTTATTTGTTTAAGATTTTGATTTAACTTACTGTGGGCATTTAAAAATTCACAGCATTCACTCTCTGCACCTCTCAGCAATGGAAGCCAGAATGGTACACTGTCACCTTTTTCTGTAGAGGAAGAGCCTTGAGGAGAACATCATGGGGCAGATTGTCGTGGAGGCCACCAGGTGGCTGCTGATTGGCCAGCATCTGGCAATTTCCTCAATCTTGGCAGGGGTAGTCAAACTGCGGCCCTCCAGATGTCCATGGACTACAATTCCCATGAGCCCCTGCCAGTGAATGCATGGGAATTGTAGTCCATGGACATCTGGAGGGCTGCAGTTTGACTACCCCTGATTTAAAAGTATTGCTTGTGTATGGCTACACATGCATCCAACATGTCATTTGTACTGGGCCATCAGTGGCTATCCATGCAATGTTCGTATGACCAGAGAAGCTGCTGTACTGGCATGCCAGCACAGTATATGCAATCACTTTTCACCTGCATTAGAAGCCCAGTTTACACAAAATATAGGGTGTGTGGAAAGTCACTAAGTTCAGTTATTTCGTTTTACTAGCATCACTGTTAAATGAGGCCTGAATCCCAGCTTTTTAAACTGGAAGAGTGAAAGCAAATAAAAAGTATTGGTCTGCACTAAAAGAGAGCTTTGAGACACCAAGAAACTGGGACTGGGTGGGGCTGATTGTTTTACTGATGATTTAAATTATTTGGGGGGGGGGGTATCTGACTGTACAGTATTAAACTAAAGGGAATGTGTGCATGGAAATCAATTTGAGGGACATTAATCAAAAGGGAGATATTTTGGGCCTTCAAAAATGGGGGAGGCCTCATGCCCACCACTGCTTCAAATTCACCTGTGGCTCTGGGCAGGTTGCATCTCTCAGCCTTCGTAGTTTGCCTTCCATACCATGAATACTGAAGCAGCAAATGTGAAGTTGTAGGATTGGTTTGATAGTTGGTCAGAGCCTCTCTGTCTTGTACTCCGCTGCAGTCTTGGGCAAGTCACTTGTCTCCTTCTGCACTATTCCCAACAGTGGCTTGTCAAATACTTCTGAGAGGCTTACAAACACAGCATCAAGAGTAAAGGTAAAGGTAAAAGTATCCCCTGTGCAAGCACTGGGTCATGTCTGACCCTTGGGGTGACGCCTTCTAGCGTTTTCATGGCAGACTCAATACGGGGTGGTTTGCCAGTGCCTTCCCCAGTCATTACCGTTTACCCCCCAGCAAGCTGGGTACTCATTTTACTGACTTCGGAAGGATGAAAGGCTGAGTCAACCTTGAGCCGGCTGCTGGGATCGAACTCCCAGCCTCATGGGCAGACAGCTTCAGACAGCATTTCTGCTGCCTTACCACTCTGCGCCAGAAGAGGCTCTAGCATCAAGAGTACATTTCCCTTTTTTTGTCCCCAGTGTATAGTATGGGGTCTATTGCCTATTGTGAGAGATTTTGAATTCTAAATAAATAAACTCTTTGAATTAGTTTCGTTATTAGAAATGCAAGCATCTACTTTGAAGACATACTCAGAATTGAACCACAAAGCATAGTGTAGGCAATATAAGGACTCATCCTCTCTGGAAACTAGAATCAGGCACAGTTCAAAGGGAGTCATAATATGTAGATAACAGTACAGGCTTCAAGGGATGAGAAGACACTGGAAACAAGGGAACCAAACAGGAAGGGGAACAGAGGGTAATAAGGCTGAGGAGGTGAGGAATGTTTGGGGAGGTAGGTATGCATAAAATACAACAGCAGGAAATTGACCTTGGAGTATCAAAGTAAGGCATCTGAGTTACATCAGGCCATATAAGTCAGGCTAGCTAAACACACTGAATGCAGCATAATATAGTCATGGCAGAAAATGCATGGAAGTTTCTGACTCCTCTGAAGAAGGAAGTTCAATTTAGCCATCTTTGTTCATAGAAAGGAACTCCACACGCAGAGTTGGAACACACAGGAAGAACCTGAGTTATATGGGATCAGATGAAAAAAAAGTCACATAAAAGGTTTCCTAGGGTAGGTGGGACTTTTACCACTACCTTTTAAGGAAGGCTCTTCTTGACCCTAGTTATGTTGTGTGTAGACAAGTTAATTTTTTAAGTGTTAAATTTCTTGCACTTGTATTATGTGCAATTATCACATAAATACCTTAAGGAATAAACTCATCCTTAATTATTTGTGTTTTGCTTTGTTTGGTAATTGAATCACATTACCTCCTGGGGATAATTCACACATGCATGGAAATCGCTCCACAGATTGTCATTTGGTGACTCACAAATGAATGTACAAATGTCTCTTTCTTTTTACAGATGACAAAGTGGGTTTTGGTGCAAGAGAACATATGCCACAAAAAAGTGTATTAATCCTTTAAGATGCTGCAAGTTTCTCTGTCATTTTGGCTGCAGCTGCCTAATAATGGCTACTTCCTCCCCAAATTGTCTTTGAAGTGACGCCAGCCATTACTTGATGATGCAGTCACTGAGCAATAAAAATGCTTGCGCAAACCTACTCTCTAAGTTTCTTAGCCTTTAGACAACACCAGCTCTATCTGTGATTTTGCTGAAAGAAATTAGCAGAGATCAACTATTTAAATTATGATGTGACTACATGGGTGCAATTGTGCAAATTACATCTGAAAAAAAACATGGTGGGGAGGGTGAGAGAGAAATGCTCTGATAACAGGGGGTGGGGGGAGAGAAGAAGCAGGACAACAGCCCAGAAGGGGATCAAGCAAGATTTCTGCTAGGACCAGTTGAACAGGACTTTGTTACAGTATGTGCTTTTGTCCGGAACAAACAACCAACCAAACAAGGAACTTAAGAAATAACAGTTACACATCCTGATGCTCAATGAAGAGGCTGACCTGGCTGTCAAGTGATTTTCTGTAGTGAGTTTTCTTGTGAAAAAGGACCACTTTGGGGGACTGATCATATTGGAACAAAATGTGGTTATGGTAAGAGGTAGATTTTGTTTCAATGCTGGCCTAAAGCACAGGAAATTATTGCTAATATCGTGAGGCCATGGCCAGCTGGCAAATGCAGTGAGCATCATGCATGCCACAGGAGGGTCACATTTATTTCCACTTGCCACACACAACACTTGCCCCACACTGCACCAATTCCTGTGCTCATCACCAATAATCTACATGGAGCATCCGGATCAGAAGGGAGGGCTTGGCAAGGATCTATTATGCTTAAACGATGCCAGGAGTCCTGAACCCCAGTGTTGGTCATAGGGGTTCCCTTGCCCACTTTCTGTCCAGTGCTACTGGTTTCAAAAGCATATGCCTTCTGGAAATGTTCCTCTTAGTCAAAAATGTGGAGGCTAATGTTATCTTCATCTGCTTCAACACTATTTTTATGGCAGGGTTTTTAGTCCCCTGGTCAACTCTTCATCTTGCCAATTCCCACTCTGAAGTCACACTTTTTAAGTTTTGTTTGGGTCAGCAAAGCTGGTTACCATGGAAATGCTCATATACATTGAGCTATGCTGGCCAACCCATATTTTAATGGAACAAGAAACACAGCTGTTGAATGCCTATATATGGAACCTGGCTCTGCATCACAGAAAGGGCAATACTCAACCCGAGTTGGACTTGCTATTTCAGCCTCACTCAGAGACTGTATAGGAAGCTGTTGCTATCTAAGAAAAGGAGGAATGACACCTCCTGCGGCTTCAACCTTGCACCCATCTTCTTCAATCCTTTCAATGCTGTCTTCATTTTAAAAATGCTTCGAACTGGATCTTTTAACAAAAAAGAATATTATGCCATCTCAGACTTAATCTAGGTCGAGTCTGCACAGAGCTTTTTATCCACTCCCAACTCAAATAAATCCACTCCCAACTCAAAATCCTTCCCCTCTGCACTGAATTCAATTTCCATTTTGATTTTGGGTGCTTTAAATTTTCCCTCTGCAACATGCATGATTGAAAGGTGGTGACCCCACCTTTCCCCTGCGATATCCAGAAGTGGATAGAAGCTGTGATATTTGAAAAACCGGCACCAGTATAAGTGTAGATTTCTGCTTTTTGCAAATTAACTTCCTGATCCATGCCTGCAATGTTGACATAGCAAAGCAGTGTTCCCTGACTGGCCAAGGCATCAGTTCAAAGACTTCCTGGTTCCCAGTTGCAAGACTTCTCTCCCTATTTAAAATGACTGTGCTCCAGAAGCCCACACTTCTCTCAGCAGATATTTGCCTCATTCTCTGAGAGGCTGTTGCTGGCTTGGGAGTCAAAAGAGAAAAAATAAAGCACTAATGCCAGCTGGACTTCACCTAACCACCCACCCTCGCTATTTCAGGAAAGCTTCGTGACCACTGCTCCCCTCCCCCCTCTGAGCTTCCCCAATCAAGTGAAAAAGGCTTTCTGTTTCTATTGGGAGGGGGGGAGGAAGGAGGAAGACCTGTCAAATTGATCTGAATTCAACAGGACTGACAATGGAAAAAACAAAGTAAGTGCAAAATCAGCACTGGTTTAGTTGTAATTCTTTCACTGAAATCTTAGGAATTGTAGTTCTGTGAAGGGTGCTAAAGAATTGCACCCTCACAAAACTACAAATTCCAGCATGGTGGCAGTTAAAACGGAATTAAAGCAATATTACATTAGATATTACCTTAGAAAATATTATCTCATCTTTTTCTGCTGTTCTTAGATCTCATAATATGCTAAGTGAGCCTAATTACATATTCCATTATCCTCATATCCTCTACAGGTCCACTACAAGGTCTTTAGATCAGAAATATATTGCATGTTTAGTGCTTGGAACTCAGTTCCCAGGCATGTTGAGACCAGATTGCCATATTCGAGCTTCTAATCACAGGACTATGAGTTTGCCCTGCTGGGGAAATTGCCATGGAATGTAATACTAATCTAGTTTGGGATTGTAGCATGCAGGGGGGAGGGAGTTATACCCTACCCAATTTTCTTGACCTAAAACAACCTTCGGACACCAAAATTTGCCCTGTTGTTGAAATTTACATGTACTAATTAATATATGGAAACTTCCTCAGTGGGACAAACTATGGCTCCTCAATACAAACTGGATCTCTATGTGCCAAGGGATTGATTTCCAAGTAGCGATGCCAGCCATGAGTCAGCAGGAACCAGTGTGGCAGAGGTATGGTCAAGGCACTGCCAGCAAGGCTGATTCTGAATGGTGGTGGCTGTGCTGAGATGCCACTGGTTTCTTCCTGTGTCCCTACAGGGGATCTTTTACCATGGCAGGCCCTGTCTACCCTGGATTACTGCATCCCCATGGATGCAGCTAGGGTGGAAAGGTTCCGCCATCAAGGTGGGTGTTTTTTTTTCTTTGCGTGAAGCTGGGATTGCCCAAATACCAGAATGTCACACTTGATATCCCAGAAGTGATGACATCACTTCCAGACACGTGAGTAATTATGCTGGATCTCTCTCTTTTTCTGGATGAGTTCACCCCTGTCATCCAGCTGATCGATGGTGGTGATGGAGCCTGGGTAGAGGGACCCCTGCTTTACCAGGTAATCTGGCAAATATAACAAGATTAGGCTATCCTGGGCTGATTCTCCACTTACATCGTTTTTCCATTGTGGATCTTGCTGAATTCAATGGATTTGGCCCTCCTCTACCCCCCACCCCACCCCACCCCACCCCATTGAAACAGAAAGTGTTTGCCTGGGATTCTATGCTGCAAGGAAAATGAATTTTCAAAAATCCAAATGCAATCAATCTTCAGAATTTAACCTTGTCTCTTTATATTATTACCAATTCCAGCTCTTTCCATGATTTCATTTTAAACTTGGATTTCTTCCTTTTGCATACTTTCTTACATTCCTGAGTGAGCCATATATAGTTTGAGCTGTTTTATTGCTTCCCAAGGACCTAATAAATTTTGCCACCCTACTTTTATTAGCCTGTTTTTACTATCAAAGTAATCATGTTTCAGGCTGTTGGCAAGTCTCTTTTAGTAATATGGATATCAGTTCTTGAACGTTATGCTGAAATGGAATGTTACTTTGAGGTACAATTAACTACTCCATTTACACCACCAATGCAATTTTCCCTTGCTGCTATCCAGTCTTTAAAAAACTTAAACAACATTGTTAGAGTCCAGGGCTGAAAATAAGCCTGTATGAAGCAGACTGAGCAGTGCTTCAGCACAAGTGGTACTTCCAGTCTCTTTTGCCACCACCCCTTGAAGAGGCAGTACCAGTAAGCAATGAGCTACTTTTGCCCTAGAATCATAGAATTATTATTGGAAGGGACCTCATGGGGCATCTAGTCCAACCCCCTGCACTATGCAGGACACTCACATCCCAATTTTTTTTTTTGCCAATGATAGGAAACCACTATCTTCTACATGCTATTTCTAAATTTAAAATGAGTCCCAGTCTGGCGCTTTACCTTAGCAAAACAGACTATATGTTAATCTGTTGTTTCCTGCAAGGTTTTACCAACTGTGTTTTTTAGAGGAGTCCTGCTACACTCTGATCATTTTATCCCAGGATCATGTGAATAATTTAATATAATCCCTGTCCAAGATATTGCACTTCCATCTCACTATTTTCCTGTCCAAGAAAAGGTTTTGAACAAATCCATGTTATACTTTAAAATCCAGTTCTCATAGCTGCATTATAGATAGTTGGGGGAGGGTGTGTGTATGTGTGTCACATTACTGGATAGGCCTCCATACAAAAACCTTGAATACAGTAAAACTCCAGCAGGCTAGAGTTGCTAGCTTCACTGCAAAATTCCTGAAGAGTGGGGTCAATGCCTGGGGCGAACCGAGTTAAAAGGGGGCTGTCGTTCCAGGTCCCACCTGGAGAGTGGCAACCCTAAAGCTCTGCTAATATCCAATTTTTTTTATGTCACAAGAGGCTTTTTATATTCTATAATAATAGGAGCAGCTTCCACTCATAGTGGCCTCCAGGCACAGGGCCACCACCTCAGTTTAGATTGTGTGTGTGTTAGGCACAGTCAAGTCATAGCTGCTTTATGGTGACCCCACAGGGTTTTCCAGGCAAGCAATTAAACAGAGGTGGTTTGCCATTACTTTCCTATTCCAAGTACCAACCCTGCTTATCTTCCTAGATTCGATGGGAGCAGGCTATATTGTCACATTCCACATTGCCCATGTTCAATTCCTGCATACAGTTCAGTGAGTAAAAGGTGTTCAAAGTCATATGTTGAGTATGTGGCCTTACAGAGGCAGTAAGCTTGGAGCCACAGACTGGTATTGTGTGATTTCCTGAAAGCATGAATCCCTACAGTTATTGGACTATTTTATGGACCAGTCCGAAGTAATTGTTAAGGGCCAATCAGGAGTCTTGGCGGGATGCCTTAAACTGTATATAAGATCTCGGTTGCTGTAGTCCCTTGTTCAGTGTTTGCTAGTTACTAATAAATGAGCTGTCTTTTGGAAATTTGCATTCATGTCTTACTGAACCCATAATATAGCATACTAGAAATTAAGCCCGCTGTGCTCTAAATACAGTGGGTGCTACCTGGTGTACTGTGGGGTTTGGGGAGGCTCTCAGTGTGGGTGCGGGTGCCGCCGCAGCGGAGGATGGCTGTGGGACGCTGGCTGGGCCCCAGCGGCGAGCCTGCTCCGGGGGCCGAGAGAAGGATGGCAATCCTGATTGGGCCCTCTGAGTTTTTATCCCGGACAAGCCCGCTCTAACTTCTCCCAAGGTGGCCTTACCCTTTTATTTAATCCACTCCGCAGGAGCGGTTAAAGATATGCTTCCACACAGGGACAGCAAGGTGGTTTGTAATTAAAAACAGGTATCAGGTTCAGAGTCTGGGCATTATTTTTCTAATACTAAGGCTAGTTCCGTACTGCTAACAGGAGCATAAATCTCACATCAATTTTTTCCTTAACCTTGTAACAGTGGGCAATAAAGAAGAGAATAACAAGCATAGAATTGAAGAACCCAGAGAATAAAGGTTATAAGACAGAGTGGGTAATAAATATCAAGGTCAGTAAAGATAGATTCCAGTGGGTAGTCATATTGGTCTGAAGCAGCACAACAAAACAAAATCAGAGTCCAGTGGCAACTTTAAGACCAACAAAGATTTATTCAAGGCGTGAGCTTTTGAGTGAAAGCACTATTCCTCAGACTAATAACTACCATCATGAAAGTGGGAATATATTAGTTAATTCTGTTAAATTAGTAAACTGTGTCATAACATCCAAATACAGCCATATGATAGTTCATTTAGTCAGCTTCTGGCAGGTATTTTTCAGTTTTCTCTCCTCCATTCCTTCCCAGACAAGACAAAAAATGCTAGAGGGGACATAACATATTACTAAGACCCTCCCCCAATATTGCCAATAATGTCTACTGCAGTTAGACATTACATAGAAGAAGTATTACATAGAAGAAGTATTCAAATTAGGGATCATGGCAACCCATTTTGTTGCCTTTTAGCACCCTAGATCCCAATGAAAAGAAATGAAGGGCAACTAATGAGGTCTGGATCAATTCCATTTTTAACTGGAAGTGATGTAATTTTGCTGGTGCAATACTGGAGTGGCAGGCCACAGCCTCCAAATTCCTCCTGGGGGTTGTTGGCTGTGGCCTAGCAATCCCAATTCAGAGGCCCTCCACCTACATCTTATAGGGTTGCCAACTCTGGTTTGGGAAATTTCTGGAGTAGGGTTGTTAACACCCCCCCCAGGCTCTGCCCACAGCTGCCAATCAGCCAGTTGGTGGGGAACTTGCCAGTAGAAATCGGAAAGCCTAGGCCATGATGCTGGCAGGAAGTCACATCATCATGCCAGTTACTTCCAGATGATGCTCTGATTTGGGCAAATGTTCTATGGTAGAGAAACCAGTTTTACTATAGAATTTTTGCCCAGATACCAGAGTGCCACTTGCAAGTTGTTGGCATGATGATGTCATTTCTTGTAGGATATCAATGCTGTTGCCTGGACCTTTTTCTTTCTACTGGTAAATCTCCCCATTCCCCAACCTGGCAACCCTGTCCTGGAGCTTTGGGGTGGGAGATGGAGGGGTGTGTGTGGAATCTGGGGAGGAATGGGAGTTCAGTAGGGACATAATGTTGTAGAATCTTCCATTCATGCCATTATCTTCAGGGGAACCGATATCTGTAGTCTGGCTATCGGTAGTAATTCCAGGAGAATTCCAGGTCCCATCTTGACAACCCTTGGAATATTCCCTCTATCACTTCAGAATTCTACCACCTTTGCTTGCTGCATATGTAAACTGCCCATTCCTCACACACTGGATAATGCACTTTCAGTGTGCTTTTGCAACTGGATTTTCCTGTGCAGAACAGAAAGATCTACTTTGAAAGTGCATTGAAAGCTCATTATCTAGCGTGTGCAGAATGGGCTATCAGGTCTTGGTTTGAGAGTTTAATTAACTGTGACTGAAAGTCACCTATGGGAGTTTTAATGTTCAGCTTTAAGAATTCCTCCCCCAGTTTACTCCTATAAATGTTTGGGTTCCTTGGCAGCCACAATACACAGGCTGTAAGCTAGACCCTACAGACAAACTTCTGAGCATATGCACAGGACCCTGTCTGGGTTAAATATAATTTCAAATATTTTTTAAAAATCAGAGGAGATCTTTAATGTAATTGGGCCCTTTATCATTGTGAAATGTAGATATTGTCTAACACAACAGAATTGCAAGGAGCTTAAATATCTGTCACATCTCCCCCATATAAAATATTAATAGACTATTAAAATACAGTCATTTTACAACCTAGAAAGTAGAAATTAATCACCTGCTTCCTTTACAATGAAGATTAGTAAAGCTTCATGTATGCTGATGGCACTGTATAAATTATTATTAATAACAATATTCAGTCACAGGATGGGGGGCACCGTTCTCAGGAGTTTGTTAAGACCAGAGCTTTCCATTACACCTGCCCAAATGACATCCTTATGCTGCATTTCCAGCTCACCTTTATCTGTATTCATGGGAGGACTTAGCAACATGTTGTTGCTGGGGCAGGCTGGCAAATACATCCCAGGCATCCCGTCCCTGTGGCAAGTGTAATGTCTAGGTCGGCTCCGAGTCTCATGCTTGGAAATGGAGTGGAACCAGAACAGTTTCATTCACCTCCATCAAAGCAAATGTCTTTTTCCTCCTGTTTAAATAAATGACATCTCTGTATTGTAAGCAGCCAGCCAAGTGACTAATTTCAAGAAAGGTTTGCATGTGTGCCTTGGAGCATGTTAATCAAAGGTTTGTTTCTTTGATTGTTTTGAGTTTTTTTTGGACCATGCTTAGAATCATGGATACCTCCTAAAAATACCTATGTATCACGGTGTTCCTCAAATCTCTCCCTATATTTATTTATTGACAACATTTCTATCCCTTCTTGGACTCCACTTCTTCTCTTCTGGCTTAGCAACTGCTGCTAAGTAGTCTATGTAGCACAGCTGGAGAAGAAGGGATTGTCTATCACTGCACTGGAGGGATCTGTTGGCAAGCAGCTGTTGATCTCTGTTAAGTAACAAGGTTTCCAGATGTTTGTATTGGCTCTAGCCTAGCACAGCTGTGAAACTGGGCATGCCTTTCTCTTCTCAGCAGGGAGGAGTTCTTCGTATTTACTACGCATTCCTCCTGACATGAAGGGGGAAGGGGGCTATTCTCTACTCTGCTGCAGGCTTCAGAGTCAATCTGCACATCATGCCAAATGAAGTGGGGGATTGTGGGACTTCTGGATTATGGCCTGAGATGCTGGTTTACTATACCCAGGACTATCTATGTTTACATATTCCCTTCTGTAAAAAGCTTCCTGGATGCAGTAGACTAGTGCAGGAAGAAGAAGGCTATGCTAATTATTGCTTGTTGACAGGCTGGCTTATTACAATCAGCAATTTTAAAAAGTGGGTAACATTTAAAAATGAGATACTCTGCTTGCCCTGCAGCTTGGAGTGGTCATTCCAGAACTTTCTGCTTCATTCTGCACAGTACTGATCAGCTGTCAGTTTAAAACTTATCAGGGTTAATTCTTTTTGTTTCATTTAAAAAGTAGCGCCTCAGTGTTAATGACTTTAAATATGTATATATGTTTCTAAACATACATATGTGCAATCGTGGGCAAGTTCTGTGTTTAGTACCTTAATGATTCAACTGTAAAACGGGATAAAGCATTGCTTAGAATACTTTCGCAGTCCAGTTGGCCTTCAGTTGGAATTTGCAAAGAAAGCTGGAGGTATTTTCACTGCAGAGTTCCCTGGGTTTCTATTGGGGGGGGGGGATAAGGAGGTGGTTCCCTGTGGCTGCTGCTCCCTCTTTCTGAAGATGTCTGACTGTTAGGATGTGAGGGGAAAACGTAATTAGATCACTATAAAGTGCAAATTATTCATGGCTGAAATTATTTACAGCTATTTGGATTCCTGGCCTCCATTTCCCCTAGTTATGAGAGCGGCTTGCTCACTTTGGGGAAAGTACCAGGCAGTCCAGATCACTACACATGCCAAATACTCTGACCGATTTTCAGTAGGCACTTCTGGTCACCCCTGGCCTTGGCGAATATGTAAAGGCCATCTGCATAATGATGACATCTTGGTTTGTCCTCTTTTCAGAGCTGGGATCCAAAGCTGGAAACGTTTGCCAAAAGCTATGCAACAAAATGCATCTGGGAACACAACAGCGAGCGTGGCTGGCGAGGCGAGAATCTGTTTGCCATGACTGGTGACCTGAATGTGGAGAAAGCAGTGGAAGACTGGTACAATGAATACCAGTATTATAATATGACCACGTTAACATGTGAAGAAGGGCAGATGTGTGGCCATTATACCCAGGTACCTGTCTATTTTACGTGCTTATTGAGGATTAGGTCAATGACTAAGAAATGGCACTAACAGTGCAAAGTGAACAAACGTCATGGTCATAGTCCTCATGATCTAGTCTAGTCTAGAATAATATACAGGGCATTCTACAACCACTGCATAGTCTCTTACTTTGATGGAGTAAAGTTCTCAACAAAATCTTAACAAAATATCATCCCTCACAGCTTTTACTCAGGGAAAGGACCTAAGGGTGCTCCCAGACCATGCCCATATTTTTGCTCTGGCTAGTGTTATACGAGCGATATCTCTATTTGGTACTAATTTCAGCTGAGCAGGAACTTTCTATTTCTCTCTTTTACTTCAGGAAGTGTGAACAGAAGTATAAGGCTTTTTCATAAGTGCAGGGGCTAAGGGACTCCTATTTTTTTTGGGGGGGATCATTATAGAATACAATTGATACACAAGAAATAAACCACAATTGAATAGCAAAAATTACAATATCTGAGCACAAAGAAAATTAAACAGGGTGTAGTCTGCATGGAGCTTTTATTCCAATCCCAGGTCGATTCAGTCCCTGCCATCTTTACTGAATGTGATTTCCATTTTGATTTTGTCTGATTAAACATTTCCCTCTGCAACAAGCATGATTGATCCAGGGTGATCCTACCTTTATCCTGCAATATCCTAGAGTGGATATAACCCTCAATATTGATTGGCCAGGGTGTCATTTCCTGGTTTCCAGGATTTAAAGGGGAAGCCCTAACTTTTCTCAGCAGAAGCTTAAACTTCTCTCAGTACAGATTTGCCTTTTGGTTTTTTTCTCCCTCCTCTGCTGTTTCCAATCCCCCCCCCCCATTCAAGAAAAGAAATAAAGAGGCTCCTGCTGCACTTATCTCCTCCCTCCCCTTCTGAGCTTCCCTAACCATGTCAGAATACTTTTCTGTTTCAGTGGGGGGGGGGGGGAGACCCAAGTTCAAATCGATCTGGATTCAGCAGGATCCACAACGGAATAAACAAAGTAAGTGCAGACAGAGCCTCTTCCCCTAAATCTACAGTTTATCTCTACGTAGTTAAAGAGATACAAAAATGCCTTAATGGTTCCAGGCTTGATGCTTCTCAGATTTTCCTTATCTCTATAGAATCATAGAATAATAGAGTTGGAAGGGATCTCCTGGATCATCTAGTCCAACCCCCTGGACTGTGCAGGACATTCACAATCCTATCGCTCAGCCACTCTAACCTGCCACCCCTTTGAACCTTCACAGAATCAATCTCTCTGTCAGATGGCTAAAAATTTCCAAAGATGGAAAACCCACCACCTCCCGAGGAAGCCTGTTCCACTGAGAAACCACTCTGTCAGGAATTTCTTCTGGTTGTTTAGACAGAATTTCTTTTGAATTAACTTTGTTCCATTGGTTCTGGTCCGTCCCATATCTTAGTTTGTTATTTGTGTGATATATCATTACATCACACTCACCCCATTCCTAGTTCCACCATAGCTGCTGCTCTGGGAAAGGGAGTTTCCTTATCTTTTAAGCAGACAAACAAAAACCAGTGTGTGTATCTATGTAGTAGGCAATTCATATGTAAATGGATATCTGTTTATAATCATAGAATCATAGAGCTGGAAGGGACCTCCAGGGTCACCTAGTCCAACCCCCTGTAGAATGTTGGAACTCACAAGTACTAGCCTACTCACAGCGATCCCAATTTCATGCCCAAGTGATCCCCCCACACCAAAAATCTCCAGAATACAACCTCGCCTAGAGGAAATTCACCTACCATCCCATAGTGGCAATCAGCAATGCCCTGGGTATGCAAGGCACATCCCTTCCTGCCCACCCACTCACAATCAGAATGATTGTGTTCAAAAAAGTTCAAAAAAATCAGCATTTCTGTCAGATGACTATTTAGTCTCTACTTAAAAACTTCCAAAGGAGAACTTACCACCTCCCGAGGAAGCCTGTTCCACTGAGGAACTGCTCTAACTTTCAGGAACTTCTTCCAGATGTTTAGCCGAAAATTCTTTTGAATTAATTTTAAGCCATTGGTTCTGGTCTGCCCCCCTGGGGCACAGAAAACAACTCTGCTCCATCTTCTTTATGACAGCCCCTCAAGTATTTGAAGGTGTTATTTATATCACCTCTTATCCGTCTTCTCTCCAGGTTAAACAGACCATGCTCCCTCAACCTTTCCTCATATGCCTCGGTCTCCAAACCCCTCACCTTCTTCATAGCCCTCTTCTGGACATGCTCCAGTTGCTCTACATCTTTCTTTAGTTGTGGTGCCCAAAACTGAAAGTCTCCAAGTGAGGAGTACTCACTTTACGTACGAACTGCATTTTTGTTTCACGTTGAAATTGCCATGATTAGGTTGCTACGATTAAGATGAATATTCTTTCCAAAATGTACCCTGAGAGGTTATCAAGATGCAATTTATGCTGCAATGGAAAACTGAAAATGAAACAGTAAGATGTAACTTTGTATAAACTGCTACTAAATAATTGATAGATAATTTATATCAACTTTCAAATTTTAAAGATCAAACTAGTAATTTTCAAAAAAAATGAGGAAAACACTTGATGTAGTAATATTAATGGGAATGGATTCAAAAGAAGTCAATACCAGCAGATCTGAGAAGAAATTTTTACCAAACTTAATTTTAGTGGCATTTAGGCATTTAGGTATACATCATTCATTAATGGACATTTCTTGGTGCTATCTTGGTTCAAAAGCAGATATTATACATATAATTTGACAATGTCCTATAGCAGTAACAGTTTGAAAAGATATAGTATCTTATTATTCTTCATTTAAAGCCCCCCCCATTTTATTGAAAATCAAGGCAGATTACGGAATATAAAATAATCAGAAATATAGGACAGTGCAGTAGGACTAAGATTACAAAACTGAATAATAATGCAGACAAACAATCCAAAATTGTTTAAGGCATTATATAACTGCTCTCTACAATCAGGGGAGTTTCTGGAGTAGCTTAAGGAAGCGGTGGTATGTCCTCTCCTCAAGAAACCATTGCTGGACCCACGGGATCCGACCAGCTACCAACCAGTCTCGCACCTAGCATTTCTGAGGAAAGTAGTTGAAAGGGCCACGGCGGACCAGCTCCTGGTGTTCTTGGAGGAAGCTTTGGCACTCGACCCATATCAGTCTGGCTTTGGTCCTGGCCCTTGCCTGGTCCTGGCCCTTGCCTAGAGCTATGGGCCCTGCGGGAGCTGTTGGCATTCCACAGGGCCTGTAAGATGGAGCTCTTCCGCCAGGTCTATGGTTGAGGCCGGTACGCTAAGGAAGATCTAGACCCCCTTTGGGTTACTCATGGTGGACTGAGATCAATCCCCCGCCCACTCTTGGGGGTGATGGTTGGGAGGGTGGAATTGGTTGTGTTTTTTCCATCGCTATATATATCTTGGTCTTGTATGCATTTGTATGGATTGATGTGCATTTTATAAGGGGTTTTAGGGGTATTGGGGATTTTATGCACTTGGGTAACCCACTATGAGCCTCTTCGGGAATGGTGGGCTAGAAATTTTAACAACAACAACAACAATAATAGAATAGACAAAGTGGGTACCAAAGGTTGAAGACAATGCAGTAAAATAAAGGTGATATATGCAGAACATGTGATAGATTACAAACCTATCCTTTATAAATCCTATGGTTGAGGCTGGCTAGACAATAAACAACATCGTATCCAAATCTCAGGCCCTCCTCTCACCCCCTTCTGCACATCATCATCATCACCACCATTGATCCAACAATGATAATTGTGGCTTTAAAGAGTTTCAATAGGTTTTAATTATCTTAAAATTTTATATAAATTGACCGTGCTGGTTTCTTATCCTGAATATATCTGTTTTGCACAGTCTGTGGAATGACAGAAGTGGAAAGGGGGAGGGGGAGGTTCCTGGCAACCTTTGGCAGGCCATTTCACAAGGTGGGAATTGAATGGATACTGATGGGCATTGAATTGTAAAATCTGGAAATCTGAAAGCTA
The DNA here is from genome assembly GCF_049243985.1 of Paroedura picta. Taxonomy (NCBI): domain Eukaryota; kingdom Metazoa; phylum Chordata; class Lepidosauria; order Squamata; family Gekkonidae; genus Paroedura; species Paroedura picta. The sequence goes on along the minus strand of NC_135372.1, from coordinate 94,531,777 downwards.
AAATTCAGGATGTGGATTTGCAAATATTTTTCAATTTAACAACTAGAGCCCCGAATTGCATAGCATTATATTGGAAGGAGTTGAATCCATATCCGCTTTTGGATTGGTTGAGGAGGCTTTGGGATGGTAGGTATTATAGAATAATGGGAATGAATTCACAATCAAATTAACTGAGAGATGGACATTTTTAGTTGATCAATTATTAACTGTAATGACGGACGGTTAGGCAGGTAATGGAGAGGTGGGCTTACACAACATCATCAGACAGGAAATGGAAAGACTGTTTATTTCACACCATTGTCCACTACAGCTCAAATCATATTTTCAAACCGAGAAAGAGAATGGTGCTATATCATACACTCTGAAACAGGCTGAATTATCATTGTGATGGAAATTCAGCAAAAAAATAATGATAAATGGAGTATTTGTAAAGAGGAGAAATAGAAATTGGGATTTTTTGGAACAATTCCAAGTAGATTCTCAAAAACTGAGTTAGCAAATAAAAGTCTAGTGCAGAATTACCTGTAGGTTTGAGCACAATGGTAACATGATATTTTTCTGCTACTGTAGGTGGTCTGGGCAAACAGCAAGCATGTTGGCTGTGGGACAGAGTTCTGTGAAACCATGGAAATGCTGAATGAGACCAAAATGCACTTGGTGGTCTGCAACTATGAGCCGCCGTGAGTTTCTTTGTGCCAAGGGGGAGGGCATGGTATTCCAGTCTTTATTGCATGATAAGGCTGTGGCTATATCGGGCAAAGCTGTCACAGTGGGGCAAAGCTGGGGAGATGATCTGGCAGATATTTGTATGTCTCCAACATGCAATGTGTTTGGGTGGCAATATCATCTATGAAACTTGGTTGCGTCTTGTGCGAGCAAAATAGGGGAAAATTCTTATCAACAAGAATTAATAAAATGGGAACTTATTCATATAAAGGTACATGTCCCAAGGACATACAAAGAAACTATCAGATATAGATTAATAAACCATAATTGACAAATTTTATACACATTCCACTGAAAGAAAGGCATGCTAAAAGGCAACGATAAGTTCCTTTGGATATTCTGCTGTCTTGGGACCAGCTGAAGATCTACAGCTGTTGCACTGGCAGTCAAATCAGTTACTTCTGCTGTGGCGTAAACCATTCCACAACAGAATGCACCTGTTTAAAGCAGAACAATGTGGCGTGGAAGAAGAGAACTCTGCTCCCAATGAAGTGTGGAGAGCAACATTGTGATTGCGCCAGCAGTCACATCTGTTTGCATTGGAGACTGAGGGACTCAGTTGTATGTTTGTTTATTTGCTATATTTATAGTCTGCCTTTCTCTCTGAGAGTAAAGGTGGATTTCAAATGATGCAATCAAATAGCAAGGTAGATCTAATAAGTTATGCAATCGGAGTGGGATTACCAAAATCAGACAAAGTATCAGGCTTGAAATGCCAAAGATGTATAAAATGGTATTACAAAAGTAGAAAGCAATACAAGTAAGAGTAGGATAATGCATACAACAAATAGATAATGCATACTATCTACAGGGACAGTTCCCTATAGTCCAGTTCCCTTTGTAAAAGCACCCTTATGAACTGTTCATGTCTCCAGCATGCAAGGTGTTTGGATGGCAGTACCATCTGGGAAATTTGGTTGCGTCTTGTACTAGCAACCTGAGTACAAGCAAATCTTACTTGCTAATTGTCAGGTGATAATAAGAAGACAGGAGATTCCAAGAAGGTTTCATATACAATGGTAAAACTAAGCAGCCTGGTGGTATTTTCTCTTTACACACTTCTGGATTAAAATCTCAGTTCTGTTGACACAGAACATTGCCACCTACTATATGCTGCCAATTAGTTCTGGATATTTTCCACTGTATGTGGTGGAAACCTCAGTCCTCGCTTAGTTAGTCCTGTTTAAGAGCAAACTTAAACAGGGCTACTCATAATCCTTCTCAGGTCTATTCAGTGGCACTTACCCCAGAAAAGTGTTCTTAGGACTGAAATGTAAGTTAGCTAGAAGAATGGATTGCATGAGCACCCTTGGTGTAGTGGTTAGGAGCTTGCTGTGGTGGTTAGGAGTGCTGATTTCTAATTTGTCTCCCCCACATGCAGCCAGCTGAGCGACCTTGGGCTCGCCACAGCACTGGTAAAGCTGTTCCAACGAGCAGTGATATCAGGGCTCTCTCAGCCTCACCTACCTGCCTGTCTGTTGTGGGGAGAGGAAAGGGAAGGCAATTGTAAGCCACTTTGAGACTCCTTCGGTTAGAGAAAAGCAGCATATAAGAACCAACTCTTCTTCTTCTGAAATCAGTTGCTCATCTCCCTGTATCTCTTTGTTAATAAATAGATGTATTGCGCACACCTGTCCCTGTTATGCAAATCTGAGTGCAGGATCCTGGGTGAGTACCCTTATCTGGACCCACAGGTCAAAGGGAACATAAGATCAAGGATCTGACTCAATACAAGGCAGCCCCATGGGTTCCTGTGTCCTTATCGCTAGTGATGTAGCTCTCTCCCATTCACACTGCGATCTCCAACAGCTACTTATAAAAGAGTTTATTGTTTGTTTATACTTGATATACTTTAACAAGCTGGTTGCTAAAAATGGTTGCATTAGACTGAGGAGAAAAGGAATATAGAGTTTTCTCATTATTCATGGTATCTTCAGAGTCCATGATGGATGGGCCATCACTCTCTGGAATATGGAAGGTAGGACAAGCCATGGAAAGTATGCCTTCTTCCTTATTTGAGGACGTTTTGTGATGTTTTGCAATTTAGGTTGTGCTTTGATCCTTGATTAACTTTTGGTTAGTTGTCTTCGAGATGTATGTATACGTATATGTATACGTATACGCATACGCATACGCATATGTATATGCATATACATATGTCTCCAACATGGTTTCCTTTTCTGACCAAGTAACAGGTTTGCTGGATCGTGGAAATTCAGTTGATGTTGTTTACTTGGATTTTAGTAAAGTTTTTGATAAGGTTTCCCATGATGTTCTGATGGATAAATTGAATGACTGCAATCTGGATATTCAGATAGTTAGGTGGATAGGGAATTGGTTAGAGAACCGCACTCAAAGAGTTGTTGTCAATGGTGTTTCATCAGACTGGAGGGAAGTGAGTAGCGGGGTACCTCAGGGCTCGGTGCTCGGCCCGGTACTTTTTAACATATTTATTAATGATCTAGATGAGGGGGTGGAGGGACTACTCATCAAGTTTGCAGATGACACCAAATTGGGAGGACTAGCAAATACTCCAGAAGATAGAGACAGAATTCAACGAGATCTGAACACAATGGAAAAATGGGCAAATGAGAACAAGATACAATTTAATAAAGACAAATGTAAAGTTCTGCATCTGGGTCAAAAAATGAAAAGCATGCCTACTGGATGGGGGATATGCTTCTAGGTAACACTGTGTGTGAACGAGACCTTGGGTACTTGTGGGTTGTAAGCTAAACATGAGCAGGCAGTGTGATGCAGTGGTAAAAAAGGAAATTCTCATTTTGGGCTGTATCAACAGGGGCATCACATCAAAATCACAAGATGTCATAGTCCCATTGTATACGGCACTGGTCAGACCACACCTGGAGTACTGTGTGCAGTTCTGGAGGCCTCACTTCAAGAAGGACATAGATAAAATTGAAAGGGTACAGAGGAGAGCGACAAGGATGATCTGGGGCCAAGGGACCAAGCCCTATGAAGATAGGTTGAGGGACTTGGGAATGTTCAGCCTGGAGAAAAGGAGGTTGAGAGCGGACATGATAGCCCTCTTTAAGTATTTGAAAGGTTGTCACTTGGAGGACGGCAGGATGCTGTTTCCGTTGGCTGCAGAGGAAAGGATGCGCAGTAATGGGTTTAAACTACAAGTACAACGATATAGGCTAGATATCAGGAAATTTTTTTCCCACAATTAGAGTAGTTCAGCAGTGGAATAGGCTGCCTAAGGAGGGGGTGAGCTCCCCCTCACTGGCAGTCTTCAAGCAAAGGTTGGATACACACTTTTCTTGGATGCTTTAGGATGCTTAGGGCTGGGTTGGACTAGATGGCCTGTATGGCCCCTTCCAACTCTATGATTCTGTGATTCTGTGATTTTGTTATAGTCAGTTAGTGTTGGAATAGTTATAGAAAAAGTTACTGAACTGTTATTGAAACCACACTATGCATACCCAGACCGGTAAATTTCTGCTTCTGAAATTGAAGTTTAAATTCATTACATGTAATTCTTTCTTTAAATCCGAATTTGGCTTTTTCATTGAGTCAATGTTGATTTTTAAAGCCTTCAAACACCCTCTGGTATAGTTGTAATGTTCACTGCAATTTTTGGTGTTTAGCATTTTTACAGCTATTGTAATGTCTTCTTGCATCTAAGTTGCACCAACTTTTATATAGCTGATGATTAAAACCTTTGAGAAAATGCAACCGTGTGCACCATTTCATTCTTAGAAAGGAGCGTATGTTTGTAGTGGATTATCGCCTAACAATTGGCATGCACTGAGGAAAATTCTGAATCTCCAGCACAACTAAGTCAAACAAACTGCATGTTAGGGGAGAAAAGCCACTTTTAAGGTAATAATAGTGACACTTTTTAAAAAGTTCATCTATAAGCCAGACATGATTGATAATCACAATTTGGGTCCATGGTTTAAAAAGAACCTGAGCTGACCACCCATCTATGAGTTAGGCTAGTGAATTTTCAAACTCTTCTGCCTCCTTTTTTTGCAGTGTTTAATTTTTATAATTTTCTTCACTCTGTACCTCATTTTTTGCATTTCAAAGTAATCTACTATGAATACATGTGAAAAAAGCACAGAAATGAAACAATGAGAAAACACGTTCTGACTGCCCCTGTATTGTTGCCCATCTTGCAGGGATAATGAGGAGAGGCTTTTATGGTCCTTCTCGAGACCTGCAGGTCAAGCTCAAGTAGATGCTCTTTCTAAATGGTATTCCATATTGTCATGGCTATAATACAGAACCCTTAGGATTCATTTGACAGAGTGTTAAGCAAGGACCAGGCAAGCGTGGGTTGACATGAAGCAGGGCAGTAGTCAAAACCAGTCTAGCGCTGTATTATTTGCCTGCCACTTAACACCAATTATCAATATTGACTTAAAGTACAAAATACTGACATTCAGTATGAGGATGTCATACTGATATTGAGGATACTCAGGTCCAAACCCTAATGGGCTATGAAGATCACAGGGAACCCCTGGGCTCCTCAGGATCATTCAAGGCTCTTCTGAGAATAAAGTGGAAGCAGGGAGACAATGCTCATCACCTTGTCTTGGGGGGAAGGAAAAAGTGTGAAAGAAAAAGCACCTCTAGGGATCTAGAGAATAAATTAAAGTAATTTTACATGAGTCTGCTCATGTGGGAAAGAAATAACTTCATAAATATTGATTTGCATCATGTAAAAGCTTTTCTCTAAGAAACTGTCATTCTTACTTGAGTCCCACGTGGTTCTTTGAATCTTTAGGGGGAATATAAAGAATCATAAGCCTTACAAGGAAGGATCACCATGTTCCATGTGTCCTGATGGCTATTCCTGTGAGGATTCTCTCTGTGGTAAGTGAATGTAATTAGAGACGTCATCAGCTCTTCTGCTGTGAATGGTGGTGAGGCAGACAGTTGTGGGCTTTGTTTACATGTCAGAATAATCCCCTTCCTAGCAAATTTCTCCCAAATGAATTTCTGGCTGACACTGGTGAAAGTCTGACAGATGAAGAGTTTTGTTGATGGCAGAAAAATGGGGCTGATGTGGATGGGAAGTTTCAAAACCATCACCATCCCATCCACACTACATGCAAATCTGCTTGGACTGTGATCATTCAGAAAATATAATCAGTGTACATTGGCACAAAGCAGACAAAACCTCAGACAATGAATTAAATGATTATATGCTCTGAAAATTCTTGTGCCAGTTTGAAAGTCAAGGTGGAGCAAAACAGCCATGTGAAAGCCACCAAGAAGTTTCCACGTTCATTAGCTTCCAGTCCAAGGGAGAGGGTGATCCAGGCATAAGCGATCCTACTAGATATGCTGGAGATTCTGGGCCTGTGCCAGTCCCCAGCCTCTCCAAAAGACCAATTGAAGTGTACAACCAAACATACAACAATAGTTTTATCTTGTCTGCGTAGAGCAGCCTTTTTCAATCTTTTGACAATGGAGGAGCCCCTGAGATATTTTCCAGGCTTCAAAGAGCCTCAGAACTGGGCCAGGAGTGTGGTCGAGTCCATTAAGGCAGGATATAGGGGAAAGGCTGGAGGCCCCTTGGGGAGCTCTCAGAGCACCAGGGCTCCAGGGGGTCCTGATAAGGAATCCCTGGTGTAGATGTATAGCTACTGGGTGGATGTGTTCTCAACTTTAGGGTAAGTTCTAATGTAGACATTAAACAAACAGAAATTCAACTTTTGGCAACAACTTGCATGTGTGAAACAGCCACTTTTGGTCACTTCAAATCACCACAAACCCAGTACAAGGATGAAATTTCCACACTCTGAGACTCATCAAGTGATATATCTAGCAATGAAATATCAAGATATGTATATTGAATTAATGAGGCCATATTCTGAAGCTCATATGATGTTTGTCTAGACAGCTGTGAAGCTGAATAGGTGGAACAGTATGATGGTAATCACTATGAATTCCAGCTATATCTAAGTTTATACTGGGGATGGTAGACAAAGGGGTAGTTTTCAACCATTAGGTGATCCTTAAGAAATGAGTTGGAAAAATGATTCTCCATTCCCTTGTGGGGTCCCCCAGGGCGTGGTTCTCTCCCCCACATTATTCAACATCTTTATGAGCCCTCTGGCTCAGCGGGTGTGGAGTTTGGGCTGGGTTATCATCAATATGTGGATGACACCCAGCTCTATCTCCTCATGGATGGCAGCCAGGACCCCCCCCCCCCCCGGAACCATTTGCCAAATGTTTGGAAGCAGTGACTGAATGGCGTGAGGAGAGTCATCTGAAACTCAACCCCTCCAAGATGGAGGTCCTATGGCTGGGAGGCAGGGGGATGGTCTAGGAAGTGTGCTTACCTGGCAGGGACGCAACTTACGACCGTACCTCAGGCCAGGAACTTGGGTATGACCACTGATGTCTCACTAACCATGGAGGCACATGTCAAAAAGGTAGTTGGCCAGGCATTTTTCCATCTTCGCCAGGCTTGGCTACTAGCACCCTATCTGTTCCCTGAACACCTGACTGTGATGATCCATGCGACAGTCACTTCCAGAATAGATTTCTGTAACTCGCTCTATGTGGGCCTGCCCTTGTCCTTGATCCAGAGACTGCAGCTTGTACAAAATACGGCTGCTGGGGTCCCCATACAAACGCCATGGAGGGCCCATATTCAGCATGTGCTGAGGCAGCTGTACTGGTTGCCAGTTGAGGACTGGATCTGGTTCAAGGTTTTGGTTTTAACCTTTAAGGCCCTTTGCAGTCTGGGACACACATACCTGAGGGACTGCCTGTCACCCTATGCCCCCCCGCAGAGCCCTACACTCTGCAGGTTCCAACTTACTGGTCGTTCCCGGCCTCAAGGAAGCATGCCTGGCTTCAACCAGGGCTAGGGCCTTTTCGGTCCCCCCCCCCTGGTGTTAGGCAGCAGTTAGTTCCTGTCATCTTGACCGCTCTTTCCATCCCTCCAGAGGTTGGGTGGGGGGGGGGGTTGGGGAGTTTGAGGTATTACTGCCTTGTTGTTCTGTTTTGTTCTGTTCTGTTCTGTTCTGTTCTGTTCTGTTCTGTTCTGTTCTGTTCTGTTCTGTTCTGTTCTGTTCTGTTCTGTTCTGTTCTGTTCTGTTCTGTTCTTTCTTTCTTTCTTTCTTTCTTTCTTTCTTTCTTTCTTTCTTTCTTTCTTTCTTTCTTTCTTTCTTTCTTTCTTTCTTTCTTTCTTTCTTTCTTTCTTTCTTTCTTTCCAATGACTAGTACTACTACTAAGAGCCTCTTGTGGCACAGAGTGGTAAGGCAGCCATCTGAAAGCTTTGCCCATGAGGCTGGGAGTTCGATCCCAGCAGCCGGCTCAAGGTTGACTCAGCCTTCCACCCTTCCGAGGTCGGTAAAATGAGTACCCAGCTTGCTGGGGGGTAAACGGTAATGACTGGGGAAGGCACTGGCAAACCACCCTGTATTGAGTCTGCCATGAAAACGCTAGAGGGCGTCACCCCAAGGGTCAGACATGACTCGGTGCTTGCACAGGGGATACCTTTACCTTTACCTTTACCTACTACTACTACTACTACTACTACTACTACTACTACTACTACTACTACGATGACGACTACAACGACTACGACTACTATGACTAATAATAATGTCAGCTCTGGTTCCAAACAGGTCTTCATTCATTCATGATGATTACCAGAAATTAAAATGATATTCCAATCCATAAAAAAACCCAAAAAATCCTGACAACTTGTGCCACTTATTTAAGAGTAACAAATGCACTGCCCAAAAGCTGCCACCCACAGAAAAATGCTTATGAAACAGACATATCAAACAGATTTCCATTCATTTGGTCCTCTGGAGCTTGGATGTGGTTTTATTTTGGCTCTAATATTTAATTTTTCTGTTTTTTTGCCAGTGACTCCTGATGAACTGAATGGAACCACTGCATCCTCTGGGCCTACAGGACTGGAACCAACTACCATCATGACCACAAGTCCCACATCCATCTCCATCACAACAGGTCCAGCATCGACCACATCAGAAAATCCCCAACCTCTCACAGAAGTAGAAACTGAATTCCCTACAACCAAAGGGCCAACCTCTTCCCTAGAAACAACTTCAGGCCTGGACCTTAAAACAACTCCAGAGTTACAGACAGAAGTGACTGATACCTCAGTGGCAACAGGGTTTACTCCTCACATGAACTTGGATCCCACTTCTACCTCCCCAGAAACAGCAACTACACAAGTCTCCTATTCAGAACTTCCTTCATCAGGTGGTTTAATCACTTCTGAAGCAAACATGAAAAATGTTGAGCAGCCTCTAAGTACCGTTGAACCCATGCACACCACTCCTAAGGCACAACCCACCACTAAAATGCCTCCCACTCCTAAGAGACCTCCCCCCTCTAAAGCGCCCTCCCTACATAGGCCACCATCTCACCCTCAGCCAGTCTACCCTAAGCCACCCCCTCCCATTAAACAGACCCCCATTTCTAAATTACCTGCAAAGCATCGTTTGGCAGCTTATTCCAAAGCAATAAAGAAGCTCAATCATGCTGCTCAGTCTTCTTCAGGAAAGTCAACTCACCTCTCTGTCTGCCTGCCCTGCCTAGGATGTAAACCAATTAGCCATCCTGAAGAAATAAAGACAGCTCTTAATGAGCTGACCATCAAAAACCACCACACTTCTTGCTTTTCCCCACTTCCCCGATGGCGGAGGCATAGCAAGTGCCACTGGTGTGGCCGAACCTGGAGCCATGCACTTACGAGGGCCAGCCCCTATTGGCTGAAGAGTTTATAGCGCTATATAGCCAAATGTATTTATGTGCAGAGTTCTTCATCTCTGCATGTGTATGCATGTATATGTTTGTCAATGTGCATGCATGTATTTTCCTTTCTGCACTTTTGTGCACGTGCCAGTCTGAGGGACAAGCCCTGTGGGACTTCCAGTACCAGAAAACTCAGGCATGCAACAATGCTGAAGGGTTTTGTTGGGAAATCAAGTTCATTTCCATAGCTACCATGTTATCCTCAGTTCCAGAAAGTGGAGCACATCTGATTTATTTTAAAAATTCCCTCTCCCAAAATGTTGTACAGGTGTTTCATACTCTTATGGGAATCCATGCTCAAAAAAACTCATCTGCAACAAGTCAAGGGCTCCACAATTATTTCTTCTTCTTCTTCTTCTTCTTCTTCTTCTTCTTCTTCTTCTTCTTCTTCTTCTTCTTCTTCTTCTTCTTCTTCTCCTTCTCCTTCTCCTTCTCCTTCTCCTTCTCCTTCTCCTCCTCCTCCTCCTCCTCCTCCTCCTCCTCCTCCTCCTCCTCCCTTTCTCTGCACCACTGATGAAAGCTGCATTTGTTGCCTGAAGTTCATTCCTATGACGCCCTTTTCACCTCATGAGTTAGGGATAGGTGTGTTCCAGATTCCATACCTCCTCACTACTTTCTTCATTGTCAACTGATTCTTTATAAGGAAATTCCAGATTATGTAAAAACCCAGATTTCAGAAAAAGTACAATTATGTAACTATGCAAACCAATTGAATTGATTTAGCTCATTCCAAAACCTTGTAAAGTGCCTGTGTCTCTTGCTACTCATATCTGATTAACATGAGGACAACTTACCTCATTTGCGCACCACTGAGAGGGTAGCAACTTGCCAATTGACTGCTCCTCCCCTTCTCCTGGTGCTCATTTTAAAACAACATGTCTGAAATGTCAGAGTTTTCTGTGGTAGAGAAAACAGGCATTATCATTAAAAATATAAAACATTTATTAAAAAGAAAACACCCCCACACAAATTCTTAGCACAGCAACAGATTGAGCAAGGGATCCTAAAATAAAAGTATAAACACACAATTCCTTTGCCCCTTCCACTGTACATGTCCTAACAAGCTCCTTCTTAAAAGTTACAGTGGTTCTAAAGGGTTCCCATTACTTTGGAGCCTCTTTTTAGACCTGCAGTCTTCCATATGGCAATGGCCACCTACAGCAGGAGCCCAGGTATTAAGAGCACTGTCTGGGTAGAATCAGTACCAAAGAGATCTTCCTAGTGGCAAGGAGTTCTGATATCTCTTTTGCCTACCTCCTGGGCTGGGCAGGGCAAGGCAGGGCTCATCAAAGAAGTCTCAAAGAAAAGACTTCTCTAGGGTTTCCAACCACCAAAACTTTGTTCCCTGCTGGCTGGAACTGCAGAAGGCGTGAGTTGACCATTTAATTATATCTGGCTAGGACTTCCATTTGCATTTCTAAAAACTAGTTGGATGTGGCTACAGAGCAATTGTCTTGACTCCTCCCCACCCGTTTTCTGCTGAGAGAAAAACATTTTAAAACTAAAAATGATGGTTTGGCTCAGTCCATACCACCAATAAAAAATGTATTTCTCTATATTCAAAATAGTAATAAGTTTATGAAATCCTCTCGCTGAGGAGGTAAGGCAGGCATATTCCTTGAGTAAAAGGGTGGATACAGGAGGAATGAATTAACCATTAGGACAACTGATGTGAAGAAACACAGTGCACCAGGAGCTATGTTGATTAATAAGTGAAGGGTGTAAGGATCAGTTTTTGCGTGTGAATGTGAGGTGTACTTCTGTGTATGGTGCTTCTGTATATGTATGTATGTGTCTTCAGCTCTATCAGTGATAGTGGATGTTATTTCAGAACTCTACATTGCAACAGCATTTTGAGCAAGCAATGTTATTGAGAACTGGTTGACCCATTTCCCTCTTTACGGCATCCTAGTAGGCCCTTTTCAAGGAGAACACAGGGACTGAATTGTTCATTTGAGTATTTGAACCATTTTAAGCCCTTTGTATGCCAACTATCAGTGTTTAATACAACAGTATCGAAGCTTTATCTCTGAAAATCTGAGACTATTTAGGATTAAGAGAGCCAGTTTGGTGTAGTGGTTAGGAGTGCGGACTTCTAATCTGGCATGCCGGGTTCGATTCTGCGCTCCCCCACATGCATCCAGCTGGGTGACCTTGGGCTCCCCACGGCACTGATAAAACTGTTCTGACCGGGCAGTGATATCAGCGCTCTCTCAGCCTCACCCGCCCCACAGGGTGTCTGTTGTGGGGAGAGGAATGGGAAGGCGACTGTAAGCCGCTTTGAGCCTACTTCGGGTAGGGAAAAGCGGCATATAAGAACCAACTCTTCTTCTTCTTCTTCTAATCTGCAAACTATAGCACTTCTGCAACAAACAGGATATTCCTAAACTTTAGTGGGATTTGGATTCTGAAAACAAAGGTAACATGCCTCTCAGAATCTTGAGTGGGATCAGTAAGTGTTTCTTGCAGATATTGGTTGGGATGTTAGCTTTCTTACTTCACCCAGTCAATCTGCAAAACTGTTAGTCTGCTTAGAGATGTAATAGAGAGGAAAAAGAAAATAAAATTCATGGGCTATATTGTTATATTGCAGGCCAATCAGAACAATACTGTTCCATCACAGTCAATGGCCCAGTCAGTACAGCAAACCCAGACTCGTGAAATTGCTCTTAGTTCAGCTGTTACATGTCCATTAACTAGTTTCAGTGCATTGGAAGGGGCTGAAAGAGGTTTGATTATTTTGTACATTGAAACCCAGTACTAATGATCATCGTAAGTATCAATGAATCCGGGGGCAACTGCCCTCCTGACCAAAGGGCTTCCATACAAGCATCTAAAGCTTTGGTCCTTTTCCCCTGCCACTGCTCTTGCTCCTCATTAAGACTTGTTTGTATAGACTTACTTGTGAAACAGGCATAGATCAGACTAGGGCCCATTCCGCACACATAGGATAATGCACTTTCAGTGTGCTTTGGCAGCTGGATTTTCCTTTGCGGAACAGGAAAATCTACTTCTAAAGTGCATTGAAAGTGCATTATCTATTGTGTGCAGAATAGGCTTGGATTCCAGTAGCTGCCCTGTGGACAACAGGCAACTGAGCTGTGTCTCTCGCGTGGTGCAGATTGCTTGCATGGCGCATCCCTACCTGATGCTGTTGAAGCATGCTGCAGGGGATCTGCATGGAATCAGGCAAAGCCTCTGATACCCCATTTCTCTTCTTTTTCCCAAAACACAAGCAGGTGCCTCAGATACTGAAGATCTACTGATGGACCCAGCCAGCAAAGACTCTGAACAGCCCACAAGTTCACACAGCCGCAGTTTCTTGCCTTTCTCCCCTCTCTCATTACTGATTTCACCCATTTTGTTCAGCCTTCTCTGAAGGCTACTTGATGGTCATCTTCACAGTTTCTCATATTCCTGTAAGACTGACTATTTGTTTCTGCATCTTGGGACACCCCTTTGGACACCCCAAAGAGAAGTGGGGGTGAGAAGTTTGTTGTGGGGCTCCCTCATTTCTTACCATGACCATCCGTGGCTGTTCTTCTTCCATTAGGAAATTGTATGGCAAATCCATTCTGATTAGGCAACCTATTCCTTAGTCATGACATCCAAGCCCAAAAGGGGCGGGGTAATGCATTTTCCCTTTGAGGTGCAAATGTAGGAGGTGAAATACAGTTCTATGAGCTGGATTTCCTCCATCATTGTTATTAGGTGATATTATCAAATAGGGCTTCAATGGGTAAAAGGATGCTTGCAGCAGATCAGCTATTGAGTCGCCTCACTGGTTGGTTACTAATTCACTCCTGTGTCAGCCATGTGTAAGAACAGGCCCATGGCTTTTCTGACTTCAGCCTAGAAGTTTTTGGCCATATCAGATTCCTACAAGTGTTCCATCATTTTCAGTGAAACAGAGAGCCAGTCTGGTGTAGTGGTTAAGAGCAATTGGTCTGTAATCTGTTGATTCCCCACTCCTCCTCCACATGCATCCAGCTGGATAACCTTAGGCAGGTCACTGTTCTCTCAGAGCTCTCTCAGCCCTACCTACCTCACAGGGTGTGTGTTGTGGGAAGAGGAGTGGAAGGCAATTTGAGCCACTTTGAGACTGCTTTGGAGAATGAGAAGCAGGGTATAAAAACCAACTCTATTATTTTCAAGTGACTCTGTTTAGAGTTGGAATCATATACCATAGTCTTAAGTAGGTGCAACTCGTAGCTTATGGCATTGTGGTATCACTTGTATTCTCATCTTGGCAAACTTTGTTCCTTTCTTGTATTTACACCCCAGAGCCAGTGTGCTGTAGCAGTCAGAGTACTGGACTAGGGTCTGGGAGACCCAGGCTTGAATCTCCACTTGCTTGAGTGACCTTGGGCCACCCGCAGGGGTGTTGTGGGAATAAAGTGGATGAGATGAGAGGGATGGAAGCTGCTTTGGTCCCCACTGGGGAGAAAGACAGGGCACACAAAACAATGGTTAATAGATTAGCATTCTTCAGTAGCTAAAATGACATGTAGGTTGGTGATCCTCAGACCACACAACAACATTTCCTAATGGCATTGTGCCATATTGACAGTGCCTGTTGCTTAAGGAGTGATGGCCGTCGATTTGGATGCACGAGGTATATAACCCAAGCCACACAGGTCAGAATATAATGATTATTCATCTATTGGTCTGCCAGTATAATGGCTCCTAACATTTATTTGTAGAGCCTCAATATTGTTTCATGATGACAATTTCCTCTTTCCCATAACTTGGGAGTTAGGGGTCTCTATCAGAGCAGTAAATTTTCTTGTATCCGTCTGGGGCTGGCCCTTCCTATCCAAAACCCAATGAGGTCTGAATCTTGGTGTGGAGGTGTAACAGGCACATTATGATGCCCAGAGTCTTTCCTATTGGTCTGGAGATCTGAGCCTGGCTCGGCAGATTTGGTGTGCTTGCTGTACATCTCAGCTCACCGCACAGAAGAAAGACTTAGCTGGTTTCCCAAATACTTGGAAGCATGACTTGCAGCATTTTTATATGGAATCGTCAGTTCAGGGATATGTTTAAAGCCAGAAGCTAATCAAGTATTAACGGACTGCATCTCGGGTGGCTCAGGAAAAGGTATGGTCTTTAAAGGCCACATTGCTGGACGAGTAGGTTCCTTGCACATCAAGTCCAGACTTCTTTGCTCTATCTGTCACTGATCAATGCATGAATATTCCAGGAAAGGTATATGAATTTCATGACAAACCTCAGCTGATCAAGCTAAGATCCAGTTGAAGGTGCCACTTATAAAAGAACTTCAGCAAATGTGATGCACTTTGCTAACAGAGTTATGGAGAAGGGGTGGAATTTCTAACAACATAATTAATTTGCATATAATGTATGTTTATTTCAATGCACCTTGAAAGTTCCTTTCATAATAAAAGTCATAATAAAGCTATTGGTCTGAAAAACGGACTCTTTATCAGATGTCTGATAGATCCCTGGGGGCTTATCACTATGGTGGTTTTGAAGAGGAGGATGCAAGTGGAGAAGATTTGTTCTCCGTTCACTTCAATAACCAATCACATATATATCCTAACATTCTACAAATAATTTAAGAACTCTGTAAATCTGCAGTTTATATGCTTGAGATTTCATCCCACAATGGTCTCTTCCTGCAATTTGTTCCGGTGGACATGGTCAATTTGCAGCTGACAGGAGGAGCCTGTAGGATTTAGGAGGCAAGAGGCATCCAAGGTGTTTTTGCCATTGTCTGCCTGTGCATAGCAGCCCTGGGACTCCCTGGTGGTCTCCCATCCAACTAAAATCCTGCTTAGCATCCAAGATCTCATGAGAATGAGCCAGTGTGGACTAATAAAGGTGGTGGCAGCCATATCACCAGGAAGCCTAACCAGCAGTTATCCTCTTCCATGCTATGATATTTGCACATTTAAGCACCAAGTCATTCGCAGATCTATTGTTTAGCTTTGTTCACAAGTCACAGAGCAAGAACAAAGGAAATTTCCAAACAGATGCAGTTCATAACCCAAGCAATATTTGTTGCTCTATGGAACACCAGAATCTGCTGAAGTCCTGAAATTCCCCTGGGGCTTGGCTAGGTCTTTGCTACCAGCAACACAGAAGGAGGTGATCCCTTTGCATCTCAGTCCCTGCTGCCACCACCATAAATTCCCAGGGGGTCCAAATGAGCTCCAGATGCATTGGCAAAAGCTCTGAAACTTTTATTTCTCTTAGTCACTGGTGACATGGATGAGGCTGCCATCCTTAAGGTGGAACCTTGAGATCTCCCACTATAACACTTGATCTCCAGACAACAGAGATCAGTCCCCCGAAGGCATCCCAGGGAGGCAGCTGCCATTGGGCCAAAGACCCACCACTCCAATAGGCCCATCCCTCAGGAAAGAGGCCAGAGTTGTCCAACCCTCTCCTGCTTCTGGGAAGTCCTTTCCACCCCTGACAGTTGATTGGTGGTGGGCTCTAAACCTAGGAATGGGGATCCCCACCTCCTTAGGGGGGCTGACCATCCTAGACAAGAACAATTCCACTTCACACTGCTTTGCAGGCAGAAAAGAATAATGTTCTAACATTACAGTTACAATGGTAATTGTAATATTCAACTAATAAAGAAATTGAAATATCCATACACTCTAAATATTATTGAAAAAATAATTGAAAAAAATAATTACTGCTTTGGAAATAATGTAATTTTAATGAATTCCCCCTCCCCCCAGTGGGGTTTACTTGCGATTTCAGCAAGAATATGATAGTACGCGTTGCCTAAGTATAATGTTTGGTTTACATTAAAAAAGGATGCTTCTTTCACCCGTATCTGAATGCTAATGTGTAATGACACAGGAAGCAGGGTTTTTTGAGGTCACAGATTGTTACCAGCTGTAATAGCTTTTAGCCAGTAGATGGCACTGATGAAGACATGCTTGAGAGAGAGAGAGAGAGAGAGAGAGCCAATACCCCTAAGGAACACTGAACAGAAAGCTGGCATATTTTCTGACACAGACCTCCAGAGATATTATCCACATTAATTAATCAGACAATATGTTTCGTCTGCAGGAAGCCCCAGTATATGTAAGCTCCTCCAGATTAGGGTAACTGCTGGGAGTGTGTGCATGCAGGACTCACTGTAAACTTCAGCTGAATGTACTGCTACCAGGGCCAGCAGGCATAATCCTCCAATATAGCTCAATGGCCAGTCACATGTTTTGCATGCCCCAACTTTAAGCCCTGCTCCCCTAGTGACAATGAATCTCAGTGAGTGGACTGAGGAAAATTTGTGCTTGAGTAGACATCGTGGCTTGGATCCACCAGAAGAGTTCTACAAGTGTGAAAAATCTAATGCAAGCCACTTACTCTAAGTTAAGTATCCCACACCAGTTTTCCACTTGTACAAGATGTTGTGCAAACCGATTTCTGGGCACTAGAAGACATAGAGAAGAAAGTGCTAAGTGTTGCACAAAGTATTGCCTAAGTGGGAGAGCGCTCAGTTTGTTTGCTTTTGTGCATTGCTGGGTCCAAGCCCCTGGGCTAGAAGGGTCATTAGTCTGATTTTTCATGGTCCTGTTTCACAAACCTTAGGCAGCCTGCTGAGCCTTCCAATGGCAGAAGAAATTCAGAAAGAAAAAAAGAGTTATTATTTTCAAAATATAGCAATTTGCTTAGCATCATATTTCTAAAAAACTGGGGGCATCACTTTTCTCATGATTTCAGAATGCTTGAAATTGGCAACACGAAAAACTCTGCAGCTGTTGAGCCACTTGGCACTGGGGATTCAGCAGCCTTTTTTAGAATAATAAGCCACATGAATGCGAGAAGAAAGGCCTGCTAAACAAATAAGTTTCACCAGCAATGCAGTTTTCCTGTTCTCTTAGATCCTAGATTGTAAACTAATCACATGGATCATCATTAATCAAGGACTGAATTCATTTCAGGAATAGGAGGTAAGCATAATACATAACATAGTAATGACAGAAGGGCCTAAAAAGCTTTGTATTCTGCCACCTTCCCAATGTAAAGTGAGGCCATCTACCCTCTGACTTTTCATGATCATCCTTGGCAATGTAGACCACAGCATGCTCAAAGCAGAAATCATGAACCCTGGACCAAAGGGCCTGCAGTACAATTAGTGTCAAGGGAATCACCTCACACAGTGTACCCCAAAAGAGGCCAGCCAGCCCCATAGTCCCAAGTAATTTACACCACAATCCCATTTATTTTTATTTATTTTTATTTATTTATATTTTTATGCCGCCCATTTCTTTGCAGCTCTGGGCGGTTTACATTGAACATTATAATACACATTACATGGAACGATGTATAATACCAACAGTATGTAACATGAACTTTCATAAACAGTATGTAACATAAACCACATTCTAAATAACAATTGAGCCTCTTGTGGCGCAGAGTGGTAAGGCAGCTGTCTGTAAGCTTTGCCCATGAGGCTGGGAGTTCAATCCCGGCAGCCGGCTCAAGGTTGACTCAGCCTTCCATCCTTCCGAGGTCGGTAAAATGAGTACCCAGCTTGCTGGGGGGTAAACGGTAATGACTGGGGAAGGCACTGGCAAACCACCCCGTATTGAGTCTGCCATGAAAACGCTGGAGGGCGTCACCCCAAGGGTCAGACATGACTCAGTGCTTGCACAGGGGATACCTTTACCTTTACCTTTAAATAACAATTAACAGTAACACTGGGGGTTGATTCTTCCATGGGTTGGTTCTTTCAGTCTGGGGGTTCAGCAGCTGTTCTACGTCAGTCAGCCTCAATTGGAAGCCCAGTGGAAGAGCTCCCTCTTGCAGGCCTTGCGGAAGTGTGGAAGTTCGGGCAGGGCTCTGATCTCCTCAGGGAGCTCGTTCCATCAGGTGGGGGCCAGGATTGAGAAGGCTCTGGCCCTTGTTGAGGACCGACGTGCTTCTTTGGGGTCAGGGATCCGCAGCCAGTTGGAGGTGGCGGAGCGTAGGGCTCTTTTGGGGGTATAGGCAGGGAGGCGGTCTCTCAAATACACTGGTCCCAAACCGCATACGGCCTTAAAGGTGATTCCCAAAACCTTAAGCTTGATCCGGAATTCAACTGGGAGCCAGCCAAGTTGTTGGAGTACCGACCGGATGTGGGATCTCCATGGTGTTTTCGTGAGAATCCTGGCCGCAGCATTCTACACCAATTGTAATTTACAGATCAAGGATAAGGGTAGGCCTGCAGTTACATCAGCTGAAGCTCTGGAGGAACTGCACAGATTTCACTAAGCAGTCTGACCTGAATGAAAAATTCTCTCCTTTGCCTAAAAAGAAGCTATATTGGGATTTGTTTTGGTCAATGTTCTCTGTCTTTCTGATTTTAGTTGGGGTAGTCTTTGCTAACCGACAGAGGGCTATAATGAGGGGCTTTCCGCACCAGGATCCTTGTAGCAAATTGTTTGCTGAACGAAAAATCGCCATTTAAAATAGTGGAATTCGTCGTTATGCATACCTGCCTTTGTAGTGGAATCCAGTTGCGTTTCTATCGTTTCCCACAGGGTTCCGGTATCGGCAAAAATCGCTAGCCAGGAAGCGCTATTGCCAAGCTCGTCCCACCCCTGGCTGTCAAGCAGCCAATGGGCGGCCATTAGCATGCTCCCAAACAGCCCCTTTCCCTTTAAGAAATTTTAAAAAAAACACATGTTGCAACGAATATGCGTTGATTCGTTGCAACGGAGAGACCCATCCAGCTGGCAGGTATGTTTGAGCTGCCGTTTCATCGTTGCCACACTTCCCCCGAGTGAAAAAAAAAATCCCCCCCCCCATCACGGGCGCGACTTTTGGCCGAAAACAGTGTGAAAAATAAAGGGAAAATACATCAGCAAACGGGCTTCTCTGTTGTTTGTGCTTAGTGACTAAACAGCTCTGGGGAGGGACTGAAGCCGGGGAAGCCTCTAAACGGAGGCTCGCCGGTGCGTTGATCTCTGCTTGCTCGGAGAAAAAAAAATGGCGATCGCTTCGCCGGAAGATCAGAGGAGAGAGCCAGGGGGAGGGACTTTGTAGAAACCACACCAATGTTAACGCACAGAACTTTCCCGCTAGTGTTGCAGATTGGTTGCAGGAGTGTAGCGCTTTCCGGAGAGTGAATCCACTTTTGGGGAAGGAAGGAAGCGCTTTTTGCGGATCGGTTTCAGGTGTGTGGCAGATTGTCAACGACATTGTGCATAATGGCAACACTGTAGCGTTTTCAATTGGCAACCATTGTGCGATTTTGAAGGAGTGCGGAAAGCCCCTGAATATTTGAGAAAACCTGAAATTGGGTAGATTTCCAAATTCAAATTGCAGATTAAAAAAATTTCAAAATCTAATATCAAAATCCGACGTGGATTTTTTAGTCATATTTTTACACTGAAATTATGTGTTTGCACTTTTATGTCTAGCTGGTGTTTATTTCCTAGCAGGTTTAAGAGCAGAATTTTCCTACCTCCCCCTTTCCACTACAGTCTGCTGTATTTTCCAAAATCCTACAGAGTTTGCGTAGCCTAGTGAACCCTCATGCTCCTAGGAATCTGCATAGGGAGGGGGAAATCAGCAGAAATCACAGGAAAACTGTCAATATCATGAGCGGAACAAAGCATAGGACTCAGAATGTGATTGTACAGCAGAGGTTGAATACTATGAAGTACCGGGTGCACATACATTTCCAGGAAATATAGACTGATATTGAAAAAGATTGGTACATTAAACACTGATTTAAAGCATATAGTTTTACCTCAGTATTCATGCCAGGGGAGAATATTCAGCACCAAAGCCGATGAAGTTTCAATTCTGTTTTTTTGTGCTGGGGGGGGGGGGAGTCCTTAATATATGTAATGCCCCACCACAATTTCCCCCCTCTATAGTATGACAAACTCTCACAAGCTTCCTCCCTGTTCATTGTTCACTGGGATCAGAGTTACTAAAACACTGGCACGGCTACAGATTAACCTTAAGAACAATGCAAGCTATTTTCCCTTTGCAGCAATCAGTTGCAGGGAGATGTGAGGAGAGCCTGATAGTTTCACCCTTACTTGCCCTGCTGGCCCTGGGCATTAATAATTCCTTTTTGCCTGCACTTGCTTTGAGAAGCAAGATCATTCATTGGCCAGGGACATTAATTGCTCCTCTTTGCCTGCACTTGCGCAGAGAGTTGCAGGATGGGACAGTTCATTCTCTTTATCTGCAGCCATGTTGCTATAGCAGCTGAAGCTGTTGAACACAAGCCCTTTTGTTAGCTTTCATGGACCAACTCCAAGCTGCCCCTCCCGTCACTCTGTCAGAGGCTTTGCAAGTCTCTGAATTACACATTCTGCACATTGGAAAGAAGAGTAAAGCTCCAGGGAGGCTGGGTTGTGTATGGCTGAGTTTACAGCCCTCACTATGGTGACCACCAATGGTGAGGCAGTTGCCTGCAGCTAGGCACCAATAAAGTGGTTTGCATGTGTTTGGCAAGGCTGTCCTCTTTCAAGGTCACTGCTGCTGGAGCTCTCAGCCCCACTATGGATTTTCATGATTCACAGGACAGCTTCTGCAAGCTCCTGTTACTCTGATAAGAGATGCTATGTGTCTACAGGGAGGCTAAGGAGAATCTCCATCCCTCAGTCCTATCTACACAAAACACTTGCAGGTACTCCACCAGAACGCCTGAGCACAGAAAATGAATGGGTGGTTCAAGAAGTCGCAGGCTTGAGTCCACTCCCTCAATAACTATCTAAAAATATGTATTAAATTTTGGATTTGCTTGGACATGTATTGTTGTGTGAGGGTGAAGTTACACAGGAACAGCTATGGTGGGCCAGATCAAGAGACCATCCCGTCTTAGGGCTGCCAGGCTCCCCCTGGCCATCAGCAGGAGGTGGGGACCTGTCTAGTGCCAGATCTAGAGGTTTAAAACATTTATAATACACAGGGATAACATAAACAACAGAATATGGCTGCCTCCTTTTACCTGTGGCAAGCTAATGAACAGGGTTATCTTACATATTCGTTTTAAAACAACAAAATTGTTACCAAGGTTGAATCAACATTTCATGGAAAAAAGTTTTTATATGGGGGATCCTTTTTGTTATCCATGTGACAAAGCCTTTGAAATGTAGTTTTGCTCCTCTGCTTTTTTTTTTTTGCAGTAACTCTTTTTATATTTTTTTTACAGAGCAGACTCAGCTTACTTGCCTTCTGATCCAGACAATCAGGGATCATATAGCCATCCTGATGACATGGCACCACATTTGGCTGTCACATTTGGATATGTGCTAGCACTAAATACCCCCATTCTGATCACAATAACATTTTTGCTGTTTTGTGCACTCCTATGAATTATTATTGGACAATGTCCTACTAGTTGGCTCTGGCATTCATGTGATGAAACATTAAGACAGAACATGGTGAGATAGTTCCCGTGGATCCTTTCCACCAGTTGTGTCCTTCCACATCAAGAACTTTCCAGTGATGCCAGAGGCTGTTGTGTCAGGAGAAGCCTCCTTCCCCTGAAGGGAAACCCTTCTAGTGACAGATCTGTATTGGTGCTGTGTATATAACATTAGTACTTAATCTCTTTAAAGACATAAATTTATACAAGTGAAACATCAGCTCTAAAGTGCATCTTACATGACATGAAGGAAGATGACACCATACGCTGCTGAAATGTATAGATTATATAGAAGATTATCTAATTATGTTCCTATGGTTCAAAAAGGTATGTGGATTTTAGTCTTGAATATTTGAACAGAAGTAAGATGTTGGAAGGAGAAAATAATTTCATGTAAGTGTGCTTATGTGCTCTGCTTAGCACCCAAATGCACTATATATAAATTAATCAGGCTCACAGCATTTCAGAAATTTAAAGATGTGAAGCAATTAGATGGAACCTAAAGTGGTAATGTGTCAAAGTAGATTTATGAAAATAGAGATATTGTGTGTGTGTGTGTGTGTGTGTGTGTGTACACATATTAACTGTATATTTATTTTGGTCTATATTTTTTAAATTATCTTTGCATGATTTTACAGTATACATTTAAAAAAATTAGGCCTGCAGGTCCTACCTTGTTATATTTATCAGATTTGTGAAGAAAAGGCAAGATAATTCTATAACAAGGCAAAGAAATCAACATAGTAACCAAGTGGGGCAGATCAGATTTGAATTCAGCAAGATGCAGAGACCTTGACACAGCTGGTTTTATTTTCATGTATTCTTAAAGACACAAATACATTCAGAGCTGTAAAGTGTCAGCTTCTTGCTGCATGTGAATCCACATAGGCAAAATGGTTGTCCTAGCAATTCAATAGGTAATTGCTACAACCACTACCCTCAGTTCACTTTCTACAAGTGCAACCAATTTTATTTGTTAGTGGATATTCTGCATAACTTTCACAGGAACCTATGGAATGGCACCCATAATATCACAAAGAACAAAACATACTGCCCCTTCTATTCTGTCCTTAAGTGCTTCCACAGTCTTGAAATGCATCAACTGTATACACTTGATTTACCATGTGACTCTTCGTGTAGCTTTTCTTCCCTCACATTGAACTCCACAGTTTCAAGAACCTTTTCTTTTTCATATTTGCTTTTTCTTTGATGCAAGAAGGTGGAAGTATTCATTCTTCAGAGCACAGCTCTCTCAGAGTTGTGAACATGCTGAGCTCCCATGTACGTTTAACCAAATTTCAGAAGGACTACTACTATTGCATTTGCATGTTGATCACATTGCTATGGCTGCATTGGGGCTAGCATCACTGATGCACCAAGAAACTACCCACTACATTTCACAACAACCATCTGAGGGGGGTTAGGCTGAGAGGAGAGGCTGGCTCAAGTCACCCATGCTTTGAACTCAGTGTCTGAAAGTGGAATCAAACTTGGGTCTCCAAATCCTAACCATGAGACCACTTCGGCTCTTAGGGGCTTTACGCACCGGGATCTTTGTTGCAAATTGGTCACTGAATGAAAAATCGCCATTTAAAATAGTGGAATTCGTCGTTATGCATACCTGCCTTTGTAGTGGAATCCAGTTGCGTTTTGTAGCGTTTCCCACAGCTTCCGGTCTCGGCAGAAAAGGAAGCGCTATTGCCAAGCTCGTCCCGCCCCTGGCCGTCAAGCAGCCAATGGGCAGCCGTTAGCATGCTCCCAAACAGCCCCTTTCCCTTTAAGAAAGGTTTTTTAAAAAAAAAAAACAGACCCATTGTAACGAATCTGTGTAGATTCGTTGCAACGGAGAGACCCATCCAGCTGCCTAATGTGAGCTGTCGTTTGATCGTATGATCGTTGCCACGCTGCCTCGAGTGATAAACCCCCCCCCCTCACGGGCCCGATTTTCGGCTGAATTAATGTGTAAAAAATAAAGGGACTTTATTTCAGCAAACGGGCTTTTATGTGGTTTGTGCTTAGTGACTAAAGGTGAAGGACTGAAGCCAGGGAAGCCTCTAAACAGAAAGAGGCTCGCTGGTGCGTTTATCCCCGCTCACTCGGAGAAAAAAAAATGGCGATCGCTTCGCCGGAAGTTTGGAGGACAGGCTCAGGAGGAGGGACTTTGAAGAAACCGCAACAATGTTAACGCACAGGTCTTTTTCGCTAGTGTTGCAGATCGGTTGCAAGAGTGTAGCGCTTTCCGGAGGGTGAATCCACTTTTTGGGTTCCCCTAAAAGCGCTACAAGGAAGCGCTTTTTGCAGATTGGTTTCAGGCATGTGGCAGATTGTCTACGACGTCGTGCGTTATGGCAAATCAATAGCGTTTCCAATTGGCAACCATTGTGCGATTTTGAAGCCGTGCAAAAAGCCCCCTGATGTTTGCCAGTGACCCAGAAATTGTCCATACAAGCTCTAAGCTGTACTTCTTCTTATGTCAGGTTAGGGCCAAAACTGTAGTATTTTAAAACTTGCATTGGCCACCAATAGGTCTTGAACAGCTTTTTTTACACACAAAAATATTTTTTGGTTGAAAACTGAATTATCTGTTATCCAAATTCACATTGTGAAGCAGAAGCACAAAAATGAGTTGCCTTGTGTTGTATCTATGTTATTTGTTTATTTTAAGTTTTGTAAAGTTTGCCAGTTTCCTAACAAATCAGAACCCAAGGCAGGTAACAACCAGATAAGATAATACAATAAATATCAAATACATTAAACCCTTCCCCGAAATTCTTTTTGACCGGACTCAAACTGGCCTCTCCAAAAACCTGAAGTAACTCAGTTTTGCAGCCTTGCCTGAAAGCCAGGAAGGTAGAGGTCTTCCTGACTTCTTTGGAAGCTATTCCATAGATACAGGGTAGCACACAAAAAGAACCTCTGTGATTGCAGAGCAATCCTTAGACTTGGGAGAATATAAGGTGAAACAGACTTGTTTCAGGGATTGTGCCTGCACAGGCTTGGAGACTGTCATCTGAGCTCTCATTCATACATTGAGGTGAATCCCATCACATAGTCCCTAATGGAATGACATTTAATGTTTGCAGAAGAGAAATTGGCAATTTCTACTGATTCCACCCACTGTAGACACATAATAATTCCCCCCTGTGCTTTTCCTGGAGGTCTGCTGACTTCATGAACAAAATCGTATAGGGCTTGATGGGCTGTGTGTGTGGGCAGAGGAAGCCAGGAAGCCACCTGAAAAGCCTGATCATGCTGTCTTATAGTATTTAGGAACAAATTCAGATGGGTAGCCGTGTTGGTCTGAAGTAGAACAATACAATCAGAGTAGCACCTTTAAGACCAACAAAGATTTATTCAGGGCGTGAGCTTTTGAGTGGAACCACTCTTGTCACTCGAAAGCTCATGTCCTGAATAAATCTTTGTTGGTCTTAAAGATCCTACTGGACTCTGATTTTAATATGTAGGATTTTAATATGTCTCCGTGTGCAGGATCCAGCTTCTGTCATGCAATTATAAGGCTCATTTTTTTAAGCAAGGGATGCCAACATATCAGCTGCTCATAACCACATTGCTATACTCAGGAAACAGCTACAAGTAGACGTTTTAAGCAATTTTCAATGACCATGTGCCTAGTGATTGGTCACATAAATCTCTGGAAGCTCAGATTTTTACAGAGGTATAATAGTAGCATGGAGACCAACAAGATTACCCCCTCCCCAAAAAGTGGAATCAATTATTGTTTTAAAGGAGTTAAAGGTAAAGGTATCCCCCGTTCAAGGACCAAGTCATGTCTGACCCTTGGGGTGACGCCCTCCAGCGTTTTCATGGCAGACTCAATACGGGGTGGTTTGCCAGTGCCTTCCCCAGTCATTACCGTTTACCCCCCAGCAAGCTGGGTACTCATTTTACCGACCTTGGACGGATGGAAGTCTGAGTCAACCTTGAGCCGGCTGCTGGGATTGAACTCCTAGCCTCATGGGCAAAGCTTTCAGACGGCTGCCTTACCACTCTGCACCACAAGTTACTACTCTCCAATTAATGTCTACTGAGAAGGACTAGCATGGCTACTTCTCCAGATTTCCAAGGTTGTTCAATAAGAGGAGGAAGATGGATAAAATGAAAAAGCAGAATGAATGGTGGGGATAATGCAGCATGTGAAAGAGCACAAGAAAAAAACTTCTGTTGTTAGTCCACAACTTGTGCTTGTCAAAGGCAATTCTCCAAACACTGGTTGTGGGCTGTTTGTACTTGAAAACAGGAGAACAAATTGTCACGGTGTCCAGGGCAGAGACTGCTATCATATGGGATAAGGAGATGGAATACAGTAGGGTGCCATGTTATTGTTTGGCTGCCTGGTGATTGGGTCCCACAAAAAGAGAGACAGATCCAAAATGAGTTCAGGGGGAGCTTTGCTGCTCTTCAAGGAAGGCAATAGACTGTATAGTTATCACCTGAAATGGGATGAAACCCCTCCCACAAACTATACAACCTACTACCTCACCTCCACAGAGCAGAAGGGAGGCATTCCATATTTCATCAAGCAGCAGCAGCATTCTTGGCCCCCAAGGGCACAGGAGTGGCGGCATTGACAACAGATGAGTTGAGTGCAGTTAACCTTGCATCAAGAATAGGAGGAACAGATGACCTGACTGTCTCCTTAGGAAAGACAGTAGATTGTATAGTTAGCTCAGAGGGAGAATATGGCTCCACAACTATTCAATCTACTACCTCAGCCTCAAGGACAGCATTGTTTCCGCTGAGCATCAATGGCAAATTTGATGAGGTCACAAGAACAGAGCGGAGATGAAGTCTTCAGTCAGAGAAGGCAAAGAGAATTGTCCCTGCAAAAAAGAGAAAGATAAAAGGTTTTGTTTCTGTGGAGATCTAACACC
This sequence comes from Paroedura picta, assembly GCF_049243985.1. Lineage (NCBI taxonomy): Eukaryota > Metazoa > Chordata > Lepidosauria > Squamata > Gekkonidae > Paroedura > Paroedura picta. Next base: position 94,505,022 of record NC_135372.1, on the reverse strand, counting down.
AGCCACTACAAAAAGATGGCTTCTTATAATCATGCTTTGTCAGTCATCTCTGAATTCCACATCTTTGAATTCCTGCTTAAAAAACAACTGCTTGGTGAAATTTAGATGCACATTTTTGAGGCCAAATGAAATGTTTTATTTGTTTGAAGAGCATATAGTCTTTGCCTGTGCAGTGATATCCAGAACCAAGCTGTATATTAGTCCTGAATATTAAAACAATTGGTTTAGTTTAAATTTACTTGTTAATTTCCCCCCCTTTAATATACTTTCCTTCTCTTTTGAGGTCTAAAAAAAATGAGTGTGGATTGATTGCAAATCATGGGATTAGATTCAACCTATTTTTTTTTTTCAAAGCAAAAAATGATGTATCTTTTCCTAGCAGAAAATAAACTGTGGGGAACCGAGCCCAGCTAGAGTTATTTTCTTAGCTCCAATACCACTCCCTCCCACACCATTTTTACATTACATTTAAGAGTTTCATTAATGTTTTGGATATGGGATAGAAGGTTAACTTTAGGGAATCTGCAAATGATAAAAGAAGGAAACATCATACAGTCTAGCAGAGGTTTAGATAGGTCTTCCATGCTGGATCTTAGTTGTCTTAAATTAAGCACAGTTGGGGTGGCTCATACTTTATAAAGGTATATGGAGACTATTACTAAAATTTAAGGTCAGAATCAGAAGACCTTTATTGGCATATATAAAATTTAAGGTACTATTGGCAAGCTAAGTATATATAGGGGCTGAAAGTTACAAATGATATTCAGCAAACACTTTCTTACACAAGACAAGAGGAAAGCCTTATTGGCCATATAACTAGCTAATCTGGATCTCTCAACAAAGTAATATTGTTATAGAAATGTCTGCTGACAAGTTGGGTTACATTAATAGAAGCATCATAACTAGGATGTAGGAAGCAGCTGTGACTATAAATATCCATTTATATCTCCTTTGAAATCCTGGGCCCTGTAGTGGCCACCTTGTCCTTCAAACAAATATTTGCAGCATAGAAGAGAGAAATGTTACAGCCCACACAACGGTATTTTACCAAACGTAACAAATTGTATATCAGGATGGGATTTTTTTTAAAGTAAACCTTGCAAAAAACCAACAAGCAAGCAAATAAGCTACGTTTAACTCAAAACTCACTGGACTATTTCTAATAGGCTGGTGGCTGAGATTAATATCTTTTACAATGTTATATTTCATATGATGTACATGGAATGATTTGTATAAAGAACATTTAAAAAACGTGTTATATCTTCCTTTTCCCAAATGATATTTGAATAATGTAGGCATATTTTCAAATATGAATTTTAAAAGTTTGTATGTGTGTGTGATTTCTACATAAGCACGATGTGCTCAAAGAAGGAATGATACAACATCTCTGGTAATTTCAGAAATTGTTGATTTTCCCCTCCCCTCCCCTCAACCCAGTGGCTGCAGATGACCAAGATTCTCCATTTCTCTATTACAGCCACTGTGGATACAGAAAGATTCCCACAGGCGACAAAGTGACCACATGTAAATTTCCCTCCTTTAGCTGCCATTATTGCCACATTCTTCTCTTGCTACACTTTAAGAATGGTAACTGCCTTTGCACTATAAATATATAGAGACTAGAAATTAAGCCCGCTGTTGAGGAAATACAGCAGGCGCTAGTGGATGGGGAGGCAGACTGTATGAAAGGAAGGAATAAGAGGAAAGGAGGTATGGGAGGAAGAAAAAGGGCAAGGTGTGGTTGAAGGGATGGGTAGAAGGGAGAAAGAAAGGAAGTAAAGGAAAAAGACAGGAAGCAAGTGAGAGGGAGAGACAGAGAGACAGGAAGGAGATGGAGAAATAGAGGAAGTCAGGAAGTAAGAAGGAAAAAAGGAAGGCAGGCAGAGAGGTAGGTGAAAGGGGAGGGGACAGGATGTGTGTGAAGGGTGGGGGGGAATCGCAGGGGGTCGCGGCCAGGGGGGTTTGCCTGGTGAGGCTGTGTGTGTCTGGGGGGGAAGCTCGGGGGGGTGGGCAGGGGGGGTTTGCCTGGTGAAGCTGTGTGTGTGTGTCTGTGGGGGCGGGGAAGCGGTGGCACGAGGATCCCGGGCAGAGTGAGGGGAAGCCAGCAGGAGTACTCACCATCAGGGAAGGCTGCTTCTCCTTGTGTGTGGTGAGTCCCTGGCTGGGCAAAGCGAGGCTGGGCCAAGCAGCCAATGGGGAGCCGCACTTTGCGCGGCTCCCCATTGGCCGCTTGGCCCTGGAGTGACACTCAGAGGGCCCAATCAGGAGCCACTTCACGGCTCCTGATTGGGCCCTCTGAGTTTTTATCCTGGATAGAGCCCGCCCTTTCTCCTCCCCCTTAGGGCTTACTCTCTTATTTATTCCACTCCGCAGGAGCGGTTAAAGATTTATTTTCTTTAAAAACGAAACTTTGGCATTCAGAAGATTTTGTTAATAAATTTTAAAAAGAAGGCTCTGGTGATATGTTTGTCAGAGAAATGGCCACGTGTAGCAAGGAAAACCTGTTTGTTTGTTTATTTATTTATTATTGCATTTCTATACTGTAGCTCCCAAAAACTGGTTCATGACAGTTCACAAACAGTATCAATTTAAAAAATCCAAAAATAGTAAAACAATATAAAATATAAATACAGATACAAGATGGCGGAATTTTAAAATTGCTCCCCATATTCCAGGCATTGATCTTTATATGTAGCAGCTGGGAGATGGAAACATATATTTATTCATGTGAATTAGCATATGAGAGAATGATCAGTCCTAATTCCCTTTCTTATGTTTGGACTAAATCTCCCAGCACACAAAGCTCCACACCTACAAGGTTGTAACCCCCGTAGGCAATACTGTGTACAGTTACAACAGCTGAAGCAAAGCTCAAGCATTACCTCTCATAGCAATAGCTATAAGTAGATCCAGGAAACCCTGTTCCTATTTTTAATATTACAATAGGGCCAGAGGTGCCAACAGTAATCAGGACCCCACCTTAGCAAAAATTGCACAAGCAGTGTAGTGAATAGCTACTAATCAGAAGAAAACCCAGAATAACTATATAAAGCAACCAGAAAGCCATAAAACCAGTCATTTACCAAATCCATGAGATCGTTCAAGGTTTCTAATGCCACTTTCTCTGCATTGTATAGCTAGCCATTCTGATGTGCTAAGAAATCCTAACAGCACAGAGGGGAGCCAGCATGGTGTAGTGGCTAAGAGCGGCGGCTTCTAATCTGGTTTGCTGTCAGAGGTTTCTCAGCCCCATCTACCTCCCAGGGTGCCTGTTGTGGGGAGAAGAAGGGAAGGCGATTGTAAGCTGCTTTAAGACTTATCTGTATAGTGAAAAGTGGGGTATAAAACAACCTTCTAAGAAAACAGTGATAAACAGCAGGAAAATAAATGCAAGTAGTCTAACATATTCAAAATAATCAGTTTTTCAAAAACTAAACTGAACAAATGAATGGCAATGGCTGATCAGTCAATTATTCAGTCTCTGTATCCCTTGGCCAGACTATGGGAATCTAAAAGCAGGTTTACTTCTTATTGTACAAATGAGCAAAATAATGCTTTATTGCCTTAAGTAACGGGGATAGAGACTTACTTTTTAAAAGTTGAAAATTGAGGAACAAGTCTGAAATACCCAGAGGAGACATTCAACTATAGGTATGTCTCCACTGTAGCCTCTAACACAAAATGTTTCCTTTCATCCTCTGTTGGATGTATCCACTGGTTAACTAGGGTTACCAACCACCGACAACCACCCCTTTCTGGCCAGTTATGAGAAAACTAAAGAAAAAGTCTGGTTCTCCTTCCAACCCAGGCTTCCTTTTCAATTATTATTCATTTAGCACACTACCTGTGGAGGTGGGTGGGGAGAGAACTCCAGGGAAGCAAGTACAGGAGTACCTAGATGAAACTTTGGTTTTGGACCCATCTGGAGGTTTGTGCTGGGATGTCATCAATAGGCAGATGACACCCAGCTCTGTTTCCTGATGGATGGCCATCTGGATATAACCCCAGACAATCTTGCCAGATGCCTGGAAGCAGAGTCACCTGAAACTGAACCCTTCAGAGATGGAGGTCCTGTGGCTAGGTGGAAAAGGGCCAAAAGGGCCAAATGAAGAAGTGAGCTTACCCTGCTTGGGTATGGTTCAACTGAAGATTGCTTCCTCAGCCAGGACCTTGGCTGTGATCTTTTATGCCTCCTTATCCATAGAGGTATAGATCTCTAGAGTAGCACAGCTGGTATTTTTCCACCCTCACCAAGTCAAACTACTAGTGTCCTATTTGTCCCTGGAGCACCTAGCCACAGTCATCTATATGACGGTTACCTCTAGGCTGGACTTCTGTAATTCGTTCTACACTGGCCTACCCTTTCTGTCCTGGCCCCTGCCTGGTGGAATGAGCTTCTGGAGCACATCCAAGCTCTAACAAAGCTAGCACAGTTCCATAGGACCTGCAAGATGGAACTCCACCACCAGACCTTTGATTGGATATAGGAGATATATAGACCTCAGGTGTGTAAGGGGCAGCTAGGGGTCCTGGCTCCCCCAGCTGCAGACCTGTACTTTAGCCAGGTGGAGGCAGTGATTACCCAGAGAGTTCGTTTTACCATCTGCCTGGAGTTGGCAATCGGCCAGATCAGAGGGTGGGCAAGGACGGAACTGGGCCTGCAAGGCAGAAGTGGGCTGGTTTTGCCACAGCATTAAAGGTCAAAACCAAAACCTTGAACCTGATTCTACCTGAGTAGAATTGCAATTCCTTACATACTTACCCCAGAATAAGTCCCATCCAATACCACAGTGCTTAACTTCTGAATAGAGATCAGATCAGATTACATATTCTAATCCAACAGGGTTTGCTGGTCTGAGATATGATAAGAGATTCCAGTTCTTAAATAGCCAATGATAGATTTTTAAACTGAAGTCATTTACTGTTATTTTAATTGCTTTAATTGTATTTAAGTTGTCTTGGTGTAGGACAGCCAGTTTGCTGTAGTGGTTAGGAGTGCAGACTTCTAATCTGGCATGTTGGGTTCGATTCTGCGCTCCCCCACATGCAGCCAGCTGGGTGGCCTTGGGCTTGCCACAGCACTGATAAAGCTGTTCTGACCGAGCAGTGATATCAGGGCCAACAGTAACAACAACAAAAAAAGAGATTAAAAATGGGCACATTTTCTTCAGGAGCAAAAGTACTTTTATGTAAAAGGGTGATCTATTACACTCCCTCCCAACAGAGCAGTGGTTCTCAATATGGGAGTCAGGACCACTTTGGAGGTCAAATGACCCTTTCACAGGAGTCGTGGCAGGGCACGTCACTTGGCGGGGCGGAGGGGGGACCATCCACACAACAGCCTTGAGGGGTAGATTGAAATAGAGCGTTGGTCTGTCTGGAGCAGCGAAAAACAATGAGATCGGCATGGTGGGACAAGAGGCAGAACTGAACTGGGAAACAAAAATAATTGTAATGTCCCTATAATAATCTATAATAAATAGTAGTGTCTGGTATTCCTACCCTTTTGCAGTGTTTTCTCTGCATATGTTTAAAAGGAAAGCTGGATTAAAATCTCCAGAGAGAGTGATTATATATTTTGTTTATTCTACCATGGCTAGAAAGTTCTATCCCCATAACATTGTGTATGTGTGTGTGTAAATCAGCGATTTGAGTCACAATGGTCCTTTTAGTGATTGAAATGGCTCTCAAGAAATCAGGTGACCTAAACCAGTTTCATGCATATATGTAAGAAAAAGAAATTCCACAGCTGGACTTTCCCCACAGTTTGATATTGAAATAGGATCGTCCATGACCAGCCTAGTAGATTTAATGTCTTAGAATTCATTGTATTTGTGCAGCCGGAAAGACCGAAAGTACCTAAAGTTGCTATCTAGATCATAAAGAAACTTGAGCCATTGTTAGATTTTAAGCTCACCTCAAGCACAGATTTTAAAAATTTAAAAGGCTTCACATTCTATAAAACAAAGAACAAAATTGTCCTTTAAAAAGTGGCCGCTGTTTTCAGCTTTTGTATTGTCATAGTCCTGAAAAGTGCTGCCAAAATAGTCTAAAGACATTTCCCAGAGAAAAAGGTGGTGCCAGTCTCCCTTAAAATCTTTTCAATCCCTTGAAGTGATAGTTAAAACTGGGCGACAAGCAACATGACACAAAAGCACTTTATTGTCAGCTGTTTGCATTCATACAAAATGGCTGACTATCAGCCATTTTGTCATTTGCATTTGTCTATAGGCAGGCTGCAACAATGTAATATTATTTATTTCTAATTACCACCCCTATTGAAGGAATAAACCTCTGAAGCTTTAAAAATTGTCATAGCGACAGTATTACTGTGTGCCTGCTGAGTGTTTTATGGACCATATTCCTTAGATAAGCTTTACTTTAAAAGCCACATTAGCACCATAACCATTATGCACTTCCTTCTGTGGGAGCCCAATTGAAGCATTACACTTTTTCCCTCTAGTGAGTCAACATTAAGTCAGACAATGCCAAATTCAGTCCTTTATGGCCAGGGTGAGCATTCAAACCATAGAAGTCTCAAGAGAACAAGTGGGAAGTTTCTGTAAAACAAGTAGGCATTTTTTAGAAAACTATTTTAAAAGTATATATATACATATATATGTACACACACACACACGTGCGCTAAAATAATTATATCCATCCTCCCCAAATAAATACCTTTAGGTTACTTAAAAATAAAATATATATATTATTCCTAACTACCATATCACAAAATGCATGAAAATAAAACAAGTCAGATCACCAAAATTCTCTATTAAAAAGAAAGAAAGCAAAAATTAGCATGAAGGGACATGAACAGCAGGAAAATAAGAACAAGATACTCCGTTTTGGAGATAATATTGTGACCTATCCCTAAGTAATGGTTGTGGGGTGGAGGAACAATAGCTGTTTATCACTTTACTAGTTTTTTTTTAATTTCCAGGAAGATAGGCAAAATTTCAGCATATGACAATGTACATCCAATTTTATATCTATTTAAGTAATTTAGCAATGGCGTTAGCTGCTTTAGACTGGCAAGTGAGGTTAAAAATGGGAAACAGTTACTGCAAAAGTAGGGCTGACAACGTCCGGGTGAGGCCCAGAGAACTCCCACTTTTACAACTGATCTCCAGACAACCGAGACTTGTCTCTCTAGAGAAAATGGCTTCTTTGGAGGGTAGATTCTATGGCATAATACTCTGCTGGAGTTCCTGCTTCCCCGAACCCTGCTGTCTCCTGGCTCCACCCCAGAAAATCTCTAGAGTTGGCAACTTTAAGCAGAAAGGATAGCCATGTTCTCCCAACTATTTTAAGTAACTTCATGAACATTCCTGTACTGGAGTATCACAACAGGAAGTATAAAATAAAAACAAATACTTCCAAGGAAGTTCATAAATGCCACTGACTCTAGTATGTATGTTGGTGCACTGTGTATGTATGTGACTCAGGGCCATTCTGCACAATGACCAATGTTGCTAAATGTTTGCAGTATGCAGAAATGCTATATTTAATAGTGGAATTTCATCATTCCGCATACCATCAATTCTAGTGGAATATTGAAGTCCCAGGTACATTCCGCACAAGCTTTATGTAGCAGAAGGGTTGCAAATTGTAATCGCTACTAATATGCAGTTATGCACAATGTTGTACACAATCTGCCACACTCCTGAAACAGTCCCGCTAAAAGCGATTTGTTGTAGCGCTTCTAGGGAAATCCCAAAATGTGGATTCACCATCTGGAAAGCGCTACACTCTTGCAAACAATCTGCAACAGTTTTGAAAAGTTCTGTGCGTTACCATTGTTGCGGTTTCAGCAAAGTCCCTCCCCCTGGCTCTCTCCTCTGAACTTCTGGCGAAGCGATCGCCATTTTTTTTTCTCAGAGCAAGTGGAGAGCAACGAGCCAGCGAGCCTTCATTCACCCAGCAAGGCTTCTCCGGCTGCAGTCCCTCCACAGAGCTGCTTTAAAGCTCCCCTCAAGTCACCAAGCACAACACAGCCCCGTTTACAAGTTCCCTTTATTTTCGTCCAAAAATCACACCCATGCACGGGGGCGGGGATTTTTTTTTCATTCGGGGGAGCCTGGCAACGATGAATCGGCAGCTCACACGCCAGCTGCCAGCTAGATGGGTCTCTACGTTAGGAGGAAGCAAGGAAACAAGGAATCAAGGCATATTCGTTGCAACATGTGTTTTTCTTTTTTTTTTTAAACCTGTTCTTAAAGGGAAGGGGGCTTTTCCGGAGCATGGTAAGAGCCGCCCATTGGCTGTTCGTTTGATTGATGGCCAGGGGCGGGACAAAGCACAGAAAAAATCACTTCCTTTCTAGCGATTTTTGGCGAGACCGGAAACCTGTGGGAAACAATTGAAACACAACTGGATTCCACTACAAAGGCAGGTATGTGTTACGCTGAATTCCACTATTTTAAATTCCGTTTTTTTCTTTCTGTAAGCAATTTGCCACATTGATCCTTGTGCAGAATGGGCCCCAGTAACGTTCTATTCATTCCCCACAGGTTTCCAGTCTTGCTGGAATCGAAACAAAGGAGGCGATATTTTTCCGCGCTTCTTCCTGTCCCTGGCTGTCAATCAAACAGAATAGCCAATGAACTGTTGTGTTCATGCTCCCGGAAAGCCCCTTTCCCTTTAAATACTTTAAAAAAAAAAAAAACCAAAATACCACCAGCAACGAATATTTGTTCATTCATTGTCTCAGAAAGACCTTTTTTGCTGGTGTAGGAGCTGGCACTTAATTGTTTACACACTCTTCAAGTAAAAAAAAAAAACTCCCCCCCCCGATGGGCGCAATTTGTGGCCGAAATGACGGGCAGTGTCGAACAGGGGGCTATATTGTGCTCGGAAACTTTAAAGACAATTGCAGAAGGGAGTTTTGTTTTACTGTTAAGCACTTCTGTGGAGGGACTTCAGTTGGAGAAGCCTCACTTATTTGTTGCTTTTGCCGGTTTAAGGGGGGGGGAATGGTGATTGCGTCTCTGGAAGCTCGGGGGCGAGAGCTAGGGACGGACATTCTTTCTACCACTATTTGAGAACACACATGTCTTTCGCTGATGTGTTGCAGCTTGTGCTCAGAAGTGTAGCGTTTTTTCAGGGGGAATCCACTTTTCTGGATTTTCCCCTAAGTGCTATAAAATTCTGATTGTTGCTGGAATTTGGCAGGAATTTTGTGGGTTTTAGCGAGGTTATGTGGAACGTTAAATTAGTAGCGTTTACATAAAGTAAGACTTCGGCTACATTTAAGTCATACGGAATGGCACTCAGTATACCAGTGATATCACTGGCTTTATCCTTGCACAATTGCATTCCACATAAAAAAGGTTAAAGCAATGAATGCGGATAAAAAGAGCCGAAACGGCCCAGAAATACGACAGAGTATTCAGACAGCTAGAAAAATGCAGCATCCCTGTCACAGAAACCAAAAGCTGGAAGGAAAATACCTGTTACCACGATAGGCAAGTGTCAACTGCATATTACTTGTACTAATAAATGATAGTTGGAGAGGCCTTTCGAAGTTGCCCATTAGTTGTCACCCTGTAGGAAAATAAATATATATATATACCCAATTTTCTAGACATTTTCAACAACAAAACACTGAGGCTAACCTTCACTACACTAGGTTTTAAAAACAGGGCTTAGTGAAAGTGCATAATCAAGTTTACTTCATATAGAAAATTAATTTCACATTTCTACAGGTTAAAAATCGGAAACAATTTAAACAGCTGATAAATTGAGTTAAATATATTGTGGGAGCTTCCTGTATTATTTTCAAAAGCTTTAACTTCAAACATGCCACATTAACTAATCCTTCATTTGTCATGCACAAGCTATTTATAAGTGTAAATGTAGCACATGTAATAGTAGTAAACTATACCACATATTTCAAGTATTCCATAAGCTAACTTCCCCTGCTGAAGAGACATTTAGAATGTAATTTCATGGTATACACAGCTGCTTTCTACTTAGCCTATCAAGGTCAGTATTGTTTATTTTGACTGGCATTGCTCGACAAGATCTTAGGCAGAGCTCTGTCATATCACCTGCTATCTGATCCTTTTTAAAATTGAAGATATTTTGATTTGGGACCTTTTGCATGACAGAAGCTCTACCGCTGAGCCAGCGTCCATCCCCTGTATCTGCTGTGTGAAACACGTTTGGAACTTTAAAAATACTGTTAACATTTAGTATTTCATGTCCACACACGCAGATTTGCACTTCATAATCCAGAGCTTCCCGTATTCTAGAAAGGCAGCTTTTGTAGTCAGTGTTATCTCCCGTTGCTATGTTCTAGGTACTAGTATATTCTATTGCATACCAATTCATTGCCCAGTTATACTGACAAAGAGGAATTTTCCATATTCTCTTTGCGGGCATTTTTTTCCAATCCAAAACAACTATTTAGATGACAGAACTGTCTCAGAAGTGCAATTACTGCAGTGGTTACAAATGTACCACCATACATATTCATTTAGAGAGGGAAGCAAGTATACTTTGAAAAAGCCCCCTTTTTCTATTGCTAAAGTTGCTAAAGTAATATTGTGTAAATTTAATCTTTTCCAGCAGGTATTCACAAGATAAACATGAATTTGTGCCCCCATTTGTTGTTGTTGTTCCAACAATCGACATAGCTCCATTTCATAGCAAAACGCAATCCATTCCATACTTCTTACTATACTACTGCAAACACTGAGCTGTACAGAGACAATCAAAGATCATAACTTTTCCTCATGTATCTCAGATTTTCTTGGTATAACACATCATAGAATCTCATCAATGATAAAAGGGTAAGTACATATTACTACGGAATTGTTTTCTTATGATGGTCTCTCTAGTCTCACCATAAGCAGCTAGAACACATACCTGCAAAGACACAACATAATTTTTTTAAAAGTAAAAAACTGGATTTCTCCCAAGCAGAACTCTTTGGAAGGAAAGAAGTATTTATAGAGAACAAGCCGGTCAATGGGCTTAGACCAACAAACGGAAAAGCTGTTGGCACAGAGATATAATCAAATCCTGTTTCCAGAAATGAATAACAAGAAAGGAAATGGGATAAGTTAAAACCTACCCTATGGCATGGCCCATTATAATCACATTGACCAAGCACATAAAATTGTTTGCAGTTCTAGTACTTAAGCAACAATTGATACAACATTCAAGAAACATACAAAACAAACCGTTTCCTTTGATACTGGGAATAAACCTTTCCAGCCAGTTCTAGGCAAAGTCCCACAACCCTGGCTGTACTGAGTAACGTTGCGCCGATAACACAATAGCTCAATTTGGCAACTCAGCCAACACTCGGTTTATGCCAAAACTACCCACACTGTCTCCAACTCTGGTCTTATTCCAAAATGGCTTTCTTGTTTTTGGTTCAGATGATGCCACGTAGAGATGAAATAGTTAGATTCAACCATGGCTGCAGATACCCAAAAGAGCCACACCCCATGCCTTTTGATTCTCTGTCCAGACGGAAGACGACTTGGCCAGGCAGCAGCCATTTTGCATGCCTCGGAACAGGGAGGGGGGAAAAGGAAAGGGAGGGGGAGAGTGGTTCCGTAAGATGGGTCAGTTAAAATCAAAACTCCACAGAGAAACCTTGTTACACTTTCCCTTCTCGCTCTTGGGGCAAAAGAGCTAAGCCTAAGAAAAAAACAGCTCCTGAGGCTTCTAATATGCTATTACTGATGAAGTTTGAATATTCTGGTCTTAAAGGAGAAATGCATCTTTCCTAGGTCTAGCTTATTGCTGGCACAGGCAGAAGCATGACTCAGCTTGTACTTCTTGGCCGAAAAGGGACGCGCACAGATACACACACACACACAAATTCTGTGGAAAAATTCCCAATGGGAAAAGAGCATGGTAATATAAACCACTTGGCTGTAGAATTTACTGACCTTCCCCTGGTAGAAGCTACACAAATAATACTTGATTAAAGGCACAGTAGGGTTCTCCCTCAGCAAAGGAGGTCTTTGGCCAGTTTCTAAACAGCTTCTAATGCCACTTGGAGAAAGGTTTGGAAAGGAATCCCGCAACAACACCCCTTTCGTAAAGATCAGGCTCTGCTATCTTTCAAAAACACCCATTTCTAATGCAGTAGAAGTAATTAATAGTTGGGTATAACAAACATTGTGGCTTTGCTGTTAGTTGTTCTCTTGTTTATAATTATGGACTTCAATGTATCATTCAATGTACTTGAAGCTTCATAATGAAATAACAAAAGGAATTAATGCATGGAGACTTTTGAATGTGACTGAAGCGCTTGTCACTGTCCTCACTGTGTCAAATCCCTGTGCTGATCTCATACATTCCAAATGGACAGCCTAGCTCAGGCTGGATAGCACACAACTATGGCACACACAACAAAATAGTAGTCCCAGCCTTTCATGCTAATTTGTTGGTACTTTCCCCACAGGATATTGTCAGTGCTTGGGATTATTTATTTATTTATTCTTCAACTTTTATACGCCCACTCTCAGCATAGCCGTCTTGTGGTGGTTCACAATATATAAACTTCTGCTGTTTTTAGTGCCGTTCCGAGGGTTTAAAAATTGTAATTAATTATAGGCATAATTAAAATAATTATTTCTGCATTTGATTGATTTAGACTTTTTCGAATAACTTAGAAAAGGTGGAAATAAATGTTTGATTAAAAATACGAAATATATTCAAGCCAGCCCAGCTCTAGTCACATAGTGTGTGATCAGATATGTTAGAATGTGAATGGAAATGCACATCTCTTTGAAAATGATGCAATGCAGATTGAAATTATGAAAGACATCTGATTCAAGCTCACAGTTTTTCCAATGAAGGTGATCTATGCATTAGGGCAGGTAACTGGGATTAACACCTTGAAGTCACTGTTCTAAATGCTCTCCGGCCATATGTCTATAAGTAATAGCCCTGATGCTCACTGAACACAAACTCAGAGGACCTTATTTATTTATTTATTTATTTATTTATTTATTTATTTATTTATTATATTTATATACCGCCCTCCCCGGGGGCTCAGGGCGGTTTACATAATAACATAATAACAATACATGGAACAATCAGAATCATAGAGATAGAAAGGACATCCAGGGTCATCTAGTCCAATCCCCTGCACAGTGCAGGAAAATCACAACTACCTGCCCACCCACAATGACCCCAATTCCATACCCAGACGATCCCCCCCCTGGCCAATCCCTGGAGGAAATTTGCCCCCCAGCCCCAAAGTGGTGATTGGTATTTCACTGGGCATGCACGGAAGGGCCACAAGAGCCAAGCACCGACACAATCCCTTCTGCCCAGCCACTTCCAGTCTGCCTAAATTTACAGAATCAGCATTTTACAAGCTACCACTTAATTAAGGTGGGTAGCTGAGTTGATTTGAACCAGCAGAACTAAGGGGCTTTCCGCACTCCTTCAAAATTGCACAATGGTTACTAATTGAAAACGCTACAGTTTCGCCGTTATGCACAACGTCGTTGACAATCTGCAACACACCTGAAACCGATCCGCAAAAAGCGCTTCGTTGTAGCGCTTTCAGGGAAATCCCAAAAAGTGGATTCACCCTCCGGAAAGCACTACACTCCTGCAACCAATCTGCAACACTAGTGGGAAAGTTCTCTGTGTTACCATTGTTGTGGTTTCTGCAAAGTCCCTCCCCCTGGCTCTCTCCTCTGATCTTCCAGCGAAGCGATCGCCATTTTTTTTTTCTCCGAGCGAGCGGAGATCAACGCACCAGCGAGCCTCTGTTTAGCCAGTGAGGCTTCCCCGTCTGCAGTCCCTCTGTTGACAGTCACTAAGCACAATCAACACAGAAGCCCGTTTGCTGATGTATTTTCCCTTTATTTTTCACACTGTTTTCGGCCGAAAATCGCACCCGTGAGGGGGGAGGGATTTTTTTTTTCACTTGGGGGGAGCGTGGCAACGATGAAACGGCAGCTCAAACACACTCGCTAGCTGGATGGGTCTCTCCGTTGCAACGAATCAACGCATATTCGTTGCAACGTGTGTATTTATTTTTTTAAACATTTCTTAAAAGGAAAGGGGCTGTTTGGGAGCATGCTAACGGCCGCCCATTGGCTGCTTGACAGCCAGGGGCGGGACGAGCTTGGCAATAGCGCTTCCTTTCTAGCGATTTTTGTCGAGACTGGAAGCCTGTGGGAAACGATAGAAACGCAACTGGATTCCACTACAAAGGCAGGTATGCATTCCACTACAAAGGCAGGACGAATTCCACTATTTTAAATGGCGATTTCTTGTTCAGTAAACAATTTGCTACATGGATCCCGGTGCGGAAAGCCCCTAAGTTTGAGTCCTGTGGCTCCTTTAAGACCAACAAAGTGAAGAAGTATGTGTGCACATTTATACCATGAATAAAATGTTGTTGGTCTTAAAGGTGTCACTGGACTCAAATTTTGTTCTACCATTTTATTAGCAACAGCCCAAATCCTCTAGACCAGAGCAGTCAAATTCATTTGTTTCAAAGGTCAGATCTAATACAAAAATTACTTTGTTGGGCTAGGCCATGTGTGCCATAAAATGTAATGCTAGGTACTGGAGTTATAAGCTTTATAAATGACATAGACAAACCCAATTAATGACAGATCAAGATAGGTAGATGTGTTTGTCTGTAGTGGGAAAAATGAGAAAGAGTCCAGTAACACCTTAAAGACTTTTAAAAATTATGGCAAGGAATGAGCTTTTGTGAGCAGTGACTCATGAAAGCTCATACCAATTAACAATATTTTTTACTCAAAATACAATCAGGCTTAAAACATTAGCACTCTTACAGTGTTTCCTTACAGCAGCTCCCTGATGCCTACCTCTGACTTCTAGTGGCTGTTACATGTTAGCACTGGGACAATAAACAGGGCCATAATGCACAGCCTCTGTTTTCTGGCAGTAAAGGTAATCAGTTGCTTATGGGCTGGATACCCCATGCTCTAGACCAGTGGTTCCCAAACTTTTTCTCACCGGGGACCACTCAACGCTTGACAATTTTACTGAGGCCCGCTGGGGGGGTGGTAGTTTACTCCTCTGCTCTGAACCACTGCCCTAACGCTCTCTGATCGCTATGGTAAGGTTTAAACATCCCTTCAAAATAAGATACAGACACGCCACAACAATGAACATAAGGAACATTTTATTTTCATGGAAATTTTAACTCATGACAATGACAAATCAATGGGAACCCTGAGCTTGTTTCTCTGCAACGAGATAGTCCCATCTGGGAGTGATGGGAGACAATGACACCCGAAGTGTGTTGTAAAGGGGGGGGGGAGAAGGCGTCCTTCGGGGCCCACCTCCAAATAGTCGAAGGACCACATGTGGTCCGCAGCCCACAGGTTGGGGATCGCTACTCTAGACAAAATAGAGGAAAACTAAGTTCTTACCAATGACTGTATGGTAGCTTATGTTATTTAAGTAGCTGATATAATTTAAGGCCCTTGTAGAAAGAAACAAATCATGCATTACGGTCAAGGTTAATCCTTTCTATCTTGGAATACTCTTGGACTGAATTGGACTGAATTAGAATGTGGCCGCATTAGTGTGCCTAAAGAGGGCCACATCTTAAACCAAAATGTAACAAATTATTAACCTACTTATTTAGATCAAAAGTACACATTCAAAGGTAAATGAAGAAATGCTAACTTAAATGGAAACCATTTTGGAACAATATTTTACTGTGGAATCCTTTTATTTAGCTACACATGCTAAATAAACACAGTCAGTGTGATTGTTGTGGCTATTTTCTGTTAGCCAAGGCATTAATGTCCAAGTCAAGGTTTGTGACAGACACTCTTAAAATGTCATGTAAATGTTCATCTGTAAGCCTACACTTCAATTTCACAATTTTCATTTGGAAAAGGTTTGTTCACAGATGTTTGTGGTGCCAAAGACTGTGAACATGGCTGCAGCAAATTTCTTTAGGTTGATAAATAAAGAAGTACTCAGTAGTCCATTTGTTATTAAAGACACATCTGCAATTTTTCATTTATTTGAAACAGAACTTCCTTTTGCAGACATGTTACAGGGTTTTCAGCAGAGCAGCAGTTGCAGAGTTTAATCCTTGAATAAATAAAAATATGAGTAGCACAATTTTAGGGGCCAAATGCCTCCCTTTCCCATTAAATCCACTCCACTCTAGCTGCTTTTAGCTGGGGATTTTCAATTTGACCATGGCAAAGAAGAGAAGACACCCCTGCCCCCCCCCCCAATCCACTACAGTTCTCAGAAGCACTGGGCTACATACACAGACTAGGAACAATTTTTTAAAAATGGACTGTGAATCTGGTCTACTAGATAGTAGAGTTGCAATCCTAAGTACATTGAAAACTGTGATATTTCTTAATAAATACAGTCCCTTGAAGTATAAATATTCAAGGGCCTGCAAAAAATCCGCAGGGCCTGCAAAAAGGAGCTCCTCCACCAGGCATTTGGCCGAGACCAGATGTAATCTACAGCGACCAAGGGCCCCTGCTCCCCCCCACCCCCCCCTCAGAATTCAATCAATAAGCCCTGGACCTGTTTGTGTTATGATTGTTTATTGTTATACTGTGTTGTGTTTGGTTGCAATTGTTGGTTATTGGTGTACATGTTCTACAGACTGTTTTATGTATGGTTCTCTGTTATAATGTAAACCGCCCTGAGCCTCCGGGGAGGGCGGTATAAAAGTATGATAAATAAATAAATAAATAAAATAAATAAATATACACCTGCTAATACAATTTAATTTTAATACGTTAAAAATTGGGGGCCCTCCAAAAATGGATAGTAGACAGAAAAAGTGAATGAGGGCAACCTTCCACCTGGAACAGAGAATATGCCATTAAGTTGGTTTCAAATTTTATTATTATTATTGTTATTGTTGTTGTTGTTGTTATTAATTGGATTTATTTCCCGCCACTCCTTGTAGGCTTGTGGCGGGTCACAACAGTCCTATCCCCATTAAAATACCCATAAAATATGCAGGCTGCACATATGCATCACTGCTTGCCAGCCAAGCCTCAGTCATGAGGAGTAAAATGGCAGCCAGAGGGAGGGGAATTTGGCTGGAGGAAGATGTGGGAAGGGGAATACCATAAGTTTCTCTGCTAAGAGAGTACGCAAGGGGCCACTCACCAGCTCTTGCAATAACTCCTAGCTGGAGTGGGGAAGGGAGGAGAGGCAGAAGCAAGCAAAGCCAGAAGTCAGAGCAACCAGCTCTTATGGAAGGAAGAATGCTTTTGCTTGCAGCAGTGACCTCACCAGTAACTTTGGAAGCCACTTGCTTTGATGGGTGGAGCCTCTAGAAATGTTCAATATGCAAAACACTTTGTATCCTTTTACTGTCCTTTCCCCTCTTTTTTTTTTTTTTTTTTGCAAAAGCAGACCTGACATCTCCTGAACCCATTCACACAGCGAAATTACCTTTCTGATAGATAGATAGATAGATAGATAGATAGATAGATAGATAGATAGATAGATAGATAGATAGATAGATAGATAGATAGATAGGTAGATAGATTCAATATAGTAGTTCATGGAGAGGGTGAGTTAAAAAGCTGAGTGGTATGGGTGAATGAGATTTGCTGGCTAGTAAAGCACCTGGAATGGACAAAATGCTATTAAGACGCATAAGAAGAAAGAGGGGGCTGACAGAAGGAACCATGGAGACCAAAACAAACAATGTTGCTATTGATTTTTAGCAAGAAAGGGACAGGAAGAACATCAGTAGATGGTGCCTCTTGAGGCAGGGAGAACAGTATGGGTCTGAGGGGAAATGCCCTGAGGGTGATAGCAGCAGACAAGCAGGTTGGAGAGCCACACAGAAACAGGTCTGGGACCACACGCAGCCCTCAGGCCTTCAGCTGAGGACCCTGGGTTTAGAATATTTCTGCCCCACCAGCAGGGGTCTTTACATATTCACTTGCAATTAATTATTGGATCGTTTTTAACATTATTGGTGCTATTTTAATATATATTGTAATTTTAGAGGTCACATCTATGATAAAATCTTCTTGTTTAATCCAAAGGAAGGATGGCTTGGTAAAGTAACTTCCAAATGACCTTACTTAGCTGCTTATTTATTTAGCTAGTTCTGCTACGGAGGCCTTTCCTGAGCTGGAGAGAACCTTGTATAGCTAATGGTGGATTTATTATAAATGAGGAAGTGCTTGCTCTGGGAGTAACCTCCAGGTTTCATCACAGCTGTGTGACAACATAACCCAGATTAGCTCTTATTGTAGCTTGTCTGGAAGGAATGGAAGTGAGGGGCAGGAATAATATAATGCTTCAGAGCCTGAATTGTTTTAGATGTTGACCATGGCAGGACAAGGTGCTGGGGATGGTGGAAGAACCAAATATTTAGTCATTGGGATCCAAATATAACCCTGGAGATTAAGTCTTAATTCATTTATAGGGTTCCACTGATGCAGAACAGAGGAGAATGGCCATTGCCTTGGGGTTATATAAATACTTTGTATTCTGAAGCTCCCAGGTTCAACCGTTAGCACTCCATCAGTTAAAAGGCACTCTGTTGTTTTTTTTGGGGGGGGGTGGAGTGTGTGTGTGTGGGGGGGAACTCTCTCTCTCTCTCTCTCTCTCTCTGCCTAGGTCCCTGGAGAGACAGTCACAGTAGACAACACTAAGATAGATGGACCTATGATCTGACTCAGGGTAAGGGGACTTTATATTTATTTTATTTTTATTTATTCAGAATTAGTTTGCTCTTTCCTGGGAAGATGCTTTGCTCATCTCTTTTGGAAACAGAATAGGCAAGGGATATGTTTCATGTGGCATAAAGCAGTGAGACAGGCTTGATCTAATAAACAATATTGTTAACTGGCTTCTAAATCCTAGTCTGATACTCTATATTATCCAAGATTGAATTTGTGCAATTCATAAGCCTCATTAGGCAAAATCATCCCAGATAACTTGCAGGAATCCCACCTCACAAGCCAAATTCTAATACTTTTCGTAGCAGGAATAATAAAAATCATATTGCAAAAACTTCCCACTCATACATAAGCCCTGAATGGATATAAATGTTTCCCCTCATGCCACAATGAAGAGGGAGAAATTCAAGGTATGCCCACCAATTTTAAATCTCTTGGCTTCAACCCTGGACCCTTGCTTGAAAGACTACTTTGTGATATTATTGATATTATGTATTGGCTCAAGAAACACTACACCAGGGGAAACCAAAATACAGCCCTCCAAATGTCCATTTGCTGACAGGGGCTCATGGGAATTGTAGTCCATGGACATCTGGAGGGCCGCAGTTTGGCTACACCTACACTACACAGATGGCAATCCTTATGTGGTCTGTTTCTTCTAGAGAGGTGATGAAGATCAGCACTAACATTCTTCCTGCTGCAAAAAAGCCCTTAATCTTTATTTCATTCATTACAATTGTTTTCTTGGTAGAAAATTGTCAGTGGTGTTGCTGCAGTTTCCCAGTTGATCCTCTGACTTTGCAGCACCCCTTCTGCATAAAGGCATTTATTTTGGGGAATGTTTTCTTGAATTCAGAGCTGATCCTCCCCATGTATTTCACACTTCCTTTGAAAAGGGGTTGCAAGGTCATGGTGTTGTGTCTGTGGTTCTGCCAAGGACTGAGCTTGAGGTCCAAGGCAGGATCATAAGCCTGTACTGAAATTGACCAATGTGTGGCTAGATCCTGCCTGCTGGATCCAGTCAGTTTAAAGTGAAACTGACCAATAGCATGCACTGGTGGGAAGATCTATTGTTTATTGCCCAGATGCTGCATGTTGGCGATGTCACATGGAGGGGCCGGAATATAATGACAACGAAAGGTAAGCATTTAACTATTTTAAGGGGTTTGGAAATCCCCCAGGGTCCTGGCTTCCTTGAACCCACAGATCTAGCAATGACATATGGAAAGGTGATAGCCTTTGATCTCTCTACCAGTAACATTTTGGTTTCTCTTTGTAAAGTACACTGAATTCTAGGGGATTGATTAGCTGTTTTGACAAAGGATTATCATTGGCTGTATCTGGTTGCGACACAGATGTAACAGAACTGATTTTTGCTATATATTCCCTGTCATGTAAGAAGATCATAGTCTGATGAAGGGTGCTTGCACTCGAAAGCTCACGCCTTGAATAAATCTTTGTTGGTCTTAAAGGTGCTACTGGACTCTGATTTTATCATATACTTTGTCAGCAATGGAACCTTCTTTTTTGTGTGTGCACGTGTAGTAACATTATAATATTATAACATTGTAAAAAAAAGTGACATAGGGAACAGCATAATTGCTACCGTTTCAAAGTTCCCCACTCTCTGGTCTCAGGACAAGATAACATCTCAGAACAGCTGATCAAAAGATCACACCTTGAATAAATCTTTGTTGGTCTTAAAGGTGCCACTGGACTCTGATTTTGTTTTGTTGTGCTACTTCAGACCAACACGGCTACCCACTTCCCCCACTCCTCCGTAATAGTCAATTAATAAAATGACTGGCAATCATCAAATTGGATACAGCAGTTAATTACAGTGTTATTCAATAACTAGGGGGAAAGCCCATTTATAAAAATGGGCAGAGTAGGGGCCCGTGGAAGGATGGATGCCCCCCCCCCCACTGAGGCGTGTGCATGGGAGGGTGCGGCAGAAGGCCAGGGCTAGCGTCGGGCCTGCAGGTGGCCCTCGGCAGGTCTCTGGCGCAGGTGGGCAGCTAGCCTATTCCAGGTGAAGGCTTCCCGGGGCGTTGCGGTCTCGTGGCTGGAGGCTGGGCGCGGCCTCCATGGCCACAGGCTGCAGTGCGTGGGCGGGAAAGGAGTAGGATGCATGAAACCTTGCTACCCATTTTGTCCCAACATCATAATATTGCTATACTATAGTGAAAAATATTGCACGGTAATGAAACCAACATTACACTTAAAAGAATTAGTGGATTATTGAGGGGTCAATTTGAGGGGTGCAGGTATGGTGGTGGAAGGGAGCTGAGCAAGCAACACTGTTGATGCAAAAGTGGTGCTGGAAGCAAAATTTTAAATCAGGAATTTCTCACTGGAAAGCTGCAGTTCAGATCCAAAGGGGGAAAATCACTGAAAGAGTGGACTTGGAAAATACGGAGTAACGGAGCACTAAATTAAGAAGCTAAAGTTTCACAAACTTTGGTTATTCAAGAACATCAATCCGAGGTATGCACTTATGCAAAAATGGTCCTAGTTATAAACAAAGCACTTTACAGCATCCCAAATTTCATTTTTCTCAAAGAGTCTTCAACTCTGTAAGCGGAAAAGAGCTGGAGGTGCAGAGTACTTGTTTTTTACTTGCATATATTTATTGTTTATTTGCTATTAGATTTTTATTCCCCTTCCTCCAAGGAGCTCAAGAATACACACATTCCCACAATAATCCTCTGATGCATTTTAGGCTGATAGTAACTGGCTCACAGTTATGAAGAAGCAGAGTTGGTTCTTATATGCCGATTTTCTCTACCAGGAGGAGTCTCAAAGCGGCTTACAGTCGCCTTCCCTTTCCTCTCCCCACTTATCCAATAAGTCTCATAGCGAGGTGAAATTTGAATCTGACATTCTGGTCACTGTACTGAATGAGCTTGGCCATGCCTTATTGGCTTCCTTCTCTTCATTCATTAACAAAATAGACCTTTGAGACTCCCAGTTAAAGAAGACAAATATGAAAAGGCATCAACCAAGTACTTCATTCCGTAATGTGTGTGATCAGAGAAATATGTATCCTCAGCTATGTTGAGATGGCTTGGATTAAATGGATTGGCTTCAATAATATACTGTTTTTTCATATGAAAATCTGCAAGTTAGAAAGCTCATCTGTACATCATTTCAATAAGAGCCTCTTGTGGTGCAGAGTGGTAAGGCAGTGACATGCTATCTGAAGCTGTCTGCCCATGAGGCTGGGAGTTCAATCCCAGCAGCCAGCTCAAGGTTGACTCAGCCTTCTATCCTTCTGAGGTTGGTAAAATGAATACCCAGCTTGCTGGGGGGTAAACAGTAATGACTGGGGAAGGCACTGGCAAACCACCCCGTATTGAGTCTGCCATGAAAACGCTAGAGGGCGTCACCCCAAGGGTCAGACATGACCCAGTGCTTGCACAGGGGATACCTTTACCGTTACCTTTTACATCATTTCAATATCTATATGTTCCTTAAGCTTCTGAACTATCTCTGAAATAAAATGTGAGACTATTAGCATGTGAATAGAGTGACAGTGCAGGACCTTATGAAAGGTCAGTTTGGGTTATATACCACACAGATGCACAAAGAGGGAACACTGTCCAAGACACCTTTCTTTAGTTAACAGCTAAGTTTTCTTCTGCAGCAGCAGTCTTCTGCTGTGATGTTGTGCAAAGGGTCGTGTATACTGCCAGGAGGTGCAGGGGCAAGGACAGCACCCACACTCTGCTACCTAAGATATCAGATATCAGTACTTGAAACAGCTACTCATCTTTTTTACCTTATTAAAAGCAATTGTGTTCTCCTTGAGGATGGGATAATGCTTTGGCTGCAGTGGTGGGTTCGAGCTTTTATTTGTACTCTCACAGTTAAAGCCGATGAGTAGGATTAGGCTGGCAATATATCAGTCAAGGGCACTTGAGTTATAGAATTTTCTGTCCCTTTGTGAAAAGGGCTGAGCAGATGACCAATTAAATACTTTACATGTCTCTGATCTGAAACAGACTTCCATTCCTTCATGCCCTGTAGATTGGAAGAGGAATGAGATGAACATGCAGAATTGATGAGAGGCCTTGAAGGAGTGAAAAATACACCTCAACAGCTATTATTTCACAGAAGATGTTATCTGGTTGGGTGGAAGATGACAAGGATTGCTGTGGATGCTCACTGGTTTATAGGGAAAAGCCTATTTCATCAGATGCATTAAGGAAATCCAGCATGTATGTGTAGGTGAGTACATACATAGAGGCTGAAATGCACCAAATGCTGCCAAGCCAAGAAAATAAACCATACAAATGTAAAAATTTTTAAAGGTAAACTGTATGATCCAGGATGTTAGGAAAGGTAGCCTTTGAAGTTAATATTTCAGGAGAATTTGGGAAGGGTGTATCATAAGGCCAAATGAGTGTGATTCATTTATTTGGTTTGGCTGTTCTCCTACCAGCAATTTCATGTCCAGTTACAGGGGGGAACCCCACAGCAGTGTACATATTGCCACCTGTTGGAAGGTATGGAAATGATCAAATAAATCAACACAGTCCTCTCTTGAGAAGAAACTCCATTGTATTATAGAAACATGATTAGGGGCTAAGAGAGGGATAAGTCATATTGGTGACATCCATGGAGCAGTGGGAGTATAGCTTGAAGCAGAAAGGTTGACTCATGATGCCAACTGAAAAATGTCTACCACCAACTACATTATTCAGTTTTTACAAGGAGTAAAAGTCACAGGTCTCTTCTTGGAGTTGCCTGTCTTTATAAAGAGATGGAATGGTTCTTTTTAAAATTCTCCTGGGTTATTCCAAGACTATTTAACAGGCAGGGAAATCCAACAGAGGTCCATTGAGATCCTTTAAACAGGCATATGGTACCAAAGATGTCAAACAGCCACCTGATGAATAAAGCTTGGTTGAAACGGTGGAATTTATATGCATAAGATAAATTATAAACATGTAATAAGTATGTGGTGTTTTGCCTCCTATGCAGGGAACTGGCTTCAGTGCTTAAGGAGGCCAACAAGAATTTAATCCCCAGCTTTATGGTAGGAAGTAGTAGCTGCTTAGAAGGATGATGATAAAAAAGTCTTTGTTGTTGTTGTTAGGTGCAAATTCGTGTCCAACCCATTGCGACCCCATGGACAATGATCCTCCAGGCCTTCCTGTCCTCTACCATTCCTCGAAGTCCATTTAAGTTTGCACCAACTGCTTCAGTGACTCCATCCAGCCACCTCATTCTCTGTCATCCCCTCTTCTTTTGCCCTCGATCGCTTCCAGCATTAGGCTCTTCTCCAGGGGGTCCTTCCTTCTCATGAGGTGGCCAAAGTATTTGAGTTTCATCTTCAGGATCTGGCCTTCTAAGGAGCAGTCAGGGCTGATCTCCTCTAGGACTGACCGGTTTGTTTGCCTTGCAGTCCAAGGGACTCCCAAGAGTCTTCTCCAGCATCAGAGTTCAAAAGCCTCAATTCTTTGACGCTCGGCCTTTCTTATGGTTCAACTTTCACAGCCATATTGCAACTGGGAAGACCATTGCCTAGACTAGATGAACTTTCGTTGGCAGGGTGATGTCTCTGCTTTTTAGGATGCTGTCTAGATTTGCCATAGCTTTCCTTCCCAGGAGCAAGCGTCTTTTAATTTATTTGCTGCAGTCCCCATCTGCAGTCATCTTGGAGCCCAGGCAAATAAAATCCGTCACTACCTCCATTTCTTCCCCATCTATTTGCCAGGAATTGAGAGGGCCAGATGCTGTGATCTTCGTTTTCTTGATGTTGAGTTTCAAGCCAACGTTTGCACTCTCCTCCTTCACTCGCATCAAAAGGCTCTTTAGTTCCTCTTCGCTTTCTGCCATTAGAGTGGTATCATCTGCATATCTGAGGTTGTTGATATTTCTCCCTGCAATCTTGATCCCAATTTGTGACTCATCTAACTCCACCTTTCTCATGATATGCTCTGCATACAAGTTAAATAGGCAAGGCAACAGTATGCAGTCTTGCCAAATTCCTTTCTCAATTTTGAACCAATCAGTGATTCCATGCCCGGTTCTCACTGCTGCTTCTTGACCAGCATATAGGTTTCTCAAGAGACAGATAAGATGCTCTGGTATTCTTCTGGAACTCCCTAGCTTTCTCCATGATCTAGCACAGTGGTCCCCAACCTCCGGTCCGGGGACCGGTACCGGTCCGTGGATCAGTTGGTACCAGGCCGCGGCTCCTCCTTGTCCACCTCCCCAGCTGCTGTTTGGGGGCTGCCCTGCCACTCTGCCGCCGGCTCACCTTTGGTGCTCTCCGGAGGCTGCCATGGCTGGGGCTCCCCCTTGGCATAACACTGTGCAGCTGCTGCTGGCAGCACTCCCCAGCGGGCGGCGGGAAGTCAGGGGCACTGGCAGGAAAGTAAGTGGAGCAGGGGCTCAGGCAGCAGTGGTGACGTCCCTCAGTAAAAGACTACCAGGCCTCAGTAAAATTGTCAAGTGTTGACCGGTCCCGGATGATAAAAAGGTTGGGGACCACTGATCTAGCATATATATGTTGGCAATCTGATCTCTAGTTCCTCTGCCTCTTCTAAATCCTGCCTGTACTTCTGGACGTTCTCGGTCCACATATTGCTGGAGCCTAGCTTGGAGGATTTTGAGCATAACTGCTAGCATGGGAAATTAGTGCAATGGTGCAGTAGTTTGAACATTCTTTGGCATTGCCTTGCTTTGGGATTGGAATGTAAACTGACCTTTTCCAATCCTGTGGCCACTGTTGAGTTTTCCAGATTTGCTGGCATATTGAGTGTAGCACTTTTACTGCATTGTCTTTTAAGATTTTGAATAGTTCAACTGGAATGGTGTTACCTCCACTAGCTTTATTGTTGCTCAGACTTCCTAACGCCCATTTGACTTCACATTACAGGATGTCTGGCTCCAGGTCAGTCGTGGTTATCAGGGATGTTAAGTTCGCTCTTGTATAGTTCTTCTATATAATTTTGCCACCTTTTAAAAATCTCTTCTGCTTCTGTTAGGTCCCTACAATTTTAGTCCTTTATCATACCCATCTTCATATCTCCAATTTTTTAATCCCCCTATTCTATTGTTTTCTTCTATTTGTTTGCACTGTTCATTTAAGAAGGCATTCTTATCTGTTCTAGCTATTCTCTGGAATTCAGCATTCAGTTGGGTGAATTTTGCCCTTGCCTTTCACTTTCCTTCTCTCCTCAGCTATTTGTAAAGCTTCCTCAGACAGCCATTTTTCTTTCTTGCATTTCTTTTTCTTTGCATTTCTTTTTCTTTTAGTTACTACCTCTTGTACAATGTTGTGAACCTCCGTCCATAGTTCTTCAGGCACTCTGTCTATCAGATCTAATTCCTTAAATCTATTTGTCACTTCTACTGTACAGTAGTACACCTGATGGTCATCTGAATTAAATTCATCCATTCCTGTCCATTTGAGTTCACTAATTCCTAAAATGTCGATGTTCAGTCTTGTCATCTCTTGTTTGACCACATCCAGCTTGCCTTGATTCATGGATCTGACGTTCCAGGTTCCTATGGAATAAAAGTCTTTACAGTGTCGGACTGTCTTTTCACCACCTGTTCCCTCCATAACTGAGCATCCTTTCAGCTTTGGCCCAGTCGCTTCATTCATTCTGGTGCTACTCGTACTAGCCGTCTGTTCATCCCCAGTAGCATATTGGACACCTTCCGACTGGAGGGACTCTTCTTCCGCTGCCACCATCATATCGTTTTGCCTTTTGAACCTGTCCATAGAGTTTTCATGGCAAAGATACTGGAGTGGTTTGCCATTTCCTTCTCCAGTGGATCACCTTTTGTCAGAGCTCTGAGCTATAACCTGTCTGTCTTGAGCGGCTCTGTACGGCATAGCTCATAGCTTCACTGAGCTACGCAAGCCCCTTCACCACGACAAGGCAGCGATCCTTGAAGGGGAAAGAATCTTACAATTTCATAATTACCTTGCCTCTGGCAAGACCTGCAACTTCATGAGGCAGGGAGGGATGTATCATTAAATGATAAAGAGCTTCAGATTATGGCAGTGTACAGATGTACAAAATCAGATGGAAAACTGCAACACAGAAGCCAAGGTCTATTTCAGGCTCCATGAAAGCATGTGAAAATAATTGTTTCAACTTGCTGTTTAAGAAATAAAAAGTAGGTGCTGCATGGATTGGTCAAAAGGCGGCATTCCATAACAAGGATGCTACCACAGAGGCTCTGTCCCTGGTGGCCTCAGGAGAGCTTCAGATGGAGGCTCTCAATAAATGCACAGCTTCATTCAGAACAATGCTGGTGTTCAGATGCCTAGGTCCCAGTTTGTTTAAAGTTTTATGAGGAAGTACAAGCTGTTCATAATACATCTGGAAACAGAGTGGAAGTCTGTGAAAATCTTTTAAATGGTGGTGTTCAGAACTTCTGGCTCTAGTTAACAATCAACTAAAAATAACTTTAAAAAATCAAAGGAAGCTCCAGAAATCATCCACAAAGTTGTGCTTAGAAGAACTGGACAGATTTTCTAGGAACCAGCTTGAAGACAAGGTCTTTTTTTTTTAGCTAGTACATTCTGAATCCCACCTCCCTCTTCAAAGAGTGCCTAATCCAGATCTCAAGGCTCAAGCCTACCGCGGAGATAGCCTTTGGCTTTGGGCTCCTTCTCTACTGCACAACTGCTGGTTGTAATTACTCAGTAGGGAAGGAGCACTACATAAGCTCACATACGCTTTTAGTACTGCTGCATAACTGCCAGAGCTGAATGGCTGCAGTAGGAAAGTTCTGGAGTTGTGTCTTGAACAGCTCTAGTTCAGATTAAAGTCGGCTTCCAATGAGAGCTGTAGGAGAAAAAATGGAGGAAAAGGATGTGTAAAAGGAGGGAAAGTAACAAACAATTACAATAAAAATGCAGAAATGGAATGGGAAAGAACAATTCAGTGGAATAATAACAATAATAATAGTTGGTTTTTATGCCCTGCTTTTCTCTACCTTAAGGACTCTCAAAGTGGT
Organism: Paroedura picta; assembly: GCF_049243985.1. Lineage (NCBI taxonomy): Eukaryota > Metazoa > Chordata > Lepidosauria > Squamata > Gekkonidae > Paroedura > Paroedura picta. The sequence continues at coordinate 94,477,375 of NC_135372.1, read as the reverse complement.
TTATAATCGCTTACCGTTCCTCTTCGCACAACACACACCCTGGGAGGTAGGTGGGGCTGAGAGAGTTCTGACAGGACTGCTCTGTGAGAACAGCTCCAACAGGACTGTAATTAGCACAGCTCCCCCAGCTGGCTGCATTGACTGGGAAATCAACCGTGACTCTCCAGAGTAGCCACTCTAACCACTACACCAACCTGACTAAAGGAAATGAAAAAGAATAAAATAGCGGTTTGTTTCTTTTTTTTAAAAAAAAACCCTCTTGCTGAAATTCAAGCCCAGCAAGCTTGAAATAAGAATTTTTGTACATTGTATATTGTCATATTCAACTGTGTTATGTGCATATGCTGTGTTGTCATGCACCTGGGCTGTTGACATTAATGAGATTGGGTACCCAAAGGTGGAAGACACACTTGGTGCACACTTGAACATTTATTGCTTTAATCACCTACTCATCCTCCTTAAAACTGTCCCTGACTGCTGGCATTGATTAGAACTTTTTAAAAATTTCCAACCTCTCTCTCTCTCTCTCTCTCTTTCTCAATATTTGTTTATTTATTATATTTACTAGCTTCAAAGCCCGTTTCTAAGGCAGGCCTTGAAAGGGTCCCCTCCTATGGCCCCCCAGCCAGGCAGCTTAAGGTGGCTTTGGGCCGCAACTTGCAGCCGGATCAAGTGGGGTAGGTGGGGGCTGGTCAGCTCATTAGCAAGCCCAGGACAGAGCTCCTTAGCAGGCAGTCAGCAGGCCGAGAGGACCGCATTAGCAGGCCCAGCCTAGCAGGCCAAAAGGCCCTCCTTAGCAGGCCTTCCACCACAATACATTGTTCTCTCCCCTTACCTGCTGCTGGCTCCAGGCACTGAGGCGCGTCTGAGAACAAAGAGGCTAGAGTCCAGGGACAGAGGGCAGGAGCTGCAGGGGCAGGGCCAATCAGAGCTTTGCTGGCTGCACCCTGATTGGCCTGTTCCAACTTGGACAGCCGGACACGTTCCACCCCCAGGCTGTTTCACAAATATATAGAGGAACCATGGATGTTTCAGGTTGTGAAAAACTAATATTGAAATGCATATGGGGAATAATAACAAGGGCAAGAATCGGGATGAACCAAGATCCCAGGGTAGGATACATTTCACTTCTTCCACCAAACAGCAATGCAACTCACTGGAAGTGGTACAATATGTGGCCTAATTAAATAGGTTAAAAAATCTTCCTGAATGAAGCCAGAATCTCACTTAGGCTTGGCTTCCTGATGTTGTCATGTAGCTTTGCCTGACTGGCTATGTGGAGCCAGGATGACATTATGCTGGCTACATGATTCAATTGTCATCAAAGCAAAATTTCGTTTGCGAACTTTCCAAGGATAAAAGTGAAAATGAAAGGACTAAGGCAGCTACAGATAGGTGGCGCAAACAACAGTGAAATTGTGGGGAAAGTGCAAGTTTTGGTCAAAAGACATGTAGAGAATATTTTAGGCCACTCAAAACTCACTTTGTGCACTGAAAATATTCACTTATGAATATTTAGCCAGTGAGGTGAGGTGAGAGCTGTAGGGCCTCTGGCCACCTGTGCTGAGTGCATCATACTGTCAGCCTACCTCGCAGGCTGGCCAGCACCACCTGCCATTCCCCCCTCTGCTGCCACTGTCATCTCACAAGCACTCCTGGTGCCCCACAAGCACCACCCTTCTGTGCCCTCACTGGAGGAGGAGCCACATGGGGGAAGGGGTAGCTGGCTGCTGTAGGGAGCCCAAGCAGATGAGTATCAGGATAGCAGGTGCCCCCAACAGGCACTGGGAGAGAGCCGCCAGCTGGCCCTTTCTGTAGAACAGGAGGATGAGGGGCAAGGCAAGAAGAAGGGTAGGTTATTGTAAACCACTTTCTAACTCCTTCGAGTAGTGAAAAGCACTGTACATAAAACCCAGTTTTTCTTCAATTCTCTGGTTCGGCCTCACTTGGAGTACTGTGTGCAGTTTTGGGCACCCCAGTTGAAGAGGGATGTAGACAAACTGGAGCATGTCCAGAGGAGGGCAACAAAGATGGTGAGGGGTTTGGAGACCAAGATGTATGAAGAAATACTGGGGGAGCTTGGTCTGTTTAGCCTAGAGAGGAGATGACTCAGAGGGGATTTGATTACCATCTTCAAGTATTTAAAAGGGTGCCATATAGAGGATGCAGTAGAGTTGTTCTCTCTTGCTCCAGAGGGACAGACCAGAACAAATGGGATGGAATTAACTCAAAAGAAATTCTGTCTAAACATCAGGAAGAAGTTCCTGACAGAGTGGTTTCTCAATGGAACAGGCTTCCTCAGGAGGTGGTGGGTTCTCCATCTTTGGAAATTTTTAAACAGAGGCTAGATAGCCATATGACAGAGAGGCTGATTCTGTGAAGGCTCAAGGGGGTGGCAGGTTACAGTAGATGAGCGATTGGGATGTGAGTGTCCTGCATAGTGCAGGGGGTTGGACTAGATGACCCATGAGATACCTTCCAACTCTATTATTTGATGATTCTATGATTTTAATTCACTTTAAACCCTGGGACCTAAAGGGGAGAGGAGTAACAGACACAATAAAGATATTACCAGCCAAGGAATTTTAATTTCAGTGGAAGTGAAGAAAAAACTTGATACCCCTCCAGGAACAAGGCTCTGACCCAGACAGATCACAAATATACATACTCTGGGACTTGAGGAACAAATTCCAGCTAGAGTTTCACCAAATTATGCATTTACAAAGTCTTCATGCACTCTTGTGTATGCCCTAGTAACCTTTAATCAGACATTTTTTTGTGGGGGAGGGGGCGCATCAATTCCCAAGCACACTGGTTTGATTTGGACAAGACCATTTGGAGAAAAGTCTTAACTCTTAATCCCCCACCCCCATGATTTTACAGTCCTGAAATAGCCCCAGGAAGCCACTTTTGGTCAAAGTAATGGTACTGACTTATTAGATCTTGGAAGCTAAGCAGTGTCAGTCCTGGTTAGTACTTGGATGGGGGACTGCCAAGTAAATCCAAGGTTGCTACACAGAGACATGCAATGGCAAAACACCTCTGCTGCTCTCTTGCCTTGAAAACCCTATGGGGTGACTATACATTGGCTGCAACTTGACAGCAGTTTCCAACACCATGTACTTCTGGGTTTCCTCAATGGCTTCCTGTGATTGTTCTTAGTTTGAAAAATGTTAATGGTGGACTTTAAATTCCCTGTTCCTGTGTTCTAAAATCCCTATCCAGGTTAACACCCCCTTCTCCCATGCACCTGGGAGAGGGTTGCTAACTCTGGGTAGGGAAGTTTCTGCAGATTTAAAAGTGGAACCAGGGGAAGGCAGGGGTTGGGACGGGGATCGCTCTTAGCTGTGCATAATGCCATATAGCGGTGTTTTCCCAACCTGTTGGTTGTGAAGTCTCTGAAAATGAGCTGTGGGTGCCAACTCTGGGTTGGGAAATACCTGGAGACTCCAATGGCTGCCGGAGGAAGCGGGCAGGGTTTGTTTGGGGCTCTGTAGGGGCAGCCATTCCCACTTCTGCTGGTGGCTCCTCTGCCTTCCCATCTCCCTGGGCTTGCCCTGCCCTCCTGCCCTGTAGCTATGGCTGGCCCCATGAGAAGGGAGGGTCTGTCGAATTCCCTTGCCCACTGCAGACCCTTGTCGGAGTCGAGACCAGATGGACATGGTGTGAGAGCCGGCTGCCCCCTCAGCTCCTCTTTGCCCAGCTGTTTCTTATCTTGCCTGGCAAGGGAAGGCCAGGAGCCCTTTGCCCTTCTTCAAGCCCCAGGCTGGTGGCCAAGGGGAGTCAAATTGGTAGACCTTGCCCTTTGAGATGGCAGACCAGGCACAGGGGGGAGTGGAGTGGTGGCGATCTGGCCGTTGGCGCTGTTGACAGTGCTGCTGACTGGGGCAACCTGGCCAAGTAAGAGCAGCCTCCAGGGTGGGGGCAGGAGAAACCCAGAGGCCCAAGAGGGAGTGCAGCACTCGGTTGGCCACAACACCCTCCACTGATGAGAAAATGGCCAGAGAGCCAGGGCCGACACATAAGGCATTTTCACATAATCTTACATGAAAATCTTGCAGTTTTGTTTCAGTCACCACTGATACCTGGATTTTGTACCTTTTATTTTGACTGTTGACCAGAGAACTAAAGATAGCTACAAAAGGAGCTCTGCATAGCTGAATATATTCATTGGACGGTATCTAAATATGTTGATCAAAGGAATATAAATGGTTGAATTATTTTTAGGGGTACTGAATGTCCTGTCTTGCCCATCAAATCCAGCACTACGGATGCCCATTTGTTACTGCAGTCCCTAAAGGTCATCATGAAGTGTTTTACGCATCTGCATATATTGTGTTATACATGACATATAATCTCAGGATTTTACCTTTTAATTTTAAAACATTTTTGGCCATAAAAACGCATAGGCAAGCATAGGAATATATGTGTATGTGTGGAGGGGAGGCACACATACCAGTGGGAAGGCACATTTGAGAAAACTGCACATCTCTTTGCATACTAGATGGAACAGGATATAATTAAAACAAATAGCAAAGAATGTTCCAACACAGAGTGAGATAGTTGCCACTTGTGTGTAATACTCCAGTATAGCAAGAGCAGCAAACTGCATTCTCTGCAATATCTTACAGCCGATGACATCCAAACACAAATTGGTTCCTCTTTGATTAAGCAGGAAAAGGAATAAGGCAGCCAAGGTACAAAATGGTGGACTCATGAAAAGCACACAAGACATGGGCCTGTTACAGTAGCCATTAGGACTCACAAAGAGAGTATGTCTTGATCTCAATACCCAAAGCAATCACTAAATAAACAAATATCAGTGACCTAAACAATTAAAAAATCCTGCAGACAACTAGGAGGCATAGAAAAACAGAATATTCCATTTTGCTAGTTCTTAATGCACAACCTGCAAGGTTATAAACAGCGTATGCAGAAGAACAAGAGATTTTCTCACATAGTTGCTTTTTATAAGTCTGTAGGAAGAAAGGATCAGTTACATATTATGTGCAGGATTTCTTCACTATTTAGTAGGACATAGTAAGCATAAGCACTCTCCTTGTGAGGGACGAAAAACCAAAGTATGACTTCAGAGCCAAAACTCTGTCTTTTTGGCAATGGGAAACAGGGAAACTGAAAAACCAAAGAAAGGCCCAGTTTTCCCAGAGCTGCCAAATTCACATCTTGTCCTATTGAGGCTGCAGTGATACTGGGTCATACTAGGTTTGTTGGTCTGCATTCAATATTTGCATTTAGCAGCTTACGCTAAAATTTTTACTTTGTTATTAGGAGCAGGAAAGAGATTTCCACCTTTTTTGGGAAGGGCTTTGATGATAACAAAACATCTAGAAGGAAGCCTTTGTATGGAAGAATCTGTTACTCTCAGGGAAACAACATTCTTTTGTTATAGAATCAAGGGCCTAAATTAAGCTTGACATAAAGAGGCCAGACTTACATACAATGGCTCCTATGCCTCATTCCAACACTGTAAGTGGGACTCTGTTTGCTGCACGGGAGTCCCTCAAAGTTTATATCAGTGGCTATCATTAAAAGGAACAAGCTTCCCAAAATGAGGCCCTCGTCTGGGAGTGGCAGGATAAAAGTCTAATAAATAAATAAATAATATATAAAATGAAGAAAAGTGGGCATCATGAAAAGGCATCCTCTGTAGTCTTTTCAGACACCTTCATAAGGTATCTGAATTTCTCCCAATAAATCACTAGCGATGTCAATATCCAAACCCCGAGGGACTCCCAAACTATCCTCCCTGCACTTGATAAGCCTCAAATGCGCTCCAGGAAAGAACGAAGAACTCCAAGAAAAAGAAGATAAAAATTAACCTGTGTCTAAACGATAGCCACAGAGCAGCTCCTAAATGATTAACATTTTACAAAATATCAAGATGAGGAAATAATGACCAAAACTGTTATTCAAATAAAATCCCTCCAAATTATTCCTTAGGCGAATCATGATTTCCCTCTTAGTCTGTCACCTCAGAGCAGGCGCAACTCATGTCTTCCAGGGACACTGCTTGCCATATATTTCGATATTGCAAAGGCATACTCTCTTAGTTAAGGCTGCCATGTTGAATGGCAAGTCTGACATGATTCAACACTTTCTACTGCATAGGGTGGCAAAAATCCAAATCACCCCAGCCTCCTAACATCCATAAGCAACACACATTCAAAGCCAAAAGAAGAACCTAGTCTATGGGCGAGTCAGGGAACAGGCAATAAAATCCACCATTGAGGTTTTTCAAAAAGAAACTGTATGTTTTAGTATTGAGGAACGCGGGAAGGTTGGGGCAGGGAAGCAAGGATGGAGCAATAGCAAACGCCCAGAGCATTTGGACAAATAAAATGGCATTTCCAAACATTTTTTAAAAGATCAACATTTGATTTCGTACCAGAAAGATGTACCGTGCACAAGAAGGGATTTGTTGTTCGGTAGCCGCTGGCTTTAGTTCCGATTATCTGGACAATCATCAGCAATGGTTTCTTTTTTCGAGAAAGGCCAGTTTGCGTGAGGCAGCTTTCCCCCTCTCTTGCGTTCCCTTTTCCTTCTCATAGCAGCTCAGCGCCAAGAAATGGGCGGTGCCTGCATGCCAGGCTTCATCTGAATGAGACGCCAAGGCCGACAAGAGGCTGGCACAAAGAGAAGCTGGCAGGAATTCCAGCACTTGGAACCATTGGTTAGCATGCCCCTGGGATGGTCTCCCTTTAGCAACATGTTGTTTAAAAAAAACCCAAAACTTAAAATAATACCTCATGTACTTCACCGACTTTTTGAGAGACTGTGCAGGAAAAAGTTTCTCAGATTTTGTGAAAACACTCAAAGGACAAAAGCAAAACAAAAACCCCAATAACTCCCCCCCTTACAGCACAAAAACACCATAAACCTACCCCAAAGCCCTTGTTTTGGATCAATATCAGTTCAAAGAAACAGCTGATTTCCCCCTCTCCTCATATTATCAGCCCAATAAGATACATTAAAAAAATCTTGGATCCCCTTGTCTGTACTTGAGATGCTGGAGGTGCCAGAATTTTTTAACACGGCCAAAGAGATAGAGGATAAAGATCCAAACCCCCTCCCCCAAAATCTTAGTTACGCAAGAAGCATTTTGCTTTTGTGGAATGCCTCATTTGCCAATCGGAAAAAAATGGAGCTCAGAGAAAAACGGAGGCAGGTGAGGAAGGCTTAAAAAAAACAAATAAGGATATGCCGAAGAACAGACAAATCCTCCTATTTTCCATTTTGTCTGTGCCAGCTAGAGAGAGAAAGAGACACAGAGAGAGAGAGAGAGAGAGAGAAAGGAAGAGAAAGGGGCACGCAGTGAATAGCTGCCTCGTTCGGAAATGGGCCTACAGCCACTTCCCACTTTGGAAGCCTCGGCAATCCTTCTCTCACTCGCTCTTTGCGTTCTCCCTGCCCACTCTGGCTTGGCTGCCAAGTCAGAGTTGGCACAGCTTCCCAGGCAGCGCGGAACAAAGCCGTCTCCCATCTCTGAACAGGCACTGACAGTAAGCAAAGTGACAGGCGCATCTTCTGCATGTTAATCCAAACGGAGGGGAGATACTGACAAGAGAAACCAACCTCATTCACCCCTCCCAAAAAGAAATTAAAATTAAAAAGCCTTCATCAACCCTGCTGGAAAGGATCATTTTAAAATACAGCTGGCTGCAATAAGGACCTTGCCGGGGGGTGGGGTAGGGAAGAGAAGAGGATTTACCCACCGGCACCCTGGCAAACAAGGCTGCTTTGCATCTGTTGTACCTGTTCCTGTTGCCTTCTTTGCCTCTTGGAATCGTGACAAGAGAGAAAAGTCGCCTCTGTGGGTTGCTTAAAGCTGCGGGTCTGCAGCCCCGTGCAGGAAGTTGGCACCGATCCCAGGTAGGACTTTACTCCCACATTGCTACCCTCCACCTCCTCCCGCTCGTTCCCTCCCCTTCTTCTTCTCCACCCACCCACCCACCCACCATCTCCCTTGGCAAACCTCCCCCTGCTCTCCTTCAAGCCTGTTCTTAACTTACCTCTTTCCACTGCACCAGTGTTTGTTTGGGGTGGTACATTATGGATCCATCAGAGTCCAAAATTTAGTCTAAGATACATGCACACATGCACAGCCTTTAAGGGTGACCCAGGCAATAAAGACAGCATTAGCTTCCTGCCAGCCCTGGCTCCCCGAAATGCCTGTTTCAACACAAGGATTGGGTAGTGGTTGGGTTAATTTTTTTTAATGCTACCAAGGAGACTGGACAGAACACAAGGGGGGAAAATACTATGAACTCTGTACAGGGCAATGAAAGGAAAATGTTGAGCTTCGTGAAACTCCAAATCCTATCCCCCTCCCCCTCCTTCTCTTTTAATACTGCCTGGCTCCTGAATTGTTTGAGCCCACAATTGGGAGGGAATGTACAGTATAGACTCCCTGCGACTGGCAAGAGGACAGAGAGAGAGAGAGAGAGAGAGAGAGAGAGAGTTCTCACAATCAAACAGCAAGAAGAGCAAAGAGAAATTAACATCCAATTAGTGCCATGTTTAATGAAGGAGACAGAGGCAGCCGTTGTTTTATTGCCCGGTTCTTTTCTTTCGGCACTGACAGGCAGCGCAAAAGGCACCCCCAGATTGTGATGACGTCATTTTTTTTCTCTCTCTTCCAAGTTTTGCAGAGGTTGCCCTGGAAAAGTTCAATATATTTATGGTTGAAGTTAGTAAAAAAATAAAAAAAATCTCTGTTCTGCACAAGAAGGCACAGATTAAAATAAAAGGAAGATTTCTTTGCGCGCGCTCCCTCTCTCCCCGCGTTTGTCTGCATGCCCTGCTTGTTTTCCTGCTCACTCAGCTTGTAAAAGTTTGAGCTGTGTGACACTCCACCCGGCCTCCTTTGGCAGCGTGACAAGAACTGCTTTGGTGTATCAAAGAGAACAGGCAGCTTTTAAGGAAGAAACTCAATTCAGAGAGATTAAAGAATTATAATGTTTTAATCAAGGGAGAGCAAGAGGATGAGGGGGAGGGTTTTCCTTACATCTGGATCAACATAAGTGGCCCTCTAAAGGCTGCTCCAGCAATTTGGAATTAAGAATGGGGTGGGGGAGAGAGAGGAGAGATGCACTCAGAAGCAGGAATCCAGCATAAAAACAGTCCCTCTCTCTCCACACACAATGTGAACTTCCTGGGCTGCTGTGAGGAGGAGATGAAGAGGCGCCATGACTGCTAGGCCTTTGTATTATACTGCAGAACCCTACAGTGTGCTTAGAAATGCTATTGGGCTTTTCCGTCCAGATTAAAACCTATTTCCATGACACGTAGGATTTTCATCCATCACATATCCCTTCCATTGCAGCTGGCTTGGGGAAATCCAGCTGCTTCCTTTTTTATCTTCACATTATAGCTATTCCCTCCTACCTAGCAGACTCTCATTTTTCCTGACAAGAAGGAAAACACAATTCTTTAGCAAGATGTGGTTAATCCTTCAATGCCACCATGAGAATCTCCCCCTTTTTTTTCACCTCTTGAATCCCATCCAAACTGCCCAGACTAGATTACTCCAGCAGCTAGAAAGAGACGCTAAATTTAGGAAGAAACTGCCTGCCATATCTTAATTCAAGGATGTCCACCTATGACAGTGGCCATTTCGGTTTGCTGTTCTGTCTGGAACCAAATCAGGCCCCCTAGAGGCAGACAGGCAGACTCTTTAAGTCTTTCAGGCTTAAGACCCTAGTTCAAACTTACTCATTTTAAATGTCCACCACCCTTAATTAAAAAAATAATTATTCCAAGATGGTTTACAACATATCACAAGTCAAAGCAATTAAACAAAAGCTAATAACCAGCAGCATAAATCATAAATCTTTTAGAAGCTTTCACTTTGAACAAGTCTTGATATTGCGAAGTACTGAAGACAGTGGGACTGGAGCAGTGGTGAGACTCAAGCAAGTGCTAAGCTTAAGTTCCCCAGTGGAACTTCTCACATTTTTCCTTGGTCATTAAATTATACCAAGATCTCCACTAGTAAGTAACTCCCACAGCCTGATACCAAAGGGATACTATTGTTAAGGTGGAAAGATACTAGAAGAATGAAGTGCTAAAGATGACACATTTCTGACATCAGCTGTGGTTAGCCAAGGTAATGTAACAGTCAACATGGCTAAGCCAAGGTTCCTTTCCAAAGCCTAAAAGCCCTTATTGCCCATGTTACGTATTCCCTTTTTCTGTAGTCCCAGAGTCTTTGTCATTAGGTCTTCTTGGCACTTTACAAAGTTGCTCAGAAAAGCTATAATTAAGTCCCAGCAGTGTGACTTTTGCTACTGCAATAGAAATGATGAATAATATCATTCTTCTTCATTCCATGCTTAAAGCATCTTTTAAAAAATTGTTTTACTAAAGCTAGTCAGATGAAGGGCATATGGCTACTCCAGTATCTCTTCAGCCAGTGCCAAGTTTCTCTTAGGAGTGAAATGGACTAGACTGGAAGCTGTTTGCAATGTGATATATTCCAACTTCCTATCTCCTTGAATTCTGTTGGACTAAAGGGCTGATTGCAATTACAAAATGGAGGAAACAGGGTTTTCCCTTATGGCTTTCCTCTCTGCTCTCCAATGCTATTTTCTCAAGGGGCTTACAGTTATTGCTAGATAAGGGCTAGCGCTGCCATTGCGGTAAGGAGAAAGTTCAGAAATAATTGTCTGTACTCAGGGCAGTTCTTGCATGACCCCACTGCTATGCATCCCCTCCTTGTCTTCCTGTGTTATTCCCAATACTGCCTCTGTTGTATTTATTGTTATTTGCAACAAAACCAATTTTAGATCATTTCTATCCAGAGAAGGATCACAGCAAACCAAACTGTGAAGAGGGTTGGGCTACATGTCCCTGGAGGTACCTTTCAATGATTTCTATGATTCTATGAGGAGCTCAATCATTACCCAAGAGCCGCCAACTTACTGGCACGGATCTTGACAGCGTGCATTGCTTTTTACAGGTTATTGTTAATCACCAAAATCTTTTAAGATGGGTGATTTTAAAAGAGTGGTAGCCTTATCTCATCATTAACTGTTCATTTTTGACATCCTCTACCCTCTCCAACTGAGTTCTAGCCCTCTTTGAATCGGCTGTCTTTGCTCCCAAGTCCCTTATGATGCATCTTATGCATTGCATCTTTGTTTTGTTTTTAAGGATTCTGATGTGGTGGCTACAATGACCACTATTCACAACAGCCAGGATGAATTCAATTTTCCTTTTAGCAATTACATGCTGTGAAATTTACGTATGTAGAACATGAGTGATCCTCACCATATTGTGCATTTTTCAGACTATATAATCTGACAATTTACATCAGCTTTTTTCACATGCAAGAGTCCATTAACAAGGATTAGAGAAGGGAATTCTGAAAAACCAGGAGGAACTAAGATTTACTGGAGACAAAGCCAGAGAGACAAAGTATAAACACGGATCCAAATATTATTAATCTGAAAGAAAATACAAAATGAACTAGTTTTAATACTATATTAACAGCAAAGATAGTATATAAAAACAACAGGGAGTAAATCAATGGATGAATGGTTCCATAGTCTGAGTCAAAACAGATGAACTACTGGGAGATGTACAGTTTTAAACTTAATTACAGCTGTGTATAATCTTGATTCAGAATGAGGACATCTGGAAAAGGAAGGGCCTTAACCCTTTCACCCCAACATGGTTTTGAAAGTGAAAACTCAGCTTTCTGTACTATTTCAGATCCATAAAAGAGAAAGGGGAAAAAAAACTGCTACCTGTGTTTTTTCCCCTTAGAAATCTAGTAGTTCAGTTGAGTTAGTTTCAGACTGCAAAAATGTGTGAGGTGAAAGGATTAAAACCTTGTTGTCCCTGTGCACTCTCCGTCCAAATTCCACCCCCCCCCCATACCAATAGCTATAATTCAGGTTATAAAACCAGGGATCTGCAACCTCTATCATATCTAGTTTGACCCTGTCACACTTCAGTGATGTTCTAATTCAAATATTCAAAAAGGTTTCTTTTCCTTATAGAGTTGTAAGTGGAATGTGGTTTGGCCAGAGTTTTGTCTACACTGGCCAGTTGCTTTCTTTTTAAAATGCCAATTTGTTTGCCAGCTGCACAGATCAACTAGAGTTTATTCTTCAGAAGACTTAATTCTTTGAGAACATTTAGATCATACCACAGGATCAAGTGCAAATTGGATTTCTTGTACAGTTTCCCTGACATCTTCTTCTTTAGAACTTATGTACTTTTTTACCCACAACGTATTATTGCGAAATTTGACTCCCCCTGGATTATTGATTGCCTCCTTTATATTTCCTGTCCCCAAGGAAAACAATTCCTATTAAAAAAGGAAAGAAAAACAACGGCTTTGAAAGTGGTTGTTCGTACCCTGTGCCGTTCTATTCCAGCAGTGCTCTCCAAGCTGCTCAGTGGGAAAGTATCAGGCCTGACCCCCCCCCCCCCTGGCCGTCTTTTTGTCTACGTGCTGCCTGTTCTGGCACAGTACAAAAAGAGCAGAAAAAAAGCAAACATTCCTATCACTGTGGGCCAAGGGTGTGCTCCCCAGCCTCAAGAATGGCTCCCTGTTTAGCCCAGGGCACCTTTTCATTCTCAGTCCTGTTCCAGAACTTCATATAGAATAGCTGACATAGAATAGCACACAAGTAGCTTGAGCTAGTTTTTGAGCTAAGAACTATTCTCTCATTTGCTTAGAATGCAACTTTAAAGCAAGAGGAGACTGGGATTGAATTGAAATTTTATTCCCTGAAAATTCTGCTCAGTGAATTGAGATATCAGTCACTGCATATTCAGATCTTTGTGATTTTTCAAAGACATCTGACAATACATGAAAATTTGATATTGCCTTGTCACTGATAGCCTTTGACAGTATTTGATAATTAGTAGGGCATTTTAATAAAGGGATAGTCATATTAGACTAAGGTGACCAGATTTTCAAAATTTGTTAAAGTGGGACATGGTGGGGGGGGGGAGATGCATGGGCGGGCTGGCTCTGTCGTGTGTGTGGGGAGTACTCAGCCGCCTTACCTGGGAGTTCTTGCCTGGCTCCAGAGAGCGGCTCCGGTTCCTGCCGGGTGCCGCCACGAAGAAGAAGAGCATCTCCCCTTCTCCGGTGGTGGGATGTGGCGCTGCAGCCCGGGAGGAAAAGGAGGGGGAGGGTCCTCTGGCGCCACCTACCCCCCTCACAGCTGGACTCACTCCTGCCCCCTCAGCAGCCCGAAACTGCCGCCAAACGGGTGCGCATGCACGTGGGAAGAGGGCGGAGTTTGCTCTGCACATGCGTGCCACCGTGGGAAACCACGCCGAGGGGAAGCGGGCATGTTCAGGGTGAGTGTGCAAAGCGGCCGCTAATGCGGCAGTTCCTGCACGGTGACTGGCAGGACCGGCCGCATTGATGACCGCTTCACAAAAGCAGGATTTTTGAAGGACACCTCGGGACACAGGACAAAAAATTTCAGGATTGTCCCACGGAACCCGGGACCCCTGGTCACCTTACATTAGACTGATCAGGAAGACATTTTAATAGAGGGAATAGGACTGTGGCCTATACCAGTGGTCCCCAACCTTTTTATCACCAGGGACCGGTCAACGCTTGAGAATTTTACTGAGGCCCGGGGGGGGGGTGTTGCCAGCAGCAGCTGCGCAGTGCCATGCCGAGGGAGAGCCCCAGCGGCTGCTGGAGAGCACCAAAGGTGAGCCGGCGGCAGAGTGGCAGGGCAGCCCCCTCGGTCTGGGACCGCTGGCCTGTACTACTAATATGTATTGTTACTGTACATTTTTTTCTTGCTTTACTTGCATTACGTTTCTACCTATGTAATGGCATTTCTGGCATTAGCATGTGGTATTTAATACTTCTGCCTTGTTTCAGATTTCTGCAGTCCAAATCCTACTGCATCTGGTTAGATTTTAAGTTTGGACCTGCACATAACATAACTGGAAATGTCAGAAATTTCACATATTCAGTTCATCTCTCCTGTGACTACCAAGCTTGAAAAACATAAATCTACCTGTGCCTATTTGGTTTTGTACTGTCTTAGTAATTACTGCGATGTGATGGCTAGTCATTTGACATAAGTATATTAACTATACGCTTAACATCCATTTTAACATGTACAGACAGAAGCTGCCAATGGGAGAAACAGTGATGACAGATAAGCTTCAGCATGGGGGCTCTGAAGAAGAGATGTTGACTAACCTGTGTATCCATTCAACTTTCTTTGAGCAACTAACATGCACATCTTCCATTTTATACTAAGCCCATTTGAAACTTTATCACCTACACAAAATAAACGCATGTCTGTTGAACTATGCACTGGAAGTTCTCCAAGAGCAGTAATGCTGATTAAAAACAAAGAACTAGAAGCTGTCACAACTGCAGCAAAAATGGTGAACTGTATTTCCTAGCTGCAGCCTCCTGCAACACAGTTGCTCTAATTGGGCTGGGGGTGGGGGAGAAGAGTGAGAGAAGCCATTTGCAGTGCAAGATGATCTTGCCATGTACTTTGTCATCAGACGGAAGCGGCTGCCAGAACCAGATACAAAAGGGGAAGGAAGCAGGAGAGGAACGGAGGCTGATGTCGTCCCAGCAGACCATAGAGGGCCGACATTAGGATGTTAACATGGAAAGAGAAAATGGTATGCATTCTGTCACATCAGTCCAACAAACTTTATTTCAATATCAGGAAGGGGAGGGAAGGAAAAGATGATTTCCCTTTTATCCTGCTCCCTAGTAAAAGGTAAAGTACTGAGCAGTTTTGTTAGAAAGGGATCTCTTAAGGCAGGGGTATTCAACCTGTGGTCCTCCAGATGTTCATGGACTACAATTCCCATGAGCAAATGCTGGCAGGGGCTCATGGGAATTGTAATCCATGGACATCTGGAGGACCACGGGTTGACTACCCCTGTCTTAAGGCACTCAAGCTGAGTCACCAGCTCAAGAATATGAGAGATGAAAAGAGTGCCTAAAAACTACGTTTTAGAATCAGCCGAGTACACACTATTTCAAGGGATCTGAAGCACCATTTGAGCTCTTTCTGTGCCCTGTCTGTATGCCAGAGGTATCTGCGCCATCAATGCACAGGAGGTTTTGAACAAAAAGCTATAGAGAGGGGCTTCAAGGAAGGAGAAACTTGCCTCCTTTCATGACATTTATATAGCTTGAGGCCTCACTACTGTGACATTCTATTAATATCCTGGTCAGTTTCTCAGCAAAGCACAGTCAGCTGCTAAACATCTAGCTGATATCATACAAACTCTTCTTCCGATCTTTTGGACGGCAGAAAAACTACACTCCTATGGTGTCAAAAAGGACATGGTGAATGGAGGCTGTCACAATGAAAATTAGGCAACTTTAACAAAGGGAGGGAATATAAAATGACCTTATACCGACAGAAACAGAAAACTGTCAGATTTTTTGACCCCGTGATCTAACTCAGTGGTTCTCAACCTGGGGGTTGGGACCCCTTTGGGGGTCAAATGACCCTTTCAAAGGGGTTGCGGCAGGGCAAGCAGCTTGGCAGGGGGCGCGGGCTGCCACTGTTGCCGCTCCTGAAGGCACCTGCCAATTTATATACAATTTATATTCAATCATGAACAATGGATCTTCACACCATTGGTCAGTTTCGGTTTAATTTCTGTGAAAGAACACTTGCATAATTTTATGGTTGGGGGTCACCACAACATGTGGAACTGTATTAATGGGTTGCGGCATTAGGAAGGTTGAGAACCACTGCTTTAACTGAAGATAACAGGGACTGAATCTAAGTACTCATTGATGCACGGCACTGAGCTATGGATTTTTGTCAACAAGTGCAGGGAATTTCACAAGAAAGAGCAGACCTTGCTATCACCACGTTAATGATTTAGCTGACTAGCTAACTCACTATCGATTCACCAAGAAAGTAACATGGCAGCAAAGGAACTCTGGAAGTACTCCTGAAAAGTTGGCAGCTCTCCGCACTGGAATACTTACAAAGGCAACCCTTGAGAAAAACACATCCCTGGTCACCTAGATCCATGGCACAGTAACATCAAGACTAGCCTGTTGTAATGCACTCTATGAAGGTTTCCCCTCAAAATCAATTTGGAGAACCAGTTGACATAGAATGCTACTGCTCCGTTTTTATCAGGAACTAGGTAGAGCACACATATTAGCCCCATTTTGCACTAACTTCTTTGGCTGCCAGTGACTATGTTCATTCAAGGCACTGGCTATCACATTCAAAGCCCTACCTGCCTTCAGTCCCTTATATCTGCCAGTTTGCTTCTCCTTCTATGCTTTTCTACAGATAGCTTTACTCATCTGAGCTAGACCTTCTGAGAGTGCCAACCTGAAAATGGGCAAGATCGATAACTTGTCTGTACAAGGGAATTCTCTGTTGTGGACCGCACATTCCTGAATTGTTTGCTTGATGAAGTCAGGAAGGGTTCCATTCTCCTGGCATCCAAACTTCAAAAAACATAATTTATTTATTTAACCTGTCTAACCTGTCCTCTCCACCAGAAGTGGATTTAGGAGGGCATTTTTATGAGGATAACAAGACCTTGTGGAAGTGGTTCAGGGAGAATGCTTTAATAAAGACTGGACTAGTACTATACAGAGGACTCTCTGTTGTTGTATTATCCACTTCTCCAATTTCTCCATAATTTAATATGCCATGTTAATATTTAGCTTTATTTCAGCTTTGTTCCAAATTGTTACTGAGTTTTAATTTTTGCATCTTAATCCAATTACATTGCTTGTCAGATGTTCCGTCTGACTTATATTTGCCATCCACTTTGAATCTCAGTGAGAAAGGACTAGAAATAACATTCATAAATAGAATTCTGTTAAACGTTCTTGTTGGATACAAGCCAGTGACCGGTCTATAGCGAACTGGTTAGCCCATGGTACAGAGAACCATGGATCAAGGACAGTTCTTGGTACAAATGACTCAAACAGCTACTTGAATCACAGTTTGAGGAATGTGATGGCAAGGGCAGAAGTAACATACATGGCTTGCACTTGCTGTAATCTGGATCCAAGGGCTATGCGTGGAGGGGGGGGGGAGTTATTGTCCTGAGGATGCATTGCCTACTGACTCTGAATTGTACTTCCATTGTCCATTCCATGGAGGCACAGGTCCTGAGAGCAGCATGGCAGGCCTTCTACCACCTGTGCCAGGCCAAATTACTAGCGTCCAACTTGGCCCCAGAACATCTAGCTATAGTGATCAATGCAACGGTCACTAGACTTGACTTCTGTAACTAGCCCTACACAGGCCTTCTGTAACTAGCCCTACACACCATGGAGGTCCCATATCCAGCCTGCCCTTCAACAACGTCACTGGCTCCCAGTTGAATTCCAGATCAGGCTTAAGGTTCTGGTAATCATCTTCAAGGCCGTATACAGTCTGGGCCCAGTGTATCTGAGAGACTGCCTCTCTGCCTATACCCCCCAAAGAACATTATGCTCATCCACCACCAACTGGCTGAGGATTCCTCACCCCAAAAAAGCATGGCAGGCCTCAACCAGAGCAAGAGCCTTCTCAGTCCTGGCCCCCATCTGGTGGAATGAGCTCCCTGAAGAGATCAGGGCCCTTCCTGAACTCCCACAATTCCAAAGGGCCTGTAAAAGGGAGCTCCTACAACAGGCATTCGACTGAGGCTGACAGACTCCATTCAGCTGATCCCCAGTCATCACAGGCATCCTCAACCCAACTGACCCCCCCATGGGTTCTGTTTGAAAAGTTCTATTGTATTACTAATTGCTATGTTATTGTTGATCAATACTGGTTCTTACCTTATTGTTGTGATTATCGTTATAATGTACTCCCCTATGTTTTATGTAACCACCCTGAGCCTTACGGAAGGTTGGTATAGAAATAGGATAAATAAATAAAATTCCTGGTGATTACTCTTTTAAATGAAGGCTACACTTATTAACTCTTGACCCTGCAGCCTGGAACTTGTTTGAGGTGGTAAGTACCATGCCCTGCTGCAGATTTACAAGCTGACACATTTAGACTAAAATCCTATGCACTCTTGTTCTATATAACTCAATGGGATTTGCTTGTAAATATATGCATAGTATTGAGTAGTTAGCTCATTGTATTACACCAACTCTCACTCTGTTGATCATCATCTCGGCTGCCTGAAGATTACGTTGCAGTTTGTGACTTAACTAAAGCAGTTATTTATAAGCTATATACTACTGAAGCAGTGAATGAAACATTTAATGGGTCTGAGAAGCTAGCAAGTCAGACAAGATTACTAAAACAAGAGAATTTATGCCTATTCCATAGCATTTTAAAATCCAGCCCAGACTGCAGAGGTAGAAAAGGAATCAATTGCACCCATTATATATGAACAGGCCCATGCACAGGATTTTGACAGGGTGTGTGTTTTCAATACAGTCTAGAATCTTTGTGAAACTTCTTAATTACCGTATTTGCCGGCGTATAAGACGGCTTTTTCCCTCTCAAAAAAATGCCTCCAATTGGGGGGGCCGTCTTATACGCCGGGTGCACTTCAGTCTGGATGCGGTGGCGGGTGGCGGGCGGCGGGCGGCTCCCCCCCCCGACACTGAGCTCACGGTGGTGGCGGGCGGCGGCAGCTCTCCCCCACTGGGCTCACAGTGGTGGCGAGCGGCGAGCGGCGGGCGGCGAGCAGCTCCCCCCCACTGGGCTCACGGCAGGCTGCGGGCGGTGGGCGGTGGGCAGCGCCAGCTCCCCCTCACTGGGCTCACAGCGGCGGTGAGCGGCGGCAGCTCCCCTCCCCACTGGGCTCACGGCAGCGGCAAACTCCATATTTTGAGTGAAAATGTTGGGGGGTCGTCTTATACGCCCAGTCACCTTATACGCCGGCAAATACGGTAGTTCTTTCTCACTTTTTCATGCATTTTTAAACTTTTTCTATTATTTTTTCTCATACTATTGTTAATAGGTTTCCATTAATTCAATGAGCAGTTTTTGTATTATTTCTTTTATTTAATTTTGGGGGGGGGATTAAATCTCAACATCCTCCCCCCTTGTGCCTGGCCTTGAATATAAGCAATAAAAGGTTGAGAACACTTTACTCTGAATGAAAAGAAGCCCCTGGACTGTATACAAAGTACCAATTTTGAAGTTCTGCTCAAGGAACAGAACTTTCTCCTTTGTCAGTTGTGCCTCTCCAAAACATCACTGAAGGTACACCCTCATCTCCTGGTACAGCACTGGAAGTGTGTGGTATGGTCCTAACTAGTGGGATTTGGCTCATAACATGACATTAGAAAGTAAAGTATGTTCACAGTTTTATTTCAGAGTGAAGTTAATTCCATCATGTTATTAAATCCATTACAAAAACTGACCATGCGTTTACTTTTAACATAAAATGGCATCAAAAGTGACGGTGAGTTAAAAGGTTTAGGAAGCAACTGTCATTCCAGATTCCACAAGCGTTATTTTACATTCTGCCCAATACATATGCATATATGCTACCCCAATGAAATCTTCAAGACTTCAAAACAAATTTATCCAGAAGCAAAAGGGATACTAATTTGGATAATGTGACCCCATTCCTTTAAGGAATTCATGCAGCTTTCCAGATGTAAGGTGCCGTCTCTTCTTGGGTCATCCAAGAATGAAGAAAAGATAAGGTAGATATCTCATACTTCATTGTATACAAAATTACCAAATTAACATACTTGCTCAGGACCCACATTTCCAAGCTTTGCTGAAGTTAAAACAAATGCATTTAGAATAATTGTGTAACACAAGTACACAGAACACAACAAACTAGCACCATGGTAAGTAGGATGGGGAAAATCATTACACATCTATACACAGCAGCACTTTGTCTGATTGTGGCACAACCCTGCTAAGTCATTCCCAACAGTGTTATAACTACAAAAAATTCCTGTACTTCAGAATCCATGATTAATCAAATCATCCATTGTTGGATCTTTAGTTCATTTAACTGATGAAAAGCAGTTTAATATGTGCATTAAAAAGTTGAGATAATGTATTTCAGATATTCCCTATGGATTAGAAATCCTGCATCAGAACAGCTTGCATATCTGTTATATTTCCTCCTACAGTAGCAACATACATGACCTATGATATAGAGCAGAACCAATTGGACCACTATGCTCCTTGTCTTCTGGACACAAATGTTCTCTGCTCTGGAGGCCTGGCTGCCAGCAGCACAGGTGCACAAGCCTGATGTCTCCCCAACTTGTACTATCCAGGAGAAAGGTTAAGATCCAGTACTAAGCAGCTGCCCCTTTCCTCTGACTGGCAACATTTTACAGTTATATGGTAACCCCAATGCAGTTAGAAAACCAATCCAACCTGCTGGGGAGAAGACAGTCTTACTCTTCACCTTTAACTTCATTTTTTAAAAAAATGTCAAAGCAAGCTTATAATGTTTCTTCCATAAGAGCTTGTTTGCCTCCCCATTTTTGACGAGATTAATCAAAAAGGAAAGTTGCTGATGGGGATGCTCTGCGGAAGAGCAAGCTGGAGCCTCTGAACAGCTGCCCCTAGGAAGAGAAGAGGAAAGCATTTAGGGGAACTGGTTACAGATATCTATCCCTGAAAGCGGTCCCCCAACTGCTGCTAGAATGTGTGCTGTGTGGACTAGGAGGGCCAAGTCACAAAGGGATGTTACAATCTGAAGCCCAAGGAGGGGTTGGAAAAACTAAAGGAATAAGTTAGTTTCAGTTCATATAATAACTGGACGGTGAATTTGTACTGTTGTGAAGACCAACCTTTGTTGTGCTTGAAGGACAGAGCTGTGCAGCTCAAAGGCTGGCTTTCGATGCCAACCAAAAGTGCTGCAATTTTAGATGGTCCTTATATAAAAGCAGCAGAAAAACCAAACCAAACAAAAACAAATTTTTACAAAAATCAAGAAAAAAGCAGCACAGAATGTCCTCTCTCATGAAGCAGGGAGCTTGTTTTTGCGATTTTGCAATATGACAGCTGCATATCACCTTTCATTCAGTGGAATTCTCCAGTGATAAAGAACAGCACAAGGTGTGGAACACCGCATTTGCTTCCTTCAGCATGCCAGTGTCCCTGTCACTATTAGAAAAGTTGGGAGTCCCACATGCTAGATGACAGAGTGGACTAGGGAATGAAGTGGGGTAGAGCTCTTGGAGATAAGTAGGAAGAGTATGGATTTTGGTGAGGGGGAAGACCCACTTTGATAAAAAGGCAAAATAAGGAAAACCTGTTCAGCTTCACATCAGTAGTTTCAGGAATATTGAAATGAATGGAAGAAGATGATCTCTTGCAAATGCTGATGAGACAAAGGCAGGTTTGCTCATATTAGAGATTCATCTAATCACAAAAAGCCAACATGTTTCTTTCCCTTACAGGAGATGTGATCATCAAGAAACTCAGTGTACTGCTTTCTCGAAGCAAAGTTTGTTCGTGCTCACCTCAGCACTGAGATGTCTCCAGCAATGAATCCAAGAGGAAAACACAGGAGCATATGGAGGGAGGCCAGCACGTAACCTACACAATGTTAAAAAAACACCAAACCAAACAACCCCCCCAAAATAAACAAACAGTCAACTGTACTCTGCATAGTTTACAATGGGAGCAAAGAACAAACAGTGCATATACAATATTGAGAATAAACAGGGTAAGTAATCTGCATCTATGTATTCAATTACAACTAAAGCACAATGCAGATTAAGTTCCTGCCCTAAGAAAATGTCATTAAAACTGCAACACATACACACACCCCACCCCATCTGACTATTCCACAAACTACATATACTTTACAATTGCTGGACTAAAAACTCATCCACCAGCTGCCTTTGTAGAAAGCCCTAGGTTTTTAAATTCAGAAAGACACATACAGTCTGCTTCATATTTATTAAGATAAAAATGCAAGCTGTGCTAATAAAAATATGTGTGGGCTATTTATATACATGCACACATACAGCCAGTCTGTCATCCTCCGGAATTCTTCAGGGCTGTGCCTTATAATGAATATCCTTGTCTAACCCTTCTGCTGAAAGCCATATGATCTTTCTTCAATAAAGGGAACAATCTGTATGCATTTATTTACTTCAGTTATACCCTGCTTTTCTCCCCAGTTGTTCTTACATTGTTCTCTTCTCTATTTTATGTGGGACAGTGCTATGATCTCTGGTATGGGAAAGCTATAAGTGGACTCTGCCAAACAGGAAACAACTTGCTGTATTTCCATTTAAGAGGCTGGATAGTTCTTGGGGGCTGGGGAAAAGAGCAGAATCACATACCCACAGTTGTTCACCGCCATGAGATCTCCCACAAGAAGGAAAGGGTATGTCAGCATGCTCACAGCAATCTGAAACAAAGTAGGTTTAAGGCTTTTTCCGTGCAAAGTTTAATGCAAGATGAATAGGAAGAATCCATACCACTGAAATAAAACTAGAAAGGGCAAACATGTATTCCTACCAAATGCAGATTACCTAGAAAGAGACCATCAGAAGAACTATGGAAAGCGACAGTTGTAACATCTCTGACAAGTCGGCCTACAGTCTTTTGACTATTTTATGCTTTTGCTATTATTTTAGTATTCTGTTGCCACTTTGGTGTAGTGGAGTTAAGAATAGCAGCTTCCAATCTGCCAAGCTGAGTTTAATTCCCCGCTCCTCCTGCACATGCAGCCAGCTGGGTGACCTTGGGCTCATCACAGCTCTGATAGTGCTGTTCTCACAGAGCAGTAAAAGCAAGGCTCTTTCAGTCCCCACCTACCCAGGCTGCCTGTTGTGGGGAGAGGAAGGGAAGGAGATTGTAAGCTGCTTTGAGACTCCTTCTGGCAGAGAAAAGCAGGGCATAAAAACCAACTCTTCTTGTTTCTTACAATTTTTATTATTTTGACTGGGAAAGGTGGAAGGCACTTCTAGCAGCCAGTCTGATTGTCAGTGTAAGCTATAAATTGTGCAAATAAATAAATTTACTTCACTTATACACTGACTTTCTCACCAATGGGAACCCAAAGTAGCTTGCACTTTTCTCATCTCCTCCGTTTTATCAAAACATCCCTGTGAGGTAGGTGAGGCTGAGAGAGTGTAATTGGCCCAAGGTCATACAGCAAGCTTTCGTAGTAGTGTGGGGATGTGAACTTGGGTCATCCGGATCATAATCTGGTACTCTACACCACACTGGCTTTCAATGTTCAGTCCCACCAATTTCTATTAAAAACCTGGGATATACTTGGAAAGACACCCACATACTAAAAGGGTTAAAAGATTAATGGCTGGGATTCAGCCCAAATGTTGATTTATTTGGTTTATTTGAATCTGGATGGGCAGTACAGTTGTTTCTCAAGCTTTAGCACTCAGAGGACACAAGAGTCAGCAGCACTGTAAGCATTCAGTATAAGGACTACTTGCCAATGCCAATCTTTTAAGGCATCTAATATGAAATGTCTCAAGCTGGCCAGAGTTTTAAGGACAAATGGCTGCTCCTTTTATAAACTACAGGCCTTTTAAAGCACAAGTGGCAGAGCTAGTGATGGCTGGGGGCACTTTTGAGGAAAATCAGGAGGTTCAGGGGGCCTGCAAAAGACTAACTCTCCAAGGCACGGTGCTATGCATCTTGAGAGAAGGGTTCAGAATTGCAGCAAAGTTAAGGGAGTAGATCACACAGTAACTGCCACAATTAACTGGTATTCTTTCATATTTTGGAGTTGAGGCACACTTACTAAGAAAGATTGTTAAGTATACTACTGGTCCCAAATATGAGAGATTTGAAAACAGTACTTTTAAGCCACAGTATCAAAAGACAATATTTTAAACATCTCAGATCAGAAGCACTCCCTCCAAAACAACTGCTACCACTCACTGTTTAAGCCAGAGTATGCACGAGTGCATACAGAATTTATCTAAGTGAATCATACTAGCCAGCCACCAAATGTCTAGTAACTGCACATCAGAAAGATTTGTTTACTTACCCCCATCACAAACTTGGTGTAACTCCGGATCACAGAGGCTTGGTTGAACTGAAAAAAAGGAACCAGACTGTCTTATGCCTAAAACACTGTATGGATTAAGTGAATACAGGAAGATCAAATAATCCATACCACTATCAAAAAAGAAAAGGGAAAACAAAAGTAAACACAAACTGGCAGAGACTTCCTGCAGCTATAAACTAACGTGTCTGACCTGTGCAGGCAGTAGTACTATTTTGGTTTCTCAAGAAGTACCCATTGAGATGGGGTTTCTGCAGTTACAACTTCTCTAAAAGGAAGGCCAAGACCCCAGAGTCATTACATTATTCTATGCGGGTCAGCCTGCTCTTTAGAACCTTGGGTCACACTCCACCTAGCTTAATATTTGAGGCCATACACAAGAAGGAACAGATTTCACGAGCCATATTAAAAAGCAGCTTTGAGAAATAAGAAATAACTCTGTATGCTGTAACTGAAAACAGAAAATTAATCTAAGCAAAGCAATGTTGTCCAAAAGAAACCATGTGCGCAGGGCAGAACCAGTTGGGAGACCCATCCATAGGATTTTTAATGGTCAATCATAGATACAATCAGAGCAAAATTTGCACAGATATAAACAAAGCTAAGTCGTTCTTTTGATTACTTTTGTCATCAACATATAATCTTTTTAAATGGCAGAAAGAAAGATTATGGCTCATTTAAGTCCAATGTCATACATCTTCAACTAAGGTAAGGTTCATAAATCTTCAACCATGTTCCTAAATAAGTCAATGAACTTTTATTTTATTTATTTTACACTTCTTTCACTGTTAAGTATTTTTTTAGTTCAACCATTAATCAGCCTGCTAAAACCATTTCATACTCGTTATATTAACAACCCCCTCCCCCAGGCCCCCCAAAGTTCAAAAAGGCTGCGACTTACATTGTCATCCACTGCATAGGTGTTAATGAAGTGAGCCAGAAGGTTGCAGCACCACAGGAAGACAACATCACCTAGAATATGTGGAATTAAACCACTGGGAAAGCAAGAATAAAACCTGGATTTACAAAAAAAACCAACTCTTCAATTAACCTCAAAAGATCTGGAGATTCCACAATTATACCGATGTTATAATCTCATCTTTGTACTCAGAATATAGAACGCATATTGGGAATACAAAATGCTGAACTAAAGTATTAAATCAAAATCTGGGCCACCAACATAGAGAAAAGGAACAATATGAAGCTTCCCATTTGCTTATAAACTGTTGGTTCTTTAGGGAAGAGAAAAGGAGCCCAGACCAAATTTCAGTGCACTGAGAATGCAGAATTTCAAAGGGATAGCACAGAAAATAATTCTGGAGGAATACTTAATAATAATAAACCAATATACATAAAATGAATACAGTTATTATCACTTCCAAGAAGTAACTTATCTTGTAACTTATTACAGTAATAACTGTAAGATGAATACAGTTATTATCACTTCCAAAAAGTAACTTATCGTGGTAAGGAGGAAAGGGTCTGTTTCCATAGTATTTACCCACAGGGCAGTAAAAAAGTTACCATACCACCAGTACTATATACTTGTCTGTATGCAACCACAGAATAAACAGATTTTTTAAAAATAAGTCCACAAATATTGACAATAATACAAGCTTGGAAAAAGCGGATCTATGTTACAGCAGTGGTTCTCAACCGCCCTAATGCTGTGACCCCTACAGCAGGGGTGTCGGCAGTGTGCGCGCACATGTGTGTGCGAGCAGGCGCATGCGCCGCCACCACTCTGGCTCACCGTGGTGCTGGCCTCCTCCATGGCTTCCATGAGCTCTGAGGCAGCGTGGAGGAGGCCAGCACCATGCAGCTGCTGCCACCGGCAACCCCCAGGAAAGGGCTGAATGACCCCTCAAGGGGTCATAACCCCCACGTTGAGAACCACTGTGTTACAGGCATAGCATTCTTAATTCTGCCTCCCAACTGAAGTCCATTGTTCAATGGACAAAATTGGACAGGGAAAAAATATGGCTTGCTTTGGAAGAGGAATATGCAAAACTTTTACTAGAAACTCTACCATGGCATATGGACCACCTTAAAAAACAACAACACTAAATGCTTTCTTTATACTCAGACCTTGTACTATTATAATGGTACAGGCAACAGAAAAGACCAAGAAGCCATTAAGTCCAGCAATATTATCATAATCTATTACCTGGAGTGATACATTTTCTCTTGTTGGAGATGCTACCAAATGAAAACATAATACCATTCAATTTAATCTAACTGTTATTTGCTTAAAACCAACAGGTCATTAATGAAAGTGCCATGCAGAAACAGAGAAGGAGCAGTCATTCCAAAGTAGGCAATATCAGTGAGACAGGGTTCAGATTAACCTATGCAGTCACAGTAATGGTTATATTACATGGTCTCCATATCAGGAAACAGCAACAGACTGCATAAGTTTACAGGCTACTCGGGCAAATAAAGATACCTATAATATTATTATATATGGAACAAAATATCTGTACCACTGAAGCCCAGGGTACCCCTCAATAATATCTTTCACTACCCTGGCAGTGGGAGTCATATTTAGGATATATATGAAATATGTACAATTATCTCAATTTTCCTTGGTCATGAACACAGAACATTCATCTATTAGAGCGCAGTGCAGCGCTCTCTCCCCCCCCCCAGTGTGGCGCAGCGCTCAAGCCTAGCCTCACTGTGTGGTGGGTGGTGCGGGAGCAGGCACGGCAGGTCCGTTCCTGCACATTTGCACCTGCTGGCGAGCGTGGCGCTGCAGGGGGAGGTGCGGGTTTGCGCCCGCACCTCCCCCCCACAGTATGGCTAAGCTTGAGGGCCACGCTGCATGGGGGGGTGGAGAGAGTGCTGCGCTGCAGGGGGGAGGTGCGCCCACCAGCGCCCATGCCTCCCTCTCCCGCCTCCGGTCCCCAGACCTCCTTCTCTCCCCCCCCAGTCCCTGGCCTGAAAAAGGTTGGGGACCCACTGCGTAATGCTGCAGACACAGTCTTAAACTGAATGTTTTTGGAGAAGATAATCTTTCAGATAAATTGTCAACATTTATGTAATTCAACAATGCATTATAAAAACAGAGATTCCACAACTGTTTGTCATTACAATTTTATATTTCCGGTTAAGGAGTTATATTATGATTAAGAATGAA
Organism: Paroedura picta; assembly: GCF_049243985.1. Classification (NCBI taxonomy): domain Eukaryota; kingdom Metazoa; phylum Chordata; class Lepidosauria; order Squamata; family Gekkonidae; genus Paroedura; species Paroedura picta. The sequence continues at coordinate 94,450,290 of NC_135372.1, read as the reverse complement.
GGAAAACTGAAATGAGAAAGTATTTTAATTGCTGATACATAATATGAAGGACTGTAAAGAAGCATTGTCAAAAAATGTGTTGGATATTAAAGGTAAAGGTATCCCCTGTGCAAGCACCGAGTCATGTCTGACCCTTGGGGTGACGCCCTCTAGTGTTTTCATGGCAGACTCAATACGGGGTGGTTTGCCAGTGCCTTCCCCAGTCATTACCGTTTACCCCCCCAGCAAGCTGGGCACTCATTTTACCTACCTCGGAAGGATGGAAGGCTGAGTCAACCTTGGTGTTGCATATTAGGAAACTGTAAATGGAAACATACTGAATTCCCTAATCTCATTATATGACTTGAGTTGTTGCTCTTCTGTTACATATAAACTTGAGAAAGCAAGTTTATAAACTGATTGTTTATCAGTTAAGAGAAATATCAAAGTGGAAGTATGGAGGTGAAACATATTGGGGCTTGCAAAGCATATTCCAAAATTAAAATGTTTTGGAAGATAATTATAAAATGATTCATAATAAAGAATATTTTATTATCTAATCCACTAAATATTATAAGTTCTAATACTGTGAAAGAATTGAAATTCTGGATGTAGCAGAATTGGAGAGCAAATGTGCCATCACCATGATCTCTGATAATGAAGAATAAATAAGATTTGGAAGATTTCTGATATGGCAAAATCAACTGAATATGTCTCTTAGATATAAAAGAAAAAGCAGAGACAACCATTTATTTGTTGTTCCAAGTTCAACTATCTATGAAGGCACCCTATCCTTTTCTTTGACTAGTGTATGTATTTTTATATACTTAAATAATCTTTGCTCTTCTATCTAAGCAAATGATAAAAAGAATTTTTACAAATGTACAAGGCATCTAGCTCATTCCTAAATTGTGCTCTCTATTAATTTCTATTACTACAGGCATTCATTGCCAGCAGGGGATATAACTACTTCCTAAAGACCTAACAGGATGTGTTGCTTCAAATTGCCACAGACAACATTCTGTGTTTCAGCTGCCCAGAAGGACTGTTAATGGTTGTATACCTTTTGTACTCCTGTTTCAAGTTCCTCGGTTTTTCAATAGGAACAGATCACCTTCCTGTGGGATTACGAATTCATAAAGGTATCAACAAGTCATATTGGTGAGTATCATCCATGTGATATTTTAAAGATTTTTCTCTTGTTACAAAAAGGGTCTAGAACAGTATTTAAAATTGAACTGATAATTCAATGATTTTATAAAATGGGCTGGAAATTTGTTATCAGTAGTGAGCACAACACTTGGGATTTTTCTTCATCTCTAATCTGGAATTGATCTCTCCAAACTGCAGTTCTGCGAACCACAAAAGACAGCACTTGGTCACTGCAAAGACCATTAAACATTGACTGCAAAGATGAATGTTAGCGATCTTAGTGCTGATCTAAGTGTAATCACAAAGTGAGATCTGCTAATCTCATCACTACTTTGACTGACCGAGTTGTAGTAACTCCTATTACTTAAGAAATTTTGCACTTCCTCTGCAGGCTCTGAATTTGACTATTATGGTCTCCATAGGGTATAATAGAGCTAAAAAAATTAAATAAATAAGGATTCAGGAATTCAGCAAATTCAAATACCAAAGCAGTACTGGGATTCAGGAATACTGGGAAATATGGATATTTTTTGTGTTCAATATACCTGAAGGCTGAAAAAAAACCGAGTCATTGTTGGGGTTTTTTGCACACCCCTGGTCAGAACAGGCTATAAGAGGCAAGCCTTTCCTGTAATCTATTAGACGAACATTGCTTACCTGGACTACAAGGGTGGAAATGGTAACCTCTTCTTCCTATTTGGGGGTTGCTGTTTTTTAATGCCATTTAAAATTTGTGTTTTGTATGAACCTTCTCTTCTGCTAGCAGATTCTTATTTTGGATTTGTGGCCACCTTGAATATGTTGATCGCAAAAAGCAACATAACGGGTTCAAGTTAAATACATTTGATAGGATTGTAGATAGACTCACGTACACGAAGAATCCCCCAAACCCTTCTTCTTTCAAAATCATCCCAATGGAGCTCAATACACCCCTGTTGAGAAAGAGAAAGGCTCAGGGAAAGGCTTGCATGCCCCCCTTTAGTCTGCAGATTACTGCAGTTGCTACCAGCATCCTTCCACATAATGCATCTGCAAGTTCATCATGGAGCCACCAGCCCTATAACCTTATTGCATGGACCAGAGAAGGAAGGAACAACAGAAGTGTTTCCACTCCTGAAATCTCTGATCACTTTTATGTAAATTTGAAGTATTCAGAAGAATGATAAACATGGTATCAGAGAACCATTTACTGATGGTATCCTTAGAACATTTTTAAAAAACTAACTCTGCTATGACGATTCTTAAAGGAAGAAGCTCATCCTTCAGAGAATAGTAAAGATTTAACCATTGTTCCATGTAGCACAAACATGGCAGATGGTTTATTCAGAGGTTTTTGCAAAGAAAGCTTAGAAAATTATGCTAGATTGTTCATTACCCCATAATTTACAAATAGCCTATTATAATTGTATAAGTATGTAGCTTAGTTTGCCCTAATTCATGCAGCACAATTCCATCAGCATTGACATCAAGTCTCACCATTGTGTGGAATGCACCTACACAGTGACACTAAGGGTAGCCTTTCAGCATTCAGGCTATGTGCTGTGTGGAAAGCTGGTTCCCATGAACAGTGTTTACTATCTTCCCTGTGCCCTCCCTTTTGAGATTTCTGAACATGTGCATTTCAGTACAGAATACTATGAAGTGATATTATGCTTATGTGTCTGCCCATGTCCTGAGGAGGTTATTTACACAATGTGTGTGATATCTGGTACTTCTGGCTCCAACTGGGGATGGGGAGAGAAATCGGGCAAAGATGCAGCTGACTATGAGGAAACTGTGTGAACACCATTGTTGTTTATCATCAGCAGTTTATACTGATAAAATGATGCTCCTGACAATTCTTCCTGGTCTTTACTTTAAACATCCAATTCAAGAACACCAAGAAATTCTCACCCATATTTAACTTCCCGTCCTACAAACTGGACCATACAACGCATAGAGATTACTGTGAAAGAGAGAAATGAACACAGAAGCAAAGTTTGCCATTGCACAAATGTCCTGTGAACATGGCCACAACACAAAACCAACATCATACAGATACAGATCATAGAACCATAGAGTTGGAAGAGGCCGTACAGGACATCTAGTTCAACTGCCCACTCAATGCAGGATCAGCCTGAAGTATCCCTCATAAGTATCTGTCCAGTGAGATCAGTTCTCCACACATCATTCGGAATCAAGGTACAGAAGCCCACTTCTACATTCCTTCACACTAGTAAACCACCACCAAAAGGGTGGTGTTCTTATGCTGTATATTATTCATTTATTGGATGGTGTGTGTGTAATGTAGCCAGGAGATACTAAGATGGTCTGGCAGCCAGGCAAAAGACATTCAGAGGCGGTTTGCCATTGCCTGCCCCCATAGCATTACCCTACTATTTCTTGGAAGTTGTTCCAAGTGCTAGCCAGGGCCGATCCTGCTTAACTTCTGTGATCTGACAGGATTGGGCTTACATTTAAACTGCAATCATTTTCAATAGTTTCTGCTAAAAAAAATCTACCAGCAAAAAAATTTCATAGGGTCTGAACTTTATATATGAAAGGACTTCATTTGTGTTATTACGTGGCTTCCTGAAGTCCATAACAGTGAGAATAGATTCCAAATAATTGCTGCAATATGGTAACTCTTAACAGGTTGCAGCCAAGATTGGGGAAAATAAAAGTTTTTCTATGGACAACATCCAATTTTTAAATAGCAGTCCAGGAGTAGTCTGAATACGCATTTTAAATACACAGTCAAGTACCTGCTTACAGTTCTTGCAGACCTGTCAGTGGTTTGGATCCCACATTATTTTTTCACCAATGGGACAAGGGAATGGAGACTTATATATTTGCCTTTCGTGCTGTTTCGGAGGGTACTTTGTCTCCCAGGAGCATCATTTCAGATGGCAGTGGGAGGAGGGACTCTAGTAAGCCACATTCTGCTGATGGAGATGCCTTCCATTAGCAGGGATTTACCATGGGATCCAAGTCAGTGAATACCACTAAGATAAAAGATGTTATTGTTATGGGTTCATTCTGATATTTATCACACTCTTTTTGATGGCTACTGGTTATAATGATCCTTCTGAAATTATCCAAATATAAATTGGTTTCCCAAATACCATTTTACTTTCCAAATCATGCCACAGTATCACTCCAGCCTAGTAGACAGGTCCTTTAAGCTGGAGACATCAGAGATCGAACATGGGACCTTCTGCATACCAAACAGCTGCTCCATCACTAAGCCGCAGCCTTGTCAACAGATTCATATTCCAAGCAAATTGTTCAGTAAGACATGATTGTCTTCAAGTGACAAAATAAAAAACAGTGGTTCTTGATCAGTCTATAAGATTAAGGTTCAAGCAGAGAAAGACTGAAAAAGAGCAAACTCCACATAGCTCACCATGCAGCGGATGGGAGATAACCCGGGACACACACTGCATCATCATTTCATGGGAGGTCTAATAAAATATAAACACAACACAAATCACCTTGAGAAAATGGCATCATCTGGCTGTGACTGGCTCTGTAGACAGTCACAAGGGAAAACGTATTCTAATAGAATTTAATTTTTTTTAAATGACAAAATTGGTTGCTTGACTACATCGAATGCAGCCACTTCCATGGCCTCTTCATTATGTTAAATCACTCTGTCTCCCAGTTCACTCAGATAAGTGAGATTGTGAAGCTGAACTGTAATCAGAAGTCAAGGGAACAACTTTGCATCCGTTGTTCAGGCTGCAGGTGAGTTAAATCTGAAGTCAAAAATTTATTTCCTTGAAATTTCCCAAGCTTCCTGGCTTCCTTACATACTCTAAGCAATTTTACTTGTTCCTAAGTGCAAAGTAAATCAATCTCTTTAGCAAGTCAGCCTATTAGCAGGAAAATGTAAGATACAAATTCAATTCTAAACAGTCTTAGCACCACCACACATATAGGTTGTCCCACCTTCTCAGCATTGGAGGGACAACCAATCAACCTTCACACCAAGCACCCTGGATTTTTGGATAAACTGTAAAGCCATTAAATGGAGATGCTGTTATCAAGTACAAGTGTATTCCACCTCTTTCACCACTTTCCTGAGGGAAGTTTTCACATCATCCTTGTTTGAAACATGCTCCATATCCTCCAAAGGAAAGGCCTGGAGTATAAAAGAGAAAACACAATGATAGTTTCCCTCCACATGCCTTTTTAAGATTAGCAATGGCAAGTGAAGCAATAGCAATCAGATATTTGGGCAGAGAGGAGTAGAAATGTGAAGCAAAAATATATTCTACATTTTCTTATCATATATAATTTTATTTATTTGTAATTAAATTTAGATACTGCCCCTCTTGGTATTACCAGCTCAAGAAGGTTCACATCATTTAAAATACAAAATAATATATAAATAATCTAAAGCAGTTAAAAAACTCCAAACCCACATAAGCCAAAAATCTTAGTTTCTCCATTTCCTCATCCCATTCAGGGGTGAGGTTATTCTTAAGGTGGGCCCATTCAGATGGTATGGTTTAGTTGTTTATTTTATTGCTTTAACAGCATAAAATGGATAATTTAAACACTGTACTGTTTGGCATATTTATGCAAATTAAAAGTTAGTTTTCTAATTACTTCATTTTCTAACTGAGTTAGTTGTAGTTCTGTACAAGCAAAATTGTGAATATATCCAAGAATCAAGAAAGGGGGCAACAAACTACTACACCCTTAGCATATCTTAGTTTTTGTCATCTGAGATGTATGGAAAAGTTAGAACTAATAGAAATCAATTGTTGTATTAAACAAATAAAAGTTTATTAATGAGACAGAAAGTCTCATACAGTCACAATGTTATGAGCAGCATATCTGGATATAGCATTAAGCCTAACATTGAAAACAACAATCTGTAACCGCTCCGAGGTATTAATAAAGCCCTAAGGGCAAGTTAGGAGGAGAAAGGGGTGGGCACCGTCTGTGATAAAAACTCAGAGGGGCGAAAACTCAAAGCGGCTCCTACAACTTCCTTTCTTCTTCACCATGCTTTTGCTGTATAATTCCTTCCACTTTCCAAAACCAGAAGGAAACTACTATATTCTTTGAAACTCTCTGCTGGACAATAATCGAGGGTCTCCTGTTGATCACCAAATGCTTGAAGCAAACCATGGCATTAGGAAGTTGGCACCTAAAACTCTGTGGAGTTTGCATGAGCCTCTCCATCTTCCCCCTCCCCACTTCTGAACAACACAGAGAAGGGAGGAGGGCAACCTGCTGATACGTTTTAACCATACATTAGAGCAGACAGTGCTGAGCTGCCTTGCTTTCAGAGCTTTCTTGTACACAGCAGGAGGAGACAAAGTGGAAGGCAGCCAACTTATCTTGGCAGGAGACAGAGCAGCACTTCTTCCATTCTTAATGAGGAGCTGTCATTGATGATTAGAAAAGTGGAATCAACAGCACCACTGTCAAAAGCAGAACAGGCCAAGAAGTGTCAAACTAAAACTTTCACAGGAAATAAAGGGTCACTGTGAGAGGATCAGCACCTCATTATTTTAGTGAACTTGAAGGCATTCAGACATACTTAAAACCATTTGATGGTGACTTAATTAATTTAAGATATGGTCCAGGAGTGCCATCAGCATTTGATTGTGATCAAAAACACTCAGGGCTCAGGAAGTTATTCATAAAATTTGAAGTTCAAAGCATATATAGAGAGGCTCCATTTATCATGGGGCCAGCTGCTGAAAGGTTGACAAAATGTTTTTCTGTCTTTGGTTGGATGAGCAAAACAGCCAAGGCTGTTCTTGATCTCTACTCCCTGCAAGACTATCTGAAAATATTTTATAGCTTGATGCTGTAAGTTATATTCAATACACTTCAATTCATATACACTTCAATACAATTAAATTCACAAGTAGTATCCAATACACTGATTCTGGAAGGCAATTTGTCTCTTACCTTCTTCACTCGCCCTCGAGTTACAGTTGATAAAGTGCTAGAGATGATTCGAGGTGTGAGGCCACGGAACAAGCCTTTTTTCCCATCTACTCTCACAATGTGTCTGGCTAGGGAATAAAAAATAGCAGTATCACTTCATCAGTCTTCTGGATCACTAACTTTAAACTGACTAAGAATCTTCCTAAAATGCACATCTCAGGGCATTAACCTACCTAAGAGCCAGTAGCTCTTTATAAAATGGATACCATCCATGGCATTTCAACTACCGACACTGGATTTTATTGGATCAGGTCAGAGTGTAAAGATTCATTTAACCTACGGTTACTTGTGTTGCTTCCTTTGACCCCAAAGGGTTCAAATCCTTACTATAACACCTCTGAATTTAGCTGCTCCATCTTTTTACAGTCTTTGAGATCAGATGCTACCATTTTCTTTGCACTTGCATATCCTTCCAGAACAAACAGCCTTCTACTGATGTGTAAAACTCTTGCATTACAAGAGTTTCTTATATACTAGAGCAGGGGTAGTCAAACTGCGGCCCTCCAGATGTCCATGGACTACAATACTGGGAGGGGCTCATGGGTATTGTAGTCCATGGACATCTGGAGGGCCGCAGTTTGACTACCCCTGTACTAGAGGAACATGTGGGGGTCAACGGAATAAAATTGAAGGATCCAGACTTTGGAATACCAGACTAAATGCTACCATGCTAAGAAACAAATGAGATAAGACGATCTCTATAAAGTAGCTATATTTATCCGTCCTTCTGTCAGTCAAGAGATATTTACTGCATAAAGCTACAACAATCAGAAAGCAGGAAGAAATATAACAGACATTGCTAGCAAAATAACTAGAAGTACAGAGATCAGGGGATCAGTTAGCAAAATAAATCATTCTTCACACAGAGCAAGAGCTTTCACACCTCCTGCTCTACTGAATACTTGATTAACCTTGATTATATTTCTACCCCTTTTAAGGAGTACACCTTGTGCAACATAGAATGCTAATTGAGTTTTTAAATAGAGGTCAACTATTTCTCTTTGGAAATTAAATAAATGGCATCACAGTAGGTTATGTGACATATCCTTAGTCACCACACAGGTTTTGGATATGTTGCTTTCAGATAAAGGGACTCGTAACATGATACTGAGGGCATGGTTCTATCTTTGAAGGTGATATCCTTTTGTATAACTAAAGGATGACCACTGTACATCTTAAATGTAAAATTATTATGTCTTAGAAATAAAAAATGCTGTGTCGTGGCACAACACACGTTGAATGATTTAGTTATTACTTATGCATAATTATTTACACATAAACTGATCTGTTTCTCAAATAATTGTGCTACCAATCATATTAAGTATTCCCCATTTGTTATGAAACCAGTAGCTGAACAAAATTGCAGAGAACTACAGGCAGCAAAAAAGAATAAACAAATTTATCTATCACCCAGTTGGAACTTCTCAAAAAGTAGCTTGTACTCATAAGCCTATTGGCACTTATTGTGGATTTTTACCATTGTATAATTCCATGCACTGACTTATAATAATTCACTGATTGTCCAAGAAGTTAAGCAAAAAAAAAACAAACACTTCAACTACAATAATGACTGGGATGCATCTCATGTTTCTTTCCATGAAAAGCAATAATTGATATTGTAAAAGATTACATTTCTTAAAATATAAAAGATTATCTGAATCTTATGAACATTTGATCTAAGAATCTGAACTTTGCATAGACTTTACTGGGAAATTTACAAAACCTTACTTGCATTAGTAGGACATGCTCACCATATGTAAAAAAGCCAGGTAGGTATAATACTTTTCTCCCCAGCAAGTTTCTCCCAAGGGTTGGAGGCAGAGGTTCATGCCCGACCTTTAAAAGAAATATCAATCAGGCAATCTCTCCTTACAAGTATTCTTTGGAAACTACTGATCTTTACTGATAAGTTTATACCTTAAGCTGTCAGACTTGGGAGGGCAGTATATAAATTCAGTAAATAATACTTACTACTAATAATATAGAGACTGAACATTTTCTATTTGTCCTCAGCTGCAAAATAGAAAGACTGCTCAGTTTCCCTCACACAAAGAAAATTTTTCATCTGCCAGCCCAAATGAACGTTCTTTGGTATACCCCTTTTTATAGAAACCCATCCACAAACAGAAGATTAAAGTGAAATCATCCACAACCGCAGTCCCCATGGGGGAGGGACTTGCTCATAGGAAGCCGCACCAACACTTATGCAGTCTTCTCTGCAGACTGGCTTCTTGGCAGCCAGCACTACTGATCACAAGCAGATCTGTGAGATAACTTCTAGAGCCTGCCATACCTAAGGAGTCCCATTTACTGGACCAATACATTTTAAAACACCTGAACACCTACCCAAAACAGCATTGTGAGCAGTGCAACAAAACCTGGATCCATGGCCTAAACAGCAATAGTTCCAAGAGTTCTATGGAAACAACACCATTCCTCGAGATGCTCTGGGACGCTGCAGTGACCCCTCCCACTACAATTTACCGTGGGAAGTCATTTAGAGGCTGCCCCAATGTTACCCACCAAGCTTTACGCCCAAGTGGTGATCTGAACTCTGCTCTCCCCAGTCCTTTTCATCAACCTTTCAAGCGTCTGCCCCACACGGACGCCTTACTGGCAACCTGGGACTCTGACACCAACCAGCCGCACCTGCACCAGGAGCTTCACGTAGAGCAGCGGGTGGCTCAGGGACGTGAAGCCGGCGCTTAATGCCACGAACAGCAAGTCCGCCCCCTCCGCTGGGCCCGGCCCGGCTCCCGGCCCAGCCGCGGGGGGAGACACCCCGGGACCTACAGAAGCAGTCACCATCCCCAACTCCCAGATCAACGAAGGAGCGCACTTCCGGGTACAACGGTTGCTCCCCTTGTCACATGATCCGATCCGCCGGGGTCGTGGGGCTTGTGCGTAACACGTCACGCCAGGCAACCGTCCCCTTCAAGAGCCTTTAACGACATTTCCGGACTAACGGCCAATGCCAAGCAGGGAGGGCTATTGCCATAGAGACGTGAAGGGATAGGGCGTCAAGGGTGAAAAGAGCGGGAAAGGGGTATTACTTTTCCCCGCCCACTTCCTCCTCGACAGATATGTGGCATTAGGCGATACCATTGTGGGGTGGGGGAGGAGAAGCACAGAGACGATGGGCAATTAAGAGTAGAAAACTGCCAGTTTCCCCTCTTGACGGTTGTTAAGACGACCCAAAAGTGTTATTGCAGGAGATTCCTTGGAAGTCACGGGGGAGTTCTGTGAGAATGGACCCCGCGGAGTAATATTGGGAACTGCCTTTCGATCGGCGTTCCATGCAGTGGGCTGTCGGCGCTCTCTAGCGGCCGTCTCCGCCGAGTAGCTGGCGTTGGTTTGCCCGGCTCGTTTCGAGCTAATGAACCATTGCGATTGCTGAGCAGCAGCAAATGTTACATGCACTTTGTGCTCCAAAATGCAAAGGAAGATGGAGGCAAGAAGAAACACATGTTAATGCAACCAATAAATAAATACATTATTCAGCGTGCAAGCACTTGTGGGGGGGAAAGGCATTTGGTTGAGGCCAGGCGAGGGAGAGTGGGTCTCTCCAGGTATAGGCCCCATAGGCTGGACATCGCCATAATATTCCCCCCCCCCGGGTGTGAGTACGACGATGGCTGCAACTATAGAATGGGGGGGGGGAGGGGAGTGGGTTTTGCCGGCAAAATGGGTTTGTATGTTTTATGCGGGTTTTAAATTCCCAGGCATGGCCTGGGAGTGGCGGTAAACAAATATAATAAGCATAAATAAAGCAATAGTGGAAAAATTCACTCTGTTCACTGCAATGAATGCATGAAGGTGTTTGCACTCGCACAATGCATGGAAGAACTGGCTGTTGGCAAGGCAAGTAATCAGTAAAATAATACGAAGATCAGAACTGGCATACTCTAACAATTAAAGGATAGGGGGAAACCGCACAGATTATCTAAATACAGCAAAGCTTCAAACACTAGCAAAAATTATTAAGCCCAGCATTCTCAGATGCAGATCATGTACAATAATTTTGCAATTTGCACCAGAACTAATTCAAAAACACTTATCTCACATCCCAACTCACACAACATGTATATCAGGGATATACATGTTAAAGAAAGCCCTCCTGGCACTGGCAATAACGTTTTGGTGGAAATAAAAAAACTAGTACGTTTTGATCTGCAGTTTGGAAAACACTTTTTGTCAGTTGCTAGGGTTGCCTGGTCCTCCCTGGCCAATAACAGGTGATGGAGTCTGCAAGGATGCCAGACCCAGGTTGAGAAGGCCCTGGAGATTTGGAGATAGAACCTGGGGAAGACAGGGGGCCATTCCGCACCAGGATCTATGTAGCAAACTGGTTTCGGAACGATAAAACGCCATTTTAAATAGTGGAATTCGTCATTATGCATACCTGCCTTTGTAGTGGAATCCAGTTGTGTTTCTATTGTTTCCCACAGGTTTCCGGTCTCGGCAAAAATCGCTAGCCAGGAAGCGATATTGCCGAGCTTTGTCCCGCCCCTGGCCGTCAATCAAATGAGCAGCGAATGGGCAGCCGTTATCATGCTCCCGAAAAGCCCCTTTCCCTTTAAGGAAGGTTAAAAAAAAAAACACGTTGCAACGAATCTGCGTTGATTCGTTGCAACGGAGAGACCCATCTAGCTAGCAGGTGGTGTTTGAGCTGCCGTTTCATCGTTGCCACGCTCCCCCTGAGTGAAACCCCCCCCCCCCGCACGGGCGCGATTTTCGGCCGAAAATAGAGTGAAAAATAAAGGGAAAATAAACCAGCAAACAGAGCGGTGTGTTGCTTGGTGCTTGGTGACTTAAAACAGCTCTGGGGAGGGACTGCAGCTGGGGAAGCCTCGCTGGGTAAACGAAGGCTCGCCGGTGCGTTGATCTCCGCTGGCTCCGAGAAAAAAAAATGGCGAGCGCTTCGCCGGAAGATCAGAGGAGAGAGCCAGGGGGAGGGACTTTGCAGAAACTGCAACAACGGTAATGCACAGAACTTTCCCGCTAGTGTTGCAGATTGGTTGCAAGAGTGTAGCGCTTTCCAGAGGGTGAATCCACTTTTTGGGATTTCCCTGAAAGTGCTACAACGAAGCGCTTTTTGCGGATCGGTTTCAGGAGTGTGGCAGATTGTCAACGACGTTGTGCATAACAGCAAATTAGTAGCAATTTCAATTTGCAACCATTGTGTAATTTTGAACGAGTGCGGAATGGCCCAGGGAATTCAGTGGGGTGCAGTGCTGTAGAGCAGGGGTAGTCAAACTGCAGCCCTCCAGATGTCTGTGGACTACAATTCCCATGGACATTCGCTGGCAGGGGATCATGGGAATTGTAGTCGTTGCACATCTGGAGGACCACAGTTTGACTACCCTTGTTTTAGAGTCTACCCTCCAAAGCATCCCTTTTCTCTAGGTGAACTGATCTCTGCTGGAATACATGATGGAAGTAGAATGGGTCTTTGCTTTGTACAAACCCATTACAAGTGCCTCCATGGTTGTAGCAGCCCCTTCCAAATGGCTTTGACAAAATGCTGTATGTACAACTGAATATAACGGGGGAGGGTGGTGTTAAGCCTCAGAAGTTCTTAAAAAAACAGCTCTCTTTATTAGAAGCAACAGCAATCAACTCCAACTATACCAAACAAGAAACAAAGGACAAACCCCCAACTTCTACATTCAGATGGGCTGCCAAGAATCCTGACTGGCCCTTAATAGAGCCTTCACACTGGTCTATAAACTTCTTGAGTTTATCTAGTGTCTATTGGTAGCTTTCTCAAACCCTGTTTTGCATAATATCTCTTGTACCAATACTTGGTCCACATACATTGCCGGAGGAGCAAAGCAGGATAATTGCTTTAGTCCCTGCCTTGTTTATAGATTTTCTGGAGATGCCACTGGATACAGTATAGATGGCCCTTTGCTCTGGTTTAGCAAGGCTATACTTGGGTTTTTAATAATTATCAAGATGCACTTGCTTAATGAAAGATGGAAATTTAAATTCAGGGATGGGCGGCCCAGCTCTAAGATCCTGGCACCACTTGAGTCCTCAGTAATACCACTAACATTCAAACAGCACAGAACAGAATGCTAACAATGTATTTGTGATGGTCACATAAGGAGCAGCCAGTCAGTGCAGGATGACTGCTGCTTGCCTCCCCCCCCCCCAAACAGAACAAAGAATTATGTAGAGGACAGTTGTGGGCCCAATTGGAATCCTGTAATCACCACATTGCTGGAAGTTCCACAAATGACAATCCTTTCCCATAGTCATACACCCTTTTAAAAGAAACTAACACAGGGATGGAAACATGGACTTCCATTTGGTCCTGCACACTTGGGGAAACAACGGCCATGGAAAGATCAGGACTGAAGAAGGAGAAGTCTTAGGAAGAACAATGCATTAAGGAGCAACTTTTTTTTTCCTTTGCAGGGTGACCCGATGCTAAGACAGCAACAGGATAATATACAACAGAACATTTCACAGAAGGCATTCCTGTCATCTCCCTGTTAGTTTCCTAGGGAAAAGCATTAAAGTGAGAAAAATAGCAAGTAGGGATTTGAATCTTACCAAAGGGGACAAAACTGTTCCATGTAGTGTTCTGAAATGTTTTCTGTAAACCGCCCAGAGCCGTAGGGAAGGGCGGTATAAAAATCTAAATAAATAAATAAATAAAACTCAGCTTTTGGTCAACAATAAATGGTCATAAGCTAAATAAATGGAGGAAGTAGGACTAGAACCCACAATTCAAACACTACAGATTAGCTCCCTAACTACACACCTAGCTGGACATTAGAATAGTTAAAAAATTGGGGCCTTCTACTGGCTTGATTGTCAAAACCATGGTAAAAGGTTATCTGCTTAGGTATCCAGTATTGCCCAGATGGCAGGCTCCTCTGCCTCTGTCACCAGACCCTTGTATGCGTCAGGCCGGGAGGAACTGCGAGCCGCACTGTGCGTGGCTCGCAGTTCCTGGAGCTGGGAATCGGAGGGACCAATCGGCGGGCGCTTCGCGCCCGCCGATTGGTCCCTCCGATTGTCTGTCGTGAGGAAGGGTCCAATCCGGACCCTTCCTCATCACGGACTAATCCCACCTCTACACCCCTTAGCCATTTATATAGTCGGTTTAAAGATTATTACTAGAAAGCCCTGAATAGAGTCACAGTGGAGATTTTGCACCATCAGCTGCAGTCAATTGGGATGGGTCATTCATGCTTATTGATTGCCCCATATTTCAATCATTTTTCTTTGCACCTTTTCATGTTGCCATCCTTCTGGTGCATTTAGGAGGTTCGCTACTGCTGCCTATTGCTGTTCATCCCAGCAACGTTTGGTTTTATTCTCCTTGCTGTGATGTAGCCAGCGTGCTTTCCCATACACCAGAAGTATGGATGCTTGATCATATGCATGTTTGGCGTACACTGTTCTGATGGACTGTGTTGTAAAAGCTCATAAATGCTATGTAAACATGTAAAGGACTGTGAAGGGTTAATGTTCACAGAGCTAGAGAGCCTTGAGTGGCAGGCTGCTCAAAGGGATTCGATTGGTTAGTGTCAGTTGAGCTGAAAGACTTGGGAAATGCCTGCTGAAGAGAACACAGTTTAGCTCTAACTGAGAATGGGAACAGTTTAACACTGACTGAGGACTGGGAAGGTTGGCAAGGAACAGTGGGAAAATCAGTGAAGACCCCCATTTGGCTGAAGAAAAGGGATAGATCTTCTAGTTAGAGAAGTTATTCCCTACCCTATGCAAAAGGGAGATAGCTCAAAGAGAGGAATAATCCCTGGGTCGAGTCTGCACTATGCTTTTTATCTTCTCCCTGCCCGAATAAACCCCTCTCCTCTGCACTGAATTCAATTTCCATTTGGGGCACTTTAAATTTTCCCTCTGCAACATGCATAATTGATCTGCGATGACCCTACCTTTCCCCCACGATATCCAGGAGTGGATATAAGTCACTATATTTGAAGATCTGGCTTTTAAAGCCCCCAGTAGAGTGTAGATCTTCTGTGTTTTGCTGGATTAACTTCTTGGAATGCTGATGTAGAGAAGCAGTCTGTCCCAGATTGGTTGGGCATCAGTTCAAAGACTTCCTGGCTCCTGGTTGCAAGGCTTCCCTCCCAAGACTTATTTTTGCCCTGTTTTAAAGTGACTGCACTCCAGAACCCCACACTTCTCTCAGCAGAGATTTGCCTCATTCTCTGTGAGGCTGCTGCTGGTCCCCTCCCTTTATTAAACGAAAGAAACAAGCAGCCTCAGCTTCCCTGGTTTGCTCTGGCTAATAAAGCACTCTTTAATAGCTGGACTTCACCCGACCCCCCCCCCCCACACACACACTTGTTCAGGAAAAGAAAAATAAACAAGTAACTTCACGACCACCACTCTCCTCCCTGCTCTGAGCTTCCCCAATAAAGTGCAGATCTCTGTTTCAATTTGGGGGGGGGGGGTATGAAGGAGGAAGGCCCGGGTTCAGATCGATCTGAATTCAGCAGGATCAACAATAGAAAAAACAAAGGAAGTGCTTTGGTGTGTTTAGAGAAGGAATATAATACTGTGACAGGGTGGGACAGACATGAACCTAAACAAAAGAAGAAAATAGAAAAAAGGGCTGCTCAGCCAGAAAGGAAAGAAATTGAGGGGAAATCCTGCATCTGAATGAGGGACTGTCACCTGGTTTCCATAACTGTATTCACCACTGGCACAGATTCAACTATCACAGATTCAGTATTGTGGTTGGCAACTTTACATGGCTGTTTGCAAAATTATATTCAGATGGTAATTCAAGGACATCCTTATAAAATCTTATAATTGTAGAATTTCTACTGTTTATTATTTTTATTTTATTTCTTCAATTTATTGACTGCCACTCCTGGCGGATTACATATGTTCCACTAAAAACCCATTAAAACCCCATTAAAAGGACTATAAAGTTAAAGTTAAAAATTACATATATCACTTTTAAAATGTGTGCTTTGCAATTGTATTAACACAATAAATCTGTAAGATAGATCTGAATTCTTTCTACTTTGCTGGTGTGACAGCGCAGTCATGCCTTGCATGAATCCTCTGCTATACTGAGATCTGAACCAGTCTTTTAAATATTTAGTCCTGCTCTCTATCTATTGGTATATAATCCCTCAAAGCAACATAAAATGAACCTAAGCATCCTTCTAAATCCAATAGTTTCAGTGGATTTAGAAAAATATAGGATTGTACAGTAAATCAGTTGTAAAACTCTGTAAAGGCTGTTCTTTTCACTATCTGTACTTCCTCTTTGCTTTTCCTTTTATAGTGTATCCAAATATTTGCAAAGGGTCTGCCCCGAACCACAGAGAAGACAATAACTTGCAAGTTCCTCAGAACTTTGAGTGGCTCTGTCAAGTTATTTTTGTATTTTTCAGAAAGATCGCAAGCAAAATAACTGCTAGACTTTACATGTGGATCCTTCACGTGAAACTTGCAGATTCAGGTTCAGCTCAACGGGATTCAGACTGATGGAGGAGAAGCAGAGCCATCCACCGATCTCTGTGGTTAAGCTTGTCGGTGTATTTGAGAACTCCAGGTACAAGGGGATGTTTTGAGGTGCTTTGTACAACTGCAAATTGGGTTAAGAGCAGAAATTGTGTGGGCAACGAGGCTGCTGTCATATTAATGAAGCATGTGAAATTGCAATTTATTAAATTTTGATATGCTTCTGACAAATGCCCTTGGATTCTTCATTTGACTACAAGTGATCCTAAATTGGGTGACCATAAAGCTCATTGAGGACTAACTTCGTCTTACCCAAAACAATGGCTTTGGTCAAAATTGGAGACTCTGATGGCTGCTTTTTAACAATAAAAAACTTCTTTGCATGTTCTGATAGGCATAGCACTTGGCATATCCAATATTAAATCTAACTTCCTGATTCCAGACATTGTATGTTTATTATTTATTGGGCTATATTTACATGCATTGATGCTGTTTACAAGTTCTCTGTGACCAGGCCAAGCATAATTAGCATGCTAGGTTGTTATATGAGCTAAGCAGAGGGTAAATAAGGTCTTCCACAAAGCAGAGGGTCTTCCACAAATGTTATCTGCCTTGAGTTTAGTGCTGATTTTTAAATAAAATTGCAGAGGTCCCAATGGCTCAGAGAAAGAGGTGACTGCTGCTGGAGGACTGGGGCAGGGAAAGTGTGGGGGTAGCTTGCCATTTGGAAGCCCTGCTGTTGGTGCACTTAATCTGCAGTCACATCAGCAATAGGAATCCATAAAAGCCTTTCCCCATGTGAAAGACACATGAAAACTCTACTAGTTGATCAGATTGGCTTTTCCATTTCTTTGTTTTAGCAAGCTATTCTCTCTCTACATGTGTCCCCTTGCCCAACTGATCTGGAGTTTTGGGCTGGGTTCTTATCAGTACCCTGATGACATCAGTACCCTGATGGCCATCCATCTGCACTGCCAGATTCTTTGGCCAGATGTCTGGAGGCTGTGGTATACTGGCTCAAGTGGAGTTGGCTGAAATTGAACCCAGCTAAGATGGGTCAACATGCCATGGGTGAGGTAGTGCAACTCCCAGCACTTGACAGGGTCCAATTGACCCCATTGACCACTGTCAAGAACTTGGGTGTGATTCCCTATCTATGGAGGCTGAGATCACCAATATTGCCTGCCAGGAATTCTACCACGTTTGCCAGGCTTGACAACCTGCACCTTATTTGTTGACACTTGATACAGCCACCATGATCCATGCAATAGTTACCTCCAGATTACGCTACTGTAATTTGCTTTATGCAGGGCTGCCTTTGCAGCTGCTACAGAAACTTCAACTGGTCCAGTCTGTGGCTGCTCAGGTCCTTACTGGGACCCAAAGGAGAGCACATATTTGCCCTGTGCAATCACAGCTGCACTGGCTCCAGATTGGAGACCAGATCAAATTCAAGGTTTTGGTGTTAACCTTTAAAGCCCTAAAGGTCGTGTCTCATCCACTATGCCCCTCAAAGAGTGCAGATCCAGTGACCAGAAGTCGCTCAGGGTCCCTGGCCCCAAAGCGGTGAAATTGGCCTGGTGGAATGTTCTACCTAATGAGATCAGGGATCTTAACCAATTCTGCAGAGCCTGTAAGACAGAGCTCTTCCTCCAGGCCTACTGTTGAGGCCTAAAAGAATATGCTAGTCTTGAAAGTCCACCCCTTAGGCCAACTAAGAACTCTGTATGGCCCATCTAAAGTAACCTTGTAAAGAGGAGACAGATGTAGATTTCTGAATTGATGGGGTTAATTATTTAATTTTAATTATTAGTTTAAAATTTTTTAAATCTAAAGTAAAAATTAATTAATTATGTATTTTAAACCTTCCTGTAAGCTGCCCTGAGTCTCTGGGGAAGGGTGGGGGTATAAATTCAAAGAGAAATATGTAAATAAAGTGTATAAATAAATGTAGCCATTACACTAGTTAGACCTGCTGCTGTCATATAATGCTTCTGTTTACCTTGAGTTGTAGTTTATTTTTGAAAGGTGAAACTGTTTAGTAAGAGGAAATAGAAGCTGACCTTTGGACGGATAGGGAAGCTTTAGGCATGTTATGGAGGAACAGAAAAAAGGATTCAGCTTTCGACTGCAACTTTCAATATGAACACAGAAATGCGGAAACTTCTTTCTCTGCTTAGGTTTTGGTATCTGTAGGCCAACCTTGTCTAAAAGAAATACAAATAGATGATCCTGCAGCACTTCAGTAGAGAAGGGGCGGTAAGCCATGTTTCTGAGAGACACTAGCAAAGGCATACAGTGGATCGATGAGTGGGTTCCTCCTGCACACTGTTCACACATGCATGGACAAAGCCTTTGTAATGCTCAGTGCATACATATGTAAATGCTTGCTGTTTGGGAACAATTGCTGCTGAATACTTAAGGCTAGAACATTTCTGTGGCGATCTGAGAAGTCCTTGTTTCTATTACATTTTAGACAAATTGGAAGTCTAATCAGAGGTAAGTACAGAACTAGAATCATAAGTGTGCAAGAGAATCTTTTCCTCCCTTTCTTTATTCATTTTACTACTTAATTGCACAGTGGAGAAACAGAGCTCTTAAGGCTGCTAACTGGCCAGAATAAAATGGCTTCATTTGCTCATGTACTTATCACTGCAGCTTAAATGCTCAGAAAAAAGTGGATGTAAGTTTTTACAGCATGAACATAGATATTATCCCTGGCAGATGACTACACAGTGATAGTGCCACGTTGACCACTTCAGCTACCACACTGGCCACAGTGGATTGAAATGGCTTAGTTTTGTATTTCCTCATGTCCACCCATTTGTGTGTCTGTGTATGTGAGTTGAGATTGTCCTAACTTTACGCCTTAATTCTGAATTTAATAGAGTTACATAATAATATATCCATGCATAAGGATGACTATAATAGGTGAATGCTAAAAAGGATCAATGTTATTACATAACTAGAAATAAAGCCCGCTGTCCTTAGAATACAGAGGGCGCTAGTACCTGAAGGCCGGGGGTGCTGTCGCAGGCTGGAGGATCGGGGTGTGCGGCAGGGCGACGGCCGGGGGAAGAGGGCAGCAAGGCGTTGCGGCGGCGGCGGTTCGGTTCTGCGGCGTTTGCGGCAAGGGCAGGTCCTGGGGTGTAGCCAGCGGCAAGGGCAGGTCCTGGGGCGACTGCAGCGAGGTGCGGCAGAGGCGGCGGGGCGGCTCAGCATTGTTCGTGGGTGTGGCCCCACCCTGTAGCCATCGGCACGACCAGGGCCCGGAGGTGATGTGAGCCAAGCGAGGGCCGGCTCAGCGTCGTTGGCGGGTGCGGCCCCGCCCTTTTGCCATCTGTGCGGGCAGGGGCGGCGGCGGCGGCGAGGGCACGGAGGGAATCGGAGTGGCGCGTGGGCAGGCGGCCTTGGTGGCATGGCGTCAGCAGCGGGGAGGCGACGAAAGCGGTGGGGAAGCGGGCGATGGGGCAAATGGTAAGCGACTGGGGTCCGGGAAAGGACGTGTGGGCCGGTGTGGGAAGGGCTCGTTTGCGGGGCAGGGAGACCCGTTTGGGGAGGCGCAGGGGGGGTAGGGGCGAGTGTGGAGGTCGGGGAAGGGGTGTCAGTGGGCGGAGGGAAAGGAGGTTTCCGTCAGCCCAGCGGCATGTGGGGAGGCTCCTCCATGGCAGCCATGCTGGCGCCCGTGGCCGACTCACTGTGCTGCGGGCGGTGAGGCGACAATGGCAGCCTCGGAAGAGTGGAGAGTTGGAGGCGTGGGGCAAGTGGCCAATGGGGAGGCGCACTTTGCCTGGCCCGCGAAGCGGCACCTGATTCGCTCCTCCAAGTTTTTATCCCGGACAGCGCCCGCCCACTCTCCTCCCACTTACCCCTTACTCTTTTATTTAATACCGCGGAGTGGTTTAAAGATAATATATGCATGCATAAGGATTACTATAATAGGTGAATGCTAAAAAGGATCCCACTGTTACTTTGACTCTCATGGGAATTATTGCTTGGAAATGTGTTTTCTTCTGCAGAAATAGAATTAATAGAGATGATTTCTGAAACAGTTTTGCCTTTCTTTGGCCAGGGCTTACCAGAATCCTGAAAAAGAAGATCCTCATGTTCAGTCAAGACTCCATCTGGCAGCACCACATCCCAAGGTGTCTTCCTTGTATCCTCCTGCAGCAGGTGGAAAAGCCATAAGTGAAGTTAAAGGCTCATCAGTACAACACAGCCAGATGTCCTCTTGTCTGGAGCCAGTGAGGGTGCTGCCACAAGGCCACAGAGGGTTCTCTGTCAAATCTCTCAACTCTTTCCGAGGCAAGATCATTCACAGCAACTGGAGATCTCACCCGAGTGCAGATTCTCAGCCAAATATTAGGACATATTCTGACGCCTGCAGAAATCAGGTAACTCAGTACCAGATTATTGAAGAAGTGCAGATGGCGGATACTTGCCAACAACTATTGTGTTGGTACATGAAACCCCAGTACTCATCAAGAGGAGACAGGCAGCTGCCTCACTGCTGAATATTTATTTTATTTTTTTTAAATTTTATTTATATACCTTCCTTCCTTATGACTCAGGGTTGTCTACGTTGGAACTTTCATGAAAACCGTATAGTATAAAAGATGTATTGGTTTGAAAATATACAATATATTTAAGCACTGGAACTTGTGTCAAAATAGAAATAGTTCACAAAAACAACATTCAACAAATAGGACAGTTTACTTCAGTTTTTCTGCACTGTACCTCTGTTCTTTTCTGTGAGTGCAGTTTGATGATGGGAGGGACCTCTGGGCTCTAGTTGGTGAAATTGACCGAAAGCCTGGTGGAAGAGCTGCAGTTTGCAGGCCCTGCAGAATTGTTTTAACTCTGGCAGGGCCCTGTTGTCATCTGGGAACTTGTTGGGGGCCAGGTATGAGAAAGCCCTGGCCCTGGTCGAGGACAGTCGAGCTTCCATGGGGCCAGGAATCACCAATTTGTTGTTGTTTCCAAGCACAATGCTCTTTGGGGGGGGGGGGTGTAGGTGGAGAGTTGATTCCTCAGGTACTCAGGGCCCAGACCGTGTATAGCCTTGAAGGTGATTACTAGAACCTAAAGCCTGATCCAGTAGTCAACTGGTAGCTAGTGCAGCTGTTGGAATGCTGGCTGGATGTGGGCCCTCCAAGGTATTCCTGTAAGAACTCTGGCTGTTGTATTCTGCACCAGTTGAAATTTCCAGGTCAGGGTTAAGGGTAGGCCCACACAGAGTGAGTTGCAGAAATACAGCCTAGAGGTGACCATTGCCTAGATCACTGTGGCTAGGTGTTCTGGGGCCAGGTAGGTTTTTAGTAGCTTAGCTTGGCTTTCCTACCAAATCACAGGACTTTGAAGGACTGAGCTTCATTCGCCTCTACTTGAGCCAACCCGTCACTGCTTCCAGACATCTGGCCAAAGAGTCTGGGGGTGAGTCAGGGTGGCCTCCATTCATTCGTTTGTTTGTTAGTTTGTTTGTTCATTCACTCAACAGTAGATAAAACCCCACAATAAACCCCCTTAAAAGAACAGAAATCCAACAGTAACAATAAAACCCAGAAAACCAGAAAGATTGGCAGCGGACTAAACTCCCAACCCCAGCCCTGCTCACAGAGAATGTACATTGCTAATACGCAGCATGATCAAAATTGTTTTATTTACATTATACATGCAGGACTCAGAAGAGAAAAAAATAGCTTTCGAGCTCCTAGAAACAGAGAAGGCCTATGTCAACCGCCTTCATCTTCTGGATCAGGTAATTTGCCAGTGAAATGTCTCTGTCAAAAAAATTAAAACTAAAGAATATGTTTCCTTACTGAATTCCTCATTAAGATATCCTTAATTGTCCCTTGAGGAATTTTGTGCTACTGCTGGACAGTTGTGAATTTGTTGTTGTTCCCTTATTGTATGGTTGGTTATTTTAACATAATCCCTTAAGTGAAAAGCTTTGCTTTAGTTTTACTTTTCACTTGTGGTGTCCTGAAATGCAGCAAAAGGAAAGAAACCAAGAAAGTAATTATCATTTATTTTTCATATTTCATAGTCATCTGTAGGAATCACTATGGCGATACCATCAGACTAACAATACATGTAAAGAATGAATTTTGCAGCATTAGAGGTTTTAGATATCAGGAGTCCCTACTAGAATTGTCAGATATCTCCTGGCCACCCATGGGAGGATTGGGTTGCCAGCTGCAGGTTAAAAACTCCCGAAGATTTGGGAGTAAGCCTGGAGAGGACAGGGACTTCAGTAGAATAGAGTGCCTTAGAATCCACCCTCCA
This sequence comes from Paroedura picta, assembly GCF_049243985.1. NCBI lineage: Eukaryota > Metazoa > Chordata > Lepidosauria > Squamata > Gekkonidae > Paroedura > Paroedura picta. Next base: position 94,427,460 of record NC_135372.1, on the reverse strand, counting down.
AATATCAATTTTATCCCAGGAAACTGATCTTTGCACTTTGTACTGTAGAGATGATCAGTAATTTTGGGAGATTCCCAGGCCTCACCTGGGGCCGTAGTCTTCAGATAGGTCCTGATTTTAATCCCCTCCCCATTTTGTTTATTTATAATTACCTAAAATAGACCTGAATATATGATAGAGGAATTTGCAATTTTAGGAGACTTCCTAAGTGAGAGGGGTAACTAGCAAGATTCTTCCACCTATGTATATGAGGGGGAGGATCCTAATCAGAAATTTCAGGCAGAGGCAAACTTTGAAATTAACCAAAAACAAATGTTATTAAAAAAACAGTTCCTAACAGGCTCACACTAAAGTAAACAAGCAGTCCCACCATTTGTACTAATTTGTACAAACTTGTACTAATGTCTGCCTTCCCTGACTGGCTACTTCCTCCCCGAGAAACAGCACTTTAGCCTTGCAGCTGCCTTGCAACTGACCTGGCAGGTCATTTTGTCATGCCAGGCTAGACCAGGCTTAAGCTATTGTTGGTTGATGTCCCTGTGCAGTAGTGGTGGGCAATGGATATATCTGTGTCAGGATGAGGCCCAGCAAACAAAGAACTGCTAAGAGGTGGCTGAATAGCTGCCTTGTAGTACTCATCAGGAAGCTGGAACTAAAGTACAGTCTGTGAAATGAATAGTTCTGGGAAAACTCAGTTTTGCAAGTGAAATGCTGCTCAAGGATTCTTAAAACACGAAATGAAGATATTTGAGAGATGTGAGGCGACTGCCAGCTTTCCTGAAAATGCCATTCTATCAGCTCTGTCTGTCATGAGATTTTAAGAGCCTGCATCTTGCTGGCCTTGCTGGAGATACCCTATTTTAAAATAGGGAATCATTTATACTGAGAGGCCCAACCTGGGGAATAATATAAAAGCGAAGGATTGTTAGCTGAGCCTTTACTTGATACTTGTCTGGGAATGTAATTTTCCAGGTATTTTTTTTGGAGCTGATGAATGAAGCCAGAGGTGGAAAAACTATCCCCGAAGATGTGGTGAAAATGATATTCTCCAATATCTCATCCATCTACCAGTTCCATTCCCAGTTCTTTTTGCCGGAACTGCAGAAACGTATGGAGAACTGGTGAGTGATGAGCATCAAGCTCCCCAGATTACCTCAAGAGGGAAGTAAAACAGGACTGGTAAACGGGAGGCATGTTGTAAGACTGGAAATCCACACTCTTGAGGATGTTTGCTGAGGACATTTTGAGCTAGACATTTGTTTAGCAACTTTTATTTCAAAACGTATTCATCTATTTCTTTAATTCACTGATAATCTCTCTTTTATGCTGAAAATCAAAGTGGATTACAGGGATATAAAAACAATGCAATAAATACCAGTATATTACATACATTAGATGCACACACACTAGATCAGACCATTAACAATAAAATAAAAACAGTACAAGACATGCAATAAAGTGCTGTAAGATGTGGTAGAAAAAAGAAAACTGCCTAAAATTCTCACAGCCAAGAAAAATCCAGTCTCAATTACTCAATTACAGTAAAGGTGTTCTCCTGCACACCTCCCTCCTGTACTTGCACCTGTACTTTGGGTTTGGGTATTATATCTATTATTATATCTATATGAGCAGAGTTTTTTAGAAAATTTTGATTTGAAATGCCCTGGATTTATACAGTTGTTCACCACCCTGGGTCTGCTTTATGTATTATGGGGAGGCATGGGGCAAGCTGCTTCCTCCCTTCCCACTACCAGTTTGACTAGTGTACCTCTTAACAAAAACAAGCACTTTCCCAGAAAACAAAATAGCTCATGCAAACACAGAACCTGTGGATGTATAGAATTAAAACCCACTAATGATGCAATGTCTGGTAGAAACTGGAAATGTTGTACACAAAAACGTTATAATGCTGTTTGGATTGAAGGTACTCTGTTGGCTGATACACATGTCTGCTGGATCACTCTCTCCCCTTGCTGCTCTTAGAGAAGTGAGGCACAGAGATAATGAGGTACCAGAATAATTAACAGACTAGAAGATTTCCCCCTACTCTCAATTTTCAGAAACTATTCTGTTTGATTAGAAGCATTTACAACACTTACAGACATGCTTTGAATTGGATGTTGATTAATAAAATTTAAATGACATATCTGTCTTGTTCCATTATGAACAAGAATGAAATAGTCATTCTATAGCTTATATTTTATGATACAGAAAAAAACTGATTGGTATAAAGCAGCTTGGTGTAGTAGTTAAGAGCAGTGGCGTTGAATCTGGTGAGCTGGGTTGGATTTCCCCTCCTTTGCATGCAGCCAGCTGGATGACCTTGGGCTAGTCATAGTCCTGATAGTGCTGTTCTTACACAGCAGTCCTGTCAGAGCTCTCTCAGCCCCACCTCCCAGAGTGTCTGTTGTGTGGCGAGGAAATGAAGGTAATTGTAAGTTGCTTTGAGATTCCTTTGGTGTAAAGTAGGGTATAAAAACTAACTCTTTCTATATCTTTTATTGTGAGCAGATGCAAGAATGGCATTGTACAAACAAACAGTCATCAGTATCAGTATATAGTATATAACTCTCTAAAATAAGTGTATTTAATTATAAGAGTTTTGCAATTATCTTGTGATTATTGTTGTCCATTCTTGAGAAGATGCTTCCATAAAATACACTATAACTATTAGAAGTATCATGTTGTACTTACCAACTTGGCTTCTGGGAAAAGGCCCAATTTTGAGACTGTTCATTCAACTTGCTAGTTTTCATTTTGTGGAAGATGTTAATAAACAAGGACATTTTGTGTTGTGATGCATTCTTCAAAATGTGGGTGGCTGCCTACTAGGAGCTGGGCTGCATCCAACAACAACTCTTGCAGATGTCACAAAACAATGCTAGTTGTGCCTAGCCAAAGCTGGTTAATGGAGACATATGGAGATCTCTCCAAGGCAGCTTTGCTAGCCCATTTGGGCTGCATTTCCAGGGATGTGAGTAGCAGACTTCTTCTCTTGGGCTCTGATTGCAGGGATTCAAATTCCAGGATTGGGGACATCATCCAGAAGGTAGCTCCTTTCCTGAAGATGTATAGTGAATATGTGAAGAACTTTGACAAGGCAGTGGAGCTGATTGCTACATGGTCTGAGAAGTCCTTGCCATTCCAGGAGCTCATCTCAAACATCCAGGTTCAGTGGCCTCACAGCTTCTAATACAGTAGCATTTTTACCTAGACTTTCCTATCAGAGAAGAAATCCAGGGATATCATGATGTGTAGATATATGTATGCAGCAAAGGACATAGGCATTTTGGCATGCTATGCAAAGCAATGAAATGCTCATGCCCATGCCACATTTTCTTCATCCATTTTGCATAACCATACAACTGACTTCCTTCATCTAGTCTTGTGAGCCAGCCATTCCCTCCTTTAATATTTGACTCTATCCTTTTTGTTTTATAACTCTTGGGGAAACCCCGGGTGTCCGTAAGTTGATTCAGCTTACTCCTTATGTCACACGTTAGGTCATGGCACTGGTATCCCACTGTCTTCCTTCCATTTGGCCTCAAACTGCTTTCCCAAAGCTGTGGAAAATCTTGCACCAAGGCATTGTCCCTTTCATCAGTTACACTATCAACACTTCCTAGCCAGTAATCTAGGGCTGCTAAATGGTGAGGTTGGCCATTACATTTGTGTGACTGGGTACCATGGTTTTTCTTTCTTTTTCTTGTATCTTTATGGTGCTCTCCAGAGACGAGAGATATCTGCCAACTTAACTTTGCAGCATCATATGCTGGAGCCAGTACAAAGAATTCCCAGATATGAACTCCTGCTGAAGGATTATATTCGAAAGCTACCTCCAGCATCACTGGACAAGGAGGATGCACAGAGTAAGAGTCCCATTTGGTCCTTTCTAAATGCAAAGAAGGAAGGTGCCATTTTGTCTGTGAGGCTAAAGGGGATTTTCCTTTCACAGATGGTTATTTAGGTGACATTCCTATTCATCCTAATTAATTCCAGAGCTTTGGGGCAAATGCTGTCTTCACAGCATGTCCCTTCATCCTCCTTCTAAATTTCATTCATGTACTATTAATATTTGAAGATTAAGAGGTATGGGAGTAACAAGCTCACCTATTATAAGAAGGTTGCTATATTTGATCTACCTAAGAGCTTTTTCATTTAAGAACTCTGAAAATGGTAGAAATTCCATCAAATGCAGCTTTCTGCACCACACAGCATTGCATGGAGGAGAAAAATCCTTCTCTCACTGAACATAATCTTGGCTTACCTTTACTGTTTCATCCTAGTTATGTAGATAGGGAAACCCTGAACCCTTGAAAAGGAGCATCACTTCACTGCTGTTACAGCAGCCTGCTCGAAATGTGCCTAAGAGTTGTTTAAGCTTATTGTGTGGAAGTGCCCTGAATTCTCTGCTGGTTTGTTTGTTTTTTGGTAGAAGCTCTAGAAATGATTTTCACTGCTGCCAAGCACTCAAATGCTGCCATTGAAGAAATGGTAAGTGCCTAGTTCCCTTGCCTACAGATCAAGAACTTAATGGTTGAGTTCCAATGTCAACTATCTTTTTCTTGGGTGACTCTTCAGGAACGTCTCCAGAACCTTTGGCATGTTTACCACAGACTGGGGCTTGAAGATGACATCATTGACCCTTCAAATGAACTAATTAAGGAGGGGCCTGTTCAAAAAATTTCCTTACGCCACAACAGTACATCAGAGAAATACTTGTTCTTGGTAAGGTATTTGGGATGGTGGAAATGTAGGTAGCATGTTGGACATCTGCATTCTTTTGCATAGTCCAGAAGAGCTTGATGATAAAAATTAATCCCATTTTAACCTTATCTTTCATCTAGGGAGCTCAGGGTGACATACATGGCTCTTTCTTCCTCTACTTGGCCTTCACAATAACACAGTGATGTAGGTTAGGATAAGGAAGAGTGATTGGCCCAAAGTCACCTAGTGAGCTTCATGAATGAATGGGGAGATAAATTTAGGTCTTCTGCAATGGCTCTCTTTAAAAGTAAAAAAGGAACATATAAAATAGCATGGGGTAATGTAAGAGCATGTAAAACCTGATCCTAGAATATCCACTCATGTACAAGGTATGATTTCTACAACCCAAACTCTGTACCAGCCTTGTGATATGCAATAAGACTGTCCTTATTTTCTGCCCAGAACTGCAAAAACAGAGGAATTCTTAGTATTTGGCAGGCCTCAATACATGAATGTCAAACCATACTCAGTGTGTTGGGTAACAAGTTGTATAGGCTTGCACTACTCTGAAGCAGTCCTGATAGCAATTTCTAATGTTCAGGTCACAACTGTGTATGTGTTATATGCTGTCATTTCCAATATGGCAGTCCTATGAATTATTAATTAATTAATTAATTATGTTTATGTACTGCCCTCCCTGAAGGCTCGGGGCAGTTTACATGAAACAGAAACGATACAGAGAAAGTATCTGACTCCCACACAGCCTTTCATTAGCCTTGCTCAAGTCTTGCAGATTGAAGGTCATGGCTTCCTTTAGGAGTCTATCCACACGCAGGAGCATGGCAACTTTGCCAGAAAAAGGCAAGTAACTTTATCCCAATTGCAGCATGTATTGTTTGCTTTATGAACTCATGAAGCTATACTATACTGCATCATACCATTGATCTCTAAAAGAAGGTATTGCCTACTCTGTCTGGTAGCTGGTCTGCAGGGCCTCAAGTGGAAGTGTTTAATGTCACCTGATATCAGGTTCTTTTAACTGGGGATGCTGGGCATTCTGAAGAGATGTTCTACCACAGCCACAGCCTTGCTGTGGGGCATTCTCAGTTGATTTTTATATTGTTGTTGTTATGTGCGAAGTCGTGTCCGACCCATCGCGACCCCATGGACAATGATCCTCCAGGCCTTCCTGTCCTCTACCATTCCCCGGAGTCCATTTTTATATTAAATTTTTATATTAAATCAGCTTAAAACCTTGCGACATAGAATACTAAGATAAATTTAACAGAGTTATTATAATTCAGCCTTGTTTAAGGAATTCACCATCTGCTTACATGTGCTGCATGCCTTTATACAAAATGTTGTGACATTGCACATTATTTCTGAAGAAGGATCAGAGAGAAGCAAAGAGATGTTGAACTGGCCAGATCTTCCTGGGGAAAGCTTGCTAATACTGGCATGGGAGACCAAGGGCCATTCCGCACGACTTCAATGTAGCAGAAGGCTTGCAAATTGTAAACGCTACTAATTTGCAGTTCCGCAAAACGTCGCACACTATCTGCCACACTCCTGAAACAGTCCTGCAAAAAGCGATTCGTTGTAGCGCTTAAAGGGAAATCGGGAAAAGTGGATTCACCCTCCGAAAAGCGCTACACTCTTGCAAACAATCTGCAACAGTAGCAAAAAAGACCTGTGCGTTCCCATTGTTGTGGTTCCAACAAAGTCCCTCCCCCGGCTCTCTCTTCCGAACTTCCCGCGAAGTGATCGCCATTTTTTTTTCTTGGAGCGAGCAGAAAGCAACAAACCAGCGAGCCTTCATTCACCCCACGAGGCTTCTCTGGCTACAGTGCTTTAAAGCTCCCCTAAGTCCCCAAGCACAACCCCGTTAGCAAGTTCCCTTTATTTTTGGCCGAAAATCACGCCCGTGCGGGGGGGGGATTTTTCTTTTCACTCAGGGGAGCGTGGTAACAATGAATCACCAGCTCACACGCCAGCTGCCAGCTAGATGGGTTAGGAAGAATCAAGGCATATTCGTTGCAACGTGTTTTTTTTTTTTTAACCATGTTCTTAAAGGGAAAGAGGCTTTCCCGGGGCATGATAACAACCACCCATTGGCTGTACGTTTGATTGACGGCCAGGGGTGGGACAAAGCACAGAAAAAATCGCTTCCTTTCTAGCAATTTTTGCGAGACCGGAAACCTGTGGGAAACTAATGAAACGCTACTGAATTCCACTAAAAAGGCAGGTATGCGTAACGCCAAGATTGCACTTTTTAAAATAGCGTTTCCGCTTTGCGGGACCAATTGGGAACATTGGTCCTTGTGCGGAAAGGCCCCAAGAGTATACCAGAAGGAGATGAAGCTAGCTGTATGGAATGGAAGTACTAAGATAGTGTCAGAGGAGTGTGCCTTTATAAGGTCCTCCTGATGGTGCAAGTGGAATTTTTGATAGGGTAGTACTTTAAACCTAGCCTAGATGTTCTTTCATGATCACAGAAGATGAAGTGATGCTTTGACCACATTCCTTCCTGACTCTTTGAGGGTTTACAGTAGCTTTCTCTATGTCCTTGTTTGAAAAATAGTTCACATGCCTTTGTTTTCAGAGGGAGGGGTTATTTGAGGCACACAGTTGTATCACTGTCCATTTCATATTGACCAGTTTTAGATTAGATCCTGGAAGATCAATTTGTCCAGTTTTGTTCAAAGATAACTTTTCCTTTCCACGTGTTGTCTTTCTCAGTTTAATAACCTGCTGCTGTACTGTATGCCAAAAGTCATTCATGTGGGTGCAGAATTTCAGGTGCGCAGTCGGATTTGTGTGGAGGACATGAAGGTCAGAGACTTTTATTGTTTATTTATTCTGCATGTCATGGCACATTCCTCTCCTGCACATTTCTGGATTAAAAGATGGCAGCTGTTCATTTAAAAAAGGAAAACAGGATGTAAAACAACCAAAGAATTTGATTTGATCTTAGAAGGAGTAGTAGGCTATGCCCACATATGTATAAATACGTTGAGAGACTTTATGTATCTATTTAGGTTTGTGTTTGGAATCTATTTAGGAAATATATTTATTTTATTTAGAAGACCTTTATGCTGACTCTTCAGAGACAAGTAAAAAAACATTCCATAAAATTGTAACATCATGATAAATTATCAATAAGAAACCCAAACATTAATTTAATTATGGTAGAGTGTTTCTTTGTATTACAAGATAAATTGAGTTGTATCATTATACTGCTAGAAGGTTTCCTGAAAGAAATTTAAAACTTGGATGAGAGGGATGGGATGACTGTGATCAATGGGTACATGGGTTATGAATGACTTACTAACAAATTAACTTGTGGGAATTGTCAGGATTTAAATTTTGTGCTATGTAAATAGTAAACACTTTGTGCATTCTTTCACTCTGTGCTCAGTTGCCAATTAAGCATTATGGACTCACGCCTTACTCTAGTCCTTCAGCAGCACAATTTTTGTCCTTAACTGTTTGGGATGGCATATTGGTGAAATCAATGAGAGGTCAAAACAAGCTGATATCAAAGGGCACTTGAGGATTTAAAAAAGGGTTTTGGATCTACATGATGTTGTCAATAGCTGATATTTGCATTAGACATTTGTTTGGTTACTAAACCTTTGGAAAAACACAAAACCTGGGCTGCTCCAGTTACAGGAATCATGGTGAAGAAGGGATATTTCTGAAGGCATCCAATTGGCCACTGTAGGAAATAGGATGCTGAACTAAATGGACCTTTGGTCTGATCCAACATGATTCATCTTACTTTGGAGGGAGGCATATTTATTGGGCCAAATGTCTGTATACTCCTTTGTAGTTATTAAACAATTTATTTTTAAAAACTACACTGAGGAAGGGGATAGTGATGTCGTAATTGGCAGAAGGACATGCCAGATGGTGGTGCTCTGCCCTTTGGCTCCAAAAAGAAGAACAGATTTCCCCTGACCTTACCCTGGAGAGACATTTATGTGTCTATGCTAAATGCACATCCGTAATGGGCTCACTGATAAAGCTACAGGCACTGCAGGAGCTTCCAATGTTCAGCAGGGCCTGCAAAACGGTGCTCTTCCACCAGGTCTATGGTTGAGGATGGCATGGCAAGGAAGATCTGTATGGCTCCCTTTCCAGGATAGAGCGGTGTGAATGGAGGCTTGCGGTCTCCATCTGCGCCTCTCTTCTAACCCCCCTCATTAAGATTTTTATTGGGGGAATGATAGTGATTCAAGTTTTTTCACCATATCTCCTTTTTGTTATTGTGATTAGTTGGATCTGTGTTATGTTTTTATGTATGGGGATTTTAATGGGGGTTTCTACTGGGATTTTATTCAGATTGTTGTAACCCTCCACATAATGATGATGATGATGATGATGATGATTTTGTAGATACCCTAAACAGGAAAATGTTTTCTCTAACGTCCATGCTTTCCCTTATCCGATTCAGGTTCGAGAACTAAATGATGTGGAATTTCCTCATGCTTTCCTTGTGTCAGGGAAGCAGCGGACTCTGGAACTGCAAGCTGGGTAACTACTGAGCAGGGATTTTCCCCTTTCTAGTAGAGGCAGCTTAGAACTAATTTTCTGTAACCCGTGACTTCTTTTTGCTCTGTAGGTCCCAGGAGGAGATGAATGACTGGATAAAGGTAACTTGTCTTGCAGCACCTTTTGACTGCCTGAGCCCCAGGCGATGAGAAGACAATGCTCTGAATTCCTGTATTACAGGAAGAAACTCTTTCTCTAATACAACTGCCATATTGACTCTGTTGTCAGCCTTAGATCAAGGTCCAGCATTTGATGCTACCTCTTGGCGTTATATGACTTTGACCTCTCCTGTGGCCTTTGTCCAGCCATCATTGATTATTTATTTTCAGTACAGCCAGAAAAAGTGCTTGCTACTTATACCTGGTCTCTTTGCCAGCTATATTAAGGTTGGCTACTCTTGCTCTAAGATTCCTGCTTGGGGATTTTCACAAATGAGCCCCAAGCTCAAACTACAGACGGTAGACCACTTTATTTAAAGCCAGCTCTGCCTCAATCATGTATAATCTTGTTGAGTGTGTTGGCATTATTGGAACACTGAGGGGATGCCAGCACAAAATGGCTGCCATGGAGAGTGCTGCTAACCAGAATATGGCTGCCATTTTGGTCTGGAGCCAATCACAAGATACTGAGTAAAGAGTCCCAATAGCTGTTTATAAATGGGTGCTGCCTGCAGACTCAAAAGTGATGCCTCCTGGGCTTTTCTTGAAGTAGCTCCTGTTCAATTGAGGTGCAGGAAATCCTGGACTGGGGAAACAACCAAATGGGAATAAGGAAATGCATTGGTCAACACCACAGTGCACCATACTGGGGAATCACTCTTGTGTATGTGTGTGTAGTGGGGGGGGGTGTCTGATTTTAAAAGCAAATAGGCTACAGCAGGGGGATAATCCATTCTCCCATTTGTGGATTAACTCCCTGCAGCCCTTCTTCTCAGATAAGTTTCTTTTACCCATGCTCACTTCCACCATCAAAACCTGGCAGAAGGAGTGACACTGGGGGGGGGGGGGGTCAGTCTATAGAAAAATAAGCTAGTTGTATATGTATGTGAAGGAGAAGGATTTATCACTTCATCCCTTAAAACCAGACCTCTACTCCCCACAATACATGATTGGGGGCAGACCAGGATTTAAACAATGGCTATCACATGTAGCTTGAGACTAAACTTCTTTTTCAGGCTTTCCAGTCTGCTATTGACAAGAAGGAGAAGAGGAATGAGAGCTTCAAGTTAGCCATCCAAGGGTCAGAAGGAGAGCCCCAAGACTTCAGTGTAATCCTCCTATTCACCCATTATCCTGGAGCTGTTTTCATGCATTTACTGCCTCAAGGGCCTTGTTGAATTTTTTGAAACTGATAAAACTTGTAGATTTGTAAAGATAATTACAGAAAATGAAAAGGACTAGAAATAATGTGATGAATGAGGGAGTAGACTAGGGGAGGGGTTGGACATGCAGGAAAGGCGTGATCCTGGAAAGCTTTTGATGATGCTACCTGGACAGAAGTGTTTGTCATGCAACCTTCTGATTTTTGTCATGGAAGTCATCACAAGGATTTCTTGATTCCTACTCTCTTTCCCTCAGCACTGCCAGTCTGAGGAGCTGGGCAAGCGGGCTCCACAGTGGGTGAGAGACAAGCTGGTAACCATGTGCATGCGTTGCAAGGAGCCGTTCAATACTATCACACGTAGAAGACACCACTGTCGGGCCTGTGGCTATGTGAGTAAACTTGCATGCCTCCTTATGGTAGGGTCACCATGACACAAAACTTTATGTGGTCCTGAAGGGCCTGTCTTGAGAACTGGCAACAAGGACAGTGGTGGATGGCTCAGCAATATTTGGGTGGTGGAGAGAGGTGTTGTCAGTTCCCAAATTTTGCTTTTGTTTGAGGATTGTTAAACAGGGATGGGATTTCCTTTCCAAACCCATCTTTTAGTATCCCTTTTCTCCCCTCTTTCCTGGAGGCAGGTTGTATGTGCACGGTGCTCTGATTACAAGACTGAACTTCAGTATGACAGGAATGGACCCAAACGTGTCTGTGTGAACTGTTACATTTTCCTGACAGGAAATTTACTGCCTGATGAGTGCCATGAGAAGAGCAAAGGGATTCTAGAGGTGAGAGAAAGGCAGAGGTGAGATGCCTCCTTCTTCCTTTGCTCAGTGGACAGTCCATCTCAATCATGTGTGTAATTTTTACTTCAGTGTTCACTTAATTGCCCTCAACTTGTGATGGATTTCATTATTCTAAAACTTTAGAGAAGTTTCACAGTTTATGTGGCAGCTAGGCTGCACCAATGTTCTTCAGCCTGAACACATAAAATATTAAGAGGAAATGCACATTCCTAAACATACAGTGCACACATTGGAGACTCAAGGTGAATCGTGGCTTCCAAGCATATCCCTGAGTGTGTATGTATCTTTTCCTCCCACCCACCCAACTGAAAGAGGGAAGAGAGAGAGACTCTGTCCATGGTGCTGGAAGATTTGTAGATGTCTAGAACAGCCTAGATCTCCCTCCCACTATGTTTTTGCCCAGTAAGAAGATATTTTTTGTATAGGGTTTTTACTTATACTTCCTATTCAACAGGGTCTTTATATGGATAAAGGGAGATGGCCCCGAGGACACTGTATCGAGTTCTTTAGAAGAAGTCATAAAATATAACATAAAATTGTTAAATTGCTTGGCTTATCCACAAAAAATTGTTGTTGTTATGTGCGAAGTCGTGTCCGACCCATCGCGACCCCATGGACAATGATCCTCCAGGCCTTCCTGTCCTCTACCATTCCCCGGAGTCCATTTAAGTTTGCACCTACTGCTTCAGTGACTCCATCCATCCACCTCATTCTCTGTCGTCCCCTTCTTCTTTTGCCCTCGATCTCTCCCAGCATTAGGCTCTTCTCCAGGGAGTCCTTCCTTCTCATGAGGTGGCCAAAATATTTGAGTTTCATCTTCAGGATCTGGCCTTCTAAAGAGCAGTCAGGGCTGATCTCCTCTAGGACTGACTGATTTGTTTGCCTTGCAGTCCAAGGGACTCGCAAGAGTCTTCTCCAGCACCAGAGTTCAAAAGCCTCAATTCTTTGACGCTCGGCCTTCCTTATGGTCCAACTTTCGCAGCCATACATTGCAACTGGGAAGACCATAGCCTTGACTAAACGCACTTTTGTTGGCAGGGTGATGTCTCTGCTTTTTAGGATGCTGTCTAGATTTGCCATAGCTTTCCTCCCCAGGAGCAAGCGTCTTTTAATTTCTTTGCTGCAGTCCCCATCTGCAGTGATCTTGGAGCCCAGGAAAATAAAATCTGTCACTATCTCCATTTCTTCCCCTTCTATTTGCCAGGAATTGAGAGGGCCGGATGCCATGATCTTTGTTTTCTTGATGTTGAGTTTCAAGCCAACTTTGGCACTCTCCTCCTTCACCCGCATCAACAGGCTCTTTAGTTCCTCTTCACTTTCTGCCATTAGAGTGGTATCATCTGCATATCTGAGGTTGTTGATATTTCTCCCTGCAATCTTGATCCCAATTTGTGACTCCTCTAATCCCGCATTTCTCATGATGTGCTCTGCATACAAGTTAAATAGGCAAGGCGACAGTATACAGCCTTGCCGAACTCCTTTCTCAATTTTGAACCAATCAGTGATTCCATGTTCAGTTCTCACTGTTGCTTCTTGACCTGCATATAAATTTCTCAAGAGACAAATAAGATGCTCTGGTATTCCCATCTCTTTAAGAACTTGCCACAATTTGTTGTGCTCCACACAATCAAAGGCTTTAGCATAGTCAATGAAGCAGAAGTAGACGTTCTTCTGGTACTCCCTAGCTTTCTCCATGATCCAGCGTATGTTGGCAATTTGATCTCTAGTTCCTCTGCCTCTTCGAAATCCTGCCTGTACTTCTGGAAGTTCTCGGTCCACATATTGCTGGAGCCTAGCTTGTAGGATTTTGAGCATAACTTTGCTAGCATGAGAAATTAGTGCGATGGTGCGGTAGTTTGAACATTCTTTGGCATTGCCCTTCTTTGGGATTGGAATGTAAACTGACCTTTTCCAATCCTGTGGCCATTGTTGAGTTTTCCAAATTTGCTGGCATATTGAGTGTAGTACTTTTACTGCATCGTCCTTTAAGATTTTGAATAGTTCAACTGGAATGCTGTCACTACCACTAGCTTTATTGTTGCTCAGACTTCCTAAGGCCCATTTGACTTCACATTCCAGGATGTCTGGCTCCAGGTCAGTAACTACCCCATTGTGGTCATCAGGGATGTTAAGCTCGCTCTTGTATAGTTCTTCTGTATAATTTTGCCACCTTTGTTTGATCTCTTCTGCTTCTGTGAGGTCCCTACCATTTTGGTCCCTTATCATACCCATCTTTGCATGAAACGTTCTCTTCATATCTCCAATTTTCTTGAAAAGATCTCTGGTCCTCCCCATTCTATTGTTTTCTTCTATTTGTTTGCACTGTTCATTTAAGAAGGCATTCTTATCTCTTCTAGCTTTTCTCTGGAATTCTGCATTCAATTGGGTGTATCTTTCTCTTTCTCCCTTGCCTTTCACTTCCCTTCTCTCCTTAGCTATTTGTAAAGCTTCCTCAGACAGCCATTTTGATTTCTTGCATTTCTTTTTCTTTGGGATGGTTTTAGTTGCTACCTCTTGTACAATGTTGCGAACCTCCGTCCATAGTTCTTCAGGCACTCTGTCTATCAGATCTAATTCCTTAAATCTATTTGTCACCTCCACTGTGTATTCGTCAGGGATATGATTTAGTTCATACCTGAGTGGCCTAGTGCTTTTCCCTACTTTCTTCAATTTAAGCCTAAATTTTGCAACAAGAAGTTCATGATCTGAACCACAATCAGCTCCTGGTCTTGTTTTTATTGACTGGATAGAACTTTTCCATCTTTGGCTGCAGAGCACATAGTCAATCTGATTTCTGTGTTGACCGTCTGGTGATGTCCATGTGTAGAGTCGTCTCTTGGGTTGCTGGAAAAGAGTGTTTGCTATGACCATTGTATTCTCTTGACAAAATTCTACCAGCCTGTGCCCTGCTTCATTTTGTACTCCAAGGCCAAACTTGCCTGTTATCCCGGTTATCTTTTGGCTTCCTACTTTAGCATTCCAATCCCCCATGATGATAAGCACATCATTTTTGGGCGTTGCTTCTAGAAGGTGTTGTAGGGCTTCATAGAACTGATCAACTTCATCCTCTTCAGCAGCAGTGGTTGGGGCGTAGACCTGGATCACTGTGATGTTGAATGGTTTGCCTTGGATTCGAACTGAGATCATTCTGTCATTTTGGGGATTGTATCCCAAGACTGCTTTTCCTACTCTCTTATTGATTATGAATGCTACTCCATTTCTTCTGCGAGATTCTTGTCCACAGTAGTATACCTGATGGTCATCTGAATTAAATTCACCCATTCCTGTCCATTTTAGTTCACTGATTCCTAAAATGTCGATGTTCAGTCTTCTCATTTCTTGTTTAACCACGTCCAGCTTGCCTTGATTCATGGATCTGACGTTCCAGGTTCCTATGGAATAAAAATCTTTACAGCATCGGACTGTCTTTTCGCCACCAGTTACTTCCACAACTGAGCGTCCTTTCGGCTTTGGCCCAGCCGCTTCATTCATTCTGGCGCTACTCGTACTAGCCGTCTGCTCATCCCCAGTAGCATATTGGACACCTTCCGACCTGAGGGGCTCATCTTCCGGCGTCATATCGTTATGCCTATTGGAACTGTCCATAGAGTTTTCATGGCAAAGATACTGGAGTGGTTTGCCATTGCCTTCTCCAGTGGATCACCTTTTGTCAGAGCTCTCAGCTATGACCTGTCCGTCTTGGGTGGCCCTGCACGGCATAGCTCATAGCTTCACTGAACTACGCAAGCCCCCTTGCCACAACAAGGCAGCGATCCTTGAAGGGGGCCACAAAAAATATGCCCTTGTAAAGGATATACACAATACCAAAAGAAACCATTTTGGAGGAAAGCCTCTGAAATCAGGACAGAGCAATGTAAAGCACATAAGGTGCATGCATGCTACCAACAGTGTAGTCTACCCCATTAATCCTTTCTCCATGGAATGGCAAGGGCTGCTTCCACCTGGGAATTATTCTCCATTGAGATCTCATATCACTGAAGGATTCGGAAGCATAGAGAACAACACTGGACCTCCACTTGGGGTTACTTTCTATACTTTATCTCCATTTTCCATTTCTTTTCCTATTGCTGGTGTACTTTTTGCCAGCCCTGAGCAAAATTGGTAGGAGATAGAAGGGGTTATACAGGCCATCTAGTTCAACCCCCTGCACAATTCAGGATCGGCCTAAACCATCCATGATAAATATTTGTCCAGCTACTGCTTGAAAGCTGTCAGTGAGGGTGAACTCGCCACCTCTTTAGGCAGCCTATTCCACTGCTGAATTATTCTGACTGTGTAAGTTTCCCCCCCTGATATCTAGCTGATATTCTAGATGTAGCTTAAGCTCATGGCTGCAGTTCCTATCCTCTGCTGCCAACAGGAACCATTCCCTGTTCTCTTCTAAGTGACCATCTTTCAGATACTTAAAGAGAGCAATCCCCTCCCAGCCTCCTCTTCTCCAGGCTGAACATTTCCAAGTCCCTCACCCTTTCCTCTTAGGGCTTGGTCCCTAGGTCCTCATTGCTCTCTTCTATATCTTCTCAGTTTTGTCCATATCCTTTCTTTAAGTGAGGCACACAGTACTCCAGGTGTGGTCTGACCAGTGCAGTATACAGAAGGACTATTACATCTCACAATTTGATGTGATTCTTCTGTATATGAGCTGTATATGAGCTATAGTTTTTTGATGCCATGGTGACTGCCCACTAGACCCAGCTCCACATCCAGGCAAAAAGCCCACTGATGATGGGGAGCAGGAGATGATGGGTAGTAGAGAAAATTGAGAGAAAATGGTTCCAATGTGAGCTGGAGAGCTCAGAAAACCCACACGGTGACCAAATTCATTTTGAGCACAGTTTTCCAGGAAGGATTGTTCTGGAGAAGATTTGGGAAATGCACTTAGGGGCAGTAGGAAACCCAGAAAGTGGACAGTTGCATGATGTTGTCCTGTATGACCTGTGGGAGGGTGGAAATGTTAAGCTAAAGGTCCAGCCTGACTCACTATACAATTGCGCCACAGATTTGAAAAGGATTGGCTACAGCTTATGAGCCTTTCTCTGTCTTGCTGTTCCCCCCAACAGCAAGGTGACGGATTTGGTAGTTTAGCTCTGTCATTTCTGCTGAATCAGAGCAGGGCCAAGAGAAGCCTCTGGGCTGGGGAGCAATAGCAGCATGGTTGTGTTGCTTGTGTCTTTGGCAGAAAGAATCTGCAGAAATATCTGGGCAGAGTCTGATGTGCAGCTTTCTCCAGCTGCTGGATAAGAATGGAAAGGGGAGCATGCGGGGCTGGTTTGTGATCCCTCAAGGTGACCCTCTTGTGCTATACATTTACGCTGCACCTCAGGTATGTTTTTGTTTGTTTTGCCTTTTGAAGGTAGTGTGGTGGGAGCTCAAAAGCCTTGGGGCCTGACAGTCCAATGCTAAGCAGGTTTACCCAGAATCATACTCAGGTGACTTACTCCCTGGAAAGTGTTCTCTGGAGTTGCAGTTTATACTTACAGCTTCTGCTATGCCTGATTCATTCCTGTAAGGAGAAAGAAATTTATTCCTGTGGTAAAACTTGTTATCAGGCCCAGGCTTAATCTATGTGGTGGAATGGCTCAAGTGTAGGATCACAATCTGGGAGGCCTGGACTCAGATCCTCATTCTGCCGCAAAGCCTGGTGCCTGACCTCCAATCACCCACACCTACCCCACTGGGCTGTTGAGTAGGGAGTGCAATGTCTACTGTGCCCAGCTCCTTAAAGGTAGGGTGGGATAAGAATGAGAGATAGATGTGATATGCTGGGTCTCTCCTTCCCTTGATTTGTTCACTTTTTAGTGACATGAATCATTGAAAAAGTATACAGTCAAGAGGAGGAAAGGAGGGTATTCATTGGTGGTGTTGCCACTCATAATTGTACCCCAGCAGTGCTTGCCTGAATGGGGAGTCCACAGCCTTTGTTTCACCATGAGGAGGAGCACAAGGGGGGGGGGGGTGAATGACAAAGGGTTAAATAGCTCTTCCCTTCCCCCACCATTTCTCTCCAACTTTCAGTCTCCCAGGGCTGGTTTGGTTAGGAGAAAGTTGTGTGTGTCAATATATAATCTTTTAGTTGGGCCTCAGGCACTGCCAAAGTAGCCTGTCTTGGCCATCTCATGGCAAAACATGGGGTTGGGAGGACGCAGATCAGTTTTGGCACACATGAAAATACCTGTGTTTTAAAAATTATACAGGAATCCTGTGACACCTTAAAATATTAACAAACTTTATTCCAGCAGAAGCTTTTGTGAGCCTGAGTTCACTTCATCAGATGCATAGGCATGTCCATAAAAAGCAGCAAATAGTATACTGTTGAATTCCTACAACTGACTGTCATGGCTGCCCCTCTGGAATTCTTACCTATGTCTGAGCCTCTTGTTTTCCCTCAGGATGTCAAGGCTCACACCTCCATCCCCCTGCTAGGCTACCAAGTCAGGGATATACCTCAGAACGACACCCGCCATGTCTTCCAGCTCATCCAGTCCAAGCAGATTCACACATTGATGGCAGAGACAGAAGAACTGAAACAGCGATGGATGAAAGCCATAGCACAGGCAGCCCATGGTGAAGAGGAAGAGGACTCATTCGATGAACTGGAGTAATTGGGACCTTGTCATGAGGCTCTTCCTAGCTTGGGGAAAGGGCATGGATGCAGACCTTGTTACATAAGAAACGTCAAATAACCTTACTAGCATTCTCTCTCTCTCTCTCTCTCTCTCTCAAGTTATTATTATTATTGTTGAATTTATTCCCTGCCACTCCTGGAACTGGCTTGTGGCGGGTTACAGTAGCCCTTTGTAAAAAATCCCAATAAAACCCCATTAAAAATAGAACGTAACAACAATAACAATATAGAACAATACAGAACATGGTGGAATTAACACAGAGACACCTGTCCCCCTAAAGTCACTAATAATGGGGTCGTAGGAGGGACATCGATGTCACTTGGCCCGGGTGCTATCTAGCACAAGGGGGGGGGGCCAAATCAATCTTCCTCACTGCCCTGGCCTCAACTGTAGACCTGGCAGAACAGCTCCGTTTTGCAGGCCTTGCAGAATACTGAAAGTTCCCACAGAGCCCGCAGCTTGACCAGGACTTCATTCCACCAGGTAGGGGCCAGGACCGAAAAGGCCCTGGCCCTGGTTGAGGCCAGGTGTGCTTCTCTAGGTCGGGAATAACCAGCAAGTCAGTACTCACAGAGCATAAAGCCTTGCGGGTGGCATAGTGGGACAGGCGGTCCCTCCGGTATATGGGGCCAAGCCACAAAGACTGTTTATGCACTGGAGGCTTCATGCCAGGCTGCAGGCTGGAGTTTTAGTTGTAGCAGGTTGCCTCACCCCTTCCTGCACCCACATGTGGGAGCATTTGGCCTAGTGCACCTCATCCGCCCCCGATTTCTACTCCTGTACGGAAGCTGGGGGAGTGAAGCTCCCAGTGCGTAAACAGTAAGAGCCTTAAAGTTCAAGACCAAAATCTTGAACTGGATCCAGGCAGCAACTGGCAACCAGTGCAACTGCCTCAGAACAGGCTGGATGTGGGCCCTCCACGATGTTCCTGTGAGGACCCTACCAGCTGCAATTTCCAGGTCAAGAAGCTTCCAGCTCACCTTTGATATCTCTTGCCTATTCTGTGCAATACATATATTTATAATGTTTTGCAGCAGTAATTGGTCAACCATTTTGGAGTTTCTTGTAGCATTCCTGCATAACTCAGATTTCCATAGTCTGCTTATAAACCTTTTGTGTGTAATTGTGTGGTATGCATCACCCAAGTCCTATGCTCTAACTAACCTTGTACTTAATAATTTAAAAAATATATACTTTGTGGCATAAGTACTCCTGTCCCATGAAAAAGACAAGCTCCTCCCAGCTTTCTTACAAATAGGCTCCAAGTATGTTAGAGTGCTTTCGCAAGAAATTCTTATTTTCCTTTGTGATGATGGTGCACCAACTTACATGATATACATAATATGATGGTTCTATTGAAGCTACTCCTTGCATCATTTTCTGATGCAAGTGAGGCCATGCTCAAAGGAGGGTGGGCCACATCGGCTGTTCCTCTATAGCAAATATAATAGCAGTTGATCTTAAAGAATGCATCTTAAAGTGGTTAGCTGTTCTCAGAAAGGAAAAAATGCATATTCAACAGATCATTTTGTTGTGTCGCATTGGTACAGAAAATGGCTATGCCAAACATTTCAAGCATCTTAAAAAAATTATAAAAGGCCTTGCTTGCAATTTTTGTGTTACTCATGTAGAGCCCTGAGAACATTTTGGCTTCCTGTAGTTATAACAAATCTACAGTTTCCTATTATTTATGGTCTACCTTTCTGCTGGGGACTCTAGATTACGCATCTTGAGTCTGCCGGGGAACACAGGTTATGTGTAGTAATGTCAGTATAATCAACAACAGGGCCTGCAAGATGGAGCTCTTCCGTATGGTTGAGGCCAGGGCAGAGTTCTAGTAGTCCAACTAAGGATCCCCCCCCCCAAAGTCTATTAGATCTGCTCCCACCGTCACCAAAAGACAACTTGCCCACCAAGCTGAACAAGGGGGGTGGGACTGGAAGTTGTGACTACTGCTGCCTTTATTGCTGTTAAGTCTGGGAAGATTTTATTCTGGTTTTATTGTGTTTTTAATGTTTTATGATGTAAACCACCAGGAGCAGTTGTCTATAAATTGAATAATAAAAAATATATACGTATATACACAATATGGGGCATTCAGCAGCTGACATATTAAAATTTTAGAAATCTGGAACTACCAGAAAAAATGGAAGCACAGCATAAGTATAACTATGACATATTAAGCAGTACAAAAATAACTTAATAGGATTCTACTCAAAATAAGCTAGATGCAGCAGTATAGACCACAGTCTCAGTTGTTTACCCCAGTAAATTTGTGAACCATTTGTACAGTGTAACACTATTACCTGCATGGAAAAGCCTCCTTGATCAGTTTTATTTTGCATAGTTTTCAGAAGGCCAGAAGAGTGGGAGCTTTCCTGATCTCTCAGGCAGGCCATTCCACAAGAAGAGCTGGGATTTTATACCCTGCTTTTCACTACCCGAAGGAGTCCCAAAGCACTTGCAAACACCTTTCCCTTCCTCTCCTCACAACAGACACCCTGAGAAGAAGGCAAAGCTGAGACAGTCCTAAGAGAACTGCTGTATGAGAAAAGCTCTATGAAAACTGACCAACCCAATGTCACCCAGCTGGCTGCATGTGAAGGAGTGGGGAATCAAACCCAGTTCTCCAGATTAGAGTCTGCCACTCTTAACCACTACACCATGCTGGCTGTCAAGTTAGGAGCCATAAGGGAGAAAGCACGTGTGCAGGAAGTTGTTGATTTTGCCCATTTGCAGGCTGGCTTTTTCAGAAGTCCCTGAGGACATGAGCGAAGTTGACGTGGCAGAGCATAGGGAGAGAGGTGGCCCACCCAATAAAAGAAGCCAAGTTCATGGATGGCTTTATATATGATAGCCTAAACCTTAAACTGATATTGATATCAAATGGGCACATCTGCACATCTGCAGAATGGAAGTAATATGAATGATCCACCTAGCTCCTGTTAATACTCAAGCCATGGCATTATGGATCAGCTGGAGTTTCCAAGATGATTTTTAGGGGAAACAACATATAGAACATTACAGTCAAATAGTCTTTTTTTTCTGTTTTTTTTGATGGCCCCCGCATTCCATTGATTTTCCCCTTTCTTTATTGTTTGAACTGTTGATGGCCATAATATTTCATGTAGCCCTACTCCGAAATTTTCCCTATCCAATGCTAGATCTTTATGCAAAGGGTCGATCATCCCGTCGGTCAACATTGTCACCATTGCTGCATGAGAATAAAGTTTTAAATTTGGCAGAGCTAGGCCACCTCTCGCCTTAACGTCTTGCATTACCCTTGCTGCTATTCTATGTCTTTTATGTGCCCGTATGAAGTTGTAAAGCTCCGATTGCCATCTATTTAATTGCTTATCTCCTAGGGCTATGGGCAGAGATTGGAACAGAAAATTGAGCTTTGGTAGTATATTCATTTTCAGTGTCGCCATTCGGGCCGACCACGAAAGCATCAGCTTATACCATCTCTCCAAATCCCCTTGTATAAGTTTCCATTCTCTTTCATAGTTGTTTTTCTTCAATATTGTAAGGTCTTTATCCAGATATATTCCTAAATATTTTATCACTCTGGGCCCACAGTCAAATAGTTTTGCTGTTACAGTAGTGTGGATTTCAGTGGCCAGATAGGTTACAAGCTGTTGATATAAAGCCCTTTTTGCAGCTTCACTAATACAGCTGGAACCAATATAATCCCGAGGCTTTTGAGTCAGCAAAGACCAGTAGAATGCTACCAAATTAATCAGCGTACTCTTCACGTCCCCCTTTTGCATTCTTTGTAACTTATTCTGAATTTTTTGCTCTTAAAACACCTTTTCTATACTTTATTCTTTTTGTATATAATCTACAGTGGCTTGTAAGTGAAACATGTTTTGTAAAGCTTTATGTCTCCCTATATTGCTGAACAATTAAGAATCGATATAAGAACCAAGTGTGCATTGAATGTTCCAGAGCCTCCAGACAGAACCCCGCCCATGCTTTGCCTGCAGTGATGGGAGAGTTTTTAAAGGAAGTGTGCTGCCATACTACAGCTGACCGTGACAGACCCATGATCAGCTGTAATGTGGGGCCCTCACTCCGTTTAAACACTTTCCCCCATATGTCTTTGCAAGCTGGTGGGGAATGTTTAATTGGACCGGCCCCCGGTTCCGGCTGTCACGTTCAGCTGTTACGTGGTCCATGATCCCTTTAAGTATCCCCCCCTTCAACTGCACAGGCTGGGTGGGGAAAGTATTGAAAGGCACTGCAGGTGGTCTAGAGCCCTTTGTATTTTATGTTCAACAGGCTTTACTGTTAGTGATTAAATATCAGAAAGACATTTTCTTCTAGTTGATTTTGGATCTCCTTTTTTTTAGATCAAACATATTTGGAATTGATATATTCCTGTAGGCTCCTGTTAGTCTCTTGTTGGTATGTGGTAGAAGAAACAACCCTGGGACACCTCAGCAGACGTTTTTTTTAGCATTCTCTGCAATGTGTCTTCTGAACACCAGAGTGCAGTATAAGATATGAAATATACAGACAAAGCCAATAACTGGTTAGCATTAGCAAGCATGAACAGGCCTAGGTTTCCGCATGAAAAGCAAATGTCTGAAATAGAAGGGAGAAGTCTGGTGGGAGATAAACTATGGGGAGGGGGGTGGTGGAAGAAAGGATTTTGCTTCACGTTAACACTTTGTGGACTCAGGGAACCGTTGGGGATGAGTTGTAAGAGATGTTTTGGGGGATTTTGTGAGAAAAAAGGGGTATGCCAGCAATACTCCTCCTCTGCCTGCTCCTCCAGTTCCACAATAATTTATTGGGGAAAGCAGGTTGACAGGCGCTAATCAGGTGCTGAATAGAAGATGTGCTTACTCTCAGAGTGGCCAGGAGAAGCAAGGACCTTTGGCAATGCACCATAGGCCACACAGAGGCTGACTCCCTGTCAGTGATACGCCTGCTGCAGGAGACAAGCAAGGGACAGAGGCCTCCCTCCCATTTGCTCACCTCAGCTGGTGGATGGCAGAGTTGTGAAGATCGCCATAGGCAACAGGCAACGTATTGCTGCTGTGACAGCCACATGGGGCAAAAAAGGTTGACTCCACTGTAATGTGCACATTCATGCCAACACTTGTCATTGCTTCCTTCCACATTTTGCTCTCAGTGCTGGTGGAAGGGAGAGAGGGAGGGTGGGTGCAAGGGGAACATGTCCACCATTTTAAACCAGAAATAGATACATTGCTACAGCTTAACAATATGCCTATGACTGAGGGGAAACCATGCAAACAAAAACCCAGTAGTGGTACTGGGAGTAGTGGGTATGGGGGGGGGGAGTATTAAAAGGGAATTGAGGAAGAAATGGAGACTAATATGAGTGGGAAGATATCAGCACCTGAGGTTACAGAGATCAGTTCCCTTGAAGGAAATGGGAGCCTCAGAGGGGGGCATCCCACTCACAGTGAGCTCTCTCCCCTCTCCAAATGCCACCCTCCCCATGGTCCACAGCAACTTACTCAGACTAAGTAAGAGAGTGACTGGCCCCAGGTCATTCCCTGAACCTCATGGGCACATGAGGATATGGATTGTGGTCTCCCAGATTCTGTTCTGACACTGACCACTAAACTACATTGATGACTACATTTATTAGAGTTACCAATTAAAAGGTAAGGTTCCCAATGTTGAAAGAGAAGGGCTTTGCGATGCCACAGACTCCAGAGGGGGGCTATCAGAGAGTCAGAAAGACAGATAGGCACACAGAAGATCCTTCCTGACTTTATTTTATTGCTGTCCCTTTGATATGTAGATTGATCCTCTCAGGGGACTTCCTTCCTTCTTTCCTCCTCCTTCATCTCTCTCTCTCACATTGCCACATTTTCCATCTTTGGCAGGATGAATTCTTGCATCTTTCTGCATCCTAGTTAGTGAAAACACATTAGAACATTAGAACTCTATCTGTCTACTACCCTATCTAGAAATGGATTTCCTATAATAAATTAGTTAAATTCCATTGAAAAGAAAAAAGGAAGTCTCCATTTTGTTTGTCGTTTTCTTACCTGCAAAGACACACAAGGAACACATGGCTCCTACTGTAGCATTTAGCCATTGTACATTCTGCTAATTATGCAATACTTCCCCTTGATATTCCAGCTCTGAAATCCAACTTTTAGCTTTGGTCCTCAAAAGGACTGTCCAGACCCTTTGTAGGACTGCCACCTTTCGGTCTGGCAGGGATCTTGTATTTTAAGAGTAGCAGAGCAGTCAGTTAGTCAGTCATTAAGTATGCCTTTTCCCAGTACTGTAATAGGGCTGGGAAGTTTCTGCCTGGCATTATAAGGAAAAGAACTTTGTCTAGGGTTGCCAGTTCTGGGCTGGGAAATTTTTTGGAGATTTAGGGTAAAGCTTGGGGAGGGGGGCTGGGGGGGACATAGGTATAATGCCATAATGTCCACTCTCCACTGCTGCCATTTTCTCCAGTGGAGAATGGCTACCCCTCCAAGCCACTGGAACTTGGAGTACCAAATCTGTCTCCATGAACTAATTGATGGTATTTATGTGCTGCCCATGCTTCAGTGAATCCTTAGGGCATTTTATAAAAAAGATAAGACAAAAATAGTCAGACGTTCTAAAAAAAAAAAAAAGAACCCCTACATAGTGGAACAGGAGTTCCGTGACCCATCCGGGGCTTGTCTTATGCCCCTGCTGTCACAGCTATGGGGAAAAGTAACAAATGCCAGTCAAGGATGAATGTGAGCCTCAACATCAGCTCTGCCCACTTAATCGGCACCTTCACCTTCCTTGTCTTTCTTCCATCCTCTTTCTTAGTCACAACAATCCCTGACCTTACCCAAACAAAGTAGTAAAATATGTGTTCTCTTAGCATCAGGAAAGCCTGCTTATTTGTTGTGGCACTGCAGGGGAAGCACCCCAAGCTTGGCCTTGCTTCCTGCTAAACGTCATCCCGCATGTCGGAGAAGAACAAAACAAGGGCCAGGCTGTCATTATCCCAATCACAAAATGGGCCTCTGATCCTAATAATAGACTTCCTGTTTTCCTCAGGCTAATAAACTTGAGAAATTGCTTCCTGGTCAAAGGTTGCCCTGCTTCTATTTTTATTACCATTCTAGAGTTTCACATCATAGGCTCTAATTTCTTGCCACAAGCTGTCTCCCTCATAAGTCTCATTTTCACAAAGCAGAGATGAAGGGGATACCAATACATGCATGATGTTACCCTCCCCCCCCCCCCAAAAAAAAAGAGTTCCATTACTAAATGCTTAGATTCACAGCCCAGGCGTCTCTTGAGACACTGGGAAGTCAGTGGTAGAAATGTGAGCAACCTTGAGCTACTGGATATGACAGAGAATACATTAAAAAACAGATACAATGAATAAGCTTTGAATCTAGATGAAAGCTAAATGAATATCCACTTTTCGTTCAAGACAGTTGCAGGGATAAACTGTTTTTTTAAAATGCTGTTTAATCAAGACTGATCATCTACAAACAGGTGACACCACTCCAGATTCCCATGTAACAAATCTCCATTTGATGGGTTCACCTGCTGCATTTGCACCTGGGTTCTTATTTTGTCCTCACAGCAGTTCTGTGAAGTAGGTTTGCCTGAGACAATGATCACCGAGACCATATAAATATCATGATCAACTGGTTTATAAATCATGGATTTGCTGTCACTTTAGTTTGCTGTGACAACTGAAATCAAAATGGAATTTCAGATCAGGAATTGTCTATGAACCATAATTTGCTGTGATTATGGCTTTTTTTTGCCCTATCAAGTTGCAGTTGACTTATGGGGGCCCAGTAGGGTTTTCAGAGCAGGAGATGTTTGCCATTGCCTGCCTCTGCATAGCAGCCCTGGTGTTTCTTTTTGGTCTCCCATCCAAGCCCTGACCAGAGCTGATCCTGCTCAGTTTCTGAGATCTGACAAGATGGGGATAGATTGAACAGGCTTCCTAGGAAGGTGGTGGGTTCTCCATCTTTGGAAATGTTTAAACAGAGGCTGGATAGCCATCTGACAGAGAGGCTGATTCTGTGAAGGTTCAAGGGGGTGGCAGGTTACAGTGGATGAGTGATAGGGTTGTGAGTGTCCTGCATAGTGCAGGGGGTTGGACTAGATGACCCATGCGATCCCTTCCAACTCTATGATTCTATGATTCGATGATTGAACTAGCCAGCTCAGGGCTTATTACGATTCACAAACAAGGGTGTGTTGAATAGCTCCATCTCATATGACAGCCTAACCACAAAGATGGCAGAATAGGGAAGATGTTCTTCCTGCTTAGTCAGGTGAAGAGACAAGAATCACCCACAATTCACAAATCAGACTTGTTGCTTGCATCCAGTAGACAAGCCTGTTGCACCAACTACAATGTCAACAAAACAAAGTAGCCCCAAGTAGCGTTTTGGCTGAGCAGGGATTTGAACCCAGGTTTTCACAGTTCAAATACCACACCCTTTCCAGAATGCAATCCTGGCTCTGACGAAAGCAAATTCTGTCATCCAATGCTCCAAAAGTTGGGTTAGAGGTTGCTATATGATGCTTCAGAGCAGGAGATACGTCTAGTTGTCCCTGGTTGCTAAACAGCCTTCGTTCCCAGGGACTGTCTCAGTGCTTTTTAAAAACAAATGCTCTGCTTTTCCATGGAACATAAAACTCCCAGATGCAATGAATTCCAAAGAATAAACATTGCTATATAGAAGAGACTCTGAGCATTTCCAGAGAAGTCATTTTGATCGAGGCAGGCTGAGGTCTGATTGGGAAACTGCTGAAATGTCCTCAGGGATATATCACATGTGAGGGAGGGGAGGATCCCTCCCAAGCACACTTTATGATATGGAGTGAGAGCAAATATTGAGAGTAGGTGAAAGGGTAAGAATGTGTGATGTGTCAAGGATGAGGCCTGAGTCATCTTGATCTCTCACTGAACTTTGCTACTTCTGTGGACGCTCATCAGCAGGCTGTCAGGCCAATCAGAAAATGCAGCTCTTTTCCTGGATAAGAAGGGAGTCGTGGTTCCTCCTATGGCATTTTGCAGCCAAAGGACTAAAAGTTCTGTGTGCCATCTGACTTCTCTTCCCTGAATTTCCAAAAATCATTAAATGAAGCTCAGGAGATATATGCAGCTGGGTTCGGTACTAGAAAACAGCTTCTTTCATAGGGGCCAGTGCTGCTTGCTTATAAGCTGAGAAGAACCTTCAGCCTCTCAGCAGTCAAGGGCCGTTGCCCTCGGAGACGTCATGACTGGATCAGAGGAAGATATCAGAGGAAGATATGCCTCCAGAGCATCCCTTTGCCACTGTCTTGCTGTGAGGGGTGGAAATACTTTTCATGAAGTTGAAGGGGACTAGGGGGTAGTAATACAAGAGAGGTAGCATGGAAGGAGGAAAGGATAGTCATAAGCTTTTGCTATCTACTGCAAGGATCTAACATTCAGCAAAGGTTAGAGAACTGAGACCTCTTTCCTTGTTGGGCAGAAACTGAAAACCCCAAAGAGAAGTTCAATAACTTCCTATTCTGAAGAATGAAGAAGGACCGGAGGCAATTTACTGGAATTTCCCCCTCCCTTCCCTCTTTCTCCCCACGCCTTTTCTTGTAACTCTGACCAAAATATATTATGAAACTCACATAGCAAGGGAGAGTCACAGTGAGGAAGTTCCAGCTGCCTGCCCATTGATAAATCCCTGGTGAGGGAGGGGGAGTCTGCTCTGTGTTGCTTCTTCAGCAAGCACGTGGCCTTGATCTCTTTCCTTCCGGTCAAGCCATCACTCTTTCCACCCCAGGACAAGCAGGACTGATTTCCATATGAGTTTGGAGGACTTTTTTCTGTTTGTGAAGATACCACCACCACCACTACAGAATTTCTCCTATTTTCCAAGGAATGCTTGCAATAACCATGTAGGATGGGAGAATTCAGTTTATTCAGGTACAGGGTAAAATAAATTATGGATAGATTAAATGTGCAGATGATAGGATAGTCATAAACCACTTTACCATATGCACAAATTGTTTTATGCCTAGTATGAGCTGTGCAACATCAAGATAATTAATTTTTGCCAGATCAGTACATAAAAATATACATTGTATAATCGAGGGACGGGATCAATTTGCATGGATTGGAATGATCCCAGAATATTCCTGGACTTCTGAAATTCTCATTAGAAAAAAATGAAATTCACTGCTGAAGTATGTAGCTAGTTTTGAATGATGTGGATCTGCACATGTAAGGACCATAGGCTAAAAGGTGTAGGTGTCACTAGGATTCTTGCACTTGCACATAGTGTACAGATATCTGTCTTGCGTGCATGCCTATTTAACTGTTTGTGTAAATACATGTGCCATTGTTGTGTCTTTGTAGCATACCTAGTTAATGCTGTGTTGTGTTTTCCGGAAATTAATTTTTTGCTGGTGTTTTCTCAGATCAGGAGGTGGCGCTATGTTCTCCATCTCTGTGCCTCAGGGATATGGAGCAAGCCCTTGAGCTACAGCAGTGCTTCAGGATCCTGAGCACTTGCCCTCCTATCAGAGCATGCAACCTGGGGAGCAATTCAAGTTCTAAGCCAAAAGACTTATGATTGTCTCAGATCCTCAGTTCAAGCTCTGAGAACCAGAACCAGTGAAAATGCTGGAACCTTATGGGAAAAGAAATGGCTAGTTGTGGCAGAAAGTGGGCTTCAGAGGGGCAGCCCCATATCTGCAACATAACAAACCTCTGGGGAGAGTCCAGCTTGGGTGTACACAGAGTGTCAGGTCAAGGATACTTGGTCAAAGTTTGGGTTTTACAGATAGACCCATCAAACAAAACAAAATCACCCTAGGTGTGGTTTTTCTGCAAACGATTATATGCTGCATTAGCGCAAGCTTCTGACCAGGATTCCTCAGGACATTTCATACTGCTCTGTGTACTGTTTCCTTAGTACAATTGAACTGCCGCATAAGCATTCTGCATTCTTTGTTATTGCAAGGCCTTCCTGCATTAAAAGCGGGACTTATTTACCTTCCATCTGGCCAGTACCTAATGGGAAGTAATTCAATATCCACAGACCTTGGAAGAGAGCATCCCATGTGGAATGTCTTCATCCTGACTTGTGTTTCAGCCGGGAGCACCGGCTCTGACTCTGTGGTTGCCAGATGTCCTTCCTCAGAAGGGACCACACTTCCTTCCCATTGAGCCTCATTTGAGACGAGAGTGCCATGAAGCCTTATAACTGCAAACATCACAACTCCAAAGCCTCCCTTATTTCTGACATGTTAATCTTTCTGCAAGTAGAACACAGAGGCCACCAGACTCTGCTATTTCAGATCCTCTCCATTGGCATCACTAGGCCACGCGTCCTTCCATCAGTCTGCCATGGCATGGCCAAGCCTGGTGCTTCAAGAGGAACCAGTTTCCCAATTGCCCACGGCTGCTTCCATTCCTATGGGATAGCTAAGAGGTGGCTCATCTCATAATCAGTGGTCAATCTTCACTGGCAGGGTTGCATGGCTGCTGGTCCTGCTGCTATGTAGGGCTCCTGTCCTTTATCAGGTGGTGCCAGGAGGTGGGAACATGAGCATTTTCAAACATGCTGGGTCAGCCTCACAGGCTCCACAGGCTTCCTAAGCAGCTCAGCTCCCCATGATTCCAAACCCCAAAACTGCTACCTTGCTCTTGCTATATGATTTTCCTGGCAACAAGAGCAAACTACTGGTTCCCCTACACAAGTAATTAAAATTGTCATTCTGTTGTTTTTTCTTCCTCAGTGAGGCTGCCCTGCTGCTGGGGTATGCTGTCTGTAGATCTGTTGATTTCATGTCTAATTGTCCAAATGGCCCAGAATAATTCAGATGACTCTTGATGCGTGCACATGTGAGCCACCCATCATTCCTTGGTTGTCCATTCTGGTGTGTGCAGAACACCATAAAAATTAACCAAGGTTTAAAGAGGGTTTTTTGTGTGTGTGGCAGAACCACCACAGGCAACCAGCATGCTACCCTTCAGACCTCACCCTGCTCCTGGATCCCCGGGGGAAATGGGGCCTGGGCCTCAGAAAGAGCTAATCTTCACTCTCCAGGGGTACAAAAGCCCGGTTGTCAGGGACAACTAGGAATCCATATCCTTGCATTCCACTGGAGGCAAGGAGCTTCCTGCAGTCATCAAGATGAGAGGACAGAGCTGCTTGGGTAAAAAACAGCGAAGAACATCAGGAAGTTGGGTAAGAGTGAGGGATTCTGGGGAACAGAAGGCTGTGAAGGGCTACTTCAGGGGTATAGCGGGCATGTGGAGAGTGACCCAAGAGCTAACATCTAGCTCAGCCTTTCTCAACTTTTTTACCATTGAGAAATCCCTGAAACATTCTTCAGGCTTTGAGAAACCTCAAAAGAGGTGCAATTGTGCACAATATAACTGTAAATTCCCAACCGGGGGGGGGGGTCCTTCCTAACCCCTCCAGACCCATCATTGGCCATTTTGGGAGGAGGGGCAGGTAGAAATTACCATATATGGTCATATTACCTGATAAATGTTTAACAAATTATATATATATAATTTGTTAAACATTTATCAGGTAATATGACCATATATGGTAATTTCTACCATATTACAATTAACTGCACCTGTGGGAGAATCTTGGTGTCAAGAAGGGCATCCCCTGGAAAAATGATGCAATACTACACAAGGATTGTGTAAGGCCAGCGATGCTGGGGGAGTCCCAGCTTCTATTGCTACTGCTGCATGCTGAAACGTGACAGAAGGTGATTAAGGTGTGCTCATTTAGGAAGTAAGGCTGGGAAAGTCAGGCTGTTCCAGCCCTTGTCTTTCAGTGCTGAGCACAGAAGTCTAAATGAGCAGTTCTCACACTGTGGGAAGCGGGGCTCATTTTGAAACTTACTGCATATTTGGGGATCCACTTCGAACTTTGATGTATCTTTTGGGACCCGACAGCAAAGTAAATCACAGGAAATAATTCTGTGTGTGTGTGTGTGTGTGCATGCACGCACCCAAAGTTCTGTAAAGAGGCAGCTGACGTATGGCGACTCCTGCAAGGGATTTTCAAGTCAAGTGAGAAGCAAAGGTGGTTTGCAATTGCTTTCCTCTATGTGCGCTATAGGAAATCTACCACATGGAAGAACACAAGGATTCTTCTCCCCACCCCCGTTTGAGCAAAGCAGGAGGCAGCAAGGGTGAAGACCTTGCATAGGTCTGCCACTAAACTGCAGCCTCCATGGCTCCTTGTTGTACGAGAGCGGGGAGAGCTGGGGACTATCTTGTATGTGACTAAGTATCACACGTTGCTTGGTCCAAATTGGGGGAGTCACCAGGGAAGTGCAATTCACAGATTTAGCACACACGTACACAAATATCCGGATTGCAAAGTAACTCCAGGACAGAAGCAACACAGCACAGGCTTCCACATGAGGATTGGATTTTATGGTTTCCCTGTTGCTGGTGTGGCTGCAGATAAAGCCAGAGTCACAATGACATAGCAACAGAATGATGATCTAGTGCCAATGTGTTAAAAAAAACCCTAAAAACTAAAAGTACCCCAATGGCATCTGCTGGGATTCCACATTAGTGCTTTACTGGGCAGAGAATTCAATTCCCTGGGAATCTCAGTTAGTAGAAATGCAAAGGTTTCTAGTCCTTTGGGGGGTTATAAAACACTTGAAATTGGGTAGACAGTGTTTGGGGGGATCCCAGAAAACAAGTACTGCCCAACAAGATGTCTGCGGGGTGTATCTTCATTGCACTGCATAGATGCCCTTCACCGTGACCTGCCAAGCAGGATTATATAAAACAGCAAACACTGCAGAATAAATTAGGTTGGAACCTAGCACCACCATCCATCTACACATGGCGGTGAGCTGGGGGCCTGCTGGATGCCGGGACCCTCCCCCCTTTGCCTGGGAGTGGGCTGCTGTCCCCCAGGCCGCCCCTGTAGCTGGGATATCCCCCCCCCCCCGAGTCCCCGCGCCTCCTCCTCTTCTTCCCGGGCGAGGCGGAGGGCCTTCGGAGCTCGCGCTGCGGTGGGTGGGGAAGGCGCGGGAGACGGCTGGTTTTCGCGCTGACTGCAGCGCGAGCCTTTCAGGTCCCCGCTGGAGGAAACTGGCTGAGCTGCAGCGAGTTGCCTTGGCAGCTCCTTTGACAGCCCGTTTGACGCGGTAAGAGTAATGCAGAAGTTCCTGCTCGGCGTGGAAAGCAGGCTCTAAAAATATCCCCGCGCAAGAAGCTTCCCGAGGAGGAGGCGGCGGCCGCGTGGCAGCATCTCTAATGAGCGCGCCAGCGAGCGAGGAGTTCATCCAAGGACAGGAGAACATTCCGGGCCTCCTCCTCCGCCGCCGCCGCCGCCGCCTCCCCCTCCTCTCCGCTGCTGCATTAGCAGGTGCTGCCGCTGCTGCCTGCCTCGCCGGCCGCCTGGGTGCAGCCCCTTCCAGGGACGCCGGCGGCACTGCTGGACGGACGGAGGGAGGCTGGGCCGGGTCGAGATGGAAACAAGACCAGGAGCCATGGAGGGAGGAGAGGCAGAGCCGGCCGCCCTCCATAGGAAGCTGCTAGATTATTTGCATGGCAGACAACAAGCCAACTGCAAGCCACGGAAAGGTGGCAGCAAAGAAGTAGGCTGGCCGTAAGGAGGATATCGGCGCTAGGCGGATGGGGCGCCCCCCCCCCGAATGCCCGGTCTCAAGAAGGGCCCTCTGTAGGTGGCTGGGTGGGGGGCTGTTGCGGAGGCGGGCACCTCCCACCCCCGCATCTGAAGCT
This sequence comes from Paroedura picta, assembly GCF_049243985.1. NCBI lineage: Eukaryota > Metazoa > Chordata > Lepidosauria > Squamata > Gekkonidae > Paroedura > Paroedura picta. Next base: position 94,394,701 of record NC_135372.1, on the reverse strand, counting down.
GGTTTTGCCTGCAGAATTTAGTATCCTGAAAACCTTAGCACTTCCTTCCTTCCTTCCTTCCTTCCTTCCTTCCTAAGCAAGCTTCTATCCCTTGAAAAGAGGCATTCAGTGACTGGGATGCAAGATTTTTATGGGTTCAAGCATGGACTTCAGCCCTGGCTGTAGCTCTTTGCCCCTCCTTCGGATTAACAAAAAGAATTTAGCCAAAGAAGGCAAAAAATGCATGTGGTCTCAATGCATATAATTGACCGCACTTGCAGAATCCAGTGTTCCTTGGTGTCTAATTTGTATTTTTGTTTGGTAACAGTAAAATACGCATGATCACAACCTAAAGATACTTTACAATTGGCGGTCAGGTGTATTAAAGGAACAACTGTTCTGGATCACTAAACTGACCTTTCTTTGGGTCATGATCAAGATCCTGAGTCCTTGTTGGAAGGAGCAGTCAGTGACCTTCATGCTTTCTTTAATTTCCCTTTCTCACAATAATTTCCTTGTGACCATAACCCAAGGACATTCCTCCCTGCCCCCCTCGGTGTTGAATACTACTATTGTTAATATTATAAACATCTACAGCTGTAAACTACAGTGAGGAAGTACCCACCATACATTCTGAGAGCTTATTTCCATGTTTCTTCATACAACTGTCATGGTCTTCTCTGTGATTCATATATCTTATGAGCCAATCGCTCTTAGCATTTGCTCATCAAGGAGGTAGAACTTTGTTTTTCTATTTCAATGGGATAATCTGCGGGAGTGTCTTCTAGATGTGATGGGATAAGACTAGAGGAAGGAAGATTCCTTGCTCCACCATGGAATCAGGTTTTCTCTCAATCGGTGTCATGCTTGGGGAACTCCCTTCTGCATGACGCCTACCTTGTTCTTTCACTTGGGAGGCTTCCACAGAAGGACAAAAATAGTTCTGTTACAGGAAGCTTACAAAGCAGCGTGAAATGGAATTTTCACATGCTACTTTCATGCTTCTTTTATAGAGGTAATGGGTTTTATTGTGATACTATAACTTGATTCTGTAATCGACTTTTGTCTCCATTATGTTTTAGAGAAAGGTAGGATAAAAATTGAAGAGACAAATACAGATGGGACCCTATCAGTTGGGAGCAGAAAACAATATGCTGTGGGCAGATGGGGTAGAACAGAAAAAGAAAGCAGTTGTGCCTACCTTGATATTATATTTGGCTGATATACCTCTGTTGTAAAGCTAATTTTATCCTAGTCATCCATTTGTCTTGTTTCCCCCTGCTTTATTTTAGAAAGATTGCAGTCAAAGTGTAACTGCAAACCATGTGAAAGAAAAAGCCCACACATATATATATATATATATATAACCGGTGACGCCCTCTAGCGTTTTCATGGCAGACTCAATACAGGGTGGTTTGCCAGTGCCTTCCCCAGTCATTACCATTTACCCCCCAGCAGCAAGCTGGGTACTCATTTTACCGACCTCGGAAGGATGGAAGGCTGAGTCAACCTTGAGCCGGCTGCTGGGATCGAACTCCCAGCCTCATGGGCAGAGCTTTCAGACGGCTGCCTTACCACTCTGCGCCACAAGAGGCTCATCTTTAAACAGACTAAATAATTCGTTAAGCCCCCTAGAGGTGGGCTTTGTCCGTGATGAGGAAGGGTCCGGGTTGGACCCTTCCTCACGACAGACAATCGGAGGGACCAATCGGGACCAATCGGCAGGCGCGAAGCGCCTGCCGATTGGTCCCTCCGATTCCCAGCCTGAGCAACTGTGAGCGTCAGACCGCCGCCCGAGGGAACCCTCAGCAGTCGCGCGAAGCGCGGCTGCTGGGGGTTCCCTCCCTGCTGGACTCACGTGCCTTCTCCCCTTTCAAAACCCCTTTTTATAAAGGGGCTTTGAAACTAGTATATATATATATGAGCTCGTGGCGGTTCACAATAGAACAATAAATACCAGTATAGCCCCCTTAAAATGTTGGACATTAATCTTGATGACCCCACTGAAATTACCTTGCCTCAGCCCCCACACAGTTGCTATTTTCTTCATGACATCGGCAGCCTTCTTCAGGCCTTTTAACAAAAATGGTAATTGCTAGTGAGCTATAGCCATTATTAAGTATCTGTCTATTGCCATGATCCTCTGAATTCCCAGCTTTCATTCTCAAAAGTTTCTAGTCTTTTTCATTACAGACATGTCATAGGACTGCAGACATTTAAACGTTGCTGGCCTTTTTCATTTCATTCCCTTTATGTTTCTGCAACAAAAAGGTCTGATTTTTAAAACAGTGACAACAAGGAGTTTAAAGGAGCTAGTAGATTATGACAATAGATGGATACACTGTTATAATGCTACAGAGCAATAGCAGTTTTTTAAAAAAAACTGGAAAAAGTGCTCTGGTAGTATGGCAGTTGATGGGGGAAGGTCTATACAATATATCTGTGTGGATGCCACACAGCGTTGCCAGTGCAGAGGGCTCCGGGTTTTGTGCCAGTGAGGATAAGCAAAGGAAGAATCTTTGCCATGTGGATGCAGCCTCACTGAGGGGGCCCTGCCGTTCGACAACAGGTAGAGCCAGGCTGCATTTGATTCCAAAATGGGACACCAATCTAGCAGTATTTCAACAAAGGTGGATTCACTGGTGTCTCTGTCATTCTTGCTCTCTGTCAGCATATACAGTGCCAGCGCCTGACCTTGAGGAATCACACAAAGGGGCCTTGGATCCCACCCAGATGGCAAGGGGGAAGCTGCTTTCTTTCTCTTCCTGTAATAACATCACCACTTGGCAGAGCAGTACAGAGGCAAGGGGGATTCTCTCCGGAAAGCTGCCTTTCTCCGTGGAAGCCCCAGAGCCCTTTGTGTCAGCACGCTGAATGGGCTCTTCTCAAGTTTTGTCCCTGGCACATCAAAGAGCCTCCTCATTTAGAGGCAGCTCTCTGCCACCCACAGCACCAAAGGCAGCTGGAGACAGCCCCAGGATGTCTGTTCAGTTCTTGCCTGCCTGGGATGTAACCGTGGCTCGCCTTTCATGGGGAGCAAGCCCCCCTCCCCAAGACTGACAGCTCCATTCAGCAGTTTCCATATATATTCAACCTGGTTACAACCAAGGCTGTCACTCTATTCCCATGGAAGGTGCCGCCTCAGAGGGCTCTGCGCTCCCACCTCCATGCCAGCATTCCCTGTAGTGCAAAGGGCGGGAAGGGCTGGATGCCATTCATGAATCCCCTGTGCATTTATTTTGATTTTTGCTGGCCCCGACCTGTCCATTGTATATCAGGACTTCGTTATTTCATTCACTCACACAATAACCATGTGGCTTGCGACATTCTCATTGTACAGGAGGGGAAGGGAGGCCAAGATACGGAGGCGCTCAGGGAGGCCAGAGACAAGATGCACCTCATTCATGCCGTCCACATCTGAGCCCAGAGTTGGTTCCACTTTGTCTGACTCAGTCTCCCCTCTGACTTTTGACAGAAGAACAGAGATTCCCACCAGGAGATTCATCTTGTTGCATTTCTATACAGGAAGATGACCTTTGCTTTTAGCTTAACAGGGAATGTTTAGCAATAGCAAATGAAGCTTCTGTAATGGTGCCAATGTTTAGATGATGGCTAGATGACATAAGACATTGGTGGCTGGAAGCAGCTAGATGCTTCACCTACTTGGATGGGGCTCACACAGAAACGTTTCAATCATTGCAATGTAGCCCCGGAAGGAAGCAGCTTTATAGCTGTTTGGTGAGAAAGAGTCTTGGGAGGAGGGAGAGGAAGATGCTTTTAGAGGAAGCTGAGACTGCTTTGGAGGCTGGTGCTGTGCATTTGGGTGCTTCTGTACAAAGTTTGGATTTATAAGTAAACAAATATTGCTAAAACAACATAGATCTTCCCTATTTTTTTTTTACGAGGAAGGGTCTCTGGAAAGATGCTGCAGTTTAGATCCCATGGAGGATTCTTGGGGACTGAGTTGGGAGTAATTTCTGCCAGCTTCCACTACTTCTGCAGACAGCTGGAACCCCACCAGTGGTCAATGCTTCTCCCGCGGTCTCTCCCCCCCCCATAAGCAGCACCTCCTGTTTCCTAACTGCAGTGGGAGAGGGGAGGCAGGGAAATACTGCGCCATGTGAGCAGAAGTCCCTCTCGTCTATGGAAACCTCCACTGGGTCCAAGCCTGTGTCTGTAACTTTCTACCAATTGTGGAAATGTGGCAGCATGAATCAACCTTATGACTCCCATACAAAATGTGCAATCCAATGTTACGGGGTGGGAAAGGGAGCTCTACTATCATATGCTGCATGAGAACATTGAGGATATTAACTTCAAAATCATGTTTCTCTGCCACATCAAAAGGTCATAAACGCTTTTCTTCCTAATATCATACATCCTCAAATTCTCCAGTACGTTTATGGAATTTCAAAGTTCAGTAAGTTGTCAGATCCAGTTCCCAAGTACATATGCTGGTCTGCTGCTCAAATAAGTACAGTTGGCAGGTGTTCAAACACAATTTATATCAGAAATGGGTGCATGTTGTAAAAAACAGGTAATGTAACTATTCAAATTATAGCTGGAAGGAATGAACGTTTGCTGTTGACACTAAATCTGGCCCCATTTGTAGTGCAGACAGATGTGGGGCAGATGTGTAGCAAACTGGATAATATTGGTCTAATGCATATCAGACCTATTGAGCCAATCTGCAAGACAAACCAGACCTTAGAGAATTCATCATTAGTTGTAGTACGGTTTTAGAAATACTTCTTTCCTCTATGTGAGCACAATAACTATCCTTGTTTGTACATACATGTGCATGTGTGGCTAATGTATTCACATTCATTTCTGTATTACCATGTCTTCTGATTTTACTCGAAAGAATGGGTTTAGTGTACATACCTCCCATGTAGAAATGTAAAGTAGGGAATATTAACTTTTTGTTTCTGTCATGTGTTTATAATGAGTATTTCTATCTGTGTACATGCACTTTCAGTAAATATGGTCAAGATTTGATTGGTTGTTGTATTGATGATGAACACTCTGTGTGAGCACATACTTGAGTAGTTAACATACAGGTGAATATAATATGTTAATATGGAGGAATATATCTGTTCACTGTGCTATTTTGTGTTGTGTCTGTGTCTGAATTTATATTCAGTCCAGGTGCATGGGAGCCCTGGGTGCTAGAGATGTGCGCTTATGCTTCATCTATATGGATAGTGAAACAAGTGATCATAGTTTTATTTTGGTAAGATTTCTGTGGCAGGGGAAACAGATCCTGTAATCCCCATGAGCCCTTTATCATAGCAGGTTCCAAAGAATTGCTTGAACTAAGATCAAGGAACACCCGAGCTCCTATAAGTTCCAATTGTGTTGTAATTGCCAGTTATGACTATGACACCAATTCATCAATGAAAGGTATCCCCTGTACAAGCACCAGGTCATGTCTGACCCTTGGGGTGACACCCTCTAGCGTTTTCTTGGCAGACTCAATACGGGGTGGTTTGCCAGTGCCTTCCCCAGTCATTACCGTTTACTCCCCAGCAAGCTGGGTATTCATTTTACCGACCTCGGAAGGATGGAAGGCTGAATCATCCTTGAGCCAGCTGCTGGGATTGAACTCCCAGCCTCATGGGCAGACAGCTTCAGACAGCATGTCTGCTGCCTTACCACTTTGTGCCACAAGAGGCTCTTATCAATGATAGGATTGAGTATTTGCTGAGTCATTTGTAAGAAATTCACTAAACAGCTGCATGTTCAGCAGAATTGCATTTGGTTGAGACCAGGCATAACCAACAGTGAAAGAAGGGCCCCTGCTCCCCCCTCGCCCCCCCCACCCCAGAACTCCACCAGAGCGCTCTGGACCTGTTGTGCCACTGCACTGTTGCATTGTTGTACTGTTATATTATATTGTTATACTGTTACAACCACTGTTATTAATATTATTGTATGATTATTAATGAAGACTGTTTCATGTATGATTCATAAGTTCAATGTAAACCGCCCTGAGCCTCTGCGGAGGGCAGTATATAAATATAATAAATAAATACATAAATCCATTCATGCATACACACAGTTGGCTATCACACATGGGCATTGTTTAATCCTCATGCACTTTAGCAAAGGACTCTGGGAGCTGCATTTTCCCTCTGCAAGCAGCTAGCACCATGTCCCTGCCCCATGATCATTCATACTTCATGACACTCCCCAATGTCTCTGGCATCGTCTTGGCAACTCAGTAGGTACTTCAAATGTTTTAAAAAAACCCGTCACAATGTGTGTTTTGTTGATGAATTCGAACAAGTAGAATCCCCCAAACTTGTACTGTAATGGGTTTACTGCTTTCCGTAATTATTTTCATGTTAAAAGTTGAGAGTTGTTGTTCCACTGTGAATCTGTTGTAGTGTTTTGTTATAATCTGTTATGATCAATTTTGGAGCCACTGTTATGTTTGTTGTCACTAGATTATGATGTATACTCATGACATTTTATGTAAACTGCCCTGAGCCTTATGGGAGGACAGTATAGAAATGCAAGAAGATAAATAAATAGATAAATAGATATCTTGCCCTCTTAAAAATGTTGTTCTGTTTTTCTAAATACATGGGAAGGAGAATGGATGGATTTTGTTTTGTTACCACTCTCCCTACTGCACCCTGAGGGCTACGTACACATCCATAGAAAAGCTGGTGCTGCACATAGCAGGAAAACGGGAGCTAGAATGGTCACAGGGATGTTTCTAAGTACTTCACTGCACCAGAGCAAAATGTTGAGTAAGGGAGCAGCCCTGAGGTAATCTTTGCTATTATTCCCCATTACCCGAGAGGGTTTTGCAATGTAAATCCAGGGCAATTCAGATACTTTCATCAGTTCAGCAACAAATGGTTGGAGGAAGTGACACCCAAACAGCCCACCCCACTGCCTTGTCAGTATCACTGGATGCAATCACCCACCCCCCAAATTTGTGACTTGGTGTGCACCCTAGCTTCATCTCCGTGGTGCCCCAGGGCTCCATTCTACACATACGCTCCCACCTGGATCCAGAACAACCTGGCTCATCAGGATGCTGCTTCAGCCATTAAGAGCTCCTGAGGAGTTTGGGGCATCTGCTGCAACAGTGAACTAATCCTGGGATCAGCTACCCAGAATCTCTGGCACTGAAAAGGACAAGTTCCTTTGACAAGCCATGAAGGTTGCAGCATCTCTGCAAGGAACTGCTCTTACCTCTTTAGGCAGAGGCTCCTCTAATAGGTGAGGGGAACCAGAAAGACCCACAGGAAGAGTCTCAGATTCACAGGTACTGCTCAAAGTGCTTTCTAGCCCTTCTCCCACCAACACCATCCATGAACATAAAACAGAAAGACAGAAATAAATGTGTGGATATCAGGTTTCTGATGTGAACAACGGCTAAGTCAGATTTTAAAAGCCACTTGTACTGGCTTTCCGAATTGATTGATTGCCATGCAGGAAGGCTGATTTGTATAACAGAGTTTCACTCTTTCAGCTCCTTGCAAGACAAGTGTGATTTTGATCTCCGTATGGTGCCTTTGCCCTCAGCCCAGCGATTCTGAACCAGAAACCTCTCCCAGCACTCCTCCTCTGCATCAGGTCTGCAGCCCTCGTGGGAAGAGGAGGGGTGGGGGAAAGGGCTCCATTAAAGTGCAGGCAAACTGCAACGATAGCAAAATAAGCTCCAGGCTGCCAACCATTCTGCAGCTCAGGGGAGCTTTTTGCTCATGGTCTGCTTCTCATGCTGCGCCTTGTAAATAATGAATGGGCACTTGGTGCCATTCCCCTTCTGTTACACCTGGCTCTGCTCTGGGGTCCAGATACAGACCTCCAACTGGTGTTCTAGCTTGTCTTAGCTCTGCATGGTTTTATTATTGATATAGGTATAGGTATGATTTCAGTGACCCTACACACACACACACACACACACACACACACACACACACTCAGCCTTGTGGGGCTTTCCCTTGAAGGTCAGATGACAGGACTGGAGGCAATGATGCCTCCATGTGCCCCATCATGTGTGGTGCTTCTGCAGGGCTGTCCTGGACATCTGCTGAAAAGAGGGGCCTCCATTTAAAGGGCAACACCACATTTAGCAGGAAGGCAATATCCACAGGACTGCCTCTGTGCAGGATCTGCCGTGTGCATGGTTCTACAGCTATATGCAGAATACCCTACAGGGAGCATCAGAGGAGATGTGGAGTTAGCACATTTAGATCAGGAACTTCCTGGTATTTCCCCAGGACTCCCCCAGTGTCCTGATTGGCTCGATTGGTGACTTTCTACTCCTTCAAACATACTTCATCCCTGCTTGCCTCCAGAAGAGACTGAATGAACAACAGGATACTCTCCCTTCTCTCTTTCAATACAAAGTTGTTTCTTAATAAAACTATCTTATTTTTTTAAGCAGCCTGGTGCTGTACACCTCTTTGCATATTGAAACTCTGATAATAGCCTTGACTGTGCCTGTCAAGCTGCCTGTGTTAGGCTATTTTAGTTTACAGAGCAAATCTTAAAACCTGTGCCCATTTAGTTGACAGTAAGTCCCATTGTGCTCAATGAGACTGACCTCCGAAGGGATGTGCCTGACACTGCAGCTCTCTTCCTGTATAAGATGCGGGCTAAGCAGCTGTTCTTCATCTGTTGCAAGTATTTCGACTTCAAAGGGCTCATGTTCCTTAGTCTATGGGTCCAGGTGATATGGCCCAGTGGATTGAGCACCAGAACAGGAGTTGGCATTTTGTTGTACATTTTTTGTTATATATTTATCAAAAACTATTTTGCGGGGGGTGGGGGTGGGGGGGGGGGAGGAGAGCTGTCTCCAGTGAGGATAAAAGTGGGCTATATATGCCTAAGTAAATAAGAAGGAGAACCCAGTGTCCCGACACACCACACTGGGGAAGTTACAGCCTTGTGTGCTGTACAGCATACAGCTATACAGCGTCAGTGTTTCTAGCCCCTCTGCCACTACAGGAGATAAGTAAACACTGATATGCTTCTCTGGGCTGAACTTCAAACCAGTGCACACTCCTGCTGTGCTGCTGATCCTGGGTGCATTGTGGTGCCAGCTGTGCCGCCGGCAAGGAGAGCCGCTCCCAAGGAGGCCTCTGACTTCTACGGCACGGCATTGTCAAGATGTGATAAAGGAATCTCAGTGCGGCCGTGGATTGGACTTTATTCCATGCAATGGGCTAGATACCAACACAGAGGGGAAAACAGCAGCACAAATTGCAATGATTTCTAAGCCAAATAACAAGGAGGTGGCGTAGTGGTGGTTTCTCATAGCGCCAGGGGAAGATTCTGTCTGTTTGTGTATTTGCTTTCATCCAGGAATCTCTGAAATGTGCTCGCTGCTCTTTGGAAGCCTGAAGCATGAGTCACTGCTGTGGCTCGAACGTGACTCACTCCTGCCATTCTTCAGGTAGGACATGATCGGACTGCCAAGTCTGGGGAGAAATCCCAGCATTGCTGCCATCTGACTTCACATCAGCAACACTTGCGGGGGAGGAGAGAGAGAGAGAGAGAGAGAGGCAAGGAGGAATGAACCAGAGGGAAGGGAAAGCATTACACACAGGAAAGAAACCCCTCCTACTGATGTGGTGCTTGGGCTGATTTAGACGGAGGAGAGAGCCAGACAAACACATCAGCCTTTACTCACAGAACAGAAAGTCTGAATGCCCAGAAATGGACCCATGTTCCAGAAGGGACATTCGTCATCCAGCACACAGCAGGAATGACACTGGGTTCACTCTGCTTTGCAAGCTGCTTCCCCAAACTGGGTGATCTGCAAGGAGAAAAGCCACTGGGAAGGGCAGTTCAGAGAAGGGAAATGGCAGGCAAGCAGGAGAAGGCCCACTCATCTAACCCCCCTCCCCACTCTGTCTCTCTCTCTCTGTCTCTCTCTCTGTGTCTCTCTGTCTCTGTCTCTGTCTCTGTCTCTGTCTCTCTCTCTCTCTCTCTCTCTCTCAGTCACCCCCTCCTGAACTAGCTCTGTTATTTAAAGAGGAAACATTGGGCTTCAACTAGGTGGATTTGCAGATTTGTATTGTGGTCTGACAGCCTGAAATAAACTGTTGTGGGTCTCTGATCTCAAACTCCAAGGCTGCTCCTAAAGTTAATTATTGGTTGTTACTTTCTGCCCCTCAAGCAAGGAGGGAACATTCCTGGAGGAGGAATCTAGTGGCTGGGACTTAATCCTCTGGTTAGGATGCGCATATTAAACCACTCTCCTCTGCTGACCATCAGAAGCTCTTGCAAAGGGGAAGAAGGGGCTGCTGACAACCCCAAAGGCCTCCTTTAGCACCCCATGTTCTGCACAGAGACAGTTAAGAATCACAGATGTAGGTCAACTGCAGAAAACCTCCCAAAATAGGATGCCATTGAGGCAAGGTGGTGGGTAATGGACACAGCCATCCCGCTGCTGAATCAGAGGAGCATTTGCTGTCTGGAGCTGCTGCAGCTAACAAAGGTATTGCCAAGAGGCTGTGTTTCCCCCTCTGCTGACAGTTTCCCTCCAGAAACTTCCTGCCTGCAGTCATAATTATCTTTGGCTATTAAGGGAATCCTCAGGGCTCAGAGTAGGTTCAGTCCCAGCAAGTGGCTTACCTCCCTCCTTGTGCTCTGGATGTGTCAGGTGCTGGTTTATGTAAGGAGAGGGCCTTTATTGTGCCAGGCTGCAAGCTGAGGCACTCAAACACCCACCCAGTGGCTAAGGCCAGGAAATCTGCAGAAACACATTAGAGACAAGCAGCAATTTGGGTAAAATTGGCCCATCCCAATCTGTATGTAGTGCTACCTTTGCCTGCAAAAAACAACAGGATTCTCCCTCTGAGACAATCAAGCAAAAAAGGAAAATACCCTCTCAACTCGGGACCACGATAATCCTCTCCTCCTGCCAACAGATTGAAAGGATTAGTCTGCAGGCAACATTAATATTACAGGAAGCGCTCCAGGCACTGCTATTGGCAAGCATGTCACTTACTCCAGTTTTGGCGTGAGGAGTAGAGGATGCACAGAGAAGTTCAGCAATGGCCCTTCATTTTCTCCTGGAACGAACACCAAAACAGCACCCAGTGCTGTTATCATGCAGTCCATCATTCAAGCTATCCACAGCTGTGCCCCCAATTTCAGACAGGTGGGGGAGGGAAGTGCTTACACAGCATTACCACTTTAAGCATTAAAAGATGGGAGGCAGCAATCTGCCTCAGGGATGTGCCCCTCAGGGCTGTCTTGTCCCACAGCTGGCTGTCCCTTTTGTAGCCAAGGTGAATTATGTCTGCAGCTATGCTTTGAAGCAGGGTGGGTTGGGGAGGGACCTGAAGAGGCCTTCTGTCTTCCATAATGTATAAGACCTTGACATTGGAATGGAAGACTCAGCAAACATTTATGTATGTCTGTTGATATCTAAGGATGGGGACAATCTAGTATAGCAGAGATCCTTTCATAAATGGTTTGAAGTAAAGTAAAAGAAGAGCCTCTTGTGGCGCAGAGTGGTAAGGCAGCAGAAATGCTGTCTGAAGCTGTCTGTCCATGAGGTTGGGAGTTCAATCCCAGCAGCCGGCACAAGGTTGACTCAGCCTTCCATCCTTCCGAGGTCGGTAAAATAAGTACCCAGCTTGCTGGGGGGTAAATTGTAATGACTGGGGAAGGAACTGGCAAACCACCCCATATTGAGTCTTCAATGAAAACTCTAGAGGGCGTCACTCCAAGGGTCAGACATGACTCGGTGCTTGCACAGGGGATACCTTTACCTTTACCTTTAAAAGAACAAAGTTTGACTCCAGTGGCATCTTTAAGACCATTAAAGTTTTATTCGAGATACTAGTAAAATAGCCCATTGTATAAAGGAGACAATGGGCGCTAGCAGACGGGGGCAGGCGAGGGGCGGAAGGCTACCTGTTAGAGGAGGCTGCCAGCGGCTCCTGACGGGTGCTCCTTAGTGGCTCGGCGGCGCTTGGCGGGGTTGTTTTTCTCTTTCGGTGGCTCCTCGGAGGGGTGTGTCTTTCTGTGCCGATAAGGGCAGGGAGGGCCCGGCAGCCGCGGTGTGCACACGCGCGCTTTTCATGGGTTGTTTTTTTTTTTCTTTCTGTCGGTGGCTCCTGGGACCTGTGTCTTTCTGTGCTGGCCGGCAGCCGCGCTGTGCGCACGCGCGCTTGTAGGGTTTTTTTTTTTTTTTTGTCGGTGGCTCCTGGGAGCTGTCTCTCTCTGTGCTGATGAGGGCAGGAAGGGCCCGGCAGGCGCGCTGTGCGCACGCTCGCTTTTCGGGGTTTTTTTTTTTCCCCTGTCGGTAGCTCCTGGGAGCTGAGTCTTTCTGTGCCAATGACGACAGGGAGGGCCCGGCAGGCACGCTGTGCGCACGCGCGCTTGTGTTTTTTTTTTTTTTTTTGTCGGTGGCTCCTGGGAGCTGTGTCTCTCTGTGATGAGGGCAGGGAGGGCCCGGCAGCCGCGCTGTGCGCACGCGCGCTTGCCGGGTTTTTTTTTTCCCCGGTGGCTCCTCGGAGGTATGTTGCGCACTTGTCGGCGGTTGTTGTTGTTTTTTTTTCCGGTGGCTCCTCGTCGGCGCTTGTAGGATGTTTTCGGGGGCCCCCCCTTTCGGTTGCTCCTCAGAGGTCTGAGGTCATGGAGCCCCTGGCAGCCGCACTCCGCGCGGCTGCCAGGGGTTCCCCGGCTGGCGGCTTGACGCGGTGAGAGGCGCTTCGCGCCTCTCGCCGCATCAAGCCGCCGGCCAGGGAGGCCCGGCAGCCGCGCTCTGCGCGGCTGCCGTGGCTCCCTTGAGGGCAGCAAAGAAGCAACTGTGAGCCGCGCTGCGCGCGGCTCACAGTTGCTCGGGGCTGGGAATCGGAGGGACCAATCGGCAGGCGCTTTGCGCCTGCCGATTGGTCCCTCCGATTGTCTGTCCAGAGGAAGGGTCCAATCCGGACCCTTCCTCATCCCGGACACATCCCGCCTCACAACACCTTACGGTTTTATTTAGTCCGTGGCACCCGCGGCGCCACGGGCGGTGTTAAGATAAGCTTTCGTGTGCATGCACACTCCTTCACTTTGTTGGTCTTAAAGGTGCCACTTGACTCAAACGTTGTTCTGCTGCTTCAGACCAATACAGCTACACAGCTGAATCTGAGGTAAATTACATTTTAGAAGATTGATTTGGAAGATTCCTATTCCTCTGTGTGAACAACTGTAGGCCTCTGCATACCGTACCAGCCAACTCTGACCCTTTCTGGGAGATTGTGGAGCTGACCTACATGAAGCTGAAAAAGGCCTATAATGCAGATTATGGAAATATTGGAGAGTTTTAAATGACCAAAACACGCTCCTGTGGAAGCCTTCTCAGCACTGTAGCTAAGGGAGCCCTCATCACAGTCAGAAAGGGGCAGGTCACTCCAGGCTAACTGTAATTCAAGGGGAAAAATAGGTTGTACTGGCAGGTAGGAGAAAGAAGAAGAACAAGGTGCAAAGTTCCAATAAACCTATCTCCTTGCCTTTCGTTACTTTTTCTCCTGCCTGTAATTCAAGACATTGAATCTGATCTTGTTATTGAGTCAGAAGTGATTAAAGCTGACCTGTAATTTCTGTGCAGTCATGTGTTTTCTTACAAGTTACAAATTCATGGTGTCAAGAAGAGAGAATCCTCAGGAGGAACATTGGGTAGAGTATGTAGCCGGCTACTGTCCTCTTATTTCTGCTGCTGCTACTGCATGTGGACTCAGTACCTGCAGCCAGTTAGCTCCTCAGCTGAGGAGGAACACTGAGGTTATTTGTGTGTTTAGCTCCCATTCAGTTGACATGACAACAGGCATAATAAGAGAGTATGTTGGTTGGATCTCCAAAGAATCCAGCTTGTTGGACAGGCCTCAACCAGCAAACATCCAATACGTTGTTCCATTCAAATGTACATTGCAACATCAATGGCTGGTACTGCCAGAAGTGGGTTGACAAGTGATATAAGGCAAACAAGCTGTGATTTAGATACACGCTGAAAGAATGATATGGCTGCTTCAGAGAGTGTTGGACTTCCTATGGTGCCACTCAACTCAGGCCCTCAGTATGCCAGTTGGCAATGTGCTTGTCCTTGCCAGCCTGGTGTTAGCACATGGCAGTACACTGCCCCCCCCCCATCTCTGCCCAAGCCAGGCTGCAGCTGCCTTTGTCAACAGTGATTGAAAACCAAACCGGCTAGCATGCTTTCTCTGTGATCTTGTTAATTAAGAAATACATTTAATTAGCAGCACCCCAGCTGTGACTCAGCTAATAATCATGATATAAACATGAGAGAGACTCAACCATCTCCATCAGGGCACCTTAAAGTTAAAGCCAGGCAGGAGCATGGGCACACATTGGTGACTCCAGGGTGAAAAGCCCAGTGCCTATGAATCTTCCCAGAGAGAGAAAAGAAAGGCTGGGCTCCAGATCTCTCCCTGGCACTGCTCCTTTGTCTCTTGAGCCATGCTACAGAGAGGAAACGTTGGGGGTGTTCAGGGCTGAAAGGGACATTAAGACCAGAGCTCCAGATGGGAAATGCTTGAATTTAAAAATGCTAGTTGGGAAAATGTTGCTGGTTTGTTTGCAGCATTTAGTTGACTAATAAGTTATGTTAATCAATTAAAAACTTCTGATCATTTTTTTGGTAGCAGATTTATTTTGAAAGCTGCATTTTTTCAACATAAGTACTTAAAAATGCAGATTATATCCTAGCTGTAAGAAAAAAATTGGCTCTCATAGGGGGCTGCCAACTGCTAGGAAGAAAAATGCCCTGTCCCTTTAATAAAGGCTTAATGGGATATTATACATCAGATAATGCTATTTACTCTAGTAAAGGTCTAAGATGTTTTACTCCAGGCCTTTTGGTAACCACATAGTCAAGGCTCCTTCTTGCAATAATAATCAGAAGTAGTAACTTTAAGTAGTGCTTTGTTGTCTTTTGATGGATTGAGTCTTCTGTTCTGGTGGTTCATTAAATAACGCAGCATTTGGCACTGTCCAAGAAGAGGCATACCCCCACTCTTTCACACAAGTGGGAATTCCTCTTCAAAGAGTTCCTGTTATAACATGGGTGGGTCTTTGAAAATAAGCCACGTTTTCCAGCACCATGCAAGTTATTCATATGCAAGTTCATGTGGATTTAACCAGTAAATCAATTCAAATGCCTAGGACTTATTGGTGGAGATTTATTTTTGGCTCAAGAATTTTAAAACAAACTTTCAGCATCAATGTTCCAGAAAAGGAAACATGTCATAGAGTTTTGCATACATTAATTTGTTGGAACATAAGGCTGAGGAGAATTATTATCCCCTTATTACAGCTGGAGGTCTAGGGTTGCCAACTTCAGCTTGGGAAATTCTTGGAGGTAGTACCTGAAGAGGGCTGACTTCACAGGGCAGAGGGACGTGAGGACAGAGTCCGCCCTCCAAAGCTGCCATTTTCTCTAAAGAAACTGAGTTCTGAAGACTGTAGAATAGCTGTAAGTCTGGGAGAAACCCTGGCCCCACCAGAAGCTCCATAACTCCAGCTAATGTCTGAAACGGTTGCGTGGGGCCTACTGATTTCTTTGGCATAAGCAATGTTTGAGTCAGGGATTTCCCGGATTGCAGACTAGCCACAGCTCATGTCAGAAGGTGGGCCTGATGGAAAGGCATGTGCTAAAGCAGCCACTTCTTTTGTAGTCTCCAAGTATTTCCCAGGCAAAAATACTTCCTCAACATGGTTAGGGAGACTGTTCAGCTTATTTCTTAGGTTCCATTTTGACAGTGCTTACTAATTGAGCTGAGAACTGTTTGACACAAGAGTGTTTTACTGGCAATCAGTTCAATTTACTGGCTTTCTGACAGGCACTTCAAGTAATGTTTTTACTGGCATCCAGTAAGAAGCTGGCAACTGCAATTCCAAGCATTCTTGTGGACACATTCACTTGTGTGAAGCAAGGAGAATCCTGACTGGGGACAAGGGGAAAGCCTGGCTTGATAAGGAGATGGGTGTGCAGAGTTTTGAGCCTACGTTGGGACAGAATATGTGTGGCTGGTGACAAGATCAGTAAAAACAGCCACCTTCATTTGGGGTGCCTTCATTTCCTTATTGTATGTGTGACAATAAACCTTTTCACATCACTGTGGTTGCTCATTATGAGGTGAGCCTTTGAGACACTAGGGACCCCTTGAACTATACATGATTCTTATCTTGGGTGGAGCCTCTGGACAATAATCATAATGTAGAAGTAACTCAAGATCAGGAAGAAAAGAGTTCTATATAACCGACTGAGGGCCAATAACTTGTCAGTTGGGCCCGCTGTCAGCCTGAGGATTTGCTTGCAATGGAGAACCCCCAGAATTTGCTTCTTAAAAATTCCTCTCCACTGTTATTGTTGTTGCTGACCGTCTATGTGTCATGCTTTGCTGGGAGTTTCTGTACCATGTGTTGTTTGGTCATGACTCAGAAATTCCAATCCAGTCATCAGTTCCTCAGTTCAGTTTTTCAGTGAGACACAAGCAGTTGCTTGTGGATTTGATTTTCCTCTCAAGCCATTTTACATTATGCCATGGGTGCAGTTACTCTGCTTGTTTCAGTGAGAGAGCTACTCTATATTTGTGACTGTTCCACAGAGGCTATTTCAAAACTAGGGTGACCAACCTCCAGGTGGTCACTGGAGATCTCTTGCTATTAAAACTGATCTGCAGGTGACAGAGATCAGTTCTCCTGGAGAAAATGGCTGCTTTGAACCTTATGGCATTATTCCCCCTTCAAAGTCCCCCCCCTGAAAACCCCTCCTTCCTCAGGCTCCACCCCCAAAATCTCCAGGTATTTTCCAACAGGCAAGACTATTAATCATAGAATCATAGAGTTGGAAGGGGCCATACAGGCCATCTAGTCCAACCCCCTGCTCAACGCAGGATCAGCCCTAAGCATCCTAAAGCATCCAAGAAAAGTGTGTATCCAACCTTTGCTTGAAGACTGCCAGTGAAGGGGAGCTCACCACCTCCTTAGGCAGCCTATTCCACTGCTGAACTACTCTGACTGTGAAAATTTTTTTCCTGATATCTAGCCTATATCGTTGTACTTGTAATTTAAACCTATTACTGCGTGTCCTTTCCTCTGCAGACAACTGAAACAGCATCCTGCCCTCCTCCAAGTGACAACCTTTCAAATACTTAAAGAGGGCTATCATGTCCCCTCTCAACCTCCTTTTCTCCAGGCTGAACATTCCCAAGTCCCTCAACCTATCTTCATAGGGCTTGGTCCCTTGGCCCCAGATCATCTTCGTCGCTCTCCTCTGTACCCTTTCAATTTTATTTACGTCCTTCTTGAAGTGAGGCCTCCAGAACTTCACACAGTACTCCAGGTGTGGTCTGTCCAGTGCCGTATACAATGGGACTATGACATCTTGTGATTTTGATGTGATGCCCCTGTTGATACAGCCCAAAATGGCATTTGCCTTTTTTACCGCTGCATCACACTGCCTGCTCATGTTTAGTTTACAGTCCACAAGTACCCCAAAGTCTCGTTCACACACAGTGTTACCTAGAAACCTATCCCCCATCCAGTAGGCATGCTTTTCATTTTTCTGACCCAGATGCAGAACTTTACATTTATCTTTATTAAATTGCATCTTGTTCTCATTTGCCCATTTTTCCATTGTGTTAAGATCTCGTTGAACTCTGTCTCTATCTTCCGGAGTATTTGCCAGTCCTCCCAATTTGGTGTCATCTGCAAACTTGATGAGTAGTCCCTCCACCCCCTCATCTAGATCATTAATAAATATGTTAAAAAGTACCGGGCCAAGCACCGAGCCCTGAGGTACCCCGCTACTCACCTCTCTCCAGTCTGATGAAACACCATTGACAACAACTCTTTGAGTGCGGTTCTCTAACCAATTCCCTATCCACTTAACTATCTGAAAATCCAGATTGCAGTCCATTAACTTATCCATCAGAACATCATGGGGAACCTTGTCAAAAGCTTTACTAAAATCCAAGTAAACGACATCAACCGAATTTCCCCGATCCAGCAAACCTGTTACTTGGTCAAAAAAGGAAACTAGGTTGGTCTGGGCAGGACCTGTTGGAGACAAATCCATGCTGACTTCCTTGGATCACCAAATTGTCCTCCAGATGTTTGCACATCGCTCCCTTTAATATCTGCTCCATTATCTTCCCCACAACAGAGGTCAGACTCACTGGTCTGTAATTTCCCGGGTCATCCTTCCTCCCTTTTTTGAAGATGGGAATAACGTTTGCTCTCTTCCAGTCCTCGGGGACATTAAAACATGGTGGTGGTGGCGGTGGCGGTGGCGGTGGCGGGAGCGTTTTTTCCTCCTGGAGCCATGGCTAGAAAGCAAATCTCCAGATCTTTCCATGAGGCAGATAATGGATTCTATGTGTACATATCTGGGGTTTCCAACTCTGGTTTGGGAAGTGCCTGGTGACATGGAAGTGGAGCCTCTGTGGAAAGGGCCTCTGTGAATGCCATAAACTCCATCCTCCAAAGCAGCCATTATACCAAGGAGAACTGATCTCTGTAGTCTGGTGATAAGTTGTAATTCTGGAGATCTTTGAGTCCCACCTGGGGGTTGGTAAATCTAAGTGTATCTACAAAAGTGCTGTCTGCATAAAGTAAGAATGTGTTGGCAAAGGTATGCATCATACAGGTGATACGACACTCCCTGCCCAGTACACATTTGGTCTTCCCCTCAGCACATTTGGTATGACATAAATTCAGTTTTGTTGCTGTGTGATGAGTGCAATATCCTTCACTGTCTTCTAAGGCCCATCTTACTTCACACAGATAAGTTAGTGGAGCCTTTGTGGGAGGAAAGGAAAGCTAGCTGTGCCGATTGATGTATTACAATCAAACAGCAGCGGCATGTTCACCTGTTATCCCAGTAGCAACACCCTGCATGAGCATTTCCACCGTCTCTGTGCATGTGGAATTCCCAACCAGGGTCTGCCAGGCAGTTGAGGAATTTGTGTCCAAATAAACCGTCATGTAAATGAGCCCTTATGTATATTTATAGGGAGCCTTCTTGCCAGCTGGAATCTAATAGGGTGTAAAATAAACTGTGAAACTGCCTGGAACATGAGGACTTACACCCTCTGCATTCCATCTGAGTGCCTGTGGCTGATGATGCTCCCCATGCTTCAGCCTCCCCTGCACCTGCAGAGAGCTCTGTAAACCAGGCACAGGAGTCAAAACATCCTAGGAATCAGGGGCAGTCCACCACCCAAGCAACCCCTGTGGCTGCTTGGGCTGCCACACTTTGATGAAAACAGTGACGTGAGAGAGGCAATGTACTTAGCTTTCTGACACTTGGGTGCAAAGTGAGCTCCGGGGCCACCATCAACACTGCTGCCAGAAGGCCATGAGGAAGGTCTGAGAGGCATGTCACCTCTGAAACCTGCCTGGGGGTAGAACATAACTTTGAGCCAGCATTTCTGGGAATCCTCATGCTGGGCACAGACTCTGTCCTTTTCTGCAGTAGAAATCTGGCCCGGTGCATCACCCATCATGTTGAGGGGCTAATTTCTGCTTCTGGACAACGTCAGCGCTGATCCAAGGCGGACGCAGGCCCTCATTTGCCCTGCGGCAAGGGAATGCAACCAGGCAAGGGCTGTGCTGGGCCGTACCTGTGGTGCGGAAAAGGTCTCTGTGGAATTCTCAGCTTGAGTTAAAGGGCAGAATCCTTTGGTTTCTTTTTATTAGGGAAAAGCAGCTTCTGGGCAGAATTATTTGAAGAGGATCTATGGGTAGGCAGAGCAGGAGTGCTTAACCTTCTGCATCTACCACTTCTCCTGGGGAGTTCCCCACACAGGTTGTGCCTTCCCACTACAAGGGTCTCAATGCATGGTTACTCTTGCAAAACATGCATGTGGAACATCATGGGGAGAGACATGTGTGTGTGTGGGAGGGGGGGAGAAGTAAAAGTTGAAGCAGAAAAACAAGGGTCAGAAGAAAGTTAAGCATGGTTGTTCCTCCACAGCATTTCTGTTTTGTTACCAATCTATAATTTCTAGTAGAAGTGATGGTTGTAATTATCAAGGACTTCCACTTTGATTTCTCCTTTCCTTACTTGATATAGATATCACACCCTTAGGACAGCAGTGTTGTTAGCTGAGATTGCTTATGTGGACCCTTTACTCTCAGGGGTTGGCCAAATATACTGGAACATGATGAAGCCTCTTCCTCTTTATCTGGATTGGTTTCCATCGAATTCTAGGCAGCCTGTGACTTCAGAAGAGTTCTTCCAGCCTCTATGCAGCAAATCCAGTTATCTTGGCATCAGGCCTCTCCTCTGAGTAATCTGCTGTAGAAGGAAACTTCTGGGCTGGAAAAATTCCCAGGCTGCTTGGAATGCCTTTTGCCAGCCTTAGGAATAGCTTTAGTGACGAGAAAGTTCAGTTCCCTCTCGAGATGGGAGCACAGAGTCACTTTGCCCATCTGGACAGTGCATCTGCCACATGGCCCTGGCTCACACCTCACTCCCAACATCCCTGAGCTAATTAATACATCTCCAAGCCCAACCAGCAGGCCTGAGCCAGGAGCAGCAGCCTTGGAGGAGGAGATAGAGCCATGGGGGGGGGGGGGAACGCACAGAGCAAGTGTTTGCCTGCTCGTGTTCAAGCACAGGAGGAGGTGGATCAAGGTTGCCACCTCTCTCAGTATATGTCAGTCTGCTGTTAAAAGCACAGGCATGAGGCCAGAAGAAGTTAAATGGTAGCAAGCCAAAGTGGCACTGGAGACGATGAGTGTGGATTAGAAAAAAAGGTGCTATGTATGTGAAAAAGAGGACTAAAGAAAGCAGTATGCTCTCCGTGTGTGCTTTGTCTTCAAGTCACAGCTGACCTCTGATGTCCCCGTGGTGTTTTCAAGTCAGGAAACATTCAGGAGTACTTTGCTATTGCTCATGACCCTAGACTGCCTTGGTGGTCTCCCATCCAAATACAGACAAGGGCTGACTCTGCTTAGCTTCTGAGATTTGCTAAAATTGGGCTAGTATGGGCTATCCAATAAATAAAACTAGCATTGTATGTGGAGGTCAAAATACTGTTGACAACCATTCTGCAGAGGCTGGGTTATGATCCGCAGACAGTTGATTTGGTCAAGGAAGTGGCTTGGTCAGGATCCTGGTTGCAGTTTAAGGCACAGACCCAGAATGGTCAAGGTCAAAAGTACAGGGTCAAAAGTACAAATGGACCCACCAAAGTGCTGAGGCCGGAGGGGAGAAGAATAATCCAAGACAGGTAAGGTCAAGAAGTCAGACTGGCTGAAGAAAGTAAAAGTCTGTTGTGACAGATACTTACAGGCTAACAAATTGCCATGGCTAAAGCAGCTAGTTGGAAGCCCAGGTTTATAGGCCCTGAGCCTTTGGGATTGGGGTCATGTGTGGAACTCAGTCAGATGACTCAAGACCAGGAGGGATACTGCAGTCCAGGAAGGACTTGTTAACCTGTAGTCTGTTCTGGTTTGAACCTTGTGGTGCTATTATATCAGGAGACCTCCTGGCATTGCCCCCCCCCCCCAATCTCTATTCCAGGAAGAAGCATATCATATGAACTGTTTGATTGCAAATTAGTTTGCTTAGTAGATGACTAAAATGTCTACTCTGAGAATGCTCCTGGAGTCTCGGGATGCTAAAAGAAAGGTAGAGAAAGAGACTCCTCCTAGCAGCAACTCAGACACCACTGCTTGGCTCATATCTCGCTGTTTAGGAAGAGACAGTCTCTAGAGCTTGTCACTCCTCCAGTGTCGATCCTCTTCTGCTACTGTGGGGCTGGAGACATTAGAGATGGAGTCAGTGGCTGGCAATCAGCCTTTTCCAAATGTATTTAAGGGTCAGCACAGGGTCTGTGCGTGGAGTCTGCATAACTTCATGGTGTGTGCCCTTATGCACATGAAGAGAGAGGCCTCCAGAGGACACAAAGTGGTGAGCTCACAAAGCACATATAAGATGTAAAGTCAGGGCAGAGATGATCAGGGAATAAGCACTGGCAGTTGTCAGGGACAGAGGTTTGTTGGCGGTCACAATATGCTGTCTGATGGGGCAACAGTGGTTTTAGATTAAAAACTAGTTTGCTTTGCAGATGACTAAAATGTCCACTCCAAGAATGCTCCCAGAGAACTCAGACATGCTGGCACTAAGACCTAAAAGGGTGTGACGGCTGCTTCCCTATGATCTAATTCCATACTCTCCCAGGAATGCCTGTAAGCAGGTCCCCCCAGGTGAGTGGAAAGGTATGCTTAGTTCCTCCCCCTACTGGCAGGTTCCAGCCTCCAGGGAGAGACAAGATACATAGGCCTGGGAACAGAGAGTGTGAGGTGTTCTTAATACTTCATTTCTTTTAGCAATACAAAAATAATTGGATGGATTCATCCCCCGCCCCCCGTTGTACTTTCCTCCCCTTTCCGTCTTCTTATAAACAACACCGCAGGTTTAGTTGATATGTAGATTTCCATGGAACACTAGTTGGCTGGCTCCTTCTGATCAGCTTCCTTCCTGAGAATTTAAGTGCTTGGCTGCCTTGAGTCCTAAGAGGCGGGGTGGAAGATTTTTTAAAAATGAAATAAAGTTGGAGACATAGCCCTTTGCTGGTAATTCCTTCCCTGCCCATCCCTCCCCCCCCCACACACAC
Organism: Paroedura picta; assembly: GCF_049243985.1. Classification (NCBI taxonomy): domain Eukaryota; kingdom Metazoa; phylum Chordata; class Lepidosauria; order Squamata; family Gekkonidae; genus Paroedura; species Paroedura picta. The sequence continues at coordinate 94,372,109 of NC_135372.1, read as the reverse complement.
ACATTTGTAAACTTTGTGGCACCTATACATTTCTGACTGCAAACTGATCACCTATATGTGTGAAGGAATGATATCTTGCTCCTTTAGAGTGCAATCCGAAACACAGTGACAGCCCTCTAAGTCCATTGACTTCTAGAGCAAGAGACATGAAGCACATTTGTTTATTTGTTTATTTGTTTATTTGTTTATTTGTTTATTTGTTTGTTGTTTGTTTGTTTGTTTGTTTATTTACTTACTTACTTACTTACTTACTTATATACCGCCCTCCCCGAGGGCTCAGGGCAGTTTACAGAAAACAGGGAAGGATATAATTAACACATGGTATCAGGCAACAGTAACAGCAATAATATTATAACAATAATAACAAGATCATAACAATAACACCATAAAATAGAAATTGTGAGAGCCCCAGCTCAACTCTTACTGGCCCCTGTGGGCAACCGATTAGAGTTAAACAAAGATGAGTTCTGCTATTATTTTCTTTTGCTGAGTCTTTGTGTCATTAATTCTTTGAGTTCTGTGATCATTGTGCAAATAATTGTCCTTATGTAGGGGTGGCAACAGAAGGAATAAGTAAAATATTTTTGAAATTGTAGCCATTATTCTATGAAAACCAAAAGTCTGATTGCAGCTTCAAAGTGGGTAAGTCGCAGTAACATCCATGAGGGTTTTGGAGATAACGTTATCACAGGATTTTCTTTCACTCTTTGTTTCATGGGAGGTGTATATTCAGTTATACCAGCCTTTCTCAACTTTTTTTACCCTTGAGAAACTCCTGAAACACCCAGAAGTGGCACGACCATGCAGAATATGGTTGGGAAGCAGAGCTGTGTACACACCCAACCTGGGTCTCTCTCCTTCCAACCCCCTCCAGGCCCATCATTGGCCATTTGGGGAGGGGGGGCAGGTTGACATGAGGATATATGGTCATATCACCCAATATCATGCCAGTTTGGTGTAGTGGTTAGGAGTGCGGACTTCTAATCTGGCATGCCGGGTTCGATTCTGCACTCCCCCACCTGCAGCCAGCTGGGTGACCTTGGGCTCATCATGGCACTGATAAAGCTTTTCCGACCAAGCAGTAATATTAGGGCTCTCTCAGCCTCACCTACCCAACAGGGTGTCTGTTGTGGGGAGAGGAAAGGGAAGGTGATTGTAAGCTGCTTTGAGCCTCCTTTGGGTAGAGAAAAATGGCATATAAGAACCAACTCTTCTTCTTCATCTAAATGTTTAACAAATTTTAAAATTATATACAAAATTAATTAATTTGTGCCTGTTCTGGAAACCTTTCCAGAGCTATCAAGAATCCCCAGTGTTTCATGAGACCCTGGTTGAGAAAGCCTGATTTATACATTGACATTAACAGACTTGGCCCCTTTTACATGCTCACAGTAAGAACTTTCTACTTGTTCTAAACTGTGGCCATGGACTGTAAGTAGAACATGGACAAATGGTTCTGGCACTCGCATTGTTATTTACTGCACCTGCATGCCAGGAAGAGAGTCTGCATGCTGAACATGTTCTAGCCATATAGCTTTTAAAGGACCAATGTGTCTTTCAGGACCGAGATGGCCAACTGAGTTCTTACAGACTAACAAAGTCTCCAGAATAAAAAGGCAAGCAAATTTGAGGCTTTGTTCTTGGCATGTAAGACAGACTTAATTGTAGTAAAAGTTTGGAGCCGAGGGGATTCTACTGGGATGTGTCCTGTGTTGCCCAGGACAGACCCAAATGGAAGAAGAGGATTCCCTGCTTTTTAACTGCCCAAAGGGGTCTCAGAACAGCTTATGATCAACTAGCCTTCCTCTCCCCACAACAGATGCCCTGTGAGGTAGGTGGGGCTGAGAGAGTTCCAGAAGAACTGATCCAAGGTCACCCAGCATGCTCCATGTGGAGGAGTAGTGGGGAATCAAACCCAGTTCTCCAGATTAGAGGCTGCTGCTTTTAACCACTACAGCAAGCTGGTGCTGAGAGTCTTCTTAACTTATCTGTGACTGTGAAAAAGGGTACAACCAGCCTGGTCCCCTTTGCACTCTTCCTTTCATTGATGTTTGCTCCAGTAAGTTGGAAAGGGAAGACTGGCAAAATGCCCAGGGATGAAGGTGGGGAGTAGGGCAGGGGAGCCACCTGAGCATCTTTGGTTGTGTGAAGAAGACAGATGTGCTCTCTGGTTTGAAACAAGACCTTCCATTGCTTGTATGCCTCTTGGGGTCTCAGGTCGGGGGTCTGGCCCAGTTCTCCCAGCTGAGTCCCAGTTCCTGAGCCTCTGGGCTGAATGTTTGACTGAAGGCTCCTTTGCTTTTAGTGCTGCAGCGGCAATCAGGGGGTTTGTCCTCCTGGATTCTTTTCGAACACCCAATTTGTATCATTCCACCCCATTCACAGCCAAATTCTGCAGGCATTGCTGTGATTCCCTGCAGTGGGCTAAAAATATCCTCCACAGCTGCCGCGGCAAAAACCATCCAGCAGAGCGGGCTATAAATAGCCCAGAGTGTGGCCATGGCTGCCATTGTCTCTGCTGCGCTTTGGTTCATTTCACCCTGTCTGGTGTGCACACAGGGCCGGCTGTGAACTCTCCGAAACAACGTCAGATGCACAGCCCTGCTGCGATACAGGCTCAAAAAAATCACCTGAAATAACACTACTGTGGTCCTTAGGATAGGCAGCTTGCCTTCTCTTTGTTTGTGGATGGGTGATTTAAGCTTGGGAAATTCCATAGCCCTTCTGGAAACTTTCATTTTTCTGGCCCTGGATTCCGGCAAGAAAATATACTTTTGCCTTCTCTCCCTCTTTCCTGTGTAATGTGTAATGGTTATTTGCTGTTATTTGCAGCATCGAGGGATCCCAGTGGTGTTGGGAAGCCAGCTTTGCCTCTGGCTCAGTCTGCTAGCAGCTGATCTGTGCTTTCTTTTACATTTAGCTCAGTCTTTCCTCTTCATGTTTTCCCCTCTTACACCACTGTAGTCCAAGGTATATACTTGGGTTGACTGAAAATGGGATCACAACCATGTCCAAGGCCATTTCTGCATTAGAAAAAAAAAAAAGAAACCAAATTTTGCAGTCTAATCCAAGAATGAGAATGAATTCTATATATCTACATCACTTTAGTGAATATTCATGCTGAACTCTGACTGCATTATCTGATTGATTCTATTGTGCAGTTAAGTAAAATATACATTTATATTGCAGGGTTTTATTTATATTTTATAAGCTTCTGTTGGGTTAAGAATTCAACCTCTAATGAAGCCAAAGGAGGCTGAAGAATTTTGTAGGATTCCCTGAGAGTTCTCAGATATTACACTGTATCCAGCATATCAAATTTAAGACAGTATAGTTAGTATAGTTTTATATTTAAGTCACTTGAAAAGACAGTTTGTCCTCTCAGCCTGAAATTGGGCATAGGAATGAACCAGAGGATGAAGTAATTTGGTCAAATGTCAGAAAAATCTGATGTAAAATATCACAGTTCTAGACCTTAAAAATGTATTTGGATTTGAAAAGTTCACAAGTTTGTACATCTGAAACATACCTACTGCAATTTCTCTCCCCCCCCCCCATTTTTTATTTTGTCAAAAATTCCAGGGATCTTAATACGTTTGATGAAAATGTATTGCATATGAATAAAGTTTCTTATTTTAAAAATATTTTACATATTTATACCCTGCCTTATCTCCTCAGATTCCAGTTATATTATTTCAAAGTCTCCGTTTAAAACACAGTGTGCAATAAGGAAGAGTTGAGTTATCTTGCTCTGTGCAGAATGAAGTTGACCGGGAGGGTTGGAGACTCTGTCCTCTGAAGCGGCCATTTGCTCCAGGGAACCCATCTGTGTTCTGGAGATAGCTGTAATTTCAGGTGACCTTCAGAACCCGCCTTGATGTTGGCAACCCAGGGGTCATCTCAGTTAGTTGGTCAGGTAATAAGTGAGTTGTGGCAAGTGAGTGGCAGATATTTCTGAATTATATAATCTGGTTTCTGATTGAGTCGTGAAGGAAATTATTTTCGTGGCCTTTGCCAGAATTCCAAAAGTGGACTGTTAGTCTTCTGAGGGCCAAATATGACAATATTTGTGATACAAGTTGGATCAGGGATCCCCTGACCTGACTTGCAGTGAAACTATTATGGTTATGATCTAGCTTGGCCCCGGGTCTTTCAGAGGCTTTTGATGCCATCAGCTATCATGTTGTTCCATCTAAACAAGAGTAGTACAGTTTTGCTCCAGCTCTAACCTTTCCAACGGATGGTTCTTAGAAGATGCGACTCTCCCCTCTGCTTGTAGCCATCGGCATTCCAGAGGGCTCCATCTTGCCTCCCATGCTATTTAGTATCTGCCTGAAGTCAGTTGTCCAGAGATTTGGGGGCTGGGGGGGGGGAGAACATTTCAGTCCACAAGATTGGCGATTACTGTGTTGGGCAAGCCAAGGAGTGGAGGGAGAAATTTGTTTTTTTCCCCCTTGCAGCCTCCTCAGGAGGCAAAAAACCTTGAGGGGCAGAGGGAAAATGTGGGAATGGGTCTCCTCAGGAGGAGGGCTGCAAGCACAAGATTTACCATCCCGCGTTTGCAAGCAGGAAGCCACTTGCGTTTTACCCCTCCATGTGGAAATGTCCTGCAGGCCCTTAAGCAAGTATGAAATGTTACTGTGCAACATCTGTATTACTTCCATGATGTGAAAGTTGAAATGACAGCCTTCAATGACAGTTTTGATGTGAATGCAAGTGAATTTGTAAGCAAATTAAAAATATATTCTCATACCTGCCTAAGGAGGTGGTGAGCTCCCCCTCACTGGCAGTCTTCAAGCAAAGGCTGGATACACAGGGCCATTTCGCACGGCTTCAAAGTAGCAGGATGGTTGCCAATTGGAAACGCTACTAATTTGCCATAACCCACGACGTCGTACACAATCTGCAACAGTCCTGCAACCGACCCGCAAAAAGCGCTTCGTTGTAGCGCTTTCAGGGGAATCCAGAAAAGTGGATTCACCCTCCGGATAGCGATACACTCCTGCAACCAATCTGCGACAATAGCGCCACAGACTTGTGCGTTACCATTGTTGCGGGTTCTTCAAAGTCCCTCCTCCCGAGCCTTTCCTCCTAACTTCCGGCGAACTGTCCGCCATTTTTTTTCTCCGAGCGAGCGGGGATCTACGAGGCAACGAGACAGCGACTGGCTTTCAAGCACGATCACTTTCGGAAATTCTGCCCGGACACCACAAGAGTTTTTCAAAAGCACAGTGGCACACACCGTCACGTTCCAAACATTTGCCCAAAGCTTAAAACCCCGTCTACCTTCGGCCAGTACTAGCGGAGTCAACGTACGGGGAGCATTTTAAAAAACTTTCCGCTGAGCGTGCCAACGAACGTTCGCCGCTAGCGGTCTCCTGTTTAGATTAGTGGGGTTCAATAGATATGATTCGAGGTGATACCACGAGGGGCGGTTTATGTGTAGTGGGTCTTTGTGTGGTTCCGGGTACGTGGTTGTGCTTGGGTGCGGACAACCCCTTCCATCGGCGGCTAGACCTCCGGCAAGCGGAGTCGCCGTCCGCCGTTCATTTTAAAAAACTTTCCGCTGAGCGTGCCAACGAACGTTCGCCGCTCGCAGTCTCCTGTTTAGCTTAGAGGGGTTCAATAGAAATGATTCTAGCATGAGGGGCGGTTTATGTGTAGTGGGTCTTTGTGTAGTTCCGGGTGCGTGGTTGTGCTTGGGTGCGGACAACCCCTTCCATCGGCGGCTAGACCTCCGGCAAGCGGAGTTGCCGTCCGCCGTTCATTTTAAAAAACTTTCCGCTGAGCGTGCCAACGAACGTTCGCCAGTTACATGTCATTGATTTATGCTTTGGTTGGTGAATATTATTGGGGAACTGTCGCGTACCGCTGCACTTGCTCTCGGTTTTACACCGGCATGCGTTTTTGTAATGGCGGACATTTCAGTAAAATGGCTCCCGCTGCATGTTCAAACTGCTCTTCTCGCGTGTGGACGAATCAGCGCATGCGAGAAGTCAAACAACAAGGGCGCTAATCTGGCCATTAGGAGCAGATCCTGTTCCCGCGCGAGGAGTTTTGAACGTGACATGTGACCTCATGTGGCCAATGTGCGTGTCCCCTACTGCCCTCCACCAATCAGGAGCCGGCTAGTCCCTTTGTCTTTGTGTGCGGGAAGGTATATGATCCGTTGCACCCTGCACCTCGCACCTCCATTTTGCTCAGCTACTAGCGAAGGCACCATGGAATCTTCTTCGCAAGCGTCGTCCGTCCCTGCAACCGGCCGTGGGCCAACTTGGAGGGACGCGGAGATCAGGGACCTGATCGCGATTTTCTCGGAAGAGAAAATCCAGGACGCCTTCCAGTCCTCGCACAGGAATAGGGAGGTCTTCGAACAAGTGGCCATCAAGATGCGTGCCCTGGGCCACAACAGGACCGGCCTTGAATGCCGGTCCAAAACTAAAACAATGCGGGCGGAGTATATGCGTGCCGTGAACCATAATATGGGTTCCGGCAACGAGAAGGTGACCTGCCCCTACTTTGAGGAGCAGCGCCCGCTGTACGGCGATGGGGAAGGAGCCGGCAGGCCGAAGCGCGTCGGGAGGAGCCTTAAGGTGGTTCGGAAGCCGGCTGCCCCGGTGGAGGAACCACCCGCTGAGGAGGATCCTGTCGAGGGCACCTCGTCCAGCTTTCGGCCTCCACCCCCCGTCCAGCAACGAGCCGCAGACATGGTCACGCTGGACCTGATGGCCATCGCTCCTGGGGAACCAGAGGAGGTTCCTCAGCAAACGCCCCTTGCCTCCGGTAAGTAATTTTATTTTTATTTTATATTTCATTTTGAGCAAATGTGTGTTCTGACGTTTGGGAATCATTTTCTCGTGTGTTCATTGCAACGCATAATATGCTAGGATGTTTGTGGATTGCTTTTGGTGGCTTTTTAAAACGGTTGTGTTTAACCAACAACCAAAACAGTTTTGCAGCATGCCTCGGCCATAGGCCTTCTGCAGTGCTTTAGCCACTACTTTGGGAGCTTGCTGTGTGGTTCTGGTTGTATGCTTGCTCCTTTTTCACTATTTTCTGCTCTTGTCCACAGAGACACAGATGCCTGGGACGGTGGTCCTCGAGTCCCCAGCAGCGGTGGCAGAGGACAGTGATTCTGGGGCGTCAACAAATGTTGGTAAGTATCAGTTGCAATAAGGGGGGGGGGGGTTTAACTGCTTTGTGCTTTTCTGTTTGTGCAGGGCAGCAGCACTGCTAAGAGACAGAAGAGAGTCCCTCAACGTTGCTGCTTTAGGGTTTGAAGCTTGCTTTGCCACACTTTGGTCCTAAATCATGTTCTTTTTTCCCTTTTTTCAGATTTCATACCCGGGACGCAGGAGGAGGAGGAGCGTGGGGTGGCTGGACCTCCTGCCCTGTGCAGGCGTATACAGATACAAGATGGTGAGCGTGCATGAACTGTTCCTTTCGAGCCATGGCTGCAGGACAATGTCGCAAGCCACTAACCGTGTGCTTCCTTTTCATTTTTGTGCTCCCCTGGCATTGTTCTGAGTCTTGGTTTAACTATATGTAACCAAGAAAGGCCACCATGGGCAAAAAAACACCAACCATGTGCTCCCCGGGCATTGTTTAGAGTCTTGGTTTAACAATATGTAACCAAGAAAGGCCACCATGTGCACCAGGGTGGGTTTTGACTGTCTCGATGTTACTAACAGTTCTGTTTCTCTTTTTTTGCCAACAGAGGTCCTTTCAGAAGACGATGAGCCAGCCGGCTCACCACCTAGAGGTGCTCTCCAAGCAGAGGAGAGGCTGGCGAGGGAACGCGGCAGGCTGCAGCGCGTCTCCGTCTTAACTAGTGTGGGAGAAAGGATCCTCGAGCACTGCCAGGAGGAGTCCAGGCGTGCCGCTGCCGCAGACCAGGCCATGCTCTCCCTCGTGGCCCAGGAGGGAAAAAAATTTCGTGCTATCCTTAGGGAGTCGAACCAATCCCTACGCGAAAGCGTGGAGGAGGTTCGACTGATAAGGAGGCTGATGGAGAGGGCGGTCGCGGTTATGGAGACGGCCAACCCTCCTCAGATTACCGTGCACGTCCCCCCCCCCACACCTCCCCCACCACCTCCAGCACCCACCCCACCCACCCCGTCTCAGAATGCCTCGACCCAAACGAGAAGGAGGACTGTTCTCGGGAAGAGAATAGTTAAACCCGCAGACAAGTTCTCCCCCTCCTAGTTTGGCCCAGTTTGTCTATTTAACGTTATCTGTGTTTGCTGTTGTCTGTTAAATAAAGTTTATATTTTTGACTCTGTCTCTGTGTACCCTCTCTAGTGATTGTGCCTATTCTGGTACCGTTGTGTGGGTTGGTGGTTGGAGGGTGTTTTAAAGGTTAAAGGTGTTTTAGGAGTTTGGGGTGAAAGGTGTGCGAGTGTAAGGAGTCACACTGGAGTCTTTCAGAAAATTTGCAACAAGATTTTATTTTCAAAAACAGTTCAACAGGGGAAAAAAATAAGGGAATGTAACTTGGACCCCCCCACCACCACCCCCACCCTCCAGGAAAGCCAACTTTTTTTGAACAAATTCATATATTTAACAGGGATAAAAAATTAGGGAATTTAACTTGGACCCCCCCCAACAACCCCCACCCCAAAACACAAACAGAAAACAACACTCAGGTCCCACTGCCCCCCTCACCAGCCCCTTCCATCTCCCTCACTCTCCTGCACAACCGTCCCATGGTCCCCCTGACTTTGCGGCGGAAGAGGTCTTCGTCCTCCTTCTTCTTAACTGTTTGGGGAGGGAGAAAAAGTACACATTAGTGCCAAACATATTTTCCAACCTGGAGTTTACATGGATACACTTTTTAGTGGCCTTAGCCACAGTGTGAGAAGAGTTGGGCAGTGGGGAACATAACCTACGTTCTTCCGCCTCCCTCTGCTGCCTTTGCCGCTCAATCTCCCCTTTTAAGTCTGCCACTTCAGCCTCTAAGGAAGTCACCCTGGCCTCCATGGCACGCATCCTTGCCTCCATAGTTTCTGCTATAGAAATCAAACAAAGAATTTAATCACACTTCAAATGGAAGCATCACAGCAGGCTCCCATATGGCTCCATGGGGGTACACACACATGGGTCTCCCTCAAAGACATAAAACTCTCACCTGCAGCCTGTCCTGAGGTGGAAGGTCCCTCTTCCTCCCCCTCCTCACGCTCAGGTGCTTTTGCCAGCTTGGATGGTGATTGTGTAGCTGGGCAAAGAAAAAGAGAAATCATAAGTAAGAGCAAACAAACCAGAGATGAAACACAGCTGGTGGCCACACCACAATTAGAGTCAAAGCGCATAACCAAAGTGGTTCTACAGTACTGGCGGGCTAAGTCAGAGGAGGTTGACAGCATCTAAATACTTTCTCGAATTTCATTGGGGACAGTAGGGGAAAGAGGCAGCTAGTCATTCCATGCATGTTTAAGGGTAAAACACAACGAGGGCAGCACTCACCCATATGCCTCCTCATTTCCAGGGGGGGCTTCCCAGCCTTCTCCCATATTTTGACCATCTGGTCGTGGAAGACCGTTCTCCCACTTGGCTGCGGGACCCCCCCCCCCACTGTTCAAGACTGTTGAGGAAGTCCAGCTTCACCCTCTTAAATTTTGTCCGGACCTGCTCCCAGGTCCGGACGTAGCCCCTCTCCCTCAGCTTCGATGCCAACACCAGGTAAGCACCCTTGGTGTGGCAGTGGGTGCTGGCCATAAGGCGGCCAACACTTTTCGATTGGAGCACAAGCTCCAGAAGTGCCTCAGCCTCGGCGCGCTGCCAGAAGGAGCCCTTCCGTGGCTTCGGCATCTTCGGAATGACGGTTAGGGAACGAACGTGCGTTGCTCCGATCGACCACCCCTATTTTAAATGTATCAAAGCTGCCCACCAATAAAATTATTCCTTGGAACATAAGTGGATTGATCCTCCGGTTTGACAGGGGTCGCCAATACTTCCTGGCTACCCGCCTCCCCAAACTTTCCACGTTCAGCGCTTCCGTATTGTGTTTGTCAATTTCAGCGGGGAGTTAGCATTTAGGGCTGTCAAAGTGCTTTTGGACCAGAGAATCCCCGTTTTTTTGCTGGCTAAGTAGACAAACCGCACAAGACAAGGTTAAACAAAGAACATAAAACTTTATTCAACAACAGAGTAGGAAAACCAATCAAACACGCCTCCTGTTTCTGTAGATGTGGGTGGCTATAGCGTCCCGAACCTTGCACCCCTCCGCATAGATCCTTTTTTTCCTTGCTTCAGGGATGTCTTGTGTGTCCTCGAGGACTACAGGATCAGGTTCATCCACAGGGAAGGGGATGTTATGTCCCTTGTCCTCGCATATGTTGTGCAAAATGACACACGCGATGATCAGCGGAGTCACATTGTCTATATGCACATGGAGTCGTGACATCAAGCAACGGAACCGGGACTTCAAACGTCCAAAGGCATGCTCCACTACATTCCTTGCCCGGGAGTGAGTGAGGTTGTAGTGGCTCTGCACGTCTGTCCTTGGCCGCTTATAGGGAGTCATGAGCCAGCGGCGTAATGGGTAGGCTCCGTCCCCGAGCACCAACGCCGGCACACGCACGCCCTCAATGGTGGCGGTGGGGTTTCCTGGAACAAAGACCCCTTCGTCCATGGCTTTCCTGAGGTTCGATTCCCTGAAAACAAGGGCATCATGCCTCCTGCCACTCCACCCCACCTCGGCATCGATAAACCGTCCGGAGAAGTCCACAGTTCCTTGCAGGAGAACAGAACAAAAGTCCTTCCTGTTCCCGTACTCCTTTATGCTTCCCCCGGGGGCACGGATAGGGATGTGGCTTCCATCGACGGCCGCAAAACAATGCGGGAATCCAAGCCTGGCAAACCCGTCCATACTCTGGAATAAGGGAAAGAAAAGAATATAAGCCATGGCATGTCAGCGTGGGGTGTATCGCGTCTTCGTTGCTGACCTGTCAAACAAGAAAAAAAATTTAAAGGGCAAAGGGGATAGAATGACACTCACCGCTCCAAGCCGGTCTCCGAGGCACACGACTTTGCTGAACAATTCCGCCTCCATGGCGAGGCAGAACTCCTTAAGGATATCGCCAACCGTAGTGACTCCGAGTCCGAATTGCTGGGCTACTGTCCGGAAGTACTGAGGGGTGGCCAAGTACCACAATGCGGCCGCCACCCTTTTTTCCACTGGCACGGGGCGCCGCATGCCAGTGACTTGCCTCTCCATGCGTCCACGTAGAGCCTCCACGAGTTCAAAAAATGTTCCCCTAGACAGTCTAAAGTTGGCAATCCAGTGGTCATCATCCCAGCGAGCCCACACAAAATTTTCCCACCAGTCAGAGGATCTTTCGTCCACCCAGAACCGGGGGGGGAACCGGACCTCTGCCAGAGCTTGCCAGTGCCTCTTTGCCACCATGGTTGCCCGTTGAGAACGTCTTGTACTGCTGGTCATCGCTCCGGCAATACGTTCTCGGTATTCCTCGAAAGCAGCCCTCCTATGCCGCACGGTGGTGTGGATACGCTGGACCACCGCAAGCATCTGAGACAACAATTGAAAAATAATCCTCTCCATTGCAACGTTAACCTGTGCTGCAGGCAGTAGGCTACGCAAACAAAGAGTGAGGCCGACCGCGTGTCTGCCCAGGTGCATATAAGCAGGTAACCTGTGGGCGTGTACTGTGGGCGGGGATTAACCAATCAAACATATCAATGCATCAACCTCTGGTTCATAGAAAACAATAGAAAACACGTTCCAAGGGCGCCAATGATTTGACGATAACGCGTTGCTATGGGGTTTCCTGGGTTTTTAAAAAAAAAAGGGAACCCCGACAAGTCCGGCTTTAGGGTCGAGGTCAAAGGTGTGCCTGCAGTTTGATTGACGGGCACGGGAGGCCAGAAGCGCTAAAAAGGGACCTCCTTTGTAGCGAAAAGACAGAGAACCGGAAGCCTGTGGGTTACGAAAGTGACGAGAAGTGAAAGTGCTAAATTCCGCAAAAACCGCAGCTGTGCGTTACGGGCACAGCTAGTTACATTTCGCTAGTTGAAGTAGCGATTTCGCTAACAGCAACCAAATAGCAACTTTGAGCTCTGTGCGAAATGGCCCACACTTTTCTTGGATGCTTTAGGATGCTTAGGGCTGATCCTACGTTGAGCAGGGGGTTGGACTAGGTGGCCTGTATGGCCCCTTCCAACTCTATGATTCTACCCTAATTTAGGTTCTGTCCTTTCCTCTAATGAATGCTAGCAGTGGCTTCTGTGGGGTGCCCAGTATTGTAGCCTGACCCAGTCTGTCTCTGCTTCTCATTTCTTAGCCCTAAAATGTTTCAGGAAAGGTCCCTTGGTGCTAGAAAGGATTCTTTTGACTTTTTATTACCTTTTCTACCAGCCACCTCACTATCTCAAAATTTAACAGTGTTTTTTTTTTGGTATTTTTTTAAACCCTGCTTCCATACCAGCCTATTCAGATACTTTCTCAGCAATGCAGACAAGACTGCATTTCAAAATTACCCAGCCCTTCCTACAAAATAGTTAACAGAGACCAACCAAGGTACATGTCTGGTTTATGCAAATCTGGTGGAGTTTAAAGAAATAGCCTTTCCCCTCTGCAAATGTAAAGACAAATCCAGTAATCCTTTAGGGGGAAAGTGCATATATTATGCAAATATGTTGCAGTGTTAAGTGCTCATACGTTATGCTGTGTGGGGACAAACAGGAGAGCGCAATATATTATGAAACAAAATATTCAAGATTGCTGGATACCATCCTGCTATGGACTGAGATCTCTCTGTGGGTGTTCCAGAGGCAATTCCCCCAGGGATCCCATCTTCTGAAGTCTTCTGGATCAGTGTGCCTGACACTTGCAATTCCCACTGGGGAGATGCTACCTTCGGTGCTCATCCTAAATATATTCATTATTATTAGCAGCAATCCCAGTGTCATAACTATGATATAAAACTAGTGGCAGTCATGGCGCCCTCTCATGCTAACCAGTAGCTCTGCTTTGAAGTTACTTGGGATTCCAGTTCCTACAGCTATTACCATTTTGCTGGGGAAGCAAAGGTCTAGAAGCACTTTTATAAGCATATCAGAGCGAGCATTGTAACCACATGTGGGTGTGCATTTTGCAATCGCTTTCAATGCCTTCTGTTGCCAGTTCTGTTGTATCATAATGTCTTTTCACCAAGCCTCACTTGGCATCATGGAGGATGATGCAAGGGCCTACTTAGCGTCAAGAGTGAGGAAGCAAGACTTGGCGGCAGTATTGCTTCGGTAAAAGTGTGACTCGAATGAAAAGAATAGGTATATGAAATCTCCCATTGAGAGCAGACTCTGGGTTACAGCAGGCTATTCATGCATTGTGAGTCCAAGCATGAAAGGAACTCTACAAATCATTCTTGAGAGGCACCCTTTCAATATTATAGCTCCTATAGAAATTACCACTCCTCTCTGGACTATAGAGAACTGGTGTTGAGCTGTCTCCCCATTGCAAACTTTGCCCCTCCAGCTTCTATCTCAAATCTCCAGGAATTCCCTGACCCAGAGATGGCAACCCCACTTGACAGAAAAGAGGGGCCTGTGCCACCAATGGGACATAGACATGATGACATGTCCTTCAGGCTGTAGGGGATGGCCATTGCATTGCTTTCAGCAGTGAATTCTGCTCAAGATGATCCTGACAAAGGGCTCCGGATTCCGTTCACACACTCTCTCTCATCAGTAATGTCCCCTAGATTAGCCTCTTGCCTTCACCTCCCTGAGTCTTTTGAGGACATGATTTAAAATCTAGCTCATCCAGAACTGGGACCACTGGCAGCCCATCTATTCTGTTCTGCATCACATGTCTGTCATCCTGTCCCCCGCCCACTCCCCCGTGTTTCTTTGTGGCACTCAGATGGACTATTGTGCAGTTGTTACTGGACTGGGGCTTGCAGGAACTTCCTGCAGAAGAGTCAAGTGCATTTTGGAGCATGCCTTCAGTATGTGGAAGAGTCCTAGCTGAGACTCAGGCCAACTCTGCCTGCCTTCCTGCATGCCGTTCTGTGTCACTCAGTGAGGCTCAGCTGCCAGCTTTAGCAGTGCAAATAGGGACACACTCTGAGGTGAGAGAATAACAGAGACTTCACTTTTAAAGGCAAGCCAGATCCATGGGACCAGGCAAAGATCTGTTGGCAGCCTGGAGTGGAATAAGACACATCTTTCACTGCAAAGCAGGGACTGTTCTTTCCCAACAGGGACAGCTGGCAAAGGAGGCTTTGAAACGTGTTTTTTCCTAAGTGATACTGTGTTTCCCTCAGTTGGATAATGAGCCTGGCTGATAAATATTAGCATTATGGTAATTGGTGAGTCACACACAGGGCAGAGCCTGAACACAATGTGTCTTTCCAGAGGCCTGGCTGAAGTTCAGCATGTTCAGGGTCTCCGTCCAGTAAACAGACTGAAGGCCTTCCCCTCCCTTCCCCTCCCCTTCATGATGCAATGGGCATTTCCCCTCTGTGCAAACACGCCTGGCAACATTCCCTTGGCTCACAGCCCAGCAAGGTGATGGGAATTTGCTCAAAAATATGTTTTCTGGGAAGGGACCACTAGGTACATAGCCCTTCACAAACCTGCATCAGGCTGAATAATGGTGACCCTGGGGGAACTACTTCTCTTTCTGCATACCACTTGCCTGCTATCCAGCATCATCCTTTTTTGCCTAGTGATAAAATAAATAAGGCTAGTTGCTGACTAGTGATATGGAAAACTCTAGTTGTTTCTTGTACCTACAATCCATATCTCTCCACCACCAGGTCAGGCTTAAAATCGGAAGAGAGCCCCCTCCACTCAAGCCTGTTCCTCACCAACAGACCAAGAATCAGCTGATGGGGCAGATGATTCAGAACCTCTTAAGAACAGAAGGAATGGCTGGATTTCCCTAATACATAACCCCGTGTCTTTTCAATAACATTTCTCTAGCACCTTCTGACCCAGTTTGGTGTAGTGGTTAGGAGTGCGGACCTCTAATCTGGCAAGCAGGGCTTGATTCCCCACTCCCCCACATGCAGCCAGCTGGGTGACCTTGGGCTCGCCACAGCACTGATAAAACTGTTCTGACAGAGCAGTGATATCAGGGCTCTCTCAGCCTCACCTACCCCACAGGGTGTCTGTAAGCCGCTTTGAGCTTCCTTCGGGTAGAGAAAAGTGGCTTCTTCGTCTTCGTCTTCTTCTTCTTCTCAGGACTGAATCACCAGCTACCAAGAGGCCCCCGCCCTCCCTGCCCAGGGATGGTTTCTTGGTGCAAAAGGATACCTGTTCCCCAAGTGCAAAATGGGTCTCTTCTTAGGGAACATTCCCTCTTCCTTCATAACGGCTGCCCATTTGAATCTGTTTCCTCTTGTCCCTCATGCTCTCTAACAGTGGTGGAGCTGCCATTCTCAGAGTGGGAAACCTCCAACAGGCCCCTGAGAGTCTTACCCATGTGCCCAACTGACTGCCTCTGCCTTTCCAGGTCAGCTACCCTGGCCTCGAGGGTATGGATTTGTTCCCTGAGAACCAGGTGCTCCTGGTACTAAGCACACACTGTGAGTTCTTTCCAGCTGGCAGACAGAAATAGCTGTTGCTGCACTCAGTGCAGTACACTGGACAGTCCCCACCCCCTGCCTTCACAATTGATGGAGGTAGATGGAAATAATAATAATTAATAGAAATAATATTTGTATCCTACCCTTCCCTGGTTGACTCAGAGTGGTTGACAATGTTTAAAAACAATCATATAAGTTGAACATTAAAAAATTTAAACATTAAAAACTGCCTCCTCATGATAATTTGAATCTTTCTGAGGGTTGGCCAGAACTTGGCAGGGTTTTTATTGGCGGATGGCTTCTCAGGCAGGAATGCTGGCATCTTATGAGGTTGTGTCCTGGCCACAATCATAAGCCTGGCAGAACAGCTCTCATATTGCAGGCCCTCCAGAAATGTCTAGGATCTCAGAGGGCCCTGATCTCTTCCAGCAGAGTGTCCCACAAGGCCAGGACCAGGGCCAAAAAAGCCCTGGCCTTAGTCAAGGCCAGTTTTATCTCTTTGGAGCTAGGGAACCTGAGCAGATTTTGGTACCAGGGCCTGCAAGACAGAGCTCTTCCACCAGGCATCTGGTCAAGGCTAGGGTTGGTAGATCTCTGGGTCCCCCCTCTCCCTCCCACCACCTTTTTCTCTTCCCTTCCTTTTCCTTTTCCCTCTCTGAATGACACCTCCATCCCAGATAATCCATCCTCCTTCTTGTTTTAATTGCGGCACAGAGTTTGGTGCCCACCTAGGAAGAACTGATCATGGGCTGTTTGCCCACTGCTTGTTTCTTGTTTTGACTATGTTTTGTAATGTTATGTTTTTTTAATGGGGTATATGGGATTTTTTAAAAAAGAAGAAGGGGATGACAGAGAATGAAGTGGCTGGATGGAGTCACTGAAGCAGTCAGTGCAAAATTAAATGGACTCCGGGGAATGGTGGAGGACAGGAAGGCCTGGAGGATCATTATGGGTCGGACATGACTTCGCACCTAACAACAACAGTAACATGGGATTTTATCATTGTATCGTAATGATTATATTGTTATGATGTAAGTCGCTGCAAGCTGGTATGCCGAGAGCGACGACTAACAAGGCACACTATTAAATGAATGAATGAATGAATGAATGAATGAATGAATGAATGAATGAATGAATGAATGAATGAAAATGGGAGTCCAAATTCTGAAACTGATCCAGTCTCCAATCTGGAGCCGGTGCAGCTGGGAAAGCACAAGGGTAAAATCTGTTCTCCATTGGGTCCTCGTGCGGACCTCAGCTGCTGCATTCTAAACCAGCTGGATTTTCTGGAACAGCTTCAAGGGCAGGTCTGCATAGAGTGAGTTACAAAAGTCACCCAGCACACCCCCATGACTTGACCATTGCAGTCTGGAGGTGAGTGTTGCATGACTCACAGTGGTTGTCAGGTGTCAATATGTAAGGTACAGGTTGTCATGACCACAGAAGACAGTAAAACACCTGGTGAGCAACATGTGCTTTAGGAACTGCACTGGCTCCCAGTTAAATTCTGGACCAGGTTTAAGGTTTGGGTACTCACCTTTAAGGTCATTTGCAGTCAGGGCCCAGTTTACCTGAGGGACTACCTCTCTGCCTGTGCCCCCAGAAGAGCACTACACTTGGCCAACTCCAACCGGCTAGTGATCCCTGGACCCAAGGAAGTATGTCTGGCCTCAACCAGGGCCAGGACATTTTTTCTCCTGGCCCCTACTTGGTGAAATGAGCTCCCAGAAGAGATCTGAGCCCTGTCGGAGCTAGGACAGTTCTGTAAAGACTGTAAAATGGAGCTCTTCCACCAAGTCTTTGGTTGGAGCCAGTGGACTGTTAACATCTATTGGATCAGAACTCCCCATCAGAAATGCCCAAAGAAGAACATCTAGGGTGAGCTGGAATTAATTGACTTAACAGCTGCTTAACTATAGTTTTAAGTGTTTTATTATTGTACATGGTAAATCACACATTTTTATTAGAATAATTTTTATTATTGATGCATGTCATAGTTTTAGAGATGAGCAAGGTTTCCTATGGACTTAATGGATGATGACTGAAATGGGCATCAGGAGGGTTCTGGAGGGGTTCCTTTGGCCCAGCTTGAAAGTGTACCAGAGTCCTCATGATCAAGGGTGTCCCTTAAGAGTAGGTGGTAGCCAAGGGTCTTCCAGAAACTGAGGCCATCTTGTGTGTGGTGATACCCCCCATACTAATCAGTGTCTGTGGCATCAAGGTGCTATGTGGTGAGTATCATGGGCCCCTCCACCATCACCACCAGTACCCAGCTCCTGCCATTCCCAGCCTCCCCACACCCCTGGATGTCCTAACTCCTTCCTTCATTCCTGCAGACATCTCTCAGATTGGGGATGCCATTGCAGGACCATCCTTAGAAGTCTCTGAGGGGGGCACCAGAAGCAAGCCACCAATCCTGGCTACAGAAACAAGCCCCCAACCCTGACTCCCAAGGATGAGAGAACTTCTGCCACTGCCATGCCCCCATTTCTGTTCCCAGTGTGCTCCTTCAATACTCCAGGGACCTCACACTCATGCTGGAGCTGGGGACAGCAAAGAAGACCAAGCACCCCAGGCCCCTGAGGCAAGGACCAAGAGAGATGAGGTGGCTCTCAGGGGGACTGGTGGTATGGAGGTGCAAGCACACGGATGGCCATTGTGGTTGATACTCTCTGTCCCTCCTCTGCAGCCAAGGACCCCTTTCCCTGACATTCACAGCTGATCTCAGGGACCACCTGCAGTTACCGACCTTCATGAGATGTATGATGGTGGCAGCCTCCATGGTCCTGTGGACACAAGGCATCTCAGAATCCCCAGAGCCAACAGCTGAGAGTGATGTGATGTAGTTAGCAGACTACACATCTTTGGGATGTGAAGTGCTGGGCCGATGGAGACTGAGGATGTTAGGAGTGGCGGAGGTGAGGCATGTTCTTCGAGGCAGCTGCTGCAGCAGCAGGTAAACCAGATGACATTGGGGATTCAGAACCCTTGCCAGGGCTCAAGCACAACCCATCCCTCCACCCTGTCATTCATATGGGCAGCAATCGAGTGGGAGCAGCTGGTGACGGGTCGTGAGTGGCGGGCAGGAATCCTTTTCCAGGGGCCAGCAATGGAAGGAGGGGCTGGGTGCATCTGTCATGGCATCTGCTGGGAACCTGAAGGAGCTGCTTACTGTTGTGAGCAATGTTGGTAAGGAACAGGGGTGCATCAAAAGAATGATGAGGAAACTGTTGGAGACTCTCTGGGTCCCCTGGCAACCACACCCTGCCAGCCCCCCTCCTGCTCTGCCTCCATCATGTGTGGCACAGGAGTTGACATGGAGGCCTTAAGCAGTGCAGCCTAGTCTGCACAGCCACTGGAGAGCAGAAAAAAAATCTGTGGTGTTGTAACAGTGGCAGCCCCTCCCTCTTCAGGTCCTTGGGCAACCTTTGCTCAGTGTGAGGCTGTTTAGGGTGCCCATTGGGCAGAGGGTTGGGACCCCGTCCCTACTGCCAGAATTTTGACAGAAGTGGTCCCTTTAATGGGCTGTGGAGGACACATGAAAGTCTCCTTTGCAGCAGCTATTCTTCTGTCAAGATTTGGGTGTGTGGATGGTTTTGGCTAGACATTTGGTTTGAAAGCAGTAACAGCTTAACTGGTATGATGAATCAATACCTCCATTCATTGCAAATTAAAAGGTGCCTTCAAAGTAGGACCTGCCCTTCGTCTTCAGGCATTGCTGAAAATGTTCTGTGCCCATCTGTTGATTTTTCCAAAGACTGCCATGTAAGATCCTGTGAAAATGGATATGCATAAAGATGTGTGTGTGTTCAAGTTTACAGGAATGTGGCCATGGACATAAAATGTGAGCACTTGTGAATAAGTGCATACATGTAGCATTTGGGTGTGAGAGAAAGCAAATTAGGCACCAGGACACTGTTGGGTGTGGTGATACTGCTATTCATCCCCAGTAGGTGTCACTTGGGTCCCCATCTACTGTTTCCTCTTAGTCTGCAGTAAAATTGATGGCAGCATTGCCACACCCCAAGGTGCCTCATCAGCTAAGACGATCCAAGTGCTGGGTTGCCTTCTGGCTCTGGCCAAAGACTAGGAAGTCTCCCCATTCCACTTGCCCAGAAAAAGACAACATCCCATTCCTGTGAGAAGGACACAGTCTCCCATGGCCATCTCGAAAGAGCTGGGTGGGGCTGAGTGAAACACCAGAAGAAAGCTCTCTTTACAGGTCACATCAGTATGCTATTGGTTACATAATCTCAGATGCCAGACTTCACATCAGGATTGATCTCAAAACTTGTTGAGATTGGGTTTATATTGACAACCCCCCCCCCCAAAAAAAAAGACCCTACAGTTTTACTTTTAAACAAAGGTGAATAATCACAATGGTTTCATGGCAGATGCATGCTCATTTCATAGTCTTGCCACACTCTGAAATTCTTCATACACTTCAGATTAGAGGAGAGGCTACCAGGGCCTGAGTCCTCTAGTGCATGGGTAGTCAACCTGTGGTCCTCCAGATGTCCATGGACTACAATTCCCATTAACCCATGCCAGCAAGCACTGGCAGGGGCTCATGGGAATTGTAGTCCATGGGCATCTGGAGGACCACAGGTTGACTATCCCTGCTCTAGTGAGACAATTTTTAGACTCTAGATGTAATGGTTTTATGCCTACACACACACACACACACCTAGATAGCAATGAATTTTTCAAATGCAAAGATAAATGCACATGGTTTATCTTGATTCTAAGCATATTTACCCCAGAATAAATTCTGCTGTGTTAGGTACAGCTTGTTATTAGGAGATCCCCTGTGGACTCTATGAGCAGGGCCCAAGATTTCTGCCCTGATGGACTCACCTTTTTAAGTTAATTGTTTCCAACACTGGGGGATTCCAGCAAGGTGATTGGGGAGGGCAGCCAAAGCATGCCTCTGCCATTAAATGACAGCCTCTGTTCTGGAGCCCCTAGAAGCAAGGAACATCGATGTAACTGGCTGCATGTAGGAAGGCTTGTGATACAGTCTTTAGTGCAGAGAGCCTTGTGTGGAGGCAGAATTGTTTCAGCAGATTTGGCTGTGGTCATTTCCCTCCTGTGTCTGTTAATCCTGTGTTTTTTCAGTTTTTATTGCTTTCAAATATATAACTTGTGCATTTATATTTTGTGAATTGGGATATTAAAATGTATGTCTTTGCAACTAGATTGCTTTATTGTCTGCTTCCTTGACTCTCGGGAGGTAAGGTGAGAAAGAAATGTTTAAGTAAATAAATGCATTTAAATTAAAACACACTGTGGTGTTGAGGTAAGAGTTTCAGTCTATGACTCAGGAGACGTGTGTTCAAATTTCCACTCTGCCATGAAGCTCACTCAGAAACCTGGGACTACTCATTCTGTCTGTCTACGTTTCTTGACTGGGATGCTAAGGATGGAGTGATGGAAGGGGAGAATCCTGTGTGGTATCCAGGGCTTCTAGGAGAAAATATGGGATAAAGAATAATATGGATATCTTCTACTGCAGGTTTTAGCAGGACTGAAATGGTGCCTAAAAGAATTTTGTATGAGGCCAGTGCTTGACTAGTCTTAGTCAATGCACCTGCAGCAGAATGGGGGTCTTCACCAATGCAGCAGGAGTTAAGACAGACTGTCTCAGTTCCCTTATCCTTCAGGCAGCCACCATTAACTCAGCCAGAGCTCCCAGGATGGGAACCTGAGTGGCAGGTAACCACAGCAACTGGGAATGGGGCTTCTCCCTCTTGGGCCCTAGAGCCTCAGGTGTCAGCTGATGGCATCATCTCCGGACATGAGGACAACAGAGATGGTAGGGAAGAGGCCACTGGGCCAGGCAGCAAGCATGGAGGTAGCCAATAGGAACCCAACCATGATAGTCTGGGTGATGCATGGGAGAGGCTCAGCCAAGAAAAACATGGTTGGAGACAGGCAGGAAGGCCTCCTGGGATCCAGCCAGTGAGAGAAAGTGGGAGGAATCAGCAAGGATGGAACAGGAGATGGGGAAAACTTTGCTCTGCCCCCTGGCTCAAACAATGGTCCAGACCATGAATGGCAAGAACAGGGAGCTACAGGGTTATCAGCCTCCAGGTGGGGTAATTCTCTGGAGAAAACGGATGCTCCTTGCACGGTTGGCTCTATGGCAATGGACCATACTGAGGTCCCTCCCCTCCTCAGCTCTCAAAATCTCCAGATATTCTCCAACCCAGAGCTGCCGATCCTGGGGAGGAAGCATAAATGCAGCTCTACAACCAGGCCATGGAGGAGAGAAGGGAACACTGTACTGGCCAGACTCCAGGAAAGAGAGTGTGGATTTGGCTGACACATCCTTTCCTCCTTTTTTCCTGAGACCTGAGGAGACCCTAAAGCAAGAGTGGCCAAATTGTGGTGCTCCAGATGTCTGTGGACATCTCATAAGCCACTGTCAGCAGGGGATTATGGGAATTATAGTCCATGGACATATGAAGACCCACAGTTTGGCCACTCCTGTCCTAAGGAATGAAGGCAGCATGATGGCTGAGGACTGGCGATGGCACCAGTGGGGGAGGAGTCTCAACATTTTCAAAAAGGATTTTTCTGAACACATGTTAATCTTAACAATTCAGAATTGAATGAAGGTGTGCACAGGCTTTCAGTATTTGGCATCATTAGAAGAGGGAACAGCTTGGTGTAGCTTCTAATGAGCCTGGTTTGATTCCTTGCTCTTCCATATGCAGTCACCTGGGTGACCTTGGGTTTGTCAGAGTCCTGTTAAAGCTGTTCTTATAGAACAGTTCTGTCAGGGCTTTCTCAGCCCCACCTACCTCCCAGGGTGTCTGGTGTGGGGAGAGGCAAAGAAGTGAAAAGCAGGGTATAAAAAACAACTATTCTTCTAAAGTATATTTATATTTATCCTGCCATATTTTCTTAAACTCCAGGAGGCAAACAACAAAACAAATTCCAAGAACACAAAAACAGTCTATTGAAAACATAAACAGTTCGCCATGAAAAACACACAGATTGCCAAATTTGCCAAAGCAGTTTAATATCCATCATCATGTGGCCAGCAAAGGTACTAAATGTACCATCTCTGATGGGCCATTCTGAAGGAGGACTAGATTTACCATGGAGAAAGAGGAGAGTTGCCAGGCAGACATTTGGGGGTGGAATATGGGGGAGAGCATGTTGGCAATGTATGAACATCACTTCCTGTTGGAACCAGGAAGTGACATCACCAGCATTCAGAATTTGCCAATCTGTATTGTAAAGATCACAGAGTTGGAAAAGATTTCTAGAGGGTTGCTGATGATGTTTGTGTTTATAGCCAGTAATCATGTTGACATCTTTCAGACAACCTCTACTTCATTCACCTGCTGTTCAGTTGAGGGCTGGCAGAGACAGAAGAATTGATACAAGCTTGGACAAGCCCTTCACCGTGCCAGGGGGCATTGCGGCTGCACACCGCCATCTTATTTCTGTTGCACTATAGGCAATGTATGGCCAAGGCAAGAATATAAACCCAGAATGCTTTGCATGTCAGAAATAAACCAAAAAGCAGGCTCTGTGTATTGGGCCAGGTTTCCAGCAAGAGAGTGCCTGGCTGTCACCAGAATTATGCAACTAATTTGCACAACGAAAGGCAAAGTCTGTCTCTCCTCCTCCCCACCGAAGACAAGAAATTGCAGTGACACTTGGCTCAGTGGCTAATCCCCCTAACAACCCTGTATTGTTTTTTATCTTTATGTTCTTTCCTGAAGTAATAATTATTCTGGAAACTTGTCCAGTCTCACAATTGCTAGTACATCAAAATCTATTGACACCACCTCTGGCAGTTCCTCCTGGCCACTATGCAAATCTGGCCAATGTCTCAAGAACACCTGAAGCATTTCACCTCCCCAATAAGCCTACCATAATTACATTGTCAGAGCCCTGTTCATCCATTAATGCACCATAGGGTCTTTTGACAGCTCTCCTCTTAATCCTCTCACCCACTGTATCAGTGCTTCCTGCCTGGTACCATGTTTTCCAGATACAAATTTGCTATAAAGATAGATCAGAACCCCAGCATCTTTGTTCTTGTGTTCTATGGAACCCAGCTTGCAATACAGGCTGCCGCTCTCCCCCACTCCTACTGTTCTGGATCAGCTAAATATTAATATTATCCAATATTTCTCCATCTTCTTCGTTTCATTTCTTAGAGATCTGTATGTGTGTGTTTGTGTGAGTTTTGAATGTACTGCAATATTTCCCCCAAAGAAATCCACTTGAGTGTAAGCTAAATTGTCATAATTATATCAGAATGGTATCTCCCATGGAAAAGACCCCATAAACATCTTTAAACGTCCCGCAGTGCGGGGCGCCGCAGACTAAATAAAGCTGTAAGGGCTGGTGGGGAGGAGTTAGGGCGGGAGACGTCCGGGATCAAAACTTGGAGGGGTCCAACGAAGCGGCTCCTGATTGAGTGCCACTCGAGGGCCAAGTGGCCAATTGGGAGGTGCACATAGCGCACCTCCCTATTGGCCACTTGGCCCGCCCGGGACTGGCCGCCCAGATCCGCCATTTCCCCACTTGCCGCCAACATGGACACGTGTCCAGGAGGACCCAGCTCCAGCCGCAAGCAGCCCGCCTCGCCACTGCCCCACGCCGCTTCTCCCCACTCAGCGACGAGACCGGCGGCTACCACATGCCCGCGCACCCTGGAGGACTCGGCGCCGCCTCCAGCAGCCTGCCTCGCCACCGCCCCACGTGGCTTCTTTTCACCCGCCGCCATGCCGCCACGCCCAACCCTCCACCGACACACGCTACAGCGGCCAAGCCCCGCCCTAGTGGCCCCGATGCCAGCCACAGCGGCGGCGCCAACAGCTTCGCCCGCCCTGCCGCCCCGGCCAGGCTACAGCAGCTGCCGCGCCAGCACCGGCCGACCCGCCTGCTATGGTCGCCGCAACCACGCCACCAGTGCCTCTGCCGGGACCACCTGGTGGCGGGAGACCCGGCCGCCACAACGGTGGCGCCGCTCCAAGAACAACGAGCCCCTCGACTCTCTCCTGACGAACACCAGCCCCAACAATGTTTCCTCCCTGCCCTGACTTCCATGAGGTAAGGCCCGCGCTGGGGGGAGACCTGGCCGAGCCGCCAGCCGATGGGGGAGGGTTTCAGGCCACCCCATCCACGGCCTCGGGTACGCCGCCGCCCACCGCCAAGCCATCCAGCCACCCACAACAACTCCGTCGCCTTCCTAGCGCCCATTTTATTCCTCTTTAAAATGGGCTTTCAATATAGTGGGTAGAAAAATTTTGTGTTACCCAGCCTCTTGCAATATATACTCATAATTTCCCATAATTCTCTTTGAGGGATCCATTCTGGGTAACAGAATATACATGAGGCTGCCCTATACTGAATCAGTATTGTCTACTCAAACTGGCCACAGTTCTCCAAGGTTTCAGGCCGAGGTCTTCCACGTCATTTAGTGCAGGGTCTTTTTAACTGAAGATGCCAGGGATTGGGCCTGGGGCCTTCTGCATGCCAAGCAGATGCTCTGCCCTCTACCACAAACATTGGTTGGAGTTTGCTTGCTGAGTGCAGGAAAGCCGCAAGTCTAAGATCCAAAGTACACATTGTTTTTCCCACTTGTTTGTGTATGTGTGTTTTAATGTTTTCCCTATAGCCAAAAAACACCTGCAGGGAACTGCCTCTTTAAAAATGAAAAAGGAGAGTCCAAATCGGCTCAGAACAACATTGTGGGGAGAGGAAGGGCTCCTGCCTACCCCCACCCCCAAGCAGTTGCTTCACCTATTTTACTGCTCCACATGGATTTTCTGTGCATGTAGAGCAGCAAAATCGTCAAAGTAACTCCCCCCCCCCAGTGTGAGAAAATGGCTGGGGGTGGGGAGGGGGAGAGGTAGGAACCCTTCCTTTCACTACTGAGCTGCTATGAACCCATTTGGCCTCTCCTTACAAAACAAACAAACAAACAAAAAGAGAGAGATAGTTCCCTACAGCTGCTGTGTGGCTGCAGGGGGCACATGAAAAATGTAATACGTTGTTTAGCTCTAACAGACTGATCTAGCCATACAGGCAATCCTTTAAAAAAAAGGAGAGGAGAGGAGTGGCCTTGTTGTTGTTGTTATGTGCGAAGTCGTGTCCGACCCATCGCGACCCCATGGACAATGATCCTCCAGGCCTTCCTGTCCTCTACCATTCCCTGGAGTCCTTTTAAGTTTGCACCTACTGCTTCAGTGACTCCATCCATCCACCTCATTCTCTGTCGTCCCCTTCTTCTTTTTCCCTCGATCACTCCCAGCATTAGGCTCTTCTCCAGGGAGTCCTTCCTTCTCATGAGGTGGCCAAAGTATTTGAGTTTCATCTTCAGGATCTGGCCTTCTAAGGAGCAGTCCGGCCTTATCTCCTCTAGGACTGACCGGTTTGTTCGCCTTGCAGTCCAAGGGACTCGCAAGAGTCTTCTCCAGCACCAGAGTTCAAAAGCCTCAATTCTTTGACACTCGGCCTTCCTTATGGTCCAACTTTCGCAGCCATACATTGCAACTGGGAATACCATAGCCTTGACTAAACGCACTTTTGTTGGTAGGGTGATGTCTCTGCTTTTTAGGATGCTGTCTAGATTTGCCATAGCTTTCCTCCCTAGGAGCAAGCGTCTTTTAATTTCTTTGCTGCAGTCCCCATCTGCAGTGATCTTGGAGCCGAGGAAAATAAAATCTGTCACTATCTCCATTTCTTCCCCATCTATTTGCCAGGAATTGAGAGGGCCGGCTGCCATGATCTTTGTTTTCTTGATGTTGAGTTTCAAGCCAACTTTTGCACTCTCCTCCTTCACCCGCATCAACAGGCTCTTTAGTTCCTCTTCACTTTCTGCCATTAGAGTGGTATCATCTGCATATCTGAGGTTGTTGATATTTCTCCCTGCAATCTTGATCCCAATTTGTGACTCCTCTAATCCCGCCTTTCTCATTATGTGCTCCGCATACAAGTTAAATAGGCAAGGCGACAGTATACAGCCTTGCCGAACTCCTTTCTCAATTTTGAACCAATCCGTGATTCCATGTTCAGTTCTCACTGTTGCTTCTTGACCTGCATATAAATTTCTCAAGAGACAAATAAGATGCTCTGGTATTCCCATCTCTTTAAGAACTTGCCACAATTTGTTGTGCTCCACACAATCAAAGGCTTTAGCATAGTCAATGAAGCAGAAGTAGACGTTCTTCTGGAACTCCCTAGCTTTTCCCATGATCCAGCGTATGTTGGCAATTTGATCTCTAGTTCCTCTACCTCTTCGAAATCCTGCCTGTACTTCTGGAAGTTCTCGGTCCACATATTGCTGGAGCCTAGCTTGTAAGATTTTGAGCATAACTTTGCTAGCATGAGAAATGAGTGCAATGGTGTGGTAGTTTGAACATTCTTTGGCATTGCCCTTCGTTGGGATTGGAATGTAAACTGACCTTTTCCAATCCTGTGGCCATTGCTGAGTTTTCCAAATTTGCTGGCATATTGAGTGTAGCACTTTTACTGCATCGTCCTTTAAGATTTTGAATAGTTCAACTGGAATGCTGTCACCACCACTAGCTTTATTGTTGCTCAGACTTCCTAAGGCCCATTTGACTTCACATTCCAGGATGTCTGGCTCCAGGTCAGTAACTACCCCACTGTGGTCATCAGGGATGTTAAGCTCGCTCTTGTATAGTTCTTCTGTATAATTTTGCCACCTTTGCTTAATCTCTTCTGCTTCTGTGAGGTCCCTACCATTTTGGTCCCTTATCATACCCATCTTTGCATGAAACGTTCCCTTCATATCTCCAATTTTCTTGAAAAGATCTCTGGTCCTCCCCATTCTATTGTTTTCTTCTATTTGTTTGCACTGTTCATTTAAGAAGGCATTCTTATCTCTTCTAGCTTTTCTCTGGAATTCTGCATTCAGTTGGGTGTATCTTTCTCTTTCTCCCTTGCCTTTCACTTCCCTCTCTCCTTAGCTATTTGTAAAGCTTCCTCAGACAGCCATTTTGATTTCTTGCATTTCTTTTTCTTTGGGATGGTTTTAGTTGCTACCTCTTGTACAATGTCGCGAACCTCCGTCCATAGTTCTTCAGGCACTCTGTCTATCAGATCTAATTCCTTAAATCTATTTGTCACCTCTACTGTATATTCGTCGGGGATATGATTTAGTTCGTACCTGAGTGGCCTAGTGCTTTTCCCTACTTTCTTCAATTTAAGTCTAAATTTTGCAACAAGAAGCTCATGATCTGAACCACAATCAGCTCCTGGTCTTGTTTTTATTGCCTGTATAGAACTTTTCCATCTTTGGCTGCAGAGTACATAGTCAATCTGATTTCTGTGTTGACCGTCTGGTGATGTCCATGTGTAGAGTCGTCTCTTGGGTTGTTGGAAAAGAGTGTTTGCTATGACCATTGTATTCTCTTGACAAAATTCTACCAGCCTGTGCCCTGCTTCATTTTGTACTCCAAGGCCAAACTTGCCTGTTATCCCAGTTATCTTTTGGCTTCCTACTTTAGCATTCCAATCCCCCATGATGATAAGCACATCATTTTTTGGCGTTGCTTCTATAAGGTGTTGTAGGGCTTCATAGAACTGATCAACTTCATCCTCTTCAGCAGCAGTGGTTGGGGCATAGACCTGGATCACTGTGATGTTGAATGGTTTGCCTTGGATTCGAACTGAGATCATTCTGTCATTTTGGGGATTGTATCCCAAGACTGCTTTTCCTACTCTCTTATTGATTATGAAGGCTACTCCATTTCTTCTGCGAGATTCTTGTCCACAGTAGTATACCTGATGGTCATCTGAATTAAATTCACCCATTCCTGTCCATTTTAGTTCACTGATTCCTAAAATGTCGATGTTCAGTCTTCTCATTTCTTGTTTAACCACGTCCAGCTTGCCTTGATTCATGGATTTGACGTTCCAGGTTCCTATGGAATAAAAATCTTTACAGCATCGGACTGTCTTTTCGCCACCAGTTACTTCCACAACTGAGCGTCCTTTCGGCTTTGGCCCAGCCGCTTCATTCATTCTGGCGCTACTCGTACTAGCCGTCTGCTCATCCCCAGTAGCATATTGGACACCTTCCGACCTGAGGGGCTCATCTTCCAGCGTCATATCGTTATGCCTATTGGAACTGTCCATAGAGTTTTCATGGCAAAGATACTGGAGTGGTTTGCCATTGCCTTCTCCAGTGGATCACCTTTTGTCAGAGCTCTCAGCTATGACTTGTCCGTCTTGGGTGGCCCTGCACATCATAGCTCATAGCTTCACTGAGCTACGCAAGCCCCCTTGCCACAACAAGGCAGCGATCCTTGAAGGTGGGGAGTGGCCTATATGGCACAAATATCCTCTTCATTCAGTGAACGGAGTTCTGAAGACCACACTCAGCTGGGATTATGGTTTCATTGTTATTTCTTCAATGATTCCCAAACTGGATAAAGATTATAATAATACTCATTGTGCCTGGTCTGAAAATGCAGCAGAACAAAATCGTAGCATTTTGAGGTGGTAAGGTGGATAGTGCCATTTCCGGTTATAGGTTCACAGCATGCCATTTTAAAACATTTTGTTCCATTAAAATACCTGGGGCTTTTCCACATAAAGGAAATATAGTGAACTCCTTACCTTTTGCAAACACCATAATTTTGGCACTTTGCACGATGTCGTCCACATCCAGCAACCCAGCAGCAAACTGGCAGCTACATCTATTTTAAAGCACTAGTGGGGGAATCACATAAACTGTATTCCCCCAATTATTTAGTTTGAGTGGGAGTAGAGCAACCAGCAAGCCACATGTCAAGGACATGTGGGAAGCTGAAGTAGTGCTAGCTCTGGCTGGCGTAATGCTAATTTTTTTAATGTGTGGAATTGCCCCTGGAAGTACCCTTGTCCCGACTGTTCTATCATACCCCACACAAAGCTCCACCCACTCATGTGTCCTATTTTTATCCATGAAAGTTTAGAGGGTATGCATTCCCAAGGTACCTGGGCAGAAGAAATAACTATCAAACTTGTTTAAATTTGTACAGATAAGCTTACAGTTTATAATCAGTAGATTAATGACAAAGACAAAAGAAGCAAACACTGTTTTTCTATTAATACATGATCTTTATTTTCTACTTTAGTTTCTATCATTGCACTTCAGTTTGTTTTTACTGGGGTTCACTGATAATTGGTTTTAACTGGTTTAAAGAATATGCTGCTAATTAGCTTGTAAGGAAATAATTGCTGGCTGTTTTTTTACTCTATAGCTGCTAAGCTGCTGATGTTTTGTATTTTAAATTATTCATAAATACCACAAAAATTTCTTTATTGTTTGTGATTGTCACCCACCTGGGAATCAATACACTGAGAGGGCAGGTTAGCAATATTTTGAATTGACTGTCCTAGTCTTTCTATTGGGTTTTATTTTGTTATAGGGGGATTTTTATTAATTGTATTTATTATCATATGTTCACAGTCCATCCTTCCCTAAGGGTTAAGGGCAGGTTACAACAGATAAAAAGAAATATAAGTCAACATTTCATAAAATCTTAATATTAGATTACTTTTAAATATCAATGCAAAAATATAAAATACAAAAAACGTAACTTTACAGGAATACAACCCCCCCCCCACACACACACACTGTTTTCCCAGTTCTGTATCCTGCCTGAGGAAAGAGGAGGGTGCAGTGTATAAAGATGTCAACTCCCAGTAGGACTTGGTGGAATTGGGCAAGGCGGTCAGCTGAAATCAGGAGTACCCCAGGCCTCAACCAAAGGCCCAGCAGAACATCTCTATTTCTTTCTTTCTTGTAATTTCTTGTAATTCATATACAAATATTTTTAAATTGCCTTGCTTGATGCACAGAGGAAGACAAAAAACCCTTTGGGATGTTTGACTAGTTTGCCCCAGAGAAGATTTCCTTCCTGCCCCCAAAGGTGACAGGCTGATGCAAAGGCAATGAGTGAGCAAAGAGCCATCACTTCCATCTCCTGTGTTCCTGTTCTAAGGCCTTGCTGCAATCCTGAGGCGAGAGTTACCAGAATAATCATTGCAATCGAGAGGACCTTTCTTTTGTCCAGCCAGTAGCTGGGCATATGAGCATGGGCTTCCAGTGGTCTACATGGCTTAGAAAACCATCATCTTAGAATGACTGAAAAGACGATCTTCCCTCCATTTTTCCTTCTGAGTTATGGCCAGTTCTGCCCTTCTTGGCTTAGCTTCTGCTTTCATGTAGCAAATCCAATTTTCAATCCCTAGGACAGCCTTTCACAATCTTTTTACTGTTGAGAAACCCCAGAAGTGATGTCAGCAGGCCTTACCCTCCTGCCACGCCCCCGGAAGGAAACATGAGAGAACAATTTAAGCCGAGTTGTCCTCCCCACCACCATTTCCTCCCTTTTTAATGGAAAAATTGATTTATTATTTCCCCGTTGGGGCATGTTTCGTCCACAGCAGGCTGTACAGCAGGCTTTCTCAACCAGGGTTTTGTGAAACCCTGGAGTTTCTTGATTGGGAAAGTGTTTCCCCAGCGGGTGGGAGTTAATTAATTTTTAAAATATTTTTAAAATGTGTTAAACATTTATTTATTTTATTTATATTTTGATTTATTGACTGCCACTCCTGGACCATGCTGGCTCATGGCGGTTTACAAAACACAATAAAACAAGAACAGTAACATTTCCCAGCGGCCCAAACTAATCACAACCCTCCCTGATTTCCCCAACCAGTCCCAGTATGCAC
Organism: Paroedura picta; assembly: GCF_049243985.1. Lineage (NCBI taxonomy): Eukaryota > Metazoa > Chordata > Lepidosauria > Squamata > Gekkonidae > Paroedura > Paroedura picta. Next base: position 94,340,841 of record NC_135372.1, on the reverse strand, counting down.
TGCCCACCAACCTCAGGAGGTTGCCCAAGATGGATGTGACATTTAAGGCCACGGAGGCCATTAGGGCCATTGGTAGAGGGACCCAGGATTTCCAAGGCCTAGCCTCAACCAAATGCCTGGCGGAAGAGCTCCGATTTGGGTGATTTGACCATGTATGATCATATATATCGCCAACTTGTTACAATAAAGCGGCTAGTTCTTGTTATAGTAACAAAACACCAAAAACAGGTCACCCACAGGGAAGGGAGGGGTCCCCATGTATGCAGGAAAATATTGTATTTTAAATAAGAAGCTGAGAGTATACGTTTCCATGCAGCAGCCTTTCTCAGCTTTTTTACCATTGAAGAATCCATGAAACATTTCTCGGGCTCTGAGAAACCCCAGAAGTGGTGTGATGGTGCAGAGTATGGTTGGGAAGCATAACTATATATACACCTACCCAGAGCCCCTCTTCTTCCCCACCCATTCCAGTCCCAGCATTGGCCATTTTGGGAAAGATCTCCACAATCATATATGGTCATATCACCCAATAAACCTGATTATTAGAAATGGTAACATCCTGGAAAGCTGCAAGAAATCACAGGTGATGTTTGCACAATATAGGGAATTCATCCTCCCCGCTCCCCCCAAAAAATCAGAACCCTGGATTTTCTAAGGTCTTTAGGTCTCAAGCAGGCCCTTTCCCTTTTAAATGGCTCTCAGGAGCACTAAGCATCCAGTCCCTTCCAAAGCATATTTAATCCTCCTCAGGCTGCATTTCTGATTAATTTATGGGCCCGAATATGTAGAAATCCCTACCTTGTCTGTGGGTGGCATGGCTTCACCGCCAACATGCTACAATTAGATATAGTGATGACTTACTTACTTCTCCTCTGGAAGAGGTAACATAATCAAAGTAGTCGCACTGTTGACATTCCTGAAGATCAATATATTGCTTGGTTTTGTATGAAAGCTGGCTTAATTTTATGGTCTTTCCCTCTCAGCCATTTATTAGTTGCAAAGTAAGCACCAAAACTGATAACATTTTTAGAGGACTAGGGCATTTTTTTGACTGGAAGAATTCCCTTTTAACCTGACTCAGGAAGACACCAAGAGAGAAGGAGTGACAGAACTGAAAAGAGCAGCTAGCCAGGGAAAGAGATTTTGTATTTTACCTTCCTATGATATTCATCTGGGGTATTATATATTTAGGGATTTCCTTCCTACTCCTAGCAGCAGAGCAATGTTATGTTCTTACCTCACATCAGATTTTTTTTCATTATGTGTTTACTGTATTCATTTATTTATTTTTATATTTCTATGTTGCTTTTCCCTGAAGGCTCAGGGTGGCTAACATGTTAAACAATAGAATAAAATAGTGCTGTGGGGAGCCCAAGGTCACCCAGCTGGCTGCATGTGGGGGAGCGAGGACTCTAACCTGGCTCACCAGATCACTATACCCCGCTGGCTCTCTCACCAAGATGGCTTGGTATATTAGTTTTATATAAATCCTGGGAAGTGTAGCATTGTGACAAAAGACACAGGCAGCTCTGCTTAGGAAAGGTTGCTGCATGAGGCTCCTTCCAGTTACTTCATGGTGGGAATGCTTCCCATGAACCAACTCCTTCCCTCTGGTTACCCACTAGCTGCTGTGCTGGGACTTCTGCTCAGCCCCCCCCCCCCCTCTGATGCAGTCAAATTCCTTCATTAGGTATAAATTGCCCATTCTCTTTCCCAGGGTTCAACCAATTTCCTCACTTTTCTGCCAGGGTCAAGAGGGTGAGCCACTTTCGCTTCACGCAGATGGAGCATGTTCTGGCTTGGCACCGAGCACTTCTCTTGAGATTCTGAAAAGGCTATAACAACCAGAGGCAACATCTGGGAGCCCATGGCAGGAAGCCTCACCACTACCGTCTATCGCCCGCTGAGGAGCTCCTTGACCTGTGCTCAGTTTTAAATTGCCGTCTCGCTCTCCGCTCTCTGTCTCGTGAACATGTGTGCCTACTCCGTTCCAAGGCAGTCAGTGTGTGCTCTGCAGCAGTTAATTCAGATAATCGCTGATACTGGCATAGCACAAGGCTCATGCATGGAAATTCACAGCTTCCAGATGGACAGAGTATGAGCATCTGTTACTACAACTGTAGCTAGTGAATGAACAGAAGACATTGGGGGGGGGGGGCTGTAGTGTGTTTTGAGACTCAAGGGATGGGACTCTTCTTTGGCATCAGAGAGATTGGGGGGATTCTGGGTTTCAGTCTTTACAACTGACCTGTGGAGATAATTGCAGGGCACATATCAATAGGTCCTCTCAGAGGCCTAGCTTTAAAAAATAATTATACAAAATGGCAACACATGACACACAAAAGACCGCAAAACTTATCAAATGCCAAATATTGTCTGAAGTCCCCTTTGAGCCTGATGAACAAGCCAAATGGTCCTCCCCACTTAGTTGACCCTGCATCCTAAACAGAACTGCAACTATCTGAATCTGTTTAAGTCAATGAACTTAAGGCCAAAATGTGTCACAGGTGCCCAGCATGGGCAAACAATCTCCCTGTAGCCATTTCTGCAGGCTAAGGGAAGCCCCCCCCCCCCCCAGCATTTGCACTCATGCAGAACAATGCAATGCTTGATCCTACATGTGACTACAAAACGGGTCAGACACAGGCACTCATATTCCAACCATGTCACATATATCGTATGGACCGCCACTCTCACAGAAGCTTGTAACTCTGTATAACATGGCACTATTAGGACCCAAATCATAGATTAGCAGAGCTATCTTAAGCAGGCTTCAATGGATTTAAAAGAGTGTAACTCAAAGCACTGAAAATCACATAACTCAATCAAGAATCTAAATGACATATTCCTTTGCAAACTATCTGCATCCCATGACTGCAATCTGTTTGCAGGAAAATTTCCTCTGCTAAAAAAAGAGCAGTCTAGCTGCATGGTATGTGTTGGAGCAGAATTGTTCTCTCTTGCCCCGGAGGGTCGGACCAGAACCAATGGAGTGAAATTAATTCAAAAGAAATTCCGTCTAAACATCCAGAAGAAGTTCCTGACAGTTAGAGCGGTTTCTCAGAGGAACAGGCTTCCTCGGGAGGTGGTGGGTTCTCAGTCTTTGGAAATATTTAAACAGAGGCTAGATAGCTATCTGATGGAGAGGCTGATTCTGTGAAGGCTCAAAGGGGTGGCAAGTTACAGTGGATGAGCGATAGGTATGTGAGTGTCCTGCATAGTTCAGGGGGTTGGACTAGATGACCCATGAGATCCCTTCCAACTCTATGATTCTATGATTCCATGTATGCGTGAGGGTCTTCTGCTGATGGATTATGTCTCTTTGCTATCTGAAGTTTCCTTGCATTGGACAATGGCTGCCATTAGCAGGACAGAATAGTTTACTGCAAAAAAGAGCCAGATGCTGAACAACATTCACTGATATTGTAGCAGCATGGAATTCTCCGTCCATAGCACTCAAGTAAACCATACTTCTCCATTTAAACTTTTAAAATCATACTTCTCCATTTAAACGCCTATGCATCTAATCATAGTGCTTGTTGAATGCCACCCCTTATGGAATCACGAGTCTTTTGATACTTCAAAAAATTAATCTCATTCCTGATTTATTTTTTTGGGGGGGGGGGGAGAGACTTTAGAGAGGCATGCTTTGTGTTACAATTTTGGGGAAAATTCTTTTATTTCTGGTATTGCCCGCACACTTGTCTGCTTATTTGTTATTAGAGATTTTAAAAAAGGCATTCCCTTCCCCGGGAACAAGGGAGAGGGAGGCGAGTGCGAGGGTGGGACGAGGCAGGCTCTTTAGCGTGTTTGAGCCTCCATACCTTCCTTCTGCTGGTTGTTCTCCCTTAGCTAGTGCTAAATAGTGCTAAATAGGCTGGAGATCCACTTTATGCTATTCCCCAACCAGCGCTTTAAAATAGAGGATGTAGCTGGCCAGTTACTGCCCAGATGCTGAATGTTGGCGACGTCATATGGAGGGGCTGCAATATAATGACTACGTAAGGTAAGTATTTCACTATATTTAACAGGTGCGGAGTCACTCTTCTAAGCATGCCTACTAACTGGAGAGTAGCAGACTCAGACTCATGCAAATGATCCATGAAAAGCTGCAACAGGCTGTCTGGTGTGCAGGTTGCTCATTCTGCTGCATTGCTGCATCAAGAGTAGCTGAATGTTCCCATCACACACTCCCAGAAGAAGCTGCTTTCAAGAAGCCCTGGCCAGGAGTGGGAATCATGCAGGCAGACCACGCAGAGGGTCTCCTTCAGTGGGCTCCTTCAGTGGGCATTTTGGCTGGGCCATGGGTCAGTGGTAGAACCCATGCTTTGCATGCAGAAAGTGCCATGTGTAGTCCCTGGAATCTTCCGGTCTTTTCCCAAAGATCTATGGCCAGGTAGAACACTGAGCTAGATGGACTAATGCCCCCCCCCACTCAATACAAGGCAGCTTCTTATGTCCATATATATTTGGTTATTTAATTAATGCACTTCTTGTGGGGTCAGTTTGACTATGACAAGAGCCAAATTTCTCATTCCAGAAACTGCAAAGCCTCTTAATATTCTTCCAGACCAGGCTAAAAAGAAGTAGCAATACCTTTTACAGAGTAGGAAACATGTTTCCACAGTTTCAGCAGCTCTTCAAAACCAACAAGGGTATATATAAATATCCATTTCTGACATCCAACAAGAAAAGACCCAAAACGTATCTGGGAGCCAATAATTCTCAACTCTGCTAATACATTAAAAAAAAATGTAACCCTACCTTCCCTCCACCCCTCCTTCATGCCCTAAAATCTAAAGACTGCCTGAATCTCAGCATGGTACCAGGTATTTATTTAACTGCCTGAGCTAGTGAAATGTATAAAGTTAACACCCATGTTGAAACCCTCAGACGCCGAGTGTTGTCCAGTACCTAACACAGAGCAGAGTGACGCTTAGGAAGGAGTTACAGGCTGGCTGAGAACAAAAACAAGTCTTTCTCTGTGATCCGGGGCCTTCGCCAAGCTGCCCTCAGTCCCTCCATGCATCTGCAGAGGCAAAGAGCACAGTCCATTCCTTTATGAGAATCCCAGACTAAACACTCCTACTGGCCTCTGTGGACGTAACTCAACCTCTCAAAACTCAGTGGGTGACTGGCTACATTTTGTCTCTGGAAAATTCTTGGAGCCAGGAAAAGGGGGCACTGGGAATGTGGCTGCCAGAGAGGAGCCAGTGGGTGGGCGCCGATTCCAGCAGTTACCCAGGGAGCAGATCACGGGCTACACAGCAGTGAGTGCTGGGGCTGTTTGGAGCTAGTTCAAGGCCTCTGATCTCAAAGAGGTGAGTTAAGTTTGCAGGCCATGCCAGAAGCCCCTGTGGACTTAACAGCTTGTCCTTTGTTGGCTGGCATAAGGAACTGGAGCCTCATGGAGTACTCTCAGTCTGAACCAATTTCATAAGTACTGTGTACTGGTTTGTCATGCAGATTGCATTTGCTCAAGCTCATCTGCTAGCTGTACCAGTTTTTCTGGCATAAACCTGTCTGCATGGCACTTTGTCTGCCTACTGGATCTTGCAATTTTGTATACATATACTAAATTTTGAAATTTGGGAGACTCTAGTGCTTTTGAAAGAAAAATGGGGCGATAAATATGTACAAACTTAGAAAGTATGTAAAGCTGAAGTACTAAGTTCTCTTATAGCCCCATCTGGTTCCTAAATGGATTAGAATGGCAATGAAGCCCTTTGCCAAAGTATCTTGAACATATACTAATACATCTGGAAATATGTAGGTAGCAAGACTTCATGGAGGAACTCTGGCACAACCCCTATTTTAAAAAAAAATTGGCATCAAGTCGCAGCCAAATTATGGCAATGACCTCTAGGGTGGGTTGCCAGTGCCTGCCTTTGTGTAGCAACCCTGATATTCCTTGGTGGTTTCTGACTTACATACTAACTAGGGCTAGCCGTGCTTAGCTTCTAAGATCCAACAAAATCAGGCTACCCTGAGCTATCCAAGTCAGGTCATGACCTCTGTGTCGGTGCAAAATTGGGAGGTGTCTGGACTGTGCCATAAGCGGAGAGCAGACCTTCACTGGCTTCCTTTGTCCTTCCAGCTCCAGATATGTCCTTGACACTTGCAACATTACACCATGGAAAGAGATCAAAGAGATCCCATGGAGGCCCAAGCCAGTGGAAACCCCTGAGATCCTACCAGCACAGCTTAGAATGCTAGAGCACCTGGCCAATCACAGCCCTTCAGAACAGTCAATCATGGATCTCCCAAGCACTGGAAAAACTCCAGTTGTGGACTATGCAAAGGGGAAGTCTGGTGATGAGAACCGCACTGCAAAGGTGCCTAACACAGCAAGGGGACATTGAACATAAGCAAGGAATGGGAAGGATACTAACTGTGGTTTCATAGGCCTAACTGGTTAGTATAGAACCTGTAAAATTACTCCACCTCAGGATGCAGATGTCAAAGGGAGTGTAGAGCCCACTGTCCCAACCGGGAGTGTAAGGGCTGTGTATACAGCACAAGTAAAGAAGACAAAGAGCCCCTGCCTGCAAGGGGACTACTGCAACTGTGTCCCTTGCCCCTCATATGCACGCTGTTATTGTTGCAATGCTAGTGTTGCCAACCTCCAGGTAGGGGCTGGAGATATCCTGGAATTACAACGGATCTCCAGACGACATACATCATTTGTTTGTTTATTTAAAACACGTATTTCTCCTTTGGGAAATGGCTGCTTTGGAAGGTGGACTGTATGGTATTATAATCTATCATGGCCCCTCCCCTCCCTAACTCCACTCTCCATAACTCCACCCTCAAACCTCCAGGTAGTTCTGAACCTGGAGTTGGCAACCCTACACCACCATACCTGCACACCACAGTTGCAATCATCTCCCTTGATTTTCCAGCCTGGCAAATACGTGCCTTACATATAGGCACAGAGGGAAATGCAGTATACCCACCCACTCCGATTTTCTACTCAGGAGAGTGTAAGGAGTTGGCACTTGCAACAGGCTATAGATAAGGCCTGCCATCCCATAAACTCTTAGAGTAGTCCTTTTTAGCAGCAGCAGCAGATGAAAGTCTCACATAATCCCCTCTGAGCTGCCTATGTTTTTCCCGGCTGGGTTCCTGTGTGTGAGAAAGTGATATTCCATCCATGGACCAAAGTTCTGACTTCTTGCTGGGATAATTAAAGCTGAGTTAAGGTGACCAGATTGTCCCACTTTTGGCAATTGTACTTATGTTGCAAATATATATATATTACAACACTATTTTTGCGTTCTAAGCGTTCTATGAAAATTTTTGTTGCTCCATATAGAGCAAATTTTTAATCAAGACCCCCCCCCCCCCGTCAATGATGTCCCACTTTACCAATGTTAAAATATGGTCACCTTAAAAATACTACACAGTTAGTACAGGTAAATTTCAGGCTCTTGGTGGGTGGGGGGAAATACCACTAGTTTCCCATAAATAAGCTGGGAACGAGTAACTGATCACTGACTATCTTAGATGCACAATAAAATCAGAGTCCAGTAGCACCTTTAAGACCAACAAAGATTTATTCAGGGCGTGAGCTTTTGAGTGCAAGCACTCTGATGGACTCCAATTTTATTGTGCTACTTCAGACCACCATTTGAATCTATCTTTGATGCAGTAACTTAGAGTCTTAGATGAGGGGCCTCTGTTCTAAATCGTTCTCCCTCCAGATGTGTGACATAACTGACTCAGCCAGAAGTCAACTCTTGCACCTGGGAGAGTCAGCTGCAGCTCTTCACATGAGAAATGCATTTGGGCTACCTCCAGCCTTCACATCTACCTCTCACCTGCTTACACCTGGCTGAGGACGAGTCGTGGAAGAATGCACAAAACTCTGTGACACTCTGTCCCTGTTGGTGGTTGCTGTTTGCTGCTGTGTCTTGCAGAATTTGAACGATGAGCCCATCCGAGGCAGTTGCAATAACACAGCCATAAACTCATTAAAAAATTAAAGGGTTCGATGATCAGATATCTGGGAAATCATTAAAATGTGTACATTATACTAAATTTACAGAAAAGTAGAACTGCAGAAGGTATTCGCTAAAATCATAGTGAAATCAAATAAAAGCCCTTCTAGTGGAAAATTTTGTGAACTGTGTTAAGTAACTGATAGTTGTGATTAAATTTGGACATACAATACCAATAACATTTAATCGGTTTCTCTGTAGTCTTCTGATTCTCCTTCAGCAATCTTTTTATACTTTTGCCATCCAATGATGTGATTACTTCCCTGGCTGGGATACCTGCTTCTGATCTGTTTAAATAAGTGTCTTTTGTTTGTTTCAGTCTTTTGCACAATACACACTTCTTGGTTTTTCTCACCATATCACTTTACTTGTGCCAGAGTTTGTGATCTTTTTCTTTTCATCTTTTGGGCAAAAGCTCAGTGGCAGTCATGTTAGATTTACGAACTTTGTTTTTTCCTGACAGGGCTCCTTTCCTTTGAAACAGTAACCTGACTTGTAGGAATCTACCATTCAATAAATCTTTTTTTGGACATGCAGCTGAAATGAAACAATACTAGTTGAATATCTGCATGCCAAGTAGTAAAATATCATGCAAAATTGTATAGAGGAAGTTGAAAATTAGTCTATTGCGTATATTTTAAAATCATAGGAGCCCTGATCAGAAAAAAATGACATGCCCAGTTGCTTTTGCAGTTGGATTTTCTTGTGTGGAACTGGAAAGGCTACTTCTAAAGTGCATTGAAAGTGTGTGTGGAATTATCAGGCTACCCAGTTGATGGTGAGCATCCATTTGACTTTTTGACAAATGAGTGACTGAGACCAATAAAACAACTACTGTGTATTTACTAGGACTGTTAATTCAGAACAGTTCTATGCTCAATGAGGGGACAGCTTCCTTGGGTCAATATTGTGAAGACTGAAAATTACAGTTGAAATCAGTAGCTTGGCTTTGGTACTCATGATGTTTCTTTTATAATCTTTCAGATCTTTCTTTCAGTCAAGAAGAGCTTTCTCCTGCTGGGGCACATACACCTCTCAGTCTGGTTACTGTAGAAACGAAATTGGCACTGGGATGGAATGCAATCCCAAAGCTAATTAAGGTAATTACAGCTTCACACCAGCTGCTCATGAGGTCCAAGGACCTTCTGTAACTTGTGTAGAAAAGCTGCCACACTGGGGACTTCTGAACTCTGCCTGCTTGCTGGATCCAATCCACATATAAATACAAGCAGAGGAACCTGAGAAAGTGATACGATATGAGCACAGAAGATCAAACTCTCAGGCAATGGTTTTAAGCCTGCTGGGATTGCATGAGATGCAATTTCCAGACAGGGTTAACTGGTTTATTGGTGCTTGTTCTCATGGTGGAACCTGGTGTTCAGGATTTCAAGCCATCTATCTTTGCTTGATATGCTGAGAAGCTCAATTTAAACCTGTTACAAAATGCTCAGTCTGGGAGAAGTTATTTATCTGAAAGATTTGTATGCTGCTGTTTAGTGTGTATCAATAAAATGGAAAGGGTCCAACACAGATAGAATTTAGGTGGCAGCAAAGAATGAAACATAACTTTATATCCTAAGAACAAGGCTAAAAATAGCCATAGCAATAAAAATACATTCAGAACTGAAAAAGGGGATCTATGCATGGCAGCTAGTCAACCCAATAGACTCAGAATCACTGAACACCCATCAGCCACTGGTGCAGAAAGATACCATAGTTAACAGTATAGAAAAGCCACTGAGAGACCAGGTTCCAAGAGGGTGTCATCACCCTGTCTGTCTTCCAGTAAAGGAAGTAATGGGGATGGAGGTAGTCACTTCAAAATCAGACTGAAAGAAATGGGCCTTCTAATCCATTTTATCTACGGAATCCTGCACTTGCATGGTCAACAGTGATATTCAAATAGGTTCAGTCCAAGGAGGGTATCTACTGGAGGGGGCATCATAGCCATCCCTTTCAAGATTGCCAATATTCATTGCTTTTAATGAAGCATTCACTACTTTCTAGACCCAGTCAGAAAATCCCTTTCCTAAGATGTAACAACAAGATGGACAAGGGTTGAGTGTAGACGAATTTAGCAGTGCTAGTGCTGGGCCACCGCTGGTGCGTTTCTGCAGAGCTACATGTTCTGCAGCAGTCTGTGTCCCCATGGGGGACACATTTAAGTGGCACACCTGGTGTCCTGCTGAAATGTGTCTCCAATGGAAACGAAGCAGTGTCAGATTAGTTCTACCATGCGGGGGAAGGGGCCCTACAGGGGAGTATATTTTGCAAGAAAGTGGGAGTGCATGGAATGCTATCCCAATGTCTTGCAAAATAAAATAAATGCCCTGGTTCTCCCTGCCGCGTGGCAAAGTGACATGAAGCCAACCAGGGAATAATTTGCCCCCTCTGGGCTACTGTAGGACAGGGAGAAGCTGGGTCTGGCTTTTCCCTGTTAACACGGGCCTGCCACAGGGCCAGCCCTGTTGGCCCCCACAGTGGCCTAAGGGAACTCAGAAAATTCCACATTCTCTTAGCTCAGGGCTTCTGGGGCCTGATCTGTACCAGGTCCGAGAGGGCGGCAGTACGGCGGCAATGTCATATGAAAGCAGGGATTTGCCCCATTAGAATGAGGGTTGAGAGCAATGTACCCTAAGTTCCTGAATCAGGAAGGAATTTTTGTATTTGCATGTCTTTAAGTAGGCTAGCCTCATACCATGTTATGGAGCAAAGTGGAAAGGTGGTCTGGCTGACAATACAAGGCTGGAGAGGAGTCAAAATATTTTCTTCCTCTTATGGGCTGGATTTTCATTCAGAAAGTGACAGGAGAAGATCATGGCAGAGAAAACTATTTAGGAAACAGCTCCTCTATCCCTTCCTTGCTTCATGGCTTCCTAGCCTCTCTCCTGGTCTACTGGCCCTTTGGCAACTGAAAACGGGCATATTACTTCATATCCACTCATAAAACAGCAAGTAGTACTTGCAATCAGCACAGAGTGTATGTGACACAGATACCCTGGAACAAAATGCAGGCCTGGAAACTAGGCACATTCCCATAATGAGAAACCAAGCTAATGGCACAGGGTTCAGTTGTAGGAGCTGTCAGGCAATAAGCGCTCCTGTATCTTCACCGATTGTATAGGAAGAAAAAATTCCACTATGCAAAATGTTCTTTCACCACTGCAGCATTGTGATTGGAAAAACCACTCCTGGTGAAATTTGCCGAGTTGGTGCCTGCGAGCCCAAGAGGGAGGGCATTTACGCCTCCTGTAATGGAGAACAGGTTAAAATGGCTGCTTGGGAGGGTGTGCTCTGGGGCATCACCACCTGGCTGCTGTCCAAACCACCTCAAGTTGGAGGAGTCACCCCCACCCACCCACTCACCCCTCAACAGGGGCTCCAGGGGCTCCAGCCGTGGCCTACTGGTGAAGCCCTGCTGGGAGGTTCTGGATTACACTGATGGCAGTGGCTCCGGGGGGTAGCTGGGCCCCTCTGCGGGCTGTGCTATTGGTCCAGTTGCTCATGGCCTGTCCTGGCTGCTCAGGCACACCTGGGATAGTACTGTGCCATCACAGCTAGTCTATCTCAGGCAGCAGCAGTGGCTCCAGGGGGCAGGTGGGCTGTGAGGTCGACCTTCTTCAGGAACACACACGCACACACAAGTGTTTACAAAAACATTCTTCACAGTGTATATGTCCCATCAGGTTGCAACCAATTTATGGCAACTCCAGCAAGTGGTTTTCTAAGTAAGTGACAAGGCACAACAAATTAGTTCTTTAAAGAGCCACAAGTCTTATTTTGACAGCAAGTCTATCATAGCCACACCTTTGGATTTTGCTGTTTAAAAGGGGTTACTCCCCTACACTGAATGCCAGAAGACTCACCAAGGTTAGCAAAACAAAGCCACGAAGGGAGAAATGCTCTCATATACTGTTAGTTCTGAAGACACAAATATCATAAAGGCTACCCCACGTACATTATTCCCCAGAAATGACACTCTACAACAGATAGCTAGATGCTTGCATGAATTTGCCTGAAGCATCCTGAATATGTAATTGATAATTATCATTAATTAAATGTGTTGTCTAATTTCTGTTCATGTGTGATAGGATCATGTTTATTATTGTGTCTGATATGCGTTTACATCTGATTATGCTTGATGGAGAATGTTTTCTGTGGGTATCAGGAGAGGAAAATCCTGTTTTGGACATCCAAGGCTAGCAAGTCAGTGAAGAAGTTTGTTGGTCTCAAAGGTGCCACTGAATTTAAACTTGCTTCTTCAGGCCGGCATGGCTACCTATCTGAATCTATACCAGTGGAAAAACATCTCTTGTTCTTGGGAAAGCTGTGTAATATTGCTATATAAGTCCTGACAAAAATGAGTCAATAAAGGGATTATGGGCACAAGCCCAGAAAAGTAGGTTACAACTAAGTCTTATTAAATCTAATGAGGCTTTCCAACAGATAGATACTGGGTAAGTCCTATAGATAGATAGATACTGGCCAGTCCTATCAAATGCACAGCCATCTAATGTATGAGAAAGATTGCTGCGGAGAAAGCTAATAGTTTATACATATTTCCTGAAAGTATAGAAGAGTCAATAAGATTCACAACATATTGGGATGGGGGATGGGATTTCTCAACAATTCAGTTAAAGTTGCATTTAATTTACTTTTTTATATTATGCATGTTATAATGTCAATGATATTGTGATGACACACATCTGACTCTGTTAAAGAGAATGTTTTTTTAAAGATGTCGTAAACTGTGACCATGTCCTGTTGCAATGGGATACAATTGTATCACTAGCCCTGTATATATAAATATCTGTATGGGGGGCCACCATGTGTAGAGGGGGAGAAAGCACACTTGCTCCACCCCCTGCTCATGACCTGGTTCTGGTTCTCTTAAGCATATTCACTCCAGGAACTCTAGGTTCTGTCCTTGTGAACATTTGTTCCCACACCCTATCTACACACATTTTCTCTATACATCAATAGGTGATGTGTTCAAGTGCAACATTTTCTGGACTGTTGCCTATTTCTGAAATTATGGATATGGAATGTTTGCAGGCTCATCATGCCATTCTGCAAGTTGTGTCCTGGTCATTTAAAGGGGAAAGTCAACCCACAAAAAGCCCTGTGGGGCTTTTTGCACGCCTTCAAAATCGCACAATGGTTGCCAATTGGAAACGCTATTGATTTGCCATAGCGCACGACGTCGTAGACAATCTGCCACACACCTGAAACCAATCTGCAAAAAGCGCTTCCTTTTAGCGCTTTCAGGGGAATCCCAAAAAGTGGATTCACCCTCCGGAAAGTGCTACACTCTTGCAACCAATCTGCAACACTAGCGAAAAAGACCTGTGCGTTAACATTGTTGCGGTTTCTTCAAAGTCCCTCCTCCTGAACCTGTCCTCCAAACTTCTGGCGAAGCGATCGCCATTTTTTTTTCTCCGAGCAAGCGGGGATAAACGCACCAGCGAGCCTCTTTCTGTTTAGAGGCTTCCCTGGCTTCAGTCCTTCACCTTTAGTCACTAAGCACAAACCACAGAAAAGCCCGTTTGCTGAAATAAAGTCCCTTTATTTTTTACACATTAATTCAGCCGAAAATCGGGCCCGTGAGAGGGGGGGGGGATTTTTTTTTTTCACTCGAGGCAGCGTGGCAACGATCATACGATCAAACGACAGCTCACATTAGGCAGCTGGATGGGTCTCTCCGTTGCAACGAATCTACACAGATTCGTTACAATGGGTCTGTTTTTTTTTTTAAAAACCCTTTCTTAAAGGGAAAGGGGCTGTTTGGGAGCATGCTAACGGCTGCCCATTGGCTGCTTGATGGCCAGGGGCGGGACGAGCTTGGCAATAGCGCTTCCTTTTCTGCCGAGACCGGAAGCTGTGGGAAACGCTACAAAACGCAACTGGATTCCACTACAAAGGCAGGTATGCATAACGACGAATTCCACTATTTTAAATGGCGATTTTTCATTCAGTGACCAATTTGCAACTAAGATCCCGGTGCGTAAAGCCCCACAAGCTCCAAGCAGGGATGAGGAAACAAATACATTTTACCAGGTATGATGAGGACTCTTTATGTCATTTGAAGAAATAAAATTCGATTTTTTTTCTTTTGTGATTTATGGTGGTGGTCTTAAACATTTTTACTGGGTCCAGAGAAATGATGTTTGGGCATGTTCCCCTGGAACAGGATATAATCCTACTTTAAGCCAATGGGTTATATGGAATTTAAATCAGCTTTACCAAGGGAGGAAGTGAAATAAACAAGGCTCTTCTGAAAAATGGAGTAGAGAAGTCCATTGCAGCTGCAGGAGGGTGGATGTGAGATGCCCCACATTCAAATGTCTTTTTAAAAGAAATGTTTTTCCCAATGGTAAGAACATGACAAGCAAGGTGAGCACTAGGATAGCCAGTCCTGGGTTGGGAAATCCCTGGAGATTTGGGGTTGGAGCCTGAGGAGGATAGAGTTTATGGAGGGACTAAAGTCCATCCTCCACAGCAGCCATTTTCTCCAGGGGAAACTGAGCTTCTGTAGATGAATTGGAAGTCCTGGTCATTTAAAGGGGAAAGGCCCCATCTGGAGGTTGACAAAACTAGTGTTCTAGAGTTTGAGTGGTATACCAAAGGATAGCTCATTAATCAATGATGTTTTATATATATACTAGAAATAAAGCCGCTGTTCTCAGAATACAGCGGGCGCTTGAACCGCGGAGCATTGGCGGCCTTTTCCCGGCCGCTGGAGCAGCCTCGCTGCGTTGTAGACGTGGCAAGGCTGCTCCTGCGGCCGGGAGAAGCAGGAGGAGGAGCACCCCAGCCGGAGGGCTCACCACGTGGGCTGCCAGTTCAGTCTGCGCGGTGAGTCTGTGGCTGGGCGAAGCAGCCAATGGGGAGCCGCACTTTGCACGGCTCCCCATTGGCTGTTTGGGCCTAGATGGACACTCGGAGGGCCCAATCAGGAGCCGCTTTGCGACTCCTGATTGGGCCCTCCGAGTTTTTATCCCGGACAGGGCTCGCACTAACTCCTCCCAGAAAGCCCTTACCCTTTTATTTAATCCGCTCCACAGGAGCGGTTTAAAGATATGTATGTATGTATGTATGTATGTATGTATGTATGTATGTATGTATGTATGTATATACACAAACAGACATACACACACACACATTTGACTTAACAGCTTTCCGCAGGGCCTGCAAGACGGAGCTCTTCCACCAGGCATATGGTTGAGGCCAGGGCGGCCGGTCCTGACATTAGATCTGGGCTCCCTGGGTTCATCTGAATGATCTGATTGCCTCACTCCCATATTACAGTATCAGCAACCTGGTGTCCCTTGGCTAACGTGGGGCGGTATGGGGGGGGGGGTTAGTGGGGTTAGTTAGTGTTCGCCTGTTGCCTAACGTTGATATTGTGGATTGATTGGTTTTAGTGGTTTTAACTATGGGTTTTATTGCAATTTTTTATCTTGTAAGCCGTCGTGAGCCTAAGGGAATGGCAGTATAAAAGTTTAATAAATAAAATAAATACAAAATTATATAAAACTTCATGGGCCTTGGGGAAGAGTTGGCCTTTCTCTTGAGGAGGTGTGTTGGAAATCAGAGGGCACACAGAACTCACAACTGTGATGGAACTCTAGCCGAGGAAAAAATAAAAATCAGTATTCCAGGAACAAAACTATACTGCTTCAATATTTTTGATGTGATTTATCCACATTAAGCCATCCAAATGCATCTCCAGCAACTGAGAACTGAGAAAAGATTTTTGGATCCTCCCAATAATTCAGTCATTTCTGCTGTGTGTGTACATGCTGAAAAATGATTGTCTGAGAGGGCCCATAGTTAATGCAATTTCATTTTGCCATTATTCTTCCCACTCTTTTTTATATACAGAACTTAGAGTGTGCATGATAGCAAAGCCATAATAAATTATTTCTGAATATGATGCTTGGTAAATCTATCAAAAGGAATCTTCTGTGAGGACAAGGAGATAATTGGGGTCAATTCGAAGGAAAAGATTTATTCACAAAGTGCTTTTAAAAACATCTGAACAGATATACTTAGCAACATTACACTGAAATATTTTGTCCGCTAGCTTTTGGGGGGGGATGTGTGAGATCCTAAATGCCTACAGACTGTCAATTACAGGGTATTTCATAAGATAGGATTCAGTTAAACCTATTTCCAAATGATCTTTTTCCACTTGAATGTGTTGGTGGTGGAAAGTGCTGTCAAGTCACAGCCAACTTATGGCAAACCTTTAGAGTTTTCAGGGCCAGAGATGAATAGGGAAGGGCATGTACCCCCAAAAGCAATTCAGTTTCGGGCAGTTCCTGAACTTTGAACCAATCTAAAAAGGCCCCATCCAAACTGAGCCAGTCTGACAAGTTTAGTTCCCTGGCTGTAGTGAACCACTTTTGGGAGAAAAGAGGTGGGGATTGTAGACCTTTATCCTGCCAGCCATTTAACCTTTAGTTTTGCTTTCCCCCCCCTGCCCTGGAGGGGAAAGCAAAACCAAGAGGTTTAATATCTCAGAGCCATGTAACCTGTTGATTTTGTTTCCCCTCCCCCTTTGAAGGGAAGGAGCAAAACTGAGAAGTTTAATGGCTTGCAGCCACTTAAATGTCACAGCTGACTGGGTTTGCCTGTCAACTGTTAGGTTTAAACGGCTGGTAGCCATTTAACCATTTACATGGTAGCCATTTAACCCCCGCAGTTCTCCTTCTCACTCTGTTCAAAGGGGAGGCAGCAAAATCAAATGGCCAGACAGCCATTTAAACCTAGCAGCTGTCTGGTGGACTCTGCACTACTCAGATGTCAGGTTTAAATAGCTAACCCCAAACAGCTGAACCGAACTAGCCTCAAGTCCTTTAAATGTTCAGGGAAAGCTCTTTCCCTCTTTTGCAAATACTGAACCAGCCTATGTTTCAGTTTTTGAACTGGTTTGTGCTCATGCTTAGAGATGAAAAGAGATGGTTTGCCATTGCCTGTTTCTGCATTGTATCCCTGGGTGGTCTCCTATCCAAGTAGTACCCATGACCAACCGTGTTTAGCTTCTGTGATCTGACAAGATCAAGGTAGCCTGGACTATTCATGTCAGGATAAAAAAGGTAAAGGTATCCCCTGTGCAAGCACCGAGTCATGTCTGACCCTTGGGGTGACGCCCTCTAGCGTTTTCATGGCAGACTCAATACGGGGTGGTTTGCCAGTGCCTTCCCCAGTCATGACCGTTTACCCCCCAGCAAGCTGGGTACTCATTTTACCGACCTCGGAAGGATGGAAGGCTGAGTCAACCTTGAGCCGGCTGCTGGGATCGAACTCCCAGCCTCATGGGCAAAGCTTTCAGACGGCTGCCTTACCACTCTGCGCCACAAGAGGCTCTAATGTCAGGATACATGGATCCATAAGATACAGGATACATGGATCCATAAGATACATGGATCCATAAGATCCATAAGATCCATAAGATGGATCCATCATGTAAAATTATCTTATGGATCCATGTATCCTGACATGGATCCATAAGATAATTTTACATGGGAGAACATAAGTGATCATGTAAAATTATCTTATGGATCCATGTCAGGATACATGGATCCATAAGATAATTTTACATGATCACTTATGTTCTCCCACAACACTTTACACACAACTTGATTTCATTACAGATCATTCATACTTGGTGACTAGCAGCTGAACATATAAAGGTACACCATTAACAAATTTAATGTCATCTGTGGGGCTATATCTCTGATGTCGGATAGCTCTGTGATGATTCAGCCATACAAGCCATAAATTGAGATTGCCTGTGTTAGCCAAGATAGCAGGTGTGGCCACAATGACATATTTATTTCCTCCACTATCTTGCCCCCCCTGAAATTAAGCTAAGGTGACCAGATTGTTCCACTTTTGGAGGGACATCTGGGGGTACCTGGCAAATTGTACTTCTTTAGAAATTTAATATATATATATTACAATACTATTTTTGCATTCTATGCGTTCTATGAAAAACTTTGTTGCTCCATATAGACCACATTTTTAATCAAGAACCACCCCCCTGTCAATGGTGTCCCACTTTACCAATGTTAAAATCTGGTCATCTTAAATTAAACCTAAATAAATGGTACCCTATAAACTAAGTTTGTTATTCCTGTTTGGTCTTGAATCTGTTAAACATCTTCATTATGTGGTATGCTAATTTGCTATTTACTCTCTATCTATATGTATGGTCTAGTAATTTCCATTTCATTGTTTCTGAAGAAGTGTGTGTACACACAAAAGCTTATACCTTGAATAAAACTGGGTTGGCTTTGAAGGTGCCACTGGACTCAAACTTTCTTCCGCAGCTTCTGACCAACATGCTTACCCACCTGAATCTAACTTTACTATTGGTTTATTGATAGGCCATATAGAAAAACAAACCTGGCTGAGGAAGAATTATCATGGTTTGGAACACAGAGTCCTGCATTGCCATTTTTTTTAGTGTTTCACATGCAACTCCATGTTTCAGGAAAGTTGTACCTGCTGAATTTCTGCTTGCTGTACAATCTATAAAACATAGCGGACTTGCCAAAAGATGGTGGGGTGTGTGAATCAATTCTGTTAGCATCACTCCAGTAGAATTAGTGGATTTCTATGGCACTTGGCATGTAAACTCAATGCTGATACTTAGGCGAGCATTGTACTTGCCATTGTTCACCTGAAGAACATGCTTACAATGAGAGATCATGCTGCTGTTGTGACTTCTGCTTTGCTTCTCCAGTTCCTTTGCCCATTCTCCATTCATGCCCATCATGAACATACCTGGAGCTTTTGTTGAAACAATAAGCACAATCTCCCGGTTACCATGTAACAAGGGCCTTCTTGGCCATGGCACCACAATTGTAGACTTTCCACCCCAGAAAGAGTTGTCTCTTCTCATATAGATATAATATTTTTCATTGTTTGCCACCTTGGGCATAAAATGTTTTACCTAAGCAGGTAAATAATAAACTCTGGTGATGTCAGAAATCAGATTTGCTCTCAAACTAGCTCATTGGATGGTATGTTTGTGCTGTCCTCATTTCAGATTCAGGACCTCTTCTCCTCTGCCATGCCAGGAATAACTGTACAGATACAGGAACCAATGCCTGATTCTCTGGAAGAGAAGAAATCCTGACACCATATTGGAGAGGCTGAAGGGAACCTCAGCTACACTTTTTTTTTTTTTTTTTGCTATGAAGCAGGCTGAGGCTTCTCTTGAGATCATAGCAGACTCTTTGGAAGGCCAGATTGCTTTCCCTAGAAATAAACACATGGGAAAGGTCAAGCATGGCCCCCTTTTGCTTTCTCTGATAAGTGACCAAGAGGTGTGAGAGGCAAAGGGGAAACTGACTCCGGGAGCTTCTCTCACTCCCCATTTGGGGCCATAATCCAGTCAGTTGATATCCATTTCTAGGGGCTCATTTATACCAGCAGCAGCAGCAGCAGCAGCAGCAAAAGCTGCTAAAGAGAATTCTGCTGACTTGTGGCTTTTTAAAAATAACTCTGCCTTTGTCAGCAGGTCAGGGTTGTTCCAGATTGAATAAGCACAGCAACCCAGCCCGCCCCTCCTCTGGGTAATTTGCACAAGTCTGTCACTCTCCTACATCTGACAAATCATCACAGTTAATGTCCCAAAGAAGACAGATGGGCCACTTACTCACGGGAGCTGCCATCCTTTGGGGTGAAGGAGTTGCATCCCCGATCAGAGCGTAGCAGGCGAGAGAGGCACCGAGAGAGGCACCCTTTCCTGCTGGCATTAGGCACAACATGGCACGAGGGCTCTGCTCCCCCAGCAGACTGAACTGCTGCTTGCAGTAGCAGAGATGATGAGAAATCATTGCTGTTAAAAATCAGAACTTCAGTGTTATGTCTTATTGATTTTTTTTTAGAAATCTCTTCTCCCATGTGTAGAGTTGGGGAAGGGAGATGGGGCTCTTTCCCTGCATGAGACCTGGAAAAGCACTCGAAGGTCAGGCAGTTATTAAAATAATATTAACTTGTGTAGTTCAGCAGAGGACAGTCAGTGTTAGAGGAAAGCCTGAGTGTCTGTTTCCTCAATGGCTTAGTGAGGACTGTAGGCTAGGCTGCGGGCATGACGGCTTTTGCTTTGCATTAGCCAATTGCAGCAGCATAGGTTGGTTCCAGACTAACTTCTCTACTCACAGGCAGCACTTCATTCAGTGGAACAGAACTTTTCTGCCTCTCTCTCCAACAGCAGCCCACTGGTGACCCCCAAAGGTTGCTCATGGGGGACAGGAGGCCCTCATCAATAGCAGGAGGGTCAATTCATGGTTGCATTGGAGAGAGGGAACTGGTGCAAACTGCACCATCCTTTCTTTCAGCAGAAAATTTAGCCTGGATTCAACCCCTAGTGATACATAAAGCACATTTAGCCACCAAATCCTGATGGTGTGGGAGGAGCATATTAGAGACAGGTGACCCTGCACGTTACCAGTCAGCACAACAGCTTTGGAGCAGAATAATCTTTATCAGCAGTCAGAGAAGTTGGTATTTGGGCAGCAGCTCCAGTGCTGATTCTTGCAAGCATGTGTGCGTGACCTGTGCATGTTTCCAATTTGTGCAAGGTGTGGGTGTAATTCTTGCTCCTCTTTAGGGAAACTGATCCCTGGAAAATCATATTTCTGTTGTAAAAATAAGATCATTCTGAGAAAAATTTATGGTCTGGTTTTGCATGCTGCAAAAGTTCACCCACTCCCCTTTACTTTCCCAAAGTCAAAGGCTGGGTGGGTGGGTTAAGAAAGGAAACTGCAGACAGCTTTTCATCAAGAATGATTTAGTGAAGGATTTTTCACAGTGCTAATACACAAGAGCTTTCTTGACTGGTCAGGTAAGGAGGAAGAAGAGACATAAAAGGCTTCATGTGGAGAGATGGGTACTCAGGGAACAGGACGTAAAGAGATGGTGAGTGCTTTGTATTTCACGCTTGGAAGAGCAGAGGCATTTACTGGCCCTTACTAAATGATTTAAGGCTGGAAATTCAGGTAGAGAATGGACTTTGAAATCGCACTGTCTACATGGGTAAAAGTTTTTGGGACTCAATATGGGATCATTTCCATAGACAGAGTCAAAAGGAAAACCAGTGGGGAATGAACTGGAAGGATAGCTGCAGACTCAGGGCAGCTCTTCCATACATTGTTTTTGGTGACTCCTCTCTCATCTTCTTGGGCCCAGGAATTTTCTGCCCACATTACATCTGGGGTCCATCAGCTCGATGGTTTTGATGTCTACTGATGGTTGACACCTCAGCAAAATTGATTGTGTTTATTCCTTGCAGACAGTTATTTTGGGCATTTGACAGTATTATCTTGGTATATACTACTGGCCAAGTACCAAAGACCCATTTTGTAACCCCACATCTGTTGATGGTTAGAGCAAGACACTGCTTTCTGAGAGCACAGATCCAACGGCACAGATCCCTGCCCCAATGTCCCTTGAAGTGTGGAATAGTACTCCTCAACCTTTTCAGATCCAAGAGCATTTTTAACCTGGGACTCACTGAACTCCAAATACATTGCCAGATAGTCACATGATATCACAGCCACATGACAAGAAGTCTAGTGACATCAATAATTTGATAGGAGATTGAGGAGCCAGAGTACTATGACTTCCTTGGTGTCAAGGTCAGCACCAAGGGCAACAGAGAGCTGGAGCCAGCCCCAGGAAGTGCAGAATAGTGAGGAACAAGCCAAAGCAGGCAGGTTCAGGGACCCCCTTCTCTTAACAGCTCTCTCTTGACTATCCTTGTCTGGACTGCCAGACCTAGCCATCCCCCACTTCCACTAGCTACCAAGTATCCCTCACTTCTGCTTGAAGTGCAGAGTCCTCTCACCTGCCAAAAACCCTCTTTCTCAGAGAGAGTGGGTCCTTGGAGGAAGGAGGCTCACATGGTTGGTTTGCAGATCAGGAGAGGACTAATTGCTGGGAGCACAGGCCAGTACCATGCTGTGCTGCATGGGACAAAACAGAGAAGGCAAGGGACAGTCCCTAAACCAGCCTGTGCTAATAAGAAATCCTCTTTACCGCGAAGAGACCTCCTCGGTGTCCTGCTGCTCTTCTTAACAAGGCTGCCAAGAAAGGTAGGAGACTTGGAGGTTGTCTTCCTTGCTGTATGTATTCATCAGTTCCTTACAAAACCCAACAACCGCTCTAGAACGGTTATCCCTTTCCATTTTTAATATGAATGGGAACAATGTCAGGTGTCCTTGGCAACTGAGGTTGTGAGGAAGTCTAGGTTTCAAATTTCTCAGTTTGCTTATTATACTTCTTTTTGCATTTTTAAAAACCTGGCTTAGATCTTAAGTTGTGATGATGGATTGATAACATTTCCTTTCAGCCCATTTGGGACTACCAAGGTGGCTAACAATAAAAGCTGCATAATAAAAATACTTAATAAAATCCATGAATGTACAGAGCTAAAAATGCATGTATAAAACAGTATACTTCAAAATTAAACCATAAGGCAGAAGACAGTGATAGAAGAGGACAGATGAATATTCATAATTTTGGCCAAGAAGGCCTTCTCTTGGGATGCCACCACTCCAGCTGCCACACAAATTGTGGCACACAAAGCAGAGCCTGAGGATGACCTAGCTGTGTGATGGGTTCATGCAGGAAAAGGGATGCTGGTCTCAAACTGCACAGCGCTTTGAGGCACCTTGAAATAGGCCTGGAAGCAAATTGGCAGTCAGGGAAGAGGACCAAGTCTGAAGTCGCATGGCCCCTACATCCCACTCCAGCCAATGTTCTGGCTGCAGCGTTTTACACCAGTCGAAGCTTCCAAACACTTTCCAAGGCCTTCCCCACATAGATTGCTTTGCAGCGCCTGGACAAGGTAAGAAGCTGGGTAAGAGTGTATGTGTAATCTATGGTCCCACCAAACACGCAGAAAGGGCACAGAAAGTACCATTGACTGCAGAATTCATAGTTCAGGATTCCAGCCATTCCCCAGGGTCATGTGGACAGTGCCCAGAAAAACATCAGAAATCAGAGGAGTTGCTGAATTCAAGTAGCCAGAAAGCAGGGCTTCACTATTTTGCATTACTTCTTGCCCTGTCTCCTAATTAGCAGAATAAATTATGCAAAGTAGTACAAGGCAGAATAAATTATGCAAAGTGAAAAGAGGCAGAATAAATTATGCAAAATGAAATAATGCCAATTTGCTTTATTTGCATAATGAATACATACCATAGAAGCTTGGCATGTTTTTTTTTAAAAAAACTGTCAGCAGAGAGAATATTCATATGGACATGATGAGCCATAAGAAGCTGAAAGGCAGACAAGACTGAAAAAATGATGGTCAGAAGGTATTGTGATTTGAGGATACTATTATTATTTGTACACCACCCTTCCCTATAATGGGCAATCCCCCCTCCTTACTTCCTCTACTGGCCACCCATACTGGAGATGGCATAAATAATACATAGGTAGGGGAGAGCTGTGTGGTTTCATTATATCCTGATCTTTCAGCCTTGAGGGTGCTTCTGGTTCCACAATTGTGGCTGCAAACCCTGACTCTGGTTCAGGCAAGATGTGCCTTAAACACCGTGCAAGTGGTATGGGGCACACCTTACCTGCACCACAGTCAGGGTTTCCAGCCACAATTGCATTGGCTTACAGATGTTTCTGTGTGAGCAGGCTCTGAAAATGACCACTGATCTCTTTCTACACGAGATTAGACAACTGTAACACAATCTACATTAGACTGCCCTTGTTTCAGTTGGGGCAGAATACTGTCGTTGCCTCCTCTCAAGGCAGTGCACGTTGCACTGTGAAGAAATATCTGCATGGGCTCCTTACTGTCTTCTGGGGATGTGCTGGTTACTAGTTAAATCTTACTGTTATTGTTTAAGGAGTTTTATTGATAAAATTGATAAAATAAAACTGGCTTAAAACTGGCTGCAGTCCCTCCCCAGAGCTGTTTAAAGTCACCAAGCATGAAGCAACACACAGCCCCGTTTGCTGGTTTATTTTCCCTTTATTTTTCACTGTATTTTCAGCCGAAAATCGCGCCCGTGCGGGGGGGGGGGTCACATGGGGGGAGCGTGGCAATGATGAAACGGCAGCTCAAACACCACCTGCTAGCTAGATGGGTCTCTCCGTTGCAACGAATCAATGCAGATTCGTTGCAACATGTGTGTGTGTGTGTGGTTTTTTCTTTTTTTTAAACCTTCCTTAAAGGGAAAGGGGCTTTTTGGGAGCATGATAATGGCTGCCCATTATCATTGATTGCCAGGGGCGGGACAAAGCTCGGCAATATCGCTTCCTGGCTAGCGATTTTTGCCGAGACCGGAAACCTGTGGGAAACGATAGAAACGCAACTGGATTCCACTACAAAGGCAGGTATGCATAACGACAAATTCCACTATTTAAAATGGCGTTTTTTCGTTCCACAACCGATTTGCTACATAGATCCTGGTGCGGAATGGCACTCAGAGTATCCAATTATGCACACGGTTACTCTGGAGCCACTTCTGGTTGCGCCCTGGTCCTGGGAAGCTCCACTTTCTTCCGCATCTCGCTAATGCAGCTTTTTCGGCGGCATACGTTGACTCTGCGCCTGGTTGCCGCCTGCAGCGTGCCTAATTGGTGATTTTAGCCCCCGCCATTCCACCCCGAATGCGGACCTTCCACTCCATGCATAATGAGCCTAAAGGAGTCTGGAGATTCCTCTTAACACAGTCAGTTGGCTCTACTATTCTTTCCTGATAAGCAGAGAAAGGGGACCCTTAGAGCCCCCAGCATAATACCCCCTTTAATCCTGCATGCATTAAAATCTTGCATTACTTTCTTGGCATAGTGGAAAGAAGAAGAAGAAGAGTTGGTTCTTATATGCCGCTTTTCTCTACCTGAAGGAGGCTCAAAGCGGCTTAAAGTCACCTTCCCTTTCCTCTCCTCATAACAGATACCCTGTGAGGTGGGTGAGGCTGAGAGAGCCCTGATATTCTTGCTTGGTCAGAACAGTTTGATCAGCGCTGTGGCAAGCCCAAGGTCGCCCAGCTGGCTGCATGTGGGGGAGTGCAGAATCGAACCTGGTATACCAGATTAGAAATCTGCACTCCTAACAACTACAACAAACTGAAAGGGATAAATATTACTGTCTAGATCTTTAATTTTGAAATTTGGGATCTTCCTTTTGAAATTTCTGTATTTTGCAGTTCTACAATTGAATGTTGGGACTTATGCTTACAGGTAGCTCTGTGCCCATATGTATTAAACAGCTGAGCAATTCCAAATGTTAAATGTTTCCAAATTAAATTCTTGAACCATGAAAATTCAATGTATTTATGCAAGTCAAGGGATTTCCCCCCACAAAAATATATTCTGCTTTGAGTCTACATATATATTACTGTTGTATGATATAATGCACAAAGAATCCATCTTTATATTGAATTAGTGTTCTTGCTAATGGAAGTTTTACTTTTGAATTACAGAAGTGGAATATGACAAGAGGATTGTTTAAGCATCCATTATAAAAGGCTAAAATCCAGACCTGGGCTTGCAGTCTCACTCACAAGGCTAAGAGTGGAAGATTCTGTTATCATTTCTGAAGACCTCTCATAACCCTTTCAGAGTAAACTGTAAACTGTAAACATAGTGATCCCTTGGGGGACATGAATATTTTCCCCGTGAAGGATGTTGCCCTTGTCAACAAGCTAAAGTGGATGCTTCACGTTGTACACCTCTTCCTGCCTCTCTTTCTTGAGGGTTTTTTTGTTTCTTTTGCAGAGCTCAGCATGTGTGTGTGTGTGTTTGGAGGGGGGGGTGCTCATTTATCTCTGCCTGTAGCCTCTGTACATTACCAGATTGTTATTTACTCTCCAAGAGTCCATTAATTCTGCAAGGAACCGGGCAGGAGAGGATGTTTCTCCTGCCACTGACAGATTCCTCCAAATGCTTTTCAGCAGGCATCCCTGAAAGCGGCTGAGTGTCT
Source organism: Paroedura picta (assembly GCF_049243985.1). NCBI lineage: Eukaryota > Metazoa > Chordata > Lepidosauria > Squamata > Gekkonidae > Paroedura > Paroedura picta. Next base: position 94,314,876 of record NC_135372.1, on the reverse strand, counting down.
CAGGTTCACCCACTTCTGAAAGATGGCACTGTTGTTGTTGTTGTTTTAAGGCCAGGATGGCCAAATTCCTAAGCACCAAGAGCCCTGTTAAAAACAGGCACATAACCAAATTGCTGATTCCCCTTTTTCCTTTTTCCTCCAATTCCCCCTCTCAGCTCTGTTCTTGACTTCCATTCTCTCTCCTCAACAGCATCCTCCGGCAGTTGCTGCCCTATCACCTTTCCTGCTGGCTCCAATGTCTCTTTTAGCTCTTCCTAATGTACCTGCTAGATCTTTCCTTGCCTCTTTTCCTAGAGTCCTTATTTCCTCTTAAGCCACTTGTTTGGCCATCGCCTTGTATTTTGGCTGAACATGTAGCCGTTCTTTGGCTATGTATTCACCTGTTGCTACGACAGGCGTATTCCTTCCATGAACACAAATGTAATGCCTTCAAACTGAGTAATATCATGGTATTATTGTGCATGTTTTCTCCTGTATTGATCCTATATTAATCTCAGTAATGCAGCTGTGTTTTCTCTATCAAAGCCATGTTTCAGTAGATTAGAAACTTGCCAAGATGATAAGTTAGGGCTATCGGATATGATTTCTTCTTCTTGTGCATTGCATTTTGGTTAGAGGCCACATGTACTTTTTGATTCTTCCTTACAAGTGTCAATAGATGCCACTATCATCTTTCTCATTTTGCCTTTTGGAACTGTCCATAGTGTTTTCATGGCAAAGATACTGGAGTGGTTTGCCATTTCCTTCTCCAGTGGATCACCTTTTGTCAGAGCTCTTTGCTATGACCTGTCCGTCTTAGGTGGCCCTGCATGGCATAGCTACGCAAGACCCTTCGCCACGACAAGGGAAAAAAAATGGCAAAATTATACAGAAGAACTATACAAGAGTGAAGTTAACATCCCTGATAACCACGGTGGGGTAGTCACAGACCTGGAGCCAGACATCCTGGAATGTGAAGTCAAATGGGCCTTAGGAAGCCTGAGCAACAATAAAGCTAGTGGAGGTGACAGCATTCCAATTGAACTATTCAAAATCTTAAAAGACAATAGTAGTAAACGTATTACACTCAATATGCCAGCAAATTTGGAAAACTCAGCAGTGGCCACAGGATTGGAAAAGGTCAGTTTACATTCTAATGCTTCCAAAGAAGGGCAATTGAAAGAATGTTCAAACTACCACACCATTGCACTCATTTCTCATGCTAGCAAAGTTATGCTCAAAATCCTACAATCTAGGCTCCAGTAATATGTGGACTGAGAATTTCCAGAAGTACAGGTAGGATTTTGAAGAGGCAGAGGAACTAGAGATCAGATTGCCAACATATGCTGGATCATGGAGAAAGCTAGGGAGTTGCAGAAAACATCTACTTCTGCTTTATTGACTATGCTAAAGCCTTTGATTGTGTGGAGCACAACAAATTGTGGCAAGTTCTTAAAGAGATGGAAATACCAGAGCATCTTATTTGTCTCTTGAGAAACCTATATGCAGGTCAAGAAGCAACAGTGAGAACCGGACATCCGGTTTGAACCGGATTGGTTCAAAATTGAGAAAGAAGTTCAGCAAGGCTGTATACTGTTGCTTTGCCTATTTAACTTGTATGTGGAGCACATCATGAGAAAGGCGGGGTTAGATGAGTCACAAATTGGGATCAAAATTGCAGGGAGAAATATCAACAACCTCCAATATGCAGATGATACCACTCTAATGGCAGAAAGCGAAGAGGAACTAAAGAGCCTCTTGATGCGGGTAAAGGAGGAGAGTGTAAAAGTTGGCTTGAAACTCAACATCAAGAAAACGAAGATCATGGCATCTGGCCCTCTAAATTCCTGGCAAATAGATGGGGAAGAAATGGAGATAGTGACAGATTTTATTTGCCTGGGCTCCATGATCACTGCAGATGGGGACTGCAGCAAAGAAATTAAAAGATGCTCGCTCCTGGGGAGGAAAGCTATGGCAAACCTAGACAGCATCCTAAAAAGCAGAGATATCATCCTGCCAACAAAAGTACATCTAGTCAAGGCTATGGTCTTCCCAGTTGCAATGTATGGCTGTGAAAGTTGGATCATAAGGAAGGCCGAGCATCAAAGAATTGAGGCTTTTGAACTCTGGTGCTGGAGAAGACTCTTGCGAGTCCCGTGGACTGCAAAGCGAACAAAGCGGTCAGTCCTAGAGGAGATCAGCCCTAACTGCTCCTTAGAAGGCCAGATCCTGAAGATGAAACTCAAATACTTTGGCCACCTCCCTGGAGAAGAGCCTAATGCTGGGAGTGATTGAGGGCAAAAGAAGAAGGGGGCGACAGAGAATGAGGTGGCCGGATGGAGTCACTGAAGCAGTCGGTGCAAACTTAAATGGACTCCGGGGAATGGTAGAGGACAGAAGGCCTGGAGGATCATTGTCCATGGGGTCGCAATGGGTCAGACACAACTTCGCACCTAACAACAACAACAACAACCATCTCTCTCTGCCATCATAATGACATTGTTTAAATCTTTGCTTCTTTTGAAATGAAACCCAAACTGCTTTGGAAAGGTTCTCAGTCACGTGGTTTATGATGTTCCTGGCCAGTTCATAGTTATCCATGGCTTCCTCCTATGTTGCTCCAGCAGAATTAACACAGTGTGTCCAGGGCTAACTAGATGGTACTGTTTCATACAGATGTCACCTTTTCTGTGGCTGGAAGAAGTTTACATGGGAAGAAACCTCATAACTGGCCCCACCCATGTGATTACAATATATATTGTTTTAAAAGAGCTTTGGGAAGGGAGAAATTCAAAGTGCTTGCATTAGATACTGAGCACATTTCAGTGGGGTTGGTTTCAAGTTCTGGAGAGGGCCAGTTTGGTGTAGTGGTTAGGAGTGCGGATTTCTAATCTGGTATGCTGGGTTCGTTTCTGCACTCCCCCACGTGCAGCCAGCTGGGTGACCTTGGGCTCGCCATGGCTCTGATAAAACTGTTCTGATCTAGCAGTGATATCAGGGCTCTCTCAGCCTCACCCACTTCACAGGGTGTCTGTTGTGGGGAAAGGAAAGGGAAGGCAGGGAATGACCTTTAAACATTCTCCATTTGACTGTAAATGGGGTGTAGGGAAGGGAGAACCTTCAGAGTTTCTTCCTGCAGCATTTGTTTGCCACTAGAAATAATGCCAGGGAGGCCCTGTTTGCCCTTCCTGGCTACACGCTTTTTAATGGACTTGTGGTGCCAGAGGAAGGAGCACCATTTCTCCCTGCAAAAATGCCAGAGGTGGGAAGTCCAAAGCCTCTCCCTCCCCTGCACCCCATTTGTAACCAAATAGATAACCAGAGAGCTTTTTAAAGGTTAGTGCCCGCTTGAACATATAAACATGCGTCAGATTGGGAGCCCATGTCCTAACACATGGATTTCACATCATATATTCTGGTTCTTAGGATGTGAAATGATCTAGTGTAGCTTGATCTTGTCAGATCTCAGAAGCTAGGCAGGACTGGTATTTGGATAGGAAGACTTTGCAAAAGAATTCAGTGGTAAATCACCTCTGTTTAATTACTTGCCTTGAAAACCCTGTGGGGTTACCATAAGTGAGCTGTGACTTGACAGCACTTTACACACACACACATACACACACAGCACGCAGGCTCACACACACTGGCTTTTAGAAAAAAGCTTCAACTGGTTCAAAAAATATGTCTGCCTGGCTGTTAAGAGGGGCTAGTAGATTTGTGCTCAGGACACCCATTGGGACACTTTTTCACTGGTTCCCAGTTTATTTCTCAGACAGTTTTTCTCTTGTTACTTCTCAAAAATTGGTCAAAATGCAGCAGACCCTAAGCACAGTCCAGCTTGGACTCCCTGGTTAAGTACTGTGGGTTCTTTGGAGCTTGTCCTTACTTCCTCTCTTGGACATTCCCTGCTAACTTAGCATTGATTCTTTGTCATAAATGTGAGCACCGATGGAAATACCACTCACTGTAGACATTTCTTAATATGAAGTGAAAAATTAAAACGAGACCATGACATCTCTCTGCCATGCATCTGAACACATAGGGCAGATATAACTTTGTTTGATGTTATTGCCACTATAAACTATTTGGTCTTCCCCAAAATAATTTTGGGAATTTTCATTTGTTGAGAGTGCAAAGAATTCACTGCTATAGGTCTTCGGACTCGCCCTGAGAACTACAGATCCCAGAGTTCCCTGGGAAAAAGGGTAACCATAAACTAGTGTGTTTAGTGTACATACCCCCACTGAGATGAAGCAGAAAAAACAGTGCTTTCTCCAGATTGTGCTGATTGCAGCAAACTGCTTCATGTCACTGTCTAGCAAAGCCAGCCCAGTTAGTGCTTCATGCCAGCATACCATGTTGTACTTGCAATGCAAAAAATGTTGAAAATTGAGCTGCGTAAGATTTCATTTCTTAAAGGTTGCCTTTAAAGAGAGGCGGTTGGAGGAAGGGCACTAGGTCTAAGTATCTTTGATGGATAATTGTTTGGCTCCCTTAATGCATTTGCAAGCAAGGATAATTGATGGATGTTTAACAGGATGTATTTCCGACAGTTGGGCTGGAGAAATGGACTCTCATTACTCTGCAAATGTTTCTTTTTACTATTGAACTCTTTTGTTTCAATTGATCTTTGCGTTTCCCATCATTCGCTGCTCATTAATAATCCCTGAAGCAGCTGCTGCCTCCAGCCCTCTCCTCCTTGCCCAAGCCATCAGTCATTGCTTCTGCCTGGCGGCAAGTCCTGCTAAAGATGCCACATGGCAGGAATGGGGGGGAGGGAAGCGGTACTTTTGAAGACAAAATTACCAAGAGCTACAAATGGAAGGAGGGGGGCTAATTTATGTTCAGACTCAATGTAGAAATGGATTACACAAACATCTCCTAGCAAGATCACTCCCTGGACTACAGATCTTCTCTGTATGAGAACATGTGTTTTTAGGCATGCAGACAGTCTGAGATCCATGCTCTATACAGCATAGAGATGGATCTCACTTGCATTATTTCAGTCTGATGAGCTGGAATTGATTCATTCTCTGTTCTTTTGGGGGAAAGCAGAAATAGAGCTGGCTGCCAATGACTTTTTTTTAAAGAGTACATTTGTGTAGCCTTTCTTTTCCATTCCACTCCTATCAATAGATGCTTCAGCCTACTACAGGATGGATTGCAATGTCTTTGCAATTAATTCCAGTCAGAAGGGTGTTCCAAGGAATTATGAGATGGTTAAAAATGTCTACATTCTATAATATTTTGTCCCGGTCACAATCCGTTCCTAAACACATTAGACCAAGCAGCCAAATAGTGTTCAGGGTCTGCAATACGATAACACCTTTGAATTCAACAGAATTCCTTTAGGCTGCAGAGGCTCTTGGTGGTGCCTAATGGACAGCCAATAGAGTGTAGTGGTTACACTAGAACCTGGGATGTGTCATTTCAAACCCCACTTCCATAAAGCTCACTGGGTGATTTTGGGACAAGCACTCCCTCTCAGCCTAAGCTATTTCACAGGGTTGTTTTGAGGACAAAGTAAGGGTTGTAGAGCACCATTATGTGCATGACTGAGCTCCTTGGAGAAATTGCCATAGATCCTTTTCTTATCTCTATGGCAGGAAAGTCAAGGAATGAAAACCCTGCCAGTGTGGATGAAGCTGCGCCAGTGATGCTAGGTGGCTGAATAATAGCCCCAATGAATCCAAGCTTGTGCCTTTGGGTGGAGTGCACCCATTCCAGCTGTGTCAAAGAACAGCAAGGATTCCTGGATGGCTTTCTTCTCCCCCTCCCAATTATTCCCAGAAATGTATCCCTTTGAAATTGTTCACAGGTATATGTCTTCAATGACTCCTAGGGTAGCCTTCATCACTAAGATGGTCAATGATTCAAATGAGTTTTGTTAAAGGAGTAAGCAAAATTTCAGTCATTATTAGGCATGATGATGATGCTTAAGGTGGAACAATGTTACTTCAGAAATCGGACGGGGGGGGGGTTTAACTGAAAACACAGTGGTGGGCTGTGTAGTAAATTTGTTGTATGTATGGGAGGCAGCATTTAAGCCTTCCCCCTTCTCTAAGTGACTTCTCCCAGTCTAAATCACTCCTTCTGGCATTAATGCCTCTATCCTGATACAAATATCTTAAGTATCCAGAGCAGCCTTTCTCAGCTTTTTTACCATTAAGAAACCCCTGAAACATTCTTGAGGCTTCAAGAAACCCCAGAAGTGGTGCAATCATGCAGAATATGTTTGGGAAGCATAGCTGTGTACATGCCCACCCACAGCCCCTCTGCTTCCCACCCTCTCCAGGCCCATCACTGGTCATTTTGGGTGGGGTCAACAGGACCATACATGGTCATATCACGAGAGAAGCATTTGACAAATTTTAAACCCATTTGGGTAATCCTTCCAGGGCTGTTAAGAAACCCCGAGGTTTCATGAAACTCAGGTTGAGAAAGCTTGGGTTGAATTCTTGTAGATGAAAATGCACTGTTGAATTTTCCTAAAATATCTGCCCACTCTTGGAGGTGAGATGCTAGCTTTAATGGACTATTCATCTAAATTTTGTATTCTTCTGGAAATGTAAGGACTAGTTTTATATGGGGGAGAAAATGGCTTAAAATGCACTATGGGGACAAGTACACAGTTGTTGCCCAGGGAATTATGCATCTCAGTCTAGCCTTAATGGGCCTTTGATCTATGTTGCATCTCCAGCTGAAAAATTACAGGCTGCCAAGTGAAAACAGGAACAGAGCAAAGCAAGGAAACGACATAGTCCCAGAGTTGTGCTGGAAATTATCCTGGGAGTTGCCATATAACTGTCAGGAAATTAGAAGTTTAAAAAAATCAAAGATCAATTACCACATTTCTTGTCTGCTTAGGGAACCTCCAGTGAATTAGGCAGAAAGTAACTAGATAACTGTTCATGATTACAAAACACTTTTGTGGTCAGTAGGTACCTTGTAATTAAAAGAGTATTCTTCAGCATCTGGTAATTCAGTAGAGTTAAGTAGGGACATACCAATAAAGTAGGACTTGGAATCTTATATTATGTAACTTATTTAGGTATTACTTTTGTCTTGCCAATTTAAATATGAATCTGTCAAGTACCACATCTCAGCCATGTGATACATATTTGGAACTGTAAGTCTTTGCTATTAATGCAAGGTTGCTGTCTCAATAATGATTAATGTAAACTGCCATAATCATTACTTTTGCCTTCCCAGAACAGAATTCAACACTTTCATTTTCCATGAAAGGCCACATGTTTTAGGAACGCTTCTTCAAGTTCATGCCATTATGTCTTGCTGAACCCAGCAGGTTTCATTGTTTTGAAAGGATTATTGCAAAAGGAGAATCTCAAAGTTTCACTGGAAAAAGCATTTTTAGTATTTCCAGTCAACCACTCAAAAGCAATGCACGTGTCCAGCAGATCATCAAAGCAATGTGAATATTTGATCCAACTGCTTTTATGTACTCAGTTTCAATAAATGCATTTCAGAAAACCATCAGATTGACTTCAGAGTGAAACAGAATGAGGGACAAGAAGGACCATTAGTCTGATCTAGTATGGCTGCTCTCTCACACACTTCACAGATTTTTAGCCTCGCCTGGCCTCAATTAGGGCCAAGACTTTTTCGGTCCTGGCCCCCACCTGGTGGAATGAGCTCCCGGAGGAGCTATGGGCACTGTAGGGGCTTTCAGCTTTTTGCAGGGCCTGTAAGAGGAAGCTCTTCCGCCAGGTCTATGGTTGAGGCCAGTGTGGAGAGAAGATCTGTGGCCTCCCCAAAGGAAGTTATTCTATCACATTTTAACAGTGGCAGCCAGCAGGTCTCCCCTCATCCCCAGCCCTCAACATTGCCGCCGCGCTTGTTATTGGACTCTGTAATTGTTGTAAATTTCTGTAATTGTAATTTTAGAGGGGTTTTTAGGGGACTTTGTATTTTATTTTTATCTTGTAATCCGCCACAAGTGGTGGGAAATTAAATAAACAAACAAACAAACAAACAAATAAATAAATAAATAAATAAATAAATAATAGTCGAGGTGTGATAGATGGAGTCACTCGCATCTTGGTTCCAAACAGTGATTCTTAAGCAGGCATAAGTGACCTTCACTTGTATTTACAAAGCATTCAAATACAGGCCACCGACTTCCTAAGCAATCTGCTCCTTATGAATTTACAGCATCCCTGCCAATTAGTTTCCCCTACCTTCACCCTGCTTCTCAAAACAGTGGAAAGTGCCATGGTCTATTGCTTGCCAGGGATGGTTCTCAGGGGATGAGAGATTACTGGAAACTTGCACTTTTTTGTAGTTGCTTTCTTTGCAAATATACAGGTGGAGACACAGAGACGGCAGATCTGCAGAGTGACACATCTGCTGCCTTTCATCAGATCACCAGAGAGATCCTGTATCCCCAAGGTGCTTCAGCAAACTGCTCAGCAGAGTCTATCTGCTCCTTTCTTTGCCTGCTCTGGCATCAGAACTGTGTTTCCTTTTCATGCAGACACCCAAGTGCTCTTTCTTTCCACTTAGGCAAACTCACCTCTTCCAAATCCTGATGGTCTTATAAATACACAAGAGATGCAGAAACAAACGCTTCTCGACACCCAAGGCAAATTGGGGAGAAAGCTACAATCAGTAAGCTTCAGAGTGATCAGAACCAAAGTTTGCTACAGTATCTTTCCAGCCCCAGATAGAATTAGATGACTTTAGTTAGACAAGGCTGTGATACTAGACAAAGCTAAGCATACTTCCACTCATCAAGATAAACACACCTAAGTGCAAGGCCCTGCATTGGATTTTGACTTCAGCATAATGATTACACTTTACTACAGCAAGGACTCGTCAGAGTGATACTTGAATACCATGAAGGGCTGTGTGTGCATAGGCCCTGTAAAGATCAGATGCAGGTTTGGTATTGGTACAGGCACAACAGATATGATTCCCAACCCCAGCCCCACCCCCCACCCCACATTTAATGGTTGTATGAAATAGCTTTACAAATTATAATAAGGTAAGCAAAGTTTAAATGAAAGAAATTGCATGGCAATATGACAGAGGCAAGACAATACAGATGGAGCGTACCCTTCCAGCCATGCTTGAAATACTACAAATCCCTGAGAGAGAAGGCACATTTGTACAGGAAATTAGGTATAACCAGCATGTAATTTGACATGTGCAATTATATAAGCTGCATCTATAGATAGGTTTCCACAATCAGAGCATAAATTTTCAAAAGCATGCAAGATCTATCAGGCAAGAGGTTATTGCATGGAACAAACGATTCACCTCTATAAAGGTGTTTGACCTCTTCTCATAACTATCTGGCAATTCTTTCTTGGGGTTTTCCTGGAACAAGAACAACCACACAAAAGAGCAATTAGAACAGTTCTGAACTCAGTGTTATCTGTATGGTTTTACCTCTCTGTGGTGGCTGGATATTTCCTGGGATCACATGCAATCTCTAGGTGACAAAGATCAGTTCCCCTGGGGAAATTGGCCCAGGTATGACACTATACACTGCTCAAGCTCCATCCTTCAAATCTCCAGGTATTTCCCAACCCAGAGTTGGCAACCTTAATAGGTTCCAGCTGCTTCACAAGTATGTGTGAAGGGACAATATTCCAGCCAGCTGTGATTAAATTAGACTGGCCTCTGCCATGGCAGAGGGGAGTAACGTTTGACCTAGTGGCCAAATGTGGCACAGGTTTGGCTCATGGTCTACCAGTGCTACCTATTACTTAATTAGAGTGAATAAACAGATGGAAAGTACTTGGCCTAGATAAAAAGAGAGCTGAGAGGGAATGTGACTGTACAGTACAAAGACTGCAGACTGTGGACGTGCAGGAGACTTATCTAGGTTAATGAAGTCTGTGCCCGTAAGAACTAATAGCTTTAAGATGTCCACTTAGATGGGAAATTAGGTTTACACCTGTTAGGTGTATAATTCTAGGATAGTTTTTCTTCAACAGTTGCAGGAATAAATGTTATTGGTTTGGAGATGCTATTGGTCGCGTTTTTTGCAACCTTTTGCTAGGGCCCCGTTGTGCTTCTTGATGTCCGAAAAAGTTTTGGTGGTGTATTTATTGTACGCATTGCAATAAAAGTCTGTTTCCTCCCTCTGATACGTCTATATGTGTTGAATGGTTTAATCTCAGGGGGCAGAATCCCCACTTTTAATTCTGTTTCTTAATTAGAACTGTAGACTGCCTGCGGGCCCCTGGTCTTGAAACCAGTTACTCCCATCCCTGTGTCTTCTTGCTAATATTGGGTGTTGTTTTGAATGCACCCTCCCAGCTGTATGAACCTAAATGCCAGAACCCACGGGAGTAAGGTACTCCTGATCTGCAAGCAAAAGGTAATGTCACAGTAACTCCCAACAAATTAGCACCTTCTTTTCTGAAGATGGATGGGTGATTTGGTTTTACCTGGCATCAAGGACAAACTGCTTAAACTATATGGAGTCAGACAGGAAGATCTGATTGCTGCTGTTCTTTGTATATTTGAAGCTCTTTATTTGTTCTTTTGGCCTTTAAAATATGCCCCATTGTATCTGAAGAAGAAACCATTCTGCACATGGGGGATAATGTACTTTCAATGCACTTTAGATTTTCCTGCTTTGCACAGGAGAATCCTGCCGCAAAAGCAGATTGGAAGTGCATTATCCAATGCATGTGGAATGGTTTGGCACCTCCTCCTGCATTATTACAGTCTGCAGCTTAATTTTTCAAATGAGAAAGATCCTGCCTCAAAAACACAGATAATCTACTGACCCAGCAGCTCTTCTACCTAGTCGTAAGGATGTCAGGACTGTCTGTAGTAACAAGCTGAGTGAATGGTGTTTTCCACATTCTCAATGATACTTTCTTCCTTATTTTTCACTCCGGCATGTTCCAGGATTCAGTTGGCATTCAGAACAAGTCTGAGGGCCTAGTCTTGATTCCAATTACAGTCTGCTGTGGTCACATGATAGGAGAACATGTCAATGCGACACAGTAGTCAGACCAGAACTGGGAGGAGTGGTGAATATAAGGATATGAGAACAGCCCTGCAGATAGGTCTTTTCTGACACTGAGTTGTCAGGCATTCCTCTCACAGGGAAGTTCATCCCCAGTGGACATTTTTCATCCACAAAGAATTCCCTTAAATAATGATATCTTTTCTTCCCGAAACTCAGACAACAGATGGCTTTAGGGAAAGATGTAGCCTCTTCTGTGGGGCTCATAGAAGAGCAGCTGTCTGACACCCTTCTCCTCCAGTCAACTGTTCCTAGTATGCAAATTCCAGGAAACCATTATCTTCTAGAGTCACTGAAGCTCCTTCCCCTTCATGACTGCCATTAACGGCACTGGCTATTAACAGTGTCTCCCAGTGAGAGAGAAGCAATAGTTTTCTCAGCAGCGATCCACTGCCCTGTCCCAGTGTACAGAAGGCACTCTTGTCACCATTCACTTTTTATTTTTAATGTCCTGGAAGAAACGTTTCCAGTTTATCTCCTTCCTTCCACTGGAATGCAGGATTTATTCTTTGTCATCTGTCTTCTTGATTCCCCCTTCCTCATATTTTGTAATTATGCCACTGCATATGCTTGTACAATAAAAATAAGGTACTGGAAAACAGCATACAGAAGTCTCAGTGGCACTTGGGATAAGATCATGAAGTAGATGATAAAATGAGTTACTAGAAGAAAACTGGCAAGGTTGTCTATGGTGAACATATGAAGCTTCCATCAACCAAATCAGATGATAGTAGTTCTGATCTAGCTCAGTACGGTCTATTCCAGTGATCCCAAGGAATCAACCGGGGTGATTCCTGACACTAACTTGCTTCTCCCCCAAAGAACCAGTCCTGGTTTTCCTACAGTTCACTATTGGAATTTGTATCAGAAAAGCTCAGGAGAGAGATTTGTATCTGAAAAGCTTTTTCTGGCACCCCCGGGAATGCACTTTTGATGTGGAGCTAGACATAAGCTGAGAGCAATGGCCTCAGATAAGATGTAGTTTAGAAGGGGGGCTCCAAATAAGATACTTTAAAGATACTGGTTGGAGCTACACCCAACAGACTTTTCTTTGCCACCCAGCAAGCCTTTAGATTTTGATACTGTACAAAAGAGCATTATACACATTAATTTGACCACTGAAAAAGATCCCTCAAGGTCGAAACACTTTTGGTCTATTCTGTCATATGCAGTTAGACATGTGTTGTTTATATTATGTTTTTAATGTATATCAGTGCAATTTGTTTAATAAATATTTATAAGATTTTTTAATATTGTTTTTGCAGCTCACCTTTTGGGTTCCTGGCATCCTAAGAGTCAAGCACCAAAATATTTGTGAGGCAGAAAGACAAACAGCAGACTGCTGACCAGGCCATGTCAGGGGTTCATTGTAACTCAGCCCCTTCCGTGTTGGTCTCCTGAACTCAAGCATCCCATAGTAAAAAACAGAGAGAACTAAAGTAATGAAGAGGATGAGAGGGAAAGCAGCCTGTGCAGAAGAGATAATGGTCTCTTTACACCATCAGGAAACCATTAATGACCAAAGGACTGAGCTTCGAAGGAAGAACCAGGACTGGGGAAATGCTCTGCATTTTGAGAAATGTGCTGGCTGTGGAGTCTTTGGAATTCTAAGTTTCAAGTATGTTGAAGGGTTTAAAAAATAAGATAAGCAAATTTGAAAAAAACAGGAGGTATAAAAGGAAATGAGAAAAGCAGACCAACACTCAGTCTTATGCATGTTTACCTAGGAACAAGATTTACATAACCCAGATGTATAGAATTAAATGGCTTTTCTTTCTTTCTTTCTTTCTTTCTTTCTTTCTTTCTTTCTTTCTTTCTTTCTTTCTTTCTTTCTTTCTTTCTTTCTTTCTGCCAATGCTATGTTATCACTTCAATTCTGTGACTCAAATGATTCACAGAAATGTTTTTAGAATACTGAGTTTTTTAAAAAAAAATTCTTGATGATTTCAAGAAAATAATTTAATCTGGACTTTACTTTTCTACAAAAAAAATTTAAATAATGCCGTGTGCCTCTTGCTTGCTCATCCAAAAGAGCAGTTAAAACAACACTGTTATAGGAAGTATTGGATGGTAGAACTAAGGAGAGCATTAGTGAATTGTTCACCTTCCCTTACTCTTTGCAAAAATGGATGACTCATGCTCAGATGTTTCCAGATGTTCCCACTTTTGTGGTTGTCTAGCCTGGGAGTGAAAGATGAAGGTTGACCTTGTGCACAAGTGGCCTATCCAAGTAACTAAATGCAGATTTCTGCAGAAGTTTTCAGCTACTCACAACAGCAACGTTTTCCCCCAAAAGTAGGACAGCTTTTTGCAACCTCTTCTGATTTTGTCCATAAAGTGTCTCTTTCAGAATGTATTTATTAAACATGTCCATTAGTAAAAAGTCATAAGCCATAAGCAGAAGTAATGCAATCCCTTTTGTTAGAAACAGCTAAGCTGTCACAAAACAGTGATGAGGCATTCAAGTTTCTCCAAAAACCTTCTTCGGGCTCAATATTTATTGCAAAACAGGGGGGGGGCACGGCGATGTTTGGGAGTATGTTGGAGAATCTGGGCATGATGTACAAGCATGTACAAGTCAAATAATGTGGTCAAATAATGGCCAGCCCTGGTCACCCTGTGTTGTATTTGTAGGGTCACCCTGTGTTGTATTTGTAGGGTGCAACTGGTGGTAGTGAGGGGGCTTCTGGACCCTAGTTGTTGATGTTGCTTTGTTGGCCTCAACCAAAGGCTTGGTGGAAGAGCTCCATTTTGCAGGCCCTGTGGAACTGGTTCCTCAAGTACACAGGATCCATGTATGGCCTTCAAGATGATTACCAAGACCTTTAAGCTTGATCTAGAATTCAACTGGTACCCAGTATGGCTGTTGGAGTACGGGATGGATGTAGGCCCTCCACTGTGCTCCTGTGAGAACCCTGGCTGCTGCATTCGGTACCAGCTGGATTTTCTGGAGCAGGTATAAAGGTAGGTATATGTAGAGCAAGTTGTAGAAATTTATTTTAGAGGTGACTGTTGCATGGATCACTGTGGCTAGGTGTTCTGAGGCAAGGTAGGGCACTAGTAGCTTAGCTTATCATAGGTGGAAGCTGTGCTACTCTTGTGACCTGTTCCTCCATGGAGAAGGAGGTGTTAAAGGCCATGCCTAGGTGTGCAACTAATAGCTGCATCCATTCAGACAGGGCTACCATGCTTCCTCACTAGGATCCTTTGTACTGAACCACAGGACCTCTGTCTTTGAAGGACTGAATTCCAGGTGGTTCTGAGCCAACCTGTCACTACTTCCAAACATCTGGCTAATGTGTCTTGGGGAGAATCAGGATAACCATCCATCAGGAGGAAGACCAGCTCCTAGCTTTCTTGGAGGAAACTTCAGCCCTTGATCCATACCAGCCTGGCTTCCATCCTGGCCATGGGGTGGAGATTGCTCTGGTTGCCTTGACGGATTATATCCAGTGCCAGCTGAACTGAGACAGTTTGGCCATTCTTGTGCTTTTAGATGTGTTGGCCACATTTGACATGGTCGGACACTAGCTATTGGCCCACCACTTCACCGCAACTAGGATTAGAGGGGCTGTGCTGCAATGGCTGGTCTCCTTTCTCCAGAACTGGACACAGAGGGTTGCTGTGTGGGATGATTTGTCAGCCCCTTTTGGGCTCCCATGCGGAGTACCATAGGGGGCGATACTCTCTCCCACTCTTTTACACATCTACATGTACCCTCTGGCCCAGCTGGACCAGGGCTTTGGGCAGGGTTGTCACCAGTATGCAGATAACACCAAGCTATACCTTCTAATGGACAGACTCCACACATCCGGATACATTTGCCAGTTGTTTGGAAGCAGTGGCTGAATGGCTCAGGCAGACTCACCCGAAACTCAAACCCTCCAAGATGGAGGTCCTGTGGCTGGGCAGAAAAGGCCAGGATCAGGCACACCTCCCATGCCTGGATGGGGTGCAATTAACACCTGCACCGACTGCCAGGAATTTGGGAGTGACCTTTGATGCCTCTCGTTCTATGGAGGCTCAGTTCACAAAGGCAGCCCGAGTGGCGTTTTTCCATTTGCGCCAAGCACGGCTACTAGCACTCTACCTGTCCTCAGAACACCTGGCTACAGTGATCCATGCAACGGTCACTTCCAGGCTAGACTACTGTAACTCGCTCTATGCGGGCCTTCCCTTGGCTTTGATCTGGAAACTGCAGCTGGTGAGGGTCCTCACTAGTACACCTTGGGGGGACCCACATCCAGCCAGTGCTACAACATCTGCACTGGTTACCATTCTGCTTCTGGGTCAAATTCAAGTTATTGGTTTTAACCTTTAACGCTCTACGTGGCCTGGGTCCTGCTTATCTGCAGGACCGCTTATCTGTCTATGCCCCCTGCAGGGCTCTTTGCTCTGCGGGTATGAATCTACTGGTTGTCCCGGGCCCCAGGGACATCCGACTGGCCTCGACCAGGGCCAGGGCCGTTTCAGCCCTGGCCCCAACCTGGTGGAATTAGCTCCTGGAAGAGCTAAGGGTCCTGTCGGAATTGTAAGCTTTCCACAGGGCCTATAAGATGGAGCTTTTCTGCCAGGCACATGGTTGAGGCCAATACAGGGCCAGGCCGGAAGCCCGACTGGGCTGGTTCGAAGACTGAAGCTTCATTCAGAAATGCTGATAGTTGGTCTGTGGCAGCTCTTTCCATCACCTTCCCTAGAAATACTAGATGCAAGACAGGGTGGTAGTTGGTGGGTTCCCGGAGGTCCAGAGTTGGTTTCTTTAATAGTGGCCATACCACTGCCTCCTTCAGTCCCTCTGGGACCTTTCCAGTTGAGAATGAGAGGATTGTTGCTCCTGGTTGTCTAAATTTGCCCCTCCCCTCCAGCATGCATGGCCAAATTACATGTTGTGCTAGAGTTCTGTGACTGGCACTTCAGGCGTGTGATCTGGTCCTAAATAATAGCTATGGGAGTGGGCTGATATGGATTGGACTGTGGAATGGGAAAGGGGGATATCCCTCTTCCCACCGTGTTAGTGGGATCTAGATGTAGTGGCCATTTTACATCCATTCTGCCTATGCTTCATTGGCTACCCATTTGTTACCAAGCTCTGTTTAAGGTATTAGGTATCACATTAAAAAACCACCATGGCCTTGGCCATTATTTGTGGGAGCTCAATGGCTTCTGCAGGTGCCAACCTGCTAATGGGCAAAATCAGCTAGTGCCTGTACAAGTACTTTAAATATACTTTTGCACTTGTGCTTCCCACCTTGCAGAATAGCCTGCCCAAGGAGGTCAGGAAAGCTCCCACTCTCCTATGCAAAACTGAACTATTCAAGAGTGCTTTTCTGTGCAGCTTATGGGATTGCACTCTACAAAAGGGTTTACAAACTTCCATGGATAAATTATTGGGACTGTGGTCTATACTGCTGTGTATAATTTACTGTAAAGTAGGATCTTATAATTTCGATACTACTTAATACATCATGTGAGTCCTTATGCTATGTTGCAGTCTGTTCCGGTGATTCCAGACTCCTCAAGTTCTTGAACACTGGTCATTGAGAGCCAGTGTGGTACAGTGGTTAGGAGCAGTGGACTCTA
This sequence comes from Paroedura picta, assembly GCF_049243985.1. Lineage (NCBI taxonomy): Eukaryota > Metazoa > Chordata > Lepidosauria > Squamata > Gekkonidae > Paroedura > Paroedura picta. The sequence goes on along the minus strand of NC_135372.1, from coordinate 94,298,309 downwards.
ATCTGGAGCCCTGGGTTTAATTCCCCACCACTCCCACATGAAGGCTGCTGGGGGACCTCTCAGAGCTCTCTCACCCTCACCTACCTCACAAAGTGCTTGTTGAGGGGAGAGGAAGGGAAGGCAATCGCAAGTCACCATGAGACTCCTTAAGGCAGAGAAAAGCAGGGTATAGGGTTATATTGAATGTTCCATTCTGTTGATTGTACTGACTCACTACATGTAATCGGTCTTGAGTCCCCATGAGTAAGGCACACTATAAATAACATAAATTATAAAATAATTCCCTTAAGCACAAATGCCATTCTCACCCTCCCCCGTTTGCTTTAAATCTTGCTTGGGAGAAAGGATAGGTTGTGCCCATCTTTCCCCCCAGCACAAACTAGCTGGGAGTGGAGGGGTGGTGTGTGCAATCAGAAACATGATGTGTGTGGACATGTGAAACCCACTTGTCCCAGTGCTGCAACCCCAATGCAGATCCTGCCCCCTCACCGCTGCTTTTTGGTGCCAGACAATGCAAAACTCCAGTGTCAAGTGTTGTTTGGGCCCTTCGTTTTTTCTTTCTGCTGTCTCAGTTGCTTGGTGTTGCACAGGACTGAATTCTACGTCACTGATTCCGGTGGCTTTGAATACCCTCTGCTCTTTTTAATTTAAAAGGGACTGGAGTTTATGGGGAGCTGAGGAAAAAGCAGCCATGGACACAGGGAGCACAAATGGGTAAGGCTTTCAGTGGCTAGGGGATTGGAGCTGTCGTTTGTGTGTGCGCCCCCTGAATGAGCAAAAGCGCTGAGGAAACGAGCAAGTACGCCTTTGCTGTGCCAGGGATTTGCCCGACAGAGAGAGCAAGAGGCCTGCTTCACGGACTGTGTGTTCTGAAGCAAGACGGAGGCACTGGGGCAGCTGTCAGACTCAGATAATCTTCTGAGAATTAGCAATTGTTCACTTGAATGTCATTTCCATCTTTAATTGGAACACGAGCTGAAACAAAGCAGCATCCAGGGCTCAGCAGCCTGATAAGACACCGCTGGGAAAAACCTTTCTCTCCTTTCAAACGTTTTTTGCGTGAATCTGCAATGAGCTGATAAAGCAGAGAATGTCCTGCCTTCTTGGGGAAATAGCCGTGGTTGCCTCACACAGCGTCCCTGTGCCCATCCCGGCAGCGGCAGCAGCAGCAGCAGGAGGAGGAGGTGATGATGATGGAGCTTTGGAGATAGAAATAATAATACAAGGAGTGGCAAGAGGGGTGAGGGGACCCAAAGACACGCAGGCAGGAGAAACAGTGTGATGGGGGCTTGCTTCCGTAAACGATGGCCAGGGATGACATTTGGCGACAACTGAAGGAGGTCCTTGGAGCGATGACATTTTTAGGAGCATCTTTAACCACTCCTCGTGGAGAGGAATAAATAAAGCCGTAAGGGCCCCAAAGGCGGATGAGGAAGGGTGCCGATAGGCCCCTTCCCCTGGACTGACAAGTGGAGGGCCCAATCGGGAGGTGCGCGGCTTCTGATTGGCTGCTTGCCCGGCCAACAACCAACTGGGAGGCGCGAAGCGCCTCCCACCCCACCCCACCCCCCACCAGAGCTTTCCTTTGCTCCACGGCAGCCATTACTTTGCTGGCCACCAAGAGCGAAGGTAGGCTCCCTGGCCCCCATCCCGACAATGGCTCCCCAGACCCCGGGGAGCCCGCTGGCCGGCTCGCTGAGCCGCTCAGCGCCCTCCCCAGGGCCTGGGGATTGTTTTTCCAAGTTGACCAGGGAGCCAAAACGTTCCCCAGGCCCCGGGGAAGGTGATCCGTGGCTCTGGGAGCCATGGATCGGCTTCCTCGCGGCCTGGGGAGCGTTTTCCTAACTCGCACGCCGCCGAAAAATGCTTCCCAGGCCCCGGGGCCTGGGGAGCGTTTTGCTACATGGGGGGGAGGCAAACCGTCCCCTAGAGCCCGCTGTATTTTTTTAACAGCGGGCTCTACTGCTAGTCAGTCCATAAAACAGTTACAACCTTGGACTCCCTGTGATGTAGCTCCGGATGCTGCTCTTCAATCACACACAGTCCAAGAGCTGCACAATAATATTCATGACAGCACGGCAAAAACTCCATTCTGGAGTGCTTCTCCCTGAAAATAAGGAACAAAGATTTGGGACAGAACCACATCTTGGACCTGCCCTGATAGTCGGGATGTTTGGTTTAGCCTCAGGGATCAGAGATCAGACTCTAGGCAGACAATATATGTCATGTTTTTTTTCTCATGGCCTCATTCCTCAAAACAGGGATAAGCCAGATAAAAAGTATGGCGTTATTCTATATCTGAAATAGCCTTTCTACCTAAGTAATGCATTTCTGGCCTTGGCTGACATTCGGTGCAATTTGCATAAATATGCTTCCTTTATATACTTTACTAGCACACACATATTTGGATACTTGCAACGGAAGCAAAGATTGAAGGGAAGGTTAGAGGTGGGTGGTCCAAGGAATACAAGCTGTTGTATGTGTGTGGGGGAGGGAGTGTCTCTGGAAGACACAAACGTCTTTTTGCTTTGGACCGGCATGGACTGATGCATGTGGTCAGATGCTAGTGGACTGAATCCTTACTGAAGGGGACAGGAAATCACAGTAGCAGTCTGATGGCTCCATTTAACCATTTGTGCATTTTTTCCCCTCACTGCCTGCTGAAAGATGGCCCAACTTGTCATCATGAGAGGCAGTTTGGTGTAGTGGTTAGGACTTCTAATCTGGCATGCCGCATTTGATTCTGCACTCCCCCACATGCAGGAAGCTGGGTGACCTTGGGCTCGCCATGGCACTGATAAAACTGTTCTGACCGAACAGTGATATCAGGGCTCTCTCAGCCTCACCCACCTCACAGGGTGTCTGTTGTGGGGAGAGGAAAGGGAAGGCGACTGTAAGCTGCTTTGAGCCTCCTTTGGGTAGAGAACAGCGGCATATAAGAACCAACTTTTCTTCTTCTTCTAATCTGGCGAGCCGGGTTTGATTCCGTGTTCCTCCTCTCGGCGCTTCCTGAGGGGATGAGGAGCCAACATGAGGTAAGTAGTGGAGCTCTGGATAGCTGTTCATGTCCTCTCTGCCCTAGCTCCATACTCCTCATCCTCCTGCCTACCAGGAGCTGAGGGAAGGTCCTCCAGCCATGTTCTGCGCAGGCCACCCTGTGCTCCCCATCCTCCTGGCTGCTGGTGGGTGGAGTGGCACACTGAGTAGGCTTGTTGTACGCTGGCTCCACCACTCTCACTGGCCTCGGGGTCAATGGGGAAAGGCTGGTCAGATGGCCACACTCTATCCCAGCCCCACCACTCTTACCAGCCTCTTGCCTGCTGGCAAGGTGAGCATCAAGCTGAGTGGACATGCTCTATCCCAACCCTGATGCTCCCGCCAGCCTCTTGGCCCAGGAAAGGGTGAGAGGCCACACTCCATGCCCACCGCACCACTCTAGCTGACCTCCTGCATGGCAGGAGAGCTGTGGGGGCCTCCAGGAGATATGGGGGCCATCTATTTATAGTATCACTATAAAGCTATATACCCCAAGGATCTGTCCTGGGGCCTGTGTTGTTCAACATATTTATAAATATAGGCCCCTCTCCTCAACCAATTTCATAGAGCATGGGGTGGCAACCTATTGCTCCAGAGTTAACTGGGCACAATATGGCTCTTTTTTTAAAAAAAAGCAAAATCCTTAAATTCAGGTATATTGGAAGGTTAGGTGGGATGCTAGAAAAACCAATATGTTAAAGGAATAGCAGGCAAGACTAAGGGAGTTCTTAGATGTGCTTTGCAGAAAGGGAAATACTAGCTGCCAGCATTTCAGGGACAAATCATGCACAGATCTATGCCAACATACTAAAACAATAGTGTATGGTGCTCCCATGGCTATTTCTCACTTACAGTGGTAAATTGTGCCAATCATGTGTGCCATTTCCTAGTATAGGATTTGTAACAACTAGTGTTTGGTCGACTCTAAGTGAATGGATTATTAACCAACACAGCTTTACCTAAGTTGTATATTTTCTGTTATGAAGAAGAGCATGTTTTTGTACCTCAGGTTTTACTACCCAAAGGAGTCTGAAAATAACTTACAATCACTTTCCCTTCTTCTCCCCACAACAGACACCCTGTAAGGTAGGTGAGACTGAGAGGAGACTTTGACTGGGACCTCATGGGTCATCTAGTCCAACCCCCTGCACTATGCAGGACACTCACATCCCAATCGCTCATCTACTGTAACCTGCCGCCCCCTTGAGCTTTCAAAGAATCAGCCCCTCTGTCAGATGGCTATCTAGCCTCTGTTTAAACATTTCCAAAGATGGAGAATCCACCACCTCCCGAGGAAGCCTGTTCCACTGAGAAACCGCTCTAACTGTCAGGAACTTCTTCTGGATGTTTAGATGGAATTTCTTTTGAATTAATTTCATCCCATTGGTTCTGGTCCGTCCCTCCAAGGCAAGAGAGAACAACTCTGCTCCATCCTCTATATCACACCCTTTTAAATACTTGAAGATGGTTATCAAATCCCCTCTCAGTTGTCTCCTCTCCAGGCTAAGCAGATCAAGCTCCCTTAACCTTTCTTCATATGTCTTGGTCTTCTAAACCCCTCTCCATCTTTGTTGCCCTCCTCTGGATACGCTCCAGTTTGTCTACATCCCTCTTCAACTGGGGTGCCCAAAACTGAACACAGTACTCCAAGTGAGGCTGAACCAGAGCAGAGTACAGCGGTACCATCACCGCAAGTGATCTGGACACGATACTCCGTTTGATACAGCCCAAAATCCCATTTGCCTTTTTAACCACTGACTCATGTTCAATGTATGGTCTACTAAGACTCCTAGATCCTTTTCGCACAAGCAACTGCCGAGACAAGTCTCCCCCATCTTATATTGATATATTTGGTTTTTCCTACCTACATGCAGAACTTTATATTTGTCCCTATTGAACTTCATTTTATTCAATTTAGACCACTTCTCGAGCCTATCAAGATCATCCTGTATTCTGATTCTGTCTTTGGTTGTGTTTGCTACCCCTCCCAGTTTAGTATAATCTGCAAATTTAATCAGTATCCCCTCTAATTCCTCATCCAAATCATTTATAAATATGCTGAACAACACAGGCCCCAGGACAGATCCTTGGGGTATATATATAGATTCAGGTGGATAGCCCTTTAGATAGCCCTTTCTCAGACTGTATCTGAAGAATTATACATGCACAGAAAGTTTATACCTTGAATAAAAGTTTGTGGGTCTTAATGGTGCCTCTGGACTTAAAAAATGGATATAGGCTGTTTAAACTAGTTATTATTTTCTGCCCCATCCTTTTCCCACACACACTCATATCTTTGCCTAAATTAACCAGTGAGCCCTTCTGGACAGGGATTTCTTTTTTCCTTTCATGAATATTTACCTTTGAGGTATTTGGAGAGAAGAAGTTACCAATCTGGGGTGTTAGTACACAGCAAAAGCTCTCAAACTCTTTTCTCATGCAAAGTGGGATGTATTGTACCAGATACCTCATTTCCCAGCTAGCCTGGCATGGATAAGGCTTAATTCTCACCCAAAGCAATTTAACATCAGCCTCAAGGTGACACTTCCCTTGGCGGAATGTTCTTCCAAGGCAGCAGGTTCCAACACAGAGAAAACAAGCATAGCAAAGAGTATATTCTTCTTTGTACAGAATAATATTGAGAATATTCCACATATTGAAAAAATTAGCATTACGCAAGGACAATGGCGTAATGCTAAGAAATAATGTGCCCCCCACCATTCCTCACCTCCTGGCACTCTTGCTTCCCTCTGCTACCTTCTCTCTCTTCTTGGCACTCTGCACACCTGCCTGTAATGGTGGAAGAGAGCTATGCTATACACGCGCTTCTCCTCCGCCTGTCAGTCATGCAAGTCAGCCAATCACCTTTCTCCTTCTTTTAAAGGGGCTGCAAGGCAAGCTAAATTTTTATTTTTTTAATAAGTCAGACTTCTCAGTTCAGACATTTATGCATATAATCAAAGATGCATAGTGCTTCTTTTTAATGCCAACCCTTTTGTATTCATGAGCCTTTTAGCCTTTACCAATTTATCTTGTTCCCGAATCCAGGGGTGGGTGGGTGGAGGTGGTTAGAGAGGCATGCTTTGTGTGTTAACTGGGGGGAATTTTTTTTCCTGGACGATTAAATGCATACTCATTGCTCCAGTCACTGTGCTTAAAAAAAGAAAAGAAACCCCATCCATGGGAGAAGTGAGAGGGAGGCAGGGATGGGCACTGGAGGCGGAGATAGTGCTACATTGGCTCTGTACAGTTCCTTGTATAGTTCTTTGGCATGTGGCTTGGCATGTGGGTGCTCTCCTCTTGCTCACACTACATGGCTGGAGGAATCCACTTTATGCGATTCTCCAGCTAGCACTTTAAAATGGAGGATGTAGCTACCAGTTTGCTGCTGGGACGCTAGATGTTAGTGACGTCATGCAAAATGCCTAAAATATGGTATCTGCAAAAGGTAAGTATTTCACTACATTTGTTGGGTGCAGAATTGCCTTGAGTCATGTGAGTGTCCTCCACCTTGCAACTTGATTTAGGCTGCCTAGATGCTGGTTTGCTATCAGTCAATGAAAATTAATCCTGAAAGTAAACCTAAGTTTCTACAGGCTGTTGCACATAAGGAATGGATACTATCAGTACCATATCTGAGCATGTCTGGTTTCCATAAATACATCTGGAGTGTCTGGGTTCCCTCCTGGGCACTCTGGATTTCTTCCAACCACTCTGGGGCAATTCCCTGTTGTGCTATCATTGCTGGTCTAAATGCAGAGACATTTCAAGTGGCAATAGAGTATCTTTTCACACCTGCCATTTTGCTCCACTCTCCTCTGGACCACTTTTTACCAGTCTGTTACAAAAATCAGTAGCAGGTAAATTGCTATGGTATAATGATTCTTGCAAGTCCCTTGGACTGCAAGGCGAACAAACTGGTCAGTCCTAGAGGAGATCAGCCCTGACTGCTCCTTAGAAGGTCAGATCCTGAAGATGAAACTCAAATACTTTGGCCACCTCATGAGAAGGAAGGACTCCCCGGAGCCTAAAGCTGGAAGCGATTGAGGGCAAAAGAAGAAGGGGACAACAGAGAATGAGGTGGCTGGATGGAGTCACTGAAGCAGTCAGTGCAAACTTAAATGGACTCCGGGGAATGATAGAGGACAGGAAGGCCTGGAGGATCATTGTCCATGGGGTCGCGATGGGTCAGACATGACTTCACACCTAACAACAACAAAATGATGTTGCTACAATATAACTTCTACTGATGTTTTGATTGGAAGACAGAACCTGGATATTCTAAAAAAATAGCTTTTTTTTAACTACTCTTTCTCAGGTATACATGATGAAGTATCAGTCAGGACTTCAATTATGCACATTAAACATGTGAATTAATATCCCTTCCCTCATACATGGTCATTTCAGCTGGAGGAAGCACACATATAGAGGAAAGATCATTTCAGGCCACTGAGGAACTGAAAAGTGAAATGAAATAAAATAGGTCAGAAATATCGGCATGCAAGAGTTTAAGAGTTGAACTACATATCACATGGAGTTCTGAATAACCTTTCTCCCATTGTATTCTTTTAATGTAAAGCAGCTTTAAAGGCAACAAATCAACAGTGGAGTGTGAGAGAGAGTGAATTCTCAGTATTGTAATAACTCAATCTTCTCTAATAATGTTTTTATGATTGTTGGAAATAACTTAGTCTCTTATAATGTCTTGAGTATATAGTTCATTCCCAAACTATAGTGGGTCACTGCTATAGAGGAATTACACATAGTGATGTTAATATTAGTAAAGGTAAAGGTAAAGGTATCCCCTGTGCAAGCACCGAGTCATGTCTGACCCTTGGGGTGACGCCCTCCAGCGTAGACCCCTACAAATTTGGATATTATTGAGAATTCACTGTTGAAGATATCAAAAACGGACTATACCTGGGAATCCGGTTTGAAATTGTTTTGAACTTTGCGATATTGTTTTGAACACTGAATCACTCGCCAGCTTGACGCTTTTTTCTTCTAGTGGTTCTAAGCTGCAACAGAACCTCAACGTAAAAGCATTTAGCATTTGCATTGCACTTTCAGTGTTCAAAATGCTTCACAAACACTATCATAGTAATCTGCACAACAGCTCTCTAAGGTAAACTGGTCCTGTTGCCACCTGTCTCCAGTGATTAAGGACTGAGGCCAAGAGAGAATGGCATGCCTAAGCCTACCAGTATCCAGAGGCCTTAGGGGCCTAGGGTGCCAGAGGACAGGCTGGGCCAGCTGTCAGGGGGGCCACCTAGTCCAGCCAACTTAGCATGTCCAAAGCCTTTTGGCTGGCCCTGAGGCTACCTGGTGTGTTTGTGATGAAACCTCCCAGATTAGAACTCTCCTCTACTATGCTACAGCAGGTTGTGCATATTGTGCCATTTTGCAGCCCCATAACTTTGCCTAAGTCCTTCTGCAGTAAGCAGCCTGGGACTTATGCACAGTCACAGTGGGGGATACTATGCAGGGAAATGATCCAGTGTTGTATTTTATTTGTATTTATTATTTATCTTGTGGCAGTTACACACAGGAACATTATGGAACATTACTGGAAGCAAAATTTTGGCAAAGCGAGCGATGCTCTTTACAATCTATTTGCACCTCAGCTTCCTGCCATCGTTTCCTGCTGCACTCTGTCAATAGGGGCAAGCATGTTCAGGCTGGGCCCTTTTCTCACAAACCATTTCCATCCCCCAGTATTTGCCTTTGGGAAGCTTGTGTGCTTGTAATCACAGCGCCTGCCCTTTCTCCCTTCCCGTTCCTTCTGTGTCCATCCATCCTTTTTCAAAATGCCTTCTTATTAAATCTTTACAGAGTCACAGCCCTTGTTATTTCCCCCTCCACTTTTCCTCACAATGACCTGCTTTCCCAGTAGAGGTCACGTTTCCCACACTGGGTGGATCAGATTTCCCCAGTATTTTGAAGAACGAGCATCTCCTGTCTGCTTTGGGGACACGCCCAGAACTGAACTGTGCTGCGAGAGGCTGGGAAGCAGGGAGAGAAGGGCCTGTCTCTATTGTTTCTGCCCCATCAGCACATGTATTGCTCACACAGCAGAGCCCCAGCGGGCTGCCACTTGGGATCAGCAGATTGGAATGCTGTGAGCTTGCAGAGTGTGGTTTCAGCGAGACGTTATCTAATGAAGGAGGAGGAGGAGGGCGGCTTAAACCAAACCCACAGCACCAGCTTTCAATTAAATCAAGGGAATGTGCTGCCTCTCAATCTGATGCATACCAGAATGGGCTTCTAATAGGATCTTTCCAGGGCACGGGTCCTGTTTGGTGGTATTCAGAACTGAGGCTGGGCCTGTTAAACACTTGCAGTTGAACATGTTTCAAACCAGTTTCTCATTTCCTGAGACCATTTGAAAGCTGCCCCAGCCCAAGCAAGAGCTGTTCTGATATAGGCTGTACACTCAAAGAACTTCCAGGAAAAGGGTGAAGTAAGTATGTATGTAGGGATGTGACTTATCCAGCAGATAAGCGGCATTTCCAGGAAATTCCCTGGCTCTTCTCACACCTGAAAAATAAAGTGTAATGCTAACCTTTTTGCAGATGCCATATTTTTGGCATTTTGCATGACATTGCCAACATCCACCGTCCACGCAACAAACTGGCAGCTACATCCGCCATTTTAAAGTGATAGTTGGGGGACCCCAAAAAGTAGATTCCCCCAACTATGTAGCGCAAGCAAGAGGAGAGCACCCTGCAAGCCACATGCCAAGAAGATGTGCGGAGCCAAAGTAGTGCTATCTCTGCCTCCAGCACGCACCCTCACACCCGCCTCCCTCTCCCTTCTCCTGGGGATGGGAATTTTCTTTTTTCTTTTTTTTTAAGCAAACTGCCTGGAGCAATGAATATGTGTTAAATTGTCCAGGCAAAGCAAAAAAAAAAAATTCCTCACCAATTAATGCACTAAACATGCCTCTCTAACCCCCCCTCCAAAATCAGGAACAAGATTGCTTCAAGGCTAATGATTCCAAAAGGAATCATTAAAAGAGCCAGGAGGTGAGGAATGGCCAGAGGCATGTTATTTAATAGCGTTATCCCATGGTGTTGATGTAACGCTATTTTTTTTCAGTGTGCAGAAATGCCCCCTATATCCCAACTTTATTTCCAGGAACATGCCTATTGAATTCCTGACTGCTAAACAAAAGATAGGTTTCAAAACAGTCTGCTACATTCATGTTGTTCCATATATTTATATACATAAAGCTCCTGAAGATAAATGCTTTGAACTCGAACCCCGGTAGACATGCATTTATATCTCTCTTTTAGGCACAGACATCCAGTGGTCCTTGCCAAACCATGCAGTTTTGTAAAGTGGGAATAATAAAAATTATGGACCTCAAAGAGTTGTGTGTACCAACAAGACCCAAGATGCAAATCATATGAAGAAAGTCCACAGAAGAGTTATACTCTTCAAAGTCCATTGATTTCAATAAACATAGAACAGGGGTAGTCAAACTGCGGCCCTCCAGATGTCCATGGACTACAATTCCCAGGAGCCCCTGCCAGCGAATGCTGGCAGGGGCTCCTGGGAATTGTAGTCCATGGACATCTGGAGGGCCGCAGTTTGACTACCCCTGACATAGAAGAATACAATTCTCCTTTGGTTTATTTATTTATCTTTCAATTTATTTATCTTTCAATTTATCTTTCAATTTGTATCCCACCCCTCCCAGCAAGACAGCTTGGGGCAGCTTCCAACACTCAATTTTACAACATAATAAAAGCAACAACATGATAAAATACATTTAAATTATATAATAAAACCATTAAAACATAAAAAAAAATTAAAACCATCATAGTAGCTATATCACCAAATTATTTGTTGTGACGCATTCCAATCTTGACCTGACTTCAGATTCAGGGGGGATCCTTGTAGAAGGAGCCCAGTCAACTCAGTGCTCATTGGCAGAAGAGCTCCATCTTAGAGGCCCTGTGGAACTGATTCAGTTCCATCAGGGCCCTTAGCTCTTCCGGGAACTCATTCCACTAGGTCAGTGCCGGGACAGAAAAGACCTGCATTGAACTATTAACACAAAACCTCTATAATCACCTCATGAATCATTACAACCATTACTAATAATCAGCAGAATGATACTCTACTACGTATAAGGGCAGCCATACTCACATCAACAAAGAAAACAAAAAGTTGGAGGGATCCACTTCCTCACAAAATCACAGTTGCTAAAGCTCAGAAGCTGTAATTTCACTAACTAGATTCTGGAATGACAATGTATTAGTTCTGGTTGTTATGTTTTTTTATCCCCCCTCCCCCGCCCACTGACCCGCTTTCTTCTCAAGGCTGAAAATATGAGAAAACTATACCCAAAACCAAATGAGTTTGGGTCTGGACTTCCAGTGACTGAGGAAACATATTGGCTGTTTCAGTGTTACAGACCCTGTACAGGGGATACAAAAGCTAATTAAAAACCACTTCTTAGACCTCCCGTTAGCAATTCATGTTTTGCTACTTCAGTACCTTACAAGGAGCACACTCAGGGTTTAACTATAATTTATATGTAGTTTGGGGCTCATTTTAAAGAACTTGCTAAGAGATAGATTTGGTAACTGCTGGGACTCACTTTTCAAGGAAGACTGGAGATGTTATTTAACCCTTTACTCTGCAATACCTACCTCCCCCCACCCCCAATCACCAACTCCCAACTAGGTTTCTTCAACTACAGCAAGTGTACAGACACTCCTTTTTCCCCCTCCTTACAGCAGTGGTACAAGCAGGGTGGAAATGGAAATTTTCCAAGTGAAAATGGCACTAGGGAAAAGCTTAAAACTCCCCCTTAACACCACTGGTCTCCCCTGGGACACCTCAGCCTCACTAGCTGCAATCTATAGAAATAAAAAGGTCCTTTAAAATAAATATGGAACTACACATATCATGTTGTTCTGTCTTAACACTGGCTGTGTAGTTGAATACTAGTCAGAAAGGTATTCAAAATGAAGATGCAAAAGATGCTCAGAGGTGAATTTGCCTCCCCCCCCCCCAAACTCCCGAATACAATGGAAACTGATCCAAATTCATTTGTCAGAGTTTTTGCAGAGATTACTTGGTTTTTTTTAGTCCTACTATAGGCATTATGATAGAAAGTAGAAGGTTAACTACACTTTTCTCTTGGGAACCACAAAGGTAGAGGGATTCTTTTCCATTACTGGTACTTGCCTCCAGTACATGTTTGGAAAAACACACACGGTCATCTGAGTTACAGAATCAAAAATACTGCCTGAATGTTGCCTTCTCTAAAAGTATCTTGATGTAGACATAACTGATTTATGTGCAATCGGGTGCACTCAGAAGGGGTGGACCGTAAAGTGTATTATCAAATTTACGCCTGACAGGTTATTGGTTCTAAGCACCTTTTCCAAAAAGTAATTATGCATATTGAATCATTCTCACAGGAACACTGAAATTGCTCCAAGAGACTAAGAGGCATCTAGCCTGTCTCTGATAGCACATATTTCGGAGAGTGTACAAAGGTTTGCTAATTGTGTGCCAAGATCCCATGTGAAGGGGAACAGCTCCTATTGACTCTCATGTGGCCTTCTCATAATGGCTTGATGCGGGAACACCAAGGGCCTTTGCCATTTTCATTCTAACTATAAAGAAGATGCTAATCTCATTCATACTTTTGTCAACATCTCATAAGCACTTTGCCTTAATAGTAACCTGAGGCAGAGAGTTCCACAGACTGGTTGTTCATTATTTGTAGCTATTTACCTCGCTTTGTAATTAAGTGTAAATATAAAGATATGAATCTTTTTTATGTCTCCTGCTTTTAAGTTTTCCTTTTGAACTATTTCTCCAAGATTATTGTGGCACCAACTAACAAATTTATTATGACACTAACCAATTTATTATCTTTAAAGTGCCACAATATTCTTTGTTATTCTGGTTGCAACAGATAGAAAAGTATGTGGCGACCAAAATAATGAGTCTTTTGACACTAGTCTATCCCTTTGAAATTCCTTTGAAATTCTCCAAGATGGTATCACTCTTATTTTAGTCTATACTCAGAAAACCCTCATTCATTGGGCCTCTCACATCTAATATGAGTATGCCAAGCATTCCACCATCCTAGATCATTGGATATGCTGCTATTGCAATTATTCTCCTCCTGGAAGTTTCCTTCCCTAAGTCATTGCTTACAACAATGAAACATGCTTACTGGCTTTGGGAGAGTTTTCTATAAATATAGAATTAGAAATATTTGTGTAAATAAATATAAATTATATATAATATAGCCATTGGGGAGGAACAGTTGCACTGCTGTCCACTCTCTTGTGGAGTGCCACAGGGCATGAGACTCTCCCCAGTGCTATTCCATATCTACATGCACCATCAGGGATATGGACTGGGATGTCATCAGTAGGCTGACGACACCCAACTCTATCTGTTGATTACCGGCTGGCCAGATGCAACCCCAGCTTTCCTGGCCAAGCAGGGATGGCTCCAACAGAGTCTTTTCCCACCCCACATGAATCCATTTTCCCACAAGAGCACTCGAGAGATCAGTAGCACCCAATTACTTTTTGCATTATGGCAATGGGAAAAATCCTTTCAAAATCACTGCCTTTGTTGGCCAGCATCATGCTCTGGTCTTCTGGTTGCATGATCTATATGGTTGCCTCAAGCTTTTCCAAATTTTTGAAATTGTTGGGGTTTTGATCATTTCCTACATGTTCCACCTTATTTTTACTTGTCTGTTTATTGTTTCCAACTATCTGTGCTTTCTAGGATATATGTTCAGTTATTAAAATGTTTTTACACCCAGGATCTTTGGGAGTGTGGCTAACTGACGTCTACTTGGGGAGAAATGCTATTCACAATGCTTCATATCCAAGAAGAGATTCCAAAGGGGGGGTAGGAGGAGCTCCTTTTTTCCTATGAGAGTTAGACAATAAGATTTAATCAGGAGATCTTCTTGTTTCTTGGCCAGTGCAAGGCTGAAAGTCCAGTGGCAGAGCAGAGGGGGTAACTGAGGGACACAGCTGGCCAAAGTAGCCTTCATTTGACCCATTCTATCCTGGCATTGGCTTTGCTGAGAGAATGTGGTATAACTTAAAATCAGCTATAAAGTTGAGGTAAGTGCCTGTGTCCAGAGAATAGTAAGATTGATTGATTGATTGATTGATTGATTGATTGATTGATTGATTTATATGCTGCCCTCCCCAAAGACTCAGGGCGGTTTACATCAAACAGGAACAATACAAATAACTCAGTTTATAATAATACAATAATAACTATAACATTATGAACAATAGAACATTAGGGAGAACAATAAATCAGGTCATAACTTATGGCTTTAAAAAGCCGCTTCCCATCCCACTATCATTTTGACATTTTGTAGCATTCAACTCTGGGTTGTTTATTTTCTGTTATAAAATAGCAACATAATACTATTAAGAAATAGTAGTTCTATAATATGTAGAATTTTACTTTCAAATAAAACCTTTTTTAAAAAAAGAGTTCTGATGAGCTCAAATGCTTCAGCAAATTTTTGGGTTAATCAGATTGATCCTATTGAAAGTTATTACATGTATTTTACTTCTCCAGCTAGTCAGGAAAGACTCTGCTTGTGCATACTGGAAGGGTGATGGGGATGAGAGAGGCAGAGATTTTAATCTACTCATCCTTCATAAAGAGCTAGCTTGTTTTGCAGACTGGGGAGCAACAGAGACAGAGCTATAGCCTCCTATTTCCCCAAGACAGGCAGCTAATCTATCTGTCCTGCAGTGAACAGAAGTAAAAACTTTGCTTGCACATTCTGGCAGGCAGATAATGCTGCAGAGTCCAAGAGATAATAGAAACAGAGGCCCAGACATTGCCCTACACCGCAGCTCACTTGCTCTAGCAACAGGGGACAGAGATAAAGCTTCCAGTTCTCAGTCCCACAGTAATAGAGCAAACATGCATCACTTTGATGTGAGCAAGATCAGTGGTCTGAGATCTCTTGAGTGTTATGACTGAATTTACAACACTGCAACTGGGGGCAATATGAATCCATCTCTTCATTAAAGCAGAGGGAGTGTATTTTAAAACAAAACTAGGGCATGCAGGAAAGGAAAGCTAACCCTGCTTCCTTCCATACTCAGCTTGCCTTACTTTGTTCTATTGCTTCAACATATTTTCTCCTGACTATCTCGGACAATAAAGACAGTTTAAATGTTGGGTAAAGGTATCCCCTGTGCAAGTACTGGGTCATGTCTGACCCTTGGGATGACGCCCTCTAGCGTTTTCATGGCAGACTCAATACGGGGTGGTTTGCCAGTGCCTTCCCCAGTCATTACCGTTTTTTTTTTATAGGTTCACATAAAGGTGCCACTTTTGGGGTTTCTCAAAGCCTGAAAAATGCTTCAGGGGTTCCTCAATGGTAAAGAAAATTGAGAAAGGCTGCATTGGACAAATCAGCAACAAAGGATGACTAAAGAACTATTGTACCTAATTAAAATGCTGTGGTTTCAATACAGCTTTTATAGACTACATTTCTGATAGATTCTGACCTATAGGACTTTCTATGAACCTTCAAGTTGCACACAGTATGTTTGTTAGGAAGAACACCATCCATGTCCCAGTGTGCTCACATTCCTCAGAGGCTAGACAAAACAAGCAAACATAAGACAGTGATTTGCTCTACTGGGTTTAATCTGGATTGCTTTGGCTGTATTTTGCACACAGCATGGAGAAATGCTTGAAACATTGATAATTAGTTCCAATACCACATTGCCCCCAAGCATCTCTCGTGGAAAATGTTGCAGGATTCAGCATCAAATCTAGGTGAATAAAAATGCATCTAAGATGTTACCATGGTTGTAACACATAAAGAAATAACACAGCACCCACAGAATTTCATTGATGCCTTTATGAGTTTGTAAAGCCACACTACTAACAGGGAGGTGCCTGAGCTACATCAACAGGCCTGCCCAGAATTATTTTTCATAGTAGTCATACCTGTGCAAGGATCTTTGATTTCCTGTATGTTCAGTCCTCCTGCTTTTACCTCTGATCCCTCCAATCATGTTTTCCTATATCTAGGTCAAGAGGGAAGGTGGCATGTTATAGCCTGATCTTGTCAGATCATGGGACCTAAGCAGGGTCAGTCCTTGGAAGAGAGACCACCAAGGAAGATTCTGCAGAGGAAGGAAATAGGAAACCACCACTGGTCTCACTTGCTTTGAGGACACCTTGCTGCAGTCACTAAAAATCAGCTGCCACTTGATAGTATACACACACACACACAGAGTTCTTTCCAGAAAGCAGAAATTTGCCTGAAAGACACTCTGCATGTGACTAGAAGCACTATGTCTGCAATCCTAAAAGGACTTCTAGCCTTCTGGCTAAAATGAGGCTTACATCTGAGTAGACCTGCCTAAGATTGCTTCCATGTTCATTCTTTATAAATCTAATAATAAAACTGTGTCTCAGT
The DNA here is from genome assembly GCF_049243985.1 of Paroedura picta. Lineage (NCBI taxonomy): Eukaryota > Metazoa > Chordata > Lepidosauria > Squamata > Gekkonidae > Paroedura > Paroedura picta. The sequence goes on along the minus strand of NC_135372.1, from coordinate 94,281,811 downwards.
AAGAAAAGGGGACTACAAATAAATTTAATTCAATAAACAAGTGGAAGCAACCCCCCCCACAAAGTTTAATGGGACATTGCCATGTAATTTTATAGGGTGGGAGCCTTGGAATCACTTCATGTGGAAATGCAGGGCAAGCCTCACAGGCAGATTTTCCTTGTATCTGACAAACTCCAAACTTGGTAAGAATGTGGTTGAGAAACACTGATTCATCAGTCTGTTCTTGTTTTGTCTCACTTTCCTTGGGAATGCTCACAGAGTTTCCCCCTCCCCTTACTTGGGAGAGTTTCTTCAGACGGTGTTTGCAAAGCTCTGATATATAAAGGGTTGCCATCTCTCAGGTGGGAAATAACTAGAGATTTTGGGAGTGGAGCCTGGGGAGGGCAAGGTTTGAAAAGTGGTGGGAACACAGCAGGGTATATGCCACTGAGCCCACCCTCCCAAGCAGACATTTTCTCCAGGGGAACTGATCCATGCTGCTTGGAAATAAATTGTAACAGCAGGAGAGCTTCATATATCACCTGGAGGTTGGCAAGCTTACATGTATACCAACTGAGGGGTTCTATTTCCTCCTCAGGCAGAGACTCATTTTTAGCCTACACTAAGTTGGTGAATATCACTGAAATAGAATTTTTTTCTCCAGTGCTCCATGGGAACTGGAGGAAAAAGGGAGAGAAAACAGAGATGAGTCACAATGGGAAGAACCAAGTTTATGAGACATTGAGATTAAAGTTTGTTTCTTATGGTGAAAGTCTGTCAGGGCTGTGGGAGGAAGCAGGACTGGAATGGCAGGGAGGGGTATGGCAAGGCCAGTGGCACCTTGTAACACCTGCAGGTCAGGGTGTGGAGCTCACTAATTGGGAGGAAAATGCAGGATGCTGACAAGCCTTTGTTTACTTTGAGTCTATCAACTGACTGAAGTTTTACCTGTGTAAAACAAAAAGAGGAATGCATGGTGCAACATAGCATCTAACAGAACAATCTTATGCAAGCTTACTCAATCCTAAATCTCACTCAGTTCAATGAGACTGACTGCTAATTAAGTGTGTACGGAGTGGCTGCCTTAAAGTGGCATCCAACCTTTGTCACCATCCCCAAGCCATGGGGTGGCTTCAGGCAGACTTTTATATTCCAGTCTCAGCCTCCATTGGCAACAAGGGAGAGAAGAATATTGATGCCATCTTGCAGGGAGGCTATAATGAACACTTTGATCGTGAATACTGTAACAATCCCTGCTAAGTACTGCATGTGAACACTCAAACGTGGTATATAAATGCTTAGTATTATTTTTATTTATTAAATTTATACCTTACATTCTCTCCCCACAAGGGACTCATGGCAGCTTATAAATACAACACAAATAAATGCAGTAAATCTAAAACAAAACCAATTAGAGATGTACATGCAGATATCAACCAAGACACATGAGATCAGGGCTCTCCCAATGTGGGTGGTGTGTCTTACATTGGAGAGAAAACTGCTACCTCACTTTTGCATGTATCCTCTTTTCTCATGTATGTGAGACATGAGGTGACATAAGGACTCTAATCTAGATTAGCATTGGTATTTGGAAATGCATAGTTGCTTTTTAATTCAAGTCAACCCAATACTAAAATTAAATAAGAAAACAGCACTTCAGCCAATTCATGCTGTTGTTATGATGCTCAGCATCTGGTAATGAGGACTTGGATTCAGCAGAACATAACCACAGGGAGAAGGATTTTTACCTCAGAGTGTGCCTTTCTTCTGCTCTCCTTCTGCAGCCCCCTCGGGCTGTTCCTGGCAGTCATCCAGTAGCAGCACGGGGGGGGGGAGGCATTTGGGGCTGCAGCATTTGGGGGAAGTAGAGAAAGTCACACTCCACAGGTGAAAATTCTTCTGTCTATGGGGGCGGGGGGGGGAGGGGTTACTTTTCTGAAGCAGCAAAATGAACCATGGGGTTGAGATGGTGCTGGTCGCCCTGCTGGATGACCTCTGTTGCCAGCTGGAACAGGGGCCGTGCTGGTTCTTATAGATCTGTTTGCTGCTTTTGACATTGTAGATCACGAGTTATTGGTCCACCGCCTTGCTGGCACGGGGATACGGGGCACAGCCTTGCGCTGGATATGCTCCTTCCTCCAGAACCGGACCAAGAGTGTTGCGGTGGGGGATGAGTTATCGCGCTCCTATGGACTCCCTTGTGGGGTCCCTCAGGGCGCAATTCTCTCCCCACATTGTTCAACATCTTTATGCACCCTCTGGTGCAGCTGGTATGCAGTTTTGGGCTGGTTTGCCATCAGTACGCTGATGACACCCAGCTCTATCTCCTTATGGACGGCCACCCGGACACTCCCCCGGAACCATTTGCCAGATATTTGGAAGTGGTGACAGAATGGTTTGAGCAGAGTCACCTGAAACTCAACCCCTCCAAGATGGAGGTCCTGTGGCTGGGAGGCAGGGGGCAGGACCAGGAAGCATGCTTACCCACCCTGGTAGAGACGCAACTTACCATCGCGTCCCTGGCCAGGAATTTGGGTGTGACCATTGATGCCTCCCTGACTATGGAGGTGCAGGTCAAAAGAGTAGCTGGCCAGGCATTCTTCCATCTTTGTCAGGCCCGACTACTAGCACCCTACCTGTCCCCCAATCACTTGGCCACAGTGATCCATGCAGCAGTCACCTCCAGAATAGATTTCTGTAACTCACTGTATGCGGGCCTACCCTTGTCCTTGATCCAGAAACTTCAGCTAGCGCAAAGTGCAGCTGCTAGGGTCCTCACTGGCACACCTTGGAGGGTCCACATCCAGCCAGTGCTGAGGCAGCTGCATTGGTTGCTGGCTGCTACTCGGATCCAGTTTAAGGTTCTGGTTATAACCTTTAAGGCCTTATGCGGATTGGGACCCACGTACCGCCTATTGCCCTATGCCCCCCGTAGGGCTTTACGCTCTGCGTATGAGAATCTATTGGTCCCGGCCCTAGGGAAGTGCGCCTAGCCTCAACCAGTGGAATGAGCTCCCAGGTGAGCTGCGGGCTCTGTGGGATCTTCCAGCATTCCACAGGGCCTTTAAAATGGAGCTCTTCCGCCAGGTCCATGGTTGGGGCTGGGGTTGGGGAGGTTGATCTATTGTCCCCTCTGGCTTTTGAAGTGAACATCGTTGGACCTCCTTCTCCACCCCCTTTAGTAGTAGGGGGTAGGAATGGGATTTTTCGGCCATGTTGAGATAATTTTAAAGCCTTTTAATGGGAGTTTTAATGGGGTTTTAAGACATTGTGACCCACCACGAGCCGTTTAGGACGTGGCAGGAAATAAATTGAATAAATAATAATAATAAAGAACCTTGAGCCAGCTCTGCTTGTCACATGGAGAGCTAACATTCCATATGCTAGAATCATAGAATCATAGAGTTGGAAGGGACCTCATGGGTCATCTAGTCCAACCCCCTGCACTCTCCAGGACACTCACAACCCTATCGATAGGGTAAATAGATTTAATACTTGTAAGAGCTATTCCACCAGGCCTATGGTAGAGGCCTATAACATTGCAGAGCTGAGCTGGTTTCACTATCAAAACCTCAACTGGGGTTGGTAGGGCTCTTCTGCCCTCTCTCTCCTTCCTGCCATTGAAATCTATAATAGGCAGTTATGGATGGGACTGTTTTAAATGTTTTAGGCTTTTAATTATTTATTGTAGATGTTCACATGTTTTGGTACTCTGTATGTTTTTATTGCTCTGAGTCCAAAGCAAAAGGGTGAGTTACAAATAATAATAATAATAATAATAATAATAATAACAATAACAATAACAACAACAACAACAACAACAACAACAACAACAACATTAATTGCTGCTTTTCGCAGAAAGTTTGCAGACAGGTACAAACATAACCATAATACTAATAGGTCAGAGAAAGGACTCCCCTATTACAGGAATAGACAACATTCAGAAAAGGAAGCTGCCCTGTTGAAATGGGTGGGAGTCCTTGGTTCTTCATTCTTCCTCAGGCTGTATAGCTTTTTTACTTGCAGGCCTGGCTCAAACTGGGTTGTGCCAGTAGCAGGCATGTGGCAGACAGGTTCAAGCACCTGTAAGACTGTCACAGTTGTATTCAAGAGCACCTGGCACAGAATATAGGCCAGGTTTCTAATCCATGACGCAAATGTATGCATTATACTTATGTAACATTTCCACTTTGGATATCCTGCTTGCTGAGTGCCCAAATGTCACCTCACTGTTCTTGATTCCAGTGCTTATTATGTTCTGATAAGAAGCCTGAACTCTGCCTCAAAAATGTAAAGTTTAGTGGCACCAGACCATTGCCATTATTTACCACAAGGCCTCAGTTAGCTCCGACGTGCAGGGTGAGACAGTTTATAGACCACCCTTTAAAGGCACGGTTAAACAGAGGAGAGAAATTAATCCCAGGTGATAAATAGTTTTTGTTTCAGAAACTGATAATTCCAAGGTCTTGTAATTTTCTCCCACTATACATATTATCTTGGGCAAGTGTTTTCAATAAGCTCCATTTTGAAACAATGCTAGGTGTAAATGGGTAGTTTTTTTTTTTTTTCAAAAAGCAAGTCAACCATCAGTTTGAGAGCCAATCAAATAATTTATTTTAATAATGCTAGGGCTGGACATGCCACAACTAAACTGCTAATCCAGCTTTCAGAAGAGTTCAGCAGATGTATTTACTTAGGAGTATGTCCAATTAAGTACTAGGGATGTCAGTCCCCAGGTCAGACTTGGGGATTCCCTGGAATTCCCTGGAATTACAGCTCATTTCCAGACTGATCCAAAGAGATCAGTTTCCCTAGAGAAATGGTTGCTTTGAAAGTTAGACTCCATATCATTATTGTTGTATATGTGGTTTAACTGAAACCAAGAACAGGGATCACAATTCAAACAGCAGGAATGTTTAACTATTGGCTGAATCAAAGGATCCTTCCTGTGACTGGGGTTGTCTGAATGGCCCAATAATTTTGTACCTGGGGGTTCACATTGCGCCAATCACTGGCTTTGGCAGGACCCCTCAACTGTATATAAGTTTGGGTGGGAGGCTGTTCAGTTCACTTGTGTACAATCAGTAAAGAGCTGATGTTTTGGCACACAAGGGTCCCCATGCCTTATTGAACCCACTATTCAATAATTATACTCTGAGGTCCCTCCCCACCCCAAATCATGACCACTCCCGGCTCCACCCCCAAAGTCTTCAAGTATTTTCCAGCCCAGAGCTGGCAACCCTATTAAGTGTGGGCAGGTCACAGGTTCCTTAACTAATTTTGCTCAACTCCAATGATGGACAGAAGTTTCTTCTTACCAGAAAGAAAGGCTGATAGACGATGTTGCCCCTCCTGGAGGGCTCCCTATAACATCTCCTCTGATGGCTGCATAGATTGGGAGAAGCAGAGGCAGGGGGGATTTAATTGTGATTATTTGTGTGGATTTGTGGGGGGGGGGAGGCTTACACATTTATTTTTGTTGTTTTTACTGTTGTTAGCCACTGCAAGCCAGCAGGCTGGGAGTAGCACCCTAAAATGTAATTTTAAATAAATAAATTATAAATAAATAGAAGGTAAGATATTTATTAGTTCCAGTCTGTGAGTCACCTGGAATGTCTTGGCAAGGCTGAATGGATATTTCCTCTTTGAGTTTAGAGAAACACCTGCCTATTTACCTGCTCATTCTTTCCATCTTCTGCTGGGACATACACTGCTAAATTCCTCTCGGTGCAACCTGGGCAGAGTCTGCACTTACTTTGTTTATTCCATTGTCAATCCTGTTGAATTCAGATCGCTTTGAACTCAGATCTTCCTCTCCCCCCCCCCCATTGAAACAGGAAAGTGTTCTGCACGTGGTTAGGGTAGTTCAGAAGGGGGGGGGAGCCAAGCCTCTTTCTTTCTTTTCTTGAAGGGTGGGGGGAGACGAGCCAAGCAGGGAGCCTATTTCTTTTCTTAGAAGGGGGGAAGAAATGATCGAAAAAGGCAGAGAAGGAAGAAAAAATCCAGGACCGACTGAAGTTGAGAGAAATTAAGGGCTTTCCTTTAAGGCAAGTTTGTCACATGACCACCTGTGGCTAATCACAGGTCCTCTACCATGGAGGAGAGCCCAGATTCAAAACAGCCTCTAAATATTGAGGGCCTTTTCGCACGGGGATCTTTGTTGCAAATTGTTTGCGGAATGAAAAATCGCCATTTAAAATAGTGGAATTTGTCGTTATGCATACCTGCCTTTGTAGTGGAATCAGTTGCGTTTTTTAGCGTTTCCCACAGGCTTCCGGTCTCGGCAGAAATCGCTAGAAAGGAAGCGCTATTGCCAAGCTCGTCCCGCCCCTGGCCGTCAAGCAGCCAATGGGCAGCCGTTAGCATGCTCCCAAACAGCCCCTTTCCCTTTAAGAAAGGTTTTTTTAAAAAAAAACCGACCCATAGCAACGAATCTAGGTAGATTCGTTGCTACGGAGAGACCCATCCAGCTGCCTAATGTGAGCTGTCGTTTGATTGTATGATCGTTTGCACGCTGCCTCGAGTGATAAAAAAAAAATCCCCCCCCCTCTCACGGGCCCGATTTTCGGCTGAATTTATGTGTAAAAAATAAAGGGACTTTATTTCAGCAAATGGGCTTTTATGTGGTTTGTGCTTAGTGACTAAAGGTGAAGGACTGAAGCCAGGGAAGCCTCTAAACAGAAAGAGGCTCGCTGGTGCGTTTATCCCCGCTCGCTCGGAGAAAAAAAAATGGCGATCGCTTCGCCGGAAGTTTGGAGGAGAGAGCCAGGGGGAGGGACTTTGAAGAACCAGCAACAATGGTAACGCACAGGTCTTTAGCGCTACTGTTGCAGATTGGTTGCAGGAGTGTATCGCTATCCGGAGGGTGAATCCACTTTTCTGGATTCCCCTGAAAGCGCTACAACGAAGCGCTTTTTGCGGGTCGGTTTCAGGATTGTTGCAGATTGTCTACGACGTCGTGGGTTATGGCATATTAGTAGCGTTTCCAATTAGCAACCATTGTGCTATTTTGAAGCCGTGCGAAATGGCCCTGAGCATTAAAAGCACTCTAAGATATTGCACAATAAAGGTAGGGTCACTCCGGATCAATCCTTCTTGCTGCAGAAGGAAATTTTGAATCACCCCAAATCCAAACGGAAATCGCATTCTGTGTAGAGAGCAGGGACTGAATCGATCTGAGGTTGGAATAAAAGCTCCGTGCAGTTTACACCCTGGAGGAGAAACTGGACTCAGATTTCTGCAGTTACAAACTCCTAGACACTTCTCAGCCTCCACCCATACTTTGTTCCCTGATTTCTGAGCCTGTTTATTTGAGAAGGCATAATCAGGCAAAATAACTTGGCCAAGTCCATACAACAAACTTGCAGCCAGTACATAATATGTTCACTACTGATTCCCAGTATTTGTGTTAGTAGTTTATTCTGTGCATTATCAACAAAATCAGATCATTGCACTGCATCTCAAGACTGAGTGGGGGAGGGCAGCACCCAGGCGGACCACAGTGCAGGCATGCATGCTAGCACCCCTTGTATTCCTGGGTGCAACGGGTTTTGCTTCTAAGCTCTAAATAAACAATATAGTGCCTTTGAATATCAAAGGGTCCCACATACTTCCTCATTATTTCCATGGGAACAGGATTTTGTGGCTTCCCCATTTTTGATTTAGTCACAGATAAAGCGCTGCAGCAACAGGGCTTCCACAGGGCAGTCTTCCCCGCTTCCCCCCCCTCCCCTCCTTTGGGCCACCAAGCCTTTTGCAGGGTTTTCCTCTCCAAATCAGCACTAGAATATTCTTATATGACTATTGTTGTAACAGGTTGTATTGTTGTTTAGGTTTTCAGATTCCCCAACCTTCATTATTAAAAGTATTTATCTGACCCATTCCCTTGCAAAGATATGTATTTTCCCTTATATCTCTACAAAGAAAGAGAATACTTATTTTTTAAATGAAAGCTGAAATTTCTGCCTGGTCTATTGTTACCATTGTATATGAATATTCTAGCACAATTTTTTTAAATAAGTAAAATCCCCCAATGACATGGGGAAGATATGGCTGCTACAGTTTCAGGGAAATTTGCTGCCATGTGGGCTGGAAAATCTGAATTCTCCCACCCATACAGCAGCCATCCAGGTTTCCAAAAATATGGAGCAAAGTACTCTAGAGAAAGCCAGGGATTCCCCTGGAAGTACCAAAAAAAATGCACCATGATGCTGTGGGGAAGCAGAGGGAAAAAAACAACACAGTTCCCAGATAGGGAGGCCAGATAACTTATGTAGAAAGCATTCCTGCCATGCAGTTTTTGTTGCAGTTTGATGAATACTTATCTAGCTGTAGGAGTGTATGCAGACATTAAGAGGCTCTGCAAAGATTTGTGGCTTAAGACATGAGGCTAAGATCCTGAGACCTTACTTGGGATTCGTCAGCCCCAGATCCTTAACCAATAGTAAAAGAGACTAAAGGGCCAATCAAGAGACGGACTCAATGGCCAGTCATGGCCTTTTCTAAGGCCAAATTGCATGGGAGTTCTGAATTGTATATAAATTCCCCTCTATTCTTGTTTGTTGTTCAATATTTCTGGTTCCAGTAAAGTTGCTGGATGTTGGAGCTGTCCATGTTTTACTGAACCCACGGATTTAATAATAAGTGTATGGAATTAATAGAGATTTACTTCTGAGGAAACATACATAGGATCAAGTTGCATATCACACTACTTTATTACTAGTCATTCAGAACACCCTGTACTCACTGTAGGAAGGCATATTTGTCTATTAACCCCCTATCTATTTGTTTTATTGCCTTATTCCAAAGTCTATCATCTCTGGATATCTCAGGTACCAAATAACATTCTTGTGTCATCTCTCTCAAATGAGCCTTGACAAGTAACATGATTCAAGACACTGATCTGACTTCCAAAGCCCTTTATCAATCTGCAAATTACACTTAGAAGCCAAGGGCCAGAAGTGACACTGAGACTGTTTCAGTTCGGCCTTCTCTGTAGCCAAAACACAGCAACGGGTGTGTGTGTGTGTGTTAATTTTGTTTCTTTTGTATTTTTGTTTTTAAAACGTTGACTTTAGATATATATTTAAAATATGCATCATTATAGAGCCCTTGGGACAGAGCAGGATATAAATCAAGAGGATAACTAAATAATAATGAATAACTGTAATCAAACTGTTCTCTCCTCTTGGCAACTCTGAGTAACCACAGAGAGAAACGCACATACTCAGGGGCGGGTGAGGGGGGGGGGAGATGACAAGTAGAATCAATCCCAGGATGCCCTTGGGTAAAATAATTGTGTAGGGCAGATTGGAGCAAGCTGACCAGCCGGAAAACATGGCTGGTGCAATCCAGCCCTTTCAGAACCCTCCCACCAATCGACTGATTCTTATGAACAGCAATTTCACCTCCTAGAATTCCCGGTGGGTTCTAGAGGTCACTGGGAGGCTGAGGGTCATAGTTAAACAGCCCTCAGCAGCAGGGCCTTTAACCATGTTCAGGGTAATTATTTTAGACCAGGTCCCAGGAGTCAAATTATTGCTTTGCCAAGGTGTGTGTGAGGGCGTGGGGGAAACTGGGGATTCTAATGCAAGCATGTGAGAGCAGTTAGAGACTAGGGAATGGATGATCAATGAGCACTTATTATACTATGTCTTTGGCACAAAGTGAGGGAACATGTCATCAGTTAAGTAGCCCCATTACTTTAGATGTTGTTCTCATTATGTACCTGAATGTGGTGCTTTCCACAGGGGGACAGCCTTACGTGGTGTCCTTGTTGCTGCTTCACCTTCCACATAGGATTGCCAACTTCCAGGAGAGGCCTGAAGATCTCAGACTGCAGTGATCAGTTCCCCTGAAGAAAAATGGCTGCTTTGAGGGTGAACACTATGGCATTATACCCATGGTGGTCCTCCCCCTCCCCAAACTCTGCTTTCTGCAGGCTCCAGTATCAAATCTTCAAGAATTTTCCCACCCAGTGTTGGCAACCCTTCTTTTACATGGCAAGCTCCTCCATAATTTCTCAGCCCTATTCCCTATAAACCAATCATTTCCCTCTCCAAACACACCCAGCCTTTTTCAGTTTTACATCATCAGAATTATACAAAAATCTGTTTATCCTGTTCACTGATTTCCCAGCTTTTGTTTTGTTGACATTGCAGAGATATGGCTTGTTGTTATATATCTGCAACAAATGTGGATAGACGTGTACACTTTAAAGATGAAAGCTGGGAAGCCTTGGGAAGGACACAAGTGCCCTTTGTTGCTGTAGGGAAACAAGAGAAAAAAAAACTAGGCCTCCCATCTACCTGTGCCTGCTGGGGAATTACCCATCCCCAACCACAATTTCCTGCCTCCAAGGAGTTAAGGAGTGGGAGAAAAAATGGCCTCCACATAGTGATATCCTAGGAATTCTTAGGAATTACCCCAAGTATCTGTGGTAAATACCACAGAGACTGAAGGAGCCAGCCTTGTCTACAGAACTGGTTTTACTCCTGTCTCTTTTCTCTGCGTGTAAAATATGTGCTTACAACAACCAGTATTCCACCTATGGTTATATAATAGGAATAACACAATATTTCCCTTTTGTGTGGATAGCTTGACCATTCAGATATTACACAGAGTCCCAGAACTTATGCTTGAAAGCTACCAAATTTTAAATTTAACAACGCCATAGCCACAGTCAGTTTTCTGGCAAGTGTATCTGTAGAGTATAGTCATCTTCAAAGGCTTATGTCCTCATTTACTTACTGTGTTGATAGGTAGAAAAAAATGCAGGGGTGTTAGTCCATCAGAAAGACATCCAGACAGGACCATAATAACTGTAAGAAGTATTGTGTCATAAAGTAATAACGCAGTATGCAGGCTTAATAGCTTGGCCAATCTGTCTCTTTTATGCTGGACAAGAAAATGTTGCCAGGCATGATGAAGCCCACAATAAAGCTTAAAATGGACGTATAGTGCAATCCTGCACAAAGTTACTCCAGTCTAAGGTCATAGGGCTCAATGGACTTAGATTAGAGTAACTCTGCATAAGATTGCACAGTCATCAGATTGTATTGTATTTGGGGCAATAAAGGTCTGTAATCACAGCAAGGCATTCTGTGCCACAGATAAAATTATTGTCTCCCTTTGATGGTATAAAAATCAGGCCTTATATGACTCTGGCTGCTTTCCCATGGAGGTTTTTCTCCAATTTGGTGCCAAAAAGAAGCCCTTTTCTTTTTGAAGCTTCCACAGAAAATTGTGCTGTTAACAGTCCGCTTTGAGGTTTTAGAGGAACGTATATTAGTATGCCATCTGAAAAGAATGGTGGACAGTTTCCTGTCCTGCAAAGGTCTATCTACATGAGTGCCGTTTTCTTACCATTTCTTAGTGGAACCATACCGCCAGCATTTTATCTTAGCACACCATTCAAGAGGTTTTTGAGGGCTTAAAAAAAACAGTAATTGCTATAGCACTATAACAATCTATTGCTACATCTACTTCAGTTTCAAATTGTAACAGAACCTATACTACAAGTATGCAATGAGGTAAAAGATTCATTGTATGACCAGTTCTTCACCACAGAATGATTTTGTTGCAAACTGGATAAAGGAAATGAAAAGGGAAATGCTTTCCATAAAGGGACAATTCACTTACGGTGCTATAACACATATATGCCAAAAAGATCAAAAAAGGAAGCAGTGAGTTGCCATGGTAGCCTTGATCATGAAGTTCCCAATGAGGAGTTTCAGTGGACCATATGTGTAAGTGAGGTTGGAGAAGAGATTAAGGATATTGGGCAGACAATTCCCCATGTGGAAACTGTCGTCAACATATATGCCTCCACATTCACAGGGACAATGAAAGCATGTTGATAGGATTATGCCCTAATACTGGCAATCAATGTGTTGGGAGAGCAGGGATGGGGGAATGGCAATGTATTGGTAAAACCATAGAGTTTTATTCAAACCCTAGAGCATTCCAGTGCCATCTACACAAGGTTGACTCAGCCTTCCATCCTTCCGAGGTTGGTAAAATGAGTACCTGGCTTGCTTGGGGGTAAATGGTAACGACTGGGGAAGGCAATGGCAAAAACCACCCTGTATTGACTCTGTCAAGAAAATGTTAGAGGGCGTCACCTCAAGGGTCAGACATGACCCGGTGCTTGCACAGAGGATACTTTACCTTTACCTTTAAAGAGTATCATGCTACATTTATGATGTGAAAAACAAGTCCATCTAAAACAATCACATGAAGTAGCCATTACAGAAATTATCAAAATAAAGCCCATCTTATCTAGATTTGGATCTTATTACATTGCTGAGTGTTTTAATGCTTCGGGGGTGAAATGTTAGGTGGCAACTAAAATGAGGAATGGGTCCTGTAGAAAAGCACATGGAAGGAGTTGATGGAGCAGATCTTTCCCTACCTTCCCTTTCCTTTTTTCCAGAAGCCAGCTGTTTGGCCTGAATATCCTGAGTGTTGGAGGCCTTGCTTCAACAAATGTCCCATGGGTAGGATCCCAGTGGGCTATAATGCCCTAGAGCAGGGGTAGTCAACCTGTGGTCCTCCAGATGTTCATGGACTACAATTCCCATGAACCATTGCCAGTGTTTGCTGGCAGGGGTCATGGGAATTGTAGTCCATGAACTTCTGGAGGACCACATGTTGATTACCCCTGCCCTAGAGTTCACCCTCCAAGGCAGCTATTTTCTCCAGGGAAACTGATCTCCTAGCTTGCAGACCATTTGTAATTCTTGGAGATCTGCAAGCCCTACCTGGAGACAGGTAATAGCAGGCTACAATAAGAACAGAGCAAAAACACCTTGAGCCAGGGGAAAAGGGGATGGTGCCCAGTTCCTCTTCCTCACGCTGAAGCCTCTATACTGCAGGCCACTTTGTTCAAGAGGATCAATGATCCTCAGAGTGGCTTTCTGGGAGAAGCAACAGGCTGCTGGGAAAGGGGGAGAAAGAGGTAAATGTAAAAGTGTCTTTTCTAGTTCATAGATAAATGGTTATTTGGAAGCTAATTATTTCAAACATGCCTTGAGAAGGTACATGGAGTGAAGAAGTAGCTTGTGCATTTGGACTGCTGACTGCGAGGAATACCTTGAGCACTTACTGTAAAGCAAGGGTAGCTATTTTTTCTCCATTTAAATGTTGCAGAGTGTTCAATTCCCTCTGAGCATCATGCCTCCAGGTTGCATACACTTTCTCTTTCATCCAACAAATTGCTTTGCTGGAATGGCTCCTCTATGTTGGAATAACTTTTAAGGGGACGGAAGGCCTTTTTCTAATATACTAAATGGCTGTCAATTGCCATCGATACTAGAAATATAATATCTTAGGTTGGTCCCATTGTTCTTTAGTGGTTGCTTTTTCTAACTGGTGAACATAACTACCTGTTTTTTTTTTTATTTGTCCCTTTCTGACTCTCCAAAAAGGCACTGTGCATACTATGCAGGAAGCAAAGGACTAAGAGAGACAGCTGCAGCTTTCTGTCTCCTTTTCCTTGTCTAGAATATGAGACATCCAAGCATCCTGTTTGGCATCCTGAGCCTGTAAATTTGCTATCTGCCTCAAAGAGACTGATCCTGTCGAGGACCATGGAAGTTTTAATGGGAATTTCTTCTAAAGAAAATTGTAGTAAAACACAGAAGGAAGAGACAGTCCTCTGAAGTCCTCGTGTCCCTTTTTGAGTGCTGAAAGAAATGGGAGGTTAATGCTCATGACTCTGTTCCCAAGCATGCAGGAACTTGATGTGGATGGGGACCATGTCATGCACTGAATGGGGGGTTAAGTCTTCTCTGTCTGTATGCCACAGTCCTGATCTGAATGCATCCAAACACATCTGGAAATTGAATTGTGTGAGCATGCAACTTTGAGCATACATCTGACTGAAAATCCTTGTGATGGCTGCATAGGGGACTCAAGTTCTTTGTAACATGCAAATGAGTCTATTCTTAACACTGCCATTGATTTTCTTGGTCATATTGAGCCATGCCTGAGTTTATCTCTGTGTAGGAAACACTTCAGAGTATTCTTAAAGCGTAGTTACTTTGTGTCATAATATTTTCACTGGGATTATTTATTCACTTTAAATTTTGCACACACCTCACTAAAGTATCCATTTTGTCATTTCACTGATCTTTTCCAATGGCTTCATAAAGAAGATTATTGCCATACCCATTTTACAAACAAGGAAACTGAGGTTAAGAAACAATATGTTTTGACCAAAGCTATCAGCAATTTATGGTTAAGTCAAGATACTGTTTTTAATTGTGAACATTTTTACATTATTTTATTGTACAGCTCAACTTCTGAGTTCCTTCCTAAATCAAGATACTGACAAACAGTAGATAATTCTGAGGGGAAAATGTTTTAAACTGAAGGTTCTGGATGAAGTGTTGACAAAATTGAGCAGGTCTGTAATCTGCAGGGCAGTGGCTCCCAAATGGTGTGTCAGGACTCAAAAGTAGGTCACAAGCAGGTGGGTCAGAAGCCCAGGAAGAAGGAGGAGGAGGAAATGGGTAAACTGGGAGATGAAGCGCAGTGACAAATTTGTGTTTGCCTCTGCATAATGCATGAAACTACCATGAAATACAGGCTGTTACTCACTGATGATATTTATACATCTAATAGCCATGGGTGAGCCCCATGTCTTCGCAACAAGACCACCCAGAGCTAGAAAATGAATTTAAAAAAGAAACTTGGAGGGATTAAAAACTACCAAAATGGTAACCGCTGGGATTGAACTCCGGCTGCTGGGATTGAACTCCCAGCCTCATGGGCAGAGTTTTCAGACTGCATGACTGCTGCTTTACCACTCTGCACCACAAGAGGCTTTTAAATGCAGATTAGGGATGATTAAATCTCCAGATTCTCTTTCCCCAAAGGTCAGAATCTGAGCAAGAAGCTCTTTCCCGGCTCAATATTTCTATGACCCTTTCAAATCTATCAAAGATGGATGGTGCAAGAGGAACACAGGACAGGATGTGAAAAGAACTGGCAGTGAATAGATATGATTTTATCTCTGGTTAAAAGACTTTGGTACTTTGAGAGATGGGACGTGTAGATTGTTCTGCCATGGGTCTTGTAGCCTGTGATGTGAGGGACTGTGATGATTGTATTCACAACAACAGAATCAGCCAAAGGAATTCAAGCAAGGCCAGGTTAAGGGATACGCTGACCCTAATCTGTGTCAATTGCAATAAGTCACAAAGCATTACCAAAAAATGGTAACTCATTTATATATATTATTATTATTATACTCATTTATATATATTATTATTAATATATATATATTATATATATTATTATTTATATATATTATTATTATTATATATATATTATTAAGAGGCCTCTCAAAAGCTGAAGTCCTAAACTATACTTCGGGCATAAGCCCAAATGGGAGCCAACTTGCTGATATCTTTTCACTTGTTTGTTTAGTTATCATTATACACAATTAAAGTCTGAGACTATGCTTGGCAGTGTCTTATTAAACCCCACAGGACTTTGAAGTAAATATACATCAGGACAAAGGTTAAAAATCCGATGTCATTTTGCTTTCCTGAAAAGATGGTTTACATGTGCCAATAATATTCGTAATGATTTTGTAGTACAAAACCCAAAAGAAACTACCACAACAAATGTCATTGAAAATGTATTGCCATTTTGTATTCTGCACTCATGAACCTTGCTGAATGTATTGTTCCCTCCAGCAAAATCTAAAATGGTTTCTGGAGGACTTTTGAGTTCACAGAGAAGAAAATGCAGGATTATTGGAGGCTTTTATTATTATTATTATTATTATTATTATTATTATTATTATTATTATTATTATTATTATTAGATTTATTTCCCGCCACTCTCTACAGACTTGTGGCGGGTAACTAGTCTTAAAATCCCCCATTAAAACCCCTGTTAAAAGACTATAAAAATACCCAACACGGCGGGAAATACCACTCTCCCCTACACGAACAAGGGCATTGGGGGATGGAGGGTGATGATGACTACTTCAACCCCCCCACCAGGGGGGCAATGTTCTTCCTCGCCAATCCCATCCTCAACCATAGACCTGGTGGAAGAGCTCCGTTTTACAGGCCCTGCGGAATGCTGGCAGCTCCCTCAGGGTCCGCAGCTCACCCGGGAGCTCATTCCACCAGGTAGGGGCCAGGACTGAAAAGGCCCTGGCCCTGGTTGAGGCTAGGCGCGCTTCTCTGGGGCTTTGAGTGAACCACCTGTCATCAACCAAATTAGAAGCCATCTCCAACTAAAGCCTTAACAGTCCCAAATCTAAGAAGCTCTCCAGCCACAATCACTCAAGTTTGTTTTGACCATTCAAACATCTGGAGGCCATGTTTTCCCATTAGAATGAAGTCTGAGTCCGGTGGCACCTTTAAGATCAACAAAGCTTTCCTGTGCATGCCCATTTCATCAGCAGATCATCATCCTGTTTTGTCATTCCCTTCTTTATGAAACTTGTGCCGCAGGAAGAGTCCTCCTGCCGAATGGTGAACTGGAATTATTTTTCCTGGATCAGTTGATTAGACCCACAGGTTGCATGGCTAGTTACTGTAAGCCTGGACTACAGACAAGGAATTGGCACACCAAGTATCACCCACTGTGGCTGTCCATTGCCACCAAAATCGTCACGTTGTTATGCACAGACTCATGTGAGTTAAATAAAAAGAAATCTCCCTGTTGGAAGGAGCTGGTATTCTGGGCAAAGCAAAGCACTAGAGCTTATTAATGCTGCTGATGTGCCTGAAGCCTTCAGGGAATGTGGACAGTGAGAGAAGATGGATGCGTCTGGCGCACTTTGGAGACAAGTTGCTCTTAGGGGAGGGAGAACACTGCAGAGCAAAGTTGTGTGAGAGCCTGTAGCCCGCACATTGTGTCCTGATCCGGGGAGGTGTATTGCTGGTTGGCAAGCTACAACATGTTGTGCTGCTCAGGGAGGAAACTTACACAATCCTTTTACCTGCTCATTATTTGTGACTCACCTGTGACTCTGCCTTCCGCTTCCAGACTTGGATGCTTCAAAAGAATGCAGGTGAAGAGGAAATCTACCACTCTCTTTAATTGGAAAGTAAGGCT
Organism: Paroedura picta; assembly: GCF_049243985.1. Lineage (NCBI taxonomy): Eukaryota > Metazoa > Chordata > Lepidosauria > Squamata > Gekkonidae > Paroedura > Paroedura picta. The sequence continues at coordinate 94,264,750 of NC_135372.1, read as the reverse complement.
GTCATGCAATCCAAAGCCAGGGAAGGTGGGAGGCAGGGAAGCCACAGCTTGGTCTGTGACTGCAGGAAGGGGTGGAGAAAGTAATAGGTCTGATTCACCAGGATTTTAATACTTAACCATGTGATGAACAAGGCACCTGATGGTCATGTGTATAGGCTCTGTGGTGGAAAGAATGCAAAAGGCCCTGGAGGGAGGGAGGAAGGGAGGGAGGAATGGCTGCCTTTCTACTTACAAATTTACTTACAAAGTAAAGCCATCTGCCAGGTGATTACTATGTGGCCTTACGTAAGTCCCTTCAGGTCAGGTTTATGGATATGCATCTTTTAAAAACTAGCATTTTTTGAGATTCAGATTCCAGAAGGGGCATCGATACTGGTATGCCAGGTTACTCAGGTCTCTAATATTGTTTCGGTATTAGAATTCAGAGGATGGTGGGGTTTTGTTTGTTTTTTGTTTGCTTTTTAGGAATGGACAGTTTCTCAGTTACTGGAGTAACCATTTCAAGCAAATTGCTCCAAAAACTGCAGGAAATCTAACCCTACAAAAAAGGAAGAAAGGTTCAAAACATATACAGAGAAAAACAGAACTTTCCTAAGGCAATTGGTACAATAAATTTTATATATCAATTTTTTTTTTTGGACTGACATTCCCCACAATACTTTACAGAGCCGGTGGCCTATCTATATATAAAAATTGGTTGATAAGAGTATAAGGAATCAACCACTGAAGAAAAATTGTGAAAACGGAGTATATCTAGAAACCGTTTTGGTTGGTCCTTAAAAAATTATTGATATATAAAATTTATTGTACCAATTGCCTTGGAAAGGTTCTGTTTTTCTCTGGAAATCTAACCCTGCCTGTCTCTAAAGACACCCAAAGTTTTAATGAGATTGAGTCAAGGTGTCCAAGTTCTACGGTTCCCTAAACAAGGTGTCCCCAACCTCCCAACATCTTCATTAGTCATGAAACAGACAACAGCTATCTGCCACTGGCCAGCAGCCTCCCAGTGTAAACAGAACCAACAAGCTCAACTCAGCCAATGTCAGACCAGAGAACCCCAGCCGAAGTGCTTCAAGCCCAGCAGAGCCAATGTCAGACCAGAGAATCTTAGCAGAATCATGGGCACTTGTAGCAAGCCCAATTGAATTAATGTCAAAACAGAGGGGCTTTCCGCACCGGGATCTTTGTAGCAAATTGGTTGCTGAATGAAAAATCGCCATTTAAAATAGTGGAATTCGTCGTTATGCATACCTGCCTTTGTAGTGGAATCCAGTTGCGTTTTGTAGCGTTTCCCACAGGCTTCCGGTCTTGGCAAAAATCGCTAGAAAGGAAGCGCTCTTGCCAAGCTTGTCCCGCCCCTGGCCGTCAAGCAGCCAATGGGCAGCCGTTAGCATGCTCCCAAACAGCCCCTTTCCCTTTAAGAAAGTCTTTAAAAAAAAAACACACACACACCCATTGCAACGAATCTGTGTTGATTCGTTGCAACGGAGAGACCCATCCAGCTGCCCGGTGTGTTTGAGCTGTCGTTTGATCGTTGCCACGCTCCCTCCGAGTGAAAAAAAAAATCCCCCCCCCCTCACGGGCCCGATTTTCGTGTAAAAAATAAAGGGAAAATACATCAGCAAACGGGCTTCTCTGTTGTTTGTGTCCAAAGTGTTGTTTGTGCTTAGTGACTCTGGGGAGGGACTGAAGCCGGGGAAGCCTCTAAACAGAAAGAGGCTCGCTGGTGCGTTTATCCCCGCTCGCTCGGAGAAAAAAAAATGGCGATCGCTTCGCCAGAAGATCAGAGGAGAGAGCCAGGGGGAGGGACTTTGTAGAAACCGCAACAATGTTAACGCACAGGTCTTTTTCGCTAGTGTTGCAGATTGGTTGCAGGAGTGTATCGCTTTCCGGAGGGTGAATCCACTTTTGGGGATTTCTCTGAAAGCGCTACAAGGAAGCGCTTTTTGCGGATCGGTTTCAGGTGTGTGGCAGATTGTCAACGACGTTGTGCATAACGGCAAATCAATAACGTTTTCAATTGGCAACCATTGTGCGATTTTGAAGGCGTGCGAAAAGCCCCAGAGAATCCAAGTTAGGAAAACCAAAGGGTCGTTGGGCATTGCACTGTCCTGGGAACTACAATAACTACACATGTGTGAAAACCATCTTCGTATGCAGTTGGTTTAAAAAGTGTACAAGACCTCTGGGGTCTTTTGTTTTGGCAGATTAATAATTTTGTGGTTTGTTTTAAAGAATGTGGGTTTGTGAGATTGACTCCTGATACTAATAATAATACTAGAATTCCTGTTATCATTGTGCCTGGCAAAATTCTGTGGCAACAAATCCATACTCCCTCATCTGAAAACAAGAATCTTACAAAATACCAGAATCTACACATGACTTTGAATACATGAAAACTCTCCAAGACAACACTAAATATTGAAACTTTCCCCCCAAAGAGTGCAGCTCACAATATATATCTTTCATGTTGTACCTGGACTCCTCATATGATCGAATGAAACTTAAGTGATGTGTGTAGTTGCCATAAATCTTCCACTGAAAGAGTCCTGTAGTCTACCTTAACTGGAAAATTTAAATGCATGGCTATATTTTATTAACTGACTTCTTAAAAGAAATTCCTGTATTCTGACATTAATTGTATAGGGAAATGGTACACACGAGACAAAAGAAATACATAAAGGTAAGCATACATACATAAAGAAATACATAAAAGTGACTACATCTGCCATTAAAATCCCTGAATCATGAGTTTGGAGGGGAGATGGAAACACACCTTGGGCTACAGGCTTGTAAATCTGCTACAGAAGTATTAATAATAGGAGCAATACTTTCCCTTGAGGAGCATCTGTGGGTGCACAATTATCATACTATTGGTGTTTGTTCATGATCATGCCTACTGCCTAAGACAGATGCTCAGGGAGAGCATCCACACCCTTCAACTCTTTCTATTTTGCAGATACCCTGGAGCTATTTTTCCCTGGGGTGTTTGTACCAATGATTGTACTATCGTGAATCCATACTTCATAGCTGGCTTTACCAGACAACAATTTCTATTTACTTGGTACAATACTGCCTCTTCTTAGGCACTAGTTATCACCATGATTTCTGGAATGAGTGAGATGCTATAGAGAATACAGAATGTATGTGCATGTGGAATCTGAAGTATTTTTTTCAGAATGGCAGTGAAATATATCTTTTGAAGTTAATCTTTCCAAATGTCTTTGGTGAGGAATGCAGCTGGTTCCATGAAAGAGATTTCCTCATGACTGAGCAATGAATCCTTTGTTTACTTTGTGTGAAACAAAAGTATCTTGTCTTCCTCTGTCAAATATTACAGGTTACATATAGGAAATGATTGCAACATGGGGCAAACTCCAATAGATTACAGTGAGACTGGGAATTACTTCAATAAAACTCACCTATCTCAACATCAGCTGTTATTCTCTGTAAGGCTGCCACCTTTTCTTCTGGCATAGTTCCTGCACTCTCTCTGCTGGCTGCTGCCTGATTGGCCCAAAAGCAAGAAGTGTAGAGTACTTCACTGCAATTTGGGGAATGGATGCCTGGTGAATTTCTGTCTCCCGTGCCAAAGAAGCCCTCCAGGGAATAGAAAACCCTACCAGCACTGACCAATTTGACACATGCCACTGGTTATGGTTTTTGTTCCTTGTGCAAGTGTGAAAACAAATATATTTCTAAGTGTGCTTGCACCAGGATTCTGAAATGATTAATAGCTGTGTGGGAAGGCTGATTTGCAATCATATTGTGCATCACCATGCACTTAAGGTTCGGGTCATGGCTGGTCTTTAAGGCCTTCTTAAAATGGGAAAGTTAGCCATAGACCTATAGATTGACAAAGAAGTATGGGGGGGGTCATTAATTGTTCTCTTACATTCAGCTGTGTGTCTGTTTACACAATCATCCTGGGATAACAAACGCTTTACTGATTACAACCTCTGGTTTTGTAAGCATGTCCTAAAGGGAGAGACTGTAATGAGCCAGAATCACCAGGTTGGGAAAATCTGGGGCTCTCCACTTGCTCATATCATGAATACAGTGTTTACTTCAAAGCAGCCACCCTTGGCTAATCATCTCTGATTGTGTAAGCAAGCCCTATGTCAGTCTTAAGCATCTGAAAGTGTGGCTCAGATACTAGCCACTTCCTGAAAAGTACATCACAAGGGGCTCTGGAAGCTGTAGAATCAACCAAAGAGGTCAGATTTACTTTACATCAAAAGCACTATAGCACAGTGGTAGCCTGTCCATTAGGTGGCCCTACAAAAGTGCCTAGGACACCAGAGATGGAAGGATGCCAACCAGCCCCCACCCCCACCCCCGACTACCTCTGGCCATTGAGGGCCTGGCAGGGAGCAGTAGTGTCCAAAAAATGTATATCGGCTGTGGTACTGTTAGAAATTGTATTCCTAATGGTTTGCAATGTATCTTGTGTGGTATGTGGGTATACAGGGATTCCATCCAAGCCCTGGATACTTTCCACCAGGATTACAATGATTTTCACCCCAACATCAACCTGACAATGAACCAATCTACGCAAGAAATATATTTTCTGGACAACTGTAAAATTAAACTATGGATGCTTAGAGACCACCTTTATACCAAAAGCCTTCTGACCAACAAATGTACCTGCATGCCTCTAGCTACCATCTAAAACAAACCAAACAATACATTGTATACAGCCAGGCCCTATGTTGCAACTGCATCTGCTCCAATCCCACAGACAGAGATTCCCACTTGAAGGATCTACAACAAACCTTCTTGGAACAAAGGTACCTACACAATGAGGTCAAGAACCAGATTAACAATGCCAGATTAACAAAACCTTTTTCAAGAAGCTTAGGTGTTCACACCCATCTGAAATTAATCCAGTGGATATGAAGCTGCACTTTTCATGTGTTGCTCTTGCTCCTGCTGGGACTTCCTTCATCACCCTTCTGTCTCTCCTCTGAATATATGAAACTGCCTCATATGGAGTCAGACTATTGGTCTGTTAGGATCAAAATTGGCTCGACCACTTGGCAGCACTTCTCCAGGGTCTTTCATCTTACCTACCACCTGATCCCTTTTTAACTGGAGATGGGAAGAGGGGAAATGAGCCTCAAATCTTTGTGTGGAAAGCAATGGTTCTTTCATTGAACTACTTCCTCCCTCTACTCCTGAAAGCATTTAAATTGAAAGGTCTACAGACTGATATTGCTTCTTTACTGCATTACCCTTTGTGTATGTTTATGTCACTATGCTAAAAAAAAACACGAGAGTAGCGAACATTGGCCTGGTCATATTGTCTTCAGTAGGATGCCATCTGGAGCTTGTAGAAGATCTTCTAATGACCTCTGAAAGCAGACTACTTGATTGACAAGAAGCCCTAACTCTTGGTAGTGCTGCACATAAAAGTAATTGCATTCGGTCATATCTGCCTGCATGCTTTGTCCATGACCCAGTGAAAAAGAAAGCATAGACTTCACCACTCAGACCCTTAAAGCAAGGGTAAAGGCTTTTCAGTGGCCGTGTAGCATTGACCCTTTAGACCAAGGGTAGTCAAACTGCGCCCCTCCAGATGTCCATGGACATCTAGGGGGCCGCAGTTTGACTACCCCTTATCTGCCGAGTGTTTGCCCGGCTTCTCCCACCCACCATACCAGCTGTGGTGCTGGGTACTTGTACGGAACTTGAATTACCCTTCTTGTGCCGTAATGAGCCACAACATGCTCCTAGTGCTGAGTGTAATCAAAGGCAAGCTTGCTATGCTGCTGAAGAGTTGGGCAATGCCCAGGGAAGGGGGAAAGAATCTTAACCCACCCCCCTTCTCTCCCCCTTCAAAGGCCACTATTTTTGCTGTCTGTTGTGAAAGAGGCTTATCAGAGACGTAGCGTAATACTCAGAACACAAGGCTTCCAGGAAAGGAAGGAAGCAAGCGTTGTTGGGTCACCCGCACTCTTCTACCACCCTTTCCCGGCAAACAAGCAGAACACGCTGATAACAAGGCCAGCGGCAGGCACTGCAAAGGAATGTGTGTCAATAGGGGAAATATGTGACCCAGCATGGGATACCGAAACTTTTGTCTTATTTTATACTAATACTTTCTCTCCGGCAGGGGCTGATGGGATACATGAGTGCTACTAGCAAAGGCAAACACAGGGGAAGCCAAGGAGGGATTGATGGCTGTGCACAAGGATTATCTCTGTGAGATGAAGGCATGGGAGAAGAACTTTATCAGCCCTCTTTCCCCTGACAATTGGGACTCTAATCAGGAGAATTTCACTGTGGTCTGATTCTCCATTCTTCTAGCCTTGTGTGGTTCTATTGTTTCCCCATATCTGCTGGAATGCTTTTGTGATGTGTGCTTTATCCATTCTACAGAGCAGGTATTTGGGCACCTTGGGTAGGATGCAAAGAAAGTTAAGGGTCTGAAGTCAATCAGGCTTTAAAGTACTGAGTTATATACTTAAGTAGATTCATACGAGTAACCATGTTGGTCTGAGGGGGAAAAAACATAGTTTGTGGCCAGTGGTACTTTTAAGGCCAACAAAATTTAATTCTGGGTATAAGTTTCATGAGCATGCATATATCTGTAGAAGTGTGTGTGCACACGAAAGCTTATAACCTGTCCCTGGGTAGACAACATATCCATGTACAGACTGTAGCATTTTTGATGTGTGGAGTGGACAGACTGGAGACCAGGCCACATGGCTCCCAAGGATCATTTAAGTACTTCTTCAAACTGATCTAACACAATCCCTGAAGAAACCGATCATCCTCTCCCATTACATAGGGGCCTAGGCGCCTCTGTGACTGAGCAGTAATACTGTATATAGTGTATTTCTGTTCAGGAAACTGCAAGCATGCAAACAGGAAATGGGATAGGGATGCACTGATGGACTGTGGCGCCAAAGAGCTGCTCAAGAGGATACATATCTACAAGAATACTGAGATTGGTATGAATATTTGCATAGCACTCTTAGCATATACATATTTATTAGTTCACTTCCTGTTTTCCTGCTGTACAGGTGCCAAGATGGCCAAACCCCTTTTGTTTTAGGGTAATTCCAGGTAATGCAGCTTTTGTGACAGGAGCATGCCACAGTTACTAATTTGTGGGCATGCTGCAGGCCATGTTACCCCAGCAAGCATTTCCATTAAAGAAATCATGGTTTCTTAGCAGTGAAAACACACAATTAAGCTTCAAAGAAATTGTAATCCTCTTCCCCATTAATGCATTCAAATGTATTTTGAGAGTGTGGGACAGAATGCGGTTTCACTAGTGTAGTGGAGATCTATTGGCTAGTTCCTTTGCTGTAAATAGAACCCCTCTTCTTTATTTATTCTCTGTAATTTCATCCTGGCTGAGGATCTCGGGGAAGCACACATCAACCTTATTTCCTCCATTTTATCCTCACAAGGATCCTCTGTGAGGTAGATGAGGCTGAGAGAGAACAGCTGGCTTAAGCTCATGCAGCCGTCTTCCATGGCAGAGTGGGAATCTGAACCTCACGTTTCTGGTGGCCCACGATTTTTTAAAAAAGGCTTATGCACCAACTCAGGCTAGTTCTGCAGCATGCATAGGGTGGCAGCTGGAGGGAGATTTAGGGGCAGAGACCTGGTGATGTACCACAATGTCACTTCTAGCTGAAGAAGTGGATACAGCATCACCATGTCGTATGGCACTCTAGGATTTTCCCTGTACTCTATGGTAAGCACCATCAAGATGTGTGTGTGTGTGGGGGGGGGGGGAATTCCTAGATGGCATGATGTCACTTCCAGGTTCCTATCTTGAAGTGATGTTGATGTGTTTCATGATGCTATCCCTCCTGTGTTCTTGCCCCTGCCACACCATTGAGCATGGGGAGTGCTGACAGGGTATCCCCTGCTTTTATCAGGTTCCTGGCAACCCTAAAATGATAATTTGATTTCTGGAGAGGGTTCATTTTTTTCCCTGTAAGGTAGGGTCTCTAGTTTAACCACTGGCACTGAAAGGGTGGCTTTGCCTGTATTTTCCCCCCTCCCCAGCTCTGGCTTGGGACATTCCTGGAGATTTGGGATGGTACCAGGGAAGAGCAAAGTTTGCATAGGAGGGAGAACTCTGCAGGGATGTGATACCACAGAGTCTGTCCTCCAAAACTGTCATTTTATTTTTTATTAATAAATGTGTTTACTTACTAAATTGGTATTCTGCCCTGTCTAGCAGAACTAGGGTTGTTAGCTCTGGATTGGGACTTTGGGGGTGGAACCAGGAATGGGCAGGAGGGACCTCAGTGGGGTACAATGGAGTCTACCCTCCAAAGCAGCCATTTTCTCCAGGGGGAACTGATCTCTGTTGCCTGGAAAGGAGCTGTAAACCGCAGGAACCCTGGGTCCCAACTAGGGACTGGCATCCCTAAGCAGAACTGATCTCTGTAGTCTGGCATTGTAATTCCAGGAAAACTCCAGTCCTCACCTGGAGTTTGGTAACCCTAGCCATGAGGCTAGCAGTGGCTTCTAATGGGATTTTGATTCAAGGAAACCATGTGAGAGGGAAAGGATTGAGCACTTAGCCCGGCTTCATTCATCAAGTGTGAAGAAGCCCAGTGGCTGCTTTGAAGTCAACCCTTAAACATCTAGTGATCAAATCAAGGGTCTTCTATGCAACATGCCTTTTAACCTTAGGAAGTAACATAATCAGTACTGGGTGAGAACAGCAATTGGGCTCCTTCACCCCCAATGCAGCAGGGCAACCTCCCTTTAAAGAGCAAGGTGGAGGGCCTTCCTGCCATTGACACCAGATCAGATGATCTCCTTGGATTCATCTTTAAAGCGTTAATGATACAGTAAAGCACACACTGAGTATGATGAAAGAAAAAGGAATTCATAGAATCATAGAATCATAGAGTTGGAAGGGGCCATGCAAGCCATCTTGTCCAACCCCCTGCTCAACGCAGGATCAGCCCTAAGCATCCTAAAGCATCCAAGAAAAGTGTGTATCCAACCTTTGCTTGAAGACTGCCAGTGAGGGGGAGCTCACCACCTCCTTAGGCAGCCTATTCCACTGCTGAACTACTCTGACTGTGAAAAGATTTTTCCTGATATCTAGCCTATATCATTGTACTTGTAGTTTAAACCCATTACTGCGTGTTCTCTCCACTGCAGCCAATGGAAACAGCATCCTGCCCTCCTCCAAGTGACAACCTTTCAAATACTTAAAGAGGGCTATCATGTCCCCTCTCAACCTCCTTTTCTCCAGGCCCCTCAACCTATCTTCATAGGGCTTGGTTCCTTGGCCCCAGATCATCTTCGTCGCTCTCCTCTGTACCCTTTCAATTTTATCTACGTCCTTCTTGAAGTGAGGCCTCCAGAACTACACACAGTACTCCAGGTGTGGTCTGACCAGTGCCGTATACAATGGGACTATGACATCTTGTGATTTTGATGTGATGCCCCTGTTGATACAGCCCAAAATGGCATTCACCTTTTTTACCGCTGCATCACACTGCCTGCTCATGTTTAGTTTACAGTCCACAAGTACCCCAAGGTCTCATTCACACACATTGTTACCTAGAAGCGTATCCCCCATCCAGTAGGCATGCTTTTCATTTTTCTGACCCAGATGCAGAACTTTACACTTATCTTTATTAAATTGCATCCTGTTCTCATTGGCCCAATTTTCCATTGTGTTCAAATCTCGTTTAACTCTGTCTCTATCTTCCGAAGTATTTGCCAGTCCTCCCAATTTGGTGTCATCTGCAAACTTGATGAGTAGACCCTCCACCCCCTCATCTAGATCATTAATAAATATGTTAAAAAGTACCGGGCCAAGCACCGAGGTACCTCGCTACTCACCTCCCTCCAGTCTGATGAAACACCATTGACAACAATTCTTTGAGTGCGGTTCTCTAACTAATTCCCTATCCACCTAACTATCTGAAAATCCAGATTGCCATCAGAACATCATGGGGAACCTTATCAAACGTTTTACTAAAATCCAAGTAAATGACATCAACCGAATTTCCACGATCCAGCAAACCTGTTACTTGGTCAAAAAAGGAAACCAGGTTGGTCTGACAGGAGACAAATCCATGCTGACTTTCTTGGATCACCAAATTGTCCTCCAGATGTTTGCAGATCGCTCCCTTTAATATCTGCTCCATTATCTTCCCCACAATAGAGGTCAGACTCACTGGTCTGTAGTTTCCCGGGTCATCCTTCCTCACTTTTTTGAAGATCGGAATAACATTTGCTTTCTTCCAGTCCTCCGGGACATCTCCAGTCCTTAAAGAGGTCCCGAAGATGATGGACAAGGGTTCTGCAAGTTCTCTGGAAAGTTCTTTGAGCACTCTCGGGTGCATTTCATCCGGACCAGGGGATTTGAACTCATCCAGTGCAGCTAAATGCCTCTCGACAACCTCTCTATCCATGTCAACCTGCCACCCAGACACTACCCTTTGGCTACTGCTATCTCTAGATGTGCCTAAACCATTTGACCTGTGGGAAAAAAACAGATGTAAAATAGGTGCTAAGCCTTTCTGCTTTCTCTGCATCTTCCATCAGAGTTTGTCCATCTGCACCCAACAGTGGGCCTATTGCCTCCTTTACTTTACGTTTGCTCCTCACATAACTGAAAAATCTTTTCTTGTTACAATGGGCTTCCTTGGCCAATCTTAGCTCACTCTCAGCTTTGGCCTTTCTGATGATTGATCTACAGTGCCTAGTAACCTGTAGGTACTCTTCTTTAGAGCTCTGTCCTTCCCTCCATTTCCTGAACATTTTCCTTTTCTTTCTTAGTTCCTTCTCTGTTCATCCAAATAGGCTTCTTAGAGCTCCTGAAGTGTTTTCTTCTTTCTGGGATAGTCATTGATTGAGCGTGCAATAGCTCTTGTTTGAGTAGTGCCCACCCTTCACATGCTCCCTTCCCTTCCAGCATTTTCATCCATGGTATGACACTCATCATGTCTGAGTTTATTAAAGTTTGCCCTACAAAACCCAACATCCGCGTCTGGCTACAAGCTTCCTTGCCTTCCCTTCTCAAAAGGAATTCTATGAGGACATGGTCACTTCCCCCTAGGGTCCCCACCTCCTTCACCTCATCCACCAACTCTTGCCTGTTGGTCCAGTATGGCTGAACCTCTTGTGGGTTCATCTACCATTTGATAAAATTAAATTGTCAGCCAGTCAGGTCAGAAAGTTGCATGACTGAGGATGCTTCGCAGAGTTTGTTTCCCAGCACACATCTGGGAAATTGAAGTCACCCATGATGACAAGGTCCTGCCGCTTGGATATTTTCTCAAGCTGCTCAAAAAGTGCAGCATCCACATCCTCTCGTTGGTCAGGCGGTTGGTAGCAGACACCAACCACCACACTGTTTGTTTTCCCCTCGCTTATTTTCACCCAGATGCTTTCCACTGTAGATATGCTCTCCTTCACTAGAATTTCCTGACAGGTAAGCCCTTTCCTCACATACAGTGCCACTCCTCCACCTCTTCAATCTATTCTGTTTTTTCTGAACAGTTCATATCCATCCACTATTACATTCCAGTCATGAGAATCATTCCACCAAGTTTCTGTGATGCCTACTAGATCATACCTTTCCATCAGCATGAGAAGTTCCAGCTCTTCCTTCTTATTGCCCATGCTTCAAGCATTAGTATAAAGGCATTTGAATCCTTTTACTTTTGGTTCCCTATGAGCTGGCCTTGCTGGTTGGGCTGCCCCCGATCGGTCTCCTCCCTTATACTCCCTATGTTGATCGTCTCCTTCCCCTTGTGGCTTCAGTTTAAAGCTCTCCTGAGGAATCTCCCCAGGTTCCTGCCAAACACATTCTTCCCCAACTTTGATAAGTGCAGTCCATCAGGTGCTAGTAGGCCTTCCTCAAGAAAGCCTATCCCATGGTCCCAGAAACCAAATCTCTCCTGCCGGCACCAACTATGCAGCCACTGATTCACCTCCATTATCTTCCTCTCCCGATGCATTCCTCTTCCCTTGACAGGCAAGACTGAAGAGAATACCACTTGTGCCCCCATTTGCTTGAGCTTCCTCCCCAGATCTTGATAGTCTTTTTTAATAGGAGCGATGGTATTCATTGACATGTCATTCGTTCCCACATGGACCATCACAAATGGGTAGCGATCCGTAGATTTGAGGAGTTTGGGCAGCCGTTCTGAAACATATTTAATTTTCACCCCTGGCAAGAAACACACCTCTCGGGTTAGGGGGTCGGGCCCAGCCACATGGCGATCCATTCCTCTTAGCAGGGAGTCTCCAATTACCAGTACTCTCCTTTTTTTTTTCTTCTCAACTCCATTTCCTTCTGTCCCCGTGGCCTCTTCCCTTTGTCTTAGAGTTTGTTTTGGGACCTCTTCCCTCGTTGACACTTGCACCTCCTCTGCAAGGGGATGAAATCTATTCTGGAGCTCCAAAGGCCCTGAGAACCGTCTCGCTCTACGCCGTTGAGTCTTTTCTATCAGTTGACTGCCTGTTGGGGAAAAGGATTGAGAGACTTTGTTGATGTTTTCCTTGGTGGGCACTTTTGACAAAGCAGAACAGGATTAAACCTCTGGTGCAAAAAGCCGGCTTGAAGTCAGGGAGTGATGCTCAGTACTCCGTGTTGTGCTTAATGATTTGCAGAAACCATCCTAGCACTGGCCCTGAAAGGAGTGATGTGTGAGGAAAGATTGGGGGGAAATGCAAAATGAGGAGTGATGGGGAAACCCGATAACAGCCTGGAAATATGTAAACGGCAAGGAGAGTTAAGTTAGGCCTGGCGTTGCACAAGAGTAGCCAAAAGGAATGGGTGAGACACAAGGAAAGACAGATCATCAGGAGTGGTGATAAAGTCTAAGTGCATGTGGGAATTTCTCCTAAGGGCAGGGCTGATCTTCTGTTTTTGCATGTTCAGTGCAGACTGGAAGTACCAGCATACTGTTGTGGAGAAGGTTGAAACTGACTTTATACACATTGAAAGGGAGCACATACACTACAAGCACTGATCTTTGAAAATGAGAAAGAGGTGCTTCCTGAGTGCTTGAAGAGGTGAAGAGGCTCAACCTGTGATGTTAATTGCGGAAACATGAAAGAGAGGAGGAACTATTGTCTTCTTGTGTCAATACAACCACCTTGGAAATACTCATCTGTTGTACTGGAGGCACAACACATTTGCAGGGTCCTGTTTCCAAATTTAAAATATACACAAGATGCACACAAAAGCTTGCACCTTGGATAAATCTTTGTTGGTCTTAAAGGTGCATTGGACTCAAATTTTGTTCTGCTAGTTCAGACCACCACAGCCACCCACCTGAATCTAACAGGATGCCCCTGTTTTTTGTCAACAGGGATCCAAAAAGGATTGATCATCCTTAATGGTCACAACGGGGATCCATCAGCCATAATGTCCACAGCAGGGGACTAAGCATGGGACTGTGACTCAAGATTGAAAGCTTCCCTAGTGCTATATTAGTTCATGTCTTCTGTATCACTTTTCATTTGGGAAGACCCGAGAAGCGTTTTAGCCTGACTTTGCTCCAACACAAGCATTTTATTAAAGGTAATTGAAGATTCTTTAGCATAATGAGAATTAAGTCTTTCAAGGTCCTTTCAAAACAGTGGGGGGAAATAGCTCTTATTGTAGGAATATGCAAGCTTTGTGGTGAGAATGATTCAAAAGGATATGAAGAATATTCTACAAGGGACATTGGAGGGGATCTGTGTTTAGCATAAAATAGGACTTTCCTGATTTTTTTTATTTGAATAATCTCATCCAGTGTCCTGATTGGCTTAATAAGAGTCTAACTGCTCCTTTGAACTCACTTCCTCCCTGCTTGCTTCTAGAACAGTTGGACAGTTACCTCTCTTTCTCTCTCTCTCTCCTTCCTCTTTCTACAAAGGTTTGTTTCTCTTCTTAATAAAATGATTTTATTCTTTTTAGCCATTTGGTACTTCACTCCTATGGAAGCTCCTGCCACAGGGACATAGCCTTAACATGGAAATTACTGGAAATTCTATTCAAGTAATAGGCAATCCATATTGGGAGCTGGCAGGGAATCATGGGGGGATGACAGATTGTAAAATCCTTCCTTGTCCCATAATATAGTTGTTGCAGATTGGGGAATTTGGGGTTCCCAGTCAGAAGCTGCTTATTTTGAACCTCAGCAGTTAAGCATGAGAGCCTAACGACTATCAGTTTGCAGAGTTATGGAATCGGTGAATCGGAAGCTGTTAGCCCTGAATATAGTGGTACCTTACAATTCATGAGGGGCTCCCTCCTTGTGCTAAGAAGAGAGTTGAAGGGAATTGAAGTTGCATTGGGTGCACCTTCTTAGGCATACTACATCACACATAGATTTGGCTCACACACTGGTCTCATGAATAGGAAGCCAACAGTTTGGCAAGTTTCTCAGAGGTGTCTGGATGACTTTGGATATGTCTGTTTGCAACACCCTATTGTCATGAACGATTAGATTTCCTTGCTGTCTGCCTGCTGCTGCCACTTGCAATTTTGAAAAGGGCATACAGTAGAATGGAAACACATCCAGTTTGAGTTTTTTTTTGTGTTGAGACCTATTACATAGCATCTGAATGTCTGGTTATGAAGTTAACTAACCTTGCAAGCCACTATTGAGATCACTTCTTGAACAGAGGCACAGGCCCAAAACGGGGATGAATGGCAAGTGAATCCATGCTTTATACAAGTCTGTGAATTTAATTATATGACATCTCAGGACCATTAGAAATATTGCTTGTTGTCTGGTAAATGGGATGGCTGAACTGGTCAAAACAGCCACAAACCAAACAGATCAAGAAGCTACTGAGCAGGCACAAAATGAATTGGTATAGTACTGTGTTCACGACAAACTGCCCATGGATACTGATCAGAAGTTCATAAGTGAACAAGGGAATTCAAACGAGGTATGTTTGTGGGGCCAGGAAGTTGAGTGCTAAATTCACAGGAAGCCTCCTCCTCAAGCATGCATCCCCTGACTTGGATGTGAACCATCCCAGGATACTTCAGACCATCTGTCAGGAGCTCTGCCTCCCTTACTGTGGACAGAGCCTTAGGATAATGTCATGAATTTGGGCTGGAGGGAAGGCCCACAGCCAATGACTAGTTCCCCCCTCCCCAACTACTGTTATGCCAATCTGCCCCCCCCCCCCCCACTCATGTTTCCTTTATAAAATACTTCGGTTGATACTCAACAGTTCTCCCCCATTCTGCGACTCCTGGGAAGTAACAAGCATGCTTTGTGCTTGTGGGTTGATTTAGATGGGAGTTGTCTTCTGAATTGTAAAACAATATTATTCTGCATACAAAGGAAGTCCTCTGTATAGGCAGGCCCTCCCTTCCTTATATGGATGGCCTTGTTGTGCTGCCCTCCTTGAGAGGCACAAGACTGTCCAGTTTGCTATTAGAAGGAGTGATGGCCAGTTGACAGAACTGTTTATGGTTTCCCGGCTGAGCTGACCCATGTGAGCTTCACAGCCTACACTCCATCACTTTGGTTTAATTCATCTCCTGATTTGTCTGCTTTTGCCATATCTTAGGGAGCAAACAATGAATCCCAAAGTAGCAGCAGGCTGTATCAAAAGAACATTAGCCCTAGACAGTGTATCCAAGACCCAGGCAAGTGTTGCGGCTGAAGATTCTCATCTTGAATCCTTGGGGGAGGAGGAGGCTGTCTGTGGTACATACTTCATGCCTCATGCAATGGAGTGGTGACCCAAAAACAACAGCAGCAATGGCAGAAGTAACAATAATGATGGTAAATCAGACACACATAGGAAGAAGTATAACCAAATGGACTCCTCTCACCTTTTTCTCTGATGAGTAATTACATAGTTCTATGGGCTGGGAGGATTAATATTTGATCTTCTTAGCCTCTGCTTTATCATCTGCCTCATATTTATAATGGCAGGCCTCATAACGCTATGTTATTGAAGAGAGGACACATGACACCACCAGTTGGGGGAGAAAAGCAGCAAACATTTTGGGATGATCTTTTTGCACAATAAATGTCTTCCCATTTATTAGATACTTAACAATAACAATTTGTGTGCATAGGAATACACAATCCTGTCTCTCTAATAATTAATATGGAGCCCTAGTAGAGATTTCCGAAGAGTAAGAACAAGTTTGCTTTAAAACAGCCCTATCAGTGCAATTTGCCTGCAGGAATTTCTCTGCAATCTGAATCACAGGAGGAATTTAAATCTTAATTTTAAGGCATAAGTAGCTGGTGATAAATAGACTTTTTAAAAAAATGGTGGCGATAGCATAGGGTGAAAAGAGTCTCCTAAAAGGAAAGATTGGCTTGTAATTGATTAATTAATTCATTAGACTAAGGAGGTTTGAAAAAATGACTTCTTTTCATTTGAAGATACAGAAAAAGAAAAGAAGGGAAGGGGTGAAAAAGAAACAAAAAGGAGGCAAAATCCTCCCTCCAGTCCAAATGTAGGCAAGGTTTTCGTTCCTGAGTATTCTGCAATTCAGTGATGGACAGAAAATAGGAAATGAGGTGGAGAGCCAGAGCTGCTTCAGAATCCCTGTGTGACTCTGAGATCGTAGACCACGGCCCTGAGATGTCGTATACTGGTGTGGGCCAACTCCAGACAGAACTGTACAGAACTGATGCATTGTTTCCACTCTATAAAATGTGACCACACTAATTATGCCTCTGCTTATTGGTCTTTATCTTGTCAACTTCAGATCTTGAGGGTATCAAAACACCTTCTTCATTATTAGATACTTTGTGTTTTAACTGTCAGGGAGACCAAGTGACTACACTGTTCCATTTTTGTATTTCTTGATCAGAACAGGTATGCTGCTACTATCTTCCAGGAGTACCCTACCTGCTTCCCTGAGCCCTGGGTAGACCCCCCCCTACTGACCCCCCCTACTGACCCCCCCCACACACACACACACCTTCTTCCTCTTGGTATGCTTGCCTTTTTTGCATGAACGACTGCCCTTAGTGGTAGTGGTGGAAGTGAAATCAATCACGGGAACATAGCATGAGATACAACCACAGATGGGAATGGGTTGCAAAGACTGGATGTACATACGATGTACATCTGCACACAAAATCTCTACACTGAAATATTGCAGGACAATAAGTGCCCTAATGATGTTTTTCCAATTTGTCCATTTATTTATTTACAACCTGCCTTCTCCCTGATGCCCAATCATGGAGCTACAGCTTCCTAGAGATGAGATTTTCAAAACTATTTATGAAGGAGAAAAAATGCAGTACAGATAAGGAATGAGATGAAGAAAGTTATTCCCGTTTCAGTCACTGACCTTGTGTAAACACACCTTCCCTTGCTCCCCTCTCTTGAATCTGTTTTTCTTTCCATAGTAAATGCTTTGGGGGAGTGGAGTATTTTTATTTGGACAAGAAGAATGAGATTCTGTTCCCAAAGGGCTTTTCTGTGCAAACATGTTATTAACCAGTTACTGATAATATGTTTTCCCTTATCAAGTATTTGCTGTTAAGGCCCCACTGTGAAGATGAGCTTGCAGACATTGATAAGACTACATAAAGATCTTTACATGGTCAGATCACTCAGGTGACATTCAATTTGTTGCGCTTAAGGGCCCAACTAGAGATTAAATTTTTCAACAAGTTGGGACAGGGAGGGGTTCCCTGAACCTGACTTTCATTCCCTGTAATGAGACAGTGGCTGTTGGGAGCTAAATTCCCAAGTGCTTACACAGGCCTGATTTGAATGGGGACCGTGGCATAACTGGAGGAAAAGGCTTCACCCTTCTCCCTGCCTGGTTTTATCAACCTGAAACATCCCATGAAGAAGAATTGTTTTTTATATGCCTCAAAGCAGCTTACAATCTCAACTTCCCTTTCTTCTCCCCACAACAGTCGCCCTGTGAGATAGATGAGGCTGAGAGAGCTCTGACAGGACTGCTTAGTTAGAACAGTTCTATCAATGCTGTGACAAGTCCAAGGTTACCCACCTGGCTGCATGTGGAAGAGCAGGGGATCAAACTTGGCTCAGCAGATTAGAAGCCACTGCTCTTAACCACTATACCACGCTGGCTCTCTAAGCATTATTTGCCCTGTTGGTTTGGGGGCAACAACACCCCCAGGGCCATTTGAGAATAAGAAAAACAGAGGGCAGAATGTGGAGAATTAACATGATGCTAGCAATCAAGCTTCACTGAAGTCCTTCTACTCTCCAAACCCCACCCTCCCCAATCTCTAGGTATTTTCCAACCCAAAAAAGAAAACCCTACACAATAGATGCATCATAACTTATTAGTACCAACCTAAAAACAAAACACAGTATGCAAGCTTTTGTGTATTTCAGCACTCTTCATCAGGCAGGATGTTTTTTGAAAATTTATTTATTTATTTATTTATTTATTTGATTTGTATGACCGCCGCTCTCGGAAACCGGCTCGCGGCGGTTCACAATGTTTTAATACAAATACAATATATTAACCATTAAAATTCCCCATTAAAACCCCATTAAAATAATGACTGAGTCACAATGATGGCGATTAAAAACTATTCCCGTACAGGCCCACTGGATGAGCAGAAGGGAACGGATGGATAATTGGGCATAGGGTGGAACAATCTGGGGAACCAGGTCAGTCTAGTACTGGCCTCCCCCCTCCGGGGAGAGGGGTCCGATCTTAGCCCCGGGCCATCACCCAGCCTTAGACAAACGCCTGGCGGAAGAGCTCCGTTTTGCAGGAGCTCTGCGGAACTCAGAGAGCTCCGACAGGGCCCGCAGCTCTTCAGGGAGCTCGTTCCACCAGGTAGGGGCCAGGACCGAAAAGACCGAAAAGAGAAGAGGAAAAGTTGTTTCATGCCATACAAACAGCGTCCTGCTAGCAATCTTTGAGTTTTAAAACCCAACGAGTTTTATACATGAAACTAGCTTCAAAGCCCGTAAGAACAGGCTTTGAAAGGTGCCCCCTCTGTGGCTGCCTCCACCTCCCCCCCCCCCCGGCGAGGCTGTGGCTTAGCTGGGCACGTGGCCTCCTGACTGGAGGGCCACCATGATGTGCAGGTGGCGCGGCTGGCTCCTGGAGGTGGGCGCTCCAGGGGCTGGCCCAATCCGGATGCGCCCAGCTTTGCTGGACACATCCGGATTGGCCCGCTGACCTGGACACCACCCGGACAGGACCACCTACATGGCCCTTTCTTTTTTGTATATAGGCCTATGGTTAAGATGGTGCCTATGAGATAGATAACTAGAGCTGGCAGAAGCTGGGCTGGATGATGTGACTTTCTGCAAAAGCTTTCAGGTTGGGCTTGCTCTTTCATTTGAGTGACAAGGGAGCTATTAGGGACTCAACAGACTCCAGTCCTGCAATGATGACCCTCAGCTTTACCCTGTCTCTGCTTTTCCACCTCATGAGGCCACCAGTCTTGCTTTGCCTTTACTCAGCTGACTGGAGAGCCAGTTGCATCACATTCATTTATTAACTTCATTTATACCTTGCCTTTCTCCCCAGGGAGAAACGAAAGCAGTTCCCATCATTCTCTTCTCCTCCATTTTACCTTCATAACAACCCTGTGAGGTAGGTTAGGCTGAGATTAGGTGACTGGCCCAAGGTCAACCAGAAAACTTCCATGGCAGAGTAGAGATGTGAACGTGGGCTTTCCAGATTATAATCCAAAACCCTAACCACTGCATCACACTACACAGGAAAAAGGTTTTATTATCATCGATATGTGTTTATAAAAGGGCAGCCTCCATGCACAAAATCTGGGAGATGTTTAAGAGTCTTGGTGGAACATGTATGCTGAACATGTATAAAAGAGAATGAGTTTGCACCTGCTGAGTTCACTTCTAATGACCATGCATTGAGCATGTTGACTGCTGGGAGCCCTATGTGCATGCAAGTGTGTAGACATAAGATGTTTTATGTAATCAAAAGTCTCTGTAAAATGCACAGCCCATAGCTGCAGGTTTTTCAGTGCTCATGAACTTGCTTTATACTGACACAAGGTTGGGGGACACAGCTCAGTGACAGAGATTTTGCTTTTCTTGCAGAGGGTCCTTGATGTTTCCAGATTGTTAAAAAGCAACAGCTACTATATGATGTGAAAGTTTTCTACCCTAGAGAATTGCTGCCAGTCAGAGTAGACTGTACTGACCTTGAAAGGCCAGTGGTGTGACTCAGGAGAAGACAGTATCACGTGTTCTGATTGCCTTGTTATGTTACTGATAACCAGTTGCTTCAGGCAACAGCAGAGGACACAGAGCCTTGACTTAATCCAGCAGGGCTCTTCTTAAATTCTTGTGTATGTAAATGTTCTATTACCATCGTAGATGGTTGGTGTCATATAACTGTGAGCCATCAAGCTATTAATGCTGTGTTTATTGGGACGACCCCCCCCCCAACTTGTGAGTTTAGATGTGATGTGACTGTGATAGAAAGACCAGCCCACAACCACACAGTCAACCCACTTGCCCCCATGGCCTAGTGGGCTTCCAGTTACATTGTCTGGATGCAGCTACACTAGTCTGGCATCATTGAGCCAGCCAGGCCGGGAGAGGCAAGGAAAGACAGCCTTGTGAACTGCTTGAGCATCATAATTTGATACAAGTTAATCCACATGGTTACAAATGTCAGATTGCCTCTTCTTTCCTTTATCTTCCCAGTGGTTTGCTCTGACAAGTCTATAATGAGTATGATCATTCTGAGGAAAAATTGGAGGGACAGATTTTTAGACAGTCAGAAGCCAGTGTCTGAGGCACATTAACAGAACAATTCTGCTACATTGGAAGCAAGGGCTGTATCTTGGATATGTAGCAGCTCCTCTTACGGCACTGTGGATGGATTTTCAGCCAAGGCTATTATTGGGGCTGCCAGCTCTGGGCTAGGAAATTCCTGGAGGCTTTGGGGTGGAGTTAGAGGTAGGCGGGACTTGGGACTGGGAAGGACCTCAGTGGAGTATAAACTATAGAGTCTATCCTCAACATCCGCCATTTTCTCCCATGGAACTGATCTCTTTAGTCTTGAGATGAGCTATAATTCCAGGGGATTGCCAAGTCCCACCTGGGGACTGACATCTCTAGCTCTCATACTGGTTAAATGTGTGATGAGCCCTTTCAAACTCCAAGCATAGTGGGTTGGTCATTGTGACCACCCTGTGAAGTACCACTGGGCTACTCGCCGCTAGAAAAATCAGGTCCAAATTGTGCAATTAGGATTAAAATCCTAATCATTACGGTTCCTTTTTATCTGTGTAACTTTTTATTACCATTTAGGAATTCAATCAACAATTTAAACTCCTTGTGATTTTATCAGTTTGATGTATTGATTTTAACTGATTTTTGTACTGAACAGTCAATTTGTTGGAAATGGCCAATGGCTGACAAATAAACTGAATCTGAATCTGCCAGTGGGCTGATCTGGCTTGATGGGCTGCCTTTCTGAGCCCCCTTATCCAGGCCCAGCTGTACCCAGTGAGCACTGGGATATGCTGGTGCCCTTTGCTGCCACTGGGGCAAGTTGTGCTGTGCCTCTAGCCCTACCTTTGTCACAGGGGCAGGGTCCTTTCCAGTGCCATTTTGGCTTTCCGGTCCACTCCAAATGCAAGATCAATTGTGGTCACCACAGGTCATTAGCTACTGTGACAGAACATCCTTCATTAAGTTTATTAGTCCAGCCTCTCCTGGAAGCCAGGAAATAAGAGATATTTTCAAGTGATATTTGTTAGAACGAAACCTAACAGAAGATCCCCAGTTCTTTAAATACCCTGAGACAGGAAATGTATAGAAGATAACTACTTATTTACTTTTTAATGTGGAAAACATATATGCCACCTCTCCACAAACCTCCACAGGCACTTCACAAGGTAAAAAGAATACAATAGTATTTTTTTTTTAAAAAAAAAGATTAAAATGTCAAGATTAAAACCAGAAATAAAATTAAACAAGAAAGCCACTGGGACACAAGAACAGCATAATCAGCAGCATAAAAAGAAATTTCCTAAAACAACCTTTAGGCTAGAAGCAGACAATAAAAGCAACTGCTGAAAAAGATGAAACCCTTCTGCTAAAAGTTTGAACAAGAAAACTGTTTTGTCCTGGCACCTAAAAGATCATAAAGTAAGTGCCAGTTCAACAAACTGAACCCACTTAAATAAGGGCAGTCCAAAACACTGGATTGGATTGAAGAAACAGGAATGGCTGAAATACTCCACAAGCCTCAAGGAGGAAGGTATTGCCAAGGCCAGGGACCAACACTTCACCACTTCACCTTTGCAGGCAGGGGGATCCAGAGCATAGCTGACTGAGGAAGTGGATCTTCACTGAGAGGCTGGACAGCAGGGGAGGAGGCAGTCCTTCAAATACCCCAACCTGTTTGTGGCCTTCATGGTAAGAAGCAGCCTTTTGAATTGTGTTTGGAAACAAATGGACTTCCATTGCAGACCTTTCAGCACAGAAACAACACAGTCCATGTTTCTAGCCTCTGGCAATAACCTGGCTGCTTCAATTTTTAAAGTTTTTAAACTGCATGTTAATTTGATGGATGTTACCTGCCCTGAAAAGAGCCTCTTGTGGCGCAGAGTGGTAAGGCAGCAGTCTGAAAGCTCTGCCCATGAGGCTGGGAGTTCGATCCCAGCAGCCGGCTCAAGGTTGACTCAGCCTTCCATCCTTCCGAGGTCGGTAAAATGAGTACCCAGCTTGCTGGGGGGTAAACAGTAATGACTGGGGAAGGCACTGGCAAACCACCCCGTATTGAGTCTGCCAAGAAAACGATAGAGGGCGTCACCCCAAGGGTCAGACATGACTTGGTGCTTGCACAGGGGATACCTTTACCTTTACCTTTACCTGCCCTGAGCATCTGTAAATGTGGGCTACAAATAAAATGTATTATTATATCATTATTTTGGGCGAACTGAAGTTTTCAAACAGACAGTGCTATTGAATACATTTATTATTTTGTAATGGCTAATGCAAAAAACTGACTGACTGAATACGTTATTTTAAAATTCCAGCTAAAGCTCTCTGATGATTATCACTGACATTATACTGTGGTAGATACACTGTTAGCTGGTAAGCAACTTTTTGCTTCTCCAGTGGTAAGAATGTAGGCAAACTGGAGTGTATCCAGAAGAGGGCAATGAAGATGGTGAGGGGTTTGGAGACCAGATCATATTAGGAAAGGTTGAGTGAGCTTGGTCAGTTTAGCCTAGAGAGAAGATGAGTAAGAGGTGATATTATAACCAACTGCAAGTACTTTTTTGTTTTCGGTCACCCTCGAGGGTCAGACCAGAACCAATGAGTTGAAATTAATTCAATTACAACTAAACATCCAGAATAAGGGCCATTACGCACGGCTTCAAAGTAGCAGGATGGTTGCCAATTGGAAACGCTACAAATTTGCCATAACCCACGACGTCGTACACAATCTGCAACAGTCCTGCAACCGACCCGCAAAAAGCGCTTCGTTGTAGCGCTTCTAGGGGAATCCAGAAAACTGGATTCACCCTCCGGATAGCGATACACTCCTGCAACCAATCTGCAACAGTAGCGCCACAGACTTGTGCGTTACCATTGTTGCGGTTTCTTCAAAGTCCCTCCTCCCGAGCCTTTCCTCCTAACTTCCGGCGAACTGTCCGCCATTTTTTTTCTCTGAGCGAGCGGGGATCTACGAGGCAACGAGACAGCGACTGGCTTTCAAGCACGATCACTTTCTGAAATTCTGCCCGGACACCACAATAGTTTTCCAAAAGCACAGTGGCACACAGCGTCACGTTCCAAACATTTGCCCAAAGCTTAAAACCCCGTCTACCTTCGGCCAGTACTAGCGGAGTCAACGTACGGGGATCATTTTTAAAAACTTTCCTCTGAGCGTGCCAACGAACGTTCGCCGCTCGCAGTCTCCTGTTTAGATTACTGGGGTTAGATAGATATGATTCGAGGTGATTACATGAGGGGCGGTTTATGTGTAGTGGGTCTTTGTGTGGTTCCGGGTGCGTGGTTGTGCTTGGGTGCGGACAACCCCTTCCATCGGCGGCTGGACCTCCGGCAAGCGGAGTCGCCGTCCGCCGTTCATTTTAAAAAACCTTCCGCTGAGCGTGCCAACGAACGTTCGCCAGTTACATGTCATTCATTTATGCTTTGGTTGGTGAATATTATTGGGGAACTGTCGCGTACCGCTGCAATTGCTCTCGGTTTTACACCGGCATGCGTTTTTGTAATGGCGGACATTTCACTAAAATGGCTCCCGCGGCATGTTCAAACTGCTCTTCCCGCGTGTGGACGAATCAGCGCATGCGAGAAGTCAAACAAAAGGCGCTAATCTGGCCATTAGGAGCAGATCCTGTTCCCGCGCGAGGAGTTTTGAACGTGACATGTGACCTGATGTGGCCAATGTGCGTGTCCCCTACTGCCCTCTACCAATCAGGAGCCGGCTAGTCCCTTTGTCTTTGTGTGCGGGAAGGTATATGATCCGTTGCACCCTGCACCTCGCACCACCATTTTGCTCAGCTACTAGCGAAAGCAACATGGAATCCTCTTCGCAAGCCTCGTCCGTCCCTGCAACCGGCCGTGGCCCAACTTGGAGGGACGCGGAGATCAGGGACCTGATCGCGATTTTCTCGGAGGAGAAAATCCAGGACGCGTTCCAGTCCTCCCACAGGAATAGGGAGGTCTTCGAGCAAGTGGCCATAAAGATGCGTGCCCTGGGCCACAACAGGACCGGCCTGGAATGCCGGTCGAAAACCAAAACTATGAGGGCCGAGTACATGAGAGCCGTGAACCATAACAAGGGTTCCGGCAATGAAAAGGTGACCTGCCCCTACTTCGAGGAGCAGCGCCCGCTGTACGGAGACGGGGAAGGAGCCGGCAGGCCGAAGCGCGTCGGGAGGAGCCTTAGGGTGGTTCGGAAGCCGGCTGCCCCGGTCGAGGAACCACCCGCTGAGGAGGATCCCGGCGAGGGCACCTCGTCCAGCTTTCGGCCTCCACCCCCCGTCCAGCAACGACCAGCGGAATTGGTCACGGTGGACCTGATGGCCATCGCTCCTGGGGAGCCGGAGGAGGCTCCTGAGCAAACGCCCCTTGCCTCCGGTAAGTAATTTTCTTTTTATTTTATATTTTATTGTTTTTATATTGAGCAAATGTGTGTTCTGACGTTTGGGGATCGTTTTCTCGTGTGTTCGTTGCAACGCATAATATGATAGGATGTTTGTGGATTGCTTTGGGTGGATTTTTAAAACGGTTGTGTTTAACTAACAACCCAAACAGTTTTGCAGCATGCCTCAGCCATAGGCCTTCTGCAGCGCTCTAGCCACTACTTTGGGACCTTGATGTGTGGTTCAGGTTGTGTGCTTGCTCCTTTTTCACTATTGTATGCCTTGTGTTCGTTGCAACGCATGCTATGCTTGGATGCTTGTGGATTGCTTTGGGTGGCTTTTTAAAACGGTTGTGTTTAACCAACAACCCAAACGGTTTTGCAGCATGCCTCAGCCATAGGCCTTCTGCAGCGCTCTAGCCACTTCTTTGGCAGCTTGCTGTGTGGTTCAGGTTGTGTGCTTGCTCCTTTTTCACTATTTTCTGCTCTTGTCCACAGAGACACAGATGCCTGGGACGGTGGTCCTCGAGTCCCCTGCAGCAGTAGCAGAGGACAGTGATTCTGGGGCGTCCACAAATGTTGGTAAGTATCAGTTGCAATAAGGGGGGGGGGTTTAACTGCTTTGTGCTTTTCTGTTTGTGCAGGGCAGCAGCACTGCCAAGAGACAGAAGATAGTCCCTCAACGTTGCTGCTTTAGGGTGTGAAGCTAGCTTTGCCACACTTTGGTCCTAAATCATGTTCTTTTTTCCCTTTTTTCAGATTTTATACCCGGGACACAGGAGGAGGAGGAGCGTGGGGTGGCTGGACCTCCTGCCCTGCGCAGGCGGATACAGATACAAGATGGTGAGCGTGCATGAACTGTTCCTTTCGAGCCATGGCTGCAGGGCAATGTCTGTGTGCAATAACTGTGTGCTTTCTTTTCATTTTTGTGCTCCCCTGGCATTGTTCTGAGTCTTGGTTTAACATGTAACCAAGAAAGGCCACCATGGGCAAACAAACAATAACCATGTGCTCCCCTGGCATTGTTCTGAGTCTTGGTTTAACAATATGTAACCAAGAAAGGCCACCATGTGCACCAGGGTGGGTTTTGACTGTCTCGTTGTTACTAACAGTTCTCTTTCTCTTTTTTTGCCAACAGAGGTCCTTTCTGAAGACGACGAGCCAGCTGGCTCACCACCCAGGGGCGCTCTCCCGGCTGAGGAGAGGCTGGCCAGGGAACGCGGCAGGCTGCGGCGCGTCTCCGTCCTGACTACTGTGGGAGAAAGGATCCTGGAGCACTGCCAGGAGGAGTCCAGGCGTGCAGCTGCTGCAGACCAGGCGATGCTCTCCCTCGTGGCCCAGGAGGGCAAAAAATTCCGTGCCATCCTTAGAGATTCGAACAACTCACTACGCGAAAGCGTGGAGGAAGTTCGAATGATAAGGAGGCTGATGGAGAGGGCGGTCGCGGTTATGGAGGCGGCCCCCCCTCCTCAGATTATAGTGAACGTCCCCCCCACCCAACCCACACCCCCCCACCACCTCCAGCACCCACCCCCCCCACCACCTCCAGCACCCACCCCACCCACCCCCTCTCAGAATGCCGCGACCCAAACGAGAAGGAGGACTGTTCTCGGGAAGAGAGTCGTTAAACCCGCGGACAAGTTCTCCCCCTCCTAGTTTGGGCCATTTTGTCTGTTTATCTGTGTTTGCTGTTGTCTGTTCAATAAAGTTTATGTTTTTGACTCTGTCTCTGTGTACCCTCTCTAGTGATTGTGCCTATTCTGGCACCGTTGTGTGGGTTGTAGGTTGGAGGGTGTTTTAAAGGTTAAAGGTGTTTTAGGAGTTTGGGGTGAAAGGTGTGCGAGTGCAAGGAGTCACACTGGAGTCTTTTTCAGGAAATTTACAACAACATTTTATTTTCAGAAACAGTTCAACAGGGGAAAAAAACAAGGGAATGTAACTTGGACCCCCCCCACCACCACCCCCACCCTCCAAGAAAGCCAACTTTTTTTAAACAAATTCAAATATTTAACAGGGATAGAAAAATGGGCAAAGTAACTGGGAACCCCCCCAACACCCCCCACCCCAAAACACAAAAAGAAAACAAAACTTAGGTCCCACCGCTCCCCTACCCAGCCCCTTCCATCGCCCTCACTCTCCTGCACAGCCGTCCCACGGTCCCCATAACTTTGCGCCGGAAGAGCTCTTCGTCCTCCTTCTTCTTAACTGTGTGGGGAGGGAGAAAAAGTACACATTAGTGCCACACATATTTTCCAATTTTTGTAGTTTACATGCATACACTTTTTGGTGGCCTTAGCCACAGTGTGAGAAGAGTTGGGCAGTGGGGAACATAACCTACGTTCTTCCGCCTCCCTCTGCTGCCTTTGCTGCTCTAACTCCCCTTTCAGCTCTGCCACTTCGGCCTCTAAGGCAGTCAACCTTGCCTCCATGGCACGCAGCCTTGCCTCCATAGTTTCTGCTATAGAAATCAAACAAAGAATTTAATAACACTTCAAATGGGAGCATCACAGCAGGCTCCCATATGGCTCCATGGGGGTACACACACATGGGTCTCCCGCACAGGCATAAAACTCTCACCTGCAGCCTGTCCTGAGGTGGAAGGCCCCTCTTCCTCCTCCTCACGCTCAGGTGCTTTTCCCATCTTGGATGGTGATTGTGTGGCTGGGCAAAGAAAAAGAGAAATCATAATTAAAAGCACACAAACCAGAGATGAAACACAGCTGGTAGACACACCACAGTTAGAGTATAAGCGCATAACCAAAGTGGTTCTACACAGTACTGGCGGGCTAAGTCAGAGGGGGTTGACAGCATATAAATACTATTTCGAATTTCATTGGGGACAGTAGGGGAAAGAGCCAGCTAGTCATGCCATGCATGTTTAAGGGCAAAACACAACGAGGGCAGCACTCACCCATATGCCTCCTCATTTCCAGGGGGGGCTTCCCAGCCTTCTCCCATATTAGCACCATCTGGTCGTGGAAGACCGTCCTCCCACTTGGCTGCGGGACCCCCCCCCACTGTTCCAGACTGTTGAGGAAGTCCAGCTTCAGGCGCTTAAATTTTGTCCGGACCTGCTCCCAGGTCCGGACATAGCCCCTCTCCCTCAGCTTGGATGCCAACACCAGGTAGGCACCCTTGGTGTGGCAGTGGGTGCTGGCCATAAGGCGGCCAACACTTTTCAATTGGAGCACCAGCTCCAGAAGTGCCTCAGCCTCGGCGCGCTGCCAGAAGGAGCCCTTCCGTGGCTTCGGCATCTTCGGAATGACGGTTAGGGAACGAACGTGCGTTGCTCCGATCGACCACCCCTATTTTAAATGTATCAAAGCTGCCCACCAATAAAATTATTCCTTGGAACATAAGTGGATTGATCCTCCGGTTTGACAGGGGTCGCCAATACTTCCTGGCTACCCGCCTCCCCGAACTTTCCCCGCTCAGCGCTTCCGTGTTGTGTGTGTCAATTTCAGTGGGAGTTAGCGTTTAGGGCTGTCAAAGTGCTTTTGGACCAGAGAATCCCCGTTTTTTTGCTGGCAAAGTACACAAACCGCACAAGACAAGGTTAAACAAAGAACACAAAACTTTATTCAACAACAAGAGAGTGGGAAAAACAATTAAACACGCCTCCTGTTTCTGTAGATGTGGGTGGCTATGGCGTCCCGAACCTTGCACCCCTCTGCATAGATTCTTCTTCTCCTTGCTTCAGGGATGTCTTGTGTGTCCTCAAGGACAACAGGATCAGGTTCATCCACAGGGAAGGGGATGTTATGTCCCTTGTCCTCGCATATGTTGTGCAAAATGACACACGCGATGATCAGCGAAGTCACATTGTCTATATGCACGTGGAGTCGGGACATCAGGCAACGGAACCGGGACTTCAAACGTCCAAAGGCACGCTCCACTACATTCCTTGCCCGGGAGTGAGTGAGGTTGTAGTGGCTATGCACGTCTGTCCTTGGCCGCTTGTAGGGAGTCATGAGCCAGCGTCGTATTGGGTAGGCTCCGTCCCCGAGCACCAACGGCGGCACACGCACGCCCTCAATGGTGGCGGTGGGGTTTCCTGGAACAAAGACCCCTTCGTCCATGGCTTTCCTGAGGTTGGATTCCCTGAAAACAAGGGCATCATGCCTCCTGCCACTCCACCCCACCTCGGCATCGATAAACCGGCCTGAGAAGTCCACAGTTCCTTGCAGGAGAACAGAACAAAAGTCCTTCCTGTTACCGTACTCCTTTATGCTTCCCCCGGGGGCACGGATAGGGATGTGGCTTCCATCGACGGCAGCAAAACAATGCGGGAATCCGAGCCTGGCAAACCCGTCCATACTCTGGAATAAGGGAAAGAAAAGAATATAAGCCATGGCATGTCAGCGTGGGGTGTATCGCGTCTTCGTTGCTGACCTGTCAAACAAGAAAAAAAATTTAAAGGGCAAAGGGGATCGAATGATACTCACCGCTCCAAGCCGGTCTCCGAGGCACACGACTTTGCTGAACAATTCCGCCTCCATGGCGAGGCAGAACTCCTTAAGGATATCGCCAACCGTAGTGACTCCGAGTCCGAATTGCTGGGCTACTGTCCGGAAGTACTGAGGGGTTGCCAAGTACCACAATGCGACCGCCACCCTTTTTTCCACTGGCACGGGGCGCCGCATGCCAGTGACTTGCCTCTCCATGCGTCCACGTAGAGCCTCCACGAGTTCAAAAAATGTCCCCCTAGACATTCTAAAGTTGGCAATCCAGTGGTCATCATCCCAGCGAGCCCACACAAAATTTTCCCACCAGTCAGAGGATCTTTCGTCCGCCCAGAACCGGGGGGGGAACCGGACCTCTGCCAGAGCTTGCCAGTGCCTCTTTGCCGCCATGGTTGCCCGTTGAGAACGTCTTGTGCTGCTGGTCATCGCTCTGGCAATACGTTCTCGGTATTCCTCTGAAGCAGCCCTCCTATGCTGCACAGTGGTGCGGATACGCTGGACCAACGCAATCACCCGAGCCAACAATTGAACAATATTCCTCTCCATTTCAACGTTAACCTGTGCTGCGGGCAGTAGGCTACGCAAACAAAGAGAGGCCGACCGCGTGTCTGCCCAGGTGCATATAAGCAGGTAACCTGTGGGCGTGTACTGTGGGCGGGGATTAACCTTTCAAACATATCAATGCATCAACCTCTGGTTCATAGAAAACAATAGAAAACACGTTCAAAGGGCGCCAATGATTTGACGATAACGCGTTGCTACGGGTTTCCCAAGGTTTTTTAAAAAAAAGGGGACCCCGACAAGTCCGTCTTTAGGGTCGAGGTCAAAGGTGTGCCCGCAGTTTGATTGACGGGCACGGGAGGCCAGAAGCGCTAAAAAGGGACCTCCTTTGTAGCGAAAAGACGGAGAACCGGAAGCCTGTGGGTTACGAAAGTGACGAGAAGTGAAAGTGCTAAATTCCGCAAAAACCGCAGCTGTGCGTTACGGGCACAGCTAGTTACATTTCGCTAGTTGAAGTAGCGCTTTCGCTAACAGCAACCAAATAGCAACTTTGAGCTCTGTGCGAAATGGCCCTAAGTTTCTGGCAGAGAGGTTCCTTAGTGGAACAGGCTTCCTCAGAAGGTGGTAGGTTCTCCTTCTTTGAAGTTTGTAAGCAGAGGATAGCCATCTGATAGAAATGCTGATTTTGTAAATTCAGGCAGATTGTGAGTGGGCAGGGAGGGTTGCGTCAGTGCTTGGCTCTTGTGACCCTTTCTTGCATTCCCACAAAAATGTTGATTAACTCTTTGTGGCGAATTTCCTCCAGGCCAGACAGCCCAGGGATTCTGGGTTGTTGTTGTTGTTGTTTTGGGGGGAGAAGGGATGAACTGGGCATGAAATTAGGGTCACAGTGTGTGGGCAAGTAGTT
Source organism: Paroedura picta (assembly GCF_049243985.1). NCBI lineage: Eukaryota > Metazoa > Chordata > Lepidosauria > Squamata > Gekkonidae > Paroedura > Paroedura picta. Next base: position 94,233,843 of record NC_135372.1, on the reverse strand, counting down.
GTGTGTGTGTGTGTGTGTGTGTGTGTGTGTGTGTGTGTGTGCGTGCGCAGGGGGTTGGACTAGATGACCCTGGAGGTCCCTTCCAACTCCATGATTCTGAAGCTCATTTCACAGAATACAAAGCCCTCGTGACAATCACAAGGTCTTTGGATGGATCACACAGCTTTCTAGGTCCCCCCTGCCAATTTAGTTTGAGATTGTGGCACATGGAGAAAAGAGGCTTAGCCCTCTCCCTGGTGCCACTTTCCTGGTCTAAAATGGTAATGGAAAGCCAGTAATTGCCCCTGTTGGCTGGGCATTGGGTTTCCCTGGCAAGGTAAATTGCAGCCATCCAGGATCATTTCAAGTTAAGAAAACAACACAGGAAAGAAAGCGTAAAGTGCCTTCACCCTAGTATGCCATGGTGCAAATCCAAAGCACTCGGAAGCAGGGATGATGTCTATTGACCTGACCCATGGATGGATCTGGGGAAAGTATAATAAGTAATTAGGCTCTAGAGCTAGGGCACAACAGAAAAGGAACATGGTCAATATTGATAAATCCTGAGCTAGAGCGAAAGAGCTGCATTGGTGTCAGGGTCAGAGCTCCTGTGTGAATACACAGCCCCATTTCTATTGCTGTCACAAAATCTGGTCCTCGTAATAAAAACTGACATCTATGCAACCTCAGGTATTACTAAGGGACTGCTTTCAGAACTGTTTCTTTCTAGCTGTATCAAATCCAGCCAGGCAGGCCAGCTTTCTGCAACATATCCTATAGAAGACAAGACTTGTCTTTTAGCTTCTCAGTTTGTCATTGACCCTGAAGATGTGAAACTGTTATTAGGGCACTTCCTGATACTTGATAGTCCAGTTATTAGGGCACTTGCTTGATACTTGCTCAGATGCAGCCTTCTTGTGTGACCTTGAGAAAATGTAGTCTCTCTGGACCTTCTTGCCTGTATCACGAGATGACAGCTCTGTTCCATTTCACAGAAGTGCTGAAAGGATATACCAATTCTAGTAAATGTACAGTTTTCACAGAAGAAATCATTATATATTATTTATACAGCTCATCTACTGTACATGGCACTTCATAGCAAAAACAACACAAGATGGGTTCTCTGCCCCAAGAAACGTACAGGCTTATAACAGTAGAGAGAGTGTGAAACAGTAGAAGTAGTAAGTTTAGGTTAAACCTCTGAAAAAATATTCTAAAGGGAGAAAAAGCAGCTCCTTACAGTGATCACTTTTTAACATTATAGCAAAATAAGGAAGCAGCTTCCGGTGATAGAGGTTGAGACAGGAAGGGTCCATCATAACTGCTGCCCAAGTGGAACACCACTGAATTGATGTGTCCCCTCTTCCACCCTGGAAATAAAGATGAAAGATGCCGCTATGGGGTGGGGGGAGGGCTGTTTCTTTCCCACCCACTCCCACACCTCCCAAAAGCCAGGCTGCTCAAGGAAGACCATAGGGCATGGGCTGCCTCCTTCCCACATACCCCACATATCTTCCAAGAGATGGGCCAGGCAGGGAAGGCTGTGTGTGTGTGTGTGTGGGGGGGGTGCCTCCATCCCACCTACCCGCCATCTCCCAAAAAACAGGGCTGGCAGGGAAGTCTCTGTGTGGTAGAGGTGGGCTGCCTCCTTCCTGCCCCCTTCCCCACATCTCACAAGGGCCAAGCTGGTTGGGGAAGGCCACAAGATGGGCTGCCTCTTTCCCACCCACCCCTACATCTCCCAAAGGCCAGGCTGCTCAGGGAAGGCCATAAGGTATGGGCTGCCTCCTTCCAAAGAGGCTGGGCCAGGAAAACTGGGTATGTTGCCTCCTTCCCACCCTAATATATCCCAAAGACCAGGCTGGGTGGGGAAGGCTGTTGTATTCCCCCCCCCCATGCCCTCTGAGGAGAAGGATGGTGGAGGAAAGCAAAGAGTACTCCAATGGCCAGCTTTAGGGCTGTGGGGAGGTGTTGTGAGCCCAGGTCCTGATAGTGAGGACTCCTCAGAACGCCTTGCCAGGAGTTCCCAGCTTCACCTGAGCCTCAGCTGGATGAGAACTTAGCCCAACAGGCAGGGAGCTCTGACCACCAAGAGGAATGGAGGTGCAAATTAGGGCTTAGATTCCAAAGTTGTTATAGGAGCTCCTCGTTCTTCTGCCAGCCTCCAGCTGCAGCTCCCTGCCTGATCAGCCCACATGAGCCAATTAACCAATGCCAGCTATGTGCTGGAAGAGAGCTTCAGTATAAAAGGCATCCCACCACATTAGCAAGACAGTTGCTGATTGCAGAAGACTTTGAGTCATCACAGAGTGAGGACTGAGAGGCTACTGACATCCTATATTAACTTCAGGCTGTAGGGCCTGGAGTCTTGAACTGCTCCTTCTGCTGAATTAAGACATTCATTGGATTTTGTCTGTCCGTTGGCATTCTGTTTTTTTAAATACTGATTTTTTCTGCCTTCCTGTGTCAGCTCGTCTGTGCTTCTCTCTAGCAGAGAGCTGAAACCTCAGACTAATGCAGGAGAAAAAGGAAGCATTTGGCTTCCTTCTCTTGCCTGGGGGAGGTGGTTGGTAGCAAGAATCTTATGATAGGGCAGCATACTAGCAGCAGGTAAGAGAGGCCAGCACCTCTTCCACCCAGCAAGCACCAGAAAGAAAAGAACAGATAAGTCCCATGATTAGCCATAATTGGGAGAGTGCTCTCTCCCCCCAGGGAGGGCCAATCATGTAGGAAGTAAGTTGTCTGCATGTAATTTGACCTGATTGGCCCTTTTTGGGACAGTGCTCTCTCTCTTCCTATATGCACACAGTTTGAACTGATTGGCCCCCATTGTCAGAGTTTTCTCTCCCTTCTGGCAGCACATCCCGGGGGGGGGTGTGGCAATCAGTTTGGGAGTGAGTTGTCAGCACACAACTTCAACTTTGTAATGTTTACTGAAGTGATGTGCTCAGGTTTGGAAATTAGAAAGCTAAAATGCGCATGGATGAAATGCTACAGAGGCAAGCCATGCAGCTTCTCCCACTCTATCACTAGCAGGATTGAGACAACCAAGGAAAACACCTCTTCTGTATGTTAAATCAGTGGTCCCCAACCTGCGGGCTGTAGCCCGGTGCCGGGCCGCGAAGGCCATGGCGCCGGGCCGCGGCTCCCTCTCCCTGCCCCCCCCCGCAGTAAAAAACGTCCCAGGCCGCAAGCTTGCGGCCTGGGAAGCTTCTTACTACGGGAGGGTGGGGAGAGGGAATCAGGGCTGGGCCGTGCGGGCGCAGCCCGATGCGCGGGCGCGGCCTGCGGGTGCGGCCCGGTGCACGGGCGCGGCCCGCGGGGGTGCAGCCTGCGGGCGCGGCCTGATGAGCGGGCGCGGCCCGATGCCCTGCCGGTCCCCAGCCTCAGAAAGGTTGGGGACCACTGTGTTAAATGATGTACATTTTCTATCAGGTGGTTTGGATAGATGGGAGGGGGAAAGTCAATGACAAGAAAGCAGTGCAAGAATTTCCATGCAAAAACATTTGCAATACAATTGAGAACCATTTTGAGGTTAGGTAAAAAGCACACACTGGATACTACTGCCCATTAAGTGGCTATCAAATTGCAAGTCAAACTGAAGAATGGTTGCCCAGCAGGAGATGAGATTCTGGGCAAGTTGGCAAAGTTTGGACTTGTTGACAACTGATGTGATAGAAGAAACCCGATCATATTTAGAGTGGGGCAGGTATTGCTTTTGCCTGCAAACTCTCATTTCAGGTCTTAATCTTTAACAGGGCAATCCTAAACAGAACAAAGGTTGAGTCCAGTGGCACCTTTAAGACCCCAAAAGTTCAGTTCTGGGTATAAGCTTTTGTGTGCATGCATACTATATCAGATAAACAGTTGCGCATATCCTAAACAGAGTTACACTTTTCTATGCCCATTAACAAAGCTGGGTGTTTAGGACTGCACTGTAGCATGTTTAGTGTTTACAAAGAGAGATACTAGTCTGAAGTGGAAGGAGCCCTGTAGTGGGAAGCTGTGAACCTGCCCAGCCTAGCATCACAGTCCCCTCTGTGGCCTGCAATGGCTTCTAACAATTAGCATGACAGTGATTTCATCATAAGGACAAATGAAGCCATTTCATGATGCAACAGGTGGGACAAGCCCAGGATGATCACAACAGATACACAAGGGTGTATGTTAGCAGCTGTGGCGGAAAAGGGTTCCCCCAGCAGCTCCTAAAGGGACTCCTGAGCACTGCTCTCTCCCCAAAGGAAAGCTAAGCTTGTGAATGGTGACTTTCTGTCTTGTCAAATTGCTACTGAATCAACATTTGTTTAATGCTTGGCAAATGCCTCATGTCCTCTGATCTCTACCTATAGCACAGGGCAGAACTTGTTTGGGATTCTTCTTCTTCTCGGTTCAGGAGTCAGCCATCTCCAGAGCAAGGCAAAGAAGAAAGGGAGGAGAAGTAACAGTTACAACCGTGCCCTGTATCTAGGAAACCAGTCTAGGGAATAGTCCTGCCTTGGCACAGGGGAGCTCTGGCTGTGAGCTGATCGCAGCGAGATCATCTGCATACCACACAGGTTCCTGTAGCATGCAGAGTCCTCATATGAGAATAGTGTGTTGGTTTGTGACTCCAGGACAAGCTGTGCTGCTTTGGTTCAATGCTGGAAAGCCAGAAACGTGCCAGTGTTGTAACAACAGCACAGTATCCATGCTGTGTTAACACACCCACACATACATCTTGTATGGCCTAAGCCCCAAGGAGCCAGGAATCAAGGTCTCTTTCGCTGTCAGGAGTAGCCCATTCATCAGGGAGCCCATTCGAAGCAGCATTGACTTTGTGAAGTTCCAGTTCTGGGAAGGAGCAGTCCCTCTAGTGTGGGAGGCCTGGCTGCCAGGCAGTAAACCCTGGGATTCCGTTTTGCACGGCAATTAGTTTTCCAGGCTGGAGAAAGCTGTTCTTGTTCCACAGGACTTGGAGAGCAGGGGCAGGGGCAAGCTGTGCTTGAGACGTCACAGTCCAATGTTAGCAGCGTCTGTACCAGATCACAGTGTAACTGCCTGCCAACAGAATAGTTACTCTCTAATTCCAGAACATGGTAGGGGACTACTCCTTCCACTCCCAGGCTTGTGTTAACAAAGTACAAATGCTCTTCCCCACCAATTGCTTCCCATAAGAACCCAGAGATTGCCACATGCTCAAAAGGTTCTAAAAAGGTTTCTGGAGGTGGGGGAAGCTTCTGTTTGTTTTGCTTTGTTTCTTAGGGCTATTCCGCACCAGGATCTATGTAGCAAATTGGTTGCAGATTGAAAAAACACCATTTTAAATAGTGGAATTCGTCGTTATGCATACCTGCCTTTGTAGTGGAATCCAGTTGCGTTTCTATCGTTTCCCACAGGTTTTCGGTCTTGGCAAAAATCGCTAGTCAGGAAGCGATATTGCCGAGCTTTGTCCCACTCCTGGCCGTCAATCAAGTGAGCAGCCAATGGGCGGCCGTTATCATGCTCCCAAAAAGCCCCTTTCCCTTTAAGGAAGGTTTTTTTTTAAAAAAAGAACACATGTTGCAACGAATCTGCGTTGATTCGTTGCAACGGAGAGACCCATCTAGCTAGCAGGTGGTGATCGAGCTGCCATTTCATCATTGCCACGCTCCCCCCGAGTGAAAAAAATACCCCCCCCCGCACGGGCGCAATTTTCGGCCGAAAATAGAGTGAAAAATAAAAGGAAAATAAACCAGCAAACAGGGCTGTGTGTTGCTTGGTGCTTGGTGACTTTAAACAGCTCTGGGGAGGGACTGCAGCCAGGGTGAATGAAGGCTCGCCAGTTCGTTGCTCTCTGCTCGCTCCGAGAAAAAAAAATGGCGATCGCTTTTCCCGGAAGATCAGAGGAGAGAGCCAGGGGGAGGGACTTTGCAGAAACTGCAACATTGGTAATGCACAGAACTTTCCCGCTAGTGTTGCAGATTGGTTGCAAGAGTGTAGCACTTTCCGGAGGGTGAATCCACTTTTTGGGATTTCCCTGAAAGCGCTACAATGAAGCGCTTTTCGCGGATCGGTTTCAGGAGTGTTGTAGATTGTCAACGACATTGTACATAACAGCAAATCAGTAGCGATTTCAATTTGAAACCATTGTGCAATTTTGAATGAGTGCAGAATGGCCCCTATTCTTTGCAAAGAACATAGGTAACAGGACAATGGAAAACCATAGCTAATACTGGGTTGGCAGAAGAGCTGTAGGAAACCCAGAGAGTAAGGGATATGATAGCTTTGGGGGAGGAATGGTGTCTGTCTGGAGTTGTCCATCTTGATCCCTATAGTTCAAATATATACTTTCTTCTGCCAAAGGCTGGCTATTGAACAATCTTGAAACCTTCATGTGTAGCATGACAAAAAGTCATATTGCTTAGGTAACAAAATAGAATATTGTGAAACTTTCTAATTTATAAGGATGTGTCCAGTACTGGAAGATAACTGTCAGGGGTGTTCTGTGTACATATATAATGCTGAACATGTAGCAGGATTACACATGTACTGGTCCACTTTAAATGTGCTATGAGGCTTGTGCAAAATTGCATGGGTGATCTCATTTTGTCCAAATTATCAAGTTTAAATCAGGCCTTGGAGTCAATCTTTCTTACATTTCAGGATAAAGGAAGCCAGCCTGCAGAACCCCTATGATATAGCATACTTTCCCCCTGCTGCTCAGAAATTAGAGTAATGGATTCCTTCCCACCCACGTGAATTTCCACTTTACTAGACTCCACAGTGTGTCTCAGCAGAGGGGGTCAAAGTGCACTGCAAAAGCAGCAGGAGAGAGGAAGTGCCCTGCTCTGAATCCTTGTTCCCATGGGACTTTTATGCTCTGCTTGGTGTCACTGGGCGGTCTGGGTCACTTATCCTGGGATTCATTATACCTTCCCAAGGAAAAGTATTGCTCAATGTCCTCTTAAGCTGGACACCTCCCCCCAATTCCCTTTTGAGAATGGGCTGTGCTAAATGAGACTTGCTCCCCTTTGCTTTGGTTCCTTCATGTGGCCTCCCAGCTATGCAGCAAGTGACCATGAAAAGATGAAAGAAGCTTTTCCTCTGACCTCCACCCCCCTCCTTGATCTCGGAGGCCTTTTCCTTACAGCAGAGAGCAGGCTTTCCCATGGTCAGCAAGGTCAGCATTCCTGCCTGCACTGACAAAGGGAGGAATGTGGGGAATGCACCTGAGAAATGAGCAGCCCCTTTCATTCCAGGAGGCAACATGCAGAGACACAGAATGATGGGGAGCAGGCACTCGGCTCAAGTTGACAGCCACTTTCTGCATCTAACTGCAGGGTGGGGCAGCCATAGTGGGGGGGGGAGGACTACTGCCTTGTTGCAGAAATGAAATTGCTGTGGTGGCAGCACCTGCTTAAAAAAAATCTGCAGATTTATACAATTTCAAAATGGGTATTGCCACATGGTGCAGAGAATGTAAATAATGACCCATTTATCTCCCTTTCTCATAACATTAAACTCGTGTGTCCTCTTGTGAAATTGATTCAGGACAGATGAAAAGGGACCACTGGATTCTAGTTCAGTAGCACCTTAGATACAAACAAGATTTTTTTCAGATCTTCAAAGCCTTGGCTCTTGGACACTTCTGCCCTGAAGACCTTTTTGGGCTCTGTTACTAGACTTGAATTCTAGCCAACATGGCTACCCTCTGAAACAATCAACAAAAGGAAGTAATTCTTCATACTACCCACAGTGGAAAGTGGTTTTTACTCTCTGAGTGTCCTTAAAGAGGGAAAAGGGAGGAAGAGAGAGGCTATGGCCCTGATCCATTGGGGGGAAGGCACCATGTGGGGACCCTGGAAACGTGGGGCCTATAGCACGTACTACATATGTTATATGGATAAACTGGCTTTGTTTTTTTTTATATAGCTCCATTTGTAACTGGAAAAATACATAGGAATAAAAATGCACAGGTGGACACATTCCACCCAATGCTGCATGGGCCCAGGACTATATTCTGAGAGCACATGCTACTACAACGTTGCTGAAACCATGTGGGCATAGTTATGATCTATGCCTGCCGAGGAGACTTTTTGCTGCCTTATGAAGAAAAAAGAACGAAGACAAATGGCAAGGCACTAGCAATGCAATCCTAAGAACTCTTTCCCGGAAGTAAGTTCCACTGAGTAGGGTTCTGAGTAGGCCTGCTTAGGATCGCTGCATTAATTAAGCCGCCTCGAGCCTTCGGGGGGAGGCGGGGTATAAATATAAATATAATAATAATAATAATATAATAATAATGCCTGGAAGGGGGAGGGGAGCATATGTAGTTGAGGGAGAAGTATACTAAGGATAAAATGGAGAGCCTGTTTTCCTAATCTGGCACTCAGTGGCTGTTCATCTACTGGGGCCAAACTTCAGTGAGAAGAAGCTACCAGGGCACATCCCCTCCTCCCTTGCCCCTTCCCCATTCTCCTCCATGCCTGTCGCTGCTCCTCGGGTCTGGAATCCCTGCCTATGACATCATTTCCCACCAATCAGAACGGGCAGTTGCCTCAATGTCTGGGAGCTGGGGGGAGGGCACTTCACCCTTTTTATATCCAATATACAAGTTCAATGGCATGCAGTGAAAACTGGCCCAGCCCAGAGCAGAGAGGAGGCTGCTTGCATGCTTCTGATGATGACTGTCATGCTGACTGCACAACTGGATAGCCCCAGACGACTGCCTAGACCTCACATGGTCAGCAGAAAGGTCCCCTCTTTCTAGCAAACTCTCCCCATTTCCCCATCACCAACCCCCCCCCCCCACCAGCTAATTTCTTCAAGTTAATCACCCCCCCCCCCACGCGCACCCACACACCTCCTTGCAACTTCCAGGCTTCCCATGTACAATTCCTCCATGCTTTAAAGGTAGATTCAGGTTTGTAGCCATGTTGCTCTGAAGCAACAGAACAGAATTTGAGCCTGGTGGCATCTTTAAGATCAATAATGTTTTATTCAAGGTATAAGCTTTTGTGTGTAGGCACACTTGTTCAGATACGTTGAAGTGGAAGTTACTGCTCTCTGCATACAGATAGGGGATGAGCAGCAAAATTACACTCAACATAATGAACACATTTAACAGATGCAAGGTTCAAACTGGAATAACAAGCTTAGTTTATATGGTCACCGTTTGTTTGGATTTAATTCTGGGGGGACATAGTGAAGCAAATAAATATATCAGGATTGGAGACTGATGTATAAATATTGCCTTCTTAATTGTGGAATGCTGAGATTCATTAACTGAGACCCTGTGGGTGCATTGAGAGGATCACACATAGCATGCTCTCTCAGGACACAAAATGGGAGTCCCAAAATTGTAACACCTAAAAAGCCTTTTGAGTTTGGTTGGGTACAAATAAAGGTGAAACAACTGTTTGTTTGACTTTGCACAGGGCTCCAGAAAACAAATCCTGGACCTTGAAATTTCAGTGCAACTCAATTTTTCTGATGAAAGAACACAAGAGCTTTCAGTTTCAGATTACATAGAACTCTTCATGAAAGCGATTGTGGAATTAGCTGTCAAATCTGTTAATGACAATGAAACTTTGAAGTCAAATTTAGAACTACCTCCAGTTTCATTTGCCCGCCACCAAGAGCAGGTGCAGAAAGCGATGATTCTAGGTTAAAAGATGTGAAACTAAAATACAAAATCAAGGTTGCTTTCTTCCTTGTCAGCGTCTGATAATTTTTTATTGATACCAACTGAAATTAGGTTACCAACTTTTTTCCCCCTGGCAAAACTACCCATAGAAATGCAACATGGGGAAGGCAGCTGCTAAATTTCTGCTTGTTCTGTTATAGTTACGTAACCCCTGCCAGGTAAAGGTGACATCACTAAATGCACTAGAGCCAATTCATACAATTCTGAAAACTCAAGCAAGGGTATAGCTCAATAGATGGGGCTGCAATTGTAAGTGTGGTGAAAGGTCTGTTCATTTCAGCATCTTTTCAGCTTGCACTAGTCTCACAGACAGGAAAAAATATATATAATTTCATCTCATTGTGTGCTCATTGGAGATCTAGCTAACCTTTGAAGAAATCAAGTGATCGTTTCACTTGTTTGCAAAATGTGTCCTCTCGACCCTCTTGTGCATGGGATTGTATGACCAGGCTCATTTCCATCTTTTTTAAAGCTCCTTATTCACTGACACATCATCTAGGAATTGAAACATTTCCTGTTTTACATATCAACAACACCAGAACAGAGAGAATATTACAACTCTGGAAGGAATCATGCTTCCTGGTCTGATAACACATTTGCCCGGGGGGGGGGGGTCTAGTAGACAGCTTGAAATCTGAGAGATCTGGATTCAAATCTTACTTAGCCATGAACTGCCAATAGAGTTTTGCACAATTAAACGTTTACCTTTTTTAACTGCCTGCTGCTTATACTCTCTCTGAGGCCGCCACTGGTATAATGGTGCCTGTGTGTGTTTTAGCACTGCTGGCTTGACACACATGCTTGAGTTTTCTGAATGGGCATTGCGGGACGGGTGCTTAGCAATAATGCCACTGACTAGCTGGCTGTCTCTGAATGAACTCATTGCCTGACAATTATACCACTTCACTCACTCACTAGTTTGCAGCAAATAAGAGGAGCTCAGAGATCACACAGGTTCCTAATGCCCTCCCAAAGCAAGGAAACAGCTGGGTCAGACACACAGAGGCATCCAGGCAATGTGGAAGTCTCTATATGATGAAAGGTGGTAGGTGCTGGAGAGGAAAGAGAGACTGCTGTACGAAATCCAAGTTCAAGCCTTGATCACAGACTCCCTCTGACAACCCAACAGCAACTTGAATCTGGGGGACAATACTAACTGTTTCCTTTGGGAATTATTCCAAAGACTCAGAATAAAGCACAGTATTTCAAGGGAGGCCCATCTCTGCTGTATTGTTGAGGAGACTATTCTAGCAATATTAATTTATTTAGTACATTTTTAATTCTGCCTTTTCTCCAAGGGGCTCAGGGCAATATACATGAATTATACTCTTTTATCCTCACACTCAAACTAAAGGTCCTTGAAGCTGTCAGAAGGCCCACTGTGCTGCTCTTCGAAGTGCTGAAAAAGCCTCTGGGAGGGGCTTGTTCCCACTATGACTGTTTCTATGACTGAAAAGGACACAAATAAGAGGGCCATTTAAAAATGACTGAGGATGCTGTCATATTTAGTTCAGCCATGAAAGTGTGTGGCTGACCCAAGGTCATCCAGCAAGCTGCAGAGTGGAGATTTGAACCTGCATAGCCTCGTTCGTAATCCAGCTCTCTAACCACTTCAGCTCGCTGGCTAGAACAGAGCTCCAGGAAAACCTGGATTTCTGAATCCTGAGCTTACTTAACACAACCAGCATTGCTGATTACACACTACCAATGGTAATCACTGGAAGCTCTTGCGTTACAAGGGGGCCTGTCTTCAGGCCAGGTTTTCTGCTGCGAGTTTCAAGGTCAACTAGGTGACAGAACCACAAAAACACCATTCATCAGTCAATACCTGCCAAGCGTAGCCATAGCGTCTTCCATCAGGAAGAGAGAAAGACACTCCAAAGATCAGGGAACTCAGGGGTGCTTTTATACACATTGTTAAAAGACGCAGCAGCCCAGGATGATCAAGCTGACCTCATGCCAAAGACTGACAGACAGGAAGCCATTTCTGTGATTCCCCCAATGTCTCCCCACCCCACCCCAAATTATCTCCTTCAGTTGCAGCAGGTCCAGACAGTTTCAATCCAACTAGAAAACAAGATGATAAATTGGCTCCTTCACTACTCATATTGTCTGGGGTGCAGCAACTTGGGTCAGGTTGATTCAATGATGTTAATTTTTCCATTAGAAAAAGGAGGCATGCCCAGGACTCGGGATGACTTCTTCGTCAGAGAACATCCATCACTGGACTGTGTGAGGAGCCCTTTCCAAAGTCACTGCTGTCAGCCACAGCTCCAGACTAGCCTGCTGTTTTGTTGAATCCAGCGGAGGAGGAATATTAGCTTTTCTAGAGAGTTATCAGTGTAAAGTGACACTTTGCAGCATTATAAAAAGATCGGCTTGTGTCCTAAGGAGCTTACAATATACAGTTTGATATTAGAGAGAGAAAACAGTGGCAGGGGAGAGAATGGTGGTAAGTACAGAAGGACTGGAGCTGTTTGTGATTGCTGACCTCAGGTTGTGCTCCTTGATTTCCTAAGGATTGCCAAGGAAGATGCAGCAGACCTGCATGCAAGAGTCAGATCAGCACCCACTGCCTATAAAGTGGGGCAGCACTGTTTAAGGCACAGTAATGGGAGTTTGGGGGGATGTTAATTCTCTCTTTGCTTCTACCCTGCTTTGTCCCAGCTGTTTTTCTCCAACTGAGACCCCCATGGCAGCAAACTGCAAGAAAAATGGCTGGGGGGAAATCATATCTGGGAAGGAAAAACATGTGGTCTCAGCCTCTGATCAATGAGAAACGCAGTTGACAAGCTTCACAAGGATGTTTTGGGGACATTGAAGGGAAATCTATAAAGAAATCTGTGTTTTTGTTTTAAAAGTTCAATTGTTAAAATAATAACTGGTTACTATTATGACGACCTAACTCCAATTGCCTTAACTAATTCCTTGATAAGAATGCATGGAAGGGGTATTGCCAAGGCAATAAATGGTGCAGGTCTTATATATTCTGTACATGTAGTGTTCCAAAGTTCAACCCATTCTGACACCTTGCTATAAACCAGATTGTCTGAATACGTCAACATCTAGGAATAGTTTCCCGCTGTGACCTTTGTGGCAAGCTAGTAGGCTCACATAAGCAAGAGTTGTCCGAGAAAGCAAGTTTTCAGGTGGCGTCTAAAACAAATACAGCAGCAGAAACAGAATTTAGGATGACTGCTTAACAATCAAGAATGTGACCTTTTCTGAATAGCAATTTAGCATAAGCAACAAACCAGTATCAATACAAACCACTGTGAGTCTCATCAAGAAAGGTGGACTATAAATAAAACTAACAAACCACCAAATAAATACTAAAGAGGGCCATGGTAAAGGAGGGGCTGATTATGAGTGTGGGCTTATTGTGGTTCTCTCAGAATAACAAGAAGCACAAACAAAGTCAAATGCAGTCACAGTCCCACATTCTCCATGGCCCAGAACAAACCACAACATGCCCCCCCCCAACAATTCTCCCCATTTAAAAAAGAAGTTTAAATGCATTTTTCTTTTGCCATAAGATGATGTGTATTGCTTGTATTGTCCCAGAATATTTCTTGTGACACATAAAATATCCAAGCAAGAATATTTGGAGTGCTATCCCGCAAATCCAGTCACTTTTAAGACCATTTATTTTCAGTGGGATAAGTAGTCAGACAGTCTTTTCCATTGAAATCAATGGTGCAAAAATATTTAACTTTAGCAGGGTCACTCCTTAATAGTAACCAGTGTTAGATTGCTGATAGATGCCTAGATACTGTCAGCCAGTTGGGAAATAGGAAATATATTAACTGGTTTCTCATAAATAAATGCATATCAGTCTTATGACTAAACAAAATCAGAATCCAGTGGCACCTTTAAGACCAACAAAGATTTATTCAAGGCATGAGCTTTCGAGTGCAAGCACTCTTCCTGCTTCAGACCAACACGGCTACCCACTTGAATCTAGACTTATGACTGCAATTCCAGATACTTTCGTTATAATTAACGTACAAAGTTAAAAGCATGTCATAAAAGTGTGGCAATCAGATACATCAAAATGACCAATAAAATTGCAGCAGGCCCTGTGTGATTATATATAAGTAATGTACACACACAGGTGTGTGTACACACCTCCCACTCACTGTCATCATGGGGTTCCATGTACAAATAGCATAAGCATGCATCTTCCACACCCAGCCAGACCACTCCATGCTGCAGGAGGTTTTGCTTGTAAACAGCAGTCACTAAGTAATACTCTTAATCAGTTGCTGCTGGACTATTATTCATCCCAAGCTAACCTTAAACCCTGCCCCTTCTCTCCAAGGCACCCCTAGAACAGAGGAAATTCCACAGCTCTGATGTGATGTGAAACAAAACATGAGCTGCCACCTCTAGTCCCAGCCAAACTCTCTCCTTCCCAGCCTCTCTTTTTTCTCTCTGTGGCACTCTCCAATAAAGCAAGGCTCTCCCTCTTCAAATCCACCCCTTCCCCCTTTCTTCATCCTTTTCTGGTTTAGGCATTGTAACCTGATAGGCTGGAAATGCAGTTTCTTTCATCTTCCATTTCCCACATCCTGATAGTCTGGCAAGAAAGAGCCCACCCAGAGAAAGGAATTCCAGGCATGTGGCTTCCTTTCCCTCTCCAGCCCCCCATGTGGCTCCATTCACAAAGCAGATTAGCAATGGCACTAGGGCCTCCAGTGAGTCCACAACTCTATTCCCTCCCGCCAGCTCACAATAAGAATAATCAGCAGTCCCCCTCCCAGATATACATAGGCCCTTTTCTCTAGCTCCAGGGGCCAGCTCCTCTGTGTTCCGTCCTCCCCCCACCCCAGAAGAAAAAGCATTCCAGTTTTGCTGCAATTCAATCTTTATCACAGGGAATTGCATTCAGATTTCCTTAAACAAGGTTGGTCTGAAAGAAGTTTGGAGGGCAGGCTACATGAATTCCAACTGTCAACCAACAACAAGATTTTGCGGAAATCACTGGAAGACCTCAAAGCACACATGACTCTAAAAGAATGGCTATCCAAAGGAACTACAAAAATATAAAAAGCAAAAACAGTTGCACGGTTTCTGGGTCTTCAGTACCTAACCTGAGATGCTTAAATTTTGTTATTTGAATGTTCTGATAATCCATAATTTTTGCTGAAATTTTTGCTGAACTTTCTGATGACTTAAAAAAAAAACTTAGATTCAAATTAGTAGCCGTGTTGGTCTGAAGTAGCATAATAAAATCAGAGTCCAGTAGCACCTTTAAGACCAACAAAGATTTATTCAGGGCGTGAGCTTTCGTGTGCAAGCACTCTTCGTCAAGACTATGATCTTCTTCATGACAGGGAATATATATCAAAAATCAGTTCTGTTACATCTGTGTCACTTTGGTTTCTCTTTGTAAAGTACACTGAATTCTAGGGGATTCATTGGCTGTTTTGACAAAGGATTATCGTTGGCTGTATCTGGTTGTGACACAGATGTAACAGAACTGATTTTTGCTATATATTTCCTGTCATGTAAGAAGATCATAGTCTGATGAAGGGTGCTTGCACTCGAAAGCTCACGCCTTGATTAAATCTTTGTTGGTCTTAAAGGTGCTACTGGACTCTGATTTTTTTAAAAAACCTATGATTTAAGAATTTGCCACTCTGATTAAGGCTGTAGTTCTACAAACATCATCCTGCTGAACTTAGAGAGAATTATTTTAAGCAATATATTCATAAATAACCCATTACTGAAGATTAAGCTACTGATGAACAATTAAATCCCATAAATACACATTTAAATCCTTTGGGGATGCTCAAGGGGTGCAAATTGAAAGTGCAGGATCCCAAGATTGTTCTCCCCGCATCTACATGCCTGCTATGTGTGTGTGCCACCTCTGATTTACAGTGACTCCAGCTAAGACCTTTTAAGGTCAGTGAAAAGCAGAGGGGGTTTGCCATTGCCTTCTTCTGCAGAGTCTTCCTTGATGGTCTCCCTTCCAAGCCCTGACCCTGCTTAGCTTCCAAGATCTGACAAGATCCGACTGTGCCTTACCTCCCTGCCTGCTAAAACAGACCAATGTGTGTATGAACTGTATACATGTGGGCTCTATACAAATGCCTGGGAAGCCTGTTAAAAACAGAGTCCCTGACTGTGGGAACACCTATGTGTACATGCATGTGAGACTACTTGGATTGTCTAATTCAGTGTACTTCAATCAGGATGAGGCCTGCTGCCATGATCTCCTTCTATCCCCCAGATGTATCAATCTTTTTTCTTCAATTGCTCAAAAAGGGCTCAAGTTGTAATAGCCATGGGTGGTAGGTCACTTGCTTTTAGGGTTGTCAGCCCTCAGGTGGAGCCTGGAGATCTCCCAGAATTACAACTGATTTCCAGAGATCCGTCCCCCTGGAAAAAATAACTGCTTGGCAGGATGGATTCTATGGCATTATACTTGCTGAAGATCCCTCCAACCCTGCCCCCCAC
The DNA here is from genome assembly GCF_049243985.1 of Paroedura picta. Lineage (NCBI taxonomy): Eukaryota > Metazoa > Chordata > Lepidosauria > Squamata > Gekkonidae > Paroedura > Paroedura picta. The sequence goes on along the minus strand of NC_135372.1, from coordinate 94,217,735 downwards.
CCCCAGCAACCTGGAGTTGGTAACCCTGCTGACTTTCCTTCACAAGACACATTCTCCTTTACACCAGGAAGTGTGGGTACACAGCCTAACCAGCCAATTGCTCATCCATGCAGTGAACTAACTGAAACTAGAAAGGAAGTCTGGTTTGGGATGCTTTTCAACAACACGGGGAAAATTTGGCCTTCCTCTGTATCACCTTTACCCACCTTCTCAAAATTTGGCCACCAAGGACTGCTTTTGCTCTTAGGAAGCTGCAGAGTGCTGTGTATGTGGTGCTGCCAAGGTCCGAGCTTGAGGTCGGAGGCAGAATCCATGCAGACCTGTAACTGACCAATGTGCATCAAGGATCCTGTGTGCTGGATCCAGTTGGTTTAAATCAATCTAATCCCATGTAACCATTTGTGCACACTGGCAGGAAGGTCTATTGCCTGCCATGTGTATATAGGTTGGGGTGGGGGGGGGCGTTTCTTAGTTTTGTTGTCACTTGCACTCATGCTGAGATCACAATAAAAGAGCTGTTCATGCGCCTGGTAGTCCTGGGGTTCTTCCATGAACCAATGGATATAACACATAGCATCACAACTTTTGATACAAAGGCCTTGTTCTAGGGCTGGGATGGCCAATTCCTTTTTTTCTCAAGGGCCAGGCCGTTCACAGGAAGGTCGGTAGGAGTGCTGGAAGCGGCTTTCACTCCAGCAACTGACAATGCATGGCCAATCCTTGTAATGAACACTCGATTGAAGTATGAATCCAATGGCACTTTGAAGACCAACAAAGCTTAGGGCTGATCCTGCGTTGAGCAGGGGGTTGGACTAGATGGCCTGTATGGCCCCTTCTAACTCTATGATTCTATGATTCTATGAAAGTTTAATGATGCGTACACATGAAAGCTTCTACCCAGAATTAAACTCTGTTAGTCTTCAAAGATGCCACTGAACCCAAACTTTGTCCTAAAACTTGGCTCCCCACCCGAATCCAATGACTCTGACAGTGCTCTATTCCCCTTAGCAATTCCCTTTTCATTTTTCTTACAAGTGAAGCTCTAGGTTTTAAAAAAAACATGCTTAAAATTTGGTAAATCTGTCAGGTGCTGTATAGGTTCCCTGGTTCAAATCTAATTTCTGCTTTAGAAAAGCTGATCTCCTTTAGTCTTAGATTCCCATACACAATATGGAAATGATGATGCTGGGCTACTGCACAGGGTTACAACAAGAGGATGTCTGGATCTATTGCTGCAAACACTGAAAACCTTATACAGATTATTATTATTGTTGTTGTTGTTGTTGTTGTTGTTGTTGTTGTTGTTATTATTATTATTATTATTATTATTATTATTATTATTATTATTATTATTATTATTATTATTATCTGGCCACTGATGTTCTAGGTCAAGAGCAACACTGTGCTAGTTCTGTAAGCCTCATCCATTTGTCTGGCAAAGTGACCCTCACATGAGTACCATCCATGCCGTGCAAAAGTGAATAGATCAAAAGCAAGCTACTCTGCAGCACCTCTTCTATAAGAATGTCTCCTTCACTTCAGATTTTACCTTCAGTACTTGGAAATGAATTCCCTTGTACAATATAGTCACTTAGGAATGATGTGCATGTGTTTGGACTGTGGTTTTGAACAAGTAATATAAACATGATAAGGGGCCACATTGTTCCAAAGCAGCAGCTTATATATATTTCGGAGGGTGCTGTTTATATACATGTAGGCCTTTCATCAACACTGTCAGGTTGTGGTTTTTTTTTTGGGGGGGGGGCTACATTGGGAATGAAACAAATGTAAAGTCTGAAATGGGCCCAGTTTCTCCTTGCATCTTTGTTCCCCTTGAGTAAATTGTGTGTGGGGGGTGCCCTTTTATTGAGAAACTTGCAGCTTTGAATGCAGCTGGCACTAGAGGGGCAACAGGTGAGGTTGGAGGTGGCAAAGCCAGGTGCAGAATGCCTTTCCTTCCCTCCCCCTCTCAAGGAGCCAGAGCGAGCGTACAGCAATGTTGGGGCAGGCGCCTGTCGGTGGAGGTGAGCATGCTCTTGGACTGGGCTGGCTGGCCGCATGGGTCCGACTCCAACCCTGTCCCTGTCTCCTGGGCGAGGCTGCCTGGCGGGGCCAGAGTGTGCAGCTGTCACAGCCAGCTGTGCAGGTAGCAGCAAGGAGGACAAGTGGCAGCAGCCGGCTGCCGAGATGACCCTGCCTTGCAAGCACGGCAAGGTCATATCCTCTGTTGGGCAAGGCAGGGCCAGCGGTAGCAGTGGCGGTAGCCCTTTTGCTAGCGCCCCGCTGGCGAGCGTGGCAGCCCCTTGGATCGGTTGAGTGGGCCGGCAGGGAAGACGTGCTGCAGAGGAGTCACTTTGGCCGAGGGGCTGTCCCTGTGCTACTTGGCATGCCACTCCTCACATGCCAGCAGGCATGCATACTGTACGCGGGATTGCCAGTCATGGAGGGCTGTGGGCAGCCTGCTGCCCTCACTCCCACCACCTTGCCCCTGGGCCCCAAGCTGGCCACCAGCTCCAAGCATCCCATGGGTAAGACCAGAGAGTTTCAGCAGTGTCTCAGCGATGGCTGTGCCAGAGAGGCTTTTGGGAGTGAAGTGGAGGGGCGGCAGGGCATCAGCCCTCCCCTCCGCTCCGGGAAGCCCTGGTGACGCAGGGAAAGGCTGCACCGTACCTTCCTGGAGCCAGGCAAAGCCCTGGGAGAACCCACTCTCCTCTCCCCCCCGTCCCTGGAAGCTGGCTCCTGGTGGGCGAAGTTGGCCGCACCGGGGCTGGCCAGGCCCAGCAGGAGCCCTGGGAGTACCCACTACCCCTCCCTGTCACTGGAAAGGCCAGTAAGGGCGACTTTGGCTCCCAGCGATGTCTAGAGATGAAATGGAAGAAAGTCGTTGTTGGGTGTGTATGGGTGGGTTTGAGCAGGGACCGACCAATCAGGAGGTGGCATGCACCTCCTGATTGGCCGTTGGACCAGAAGTAAAGTCCAGACAGTCCCGGACAGGCTCCGCCCAGTTGGGCTTTTCTGAAATATCTATAGGAACAAAGTGTTAAAGATCAGCAATAAAGTCGGTTGAACAAAAAAATACAACAGGCTCTAGAAAACTGCTGCTGGAAAGGCCCATTGGCTAGTCAGGACACACCTGCATCACTCTGCCCCCACCTCAGCCTGCAGGACATTCTTTGTCTCTGCCATTGCTGCTGATCTCCACATTATATCCTCCACAGGTGAAAGTGGCTGCTTGGGGTATTGTACCCATTTGAGGCCCCACTTCGAAATCACAAGGAATAACTACAGCCCTGGGAATGTCAACTTCCAGGTGGAGGCTGGAGATCTCCCAGGATCACTGCTCATCTCCAGACTATATAAATCAGCTTCCCAGTAAAATTGGTTGATTTGGAGGGGGAACTCTGTGGCATTGCACTGACGAAGGGATGGCAGCTTCCAGGTTGGACCCTGGAATCCTCCAGAATTACAGCTCGGACAACAAAGATCAGTTGGGCTGGAGAAAATGGCTGCCTTGGAAGGTGGACTCTGGGTTGTTATACCCTTTTGAGGATTGACCCTCAAATATCCTGCAATCTCCCTGTCAGCTGTTGGCAACCCTGGTCTGGCCCCCTGCCCAGTATCCTACACAGACAAAGTCAGGCCTGGGCCCTCTTTTCCTGTCATTCACTCTCCCCTTGTTGAAGATTTGCCCTCTTGCCTCCCCATCATCTTGCTACCTCACCCCCTAGAAAAGGTGGCAGTGGGAGCTCTCTCTCTTATGACAGGAAAAGGTGTGCAAAGCTCTGTACAAGGACCTAATGAGGCAGTTTTGTGAAAGGAGGGAGTGTTGAAGGATGCGTGTGAAGGAAGAGGGTGAGGCTGTGACAATGAGGGCTGGTGGGAGTTTGGAGGAAGGGGAGGAAGAGAAGAGACATGTATAGCTTGGCTGCATCTTCTCTGCAGCAGCGAGGTCTGCCACAGCAGGATTGTAAGTGGCTCACAGACAATTGCTTAGGCTGCCCCTCAGAGTGAGAGAGACAGACAGGCAAATTCCTTGCCTCAGTCAGTTGCAGTTAGAGGCTTCTTTCACAGTAGGGAAGGGTTTATGTGGAATCCTGAACAAGAACTGCAATTAGCCCTGAATGGGGGATATTCCATGTTGTGTTTGTGGTTCTACTGAGGAAAAAGTTTGAGGTCTGAGGCAAGATCGAAACAGGCAATGTGATTGACCAATGCATGGCTAGACCCTGACTGCAGGATCAGTCAGTTTAAATTAAAACTGACCAATAGTACGCACTGGTGGGAAGATCCGTTGTTTGCTACTTTATATGTTGGGCTTTTTTCAGGGTTCTCAGTTCTGTTTTGCCTCTTTTAACACCATGCTGGCATCACAATAAAGAGCTGATTGAACTGGTCCTGGTATCCTTCAAACGTATAGATTTAGCATTCCACCAATAGGAAAAAGGCAGTCCAGTTTTGTTAGCAATTGCTGGGCAGACCCTCGGACCACAGGGTATGATGGTTAACTGGTGAGGCGACCTTGATGATGATGATGATGATGATGACCTCAAATAAACATTTATAGATATTTCAGCAGGTCTTCAGATAAATGTTGGGTTTACTCGTAATTTCCTAAGAGATATGGAAGCATTGGCCAAGTTTATTGATGAATACACTGAATCATGGAAAGCTAAGAGAACATGTCAGTGATCACACAGCAATCACTGATAGGCTGGGAATAAAGCATGGATCCTGTGCTTCTTCAATGATCTTTTGCATGCTCTTCCTCATTGCCATCTTGCACGTAGTTAATTTGCAGCACTTAACACTGTATTTCAGTTACCATTTTTGTCCTCCTCAAGGGTAAATCAGAATGGCTAATACCCTTGAGTACTGGGCCATTCATGATCATTGAGAACACATGTAAAACCCCTTGACTTTGCTGAGTGTATTTACATTGTGTTACCATTGCAGGTAGAATGTTTATACTTTGTAAGACATGGCAACTTGAGTTATCATTGTTTGAACCTGGAACTTTGTAAAAAGGCCAGAAATCTCCCAGAAGTGAACAGACAGCAAACCCATCTCTGATATCCAAGGGAGAAAGACATGCCTGTTATTTGTGTTCAATTAATTGAAATAACAAGCTGGTTTTGATAGCAACCTTAAAAAAAACCACTATTTGTTAATTATAATAGTAAAATCTCAAGAGACTAAAGGCTGTAAATAACAATAGGTCGAGGAAGAGTTGGGGAAGAAATATACATGTAAGATAAGAATAGAATCATAGAATCATAGAATTATATGTAAGATAAGAAAGGAACAATACCGTTCCAAAGGCCCAATCACGGGATCAAGCAGTAATTAGGCCTGATTATCATGCAAGGCAGCTCTGGAATGCTGCTGAAGAGACTGCAGAACTGGATGGATTGTTTGCAATGCTGGGAATTGACCCTTTGATCTCTGCATGAAAGCAGCTTCTCAGCCAATGGTGCATGCAAAAACACAAAACTTGTTTGCAAATGCAACATGTATTGCTACAGAAATGCAACCTTTTCCTAGTGTAACAGGAATATGTTTCCAAATAGCACTTAGCTGGTCATTTCCACCCCACCTCCAAACCAGCCTGAAGGCTCTTTGGTATTCTGCCTGCCAACCGGACAGTTAAAAAAAGGGTCAAATTAGTCCCACCATCAAGGGAACAGCTTGGCCACCCTTCCCTGGCAAAGATAATGATGTTTTTCCTGGTTATGTTGTGGAAGAGCAAGAATTAGAAACATTTGGCACAAGCAGATTGAAGGGATTTCAAGCAGCAGAACTGGTGATCCGCAGCACAGGAAGACTGTCATAAAAGAACAATAATCGGCCACTGGAAAAGTGGGTATCAATTCCAGGACATATTAGAGCAGTCCTTATACCAATAATGCACTTTCCCACTTACACAGCCTGTAAAAAGCATCCACAGCCTGGGATTCCCCTTAACAATCAGGGAAGACTGCACATGGGCACCACATGGGTTCTGGATCTTTAATGTGCTGGATAAGCAAGCCCAAGATCTGAAAATAGCTCAGTGTAAATGCACAGTGAAGAAGGTGCTAAGGTGAAATGTAATAATAATGAGGAACTGATATCGTTGGCAGTATCGGCAGCTTGAATTGAAACCGGAGGTGGTAGTGGGAGGAGGGGTGTTTGATACCTACCAGGAAAGTAGGTTATTCTACACAAGTGCAAAAAAGCTACCCAGCTGGAATCCCTTTTGCTTTGTTTGGTGCATGCTAATTGCTTAAGGCAAGGAGCCTGAAACATAAAATGAAGTAAAAGATCTGTTCTATGAAATCAAAAAAGCCTGGATGTCTGGATAAAGAGGCTTCTATACACCATTTATTCCATGTGGCAAATAAATATATACTTCTTTTTACTAAACAGGGTGAAGAAAGAAGCAACAATGATGTTCCTATTTGTTTTTCACTCTTCTTGAGGATTTTTTCACTGTGCTGCTACCAACCCATTTGCTGTCATCATCTTATAGTGACTTCTAGGTTCAAATTTCGCTGAAGGTCAGGGTAGAGAGCTGTCCTGAATAGCTGCCTACAGGCTATCTAGAAAAAGCTGATGGGTGCATAGCCTCCTTTTTTTAGAGGGGGGGGGGAAGAATGGTCACCAGACCTGTCAAGTAGATTCAATGTATGTTACTACTATGTTGGTCTGAAGACACAGAACAAAGTTTGAGTCCAATGGCACTTTAAGTTCTAGATCTTTAAGGGTTTGTTTACGAAAGCAGATATGGAAAAAAGTCTTCCTGTTTAATTTTTGAAGAATGTTATCCTAAGAGACCTCAAATTGTGTTGTGTCTCTGGTAGCTCTGCATCACTACAAACTGTGTAGGGTTGGGGGATTTTTGGAAGGGGGGATGGAGACTGTGGCAAGAGCGAAACAGAGCAGGGGTAGGAGAGAAAAAGTCCAGCAAGGAGATGGACAGAGATTGGGAAGGGAGTGGGACAAGGGAGAAGATGCCAAGGAAGAGTGATTGCTGAGAATGCATGAAGAGAGAAAGATGACCCTATCGTTTGCTGATTGAGGAGCTAGATGATGGATAGGTCCATGGAGGAAAGGGACTGGCATTTTCCATTCCAAATGTTGTCTGAAGTTGTTGTTTATGTGAGCAGGGGATATCACCCATTAGTCATAGAATCCCAGGCCCATGCAAGAATTTTTAGAGTAAATTATAAGACCATCAATACATTGGAAACTACTTGGCTTTTATTTAATAGTGGGGATCAAGTGTACAACTTGCTTGTCCAAAGAGATGTTTCAGAACAGATTTCCTCTGATTTCAGTGCATACTATGTGAATGCAAGGGTTTTTCTTTTGTTTGTTTTTTGAGGGTGGGGTGTTAAACTTCTAAAAGATTAAATAAAAGAAATAATACAAAAGGCTACTCATTGAATCAATGAAAAACCTATTAATAATGGCAATGATGATTATGTTAGCCATTCAGACTCTTGGCCATCCTATGGCACAACAGTCACCATGATTTCTGATCTTGCACTGCTCCTTTTAGTTATGTAATGCTCTGGACGGTGTCCATTTTGATGATATCTAACCACTGTGTTGTCGGCCTGGTTTCCTTTTATCCTAGCATAATTGCTTTCTCCATTGAGTTGGCCTGATATGACCAAAGTAAGTGAGCTGGAGTTTCATGTATTTGCCTGCCAGTGATAGATCAGGCTTTATGCGCTGTAGTATTTCCTTGTTTCTGACTTTTGCTGTCCATGGAACCTGCAGAAGCCTTCTCCAACACCAGAATTTAAATGAATCGATTCTTCTCTTGTCTGATTATTTCATCATCCACCTTTCATAGCTATAAGTGGCTACTGTAAATATAATAATGGTATGAGATAGAAAAGAATAGAAAAAGAGTTTAAAAATTCAAGGAAAAGTGAGAAAGAACTATGTTTCATGTTGGCTCTAGAATGTATTGTAAACCCATGTATTAAAAATCCTGTGCATGGGTCTGGTAGAGAGAGGCAAACAATAATGGATCATTATTCAGTGGTGATCTTCTGTTGAAGCAGCTTGCTAGCATGGCATGTTACTGACTGGTCTCTGCACAGATGCATCTGAAAGTAATAGCTGCAGTGCAATGCTCATAGGCAAAATGGCCTGGGGTGTTTTGACTGCTACAAAATCAACCTAACTTCATGCCTTTCAACAATTATATGGAGAATTTATTCCTCATTTATGTTACTAGAATCATCACAGCCAGTTGACACAAATTAGGTTTGACATATAGATCATGAAAACAGTTGGACAGTTTTTGCTTTGTTGTTGATTGCAAATCCCCACAGGTCAGATTAAGCATGTTAACAGGGCAGCTTTGTCTACTGTTTGTAAACACAGAAGATTAGTTCTAGGGGCTGCCAATTTGGCACCTTTCAGCACCGGTTTAAAGAATTCAGCAACAGAGGAAGAAGAGTTTGTTCTTATATGCTGCTTTTCTCTACCCAAAAGAGTCTCAAAACGGCTTACAGTCGGCTTCCCTTTCCTCTCCCCACAAGAGACACCCAGTAAGGTAGGTGAGGCTGAGACAACTGACTTATATACCTCTGAAATTTGTCCCTGAAAGGCAAGATGAAGTTGGGGAAAGAGAGTTTTCTGGGTTCTATTTACCCTTGAGAAAGGGTTATGTCACCTGAGGAGTAAGAACCAGAATGGTGATGGATTGGGAAGTGAAAATGATCTTGCTCTGGAATAGGCTTTTTCAACCAGGGTTTTTTGAAACCTGTGGTTTCTTGATGTTCCCGGGTTTGCCTAATGTGTGGGAGTTTATTAATTTTTAATATATTTTTAAAAATTTGTTAAGCATTTATTGGGTGATATAACCATATATAGTCACGTTGATCTGCCCAAAAAATCACCAGTGACGGGCCTGTAGGAGGTAGGAAGGGGAGGGGTCCTGGGTGGGCATGTACATAGCTATGCTTCCCAACCATATTCTGCACAATCATGCCGCTTCTAGGGTTTCTTGAAGCCTGAAGAATGTTTCAGGGGTTACTCAATGGTTAAAAATCTGAAAAGGATGCTCTGGAAGCTAAATGGGTGAACCTTAGCCGGCTACCTTCTCAGCCTTCTCTTGCCTCACAGTTTTGTTGTTGAGAAGATAAAATGGAGGGAAGGAAAATACTGTTATAAACTGCTTTAGCTCCCCATTAAGGAGAAATGTGCAGTATTAATACTCAAAGAAATAAATGGAAACACTGGGAAGCATATAGAAGCAGAATACTGATAATAAGAAAAATGTTGGTGTGCATCTTTTGTAACATGAGCAAAATCACACAAAAGGTAGGCAATTTCCCTGCATCTCCCCCCACCCCCTCTTATCCCTCTGAAATAATAATGCTCCTTTCAGAGATATTTTACTCAGGACGTGTAAGGGATGTGTTTTTCTCACCCCTTCTATGGACTAAAGTCAGCTTCCTTCCACCTTTTCAATGCTGTTGACAGATGTATATATCAACAAATTGAGCACTGACTATGTCTTGGATCTCTCTCAGTTCCTCAGCTTGATTGTTTGGGCTCACTTGCAAGTTTATCCAATTTAATTTGTTCAGTGCCTAATTTTTTTAAGCCACCCTACTTTTAAAGAGGTGAAAAAACTGCTCCTGGGGAGGTGAGTTTATTATGTCACAAGCCTCCAACCAATCAATGTGCCGATAGGCCAGTTTCTGCCTCAAAAATGCAAAAGTGGATTTCCCTAAACTTAATACTGGGGAGCAGACAGTACTTAGCACATTGAGTTCACTCCCACAACATATCACTCAAAATATGTACCTTTATTGAGAGTTGCTTGTAGCTGCCATTTCTCATATTTTGTAGTTCAGTCCTGGACCCTGGATGCTGGGGCACTGCTGTTGCAGTGACTCAATGGCATAACTAGTCATTATCCTCTGCCCAGATTTTTAAAAGGCACAGTTCCAAGGAACTGAGAGTACAGCACCTGTACTGAAGTATTGCAGCCATACCACCACTCAATACACCCCCATGTCAATAAGATATGCAAGCAGACAATCAATGTGCAGTGATGCTAATATAACTCCCAGCATCACCCAGCTCCAGAACATAAGAAGTCAAAGATCTTAGGAAACATACCACCATCCATTCATCTAATGTATGAAAAGAATACCTATTTTATTGTAATTCACCCTGAGTCCCACAAGATATGGCGAATAAGAAATATAACCATCATCATAATAATAATATTCCAGTCCTTACCTGTCATGGGTTCTGGAGATATCCTGTCAATGAGTCACCCTTTATAGCTACAAGCATTCCAGAAAAGATTATATGCATGTTTTTTTTTTACCTTGCTTACTTCACTAGCAAAACTGTATACAGTACAATCTTAAACAGTCACACCCATCTAAACCCACTGACTTCAAAAGAAGGATTTAGAAGGAAGTTAACTCTACTTAGGATTGCAGTTGACAGTCTGATTGAACACCTGTTTCTCTTATGTACATAATATGATTTTGAAAGCTGAAACATTAGGAAAATGCATCTTGACAATGAAATGTTTTCACTCTTTTTTTCTGAAATATCACATGGGACTGGAGATCTGCACTCCAGCGTCTGAGGTCAGAGTGCCCTATGAATTATCTAATGAAGAGTTAGATACTTCTGTTTTCACTCAGCAAGAAGCCAGAACTGCTGTATGTATGTTTAAATAATACAAGTAAACGGCAGTCATCAGAATTTCTGGTAAACCCCATTACATTCAAGCAATTCACTTCCCAAGTATGCGTGGGATGCTGGGAGCTCCCGATGTGTCCAAGAAAGGAAATAAAGAAACCCAGATGGACTTCAGCTGTAACAATTCAGATGCTAGTGGCTGGCATTCTTTGCTGTAAATGTTAATAGACTGAGTAATCAGAAGCCTATGCTGGTAAATTATTTATCTTATCTCTGGAACTCAGAAAAGCTTCTCACCCAGTGACTGTTGTAGGAAGATGCTGTGGTCAAGAAGTCCTGGCTGGAATCTTTAGAAGAGTAAAAGTTCAGCAGCCAAGTTCTGTCTGCATGTTATTTGGAAGAGATGAAGTCATGACAAGATTAGCAGGAAAAAGTCACTCAAGACTGACTTTACCTTGGCAGCTGAGGACGCTGGGCTTGTAATGATTATGGCTTTTGATTTTTTTATCAGAAAGCTTGAAATGCAGAATCACTGCTTGTGTTGTTTTAGCCTGGATGTATGAAGCAACATTTGCATTTGGACAAAAGAGAAGGGTGATTTCCACTGCATTTATTTCATATGCAGAAATATTTTTTCCTTCAGTACTTGTCATATACTCCATCCCCCAATTGCTACATCATGGCTAACCATTCCTATTACTCCTTCTGCCTAGCTGAAGTTCAGATTCTGACAGAGTTCCTGTACTTTAAGAGCTGCAAGGAAGGCAAAACTACATATTACTGCTTTTGTTTGTCTTTTCATTGACCCCTGGTGATAGGAAATCCTAAAGTTAAATTTACAGTCATGTGTAGCTCAAGCTTCTCAACCAACCCATATTCATTGTATAAGACATACTTATACATAAGTGTTCACAGGACTGTGGTCTAAAATATACATTGAATATTCCTGAACTTGACAATTCTGGTCCTCAACTAAAACTACTACTCTCCCCCTTCCTCAGAAGAGATCCTGCATCTTTAATAGCTGCTTGACAGATAACAATTGCACATATTAATATGCACTGACTTCTGTAACAATGCATTTCTGTTTCAGAAAAGTCATAAGAAATTCTTAAAAGTATAATCTCATTTAGCAACCATGTCAAGAGCTTTGTGAGTGTGTAAACTGCCATCAAGTCACAGCTGACTTATGGTGACCACAGCAAGAGGCTTTCAAGGCAAGTGAGTAGTGGCGGCTTGCCATTGCCTTCCTCTGCACAGCCTCTGCACAGCCTTCTTTGGTGGTCTCCCTTCCAAGCACTGACCCTGCTGAGCTCCCAGGAGCTGATGAGATCAGGATATGATTTTAAGCTGCTACAAGCCAGCCTGGCCAAGAGTAGTAGCCAATAAATCGCATGATAAATGAATATACCATGCCACCTTCACCTCACTTTATAGAACAGGAAATATCTGATTGGTTTGGGGATCATCAATCACCTGTAGGATTACTTTATTTCAAATAAATAAAAAAACAACCAAATCCCTTTTATTTTCAACTAAAAATAGAAAGAAGGAAAACTATGACATTCAGCCTTAGAATTTTTTAAAATGTTTTATTTTAAACATGTCTATCTACAAACTATGTATCTTGTTACATACACACACGTATACATATATACACACACATTGAATAAAAAAAACAGCAGTTACTGCTTCTGTAGAATTATGTACTGGGAGAGTAGAACAGCAATTGAAAAACTTCTTTAGGTCACAGAACAAACTTGCAGGTCAAAGGAAAGAACTTTTGTAAGGCTGGAGAATGACAGAAACCTTTGGACCCAACAGGATGTTACATGATACTCAATGTGTTATCAGTGCTCTGAAATAATGTTGGAAGTTTAACTGCCAAGGTAACTCAGGGAAATTACTGTTTCACTGTCTCCTCTCACATTCTTTTCCCACATGGGTGTGGTGATGCTGATAAAGACCATCCAGAAGTTAGCAGGAAGTAGCAAATGTCCTTGCTATGATCCTTCAACAAATATTACAACCGGAACAATTTCCCAATTTTTGGACCACTTTTTTGCTTGAAACTCTTTCTTCTAACTTCTGGAACTCTTACATCTCTTTTCATCTTCTTTGTTAGTATAAAATAAGTTTTATAGAGTGGAAGAGTTTGGTGGGACAGCATTTTGTGGCCACTATCTAAAGGGACCAAACTATAATATTTGCAATTATTTTGTTGGTTATGCTCTATTGCATTGTACTCCTTGTTACACGGTAAAAAAATCTGGTAGTTTCACTTGTATTTATAGAGTTTCACTTTCAATTACTACAGTAATTGTTTGTTTTTTTAAGCAGCTGTTTCTCCACAAATTAAATTTTAAAATTGTCAAATCACCTTTATCATTTGTAGAAGCCTGCTTTAAAAAAAATTAAAATGGGTAGACAAAATGACATACCCACTACAAGAATAAAGGTCAAAGGATGCACATTTTTTTTACTGAAAATAGTATCAACAGTTAGACCACCTCAAAGGAGGCCATGAAATGTACTTCATGGTGTTTTCTGCCTACTACAATTACAGTATGCTGTGTACACTTAAATTCCATGTTAAAGGCATGCAGAATGGGACTTATGGATCACATGCAAATTCAATAGTCATCAACATGTAAAATGTATCTATATAGCTAGGAATGTTATGTTAGTTTCCAGAAAAAAAGAAAGATGAAGTAGATATTAAACTATTAAGCATCCTATCCTAATTCAAGTACAGAGAAATTCCCATTTTATGGCATATACAGTTTGTATCAAATATTTTAATACTCAAGATTTTGTCTGTTTTACAGGTTCACATAAACCTCATCACCTAACTTTCAGAGAGCCAGTGTGGTGTAGTGGTTAAGAGCACAGCCTCTAATTTGGAAAACATTTGATTCCCCACTCCTCTTCCACATGTGGCCAGCTGGGCGATCTTGAACCAGTCAGGTTCTTTCAGAGTTCTCTCAACCTCACATGGTGTCTGTTGTGGGGAGAGGATGGATAGATGATTGTAAGCCACTATAAGACTCCTTTCAATAGTAAGAAGCAGGTTATAAACAAAACTCTTCTTCTACCATACACATTTGCTTTAATCTTTTAATCTATCTCTACTTCTATCGCACTTTTTACTCCAGAGGCCCATACATAAAGTAAGCTTGTCAGGTGCTACCTAAGCACGTACTAAAGATCCCTTCCAAAAAACAGCAAGTTCCATGTTTCACAATGCAGTGCACTTAGGACTGCAAAATGTGCACATTGTTTTCATCTACTGCAGCATAAAATGCAAGTATAATTAGTTTACAGTGGACTAGTTTGTGTTTTGCACGTTTACTATTTATAAAGATAGCATTTTTGAGCAAGAGGCTTTATTTCATGGCTATTTCTTATATTATTCCATACATTATAAATTGTTCATTCTTAGGACAGGTATTGTGACTATTCTTTCTTATATTATGCACAGACATGCCCCAAATTGTAATGCAGTCTCCTCTTCCTCTTCCCTTCTCCCAGTCTTACAACCCACATCTAAAAATTGTGGCTCACTTTTGGGTTCTAACCCAAAAGGGTCTGAGAAGCACCGGACCAAGACAGGCCTGATTCTGCAAGGCTCTTATAAATGAAACTGAGACTAATTTCCATCCTAAGCAGGTCTGCTCAGAATCCCATTGTGGACTGTCCAGTAAGGCTTACTCTCAGGAAAGTGTTCCTAGGGATGGGGTTATAAGTACATGCTTAACCTACCAAGACAAAGGAAAGTGAGGCGAAGGTCGATTTGCCTTCTTTTTCCTGAGAGAAGACCCCTGCTTTAAACATGTGACCAAAAATAAGTCACCTTTAGCTAATATGAAATGCATAAACTACACCTGTTAGATTTCTGCCTGCTGTACGGCAGTTAGCAGCACTATCAGAGGGGAAAGGCCGTTTATATTAGCCAGATGATGATGCGTGCATGGAATGCCTGAGATAGACGGGGTTCCCCAACAGCCTCCTGCCCCCGATTGCAAAACAGCCTCGCTTCCCGCAGCCTGGCGATGCAGCGGCGGAGAAGCGCACCTGCCGAGGGTTTAGCGCGCGGCTGTCAAAGGCTGTGGCAGCCCTAAGGCTGCGGCGGATGTTGTTTGTTTGTTTGTTTGAACAGAGCCCCAGCGTCTGTGAAGAGAGGAGGCAGGAATGCGCCCCAGCGAGCCGTTTGAGCAGCCGCCGCCGCCGCCTTCAGCCTCGCCAGCATTCCGCAGCGCCCGGACAGCCCTCCTGAGCGCCCGCCTCCTCCCGCCCATTGTCTTTTCCTTTTTCCCGCCAGGTTCGCAGCCAGACGCCCTCGCCCCCTCCCCCATTCTCCGGATTCCCATTCTCGGCCCCCCTCCCCCTCTTTCTTTGGCGCCTTTTCCTTCCCGCCACGTCGAGTCCCCTCAGCAGCCCATTCTGACGGAGAGGCCCGGCGCGGGTTGCCGACAGCGTCAGCGATTGGTCGCGGCCGCGCCAATGGGCGGGACCTACTCCTGCTGGAGACCTGCCCGCCGGCTCTCCCCGGCTCCGCCCTGGCTTTGCTCCCTCCCACTTTACTACAGGCGACTGAAGCCGGGGCTGGCGCGCCACACGGGAGGGAGCAGCCTGGCCCGGCACGACCCCGCCTGCAGCTCCCGCCCGCGCCAAGACTCCAGCCCAGCAGCCGCACCAAAGCCGCTCCCGGCCTGCCTGGAACACGCGGACGGGGCGGGGATGCTGCTGTCCAAGATCAACTCATTGGCCCACCTGTGCTCGGCGCCCGGCGGGGATCTGCACCCAGTCAAGCCGCTGCCAGGTCAGCCAGGCTGCGGCGGGAAGGGAGGGGGGGGGGGTGGAGGGAGGATATAGCTTGGAGGAGTCGGGTCGGCTTCCAGAAGATTTGGGTGCGGGGATACGAGGACGGGGTGCCTGGGACTCACCCTTCTTGTTTTTGCAGGGAAGGAAAAGGAGCCCCTGGAGAAGCTGTACCAAGTGGGCCCGCTGCTGGGCAGTGGCGGCTTCGGCTCTGTCTACTCGGGCACCCGGCTAGCAGATGGCGCTCCGGTGAGTGTTTCGATGGCTGCCCAGATTTCGGGTGGAGCGCGCTTCCTTCACTCGTCGCGCCGGTGCTCTCGTTAGGCTTTCTGGAATTACAGCTTTCTCCTAACAAACCCCTTCCACCGCCTCTCATATGCCTCTTCCCCTCTTTTATTAAGTGTCTGCAGTTATTCGTGCTGGCATTGAGTCTCTTTTGTTGTGTATTTGCAGGTGGCCATCAAACATGTGTCCCGTGACCGCGTTTCAGATTGGGGAGAGCTGGTAAGTAGGAGGGGGTAAGAATTTCTGGGGTGACCTCTGTGTTTCTGCAGCTGATGATGCACTAGGTTGCAGAGATCTTTTTGCCCTTGTATTCATGGACCATTTTTTCTATTCCCTCCCATCTTCTCTGCTCAGCCTGGTGGAACGAGAGTACCCATGGAGATTTTGCTCCTGAAAAAAGTCAGCTCAGGATTTCGTGGGGTGATCCGGCTTCTGGATTGGTTTGAGAGGCCAGACAGCTTCATCTTGGTTTTGGAACGTCCAGATCCTGTGCAGGATCTCTTTGACTTCATCACAGAACGGGGTGCTTTGCCTGAGGATTTGGCCCGCAGTTTTTTCTGTCAAATTTTGGAGGCAGTAAGGCATTGCCACAGCTGTGGGGTGCTCCACCGAGATATCAAGGATGAGAATATCCTGATTGATTTGAGCAGTGGAGAGCTAAAACTTATAGACTTTGGATCTGGAGCTCTGCTCAAGGACACAGTGTACACTGACTTTGATGGTGAGTCTTGTCAATTTCCATATGTCCTGCTGAGCTAGAGAATTTCTTCTCTGAAACAGTGTGTTCCTTGCTTTTGAGTGCTCAGTAACTACCCAGCAATGGAACATGTTCTTCCTCTGGTCTATAGGACTTAGATTTGTGAGTAAAGTGCATTTATCCTTTTTGCCAATATTCATCCTGCTTTCTGGGGAAGAGATTTCCGTCTTGTTAATGACTGTAGTAGTCAAAATAACAATTATACTCTGGACCTGCAGTTTTTTTTTCTATGGTGACCATAGAAATAAAGAAATTAGACAGTAGGTCAGTTGTAAATATTTGAGGTAATGGTCACTCATACATCTGTTGGGTGTTATAGTAGACAAGATTTGTTTTTTACTTCCAGATTTGGTAGATGGCAGAGAGGGCCATGGGCCTCTCAGTGATATCTGTGTGCAAGGGGTGATGGAGATGGTAATTGTTCAGAAAAAACTGCTGTCCCTGCCATCTTGCTAAATTATTCATCTTAACTGGAAAGTTGTTTTTCGTCATGGCATGTTGTGAAATGTAATCTGGAGTATATCTGTTTACAGTCAGCTCAGTTTCCTAAGAAACACATGAGACAAGTAGGCTGTTTTTAATGTTAGGAAGAGTAGTCCAAGTATTTAAAAGCTTTACAGGGAATACATGAACTGATAAATACTAAATGTTTCTTTAAAAAAATAAGCTGTGTGTGTTGCTAACTGACTTTCTGGGAGAACCGTTGATTTTCAAAAACCATGGCTGGCTTTTGTTTAATTTTTTCCCTGCATTTGTGTTCCTGGACATTATCTGCTGTGTTGCATTTTTTTTGTTTTGTTTTTAATTTAACGGTTAATGACCAGGGATGGGCTTGCTCCTCCCCATGTCGCCCTTTTTCTGACATAGTTTTCCTGTCTGGTGGTGCCCCCTGGTGGATCAAGCAGTATTTTTTTACAACCCAAAGTTTGTAAACAAGAGTCACGTGGCTGGAAACCAGACTGAGCAACTCTGACCTCAGTATCCTTGTTTCCTGCGGGGGGGGGGGGAATCAGATACTACCAACAAAGACAGAGGGTGTATCTATGCCAAGAGCTTCTTGTAGAAGTGCAAGGATGGTGCAGTCAAAGCATCTCATAATTACCACATGCACAAGGGTATCTAACCACTCCTGTAATACTTTGTAATAAATCTTTATTGTTCTCTTAAATAGGATCATTTGGTGATTGCATAATTTTTATTTTCTTTTTTTGGGGGGAAGAGGATTTTTTAAAATTAAGGCATCTTTGGGAAGAGAATTGCTTTTTCTACCAGAAAATAATATGTTTTATTTACTTACAACTATGATGCTTCAAGGCTCTCCTTAATGATAACATAAGAGGGTTACCTAAGCATGGGACTAATCAGGCAGGCTATTACAGTGGAAAATGTGTCAGAAAAACTTTTAAAAACAATACAGAGCAACAGTAGTGCAGTTGAAGCCCAGATATTTTTCTGTTCCTTTATTCAGTGTCCAAGCACTGCAACAGATAAAGCTACAAGGGATTATCTAAATCCTGATCAAGCTGTCATGCTAAAGTTAAGGCATGGATTAAGTATATCACCAGCGGAATTCTGTAGGATCTTTTAATTCTCTTAATGATGAGATCTAATTTTCCTTTTTCTCAGGGACTCGGGTATACAGTCCCCCGGAATGGATCCGCTACCACAGGTATCATGGCAGGTCTGCAGCTGTGTGGTCACTCGGGGTGTTACTGTATGACATGGTCTGTGGTGATATCCCCTTTGAACACGATGAAGAGATCTTAAGGGGTCAGGTCTATTTTCGGCAAAGAGTTTCTCCAGGTAAGTGCTTACTGCTTTTATGTAATAGCGGGCAACAGAAGGGATGGTGGGATCTGGATGGAACATTGGATCAGTGTACACTTGGATCAGTGTACACTTTGGGTGATCAGTATATTATCCACAGAGCACTTGTTAAAGAGGTTGTATTACATGCTGCTGCTGTGAGTATGCTGCACAATTTATAAGCAGCACCTCAGCTACACAAGCTGTACTTCAGGATTTGAACTTGGGAGCTATTTAATGTGGTCCATCCATTTGATAACTGTTGTAGGGTCTCTATACCCAAGTCCCTGTATATGAGTTGTTAACATAGTTTCTTTCAAAACAAAAGTTTGAGAGATGTGCCGTGTGCTTCTTCCAGTTTTCCAGATTCTTTTGTACTAATTTTGTGCTTTCTTTTCCAGAATGCCAGCATCTTATTAAATGGTGTTTGGCTCTGAGGCCTTCTGACAGGCCATCTTTTGAAGATATTTTGAACCATTCTTGGATGCAAGATGTTCTCCTGCCTCAGGAAACAGCTGAGATCCATTTGCACAGTCTAATTCAAGAGTCTAACAAATAGCAGAGTATTTCATCTGTTTGGGTGCAAAACAGAGTTCTGTCCTACTGAGTGGGAATTTTTACAGGGACAGCATTCATCTCATTCCAGATCCAGCCTGCCTGGAAACTTTTCCAAGCCTGAAGAAATCTCTTACTGGTGTGGACTTGAATCCTAGGAGCCCACCTTGCAAATCTTGCCACTAGGTGACTTGGGCAAGTCAGTGAGTGTCCATAACCTGCTGAATGGAATCCTAGAATATGAAATGAGTGGAGCAGAGAGCTAGAGCAGAGGTTTCAGTTGGGGAAATCTAAGTATGGGAGCAGGGAGGGAGAATACTGAATGGGATTGACTACCTGTCTTCACTGTGTCACCATGTTCCTAGTGCCTTCAGTTGCAAACTGAGCTGTGCTTGGGGGGAGGGGGGATACTTGAAAGCTCCTTTACTGCTGCTGTCTCAAGATTCATCTGGGTTTTATTTTTGTTCCACCTTTTAAAAAGAACTTCATCAAAAGAGGCTTTGTGTGATACATTGGCAAACCCTAGCTGATGGTTGTCCAGTATGAACTCTGAGTTGGCTTTTGTTGCCTCTCAAAAGCCAGGGCATCCTCAGGTGCACAAACAATGCAACCCCACTGAACTGTAATTTTGTACAGAACAATACAGGAACAAA
Organism: Paroedura picta; assembly: GCF_049243985.1. NCBI lineage: Eukaryota > Metazoa > Chordata > Lepidosauria > Squamata > Gekkonidae > Paroedura > Paroedura picta. The sequence goes on along the minus strand of NC_135372.1, from coordinate 94,198,190 downwards.
GCTTGGTGTACAGAAGATTGTAGTTTATAATGTTTTTACTTTGTTTTTTTAATTTATTTCCAGGGTTTTTTAATGAAATGTCCTAACTTGGATAACTTTTATTTATTTTATTTATGAACCATGTGGGCTTATAGTCTACATCTCACTCCTACAGCTGCTGTTCTGGTTTTCTGTTACATGCCTCCCCTCAGCACTCCTTTCCCAGCCCCTAGGTTATAGCTCCTGTCTGTTTGCTCTGATGTCTTGCCACTATATTGAAGCAGCTTGATCACCTTGTAGCTGTTTGTAAATATATCTTTCTGTGTGGCTCTTCAGCCTCCCTAAATTTTGAGACATGCTTCCACACAAGTATTGGTAGGGACAGGCTGGTGCCATGCATATGTATATAATCTTCATTTAATGAAAAGGGGGCAAAATAGCCTGGACTTCAACACTGTCAAGCTTCTATAAGTAACTTGGTGTGTAGTCTGCTCATTTTGTTAATAGCTAATACTGTACAGGGAATTCAGAAATGCTATTTTTTTTTATAATGCAGTTTTAAATAAAAAATGGAATCACTTGATATACTCAGGTTTTTGATTTTTTAAAATTATTACAAGCAGTTACGCGTCACAGATAACACTACTATATTTTGAAAGCCATCATGCTTTGCTTGAGAACTAGGAATTATGTTCATGTTTCCCAGAGACTTTGAATCTCTGTTCGTTCTTACTTTTGTGTACTCATTAAACATTCAAGGTAGGTTACAGAAAGTGATTGATTCCATGAATGGGGGCATAATTGGTTGACAAGTTTCAAGTACAATTAACTGTACCTTATACAAATTGCCTGAAATGTGAATATTTATATCACTGCATAGAATTCTGGCATAGAATTTGGATTATTAATGTGTCTAGCCAAAAGGTGGACAGTGTTCTAGATCATGATCAGAGAGACCTGAAAGAGTCAGGCAGTAGCTTTAAAAACGTCAGTGTTCAGGTACTTTGTCCACCTGCTACTGGATTTTTGAGTCCTGCTGACATGCTTACAGGTGCCTATATTTTCCAATGATTCTTGCCAAAAGCAACCCACTGCTGGAATCAGTAGAACCAAAAACAAGAATTATTTAGCAGTGGAGGCAGCAACCTTCATGTAGTGCCTAGTACAAAAGTTAGAATGGTTGGGATCGTGAAATGGAAGAATGAACATGGGTTTATTTTTTTTCCTGGTGTGGATAAAAAGGGTTGGGCTGGCAATTCAGGGTGAGAAAACACTGGGGAAAGATCTGGCCCAGATAGTCAATTCTTTACATTGCAGCTCCTGTGTTGTAGAGAGAGAAAAAAATCCCAGAATGGCAGTTCTGCCTCCCTGTACAGGTCTCTGTCCTGACTGGATTTATTTGCAATCTACTGTTGGAATTGCTTTTTATTAGGCTGTTAGGATAAGAAGAAAATTGACCAAAATCTTATTCTTTTGCCAACAATTCAAACTCAGTAGCAAAGCTGAAGACATTGTTACTAAGGATCTATGGTTATATTTTAGTCCAACCTCCCTTTAAGGCATTTAGGGTGCCTTAAAGTTTAGGCCAAGAGAAAGAAGCAGACCCAAAGTTTACACGATAAAGATTCTGGTGTTTAGCCGTGTTGGACTGGAGCAGCAGAACAAAGTTTGATTCTGGGGATAAGCTTTTGTGTACATGCACACTTAATTTTTTTTTCCTCACAGGGAGAATTTGAACAGTCTCCTCTGGCCTATTCTTGCTACTTAATCACTACATAATGGAGGACCCTCCTCATGTGCTGTTCTGTATAGATGAGCAGCAGTCGGGGTTCAGTTCACTCTAGTTGGTGAATACTGATGATGCTAACCTGATCTTGTAGGATCTCGGATGCTAAGCAGGGTTGTCCTGCCTATATTTGAATGCGAGACCTCCAAAGAAAGCAGGGATGTGATGCAGAGGCAGGCAACAGGCAAATCCAGTGATCCCTTGGATATTTACCACAGGAGATTTTCTGTTTATAGAGTGTGACTTCATGGCTCCCCCTCTCGGGGAAGCCCCAATTGCTGCTCCCAATTGTAATAGGGAAGCACTATAGCGAGGGCACAAGAAAGGCTGCTGCAGGAGAACTGGCAAAATTCCCCCCTCCCCCACTGCAAATGTGGGTCATTTTGATGGGTTATAAATAACTGTAACTGAAAATATTTGCATATTGGCCATTTTCCATAGCTGAAAAATGCAGTGTACCCAATGAAAAGTAATTTGGACATTCTGCCTTTTATAGTTTTCTCAGGTGGTGGGGTCATGTTCTGGTAGTTTTTGCTCCTAACGTTTCATCTGCATCTGTGGTTGGTTTCTTCAGAGGCCTGTCACAGCAAGATGGGTATCTCTATGGCCCATTATGCACGACCGCCGAAACGGCGAATTTGGGTCACATCGAAAAAGCGGAGGGGGAAGACGCGACGCATACCGGTTATACACGGGGCGGGGCGCGACGGCGGCAAAACCCAGAGTAACCGATTATGCACGCGCCGATCCGGGCGCCGCTTCTGGTTGCGCCCCGCTCACCCGGAAGCTGCGCTTTCTTCCGCGTTTCACTGACGCGGCTTTTTCGGCGGCATGCACCGAAGCTGCAGCCGGTTGCAGCCGGCTCCGTGCGTTATCCGTGATTTTAGTCGCCGCCATTCCACCCCGAATGTGCGCTAAAACCCCCGTGCATAATGGGTCTTAGTGGCAATTTGAATTTTTGTCTGTTTCTTATAATATAATCATGACTTTGTCAAGATCCTCCCCCACTTTTTTAGCAAAATGATATAATTTTGCCAAGTTTTCTGAACATTCCTGTGGCTAGTGATGCCCTTACAGCAGGTGGTGGCATTCTTTTGAGCCTTGGATTCATGATATGTATTTCCTTGTTCTGATACAGCATGGTTTAGCTATTACAAAAAGTGTTTGTTAAGAGGTTGTTTTTCCCCACTGTAGGTGCTCCCAGTGTTTTTCTCCTGCCCCCAAATGTCTCAAATGCTTTGTAACCACATCCTCTTATCCTGCATTTGTTTACTACATACTCCAGAGTTAAGCTTCTCACTGCTGCTTTTGTTGTGGTGTAAACTCATGTGATTCTCACAACTCTACCAATTCACAAGCAGCCATAGACCAAACATGCATGGCTTGCTGTTTGTTCTTTTACTCTTTCATATGTAGCATTCTAGTTGCAGTGTGTCATTCCAAGTATATTGAAGGCCATCTACACACAAATACGTTTAAGTTGCCTTATCAAACTGTTGGTTCATTGCATCAGTATTGCCAAGCAATCCGGCAGCAGCTCTTCAAAGTCCCAGACAGGAGTCTTTCACAATCACTGGGACTCTCTGCTTAATGCTAGAAATCCAAACAGACATTTCTGAGACATCTGGCTTGTTTAGCCTCTGCTTGAAGACATCCAGTGCTGGAGAGCACTGAAAGCCAAATACTGTTTTTCTTTTTAGGAAATTTTTGCTAATGTTCAACCAAAATCTACCCTCCTATAACTAGTCCATTACAACTAATCTTCTCTGAAGCAGCACAGAACAATCCTTGTGACAGTCTTTCAAGTATTTGAACAGCATGATCATATCTCACCTCTGTCTTCTGCAGGATATATAACCTGCCCCCCCCCCCAGTCCTTCCTGGGTACCCCAATCAAGATTTACATTTTGAGTACAGTTCAAATTTGTGTTTCCGCCTTCCTTTAAACACTTTTTTTTTTAAAGGGGGAGGCTTTAGCTGGTGAATTTTTTTTTGCTTGCTTTGTTATTTTTCTTTGCTTCTCTTCTGCTGTGAATATTTGCTCTTGCAAGCTTATAAAACAATGCCACAGGTGACTAGAGAGTGAAATAAATCACACCATTACACTCTTACCAGGGGCAGCTCTAATGATGGGAAGTGTAGCAGTTTCTACCACTCTTGTTCTTATTCTTTTCCCTAAATAGAGTAGCTAACACTTTTAGCAATAATTTGGACAGTCTTGGCTTCTCCAGCCCTAGGAAAATGAAGAGAGGATGGGAAAGGTCAGTTAGCAGAGCAGCCAGGCGGTGGCTGTGAGTGGCAACTTCTGAGTTGCCACTGATTCTTACAGCCACATTTTCAAAATAGCAGCTGTCAGTTTTTATTCTCTGCTGCTGCTATGCACCTCCAAACTGCTTTGGTTCCGATTGTAATTAGAAATGGGTTCTCCCTGATAGCAGCTCAGTCATGAACTTAATCTTAGAACTGTCTCAGGCAATAGCAACCACAATTGTCCACCACCTCTGCTATGAGTGGGATGATTAATTATGTGCATTTTGATAGTGCCCCATATTGATTGCTCATACACTAGTAAAATAATAGCTCTGAGAAATTGCAGTGGAGTGCCAAAAGCTGTTTCAGGTTGTTGAGTTGCACGTGAGCACTCAGTTCTTGGTAGAGTGAATGGAAGTTACCATAGAACAAAAGTATTGTAAAAATAGATGTATAGTTGGATCTGCAGTTCTACATAAATTTGTTGAATACTTTTAAGTGTACAGAGGTGCTCAGCAAGCTTTCCAAGTATAGATTTTGAGCTTTCAGTGCCCCCATGTTGTTAGGTGCGAAGTCATGTCCGACCCATTGCGACCCCATGGACAATGATCCTCCAGGCCTTCCTGTCCTCTACCATTCCCCGGAGTCCATTTACGTTTGCACCTACTGCTTCAGTGACTCCATCCAGCCACCTCATTCTCTGTCATCCCCTTTTCTTTTGCCCTCGATCGCTCCTAGCATTAGGCTCTTCTCCAGGGAGTCCTTCCTTCTCATGAGGTGGCCAAAGTATTTGAGTTTCATCTTCAGGATCTGGCCTTCTAAGGAGCAGTCCGGGCTGATCTCCTCTAGGACTGACCAATTTGTTTGCCTTGCAGTCCAAGGGACTCGCAAGAGTCTTCTCCAGCACCAGAGTTCAAAAGCCTCAATTCTTTGATGCCCAGCTTTCCTTACGGTCCAACTTTCACAGCCATACATTGCAAATGGGAATAATTGACTCACAGCAGCCTTGACTAAATGCACTTTTGTTGGCAGGGTGATGTCTCTGCTTTTTAGGATGCTGTCTAGATTTGCCATAGCTTTCCTCCCCAGGAGCAAGCGTCTTTTAATTTCTTTGCTGCAGTCCCCATCTGCAGTGATCTTGGAGCCCAGGAAAATAAAATCTGTCACTATCTCCATTTCTTCCCCATCTATTTGCCAGGAATTGAGAGGGCCGGATGCCATGATCTTTGTTTTCTTGAGGTTGAATTTCAAGCCAACTTTTGCACTCTCCTCCTTCACCCGCATCAACAGGCTCTTTAGTTCCTCTTCACTTTCTGCCATTAGAGTGGTATCATCTGCATATCTGAGGTTGTTGATATTTCTCCCTGCAATCTTGATCCCAATTTGTGACTCCTCTAATCCCGCCTTTCTCATGATGTGCTCCGCATACAAGTTAAATAGGCAAGGCGACAGTATACAGCACTATGCACTAGGAAGTCCAAATTAGGTTCCACCACCTTTTATTTTGAGGAAATGCTTTTTATCGTGTCACACCAAAAAAGACCCTTAACTCCTTAAACATCATCACACTTATTGTTGCAAATACCTTAGTGAGCTGGAGCCCCCTCTGCCAGACACATTGGTGGCCAGAAGTATATCCAGGATTCACATGAGTTCACACAGAAGAGCATCAGTGGGGGCGGGAAAATAACATTACACAATAAAAAGACATATTATAATGCAGATCATTTATGAAAACAAGATGCACATTGGCAAACTTAGTTTAATAGTATCCAAAATCCTCTAACAAGTGACAATTATTTCTTTTAGTGAACAAGCTGCTTCCAGTCTATATTGACCCTGAATCTCATAGTGCCCAATCTATAAATGAAAAACATCTCATTGGTTTCATATTGGAGTCTCCCTTTGAAATTTTTCGCTGAAGACAGAACTTAATCCCATTACTGAATGGCTGGGCCAGTGCTCCCTAACTGGTTGATGCGTATTTCCGGTTTGATTTGTGGCTATTCAGTTTCTTGCACTGAAAGTAAATGGCCACAAATCAATCTTGAAATGTATTTTGCTGGGCCAGTGTAAATAGAAGGGCATTGCTGGCAGATAGGAAACGAGCTTCACTGCCCCAACATTTCCCCCTTGGCACACCTTAGGGTTGATTTTTTATTAAGAATATGGTATGTGAGAAGGGGTTTAAAACAACACACGCACAAACACACACATACATACATGTCAGAACAAATATGTAGCTCCCTTCTGCAGCTGCCTTTGTTTTAAAAATGATTGGAGAACTGTTTGTGGGTATTCCGTATGATTCATTTGGTCCCTACTGTCGTTGCGCTACACTGCTTGCCTACAGCCTGTTTCCAAATGCAATGCATAGAGGAAAGTTTCAGTGCTGTTTCTACATGAGTGTTTTAACATCACGGCCCTATCTTTGTTCCAGTGAATGCTGATTGACTGTTATTCTAAGAAAACCTCCCCACAAAAGTAACAAAATGTGACCAGAATATCAAGCTGCAAAGAGAATGATCCAATGACAGTAACTTCCTATCTACAGCTTGTTCCTCTTTCCTACCATCCTTTACTATACCAGTAAGAATAAAGGAAATTATGTCAGACTAGAAGCTTAGCACATGGAATAAAACCCTTATTCTATCCTAGTTCAGATGGAATATCAACAATAAGATTACAAATTACAGCACTTTGTGCAAGAGCAAGTCAAAAAGTCTTGCTACTAGGGTTCCAGTTCATACATGTTACACATGCATGAGTTTATTCCAAGCAAAAAAAAACTTTCTCAAAGAACACAGGATGATCCCAAGGGCATATTATGAAGAAGTTTTAAGAAAAACAAAAACTGCATTTGTGAAAAAAGGTCAGGAAAGCTGCACTGAGGAATTTTTTTAATTAATTAATTAAATTTATATACTGCCCCTCACTGACCGTTTATGCACTGGGAACTTCACTGCCCCAGCTCCCGTGCAGGAGCACAAATAGGGGGTGGATGAGGTGCACCAGGCCAAATGCTCCGCCGTGTGGGTGCAGGAAGAGGTGGAACAACCTGCCACAACTAAAACCCCAGCCTGCAGCCCAGCATGAAACCTCCAGTGCATAAACAGTCACTGTGAGGACTTGGGGCAGTGTTTTTTTCTATCACAACAATGCACTTGGCTCATGGTTTGAGAGTAGCAAAGAATGTACTACAAAAATTTCCTTGTACTACCATCTACCCTTCAGCCCTGATATTACCCCTTCAGACTTCTCATTCCCCATACTCAAAGAATATTTAAAAGGAATACAACTTGAGTCCACCGAAGATACCAAAACTCCCATTTTGACATGGTACAAAATGAAGAGCACAGAATTCTTTGGGAAACCCAATTTTCCAAAGAACTGGAACAGCACTGGGGAGCAATTTTGGGATATCTGCAGGATATCCCCCAGTACTGTATTGGTGTACAAAAATGTCATTCTAAGCCTATATTGCATCCATTAAGAAAAACATTTTCCATCGGTACTGCATGGCTGCTGAGCAGTTGATTTGGGTCTGGGAAACTTGGATCCAAATCTTCAAAACAAACCTATCCAGTTTGGCCCTTAGCATTGCCAGAAGCCCTGACCCAGGGGGAGAGCATCCCTCCTGCTTTCTACAAAAGAGGAGGAGAGCTGCTGCTGGAACATCCATTGACACAATGGCAGCTGTGTAAGTGACTGAAGGGTGAAGTACTTCCAGGGTTCAAATTACTAACCAACATATAGAAACTATAATGTCCACTTCATACTGGGGGGGAAGGCAGTAGCATTTTTTATGTAGCTGCATCATGAGGGTAACTCACTGTTCAGCATTGGCAGCCCAGAAGCAGAAAAATGTCTGGCTAATGGAATGGTTTGTGCACCAGCTTGCCACCTGTGTTAATTTTGTCCTATTTGTTATTACTTCTGCCTGGCTGCTGTTTATTGCCCCTGACTTCAAAAACACCGGGCTTGTGGTGGTGCAACTGGATCATTTTAGACTCTCCACTAAATGGTCTTTAGACAATAATCCCTATTTCAAATGTGAAACTCCAGTTCACTTTTGAGTACCCTTACTGAACACAGACACTGGATTTCTGTCCACAAATCCAAGCTTTTATGCATGTGATAAATATAGTGAAATGCTTACCTAATGTAGTCATTATATTCTGGCCACTCCGCATGACGTCACCCACATCCAGCATCTGGGCAACAAACTGCTGGCTACATCCTCCATTTTAAAGTGTGAGTTTGGGAATCACATAAAGTGGATTCACCAACCTATTTAGTGCGAGCTACCAGAGAGCAACCAGCAAGCAACTAGCAGAGGGAAGGTATGGAGGCTCAAACGTGCTAAAGTTGCCTGCCTTGTCCCCCCCTTGCACCTGCCTCCCTCTCCCTTGTTCCTGGGGATGGGAATTTCTTTTTAAAATTGGCTAAATTTCAGGAGCGACAAATAGGCGGACAAGTGTGCAGGCAATGGCAGAAATAAAATAATTTCTTTTCAAAGTTGTAAGACAAAGCATGCCTCTCAAAAGTTTTCTCTCCCTCCCCCCCCCCCCCAAAATCAGGAAGATTAATTTTTAAAAGTATGAAAGGACTTGTGACCCCATAAGGGGAGGGGAGTACAAAAAGTGCTATGCATCTATGATTTTGCGTTTTGCCATTCACCTGGCATAACGGTATTTTTACAGATGTATGGATACCACTGCTGGTTTGACTTAATCTGTCTATGTCTACTCCTCCAGGATTAAAAGAATCCCTCATATGAATTAAACAAATAGTATGCTTAAGGCAGGTTTACATAACTTGTGCCTCACCATGTTGAATATAGACCATTGGCAATGGTTAGCAGTCAGACACAAGCTCAGAGACTCAAATGGGGGTAAAAATAAATATCTACATGTGATAAATATAGTGACACATTGTGTTGCCATGGCTTATGGTGCAGTTAAAATACATGCATACTGACTACATTGCTGAAGAACGTGTGTTTGAACTACTGAAATTACATGTTATGCCAGCGAACATGAGCATTTGTAGAGGTAACGGAGACGAAGCAGAAGTGCTACTTCTTCCCTGAAGTTATCTAGCTCATTTTCTTCACTACTGTCCTGCTATGGAAAAGCCTGTGCTAAGGGAGCTGCATTGACTACCAATTGCCTACTGGATCAAGTTCAAGGTTTTGGTACTTACCTTTAAGGCCATCTGTGGCCCACATACCTGAGGGACCACTTGTCTGTTTATGCCTCTCACGGGGCTCTTCGCTTTGTGGGTTTGAATCTGTTGGTGGTCTCTGGGAGGCATGTGTGGCCGTAACCTCATGGAATGAACTCCAAGAAGAGCTGAGGAACCTGGCAGAGCTAACACAGTTCTGCAGGGCCTGTAAGATGGAGCTCTCCTGCCAGACATTTGGTTGAGGCCTAGCTGAAGAAGATCCTTCCCTTGCTGTGAGGCCCCCGAGTGCCAGACATCTAGGCAGGAGTACCTCTCCTGAGAGTGGTGGGTGTGATGTTATCAGGCATGGATGGGTGGGGTGGAGGGATTAGATAGGATCTTACTACCATCACTGTATTTTATCTGGTTTTATGGAATTTTATTGTAAACCGCCATGAGCTGGCAAGGTCCAGGTGTGGTGGTCAACAAATCTAAATCTAAATAAATAAAAATAAAATAAGACTGTGAGAGTTGGGGGGGGGGGTCCCTCCCCTGCAGATTCCTGCCCACCCATGCATACTATTCAGTACCCATGTGATTGGGAATTTGTTTTGCTGGCACATCATGCATTTTTCAGCCTAAGAGAGAGAGAGCTAAAACAGGCTAGCTCCTCTTTAAATTAGAATCTACTAATAAAACATCACCATCTTTGTATTCAAAGCACATGACCACCCAGGTACTTACTACAGAATCTCACTTTATCAAAGGCGTGCAACTGTGATACATTCACATCTGCTAATATGGTGAGGTTAGAAACAGACACATCCCTCTGCCCAAGTATTTTAGTTCTCATGCTGTGTGTCTCAGTGATACAAAACAGGTGCTTATGGGGGGGTGGGGGGGGACTACAAATACTGACAAAAGGCTTGTGTTTATTAAAAGCACCAAGCTAATCTGAAGTAAAACAATAACAGCAAATTAAGCCACATTAAATACCATTTAGGATGCTTGTATATGTAGCCAGTCTGTACAACTTATGGCCCACCAAGTCAAATGTAAGCCTGTTGGCCATATATTGTAGTTTGTCATGTGCTTAATGCCCTCTCCCCATTTTCTTCAGAGCCAGACGGGTGGCAGAAACATGAGGGCTATTAAATACCCAGGCTGGACAGCAATACCTGGTTGATGAACTGTGAACTCTTAGCAGATCATGACTTTTGTAAGTCTAATGTACACCAATGCACAGAATCAACTTTCACTGGATTTTCCTGCACATTCCCAACCTATACTTGGGAGGTTCTTGCACATGTTTAGACAACCGTCTTACTTTTAGTGACAGCCGCCCTTTGCTTCTACTTTCAAAAATCATCAGAGTGTAAATTACAATGTAGGAAAGCCAAAAGCAGTCTACAGGTAACCGGCAGGCTAGCCCAAACCATTCCAAAGGATGAACAGAAAACTGGATATTACGTCCAGTCAAGAAAGTCATTATTAGAATAGTGACGTTGCCTATGTCATACAATATTATCCAAACAATGTAGGCTATCATGCCATTCGTATTTCGATTCCAAGCAGAATAGATGAGTAGGAAGCATATAGGATAAGTTAGACAAGCCAAGAGAACTGCTGAATAATAGCAATATATGATTGGATTATCACCAGTATGTTGATGCTTCTTTGCTCGATTCAGGTGAGCCGTTTCAAAGATAATATACATGTTGGTCATTAGAATCATGTAGATACCAGCTACTAAAGACCCTGTTTTTGGCAACATGCCACAGTAGCCACCTGCACAGAAGACGATCATTCTGCCTTCTCCAATAGTACCTTGAAAAAACAAAGACAACTAATTCAGTCCATCAGGGCATGGAATATATTTCCATAATTATCTACAGAAGATAACCCAGGGAAGAACAGCTATTTTATACCCTGCTTTTCACTACCCAAACGATTTCTAAAGCAATTTACAAACACTTTTCCCTTCCTCTCCCCAAAGCAGGCAACCTGTGAGGCAGGTGGGGCTGAGAGAACTCTAAGGGGATTTCTGCACCCTTTAAAAATAGTGAGATACTTACCTTTTGTTGTTGTTAAATTCCGGCCCCTCCACATGACATCACCAACAATCAGCATCTCAGCAGTAAAATGAAGTATCCTTCATTTTAAAACGCTAGTTGGTGAATCCCAAAACGTGGATTCACCAACATATGTGGCACTGCCTACTGGTGAGCGACCAGCAAAAAAAAAATGTATGGAGTCAAAGAAGCGCTATCTCCACTTCCAGTGTCCTGCCCTCGCACCCGCCTCCCTCTCCTTTATCCCAGGGACATGAGTTTTTTTTTTTAAGTGAACTGACTGGAGCAATGAATAGGCATTCAATTGTGCAGGCAAAGGCAAAGAAATTTTCCCCCAAAGTTATAGCACAAAGCATACCTCTCTAAGCTTCCCCCCAAGGAATGAGATTTATTTTTAAAAGAAGTAAGACTCATGATTCCATAAGCGGTGGCAATAAAGAAGCATTATGCATCTATGATTAGATGTATAGGCATTTCAACTGAGAACTATTGATTAAAAAAAAATAGTGGGCATTGCGGGGGCCCTTCAAAGCATGAAGAAAGGGGATTGGCTGCCTGGCTTGATTGGCAGGTAGAAGAGATTCATGTATAAATCACATTGCTCTCTTCCACCATTTCCAGCAGCACTTGTGGAGGGGAAGAAGCGCGAAATGACAGCAGAGAAGAGCGAGATAGCAAAAATGGTGAGGAGGGGCTGGGAGGCGCGATTTTATGTAGCGTTATGCCACTCAGCCGGTGTAACACTATTTTTAACAATGTGTGGAAATGCCCTAACTGTTCTGTGACAACAGGTCTAAGAGAACTGTGACTAGCCTAAGATCACCCAACTGGCTGCATGTCGAAGAATAAAGAATCAAACCCATTTCTCCAGAGTAGAGTCTGCTGCTCTTAAACTCTACACCATGCTGGCTCTTGAACATATTTGAGATTAAAAGATGAATTATTGGGGGGAAAAGAAATACAATTTGTTAACAGTATTGGCAAACAGATGAGTGATAACAAAGCATAGTAAAATTGTGCATTTTGAAATGACTTGATGGATTCCAAATGTTTCATAGTGAATGAGCACATGCCACCACCAAAGAAAATCCACCACCAAAGAAAATCCTGACAAGAGTCACTAAATTTACTGAGCAACACTATGATTTTTTTGTACAAGGTGGGAGCTACAAGTTTTTGACTTAAGTCCCCTGAACCTCTGTGGAGGGCTTTTATATACATTTAATAAATAAATAAGTTGCATATATTGAAAAAGTTTAAGCATTAGGGACTCTCGTTATCCCAACATTGCTGCAGTGACACTACAATACTATTACCACAACACAAACAGCATAGTTTAGGGTGCACAACCAGGCAGCATCAGTGCCATGTCAAGGGAGAACCAAGACTTACTAAATGTCCTGAGCTTCTTTAGTGTTCATCATACTATCACCAGAAAAAGAGGTATAAGCTCATATCAGCACATTTAATTTAATGGAGAGGGCAGAGCATCTAGATGGCCTCTCATTATTTATTGATTTAGTAAAGCCTCTGTAACATGTTTTGCTCCCTCACTTGCTATGATCCTCTTTCACTCATCACTTTTCTTAGGGTAAACGCAGGAGGGGGGAGAGGATGAAGAGGCGGAGATTATCTTTTAACTTTGCTGGCTGAAAAAAGGAACTTTGCTTCAAAAAATTATGGGATAGAACCAGAACAAAATCTTAGATGTTAACAAATTTGTTTATTTAATCTATCGGCATTAACATAAAAAGGAAAATATTAACTTAGGTGGAAAGGATTGTTTATTTATTTATTGTATTCATCCTTTTACTCAGACAGCTTGCTCACTGTACGGTTTTCCTTTCTGTAACCAAAAATAAAATTGTCTCAGAGTGGTTGTTCTGCTTCGTACATTAAAGCTTGGAACAACATTTACCAATGCATTTGAATGAATAAGGGAGGAATTCTAATTCTTACACTGGTTTACAGTCAATACAAGTGTCCTGTGGTAATTACAAATAGTTTAATTCGTTTAGAGTAGAGGTTCCCAACCTTTTTAGGCCTGCAAGCACTTAATTCTTACACAAGATTGCAGGTGCAACAACAAAATAGCAGCCACAGGAGGCAGGGGCAATCACAAAATGTCAGAGAGTGAGGTCATGCATAATTCTAATAGTAATACTTCATGATTTCAGGCAGAAGCTCCGTGTAACATGATGCCTTCTAAAATATATTGTTTAAAAATATTTTCTTGCATGCACACAGCTAACCTTCAGTAATGCAGTGAAGATCTTTGTACTGTGACAACAGCCACTGCCAAAGCAACTTTTAAAAAATCCACATGATGATGATGTCATCTGTTCAGTCATGTCTGACCCTCGGCGATTCTATAGGAATGTTTCCACCACGCGTCTCTATCAATGACCGCTTCTTTTAGTTGGTTCATGGTCATCCCTGTGCCAGCTTTCATCATGTTGAGCCAGCAGATCCTTTGATAACCACATTTACTTTTGCCGCTGACCATGCCGAACATTCATGATTTTTCTAAATCAACATAGCCAACCAGGAAAGGGGGTCGGCTGGAGCCATGGTGTCCACAAGCACCACAGAGAGAGATTTTTAGTTGAAAGGACTAAAGCTATAGGTCTAACTTCTGTGGGTGGCAGCAGTTAAAGCTGCAATCTTAAGAGCATCACATTCCTGGGAGTAAACCATATTGAATAAAATGGGATTTATTTCTGCTTGGGACTGAGTTACAAGGGAACTTATTGCTATTGGATTTGATGGAATAAGACTGAAGAATGAGCTTACTGTGGTCTAGTAAGATGGGCCAGCTGGGCAAATTCTACATCTCAATAAAAGAATATAAGAAGCCATTATAGAAAGCATGTTGGATCAGGCCACTGGCCCATCTAGTCCAACACTCTGTGTCATATATTATTATTTATTTTATTATTTAGATTTATTTCCCATCACTCCCAAATGGCTCGTGGCAGGTTACAGTGCCTTAAAACCCCATTAAAACTCCCATGAAAAGACTTAAAAACATCACAGCATGGCGGCGCAATAATAAAATCCCCTTCCTACCCCCCTTCCTAAAAGGGGGGGCAGAGGAGAAGGAGGTCAACGGTGTTCAAGAAGAAGCCCGGGGGAGAGCAGTCGATGTACCACAGCAGCCCCAGCCTCAACTATAGATCTGGCGGAAGAGCTCCGTCTTGCAGGCCCTGCGAAACGTTGAAAGGTCCCGCAGGGCCTGCAGCTCTCCCGGGAGCTCGTTCCATACAGTGGCCAAAACTCAGGTGCTATCAGGAGGTCCACCACTGGGGCCACAACTCCAGATGCCCTGCCACTTTTGCCCCCCCCCAAGTACCAAGAATACAGAGCATCAGTGCCCAGTGTTCCATCTATACTTTGTGCCACTGATGGACCTCTGCTACATAGTTATCCAGTCCCCTCTTGAAACAGTCTAGTGAATTCCAAGTATTATCTTTGGGTGAAGAAGCATCTCCTTTTATCTGTTCTAAACTTACTGCTCATTAATTTGACTGTCCATGTGTTTTTGCCTTGTGAGGAGGGGCAAATACTTCTTTATCTTCTCTTGTTGTTGTTGTTAGGTGCGAAGTCATGTCCGACCCATCGCGACCCCATGGACAATGATCCTCCAGGCCTTCCTGTCCTCTACCATTCCCCGGAGTCCATTTAAGTTTGCACCTACTGCTTCAGTGACTCCATCCAGTCACCTCATTCTCTGTCGTCCCCTTCTTCTTTTGCCCTCGATTGCTCCCAGCATTAGGCTCTTCTCCAGGGAGTCCTTCCTTCTCATGAGGTGGCCAAAGTATTTGAGTTTCATCTTCAGGATCTGGCCTTCTAAAGAGCAGTCAGGGCTGATCTCCTCTAGGACTGACCGGGTTGTTTGCCTTGCAGTCCAAGGGATATCTTCTCTATCCCATGCATAATTTTGTAAATCTTTATGTCACCCCTCAATCATCATTTTTCCAAGCTAAAGAGCACTTTAGAGGAGGGCATTTGATGGCCAAGGTAGATAGGTTGCTAATGTCAGTGAGGTTAGTCATTTGCCCACTAGTGTCCTTCTTGGATGCTCAAATTGAGTGATGAGAGGATAGGAGACCCTCTTTGGGAGATAATAAATCTTTCACTGTCTACTGGGGAATTCCAGAGAGGGATAAAAGAGGCAGTTGGCCAACTACCGCCCTGTCTTACATCTGGCATTTTGGGGGAAGGTGGTTGAAAGGATAGCCATGGACTAACGCTTAGCACACCTACTAGAGGAAGCTTCGGTTCCTGACCCTGATGGATGACCTCCAATAGCAGCTGGACAATTGTGGGTCAGTGCTGCTTGTCTACCATTGATATACCATTGTAAATAGAGGTGTAACATTTTCTTTGAATTCCCAGCTTTCATTATGAAAAAGCAAGACTCTATCCCTACAGCACCTATAGTTACACTGGTGTATCAATATAATGACATTCTAGTGCCAATTAAAAAGCACCTCTGGGGCAAGAAGAATTTCAAATTTTTCAGAGAAAAGCCAGGGAAATCCCCAGAGATGCACAAATGTACCACAAAGCTGTGGAGAAGCACACACAACTCCCCCTCCCCACTTCCCAAAAGCACTGAACTGGGGACAGATAACCCAAGTGGAAATTGCCTTTGATAGACCAATCACCTCAATCAGTAGAATACAGCTTTGTGTGATGCCATGGTACCCACTTTAACTTTTCTGGTGCTTGCCAACTGTTTTTAGGAAGAGGGCAACACCAGGTAAGGCTTTTGCCCAACAAGGCTTCTGATTGGCTGTGAAGATTTTTTTTAATGTTGCTTTGGCACCAGCTGCCATCATAGCACAAGGATCCACAGTCTGTTATTGAAATTAAATGGTGGCAATAATTTTGGGCCCTCCAATTGGGGCCCTGTGGTAACCATTTTGTTACTGTGTTGGAATTCTAAATGAGCCTGCAAGCTTAAAATACCATTTTTGTTGAGGTTACATTTCTTGAATTGTTTTCAAGATCATAGAAACTAGACTAAGGTCACCAATGCAAGAAATGTAAAAAAAATGGTACTTTGTTTCTGTCCACAGCAGCATTCTATTTCCCTCTAGTGGTGACTAATGCAATATCCATTCTGTGTAGAGAAAAATTATTGCTTTATTTTTGAGGATGGATTCAAGTGGATAACTGTTTGTCTGAAGCAGCACAACAAAACAAAATCAGAGTCCAGTGGCACCTTTAAGACCAACAAAGATTTATTCAAGGCGTGAGCTTTCAAGTTCAAGCACTCAGACTAGGAAGAGTGCTTGCATTTGAAAGCTCACGCCTTGAATAAATCTTTGTTGGTCTTAAAGGTGCCACTGGACTCTGATTTTTTTTCTTCTGAGGATGGTTTTGCTTTTATTTTTATGGTGCTCAGTTTGAAGCCATACTGAGGCTGTGATTGCAAGTCTCTAGCCTCTTACTTCAGCTGAAAAATGGAGGGAAAGTAGCTAGACTTATATGGGTCTAGAAAAGCACAATTCAGACACCGAAGAGCATTTGAAACAGTACTGATCTGCAGCAAATTCCTAGTGCATGCACAACTTGAGTACCCAGTACAGTTTCCATTTCAAAATACAAAGGGTCAGTCTGGATTGTGACATTCAGAAGTGCACATAACCTGAAACTGGTCTCAAAACGGTAGCTGCACTATACAAATCTGTTCTTGGGGATCTCTTTAAATATGCTGGATGCTTTAAATGATTACTTGACATGATAGAATCTTTGGGTTAGGCACTACCTGTTAGAGAAAATTCTAAGTTATGCAGTTTGAAATAAACAAGCAGAAGCTTTCAAGCACACTGTAAATAACATACAGATAATGAGGATTTCCTGAGACAGGAGACTGTCTAGCTATTAGTCTTTTTTTAGTTTAAACCAGTAGATAAAGGGGAAGCTAACCTTTAAGCTTAGAAAATCCTAACAGAGAGAGATGAGACCGTAACTAAAATAGCTGAAACGGGCTTCTTAGAAAGTGCTTTACTTGCTGATTAAGTATGGCATAGGGAGGGGTGAAACTTAGGGCAAAGGTGCACATAATTTTGGGAAATGAGGGTTTTGTTTGGGGAAGCAGATATTTAGAATTGTAAACGGGATAGGTCAAAGATTATGAATCCATTGGTTAATCAACCAATGGGGGAGCAGACTAGGCGGGACAGGGCTGTCTTAAATTTGAGCTGCGTTGCACCACAGACTTTGAAGATCCTTGGGTTGTAATCCTAAGGTGTCTTCCCATGATTCACGAACCATGAAATAAACTGCTTATTGCCTTCATAATCTTTCTTGTCAGCAGCATTCATTTGCAGGGCCGACTTTGTCCGTGACATACCCAACTGTGAAGCTTGGTACACTATCCCAGGGGTCCCCAACCCCCGGTCCGCAGCCCGATACCGGGCCGCAAAGGCCATCGTACCGGGCCGCCAGCGGCCGCACCTGCCTCGCCCCCCTGCAGCGAGAGGGGGGGAAAGAGGCTGGCATGGCAACCGGCGCGGCAGCTGGCGCACCAGTGACGCTAACGCGCACGTGTGGAACTGCCGCGCATGCGCCCTCTGGTGGCCAAAACGCGCTACGCGGCAACTCTGCACATGTATGTTAGCGCCACCTGGTGGCCAAAACGCACATGCGTGGCAGTTCCGCGCGTGCGTATTTTTGAGCAACTGCGGCAGCCGGGCCGCTGGCTCTCCCCCACCCCCGGAGGCGGTCCCCGACCAGATGAAGGTTGGGGACCGCTGCACTATCCCACTATAATACAGGCCATAAGGTTGTGGTCTATCATGGGGGACAAACTTAATTTGCCTTCTTGAAAACCAAGGTTCAAGTGATTCGGTCTAATACTGAGTATCTTTACCCATCCAAGCCAAAAACTGAGGCTAAATTAGGAAAGTAACAACTAAACCAGAGCAAACAAACCAGCAAACTGAAGGCATCAACCCAGACAGAATTAGTTGAATTAGTATATTAGTCCTAGGTTCTAGGTTAGCTAAAATAGATTACAGAATGGAAAAGGGAAATAGTTTTTCATTGCTTATTTCTTTTTTCAACCTTTTCCTTTTTCTTGTTAAGGCTGCAAGTTCTGAGATTCCGAGCATTGGAACGCTGTTCAAGAAAATGAGGTGAAATATGGAAACTGGCCTGCTCATTGCCTTCTTATCCTTCCTGAAGGAAAAGGTTGGATGAGGGTAAATTTTCAAGTTGTTCATTTATCCTATTTGCGGTTCCCCCAATTTGGTTCATCTCCAGATCTTACAGGCAATCCCACCGCTGAGTTGGACATATACCACCAGCATCTTAACTATAACTGAAAAATACATCATTATACAAAGCCATGCAACATGGGAGTGAAGATCTGCCAGGCTACTTGTTGCCCCTGAAAGGGGAAGCAAGTGACATAGTAGTGGAACTAGATAATCAGAAAGCAGATTAGTAAGGTGGAGTTAGAGACACCCAGATATATTATTGTTACTTACATTAATTTTATTAGAAATTATATCTGACCCATTTTATGTTTTATTCTTGCTGTCTTTGTTCACCATTAGTCCTTTTCTGTAGAGTTCAAGCCTGGGGATTATTTTGCCTTTGAGTGCTCTTCCTGTGTCAGCCATCAGACTGTACTACTTGCACTAATGTTGAATGATGGCAAATGATACCTATTTGTCCTCTAAATGTTAAATAAGCATACAAACCATAACAATTCTATTCTGGCAAACCTAGTTCTAAAGCACTATGCCTATCTTAATAAAGGATACCTTAACATTTGAGTCTGTACACTAAAATATTGATTTGAGTAACAATCTTGCAAGTTTCTATGTTTAATCACTGCTGCAATTAAAACCCTTGTTTCACCTTTCCTCTGATACAGTTCCTCTGATCACGTCTTCCCTTTAGTTCTCCGGTTAATCAGTACTGTTGTATCACAAGACCAGAACTGTGTTTGTTGGAACACATTTTCTGTGAAGAAAGAGTGAAGGAGTAATGAAACAAGTTCTAGAAGAAGAAGAAGAAGAAGAATTCGTTCTTATATGCCACATTTCTCTACCCGAAGGAGGCTCAAAGCGGCTTATAGTTGCCTTCCCTTTCCTCTCCCCACAACAGGCACCCTGTGAGGTGGGTGAGGCTGAGAGAGCCCTGATATCACTGCTCGGTCAGAACAGTTTTATCAGTGCTGTAAGGTGCCCAAGGTCACCCAGCTGACTGCATGTGGAGGAGTGCAGAATCGAACCCGGCGTGCTAGATTAGAAGTCTGCACTCCTAACCACTACACCAAACTGGCTATATATATCTGTATATTTTTGCCATTCAAAGCCTTTAGCCTAGCCATATTGAAAACACAAGATTTTCAGCACTAGTTTTTTTACATATATCAGGCAGAGGTAAGGCACACTGTTTTTGCCTTCCATGTACTGTTACCTAAGAGTCTGTCTCTCTGCCTATACCCCCAAATAAATAAAATAATTAATTAGGCAATCTAGTAGAGATATAGTTTAGAGAAAGAGTTTAGTATCTTGCAGATTACTTTAAAACACTGAAGGGGGCAAATTTCATCTTATGGTATTGCAAAGGAATATATGGAAAACACATGGATCCATTGCCATGAATAATCATTGTCTTTTTCCAAACCTTGTGCATTTGTTTAAAAGATGAAGTTAATGGGCAATAGATTCAGGATGGACACAATGAAATATTTGTTCACTCAATGAGCAATTAACTGCAGAGAGGGTCATTAGCATAGATGATCATAGAATCATATCATCTTTAACTGCTCCTGCAGAGCGAATTAAATAATCCGTTAAGGGCACCGAAGGCGGGCCCTGTCCGTGATGAGGAAGGGTGCCGATAGGCCCCTTCCCCCGGACTGACAATTGGAGGGCCCAATAGGCAGGCGCAAAGCCGCCAATTGTCAGCCTGGCGGCAAGGGACCAATTGCAAGCCACGCGCAGTGCGCTTTGCACAGCTCCCAATTGGCCGCCTGGCCCTGGAGTGGCACTCGGAGGGGCGAATCAGGAGCCGCAAGTTTTTATCACGGACAGAGCCTGCCCTAACTCCTCCCCATTAGCCCTTAGGGCTTTATTTTATCCGCTCCACAGGAGCGGATAAAGATATCTGCATATATGCTAAGGAGGACTTTTCCATGTGAAAAAAGGTGCTGAAAAGCTAGGCTTATACGCAAGTTTATAGGGTAATAGGCCTCTGAATAGAGTGGTAGGAGGCAACCTCTGTTTCAAAGTTCTCTATTGCAACTGGGTGGCCACTGTGCCAAACAAGTACTGGACTTGACGGACAATGTTCTGACCCAGCAGTACACCTCTCATGTTCAGGTTTCACTTATCAAAGCATTTTGTCCACAGGTTCAATTAACTGAAATATACCTATTTAATCTTACAGTTAGAAACCTCATGTTAGATTGCAACCATTTTCCAGGTCATTGACCTGGGATTCAAAACTTTTTGACAGATATACTCTGGGTTTATTTGATTGGGAAATGATAAGAAGGAAGGAAGGAATTTCCCACCCAAATATCCCCATGAAAGAATGGCCTGAGGCAATAGAAATAACATCAACCCTAGATCCCTCCCCCATTTTCCCACATGCACCCCCCCAGACACATCATCCCTGGCCACAAAGACAAATAAAGCAATACACAGTTGCAACATAAAATAGGTCAGATACAATTTCTAATAAAATTAATGTAAGTAACAATTAAAAATTAACGACGTTCACTTAAATAAGATGGTGGAAAGTGCCATCAGGTCACAGTTGATCCCATAAGATTTTCATGGCAAGAAGCAAACACAAATTGCTAGCCATTGGCTGCCTTTGTGTAGTAACCCTGGATTTCATTGGCCATCTCCCTTTCAAGCGCTAACCTGAGCCAACCATGCTTACTTTCTACAATCCAAAGAGATCAGGCCAGCCATGGATTTCCAGGTCAGAGTCACTTACATATAGTGGAGACAAAAACAAGGAAATAATTAACTTCCCAAACCCTCCATTTAGCAAGGATATTGTGGGGGGGGGGGAGGGTCCTCCTCAAATTTTCCACAAATTCATTATCCAACTGCACTAGTTGCCAATTGAGTTCCAGATCAGATTTCAGGTTGGGATGTTGATTTTTAAGGTGTACTTGAAGGACTGTCTCTTTGAATACATACCCCAGAGAGCTCTTCGTTCAGCAGATTCCAACCTGCTGACGATACCCAGCCCCAGAGAGGTGCATTTGGCCTCGCTTTTTCAGCCCTGGCTCCAACCTGGTGGAATGAGTTGCTGGCTGAAGTTTGAGCCCTCATGGAGTTTTCAAAGTTCTGAGGGCTTGCAAGAAGGCACTCTTTCACCAGGCATTTGGTTGAGTCAAAGGACCACCACCATCTTCCAGACTGGGCCTCCAACCAGACTGTTTTATGCTTTGTTGTAAACTACCCTGAGACCTTTCAGAGAGGGGTGGCCTAAAAGCCACTAAATAAATAATAAATAAGTGTTGAATTAGTACTCATCAAGAAACGAAATAATACTTTACACCCTGATTTAAATAGAAACTTGGATTTTCCCACTCATAATTTCTAACAGTTAAACAGGACTATGCAGAAACTTAGACATTTATTGACCCTTCTTAACATGTAACATGCTATAACACCTTTACTGATGTTAATTAATTTATATGCTTCAAATGGCTCCTTTCCAGATTAGAAATTTATCTTACATAATTAATTTTGTCAATCTGCACCCCTTGAAAGAGGTGGAACCTTCAACCCTTTTCATCATCCATTTTATATGTAATAAATTTATCTTGTTCCATTCTCTTACACAGAGAATCAAACCTGAAAGATTTATTATGGCATTCTCTTTGCCCCCAACCTTTCTCTCTTCCTCCTCAACAATAATTTCCCCTATAAAATGTGGAATACAATTTGTTCTTCCCAGCATCTGAAGAAATAACCATAGACTCATACAAACTGAATCTAGGATAAATGTTACTATTTAAGGTGCCAGTGGGCTTCTATGTTATACTGCTACAACGAAACAACCCTATTGGGATTCAACGTTATTTCCCAGCCCCTTGGTAGCAGCCATTTCCCCACCCCTGCACCACCACAGCCTTTTCATTACTTAAAAATCAGCATTTCAATATTGCTATTTATTGATGATATTGATGTTAATAATTCCCAGTTTTCATTTGCAAAAAAATAAGTCTAAACTCATTTTGTTGTGGAGATATACCTTTCCCTTTTAATCTCCACAACAAAAGGGGCTAGATGTAAAACAAAAGCTGGGGGTTCAGGGAACTTGTTATATATACTGTTATAACATTATATCACTGTAACAATATTCAGTTGCCAATGGAAAAAGACCCCTAAAGTCCCCTGCCCCGTGACAGTAGGAGGAAATGGCTGCTTTAGGAAAATGGCTGCCAGATGGGCAGAAACAGTGAAATCTACACTTTTCCACCCATGCGGCAACCACCCAGGCATTGCTGCAGTTTTTAACTAAATTTTGGAGCTGGTTTGGGAATGACTGAGGAAAGCCAAAAATCTAGGGCAAATAACCTTTGGGAGTTCATTTCAGCTCTTTATTGACCCCAGCTGTAAGGTACAGAGGAGTGAAACTGAACTGAGACCCCCCCCCCCCCCCGCCAAAAAAACAACAACACCTATACAGAATATCAAACAACAGCAACTTTCTGCCAGTGCGGTCAATTTCAGAACAAACTCATTGGATTTGGCAGTTGGGATCCAGGTGCATTAGCCAATCATGATAGCAGGATTATGATCCTACCTTGAACCTTAAGCTCAGATCCTTGGCAGCTTTACAAACACAACATAAATGGCTACATGTACAGAGAGGAAAGTTTACTGGGCTTACCTTTGTGTAAACATGGTTAGGATCCTGTAGCATCCAGTGTCAGCTAATCTAGAAGAATTAGTTAACATACAGTAGACACAAGCCTGAAACAAGTGATTTGTTAGGTTGCTGAATGAAAATGATTATATCAGAAATGCTACACAAACTGCATTAAGACACATAATCAGGGACAGAGATCTGAGGCCTTCTCTTTGTTTACTGAGGTGGCCACTCAGGGTCTTCTACAAATCTTGGACAGGAAAAAAACACACATAGATGGCTCATTTAATGGAGAGAGAAAAACAGTAGACATCTCTATATGAAGCTGTAATATATAAGCAACTATACAGTATATGTTGGCATTTCTCTATTTTCATCTTAACTTTTGCGGAAATTTAAGCAACTAAAGCCCAATGTTTGGAGACGATGACCAGCACTAAGTATATCCATATGTCCCAATCAGGTGGGGTTGGCTTACTTCATCAGAAGCCTGCACAGGACTGAAGGTGCTACCTAAGGAACTGAAGGGAAGTGTATATCTTCCCGCCAAAACAGCCTTTTGGGATTGCTGCTACAGTTTTTAGCTGCGAAGACTGCAAACATGAGATTAAGCCAGGCTTCCTCAACCAGGGTTTTGTGAAACCCTTGGGTTTCTTGACAGATCTGGAAGGGTTTCCTGAATGGGTGGGAGTTAATTAATTTTTTTGTATATTTTTAACATGTTAAATGTTTATCAGGTGATATGACCATATATTGTCATGCTGACCTGCCTCCCCCAATGGCCAATGATGGGCCTGAAGGGGGAGGGGAGACACAATCGCGCCACTTCTGGGGTTTCTCAAAGCCTGAAGAATGTTTCAGGGGTTTTTCAATGTAAAAAGTTGAGAAAAGCGGGATTAGGCCAACGAATAATCTAGGGTGTTTACAGACAGACGGCCTCGACACTATATCGGAGCACTGTCAGGATAAAACCTTTCCTACACAGTTTGACTAAACCTCCCCTTCCCTGCGCACAAACCTCCGACTCCCGCTTCTTCGCTAACGCGGCCAGTTTTGACAGTTTAACCGCCTTCCCGCTTCCCAGTCCACGAATGGCACGTGGCTTCCTCCGGCTTCTCCGTCCCTCCCCCGCTCTCTACACGAGCGATCCCGCCTCCCGAGCACTGCCAGGCTTCTGATTCCTCGCCCTCCCCTAACCCGCTTCGCCTTCCTTCAGGAACTTAGCTCAGGATTGGTCAGCCTCGGACATTCTCAACCAGGCGGCCAATCGTTGGGCTGCGGTCGCCCGGAACCAAGATGGCGACAGAGGGGCCTAGCTAAGGGGCCCCTGGAGGGAGGCGGTGAGGCGGCCTCGGCCCGAGGCTCCTACAGGGGCCCGCGGCTCCGGCGCGTCCCTCCACCCACAGAGCTGGTGGGGGACTCGGCCTCCGGCTCTAGCCATGGCTGCGGAAAGCAGCAAGCAGTTCTGGAAGCGGAGCGCGAAGCTGCCGGGCAGGTCAGTGTGGATCGGGCTCCGACCCGGTATTGATGCTGACTAGCCAGGCGTGCCACCCCACCCTCGAAGGCGGCGAGAGGTGCCTGTGAAGCAGGTGCTCCTCGCCGCCATTCATTCGTGAAAAGTCGCGGCCCTCCCTCTGGAGCCTGTTAGTGGCTGCGCTGAATTGCCCTCGGCGTGGTGGGGGAGGGGGTCTGAAGTGGGGTCGCCCCTTGCTTCGGAGGAGGGGACTCTTGGGGATGCCATGCGAGTCTTCTGCTGGGTCCGCCAGTCGGCAGCTCGTGAGATGTGAAGTTCTCTGCCAGCCAGGGCGCCTGGTGTGCTGCGGGGGCAACTACCTGCTCGCTCCCTTATGGAACCCTCGAGGGACACCAAGAGAACCAGACCCCCCCCCCCCGGCTAAGGCATTGCTGTGGGCAGGCGACCGGGATTTCTACTTTGCCCAGAAAGAGAAACCATTTCCTGATCTGCATGTGTTAATACGGTCTGTGTATGCTGACAAGCTATGCTGATTGCTGAGCATTCTGTCTGGGGTGAAATGCATAGGCAAGTGCAAAAGACACTCAGTCATGTTAAGAACCGAAATTAGTTAGGCCTCTTTTCAATCACTGTAGCAGAATTTATCTGTCATAGCAAAGCAGACGGTAAGTGACTCATGAAGGCTCTTATTGAAATAAGTGTCAGTTTTTAAGGACTGCTGGACTTTGTTTCCGCTGTTATTGGTAGAATGCTCCCAGAGCATCTTGAGGATGTAAGGCCAGTTTTGAATACTTTTTTCATAGAGTGCCCTATTGATCCTTTAAGTGGTGATATCTGCCCACACAGTGAGGAAGGAACCTGACATGGATCTGGGTTCTTCTCCTTCCCTGCTTCATTGTTTTGCTTGGGAGTATGGCAGCTGGGCTTGGTGAGATAGTGTTACTTCCAGAGAGGGTCTGTACTGGAAAACCTTCTTAATCAGCACCACTGAGAGGTTTCTAAAGTGACGGGTGGAACATCACATCATATTAACAATATAATGCTAAGTAATTTGAAATAACTTCTTTACACTGGCCATTATTGCAAACAAACATACTTATTTTATTTATTTATTTATTTATCATACTTCTATACTTGGGTTAGACTTCCCAGTTTGTTCATTACAGAAAGAGCAGAAATGTTCTATTACTTCTTACAGTTCTTTGGCCTCTCTGTGGCTCTCATGATGCCTGAAGGAGGGAACTAATTCCTAGTAATGTAATCTGGAGTGGCCTTGGAGAAAGTAAGACTTCCATCCAGCTTTCTCTGCATATTTGAAATGAAGACAGCAAACTAATATGAGTATCGTAGACAGTACATAAACCTGTAGCTTCATCTTGACTCTGCAGCTCCCTTGCTGTGCTGCACTGCATGGGCTCTGGAATGCTTCGCTGGCTTTAAATCCTGCCAGGTCAGTTAATTCTCTGTTTCTGTGTCCAATGTACACTCACTTTCTCCCAGTCAAACTACCAGATTGCCATGAGCTATAAATCAAATAATAAATACATTAAAAATATATGAAAGAAATGGAGATACATGTCATGGCATTTATTTTTGAGAGGACAAAATACATTCTACAAGTGCATTAGTTCCTTGCTATCCAAAGGTTTCTTACTATAATGCCACATCCTGCTTGGATGTGTGCCCGCTGCTCTAATGCAACATGTCTCTTCCATCTATAGCTATTTTAAACACTGATGTTGGCTAAACCAGTGAAACCGGTTTGGGGATAACAAACGAGCCTATTTGAAACTCAGCCCAGCCATTGAACTAAAACTTCATAAACTTTGGTATAAATTGTCTTTGGTATAAGTGGTCTTAAAGGTGCCACTGGACTCAAATTTTGTTTAGGAATATTTTAGGGCAGTGGAAAGGTGATCAGGTTTGTGTATGCAGATGGCTTTAAACATTTTGTTGTGAATAGGATGTTCTGTTTCTTTGAAGCATGTAAATTGTTATAAGCCAGCCAAATTAATTCAGCCATTCCAAGTGCAACTTCTTCTTTTCCCCAGCCATGATTGTACTTTGTATGATGTAAATAAGTGGTCTGTATTCATAGCAGACACTTCAGTGTGTCATTTAGCATAGCACCGCTTACAGTGTTTTAGGAAAGTTGGTGCTTGGAATGAATGGTTGTGATGCCCTGTTTGCAGCATGTGTGGTGTAATCTAAGCTGGGGGGGGGAAAGCGCCTGATCATAGATGAAGTAATGTGAATCAGCCTCTACTAAATCAGAAAAGTGAGGAGCAGAGGACATTTTGATTGGGGAAACTGAAAGTTTCAAAGAGCTGCTTATCAAACCAGGAACTCTTTCCTGTTTTTCTACAGGGGAGAGTGAGGAGGAAGAGAGAATGAATAATAGTCAATGATGATTTTTACCCTATAGCCGATTGCTTGAGTGACTTGTATAACTAATTGTATGTGTTTTACTGAATGAACTTTAAAATGCGTATGGAGGTTTTTCATGGGTATGCCTTCTTTATTCTTGTTCCCTTTTGTGGTTCATTATAATCAAATGAACCCGGAATGATTTTAATATCTTTGTTAAGGATTTCGTTATTTCTATGCCGCCTTTGCAGAATGAAGCTGCCAAATGCACATGAGCATATATACATGGATGCATAATTAAAAGATGAAGTGTAAATAACACTGTATTGTTCTGTGGTGAATGTCAGGCAATTGTGCTAGATGAGCTCTGTATCTCTGAAGCCCTGTGGTTATATATGTATCATAACTTGGTGATGTTGACCTCTCACAGTGATGAATGTGCTTGTTAAGTGGCACAGTAAAGTACATAAATGTCCATTGCTATAAATCAAATCAAATAAAAATATGATTTTAATACAGGATTGAGAATCCAGATTTTAAAATCCAAATAAAGTCAACATCTTGAACTCTTAAGTATGGAAAGGTAGAATATAAATCTTAAAGAAATTAAACTGCATGACTGTCTGTAGGACTGAAGAAAAAAGGAAGAGAAATGTGAAAAGAGAAAGTCACTTGGTTGGGGTCATATGATAGTATGATGGCAGAGATTAGCCCATGTAAGGCTACATTTAGTCTTAATTAAGAAATATTTCTTCATTTCAGTAGCTGCAAGCAAGTTACTTGTTTGATGTGTGAAAGAAAATCTGCTGCTTTCCCTTCATTTCATTCATTAATCAGAGTAGGTTTGTACTGGGAAAAGCCAAACAGTTTTTGCTAGTAGCAAAAGAAATTTTACAGTTCTCCCAAGCACACTTGGATTAGCAAGTGCCTTGGGGGATTCTATTTGATCCCAGTAGAAGAAAACAAGGTAAGGTAGCCTTGGTGAGCAATGTTGATTTATGAACCCCGAAACACCTATTATATAGAATTGTGACCAGGGCTGGAACCCTCTCTGGGTTTTTCAGCTGTTATTCTCAACTCCATCCTCCTCTCTGTAGTACTGATTCATTAGTCTTTACAGTGGCACTGAAGAATTACTTTCTTGATCGATCTTCATATATCCCAAACTATCTCAGACTGGAACAATTACAAATCAGTCAATTTTCTTGTTTGACCTGCAGTATTCAGCCTGTTTATGGTGCTCAACACCCTCCCCTGGATCCCCGGCTCACCAAAAAGTAAGTTGTTTTCCTTCTTGTCCAGAATATGTGCTATTAGTGGTCATCACTGTATGCTGCCACTTCATTCTTGGGAGGAGGGCCTTTTTGGGAGGAGGGTCTGGATTTTTTTCTTTTAATGGAATAGTAGCCTTCAAAGGTCACTGAAGATAAAGTCACTGAAGCAGTCGGTGTGAACTTAAATGGACTCCGTGGAATGGTAGAGGACAGGAAGGCCTGGAGAATCATTGTCCATGGGGTCGCGATGGGTTGGACATGACTTCACAACTAACAACAACAAAGCCTTCAAAATCTTTCTACTCATTGATAATCAAGAATACAAAAAATGATGGCAGCACCAACAATGGCCAAAGAAGCAGATAAAAGCCATCCTCAAAGCTACCTGTGGGAGAATGTTTTGGTTCAATATATTTTATCAATGCATTTTGCTATAATGTTTTCCTTGTGGGTGACAATTTCATGTTCTCAAATCCTCTAATTAAGAACATATATATAAATATATAAATATATAAATATTGTCACCCTTGAGGAGGATTTTGAGAGCTATATTTAGACCAATACTTTCTTCTTCAAGATCGGATTTGAAGCTTTTTTCACCACAAGCTATTGCCCATTGAGTGAAGGGCTTGAAATGAGCTGGTGGCCTTACTATTGAGTCACTGTGGGAAGGCATCCCCATCACAATCATTGCCCTTGCTGGATCAGCATGTCAAGAAATTGGTGGGTTATGGAGTCTAAAGTCCATGCTAGTCTGTAGAAGGAATTTCTGCAAGGAAATTTGAGGTTCAAGTAAGGCAAAGGCTTGACTACTACTGTCCAAGTCGTGTTGCTACCTGGCCTGCATATTGTTTGCTGCATTTAAGAGATGTGGCAGTTTAAATGTTGTAAATCCAATCCTTCACACCCACTGGCTAACATCAAAGTCATTTTATCTTGATAAATCTTCATAGATGTTGTAAGTATAGTTTTATACACCCAGTTATGCAGTGAATCTATACTATCATTTATTATCTTACTATCTCAGTGTGTTATCCGTGTATCAGTGTATCTTTCCTTTGATTGTGGCCACTGTTGAATGAATGGTAAAGGAAGTGTGCAGGGTAATTAACAGTCATCCATCCTTTGCAAATTCTTCTCCATGCTTGCTAATTGGAAGTTGAATAATTACTTCTCTGACTGTCAAGACTAAAAAGCCTTTGCTAGAAATATGCCAGTTGAGGAGTTCAGATTTTAGCAATTAAATGACCATGTTTTGATTAAAACTTGTTCACCAACTACTCATGTCTGCCCACCTCGCTCATCATACACTACAAGCTGGGCAGCTACTTTTCATACTGCATGTTGTAGGCTGAATGTGCCCCAAGAAGGCACAAACAACCAAACCCAAAAGCAAACAAAAAACAAAAGCAGTGAGTGTCACCTACATTTTAAAAGACAGTTTTGAAGGAAATGTGCTTATTGGCTGGACATGACCTACAAAGATAGATGTCCATAGTACAGTTGATTCTGTAGGATATAACTCAAAAGACCCTGACCCAGGTTCTAATTAGTTGTAATTCTTGATTGACAAGGGATTTGCACTGCTCAGGGCAAGAAACTTCCTTAATGACTTGTAACTAGAGGTCATCTAAACAGGGTTAGGAAAGGGCCTGCAAAATTTTCAGAGCTGCTTACAGAAATACAGATGACCATTGGAACCACAACTTTAGTATTAATTTGAAAAACTTTATTGGTTATTAATCCTGCGTTGAGCAGGTGGTTGGACTAGATGGCCTGTATGGCCCCTTCCAACTCTATGATTCTATGATTATCTTTGGATGCTTAGTGGTGTTAAGTGCCCCTACATTGAAATCCTATTGAAAAGACAATTCATTTTATGTGGAAAATAGCTGATGTCTGTATTAAGGTTGTATCTTCTTGGTGCCACTGAACTGTTTTCTATGGTGGAGGTATTTGTTCCCAGCAACTAGCTTGTGATTTCTCTGGCTCATAAGTTAATCTGGAAGTTAGCTGATTGAAGACATTTGCAATCAATAGTTTTGGGGGGATATTTTCACTTCCTTACTTTGACTTGCTTGGACTGTTTCTAGTATGACTGGCTTTCTGATACTTAGATATTTGCAGTGTTCCTTTCTCTTCTCATATTCCTTCATGCTCTGTTTAACCTTCTTGGAGTTAAGTACTTTAGGTTTTTTTTGTTGGGACAGGAATTTATGCAGGCATCCTTTAAAAATAGTAAAATCATAAGTGTCCCACTTGAAAGCAACCACATTGAGAAATGGTGTGATCAGATTAATTTATAGGTAGGATACATAACTATTAGGCTTAATTATTCAAATCCAACAAAGAACATCTTCATTCTCAGCATATTTGTGACATTGGTGTTCTTTAGAGGGTGCCAGCCAGGATTCTTTATGTGCTTACTGTGGTTCAATACAATCTCCATCTCCTTTTTTTTCTTTTTGCTTGCTTTACAGTAGACAGCAAGCTTTCTTTGTTAAGGTACTTGGCAGGAGTGTTTGGCCTCCTGTGTATTAAGGCCATATAGCTCTGTTCAGGTTCTGAACTTTGTACTCTGTGGAATTTGCATAGACGGATTTTGCATTCCTTTATTCTCACCCTGACTGAAAGAGGCAGGATTATTTGTGTGATGGAAAAGTAGTATTTCATATGCAAGGGAATAATACTATAGGCCAGGGGTTGCCAGAGACAGTGGCTGGCTGTGCCGTGATGGCAGTAACACAGATTCTCTTCTATTTTGTAGCTTCATTAAAGAACGTTCCAAGGTCAATGCCCTGCCCATGAAGAATAAGAAGGCCAGCAGTTTTCATGAGTTTGCCCGTGACACCAGTGATGCCTGGGACATTGGGGATGATGAAGATGAGGACTTCTCATCTTTCCAGACATTGAACTCTAAGGTAGCAAAGGCCACAGCAGCACAGGTGTTGGAGAACCACAGCAGGCTCCGTGTGAAACCTGAGCGACCTCAGGCAGCTCTAAATGAAGTACCAAACAACTGCAAAGTTATCAAATCTAATAGTGAGGCCCAACTGTCCAGGCCTGGTAAGAGCCTTGTTGTTCTACCTATTCATCTGGCATTACTGCAGCATTTGCTTCTGTCAAGGCTATATTGATATAAATATACTGTCTCTTAAGCGTAGAACTGAAACTAATTGAGAATATTGGATCTTCATAAAGGAATGCAGGCTTCTTTCTCTCGTGGCTGCAAAAACAGGCTTTACTGTGTGAAATCTTGAAAGCCAAAAGGCACAGGGGTGGGGGTTGAGTTAGGGGTCCTTAGAAGGCGAAGACTTTGTGTTCTGTGCAATTCCATGTTCCTTTCTGTACTTAGTGGGAGCAGAATGAAATTGTTAAACTAAGGTGTATTCAAATTTGTCTGATCTGTATAATTGTAATTCACGGTTTGTATTAGAAACAGAATGATGGCCTTGGTTTCTGTCAGTTTTTTAATCTTTTGAAATTAAACTTTTCTTGAGACAGAATTGAGGTAGTGTGTATGTGTGAAGTGCTGTTAAGGCAAGAGACTGACAGAAGTAGTTTTCCATTGCCTTGCTTTGTGTAGCGGCCTTGGAATCCTTTGGTGGTTTCCCATCAGAATACTTAGCTCCTGAGATCTGATGAGATTGGGCTAGCCTGAGCCATCCAGGTCAGAAATGAGAATTCTTTGTTAAACACAGCATCAAACGTTGGTGGCATTAGTAAATTCTAATTAACCTCTTTTGGATTGATCGGGCCAAACTTCTATAAATAAAGGCTTTTTGGTTAGTGGTAAAAAAATTAACATGAATAGAGATTCTCGGGGCAAACTAGAGGCTTTGGGGGAGCCAGTGAAACTTTGACAGAGATTATTGAGAATATATAGAAACTATATTCTAAATGGTTTATATAAGTGCCTGTTGGGTTGTATAGGTGGTAGTCCAGTCAGTGAGGCATGCATGCTATTGCTGGCTTTAAAAATTAAACAAAGATCTTTAAAAATTAAACAAAAGTGGCCCTTTACAGAGTAAACCATTTATTACAGCATAAACTTTCATGAATCTGAACTCCTTCAGGTACAGTCTAAAGAAATAATTGTTATCTTAGAAAACTTATGCTGAATTAAATGTTGTTTTAAGGGGCCACTGGATTTCTGCTTTGTTTTGCTACAGAAGACTAGTGCAGCTATTCAGGAACTATTCTAGAAATTAGCCTCCTGTCATACTATCACCAGCAGATGGCATCTGAGGCTACATCATACCACTCTGTGGGCTTGGTGATTTGGGATACAAGTATACAAGAAGCTGGGGAGTTTCCAATTCTCAGTTACCTTGTGGTTCCCTGCTTCCATTCGTCTCCAGCTTCCTCTTAGATTTTCTGTTTAGCATGGTAGTGACAGATATGAAAGAAGGGCATGAAGACTGAAGCAAGGGGAAAGGACTGAACAGGAAGAGATGGCAAGGAGAGCAGTGAGAAGATGCCCATGTTTAGTGCTGAAGGGCAGGCCAAGTGATCTAAGCCATGTTCAGTAATTTTGCAATATAAATGTTTTGACGTCCATCCCTATAGCACTGTTGCTGGCAATATTGCATTTTATCATGCTGATATGGCAGCAAAGACAAAAGGGATAAAGATCTATTTTGTTACTTCTTGTCTGTGGATGACCCTCAAAGCATTGCTTCAGTGACAACTTCTGCTTAAGTATGGATTCCTGCTGTTCTGTAGAATGTGCAATCAAAGTAGAGCAGTTCTGTAATATGCCCAGAAAGGTTGAAATATTCTGGTCTTGAAACTATTTCATAATGGCACGACAGGTAAAGGATCATCAGGTGAAACTTTTGCCTATCAGTCATTGGTAGAGTAGAAAAAATTACAACTGTAGTGTTTCTCCCTGCCATGCACGTATTAGAGACCCCATCAATCATTTGCAATCCTGAATAAATAAAACTAGATTCAGGTGGATAGTTGTGTCGGTCAGAAGCAGGTCCAGTGTCACCTTTAAGACCAACAAAGTTTTATTTTGAGTGTAAGTCTTTGCATACTGAAGAAGTATGCATACACATGAAAGCTTAGACCCGGAATACAATTGTATAGGTCTTAAAGGTGCCACTGGACTCAAACTTGGTGGTAAATAAATGAAGAAGTTAGTGGATTGTGGAAGCTCCCTTACTTTCCATGTTTGGTGCTCTTCTTATAGAGGATGGCTGTATGCGCAATCCACTCCACAAACAACAATCTCTCCCACTCCGACCCATCATTCCACTTGTTGCTCGCATCTCTGACCAAAATGCTTCAGGGGCTCCTCCCATGACAGTGCGCGAGAAAACCCGCTTGGAGAAATTCCGGCAACTTCTATCCAGCCACAACACCGACCTAGGTGAGTCAAAATGTTTAAGAAAAAGGTGCTTCTCATTCTGGAGACATCACTAATTTCGCTCCATATCTCTTGTACTGGAGAACTAGGAAATGAGAGGCAGTTAAATTTAGTAAAGCGCTTAGTATACTAGTAGCACTGTTTAAATAATTGTGTATCATATAGTTGCAGCCTGTATTTCCTAGGGCTCAGGGTGAGTTACCACATAGTTTAAAGTAATATGTGTCCATAAATATCTAATAATAGTACATTTCAAAGTGTAATTATGATAACTAGACTGTCTAGGCAATTCCACAGAAACTTGCATGTGTAGCAAAGAAGCCTCCTGTGGACTTGGCATTATGGGGCTGCTAAGCAGAAAGGAGTTGCTTTGTTTCCAAGTGCAGGGTTGCTGTTAGAGATAATGTGTGTGAGGAAACTAACTTCTGTCCATTTGCAGATGAACTGAGGAAATGCAGCTGGCCTGGCGTCCCCAGAGAGGTTCGGCCTGTGACATGGAGACTTTTATCAGTGAGTGTTCCTGCTGCATATCTGGGCTACAGGTGAAGACCCGTCAGCCGTAATATAAGCAGAAGAAAAAAGTCTCAAGCTGGCAATGGCAAAATGATTTATTCCAATGAAAATAATGTTCAAAACAATTGCCTAGGTATAGTCTGTTTCTGTTATCTTCATCAGTGATATTCTCAATGTGTAATTACTCTTCAACAGTTCACGCTGTGATATTAATATTAGTAGACCCCTACAAATTTGGATATTGTAGGACCATTTGGGAGTTGAAAGATACAAAGGAAAGTATTACCCAAGATTTTTTCCTGTAATTTCATCATCCATAAGAATGCATTTAGAGAAGATTCAGCTATTAACAATATTGAGGATATCACTGATGAAGATATCGAAAACGGACTATACCTAGGAATCCGTTTTGAAACTGTTTTGAACATTATTTTAATTGGAATAAATTGAGACTTTTTTCCTCTGCGCATATCTTGAGACTTTTTTCCTTGAGACTTTTTTCCTCTGCGCATATCTGGGCTAGGCTGATTTTCATAAATAACACAGAGAAGGGAGAAAATCTGCAAGCATTATAACTGGATGCTCTAGTTAAATCTCTAGTTAAATGCTCTAGTTAAATCCTAAAAAGCAAAGACGTCACCCTGCCAATAAAAGTGTGTCTAGTCAAGGCTATGGTCTTCCCAGTTGCAATGTATGGCTGTGAAAGTTGGACCATAAGGAAGGCCGAGCGTCGAAGAATTGAGGCTTTTGAACTCTGGTGCTGGAGAAGACTCTTGCGAGTCCCTTGGACTCCAAGGTGAACAAACCGGTCAGTCCTAGAGGAGATTAGCCCAGACTGCTCCTTAGAAGGTGAGATCATGAAGATGAAACTCAAATACTTTGGCCACCTCATGAGAAGGAAGGACTCCCTGGAGAAGAGCCTAATGCTGGGAGCGATCGAGGGCAAAAGCAGAAGGGGATGACAGAGAATGAGGTGGCTGGCTGGAGTCACTGAAGCAGTTGGTGTGAACTTAAACGGACTCCGGGGAATGGTAGAGGACAGGAAGGCCTGGAGGACCACAACTAACAACAACAATAACTAGTTAAACTTAGAAGGATTTTCTCTACCCTGCTTTCTGAAATTCTTTACCTGGAGAATAGTTTAAGTGAATAGCCATATCCGTCTGTTGTATAACAGCTAGATTCCGATCTATTATTACCTAAGAGACCAACACGATGATCTCTAAAGTGCTACTGGGCTGGAATCTAACTGTTTAGCTGGAGGAGCAAATGCAAAATATATACCCTGTCAGCTTGGTGTAGTAGTTAAGAACAGCAGTCTCTGATCTGGGGAACCAGGTTTGATACCCTGCTCTCCCTCATGTAGCTATCTTGGTGACCTAAGGTTAGTCACAGTCCTGTTAGAGCTGTTCTCACAAAGCAGCCCTGTCAGAACTCGCTAAGCCCCACCTACCTCACAGGGTGTGTATAGTGTGGAGAGGAAGGGAAGGCGATTGTAAACCACTTCAAAACTCCATTAGGTAGTGAAAAGCAGGGTATAAGAACTAACTCTTCCTTCTTCCTTACTGAGTTGTGGTTAGTTCTGTAATGTAGCATGGGTTATGTATAGCTGAGATTCATAAATAAGGTCAGTGTACTATGCTAGTTATATGTGTAGTGAAAGCCTGCAACTCTTACGTCACTGGATTCTGGAAGATGGTCTTTTGCAAAAAGTGAGTTCAGAAAAGCTTTTCCTAATTAGAAATCTCTGCATGTTCATTAGGTTGCTGGATTCAGTGCAAATCTCCTAATGCCTTTAAAAGTTTTGTGTGAAAAGTTCAACAATGCAGTTTCTCTCTACATACCATTTCTAGGTTGAAGGAAATTATAGTCTCCCTATAGTTCTTAAAGCCTTAGAGTCTCTTTTGTTAGACCTTATTAGAATACTCCTGAAGCTTACTGTAAGCGAGGTGGAATAGTAAACATTGAACACAACCAAATAAAAGATGGATTTTGATTTGACAAGTCCCTGTTCTGCTACAGGGTTATCTCCCTGCCAACATGGAGCGGCGAAAACTGACATTGCAGCGCAAGCGAGAGGAGTATTTTGGCTTTATTGAGCAGTATTATGACTCTAGAAACGAGGAACACCATCAGGATACATACCGGCAGGTACCCAGACATCTACTTCATACTACCTGTCCTCTTTGCATAGCATCCTGAAAAGTTTGGAGATTTCATAAGATGTAACTTCCTTAAGATTGCACCTCTATGTTTTTTCCAGTAGCTCTGTACACTATGGCGATGGGCTCATGCTACACTGTTATGGCACAGTGTGGATGCAGGGCTAATTGCTAGAAGTGTGCTGATATAGCACTTGATGTGACCAGCAATTCTAAAGAGAAATATTGCCCCAGTACTTGAAGTTACCATAAAGCTATTTTTCTAAAGGTCTTATTCCCATGCCAGATGCTCCCCCTTGCTTTCTAAAGCATGCTTTCATGTGGCTGTTGTAGCTGATAGGTTGACTTGTGCATGCTGACCTCCCTATTGAAATGTCCACTCCTTTTCACTGAAGGGTCAGCAAGCAGGTACTGGTGTGAGAGTGGCTAATAAATGAATCTGTATTTCTTTATTTAAAGTGCTGCTGCTCTGGTTTGGGCCCCAGAAGTATTTCCCCCTTTTAATTGGGCAAATGAAGCTCAGTAATCCCTAATGTATTATCATTTTTGTGGTGTTTTTGCATCCCTTTCAGATCCATATAGACATTCCACGGACAAATCCTCTCATCCCTCTATTTCAGCAGCCGCTAGTTCAGGAGGTGAGAAAGTTTCTTTTTCTATCTTTCCCTCATTGTACTTAATAGTGGTGGAAGAGCATTTCCTGGAGGTGCCATCCAGTGTCCTCTATCAGTGGAAGAGGTTTCCTGGTAAGAGCTTCTCCTCACATTTTACTCCTGTGTCCAGACCTTGTACAGCCATTCTGTTTCTAAGGATGTCAAATACAAAATGTTTAAATGATCTCTGTTTACAATGTACATGTTCCTGTACATGTTCAAACAACCAGCATAGTGCATCACCTGTCCCTGGCTGCTTGCTCCTCTTTACGTGGGTATGGAAAGGACATAGGGGAGGACTATGTGCATTGTTTAGAATGACAGAGACTACAGCAGTATGCTGAAATCTCATATGGAGCAAGCATGGGAAGAGGAAAGGAGAGTCTCTAGATTTCTTCCTTTGGAGTGCTGTATGTCTGTATTCCCAGTCGCTTGCGATGGCTGCTAGGGCCATGTGCCTTGGCATAGCCCTTGGCCATCACTCCTTTCAAACTTTTTTGCACAAAACTTCTTGTGCAGTTTTCTATGTCATCCCCCCTTCTAGTCTGTTACTGAAGGAAGGACAAGTTTACTCAGAAATAAATCCTGCTAATATCCATTGAGTATCCACATTCCGTTACTTTCACTTCCTGCTCTTATACAACCATCTGCATTGCCAGTACAGAGTGCTCCTGTTTGGACAGTCATTATGGCTGCCTTGGTGGCATGTCCTCACTATGGGAAATCAACCCATGCCTAGGAGGAGGTTATTTATGCTCATCTTCCAGCCAGTAAGGGATCTAAGAAATCCTCACAAATGGATGTTGTCTGCAAACTTTTGTGTCAGTAGTTAATAGGTAGAGTTAATTCATCCCATTTCAAATCAGAACATGTCTTTGCACCAACAGGTATACCAGAACAGTGTATTTTCCACCAACTGCAAATGTAGCAAAAGTCAACGTTGTTGGCTCTTGCAAAAGTTTTGGACTTCATAATTGTTTGCATTGACATAGAAGATGCTTTTTCCATTTCCAGACAACATAGCCTAGCAGCAGTAAATCCAAGTCCCGGTACCTTCAGAGGTTCAGTTCTTTCTCTCTCTTTGTTAGCGGCTTCACATTCAAAACCTTCAAATAAACCACGCAGGGATCTGACCCCAGTTGAAATCACCATAGTTTTCAGTCGAACCGGATGCGGTGCTCACTGCCTAATCCTAGCCCAAGGAATGTTTTCACTGACTGAATTCATTCACAGTACAAATGGGTTGGAGTTCAGGGTGATCAGACTACGCTTTCATGCCTTGAAATTCCCAGTGGAAAGAAGACATGTCGTTATACTGACAGACACTACCAAAGCAATAGCATGTATCAGTCTCCAGGATAGGACAAAGTCACAGTCTTTCAAACAGGGATGCTTTCTGCTATTGTTACCCGCCACGAGCCGCAAGGGAGTGGCGGGCTATAAATCTAATAATAATAATAATAATAATAATAATAATAATGCTACATTGGGTGTAACCACACACCATAGGCATCTCAGCCTAACACTAACATATGCAACACCCAGACCAACTGGCTGGGCCACTAATATGGGGCTTTGGGACATTGAGCCATGAGCCAAAAGGGTTTTTTGAGCC
Organism: Paroedura picta; assembly: GCF_049243985.1. Lineage (NCBI taxonomy): Eukaryota > Metazoa > Chordata > Lepidosauria > Squamata > Gekkonidae > Paroedura > Paroedura picta. The sequence goes on along the minus strand of NC_135372.1, from coordinate 94,159,637 downwards.
ATTGCTTGAGTTGCCAACACTGTAGCTCTTTGCCATTTGATGAAGAACAAGCTTCTACTTTTCTTTTAAGGTTCAACAGTAAATGTAGGCACACACAGTCATCCCTGCTCCAAATGCTTACTATATGCCACCCCCCTTACACCCCACCCCCCACTGTGAAAGTCTTCAACAAGGTTGAAGAGGACAGAATCAGTATTCATGGCTCTTCATTGGCCAAGTAGAAATCATTCTCAAAATTGGTAGCTATTACAGTTTCACTTCTACGGATCCTACCAGTAACATGCAGCATCTTCTTATAGGACTTTGGTGACAGCTCAGCAGCTCTGTTTCTTGGCCTGTAGACTGAAAGGAGGGCACTGGAATGCTTCTGCTATAAAATACCAGTTGTTAACACACTGGTGGCCTCCAGAAGGTTCTCTTCAAATGGGCTCTATGAGTCAACATGGAAGGCATTTACCAGGTGGCACCCTTACAGTGTATGGATTTCTAAACAGCAAAAAGTATTAAACTTTTTTCCATGACTGCCTTCAACAATGCATTTATCCAAATATTCTTAGAAGAAGGCAATTGTCCTTACTACTGTCAAAAGATGAGGTAAGTATCCCCCCTCCATTCATCCTGCTATTTGATGGTTCCAGAATGGTGCTTTCTCAGCCCTCCTGTGGGTAGAGGTTTTCTCCCTATAGGACATAACAAGGTCCTCATAGCCCTCTACACAGATCCTCTTGACTCCATCTAATAGATGCCCCCTCCGGATTCTGTTCTGCAGAGTTGCTTTCCTGGTCACTGTCAGGTCAGCCAGAAGAGTACAAGAACTCAGTGTTCTCTCCATAGGAAAGGAACTCAGCATTTCCACAGAGACTCTGGGGATGAAGGTGGGGTGCGTTCACAATGGCCCATTATGCACAGAGTGCAAGGTCCGCATTCGGGGTGGAATGGCAGCGGCTAAAATCACCAATTATGCACACTGCAGGAGGCAACCGGGCGCAGAGTCAACGTATGCCGCCGAAAAAGCCATGTTAGCGAGATGCGGAAGAAAGTGGAGCTTCCCGGGACCAGGATGCAACCAGAAGCGGCTCCGGAGTAACTGCGTGCATAATCAGATACTCTGGGTTTCGCCGTCATAGCGTTCCGTCCCGTGCGTAAGCGGTTTGCTTCGCTTCTTCCTCCTCCGCATTCTCCATGCCACCGTTTTAGGGGCTGTGCATAATAGGCCAATATCAGTATGAATTCCCTGTTTCCTAGAAGCCAAAAGCTAGTGCTTATTTCATCCCGCCCCCGTTCAAACTGCCCTCATGAGAAGTAATAGCACAAATTGGACAGGAACAGAGCTTTAAAAATTATAAGAAGTAGTCATTCTTAAGACACCTTCTTTGAGCCATATCCCTCTTCCATGTGAAGGAAAGTCTTCCGAGCTATTTATTCATTCATTTGATCTATATGCCACCCTTCACTATGACACCTTGGGACAGTGTACGTAGAAACTGTAAAAACAAGTAAGTACATTGAAAAAAATTTAATGATGAGAATGATTCAAATGTCCCAAAATAGTCAACAATCATAACTTTAGGGTTTTGTGCATTGAGGTAATTACAGCAATTAAGGGAGGATAGGGTGATCAGTCAACTGCAATTATACATTTGGGGACCTGTGGAATGTCAGAATTGCCAGGCAGGGATGAATCTAGGTTGCTGGGAGCCCCCAGTCACTGACCTCAGCCAAAAGCCTGGCAGAAGAGTTCCGTTTTGAAGGCCCTTGAAGGTGAGTACCAGCACTTTAAACCTGATCCAGTAATCGATTGGTAGCCAGTGTAGCTGCTGAAGGACTGGGGTGATGTGAACCCTCCATAATGTTTGGGTGAGGATGCGGGCAGCTACATTTTGGACTAATTGTAATTTATGGAGCAGGGATAAGGGAAGGCCTGTGTCGAGTGAGCTACAGTAATCCAGCCTAGAGAGCATGGGTCACTGTGGTGAGGTGCTTTGGGGCCAAATAGGGCACTAGTAGCTTGGCTTGGTGGAGATGGAAAAATGCCAGCTATGCTACTTTTGTGACTTGACTTTCTATAGTTAAGGAAGTGTTGAGGATCATACCTAAGAACTATGATTGCTGGGTGAATAAAAGCCTGTGATTCCTGATATCCAGGATATCCTGATTCTTACTACCACTCAACTAGGGGCTTTTCCAGACATACCCTCTTGGAGATTTATGGGACACAGGCCAGGGTCACAGCCTACAGATTTGCCATGCACCACAAACTTGATGCTTATGCCTCAGCCATTCAGCAGATGGGTGCTTCAATGAATTCTTCTCCCATAGGCTCCTTGGGCATTTCCCATCCAAGTTGACATAGCTTTTTGACATTCCTTTCAAGGATGTTCTCCACCACTGATGGAAAAATGAAACATTGGATTTACCATGAGAGTTTCTTTTACCATGAAATCATGCTCTATGGGCATTGTGACCAGAATATTACTGGGAGATGGAACTTGTTCTCTACCATTGTAATCCAGCTTTATTGCATTATTGGTTGTACTTATTATACTGCTTGCCTTTTTTAAGATTTATAAACAAAAGCTATAGATTACCTTATATATAGATGAGGTGTTATCGTCTGTAATTTTGTTTACTTCATGTAGTGCCTTTCCTGCTGAGACTTGAGGTAGATATTGCAAATTTTAAAAAATGCAATATAAGCAGTATAATAAGTACAACCAGTAATGCAATAAAACTGAATTACAATGGTAGAGAACAATGCAATAAAGAGTATAATTCATAGAGTGGACAAAACAATAAAGGCTACTAAACATTTCACCGGCATTTTCTATTTTCTTTATGAAAATGCCCATCTGAATAATTCTGTTGTATACATTCTATGAAATATAAATGGATGGAAGTTTCATGACCTTGTCAGGCAGGCCATTCTACCACAACAGAGAAGGGTCAAATGCAGGCAGTTATTGATCTTACCCATTTGAAGAATGTCATATTCAGAAATCTTTGCTCAGATGAACATAACCTGGAGCAGATCAGGACAGATGATCCCGCACGTATGTGGGTCCTAAACCATGAAAGGCTTTGTAGGTGATAAAACTGAATCCAGAAGCTAACTGGTAACTGACACTCTGGGGATCTGCCTCCCATCAAAAATGGAAGTATTGTCCGGTCAGTTATACAGCACAGCCTTTTCCTGTGGACCAAGGTTGGAGGTGTAACCCTTACAAGGATGCATTTTTAGGATCCAATCCACCAGTGAAAAAAGGCCCTCACAGTGTTTCATTCTTGTAGAGTCTGTTGTGTTCTGTTGTGTGTGAGGGTTGGCCCAAAATCCTAGAAAAGTTTCATTGGTGTAAATGTGGCCAGCTGTATTATTTTTCCTTGCCTCCAAGTGCATACTTTGCTTTTCTGCACCATGGAAATGTAGGTTTCTGTGTTCAGAACAAATGGTTAAATCACATAGGCCTATTTTGCTGGAATATCCTCAGTTTGTATTCTTTATTCCGAAGTGTTATCATGGTAGCAAGAAGAGAATGAGAGACAGTATGGATCACAGCACATCTCCCTTGCAAAGCCTGTCTGGAAAGACCATAAGACCAGGACTAAATATCAAAAGATGCACTATAGTTGCTGAAAATAGTCCATAATCTCCTTTTTCACTCTTCTTAGTGATGCCTGATAATATAAAATGCATGATGCAATGTAACAGTTCCATTTTCCCTGCCCCTTCTGTTTTATTGGTGGTTGTTTGAAGGGTTGGACATACTTGAAATGTAGTTATATCATATTTAGTATTGGTAGATGATATGGGAGAGAAAATAATTCCAGATGGGAAGCTATGTTAGTCTGTTGTCAGATGATTACACAGGTGCCAAGAAGTATCTTAAATGCTAGCAGCACTTATTTTAGCATACGTTTTTGTAAGCTGGTGCTGTCTTCTTCAGATGCATAGAAATCCATTAGGGTTGGTTAAACATCCAGCAGAAGGAAGTGAAGAATAATGCTACAAAGAGAGGTTAGTGTAAAAGAATCTGATCTCAAGAAAAATCAGTTCACAGAGCAAGTGTGAGACATTGCCAAATAACAAAGTAGAATAAACATTAAATCTAATGTAGGATGAATTGATTTAATGAAAAACAACACAACAACATCTAAGGGATGGGATGTGTGAACTACTAGCACCTATAGCAAACAAGGAATCCAAGGTCCCTGTGAAGCGTGGGCTGAGGTAGCTACATTGTCTTGAATTTGTGCATTTTCTAAATAAGTTCTGAAGCATTAGATCTAATTGAAGTTCGGTTGAAAGCAGACAGTAGACCAGCTGTAGTATGTCTTGGTAGGGTGAAATGTTCCCCCATTGGTTCCTAAATATTGTAATTGTCAGACTAGTGTCCATTTATTCTTTTGTACAAGAATTGTCCTGTTTGTCCAATATAGAGAGTAGAAAGACAGCTTATATTATTTATTTAATTATTATTTATTAATTTTCTTACTCGCTACTCTTGGCAAGCCAGCTCATGGTGGGTCACAACATAAAAACCCCCTTAAAACTATACAAGACATTACAAAAAATAACCTGGTGGAAAAACCCAGTCCTTCACCATGTGGTACTCCTGCCACCAGGGCGGCAAGGGGCTATGTCAACTAATTATCACCCATGGTGTTCTAGCAGGTGATGTAACTTCCTAAGGGGGGGGGGCAACCAAATCTTCCTCCTGCACAAGCCACAACCATAGACCTGATGGAAGAGCTCCGTCTTACATGCCCTGCAGAAAGCAGACAGCTCTTGCAGGGCCTGCAGCTCTTCCGAGAGCTCATTCCACCAGGTAGGGGGCAGGACCGAAAAGGCCCCGGCCCTGGTTGAGGCCAGACGAGCTTCCTGGGGCCAGGAATAATCAACAAGTTGGTACTCGCAGAGCACAATGCCCTTTGGTGAGCAATCAAGCAACAGGCAGTCCCTCGGATACATGGGTCCCAGGCCACAAATGACCTTAAAGGTAAAAACCAAAGCTTGAACTGGATCTGGGCTGCAACTGGCCATCAATGCAGCTGCCTCAGCACAGGCTGGATATTGGCTTTTCATAGTGTTTCTGTGAGGACCCTAGCAACCACATTTTACACCAGCTGCAATTTCCAGGTCAGGGACAAGGGCAGGACTGTGTAGAGCGAGTTACAGAAGTCTATTCTGGAGGAGACCATTGCATGGATCACCATAGCTAGGTTGTTGGGTTTGTTAGGTGAGCCATGGTTGTTAGAGAGTAGCTATATTAGGTTGAGAAGCTGACTGCTGGCAAACAAAGGTCTGCCACCCAACTGAGTCTGCAGCAAGATGGGCCCAAAGGTTGTCCCCTACAGCTAGCTATTTTAAACCAGTCCACAGGGATACTAATTTTGGCAGCAGCCATGTACGCTCCCTTTATCACACATAAATGTGGCTGAAGTGTTGTAAGTACAGAATTTTTTCCCTAGAGATTAAAAAATGAATAGCCAAGAGAGTGGGCAGCTGGATCCTGTGATCTCATGTTCTGTATTTAAAACTTGTTAGATATTGATATTTCTGCTGTGTTTAATTGCATTTAGCTTCTTGTAAGAGAACAGAACTATGACATTTTCTAATGTAGTTTCATTTCTGTAGATATGTTGTGATGAGTGATTGGAAATGGTACCATTTGACTTTGTTTCTTCTAGGAAATCTAATAAAAAATAAGTTACATGTTAGAGCATTTGGTCTTTGCATATATGGCAAAAAATCTTTCCGTTAGCATTCAGTGTAGCTCAATAGATAATAAATTCTCACTGTAGTAGTGTCACTTGTCTAAGTCCAATTAGTTTGTTAATGACAGATCCAAATGTATGAGAGAACTTCTGGCTAGACTAGATGAATTAACAGGATACCTGTGCAATTAACAGAATACCAAGAATTAATTGCAAAAGGCTGATTTTGCTGTATAGCTCAAAATCCTTCTGCCAGTCTAATCCTCTTGAATATTTTCTGATACCTGCAGATAATGCATTTTCAGTCAGGTCTGAATAGACTGAATCCATTAAGTGGTTGTATATGTAGCAACGAGTAACGGTGTGCTATACTTAAGAGCCAGTAGTTGATTGAGTATTGGAATTTATGATAAGTATTTCATGGGACTTCTAAAGCTGTGCATCCGTGAAACTTAGATAATTTTCTTCAGATTTCTAAAGCATAGAAACACACAGTCAGTTCAATAAAGAACCTCTGAAAAAGAGCCTGTTGTCTGTCTGTCTTGATAATAAAAGGCCCAGAACAGGCATCAACTGTCACAGAGGATGCTTTCACACATGCTAAATAGTTCCAGTCTACTTCAGCAACCATTTGCAAGTAGATTTTGCCATTTCACACAGTTGCAAAGCAGATTGAACATGTTATTTAGTGTGTGTGAATTTTGTTTTTTTGGTGGGGGGAATGAATTCTAGAGAATTTTCATTTCTCTTAAAAAGCACCTTCCCCACAGGTTTCTGGCTCTCACTGTTGCTAGTGTTTCAGAGGCACATAAGTATAGGTACAATCTCTAGAATTCATAATGCCTCTGTAGCTTGCCCTGTTTGACTGCCAGTTTCTTACTGTAGCTTCTTGATATATTAAACAGAAATCTAGAAACAGATGTGCACTTAAAGTGTAAATAGATCTGCTGTGGGTGTACACTTCATACCATGTTTACTTGAAAGGAAGACAACCCCCTAAAAAAAGGCTATACATAAAAGCTGATGACACTGAATTTACAACTGCTCCTAAAACAGGCAGCAGTATAAACAAAAAATAGACATTATCAGTATACATTGCAGAATGTAGACCAGCGGTCCCCAACCCCTGTCTGCGGCCCGGCTGCGGGCCGCGAGAGCTTTGGCAGCGGGCCGCGGCTCCCTCTCCCTGCCCCCTCCGCAGCAAGAAGCTCGCCAGGCCGTGAGCAAATCGGCCGCCTAAGCGGCCAATTAGCTTTGCAGCCCAGCAAGCTTCTCGCTGCGGGTGTGTGTGTGTGTGTGTGTGGCTGCCGGCACGCCTGCGGCACAAACGCAAATGTGTGGACCTGCCACGCATGTCCGTTTGTGCCCTACTGGGCGCAAACGTGCATGTGTGGCAGGTCCACGCATGCACGGGGCTGCTGCATATGCACGGGGCCCTGGGTTGCCCTCTCCCCCCACCTCTTGGCAACGGGCCGCAACCTGAATAAGGTTGCGGACCGCTGATGTAGACTACAAAATAAAATAAAATAATTACTTTTGCTTTTTGTATTTCTTTGCATTGTGACTGCAAATAGTATAGAAGAAGAAGAGTTGGTTCTTATATCCCGCTTTTCTCTCCCCGAAGGAGTCTCAAAGCAGCTTACAATTGCCTTCCCTTTCCTCTCCCCACAACAGATGCCCTGTGAGGTAGGTGAAGCTGAGAGAGCCCTGATATTACTACTTAGTCGGAACAACTTTATCAGTGCTGTGGTGAGCCCAAGGTCACCCAGCTGGCTGTATGTGGGGGAGAACGGAATCAAACCTGGCTTGCCAGATTAGAAGTCTGTGCTGCTAACCACTACACCAAACAACTGATCTGTCATTATCAGCTGTTTGGCATGGTACTCTTTAAATGCCATGGGGAGTAATTTAAAGAGTACCATGCCAAACAACTGATACAGACAGGCATGGTGCACCTTTTAAATGCCCCCCAAAGTCTTTGCAGGCAACAAAATATGGTATGCTATCTCAATTGCTTCCATGCTTTTAAAGATGTTGTGTAAAATTGCAATATGTGCCAAGAATGAGTACTGAAATCCTTTGTGTTACAGTTTATACTTGTTTAAATTGTAGAATAGAGAGTCCATTAATGTTTTGTGAAATCTGCAAAAATAGCCCACAAAAAACCCTGGCTCATCTTAGCATATACTTACTAGTGGCATCATAGCATTATTCAACTTCTTATTACAGTAGTGTAAAGTAAAACAAGCAAACTGCTTAATCTAGCCAAGAGGTTTGGTAACTGAAAGCTCTCATAATTGGGGACCAAGTACAAAGCTGTGGTTTGAAATAAGAATTGTACACATCACTTTTATAAAGGAAAGAAATAGGTAAAAGGTTCACCTGTCACACTTCTCCCACCCCCCGGGCTGGAAAATAGTGTACTGAATAGCCTTTTATTTGAGCCATGTCTTGCCTTGCTCGCTTCGTTCCATTTTTGTTCTTTTCAATCAAGATAATCAGTAAGAAGGAGATTTCAAGAAAAGGCAACTAATACGCATAGACACAACTGTCTCTGGGGCATTTAGGGATATAATCATGGACTGAAATGTGACTGTGGTAGCTAAGGTAGCTCCTCTGAGGTATGAAGAACAGGTGCAAGAGAGCAAAAACTTAAATACAGATAATCTCTAATTATTACACTTAAGTTACTTTGTTTTAATAGTAATGCTAAAGTGGTAACTGCTCTCTAGGACACTGGAAGAACTGAGGGGTGAATTATTACCTGTGTGTTTGTTTCCTTATCCTCAGAATGGGTAGGAACTGTTTTTTATTTTAAAAAGTCAGTCCTGTTTCAGCGCTCTTGCTTTATGGTACAGTTCTCCACAGAAACAGGGAAGTAAAAAATCCCAATAAACTATGAGGACATTGTGAAAATGTACTTGGAGGTCACTAAGCGCCTTGTTGTTTCTCTAAGCTACTTCTGGTTTGCCTCTGTTTCTCTGTGCAGTTAAGTGTTCAGTACAGAGGGTTGACATCTGACCAGCCTGATAACTTAGCCGTCCCTTCTGCTGTGGCTTGGACCCCATACTGGGTTTTGTCTGAAACCTCATTTTAATTTCATGCTGAGTTTTCCTGCACTGTTGAGGACCCCAGCCTTCTTTGTGTTCTTGGACTGTGTGTATTTTGGTCTGTTGGCACACTTTTCTTGGGATGGCTGAGCCTCCTGTGCCCTTCCTCCGATCCCCAGCACTCATCAGACTTTCCACTTTGGCTTTCCTCTGGGCATGGCTAACTTAAGCACCTGGCTTTCCTTCTTCCTCTCTAGATCTTTGAACGAATCCTGTTTATTTGGGCCATCCGACACCCAGCCAGCGGCTACGTTCAGGGGATTAATGACCTGGTCACTCCATTCTTTGTCGTGTTCCTCTCTGAATATGTTGGTAAGCTATATTTGATGGCTGCAGTGTGCTGTTAACCTTGTTGTTGTATGCTCAAATGGTCATCATCAGATAAGCTTTATCCTGCCAGAAATGCTTTGCTCTTGGCTGTTGTATGAAGCTAGAAAGCATATTAGTCTATTTCTACTTCTCTTCTGGACTAGCTTTTGTCAGTAGCATACAATACTGAACGGTGCAAGTAGGTACGGTTTTGAATGCATATTTAAGATGTAATAAAATGGGCCATTTGAAGCTAAAAGTTGATAGTCGTGACTGTGATGGTGTACAAATATATTTAAAATACGTGCTTAGGAGGGTAATCAGAGTGTATTGTGTCAACCATACATGGATTTCTTTTATTAATGGAAAGGCCTGCCCATCTCCTGTTGTGTTTAATAGGGTTACAGGATGAAACCATAGCTATGATGATTTAGCACATGTAAGTTTTGAAGAGTTTTCTTTTACAGAACTTGTATGGTTACTTATCAATGCAATAATAGTCTTGTCTAATAAGTCAGTTACTATGATTCGTCTTAGAAGTAAATATTATTTTGTTTCCTTTTTTTCCAACTCCAAAGGCTTAGAATGGGAAATGCAGATTAGGGTATACATCTGAGAGAAGGGAACTCACTAGAGATACTAAGATGACCAAGCCAGACTATGCCAAATTTTTTCATTACCAGGTTAACCTGTCCCTTTCATTTGTTGCTGTGGTTACTATTGTGCCTGCCTTCTGTGTTAACTGGAGCTTAACTTAGGACTTACAGGATAGTTATGTATATTGCATAGATGTGTAAGCATAAGTCAGAAAGGATAAGAACACATGTCATTGAATAATAAGCAACCTGGTTGCTTTAAGACCTTGATAGTCTGTCCTGCGTTATGAATTCTGTGAAGTACTTCATGCACATGCTCAAGGTGTTCATTCCAAGTAGAACTGCAGGCGGCAACATCATCTTGGCTGCTGTAAAAGACACTCCACTAAGTGTTCAATCCAGTAAGGTCTTAGGCATCCTGTTCAGTCCAAACAGCATCTTTACAAATTGTTAATGTTCCAAAGGTGTCCCATATGCTGTTTTATTAAATGCTTCTCAACTCAGAGATACTTGCCAATAGCCAGATGCTTAATCAAGAGTGCTGATATATTTTACACAGACCAGATTGTCAATTAAACTCTCAGTTCTTGGATTGGGGTAGGGTTCTGCAACAATTAACTTGTTCAGCTTTTTAAAGTCCACACAGAAATGATATTCAACAGGTGCAGGTTCAGACGGCCTCCAGTCTGAATAGAACTTTTTAATCCGCCCCCCCTTCCCAAGGCATTTACTGCATTTTCAAAACAACAGTTTTTTTCTTGGGTCTATTTTGTGGATGAGAGTTAGATTTTATTGGAGAGTACATGCCAGTTGCAATGTGATGAATAATTAAATGTGTTTTGCAAGATACATTAGAGAGTAGTGGTGGAAAACATTAAAATATTTGTTTTAATTCATTCTGCTATTCGGGAGTTAAAGTAGAGGCCATCTGCACATGTTCTATGCCTTCAGCCTTCATCAAATCATCCATCGAATTAGGCAGAGGCATCTCTTCCTCCTCCACTGCCTTTACAGGAAACATCTGTTCAACTCTTTCTCTAAATAACTTCAAATAATTGGTGTAAATTACTTTTGTTCTTTTCTGTGAATTAACTTCCTTACCCAGATCCTCATTCGGACCTTCCCAAGGAACAGCCAGCTTGGATACATGATCTGGTTTTAGCACTAACGTTTTAATGGCAAAACATATGGGCCTGGCCTTTTGGTCGTAATAGGCCTTCTGCTGATCTGCCTCTCTAGCTTGGTCAGTGGTCTGCTTCAGCCTGCCAAGATATTCAGTCATGAAGTCAGCAACTTGGGTGCCATCCCAAGAGGCTTTCAGTAGACTCAGGGGTCCAGTGATGTGCCTCCCCAAAATCAATTCATTTGGGGAGTACCACCCCAGGCTGACCGAAAGGGAGTCTCCAGTAGCAAAAGTGAGGTATGACAGGGCTTCCTGGATGTTCTGCCATATAAGCTTTTAAAATTTTATCCAAAGTGTGAGTGTTCCTCTCTACAAGGACATTGGTGCTTTGGCTGTGAGCCACCAGTGGTGAGTGTTTGATCTCTGCCTATTCATAAGCCTCCTCCATCAGCTTTGAAGTAAAGTTTATTCCTTGGTCTGAAATTATTATGTCAGACTGCCTAACGGTTGAATTAAATTACAGCAGTGCCCTGGCAATGCTGGGTGCTGAGATGGAGCTCAAAGCAACAGGCAGTGGGGTAATGACTTGCCTGATCCCTGACCAACGAAGCAAATTGCTTACTGGACTTGGATCTAGACAAGGGGGCTGATGATGTCGACAGAAATCCATTGAAAGACTTGACTGATGACTGGAAATCGGCGCAAAGAAACCTTGGAATGATCTTGTAGAAATCCTACTCTCTGGCAGAATTCACCAGTTCTAAAATAAACCTGCACACTCTTAGCCACACCAAGGCTGTAAAAGGGTTGAGTGATTTTAACCAGAATCTTCTGTATGCCTAGGTGACCTGCAAAGGGGATGTCATGTACTACCTTAAGAATTTCTTCTCTGTATGCCCAGGGAATGACAAGTTGACAAACTAGCTGAGTTCTTTCTCGGTGATTTCTAGGCAAATATACTTGGTACAGGAATCCATTGCATAACACAAACAGGGTAGTTCCACTCAACTCTGGTGGAGCAGCATCAGTTCGCAAACAGTAGTCTTCCAAGCTTTCATGATTAAGCTATGCCTCCTTAAAAGCTGCTGAAGAACGTAGGCTTACTGCTGTATCGGTCTGCATAGCCTTACAATCAGGTTATGTCCCCTTTAGAGTGGGTGAAGAATTCACTGCAGCATCTGCCTGCAAACTTTCACCATCATACTGTGTCTCCTTAGAGGCTGTTGTGCTAGTGGGGCTTTCCTCCTTGGTTGGCTTTTCTCTCACAGCCTTGCCTGCCTGAGGGGCCACCTTTGTGGCCACAGCCAATTTATGTCTCACCTGGCTGTGAGTACAATGAACTTATACAAACAGAAGGCAATTCAGTAACAAAATTCAAATATGCATAAAGCTACATACATATTTTAGAAAAACGCTGGAAACCACAACATGCCCATTCAAACCTACAATGCAGAAATTTCCAGTCCACTTAACCAGTTCCTTTAAAGTGTTTTGTGGCATGGAGCTGAAATCTGAAAATGAAACCACCATTTTTGGCCAGCCAGTTCAAACAATTTGAAGGGAAGTATCTTGATCATTCTGCCTCCTGGCATTCCATCTTCCAAGTAGCATCAGGGGGTAGTTCTTTCTGAGCAATCACTTTGGCTCTCCATCTCTGAATCAGCTCCACTTGTGGACACTGAACATGGAATTGCTCATTTTTAACAACTGCTGCTGGGGGAATTTCAGTATCTTGGGATTCCTTTCCATCCAATTCCCAGTATTTGAGTATCTCCTCAGTAACACATTGCACTTTAGGTAGACTGGCTTCTTTCTCTTTTTGCAATATTTTTTTTTTGCAGTTTCTCTTGACGTGTCTCTTTCCATGGAAAAAGTAGCACTCAGCCCCATGAGGAAAGGTTGCCACATGTTTGCCCTTCTTGCCAGAAATGAGGCTTTGCCTGGCAGAATGACTTAGAAAACTTGCTTTGCTCAGGCCCTTTTGCATGTTGCTCTTCCCTCATTGCAATTTTTGACTTCTAGGTCCTTTCTGTTCAGGATGAGGCTGCACCATTGACTGGCTTGCTTAAAGAGCCTTCCCTTCCCTTCCCTATGGGCTAGTCTAGAAAATCTACTACTTGTATGAAAGATGTTAAAAAAAACCTGTAATTCACTCATTTCTGTCACATAAAAAACCTGGCAAAAATCTAACCTGATATTATAGATTCTACTCTATGGAGTCGATGTCTACTATCCAGTGATAACTAGTATAGGTTATCTTTAATGGTTTAAAACAAAGTGCCATGTCAGTCAGAGAGGCTGGGTTGTGAGTTTGCACCAAAGAGGCAATGTCAGGAGACCAGGCCTGAAAGAACTGTTCTTTAATCAATATGCCTCTCAACTGGGTATGAGTAAGGGCTCACGCTGCCTCAACCTAGGAATTCAGGAGCTTACTTAAATCTCATGATGGCCACATGTGATTCTTTCAATTTATGTCTTATGGTTGAGCTGGACTTGGAATTTAAGAGTGTAATAGGCCAGCAAGTTCTAGTGCCTGGGATGAAAAGTGTTTTGACTGTTTGGACCAATAGTGTAATACATACTTTTTGTTTTTAAGAACTCAGGGTGCATCTGGTTTAATTTTACTGGTTCTCTGTTTTTGAGCTTTTATTCCATCATATTTGCAGTATTCTCTCTAAAACTGGAAGGACCTAGGATCGTCATACTTATTGAGCAAATAATACTTGAGATTACTATAAGAATATGTTGGTGATTTGTGCTTTTATGTATTTATGCATATGTCGTGGGTGAATGGGTTCTAAGTATAAGCGAATGTATGTCTAGAGTCCTATTCTACAAGATTTGTGAAGTTATTTCATTAAAACTAAGCACATTAGCTGTAATTTAAAATACCATTCCCCTCAATACTGGAAAACAGCTCTGCATTCACTCTTTAGGGCAAGAAGAACCTAACTCTTAAAAGTTTGTTTCTTTCTCTCTGCTGCCCTTTGCCCAGAATGGTGAGGTATTACATATACAAAAGGTTGGTATTCTTCTGATGGGTTGTGGAACATCATTAGCTGGAGCTACTGTGTCCTGTGACAAACCTCTTTAAATAGTTGCTTGTTATCTGTGGCTTGAGCTTTTTCTATACATATCTGTCCTCTAAAACCACATTCTATGGCAGAAATAACTGAGTCTGCAAGCCTGCAGGGGCTCCCATGGGAAGCATTTGTGTAGGAAAGGACTCCTTTGTTTCAAGGTATGAGTTCTTAAGAGGTTATCACCAAATGAACTCTTGCTCATGCATTTGTGCTGACACCTGTGCTGCTTAATATTGGATTTACCAGTCTGTCCTATACCTTTCCTGCTCAGTGATAGATTAACCTTAGTCTGCAAGATCACTGCCATTCATTAACCCTTCTTCGGTAAGCACAAGTTTTGCATTTCCAGCCAATGTCCTCAGCATATTTTGATGTCAATTGAGAAGCATCCCATAAAGTGGGCCGGTATATGCACTTGATCAATCAAAGCTTAGATAGGATTCCTTCAGATGCTGCATGAGGATTTGATATGCTAGCAATTGGAAAACTTAGCAAGGAGTTTGGTTTACCAAAAAAGGATGTGGGTTTTTAAACAATTCATAGATACTAATAATTGTACCATTATATAAATTATACATTCCGTATTGAAATGGAATGACCTGGTGGATATGTTACCTCAAAAAGATTTCATTCTAATTCTCTCATCCCCAGCTGCAAATACTTGGTTTACACTAGGCATGTGCACAAAAAAAATATCATTTTGGAATCAGGCTGGAACAATTTGGACCGAATCCCAAATGGACAAATTGATTCAGCTGAATCCAAAAAGTGTTTGGGTTTTTTCACATGCATGCCTCCCCCCCTTCCCAGACAGCAGAGAGCACCTCCACTGCTTGAGAAAGGAGAGAAGAGAACACCTGCCAAACAGCTGATAATGATAGGTACACCGCCCACTCTCTGTAAATTCCTCCCCAGCTTTAAAGATAAATGCTCCCCCCTCCACACACACACACCTATTATGTGGCTCTCCTTGGCCACACACTAGTTGTCAGTTAATTACCCCCTCAGCCAGGAAGCAGGGATCAAATTGTGAGGCAAGCTCAGAGTCCAGTCCATAGGGTCTAAAGCCAAGGAAGTCAGTTCACCAAAGAGGGCGAGGCATGGAGCAGAGTTGAGAGATGGACCGGGATCAGTTACCAAATTGAATTACAAAGCAGTGTATCATGGTTTGAGTAGCTGAGGAGCAGAGTCAAAAGCTGAGCTGGAGTCAGGAACAGAGTTAAAGAGCAATCCAAAGTCAGCAACTAGGAACAAAGTCAAACCAAGCTGAAGTCAGGACCCAGAAATCAACCTAGCAGAGCTTTATCATATTGAACCGGATCACCAAACATCTAGGCAGACGGACAGGGAATGCACATGTTGCCCCCCACGAAGAGGCTTGCCCCAAACCTCTCCTTACGTAAAGCCTTGTTGAGTGGAATAGCTTTTAGTAGGAGGGCCTGCAGCTGGGCCTAGCCCTTGTCTGAAGAAGGAGCTTCAGCTTCACCGAAGCAGGATTGACAGTGTGCTGACCGCCGAGCTGATCTTCTGGCAGTTGTCAAATAGGAAGGCTGTCACTGCTGCTCTGATGAGTCCTCTGAGCTAGATAGGGTCTTCCCTCTAGGTCTCAAGGGTGCTGGCAGGTAAGGCTGGCTGGGGGTCTGGCTGGGACTGGCCTGCTGTCATTTAGAGTGGTGGTCCCCAACCACCGGGCCGCGGCTCCCTCTCCTTGCCCCCCCCCCAGGTCGCAAGTGCAACAGTTGCACACATGCACGGCCCGGCCGAGCATGCATGCACGTTTGCGGTTCAGTGTTGACTGCCTGCGTAGACCCAGCTGCCATCATGAGCTGGCAAAACACTTGAGCACTTCTGGAACTCTGCCAGTGACAGATCTATATACTGAGTGTCTGCTGTGTCAATAAGATGAATGATTTTTCAACTGAATATTGCTGAGGACTGCTTGTTTTATTAAGTAGCATCTGACAGAACAGTTTATAGGAATTGCTGGGGCTATATCTGCAGCTGTGGTGGCTGTTCAGTGTTCCACAGCTGGAGCAAGGATAGGCTGTTAGATCCCCAAATGGCACATCTGCTGAGGGGACAATTAGAATATACTTTAAGCTATGCCTTAGAGTAGCACGTTCAAGTGGTGATTTCAAGTATAGGTTGTTGTATTCATCAAAAGCAGGCAGACACAGGAACGTGTGTATATTTTGTGGGTCACAAGGGTTCTCAAAGCGCTGACTCTTTCACATGCAGCCAACTTGGGTCACTTGGGTCAGTCATAGTTCTCTTAGAGCTCTCTCAGCCCCACCTACCTCACAGGATGTCTGTTGTAGGAAGAGGAAGGGAAAGCAAGCTGCTTTGTGGCTCCTTCAGGTAGTAAAAAGTGGGTTATATAAACCCACTTCTCCTGCTTCTCTTTAAAATGTGCCTTAATGTAACAGCAAGTTATTTTATTCCACTCAGTCTTACTGTTTTTGATGAGACAGCAAAATATTGCCAGGATGTTTTTTCAAAGCCACAACATGAGTGTGCTTTCAGAATCAGATATGACAAGCCAAATAAAGTTGTGAAACATAATAAGTTGTTTGTGCATCATGTGTATAACATTGGTACATGGACCTTGGTGACCTGGTCACCAATTTCTATAGATTTCATGGCTCACTCTGGATTTGACTTTGTAAAAACGGTAATATTTGATCCTACTTGGAGTGAATGAGAATAGGAAAGGACCATCGACTGGAGCCCCCAAAGCCCCCTTCCTACTACCAACTGCACCCAACAGATACAGCACAGGGTGACTCCTCACCAGGCCACACACTCAGTAAAGGTTCCACTTACTGTTGTGCAATTAACGGTTGAATGTTATACAGTTATAAGGTGGTTATAATGTTGTAATGTTTATAATGTTACTAGCTTCAAAGCCTGTTCCTAAGAACGAGCCCCCGGCCAGGCAGCTTAAGGTGGCTTTGGGCAGCTCGTTAGCAGGGCCGAGACAGAGCTCCTTTGCAGGCAGTCAGCAGGCCAGGAGGCCCTCATGAGCAAGCCCAGCCTAGCAAGCCAGGAGGTCCTCGTTAGCAAGCCCTCCACTGCGACCCTTTGCCCAGGGCCCTCTCACCTGCTGCTGGCTCCAGGCACTGAGGCGTCTGAGAGCAAAGAGGCTAGAGTCCAGGGACGGAAGGCGGGAGCCGTAGGGGCAGGACCAATCAGGGCAAAGCTGGCTGCATCCTGATTGGTCCTATTCCAACTTGGACAGCTGGACACATCCCACCGCCTAGGCTGTTTCAGAAATATATAGAGGAAATACAATGGATAATGATGAGTTCAAAATTGGTAATGTATTTGGTGTACTGTCCAAGTGTCTATCAGATATGACAAGCCAAATACATGGGGTCACGATGGGTCAGACACGACTTCGCACCTAACAACAAGTGTCTCAGTGTAAACTGTCCTGAGCCGCAAGGAAAGGCAGTCTAAAAATGTAATAAATAAATACAGTAAAAAGTATTAGAATACTATCGGTAATCTAAAAAAGCAATTGGAGGTATTACGCAAAGTTCTTTTGGGAAGAGAATAATATTTTGAATCAGTCCCATCTTTGAGGAGAGGACATGCAGTAATGGGTTTAAACTTCAAGTACAACGATATAGGCTAGATATCAGGAAAAATTTTTCACAGTCAGAGTAGTTCAGCAGTGGAATAGGCTCCCTAAGGAGGTGGTGAGCTCCCCCTCACTGGCAGTCTTCAAGCAAAGGTTGGATACACACTTTTCTTGGATGCTTTAGGATGCTTAGGGCTAACCCCGCGTTGAGCAGGGGGTTGGACTAGATGACCTGTATGGCTCCTTCCAACTCTATGATTCTATGATGCATGAGGGACTCTAGACTGTGGACATGCTCTTGGGCATTTCTATCTTCCAGTATTAAATGGCTATAACCACATTCTAATAACAGGCTTTCTTAATTTGCGTTTGCCTAGCTCTCATCATAAGTTATACTAGCTAGTCTTTTCAGACTCCTAGTGGTATAAGTTTTGATACTATTGTAACCTTCTCCCAGTCCCATTTATTTTGGGACATGGCCAGATGGCATACAAATGTGATGGCATAGCAAGCTGGCATGTGGGTAAAATAAAGGAAATAAAGCAAAGTGGCTATCTTTAAAATGCAGCTTTTTTGGGGGTGAGGGGGAGAGGGTACAGTTATAGCACAGACAGTGGATGAGTGCCCAGTAAGACAGGAAAGATGCAGCCTTTCTTTTTGGCAGTATCCTGAGTATATTAGCCAACACTTGCATTCCCAGCCAGGAGCTCAACTCTACTTCTGGTTTAAATTAATTCCACTTGCTAGTTACCAGTGCTGTCTCCAGGCTTATTGGTAGAATCCCACTCCAGAATTCTGCTGTTCCCAATAGCCATATGCCTAGTCAGCTGGAACTGTGCATACTAATTCTCTCCTAGCCTGCCCCCCAAGTGCCCTGCACTGTAGTGTCAATCATAGCCACATTAGAGTTGTCCTCATGCCAGCCTCGAGTGACTGTTTCAAAGTTGTTGGCTGCCTTTCAGTTCCTGTCAGAGCCATATGTTGAATATCCAGGTTCTTTATGAGGGACCTGTCTAGGGTTCTTGCAGAACAGATGTTTGTGTGGCACAATATGCTCAGAGATTGTTTTCCAAAACTCTTCTTTGCTCTTGGCTCAGTTTTTCGAGACTGACTGTACTGTTTGTATTGAGTAGTCTGTTGGGGGCCAGGGGGATGGTGGGAGAAGGTAAACTGGATATACGGCACTGTTTGTCTTTTTAAAGCATCATAATAAGAGGGGTGTAGCGCAGGCATTTGCTATCTTCAGCTAACCTGGTTAGTCTCCTGTAGTGACGCCTCACATCTTTCACTTCTATCTTTGGATGGCCCTTCCCATTGAATAACGCTGATTTTTTATTTTAAAAAGTTACTGTAGGCTGATGGGTGAAATGCAACCTCCTTTCTGGAGGTTGTGGTGGGTTAATTGGATTTTCTAACTCTTACAACCCATTGGAGAGCAATCTGCAAAATGAAAGGAGCAAAACATTGACTAGGGGAAAGAAGGATGTTACATTATCCTTTTGTGTGTGAAAGCATTGGGCACAGCATGGTACAATACTTGGCAATCAGGAATACAGCAGTCGGTGGGGTACAGTGATGTTGCTTCTTCTTGCACCAAGAAAAATTGATGTAGTGAAAGATAGTGCTTTACCCACTTCGTTCTTCATAAGTGTGGGACCAGGCGCAGTAGCACTCAATGTGTTCATATCCTGTTTTATCCTTCAGCAGCATTTGATCCAGTCAACCATGATAGTTTGGTGGATTGACTGCAGTCAATATGTGGAGTAATATGGCAAGTTGTTTATCACTTCGTTGGTGCAAATATAAAAGCCAATCCATGCGATACCACTATTAGGACCAACACAGTGACATATAACAGTGCAAGCTCTCAAGTTCCCCAGCCCTCCATTGGTTTCATTAATTTCTTGCTGGTGTTGTAACAGGGGGCCCCAACCTCAGGAAAATATACTCTTTCCAAGGGAAGGGAATAATATTGTTTAAAATGCAGCTGATTGGAGATGAGTTTCCTGCAAGGAGATACTCATTTGCCCAACTCCTAAGAAGGGGCAGGACGGATGGCTGTTTGGATTACCTGCATGGAGTGATAAAGGATGGAGATATGCATCCACATTGGTCGGAGAAAAGAGTGTTGAGTGACCCTCGTGAGACATCATTTCCAAAACTTGACACTGGGTGAAAGGAAACCACCCAGCTGGAGCACAAAGAGTTAAAAAAAATTGGCACCTTGTCACTCAAGCCAGGACCAAGAACAAGGGAGAGAACTGAGGTGTCTTGCCTTGAGCAGTCTCTGTTTCTTGTGTTCTAGTGGGCTTGTGTCCATCCCAAGAAGACATGTTAAGGTAATATCTGTGACTGATTAGCCCCATATGTTTTATTTCCTTTTTAAATTCTGCAATAGATCTTCAGTGCTGTGATATACTTTTCCCTATGCACTTGTGCTCTGGAATGTAAAGTTATGTTAAAGTAAATAAGGGGTTTACTCTTAAGAATTCAGACTGTGTCCAGTGAATCTGGCCTATGTGCCTGGCTGTTTCTCTCATGCGTAGGCTATGACCTCCAAGTTTGGCTGGCTTGGATATGCACAGGAGAAAATGAAGTGGGAACTAGAAGCACACATACACACCCCATGCATCAGACCCCAAACTGATAGGTGAAGCCCCTGGAAAGCAAAGGAGAGAGCAGAGTTTAGGCGGCGGATTTTACTCTCTTTGCCTGGTGGAAGCGGGGGGAGGAGTGGAGCGAGTTCTCAAAAAGTTACCTTGGGAGAAGCAGAGTTAGCTAGTTGGAACCTGACATGTGAGGTGCCCCCCAGGTCTGTTTTAGCTCCAGAGCCCCAGTGCCCTTGAACATCTACATGAAATCAGGCTGAAAGCACCAGGTACTTTAGAGTAGCTTGTTACATTTAGGAAGTTATTATTATCATAATTGATTTGGCTTATATATCATCCTCACATACTGGCTCAGGGCAGTGTACATCAGTTGTATGAGGAGCTATATAAATTAATTAAATTAAAAACATTAAAAACTTTTAAAATTACATCTCACATTTGAAATTCAAAATTCATCAGTGCAATCATTAATTGTTTCTGGCATAGAATCATATCGATGTTCTCCATGGGGGTTTTCTATTGGGGGGACAAAGTGTACTGGATGGAGGATAAGCTGTTTCTACTGGTTTTGCTCTGCCCTCGTTTGTTTCTGTGTATAAATGTGTGTGTATAGTAATTCTGGGTACTTGTAAATCTGTGACCTACATATTTAAGCATTTCTGGTTTTAATCATTTTGGTTGGACTATTTTGTGTCATGCAGTGTAATGGGACATTGTTAGCTACATTGAGTCTGAAGAGCTAAGACAGGGTATAAATGTTTAAAATAAATAAAGACAGTAAGCAAAAGACACTGTTTCACTACCCAAAGAAACATTGTGTTGAGTCAGGTCTGGAATGTGAGTTGCATGCATGCATGCACACATAAACAGCTGCTGCCTGGTACTACTGAGGTACATGGCTGACTTCCCTAGCTGATGATATATGTCAGGTCTGGGAGGTATGCTGTTCTTCCTACCACATATCTTTGCTGCTTCAGCAATTTGCTGGAACTTTTAGGTGATATAAGAGGAAGGACTTAAGCTAGAAAAATGTCTTCAGCATCTGTCTTTTGTGCAACCAATAGCAGGGTCCAAGGCTGGGAGTTCTAGAGACAGCTAGGGGGGAAATGGCAAAGGTCTTGAAGGTGCATACCTGCTTCCTGCCAGTAAGCTGGAAAAGCATGAGCTCCCTAGGTCTTCATAGCTGTCCATTGAAAGACATGCAGCAGCAGCCCACATATGAGATGGGTTCCTTTTCCTGTCTAAACCAAAAAAGGAACAAAACTCAACCTTAACAGGTAGGAACTCAAAAGTTGAGCTGAACAATAAAAATAATGTAAAACTTGTTAATTATTTATTATATTGCACAGTTATGTATAAATTGTATCCTTTTTGGAGACCAATTCCTATGTTATGTCCCTTCGCTATCATTAAGTTCTGTACTCAGAGTGTATTCTCATGTGCGTCAGAAAAAGCTATATAGCCATATTGGTTGGAGCCATAAGTTACAGTCCCCACTCAACCATTCAGCTACACATTACAGAGAGTGCTATATAGTGTATTATTATAATTTTGACCACTGAGGAAGACCCGGAAGGGTCGAAACGCGTTTGGTCCTATGTGTTGTTAGTTCGGTATAGTTTTTAAGATGTTTTTATTCTGTTTTTAACTGTGCACTATAATAAATAATTAACAAGTTTTACATTATTTTTATTGTTCAGCTCAACTTTTGAGTTCCTTCCTTTTCCTGTCACCTGCCTTGCTACTGCTGAAGTGCAAGTCAGGTTCCAGGAGCAGAATGTGGAATCAAGTTGCACTAGTGGGATGAACCTGTGGGGAGGAGGAATCTGTTGGATCCTTAGGCAGTGGGCATTTGTATATTTCTTTCACTGAGGAATAGTAGTGGCAAAGCGTGACTTCATCACTGTGGAAATCGCATCCGCAAGCTCTCGCCTAGCACAATTGTTTAGGGTAGTTCAATCCCTTACCGCCCTCAAGGCAGGGCACCCAAATAGTAGTACATTGGACTTACGCTGTTAGGCATTAGCGAGCTTTTTTGTGGACAAAGTCTTGTTGCTCCGCCGTGAACTTACTGCCATGATTGATACAGAACATGAACTGGGAGCTCCGTGGCCATTGTGGGAGATACGGTTTGATGGCTTCAGACAACTCTCTTTAACTAAAGTGGACAAATTGCTAGTCTCGGTGAGGGCAACCCCCTGTCCCTAAGACCCCTGCCTGTCATGGCTGCTTAAGGGCAGCGATGAGCAGGTAGGAGGCCCCTTGAGGGAGATTATGAAGCTCTCCCTTTTATCAGGAGAATTCCCCAGGGACTTAAGGCGGTGGGATAAAAATGTAATAAATAATAATTACAATAATAATGATGATGATGATGTTAGGAGAGCTGCCAGAAGAGCAAAAAACTTCTCCAACCAAGGTTTCTTGAGGCAACGTAGGACTGAGTGTTATCTGTGAATCTGGTTCCTCAGACTAACATTAGTTAAAATAATATCCATGTTTTTTTCATTAACAGTACCATTATTTCAAACTAGTGATAGAATGAACATAGAAAACATGTTCAAAGAGTTCCGTATTGTACACATAGATTGTCACTGGCTGTATTCTATAAAATCTTCATATTTTACAATCCTTAGGGTCAAACTAGTTGGTGAATGTTGGTACGAGTCAGGTCTGGAATTTCCCGGCCTCTCTAAGTCAGACAATAACTGTTGGGAACTAAGTTCCCCAGTGCACCGGGAACCAATTTGTACTGACACTGTGGCATAGGGAAAAGAAGCCCCCCCACCCCGACACAATTTTGTGTCAGGAAAACAGTACAGAGAGAGAGATGAAGCACTTTCTCCCTGCCTCCTTCACTACTATCCCGGTCTGAATTGAGCTCCTGTCTGCTTGGGATCTTCATTCCAGCAGTTGCCATCTGACTGTCAGGGGATTGGAATAGGGTCCCCAGTCTAATTCATAGCAAAATATCTCCTTATGGTGAAGTATAGTTTGCTTCTGGGTTATTTTTTATGCTACTTGCAGGAGTTTCTGTGGTTTTAGGGAGGGGATTAGATTGGTTTTATGTATTTATATTATTATTTTATATGATTCTATACTATTGGATATTTATATTACTTTCTTATTTGATTTGATATAATTAATAATTTATCTGTTTTAATTGATGTAATTATTCATTGTTGTAAACTGTTTTGAGCTCTTAGCTATATAAAATTGAAATAAACAAATAATACATAGTTTGACTTCAACAACTGCGCTGGCTTCCATTTGAATTCTGGATCAGACTTAAAGTTCTGGTAATCACCTTTAAGACCACACACGGTCTGGGCCCAGTGTACCTGAGGGACTGCCTTTCTGCCTACACCCCTCAAAAAGCTTTTCATTCCATTACCTCCAACTGGCTGCTGATCCCTGGCCCCAAGGAAGCTCGCTTGACCTCAACCAGGGCCAGAGCTTTCTCCATCCTGGCCCCCACCTGGTGGAACGAGCTCCCAGAGGAGATCAGGGCCCTAACGGAACTAGAATAATTCCCCAAGGCCTGCAAAAAGGATCTCCTCTGCCAGGCATTTGGTTGAGGTCGACCAGAACTAACACCTTCCAATGGGTACTCAAGCCTCCCTTCCATGAAAATCATTGCCTGAATCGTCCAACCATGGGGCTGTAAGTATGTTGTAGTTTGAGCTACTGTTCTCACTATTGTTCTATTGTTCCACTATATTGTTCTGTTGTTATTTACTGTTTACTGTTACCGTTACTTATAGCAATTGATTTTTCTGTACGGTTCTCGTTCTGCTAAGTTTTTATGTAAACCACCTTGAACCTCAGAGGAGGGTGGTATATAAATGTAATAATTAAAAAAATAAAAATAATTTTTCCTCTAGATCCCCCTTTTGTAGCTGTATCCATCTCAGCATCTGTGTAGAATTCTGGTGAGCAGGCCGAAGGAGAGGGAGACACAAACAAGCCTTGCTTCTTTCTTTGGACACAAACTTACTATTGGCCTTTTGAGCTTGAATACTAGTGTTGTCTCATCAGGCGTTTGGAAGGAATGTCAAAAGATTATGTTTTCTTTTTATTCCAGATGAAAATGTATATAAGAAGTTGCCCCTTGTTCTGTTTAAAATGTTCTGAGTTCTGAACCAATTGGGAAATTAAATACTGTATAGTTGCATAGGCAAATGTATTATCGTGTGCACGTTCTTAACTAAGAACATTTTATGTTTAAAGGGAATAGCAGTTAATATAGAAAGTTTTAGACAATAATGGGAGTCTTATACTATGTTAAAGATGGACTTTTATTCTATGGCTTCTAGTCCATGAAGGCATATACTGGAGTAAAGAGTTAGGCATTTTCACTGGAATACCATGCCCACCACTCTCAAGTTTATAAAATATCATGAACCTTGAAAAATGTGGAGTTAAAAAACGACAATTTAGTGATTTAGAGCTGTCTTGATCATATGCACAGGATAAACATGGGAGCCAGCTTGGTGTAGTGGTTAGGAGTGCGGACTTCTACTCTGGCAAGCAGGGCTTGATTCCCCACTCCCCCACATGCAGCCAGCTGGGTGACTTTGGGCTCGCCACAGCACTGATAAAGCTGTTCTGACCAAGCAGTGATATCAGGGCTCTCTCAGCCTCACCTACTTCACAGGGTGTCTCTTGTGGGAAGAGGAAAGTGAAGGCGTTTTGAGCCTCCTTTGGGTAGAGAAAAGTGGCATATAAGAACCGACTCTTCTTTCCTTCTTCATAAAGAGCTAGAAATTAGAGTAAGTATGTAAGCCAAGAATGGGAGACAGGGAGGTTTTGTTTGCTTGAGTTCATCCCAGAGCCATAAGCACTCAGTCTAACCCAGGAGTTTCTGACTTCTAGTTCAGCTCCTTATCTCTGTTATACCACACCACCTTGTCTAACTGCCCCCAGAAGAATTGCACGAATACTTGCTGTGTCATGTTTAAATTCTCTGACCTTTTCCTGATTTCAAGAAGCCTTGTCGTGCTTGTTCAGTGATGCCCAGCGGGCCCACAGTACCATAATGCCTGCTGATGTGATTCCTGCAGCCTGCCTTTTCTGGATCAGGAAGTGCTTCAGAAGAGTCTAGGAGGCATCACCTTTATGTCTGCAGAGAGCACCCATTATTTATTTATTTGTTTGTTTGTTTGTTTATTTAATTTGTATACCGCCCTCCCCGGAGGCTCAGGTGAAATAGATATGAAATAGATAACTCTACCCATAGGAGCACGCTTGACTAGAACTTCCTTTCACTTTATGATTGCCCCTTGCGTCTGTAGGAAATACATTCCGGTAACCCTGCTGTTCCAATAGTGCTCATGGGGTGCAGGCAAGATTGGAGGCCCATATGCTAGCTGATGCCTTGTCCTGCAGCTGAATTGAGATTTCAGATAGGCAGCAATCTTGAATTATCAAATATCAACAAAAGGTTTAGCTAATTATTTGTTTTGGAGGAAGCCAGTTTTAATCAGGATTTTAATTGAGAGAATGGAACACCCACTTGGAATGTAAGCTTCTTTGATTCCGGTATGTGATTGCAACTAGTGGGTGGAGGGGAGTGGAAAGAAATTATTAAAGATGGCCCTTTCTATCAAGTAGTGGTAGATTTCTCTTGTCCTTTCTTTAAACCTCAAAAAGAAATCTGTGTTGAAGTTTAATTTCCAGCTGATCAATCAACCCAAATGTGAACTTTCCCTAGTAATAGCCATGAATTTGCAGGGTGCTCTTGGAATTTGAGAAGAGGGCCCTCTCCTGCTGTGATCCAAATTAAGTAGATTCGGAGAAACTGGGAAGCAAACTAGATTCTTTCTCAGAGGTTGTTTTCATAAGGTTCCTTTAATGCTCTTGGCCGATTGCAGTGGATGCTTATCTCTCCAGTGGGATGGGAGTGGGAGCTTGCTGAGCTGAGGGGTCTATCCATGTGAAGACATGGCCATCCGTTCATCATCACTGCAGACACTAATTGCTTTGAGCTAGATTTAACTTTCAGATCTTGGCTGGGGAAGAAACTGTTTAAGAGCTGTTATGCTTTTGTGACTGTGTGGGGTCTTTTCACAAACTGCAATTAGTGTTGATAGCTGTGTGTTTCAAAGACCCTGGGTGGCTGCCTGGGAGCAACTTCCATCTCCCCTCAGTGGCTGCCATTGCCTGCTAGGCCCCCACTTCCATCTCCATTATCCTAATGCCTCTCATCTGCTCTTGGTTGTTGTGCTGCCTTAGCATTGGTGCCTTCCTGCAGTGCTGTGATCCCTCCTGAGTGTTGGCAGTTGGGTGAGAGCTCAGCTTCATGACAAAGGCAACACTTGTGGCCCTCCAACTAAAGCAGACAAATACTTTGGCCTCCAATTAATGCAACATAAGAGGGAGAACTCTTCCCTTTTTTTTTGAAGCATAACTCAACTGCTGCTTTATGACATACAAAAATCAAGGGAGTTTCTCTCATTGTATCAACTTGCTTGGAGAACTGGCCATTAACAATGTTGCTGTAGGCCAATTCACTTTTTAAAGAAAAGTGCCTAGTTTTTATTTTGATCAATACAAGTGCAGTGCTATCAATGATAAATGATGCTTGTGTATTTGCACAGACCAGTTCTGCAGCCATAAATATGGAGGGTGGGACCAGATTGTTTCCTGCTCACTGATTCTAGCCATGTCAGCATCTGTGCACCATTCACAATTAATGGCACTGCACAAGTTATGTGAATTGGGGTATTCTTTGTGCCTGAGTTTACAAAAATAAAATATGAATTATTTATAGATTTACACCCTTTTGCTAGTCAAGATAGTCAAGATGGTTCACATTTCCACCTGTGACCAGATATCTGACGGGTGCTGTTCAAAGTTGCTTTTCACAACCAAACTGACAGGAGTGAAACTGAGCAGTTTGATGTTATGAAAGAGCAGTTGTGTGATCCCTTTACCATGCAGCCGGCTGGCAACTCTGCTTTCATTCACCAGAGTGCTACCAAGTATGACTAGTTAACCCAGAGTGCTTCAGATATTAAGGGCCTGCTTAAAAAAATAACAGACTGCACCCAATGAGTCAGTGAAGTTGCAGTGGCGAATGCGGTGGTCTAGGATCTAGGAAACCCAGGTTCAGATCTCCACTCTGCTATGCAAGCATGCTGGTTGATCTTGGGCCAATCACACACTCTTAGCCTAACCTTACCTCACAGGACTGTTGTGAGGACAAAATGGAGGAGAAGAGAATGATGTAAGTCACTTTGTGTCACTGTTGGGTGAAAGGCAGGATGCAAATAAAGCAAATAAATAAAAATAATGAGACAGCTTAAGACTTTGACTGTTGCAAGCATCTTGGAGATTTGTATGCTGTGCTTAATCCTAGCGATTTATAACAAGAAAATGTGGGTTTGGGGCTTGCTAGGGCAGCCTTACTCATCACCTACTACCAGATCCTTTTAATCGGAGACCTTTTGCATGCAAAGCAGATGCTCTGCCATTGAGCTGCAGCCCCTCACACACACCTGGAAGCATCTTCTGGGCATAATACTGCAGCAACCTTGCTGATATTAAGCAAGTCTGGCTCCGGTTAATGTCTGGTGGGAGACTGTCTCGATGTATGCTGGTGAATTTTATGCAAGTAAAGTGGATTATGCATGCCATAAAACAAAAGCACCTTAACCACTAAAGCCAGCTTTCTAAAAAAAATTCATTCAAATGCCTCTTTTAGGTTGAATGCATTAGTCTTCAGGGAGGGCAGCTTATTTTAAAGGGATTAGGAAATGTGCTTAGAACTTTGTTTAGAAATGTAGATATAGTTTGAGACTAAAACATCTTCTTGGGCTGTGCATTCTCTCTTGTCCCAATGTTGCTCCTGGTCAGGTAGATTTTGTAGGCTTTTGAAACACTGCAAAACGTGTGAACAGAGACTAATGAGATGAGTGTGCAGACTACAGGCACCATTGTCTCTTATGCAACCATGAACTCATGGGGGGAAAGCCCTGTCTTCTGTTTGAAGCCTGATTTAGTGTCGTTGTCCTTAAGTACCCCATTTCTTCAAATATATCGACTGTTCTAGTGGTTTGGAATATTAAAAAGTATTTACATATTCTTCTTGGTATCTGTGAATCTTGATTGTCATGCCAAAATCTCCTGAACCAAGTGCAGATCAGGTTGGTTTTCCTTGTGATGGCTATTACTTCCAAATAGCGGCCACTCAAGTTTTCAGCTCGGAATGCTTCTTTTTGTCCTATGATGGGGAATCAGGCCCTCACAGAAGGGAACTAGAGGCCAAAGGAGGTGTCTGCCAACCTGCTTTCTGAATTTAGCTTGCAGTTTTGTGCCTGCTTGCCTATCGCAGAGCGGCTGCCATTTCTGGGCTCAGTGCCCTCAATCTCTTGAACCAGAGAACTAGGCCAGTTACTCAGCAGTAGGTCTTAACTCTGTGGGTGGTTTGAATAGCCTGTTCTTGGCTTTGCAAGAGAAGCATGGGAGAAGCATAGCCTCCTGTTCGATACT
This sequence comes from Paroedura picta, assembly GCF_049243985.1. NCBI lineage: Eukaryota > Metazoa > Chordata > Lepidosauria > Squamata > Gekkonidae > Paroedura > Paroedura picta. The sequence goes on along the minus strand of NC_135372.1, from coordinate 94,131,022 downwards.
CTCAGCCAAAGCATCCTTGAGTAGGGACTCTCTGTGAGGTCCATTAGCAGGGCAGGGAGAGTAGCCAAATTTGTATTCCTTTGCTGCTTTTAATGGATTTGTCAATTTCATTCTAGCTTCAGAGAAACCAAGGAACACTTGTAGAGATAAAGGCAGGGGGTGGAAGGAGGGATGAGCTTTTAAATGAAGTGGCATCCATTTGTGCTTGAATCTTGCCCTTTAAAACAGGAAGTGCCTGACATTCCGTAATTTGAAAACACTTCGCATTTTCTGGGTTCAGGAATAATTTTTTAAATGTATATAAGTTTATAATAATGTATTTGGGCTAAATGCTTAATTTCTATACTCTTACCAAATATTTTTTTCATATTCCCGGACAATTCTATGACTTCCACAGTATCTTCAGTACTTAAAAAAAAATCACATGAGTGAATTTATGTCTTTAGCAAGAACCACAAAATCTCAATTTTTTCCTCTGTAACCATTAGTTGAATCTCAAATCCTTAGTACATTCCTGGAATATGTGTAGTACTGATTTTAAAAACAAGATACTTCTGAGCATATGCATGATGTAGTATAGTCTACAGTCCCTATCCCTTTCCCAAAGCATCTTTCTGAAATATTTAATTACAGTATATCCTGATTACATGTATTAAAAATTATGGTTTGCAGAAAGCCAGGAGGGTGGGATGTCTACCACCCTGAGATGGTTGGGCTGAGAGGGGTGGTCTTATAAATCTAATTATATTACTGTATCCAGTGCAGTTCATGAGCTCTTAATTGCATCTGCAAGGGTCAGCTGAACTCCAGTGAAAATGGGAAATACAATGTCCTTCAAGATCTCTGCCTGCCCAGCCAGTATCACTTGTCTGTCCTGTCTGGGTACAGTTTGAGTTTGTTCAGTTTCAAACATTTGACAACAGAAGTTAGACCTCTACAACATCACTTTGTTAGGTGTGAAGTCATGTCCGACCCATCGCGACCCCATGGACAATGATCTTCCAGGCCTTCCTGTCCTCTACCATTCCCTAGAGCCCATTTAAGTTTGCACCAACTGCTTCAGTGACTCCATCCAGCCACCTCATTCTCTGTCGTCCCCTTCTTCTTTTGCCCTCAATCGCTCCCAGCATTAGGCTCTTCTCCAGGGAGTCCTTCCTTCTCATGAAGTGGCCAAAGTATTTGAGTTTCATCTTCAGGATCTGGCATTCTAAGGAGCAGGCAGGGCTGATCTCCTCTAGGACTGACCGGTTTGTTTGCCTTGGAGTCCAAGGGACTCGCAAGAGTCTTCTCCAGCACCAGAGTTCAAAAGCCTCAATTCTTTGATGTTCGGCCTTCCTTATGGTCTAACTTTCACAGCCATACATTGCAACTGCGAAGCCTTGATAGCCTTGACTAGACACACTTTTGTTGGCAGGGTGATGTCTCTGCTTTTTAGGATACTGTCTAGATTTGCCATAGCTTTCCTCCCCAGGAGGAAGCGTCTTTTAATTTCTTTGCTGCGGTCCCCATCTGCCGTGATCTTGGAGCCCAGGAAAACAAAATCTGTCACTACCTCCATTTCTTCCCCATCTATTTTCCAGGAGTTGAGAGGGCCGGGTGCCATGATCTTTGTTTTCTTGATGTTGAGTTTCAAGCCAACTTTTGCACTCTCCTCCTTCACCTGTATCAACAGGCTCTTTAGTTTCTCTTCACTTTCTGCCATTAAAGTGGTATCATCTGCGATTGTTGATATCTGAGGTTGTTGATATTTCTCCCTGTAATCTTGATCCCAATTTGTGACTCATCTAACCCTGTCTTTCTCATGATGTGCTCCGCATACAAGTTAAATAGGCAAAGCGACAGTATACAGCCTTGCCGAACTCCTTTCTCAACAATATCACTTTGGGATTTGGATAGAAAGATATAGAGCTGAATGTCGTATACATATTGATGAGATCCATTTCCAAAGCTATGAATGATTTCTCCCAAAGGCTTGAATTTCATAGGGGATAAGATTGTACCCCATGGAATCCACAAGACAGCTCTGACATTGAAAATAGCTGATTTCCAGCACTAGTCCTTTGAGTAAAGTTTGTAAGGAATGATTTAAACTAGTCCAAGGGACATCTGCTGATACCTATTTATGCCTCCAAATGCCTCAAAGGATGGCATAGTCTATTATATCCATGGCTGCAGCTAGATCCAGGAGAACCAATAAAGACACATGGCTTTTGTCTACATTCAGGGCAAAAATGAATTAAATCAGTCATTAAATAAAGGTGTCATTTGTTTTGGATGGGATTGTACTCCCCTTGAAGAAATCGGTCCATAGTCTGGAGGTACTCTTGGAACTGGTCCTGCTGATACATAAGCAGGTGGCAGCTATGTCCAGGAGTATCTTTTACCAGCTTTGACTGGTTAGCCAACTGCAGCCTTTCCTGGGGAAACGAAATCTGACCACTGTGTTGCATATGTTTGTTACATCTGGATTAGATTTCTATAATGCGCTCTACATTAAGGTGCTTTGAGACTCCTTCTGGTAGAGAAAAGCAGCATATAAGAACCTATTCTTCTTCTACATGCGGCTACCCTTGAGAAGTGTTCAGAAACTTTAATTGGTACAGAATGAGGTAGCCAGAATGTTGATTAGAATGGGTTACTGGAGCCAGTTTGGTGTAGTGGTTAGGCGTGCGGACTTCTAATCTGGCAAGCCGGGTTCGATTCTGCACTCCCCCACATGCAGCCAGCTGGGTGACCTTGGGCTCGCCCTGGCACTGATAAAATTGTTCTGACCGAGCAGTGATATCAGGGCTCTCTCAGCCTCACCTGCCTCACAGGGTGTCTGTTGTGGGGAGAGGAAAGGGAAGGCGACTGTAAGCCACTTTGAGCCTCCTTTGGGAAGAGAAAAGCGGCATATAAGATCCAACTCTTTTTCTTCTTCAACCATATCACTCCACTCTTGGCCTATCTACGCTGTCTTCCAATTTTCTTCTGAGCACAATTCAAGCTGCTTCTGATCTCCTATATGGTTTAGTAGCAACATACCTGAAGGTCTGCTTACTCTCTTTTGAACCCACCTGGCCACTACAATAATCTTTGGAGGGCCTGCTTTGGGTGCCCCTGCCTTCTGAGATTAGGTGGGTGGAGACCCAGGAGAAGGCCTTCTAGGTCATGGCACCAAAACTCTGGAACTCTTTCCTCAAGCAGATTCATCTTTCCTGTTGCCATCTTTCACTAGCAGGTGAATTTGTTTCATTTAGTATTCGCTTAGTGATCTCTCCTTCCTAACCAGGGTATTAATTGCTATCTTTATTTCTTTATTTCTTTATTTCTGTATCTATTTTAGCTCTGTTTTAATGATGTATGTTTTTGGGAAGAGTATAGTTTTAAAATGTGATTTCATATGTTTTAATTTGTTAGCTGCATTGGCAATCCTTGTGACAGCAGAAAGATAGAATATTAATTTTGTAAATAAGAATAAATAAAATCCTGGTCTGGTCCTAATGAAGAACACTCAGCATGAATGTAGAAGCCCCCAGAACCATCAACTCTGGGTGTTTCTCAACACTACATCCAGGAGTACCTCCACCACCTCAGAGAGGGTGCCCATTGAGAAATGAGGTGGCCAGTAAAGAAGCAGAATGCCTCATCTAGTATCACTGTGGGGGCAATCTATAAATAACTAGTTTCTTTAAATGAAACAAAATCTTCTAGGCCAGATGAATTGCATCCAAGAGTACTAAAAGAACTTGCAAATGTCATCTCTGAACCTCTGTCTATTATTTTGACACTTCTTGGAGAACAGGTAAGGTGCCAGATGATTGAAGGTGGGCTAATATTTTCCCCATCTTCAAAAAAGGGAAGAAGGAGGATCCGGGTAACTACCGACCTGTCAGCTTGACATCTGTAGCTGGCAAACAAATTGTCAAACAGTCGATCCTTGAGCAGCTGGAACAATTTTGTGTCATCTGCAGATTAAATGAATAGTCCCTCCACCCCCATATACAGATCTCTGATAAAAATGTTGAAAAGTACCAGACCCAGTACTGAGCCGTGTGGCACCCCACTGTTTACCTCCCTCCAATCTGATGAAGTATCATTGACAACCACTCTTTGACTGTGGTTTTTTAGCTAGTTCCCAATCCCCCTTACCACCCAAAAGTCCAGTCTACAGTCTTCCAGTTTACCCATCAGAACAACATCAACAGAGTTTCTACAATCTAACAAGCCTGTCACTCAGTCAAAGAAGGAAACTAGGTTGGTCTGGCAGGACCTGTTGGAGGCAAATCCATGCTGACTTCCTGGATCAACAACTTGTCCTTCAGATGTTTGCAGATTGCCCTCTTTAAAATCTGCTCCATTATCTTCCCTGCAGTTGAGGTCAAATCCACTGGCCTGTCGTGAGGCCCTGGTCCCTTTGAAGTGGCTGTTAGCCAGATGAGCTTTCTTACCTAAGAATTTCAAATGGGGAAGGGAAATGTCTGCTTGCTTTATGCCCAGTCAGCTGCAAAGTCCACGCAGCTCAGTTTCTTGTCTTTCCTTCTTGGTTGCTTGCCGGGCCTTGATCCCTTTAGCTATTTATACGCTACATATTTTGCATACATTCTGTGTAGTTCCTTCTCCATCTTGTAGTCTTTTGGTAAGTCTTGAGGTTACAGGTGGCATTTCAGCCCAGAACAACTGAAATCCAGGTCTGCTCAGATGAATTCTGAAATTTCAGTGGATATTACCAATGCATTTCCAAGTTGCAGTCAGCCATTTCCAAGTTTGTACTTATACAGGCCAGAAACTTGCCCTTCAAACTGAGATTCTCAAGATATTAAATTAGATATTCTGTATTGAATTCTGTGTTTTTCCTGAGCTTTTATGGAACTGCATATCGCTATGGCTACAGGCTATGCAATTCACCCTAGAGAACAGACATTCAGTAAGGTAGTTGGACAAGAGCTGTTTGACATCAGTTTATATCCCTAGCCTCCTGGATTTCTGTTGTGCTTTGTTTTTCAGAAGAAGATGTGGAGAATTTTGATGTTACAAACCTGTCTCAGGATGTGTTGCGGAGCATTGAAGCTGACAGCTTTTGGTGTATGAGCAAATTGCTGGATGGGATACAGGTAAGAGCTGTTTTACTATGTGCAGTTTCCTGTTGGCCATCCCTCAGTCCTATGCAATTCCTGTTACCTTTGACAACTGAACCCTCACCATTCTGACATGGCAGATGGCGCTCATACTCACTTCTCTGACACTACCAGGACATTAAAAGGATTCCTTCTTATGTGTGCTGTTTTCTCTTTGAATCTAATCCATCTCTTGCCTCACTCTTTTAGTCGTGCTGGTAGGCAGCACTGCACATCTGCCATAAATTACAGTTCAGTACTCAGCAAACTGGAATTCTGCACAGAATTCTGCAATTTATATGGATTGTACAAATTCATCATATTTTAACAATTTTTATTTTTAGCCTTGAGGAGATGATGCTTTGAAGAGTACTGAAGCCCTGCTCCCTAAGCCCCTACTCATTCATACAGCCCTCTGATTCTGACACTTCTGCAGGCATCCCTCATGCTTTAATTATATTTTCATAGCCACCAGGACTAAAAAAATGAGTTGCTGCCCCCCCCCCATATGATAGCTGGGATCATCTGGAAGTAGAATTTCACACTTATTGGCAAATGCTACAATATCGTCTGTTTTATTTTCAGTCCCTTTCCTTACAATCCAACATACATTTTGCCTTTTTCGCTGCTGCATCACACTGAGCTATTCACTATGACCCCAAGATCTTCATCCATTTCCGTCTCAGCAAGTTCAGACCCTGTTAGCCTATGCCTGAAGTTGAGAATTTCCTGTGCTTTGCAAATCCCAGCATATACACTGCCCTGGTTAAGTTGTTGACTCTTGCCATACGACACTATGTTACTGACCCATACAGAAAGATGTGGATGGTGTCACATCATTTTTGGCAATGGCAAGCCTGTACTCACACCTTGAATAAATCTTTGTTGGTCTTAAAGGGGCTACTGGACGCTGATTTTTCTGTATGCCCTCAATTTTGGCTTTCAGGCAAAGAGCCTTGGGTGATTCTTCTCATTCTTATAATCTTGGGGAGCTGCCCATATGAGTTGCATCCAACTAAAAAAATAGCAGAGGTCTTGTGTGTGTGTGTGTGTGTGTGTGTGTGAGTGAGTGTGAAAAAACATCACAGGTGAGGTACAGTCTTAATAGAAAGGGCTAGACATCCAAAGCATTGTCCCATTTGGGCTCTCTTTGTGATGAGGAGCCATGCTGTTCAGTTCCCCCATAATACCTGCAGCTTCTGAACCCAACTTTCACGGCTCTGTGAAAACACCAGAATTTAGTTGTGGTGCCTTGGATACTTCTGGTCTTTCTGTCATTATCTTTCAGGGTCAGACTTCCTAATAAACTGCATATAAGGCAGCATAAAGGCATACAGTGAAACAGGATTGAGTGGGAGGAACTTATTAATTTTTTTTGCTGTGGAAGTGTGTCTTTCTCCCCTGCCTTCAGTCCTGTACTGCTATGTGCACAAACTATAAAATTGAAGGTTCCCCTCTACCCATGCTTCAGGCAAACACTCTGCTTTGCTTTTTGTGCTCTTGCTTTGAGTGTCTGCATAGTTACCTTCTTAAACCTTTTTCATTTTTAAGGGATTTGCTCTCTCCTCTTTTTGCACTTTGAAAATCACTCTCAGAATGTGGGTAAGGGGAGGGAGCTCTCTAACTAACACGTAGGCCAAGGATCAGTGCTGTGCTCAACCCAGCCCTGAGAAGGGATAAGGTAGCTTCATGCTGCAAAGGCTGGTTAGTTAGCACAGTGTCAATCCAGTATGCTCTTGGGCTGGAAAACTAGTTGTACCCTAAAGCTCAGTCCCGGTGGGACAGATGGTACACATCCTGCGGGTGCTGTTAATAATGCGCATCTGGATGCAGTCTTAAATACACCAGCTTTTTGTTCCTGTTTATGGCAGAATTTATAATGTTGCTCTGTGGGTCCTACATCACTTCTCTTGAGTGCTGATTTCCTGAAGTATGTGTCCTTCATGTCATCGAGTCAATGCCAATGCATAGTGGCAAGATGATCTGAAGAAATTTCTGCTTCAGAATGATTTTCTTTATGTTGCTGAACTGATCTTCAAGAACTTGTGCACTTGCCAATGAGGATTACAGACTTTACAAATAGAGTTTTCCTGTCCAGAGTTCAGAGTAAACAGCATTGTCTGCCTCCTTACCTTAGTTTACAGTATGCTCCAGAGAAAAAAAGGATTATTACAGTAAGGAGAATAATAAGACATATCAGGACAAGCTGCAAACGTAAATTTATTTAAACATCCTGCTGCCATCCCACGTCATGGCTTAGTGCTGGAGCGTGTTGCACATTCCATTTATGGGAAAGATCTACTTGGTGAGGGGCCACCAGGGTAGAGCTAGAGGGACCATTGATCCAGCGGAAAGTCTATGGCTGCCTCAGTAACTTGCTTTTCCTCAAACCAGCAATGTCTTTGTTCTGCAGGATAACTACACATTTGCACAGCCAGGGATCCAAAAGAAAGTCAAAGCACTGGAGGAACTCGTCAGCCGTATTGATGGTAGGTGAGAGGAGATTCAAACTGCAGAGGAAAAAAAGCTTGCTGAGTTCTTATTATTCATATCCCCAGCTGAATTGCAACAACTGTGGTGTTCTTGCAGAGAAAAAGACAGTGGGTGTGGATTTTACAAAGCTTCCAAGAGGTAGGAAGAAAGCTTCTAAAGGCTTCTTTAGCCAGTTATCTCTGCAAGGTGGTAGTCAGAGTGGAATGCTGAAGCTGTTAACCCAGTTGCTGCCATCAAGCAATATTGGAAATGGGGCACTGCTGGGAGAAAGGAATGGGGGAGCGGACATTAGCTGATAGGCAGGCAAGAGAGACTGGGATGAGCAGAGAAAGGACTACATTGTCCAAATTGTGCTTGTTGGAGGCATTTGATATGCGATCTTTGGTGGGAAGGGCTTGGTAAGATGGAACAAGGGCAGTAGTTGTTGGTAGGAACATGTGTGTGGATTGGGGGAACATTCTGTCTTCAGCTATGTAAATGGAATGTGCTGTTTCAGAGCAGGTACACAATCACTTTAGGAAGTATGAAGTGGAATACCTGCAGTTTGCCTTTCGCTGGATGAACAATTTACTGATGAGGGAGCTTCCTCTTCGCTGCACCATTCGCCTTTGGGATACGTACCAGGTATAGTAGGGGAGGGGTGTTACATTCCTGCTGTTGGATGCCCACTTAGGTACAGCTGCTCATCATAAGCACACTACTGGCAATTATCCGCTTTTGGGGGTGTATGATATTACAGTGTTATAGTGGTTAGAGAGGTCAGACCCTGTAGGAACTGGGAGATGCAGATTCAAATTCTCTTTCTGCCGTGGAAGTTCACTGAGTGACCTTGTCCAATTGCCCTTTCTCATCCTGTCCTAGCTCACAAGATTGCTGTGAGGATAACATGGGGGGGGGTGATGATGTGGGCTGTTTTGGTGCCCCATTAGGGAGAAAAGTTGGGTATATTTTTTTAAAAACATCAACAGTGTCCCAGTAGACATCTGATACGGGAGGAAGCTGTGCAGTCAGCATCCTTGTGCCAATAAAGATGTAAAAGAACTCTGTGAGATGGATGACGGCTCTGTACAGCCCCACTGTACTGGGAGAGACAGCAAGGAATAAGTCTATTAGTTCATGTTTTCTAAGCTAAAATGTTGTGTTTTCCCCCAGTCTGAGCCAGAGGGATTCTCTCATTTCCATTTATATGTTTGTGCTGCATTCTTGATTAAGTGGCGGAAAGAGATCTTGGATGAAGAGGACTTCCAGGTAAATCTTCAGAAAGTGGTTGCCTTTATTTATTTTTATTTATTTATTAGATTTATCCCTCGCCTCTCCCCGGAGGCCTGAGGCGAGTTACAAACATATATAAACCCCACTTAAAACCATACAATAAAACATATAAAACATATAAAACATATATACAATTCCCCACATAGTAAAATAAGATGCAGCAAAAACACAGCTCATATCTACACTACCTTTTAGTAACCCACTATAGGGGCTGGGGGAGAACAGAGGGTTCCAGATGGACTACGCTACTGCCACTATAAGGGGGGCCAGATCGTCCATGCGGCCCAGCCTTATCCCACGGCCTGGAGGAAGAGCTCCGTTTTGTAGGCCCTGCAGAACACTGAAAGCTCCTGCAAGGCCCACAGCTCCTCCAAGAGCTCATTCCACCAGGTCGGGGCCAGGACCGAAAAGGCTCTGGCCCTGGTCGAGGCCAGGCATGCTTCTCTGGGGCCAGGAATGATCAATAAGTTCGTACCCCTAGCAGCTGCATTCTGCATCAGTTGAAGCTTCCGGATCAGGCGCAAGGGCAGGCCAGCACAGAGTGAGTTACAGAAATCTGTTCTGGAGGTGACTGTTGCATGGATCATTGTGGCCAGAACACTGAAAGCTCCTGCAAGGCCCACAGCTCCTCCAAGAGCTCATTCCACCAGGTCGGGGCCAGGACCGAAAAGGCTCTGGCCCTGGTCGAGGCCAGGCATGCTTCTCTGGGGCCAGGAATGATCAATAAGTTCGTACCCCTAGCAGCTGCATTCTGCATCAGTTGAAGCTTCCGGATCAGGCGCAAGGGCAGGCCAGCACAGAGTGAGTTACAGAAATCTGTTCTGGAGGTGACTGTTGCATGGATCATTGTGGCCAGGTGTTCAGATGACAGGTAGGGCGCTAGTAGCCGAGCTTGGTGCAGATGAAAAAAAGCATGGCCAGCTACCTTCTTGACCTGAGCCTCGAGTGTTAAGGTGGCATTAATAGTCACCCCCAAATTCCTGGCCCGAGGCGCGATTTTAAGTTTCGTCCTTGCCAGGGAAAGTAAACACGCTTCCTCTCATGGTCCCCTATGGCCTAACCACAGGACCTCCGTCTTGGAGGGGTTGCGTTTCATCCTTTAGCAAAGGATGCCACATAATTATTTTGCCTTGAGGCATTACCCAGGGTAAGACGGCAGATAGCAACAGGAGCAGTGCTACCTCTGGCATGTGATTAGGACCACATGATGACTCCATGCTTCCTCTTAAGCCAGGCATCAAATATCAGTTATTTATTATACCCCTCATGGAACTCATGCTGGCACATGTGGGGTCTGCATGAGCCATTCCCCTTAGGGTGGCCAAACTGTGGCTCTCCAGATATCCATGGACTATAGTTACCATGAGCCCCTGCCAGCATGACCAATTAGCAAGGATGGTAATTTATTTGTTTGTTTATCTAGCTTCTATTCTGCCCCTCACTTGGCTAATTGTAGTCCATGGACATCTGGAGAGTTGCAGTTTGGCCACCTCTACCGTAGGCATTGACTAATGTACCTTCAACAGGGTTGCTGGATCCATATGCTTTGGTTCTGATGCCAGTGTCTCCTGTGTTATCTGTATGATTTTAGTAGATGCCCATGCTATGCTTGCCTGTCAGGCAGGGTCTCTGCCATCCTGTTTCCCCAAATGTTATAAGAATGAGCTCTCGCCTGGCAAAGTCACTGAGTACTGCAGGGCCTGCATGATGGAGTTCTTCCACCCAACCTTCAGTTGAGGCCAGTGGAAATTCACTTAGTTCAATCTGGTTGGGCCTTTCCCATCCTGCCCCCCCCCCCCATAGCAGAGCTACTGTTTATTTATTCGATTGCAAATTAGAACTGGAGTTTAAATGGTTTAAAATGTCAATTTTATTGAATAATTGTTCTTTTTAAAGTTTTAATATTGCAACAATGTATATTTCACAGGGGTGGTATAAAATTGAATAAATAAATAAAGGAATACTATTAAGCTAGCTACTTTATCTGTTTGTTAAAATCTTTTGCCCTACCTTTCTATCTCCAAAATGTTTTGTTACTGTTGCTATCCAGTCTGCTTATGATGAACCAGTGACTGCAATTTCAGTCAACTGAAGTAAGACACACACTCTCTCTCAAAGTAGAGCTTCTGCCTTAGCTGTGGACACCTGAGGCCATAAAAGATGAAAAGGGAGATTTGTTTGTCTAATACTAGAAATGCCTCCCGCTGCTTCCTCGATAACACACCCCTTTCTCCACCTCAGGGCCTTCTAATGTTGCTACAAAACTTACCTACGATACACTGGGGCAATGAAGAGATTGGACTCCTCCTTGCCGAAGCCTACAGACTCAAGTACATGTTTGCAGATGCCCCAAATCACTACCGCCGATAGGTGCCAGGGAACTGCCTCGACATCCCAACATGCTGGCCCAATCCCAATCACTGTGGCATTTCATCACCCTCGGACACTCCAAACAGGACCCGCTCTTTGCTGTAAAAAGCTCACATCAGACTTCTGTCTTAACTTCTGTGTGTGCCTGCTTGCCACTCCGTGTATGGATGTGCCACTCCAAGAACCATTAGTGTCCCATACTGTGATGGTGGCCTAAGCTTGGCTGGTGGCTGCAAGCAAAAAGTGAGCCACTGAGTGCCCAGCCTCTAAGGGTAATCTAAGCCTCATGTCCACCGGTCTGAGCACAGACACACTTGCGTACTCCCAGCTGGGTCTGTATTTTCTTTTCCTCCAGATGCTGTTCAATCAAACTCCCTAATGAAGATGCCTTATAAAGAGTCCTGCCCAGGGGGTGGCAGTGCCGCTGGACACGAGAAGCTCTCAGGGCTTAGCTTCGCTCTATGTGTCTGAAGTGCAATGTATTGATGGTTAACAAGAGACAGACTCTCCTCTCTCATACATGCTTACTATCTTGCAGCATGTCTCTCTGCACATGTTGAAAAGGCTGTCTTGTCTACGTACAGTTCAAAATGACACAAATGAACATGACAGGACTCTTCCTGTGACTGACTGACTTGTGTGCATTGAACTGGAGGGTGGAGGGAGCTGTGCTTCTAAGAATCCCCTTTCTGTGACAATGACACTCCTCCTCCAATGCATTATGTGTATATTGTGTTCTTGTGTATATGGGTAAAAGATGTACATTATAAGTCCCCTGTTTGTAGCAGATATGATTTTATATTTATAATGTGCGTCTGAAGCGTGTATAGGCTGCTTAGGTTACAAATAACAGTGGACCTCCTGCTCCCCGGTTGTTGGGGATCTGGAGCTGTCAGCACATCTGCACTAGCACATTTTTCAGATCCGAGTGTTTCGTTTGTATCAGGAATACTTGACTCCAAAGCAAAGTCAGCATTGTATGACTTCCAGCACCAAGGAGCTTGCTGCTGGAACAGGCATTCTGGACTCACTGGGAAGGGACCTGAAGAGTACCTCCCTCCTCATCCACACTGGAGCATGCCCTTTGAAAAACACTGCAGCACTCTGTCCTCTTCAAGCGTTGATGTGGTGGCTTGGACCATTAATGTACATTGCTGTAGCAGTCTCGTTAGAAGAGTAATGAGTCCCAGTCTGCATCTCCTGGCTCCTCTCCCACCCACCCCCCACTCCCAGTGCTTAATTGCCCCCCCCTCCCCCAGTCCCTTCTTCAGGCAATGGGGAGCATGGATTGATTTGGTTCGAGATTCTTAACTGTCCTGGGGAAAGAGAAGGAGGTGGCTTCCATCGCCTGTTATAGCTCCTCTTCCCCTTTCCCCACAGTTGTCTCAATGTGAATTTTGACAAAGAATGTTTTGAATTTTAATATTTTACTGTAGCTAGCAGGTGTAGTCTGGTTAGTGCCAAGCCTTGACCGTAGAGCAGAGTTGTTCCCAGACAGTTGAATTCCACAGCTTGCACTGGGCTGACATCTGCTCATCAAATCAGGCTTCAGACTGCACTTGGTTTTTTTCTCCTCATGGGGCCGCAAAAGAAAAGCAGGGGAGATTGGATGCAGCAGAAAGTGGGAGCCTTGTAGCCAATCAAAGACCAAGCAGTGTCTCGATTTGCTTTCCTAACCTGGAGTTGTTTTCTCAGGCATTCTGACTTGATTTCTTTTGTGTGTGTGCCTTTTGTTGTTTCCTCTGAGACAGCGACCTGGTGGTCATTAGTTTAACATGACTAATTAAATGAGAAAACTGACCTGTATGACATTTTTATTTTTACTATTATTGGTTGGTTTCCTGGGTTTTTAAGCACCAAAGTTCTTGAGAACTTTCTTTTCCCTGAATTAAAGTGTAGTAACAGACTCCGAACCTTGGTAGCTTTAATTCCCAGCACTTGCTTTTTCAGAAGTGTCATTTCATTCTGGTATTTCAAGCAGGAATCCTCTAACCCAGTGGTAGTCAAACTGTGGCCCTCCAGATGTCCATGGACTACCATTCCCATGAGCCCCTGCAAACACTGGTAGGGGTTCATGGGAATTGTAGTCCATGGACATCTGGAAGGCCGCAGTTTGACTACCCCTGCTGTAACCTATGCTATACTCAGTGTCAAAAATACCATCATTCAGAATAATCACTTCTTCAGTAGCAGAAGATGTCACGAAGGAGGGGGTAAGCTGGGCAAGCAGGGCTTTGTGAGTGAACAGATGTCCCTTGCTGTGGAAGGATGCTCCTCTTAGTTCCTGCCTTGCCTGCTCCAGCTGTTGAGTCTTTGTTGAGTCTCATCTTTTTTCTTTATTTACCTCAAAGACTTTCCTCTTATTTGCTGATTAACTTTCAGCCTCCATGAGCATTGTGCCTGTGTTCTATTTTTAAGACGCTTTCATTCTTTTCACTCAGTGAGTGAGGGATGGCAGAGGTGCAAAGCTGCATCAACAGCTTCAGGAAAGCCAACTTCCATAGGTGCTAAGGCAGAAGAGTGACAAAGGAGCAACCAGGCTTGGCCGCATGTTCTTCTGTGTTAGGTCCTCCTCCTGCAGTGAGGTAGTCCTATCTAGGATGCATTCACTAATTCTGAACATTCAATTTTGCAGGATATTTTCTTTAACTGATAGAGAAAGGCAAGTTGGACCTACTGTGATTGCTTCCCTCTCATTGGTAGTTGGAAATTTGAGGAGAGAGGTCATGGCTCATAGGTAGAGCATCTGCTTGGCATGCAGAATGGCCCAGGTTCAATCCCAGGTATCTCCAGTTAAAAAGATCAGACTGTAAGTGATGCAAAAGACCTCTGCCTGGGACCCTGGAGAGCCGCTGCCAGTCTGAGTAGACAATACTGAGCTTAATGGTTCAGTAAAAGGCAGCTTCATATGTGTTCATATTGGCCCAAACTATATCACTCTACAAAAGAACTTGGACTGTGATTTATCTGATGCCTAATGAAGTGTGCACATTTAAATGCATGTATAAATACTAGGGGCCAAGCCCATTGCATTTAGTAATACAACGGGTGCTAGATTGAGGGTGTGTGTGGAAGAACTCTGCGGACGGCCTCTCACTCCCCCCAGGACCTAGAAAGGCTGCAGGCAGCTGTTAAGGAACTCACTGGCAGGGACAGCTCTTACATGACAGGAATCTGCAGCCTCTGAGCCTCAGAGGAAGGAGAAGGGGGGTGGTCAGGGGTGGGGGACGGAAGGCGATTGGCTGGCTACTGGACAGACAGGCAAGCTGGTTGGAGGAGGTACTCGGGTGGGACAGCTGCCCTGGGTGGGTGTAAAGTGCTGAGTGGCACTTAAGCCATGAGACATGCTCCTCCTCCAAGCCCTTACCAGAAATATATTATGTGGAACAGATATGTGACCCAGTCACGACCATTCTCTCTTTCTCACTCCTTTGTGGTAGCTGTTCAGCTGTTCTAAACAATTTTCTTCTGCATACATTGCTGAAGTTAACATAGATTTCCAGAAGGTTTTTTGATGGACCAAATCCAGATACTGAGTGGGACTTGCTTTCTTCCATGTCAAGGAGTAACTAACAAATTACTTCGCATAGAGCTGCCTAAATGGAACAGCTACCTCTTTCTCTAGGATTCCTTCCAACCTCAGATGAGAAGAACCATTCACAGAAGGTCAAGTTCTTTTTGGATTGAAATCTGTGACTAAGATATGCTAAAAGCAGGGCTTAAATAGGGGTCCTTGTAACTTCATGGAAGTCAAAGATCTCTAGTCTGGTAACTGGAGAATAAGCAAAAAATAGAAATGCAACCTTTCTGGTATCTTGTCAGAATGATTTGAAAAGGGTGGTTTCTTTAGGGAACTAGCATATAGCTTTTTGTAGCTCAGCATGGAAAGTGGCAACAAGGTATGGGCTTGAGTAACAGATCCTACTGCCTGGGGCTTCCAAGGAGCATCCACCTGGCCAGGCTACATGGCCTTGTCAGACCATCTTGGACCCAAGCCATATTGGCAATGTGTAAGAGCAAAAGACCAAGAAGCTCCTTAGGCAGACATGAGAAATGGGTACAACATATCAGTGTTTTGGCCTTGACAGGTCTGCATTCATGGCTGGATCTGACCAGCCACAATATGTGCAACAAGTCATTGCTCCCAGGCAAATCCTTCTAGTATAGCCCCTTTTAAAAATAAGATTCATTTGGGATGCCCCACTTTCATCCACAAGGTAGGATTTAGAAGAAGAAGAAATACAAAAGAGCCAACAACTAAAACTGGACATCCTTCCATTTTTCATGCAGACTGGGCTGAGCACAGCAGGTCACTCAAACTTTTTTCTCCCCACCCTAAGTTAATTACTATTAAAATAAAAAGTTCAGCGGAGTGGAACAAACATAATTACTTTTCGGGAGCCTAATTATCTGCATTTATTGCCAGTGCTTTGTTGTAATTGATTGCTAATGGCCTGCTTCGCTCTGGAATTATCTAATTAATGCCCCCACAGAAGAAACCAGACTCCACTCTCAAATGGTGGCATTTCTGCCATCCTGATTGCAATTGTCTACATTCCGGTGCCTCTGTTGGGCTTTCTTTGTTTATACCAGGATGAATCCTTGGAGTGTGTTGAGTTCCAAAGGCTGGCTACTTTGCCAGGCTCATGTTCATCATGCTCTATTTGCTCAGGCAAACTAGAGCATTCGTACTGCACAGGGCAACTCTTGAAGATGCTTTTGATCATGGTGGGGCAACTTTGGCCCACTTCACCCTCTGGCTTCCCTCAGTCCGTCAGCTTTCATCTGTGCTCCCCTTGACTGCCTCTCTAGGCTGTGTTGCCAAGGCCATTTTGTTCCATGTTACAGCCAGTCTTCCAAAGCATACCACTTTTCTGATAGAAGTTAGGAAGGGGAAACAGAAGAATGTGCTTTGATATTAATCCTGCTCAATTTTTGAATCCCCTCCCCCCCCAGTTTTGGTTTTGACAACTCAGAATGGCAAGAAGACAGGATTTTATCCACTGCAGGGGTTGTCTTTGCACAGCCTCATTTCTATCCTATTCCCATATGGTGTGTATAAAATTAGATAATTCTCTAAAGATCACCTTTTAGGTGAGCAAGAGTCCTTGTGTCGATAGTTTAGTGAGCAAACTGGGAGACTGATCCACATTAGCGAATTGGTAAAAAGGGAGTGCAAGTGGCATAGATCTAGGCAGGAAGAGTCATGTGATTCTTGTGGCACACCTGTGTTTGGATCTAGCTCATGAGTCATCACACAGGCTGGCAGTCTCTCTACAAAAAGAGGTATTGTGAAATAACAGCTGTCTTCAGCTTATTAGATTTTAGCGTTTCTCCCAAAGAAACCAGAGAAGTCCAAAACACACAGTTACAGCTTTGTTTTGTAATGCGACTCAGAAAGGGCCAAAGCTTAATAGGACAGGATCCATTTTATACACCAAAGGTCCCAGATTCAATGTCTTGCACCTCCTAAAAATATCAGGTGAAAGATCTCATGAGACCCTCCTCTGCATGTTCAATTATACTGACAATAGATCAAGAATCTGACATGTTATAAGGCAACTTTGTGTGAAGAGCATTTTCATAAATACAGATTTCATACAAGGTTCCACATGGTGAGAAGCCTCCAGTTGACTAGTGATTCCAACAATTGCTTCAGTCACATGGGATGACCCCCCTCTTATCTTCTCACTGGTGAGGTGGTCAATCTCTACACATCCCAGCTTCTGTTTCGCTCAGTATTCTCTGCTAAGCTGATTTAAAAACAGCATCAGGGATCTCCCAGACATCTTTGTTTTTAACACATAGGTAGCCCTTGAAGTTTCTTAGGATTGTGCTCCTGTATCCCATGAAGCAATCAGACAATCACTTCACCACATGCTAAATCGTCTTTAAATCCATGCAATGTGAATGTTCAGCACACCAATCAGCTTCTGTGATTTGACTGTCACGTTGCTTACTGCCAAGGCAAAGGAAGAAATCCAGCCTGCTAGGACAGCAGAACATTTTGTCAGTGAAGTAATTGATCCATGTCTTCCAAAAGGTGCCAACAGGTACAGCCTTGCCAATAGTATACCTTCCTGCCATCTCCTTGAGCTTGCCCTGCCATTCATTATCATAAAGGGGGGAGGGAAGGCACATTAATGCAAGAGATATATTTAAACACCAAGTAGTTATGAACCTTCATCTGGAATAAACAAACAAAACAGATTCAGGGCAAGTAGCTATCATCCTCCAGGCCAGGTAAATATAAATGTAAATCACGCATTCCAAGCAGCTGTCAGCGAGAATTGCCAGGAGGTTGTGTAGTCACCCTTTCAACAGTGTCTCCCTCAGCTCGCCTGCCCACTAGGTATGATATTAATCTCTGCACCTGCTGCCCGACCGTGGCTCTAACTCTTGATGCTCTCTGTCTTTGCTTAAGTAAGACTGAGGTTTCAGGTCAGATAATCTGTCCCTGTTACAATTGAGGTCAAACAAGTTACTCTCCTGCATCATCGAAGCTATTTTCATATCAAAAGTAAGATGACCTTATACGATCAACCATGGATGGATGGGATATTTGTCCTGGGATGCTAATTAGTTCCCATTATTTATATCCTATTATTGTATAATTTTTCAGTCATGCTAGTCGCTTTGCCAGGCCCAAATGGCTGATAGAACCACCACTTGGGGGGGTCTGCCTTAAGAGGAAGCAGACAGTAATAGAGCAAGGAAGCAAAATGGGAGTCTTGACAGATTCAGGAAGATGTTATGGCAGAAGGAGAAGAGAGAATGGTCTTCATATAAAGGGCCTAATGCAAGACCACCACTCAAACCACAGATGTGATTCATTAGACGGGAGCTTTTTAAGACCAACACTGGCAGCTGTGTAAAGAAGCTGCAACAAATCCCAGTTGAAGGACACCCAACAATTATATTTTATAACCGTACTAGAAAGAAAGCCCATTGCAAGCAGGAATGAAATGGGCACTAGGACCCAGGGGACACCGGGAGGGGCAGATTTCTCTGTGTCTCTCACTCTCCCTCATGCTGCCTGTGTGCCTCACAGCAGGAGGAAGAGCAGGTAATTAGGGCTCATTCTTAGGAGGGAAGCAGGGCTGGTGTGCAGTTTGGGGCAACCCTTTCTGTCTGTTGCAGCAGGGGTGGCTCTCTCTGCGTCTCTGTCCGCAGCATGGGACAGCTCCCTCTGTGTCTCTCTGCCTCCCTCACAGGAGGAGTGATAGGACGGAATGAGGGCTCATGTTCGGTCTGGCAGGGCTCTATGTGTATCTCTCTGTCTCCAGTGCGTCTGAGAGGAACATGGCTAGCATCCACGGAGGGAGGGAACTGGAGGGGCAGGGCCAATCAGGGTGCAGCCAACGTTGCTGGCTTGCTCCCTGATTGGCCCTATTCCAACTTGGACAGCCGGACATGTCTCCCCCCTCCCCCCAGGCTGTTTCACAAATATATAGAGGAATCATGGATGGATGGATAAGGATAAAAAGATTTAAAGGGAGGCAGTGTACAAAGATACTGTATTATTTTTATTCCTGATAATCTATGCAAATAACAGTAGTGGCTTTTCAGTTTACATAATTAGAGAAAATTTCAAACAAGATGAAATATTTTTCCCTTTCACATGTGACTACATTGAGGTGTGCATGTACCCACATTAATGAGCTGAGTGTAAGCCTTACAACTTTCCTTTGTTCTGCGTGCTCCACATCAATGATATCAGTTCCATAAGAAAGAGTTTCATCTAGTATACTTCTTCCCATGGCTTCTTTGTTCCCTTATGAAACTCTGATTTCAAAGACAGTCTAAGATATTACCTAATGTACGTGTACTTTTGTGAAGGGGAATCTATGGAATTCTGGTTAACTGAGACAGATACCAGTAAAGTAATGTATGAATGTCATGGAATTCAGTCATATATAGATTAGTGGTTGTAAATAATTCACATTATTTCATCATAATGTACAATTTGGTTTGTGGATTTTTCATTGGTATTTGCTGTCCATACCTCCAGAAGACAAAGACGTTCCTTTTGTAATATGCTTGAAATATTAATAGACTAAAATTTAAGCCCGTGTAGCCAAAACAGGCGCTAGCAGGCAGTGGGTACGTGCGGGAAGCCCCTCCACCAGCCTGGGCTCCCCCTCCCCCCAGCCCCCTGAGGCCCACGCAGAAGCTTGCCCTGGCCACCCCCATCCGCTCCCCTCCCCCCCCCGAGTTTGGGACGTCTGGGATGGGCCAAGGGGCCAATCGGGAACCACGCACTGCTGACACTCAGAGGGGCCAACCGATTAGCCCCTTTGAGTTTTTATCCTGGACTCACCCCACCCCTTTCTCCTCCCACTTACCCCTTACTGCTTTATTTTTACCGCTCCCGCAGAGCATTTTACAGATAAGGTTTTGAGAGGAGAAAATCTGATCTGTACTTGTTGAAAACAACTCATGTGATTAGTAGGCTCAGGTGGGTAGCTGTATTGGTTTGAAGCAGCAGAACAAAAATTTGAGTCCAGAGACACCTTTACGACCAACAAAGTTTTATTCAAGGTATAAGCTTTTGTGTGCACGCACATTTGACCAGATGTGTATCTGCTAAAGTTGCATGCACATGAAAGTTTATACCTTGAATAAAACGTTGTTGGTCTTAAAGGTGCCTAGACTCAAACTTTGTCGTAATGTGATTGGTGTCTGTGTGAGCTGTCTGAAAAGTAAGTGGCAGTGGGCTGGATACTACTGTTCTCCTACCCCTCGACTGAGAAAAGTCTGAAACCTTCCTCCATCCTAAGGAGCCTTCCTCCACCTTCAATGGCTCACCAGCTGGAGGAAGATCCTCTTAAGCTGCAGGAAGTTTTCTTAGGATGGATAAAGGCTCCTTGAAGGATGGTTGATTTTTCCTTGGAAAAATTATTGTATAAGTACCCTTCCCAATCACTTCCTTTTGTGGATAGAATGATGCCTAGAGAGCTTGGCTCAATAAGCCACTGGCACCCACTTGATTATAAATATATATATATTAAATTGCTTTTCATTGCTTACTCTGCTGCTTTTGCTCTCAAGGCCAGCAGGACATTTCAGGACCTAAATTTTGCTTTCATGTGAATGTTAGACAAGTCTGCTGATGAGATTCTCTCCAGTACAGCTTAAACCTCTCTGTACGTATGTGTTTATTTGAATTTCCATTCCACCCTATCACAATGTCTCAGCAGGTGTCACAGCCCTTGAGACATATCAGGCTCCTCCACACATTCCCTGCATGACATAACTGGCCATGAATTTGCCAACAGCTCCTCTGTAGCTGGAACAAGCCAGCCATCTCTCTGATAAATTCCCTTGCCAGAAAGATTCCCTTGCTTGCATATGAAAAAGCAAATACTTTGCCAGCTTCTGAGACAGATAGTGATGGATATCCCACTGCCAAGGGGAGAAAGACAAACTGAGCTACTTTGGGTAGGCCATGGCAGCAAAATCAGATAATAGACACCAACTTGCAATGCAAGCCCATGGAAGGGGTGGGAAGAACTCAGAAGTTTTGGGGTAAAGGCATGACCTTAGATTAGACTGGCTTTCATCTCACAATAGGACCAGGATGGGTACTTCAGGTCATGATCACCTATGGTTGTGTTAGAATGCACAAGAAGTCATCTTGGTATATACTTGTAAAGTAGTATGAGCATGGGTATTAAAGGGATAGAATGTTCTTGAAAACAGGAAGCATGGAGATAACACCATTTTACTGGACTTTTGGTCACAGAGACTGAAAGATATAAAATGGAAACTGAGCTGACGTACATGCAAGCACACTGGTCTCTTGCATGTCCTCAGGTACCTTGAGATGCTCAGAGTTACAGTGGCAGAGGAGCATGGAATACTGTAGACTTATTGTATTGCTGCATGTCCTATTGAGAGGCTGCAATTGCAAGTGGCTTCTCAGTAGTGCATGCATTTCAGGTGTCCATGCAATAATGATCTTATCTCTGATTGGAACACATGGAAATGTAGGTATAGATGTTTGTTTCTTATGCAGAAGCGCTTTATATATGGAAAATCAGGCATATGTCTGAGAACCCTGGGGTATATTACTATTATCTTGAGCTATCCATCCCGTTTATCTACAGGACTTGCAAGCTCTGCAGGGCAGACCTAGCCATTTAGTTTTAAAAGTTGCTTGGATTGAATCAAGAATAAACAATTCAGGAGAAGCCTATTCATTTCAAATGAAATGTTGAGCCCTGGGAGAGCTATCCTAGAGTGGTTGGAATTGCAGCCTATTTACATGACACAAACATATTAGTATAGCCAAAGCCTACTGTGGGAGTGAATGCTCAACTTCGGGGTTGCAGAGATGAATCCATTCTGGAGTCTGCAGGTGTCTGGAGTTTTATTCTCCATTCCTGCAGCATCACATTGTCATTTCAGTATGCATCTACCCTGTCTGCACTTAGTCAAGCAGACCTGATGTCTTTTGACATGTGAAAAATGTCAGCATTCATTGCTCTCTATTAAAGGTCAGATCCTGATGGGTGGATTTCCAAATGCCATCGTTTCCATCATATGCCCATGTTTTCAGGAAGTGATGCAACATTCGTAGGATCATCAGGATGCTAACGGGTTGGGTGAGAGGGTGATTCTCACTCCCTAAAAAGCACAGCAGGGAAGCATGATGATGATGTTATCTATTCAGTTGTGTCCGACCCTCAGCAATTCTATAGGAAAGTTTTTGCCATGCGCTTCTGTCAATGACTGCTTCTTTTAGTCGGTTCATGGTCATCCCTGTATCAGCTTTGATCATGTCTAGCCAGCAGATCCTTTGGCGATCACGTTTCCTTTTGCTGCTGACCATGCCAAGCATTAATGATTTTTCTAGCGAGTTTGATCGCATGATGTGTCCAAAGCAAGTGAGCTTTCACCGTAATATCTTGCCTTCTAATGTCATAGTTGGTTTGCTCCTCTCTAAAACTATCTTGTTGGTAACTTTGGCTGTCCATGGTATTCGCAGCATTTGTCTCCAACACCATAATTCAAAAGCATCTATTCTCCTCCTGTCTTCCTTCTTCAGGGTCCAGCTTTCACACCCATAGGTTGTTATGGGGAAGACAACGGTGTTGACTAGCTGGCACTTTGTATTAAGGCTGATATCCTTACTCTTCCATATTTGGTTCATGTCTAACATTGCGTTCCGGCCCAGTGTTATTCGCCGTCTGATTTCATGGCAGCATCCACCACTTTGATTGATCATAGAGCCAAGAAAGATGAACATCAATACATTCAATGTTCTCATTGTCAATTGTGACTTTGGTGCTATTGCCAGTAATTCTCATGGTCTTTTTGATATTTAGGTATAGTCCCATCTTTTCACTTCCTTCTTTTAGTCTCTTTATCAGGGTCTTCAAATCACGCTCTGATTCAGCAAGGAGTTAATATAATCTGCACAGCGGAGATTATTGATGTTACGACCTCCAATTTTGACTCCGATCATAGATTCTTCCAGATTAAGATTCACCCTTATCTCACTCCTTGGCTGGCCTTGAACCAATCAGTGTCTCCATATATTGTTCGTACTGTGGCCTCCTGATTGATGTACAATGAACTGATGAGGTGGGTTAAGTGGGGCGACACTCCCAATTCATTTAAGGCATCCCATAGTTTCTTGTGATCAACACAGTCAAATGCTTTAGAATAATCGATAAAGTATAGATAGATGGCCTTTTAATTTTAACGGGTTTTTTCAAGAATTCAGAACAAATTTGCAATGTGGTCGAAAACCAGCCTGGACATCTGGTAGCTGAATATCAATGGTTACTTTGAGATCGTTCTGGATGATCTTCAAAAAGATTTTACTTGCGTGGGAGATCAGGGCTATAGTTCGATACACTCCTCTTCCGGTTGCTTGCATCATTGCTTCCAATACGCTTCCTTATCTTGTCTGGCAGCACGTTGAAAATCTGCATTTAGCATATATACTTTTAATTCTGCTCACACCTGCCTATACCCATACTCCCAGTGGTCGACACTCACTGGGTTCTTTTTCAGTGTCCTTCTTTGCATATTTATTTATTTGTTTGTTTGTTTGTTTATTTATTTATTTATTTATTATCCATCTCTCTCACTAAGAGTCAAGGAAGATTATACAATTAAATTAAGTTACTTAGAATAGTGTACATACAATGGGGCTACAGATATAGAGCAGCGCACTTGACAGTTATAAAAATATAGCCAACAATGAAACAGTACAGGATTACAAAATGAAAGAAAGAGTAGATCAGCATGGTGTATACAATGAACAAAGCAATGAAATCTAGCTAACATTTCACAGATGTTACTCATGACCCTCCTGAGCAATGAAAGAAACAGCAACTGTAGAATATATAAATTAAAGAAAACAGAGAACTACCTGAAATGCCTGTCTTGAATTGTGGCTACTTTTTTTTTAGTATGGAGAGTAGTGTTGGAAAAAAACAGTACAAATGTAATGATGAGGACAAGCATCTTTTAAATTCCAGATCTATGCGTTGCCTTGGCTGTAGCCCAATCTTGCCAAAGTTAAACACATTGATTTTATTGGGAAAGTTAAGTATTTGCTCTCCCTTGGAGAGGACATGCGTGGTTTCCTTGTCCAAAACCCAGTTCTTGTACCACCCACTCCATAGTGCCCCAGGACAATCACACCGCTGTACACTGAAGCCAAGCTGCACCCAAAAACAATTTTTGGACCACCCCAAACAACACATCCCCAAACTCAGGAGACTGTCCCCTGCAAGCAGACATAAGGTAGTGCCTAGTCCAAACATTGGTTCTGATGCTGGAGCACTTTTTCAGACCCCCTCCAAGAGGTCTGTATTAAAAGGGAGCTTTGAATAAGAAAATGCCTTCTGCACCCCAAAAGAGGCTTGGACCACCACATGTCATGCACCCCCACACTCAGGGAGCTTCTCCCTTCAAGAGGATTGTTTGTGTAATGATTTCCCAGATAAGAATGAATAAGGAATAGGGAATAAGGAATAAGTAACCAACTTCAACCTCCTCCCTGTGAGCAACCTGGGCCCATGGCTCTCAGCCATAACTCTGGCTGGTGAGAGGGCACTATCCTAAATAGATCAGAAGCCTTAAAAATCATAGTATTTTCTGGATAACAACCATCCTCTTCTCCACATCTTTCCCCCTTCCAGCTCACAGGCTGTGCTATAACAGTTTCCTATTAAGGTTTGATGTAGGTTCATGTGCTGGAATTCCTAGGTGTACATAAACCTGACTAGGGTCAAGACTGCTGTGCACAGAGACCTCCTCTTGTGGTTGCCAGCTTCCAAGTGAGGCACTAAACCCACACCAAACCATGAGCTAGTGCCCGTTGTACTACAGAATGCAATGGGCCTTACTACTGGTAATATATATAGAAAACATCTTAGTCATTGGCCATTTCTGGGCTTGTCTATGAGAAACCATTGACAATGGTGTGCATATATGTGTGTGTCATGATTGGCAAAACTAGTAGTGTTGCCATGGGAACCCCATGGGTGTTTACATCTCCCCACTCTGCAACTTCTTCAGGGCAATGGCAAGCCATTCAATCCCTATGGGCAGGGGGGTCAGATGGCTTCATTAGTTCTTGTGCCACCATGTTAAGTGGTGCCAAAGGTACTGAGAAGCAGGGAGGATTTTGTGGGGAGCCAAGTCCAGTCAATTATTCCTGAAAGAGACAGGCTGAGAAAATAACTGTTCACACCTATTAATCCCCTCTCCCACCCCTCTGCGCAGAGTCCGACCCTGTCAAGTAGGGGATCGAGCTCTAGCCTGGGAGCTGTGCCAATGTGTGTTTTACAGTCACTGCATCAGAGTCAGGCTGTGTTATGCTCGAAGCAGCACTGCAGATTAAGTGTTTGGTCAGCACAAATTAGTGTAACGGCACAGAGCTGGGTGGTGTGCCTGCCGCAGAGAGCTCCCAGACTGGTGGCTGCAGCTTGTTAATGAGAGAAGGGGGCAGGATTGACATTCATACCTTAATTTTTTGTAAGATGTTCTTAGTCATTTCCTGCCCTTGTGAGAATATTTTACCTCATTGACTTCCTGAAGGCCATTGTGTCTCCAGGTTCCCTTTTCTCTTGCTAGCAGCCGGAATGATCGAGTGTGTAGTATGTGAGAGAGATCCATCTGGCAACAGGGTGACGCGTGTAATCCTTTTCACGTCTCTATTTTGGGTGCAAGCAGCGATCCACGGTTGTTCTTTCTTCGCTGGGACTGTAAACAAATGATAACTTTTGTTGCCCCAGAATGTTGGATGTACTTCAAAAGAGAGTTTTTCTGCTGATGAATACAATCATCTCCCTCCCACACAGACCCCTTTTTAAAACCTGTTTAATCAGAGACTGTAGGATAGTGGGACAAATGAGAAATGTGTATAAACGAGGGAAAACAATAATTCCTGTGAACCATTTCAGCTCTTCTGAAAACTTAGTAAATGAATTTATACATTTAGAGGTGTCATTCCAAAATGTGTGTTCATTTTGGCTGTATTATTTATCACACTCATTTTCTTTTCCATTGGCTTTAATAGACATGTTCCCAGCTGTAACTTCTTTGCTTGCCACTAATTTTCTGCTGAAATTCTCTAAACTCATACCCTTTGCTAACAAGATAATATCTGCCAAGTCTCTGAAAGGTAATTTTAAGTCTCTTGTTGCTAAACGATTAGAGAGAGAGATTTGGCACCCTAAGAATGCAGGCAAGGTTAAGCAGTGGGCAGTGTCTTGAATTTGGCACCTGAAGAAAGCCAGACAGAGATTTACAGTTGGCAGAGTTCGTATTTTTACCCCGAAGCAGCTAGGCCAAATTACAGAATGTGCAAAGATTTTTTTTACTTGCACCGGAGGAAGGCAGTAATACAACAGGGCAGGCAAAGCTGACATTTGGCACTCCTGGAGATATCAATGATTTATTCTGGAATTCTAGCCAAATGTTGTTAAAGCTGATCCTGTTGCATATCTCCTCCTCTGCAGTTGACTTTTTTGTTATAGGACACGGGTACTCCTATAGGTAATAAGGCAATGCCCTGCAGCTTTGAACTCACTTTGATTCACCTCACATCCCCTTCACAAAGGGCCCAGTGGAGAAAAAACAACAACAACCCAGAGAACTCAATGGGGCTTAAGATAGCCCTAACTATCTTGGCCCATTGATTTCAACAGATATTAAAGATGACCAACTTTCCGTAGACAGGGGTCAGAAGGTGCTGGGGACCGCCACCATCTGAGTGTGAAGGCGGAAATAGTTGGTTTGTGCATGACAGATGCCACATTCAGGCAAGACTGACCCAGCCTGCAAGAGCCATTCCATCTAGTGTATTACCTGTGATAGGTTTTCCCCACACCTTTTGACTGCCCGCTTATCTATGTAAATTCCAGCTGACAAACTAACACAATGACGAGGCATTTTGTTCAAATGCATCCCTTCCCCCAAATCTGTTGTTCTTAGTCCTGTTCATGATGGTCACCATGGGAATTAAGATGACTAGATCTTAATTATAATGTATCTTAGATGGCAAAGGACTGTATCTAATTCTACCTAAACGGGAGATGTACTTGTTTGATCTTCAACTCACGTTACAGGGAGAAGAGTGATAATATGAAGGTCACAGAACTGACAAATCTCATGGAAGGCTGATTGACCTACAACAGAAATCTTCATGAATTCTAACAACATGGTTGACAGCATCTCCTATCCACCTTGTAAATCAGGTGGACCCCCATATGCATCCGTTTGTTTGTTTGTTTGTTTGTTTGTTTGTTTGTTTGTTTGTTCATTCACTCACTTATTTGAGTGGGGCATTTGATTCACTCTCTCATGCTACTCCCCTTATCTATTGTCACTCTCATCTGGTAGCAATTTTATTTTGTTTTATGGTCATCTGACACAATTCTTGCCTGAGTTGTCATGGAAACTAACTTGTTTGCTTTGTTATATTCTGAAGGAAACTTAACTAACTCTGACACAGTCACTAAGATAGATACAGGTGGGGTAGCCCTGTTGGTCTGAAGCAGCAGAACATAGTTTGAGTCCAGGGGCACCTTTAAGAGCAACAAAGTTTTATTCAAGAGGTGAGCTTTCAGTGTGTGGCCCCCTTGGATAGGAAATGTTCTGCTGGCCACTTTTGCTCTGCTGTTGGGCATGCCACAGGGCTTCACTGCAAGCAAAAGCATTGACTGCTGAAGGCATCACTAAATTTCCACTGGCTCCAGGGCTTTTGGAGAAGGCATAGATCCAAGGACTATGGCTGCTTATTCTGATAGGCCCCCAATAAAGAATAGGAAGTGCTGTGAATTTTACCTTCCACCTAACAGCTGGTGGTGGTTCTGAATATTGTCATCAGAAGTGCTTCAGAGTATTCCAGTCCTCTTCCTCACTGACATTTCCTAAACAATACATGCTTCACTCTTCCCCAAATGGTGGGAAGTTTCAAGGGCAACACTTGGGTTGCAGAGTGCTGGTTCCTTTGTAACATTTGCTTTATTACTGAATATGCCCAGAGAACCTAGTAAAGGCCTAGTAAAGGCCTAGTAAAGGCCTAGTAAACATGTCTGTAGTAATGACAACAAAACCCACATTAGATACCCAGATCATAAGTTGTCTGCACACACACACCTCTCAGTCTGCACTTTTGTTTTTAGCTAACCTTAGGTAGAGAACTCTTGGTTTCCTTTATCAGTTTCCTTCAACCCAGATTCAAACACCAAAAATGCTGTTACTTTTCTCTCAAATATGTCTGCTAAGCACTTCTTAGAGACCCCATCCCTGCAGAAGAGTTGCATGTTCAGGGAACAATCTATATCGAGTCATTAGGAAATAGTAACATTCTTTTAACAATAAAATCAGAGTCTAGTTGCACCTTTAAGACCAACAAATATTTATTTAAGGCATGAGCTTTCGAGTGCAAGCACCAAGTGCTTGCATTCGAAAGCTCACGCCCTGAATAAATCTTTGTTGGTCTTAAAGGTGCAATTGGACTCTGATTTTATTGTGCTACTTCAGACCAACACAGCTATCCATTTGAATCTATTCTTTTATCAAGTCCTTTATCATTCATTCAGAGGGATCAAGCCAGCCAAACTCAAAACAATACTAGGGGCAGTTAAGATCTATAAAATAAAATTAAACCTATCACATCTTCCCAGATACTTTATGCTTACACTTCCCAGCCTTTTCACAGAGGCTCCCAAGCTGGTCATACAGCAGATGGGCAAAGTAAGAAAGTCTGGGTCAAAAGTTTCCCCATAGTCCATAAAAGGTTAGGGATTCCCATAAAATAGTCTGTGTCTATATACTTGTGTTTTGGTGTTTGCATGGTTGTTTATGTTTTGCTTGTTTTATATGTGTGCATTTTACAATTCGTTAATCTATTGACTAGAGGACCCAGGGGAACTGAACTGGATGGAAAGGCAGCATTAAAATGTTTTAAATGAATGAATAAAATAAGTGGCATGGGCATAGGTCAGATCTGAACATGCCAAAATGACAGCTTCCAAGAGAAGTCATAGATGGGTTGACAGAGAGCTGGAGTCTGGAATGTTGCTTAAGACAAATTATGGCACAATGTGTGGATAAACACAGAACTGCAACAAGTAAAAGGAAAGAACTGTCCACCTGAAGTCTAAAAATCTGAGCAAAGATTTACTTCTCATAGACGTTCCAGGGTTCATAGCTGCATCATTAGTATAACATGCCTCTAGGGAGGAAGAAGCATGATGCTCCAGCATTTGACCCACTGGTGTGGAGGGAAGAAGCAGATGGATTCACAACAGGGAGCAGGTGTATGTCTCACACACATACTGCAAAACTGAGGTTTTGCTTCAGTATAAGAAACTGTACAGAATTTTATAAATATGCATCTATACACATGCCCTTAGGGGCACTCCATGTGTGACTTTTTGTATGAAAACTTTTAAATGTAGGAATTAAACTGTGTACTTCATCATATGTGAACCTAATCTGGGAAGCTGATATTGGCTGCACTATCCTAACCTGTGTAGAAATAATTCCCACACCTTATAATGTCCATGTTGCTTTCAGATGTGCTCTTACATGGACTATTTTGCAATGTGAGAAGAAGCTTGGGAGAGTCGTGCCACTGGGTTAATTGGTGCTAGGGGCTTAGTTTGTGCCCCAGATATGCCCTGATCTGTAAACAGAAGGTAATGAGGCTGACCTCCTTACACTGAATGGATCATTGACTACAACGTGCTGTGGGAAGAAAGATGAAAAGTTACAGAAATGTTGTATCTAGTTGGGTTTTAAATAGAGGCACCAGTACCCACAAGTGTCTGGGTCAAGCATTCTGCTTAGCAGGCAAAATCAGTGAGATCTTGCTATTCAGTGAACATCTCAATTCCAGCCCCTGCTTTGATTCCTTTTGATTCATGTAAAGGTTAATTATTGCCATGTGCCACTGCATCTGCTTCAGAAGCTGCATCCATATGGTCTCGCAGGACCTCAAACATCTTTTTTCCTTTGCCTGATCTTTCTGCAAGACTCTCAGATATAACATTACCTAGCTACAAAGGAAAGGCTATTAGATGAAAGGAGGATGTGACCTCCTTTCAATGGAATTGCACTGCTATTGTTCCCACCATTTAACCTGGGGCCAGATAATAACAATACATTGACCATAATCCCTGACCAGCCTCTCTTTCCAAAGCCACATGGCAGTGGCAAGGAGCTCAGTTCCCCAAGGGCCACAGAGCCCAATTCAAAGTAAGATCAAGGGGCCAAGGAAGAGGGTGGGCTCCAGATTGTTTCCCTGCTGTCTCGCCAAGTAGAAACAGCCCCAGGGATGTACTTTTTATATTACAATCAAGGGCATGAAATTCACAAGATCTTCTTTTCTTTCTGTCCATGGAGGAACATGGTGCAATGCTGGAGGGAAAAGATGAGCAGCACGTGCAAAATGTAGTAAGAGTCTGCCGTAAGCGTTTTCTTTGTTTCTTCTTAATATATGTTACTGACCTTTTCAAAACACACACACACATACAAATGAGACTCTGGGGAAGAAGAGGGAAAGCAGCAGTGCATGTAAAAGGAAGAAAGAGACTGATTTGGAGTTGGGCTATATGCTGATTTAAAAACGTGTGTTAGAGTCTTTCGTATCAGGGATAAACCTGCTTCATAGGGAATCTGTCTGATAATCCTTTCCACTGGTTGTCATTAGAAGAATGTTTCCAAGTGTAGAGGGAAGAAGGCACATCTTCTGACCCCAGTGGGGCTGGAATTCTCAGAACTCCCACTCATCCCCTTGGGTCACCCCTGGTCCTGCCTGCCCACAGCTTCTGTGTCTCAGCCGCCATGCCCCACATCTGCCCTGCCACTCTGCTACCAGGTACCAGCAAAGCACATACTCTGTTCCAGATAATGGAATCACTCAGGCAACATGAACATGCTTATGCAGAATGAAAAGTAGAAACCATGAGCACAAAAAGGCCAGTGGGGACAATCCTGTTCCTGATTCCCCTGTTAGATAATATTCCTGATGCGATGCAGTCTCTCTTTGCTGACCTTCCCACACCCCACTGCCTGGAAAAATGAACACAGAAAGCAAGAAGACAGAATAAGCCCTCAGCTTCTGACTGCTTCCATATAGCAGAAAGGTCATACATGATTTCCTCAGATGAAGAAGAGCTTTTTTGAATACTCCACTTTTCAGTACCCTAAGGGGTCTCAAAGCAGCATCTCTACCCACAACAAACACCCTGTGAGGTAGGTGAGGCCAAGAGAACTCTGAGAAAACTGATTGGTCCAAGATCACGCAGCTGGCTGCATGTGGAGGAGGAGTGGGAGATCAAGCCCAGTTCAACCGATTAGCATTTGCCACTCTTAGCCCCTACACTAGGCTGGCTCTCTCAGATAAGAGGATTGCCAGTATAGACAAATGGATGTTGTTTGGTTCAGATCTCCTTCCCCTTCCCCAGGTCAGCTTTCACGCACTCGGTCTTGCCGACAAGCCAGCCCCTGCTGTCTCCAGCCTCCCAGACAACACCCACCTCCTGCATCCATGTCCCATCTGCTCACTTCCCCTTTCTTCCTCTGCTCCCTACCTCCCGACTGGCTTCCTGCATGAGGCAAGAGAGCGTGCCTGGCAATGGTGTGAGTCTTTCAGCCTCTGCTCCAGCCGCCCTGTACAAGGCAAGAATGGGGCCACAGGAGTCCATCACTCATCCCTGGACCCCATCATACAGAAAGCGGCAAGCTTTGTGGTGAACACATTAGGCAAGGGATCGCACAGTGCTTGATGGATCACGAGCTGAGGCTCGGAGCCTCTTGCCTTTCCACTCTCCAACCCGCACAGAAGCTAAACAGCTTTGCAGTTGTGATAGTGGCATTTCATTTCATTCTGCCTTGCACACCCTTTTGCTTCAGTGGAATCAATTGATTCTCCCCAGGATGGATAGGACAGGTAAAAAAGAGCTGGTGGTAGGGGGTGGCAAGAACTCTGATAAGCCTGTATGAAAATGCGAGGGCATGAAATAACTTTGCTGACTGAAATGAGCGCAAAATGGAAAGCCTTTTTCGAAACCAATATTGCTTATTCTATCCATTGGCTGACGGCCGGGTTTGCTCATTGTCTTTGGCACCATTGGCTGCTGGTGGGTGTGCAGCAATGACCGCTTTGCAGATGCAGGGGGAAAGGGGGTCTCTCACTGTGCTGTGTCAAACCCCACATGCATGAAATGCTGCTGGCGGAGCTGTGCTGTTTTAATAGGCAAAAAGTAACCTGATGAACAGGCTTAAGCTGCTTATAAACAGCTGAATACCCTGCCAAAAAGCCAGCTCCCTGTTCATGACTTCCAAACAGAATGTGAGCCCAACTTGGGGGTATTCAAGCAGCTGCTTGTGGGTGCTACTCAAAAGGACCCCCCCCCCATGTCAACCCCATGAACCTGCTTTCTGCTGAGTCAGAACTTTGGTCCCCTTATTTTATTTATTTATTTATTAGCTCAGCACGGGCTGCTCTGAGTGCCAGTGGCCCTTCAAGAGCTCAGGCAGAAGAAGAAGAAGAAGAAGAAGAGTTGGCTTTTATATGCCCCACTTTTCACTGCCCAAAGGAGTCCCAAAGAGGCTTACAAAAACCTTTCTCTTCCACAACAGACACCCTGTGAGGGAGGTGGGACAGAGCTCAGAGAAAAGTGCTCTGTGAGAACAGCTCTAAGAGAACTGTGACTGGCCCAAGGTAACCCAGCTGGCTGCCTGTGGAGGAGTGGGGGCATCAACCCCGGCTCTCCAGATTAGAGGCTGCTGCGCGTAACCAGGACACCCCCTTGGCTCTCAGAGGCAGGGAGAGTTCTTTCTCAACACATGCATCCTTTTGGCTAGAGATGCCTAGTGCTGGGGTCTTGCTGATGTGGCCCATAATGCTTGCACCAGCACATTCCCCACAGCACTCACTGTTTGCAACTGAGACATATTGTGGTTGAAAGCTGGGGGGAAAGCAGTTTCCCCCCAAAGCATAGCCTAGAGCAAATTCCCAGCAATCACCTTTGGACAATACTGCAAATGTGGTGTTCAAAAGCACCTGGAAGTGCCCCTAGGCAACAAAGACAGCTCGCCATCTTTTTAGGTGAGTCTACAGAAACTGCTCTTCATGCTGAACAGGTCTTTGCAGTGTTGATTTATTTCAGGCAATAACCAATGCTTTGCTGCCTTGAGAGATGTGAAAACCTGCTGCATTGTTGCTCTTGTCCATGTGTCTCTTATGCCAGTTGGAAAAGGTCAGCCCTAAAGCCTCCAAGATTCACCTGTCAATAAGCAAGCAACTGAAGGAAGGTGTGTGCTGGTGTGCGCATGTGTATGTGCCTGCGTGTTCAAGACTAGAAACAGAGAGTTCTTTGGTGCAGGAAAATGTCAGCCTGTCCTCACAAATGGAGATAAGAAAAGAGAGGCTGTTGCTCAATTTCCTGGAAAAGAAGCAGCAAGACTTTGGGGCAGCTACAGTAATCTAACGGCAGCTCATAGGCTGTCCGGGGATACCTGTGAGGCAGCTGTGCAAGGGCATGTCAATCACTTATTTCATTGTGAGGAACAAAAGGAAGAGTATGTTTGATTCCACAACTCTGGTTAGCACAAAAAGGAGGTGTAACATTTAAAAGAGACAATTATCAGTAGCATCACAGGGTCTGCTTTCCTTGCACATCCCCTGGCATCTGGGCACTAATTGCCTACAGTCTCACCTTATTTAAATGTCAAATCTGCCCTATCATGAGGGATAGGAGCAATAATATCTCTCTATCTCTCCATCCATCATCTGTCTGTCTGTCTGATCACTTCTGCATGATAATTTATTTAAATCTTTGTACCATTTAGATTACCCATTGTATTAACAAAGGAAATCCACTTCTCCCCAAATACAGAAAAAATCTAATTATGAAGAAAATTAGAAATCAATGAGATGATAACTCTCTTATTCTCTACCACACATGCTTTTAATTTTTTCATAGAGGATTCAGTTAACTCATATTAAAAGGACCTCACATGGCATCTGTAGAGGCAGGAAGGCCACAATGTGTCCATGCAGTTAAGAGGCCCTTCATCAGCAGTCTTAGGAAAAATACAGGAAAAATTTAGTTTTTAAACTGGTCTGATCAATTTCCTAATTCTTCTGTTTGGGTCTGAGTATACTGGTCTAATGGGTCAAATGTGCCTCCTGGACTTAGGAACAGTAATAGCCTATCCAGGTTTCTAGGTGGCACCAAATTCTGGGGTAACTGTCACCATGTGCGCGTGTATTTAACATCCCTAAATAGAGACTCAAACTAGTAAGATCTAGCTATTTATTTTCTTATTTAATACTGTGTATTTCCAAATTCATTCCTAAAAATAAATATATCACATGATCTAGAATCAAAGCAGAAGAGTCTTACGTGTGCTTAACTAAATTCCCAACCAAATGCCTAAATAGACTTGGACAAGGAAGCTTTAGTTAAGGAAACAGAAGAAAGCCTTTAAAATTGGCATTGAAGAAAATAAATGTGAAATGAAATGCTAAATAAACTCCCAATAAGTTTTTTAATGGTTCTTTCTTTCCAAGAAGGTTTGCAAGCACTAATGGCTCTTTTGGACCACCAAAGATGGGTGGCAATTTTGAAACAGTTGGGAACTCATCTATGTTGATTTTTCAGGCTACTTCCGCTGCCTGTGGCTTAGCGCAACCATCTCTTCTTGCTTTGTGCTCAGGGAGTGAAGACAGCAGTGAGCAAACAGCTGCTGAATTCCCCTTTCCTTAAAAAAAAACATCCTCATTCAACATGCCTGGGAAGTGGCAGGTTGAAGTATGAATCTGAAATCAGAGACAGGAATAAAAAAGAATCTCCCAATCACAACTGACAGCCCAACTTCCCAAAGTAATGACTATAGCATGTCTTTCCCTTTAGACTGTCCCTTATCCCTTTGGCTTGATTTAAAGCAGACACGTCCAACATAAGGCCTGGGGATGACAATCAGCCTCTCCAGGACTCTTATTCAGCAACTGGAGGGCAGCCAGCCCGAAGGTGGACTGGAAGGGTATATGAGGTCCCTCCCTTCTCCAAAAGTGGGCCCTCTCCATGGCCTTCCCTCAAATCTCCAGGGATTGTTCAGTCTATAGACTGTTCCATGTATTGTTTATAAGTTTAATGTAAACCGCCCTGAGCCTCCGGGGAGGGCGGTATAGAAATATAATTAATAAATAAATAAATAAATAAATAAATAAATAAATAAATAAATAGTTGGCAACCATAAGGGGCAAGGAGGGCTGGTTTGACCTCGAATGTGCACAACTAGTTTCCTTGGGGCCTGCCCACTGCCTCTGGCGGGGGAACTGAGCTGGGTGTGCTGCCTTCCACCTCCACCTCCTCCTTTGGCCAGAGCACATTGGGCTCCTTCCTGTGCTCCCTGTACTGCTGAAAAGATGACTGGCTCTTCATGCGTAGCAGGCAGAATCTCTTTGGCTCCATCTCCCGCAGTGCAGCTGAGTGGCTTCCCACTTGCAGGTAGCACAGAGAAGGTGCCTGAAGGCACAGACACCTGTGGAAAGCTGCTGGCTAATTTGACAAACGTACCTGCCTATGTAAGGGTGTGAATGAAGCCACTGGCTGAGCTGGGCACACCAGACACCAGGCCTGGGTGAGAGAGAAAAGGCCTGCCAAAGTGGGTGAGCCAGAGCCTGCTAACTTACTGACCAAGACTCTGTGCTCCTCTCCTGCCTCCCTCCCTTGGCTGTGCAGGGAGGATTAAATAACGGGTGAAGGCCAAATGCATGTATGCTACCTGAGCTCCCTGTGTACAAGATTTGTCTTATGTGACAGTCTGAATGGAAGGAGGCACGGGAAGGCCAGGGCCAGCAGCAGGCATTCAGAAAAGCTTGCTGGGTTTGCACATGGCTGTTCCCAGAATGCCCTCATAGAATCATAGGGCCATTTCCCACGGCGATCTTTGTTGCAAATTGTTTGCGGAATGAAAAATCGCCATTTAAAATAGTGGAATTCGTCGTTTTGCACACCTGGCTTTGTAGTGGAATCAGTTGCGTTTTTTAGCGTTTCCCACAGGCTTCCGGTCTCGGCAGAAATCGCTAGAAAGGAAGCGCTATTGCCAAGCTTGTCCCGCCCCTGGCCGTCAAGCAGCCAATGGGCAGCCGTTAGCATGCTCCCAAACAGCCCCTTTCCCTTTAAGAAAGCTTTTTTAAAAAAAAAAACAGACCCATAGCAACGAATCTACGTAGATTCCTTGCACTGGAGAGACCCATCCAGCTGCCTAATGTGATCTATCGTTTGATTGTATGATCGTTGGCACGCTGGCTCGAGTGATAAAAAAAAATTCCCCCCCCCCTTCTCACGGGCTCGATTTTCGGCTGAATTTATGTGTAAAAAATAAAGGGACTTTATTTCAGCAAACGGGCTTTTATGTGGTTTGTGCTTAGTGACTAAAGGTGAAGGACTGAAGCCAGGGAAGCCTCTAAACAGAAAGAGGCTCGCCGGTGCGTTTATCCCCGCTCGCTCCGAGAAAAAAAAATGGCGATCGCTTCGCCGGAAGTTTGGAGGAGAGATCCAGGGGGAGGGACTTTGAAGAACCAGCTACAATGGTAACGCACAGGTCTTTAGCGCTACTGTTGCAGATTGGTTGCAGGAGTGTATCGCTATCCGGAGGGTGAATCCAGTTTTCTGGATTCCCCTGAAAGCGCCACAACGAAGCGCTTATTGCTGATCGGTTTCAGGATTGTTGCAGATTGTTGACGACGTCGTGCGTTATGGCAAATTAGTAGCGTTTTCAATCGGCAACCATTGTGCTATTTTTAAGCCGTGGGAAATGCCCCATAGAGTTGGAAGGGGCCATACAGGCCATCTAGTCCAACCCCCTGCTCAACGCAGGATCAGCCCTAACCATCCTAAAGCATCCAAGAAAAGTGTGTATCCAGTCTTTGCTTGAAGACTGCCACCCTCCTCCTGGGTGTCTTTTTTTCATGGAGTGGGGTGTGTGCAAAACCAGCTTCTGTTTCATGGTAGGGCAGAAGCTCAGCTACTTAGTGCATTGTACAAATATAACTTCCAAATATTAGAATATTCAGATTGAATAGGCATACACCAATCTATATAGTTAATTTCCATGTGTGCCTCCTGTCAGCAGATATCTAAATCTACAGATAAGGGGCACATTTGCCCTAAACAGATTTTTCCACAAACCTGGGGGATTCCCTTGGTTTGCAGAAACATCTAACAATTTTAAAAATAACACATGGGGAGGGGTAAAAATCTCCCCCAAAACAAGCACTGTGTGTGCATATGCAGACAATGTACTTATTTTAACAGTCCTGGCAGCTTCTGCCGGAAACTGTGCCAGGTGATCCCCCAAATGGAAAGGAGGGCCCTTGGTGAGCCCCTTGGAGTAGGTGAGCTGCCAAGAGAGGTTGGGGCAAGACTCCTGGCTTGCCTGGAGCTGCTCAGGGTAAGCCACTGAAAGGCAGAGGAGAGGGAAAAGCCTGTTGGGGAGAGGAGAAGAAACAGAGGGGGAAATGCCCCCTCCCTGCAATACAGTCAGGAGGGCAGGATTCTGCCAGCCAAGCATATGTGTTTGGAAGATATCATTAGATGCGAAATAGGTGACCTATGTGATCAGAGGCATGGTGAGCTATTTTAAATTTTGTTTTAAATGCTTTATTGTAGCAAATCTGAAATATGCTAAATAAAAATAGTTGGCTATAGAAACACAACAATTGAACAAATGTATTTCCATTGTAGAGAGCTTCTTGTGGCACAGAGTGGTAAGGCAGCAGACATGCAGTCTCAAAGCTCTGCCCATGAGACTGGGAGTTCGATCCCAGCAGCGGGCTCAAGGTCGACTCAGCCTTCCATCCTTCCGAGGTCGGTAAAATGAGTACCCAGTTTGCTGGGGGGTAAACGGTTATGACTGGGGAAGGCACTGGCAAACCACCCCGTATTGAGTCTCCCATGAAAACGCTAGAGGGTGTCACCCCAAGAGTCAGACATGACTTGGTGTTTGCACAGGGGATAACTTTACCTTTACCTTTATTTCCATTGTATTCCTTGAGAAAAAAATATGGATAGTCAATTTTATAATATTGGATGGGATTATTCTGCTAGCAGAGTGGTCCATTGCATAGAGCAATCCCCAATGTGGCACCCGTAGTGCTGCCAATGTATTTTCTTCACCACAGCATCTCTTCCTCAAATCCAAGAGCCAATCCTGCACTTCCTTTGAAGAAGCAACAGACATCATAGCAGGAGGACATTTGTTTTGCAACTTTTCTACATGTTGTGATTTACCCCAGTTATGCCTAGCCGCCATTTTCTGTCCAGACCTGACCTTCAATGGCAGTCATTTTATGGTGGGGCTCATTCCTTGTTTTCAAAATTCTAAAAGTGCCCACAAGCTCAAGAAGACTGGAAACCTCTGGGTTAGGATTATTGTTCAAGGACTGAGACTACTGAGATGGATTCCCCGCTCTGCCGTGGATGTCTCCTGGATTACCTTGGACCCATCAAAATCTCTCAGCCTAATTTTCCTCACAAGGTCATTGCTCTAAGGAAAGGTGGAGGAGGAAAGATCAGGGAGAAAAGCAGGTTATAAATAAAAAGCATAAAAATAAGCATAAAAGCACTTCCCCTGATAGAGAAGGGGAGTTTTGCCTTCCACATTCTCACTGAAGACCAACTCTGTACCTGATCCAGTCCTTTCCCAGAGACTCCCCTCAATCCCACAGGTAGCAGTGGAAAGCAGGAGGCAGGAACCTCTTCTCGAAGTGCTTGGGACCATCCCCTTGACATCAACAATTTAAGTTGCAATTTATTTATATTCAGATCATTTACAATTTGTCCTATGCAAAATTATGTATCGCCATAATTTCCCCCGTCCTAGATGTGATTGTGGCTGTTAGTTTACTCATTACAATCACATTCCACGTTTTTCTCAATCAATGCTTTCAATTTTCAGCTATTAACTGTTCAGCAGCTGATCATAAATTGTCAGCCAATCTCTTGTATTTCTTAAAAGCAGTTTCTTAGACCTTTTAATAACATTACCTGAACAATAAACGTAAGTGCATCACTGGTAATTTCTTGAACAGGGTTCCCATGCATGCAGATGAACTTATATGCATGTAGAGAGAGAATGTATATTAGTTGGAACATGGCCTGCCATTGAGGTTCCCCACATATGCATATGTATGTTCAGTCTTATCTAGGCTGAACTGCAAACGGTGGTGATTTATATGAACTGGGCATCTGTAGATTAACAATATCAACTTCAACCTGGCATAGAAATATATTTTTTCTTTATTCTTGTTGGAACGTAGGACCACTAAAACAGCACCTTATACATCTTCTCCATCATCACAACATTGTGTTACAAAGCAAGGTCCCATCACACATATGTCTCCACTGTTCTGTACTTGTCTCGTTTAATACATCATGTTCCCACTGCAGGCAATATGTATCATCCCTGAAAACTATTGCCATCAAAATGTAATGCATTTTTGAAAGCAATCCCTTTCATATGTTTACATTCAACAAGAGTTGCTGCTCACAATGAGTTAGATTTCTAAGTCCTCTGCTTTTTGGCAACCAGATTTCTTATCTTTATATAATGAAGCAACCTTGGCAAGTGCTCCTGCATTTCATTTCTTATCTCATTACATGTCAAAAACAGATGTTTACGTTTTCTAGATATAAAAGAAGCATGGTTGCAAGGTTTGGATTACACATTCTTGCCTTGGAGACAAGAACCACAGTCTTCTAATATTTTGGCCTGCACACATCTGCTCTCTACAGTACTGCATCTCAGGCATTACATTTTCTCCATCTCTCCATGGCTGTAAGTCCCAAGAGAACAATAATGTCTTTTGCAGGCTCCAGCTGTCCCTGATATCTCAGTGCAAGCTCCTTTGTGATGCACTTTAAATACGAGAATAGTCAGCCTATGACTACAATGCTGCCCATAAGGACTGTCCGTTTCCAGATGTTAAGGCAGAGTGTGATGCACACTTTTTGTGACACATGGGGTTGCTTGCCAGAGATTTGTCTATTGTACTGTGAACGTGAAGCCAAGGAGCTTCCTTTTCCCCAAAGGTGCTGTCCTCCAGTAGATGCATTTGGAAAGCTAATTATTTGGGGGAGGGTCCCATGCCAGTCTCCAGAAGATGCAACCAAAAATCCTCAGTCAATAGAAGGTTTCCTGCCCAGCAGTTTCTGTGTTTGTTGTGAGGAAGTGGCTGCTTAAGCCTTCAATTTTCTCTGCTGCTTTATTTACAACAGTGTGGTGCAAGAGAAAAATCCCACGGGAAGTGTGCCATATGTTCCTATCCAAAACGTGCCCTCCCCAGATGTAGCTGCATATCGAGAGAGAGCTCTGCTGTCAGAACCGAATGTGAATATTTATTAGCACCTTTAGACCTTTTCTCTAAATAACTTCATGGCTGCCTATTGCCATTCAAATGTGCTATAAAGCAAATATGAATTTCACCCAGTGTGGCCTGACTTTAGCAGCTAAAGCTCATTTTCACAAGAAATACTTGTTTTTTAAATTTTCCTCAGTGTGTTGTATGACATAAAACTGAACCACAGTATGCGAGTTTAAATAGTGGCATTTTGTCTTCTTAGATATGCCTACTCCTGGCCAGAACCCACTGCATGGACAGCTGTGTCCCAAAATGAACGCTCAGATGCCATATTTCTCTGAGGCAAAGATGCCCTTTCAGACCACATTCAAAGCTCATGAATGAAATAAGTATATTTCTAGAAAATCCCACTGAAAGCCAGCATGGTGTAGAGAGGTTTGAGTGTTGAACTGCAGCTTTGAGAATCCAGGTTTAAGCTCCATTCAGTTATGAAACTCAGTGGTCCCCAATCTTTTTATCACCGGGGACCGGTCAACGCTTGACAATTTTACTGAGGCCCAGGGGGGGGGGTAGACTTTTGACGAGGGATTTCGCCGCTGCCTGAGCCCCTGCTCCATTTGCTTTCCCACTGGCATCCCTGACTTCCTGCCGCCCACTGGGGGCGCTGCTAGAGAACATGAAAGGTGAGCCAGCGGCAGAGTGTCAGGGCAGCCCCCGAGGCAGCAGCTAGGGAGGAGGACGAGGAGGAGCCGCAGCCCAGTACTGACTGATACATGGACCGGTACCTGTCTCCGGACCGGCGTTTGGGGATCACTGATGAAACTCACTGTACCTATCACCTTCTGTTAGCCTAATGGGCAGGATTCTTTTGTGCGGGCATAATGGAGGGGGGAAAGAGCCATGGATACCATCCTGAGGAAGGGTAGGGAAAATGCAACAGGTAGATTTCAGTTTAGAACATCTCCTCTTCACATATATCAAGGAGACTCAAAGGTCTCTATAGCATTATTTGTGAAAGTGATGTTGGGCTACTGTAAAAGGAAAGCGGGTTAGTGTGAAGAACAGCATGGACAGGGCTATAATGGAGGGGGGAAAGAGCCATGGATACCATCCTGAGGAAGGGTAGGGAAAATGCAACAGGTAGATTTCAGTTTAGAACATCTCCTCTTCACATATATCAAGGAGACTCAAAGGTCTCTATAGCATTATTTGTGAAAGTGATGTTGGGCTACTGTAAAAGGAAAGCGGGTTAGTGTGAAGAACAGCATGGACAGGGCTATGAATCCCTTGTGTTTGCCATTAGAATTTGCTAGCAGCATGGAAAACAACACGAGCCACATGGAACTATGTTGTTTATGACACAGAAACACCAAACATGTACCTATACACTCATCTCCCTCTGAGCCTCAGTCTGGCAGACCATTAGGTACCCTGGAATTGATGACTGTCCTTCTCAGGAAATGGCTCCTTTCATGGATGCTGATGCTGATGAAAAATTCTGTGATAGTCAAACATTAACTGAGTAGGAGTAACAAATCATTCCTGCTTTCCCTAGCTTGACATAACCTCAATTTCAGGAGGCGATAGAACGACAAGGGTGGTTGCGCATACTTAGTGTAGGATATACACCTGGATGAACTGTACCTTTTCCATTGGTTACATTTCTTCTGAAGCTGTGTTTTCAAGAGACGCATGTCTTTGATTATTTATTTATCTGGTAATGGTCTCATGAGATGCCCCAGCATAGCTCTGCTGTGGATAAACAGTGCTCCATGTGTTGCCTACCAGACATCTCCAGGTCTCATTGGCCTATTACTTCTCTGTGCAGACTTATTAGGAGGCCGAGGCTTCGGAGTAGGGTTGTGCACTTTGGCCACCAAAGCAGCCGTTCCAGCCTGAAGCAGCTAGAGCCACGGCGGGGGGGGGGGGGAGAGAAGCAATGCTGGTGCGTCAGTCAGTGCATGCAGGAGCCACCCCTCCCCCCCTGCACCGTGGCGCTGGCTGTTTGGGCTGGAATGGCTGTTTCGGGGGCCAAAGCACACAATCCTACTTGGGAGCCTCACAGAACTGATTTGGGAGCAGTGTTGTATTTTATAAAGAGCAATATTTCTTCCTTGCAATGGCTGAGCATATAAACATGTGCTGGAACGTATTGTTATTATTTATTAAAGCATTTATATACCTCCTTTCCCCAGGGCTCAAAGTGGCTTACAAGATATTGTTAAAAACATCTAAGTAACAGGAACACCCCAATTCATGTCCAGCCTAATAATTTGTCTGCAGCCTACAGTCCACTCAAAGCTTATAGTGCTTCCTGAAAGTGCACAACATTCACAGATCCACTGAAAATTTTTCACAGTCAGAGTAGTTCAGCAGTGGAATAGGCTGCCTAAGGAGGTGGTGAGCTCCCCCTCACTGGCAGTCTTCAAGCAAAGGTTGGATACACACTTTTCTTGGATGCTCTAGGATGCTTTGGGCTGATCCTGCATTGAGCAGGGGGTTGGACTAGATGGCCTGTATGGCCCATTCCAACTCTATGATTCTATGATTCTATGAATTAGGAGGAACTGGCAGAGGCTGCTGTTCCCACCCCCCACCCCTTGCCTGCTTCTCCACCTCCCCAGCCGCCCCAAGGAGTCAGAACACTTAAGGCTTCTTCCTTCTGCACAGGAAGTGATGGTGGGGGTGAGACCAGACAGTGGCAGTTGCTGCTCCTCAAAAATCTGTCTCCAGAGGCTGCAGACTCCCTTGCCTGGTTGTAGTGCCATCCAGGGATATTCAAGCTCACTTGTAAATTAAGTCATTTCTCGTTGTCGAGGCTCATTCACATGACCCTAAGGTTAGGAGGGTGTCAATGACAACAGCATCGTGTGTTTCTGAAGCAGACTGCTCCATGGGCAGTTCTTTTTGATCAGTCCTCATTCAAGTATGCTCACGCAAACACCAGCTGCCTGACTACTCTGTCGCAGACACAGCTGCAGATGGTAGGCTGAGTGGAGCACCCTACACGAGAGGGACTGAAATGGACTTGCTGGCAGGAGTTGCCTCCTAGTTTACAATCCGTGCCCATGAAGACTGCATTTGAATCGAGCCTGGTGGGAAAAGGTCAGTGAAGTAAAACATATGCAAGAGGTCATGCATCAGGGTGCTGTCACCAGAACTGCTGCATAGGCATCCATTCACTGGAATCTCAGAGTCTTCAAAAGGCATTTGTTTCCTGGGAAGCAGGGGAGTTGTCCAGTGAGAATCAGATTTTTCTTCAAATATTCCCAATGTGTTTTGTCTGAGCCAAGAACAGATGCTCAGCATCCTCTCTCCCAGTCCTTCCTTAGTAGCTACTTAGGATAGCACTCCGTGGATGCACATGGCATCGCTGCCTGCCTTTCCTCAGCCTGCTTAGCTGAGGCAAACAGAAGCATTATTGTGCCATCAGCGACTACAAAATCAGGTGAGTTTTCTTTTTTAGTTTGTTGCCACTTTTTCTCTTCTCTGATGTGCTTTTTGCCATCATATTGCAGTAAAATCCACAGAGAGGGAAGTTTGGTGAAAATATCCTACACGCAGCAAGTTCCCATGGTACATCTGGCAAAACTCAAGAATGGTCCATGTGGATAAATGATATCTGAGGAGGTCAATATCACACTACAAACTTTTAAGCTGGTCACTTCAGCAGTCCTTTCATATCAGTTCAATCTGCAAAAAATCAGCTTCCCCTAGATATTTTAGTGACCAAATTTTAATTGATTCTAGATCAGCAAATATTCTTTTGTTAGCTTTTTCAGACCATGAGAGTATGGGCAGGCTGTAACGAGGCATCTTATCTAATATGGTACTGCCTGTCCTTGAGGATAATAGTAATAGTAATAGTAATAGTAATAGTAATAGTAATAGTAATAGTAATAGTAATAGTAATAGTAATAGTAATAGTAATAGTAATAATATATTTTTAGTCCACCCTTCCATGTTGCTCAGGGTGGGTAACAACACTGTAAAACATCATACAAGCTAAACAAATGCCCCCAACTAAAGTTCCAGACAGGGGAGTTTGGGTGTCAGAAACTGGTATTTCCATCTCTCCCCTCCTCCCCAGTGGTGGGGCCAGCATCTTTGGTGAATGTTATTTTGGGACCCCGACAATATAGGCCTTGCGGAATAGCTCTGTCTTGCAGGCCCTGTGGAACTGGCCAGGGCTCTGATCTCCCTCAGGAGTGCATTCTACCCTGGTCCACTGGTCAAGGCCAGTTTCACCTCTTTTAGCCAGGGATCCTGAGCAGATATTGGTTTGGAGATCTTAATGCTCTTGCGGGAATATAAGGGAAAAGACGGTCCTACAGATATGCCAGTCCCAGACCATTTATGGCCATAAAGATTAGTGCCAACACTTTGAACCTGATTCAGTCTCTAATCTGGAGCGACTGCAGTTTGAAGAGCACTGGTGTTATATGTACCTTTCATTGAGTCCCAGTCAGGACTCAAGCTGCTGCATTTTGGACCAGTTGGAGTTTCTATGGCAGTCTCAAGAGTAGCCTTGTGTAGAGTGAATTGCAGAAGTCTAGTCTAGAACTGACTGTTGAATGGATCTTTATACTTCATGCTCTGTCACTTCCAACTGGCTTGTGATGCCTGGCTCCAAGGAAGCACACTTAGAA
Source organism: Paroedura picta (assembly GCF_049243985.1). Lineage (NCBI taxonomy): Eukaryota > Metazoa > Chordata > Lepidosauria > Squamata > Gekkonidae > Paroedura > Paroedura picta. The sequence continues at coordinate 94,086,290 of NC_135372.1, read as the reverse complement.
CTTTCTCTGTCCTGGCCTCCACCTGGTAGAATGAGCTCCCAAAAGAGATCAGGGCCCTGCCAGGGTCTGCAAAATGGAGCTCTTCTGCCAGGCATTTGGTTGAGGTCAACCGAATCAACACCATCTACTGGGCCCCCCAGACTTCCCCACACCCCCTGAACTCAATCCTGAACTGACCAACCTTATATTAGTTATGTCAGTTATGAATTATTATGCAACCACTGTTACTACTGTTATTCATTTGATGTTCTGAATTATAATGTATTATTATCTTCATGTTTTCCTATGTTCTACGTAAACCACCCTGAGCCACAAGGAGTATATAAATATAATAAATAAATAATAAATAAATCACTCTGGCTATGTCTGGCTTTGAGAGGTAAGGTGTCAGCTGCCTTGCCTGGTGCAGATGGAATAATGCCAGGCAGGCTGTCTTCAAGATTTGGGCCTCCATTGATAAGGAGGGATCCAGAATCATGCCCAAACTCTTGATGGAAGGCCATGAGCTCTAATTCTTCTTTTCTGCCACCTATTACTAATTGGAATTGATTAACACTATGCAAGACCTGTAGGTTGGAGGAGTAGACAAAGAAAGATTCATGCCATAAGAAGCACTAACTACTCATTCCCCTTCCCCAAAACTATGTTACAGGACACGACCCCCCCCCCCGTCCAGTAGGCAATCTCAACATCTGTTACACCCATACACAAGGGCTGGTCAGATAAGATTTGTCGTCAATAGGTGACTTCAAAAATTGCTTCATGGACTGAAAACAGCAGACTCTTAAAAACCGTTATGGCATAACTGAAATCCTACGCAGGAAACAGAAGAAATGCTTGTGTGGATCTGACCAATGCTGTGCTTTGGTACTTTGCTGCTGCAACAATTTGTAAATGCTGCACTTGAAAACCATATGGCTTCACATAATGGATTTGCATGAGACCTAGCCAGTGATGTTCCTGCAAGGGCCTGTTTCAGTTATGCAAGAACTCAATCACATTCATGGGATTTGGGGGGTTTGTGATGCCCCTTCTGTGCTCAGGAGCTCCTAGCAGGGCTCCCCATAGCTCTCAGAACTTGAAGGGGAGACTGTGGTACATCATTTGATTCCAGCTTTTCTGGGATAGCAGTTGTCAGCAACCTGGAAATATCTGATCTCCATCTTCCTTGGTCTGGGTACTCGCCCCACCACCCACTGCCAGCTCTGGGTTGGGAACTACCTGGAGACTTTGTGGGTGGAGCCAGGAGTGGTTAAGATTTGTAGCAGGGAAGGCCCTCAGTGTTGTATAATGCAATAGAATCCACCCTCCAAAGCAGTCATTTTCTCCAGGGGAACTGATCTCTTTAGTCTAGAGATGACCTGTAATTCTAGGGGATCCTCCAGTCTCACTTGAGAACTGGCATACCTATGCCCACATCTTCTCAATGCATGGTCCCAGAATCCTCTGGCCAATGAGATACAATCCCCTCCCATTCCTGGGGCTCAGTCTCCTCCTCCCTGTTCCCCAGCCCCTCAGGGCCTTGTGGAAAGTTCTTCTATTGATCCAACCTTCCTTGGTCCTGCCAGCTGGATATACTGTTGATAATCAGCTGGTGGCTGTGTGGAGTCCCTGTTGTCAGTCCTCTGTCAGCTGAGTCAGCCATTGTTTGCTGGATCAGGCCTAAGTGGGCCAGATATCCGTGAGGCTGGTGCCTCCAGAATCAGCTTGGAAAACAAGGAACAGCAAGAAAATCGTCTAGGGCTTCCGGGGTTAGACAGGGGAAGGTTAGATAATTGGCACTTCCTCAAAAACAGTACAAAGGTCCTTGGTTCAGCTCTAGTTCTTGACCTGGACAATGCTGTTTTAGTTGCATTGGTACAAGCCTACTGTTGCTACACTATTGTACACGAGGAGGCTCAAAGTTGAAATAGGGCATAGGGTGAAAAATGAATATAATTCTAAGTAGAAACTTATTGAGATGGTCTTACAACCATGCAGGGAGCTGGTCATGTACAGGCCCTTACAGTAAGAAAAACCTAAAGGTAAAGGTAAAGGTATCCCCTGTGTAAGCACCAGGTCATGTCTGACCCTTGGGGTGACGCCCTCTAGCGTTTTCATGGCAGACTCAATATGGGGTGGTTTGCCAGTGCCTTCCCCAGTCATTACTGTTTACCCCCCAGCAAGCTGGGGTACTCATTTTACCGACCTTGGAAGGATGGAAGGCTGAGTCAACCTTGAGGCGGTTGCTGGGATCGAACTCCCAGCCTCATGGGCAGAGCTTTCAGACTGCATGTCTGCTGCCTTTCCACTTTGCACCACAAGAGGCTCAAGAAAAGCCTACAAGGTAAGAAAAACCTTAAGAAAAAATATGTTCATGGTCCGCCTCTAAAGAGATCATACTGGCCTCAACCAGAGCCAGGGCTTTTCCCCTTGCCCTGGCCTGGTGGGATGTTCTGCCAGATGAAATCAGAGCCCTGGGGACCTTCAACAGTTCCACAGGGCCCAGAAGACAGAGCAGTTCTGCCAGGCTGATGGTGGAGTCCAGAAGTAACATCTAAAACTGTTGGCCTCTCTGTCTGTCTTCACCAGGCTGAAACCCGTACGGTAGTTTCTGAATGACATCCCCTCCCCATGCCCAAGAGAGAAAACACCACAGCCAGTTTTAATATTTAATATTTGAATGTAATACAGAAATTTGGCATTTGGCATTTGGCATAGTTGATCTTAAATTTGTATACAGGGATTCTATTTGCATTGTACAATTTTGTAATCCACCCTGAGTTTCAGAAGAGTGGGCAGAATATAAATCCCTAAATAAATTAATATGTGCCTCAAGCACTTCTATTTTACCTGTTTTCTGACTGACTGGGTATTAATGTGTGGCAAATTCTCCTAGTTGCCTAGATGGATGCTCCAAAAGGATTGCATTCCCTTAGGGCCATGTGTTGGCACCTTGGAACATTATTACTTGGTAAGAGGTTGTCTGTTTTCCGCCATAATCCCAAGGATAATAGATTCAGGATTTAAACCCCTCTCTTTATCTCATTTCTTTGTTGTATCCAGAGCTCAAAGGTCTGCTGAAAACAGCATTACTCTCTCTCACAATTCAAGAGAGTTTATGAAGAGTTTATAACACCCAGCGCTTCATCTGAGTCTAGAGCTTTGAAGAGGATGCAGGTTCACATCAGGGCAGGGTTCCAGCCAGGCCACTTCACTCTTTCCAACTGCCCCTTCAGTCATTTAAAGCTCATGCTAGCAAGTTCAGCTCAATCATTCTCATCAAGGGCACTTCACAATACTCCCCCCCCCTCCCAAGCTACCCACAATTATTTTTAATGGCTTCCCATGCAGTCTTCTAGAAAGTGCTTATGAACGCTAATGGTGTTGGAGAATTCTCAGGCTGCCCCTTAGCCCTGCTGTTGTTGAATCAAGTCTTATGTTTCAAAGAATGGCTGGAGTTCTATGAGTGTCTGTTTTGCAATAGTGCCATTATAATCTTATCACTGTAACTATGCTTAGGATGACGCTGTAAAATCTTTCCAAGTGAAGTTGTTTGGGTCATTATTTTGGCTTTGGCTGCTGGACTGCTTTGTCCTGTATACCTGCAGTAATTGCTTGATAACAAAGCAACAAAACATTTTTTTGGAAAACAAGGTTTCTTTTATTTGTTATTGATCCCTCATATTTTAGAAGTAAACATTCATATGCATGAATATGTATATGTATACTTACATGATTTAAAAATTACCATTCATGCACAATTAAAATTTTTGTTCTGGATACACATTAAAGGTAAAGGTAAAGGTATCCCCTGTGCAAGCACCGAGTCATGTCTGACCCTTGGGGTGACGCCCTCTAGCGTTTTCATGGCAGACTCAATATGGGGTGGTTTGCCAGTGCCTTCCCCAGTCATTACTGTTTACCCCCCAGCAAGCTGGGTACTCATTTTACCGACCTCGGAAGGATAGAAGGCTGAGTCAACCTTGAGGCAGCTGCTGGGATTGAACTCCCAGCCTCATGGGCAGACAGCTTCAGACAGCATATCACTGCCTTACCACTCTGCGCCACAAGAGGCTCTTTGGATACACATTAGTGTATCCACAATTAAGAGACACATCAGATTACATCTAGCAGCGAGAAACACATTAAAGACAACCTGCAGAAACCAATAAAGAGCGACAACAATTCAGATAAGGAATAAGAGCAACCACACAGATGTAAAAATCCAGCCTCAAAACTTATTAACTAAAAAGTTAGCTGGAAGACAATTTTTAAAACTGTCCACTTAAAAATCATTAGGGGATGGAGGAGGACATCGGTCATAGGAGAGGAAATCCACAGTCTCAGTTCTGCCTTCAACAAAGCCCTGTGGAATGTAGCAAACTACTGCAAGTTTACAGAATCTGGAGTAGAAAGTCTGGAAGAGAGAATTGCAAATTGTTCCCCCTTCCCATAAATCATCATAGGCTCACAAACTGATTTTTTTAAAAATGTGTGTCAGAAAAGGAGATGGAGAGCTGTTGTTTTATGCCCTGCCTCTCACTACCTGAAGGAGGCCCCAAGAGGCTTACAAACATCTTTTCTTTCCTCTCTCCACAACAGATGTCCTGTGAGGTAGGTGAGGCTGAGAGAGCTCTGAAAGAACTGCTCTGTGAGGACAACCCTTAGAGCTGTGACTAGCCTAAGGCCACCCAGCTGGCTGCATGTGGAGGAGCAGAGAATCAAACCCAGATTACTCCAGATTGCTTGCTGATTGCTTTAACCACTGCACCACCCCAGCTTTAGCTCATCTGTTCCACTATTTATTTCTGGTAAGGCTTGGAGGCGGAGCTGGTCTCATGGCTTAAGTGCCACTCAGCACTTAACACCCACTCAGGGCAGCTGCCTGCCTTCTCCTCCTCCTCCAACCGGCTTGCCTGTTTGCCTAGCAGTCAGCCAATTGTGAGCCTGTGATCATTTATGGGAAAGGGGAACAATTTGCAATTCTCCCTTCCAGACTTTCTACTCCAGATTCTGTAAACTTGCAAGTAGGCTACAAAATATCCCTCCTTTTATTTGTTTGTTTGTTTATATACCGCCCTCCCTGGAGGCTCAGGGCAGTTTACATAAGAACAAAGAACAATACATAAAACTGGCTTTCAGCTTTAGGTTTATTTACAATATGGAACAAACAGGAATGTATTCAGTCGTTTCTCAGACAAATCAGTTATGGTTGTCTCCTGCCACTCTGCAGAGTTAAGGACCAGACAGTGTATTAGCACAAGGCACATTCAGTTGTGCAAAAGAGATCTCATGTGTCAATGGAGCATGCTGTACTTCACTGAGTAGGGTAGTAGTAGGTAAGCCACTAAGTTTGGCCTGAACCTTCATGTTGAAGCAAAAACATTTATAAAGTTTCTCAGGGCAGTCCATATAATTTTTATCCATTATATCAAATTATTTTTCTTGCCTATGTATAGATAATGTGTTTTATATATGATTTTAAATAGAAGTATGTTTGTATATATTATGCTGTTTGAAGCTTTCTGCCCATGAGGCTGGGAATTCAATCCCAGCAGCCGGCTTAAGGTGGACTCAGCCTTCCATCCTTCCGAGGTCGGTAAAATGAGTACCCAGCTTGCTGGGGGGTAAAACGGTAAGACTGGGGAAGGCACTGGCAAGGCCACCCTATATTGAGTATACACACACACACACACTCACAAACACACACGACTTTCCTTGTGATTATGCTAACCAGTACTATGTACTGGCACCTTTTTCCAGGGCCAACAAATCAACAGTAGAAAAGTTTAATTCACATCTGGAAAGGTGAGTAGAAGTGAAATCAGAATGGTTTTCAGATCCATTCTCACCACTGTTTCAAACTCAGAGGTGGCCTCTGGCTAGGCAAGCAGGAGCATTTCAGTCTCAGACCACTGTTGTGACCCTGGAGATAACACTACTGATCTGCCTTAGGGGGTCGCTGTAAGGATTACTGAATAATGGCCTGGATTCAACCATACCATTAAGAAAAAGAAGTACCCTTTTCTTAAGAGAAGGCAGGAACCATGCCGCAGCTCACTGAGCCCTCTGAAATGTTGTTCCTGTTGGTTAATGGACCATCATAAACAGAAGGAGGGGGAAACTGGTGAAAATTGATACAAGCTCATATATGAGTACTGGAAAATTTTAAACATAAAAGCATTGTGCTTTGTGGGAAAGGGAGAGACATAGAGAGAGTCCACAGGGGGGGAATCCAGGAAATGGAATCTTGGGCTACTTAAGTCACACAGGATAAATCATTCCAGCCCCTGAGGAAAGATACCTTCTCACCCAGGAGCTTCTTCTCAGCTAGGGGTTAAATGTCAGCATGTTCACCTGGAAACAGAACTGTGGCTCATCTGAAATGGAATTATTGTGCTTTGATAGGAATTGTGATGGAACACTGAAGATTGTGCACTGTTCCTTTTGAAGAAGAGGAGGATCCAAGGTGCTATTAATTCTTTCCCTGTAGAGCTAAGGTCTGGGGGTGGATGGAAAAGAGTTGGCCAAAAGACAGAACAGCTGTAGAGCAAAGCCTGCAAATGACATAAAGGCACAGCATCTGCACCAGTCCTCCCTACTGCACCCATGGCTTCCAATTCAGTCAGTTGCAGGGATAGATATGAATGGGGAAAATATGGTTCATTTCTTGGTTCATTGCATGTCTGGAGCACAAAGCACCATGAACCATTAAGAACCAAAAGAACTGGTTTGGCTTGTGAAAGTTGTGGCACAGTATAACAGCTCCCATGATGTGCTAGACATACATTGCAGGCAGTCTCTAGCTGACTATCCTCTAGATGCCCTTCAAGTATGGTGAGGATTTGATTTATGGGGTCCAAGTTATGGCTCCCCAAACAAGGTACCCCCAAGAAAGTGGTTTCTGAGGAAATGACAGCTGACAGATCATCATTTTAACAGGTGCACATTCAGGAAGTTTTCTACATGCCCTCCAGGTTTGGTGGGGATTGAATCTACAGGGTCCAAGTTTCAGTCCTCTCAAAGAAGGGTCTCCATCCTCCATTGTTTCCAATGGAGGGGGGAAACCAGCAAATAAGCAAAAGCAATAGAAGCCCAGCAGAACAGAATCAAAGTCCCAGATTATCTCCACAATAGAAACTGAAGGTGGGCACTTTTTGCGAACCCAGCAGAACAATAAAATGTACTAGTGCCCAGCAGAATCCAGTGTCAATGTGACAATGCCAATTAAATCACAATCCAAGTAAGAAAAGTCATTTTACAGCTCCAGCAAAACCAGTACAATGTACATATTGCCCAGCAGTACCTGTGCAATCACAGACTGCCCAGCAGAACCACTAGCTTTACAAGCTTAAAAGAACTCTTATCCAAGCAAAAGAAGTGGGATTTTGAAAGCTGTGCAAAAAATGGGAAGAAAATACAAAGGAAGGTCCAGCAAGGGAGGGAACCTCTTAAAACCGACATGAGTAGTTTGAAACTGACAACAGGGTCTCCAAGGTTGGAGAATTCTGCAGGCTGTGTGGCTTTGAAGTTTGGCAAGCATTTTGTTTGAATGGAGATTGTCTGGAAGTGTATCCATTCAAAACTCACACAAAGCTCCATGAACTGCTTGAAAGCTTGTGGAAAATTCATGCTAGTTTACCTGCCATGAGTGTCACTTTACAAACCACAAACTGGCCAAAATTCAACACAAATTTTTATTTGTGAGCTTGGTTTGTGCCTATCCCAGTCAGCTGATCAGTGATCAGGAGACTTTCCCCTCCTATTGTTTGTGATGAGGACACCCGAACAAGAAACATCTCTCCTCAGGGATTGGAATAATTTGTCCTTTATGATTTCCTTGAGATTGTATAAGTGGTTTTGTTTCAGCATGAAAGTTTTGGACAGATGGTTGACAACTTAGTATTCAGCACAACTAAAGACATTATGGCCCACTGGCATAACATATATTCCAATGATGTATACAGATATATTTTCACTGTATTTTGGAAGTGATTTATTATGGACATTATGAAATCATTTTATACATTTGTAATGTTTATGTTTTCATGTGGTAGTACCATTTTTTGTTGTGGTTTCTATGGAGGGAACCTTTTTTGTACAACAACAGCTGAGGTGCCTGGGAGCAGCAAAAAAAACATTCTGCTTGCGGACTGGTAACTGGAATTCTGGCAGCAGTACCCTCAAAGGTCCACCATCAGCCACTGCCCATAAGGAAAAGTCTATGGCTGATCTCACTGAGGTCATCAACCTATGTCCAGATTGTGTCACTTCCGATTAGGGATGCCACAAATTTTTCAGCAATCACGATCAACAGTCAAACATATCCTTAATGGCTGTGAGTCGAATATCAGATCTGTTCACATGTCCACCAACCACCTTGAATAATGGTTTAACAGCTTTGCACAGCAGCTGTCATGGTTGGGCTTTATAACCCCACAGTCATAAAATTTCAGTTCCTTGACTTTCAGAGGCTCTTGCATCTATACAATAGGTAAAATTGCTTCTGCCATTCTCTGGTCCCTGCTCTCAACTGATGGTCAACTTGACCTGTTTTGAACACCTCTAGAAGTAGTGGATGAGCCAACACACATTGTTGGTGCTGCTGACTTGGTCTGAGCTAAGTGGTCCTGCAGCATTGCCAGAGCTACTGGGTCCTGAATCTGCTTGTTCCTGCCTGCATGTGACTCTCCAGGGCTGATGTACTCCAGGAACTTTCCTTGTAAGTTAGATGACCTGGCTCACCTGTCTGAAGGCTCCTACAGGTACAAAAAATCCCCCCCCCACTTACAAAATGATTGTCAGGGAGAAGGATTTTAGCCTTTCACCCCCACAATCTATCTTTTCCATGTGGAACAATTTTGCTGTTGCTTGGAAGAACATTCAATCAAGGAATCTCCTCCTTGCAGACTAAATTGAATTCAGGCAAGCCACCTCAGTGAGAGCTATGCCTTGGTGCAACTCATGTTTTATACTTTTAAATGAGGATGACATTCTGTCACAGGAGTGGGATTCTGCTCTATGTTTAGAAATGATTAGTGGCTGGGGATTCTGAAGATGGGAACAGCAATTTATTTAGGTTCCAACTTGCAATGTCAGGAAGGCCCCACATGGTTCTGTAAACAACAAAAAGCTATTCAGAAGAAGCCTTTTTGAAGGATAGACAGGCATCCTGAGGGCTACACTGGTTGATCAAGAAAGATGTTTGACTGATTATGCATATCTATGTGTATATCCTGGCTCTCTTTCTTTCTTTTGCTTTTGTCTGGTTTATTTTGATTTGCATTTGTGATTCCCAACATGCAGCCATTGGTGCCACAGTGCCTCCAGATGCATTTGCCTACTTCCTTCTTCTCCAAAGCAAAGATCCAGTCCTGGCTTCCTCGTTGGGTTAGGGAGCACTAAAGAAGAGCCCACAAGGCATAATTTGTAAAGAGCTTAATGCAGAATTTCCCAGTATTATATCTCCCTGCAGCATTTGTTTCGCGGTTCACTATGCCTATGGCAGCATTTCTGTGGTGTTCACAGCATTTCAGAAGTGTCTCCACACTCAACAGGGTTGGAGACTAGGGCTACCTGGTGGCCTGGTAACCAGCAGAAGACAAGGGAGTGGGGGGGCACAGGAGGGCAGCTGTCATCCAGAAGTGACATCACATCTTCTTAGGAATTGCTTACAGTTGCTTAACTAAAATTAAATAAGATATTCAGTAGATCTCATTCTCTGAATGCCTTCCACATAGACAGCTGATTTGACATGATCCCAGAAGGAAGGTAAGCCTCTGTTCCATCTGCGAGCAGAGCAAATGAATAAAACCTGAAGATTTCTCCCTATCTACCTGCAATGAGCACAGTCCCAGATAACAAGAGCACAGTCAAATACAAGCCTTTGAGAAATCTGATTCTGAGGCTGATTCTGTGAAAGCTTAAGGAGGTGGCAGGTTACAGTGGATGAGCGATAGGGTTGTGGGTGTCCTGCATAGTGCAGGGGTTGGACTAGATGACACAGGAGGTCCCTTCCAACTATTCTATGATTCTATGAGATGGGGAAGAAATGGAGGTAGTGACAGATTTTATTTTCCTGGGCTCCAAGATCACTGCAGATGGGGACCGCAGCAAAGAAATTAAAAGATGCTTGTTCCTGGGGAGGAAAGCTATGGCAAATCAGCATCCTAAAAAAGCAGAGACATTACCCTGCCAACAAAAGTGCATCTAGTCAAGGCTATGGTCTTCCCAGTTGCAATGTACGGCTGTGAAAGCTGGACCATAAGGAAGGCTGAGTGTCAAAGAATTGAGGCTTTTGAACTCTGGTGCTGGAGAAGACTCTTGCGAGTCCCTTGGACTGCAAGGCGAACAAACCAGTCAGTCCTAGAGGAGATCAGCCCTGACTGCTCCTTAGAAGGCCAGATCCTGAAGATGAAACTCAAATACTTTGGCCATCTCATGAGAAGGAAGGACTGCCTGGAGAAGAGCTTAATGCTGGGAGCGGGCAAAAGAAGAAGGGGATGACGGAGAATGAGGTGGCTGGATGGAGTCACTGAAGCAGTCAGTGTGAACTTAAACGGACACCGGGGAATGGTAGAGGGCAGGAAGGCCTGGAGGACCACAATTAACGACAACAACATCTAGTTAAATCTAGAAGGATTTTCTCTACCTTGCTTTCTGAAATTCTTTACCTGGAGAATAGTTTCAGTGATGAAAACGCTGGAGGGCGTCACCCCAAGGGTCAGACATGACTCGGTGCTTGCACAGGGGATACCTTTACCTTTACCTTTAGTTTCAGTGAATAGCCATATTGGTCTGCTGTAGAAAAGCTAGATTCTGATCTAGTATTACCTGAGAGACCAACACGATGATCTCTAAAGTGCTACTGGGCTGGATTCTAGCTGTTTAGCTGAAGAAGCAAATGCAAAATATATACCCTGTCAGCTTGGTGTAGTAGTTAAGAGCAGCAGCCTCTGATCTGGGGAACCAGGTTTGATACCCTGCTCTCCCTCATGCAGCTAGCATGAGGTGGCTGGATGGAGTCACTGAAGTAGTCGGTGCAAACTTAAATGGAATCTGAGGAATGGTAGAGGACAGGAAAGCCTGGAGGATCATTGTCCATGGGGTCGCGATGGGTCGGACACGACTTCGCACCTAACAACAACAACAACAACAACAACAACAACATGAAATCCCCTAAGTCACCAATAACTGGGGGAAAGGCTTGATGTGCACAGCACTGTCAATCAGGATAATCCCACTTGGTCAAAATATGGCTAAATATCCTGGTTGGGTGAGTTACTTGACAAGCACATATCTGCTGAGTCATTCTGTCCCCATCACCACCCTGAGGAAATAGAATGGACAGAGAAGTACTGCATTAAAATGTGGCCCGTTTGGAGCCTTAGCAATAGTCAGAATTACCTTTGTTCAGTTTAGTTACTCTTCCAGAGTTAATGAACAAAGCATGTTCTGATCAGATTTTGATTAGCCAAGTTCAGGGGGCACATCTCTTCTTACCATAAGACTTAGTCCAGCATCCAAGGTTTCTATTACTTGTGGTTAGAATAAAATGGCCCACTTCCAAAATTTAAGTGCAAAGCCTGAACCCAAAAAGTGCTGATGATATTCTACGCATAGTGCCAGGATCTGAGGCTCTTCTGCAGCATGGATCAGAACTACAAAGGCATTTCAGTAAGAGTCCCTTTTATGTCATTAACAGCAAAGCAGCCGCAGTGTTGGACCCTGCTGCTGATTAGAGCCAATGGGTTAACAGGGATCAATTTAATCCTTCCCCTCAGCACATGACTGTAATTGTTGATCTATTAGAAACTTAATTGTACTGGGCGAGTGCCAGCCTTAAGAAAGCAATTCATGTTATCAGCCAGATTTGAAAAGGAAGAGAACATCTTTGCCCCCGCTACACATATCATTACATCTGACTGTAGAGTGTGAACACAGAACCTCTAGAAAAGAACAAAAGCTCTGTGGTCTCTGGCACTGGCTGCTTTTAGATACTCTCCTTCTAATTAAGTAGAAATACAGTAGAGTACAATATAAATAGGTGTGTGGAGAGAAACGAGATCTTTGGCCAATTCTTTTGAAACAGGAACAAACAAGCAACTCCATTCTCCTGGACTGACCTCGTGGAGCGGAGATCCTCATAGTGCTGACAGATGTCACGTTTTTTTCTTTAGTAACAATGAAACTTATTTAGTGTCTTGTTGTTCTCACCTGCCAGGGTTGAAGCAAGATAATCCATTATTTCAGTTCATTTGTTAATTTTTCCTGCATTAGCAATTATGTTATTGATTGTATTTATTAACTCCTTTTTGTTGCTTTTAGAAAAGCTACAGGCATTTTGGGGGTACTATTTGTTTATAATGTTTATAGCATGATACTGATACCACTTGTTATGTGCGTATTATTACTTTATATGTGTTTTATGTATATACAAAATAGAATTTCTAAGTGTCAAAGTTTCTAAGTGTTTCTAATATCAAAAGCCATGGACCACTGTAGCAATAGGGGGTCTGCCTTAGATACCTTTCCCAGAATTCTTCTATCACCTGCACACAGGTCCTCACTGTGTTGTTTTTCTCACCTGCTAAGGCTGAAGCAAAAGAATCCTTTCTTTCAGTTCAGACAGTACAGAGACCCAAAGGTAGCAGCTTTCGTTTGCATAGAAATGTGATAGGCACTTTGAATTCCACAGACTGTTGGTTGTGCTATTCACAAGCCTGGTCCACATTGTTTTGTACACACACACATGCATTCACATGTATATATTTCATACCAGTTGAAATGAACATCATGCATCTGAGAAACTGGGCTCTATTCCACCAAAGCATTAACGTGTCATCCCCGGGCTTTGACCTGAATCCAACCAGACATTCTGAAGATTTAAGAATTGAAAACTGAAAGACAGCATTTTCCATCAGTTCTGCCTACTTCCCCCTCGACTGATCCTTATCATCTGCTGGCCTCCAGTAACAACATGCCAGTGGTCCCAATGGTCTCCAGCATGAGAGTGAATTAACAGAATCCACCTTCTCCTCCTTCAAAAACGTAAGGATCCTTAAATCTTTGGAATGACATGGTTAGATCCAGGTCTCTGTACAAGCACAGCTGTATCCTTCACCTCCCAGTCTGACATATTCATCTTATGATCTCCCTCAGGGACTGTTGTATTCCCCAGATAAAAAGACTACCTAGCAGATGGTTGGTTATGTTGTTTGTGTGAAGTTCTATTGTCAGGACAACACTGTTCCTTAGCTTTGCATTTTTCAATAAAATTAAACATCCTATGTACAATTCTAATAATATCCAAGAACACTTGCTAGTCACCGCCACCAGGCTAATGAGTATTGTGCCCAATAGTTACATTGCAAGCTTCTGAAGCTGAGCTCTGATCTCTTTGCAAGGACAGCAGCTGCCCCATTCTTAGGGTAATCTGCAACGTTCTTGTTTCTTGCAGCAGGGGGCAGTAGTACACATGACCAAATTAATAATATATGGTTAATCAGGTATGTTTACTATCTTTGCCTTTATATCTTCTCATCACTCTACTGATTTACAAATGAAAAACTGACCTGGCTGCCAAATGAATACTAGTCTTCATTTAGACATGGACACTACACTTCTAGGTCTAAGACTCTGTTCATTTTGGGTGGGATAAGCAAGTCCACTGCAGTGATAATAAACAGGAATCTTGTGGTACCTTAATGACTAGTAAGTTTTGCAGGTTAGAACTCCTTTTGTCAGCTGAAGTGGGCTCTAGTCTGTAAAAACATATGTTAGAATAAAATCCATTTAGTCTTCAAGGTGTCACAAGACTCCTCTTTGATCAGTAACCCGTGGCTTTTTGGGGTCAGGACTTGGAGCAGAACTCTGGTGTCACATTTGTTCCTTTCTGAATGCTGTTTTTCCATGAAGAGAAAAATGAGAAATAGCCTTACCAGGACTGCACATGGCAGTGGAAGTGTTCACAGACCGCTCTCCATTTTGACTTTGTAATTTTTGTCAATATAAAGTTTTATTTTTTCGAAAGTGTTTCTAATACAAGTGTTGCAATACAAAAGTGTTCCAATACATGCTTGCAAACACTGGTGTAGCATGGTTGGTAAGGGACAGGACAGTGGTCTATGAAGTCTCTAGTTTAAGTTTCTGTCTGCCATGAACTCATGAAGCTGTCTCAGGCAAATATCTTTCTCAGTCCCTCCTCCCCATTGATACACTGAAAGAATAAGGTAAAGGTAAAGGTATCCCCTGTGCAAGCACCGGGTCATGTCTGACCCTTGGGGTGACACCCTCTAGCATTTTCATGGCAGGCTCAATACGGGGTGGTTTGCCAGTGCCTTCCCCATTGAAAGAATACTACTGGCCAAACTATTGTAATTTTACATGATAATCATTGTATCCTCATGTAATCATTGTATCATTGTTCTAATCATTGTATCCTCAGTATCGCAGGTGGGAAAATTGGGGCTGGGAAGACACAAACAGTGCCACCTTTGAAATCCATAGAAGTATATAACTCTGTTTAGGATTGTTTTGCTGTTGGAGTTCCTGAGGCCACGATACACTCTTTGCACTGGTAAGATTTGAATCAGGGATCTGGCAGCTCAGACATCCAACTACTATGCTCCTTGAGTAGATGGAAACTGAATTTCCGGCCATATTTGCTGGCAAAGAGATACTTGGGAACTGAGTAGCCTGGAGCACCATTCTCTTGGAGTAGTGATTTTCTAAGATCCAACTCGCACTGCTTGATTGATAGATTGCCTTGCCTGCTAGTCTTCTGGGCAGTAAAATCCTAGTAAGAAACAATTCCATGCCTTTTGACAAGTCACTAAGCTGCCACAAAATGATCATTCATGCCATTGCAGACTTTTTCTAGAATGGTCAACTGTGATGGACTGCACTTTTAATAGCTTAGAAATACTGTACAAACAGGTAAAGGACTGTGACAAGTTGGTTCTTCACAAAGTCAGGGAGCTTTGAGTGACAGGCTGTTCCAAGAGATCTGATTGGGAGCATCAGCTGAGTAAAGAAAGGCTTTAGAACTGAATTCTGAGGAGGAGAATTCAGTCTGATTTCATCCCTAGCTAAGAAGAGTCAAGAACTGACATTTTTGGAATTCAGCCCTGACTGACAGCAATTTAACATAGGAGAGCTGGGGAAAGCTGGCAAGAAGGAGTGAGTAGTTAGACAGAGACTCCATTTGGGCCAAAGAATTGGGATAGATTATTTGTTTTCTAGTGAGAGAAGAATTTCCCAGTTAGCTCTAAAGAGGGCAGAGATCACCTCTGAAATTTTCAGCCCAGTTTTATCCAACCTTTCAACCCTATGTTAAATAAAATATTTTGTTATTTTTGAATTTCAAAACCCCTTGAATGCCATTTAAGTTGTTTAAGTTACAGGGGGTTTCCAATCCTTCCCTCAAGTTCCTGGGCTGAGCCAATAGGCAGGATATCATACTACAACAGTGTGGGACAGCCAGAGTTCTTCAGCAAAGAAGAGTGGCTTAGTCAGTAAAGGGAAAGAGAAACAGAGGAAAAATCTTGCCTCTGAGGGATGGAAATTTATGAGGACAATCATAACAAATGAATGAAAACCAGTTATTTTTAGATAGTGGCAGGTGCCTTTTCTAATTCTGAGACCTTCTGACTGGTAAGGAAATTTTTATGCCTTAGCTATATGGCCAGTCTGTATAGGCTAGGGCTAAAAATGTGAATAACTATCTGCCAAGGGGGAGTACATGCAAACCACAGAAAGAGACAGGGATCACTGAGGGGAAGACTAGTGTCAGGGAGCTCACTGAGTAAGCAATATACCCTAGAGGTGTATCATACCTGTAAGTGTCCATAATGTGGACACATTACTTGTGCTGCAAAACAGATGAGAATCAAACCAGTCCACTTGGCCACAGTCCATTTCTATTTCAGAGTAGTTGTAGACAGCTCGAGGATGATGGATCCAGGATCCATCTCTCTGATAGGTTATGTGCTAGTAGAATAGCTCTGTCAATGAAAATAGGATAGCCTTCTTAGGCTGAAATAACACACACACTATGAAGTATTGAGAAGTTGGAATATCAGCCTTCTGGGATGACCATCAATCAGCTCTGAAACTTGATACAAGCACATTAGGTTTTTCAAATGGGCACACCACCTGCAAGAGAGAGATAGGGAAGTGTTCTAAGTAGGCTGTCTAAATGTAAGCTTCATCTTGGTTATAACATAAAATTGTTCATTTAAGCTGAAGAGGCTGAGGAAGACAATTCACACTGAATGACAAATGTATCTTCCATTTTTCATGTACCCAAAGAGGAGCTCACGATATGTGAGGGGCAGGAGGAAAGGAGGAGACCAAGAAAAAGTGACAAAGTTGACAAGGATATTGAGAATGCACAAAGGTCAGTAGAGTAGTGCCATCTGCTCGGCCTAGGGCACTCTCTTCAAGCAACCAGCAATTGGCCCTGACCCTGCCAAAACATGACTCATCCTATTGTGTATGCAGGCACGTGGGCGTTCCTACAGAGCAGTGGTCCCCAACCCCTGGTCCGGTCACTGATACTGGTCCATGGATCAGTCGGTACTGGGCCGCAGCTCCTCCTTGTCTTCCTCCCCGGCTGCTGCCTCAGGGGCTGCCCTGCCACTCTGCTGCCAGCTCACCTTTGGTGCTCTCCAGCGGCTGCCATGGCTGGGGCTCCCCCTCGGAGTGGCACTGCGCAGCTGCTGCTAGCAGTGCCCCCAGTGGGCACCGGGAAGTCAGGGGTGCCGGCGGGAAAGCAAGTGGAGCAGGGGCCCAGGTGGCGGCGACATCCCTCGGCAAAAGACTACCCCCCCCCGGGCCTCAGTAAAATTGTCAAACGTTGACCGGTCCCCAGTGATAAAAAGGTTGGGGACCATTGCTACAGAGGACCGAGCACATGGTCCATGGTAGGATCAAGTAGACCTGGACTCTGACTGTTGCAATCACCATGACAGCCAATCAAGTTTAAATTAATCTAGGAGTCTGAGCCAATAGCTTGCTGCCATGGCCAACCCCATTGTTCTCTGTATGTTGGGGTTTTCAGGGGGGAGGGGGTTAACAGAGTGAAGTCTTGGTACTTTCTGTATCACGTACTCTCACGAGTAAAGAGGGGCAATGATCCCAGTGTCATGTAGTTCTTGAATCCATATATCCAACACATCCAGACCAAAGGAAAGTCTGTGTTTCCTCAACGACTAACAATGACAGTCTCTATGGTTTTCTAACAGGATCAGTATATCAGCCTATTACCATTTTAACCCTTTTTTTTTCTCCAAGGAGCTCAAGATGGCATATATGAGTTCCTCCTCCCATCATATCCTCAGAGCAGCCCTGTGAGGGAATTCAGAGGCTAAGAAAATGGGATAGATCCAATGGCATCTAGTGAGGTTCATGGCAAAATGGAAATTTGAACCAGGATCTCCTGTTCCTGGTAGCTGATAGTAGCTTCATAGTAGCTAGTAGTTCCTAGTAGTTCCATGGCAGTTCTCCAGAACAAGTAAAAACAGTGTTAAAAAATCAACCCATCCAGCAGTGACCTTAACAAAAGTCAGAGAAGGTACATAAATACCTAGTGCTAAAGGACATAAGATTTGCATCATACAAATCTTTTACATTTATTTATTGCCTTGCTTCATTTCTTGTCCACTTTTCTTTTTGAGATGGCAGTTGACAGTTATAAAAACAATGCGATAATGGTTTTTATTTGACCAAAAAGAGAATGATTGATTTTTATCAATCAAAAATACAGTTACTGGCTAGTATGTTTCAACAGGAAAAACAGGGCTTAAATTATATATTCCCACTGTCATGTAAGAAGATCACAGTCTGATGAAGAGTGCTTGCACTCGAAAGCTCACGCCTTGAATAAATCTTTGTTGGTCTTAAAGGTGCTCCTGGACTCTGATTTTATTGTAGTACTTAGGCTGCCAGCCTGGTTATAGCCAAACTGCCTCCTCGCAGACCCTTCATTCCTGCCAGGTGGGGAGACACCTGAGGGGGAGGTAGTCTGTGATCTGGCCCTAAAGGCAGAAAGCTGACTGCACTGCAGCCTGGCACGTTATCAACATTGGCCTTCAGGGATGGGTCCTTTGAGTGAGGCCTTGGGGTGCAGGGGCTCTGTGTCTGGAAGAGGCTCAGTCTGCTGGGAGGTCCAGGGATGTGCCCTGGGGCGTCTGGTCTTTCCCCAGGGAAGTTTCCCTCTTGTCCTGGTCATCCTCTGAGGAACCTGTTCCTGAGTTGAAGTAATCCGGCAGATGTTTTGGCTCTGTTAACTAGAAGTTGCATATGTAACCAGCTTCTACAATTACAGGCCAAATAAAATGGATGGGATGAGAAGATCAATAACTGGGCAGCTGGAAGGAAAAGAAGGAAGAAAAGGGTGAAAAGGCTGGTGAAAACGCAATTTGGTTGAAGCATTGTCTGGTTACTACAGTAGACTCCACTGGAATAGCTGAGTTAGTTTGTCACAGCAGAAAGGAAGGAAGCACCTTTAAGATGGATACATTTATTGAAGCATAAGCTTAAGCTTCTGTGTGCTGGAGTCCACTTCATCAAATGCAGTGAAGGGAATCCTTGGTCAGTGAGAACTCTATACAAACAGAGAAGAAAAGGGGTGAGGGAAGAATTAAACACTGGGTTAAATGGCCTTGTTAGTGACCTCCTGCACAAAACTAAAAAGTATATACAGGTAAGAAGAGCAACTGCTGTTGGTGATAATGCTGACCATTTATTTACACTAAGGCAATTTTAATGTAGGAAATGGTAAAAATCTGTAGGTTTGTTGGGCTGTTGCCCACTGCCAAAATCCCCTGACAATTCTAATTCAATAGTTAAGACATGCTCCTGGATCTATCACAAAAGACACAGAATAGACTCTCAACAGCTGGAGTTTTAGCATGGAGGGGAAATCAGTACTTTTACTCGGGTGTTAACTCCTTTTGACCATGAATTTCATCAGGTACTTTGGAAAAGAAAAACAATGAAGTCAGTTTTATTTCTGTTAGTATTCATACAGCACTTATGACTGGGGTGATGGACAAGGGAGTTCAAATGTGGACCCAGGAAGGTATAGATCGCTCTCGTTCCCCATCTTCACAGACACAGATAACTCCCAAGTTTCCTATCAGAAGAAATCAGGCTGTCCTGTGAGATGGGCATATCTGCCAAGCACCCAATATAATCAAAAGGTCTATTGTGAAAAGAAAAACAAATTGGTCACAGATAGAAGACCTTTACAACTTTTGGGGGGCTACTTTAAGCAGTACTTACAAACAAATCACAGATCACATGGTCAAATCGCAGAGACATCACCCTGTCAACAAAAGTGCAGCTAGTCACGGCTATGGTCTTCCCAGTTGCAATGTACGGCTGTGAAAGTTGGACCATAAGGAAGGCCGAGCATCAAAGAATTGAGGCTTTTGAACTCTGGTGCTGGAGAAGACTCTTGCGAGTCCCTTGGACTGCAAGGCAAACAAACCGGTCAGTCCTAGAGGAGATCAGCCCTGACTGCTCCTTAGAAGGCCAGATCCTGAAGATGAAACTCAAATACTTTGGCCACCTCATGAGAAGGAAGGACTCCCTGGAGAAGAGCCTAATGCTGGGAGTGATCGAGGGCAAAAGAAGAAGGGGATGACAGAGAATGAGGTGGCTGGATGGAGTCACTAAAGCAGTCGGTGCAAACTGAAATGGACTCCGAGGAATGGTAGAGGACAGAAAGGCCTGGAGGATCATTGTCCATGGGGTCGCGATGGGTCGGACGACTTCACACCTAACAACAACAAACAAATAGGAAAACAAAGGCAGAGGTGCATCATGCCAGATCCAGGCAACTTCATGAGGCTGTCTGCTTACAGCCATCTTCTGCATCACAAGCTAGTCCCATCATAGAATCATGGAGTTGGAAGGGACCTCTAGGATCATCTAATTAAACCCCCTGTACAATACAGCAACTCACAACTATCTGCCCATCCACAATGACCCCAATTTCATGCCCAAGTGATCCCCCCCCACCAAAAATCTCCAGAAACAAGCCTGGCCTGGAGGGAATTCACCTGCCATTCCACAGTGGTGATCAGCAATTCCCTGGGTATGCAAGGAAGGGACACAAGAGACAAACACTGATACATTCCTTCCTGCCCACCCACTCACAATCTGCCTAAGTTCATAACATCGGCATCTCTGTCAGATGACTAGGCTCTGTTTTAAAACTTCCAAAGGAGAACCCACCACCTCCTGAGGAAACCTGTTCCACTGAGGAACCGCTCTGTCAGGAACTTCTTTTGGAGGTTTAGCCGAAAATTATTTTAAATTTCAAACTCATTGGTTCTGGGACAACAGAAAACAACTCTGCTCCATCTTCTATATCAGCGGTCCACAACCTTTCCGTGGCTGCAGACCGCTGCCACAGGGTGGGGGGAGAGGGTGGCCCGGGGCCCCGTGCATGCGTGGCAGCCCCGGCACAAATGCACATGCACGAATTTGCAGCGCATGCGCGCTTGCATCCAGCAGGGCGCAAATGCACATGCGCGCGGTGCTGCGCATGTGCAAAACTGCCACAGATGCAAATGCACATGCGCGGCAAGTCCACGCATGCAGGTTTGCGCTGCCGGCATGTGGGCAGCCGCAGCTCCCTCTTCCCCCCCTCCCGAAGCAAGAAGCTTGCCGGGCCGCAAGCTAAACGGCCACTTCGGTGGCCAATTTGCTCGTGGCCTGGTGAGCTTCTCGCTGCGGAGGGGGGGGTTGGGAGAGGGAGCCACGGCCCAGCACTGAGGCCTTCGTGTCCTGGCACCGGGCCGCGGCCCGGGGGTTGGGGACCACTGTTCTATATGACAGGCCTTCAAGTATTTGAAGATGATTATCATATCACCTCTTTGTTGTCTTCTCTCCAGGCTAAACAGACCAAGCTCCCTCAGCCTTTCCTCATACAGACGTTTTATGGGTCTTTTATGGTATTAGGTGACTTGTGATTGATTTCATGGGGGTTTTAATCTATTCCCATGTAACCCACCATGAGTCTATGTGGTGGGAAATAAATAAATAAATAAATAAATAAATAAATAAATAAATAAATAAATAAATAAATAATAAAGGGTCTCCAAACCCCTCACCACCTTCATAGCCCTCCTCTGGACACACTCCAGTTTCGCTACATCTTTCTTCAGAAACATGATGACGATGATCGAAAGAAGCCCAAAGCCCTTTCAGTGTCAGTTCTAATTGGAAAGACTTAACTTCCCAGGTTCTGTGATTATGATAACCTGACCAAGGCCCAGAGAGAGGCATTCTCTGCCTATCATGGAATGTAGAAGACACAACACAGGGAGAGACACGCCTGAGGGAATCGTACAAGAAGCAAGCTGTACTTGGACCCTGTGGATGCAGGATCAGGCAAGGGGGGGAAATCCACATTTAACGATCTTTGACGATTCAGTGGCGTACAGGGACAATGAGTATCTGACCAATCACAAGGCCCTTACACTGTGCCATCTTCCCTAGCAACTGGCTTACCTCCATGCACACATCATCTGTACTAGACCTGCTTATCATCTGTCTCTGAAATCTGCATGTTCTTCAAATGAGTACTCTTCATGCTATGAGAGGTACTCTTTACGAGGAGGTTAGGAGCTGCTACATTAAAGCAGCCATTAGTTGAAAATATAGCATAAAATCTCCCCCTGATGGATCCTGGTATCGTATAATTTATCTCTTTTCAGCACTTTTATTTCTTTAGATAGCAACACAGAATTATTGAACATCCCAGCATAGTAAACTCTTATTTTTAAGATGGACAGAAAACTGGCTGTGACTATTTATACAGCTCACTAATTCATACACACAAACACCACTCATTGAAGCTAAAAATCCAACATTAATTTTTTTCTAAATAAAAAAGCAAAATAAGCAAACAGCAGTACAGCCTTGGTCACTTGCTCACCATTTCATTCATTTGCTTTATTAAGGAAATGTGATGTGATTACTCTGTAGTTATTCTGGGATTATACATACAACAGAATATCACAACTCAAATGTGTATAGTATTTACACTTCTCCAGCTATCTACTCCTTTAACTGCAAATGTCCATGTTTACACAGCAGTGTGTGTGTGTGTGTGTGTGAATGAGAGCATTATACAACTAAAAGAAGCACTGAAGGAACAAAAAAGAATGGTGACAATTGACCTACGGGATCACCAAAGCGTTTGACATGACTGAATGGCTAATATCATCATCAAGTACCCTCAAGTTGTGACCCCAAGGAGCTTTCAAGGCAAGTGTCAAGCAGAGGGGATTGACCATTACTTTCCTCTGCAGTCTTCCTTAGTGGTCTATCTTCTAAGAATGGCCCCTGCTTAGTGTACGAGGTTGGATGGAATCAATTTATGGCACCTTTCTCCCTATGACATATCCTAGGAATATATTTTTCAAAAAACAACAATCTGCAGGTCTTCTTTCTCCCTCACAGTGGAATGAAATTGGCCCAGAGTCCTCCCCACCTCTGCATAGTGTGATTTCTATATGGCTCCACTCATCATAACAATGTCAGCAGGGAAATACACTGTAGAAGGCTCAAAAAGGTCACCAACCTTTTTTAGCCTGTGAGCTCAGCACTGATACAGAGTGGTGGGCACAACTATAAAATGGCTGCTGCAGGGACACATACAAAGAAAGAACATCTAAGTGCAGAGGGCAAAGGGGCAAGTGGATAATTTGAAAAATACACTGGGAAAGAGACATGAAAGAAAATAAAACTAACACTATGATGGTAACTTCCGAGCAATAGATTAGATAGATGATGATAGATAAGATTTAATACACTATCTGAAGCACATTGTTTTAAAACCATGGAGAATACAATATGCATGAATACTGACAGTAACAATTTCAAAGAAATACGCGTGCTTATTAATTCCAGACAAATACCTAGAGTCTTGAACATCCCAAAATATTAACAGATTTATGGTGGTACACTTCATCAAATTTATGATGTATATATTCAGTTGGTATATACCTCCATATGCAAGTACAGTAGGATAAAAAGGCAATGAAATACACAAAGTCATGGCATTTTTAGATAATGCTCCAATATATATAAGCAGTAATGGGAGACAACCCAGTCATTGTAGCTTTGATAGCCTACTTTAGCAAAACTCCTTATAGTGGGTATGAAAACGTGGTCTTGACTGAGTCCTAAATAAATTCAATAAAACATCATAGTTCAGCGTTTTATATGTAGAAGCTGCTAGGCTGAGTCTGTCATAATCCACCAGAGGACACAGGAGTATGAGGTTAAAGGACTCCTTCCTTCTCTCATCTTTCCCCTTTCTCTTTTCTTGCTACAGTTTTCTAATTCGGAAAGAGAATGAGTCTTTTTGCTTTGCTTTTCTACTAGGAGATGAAACAACAAAGTCCCAACACATTCTATTTCACCTATTTCACATCAGCTAGAAAGCCAGCTAGCACTTCACCTTCATTCTCTCCCTTCCTCCCTGTGAAGCACAGTAGCTTGGTGTGCTAAGGTCAAAGTGAGAGACTGGGGTCAGGCAGCAGGTTTCTCAGAAAGAGACGGTCACTGGAGATGCCATTAATAACAGCAGTCCATAAAGTTAAACTCTTCTGTACCAGTTTCAGATTACTTCTGAATTACAAAAGGGAGGAGTAGAAGAATGAAGGTCCCTTCGAGACAAGCAGCTCAAAGCACTGGGAAAAGAGTGATTTCTTCTCTTTGATCTCTCCTCCACTAGTTCCTTGAGCAGGGTTCATTCATTTCCCCTCGTGCCTCTTCTGCCCTAATTTCCTCCCACTTTTAATTTGTCCCTATTGACTTTAATTAGGATCTCATTAGTAACTTTCACTAGCCTGGTAAGCACTTCTATACCACAAGACCCCTCCCTCATTCCCAGTACTCACTCTTTGGTGCCCAGTTTCCCCCCCCCCCCCCCCAGGCCCAAGGGACAAGTCCCTGCAGTTTCTCACAGAAGGCAAGGCAGAGACATGAACCAAGCACCTTACTGGAAAACTCCAAGAGATCACTGCCAGTCTCTTTAAAAGATTCCAAATCAGTTCTCTGCAATGAACCATATTTTAAACACTCAAGAACTCGTGTTCTTTTAATGTATCACATGCCTATAAGTTTGCACCCGTTCAATACTAGTTTGGAAGTGTGATTACATGAACTGCAGCCAGCCTTGGATCACCAGTAAGGGAGAAAATGTGCCCCTGTCACTGGGTGGCCTGGTTCTCATGGAAAGGAATCCCATGGAGCGTGTGTATGCAAGCACATGGAAAACATCTATGTGCAGAACTCAAGAGGTGTCCCTATATCCCCCAGTGGCCCTTGCATTGTACAAAATTTCCTTCACTCTCTCTACCTCATACTGATGGGTATGTTGCTAATTATTGTTGCCATTCCCCTCCTAGAATACATGGGTAAAATATTGTCTGAGATTAAGCAAGGAGTCTCTTGATGCAGGCACTGTTGATATCACATTGCATAAGCAGATGGGAGACATTAGAGCCCCGTCATCACCCGTGCGCTTGTGTTGTGGGCCCAGTCCTGTAAAGTTCTGGACATCCTTAGTGGCTGACAAAAAATCAATAGCACTCTAATGGCTCTTGGTGCATTGCCCCTCAAAAACAATGCCTGCCCCGACAGCCCTCAACAATTACTCTCTAAGCAGGACTAATAATGCTGACTTGTGCTCCAGCTCTTTTTCAATGCCGATATGGTTCCCTTCCTTATTAATATTATCAGGTGCTTTATGAAGACAGACTCTCCCAGCTTTCTGGCGCTAATAATAGCCCCAGCTCCACTGGACAAGAGAGTCAATAATGGTAAGCTGGAGAGCTTATCTGAGGTGCACTCCCCTGCATACAAATCTCATTTAAAGAACGCCCAGTGTCAGTAAACAGTTTTATTACTGACTATTTATATTGGTTTCCCTTTATCCCCACAGATCTGATGGTAAATTACCCACCCGAGCACTATTCATTCAGGGTCCCTCATAGTTAACAAACCAGTCACAGGCACTGCTGTGGTGGAACACATGTATTGATTTCCCCCAAATCAAAAGAGAGGGCTGAGAGAGAATGCAAGGGCTTTTCATTATTGTGGGAGCCGCCAATGGAGAGGGAGAGGTTCTTTTTGCTGCATTTGAATGAAAGGAATAGGATCTTTTGCCCAAATCTCTAGAGATTTGCAGCCAGCAGAGACTCCAAAGTGGGTAACTGGTAGGTCTGAAAGAGCAATGGGGCAGTAGCTCTGTCTAACGTTGGAGGTTGTATAGGAAGGGCAATATGGGAACTGTGCTGGATACGCCCC
The DNA here is from genome assembly GCF_049243985.1 of Paroedura picta. Classification (NCBI taxonomy): domain Eukaryota; kingdom Metazoa; phylum Chordata; class Lepidosauria; order Squamata; family Gekkonidae; genus Paroedura; species Paroedura picta. The sequence continues at coordinate 94,060,973 of NC_135372.1, read as the reverse complement.
CCCCCTACCCCGTGGTGGTGACCCAAAGTCAACATTTATGACTTGTACAGTCCTCCTTCCTTTCATCATGAAACTCAGGTGCAGTTCCTAAGTACGGTGCCTCTTGCTAACCAGGCACTGCTCATCTCCAGAGCTTTCCAGTCATACTCTGGGATGCGGCCACTTAACTATGGAGAAAATGGCCTGATGCCTGGAAGTCAACAGCCTGATAATCTCAGCTTTCTTCTCCAAGTTCATTAACAAAAAAAAGTAGCCTCATAAATATATGCTTGAAAATATGTGGGCAACAGCTGGTGAAAACTAGAAGCTGGGGAAATGTCCATTCCTTTCTGCTCAATCCATGGGCACAAGCAGGAGGAGAATAAACTGTCCAAAACAGCAAACCTGCCAATTTGCATAAGTTACCCTCTCTCTCTCTGCTAGTGTACGTATCCAGAGCTCAGTAATAAACCAATAGCCCTTCCCATCCTGGCATGGGCCCAGACACCCAAGACCCAAGGCATAATGAGAACCTGCTAGATCAGACCAAGGCCAGCATTCTGTTCTCCACTGTGGCCAGCCAGATGGTCCTGGGCCCTCTAGACCCACTAGAGTGAAGTGTTTTTGAGTTCCCTCCAAAGATGGGGAGCACTGCAGAAGCGCTGCAGAAGCCAGACAACAGCAGCAACCCAGAAGAGGCCACTCAAAGCAAGCAGCAGCCAAGGGCAGACCGGGCAACACCTAACCACAGAAGGGGGCAAGCAGGGGCCAAGGGGGCAGGTCGCAGCAGGAGGGCCTTGTTTCTCAGCAGGGATCATTTAAAGGGGCGTCCAGTGCCCGGTGGCTCTCTCTTGCTGTCTCAGGCATCGCCTCGGCCAGGGCGCTCCAGGACGGGGGGGGGGGGGTCCTCAGGGCTCCCCCCGATCCCACGCTAGACCCCCCTCCCCCCTTCCCCCTCCCCACGGAGCAGGCTCTGCTCAGCCTTCCGAAGCCCCGCTCTGCGTGCCCTTGGAGACATCCTATGTGGTGTCGCCTTCCGCAGCCGCTCCCTGAGGCGCACAAGGCGGCAATGGCAGCCCGGTGCGGCGACGGCAGCAGGGCATCCCGGCTGCTCATCCTCCCAGCGGATGCCGAGTCGCCTGGCCGCTTAACCAGCGAGCCACGGTCGGAAGAAGCGCCCAGGCTGCTGCACTGCCGGCCCGGCCCGGCCCGCCCAGGCCCTGCGGCTTCCACCTCTGCGGAGCGGGAGCGGGAGCGGGGGCGCATCCCCTTCCAGCAGGACTCTCTTCCGGCGAGGGGGGGCAGGAGGGAAGAGGGTCGGCGGCGCGCGGGAATGCGGCAGCGGGCGGCTCGGAGGGGGCGGGCGGGCCGGCGGCTCCTGGGCGCGCGGCGCGGGAGGGGTTAAGCATCGGGCGCCGCTCCGCCAAGGGGCCTTCCCGGCAGGTGGCCTCGGCCAGGGCGGGCGGAGGGGGGCGGAGGGGCGGGCGCTGCTCGCGGGCCCGGCGGCGGAGCGGAGACAGAAACTTTCGGCGGAGCTTTGCTCCAGCACGAGGCGGAGGCGGGAGGCGCAGCAGGCGCCCAAGCGCCGCCGGCCGGGGGAGACGCCGCAGCGGCCGCAGGGGAGCGATTCTCGCCCGGCTCGCCGGTCCCCTCGGGGTGGCGCCGCGCCGGAGACGCCCCCGCCCTGTGCCTGGCCAGGCGGTCCTGCGGCGCACTTCTCGCCCAGCGGCTCTTCCGCAGTCCGGCGATCACGAGGGAAGCGGCGGCCGCCGCCTTGCGACTCTGTGCCGGGCCCGGACGTGCCGCCCCCTCCCGCTGCGGAGAGCGGGAAATCCCGGGGGAGGGAGGCCGCCTTGCGCCGAGGAGGAGGAGGAGGAGGAGGATGGGAGCCGGAGCCTGAGCAGCCGCCGCGCTCGCCAGGCCCTGAAACTTGCCCGTGGCTCCGGGTCCCTCGGATCGAAGACCCCCCCCCGCCCCCAGCGCCCGCTGCCACAGGTAGCCGCCGTGCCGCCACAGCCTCCGGCACACACAGGCGGCGCGCGCGGGGGGCGCTCGGGAGATCACGCGCGGCGCCCCCAGGTGCCCGGAGGCGTCCTCCCGCAGCCCCCGCCTCGGCCGTCGCAGCCCAGGATGAGTCCTGCCCCTCGCGTCCGGGGGAGGCCGGCCGAGCGGGCGGCCGCGCCGGCGGGGGGGCGCGCTGTTGGGGGGTTTCTCGGAGGCGGGAGCGTTGCAGCAGAGCGGGCTGTGCTGGGCAAGCTGCGCCCCACGGCGAAGGGAAACGGCTGCTGAATTGCCAAGGAGCCCACGCGCGCCCGGACGGGACTTGGGCCGGCTCCCGAGGAAGGGGCGGGGTGCCTCCGACGTAGCCCCGTTGATACTTCTACAGGACATTAGCTGGTGCAAATCGGGTTTGGGAGCCCCCCCCCCCCCGGCGTTCCTCCTGTAAGACGTGGATGCCCAGGAAGGCTGGAGTTTCGGCTAGCATGTAAGAAGTGGGCCAGGGCACCTGGGAGAGGCAGACTCCTGGCCCCCCTGGACTCAGGATGAGCAGTGCCAATCCCTAAAGGAGCCTCTGAGGGCCGCAGAAGTTGCAGCCCTGGCCCTGGGCTGGAGGAGCACATCCTTCTGGAAGCCTGATGCTGCTGCCCAGCACCCTCCTCTGCTCTGAAGGGAATGCAGCTGTGCTCTGGTCGCAGCTGGAGCCCCTCCGTGCCCAGCAGACACCTCCCTGGTAGCTGGATTTAGAGAAGAGCCGCTGGACTTCTTGGCAGAGGGAGGGGGGAACCACCCTCTTTGGCCCAGCTGGAGGCCGGTCTGGGGAGACCTCCATAAGGATGCTGGCCGGATGGAGAGAGCTGTCTACAGGGATCAGCGCTATACTTTGTTGCCTCCTGTTCCTCTGGCTCCTGTACTCTCATCCACCCAAGGAAGGTGAGTGCTTATCTCTTTTGTACTCTGTCCTGGCATAACAAGAAGGGAGCCTCTTCCCCTCATATTACCTTCCAGCCTATGTACTGTGGGCTAACAAATCTGAACAGACCCACCCGGTGATGAGAGAGAGCTGACTGAGTCAGTGGAATTCTCTCCGCCCTCCCTTCGGGCTCTTAACCTGCCCACCTGCCCACGCTTCTGGGTATTTTGCCATGACCAGCTGTTCTGCTTTTAGCACAGCCAGGAGTTCATGCAGGGGAATGGATTAAATCTGTCTCAGGGAGCTCTCCTCTCCCCTGTGTTATCCTTACAGCACCCCTGTGAGGTGGATGAGACTGGGGGAGAGAGGCTGGCCCAAGATTGCCCAGGGAGCTTCATGGCTGGGTGGAGATGTGAAGTTGGACCTTCCTCCATGCTAATCTGACACACTAATAACACCACTCTTCTGTCCAGAAAAGCAGGTAACACCAAGCTAGCCAAACTGTTAAAACTTTAGCTCCTTGGAAACCAGGACTATTTCACTCCTCAGACCACCTCTAGAAGAGCCAAACAGATCCAAGGGTGTTTTCAGGCTTAAGGGGCATTTTGATCTCCCAGGCAAAAATGTCAGAAATACTTTTTATTTAATAGAGGAAACAGAAATGTAGAAACTAGGTAAAATATTGAAACTTTTGGCATAGAAACTGGCCAAGGCTTGGGTTACTTTCAGCAGAATACAGTTTCCAAGTTAACATGGAAATGAAGGCTAAGCTTAGCTAAGATGGCTTCTGTGTGAGTCCAGGAACACAGCAGGGATGCATTTGGTCAGTGACATTCCAGCCCAGCCACAGATTTTTAAAAAATGAGCCAATTTTCCCTTTCATAAAATACAGCAAAGGCAAAGGTGAGAGTCTGGTGACATCACCTCCAACCAATCCCTGTCCTTCTTTCCCAGGTCTCCTGGAATCAATTAAATATTTAAATTTCAAAGGCATAAGAGATCATTTCATTTTCTCCATATTATCACACAGGTAACAGAATTTTATAGAAAGGCTGAGCCAAAACATTAAGGTGATAATTCCATGCAGATGTATATGGCACTGAGCCCCACTGAGCACAGTGGGACTTCTTCCAAGTAAATGTGTATAAGACCATGCTGTGGCAAGACATTTAAGTAACAGATTTGCCATACCTGAGCTTTTGAACCTAGTAGTCCATTGAGGGGTGGGGTAGGGTAAAGAATGTTTCCGTATTCCTGAAAGAACCATTTATACTTGGCAAGTATGCAAGAACCAAAGGGAAGCTTTCACAAAAGGCGAACACTGGACTGGATTCAGAGTTTATGTTCCACTGCATCAAGCTGATTTTCCTTGCCACCTTGTTTGAACTGGGCATTTCCTGGCTGCAGTGGTGTTTGCAATGTACTGAGCGACCATATCCCTGTCATTCTGACAATACATACAAACTAAGGATTTCTCCTCCACAGCCTTTCTGATGGACTAAGCCATTTTACCAAATCTCATAATGTTTGAAAGGCAAACTTTCCTAATAGGATCCCTGCAGACAAGAATAACAGATTGTTTCATTAGTAGCTAGTGGTTGAGACCCATATTTAGTTAGTTCCTTCATTTTTTTCTGACAAAGGGAGCATTGGCTCTCAGAAGCTCCTACCCTGCACATCTTGGTCTTACAGGTGTTACTGGACTCATAGTTAGCTGTTCATTTATATCCTGGCTTTCTCCTCAGTGGGAACCCAAGGGGGCTTCCATCAGTCTTCTCCATTTTATCCTGTTTGTGAAGTATTGTTAACGCTTGTGAGTTTTAAAATTAGAATGTTGATTCTTATAGCTGGAATGTTTTCACATTTTATACTTTTTAAATTATCAATGATTCTTTTATGTACTTTGTAAATGCCAGATGTTTTTATGTACTTTGTAATTTGATTACTGCTCTAGCACCATAATAATAATAAAGAATGTGAAGTATTGTTAAACTGAAGGTATGTGGCTGCCCCAACGTCACCCAGCAAGATTCTCTGGCAGAGTGAGGATTTGAACCCAGCTCTCACAAAACCTAGTCTGGCATTGTAGCCACTACACTATGCTGGGCTGAGTTTTACTTTGAGGATGATTGACATAAAGGGTGAGAGGCATGTCCATGTTTATTACACGAGAGCTTGGGCCTGAAACCTGAAGTTCACTTGCAGAATTTAGTCTAAAACCTAGGCCTGGGCTTGCTGCATGGTAGAAAAGTAACTCAGTCTAGTGCAGAGTTTCTCTGTGGTTGATTTCCACACAAAGTGTTGCCTGCTGCCAAGGTTCCTTTTTTCCTTCATTACACCTGTAAATCAGTTGTTTGGTATATTTTAGTCCTGATGTTCCTCCAAGGAGCTCAGAGCAGAGTCCCTTCCTCATGTTGTCCTCACAATAGCACTGTGAGGTAGGTCAGGCTGAGAGAGCAAGAGAATAATTGGGCCAGAGTCATCCAGCACACTGTGAGCTGTGAGGAAGAAAGGAGCATCTGAATGAAAATATTAACAAAAAAACAGTGACCACATTGTGGCATAAACATATTTATTTATTTATTTACATTTATATACTCCCCTAAGGCTCAGGGCAGTTCACACGAAACATAGCAGAAGTGGAAACAATACAGAGAAATCAATGACTATAAATAGCAGTAATAACGGTAAATAGTAAATAACAATAGAACAGTAGAACAATAGAATAATAGTGAGAACACTAATTCATAATGTCAGCATACTGATGGACCCATGGTCGGTCAGATAAATTGTTGAGTTCCGGGGACGGAGGCTTGGGGGCCCAGTGGAAGGTGTTGGTTCTGGTCGACCTCAACCAAATGCCTGGTGGAAGAGCTCCCTTTTGCAGGGCCTGTGGAATTGTTCTAGTTTTGTTAGGACCCTGATCTCCTCTGGGAGCTTATTCCAGCAGGTGAAGGCCAGGATGGAGAAAGCTGTGGCCCTGGTAGAGGTCAAGCAAGTTTCCTTGGGGCCAGGGACCACTAGCCAGTTGGAGGTAGCGGAGCGTAAAGCTCTTCGAGGTTTATGAAGATGCCTTCAGAATATTTGGCTTCTCTTTGAGAACTGTCTCTAACTGGCAGTGGGTCTCCAGGGTTTCAGGTACAGATAGGCTTTCTTAGAATCTGCTATTTAAGATCTGGTACCTAGACTTGACAGAGATTGAAACTGGGACCTTCTGCATGTAAAGAATGTACTCTACCACCAAGCCACAAGCCTTTCTGTCAGTTTAAGATATGGACTTGTATCTATTTATGTTTTTTTTTTAATTTCTAGCCCACCACTTTCTACTGACTTGAGGCGGGTTACCATACATGTAAAACCCATTAAAAAACCCATTACCCTTTAAGACCAAACATAAAACATAAGCTTAAGATGATACAGACACAGGTGTCGGTTAGTGGTTAAAGAATTGAAGGAAGGGGTGAAAGATCAGCTTCTCTTCCTTTGCTGGGTCCCTCTTTGAAACCTGAATATAGTTTGAAGTGTCAGATAACCGAGGCCTGACCTACAGGGAGCAGAATGCAGGTAGGGGTAAATATGAGGATAGATTGGATTGCACCATTCCAAATTGTAGGTGGGAATACTATTTCAAGTGCTTCTGGGGATCACTTCACATCTCACACATTGGTATTGACAGAAGCTCTGTTCATCTATTACAGTGAACCCATGTACATGTGTTTATCTGTCCCTAAAGGACAACCAATGTGCAGTAAACTTCAGCACCTGCGGTTTGAGTCACCTGTTCAATTCTACATGCGTTGAATGTAACAAGGGAATTACTCGGCATATGTATAATGAAAACTAAGCATACACTGTATGTAGAATGTACATGTGTTCATTGTAACAAGTGAACAGGGCAGCAGTCACTGTATACACTTTGGTGAGAACCTTTTAATGGGGGTGTTTTAATGGGTTTTTAAGACCATGTTACCCGCCACAAGCCCATTGGGGAGTGACGGGATACAAATTGAAGAAATAAATAAATAACCCTGCAACTTTGGTGGCTATCCTACTTCACGTTAGGTTTTAAAATTAAAAAGACCCTCTGTACTCTGTACACACTGCCACCCCCATTCCCTTATATGTTTGTTGTTTGGTGTGTTTTGTTGTGGTTCCATGTCTTCTGGTTCATTGACTCCCCCTTTCAGATGCCGGCTCCCAGCAGGAACTTCTCTGTCACAAGAAGAATTCAATTTGTCTGTTTCCCTCATAACTGAAAAAAATGGTGATTCTTTTTATGGGTGAAACACTCTTTGTAAAGCTCCTCTGAAGGACAATGTGCTACAGTAACGGAGATACAGAGAATTCCACATGTAGCATGATGGCTCTCCTATCTTTCTTTCTCATAGCTCACCCTGTATAAAAACACTGTCTATCCAGAAACTGCAGAAGAAATCCTGTGCTGATGTTCACTCACCCAGAAACATAAAAAGCACTGTCAGCTTAAGTGTTCCACTGAGAGCTCCCAAGACAGGCCTCTTGCAAACAAGGATGTGAAGGGAGCACTTTGCAGATCCATGTGGATCCATCCATAATGTCGCAATTAGCAACTGTTAACAAAATGCTCATGCAGTCATTCCAGTGCCTTAGCCAGTCAAAGAGCAACTCAGTGCAGTCCTCAGCAGACGAGGTTTTGCCCAGTTCTCAGCTGCTTTGCAAGGGCCTTGGGGGACTGTGAGGCACAAGGCCAATTGACTTTACTGGGCAGGGGGTAAAGAAGCCAAGGTGGGAATTACTCATTTATTCATTTGCTTTTTATACCCCACCTTTCTCAACAGTGGGGACCCAAAGTGGCATAACATTATCCTCCTCATCTCTGTTTTATTCTCATAACAGCCCTGTGAGGTAGGTTAGGCTGGCAGTACATAACTGGCCCAAGGTCACCCAGCAAGCTTCTATGGCAGAGAGGGGATTCAAACTGAGACATCACAGTAAGGGGCAATATCTAAATTGAATGAATGAATGAATGAATGAATGATGTGATACAGAACTCTGTAATAAAATAACATCTTATTGCATCTTGGGGCTCTCCCAAGCATCTGGTAAAATAGAAAATAGCACCTCCATGGGAGGGAGGCTGCTTTGGGTCAGGGTTGCAGTGCTTCAGCAGGGACATTTAATCCTATTCCCTTTATTATTTCCCTGATTTTCAAGTGTCTTTCCCTCCTCTCCTGCCATCCCCCCAGTTTTCTCTGTTGGAGGCAAGCATACAGGTTGCTGGTATATTTCCTGTATGTTTTCCTCAGTGGGGCAATTTCAGATTCCTAAGGGGGAAGATTTTAAGGTATGGAAAGAGGGGAAAGGGTTAAGTTCTCCTGTCCTAATTCTTCATTCGCAGTCTGAGTCTACACCCCAAAACTGCTGTTTACCAATGAGAAATACTTGAGAGATCCATTGGCATGGCTTTGAACATCTCACCCGGGTTGTCCCTCAGTGTGTTGCTTAGCTTTTCAGGTTTAATTAATTAAATCCAGGTTGGCCTTTAAATTACCACAGGATTTCTATCCCCCCCCCCCGACTGTTGCTGCTACTTTCCCCAGTACCTGCATTAAACAAAAAAATGTGCGTTTCCCACAGTAACAAGACGTTGGCCCAGTAAAAGCTCACATCTGTTTGTTTTGTATCTCTGCTTCCCTATAAGATAAGCCCATGCCATGGTCCCAGTGTTGCTGCTGGGCAGCTGGAGATGAGAGTTAGTTGCATGCCTTGGTTCATCTAAGGGGCTTGTGGCTCACGCAAAATGTGCAGCGGGATCTTTGTGATTCACACTCTTAGCCACAACACAGAAGCAGTACTAAGCTGGCCTTGGACTTGTGCCGGCATTGCAGAGGCATCTTGTCTTCTCCTGCTGTGTGTTTCCACCAGAGTTTATGATCTGTTAACCCACCGCTCATTTCCTGTGTGGTGTGGTTCAGGGTTGGTGCATTGACGTTGCTGTTGGAGAACAGATGGCACTAGATGGTTCTCAGATCCCTTCCAATCCCTGAAAACAAAGAATCTTGTAGAATGACGTTCAGAGGGGCACGGGGGGGGGAGTGGTACCTACATACTTTGAGTTTCCTGTGTTCGTATTAATTTATTAATTAAAGTACTTGTATCCTACCTTTCCTTGCATCTGAAGACAGCTTCCAAATCAGAGTGAAAACATTTTAAAATCAGTAGTATGAAGCCTGCCATTTATAACTCATTAAAAGCTCTGGCAGATAAAATAGCCTTGGAGTGTCTCATGAAGATTTCTGAGGCTCTTGAGATGAAAAATTGTCACCATTTCTCTGATACTAAGAAAACAAGAAGGAAAGATTGTTATCTCTTAGTGTGCCCAGGAAACGAGGATTGTGTTTTGCAGAGAAGCAATTTTTATTCCAGGAGAATTAGTCTGGAATAAATTGCACAGGCTGTTTTTACTCTTGCAATCACTGACACAGATTATAATTGTCTTTTCCTACATTTGGGGACATATTTCTGAGATCACAGAACGTGGCAGCCATCCCCTTAACACGCTGTAATTGCCTCTCTGCTCACACAACTAAAGCAGTTGAAGTCTTTCCCACTTTTCTCTCAGTCAATATTTTTAGGATTTGTAGTTCAATTTCTTTTTGTTTCATTTGTGCGTTGTCCCTTGTCACTCGTTGTTCTTTGTTTCTGTGCAGTAATTTTTCATGCTTGTAACGTGCGACAGGGATATAAACACTGATGGAAAGGGCCGATTGCACCCCCTACTCCTACTTCCAGGTTGGTAGGCCAAGGGATACATTCATAAGTCAATTTACATTTAGGTCAGTGGCTACAGTCACTTTTTCAGGCAGGAGATTTGAAGTACCTTTGTTTACTACATGGTACAGACATTGTGCAGACAAGTTAGTAACTCTGTTATGAGGCACAAAACTCCAGAGATGAAATACCTGAGTAACTCCCGGATGGAAACAGTTCTGTAGTAAGACCAGTCATGTACTGATCTGCAAAGGTAGTTCGTCCTTCTTCCATGAGGCATTTTTCACAAGTCTTCCTGTTTACTGCTCCCCCATAGATAGGATTGCCAATCTCCATGTAGCGGCTGGAGACCTTCCAATATTACAATAGATCTCGAAGTGACAGCCATCAGTTCACCTAGAGAAAATGGCCACTTTGTGGAATTATACCCCATTGAAGTCCCTCCCCTTTCCAAACTTGTTCTTTTTAGGCTCCACCCCCAAAGTAGAAGAAGAGTTGGTTCTTATATGCTGCTTTTCTCTACCCGAAGGAGGCTCAAAGCGGCTTACAGTCACCTTCCCTTTACTCTCCCCACAACAGACATGCTGTGAGGTAGGTGAGGCTGAGAGAGCTCTGATATTCCAGCTCAGTCAGAACAGTTTTATCAGTGCCGTGGCGAGCCCAAGGTCACCCAGCTGGCTGCGTGTTGGGGAGCGCGGAATCAAACCCAGCTTGCCAGATTAGAAGTCCACACTCCTAACCACTACAATAAGCTGGCTCTCCAAGTATCCAAGTATTTCCCAGCCTGGAGCTGGTAGCCCTACCCAAGGAACTGCCCTTTATGAGGGACACAGGGCAGACTATACTCAGGTGTTTTATTGTGTTCTAGAACACTTCCAGAAATCTGGTCTCTGTGGTGCGCACCCTAATAACCTCCCAACAAGACAACTCTACAGGGTTCTCTGAAAGGGTGTCTCAGAAAGTTGTGGAGAAGCTGCAGCTGGAGCATGACATTGAGTGGTGGGGGCCATTAGTCACAGAGAATATAGACCACTCACCCTTCTAATCAGCAAGGGGCCTATGGCACTTCCATGAGCCTGAGTCCTAGTCTTTGTCAGACCAATGAAGATGACAGATATGTGTGTCTGTATATACATGCATACACATATGCATACAGGGTACAAACAGAAGGAAGCCAGATTGTCTGGTATTCCAAGACTCAGGTGTGCTACATTCCTTTTCAGAGCATAAAGCAAAACAAGATCAGACTATCCAGTCAGATTCTACACATGCAATGTATGGTAAATAGTCTACATATACATTTTTGCCCTTATTGAGCACAGGTGTGATAGTGTCATATCATACCCGAGCACCACTGCTTAGTATTTTGTTTTTAGTGCTTACTTTTAAATCTAATTATGGTTTGCCCTTTGGATACTTTAGGGCAGTGGTCCCCAACCTTTTTATCACCGGGGACCACTCAACGCTTGACAATTTTACTGAGGCCCGGTCGGGGGGGGTAGTTTACTCCTCTACTCTCAACCACTGCCCTAACGCTCTCTGATTGCTATGGTAATGTTTAAACATCCCTTCAAAATAAGATACAGACATGCCACAACAATGAACATAAGGAACATTTTATTTTCATGGAAATTTTAACTCATGACAATGACAAATCAATGGGAACCCTGAGTTTGTTTCTCTGCATTGAGATAGTCTCATCTGGGAGTGATGGGAGACTATGACACCCGAAGTGTGTTGTAAAGGGCCGGGGGGGGGGGATAAGGCGTCCTTTGTGGCCCACCTCCAATTAGTCGACGGACCACATGTGGTCTGCGGCCCACAGGTTGGGGATTGCTACTTTAGGGAACATCTTCTCTCATATGTATCTTTCTACCTTAAGAGCCAGCCCAGATACTCGATAGTTCTGCCTTACATTCAGTTAGTGACCACCATGTAAATGATTTTTCTGGTGGCCATCCAGTTATGAAGTAAGATTTTCAGGCTGCCAGATCTGTGAACTTGGCACAGATCAGGGGGCTTTAATACGGAAGCATTTTTATAGTCAATATGTCTATTTGGTTTTGTTGCTTGCTGTTCCCACCCCCTTCTCTGGACAGTTTTAGTTTTTATTACATTCTAGCCTTTTTTCTGTCTTCAGTGTTGTAGAAAAAGGTAGACCATATATTTTGTAAATAATTTTTTTAAAGTAAAAACAGAGGTACCATCTTTGCCAGAAAGGATGTAAGACAAACTTCCCTCCCCCAATAAATCATATACACAAAAAGTTTTAAAGTACCGAACATACCTGTGACATGTATGTGCATTTAAGACGACCACCTGTCTTTTTTGATGGTACTCCTGGGGAAAAACCTAGGCTGCCTTCAAGTAAATTAGGTACCTTACTGATTGCTTGGCCAGAGCAAGATAAAACGGTATACAAACCATCTGTTGAAATATAGTGTCTCACGGCTGTGGTTTGTAAGGTCGGTTTCTACAATATTCCCATAGAAACCATCCACAGGTAAAAGCAGACTGAAACACAGACTTCCCTTGTTCCTGTTCATCCCATCTTGTTGTACTTTTGAAATCTGCATCATAACACTGCTTCTAATTCAAATCCTTCACTGTAAGTCATTTAATTTACAGTACAATCCTATACAAAGTTACACTCTTCTAAGACCAGTAAAGTCAGTGGGCTTAGAAGAATGTAACTTGTTTCAGGATTGGTCTGTAAATGGGTCATCTGGCTGGCTGTGTAGAAAGTCTACTTTCACATAGTTCTCAGTTTCTATATTAGCCACAATTTCCTGGTGGGAAATTCCCAAGACATTCAGCATCTATTATAAGAGCTCCCTTGTAATAATCATGTTTGCTATGCTAGATGTGTACCTCTAAACACTTTGGTACTTATGTGCAGGGTTAGGACAGGGATGGCTAAGTTCTACCACCTTCTGTCTGTGAGTTGAGATGGGTAGTGACTAGAGAAGGTTTCAGGGGATTTCTGTGGTGACATATGGCCTTAGGAATGCCCTTTCCCTTGAGGCTCACATGACACCTACCTTACTGTCTTTCAAATGTGAATCTTAACATTTCTTTTTTATTCTGGCTTTTAATTAGGGATTTTATCTCTCCAGCTGTTTCATGGCCTGCTTCTGGTCTGAGGCTTGTTTTGATGGCTTGTTTCTTTTTATATTGATAATTTATTATTTTAGTTGAAAGTTCTCTGGAGAGGTGACATAAAAATCTCCTAGGTAAATAAATAAATGTTGTAATAATAAAAATAAACACTTAGATGTATTCATTTGATTTATATATTTATATATTTGTTTGGATTACTCTATGGCAATATTAATGATACCCATGTAGGCTTACATTATCAAAATGCAAGCACAACAGAGCAAATACTTTATGATAACATTTTAAAAGTACGCATAATATATCTACAGAAATCTAAAGCATCAAACAGCAGCAGCTAAAATATAAGCATTAATAAAACTAATAGGGGGCAATCAGCAGCAACAGTTAAAATAGCAGTCGTAAAATTAGCAATAATATCAGTAATCACTGGTTAAAAAAACTACTGGTACTGACTAGAACACCATTGTTTCAGGTCAAACGTTAACACTTCTGCTGTTAAAAATTAACAACTAATTTTTGAAAGTCAGGAGTGAGGAGCTACTTGGGGCAAGAAATTCCAAATTTGGGGGGGCCATAGCTGAAAAAGTCCTGACCTGTTTACTCCTTTGCCTCATGATATTCAACATAGGAATTCAGAGCAGAGTGCCAAAAGGTACTCTCAGCACCCAGGTATGGGCCACGCATCTGCTTAAAGATTTATGATTACTCTTTTTTTGTTTTGGGCAGTGGAGAGTCATGCATAATGTGTGTAGCTGTGCTAAGCACAACTATCACGCAAAAGAACTCTGTCAGCAAAGTCTTGTCACTAAAGCAGTCCCACATGTATGAGTTGTAACACTTCCTGGTACACCAGAGTGTGGGGTTATAGGCACAGGAGCTATGTAAAGACAAGCTATTGTCTAGCGAGGTCAGTAGCACTGAGCAGTCATACAGCATCAGGTCCCAGGGCATTGAAAGCAGGGAAGGTGATAAAGGCGCATGCAGAGAGGTAAATCTTACACAGCAAATGCACTTCTAATGGAAACATCTTAGCCTCTCACATCTACTTATTCAGATAACAAATAACACCGTGGGAAAGAGAGCGGCAGATTGAATGTATATATTATAGTTCAAATAAATATGAAAAGGCTGCTGCATGTGCTGATATAAATCCCAGCAATCTCACATGTTTTCATCACATGAATGTTACTGAAGAAATGAGGAAATGAGAAGTTCCTGCTACTCAACTAATAGGGAACCAGGCAAACTGATGTGTTTATGAACTTGCTTTTAATATGCATCCCAGGTATCTATCACAATGGAATGGCTAAGCCTTAAAGGGGATTTAGATGAACAGAGGGATTTGGGTCCTGCTAGAGATATTCCTGCAGAGCAGTTCTCTCATTGCTCTCCTAGCTTCACATACCCAACATGGTATCTCATAGGGAGAGGAAAGGAAGATGATTGTAAGCTACTTTGAGACTCCTTTGGGTAATGAAAAGCAGGGTATAAATAACAACTCTTTTTCTTCTAAATATTAGGGGTTGTCTGCCAACCAACCATACCGGTTCATCCTATTTTTTAGCATTTTGAGTGACTGCTAGAATTGTAGGATGCAAAAAAATTCACCAGAGTAATTTTTGGAAGTGCAAAAATTATCGTCAGGGGACTTAAGTATTATACAAAGAGTGGTTGGATTTCTGAGATAATTCCTGTGAATGTAAATATCTGTGCACTGTGCCTGTATAGTAAGGTTTTTTCAGGCACAGTTGGAAAGCCTTTTAGACTTTGTTCTGCTACTTCAACCCAGAATAGCTACCTACTGGAAAGACTGCATGCATATGTGTTGATCTCCTAGCCAGAAGTGTGGTGACCAGCCAGCCCAGAACATAGACCGCTTTGCCTCTCCCACTCAGGTGAATGAATGCCTGATATCTTGCCTTAGGGCATATTTCTCTGTAGCTGGTGCCACTTTCTGCTGTATCTTTAACCCGGAAGATCTGGCTCCAAGTGTCCTGTTCTGGTGGATAAGCTGCATGCTGGTGTTCTTTCATGTTCCAATGTCTTGTTACAGGAAAGGAGCTGGAGGTTGGGACGTGTGAAATCACAGCCTTGGACAGAGATATGAGCCATCCCAAGAGGATGATTGCCAGGCAGACAGCACGTTGTGCTTGTAGAAGGGGCCAAGTTGCTGGAACCACGAAAGCAAAACCTGCCTGTGTGGATGGTAAGAGAGCAAGGCTTTCTTCTCTCTCCATTGCATGTTCCAACAGTCCATGCATCAGGGCCAACAAAGAAGGAGTCTTTCTTGGAATTTGCTGAGCACTTATGCACATGGAAATTATGATCTCTGCAAACTTCTAATGATTGTAGAGGCTCATATGCTGACCTTTCTGCTTCAAACATATAGATACCCCTTCCAGATGAGCTAAAGGGCCCTGCACATTTTCAGTATAAAGAAATCAAAAGGAGCTAGGCTGATTCTGCAGTTACTTTGTTTATTCCATTGTGAATCCTGCTGAATTCAGATCGATTTGAACTCAGGTCTTCCTCTATCCCCCCCCCCATTAAAACAGAAAGTGTTCTGCATGTGATTAGGGAAGCTCATATCTTATTCTGCACCTTGGAATAAGCCAAACAAAAATCCAGAGAGAAAACAGGTCAAATGGAAGAGAGACTCCAGGATAGCAAAGGTGACAGTAAAAAAAAGGGAGGGGGTGTTGCTGTCCCTGATTTCCAGAGCCAAAAGTGAGTATAGGAGAAACGCTTTCTGTCTTCTGCACTTCATTTCTTAATGAAAGATCTTCAAAAACCTGTTACACTAACTTCTGAAAGAAGAGCAGCTTCTCAGAGATGCACGCAGCATGGTGGGTAGCACTGGGACCAGATTCTGTTTGTGCTATTAGGCAATGTTTTGAAATATGACCATGTTAAGGTAGGAATTAATTGGAGAATTAAGAGTAAATCCTTGAACTGAGTGAGCATGGAAAATAACTGGCTCTCCTCAGAACCGTAGAACAATCCTACAAAGCTAATTAAAACAGAAAATTCATTCAGGGCTGGACTGGTGCAAGTTGCTGCTCTACTTGTGCCCTTAAGAGTTCCCTTTCACCCCGAGCAAAAATGTATTCTCTTCTAAGAATCTGTCCTCAGTAGTCCCCAAACTAGTGAAATTATGCATGTCTTACTCGCAAGCTGCTCATCTGGAGAAGACGCCTGTCTTTTTGAAAGCTGTGCCACTCTGAGAGAGCATGTAGCAGTTATGCCCCTTCCTATCCTGCTCTTTGATTGGTTCATTCCATCTGTTGATGGAATTTTGAGTCGTGTACATTTTGAGTCATGTACAAAAGAGATTGAAAGAAAAGACCAGCAGAGCCCCAGTGCCAAAGTTGCAAAAACTGCATGACATTGCTTAATACTGAATGAGACCCTTGGTCAATCAAGGTCAGTACAAGAGTAGACAGTAATGCCCATGATAGGCCAAGGGTCTCATTCAGTATAAAACAGCTACTCTCCAGGGTCTGTGGTCTTTCACATCAACTTCTATCTTTTCCTGTTAACTGGAGATGCTGAGAATTGAACTTAGGATCTTCTTCATGCAACAGAGATGCTCTGCTCCTGAGTCATTGTCCTTCCCCAGATGTAATCTCTGGGGAAGACCTGGACATCATATCATGACTGGAATACTAGAAGGCAGAAGTTTAGAAGCAAACCAGAGTTCCCAGTAGCCAACTAGGTCTTATTGGATAGGACCTGGGGCTATGCAGCTGTCCCTCACATAGTGGCAGCAGTCTGTTTTGGCATATCTAGAGGGCTTTGACATGGTCTATATCAGGGGTAGTCAAACTGCGGCCCTCCAGATGTCCATGGACGCTGGCAGGGGCTCATTGGAATTGTAGTCCATGGACATCTGGAGGGCTGCAGTTTGACTACCCTTGGTCTATATGGAAAGGAAGAAAGCCTCTGCAGGTATTAAGCTCTGCGGTAATCTGGTCCTCAGCTACACAAAAGTCATTTGTCCTCACAAAACAAAGCCTTTCCAATCCAGGAAGCCATTTGATCACAGTTGGGGAGCTGCTGAGGAGAAGAGAAGAGGGGAGGAATCCATGACAAATGAGCTGAGTGCCTCCTTGAACCTGTAGGACTTGCAGGAAGCGTTCCTGGGGCCTCAGTATGTGGGCACGAGGTCTTGTGTTGCTATGTGCTGTGACGGTGCCACAGTAACATGCTACCTAATGTTGCTACGTGGGGGAATCTGTCCCTTGCCTGTGGGTGGGTGTTGGATACATGTGGTGAGTGTGAGGCTATTCAGAGCTTGCAGGTGGCTGTTGTCTCATGTTTGGATGCATGAAGCATCTAAGATTTGATTCATTCTCCCTTATTTTCACCCTTAGTTTTTTCTCCTCTCTTAACCCATCACTTCAAAGGGCCTTTCCCAATTAAAAACATTGATTCCATCTTATACCAGCCCTGTTTTTCATTCCCATGAAATGGAAGTGGGTGGATGTGTTGCAGGAGATGGGGACAGTCTTGACTGGGGAAATACCTTGTCTGTGCTTTAAATCCAGGAAAAAGAACCCAAAGTTTTGAGTTTTATTGATTATTCTGGTGAAACATATACCTAATTTTTGTTCCTTTCCGTTTCTCTCTCTCTCCCT
The DNA here is from genome assembly GCF_049243985.1 of Paroedura picta. NCBI lineage: Eukaryota > Metazoa > Chordata > Lepidosauria > Squamata > Gekkonidae > Paroedura > Paroedura picta. The sequence continues at coordinate 94,043,576 of NC_135372.1, read as the reverse complement.
CTGTGTGTGTGTGTGTGTCTTCCTCCTGCCACACTTCCCTTCTTCTTCCCTGACCCCTCTGTCTGTGTCTGGCAGCACACATCATTGTCAACAAACAGTGGTGCGGGATGGAGCCCTGTGATGATGGGGAGCAGTGCTCTCTGCTCATCAATCGGTCAGGCTGGAGCTGCACTAGGCAACTGGGACGAATAAAAACAGTCACGGTAAGTAAGAAACTGCCTGGCCTTCTTTCGGCCCCCCAACCCAAGCTGAGACAGAAGGGCGGGCAAGACACCGGCTGTTTCTGGGTATGCTGAGCTGAGGGAAAGAGGAAAGTGGTACATGGGAGCTGGGGGCAGGGGATGGTTGTCCCTGGAGTGGGATGGGAAGACTGTGTCTTTCAGTGTGAGTTAGAAACTCCTACTGAGGCCATCATGGGTTTAAGACAGCTGTAGGAATCCTTGTTTGCCTAGAGGGTTTCTGGAGGTATCAACTGGGAGGAAAGATCAGAGGAGGAGGCACAAGACCAAACACCAAGCCTGTTTGTATGCATGAAGAACCAAGTTCGTTCTCAACTTGGCAAAGGTTTTACAAACATGGACAATGGCTGCCAGCCATTTAGATGCAGCTCATCACTACAAAGTTTCCCCAGTGTGTAGTGTGTGTGTGTGTGAGGGGGGGGGGATAGAGCATCTGTGTCATGTACAGCTCCTTGTTCTTCTGCCTCCACCTGTTAAAAGATACAAGACGCTTCTGGAGGCAGTGGGGCCATCTAACCAAGCATTGTTTGCTCTGACATGTAGAGGCTGACCAGGGGAAAACGTTCTGCTCCCTAATGTTGTTTTTAGACACAGATGCCAGAGAGGGAGGCTGAGACCTTCTGCCTGCAAAACACGTGCCCTGTCACTTAGCTATGGGTTCTGAGGGGGGCCTGAGCAGGCTTTCCCATCCCGGCTTTGGACTTTGTGTGTGCCAAGCAAACCTTCCACCAGGATGAGGACAAGACCTCGTCAACTATCTCTTTTCATCTCCCCATTACATATTTTAAAAGTATTAAAATAAGGCCTAGGTAAGCAACATTGAGGTCTCTTGAGAAACCTATATGCAGGTCAAGAAGCAACAGTGAGAACTGGGCATGGAATCACTGATTGGTTCAAAATTGAGAAAGGAGTTCGGCAAGGCTGTATACTGTCGCCTTGCCTATTTAATTTGTATGCGAAGCACATCATGAGAAAGGCGGGGTTAGATGAGTCACAAATTGGGATCAAGATTGCAGGGAGAAATATCAACAACCTCAGATATGCAGATGATACCACTCTAATGGCAGAAAGCAAAGAGGAACTAAAGTGCCTTTTGATGCGGGTGAAGGAGGAGAGTACAAAAGTTGGCTTGAAACTCACCCTCAAGAAAACAAAGATCATAGCCTCCGGCCCTCTCAATTTCTGGCAAATAGATGGGGAAGAAATGGAGGTAGTGACAGATTTAATTTTCCTGGGCTCCAAGATCACTGCAGATGGGGACTGCAGCAAAGAAATTAAAAGATGCTTGCTCCTGGGGAGGAAAGCTATGGACAATCTAGATAGCATCCTAAAAAGCAGAGACATCACCCTGACAACGATAGTGCATCTAGTCAAGGCTATGGTCTTCCCAGTTGCAATGTATGGCTGTGAAAGTTGGACCATAAGGAAGGCCAAGCGTCAAAGAATTGAGGCTTTTGAACTCTGGTGCTGAAGAAGACTCTTGTGAGTCCCTTGGACTGCAAGGCGAACAAACCGGTCAGTCCTAGAGGAGATCAGCCCTGCCTGCTCCTTAGAAGGCCAGATCCTGAAGATGAAACTCAAATACTTTGGCCACCTCATGAGAAGGAAGAACTCCCTGGAGAAGAGCCTAATTCTGGGCGTGATCGAGGGCAAAAGAAGAAGGGGACGACAGAGAATGTGGTTGCTGGATGGAGTCACTGAAGCCGTAGGTGCAAACTTAAATGGACTCCGGGGAATGGTAGAGGACAGGAAGGCCTGGAGGATCATTGTCCATGGGGTCGCGATGTGTCGGACATGACTTTGCACCTAACAACAACAACAGAACAACATTTGCCAAGTTTATTGACCCTTCCCTCCCCCACCCCCTACAGCCCCTTTCTGAGCTAGAGAAAGTTGTGTGAAAGTAATGTTGACTCACTAGTATTCAACTCTATGTCCTCAGAAGAAACTGCCCTTCTGCTGGGAATAGAGCTTTGCCACAGTCTCTGACAAAATGGAGAGGCATCCCACTTTAAGGCAGACTAGTAATATAATTCCCAGCTTTCATCCTTCTGTTTGGAAGAGGAGAAAACGGTGGTTTCTCACCATTTTTTTATTTCAAATTTAATACGAGAGATCACAATAGGATTCCCTAAGACATGTCCCCTGTGATCGTTCCATAGGAAGACCGTGTTAAAGAGTTACTGTAAGAAGATTCAGCAATTGGTCTCACCAGCCAACTAATACACTAACAAGCATGTTAGCCCCCGCCCCCGGCCAGGTATTTCTTCTTGAATTCCGTTCACTGTGTATTATTGTATTGGCAAGGTAAGCTAGCCATGCAGCCAACACAGCATGTTTGTGGGCTGAGGACCTGAAATATTTTGTCATTTCTTTCCACTTGCATTCTCATGAAGAGTTGCTTCTTCAGCAGACTAAATTTGTAAACAAGAGAGGTGCCAGGGGTCCAGTTTGCCTGGGAGCCATGCTCCTGTATCCTGGAATGAGAGATGGACTGCTGAGACAAGAGCAGCTTGCCAGGTAGTTTTCCAGACACCCGTGCAGTATAGTGGGTAGAACACCAGACTACAGCCAGGGAGAGCTGCGTGAAAATCACCACACAACCGTAATTTCCTCTGGGTGACCTTGGGCCAGTCATTCGGTCAAACCTACTTCACAGGGCAGTTGTCAGGAATAAATAGAGGTGAAAGAATTGTTTATGCCACCCTGGGTCGCTTGGATGGGATACATCTGCAATGGAGATAGAGATTCAAATATACAGAAGCAGCAATGGGGGGGGGGGCAATTTCAGATTTTATTTCTAAATAAATAAATAAAGCTCTAATTCTGCTTTGTGTTAATACCAAAGTTCAAAGGCATCAGCTTAGAAATATGGAATTGTTCCATTTGTCATGCTTGGATCTGTTATCAATTTATGTAATCTCCCCCAAAAGTTCCTGTCTAACTTGGAACCAAAAGCAAGGTTCTGCACATGTATAGTCAGCATTCAAACAGGTACATGTGCAAAAGTATATTTCCTGATCATGCAGTCTCACTGAACAGCTAAGTGAACAGCACAAAATAAGAAGCATTTTTCTTCCTTTAGTCCAAGCTTATTCTTTTTCATTCAGGCCTTTAATGCTAAACTCAGAGTTGTGCAAAAGCCCCTAAAAGACTGATTTTCAAAGGTGAGCTTTCCCCCCAGTTCTGAATAATGATGTGCAATTTGGTTTAGCTGAGTCAAAAGAAACCCTGAATCAGTTCTGACTAGGGGGCAGGGGGTTGGTACCAAACCATGATTCTCTCATTTGATTCGGGAGACGAATTACTAAACCCTGAATCCATTCATCTTTCAATTTGGGTGACTTGGGTTTCCCAATCAATGCTCTGCCATTCCAGCAATCCTTTTTGCTTCCTTCCCTTTGGAAGGTGTGGGAAGCGAAAGGAACCTTGAAATGGCTGCAGTCATTTAGAAGAAGAAAAAGAGTTGGTTCATATTTCCTGCTTTTCTCTACCCGAAGGAGTCTCAAAGCGGCTTACAATCACCTTCCCTTTCTTCTCCCCACAACAGACACCTTGTGAGGGAGGTGAGGCTGAGAGAGCCCTGATATCACTGCTTGTTCAGAACAGCTTTATCAGTGCTGTGGCAAGCCCGAGGTCACCCAGATGGTTGCATGTGTAGGAGCACGGAATCAAATCCAGCTCGCCAGATTAAAAGCCACTGCTCTTAACAACTACACCAAGCTGGCTCTCTTTTAAACCCTCTCTTTAGCTTCCTCCCTCTTCCAAAGGGAGCAAACTGAAGGGGAGTGCTGGCTGCTAGCTAGCAGGTTCTGCAGGTGGCGTTCAAACCGTCCTGGCTGCACTGCTCAAGTCAATCCCAGAGAGAGGCTCCTCTCCACAGATCAGCTATTTGTTGGGCTATGTGAGGCGGGCTCGTTCAAACGGACCCTCCTAGCACAGCCCAAGCTGATCCTGTAGAGAGACCTCTTTTTTAGCAGCATCAATTGTTTGTCAGGATCTGAAAGCATTTACATGGACCTTGGTCCCTTCAAATGCCTCGGAGCCGGAAAATTCAGCTTTCCTGAACCTAAATCCCTATACCAATACTGATTTGGGATAGCCTGTATGAGAATCCAAAAGAAGCTGAATTTGTGTGTGTGTGTGCATGCGCATGCGCATGCGCATGCATCCCTAGTTCTGAATTGAGCTGAGGATAATTTTTTGGTTCTTCATTTATGTTCTGCTATTCTCTTTCTCCCAAGGACAAATATTTTAAATTATCAAACTGTGTATGAGCTTGCAAATAATGTGACTAGAGGTGGGATTGGAGGGAAATGTATCTGGAAAATATCAGACTGTATCTGGCACCCAGAGTTCTTTTGGGGGAGGGGTGTCGCTTCATGAGTTGTTAGGGTTGGAAAAAAATTGCTGGGCGAGTAAAGCAAGCCTGAGGCTGTGCTGAGCTTTGGCTGAAATTGTAGTGCAGTTATTTCTTCCAGTTTATCCTGTGAGTGCAGGGAGGCATCGCCTGCCCCTGCTGCCTGGGGGAATCAGCCCTGCTAATAGAGTTTGCACACGGGCCACGCACGAGGGCTTTGCTAGCTATTAATATAACTCACTTGCGGGGCTGTGCATCAGGCAATTTGTTCTGTGGAGTTCACCACAGGCACACCAGGGATCACTCTCTCTATGGCCCTCTTAAAGCAGCAGCAGTCTCGGCAGGTAGAGATGGATGTGGATGTGTCTTAAACAAAGCTCTTCAGCACAACGCAGAAATAACAAGGCCTGCAGAGAAACCTGGCCAAGTCTGGTGCCCAGACCTGCATTTTCAATGCAAGGAATCAACAGCACAGTTAGGGCCTGGATTACTGCCACCGAACAGAGCATCACTTTCGGGGAATCCGCGCATCAAGGATATTGCACTGGTATTGTATCAGAGCCCTCATTTGCACCTGGGTTTTCCTGTATGGACAAGATAGTCTAGCAGCAAATGGTTGCTATGATGCAGTGACAATGCAGTCTCCAGTGATGGTTTGTTTCTAAAAATCCTTTGTAAAATCACTGTTGATACTATTCATCTCCCAGGCGAGCAGTAATCGCAGCTTTCAGGGCAAGGACTAGTACATTTTTCTCCCTAAAGATAGCCACAAGCATTGCCCTGACCTGGATAGCCCAGGCAAACCTGATCTCGTCAGATCTTGGAAACGAAGCAGGGGGGGGGGGGGGGGGCTTGGTCAGTATTTGGATGGGAGAGCTCCAAGGAAATCTGGGGTCATAATGCAGAGGCAAGGAATGGCAAGCCACCTTCAAATGTCTCTTGAATGGTTGCCAGGCAATCCCTACAGTTGTAGGAACTCCTAGTACCACAACCGTTCATCTTCTACTTGGGTTCGTAGGTTTTAATCCAAAGACTGTGCCTGTGCTTTAACTGCTCGGAGTCTGTAAGACTTGCAGTTGATGCAACACCCCATCACCATTTTGTTACCCCACTGGTCTCTCTCCCTAACTTCTTTTCCTAATTCCTTTTGAAAGGGGCTTGTAAAGGTGCAAGGCAGGAAGGGTGACCACTACGTCTCTCCTTCTGCCTTAGAGGGAGTCTTTCAGACGTAGGCACATTTTGGGGGGTAACATCTGATTTACTCTATATCTCAGGCATGACAGTGGTAACCCTGAGGTCTAATCCAACTTTTAATTAATTAATTAACACCAGCTCCCCCCCCCCCCCCCACGGAGATCCAGGGCATCTTATATCATTCTTGCTTCCTCCATTTTATTTGTTTATTTGTTTTACTTACAGGCCAGAATCAGGCCTGCAGACTCACAACAGTTAACAGATAAAATGCAATAGAAGTAAAATACATAAAACACAATTCCTCAACCCCAACAAGCTAGTCATAAACCAACCTTCCTCCCCCTCCCCCCTCTGCCAGATTTCCAGGTATGATGTTACCAAAGGACCTAATGCTTACCCTCTTAGCACCGGGGACCCATCAGATCTTCCTTGCCACTCCAACCTCAATCATAAATTTAGCGGAAGAGCTCTATTTTGCAGCCCAAAAGCTCCCACCAAAACCTCCCACAGGGCCTGCAACTCTTCCGGGAGCTAATTCCACCAGGTGAGGGCCAGGACCAAAACGGGCCTGGCTCTGGTTGAGGCCACGCATGCCTCCCTGGGGCTGGGCATGACCAATAGATTGGTACCCACAGAGCACAAAGCCCTGTGGGAGGCATAGGGTGAAAGGCGGTCCCTCAGATATGTGGGACCTAGACTATGGAGGGCCTTGAAGGTCAGAACCAAAACGTTGAACCGGATCCGGGTGGCAACTGGCAACCAAAGCAGCTGCCTCAGCACAGGCTGGATATGGGCCCTCCAAGATGTCCCCGTGAAGACCCTAGCATCTGCATTCTGCATCAGCTGCAATTTCCGGATCAAGGTCAAGGGAAGGCCTGCATAGAGTGAATTACAGAAATCTATTCTGGAGGTGACTGTTGCATGGATCACTGTGGCCAGGTGTTCAGAGGATAAGTAGGGCACTGGTAGCCATGTCTGGTGGAGATGGAAAAATGCCTGGCGAGCTACCTTCTTGACCTGTGCCTCTAAGGCTAGTGAGGCATCAAATGGTCAATCCTAAGTTCCTGGCCGGGGGTGGTGGTGGTGGTTGTAACTTGTGTTCCAGACAGGGTGGGTAGGAGCACTTCCTGACCCACCCCTCTACCACCCAGCCACAGGACCTCTGTCTTGGAGGGGTTGAGTTTCAGGCGACTTTGCTTTAACCATTCAGCAATGGCTTCCAAACATCTGGTGAATGGTTCCAGGGGGGAGTCCGGATGGACATCCATGAGGAGATAGAGCTGGGTGTCATCAGCATATTGATGACAGCCCAGCCCAAATCTCCGTACCTGCTATACCAGAGGACGCATAAAGATGTTAAAGAGCGTGGGGGAGAGAACTGCGCCCTGAGGGACCCTGCAAGGGAGTCGATAAAGGTGCGACAGCTCATATAATGTACATATTACTTATGCTGGTTTTATTTAATGCCTGACCAGTGATAAAGATGGTAACACGTCTGGTCGGTGGATTCATTCATATGTATGTATGTGTTAATTTTTATTGAGGCTATGCTAAAAGCCTTGGGTTTTTTAACTGATTAATAAATACTAGTATTACATTTTTTAAAAAAATTGTGTTCTACCCTGTATAGGCTTAAGTTCAATTCCCTTATGCTGACCTTTTTAGGTTCCTGATTTGGGGCTCCATATACCTGCATTTGAAAAAAACAAAAATATGCCAGGAGCTCATTGACAGTGCTCCCAGCATCTTGTGTTGTCTGGCCCTGGTGCTTCTTACTCAGAATTCCTCAGAGTGTACTTCTCCTTGTTGGGGAATTGCCTCAGTGTCAGTTCCTGTGCTCACCCATCAGAAGGAATTTTGGGCATTGAACCTGAAAAGAAATGAATCCCCAGGTGAGCACCTCTCTGCAGCCTCTCAGAAATCAGGCAAAATGTGTGTGTGTGTGTGTGTGTGTAAGAGACAGAATCAGATACTGCAGATGACCACTTCCCACAGAGATGCAGCCATAATAGTGGGATGAGCTTTTCAACAGCTACCAGGTGAGCTGTCAGTGCCCTGAATCCACCCCTGCACATCTGATAGAGAAGGGGGTGCTCCCTCTGATTCTGTTGCTTCCTCCTTTTCTGGAGTTGCCAGAGTGGGGCAGTCCCGCTATAGCAAAGTGAGACTTCTGCTGACACCTAGTAGAATATTCATTGTAAAGTCTGTCATGTTATTTGAAATCCTCTTATCAGAGTGCCGATCTCAGGCCTCTGTTTAACCTGTTATGGAGCAATGCTGCCTCCTGGTCTGGCTTCTGGGTGCCTCCTAAGATTTGGGAGCTTGCCTCTGGGATCTGTCTCTTTCAAAATGTGCCAGCATGCTGGCTGCAGAGCGGAGTGGGTTGGCTGTGAGCCACCAGAGGTAGGTGGAGACGGAGAGGTCAGGAGTGCACAAAGGAGTCCATGGAGGAAGAGGGAGGAAGCGCCAGTTAATTTCTTATTCCAAAGGCATTGGAGTCGAACGGCTCCTCTAGCAACATCCCCCCAGATGAGCGCTTGTGATCCAGGAGCAGCTGCCAGGCAGCTCAGCGTGTGAGGCCCAAAAGTCTGTGCTGCAGTCAGCTCAGCAAGTGAATGACAATGAATGGGGAACTGGAAGTTGCTGGCGGGAGCCTCCAAAGTGCACCAGGATCTTTTATTAATGCCAGAGAGTCTGGAGGTGTAAAGGAGGATGAATTCTATTCCCCACAGAGGAACACAGATGGGCAATGTCAAGCCAAAGCTGTTTGCCTCCCAGTCATGCCTCCATGTAAAATGGGAAGCTCTGGGCATTTGTAAGGTTGCCAAGACTAGTCCCTGAGGAGGCTCCTGTGTCGTTCAGCGTTGCCTCCAAGAAAATTCCCCCCAGTTGGAGCTTCTTTAATCAGTACAGTTTTCCTTACCTCTTACATGTAAAAAGTGGTGCCGTCTGATGCAAAGTGACTATTGGGGTAGCTCACAATGTGCTCAGACTGGAATAACCATAGGATTGTCAAGCTGGACATTGGCTGCTCTTTTTGGATTCCACTCCCAGCTCCTGTTCCCCTCTTTCAAATCCAGGGGCATTTATGTACTGTATTTATAGAATCATAGAGTTGGAAGGTACCTCCAGGGTCATTTAGTCCAACCCCCTATACAATGCAGGACACTCACCATGACCTGCCCACCCACAGTGACCCCAATTTCATGCTCACCACCAAAAATCTTCAGAATCCAGCCTGCCATGCTCACTGAGACTCAAAGTGGAATACATTCTGTAAGTTGATGATAGTCTATGTGAAGAGACAGCTAATACACGCAGTGTATGTGTATACAATCTATATGAGGAGACGATGACATGTACTGAGGTGAAAATTCTTAATGGGCAAAACCTATAAGGCATGATAGAGAGGGTGGACTTGGGATGGGCATGAACTGGCTCACAAGCCAAAATTCATCATAAGGTGCCTCCCCTGAATGTGTCCTGGACTTTTGTCTAGTTCTGTTTGGCCATTTAAATATAGCAGTTGAGCAGGGCAATCTGCATGCCAAGTATTAAATTTGAAAAACTATGAGACATTTAAATCATTTTGCTCCCAGGAATTAAAACAGACTGCTTAAACGGTTGGCATCCATTTTAACCATCCCTTTCACTCCCTCCTCTGCTGCAAAGAGGGAGGGAGCAAAATCGATCTGTGAAATGGCTGCCAGCCATTTAAACCCAACAGCTTGGCAGGTCCACCCATCCACTGTTAGGTTTAAATGACTAGGAGCCATTTTGCTTCCTCTTGTTCTAAGTAGGGAGATGCAAAATGGACCAGCCATTTTGTTTCATGAACACCTCAAACCAGAATTTCCCAGTCCGTGCCCATCCCTTCCCTAGTTTGGATATAATGAAGGCAAATGGTATTCTGTCAGTAGAAAACAGTGAAGCAGCAATAGAGTAATGAGTGCAGCAAGGTAATAATGCATCTTACACCCAGTTGTATAACCCACAGCTTTTATGCAAAGCATTTTCCTGAACTATTGTTTTATAGTATAGTCCTGTTCCCTTCACACATATATTTAATTGGCCCATTTTTGTCCTGCCTTTTCTCTAAGGAGTTCAGGGTGACATATGGTGTTTTGCGCTAGTCAACCTTACCCTCACAATAACCCTGTGAGGGAGGCTAAGAGTGTGTGGCTGGCCTAGAGCTACTCAGTGAGGTTCTATAGCAGAGTGGAAATTCAAATCCAATTCTCCTAGATCCCAGTCCAACACTAAACACCACACCAAGCTGGCTGTATCCATAGTGTCCCTACCTCTGCCGGTATGGCAACTGGTGTTGTGAAAGGGACACAGAAGCCCAGCATGATGCTACTGCAATGTGGGTAGGCTTGTCTAAACATTATTTGGGGAAGGGATAGCGCTGCTGTTTTTGGTTGCAGTCCCACGTGGAGAATAATACCTGGATCTGCTCTCAAAGGCAAACCTTTGCCGTTTCTCTGAGGGGTACTTTTATTGAGACTGAAGGATCGGGAACTTTCCAGAAGTCTGATCTTCCATGTACAGAAGGGAGGCCTTGTCCTGGCCTGCCCCACCTTTACTGGCTTGTGTTCTGTTTGATTAAGGGTTGTTTTTCTTGGCAGAGGCTCTTTGCCTTTAACAATTTTAACAACATGCAGAAATTAAATAGGCAACGCTTTCCCTCGCATGGGAACACAGCGATTCAAAGGTTATTAATCTTTAATCCACAACAAGCACACAACAGTATCATTGAATGCCCTCGTTATTTATTAATTTATCACAATATTTATATGCCTTCTTTCTCAACAACCACAGCTATGCAATGTTCCCTCATAACAGTCCCTTCCTTGCCATAATAACTGTGTAATGACCCCCTAAAAGAATGGCCTCACATTTCTTAAGAAGGTGATCAAGTTAAGTGCCTTCCACACTTCCTTGGATAGGGCAATCCATGTGCTGGAGCTACCACTGAAAAAGGGCACGTCTGTGCTGTGGCCAAACAGACAGCTCACAGGGCACTCAAGATCTGAGATGCTGAACAGGCTGCATAACAAGCTCATGAGTTAAAACCAGGATATAAAAACAATACTAGACAAAGCAGCATTGTTTATGGTATATGCAGACAGTGCACAGAGCTCAGGTATCCAGCCACACCCTTATGCCTGACCCCCATTAGACAATCTTTAATACTGAGTTTGATTCTTTATTTGTTGGGTACCACTTTTTCAAGGGCTTGGGACAGAAATGGAGTATCTGGAATTGTATCAAAGTGAGCAGCAAAAAACCAGGAGAAGGAGCTGCCTAAAATCCCATATTTCCTCCATTCCCCCCATAACATGAATTTGTCCATGATTAGTAGATTACCACTGGGAGGAGGGATCTCTGTATCCATTTAATCATGCCCTGCAAAATCTCAATCAAATACCCTCCCAGGTAAGTTTTCTGATTTCCAAATCCCAAATGATTTAGCTGTCCTTGAAACGAAGGGACTCATGTGGATTGTCCTTTTACATATATTTCCCAGCTCCACAGCATCCCTAGGTGGAGTCACCAGACCTGTACACAGTGTCTCATACTGCAGCTGCACCATAGATTTATTTAAAGGCATACCTAGTGCCTGTTTTTTTGCCTGTTCCATTTATTTGTTTGTTTGTTTGTTTACTTATTTATTTATTTTACATACTACCCTCCCCGAAGGCTCAGGGTGGTTCACATAAAACAGAACAGAAATAATACAGATAACATAGATTAACAATAGTGAATGAAGTGAAACAAGGAACATGGAACAGTAGAAAAATTAAACATTGAAGTAACTCCTACTGATAGCCCAGTGGCTTGGGTGGAATTATGGTGGGTGCCATAGGAGCGAGGCTCAGGGGGAGGGCCCTTGGGAAATGGTGGTTCAGGTTGACCTCAACCAAATGCCTGGCGGAGGAGCTCCCTTTTGCAGGCCCTGGAGAACTGTTCAAGTTCCGTCAGGGCCCTGATCTCCTCTGGGAGTTCGTTCCACCAGGTGGGGGCAGGATGGAGAAAGCTCTGGCCCTGGTTGAGGCCAAGCGAACTTCCCTGGGGCCAGGGATCAGCAGGCAGTTGGAATTGCTAGAGTGCAAGGCTCTTTGAGGGGTGTGAGCAGAAAGGCAATCCCTCAGGTGCACTGGGCCCAAACCATGTATGGCCTTGAAGGTGATAACCAAAACCTTAAGTCTGATCCATAATTCAACCAGAAGCCAGCTCAACTGCTGGAGGATGGGCTGAATGTGGGACCTCTGAGGTGTTGCTGTGAGGACCATGGTGGCTGTGTTCTGGACTAGTTGCAGTTTCTGGATCAAAGTCAAGGGCAGGCCTGCATAGAGCGAGTTGCAGAAGTCCAGCCTAGACGTGACCGTCACATGGCTCACTGTGGCTAGGTGTTCTGGAGCCAAGTAGGGTGCTAGTAGTTTGGCTTGGCGACAGTGGTAGAATGCCAGCCGTGCTACCATTGCGACCCGAGCCTCCATTGAGAGAGAGGCATCAAGAATCATGCCCAAGTTCCTGGTGGAGTGGAAGCAGGGGCAAATGAACAGTTTCCTGTTTCCCCTCCTGTACTCCAGACCACCTTAAAAATCGGCATCGCATTAGCCACATTCAGTCCTTTTGTAAGAACACTGATTTTAGTGATGTTGCATATTTTTGTCAGAAGATCAAAATTTTCATATATGAGTTCTCTAAGATTTCTTGGTACATGACACTGGGACCAGAGGACTTATTAATTTTTCATTAATTTAACGTTAGCACTTCCTGTCTTCTACCTTCTATATGACTTAGTTCTTCAGATACTGTCTCCCCAAAGCCGTTTTCAATGAAGACCCGTGCAAATAATTCTGCTTCTTGGCAGCCTTTGTTATCTAAAGATCTGACCACCTCCTGGCTAGTTTCCCACTTCTGATATATTTTAAGAAAGTGTCATCTTTTGTCTTGATGTTTTTAGCCGTACTATCCTTAAAATCTTTTTTTCCTTTTTCTTATTGTCAGTTTATAAAACTTGTTTTAAGAGAATTAGTGTTCTTTCCTACCCACATTTGAGTAAGAACACTGCTTCTCAAAGGAGTCTTCTTGCCTTTTGCAAATGATTTGCTTGTCCCCATTTTAAAAAGCCCTGGCATCCTCTTAGACTTGCTTATACTTTCCAGTTCCTGTGGTATATATTCCATCTGAGCCTCTGTGATAATGGTTTACATACATTCTGAAAAGATGTACCCCTCTTGACTCTTATTTTTAATTAGTCAGCTCATTTTTTGAGAAGTTTTGTCTTTTGAGATTGAATGTGAGCCCAGCTCCAGTAGACTTCCTGAGCAATTTCCACCTATTTCTGTTGAATCTGATATTTTGATGGTCATTATTTCCATTCAGGTGAAGGAAATTGCACCCCACACCATGTTTTAGGCCATCCTTTTATCAACTCTTTTACCACTGAGAACCCCCCGAAACATTCTTCAGGCTTCAAGAAACCTCAGAAGTGGCACAATTATGCAGAATATGGTTGGGAAACATAGCTGTGTACACGCCCACCTGGGGACCCTGTCCTTTCCACCCACTTCAGGCCCATCACTGGCCATTTTGGAAGGGGGGGGAATGGGTCAACATGTTCATATATGGCAATATCACTCAATAAACATTTAACTATATATATATATACTAGCAAAAAAGCCCTTTGCAAGCAGGAATGAAATGGGTGCTAGGACCCAGAGGACACCAGGTGGTGCAGATTTCTCTCTGTGTCCCTCTCGCTGCGTGTCTCGGTGTGCCTTGCAGCAGGAGGCATAGCAGGCTGGTGTGCAGCGTGGGGCAGCTCTGTCTGTCTCTGCCTCTGTTGCAGCAGGGGCGGCTCTCTCTGTTTCGCTGTCAGCAGCTTGGGGCAGCTCTCTCTGTGTCTCTCTCTCTGCCTCCCTTGCAACAGGAGCAATAGGGGGGAATGAGAGCTCGTGTTCGGTCTGGCAGGGCTCTGATTGTCTCTCTCTATTTCTGCCGTGTCTGAGAGGAACGTGGCTAGTGTCCAGTGAGGGAGGGCAGGAGCTGTAGGGGCAGAGCCAATTAGGTTGCTGGCTGCACCCTGATTGGCCCTATTCCAATTTGGACAGCTGGACACGTCCCACCCCCCAGGCTGTTTCACAAATATATAGAGGAACCATGTATATATATATATGTGTGTGTGTGTGTGTGTGTGTGTGTATGTATATATGTGTATATATATGTATATATGTGTGTATATATGTGTGTGTATATGCGTGTGTATATATATGTATGTATGTATATATATATATGTATATGTATATGTGTGTGTATGTGTATATATATATATATATATATATATATATATATATATATATATATAGTTAAATCTTTTTTGAGTGATACACACACACACACATGTATTAAAATAATTAACCCCCACCCATTCATGAAGCCCTTCTAGGGTCATCAAGAAACCCCAGTTGAAAAAGCCTGTTCTAGACACTACTCAGGTAAGAGTGGCCTCTTTCCTGATTTGTTACGATAGGGGTGAACAGTTATCATATCTAGAAATTTTATCACATCTACCTACTCATTATGAAGATAGTTAATATCTAATATCAATAATCTAATATTATTGAAATGCTTACTCCTTGTGCTGTATACCTGATTTCTTTCTCCATATCACTCATACCTTCACTATTTCATTTAGAAGGATAATGATTGTTATGCTATAATATAAACATCCATATGTTGTGTCTCTCTACCAGTGGGCTTTTTCTGTGCATTTGCTTGAACAACACTTTGTTTTCCTTAAACAATTGTAATTTCTTTCTTGTGGCTTGCTATGAAGCATGCAGGTAGCATTTGTGTAGCTCAACATATGCTTTTCATGTTGAAGATGAAATCTTGGTTCTCCAGTTAAAGAATCTCAAGTAGACACTGTGAAATGCTTTTCTTTGTCCAAGCCCCAGAGAGATACTGCCAGTGAAGGGAGACAGTTCTGAGCTATAGGACCGGTTGTCCGACTCAGCATGAAGTGTACTCTAGCCCAACTTTGATGACCTGGAACATTTCTGCTATCATCCCAGAGTTACGAGTCATCTGAGACCTTCTGCAGCTCCTATTAGCTTTCCCCCAGAAACTGGTCTCAAAGCTGAATTGTGACCTTTTGGATATCAAACATCAGCAGTCTGGTTCCATAGGGGCTCAGGTGGAGTCCATCTCTCTTCTCCAGATTTCTAATGCCCCAAATGTTTTCCCATTTCTGACATCACTGTCTCATCCATGTATCTGAGATGTACATGATTTTTCAGGCTGTTAAGGGAATATTAATCGACTCTGAACTTTGAGGACCAGGGCAGGGATAAGAAAAGGAGAGTCTCATCCATATTTATCAGGCACAACTGCCAATTTGGCATGTCCTGTCTGATCATCCCAGCTCTGTTTTGCATTATTAAATATTCATGCCAACTGGTCGCCAACATGGAGTTTGCACATTTTTGCTACTGAATCATTTATGTACAGTCAAGGGAGACACAGAACGCTATTCATGTTCCGATAAAGGAAACCTCATTGATTTGGCTGCAGCCACTTGTGAGAAGTTTTAAGACAGGGCAACATGTCTTTGTAGCCCATGTGCTTCTGGCATGGGAACTGCTCAGCTGGCATTTGCATTGGCCTTTGGATTATGAGCCTCTTGTGGCGCAGAGTGGTAAGGCAGCAGACATGCAGTCTGAAAGCTCTGCCCATGAGGCTGGGAGTTCGATCCCAGCAGCCGGCTCAAGGTTGACTCAGCCTTCCATCCTTCCAAGGTCGGTAAAATGAGTACCCAGCTTGCTACTGGGGGGTAAATGGTAATGACTGGGAAACCACCCCGTGTTGAGTCTGCCATGAAAACGCTAGAGGGCGTCACCCCAAGGGTCAGACATGACCCGGTGCTTGCACAGGGGATACCTTTACCTTTACCTTGGATTATGAGAAATCACTCTAAAAATTATATTGATGAACATGAAATGTTAGTAACATTTCAGAAGTGTACTTGAATCATCCAATAAAGAGGAATCTTTCCCATAGCAAAATGTTATCTATTTTGTACTAAACTCTTTGAATAAGTGGCTTGTACCTTTTGGCTGTGCTTGCATTCACACTGATCAGATCCTATGGTGCGAGACAATACCGTGGCTCATGTATGGCCTGCAGAAGATCCCAGCATCTCTAATAAGAATCAGATGACGTGAAGGACCTCAGTTTGAGACCCTGGAGAGACCCTGTCAGTCAGAGTGGGCAATATTGACTTTGAGGGACCAGTAGTCTGATTTAGTATAAAGCAACTTCATGCATTCACGTGTCCCTCTGACACAGCCAAGGCTTCTAAACACGTCTATTTCACTCTCCAGTCCAAGGAAAAATCTGGGACTGAGATAAAAGAAGGAAATTCAGAATGCATGTACTTAAAGCTGTTATGATCTGCCACCAGCCAACACGATACATGTAGGTGGGCTGAACAGGATTCTGGCAAACTGATTAGGTACAGGACACTGAGTATACATGTTGCCATCTCCCACCTTCATCTCTCTACAAAGGGACAAAATTCTAGCCCATTGTACAGCACTGAATTTCTTATCATGGTGTCAGTTTTTGAGATGGCTGCTAAAACTCTGACACTTTTTGCTGTACATCCGGAACATTATATAAATATGTCACCTTAGGATTTGTGCTTCTTGTGTTTCTGATCTTTTCTCCCAGGCAACACAACGTAAACTCCTGGCATTGTTGCATCAGATGGACATAAGAAAGGAGTTAACCAGATTTCCCAACATATTCTAATTAGAAAACTTGTATTTTTATTTAGTAGAATGTTAGGTCCATCAAAATTCAACAAAGAGTTAAAACAGAACTTCCTGCCATTGGAGCTCTGAATTGTAGGATGGATTTGTATTAAAAGATTTGTATTACAATGACAATGAGGGAAGGTGGCTATTCTTGTCAGATCTCAGAAGCTAAGCAGGTCAATACTTGGACAAAGACCACCTAGGAAGATTCTGCAGACGAAAGTGATGGCAAACCACCTCAGTTTCTCACCTGCCTTGGAAGCAAAACCCTTCATGCCATGGGTAGGTTGTGACTTGACATCATTATGCACTTACTAGAAATTAAGCCCGCTGTATAAAAAATACAGTGGCGCTAGTGGGCAGTGGGTGGGTGCAGGAGATTCCCCCCCTCGGGCTCCTCCCCCCCGCTGGGAGGGAGGAAGAGAAGGAAGGAAGGAAGGCAGGCAGCCAAGCAGGCTGGCGTAGAGAAAGTGAGAGAGACAGAGAGAAGGGGAGAAAGGAGAGTAAGCCATGGGAGAAAGAATGGGAGAAAGAAAGACAGAAGATAAATGGATGGATGGGAGCGAGAAAGGAAATTAAGGGGTAGGTGGATGGATGGAGGCAAGGGGCCAATTGTTGCCTCCCCCCATCCCGGACCGAGCCCTCCCCCACACCCCTTACTGTTTTGTTTATACCGCTCCCACGGAGCGGTGTAAAGATGTATTATGATAGTTAGATTCTTTGGCCATTTTCTTCACTCACTTTGCTCCAGCCACAGCATAGATCTATTTCTTTGCCACTAGTATTTCCCTTTCTACAAGACCCTTGGTTTTTAAGAACCATACACAAACAGAAGTGCTAGCAGCCAAGAAAGCGAGCCACACTTTGACTAGAATGAAGTACATGTGAATTGCAGTGATAAGATCCAAGCCGTAATATTTGAATGTTCTCATTTAGTCTGTGAATCACCCTGTTGGTTTTGTGGCTGTGTACTAGAGACCCCTCTTTGTTTCTTGAGGGTGCTGAAGCTCTAAAAACTTTGCAGATGGACCCCTTAACTGGCCAAGGTAAAAAGAAATGCATATATTGTAATGTGAAAGAGAGGGGGCAGGGGAGATACCCAAGGTTATCAGCTGGGGATTTGCATGCTGAAAAAACGGAGGCCTTTGTAGATGTGGACAGACAAATGAAAGAGAAGTAGCATATGAGTGCTTGAGCTTGACTTCACATGCTGCATATGTAGTAGTAGTCATAGCATCATTTATTTGTATATAGCTGTTGGCCATTACAAAGTATAAAAGGCAAGTTTACTAGAAATAAAACCATCAAAGACATAAAATTTACAACGATAGAATTGTAAAATAGCATACAAAATACAAAGGTGTTAAAAGCCTGTCTTAAGAATGGCAGCATTGGTCCTTATTTTTCTTGCAGCCAAAGTGAATAATGAGGTTTTATATGTCACTTTGACAACACAGTGTAAACTAACTTTTCAGCAACAGAATGAAGGTTAGAACCGCATAAGATCTCATCAAGGAATCTGATTGAGCATAAAGCAGAAAGTCGAATATGTAGTGGGGTAGATCCTCTGGTGCTTGTGCACCACACATGCTGCATATGTTACCTATAGACTTTTCCTTTTTGACAAGAGTAAGGGACTAAAATAGGACTGTTTTAGAAATGTCAGTATGAAAAATCAGTGGTTTTGCTGTCAGTATACTCAGTTGGCAATGTGATTGGAACAGATGAAATGGCATGATGTCTATAGCTAGAAGATAATTTGTGAGCAGGATCTTAGAGGGGTGCTGGGGCATCAGTGAGAGAGCTTATACTCAGACTTTACTCCCAAACTAGCAAATTCCATTTCTCATTTTGAAACAACTGCTGCCATACAGGACAGGTGTTGAACTTTGTGGCTATACTGGTTTCAAGCTTGCCTTTCCACTTCTCAGGCATGACCTGGGCCCATCTTGGCATCCTTGCACCCCTGGTTTGGGGAAGTAGCAAGGGAGTTGCTGAGCCAAACAGATTAATCTAATTTGGCTTATCTGCATGCAGCAACATGCGTGCCAGTGGTTGCCTGCCACTGCTGTACATGTTTAGAGCAGGGGTGGCCACACTGTGGTTCTCCAGATGTCCATGGTCTACAAGACCCTGCTGGCAGGGGATCATGGGCATTGTAGTCCTAGTTTAGAGACTGTATGGGAGAGACAAGTATCTATGAGTGAGAAATGATTGTTCTGTCTACCCTGTGCTAACCCATCATGGGTTTCTAAGGCACTTCAAGACATTGCTAATATTATCAGGAGAAGAAGTCAAAGGATGTGCTGCACTAAGCTGTTTTCTGTTGTGATGGATTAGAGCTCCTATCACTGGCTTGGCATGGCGTTCGCTTTTCCTGCATATCTGTTCCATTAATTTGTCTTGGCTCATCACACAATGGTCTCTTCCTTTCCAAATTCCAGAGCAAAGAGTGACCAGTGCTCTGATTCAAAGGAGTGCTCAGTTTTCTGAACCACCCAAAATGTTAAACAGTACATGTCCATTATTCCAGTGCCTATTTACCAGTTAGAGTGTTAAAACGTTCCTCTATTTAAAATACACTTTTCAAGAGACTTGGCTACTAGTTCTTGTTTCATGCCCACAGTCCTTGCTCTGTGATTAAATTATTGCCACATTTCCCCCCTCTTCCCTTCTGTAGAACAGGAGATCAGTGTGTCCTCATGAATGTGGGCATGCCTCTCATCTCCTTCCTCACCATAGCTGAAGTTGAGGCTCACAGAAGATCAATGGTGGCTTGGATCCTGTGGTCCCATCCCACTGGCACAGTAGAAGTTCCTCTGACAGAATGGCTTTTCTTTTTGGGGAGGAGGGAAGGCTATTTTTCCTAATTCTCACCTTCTGCTGCAGTCTCCCAGTTGCCACATACTCTGTCCTTAGGACCCCCTGATTTTGGGAGACAAAGGAGACTGTAGGGGGGAGGCAAGGAAGTTGTCTTTCTCTATTAGTGTAACTCCAGTTGTGTTGCTTAGGACACAAATCAGTATCTGCCACGTGTCTTTCAAGAGGCAAGATGGATCTTCACTCTTTTTTAATGGTTTGTTTTCCAGGTCTCCTGACAGCAGTTGTGCACCTGCCTGTGAGAACAACATCTTCACTCCCTGTGTACTGAAGCTGCAGTTCAGAGGTCATCTCATCTTGAGGGGAAAAGAGCAATCTAATTCTTCAGTGTGGGCTCATTCTCATGAATTATGGTCCTACCCACTCAAGCTTCTTCTTGTGTCTGCACAGGTGCCACATAGGTTACAGAATCAACATACTGGGGTTGTGTGTGTGATTTTTCTTCTTTCCCCCCTGCCTCCCCATATCTATTTATGGCTTATTTTGTGGATTTCTAAATCTGAGGTGCAGTTTTCTGTAGACCTTTTTCTCTCATGACAACAGAGGAATTTTCCACGGTACCCAAGATTTCAACAGGCCTCTTAGTCTTAGGGCATGTCTGCCTCCTTGAGACATATGGTTATGACAGACTCTGACTGAGGCAATTGCTAAGAATCTGGGATGTTCTCCAGTTGTTGTGAAGAAAATGTTCTCTTTTTCTTGTGCCTCTTCCTTTCACTCATTTCCACCAAGCCAAGGGAGGTGAGAAGATGCTGAAGAAACATGTCAAGTTTGCCTCTCCGGTCCATCATCTGCTCTGCATATAGAGGGAAACAGTTTGCCAATGACTGAAAATGGCAAAAGATCATCATGAAATTGCTGTTACAGCAAAGTGAAGAACCTGGACCAAAACATGTATTTAATGCGTTTCTCCTCCTCTTCACAGTTTTTAATCTATCCCAGTTTTTTCCTAGCACTTACCCAAAATAATGGTCAACATTTTGAGCAGAATGTATACATTTGGTTGCCTGCCGTGTATTCGGATTGCAGAAGATAGCCTTCAGATTGGAGCTTTCATGAAGAAGAGTTGGTTTTTATATCCCGCTTCTCACTACCTGAAGGAGTCTCAAAGTGGCTTACAATCAACTTCCCTTCCTCACCCTACAACACCCTGAGAGGTAGGTGGAGCTGAGAGAACTCTGATATTGCTGCTCAGTCAGAACAGCACTATCACAACTGTCTTGAGCCCAAGGTCACCCAGTTGGCTGCATGTGGAAGAGTGGGGAATGTAACACGGTTCACCAGATTAGAAGTTGACCACCACGCTGGCTCTCATGACACATATACATTCATTTCTTTTACCTTTTGATTCAGGCAAGCGTTCACTACTTTTGCTGGCTTCTGCCAGTGTTCCTGCTCAGAATGTTCCATGTTTAATATGAAGGAATAGAAGCATTTGTGTTCTAGAGGAAGGATGTTTGCTCAGCTCAGCTCCTAAGAGCAGTGAGGGGGGGGGGGGACACACCATTGTTTATACAATTGGATGAAACCTGGAGAGGAAGGTGTAGCTTTAGAAAGCAGAAACACCCTCTGAATTTGGGCTGACTTGGAAATATAGGAAGAGGTTACTTTGGTGGGACACAGAATACAGCAAAGCTTTCCAGTTAGATTCTTCTTGGATGGCTGCATTATTAAGTGGAATGCCTACACCCAAAGGTATGTTCTATAGAGACTAAAGCTTCATCCCAGTAGCAGTTCCTTCTCATGGCTGTTCTGGTGCTGTGGTCTTCAACCAACAGTGAAATAAAAAATACCAGAAACTTGAAGTACAGATTGAAACAGGGATTGGGTACTGTTTGCTGTTCTGAGCGGTGCCATAACTAAGTCAATCCTGTAAGCCAGCATGTCATTTAGACATGAGACTGGCATAGTCCATGATCCACAGGGCTCAGGAACAGAGGAGATAGCAGTGATCATCTTTTCTCCAAAACCTATCTGTCCATCATAGTTTTATTCCAACTGTTCCCTGAGGAATTCAGCGCAGCATAGATGGTTCTCCTGTCCCTGTTTTGTCCTCACAGCAATCCTGTGAGGTGGATTCGACTGAGTGTGTGTAACCGGCCCAAAGTCAGTTGGTGTGCTTTATGGTCATGTGGGTGTTTAAATCCTGGTCGCCCAGATCTGAATTCCATACTGTAGCCAGAACACTACACTGATTCCTCTGTCTAGTGCTCAGTCCTGCAGGTGCTAGTAACAGAGCGCAGGGTGTCCCATTATCACTCCCGCTACAGCCTTTGTGTCTCCTAATTTCTAGGAATACCTCCATACGTTAGGCATGCGTGGTAAACCATGTGCTTTTTTCATCCTTTTAAATTTACGCTCATCATCACAAGTGTCTTGGACAGTCAGTCAAATCTCACAAGAAATATAGCAGAGAATCTCCTGTTTGGAGCACTGAAATTCTCAAACTTACACAATGAACTTCACTGATAGGTTTTTGCTTTTGCTCACAATCTGCTCTGGTTGAGTTCAACTCTTCCCCTGACCTAGAAATGAAATGCTTTTTCATTGTCTCCGTGACCCACTTCTGATGACAAAACATTAAGATGCCAAGACTGGCTGGTTGGCACCGATCAATGATTTGATAACTCCTCTAGCAAGTCCTCTCCTGTAAATATCAAAGATCCCCAGGTTCTCTTCTAGCCCATCACCCTTTTTTCTCATTGTGAATTGGACTCTTTGTTTTAAGGGCCTTTTCCACTGTAATAAATTTCCAAGGTTTGTGATGTCAAAAAATGTAAGGAAATAAAATTCTAACTTTTATTAGTCAAAGAAGAACCCACTTCTTCCTGTATCTATAGCAATAGCAGCGTTCCTTTTGCGTATATGCTCAGCAGCAAGCACTATTCATAGCACCCCTGCAGTGGGAAATGTGTGGGTGCCATTGTGTGCATTCAGCATTCCAAGTCAGAGCCATGGATCCAATCGAGCCTTTCCATGGATGGAACAATTTCTGCCAGCAGAGCGCAACTTTCTCACCTTCCCCTTCTTGCAGCAGCTCAAAATGCCCCCCAGTGTTGCTCCTGGGAGGTAGGATATCAAGGACAGAATTTGGGGGGCATTCAGGCTGCAGCAGGAAGGGGGAGGTGAGAAAACTGTGCTCTGTGGGGAGAAATGGAGCCATCTGTAGAAATGCTCAATTGGATCCAAGCCTCAAATCACAATTCTAGAAGGAGGAAACTGCCAAATATAGAAAACAGGCAATGGTTTGTTCTGAGATACAGACAACAAGGAAGTTCAAGCAATATAGGAAATTGGTCTTATTGCTAAGGAGGAATTGCGTCTAAAGAGGAATTGTGTAGAAACATCTGTAGATTGCTATAATACACAGGAGATGGCATACCCTCTCTCCATTGGTGGGGAGCATCAGCTACTCTGCTTTCATGTCTGTGAACTCACTGGCACGAGGAGGCTGATGCTGTCGGCAGGATGGTGGAAATGCACTTGGAATAGATATGCTGCAAGAAGAGAAGGGTCAATAATCAGGAAAAGGCGAGGGTTTGATATATTTGATGTATTTATTGTATTCATTTATACCTGCTTTTGTCCTTAATGGGAACCCAAAGCAGCTTACATTTTTTCTCATTTCTCCTATTTTGTCTTCAAAACAACTCTTTGAGGTGGTTTGGCTCAGGTTTTGTGAAAGGTCCAAAGTCACCCAGTGAGCTTCCATGGCAGACTGGGGATTTGAACCTGGGTCTCTTAACTGCTATACAATCCTGGCTGTCAGACTGTTGCTGCAGTTTCTCAAGTACTTCCGTAGTCCTGACAGTGGACAGAAAGGATCCTTTCCTCTGCCTCTGAGTACTTTAGAAAAGCAAAACTACAATTTCTCCTTTGTCACTTTGAAAGAAGATGGCTTTAAAGCTGGGCATTCTCTCCTCTCCACTAACTGTAAGTAAGATGGGGTGAATCCTGTTTTCCTCAGGGAAAGCAGAATTTTCCAGTTAGAAGAATCCTATTTTCCTGATGAGATTGCTGGAGACAGGGAGCCCCAGAAGGGTCACCAAGCAAGAATTAATGGATTATCAACTGCTAAAAGTGAAGGAAACATAGCAGGACAAATGACTGGTGGGAAGATTGGAAACGTTCATGCAAACTTTCATAGTGCTAAGGGTTATCAGGAAGAGATCACTGCCTCTTTTATAAGGCATTAAATGTACCCTGAAGCATCCCAAGAAAGAACCACTAATTAGCAATAGTTCATGGGGTATGATGCATGTAACATGGACATTTAGTGGAACAGATAGAATGATTATTGGTCCATGAAGAAAAAACCCATAAACCTGGCACTCCAAGCACATATTCACATACGTTAAAAGCTGTTATGGAGAAAGACTGTGTTACCTACAGAGACAAAAATGTTCATATGGATATCCTAGTGTTTAACGTTATATTTGTCTGGGGACCAAGACTAAGACCTTGATGTCAAGGGCTGGTGGCATGGTTAGATGATGGTTAGGAAAGGTCCCTCCAAACATGCCCTATTGGCCATTGTGGTGTTCATGGGTGAAGTTGCTTCCAAATCAGTCTTTGATACTTCAAAAGTTGGCCATCCTCAGCCTATATAGTTCTAACTCAAAGCTAAATAGCTGCTAAAATAGCCTACATTCTACCGTCTTCCCTTTGGATTTCCAAATATAAGCTTTGGGGGAAAAACAGTTCAAGAAAAGGTGAGTGCTTGTTGGCCCTTATACATGGCAGGAAAAGAAAGAATTAGAAGAAGAAGAATTGGTTCTTATATGCTGTTTTTATGTACCTGAAGGAGTTTCAAAGTGGCATACATTTGCCTTTCCTTTCCTCTCTCCACAACACACCCAGTGAGGCTGAGAGCCCTGATATTACTGCTCCTTCAGAACAGCTTTATCAGGGCTGTGGCAAGCCCAAAGTCACCCAGCTGGCTGCATGTGGAAGAGGAGCGGGGAATCAAACCTGGCTTGCCAGATGATAAATCCACACTCCTAACTACTACACCAAGCTGGCTCTCTAGCAAGCCAGATTGGATCCCTGTGTCTTATTTCCAGTGCCCCCAAATCCTCTCTGTCTACAGCACAGAATTCTCACTGCCTCTGTGTCGATGAAAGGCATGGTAGACATGGCTGTCTTCAGAAAAATGATTTGCACGTATACCAGCAAACATTAGCATCCAGCAGATTGGAAAAAAGCAGCTCAGTGGCAAGGTTAGAGCAGTCTGCATCTGCCAGGCAATGTAATGAAAAAAACACAACAACATATTTTTCTTGATCTGGGCAAACTTCCAAATAAGCCAAATATGTATGCAGCAGCCAGCCAGCAATAGTTAAAATACCTGCCCATTTTGTTCTCCCACCTCAGTGCAATCAGAGTGCAAAGAGAGACCAAGTCTCCAAGGCACTAATTCATGTCTCAGCCTAATTACCATTGATTGGATTTCCACATACAACAATCTCCCTCATTATCACAACACTGTTTGAAGATGTTCTACGTGAGGGCCTCTTAAAGGACCCATTTTAAACAGAGAGAGAGAGAGAGAGAGAGAGAGAGAGAAAGGCTGCTTGGTGTCTGCATACGCAGGATCCTAGCCAAAGTCCCATCATTTATAAGAATAGTATGGCAAGAATAGTAGCATAGAAACATTCCTCGCCTCCATTAGGGCATCTAGCAGTCTCTATGGGGTATAGAGGTTCTGACCCAAAGTCAATGGTTGCCTTTCCATCAACTTCAGCTGTCTTATTATTATTAATAAGAATAATAATTACATTTGTTGTCTGCCCTATTTCTGTGGACTCGGCAGAATTACATCAAGATAAAATACATACAAAAATAGACTACAGATACAATTAAATAGTTAATAAATAACTTAAAACTATTAAAAACATATTTGAACAACCAATTGCCCAATTCTGTTGGCAGGAGAGGATGGAAGAGGAGGTGCAAGGGTCATATGTATGCTATATGACATACGTTAGGAGCATTTTTGACAGGGAGGCCAGTACAATTCAGATGTTGTTGGTTTAGGCTCCAACCATAGACCTGGAAGAACAGTTATCATAGTTTAGTTGGCTCTTATGGCTTCAAGGAGTCCTACAAGTGGGTGGGGGAATCTTTCAATGATCTTGCACCGACCAATTATTCACCAATCTCAGCACTGTGTTCTGAAAGGTATTGGTGTAACAATAATAACCTCATCACATTTGGCTCCCTTTCCTTTTAAGAAAATCTCTTACATTTTAATTTGCAACATTTATTGGTGAGAATGACAAATGAGACATCCACTCTGCAAAGCTTAATTGGAAAGACTTGGGTGTGGATGTATTTCTGCATAACTAAATGTGCACAGAACCTCTGTCTTGGAGGGGTTGAGCTTTAGCCAACTTTGCTTGATTCAAATGGTCACTACTTCCAGACAACCAGCAAATCAATCTGGGGGGAAACCGCAGTGGCTGTCCATCGAGAGAGAACTGGGTGTCATCAGTGTACTGATGACACCCCAACCCAAAACTCCAAATCAGCTAGACCAGAGAGAGCTGTTCTTCCATCTTCATGCCAGGTTGTTTGCTGCCTGTTTAATGCCTTCCACTGTCAGATCTGTCATCATCTTGGGGACAGAAATTTGGGTGATAATAAAGCCATCCATTATGTATCTGGAGGCAAGCAACAAGACCACCACCAGTCTTCTATAGGATGGGCACAATGTCTCCAAGCCTAAGCAAAGGACTTTGGACTGGGCAATAAGTAAAAATGGCTGCTGAGGCCAAAAAAGCAGCCTTAAAGAGCAATGAGCATTAGAAAACATTCCAAGTGCTTTTGTTTACTTGTGAAAATTCATCCCTAACCCAAGAAGTGATTCTCTCCCACAAAGTTAGATCCCTGCACATGCTCAAATGTTAAGCTCCAGTTTCTAGGAGCAGGGAAGTGAATATTATCAGTGATCACAATAATGATGCTTAACATTTATACAGCACGGTTGGAGCATTCAAGGAATTTCATGGGTTCAGTGATCCTTTCAACAGCTTCAGGTCACAACACAGTCATGAGCAGTATCATGATTGGATATCCAGGTCTACAACTGCCCAAATTAAAAAAGAGTATGTAATATTTGTAGCTGTAAATTGTGCAGACTGGGCTCAAGTAACACAGCTATTATAGCAATGCACTTCTTTAAAACAGCAATAACATGGCTGGCCTGGGTTCTTAGAACTGCTTCTTTCAATGCGAAAACTAAGCAAATATCTAAGTTGCTGCCCTAGTTGAAAATTATTGCAGGTTTCCAAGACTGCAGCTTGTTCTGTGCTCTGGGGAAAACTGAGGAGATGTTAATGATTACCCTTAGAAGATGTGTCTGCTGGGGGCAAGGGGCAGCTTCATTTCCCCTGATTTGAGTAAACAACATATAAATGTCTTTTTTCTGCAGTTGGAGTGTACTGTACTATAAATATACCAAATTTGATGGTACTAGGCATTTTGAAAGAGTGTATGTGCATGTGTATTAAAAAACAAAAAACAGAAGAGCTCTTCTGGGTCACACCAATGGTCCCTCTAGACCTGCATCGTGTCTCACACAATGGCCAACCAGTTCCTAAGAGAAGAAGAGGAAGAGCTGCTTTTTTTTTCATATCCTGCTTTTCACTATATAAACAAGTCCCAAAGCAGCTTTCAAACACCTTTCCCTTCCTCCCCCCACAAGAGACACCCTGTGAGTTAGGTGAGGCTCTAAGAGAACTGTGACTAGCTTGAGGTCACCCAGCTGGCTGCAAGTGGGGAAGTGGGCAATCAAACCCAGTTCTCTACATTAGAGTCTGCTGTTCTTTAACCATTACACCAAGCTACCTTTCAACAACAACAGGTCATGGAGGGCCAACAATAGGTTCTAGAGGACATGGTTCTCCCTTGATGTTGCCTTCCAAGGGTTCAGAATTTGACTGCCGCAGAACATGGAGGCCACCATGGCTAGTAGCTACTGACACACACACATGTGCACACACATAGGACAAGTTACGGCATCCTCTCATGCAAAGCTTCCTGTTAGATTTCAATAAGACTTAGTCATTGATGGTGGGCAACAATGGGAGGCTTTGTGCCTGAAGTCACAACAGAATATAACTTGACCCACACCTCACTGGAAACTGGAGGTCATCTTGTTCAGATATTTGTACAGAGCAAAGTGAATGTGTGTGTGCAGCCAGTGTGGCGTAGTGAGTGTTGGACCCACCCTGTTTACTGGCTGACTCTGAACTAAGTCACACACTCTCAGCCGAGCCATCCTTCAGGTGGGATGGGGTGATTTCCCAGAATTACAACTCATCTCCAAACTACAGAAATCAGCTGCCTTGGAGGAAACAGCCGTTTTGTGGCATTTTACCCTGCTGAGGTTCCTCCCCTGCCCACCCCAGCCACCCCAAATATCCAGGAATTTCTTATCCTGGATTTGACAACCCTCCTTACCTCACAACAAACTGGTGAGGATGGAGGGAAGGAGGCCTGTGTAACCCACTTGGGTTCCTACTGGGGAGAAAGGCAAGGTGCACAATATGCAAGAAGAATATTGAGTCAGCTTCTCTGTTTAGTTTAGAAGTGATTTTGGATGTTCACTTGTTGATGAAGTTGCTTAGGACTCCTTTGTAGGGACCGAGTGTGATTTTCAAGAATACTACTGCTAGTCCTTCTGTAATGCCCACTTGACCTGCATAAATTTCACATGTGTACACTGCTAGTATTCTGTGCTCCCCCAGTCAGCTTTTCCTTCCTCCCTCCAAATGGCTCAGGCTCCAACTTTATTCTCCCTCCCTTGCTGTTCCACACTTGCCCATTCTTGGCTCTGGCCCCAGCTGAGCTTCCATCTCCCCTTAATCTATACCTTATCTTCATTTTTATTGGTGTTAGACACCTGCCATGACAGGTGTCATTTTGAGATATTCTCAACACAAGGGTAGGGGGCTGTGATATCTGGGCATGTTCATTACTATAACTATTTCTGATTTTTTGCCCAACTCCAGAACTGGACACAGTATGAACAAAAATCCTTGTTTGTTGCCTATAAGCATGAATATGGCCTAAAAGGATTGGAGTCAAGAAGGCCCTATAATAAGACCATGTACTGTTTCTTAATTACTGTGGAGGCTCCCTCATTGGGGAAGAAGTGTTAGAAGAGGGTCAGCTGATAGGAGAAGAGAGGAGGTTCCCAACTGAAGGGAGGGAGCAGAGGTGCAGGTACTCAGCATGAAACTAAGGGCATTTCTGCACATCAATAAAAATAGCATTATGTCAGCTGAGTGGTGTAACTCTACATATAATCGCATCTCCTGGCTCCCCCTCACCTTTTTTGCTGTCTCACTGTTCTCTGCCACCATTTCACGCTTCTCCCCTTCCACAAGTGCTGCTGGAAATGGCGGAAGAGAGTAACACGATTTATACACAACTCTCTTCTACCTGTAAATCAAGCCAGGCAGCCAATCCCCTTTCTCCATGCTTTAAAGGGCCCATGGTGCCTGCTAATATTTTTTTATCTCCTAAGGGAGCTCCTAAGGGAACCAGCCCATGATGCACTGTCCCTAGAACTTCTTATTGTTCACATGTATGAGGAGCAGTCTTTTAAAAGCTGAGTGGGTGGCAGCAGCAGGTCAAAGGACAGAAATGTTGTGGGGGAGGGGCTGTGGGGAGGAGAGAAGGGTGTCAGACAATGAATTGTAATTTAAATCTTCTTGGAAGGCACAAAAAACAATAATTTACTTTGTGCTAACCAAGAATGAGAAATGAAAGTTCATGCTTCGCTGGACGCATCTGCCTGTGAAAATTTATTTTATTTAGCAATTCTAATGGGTCAATTAAAATATATTAGCATGACAATTTCATTTCTTTTGCGATCAGTTACAAAGTAAACAGGCAAATTTAAACCTTCAAGCTGTGAAACAACCTTCAAGACACCCCAAAAATAATTTCAAGAGGGAACTTGATCATCTTTGAAGCCACCACACATCTCACACAACACCCTCAGTCTCAAGCATTAGAAAGACCTGACAAAACAGAGACCAGCACAGCCCACAGGGATGTTTCTCAAGTTTCCCGGGAAGGTCTCCGGCACCCACTTCCGTAAATGTGAGCTGCATAAAAGATCATCCTTGTAGATAGTGCCCTTTCTTTAGCAACCCTTCTTGTCTCCTTGACAGCTACCGTTTCTGTTTTTCTGTCTGTCATATTCAGCGGCACAACTTCTGTCCTTTGGGGAAATGGCACTTTTAAAAAACAGACACTGCTGAACATTCAATGCTGAAATGAGCAGGGGAGTTTATATGTGTGTACATTTATTCCAGAGTCAGTACACAGCAGAAAGCAGAGGAAAACCACCTCGATTGAAAACTCTGTGGGGTTGCCAGAAGTTGGCTGTGACATGCACATACACGTAAAGTTTTCATGGATGTTCTTCCCCTCCCCTTTCAGTTCAATAGACCTGGAAGAGTAACTGGAAAATCTTAGTGTATCCTACTCATCTGCTGAGGGATCTACCCCACATAATTAAGAATAATGGACCTTTATCAACTGTGTTTTTTGAAGGTCTCAGTGAAATAGGTGCTCATCTTCTACTAAATTGTGAGTGCTGATTATTTAGCACACCTACTGAGAAGCAATCAATAGATTGGCATCGAAGCTATTTTCTTCATTCCTTGCCATAGCAGAAATTTTGTATTGATGACTAATGGATAAATGAAGTCTATTAATCTGAGCTGCAAAGTCGTGGTAACTGGAATGAATAGCAGCCAGAGAATGCAGATGGTCAGTCAGAGTTAGTACTACTATACTAGTGCAAAGTAGTGGTTAAATTGTCACACTAGGGTCTGAGAAACCCAAGTCTGAATCCCCACTCTATCAGGGAAGCTTGCAGGGTGATCTTGGGCCAGCTACACACTCTCAGCTTAGCCTGCTTCACAAAGTTGTTGTGAGGATAACATGGAAAAGAGGAGACTAACGTAAGCCATTTGGTGTTTCCACTGGGGAGAAAGTCTGAGTATAAATGAATAATAAATGTACAATGTCCTTAATGGGGAAAGTGGGGTACACCCAACGGGTGGACTCATATCTTCTCAAAGTTCTAAATAAATGGTAATGGATACAAAATTAAGGGATTTGCTGGACTTGGGCTTTAAGAGGGCATTCATAGAAGACAGGCCTGTCAAAGGCTATTATACGTGACAGCTAAATTATTATTTGTATTCCACACACTCAGCCAGATCAAGCATCAGAGGCGGCTCCCAACAAAAGGTTAAAAGTATAACACACATGCATAAATTACATCATTAATATTAGAAAACCTGCAAGACCCTCTCACCAGCAGCAAAGTCAGTAGCATCAGATAACTAATAATAACTACTAAATCATTATCAGCAGAACAGTGTCCAGGGACATGGTGGGGACCCCTTGGAATCAGAGCTCATCTCCAGATTACAGAGATCAGTTCCCTTGGAAAAAATGAATGCACTGGAGGATGGGCTTTCTGGCATTGACCCATAGTGTTATACAGCCCTGAGGCCAATCCCTATATTTCCCAACCCAGAGCTGGCCACCATATTCCTCTTCCCAGGCTCTTTCCCCAAATCTCCTGGAGTTTTCCCAGTGGGATCTGGCAATCCTCCATCACACATCAGTGGCCAAGGGAGATCTGGCATCCCTAAGCAGA
Source organism: Paroedura picta (assembly GCF_049243985.1). Lineage (NCBI taxonomy): Eukaryota > Metazoa > Chordata > Lepidosauria > Squamata > Gekkonidae > Paroedura > Paroedura picta. The sequence goes on along the minus strand of NC_135372.1, from coordinate 94,012,385 downwards.
ACTGTAGGGAACAAACCCTCAAGACAAATAGCAGGACCTAAAACTCTTACAAGAACACTGTGCTGAAAAACAAATTAAAAGAAACACACCAATATGAGGCCCGAGATAAAGAGGCCCAAACCGGGCATTAGACACTGAAGAGGTGTGGCAGTTAAACAAATGAGGGGGCGCATTTCTGTAATAGCGTGCCACAACAGTATCACCGGGGACTGGTGAACACTTGACAATTTTACTGAGGCCCGGGGGGGGGTAGTCTTTTGTCGAGGGACATTGCTGCTGCCACCTGAGCCCCTGCTCCACTTGCACAGTGCCACACTGAGGGGGAACCCCAGCCATGGCAGCCACTGGAGAGCACCAAAGGTGAGCCGGTGGCAGGGCAGTCCCCGAGGCAGCAGCCGAGGAGGAGGACGAGGAGGAGCTGCGGCCTGATACCGACTGATCCACGGACCGGTACCAGTCCCCAGACTGGGGGTTGGGGACCACTGCTTTCGAAGATAGGAGCACATGAAGCAGAGCCTCCAAAGATGCCTTTAAATGCCAGGCAGGTTCATCTGGCAACAGGAAGGCCTTTGAGTACTCCATTCCCAAAGAGTCCAAATTTTTAAAACTGTTAATTGAAAGAATAGGAGGAGGAAGAAGAAGAGGGTTTTTTGTAGGCTGCTCTTTACTAACCGAAAGAGTCTTAAACTGGCTTGCAATCATCTTCCCTTCTTCTCTCCACAAGACACCCTGTGAGGCAGGTGAGGCTAAAAGAGCTCTGAGGGAACTGTGACTGGCCCAAGGTCACCCAGCAGTGGAGGAGTGGGGAATCAAACCTAGTACTTCAGATTAGAGGCCGCCGCTCTTAACCACTACACCAAGCTGGCACTCAAAAGAGGATTGATGATCTGTGCAGTTCTTTCAATACTGGCAAGACTTGCCGTTTTATAGCTAACATCAGTCAGCAAGCTTGCTGCCATCTTCTGCACGAACTGAAGTTTCTGAAACCTGGATATTAACACAACATAGAGAACTATGGCCAACTGCTCCACAAGAAGGAGCTTCAGCTGATTAAAGTTACTATATCATGGGCTGGATGCTGCAAAGCACAATCACAAGGACATTCCCCCAGTCTCAGCAGTCTCCTGAGACATCCAAAATGCTGTCCCAGGAACTCATGGGATACACATGGTCAAGAAGCCGTGATGTTATCAGAGAAGGACTCCAATGAAATCTGTTGTTCACCTGTTCTCACCACTGCCCATAGGCTGCATGCCCTCTTTTTTATAGAAATCTCCAGCATCAGCTTATCAGAGAGGTCTCTGGGAGAAGGGAGAGGACAGAAATCTGAGTCCATGAGTGCCCTTGTGCCCCCACTTCATAAGATACAACATCCATCCAAACAGCAAATAATGAGGGGCAAGGCAGGGAGGAAGACTGCACTTTTCAAGCCTTTTTTGTAGACTTCCCAGAAGCCTCTGGCTGGACATTGTGGGCAACTGAGTGCAAGACTTGATGGACCCTTTGTTTGATCCAGTGAAGTCTTTTTAAAATAATAATAATAGTAGTAGTAACAACAACAACAATAATAGATTATTAATAATCCACCCACCCTTCTCCGAAGGCCCAGGGCAGGTAACAACATACGCAATAACAATAAAGTAATAGAATACTTGTTATAATTATAACAATAAAACATATATTAAAACCACTCATTCTATCTTCAGGGACAGTAATGTAAACACAGATTTACAGTATAGTTTGGCTGATGTTTTAAGTAGGGAAGCCAGATTTTCAATTTGTTTCTGGCCTATAAACCAGTTATAAAGAAAATGAAAATTGTTGGCACAAATGAAGATGATTATGCTTAGCCAGAACACCTCCAACTAAAATGGATGCCCTATTCTTTAACTATTTAATTCAGTGCCATTCCAGATCACTGCTTAAAACTAGAGAAAATATAATGATAGGGTTTGGTTTTCCTGTGAAACATGAGGACGAGGCTGTAAAAAGGCCATGTGTATGTGTACAGTAGGTGTAATATTTCCATGCATTTTTACAGTCATGCCAGAGGTTTGGAGCAGAAATGGGATATAGTTTGGTATGATAAACCTTTTCATTCCATGTTGGGGAAAAACTGGATGAATAGCCCTATTTTAAATAAAACATATAATCCAAATCTAAACAACTGTGGACAAATTAAGCATTAAATAATTTGAATGACTTGGAATTAAGAAGAATGTGGTACTAAAGAGGAACTGGCCTCAAGAAGTGAATGTGCTTGTTGCAAGTGGGACCAAAATGCATGGTTTGAGAGTAGACCTGTTCTGTTCCAATATATTCAAATCAGTCCATTTGGAAATTAAATTGAAGAATATGCAATTAAGAATTAACACAATTTGAATATTGCATACAATCAGTTGTTTCAGCACAGAGGGATCATTTCCAGTTGATACGAATGTCAATGGGTCTTACAAATGCATATAAATCCCAGATGCCCTTTTTAAAAATAAAGACAGACAGATTTCTCTATCTCTGGGAGGCAATTTGAAGAAGATTGAGTAACAAGCAGTATCTGTCAAAACTGCATCTTCCACACAACTGTTAATGATTCAGGGGCCTTGCCATGTTTAGTGTTCAGCCAACCACCCTATTTAACAGATAGGAGACGTATCCTGGACTAGCACAAAGCAAAACTCTCTTAGGGCTAGATGTCATTGCTTGAGAGCACTTCTTTATACACTTTCCAAATTTAGATGCAGTTGTAGCTTTATTGTTCTCGATTTTTCAGGAGTCCACTGAGATCTCAAGGGGAACAGTGATGGAAAACTTCAGTATAGTGGATTTTCTTGCTGGAAAATACCAGTTTTGTCTCTGGGAATTCATATAGCTTCATATCTTTTAGCAAAGTTTAGCAACGTAAATCAGTTGACACAGGTGACTTAAATCCTTTGCTCCCCAAAACTCCATGGGCAAATTCATACCTTACGACGTTTCAAGGGTAGATATGTTTGCCAAGTTTATATCACTGTTGGTAGGGATTAACATGGTATAATGTGAAAAAGGCCACACAGGACTGCAAACACTGGTGTGGCATACCCCAGGTAACCTCAAACCCATCCATGGCTCTGCAGCACCCCCATATGTTTACAGTGGCATATCCAGTGCCCAAGCTCTGTTTCTCTGTGTTGGATACAAATCTGTGCCATACAGCACAACCACCCTCAATACAGCCAGTCTCATGAACCATGAAATAATTCCTCCCCCCCTGAAATGTCATTATAGACAATAACATGATGTATTGGAACAGCCCTAATGACCTGCAAGCGTGGTTCCATCTTGCCCTCTGCAGCATCTGACATCTGGACATCAGCAGCTGTCCAAGTCTCTGTTTGGCATTTGCCACTCTCCTGGCTTTTTTGGCCCCTGGAGGTACAAATGCATTTCTCCACACCTAGTAATGGACATGCAGTCAACATTGGAACTTTCCACACCCTTGGACTCCTTTGAAGTGTATCAATAGTCCCACCATGCTTGGCCTCCACAAATCTTTCTTTTTTGCACCTCACATACACACCTTATAATCTATGAATAGGTCCTCAATTGGATTAGCACTGGTCCGAGCATGTTACCTGTGTTCCAAGAGACGCACTTCTAGTATTTATTTTGAAAGGTGAGCTGGTCTAATAAAAAGTATCATTTTATTCCCTTTATACATGTCTAAATTACAACTTGAAACCAATTTAACTGGCCACACGGAGAAGTGTAATGAAGACCAGGAAGAGGCATGCTGGGATGTTAAACGTCTGGCCCACAGGCCAGAACTAACCCCAGCAAGGCTTGTATCTGGCCCCCAGGCTTCCTGCTCTGGGTCTGCTGCTGCTGCTGCTGTTGCATCACAGCTCACTTTCACCCAAGCTGCCAACTCAGAGCTGTGTGCTCCGTGCCGCCATGGCTCAGCTGGGGCTGGCAAATGTCTTCTCCACTCCAAGTTGGCAAGTCTCCAGGCTTGGCATGAATTGGTGCCATGGCACTGACAGTGTCTTGGTCCCTTTAAAGGCCTTGGAGTCAAAACATTTCAGCATTCCTGAATATTTTCTGAATCTCAATACCATGCCAGTATTATGATTTAGGAATATCAGGAAATACCAATATCTTGGGGATTTAATATGTCTCAACCTAAAAAATACTGGGGGAGGGGGAGTTGGAAATGCTTAATTAACTATTAAGATTCAGATGAGGAGGAGACAGGGAGAATTCTGTTCCTTTTAGCATATCTTTTAAACTGTATTACATAATATATAGCAATCTTTAATTTGATGTGTATATTTTTTCCTTTTCTGTTTGTCTATTATTCTTTCTAAAAAAATTGTGAGAATCTGATCGTTGAAGATTATGTGGAGACACATTCTATCCTCCTGCTGTCTTGGGGGTGCCTGTGCCATTGTCCTGGAGCCATTGGGGTCACCAGAAGGGTAGAGTGGGGCAGGTGCATAGTGGGGACCTGTTTCTTGCTGCCTGGGCCAGAATGTTACATAAGATGTATGTGAAAATATTCAACATTGAAACTCTGTATGTTTTTTAATATCCACACTGGATTGCATGCAGTGTAAGCCTCAATGTTAATGCAGAAGCTGCTGAAATGGAATAGATGTATAGGCTCTTTTGGACCTTGAGACCCCTGTATTCCTTTCAGCCCCTAGGAAAACAGAAGATGGAGGTGGCTAGGTTAGCGTTTCACCAGGACTCCATTTACTGAAGTTGGGGGAGGATGTATGGCATGGCAAGGGAGGCTCAGTACCACCCCTGGCCAGATGTTGCTTGTCTCCCAGGACCAGGGCCACCACCTGGAGCATGGTCTGTGGAGAGATGGGCATGGAGGCTGGTGGGCTGCAGTGCTGAGCCTCCCTCACCATGCCGCTGCTTCTGCCTCCTTTGCTTGTCTTTCACAGCCAGCCCTGCACTCTTGATGGTGGGGACTGCCCTGGAAGACAAGCAAGGAAGGCTCAGTACTGTGCCCCACCAGCTGCCACCTTTGACACCCATCTTCCAGCCATGGCAGCTGGCAGGGTGCAGCACTGAGCCTCACTCGCTCTGCCGCCACCACTACCACTGCCTCTGGTCACAGTTGCTCATTTTCTTTGCCATTGCCTGCCTCCCTGCCTGTGTCCCTTCATCATCAGGCCTCAAGGCCTGTCACCGTTGCTTTGGTTGCCCTCGCCTGCCTTCCCTCACCTTCTGCTGTGCTCTGTGGGGAGTGGGCAGGACATACAGCGTCACATCCGTATTCATATCCATTTTTAGACTGCACTAGAAGATGTGTTTCCACATCAATAAAAGAAATACTAATTAAAAGGAAGTTTTGCATCATGCATTTTAGGCATTTGTCTAAGCAGGTGTCTTCCAACAGAAGGATAGGCATAGTGCTCCCAGTTATCTCTTCCTTCTCCCAGGATTTGAGGTTTCACTCTGTTCATGCATGGCACTCACCTTCATATTTAGGTGGGCCTGGGGAGAGGGAACTGCTGTTTGTCTGTTCAGTCCAGTCCTTCCTTGCTTTCTAGCCAGTCTTACTGACACTTGCCTTCCCAGAGATCTTGATTCATGCTCAGGCTACAGAAAGACATGGCTATCTACATTCAAAACATCCGAACACAGAGGTGTAGGGCTCTCTGGCAAAGAATACTCAGCACCCTCACAAAACTGATTCAAGAGTTCCTTTAGGAGATAAAAGAGGGTAGTTTGCAGCTCCAGATCCAACAAAATATAGTTGCTTTTCATGGGCCTGCTTTCCATGGTAAGGTATCGTTCAGTCCTTGGCTGCAGCCTTCCTCTTATGGCAGAGGTCGCTGCGCATGATGGATGGCCACACTGTTCTCAGGCAGCGTGCCACATGGACAGTGTTGAATCTGTTATGATCATGAAACTTGATCTATGAGGAGTGACAGCTGACTGATTGGAGGACATTTCTGGCTGGCTATGCGAAACCAAGTTGGGGCTGTATGCTATAATGAGTATTAGGAATGTATTAAGAGGTAATGCCGGCAGAACAGAACCATGTCTCATGTTAATGTCCCCTCGCAAGCCACATAAATTCCAGGCAGCACCAAGACATTTCCTCTCTTACCGATCATAGTGACAACGCGCCATCACAATGCCACTATTTCAGTTACACCAAATGATAGATAATCCTCATTTCTGGCAGATGCCAGTGCCGCAAAATGACAGCTGCTCGCTGCCCTTTTATTAAGGGGCTGCTTTCAGGCTACCTACAGAATGACTGCTGGGATTCAGTCCACCAAGTCAGGAATATATATATATTGTGTGTGTGTGTCCCAATACGTGTGGTGTGTGTCCCAATACGTAGGAAGGAGCGGACCCAGGCCTTTAGAGAGAATTAGATTCAAAACGAATGCATATCTGCTTTTGGTTTAAATGCTTGTCTCTCAGGAGGGGCAGGCTAGGTGATATAGATACTGGGGTAATATAGAAGCCTGTATGGAAAATCCAGAATGAAATCCCAGTAGCTCTTAGGGATGCCAGCCTGCAGGTGTGACCTGGGTGTCCCCTGGGAGTACAGCCTATCTGCAGGCTACAGAGATCAGTTCCTCTGGAAAAAATGGGTGCTTTACAGCAGTGGTCCGCAACCTTTTCTAGGGGGGAGGGCTGTCCAGCACCTGAACTGCTTATGCTTTTGAACCTCTGCTATCCACATCAGATTGATATTTTGCACATATATGACAGGTAGATAATTCATCAAATACATTAAAACCAAAAACCAGGCTATCAAGGGAAAGTTTTTAGTAGGGCAGTATCTTGTACATTGTTAAGATACTGATAAATCTATGCATGCAGCATAGGCTAGAATAGATGCTTCCTAGGTCAATAAATAGGATGGAAGATGTTCTATGGAAACCTCATGGGTTGGTGATTCTAGCAATCAAAGCATTGATATATTGAGATAGTTAGCATGTGAGCAGAAGTTTCATCTTTTAATTTAACTAATATCTTTTATGGAGTATTTGAGAAAAAGAAAGGCTTCTCTTTCTTCTTGCCCCTACCCATAACATAGAGTTAATTCTGTCTTGAAGCTGGCAGTGGTACAGAGGAATTGAACATATCTCACCTTGTAGAACCTAGTTATCCACTCAGTATCCTAGAAATTAAGAGCCCCCCCCTAGGAAATTGATTTCAGTTCTCTAGCTCTCATTGTCTCCTGGAGAGCAGCCAAAACTAGAAAACATGACCTGATTCTTCAATGACAAAAGGATGTTGGCCCATAGAGCACATAGTTCTTGGGTCCCAGACTCTTTGTACCCACTATTTATACGTACTTCTCTAGCACAACAAAGTTCTATCCATACTGTTTATATGCCCTAATATGAGGAAACTCACATTTGAACCCTCCCTCCCATAGCTATGAATCCCATTTATGAGTTTGATGGTCTAATAGTTGGACTACAAAAATCTGCTTTGTAGATTTCATACGTGGATACAGAGCAAAAAGGAAGGGGTGGCTATTGTTAAAGGGGTCATAAGCTGACAAGTCATTGCTTCAAGAATGAGCAGATTTGCTGGTGTGTTTGCAACTTATTAAAGGGTTAGAGGGACACATCTTGACAGGCACAGCACATAGTGGGAGCACTCAGTCTAACAAACCCCTGTTAACCGCCCTGAGCCTTCGGGGAGGGCGGTATATAAATCTAAATAAATAAATAAATAAATAATAAAACAATATTTTAAGATATTAATTGATTTTATATATTAAAATAATTGTAGAAATGAGCCACAGAGGGGGTGGGAAAGTGGGCAACTCACCTTGCTGAAGAAAAGCCCTGTCCAAATTTGCCAGATTACAATTTACTCGTGATTTGCTGAACTTTTTAATTCTCCAGCATGGGACACATAAAATAGCTGTTGCCCCTCCTTCCCCTTCTGTTATCTGTCTCCTCTCTGCCTGCTGAGATCTGTTGTGTACATGATTCAGAAACATATTCCCTGCAGGGTGCACCGGAAGAGAGATATTTATCATACTTGGTATAGAAACTTCCTGATTTTTTCAAATTATCTCCTCCAGGGCTCTGGAACCATTCTGCACACACTGGATAATGTACTTTCAATGCATTTTAGAAATAGATTGTCCTGTTCTGCACAAGAAAATCCATCTACAAAAGCATATTGAAATTGCATTATCTAATGTGTGCAGAATCGGCTCTGATTGGCTTTTTGGAGACTTCCTGCTTCTTTGAGCTCACTTCCTCCCTGTTTTCCTCAACAACAGACTGAATCAACAGACAGACAGGACTCCTTGGAAGAAGAAGAGTTGGTTCTTATATGCCGCTTTTCTCTAACAGGAGTCTCAAAGTGGCTTACATCTGCCTTCCCTTTCCTCTCCCCACAACAGACACCTGTGAGTTAGGGGAGGCTGAGAGAGCCCTGATATTACTGCTCGGTCAGAACAGCTTTATCAGTGCTGTGGTGAGCCCAAGGTCACCCGGCTGGCTGCATGTGGAGGAGCGGGGAATCAAACTCGGCTTACCAGATTAGACGTCCACACTCCTAACCACTACACCAAGCTGGCTCACTGGCTTACAAAGTTGTTTCTCTTCTAAATAAAACAATTTTATTCTTTTAAGAAGCTTGGTTCTGTACTCCTCTTTGCATATTTAAACTCTGTCAATATGGTGCACCTGGAGTCTCTAATTACAGCAAGTGGACAGATGTAATAGAAGGGGAGGGGTGTCTGGAGAAATCACACCAGAGAATTTATAGTTCAGGGCAGTGGTCCACAACCTTCCAGTTGCCGCGGATCGCTACTTCAGAGTGGCGGGAGAGGGCGGCCCGGGGCCCCGTGCACATGCGGCAGCCCCAGCGCAAATGTGCATGCGCAGACTGCCATGCATGCACGTTTGCACCCAGCAGGGGCGCAAATGCGCGTGCGTGGCAGTCCGTACATGCGCGTTTGCGCCGCCACCATGCTGGCGGCCGCGGCTCCCTCTCCCGGCCCCTCCGGGCCGCCAGCAAATCGGCCGCCAAAGCGGCGGATTAGCTTGCGACTCGGCAAGCTTCTCTTCCCCCCCCCCTCCCGAAACAAGAAGCTGGCTGGGCCGCGAGCTAATCGGCTGCTTCAGCGGCCAATTTGCTCGCGGCCTAGCGAGCTTCTCGCTTCGGGGGGGCGGGAAGAGGGAGCTGCAGCCCGGCGCCAAGGCCTTTGCAGCCCGGCACCGGGCCGCAGCCCGTGGGTTGGGGACCACTGGTTCAGGGGACCTCTAGGAATTTGGCAACCATAGCACTACTTAATAGGAATCACTAGCATCTGTATAAGTAGCCATGTTCCACACAAGAGCCACAATCAGAACAAAAATATTAGCGAGGTGGATATGGAGAGTCCCCAGTGACAAAACCATGCAGTGTGATTACTGGAAATATTCAGTACCTGTGACAAAGAAGTGTTCCCTGGAGCAGGGGTAGTCAACCTGTGGTCCTCCAGATGGTTGGTCTTCCAGACCACAGGTTGACTGCCCATGCCCTGGAGGACAGACTCCCTGGACTCTCCCTAGGGCAGGGGTAGTCAACCTGTGGTCCTCCAGATGTCCATGGACTACAATTCCCATGGGAATTGTAGTCCATGGACATCTGGAGGACCACAGATTGACTACCCCTGCCCTAGAGGATAGACATCTGTTCCAGTTACCACAGTAACAAATATCTTATGACAAGTCTCCTAATTGTTATGGTACAAATTACAATGACTCTGACTTCAATCACACTCAAGGCCAAGTCTGTCTCCTTTTCTCCCAAAACTCTTTCCATCTTGATTGACTGTCCCTTTCCATCCAACCGGAACCAATGAAAGAACTCACATGGGGCAGAGCCATCAAGAGAACTTAGAGCACGCTATCCTTCTTTCGTCTGTTTTCCTGGGGAATGGAGACAATATGAAGCTCAGTTTACTGAGTCTGGTCTTCAGCCTAGTCCCCTTCTGCTCAGCTCAAGGCTGCTGGCTCTGACTTCCATCCAAATGCTGCAACTCTAATCGAGGCGTCCATCCTGTTGAAGAGTCGCGCTTCCTTGGGCCTTCAAGGTCACTCTAATTGCTCCCTTGTGCCTCAGACAGCCTCTGTTTCAGCCCATTTTTACAAGAATGATAGAATTTCTCAGTTCACTGATTCAGATAATCCCTCTAGTCTCAGAAACAAACAGCAGTAATAAGGGACTGTAATGCCCTGGAAACTTATTTCAGATGTCTCAAACTTTCAGCAGGTTTCTCATCTCACGAAGCAGAAATGAGAAACAAACTAACCTTGAAGAGCATTCTTTCTGCATAATCCCTCCTGTGTTTTGTTACCAAGGAACAATCAGCAAGGGAGGAAGCAGATTCCAACTTGCCTCCTGGCCAGAGCTGAGCTGGCAAAAGGTGGGCTAAAATTCTCCTCCATTTGGGTCAAAAGTCAGTCAACTTCGGCCTCTGTTGAGCAAAATAGGTTAATTGGACCAGCACTGAGTGAGCAGAGGTGACTGAAGCAGCAAGCAATAAAGACAGAAGACACCTGAAGCTTTTCACTTGGCTCTGAGTCAATTCCCAGCAACTATAAATCAACCTAATAATGAAATGAAGTCCACTGTTTTACACCCTCTAAGGTAGCTGGAACATAGGACCAGACAATTGTGACAGTTTCTCAGCAACAAGTTCTTGTTTTAATAGTTCAGTTTCTGTTTAAGGAACTAGAGGTTAGTCTCCTTGTTACTACAGCCAAAAAACAATAACAACCCACCTCTAAGGTATCCTCCCTCCCCCCTCTACTATAAAACATTTATTTAAAATTAGGGACAAATAGGAATACAACAGGCGCTAGAGCTTGGTGGTTGGAACAGGAAGCGGAGGAGTTGTCCAGTCTGTAAGGGCATGGGGTTGAATGTGTGTGTTGTGTGGGAGGTTGTGGTGGCATGGTGGCAAATGAGGGTGTGGGTGTGGAGATATGGATGTCAAGAACCTGTGGTTTGGAATGTTCGTTGAGTGTGGGAGATGACTGACCTTTGGGGATTGTGACATAGTGGTTACAGATGAGCTTTCCAGGGCCATGTCCTCAGATATGTGAAGGGAAAATCAGACTGGAGACTCTTCTTAGGGGGAGATTACATGGCAACCAATTCCCTCCAGTTCTGCGTCATTTCCCTTCTTGTGTGAATTAGGCCACAGACACCAAAATGTCCCTCTGTCCTAATATATATGGGTTAGTCACATTACACAGGTGTCCACCATGCTCCTTCTGTCTCCATTTTTTTCCTGTGAGGGAGATGGGGTAGAAAGCCTCACTTCAAAGATGGCAAACCTAAGAGGAGGTCTCTCTGTGCACAGTCTTGATCTTAGTGATGCATATCTAGGTAGTGTGGAATTCCAGAATATGTACCTACACCAATCTGGCAACCTTACCTCCTCTCTACAATGTTTAATTGACCTGAAATAGGTCAAGGGGGTGTTAAATGGCTGCAGGGGCATTACATACTTTTGAGGCCCCACTTCCAGGCTTCAAGGAATATGTTTAGACCAGGGACAGCCAACCTTCAGGTGGGGCCTGGAGATCTCCTGGAATTGCTGCTTATCTCCAAACTATAAAGATCAGGTCCCTAGGCAAAAATGGCTGCTTTGGAGGTATGACTGTGTAGCATTGTATCCCACTGAGGCTTAGGGATGCCAGCCTCCGGGTGAGGTCTGAGAATCCCCTGGAAGTAGAACTCATCTCCAGGAAGTTAGGCTGAAGGGAAAGCTCTCTCACCTCACATGTATCCCTTCAAAAGGAATGCAGGTGGCCCCAGACTCCCCTTGGTTGCTTGGCTGGTGATATCTGCCCTTCTGAAGCCTGAGGCCTACTGCTGGCAACTGTTTTTGTCTGCAAGGCCAAGCTGTTGCTTAATAAAAGTAGATCACCTAGTTTCACCCAGAGTCTCACTGTCTACTTTCCTGTAAATCTAACTCCACTTGATATTCTGGGCCAACTTATGCCTCTGAGTTCATAGGACCTTCCTGGCAAATACTGTTTTTTACCAGGCCAAGCTTGAGAGAAGTCACTTCAGTTCCCATGTCTCTCCAACCATTTACTTGTTCACTATTTACAGTTTCAGGCTGTAAATATTCTTTATTTAGATCTTCCTGCACTTTCCAGAATCACAGGACTGATGCTGGTCTGTCTGTCTGTCTGTGCCCCAAAATACAAACAGTTGCTGGTAAGGGCTGGCCATAGCCCAGGAGGGAAACACCCGCACCACTCCCCCCCCCCAAATCGCAGTCTGCAAGCCTCTATGATTAGATCACTGCTCATCTCTAGGTTATAATAATCAGCTCTGCAGGCAAAATGGCTACTTTGGAGGCCAGACTCTGAGGCATTGTACGATTTTGAAGTCCCACCTCCAAACCTCCAGGAATATTTCCAGCCCAGGGGTAACCAATCTCCACGTGGGGTCTAGAGAGCTCCTGGAATTACAACTCATCTTCAGACTATAAAGATCAGCTCCCCAGGTAGAAAGGGCTGCTTGGGAGGTTGGACAGAGTTGTTGTGCAGAAGAACCACTTAAGGCCTCTCACGCAGGTTGTTGTGGAGTTGAAACACTTGAGGCCTACTGCACAGGGTTGTTCTGCAGATGAAGCAGGAGACAAAAGAACCTCCACAACAGCATCCAGTTTCGTCTGCACAACAACCCTGTGCAGTTGTTGTACCCATGACTTGGCTGTTTCTTCCCTCCAGTAGTGAGGCTGGCCAGAGCAGTATTTTAAGTGAGAAGGGGCTTTTCTGTCAGCCAACTGCTCTCCACCTTAAAGGAAAGCACAAGTATGCCCTCAGGCTCACCTGCATTGCTCTTGGAAGGAAACGCCTCCCTCCCCTCAGGGGATCTTAGAGGGAGGGAGTGCACTCACCATCCACCTGCCAGCTCCATCAGGGGTCTGAGGCAAAGTGATAGAAATTGTTGGACATGACAGTTAGGACAGCCCTGGGGTGAAAAGGGCTGGCGTGGCCTGTCCAAGCCTCTGTTCTCACCCCCTTCAGGAGCCCTACCAACCTCCTCTCCCTGCTGGTCAGGGGCTGTGTTGCCTCCCTATTGGTCCTAAGTCTGGGGGGACAGGGTCTGGAGGGACAGGGTCTTTGGACCAGTTGGAAGGCCCCACCCAATCTCCGCCCACCTATGCCTTATCTTTTTAAATTATACAGCGAAGCTGTTCCAGATTATACCCCACCTTATCTCCACAGACACAGAATGGTTAACAATGCAACAACAGGTTGCAAGGACACACATGTTCATTTAGAACCACTGTTTGGTTATTGTTGATGTTATCTCTATGTTATATGCTTAGGTCATTCCATGTATCACCCAGCAATGTTACATGTAAACTGCCCTGAGCCATATGGGAGGGTGATATAAAAATCTAAGAAATAAATAATAATAAAAAACAGGAAATAGAAATATCACTAATGTTATTAATCAATACTACCACTTGCTGCATTTTACTGCCATCTTTGGGAAAGTATGACCTGGCTACTATTTTCTTTGCAGACTTCACTGAGGCTACTTTTGGAGAGTGTCTGGGAAATCAGGTGGTGCAGCATAAGAGGACTGATTTCTGACTGGGGTGATAATGGGTCAATTTCATTGGCTGCCCAGGGATTTCCAGGCACAGCTGACAACAAAGGCATAATCCTTTTGTCAGACTCCAGTTGTTTCTGCCATTATGTATTGACGTTTATGTAGTTAGGTATATAAAATTTAGCCTTGTAGAAATTAGGGGGCAGCCTGTCTGCCTAGTTTATAGCCCCGCCCCTCCCTTTCACCATTCACCCCCCCCCCATGCCTTAGAGCTAAGACTCTTATCTAAGTGTTTTGGCTATGTAAAGGTCCCCTGTTTTTTGGGGTTCCATGGGATGGGGGAGGGGAATATATGTGAAAATCTGTATACTGGGCCCCAGTTTCCACAATGTTTGGATGAGTGTACTTTCCTGGTCAATAAACGAAATCCTTGTTTTAAAGTCAAGTGTTTGTTTTTCTGGGTGATTGAAGATCCTCACACCTTTCAAATCCCACTTGGTTTTCGGGTGCCCATTTCCAAAGATGAAGGGGTAGGACATTTTCTTTTTGGCTAAGTAACCATTGCAGTGGCATAGTTTTGGAATCTGTTCCCAAGGAGAATTTGCCCTATCAATTGGTTTTCTGCCCAAGAAGGAAGATGGAATTTTTGCCAGGTATTTTGCAGGATATGCTGCTGCCTAATTGGTTAGGGGTGTATTGACTGAAGACTGAATTGGTTGCTAGTTTTAATTCATGTTGGTGAGTTGATGAATGCTTCTAATTGATGATGATGATTTTAATTTGATGTTGGCTTTAATGCTGTCAGCAGAAGATTAATGGAATATTGAACACCTGAAGCTGCCTTGCACTGCAACAGATCCCTGGTCCAACAAAGGCCTACTGTCTACTCACAGGCTGAGGTCTTTTGCATCACCTACCACTAGATCAGGGGTAGTCAAACTGCGGCCCTCCAGATGTCCATGGACTACAATTCCCAGAAGCCCCTGCCAGCAAATGCTAGCAGGGGCTTCTGGGAATTGTAGTCCATGGACATCTGGAGGGCCGCAGTTTGACTACCCCTGCACTAGATCTTTTTAAAAGGAGATACCTGGGATCGAAACGGGAATCTTCTGCCTCCCAGGTAGAGGTCCTACCACTGAGCCACCCCCTCCCCTTATCAGGTGATGTTATTTCTCTTCATACAATGAACAATTCCAGCTTCCTATTATCATGTGTTAAGAAAAAGTATAAATGATAAGTAAATAAAAAATGTATATAGCTCAAGTAGCATGCAGCTGATCTGTGACAGCTGCTATCCCTTTGACAAAGCTTTGATGTGACAGAGTTATCATTGTGATAGGATATGTGAACCAACCAGCCAATGTACGACTGCCCTTAAATCTTCACCTGAAGAATACTTTTTGAAGAAGTTTGTTGACTTTATTTCCTTTCCTGGTCAAAGAACCTTTACTCAAAAGGGTCTGTTGTCTTTGTTTGCTCTTCTGATTTTCCTCCACACCAGACCAGACACCGTGGCTGATCTTCCCGATGCAAAATGAATATCACTAGGCTTTGTGAAAAGGCTGTAGTGCCACAGCAGAAGTCCCTCTCTTCTTTCATTGGGGGAGGGAGCTTGGTGGGGGGGGGCAGAATCACCCCCGCTGAAGAAGGTGAGAAGACTGTGTCTTCCATGAGCATGTCTCCTCAGCAAGGCTGCCAAAAAGAGATTTATGATTTTGTGAAATGAGACTCCTTTTCCACCTGTCTGCAGTGACACCTGGGTGAAACTCCAGCTGGTGCTGCTGACAAGCTTGGGAGCTGGTGCAGAACAAGAGGGAGACTCCCTCCACCTCCAGCCTGCTGGGCCAGACCCTTCTCCTACACAGCGAAAGCAACCAAGGGCTGCTGCTTTGCACATGATAGATTTTGTGTGATAGGTTTCTTGTGGGAGTTTGCTTCTGTGTAGGAAATCAAGTGCAGCCACGTGAGTCTGAATTTCCTGTCAAGTATCTTACAAGTGAAAGGGTCCATGTAATTCCCTGTACAGAAGTGCTATCAGTGAGGGAATTCATCGTATGTTTTAATTAAAGCTGCATTTTAGTTGATTAATTGGCAAAAGAAATTTTTTAAATGTAGTTATTAATTGGTGACAGCAAGTTAGGAGCACATGCTAGTATTTTGAGTGTTTAGATTCTATAATGTCTTCAAAATGCTGTGAAAGGAAATAAAAAAGGAACTACAGTTATGGATTGGGCTTGTCCCTCCTTGTTAAACCATAAGCTATTTCCAGGAGGGAAGCCATGTTGGTCTGAAGCAGCAGAACAAAGTTTGAGTCAGTGGCAAGGAAGTTTTTTTCAAGGTATGAACTTTTTTGTGCATGCCCAACTTTGTTCTGCTGCTTCAGACCAACACTGCTTCCCTTGAATAAAACTTTGTTGGTCTTAAAGGTGCCACAAGACTCAAACTTTGTTTGTGACCTTCAGTATCTCAAAAGCCTCTGGCACGATGCAAATATGTCTAAGTGCAATTAATTAATGGGTTGCTAAGGTAAAAGGCTATCAGTCAACAAAAACAATTTCCAGTTTAAGATGATTTGTATTTGCAACAAAGATTTGTACTGTGGGAAACAAGGCAGCTGGCATTCTTGTAGTTTTTAAATATGTGAATCTATTTGGAAGTATGCACCTATAAAAGAGCCTAATATTTGAAGCTTGCCTGTCAAAAGTCTCAGGGCTCTTCATATGAAATAAGAAGAGTTCAAACTTAGATGCAGGGCTGTATTTGTCAGTATTCATCCACTTGCAGAGCCAGGGCTCAGCCTTGGGATATACTGAGTAATAACTGAGATTATGACATTTCTGAGCATAGGCAGAGTGTTTCCCCTTGCCACTGAGTGACAGAGGGCCAAAAGGGATGTCAGTCTGTCACTAGTAAATTGTGCATGTGTGCAGCCTTGATCTGAATGAAAGCTATGTTGGGGAGGGAGACGCAATCTAAACTTCCAATTACTGTACATTCCAAGAACATTATAAATAGGTGACACAACTAAAATATTAATGAGGTTTAGGGATTCAACGAGCTATCAGCAGTATCAAATATTCTGCAGCCTGCAGTCATTTATTGTTCTTTGTCACTTAGCAACCACAAAACATTTGCCTCCACAGAAACAATATTCTTTCCAAAGGAAATATCAATTCATTTGTTACATCTGAAAACCAAAGGCATAAAAGAAGAATATAATCAATCGTATATATTTTTTCTAATCCACAGGCACATAATCTATCAGAGAGTGCTATATCAAAGTACCTTCCTGTTATAATTGCTGAAGGAAAAGCCAGCATAAAATCTCTTCTGCATTTTAGTACAAAGTCCAATAATACTTGGGGACTTTGGTGGGTTGGGGAGCATATTTCAAAGCAAGAGATGGACAAACCTATATGAAATCTTATAATAGTACTGCTACCATATAGCACTCTCAAAAGTCTTTTGCTCTCCCTAATGTGTTTAAAACACATTGGCAGTAACATTGTGACATATCCATTTATCTTCCATAGCCTGTCCTAGTCAGATGTAAAATGATCACTCTTAATTAAACTTAAAAGTCCCAGCAGCAAATCAGATCTCAAGATCTTTAACCACAAAGATCTTAGCCAGGCCTGCATCTCAAAAGACAGTTCTCTTACTTCAGCGTGCAACACCAATTCCATGTCAGCTATGTACTTTGGAGCACTCAAAATACTACAAAGAAAGTAGAAATGTAGTTGGTCTAATATCAGTGAGTACTTGATTGTCTTCATTAAAGCCAGGTATCCTGTGGTGCGTTTAGCATGTAAAGAGGAGGAAAGATGTGTCTTTAAACAAAATATATTCCCCACGGTCTCTAAAATGCTAATAAAAGAGTGAAAGGCATTTGAGGGCTTACATCCCCCCCCCCCCCCAACCACCACCATTTCTGCAAGGTCCCAATAAGAAGTGCAACCACAAGGATATGCAATTTTATTTTTTGCAAGTTGACAGAGATGCATGCTTTTTGCCATACATATCTGTCTTACACCTTAGTAACCACAGAAAACTCTGCTCAGACCAGAGATTAGAAGAAGAGTTGGGTTTTTTAAATTATTTTTAAATTATTTTTATTATAATTAATAAATAACAGACAATTGGGTTTTTTATACCCCATTTTTACTACCCAAATCGTCTCAAAGCAGTTTACAATCTCCTTCCCTTCCTCTCCCCACAACAGGCAGCCTATGAGATAGGTGACACTGAGAGAGCTCTGAGGGAACTGTGACTGATCCAAGGTCACTCAGTTGGCTGCCTATGAAGGAGGGGAGAATCAAACCTGGTTCTTCATATGAGAGGCTGCTGCTCTTAAACATGACACCATGCTTAGGCCTACCAAGAGCCACGGTGGACCCTTAGACAAAGATCCTCTATTGAGTTCCCTTCATCCCACCTAGATCGATCTCCCAAATCATATGAAAACAAACCACATGACTTACTGTTAGCATGAATATACTAATACAGAGTTGCCTATTTGCAAACCATACAAAATTTGCATGTCTTACCCTGATTGTCCTGTTACCCTGGTATACTAGGCTGAAAGTGATTTACTCGGGGCTGAAGGTCCTCTTCCCTCCCCCTGGATATAAGGGCTGCTGAATGAATAGCCCCACAGCAGAGACACCTGACTTAGGCTCCCAACGTAACCAGGGAACCTGGCATTTTGTCCCCTTTGTCACCCAATCTCAGGGACCCTTTCTGGCTTTTTCTCCTGTGTGACCATTTACGTGCAGGAGCACAAATGGGGGCAGATGAGGCACACCGGGCCAAATGCTCCCCTGTGTGGGAGCAGGAAGAGGTGGGGCAACCTGCCACAACTAAAACTCCAGCCTGCAGCCGGGCATGAAACCTCCAGTGTGTAAACAGTCTGTGTGACTTTCACTGCCCAGAGGGAAAATGTTATACAAACCAGGTCAGTGTGTGTGAGTGTGTGTGTGTTTGTGAAAGAACCTCCTGCCAGTCAGGTAACAAAACCTTCCATTACTATGTTTAAGTTACCTTCTCTAAACTAATTCCCAGGCACAATACCCCCTGCCAACTCCCAGCTGGCATCACCTGAGAGGCAATCCATAAACCTGCTGCCTAGTAGTGGTGGTCATTTATAATGTAGGGAAAAATAGCCTTGCCATTGACAGCGCCTCTTAAAGAACCCAGCAAATATCTAGAAATCTGCACATATGCATACTCAAAAATGTCTGTGTGCATTTTGTGTAAATCTGGCTGTAGCATACAGGCAGACAACTTGGGGACAATTTAAGCCCTTGGGTCCAGAGCTGCCCTTATGGCTTCAGTTCAGAAAGTTTGCTAGAAAGTTTTTGGGGGGAGGGGGGAGGAGGAGGAGGGAACAGTTGTATTATAAATGTTCAATTGCTACTTGAAGAAAATTCAGTGCAGCACTGCTGTTGCAAAGAAATTCTACTGGCAACCTCACCCCACCCCCCCTTACCATGACTAATATGACAGGTCATGCTCTGACAATGCCAGTGTTGCAGGCATCCACCTGCCTGTTCACCTCACTGGTGAGAAGCAACACAACTCTCTCTGCTTCCTCCTGTGCCATGCCTTTATCGTAGCATAAGGAAGGCTTATGACTGTTTAGTCAGCCAAAATTAACTACTGGATGGATTCAAGAGTCCACCTAGACATGACCGTGGGGGGTGGCTCCACCTTTAAGAAGAGTTCTGGCACTGGCCGGATCCGGAAGAGAGTAATGGCACAGAAGATGAAACTCCTCCTCTCATCGAGTAGTTTACCTTTGCTCAGTCATCGCCATCACCACTGCAATTTGTCAGGGAGGGGGAACACAGGGGAGGTCCCCATCCAGTGTCCGTATGCAGGGCGACCAGCAGCTCTAGAGATGGCATGGAGGGAAAGGATTAAGTCTCTCCTCCTCACACCAAGATCCGGATCCACCTCACCCTCCTCTGTGGCTGCCGGTAAACACAAATATACAAAGATGTAGTCACAGACCTCCTTGTGGGATGGCTAGTGTCTCCATTAGAAGATCCCCCTTGGAAGCGGAAGAGACAACCCTTCGGTAGTCTTTTGGAAATGAAAAGGTCTAGGCACCAGCAAGGCTTATCTTCTCCTTCCCAGACACCTCTCAGTGTTTTGAGAACATGCCTCACCTTTTTAACAGTGATGTGGTCCTCCTCGCCATTATGTCCATGTCCCTTGTTTGCACTAGGCTGTTCTTTGCACTAGACAGCCCAGCTGCAGACACCACGCAAAGGCAGCCATGGGAGGGAAGGAAAATGGCATTAAGGGGGAAATACTCTCTTATATGGAAAGGCCCTAAAATTCTTGGCAGTCCATGTCAGAGGCCCCTTTATACTGACTGTCTCCTTTATATTTCAGGGATGGATTTGCTTCCTCTGCCCCATGCTGATCATATGCCTTAGTTACTTATAAGTCACAGCCACTGAAAAATACTCTGCAACCAGAAATGGAACCCTCAAGGGGAAGTATGAGGTATTTTAATGTTTATTAAATATATTAGGAAGAAGGTGGGTAACCAATGTTTATGTGGTTTTTTCCCCCAGGTGGAAACTCTCTTAAATAAAGATAGCAACTTAACTTGCACTTAATATTTATTTTGGGAAAATATTGGGGTGCACTCAAAATACACACAAGAGCAAAACATACAAGTTCCTAAGAAATAAAACAGAGAAAAATTGGAGATTCAGAATAGGGTTGTGTGATATTTGCCTATTCCAGAAGAGTTGAGGATCAGGGGGGACTGTCATGTGACCAGCAGCACACCAGTGCAGGGAGGCCATGTGGAGCCAGGAAGCTGAACACACAAAATGGGGATAAAAGGCTATTTTTATAGCAGAAATGTAGCCTAAGGCCATGCGCTGCGTGTTGGAAGCCCAACTGATGATGGGTTAACTTCCTGAGAACTAGAAGTTTCCCAAGAGAAGACAATACATACTGTTAGATATTTCCAAATAATTAAGAAAGGGTGTGGCTTAATGCTGGCATATGCTGTTGCCCCCAAGATCCCCCAAGGGGCATGAGGGAGATGCTGGCAGTAAGGAGTGCTATCCTGATGGCCCATTCATGCAGATGTACTGACAGCCTTGTGACACCCTAGTGTCAGGATGAAACTGCTTGTTCCAGCATGTCCCATCTTTGTTTCATTCAGACTCCATTTGCAGACCATAGAGATGCCAGATTGCAAGGTAGGTTTTTTAAAATTATTTCTAGGGGGTTACAAGAGATGCCTCTGGGGCCCAAACGAGGTTGTCCTTTAACTATTAAAAGAAGGGTTGGCAGGATGGTAGCCACCCTATTAAAAATAATTCTGGACATCCATCCCAACTTGGTAAAACAATTGAAGAAGCTTAGTCACTTTCCAATTCTTCTCATCCCTTTGCAGTACAATTGCTGTAAATGTAGAGTCTTAATTACTTGACAATATCTGCCTAGAATTAAATCAATGCATCCATTTAGTCAGAGGCTGTGGTCTTGGTGGAGAGCTTTAAAAGGCACACTTGTAAGAGCCACTTGAAGGCAGGACCGCTCAAAGGCAAAGCAGGAACAGAAGACGGGCCCTGGTGAGTCAGACCAACTAGACCATTTAGTCCAGCATCCTGCTCCATACAGTTACCCTTCTTTCTTCTACTTTTATCCTTTAGCTGGCTGTCCTCTCAGCCAATATGCTGCTGTGGGTGCTGCTGGATTTTTTGCCTTGTGTGTAACATGTTTCCACCCTTGGCGATTGGTGGCAGTCATAAATTTAATGTTTCGGCCACTAGTCTACGTCTCACCAGGATCCGGTAGCATTATTGATTTTATTTATTTGAATTTCCATGTGGTTTCTTGCCTGATTTCTCAGTTCTGGTCAGAGTGACCACCCTCCTCCTTTTGTATCCGGGCTTGGGACCTTAAAGGTCAACAAACATAGAAGGGCTGGAATTCTGCTGCAGGAACTAGATCTTGAGCTGGAAGGCAGCTGGAATACATGGTTGCCTTATGCTGAACTGGATCATTGGTCTGTCAAGATCAGTATCCTCTATTTTGAATGGTGGCAGCTGTCCGCGGTCTCAGGTAAAGGTCTTTCACATGCTCTATGACTTGATCCTTAAGTAAAGATGCTGGGGACTGAACCTGGGGCCTTCTACATTCATTTATTCATTTACTAGCTTCAAAGCCTGTTTCTAAGAACAGGCCTTGAAAGGGTCCCTTGGCCCCCAGCCAGGCAGCTTAAGGTGGCTTTGGGCTGCAGCTTGCAGCTGGATCAAGTGGGGCGAGGGCTGGCCAGCTTGTGAGCAGGCCTGGGACAGAGCTCCTTAGCAAGCATTCAGCAGGCCGGGAGGCCCTCATTAACAGGCCCAGCCTACCAGGCCAAGAGATCCTCGTTAGCAGGCCCTCCATCACCACTCTTTGCCCAGCTCCTTCTCCCCTTACCTGCTGCCAGCTACAGGCACTGAGGTGCATCTGAGAGCAAAGAGTCTAGAGTCCAGGGACAGAAGGCAAGAGCTGCAGGGGCTGGGCCAATCAGGGCTGCATCCTGATTGGCCGTATTCCAACATGGACAGCCAAACACGTTCCACCACCCCCCCCCCCAGGCTGTTTCACAAATATATAGAGGATAATATAGAGAGGATATATAGAGGACTAGTAATCAAGCCCGCTGTAATCAAAATACAGCGGGCGCTAGGCAAGGGAGCCCCCGGCAGCTGTGCTGCGCCCGACTGCCGGAGGCTCCCTTGCCGGTGGGCTGATGCGGTGAGAGGCGCGAAGCGCCTCTCGCCGCATCAGGCCGCCAGCCAGGGAGCAATTGCGAGCCGCACTATGTGCGGCTCGCAGTTGCTCCCTTTTCGCCAGGGCGGGAATCGGCGAGGCCAATTGGCAGGCGCTTTGCGCCTGCTGATTGGCCCCGCCAATGTTCTGTCCAGAGGAAGGGGCCAATTGGCACCCTTCCTCATCCCGGACAGAGCCCGCCCTAACTCCTCCCCCTAAGCCCTTACGGCTTTATTTAGTCCGCGGTGCCCGTGGCGCCGCGGGCTGCGTTAAGATGATAGATATATAGATAAGGAAATATATAAAGGATAAGGATAATCCTATTTGTTGACCACCACTCCTGGCCTAGCTGGCTTGTGGCAGTTTACATGCCAAGCAGATGCCTCATCCCCTCCCCAAACTCCTTAATCAGACATTACATGTGTTTGTACTTGTACATCTTCCCCAGCTTTAATGAAGTACATGTGAAGAAGCACCATGTCGTAAAGGGAGGGACAGGGGAGAATTACTGGGGACCAAACTCCCATGAAGAGGACTTCTGTTAGTTTGCTGTCTTCTCTTTTGTCCTTAATAAAAGATGACTATGTAGCAAAAATAAACAGGAGTTTTGTGGCACCCTAAAGACTAACATGTTTTTATGGCCTAAAGTCCACTTCTTCAGATGCCATCTGATCCATTACTTGCAACTGGAGATCTAGTGCATAAAAGGTGCTGGAGTGAGATGTTAGCTTTTTAATGTGCCAGAAGTCTGGTGTCTGATGTTTCTGCTTGTTGCCTTGCAGCAAGACAGCTGTCACTTTGCTTTCCCCTGATCTTTGAAGTCACACTGATTCAGGATTGACTGCCTCCTCCTGTTTGTGTTTTTATCTGACCTGGAAAGGGGGGGGGGGATTCAGCATAGTCTCCTCACTTCCTACCCAGTAGCGCTCCAAAGGGCACTGATAATCATAATCTGAGAGTGCTAAATATAATTGGAAATACAAAAGCAGCCAGCAACTCTAGCTGTCTACTTGCAAAGATCACAACTGGAAACTGGAGCGAAATGTGCAGAAAGAATTTACCTCTCATCGAACCCCTGCAAAGAGCTCTTCTGAAAATAAATGACTTGCAGGCTGATCTTTAACCATATTTACAAGTAATCCATAGCTCATGGGCCTTTGCTGCGCAGTCATACAAAGCTCCCACCAGTTGTATCCTTGCCTTTTTGCAAGCTTCCCATAAGGCTCATTCAGGTCCCTTGGGGGAAATTGGCAAGCATAACCTTTTCTTGCTGCCCTGAAAAGGAAGATCATCAATTTTGTTATCCCTGCAGTGAAATGGACAAAGCTCTTTTCCCACTGACTGTCCCAGAAGAGGTGCACTACACTAGAAAGTCACAGTGTATATCCTTAACACTGGTGCAGATGGCAGCCTTCTTTGTGTGTTCAGTGTTTGTTTAATGACTAGATGAGCATGCCAGCCTTTGACTAATACAGCAGAAGAGTTCTCAGCATCTAAATGTAGCTTTTAGGGAAGAACTTAGATGGCATATAAAAGACTCTGGCCATGTGGCAAGAGTTTCGCTAAGAGTTTCATAGGCATCACTCAGTGGAAGATGATTTCAGCACTGATGAAGGGCTTGTTTATAGAAATATGATTCTCATTATGTGAAGAGGTGAAGTGCATTATCAAAGATCTGCCTGATATGTATTGAAGATTTCATTATATGTAGAGGTGCATTATCAAAGATCTGCTGAAATAGACAGAACACCCATGGAGCCCACTAGCCCAGGAGTGGTGAGCTGCATGGGTGTTCTGTCTCTTTCAGCAAAACAGCAAAATAGCGACTTCATGGATATTGGTGAGTGGCTGTGGGTGTGTATGCACTGTTTGATTGCGGCTTGTCAGATTAACAGTGTCTATCCATCTGCTGAGAACTTCTATGTGCCTGGAGACTAGAACTGAAGGCTTTCAGCTGATTGTACACTGGGAATATTGATCACTACTTGATGAATCTGCCCTGTCCCACTGAGTAATTACAGGCCATTTTGCAGTGTAGCATCATCCATCAAGATCCTGGTAACACTAAAGGGAAAAAATCACTTTTGGAAAGAGTTTCCCCTTTCTTTCCTGCATACTTCTTCTGTCTACATCCTTTCAGAAAAACTTCATTCTATCATCCTAAATCCACTTCCGGTTTGGTCATTTTATTTATATCAATAATCACATATAAGTAGTTTCTTGGTTAAAAACCAAAAGAGGGAAAATTGCAGTTGTTTCAGCATCCTATCCACCAATGGCAGCCAGACAAGACCACTAGGAATCCTTTGCAATGCCAGGAGGGAACCCCTGCTGTTACTCTACCTCATCTGGTGGCCAGAAACATACTGTGTCTAAATACAGAGCTGCTGCTTAGACTACTGCTTGCAGCCCCCAATGGCTCTATTTCTCTAATCCCTATTTCTGCAAGATCTTTGCAATGGTAGCCAAATCTTCCACAAAGACTCTCATACCAGACCAAACTGGGAACTGGGAACTACCTGTTTTTACTAAGACAGTTTCAACATAACAAACAACTGAGTGAAACATGACTGCAGATTCACTTAGACACATTAAAATATTGAACACCTTCATGTAACAAATGAATACTTGCCGTCTTCTGCTCTATTTCTGCTCTATTTCTGCTGTGCCTGCGTGTAGTCTTGTAGTTGTAGCGTTCACAGCAGCAGCAAACAGGTGTGTCTGGGGGCAATTGACATGCTAGGTTAGGAATTGGGGATAGAGGGAAACTAGGGTTGCTAGGTGTCGTCGTCCCCCCCCCCCAGCCACTGGGTTACCAGATCCAGGTTGGAAAGCTGGAAGTTTGGGGATTTAGCCTGGGTAGGACAGGGGCCATCAAGCATCCATTGTCTCCAGGGAAACAGATCTCTGTAGTCTGGAGGTGAGGTGTAATTCCAGGGGAATCTCCCTAAGGGAAACAGTGGCAAGCTGGGTGCTCTTGGTAGAAAGGTTAGGGCCAAACTACGTGTTGGAATTTTTAGCATGCAGTGTCCAGGTTTCCCTTAACTTGACTTTGACTCAGACTGTCAGATATCAGGGATGAGGGAACTTGTTTCCCAAGTACATGGGATTCTATTCTGACCCAGATCACAGGATGGAGGGGGGAAAGAGCTTTGGCTGTCCTTCTGTGCTATTACCCCAGCCTTAAATGGCCCTGGAAGGAACTCTAGGCTTGCTGTGGGAGACAGATGAGGGCATGACTTACCCAAATGGTGATCTTCTGCTGCCGCCTCTTTTGGCCATGCAATCATAAGTAACATCACATTATTGCAGGACACTCTAGGATTCACCCAAAACTCTATGGGTGAATCCCAGAGCATCCTATGATATGGTAATGTCACTTCTGGTTACATAGCCCAAAGTGACATTGCAGCACTGGAAGGTTGCTATTTTGCACCTTCAGAGTGCTCCAGAGGATGGGGAAGTGTCAGTGTGGGTTTCCCCCACCATCACCAGCAGCAGGCAAATGGTAACCCTATTCCAGGGTGGCTGCATATAGACCTGACTACCTCACTCTGCATATAATATAGTTCAACTCTTGTGGATGGATGGATGGATGGATGTTACAGGGATCTGCCAACGCAGAGCTGGCAACCGTATGCAGAGAGGCCACCCTCTGAAGCTGCCATTTCCTCCAGAGGAACCAGGATTGCCAGCTCTGGGTTAGGCAGTGCCTGGAGTTTAGTGAAGGCCCCCTTTGGGGGAGTGAGGGGTCTCAGCTAGATCAAATGCTATAGTCTCTACCCTTGAAATGCTATAGTCTCTACCCTTTTCCTTCAGGGGATCTGATCTTTGTTGTTTAGCAAGCAATTATAATTGTGAGAGAACTCCAAGGCCCACCAGAAGGTTGGCAACCTTAACATTTAGGGATGCCAGCCTCCAGATGGGGCCTGGGGATCAGAATTACAGATCATCTCCAGATTACAGAGATAATTTTCCCTGGAGAAAAGAGCTTTGAGATGAGGAGGGGGTGGACTCCATGGCATTGTCGCCCACCGAGGTCCCTGCCCTTCCCAAGCTTCACTCCCAAATCTCCAGGGGTTTCCCCAACTTGATTTGGTATTCCTACCCCACCCCCCCAAAAAATCTCCTGCTAGTGGCTGGCCACCCTATTAACATTGGTATTGAAGCCAAATGAGATTTCCTCCAATTTTCCCATCCACCCCTTTCCCACAGTGGTGATTTGGTCCCTGCATGCCTGACAGGCACACCAGCAGACTATTTGTGCTGCACAGTTTCATCTCTGACTGGTATTCCTTGACCCAACATTCCCCCCAAATCCAATTGCTGGGTTTTAGGCTTGGCTTGAAAGAGGGCTCTCATTATGAGCAACCCTGCCTGGCGGCTTTGTAGTTATCGGTCAGGTCAGGAGATTCACACAGGGCAGGTTCTCCTTCTAAGCTCGCCAGGCAGTTTTGGGGAACAATGCAATGAGGAAGCTGTGCTCACGCTCCACCAGCAGTGACACAGGAAGAGCAAAAGCTCTGTGCCTGTTGCTGTCTCCTAGATCTTCCCCAGCAGCGGCTGGGCTGAGCCAGGCTCCAGCAGTGCTGAGTGGTGCACAGGAGAAGATGGGGGTAAGCAATGCCCTCTCACACTGACAGCTAGGGCCGGACTGTCCACAAGTTGCTCCACCGAGTCTAATGTGGGGAAGCATTTAATTTTCTTCTCCTCAGTGGAAGGCAGAATGCATGGAAATTAAGGCAGGGACTGGGGGAAGGGGACACAAATGGGCTCATGTGAGGCACCCCTCATCCCTTCTTTTTAAAAACAGGCTTCTTCTCCTCCCTCTGGACCAAGGGAGGGAGGGAAGCACCCTGGAGCCTATATGGGACCATTCTGTAAGGCAGAATTTTTATGGCCTGCGAAATGACAAGGCCTTCTTTATTCTGTTTTAAATGGGGGGCAATCCCTTAGCAAAGGGGTGTAACCCTTGATAATTTCATTCAAACTGTGCAGGTGGGATGGATGACAGTAATTATAGGAAGGAATGAGTTTCATATTGCAAACAACTATCGAATTGATTAAGCATCTCTAAATATGTGCAATAAAAACATTAAAGTCTCCATAACTGTCACTGAACAAATCATGACAAAATTGGATTAAAAATGTCTACGCTCGTCCTTATTATAAGTCTCTTTATTCTGGGTAAAAAGCATCTTTTAAAGACATACAATGAACACTCACTGACAATACATTTCAAGACTGATTTCTATACTTTTCAAAAACTTGGTCCAGCAAGTGGTTAATTTTTCATTATTTCATTATAGTCCACGAGACCTATTGAGATATGTATTTGAATATCTGGGTGGCTGGAGTGTGCATGTGAGGAAAGCACAGAGCATTCCTAGGGGGTGGAATTGCAGAGAGGGGAGATGGGTTCCTGTAGAGTAGCGATCCCCAACCTATGGGCCGCGGATCACATGTGATCCATCAACTAATTGGAGGTGGGCCGCGTAGGACGCCTCCCCCCCCCCCGGCCCTTTACAACACACTTCGGGTGTCATTGTCTCCCATCCCTCCCAGATGGGACTATCTCGTTGCAGAGAAACAAGCTCAGGGTTCCCATTGATTTGTCATTGTCATGAGTTAAAATTTCCATGAAAATAAAATGTTCCTTATGTTCATTGTTGTGGCGTGTCTGTATCTTATTTTGAAGAGATATTTGAACATTACCATAGTGATCAGAGAGCATTAGGGCAGTGGTTGAGAGTAGAGGAGTAAGCTACCCCCCCCCCACTGGGTCTCAGTAAAATTGTCAAGCGTTGAGTGGTCCCCAGTGATAAAAAGGTTGGGGACCACTGCTGTAGAGCATTCGCTGGCAGTGGCTCATGGGAATTGTAGTCCATGGACATTTGGAGGGCCGCAGTTTGACTACCCCTGCTGTAGAGGAAAGGTTTGTGCAGGAAGGAGGAGACAGCCTGTGGAACATCTCCTGACCAGAGAGATTATTTCCAGTCCCCAGACTGATCCATGCTAGCCCAGATTGGAGCAGCACAACTAGCCCTTGTTGCACAGCAACTGTTTTTCCATCACAACCGCAAGCTCTGCACTTCTGTGCTCACGGCTGTCTTCTTCTTGCCTTCCCTCTTCCAGCTTGGCTAAGACCAGATTCAGGAAACACCTGATGTCAAACAGGCCACTTGTAAAGCAGGAGAGGAAAGGGAGAAAATGCACCTGGCATTAAATGATTGCCATGTGGATACCAACAGGAGTGGGGCCTCACATCTTCACCCAATACCTTTTGCTTTGTTACAACTTGTATTTCTACAAATGCCTCCTCTTTAATAAGACATGCTTTATGAATGATCCATGTACCCAGGCTTTGTCCTCTGCTTGTACCAAAGAGGGATGCCAGCCTCCAGGTGGGACTGGGGAATCCCCTGGTTTTTCAGCTCATCTCCAGGTGACAGAGATCAGTTCCCCTGGAGAAAATGGCTGCTTTGGAGGGTGGACTCCCTAGCATTATACTCCACTGAGGTCCCTCCTCACCCCAAATCCAATTCTACCCCCAAAGTCTCCAGGAATTTCCCAACCCAGAGCTGGCAACCCTAGTTCCAAAGCCTCCCCCCCCCCACTGGGATAGGCTGACTGTTCCCCATGGCACATGTAGGATTATAAACAGCTTTGCCTCTTTTGTGAAGGGAATCCCTGTATAATCCCATTTGTGGTTTCTATATCAGAGGGAGAGAACAACACAGCTGACTTCACAGGTGACAAACAGGATTACAGGAGCTATGGAGGGAAAGTGGCGGGTTCTCCCAGGTAGCTGTCTTTCATCAGTCTCAGAAAGGGTACAAAAGCTGTTAATCTGATGGAACACTTGAGGTACTGCATCTGTCAATAAAATGAATCCAATTACACAAATTTTGCACCTTATCAAATGCAACAGGAATTTCCCCTCCGTGTATTAAACGCATATTACGATTTCAGTTTGCAACAGCTTTTGAAGAAGAGCTTTTTTTTTGTACCCCACTTTTTATTACATGAAGGTGTCTCGAAGCAGTTTACAATTGCCTGCCCCTCCCCTCCCCACAATAGATACCCTGTGAGACTGAGAGAGCTCTGAGAGAAGGGTGACTGGCCCAAGGTCACCCGGCTGGCTGCATGTGGAGGAGGAGTGGAGAATCAAACCCGGTTCTCCAGCTTAGAGGCTGCCACTGTGACACCAAGCTGGCTTTGAGAGGCAACCACAGCAAGGTGAGTTTATCTCGTGGCTTCCTGACTCTCAGCTGTCCTAATCACAACTGGCCCTTCAGTCTGTTCAGTGCCCTCTCGGCTTCATTACAAGCCAGGTGTGCCACTCCACAGGACCAAGGGGACAGTGGCCTGGGGGTCCTTGGGCAAGAACACGCCACTCGGCCAAGGAAAAAAGCAAAAGCAGACATCCACCCAACACTGTTTATCCCCCTCGGGAAATGATTACTCTCAGAGGAAGCAGCTTTTAATACATTTCTAAAACTTAAAATTACACGATGAATGTTTTATATGACTGTGTTAAGGTAAATTAGTATGGACTGTTTTAAAAACTTGTGACCTGCCCTGAGCCATCTAGGGAAGGGCAAGTTGTAAAATTGAGGAGATTTGGCAAAGACATTTGTGATCCAGCATTGTGGGGAGAAGGGGAGTGTCTGCTGCTGAAAAAAAAGCAAAAATGAACCAACTCACAGGACATGCCAAAGCCACAAGACTTGATTGATTGATTGATTGGCTGAAATGTTTAGGCCCTGCCTTCCCTCTGGACTTAAGGGATGCTTAAAGCAGACCTCGGAATCTCAGCCCACGCACATTGCCTGCAACATCCACCCCTGTATTCCCACACCACATTGTTCTCACTAGCTAGCCAAGGATTGTACCTGTTTCCCTAAATTAGCCTGTACCATGCCTGGATCCTGCTCCCCCCTTCCTGTGCAGTTCAGCCGTACTGTTTGGCTTTCAGTGACCATCTGTGTGGCAATTCAGCTGCACTGGCTCTGAAATGGACTGCCCCCCCCCCTCCTGGCAGGAGTCCCGCAAATTAATTGTGCAGTCTTAATTAAAATTAAGTAATTTTTCATTGGTGCCCGAGCCGGTGCTTTCCTGATGATTTATTAAAGTGAGCTATGGGTAAATTAGTCACACGCTGACTGTCGTTGCTGTATGACAGATGAGCTGGAAAGCAGGGAGCGCAGCAAAGAGGAGAGGAAGAAAGCAGCAAACGGCACGGCTGGCCTTTCCCCTTCAAGGCAACCTCTCCCCCCCTCCTCCTCCACTTCTGGGATTAGGGATCCCCACTTTGAAAGGTGTGCCCTGTAGCTTGCAACCCTGAGCATCAGGCACTTGATCCACATTCAGCTGCTCTGCACAGATGCCAATGACTTCTCTCCCTTGCAAAGGGCTGGCGTATTTCATGCTGAACCAAGGAGAAGTGTAACTGCAAGAAGGGATAATGTGGTGTGGGGAGAGTGTGAATACTCTCTGCCGTACAATTACAGCAACCATCAAGGTGGCCCAGCATGGAGATCCCTGGCTCAGCAGCTCAAACTCATAAGCAGAGTCACACCCTTCTACGCTCACTGGTTTGATTTCAATGGACTAAGAAGGGTAGGTTGTATTATGCTGCTTTGGACTCTTCTGTCAAAGCAGTTGGCAATGAAGCCCAAAAGCAAGGCAGCCCTGAAGGAGGTGAAACACCTATCTGGGCATCCATCTAGCCCCAGCAAGCCTTCGGGGAGGGCGGTATATAAATGTAAATAATAATAATAATAATAATAATATAATAATAATAATAATAATAACATGCATGGAGGCAGCAGCCTACTCTGGGTCACTCAGCTTTCCTCCTGTGATAGCTAGACCAGTGCTGGCAGGGGTCTGCTAGGGATGCCAGACTCCAGGTGAGACCAGGGGATCCCCCAGAATGGCAGCTCATCTTCAGGCAAAAGAGATCATAGAATCATAGAGCTAGAAGGGACCTACAGGGTCATCTAATCCAATCCCCTACACAATGCAGGGACTTACAACTACCACAATGACCCCAATTTCATGCCCAAGTGATCCCTCCACCCAAAATCTCCAGAATCCAGCCTGGCCTGGAGGGAATTCACCTGCCTTCACACAGTCCCTCTGGGGAAAATGGCCATTTAGAAGGTGGACTGATTGGCATTGTATCTTGCTGAAGTCCCTCCCCTCCCCAAACCCTGCCCTCTACAGGCTCCACCTCCAAAGCCTCCAGATTTCTCCCAAGCAGGAGCTGGCAACCCCAGGATCTGCACATTCAGATGTCTTTGTTCTCTTTTCCAGGAGAGTCTTTGTCCACTTCCCACACTCCTGGTTTTACACTAACACAATGAAATGGCAGTGTGGATAGCTTCTGGGCAGGTGCATACTAAGGTCATTTTCAGATGGAAGGTTTCTACCATTAAAAAAAAACACTCTTAAATTATTCTGATGAATCAATAGACACCTACATTGGCTAGAATATGCAGTTTGAAAACGTCTCTCTCCCAAGTCCTAGCCCACACTAACATGATGCAAAGGGACTTAAAGGAGAATGATGAAAGCAGTGCCTTTGGCCTCCATTTGGGAGCAGACACTGCTCTTCAAACAGCAAGAGAGATTAGACCTAGCAATGAAACACAAATGTACTATGGTGAGATTGCCTACGCCACCAAGGCATCATTTCTGACACCGCTTACCATTTTTGCTGAACAATGATCCAAGGTAGGGAGGCTGGCTTGTAAAGTGCAAGTCTCTGCAGGCCTTTGGGCAGGTGTTGTGATTCTTTCCCCCACTACAAACTGTATGTTTCCTTCATTTTGGGGCACCCCTGGCTGGTTCTTCTCCTCCACGGCTGTTGCCCGGTTGTGGCGCCACCAACGAAGAGATCACTCATGTGTTTCCCCCGTGATCCCACAGAGTAGAGGCCTGTGCACTGGCAGCAGAGCTTCCATGGAGGGGACTTTCCTGCACACTTTGTCTGTCCGCTGCCTTTTTACTGACACACATGCTCTGCAGTGATGACTCATTGCCCCTTTTATTCTCTTTTTCATGCACCAGCTAGAGCCAATTCTATTAAAATATCTATTACAATGATTCTATTAAAATTTGAGACAGATTATTGTAGTGCTATTAGTGTTGTAACTCTATAGAAATTACCAGTTTTTTTTTAAACATCTCTGGTAGTGCAGTAAGAAAAAATGCTGGAAAAATGGTTCCCACAGGTGCAGACACCTGGAGAAATGGCATCACATTGGCAAAGCGGGAAAATATGCACCATTCCTTCCAGAATTTGTGATAACACATTTGGACTTCATTATTTCCAAAAATATCAGAACAAGGCACATTTGGGAACAAAGTTTTTGAGCGTATGGAAAGCCTAGAAACATGACAATGACTGCTACAGCACACTGTTGTATGGAAACTCCAAAAAAGAGCTCCAGTTTAGAGGTCAAGGTAGAGTAAAGTCTTTCTGTGGAAGCAGCCCCCTTCTTAAGAGACTGGGAGTGTACACTATTTCTCTGTGAGCTTTTGGTCCCTTGCTTAGTTTACCACTTGGCGCCATTACTGGGTGAGGTTTCTGAAGAACATTCCCACTGAACTTCTTTCACCCCTTCCATAGCTCTGATGCTCCTTTCCCCATATTCTGCCTGCTTCTCTCACTCCACCTTCACCAACAAATGCTTTACAGTTACAGGGAATATACTTTGTAACATCCTGCTGTGGCACTGGAGAACGCTCTGTCAGATAAAGTACTCTGGAGTTTTGGGTAGGGAGATTGGGTAGGGTAGAAGATTGGGTAGAGATTGGGTAGGGAGGCTGTGGGATTGGACACCTGAGAGCCAAACCTGCTGTGCAGCTGGAAGCCTCCCTCCCAGGAGGGATTCGGATTCAAGT
Organism: Paroedura picta; assembly: GCF_049243985.1. Taxonomy (NCBI): domain Eukaryota; kingdom Metazoa; phylum Chordata; class Lepidosauria; order Squamata; family Gekkonidae; genus Paroedura; species Paroedura picta. The sequence continues at coordinate 93,979,124 of NC_135372.1, read as the reverse complement.
GGCCGGTCCAGCCCCAAGCTCCTCTCCAGCCCCTTCCCCCTGCCCTTCACATGCCGCTGCTCAGTGGAGAAGTCTGCCATGCCTTCTCCCCACCTGCTTTGATTACAATTCTGCTACTGTAAGCAATGCTGATGAGAGGACGGGACTGTCAGCTGAGAAATATGGCATTATACAACTTAATGGCACAGAACTCCTGCAGCACTGAGGTTTGAGCAAACCCATTAGTTGACTGATAGAAACATAAGATTATAAAATAACTATTTACTCTCAGCCTGCTGACACTATAGCAGAGGTGCAGGCAGCAGGAGGGGAGGGCTCCCTCTGAGAGAGGCAGCAGTGCAGAAAGAAGTCAGGCAGCAGGGAAATCCTCTGAAGTGAAGTTCATTGCACACCCTTGCCAGCTCTAGGACGAATCATGCTACTGCAAACCCTGATGGAAGAAGAAGAAGAAGAGCTGTTTTTGTTCCTTGCTTTTTACTACCCAGTGAAGTCTCCAAACATCTTCCTTTCCCTACAACACACAGCCTGTGAGGTAAGGTGAAGCAGAGAGAGCTCCGTGTCTGACTCAAGATCACCCAGCAAGCTTCATGTGGAGGAGGAGTGGTCAATCAAACCCAGTTTTCCAGCTTAGAGGCTGCTGCTCTTAACCACTACACCAAGCTGGCTCTCTGTTGCAGATATGGCAATATGAGGCAATATACAGAGTGCTGCCTTAAAGCTATTACTCCCTGGCCTAGATTCAAGTGGGTAGCCATGTTGGTCTGAAGCAGCAGAAGAAATTTAGAGTTCAGCAGCACCTTTAAGACCAACAAAGTTTTATTCAAGGTATGAGCTTTCATGTGGAGGCATGTTTCCTCAGATACAATGTTCTGGCCTAGAGTCAATGTCATACTTGTTGGCTTATGTAGAAGAGTCACCAGTTTAGGTATGGTGGTCCTCAGGCTTCACTTTGAGCCCCAAATTCTTCCTGTCCTCCTGCTGTTGCTGTGACTCATCCTCTTCACTTGGGAACCTTAATGCCCATGCTCATCAGGGGAGAAAAATGATCAGGGATCCCTCTGTGCATGAAGCCAAGTAGGTAAACATAGCCATTTGCAAAACTTTCTCCAAGTGTTCTACAACACTCAGACTCACCCAGATCAATCAGTGCAGGGTATCAATTCTGGATGCAACTCTATCACATTTTTCTCTGCTCCCTCCATTTTGGTCTTTTGACATTCGATTGGGGTAAAATAATGTAAGGGAGAGAATGCAACTGGCCCAGAGTACCCAGTGAGCTTCATGGTTCAGTAATGACTATAACCCCTCACTAGCTCTGAACAAGGTTTTGTTTTTTATGTCTTGAGGTAGGGCTGTGGCTCAATGGCAGAGCCTCTGCTTTGTGTACAGAAGCTCAATCCTTAGCATCTCCAGCTCAAGGACCAGGTAGGGAGCAGTTTGGAAGACTTCTGGTGTCATGAACCCCAGTTCCTGACCCACGTTTCACCTGTGCTCTCCCAGAGACTCTCAGGCTGTTGGCCATAAACCCATAAAGCCATAAATCCCCTGTTGGTTCCTTTCCTCCCTTGCATTCCAAACCATCCCTCCACCAGAACCTCTTATCGCTTCCTGACCTTGCTAGGTGGTGTGAAGTCTCGACACTTTTAACTTTTTAGATCAAAGCAGGGGCCAGATGGCTCCCTTGAGGACCATTGTATTTTCCCGCCTTATGAATCCCTCATCCCTCCTCCTTTATTCAACCCCAGGTATAAAAACCCCTATGGGGGCCATTGATCCTTGTCTCTGCCAAAGAGTTTATTCATCGAACCTTTTCCTGTTGATGCTTTTTGTATTAGTTTGCTAAATAAATATTCCTAATGGATTCCACTGTAACAGTGGTGTTGGGGAATTGCTTCTTTGAGTGACTTTACTTAGGTGTCTTCTGCCTGGTTCCTGACATCTGGCCTGAGACTCTGGAGACAACATCAGGCTTGATTGACCAACGATCTGATTCAGTGGTAGGCAGTGTTATATGTCCAAACATGTTTCCTCAGTACAAAATTGTGTTTGAAATGTGCTTTAGGTCCAGGACATTTGAACCCCTATGGAATGAGTGTCATCCCCTAGAATCATAGAATCATGGAATCATAGAATTATGGAATCATAGAGTTTCTTTTGAATGGAATTTCTTTTGAATTAATTTCATCCCATTCATTCTGGTCTGTCCCTCTGGGGCAAGAGAGAACAATTCTGCTCCATCCTCCATATGGCACCCTTTAAAATACTTGAAGATGGTTATCATATCCCCTCTCAGTTGTCTCCTCTCTAGGCTAAACAGACCAAGCTCCCCCAGCCTTTCTTCATATGTCTTGGTCTCCAAACCCCTCACCATCTTTGTTGCCCTTTACGCTCCAGTTTGTCAACATCCCTCTTCAACTGGGGTTCCCAAAACTGAACACTGAACTCCAAGTGAGGCCGAACCAGAACAGAGTAATGCGGTCAGGGCACTAGTTTTGCCTAGGACACAGAGAAATACATTGAACTGAAGTTTGAGTATCCAGTTCCCTGCCTCAATTAGCTGAGATCCATCCTGATTTCCAGTGAGCTGAGCCCTTCCTTGTTCTTGTGGGGTGTTTGTGATGCCAGCTATGCGCCAGTCAGATCCTAAGGACTGACATTATACAGAGCAGCATCGCTTTTGCAGTGTCATCTGCAATCAGTTTCCACCTGATAGAGTTTTAAGTGACAATACATTTCAGAGCAGTACCAGGATAGTGTCACAGAAATCTCTTTTGTCCAGAGATAAGATTAAGAAAGGTGCACCATGCTTCCAGAAGCAAAAATGGAAAGACAGCAACAGCTTCAGACAAAGCAGTGTGGTGTAGCGGTTAAGACTGGTAGCCTCTAATCTGGAGAAGTGGGTTGGCTTCCCCAGTCCTCTTCCACATGCAGCCAGCTGGGTGACCTTGGGCCAGTCAAAGCTCTCAGAGCTCTCTCAGCCTCACCTACCTCACAAGATGTCTGTTGTGAGGAAAGGAAGGGTAAGGCACTTTGGGACTCCTTTGGGTAATAAGAAGTGGGGGTACAAAAACCAACTCTTCTTCTCCTAAGGAGAAATCTTTTTTCCTCACTAGTGAGCCACTGCTTGGTTTTAGCCCATCTGTGTATGTATTTTCTATCAAGTCATGACTTATGGAGACTCCAGAAAGGGTTTTCAAGGCTAACAAGAAGCAGAAGTCATTTGACTTTTCCTCTTTTTTGCTTTCCCCCCCATCCTAGCACCTATCTTGCTTAGCTTATGAGATCAAACTATATCATGCCACCTTCCCTCCTTTTACCCCATCTACTCAATTTTTCTACCCCACCTGTTTCATGGATAAGGCCTCTGGCATAGGGATCAATGCAGTCTATACAACTGAAGAAGACGGGGAGTTCAGGCTCCAAATGAGTGCCAAGCAAAGGTGCAAGTCATTGGGGTTGTGCTGTAGCTCATGTTGACAGTTCCAGGTTGGAAAACATCTGGAGATTTTGGGGATGGAGCCTGAAGAAGGCATAGTTTGGGGAAGAGAAGGACTTCAATGGGGTATGATACCATAGAAGCGGCCATTCTCTCACATGGAGACCACTTGTAATAGCAGGAAAGTCAGGGAGGTTGGCAACCCTAGCTGTAGCACATGGCTTTGCTTGCAGAAGGACCCAGGCTCAATCCATCAAGTTCCTTTGGTGGAAAGAACAGAGTGGAAATTATCCACACAAACAAGCAAAGAAATCCTGGAAAGTCCAGTTAAAGGATCTCGGATTGTAGGTCTTAAGAAAGCCCTTTATTTGCTGGAGACCTTTGAGATCCACTGCTGGTCAGAGTAAAAACTGAGCTTGGTAGACAAATGCTTTGAATTGGTACAAGATAGCCACACTTGCTGCTTCAGAGCAACCAAATGTCATATTTGATTTATTAATTTGTTGATTGATTTAGATTTTTATACTGCAATTTATGTCATTTATGTGCAGCTGGCTTTGTATGTGTTCTTGTTTATCTGAAATCCTTTTTGCTGCCTTTTCTGTCAAAAAGACCCACAAAGGGGCTTCCATAACAATAAAAAAAAACAATTTAAAATACATTTTAAGTATACAGCCAAATAACCAAGACAGCAGATACTAAGGGCCATTTCGCACGGCTTCAAAGTAGCAGAATGGTTGCTATTTGGAAACGCTACTAATTTGCCATAACCCACGACGTCGTAGACAATCTGCAACAATCCTGAAACCAATCAGCAAAAAGCGCTTCGTTGTGGCGCTTTCAGGGGAATCCAGAAAAGTGGATTCACCCTCCGGATAGCGATACACTCCTGCAACCAATCTGCAACAGTAGCGCTAAAGACCTGTGCGTTACCATTGTTGCTGTTTCTTCAAAGTCCCTCCCCCTGGCTCTCTCCTCCAAACTTCCGGCGAAGCGATCGCCATTTTTTTTTCTCCGAGCGAGCGGGGATAAACGCACCGGCGAGCCTCTTTCTGTTTAGAGGCTTCCCTGGCTTCAGTCCTTCACCTTTAGTCACTAAGCACAAACCACTGAAAAGCCCGTTTGCTGAAATAAAGTCCCTTTATTTTTTACAAATAAATTCAGCCGAAAATCGGGCCCGTGAGAGGGGGGGGGGATTTTTTTTTTATCACTCGAGGCAGCGTGCAAACGATCATACAATCAAACGACAGCTCACATTAGGCAGCTGGATGGGTCTCTCCGTAGCAATGAATCTACCTAGATTCGTTGCTATGGGTCGTTTTTTTTTTTTTAAAAACCTTTCTTAAAGGGAAAGGGGCTGTTTGGGAGCATGCTAACGGCTGCCCATTGGCTGCTTGACGGCCAGGGGCGGGACGAGCTTGGCAATAGCGCTTCCTTTCTAGCGATTTCTGCCGAGACCGGAAGCCTGTGGGAAACGCTAAAAAACGCAACTGATTCCACTACAAAGGCAGGTATGCATAACGACGAATTCCACTATTTTAAATGGCGATTTTTCATTCCGCAAACAATTTGCAACAAAGATCCCTGTGCGAAAAGGCCCTTTGTAAACCACCAACACAGGGCCAGTCAAGAAGACTAAAAATAAACCTAGCACTGGAGAATCAGCAGCTTGGCAATAATAATATTAATCAATGTATGACCACTTTCAGATCAGTCCAATGACTCTTCATCTCTTATGGGTTGTGTAACTCGTGCATGCTTGAATATTAGCATAACAATTAAGCTTTATTATATAATGACCTACAGAGAGCTACACCAGTTGTAAGACATTGTGGGACAGGAGCTAGATGAATATGTCAACACAGAGAAACTAAGCTAAAAACTGGATCTGGCAATCCACCAGCAGAAGGTGCCACAAATCTTTCTTGCTTTCCTCTCCCCCAAAGTGTCCTGTTCTAGCGCTAGATTGCAGGGCCCCAGTAGATTCAGAACCACATTGGTCTGAAGGGTTCATTGGGGGAAGGGAACATATTTGCCCACTGATGGAAGCAGGAGAAAGGAGCGACTTTGCCCCCTTTATTCTTCCCACTGTGTCCCCCCATTTCTGTGGCTATTAGGGCCAAACTAGATGTGACAGCGACTTTGTGGCCTCCATGAAGACATCACTGCTATTTTAAAGGGATTTAAAATTACTTTTTGAGGTGCTTTTGTCCCCCTCTATGCTTTATCAAGTGCCAAAGTAGCTCTGGGGGGTTGTGTGTGAAGCTGTGGGGAATGCCCCACATGTGCACTGAAAATTTAAAGTAGCAGGAAATTGGTATCTCTCCACTTTGCAAGGCCTCAACTTGTTTGATGAACTTGCTGGAACAAACTTCTCCACTAGTCTGGTAACTACAAGGAGCCAGGCTGTCTTGGTGTTGGGAGACCTGCATGTCCTTAGGAGTGAGGCAGTTTCTGGAGTCAGGGAGAATTAATCCTTAGCCCAAATGCATCATTAGGTTTTGTCACCTACCATCCATCTGCCTGTAAGGAGCTCATTCTACATTTGGCTGACTTCTTTCTTTGCAGGCAAATGACCCAAGGTCAGTCCGTCCGCATGGATCTTGGCTGGGGATCAGACTGTGGACTTCCCAGAGGCTGATGGTCCACAAGGACCTTCCATCTAGAAAAGCCTGAAGAATTTGGTCCATTAAATTAGTACTGTGTGTCAAAGGAGTAGCAGCCTTCTTACAGGCTGAGTGCCACAGGAATAACGATGAGTGATCTGCAGATGTGGCTGTCACTGGGGAGAAAGCACAATCATCTGTATTCTGCTCTTCCCAGATTGCCTCAATACACTGCTGGGCTAAGCCAGGGGCAAGGCTGTGACGCTAGTCGGAAAGAGGTGAGCCTTCTTTTCCCTAGCAGGCATACATCAGGACACACAAGCCTGATCCTACATGTTTGCCCAGAGACTTGCTCCCATGCCAGTGACTGTAGGATTCCAGTCTGAGCATGAGTATATGTGTGGATTCACATTGCTGATACACCTGCAGTTTATGATTGACTGAAATCCTGAGATCTTTTCAACACACAGAACTGCCAGGCCAAGTATTCTCCAAGCTACACATGTAGACTCTTTCTGCCTAAATGCAGAAGTTTGCATTTGCCTCAGTTGAATGACAGTTTCAGTCCAGCTTGCCAGACTTTAGAAGTTATTTTCAGTTGTAAGGTGTCTGCTATCCCTCCTAAATATTCTGTTATCTGCAAAGTAGATAAGGATTCTGTCTACCCTTAATCCAAGCCAATAACATAAATGTTGGAATTTAGCGTGCCCAGGACAGGATCCCGCCACACTAAAAATCTCCAGACAAATGAATTGCCTTGTCTGTCAGCTACAGTCATGAGACAGGGGCCAGTGCTGGGACAGACTTTTCTCTGCCTGACATGCTGGATAGCTGCTAGTGGTCAAAGAAGAAAATGTTCAGACCAAGGGCCTGACTTGGTATAAAGCATCTTCCTATATTTAGTCTTGTATGGGTGACCTTGGGCTCGCCACAACCCTGATAAAGCTGTTATGACTGAGCAGTGATATCAGGGCTCTCTCAGCCTCACCTACCTCACAGGGTGTCTATTGTGGGGAGAGGAACGGGAAGGCAATTGTAAGCCAGTTTGAGAATTCTTCTGGTAGAGAAAATGGGTATATAAAAACCAACTCTTCTTCTTCTCAGTGTCCTCTTCTCCAGGCTGAACATTCTCAAGTCCTTAAACCTTTCCTCACATGGCTTGGTTCCCAGGCCCTAGCTCATCTTGGTGTAGTGGTTAGGAGGGAGGACTTCTAATCTGGCGAGCCAGGTTTGATTCCCTGGTCTTACACATGCAGCCAACTGGATGACCTTGGGCTCGCCACAGAACTGAGAAAACTGCTCTGACCGAGCAGTGATATCAGAGCTCTCTCAGCCTCACCTACCTGTGGGAAGAAGAAAGGGAAGGCAAATGTAAGCCTCTTTGAGACTCCTTTGGGTACAGAAAGGGGCATATAAGAACCAACTCTTCTTGTATTGTCACAGATCATGTTGCTGTCCTTTAAGAGCAAAGGCATGAACACCTTTCGTATGCATCCCTAGAGCATAGGCCATTTAGAAAACAACCCTAATCAATCCAAAGCTTGTCCTTTGTCTGTGTAAAGCACCGCCAAGTTGCCACTGACTTATGGAGACCCAATAGGGTTCCAAGGCGAGAGTCTAAGAGAGGCCATTAGTGGCCACTGCCTTCCTCTGCACAGCACTCCTGGAATCCCTTGGTAGTTCTACTATCCATACTTCTACCATCCAAATACTAGCCAGGCATGACTCTGCTTAGCTTCTGAGATCAGGCTAGTCTGGGCCATCCAGGTCAGGACAAACAAGTTCTTAAATGACACCTATGTTCCCAGGAAAGCGTTCTTGCTATTGCAGTTACCATAGTATGGACAGTACAGTCCTGAGCACAGCACAAACCTCCTAAGCCCATTGACTTCAAATGAGTTAGACAACTCTGCTCAGGATGGCAGTTATAGAAGAATCGTAAGCAGGTCTACTCAGGAGACCCCAAAGTCTCCATTGGGAAATACTCCTGAGAAATTGACTTTAGGTTTGCAGCTTTAATCACTCATCTTTAACCCGCTCCTAGCGGAGCGGATTAAATAATCGGTTAAGGGCCCCAAGGGTGGGCCCTGTCCGTGATGAGGAAGAATTGTGGCTCGCAATTGGTCCCTTGCCACCAGACTGACTAATCAGGAGGCGTGAAGCACCTCCTGAACCGCCCCCCTTCCAGCTGGCCTACCTGCTGCCGCCCGCCACCATTTCCTCGCTGCCATGCGGCCCGGACGGTCGCTGCCTCGTGGCGCGCCCTCCGACCGCCAGCTGCTGTGGCCCTGCCGCTGCCTCCGCCAAGCCTGGCCCTCGCCCACACCGCTGGGAGCGCTCCCGTGACACCAGCTGCTGCACCGGCCACCACCCGCTGCTGCGCCTGCAGCCCTGGCCCCGGCCCCTGCCCCGCGGCCATGTGGCCCGCCCGGCCTCCCACCCTCCAGCGCTGCCCCCAAGCGCCTCGCCACCAACCCACCCACCCACACAACAGCTTGCCCATGACACGGTAGGCCGTGCCACCAGACCGCGCTGCCCAGCCCGAGCCGCCCCAGCCCCAGGGTGCCTCGCCAGCCCCGCAAGTGCCTGCTGCATTAAGCCTGCACCTAGCTTATTTACTAGTTGTAAATAAAAAGGGGACAGCCTTAAACTGTAAGTGCTCCTCAGAAATATCTGCAGGGTCTGAAGAATGTGTGTGTTGCGTGTGTAATAGAGGGGGAGGCCTGTCTCCCTCCTTCCCTAAACAGCACTCCTGTCCAGAAAGAGCCAGAAGATACTCCATGTGTTTGTGACATGGCCTTTTTACATACAAAACCATATTAGTGGAGCCACAACATTGTGCAGCTAACTGTAGTGCTTGGTAAAACAAGAGCTGATGCGCTGTATAATTATACAATGTTGATTTATTTATATACCCTAATTAGGCATACAAACATGAGTCTATGGACAATTAGATTCACTGCAATAAGATCTGGTTTTATATGTATTCATGTAATCAGCGCTCAAACTATAGCCAAATCTAGCTGCATCTGGGTGTATAATTATCAGTCTTGCTAGTCAGCAGCAGTGTAGTTTTAGGAACGCTCCTGTCCTTCTCCTAGAGGTGGGGTCCCTGACGAGGGAGACTAAGAGAGGAGAGAATGGCTTTAAACAATGGGTTTCAAACCTGCCAACCTTGAGGGCCTGCTTGAGTATGAAAAACCCAGGCAACATTCACTGACACCAGCAGTTCCTTCAGACTTCTGACTTTCAGAATCAGGTTTCCTTTGGGAAACAACCAAGAAATACTTCCAGATTGAACAAAAATGAAGTAGATTATCTGTTTTTTGGTCTAGTAGTGCAGTGGTCCCCAACCTTTTTATCACCGGGGACCAGTCAATGCTTGACAATTTTACTGTGGCTCGGAGGGGGGGGGGGGTAGACTTTTGCCAAGGGATGTCACCACCGCCGCCTGAGCCCCTGCTCCACTTGCTTTCCTGCCAGTGCTCCTGACTTCACGCCACCCGCTGGGGGGTTGCTGCCAGCAGCAGCTGTGCAGTGCCACACCGAGGGGGAGCCTCAGCCATGGCGGCTGCTGGAGAGCACCATAGGTGAGCCGGCAGCAGAGTGGCAGGGCAGCCCCCAAGGCAGCAGCCGGGGAGGACGACGAGGAGGAGCCGCGGCCCAGTACCGACTGATCCACGGACCGGTCCCGGTTTCTGGACCAGGGGTTGGAAACCACTGTAGTAGTGCATTAATAAAATGATATTGTTCAGTCATTTAAGTATATTATAAGCTACATATTTCCAACATCGCCTAACATTTCATACAGCATTTGATGCTCTGCTCTTTCCAGACCAGTAAGAAGTTGTATTACTTCATTCTGGGTGGGTCTTCTACAGAGCATGGCTTGTAAGCTCTAGCTGATGCAAAATCCTGCAGCCAGACTTCTCCTTAGTGTGAGCATCCAAATACTAACCAGGGATGACAGGGACTGCTCACATACCTCTCCTACTGAAATAGGTACACTGGCATCCAATCTGTTTCCAGGTCAAGTTCAAAGTACTGGCTTTAAAATCCTGGCTCTGGAAAAATCAACTGGCCTTCACTGGTTGAGCACACATCTTCAGCTAGTTCCTTGATACAAAAGCCTAGACGAAGGTAATCACTTCCCTTTGCAAAGCACAGCAGGATGTCCTGTAACTGTCTGTGCCTGCAGGCCTCACTACTTGCTGAGCTAGGGATTCCAAGATTGATCCAGACCAGCAAAGCCACTGCCAACTGCTCCTAGGCAGTAGAAAGGTTGGATTTCCTCACTAATGGTTATAGCAGTAATTGTTACGTCTTGAATTAGTATCCACGGTTGTTCAGTGGTTGTGTATGCATTAACGGCTGTCCAGTCGCTTCTGACTTATGATGACCCTATGAATGAATGGCCTCCTAAACATCCTATTGTTAACAATATTGCAAACCGAGAGCTGCAGCTTCCTTCACTGAGTCCATCCATCTCCTGTTGGGTCTTCCTCTTTTCCTGCTGCCTTCCACTTTCCCCAGCATTATTGTCTTTTCCAGTGACTCTTGTCTTCTCGTAATATGACCCAAGTATGATAGCTTTGGTTTGGTCATTTTAGCTTCTAGGGAGACTTCAGACTTAATCTAGAACCCACTTATTTGTCATTTTGGAGGTCCATGGCATCTGTAAAACTCTCTCCCAGCACCACAGTTCAAATTAATCATCTTTCGTCCTGTTAAACCCCCCCCCCCCTCATTCCATTGATGGCTCTCTCATAGTACTTAAAGCTTGCTTATAAAATCTTAAATAAATAAATAAATAAATAAATAATGCATTTGTTTCTAGTTACAAGGGAGGACTGCAGGAGGCATGGCAGGAATGCAACACCTAGGAGGGGGCAGTCCTGGGATGACAAATGCTACATTGTACATCTTCCTGGGAAGAGGGAAAATAATCCACAAGGGAACAGGCAGGAAAAAGTAATAAGTTCCATGGACACCTGGGGAATGAGGGCCATTTTGAGTGATTTCATATGGGGAGGAGCTCACACTCCTGGACTCCATTTTGAAGACAGTTATTTCCACATGGGGGCTAACAAATGGCCAGCAACCTGGACAAAAACACAAGATAACAGACATAGGACAGAAAGCTGTAAGAGTCAAGATCCTACCCTACAATAACAGCCGTCAGGATATGTTTGGCCAAAGGACAAAGGATTGCAGGAATGCACCATTACTTTGGAACCTAGCTCAACTGTTGCTGTGCAGGGTATGTGTGTGATATTGTCTTTTAAATTAATTATTACTTTAAATACTGGAAGATTTTTTCTCTGTGACTACAAAGCTGCACTCCAACACATTACTAAAAGGGTGCTAGGGTTGAGCAATAGATCACTAAATCCCTAGGACTCAGCAAGTGTGGCCAGCCTTTCCTGTGAAGGCTAGTCAGAGAGAAAACAGGTGATACACTCATGTGGCAGAGACTGTAAATTGTAATGCTAGTAAATTGTAATTCTCTAAGCCTGGAGACAAGGAGGTTGAGAGGGGACATTATAGTCCTCTTTAAGTATTTGAAAGGTTGTCACTTGGAGGAGGGCAGGATGCTGTTCTCATTGGCTGCAGAGGAAAGAAGGTGCAGTAATGGGTTTAAACTACAAGTACAACGATATAGGTTAGATATCAGGAAAAAAAATTTCACAGTCAGAGTAGTTCAGCAGTGGAATAGGCTGCCTAAGGAGGTGGTGAGCTCCCCCTCACTGGCAGTCTTCAAGCAAAGGTTGGATGCACACTTTTCTTGGATGCTTTAGGATGGTTAGGGCTAATCCTGCGTTGAGCAGGCGGTTGGACTAGATGGCCTGTATGGCCCCTTCCAACTCTATGATTCTATGATTCTAGGAGTGCACTGTCAGCCCTCTTAATGGGAAATGCTCTAACTGACCAGCTGGTGGCAGTGTGGAGATCCAGAGATAAGTGAGGAAGCCCTCCCAGGGTTGGTTGTTCTCAGATTTCTGTACTGCTGGGCAGGGCCTGGGGTGACTGATGAGAGTCATCACTTCCCGCAAGACCCAAAATGGAATGGCAGTTATGGGTCAGCAGCGCATTCTGTGAAAAGAACTAAAAACAAATGGAAAACCAAGTGCAACCAAGGGATTGGGGAGGGGGTGGGGCTTGCCAAACATAAACTTGTCTATGCAGGATACATGGAATTCACCTTGTCAGAATAATGCATCAGTCCTGCTCAAATCACAGGAAGTGGTAAAGAAAAAAAAGCAAGATTTACATTTCAGGGCAGAAGAAATCCCTAGAGAAAACATTTCTATGTGAAACCAGTTTCTGTTCTTCTACTGCTTTTCCCAGCTTCCTTGGGCTGTCTGTATGCCTTTGGCCTTTGCAGTGTAATTTTGTCCTGACATGAATTGACCAGAATCAACGGGATCCAGGACCAATGGGCTGAAATTGATTCAAAAGAATTTTCGGCTAAACATCCAGAAGTTCCTGCCAGTTAGAGCAGTTCATCAGTGGGACAGGCTTCCTCGGAAAGTGGTGTTTTTTCCTTCTTTGGAAATTTTAAAGCAGAGGCTAGATAGCCATGAGCCCCTGCCAGCATGCATGGGCTACAGTTACCATGAACTGTCAGGGACTCGTGTTAACTGTAGTCCATGGACTTCTGGAGAGCCCAGTTTGGCCATGCCTAGTCGAGATGATGGCATGCAATTAGTTCTTGTATGGTGGATTAAACTGGAAAAGCAAATGCCCGGCTTTAATGGCCAAACATGGTTGCAGCCTTGAATTCACTAGTAGGTCCCTCAGAGCACTGCTATATTGCAGAAGTAACTGATGTAAAATAATCACCTATATTCTTCAACAAAAGACATGTCAACAAGGGGATCATTGATCCAGCTGCCTAGAGAAAAGAAATGATACACTGCTCTGTTACAGGGTGGGCAGATGGAAAATTGATGAAATTTGAGCAAGGCTCACCAATTTTGATGGTGGGGCCTCAACCTCATAGCTACCACCAAGGGACAAGCTTATAATGATGGAGAACTCATGTTTGCTGTCACCATTTAAAAGTGATTTTAAAATGCTGTGAGGCCCAGTCCTGATGACGCCTGAAGCAAGCAACTCCCAGTTTTACAGGTCACCTCCAGGAGACAGAGACTGGTCCCCTGGGGGGAAATGGCTGCTTTGGAGGGTAGACTCTGTGGCATTGTACTCCATCGTCTCTCCCTGACCCAAATCCTGCCCGCTACAGATTCTACCCCCAAAGTCTCCAGATATATCTCAACTCAGAGCTGGCAGCCCTATACTGCACAGAACCATTTCTCCCTGTGCTATGCTCTTAGTATACATTGCACAGTATGAGAAAGACATGCATACACACATGGCATTGTCCATAGTGTCTAATACTGCTATAGATGCAGTAGCAGAGGGGCATGGATGTGGTCCTTGCCCATATGCAAAAGCCCCAAGCACTGTCTCTGTCCAATAGCCTGGTCTGATGCCAAATTGACATGGATCTTTTAAATGAGCCATCCAGTACATCCTGTGGTTGATTTGTCACTGTCCTTTCTGTTTTCTGGCTGGGGAAGGGCAGGTATAAACCCGCTGATATGCTGAGAATCTCCAGATCCATTTGGTAAATTCGAAATGTACCAATTTGAGCTTGGATGTGTATCATTTCCTGGCAAGAAACCAGAGAGGGCTTGATGAGAGTTTTCACTGGACAAGGCACAGCAGGCTGTATATCTCTTGACATTTCCCCATGATTAGCAGCAGAAAAATAAATTATGTAGCTAAGAAATTTGAGCCCACTTACATAATTGTATATAATGGAATTCTACTTTAGTTGGTGCTCATTTTGGGCCAAGCTGGTATAAAACTTGAATTCTCAAGTGCCCTGGCTATAGTTCACAATCTTCAGCCTCAAATATAAGAAACACAAGAAAAGTCCTATTAGATCAGACCAGTGGTCCATCTAGTCCAGCATCCTGTCTATCACGGGGCCAACCATTCCTCTGGAGGTCCAACAACAGAGCACAGAGGCTGAGTCCTCCTTCAGAGGCTGACTTCCTCTGAATGTGGAGCTTCCCTTTAGTTACCATGTCTAGTAGCCAATGACACCTGTCCTTTTTGAATGTATCAACCTCCTCCCGCCCTTTTCAAGCTGTCTATGCCTGTGGCCATCATCATGTCCTCTGGCAGTGAAATACACAGGGGCATTTCCCACGGCTTAAAAATAGCACAATGGTTGCTGATTGAAAACGCTACTAATTTGCCATAACGCACGACGTCGTTAACGATCTGCAACAATCCTGAAACCGACCCGCCAAAAGCGCTTCGTTGTAGCGCTTTTAGGGGAATCCAGAAAACTGGATTCACCCTCCGGATAGCGATACACTCCTGCAACCAATCTGCAACAGTAGCGCTAAAGACCTGTGCGTTACCATTGTTGCGGGTTCTTCAAAGTCCCTCCTCCCGAGCCTGTCCTCCAAACTTCCGGCGAACTGTTCGCCATTTTTTTTTTCTCCGAGCGAGCGGGGATCTACGAGGCAACGGGACAGCGACTGGCTTTCAAGCACGATTACTTTCGGAAATTCTGCCCGGACACCACAAGAGTTTTTCACAAGCACAGTGGCACACACCGTCACGTTCCCAAAATTTGCCCAAAGCTTAAAACCCCGTCTACCATCGGCCAGTCCTAGCGGAGTCAACGTACAGGGAGCATTTTAAAAAATTTTCCTCTGAGCGTGCCAACGAACATTCGCCGCTCGCAGTCTCCTGCTTAGCTTAGAGGGGTTCAATAGACATGATTCGTGGTGATATCATGAGGGGCGGCTTATGTGTAGTGGGTCTTTGTGTGGTTCCCGGTGCGTGCTTGTGCTTGGGTGCGGACAACCCCTTCCATTGGCGGCTAGACCTCCGGCAAGCGGAGTTGCCGTCCCCCGTTCATTTTAAAAAATTTTCCTCTGAGCGTGCCAACGAACGGTCGCCGCTCGCAGTCTCCTGCTTAGCTTACAGGGGTTCAATAGACATGATTCGAGGTGATATCATGAGGGGCGGCTTATGTGTAGTGGGTCTTTGTGTGGTTCCCGGTGCGTGCTTGTGCTTGGGTGCGGACAACCCCTTCCATTGGCAGCTATACCTCCGGCAAGCGGAGTCGCCGTCCCCCGTTCATTTTAAAAAACATTCCTCTGAGCGTGCCAACGAACGTACGCCAGTAACATGTCATGTTTGGTTGATTTATGCTGTGGCTGGTGAATATTATTGGGGAACTGCCGAGTACTGCCGCACTTGCTCTCGGTTGAACACCGGCATGCGTTTGTGTAATGGCGGACATTTTCCTAAAATGGCTCCCGCTGCATGTTCAAACTGCTCTTCTCTCGTGTAAACGAATCAGCGCATGCGTTAAGTCAAACAACAAGGGCGCCAATCTGGCCATTAGGAGCAGATCCTGTTCCCGCGCGAGGAGTTTTGAACGTGACATGTGACCTAATGTGGCCAATGCGCGTGTCCCCTACTGCCCTCTACCAATCAGGAGCCGGCTAGTCCCTTTGTCTTTGTGTGCGGGAAGGTATATGATCCGTTGCACCCTGCACCTTCCACCACCATTTTGCTCAGCTACTAGCGAAAGCAACATGGAATCGTCTTCTCAAGCCTCGTCCGTCCCTGCAACCGGCCGTGGCCCAACTTGGAGGGACGCGGAGATCAGGGACCTGATCGGGATTTTCTCGGAGGAGAAAATCCAGGACGCGTTCCAGTCCTCCCACAGGAATAGGGAGGTATTCGAACAAGTGGCCATTAAGATGCGCGCCCTGGGCCACAACAGGACCGGCCTTGAATGCCGGTCGAAGACCAAGACAATGAGGGCAGAGTATATGCGTGCCGTGAACCATAATAAGGGTTCCGGCAACGAGAAGGTTACCTGCCCCTACTTCGAGGAGCAGCGCCAGCTGTACGGAGACGGGGAAGGATCCGGCAGGCCGAAGCGCGTCGGCCGGAGCCTTAAGGTGGTTCGGAAGCCGGCTGCCCCGGTCGAGGAACCACCCGCTGAGGAGGATCCCGGCGAGGGCACCTCGTCCAGCTTTCGCCCTCCACCCCCCGTCCAGCAACGAGCCGCGGAATCGGTAACGCTGGACCTCATCGCCATCGTTCCTGGGGAGCCAGAGGAGGCTCCTGAGCAAACGCCCCTTGCCTCCGGTAAGTGATTTTCTTTTTATTTTATATTTCCTTTTGAGCAAATGTGTGTTCTGACGTTTGGGCATCGTTTTCTCGTCAGTTCGTTGCAACGCATAAGATGGTAGGCTGCTTGCTGTGTTTACTATTTGAAACGGTTTTAATTTTATAATTTAATTTTAATTTTTAAAAGATTTTAAAAGATGGTAGGCTGTGGAGTGCTTGCTGTGTTTACTATTTGAAACGGTTTTAATTTTATAATTTAATTTTAATTTTTAAAAGATTTTAAAAGATGGTAGGCTGTGGAGTGCTTGCTGTGTTTACTATTTGAAACGGTTTTGATTTCATCATTTAATTTTAATTTTTAAAAGATTTTAAAAGATGGTTGGCTGTGGAGTGCTTGATGTGGTTAGTATTTGAAACGGTCATGTTTAACCAACAGCCCCAAAATATTTGCTGCATGCCTCGCCCATAGGCCTTCTGCAGTACTTTGGCTCACTACTTTGGGAGCTTGCTTTGTGGTTCATGGTGTATGCTTGCTCATTTTTCACTATTTTCTGCTCTTGTCCACAGAGACACAGTTGCCAGGGACGGGGCCCCTCGAGTCTCCAGCAGCACCTGACGTGGATAGTGATTCGGGGGCATCAACTAACATTGGTAAGTATTAGTTAAAATAGGGGGGGGGGCTGTTTTAACTGCTTTGTGCTTTTCTGTTTGTGCAGGGCAGCAGCACTGCTAAGAGAAAGAAGAGAGTCCCTCTGCGTTGCTGGTGTAGGCTTTGAAGCTGGCTTTGCCACCCTTTGGTCCTAGATCTGTTTTTTTTCCTTTTTTTGCAGATTTCATACCCGGAACACAGGAGGAGGAACAGCCTGGGGTGCTTGGACCTCCTGCCCGGCGCAGGCGGATACAGATTCAAGATGGTGAGCGTGCATGACCTGTTCCTTTCGAGCCATAGCTGCAGGACAATGTCGCTAGGCACTAACCATGTGCTCCCTTTTAATTGTTGAGAGTCCTGCTGTGAAAGTAGGCAAAAGTAAAAGCACACCATGGGCAAACAAACAATAGCCATGTGCTCGCCGGGGATTGTTTAAATTCTTGGCAGGAAAACACGGGGACAAAAAAGAACACCATGTCCACCATGGTGTGTTTTGACTTTATTGATGTTACTAACAGTTTTGTTTCTCATTTTTTGCCAACAGAGGTTCTTTCAGATGAGGAGGAGGAACCACCCCTGGCTCCAGGCAGCCCACCACCTAGAGGTGCGCTCCCAGCAGAGGAGAGGCTTACGAGGGAACGCGGCAGGCTGAGGCGCGTCTCCGTCTTGACAAGCGTGGGAGAGAGGCTCCTTGAGCACTGCTATGAGGAGTCACGGCGTGCCGCTGCCGCTGACCAAGCCATGCTCACACTCATTGCCCAGGAGGGGAGAAAATTGAGGGCAGTCCTTAGAGAGACAAACCAAATCCTACGCGAAGGCGTGGAGGAGGTGCGACTGATAAGGAGACTCATGGAGAGGGCTGTAGTGGTCATGGAAAGGGCCTACCCTCCACAAATCGCCCCCGCCCCCCCACCACCACCCCCACCACCACCCCCACCACCACCCACACCAACACCACCACTTCCAGCACCCACCCCACCGACTCCCTCTCAGAATGCCTCCACCCAAACACGAAGGAGGACTATTCTCGGAAAGAGAAAAATAAAACCAGCAGACAAGTACTCCCCCTCCTAGTTTTGCCCACTTTTTCTATTTCATGTTATCTGTGTTTTGTTGTTTGTTGAATAAAGTTTATATTTTTGACTCTGTCTCTGTGTACCCTACTGTAGAATCTGCAAGGCCGAAAGCGGCCTCTCTAGTGATTGTCTATATTGTGGTACTGCTGTGTGGGTTGGAGGTTGGAGGGGTGTTAGTTCAAGGAGTTTTAGGAGTGTGGTGTGGGGTTAAATATGTGCGAGTTTAAGAAGTCACACTGGAGTCTTGTTATAAAATTTGCAATAACATTTTATTTTAAAAAACATTTTAACAGGGGAAAAACATTAGGGAATGAAACTTGGAGCCCCACCAGCACCACCACCCCCCACCCCCCTGGAAAACCTATTTTTTTTAACAAAAGTATACATTTAACAGGGGAAAAACATTAGGGAATGAAACTTGGAGCCCCCCCCCCCCAACCCCTACCCCAAAACACAAACAGGAAACAAAACTCAGGTCCCACTGCTCCCCTGCCCAGCCCCTTCCATCTCCCTCACTCTCCTGCTCAACCTTCCCACGGACCCCCGGACTTTGCGGCGGAAGAGGTCCTCATCCTCCTTCTTCTTAACTGTGTGGGGAGGGAGAAAAAGTACACATTAGTGCCACACATATTTTCAAATTTCTTTAGTTTACATGCATACACTTTTAAGTGGCCTTAGCCACAGTGTGAGAAGAGTTGGGCAGTGGGGAACATAACCTACGTTCTTCCGCCTCCCTCTGTTGCCTTTGCTGCTCAATCTCCCCTTTCAGCTCTGCCACTTGAGCCTCCAGGGAAGTAACTCTGGCCTCCATCGCACGCAGCCTTGCCTCCACAGTTTCAGCTATAGGAATCAAACAAAGAATTTGATCACACTCCAAAAGGAAGCATCACATCAGGCTCCCATATGGCTCCATGGGGGTACACACACATGGGTCTCCCTCACAGACATAAAACTCTCACCTGCAGCCTGTCCCGAGGTGAAAGGTCCCTCTTCCTCCCCCTCCTCACGCTCAGGTGCTGTTGCCAGCTTGGATGGTGATTGTGTGGCTGGGCAAAGAAAAAGACAAATCATAATTAAAAGCACACAAAACAGAGATGAAACACAGCTGGTGGACACACCACAGTTAGAGTCTAAGCGCATAACCAAAGTGGTTCTACAGTACTGGCTGGCTAAGTCTGAGGGGGTTGACAGCATCTAAATACTTTCTCGAATTTCATTGGGGACAGTAGGGGAAAGAGGCAGCTAGTCATTCCATGCATGTTTAAGGGTAAAACACCAAAGTGGTTCTACAGTACTGGAGGGCTAAGTCAGAGGGGGTTGACAGCATCTAAATACTTTCTCGAATTTCATTGGGGACAGTAGGGGAAAGAGGCAGCTAGTCATTCCATGCATGTTTAAGGGCAAAACACAACGAGGGCAGCACTCACCCATATGCCTCCTCATGTCCAGGGGGGGCTTCCCAGCCTTCTCCCATATTTTTACCATCTGGTCGTGGAAGACCGTCCTCCCACTTGGCTGCGGGATCCCCCCCCACTGTTCCAGACTGTTTAGGAAGTCCAGCTTAAGGCGCTTGAATTTTGTCCGGACCTGCTCCCAGGTCCGGACGTAGCCCCTCTCCCTCAGCTTTGAAGCCAACACCAGGTAAGCACCCTTGGTGTGGCAGTGGGTGCTGGCCATAAGGCGGCCAACACTTTTCGATTGGAGCACAAGCTCCAGAAGTGCCTCAGCCTCGGCGCGCTGCCAGAAGGAGCCCTTCCGTGGCTTCGGCATCTTCGGAATGACGGTTAGGGAACGAACGTGCGTTGCTCCGATAGACCACCCCGTTTTTTAAATGTATCAAAGCTGCCCACCAATAAAATTATTCATTGGAACATAAGTGGATTGATCCTCCGGTTTGACAGGGGTCGCCAATACTTCCTGGCTACCCGCCTCCCCGAACTTTCCCCATTCAGCGCTTCCGTATTGTGTTTGTCAATTTCAGTTGGGAGTTAGCATTTAGGGCTGTCAAAGTGCTTTTGGACCAGAGAATCCCCGTTTTTTTGCTGGCAAAGTACACAAACCGCACAAGACAAGGTTAAACAAATAACACAAAACTTTATTCACCAACAAGAGAGTGGGAAAAACAATTAAACACGCCTCCTGTTTCTGTAGATGTGGGTGGCTATGGCGTCCCGAACCTTGCACCCCTCTGCATAGATTCTTCTTCTCCTTGCTTCAGGGATGTCTTGTGTGTCCTCAAGGACAACAGGATCAGGTTCATCCACAGGGAAGGGGATGTTATGTCCCTTGTCCTCGCATATGTTGTGCAAAATGACACACGCGATGATCAGCGGAGTCACATTGTCTATATGCACGTGTAGTCGGGACATCAGGCAACGGAACCGGGACTTCAAACGTCCAAAGGCACGCTCCACTACATTCCTTGCCCGGGAGTGAGTGAGGTTGTAGTGGCTATGCACGTCTGTCCTTGGCCGCTTGTAGGGAGTCATGAGCCAGCGTCGTATTGGGTAGGCTCCGTCCCCGAGCACCAACGGCGGCACACGCACGCCCTCAATGGTGGCGGTGGGGTTTCCTGGAACAAAGACCCCTTCGTCCATGGCTTTCCTGAGGTTGGATTCCCTGAAAACAAGGGCATCATGCCTCCTGCCACTCCACCCCACCTCGGCATCGATAAACCGGCCGGAGAAGTCCACTGTTCCTTGCAGGAGAACAGAGCAAAAGTCCTTCCTGTTCCCGTACTCTTTTATGCTTCCCCCGGGGGCACGGATAGGGATGTGGCTTCCATCGACGGCCGCAAAACAATGCGGGAATCCAAGCCTGGCAAACCCGTCCATACTCTGGAATAAGGGAAAGAAAAGAATATAAGCCATTGCATGTCAGCGTGGGGTGTATCGCGTCTTCGTTGCTGACCTGTCAAACAAGAAAAAAAATTTAAAGGGCAAAGGGGATAGAATGACACTCACCGCTCCAAGCCGGTCTCCGAGGCACACGACTTTGCTGAACAATTCCGCCTCCATGGCTAGGCAGAACTCCTTAAGGATATCGCCAACCGTAGTGACTCCGAGTCCGAATTGCTGGGCTACTGTCCGGAAGTACTGAGGGGTGGCCAAGTACCACAATGCGGCAGCCACCCTTTTTTCAACTGGAACGGGGCGCCGCATGCCAGTGACTTGCCTCTCCATGCGTCCACGTAGAGCCTCCACGAGTTCAAAAAATGTCCCCCTCGACATCCTGAAGTTGGCAATCCAGTGGTCATCATCCCAGCGAGTCCACACAAAATTCTCCCACCAGTCAGAGGATCGTTCGTCCACCCAGAACTGTCTGGGGAACCGGACCTCTGCCAGAGCTTGCCAGCGTTTCTTGGCCGCCATGGTTACCCTTACAGAACGTCTTCTGCTGCTGGTCAGCGTTCCGGGCACCCGTTCTCGGTACTCCGCGATAGCAGACGTCCGACGCGACAAGGCGGTATTCATGCGCTGGAGCACCGCGAGCATGTGAGCCAGCAATTGAAAAATAAGCCTCTCCATTGCAACGTTGACCTGTGCTGCGGGCAGTAGGCTACGCAAACAAAAGAGTGAGGCCGACCGCGTGTCTGCCCAGGTGCATATAAGCAGGTAACCTGTGGGCGTGTACTGTGGGCGGGGATTAACCAATCAAACATGTCAATGCATCTGGTTCCTAGAAAACAATAGAAAACACGTTCCAAGGGCGCCAATGATCGGACGATAACGCGTTGCTACGGGGTTTCCTGGGTTTTTAAAAAAAAAAGGGAACCCCGACAAGTTCGGCTTTAGGGTCGAGGTCAAAGGTGTGCCTGCAGTTTGATTGACGGGCACGGGAGGCCAGAAGCGCTAAAAAGGGACCTCCTTTGTAGCGATAAGACGGAGAACCGGAAGCCTGTGGGTTACGAAAGTGGCGAGAAGTGAAAGTGCCAAATTCCGCAAAAACCGCAGCTGTGCGTTACGGGCACGGCTAGTTACATTTCGCTACTTGAAGTAGCGCTTTCACAAACGGCAACCAAATAGCAACTTTGAGCTCTGTGCGAAATGGCCCACATTTTAATCATTCAATGTGCAAAGAAGTATCTCCCTTAATCAGTCCTGAATCTACTGCCCATCAGTTTCATTGGATGCCCTTGAGTTCTAGCATTTTGGGAGATGGAGAAAAAATTTGCTTTGTTCACCACTCTTTCTGCCCATGCATAAATCTCTATTGTGTCCCCTCTTAGTCATCTCTTTTCTAAACGGAAAAATCCCAGACTCTTCAACCTTCCTCAAAGGTTAGGTGCTGCAACTCCCTGATCATCTTGATTGCCTTCCTCTGTACTTGTTCTAGCTCTGCAATGTCCTTTTTGAGAGATGGGGACCAGAATTGCATATAGACTTCCAATGAGGCCGCACCATAGATCTATACAGGGGCATCACAATAGCAGCTGTTTTATTTGCAATCCGCTTCCTGATAATCCCTGGCACAGAGTTCACCTTTTGGGCCACTGCAACACTTCCATTGAGCTGTCAACTATGACCTGAAGATCTTTTCCCATCTCAGCCCATTTTCACACCAGAGGTTTTGCACTGGGCTGTAGGGTGGAGTTTGAGGTGCAGCAGGTTGCCCCACCTCTTTCTGCTCCCTCATTGAGGAGCATTTGGCCCAGCGCACCTCACTCGCCCAAGATTTGTGCTTGTGCTCCCACACAGCAGCTGAGGCAGCAATGTTCCCAGTGTGGAAATGAACTCAGTCTTGAACTTAGGGTTTCTTGTACCAGTGTGCATTACCTTACAGCAGCCTAGCAACCTGGGAAATTGGTGGACATCTGGCAGATCTAGAATGCTATTAAAATACTTAAGCATCCACCCTAGAGCGGCACACATAACAAGTACAAGTATATGCAAAGGGGCTGGTTGCAAAATGTCCTATCACACATTTCATGACTATTCAATTGTGATGCCTTCTTGCACTCCATGTCTGGTGAAAGCTCTGCTTTGAAAGAGTGAATGATTTCAGCACTGGTATGTTTATATCAGCTATTATTTCAACAATGAGGCAGTTCTGAAATGAAAGGCCTGTGCTTGGAAGGGTGATTTCCTGTTTTTGTTGTTTTTTTGGGGGGAACCAGCCTCTTCAGCTTTGGCATTAATCAAGCCCCGCACAGAAAGAAACTCCCCTCAACCCAGCATCCCTTCCCTCCTTCCAAAGGTGAACTGAAAGAGCAATATATCCTGTTGACAAAAAGCTCTCATCACTGAGAGCGGAATCGATTCCTGCAACAGGCATTCTCCTCCCCCCCTCCCCCCATCGTGTCAAAACCAAAACCACCTGCAGGCACTTCAAAGGAGATGCAGCACCATCCAAAGTGGACAAGCCTCTTAGGGGAACTGGAATTTAATTACAGGTTCCTTGATCAGCAGGATGAGTTCAGGATTAAGAGAGACACAGCCGAAGCGACATCCAGGAAGGCAGACTGCCAGAAAGGGGGCCTTTCCACAAATCAGACTGATAGCTGTCAGAAGCCAAGGAAATATACTCCTTCTCCTAGGGCTGGAAATTTGTAGAAATAGCTGCTAACAACAACAACAAAAAATTGAGCTATTTCGGAGCTAGGATCTCAGAAGCAATCCTTGAGTAGCACCTCTCAGGGGGACCAAGAGCACTAGCTGCCTGACGAAGTTGTATAGATTAGGCTCATGTGAGCCCCAGAGCCTCACCTCACCATGCTTTCTCAAGCCTTGGCCACAGTATTATTTGTGATTAAATAAATGAAGACGCACACTACCTTCATACTTAGTTTTCAGGGCCTTGAGCATGACCCTCCTTGCAATGGCAGTGTGTGCATGCATGTATTGTGATACCATCATCTCTCTCTCTCTCTCTCTCTCTCTCTCTCAGCCTGCCTGCCTGCCTGCCTGCCTGCCTGCTTGCCTATCTATCTATCTATCTATCTATCTATCTATCTATCTATCTGTCTGTCTGTCTGTCTGTCTGTCTGTCTGTCTGTCTGTCTGTCTGTCTATATCTATCACCATTTTTCATGGCAAGTGTATCTCTCAAACACAGAGAATGAAATAAAACCACCAATAACCCCTCCCCCTAACACATACCTGCAGTTTATTGAATGTCCTGGCAAATTCAAGGGTCTCAAAATACTTCCTAAATATTCGTAGAGACAACCACCACCACCACCACCACCACCCTCCTGCTCCTCCTCAGGGAGCCCTTTGCACAAACTGGAAAGTGTCATAGAAAAGACACAGGATCTAACCGATGCCAGGTAGACTACCATGAGCAAGGGGTCAAGGGCCAGGTGGCAACTGGAGGACCACTCCTAGGCCGGTTAATACTGCATCCTGCTTCTCATTTCCTCTTTTGCCCACTCAGAATTTTGGCAAGGCCTATGCTCCTGGGTGCTGCAATGTCGATACTTCCTTACACCTTCTTTCAGGATGACATCACTGCACATATATGGGCAGAGGGGCAATCCATATTACAAAGGGGCCTCCCCACTCCGTTAGTTATCGAGTGGCACACCTGCTCATCTCACAGCACATTTGGGTGTCCCAGATGTCAACCCATTTATGGGATCCCAAGTATAACCAGTGAGGACATAGCTGCTCATGTTACTGCAAGAATAAATGGTCTGGCAGTAATTGGTGAGTGATTCTTTACATCCGTCTTTGCGAATGCAATTTCTTTCCCATAATTTCTAATGTAAATTTTGTCTGCACTGCACGTTTAGCACAGGACAATGAAGAGCTGAAGATAGCTCACAGCTAAATTCCGCCTTGCAGCATCAGGACTAGAGTACGTACCATTGTTCAAATGGCAGAGCCCTGAAGATGTACTAAGATTCTCACTGATATGTAACATGATAAATGTGTTACAAATACATAGTGACCAAGGATCCAAGCTATAACTGTATACATCCGAGAGCAATGTGACAGCCAAATGGATCTGTCCTTGCAGCTTTCCCCCTGCTACTTTTGCTCATTCTGCCTCCCCAACAAAACAATATGCATGCAGGGGAGACTGTTTTCAGCTCAGGTTGGATTCCTTTTCCTTCCATTTGGCGTTCATTGCACAAATGTCTGAAGTTGTGACAAATTTAGGGAGGTGATCTCTAGACAGAAGGCCTAAAGTATAAAACATTGATAATGGGTGACTTCAGCTACCTTCACATGCATGAATATGTATTCATGTCATGCCAAAAATACAAGGTTTTGGGATATCACAAATGCCTGAACATTGGCACTGTTGGTTATGGTGCCAACCAGAGGGATGGGTAGATGCAGATATTGGAACAGTGGGCACAATGCTATGAAATTTAGCAAAACAGAATACTGCCCCCAAAGCAGAAAACAATCATGTTTGATATCAAAAGAGGTGATCTCTACAAAAATGAGGTGCCTAGTCAGAAAATATGAGGAGAGGCCTTAGTGATTCCAGGGAACTTGGCCAAAAGTCCAAGATGGGGCTCCAGAATCACTGCTCACCCCACCCCTGCTGCTGGCTACCTGAGACCCTCATGAGCAGGTAATCACCTCCACCACCACAGCAAGCCTGGGGGCAGAGGCAAGCAGCCCTACCCAGCCCTTCAGGAGCCTGTTCTTCTCCCCCGCCCCCATCAGGATGGCAGGACTGTGGACAAACTGGGGGCATCTTTAACCTGACAAACTGAGGCATCTTCAAAGCTGGGACCAGTGAGAGCCAACTGTAGGGCTGCTGGGGGTCATGTCACCATATTGTCCCAGATGCTGCCCTGAAGCCACTGCCACATCTCCAGAGACAGCAGAGAAGCCGGCTTCAGTGGTGCCACGGCTGCTGGCTGGTCAAGGCCGCTCAGGGCTACCAGCACTGAGGCAGCTGCCCTAGTTGCCCAAAAGCTAATACCATCTCTGGCAGATTCCCTCATCAGAGACACTTTTTTCTGGAAGAGTGTCTGAAGAACTGAGTCAAATGAAGTTCTAGGACTTCCCACCAAATGAAAAAAGGCTTTCCCACATGCTTAAATTATTCCTCATTTCCTTGGATTCAGTTCAGGCATGTTCCTCCTCATAACTGCCCACTCTCTACATTTTCTTAGTTGTAGAATCAGTTTAATTTCTTCCTTATGCGCCTTAACTAATGCTGATTTTCAAGGGAAGGTGTTGTTCTCGTTGGTGATGTCATCAGTGAAAAGAATGACACAGAAATGTCTATATATCCCTGGAACATTGTAACAATAGGTTTAACAGGTTCTCTGAATTCCCAGGCTTCATTTTTTTAAAGTATAACTCCTTCCCTCACAGAAATATGCCTTTTTCCTTATATTTCTTCAAGGGAAGGCACTAGAGACTTACTTTTTAAAATGGAAGCTGGGAATTCAGAGAACCTGCTAAGCCTATTGTTACCTGCAGTGATGTATCAATAGTTTAGTGTGATTTTAAAAAAGAAAAGAAAAAGGAATCACTTGTCTTCAGAGTGGGGAGGGGGGAGGAGTGAAGAGGAAGTGGTTTGACCATGACAGCCTAATCATCAAAAAGTGGGCCAAGGATGAATATGGGTGGGTGGGACATAGAAAATTGATATAAACATTACAGACAAAACCCCCCCCCCTCAAAATCAGTTTTCAAAAAAACATGGCCTCAAAAGAACCAGAAAAACCCATGGCGGAGATGGATTCTTTGCATCTGAATACAGTATACTCAAGAAATCTGGAAGAACACAAATGTGAAATTTTTTACCTGTTAGCTTTTATATGTACATTGTCACCAACATCAGCCTCCCTACTACAAGGAACCCTACAGGAAAATAACAATTGTAGTGCTCATTTTTAAAAAGGGATCCAGGAATTATCCTAGAAATTACAGACCATTTAGTATAACATCTGTTTCAGGTAAACTACTAGGAACAATTATCACTGTGTGCTGAAGGAAAATGAGGTATAACTACATGAAGGTTAACAAGCATGTGCTTGTTACTTAGTCTTCCAGAAAGCCTATACAAGACCTCTCATCTAAGATGCCCAAGTAATCTTAGTAGTCATGGGATAAAAGAACAGCTCCTCTTAGATTCAAGTAGATAGCAATGTTTGTCTGAAGTAGCACAACAAAATTTTGAGGGCCATTCCGCACGACTTTAATATAGCACTAGTCTTACATTTTGTTTTCGCCACTAAAACTACATTCTGCATGACGTTGTGAGCAATCTGCAA
The DNA here is from genome assembly GCF_049243985.1 of Paroedura picta. Lineage (NCBI taxonomy): Eukaryota > Metazoa > Chordata > Lepidosauria > Squamata > Gekkonidae > Paroedura > Paroedura picta. The sequence continues at coordinate 93,951,997 of NC_135372.1, read as the reverse complement.
CACTCCTGCAACACCAGCACCAAAATCGCTTCATTGTAGCGATTTCTGGGGAATCGGGAAAAGTGGATTCACCCTCAGAAAATCGCTACACTCTTGCCAACAACCTGCAACACTTGCGAAAAAGATATGTGCATCCTCAATGTAGCGGTTGCAACAAAGTCCCTCCCCCTGGCTCTCTCCTCCGAACTTCCGGCGAAGCAATCGCCATTTTTTCCCCCTCGGAGCGGGGAAAGCAACGAACCAGAGAGGCTTCATTCACCCAGTGAAGCTTCTCCGGCTACAGTCCCTCCACAGAAGTGCTTTAAAGCTCCCCTAAGTCCTCAAGCACAACACAGCCCCCTGTTCACCAGTTCCCTTTAATTTTGGCCAAAAATCGCGCCCGTGCGGGGGGGGGATTTTTTTTTCCACTCGGGGGAGCGTGGTAATGATGAATCGCCAGCTCACACGCCAGCTAGATGGGTCTCTCCGTTGCAACGAATCAACACATATTCGTTGCAACGTTTGTGTGTGTGTGTGTGTGTGTTTTTTTAACTGTGCTTAAAGGGAAAGGGGCTTTTCGGGAGCATGATAACAACTGCCCACTGGCTGTTCCATTTGATTGATGGCCAGGGGTGGGAACAAACACAGAAAAAATCACTTCTTTTCTAGCAATTCCTGTGAGACCAGAAACCTGTGGGGAACGAATGAAATGCTACAAATGAAGGTATGCGGAATGCCGAGATTCCAGTATTTAAAATAGTGTTTCCGCTTTGTGAAAGCAATTGGCAACATTGGTCCTTGTGTGGAATGGCTCTAATGACACCTTTAAGACCAACAAAGATTTATTCAAGCTGTGAGCTTTTGTGTGCAGTCACACTTCCTCAGACAATGGAACAGGGATCATAAGAGCCCCTCTTAGAGATTAATTAAATGACAGGTAACTGAGAGCAAGGATAAACAAACACTTCTCAAAGTGGAGAGAAGAGAGCAGCAGCTTCTCTCAAGGTTTGATATTGGGACTGGTACAATTATTTGTTATTATCTATAACGGGGGTGGTGGTTAGAAACGTAGTGGTCAAGTTGGCATATGATCCTAAATTAGAGCAATTTAGAGTAATTTAAACCAAACATACTCTAAAGAGTTCCAAGAAGATCCCTCCAAATTGAATCTGTCATCAACAGCATGGAAAATGAAGATCCAAGGTTGTGGACAGAAAGGATTTATTTCTTGTTCCCCATCCCTCCTGCAGCTCAAAATGCCCCTGACTGGGGACACCCAGACACAGCATGAGAGAGGAGCTGTAAGTCTGCCACAGGAGGGGGAGAATCAGCGAAAATCCCCCCCCCGCCTTCTCTCCATGGAAATCCTCAGTGGGATCCAACCCAATGTAAATAGGTGCAAGATGATGCACAGTAAGTGAGTTGACTGTGATTGAAAAAGACCTTGGGATGCAGTGGGTAGCTCAGTAAAAACATCAACTCAGTTTGTGACATGGGTTAAAAAAAGCCATGCTGGGGATCATTAGGAAAGTGACTGAAAATAAACTGGGACAATATTTTAATGCTCTCATAGACCATTTACGCACTGGGAACTTCACTGCCCCAGATCCTGTGCCGGAACACAAATCGGGGGCGGATGAGGTGCACCAGTCCAAATGTTCCCCCATGTGGGCTCAGAAAGAGGTGGGGCAATCTGCCACGACTAAAACACCAGCCTGTAGCCTGGCATGAAACCTCCAGTGCATGAACGGTCATACATATCAACAGTGTGGCCAACTTTGAAATACTGTGTTCAGTTCTGATTACCATAGATAGATGGTTTAAGACGGTGTGTATGGAAAATGCATGGATGCATGGAAAATATCTTAAATCAGTGACTACAAGCAATGACTAAAGAGAAGCATACACATCCCAAAACGGTAAGCTCTGAATTACAGTGATAGGAGGCAATATTGTGGAACAGGACATGGAGGCAAGAATGCAGAAGCCAGGGCAACAAAAGCAAGCCTTATGGAATCTTTCAAGCTTCTGCAGGCTTATACAAAAAGCTGGGATCTCTCCCTTTCTGGTGAGATTAAGTCCAGGCTGCTATCAAGAACTCCTACACTTTATCTCTTTCCTGGGAGAGACTGAAGAGAGGAGCTGCTGATCACACGTTCTTTTATTGGGTCCCTGATTCTCCTGGTCCCTCCGTCGGCTGGTCCTTCTTTGGCTCTGATCCTGAGGGTTTTTTTTGGGGGGGGGGCAGTGGTCCTTTGTGGGAGCAGGGCCTTGGCAGTTCTCCTGCAGCAGCTCCAGGTCATCAAAAGCTGCCAGTGAGACTCAAGGCTTTCCAAGTGGTTTCTGGTCTGTTGGCTGGGAGTAGGGTCCACAACTGGTTGCCATGGCAGCATCATGGTCTCTGATAAGTAGTTCCCAACTCAGAATTAGCCACCCTACCAGATGGGCCTGTGCCTCAGAGATCTCAGAGCCCACGAGGGACTGCTTGTCATCTAAAATGTCTGCCCCCGTGGAACTGAGGCAAACCATGACAGCCACTTTATTTCTTGTATCCTTCCAGGAACAATTAAAGATGCCACTTTTGACAAATAAACTCCAGACAGCATATTCCAACGTAACTTAGAGATTCTCATTGACAAAGATGGAAAGTGAACGCCAGTCTTCGGTCTGCTATTTCTAAGACTAAACGAGAGTGCCCTCTTGAGGCTATTACCCTTGCACCAAATAAGAATAATTAGGGCATGCAGAGAAGCATTTTCAGTGGAACTCCTTGGAGATCTGCCAGACTTTCAGCATGTCTAGGTTTTGGGAGCCAAGCCAGTAAACAGTTTTGAGAGGCTGTAATATATTTAAGCCACTGTTACTCTTTAGCTGTTCTAATTGTACATCAACTGGAAATTTTATATTTATGTTGAGTAATGCCATGCTACCACCCTGTGACTTAGGAATTGTGCGAGGCTAGTTGTACAAATAAACAAAAGGATATCTTTGAGAATCTACCCACAATCCGCCATTCCCTAAATTGTGCTGTTCTTCAAACTATGCACAGGCTGTCTTTTATTGATGGGGGCAGGGGACACATTTGGCATCATCATTTGAATGCTCTGCAATGCTACAAATACTATTCTCTATGCAGTCATAATATAATACTTTTTTCATCTGAAAGTATTAAATTCTAATAGGCCTCCCAAAATTAAATGGATTTCTAAAGCATATATGTTCAGGAACAAAGAATGTGAGCCTTTGGTGGAGCTGTCCACCCATACAGTGCCAGGAAGGCAAGGAGGGGCCTGCACAACTGGGGCCAGTTCCAGTTACAAAGAGCAAACAGCATATTATTGGGTTGCTGTTGCCATCTGCTGGTAGGAGGTCCTTATACTTGCCTCTTCAGAGTCAAATGGAGTTCATAAGGTTTTCAGCCATATGTTCACTGAATCAGTGGTCCCCAACCTTTTTATCACCGGGGATCAGTCGATGCTTGACAGTTTTACTGAGGCCCGGGGGGGGGGGGGGGGAGTCTTTTGCCGAGAGACGTCGCCGCCACCACCTGAGCCCCTGCTCTGCTTGCTTTCCCACCAGCGCCCCTGATTTCCTGCCGCCCACTAGGGGCCACTGCCAGCAGCAGCTGCACAGTGCCACACCAAGGGGGAGCCCCAGCCATGGCGGCCCCTGGAGAGCACCAAAGGTGAGCTGGTGGCAGAGTGGCAGGCAGCCCCTGAGGCAGCAGCCGGGGAGGAGGATGAGGAGGAACTGCAGCCCAGTACCGACTGATCCACGGACCAGTATCGGTCCCCGGACCCGGGGTTGTGGACCACTGCACTGAATAGTTATACCAGTAAATGACTGCTTCACCCTGGATCACCTCCTAGACCTTCTTCCAGCTCTGATCTGATGACTCGTCTCCTGTTCCTGCCCAAGTACCAGATATTTTGTATTTCAAGAGTTGGGAGTCATATAAATGTATTGTCCAGGACTTCTCAACTCAGAGAGCATTGGTGGCCTGGTGGGTGATCTGGGCCTACCTCTGCTTCCATTGTGGGGTGGTGATGGCAGCAAGTCCACAACCCACTTTTCTGGCTTCAACTTTTTAGCCCAGCAGATACAGTTTCAGTGACCCCTGGAATGCCTAGTCTTCCAGAGGAAGGGCAATCCTGTAGAGTTTCTGCTGCAACTGGCACCACCACCACCGCATAGGTCAAGAGGGTGGGGAGGTGTGGGGTGGGTTCATGCTTTTCCATTCCTGCCCCATAACACCTCCATCAAGCAGCAGTGGAAGGTCAGCATCATCAAAAGACAGATGTAGAATCACAAGGAGTTAGGGCTGGAAGGGACCATGGAGAAAATATAGTCCAAATCTCTGCTCAGTGTAAGTCTCCCATCTGGGCACTGACCATGGTAATGCACTACATTATGTTTCTATGACTCATAAATACTCATTGTGCTTGGGGGGTGCACCCATACATTTCAGGAATCATGGAAGGTCTTTCATCATGAACTTGAAAAAAAAAAGACATGTTAATCCCCATGTGAATTAGAATCATAGAATCATAGAATAATAGAGTTGGAAGGGAACTCATGAGCCATCTAGTCCATCCCCCTGCACTACTGTAACCTGCCACCCCTTTGCCTTCACAGAATCAGCCTCTCCGTCCGATGGCTATCCAGCCTCTGTTTAAAAATTTCCAAAGATGGAGAACCCACCACTTCCCGAGGAAGCCTGTTCCACTGAGAAACAGCTCTAACTGTCAGGAACTTCTTCCGGATGTTTAGATGGAATTTCTTTTGAATTAATTTCATCTCATTTGTTCTGGTCTGTCCCTCCGGGGCAAGAGAGAACAATTCTGCTCCATCCTCCATATGGCACCCTTTTAAATACTTGAAGATGGTTATCAGGTCCCCTCTCAGTCATCTCCTTTCTAGGCTAAACAGACCAAGCTGCCCCAGCCTTTCTTCATATGTCTTGGTCTCCAAACCCCTCACCATCTTTGTTGCCCTCCTCTGGACACGTTCCAGTTTGTCAACATCCCTCTTCAATTTGGGTGCCCAAAACTGAACACAGTACTCAGTACTGAACACAGAGGCCAAACCAGAGCAGAGTTCTTGGGCATTTTAGATGAAGGCAAGGTTTGTTCCTACAGGACTCATGTTTCCAAGTCAAAAACAATTTTTTAGCAGTCATGGTACAAGAAGATGGATTCTTCTTGTGGATTCATCTTACAGATTAAAAATTTGTTGAATGAAAGGAAGCAAAGAATAGGAATAAATGGACAGTTCTCAAGCAGAGGAGTCCCACAAGAATTGGTAGTAGCAGCTGGACAGGTACTTATCCTGGATGCTTTAGGTGGATCCTACATTGAGCGGGAGGGGTTGGACTAGATGGCCTGTATGATCCCTTCGAACTCTATGATTCTATTCTATGATTCTAAACACCTTTCCTTGCACATGTCTGACTTGTTATGATTGGAGGGGGAGGGATTGATTCAGCAGTGGCCACAGCACAACAATCATCTTTGTGAAAGGCCATTATACTTATTCCAAGGGTAAGGGTGGGGATAAGGCTAGGAGACTAAATTCCTTCTTCCCATTCCCAAGTCTATTGATTCAGGTAGCTGCTCCAAGCAGGAAGGAGAACAAAATGGCCAGCATGTCTGAGAGCTGAATTGCCCATGTCAACATGCTGGCAGCCTCTTGTCCCTGTGCTGTCACAGCTTCCTGGGGACAAGAGGAGCCTGACTGGCTTGGGAAGGAGACAGTAAAGCCATTATCTCCCCAGCTCAGGCAGCTCCTCCTGAGCAACAATGCCCTGAGCAACAATGCCCTAGTTTGAAGGGAGAGTTGAGGAAAGCCTGTATTCAGCTCAAAGTCACCCAGCTGGCTGCAAGTGGAGGAGGAGTGGGCATTCAAACCTGGTCATCCAGATAAGAAGATGCTGCTCCACCACTACATTATTCTGGCTACACTGAAAAGGCAAGGAGACTAACTGATTTGAAGAGAGGGGGGAGAGGGAAATGTGTGGTTTTGTGGTTGGCTCTGCCTCTTCTGGCAGCCATTTTGTACCTGTGCCCACTTCATGTCACAATCCCAAAAGGGCCCACAGGCTCAAAAAAGGTGGGGTCACCTAGGAGCTAAGCCCTGTCATTGCAAGACCCCAGTGGGCATATTGTATATTGCAGTCCCTTATTCCCCCCCTATAGAATTCAGTAGAAACTGTGAAGTATCAAGCCACAGTTACTCTCCTGCATAACTCTGCTGGGAGTTATATTGAGGTATGACCAGCTTTTCGCATATTGTTATTTATTCAAAAGCTTTTAAGACTTCCTGTTCAGTGCAAATCATTAGAATGTACTTGCACACAAATGTTTTTTTCCAGTGCTTGTAAGATTTTTTTTATAAGAAGAGAGAGTTAATCCTGGGAGAGCTTATTCCCTATTCATCTACTGTGGTCCTTCCAGCCATTATCCTTTCATAGGAATGATCAGAACCTGTAGTCATTTTACAGAAAAGAAGAAAAGAAGGCTGACCTGCTGCACTGGTATCAACAGAACAAGAGAACCCAGAGGCCTTGACTTCCTGCCACCTTGCTTTCTGCAGCTGCTGGGCTGGTGTGCTCCAGATGTCATGATGGAATCTGGTGATGTCACAAACCAGGTAGTGAGCAGTCTCATGTTTCCATTGGAGGGCCTTCTTGAGCTCGATCCATGGGAGTTTAAGGCGAGCAGATGAAGTACTCAGGCGTGGTAACCCCCCAAAATGTGGTTACTATGGCTACAGCAGCTGGTGCTGCCTTCCTGGTGGCTAAGACTATCATAGCAGGGATCAAGAGTCCTCCCTACAACCCAGAGCCACTTCCCTTAGCCAGTGAGTATCAGTTCAACTTGTCAGCACCAAACCCAAAACTTGGGCACCTGCCTTCTGAATATGCCCCTGAATGACTACATAGTAATGTGTAAAGGTAAAGGTATCCCCTGTGCAAGCACCAAGTCATGTCTGACCCTTGGGGTGACGCCCTCTAGCGTTTTCATGGCAGACTCAATATGGGGTGGTTTGCCAGTGCCTTCCCTAGTCATTACCGTTTACCCCCCAGCAAGCTGGGTACTCATTTTACCGACCTCGGAAGGATGTAAGGCTGAGTCAACCTTGAGCCGGCTGCTGGGATCGAACTCCCAGCCTCATGGGCAAAGCTTTCAGACGGCTGCCTTACCACTCTGCACCACAAGAGGCTCTATATAGTAATGTGTATATTTGCTTAATTATGTGCCCCTGACACTGCTGCATGAAGCTATTTTATGAATTTGCTATAAATAGGCTTCCCAACAGCTTACAAAAGTTGATTCAGCTCTGATTGGGCACCTTTTCCCACCCAGATTGTTCCAGACTTTTTCATAGTCTTAGTTCTGTGAAAATGCAATCAAGGGATGGCCTTGTCCTTGTGTTTCCTCATAGTGGATCTGTTTTGGTCTCCTCTCTGCCCCTAGGCTTGCCGAGTGGCTTCTTTCAGGGCCTGCCTTATTGTCTTTTAATTCCTGCTCAGCATGTTCTCATAGACTCCCTTCTTTTTGTCCATATCTCTGCAGTGAGGCAATCTGCTTAATGAAATGTGAATGGCTATGAGTTAAATATCAGATATCCCCAAGTGGCTGATCCTGCAGCTGGCATTGTATCTTTTAAGAGCCAGAACTCCAAGAGAGCAATGTGTTGAAAGAGAAGAATGCATTAAAATATATTTCTTTTTACCCTCCTGCCACTTCCTTTCCCTTCCGCTTCCCCTTTCCCTCTTGCTTTTGTTGCCAGGACGTGCTGTAGAGCATCAGACTCCAAATATTTCTGTGAGGGACTCTGGGGAACTCAGAGGACTCCTGCTTTCCCTCCATCCAAGGCTAGATGTCTATTCCAAGAAAATGATTCTCCATGGCATCACACGGTGTGTTTACCTATTGGACCACGAGGTGAGAATCCAGAATGGCAACATACAGTCTAGAAGGGCCAGAAAGACACGCATAAAGTAGCTGGACTCAGCCTGTGGATCCTTCATGCTTGTTCCACAGGATTGAGACACAGAGGATGGCATCAGGCATGGGTCTTAAGCACAGGTCTGTCAATAAACACTCAAAGCTACCTTATGTTGAGTATAAGACCATTTGTTAATCCCGGTTACTGTTGCCTTCAGTGATTGGTAGCAGTTCCAACCACTTCCCCCCAAGTTTTGGTTCTCTTCCTCCCACAACCCCATCCTCAGCAACTTTTCTTCCCGTTGGGCTCACTGGATTGTCCTGTGGCAAATGAAAGACAGAGAACTGTGCTGGGCATGGGAAGGGTTCGTCACTCTCTCACTGCCAGGCCCCTTTTGTGCTTTAAGTCTCACCTCCAGCCTGCTTTTCACTTGATTTGGGAGGCTCATATTTTAAAAGCATGGGTCTGCTGGCATGAGTGACACACTGGAAAAAACTGCTGCAAAGCAACATGTGAACACCTCTCAGAAACAAATGTCTGATTTTGTCTAATAAAAAAACAAATGGGAGAAATATAATGTCTGAACAGCTAAAAGATTCTCACTTTATTGGTTATTTTCTTGTCCACTCCTTGTCCACAGGCAGTCATTGGTGGTGGAAAGTGCCACCAGGTGACAGCTCATAGGGTTTTTAAGGCAGGGGACATTCAGAGCTGGTTTGCCATTACATGCTCAGTGTAATGTCTCTGGGTGTCCTTGGTGGTCTCCCATCCAAGTAGGAGCCAGAACCAACCTTGCTTAGCTTTGGAGCTCTGAGATTGGGCTAGCCTGAGCTATGCAGGTCAGGGCACAGAAAGTTAATTAGAATAATAAAATCATGATCTGATCAATTTTCTGATCATTCAGTTGCTTTCTGGACTTCCATTTAAATTTGTTTTCAGGCTCCTAAATTCAGGAGGTGTAGAAAATTAAGGAATGGTCCATTCAAAGCTAACTACTCCCTAGATTAAGGAAGTTATTGAAATGAGTGGGATCAAGATGGATCTGATAGATGACAAGGTATTAATTTGGCAATGAAAAGTTGGGGTGGGTTGTACCTGGTGTTTCACTACAATCCCATCACTCTCTTTCTGTGGTCTGCTTCTCCAGGCATCTGCCTGTACCTATGATGACATCATACTTCTGGCCTCATTTCTGGATGATCAAGATATGGGTATCAAGATTCAGACGCTAAATGCCCTCAAGGCCTTTTCTGGCATTTGGAAGTTCGAAATCAAAATTCAGGTGATTCTTTGCAGCAAACATCATTTTTCTAGATTCTTCTGCAATTATTTTACAGTTTATAAGGGTTGATTAACACATGCTTGCACAGTTTGCCAAGGCAACTTTCTATGTCTTACCACTGGATGACTTAAAACTGAAAGTGTGAACTGGTCTTGTTGTAAAGCTTTGGCTCTAAGATGATGGGGAAAGGGTGTGGATGTCCCACTCAAGGGATTTGATTGGTGGTTGTTCTTTCAGAAAACCATTCAGGCACTGAGTGATGAAATGCATGTGTGCACTCAGTCTTGATGCCAAAGTAGATATGATATGATTAGGATCTTCTAGGGTGGTTGGTTTTGTTCTTTTTTTAAAATGCTGATTAGTAGAATCATGGAATCATAGAATCAGAAGGGGCCATACAGGCTATCTAGTCCAACCCCCTGCTTAATGCCGGATCAGCTGCAGGGGTGGCCAAACTATGGCTCTTCAGATATCCATGGACTACAATGCACATGCTGGCAGGGGATCATGGGAATTGTAGTCCATGGACATCTAGAGAGCCACAGATTGGCCACCCCGGGCCTAAAGCCAGATAAATATCTGTCCAGACACTACTTAAAGACTGCCAGTGAGAAGGAGCTCACCACCTCCTTAGGCTGGTGATTCCACTGCTGAACTACTCTGAAAAACCATGTGGCTATCTCCAACCCTTTCCTCCAGGGCTTTTTCTCTGGTTTGTCTCTACACTCACCATTTGCTCTGAGTGGGGTAAACAAATGTATGTCCTTGTGCCTGTCTTTTTCCTGTAGAGACTGATTTGAAATTCTGGATGGGGCATTTCGGAGACACAGGGGAGGAAAGGATTAAACACCGTCTCACCCGGTGACCCTTCCTCTATCTTCAAAGCTGTCTCCTCACACTGCTAATTAGTTTTTATAGAAGTCAAAGATTTGAATCACTATAGCTTTCACATCAAATCTGTTTAGAGTGTTAGAAGGAGAGACAGCACATCTGATTGTGGTTGCTGTGATCTCTCACAAAAGCCTGGCTCCTGCCCCGCTGATCCATAAGGAGAAAAAATGAAAATGTCTTTGTTTAATCTTAAACATTTATATCCTGGAATCACTCTTAGCCCTTCCAGGCTCACGAGGCAATTAACAGCCCTATCAAAGAGAAATTACAATAAAAAGAATCGCCCTCATGTTTCAGCAGACAGCAATGAAGTGGAGAGACTATGTGGGTGCAATCCTAAGCAATGGATTTGTCATCTCTTGAGGGCACAGTTCATTCACAACAACAACAACAACAACAAAGCCACAGTGCACTTGTGAACCTGCACACTGCCCCACAAGTGCCTCTTCTATGACAAAAGTGCCCTCTTCTGCCCATGCATACTAGATAAGAGGATGGGTTTGCTCTGATTGGGGCAGGCCAGGGAGAAGAAGCCAAACTTGCTGCAGTTCAGCACATTTTCTTGTTGAAATCTGCTTCTGTATTGTACAATAGGAGAGAGTGGTGCTGTCAAATAATTTCCTATAAAGCTCCCACAAAAAAAAAAGATTCATAAAATGGCACCATCATGGGTTGGGAGGTCACTACTTACGTCCTAAATAGCCATTATCAGCCTAGGATGTTCTTTCAGTCGCAATCGTGTTTCAAATCAGCATTGAATGGGGGAAGTATTTCATTTTCCGAGGTATGAAATATTGTACTTAAGCTTCTAGGAAATGACATATTCCCATTAGTGTGTGGGAAGATATATATTGGTCCTGCTTAGCAATTAGTAAAGGGGAAAGTATTTGTTATGTAAAAGAAAAAAGAGGTTCCTATAGAAAAGCCTTTACAAAGGTTCACATCATTACCTCTTGATCCCAGTTTAGAAGTATTTTACTAACACAAGGAATACACAAATGAGAGATGTTGCAATGGGTGCTGTTGGTGTAGGCATCTCATGGAACAAAACCATTTCTCTTGTGTGAGAAGGGAAGCCCATATGGGATAAATGTAGGAAATTGCCATATATTGCTTAGTCTCTATAGTGTATTCTGTTCACAGCCCTTGGGAGGGGAGGGGTTTCCACAAAATTTAGGCTATTTTGGGGTGGGATCAAAGGACCTTTTCCAATCCCGTGGCCACAGGATTGGAAAAGTTCAGTTTACATTCCAATTCCAAAGAAGAGCAATGCCAAAGAATGTTCAAACTACCGCATCATTACACTAATTTTTAATGCTAGCAAAGTTATGCTCAAAATCCTACAAGCTAGGCTCCAGCAATATGTGGACTGAGAACTTCCAGAAGTGAAGGGAGCATTTCAAAGAGGCAGAGGAACTTGAGATCAAATTGCCAATCATGGAGAAAGCTAGGGAGTTCCAGAAGAACATCTACATCTGCTTCATTGACTATGCTAAAGTCTTTGATTGTGTGGAGCATAGCGAATTGTGGCAAGTGCTTGAAGAGATGGGAATACCAGAGCATCTTCTCGTGAGAAACCTATATGCAGGTAAAGAAGCAACAGTGAGAACCAGGCATGGAATCACTGATTGGTTCAAAATTGAGAAAGGAGTTTGGCAAGGCTGTATACTGTCGCCTTGCCTATTTAATTTGTATGTGAAGCACATCATGAGAAAGGCGGGGTTAGATAGTCACAAATTGGGATCAAGATTGCAGGGAGAAATATCAACAACCTCAGATATGCAGATGATACCACTCTAATGGCAGAAAGCGAAGAGGAACTAAAGAGCCTGTTGATGCGGGTGAAGGAGGAGAGTGCAAAAGTTGGCTTGAAACTCAACCTCAAGAAAACAAAGATTGTGGCATCCAGCCCTCTCAACTCCTGGCAAATAGATGGGGAAGAAATGGAGGTAGTGACAGATTTAATTTTCCTGGGCTCCAAGATCACTGCAGATGGGGACCACAGCAAAGAAATTAAAAGACGCTTGCTCCTGGGGAGGAAAGCTATGGCAAATCTAGACAGCATCCTAAAAAGCAGAGACATCACCCTGCCAACAAAAGTGCATCTAGTCAAGGCTATGGTCTTCCCAGTTGCAATGTATGGCTGCGAAAGTTGGACCATAAGGAAGGCCGAGCATCAAAGAATTGAGGCTTTTGAACTCTGGTGCTGGAGTCCCTTGGACTGCAAGGCGAACAAACCGGTCAGTCCTAGAGATCAGTCCTGCCTGTTCCTTAGAAGGCCAGATCCTGAAGATGAAACTCAAATACTTTGGCCACCTCATGAGAAGAAAGGACTCCCTAGAGAAGAGACTAATGCTGGGAGCGATCGAGGGCAAAAGAAGAAGGGGACCACAGAGAATGAGGTGGCTGGATGAAGTCACTGAAGCAGTCAGTGCGAACCTAAATGGACTCCGGGGAATGGTAGAGGACAGGAAGGCCTGGAGCATCATTGTCCATGGGGTCACGATGGGTTGGACATGACTTTGCACCAAACCACAACAAATCTATGGAAGGCAAATGGTAACAGGAAGTACAGAGGCAGATGTCCCTCAATCCATGAAGGCATTTGCTTGATGACTGCAGTATCCTTGCTAGTGAACACTAGCAGTGTAATCTAAAGCACCTGTTTTGTATGCATGAAGGGGGCAATTCAAACCTGGAGATCCTGTCTTACCATTTGTACCCATCTTTTGACTGCACTACTGTTTCTAACTTTGAAACCATGGATGCAGTTTAGTGATGCCAGCCTCCAGGTGGGACCTGGGGGGCCTCCAGCATTGCAGTTAATCTCCAGGCAACAGAGATCAGTCCTGCTGGAGAAAAGGACCACATAGAAGGTAGACTGTTTGGCATCAGAACCCACTGAAGTTCCTCCCCTCCCCAAACCCTGCCCTCTGCAGGCTTCACTCCAAAGTCCAGAGCTGGCAGCCCTCCTGCAGTTTAAGGGCTACCATTCATTGATTTCCTCTCCTCTCCACCCACCAGTCCTATTTATTTAGAAACTTTTCAGTGTTGCATCTTATCTATTTGCTGTCCTAAACAGTCTGCTGGGAGCCCCAGCACAGTAATTGCACTGAGTTCAGGACGTGTGCATCTGCAAGCCACTTCCCCAGTTAATCAGGCCAGACTCTGAGGATAATTTCTCTTCATTTATTTATTAGTTTCATTTCTAGACCGCCACTCCTGGCCTGGTGGCTTGCTGTGGCTTACAACAAGTGATAAATCATGCTATACAATAAAAATAATTAAATCCCCCAATCCCACCCTCACACCAGTTCTTCCTCCCAACCCACCCACCCCCACCCCGCCCCGACTGCCAGGACTGCAGGGGAGATGGTACAGTTAGTCACATTGGAGGAGGGGCTAGGTCTTCCTTGGTCCCTCTGGTCCCAACCAAATATCTGGTGGAAGAGCTCCGAATTGCAGGCCCTGCAGAACTTTATAAGCTCCTACAGGGCCCTCAGCTCTCCCGGGAGCTCATTCCATCAGGAAGGGGCCAGGGCCAGGTGAATATTGTGCAGACCAGGGATCTTCAATTTATTAGCAATTGCAGAACTATTTATTAAGATCACTTTAAGTTTTGCACAGCTTCTCTAAATGCATTCAATACATCGTGAGATTTGAGATTGATCATATTTGGCAAGTGTTTGGGTTCCCACCTTTTTTCAAAATTGTGATCCATGTCAGAATTCATAATGTGCATGAAACTTTGAGTAGAAATGCTCAACTGAAGGGTAAAATAAATAATGTGAGTGTCTGACCTCATAAACCACCAAAAAGAAAACATGGCCATTGAGATTTTCAGTAAGCAAAATTCTGTGCCAGATTGATTGCTGTATGCTTTCAGTGTGGATAATTCACACCACTCAGGAGCTGGATTAAACTATTAAATCCATCTTTGTTTTGCAGGAATTAGTTCCCAAAATTCTTGAAATGATCACCAGCTTCTGGGATAACGATGTGCACATTGCTGGGTTGAGGGTGCTGAACGGGCTGCATTTGCCAACTCAAACTCATCTGCAAGTGAAAAAGCTTCTGCCTTCCTTAATGGACATTCTGCAGTTGGGGAGCTGCGTGGCCCAGGTACTGAGGCTTGTGCCTTGCACTCAGCCAAGTTCTCCCGTGCTACTGGAAACCAAGACACATGCCCACTCGCTCGTACTGACAATATATTCTCATCTTCTGCTATCTTTATTAGGTGCAGGTTCTTAAGTTTCTTAGTATGCTAGCCCTGAAGGAAGATCTATTATATGACATCATGAACTGCCAGGTAAGAATTACACTCCTGCCTTTATTGAGGCCCTTAGGGAGGAGAGCACCAAGGGACAAAAAAGAGGGTGCCTAGATTTTAGAAATCTGCTGCACTAAAGAAGGCTTACTAATGACGACAAATGCAAATGTATGTTCTTGCCAGTGCATGAGATCTGTGGCAGCTTGCACTACAACACACACGCAAACACATACATGTGAAACTACTTTATACCAAGACCAGTGTGGTTTTGTGACTGGCAGTGGTGCTTCAGGGTCTCAGGCAGAGGTCTATGATGAGACCCTTTCGACTGGGGATGCTGGGGCCTGAGCTTGGGACCTTCTGCACACAAAGCAAATGCTTTACCACAGAGCTATGGTCATTCTTGGTTGGCCAGACATTGAACTATGCCATTTATTCTACCACAGGCTGACTCCCCATTGAGAGAGAAGCTGGGTAAAATTCTGTCTGATGTCCCTCCCCTGATCCTGCTTATAGCCCCTGAGACTTTGCCTGATGGGTGAATGGGCATGGCAAAAGGGAGGAAATACCAGCTGATGGACAACTGGCTTATTACACAAAGTCCTGACGTGTTTCGCCATGCCAGTTTCATCAGGGGGGGTCAGAACTAGAATTCTATGAGGCTCACTCCCAGGAACAATTCAATTGCTGTGGACTGGCATTACCCCCCCCCCCATTTTGTTTGATTAGCACATTGTTGGGTGCAGCCCATTTCTTCCTCTTTATGCTAGCACCACCACCACCAGCAGCAGCCACCAGCCTAAGCATGGGAGAGGAATAGAGGCAATGAGGATAGAGATGGGGGCGGAGCCAGGGTGCTGCCTACCGCTTTCCTTTGAGTAGTGACAAGTGCTGCTGCTTCGATCCCCAGCACTTGCTGGCCCACTTGTCTGTAAAGGAACGCTGGCCAATGAGCGACTGCCGGTGCCTCTTCAGTGAGGAGGGGGAGGGAGGAGTAGCTTCCGGCAGTGGCACAACGCAGTGCCGTGTTCACAGCAGAACAATTCCAGAGGCAGGAAGGAGCAGCTGCCACAACTTGCCCCTTCTTGCAGGCTTGGCCATGGTGGGTCTTCCCAGAAGAATCAGGCCCCCTCCTGTAAGTGAGCAGCAAGGGCAAATGGCAACCCACAGAAGGAAATGGGCTCCGCCATGGGGATAGTACAGAGGAGGAGGAAGAGGGATTGCCATTGAATCAAACAGTGTTGCGGACAAGGCAGGTCAAACAGTGCCCAGGCCTCCCTAGGGGACCAAATCCTGCTGCTGACACCTGGAGAAACAGAGCAAGCAGTTGTGACCCCTTCTGTCCTTTAGCCTTTCAGGGCACAGTAGTGGCTAGGGGGACTTTGGCAGCTGCCTGCTGATGTTGACTGGTGATACTGACTCTGATGCTGTCCTTTTCTAAGGTGAGTCCTGAATTCATGAACCTCTTCCACCCTTCCCAGCCTGGAAACCTCCTCTTTGAGTTGTTGGTGTTTGTGGAACGGCTATGCGAGGGACGTCTGACTTCCCATTACCAGTCAGTGAACTGGCAATACAATGAACTGTCCCTTCATGAGATCCTCTTTGGAGAAGACTCCCGTCTATCTGACTGCCTTCTCTCCCTCATCATTCACCCTGAGGAACAAGTGCAGATCCAGGCTTGCAGGGTCATCTTGAAACTCCAGCTAAGTGACGACACAGAAGGGGCAGCTGCCAGCCAAACTGATCCCAGCCTTGGGAGCATCGCCTATGACTCTTTTGGCAGCTCCGCCGTTCCTGAATCCAGAATGAGTTCTGAGTGTTGAATCCTTACAGAATTTAAGAGATAATTAAATCATTTCAATCTGAATAAGGCAAAGAAACTAATAAATTAGCCTGGGGAAGAAGTGATGTGGTATGGCTCCATCAGGAGAAATGGTCAGTTCTCACAAGGCATCCAAGATAAACCACAGCCCCCAGAATAATTGCCAGATTAGCCTATGGCACAAAAGACAAAATGCCTTTCATAGCCAATATAGTGCCCTCGGGATGATTTCTGCTCCCAGAAACCATACTTTGAAACCATACCAGTGAAAGCAGTGAAATGGATGGGAACGCATACAACAGACCTGTTAGCCATGATGGACAGACATGAACACATGAATCTGCCTTGTACTGAATCAGGCCCTGGGTCTATCTAAGTTAATATGGTCTGCTCAGACTGGCAGCAGCCCTCCATGGTCTCAGGCGGAGGTCTTTCACATCACCTCCCATCTGATCCTTCTAACAGGAGAAGCCAGGGATTGAACCTGCACACTTAGTGCACACTAAGATTAAAAACCATATCATGGTTTATGGTCATACCATGTGCATCCATTGAGACTGTATGTGCAATATTGCAGAGATTCTGATCTTTATATTTTAATGCTGTTTTTAACCTTAATGCCCACTAAATCATAAATATTTGTATTCTAATTTTAATACTTTTTGTTTAATCTTCAGGTTCCCGATTTGCTTACTCAAGTTGGGTTTTTGTTCCCTTTTTGTTTTGCACAGTCACAGCTGGCTATGACTTTAGCTACCAGGGCTCTTTTCAAATTGGGCAGCATCCAAAGAGAAATGCATAAGGAGGGCAGTTTGGCTTCCCTTTGAGTGCAGCCATGACTATACTTGTATCATTCCATTCTGGAAGAGGGAAATAGAACACTCGTCCTAAACCCAACTTTGCAGGTCAGTTCATCCAAATTCACATGGCATGCTGGGTATACGTCTTTAATGGAATCTTGCTACACTGAACACATATGAGAACAGTCAAGTGATTACCAATTTGTAATTCAATTAAAGAAAATTCTGAATGTCTTGGGGAAAGACCTGTAGGTGCCAATACACAGAATGTATAATATTCCTACCCTTATCTAAAGTTCAACAGCCTAGAGTGGCCTAAGTGTTCAGCCTACACCACATGAAACCTCTAGTTTTGTAAAAATACAAAAAACTCTGAGACAAATTTTCACCTTGTAGGATTTTCTAAGATCCCTTTCTTTTAAATTTCCCTATCCTGGCTCAGAAGTTTTGAGAAGTCTCTCTTGATTCTTCCTGCCAAACTTTCTGCATTTTGCCATGTCTGAAATTCAAATAAGATTAAAGAACAACTTTCATTTCAGACTGGAATCCAGCAAAGGCAATTTATGAAACCTGCTCAATCACTGTATGAGAGGTGTTAAAAAATGTAGGTTTCACAGCCCAAATATCAAGCAGAGGATCTCCTCAGAACAAGACAATTCAGTTCAGTGTTTTACATTAGAACATTTATTTCTCAGAGAGAAAATATAGTTTCAGACAGTCAGATTATCGTAGGTAAAATTAGCATTTTTTCTTTACAAGCATAGAATTTTATTACCTCATATACCATCTGATATAAACAGTTCTAGAAAGCAAATAAACTCACTTTCTACAATAAATAGAGCCATCTGTGCTTTACAGCAGATTGACAAGTCATGTTTAGGTCCCATAGCAACAGCAGGATAATAAGCCAATTCAAATCCTTAAAATGCAGTTTTAAAAAACATGAAATAAAAGTCAAATGCAAGATCTTAAAACAGGTATACACAGGTCACAAGTCCACAGCTGAGCTACAACCTGGGAAAAGTGTATGTTGCTTTAAATTAATTACACTGTGTGCATACAAAAGACTCAGCAACATAACTGAGGACTTTTAAGAATGGTAACAATCGGCCTGAATAATTTAGAACTGTATTTTACAACTATGTACATAAGTTCCTTCTGCAGCCACACTTTTTAGGCATTACTGACTTTTAAAAAAGATTCCTATTCCCTTTCTTTATATGTTACATTTATTTTCCATAAAGTATATAAGATGTATCCCAATATATAAGATGTGGTACTTTTTAAAAAAAGCAGACCACATAGAACTGGCAGTGATTTCCCCCCACCCCATTATTAATCTTTTGTTCCACAATCTTTTTAGTATGAAAAAATAATAAAAATTGAATCGAAAAGAAAAATTATGATTTATTCAAATTACAATCTTGCTCTGCGCCTTTGGTTCATAATGCTTAAAAAGAAAAAAAATCTAAGGTACATCAGAATTCAAACATGAAGTACTTTGTCAACTTGCAGACTCCTGCACTGTTTTTCCAGTACATGCAAAGTAAAAAATAATATTCTTTGAGGAGGTGTGCTCTGTTCTTAACGGATCTCCATAATGGAGGCTCACAGAGCGGGGATGTGGAGGATGAAGCACTTAAGGGAAAGTGAAGAAGGAAAGTGAAACATATTCAGGTGAGCAAGGAGACAGTGAACACCCCGATATCACCCAAAACAAGATGGCAGGTATTTTCCAAGTGAAGATAGGGATTTGATACAGATGTCCCTACCCAAGGCTGCATGCTTCACTGTACATATGGCACTCACAGGAAACAGGGACTGCATCATTCAGATCTGGAGGAAGTTCTCCACATGCCGTGAGGTGTGCAACAGGCCCCCAATCCCTCCATGAGCAATGGAAACAGGTCTGTTTATATGTGTATTATCTTCTCTGCCTGGAACAGAGGCTGAGCCTGTATCCAGCAACTGTCGACATTTATGTATTGGAGAGTCAGTCATGTGCACGGGGCAGCTGCCACCTTCGCGCTTGGGCTATGGATACAACCTGTTTTCCTCAACTGCTAACTGTATGATGGAGCTGTTGCAACAAACTAGATGCTTTCTGAGGGATGTTTTAAAATACTGTTTTGCCCATTTTTAATAGTGTGTTCACCAGAAGTTGAAGCTCCTGAATTATTGAACTGAAACGTAAAAAAAAAAAACCCTACATAAACTTACACAAGACACTTTAGAGTTTTCTTATTATTATTTGAATGTGCATGAGAGAAAGGGGGAACTCATCTAAAATGGTTACTTCGTATTTTTCTATTGGTTAGATTGAACATAAAAAACATATATTTAAATCCAGGCATAAGAGCTGAAAGGCAAGGCTGTAGATGTATAGTTGCAGTGAGACAAATCAGAGCTTAAAAATGACATGCAAAAAGTATGACGGATATTTCTGTAAATTTGGCACATATATGTCTTCTAATTTGGGGCTGTTTACACTGCTGGTAGACTCCAGAAAGTACTTCCGGACTCACTGAAAACCCAAGAGACCGGGGGGGGGCTTCCGTTCCAGCCAGCCAATGAGTACAGCTTTCCCTTCCCATATAACCTGATCTAAGATTCTGCCAGAGCCAAGGCATTACAGTGCAGCTGCTCCTGACATCCTCTTGCTGGTCAGACCATTCCTTCACTGCCTCTCCTGCTCGCTCTTCATTGAGGAGCATACAGAAAGAGACCAGGCAGACTTTTGGCACATATCAGGGACTTGACAGGAGCTTTCCCTATGGCTAGGCATAGTGCATCTCTCCTATGAACACCAAAAAAAATTAATCCACAGCACGGAAGAATCCTACTGATCCTACCGATCAGTGCACACCTGCCACAGTTCCTACGGAGGCAGACATCATTATTGGGGGGAAAGGAAGGGCAGAGTAGGTTCTTGCAGTCGCTACAGATAATTTGGCGTGACAAAAGGATGGTCTCCCCGGACTCGACTCATATGGATCATGGCCCGGTCAAAAGCCACCTGGACAGATTTACGGATGCTGGTTTTTCGTCCTTCCATCATCTTTAGTTTATCCACTGTGTCATCTACTCCAAGGGAGGTAACTTTGTCCCGTGGAAGCCACTGCCTGCAATTTAAGAACAGATGTAAGACATTATTGAGTGTTTAGGACAGACTTTTTCAAACTTTTGACAGTAGAGCAGTCGTTCTCAACCTTCCTAATGCTGCGACCCTTGGATACAGTTCCTCATGTTGTGGTGACCCCTAACCATTAAATTATGCAAGTGTTCTTTCACCAAAATTAAACCAAAATTGACCAATGGCGTGAAGATCCATTGTTCATTATTGTATATTAATTGGTTTCTTTCCAGAGTTTCTCAGTTCAGTTCTGTCCCACCTCGATCTGCCCCACAAGACTATTGTGTGGATGGCAGCCCGCCCAGCCAAGCTGCTTGCCCTGCTGTGACCCCTGTGAAAGGGTCATTCGACCCCCAGGTTGAGAACCACTGCAGTAAAGGAACCCATAAAATATTTTTAAGGTTTCAAGGAAGCAATGACATGCTCCTTCAGAGAACTGGGAACAGGAGCAAGCCAATCAATCAATTGACATTTACCATTTCTATTGGGGACAAAGAGGCTAGGCCTGTAGAGCAACAGGGGAAGTGGGTTCCACTGACATTTAGAGATGTCAGCAACCATCTGAACTTCTGGGAAAGGCTGTGTAACCCCCAGAGAGCTCTAGCGTAACCCCAGGGTTCCCCAGAACCCTGGTCAGGAATCCCTGGTTTAGGGAATACTTTTTCCATTACCCTGAACCTAAGACTGGATTCAGACATTGCTATAAACTACAGTTAAAACAGTCTATGCAACAAACTCTGGTCATGTCTACCACAGGATCATAGAATAATAGAGTTGGAAGGGACCTCCTGGGTAATCTAATCCAGTGGTCCCCAACCTTTTTATCACCGGGGACCGGTCAATGCTTGACAATTTTACTGAGGCCCGGCGGGGTTGTAGTCTTTTGCCAAGGGACGTCGCTGCCACCGCCTGAGCCCCTGCTCCACTTGCTTTCCCACTGTGCCCCTGACTTCCCGCTGCCCGCTGGGGGGCACTGCCAGCAGTAGCTGTGCAGTGCCGCGCCGAGAGGGAGCCCCACCCATTGCGGCCTCTGGAGAGCACCAAAGGTGAGCCAGCAGTAGAGTGGCAGGGCAGCCCCTGAGGCAGCAGCCGGGGAGGAGGACAAGGAGGAGCCACGGACCGGTACTGACTGATCCACGGATTGGCACCGGTCCCCGGACCGGGGGTTGGGGTCCACTGATCTAATCCAACCCCTGCACTATGCAGGACACTCACATCCCTATCGCTCATCCACTGTGACCTGCCACCCCCTTGAGCCTTTACAGAATCAGCCTCCCTGTCAGATGGCTATCTAGCCTCTGTTTAAAGATGGAGAACCCACCACCTCCCAAGGAAGCCTATTCCACTGAGAAACAACTCTAACTGTCAGGAACTTCTTCCGGATGTTTAGATGGAATTTCTTTTGAATTAATTTCATCCCATTGGTTCTGGTATGTCCCTCTGGGGCAAGAGAGAACAACTCTGCTCCATCCTCTATATGGCACCCTTTTACCATATGTAAGTGACAAATTACATATGGTAAAAGGGTGCCATATAGAGGGAATTGTACTTTATCTGTTTTTTGCTTCCTCTTGGCTAGAAGGTCAAAACATCTTCCATATTCCATAGTTTCCATGGCCAGGCAGTTACATGAGGTGATTACTAGGGATGGACAAGAACCAGACCACAAAGCACAATTCATCATGAATGTTGCCCTGTTTGTGGTATGGGAACAGAAATCCTTGATGGTTCTACGACCAAAAACGTACACAAATTTTTACAGCTGTTTATGGATGGAACAGAAAGCAAGGATTTAAAGTGACTCCCGAGGCCCATAAAGTTTAAAAGGATTGCAAAACTATAGGAAAAACAGCGGCATGGCAGGGAAGTGCTGTTTATTTACTTAGATATTCTTCAATTTGTACCACGCCCCTCCTGGTGTGCAGGTTTCTAACTGTCTTCTGCAGTATCTTCAAAGTTTAAAGGGATAGCAGAAGATAGCATGAAAAATAGCTGAGGGGATAATCAGAGATATCCTGTAGGAGAGGGGAATTGGCAAAAATCACCCTCCTCTTGCACCTGCAGGAATTCGAGGCAGGATGAAAGCCTACATGTTCTTCAGTAGGTTAACTTTCTGACACGCTATAGGACCAAAAAACGTTTTCCCCTTTCATTCACTCACCATGTCCTCTTGTTATCAAAGAAAAGGACAAGGAAAAGCTTTTCTCCAGCTTCTGCCTGTTTCTGCTCCCCTAGTTTCAATACCTCCAGAGGTGGAACAGGGATTGGGACTCCATTGTGAAGGAGACCCTCTCGGGGCATCTCAGGATCAATTATCTGTAAATACAGACAAGCAATAGCAATAAGATTCTGGAGACTCACAAATAACCACAGAGCTTAAAAACTCAGTCTAAGAACACAGCCCTATTTTGTAGTGCCTGAGGACATTGGGCCTGGGGAGGGGAGGGGAATAAGCATTTAATCTATGGTGCTGAAATGGGATTTCTTGATTTAAAATGCAATTAAACTAACACGTCTGAGCATTTTCACAAAGCATCCAAGCATCTGCACTGGATGTAGTAGAGAGCCAAGAGAATTGTGGAAAGGAATGAGTTAGTGGGAGCACAGCAAAACATTACTAATTACTGAATACGCACAGCAAGGCAGAGCCCAGAGTTGTTAAGACTAGAAGCCTTTCAAGCAAAAAGCTTTAGTGAAAGCTTTGAGTAACTGTGCAGTGATCACAGCTTATTAGTACACTGCATTTTAATTTGCCCGAGGTACTAATTTCAAATAACATATAAGGAAGATGATGAATGGCCTTTCACACAAGACAAAGGTATTCACTATATGACCCTTCACTACCACCTCTTCCTAACCTTTACCTGTTCAAAGAAAATCTGATATCGCTTTCTCCATTTTCCAGTACTGATCACACAACAGGTCAAATGAGAGGAAAATGTGTGCTATTTTTGTCAAATCAGAATTTAATCCAGCTAATATTTTATGCAAATGACATCACCCCTTGTACAAGGGTAGGAACAGTACCATCCAGCTGGCCCAATTTTATCTCATGCTAAACAGTTTTATTCAGGTGCAAGTTACTAATTTCCAATTTATATTTACTGGATCAAAATTAGTCTTGGTGTGTTTGAAATGCTGCCAGACTAGTGCCAGTTTTGTGGCACAACAGATTTTTGCAGGCATAATGGGTCACAACCATTTCTCCACCAAACAGATAAGCCATTAGTCATCATTTAAAATAAGGAACAAACAATGTACATGAGACGGCAACACTTGAAACAACTACTAGCATCCACATTTCCAACCATGGAAGGATAAACTCTGATAACTGTAACATACTGTACATTATGGCTGCAATTCTGAGCACATGTTCCTGTGAGTGACCCTCGTAGAATAAAATGAGACTTGTTGTTGTTGAACACATCTTCTAGCATGCCCCCATGGGACAGAAATGGGAGCACACCAGAAGCAGGGAGGCGGCTGGTGGAGGAAGCTGAAGCGGCAGCCGTAGCACTGCCAGGGGCTGAGGTGGAGGTGGCCATGGCACCAGAGGGGGCTGAGGTGGTGGCCATGGAGCTGCTGGAGGCTGAGGTGGTGGTGGCCACAGCGTTGAAGGGGGCTGAGCTTGCGGCGGTGCTGGGGGCTGTGGAGGAACCGGCAGAGGCCCAAAGGACTCCACAGAAGAGGGCAGCCCTCCTGCTGCAAGAGGTAAGGAGGGAGAGGAGCAAGGAGTGTTTGTGTGCATGTGTGTGTCTGAGAGAGAGGGAGGAGGGAGGGACCAGGGAGGAGGTCGGGGAGCAAGAGGGAAGGAGGGAGAGGGGAGGGGGAAGTGTCTGTATGTGCATTTGTGTGAGTGTCTGTGAGAGAGAGGGAGGGGGCTGGGACAAACAAGCCCCAAAGCAGGCATGTGTTCCACATGCCTGTGAGAGTCAGACTGTCATTACTTTTTTTTCTAAGTAGACTTAATTAGAATTGTTTCCTGTGATTATTATTCTGAAAAGAAATGCCTTTAGAAAGGCTGGCATGAAACCTTGTCACCTCTGTACAAGAAAATTACAGGCAGGAATTCTTATCTGAGATAATGCAGCCCCCATCATCACCAGACGCAATGACCTGTACATACTTCTGTCTGAGAAGAAATTGTTCCTGCATTCATGCTTTTCATATACAAGTACTAAATTATAGAATAAGAGTCAGAAGATATTCCGAAGACCCTGGCTTAGCTCCTACAAACTATGGACAGAAGGTGCTTGCTGACAACATTTTCCCCCTCAGCAGTCCTCTATAATGCTTGAAAAACTAATGCTGAGAGAGCATCATAAGCAAAATGTTTTCAGACTCTCAGAAGGGGCTGCAGTAAGCAGGGGAAATGAGGCCAAAGCACCTCTCCTTTATCTGCATGTATTTTCATAATTACTCCACCAGCAGAAGGCGGGGCTGATTTCACCCAACTCTCCCATCCTTGCTTCAGCCCCACAAGCCTGATCTGCAGAACCATCTTTTCATGGCTACTAAGGAACTGCTAGAGGGAGGCAGAAAAGATCTGTGAGCAAGAGCAGAAGTGAGCAAGCAAAAAGAAGGATCTAGGCCATAATTACAGCTAGGAACAACAGTTGGCTAAACATCAACACTCATTCAGGAAATCACTTTCAACCTGACTTTTGATCATATTTGTTCAAATTTAGAATGGAGCATTTACTGACATTGGCCCTAAGTAACTGATGGGACTGTGGCATGGCTAATCTGAACTGACACATGTCCATAGAAAAACTAATCGCTTCCAAGTTCCACCCAAGCCTACTTCCCATGCAGACACGGGGCATACTGCAAGCATACCACAAGGAAGCTGCATTTTTATCAAAGGAAGTAACAGGGAAGGATTTCACCATACGTAACTTACATTGCTTACAATGTCCTATGTATATGCAATAAATGGTGTAAGCAAAACTGCTAAGCTATAGGGAAGTACAAAAGTAACGTACACAAAAGAATTTAATGAATAGTTGCGTTGTTAGACCCACAACATAATTTTAAATTGATGTTTTTAGCTTGTCAATTGAATGTTTTTATGTCATGTCAATATTGTGAACTGCTGTGAGCTGGCAGTGCTGGGAGCGATGGTATAAAAGTATAATAAATAATAAAATATTAATAATAAGAGAAAGCCTGCTGTAGACATTGCCTTCATGTTCTTTGTTCTCAGCACAATAGATCCGGTCATGATCATTTAAAATCTTGCAATGTTGTAAGGGTTATGTTAAAGATCTATTCTGGATTTCATTCTGGATCCTCTTTCATTTTATTTACTCAATTTTAGTTTGTCTTTCTTGCTGAAGCTCCCTAGAGGAATTGACTAAGATACTTAATGAGTGTTATAATATCATAAGACGAACCTTGCTTGATTAGAGCAGTGGTCCATTCAGTCCAGCATCCTCTTTCACACGATCACTAATGTGTTACTCTGGAGGGATATGATTATGTGCTATTTCTTCCAAGAATGTCTTCTTCTCCCCAGGCTAAATGAACATAAGCACTAGATGCTAGGCCACCAGTATGCCCCTCATGAAAAGAACGAAGCATGCAAAGCAAGTATACATACCAATGCTGGGTAAGAAGGATAGCCACGACACTTTGCCCATACCAACTCCAGTGGTTCTAGTTCAGTTTGCTCCTCAAAGGGCATCAGTAAATTTCTACCTAGAAATTATAATACAAGTTGACTCAGAATCTTCCTTGAAAGGGCCTGCAAATTTAATGCTTGAGTATGGTGAGTATGAAGGCAAGGACCATCCTGTCCAATATATCACTTCTGCTTTGAATCTCAAATAATGAACAAAACAGGAATTTCACAAGTGATTATGAAGGAAAGATATACAGTTAGGAAACTCAATCTCCCAACCCTCAAGATACTTATAAGGTCTTATGGGCCGAGAAGGCCAATTTCCCACATTCCTTTCTATTTTGTCTCCCCCTGTTTAGCAGACTCACCTGCTCTCAATATCCCAAGACCATGCCCAGTCACTTGTGGTGAAGGGTCTTCTACATTTTTTAATTGCAAATTACTATTTGTCTGTATTCCAAGGCAGCTCTCTGAGCAGGCAGAAACCTTGACACTGTCTGCACTGTCACTCTGCTTACTGCTAGTTCCATTTGCACATTTGCTCAAAAACAAGTTCCTTAGGATTTGCACAGTCAGTTGGAAAAAGAGCACCCATAAAAGAGACAGTCCCACTGCTGTACCTGAGTCACACACACACTATTGTCTTCTTACCTGAGCTGTTGTATTCCAAATCTCCATTTACACTATCCAAGAATGGGACCCGTGCAAGAGCTGGCTTTCCTCGGCTCCGTTTGTGAGGGTTCAGACCACTGTGATATAGAAACATAAACAGAAAGTCAGGAAATCAAGACAAGTGTTAGCTCTAACATATAATCTGAGCTCACCCTATGTTGTGCCTTAGAGGAAAGGAGGATGAAAAGGAGCAAATTGAGTTTTTGGAACTGATGATCACAGTACATCCCTGTGTCTGGTAATGGATACTCTGTGGCAAACATTATGCCTTGTGGGTGGCATGAGTGGCAACAAAAAATGCACTTACAAAACATTTGCTCTATGTCACAGGTAATCTAATCAAATGGGGAAGGGGAGTAATGATTGGCTTCCTAGAGGAGAAGAAGTGTAAATGCAGGGGTACCTGGAGACAAGGTGCAATGGGAAGGAAGAAAGCCAATTTTGGGCAATCCTGTCTCTGTGTGGGTTGTTCTAGTGTCATGCATTTACTTGCCTATTAGCAGAAGATGCAACAAGCATGGATGTTTACCCAGGCAGACAGACTAATGGTAGGAACTGTGTTTTAATGAAAGACTCGTTTTAAAAAAGAGAAGTGGGTCCAAGGCCTTCTCTCAGTGCCCTGGTTACCATGGGTTTGAAGATGGATTCTTTGAAGAAATGCAGGAAAAATACAAAATGAAGGAAAATGCAACAAATAAAGATGACAAGGACAAAAGTGTAACCTGAACATCAATGTTATAGTTGTAATTACTTTGCTACATTTTACTCATGATAGATGCATCAAAGAATCCAACCCCATCCTCACTTGAAAAAGTAACACCAGACTTGCAGCTGACTCAAGATCACGCTGCCAAAAATATATCAAGAAAGCTGCTGAAGGAAAGGACTAGAAAATTATTAGGGAAATAATAATTATTCTGAGTAACACCCTACTTACCTCAAAACATCACATGGGAGACCACGGCCAAGGCCAGAACTACACTCCGAGTCAGACCCACTCTCTCTATGCTTCCTGAAGCCATTGGTCACTGCTGCAGAGAAGAATGGACATGAGAATGAGTCTAGCTGAATGCACTGCTCTTACAAGGCTATTGCATATTTAGGAAGGGGAACACACAGAACATCACAATTCTATTGTGCACCAAATAAAGAAATCCTCCTCAGATCTCTGTTTTTCCCACCATCCAGTCCTGCTTAAAGTCCATTGGTCTTTATGAACTAAACATTGCCCTGTTTGCAAATCTAATGACTTGAATTATATGGGTTCTAAAAATGCATTCTGCTTCCATAAACCTTTAAGCATTTGAATTTGTGCTGGGCGTCCACTTCATACTCTGAAACTCATTTCCTATTCTAGAGACCTGATTCCTCCCTGCAGCGCACTGAATCCGGCCAGGTAAGGTTTCAGGAATGCTGTAAGTCATCATACCATTGGGTTTATATTGACAGTGCGGTGCGATGACATCACACTGTCATACAATATTCCTGAACCCTTCCTGTTCTGTGATACAGATCTTGACATTCTAGTAAGTTCCCTAGTCTTACTTAGGTGCATCTGTACTGAATTTATAAAGCATGTAAAAGCTCTGCAAAGCTCTAAGTCATTTGTTTGAAAGAGTACAGTGAAGTGAGAGAAGGAAATCAAATACATGCAGAATGTCATATTCCTGCTGTATCTAGCTCATGGCACTTTTCCCTGAAATAACACAAGTGCTGGATCAGACAAATGGTATTTCAAGTCCAGCATCCTATTCACACAAAGGTTGACTGGATGCCACAAAAGAGCTACAAGCGAAGTATGCACGTCAAATCCTCTCTATATCATTTTCCCTGGCAGTGATATTCAGAGGATTTCTGTCTCTTCACGTGGAGGTTCCATACCATAGGATTGAGTGTGGGTGACTAAATGCAAATGTCCATGCTCAGAAACCCTCTGAAAAACACTGCTCAGATGGGAATAGGGGGTAGCTTTACCTCCTATGTAGAGCTACACCACTCTAATGATTTTAGCGGGTATTGGCTGGAGTATTACATAAGGATAATGGTCATTGACGGACCTGTCCTCTATGAATTGCTCTACAATAAAGTCAAATTAGTGGCCAACAATATATCTCACAGCATTGAATTTCAGAAGCCAAACACTATTTGAATGAAGCTGAACATTTTTTGGTTCACCCTGAATCTACTGCCCATCAACTTCAGTCAATGTCAGTGAAGTAACAGGGGTAACGACACCCTGAGCTGTTTTACAAATGCATACAGTATTCCATTTTCTCCCTTCAAAACAAAAGCATAGTGTTGGTTTTAAAACAATAAAACGTTGAAAAATTCAACGTACTGGCTAGTACAAAAATGTAATCTTTTTTGTTTATAATTATTCCAAGTTATTCTGTAGATATTGCCTTCATATCTATGATGTACAAACATAAGCTTAGCAACTGGCAAACCCCAGTCCCAAAGGAGTGCATCTGGCCTCAACCAGGGCCAGGGCCTTTTCAGCCATGGCCCTCACCTGGTTGAATGAGCTCCCAGAAAACATCAGGGCCCTGATAGAACTGGTACAGTTTCACAGGACCTGTAAGATGCAGCTCTTCCACCAGGCATATGGTTCAGGCCAGAACACAAGGAAGAACTAAAACAGCACCTGGGCCTCTCCTACTGACTGACTGCCTCAGGCTCTCCTCCAATATTCCCTCTTTATGGAGGGACTGGATACTGACTTTGCTTGTTGTTGTGTTGCTAGCTGTCATATGTTTTAAATATATTTATATTAGCTTCAAAGCCCGTTCCTAAGGACGGGCCTTGAAAGGGTCCCCTCCCCTGGGCCCTAGCCAGGCAGCTTAAGGTGGCTTTGGGCCGCAGCTTGCACCCAGATCGAGTGGGACAGGCGGGAGCTGGCCATCTCATTAGCAGAGCCAGGACAGAACTCCTTAGCAGGCAGTCAGCAGGCCAGGAGGCCCTTGTTAGCAGAAGGAACACCACAGAATAATGGTAGACCCTATTTTCTTAGCAGCATACATGGTGTTCTACAAACATGACAGTCTGTATGTCTTCCTGGAAATGCAAGTGGCAATCTCAGCAACCCCGAGACACACCCTCCCCTCTCTGAATTATCTCCAATTGCAGAGAAGTCAGAAGTAGGGTGCTGACTCTATCTGTTAAATGAAAAAGATAAGTTCCTCCCTCCCCTGAGTCCTTTGGCATATACAGAGGACTTGGAAATTGACTGGTTTCTCACTCTGAACCAGATTTTGCAGCACTTGGAAGCAGCAAGAGAGATTCTTTTTTCTATTCCCTGCAAAACTAGGCACAAAGTAAAAAACCAGATAGCTTGGAAGAGAGGAGGGATTCAGGGCAACATTAAACAATGGCTATTGAACAAGACCAGTCAAAATTAGTGGACTGTCATACAAACATTAAATAAACTGGTTTAAAGTAAAATTCTTCTAGACACAGGAAGATGTTATCAATACATGTCTCTCCAGCAATGTCAAACATATCTGGAATGATAGCACATCTCACATGGCCAGAGACTTTGTTCCAGACAAAACCAGAAAGTATAAACAGTTCAACAGATTCTCTCATCCCCCTAAGCACAGTCTCTTCTATTAAATTCCTTCCCTTAGTCTCATTTCGACTACTTCCTGCCCTATTAAACTTCTGTCATGCCAGAAGTAGACCTAGGATACAGCACTGGCTTTACAGAATGAGTGACCACAATAGATGACGCAAGTCTATGGTGTGAAGCAACTTCACACAAAGCTACCACACTGCATTGGAGAATACGGAGAGAAGTTAACTTGCCTCCATCATCTCCTCAAGGCATTTCAACCACCAGCAAACCAGCCACTATCAGGAAACATGCAAGCCCTGATATGTGCTGTACCATTTCATTACTGAGAATTAGCACTGAAGTTTATGCACTGACTCCCTACAGAATTAAGGTCCACTTCAAGTTGATGTTTGACCTAGAACACTAGACTAGTTAGCCTATGAGTATGAAAGACGCAGAATATCCCATCAAAATATCCACTAAAGAATGCCTTCTTAGAAATGTCCTGTGTGCACCAAAGGTAGTCTTACAACTGGGAAATTCTTTCACCTGGCTGCCCATGGAATTCTTCAAGAAGTACTGGGCTTTTTTCCAGTGTTTTGATTCTATTGTGGGGAGAATTAAGCTTAGATTTGTCAATGCTTTATAGGTTTTATCTTGGACCTTATACTTTTAATTTATTTATGAGATTTTTAGGCCAACCCTCTCTTGTATGATATCAGGGTGGCTAACGTCATTTAAAAATGTATACAGATTTATCTAAAATTCAATAAAACCCACATGAATTACTTAAAAATTCCTAAACACATAAGACACAACTGCTCCATCATAAAGCTCCCCATGAACCCGGGGTGAAGTAAGTCCAGGTTTAAGATAATACTCCTCAAGGTTTAGATCAGTGGTTCTCAACCCGGGGGCCAGGACCCCTTTGGGGGTTGAAGGACACTTTCCCAGGGCAAGAAGCTTGGCCGGGGGGGGAAGGGGGCGCCACTGTTGCTGCTCTTCCTGCAGGTGCCCGCGCTTGGCTGCCAGCCACCAGCCCACATCCCTTTACTGATGTCTCCAAATCAATTTTGTCTGAGGAAGACAACTTGACTAAATCTTTGTTGTTTTAAAGGTGCCCATGGACTCAATTTTTGTTCTTCCAAATCATTGGTTTTCGTTACTCAGTTCGTACCCCACCCTTCTCCCCAAGAGGGTCCCAAAGTGGCCGACATCACTCCTCTTCCATTTCATCCACACAACAGCCTTGTGGGGTAGATTGAGACAGAGCGTTCGTCTGTCTGGAGCAGTGGGAAAGAGCGAGATTGGCATGGCAGGACAAGAGGCGGAACTGAACTGAGAAACCCCGGGGGGAAAAAAACAATTTATGTACAATCATGAACAATGGATCTTCACACCATTAGTCAGTTTCGGTTTAATTTCTGTGAAAGAACACTTGCATAATTTTATGGTTGGGGTCGTGGCATTAGGAAGGTTGAGAAGCACTGGTTTAGATGGAGGGGGTAAGGTACAGGCTATATCAGTTTTTGTTATAGGAAAAGAAAAACAGATACAGATAAATCATAAATAACAGAAGACAGAAGTGCACACCAGCATACATTCCTAAATGGAAGATTTTACTTACTAATCAACATACCTAGTGCCAACAAAGTGCTACTATACACTTCTGACAGATGCTATATGTATTCATGATGAGGCTACATACGGCAAGGGTGTGCAATTGAATATTGCTAGCCTAAAAAAACTGGATCGCATTGGCAATCTGATATTCTCAACAAATATGTGAAATATCTGGTATTGGATTGGAAAGCTGTTCACTGTTCACAACTTGTCCTTGGCATTGTTTTTGTTGTTACATGTGAAGTCGGGTCTGACCCATCGCGACCCCATGGACAATGATCTTCCAAGCTTTCCTGTCCTCTGCCATTCCCTGGAATCCATTTAAGTTTGCACCTACTGCTTCAGTGACTCCATCCAGCCACCTCATTCTCTGTCGTCCCCTTCTTCTTTTGCCCTCAATCGCTCCCAGCATTAGGCTCTTCTCCAGGGAGTCCTTCCTTCTCATGAAGTGGCCAAAGTATTTGAGTTTCATCTTCAGGATCTGGACTTCTAAGGAGCAGTCAGGGCTGATCTCCTCTAGGACTGACCAGTTTGTTCACCTTGCAGTCCAAGGGACTCCAGCACCAGAGTTCAAAAGCCTCAATTCTTTGACGCTCGGTCTTCCTTATGGTCCAACTTTCACAGCCATACATTGCAACTGGGAAGACCATAGCCTTAACTAGACGCACTTTTGTTGGCAGGGTGATGTCTCTGCTTTTTAGGATGCTGCCTAGATTTGCCATCGCTTTCCTCCCCAGGAACAAGCATCTTTTAATTTCTTTGCTGCAGTGATCTTGGAGCCCAGGAAAATTAAATCTGTCACTACCTCCATTTCTTCCCCATCTATTTGCCAGGAATGGAGAGGGCCGGATGCCATGATCTTTGTTTTCTTGATGTTGAGTTTCAAGCCAACTTTTGCACTCTCTTCCTTCACCCGCATCAACAGGCTCTTTAGTTCCTCTTCACCTTCTTCCATTAGAGTGGTATCATCTGCATATCTGAGGTTGTTGATATTTCTCCATACAATCTTGATCCCAATTTGTGAATCATTTAACCCCGCCTTTCTCATGATGTGCTCTGCATACAAGTTAAATAGGCAAGGCGACAGTATACAGCCTTGCCAAACTCCTTTCTCAATTTTGAACCAATCAGTGATTCCATACCCGGTTCTCACTGTTGCTTCTTGACCTGCATATAGATTTCTCAAGAGACAGATAAGATGCTCTGGTATTCCCATCTCTTTAAGAACTTGCCACAATTTCCAACTTTCTAATACAGAATTACAACACTAAGTTTGCAAGTGAACACCCTTAGTATAGAATTAAGAGTTTATTTCAGCTAAATTATTTTGTTTTATTCTCAGTGCCTCCTCTACAGATCCATAAGCTTTATCCTGCCAGATCACTTCAAAATATTCTGGGGGAGGGGAATACATCCTGTCTTTTAATACTTTATTTTGAAAGGGAAAATAGGTACAAGGTCAAATTTAGAAAGCAGTAAACCTCCTTCACTGCTTTCACTTTGTTTATGAAATAACTCCCTAAATAATGTCTTAGAATTGGTTCACATATCATTTTCAGCACTTAATGACATCAGCACAGATCAAACATCACATAGAGCTTTTACTGTCTCCTCAAATATTATACCAGAGCCAGTTTGGTGTAGTGGTTAGGAGTGCGGACTTCTAATCTGGCATGCCAGGTTCGATTCTGCGCTCCCCCACATGCAACCAGCTGGGTGACCTTGGGCTCGCCACAGCACTGATAAAACTGTTCTGACCGGGCAGTGATATCAGGGCTCTCTCAGCCTCACCCACCCCACAGGGTGTCTGTTGTGGGGAGAGGAATGGGAAGGCGACTGTAAGCCACTTTGAGCCTCCTTCAGGTAGGGAAAAGCGGCATATGAGAACCAACTCTTCTTCTCTTCTTCTATACTTGTTACTCTGTAATGCAGCATGATTTGTACTGATTGCATTTCATTAACAATTATTATTATTACTAAAGTTACTTTATACATTTACTTGTGAATCAGTGACTGATGAATATTCAAATAATATACAGGAATGTGTGAACCAGCGTGACGTAACAGCTGATGTTCAGATCAATGCTTATATTGTTTGCTATAAATATAAATATAGCCAAATAAAAATAAATGAATAAATAGGTGAAGCCCCCTAATATTGACTACCTGCTTCAATTCTCTGGATTTGTCAAACTGATATTATCTTTTTGCACCTGAATTTGTTTTGTTCTGGTGACATACCATCACAAGATCTATGATCAAGAGGTAGAGGACCACCCAATTTAAACGTGTCAAATGACTTAGTGCACTCAAGCAATATCAAGAGTGGTGTCAGAAGTAACTTCATGTCAAATAGATATAATAAATAGTTTACAAACCATCTCACAAAATTGTGAGAAACATTTATACTGTATAAGATTGTGCAGGAGGTTGGTGAAAGGTTGCAACATTTAACTAGATAAAGAAAAACCACACTCACCTCCTGCAATTCAAACTATCAAGTGTTACTTTAAGTACCATTTAGTGATCATCATGGAAGAAAAATCCCAAATTAGTTGCACACATAAAGGTAATTCACCTGACATCCTTTCCAACATGAAAACCAAAATCTGTAATGCCTTTTACTAAGACCAAACAAATGACAGAACACATTGTGTTGTCTTAATAATAACTGGTTTTAATAAAAGGCAATGCATTGATTTTGGGCTTTTGCAAGGGACCAACACAGCTAACCAAATTCTTTGTTCACCTCTTTCACTTCTAAGCCCTATAACTATCCCTTAACAGTAAAGCTAGACTTTTGTGTTGGGATTCATGTGAGAGATCTCAATTGCCAAAGGATTCAGGGAAATGGTTGCTGCTATGAATAAAATGGGAGACTTCTTACAACTATTAGACACTACTGCCCTGGGGATCTCTGACTTTCCAAGACACCAGAGGAATGAAAGCTCAGGGGAGTCACCTGTCGCTCCTGCCTGCCTGGGGGATTTCTCGCCATCGCTCTCGCTGCAGCTCCCACTCTGTGGCCGTTTCCGGGTTAGCCGCTCACCCCCTACGCTGGAGCGGGAGAGCTGCCCACTCTGGTTGTGGTCCTCTCCATTCTCAAGGGGGCAGTCCAGACCTCTTTGCAGTTTCACCCCATTCTTGGCTTTTTTAAAAAGGACAGATGTCCGCCTGCCCACTCCACTAAAGGGAGAGCTGACAGAAGTGCCCGTGGCCTGAAGGGCCAATCCGTTCAGGCCGTTGTCGCTGAGCAAGCGCTGGAAGGCGTGGCTCTCCCTCTGCAGTGTCTTCTTATCAAAGAGCTCGCCCTCGGACTTCAGCCGTTTATGTAGTCTGTTCAAGGACTTGCTTTCGCTAATGGGTTTGAGAGTTGGAGGGTCCTGCAGAGAGTCCAGCTCCGATATGGAGGGTGCAGGTCCTGTGGGCTCCAGGGTGGGGGGAAGTGGGGGCTTGGTGTCATCTGCTAAAGAGAAAAAGAATCTGCTTGAACATTTTAGAAAGTATGGATCACAGCTCTCTGCCCTTTTCTATGGTCAAAGGTGGGTCAGTATAACAACGAAATTTTGTCATACACACTTAAGAGAGACATTCAGAGGAAAAAAACCCTGTAATTATGACACACTGCAGAAAAAAGAAAATAATCTCATCCTCCCCTGAGCTAACTGACATACCTGTTGTTTAACCTATAAACCTATGTACATTTACTTGGGGATAAAGCACACTGAATTCAGTGGGACTTATTTCCACGTAAACAGACTTGGGACTGGGCTGCACTGTATTTATTTCCCCACAGTTTTAACATGGTTTTTCAGAACATCATACCTTTCTGGTAATTTCACCTCTACACATCTCTGAACAGCACAGAAAGGTTGGAAGCTACTAAAACAAGCAGAGAGGGCAGAATCAAGGGCACAAAAAGGTGCCTAGATCCCATTGCAAGTCACTGAGTAACAGTTTTGTTTTTAAAAATCTGCCTCTGACTCTTACACTAAGGTCAAAGATACCAGGGGCTCATCAAAGAAGCAAATCTAGGCCTGAGGAATCCCAAGTCTGTGTTTCTCCACACTGAGCCTTCTTCCTCTGTGTCTAAGTATCTCATTCCAGTTCATAAAGGAATGAGATGAGAAATTAACATGAATTCTTCCCTTTTGAGGTTCTGCTCCTGTTCAAGTGTCATTCGTGCAATGCTCGGCCAGTGCTGGAGAAGCAAATAATTTCCCAAGAGCCTGAACAACATCGATTGGCAACACCACAGGGAAGCCTGGCAACTAAATGGGCCACATTCCCTAAATTAAGGAAGTCACCAGTTAGGAATTTCCTAACAAAATCATAAAGAATAAAAGAGGCTCCTGTCTGCAAAGGAAGCACCAACATACTACAATCCTACTCAGGACAGATCCAACCTTGAAACTGGCAACAATTACTGATTAACCCAAATTTTAAAATAAGGCTATTATTCCATTCTGAAGCTCTTCCCAAATCTACATTCATAGGTGATAATCTTCAGTTTTTTAGTTTACCCTTCCCAGATTAAAACTGATTACAGGTGTGCCTTGTAGAAAGACTATGTCTGGACAGAAACCAAAAACTCCCCCAAGTATCACCCAAGTTATTGGATGATGACCTATACCAAATACTTGACCAAGGGACTGTGACCATCATACCCTACTGAGCTACCTGTTGGCGCTGGGACTAAGGGGCACTGTGTTATGTGTTCAAGTCCTAAGGAGGGGGGGGGTTGTCTCAGAAGGTGTTGTGGGGGGATTCTTGCTCTGCCCCATGGCCTTTGGCCCAAGGGACTTCACAGGGTTAAATCTTATCTCCCGTGCTATTTAATATCTATGTGAAGCTACTGGAAGGGGTTATCAGGAGCAGATGATACACATTTCTATCTAGCTTTCCCATTACATTCTAAGGATGCTTTTGATATTCTGAATAAGTGTCTTGAGTTAGTAATGGGCTGGATGAGGGTGACTAAACCGAAACTTAATCCTGAACAGACACATGTTTTATAGGTTAGAGAAAAAGCAGACCTGGGACCTCAGATCTCTTCTGTCCTGGATGGAGCTATATCCCCCTGAAAAGTTAGGTTCACAGCCTGGGAGTGCTACTCAACACTCTTGAGGTCAACGTAAAAACCCAGGTCACTGCAGTGGTTTGGAGTGCTTTTACCTAGTTTTGATAGGTGCTTTGACAAGTGCAGGGGGAATTAATCAAATATCTCCCCCTTGCATAGGAAGATCTTAAGCTCACAAAATTTGATCGATTTGCATGCAAGTCTTTGGGTCAGAGGGAAAGGAAGATAAAGGTAGTAAATATGCAGTCACTACTGCATATTTGTTCCATTCACTGAAGCTTTGGATTCAATCCAACATGCTAAAAGGTCAGAAAGAAGAATGGAAGTGGAAGGACGGAACTTTTTTGTTTTTGTTTTTTAATTATCCATGTGTGACTCTCAAGAGACATAGAGGGTGGGAATGCTACTGTTTGCCCCATCTGATCAGCCTTCCCCACTAGCAAGCACTAGCCTTTGCCTGTTCCCTCCCAGCATGACACCTGCGCACTTATTAGAGCTACTGGGTCTAATTCACCCCCAAATGAATCCATCCTAACACAGTAATGGACAGAAGTACTGGCATTCCTAGATAGAGGGTCCTCTTGCTCATGTATGCATACAGTTTCCCTTCTATTCTCACGATGATGATGGAAAGAATGAAGAAGGGGCAACATTTATTCAAGCAGCTTGGAAGCACATGGTCATACTGATCTCCAGCATTAGCAAAATGCTAATAGACAACAGCAGATACCAAGGAATACCTGTGACTACTTGAGAAATGAAGAAGCAGTTCCTGAAATCTAGCTAGGAAGGGGGAGATGGATTCTTACTACAATAGTCCAAAAATACTGCGGTATGCTGGTATGAACAGCAATTAAAAATTTTAATGCCAAAGTAATGTTCCAGCTCCTGTTTGGATGCCCCTTATGGGTTCCTGCCTTTAATAAATCTATTGAGGGTGTTCAATCTGCTTTCTATAGGCAAATTGCAGGGGTTCCCAATTGTGTCTCCTACCATGCCATTTGTGCAGAATTTGGCCAAATTAGGGTAGAGACAAGGGCCTGGATAGCTACTTTTAAATTTGGGGTCAGACTATTTTTTAGAATAGAAACTGGCAGCCTTTTAACTTGTCTAAACAGTGACCCTCTTAAATTTCGATGGTTCCAGGCTATTGAACAAAAATTAGTCTCCATTGGCATCGATCTGAACTCCCTACTACCACTGGAAGAAAAATGTATCTTCTGGATTATTAAACAGAGAATATTAGACCATGAGCAGCAGGAACTCATACCTACCCAGCCTCGAGTCTGCTCACCAGCATTCTTTGGCATCACTATGCAGAGAAATATTATGCCTATATATTTGCATCTTCTTGATGTCCTACCCCTGAGAAGAGCTTTTCTACTGGCACGAATGAATGCTTTCCCCTCAAAGGTCTTAGAGGGAAGATTCCACCGTATCCCATACCATGCAAGACTCTGTCCGTGTGGTTCTGGCTGCCCTGACTCTGTCTCACACATTTTGTTAGATTGCCCCTTATATGAGCAGTGTCAGGATGACAGCTTTGTTGTTTTGCTGGGAAACAAGCCTTCTGTAAGTAAATCTATGACCTTGCAATTTCTGCTCTCTGACAAAGACCCAGAGGTTGCCAGAGTTTTAACTAAGATGTTTTTATAATATGCTGCCTACCTTGTATTTTATCTTCTATAGTTTATTTAATCATCTTAAGATCTGTTTGGTTATGTAACCCCATGGCCTATTTTATTATTTTGTTGAATTTTTAAACCCTATTTTTATATGTCTTATACATATTTTATGCCAATGAAAGGTTACTGACTGACTGACTGCTGGTATGAACTGAAACAAGAAATATAACTATGGGCATATACCAGGCATCATAATGCAAGCTGGTGGGTATTTGAATGAACTTCAATATCTAGCACTTTCAATCCACAGTTGCAATATTGCTACAAGAAAAAAAATGCCAAGCAAATTGGTTTTTCAAATTTTCCTCAGTAAAGGTAGTTGGAAAAGACTGTTACCTTGTGCTCAACAGTCTGGTTCAGACATAAAGACACACTATGATTTGGCCTTGTGCTTCAAATTCAAATTTATTTAATACAGCACTGTGGCCAGATAAAATAGATAGTGAGAAAAAACATTTCAGAGTAGAAAATTGCAAAATCAGGGAGCCAGTACAAAATTTAAAATATATAAAATTGTATAATTGATGCGTACATTATAAAAAATGCATAGTAAAATACCTCTAAAAATCTTCACTTAAGCTTAAGTTGTCTTTCCCGTGTGCTAGGCACATGCACACAAAATTTGGCAAGCCTTGTGCTTGCATGCACCCTCTTCCCCTCTCTTCCTGGCTTGCAGTTGCATGCCAAACTTAACTTGCAAACCACCACTTAACATCTTATATCAGAACTAAGCTAATGTATCTTAATACTCTTTCTAAATCCTTTTTACTCTTTCATCTTACTGTGCTTTTTTTTTAAGGTAACAGGGTTGTTTTGAAAATGCAGTAAATTATTTTTGAGAATAGTATATTGCTGAGAACTGGAGACTCAAAAGGTATGTGTATCATACATAAATTCAAGAAATGTAGTTAGTATAAAATTCATATGGTGTGTCCATGCAAAACAAATGCTTATATAGTCAGGAAAACTAACTGCAGATTTCTGAGGACTATTTGGATACTTTGTACATTAAAAGTATAATGCAGCTCTTGGAGCATGATGCATTTCTCTGAACCAGTAATGAAATTTTATGTCTTTATTATTTCTATCAATCCAATCCAGTTACTGTTCTTTCAACCACTGTCATGAGCAGGAGTGTTATTGTTAGAAGAAGAAGAGTTGGTTCTTATATGCCGCTTTTCCCTACCCGAAGGAGGCTCAAAGCGGCTTACAGTCGCCTTCCCATTCCTCTCCCCACTCCCCAACAATGGCTTAACTACAGTAAATGGCCGCCTTTGGTTTGACAGAGAAGGGTTTCACACATGGACTAATCACTGTGGTGTCAGTGTAATAGATTATTTTACTGTGTCACCAGAGTGGTTGAATGTCATTGATATTTTATTTGTCATGATTTAGATGTTTGTACAGATCTCAGACTTCTTTTGCTGTGGTTATTTCTCATACCAAGGATACCCCTGGGGGCTGGGGTGAGGTGGGCTTCTAGTAGTGGATTATTTGAACATTAGAAATATAGAGAGTGGGGTCTGTGACAGGCATGAGAACGTTGAGGACATCACACACTGTCTAGATAGGTTAATAGTGTAGATGAGGTTTCAGTAATAATGGCTCATATTTGAACCAATGAAATTAGGAACTGTAGTTGTGTGATTCTGGAGGAAGAAATTAAAGGCCAGGACCCTCAAAGGCAGCTTTCTCAGAAGGGCTGCCTATTCCACACACATGGTCAGCTAGACAGCCTCAGATTAGGAGTCTCAATGTGTGGATGAGAGTGGTGCCAGGAGGAAGGGTTTACACATATTAAGTACTGGGGAACTTTGTGGGACAAGCCAAACCAGTATAAAAGAGATTCAAGTGGGTAGCCGTGTTGGTCTGAGGTAGCACAACAAATATAGAGACCCAAAAGGGAATCAGGCTGCTGGAGACTAATATCAAAAAAGTGGCAGTTTTTAAACTAATCCCAGGGGGGAAGCCGGCAGGAGCTGGGCAGGGTTCAGTTTGGGACATGTCAGTCCAAAGGAATGATTTGGTAAGCACTCAGGGTAATATTGATATTTTCTCTTTTGTATTCTCTTTTCTGTTTTGTATTCCTCATATTTCTATCATTTTTCTTAAAATAAAACCTTATTTTTAAAATGATGATCAGTAGGTTGAAGCACCTTCCTTATGGGGAAAGGATGAATAATCTTGGACTTTTTCCATTTAGAAAAGAGATAATTAAGGAGTGACATGATAGAAGTTTATAAATCTATACACTGGGTGAAAAGTTGACAAATAGAAAATGATCTCTCCCAAAATACTAGAACTTGATAACTGGATGTTCTCAAGTTCTAGTATTTTGGGAGAGGGAATCTGGGGGCAAATTCTAATTCAGCACACTTGAGATTTCATGTTCTCAAATTCTAGTATTTGGGGAAAGGGAGAATATTTTCTATTTGTCAACTCGAGAACATGTAATTCTCAAGTTCTAGTATTTTGGGAGAGGAAGAACATTTTATCTTTGTCAACTCTGAATGACTGTTTCATGCCATGCTGCAGGCTGGAGTTTTAGTCATGGCAGGTTGCCCCACCTCTTCCTGCACTTACAAGGGAGAGCATTTAGCCCAGTGCACCTCATCTGCCCCCAATTCGTGCTCCTGCATGGGAGCTGGGGCAGTGAAGTTCCCAGTGCATAAACGGTCAATGAAGCTGATGGGCAGTAGATTCAGGATGATTAAAGGAAATACTACTTTACACAGAGAGGTTTTGCAATTTTATGCCAATAAAGGTATTCTGAACTCTGAACAAAAAGAGTGATTAAAACGTGGATTTTGTCGACAGGATGTAGGGATGGCCACAAGCAGCTTTAAAAGGGGAATAGATAGAAGTATGGAAGGTAAATATATCAGTGGCTACTAGCCATAGTTACTGTTGGGACTCCATGTTAGAGGCACTAATCCTCTGAATCCCAGAGGCAGAAGATAACTTCAGGGGAAGGCCTTGGCCTCTGTGACCTGTTATTGGTCCTCCAGAGGAACTGGCTAGGCACTGTATGAGACAGAATGGTGAACTAGATGGACCACTGGTCTGATCCAGCAGAGCTCTTCTTATGTTCTTAATTACATCCTGGGTAAAGTGCTAACTGGCCCTCCCCTCAGGAAAAGCCAACCATGATAGTTTCGTGATCTAGATTTTGCACTTCCTTACTTCCCAAGGGTAGGCCAGTGGTTTCTCAGCTTGGGAATTGACAAAAGGCTACTCAGATAGTGCCAAAGTTTATCATTTTAGAAAAATAAAAAGGCATAGCACAGAACAGCCTCTGCACAAAAGCAACTGAACTCCAGAAGGCTGCAATTTATTTGTTCAGTATTCTGTGTGCCATTTTTGATCCACTGTAGGGCAAAGAGCAACAAACTCGAGAGCCCTTCCTCTAATCAACTGAGTAAGATTCTGGATCAGTCTGTCAGTCTCGTCAGTATTTCATGCTGCCATATTCACAAACAATTGTTCCTGACAGGAATGCGAAGGACCGGAAGTTGACAGCTTTCTCAACCGACAACCTCTTTTTGCTTATACTATGAAGGTCAATGAATGACTATCTCAGGTGCCTTTGAGCAGCACATTGTAACATTAGGAAGAGTTACACCATTCTAAATACACTGACTTCAATGACTTAGACAGGTATAACTGTGCTTAGGACTGTATTGGCAAACCAGCTCTAAAAAATGAAGTAAGATCATCACATTCTCTGTCTCCAAAAAATTTGATACTGATAATTTTGAGCAAATTCTAATTCAGCACACTCCAGATATCTGCATATATATCAGTATAAGCAGACTTCCAAAGACCGCCATAAAAATTCCAGATGGGCTGCATGAATTATTTGATTCCTTCACCCTGAACCATTTAGCCCATCTTTATCTTTAAACAGCTTTCGCTGTATAAATAAAAGGGTAAGGGCTAAGTGGGCAGAGAGTGGGTGGGGCCTGTCCAGACTTTGGGCCAATTGGGAGGCGCAGAGTACCTCCCAATTGGCCCACAGTCCAGACAGGGCCTGCCCCCCAGCCTGGCCAGGAGCAATTGCAGCCAGTTTCCCCATGGCCACTGACAGAGCCACAGGTAAGAGGACAAGGACCACATACGCCCTTTAATGGTGGGGAGAGGGGAGCACGGGGTGGGAGGGTGCAGTGCTATGCGCCTCACCTTGTAGCCACACGGCAGCCCCCAAGGTCCTCCATGGGGCCCTAAGACAAGAAGGGGGGAGTGCTCTGCGGCTCTCCCCGAAGCCCTCTGCAGGGCTCTGGGAGGGGCCAGTGAGGGAGGGTGAAGTGCTCCGCGCCTTGCTCCGAAGACCCACACCAGCCAGCTAGGCCCTCAGCAGGACTCCAGGGAGAGAAGAAGAAGAAGAGTTGGTTCTTATATGCCGCTTTTCCCTACCTGAAGGAGGCTCAAAGCAGCTTACAGTCACCTTCCCATTCTTCTCCCCACAACAGACACCCTGTGGGGTGGGTGAGGCTGAGAGAGCGCTGATATCACTGCCCGGTCAGAACAGTTTTATCAGTGCCGGGGCAAGCCCAAGGTCACCCAATTGGTTGCATGTGGGGGAGCGCAGAAGTCCGCACTCCTAACCACTAAACCAAACTGGGCGGAGTGCTGTG
Organism: Paroedura picta; assembly: GCF_049243985.1. Lineage (NCBI taxonomy): Eukaryota > Metazoa > Chordata > Lepidosauria > Squamata > Gekkonidae > Paroedura > Paroedura picta. The sequence continues at coordinate 93,909,000 of NC_135372.1, read as the reverse complement.
AGCCTCGCCATGATGCCCTGTGGTGGGCTCCAAGGCCATCCATGGGGCTCCAGATGGTATGTTTACCCCCTCCCCCCAAGCCCTGCGGCCACCTGCACACTCTCTGCACTGCCGGCCTTGCTCAGGAGGGGGGGCAGTAGAGCCCGCTGTATTTTGTCAACAGTGGGCTCAAACAGTGAAAGCCAGTTTGGTGTAGTGGTTAGGAGTGCGGACTTCTAATCTGGCATGCCAGGTTCGATTCTGCGCTCCCCCACATGCAACCAGCTGGATCACCTTGGGCTCGCCACGGCACTGATAAAACTGTTCTGACCGAGCAGGAATATCAGGGCTCTCTCAGCCTCACCCACCTCACAGGGTGTCTGTTGTGGGGAGAGGAAAGGGAAGGCAACTGTAAGCCGCTTTGAGCCTCCTTCGGGTAGGGAAAAGCGGCATATACGAACCAACTCTTCTTCTTCTTATGCTAGTGATGAATATAATTTCTTAATCTGTGGTTTAAAGAAGTTACTACATTGTGATCTCTTTGTAACAGATGACTATAGATTAATATGAACATATTACAGGAGATAAATTCATTTACCTAGTTTATCCCTGAGGACTTCCTTCCTGCACAGCTTGGACTGTTTCCCTCAGAGATCTGCAGAAACTGCTTACCTTTCCCCCCATCCTCATCCCAGTCTCCTTGTAGCATCTTGTCCAATCCCTCCTCCCAAGGAGCTGTGTCTCCATTTGGCATGATTTTGTTCTGTTGCTGGGCTAGCTTCTGCCGGATGGAGTTGATTTCACGTCTCAAGAGGCGAATGCGACGGGTACGAGCACCACTTGACCGCATGGTGCTCACCATGTCCAGCTTTTCCAACAGCTCTTTCAGTTGTACCTCCAAGGAAAGGTGAGCCCGGTTTTCTGGGAGTAGAATGTTATCCACTACAATGAGAAAAGCAGTGACATGAGTAACCAGCCACTGAGATTTTTGCAGCCATTAAGAAATTGGTTAACTGATCTATTCTGTGAATACAGCAATAAAAGCCACAACTATGCACAGTTCTGACAATATGCAGGACAGCTGCAAGAATTTCCAGGATGAGATTCCAAGACTGTTTAGAATATGCATCACTGACACAATGAGAAAGTGATAAAACATGTGGTCCCTGAGAAAAGTGAGCCTGAGGCCCAGATTAGTATTAGCAACATAAGATATTGTTGTAAAAAACAAAGCCTTCAAAGAGCTTTAGGAATTATTGTCTATCATTACATATACGGAATTTTTAACCTTTAAGTTTCTTCAATAGCCTTGCACTCTTAGGACAGAAACCCCAATGGAAACTCACCATCTTCCCAAGAAAAACGATAAAAATCATCTGTCTTCGGTGATTCAGGCAAGTGAATCCCCACTTCGGGATCAAAGCCAATATTGTCAGCTTGCCGCCGCGCATGGCGCAATATTGCCCCTCCAAGGTCTCTCAGTCGGACAGCTGCTCGATGGAAAATTGTGTCTTTAGAATTATACCTCATGCAGTTGGTAACAATAAGGTTAAAGTCTTCCTCAAACGCATCCAGTGTTCGGTACTGGTGGGACTCCAGCTTCCGCCTCATGGTAGAAAAATCCATTGGCTTGGAAATGAATTCCAGGTAATCTGGAACCTAAACATATAAAACCTGTACAATTACAAAAATCATTTACTAGCCAACAAGGGCATATCCACCACAAGCACTCTAAATGCCCTCTCAGTGGCACTGGGGTAGTGCACAAATGCACAGAAAACTCAGCCACAGGATGCCCAACAGCCATAAAATGCCCTTGCTAAGATGTAACAGCAGACTTCCCCCAAAGGGGGAAAATGTGTTCAGTTCACCAGAGACTTTCCTCCATTTATGGAACAGCAGGGAAAGCATAGCAGAAGCAGTCAAAACACTGTCCCCTTCTTGCAAGCTACAGAATGTAGGGGCTCCAGCTTCATGGGTACAGATGTTCAAGTCAACATGAACTACAGTTCTTGCTACAGTACTTGCCTCACTCAGGTTTACAGGCTCTGCAAAGATCTGGGCCGGATCCTTTTCCTGCAGCAGATCCAGCGTTGTGCGGAGCAGCACATTGAAAGGTGTGAGCTGTAACTCCATAGCAGCTTGCTGAATCTTTACCTAAAATAATTAGGAAAGCAATACCCCACAAAGATATCAAACCAAGATATATTCCCCATCAATATATCAAATATACAACATGGCCCGATATTTATATCTGTGAATTAGGGTCACAGAGAGAAGGGGGGGGGGGGAGGTTAAATCCATTTTCCAAAAAGAAGGCCGTTTTCTGTGCTAACACAGGCAACAATCACATAACAACAGTAAGGAAGGGAGGAGGCGACAGCCAAGCCAAGGTGCCCTGACAGTTTGGGTGCCAACTCAGGCACAATTGTCAACTGCCAACACCTGTGCTGCCACTACCACTACTCTTCCCTGCAGGCAGCTGTGTAGGTGGGAGGACCAGGAGCTGCGGCTGCACCCCCATCTCCAAGGCAGGGGTGCAAGGAAAAGTCTGTGCAGCTCAAGGGCACAAAATCCAAACAGCTGCGGATATATCTGGCTGTGCAGCTGTGAACTGAAATACACCTAGGCTTGAGGAACAATACCAGCAGTTCACCATCATGCTTCTACTTACCTGCTCACGTTTGAGTTTCTCCCGCTTCCGAATCAATTCAATGAGCAACCGTGCCCTTTCCAAGTCATGTCGCAGTTTCTGCCAATATTTCAGTTCTTCCTTTACTGCACTGTTCTTTTCATCCTGCTCTTTCTGTGAAGTGGAAATACGTTTTCTGTGTTGCCTGTTCTCACTTCAAATCTCTCCTGACACACCTCTCTCATCCTGTCTGATCATTTGCAACTCTAGTCTTTCTATACATAAATCTCCTTTGCAAGCACTAGCATCCAGTTCAAGAACTTTAAGAATATATTTGGTACTGACTGTCTAAAGAAATCCAACACACGTTTTAAGCATAGTTTGGAAAACGATCTAAACCAGTATTCACGGATCTTTCCGTAATTTTCCAAATATACAATGGTTTCATAGCTATATTTAACAGAAAACAATGTTCCATTGTTTTAGGTTTTTCCACCAATGATTATCCAACAATGAAAAATTACAGGGAATAATAAATACTGTGTACTAATTCCCCTCAATTCACTTTTGCTGATATATGAATACTGAAGTAGCAGTACTCATGAGTTAATAAATACATAAGGTAGATTTAAAAACTATGGAAAAGTGAAGATTATTTCTAATATAAAGATCAATGTAAAATTCTGCTCAGGAAGTAAAAACAAATTAAAAACAGGAAATGTAAGCAGAGCCCTGTGATTACTGAAACTAGAATATGACTTCAAAAAAAGGCTATCCTATGAGATGAAATTTTTCATGAGAGCCATATAAACTATTACTGTGTCTGCTTTGCTGTAATTACATAACAAAAATACACACTGCAAAATCCTTTATTATGATTAGAAGGAAACATAAAGCAATGAAAGACTCTACTAAAGAGTGTGCAAGTTCCATTTCTACTGCTCATTACAAATGTCCACAATTAATTATGAACCTACTTCCTCTAACAGGCAGTGGAAATTTCAGATTGAATTATTTCCATTCTAACCTTCCACAAGATCTCCCCATAATGCTTGTCTCATGTACCCCAGTACATTAAAAAAAGAAGTTGTTCTACCTGTTCTGCATTTCTCTGGGACTGTAAGTGAGAATGCAGCCGTCGTATCAATGGGACTCCATTTCTTGACTGGCGCTTTAACAGCCAGTAGTTGTGTAGCCTCTGCATAAATTGATTTTTTCTCTGAAAGGAGAGTCCACTGCATATTTTATTCAACCTAAGGAAGACAACAGAGACTTCATCATACATGTCAACTCCATTTTCATATTCTGTAAGAATACGGTGACACACAGGTACCCTCCCACTTCAGCAATGAGGTGCCCAGATTTGTAATGTCATGTCAGAGTGTACTACATGAATAGATCTCAGTATAAGTTCATCAGAGGCTTTTCAACTATGAAACTGCTGCTTCATTAGAGAACATTTCTACTGCTCCAATTAAGCAGCAGCAACAGCTAGATAGGGAGCATTCAGCAACCAGCTACATTCCAATTGGCCAAATTACTTCTCAGCATGATGTTCACAGGGTCATTTAAATTCATCATTAATGTGAGAACACTCAGCTATAGTCTAAGGCAATTCTGCAAGCAGTTATGCTGCTTAAATGATAGATCACACTGAAATCAATAGAGAGAGTATATACTCAGTCTATAATTAGAAAGTTACCACTATGTTTGCATGCTATTTTCTCACTTCATTCAAGAGATTATGTGTCATTGTTGTGCTAGATTCATCCTAACAGGAGAAATTTGCACACAGAGCAATTTTTTCAAAATATGTCCTTCCCCTTTCAAGATATAGCAGTTACAATGCTGTAAGTCTGAAGATCATACAATATAAAAATAGCTAATGAGTCTGGTAGTGGCAGAAAGTAACCAATGCATTTGCTGAAGTGGGCAAAGAACAGAAGAGGTGTCACTTAAATAGATAATAGGAAAGAAATGTTGGACTAGTTTAGGGAACAGCACAGAAGCTATGACCATGCTATTTAGCCCTTAGAGTACTTGCAGCACTCACCGGTAAGAAGGGATTTGTGTGACCAGCAGCAAAGGTGCAGAAGCACAGGTTTCCTTCTTTACCTTCTGCTTCAACTTCACTTTGCTCTTGTTCTTGGGAGAGCCCTCATCCTCTTTTTCATTCTTTGCAATCTCCTCCTCCCCTTCACGAACAGTAGCTGTACGCCCTTTCTTCACTGTGCCAGGAGGGGAATGCACTTCACAATAAGCAGTTTTGCGTACAGTGAATGTTGTGCCATTGAGGCTGGTCTCCCTCATGGGCTCAATCTTCATGAAGAGACCAGCCTTCTGGGCACAGGTAACATGGAAGGCAGTATAGCAATTCACCTTGTGACACTGGATAGCAGCTCCCATGCCCTTCTGTTTGCAGATGTAGCAAGTCAGCTTCCAGCGAGCTGGTGGGATATTGTCTATCCCCTCAATGGGCTCCAGAAACACAGTGTTCGCAAAACAGACTTCAGGGATCCAGATGGCACAAACAACATGGGCCCAGTGACCATCACTGGTCTGTTTGAAGGCTCCACCTTTGTTAGGGCACAAAACACAATCAACGGGGCGGGAAGGGGATTGTAGGCAGCAGCGGCAAAGCCATTGTCCCTCTGGGATATAGGGTACTCCATAGCATTCCTGGTGGACAGCCAAGTTGCAAATGTCACAAAACAAAATGACATTGCTGTTATGACACTCATCATCCATACAAACACAGCAGACGGCATCCTCGTCTATCAGAGTCTGCTGGGGCCCATTGTTTCGGCTCTCCAGATAGGATTCCTTCTCCAACTGGTCTACCAGTAATTCAAACGTTTCAGCAGAAACTGACCCATAGCCATCGCTCTTCCTCTTCTCATTGATCATATCAAGCCAAGCCAGATCCTCCTCGTCCATATCATACTCCACTGCAGCATCTGTGTCCTCGGGTGGCTTCTCCGTATACTGATAGTATGCTGTAGGCAGGGCTGGAGCATCTGGCTGGCTGAGGGAATCAATTATCCGAAAACTGGGCTGGGGTAGATGGAAAGATGTCCCAGGAGCATGTTTTGTGCTGGACTCCTTTTTTTTGCCTTTAGATTGAGTTTTCTTAGATTTGGAAGGAAACAGTGGCTGTTCACTGTTCTCTTTATTGCTGTTGCATTCTGTGATGTCCTGGGCAGTCAGCTCATCCTCTGTGATTATCTTTAGAGGATCATAGATGCTGATGCGATGGAGACGTCCATCGATATCAACTTCCACTATTCGCTGGGCCTGGGCATATGTCAAAGTCTCCCGAGTGGGTGAGCATTTCAAGGTATACGGTGAAGGAGAACGTCTCCCTTCTAGACCCTGCCGGGATCTCCTGCGAGGTTTCCTCATAGCAGCAACTCAGAAAGCCTATGGGATAATCCAAACAGAAAAACAGTTCTATAAGCAAATGTGAGCACTCAAGATTCCAGAATAATGTGAGGCCTAAAGTTTTAGTTGTTCCATTGACTAATCAATTTTTATCAGTGATGCTGAGAAGCAATGCCAACATTGGTTTATTTTGAGGAGTTCTGATAGTGGTAATTTAAGGAAAAAAATATGATAGGCCAAGCCAACAAGGTGCAGTGATCATTTCATAGAGACAGAACAACGCTAGAGTCCAGCAACACCTTTAAGACCAACAAAGTTTTATTTTGGGCATAAACTTTTGAGTGCATGAATAAGACTTTGTTGATCTTAAAGGCATTGCTGGACTCTAGCTTTGTTCTGTTGCTTTACAGCTATCCATAAGAATCTAACAGCCACAGAATCCACCTTGATTGGAACTGTGCACACTGTATTGTGAAAATACATCATGAGGCCTGTCCTATGAATTTCAAGCAATGCTTATTAGGGCCCGAACAGAAATGATGGTCATTTCTTTCCCAAAATAAATTGCAAACTGTAGGCAAGCATACAAGTTCAGAAAACAAGAAATGCTAGCTTGAACCTAGTAACAATGAAAAGTTACATTAGATGGCTTACTCTTATGTTCCAGCAGATTCATGCTATATCTTCAGTGATCTGTTATATAGTCCATTTGCACACAGCCAGATCATAGTTGAGGCCTTATTCCATCAAAATCCAAGCTAGCTGGCTAAACTCATTCCTAGGCCAGTTATTGACTCAACTGTCTAGAAGATTACCTCACCAATCTTGATTCCCCCCAATCAGGGGTCACAAGTTCTTACATAGAGTCAATTAGCCCATTCCATACTTTGGCACTGCCGAGCCCAGTTAGAAGGTCCTGCAAGATAGAACCTGTCAGTCAGTACATTCATTAATTCTAGTTCTTTGTGAGAGGAAGAATTAGGGAATACTTTGTCTCACACCCCTACTCAGACCTACAACCAGTTAGAGGCATGGAGTATCTGCTGAGTAACCATATTAGTAGTGAGAGATACAAGTCACACCAGAGGTGTACTATCCTGCTGGGTCCTAGTGCCAGGTTAGATAATCTTTTCCTGTTCTCCAAAGAAAACAAGGTAAGGAGAGGTTTCAAAAGCCTAATCTCAAGTCCAAAGTCAAGTCTCCAGAAATTACTCAAGGCAATGCCATCTAGTCCAAAGTCAGGCTGCTAGGATCCATCAAGGCAGTGTTGGCAACTCAGCATCTACAGTACTCACAGTGTCCACACCCTACAGCATCTCTTGGGAAACTCCAGCTTTTTAGACACAGTCCCACAAATAATCATCTTTGTTAGCAGTAAGGCGAAGGTGTCCAGCCAGGAGGCATGCACTTGGCTGCCTAGCTTAGTAATTCCATTCTCAGCCTTTTTCTGCATTGCTCTAAAGGTGAAGACAATGTTGAGGGACTGGGAATGGCCAACTGAGTCACCTGTCGGGTTATATCTGGAGGGTAGAGGTGATTCTGCACCAGTCTTGGCATGCTTGCACATCATTTTTCTGCTGGTTGACTTCCATTGACTCTAGGCTAGCTAGGGTCATTCCTCCTCAGAGGTGCACTCATTATCACTAACCCTGGCTGACCCATGACAAGAGGTAATGAAAGGTCCCATGGACCCTTTGTTATATACTCCTGTAGTAAGATAAGTATTGAGGACCTCTTATCTCCAAAAGTGTCAGAAAGAAGACTGAGTTCTTCTGCCAGGTACTTGGTTGGGGCCAATAACAAGAAACACCATTGAATTGGCCCACCCCTGGGATAAACAAACTACAGGCAATTACCTTAAATACTGGTGTGGTAACAGCATCAAATGAAGTATTTAAAATGTTTTTAGTAGTTTTAATTACTGATTGTTAATTGTTCCAATTTAATGTTGTTAACCATCACAAGCCAGCTTGCTGGGAGGGATGGTCACACAAACCCTCCAAGTAATAAAATGAATGAATGAATGAATGTCCTGGATGAATGAATGAATGAATGAATGAATGAATGAATGAATGAATGAATGAATGAATGAATGAATGAATGACTTTTTCCCTGTTAAGCAACAATTACAACCTACTGGCTTTGCCTTTTACTTTTGAATATGTCCCTCTTGCTCTCCTTTTGCTTTTAATATAACAGTGTTTTGAGTGCCCCTTTTGCAGAAAATGCAGCTTCAAAAATGTCTAAAATAAATATTATATAATAAACTGTACATATATGTTACTGAGATGTATAATGCAACATTCCTCAGTTATATTTTTAGTGCTTTAACAAAACACTAGGTTTCGTTTACTTTGAAACCTCTTATCAGGCCTGCAAACTCCTTTCATATAAGATTAAAAGTCCAGAAGTTCAGATATTTAAAAAAATGAATTGGCTTTGGATGTGAAGAAAAACTGATATTTCTGTGCCTGAACAATTTAGAATACAATCTTAACCAGAACATAATCATCTGGTTGTCCTGAAAATGAAGAAATGAAAGGGCAGTCAGCTCTTTGCACCAGAATGAGCTTAAAAAGAATTCTCAGACACCATTCTCAAACTAGTTCTAGACTTATATAATTCAAACCAGTAAGAGTATTTCAAAATAACCCATTCTAGAGCTGATACCAACCTATTAAATCTCAAACTGGGAAAATCCCAGGACATAAGTGCCCAGCTTCTAAAATACCCAAGCTATATACATTTTTCAGCTCTGGAGATGGACTCATTCCTAAAACTACTATGTTGGCATATAACAACTTTAAATATTTTAATAGTATCAACCAATTATCAGAAATCCTGTATGTAGGACTGTCAACCTCCAGGTAGGCTTCTGGAATTACCACTACAGTCCCCTGGAGAATATAGCTGCTTTCAAAAGGTATACTTTGTAGCATTATATTTTGCTGAGGTCCTTTCCCTCCTCAAACCACATGCTTCCCAGGCTTCACCCCCAATTTTTTTTTGGAATATCCCAACTCAGAGTTGGCAACTCTAACCATAAGGATATCCAATCTCCCTTTTCTTGATGAAATTTTCAATTATTACATCAATATAACAGAAATAATGAACAAGTGATAATTCTTTGATTACTGACCAAAACATTTCCTGCTAAATGACACGGAACCTACTTTCAAAGTAAGAACACACTGGAGCAGTGTTAATCAAATACAAATCCATAAACTTAAAGTATTTTATTTTTAAAGCTTTGTAGTCAAATTAAACTTGTAAAATATGCTGGTTTGTGTCTTGAGAGAACAGTGTACAAAGGGCTAAGTGCTTCTAACCACAGCCCCATTTCCTTTGCTGTTCAAGCCTACATGGTGCTGTGTGTCTTACCTCAAAGCTTGAGGACATTATCCTCCAGAAGTTTAATAATCTGCATACCAAACTGTATAACATGATTATGGCAGTCCATGAGCAGTAGAATTCTCCTGAACTCTTTTCGTCTTATTGTTGTTTCATAAATTTAGATTTTCAATTCGTTTTATTTGAATCTCTTTTTTTAAGGAGAAAAGAAATTTAAAAAGATTTGTGTATATTTAAAAAAATGAAAAAATAGCAGGGAACAGTACTTATTTTATTGCTATGCCGCCACTCCTAGGCCAGCTAATCCACGGCGGCTCACAACAAGCATAAAATAAAAATCAACAGCAGACAATAAAATCACACTGCCCAACCACCCTATCCCAATATCACCCCTTTACCAAGTCACCAATTTGCTGTTGTATGTGCCTAGATAAATGTCAATAGACAGGCACCAGGGGAGCTGAAGCATCAAACCACATCGGAGGAGGCACCAAATATTCCACATCCTGTCCTCAACCAAACGCCTGGCGGAAGAGCTCCATCTTGCAAGCCCTATGGAACTGAAGAAGTTCCAACAGGGCCCTCAGCTCCCCTGGGGGCTCATCCCACAAGGCATGAGGCCAGGTGAACCTCATGTGGGCCAGGCACCTCCAACCTATTGGTACCTGCATGGTGCAAGGCCCGATGGGAGGCACAGGAGGTTACACAGTCCTTCAGATACATTGGGCACAGACTGCAAATGGCCTTAAAGGTCAAAACCAAAACCTTGATCTGGTATTCAACTGGTAACCAATGCAGCTGCCTCAGCTGCATTTTGCATCAGCTGGAGTTTCCAGGTCAAGGACAAGGGAAGACCACATAAAGTGAATTACAGAAATCCAGTCTGGAGATGACCCCCCTCCCCACCTTTATCCCTGTGGCAACCTTATCCTTGTCTGCCCAAAAGGTAGATGTGTTTAGCCATGCAGTGTACTTGGTGAGGGTAGAAGCATGGACTGCTTGACTTCTTATCTTACTGGACAATCAGTGAAATAAATACATACACACTGTACTGACTACCAGATATCTGACCTATGGTCAATCATTCAAGGAATTTACATGTTTTGTTGGGTCTCCATTTCCGCACTGGGAACTTTGATGTCCCGGCTCCCATGCAGGAGCAAAAACCTGGGGCGGATGAGGCACACCGGGCCAAATGCTCCCCCATGCAGGATCAGGAAAAGATAGAGCAACTGCCCCGGCTCAAACTCCAGCCCACAGCCTGCGGGAAAGCCTCCCATGCAGAAACTGACAAAGAGCCTAATTTTTATATTTTCAGCTGGAGGCAGCCATTGTTCTTTTTTTCTTCCCAGAATGCCACAGGTACAATTTGATATTACCTCTATCCAGTACTACTTTATCTATTTAAATCTGCAAATAATGACAATGCAATAATAGGTTTGTGAATTGTGAATAATCTTCATAGTTCTTCAGTAGCAAAATAATTCCAGAAAATTCTGAGGTAAGATCTGGAATTGGGTAGGATTATCTAAACATCAAAAAGCAAGGGAATGAAAAAAGCAATACCTATCCAATGCAGCCAGCAAGACTTTAGTCCTATCACCCAGTGACAGGAAAGGGGTTGCTGATGAGGCAAAGCAAAATCCCAAAATGAAAGATACCAATTAAATAACACAAAAGAACATGTAAACCTTTGTTTTATCCAAAACTCTGTTAGGCTGGATGTTAAAAAAGGGTAGAGGGGAGAAGAAAAAAAAATGTTGCAGAGCCTGGTCTTCTCTTACTGGATGGTTCAGGGGCATGAAACTGGGGTCAATGTGGGTGGGCAGGTAGTTGTAAGCGGGTTGAACAAGATGATCCTGGAGGTCCCTTCCAACTCCCTGATTCTATGATTCTTCCTTTCTTCCAAAAGAATGCTTTGTTCAGCAAATTCCAATCTGCTGACAATCCCTGGCCCTAAAGAGGTATGTCTGCTCAACCAGAGCCAGGACTTTTTTGGCCCTGGTTCCAGCCTGGTGGGATGAGTTGCTGGTGGAAACACAACCCTTCACGGAGCTTCCAAAATTCCAGAGGGCCTGCAAGATGGTGCTTTTTCACCAGGCATTTGGTTGAGTTCCTCAGTTGCACCTCTAACATCTAAATGGGCCCCCTGCGTACCCCACACCTGGGGTTACCACACAGTTGTGAGTCTCCATCTTGAGCCAGGCCACACAGTAGGTCTTTATAGTTGACATGCCTGGCTCATTAGGTAGTTTATGGGAACAGAGCAATTACGGTAATAACTTTAGTATTGTTTTAGCCTACAGTTTGTTTTATTTGAATTTGTGTTTGACATGTTCTTATACCCTGATGGAAGCCATCCCAAGACTATTTTTGGAGAGGGGAAGCCTCACAATCTCATAATCATAAATAAATTAAGTTAAACTGATCAGACTCCATGGATTGTCTATCTTCCCCTGTGACAGTATAGCACTCTTTCCATAGTGTCTCCAAACTTTACCTTTCCAATAAATGGCCTCACCTTTCCTTCATTCTAGATCTAAAACATCTATTGCCAATTTGTGTCATCAATTATCATCAAACCAAACTTTTTTAGCCTGTCAAGATGTCACTCTGCTACCATCTCCAAATGACACACGACCGCAAATAGCTTATCTCCACTGAAACTAGCTACTTCTACTTATTTCCAAGCTAGTCTTTTCTCATTCAGGAAATAACTGTTGCCTTTCTATGCTTCCATTCAAGGTCATGAATTATATACAGTACTATCATGTATACATTAAGTTCTCACATCTGTTTGTTAAGTCTTGTATTTGTATATTAATTTGCTGCTATTAATGAGTCTTACAAACTGCTTTAATCCAATCTCAGCTATACTTATTGCCCAGTTGCTTATGTATCTTGACTCTAACTAGCAACTAACCTCCAAACTCTTCTCTCTACTTCTATATAAGGCTTGAGGAATACTGTTTCAATGTCTCTGAAGAAGGAGAAGAGTTGGTTTTTATGCTCCACTTTTCACTGCCCAAAGGAGTCTCAAAGCAGCTTACAACTGCCTTTTCTTCTCCCCACAACAGATACCCTGTGAGGTAGGTGAGGCTACTAGTAGGGCTGTGACGAGGCTAAGACCACCCAGTTGCCTGCATGTGGAGGAGCAGGAATCAAACCAGGCTCCCTAGATTAGAAGCCTCTGCTCTTATATCAAGAATTAAATTCTAACTAACAAGATATTTCACAGATTACACTACTACATTATGGTGGCAGTGAAACCTCTGACAGTGATTGCCAGAACTGAAGTGATGAAAAGGTATTCAACTCGTAAAAGGAAAGGGAATGTTGTTAGTTTGTCTGGGATTAAGGCCTCACAAAAGGGCAGGCTTAGGAACAGAAGAAAAAAATTAGGACATAAACTAGCTAGAGGAAAAGTTCATAAGGAAGGAGGCTGAAAGAAGGGTGCAGAGACAAGAAAAGAGGACTTGAAGAAGGAATAGGAGGAGAATAAGGTTTGAATACAGCAGAAGAGAAAGATAATTGAGAAAAGGGCTGAAGAGTTTCACGGGGATACTTCACAGTACTTAAAGTGAGGCTGTATGCTCTGAGGGGGAAAGTATGCACAAATATGTCAACTAAAGAAAACTGAATAAATTGTGGCATCGAAAGCAGGAATCTAGAGGAAACAATAGGTAATGGATACATGGAACTGAAGAAAAGGTGCAGCCATTAAAAATGTCAAGCTGGGACCCAAGCCTAGAGATAGAAAGGGCTGTGCATTTTTGTTTAGAATAAAATATGTAGGCTGGGAGAGAGCTAAATCAGCATAGGGTTGCTAGGCCTAGAACCAGAACCTGACAAGAATTGCTAGTGGTGGCTTTTACTGTCATAGTACTACTGTGATCCAGCAATCCTAAAGGGGCCACAACAAGAAGCCACCAATTCTTTGGCTACAAGCTTTTCATGGGGATGTAATAAGCCAGACATTCAAGGACCAATCTACTGCAGACAAAAACAAAATATTACAAGTGCACATCTATTTAAAAGGTTTCATTTCTATATTTTGAAGAAACGCAAGCATTGAAAAAATATGCTAGAGAAGAAAAGTTCTTGCCTTAGAATGAGAATACTCTGTCCTGAGAGGAAGATATGCTCAATTAATGAAATAACCCTGTTGCCACTATGGCTTGAGGCATGAAAAGACACTTTGCTTGCTCAGGAACTGTCAGACCTACTTTTTTTAAAAAGTAGCAGTCTATAATTCACCTTAACCAAGGTCCAGATATCTGAGTCCCACAGAAGGGGTGGGAGACGCTACAATAAATTGTGTTATGAAGAAAAGCCAGCTTGGTGTAGTAGTTAGGAGTGTGGATTTCTATTCTGGCAATCCGGGTTTGATTTCCCGCTCCTCCCCCACAAGCAGCCAACTGGGTGACCTTGGGCTCGCTACAGCACTGATAAAGCTGTTCTGGCCAGCAGTAATGTCTGGGCTCTCTCAGCCTCCCCCACCTCACAGGCTGTCTGTTGTGGGGATAGGAAAGGGAAGGCAAATATAAACAGCTTTGAGACTCCTTTAGATAGAGAAAAGCGGCATATAAGAACCAACTCTTCTTCTAAAAGGTGACTCCCTGATACAATTTATTGTTGTTGGTGTTACTTAGGTTTATTAGCCACCCCTCTCTAGAAATAGATATACACATAAACACATGCAAAAGTTATCTACACTTTTATTCCTGTTATTTGTGCATGGATGGGCTCAGATATTATTTTATGTCTGCAACTTGTTGCTTTATAAGCAGTTTTGAATCTAAGGCCATAACACAGGATATAAATATATACATTTTAAATACATGGAGTGTATTTTTTCTATTACAGTCCAGTAGTCATGCAAATAAGGTATCTCTGAACTGAAAGGGAATCATCTTCACGTTTCTCAGAAGAGTCCCGCCTACATTGATCTATGCTTGGGTTGTAATGGTGGCCCTTCATGGGCAGGCGCCTATATATGTGGTGGTAAGGCTCAAGCGTCAAGATGACACTAGGGTACACACTGGAGAGAAACCAAGGAGATCAGTTTTTGCAAGTGAAACCCTTTCCTAAGAGAACAGCACTTAGAGTAGGCTGTGTCAGAATTCAGGCCCTTTTCACGTGACAGCACACGCACCAATCTTGATCTACCAATGCAAATAGCCCCACTGCTATTCCAGAGGACGGGAAGGAGGAGGGAGCGGTTGAATATAAACCTGCAAACATCTACAAACCCCTCCGAGGGGGAAATCCCTCGACTAATTACACAGCAAGGAAAGGAAACAGCTCCCTCCACGCTTCCATTGGATACTCGCACTGTCGATTTTCCTCGAACGTGGCCAATAGCAGCAGACGACTCCTGGGCGGGCGCGAAGTGCCGCCGGCTTGGCCAATGGAACAGGGGAAGGGAGGTGTGGCCAGCGAGGTCCCGGTTATGAGGGCGAACAAGATGGCGGGGGTCGGTTTCCCTGTCCCCCCCGTTTTTTCACTCTCTCCCTCTCCCCGCTGGTCCTCGGTCTAGTCGCTGTGGAGAGAGCCCCGCCTCGCAGCTCGGAAGGCGCCAGGCCTCCGCAGCTCGGCCACCCCCTGGGGTCCAGCCCGGTCACCTTCCCGCGACCCTGGGGGCACAGCGGAGGGCGGGAGCGGGAGGAGAAGGGGGAGGTAGGCGGACGGGGTCTGGCTTCACTTGCCTGGGCCGCCTCCTTGCCTCCTCTTCCGTGGCGGCGCCGGGTCTTCTGCTGGGCGGGCTTGCGGAGTCGGGCTTGCGGGGGGGACAAGATGTGGGCTCCGTCCGGGTCTTCTCAGCGCCGCCCCCTCATGCCCGCGGCTCCCAGCCCGCTCGGCCCCGCTGCCACTCGCTCCCAGCACCTCCGCCGCGGCTTCGGCTCCTGTTGCGGGGGGGGGGGGGGAGCGAGGGAAGGCAAGATGGAGGCGGCAGCGGCGGCAGGAGCGCAGCCCGGCCAAACGATTGAGAGAGGGAAGGGGGGGAGGAGGCGGCGAGGGAGGGAGGGAGGGAGGGAGGGGGCTGCCACCGCTCTCCTCTCTCTTTCGCTCCCCCCCGGATAGGGACCGCCCCCCCCCTGCCTTTTCCTCTCTGGACACAAAGCTGGAGGGCCGGGGGCAGCAGTCGCGGCGGGGGGACGGAGACGGGCTCATGAGCTCTGCCGTGTGGCGGGGAGACCTGTGGGGCCGGTGCGCTCGGACGGTGTGTGTGGGGGGGGGAGCCTTGAGACTGGTTCTCCTGAGGGGCATTGGGTGGAGGGGGTGGTGATCTGAGTGTAGAGTGTAGTGGGGAACGTGCCCTCTTGTGAAAAACATGCTGTTTGGGACTGTCTTGGAGTAGTTCCTACACGAGGAAATTCTGCCAGGAAGTCCCTTCGGTTCAGGAAGGTCTGTGAACCCTGCATGCAGATGGCTTTATTGTAAAGAATCATCACGTATGCTTTAACATGCTTGGAGAAGCTGGATACAGTTAAAGACATGTATAGGAATAAAAAGAAATGGTCAGTGGTGTTTCCAAAAGAAGAATCCAAAACTTAAGAACACAATCTGAATAATTCCTTTTATTAGGTCATCTAAACGATACATGATCATGTGGGCATTCAAGTTTTCCAGAACTCCTCTTCAGGCATGACATTACAAAAAAAAAAAAGGAAAGGAAAGGAAAATGCTTCCAGACACAGTGTTAAGTCCTAATTAAGTCTGTGTTAGATTTTAAGTGCAGTGCTGTTTCAAATGGAAAACACCCATCTTCTTCAGGAAAGAAGCAATGAAATGATTACAGCCCTTAGGGGGGGAAAAACCCAAAGTATTAAAGTCATTTTTTTGATTACACGTATCACACCTTTGGTAGACAGCTTACCCCTACACACCCCAAATTCAATTCACTACCAATAAAGTAGTCACCAGATTTTGCATGTTATTCCCAAATTCTCAAACATGCACATGTATAATATAGCCAGAAGATTCTAAAATTGTCTGGCCGCTAGGCAAGAGATCTTTACCATTGTCTACCCCTACATCACAACCCTAATATTCCTTGGAAGTTGCCCCTCCAAGTTTTAGCTGCTTAGCTGTTTTGATCTGACAGGATTGGGCTTGCCTGGTCTATCCAGATTCCTTTTTAAAAACAAGCCCATCAAGCTTTAAAAGCCCAGTGCAGATAACACTCAGGTTGAGCTACAAGAACTAGAGAAGTAATCCAATATGTGGTTAGAATTTGGGGGAAATTGAAATCTAACGGAATAAGTGTTAACTGAAATCTTATGTATATTAATAATAGCTTCTTGAGCAAGGGTTCCCAAACTGGCCTCTGTGTGGCTTCCTACCTGCCTGTTTACTATCACCCTCAAGGTTTTTTCACTCAGGCCAACACTTCTTTCTGACTCCCCAGACACCATCTTCTGTTGTTCTTCCTATCCCTTTCTTGCAACCCCCCCCCCATAGCAACACTGATTCTCCTGGTCTCCATGGTTCCTTCTGTCATCCCCCTCTTGGTCTTATCTTCTATACTAGTATTTTAGACATTCTAGGTGCTTAGCTTGCTGGCAAAGCTCAGGTACCTGTACCACTCAGCTTTCTCATTCCCTCTTCCTACATTGTCACATTGAAGGCTATATATGTGTATAAGAAAGATAATGCAGCTGTGTTGATGGCTACAGGAGAATTTTTAAAAATTAATCTGAAAGGTATCATTTTTGTGCTATATGTATTTAAAGAAATTATCTTACAATTAGGACCATGAAGACAGGAAATGTTAAAAGTTTACTTTAAATTACAGTAATTAGTAATTATAATAGTCATTATTAGTAATTAGTAATTATAATATATAATTAATTAATAGTAATTATAAGTAGAAATGCCATTAAAGGAATGCCAAACCAAAAGATAGTTTTCACCTGCTGGCAGAAGACAATGATAGAGAGGTATGAGCACAGGTGGATAAAGATTTAACTCTGAGGAGACACATTCCTGAAAGTATCAAAGCCTTTCAATAGGCCATTTATCATGAGAATAGTCATTCTAAGGATTTTGATAAGTGTAGCTGGCAGGCATGCTTAGTTAATAAAAAAGGACTTGGCATACTATGTTCCATTTGTCTTGAATTTGTTCCTGAAATTCACTCACCTTGAGGTAAGAAATCAGAAATGGGGAACTCTTATTGGAACATGGTAATGTCTTTCAAATTACAAAGGACTGAACAGATTCACAGTACTGGATCGGAGGGGGGAGACTAAAAGGAGTATTGGTGTCCTTAAGGTCAAATTCATTTCAAAGTATGTGCAACATGCCTATTGTGTATTCAAAATATATTAGGTGTTTGCTAATAATCCATTTAGTGGTTTTCTGATTTATACTGTATTTGTAAACAGTGTAGAACAAGCTGCATCTAGATGTGCTATCTTTTTGACATCCATCAAAGTGCCTTCTGTTATGTAAATATGGACAATATTTTCAATGCTCCCAGTAGAACAATATGTAAATAAAGCAAGCTCATTTCCCTTGTATAGGAGGAAGAGTGTATCTTAGACCTTTTTACAGTATCAGTTTTCCCATGAGTGTTTTTCTCTTTATAACAGCCATATGAGGCACTATCCTCAGCTCCAGATAATGGAAAGAGGCAGAGATAGCTGATTTATGTTACTGTTGTTTGTTTTCTGAAGATGTATGCATAAGTGATGGATTCAAACTGGCTTATTCACGCTGTCCCTTCCCTAATAGGCAGATTGAAGGATTCTTAATGTTTTAAGTTTAGATTTCAACTTTTAATAAAAGTCATCTCAGGATTTTACGGCATCATTAATACAGATTTATTTAGCAAAGGGACAGTAGAGGGGATCAGTACTGATGGCACAATATTTCTGAATAAATTAATGGATAATTAACAATGTTTGCTTGATTGGTCACTATGAATCTGATGAGGGAAAATAACTGTAATGAACACTAAATACAAAGGCTAAAAGAAATAAAATGCCACAGAAATATTTTGGAGATACATTAATTATACATAAAAGTAAATGTAACTTGTTTGCAGTTGAGGTACTTCCTTTCATTAACAATGATTTTAGAAAATCTTTTTAGAAAATCTCAGATCACATGCAATTCCACATTAAAATTCAAGCAATTTTTGAAGAATAAGGACTTAATATATTAACTGTTCAGCCTTAATAGCTGGTGCCCTACTATCCGCCATTTGGGCACAAGGACACAGTGGAACAGCATGATCATTCTTAGTGTTTCAAAGCTGATAAATCTGCCTTGGCTGGTGTACAAGCTTAGAAACTTGCCAGCACAGAATTTGGTGTGGAATTCTAAGAGCTATTTGGCTGATGCTGGAACTCAAATGTTGGTACAGTTTACTGCCTGTGCCTGGGGGCCATCCCAGACACCTGGCAGGAACAGGAGGGCTGCAACTATTTAAGGCAAAGATTGGTCATGCTGGCAACAGGGCAGTGGGCATGCAGGAGAGCAGGACCAGAAGAGGAAAGCTGTGTGCTAGTTGCCATGGTGATGGTGATATGCCTTCCAAGCAGGAGAGGCCCAAGTGTAACATGAGAGGCCAAAGAGGACTGGGGCATGTTCACAGCCTATTGTGAGGCATTTAGGGACAGGGGGGAAAAATTCTGATTTCCCCTCAGTTTTCAGCCAGCCGAGCCCAAGCTTTTGAAGGAGTGTGAATTACCATTGTCCCTGGATCTGAACCTTATTTGTAAGAAGGATATGGACTATAGTCATATGTACATCCTTGTATTTTGAAATGGTTTTTTAACTTATTTAATTTAAAACATTTAAAATGTTGCTTAATAGGGTGAACTCCATGCTTGTATAACCTATTTAATTCAAGGAAGAATCTTGAATACATTTTTAAATTAAAGTACTAAGAGTTCATATGTATGGCAGTGTGACCCACATTGTGACACTTGCACTTATTAAACAACAATAACCAGCTTTAAAAGACATATTTTGAACAGTAATTAAGGAGATGCATATAAAACTACCAAGATGGAATAATTCAGGTCTATTGCAGCAGATCGGGGTCTCAGTCTTTCCAACTTGTGCATAACCAGTCTCTTGAAGACACACCAACTTGCAGCTGTGCTCTGTATTGGGATGTCCTCTATTCTTTAAAGGAGTTTCTGGTACTTCTAAAATATTGATACATAGTTTCATCGAAGAGTTTCTGCCTGCCTGCTGCTTCTGGCCCTCCAGTCCCTTAGGAAATAGTGTGCCTTTTTTTCTTTATAAGGAATACCCCAACTCTTTAACTCCCTCTAGTGCAGTGGTCCCCAACCTTTTTATCACCGGGGAACGGTCAATGCTTGACAATTTTACTGAGGCCTGGGTGGGGGGTAGTCTTTTGCTGAGGGACATCGTTGCTGCCACCTGAGCCCCTGCTCCGCTTGCTTTCCCACCGGTGCCCATGACTTCCTGCTGCCCACTGGGGGGTGCTGCCAGCAGCAGCTGCGCAGTGCCACGCCAAGGGGGAGCCTCAGCCATGGCAGCCGCTGGAGAGCACCAAAGGTGAGCTGGCGGCAGAGTGTCAGGGCAGCCCCTGAGGCAGCAGCCAGGGAGGAGGATGATAAGGAGCCACATCCCGGTACCGACTGATCCACAAACCAGTACTGGTCCCCAGACCAGGGGTTGGGGACAGCTGCTCTAGTGGACTCAAGGTCACTCTAGTTCAGTGGTTCTCAATCTTCCTAATGCTGCAATCATAGAATCATAGAGTTGGAAGGAGCCATACAGGCCATGTAGTCCAACCCCCTGCTCAACGCAGGATCAGCCCTAAGCATCCTAAAGCATATAAGCAAAGTGTGTATCCAACCTTTGCTTGAAGACTGCCAGTGAGGGGGAGCTCACCACCTCCTTAGGCAGCCTATTCCACTGCTGAACTACTCTGACTGAAAAAAAATTTCCTGATATCTAGCCTATATCGTTGTACTTGTAGTTTAAACCCATTACTGCGCGTCCTCTCCTCTGCAGCCAACGGAAACAGCATCCTGCCCTCCTCCAAGTGACAACCTTTCAAATACTTAAAGAGGGCTATCATGTCCCCTCTCAACCTCCTTTTCTCCAGGCTGAACATTCCCAAGTCCCTCAACCTATCTTCATAGGGCTTGGTCCCTTGGCCCCAGATCATCTTCGTCGCTCTCCTCTGTACCCTTTCAATTTTATCGACGTCCTTCTTGAAGTGAGGCCTCCAGAACTGCACACAGTACTCCAGGTGTGGTCTGACCAGTGCCGTATACAATGGGACTATGACATCTTGTGATTTTGATGTGATGCCCCTGTTGAAACAGCCCAAAATAGCATTCGCCTTTTTTACCGCCTTTTTAAATAGAGATCCTCATGTTGTGATCCCCAACCATAAAATTATGCAAGTGTTCTTTCACAGAAATTAAACCAAAACTGACCAATGGCGTGACGATCCATTGTTCATGATTGTATATAAATTGTTTTTCCCCCAGTTTCTCAGTTCATCTGCCTCTTGTCCCACCAAGCTGATCTCGCTCTTTTCCGCTGCTCCAGACAGACTAACGTTCTATTTTGATTACCCCACAAGCTGGTGTGTGGACAGCACCCCCCCCCCCGGCCAAGCTGCTTGTCCTGCCATGACCCCTGTGAAAGGGTCATTCGACCCCCAAACGGGTCCCGACCCCAAGGTTGAGAGCCACTGCTCTAATTTAATGTATTTAAAGGTGTAAAATCTGTGGAGACCAAACTGAGATGTCAGTCAAAAGGGCAGAGTTTTCTTCTATTCCAGTTTACTCAGCTCTGTTTTGCTGCAGTGCAACCACAGACTTTTTCTCCTGCTGCATTTATTGAGGGGGGGGGCACCATGCTCCCTCCATCTCAGCCCTCTAAAAGATCAAGGCTGGCATCCACTAGGCCCAGTAGGATGATTGATGAGCCACAAACTAGTTGCCTGATCAAAAGCAGCTGACCCTTTAAGCGATTGTGAAGCTCCATGCTGGGTGTGGCAAAGGGGAGTAACAAGAAATGGTACAGAAGGAGTTATTGGTTCCTCATAGGCTGGACCATGCCCCTGCAAGGTTTCTGGGTACAGCATGGCCACTGGGACCTGGCTAAGGCCTTAAAAGGGCTGGAGGGGGGAATCCCTTAGCTTAAGTTCCTGGCTCAAAGAAACAGAACTAGGGGAGAGAAGGTAGAGAAGAACCCAACTTCCTGACTATCTCATCTGAGGCCAAGGGAAGGTACTTCATCTAAATTACATTCTGGTGCATGATGGCTGGGGCTAGGATTCTTACAGTTTTCTTCCCCAAAAAATTTTGATCTATTTGTGAAGCATCTGTGGGAAGTGGCAACTAATGAAGCCAAAAATGTTGGCAACCCATGATGGTTTAGAACTACCATGCTCAAAATTGGGGACAGGAAGAATCCAGTCTGCTTTGGCATATTCTGCCCCCTTTCTAGCCGTTTACAGGCAAAGTTTTCTACATGCATCTTCCATTGGCTTGGGGTATTTCTTCTGAGCTGTACCACAGGTTGGCTGGCCAGCTACGTTTTGGAAAGTATCCACTTCAAATGCTGTGAAAAGTCTCTTGTTTTGGGCAGCAACCAGACATTGTGAAGCAAGACTTTCCTGTTTCATTGCTGCTTCTAATGACAAAGAAAGCGATGAAGTGCTCAACAGGTTATGGAAATCAGGCATGTTCGCGTAGGACATACAATTTACACAAGCAGTATACGTCATCTGGATATGATGCAAATTGCAGTGCCCTGACTTTGGACTTTGAAATCTTCTCTTTGTTTGTTTATGACTCATTAGAATTCATGATGCTACAAGCCTTGCCCTCTTGTTTTCATCAGAAGCAGCAAGTTAAGGGGAGTTGTGTCATCTGCTCAATTCTCCTGTGCATCTGTTTGCATTTATTTTGATTTTTTCCTTCACAATCCCAAGGTTAGAACATGTTCCAAATATATAACAGCTGAACAAAGTTACTAATTGATATTTTAATGGCTGTAATAATTTTGCTCTTCTTTTACTGTACAAGTATCTGCCATCCACAATCATTCAGTATTTTTCTTTAAAAGTATTTATCATCAGTATATCTAATTCTGAACATGGTCCCATCTGTGGAAATGAAATCCAAAAATGGAGGCCATGGACAGACAAGACAGATTTTTCTACAAACCTGATCAAAGTTTGAGGTGTACAGAATCTGAAATGCGGAGAAAAAAGAAAAAGAAAAATTAGGGAATTAAAACCCTCCAAAGTAACAGAAAGCAGCACTGTAGCTTTAAGAAGCAAATGTCCTCCATGGCCACTGCATAGAGAATCACAGCAATATTGGCAGTCTTCAAGCCTTGGTTTTGCCACTAGAAGGCACGATTAGGAGACCGGGTCTTTTTCTTTTCCAGGGCCATTTTGTCCTTTGATGGAGGACACCATGGCCATGCCCAGCAGCAGCCACCAGACAACTTGATGTATGACTTGCATGACTCGCTGCTGTTAACAGCAGCCATCCCATGAAAACCAGTGTAGTGTAGTGGTTAGACTTAAAGACTTGGATCTGGAGATGCAGGTTCAAATCCCCATCATCCCATGGTGCTCACTGAGTGACCTCAGGTCAGTCACACATTCTCAGCCTAATGTTCCTCACAGGGTTGTGATGATAAAGTGGAGAGGAGAATGATGCAAGCTACTTTTGGTCCTCATTGTGGAGTAAGCCCATCATAAATAAAGTAAATAATAAATATAGCTGAATATGGGAAGCAGAGAAAATATGGGTGGGAAGGAGAGAAGGAAGCAAGCAAAGGGGAAATGATATGGAGCAGAGAAAGGAAATTAGAAGGAAAATGCAGGACAAAGTAAAGTGACTTCTGCAAGTGCTTTCAGGTTCCCACCATGTAACTGAGTCAAGCCTGGTCAGCACCACACAACTGAGACTTGCCTGATGACTGGCACCATGCAATCCTGCAAAGGAGAGCCTGCTGGGGCCGGGAGCAGAAGACAGTAACCAGATAAAGATAAGGTGGCTGGTGAGTGGGAAGGAGAAAAGGAAGCAGAAAAAAGGGAGCAGCTATCACATTTCAAGGACATGAGAAAATAAACTATCGGGAAGGGGGAAACTAGATTTTCCTCCCCCACTTCCACAAGTTCTTGTTGGTACCCCATTTACTGCTTATAATTGCCACAAAAATCCAATGGTTGCCTATAAAATGGTGCTTTTCTGTCAGCCCCTGCGCATGTGGGAGCTAGTTGTTATCTTATTCCTAGACTGCTAAGGCTTGCTTGATGTTTGTTTTTCATATTCATGAGGTTGTTGCATGAGTGTGAAATGGATCTCCCAAGTGTTGCTGATGCACATAGAATTTAGTGGGATTTTGCCACTCTGTGATGTTTACTTGCCACATCCTTTTCCTCCTGCATATGACTTGTAAGGTCTTTTATGGTAAAGTTTTACTGTGCTGGCACAATCCCCAGGCCTGTGCCATTGTACATTATCAGATCTACTTTTTGGCCTGTCCTATAAGTCCAAAAGCTGTGCCCATATACAATCTAGAATAGACATAAGATAGTTCACATTTGCAAAGTATTTTATTTCAGGGCATATTTAGGATATTTCTAAATAAACAAGCCACCTGCATATTCACGCTTTAAAACAGACCAAGAGTTCCAAGACAGTCAAGATTGCAGGCCCGATAGGGGCAGTCTATAAATATGAATAAATACATTTTTAAAAGTGAATACTCAGGGATCCAAAATCAAAGATCACTTAAGTCTGAAAGACTTTGTCCCTGTTCTTTGGGGCTTCCTGGTATCTGTAAGCAACATTGTTGCTTTCTTATTACATTTTATTTTATTCTTACAAATGTTTCATTTATGCATTTCTCCATTCAAGAATCTTAATCCTTCTGAGCTTTTTGTCTCAGGAAATCTGGAGAAGACTCTGGGAGCTGCATCAGAGCTTTTTTTAACAGGTAGAGAATCAACTGTGAGATGTATCCAAAGGAAGAAACAAGGAGGCCACAATTATATCACAAAGGGCTTTAATTAGAAGCATATTCATTATTGGCACTGAAAGATGTTCCTGGTACAATTTTGGCTTTTACATGAAGAGTGAACTCTCCTTATATGCTCAGTGTCCTTGTGTTCCCCACATTGTAGGCCTTTTCATGCTGGTGAATATCCGCTGCTTGCTGGTTCATTAACATTCATTCACGCAAAGGATGTCTCACGCTGGACATGTCTGAGCCTACAATGTCATACCACTCCTTCTCTTGGAGTCTTTCCTTGCAATTGGGCTGAATGACAGTATTTCACTGAAAGTATGCCCTTGAAAGAGAAGCAAATGACATGAGGGTAGTTGTGTTCAGCTGCACATATGGAACACTTTAGCTTTTAATTAGTGGATGACATTCTATCATGACGTGGAAGGATTCCAAAGAGAAAGTGACTATAACAAAAGTTCAGATGGGTGCCAACCCTTTTATGGTTGATAGCCTTTCAAAAACTCTGAAACAACTGTTGAATTACATATTTAAGAATTCTGTTTCTATAAAAGCATGGGAGGAGGACATTATTCAAGTTTGATTCTCACATACTTCCCAAGCAACTAAAAAGAATTCAGATGATGGCATTTGAAAAATGTATACAAATGAAGACATTGGACTTATTTGGCATGCAAGCTAATTTAGACTATAATCTCATACTAACTTTCTTAGAAGTCTATAGCAAGGAAAGAGAATGCAGTTGGTGCCAACAATATAACCGCTGAGGGGAGGAGGGTGTACTTTGGGGAAGGCAGTAAACAAAAATAGATTTCTAAGATCAATGGAAGGTGCAAAAGGTATGTTGTAAAACATGGGAGCCAGTAATAGTGGAACTAAAAACAAAACAAAGCAATATGGTACATTCCCCAGAGAGCCATTTTAGTTGGTTGCAGTAAAAATAAAAAAGTGTTCTTGTGGCACCTTAAAGACATTGCAGCATGTGTGTTCATGGAAGATCCAGCCCTGGCTACTTGCTGTGCTGACATGCGCGCTCTCTCTCTCTTTCTCTCTCTCTCTGCCCCTCAATGTACAGCTTGAATGAAGTCTTCCTGATTTTGGAAACTTTGAAATAAACTCCAGTTTGTGTGATGTCTGAATGCAAGTGCCTGGGCAAACTGGAGCTTGATTCCGCACCACAAGGCAAGATAAAGCCAGAGTTGTGGTTGTCATAAACAAGTCTGTGGTGACATCTCGTGTAATGAATTTTAGCTAGGTCATTCACTGAAACGTGTGGGAATAGATCTGCCTCATGCTGCTGGTCATGATAGGAATAAGTCCAATGCAAGAATTCACAAGTCTGACTTTCTGCATTCATCATAAGACTGTCTGTAGGGGAAAGTACCTGCCTTTCTCTCTTAGCTGTGTACATTATCTGCAGGAAGTGAGACGCTGATTCTGGCAGTCCTTATGCAAAGGTATCCAGCCAAACTTACTTTTCCATTCACTTATTGTAAGCTTTTCACCCTCCAGAGAATCATCATAGGAGTGTTGTGCCTCTGTCTCTTCCTCAATATCTCTGAACCGGTCAAAATATGGGTGAGCCAGAGCTTGTGTGGCTGTGAGACGCTTTTCCACATCCAGCTGCAACATCTTGTCAAGTAAGTCCACCGCTGCAAGACAGGGAGGGGGGTATTGCTTGTTAAACAACACAACAGCTTTTATGGACGTTGAGGCTGAGAAATGAAGATTGATGCACAGCTCTGAGGTGCTTTCCCATCTCTAGCTGTGAAGTCACATCCAGCCAGTGCAACATGGATTTCCGTATTATATCATACTCCCTGGAAAGAGCTCAGCATAGTTCTCACAGAGGTACTGGATAAAATGTAGGAGAGGAGAATGATGTTAGCAGCTTTGGGGCCTCTTTGGGGAAAATAAGTCCCAGACATGTTTACTTCCATGGAGATAGATCAAGATCAAGATGTTAGTCTGTGTATGGCAGTAGAAAAGAGCAAGAGCCCAGTAACGCCTTACAGGCTAACAATATTTGTGGCAGGGCATGAGCTTTCATGAGTCAGCTGTATCTGAAGAAGTGAGAAGTGACTTGTAAAAGTTCATACCCTGCCACAAATGTTGTTAGTCTTTAAGGCAGTCTTCAACCTTTTGACCATGGAGGAACCCCAGAAGTGGTGACATGCCCCTTCAGAGAAGTGTGCCGGTAAGCAAGATGCAGGAATTAGCCAATCAATTGATCATTTTATTCATATAATTTATATACTGTCCCTCACTATGATGTCTTAGGGTGGTGTATCATTTCCATTGTGGAGAGAGAGAGACTAGGCCTGTAGTGCAACAGGAGAAATGGGCTCCAGTAACATCTCGTGATGTTAGCCACTATCTGAACTTCTGGGAAAGGCTGCGTAACCTCCAGAGAGCTCTCACGTAACCCCAGGATTCCCCAGAGCCCAGGTTGGGAATCCTTACTTTAAGGTGCTACTGGACTCACACTTATTTATTATTAGACTTATAGACTGCCACTCTTGGCCCAGCTGGCTCATGGTGGTTTATATTTAAAAAATAAAAACATATAAAATCCCATTACAGTCAATACAATCAATGGCAGCATAGTCGGCAACCTAATTTGCTTTATTCAGACCATTCCCTATTTGAGAACATCAATTCGTTTAGGCTCTAAAAATACCCCCAAAAGACAGCAAGTTGGACATCAGTATCACAACTTGACAGAAGTAATTTCCATCAGATTGTCCCTTTCCCAACAGCAGATGCTGCTGCTAATGCCTGGGGAACCTTCCAGAACAGTATACCGTGTGACATAAAAGTTGCCACAAGGAGAGAGATTTGGAAGGAATTCACCTCCCTCTCTCTTCCAATAACAATATAACACTGCATTAACAGAGATAATGCTCATGAAAAAGGGGAAGCAATTTCATCTGAGTCCCTCTCTTGGCACCCTTTGTACTGCACAGCATCCTGTTATGTGAGGGGAAATGTCTAACAACTGACCCATAACTGGATTGCTGGGTTGAATTGGGCTGAGAATCTAATTGGTAGTATTTTTTTTAAAACTGGCTCAGGTCTTTTCAAACTTCATTTATATATTCACAAGTAGTATTGTGAACTTAGATCTTTTCTGAAGATGAAAACATAGTACTGAACTGAAACAAGTTAGAGGTTGTTTGCTCAAATATTCTTCTGTATGTGGTTAGTGCCATGTCACCTTGCATAGATGCTGATGCAGAGATATGTAATGTGTGAACCTGTAGGTAGTAAGTACAGCCAGCAGCAACTTCTGTGACAGCTGGGAAAAGTACCACCATGGTCATCATGGGAATTGCTCCTGTCTAGACTACACCAATGATCCACTCAGACTCCATTCCTCCATGCAACTGCATATCCAGGGAGAGTATGCTTTATGGGAACACAAAAGAAGTTGAGTACTGAAACTGTAATGACAGAAAATATTAAGTCTTGTAGATTACATTATAGCAAATGTGGCAAATAAAGAGAAGCTACAAATGCAGATGTCACTAAGACAATTAAATTATACTAGGCTTGGAAACAGGAAGACAGGAAACCCCAAAGGTAACTAATCTGTCAAAGCCGTTTCCTTGTCAGTATCTCTCTGATTCTGGAAATGCTGAGCTTATTCTTATATACAGCCTAATAGGGAAGGAGTGGGGTGGGAGATAACAGGGGAGGTTCATTTGCAGCTAAGTCCCAGCTGACAGCTGTATGTATGAAACATTTCTTGACATAAAAGCCATAAAAGGAAACTTAAGCCTGGTCTACACATGCCATAGGCTAGAATCCTTCACTCTGATGCAGTCTTGTTTTCTTCTGATTTTCAGGGTGTTTTCAGATGGGCACATTCCGAATGCAACTGTCCTCTTGTACAGCCTGAAGAGGTACAGCCCATGATTGTACTATGTATGTGTAGTCAGGCTGCATCACATAGATAGAACCTCTAGCTTCCTTCTGTCTGTCCTACAGTTCCCAATGCCTTCCATGTCAGGTCCAAAGAAGAAGAACATGTGTTTGAGGAGCAATAATATGAAAAATCACTTGCTTTGCTGTTTATCCATAGAAAAGTTCAAGAAGAGCTTCCACTCTAGAAAGCCATTGTGGGCAACACTGCAGCTGGGACACTCTGGAATAAATATTGCCACAGCATCCTTTCATTTGTAATCCCTTGTCCTTGGATGTCTGCAAGTACATCTCAGGCAGTACACATAACAGACCCATGTAATCACTGGCCATGAGGGAGGGAGAGTGAGCGAGCCTATGACTGCTGTCATCACTGTCATGGTTGGATCCAGTTAGAGGAGAGCCTGTGACTTCACTGGCACTACAGGGTCACTTAGCTCAGCTTGCGATGGGCTGCCAGTGGTTTCCTATAGCAGTGGCCCACTGGGCAGGCTCCCTGTAAGACAAAAGGGCCAGTCCCCTGCCTAGTAGCAACTAGCTAGTTCAACTATCAGGGACAAAAAAGTTAAGTTATGAAGAAGAACAGTTGGTTCTTATATGCCACTTTTCTCTACCCGAAGGAATCTCAAAGCAGCTTACAATCGCCTTCCCTTTATGCTCCCCACAACAGACACCCTGTGAGGTGGGTGAGGCTGAGAGAGCCCTGATATCACTGCTCGATCAGAACAGCTTTATCAGTGCTGTGGCCAGCCCAAGGTCACCCAGCTGGCTGCTTGTGATGGAGATCGGACTCAAACCCCGCTCGCCAAATTAGAAGTCCGCACTCCTAACCACTACACCACACTGGTGTAGAATGTCCCTTACGTTTGTTCTACTCTGTGTTTTTTTCAAAGAAAGGCTTCCAGCCTCCATTACTAAACAGAAGAAAATCAAAGGGAAAGCAGAACAAATAACTCCTGGGCTGCATGTTACCAGCAAGGAATGGGACTAACTAGTACAGGCTGGCACACACAGTCCTATGGACTGAAAATGCTCAATGCAAAAGGAGACTTGGCACTAGTTATTCCTGAATTCAAAAATTCATGTGCATGCAGTTTGGCAAGAATTGCATGTTTCTCCTGCAGCTGCTCCCAGCTACTCCCTTTCCACAGATGTTACAACAAAGTGACAAATGTATTCAGAGCTCCAATCACCCCTTGTGTAGTCACACAGTGAAGTGGAGAGAGGAGGGTGATTTTGATTCAGATCATGGCTAGAAGGATTCATTCAGCAGGAAGTGTTGCAGCTCAACGGCAACCATTGCCCAAATTTCCCCTTGCCAAGGTATAATGAGGTACTTTCAGTTTTAGGGACTGTTTTCTTGTTGCTACAAGTCCAAGCAGTGCTGCTAGGAAAGTAACTGCTATCACATCAAGCAGTGTTTGTTACACTGAGTGGGAAAGTCCTCAGAGAAAGTGGCCACCATCACTTGGAGCAGTAATTTGGATATACAACAGGATGTACCACAGGATTTGGCTCAAAGCAGTTACCTCTAATGTCATGGCTTAAAGCTTGTTTGCCATGATGGCAGCTGATTGCCATGACAGCATTCTTTTGGCCTGGTGGACATGCAGTGATTGGCATGGAGTCATCACCTGGGGTTGGTGCTCTGAATTCAGAGGGATGAGCTCCCGCAAAACACTAGTCCTCAAAGGGCCTCTTACCAGCCTTCAGAAGGAGTCTGAGGTGTGGCAAGGCAAGCTTCTACCTGCATTTTTTCCATGGAATGCCATTTCAGTGAGTAATGGGAAAAACAAATACAAGTATTTCCTAGACAACATACTCATTGTCACTTATTTTATAGGAACGTTCCTTATTTTAAGCTATATCTGCTCATTTGCTGTAAGGCATTTCTTCATTATGTCTTATGTTAATACTTACGTTTTCTTTCACCATTGTTTACAATCTCTGGCTGTTTCTAGATCTCTACAAGTCAAGTGTCATTGCATTATCTTTTGGATGGCCCACCAGTGGTGTATCTAGGGTGGGGTAGCCAGGACATATGCCCTGGGTGCCAGTTGGTGTGGGGGGCCGCAGCAGGAGGACCTGAGCCAGGAAAACAGGCAGGGCTGGGGCCCATTATGCACGGGGGGGATAGCGCACATTCGGGGTGGAATGGCGGTGACTAAAATCACTGATAACGCACGGAGCCGGCTGCAACTGGCCACAGATTCGGTGCATGCCGTTGAAAAAGCTGCGTTAGTGAAACGTGGAAGAAAGCGCAGCTTCCAGGTGACCGGGACGCAACCAGAAGCAGCGCCAGGGTCACCGTGTGCATAATCGGTTACTCTGGGTTTTGCCGCCGTTGCGTCCTGTCCCGTGCATAAGCAGTTTGCTTCGGTTCTTCCCCCTCCGCGTTTTCCATGTGACCCAAAATCGCCGTTTCGGCAGCCGTGCATAATGGGCCTAGGTGATGCCAGGCAGTCAGGGGAACATGGGACTCCAGGACGGGCTGAGGCAGAGCTAATGTGCCTTCTGTAGCCTGAGCCAAATGTGCTGGCAGAGGAGTCACAGGGCCGAAGTAGCAGGCAGACTCCAAGCACCCGATCAGCTGGCCACTGTCACCAAACCAGCCTTTGCATTAGGGAAGGTTGCAAATACCAGTGGCTCGCAGCCCTTGGCTGAGTAGTGGTTTCTGGGAAGTGGAGCGTGCAGCAAGGGCCTCATGGCCGGACTGCAGCTGGGTGCTGGAGTAAGAACTGCTTACTGTGATCAGGGTGCGTGGGTGTGTGGCAAGAGGGGTGCCAGAAGCCAGGCCTATCCCCCCCCCAGCCAGGGCAACAGAAGCAGCGGTGACCAGGTGCCCCCCCAATCACCCAGGACATGCAGCCAAATATGACTTGCAGGAATCCCGTACCTGTGTCCCTAAGCCCTGCCCTCCCCACTGCCTCTGCATCATCAAGCCCCACCCACCTGCTCCTGCATCACCAAGCCCCACCCAGCAGCCTGCCCCAGGTACCAAATAGGCCAGGCATGCCACTGGTCCATTCCACACAGATTCTTTGTAGCAGGAGTGTGGCAAATGGAAATCGCTACGAAAAAGCAGTTATGCACAATGTCATAGACAATCTACCACACTCCTGAAACCGATCCGCAAAACGCTTCATTGTAGCGCTTTCAGGGAAATCCCAAAAAGTGGATTCACCCTCCGGAAAGCGCTACACTCTTGCAACCAATCTGCAACACTAGCAGAAGTCCCTCCCCCTGGAACACTAGCAGAAGTCCCTCTCCTCTGATCTTCCGGCGAAGCGATCGCCATTTTTTTTTTCTCGGAGCAAGTGGAGATCAACGAACCGACAAGCCTTCGTTTACCCAGCGAGGCTTCCCCGGCTGCAGTCCCTCCCCAGAGCTGTTTTAAGTCACCAAGCACCACACAGCCCTGTTTGCTGGTTTATTTTCCCTTTATTTTTCCCTTTATTTTTGGCCGAAAATCACACCTGTGTGGGGGGGGGAGGGAGGATTTTTTTTTCACTCGAGGGAGCGTGGCAACGATGAAACGGCAGCTCACATGCCACCTGCTAGCTAGATAGGTCTCTCCGTTGCAACGAATCAACGCAGATTTGTTGCAACATGTGTGTTTTTTTTTAACCTGCCTTAAAGGGAAAGGGGCTTTTCGGGAGCATGATAACGGCCACCCATTGTCTGCTTGTATGATTGACGGCCAGGGTCGGAAGAAAGCTTGGCAAATATTGCTTCCTGGATAGTAATTTTTGCTGAGACCAGAAACCTGTAGGAAACAATAGAAACGCAACTGGATTCCACTACAAAGGCAGGTATGCATAACGATGAATTCCACTATTTAAAATGGTGTTTTTTTGTCAGAAACCAATTTGCAACATAGATCCTGGTGCGGAATGGCCCACTGTTTTAGTCTAAGGAATCTGCTTTGAGGTCCATCAAGAAAGGCAAACTATAAACTATAAACATAAATAACAACACAGAAGAGCATGGATATTCTTGCTCCACAGAAAAGAGATTGCCGTGTCCTGGTACACTGTGTTTTTAAAAAATCCATCAAAAAAGACAAAAGTATCACATTCTGGTAATGTAATTTCTGTGATGGGGAGTCTCAGGAAAATAGTTTGACACCAGTGAAAGTGTTATAAAACCACTTACCTAAAGGATTGGCTCTTGGAAAAAGAAGAGATAAATCCATTTTTGGAATCTTGGGGAGAGTCTGTATATAGCTTTTAGCCTAAAAGAGACAAGAATTTCATACGGGCATACAAAAGTATGACTGGAAGAATACTAGGGAGAGTATTTAAAAGACCATCTACTGCTGAGTATCCAGACTCAACAATTCTTTCAGCAGTAGCATATGATAAGCCTGTTAATAAAGCAAACAAAGTAACATTTTCTCCTGCTTCACTACCTGTGCCTCCCTCTTGCTGTGATCACTGGCAGCTCCCTTTCACTAACAAATGGCCTCTCTGCTTGCCTTTCACTCCCTCTCTTTGAAGTAATTAACAGTTTCATCCTAAGCGCAGATTCAGCCTTCTAAGTCCATAGATGTCAATGGATGTAGAAGGGTGCTAGGATGGCATTGTTAGTTCTACGTAAGTATACATATATGATGCATCCAAATCATGTAAGTGAATCATGCACACAAGGAGTTTTAGTTGTCAGTGTTTGATTGATTGATTTTGCGACTTTTATACTAATCCCTCACAATATGACATCTTGGGGCTATATAGACTATATAGCTATATTTTGCCACAGCTATGAGAAAGCGATAATTCACTATCTCTTTATAGACAGGAGATCAACACAATAAAGGAAGCTACAGCCCTCAGTGTGCAAGACCTGAACCAGGCTGTTAATGATAGGATGCTTTGGAGGCCATTAATGCATAGGCTCATGATAACACCCCATCCCCATACACACATACACATCTCCCTCTCTCCATCCTGGCACAGTTTTTTGCCTGATATCCAAACTATGTTCCAACTACATTTTAGCCTTTAAGGATTATTTTCATTATTTCCATATTTTACTTTTAAGTACCAATAGGGCAGTATCTTAATCACATGGGGGAAAGGTGGTCGTACGAGCAGGGCAGCTGGGCACGTCTAGGCTATGTGGTGATTTCATCCCTGCTTGCCTCTGCTCTTTGTGGGTGAGGAACTGTAAGGCTATGGGATTTTCTACCATCTCCTTCAGCTGGAGTATCCCAGTGTCAACTTAACATTTCTGGTAGATCTCCCAGCCATTGCATTGGAAGTGGATTGCATCCAAATATCCTTAGCAACCCTGTGTAGCACTAACATTTTAAAAAAATGCTGGTTGTACAGTGCCACAATGATATAATTCTGATTTGCTAAAACTGTGGATACGCTATTAAAATTAATAGTTAAATTAAAATTTAACAAGAAAATTAAATTAAAAACCGATTAAGTGTACATCTTTAAAACCCAAGCCTTTGCTTTTCTCTTACTGCTTTGTCTTCTAGCTTCTGGACAAACTCATCACTAGGGCTTCCTGTCACCTTCAAGATCTGAGTCAGCTGGTCTAGATCTGGCAAGCAAAGTTAAGGTTTAGCAACATGGACAAAATAAGGTGCTAGAAAATGAAGTGACAAATATTTGCAACATCCTAGATTCTCAGTGACAAAAAGGCTGTGATCCACAACCTCAAAGTCTTAATTTACTTTGCATTGTTATACATTTTTGTGTTACCTTTTATACAGTGACTGTATTGTTTGTCTTGTAAGGGCAATAATGGATATGTGAATGGAAGTGACATGAAGGCATTTATGATGGCAGATTTTCCCCATCTCCCCCTTCTCACAGCAGTCATCTGTGAACAAAAAAGTCTTTGCTGGGACCACCATAGACAAAAAGCCACCAGGTACAAGAGGCTGCAGTGGGACCAGGGAATTGTTTAAAAGCATTCCTACTTTGCTCTTGCACCATCTCAACTATTACTTCTTCTGCCAAGTCTTCTCTTGGTGCATGAGTTAAATGAGGGTGATTTCCCCCATGAATAATAATGGTTTGGATCTTATGCAATACTAGTGGGATGGAGGGTTAGATCTTCTTTCTCTTCTCCCTGGAGAGGTCGGGGAACCTTTGTGGACAAAAAAGCCATGCAACACAAGCAGATGCAGTGAGGAAGCAGAAGAGGATGGACTTATCCCAATTTAACCAGGGGAACCTCTTGCCTGAGCAGAAATGTCTTGTGTTGGTGGTGCATTGGATCCAACTTATTACTGGCGCTGCTGCTGTTCATAATGATTAACCATTTTGTATCTTTCTGAGCAGAACCCTGTAAAAATCTTTATTTTCATCATTCCATTCCCTCTGTGATCAGTGACAGTTAACTATATCCTCCGAATATTCCAAGTGGAGATAACTGTGGAATCATAACAGGCAACATTTGAAGGTTTCCCTTCTCTGCTCTGGCCTTGTCACAGGCTGTTTTTCTCCAGATGCTTCTGACCTATGTATGCATTCACTTTAATATGCCTAAAGAAAAGCATGAAATGGTGTGAGAAGTAGCCTACAAGCCAGTGTGGTGTTAGGACTAGGATCTGGGAAACCTAGGTCCAAATCCACTCTCTGTTAGGGAAACTGCCCAGGAGATCTTGGACCACTCATTCAGCCTAACCTATCCCACAGCATTATTGTAAGGATAAAAATGGAGGAGGGGAGAACTATATTGTAAGCTACTTTGGGTCCCCACAGGAGGAACATAAGGAATAAATATAAATGAAATATATTAAAAATGTTAGCTAAATTGATTTAGCATGAGACCAAATGTGACAAGAGCAGGAAAAACTTGGGATAGGATTCTGAATGGTCTCTAAGGAATTGGTACTTCTGCCTCCTTCCATTTCCCCTCTCCGTATTCCACTTGTAATTCAAGCATGGGGAGCATTGGGCTTGATCACTCCCCCCCGCCCCACACACACACACAGCATTTTAATGTCATCCCAGAGGAGCCTGCAGCAGTTTGAGAAGGATACAGTCTTTGCCCTTAAACAGAGTTTTCCCAGTCAGCATTTCTGCCATGATACAGCCAACGGACCAGACATCCACTGTTTAGGAGGAAATGAAAAAGAAGAATGAGAAAGAACTAACAATGGATTTGGAAACAGCGAAAAGCTAGGCTGTTTTGGAGGCCTGCAACAACCCTGCATTTTAGGATTAATTTATAAAATGATACCTTAGCATTATCGTTTTACAGTACCAAATTGAATGGTTCCAAATGCCACAGCACTGTTAGGTAAAGGCTTGCCCTTATTTGCAGCACAACCACACAGCAACAGGAGAAGAGAAGCACTGTTTTTTAAATACTCCACCTTTCACTACCTGAAGGAGTCCCAAAGCAGCTTACAAACACCTTTCCCTTCCTTTCCTCACAACAGATACTCTATGACAGTGGTCCCCAACCCCCAGTCCAGAGACCGGGACTGGTCCGTGGATAAGTCGATACTGGGTCGCAGCTCCTCCTTGTCCTCCTCCCCGGCTGCTGCCTTGGGGGCTGCCCTGCCACTCTGCCGCCAGCTCACCTTTGGTGCTCTCCAGTGGCTGCCATGGCTGGGGCTCCCCCACGGCGTGGCACTGCACAGCTGCTGCTGGCAGCGCCCCCAGTGGGCGGGGGGAAGTCAGGGGCGCCGGCAGGAAAGCAAGTGGAGCAGGGCTCAGGCGGCGATGGTGACATCCCTCGGCAAAAAACTACCCCCCCCCCGGGCCTCAGTAAAATTGTCAAGCGTTGACCGGTCCCCGGTGATAAAAAGGTTGGGGACCACTGCTCTATGAGGTAGTGGGGCTGAGAGAGCTCTGTGAGAATAGCACTAAATGAACCGTGACTGGCCCAAGGGTCACCCAGCTTGGTTACATGCAGAGGAGTCAAATCCTGTTCTGCAGATTAGAGTCTGCTGCTCTTAACCACTACACAATGGTGACTAGTGTTTGAGGATAGATGTACATGGCTATCTAAATACCAGAAGAAATTGCTAAAATAAGACATACACCCCAATGTAAGACAAGTGTTTGAGAGTCATTAAAGGATGGACTGTCTGTACTAAAAAACATTAATCATCACTGGATGTTTACTTCATATCTCTTGCGAGAACTATGAACTCAAAAGATCCAAGGTGCCCACTAAAATTAGGGTTAAGACGAGAAGAAGCTAAATAAGAAGTATACCATCTTTATAACAGGCATGTTTATTTACCCAGTTTTAGCAACTGCCTGCGTAAATGAGGAGCAGCATGAGGGGACTGTTTTGCACTTATTTAGCAGGATGCACTATTGTTGCAGGAAACTAAACTCACAGAAAGCCTCATGAAAAGGCTGAATGCAGCTATTCCACATCCTAATGAGAAAAGTTGCCCAATAAGTCTCCAAATAGGTTATTTAACACACCATTCTGATTGTAATGCATCCAGTTAAGAATCACTTCAGGAGCTCTGTACCAACGAGTCACCACATAGCCTGTCATTTCTGAGTCGGCATGCCTTGCCAATCCAAAGTCCAAGATCTGCAGCATAAAAAAAGTATGATAACGTGATGGGGGAACCAGAGAACACAGAACTCCACCAGCAAGTAAAAGAGATTCTTTTCAGCATGAACACTCTGCAGTTGTGCTCTCTCTCTCTCTCTCTCTCTCTCTCTCTCTCTCTCTCTCTCTCTCTCTCTCTCTCTCTCTCTATCTATCTATCTATCTATCTATCTATCTATCTGTGGGTTCACTTCAGCTCCAAACAAACAACACTTTACTAGAACCAGAAAATACTGAACACAGACAAGCAGAACTGAGGAACTTATATACATGTTTGAGACTCCTGCCTAGACATGTGATTGGTCCTTAAAAGAGGCCCGTGATAGGTCCATACGCCTGTCTGCTGGGAACCAGTGAATCCCTAACATGAGTTCAGGATTCCAGTCTTTGCTCAGAACTGAAGGCTTCGGAATGTCGACAGACACAACAATGATGAACAAGAAAAATCCGAGTAAGCCGATCAACTGAGGGAGTCATATCTCTTGGTCCAGCCCCAGGCCCAGTCAGCTTAAGGGAACAAGAAGGCTGGCCCAGGAAAGTCAC
Organism: Paroedura picta; assembly: GCF_049243985.1. NCBI lineage: Eukaryota > Metazoa > Chordata > Lepidosauria > Squamata > Gekkonidae > Paroedura > Paroedura picta. The sequence goes on along the minus strand of NC_135372.1, from coordinate 93,871,652 downwards.
ATGGTAGCTATTGCCACTTAACCCAGCCCAGGAGAATTGTGGTAGCTGCCACTACCAGGCCTGGCCTTGGTGAATCCATTAGGGTGGTATGGGAAGAAGGGGTAAGGGTCCTAATCTGTCGTGCTTTGGCCTCCCAATATGCCTTGGACATGCTAAAGATAATAGCAGATCCTAATTACCACCTATGATGTTTTCCAGTCAAAGCACAAAATGGTGGAGTTAAACTAGAGTAGACGTGTTTAACATTCTGTACGTGGCTAGGCTGAAATTCTATGACAATTTACTTTGGTGCAAGCCCCACTGACATTTTCCACATAAACAGGATTAGATTGCAATACATCATTGAATCAAAAGAGCTCACTTAGATCAACAATGCAATGTGCTACATATTTTATACTGAAGAAGGGTTTTTCTACCTTTAGTTCACAGTCTTCATTCACTGCCAAATTGCCAGGTTTCAGATCCTGTAACATAAACATTAAAAAAAATCAGAAAATAGCTAAGTCTACCATTCAATAATGACATCTTTCATTTCATCCCAATTTAACATATGTATAATATAGTTAAACTTGGTTTAAGACCATTTCCAAAGAATCCTGAGAGATATAATCAAGGGTTTAGTTTTATCTGCACAAAATGTACATTTTTGGGGGTTCCTCAAAGGGAAACCCTGCCCAGTTAGGCTATATAAAGAAGCACTGAGTACACTGTTGGTGTCCATACTTAAACGCATGATCTCTGTCTAGGAGGCAATGCAGATGCTACAAACAAACCTCAGGGTGTTCTTGATGCACATGAAAATGATTACTAGTTATGCCCGCCTGTTCCTCCTCCTTCCCTCCCTCCCTTGTCCCCTCCTGCAGCCTCCAAGAACAAAGATAGAAATCTTCAACTAACTACAAAAAATGGGAGAAGCTTGAAGGCAGTAGAGATATGATGTTTAAAGGCATTGACTGGCATTGAGTGCGCTGCTTAAGATAAAGAGCCTGAATCAGAATCAAGTGAATGCAAACGTACCCTATGAATGATTCCAGCAGAATGAATATACTGCAATAAAAAAGAGAGGCCTCAATTTGATCATTAGTCAAACAAGTTTATTTTTTCAACTGTTAATAATTAGTCAAGATCCTATGTGATAGAGAGTATTGTATTTAGTCCCTTACAATTTGTATGTGAATTCATTGGAAGGTCAGTAGCTCTGAGAAAGTCTACTCTACATCATTTCTCCCAAAGGGGAAAGAATAGCTAAGCTGAGAGATGGTAGGCTTTCTAGTCATCTCGCTTACAAATAGAGTCACACACTGAAAACAAACTACTTCTCTGCACATGATTTATTTCAGTTGCTGAGCTCTCAAATAAAATAACATGGGGAATGTGAAAAATTATGATCTTTTGTAATGAGCAAGCATGCAGATATTGATTTTTTTTATATATAAAGATGGGAATCTGGCCTCTTTGCAGCCCATTCCCACAGAAACTACTTTCAGATATTTCACAGTTCAGCAGTCTGAACATCTGACAAGATCAAATTCTTGTTTTGAGATTTTCCAAATCCTGCTTACCTTCAACCCTTTCAGCACCTGGTAGATTAGATACTGGATCTTTTCATCACTGAATTGATGTCCCATAATCTTTTGTAAATCAGTTTGCATGTAAGGCATCACCAGGTAGCTAAAAGGCAGTAAGACAATACCCTGAGTGTGGAGAAGCATGGAGTGAACTACACTAATCTTCCTCCTCTCACAAGGCAGATGGAATAATGTGTGAGCCACTGACAGGCTCACAGTGCAATCCTGAAGAGAGTTATACCCTTCAAAGTCCATTGAAGTTTAGGATTACACTGGAAGGCTCCCATATCTGAGAACAATAGTGCATGAATGTCCACTTCAGCATTAGGAAGAGCCATTTGAAGAGGAAAAAGAATCTCCCATGTATTCCCACAAAGGCTTCTACTCTGATCTGATTTTAGCATCTCTTTGCTACTTCTGGACATACCCCTAGGTTCTCTTTTCAAGACACCAATCAAGAAAGTGAGACCCTATCAAACCCTGATTTTAAATGAGCCATTGCCCACACACTACAGATATGGCACAGTGTCATCGCCTACTACAGCAGTGGGGAATGCTCCCTTCTTTATCCTATAGGTTCTTAGGGTAGCCCTACTGGTCTGCAAGAGAAGAGTTAAGACTCCAGTCTAGCAGCACCTTGTGGATTCACTCAAGTTCAGCAAACTTGCATTGTAATTCCCCCTTGAATTTCTTTTCTTTGAAGACTGCCACTCATAGGTCAGCAATGGTCAAAATGTTCTCCCACTGGTTTATCATATTATGTTTTGGTTTTACATGGAAACACTGTAGCCTGTACCATTGGTATTTCATGCACCCCCCCTCCCCCAGTTTGTTAATTGTGGCCATACTTCATGCATCTGATGTAATGAGCTCTAGTTCACCAAAATCTTATACTGTTGCCACTATAAAACTGCCACCCTTCTTCAGTTTTCATATCCTTATATGGCATCTGTTAATGTAAGCACAGCCACTATTTGTCATTTAGAGAACAATACTGCCAAAGTCAAGCATTTCTGTTCCCCATTAAAATCAGAGAGGGAGAGGTTTAACCTATTCAGTCCGATGAGCCTTAGAAATGCTTAATGTTGGCTAGATCGTGCACAATGTGTACCAAATACTTTATGTTTTTATGGAAGAACTGGATTTTACAAATTGATATGCTATATCAACCTCCAGGGTACTTCTTGGTAATATAGTGGAATATGAGAGCTCAGCTTCTAAAGACGGATACATTATTTAAGTTGCACTTCAAAACCAAAACAGCTGGAGTTCTTAGAATTAAGATAATTAAATCAGAACATCCAAATCTGCTTAAATAATACCACTCTCTAGTTTGATTGGTTTGAGGATCAGGTTGTGGGGCTATTCTGATCCATTTCACCCATGGCATCTAAATTTCATCTACTAACCAGACTGTCTGTTCAGCACAGGCAGCAATTAAATACAGCAGTTGTCAATTGGAAGCCATAATACAACTGATTAATACTTCATTAGTGTATAGATATCTTGACAACAGATTTTAGACTATTAAAGGCTGAGCCTATTTTGAAAAAAATAAGGGAAAAAGTTATACGCTCAGCATTTCAGTTTGTAAATATATAAGAAATAAAAGCAAATTAAACCCATTTGTATAAATTGCTTCTTTTGCAACAGTTATCCCACTTCTACTAGCCACAGACAGTAACCAAAATTATTGTTTGTATTCTATCCCTTTGCTCAGTGCATGCATCCTATCAGCACAATGCATGTTGTACCAGCAGAAAAGCTTCTTGCATCCACAGAATACATCTCCTGCCAATGGAACCTAGTGCCCTTCAATGAGTATCCCACAATTTTGGGGCTACAAACATGAAGGACCTTTCTTGGGTCGCCACTCATCTAACCTCACATGGCAAGGCCACCTGAAGCAGAACCTCCAAAGATGATTGGAGTGGAAGGAAATTCATGTGGGAGAACTTCCTTAAGATATGCTACCCCCAAGCCATATAGGTCAAGCACAGAACCTTGAACTACATCTGGAAGCAAAATGAGAGACCTCTGGCCCATTCCTGTTAACATTCTGGGCACAGCAGTCTGCATTACATCTAGCTTCTGGCTAGTCTCTAAGGGAAGCCCCATGCAGAGTGCATTGCAGTAATATAATCTAGATATTATCAGGGCATGCACCACAGTGGCAAGATATTTCCCATACAGGAAACATCACAGCTGGCTCACCAGCTGGTTCACCAGGGAAAGGCATCCCTGGCCACTGGTACCACTTTTTAATCTGCTTCTCACTGCAACCTTCCTTTTGTTATGTTACATCCCAATTACCTGTTGGTCTGTCCCTGCCACAGCATATCATAGTAATTAATTATAAACTACTTGTGGGGAAGGAATTAAGTACTGGTTTTCACTTTTCACTCATAACCACCGTTCATTTTAAAATTATCACACTACCAACATCACAAAACGAACATATATGAACAGTAGCTATATACAAAAACAAGTATTACAGTGTAGTCCTTTGCTGAGTTTCAATGCCCATTGACTTCAATAGACTTAAATGGATGTAATGCTGTTTAGGACTGAAATTATATGGACAAGTCAGGCCGAAAAAAGAGAAGAGGATAACATGGAAAACACGGATTCAACTGCCTGGCTAGAATGGATTCTGGATTCTCTATTGAAATTGAATAAACAAATAATGGCAATTCCTGGCAAAGTATGATGGCAAAGTGTTTGACAATGACCGATTATGCATGGGCCAGGAAAGGTGGGCTGGTGCCTGCATACCAGCAGGGCTAATCCCAGTTTACACATGATGCTGGAGCCATCCAAGCCCCCTACCAGCCCTGGCCTGCATTAGGGCCTCTGATGGCATGCAGCAAGGGAATGCAGATTCTTCCGCATTCCCATTCTTGCCGTGGTGGCCATCAGAGGCCCAGCCGGGCCAGCACCATACATACCTACCTATGGTGTCCCTGCAGGGACACTAAATGCCCTGTCCAGCTTTGCAGGGCTGTGGGGCCCAACAAGGCATTCTCACCCTCCCACAATGGTGGAAGAGCGGCATACTGCTCTCCCACCATTGTGCAGTGGGACCCCCATGCCCCCTGTCCTCCCTGATGCTGTTGCCACCATGAGGCACAGTGGAATTCACCTGTCCTGAAGTTGTGTGTGTGCATGCACAGCTCTGGGGCCAGACTGTGTGCACTGGGGGATTTATTCCCCCATGCATACACGGGACACTAGGAATCGGTGGTGGCCCTGTGTGGCTGCCCCTGTGCATAATCAGTTAATGAGATGCAAATCAGGAAATTCACAGTTTGAGTCTTGTTTCTGCTGTGAACTCAGACACTTAATTAAGCCACTATCTCATCAGCCTCAGACTCCACCTGCAATAGGGGAACATGTTAATGGGAGTAATAAGATAATGTATGTGAAGTATTTTGAAACTTGACCTGTCCCTTGTTACGGTTAAGAAGTTACATTCTTGACCAATGTTCATTCTGCTTAATCCTTCCTCTTTCTCAGATATTCACATGAACATATCTGAAATATCTCAAGGTTTTGCCTGCCACACTTTTAGGGTGGTTGCAGTTTTTCAACTGCATTTTTAAAAAAGAAATCCAACTTCTCAGAATAGACTCTTGCAACAATAAAGACAAAGCAAACTTACAAGTCCTGGAATGCATCAAAGGAAGTAGCTGAGGTGAAGACATCAAGCAACCCAATGACCTGCAGAGGAAGTGAGCTCACAATGTACGGTTATAAAGAACACCAAAGAGAAGCACAAACGTGGCCCCCTCCCAGGGCCAGATTATGACATGATGAGGCCCTAAATGATGTCAGTTTAAGAAGCATCATGCAATAAATGTCACAGTCTGTTATTCTCGTAGAAAGAATGCAGTTGTTTTTTTTTCTTTAAAACATCTCAGGTGCTTATCTGCAGCTTGTTCTGTGACTGATTATTAGTACTCATATCTATATCACAGAGTATGGAGAGGAAGAATTCATCCCCTCTCACAATATGTTTAAGTGAATTTGGGATTTTGTATTAATGTTTAAATTAATATATTATGGTAGATAAAGATCTAATCCAAGCAGTCATAACTTTAGTATGATATTTGTAATATACTGGAATTACAAGTTGAATAATGAAGCTCAACCTAATGCACTCTTTGCATTCTTGTAGCCAAAAGAAACTTCCAAAAGATAGTTCAATTCAAGTCAAGTAGCAACCTAACATGATTTTCAGGGTAGAAGCTTTTGAGAGGCAAAACTCCCTAAACCAGCTTGGTGTAGTGGTTAGGAGTGCCGAATTCTAATCTGGAAAGCAGGGCTTGATTCCCTGCTCCCCCACATGCAACTAGCTGGGTGACCTTGGGCTCGCCACAGCACTGATAAAGCTGTTCTGACTGAGCAGTAATATCAGGGCTCTCTCAGCCTCACCCACCCCACAGGGTGTCTGCTGTGGGGAAAGGAAAGGGAAGGCGACCGTAAGCCTCTCTGGAACTCTTTCGGGTAGAGAATAGCAGTATATAAGAACCAACTCTTCTTCTGACACTTACAGAGGACTTACAAAGTTTGCTGTGGACTTGGGCTGTGGTGATTTCAACTCTTTTCATATTTAGAGGTCCTCATACTGGGAGGCTGTAGTTGTATGTATGTATAAGACTTTATTGTTTCCAGCCATAGTCCATTACAATGTTAGCAATATCATAGCGGTTGATATCAAAAAAGCAATAAAACAATTAAAACAGTATATGCAGTGGTCCATAGATAATGAAAGATCATAAGAATTTGGGTCTCTAGCTCTCTGGTGGCATAAATTTTGCCCGAATTTTCCTTGGTGCTAGTGCAAATAATGAGACATTATAACTGATTAGGGGGTTAATATCCGATAATAAAAATACCATTTTGTCTAAATTCGCAGGGAAGTTCTGGCCATTCAAAAATCTCTCAATATATTTGGTTCTTGGCTCCAGGTATATATAATTATAGAGGTCTTCGGCAGCAGGTTCTCCACAAATACAAAGGCGAAGGACAAAAGGTACACCAGAAAAACAGCCTGAGAGTAGAGCTGATGGCATAGCTTGAAAGCGTAAATGGGCAAAAGCCATTCGAAGTTTTGGCACAGAAATCGTTACTAAATAGTCAGATCTGAGATGGACTTTTTTGAATAGTTTAAACAAAGAGGGGAAATTAGATTTTATTATTGTTTGTCTATCCAATATGGCATAACTATTAAAGATCCAGTCTCTCAGATTAGACCCATCAACTTGTGCTTTTAATAAATCATCTGGGATAGAATACCGTGATCGCATTTATCATAGCAGGCAAGTCGAGAAAAATCAATATTCAAGGTTAGGTCAAAACACTGCTTGAATATTAAATTGGTAGTGTCTTTTCCTATGTTTTGTCCAAAATTTAAACAAAACTGGCTTTTTCCCCACCTCCCTTACATACTAGACAGCATGTTTCAGTGGCAATTTAGGGCCTTTCCATGCAATGCAGTGTGTGTGTGTGGGGGGGGGGGGGGGAACAGAACCCGACAGCTGATTTGGTCTTGGATTCTACCAGCATGCTCCACTGGGGCACTCCTCTGGTGCAGGGCTGGATTAAGGCCAACTGATGCCTAAGCACAACCCAACAAAGGTGCCCCACAAACCGCCCCCACAATTGCTCAACTGACCAGACATTAAGACTCAGTGCTGAGAGTGAAATAGTTTTCTTCCAGGCCATTCCCCAGGCCAGACCCCACAATTATATTGAATTTAAATGTTATATAATAGATATGCAAATTATTTACTGCACATGGGCAACAGGAAAGAATGCAAACATATATTGGAAACTATTTTGAATCACCCTCCAAGAAATTATAAAGCAAAACACGATCTGATACTATCTCTACTGAAATTATTTGCTCTTGAGAGCATACTTTTCAATTTTGAAAATCCTCTTTCTACTGAAATCAGTGTTGGTGGACAATTTTTTTTAAAAAAGGTATTCTAATGGAGAAATATAATTATTTGAATGAAACAAAACATCTTTTATTCCATTGCTTTCTAACCTTGAAGATATTTAGAGTTTCAATATACATGGATAAAGTTGCCTAACTTTATTTATACTATAAAATGTTTTTTCTGACTTTTAAAAACTGCAGTCTTTGATCAAGTGATAAGGGCTCAAAACTGACCTGGCATAACAAATCTGCTTTTCTGCTTAGCAGAGACAAAGGCATCCAGTCTGTCTTGTCACACAGTTGTCCCTGCTGTCCCCCCTTCTTGGTTCTAGTGTCTCTACTGCCTATCATTTGTTGTGAATAGCCATAACAGAAGGGATGATTGAGAAAACTGTTTTGTCTTCAAGGTGCTCCCCTTTCCCTTGGTGCTCTGAACACGTGCTTAGTTTGCTTAATGATTAATCCAGGGCTGCTCTGCTCCAAGAGTGTTCTATCAGCAGAAGAGCACCGTTGCTGGCAAAAGAACCTGTCGATGGAAGGCAGGACTGGTTCCAGTCATTTGGCTGCTACAATAACGCTTCTGCCATGCTTTCTTTCTCAGCAAAGTCCAGGGCAGCAGCTGGTTGGAACAGATGGGGAGACTCCTCCTTTCCAAGCTACCCCCCGTGCAGTATCCAAGCTGGACTACAGAGCCACTGCTTCTGGAGCATGCTCTGGACAGGTACCAAAAATTGACAGGGAGTTTCCTCCTCTGCAGTCCTTGAAGGACAGACTGTAGAAGCCCTGGTTCCTACCATCCCTTCCCTGTTGATTTCTTCTTCTGGAGTTCCAGAGCATGCTCTGCTCACCCTGTGGTCAACATGGGTTATTTTGGATCTTGACATGGCCCCAGATAAAAGCAAAGTTTTAAAGCAGTTAGTGAAGCATGTTCTTTCAACTAGTGTATGTAGTGGACTTTGCAGTAGCTGGAACTCATGGAGAGTGATAGGAGATTCTGATGGACAGGATGGAGGTTCTGACAAAGCCAAGGATAGGCATACAGACAGCACACTAGATGAGACCATAATTACAGGTAGAATTGAAATGAGTAAACCAAAAAATGAAGACCTGGATCTCTTCAGACAGGTACATAGCCACAGAGACTCTGTGGAGAGGTACATAAAGGAGAGTAGGATCATGAAGGGACCTCAAATAGAGGTTTGAACCTACTAAAATAGTCCCTAAAGGTTCCAGTCACAAGAGTAGAAGGGGCAGGTCCCATCCTTTTGAAATGAGTGTATTTCCCAGAGTGTATTGCAGAATTCATCCCAGGTATGAGAAAGTGATCAAGACAAAAAGCTATAAGAATGAGAGTTTCAGATATTTCTGCCAGAAATTGTTGCCTTAAGTTGAAAAAGTAAGATGTAAGAAGATGAAGCTTGTCAAATACTTCCAAGGCAGTCCATGGGATCTTCATTTTCAGCAATCACAAACCCAAGGCAGGCTGCCAGACTGGAACATTGATACAGCTCAGTATAAGAACAAGTTGCATTTTGAAGGTGAACTCAGCAGGCTGTCATTGAAGGTCCAAGAGAGATAGACATATCTACCAAGATAATTCACTTACATGTTTAAAATTGCTGCAGCCACAGAGAAAAGCTGCATGTAAATTCTGCCAATATTGGTTTGGCTGAATTTTGCTTTAGTCAACCAAGTTCTGAAATGCTGACTTGTGTTTATTTATTTCAATTGTATTCTGGGTTAGGTGGAGCGAGTGACTGCCCCAAGGTCACCCAGCAAGCTTCAGTGGCAGAGCAAGGATTCACACCAGGGTCTCCTTAGTCCAATACTCTATTCACTACTCCCACACTAGACATTAAACTTCCATCCCAGGTAGTATGCAAGAGAGTCAGACAGTATGCATGCCCATGAATGGAGAGGTTACTCACATTCTCATGCTGCATGTGCTTCAGCAGGGTGAGTTCTCGATAAGCTCGCTTGGCAAAGATCTCAGACTGGAATGGGCGACAGAGCTTCTTGATAGCCACTTTTTCTCCTGTCTTCTTGTCTGTTGCTGAGCTGTGGCAAAGAATAGACACAGAACTTTGATTGTGCTCCATTTTTGCTACAATTGGATTCAGACCCACTGGGTTTCTATATGGATCACCAGATCTAATTGTAAGCATAGTTTCGTAAACCTAGGGCCTCCTTTAGCATTACATAGTGGCAAATGTTATTTTCTGTTCTCGAGTTCGGGCTTTTTTAACCAGTGTTTTGTGCAACCTTGGGGTTTCTTGACAATCCTGGAAGGGTTTCCCGAATGGGTGGGAGTTTATTAATTTTAAATATATATTTAAAATTTGTTAAACTTTTATTGGGTGATATGACCATAAATGGTCATATTGACCTTTTCCCCCTCCCAAATAGCCAATGATAGGGGTGGTGGGGATGGGAAGGAGAGGGGCCCCTGGTGTGTGTGTGCTTCCCAACCATATTCTTCACAATCATGCCACTTCTGGGGTTTCTCAAAGCCTGAAGAATATTTCAGGGGTTTCTCAATGGTAAAAAAGTTGAGAAAGGCTGTTCTATTTCATGTACACACAATAGGAAGCCATGGTTATTGGTGCATCCTGACACCCAGATGTCCAGTCACTGGTTTATATTTTAACATTTTGCTCAGCTAAATTTGGAGACTTTTGCTCCTAAGGAGCCTTCCTTCAGCAGAAGAAACTCTCCCATGGAAGTCCTCCTGCTCTGCAAGAAAACAACAAACAATATAGAATTATAAAATCCACAGTATTTTATGTATATGTTTGATGTGTATTGTAAAAAAATCACAATGTACGTATGCTAAAGCAGTTCTGCAGGCCCTGCAAAAGGGAGCTCTTCTGCCAGGCATTTGGTTGAGACCAGGCTTAACCAACAACATCTGCAGGGCCCCTGCTCTCTCCCTCCCAGAAATCCATCAATGCATTCTGCTCCTGGACCTGTTTGCACTGTTTGCACTGTTACAATTATCTGTTGGTAGTATTAATGTTATGGTTATTTATATGTTATGGATTGTTTCTTGCATCATTTATACAATTTATGTAAACCGGCCTGAGCCTCTGGGGAGGGCGGTATATAAATAAATAAATAAATAAATAAATAAATAAATAAATACATACATACATACATACATACATACATACATACATACATACATACATGTATGCCTTGCTGCCTCAGCAGTTTATTTATTCTTTAGATTTTTAGCCTGCCACTTTCCAGAGACTTGTGTACAATATAACCTCCCACATAAAATATGATAAAATCCCATCCCAATAGAACAACAAAACAAAGTTAAAAAGAGGATAAAACAGGATTGGCTGTATAATCCCTCCCCACATCCGTGCAAGCGTCCACCCCCCAGGGTGGGGTATGCTGGATATTACTGCGTAGCCTGAGGAGGGTCTCCCATTGTTCCTGGCTCTGACCTCAACCAAAGACCTGGCAGAAGAGCTCCATTTTGCAGGCCCAGTTCTGATCTTTCTTTGACCAACAGGAACTAACATGCCTTGGCTTGTGATCCCCTCCCCCTCCCCCCCCCAATTATATGCCTGTGTCACTGGTGATAACCTGGTCTACCATCAACGGTGAATATATGGATGATGGAAACAGTAACAGCTTTAAACAGGTGATCAAAGTGTTTATGCCTAGAGTGTCTGTAAACACAGATTGTCAGAAAGAGCCTAGCAGTGAATGAAACTGACAGAAGGGGAAACTGGTCTGTGTCTGTATTATTTACATTTATTATATTCCACCTTTGGTCCATAACAGAACTCAAGGCTGCACATAGAGGGGTTTGCAGATCTCCCATCTAGACACCGACCAGTCCCAAACCCAGTCCCAGAGCTTAGCTTCAACACGTGCCTTTCAATCCTACCCAGAGACTGTATCAGGTTTCTCTCCTACAGTGTTCCTGTAGCACCACTTTCAAAGGCCGAGTGCCAGGCTCAATGGGCTCTTGATTTCACTCAAGTAGGGATGTGCTAATATTTTAGCCATGTTTTGAAATTTCTGACACACATTCATTGCTATCGATCATTTTCCTCTCCAAAGTACTATGAGAGAATATCATCTGGGCTCCAAGATAGGAAAGAAAAATCTGAACTCCCAGCACAAGAATCAAATATTTTCATAACAAAATCTGAGGGAAATAACGAAGGAACCCCTGGAATAACAGCTCATCTCCAGGAAATGAGGTACATTGGGGGTGGACTCCATAGCATTATATGGTCCCTCCCCCATCCCCTCAAATGCATGGGTTTGCAATCACTCTTCCTTCATGGCCAGTCACTGGTTTGTATTCTAACGTTTCCATTCCCAGCTCCTGTCTCAGAGTCTCCCAAGTATTTCCCAACCCAGAGCTCACAACCCTAGAAACAACAGACCAAAGTTTAATAGGCACAAAATTGACAATAACATTTTGCATAACCTTCACTTAGGACATTTATTCATATTTTGATGCCATTGTACAAATTTTGCCACTAAAGATTACCAGATCTGGCAGCCATAGCCATCCTGAATAAGCAGACCTGCATAACAACATGCTTGCATAAATATGTTTGTTCCATCCACCTATTACATTTTTAGGCATGCATTTAAAACAGGTGTCTATCTTAAACAGCAATATGGAGACAGACTGACTTTCCATATTCTTTGGCATATAAGGAGTTTTGTCCTACCATAGGTTCGTGCTTATTAAATGCTGGCATTATTTTTATTCCAGGCTATTGAGAACTGAACTATATCTCCCTAATGAAGAACATGTCATCTGATCAATGTGCTTCTGGATCATATTGTTCAGCATTTCCAGAAATGTCTGAATTTTCTTTCTTCCATTCCACCCCAAAGAAACAAGCTGGTTTTTGTGTCACCTCTGACTATTTATAATCCAGGCACCAAAGAACTGAAATCTGACACACAGAACCCTGCAGGAAATGGGCCAGTGGTAAACTAGGAAGGTTACACACATGTACAAATCATTACGGCTGAGCTGTTGACGCTTAAATTGACGCACACTATGTCCGGAAGGAAACAAAAGCACCTTTTCAAATAGCTATCTCCATGATGGAGGAGAATGAAGAGGGACCTCACCCTGATTTCTCCCAAGAACCCAAACCTACAGTCTCCCATAACCCAGTCTCTCCCTTTTCCAACTTGCCAGGCTACAAAGCTACTCACCAGACACAGCCGTAAGCCCCAGATCCTACTGGGTTGATGGAAACATATCTCTTAGGCAGCTCCCAGACGGTTTTGTTTACTTCCTGCCTGTAGAAGCCCTTTCTCCTGGAGAAGCTCATGTCCTGTGTGTCTGGAGTTGAAATTTCCAGTGCACTGGGCCCCCTGTAAGATTCAGGGAGAAACCCAGATATTTTCCCCCAGTCTTCCTAAGGAAACTGGATGCTCCAGCTTTCCTTCTCAGGTGCGCTGTGCACAGTAAGACGTGTCCCTCCTCCCTCTGCCCACACATGAGGCCAGGAAGGAGGCATCAGGTTTCAGATTAGACACTCCTCTTGCAGGTACTTTCAAAGAACTCACCTTTCCTTTGTAAAGTAGGAAGCAGACATTCCTAGCTGATTCAGAACTGGGAATGTAGTGCTAAAAACAAAATCTTCTGAGTTCCTCACTTACAGAAATCCTGCAGTTAAAAGAACAAGGGTTCAGAGTAGAACACATTGTGTTTCTTTCTTGGGAAATTCTTAATGCAACTAGATAACCAGGACTTAGAAAAATCAAAATTGTATCTGAAGATTCCATTTCCCTTTTTAATATGTAAGAGAATGATATAGGTATTTTAACATTCTAAGAGACCAATTGAAATTAATGATAAATTGAATTATCCATCCCTTCCCACTGAACCTGTGTCAATATTATTTTTCTGGTTGGGGGGAAAATAAAACATATTTATGAGGACTTGTGGGGAACACCTTATTCCCCCCTGTATTCCTTCCTACGGGCAACCCCCATGTTCTCACCTTTCCCTGCATCCTTCTCTCCATATCACCTGCCCACCTACCCACTACCTTTTACTTCCCCCACCCCCATCTTCAGTATCGATTTAAATGTATACTCTGTCTTTCTCCACAATGGGGACTCAAATCAGATTATTTCAATCTCCTGTCCTTCATTTTATCCTCACAACTACCCCATGAGATACATTATGCTGGAAATGTGTGACTGGCTCAAGATCAACCACTGAGCTTCCACAATCTGAACCTGGGTTTCCCAGATCCAACTCTGAAATGCTACCCCTATATCACAGTGAGGTATCTCTGAGAGGTGTTACTCAAGGCTAATTTTATGCTTTGTATTGTTATCTGTAGTGTTTTATATTTTATTCTTTACCTTTATGGTATTAATATTGTTTTGCAAAGGTCTATGGCTTTTTATGCAGATAACATTTATTCATCCATTCACTACATCACACTAGCCTTTGTGGGGAGGGGCTGCTGTTGAACAATAGCAAGCCAAATGAAGAAACACTGTTGGTTTCTGGTGGAAATACACCCAAAGCAAATGAAACCAATAGGCAAAAGGTTGTGTCTTCTTGAGATTTATTAAAACCTAAATAATTTTGCAACCTGAACGGGGTCCCAGGTATTCAATCCCGCTTTCTATTGCTTCTTCAGTGGTTGCAATTGTAGTCTTAATATAACATATAACATCACCAGTATTAAGGTTCAGGATATTGGGGCACAATTGAAGAAGTGACCCCTTTACTGAAGAGCGATTGCCTATGTGATATGTGACTGGCCCTATTCCAACATGGGCAGCCGGACACGTTCCACCCCCCAGGCTCTTTCACAAATATATAGAGGAACCATGGATAAGGATATGTGTGTGTGTGCGCGCGCACACACACACACACACACACACAAATACTCTGGACAACATTAAAAAGTTGAAAATGATAAAAGGAGTTCCTGTATTTGTGGCTGTTGCTAGGCAACCATAGTATTCCAAGTTTGGTTCTGTCAGTAGAAGGCAGGGGAAGAGGGCAGGTGGGTTCACTAGTAGAGCAGGAGAAGGTCCAGGGCTGGGATACAGAGGATGAAAGTCACTGTGTGAAAGCCACTATGGTGGCCCTGGAAACCCCTCCCCCCCCCAATCACCAGTGCCAAGGCCAGGCAACCCACACACCAAAGGCTTGGAGCCATGAACAGAAGACAGCTCTTTCTACAAATCTGCGAAACGCCCTTTGTAGAAAAATCTGAAATGTAAAATAAACAAAAACATTATACTGTTTTAAAAACTCTATCAATATATCTAATTTGACTATGATAATTTTCATTTCAGCAGTGACAGGAAATAGCTAGTTTCTGTCTCACAGACCATCAAGAGCCAGAGTGACTCAGAAGATATATGTCTGTCAGGGCTATCATCCCACCAGAAGAGATAACGTACATCCCTGATGAACAGAATCATTCTTATTGGCATTTCTATGCCCTCTCTGTCCACTTCCCACTGATCATTCTCTCATCTCAGACTTGGAATGAACTTTCTCATTCTGTATTCCCAAGTGTCCTATTTGTAGGAGGTATTTTGTTACCTGTGCTTGTACCTGCTGGCAAGTAGGCAGAGCAGTGCAGATTGGGAGCAATACATGAAGATGTTCTGGCTGCTCATCTGCAGACAGGCAATTCATCTGATTTACAGGCCCTGCTCCCTTCTCCATTTTAGTCTGGTATTTAGTTTAGCATTTTTCTCCTAGCCCAGTTTAATACCAGAAGTCTGCTGGGGTGAAAGAAAAATGCTAAATCAGCAAAGAATAGCAGGACAACATTTTTTTTCTCCTCATCTCTGTTCTCCAATTTTTATTTAAAATAACGCCTACCCCTACCTGAGTACCCTGGGAAAGGAGAGAAAAATCACATGGCAATTCACACCTCACTGTAATGTTATTTATTCATGACATTTTATCCTACTTTTCTTCCACCACTGGAACTGAAGGTGATTTCTGGCCTGTCATCCTCCTCATTTACCAGACCTAGACCTTTTTTTAAAGCTCCAGCAGTGTATCAGGTCCATCTGATAAAACCTTGGCCCCATGAGCATTTAAATTTCCTCCAGGATTAGGATACTTTCTACCACCTCCTTGAAATTTGTCAGGGAAGATTCTTTTGGTGATACGTGCAGTCCATTAAATGCTCACCTTTATTGGCTGGAAAGTTAAAGAAAAAGTGCAGGTAGACCTATCCCACTAAAATAAATAGATTAACTTAAAAATAACAGAAATATGAATAGGTGTAATAATATAATATGAAAAAATATAAAATATTAAAGAACAAAACTAAACTGGCCCACACTAAAACCTCTATGCAGATCCCTAGCAGCCAGCAAAATATCTTAAGACTAGCCCAAGGTACTACTCTAAATGTTAACTATAGGGCCAAGAAATTAAATGCAGGATTAATCTCCCACAAGTAATATGATCCATTCCTCAACTTCTAATGAGCCATAAGCAAAACAGGTGTATGTACCACGCTGAGATAAGCAGGGCATTAGCTACAAATGAATGACTCAATTCACAAGTCTAACTATATGTGAGAGGAGAAGGCAACACCGCCTCAGGTCACTAGCCAGAGCAGGTGAAAATTCCTTCCATATCTCAAATATGGGAGAAAATCAGGCCTTCTCTGTGACCAAACCCCAGCTGCTTCAGATAATGTGTTTGTCGATGAGTGTACAGTCTTCAGGTTCCAGAACTTGTTTTCAAACAAAATGAAAAGGTAAAGATTTACATGGGGAAAAGGCCTCAAACACCAGAAAACAAGCATCTGTTTAGCATTAGGTGGCAAATTGTGGGCATAAAACAACTATTCACTAAATGCATCCAACCAACCATTATCGACTACAGTTCATTTCTTCTAGAATTACCCTTAAGCAACTCCTGTCATTGGCTTATGACCCAGTTACAATGGAAGCATATTAACACATTGTACACAAGGATGGAGAGTTCATGAATTGCAGTTCCATACTAGCCACAATCTGATGGAAGACCTTGGTGGTCAGTTGGTGTCTTCCAGTTTGGCTTCCATTGGTGGCCAATTACTTGAGCTGTTTTAAATCATTTCAGTGATCAGTACCATCACATGATGATTGATTGCTACACATTGCAATTAGTTGAATAAATTAATTCATTGCCTCACCATGGGAGGTCAGAGGTTTGGTCATAGCATGAAAAGAGTGTATAGATAATAGGCTCTTGCACAGGATAATGATTATTAATTCGTCATATTTCAGGACTGTGTTGTCATCTCTTTGCTCATGATGAGGACACCTGATCTTTGCACAAGGAAAACCTGGTGCTTGAAATAGCATGAGTAGGTCATGAGAAGACTATTGGTGGGAAGAGCTGCTGTATCTATACTTCAGCATCTATGTACAGGTGCTTGTAAGGAGAGTGTTAGAAAAGCTAAAGCTCAGTATGTGCTTAGGCTAGCATGAAATCCTAAACACAACAAAAAAGGGTTCTTTAGTTATGTTCAAAGTAAGAAAAATAGTAAGGACATTGTGTAGGCAAGAAAGTGAAACTGTAACAGGTGATGGAGGGATGAACTGCTGAATTCCTACTTCTTTTCAGTATTTTCTTGTGAGGGAAATTATGCTCATTGTGGCAAAATCAAGAGCTAAGGGCCTTGATGGAACTGTCAATGTTCTGCAGGGCCTGTAAAACGGAGCTCTTCCACCAGGTGTTGGGTTGAGGCTACGCTAGGAAGAGCAGCTCCCTCCCTGCACAGGACTGTTTAAGGCCTGTTGAAGTTGCCCCCCTGGAGGGTTGACAGCTGTTGTGAATGGGGGGTAGGAGTGAAGTGGGATATCCTGCAGATTGTGATTTTGCCGCCCAACTGGTTTGTGTGTATACTGTTTTATGTGGGGTTTTTAGATTTTTATGTAAACTGCCACGAGCCAGCTGGGTCCAAGAGTGGCAGTTAACAAATATGAATATAAATAAATAAAAATAGATAAACAAACAAACAAACAAACAAATAAATAAATATCACATGATGGGAGTTGCAGCCCACTGTAGGGCTACATCATAAACACCTTGTTTCCTTACAACTTCATTTAGTCCTCTGGGCCGGATGAATTGAATCCAAGGGTACTAAAAGAACTTGCAGATGTAATTTCTGAACCTTTAACCTTTATCCATTATCTCTGACAATTCTTGGAGAACAGGTGAAGTGCCAGAAGACTGGAGGAAAGCAAATGTTGTCCGCATCTTCAAGAAATGGGAAAAGGAGGATCCAGGTAACCTATCAGCTTGACATCTATAGCTGGCAAAATTTTAGAACAAATCATCAATCATACAGTCCTTGAACAGCTAGAACAGATGGCTGTGATTATTAAGAGTCAGCATGGCTTTCTTAAGAACAAGACATGTCAGACTAACCTTATCTCTTTTTTTGAGAAATTTCCAACTTCGCTGGATCAGGGGAATTCTGCAGATATACTTTATTTTTATGTCAGTAAAGCTTTTGATAAGGTTTCATATGATATTCTTGTTGACAAGTTGGTAAAATGTGGTATGGTTCCATAAGTCTCTGCAGGTGAGCTGATGTCTGCTTAGTGCCCAACTGAGGTGGGGGTGGCAACCTTACCCAGGTTTTCAGAACATAGTGGTCCGAACATGGCATGGCTGTAGCCACGACCGTATCTGTGTTCAATCCAGCGCTAAAATGAGGTCCAGAGGGTGGCCTGCCTGATGGGTAGGGCCAACAACAAATTGCGAGAGCCCTAGTGTTGCCATGGCTGACGCAAGATCCAGCTCATTGCCAGTGGACAGTAGTTCTGCATGCACATTAAAGTTCCCCAGAATTAATAGTCTAGGAAACTGTAATGTCCAGGCAATGACCACCTCCAGCAGGGTTGGCAGGGCATCTGGAGGTAGATTGGGCACGTGGTACACCAGCCAGATGGCCACACTCTCAGTTGTGCCCCACCCAAATCCAACACATTCAATTCCTGGAACTGTCGGTGCAGGGACAGCCCTGAAGGAGATCTTATCATGGATCAGGATTGCCACTCCCCCTCCCCACTGCATGGTCTGTGACTGATGGTGGACAGAGAACCTGGCAGGGACTAGTTCTTTAAGAGCAACTGTTTCACCATCCCTGGTCCAGGCTTACATCATGCATCGCAGGTCGACCCCCTGCTCTGCAAATTAGGCATGCAGGTGGAGGCTTTGTTGTTGATTGACCTGGCATTGCACAGCATCAGTGCTGGAGGTGCGTTGTTCACCATTGCCTCTACCCTAGTGGCCTGAGAAATGGGGTGGAGGTTAGAAGGGGACCAAGCATGTTCGTATCTCAAGCCCTGTTTTTTGTCCAACCTCCTTCCACCGCTGTTTCTGCCTCTTCCCCTTATTATTGGGATCCCTGACCTGCTTGGGTCCTCTGTTGATGTTATGACTGTGATTATGCCTGATGTTTGTGGGCCATCCATGTCTGATGTTTTGCTGGCTCTTCTTTGGGTAGCTAACAGTTTAACTTCTAGGGAACCTTGTACCCTGGCTTTCCTGCTTAATTGTCTTTGAATTTGGATTTTGCTTGGTGGTTAATTTTGCTAGGGTTCAATCAGACCCTGGTTCTGTCTTTAGCGGGGGGATTGGTTTCTGTTGTGTATGGTGAGATTGTGTGTCTTTGGAGAGATAGCCCTGATTGCCTCTCAAGCCATCGCAGGGCTTCCCACTATGGTCATTGGGTGCATGTAGGGTGTGGTTTGCTGTGGGGTGTTTCTGGAGGGGTGGCCCTGATCACCAGATATGGAATCTCAGGGTTGCCCAGTACAGGTGTGTGATGTGTGTAGGGTGTGTTGTTGTTGTTGTTGTTGTTGTTGTTATTATATTTATTTCCCACCTCTCCCTATAGGCTCGAGGTGGGTCATAGTAGACTCAACCCCATTAAAACCTCCATTAAAGACTTTAAAAATACCAACATGACAGCAGAAAATCCCCAACCCTCCCCTTACTAATAACGGAGATAATGGAAGAGAGCGATGTACACTTCCTGACTCCCGGGGGGGGGGGTGATGCCCCTGATTCGCTGACCCCAGCCTCAACCATAGACCTGGTGGAAGAGCTCTGTTTTGCAGGCCCTGCGGAAAGCTGGCAAATCCCGCAGGGCCTGCAGCTCACTCAGGAGCTCATTCCACCAGGTAGGGGCCAGGACTGAAAAGGCCTTGGCCCTGGCCCAAGCTAGCCAGTTTGGTGTAGTGGTTAGGAGTGCGGACTTCTAATCTGGCATGCCGGGTTCGATTCTGCGCTCCCCCATATGCAACCAGCTGGGTGACCTTGGGCTTGCCACGGCACTGATAAAACTGTTCTGACTGAGCAGTGATATCAGCGCTCTCTCAGCCTCACACACCCCACAGGGTGTCTGTTGTGGGGAGAGGAAAGGGAAGGTGACTGTAAGCCGCTTTGAGCCTCCTTCGGGTAGGGAAAAGCGGCATATAAGAACCAACTCTTCTTCTTCTTCTTCTTCCTTAGGGCTGGGAATGATCAGTAGGTTCTTGCCCGCATAGCGTAAGGCCCTGTTTGGTAGGTTGGGTCATGTTGTATGTTGAGAGAGGGATCTTGTTAATGAAGGACTACATTGATTGGGAGATTATTAATAGTAGTCATTGGTTGTTTCGGCTTAGGAGCAAATTAATTTGGTTGGGAGGGAGGGGTTAAATTGTTTGGGTGAAGTCAGATCAAGTTGGATAAGGGAGCAATCAGTTTGGATTTGGCTGGGGTGGGAGGTTAAATTAATTAGGGGTATTGCTGTGGGTTAAAACAATCAAAGGATTTGGTGGGAGTGGGCAAAGTGCTTATCCTTCCCTTTCACCCCTTTCCTCTGTGTGCACAATGTTTCCCATTTGAAGAGTGCCTATCCCTCCCACTCCCTTTTCTCCTGTTTCCCCTGTTAGAGTAATGTTTCAGCCTGATTTTTCCTGCAAATTATTCACAACTGTTTAATAGTTTCCTGCCTAAATTCTTCCCGCTAAAATTCTTCCCAATTAGTTGTGGTTTTCTAATGATCCTCTTGTCATGCACAACCCCCCTCCTGTCCATGGCTGATCTGGGTGGTGATTGGGACCTGCGGTAGCAGCAATGTCCAAGGGCGGTGGACTCTTTGGGGGCCATGGTGGTGGAGGAAGCCGTGGTAGTAATGAAGGCTGCAACAATGGACCTGCACAGCCCGAAGTCCATGGGCCATAACAGAGCTGTGGCTTTTCCACTGATGTAGGAAGGAGGGACATGTTTGGTCCCTGCAACAGGTATGTCATAGATCACAGAACCCGCTTACTCTTTATGTCAGTAAGAAAACTGGTTGGATTTACCTTACAAACTTAGAGAAGGTACACTCAGGCTGATTCTGCACAGGTGGAAAAAAGCCAAGAGGGCAGTCATATGGAAGTGGGGTAATCCCTGCTTCTATATGACTCAGCCACCAGCCAGACCTGCTGCAGATCAGGCCCTCAGTTGCCTTTAGTCTGCTGCAGGGGCCAACAGGGTCTGTCCTACATCAAGCCCATGTGGACAGGGAGGCCCAGCTCCACCCTGCCCTACAGTGACCCAAAGGGTGCAAAAAATGCCCCAGGCAGCTTCGTGGCACTTCACCGCGATGTGCGGCAGACCAGAGCATTTTTTATTTTGCCAAATACCCCCCTGTAGTCCCCTCATGTGGCGGAACCATTCTGCCACTGCTTTATTTCCAGGGGGAGCAGATCCAGTGCTGAAATGTGTCCCCCGAGGACACAGAAAGCTGCAGAGCATGCAGTTCTGCAGCAATGCACCGCTGGTGGCATGGTGTGGTCACTGCTGGTGTGTGGAATCAACCTCAGTTTTCCTGTTAAGGGGGATCAGGCTGGAGATCTACTTTTTTATTTGAAATGATGATGACATGCGTACTGGCTATGTTTTCAAGCAACAAGCAATTTTACCTTGCATTAGAGCAACATGCAACATTACCTTACATGTTGTGTAAATAAGAGTGAAACTTAATCCAAAGATGCTTGAAAACAGTTTTCATCTACTCACAAAATATGTTTAGAAACGCCTATCGACCAATTACTTGGGGAGCACAAACAATGCATATAGTTTGCTACTGTGTTCATATATACCTGTTTATATTCCTAGAAAGAAGTTTTAAGAATATTTATCCTGTTGCAAAATACTAGTGATTCATCCAAACATTAGGCATCTTTTCTAATTAGATTAAATGTATTGCATGCAGATCCACATTGCTGTTCAGAACAGAAGCTCAATAACTGATTTTTTTTAGTTCTTTATTTATATATATGGGTTGGTTGTTCCAAATGTAAACAGCTGGTTTTCTATTTCATGCAGCCCCACTTCTGTCTTCACAGAGCAGCTTGGACATACCTACCAATCTCCATTCATTTCTTGTCTTCGTGAGGATAAAATCGGCAAAGTAGCTGTTCTTAAATTTGAAGTGGATGCTTACAATATCATACTCAACACTCAATAATGCCATTACAGTAAACAGGATGTCTTTAGCCACTATACTGAAGATGCTTGGGGGGGGGAGCAGAATGTGATGCATATCACCATAAAAATGTAAACATATACAATGGAACCTGCTTGGAAGAAAGTTCTTTTGACCTCAGTGGAACTTGGCTGTTCTATTGAGTAATTCAATTGTCAACTAGGTGATTTGGACATGCTTAAAACATCTGCATTCAATACATGACTGGTAGCCATAGAAATATTTTGGCCACAAGAATGATTAGTTTACAATTTAGCACTAGCAGCTTTCTCAGCAGCTTAGGCATAATGAACATTTTGGGTTTTTCCCAAATATTTACCTTCTGCAGACCCAACCATTTTATCAAGCTGAGATAAAGAGTCCTCCATCCTCTGCTATCCAAGGGTGAGCCCAGACACACACTATTCCTCTTACTTCTTTCCCACCTTCCTCCATTCCTTTCCCCATAGTTCAGGTGCCCAGCTTTAAGAATAACAAAATATTCTAACTCTGGGCACATGGACATTTTAATCACAAATCAATTCTGACAGTGGAATCTTCAGATTTGCTAATTTATAGAATGTCTGTGGGTAAGATTTCCAAGAATTTTGTGAAAGAAAATTAGCTGGCTCTATTATGAATAGTTGCACGAGAACTTCTGCAGCAACTCGTATGCTTCTGTGTAAATGGAAAAAATATCTTTAGATTAACTTTTACTCTTTTTAAAACAACATTTTCATGCAAGATAAAAATAGTTTATCCACGAGAAGTTACCTTCCACGTGTAAGAGGAAACCTTTGGATCCAACTCTGTTAAGTTTATATTTTTGTACACATCTTAGAAAAAGAAAATCTGATTTAAAGTTGCACAAATACATTAATCTTTTCCGGGAAACTTTTATTTAAATAATGGCCTGTGTGTCCATGGAAGAGCATTTGTTTTGTTTGCAGAAAGTCCCAGGTTCAGGCCTCTACACCTATTTATTAAAAGATCAGGTAGTGCTGCTATGAGGACTTGGAAAGATCCTTCATTTCCCCCTCAAACGGATCCCAGACACTTAACAAGAAACTCAAGAGGCTTATGCAGTTTTGGGGCTGAGGCGGAGCCATGGCACTTGGATAGCTCGATTACTTCGAGCTCCTGTTCCACTGAGGGTCAATCACTGCTGTGATTGACAGAATCGGGTTTTGGGTACGCTAACCCAACCATAAATCTTCTCAGGAATTCCTTGTGAATCTCTGGGGCCTCTCTGTTCCGCAGGGAAATTAATCTCCCACTGGAACGTAAGCTCAGTGTGCACAGGGTCCAGCAAGCGCCGTCCGCCATCTTAAAATCTTTTTTCCTTTTCTTCTTTTTTCAACTCTGCAATCTACAAAGCTTATTTTAATCTTCCAAGATAATTGGACACCTCCCAGCAAGACCTTCAACTCACCACAACTCCGGAGCGAAAACATCTGGCAGACATCAGATCGAGCCTACAAACAGTGAGTGGGGTTTCCCTCGGCACCTTCTTCCCTGGAATGAACTCTCGGCGTGGAGAGTTGCTCTCGCTAATCCAAACAAGCCAGAGTGACAGGATTTATTACCACTGAAATAAATATTTCCAGGAAGGTGTAAAGGGGGTGAAGCAGCCAAATTCCAAGATATTGAGTCATTAATCAACGCAGAGATGCAAGTGCTTTTCCGCTTCTCCGTCTTTACTTTTCCCCCCGTTTCTGGCTCTGCTTGATGCCACCTCATCATGAGGCAGGCTAATTTTCTTTTCTAAGCGAAGAAGGACTTAAATCAACTCAAACTAATAAGTATTATATCTGTTTTTGGTCTTCGAAGATAAGAGAGATTAGAGCCGTGGAATCTCGCGAGAACTAAGCTCTAGAAACATTCCTTTAATTCAAAACAGACTGTTGCTTTCGTTAGGACTCTGTAGGACCTCTACTGGCTATCTGCAAAATTGCAAATATATTTTGGAAACAACATATGCATAATTGATTAACAAAATTCCAAACCTGGAACATGTTTTCGTTTAAAAAATTTGCATATCTTCTAGATAAACAAACACAAGACCTGAAAGAATCTCTAAATGGTTCACTTAAAAATATGCTCATGGAGTTTAAAGGCATTAAGGAAGAAGTCTCTAACAGGAATGATGAACCAATGGTAGTGGCTGATGATTGCTTTAAACAAGATGGAAAATTACCAGCAGAAGAGGAATCTGAAATTATGGAGATGGAAAAGGGGATGTCAGAGTCTTGCAGCTCAGATAAGGACACCCTACCTGAGAAGATATATAGCCACTCCAAAGCAACAATACACAAGAAAGACATATGGATCTGCGGTGAAAGCAATCGATTGAAAGGAGCTTCATGGAAAAACATCTGTACTGATATTGGAGTCCAGGAGGTACAACTGCTTCAAGATTTATCGATGTATACTTCGAGGGAAAGACTACAACTGTACTTTCCCAGCCAAAGACCAATAGGACAGAACATTAGTCAACGGGAGCTACAAGACGTAATAAGCCTCGAAATGAGACCTCCTTAAGAAGCTTGGGGAATGGAAATGCAACACAGTGGTCGAAATTCCTTTCCTCTTTTACCTCCTGTATGTAGCCATATAGGCAATATAACTAGTTAAGAAGTTAATCTGGGGTCTAAGATCTTTTAAGTAAGCTGAATCTGTATTATTAAACCTAATTTCGCACTGCCTACTAGCTCAAAATCAAAGCATAACTAAAAGGAGACACCTAATGGAATGGGCTTATATTATAGTGTGGGGTTTTAGATTTCCTATGATAGCTGAATTTGAATTATCTAGCATATCTCTGTAGTGACTTTCAGCCTAAACTTAATGCATAACTAAAAGAAGGTTTTTAACTGAGGAGGTGTAAATATAACTAACGAAAAATCTATTCTATTAATTAATGAAGACTCCATTTTATTATTTCTGGTATTAACAATGTATACCTATACATATTTGTTTCTCTTCTTTCTGTACAATTAAGCAGGCTTATTCTTTTTTTTCCTTTTTCCCTTTTTCTAGTGAAAATGTGGAGGGCTCTAGGACTACGTTAAGTATAAACTGTTTATGATTGTTAAAACTATCAGAAACTATGCAAACAAATGTTGAAATGATGGTAACAAGGTAGACTTCTCTTTTTAAATGTGGTGCAAACGTGAAAAAGTCTATAAAAAGTCTATAAGCTTTGGGTAAAAGTCCATAATATTGTAGCCAGTTTATAATCTTAAATGGAGAGAAGAGGGTTTTTAAGATTGAAACAGGGAACCAAAATGTTTTTCCACAGTGCTTCCTAACCCACATACAGAGCTTCTTCTTCTATGCGACGACGGCAGAAAAACTAGAATTGGCCAAGAAATGGAAAACGTAAGAACTACCCTCGACAGAAGACTGGGTGAATAAACTAGCTGATCTTACCAAGATAGTCAAACTGACACTAAGAGGTCTTTCAAGAACAATGGGGCCCTTACCTGAACTATTTACAAAAGGGATTAAAAATGGGGAACCAAGTGTATCAAATGAAGAGTATAGCTCTCCTTTTCTGTATTAACAATGTAGATTGCATGTATCTTACTGTCTTCAACTCTTCAATTCTGGAAAATAAAATAAAAACTTTCTAAAAAAAAAAAAAAAAGAGGCTTATGCAGTTTTAGCTTAGAGGCCTTAATTGCAACAAATCCAGCAGCAATCTTGACAACCACAACAACCGACTCCTTCTTCCCAGATAACATCAGGAGCCAGATGGCCTCACACCCAAATACTAACTGCATCATACTATTTATTACAGATAGGTGATGTAATGATCTCTCAGTCCCCTAGATAGCTGCAGTCAGAGTTGACAGTACTGAGTCTGAAAGACTAACTCAACAAAAGAGGGCTTAATGCATTCAAATATGAATTTATCCTACAAATTGGCTGCATTAGAGGGAAAGGTAAAACAGTGAATCTTCCTTTCCTTGGCCTGCTTGAGAAAAACTGCCATTTTGACTCTCCAAATCTTTCTGATATATCAACTATACCTTAATTTACTTGCTTTTCATTGTATTTTGCTATTATATTATTCTGAATTCTGAACAGTGTTAGGAAAATGTAGAATATGAATAGGCTATCCTCCAGTGTTAATATGTAAGCACAACTTATATCTATGCTAGTAGAGTGGTCTACAATGGCAGATACTGTTTCCACAGGGGAGAAACAATATCAGCAGCAGTAACAGGGCTTCCACGTGGCTGTTTTTGCTAGTGTCCCTGGCCCAGTCCTGAGCAGCTGCCACCCAGGGTTTCCAAATTATAAGACAAAATCAGTAGTAGAGTAATGCCAATATCCAGATAGCTTTTAACAATAGGAGTAGCAGGTTCTCTGCATTCCTAATTTTTCATTCAACAGATCTCTACTTGCTTTACATTGCAGAGACACACATTTTCCTTTTACATCTTACAAACAATTCTAAAATATATATATTTTTAATTGTAAGATGAGAATTCAGAGAATAGTTATATATACTGTAACAATGGTGTGTGAATACGGTATCCTAGCGCCAGTTTAACAGAATGAGTAAGTCTTCTCATTGTTGGGGAAGAATGTCTGCCATGGGATCAGAGTCAGGGGCAACGGTACTATGTGAGTGGGAAGAACAGAAAAAACATGGAGAAACCACACAAATGCACAAGGGTGTTACAGAAAGAAACCTGCTTTCCAGCAACACTGAATCTTGGGCAGATGTGGAAATGTCCACTGAAGGGACAACTCCAGAGGTATGGCAATAACATGCTCATACATTTCAGCTGTTGTCTATTTCTTAGAACTGGATTATGAAACCCCAGCCCCAGCTGGCATAATTTACAATGAGAATCTTCAGTCCTCGACAGTTCTTACCATGGATATGCATTCAGCTAATCGGAGCCAACATTTTTATTAATTGAGATGCATTTCTCAACCTATCTTCATAGGGCTTGGTCCCTTGGCCCCAGATCATCCTCATCGCTCTCCTCTGTACCCTTTCAATTTTATCTACGTCCTTCTTGAAGTGAGGCCTCCAGAACTGCACACAGTATTCAAAATGGCTGACCCAAAAAATCCTGAAAACATTCAAGAATTTTTTATGACTGCCAACTAGCTGCAGTTAGAGTGTATTCAAAGGGCTCTCAGTCCCTTTTGGTACCTTCAAGTGAACTCTGCTTGAAGAGGGCATTTAAAGATACCGCAAGGCTGTTAAATGCCTTCAGAGTTCACTTTACAATGCTGCAGCTTTCAAAACATATTTAATTGTAAAGGAACTGCATTCCCTTTAAAGTTGAAATGCCTTTCCCCCTTCCACTGGAAACAATGGAGGATGGGGGCATGTTTTTGTTGGGCTTATAGAATTGCCTCCCCGGTCCAATCTTTTTCAAACTTGGAAGGTTTTATTAGGAAAGGCACGAGCAGCTAAACAGCAAATTTGATGCCTCTGCCTCAAGAATAAACACCAAAGAACAGAGCCCCAAATCCATTCTCCATTATAGCCATTATAGTCCCCATTGGCCAGTAATGGTCAAACTGGAACTCGCCAGGTATTCATGGACTACAGTTCCCATGAGCTCCTGATAATTGGCCATTCTGGCAGACTATAATGCAGCAGAAAAAATTCAGCATTCCCACACATGTACAGAATCTGACTACCATACTGGCATTGGGATTGGGAAATATTGGGGGTTTTTTAGTTCAATATACTAAAAAAATACTGTTTTGGGGATTTTCTTTTTGCACACCCTTGGTTCTTACCATAGCTTGTAGTTTCCAATAGGCAGTATTGTGATAAATTTGAAAGTGGCCTTTGACATTTCCAAAATGCCTCAGTCATATTTCAGTGGTAAAGTCTAACGAACAGAGGATTTTTCAGCTGAACGAAAATGACGCAAGAACCACCCATGCTTGTCGGGTTTCTTGTACATCACCACTGGGTAGAATCATAGCACTGGAAGGGTGTCTATAGGCCTTTTAGTCCAACCTCCACTGCTCAATGCAGGATCAGCCTGAAGCATCCATGTTAATTACCTGTCCAGCCACTGCTTAAAGACTGCCAGTGAGGGAGAGCTCACCAACTTTTTAGGCAGCCTATTCCACTGCTGAACTATTCTGAAAGAGAGTTTTCCCCCCTGATATCCAGCTACTTTCTTTCTACAAATAGTTTAAAGTCATTACCACGGGTCTAATTCTTGCTGCCAACAGGAACCCCTCCCTGCTGTCCTCCAAGTGACCTTATGTAAGTAAATAAAATAAATCTCTCACCTGCATGCTTTCCTGGTTCTTAATGCCATTAACGGCCTCTAATAGTAATAATAATAAATGCATCTTTCAGCCAGTTAAAAGATAGCAATCATCTCTCTCTCAGCCTTCTTTTCTCTGAGCTGAAGACTCCCATGTCCTTTAGCCTTTCCTCATAGGGCTTGGTTTGACTTTCTTTTTAGCTGATTGTTCAAATTAATTTTGTTTTCTTAATATAGGATTACCATGTCTTTCCTCAGGTTTCAGTATTTTAAGGGATTTGTGTGTTCTATCTGGCGTTAGAGGATGTTTGATCTATCAGCTTTTATATTTTCAGTTGGAGGCTGCCATTCTCCCTTTCTTCCACACGACCAAAGAAGCAACCCAGTATAATCCCCCCATCACTTTATTTATTCTAAACAGATGTACATGGCACTTTATACATGATGCAGGGGGCTTAAGATAATGTTCTAAGAACATCTCCTCTACTCCTCCATTTTACAACAGTGAGTCTGGTAAATAAATCTGGTGAACTCAAGAACACTGTGTGTTATTTTCTTCTATTGGATTACTGTCCAATAAAGGCATTATGTATCTTTTCTGTCTCATATAACTTATTTACAAGAAGGGG
The DNA here is from genome assembly GCF_049243985.1 of Paroedura picta. Taxonomy (NCBI): domain Eukaryota; kingdom Metazoa; phylum Chordata; class Lepidosauria; order Squamata; family Gekkonidae; genus Paroedura; species Paroedura picta. The sequence continues at coordinate 93,842,753 of NC_135372.1, read as the reverse complement.
TACTTTGAAAGGCAGTAAATGATGTCCTTACCGGATAGGAGTTATAATGGTGATTTCTTTTTTAGCCCACGTAACACTGAATTGTCAGACACAACCATCAAAACAAAAGGTGCAATGGTATTGTTTTATAAGGACCAACAGACGATTAACTCTGAAAAATAGGTTTTATTTTAAACCAGTGGCTTTGTGTGATATCCTATATGGCAAAACCAGTTAGAGCAAAGTTCCTGGATATGAACAAAATTGCAGAATTCCTCTATAAAGTGTGTACTTCTGTCCAGAATTCAGGCAGTAGAACAGCACCACACCACAGGGCTCCACAGGGGCTCCCACAGAGAATATCACCTTTGAGATATTCCCACTCACACACAAATATCTATACATTTTAAAATCTTTTGTAGTATTTCTGCATGTAAGTCACACTGTAGCATCTACACATAAAATGACTGATAAAAATAGTCTCTGTATGTTTTACAGAATGTATCTACATTTCCATCTGAATATCCAGACTGCAGGTCCAGCATAGGGTTGATTTTGTTTGGTCTTAAGAAGGCTTCTGAACCAGAAGCATGAAGGAGCACTGCTCTCTGGACCCCAACTCCAAGTTCTCTACAGAGTCTGCCCTGAAGGGAGATTGTTACAAACGAAGGATCTGATGGCTTCATTACCCACATGCCATCTTTTTGTGGCTTCTCTGTACAGAGGGATAAATACACAAAAAAATCCCAGATCAATCAGAAAACAAAAATACTGCAAAGCTATACTCTTCAGTGAGGCAGGCATATAATCCATGCATGATACCTGCATTATACATTTTTTTTGAAAAAATACTTTAAAAATAGGATCTCAAGATACCCAGAATACCCAATGAACACAAAATACTTGAATCAAAACCCCCGCCCCGCCCCCGGTAACTTCACTTACATCTGTGATGTATTAATACAATTATCTCAACCATGTGTTCTGGCACACAGACTGGTAAAGGAAAACATTTTTAAAGCCACAAAAAGGAAGAACAAAGAAATGTGCATGTTCATATGTCCCTTTTTCATATAGAAAGTGCCCAAAACGTCAACAATGAATTGCACAAGGTATGATGGATGCTGCAGTTCTTTATGGCTCTGACTGTGGTACTGAATAAAGTGATTTATTGGCTGATTTACCATCCCAGCGCCTCCTCCAAGGTAACACAAGTAAGCTGATGTATGCACATACAATCTGCCCCTCCCCCTAATTTAAAGAATATACACAAAGCGCACAGGCATCATGACAGAGCTATTGCCAAGATGTCTTAGGGCATGGGTAGGACAAGGAAAGGGATATGACCAAACTAAATTAATGAGGGACACAACCTCTACTCTCTTGGATGGTCTGTATCCTGGACATAGTAGTCACACAGGGCTACCTTGCAGCTCATGCCTTGAAAAGCAGCAAGCTCAAAACTCCATTTACTGTTAAGAAAGAAATAACCCAGACCTCATTTCCTCATTAACTTAAGGCACTTTTTTGTTTTTACTATTTCAGACAAAAAATTCCAAATAGCTGTTTACAATACTGGGAAGAGGCCTTGGGTGTAAAGCAACCACCCAGCATGGGATAGCAATACATCCCTCATTCTCCCTCCTCTCCCCTGGAAAGCAGAGGGCACAGTTCAAATAGTAGTTTAACTTCCATTAGCTAAGTCTTTTTCTGGACAGCCATTTAATGGCAAGAATTGCTACTGAGAATCTGAGGTCTCAGCTTCCCTGCATAATATCTGCCTTGCCCCAGAGCAGTGAAAGCTGGTTACCAACCATAAGGGCTAAAAAGCAATTGAACAGGCCTTCAGAAGCATGTCCCAGGCTGTATACAAAAATACAAGAGAACATGCAGCATGTTTACATAGTAACTGTATAAATACTTTCCTCCAAATCTCCCCTCCCCATTCAATACACAAGCACACACACAAAACCCCTCCACCAAGGAGAATCTTCACGGCAAGAGGCACTTGAATGATACTTGGAGAATCCCTATGAAAAGGCCTTCCCCTCACAGTGATATGGGACAAAGGGAGAGAAACAGATTCTCAGGACTCCATCTCTTCTTGGTCAAGCGGTGGTGGCACAAAACTAATTACTTCATCATATGTCAGGCCTGGGGGAAAAACAAATGAAGATAAAGACTTTAATATGGCTAATGGCTAACATTCCCCTCCCCTCCTCAGATGAGCAACCACTCACTTTCAATCATTCATCAACATGACAAAGGAGGTGGAAGGGGAACATATTACATTAGAACAAGGGCCTAATGCTTCCAGATAATTTTGGCCAAGGTACTCCAAACTGCCTATTGAGGCAAGATGGTAGAACAGAGAGCAGCTGGTCAACTGTATTATCTCTTGTTTTATCTAGAGCCATTTCAGTCTTGGCTAAAGGGCAGAAACTGCTTTAGTCACATTGATAGAGAACTTCTGCTTGGAATTGTGCCCTTGGTGATTCTCTCAGACTTCTACAGAGTCTTTGATACCATCAACCATGGTGTGTCCTTTTGAAGTAGCTGGGAGTTGCTACCACCAATCTGTCATGATTCCACTCCGACTTGTGTGGTAAGCTTTAGTTGTTAGAGCTAGTCAACTCTGTGCCGTGATCATTATATTTTTGGGTACCGCAAGAGTCTATATACTCTCCCTCCCCCCAGGCTGTTTAACATCTACAGAGAGTCAGCAATTAGAGGTTGTCAAGGGATCTGTGGTTCATGTATGCTGACATGTACAGTCCCCCCCTGAATCCCTCACTTGAGTGTACTGAAATAACACTTGGAAGACACGGACTCCAATCCCCACTCTGCTATGAGATTTCACTGGTTCATCTGGGGCCAAGCCATACATTTTCAATTGAACTTACTTCACACATTGCTGTAAGCATAAGTGGAGGAGAGGAGAATGACTTAAGCTGCTTTGGGTTCTCATTGGGGAGAAAAGCAGGGTAAAAAATAAATCTCTAACCATGGGTTGTTCTCAGGAGTTCTTAAATATTTGGAAAATGGAAGATTGTTTAGCATTAACCAAACTGGTATATTTCTCATGATAATATAAAGTGGTTTTGTTAATATTTACTAAGGGATATTTATGTATTTATTTTTTTTAAATACCAGAGTTTTAATTTAGTGGTAAACATCACACCAGCTTTGTGTAGTGGTTAGGAGCATGGACTTGATTCCCCACTCCCCCACATGCAACCAGCTGGCTGACCTTGGGCTCGCCACAGCACTGATAATGCTGTTCTGACTGAGCAGAAATATCAGGGCTCTCTTGGCCTCACCCATCTCACAGGATGTCTGTTGTGGGGAGAAGAACGGGAAGGCGATTGTAAGCCGCTTTGAGACTCCTTCAGGTAGAGAAAAGCGGCATATAAGAGCCAACTCTTTCTTCTTCTCCACAAGGGGCATGGGGCTTTTGTGAAGCTTTACTCTTAGCCATCACTTTTGCCCTGAAGATTAATCGACAGGGCTGGATACAGCCTTGCTGTGAAATCAAATCCAGCTGGCAAAGAACTGAATTGCTCAGGTGGCAAACCACCACCCAACTGTACTGCTACTGATTTGCATTCAACATTATCCTGACAAGTATTGTTCTGACCACAAGAACAGTGAGAAAAAATGGTAAATGACCCATGGCTCACAGTGTAATCCTAAGCAGAGTTGCACCTTTTAAAACTCAATGAAATCAATTACCTTGAAGAATGCAACTCTGCTCGGGATTGCCACAATACTGGATAAGTCTTCTGGCAAACTTACTTTTCCATTCCTCAATATCAAGTTCTCTGCTTTCAAAGGACTGGTCATAAGGATCTGCAACTGGCTCATCATCAGGGTCATGATACTGAGCAAAATAGGCATGAGCAAGTGCTTCAGCGGCAGTGATTCTTTTGTCTGTGTCCAGCACCAGCATCTTCTCCAGCAAATCTACAGCTTCACATTCCCAAAGAAGGTGGGAGAGGGGGGTTTAAAGTGCAACAGTTATTAAAAGTTCTACTTAAAGCTATACAAGATCAGGATCTAATTGCTGCAGTCTCGTGAGGAATAATATTCAATGGCTTTCTCTCAAGCAATACTTCAACCTTTGGCTGGGAATGGGTACTAAGGTCAAAACATGCCCAACATGATATCTTTTTGTATTGTAAGGAATGCTTGACAGAAAGAAGGATTCTACAGGATATTAGGATGCATTAATGTTGGTCTCTCTCTTAAACTAAATAATCTCAGGGAAGTAAGATTTCGTAGCAAGCAGCCACTCTTCATTAGAGACAATTATTTATTCAATGATAGCCATGAATCTAGAGAACTATGATGGTTTCATACCACTAAATTTCAAAGGTCTAGCTCTAGAAACACTATCAGTCTCTGAAAGATGCAAAAATGTGCTGCAATTATAGGAACATTCTGAGCAACTCAGAGGAAATGCCCGAAACATTTTCACCTCCCAGCAATACATTAATTAAAATCCACTACCATTTTAGACATAGGTTTCCATGCTGCCCCAAAGGACCCATCAACTCAGTATATGCATATTATATCCCCTATTGTAATGAAAGTGCTCCATGTCTTACCCAGTGGATTGGCACCAATAAATACATTTTCAAAATTCATCTTCGGCATGTAAGACAAGGACTGTATGTAGTTTCTTGCCTGGGAGAAAATAAAACATATTAAATAGTACCTTCATCTAACCAGAAAGTTCTTGTTACTGCAAGAACCTATCAGCTGTTTGTTTCAGCACTCTTACCCATGTAATTGGCTCTATTAAGAATACATGCTAACTTCTGGTCTTTATGACTTGTGCAAAACTGGAAGAGAATCCTCTGTTACACAGTAAAGCATGCTACAAGGGATGAGTTTCTGCAGGACAGTAGTAGCATCCAGAAGCCTTTCTTTCTTTAAGTGCTAATTCAATACAAATCTTACCAAATGCAACATGATGCAAGTATTACATGTGAACTGACACAACACCAAGATTCAGTAACAGTTTGTTCCACTTCATTCAAATCTGGTAGCCTTTCCTCCATTCTTTATTTGCTGCATGCGTGTGTGCGTTTTTGTTGCTGATTTGATTTTTGTGGTAATCTGGCCAACACCACAAAGGTAAAGTTAATTGTCCTCCCTAAAACTATGTAATTAGGCTAAAAGGAACATTTTGAGTGCAGACCAAGCATGCACACCTGTTAAGGTCTCACCTCATGGCTGGGCATCCTGTTAATGAGATATGCAGGGGGTGTCCCCGTCAGACGCATGATCTGCTGAAGCTGGTTAATATCTTAGGTGCCTTGTCAAGGGCTTTGTTAATTTACAATATCAGTGTAAACACACAATCAAGACTGCATACAAGGCATCTAGTCAGCACAAAACAGGCAGGAAATACTTTGTGTGTCATACCACCTTTAAGCACAGGAATGTGGACTAGGAAGTAAAGCAGCTTAATATTAGAAAATCACAGTTAACAACCCTTCAGCAAAGCCAAACACTAGCCTACTGGTTATCATGAATAAGCCATCCTAGCCTGGATATTGCTGCCTTTTAAGAGTCTCTTGAAGCAGGGCAGTTAGTCAACTTGATAAGGCTGCTACAGAATATGGTTTTCTTCTTCCTATCTGGACTTACAAAGCTTAGCTTTCACTCTTCTGCTGCAGAAGATAATATATTAAAACTGCAGCATACAAAATGTTTATTTTTCCTTCAGTAGACATTAACATGAGTAGAGCTACATGCAATATTAGAACATTACTAGCAAGGCACAAACAGTTCCTTTGTTAATTCACAAAAATCAAATAAAAGCTGCCAGCAACGAAAGCATTCCAAGCTTCTGCAAATCATGCACAAGCCATCAAGATGGCACAATATTAGCAAATTTATTTATATAGGTGAAAAGATCTTACTATACTTAATTTTGATGTATGGGGAAAGATAGCAGCTACTAGCCTATATGCATGCTGTAAGTGGAATCATACTAAAGCCTACAGTGCTAGTATATCATAACTTATTTTCCCTAGAATATCTTACCCTTTAAAGTTCTCATTTAAAGAAGTGCCATTGTATTGGAAGATCTGCAGTGAATGAATGGTCTTCAAAGTAGAAATGCATCTCTTACTTTTATTTCATGGACTCACATGTGGAATACAAGGATATGATTCAATTTCTGAAACTTATACAATCCAAGCTGAAGGGCCCATTTTGAAATTACTGTTAAATGTTCAGTCACCTCTAAACTTGACTTCTATACCTTGCTCTACATGGGCCTGCCATTATCCTTGACCTGGAAACTACAATTAGGTTCAGAATGCAGCCGCCTGTGTCCTTACAGGCAACCCCTGGAGGGCCCAAATTTGACCTATTCTTTGGCAGCTGCACTGGCTTCCAGCTGAATTCCGAATGAAGTTCTTACCTTATTGGTTCTTACCTTTAAGGTCACTCGTGGTCTGGGACCGGCATACCTAAGGGACCACCCTTCTGATATATCCCCCAAAAGGATTATGCTCAGCAAGCACCAACTGGCTAGTAATCCCTGGCTCCAGGGAATTACATCTGGGTTCAATCAGGGCCAGGACTTTTTTGGTCCTGGTCCCTACTTGGTGAAAGGAGCTCCTGGAAGAGATCTGGGCCCTGTCAGAACTGGCACACTTCCACAGGGCCTACAAGATGGAGCTTTTCCACCAAACCTTTGGATGCAACCAGTGGTTTAACAACATCAAATTAGTCCCCCCCATAGAAAATCCCCACAAAGAACATCAATATGATTCTAAGCCAGAAACAATTAATGATTGCACTGAGGACACTGTTGAATTTTGAAATTCAAAGACTTTTAATGTTTAATTAATTTATATGATTGTTATTACCATTAATAATGTACACCACTGTGAGCTGGTATGGGAGAGCAGTATATGAGTCAAATAAAATAATAATAATTCCTTACTCTTTAGCATAGTCATTTCACACTTGGCAGTTATCCTATATTTCAATCACCAGTCTATGCACTTTTGCTACTTAATTTACAACAGGCCAGGATTCTACCTGATCAATATCCCATACCACAGTGTTATAATTTGGTAGGAGGCTAAACTGAATCCTCATCTGCCATTTCATCTCACGATTTTGTGAAGTCACTTAAGTTGACAGGCTGCTTTAAGTGTGCTCTGCCATTTAATTCTGCATTTTTTCACCACTCAGCATTCTATTTTCTGTATGTTATCTGGGCCAGGAATAACTGCTAAGCACATATAAAATGAGAATGAAATGCAGGTCAGAAAAATCTGATCAGGTATAAATATGGAGCAATCTGTTGTGTAAGATAAATTAAGTCTAGGGTAGCTATGCAGAGGCAGGCAATGGTCTCTTGCCCTGAAAACCCTACAACCACCCCCCTCGGTAGTCTAATCTAATCACAGCCATGAACACCCATCCAAAGACCTAAGTTTTGCCTACATGCTCATGTGTATACAGGCACCCTTTTGGTACTGGAATGGAAAACCCTAAGGTGTCACTGTAAGTCAGTTGCAAACTTAATGGCACTTTCCACTATCACTGTTAAGGAAATACTAGTATTTTAGACTATTTCTACAATGCATATACAAAACAAACAGAAAATAATGAGGAACAGTAGTCTACCAATCCATTTTACTTTTTAGGGATCAGTCCCCCCACCCCCCCGACCCTAACCACAACTACTGCTATTCAATCCCCTATCCCTGCCATAATCGCCTGCTGACTATATCCTAAAGAATGATGCCAGAATTTTTGTTTTAGTTTTCCATGGCAACTGGAATTATAGCGGTTTAGATCCACTGGTGCTTTTCTGTAGGTACAAGGATTTCTGCCCCTGCAATGCAGCTTTCTCACTGCTCTCCCATCCTGCACCCACCTGAAATGCCCCCCAGAAATCCAGTCCTGGGGAAAAAATACCTCCATCCATAAGATTTCAGGGGGCATGTTAGGCTGCTTGAGGGATGGGGAAAAGCCATGCTCTACAGGTGGTAACCCTTGCACCTCTGTTCCAGTGGATCCAAATCAACCTCTTGAGTTCCATTCTCTTTTTCATCCATTTCCTCTCTATAATCAACATTCCACAGAAGATACAGCAACAGAGTATGTTGATGATACTTACTTTCCCATGCTGACCCAAGAGCATGCTTTAAATATCTGTAAACTGAGTACCAATATGCTGAATCAGAATTCCTTTCAGTTTACCTCTTCTCTAACTTCTGAATAAATTTTAATCTCTACAGTCTGCCTAATAATCTCAGACCTTACTACAGTTTTATTTTAAATCAGTTTCTAATCAAAGCACTTATATGTTAATAGAAAAGGTGGATTATTAAGCTCTATAGACACTATAAGCTCTAGTAACAAGTGAAGTGACTTCCAATTTTCATACTAGTTCCTAAACAGATATTTTTTCCTTCTGGAACTCTATTTGGGCAATCAGACATGGAAGTACATTCAGTACAGTCTAAAAAACCCATCCCTAAGAAATGTACTTTCCCATTAAGAAGACAGCAGACATGGGCACACCTACTGAATATGTGAGCAACAGTCTACAATAATAGCATATAGTAGCTAAGCTTAGTACAGCCTACAGACACACAAGGGGAAAATAAGCAAGATGGGAGGAACCAGTTACACAGTGAATAGTACTAAAGAAGAGTGAAAATTCAAAAAGAGCTTATGAGAACAAACTGAAGGGGAAATAAACTAAAGAGGAACAAGACAGAGCCAGTCTACAAGATGGCAAAGCAAAATGTAAAAACATACAAAATCCCGGGAGGGAAGACATTGCAATCAGGTTATAAACTCACAGACTCTGAAGAGATTTTCTTCAAAAGCTCAGGGCCTGGGGTTCCAACGAGTCTCAAAATGAGCTTCAACTGATCAATATCTAACGGTGGACCATAAAGGAAAATGCTGGGACAAATAAAATGAAAAGCAGCAGCCCAAATAAAGCGGAAGGGGAAAAGGATAACCAAATGCCTTGATTGCAATAACCATAAGTAAGATTTGAACATCTTGTGTGTAAAAGCATATATCCCACATATACCTACCAGCTGAAAATCCTGAATAAAAATTAAAACATGCTCAATCAAACCTGGGATATTAAGACCTAGCACTATGACAGGTATCTAACATATGCAAATGATTACTCACACTAGATGTCTACACACATGAGTAGTATATCAGCAGAAAGGTCAATTCCCACTGAACTTTTATAAGGCGTCATTTTACTGATCATGGACAGGAATAGATAATATCCAATTCTGAACAGTATGACTTCCCCAAGGAATCCAGCTGCTTCTTCAAAATTTTTGATTTTATGTTTCAAAACTTATTTTGCTTTCAACCTAGTAACAATATAGTAAAAGCTCTCCTGAAAGGATTATTGAAGAGAGCCTGGTTGAGTTTCTGTGATCACATGGCTTAGCTTTATTGCTCTACCTAGTGCTATTTTCTGGACATTTCTAGTACTTAGTTCATCTCTTTCTCCCTCCCCCACATTTCCCAACCACTGCCAATTCCAGCAAAGATGCCCATTTAAAAGCAGCATACAAAACTATCCAATCTGCTCAATTAGGGTTCTAGGGTGGCTTTAGATGTATAGACTCAGTGATTAGTAAAGTCATTAAGAATTAGTAACAGCAGTAAGATGGCAAAAGAATAGCAAGCACAAGTGCTAGTGAACAGTAAGGGTTACTGTTGCTGAACATTTTAGAGCCTGAGACAATCAGCACATTTGAACTGGGACTAGGTCTCTCTTTCCCCACCATGAGGAAAAGTTAACTAATGACCAGGAAATTGGCAGCAGAGCCCCCGCCCCCGCCCTTGGAGATAGTCTAACCCCCTGCTCGACTATGGGTCAAAATCAATATGAAACAATATGAAATCAAGTTATCCAAAACGGCCCATTATGGGATTATAATACGGAATAATCAATGGCATTTTAAAAGCACCTTGCTGTTATTGATGAAAGGTTATTTAATTCAAGACAGAACATATGGCAAATATCTTCTTATTCTCCTCTCCATATTAAGAGTTTCTGAAGGACATCAAGCAGGACTCTAATTGCAGTCTCTAGATATCAAGACTGCGACTCTACAAATATTGACAAGAAAATACCAATGAAATCAATGGGCTTTGCTTTCAAGTATACATAGGACTATGCTATTAAAACCTCAAAAGAATATGAAGATTAACAGCCAACCATCACACTATTTTCAAAGGGAAACTTGCTCACATGATAATAAATACTAAGATACAGTTGAATGACAGCACTGTAATATGGTATTCTGCTTGTATTTAGTGAACATAATGCTGTCTTGATTTATTATAAGGTCAATTGTCTATTTAATACTGCACCTTGGCCTTTATCAGTTAATTGCCAAAACTGTTCAGTGAATTGAAGACTGGATTAAACTGAAGCCTCTCCCAAAATCCAGTTTCCAATCGGGGGATTGCATCAATTCACCCTTAAAACAAGGAATCTAGTTCAAGTCTGTATTTCATTCATAAACCATAACAAGTCCACAAAGTAATACAATTAACATTTCAAAGATAAGCAAGTCCTGAACCACTATTTAAAACTACAACACAGTCAAGCAAGCAAAGTGTTAAAAAATGTCTAGTTTTGACCAGATACCCTCTGGCTGTCCTTATTATTTGATAGACACAGTAAGATCTGAGTGCAAAACAAGAAACAGATGCTGTCCAAGCACTTCCCCCCCTTCATGCCCATCTTTCCTGCAAGTGTAGGCAAAGAGTTCACTTTACTTCACTAGAACAACAAACACTATATCTAGGGAATAGGTAAAACCCACTGAGCATCAAAACTTCCCATGTAGATTAGCACTTGACCAACACCCTGAGAGAACTGAAATATACCTACAAGTTAGAACAAGAGTGCTGAATCTAACATTAGGTTTATCAGTGCTAACAGAATGCTCACTGTAGGAATGATGCCAACTGCAAGCAGCGAAGCGAAGCAAGCACATAAAGCAAAAGAAAAAACAAAGGGAAGAGCATGTAGAAGAAAAGCATGCAGATCTCAAAGGAGAATCACCAAAGATTGGCAAATCCCAATGCTTCTATTAGAGGGGGAAGATTGCATCCTTCCATCAACCCTTTGCGCAAGCCTTGAAAATGCCTCAGCAATTTACTCACAGAATGTTAAAACCAGATGCAAGCTTCAAGCAAGTAGTATCAAGAGAACATTTTGTTCTAAAAGGATTGTTGTGTTTATTTTTTTTAAAAAAAGCTTCCCTGGCTTAGAACATTGCGAACAGCAGTAATTCCTCACAATTCTTGAAATCGTTACCTCAGTTTCTTATACCATATTCACATTATCAATAGACTTTAAGACAGAAGCTTCCCTCCAATAGGTTAATCAAGATGTGACAGATGAAGATCATTCTTCCCATTGTTCTCCCTACAAGACTTGAGACCACCACAATCTAATCTACAACAGATTGGAAGAAAAGAAATTTGACACGTTCTTAGTAATTACTACATTATACACAGTTCCAGTCAAGGAAGCCTCCAATTGTTTAATCAAGCTTTTGCCCTCACCCAGCATTTTCATCTAAATTTTGGAAATACATGAAACAACTTTGGAAATGAAATTAGTTAAAATTACACATGTAGTACAGAATAACTTCACATGCCTCAAATAGGAATGGACAAAATCCACTGCAAAGATATTAGAAAATAAGACATTAGGAGAAGGGAAGAAATATTAGGAGGAAAAGGAAATGAAAATTTCAGGTTATAGCTATAAATTACTTCTTCCCATCTTCTCTGCACGTTGGAAAGTGAGGTGAACAAAACATTATGATACATTTAAGAGGAGACTGCACAATTATTTAGAAAAATCTAAATATTTGGGTAATGTCTAAGGCTAGTCTCAACAGTTTAAAAATCAGAGAAGTGACTCCAAGAGTGTTTAGCATTTTCTTCCAGAAGACACTGAAAACTTAAGCTAAAGAGCAATCCTAAACAAATTTACACTCTTCTAAATCCAATGAAGTTAATGGGCTAAAAGAATTTAACTCTGCTTAGGATTGTTCTGTTAGCTTGAACAAGAAGCAGCTTTTCATTGTGATAGGAAACAAAATCGGTAGTTTTCCTGTTTCAGAAGACTAAGCTGAAGGCCAGATTCCAAAAGACCTACGGATTTGCCAAAATTGTAATTTCCTGCTTCCAAGCACAAATGGCAGTGACTTTTAAGGAAGCATTAGAACTAAATTGCTGTTCACTGACTCCTGGGGACAAAGTTTCCCCCCTCCCCCATACCCTCACCTGCTTGCCACAAAGGCAGCAGGAAGACATCCCTGCCAAGTGCCTGCTGGAACACTGCTTCTGTAGTATCTCATGTACCACTGAGTTGGGGAAGTACAGTTTATCCAGGGCCACTGATGCTCATGCAAAGGACGCTAAGTCCCTTGGAACATACTTCCCAGGCTATCTGAGGTGCTGCTATATCAGTAATCCAACCAGTGTCAGGGAGCAAGGTAGGCCCACAGCATGTTCTCTCTGTACCAGCCATCACAGTCAAGCTAGGTAAGTGGGACACTCACAGGCAAGGGTTGGGGGTTAGGGCTCCAATCCTCCTGCACTTCTGATGTCACTGAGAATGTAGAATCCAGCAGACAGAGATTTTCTGATAGGTTTGGAAGACAGATCCTTTTGCTAGGCCCAATTCCAAATCAAGTTTGTAGAACAAGTGAGTGTGAGAGGAGTGTCACAGGTATTTGCATTAATAAGATAGAATCTTAAGAATTCCTGATCAAATGATCACAATGATCTCTTGTCTCCTTTTATACATATACACTGGGCCACTAAACTCTTTAAAAGGGTTGCATTGTAACTGTTGAAAAAATCCAACAGTGATTATTACTACATATGTTGACAAAAATGGGATTGCATTCAGGTGCATAAGGGGTTCATCAGAATTTGAAAAGGATGTAGACTTGGGATCTTTAAAAAAGTTCATAAAATATCCCTGGTGTTACAGTGTATAAAATGAAGCATAATTGCATAATCTTATATTATTTTAAAGGATACGGTCTGTACCAGGGAACAGTGTTCTTCCAGTCAACAGCTCAGCCATAATACATCCAACTGACCAAATATCAACTAAGGAAAAAAGTAGTTAGAAGCAAATGATTTTCTATATTCATATAACATTATTCCAGTACTAGGAAATAACCCCGCTGCAGGCTTAATGCAGCAGGCGCTAGTAGGCTGGGGCTAGTGGGGTTGGTGTCGGCGGTGGAGGGTGGGAGGGCGGGCCGCACAGCCGCGGGGGGCAGGGTCTGGCGACGGAGCCACTGGTGCAGCAACCGGCATGGCGGGTGGGGTGGCGGCGCGCTGCCGTTGGTGTGGTGGAGGGCCAGGTGTCGCGGAGGCCGCGGGGGGGCTGTGGCAGCTTGCGGCAGCAGGGCGTGTCGTGAGGCAGCGGCCATCCGAGCCGCATCGGAGCGACGAAATGGCGGCAAGCAGCGGCAGGTAGGGAAGCTGGCAGGGGGGCGGTTTGGGAGGCCGCACTGCACGCGGCTCGCAATTGGTCCCTTGCCGGCGGACTGACACTTGGAGGGCCCAATCAGCAGGCGCGAAGCGCATGCCGATTGGGCCCTCCGAGTGTCAGTCCTGAGGAAGGGTCCTATTATGGGCACCCTTCTTCATCACGGACAGGGCCCACCCTCGGAGCCCTTAACCGATTATTTAATCCGCTCCGCTAGGAGTGGGTTAAAGATTCTGATGATTGAAAAAAAATACAATGGCAGTCCAACCAAAAGTACTTAGTTTTAATATAATTACGTTTGTACTTCCTACGCTCCCATGATCAGATAAGTTCAGATGCAGAACTGCTCTCACTATTTTCAAAGGGATAATATTTCATAATAATACTTTAAAATTGAACATCCTACAGTACGGGGCATTTCAAGTGCAGTATTTTTATGGGTGGAAGGATTTCTTGCTGCAAAATGAGACTCTCTCATCCAGACTCCTCCAGCTGTATCTCTGAATGGCCTTGAGACTCTGTTCTGGGGTATCCCCTAACCCCCTGGGGCAGCACTTGATGTGACAGCAAGAGTGGGAAGGCAAGAAAGTCATTCTCCAAAGGTGGAACTCTTCCTGCCCATGGAACTGTTGCACAGGATCCAAGCCAACCACTATGGGAAAGCTAATAAAATAATACCTGTTTGATTATAATGCATCCAGTTCAGCATGATCTCAGGAGCTCTGTACCACCTGGTTGCTACATACCCCGTCATCTCATCATCGGTATGTCGAGCCAACCCAAAATCCAGAATCTGTACAACACAGACAGCCACTTAGTTGCACAATTGAAAAAGGCCGGGTTTCTCATTTCAGCAACTACAACTGGGAAACTCTATAACTGAATGTAGGGGACAACTGTAGGAACCGTTCAAGAAAAAGATATGGCAAAATCAAGTCTTCACCAACCTAAAGTTGCCAAGGCCCTGTGTAACCAAATTCAGCCAAGAGCAGTACCATTGCAGTCCTACTGCACAAAACTCCAAAAGTATAACATTGGAACTTTAAATATATGAAAGCATATCCAGACCTGAATATTCAGAAAATTATGAACATGGGCCATCAAACAAGCAATGGATTTAGGTTTGGGCCTACAGGAAGACAAACAATCACCAGGTTATGCACAAGTCAAACTATGCACACTAATGTGTAACTAACCTTTAGTTCACAGTCCTCATTCACAGCTAGATTACTAGGTTTTAAATCCTAAAAAAAAGAAAAAGAAAAAATAGCATTTTAACACTAATATTCCTTATCAATTTTGAAATTTACTGTTAGTAGTATCAACAACTATTCCTTGTACTTTAAGACAATATCACAATTCACAACAATCTGAATTTTTCACAGCCCACAGCAATCCCATGCAGGAGTAGCACACATCTAAAAATTCCCCCACCAAAAAATAACAGATACATACAAGTAAAATACCAGCTACTTTACAAAGCTACATGTTAATAAAAGAATGTAAAAATGCGTAGAGCCACCACTGTGACAAAGTGAATCAAAAACAATCTGGAGTCCCAGCTCTCTTTTGCATATCTTTAACCCAAACGTCTACTGTAGCCTTTCTCAACTTTTTTACTATTGAGAAACCCCTGAAACATTCTTCAGGCTTTGAGAAACCCCAAAAGTGGAGTGATCATGCAGCATATGGTGGGGAAACATAGTTGTATACATGCCCACCTGAGGCCCCTCCCTTTCCACACCCTCCAGTGCCATCATTGACCATTGGGGGGAGGGTCAACATGACCATATATATTCCCCCCCAGAAACTTTAGCCAAATGCCTGGAAGAAGTGACGAAATGGCTCAAGCAGAGTCATCTGAAGCTCAACCCTTCAAAGACGGAGGTCCTGTGGCTGGGTAAGAAGGGAACAAATGAGGAAGCGCACCTACCCAACCTGGATGGAGTGCATCTAACAGTAGCCCACTCCACCAGAAACCTGGGGGTGATCCTCGATGCCTCCCTTTCCATGGAGGCACAGGTCACAAGAGTAGCGCGGCAGGCCTTCTACCACCTCTGCCAAGCCAAGCTACTAGCGCCCTACTTGGCACCAGAACATCTAGCCACAGTGATCCATGCGGTGGTCACCTCTAGACTGGACTTCTGCAACTCGCTCTATGCAGGCCTGCCCTAATCCTTGATCTGAAAAATGCAACTGATCCAGAATGCAGCAGCCAGGATTCTCACCAATACACCGTGGAGATCTCACATCTGGCCTGTACTTCAACAACTCAACTGGCTTCCAATTGAATTCCGGATCAGGCTTAAGGTTTTGTTTTTTACCTTCAAGGCCATATGCAGTCTGGGTCCAGTGTACCTAAGAGACCGTCTCTCCGCCTATACCCCCAAAAGAGCATTACATTCTGACAATGCCAACTGGCTAGAGATCCCTGGCCCCAAAGAAGGATGCAGGTTTTCAACGAGGGCCAGAACCTTTTCTGTCCTGGCCCCCACCTGGTGGAATGAGATCACCTGAAGAGATCAGGGCCCTGTCTGAACTCCCAAAATTCTGCAGGGCCTGCAAAAGGGAGCTCCTCCACTAGGCATTTGCCTGAGACCGTCAACAGGCCCCCTCTCAGATATCCCTTCAGGGCCTGAACCAGTCTGTCCTCTCGGGGGCCTTGGCTGGGTTCCGTTCCTGTTGTATTGTTTATGATCACTGAAATTGTGTTATTGGATTGTTGTTTGTTTGTTTGTTTGTTTATTTATTTATCATACTTCTATACCGCCCTCCCCAGAGGCTCAGGGCGGTTTACATTATAACAGAGAACAATACATAAAACAGTCTGTAAAACATGTATAACTGATAACTAATAACTGTAACCAAATAACAACACAGTATAACAGTAAACAATATAGTAATACAAACAGGTCCAAGGCTTATTGATGGGATTCTGAGGGGGGTGGCTTATTGATGGAATTATGAGGGGGGGGAGCAGGGGCCCTTGATCGCTGTTGATTACGTCTGGTCTCGGCCAAATGCCTGGTGGAGGAGCTCCTTTTTGCAGGCCCTACGGAACTGTTTAAGCTCCGTCAGGGCCCTGGTCTCCTCTGGGAGCTCATTCTACCAGGTAGGGGCCAGAACAGAGAATGCTCTGGCCCTGGTCGAGACCAGACGGACTTCTTTAGGGCCAGGGATCCTTAGCTGATTGGAGGCAGTAGAGCGCAGAGCTCTTTTGGGGGCATAGGCGGGGAGGCGGTCCCTCGGGTACACTGGGCCCTGACCGCGTATGGCCTTGAAGGTAATTACCAGAACCTTTAGTCTGATCCGGAATTCAACTGGTAACTATTGCAGCTGATGGAGAATAGGCCGGATATGAGACCTCCACGGTGTTGCTGTGAGGATCCTGGCTGCTGCATTTTGAACTAGTTGTAGTTTCCGGGTCAAGGCTAAGGGCAGGCCTGCGTAGAGCAAGTTACAAAAGTCCAGTCTAGAGGTGACCGTCGCATGGATCACTGTGGCTAGGTGTTCCGGGGCCAGGTAGGGTGCTAGTAGTTTGGCTTGGCGGAGATGGTAGAATGCCAGCCGCGCTACCTTTGTGATCTGGGCCTCCATTGTGAGGGAGGTGTCCAGAATCACGCCTAGGTTCCTGGCGGAGTGAGCCGTAGAGAGCTGCACGCCATCCAGGGTGGACAGGCGCGCTTCCTCGCATGGGCCCTTCCTACCTAGCCACAGGACCTCAGTCTTTGAAGGATTGAGCTTCAGACGACTCTGCTTGAGCCATCTCGTCACTGCTTCAAGGCAGCTGGCTAATGCTTCTGGGGGAGTTGTTGTTGTATTGTTTATGTTATGTACTAATTTGTTCCATGTATCCCCCATGTTGTATGTAAACCGCCCTGAGCCTTATGGAAGGGCTGTATAGAAATCAAACAAACAAATAAAAAATATCTCTGATACATGATTAACTCCCATCCATTCAGGAAACCCTTCCAGGGCCATCAAGAAACCCTGGTTGAGAAAGTGTGACCTAGTGTAATAAATACCTCAACAGTTTTCAGATTAATTCTGCACCTCTTTTGCTCCCTTCTAATAACTTTTAAGGTGCACTGAAATGGGCTTTGTCAAAGAGGATACTTACTCTGTGTATAATGTCAGCTGAATGGATATACTGTAAAATAAAAGATAATTTAAAAATTAGTTTGAGAGCACCATCTTTTATCTTCATTATGAAGAGGCCCGTAATGTTAGCTGAATGATGCTAGTGGAACAAAACCTCCCCCTCCCCTGCTGGGCTGCTTTTTGAGAGAGATCCATCTTAAACACTGTGGACTGGGCAAAGTAGAGTCTGTATGGGAAGTGGAAATTGTGCACTTTATGTCCATGGGAAATAACCATTTGAGCCATCCTAAAACATTGCCTTTAAAATAATTAACTCTAATGGTTCTTTGAAGTACAGTTAAAAAAACAAACAAACCAGCCAACATAACTAGAAGTTCTGAGAATTTTAAAAGTCACAGATTTCTAGTAGTACACGGAATGTATACCAATGACCATTATCATGACAAACATATCTGGTAGATGTTGCCTTAAATGTCACATTGTGATGAAAAAGCCTATCTTCCAGATCATCAGGTGCCTGGCTGATGCAGATTATAGCACATAGACAGAAACATAAGCAAGACATTTTCATCAAACACTTTAAAACAGTGGTCCCCAACCCCCAGCCCAAGGACTGGGACCGATCTATGGATCAGTTGGTATCGGGCCGTGGCTCCTCCTCATCCGCTTCCCCAACTGCTGCCTCGGGGTCTGCCCTGCCACTCTGCCACTGGCTCACCTTTAGTGGTCTCTGGTGGCCGCCATGGCTGGGGCTCCCCCTCGGCGTGGCACTGTGCGGCTGCTGCTGGCAGCACCCCCCAGCGGGCAGGGGGAAGTCAGGAGCAGTGGTGGGAAAGCAAGCAGAGCAGGGGCTCAGGCGGGGGCGATGACGTCTCTCGGCAAAAGACTACCCCTCCCCCCGGGCCTCAGTAAAATTGCCAAGCGTTGACCGGTCCCCAGTGATAAAATGATTGGTGACCACTGCTTTAAAGGACCAAACTGGAAGGAATGAAAATAATGAAACCATGCCTCTTCATTTTCACATGAACCTCATTCTTTCTGTCTATCTAGTGAGAAAATAAGAACTTTATGTTGGCTGACTTTTCAGAAGCTACGAAGATGTATTGTCTCTAAACATATAATTTGCCAAAGTAACCAACAGGATAAAAAAAGCCCAGTTTGCCAATTTATTTCAGACGTTTTGTGTGAAGTTAAATCTTTCAAGTATTACTTCTAGACTTTTTTTCTGCAGGAGAAAAGGATTATCACACCAAAAGTTGAAAGAAGTGACATAAACCATTCAAGTTATCCTCTCTGAAAAAGAAGGGGTTATGGTATTTTCTATTACAATTCCCATTTTTATAGCAAGAGCTACTGATTTAAAGGGAATTAAGTACGTACCTTCAAACCACGAAGAATTTGATAGATAAGAAACTGTACATGATCATCTGTGAGCTTCTGACATTTCACAATATTGTTCAGATCTGCTCCCATAAGATGGGTTACAAGGTATCTAGAAAGCAAAAGTTAAGAAAATGAAATAATGTTCCCCATCTTTGCCACCTGTCTCCTGAAACTGAGCTACACATGGGACAAAAGTTAAAGCAAACCAAGTACTTGGGAAAAAAACAAGGCTAGATCACTATGGTATGCTGTCAGCAATCAAAAACATTTCAACTTCATTTGTCATCCAAAAGGATGAATCTGCAAAATCAAAAAGGGTCTTCTATCTACTTAAATGCACTGTGAAGAATATAGATGGCTCAACAGTTTATGATAGGCTTGTCTTCCCAGTGCAATACAAACTGCACTCATTGCACAAAACTATTTACAATTTGGCAGTTCTGTATTTTGAAATTGTACAATTATCATACCTATAACCCTACACATTTCTACTTAGGAATCATTCTATCTTTAAATAAATCCAGGTAACATGTATGTGCTGAACATTCTTGTGCAATTTAACTAGGAAAGCAACATTATCTCAATAAGATAATACAATTTTATTTCATAGAACCATAGAGTTGGAAGCAAACCTCGAGGGTCATCTAGACCAACCCCTGCAGAATTAAGGAAATTGACAACTACCTACCCAGCCACTGTAACCAATTCCATGCCCAAATGATGCCTCCCCCCAAACCAGATTCTCTGACCAGTCTGGCCTGGAAGAAATTCACTTCCTGATCCCAAAGTGGTGATTGGCATTTCCCTGGCCTGCAAGAAAGGGCCAGAAGAGCCAAGCACTGACACAATCCTTTCTGCCTACCCACTCACAATCTGCCTAAGTTTGTTTCATTTATACCCCCACCTTTCTCTGCAATGAGGACCCAAAGTGACTTATATTGCTCTTCTTTCCTCAGCTTTATTCTTGCAACAACTCAGTGTGGCAGGTTAGGCTGAGAGTGTGACTGGTCCAAGGTCACCCAGCAAGCTGCCATGGCAGAGTAGGGATTTGATTTTTAAAATTTCCAGATATTTATTACATAAAGTGCACTAGTTCAACATATTAAAAACATAGTCGTCAAAATTTAAAAGCATCACATTTCTAATTAAACATAGAATAGACCAACACAGAATGAACCAAATGCATTTCGACCCTGTGGGGTATTCCTCAATGGGCAAATTATTGTGAGGAATGCACTCATGCATCAAATCAAAGGGCAATCCTTTGGCTGTTTCTTATAGGGGCCTAGTTTTTAGTCTATATTGGTGGATAGGCAAACATCAAGTTTTGTCTTTGCACCTTCCTCTGCTATGTGTAGAAACCTGAATGTGAATCTCTATGGGATCCAGCTCCACTCACACAATACTACCTACCCTTGACATGCAAACTGAATTGAAACACACGGGGCTACTTGCATAAGAACTGATATACACTCCCTATCAACATGACAGAGCCCTGCATAAAAAGGCCTTGGGGAAAAACAGAAATCATTTTAAGTGTATATTCTGACAGTATGCCCTTGGAGCATGAGTCTTCAGAAGTTTCATTGTATTTGCATTCCTATTCAACAGGACCTCAATCAGTAATGCCCTTCACTGATTCAGTCTATCCACAGAAGTAGGAAAGTGGAAGAAGGATGGGGTGTAAGAAATAGTAAGCACCATGAAGTATCTATTAGCGAGGTACTTCTACACAGTCTTATTAAAAAAGAAACCTGACTCAACATGTACTTGGAAGCTATTACATACATGCCCAACAGGTTTGAACGCATCTATTTAGGACAGTTGCCATTTGATAATCCACTAGTCTCATGACATAACCACAAGTATCTGTGAGTGTACTCTGATACAAGTAATAGTGAATGAAACCAGACCTGACATTCCAACAGACTGAACAATTCATATGGTGAGCAGGAATATTAACATTATTGGTTTATTTGCTAACATGAGCAGCTGTCTCCAAGAACCTAGTGACTACATAGTCAAATCAAAATCCATCCAGCTAGACTACTTTCTTCAGTCTAGATTTCATTACCACAGTGCCCTCCCCTCCCCCGGTGATCATTTTTAAAGTTCAGTATTTTGCTTATGGTTACTAACTATGCTTACAGATTTTTAAAAGTAACAATATCATCTTCAACGAAAAAGGTTCCTACAACTCCACAAGTCACTCTTGGCACCAGAACAGTTACAGAAACTTATTATGACTGAGGATTGTGGCAGAGCAGCTGACATTATTTAAGAGTTAGGGAGTTACATCAGTGAAAAGATATCCAATATTTAGTCAGTACTCATAGAGTTGCATCAAATAGATTTTTTATGTGGCACTGATTCAAAAGACTGGAGTTAAGCACAGTCCAAGAATTACATTACTTTCTCTCTGTTCTAATGCTGAGCAAATGTGTGGTACAGCTCTACCTACCTTTCTATAATGCTTAACAAAGACTTGTTCAAGACAAACTCATACACCTACACATATTATTATTATACAATATATATTTTGTGCAATGAGAGATCAGGCTTCACTTAATTGTATTACCATGTTTACAATCACTGTCCAATAGCAACAGAGTCATCTCTAAACAAAGTTTTCAGGTCTATCATAACCATATTATAAACTCTCCTTATCAAACAGGCTTGAGCCTGCAAGCTTATTCCTGTATAAAGAAATGAAATTTGGATTACTTTGGAAAACAGCCAGATAGTTTGTGGTAGTTTCCTAAGTCTTACTTACACGTCATTGAATTCTTCTAGTGACTTTGCAGGTGTAAATACATCCAGAAGTCCAATAACCTGTTTTAAAAAAATAATAGTGAGAACACCCCACACACATTTTGATCATTAAACTGCTCTCTCTCAACTCAAGCATGCAAATTTATTAGTGATTTTCTCCATGAGCAAAGCTTTGGGCTCATCTCCACATACATGATGTATACAACTTCTTCAGCCTTAGCAAATCAGATTTCTGTGGTAGGGAAGGGCAATAAAAGAGCCTTGTAGCATGCATAGTCTCAATGTAAACTACTTCCTTAATGGAAATCTGTTTAAAGGATAGAGCTATTTTTTAATTTCAAATACAAAGGGTAAATCAAATAACTCAATAATAATACCTTTTATAGATGTTGCAGTGACATTTCTGTCTATCACAAAGTAAAGCTAAGCATGCTTAAGCACAGCTCATTTCAACAAAACTTCTGTGAAACCAGAAGCAACAGGTAAGACAGTCATTTCACTGGAGACAATCACAGGTAAAGTGAAAGACATACCTTACTGACAATAATCAGGAGTCACCAATGGAAGCAGAAGGCAGATAAATGGCTGATTGCACCGTTCTGACCAGAAGTTGTTAGCCAGTTCATAACTGCATGCTTGCACTGAGCCAACCCTATATCTACCATTGGCTTCCCACAGTTACTGGGATGGACATGCTTTCCTGTTTCCACTAAACTTCTCTGTAGTGGGAAGTGGCAATTCTTGCCAGCAAACCATCACAAAGGCAACTCCTGAAAACCATCTTATATTTAAATTGGTATTTAAGAATCATTACTTTCTAATTCATGACTGATAACTTCATTTACTAGCTACCATGCAGCATTGCGTTTTTGCTTGGCTTCCCATTGTTACTCTATATAATACTAGTTTATGGATATCGAACTTTCTATAACAAAGTACATTAGTGAATCATTACTGTTACTGTGTTGCAAGACCATCTCTTCCATTACGTCTCCCCAAAAAGCGTAAAGATCAAGTGATCAAAATAGGTTCAGGATCCCCGGCCCCAAGGAAGTTAAATGGACCCTGACCAGGGCTAGGGCCGTTTGAATCCTGGCCCCACTTTGGTAGAATGAACTGCCAAATGAGATCAGTGCCCTGCAGGATCTTAAACATTTCTGCAGGGCTTGCAAGACAGAGCTGTTCTGCCAGGCCAATGGTCGAGGCAAGAAATAACATCGAGAAATGCTGGCCTCCCTGCCTACAATCCACCAAATGAACTACGCCCACCCTCCCCTAGTGAGATTTAATATTTGGAAAGAGGTGGCAGCTTCTAATTCTAAATCTGTAACCATTAATAAATCCGGATGCTGGGAGGAGTGGGACTCACCGCCTAATCACCAATCAAGTTGGCGATCCCATTCCTGATTGGCGGTTTGTTAGATGGGCAGCCAATCAGGAAGGATGTCCCACTCCCAGTCGCGTCCCCCTCTAACTTCTTCCATTTGGAAGAAGTTCAAGCCCTGGTAAGCAGGAGCCGGGAGGGAGGGTGGAGGGCCTGGGACTGTGAGCTGCTGGTGGTGGGGGGGGGGGGGGAGGAGCACCCTGAGCAGCTGCAGCTCCAGCTGCAGCCCTGCCAGGCCTTGGTAGAGCTGCCAGGGCAGTGGGAGGAGGAGTGGACTGAGTGCCAGCACCTCCCCCCCATCCTGAAAATATTTGATCTAATATGATGTTTTTATCTGTGTTTTAACACTGTAGTCAACTGACATGATCTGCGCTGAGCCATCAAGTAAATAAAGAACTGCACTAGTTATTACAGGAACAGGAAAAACTTCAAATCTGGTTACAAAGATGAGAAATATTGTATCCTTTAAGCACACTTATAACAGCATTTTCTCCAGCAGAAATACAGGACTTTTACTATACAGAATCACTGTAAGGTATAAATGCAATACATGGAACCAAATTGATAAAATCAGGATGGGTAAGTGCATCATGGTCTAGCTATACTCCAAAAGTGGACTTCACATATAACCAGGCACATCAAGAAATACCCTCCCTTCTAACAGTACTAAAGCACAGAATATTTAAGCAAAACGGGGTTGGATACTAAGAAATGCACTTAGAGCTCTGCTGGTAAAATAGATCCTTCTTTCATTGTCTGAAGTCTCTTTGGTTACTGGCAAGTTTCTGAGGATATGCGAATGATTGGGATCAGCGTGGGCTGCAGCTGAAGTAGAAAATCCAGAAATTTCTCCATGAGCGAGAAGTCATGATCAATAACTGTCCCTATGTAGATTCAGATGGGTAGCCGTGTTGGTCTGAAGTAGCACAATAAAATCAGAGTCCAGTAGCACCTTTAAGACCAACAAAGATTTATTCAGCGCATGAGCTTTCGAGTCCAAGCACTCTGCCAGACTATGGACTCCTTACATGACAGGGAATATATAGCAAAAATCAATATAGCAAAAATCAGTAGACTGTGTCACACAACCAAATGCAGCCAATGATAATTCTTTGTCAAAACAGCCAATCAATCCCCTGGAATATGGTGAGGTGAGAGCCTTTGATCACTGGCACAGGCAGTTTGGTTTCTCCTTGTATTTTTGTAAACCACACTGAACTCCAGGGGATTGATTGGCTGTGAAATGCTTTAAAAACAACCTGAACCACTCCGGATATATTCGAAAAATTACTCTTGCAGGTGGTGCAGAAATAAACTTACATTTTCATGTTTCATATGTTTAAGCAGACGCAATTCACGGTAGGTCCTTTTGGCATGTATGATGGACTGAAATGGTCTGGACAATTTCTTCACAGCCACTCGTTGAGCAGTTTTAGTATCAAAAGCAGAGCTATAAAACAACAGTTGCAAAATCAGTATTAAGAATGCATATACATACTGAGCTACAATATCCAACTCCTCAATAAAAATGTGTAACAGATTATGTCATGCCTATTGACAGATTTTAATCTGTGTTCAAGAAACAGACCACAAGTTTAAGATTTGTTCCAGAACACTTTCGAAACAAGAATGAAAAAGCAGAAATATTACATGCAAAAACAGAACTAT
Organism: Paroedura picta; assembly: GCF_049243985.1. Taxonomy (NCBI): domain Eukaryota; kingdom Metazoa; phylum Chordata; class Lepidosauria; order Squamata; family Gekkonidae; genus Paroedura; species Paroedura picta. Next base: position 93,817,911 of record NC_135372.1, on the reverse strand, counting down.
CTTAAACAGTATTAATTTGGGACTAGATTTTCAAAGGAAGAATGATACATCTGTGCAATCATTCAGTGACAGAACAAGACACAGCAATGATTTCCTGTAGCTTTAGGTATTTCAACCTCTAAAAGTGCCTTTTGTGACATTTCAGAAGCTTCTTGCAGCACCAAGGAGGTTGCAGAAATATGTTGCATGTCTCATTGCACAAGTCATTTGTGAAAATACAGCTTCAAAATCCATCCACATTTATCGAACTCAGTAATATCTATGACAGTCTTTCAGAAACTTGGAAAAGATACAGTGGAGCTGTCACTGCTCATAATATGAATGTTTCTGTTGCTTGTCGTGATCTCTAATTCGACTGACTTTGCAGATGTTACACTTCAAATTGTGTGCTGGAAAACCAGAACCACCCCACTCTCCCCAAAACACAACCTATAAAGTTGCAATGGTACATAATGGTGTCCTTGGCACTGTTGAGTAGTACTGATAATGAGTATTGCTCATTCCAACCCTGACCTGTTTGGGAATTGTTCTTAAATTTTAAAGTGCTTGGTTTCTCAGTCAATAAAAGAACAGACCCCTTTCAAAAAGAGGAAAGCATAGTGCAAAACCTCCCAGAAGAGTGAGATTAACTAGATGAGAAGCTGCCTATAATTCAGTATAGTCAATTTTACCATTCCATTGGCCTTTTGGAATTAAGGCAAGGCAGCTGCAATTAAGAAATCATTAAAAAAAAGAGTAAACAGCCTTTTTGTCCTGCATTGACCCTTCTCTGTTAATTCTAGAGTGTGTCAATCTCTCCATGCTAGATCAAAGCTAGAGTCAGCATGGTTTAAGACAGAAGCTCATTTTATGCAAAAATTACTCTGTAGATTATGGATTTATTTTCAGTTATAACTGCTTCTGACACCAAAAATATAAAATGGAAGTTAGCGGACACCTGCATTTGCTTCTGGGGAAGTTTCTTTCCCCAAAGTTATCGATGAAGTGTTTCATTTTAGCCCAAAGCTGAACCCCCACTCTGTATCATGCCTTGAAGTACTTCAACTGCTTTTTGTGTTGCAAGATCCAGAAAAATAGTTTTAGCTAAAAGGAACATCATTCCACTTCTGCTTTCTCTCTCTGGCACATCTAAATCAAGTTCTGCTTTGCAAACTATTACAGAAAGAAACCCAATATTTGAAATTATTGTAAAAATAATGATGACAGAAATGGTACTCAAGCTATGGTACTCGTTGCAATTCAACACAGACTAAATCTGTGATAATCACCAAAGTTACAAAGATGTGGGAACAGCACAAAGCTAGAGACAGCAGACTTGATACATTTGATAAAGGCCTGAGAGTTCAGTTGGAAAGAGTTTGAGCAGTATCTAAACCAACATGCTTGCTGACTGAAAGAACTGTGATTTGAATCAACTGTAATTTGTAGTATTATATGTGCATGATGATATTTAGTAGACCATGCTGGGCTCCATTTTATTCACTACTAAAATAAAATCAATTTACAATTGTTTATGGACATTGAGTAGCATTTAATAGAGTTTTAATTAACAAAGAGTACTGGCTATATAGAACTGGATGCAAAGAACTGTGAGCAGAGCTCAACTCATAAGAATGGAACTTGCCCATCCTCTCCCATTGGCCTGTAGCCAAGGGCCCCCATCCCAAAAATGCTAACCCCAGGGGTTAAAGGATGCCCCCCCCCCAGTTCTAAAAGTGCAACAGAGCTGTCCACAGGATTGAAACCAGTGAATATCCCCCCCCCCCACCAACTAACAATGTCCTGGCAGAAAATAAATTTTGAATTTACAATATTGTTTTAACACAAATCTGATGTTATCCCCCCCCCCCCCCAATTCTTCAATCCCAGGATAACATTCCAAGCATATATAAAGGAGGATAGTGTAAACTAGTCTTTCCTCAAATTCAACAATATGAACTTCTCATTGCACTATTTTTACCAGTACAAATTTTCTAAAAGGTGCAAGCATAGTTACTGTATACTCCAGAGGGTCCCCCACCTCTTGAAACGGCATTCTGGTATTCTGGCTGTTATGGATTTTCAGGGCTGTGTGACCATGGTCTGATAATTTTGGTCCCTAACGTTTTGCCAGTAATTGTGGCTGGCATCTTCAGAGGCAGGACATGGCAAGATGAGAATCTCTCAGCGCCCAAGTGTGGCATTTGGTACAGAGATATTCCTATCTTGCTGTGCCTGACCTACTGAAGATGCCAGCCAGTTAATGGCGGAATGTCAGGGACTAAAATTACCAGACCAGGGTTGCACAGTCCAGAAAACCCACAACAGCCAGTTGACTCCAGCCATGAGAGCCTTCAAAAATTTATTTCAATATTTGTTTCACTCTAGAAGTGGATGCAAAAAACATGCTGCCAATTAAAATTCTCCCAATATCTCTGAGTTTTAAAACTTCCACTGATGCTTTTTAAATTAATCTGAACAAAACTAATGAACAATATCATAGCATGCTCTACAAAATGGTCCATTACAAATAGTACATAACTGTCCTACCCTTCTTCAGTTAAGCAGTGCAAAAAGCTGTCTCATTTTAACCAAGTGCACAGAATGGAACACTTTGTTTATATACACTTTCAAGTATTCTTAACTGACCACTCACAAAAATAACTTGTAAACATTGGATGGAGTGCTGAGTACAAACTTGGGAAAGGCTTAAACTTGAGGAGCTTAATTATCTGCAAGGCTGTTAGTGCACTATCTTTGCCACAATCAAACACACTAGACACCTGTCAATTCTAGTAGATAACAGCATGTACACACTTTGCTGAAGCATAGTACTGGCAGCTCAGCATGCTAGGAAAAAAACAAAACAGCATGACCTACAAATAGTACCCAATAAGCCTACCCGAGGCTGTTACATCTATCCTCTGGACTGTATGTATATAACTGTATACATAATTTGGTACAAATCATTTGAAACAAATATCACAAAAATCATTGATTTTTTTGTTTTACACATCTAGAAATAACAGCTATATAGTGATAAAGTCTTGTGAGCACAAAGTGAGGGAAGTCAAAAGATGTGGGGATACCAGCAAGCAGGGTACATAAAAACAGATTTTTCTTCAAGTCAGATTTACCTTTCAGCTACAACACAATAAAAAAGCCATAATGTGAAATGTGACTGCTATACAAATTACAATTTAAATGCTTTATCCTTAATCACATTCATCATGAGACAGGAATGTTTCTTATATAAGAAACGAATCACAAGCCTTTCTGTTCATTCAGCCATTATAGATATGACACAATGGATAATATACGATATTAAGTGCTTACTTCTGGAGGCCAGGAACTGACAAGCTATCATAGGAATTGGGATCCAGCTATTATCTCTGTAAGGAATAATTCTATGTTGAAGCAAGATCACCCAGCAAGGTCTCATATAACCTGGCAGTCCTTGTGTTTCTATTTTGCTAATCCTATTTGAGCTCTGGAATTTGCCCACTTCACCAATGGGGAAAAATCTAGCTTGAAGATCATGTCTACAAGTAATTATCAGTGTTCTCGCAGGTAAACACAGTGGAACACAGAGAAAATTGTGTTTTGAATTAAGATACACTGTTCTATGTGCAATCTGAAAAGTTATATAGTAAGATCACAGTCAAGTATACAATTTATACATGAGTTCTAACAAATCACAAATCAAACATCAGTAAGGACAGTTTTCAAAGAAACTTGTTAATATACAAACAGAAAACTTTGGACTTTTCTGTTGGTGATTTGAAACCACCATGCTAGCATATCATCCAGCTCATTTCTGTGGGGAGGCAAATGAAAGACAACTGCAATTCAGTGCCTACTTTCACCCTCATGACTCACAGAAACAGAAGTTAGGTAATATTAGCATGTATATATGGGTATAAAGTATATATGGGTACAGAACTTTACTCTTCTTGGCTTAATTGGAAGACAGGGTAAGAGGGCCACCACTGGCCATCCAAGGTACAAAGCTATCATAAGAGCAACTAAATGAACCAGCAGCAATGCAAAGGAGCAAAGGAGGATATGCAGGCAGGGCTCATTCTGCCCTATTCTTAAGCATCAGTTAAGAGAGAGAGAAAGAACATTAAAAAAGAAAACTACACAACTTTACTGCTTATCTACTCCAACAACAACAATAGTACAGCAGATGAATTATAGCTGTCAGCTTGAGAACCAGGGTTTCAAAGCCCCCCAGGCTCTATAGAATTTTGCAAGTAAAGTCAGGAAGTTACACCACCATGGTTTAAACATACTTCTACCCTGCCTTTCCTCTTATGAAAAGACTCAAAGCAGTTAACTACTATGATAACATATGACACACTACTCCCTTATGTGACATAAGGAAAACATAAGCAAGTAAAATACAGCCTCATGAATTCTAGAACCAAGAAATAAGACAACAGCATCAATTTATGAGGGGAATTTATAAGACTATTTTGTTTAACAGTAAATTAATGTGACAGTCTTTAAATTGGTCTATGTAGCTATGGAACAGAAGTGTTAAATCTGATCCTTTGCTTCTCAAACCAGACAGGCAAGAGATATATGTTCATGTATCACTTTCAGAATGTTTACAATGGTTTTGACAAACATAAGAATCCTTTAAAAATGCTGAGGAAAATATAAGAATTTTGTTGAAAAATCACCCATTTATCTTGAACTCGTAATGACCAGGCCATAGTTTGCCCCCACTAACAGTAACTTTCAGAATTCCTTGTATCACAAGCACCATCGACAATATGTTCGCTTGAGTGAGACTAATTTAATTCAGTTTAGCCATCTGTCCCAAATACTGTTTAAACATACATGAACATCAAGCTGACACCCTTTGCACTAATATAAAGTATACTGTGGAATACCACCTTATCAGCAAGCTGGGATACTTTCTGAATGCTGGGAAACAGCATTTCCCCAACAATGTATACACTTGCTAAGGCAGTGTCATCTGGGTGATTCAGCAATGGCTGTGTAGTTTCAACAGGTAAACTGCAGCATCTGGAAAGTTTGAAAGATTATCGAGAAAGAGCAGGAGAATATTTTCTGTCTCCACCCAGTATGATAGTAACGCAGACACACCTTGCCCACTGATTGGTACTAGAGCGTTCTTCAGGCAGAAAAAGATATCAAGTACTCCATTATCTAAAATAAAGACTTGCTTTATGTTCTTTATGCAGCATCATACACACCTCTGGATTTCCTCTTGCAGAGTTATTTGTAGCTATGGTAACATTCACACAGTGCAGGGTTCTTAAGGTTTCTATTTTTGCTGTGCCTAAGAAGGTTGTACTAATGGCACAACCACTTATTACATGGTCCTTGTGACATTTTCTAGGAGGTGCGGGACAAATTTCTTTCCTGTTTACCAATGCCACTCTGAAAATCCTGCTAATTTTAAACATCTCCTACACTAGGAAAATAAAATTTCCAGAAATTTTGAAGTCATGGGAAAACACAGGGTTTCCCCCCAAGAAAAGATGGACATTTAGAAATCTGTGCAACATTTACTTGCTGGTAGAACCAAAACTTTATTCAATGATTTAACAACATGAAATGCATTATTTATAATTCAGTTGGCATATCTGTATCTTTAAATAACTTCATGTTCTATCAGAAAAAAATATAAGCATACCCAATTCCTAAGCTACTGTACTGCTACACTACCACAACCCCATCTATCTTTAATTTTTGTCACATGAGTGGTAGGAAAAAATAAATATTTCATAGGAAATTATTTTCAGTGCTATCCCAAACTGTTCAATTTTTTTTTCAGTGGAAAAACAGAAACAGTCCTCAGAAATTTTCATGTGATGCATTCTGAATATCAAAATGTTTTCCTTAAAAAGCATTTTAATCATTATAAAAGAAAAAAACACATTTCCCCCCATCACTCCCTCAAATCTTTCACTTTTCCCTTGGGAAAAATGGGGGGGGGGAGTGGGGCCATGGGGGGTACACAGTAAACACTCACATCCCCCCAAATTTCCCCAGTTTTTTTTCCTAAGCCTCCAAATCCCCACCCCATACATTTCTCCCCTTTGTAGTATCTGCATTCCATTTATACAAAAAGTCCTCCTTGCTAAGAATGGGCAAAATGTCCAGGGAGAGTGATTTAAAGCCCTAGGAAATCATGAGGTTCATTGGGTGATCATGGGTCAGTCACACTTTTACTCCAGCCTTCTGTAAGGATAAAACTAAGGAAGGAGAGAATAGAATCAAGTACATTGCTCTGAGCTCGATGGATGAAACACAGGGTAAAAGTGTAATCTGTATTACGGACTGGGATCCTTTCCATTATGCAGATTCAAGAATCTCACATTATATGACCGATTTGAAGGAAAGAATGCAACAAAACCCACAGGGTTTTGTTCTTGGAAAGGTTCTGAAGTTATCTAGCCACTCAAGCTCTTCCTTAAATCAAAAGGACCAAGCCTCAGCTATTGGCAAGTGAAACTGGACAACAGCCATGGAGCAGCCCTTTCGTTCAACATTCGTTATCCAGGCACTGGATAGCCAAGATCCAGGGATCTTATGTTATGCATTTGCAGACAGACTGAGAGTGAATTTTAAGGAGTACAGAAGGACTGCAGGAGGAATCAAGGCGCCAGAACACTGCAGCAAGCTTAGCGCCAGGGTCTAAAGCCTGGGCCATGTACGAGATCAGAGTAAAAGAAAACAAACCTGCAAGGCTTCACCTGCCGCCGAGGTCTGAGCCCTTCAAACCCACCCCGCCCTCTGAACGGCTGCCCCCAACCGCAGCGAAGGCCCTGGGGACAGCAGCGCGGACCTCCGACCCCTCGACTCCGTGCAAGCCGTGCGGCCCCCAGCCCCGCCTGCCAAGGAGCCCAGTTTCCCGGCCACTCACCAGACGGAGCCGTACGCGCCGGAGCCCACGGGCGAGAGGTTCTGGTACCGCTCGGGCACCTCCCAGACCGTCTTGTTCAGCTCTTGCCGATAGAACTTGGGCCGCTCCTGGGTCATCTCGACCCCGCGCCCGCCCCACCCAGCGCGGCTGGGAGGGGGAGACTGCTGGGGCAGGGGGCGCCGGCTCCTCCCCCGCAGAGCAAGGGGGCTTCCTCCCTCCGCCTCCGCCTCCGCCTCCGCACGCAGCACCCACGGGCTGGCCCGCGCGCCTCCCGCCCGGGCTCCCGTCAAGCGGCTGAGGGCTGGGGAGGGAAAGCGCGCCTGCCACCCAAGGGCCGGGCCAACAGGTGCGGCGCGGTGCTGGGGAGGAGGCCGGCGCTTGCAGCGGGCGAGGGGCGGGCGGGCGGGCAATGACGACGGCGACTCGCCACTGTCTGACTTCTCCCGACCTCTTCCTAGAGCCCCGACCAATCGATCGCGCGAGTCTCGCGAGGCGTGAGACGCGGAAAAGCTCGAGGCGATGCCCCAATATGGAACCTGGCGCTAGGATTCCATGAGCTCAGCCCGCAGGAGGGAGCTCTCGCGAGATCTGGGGCGGGCTGGGATGACAGCGGAGGCGGAGTTCGGTTCGGGAAGGGCTTCTGCGGCGCGCAGCCTGCGAGGAGCCTGGCTAGACGGCGTGACTCGGCTCAGCGCCGCGATATCCTCACTCGGCATAGGGGTTCTGCGACGAAGGGGCGCAAAATCCAAAACCTCGTGAACCCCCGACTGGGAGAGAGACATGACTGTAATTTCAACACTCCGACGTATTTCCCTTCACGCTATGTGTGCCGTAGTGGCTTGCCTAGCCTAGGAGGAGGATGGGGCTTGAGTCTGCAATTGGTCACGGTGCTTAGTTTGCAAACAGCTGAGCCTGCCATAGAAATGTCAGAAAATAGAGAATTCATTGCATCGTCATGTCAGCTAAAGACACACTACGCATATCACGTAGTTCATGAACTAGCTCAACTAGTCCGCTTCCTCCCCGGCCCGCTTTGTGAGTTCAGGGCGCGGCCAGAATCACAAAGGCCGACGGCCACCTCACAATCCCTTCTCCGGCGGCTGAGCGGCCTGCGTGGGAGCGACGTCGCCCCACTGCCTTGCCCCAGCCGGGCCGGCGGAACCCCGCGCGCAGGAGGGCGAGGGAAGGCGCGGGACGAAGGCGCGGGCAGGAGGCGGCGCGTGCACTGCGCCCATGGGCCAAGGGGAGGCAGGACAGGCGCCGGACGCGCAGCTCCCGCCCCTGCCGCTCATGCCGACCCGGGGGCGGTGCCGGACACGCTTGGAAGAGCCGGGGGGAGGGGCCTTCTTGAGCAGCCCCAGCTCGGAAGGAAGTGACAGCAGCAGCGTCGAGGATATTTGGTGGCGCGCGCAACGGCGCGCGAAGATACCGGCCTTACGCACGCGCCGACCGGCTCGCCCGCGTCCAGCGCAAGCGCAGGGGACATCCTTAGAGCGCACGCGCGGGGGGCCGGGGGGGCTGCCGTCTCTGGCCGCCATGGAGAGGAAAGGTGAGCGCTTTGGATCTCTCTAGGTCTCGCCCGCCCGCCCCGCGCCTCCACCCAGGCTTCCCCTCCGCCCGTGGCTGAGCCTCGGGGTTTGCGACCTCCACGGCCTTGGCCATTTCCCAGTACGCACGAGAAGACCTCCCTCTTATGTTGAATCTTCTTGTTGAGTACGCCTCGGTTTCTTATTGAGGATAACTGCCAGCCTCGTAGGTAGCCCAACTCCCCCTCCCCCCGCCCTCCAGTAATGAGTAGGAGAGTGACAAAGAAGGGTAACTTCGCAGGCTGCCTTCATCGGCTCTTTTTAAAAAAGGGGGGCAAGATAGTCTGGGATAAGCCTAGAACTCTACCTAGTCCTGCCTGGGAATACCTTGTTGGTCTGAAGCAGCGGAACAAAGTTTGAGTCTAGCGGTACCTTTAGGACCAAATCTGGAGAAATGTGCTTGTACACAGAAGCTTTTATCCTGAATTTTGTGGGCCTTAAAGGTGCTACTGGGCTCAAGCTGTTCTTATCCAATAGTGTGTATAGGTTTGATGCTAACTGTATAGCTTTTTCTTTCCGTCTCCAAATTTCTTGATGCTTCTCGTTCTTCTGTTCATTATTCTCCAGTTCTAGCACTACAGGCTCGGAAGAAGCGAACCAAAGCTAAGAAGGAAAAAACCCAGAGGAAGTAAGTGTGGTTCTACAGCTATTTCAAACCCGGATGAGGTGATGCTACAGGCAGTGATAACTGTCTGAAGTTGTGTATGGAAGCCAGCCTGGTAGACTTTGTGGTTGTTGAAATAAGTACTCTCTCACACCCTCTGCTGTTTAATTAGTCCTGAAAAACAGCCTCATATATACTGTGACTTCTTTGACAACAATATTTTGTGACTTTCTAAAACGGCACCTTTGAAAATTTGTCCATAGTGCTAGCAGTCTTCATCTCAGTTTTTAGCCTTTTTTCAAGGCAAGTGTGTTGATTTAAAACAGTAGGTGGGTTTATAGACTGGATGGATCATATTGTGTTTATCAATTTACATAAAATAAATTAATTAAATCATGAACATTATGCATATATAGTCTTATAGTCATGAATACTGGATATAATGAATAGTGGGTAGAGCATGCAGAAAAATTTGAAGTTTGGATGTGGCTGTTATAGTGAATTATTCTGGCCAGCCCTAGATTTCATGCAGCATTTGTTTGCAATTGTTGTCAGAAGTCATTTAAGCATAAAATCAAACAACTTGAAAAAATCCTTCAGAAATTTTAAGATGATACATTGAACAAAAATATTAGTTCACAAGTAACCTCACAAATGGATAAGATTTGTTATGTTTACAGGTCTGTGCAGTTCTGGTATAAGCTTCTATAGGTATGCTTTCCTTAAACCAAAGAACAGAAATTATTGTAAACAGCCATGCTGTTACTATGGCTGGAATGAAGTTTTCATGAATTATACAGTACTTTGTGACTTTAACATTAATGCATGTTGATTTTAGATGCTTAATTCTCTTCATTGACACTTCTGGAAACTTTTCAAAGGCCTCTAGAATGTAGGTCTGCAGATATTCCAGTACATCTATTTGTTTCTTACTTGCAGTTGGTATAACTGGCAGGCCCAGAGCTAACTTGTTCATCTGCATCTTAATCCTATTCTGCTCTTTCCTGCCTGTTTAATCTTTTGCCACCCACTTCCTTTGTTTTTGATAGTGAAGGAAGTCGCAGAGCTTATACTTTGTGTAAATAAAGACTTCAATTCCTCGTATATCCATTGGGGAGGAGTCATAGCTCTGTGGTCAAGTACTGTTTCATAGCCACATGTTCAGTTCATGGAATGTTCTTGTAAGGATCCTAGGTAGCAGTGCTGGGAAAGATTTACACTCTGAAGAACCACTACCAATAGGAATGCAGCCTTATGGGAGGGTAGTATAGAAATACAATAAGTAAATAAGTTTCCTGTAAACCGCCCTGAGCCCTCGGGGAGGGCGGTATATAAACAAACAAACAAATAAACAAATGCTCCCTCTCTTATTCATTCCTTGTTCAATTTACTGCCATAGAATTGTTTTCAGTATGGCCTTATCTCTCATCTCAGTTTTGTAACTCTGAAATATTTGAATTAGCATATGACATTTTCCTTTTTTGAACACTTTTGTAACAAATTTGAATTAGAAGGAATATTATGATAATGATGCCATAGAATTGTTTTCAGTATGGCCTTATCTCTCATCTCAGTTTTGTAACTCTGAAATATTTGAATCTGCCTTGACTGTTGATTCAGAGATTTACTGCTTTATCCCAGCAAACCAAAAAATACATTAAACTCGAGTCTGAAAAGCATTGCTCATAAATTAGTGTCTTGAGTGCAATGGCTTTTATAGCATGTTAATCTAAGCAAGTTATTTTCTTGTTTACTGATAACACAGTAGGAAATTTGCTGTTTGACAGATGCATGGAACAGAAGAACAGCCAAGCATATTCATAAGAGCATGTCAGGAGGAGCATATTTTACTGTTGTTTAGACAGTAGATATAGTGAACATACATGGTCTAAATTTTCATATCTGTTAGCTATTTTAAAAGTTTGAAGAATCTTAAAAGAAGCCAGTGCTATTTCTTCAGCTGTGGGGTAAGATGCAATAGAAAAATGATTCTAAACTTTACTATGCCATCCATATTTATTGGATTAAAGCCGAAGGCACAGAGCGTAAGCTTTCCTTGGAAGAAAAATTCTTATAGGGCTAAGTGGATCTCAGCTTATTTTTTCAGTTCCCCCACAGAATTATCATACTCCCAAGAAGCACATCAAGATTGTCTAATTTTTAACTATGTCAAATTAGGTCTTGGGAGAGTTGTACAGTTTTCTGTTTGAACATGAAGTTTTCTGGCTGACCTTGGGTTGGTTACTCACACTAATTCTCACAGATTTTATTAGTTATATATACTCCCAGATTTGTTATCACTGTATAGGAGTGGAACTGTGAAATCATGTACTTGGCAGTGTTTTTTTGGGGTAGAAAGGACTGGTGGCACTTTAAGACCAAAGTTTCATTCAAGGTATAAGCTTTCATGTGCATGCACACTTCCTCAGTTACAATGAAATGGAAATTACCAGTCCATACATATAAGTAGAGGGTGAGCAGTAAATTAGCATACAGCATAATAGAGATGTTTAACAGATTCAAGGATCAAACAGGAATAACAAGCTTAGTTTATAAAGTTACCATTTGTTTGGGCTAATACTCCAGGTGGGGGACTTAGTAAAGCAAATATGTCAAAATTGTAGATTAATAATCATATGTATCTTTAATTGTGGGCTGCTGAGAGTAATTAATTGAGACCCTGCCATTACGGTCCATCTGCCTCTTCTCAAGCATGGAGGCATCTTTACAGTATCTTCTTTGAAGTGGGGTGATTGGCTATGTGGAATCTCCCCTGTTCCCAGGCCAGAGAAATACATACCAACCTACCATTCAAAATTACATTATTACTCATTACATTACATGACAATCTGATATTCTGAACTATAGTTCATTATGGGGAGGAGGACATCTGTGTGCATGTCTTAAATTCTGGTGGAGCACCCACTCTTCATCCATGTCCTCATTGTTATTTTCCCTGAAGGATATCCTTTCATCTGCTGACACTTTGCAAGAGGAAGAGTCATGAATATGGTGGTGATGAATAAACGTACTTAGCTTCATTTAACTCTAATGCAACTGGCCTCAAACAGTATCTCCTTTTATGAAGTGAGATAGTTGTGTTAGTGTGTATTCTGAATTGTCTGATGTTTTAAGGGTACTGATGTAAGATAAAAAACATTAAATAATACTTATATGTAAGTGTGCAGGAGCTTACAGAAGCCTACAGAAAATTTTATTAACCCATCTTCCCCCACATACCTGCATTAGTCATCTGTCCTGTAAAACAAAACAGGATCAGCTTTCATAAAGCTTTCTTGCTTACAGGCAATTGTCATTGCAGATAACAAAGCAAGTGCTCATTGATAGTCTGCAGCAATGTGTGTGGCATCTGGAAAGAGCAAATATTAAATCTCTGCTAAAAGCTTACAGTCCAAAAGAGAGAGGAAATGAGATCAAAAAGCAAAGATGAAGTTGATCAATGAAAACATATGTATCTGTTTAAATTGATGGGACCAGCATGATTGAATAACCAGAAAACACGGTTTTTTATACATAGCTGGAGTATTGCAGTGTGCATCCTCAGAGAATCTCTTCACGTACTTTTTCAGATATATGTCTAGCAATACGAAATGATAGTACAAGAAACAAATGTTTGAAACTATGTGTATCCTATCCATGGATATGCTTGGATTGGCCTGGCAAATATATGCTTGTTGACAAACCTAGGTTTAATTTAATTTACAAAATGGCTCTGCGTGTATTGGTGTAACAACTCACGATTGTCAAATTAACTAAATCATCAGATCTAATCAGAGATGTTCCCATTGGTTGTAGATGCATCTTCACTAGTGTGCATAAAAGAAGCATTCTTACCCTTCTTCCTTGGATACTAGAAAGAAAGGAATTTCTCTTCTTCTTTTCCCCCAGGTACTGATACAAGGTCTCCTTATGAAAGGTTTTAATCATTGCCTTTCATCCTTTGTAAATATGCAGGACAACAGGTGGATATGCAAAAGAGAAGCTCGGTTAAATTTCTTTTTTATCTCTCTCCCTTTTTTCTTCCCCACCAATTTACCCCCAAATCCCCATACTTTAAGGCTTTGAGGAAGCCTGGTTCTTTGGGAGAGAGAATGAAATTCATTTGTCTTAGGCTCTCCCCTCCCCCCATGAAATAGCCCTTTAATGCCATCAGTTTGAATTCCAGTGACACATGTTCTTGTCATGTACAAAGTTCTTGTCACATACAAAGTATGGACCTGGTATATGATAGATACCCAACTGGTGGTTGGGGCTAGTGAGTTGAATGTGGTCCCTACTTTCACAGAAAATATGTTCGATAGTGGATCCAGTTTCTCTCATCTGATTGTAGGAAAAATCTCTTAATTGGGCCACCTCTAATGATAGAGCAACATCTTATCTCTGTCTCCTAAGAATTGAATGTTCTGATCCCTCTCTTCCCTGGGCCCAAGCCTTGAAAATAAACTCTCGCCTTTGTAGCATCTGAAGTTGTCCCTCGTGTGAGGTGTGAATACTTACCGTTTCAACTCTGCAGCGTCTCTGATTGTTCTGATTATTTTCTTTTGAATCTTTTCTCCGTCTGTAAACAGTTCAATTAGCGTGGAACAAACTATGAAATTTGAAAACTTCCTCATGAGTCTTACTTCTGGACCAGGGTACTTGGTCTTTGTGAGCGCATAAAGGGAATCTGTCCACCAATGGAATTAGATGAGTGCATTTATTCCTCCAGAGCAGTTCAATTTTTTTCCTTTAAGTCCGCTGATAGTTGTGATAAATCATAATTAAATGGATTTGGGCAGGTTTTGGTCTGGATCAGGGTAGATCTGATCTGTCAGAGTGAGCTGTCAAAAAACCAAGTTTTTGCTCTGCCTAGGCAGGTAATGGGGTGGTTTGAAGGAAGGCTTTGAAGAACTCTGAATAGCTTGGATGATGAGGCAGAGATGGAGAGGGGGGTGGGTTAAGATCTGCTGCCTTGCATTGCTTCGCCTCCGTTTCCCTTCCATTTATGTCTATATGCAGCTTTTCTCTGTGGAAGTTGTTTCTAAGGGATGGGGAGAATGTGGCCATCTATGACTTGTCCTTCCATTGACTTGAGGGTGGCATTCTTGCATAGTTACTGTGCCTGGGAAAGGGGACGAAGCCTGGATGCCTACTCTTGTCTCCAACTGTCTCCTTTCTCCCCCACCCCCATCCCCTGGCTCCTCGAAGCTTGAAAAAAATATTTCAGGGGTTCCTCCACAGTCAAAAGGTTCTAGTCACTGCATCACTGTGTCTTAATATTTATTACTGACATTCTCTGTTCTTACATAGGGCTCCCAGTGGTCTCCCAGGTTACTGCTCAGTGAATCATGAATAATTTTAGCCTTGTAATGGTATATATGGTTCACTGAAGTATCTTAAGACTTCTTTATATGAGTTTTGTATGTTCTGTTTTTTTATATCATCAATATACTGGGGAATTTGGGAGAACATGCCTACATAGGGACAGTAGACTCCTGGCCTACTGCTGCGGTGTTTTGTTATCCATTTTGTTGTTGTTGTTTTGTCCATTTTCCTTCTGGAGTCTAAAGGAACAAGTGAGAGAGCCCTTGATCTCCCAACTCATGGGTGCAGGACTCAGATAATCACATTGATTCCTAATCTTTTGCAAAAGTATTTAGGATGCATTCATAGATTGTTCATAATAATTTTTTTAATTTCATGTTGTGATAAAAAGATTAAGATAAATTCTTAGAACTGTTAATAGTTATAGAATATATATGGGACTATAGTCATGTACTTACATGTTCTTATGTGTCTAGTATGCAGTTTGATTCAGCCTACGAATGAAAGCCAGCTGAAGTAATGGACAGAATGTTTTCTGCTAGAATAAGCAAAGTACAGCTTGAAGAATAGAACAAATAATCCTAGAAATGGCTTTCAGTAATAAAAGCCATACTGTTTCATAACCCCCAGATTGATGAATGAGCATATTCTATTTTTTAATATGATGGATAATAAAATTGTAGAATTTTAAAATTAGGTACTGAAGGGATTTTTCTTCACAGTCTCTTCACGGAGCCAGCGTGGTGTAGTGGTTTCTAACCTGGCAGCTTTTATGTTCCCCCACATGCAACCAGCTGGGTGGCCTTGGGCTTGCCACAGCACTGATAAAGCTGTTCTGACCAAGCAGTGATATCAGGGCTCTCTCAGCCTCACCCACTTCACAGGGTGTCTGTTGTGGGGAGAGGAAAGGGAAGGCGACTGTAAGTGACTTTGAAACTCCCTTGGATAGAGAAAAGTGACATAGAAGAACCAATTCTTCTTTTAGACTGTACCCTCCTTTCTTTCAAATATTCAGACTACAGATAAACAAGAAAAGCATAAGAATGGTTATTGGAAAGTGGCACAATAGGGTATCTTGTGAAGTTGTGAAAAAATAAATCCAGAATAACATTTTATGTAGATTAGTGATTCAGACAATCAAGAATGTTATTATGTTGGAAATAGTCAACAGTCCTTAAGGTCTGCAATGTGGATTGCGTATGCAACCAAGCCCAGCTTCCTAAAAGCTACTTTCATGTACCACTGAAATTCTTGACCTTTTCCCTTTTAAACAGCATATTAGAAAAGCCATATTACCAGTTGCTTTCAAAAGTTCTCTTTATATCACAACTGTTGTGCTATTTGGTGTGAGGGGAGAGGTTACCATCTAAGAAACTTAAACCACCTATACCCTCTTGTGTGGTTCTGATTTTTGCGCAGTTTGTTGTAACCCTGCCCCGGATTCTGTGCACTGGGATATATTTTAAGTTAAGACTCACACCATAATAAACACGTCAAAACAGTTCTAAAATGAGACTTTTGTTGAACAATTAAACAGTGTTATGCATGATTTCCAGTGTCTGTGGATTTGTTAACATAGGATTTCACTATGAGATCCTGAGTACCTTTCATTCTTCTCTATATGTTGCTTCTGGCCTTTTCTAACCCATAGGGTGTGTCCCAAAATACTAGGGTGCAGCTTGCAACATTTATCTCTAAGACACTTATATAAAGAAACGAGGGGCAGGATATCAATGTAATTGATATGACTATCAAATAATGTAGAGAGCGTGGCAGTTAATACTTTGTTTCCTAGCTCTGGTGTCACATGCATTGGCAAGAGGCTGGAAAGTGTGAATAGTGCTACCTCCAAAATTTTCATCTCTCTTCCAGCGGGACTTCCTTTAGAAGTAGTTGCATCATAATTCTAACCTGAATCAATGGCTTTGTTTGATTTTAGCATAATGAAGATTTGAAAATTGAACAGCCTAGAAATACTATCTCAGGCGTGCTGTTACAGCACTTCCTTGCAGATAGCCCTGCTGTCAATAAAAGGGCCCAATTAGATTTTTTATACAGGAGATGTGATTTCAAGCAGATGTGACATACATGAATGACCATAAGGAGCTGTGTGAAATGGCAGGCTAGAACTGGAGCTTTGTTTCTTCCTCACACCAAAGCAGTGTGCTGTGTGATATATATTTACAAATAAGATCTGTGTGCTGGAACTTGCATTTCAGTGACCAAGTGGACATGCGTGCTCTCCTTTCACTTCAATTATACCCTTTTCAACTTTTTCTGTTATTTGCTTTTGCTTATAGAGCCAGGTGAGTTGCATTTTGGCTTTCACAGCTGACATGTAGAGCTTAACTCCAGAGAGGACCAACACAATGCTAGAATGATGGTATGTGACTCAAGTCCTGTCTGATAGCCAAGAATATTCTTGATGCTTTTCTGCAGCTATCTGCTTTGCTTATCTCCGTGCAAACTTGGAACAAAAAGAATTACAGTATTTGCTGGCGTATAAGACTACTTTTCCCCCCTGAAAAACATTCCTCCAAGTGGGGGGGTCGTCCTATATGCCGGGTGCACTTCAGTTGGGATAGACATAGCTGCCCATAGTGGCACATAGTACTGTATTTTGAGTGGAAATGTTGGGGGTCGTCTTATACACCCAGTCGTCTTATACGCCGGCAAATACGGTATTAGGATTGGGATGATTTTTTAAAGTTCCTCTGACTATAGAATTGTTTTCAAGCTCCGGAAAAGAAGTTCTTGGTTCCTAAAAACGTTGCTGCTGGCTTTACATAAGCTTGGAAGTGTAATTTATTTTCCACCTTAGCCTCTGTAGTCAAGATAAACTGTCAGTAGTTGCTTTGATACTAAGATAGCTTAAAAAGTGAGTTTATTGAATAGGAAGCAAATGATTCCTCAATGCAGAAAAAGGAAAATTGGATTCCAAAATTTCTATACCTGGAAAGATTTTAGACGCTGTTAAACATTAGTCAGTTCAGAGTGTGACTAAATTTGCAAGAAGCAAACAAGCTGAGAGCAAAGCCCTCCAGTAATGCTGCAAGCGGTTTACCTGCAATGCAGTGCTAAGCATCTGCAGCTAGGTGGTGGAGGCAAATTTCTTTTCTCTGTTGCTTCTGCACAAAGCTTTGCTACATTCAGAAATAGCCGGCACTCTGCTTGCAATTTATGCAACCCTCTTACAAGGACCAGTGTGCCATCTGATTTTTGATGGCTCTTTCGAAAACTCTGGGTTTGTCTTCAGAGATACCGTCATCAATGGGAGTCCGTGCTTCATGCCGGTAAGTTATCCTTTTTCTTTTCTTCTTTTCAACAGGAGTAAATGGAATTTGATTCCCTCCGTGAGGAGTTTTCTGCATTCCGTGAAAGCACAAAATGTCCGTGAACACTGCAATTCAGTTATTTCTCTTTCTATCTCTCCCACTTGACATGTAATCTCATCAGGCACTTAGCTTGAGAACAAATGCAGTGAAGTTATCCTGTAAAGACAGATAGACTTTGAGAAGCCTTAGGGCTATGGAGTGATCTGATGTATTAAAATGGGCTATTTCCAGGCTTCCAGCATTTTTAGCATTTTAGCATTTTGACAGCTGTCTCTTCCTGTTCATAGAAATCCAGACTGTGGAATTCTTCATCAGCCTTTTGTCCCTGCTTGCAAGCTGGATTCTGTGCTGCTTGAATAAACAGATAGGAAGAGGCTTGCAGGTTTTGTCTTCAGTTTAACAATTTGCTTGAATAAACCCTTTGCTGAGAGTGTAAAGATGCATGGCTCTAATGTCTTTGTACCACATTTGTATGCTTTACAATTCTGGCCTGTCCCTATAATGATTGGGAGAACATTTTTGGAGGGTGGGGCAGGAATAGTGGAGAGGGCTGCATTGAATATTTTAAGGGATTTCATAATAAAGGTTCATGTGCACACTGAATGGCAGCAGTGCCTTTGAAATCCTTGCTAAAAATTTGATTACATGTAGCCTGTTACACTGCCTAAAAATAGTTAACTCATTTTGAAAGTATAAGGAGTTAAAAAGGATTAATTGCAGTGATGCCAAGCTTTCTGGAGCTTTGTGCTGTCCATCAGTCGTATAACATTTTGATTCCTTTGGATGAAGAAAAAGGGCAGTTCTCAAAAGCTTTGTGTGGGTTTTCTAGTAACTTCTTTGCTGCAGGGAAATTGTACTTGTAGAAGAGGAGTGAGTGTAGAATCCTCATGGCAGTCATCTGATCTTTGTGACTGGGGTGCTTACTTAAATTCAATTCCTTGTCCTGCATCTTCCCTAAGGCAGTGTGTGGGGTACTATATGACATAACCTAACAATTCACCATTCTGGAATTAATGACGTAATTAATTTAAAAATAGCTTTGCTGTGATGGGTGTGGCTTTGAGATGGTTTGATATTTATTTTGCCAACTGTATGTTTTCTTTCAGGGTTAAGGATTCACTAACTAGCATTCTAAATATTTTTGGAACCCACAGCTCTCAAAGCTTGTGTTAATCCTCGTACCTTTACAGTGTGGCCTTGCACTGATAGCTGTCTTTGTTGTATTCTAATTAGGTTTATGATTTTAGCTTTTTTCTAAAGAAATGTATGTGAGATTAAGGTAAATGTTGCGTGATATTTGGGGCAGAGGAATTCTCAGATCAAAATTCATCTGCCTTGTCAGATGAATATCATTTTTCTCCCATTTACTCAGCTACAGATGTCTATAACAGATGTGTTTTGAAATCATATATTTCAGAAAATGGATATTACTATTCAATCACTATTCAGTCTTTTGATTTAAAAAGATCACATCTTGTAACTGAGAAAAACCATGGGATCCTATTTTTTTAAAAATGCTATCTACGCTAGTATTTGGTTGGTCGGTATCCAAAGTTCACAATAAGACTTCCATCATTGTTACAATCTGTAGCCATAAGCTAAAGTTGAAATTATGTGTTCTTGTGCTGCAGAGCCATTTTTTCTCCCTGCAAAAGTGGTTTTCAGTTCCCATATGCCACTCATCCACATTAAATGCTTCTTTTGTGTTGCCCCACAGCCTAGTAGCACACTGAGCCGTTCACAGGGTTGGAATTCCTGTGAGTATAAGATGAATCCTCTTGTAGATATTCCACATTTGCTCATGAGAAGACACTCTTAAGAATTTCCATCCATACTGAAAGATTTCATTTCAAGCTTTGAGCCATTTCCACTTACAGGATAGTTCATACATTAGGTATATTATAGAACCTGAGCAATTCTACAGAGTGACATTAAATAGTCTTTGTTTGCAAGGGTGTCAAACATATGACCTGCGGACCAGTACCTGCCCATCCAGAGCTCTTATCTGACCCATAAGCAACTGGTCATTGTATTTCTTGTGAGATGGCAGATGCTGTGCATTGCATTCCTGTATACTATCTAAGCACTAATGAGTAGTGGGTGGTGGAAGTGGGAGAATGGGCATCAGGGAGATATTTTAAAGCAGGGGTAGCCAAACCGTGGCTCTCCAGATGTCCATGGACTACAATTCCCATGAACTCCTGCCAGCAGGAGCTCGTGGGAATTGTAGTCCATGGGCATCTGGGGAGCTATGGTTTTGACAACCCCTGCTTTAAAGAAATACTGTAAGAGCATTAGTGTTTTAAGCATTTTTATATTTTGAATAAAAAGTATTGTTAATTGGATTTGCCTGTGTTGTTTATAAAATTTATATCTTCCATACCTGGCATTACATTTTATGGCACACATGGCCTGGCCTGCCAAAATGATAGCAAAGCCAGTCACAAAACGATTGCTGCATCATGACTTCAGTAGCACAGTATACAGTATACATTCTTGTTCTGTGAATCTACAAATCTCCAGTAGTCGGCTTTCCTGGGCAAAAGCCCTATCTGGCCCAGCCCATTTAGTGGGCACCAGAAAAGGTATTGGCAGGTGTCATGGCACTCATGGGCACCACATTGAAAACCTCTGGTGTAAAATGAAGTTGAGGCAAGAATTGCTAATTTGTTGTGCAGCTATTTTGTAAATAACTTTTATTAAACTCAGAACACACCCCCCTCCAAAAAAAATGGTCTTGGCAGAAATGTTGGTCTTAAAAAAACACATAACTTTGCTATGTACCCATATGGCTACCAGCTTCTTCTGTCTACTTTTTGGAGTATAATGTTTGGACTATAATAGCTAATTACATTAAAATTAGTTCCTGACCACAGTTTATGAATGTAGTTAGTACAGTATGTTTGTTTACTGCTGCTCAGGCTAGGAACTAAGAAGGCAGTGCACACATGTAATGTTATCTGTGTTGAGCTCTGAAATTGAAAGAAGATAGGGATGCTTTATGACCAGGATTGGGGAGGGGTGTACAAGCCTTTGCATGTTTTAAGCTGGTTAGGCAGTTAGGCAGTGTTTAGTCTGCATTGGACCTATGATCAAACTCTTTAGGCTGTATAGAAGCTACCCTGGTTTTCCCCAATCACCTTCTTGAGAGATGCAAGTGTCTTTTTTCAGAAATGGGGCTTCAGTAATTTCACTGTGCATGTAAGCTTGGATCACTTGGAGCATTTCCACAGACAGAAGGATTTCTACCCACAGAGTGTGGCTTTCTTACTTCCTCCCATTTTTGCTACAGCCCAGAATGCCACTCAGAAATGCTGTTCCCAGGAGTATTTGGGGCTGCAGTAGTAGAAGAGAGCCAAGAATGTCATTGTCCGTGGATGGAAATCTTAGTATCTGTGGAGATACTCTGATGGATTCAGAGTGCTGAGTCTACCACAGCGTCCACTGGATTGTTTATTTGAAGTATTTGTGGAGAGGTAGGTCTAACCTGCTTAAATCCGTGGTAACCCAAGACAGGTTATCTATATCTGCATTTAAGGGCATCTTTTAAAAATAAGGACTTGTTTGATCCTCTTGTCGTCTATCCTCGAGTAGCGTTTTGGTGTATTCATAGCCTTACATTCTTTAGTCTGAGTTACTTGCATACAATAGAAAGCTTAAATTTATGCATTTTATTATCTGTATCAGACCTGAAACTCAACATCGAGGCCCTACTTCCCATTCAGAGAATGACCAGCCTGAACAAGAAGAAGAAATCCTGGGATCAGATGATGATGAGCAGGAAGATCCCAATGATTACTGCAAAGGTGAGAAATCATGGCTCAGAATTCTGCTGTCCACATTTGGAATTGAAAATTAAGGCTGTAAACCTTGTGGTGGAAATATTGGGGAGAGAGAAAGGATAATTCCAGTTTTTAGGAAACCACCCTAGATGGCAACAAATCATCTGCCCTCCAGAAATGCTGTAGGCATAGTCAATTGTTGTGTGTTATTGGTTTAATAATCATTTACATTGATTTCTTTAACTAGAGCAATAAAATTATGTACCATACACATCTTCAGCCAGGTCAATGTAAAATAGTGTCTTCTGCAGCTTTACTCATCTTTATCTTCATTTTCTTGTTTGGAAAAGAGAAACAAGCTTTCCTAGTTTATGAGAACCCAAACAATTTCTCAGTTTAGAAGGAATGAGTCCAAAGGAAGAGAATATTCTTTCTATGCCAGCAAAAAACCCTTACTGCTGTTAAAACGATATCATTACTTCAACAGTATCTAAACCCAAGTGTTTAAGTGTAATGTGACTTTCTTTCAAACATCAGCAGCTGACATATTTCTTGAATGGTTCCTACTTAGCTCTGAAATTTATTATAATTGGCACTATTAGTGGGACAATTGCTGGATAGCCATGTCCTAGCTTAACGCCTCTTTTCAGCAAGTTTAGCCTTGGTACCAAATATTACAGTACTTGTTTCCTACATTTGGAAGGGGGTTGGTCTAGATCAGTGGTCCCCAACCTTTCTGAGGTTGGGGACCGGCAGGGCATCAGGGTGCGGCCTGCGACCCGCGCGGGCCACGCCCACGCATCGCCCGCGCCCGCGCATCGGGCCGCACCCGCGGGCCATGCCCACGCATCTGGCCGCGCCTGCGCATCGGGCCGCACCTGCGGCCCGCGCCCGTGGGCCACGCCCGCGCATCGGGCCACGCCCACACAGGCGTGGCCAGCCCTGCTTCCCTCTCCCCGCCCTCCCGCAGTAAGAAGCTTCACGGGCCGCAAGCTTGCGGCCCGGGAAGTTTTTTACTGCGGGGGGGGGGCAGGGAGAGGGAGCCGCAGCCCGGCGCCATGGCCTTCGCGGCCCGCAGGTTGGGGACCACTGGTCTAGATGACCATGGAGGTACCTTCCAACGCTGTGATTCTGTTTCTATGAAAATGATCTGGAGATGGTATTTGACCCATTCATTTCTTTTAGTGCTTGTGATTTAGTTCTATTCACTCTGTCCCTTCCAAATTTCTTCAGCATCAACAATAAACCAGCTATTTTTCTGTATTTTGTTAAAAGCTTCAGAAATGGGTTTCAAGGTGCTCAGCAAATGTTCAACATTTCTCTTAAACCCAGTTTTGCTTACTTAGTCATCAGAATAGGCCAGATCTTTATATACCACTCAAGGCAGTCTAGTACAGAGTTCCATCTAACATCTTGTGGGAAAGTTAGCTTGGTTCCACTCTTTCTTCAGAGCAGCTGATGCAAAATAAGAGTTACAGATGTATTTAGCTGTTTCAACAACCTAAGCCTTTATTTCTGGAACACAAGTCTTTGACTGGGAGGTGCTTCAGATGAGATCTACAACCAAACTGTATACTAGATGGATGCTTTAGGATGCTTTGGGCTGATCCTGCGTTGAGCAGGGGGTTGGACTAGATGGCCTGTATGGCCCCTTCCAACTCTATGATTCTAGACATTTGAATACAATAGAAAGCTTAAATTTATGCATTTTATTATTCTGCTTTATGTGTATTTCCTGACATAACCAAGATGTTCTCTTCTTTTGCTGTTATACAAGCATTTACAACAAGATCACTGTGGACATTGCTTAGTCATCAAGACTTAGGGTAACAATAGGTAACCCTGGATATCCTCAAATCAATTCTCCATTATACCCTGTGGGGACCATTGACAATAGAAATTCGGCATCCACAAATATTTACCAAATCCGAATACCATAATAGTATTTTGATTTGGGAATATCAAGAAATACCAATATTTTGGGGGTTTACTATAACCAAAACATACTGGGTTTTTCGTATACCTCTACTCTAGACTTGTTGCACACTGTTTAATTTCTCTTCTTATTGGACTATATGATGTCTTTAAAAAATGTATCCAGCAACATCTGCTTTTCTGGGTGGACTGTTTCTTGGTCTCTGACTGGGACCATATTAATGAGTTTTGGTTTTCAATTAAACATGAAGAACAGTTTGTTGCATAATCCAAGTGGGTTGTTGTTGTTGTCATTGTTATTATTATATTTATTACCCGTAACTCTCGGCAAAGCTGGCTCGTAATGGGTTACAAAATAAAATAAATCAATACAATCCCCTAAAACCCATATTTTCTCCTTAAAACCAGCAATTAGAAAACTACCAACAACCGGTGACAACCAACCCACCCAGGTTGGAAAATCAGGGGAGAGGATGATCACCTATGGTGGGCTACTCCTCCTTTGGGGAGGCCCATAGATCTTATCTTCACCCTGGCCTCAACCGTAAGCCTGGTGGAAGAGCTCTGTTTCAGGGCCCTGCAGAAACCCGGAAGCTCCCGCAGGGCCCGCAACTCCTCCAGGAGCTCATTCGACCAGATAGGGGCCAGGACCGAAAAGGCCCTGGCCCTAGTTGAGGCCAGGCGAGCCTCCCTGGGGCCAGGAATAAGTTGGAACCCGCAGAGCACAAGTCCCTGCAGGGGGCATAGGGCATCAGGCGGTCTTGCAGATATGTGGGTCCCAGACCACTTAAGGCTTTAAAGGTTAATGCCAAAACCTTGAACCTGATCTGAGATGCGACTGGCAACCAATGCAGCTGCCTCAGCACAGACTGGACATAAGCCCTCCAAGTTCCTGTGGGGACCCTAGCAGATGCATTCTGCACCAATTGCAATTTCCGGGTCAGAGAGAAGGGTAGGCCAGCGTAGAGCGAGTTAGAGAAGTCGATCCTGGAGGTGACCTTTGCATGGCTCACTATGGCCAGATGCTCAAAGGACAGATAGGGTGCTAGTAGCCTTGCCTGGTGAAGATGGAAAATTGCCTGGAGGGCTACCTTCTTGCCCTGTGCCTCCATGTGAAGCATCCAAGGTCACACCCAGATTCCTGGCCTGGGGTGTGGTGGTTAGTTGTGTCCCTGCCAGGGTGGGCAAACATGCTTCCTGGTCTGCCCTCTTCCTACCCAGCCATAGGACCTCCGTCTTGGAGGGGTTGAGTTTCAGGCGACTATGCTCGAGCCACCCAGCAGCGGCTTCCAAACTACTGGCG
Organism: Paroedura picta; assembly: GCF_049243985.1. Lineage (NCBI taxonomy): Eukaryota > Metazoa > Chordata > Lepidosauria > Squamata > Gekkonidae > Paroedura > Paroedura picta. The sequence continues at coordinate 93,793,158 of NC_135372.1, read as the reverse complement.
AATCGATCTGGGTGGGGGGGAGTCTGGGCGGCCATCCATGAGGAGATAGAGCTGGGTGTCATCAGCGTACTGATGGCAGCCCAGTCCGAAACTCCGGACCGGCTGAGCCAGAGGGCGCATAAAAGAGGTTGGAGAGAGTACCGCTCTTTCTCTAACATTCTGGCTCTCATCGCAAACTTATCTACGGTGGTTCTTAGGTGGTGATTTTTTCCTTTTTTTAGGTGATCTACTGTGGCTATGTGATATATATGTTAGGACTGAAACACTATTCTGGCAAATAACTCTGAAACTATAAAACAGGAGGATGGTGATCTTGAAGGTAGATAGTTTCCAGAATGCTTTATGTTGATGATGGATTCCCCCCTAAACCAAAAAGTCAGTGGTGTTTCACTGAAGTTATTAATTGCTGTTCCATAGTGCCTGAAAAAACTGCCTATTTCAACTATTTGTTTCTTTAGCAGCTCTATCAAAAATGACTGTACAAATATATTTTTGTTCATGATGGTCTTATTTTTATTTCTTTTTAGATTTTTACCCTGCCATTCCCCAAAGGGCTCAGGGTTGCTAAACAACAAAGTTAAAGTAGTTAAATATAATTTCAATTTTAAAATCTAAAATTTAGTTTTAAAAATCAGCCAATCCAATTGTAAAAACTGCCTCATCTTAGAATCATAGAGTTGGGATCTCCAGGGTCATCTAGTCCAGCCTGCACAATGCAGGATCCTACAACTACCTGCCTACTCAATTTCATGCCCCAATTTCATGCCCAAGTGATCCCACCCACCAAAAATCTCCAGAATCCACCCTGGCCTAGAGGGAATTTACCAAACATTCCACAGTGATGATCAGCAGTTCCCGGCCTAAGTTAATCTTATCTTTAACCGCTCCTCGTGGAGCGGAATAAATAAAGCAGTAAGGGCCCCGAGGGCGGGCTCTGTCTGGGATGAGGAAGGGTGCCAATAGGCCCCTTCCCCCAGACTGACGAATCGGGAGGTGCGAAGCCTCCAATATGAGTCCAATATGAGTAGGACTGTTAGTTGTTCAGCCAACCATGTGCACCCTTGACCCGTGTCCTTCATGGCTGGTGAAAGCGGTGAGGAGGTCCGAGTTCCTCTCCAGGAGATAATTAACCTGCCCCTAGTTTCAGGGACTTCCTGTGGTTAGGCCACTTTTGAAAGGAAAAAGAATGAGCTGGATGCATCCAACCCAGCCAGCTGGTCGTGTATTTGCCATTTCTGGGTATGGTAGTTGGACAAGCAGTCACAGAACAGCTTCAGAGTTTCCCAAATGAAACACTGGCCCTTCATTCATTCCCCAGCACAGATAACAATAATAAATAATATTAAGAATATTCTGATACAATTTAAAAGATTAGAAGGCTGTCACTGTTCCTGATCTTCACACTATTGTGGGGACTCTCAGAATAATTTCTGTCCAACAGCCATATAAAACTTTGAATTTCAGTTGGGATGGATTGGAGCCAAAAAGTTAGGTGTCCTCATATATTTCCAGAGGCTGGACAGTGGGTGCATTGAACAGCACCCTTTTGAGAACCATGAAGGTTCAGACCTAATCTACAGTTAGAGTGTGGAGCCAGCAAGGTAGGGGGCCAGTACAGCCCTGGGAGTCTGCTGAGGTTGTAAAGCTGCATAATGAAACAGCTGGTGCAGTAACTGATTGCCACCTGCAGGAGGCCATCAAAGACTGTAATCCAGTTTGTAGTCACCCTAAACAATTTATTCATTGAATTTCTTGACATTTACAACAAGATATTAGAGGTTGACTCTGTGTGCATAGGATGGCAAAGGAAGAAAGAGTTGGTTCTTATATGCTGCTTTTCTCTCCCCAAAGGAGTCTCAAAGTGGCTTACATTCGCCTTCCCTTTCCTCTCCCCACAACAGACACTCTGTGGGGTAGGTGAGGCTGAGAGAGCCCTGATATTACTGCTCTGTCAGAACAGCTTTATCAGTGCTGTGGCAAGCCCAAGGTCACCCAGCTGGCTGCATGTGGGGGAGTGCGGAATCAAACCTGGCACGCCAAATTAGAAGTCCGCACTCCTAACCACTACACCAAGCTGGATTGAGGGTCTCTTTCTCAATAGTGTATATTTATTTTAAAACATTTTCTGCAAGCACAAATCTGCAGTTTTGAGAACTGCAACACCAAGCATTTGTGATGTATCTTCTACATAGAAAAATTACCCTAAATTTACAGAAATCTCTGGGATAGCATGAATTAATGGATTTATTTACAACAACAAAAAATGCTGCATGAAGGTACAGTTTCATACTACATAATTATAACTTCTTATTTCATGATAAAACTGTTTGGCCTATAGTGTGTCTTAAATAGAAAGCTATCCTTAGATCTCCCCCCCCCCCCAAAAAAGTTATCAAACAAAATCTAGTTTAAGTTTTAAAAAACTGATTTGAATCAAAAATTGATTTTATTTATTAAAAAATTTCCCGGGTTTCTATCTTCCCTACTGGATTCTATAAATGTTGTTCCTCAGGGGAAGTGGAGAGAGAGATTGTGGCGCTGCTGGTCCAGTCGCTTCCTGAACACTGGCTTCTCCCATGTTACTAAAGGTGTGGGTGTTGCTTTGTCACACTTCTCCTTTGCTCTTGCTACCTTTCATGTATCATCTTAAAGATGTTACATCCTTTTCGCTATGTTGTGAAAGTTATTATTTGCCATAGGTATCAGTAAAAAGTAGAACAAAACATGCAGTGACATAAAAGACAAAGAAAATCTTTGGCACACCTGCTTATAAGAGGGAATCTGTAAATAGTACAGTATTGCCCAGTGGTGTCTTTTTGTTGTGACCTCTGTGAGGGTATACTAGGGTTGTGCACAGCGGCATCCAAAGTGGCCTTTCCAGGAGAGGCATAGGCACTGACGCGCAACCCAGCGCCTGCATGCAGGCGCGGAGCTCTGTGCCTGCGTGTGTGCACTGACTGGCGCCCCTTCGCCTCCCCCACCCCCCACCCTGTGCCGCGGCACTGGCTGTGACGGCCTGGAACGGCTGCTTCGGACACCGCCACACACAACCCTAGGGTATACTCTGCTGCTGTCTGTTCATAGGGTTTTTATGGCCTCTTTAGGCATACTTCCCTCATACCTACTATCCTGTTGTGTTTTTGGAGGGCTTGTAAGAGAGTCTCTGATTTTAAAACTGCTTTGTGCATGTCTTGAAAGACAGTGGTGTCAATTACATTTTTTAAAATTGCTGATGGTTTTATTCTGTGATTAGACTTATGTTTTACTGATTTCATTGTTAACACCTGCCTTGAATCCCAGTTGTTTGGCTTAGAGACAAGCGTAGAAATGTATTCACTAACTAAAACTTAAATAGATTAATCACTGTATGTAGGTCTAGAAAATACAGACAAATTATTAAAATGAATGGTTGCCTTACTCTAATATCATGAAACTTACTGGTCAACTTTCCAGGCATGCGTGTCAAAAGTAGTAGTAGGGGTGTGAATGCATGTGAACACACACACAGGATGCCCTGAGCCTTCGGGGAAGGGCGGCGGGCGCATTTTAGTCCGCCCGCGGAGACTTATGGATCCAATAGGATTCCGGAATGCTCTGCGGGACCCGATGCCTCCTGGCGACTCACTGGCGGCCCTGGTGGAGGACTGGCAGTCCCGCCTATCGGCTGCCATAGATGAGATCGCCCCTAAACGTCTTCTCTGCCCTCGACTCAAACGGGCACCCTAGTATAACAGGGAGCTTCGGGAGAGAAAAAGGGAAGTGAGACGACTAGAGCGAGTGTGGCGGAAGACTCGCGACGAAGCTACGAGAACATCTCATCGCACGCTTATGAGGGCGTATGAGATGGCGGTGAAAGTGGCAAAATGGGAATTTTTTGCTGCGGAAATCGCGTCCGCGAGCTCTCGCCCGGCCCAACTATTTAGAACAGTTAGATCCCGTACCGCCCTTGAGGGGCGCCAAAATAGTAGAAAATTAGAACTAGGCTGTGAGGCTTTAATGAGCCATTTTGCGGACAAAGTCTCGTCGCTCCGCCGCGCTCTTCCCGCCACAGTTAATACAGTAAATGAACTGGAGACCTGTTGGCCGCCTTTGGAGGTGACGTTCGATGGCTTCAGACGGCTCTCTCTACCCGAAGTGGACGAGTTGCTAGGTTCGGTCAGGGCGACCACGTGCCCCCTCGACCCCTGTCCGTCATGGCTCCTCAAAGGAGGGGGCCAGAAGATAGGAGGCCAGCTCAGGGATATTGTCAATCTCTCCCTGGATTCCGGGGAGTTCCCTGAGCAGTTAAGGGAGGCAGTGGTCCGCCCTCTCCTGAAAAGATCTATGCTGGACCCGCGAGACCCAGACAGCTACCGCCCAGTATCGCACTTAGCGTTCCTGGGCAAGGTGGTCGAAAGGGCCGCGGCAGACCAGCTCCTGGCATTCTTGGAAGAAACTTCGGCACTCGATCCATATCAGTCTGGCTTCCGACCTGGCCACGGGGTGGAGACGGTGCTGGTCGCCCTGCTGGATGATCTCCGTCGCCAGCTGGATAGAGGCGGGTCGGCAGTGCTGGTTCTTCTGGACCTGTCGGCCGCTTTTGACACCGTGGACCACGAATTGTTGGTCCACCGCCTCGCCGAAACGGGGATACGGGGCACAGCTTTACGCTGGATACGCTCCTTTCTCCAGGACCGGACCCAGAGGGTAGCAGTGGGGGATGAGTTCTCGCGCTCCTACAGACTTCCATGTGGAGTCCCACAGGGCGCGGTCCTCTCCCCCACATTATTTAACGTCTTTATGCGCCCTCTGGCCCAGCTGGTGCGGAGTTTTGGACTGGGTTGCCACCAGTACGCTGATGACACCCAGCTCTATCTCCTCATGGACGGCCGCCCGGACTCTCCCCCGGAACCATTTGCCAGATGTTTGGAAGCGGTGACAGAATGGTTCGAGCAGAGTCGTCTGAAACTCAACCCCTCCAAGACGGAGGTCCTGTGGCTGGGACGCAGGGGGCAGGATCAGGAAGCGTGCTTGCCCACCCTGGGAGGGGCGCATCTTACCATCGCGTCCCAGGCCAGGAATTTGGGCGTGATCATTGATGCCTCCCTAACTTTGGAGGCACAGATCAAAAGAGTAGCAGGCCAGGCATTCTTCCAACTTCGCCAGGCCCGACTACTAGCGCCCTACCTGTCCCCCGAACACCTGGCCACGGTGATCCATGCAACGGTCACCTCCAGAATAGATTTCTGTAACTCGCTCTACGCGGGCCTTCCCTTGTCCTTGATCCGGAAACTTCAGCTAGTGCAGAACGCAGCTGCCAGGGTCCTCACTGGTACACCTTGGAGGGCCCATATCCAGCCAGTGCTGAGGCAGCTGCACTGGTTGCCAATTGCTGCCCGGATCCGGTTCAAGGTTTTGGTTTTAACCTTCAAGGCTCTACGCGAGTTGGGACCCACATACCTGAGGGACCGCTTATCGCCCTATGCCCTCCGTAGAGCTTTACGTTCTGCGGGAGAAAATCTATTGGTCGTCCCCGGCCCTAGGGAAGCACGCCTGGCCTCGACCAGGGCCAGGGCCTTCTCGGTCCTGGCCCCTGCCTGGTGGAATGAGCTCCCGGGAGAACTGCGGGCCCTGCGGGACCTTCCATCGTTCCGCAGGGCCTGCAAGACGGAGCTCTTCCGCCAGGTTTACGGTTGAGACCAGGCTTAACACCTATGCCCCCCCGGGACCTGAGGATTGGGATTAGACATGAGTACCATCAGTATCCCCTCTCCACTTGCTAAGGGGGAATGGGTAGTTGATTAGCCGCTCTTGCCAGGTAGTCATTAATATTGACATGTTAATTGGTTTTAATGTATTTTATGGGGTTTATACTGTTGTAACCCGCCACGAGCCGCAAGGGAGTGGCGGGAAATAAATTCAATAATAATAATAATAATAATAATAATAAATATAAATAAATAAATAAATGCACCCTTGATGGTGCAGCAAGGAAGAATTGATCTTCAGAAGTCATTCTGGTTAGAATGCAATGTTGTTGCAGCATTAATGAGGTGTTAGTCATATTTGTCTGGATATTTCCCCACAATGACAAGAAATTAATTTTGTATGAATAGTAAGTTCCAGGTGATTCTGAAAACGCCAAAATCATGTGAAGAACAAATGTTGAGTCATCATCTGTTGACTTGAAAGTTGTTTAGTGCTACTAAGACCGTATCTTAGTTTCCGCAGGGATAATAGTCCTGCATCAAATAGTTTGTTCTTATTGGCTGAAACAGACACAAAGCAAATTGAGATACTGGTGGAAGCTGCCCTTTTGAAGCACTTCTTGAGTTTGTCTGTTTGTGGTGAAGTAGCTGGAAGACCTGGATGGCATGGGGATGGGTGTTCTTTGTGAATCTGCTAGAGTAGCAAAAATCTTGTTTCTGATTATCTTCCCTAGAATATCTTTAACTCTGTCTACAAAACATTAGAGCAAACTGTGTGGCTTCAGCACTTGGAGACTCATGTTCATCTTAACCCTTCCATTTGTACCGAAATTTGGGACATGAGAGCTAGAGGCTTAGTACTGGTGGCTTAACTAAAGAGATATGTTAGCACACATGCCTGGAAAACACATAAACTAGTGTTTTCTGCTAAGAAAGAGGGTGTTGGTCATTTTTAGTGGGATAAAGTCTAAATATTGCTCACTATGAGGGGTAGAACTTCCATATCCTTTTTTATATAATGGAAGATTTATAGATCTGGAGCTTTGATACTTCATGTTATCTTTACAATATATGTGTAGCTCTCATGCCCAATTGTATGTTTTTAATAAGACTGCACAGACATGCTATAGCTTTTATTGCCAGGGAAGGCAAGTCAGTAATTCAAGAACAGTAACTTTCATAACTCAGTTTCATGCAGTCCATCCCACCATGCTTGTTTCTGTTTTGGATATCTTATTCTCTCTGAATATCAACCAGATTCTTAGCCAGCTTGTTGTAGTGGTTAAGAGCAGCAGTTTCTAATCTGGCAAGATGAATTTGATTCCCCACTCCCCCACATGTAGCCAATTGGGTGACCTTGAGCTGGTCACAGCGCTGGCTGAGTAGTAATATCAGGGCTCTCTCAGCCTCACTCATCTCACAGAGTGTCTGATGTGAGGAAAGGGAAAGGTGATTGTAAGCCCCTTCAAGACTCCTTCTTGTCGAGAAAAGCGTCATATAAATAAGAATACTTCTTCAAACAAAAGCTGGGATCTGGTGTCTGCTCCCCCTTAGTCTTGGCATTAGTTTTGTTATAGAAAGCAAGCTCCATATGTTTGTGACTTACAAATTTTACACATTTCTTCATCTCCAGATAATAGTAAAAAATCAATCGTATCTTCCTTTTTTATGACTAAGTGGTTATTGGTAGAAATCTTACAGATCTGGTAGAGCCATGTTCTTACAAACATAGTGTGCTTTATCAAAAGTAGCTCTTCTATTTCATGAGTCGAGCATTTCATAGCATTTTATGAAGTTACTTGCAGAATAGCCTCGTGGTCTGCTAAACTGTTTGTCTGGGCCTTGAAATTGCCATCAGCTGGTAATGCTTGTTTCACAGGTAAAGTTTACCTTACAGACATATTGCTTCCCTTAAGGAGACAAGGAGCAGCTTGATGGATCGACAGATTTTCTTGCTACTTGTCAGAGATTAGCGTGACCATTTTTCCCCAATGATACTTTCTAGCAGTTTGGTTTCTTAAATTTCATTTATTTGTTATGGCTATTCTCTTAGTATATTGCCAGGAAAATCTATAGACTGACGTCAGAGAAAGACAAAATAATTTTCAAAACTCGAATTCTTTATTGTATGGCCACAGGAGACAGGAAAAACAGATTCTCAAAAAACGTACAGCTCCCAGGCCCATTCTTATAGATGAGTATGTGCAACTCAGACCTAAAAATAATTTTTCCATTTGTAACAGACTTTCCAATATCTTATAGGCTGCTTTAAACCAGTATGTGATTTTCAGTATGGTGGTCCACAAGTCGAAATTTATTAGGAATGGTGATCCATACAGCAGGGGTAGTCAACCTGTGGTCCTTCAGATGTCCATGGACTACAATTCCCATGAGTCCCTGCCAGAGTTTGTAATTGCAGCTTGAGAAAATATCCAAGCGGCAGGACCTTGTCATCATGGGTGACTTCAATTTTCCAGATGTGTGCTGGGAAACAAACTCTGCAAAGCATCCTCAGTCATGCAACTTTCTGACCTGCCTGGCTGACAATTTCATTTATCAAATGGTAGATGAACCCACAAGAGGTTCAGCCATACTGGGCTTAATACTGACCAACAGGCAAGAGTTGGTGGATGTGAAGGAGGTGGGGACCCTAGGGGGAAGTGACCATGTCCTCATAGAATTCTTTTTGAGATGTTGAGGCAAGGAAGCTGGTAGCCAGACACGGATGTTGGATTTTCGTAGGGCAAACTTTCATAAACTCACAGACATGATAAGTGTCATACTATGGACGAGAATGCTGGAAGGGAAGGGAGCATGTGAAGAGTGGGCGCTACTCAAACAAGAGCTATTGCATGCTCAATCAATGACTATCCCAGAAAGACGAAAACACTGCAGGAGCTCTAAGAAGCCTATTTGGATGAACAGAGAACTTCAAGAGGAACTAAGAAAGAAAAGGGAAATGTTCAGGAAATGGAGGGAAGGACAAAGCTCTAAAGAAGAGTACCTACAGGTTACTAGGCAAGATCAATCATCAGAAAGGCCAAAGCTGAGAGTGAGCTAAGATTGGCCAGGGAAGGCCACTGTAACAAGAAAAGATTTTTCAGTTATGTGAGGAGCAAACGTAAAGTAAAGGAGGCAATAGGCCCACTGTTGGGTGCGGATGGACAAACTCTAACGGAAGATGCAGAGAAAGCAGAAAGGCTTAGCACCTATTTTACATCTGTTTTTCCCCACAGGTCCTAGGGTTTAGGCACATCTAGAGATGGCAGTAGCCAAAGGATAGTGTCTGGGTGGCAGGTTGACATGGATAGAGAGGTTGTGGAGAGGCATTTGGCTGCGCTGGATGAGTTCAAATCCCCTGGTCCGGATGAAAGAGTGCTCAAAGAACTTTCTGGAGAATTTGCAGAACCTTTGTCCATCATCTTCGGGACCTCTTTAAGGACTGGAGATGTCCCGGAGGACTGGAAGAGAGCAAATGTTATACCAATCTTCAAAAAATGGAGGAAGGATGACCCGGGAAACTACAGACCAGTGAGTCTGACCTCTGTTGTGGGGAAGATAATGGAGCAGATATTAAAGGGAGCGATGTGCAAACATCTGGAGGACAATTTGGTGATCCAAGGAAGTCAGCATGGATTTGTCTCCAACAGGTCTTGTCAGACCAACCTGGTTTCCTTTTTTGACCAAGTAACAGGTTTGCTGGATTGTGGAAATGCAGTTGATGTTGTTTACTTGGATTTTAGTAAAGCTTTTCATAAGGTTCCCCATGATGTTCTGATGGATAAATTGAAGGACTGCAATCTGGATTTTCAGACAGTTAGGTGGATAGGGAATTGGTTAGAGAACCGCACTCAAAGAGTTGTTGTCAATGGTGTTTCATCAGACTGGAGGGAGATGAGTAGCGGGGTACCTCAGGGCTCGGGGCTCGGCCCGGTACTTTTTAACATATTTATTAATGATCTAGATGAGGGGGGGGAGGGACTACTCATCAAATTTGCAGATGACACCAAATTGGGAGGACTGGCAAATACTCCGGAAGATAGAGACAGAGTTCAACGAGATCTGAACACAATGGAAAAATGGGCCAATGAGAACAAGATGCAATTTAATAAAGATAAGTGTAAAGTTCTGCATCTGGGTCAGAAAAATGAAAAGCATGCCTACTAGATGGGGGATACGCTTCTAGGTGACACTGTGTGTGAACAAGACCTTGGGGTACTTGTGGATTGTAAACTAATCATGAGAAGGCAGTGTGATGCAGCGGTTAAAAAGGTGAATGCCATTTTGGGCTGTATCAACAGGGGCATCACATCAAAATCACAAGATGTCATAGTCCCATTGTATACGGCACTGGTCAGACCACACCTGGAGTACTGTGTGCAGTTCTGGAGGCCTCACTTCAAGAAGGACGTAGATAAAATTGAAAGGGTACAGAGGAGAGCGACGAAGATGATCTGGGGCCAAGGGACCAAGCCCTATGAAGATAGGCTGAGGGACTTGGGAATGTTCAGCCTGGAGAAAAGGAGGTTGAGAGGGGACATGATAGCCCTCTAAGTATTTGAAAGGTTGTCACTTGGAGGAGGGCAGGATGTTGTTTCCGTTGGCTGCAGAGGAGAGGACACTCAGTAATGGGGTTTAAACTACAAGTACAACGATATAGGCTAGATATCAGGAAAAAAATGTTCACAGTCAGAGTAGTTCAGCAGTGGAATAGGCTGCCTAAGGATGTGGTGAGCTCCCCCTCACTGGCAGTCTTCAAGCAAAGGTTGGATACACACTTTTCTTGGATGCTTTAGCATGCTTTGGGCTGATCCTGCGTTGAGCAGGGGGTTGGACTAGATAGCCTGTATGGCCCCTTCCAACTCTATAATCCATGGACATCTGGAGGACCACAGGTTGACTACCCCTGCCATACAGGGTCAGGCCAAGATTTTTTAATGCCCTGGGCAAACCATGACTTTGACACCCATCTAGTCTAGCACCAGATGTTTTTGAGAAACCCACACAGAGTGCGAAAAGGGCATAGCTTCCCAGAGTATAAGAGCAATCCAGCTGAATATGGAGGTAATAGTCTAGTGTTTGACCACCTTTTTCTCTATTACTTTCTTTAATCTCACCTAACATAAGTAGTATCTGTCAGGATGTATTTTACTTGTTTCTTCTCCAATCTATATTCAGTGAAGAAAAAAAACCAACAAATGTATGGCATGAGGAACAACTGTTTCTAGGGTCTTATTTTGGTTTCAAAATACCCCTAGCTTGGCAGAAACATGCAGAGTTTTATGGAGCCAAGTATTGCTACTTCCAGGTAGATTCCTTTCTAAATGGATGGAAAGATTATGGGCCTGGTGATGATCAACAGCACATAGTACCAGAGGCCAAATACCCTACAGTTCCAGTCCAGTTGTGATATTTTATAGGCCATTTCCCACATAGCCAGTATAATCCAGGAGCTGGTATTTTAGTGTACCCACTTGCAATTCCATTTCAGCAATAAGAGGGAGAACTGGAGGTGGCATAATAGGTAGTCGTGACATCCATCCTAATGTATGAATAATGTGGTTGCATTGTGAGGAGTATTGTTTGTGAAGAACAGTTCTGTGTCTTGCATTCCAGTTATGTTCCCACTTTAATAAGCGAAGTTATAATCTAGCCTGCAGGTATCCACTGGTACTACAGATAATTTGGCTACTCTGTTTTCAATGCAGGACTCCCTAGTTTTCTACTGAATAATAATCTAAGGGGCACACACAACTGGACTGCCTCTCTACCCAATATCCTTGGGAGGCCAGTTGCTATGGATACTTTCAGGTGCTCATTCTGTCCCACTCAGGTGTCTGTTCAAATCCCCATTCTGAGCTTCCTGGTTCTCCCCCCCTCCTTTTCTCCCCCTCTCCAGAGGGCAGCTCAGAGGTGTTAAAAACATGTTGCCCTGATCACTGCCTTCCTCCCCTCCCCTTTCCTTCCTCTCCCCGAGTGCCAGTGGGATCTGAGCAGTGCTCCGCTTTAAAATGTTAAAAGCATGAGCAGACGGCCCAGCCTGCTTGGCTCCAGCATTTAGCACCCAGCTCCGTTCAAAGACTTCCTGTTGGGAAAGGTTTTCTGGCTTGGGTCTACTCGTGCCTATAAAACCTGGGTCCGATCTGAGAGCATTGCTGCAGTCAGTTTTCCTGGTCTATGTATTGCCTTAGCTGAGTGTTTGTCTGTGTGTCCCCTCTTCAATAAAACTAACTTTCTGGTGAACTGCCGGGCATCGGTAGTCACTGAGTTGGGATATCGAGAAAGGGCTCCACAACTGCACTATTTGCTGGGTTCGTGACATTGACTGCGCCCATGCTCTTAGATCGTTAAAACCAAAGGGGCATCCCCTCTTGGGGACCCTTTACGCCTATTGATGGTGAACAGATAAGAATTTGTTTGGCATCTTGTTTTGGATGGAAGATAACCTCTTGCTCAGGTCTTGACCCCCTCAGATAGGAGGACAGGATAGCTAACATCAGGTAGCTATTCAGCCACGTGCATGGGGTCTTATGCAGACCTATCATCAGCTTTTGTCCGTTTGGCTAATAAGGTTTTACATGATATTTAAAAATTAATTTCAAGTCCAACCAATCTAAGCCTCACCAACATACATATTAATGCATACTAATAATTAGTATTTGCCACAAACAAAGGAATGCCAACAACTTCACTTTATGTGAGTAATGTATGTCTGCCTCTGAAGACTGTTCAAGGTTTTGTAGTCTGGTGTTCACTCATTGGAGACAAAGTTTCAGTCATTATGCGCACATTGGATAATATTCTTTACAAGTAGATTTTCCTTTTTTGCATGGGATAGTCCAGCTACAAAAGCACACTGAAGTGCATTATCAAATGTGCAGAATGAGCTTTGATGCTGAAACCACATAAGGAGAGTACAGTTGTGGCAAACAGGATAAGAATCCACCAGGCACTGGACATCCAGAAGGAGTGTTCTCTCAATCTGTTCAGTGTTCTTAGAACCACAACTAACAGCACATTAGTGCCTTCTTAAAGTGTCTTGAGTTCTGCAACTCAAAGGGAAATCAGAATGGTTTTATGCCAATTGCATGAGAAATTTCATGGTCAAAACACAAATGCTTTGGCAGGCTCTTGGTTTCTCAAATGTAAATGGGACCTGGGCTCATCTACTTCTGGGGCTGAATTTCTGCCTGTTGCTGCACTTTTAGGAGTCAGCCTTTCTGTAGACCCATCTGGTGTAGCAACTTCCTTGCAACATGACGTGGGCCCAGGCATTTGCAACCTTGAACCTTCAAAACTGTATGAGTAATGAGGAGAACAGGAAATAGGCATTTCCATTGCAGTTCAAGCATGGTTTTCCATTGATTTATTTTGACCAGGACTCACTTTTCAGGTTGTATGTTTGAAGGTCTGCCAGCTCCTATAGAGAGGGCAGTGAAGCAGGCTTTGGTGGAATTTGAAATAGATAAATAGCAGCTGCTGGAGGAAAGGATAACACAGTTGCTCTAGCAGCTGAGCCTGCTAAGACAGTCCCTTCTTGCAAATTCATGTTTCATGTATTACAGATGGGTTCTTTGTCACCATGATGTGACAAGGGACTCTCAAAGCATGCCTTCCAATGGGAGTAGTTTGGTACTAAAAAATTCTCACTGCTTTCCCTTTATGTCACTTAGCCACGGCTTATGTTACACAAACAAAATGCAAAACAATTCCAAGGAATGTTTATTGTTTTTTATGAATATTTAGAATCTACCTTGGGAATAGGGAGAACTTGTAGAGATATTAAAAATTGTTCTGGTGAAAAACATGCAAGTGGATAATATTTTCTAATGAATTTGCAAAAATAATTTAAATACAACCACCTTACAAAGTGCTGGATATCCAGTGCCATCTGTGAAACTTTCAGGCATCTTTGTGGAATTTTTGAACATCAGCTTCAGTGGGGAAATAAATCATGATTCCAGATTTTTATGGAGTAATGTGGAATGTTTTGCTGTTAATTTACCGAAAGCTCTTAAATATTAGGTCAGTGATATGGTACAAAATGTGAAATGATGAACTAGTTACAAGAATGGGAAACACACATTCAGACATTCCCCTAATAAAATGAACTTCTAATGATAAATAAGAAATGTCATTTTTTAAGGCTGTGGTTTAGAGAGGGCTCTAGAATCAGGTCACCTTGGACGAGGGGAGAACAACTGTCTAGAAGAAGAGGTCAATGTGATCATTGATGAGGTGGGCATTCATGCAGATACAATACTACATAGCTGCTCCATCCAACAAGCACTTGACAGAAATGAAACAAAACACTGAAAAAATTATACCATTTCACTTCCCTTAAAAAAATAGGTAAAAGATTTTCAAAAAACAAAATGATGGTCCATCCGTGAAGAGCCACTAGACAGGATTAGAGCAAGGAAATTCTTAGACACCTAAGCAAGGAAACATTAGTCAGCACCACACAATCATGGGACTGTTTGTCAGAGGGTTCCAGCATTCAGTGTAGCAGGAACACTGCCCCAGGGAGATGTGATGAGCTGGCAACATTCATATTTATTTTGATGTATAGATGCCGAGTCTGAAGTTTTTAGCAATAAGGCTGGAACTGCAGGTAGAACATGAAAAATCCATGGAGAAAAATAACAAGAATTTCAACATGTACTGAGAATGCTGAGCAACAGGATCCAAGGAAACTGAGAAACAGTCAACCAGTCTATGCTTCTTGCCATGGAATTGGGTTAAACTCCAAGAGCAAACCTAATGGTAGAGCAAATGAAAGGCTTAGAATAGAAATGTCCAGGACAGGGATGGAAATAAAACCGTGCTTGAGGGAATGAAAAAAGACTCTTGTGCAATGCTTCAGCCCAAGAGAACAGGAATGGTGGAATATCTAGCTAAAATGCTTTTTAGAAATGGAACACTGGCATTATAGAATCATACAATAATAGAGTTGGAAGGGACCTCATGGGCCATCTAGTCCAATTCCCTGCACTATGCAGGACACTCACAACCCTATCGCTCATCCACTGTAACCTGCCACCCCCTTAAGCCTTCACAGAATCGGCCTCTCCTTCAGATGGCTATCCAGTCTCTGTTTAAAAATTTCCAAAGATGGAGAACCCACCACCTCCCAAGGAAGCCTGTTCACTGAGAAACTGCTCTAACTGTCAGGAATTTCTTCCGGATGTTGAGACGGAATTTCTTTTGAATTAATTTCATCCCATTGGTTTCTGGTCCATCCCTCCAGGGCAAGAGAGAACAACTCTGCTCCATCCTCTATATGGCAGCTTGAAGATGGTTATGAAATCCCCTCTAAGTTGTCTCCTCTCCAGGCTAAACAGACCAAGCTCCCCCAACCTTTCTTCAAATGTCTTGGTCTTCAAACCCCTCTCCATCTTTGTTGCCCTCCTCTGGACACGCTCCAGTTTGTCTACATCCCTCTTCTACTGGGGTCCCCAAAACTGAACACAGTACTCCAAGTGAGGCCGAACCAGAGCAGAGTAAAGTGGTATCATCACCTCCCGTGATCTGGACACGATATTCCATTTGATACAGCCCAAAATCCCATTTGCCTTTTTAGCTACTGAGTCACACTGTTGACTCATGTTCAATGTGTGGTCTACCAAGACTCCTAGATCCTTTTCACACTTGCTACTACCAAGACAAATCTCCCCCATCCTATATTGGTGTATTTGGTTTTTCCTACTTAAATGCAGAACTTTACATTTGTCCCTATTGAACTTCATTTTATTCAATTTAGTTATTCAGTTTATTCGAGCCTATCAAGATCATCCTGTATTCTGATTCTGTCTTCAGTTGTGTTTACTATCCCTCCCAGTTTAGTATCATCTGCAAATTTAATAAGTATTCCCTCTAAACCCTCATCCAAATCATTAATAAATATGTTGAACAACACAGGCCCCAGGACAGATCCTTGGGGTACTCCTCTTGCCACTCTTCTCCAAGAGGATGCTGAACCATTAACAAGTACCCTTTGGTTATGATCTGCCAACCAGTTAACGATCCACCAGACAGAATAAGGATCCATACCACGTTTTACCAACTTAAGGTATCTCCTATCCCAGAGAGTGTACTGGAGGCTGACAGAATCACAAATGTTCCTTTTTTTCTTTTATTCTCCTTTGTGCCCTTTCTCAGTGAGTGCAATAAAGAGCATTAGAATTATCTTGCTTACCAGAATCTAAGGAATTTGAATATAAATCACCAACATGCTGAATCAAAACCGAAGATGAGGAAAACAAATATTGGAAATCTGGGTGAAATGGAATAGATAAAAGGCAGAATAGAGATCCACATTGAGGTAGCAAAATGAGTTGACAGAGGGAGGAACATTAGAGGACTATATGGTGAAACCTTGTAAATGTTCAGAACAATAGCAGGAGACAGCCGCATTTGATGCCCTCCTCTGTTTAGGGTAACAATAGAAATTCTTGATAAAGTTTGTAAAGCTGTGTCATAATCTTCTGGTCTCTCTCTCCCCCCACCTTCCCAGATGGCTTCTTTAGGCCAACTGACGGCAACTTTTTTTTCCTAAACTGGTCTTCAGCCAATGTGAGCATTAAGCATTAATTGTAAGGCAGAATAGCATTTTTCAATTTTTCTGGATATTTATTAGGATCTTCAGTTACTTTGGTAAATCTTTACTAAGAAAATGTAGCTCACTTCTGGACCTTCTCTGTCTGATTTATCCAAGGATTTCTTCATATTCCATTCCAGATTTTGGGTTTCACATTTCAGGGCAAACATACATTTTCTGAGTTCTTTAGAAGTGGCATTTGATCATAAACACTGTAACTCCTCAGGACTTAAAGATCTTATCACAGGCAAACTGGAGGAAGAGAAACCTGAGCCTGCAGTTTAATTGTTGCTTAATGACTTTTTCTAGTGTATCAGGAGGCAAGAGGTGGGGAAAAGTGGAGCATTGCACGCCATATGCAAAGTACAGGACAAAGTAGAGGTTTCCATCTGGGATGGTATAACCATCCCATTGCCCTAAATAGTTGGTCAATGAAAGGAAATCAGTCACAGACGATGGGGCGGGGAGAGGGAGGGCAATCCAGATTCATGACAACATCTCCTTCAGGGCTCTCCCTGCGCCGACAATCCCAGGAATTGAATGTGTTGGCCTCGGGTGGTGCACAACCGAGAGCGTGGCCATCTGGCTGGTGTACCGTGTGCCCAATGCATATCCGGATGCCCTGCCAGCCCTGCTGGAGGTGGCTGCCTCCTGGAAGTTACAGTTCCCTAGACTATTAATTCTGGGGGACTTTAATGTCCATGTGGAATTGCTGTCTTCTGGCAATGGGCTGGACCTGGTGTCAGCCATGGCGACACTAGGGCTCTCGCAATTTGTTGTTAGCCCTACCCACCAGGCAGGCCACACCCTGGATCTGATTATCAGTGCAGGGCTGAGCATGGATCCGGTCATGACTACTGCCATGCCATGGTCAGACGACTATACCCACAAGACCCGGCTTACCCTCAGTTGGGTGCCAAGCACATTTCAGCTTGCCGTGGAGACTTATGGATCCGATTGGATTCCTGAATGCTCTGCGGGACCCAATGCCTCTAGATGGATTGGTCAGCGACTGGCACAACAGACTGCTGGCCACTATTGATGAGATAGCTCCCAGACGTCCTCTCCGTCCCCGTCTCAAGTGGGCCCCATGGTACACCGAGGAGCTCTGTGGGAAGAAATGGGAACTGAGACGACTAGAGTGAGTTTGGAGAAAGACTCGTAACGAAGAATCAAGAGCATCTTATAGAACGCAGTTAAGAGCCTATGAGATGACGGTGAAGTCAGTGAAATGCAACTTTTACTCGACTAGCATCGCAGCTGCGCACTCACACCCAGCACAACTATTCAGGGTAGTCTGATCTCTTGCCACCCTCAGTGAAGGGCACCAAAACAATAGACAATTTGACATTAGCTGTGAGACATTTGTGAGTCACTTTGCAGACAAAATCTCGACTCTCCGCCATGACCTCCCTCCAACTTTGGACACAGAAAGTGAACTAGAGGCCCCTTGGCCGTCTTTGAAGAGAACAATGAGTCACTTCAGACGACTCTCACTAGCCGAAGTGGACAGGATGCTAGCAACAACGAGGCCAACCACCTGCCCACTAGACCCGTGTCCATCGTGGCTCCTAAAAACAATAGACATAAGAATAGATGCCCCCCCTCCAGGAAATAATCAACCTTTCCCTTTCAACAGGAGAATTCCCAGAGGGGTTAAAAGAGGCAGTGGTACACCCGTTGCTCAAAAAAACATCCTTGCCTCTGCAGGAGTCTGACAACTACCACCCCCGTCTCACATCTGGTGTTTCTGGAGAAGTTGGTTGAAAGGACTGCTGCAGGCCAAGTATCAGCATTCCTGGAAGAGACTTCAGCCCTTGACTCATTTCATTCGGGCTTCTGGCCTAGCCATGGGGTGGAGACAGCGCTAGTCGCACTGATGGATGACATCCGTGACCAACTGGACCAAGGCGGGTCAGCGCTGCTGGTACTGTTAGACCTAGCAGCATTGACACAGTCGATCATGAGCTCCTTAGCTCATCGCCTTGCTGACGCTGTGATACAAAACTGCAAAACTGAGGTGTTCTGCCAGAGGCTAGATAATAACCTCACAATGCTGGCCTGCCCACTGGAAACACCTTCTGAAAACTTCCACCAATAAGAAACCTCCAAACCTTGATTAATCCCTAGAGGGAGATGAACAGGAGACAGTTGTATGAAGAATCTTATTGTGTTACTACTTAATTGTTTTTTATTACATTGTATTGTTTTAAAATGTTGTTAACTGCTCCAAGCTAACAAGGATGGGGAGGTACATAAATAAAATATTTATTATTTATGTTTCCAGGAGGTTACCATCTTGTAAAAATAGGAGATCTATTCAATGGAAGATACCATGTGATCCGGAAGCTGGGATGGGGACATTTTTCTACAGTGTGGTTGTCTTGGGACATCCAGTAAGTTTTTATTTTTTGGATGGGATTTCTCCTTTGTTCATGATGTTATGGACCACCAGCACAAGGCAAATGGTTATCTCTGTTTAAACTTCTTATTTCATGCCTTCTATAAGTAGATAATATATATTCAGGTTGTACACACAGGCCCATATTGTTTCTCTCATTAGTGCATTTAATTTTCTACTGACCTTACAAACAATTATTTTGTTCAGAGCTGATCCATAAATTGGTTCTGTTGTTTATGGCAATGATTCTGAAATTCTGCTGTTGGCACCATCTTGTTGCTGGAGGATTTGTTTTTTGTTTTGTTTTTTTGCACTAAATTTTGTCTCTATTTAGGGGAAAGAGGTTTGTGGCAATGAAAGTTGTAAAAAGTGCTGAACATTATACAGAAACAGCACTGGATGAAATCAAGCTGCTGAAATCTGTGAGTAATATACAAGCAGATTATTGTGATGTTTTTTACACAGTATGTTCCTTAAAAACATCAAGATTTCTGTGACTCGGTTTCTGTGGCATGAGAGCTTAAGAATGCATGAAGAAAGATATTTTTCATCTGAGAAGTAAAGCCAGATTGTTTTGAATGTATGACTTTGACTGTTGTGCAGTGGTCATTATTTGTATCATTCCACAATCTAGTTTAAGAAATTTAACAACATGGTAGTTGTGTCAAAAGCACACCATCTTGCAAAGGCAGGAGGTTTGGAAAAATTTGCATTGAACAATTAGTTGTAAAGTTCGTATTTTTCCTCTTCCTAGGTACGGAATACTGACCCAGATGATCCAAGCAGAGAGAGGGTGGTTCAGCTATTAGATGATTTCAAAATCTCTGGAGTGAATGGTTCCCGTATCCTTTTCATAGAACAGGCCACATGGGTAGAGCTTTTAAGTATAAGAGCATACACAGTTGATAGTCTAATTGCAGTGGGGGTGAAACATTGGCCCTGTAATCTATGATCCACAACAAATCTGTAATAAAAACATGTCGTTTCTCTTGGGACTTTGGCTGTCCACAGGGCATAACATCATAACTTTGTCACTGGATACAAAGCACATCTTGTTCTTGAGGATTGTGGTTAGAAAGAATGTTGTTGATCTTTCATTTAATGTATATGGTACGTACATACATACTCAAATGCTGGGCTAAAACATAACAACTGCACAATGAAAGATTCTGATCCTATGGGAAGTATAGCTTATCACAATATGTTTTGAAATGTTTTCATTTCCTGTAGTTGTATTGGCACAAAGCAATCCTTGTGCAGCCAGAGGCACAAAGTGCTATTTACTATTAAATGGGTATAAGAATAGCATATTTTCTGTGCTTACTAACTCCAGATTCACAAAAAGTCTATGCTGGCAAGGCTTAATGTGTTCTGCTCTTCTGCAAAGGAGATAAAACTCCATATTTTGCCCCTGTGGACAAGAGATAGAATTGCTAGCTCATGTCTTTTTGTATTACCCTTTTAATTCTAATATTCTTCTTAAATTTATTTGCCTATTGTTTAGTAATAATATCAATCTTATGATTTTAAGGTAGTAATTGAATCTTTTGCAAGGTTTCTGCTATTAACATTGAGGCATTGTATTGAATATATTACCTTTAATACCTGATTCATGTTGCTGTAATTGTAATCCATTCTCTGAACTATATTAATTTTATATGTTATTAAAGGCTATGCTAGTCTATAGATCTAATATATATTTACTTGTGGATGGAAAGAGATTTCCGGGGGGGGGGGTAGGCATTTTGTTTGTTTTTCCACAGACTGGCCTGGTTCTGATCTGGGTTTACCTTCTGTGCTGCCATGTGATGTCTCTCTTATCACAGTGTGGATAGGGCTTTTTGGTGGAGGGGGGAGGACTATTAATATATGAAAGAACTTACTTACCTGATGTAATGCTGTTGTGCATCAGCCTTGGTTGGGCTACAGAAAGCTACATTCAGAAAGTCTAGAAAAGAAAGAAAGTTTAAGGGTAAATGCAATTTTATTTTATTTTTGAATCAACACTTATATCTAGCAAGTTCAACCTTGACTCAGTTACAGATATTTGTATGGTGTTTGAAGTTTTAGGGCATCATCTCCTGAAATGGATCATCAAATCAAATTATCAGGGGCTTCCATTGCTCTGTGTAAAAAGAATCATTCACCAGGTATGTTCCTCTGACTATAAGTTCATGTGGGTATGTGCATTGATCTGAAGCAGCAGAACAAACTTTGAGTCCAGTGGCACCTTTGAGACCAACAAAGTTTTATGCAAGGTATTGTGTGTATCTGAAGAGGTGTGCATGCATACAAAAGCTTATACCTTGCATAAAACTTTGTTGGTTTAAAAGGTGTTGCTAGACTCAAACTTTATCCGACAATAGGGTTAATTATGACAAAACTTGCCATCAGGTATATAAAGCTACTTAAGACAAACAGACATTTGGCTTTGTGCTTTGATACAAATGCTGTTCAGTTAATTTGGTATTTTGTTGTGCAGCTAGAGATGCTTCCTTTCTTGGCAGTTATTCCATATTACCAGATTGAATAAACCTAATTTTTCACTGTGTTTATCCATCTGGGAGAATTGTCACTCTGGGATTCTAAGACGCAATCTCCTGTAAACAACTTTCTAAGGTAGATAATTGTCTTGACCTCAGTGGACCTCAGTGTCTGAGAGCTTTAATCATGCCTTATACCAGCTGCATCTTTATCCCACCCTTCCTTTAAAGAGATTAGGACAGTGCATAAGGGTCTTCTCTCCTGATTTTTAGGGATATGGGATTGAGTGAGAGTCCAGCCCAGGTTCACACAAAGAGCTTGGTAGCTAAGTAAGTATCAGAGTTGTAGATTATTAAAGAAGGAAGAAAGTAAATTGGGGGATGGGCAGGAGAGATATCTCAGGCTGAGTAAAGAGAGAATGCTAAATGGAATGAAAATCATTGCTTAAGCAACAAGTTGAAGATCAAATAAAGGACTCTTTTAGCATGGTTTCCATAGCAACAGAAGCTATTGACAACTTCATAAATGAGTCTGGAATTGATTGCTATATTTCAGTTGAGAACATGCACATACTACTTAATTCTGGTACTTTTCAGTATTTTTAGGTTATGCTAAATTTCCAGGCTCTCTAAATGCCAGTTTTCCTTATTTTTTCTCTTTGCAGGTTTTGCAAGGGCTGGATTATTTACACACAAAGTGTAGGATTATCCATACGGATATTAAACCAGAAAACATCTTGTTGTGTGTTAATGACCAGTATATCCGCAGGCTGGCTGCAGAGGCAACAGAGTGGCAGAGATCAGGAGCCCCCCCACCGTCTGGCTCTGCAGGTGCTTTTTTTTCTCCCCTTTTTCAGATTTTCCACAAGTAATCAGGTGATAATGGGTGCAAACTGCCTGGATTAGTCTGAAGCTAGTGGGTAGATTGTACACCATTGCTTAATACATTTTAAACATTTCTTTAGATCCTGCATACCAGGAATGCTAAGAATTTTGTGTGAACAGGTTTGGAGCGCCATTTAGGAGGGTTTTGTAAGGAAGTGAATCTTGGGGTGTACTTTGCATAACTTTCACAAATGTATTATGGCATAAAGGTTTTGTGGGCCAGAGCTCATTCTGTCATATGCATGAAGTGTTCACCCTTAAATTGCCAATGGACACAAGCTGAGGTTAATGTGCCATCCTTATGTCACAATAAATAAGACTATTGGTTTTATCTGCTCCATCTTGAGTTTGCTACTCCTCTGGAATTAGTATATTGTACCTTGTAGGTTCAAGAAAGGGCATGTATTATCTCTAGCCCTTGTTCTATATTATATGTTTAATTAGATAAGTAGCTTTACTCCAGTCTAGTCCTGTACATGTCAGTGAGTTGAGATTGGACTAACTCTGCATAGGATTACTTTCGTTAGCTGTAAATTGGACCCAACAGAAGGCAGCCCCTATATTACGTTATAGACAATATATGCTGAGTCCTGTAGTGACTTGCTTCCCTACAACTTTCTGTACAGACCAGATTCTGTACGCATATTTGTCATAATCTCATTTGTGCCAATATGAGGCTTCCAGAAATTGGCAACAGTTAATCAGCTAAGCTTTCAGGTTCAACTGGTATCTCTACAGAGAGTGATTTTTTGATAAAATAGTAAACTTTCATTTGTAATGAGTTCTGGGAGATGTTGTGTGATTGATTCTTGACAGCTGTATGTAATTTAAAGTAGCATACATTATGGGAATACTGCCGGTAGTAGCACCATCATCGATTAGTGGAATTGGGATGGGTTTTTGGCAATGCACAGCAGTCACAATCCTTTTATGTCAGCCTGTGCCTAGATGGCCAACCAGGGCTCCTTTGGCCAATGGCTCTGATTTCCAGAGAAAGCTTTATGGACAGATGGGTGTGTTTCTGCACATTGAAACTTTATTTTTGAAAGATCAGGTTTGCTACTCAGAAAAGCAGCTTTCCCAGCCCCCTCCATTTACATGAAGCACTTTGATAAATCTGGGTCAAAGAGCAGACTTCCGTAGGCTTATATATATTGGTCTGATAGGAAATGATAAATAACCATTGTACTTCCACTGAGAATTGCAGAGGTACTACAGTGAAATCACTACTGAAAATAATTGGTGCAATAATTAAATTGCTATGTTTCTTAGGAGCCTGGTACCTGGATTTTGTTGAGCCCTGTTCTATAGCATTATTGCAGTATAGACAATAAATATGCTAATTGTATTTCTTTCTTGTTTTACAGTGAGTACTGCACCACAGCCCAAACCAGTAAGTGCGGTAACATCTTTTTAGAGTCAAATTCTTTGCATTTATATGTGTATCATATTTACAGAACAGTTCTGAAACATTGAGGGCCGCCTACTAAAGTGAGGGGACCCACAGTAATTTCTGAACATATTTAGGTTAGCTGCCATATGGTGGTGTTTCCTTCCTTTGTGTTAATGGTCAACTTTTCCTTGCTTGATTAATGTTGAGCCACTGCAGTGTGGGAAATTTCTTTTGATTGGCTACCCAGTGAATTGAACTGTTTTTTTTTCATGAGACTGTACTGCCCACATGAACAAAACTGTGTTAGCTGGTTTGTAATCCTTAAATGTCCTTAGGTTATCTAGAATGAGGTCAACCATTACTAACTAGATCTAAAGCCCATTTCACTTAGGAATGAAATGGGCGCTAGATGGCCTGGGAGCAGGGCCACCCCCCACCCACCCGAGGCTCTCTCGAGCCTTCTCCCGGCCGGCGGAGCGGCCTCGCCGCGTCATAGACGCGGCGAGGGCGCTCCGCCGGCCGGGAGAAGGCGGCCAGGCCCACCCGCCCCCCAAGGCTCTTTCGAGCCTTCTCCCGGCCAGCGGAGCAGCCTTGCCGCGTCTATGACGTGGCGAGGCCACTCCGCCGGCCGGGAGAAGGTGGCGCGGCCCACCCCTCACCCATGGCTGTCTGGAGCAGCCGGGCGAAGCAGCCAATGGGGAGCCCATTGGCTGCTTGGGGCGGGATGGACACTCGGAGGGGCCAATCAGGAGCCGCCTTGAGGCTCTTGATTGGCCCCTCCGAGTTTTTATCCCGGACAGGGCCCGCCCTAACTCCTCCCACACAGCCCTTACTCCTTTATTCAGTCCGTGGCGCTCCGCGCCACAGGGCTGTTTAAAGATGATGAGGGTCAGTTATTTTCTCTGCATGAATACTGTTAGCTATGCTTCAGTATTCTGCAATGAAAAGCATATTTGGCACCTGAGAGGGTGAGATTCAGGCCACATCTGTTAAACAGTAAACACAGAGTTTCCATCTGGCATATTATATACATGTGCACCATAAATACCAGAGCACAGTTAGAAGGACAGGTTTGAGGCCTGTTTGAAAGATAAATGTTGCTGGCCGATGGTTTGATGACCATTTTAAAAAAATTCTGAAGCAGTGAAGGCCTGCTGAATTGTTTGTTGCAGTAGATGTCTGAAAGGTGTTGTATTTTTAATTGCCATACAGGCTGACAAAATGTCCAAAAATAAGAAAAAGAAATTGAAAAAAAAACAGAAACGACAAGCGGAGCTGCTGGAGAAACGCATCCAAGAAATCGAGGAAATGGAGAAGGAAGGAAGCCCTCGGCAGGCGCAGCCCGACGAGCAGCAAGAGATTCCAAGACCCCTTGAGCTACTCCTAAAAGAGAGCCCCCCAGATGAAGGGCTGCCAGGAAAGACAGGTATTATCATCCCTGGAAAACATGTCAATCGGATGTCCATTTTTTCAAGATGATGAGATTTTACAAATGGAATTAATAGAAATTTCTGAAAGGTGAAACACAACAATCCTCTGTTTTTTGTATTTCTTTTAACATCTGTACACCGCCCGTGGCGCCGCGGGCGCCACGGACTAAATAAAACAGTAAGGGGTTCTGGGGCGGGATGTGTCCGGGATGAGGAAGGGTCCAGATTGGACCCTTCCTCATGACAGACAACCGGAGGGACCAATCGGCAGGCGCGAAGCGCCTGCCGATTGGTCCCTCCGATTCCCAGCCCCAGCAACTGCGAGCCGCGCGCAGCGCGGTTCGCAGTTGCTCCCGGCCTGACGAGCCTCCAGCCGTCGAGAAGCTGAAGAAAAAAAAAAACACCCCTGTAGGAGCCTTTCGCAGCTCCAAGCCGAGAGCCAGCAAAAAGAAAAACCCTGTAGGAGCCTTTCGCAGCCCCAAGCCGAGAGCCAGCAGAAAAAAAACCCTGTAGGAGCCTTTCGCAGCTCCAAGCCGAGAGCCAGCAGAAAAAAAAACCCTGTAGGAGCCTTTCGCAGCCCCAAGCCGAGAGCCAGCAGAAAAAAAAACCCTGTAGGAGCCTTTCGCAGCCCCAAGCCGAGAGCCAGCAAAAAGAAAAACCCTGTAGGAGCCTTTCGCAGCCCCAAGCCGAGAGCCAGCAGAAAAAAAAACCCTGTAGGAGCCTTTCGCAGCTCCAAGCCGAGAGCCAGCAAAAAGAAAAACCCTGTAGGAGCCTTTCGCAGCCCCAAGCCGAGAGCCAGCAGAAAAAAAAACCCTGTAGGAGCCTTTCGCAGCTCCAAGCCGAGAGCCAGCAAAAAGAAAAACCCTGTAGGAGCCTTTCGCAGCCCCAAGCCGAGAGCCAGCAGAAAAAAAACCCTGTAGGAGCCTTTCGCAGCTCCAAGCCGAGAGCCAGCAGAAAAAAAAACCCTGTAGGAGCCTTTCGCAGCCCCAAGCCGAGAGCCAGCAGAAAAAAAAACCCTGTAGGAGCCTTGCGCAGCCCCAAGCCGAGAGCCAGCAAAAAGAAAAACCCTGTAGGAGCCTTTCGCAGCCCCAAGCCGAGAGCCAGCAGAAAAAAAAACCCTGTAGGAGCCTTTCGCAGCTCCAAGCCGAGAGCCAGCAAAAAGAAAAACCCTGTAGGAGCCTTTCGCAGCCCCAAGCCGAGAGCCAGCAGAAAAAAAAACCCTGTAGGAGCCTTTCGCAGCCCCAAGCCGAGAGCCAGCAGAAAAAAAAACCCTGTAGGAGCCTTTCGCAGCCCCAAGCCGAGAGCCAGCAGAAAAAAAAACCCTGTAGGAGCCTTTCGCAGCCCCAAGCCGAGAGCCAGCAGAAAAAAAAACCCTGTAGGAGCCTTTCGCAGCCCCAAGCCGAGAGCCAGCAGAAAAAAAAAACCCTGTAGGAGCCTTTCGCAGCTCCAAGCCGAGAGCCAGCAGAAAAAAAAAACCCTGTAGGAGCCTTTCGCAGCCCCAAGCCGAGAGCCAGCAGAAAAAAAAACCCTGTAGGAGCCTTTCGCAGCCCCAAGCCGAGAGCCAGCAGAAAAACATTAACCCTGTAGGAGCCTTTCGCAGCTCCAAGCCGAGAGCCAGCAGGAAAAAAAACCCTGTAGGAGCCTTTCGCAGCCCCAAGCCGCCACGCCCACGAGAGCCAACAGAAAAGCATTAACCCTGTAGGAGCCTTTCGCAGCTCCAAGCCGAGAGCCAGCAGAAAAAAACCCTGTAGGAGCCTTTCGCAGCTCCAAGCCACCACGCCCACGAGAGCCAACAGAAAAGCATTAACCCTGTAGGAGCCTTTCGCAGCCCCAAGCCGAGAGCCAGCAGAAAAAAACCCTGTAGGAGCCTTTCGCAGCTCCAAGCCGCCACGCCCACGAGAGCCAACAGAAAAGCATTAATCCTGTAGGAGCCTTTCGCAGCTCCAAGCCAAGAGGCAGCAGAAAAAAAAAACCCCTGGAGGAGCCTTTCGCCGCTTCAAGCCGGCGCCCTGGGAGCCCCGGCAGCCGCCCACAGCGCAGCTGCTGTGTGCTCCCTGCCCTCATGGCTCCAGAACACAATGGTGCCGCTGGGAAAGCCGCAGAAGAACAAAAAAATGCAGACGAGCCGCCACAGCCCAGCGCACCACACCTGGGACTCCCGCCTCCTCTTTCAGGTAGCCTGTCCCTCGCTCTGTCCCTCGCCTGCCGCTCGCTCTGGTCCCCACCTGCTAGCGCCCATTGTCTTCTTCATACAATGGGCTTTTTTACTAGTTATTATATAAACCAGCTAGTCCCCAGTTCAGAGTAGTCTTAATTAAACAGCTTAGGCCACTATCAGCAAGTATTAAGAACATTTCTAGTCCCAGGGTACTGTTTTCACTAATAGGTTCAACAATCGCTGACTAAAATATGTTTGTGTTAGGGTTCGACTTGTGGCTGGACTTCCTTCACTCTATAAGCTTTCTGACTTGGTTCCCCCGCCCTTTCCCTTTTTTCTTTTCAGATCTTATCTCACTTGTACCCGAGCAAACTATCTTAATGGAGGGAGTTGTTGAAAAATGTGTAACAGAAATCAATTGCAATGGTGTAATGCAAATGAATACCTTCTCAGACTCCAACAGTCAAGCTTCAGTGAGATGTGAGGAGGACCTTCATAATGCCAATGACTGCGGCAGTCCCATTCAGGAGCAACAGGAGAAGGAGGAGGAGAGCTGTACTTATGACCAAAGTAATGGTGGGTCCGAGGCCAGGATACAGGAAGCAATATCAGATTCATGCGTGCCATTGATTTCAGAAGTTCTAGATTCAATGGTATGCCAGGCAGCCTCAAGTGAAGAGCAGTATTTCAACGAGCAGCAGATCAGCAACTTGCAAGAGAGCATTCGAGCAGAAATACCTTCAGAGGATGAGAATGAGAACAATGGAACTTCAGAGAGCAGCAAAGGTACTGATTGCTTATGTGGTTCTGTGTAACAACCGGATCTTAAAATCTTGAGGACAGTTCACCTAAAGGACACAGTAGACATCACCCCTCAGAGGTAGAATGTCATCTTCTAATCTGGCGAGCCAGGTTTGATTCCCCACTCTTCCTCCACATGCAGGCAGATGGGTAACCTTGGGTTCATCACAGCCAGGATAAAGCTGTTCTGACTCTCTCAGCCTCACCTACCTCACAGGGTGTCTGTTGTGGGGAGAGGAAAGCCACTGTGAGACTCCTGGTTGAGAAAAGTGGCATATAAGAACCAACTCTTCCTCCTCCTCTGTCTTCATGCCTTTCTCTGTTATGCATCTAGTTGCTAATTAGCCAAGTGCTGTTTCAGTTATGATCACTGTTGATCATGGACATATGCTTCTTTTTTGCCCCTCCAGTATCTAAGCTATTTTTCATTTAAAATATCTGCATATAGAGAGAGCAAAATGTTTGACCGAATATAAGCATGATTCATCCATTTTCCTTACTAGTGCCCTCCTGCACTTTTAAGAAACCAAAGAGGAAAAGCTTAAAAGGCACACAAAATGGATTTTGAGAAATCCTAACATGTTTTGAGATTTGTTCTCGTTTTCAAGGATCATGTTTAAAGGCTATGCCAGCATACTTGAATTTACAATGAACATTTCCAGGCTTTTTAATTTGGGTATGTTTTGGGTTTCATTTGAATGGTACTTTTGAGGGGTATTTCCTCCTGGCCTTAAATCTATTCGCTGTTTTGAGAAACACACTTTGAAATATTTTGGGTTCATGACTCTAGAGTAATTTTTTTTAATCCTGTGACTGATATACTGAAAACAAATGGCACTTTTCAGGATTTGTAGGGCAGATGGTAGCTGTGCCCCTGTGTCACTAACTTCCGCTTATACATTTTAATTTAGGAAAATCTGCTGCTGGGAATTTCCTCCTTAATCCTCTTGAGCCTGGGAATGCTGATAAACTCAAAGTGAAGATAGCTGATCTAGGAAATGCTTGCTGGGTGGTAAGTTTAAAATCCTTAGGCTGCTAATCCCACTTTAATTAGCTGAATACAGGCACTACCATATCTCTTATTTTTAAGTGTATAAACTCAGGTCCACAAGTACTCTTGTTGAGCTGCTGGTGGTGACCATTATCTTTTGCTCAGGTGAGTTCTGTGTAAGAGAATGAGGATGGTTTTCCCTATAGCTATAATGTTTTTTTAAGGTTCTTGCTGCTTCTGAATGCTTTTTTTCTTTCAAAGTTTATTCCTACATACTTCTCTCTTTTAGTGGGGGCCCCTTCTTTGGGGGGGTGTAGATTGGGGCACTCTGGTCCAATATTTTGGGGGGGGGGGTTTGAGTAGATGCAACAGAAGCTACGTTGAACATTAGGTGCTTCTACCACAAAAACCAATCCACCCACGTCTCACGGGCCATAGCCTGCCCCTGGAAAGATTCCCCATTATAGCCTATTGGAATCATTGACTATAACAGTCCCCATTGACTAAAATGGAGCTGAAGACATTTAAAGATGTCACAGTCTCTTTAAATGCATTTGTGAAGTTTGTGAATAGCCAATAAAATACCGATAAGATACTTTTCGATTTTTTCCGGTTCAGATGGAGCCAAATGCATACTCCTAGTACATGCATTTACTGTTGGACATGGAGTCCCCCTTGCTTTTGATTTTGATGCAGGATCTTTTTCTTCTTTAGCATAAACACTTCACTGAGGACATTCAGACACGGCAATACCGATCCTTGGAAGTTCTGATTGGAGCAGGCTATAGCACCCCAGCAGACATTTGGAGTACAGCCTGTATGGTAAATTTATTCAAGTTGCCTGAATCATAATTGCTCTTGAATTCAAAATTCTGTGGGAATTTCTGTTCCTATGAAACAGACCTCAACTAATTTCAAATGATGGTTTGCACTCTGATTTACAGATTAGTGTATCCAAAGTGATGAACTGTAATGGGCCATCATACAGTATATCTTGCATTGCTTTGCTAAAACAAGAATGGTGAGGTAACTTGTAATTTGTTACTTCAGCTTTCCAAATATTTGGCCATAGTTGGGGAACCTTTAAGAGCAAGACAATTAAATACAGGCCAGAATAGGTCCTGTGAGCCTAAGGGAATAGGCTCCCTAGCTGTGAACAGATTTCTCATCACTAGAGCTTACAGTATTGAGATGGTACTTTAAATTTGTTGCTTCAGGTAGCAACTGAGCATCAGCAAACACTGTGAATGCTAACATCCTGTTTTGCATACATTTTTCACTTCAAAATGTAGCCTCAAAATGTAATAATGCAATAATAAGATCTTTCAGTACTGACAACTAGTGCTAACAGCTGTGGATCACCTGGAAATTGGATGGGTTTTCAGAGCACTGTGCATTTGTGATTGAGCATTTACACTGGCTAGCTAAGGAGTTTCAAGCACATGGTCCCAGCCTTCATGGTCAGCCGAGGTTTAGTCTCTTGCTGGTGTCCGCCTTGCATGACATTTCACCAGCAATGGCATGTAAAGAGAGGCATTCTTGCTGGGGGATCTCCAGCTTTAGTACTCATGGAACCCAGAAAGCCTAAATCTACAGATTTTCCAGAAGTTATACAGGATGCTTTAATTTATTCAGGCAAGATCTAATGGATTTTAGGTACCTTTGTAAAAATATATGGCCTTGGTCCTGTGGAAGGTGCGTGTAAGAATGCATGTGAACATGGTTTTCCCTGCCACGGGCTGCATCGGAAGAAGGGTACAGGACTCACATAGAGAGCAAGTCCTATTTCTTGGGAGGCTGTACTGAGAAGCAGGCACCAGGCTTCCACAGAAGCATTTTTGTTCTCAGAGAGGATGAGGAAGGTGATTTCATCAGGCACCCAAGTAATAAGTCTGAAAGCGTCTGACTCTATTTTTCCTCAGGCCTTTGAATTGGCTACGGGTGATTATCTCTTTGAGCCTCATTCTGGTGAAGACTACTCACGGGATGAAGGTGAGCACCAGTATAAAAGATTCTATGCTTTTACTTCCTTTTTCTTGTGGGAAAAGAAGGTGGAGGCAATTTTTAAATTTTGATTTGTGTTTACTATTAAAATTGTTCTCAGCGAGGGAAGCCAACAACCAGTAAATAAGAATAATTAAACTACTAGCAGTAAAATATGGGAACCATCTGAAAATCATGCTGCCTCTTAGATTCTTTAGATCAGTGGTCCCCAACCTTTTTATCGCCGGGGACCACTCAATGCCTTTTACAGAGGCCCGGTGGGGGGGGGGGTAGTTTACTCCTCTACTCTCAACCACTGCCCTAACGCTCTCTGATCGCTATGGTAATGTTTAAACATCCCTTCAAAATAAGATACTGACACGCCACAACTATGAACATAAGGAACATTTTATTTTCATGGAAATTTTAACTCATGACAATGACAAATCAATGGGAACCCTGAGCTTGTTTCTCTGCAACGAGATAGTCCCATCTGGGAGTGATGGGAGACAATGACACCCGAAGTGTGTTGTAAAGGGCCGGGGAAGATGAAGTAAAGGGCCGGGGGGGGGGAAGGCGTCCTTCGGGGCCCACCTCCAATTAGTCGAAGGACCACATGTGGTCCGCGGCCCACAGGTTGGGGATCGCCACTTTAGATGACTGAATCTTTTTTGAGGCATTGCTTTTATAGAGCAGGAGGGGAGGGTGGGAGTTGAATGCAAAGCACAGTTGGTGAAGCTGTACAAACAGAACACAAAGTTCCTCCCTCTGCAGTCTACTGAGTTATGCAGAATGCTGCTTCTAGGGGACAGGAAATCTCCAGGAACAGCATGGAGGGCAAATTGGGAGGGGAAAATGAGCAAAACTTGACCAACCCTCCTTCCACTACTTGTGAAGACAAAGTTTGGATTCAGTCCAGCTTTTCCAACAACTGTGTATCTGATCCAGGTTCACAAAATGATCTTGGGCCATGGGTTCATTGCTTCTCTCTTTCTGTTGGGGCACACAGATCACATTGCATTGATAATAGAACTTCTGGGGAAAATACCTCGCAAACTGATTGTGGCTGGAAAATACTCAAAGGAGTTTTTCACCAAAAAAGGTAAGAGGGGAAAGAATTGTGCATGTGTTTGTTGCCTGAAGTTCAGAATCTGAGGCCTCCAATCCAGAGTTGTGCTTGGCACAATCTAGTTCCTTTGTTATTTAAGAGAAAGTATCTTTCTGCTTTCCTAATATATCTGATCCAATATTCTGGAATACCCATTAGTGGTTGAGGTCCTTGGTAGTTATTTTGGTCCAAAGAAAAATCCAAACATATGAGCTGTATTTTACACTTTATCAAGATGAATCAAAATCATGCAGTTTTTATTTACTCCTGTATTTCATTCATTGAAAACAAATTCAGATGAGTTCTATTTATATTTATTTGTATGCCACCCTTCCCTAACAGCTTAAGGTGGCTCATAAGATTAAAATACTGTATTTGCTGGCGCATAAGACGACTGGGCGTATAAGACGACCCCCCCAACATTTCCACTCAAAATATAGAGTTTGTTTCATTACATTAGAGTACTATGGGCAGCTATGCCTATCCCAACTGAAGTATAGGACGACCCCCCCCCCACTTGGAGGCATGTTTTTCAGGGGGGGAAAGTAGTCTTATACGCCAGCAAATACTGTACATACAATGTAATATAAATACATTAACCTTTTGGAGCCCTTGTGTGTCTAAACTAGTAGCTTGTATGGAGGAGCTAGAAGTATTATGTTCAAGAGAGGTAATTATGCTTTCTATGGATTTTTCAACTGCAAATCATAATTAAGGGTAGTGTGAGGTCTTGACATATTCTGTGGAGTGTGTCTGGCATTTTGCTTGTCTTCTGATTACATCCGGGCTCGGAATGCCATACTATAATGTCCTACCTGGAAATAGTAACATTTGAGTTTAAATAGATGCATTGGATAAATGCAATACTCCTTGAGCAAGCAACATTAGAGCAGGAGGATCCCTTTTTTCTCTGTTGAGCAACATCATTTAATAAAACCCTACAGTCTGCTTGGTTAACCTTCCTGCTCATGTTAATAACATCCTATTAATTTTCCTGTCACTGCTTTCAGGTGACCTGAAGCACATCACCAAATTGAAGCCATGGGGCCTCTTTGAGGTTCTGGTGGAGAAATACGAGTGGTCCCAAGATGAAGCAGCTGCATTCACAGACTTCTTGTTACCGATGCTGGAGCTGAATCCTGAGAAGAGAGCGACAGCAGCGCAGTGTCTCAGGCACCCCTGGCTCAACTCTTAAAACGCTCCAGCCTGGCACCATGGCCCTATAGTCGGGTTTGCAGCATAATATATATTCACACCTAGATGGCCTCCTTTTCCCAAGTCAATTTTTCCTTGTTGATTTTCAGAGCAAAGCTTCTCCTCGAAGGCTTTTGAGATTTTAGATAAATCTTAACTGTTCATGTGAGTTTGTGTACTTGGCTCAGTCAGGACCATTGTCAGCCAGTGGGCATCCAATTTGCTTTGGTGTGGTTGGGGCTTGCCAAAGAGTTTTTACAGAAATGTGAAATTACCCCCCCGACTCCTCCCTGCTCAAGTACAGTACCCTGAAAATGTGGGGAAACCTCCATTGGGACACACTCCCTGAAATATATTGCCGTCATCCCAAGGGGGATGTGAAGAGCTGTGAATCCCTCCTTAGCTCGCTGACTCTGGGAGTCATTTTCCTAGTGCACATCCAGTTGCTGACAGTAAGAGGAGAAATAGCAAATGGCACCAAGGTGGTAGCTCCATGTGGAGCACTGAACTCTCAATTCTCTACTCATTCCTAAGGTCTCCGATCTGCTGCTTGGGTAATATCCCCCTCCCCCAGATATACTTTCCCTCTAGTCTTAGCCATTGAATCTTTTGGAACAGCTTGTATGAAATAGATTTTAGTCTCATTTTTGTTCCACAGTATTCTGGAGATTTCGGAGTCCAGTAAAGTAAGCTGCTGCCCTATGCTGTACCATGTGAACTTGAAATACATCTTGCAGTGGAGATGAAAGCAACAGGAATTGGTAGAAATAAGAATCTCTGCGAGATAGGCCTAAACATTGTTGCCTGTAGAGTTGCTGCTGGATTGTCCCTATGTTTGTATGCCATACTGCCTGGGACAGCACATGGCATGCCAGTCATGCATTTGGGACGATAGGTGCTTGATGATGATAAGGCCCCCAAAGCAGGGGACTCAACCAGCATCTGACAAGCCACTCTTTGTGCATGTCTGCCTTATGCCTTTAATAGCACTAGGTTAGCCATGTGTGGCATTGTACCTTCAATAGAAAGCTGTAAGTTTTCTTAGAAGAATGGGATATACCCTTACCCTTTAACAATAATAAGAAAAAAGGGATTGAGGGCTGTCTTTTTAAGCAGACATTCAGCTCCCACATCTCCCAAGGCTCTTGCTGGTCCTGCTAAATTGTCTTAAGTTGCTTGACTCTTGACATTTACCTTTCAGAATAGAATTCCCTTTCTTCAATATGGACACCAGGGCAAATTATACAGGGGATGGAATAATTTCTTTCCCCTCAAAGACAAAGTGTCAGTTTTTGTTTTTGTTTTTCAGAATCACTGCAAACTGGGTTGTTCAGCAAGACACAAATATAAACTTTTAGACTCCTAAGGAGAGGGGGCTAGTTGTCACTGACTCTTGTAGGTTATTTTTTTTAATATAGAAAGGTCAAGGGTATGTAATACTTGGTAGTTTTGCAATGAGTATCTTTTAGGCTTCCCCAGGCTATAAAATCCCCTTCCTTCTGCTCTACTGTATGGTTTGGGATGAGTTGGTATATCCAGCAATCTTTCCTTACTATGGACCAAATAGGCCTTTGAGATTATGAAAATTCTCCATGGCTGTAAACTGCTGGAGGCCTCAGGTTTGCAGGCAGTGTCAGGCAGTCGGTTGCAAAAGCTGCCAACGGTGTGACACTTGTTTTTTTGTGTGTGTTTTGAAATCTGTTTATAGTAACCTTATTTTCCCCTCTTAAAAAAACAACCCTAGTTCTGTTTTGTTTTTTTAAAAATAGTGTAACCATCCTACCCCATTTCCATGCTGTTGTTTGATGCCTGACTAGGCCTTTAGCAGAATCCATGCTGCATGTCTATTTAAGAAATCTGAAGTAAAGTTCTCTATGCACAATCTTAAAGCAAAAAGGAAAAAAAGTTTTAAAAGTGTAATGATTCTCTTGTAATATGGAGAATCTTCTTCACCTCCAAAAGCACTTCTGTGCCTATCTATAGAGAGATTTAAGATGGGACTAGAATGTATAATACATACTTTCTCTTTGAATACTGTGAAGACTTGCTGGCAGGGAGAATTGAATTTCTGGTGTCAACACAACCTTGTTTGCTTCAACATCTTGACTGCCCGAAAGGAGCAAAGGCTCCTTGGGGTGGGGGTGTCTGCATCTCTCAGTTTAAATACAAGTTGTCCCCCCCCCCAGCAGAAGGCTGATGCCACCACCTCTCTTGCACTACAAGAGCAGTTCAGGTTAATCCAAGAGAACTTGTCAAGATTGCCTAAGTATTTTGCGCTCACATCAGGTTGACTTGACTTCCAAATTGCCATAAAGTGCTCACTAACAAATTTGTACTTGTTTTGTTGGCCTAAAACCTGAAGGAAAAAAATACATTTTTATTCTTTCTATTGTGTGCATTGTCTTTTTTCCCTTTGTAAATGCAGCACAATAAACCAATTATTAAATAAATTGATAGGTACTTTTTGATACACAGTTTATGTCTATCCGTAGGTTTTATATAGTAGTGCCTCAAATGAGCTGAGGAGATAGTGAGCAGCTCCCATTAAATGATTGTTGCTAGTATGATTCTTTTCAAGGGGGGCATATCATGGTGATAAAAGCTGCCTATTGGTAGGGAAGCTGCACACCAAGGTTCGCTGACTAATTCAAAAATTTTGGTTCTGTTGTTTGTAATGCTGCAGAAAGTTGTTGACTTAATCCTTAGAAGATCAAACCCTGATCAATTGTTATTCGATCTGCATTATCAGAATCAAGACAGTTAAAGGCACTTTGGAAATGTCAGCAGCAAAAGATAGTTTGTGTTCATAAATAAATACAATAGCACAACACAATAACATATAAATTAAAAATTCTAAGTCCTGTTTATTGTCCAGTTCTTGGAAGCCAAAGGAGAAATTCTCTATAATGCATGGGGAACCGGGTTCTGGTATAGCACAGCCTGTTTCATGACTTTCTTCAGCAGCATTAACTAAAAGATTAAGAACAACAAACATAAAAATATGAATAGCCATATCCATACAAACTTATATTATTCATTATAAGGTAAAGGTATCCCCTGTGCAAGCACCGAGTCATGTCTGACCCTTGGGGTGACGCCCTCTAGCATTTTCATGGCAGACTCAATGCAGGGTGGCCTTGCCAGTGCCTTCCCCAGTCATTACCGTTTACCCCCCAGCAAGCATTTACCGACCTCGGAAGGATGGAAGGCTGAGTCAACCTTGAGCCGGCTGCTGGGATCGAACTCCCAACCTCATGGACAGAGACCTTCAGACAGCATTTCTGCTGCCTTACCACTCTGCGCCGCAAGAGGCATATATTATTCATTATATATATGCATAAATGAAACCTAGTCAGGGCACCTGGCTCAAAATGGCCTGTGTCTTACCTTTAAAGCTATAACCAAGGTTGGACAGTAATAACTGTATTCGAGCAATATTTTAGAAATTATTTTCCCATAAAATATTTATTAAGCGACTGAAGGAGGTGTTTTTCTGGTACCTACTGATCCACAATTCGAGACTGGCAAAACATGATCGGCAGTTTGAAATTAACATCCAGTTTCTCTGTTAACCTAGTGGTACACATTAGATTACAGATGCTGCAATGTCCACATGGAACAATGCCAACTATTCCGGGTTTTGGGGTCTCTGTTTTCCAACTGTCTTATGTCCTTTTTTGCTAATTGGCAATCTCGCAATGTGGTTTATGCAATCATATGTTCTCTCTGTGATAAATGGTATGTGGGTCAAACTACCAGAACTGTAAGAACTTTTATGGTTGGGCAAAGGTCTCTAATTAGGAGTGGAAATAATGGTTCCCCTTTAAGCTAACATTTCAGAGAACAGCATCAAAGAATGGGAACATTTAGTGTTGTAATTTTGAAAATCCTGAAACGTCAGAATGAACATTGTGACATAGAATCAGAGAGTTGGAAGGGGCCATACAGGCCATCTACTCCAACCCCCTGCTCAACGCAGAATCAGCCCAAAGCATCCTAAATCATCCAAGAAAAGTGTGTATCCAACCTTTGCTTGAAGACTGCCAGTGAGGGGGAGCTCACCCCCTCCTTAGGCAGCCTATTCCACTGCTGAACTACTCTGACTGTGAAATTTTTTTTCCTGATATCTAGCCTATATCGTTGTACTTGTAGTTTAAACCCATTACTGCGTGTCCTTTCCTCTGCAGCCAATGGGAACAGCATCCTGCCCTCCTCCAAGTGACAACCTTTCAGATATTTAAAGAGGGCTATCATGTCTCCTCTCAACCTCCTTTTCTCCAGGCTGAACATTCCCAAGTCCCTCAACCTATCTTCATAGGGCTTGGACATTTGTTGCAGGAAGAAAGTTTTTTTTTTTAATCCACAGGTTATCAACATTATATCCTAATGATTTTAACCCATCCTGGGAAATGGGGGAATTTTTATAATTTTGTAAATGATGACATAAATGTATGTATCACTTTAAGTGTATTAATGAGATTGTAAGGCATCTGGCTCACAGAGGATCAGTCTGTTACCAACAGTTTCTTGTTAGACATAGAGGACCAGTAGGTACCAGAAAAATACATCCTACAGTTGCTTTGTAAATATTTTATGGGAAAACAGTTTCTAGAATATTACTCAAATATTGTCCAACCTTGGTTATAGGT
Source organism: Paroedura picta (assembly GCF_049243985.1). Classification (NCBI taxonomy): domain Eukaryota; kingdom Metazoa; phylum Chordata; class Lepidosauria; order Squamata; family Gekkonidae; genus Paroedura; species Paroedura picta. Next base: position 93,755,395 of record NC_135372.1, on the reverse strand, counting down.
TTAAAGGTAGAGACACACGGGCCATTTTAAGCCAGGCGCCCTGACTAGGTGAGTTCCATTTATGCATATATATTATGAATAATAGGTTTGTATGGATATGGTTATTCATATCTTTTGTTCTTAATCTTTTGGTTAATGCTGCTGAAGAAAGTCATGAAACAGGCTGTGCTATACCAGAACCCTCTTCAGCATGCATTATAGAGAATTTCTCCTTTGGCTTCCAAGGACTGGGCAATAAATAGGACTTAGAATTTTTATTTATACATTGTGTTGTGTTATTGTATATACTCATGAACACACAAACTATTTTTTGCTGTCATTCTTTGTGTGCTCCTGTCGCTTGAAGCCTTTGGAAATATCACCTGCCATCTTGCTTCAATAATTGCCTGGAAAAGTGGGGAAATCTTGGAGGTGCTTGTATTGAATTGTCCTAGACTCTTGCCCCTAAAGAAAATCCTGTTTGTATCCAGATTTGAGGTAAATAATTTTTCTTGAACTTGACTGGGCATTTGAGCCAATACTGTTGCCAGCTTTTCCAGAGCTGCCTTATCTGTGCAAGTCACCTTTGCTCTGTGGCTTTCCTGTTCCTGGTGATCTGAATTGCCAATGGGCACGGGTGGGAGGTAGTAGGCTAGGGAAGGATAGGAAAGTTCTTCTAAGGCTGGCTAATAGACCAGTGGATATAGAAAAACAGTATATGCATATTTTTGAATACAGGTTTTGTTAATATCTACTTTGTGGGAAACATCAGTTAAAAATGGCCCTATGTTTACTTGTCTGTATTTCAAACCTGATCCAGAGCACATTAATCTGAAAGTATGAGCAGCTTCAAAATTAATTTGCAGTGACTCCTGTGCAAAGGAAAATCTATTACTGTGGTCTGAAGGATATTGTATGTGTGTATGTGTTACACATGAATACACCATGAACAAGTTTTCTATTTAGTAATAATTTTTATTTAAAAACAGTCAGCATATCTCTGTACTTTAAGTTAGGATTCATTCTACTACTAAAATATAGATACTTCTGTGGTTAACAGGAGAAGCTCATAAAATACCATCAAGATTTTAATTTAAAGACCCCCCAGTTATTTTGACAAAAAAACCTAGATATTATATATTTTGCATAGTTAAATCTATTTCAATGCATTGAGTTTGTCATAATTATGTATAGCCAAATGGATTTGGTCCCAAAAGAATACAGAAATTAGTATGTACATATAACAATTTGTGCACACCCTATTTAGCTTCCCTCAATCATGCCAGTGCTGCATCTACATCTGGCTGAGTTCCAGTTCGAAGAATTCCACAAACACAGAGAACCAGGGTCAGTGGATCCATGCTGCTGACGGTGGAAACTTCCTCAAGCGGAGTTTGCTTTCCTCAGATGTAAGATTCCATGTCCTGGGGAAGAGTGCAGCATAGCATCCAACTCATATATTCTTGTCTGGCATATCAGAAGTCCAAGTCAAGGAGATGGTCTTATTGAAAGGACTAGGCCTTTCTGGACAAGAGGATTTTGTAAACAGGATCCTTTGTTATTCTTGTGTCTTTATACAATCAAATAGTTTATAGATGCCGATGCTATAATGCCTGACAGCCACATGTTTCACTCCATCTTTTGAAGCCCAAGTAAGTTGGTGTGTGTATACTTAGTGTAACCAAGTGGCAGATGAAGCCACACATATACTGCAGCCTTCATCTTCATTCAAGTCCTTCTGTGAGACAAAACACATTCAAATTATTACTTTTGCAAATAAGGAATAGGTGTATTACTCCCTGGTATCCCCAGCTCAAATGGCTGCTGCTTGCGGAACAGCTACTATTAAGCATCTGACTATTGTGGAATACAAATCATGTCATATAACATACATGAGGTAGGAAATAAAATTGTAAAAAATCCAGTAAAAAAGAATGAGACAACATGAGCTCTCAGTTCTAAAATGAAAGGCGCTGTTGGCCATGCTTCCTACAGATGCAGAGGCCAGGTGCAGTCTACTTAGCTTTATGGTGTCTTGCATTTTGCAATTAACGGTAGCAGTCAGCTCAATTTAATATTTGTCCTGCCAGTAAGTCATGCTTTGGCACTGTGCTTCGCTTGATCAGACTGGCTGACCCTTAATTCTGTGGAAGCCTAGGGCTTGAGTTCATTGTCCCTATCCAAAGGGATGGCAGGATGTGGGTTAGTAGTCACATTCCTCATGCTAATATAGAGATACATCGAGCCCTGAAAGCTTTTGGCATAATCACAGGTTCTTGAAACTTACATGAAGTACTCCACTGTAGATAGTTTTCAGTGATGTGTGACAATCCCAGTTCTTAGACTTGCGAACACCCCATGAGCAGTGAGTAAGACTTGTACAATAAATCTTGTCTGGCCAGTGCTGAATTGCACAAATGAAGCTAAACTCAACCACCTGTTTTGGACTTCATCTCTCCCAATCCTACATGAACATTAATCTTAACAAGCTAGGCAGGTAGAATTTATAAGAACTGAAAGCTGTTTTGGACTGTAATGCATTTCTGACAGTGCAATGAGAAATCATGCCCCACTTCTCTTTCACAGTCCTTGCTGTTCTCACTGCCATGTCTAGTACTCTGATACCTGGACCTTATGGTAGGACAGAGAAAGGAAGGTTTCATGCACAAATGAGAATTACCTTTGTTATCAACTTGGAAATCGGATGGAAGGAGATTGTCTTGCCGGTTGCCTAACACAAATGCCAAGAAAGAGAGGATGAGGGCGTCGAGGATCCCAATGATGCAAAGGATGTATGCCCAACGCACTGTGCACACACCTAGTGTGTATTTCTCAGTCTTCTCACCACACATGCGTTTTACTTCTGGGGAGTCCCAGCCATCTGGGTAAAGCATGCAACCTATTGCCAAACCTGTAGCTGCGGAAGAAGGTGGTTTGATTATTATATCATCACCATAGGACTAACACTGTAGTGTGGCATCTTGTCGCATGTGAGCCAAATGCCTGGCAAAGGGAGACAACTTTATCCAGAAAGGTTTGTGAATGTAATGCTGGGTCTGCAAGAGGGCCCCTAGCAATGCAAAGGGGTGAGATAGTGAGAAAGTGACAAGTTTTGCCCATGTGCCAGCTTTGACAGGATCTGCTGCAACCAGGCTACCTCATCCTCATTACTTTGGGGGTAAAAACTGGTCATGGAGGTGATCATCCCTGGGCAGCTTCCCTGCCTTTAAGAGCCACAGGTTAGCTTGATGGAGGGATGGCTTGGATTTGTGTAAGCCCCTACCTTGCTCTGGACAAATGTGTGTGACGCTATCAGTGGCAGAGCCTTTCCCTGACTACTGAGCACCCATTCTCTTCCCTAGATGTGTCTGGCATTAGAGAGGAGGTTGCTAGTATAAATGAAGGCCTTCTCCCTTCAGTATAACTCTTGTTGCTTTTCTGGAGTGCAGTCTACCTGCTTGTTCTTATTTTGGGTTGTGTTTCTGAGCATTAAGCCTAGAACGCCCATGCCTCCCTTAAATAAGAGAACCAAAGAGCCTGGATAGATGGGACCCCTGTGTTGCTAGTGGTCCATCTACTCTGCAGGTCCAAATCTCTTCCTGAGTTAGCGGATCGGGTCATGGGCATGTGAGGATCGAAGCCAAGTAATTAGAAGTGGCTCAGGGTTTCATGACCTTGATGACCGTGGGTCTGTCACAGGTAATTACTGGCCTTACATTTAGCAGGGCACACGCTGGATTAGATCTATCACTCTGATGGAGAGGGTGATCTGGAGGTGGGAGAGTTAAAGAAAGATCATTGTCCTTTTTCCTTTGCAGTGGTGCTGGGCCCATTCAGATGGTCTACCCCAGGCAGCTTATGGATCCTGATGGGTTCCAGTCAATGCTTTGGGATTTTCCTACCATGACTGCCAACAATTTGGCCCAAGCTGTTGAGACAATAGCCTGTATGCCTCCTCTCCCCATCTTCCCCAGTCTCCCTGGGGAACTGATGGTAATGAAATGGGAGGGAGGGTGGAAAACGTAGATCAAGACTGATTGAACATGTCATAGAGCCTATATTAGAGTTATTCTGTGGTGGGGATGTTGGCAAATGAAATAGTGCTCCACCGTCACTGTGTCTGCCTGTTAACATCTCCCAAGGGCCAGGCTGGATGGAGAAGGCTTCTGGATCCCACTAGCCCCTCTGAGGAGAAGGAGGGTGGGGGAAAGCAAAGAGTGATGGCCAGCTGCAGGACCCTGGGGAGGCTCAGAGGTCTGGGTTGTGGACACAACTATGACCTGCTCCTTCTTCTGATGCCCTTGGATAGCTTCCAGGAATCCTTGACTCACTGGACTCACTTAAGACATTCCCTTGGCATTCTGTTTTTGAAATTCTGATTATCTCTGCCTCCCTTGCATGCCATCTGTGCTTTCTTCCAGCATAGAGCTGAAACCTGAGACCAACACAAGAGGCAAAGGAAACATCCAGCTTTCCTCCCTTGCTTGGGGGAGATGAAGGGTAGGAAGTGGCTGAAATGGAGCAACTTACCAGTAGCAGGGCCTTTCAGAGATGCCAGCACCTCTTCCACCCAGTAAGTAGCAGAAAGGGGAAAAAGAGGACAGATAAGCCCCATGATTAGCCATCCTTGGCAGAGTGTTCTCTCCTTATTGGCTTCACACTCCCAGGGACAGCCAATGGGAAAGGGATTGAGTTGTCTGTATGCAATGTGAACTGATTGGCCCTCATTGGAAGAGTGCAATTTGTACTGCTTGGCCCTAATTGACAGAGTGCAATTTGAACTGATTGGCCCTTACTGGCAAGGTGGTATCTCCCATCGGCAGCACACCTCCAGGATCAATCAGGTAGGGAGTGAGTTGGCTGCATGCAACTTCAACTTTATGTTTAGTGATAGTGATTAGGGATGGTAACTAATGCTGTCTGAAGAGATCCAAGAGGATCTCCACCATCTGGGTGCCTGGGCAACTATCTGGCAAATGGAGTTTCATGTTTTTAAGTGTAAGGTGATATGCATTGGCACAAAAATCTCAATGTTAGGTGTACACCAATAGGGTCTGAATGTGGTGAGACCAAGAAGGAGAAAGATATTGGGGGTCACAATAGCTAGTTTGATGAAGGAAGAATGGCCAACTAAGGAGAGACCTGAAGATTAGCAGTCCCACCCCTCTTACAACCTAACAAGCCCTTTGTCTTCCCACTCATGAATATGTTGGAGAACTGCTGACCAATCTTCAATCCTTGGAGAAGGTGCTGGACAAGGTGGTTGCTTCTCAGCTCCAGGGGTTCTTGGAAGAAGCTGATTTTCTGGACTCATTTCAATCTGGCTTCTGGCTGGGCTTTGGAAGAAGGACTGCTTTGGTCACCTTGGTTGATGACCTCTATTGAGAGCTAGAGAGGGGAAATGTGACCCTTCTGGTTCTTCTGGATCTCTCAGTGGCCTTTGATGCTATCAGCCACAGTATCCTATTGAGCTGCCATTCGCCAACGTGACTAAAATGATACTCCCATGGATCAGACAAGGTATTGTGACAGGTGACTAAGGTGTAACTTCTATTCGTTATACTGTTTCCTTTGAGATGTTTATGTGGTGTGTTCATCTCAATGGAATGGTATTTTATGCTATGCTGCAAACACTCAACAGATCTGTTTCATAAAATATTGGAATAAGTTCATAACAAAGATCACATTCAAACAAGCAAAAATGAAAACAAAGTTACTGATCAATATTAATGTAAGACCAGATAGATGGAACCCAGTTCTGAATGTCACTTCCAAATGCTTATAGTATAATCCCACCACTACAGATATGCTATCAGACATCTATCACAGAAACTGGTAATCTCCACCGTTTTTGGTGATATACAACAACTGATGCTCTAGGACAGCCTCTTGGATTTAGTTATTTTACTTTGGTATACTGTTGGCTGGTGCAGTGTGACAGTAAGCTGTTCTGACTGAGCAGTAATATCAGGGCTCTCTCAGCCTCACCTCCCTCACAGGGTGTTTGTTGTAGGGAGAGGAGAGGAATGGGAAGGCAAATGTAAGCTGCTTTGAGACTCCTTTGGGTAGAGAAAAATGGCATATAAGAACCAACCTTCTTTTTCTAATCTCTGCTGCAGAGCCATTGTTCATGCTTGCCATGAAGTTGCAGCCCTCTTTCTGAGAGCCAGTTTGGTGTAGTGGTTAGGAGTGCGGACTTCTAATCTGGCATGCCGGGTTCGATTCTGCGCTCCCCCACATGCAACCAGCTGGGTGACCTTGGGCTCGCCACGGCACTGATAAAATTGTTCTGACCGGGCAGTGATATCAGGGCTCTCTCAGCCTCACCCACCTCACAGGGTGTCTGTTGTGGGGAGATGAATGGGAAGGCGACTGTAAGCCACTTTGAGCCTCCTTCAGGTAGGGAAAAGCAGCATATAAAAACCAACTCTTCTTCTTCCTTTCTTATGGACACAACTGTCCTGAGCTGCAAGGGTGGTACATAAATGCAAACAAAAAAAATAGAAACTGTGGTAACCTAGACTTGTCTGATACAATATGATCTTATAGCTTTCCATTAGCCTTTTGTTCTGAATGGTCTTTTCAAAGTGTCACAGTCTGAAGAGAGCAGAAAGTGTGATGCTTCTTATCTGAGTGATGTGACCTAATCTTTGTCACCTGTTTTATGAAGAAGAGTTGGCTTTCATACCCCACTTTTCACTACCGGAAGGAGTCTCAAAGCAGATTACGATCACTTTCCCTTCCTCTCCCTACAACAGACAGCCTGTGAGGGTGGGGTGAGAAATCTTTGAGAGGACTGCTCTGTGAGAACAGCACTATCAGGACTGTGACTGACCCAAGATCACCAAGCTGAGTGCATGTGGAGAGGCAGGAAATCAAACCTGCCTTGCCAGATTAGAAGCCACTACTCTTAACCACTACACCAAGTAGTTGTTCTTAGCTATTGTTCCTGTTATTATCAGCAGATGTAAAGGTATTAAAGTAAGGAAGCCACCCTCTCCATAATTCAAGCTTCTCCCAAGCTGCAGTGAAATGTATTTTCTTTTCTTTTTTTTTCTTTTTAATCAGAACCTCATCCTTCAGCTACAGAACTCCAGCAGCTCTGGTTAAGCAGGACTATCCTTGTGTTAAGTGAGTTAACCTGTAAAACAGATTTGAAAGATTTCACCATCTGTACAGATAGTCATCAGCCCCAAAGAAGGCCTTTGCATCTTTCTGAGAGATCCACCTGCCAACATTTTTCTGGATCATATTAAGTACAGAGCTTTTGTTCTTAAATGGTAGGTTTTTGTTCATCTCCATGGGGAAAATTTCTTTAAAGCATTTTCATTTAATTAAATCAGTTGATGATCTGTACTTCTCTATGATAGTCTTCATTACTTGTCACCCAAGCCTTTCGTCACTAGTGGCTCTGGCTATATTCCCCCCACTGTACCCCAGCTACAAGCAGTTCAGAGTGGGTTCACTGGGTAGCAAGTATTCCAGGCTCTCAAAGGGCAGTAATAGGTATTCATCCAGCTAACCAAAGAATGGTCTTCTAGGACAGTGGTCCCCAACTTTTTATCACCAGGGACCGGTCAACGCTTGACAATTTTACTGAGGCCTGTGGGGGTGGGGATAGTCTTTTGCCGAGGGACGTCGCCGCCACCACCTGAGCCCCTGCTCTGCTTGCTTCCCTGCCGGTGCCCCTGACTTCCCACTGCCCACTGGGGGGCGCTGCCAGCAGCAGCTGTGCAGTGCCACACCGAAGGGGAGCCCCAGCCATGGTGGCTGCTGGAGAGCACCAAAGGTGAGCCAGCGGCAGAGTGGCAGGGCAGCCCCCAAGGCAGCAGCCAGGGAGGAGGATGAGGAGGAGCCACGGCCCAGTACCGACTGATCCACGGACTGGTACCAGTCTCCGGACCGGCGGTTGGGGACCACTGTTCTAGGATACAATACAAAAAGAGAAATAGAGGGTGTATTTTTTTTAAGTTCGACAAAAGAAAGGCTAGATCCCAGGCCAACATTTTCAACATCATGCTACACTGATTCATATATGTGGCTCAATAATTTCTTTCCACAAAGTTTCAGCAAGATTTTTTGGAAGTGGTGTCCCTAGCCCCAACACTGTCTAGCTTGGTGCTACTGTCCATGGTTCTGGATGTGGACATTTTGCTAGTTTATGGTAATCTAGAATTTTCAGCCTCTTGTGGCGCAGAGTGGTAAGGCAGCAGAAATGCAGTCTGAAACCTCTGCCCATGAGGCTGGGAGCAGCTGGCTCAAGGTTGAGTCTATCCCAGCAGCCAGCTCAAGGTTTACTCAGCCTTCCATCCTTCTGAGGTCGGCAAAATGAGTACCCAGCTTGCTGGGGGGTAAACAGTAATGATTGGGGAAGGCACTGGCAAACACCCCATATTGAGTCTGCCATGAAAACGCTAGAGGGTGTCACCCCAAGGGTCAGACATGACTCGGTGCTTGCACAGGGGATACCTTTACCTTTAGAATTTTCAGCAGTACCTGTGGGATTCATTAGAAGATCTCAAGAGTATGGTTTGCTGTTCCTTGTGCTCCGCTTATTGTACCTTGGAAAGGAAATATTTATTCAAGGTGTCTCTGACTTGTGGGAAACTAATTTTGAGGAAATGGCACTTGGAGTAATCTACTTTCTGTAGCAATATTTGCTATGTGTAGTGCAACAAGCTTCTTTTCCCCAGGTATTAGTTACACAAGGTTGTTATAGAACAAACCACTGCCTGCTGAAAGGTCATAGTTTCTCATAGAATTTCACATCCTTTGGTGTCCATCTCAAGTTATTCACAGGTCATTTAGTGTCTCAATAGAACAATATTCGCTGCCTGCATGAGCTAACAATTTTGTTACTGTTCATGTGATCATTTGTATGGGGAAAACAACATTTTAATAAGTCAGAGCTCACTTAATGAGATACACAGGGAAGTCCAACCACTCCTGACTCATGAAAGCATCTGCTAGAATAATTTTGTTGGTGCTACTGGACTTCTGTTTAATTGTATTACAGGAGACTAATCCTTATGGATTTATTCAGTTTCTGGTTATTTTAATATGCCAAATTAATCTTGCTGCACTTTCACACATTTTCAATATATATCACTGGCATTTTTGCTGCAATTATTTCCACCTGCTGAAACAGAACAAAGCTGGCAATGTAACCTTTCTCTTGCACATAAATATTTCAAAGGGCTTCAGGTGTCTGTTTTGGATTTCAGTATCATCTTGCTACCGAGCATACAGGCCTCACTGATAGACCCTGGGCTCATAAAAACAGCACAAGCCCCTTGCTGTCTGCCTTGTCTTAGAATTTCACCTCTATGGATTGGGCTGAGACAGTCACTCTGGTTAATCATGTAAGCACCACCTTAAACAGAATCTCTGAGGCTACATGGAAAGCTGCTACATGGTGGATGCTCTAATTTGAATGCCCTTCTTGCATAAACCTGCTATCTGGATCTGTTCCACCATGCTACAAGAGCTATACTCGTCCATCATCACTAGCATAAAATATATTTGTCTTTCAGCGGAGGAAATGATCTCACTTCCTCAGACCAGGGTTTTAAAACTTGGATACATAGGAACTTATTTTGCAGCACCAGAAGCACACTCTGTCTTCTAGGATGTCTTTAGTGGAAGTCTCAGCAGAAAACCTAAGTATTCTTAATTAGGCCTTTTACTGTCAATTTCTAATTGGATTAGCTACTGGTAAAATTATAACCGTCTTGGGCTAAACCATTCATTTGTTCCTACTAGAATAAGTCCAATCCCAAAGCAATCATGGTCGGGGACCTCAAAGAGCTCCATTGCACCCTGAATGATATCCCTGGGCTTGAGTTGATTATAATTCAAGTGTTGTTCTTAAGAAGGCTTCACAACCCTTCCCAAACATTCCCTCTGTGCAACTCACCTGCTGCCAGCTGCATCCAGGCACACACCTTGTAGACAGTGGCTGCATTACAGAAGAAAAACATGCTGAAACAGATGATGCAGCCAATGATAAGGAATGTGGAGATACCCACAAAGAACATAGCTGATTTGAAGGCACTCGAGGGGATGGTGCCAAAGTCCAGAGGGCTACCTTTGCAGATGAGCTCTCCTGTAAGGGCATTGCCAATGCAATAGGAGTAAAGGCCAAAATAGCCAGCCTGTGGTGTATCAATGCTGTCTCCAATCCAATACGGCTGGATGAAAGTCACCATCATCATCACGGCAAAGCAAAGGGTAAAGAGTGCCCACAGGACCCCCATGGCCCGGGCATTCCTCACATAGTTAGTGTGGTAGATTTTTGCCGCTTCCTGTGCTGGGAGCATCTTCGCCATGGTGTCACTAAGATCAAGATGCCTCCTTTACAGAACCAGTGATGAGCACGAGCAACAGGAATGCAGAGGCAGGAGTCAGAATGTTGCTTTCCCCCCTGATCTGCGGGGGTGGGGGAGAAGCAGGACAAACAGTAGAGAGCAGTAGGGATTCTGTATTCCACACTTAGCTTAGCAGATCTATCCAGTCTAATAGGAAGCAGCTTCAGGCTCTGAGATCTGCCCCCGGTTTATCTGCTGGCTCCCCAGAATGCTGGTCAGTTTATATTCCGATCTGCTCCTTGAGAGACTGCCAGAGCCTGCAGCTCCTCCTCCCAGACCCTGGCGCTTGTCGTGAAGTTGCCTCCTCCTCCTCCTCCATTTCAAGACGTAGCCCCTCCTGCTTCACTGTGGACCTTCATTCGTTCCCCAGCATTAGGGGTGCGCTGGGGGAAAGCCATTTCTTTCTTCGCTGTGTCCCTTCCTCAGCAGTATGCTCTGTTTCAGAACTGCGGACAGCAGCTGGCAGAGAAACTGAGATCCGAGTCTAAACGGAGGAGAGAAAAAGGAGGCGTGAGAAGGTGGGGGGCTGTTTCCCTTGAGCAGGATGTTAAAGGACAGGCGAAAACTACCCTGTTTGGGGGGGGGGGGGATCGACGAGGACAGGGACTTACTGGAGACCAGCTGAGCATTTTGCAAGAACATCCAACATTTCCAATTTAGGATTTTTGGCTCCTAGACTCAAAAATGATCTGCAAATGATCTGCAAACTTGGCCGTGACATTTCTCGGCCCTAGTTTCAGACCATGTCCCATACTTTCCACAGTGAACAGAAGCAAAAAAGTCACTGAGTTTCTTTGCTATCACCTCATGTTCCTTTAGCAGTCCCTTTATTTCTTTGTCATCCAAAGGAGCCTGACTGCTTCTCTGGCTAGTTTCCTTCTCCAGATATATTTTTTAAAGGTTTTTTTGAGCAATTTGTTCCTCAAAAAAATTTTTTTGCATGCCAAATAATTGACTTATATTTCTTTTGCCCAGAGCCCATGGTTCCTCCTATAAAATCAGTGGTGCAAACCTTCCACTTAAAAAAAAAGCCTCTACTTTTTATACCTTCCTTGACTTGTAGGTCTTCTTTTAGACTTGGCAGTACCGTTCAGATCATGAACTGTTACTGGGCAATATCAAAACAAAACTCCGCAACATCAAGAGAAAATCAGGGTTAAGGAAGTTTTATGTAAATAAAATTCCGCTCACATATGCAGTAGGGGTGAAAAATTGATATCAACTATTGAAAGCAACAGAGAAGATTCCTGATGAACTGTGACAGGAAATTAAATCAACAGCAGTTAAACACCTACAACACAAGAAGCCAGAAAAAGAGATGAAACTATAGGAATAGCTGAATGTAGACAAGCAGGGAAAGGCAAAAAGGAGGAAACAAGAAAATTAAATGCAGATTTTCAAAGGGCAGCAAGAATAGGCAGTGTAGCTTAGTGGAATCAGAAATGCAAGCAATTAGACAACAACAAAAAGGGACACAAGAGAAATTCCATTTGCTACTTAGAATCATAGAGTTGAAAGGGATCTCCTGGGTCATCTATGCAGGACACTCACAACCCTATTGCTCATCCGCTATAACCTGCCACCCCTTGTACCTTCACAGAATCAGCCTCTTCATCAGATGGCTATCCAGCCTCTTGTTTAAAAATTTCCAAAGATGAAGAACCCACCACCTCCCGATGAAGCCTGTTCCACTGAGAAACCACTCTGTCAAGAACTTCTTCCGGATGTTTAGACGGAATTTCTTTTAAATTAATTTCATCCTATTAGTACTGGTCCATCCCTCTGGGGCAAAAGAGAACAACTTTGCTCTGTCCTCTACTACATAGCAGCCTTTAAACACTTGATGGTTATAAGTTGTCTCCTTTCCAGGCTAAACAGACCAAGCTCCCCCAACCTTTTTTCATACGTCTTGGTCTCCAAACCCCTCACCATCTTTGTTGCCCTCCTCTGGACACACTCCAGTTTGTCTACATCCCTCTTCAACTGTGGTGCCCAAAACTGAGCACAGTATTCCAAGTGAGGCTGAACTGAAGCAAAGTGATCTGGACATGGTACAGCCCAAAATCCCATTTGCCATTTTAGTCACCGAGTCACACTGCTGACTCATGTTCAATGAATGGTCTATTAAGACTCCTAGATTCTTTTGACACATACTACTGCCTGCAAAAGCATTATCAAAGATAAACAAGGGAAGGAACTAACTGACCAACAGAGCATCAAGAACTGATGGTAGGAATACCCAGAAGAACTATATGTATGCAGAATGGAAGTTCATAGAATCATAGAATCATAGAAATGGAAGGAGCCATACAGGCCATCTAGTCCAACCCCCTGCTCAATGCAGGATCAGCCTAAAGCATCCAAGAAAAGTGTGTATCCAACCTTTGCTTGAAGACTGCCAGTGAAGGGGAGCTCACCACCTCCTTAGGCAGCCTATTCCACTACTGAACTACTGTGACTGTGAAATTTTTTTTCCTGATATCTAGCCTATATTGTTGTACTTGTAGTTTAAACCCATTACTGTGTGTCCTTTCCTCTGTAGCTGAAGGAAACAGCATCCTGCCCTCCTTCAAGTAACAACCTTTCAAATATTTAAAGAGGGCTATCATGTCCCCTCTCAACCTCCTTTTCTCCAGGCTGAATATTCCCAAGTCCCTCAACCTATCTTCATAGGGCTTGGTCCCTTGGCCCCAGATCATCCTCGTCGCTCTCCTCTGTACCCTTTCAATTTTATCTATGTCCTTCTTGAAGTGAGGCCTCCAGAACAGCACACAGTACTCCAGGTGTGGTCTGACCAGTGCCGTATACAATGGGACTATGACATCTTGTGATTTTGATGTGATGCCCCTGTTGATACAGGCCAAAATGGCATATGCCTTTTTTACCCCTGCAGTTTACTATCTTCAAAACGAAAAATAGAAAAAGAACTTGAGACGACCATTCTTGAGGAGGAAGTTGAATGAGCCTTGAGCCAATTGCCAAATAACAAGGCCCCAGGCATTGATATCATATCCATGGAACTGCTGAGATGTGTACCAATCAAAACCATTACAGCTTCATGCCAGAAATCTGGGGAACTAATAAATGGCCAGAGGAGTGGAACTGATGTGTGTTCATCCCATTAGCAAAAAAGGATGATTCAAAAAACTGTTCCAATTACCGTACAATAGCCCTCATTTCTCAAGCTAGTAAGATCCTACTAAAAAACAACACATAGTGACAACCATTGAAAAAGAATTACCAGATGTTCAAGCTGGCTTTCGACAGGGACATAGCACTAGCGATCACATAGCAAACCTGAGCTGGATTTTGGAAAACTCACAGGAATATCAGAAGGATGTCTACATCTGCCTTATTGACTACAAGAAAGCTTTTGATTGTGTGGATCACAACAAATTGTGGGAAGCCCTGCAAAATTTGGGGGTGCCAGTGCATTTGATCAAACTGATGCAGTCATTGTATGCAAACCAAGAAGCCATTGTACATACACCATTTCATGATACTGACTGGTTCAAAATACAGAAATTAGTGTGCCAAGGTTGTAGTCTTTCCCCCTTCCAAGTTTAACTTGTATGCTGAAATCATTATGAAAGAGATTGAACTCAAAGAATCAAACACTATAATTAAGACTGGAGGAAGGAATGTTAAATTATCTTAGGTATGCTGATGACAAGACCCTCCTGCCAGAAATTAAGGAAGGCCTAGAACAGCTGCTTACAAAGGTCAATGAAGCAAGTAAGAAATTTGGCCTTAAATACTAAAAAGACAAAAATAAGGACCACTGCAAAAAATAGACTTGTCACAATAACAATTGATGGTGAAGAGATTGAATGGATTCAAGGATTTTTTTAGCATCACAAATTGATGTGAGTGGTGATTGCAGCATGAAAATAAAATGTCAAATCTGGGTTGCTCAGCAATGATAAGCTTGAAATGAACAAAAGCAAGGACATATGCCTGACTACCAATTGTAGATTAGTTAGATCTATCGTATTTCCAGTAGCCGTTTGGCTGTGAAAGCTGGATGTCAGTCAAGAGAAGAATTGATTCATTTGAACTCTGGTGTTGGAGAAGGCATCTGCAGGTTCCATGGACAGCAAAAGTCACAAACAAGGAAATACTACAGCGCATAAAGTCTGCTCTATCAGTGGTAGGCAAAATCACAAAACTCTAGCTCACTTACTTTGGCCATATCATGCGATCCAACTCCATGGAGAAAGCAATTATGCTAGGACTGGTCAGTGGAAAAAAGAAACCAGACCGACAAAGAGCACAGTGGCTGGACATGACCAGGGTGGATGCCCGCCAGAACACTGCATGGCTGAGGGAGGTGGTGGGGGATCAGGAATAATGGTGACAGCTGTGCCATGGGATCACCAACAGTTGGACACAACTGAATGGCTGACCACAAAAACGTGCCTTTCCTAACCTGTGGAATGCATTCTATTGGGGTTTCAATTTGAATGGTTTTAATAGTTTCCAAGCATCCTCTAGGTTAGTGATCCCCAACCTGTGGGCAGCGGACCACATGTGGTCCATCGACTAATTGGAGGTGGGCCGCGAAGGACGCCTTCTCCCCCCCCCCCGGCCCTTTACAACACACTTCGGGTGTCATTGTCTCCCATCACTCCCAGATGGGACTATCTCGTTGCAGAGAAACAAGCTCAGGGTTCCCATCGATTTGTCATTGTCATGAGTTAAAATTTCCATGAAAATAAAATGTTCCTTATGTTCATTGTTGTGGTGTGTCTGTATCTTATTTTGAAGAAATATTTGAACATTACCATAGTGATCAGAGAGCGTTAGGGCAGTGGTTGAGAGTAGAGGAGTAAACTACCCCCCCCCCACTGGGCCTCAGTAAAATTGTCAAGCATTGAGTGGTCCCCGGTGATAAAAAGGTTGGGAACCACTGGTCTAGGTGTATGACCCTTCAAAGTTCTCTCTTTTGAAATCAAATGTCACAATTTTTAACTGTAGTGATGCTGACCTTACTAGCATAGTAAACGCTGTTCCCAGTTGGTATAACAACCCCTGTATTGAGACCCACTCAGAACTGAGCCCAAGACAACTATTCCAGTGCTCAGTCCTTTAAGATGCCTAGGAATCTCATTTCTACAGCATGACTTAAGCACATGTTTACCCAGTCAATTCATTAACTCTTGCATTTGTATCCTGATTGATGACCTTTTGCAAGATGATGATAACTGCCTCAGTCCTATCTCAGCTATAATTTCCCAGTCTGGTTGCATCTGATCTCTAGCTAAACCTTCCTGGCAGTCTTCCTCCCACACACACCCCTCTATGTATGGCTGAGGAAATTCTGTTTTGTTATATCTGAAGACGTGTGCTTGTACACAAAAGCTTATATCTTGAATAAAACTTGGTCTTAAAGGTGCCACTGGACTCAAACTTTGTTCTACTCAGTGAATGTGAGGCTAGTTTCACAATATAATAACATTCATTATCTACTTTAGTCACCTCCCTTATTTCCTAATTATGGGAATTATGTCACTTTATTCCATTACAAGGTACCTTCTAGCAGCAGAAGAGTCTCCTGCATCAGTGGGCAGTTAGCAAAATATATTCATGGGATCAAAACTTAAGTTTTGAAACTAACAGACAATGAAAACCTTATTGCAAATCCCTGGCAGGAACGGTGGATTTGATTGGCAGGTAATACCTACCACATAATGTTTTATTTTTGTTTGCGGGGGGGGGGGGGGGGATATGTTCAGTCTCATTTTTAAAAAAAAATCAGGCCTCTAATCAGGGCTTGAGAACCATTACTTGGTCCACAAGATATCCCACAAAGGTAATGGTTTTATTGGGGGGGGGGGGAAGGGATATGTTCAGTCTCGTTTTTTTATCAGGCCTCTAATCAGGGCTTGAGAACCATTACTTGTTTCATGACTTCTCAGCAAGTGAGCTGGATAGTTTCTAAAATGGCATTGGCTAGGCTATATTGGGAGTTTTAATCAATAAATTAATCAAATAAAAACATGTTTATCCCTGCTGTTTCTTGTGGAGAGAGCCCTGGACTTGAATATCAGAGAATCTGAGCACTTCCACCCCATTTAAAAGCACTGCTGGAAGTCAGCACCAAGACACTACCAATGAGCTGTCAAACTCCTCTCCTGCCTGTGGGAACAACACAGAGTATCTGCATAATAACTCATCAGCTGCAAGGAGTGTTCAGCCAGTGAGTCCTCTCATTGGCTATTTGCATCTGGCCTTGTACTCCAAATAAGTCCTGGATACATTTATCTCCTGAGAAACTTCTAACAGGCTGCACCTGTTATTGGCTCAAGATCATCTCCTATCTCTGGCTGGATGCATAACACCTCTGGGAAAGGGCAAGAAAGCAGCACCTGTTGCTATGTTGTTGTTATGTGCGAAGTCGTGTCTGACCCATCGCGACCCCATGGACAATGATCCTCCAGGCCTTCCTGTCCTCTACCATTCCCCGGAGTCCATTTAAGTTTGCACCTACTGCTTCAGTGACTCCATCCAGCCACCTCATTCTCTGTCGTCCCCTTCTTCTTTTGCCCTCGATCGCTCCCAGCATTAGGCTCTTCTCCAGGGAGTCCTTCCTTCTCATGAGGTGGCCAAAGTATTTGAGTTTCATCTTCAGGATCTGGCCTTCTAAAGAGCAGTCAGGGTTGATCTAGGACTGACCGGTTTGTTCGCCTTGCAGTCCAAGGGACTCGCAAGAGTCTTCTCCAGCACCAGAGTTCAAAAGCCTCAATTCTTTGACGCTCGGCCTTCCTTATGGTCCAACTTTCGCAGCCATACATTGCAACTGGGAAGACCATAGCCTTGACTAAACGCACTTTTGTTGGCAGGGTGATGTCTCTGCTTTTTAGGATGCTGTCTAGATTTGCCATAGCTTTCCTCCCCAGGAGCAAGCGTCTTTTAATCTCTTTGCTGCAGTCCCCATCTGCAGTGATCTTGGAGCCCAGGAAAATTAAATCTGTCACTATCTCTATTTCTTCCCCATCTATTTGCCATGAATTGAGAGGGCCGGATGCCATGATCTTTGTTTTCTTGATGTTGAGTTTCAAGCCAACTTTTGCACTCTCCTCCTTCACCTGCATCAACAGGTTCTTTAGTACCTGTTGCTATACTCAGCCCATTTTTCATGAAGTTGACCATTCTGCTAGGCTTGTTGGATGGAGGCACCATGAAATAATACGGAAAGATTCTAAATCCTCCAGTACACTCTGTTGTTTTTACTTAAAACTAAGAAAGCCTTGCATCTGGAGGTATAAGCCCTCCATCTCCAGAAGATAGAAACGGACAGCTTGTAGTACACTCTGAATAAATCCTCTAACTCTTTCCAGGATGTAATGAGCTTAAACAACAGAATAAAAGACTCATTTCTTTTGTATGGACACACACAAGATTTAAAAGCTGAAAGTAATCTTCTATAGAGCCAAAATAAATGGGAAGCATGCAGACAAACATGCATCTTCTTGAGCAAGTTACATGGTGTGATCATGAAATGTGACATATTGGATTGGAACATGGTAGGATGCTGTACCTGAATTCCTAGAGACTGGAGAAGCTGAGCGAGCCTGCATAGATCTATGCTGGAGACAGCACATGGAAGCTAGAACAATCCTTGATTTGCAATAGCTCTCCCTTCCCTTCATACTGCTTGATATTCTGCAGCCAGCAGATTTTTCTACCAAAGTTATAAAAGGTATATTTTTAAAAAATGGGCAAATGAGAACAAGATGCAATTTAATAAAGATGTGTAAAGTTCTGCATCTGGGTCATAAAAATGAAAAGCATGCCTGCTGGATGGGGGATACGCTTCTAGGTAACACTGTGAGTGAACGAGACTTTGGGGTACTTGTGGATTGTAAGCTAAACATGAGCAGGCAGTGTGATGCAGCGGTAAAAATGGCAAATGCCATTTTGGGCTGTATCAATAGGGGCATCACATCAAAATCACCAGATGTCATAGTCCCATTGTATATGGCACTGGTCAGACCACACCTGGAGTACTGTGTGCAGTCCTGGAGGCCTCACTTCAAGAAGGACATAGATAAAATTGAAAGGGTACAGAGGAGAGCGACGAGGATGATCTGGGGCCAAGGGACCAAGCCCTATGAAGATAGGTTGAGAGACTTGGGAATGTTCAGCCTGGAGAAAAGGAGGTTGAGAGGGGACATGATAGCCCTCTTTAAGTATTTGAAAGGTTGTCATTTGGAGGAGGGCAGGATGCTGTTCCCATTGGCTGCAGAGGAGAGGACATGCAGTAATGGGTTTAAACTACAAGTACAACGATATAGGCTAGATATCAAGATAAAAATTTTTACAGTCAGAGTAGTTCAGCAGTGGAATAGGCTGCCTAAGGAGGTGGTGAGCTCCCCCTCACTGGCAGTCTTCAAGCAAAGGTTGGATACACACTTTTCTTGGATGCTTTAGGATGCTTTGGGCTGATCCTGCGTTGAGTAGGGGGTTGGACTAGATGGCCTGTATGGCCCCTTCCAACTCTATGATTCTGTGATTCTATATTGCCCTGAAAACCCTACTCAGTATAAGTCACCTGTGGCTTGATGGAGGAAAAATTTCTTCAATGGAGGTAGCACAACTTAGTACCTATTGTCTCTTGGGGAAGCGATTAGAACACACCAGCAGTGTTCTTTGTTGTCTGTGCAGGCACTGTGTGTGTCGAATTCCCATGCTCTGCCACTGAAATCTTATAATGGAAAAGTTAGTTTCATCAGCTTTACACTGATGCTGTTATTGGGGGTTGAGTTGCAGGCTGGGGGAATGGATACAATCACACCATGGCTTCACCATCCGCTGATCTCTACTCCACCTACCTCTTCATATGACATGATCTTTGCATCTCAAGTCTGTGTATTGCTACTTGAAAGTAAATCCCACTGAGTTAAATGAAATCTGCTTCCAAGTAAGTGTGCATGAAACAGGAGCACTCTTAAGCCTTTGTAAATCCACTGAAGTGGGCTGATAAGTGTTATCTCTGCTGCTTCCTTTTAAGCTCTTCTATGACTATGAGAGATTTGTTTTGACCCTGAATTTGCAATCACCAGAATATGTGTTGATATACCATTGGAAGGTGGAGTTCATGTGACTTTGATGACATAGTTT
This sequence comes from Paroedura picta, assembly GCF_049243985.1. NCBI lineage: Eukaryota > Metazoa > Chordata > Lepidosauria > Squamata > Gekkonidae > Paroedura > Paroedura picta. Next base: position 93,735,926 of record NC_135372.1, on the reverse strand, counting down.
ATAAGTCTCCAGCATACCACTAATTCTGGATTCTTCTCTTAAGAACATCTGCTTTTACGCCTGAGAAAGAATGGAAAAAGTTTTGATTTTACTGCTGCTTCCTCTTGTCTTGGGAGAACCCAGTTCCAGCTCAAGGGGACTCTTATTAAATCTGGTAAGACAGAACTTATTACAATGCCATCCTAAGAACATTTTCCTGGGAGTAAGCCCCACTAAATAGGCCAAAGTCAGATTCAAAATAGACCTGCTCAGGATTGCTCTCTTAGCATGCAGTGCACTTCTCAAGGACAACCTCATGAGGGGGTTATGTACTCTGAGGCTCACGGTCTTCTTTCTTTCATGAATGGATTATTGTCCAGAGGAAAGGCATGTGTAAGCATTTTTTTTCACACACCAGGACATAAGCCAATAAACTTACCATAGGAATAGGATACAAAAACAAACAGAAGTAGGATTTTGCTTGGAGCTTCACATAGCCCAAGGTACCAGAACATGAAAGGCAAGTGATCAAGGTACAATTCTAGCTATATGGAGGAACAAAATATCTGTAGAGCTGGGTTATAGATATCAACATGTCGAAGTAAACTGGAACCACTATTACTGCTCTATTTGCCAATGTATCCATAAAATCAAGTTCTTGATCTCCCAAATGCATAAATAAAAAGGACCTTGGAAAGGAAGGGAATGCTGCTAAGGAGCTGAATATGAGACCTGTGAACTTCAGAGTGGTCGATTATCTGTTTAGTAGATAGTGCTGGGTTTTCACCCATGGATACCTGCATTCACATTCCTGCTGAGTCATGGATCTATTGCTTGGCTTTATCACCTGCTGTATGTTGGGTTCCAGATCCCCCTATCAACAGGGCAGAGTCTGCACTTACTTTTTTATTCCATTGTCAATCCTGTTGAATTCAGATCACTTTGAACTCAGGTCTTCCTCTTCCCCCCCCTCCCCATTGAAACAGGAAAGTCTTCTGCACGTGGTTAGGGAGGCTCAGAAGAGGGGGGGGCAAATGGAGACTCTTTCTTTGTTTTCTTGAAGGGGGGGAGAGGATCCAAGAAGTCAGAGGAGGGAGGAAAAAAATCCTTTCTTTTCTTGAGGGGGGGGACGACGAAGAAGGCACACAAAAAAATCCAAGGCAGACAGAAGTTGAGAGAACTTAGGGGCTTCTCCTTTAAGGCAGGCTTGTCACATGACCACCTGTAGCCAATCACGGGTCCTCTACCACGGAGGAGACCCCAGATTCAAAACAATGCGATTTTTTGAATATATTCAGGATTAAAAGCAGTCCAAGATATTGCACAATAAAGGTAGGGTCACTCCGGATCAATCCTTCTTGCTGCAGAAGGAAAATTTAAATCGCCCAAAATCCAAATGGAAATCACATTCTGTGTAGAGGGAAGGGACTGAATCGATCTGGGGTTGGAATAAAAGCTCCGTGCAGTTTACACCAAGGAAACTATTGTCTCATCAAGTACTTTTGTATGCAGTCATGGTGTGACCAGCAGCAAGGGTATCTCCCTTTTCCCTTATGGAAGCCTGAAACTCCCAGCAGCTTAAGATTTGTTTTAGAGAAGGCAACATCTATCTTTTCTCGACCTCAGCCTGAGCTGTGGTTATGAATTGAACAAAAAACTGGCTAAGGAGATTAGTTTCTTGACAGGATTTGCAAATAAGAAGCTACAAAGTGTAAACAAGGAACCCGTGACCAGTTTCAGCCTTGGGAGTCCCCAGGATGTAAAAAGGAGCTCATAAGAGCCTGAAGAAAGGTTGCTTAAAACTAAGAAAACCTTATTTCTAAACTATTAGGGCCTGTTTCCTGATGTCCTATGAAGGACAAGTGAAAGCTAGTCTGGGGAACAATGGGACCCACCTGGTTCTAAGGTGCTAAAGGATTCTATAACAGGTATATATAAAACAGCAGCAATAGTAACTGAATTCTGACCAGGAGCTCACTAACTGGGCTGCTTTACTGGCCGGACTATGGTGATGGGAGAGAGACCAGATGTACTGTCGATGGGACATAGCAAATGTTGGCTCCTCTAGCTTACACAGATAGTCAGGAAAGGCAGGAAAGGCACAAAAGACACAGAGCAGTTATACCTACGAGCTGAGTTGCTGCAGAAAAATAGGTTGGAAGCCAATGTTGCTCTCACAGTTCAAGATCATGGCAGATTCACAAAGTTTGATATCAGTCCAAGACTCAGGTTGGGAGGCGTTCAGTAGAGAGTTTTGTCTGAGGTCAGACTAGGCATGAATCAGGTTAATCACTAGCACCAACAACACAGGAAAGACACAGACCATTTCCACATTAGGAGACATATCATGTTTTAGCCTCGCATTGAATTTCCTTTGAATGCTGTGAGTCGATTCTAGGATTTCCGCATGTGCACTTTCCTCCCCTTATTTCCCAGGCTAAAATTTGCAATTTGCTTTCTTTATTGAATCTGACGGAGGCAGCCTCCCATCATGCTTTTCTCCCTCCCCCTTTTCAAAAAAATTTTTTTTTGCAAAATGGTGCCTGCTTGCACCTTTGTTTTTGTTGTATACCTTAATTGCACCATTCTGCACCCCTGATCGCCTCCCCACCACCACCACAGTGTCCTGTATGTAATAAAAAAACTTATTAAAATGTTTTTATGCTGCTGTGCAAGACTGCTTTTGTTAAACTTGGAAACAGCATTGTAATACAATCACTATGTTTTTTTAAAGACAGATTTTTTTGGAACAGAGGGAGGGGAGGAAGGAAGGGGAGAAGGAAGACAGGGAACAGGAATGCCCAAATGACTCAAAATAGTGGGCATGGGGAAAACCTGATTACACGCATTTCCGCATTGGGAAGGCCTGATGTAGATACTACCATAACTGATGAAACTGATGTAAGTGGGAATTCACAAAATGTATGTCAGATGGCAATTTGGGACTGCATCTAGATAGGCAAAATTAAACGTGGAAAACAACGGAAAAACTGACCCTTTAAAAATGCAAATCCAAATGATATTGCTACCTTGGAAACAGTCACATGTTGCATCCACAAAGCCTGAACCTTCTTTGCAGTCTTTATGGGCATGTGCCGTGTTAGGTCTCAGGTCCGCAATTACATACAGCTGTTGTCTATACTGCCCTCTTCTTCATTCATGGGGCTCCTGGGTTTCTGCTTCTGGGATTTCTAATTCATCCTCCATAGGGAGCTCCTTCTGCTTTGAGGGCTGACTCATGACACTGACAGGACAATAATGAGAGAGGCCAGGATAAAAGAGGAACTACTAAGGGCCTCACTCTGCTTCTCCCATCTCAATATCCTTTTCCAGCCACACCAGCTACTTCCTGAGCTGAAATATAATTTCAGGACAGTTATTAACAGAAAGGCTAGTGGAGCTATAATGGAAGGAAACAGCAATCCACTAGTTCTTACTGTGATGTTTTTAAAGATATTTTATTGTTGATTTAATGTAAGCTGCCCTGAGCCTGTTGGCAGGAAAAGGCAGCCTATAAATGAAGGTATTAATACATAAATCCTTCTAAATGCCAAGTGTTAAAACACTTGATATGATGGTATGCTGCTGGTACACTGGTCATTACATCCAAAAATTAAAACAGCTCATGGCACTTTTAATAACTGAGAACAATTACATTAATCTGCCTGGAGAATAAAAGACGTATGCATGCATGTACACATGCACATACACAAACACACACACACACACACACACACACACAAACACAACCTGTCTTGGTGTTTGCATTTAATTTAACTGTGTTTTCTTTATAGGACAATGGAGAGCTATGTGCACAGAGTTTGCAGTGCAGAAGTAGATGTTGCCACTGGCCTGGTGGATTAAGTTTAGCTCGTTGTGCAAATAAAGCAGCTGAGAACCAGGAGTGTTCCCTCAAAGTAGGTGGCCTTTCCTGTGCTGTAGCACTTGTTGACTGATGGTTTGGGTGCCTTTCTTTTCCATAGGGAAGAAAGTCAATAGAAATACCAAAGGCCATTTAAAAAGAAAGAGAGAGGTGATAAAGGAGGGTTACCAATATCAAGGTGGGGCCCAGAGTTTTTTCTGGAATGACAACTAATCTTCAGATCATAGATATGTTTGCTTTAAGAAATGACAGCTTACCATAGTGTCCAGGAGAAATGGAAGTCCTAGAGTGGCTAGAGAGGTTGGATGCTCTAGCTCTGACACTTCTCTTGTGGTGTACCATAGAGATGAGGTGAAACTTACTGGGTTTTTTCTGTGATGACACTAAATGCCAGAGGCTCTCGTTAGGAGAGAAAAGACAAAGAGTTGGTTCTTATATGCCACTTTTCTCTACCAGAAGGAGTCTCAAAGCAGCTTACAATCACCTTCCCTTTCCTCTCCCACAACAGACACCCTGTGAGGTGGGTGAGACTGTGAGAGCCCTGATATTACTGCTCAGTCAGAACAGCTTTATCAGTGCTGTCATGAGCCAAGGTCACCCAGCTGGCGGGGAGAGGTAGAACTGCTATTGACTGGCATCCTCTAGCTCCTATGGGCCTTCAAAGTGTTTTTTTCTCCTTATCATGAACAAAAACCTGAAGAAGATTCTGGGGGTTTTTTCAGGTTGAGTGGAACACAACTGGATAAGCAGCGAGTTCCAATGCTAATATTCTAACACAAATATTTAGGATCAAAGGGTTAGTATGCCATATGGAACACATACATATGAAAGCCTACAAGTGAAGATAAGAGGGAAGAAAAGGTGGAAAGGGGAGTCATGTGAGATGATAAATTTATATTTAAGATTTGAATGTTGAAGGGGAAGCGACATCACAGGAAGGAGAGCAGCTGCCCAACTGACTAGGATATAAAAACACCATCAATTTCTTGGGAACAATAAGATGTCAAAAATTGAAATCAAAACGGCAACATCTTTTTTCTTATTAAATGAATATATTTCTAATTTTCAACTTATCAGTATCCATAAATTCCAGATATGAGCCACCCGAATAGGATCCCAGGTATGCTTATCCTGCTATCAGTGTCTTCCTCAATGATTTCCAGTCAATATCTGAACAAAATATCATGTCTCACATGTCACCATGAATATGAGCCAGTAATACGTATCACCTAGGCAAGAGCTCTGCTTTTCGCTGGGGCTGTTTCTCCTCACATATGTGAATTTATGGATACTGGTAAGTTGGGAATTAGTGCCATTTTGATTTCAGTTTTTAACTTCTAATTGACTAGGGTATGACATCACAGGATGCATCCCATCTCTGCTGAGCTCCCTCCCCAACACCGCCTCCAGTTCTCCCGGGATTTCTGAAGCCTGAGTTGCTTACCTTAATGAATGCTCCCCAAGGAACAGAACTGAAGGACTGAGGTCCAGCCTCCAATTAAAGCACCTCAGAGAGTTGAGCCAGTCAAGCCCTTTGACCAAGATCTTGGAGAACCACAGCTAGCTGGAACTGACATGGACAAATATTCTGCCTCACTAAGTAAATTCATATATATATAGAGAGAGAAAGACAGACAGAGAGAGAGAGAGAGAGAGAGAGAGCGCATCACAAAGTTACTAGCAAATATTATGAAAGGCTGAAGGGGTGCTCTGTGATGCCTGAGGTTTGTAGAATGGAGATGCATATTGGTTTTTACACTTGAAAAAAGAGTTTGTTCTAATCTGTATCTTTGTCTCCCCTGCAGTCTCTCTATGGGGTGTACCGCAAGTGTATCTGTGAGTCTGGCTTAGTTTGTGATACTGACAGAACTATCGTGGGGAGCATCACCAACACAGATTTTGGCATTTGCCGGGACCCAGCAAAATAATACAAAATCAAAGATGAAATTCATTAAAGATACCCAGACGCTCCTCTGTGCTTCTCTGTACTGATGCAGCAACCACTTCTTTCAGGGCAAAACCCACCCCTGTTCTTGTGGTCCCCAGCAAACCCAAGTGTTAATATTGGTCTTGTCTCTTGCATTTGTCCTTGTTGCTTAAATAGTCTGTCATCAGAATATATAATCAGCTACATGCCCAACCTGCTACATGCCTAACCTGCTGTCTGAGCAAAAAGAAAAACAAACAAAAAATCAATTTAAACAATTTAAACTCTCTATCATACCAAACTCCTGGTCTGGTTCTAGACCCACTGGCTTGGCTGACTGAGGGATACAGACTGCTTGCCAAGGTCTAAGAACTAGCAGCTGTTCAGGTCTTGCGTGTTGGCCCAGCTCTCTACCCCACTTATTTTCTGAGCGTTCTGAAACAGAGCAGTTAAGCTAAGCTATGCATCAATTTTGAGGCGCAAACGGGGAGTTCACATTAGGTCAGTCGGGACACTGGTCTCTAAGCCCATCAACCAAGGGTTCTCCCTGCTTGTGAAGAAACTAGTTAGATGCTAAAACAGTTGCTTGACAAAACAAACAAACAAACAAATAAACAAATAAATATATAGCGGTAGCTTTGTCCTCTTTTCTCCAACGCATTTATTCGTCTCCTTTGCTTCCATATATTGGCCCTACCCATTGTCACTGTCATCATCTGAGCAAGCAGCTGCAATGGGCTGAAAGGCATCTGTGGGGCCAACAATGACCGGGATGCTGCTGTTGGTGCTCATGGTGCTGCTGTGAAGCGGACGGAAGTGGTTCCCAGAGCTCTGAGAGGGATAGGAATTCTGACTGGAGCCATTAGTGCTTTGAAGGGGTTGAAAGTTGTGGCCAGCATCATCGGTTGGGCTGCCAGCACAGGAGGAATCCTCGGTGACGCTGCTGGTGGCGGGAGAGGAACTGATGCTCGGATCAAAGGGGAGGAGATTGGGCTGGTTACTTCTGGTAGAGGCAATGTTGTGAGCACTGATGTCAGTACTGAATGGGAGATTGCTGATGACTCTGTTCCCATCCTTGTTGAGACGGAGGCTAAGAATGGCTCTGCAGGCCTGAAGCTGCACCTCTTCCTCCGGGTGGACAACGAGAGCAAGCAGGCGGTCGGAAAGATGGGTATTATCACCAAAGATGACGGTGTGAAGGGAGAGATCGTTGTACTGCCACTGAGTTGACTGGTACTGCGGGGTCAGGCGCCCTTCGCTAAGCTGCTCCACAAAGACTAACATCTCATAAAGCAGGTGCTCAGGCAAAGAAGGCAGGAAGAAGCTCAAGAAGTCAGGCGGTGCCTTAAGGAGAGACATGAAATACTAGCTTTAGTTCAGTGTCTCTTCTTCCTTCCCCATGCCCCTCTCCATCTCTATGCAGGTGGCTATCATAACACTGGGGAGCTCTAGTGTGGTCTAGTGGGTAAAATGTTGGACTAGGACTAAGGAGACCAGGCTTCAAACCATCACTCTGCCACATAAAGCTCCATAAAAAAATTCCTGAATCAGACCAATGATCCATCTAGTCCAGCATCCTGTCTGACACAGTGGCCAGTCAGATCTTCTGGATGGCCAACAACAGGGCATAGAGGCTGAGGCCTTCCCCTGATGTTGCTTCCTGGCTCTGGAGCTCAGAGGCTTAGTTCCTCTGAATTTGGAGGTTCCCTTCAGTCCCCATGGCTAGAAGCCATTGAATCCTCTGTTTATTCCTGAGACTGCCACTACATCTTCTAATAGTAGATACCACATTTCATCACTTCCTTTTGTCTGTCCTGAGCCTACTGCCCATCAGTTTCATTGGATGCCCTCGAATTCTAGTATTTTGGGAGAGGGAGAAACATTTCTCTTTGTCAACGCTCTCCATTCCATATACAATTTTATAAACCTCTATCCTGTCCCCTTTTAGCCATCTCTTTTCTAAACTGAAAAGTCTCAGACTCCTTAGGCTTTCCTCACAGGGAAGATGCTTCAACCCCCTAATCACTTTAATTGCCCTTAACTGTACTTTTTCCTTTAAAAAAAAATTAAATTGCACACAATCAGCATACAGTCCCCAACAAAAAAATAAAACAAAACCCCAACGCAACTCTGTAGCTTCATCAATCTTTTGATACAAATGAGGCTGTACCATAGATCTATACAGGGGCATTGCAATATGGCCATTTTATTCTCAGTCCCTTCCTAATAATCCCTAACTGCTGTAGCACACTAGGTTGACCCTTTCAACGAGTTATCCATTTCGACCCCAAGATCTTTTCCCTTCTCAGTCTCAGAAAGTTCAGACACCTTTAGCCTATACTTGAAGTTGGGATTTTTTTTGCCCCAGTGTGCATCACTTTACACTTACCATCATTGAACTTTCTTTGACAAATTGTTCCTTGGAGGACGGGTGGGATTAATATATGTTACAGATACACAGTATTAAACCTAACCTCTGACCAAGATGCTACAGGGAACCAAGGGTAGAGCTTGTCCACCAAGAGGTCCTAGCCTTGACCAGCCTGCACCAGAGGGTAGAATGGTGGGATTGAGGAGGGGTTGTGGCTCACCGATAGAATATCTGCTTGTAGAAGGTCCCTTATTCAATCCCTAGCATCTCCAGTTTAAAAGGACCAGGCAGCAGGTAATGTGAAATACCTCTTTCTTTCTGGCACCTTGGAGAACTACTGCTAGTTTGAGTAGACCAGGCTTTCTCAACCAGAGTTTTGTAAAACCTTGGGGTTTCTTGATGGCCATGGAAGGGTTTCCTGAATGGGTGGGAGTTAAATAATTGTGTATATATTTTTTAAATTTGTTAAACATTTATTGGGTGATGTGACCATGTATGGCCATGTTGACTCACCCACTCACCCCCAAAATAGCCAATGAGGGGCTTGGAGAGGGTGGGAAGGAGAGGGCCCCCAGGTGAGCATGGACACAGCTGTCCTTCCCAACCATATTTGCATGGTCACACCAATTTGTTTTTATGCTGATCACACAAGAGATTTTTCATGGAGCTGCATTTGTAAAGATTGAAAGCCTGGTAGCTGTAGAGCCAATCAAATGTCACTAACTTTGCAATGAACAAACTGGATACTGGAGACCTACAGGAAAGTTATCACTGCTATGAATTGAAAGGGAAAATGAAAGGCTGACATATGGCCTGCCAGAGCTGCCAAAAATTGCCAGAAACTGTGAATGAACTGAAGAAAGCAGCTTGGGAGTGTAAGATTTCTATCCTGGCTCTGCTTCCTCTCAAATGATGAGATTCTGATTGCTCTGGTCATCTGTATTACTCAGCTGGAATCAGACAGGGTCCCATATAGGTGCAGCCCCCAGGAAAAGGAAGGGAAAATGCTTCTGTTTTTATCAGTTTTCAAAGCAACTGGACATTCCCTGTTTCTGATTCTAGCACAAGGCTTTCTCATACAGGCACAAGGGTGCTCCATACCTGGCAATTCAAGATGTCAATCAGCAGATCTTCCTTTTGGGCCATTGCACTAAGGAGCTTGAGAACCTGCACCTGGAGACACAGAGGAGAGCATTTCAGATGTAATGGGGATAGCACTAGATCATTTTGCAGGGCAAACAAACCCCAAACTCTTGTAGTAGCAACTCCCAAAAAACCCTAGTAAATTAAAGAAGAAACAAGGTGGTACTTTTTATTGGATCGTCTTCAAGCTGCTGTAGGGACGCATTCTTCAATAGCTTAGATGTTCAAGAAGTGAGGCACCAGAGCCTTGATCTTGTCAGATTTTAGAAGCTAGGCACTATTTGGATGGGAGACCTCAGGGGAATGTCAGGGTTGTAAAATGGAGACAGGCAATAGCAACCCATTTTGGAATGTTTCTTGCCTTGAAAGCCCCACAGGGTGGTTATAAATAAGCTGTGACTTGATGGCATTCTCTCCCACTGATTCTAAGCTGATAGGGATCTTTCTTTAACTCTAGGACTGCCAGCTCTTAAACTGGTCCTTCTTAGCCATGCCTTTAAGATAAGTTTTATCAGGAGCAACTTTCAGGAGATGTTATTTAGCTCCATGCCATAGATATCTTCAACCATGGATTTCTCCGTATTAAAGGGACAGGATGTTATTTTCCTTGGCCAGTCGGGCCCCTTAATTGTGAAGAGGTTGACATTGGTGGAAGGTCTAGGTTAGCAGAGTTCTTCATCTCAGAATTATTTGCCATTCCTACCTAGGCAGAGCTTTGGACCAACCCAAAGAGGGTTTTATACCTTCTCAGGCTACCCTTCCTGGACCATTCATAGTACAAGTGAAGAGCATATCATTCAAAACTTGCTCCTGATATTTTTAAATAAATAGTCGCTTTATGTTTCTAGTTCTTTTGTACAGATGTGTTTTCAAATTTACCAGGAAAGTCCTTGCTTGCCAGCACTTGGAGGCTAAGCAGGATGTGACCCCCCCCCCCCCAAGGAAGACCTAGGCTGCTTTGTACAGCCAGGCAATGGCAATCCGCCTTTGTATGTCTCTTGCCTTGAAATCCCCATGGGATCTCCATCAGTCAACTCTCCGTAAGTCTTCACACCCACAACACACTTACAGAATGCTAAGAAGTCAGTCCCACAATTATGCCATTCTCAGTTTCATCCAGTCATCCCTGTATTGGCTTTGATCGTGTCGAGCCAGCAGATCCTTTGGTGTCCAGTAGATGGCGCAAAAAGGAAGGGATGGTCAATGATGCTGGTGCAGTAGGACCAGGCCATGGCCTGAGAAGATGGATTAGGGGCAGAAATGTCCATACTTCCAGCTGAAGGCCCTAGTTCTTTGCTAGAGAGTGAATGACAGCATATCTGCTGACCACAGTTACTTTTGCCCAGGATGGGTTTGTTAGGGTCTGGCAGAGTAAAAAGGCAACTCTCAGCTATGATAATCATTAGTCTTAGCCTAGCAATGATATTAAAAAGTAACTGACTAAACTAAACGCTGAAAAGTCAAAGAAACCTCAGGTTAATCCCAGTGGGATGAAATCCACATGAAATATACTTGGCATTTCTTTTAGTATACAATGGAAAAATTAAAAATTGTAATAAAAGCTTGTTCCAAATAGAAGACAATTAGTATAAAGAGAACATGATACTTGGATCCAAGTGAAACTATACTGCAAGAATATGGAGCATCACACCCTTTGGAGAGAGACTGACAAATACAAAACCAGTAGAAATAGGAAGAAATGCAATACTGAAACGCTGTTGCTGAACAGTAGGAGTTATTTTATGATGTGTGAGCTCTATGCAAAGATGTCCGCCCTCTGGCCCAGCTGGTGCAGAGTTTCATTGACAGGTTAAAACTAATGATTATCATAGCTGAGAGTTGCCTTTTTACTCTGCCAGACCTTATGAAACCCGGCTTGTGATGCTTGACATTGGCGATTGTGTTGTTACCAATTCACCTGCGGGGTTCTGCAGGGCATGGTTCTCTCCTCCACTCTGTTTAACATCTTTGCATTTTCTGGGCTGGGGTGTCATCATTACACTGATGACACCCAGATGTATGTCTTGATGGACAGACACCCCTAATCCCCCCCCCCCAGAGTCATTCGCCAGATGTCTAGAAGAAGTCTGGCTCAAGCAAAGCCAGTTGAAATTCAATCCTGACAAGACAGAGGTCCTATGGTTCAGTTGAAAAGGGGCAGATCTGGAAGCATGTCTACCTAGACTGGACAGCATGCAATTAAAGATCTCACATGCTGCCAGGAATGTGAACCTAATTCTGCAGTTCTCCCTTTCTATGGAGCCCAACTGGCATTTTACCATCTTCGCCAAGCGAGGCTACTAGCGCCCTATCTTTCCCAGGATCAGCTTGTCACAGTGATCCATGTGATGGTCATCTCCTTGCTTTGGAAATTACAGCTGGTACAAAATGCAGCTGCCAGGATCCTTACTAGGACACCATGGAGGGCCCATATCCAGAAAGAGAGAGACTCCTGCTGCACTTGGCTCCCCTCCCCATTCTGAGCTTCTCCAAACAAGTGCAGAATACTTTCTGTTTGAATTGGGGGGGGAGAGATAAAGGAAGACCCGAGTTCAAATTGATCTGAATTCAGCAGGATCCACAATGGGGAAAAAAAAGTAAGTGCAGAATCAGCCCTAGTATCAAGCCCAGTACTGAATGTCTCTTTGAAAGCCAGCGTGGTGTAGTGGCTAAGAAAAGTGGCCACTAATCTGGGCAACTGGGTTTGATTCCCCATTTCTCCACATGCAGCCAACTGGGTGACCTTGGGCCAGTCACAATTCTCTCAGAGCTCTCTCAGCCTCCCTATCTCACAGGTTGTCTGTTGTGGAGAAAGGGTAAATTGAGACTCCTTTGGGTAGTAAAAAGTGAGAAACAAAAACCCAGCTCTTCTTCAGCTCAGGCTTTGTCTGTACCCAAAAGGCAGCGGTGGAGGAGAAGAAGCCCCATCTCAGCTGTACCTTAGCCACAGTGTTTGCCATGAGCAGGACATTCATTAAGTTTGGTAGCAGCCTCTTCAACAGTGGGTGAGAGTGATCTGGTACGTTCATCGCATTCATCAGCCGCAGCCCAGCAGCCTGCAGGTTGCCATCCCAGTTGTTGACTACTAGCTCCATGATCTTGGGGATATATTCCTATATAAGAAAACACAGCAATTTCTTGTGATTATGAATGTGGCAGTGGGACATAAGCAAGACCAGCAGTAAAATCTGTTCTCAATTACAGAGCATACCAGAGCACACATAGAAAGCACAATTAGTTTTCTTTCAGCACTGGGTAAATACAGCCCATCCTTTACATTTAAGTTTAGGGGGCAGGAATCCCAGGATCAGAAAGGAGTGAGCCCCAGGACCTCTCATGTAAGACCAGCTATTTCCTAATAATGATCTTGATGTATTTTTTTCATCTATATGTGGAAGCTGCCAAACTATTTTATGGCACTCAGAACTTCAGCAAGTTTGTAGCCTTCTATTTTCAGAAAGCTGTTGTATGCAGTTAAGGGGAGGTTTTATACCCATGTTCTTTGTTTCTTCCCATATTAGTCACTGCCAACATCCCACTAGTATTAACCTGCCAGTCACCTATAACCCTCTCCCTTCCTCACTTTCTGCTACCCTTGCCCTGGGCAAAATATTCCAAACTCTGCAGGAAACCGAACATTGCATTCATGATATATTATGCAAAGAACACCAAAACATTCATACTCTCTTCCTAAATACTTTTAGAAAAGTCTTCAGATCTCCTTAGCACTCTCTATGTACTGTCATGCTGGCTACAAGACCTTTGTCAATGGTGTTTTATTCATTGAACATAGTGAACTCTAATAAATTATGTTATATTTAGCAAAGTTATATTTTACTTCTTGGCCGGGAGGTGGTGGAGAGGTTCTTCCGGAAAATCATGAAATAGAAATTCATATGAACAAGAACCCTCTCCCCACCAGATCCTTAAAGCTAAGAAAACATCAGGAGATAAAATACTGGTAAAACATTTGATAAACAATAATAAATAAAAGAGATATCACTCAAACATAATCAGTCAGAACTTCCATAAGTCTGCCTTTAAAGCTATCATTTTAAAATATGGTTCAAAGGTAAAAAGACTCAGATTCAATCCCAATGTTTGCTTGAAAAGGTGCGTTTAACACAGCTCCTTAAACTTATAAAGCCTGCATTCCAGGAGATATTCCAACAGAATAATCATCATGCCTATTAATATGTCCTGGGAGATAGAAAACTGGGTCTTTCTTACTTTCTCCCCCAAATCTCCTCCCGGAGTCTAAATGATCTTGGGTGCTTGAGCAGGCTGGTTTGCTCTCCTCTTCCTTCCTTTACCTGATTCTACTTTAGATATTCTACACTCCAGGTCTTTTGGATTTCTATTTTTGTTTTAATTTGTTACTTACAATGTTTTCCTCCTTTTACAGCGGTTTCATCAAAGATATCGGGACCCCTCCCTTATCTGTGAGAATGCCTGGTTTTGATACTTTTGTTATTGACATGGGACCAAAGAGATTTATTATTAGATACTGAACAAGCAGGGGACCCACAAGACCCGAGGAGATCCCATTCTTTCACCTCCTCTTGCTGTCACCTCCTCTTGCCTGCTTACCAGGCTGACTGCTCACCTGCCAAGCCATCCACCTGCTGATCTTCCTGGACCATTCAGCTGGCAGCAGCAGAAGAGGGGGAGTGAACAGGTGGTTCCACAGTCACCTGTCTGTAGCACCACCACCTTAGCTGGCTGGCCTGGTTTGGGCTCCCACTTCCCGGTAGATCTGCTGCAGATGACCTTTGAGACATACAGGGGGAGGAGGAATCCTGGAAGCAGTGGTGCCCATTGGCTTACCTGCCCCTTCACCCACTCTATCTGCCTACCTGCCTACCCCCACACCTCTCACAAAATCTTTATGTTGTCTGCAGATGCTCAGGCATTCCTCTTTTGGGGGGATTTCAAAGCCTCCTTTTTAGATTGTTCACATTTTTTTGCAAATTTGCCTCCCACTAGGTCTATAGAAGAAACTTCTTTCCCAGAGTGGGAAAGATGCATAGTGGGGCCTATGTTGAGAATTAGATGCAAAGATGCATATTGGGGCCTATGTTGAGAATTAGATGCAAAGATGCATATTGGGGCCTATGTTGAGAATTAGATGCAAAGATGCATATTGGGGCCTATGTTGAGAATTAGACATAACATGGGGAACCTGCAAGGACTTGTAGAGGACACCTTAATTCCTGCAGTTTCTGCTGCATTTTCTTTTTCTTTCCTCCTAGTAGCCCTCATATCCTCCCACCTCTCCTCATTTCCCCCCTTACCCTATTTCCCTACTTCCAACCCACCCACCATTCTACCTTTTATCTGCTCTCCCTGCCTTCAGCTATATTTATCATGTATTTATTTTATACCTCACTTCCCCCCAAAATGGGAATTCAAAGCAGCTTCCAGCATTCTACTCCCCCCATTTTATCCTTACAAGAACCCTGCTGCTGTTAGATTAGGCTAAGAATATTTGACTGGACTGAGGTCACTTTGCAATCTTCCACAGAAGAGTGGAGATTTGAACCAAGTCTGAAACTCCAACTACTATACCATTCTGGATTTGGTGGCATAGCTGATGCTGAAAAGTAGCAAGCAGCTGGTCCTGGGTGGGTCATGTGAGATCAGGGCACCTAGTAGTTGCTGCCAGGCCTGGCCCCAACTGGTCACCCCTCAAAGATCAAAGCAGCCCTGAAAAGGCCCTCCACTCACCTTTTACTGATAGAAACCAAGACTTGAAGGCTGGCAATACAGCTGTTGTTGCATAGCATCCCCAACAACAGCCACTAACAGGGCATTGATGCTAAAAGCACTGCTGCTATTACTTTGAACCTCTAAATGTATTTCTATTTTTATCCATCCCCATTTTTTAGATTTCAGACTTTTTCAGAGTTGTAGAAAGATCTGATATCTGTTCATGGTTCCAGTGTCTGGATTTAAGTATTCAAAGATTTGGCTATGTTGAAAGTTAAATATATATATTGATGATAATAGCAAGACATAAATTCTTTAAGTAGTTACCTGGATTTTGATTTTAAATTTCCATATATTTGTAAAAGGTCTGAGAGCATTTAAAGCCTCAGTTCTGACAGCTTTATCTGGGTCATCCAGGAATGATGCCACTAGTTTTATATCATCATAGGTACAAGCAGTTGCCTGGAAAGCAAGAAACAGACAATCAAGTGGGAATCTGGCAAGAATATAAGTTATATAAGAATATACTGTATTTCCTATACTTAGTGCACATTCAGATAACTGCACACACACAACCATATAGTTTGGCCCTGTTAGCCCCCACATGGGTGTGGGGGGTACCCTTTCATGTTAAGGAGCACTGAAGAAGGAAGAGCATGACTTTTGCTTAGTACCCCAACTCCATGATGCAATCCAGAGTTCCCAAATCCAAAACTCCACAGGGACATAGAGCTATTTGACCACTCATAGTCAGAAATAGGGCACCTATGAGGCTACACCAGAAGATATATGCACTGACCTAAAGGTAGAGATGGGAACTCTCCAAATGCCATGCCCGGGCAGCCTAGACACAGCTTTCTGTGCTGAAAAAGCCTACTGAAGAGTTGGGTCTCCGGCTAAGTCATTCAAGCAACTGCTGAGGCCGGCACAATTAAGTGAGTATTGATGCTCAACAGGGATTTGGTTCGCACTTGGCCACTGGCAGTGAGGAAGGTGGTGAGCATTGCTCCTGGCCCTGTGCCACCACTGGCCAGCTTTGAGCCAACTCCCTGCAGGACAGTCATATGGAAAGAGGCTGTGGGGATAATGGGAATGACAAACTCCCTTGCCTCACTGGACCACATATACCTGGCACACTGATGCAGCAAAGCAAGCCCGGCAAATCACTCTCACTCTTGCTCCAACCTCCCTTTGATTCTCTCTGAAGAGACAACCCAGCTATAGATCCCCAATCCTGCAAACTGTACCTTGTACTTCCTTTTCCACTCCTGTGGTAATGATTGCCTTGTTTTTCTCAATACATCTCAAAGACATTCCAGTAAAAAAATATTTGCTTTCCTTTGCTGAAACAGTCTCATCCCTTAACTCAGAATAAGGAGAATAAGAGCTGTTTTTTTTTAACTACCAGAAGGAATATGCTCTTCGCTAAATGAAGGAGCTACAAAGTAGCTAGCAAAGACCTTTCCCTTCTTTGCCCAACAATGGACACCCTGTGAGGTAGATGGGGCTGAGAGAGCTCTAAGAGAACTGCTATATGAGAACAGCTTTAAGAGAACTGTAACTAGCCCAAGTTCACCCAGCTGGCTGCATGTGGAGGAATGGGGAATCAACCCAGTTCTCCAGATAAGAATCCACCACGCTTAATCACTACACCATGCTGGCTCCTTAACCACTATACCACTCTTTAACCACTACACCACATGTGGAAGATCCCAGAGACTTACAGTGCCATCCCAAGCAGAGTTACACCTTTCTAGGCACATTGACTTAAACTGATTTAATCTGTTTAGGATGGTATTATGAGCCTCACAAATCTCTAGTAGAAAATAGTCAAGATCTCTAGTAGAACACAGTCTTAGGTATAAACCCAAATATGAGTTGGGGACCTGTCCTCATTTACTTCTGTCTTGCTGTTCTATGCTGCATTTTAGGCCCACTGACTTTGGACTTTCACCTCTGATTCCTTTAGAAGGACGCACTGGGTGATGGTGCGAAGTGCCGCCTTTTTGGAGGAGCCATCTAGGTTTGTGTTGAGAGACTGCAGGGTCCTTCTGAGTTCTCCTGGAATAGTTGCTCTTGCACATGGAGCCGGGCGATACTCAACAGAAAATCCTGGAAAACATAATCCATCAGTGAAAAGTAATCCCACATTGCTTATAGACAATGTTGCACTGGATTCTGTTCTGATTCAGTGCTACGGAAACAATGGGAAATGTCTACCCAAAAAAATTTATTGTATCATATTTTATGCATCAGTCTATGTAATAATATACATTTATGTATTCATTATTAATAGCTGTTACCCACATCTGTCTAAAGATATGAGTTGGGTTGAGGTGATAAGAGAGGAGGTGCTGACTGAGAAATCACCAAGCCCAGATGAAATATATCCAAGTGTTCTGAAAGAACTCAAATATGATCTTGTAGATTTCCTGCCTCCGTTCCCAAGGACTGGACGGTACCTAATGTTACTCCCATCATGTAAAGTTTCCAGAGGAGATCGGAGAAGCTAACATTGATATCAGATAAGTTGGTGAAATCCATTATCCGTTATAGAAATGTTAGTCAGAATGATGAACAAAAATTGTTAGGAAAGAATCAGCATGGATTTTGAAAGAAGATCTTCTCTCACTAATTCTTGAAAGGGGTGAACAAACATGCAGATAAGGGTGACTCATTAGATGTTGTTAACCTAGACTTCCAGAAAGCTCTTGATAAAGTTCCTTATGAAAGGTTCCTAAGTAAACTCAGCAATCATGATATAAAAGGACAAGCCCTCTTGTGGATTAGAAACTGGTTAATTAACATGAGAGAGAGAGAGAGTAAATATGGGCAGTTTTCATAGTGAAAGGTGGTAAGTAGTATCGTACTACAGGGCTGGGTACTCAGTCCAGTGCTTTTTAACTTGTTCATTAATGGTTTATAGTTGGGAGTAAGCAATAAAGTTGCTAAATTTGTGAATATCACTAAGTTGTTCAGGGTGGTAAGAACCATGGAGGACCAGGAGGTGCTCCAAAGGGCTGGGCAAGTGTGTGGCAAATGGAGGATCAACATGGGCAAGTGCAAAGTAATGCATGATGGACCAAAAATCCTAACTATAAATTTACATTGATGGGATCAAAACTGGGAGTAACTGACCAAGAGAGAGATCTTGGAGTCATAGCAGAAAACCCACTGAAGATGTCAACTCAGTCTGTGACTGGAATAGAAAAGGAAAGTGCTATGCTGGGGATTATTAGGAAGGGGATTAAAAATAAATCAGCCTACAGCATAATGCCCCTGCATAACTCTATGGTGTGGCCTCCTTTGGAGGACTGTGTACAGGTCTGGTTACAGTGCCTCAGAAAAAAGGGGTAACAAATGATTAAGGGGATGGAAAACCTTCCGTATGAAGAAAAGTTAAACAGGTTAGGACTTTTAGCATGAAGAAGCAATGATTGAGAGGTGACATAAGAGGTTTACAAAATTGTGTATGGGCTAGAGAAGGCAGAAAAAGTACTTTCCCCCCTTTCTCACCATACAAGAACTTGTGGGCACTCAATGAAATTAATGAGCAGTAGGGTTAGAACAAATAAGGGGAAGTACTTTTTCATCCAAAGGGTAATTAACATATGGAATTCACTGCCACAGGAAGTGGTGGTGGCTACAAGCATAAACAGGCTCAAGAGGAGACTGTATATGGAACAGAAGTTCATAAGTGGCTATTAGCCACAGCATATGGACACTGTGTCTCAGGCCATGTTGTTCTGTATTCTTTGTGCTTGGGGAGCAACAATGTTGGGGGGGGGGGAGCTTCTGGAGCTCTGGGTCCCCTGGTAGACCTCCTGATGACATCTGGGTTTTGGCCACTGTGTGACACAGCGTGTTAGTCTGGATGGGACACTGCCCTAATCCAATATGGCTTCTCTTATGTTCATATGACAGTTTTTCAAATATATGGTTCCCAAAGGTAGTATTAAAAAAAAATCCCTTGATTAATAAAAGATTCTAAGTTCAAAATGATAACAAATTCTGTTATCTAAGTTTTAGGTATACAGAATTGTTAATACAATAAAATCAGAGTCCAGTGACACCTTTAAGTCCAACAAAGGTTTATTCAAGGCGTGAGCTTTCGAGTGCAAGCACTCTTCCTCAGACCAACACGGCTACCCATTTGAATCTAGAATTTTTAATGGAAAGTCCAAGCAAGATCTTAGTACAGGAAAAAAAATTAAGGCCTAGTTCTCACAGAAGATAAAACCCCTGTAGACCTTATTGTTTTTATTATAAATTTCCCCCAATGTTTAACATAATTTACCCCAATTATCATAAATATATATAGTAACTATCAGTTAATAAGATCCTGAAATGAATATTAGTTGCATCATAAATACATCTAAAGGATCATAAACATTTACAGAGTTTACCTAAAGAGGTGGATCTCGTAGAGCAATTTCCTGTTCCCTGATGGAAGATTTCTGTTAGGAAAAGATGCCTTGTTTACCTGCTTCTCCCCACTAGAGATGCCAGCCTCCAGGTGGCATCCAAGGATCATCTGGAACTGCAGATCCCCTCCAGTTCTGCTGGAGAAAATGGATGCTTTGGAGGGTGAACTCCATGGCATTGTACCCCACGGAGGTCCTTGTGTCCTCTCCAGGCTCCATCCCCAAATCTTCAGGAATTTCTTAACCTGGATCTGGCAACCTTCCCCTCCCCGTTCCCTGCTGGTAGATGGGTGGGGGAACTGGCAACTCTACCCCCCACTACACTCCAAGATGCCCCTGAAAAGCTGTTCCCAGCAGCAAGGAAGGGGATATTTGGGATGAAGTGAGAAGTGGGCATTGAGACAGTCATATTTCACTAACAGAACTCTGCCCTTTAGTTAGTAAACTCCATAGGATCCAAGCCAAACCCTTTTGTATTCAAAGATTCTTACAGTGTAATTCTAAAAACACTTTGTTTGTGGAATAAATGGTTGAGAAATAGCCCTCCTCCACAAATCTCTCTCCCCCTGATAGTGTACATTCTCTGGGACTCCAGTAGGCCATATTCCCCATCCCTCTGTTTTCCTGTTCAACCACCCTAAACATTCAGCAATGAGCATGCTCAGTCCACATCAAGGTCTTTTATGCCAAGCACATCTTCTTTTAAATTTACAATAATGCTTTTCTGTATAGCTAGGGAAATCTCCCAAGTATACAGAAACCCCAGATATATATATATATGGGCATTGAACTATGAAGATTGGTATTAAAGGATAAATAAACTTGGGGGATAAATAAATTTGGGGTAAAAAATTCATAAGTAATATGAGGAACTGTAGGGACTATGTCATATGGAAATCCCTCCATACCAACATTTTCCCCTGGATTATATAAACTCTCAAATACTTTATCTCCTCCTGCTTGCCCTCCTTAGCTTGTCCTCCAAATTACATGCCTCCTGTAACATACGCAGTCCTCATCAGGACATTTTTCACATTTTGTTTTGGTTAATTTAAAATATAGTTTCTGCATATTTTGGATGTCTGTGGGTTTTGATACTGTTATAATCCTCTTTGAATAACTGGGTACAAAAGTATCACAATACTCTGTGCCTGCTTAATAATACCCCAAACATCTCCTCCAAATCCCTGGATCTCAATCTGTAACAGCTCCTTTTTTATTAAGCCTCATCTCCAATATTTACTATTTTATTCAGGATACATCTTCCATTCCCAAGGGATGCTATACCACTAAAACAAGCATTTAATAATGATTTTCAGCAACCCACAAACATAAGATTTAAAACCCATCCTCCATAAATATCTTCAGTCTTCCTGTCCTAAGCAATTATCCTGACCTTTAGCCCATTACTTCATATAATTAATTGCAGCATACTTATGTGGAGAACTGAGATGATGTAACAGAGGAGCCAGTTTTAATCAAGAATAATCAATGCAGAATGTCTTCAGCAATTGTGCTGAGATGAGACCTACCAAGATTCTGGGGTTACAATTACTGCCTTGTTGGCTGGGGAAACGAATGAAGCAGTCCTGGGGTAAAATGAACTTGCTTTAATAGCAAGATTAGCCTTAGACATTTTAATACCCTTGGCTATCTAGACTATCTTCCTATATCTCACAGACCCCTTGCTGTGACCCTCCCCTCCCCAATTCCAACAGATGTATTAGCTATTCATCCTCTGCTGGGCTCCTAACAATGGGAGGAAAAGATTATTGCAACAGAGAGCTCAACAAGAAAGAATTTATAGAAGTCTAGACAAAAGATGGATAAGAATTACAGAAAGGGAAAAAATGTGTCATTAATTACACAATAACTAGAATGAGTAGCCCAGAATGAAACAAATATAAGAGCAGTTGCCAGACATTTACATCAAATGACATACTACATGGCCATGACCCCTTTGGGAACAGAAAACCCACAAAGAGTGGTGAGAATTCTTCATCATTTCCATGTATCCCACATGACTCACTGGCCAAATCTCTTTGCTCTGGCTTGAATGAAGGACTTCTGATCGCTGCTAGGAGAGTCTTGGCCAACAGATAGATGGCTCCGGCCCCTGTAACTGCAGTTATCACATTTTTTGGAGTTATCAGATCATCATACTTGATCATCTCCTCACTTGAACTTCCAGGGACCCTGGCTGAGCTCTGGCCAAAGGCTACTCTTCTCTACCCAGCCTCTACCAGAAGGTGCTCACTATGCAGTTTGTGACGTCACCTGAGTCCATCATGACAACTGTGCTACATCATCATCAGAACGTGCTTAGTTTCTGAGTCTCCTCTCCTCCTCCATGAACTCCCTGAGATCTTGACAAACTCTCATGGCCCCATTCCTGACTCTGTAAAGCAGGGGTAGTCAACCTGTGGTCCTCCAGATGTCCATGGACTACAATTCCCATGTGCCCCTGCCAGCAAAGTCCATGAACATTTGGAGTCCATGAACATCTGGAGGACCACAGGTTGACTACCCCTGCTGTAAGGCACAGGAGGGTTTTAGGACACATTTGTGTACATAGATGCTTCTTGGGTTCACCTGTGTAAGTGTATTGTTTCCCTTTTATCATTAAAAGCTTTCCTGGAGAGATATCCAAGTAGTGAGATTACTTAACAAGGGCATTTCAGAAAGAAGGGCATTTCAGAAGCAGCATGCCAGAGGTGAATAATTTCTCAACAGGGGAATACTTTGGAAACATCTTGGGATCATTTGTTTGGTGATCCAATAGATTTGTATTGAGGTGATATTAGAAGTATATAGGATTTATCCCTCCATAGCTCTAATTCTCTATTTAAAGGAGACTGCAAAGGGGTAGATGTGTTAATCTACCGAAGCTAAATAAAAGCTGCAGTTTGAGATTTTATGAGCCACAGCCCATATAGATATGTGGAGGGGAAATTGTGCTGAGGAATCTTTATGGGAAATGGGAGGAGTCAAGACTTGGTGTGAATTACACCATAAATCTTTCAAGTGTAAAACTCAATTTACAGAGCCAAAGGGAGGAGTTGCTGGAGAAAGATTACTTGTGAGTTGTCATAAATCAACTGAATTAGCAGTTACATATTCTGGATGGTGTTGGGACTTTTGGACTTGAATGGGTCCTGAGTCTCTCCAGAGAAATAGAGCTACAGAGTAACTGAGAATTTTGAAAGTATGCAGTTATTAGTTACCTTTGTGGATAAGGCACAGATCCAAAGTCTTTGAGGTTTAAAAGAGAGTAATCTTTGTTGGAAAATATGAAAATATATCATATTCATCTGCTTCAGTCTCCTTACTGAAGCAGAGTAGAAAAGCTTAGAAGATGATTAAACAGAAAACACATTACAAGCCCCTATGGCTGGCTCAAGCAGACTACGTGCCTACATATTAGTGGATGGAGAGAGCAGAGAGCATAATGGCTGCTCCTTGCTTGCTTCAGCAAAAGCACACTGATCTGCTCTTGTTGAAGAAAGAGGAAGTGGGCGGGAGCTCAGTTTAAACAAAGGGAATCCCAGCTACCTGCTTGGGATTTTCCCACTGCAACCATGACCATTAGGTACACTAGTGAGCCCATAGGTACAGCTCAGCTGCTTAAATAGCTTAACAACAGCTGACTTCAACCAACTTACTTACTGATTGCAATTCCAACAGATGGCGAGGGAGGATAGAAGTTTAAACAGATAAGTGAATAGTTAAAGTGAAAATTAAGTGATATTGGTATAAGGTTATAATCTATAAAACATTTTAGATCACCTCACACCTAACTAAGAGACTCACACCTAGCCAGGTGCAGACTAGCCATTAAGGAAGATTCCCATTCACCAGATCACCTGGGGGCTGTCTTTCCCTGCTGATACTACCCCAACCCAGGATCATACCAGTCAGAACAAAAGGACACTGCCCCAATCCAATATGGCTTCTCTTATGTTCATATGACAGTATACCCAGCCTCACCCTATTGCCCAGCTTGGACTGGCATCTCCTGCTGAGGGCTGGCTGGGCACATTTTCCCTGCCTGCTTTGGAGGGATGGGGCTGAGGCAGGCTGGGGGTGATACCCTTGTTCTGGACACTTTCTCCTTCCAGTTCACCCTGCACCTAATTTTTCTATTATCAGCTCCTTTCCCCTTTACGTTAAGATTGTCACTTGAAAGCCTTGTGACGTAACTCATACCAAGCCTTGGCTCCTCACTACCTTCAAGATTTCCCAGTCTGATTTCCCCTTTAAATATGTGGGCTGTGACTCACAAAAATTCATATGAAAATGTTTTTCATCTTTAAAGTGCCACTGGAGATTTGTTATATAAAGAAGAAACATAGAGTGTGGATATTCTTTCACGTGTAATCCCCCCCCCCAAATAACGTAAGTTCTAAATTATGTAAAATATTTAAATTGCAGGCCATGAGAGTACTAAGGACAGGTCTCTCTAAACAAGGAGCTTGTTCTTGAATGCCGTAGAAAACATCTGGCAGAAGAGGGCAGCAAACCCCTAGAGATTGTGCAATTAATTCAGTGATTATGTATCCATAGTGAATGGAGCACCTTTGAAGACCACAGTTTGGTGAGCCAGAAATGAGAGGTTACAGGTAAGGGAGGTAGAGTTAATTCATGTCCCAATCCTGCCATGTTTTGCTTTACAGCACCATTGGCACAGCAAGAGCATCCTGCTCCTAGCTGGGTGCTTATGATCGTTCAGCCAGAAGAGTGGGATGTGTGTGCTTATCCTCCCAACTCGTTTCAGCTGGGAACTGGGGTCCAGTTCTCAGAGCCCCATTGCAGGGGAAAAAACCCTCCAAATTTAAAGCAATAGTTTCAGTTATATTGTTACTGCATCCTATGCTGCCTGTAGCAGCAAAAGCTAAACATAAAGATGGCAAAGAAATTTCACCAAGTACACTCCACTTTTCTCTCCAGTGCGCATTTTATCCTCACCTCAGCAACTTTGTCAAGGTAGGTGAGACTGAGTGAAAGAGGCTGGCCTTAGCTGTAGGTGTCCTCTTATCAAGCCTTGCAGAACCCTCCCTAGGGACCCACAACATTCTTGGGGATATTTTAGCTTGGAAAAATAGCACAGGGAGGCATAGGCCTCTCTCCCTGTCAGCTGTATGTGAAAAGCAGAAAACTAGTTATGCAGTGGTACAGGGAAAGTTCTCTGTACATGCAAAGAGAAACTCCTCTTCCTGGATTCAATCCCAATTCTGAAAACTTGACACAAACTAAATAATTAAGCTGGAATAATTCAGAGGACAGGAAAGAGAAACTATCTAGAGTAAGAGAGATGAACACACTCTTTTTGGAGGGGGGAATCTGTTTTTGTGAAATGTTACTGGACATGGATAGAAAACACAGCATGGATTTTTGTTAGCTGGAACCGTAATATAATTGTCTGGTTGTAGTTTACTGGAGGGAGCCAGGCTTAATTTCTAAACAGAAAAGTATTGGGGCTTTAATCTTTGTAGGATGTATCATCACCGTTTAAACCTTATATCTGAACAGAATTCAGCTCAGTGGTGAGGGGAAAGCATGGCACATATGCTCATAGCTGAGTTTCTTTATTGTTCAACTGTTATTTCTGCTTAAGAATTCTGTGCCATGAACACAATGACTGATGTTAAGCTCATTTTATTTTTTATTTATGTGTCACTTTATCTTTTGTAGAGACCCAAGGAAGCTTATCACGTCATTCTCCTCTCCTCCACTCAATCCTCACACCATCCCTGTGAGCATGGTTAGGCTTAAAGAATGCAATGGGCTCTAGATCACACAGTCGGCTTCCCCACCAGAATGGACCCTCAAACCCATTTCCCCTAGGTCCAACTCTGTAACCATTGTGCCATGCTGGGTCATGCTTCTTGCTGAGCCTCAGTGTTCCTCAGTTGTAAAATGGGACCCGTGTCCTGTAAAGCCTTTTAAATCTAGCATTTTATGCATATGAATGTGTTTTATATGTATTTGACCTGTTTCACTACTTTTGTCATCTGGAACTTCCTCTTGCAGTCCGTTTTTGTCCTTCATTGTTTGCCAGGGCATGGGCAATGCTTCCAGATCCCACTCATAGCCATACCCACTTATATACAAAGAGTGTCCCTATTTTCAGCTGTGAAATGCTGGAGAATTGAAGTGTATTCCTGAAAAGGTACCCGAAGGAGGCTCAAAGCTGCTTACAGTCGCCTTCCCATTCCTCTTCTAATGTTCTACACATGGGTGGATTTTTGATATTCCCTCTTCCGTTTCTGTCTCTTCTTTCTTAATAATACAGCCGTAAGTGTTCTATCACATTTATTTACTCTTCTTCCTCCAAGGAGATTAGAGCAGTGCACGTGGGTTTCCCCAGCATTTTATCCTCACAACAGCCTTGTAAGGTTGATTGGGCTGAGGCAGAGACAGACAATCCCACAATAATCAAGTAAGCTTCATGGCAGATGGAGGATTTGGACCTAGGACACCCCAGTATAGTCCAGGATGCTCAATAGTACAGTTGATGAGTTTTCATTGCACCACATACATATACTTTGCTTAACAAGCCTTTTGAGTAGAATGAGCCACCCTGCCCTCTACTGCAGAACGCCAGAATTTCATACAGCTTGTAGAGCAAATGCCACGAGGTTCTTCTTTACTCAGAGATACCTGGAACTTCCGTATCTCAGGTTGTTTCCACAAAGGTTATTTGCCTTAGGTTCAGCGCTGTTGGGAAGGGGGTTCTTCCCTACTCCCACAAAGCTTCGTGGTTCTGCTGTGCACCACTCGGGGTTTCCTCAAGGCTTCTTTCCCAAAGCATCTTTGCTTTAAGGTCTTGGGAAAGGTGGCAGCAAAGTCAGGCTGGCTGCTGGGTGGGGCAGGAAAGTTTGGATTTCCTCCCCCCCCCCCTTCATGGAGGGAGTATGTCTTTGTTTTTAATTAGCAACTGTAATATCAATGTAGCCAATGTAATATCAATATACCAATGTATTGGCATATCCCGAGGCAGAAAAATACTTGTGAAAAGTACAGGTGAGGGGATGGCTCCACAGGGGACTGGGGAAGAGGAAAGGCAGGGGGAGCTGCCACTGGAGGCCCCCTTCCAGCTGCACTGCAGGGGCACTGGCAGAAAACTAGAGCTTCCACAGGAAAGCACTGCTGTGTGGGAAAAGTCTGAGTGACTGGGCGCGTGACCACGGAGAGCGACACACTGAGAGGCACTGAGTTGGCCGTCCTCTTTTTCGTTCTTTTGCAGCCTTGACCATCCTTAATAGTCCTTTGTGCCGTTCTTCCTTGGGATTGCTTCAGGCTGCCCTCCCCAGGGATGCACGGGGGCCTGCTCTTCCCCCACGTGCAGCACCCGAGACCCACGCAGGCACCGGGTTCCAGGCAAAAGACGCCCAACGGCCGAAGGGCCTCTGCCCGCTCCCGGCTGCAGCCTGCCCGGAGGGGAAGGAGGTCAAGGAGCTCCGTCGTGTGGGTCGCCCGGCTCTTGTTATTCCGGAGCCCGCTTGCTCTGAGAAAACACACCGCGAGACCTCCGGCTCCTTCGGCGGAGCGACTCCCCCAAGACTTCTCCCGCCTGCCTTGCCTTGCTCCCTCCCTCCGCCCTCACAGGGCTGTTTTTAATGCTTGAGGGTACAGGATGTTCTGTTCTCTTTCTCCAGCACACACACACACGCCGCCCCTCCCCCTTTCTGTTCCTCACTCTTGGGCTTGCGGCCTTCACCTTTTTAACCCCTGCTCGGCAGTTCCTGCACAGCGCCGTACATAGTCAACAATGCCCAAGTTGCTGCTGTTCCCCCCTCCCCCGGTTCCCTCTCCCTCTCGCCCGATGATTGCTCATCCCAGAGGCGCAAAGCGACCTCTCCAGCCTCTCCTCGCAAACTCTGCCTGCTTTTGATGAGGGGGTTTCCTGAGCGGGGCTGGCTGGCGGCAGGAGGAGCCCACCCGGACAGCCTGTGGTTTAGGGGGTGGCTTAGAGGCAAAGCGTTACTTTTCCCCTTTGACGTCGAGTGGCAAGAAACCCCTCCTCTCGCCAGGATCGCGTTCGCTCTTCTCCCTTTGCCCCTCCTTTTGACCCTGGCTTTGCTACACAGGTTGGCTGTTCCTGGGTAACGAGGCTGGGGAGAGAATGACGTGGATGCGCTGATAGCACTGAGGGATAAGCGGCGCCATCTGGCAAGAGTTGGCTTCACTTCAGGAGAAAGACTGGCGATTTTGCCCTCGAAGAAGTCCCTTGACCAGCCGCTGCACCCACGGGGGTCCTGCACCTAGGACTGCCGCAGATCAGGCCTCCTCCTTGATCTGCCTCATCCCGGGCATTGAAAAACAGACTACAGTTCTTGTAGCCTTTTACTTGCACGATCTCCTGCAAAAGGAGCAAAAGGCAGAGGGAGAACATACACGTCTTGTAACACTACTGGGAATTGTCTCTCCCTGATCTATTTAAAAGAAATCGCTGGAAAACAAAATGGATGTTGTCATTTAGGCTTGTTCACCCTGGCTGTGCTCTCGCCTTGCCAGTACTGCTAGAGCTGAGCTATAGCCACTGAGAGAGAATCCCCCCCCACCCAGAAATTCTTGTTTGAAGTGGAAGGGGGTGGAATTGGTGCTCAGTGAGTGGATGCTATTTCTGCCAACCATATTGTGATTTCTGTACTTCTGCGCTTGGAGGATGGATTATGCTAATAAATAAGGGTGGAGAGGGGAGGCCAGATGCAGGATGTGGATTTTATGAACACCCTAGAAATGGAGGGGGAAGAGGGGAAATGTTTTGGAAGGAATTAAATGGTGCTCAGTTAGGGCTGGTGCAGCATCATTTGGAAAAAGGAGGCAGAAACATGCCAACTCTTCATTCATACCTTCTTTATATATTTCTCATCCTTCATGCCAGCCAGGAAGCTAACTGTTAGTAGAGTGAGTGGCAGTGTTAGAAATAATTAGAGGGGTCTGTAAGAACTGGAGGCTTATGTAACCTAGAATAAACTATAAATAAGCAAGGCCCAATTGCTTGCAAGGGCCCAATCCTGCGGGCCAAAGTCAACGAGAATTTTGCCATTCTCATAAGCAAGAACAAACTTTCTATTTGTCTCCTTGGATTTCATGCCCAAATTTCACACAGGTCCTACGGAGAGCCTTTCAGGAGGAATTTGCTGAGGTTCCTGCAGACAGCAGTTTCCACACCTTGAACCCTGGACCCTTCTGGGATAATGCCAGCCATTCCCACAATTTTGCAGGGGAAGATCCTTCCCTATATTGGGGACATTCTTGTGGACAAAAAGTGCTGGCTGAGGCCATGAGAGAGAACAGGAAGTACCATGGCTGGCCTTGTGGGGAGGAAACACAGCATGTCAGGTATATGTGTGAAATACATTCCCCTGTAAATGGGGTCTGACTGCTTTGGGATGAATCATTCTTTAAGAGCCATCTCTGCTGCATGCACAAGGCCCCACATGGTATGAAAGCGAAACCACAGGATTAGTTTCTAAACCCGTCAGGCTCATACTTTAGGGGCATTACTCATGGTAGCTCTGTGAAAGGCATTACTGTCTGATGTTAGCATGTGTGTAGTGGTTAATGGCTTATCTGCAGAGTGGGGCTGTCTGGCATTCATTTCTACTCCCTTCCTACTTGATTCCCCTACCTATGGGATGGGTACAATTGCATCAAGTTTCTCTGCTGGCAATATTGTGCAGAATGTGAAGCACAAAATCTCAGTCCAGGCCACTCTCCTATACATTGGTCTCCCACAGACCTTCTAAATGACTCATGCCTTGTAGATACATGTTCTTACAAATGAACCCTCTTGTTAGGTCTGCATATAGCCAGGCAAATTTGCACTTGGTAGGTTGCAAGAGTGTTAGTACAGACTGTTTGCTTGCAATGTGAGACTCTTTCTTCCTGGGCCTCTTGAGATCACTGAGGTTCAAGTTGCCACTTTCCACTTGCTAAGAAGACTCCTATGTCTTAAACACTGAACAACAGACACAAATTCAGCATCACTAAGCTGGAGAAAAGCTTTCCATGCTGAATTTCAGCTTTGCAACAACTCTTGACAACACCTCGGAGAGGATTGTTTCTCACTCTTAGCCTCCTTTCTCTTCCCACCCTTTCCTCTTTCCTCACCATACCTTATTTCCATTTCTTGCCTCAACTATGCCTCTTCCCAAATAGCTATGCTTCCTTCCCTTTTCTTCTCCTTCAGTGGCTTCTCCTCCTCCTTTGACCTCTGCTTTCCATGCTTTGCTCACTCCATCCATAACCCTTTCCTTTCTTTTTAATACTTTTTCACTGTCTGAGAAATACCATCATTGCCTTTTGACCCTCTCACCTGTTTTCTGGACAACAGCTTTCTCTGTAGACCTCTTACATGATCAAAGCAAGGTCTGGTTATTAACATTGTCTGGGATGTGCTCATATCTTGTCTTTGTTGCTGGATGAGAATTATCTCAGGCAGTGCCTTTTCTAGCGCTTGCATGTTATGTTTCTGACCGTTCATGGATAGAAGACATGGCTTTAAGCCCTTGCAGAACTTTGGGGTGTTCATGGATAAACTCATGCACTGGAAAGAAACCAGTAACTTCTCTAAGTGGTGAAGACTAACTGGTAAGTGGTATTTGTTGTTGTTAGTTGCGAAGTCATGTCCGACCCAACATGACCCCATGGACAATGTCCTCCAGACCTTCCTGTCCTCTACCATTCCCCGGAGTCCATTTAAGCTCGCACTGGCTGCTTCAGACTCCATCCAGCCACCTCATTCTCTGTCGTCCCCTTCTTCTTTTGCCCTCGATCGCTCCCAGCATTAGGCTCTTATCCAGGGAATCCTTCCTTCTCATGAGGTGGCCAAAGTATTTGAGTTTCATCTTCAGGATCTGGCCTTCTAAGGAGCAGTCAGGGCTGATCTCCTCTAAGACTGACCGGTCCAAGGGACTCGCAAGAGTCTTCTCCAGCACTAGAGTTCAAAAGCCTCAATTCTTTGATGCTCGGCCTTCCTTATGATCCAACTTTCACAGCCATACATTGCAACTGGGAATACCACAGCCCAGACTAGACGCACTTTTGTTTGCAGGGTGATGTCTCTGCTTTTTAGGATGCTGTCTAGACTTGCCATAGCTTTCCTCCCTAGGAGCAAGCATCTTTTAATTTCTTTGCTGCAGTCCCCATCTGCAGTGATCTTGGAGCCCAGGAAAATAAAATTTGTCACTACCTCCATTTATTCCCCATCTATTTGCGATTAGGATGTGAGTTTCCTGCATAGTGCAGGGGGTTGGACTAGATGACCCATGAGGTGCCTTCCAACTCTATTATTCTATGATTCCATGATTCTAAGGCTGGAATGCAGTTGTAAGTCTACCATCCTGCCAGACAGGTGTTGGTTGATTCAAAGACCCCATAGAAATGTGCTTGCAAGCATTACAAACGTTTACAGAAACCAACTGTAGATTTCATGCGTGCCCCAACTGTGGGAAAAGAGTTAGAAACACATTTTCCTTTATGAAAGAATGCCTGAGAGCCCAGGCCATGCTGCCATTTGAACTCTCAATTGTTCCCATCACGTGTGCATGGCTTGTCTTCCAGGAGGCATGCCAAGGACACAGCTACGCTCTGCCTGCTGTGGAGCTTCTCACCCATGGGCCTTGAAACACTGGCTAGACCCAGAATATGAGAGGAACGTGATCAAGACTCAGTGATCCTGCAACTGTGTTCAGGGGTCACATTTATCAAGGCCAAACAACATGTAATGTTAGAGACATAGGACTAACATTTAGTCTTAAATCTTATCCCGTCATTGCCTGTCTTTTTTATTCTCTGTGAAGTTAAGAGCAACTCAAGAGGGAGTGATCTGGGAAATGTCACAGGAGAAATAGGTAAGCACCCCTCTCTTGTGCTGTGGCCCGGATCCACATCAACCCCAGCTTCTGCTTTTTACATCTAGACTGTGCATTCTGATCACATTTCCCTAACATATCATCTTCCCCTGAGCCAGGGCAGTTTATTGGTTAGAGTGCTGGACTATCACCTGCCAGAATCAGGGTCCCACTGTGCCAAGGAAGCTTGCTGGGTGACCTTGGGCCAGTCAATCTTTCCAGGCTATCCTACTTCACAGGGCTGTTGTGAGGATAAAAATGAGGTGTGGGGAATGATACTCTGAACCCCCATAGGAGAGGAAGAACAAGGTATAAATATGTAAATAAATAAGTACTGACTACAACACACATTATTTGTTTGTTTATTTATTTATGTATTATTAATTAGACTTCTTACCCGCTACTCCCATACAGCTCGTGGCAGGTTCCAAATGTCTGAATAAAACCCCCCAATAAAATACCCCTTAAAACTACAGACAAAAATGCATCAAATAAAAACAACAAGAGTGGTTCCTCAGTGGAACAGGTTTCCTCGGGAGGTGGTGGGTTCTCCATCTTTGGAAATTTTTAAACAGAGGCTAGATAGCCATTTGATGGAGAGGCTGATTCTGTGAAGGCAAAGGGGTGGCAGGTTACAGTGGATGAGCGATGGGGTTGTGACTATCCTGCATAGTGCAGGGGGTTGGACTAGATGACCCACGAGGTCCCTTCCAACTCTATTATTCTATGATTATATGCAGCAAAACCATTAAATCCTCAATCTGCCTTATAGAGATGGTAAAACCATTAGGTCCCCAATTCTGTACCATAGAGAGGGCAAGGAAGGGCAGATCACATATGTACACCTATCTGTGTGTCTCAGTCAGGATCCTTGAATCTTTTGCCCAGCCCATCCCCTGATCTTTAACTGCACCATAAATGCACAGTGCTGAACACTTTGTATGCTCTGGAAATTCCCAGGGGTCAATGCCCAGGGCAAGAACTTGACCCCCATGGGCTTTAGGCAGGATTGAAAAGCAGGTCTACATTCAAGGATCAAATGCCGTGGGAATTTAGTTCATCCCTAATTGTGACAGTGAACAATTAGTCAGCAGTGCACATATGTGCTTGAATGAACAAATCAACCCTCTAATTCTCAGTGCCCAATAAGGGGGAAATTAAGAGATGTGATCCTATGACTAAGTATTACTCTTGTAGCATATGCACTGTTCATAAATTTAAAAAGTGTGGCAGAGCTTTCAGACGTAGAAACTAAGCATGCCCCCCATTTTAAAGATGGGTAAAGTGAGGTGCTTGATGGGCTCGCTGGTCTAACGCAGAAACTAGAGTCACAGAACTGGGGAGTTCAGGAAGGCTGCCTTGTGGACTGTGCTCTGGGCGTGCCCCCTCGGAAATAGCTGCCCAAGACAGCAGAAGTGGACAGACTGCCGGACTCATGAATGTCTCCCTTTATGCTCTGCAGTCTCCAGAGCCTGATGCGGTGTGTCAGGAGGACTGATGTTGCTGACCACAGGCCCGCAGGAGTGGTTTATCTAGCGACACAGCACACCCACTTCCCCGGCTGCTGAGTCAGGCTGTTCCCTTTGCTGCCTCGCGCTCTGTACATTGTGTTCCAGCTCTGCCTCGTTGGCACGTAGCCCAGCTCACATCAGCTTCTCACTCTTGTTTGTGTTCTCAGCTTGCACTGAGGGCTGGCTTGCAGCTCAGCAGTCCTCCCCTCCCCACCCCGTTCCTCAGCTTTACGGGCCAGAGAGAGCTGGGGCTCTTCTGCCAGAAGGAAGCTCTCATGCTGTGATGGGGCAATGCAGGAGGGCGGTGGGGCGGGGGAATAGACCATCGCTTTCCTAAGAGACTAACTCAGGTCGTTTCCCCTTTGACTGAGCGCTATTTGTTGTGTATAAATTGCCACACCCCCACAGGTCTAATGAGGCAAACAAATACAACATAAGACCATGGATGTAACTGACATGCATAACTACATCACAGTCTCCTGGGAGACACTTGTTTGTTGCACACTCATAATGATGCCACTCAGGTAACGGCTGGTTTCCAGGAGCCCCGATTGAAGCCTGTTCCCATCCCATCTCGCTTTAGTCACATGCTCACACATTTCTTGCAGGAAAGGTCTCTAGTCCTTGGCCCTGATAGTGATTTACCTGGGGTGATATGCCGTAATTATCACTCCTTTCAAACTGAACCGATGAAATGTATGAGCCTGCTGGGTGTGAATGTGTGTGTGAAAGTCCCATCTGCCTTCTGCCCAAGATAGTGAGATAAACCCAGTGTAATGAATAGGGTTGCTGTATAGACCAGGTGAGGGAACTGATGCCACAGCTGAGTCCATGCAGAGATGTTCAGTTGATTCAGAAGAAGTCAGGACGTGGTTGTCTTGAGTATACACCTGTATGCAGCATTGGCCCTGACCAGGGCAGAGTCTGCACGTACTTTGTTTAT
This sequence comes from Paroedura picta, assembly GCF_049243985.1. Taxonomy (NCBI): domain Eukaryota; kingdom Metazoa; phylum Chordata; class Lepidosauria; order Squamata; family Gekkonidae; genus Paroedura; species Paroedura picta. The sequence goes on along the minus strand of NC_135372.1, from coordinate 93,702,175 downwards.
TCCATTGTCAATCCTGTTGAATTCAGATCGCTTTGAACTCGGGTCTTCCTCTCCCCCCCCATTGAAACAGGAAAGTGTTCTGCACGTGGTTAGGGTAGTTCAGAAGGGGGGGGGGGAGCCAAGCCACTCTTTCTTTTCTTGAAAGGTGGGGGGAGAGGAGCCAAGCACGGAGCCTCTTTCTTTTCTTGGAGGGGGGGAGAGATGATCGAAAAAGGCAGAGAAGGGAGAAAAAATCCAGGGTGGACAGAAGAGAGAAATTAGGGGCTTCTCCTTTAAGGCAAGTTTGTCACATGACCACCTGTGGCCAATCACGGGTCCTCTACCACAGAGGAAAGCCCAGATTCAAAACAGCCTTTAAATATTGAGGCTTAAAAGCACTCTAAGATATTGCACAATAAAGGTAGGGTCACTCCGGATCAATCCTTCTTGCTGCAGAAGGAAATTTTAAATCACCCCAAATCCAAACAGAAATCGAATTCTGTATAGAGGGCAGGGACTGAATCGATCTGGGGTTGGAATAAAAGCTCCATGCAGTTTACACCTTGGATAGCCTAGGGTAGCCCAATTGTGTTAGATCTTGGAAGCTAAGCTCTGGTCAGGGCAAATATGGACTTCCACAAAGGCTGTCCAGGATTCCTATGCAGAGGCAGGCAATGGCAAACCACCTCTCAACGTCTCTTGCCTTGAAAGCTCTTCTGGGCTGTCATATGTCAGCCACAACTTGATGGCAAAAACAACAACAACAACAACAACATTGTCCGGCAGCCTTTCATCTCAGAGGGCTTTCTTTTGGTAAACTGCTATGGATTATGGTGAATTAGGATTAGAATTAGGATTAGTCTAGTAGCCTCTTAAAGTCTATCAAAATACGTGGCAGGGAATGAAGCTGTTGTGAATCACTGTTCACTTCTTCAGATATCACTAGGGGATATTTTATTTATCAGGTGGTTTATAAACTACCATGGGCCCCATTTAAGGAAGACAGATGGAGTATAAAAATTTCAAATAAACATCAAATAAACTTCACTGAATCAGTTTGCACCAGCAATTTCCCAATATTTCTGGTGAAATCTAATTTGAAAGTTTCTGGCCTTTTTAATGCTTCCGCTATGCTTCATGGGGGATCCACACCCTTCAACATCCTTTGATTTTGATACACGCCCTTCTATTTAATCATGATCAGCCCTTGGCTTCCTCTGCCTAGTTTCACTAACAATTCTGCCCATTTATTTTCAAGTTGATTTGTGGTTCTGCAGGAACATCAGCCAGCTGCCATATCTTCCAAAATTTCTGTGATCCCTCCCCCTCAAAATCAGAGAGTGGACCCTGAGAAAACAGATAAGGAGTTGTTATACATGCAAGAGAAAAAAATGTTACCAAGGTCCACTCATAGCTGCATGGAGATTCTTGGCCAAGATAGCCCAGGCATGCCCAGTCACATCAGATATTGGAAGCTAAGCAGGGTCAACACTGGCTAGTACTTGCATGGGAGACCTCTAAGGAACTCTAGGGTCATGGTGCAGAGGCAGGCTGTGGCAAATCACCTCCAAACATCTCTTGTCGAGCTGTCAGACAATCCTAGGATCTCCTGGCTATACTACACACGTGCCGTAAGATAAATAAATAAATAAATAATATTTATTTGTTTATTTTGTGGCTTTTAGACCGCCCCTCTCCAAAAAGGTCTTGGGGCAGCTTATGACAAACCATAAAACATATAAAACCTAAATGTTTCCTGCTAAAATTAACAGTTTACTCCACAGTCAGTCCATCTAATGTTCATTCCCTAATGAGCTGAGGCTTACTGTTGTTGATGTTCTCCTGCCCAGCCTGGGTCAAGATTGGGGCATGCAGCCTGGGTGAGATCCCCTGGTGTGGGACTGGGCGGGGCTCATACAGATAGGAGAGATGCTACCCTTAGCCTCAACCAAATCCCTGATGGAAGAGCAGCTTTGCTGGCCCTTCAGAACTTTGAAAGTTCTATAAGGGCCTGGGTCTCTGCCGGCAGCTCATTCCACTAGGCTGGAGCCAGGGCCAAATATGGCCTGACTTTAGTTGAGGCCAGGGGAACTTCTTTGGGGCTGGGAATCACTAGCAGATTGGAATTTGGTGAGTGAAGAGCTCTTTGGAGGGCAAATACAGAGAGGCAGTCCTCAGGTATGCAGGTACCAAAACGCATAAGGCCTTGAAGGTTAAAACCAACATCTTAATGCTGATCCAGAACTCAATCAGCAGCCAGTGCAGCTGCTGGAGTACCAGATGTATGTGAGTTCTCCATGGGATCCTTGTAAAGTAAGGACTCGGGCAGCTGCATTCTGTACCAGTTGTAATTTCCAAGTCAGAGATAAGGGAAGATCTGCATAGAGCGAAATACAATAACCTGGCCTGGAGGTGACCGTTATATTGATCACTGTGGCTAGGTACTTGGGGTCCAAATGGGGCACTAGTAGCTTTGGCTGGCATAGCTGGAAGAACACCTGGTGAGCTACCTTCATGACCTGTGGCTTCATATTCAACCATCCAGGACCACTCCCAAATTTTTGATGGTCTGTGCAGCCTGGAGGGTGTACCCCATAAACACAGGGAAGGTGCCTTACTTTGTCAAGTCCTTTCCTACCTAGCCACAGGATCTCTATCTTCAGTGGGTTTAGCTTCACATGTCCTTGCTGGGGCCACTCAGTCATAGCTCTCAGGCATCTGACCAAAGATTTTTTTTGGGGGGGTGGCATATTCAGCCAACCACTCATTAACAGGTAGAGCTAGGTGTCATCTGCATATTGGTGACAACCCAGCCCATGTCCCAGACAAGCTGGTGTAGAAGGTACATAAAGATGTTGAAAAGTATCAGGGAGAGAATTATGTCCTGAGGGACCTTGCATTGGAGTTCACAATGCTGACATGACTGTTCCTCCCCAATAGCAACCCTCTGTTCCCTACCTTGGAGGAAGAAGATCAGTCATTGCAAGGCTGATCCCCGTATCTCTATGCCAGTGAGGTGATGAGCTAGCAGCTCATGATCAACAACACTGAATGACGCAGTCAGATCTAATAATACCAACAGTTCTGATCCGCCTTGGCCCAGTTGTCTATGGAGGTCATCTGTCAAAGTGCCATCTCCACCCTGTGAAAGCCGGATTGGAAGGGGTCCTATACCAAAGAGTGATCCTCATCTACAAGATAAACTGGGATCCAAATCAGTGCATCTTCCAGTTTTGAAATAGGGAGCACTTGTAAGGCTTGTTCTTATTAGGCCTTTCTCTGTAATTAACATTGCATACATATTTGTGCCCTTCAGCATTCTTCCATCAGTGCAGGAGTCAGTTGTCCATGGCAACTTTTGTGCTGGAAGAATGTTTGGATGACCTAACTGGATGTACAGGAGTTGCTTATATAAAATCTGTGTAGAATGTATATCACACCAGAAGGGAAGGGGATCAAATTCCATGGGGAAGACCCATGTAACTAAGTCCTGTCCACATGGTAGGGACATAAAGTTCTCATCTAAGGGACTCTTGTCTATCATCAATTCCCTTATGTTTGTACAATCAGAGTTTAATCATAAAAGGGAAAAGAAAGCTTCAACTCTGCTATTTGTTTGTAACCTCAGAGGAACCTTCATATTGCACCAACACGACAGTGATGAAAACTGACGCAAACAATGGCATATCACAAAGGGAAAATCACAAAGCAGCATCAGGTTAGTGAACACCTCAATAATAATAATAATAATTGATTAGACTTATATCCCACCACTTTCCGAAGATTCGTAGCAGCTTACACCCCCCCCCCCGCATAAAGCCCCATTATGGCCGGGGCTCTCGGCCCCCTACAACCACAAAAGAATGGTGGCCTAAAAATCCCTCCCTTGAGCAGACCTCCCTAGAGGTGGGGAGTGTAGATGTAATCAACTGAGTCCGAGGAGGGGGCATATATCCCTAGCACTAGTACTGACCTCAATCGAAGGCCTGGCAGAAGAGCTCCATTTTGTAGGCCCTGCGGAACTGTGATAGATCCATCAGGGTCCTCAGTTCTCCAGGAAGCTCATACCACCAGGTTGGGGCCAGGACTGAAAAGGCCCTGGCTCTGGTTGTGGCCAGGCATGCTTCCCTAGGGCCAGGGATCTCCAAGAGATTCGCACCCAGAGAGCGAAGCATTCTGCAGGAGGCATAAGCAGGCAAGCAGTCCCTCAGATAGGATGAGGACGATGTTGCTAGTGGTTTGCTGCTTGGACGCTGGATGTTGGCGACATCATGCAAAATGCCAAAAATGTGGCATCTTTAGCAGGTAAGCATTTCACTCTATTTATAGCATATAGCTTATAGAAAGGCCTCAAGAGTCCTGGGGAACTTAACCTTTGTCCCTTTTATGACAGCCCCCAGCTTCAGTTTTTAGAGCACTATTGAGAGCATTTGCCACCCCATTTCCTAGCCACAGACAAGGGAAGGGTTCAGGAGGTGTATCACATGAATTTTATTGAGAGCTCCTAATCTCTCTCCACTTGCTGAGCTGTATCTCTTCCCCATCCCCCTGTACAGGGCTGGATACTGTCATTTTGCTCTGTCTCCTGTAACTTCATCAGCAGGAAGCTTTTCCCACAATCTCCATCCAGTCCCCAAGTCACAGCCTGGAGAGGAGATTGGTACGGCTTGTTACACTCAGGCCGGAATGTACTTTGTGTTACAAGTGGCTGGAGTCCAGGCTCAGAAGCTGGACTTTATTTATACTTCCCTGCGCTAGGCTCAGTTACATCCTGCTGTCAGCAATGTAGGACTACCTGCCTGCTTCTCTCTACAAGAAGGATGACCAGATCTTTTAAAAAGACATTCATTCTGGGTAAGGCATCTTAGAGACCAAACTGCCTTGTCTGCCTGCTTTCTCTCCCCAGTGCACAAACCTTTGATTAACTTAGTCTCAAAGAAGGTCCGTGACATCTAAGAAAAAGTTTCCATCCACTTGGTGTCTGTGCCTGGGCTGGGAAGGCTCACTGGCTAGAGGGCAGCAAGCATGGGGGAAAGTGGGCCCCAGACAACTGCTGGCTCTGAATGACCTTGGCAAGCCACAGCGGCTTTGTGCCTCATTTCCTCATTAAGAGTAGAGAATCTTACCTCATGGGGGAAAGCACCTGGAATGCTTTTGATGGTAGGTTCCAGAGAAGCAAGCAAATTACCTTAGAGAAGCATGAAATCAAAAGGGGGAGGGGGGATTAATAACTCTGATATGTTAGACAACGTGGTCTAGTGGCTTGAAGATGTGGAGGTTGTTTGTAATACTCTCTCTGTCACAAACACATACTGTGACCCTGGGCAACAATTTTCATGCTCAGTTCCCATAACTCTAGAAATAATAAATTACCTACTTTGCAGAGTTGTTGTAAGGGTAAACATGCAACAGAAACACTTTCCCAGGAGTATAATTGAATAAACCTGAGTTGAATTCTGAGGAGACCTGCTCCAAAGAGCTCTCTAAAGCACTAAGGAAAAGTTCCCTTTCCAATGACTAGTAATCTTTAAAAGATGCTTTAGGAAGGCATTGCCCATGCTAACTCCGGACATTTATATTGACTGTGAAACAAACAGGTTCACAACTGTTTACTTTCTTTCTAAAATGAGTGTTAAAGAACACCCGTGTTAGCTCCATGCTGCTTTTATATTCAGCTCTCATGGCTTCCCCCAGAGAATCCTGGGAATTGTGATCTGGTGAAGGTATTGAAAATTCTGTTAAATATCCCTAATCGCTCTCACAGAATGATGCTTCCAAGGGTCCCGGAGGAGTGGAAATTAACAGTTTAAGTATCTGGTTAGATATGCCCTTTGACCTGGGGGGATGGGAGGGCGGGACTGCTAATCCACTTCTGCAAGTGCCTTCTACATCCTTAAGCCATTATCAAAATAGTCTTGTGTTTTCTGCATGCTGAGCTGTTTTGCTTTAATTGCTTTCCATTTCTATATACAAAGCAAAAGCAATAGTCATATAGTGAGGGAGTTTAACTTCTATGGCTCCTCAACTCATGGCTTCACTGTTCCCATTACAAAATTCTGAGGGGGTACAGAGACCCCGAAGCTAGGGAGAGGCTGAAAAGTTAGCTGGCAGCACAATTGTCTTGGGAATCTGTGTGACTGTGCAAAAGTAGAAAAGGCTATTTAAATTATAAGGGAGAATAGTAGTCATGGGACTGTTTGTGATTTTAAAGGCTTCATCTCCCACACTGGCTTATCCTGGGCCATGCTGAGATTAATGTGATCGAGCCAACAGATGACCTCCTGTGAATACAATGAAAACATCCAGTTTTCAGGGTTGACAGTGTTAGAGATTGTATTTTCATGAGGCAAGCTTAAGTTCTTCAAAGAGGAACATAAGACTCTGATCTGACAGATAAATTAACCATTTGCTCAGCTTTTGTGCTATGTGCTGACCAGATAGGTTTGCTCTTGTGCATTCCTTCATGTAGTGATTTATTTACTTCATTTATACCCCATCATACTTAATGGGGGCCTGAAGTGTTTTTCATCATTCTCTCTTCCATCACTGGATTTGTCCATTCTACCTTCTACCTGGTTTGCCCCAGGATCCTTTTGGGTTATGCTCCTGGGTCTTATCATTTGCCCCTATCCAGCACCAAGAGCTTGATATATCATCCCCTGCAAACAGATAGGGGTAGCCCAGCCACTATCTGCAGAATAACTGCTCTACATGTCCAAGGCTTTCTAAATGTCTGTAAAGATGTATGCATAAGGAAGGAAGGAAGGATTAGATGAGTTTTCTCATCCAGGGAGCAGGGGGTTGAATAGGGGTTTGTTAGGGAAATGTGCAGGGTTTGTTTTGTTTTGTTTTTTGAGAATGCATATGTAATTTTCAACTCATACTAATCTGAACTTTCTTTTATTCTTTATTTTATTGCCATTATTTATTATTATTATTATTATTATCCTTGATTGGGCTGTTTTTGTTTCCACTGGGTTCATTTTTGCTTCTAACTTGTTTTTGGCAAGCAATTGGGATGAAAGCCCTCACCCTGGGATCTTACCTACCAAATATCAGACTGATAGGAAAAAGATTCCTCATTTTAAAGAAAGTTTGAATGCTGACTTATGAAGCTTTGGTAGGTGCAATTTCGCTTCTTTCCAGTAATCTTTGAATAGTGTGTGTGACTGTGTGTGTGATTATAACAAAAATGGAACACATATATTTTCCTCCACCATCCTTATGTCATTGTTTTATTTTGTGTGTGTTTTTTTGCTGCTGCTTCTGGTACTAGATTGGATTGAGTGATAAGGCCCTCTTTGAGGGTTATTTTGTACTTAGCCTGAGAAGATCCTGGGGCTTACCTTGTAGCAGGTAGAATGCATCATTGTAAATTTTACCACTTTCTGCTTGCCAGTTTGACTTCTGAGACAGAAGCCAGACTGGGAGAAAAATTATTTCAGAAACAGGCACAATTAATCTCCCCTTGCAAAAGTGGTCCAGTTTTGACTCCCACTCAACAACCTTTAAAAAAAAAACGTGTGAACAGGAGATTTTTGTCTTTTTGGTCCTACAGATTTTAATAGCAACTAGAAGAGAGTTTGTTTTGACTAAACTGTTCAACTATATTTACAAGGAATTTGATACTGAGAGATCTCAGAAATTTGATCCTCACTGATCTCTCACATAGACTGTTTCCACAATGGAGACTTAGCGCCAGTCTGCAGGCTGGAGTTTGAGCTGGGGCAGGTTATCCCACCTTTTCCTGCTACCGCATGAGGGAGTATTTGGCCCAGTGAACCTTGTCCCCACTGAATTTGTACTCCTGCATGGGAGCCAAGGCAGCGAAGTTTCCAGTGCGGAAATGGTGAATGATGTTTTCGTATAACTCATGTTTCATCTGGTCCAGACCTGCAGTCCATTGGGGCATTTGGGTTTGCTTCAGTTCCCTCCAAGCATGAGCAGTTATCTTATGAAAGAGCATAAGCAAGCTGTTTGCCTCCCCCTCTTGCAGATGCACTGCCTATTTTGCAGAGGTCAAGAGGGATGGAATATTGTCCCCACCAGCTTTCTTCCAGAGAGACAATCAAAGTGCTGCCTGGAAGTCTACTGTCAGTCGTGGAGGAGTATGCAGCTTCTGCTATACTTCCCCACCACCATCACTGCCTGCTCTTGCATTTGCAGAACACAAGCAAAATGATTGCCTCTGGCAGACAGGCAGAGACAGCACCAGAACAAAACAGAAAACAGAATAACAAGCAAATAGGACCTGCTGCTTCTATGTAAATAAGGCATCAGAGCCTGCAATGATTGGTGGAAAGTGAAAACAGAGTCACAGAAATGCCTTTCTAAACAATCCACTTCAGTGGGAAAATCTGCTTACTCTTCTGATTGAGAGATGCCCTTGTCCCTTAGATTATCTGTGGTTGCCCTCTCCCTTCACTGTCCCGTTCTTGTTAAACTGAGTCAACAAGTCACCAGAATAATAAAAGATGTCAAAGATTCATGCTGATTCCTGTATCAATATATTTAGCAACCAGGTTGGTTATATTAAATAATAAAGAGAATTCAGTTTGGACTTTATTTTTTAAATGCACATTTCTAATTCACTTACTGATCAACAGCTATTTCCTTGCAGTGAGAAACTTGAAAGGATTATGAGATTTGGGTGAATAAGTGATGGCTGTACAATTCCTTGTCCCCAGCAGATAAATCCAAGAATCTGGCAAAGGAGAAAACTCAAAAGACATCAGAGATTTCAAAGTTTTGCAAAGAGGTTTTGCAAGTATCACTCATCTATGTCATTAATTCTGAATGCAACATCTGGATTTCCTGTGTGTGTATGTGTGTACAAGTGTATCTTTGTGGGAGGGATGGCTTGAAGCACAGTATGTACAGCTCTGAACAAAGAGTGTGGAATTTATTAGAGATATTCAAGGCTGTGATAAGGTGTCCCTGCAACATTTGGATAACAGAATTTATTTGCATTTTCCCTAGATATAGCTCGTATTTGTCATCCTTTTAATATTTGAAATGTTGCCACTAAGATTGGCTAGATCAGTAACAGAGGGAAAAGAACATTTTATCAGCCCTGCTTCCTTAATCCAGCCACTTCAAAAGGCTATCTCCATTTATAGGCATGCCTCTTCATTAGAATTATATGGAATCAATTCACAGTGGCACATTTATTTATTCATTAAAGTACTTGTTCCACTGGTAATAGTAAATATGTGGGATAAGGGAAGCAGAACACAATGAACACTTAAGTTTCCTTCTGTGATCCTAGGCCACAGCTAAAAATGTCTCTTGTGGTGAATGCAGCCCCTTCAGTAGGGAAAAGGAAACCCCCACCAGTCCTCCTTGCCTGGATGAGGGAAAGAATGCAAGCCTGGGCTGCTGCAAGTCATTTTTGCCTGCCCCATTAATCCTCCCCTGCGCGAGTACATCCTGTCCCTGTTTTCCTGGGAGTGCCAGGGATGGGGTTGCTGCCCCATTGTGAAAACTGTAAAGATCTTCCGATGCAAGAACAGTAATTGAAAATTGTTTAGACCTATCTGTTGTAGCACTTAAATTGTCATCTGGAGCAGCTGCACCCAATGCTGACAACGGGGACAGAATGTGCTAAGAGTAGGCAGGCTATTGTGTAACTTGGAGGCCCCAGCAAGCGAGCAGTAAACACTGCCTATACCCACTGACGTGTTTAGGCCTCAGCTCTTTTCAGCAGCGGAGGGCAGTGCTGCCGCACAGCTCAGAGTGCACAGCCACTCCCCATTGTAAACTTCCAAAACATAAAGGATTCTTGCGCAAGCAAAGGAGAACGTACTCCCCTCCCCCTTTGGGTTAAAACTTGGCACACTGAGATACCAGCCTCAGAACAAATATTTTTAGAAAAATGTACAAGGAGAGAAAAAACAACATTGGTGTGCTTGAATGAGGCAATAGTTTATCCAGAGTATGCAAGAGACATCTACACCACCTGTTTAAAAGCACCAAGGTTTTATCGTTTGAAAGAAAACTAGACATTCCCCTGCGGGAGAAGCATATGCCAAGCCATATGCAGCGTTCTTCTTATAAATATATAAATCTGTTTAGGACAAGCAGTACTTTAAATGTCAGTGCATAGATCCACGTGAACTGGCCGCAACTCCCGTTTGCCTGTTTTCATAAACAGGTGGGTTCGTTGCATGCTTATTACCTGACTCCACCTTGAATGCTGTTTGTGCCTTTCCACTGTATCAATTTAATAGTTATGGCGGTTTAATGTAGTCCACAGACATCTGGAGAGCCACAGTTTGGCTATCTCTGGATTATGCACTTTTAACACACTTTAGAAGTAGATTATCCTGCTCCGCACAGGAAAATCCTGCTGCAAAAGCACACTGAAAGTGCATTATCCATTATGTGTGGATGGATACTCTTCTGGCTGTTTGTTTCAAAAATGTTATGAACTGTAGTTGTGTACCAGATTCATGCTGAAGCATATGGAGCACCTCAAGTAGGAAGGGCCAGGGCTGGTCATGTGAAAGTCAAACCAGGGGCAGGCTGGAATGTTTAAACAGCCCAGACGCAACAAGCTAGACGGTCCCTGTGGCACTACAAGTCAGCACTGCAGGGGTGTCTCAGCTCAGTCCTGCCCTTTAGCACCAACAGTACATGCTGCCTCACCCATTGCCTTCTCCTACACCCTTAGCGGATGGGCAGGATGGGCTAGTGCTCATCACTGGCTCTGCTGACCACGTCTAAGAGGAGCAGCTCCTGCAGTGCCAGCAGATTTACTGGGTCCAGGTTCTACCAGCAGCCCTCCAAGGCAGAGGCCCACCAGAAACTTCCCCTGTGAGTTAAATGGCCAGTCCATCCCTGAGCCAAACCATCTGCACCTAAACCTCTTATACTGGAAATTCAGGCATGTGAAAATGGCAGGGGCATGTGATTAGCTGCATCACAATTGGTGATACACATTTGGATACTCCTTCCAACAGATCCCATTGGCAGCAATGTGAAATGTTTCCTGATCTGGCAAGTGATCTGTTTTTAGGTGGCCTGAGTTTCAGTGGGGAGGAAACTGGACTCAGCACATGTTTGTAAGCATGGTTTTCTAGTGCTTCACTGATTAAATGTTTCTGAGATGTGTTCTTCGGTCAGGATGGAATCCATCTGTATGTTTCTTGAGACACTTAGGATACTTGAAGTGTTTTGGTGACTCTGTACCATTATCTGTTCATTCATTGTCTAATTAACTTTGCAGGGGAAGGTTCAATCTTTTTTTTTTTAATGCAAAGCTACTCTGGAAATTGAGGGGGAAGGCTTTTTTTGGTGACCTTATGGGCAAGACTTTATGTGGTATCAGTCAATGAGCCCTGTGCTCAGCCAGCTTTTTCACAACTTGACCTGAGAGAGGAAAAGGAATGTTTGGGCACACTACCATGAGAGCCCTTTCCAAATGTTCTGTCTGGGAGGCAGCAAAGGGGGGTCTGCCCACTGCATCTCTCCTGCTACTCTCTCCCTTAACCTGCTCTTTCCCAGCGTTTTACTGCAGGGCAAAACTGAAGGTCTACTTACCTTGGCAGATGGGAGAGGAGGGGTGGATTTAAAAAGCATCACAGCCAAAGGTGTACAACAGCTACAACTGTTTGGACAGGTGTGATATGTGGGCTGACAGATGGCAGCCCTGCACCAAAACTAACAAAAGCAGACCCTCCCCTCTATGGCAGTGAAGCCATGTTTCAGACACTTTGTGGGCACAGGTCTCCACTAGGTGATTGTTAGTATCCTTCAGCCTGAAGGGAAGAGACAAGAAAGGCAGACAGATGTCTTAATTTATTCCAATAGAGCCAAGTGTTTGTATGGGTCCCCAGAGACAACCCTGTTGCAAAAGTAAGTAGACTTTTATTGCCACAGTTACGCAGGATCCTCCAAACATTGCAGTGGTTCTTCTGTGAATCAGTCCATTCCCAGCAAGCCACCTAGAAGAGTCCAAATAGTGTAGGCCTAAAACTGCACAGCAGCAGGCAAGATGAGGGCACTGCTCTAACTCCATACTGGTGTAGCACAGTGGCTACAAGAATGAGGTGTCTTCCCAAAGCTCTCTCAACCCCTCATCGTAAGGCTTGGATTCCAACCCCTCAACCATCCTAATTGCCCTTCCCTAAACACTCTCCAACTTGTTAATGTCCTTCTTGATCTGTGGCAGCCAGAATATTCCCAATGAGGTCTAACCAAAGCAGAATAGAGTGGTATTACAACTTCCCTTGCTCCTAGCAATGCAGCCTAATGGTGCATTAGCTTTCTCAGCTGCCATATTGCCCTGTCCCTCAATCAAAACTCACCACAGAGTGCCTTACATTCACTGGGTGACTTCCATGAGCCACTCAACTTCAGTTCCTCATCTGTGATATGAAGACACTGGCCAATCTTACAGATTTATTGAAAAGACTAGAAATATAGCCCATTGCAGTCCGAAATGCAATGGGCGCTAGCAGCCCCCAGGAGTGAGAGTGGGTATGGGGGGGGGAGTACCTGAAGTCCTTGCTGGAGTCCTGGTCTTTCGGCGGCGGCGAGCAGCTGGCGAGCAGCGGCAGTCCTCGCTGGAGTCGGCCGGCCCGGCAGAAGCCGGGAGAACGTCGGAGGTGGGCGGGAGGGGCTTCTGCCAGGGCCGGGCCGGGGCGGCAGCGAAGGAGCGCCTGGGCCGGCCCTGGCAGAAGCGTCTGCCATGGGTTCCCTTGGACAGCGGCCTGACGCGGTGAGAGGCGCTTCGCACCTCTCGCTGCGTCAGGCCGCCGGGCAGGGAGTCCCTGGCAGCCGCGCTCTGCGCGACTGCCGGGGGCTCCCTCGGGCGGAGGCCTGACGCGCCCGAGGCTGCTCCGCCGGCCGGGAGAAGGCAGCCAGACCCCCCCGCCCCCCCGAGGCTCTCTCGAGCCTTCTCCCGGCCGGTGGAGCGGCCTCGCCGCGTCTATCACGCGGCGAGGCCGCTCCGCCGACCGGGAGAAGGCAGCGCAGCCCACCACTCACCCATGGCTGTCTGTGCGGGTGAAGCAGGCAACAGAGAGCTGCACTTTGCGCGGCTCCCCATTGGCTGCTTGGGGCGGGATGGACACTCGGATGGGCCAATCAGGAGCCGCTTCGCGGCTCCTGATTGGCCCCTCCGAGTTTTTATCCCAGACAAGGCCCGCCTTAACTCCTCCCACAGTGCCCTTACTGCTTTATTCAGTCCGTGGCGCTCTGCGCCACGGGGCTGTTTAAAGATTAGCAGGAGTCAAAGTAGAGATGATTTTCCTAGACCAAATTATTTTTTGAGAGTTGGGTCTATTTCCATATGATCAGCCACACGAGAAATAAACTGCTGGTACCTTATTTCCCAAGTATAAAGGTAAAGGTATCCCCTGTGCAAGCACCAAGTCATGTCTGACCCTTGGGGTGATGCCCTCCAGCGTTTTCATGGCAGACTCAATACGGGGTGGTTTGCCAGTGCCTTTCCCAGTCATTACCGTTTACTCCCCAGCAAGCTGGGTACTCATTTTACCGACCTCGGAAGGATGGAAGGCTGAGTCAACCTTGAGCCGGCTGCTGGGATCGAACTCCCAACCTTGTGGACAGACAGTTTCAGACAGCATTTCTGCCACTTACCACTCTGCGCCACAAGAGACTCTTTACCCGAAGTATACAGGACCCTGAATCAGAGTTGGGCCAGGACACAGGGGGAGGCCAGTCAATAGCTTTTCACCTGGACCCTTCACCCAACATGAAGCACTGTTTGGAAGGTGCCAATTGCCCCACTGGGGAGATGTGCTTGTGGCCCATCTATGTGCCTGTGACTTCCCAACATAGTAAATAGCACCTTCCTCCACAGCTGTTTCTGAGACCGTTATGCACACGTTGGATAATGCACTTTTAATGTGATTTTGTGGTTGAATTTTCCCATATGGAACAGGAAAGTCCACTTCTAAAGAGCAGTGAAAGTGCATTATCCAACATGTGCATAATGACCCAGGTTGGGAACACAGCATGGAGCGGGGGAAGCTGAAGCCTCTTCTCTCCCTGCACTAGAATCCCAATCTGAACTGGAGCCCCACAGACTTGGAAAATTAGCATCCAAAAGCCTGATGTGTGGCTCCTGCTATGTGTTGGGTTGGGGGAATCCACACCAGGTTCTCAACTATTGTCTTCTCTAGTTTGCATTGAAGCTAATGTATTTTAAACCCTGTATTGAGTGCATTACAAATTTTAAAATTACAGGTAAAAACCCTCTAGGTTGAGCTGGCTGGCTTACTGAGCCTTTGGAGGTTGCCTTATTGGGATGCCATCCCTCAATTTCTGCTCCAGAATCCAGCCCTATGGTGCCATTACTCCAGTGAAGCCCTCCGCCCACTATGGGGAAGAATGATACCCCTCAAACTGGGCTCTGTATTCAGTGTCCACAGTGTGCCAAGCTGTCCTCTTAAAGGTGAAAGAACACAGTCAAAATCAATGCACATTGATTTTTACTTTTTCACTTTGTTTGCCCTTGAGATAGCAGGCCAGGTTCTTGAGCCTAATTAAGAGATTAGCAGGCTCCAGTCATTGCCAGAGCACCAGAACAAATGCAGAAATGAGGCTCCTGCAGGCCCTGCCTGCCCCTACAGGTGATGCCAACATGTTGCCCCAATACATCTGCTGTTCCTTATTGGAAAAGAGAGACAATGGCAGGCTGGCTCATCCAGCTGTATCGCTGCTGACTGGAGTTCTGCTGCTCATGACACTGCATGCCTGCTCTGTCCTACTTTGCAGGTGTGAAGAAGTAAGTTGAGAATGCTAGCCTTCTCCTGGATCCCCCAGAATTGCAGCTCATCTCCAGAATACAGGGATCAGTCATCTGGATAAAATGGATGTTCTAGAGGGTGGATTCTGTGGCACTGCACCCCTCAGAGGCCCCTGTCCTCTCCAGGATCCATCCCCAAATCTCCAGGAGTTCTCCAGCCTAGATCATAGAATCATAGAATAATGGGGGTAGGACTAGATGACCCAGGAGGTACCTTCCCCCCATCCCCTGCTGATAACCAGTTGGGGGGGGGGGAGATGGCAACCCTAGAGTGAGGTAGGTCTGATAGAAAAACAGATGGAACAAATGTCTTGTCAAACATCATGGGCATGGATCCTCTCCCTCTGAACACTCATGTGCAACCTCTGTGTATGAACTCCATATAGGTGTGGGGCAGTCAAGGAAATGAAGGAGATCTAGAACCAAACTGAGGCAATGCATAGTTCATCATTTTACTTTCACAAATGGTGGATTAGGATTTTTGTCACACCACTTTTGACTTTAAGAAAATCTCTGCCAAGTCAGACCAAATTCTATCCTGACCAACAGCTGCCAGTCAGCAGCTTGCAAGCAGGGCCTGAAGCTAATGGTTCTCCCTACCCAGTTCCAGCAAAATCAGACTGCCCCAGAACATGGAAGTTCCACTCAATGATTATCCATAATAACCACTGCTAGGCTATCACTGAGTTATCCAGGGGTTCCCAACATTTAGGGCCTGTGGCACCTTCGGAATCCTGACACAGAATGGAAGCCACAGCCACAGTATGTAGAGCTGCTAACTTCCAGGTGGAACCTGGAGATATCCTGGGATTACAAGTAATCTCCAGGCAACAGAGATCTGTTCACCTGGGGGAAATGGCTGCTTTGGATTCAGAAGGTGGACTCTGTGACGTTATACCCCATTGATGTCCCTCCACCCCCCAAATCTCCAAGTATTTCCCAACCGGGAGATGACAACTCTAATAATATGACTGCCACAAAAGTACTACCATAGGCTACAAAGCAATCCACAAAATGTCTGCCACAGCAGATCTTCAGTCATTCAGCAAAATCCCTATGATTTGGTGGAAGCTGCTGCCAAACAAAGTTTTAAAGCTGTCATTCCTTCCAAGGGAATTGATCTCTGTAGTCTGGAAATTAGGTACAGTTCTTGGAGTGCTCCAGCCCCCACCTTGAGGTTAGTAAAGCTACTGGGGAAATCTGTGCGCACATGAAAACTCATACTTGAATAAAACTTTGTAGGTCTTAAAGGTGCCACTAGACTAAAATTTTGTTATGCGCTTGGGAGCTTCTCAGGTACTATTTGAGATGCTACAAAAACCTACAAAACTGGTTCAACTAGAGACCACTGCAGGATGGGGGTGTTATGTATATGCTGAGAAACAACAATTCCACAATAATACTTCCCACTCTCTGAACTGCAGTCTTCTCTGCAGAGGCATATAGTTCAAAATCTAAAATTGCTTAAAATTGGTTTAACTATCTTCCCAAAAGATCCATGGGGACTGTAGTTTTAAAAGCTCCCACAAGCTAATTTCCTGGCTTTCTTGTATTGCCTTAACAATTTAAACATTTTGAAATTATTTAAATCTGAAACATAGACTTGTCCTTCTCAGGCATCATCTGGACAATTAGCACTTTTTATGGACATAGTATATTCTTGCCTTGACCACTATAGCCCAGGCTAGCCTGTTCTTCTCAGATCTCAAAAGCTAATCATGGTCAGCACTGGATAGTACTTGAATGGGAGACCCCCAAGGAATGCCAGGGTCATGACGAGGAGGCAGCCAATGGCAAACCACCTCTTCTTATTGCACAGATCCTCCCAGGAGCTCAGAAGGCCTTACTTGGTTCTTCTTTTCTATCTGTTACTGGCACAACCCTATGAAGTAGGCTAGGTGGAGAGTGGCTAGCCCAAGGTTACTGAGGGAACTGCATAGCCAAGGACTAAATGAGATGCTGGGAGGAGTTCAATGCTTGGAGCTCCCTGAGCTTTTGTTTTTTAAACTCAGTTTTCAGGTCCATAGGTGTCTAATTCAAACTGTGTTTCCCCAGAGGGGGAAATAGTGGTTTCCCAGGCCCATTACAGATCACAAAGATGGCATGGGGGAGGGAATTTGCACACCCTCTCTTCATACCACAAATGTGATCTAAAGTGGGGTTTTGTGTGCCTAAAAATGAAATGTAAACTCTCAGAAACTTGCCTGGTTTATCACTGAATGGGAATTTGGACTTGAGTTATATGATTGACATAACTGCTATATTACAGCAGTTCTCAGAAAGTCCTAGCATTCCTGCCTTTCAAGATTTCATGGTGACTGACCTACTCCTTTTAGCATCTCAGTCCTAAGCAGAGTTATACCTTTCTAAGCCAGTTGTCTTCAATGGATTGAGACGGGTTTAACTCTTCTTGGGATTGCACTGCTAATCTCCTAGGGATAATAATGTATATGTGTAAAGCAATGGAACTAACCATAGCCAACCTGCCCTTCTGTTCCTGCACTGCCCAGTGTCCCACTTTGGAGATAAGGAGAAACAGGCAGGAGTAGGCCAGTGGCAGCACCACCATACTTAGAGCATTTGTTTACCCCGTCTACATTTTTGAAATGTAGGCTTTTTAGATGGCAACATCACAATCTGCATGGAAAGAATGAGAGTTTAAATAAGAATATTTCCAGTGGAAAAAGATGCTAATGTCCTCCAAATAAGACAGTATTCCAAATTTCCCATGACTATTGTTGTCTACCCATCAGATCTACCCACCCCATATTTTATCCATCATGCTTCTCTTTAAACATGAGATAATCCTCTCAAATTATCTGCTAACAACCAATATGACAAGATGCTTAAAGGAGACAAGCAATATGTGAAGTTTTTTGTTTATTTAAGAGAGGTGTTTGTTACAAGTTGACAAATATTTTGACACACAAATACTGTTTCAATCTACCCAATTCATTCACACTAAAATGCATCTAAGTCATGTGCTTGGGAACTGATTTAAAATGTTTTTGGTTGGTTATGGGGAAAACTGATTTTCAATTCACATATTTAAAGCCCTGCCTGTGACCATGGCAGCCCCACTGAACAAGGAAGGCTGCTACAGCCATGGGGTAAAGTAAGATACTTTAGTGACCTTCCTGCGCCTCCCTTGACAGGGAGGCATCAAAGATCACACCCAAATTCCTAGTGGATCGCACAGCAGTAAGCCTTCTAGGCAAAGCAGTTTCACTTCCTCGCGTGACCCCTTCTTATCCAGCCAAAGGACCTCCATCCTGGAGGGTTTGAGTTTCAGATGGCTCTGCTTAAGCCAGATCACTACAGCTCTCAAACATCAGGTGAATGATTCTGGGTGAGAGTCTGGCTATCCATTAGAAAATAGAGCTGGGTGTCATCTGCATACTGGTGGCATCCCAGCCTTGAACTACCAAACCTTGAACTACCTGGGCTAGAGGGTACATGAAGATGTTGAATAGAGTGGGGGGGGGATAGAACTGCACCCTGCGGAGTTGACAAGAATGCAAGTAACTCTCTCCCACTCTGTTTGAAAACAGCCCCACACAACTTGGGCTACATTCACCTGGTACCAGTTGATCACAGAAATGGTGTACTCATCTGTCCCTTTCAAGAATGCAGTGCAAATATGTTCTGACAGACTGAATATTTTGAATGTACCCCCATGCCAAAAGTCTCCCGGCACACATGCAAAGCTGGGGAGCATAGAACACACTCACATACTTGCTTTATATGTGCTGGGAGACTTTACCATCAGCTCTCACTGATTACAAACATGTGACTCCCATGTAGATTCTGAGATGGTATATTCCCACGAGGACTGTACTACGTGCCTCTTCTAAGCATTTGAATCAGCTCTAAGTGTTCTGGAGCAACTCAGTCGTGAAATAACCATGGTAACTCTATTGCTACACTCAGCCTTGGTACCTGAATACTGAAAGGTAGATAATGGAACATCAGATTTTAACACAGGTCTTCACAGGCAATGCTGAAAAGGACTAAAAGGACTTCCAGGACTAAAATAGTCCTAAGCTTAAACTGTTTTCAATATGTGCACTGCTCTTCAAGAAGGGTATAGCCATTTAAAGGTATAATCTCAATTTTAAGCATAGAATACATTTGTCAGACAAAGCCAAATTAGTAAACCCAGTTATTTTGCTTAATGGACCTACCAGCTGTGTTTCTGAACCAGGGACTACTGTCAATGCTACTATTGGCTGGCTGGGAGCAGGCTGTTATTTCAGTTACTCGCGTATAAACCGAGGAGGGCTTTTTAGTGCTAAAAACTGTGCTGAAAAACTCGGCTTATATGTGAGTATATACGGTAGGTGTATCGATCTTCCTGATTCCTGTGGGAACACAAAGTTGCCTAGTGTAGTTTTTTTTACTACTAGATGTAGTAGCTGACTTCCTAAACAGACCAAATCGGGCTGTGTGTATCACACTAAGTTTACTATTCCCTTTGGAAGTTGGGTCATCCTTTCCCAACAAAGTAAGTGATTCGACTAAAAACAAAAGAACTACAGATTGGCCTCTCATTCACAAGAATAGCCAGGCATGTTGCAGCATATCTAGCATAACACATGGCCGTCCAAGGGTTGACAGGGGTGGAAAACAAAGGAAATAAGTCTATGAAGATCCTCTCCTGTATATGCAAGCAGGATTTCTTTATTCTTCTGCTGGACTATAGGCCACAGACCTCCGTAGTCTAAAAGAGATGAAGCTAAGGAACTGGTGGTGGTGATGGTAGTGGTGGTTGCGATGGAACGTGCCGTTAATTCACAGCCAACATATGGCAACACCTGAGGGTTTCAAGCCAAGAGGAGACTGGAGTTGGTTTGCCATCACCAGCCTCTGTGTAGCTGCTCTGGACTTCCTCAGTGGTCTCTCATGCAAGTTCCAGCCAGGAGCAACCCTGCTTAGCTTCCATGATCCTATTTATTTATTTATTTATTTATTTATTTATTTATTTATTTATTTATATTCCACTCTTCCCCAGAGGCTCAGAGTACATCACACTGGTTAAAATACAGAACATAAACATGCATAACAGAAATTTAACATTATAAAATTCTAAATTAGTTAGTTTCAAATTATTCGGAGCAGTCTCCTCCCAAGCAGAAAGATCAGCTTGGGCTTGTTTGGCCCCTCCAGGTCAGGGCACAATGAACCAGGATCTGGAGAATAGAGAACAACCTGGCACCACTTTCTCCCTGAAGCAGTGTATCATCATTATATGCCTCACTTTGTTGTGGGTGCTTAAGGTTATTTTATTAACTTTATTGAATAATTGGAAAGCAAAGTGATATCTTCCCATTTCATGCTGAAAGGGGGGGGGGTGATTTACTGCCCTTTCCCCCCTCCCCCATCCCTCAATTAGGGAGGGAAGGGGAGGCAGATGTCAAGCAGTGGCTGAGGGACAGGATGGCTTGGCATTGATCTTTGTCATATTGACCCCTGGAAGATGCACAAAGAACCCAAAAAGGCCAATTAGCTCTGCTCATCTTGCGCTGCACAGAGGGCAGCTCTGGCTTCTTGCTGAGAGCCCTGAGTGCTGAAGGATAGTATGCTCTCAGCTGAAGCACATCCCAAAGCTTGTCTGGGAGAGGGGTGGGGACTACGTATCAAGGATAAACTGTACTTGTAGAATGGCGAGGGAAGCCTGATCACAGCGCCTGATGGCCGCTTGGCTTTCTCATCCGCGCTTTATTCAGCGGGAGGTGAGGGGAGAGCATTCCAAAAGGATGTATTTTGCTTAGGACTGAAATAAGCATTGTTGAGGTCTAAAAGCAGTTTGATCTTACATAACATATGAGCTGCTGCAATTACACAGGCACCATCGGGTGAGTCGAGGACAGCGTGGCTGCTCTCACAGAGAATTTCCTGGCTTTTGTCAGTTTACGTCAATCTCACTGTTGTTTTAACATGGTTTTTGCTGCTTTTTTTCCCACTAAGCTAGCACCTTTAGAAGGGGGCTTGGGGTAGATAAAAATGAAGAGCATATGAAGACAGCCCATGGACAAGAATGCTGGCTGAAATGGGAAAGTCACTTCAAATCAAAATATACAGAGACATGTTGATTTTTAAAAAAGAAAAACCAACTTTCATTTCTGCAGGACCATTCCCTACTGATGTGGGATTGTTCTTTGTTCAGATGATGGGAGGGGTAAGGGTTAACCTTCAGTGTTCACACACACATACACACACTTGACAAAGAATACTTATGTTCCAAGTGTTTCTCTGCCAAAATCATCTTTAATTATAGACACTTAGGCTCCAGTACACTTTCACTGCAGTCCTCAACATTTTATTTGTTCTTTGCTGTCTCCTTACACAGTATGATTCATGTGCTTTGTACATTGCATCCTGTTTACAGTACATATTCCTACTAAGAGGCATTTATTTAGTGCCAGTGGTATAGCAGGCACTACACAAAACACTGAAATGAAATGGTTCATTCCTAGAGGATGGGTGGTATTTACTAGATGAACAAGAGCAGAGCAGACAGAGAGATAAAAGATTTAAAAACGGGACTGCAGGTGAGAAGGGAGCATCTGCTGGCAGTGCAGGGGCAGATGAGGAGTATCTAGGAGGTTTCTGCATTGGAAAGGAAAAACCTGTGTTCAATTTATCACTTAGTCAACAAGGTCCGGAGTTAACTTTGAGTCATTCATACTCTGAGCCTAATGTACACTGCAGGGTTGTTATGATGACATGAGGAGAACCATGTGTACCACCCTGACCTCCTTGGATGGCATCCAATCCAAAGCATGATAAAAATGAGACAAGTGGACGAGTGGTTACTACAGCCTCTATTGCATCTGCGTATTGTAACATAGTGATTAGGGTGTGCATTTAAGGGGACAGATTTTAAAAGAAATGTGTTCAATGCATCCACAGTCAGAGAATGAAATCTATCTTGGATATTGTCAGCTTTGCTAACAAGGGTGAGTGAGGAGTTATCTTTTAACAGTATGTATGAGATTTATAAACTGTGTGTGTGTGTGTGTGTGTGTATGCAATTGTGCTGGGCCACCAGAAGTAGAATGATGGGATAACATTCCCAAGGTCCATGTGTATCCAGCTCTTTGAATTCCCAGGTTTTATTTTTTGAAATGCAAGTCTCTAGCCTTTTAAATTGCAGAGACATGCCTTTGTCCTTATATCTCTGCTATGGAAAGGGCTAAAGGCTTACTTTTAAAAAATGGAAGTTGGAGATTCATCAGAACCTGATGAACATATTCGTTATAAAATTCTAATATTATTTGTTATTATAGTCCACATAGTGTAATTCACATATAAACAACAAAATAGGACATCCAATGAACAGAGTCTGGACTACAGAAATCAGTAAACAATCAGAAATCGCAAATATCCTAGTGCCAATTTTTTTTCCATTAGACTTCAATGGAAGGGGAGGAAATGGCTGCTGCAGGGACAATCTCAGTGAAAATCTGGGGTATTTGGCTGACATGGCTCCTCTCCATGGAGGATACAATGGACTTTTCACATCTTCCCTATTTTCCTTTGTCATTAAGCATCTGTGCATTGTTGTGAGTTTGCTTTTTTGTTTCCAGTGATTAGAGATATTTTAATATTTTGTTTTTCAGCTGAGCACTTTTCAAAAAGATTGGTAGCTCATTAAATGCAGCTTATTCACAGGAAATGTATGTCTCATTAGTTTTTAATTTATTCTGGTTAGATCAGTATTCTGACCAAGCCTGCTCCCTTTTTGTGCCATATCCTATTTCAATCTGCATATTGCAATCTGAAGAAGTGTTCATGCACATGGAAGCTCACACCCAGAATTAAACTTTGTTGGTCTTAAAGGTGCCACTGGATTCAAGCTTTCTTCGGTTGCTTCAGATCCACCTGAATCTGCCTATTTAAATATTTGCAGAGTGTACATCAATGGTTCCCAACCGTTTTGAGCCTCTGCACACATTTGGAATCCTGAGACAGTTGGGCAGGTGCAACCACAAGATGGCTGCCATAGATGGCTGCTCCAGTTTACCTTCAGTCATACAGTGAACGTCCTTGAGCTGTGCTGGCCCCTGATGCCAAATCAACATGTTAAAAAGTCTGCACAGCTAGTCAAATCTGCAGGCATCAGAAGCTTTGCTGGGCAGAAGTCCCACCTAGCCCTGTCTACTTTCTAAAAACATTTGAGGGTACTATGAAAGGTGCGGATGGGCCCATCAGAGACCCCGGTATAAATCATAAGTTAAGTGAAAGCTATTCTTTACTAATCTGGTTCCTTTTCCTTTACAGTTTCTTATTCTATTCATGCTATCAGGAATTTTGTTATTATCTGCAGTTTGACCTGTAAGTAAGAGTGTGTGAGTGTGTGTGTGTAATCCTCGTCCTATGGTGGTTCTCAGAAGTCAGGTGTTTGTGTATAGTTTGATTTTTTAAAGATGAAACATTTTATGAAGATTGGTGAGCAACTAGAAAAAATGCCCAATTAGAATAAACACACATACACAAACACATTTGAAAAGACCAGTGATAAAAATGGAGTTAGAACAATAGCCAAGATAAAGGCTTTGGGAAACCTTTGTCCAAATGACCTTTATTAGCATTAAGAAAAATCATAAGATAAATAGTATATCATCTATGAACTACTAAGTTCAGTGGGAAAGAACCTCAAAACAGAATGCAATTTAGGACAGGATTGTATGGGCTGTACAAATTATTAGCAGAGCACTAACTAAAACAAGTCTTGTGAAAATCAAACCCTGCTGGTTGAGGTGCTATCAAATAAGAGCTGATTCACAATGATCTCATCTACAGGGCATTCCAGGCAAGAGACAAGCAGAAGTTTTGCCACTGCCTTCCTCTGCATGGCAGCCCCAGTCTTCCTT
Organism: Paroedura picta; assembly: GCF_049243985.1. Taxonomy (NCBI): domain Eukaryota; kingdom Metazoa; phylum Chordata; class Lepidosauria; order Squamata; family Gekkonidae; genus Paroedura; species Paroedura picta. Next base: position 93,678,544 of record NC_135372.1, on the reverse strand, counting down.
GCTGGGTGATTTGGGCCATTTACCCTACAGGTTACTTCCCAAAAACATTTAGAATGGGGAACATTATACAGTACTACTTTAAGCAGAGCTACTCCCTTCTAAATCCTCTGAACTCAATGTGGTTAGAAGGATATGCTTCTGCTTTGAGATGGTGCTGTTAATCTCCCTCCGGTATTATTTCCCCATATGAATCATTAAGTTCAAAAATGCCAAGTTAAAGACCAAGGTTTAATCTGTGTATCTAGTTTTTAAGTATGTTGCTAAATCATTCCTAAATTATTGTATTCTAACATGCAGGATGAACTGAAGAGAATCTGATGAAGAAAAGCACCTCTGCCAAAATGAATATATGTCTAATTAGAATGAACTCAAAGATGTAACTTGCATTTATTTGCCCTTAATGATTCAGCACAGTTAAACAGGAATTTAAGAGCCACCTAACTCAAAAAACAAATGAGAGTTCAAAGAATGCAAAAGTATAATGACTAGAATATTGATTCAAGCTGCTTTTCCAGTCCTGGGGGACAATTACCACTAAGTCAACAAAAAGCATGCAGCCCCATGGGAACTGTACATCATGGAAATTTGCTAGAAGGCTGTGTACATTATTATTGAAAGAAGACTTAGAGGGAAGAGGCCCTAGCCGGCAGCATTCTTGCTGAACCGGATGCATGACCCAAGAGTATCCTCTCACCTCAAGCTGTAAAGGACTAGCCCTTTCCAGTTTTCCTGTAATGATTTCCTGTTTCTATAGATTGCCATGGAAACTGGGATGTCCCACTTGAACATGTATAGGACACTGGGTTCGGGGGTGCAGTGGGAGATTAAAGTGGTAATAGATGTCTGTTTTTATCCAAATTTTAAAATCCTTTGTTCCTTTAGAATTGGGGGGGGGGTGTTTTTTGCTTATTGCTGCTGCACAAATACCCATGAGAGTATTCTCCTGGACCAATTTGGATTTTGGTCTTTGTTGTACCACTGACCACTGTTCTGCTTAGCTGGTGCTTTGTTGCCCATGTTGTGACTGCTGCTTTTGACAAAGTTTCCTGAATTAAATTCACTTCCAGAATTAGTTATTAACTTAAAACTTTCCAGATCACCACTAAACAAGGTTCTCAAGATGGTTCACAAAAAAGTTAATAAAATATATTGCGAATATGCAATTACTCAACAATAAAATATAAACAAGTATCAACAAATACTACAAAGTACTAAAAGCAGCAAACAAAATGACTTGAAAACATCACACAAGTATCACATGAAAATACCACTAACTATTCCTAAATAATTGCTAGAAAACGCTGGAAGAATTAAAAAAATCAAGCCATACCTTTTGTGTTTCTGTTGAAGGTGCCTAATAGTGCAATGCTATACAGACTTACTCCAATTGAAGACCACTGAAATCTTAAATTAGAGGAACTTCTGGTAAAACTTCTAGACAGGATAGAGGCAACAGGGAAATATTGTTCATTATCATGTATATGTTACTAAATTTAAAGCCACTGAGACAAACTGAGGCCCTTTCATGGGAAATTAAAACCATAGTGCTGAAGCAATCAAGTTTGCATTTGACTTTCATCAGTTCTCTCTGGAAAATAATATGTTTAAAATTTACATCAGGTATCATGGGCAACCTGAAAATGGGGGTTCAGGTGGGTAGCTGTGTTGGTCTGAAGCAGCACAACAAAGTTCGAGTCCACTGGTAACTTTAAGATCAGCAAAGCTTTTTTCAAGGTGTAAGCTTTCACATTCTGTAGATACATTGACATCTAGGCCATACATACAGGTAGAGGCTGAGTGTAAATTAACAGACAACATAGTGATTATTTGAGTTTGCTAATTTACAGCTCACCCTCTTCCTATACGTATGGATTGGTAGCTTCCATTTCATTGTATCTCAAGAAGTGTGCATGCACATGAAAGCTTATGCCTTACAAAAAACTTTGTTAGTCTTAACGGTGCCACTGGACTCAAACTGTGTTCTACCTGATGTATTGCAGATCAGTGGTGGTCTGTAGACCATAGGTAATTAATATACTCTCTCTTTAGCCTATCCTGTTATTTCTGGTAGCCTGAGAGACATCTCCCTTAGCAGACGGTAAACCTAACCAAATATATTGCCACTGTTTAAAAATAAATCCCTATTCATTATGCTTTAATTTGATAATTTTATCTCAGTCACTACAAGGTTTTGATATAGATACAGGGTAAGGAATCCTATGCAGATGGTTGAGGCAGTGTGAGGAACTGTGGAGAAGAGAGCTATCGCCCCAATCGCTCTCCCACCAGAATCTACAAAGTAGTGGCTTGACTAAGCCACTTTCTTCCCCCTCCTTTCGCCCTCTTTAAATGACCTTCAATCACCTTCCACATCCTGAGCCTTCACAGCATGCCCAGTCTATATCAGGTTGTTTTTAAGGGAGAATAGGAATATTCTTTATTTTTTAGGTGCATGTAGCCATCTTTTTATGCCTACCTGGGGAATCTCAAATATGCAGAAGTACTTAGGATCTGGGAGATCAATATTAAAATCTTTCCTCTACCAAGAAGCTCAGTGGGTGATCTTGGGCTAGTCACTCTCACTTTTCACATAACCTACTTCACAGGGTTGGTGTGATGGTCAATGAAATGAGCTCAATACACAATATATATATATATATATATACTTCCCTGCATTGGTGGTCAGCTTTTAAACATTTGCTGCTGCTAATTCATTTCCAGATCACTTGCTTCCCATTTCATCAGTCTGTTGGCCTGGTATATTGTGTTGTTTTAGGGCCAGACCAGAAGAGAGCCCTCTTGCAGGGCTTGCAGCCTTAAAAGTACCAGGAAGGGAAGTACAGATTAGAAGCACAGCTTGAGGCAGTTAGCTAGAAATCCTTAGGACACTTACCTAAATATTTCAAACACAGCACTCATGATCTTGCCTTCCTCTCTCAACCTTCTATCAATAAACATCACATAAAGTGGATTCCCAACCTATGTAGCGTGAGCTACAGGAGAGCAACCAGCAGGCCATCAGCCAAAGAAATGTATGGAGGTGAAGCGCTATCTCTGCCTCCAATGTCCTGCCCTCACACTCGCCTCCCTCTCCCTTCTCTCAAGGATGGGAGGGGTTTTTTTTTAAGCAAATTGCCTGGAGCAATGAATACAAGTGTGCAGGCAAAGCCAAAAATAAAATATTCCCAAAGTTGTCACACAAAGCATGCCTCTCTGAAGTCCCGAGATTGTAACGAGATTATTTTTCTTAAGTTTCAAGTCTCGTGATTCCATAATGGGTGGCATTCAAAAAGCACTATGATTAGATGCATAGGCATTTCTATTGACAAGTTTTGAATTTTAAAAAATAGTGGGCATCGTGGGCCCTTTAAAACATTGAGAAAAGGGGATTGGTTGCCTGGCTTGATTGACAAGTAGAAGAGAGTCACGTGTAAAGCGCGTTGCTCTCTTCCACCATGTCAAGCGGGCTGTGGGGTATAAGGAAAACGAAACAGCAGCAGATGAAAGCGAGACAGAAAAAAGTTGAGAAATAGCCAGAAGCGTGATCATTTTTAGTGCTACGCCATTATGCTGGCATAATGCTATTTTTTTTAGATATGCAGAAATGCCTTAAGAATACTTGAACACCCAGTGGTGTGGTTCATGCTGTTTGCCAGTCATGAGCAGGGAGCCAGTTCTATTTGTGACTGTTAAGAAGCTTGCCCTTCAGTATTCTTTCCCAACAGTGCAGCAAAACACAACCAGCTTTTCATGCATGTATATTTTTCACACACCAAGGTTCAGTTCCACTCCCCCAACTTACTGCACTACTAGTCCACTCAGCAGGCAAATATTTAAATAGGCAGATTCAGGTGGGTAACTGTGTTGGTCTGAAGCAATGGAACAAAGTTTGAGTCCATTGGCACCTTTAAGATGAACAAAGTTTAATTGTGAATGCACACAAAAGCCACTGGACTCAAACTTTGTTCTATTTAAGTAGGCAGTTATATCAGTCATAAAACATATACATCAGTCCTAAAGAAATGTTCCCCCCCCCCTCATTTCTACAGTACAGTGTTAGAGTAAGTAGAGCTTACTAACATTAAAAGCACTTGATCTGTTTGGATTGGCAGTGTTTTGCATATGCCCAGGGTAGTTGTTGTTGTTTTTTGGGGGGAGGGGGAGTTCAGTCTTGTTTGGCAGACAGTTGAATAATTCAGTACCAAACCACACAGTTACGTTGATGAACTCAAGTCTGATTATCACAGTCAGCCCCTGTACATTCAAATGCTGACCACGAGCAGTAGTGGAGACACGGTTGTGAAAAAATGAAGAAAGTGATCAGGCAGTTTCACTACCACCCCTTCCCAAAGATGTCTTAAGCCCACTGCAGTATCCTTTGGTTCTGAAACCAAAATTTACTTCTGCTCACACTGCCACTGAGTACTCTGTGTGCCTTTTTGCTCATGATTCCATCTCCTGCACAAGCACAACAGGAAGTGGAAGAGATTGTGACTGAAGCACTTAGTACTTTAAAAACTAGGGGTGGCGAAGTGAGAGGTGACTCAGGGCCGTTCCGCATTCGTCCAAAATAGCACAATGGTTACTAATTGAAATTGCTACAGTTTTGCCATTATGCACAATGTCGTTGATGATCTGCAACACTCCTGAAACTGATCTGCAAAAAGCGCTTCGTTGTAGCGCTTTCAGGGAAATCCCCAAAAGTGGATTCACCCTCCGGAAAGCGCTACACTCCTGCAACTAATCTGCAACACTAACGGGAAAGTTCTGTGCGTTACCATTGTTGCGGTTTCTGCAAAGTCCCTCCCCCTGGCTCTCTCCTCTGATCTTCCGGTGAAGCAATCGCCATTTTTTTTTCTCCGAGCGAGCGGAGATCAATGCACCAGCGAGCCTTCGTTTACCCAGCGAGGCTTCCCTGGCTGCAGCCCCTCTGTTTAAAGTCACCAAGCACAAGCATCGCAGAGGCCTGTTGGCTGGTTTATTTTCACTTTATTTTTCACACTGTTTTCGGCTGAAAATCGCGCCCGTCAGGGGGGGGGATTTTTTTTTTTCACTCGGGGGGAGCGTGGCAACGATGAAACGGCAGCTCAAACACCACCTGCTAGCTGGATGGGTCTCTTGCAACGAATAAATACATATTCATTGCAACGGGTGTTTTTTTTTTTTTAACCTTCCTTAAAGGGAAAGGGGCTGTTTGGGAGCATGATAACAGCCACCCATTGGCTGCTTGACGGCCAGGGGCGGGACACAGCTTAGCAATAGCTATTCCTGGCTAGCGATTTTTGCAGAGACCGGAACCCTGTGGGAAACGATAGAAATGCAACTGGATTCCACTACAAAGGCAGGTATGCGTTATGCCGAATTCCACTATTTAAAATGGCAATTTTTCATTCAGCAAACAATTTGCTACATGGATCCCGGTGCGGAATGGAGTTGTCTGATAAGGCTGCTCTTCAGATCTCCAAGCTGCAGTGGCAGTACATTCTGATTGTATCCGGCTGACACAGTTCCAAAACATGTTACTGTCCTGTACAAAACCATCAGTGTAGGCATGACCAAAGAGAGCAAAGGCAGACCAACAAAACAATGGAAAAATGGGTTAGGACTGACAACTGTACCTATAGCCTTGAAAGAGGTTCCTTGCCAACACTCTGTGCTCAGGCAAGCCAAATTCTACACACCAGCAAGGGAGGAACTCTGCAACCTTGAAGAAATTCTAGGAATGAAGCACATTTATAGAATCACTAGTAATCAAGCCCGCTGTACCTAAAATACAGCAGGCGCTAGGCATGAGAGCCCCTGGCAGTCACGCAGAGCGTCAGGCCGCTGGCAAAGGAGCAACTGCGAGCCGCGCTCTGCGCGGCTCGCAGTTACTTCCTTGTTAGCAGGGCGGGAATCGGCCGGGCCAATCGGCAGGTGCTTTGCGCCTGCTGATTGGCCCGGCCGATGGTCTGTCCGGAGGAAGGGGCCAATTGGCACCCTTCCTCATCCCGGACCGAGCCCGCCCTAACTCCTCCCACAAAGCCTTTACGGCTTTATTTAGTCTGCGGTGCCCGCGGCGCCGCTGGCTGTGTTCAGATAGAATCATAGAATCATAGAGTTGGAAGGGGCCATACAGGCCATCTAGTCCAACCCCCTGCTCAATGCAGGATCAGCCCTAAGCATCCTAAGGCATCCAAGAAAAGTGTGCTTGAAGACTGCCAGTGAGGGGGAGCTCACCACCTCCTTAGGCAGCCTATTCCACTGCTGAACTACTCTGACTGTGAATTTCCCCCCCCCTGATATCTAGCCTATATCGTTGTGCTTGTAGTTTAAACCCATTACTGCGTGTCCTTTCCTCTGCAGCCAATGGGAACAGCATCCTGCCCTCCTCCAAATGACAACCTTTCAAATACTCAAAGATGGCTATCATATCCCCTCTTAACCTCCTTTTCTCCAGGCTGAACATTCCCAAGTCCCTCAACCTATATTCATAGGGCTTGGTCCCTTGGCCCCAGATCATCCTTGTCGTTCTCCTCTGTACCGTTTCAATTTTATCTACATCCTTCTTGAAGTAAGGCCTCCAGAACTGCACACAGTACTCCAGGTGTGGTCTGACCAGTGCCGTATACAATGGGACTATGACATCTTGTGATTTTGATGTGATGCCCCTGCTGATACAGCCCAAAATGGCATTCGCATTTCTTAGCGCTGCTATCCACATGTACCCCATGGTCTCGTTCACACACATTTATATAGGCTTTAAATATTTTTAAACAACTTATTCTGCTTTTGTTAGACCTTAGCTGCTCACAGAATTTTGAGATTTTGCACTTTTGTCTGAATACTTTCAAAATCCACATTTTAAATGCAAAGACTTTACAATTTTGAACTTAAGATTTGGACAATGTTGAATGATGATCCCAATTTTGGATGGTATAATTGTTGAATATGCACTGTGTTGGGTCTAACTTAATTCCCACCCACTCCCAGTCACCTGATAGTGAGAGAAAATAATTGCATAAACCCAATGACACTGAAAAACAATGAGATGCTCTCTCACATCCAAACTCATGTGCTTGGAATGTGGTTTGAGTGGATCTATTCAGAGTTCAGTGTATACCTTGCAGGCTGACTTTTCACAGTGCTGTTATGATGGAAGCATGTGGATAAAGTTACAAGTTCAGCACTGGCAAAGCAACAGGACAACTATTCTGTCACATACTTAACTTTTTCACATATACACAAAGAACAATGTCTTGTGTCAGTCCTGCACATTTATATCTAATAGATACAAAACAGGAGACAGACATTTTAAGATGAGATGCAGACAGCCAATGCGTTGAGATTAGGATTGGAAGAAGTGGATTGTCAGTAAATAATTTAAGGGTGAACTGTGAGAAAACATTTGAAATCACAATCCACACAATTCATATTTCGAACTTCAGTTCATTGTAATCCATAATTTGTTTGGAAAGTAAAAAAGAAATGGTACGGGTAAACACAACACATTAATTTAAAAACAAGGCTACAGCTTTTGATTCATCAGTTCATTAGTTAGTTAGTTTCAATTTATTAATAGATAACCCTGTTAAATGGGCACCAGGTTTTCATATATGTGTGTCTGTGTATTTGCTGTATATACACACTAGCAGAAAAACCCGTTGTATCCCTGAATACAATGAGTGCTAGGCCACCCCAACCCCCTGCCTCAGGCAGGTCAGCCAAGGGCTGGAAAGGCCTCAGCAGGCCTTATCAGGGCAGGGTGGGAGGTGCTGGTGGGCAGTCCGCTCCTTCTCCTGCCGCCCCGAGCTGCTTGGGGCAGCACCGACTCCCTCCCACACTGGCCCACAGTCCCAGGCCCTCCTCCCAGCTCCTGTGTTTTGGGCTGGAACCTCTTCCAAATGGAAGAAGTTAGAGGGGGATGCAACCAGGGGCAGGACAACCTTCCTGGTTGGCTGTTTGTTGGATGGACAGCAAATCAGGAATGGGATAGCTGGGACAGCCAACCTTACTGGCAGTTAGGTAGTGAGTCCTAGCTCCTCTCAGCACCCCTTACCAGCTTTATTAATGGTTACAGATTATAGGTGTGTGTGCGTGCAGAGGTAGAGGTGCCATCTTAGAACAGAACTTCCTTTAAGATCCTGAGCTGTAGTTCTGACCCTTTCCCCACTCCCACTCATCTTAGAGGAGGCATTCCATCTCAGAGGGAAGAGAAAGCCTCTTCTACAATGGCCAGAAGGACAAGGGGGGGAAAGGGCTGCTGAGGGAGATACAGTCTGTCTCCTCTCACACAAGGGATGGAATGCATCTCCTAAAGTGCTTCCTGCTGTAGCACATGCATCACCCTCAAGCAACTAGCTGGGACAGTTCATCCACAGAACTGGGTGGTGGCCTCAGCCCTGCTGTGAAAAGGACTGTAAAGGGACTGATAGGCGCCCTACAAGAGTCGTTTCCTCGCAGCTTTCTCCCCTTTCCTTTTGGACGGTTTATTTTTCTGGCAATATACAAGACAAACGCTGAGGAAGTCAACCAGGGAAGAATGATGTGTCCAGGTAATGCTGCCAATCCAATACGAAGCCCACGGAACCAAGGAAAACAAGCGCGCTGGGAGCACCTCACTCCATCCTGGCCCCGGTGCTTCTCGGTTAAGCGACAGACCAGATGTGCAGAGGCAATGAACCACACGCGCGCAGGCCCGCGGGTGAGGCGAGGACAGCGCGTGGGCTTCGGGAGGTGGCCCGGGGATACCCGCCGGGCGGGCGCTTCACGCGGGCCGCAGGGGGCGACCTTCCCTCCGTCACTCGCCGCGTGCCGGGGCCGAGGCGTGCCTTTTAGGAGCCAGGGCTTGCCGAGCCCCCTGCCCGCCGCCGCCCCTGACGTGCTGCAGCTGCGAGGCGTCTGATCCTCCTACATGACCGCTCGGCCTCTCCGTGCCGTCCCTGGCTTCCACGCACCGAGGCCCGAGCCGCTCTCTGCCCTCGGACCACTGTGCGGAGAAGCCGCCTGCTCGGAAACACTCGCGCGCCGACGCCGAGCGCCTGACTCCCCCCCCCCCCGGGAAAGGATCCGGGGGGGGGGCGGGAGGGGGTTAGGATCCCGGGAGCCCCTTGAGCGTCGCGCAGAGCAGCGCTGCTGAAATAGCCGAACGAAGCCGCGCGAGGGCCAGAGCACCGGGCAGGTGTGGCGGGCTGAGGTGGACAACTGCGGTATGTGTTTGTTTGCTTATTTTAAGTCGCTCAGATAACCCAGCAAAGAGAAGCCTGGAGAGCAGGGAGAGGGATCTTCAAACTGGTAGTAACTTTGTTTCAGACTCCGCAGTTGTTGTGGGCATTTCTCTCGGCGGAGGAAATACAAACAACTCCGGTGTGTGGATAAAGTGTTCGCGGAGGGCTTCACCCGCGACAGGTCTTCCCATGACGCACAATGCGGAGCTACTCCTTGTTGAACTGGATAAGATCAAGAGAGGTCTGCGGGATCAGACCAGTGGTCCATCTAGTCCAGCAGCGTGCTTCACACACGGGCCAACCGGATGAGTTGCATCCTGCGCCGTACCTGCCTTCTTCGGGCCGTATTTGAAGGGACTTGCTCAGTTAGTCGGTATTATCCCTGTCCTGGTCAGATAGCAAAGCAACATCAAGTTCACGGACACGGGGAGATGTTTGTGCCTCCTAAACCAGGGGGCGGGAGAGCAGGGAACGGAATAACCGATGTCGACGCCCCGGCCGGGCAACCCCAGAACTCTCCAGAACCCCAGTGACTCTCTGAGGAGGACTCAACGTGGCGTTCAGCTCGGGGCAGCGCCTGGATCTTGCCCATGCACGCGCGCCCCTCTTGTGTCCTCGCAGGGAGGACGGCGGCTCGAGACTTCGGAGTGTCCCTTAGACCGTTGATTGGAGAGGGGAGGGAGCTTAGATTGACATATGGGAGAGGGGAAAGCGACCAATGAGAACGCGGCTTGGGCGCCGAGGCCGCAGACAGGCAAGCCCAAGAGCCAATAGGCGCGAGAGGGCGGGGTTTAGCGGAGGGGACTCGCGGCCAACACCGGTAGCTCGTGTCATTCCCGGTCGGGTAACGCGGCGGCAACGCGGAGGGGGTAGTCAGACGGGAAGGAGGCGGCAGCGTGGTGAGGGCAGGTACCTGGCTTGGGCGTGAGGAGGGCGTCACGGCTTTGCGGAGGGAAAGAGGCGCGCTTACTTGCAGAGGAGACGCTTCTTGAGAGAGAGAGAGACTCATCCGCCTTCTCCCTGCCCTGTCTGCCGGCGACGCTTGGACTCCCCTCCTGGCCCCCTTTATTTCCTGCGACCCCGTCATCCCCCAGGGGAGGCCCCTTCCGTTTGCATGTCTTGGGGTGGGGGCGCTTCCTGGCCAGTCCAGTCCCCGCCACCAGCGCCCGCCGCGTACCCATCCCCGGAGCCGCAGCCACTCACTCACTCACTCACTTTCCCTTCAGATGGCCGCCCCACACACGTCTCCAGGGCGGCTTTGTCTTAGGAGGCTTCCGAGCAGACTCTGCGTGTGTTTTCTCAGGACAGAGGCGCCTCTTCCCCCAAACGCACGTTTTCTGCTCAGTTTGGCAAGCACGGGGGCTGCTTCAAAAGTGCGGCTGTTTACATAAAATAGGGGGGTGGGTGGGGAGGAGATGGAAATAGTGGAGGGGTTGGAAAGAGAGCGAGGAAGATTCCCCCCGCCCCATCACCGTCCAGCAATCACTGCCGCCTGTGTTGACCCACCTTGCGCTTCCAGCCTGGTTTGTGTGTGTGGCTTTCTCGAGACAGGGGCATTTATAAAGCGCAAAATGCCGTTCCACGCAGCTACGGAGGGAAGGTTTAAATCTTTTCCCCATGAGTGTCTCTTCTTCATTATGTAAGGAGGAGGAGGTGGAAAGAGATGGGGGGGGGGAAGGAATATAAGATCTCATGTTACTTCCTTTTTTCATACTAAGACTTGGGTGAATGCTGATTTGGAGGTAGGCAACCAGACCCGATTAAATAATAAATTCAGGAAATAATTGATGGAGAGAGTGAGGAAGCCACTCTGTGGTAAAGTATCGTTTGACAGACCCACTGTCTCAACATAGCTTGTAGTTTGAGGGTCTTAAGAGTTTACAAAGCTTCCAACTTTGCATCTTTGGAATTGTACTGTAACTTTAAGCAATACTTGTTTTCTTTATCTCAGAGGGTATGAAAAGTTGATAAAAGCTTGAGTGGACAGATAATTTCTAGTTCAGTGGGCAATATGACTTAATGTACCATATGAAACAGCTTTTATTTACAGAGAAACCCCCACTTTTATTTAAGCCCTGTCTTTCATAACTGTATAATGTCTTTTGTAACCATATAAAATAATTCTTCAGCAAAATAGTACAAAAGCCTCTTGGTCTACTGTAACAGTATTGGAAAGGCAGTCTTTATCTCCAGAAGAGAGAAGAAATGTTTCCAAAATTATACACATTGCCAAAACAGTTACTGAATCTTAGGGTTGTCAACCTCCAAGTGGGGCCTTGTGAGCTCCTGGAATTACAATTTATCTCCAGGTGGCAGAGATCAGTTTCTTTGGACCAAATAGCTGCTTTGGAGGGCATGCTCTAGTTTATGCCATTATACTCCACTGAGGCTTCCCTCCTCAAACCCCTTCCTTCCCAGGCTGTACCAATAAGTCTCCAATAATATCCCACAGAGCTGGCAACCTTTAATTCCAAATAAATGTCATAAGTCCTAAAAAGCTGAAAGATTTAATCTACTGGAAAGTTTTTCTGCTGCAGCCCAACAACTAGGTAAAGATGGGATGCAAGTAAATTTGCTACCATTATATGGCTTATTTATTTTTATGGAGCTTGCACAGATGAACAGTGGATTGCACCTGAAGTTTTTGACTATGACTGCTTGCAACTTGCACAACATAAAAAGTAAGCTTCAACAACTGAGTTTCCCCTCTTTAACACTGGTACATTTCTGCTTTCAAATGCGTATTGACAATAATTATCAAAGAGAATGTAAATGCTATGAAGGGTAAAACTGAAAAACACCATACATAGTATATTTTACCTTGGGACAGAACCTCCTTGATAAATATGGCTTTGAAGCATTTATTCAGAGATGATGTCCAAAGGGTAAAATTAATGGTTTTAAGCACAAAGCACTGATTATACATAGATGTTCAGCATACCAGAAAGTTGAATTATTTATCTGATCAACTTCTCTTTGAGCAAGCTTTCCCTTGCAAATGTCCACCCTTGGTTCAGGAAACCAGAAATCAGTGTAAAGTTTTAGCATATCTGAGATGAATGCAAGGCCAGAACAATAGGGCCCATTCCGCACAAGGATCAATGTGGCAGATTGCTTGCAGAAAGAAATAACAGAATTTAAAATAGTTTCATTTGGCATAACACATACCTGCCTTTGTAGTGGAATCCAGTAGCGTTTCAATAGTTTCCCACAGGTTTCCGGTCTCGCCAAAAATCGCTAGAAAGGAAGCAATTTTTTCCGTGCTTTGTCCCGCCCCTGGCCGTCAATCAAACGAACAGCCAATGGGTGGGTGTTATCATGCTCAGGAGAAGCCCCTTTCCCTTTAAGAACAGGTTTAAAAAAAAAGAAAAACACACGTTGCAAGGAATATGCCTTGATTCCTTGCTTCCTCCTAACGTAGAGACCCATCTAGCTGGCAGCTGGCGTGTGAGGTGCCTATTCATCGTTGCCACGCTCCCCCGAGTGAAAAAAAAATCCCCCCCCCCCGTGCATGGGTGCGGTTTTTGGCGAAAATAAAGGGAACTTGCAAACGGGGCTGTGTTGTGCTTGGTGACTTGAGGGGAGCTTTCAAGCAGCTCTGTGGAGGGACTGCAGCCGGAGAAGCCTCGCTGGGTGAATGAAGGCTTGCCGGCTCGTTGCTCTCCGCTCACTCCAAGAAAAAAAAATGGCAATTGCTTCACGGGAAGTTCAGAGGAGAGAGCCAGGGGGAGGGACTTTGCTGAAACTGCAACAATGTTAATGCGCAGGTCTTTTTTGCTAGTGTTGCAGATTGCTTGCAAGATTGTAGCGCTTTTTGGAGGGTGAATCCACTTTTCTGGATTCCCCTTTAAGCGCTACAACGAATCGCTGTTTGCTGATGGGTTTCCGGAGTGTGGCAGATTGTGTGCAACATTGTGCATAACTGCAAATTAGTAGCGTTTACAATTTGCCACATTTCTGCTACATTTAACTTGTGCGGAATTGGCCTAGGTCTTCTTCCAAAGCCTGTTGCACCAAGAATGCAGAAGCAACTTTATTGTGTCACCCTCGATGCAGTGCTGAGCAACTAGGGAGGAAGCCCACATGTCTTAACAGCTTTTTAGTCATTGTAATGAAAGGAGAATCCGTGCTACTCAGAACTGATCTTTCTAAGTAATAATGGCTCAGAGATGAGGGTATATTCTGACACACCGTGAACAGCATGGTGTCAGCTATCCCTAGGATTTGGGCTACTGCTTTGTTACACCAAAGTAATTTGCTGCTTGTGTTGATTAGGGATGTCTGTTCTGAATTTCAAATACCTTATGATTTATGGGGTGGAGCCTGGGGAAGGCGGGGTTTGGAGCAGGGAGGTACCTCAACAGTCCGCCCTCCAAAGCAGCCATTTTATTCAGGGGAGCTGATTTCTATTATCTGGAGCTCAGCTGTAATAGTGAGAGATCTCCAGGCCTCACCTGGAGCCTAGTAACAGTACTGTTGATATAGATAGAGTAGACACACAAAGCAGGTTGAGGGGCAGTAATCCTAAAGGTACTTAGTTGGATATGATAGCATTATTGTGTTGTGCTGTGCTGCCGCAGCATAACCAAAAGAAGTCTCAAAAATGCCAGCTGGATATTTAGACTTATCTACTTATTAGTTTTAGGAGCATTTGCTTTCACTGACACGGCTGCTGACTTGTTTTTGTTTTCCCCTAGTGGTCAAACATATTCACCACAATGGTTTAGCTCCACTTCCTCTATCTGTAGATCTTCTGTTCAGTCAAGATTTTTGTATTTAGCTTGTTTCAGTATTCTTATTCTTCTTTTGTTTCATCAAGGACTCCAGCTGACTTAAGAATAAAATACAAATAGCCAATACACATTGACATCAAAACATCATACAGCCCTCCAGTTTCTAGCATCCTTCACAGCTGTCATTTGTTTGTTTTTTTCAACCTTTGCTTCTGTTCTCATATAAATATTGCCCCTCTTGATCCAGTTCCTTACAAATATATTCAGCTGACATTATTTGGATTTATTTCCTCATAAATGTGTTTGGAGGTGCAATCAATTATGTCTGAGGAAGAACACCTCTAACAGTTTAAGCTTATTTTCTGACATATAGGACCCTACTGCCCCTCCCCCAAGAAAACTGAAGTGAAAACATGATTGTGTTTTGCCTTATTAAACAGAATCTGCTGAGGATAAATCTGGAAAGTGTTTAGGTACTTGGCATCCTGTTAACTAGACATCATATGCTGTTGCCTCAGAGTTTTACTTTTTTTCTTGCTCATTATAAAGCTGGTGTTTAAAATTATTCAGGTTCCTAAAAACTTGATGCAGGCAGTCAGGAACCTGAAATTTTTTTTCCAGACCTGACTAGAAGGATGTTTATTTTGAACTGGGTTCAAATATTGTGGTACCATAGGATACACAGAGATTACTGGAAGTAATGATAATGAAGTTGGTCCCAGAATTGTTCAAAAGCCTTTTTATAGCTCTCGTGGATGGATGTTGAAAACTAATGAAAACATGGGTATAGCATATATTTTTAAAGAAAATTGACACAGAGGGAACACAACTTTTAAAAAAAGTTTTAAATGCTGGTGTCCTATGTTCTAACTATCAGTTATATTTAACACTAGAGGGTGGACTGTATCCATACTCAATTTAATCCTGTTCACTCTGTGGAAATAAAATGGAGCAGCTAGGAGTCATTCCTTGACAGTATCTTATCTTATTGCTGGGTATGAATGTTTTGACTATAAATGAAACAATAGAAAAAGCAGGTATACATATGTGTATATGTATATCTACTGAAATAGCAAAGGAGATGAATGGAAAATGTTTTGGGAGCCACTTTTACATATGGCAAAAAAGAGAACGATAATGCTACGTGAACATTAGGAAGATAATGTGTTTCATACCATCAGATATCCCATATGTGCATTTAGAAGATGTCAAAATAAGGTATTGGATAATGGCAGGTAAGGAGAGAAAATGGCAAATGAGAAGATTAAGTGGTTGGAGCACCATTCCTACAAGGAAAGGCTACAGAATCTGGGAGTTTTCAGTTTAGAAAAACTGATGAATTTATAAAATTATGGGTAGAGAACACCTTTTCTCTCTTTCTCAAAAAACTAGAACTTGGAGGTTGCATCCAGAGGAGTTGATGGGTAAAAGATTCAGAACAGACAATAAAAAATGCTTCTTGACTTACTGAGTAATTAAACTGTGGAATTTACTGCCATTGATTGTAGTCATGGCCATGAGCATTGGGTGGTTTTGAATGGGGGTGAAATTAATAGAGGATAAATCTATCAGCCATGGTGACTAAATAGAAGCTCTGTTGTCAGCAAGCCTCTGAATAATGGTGCAAAGGGGACTGCTTAGCCTCCATGCTCTTTTTATTCACCAGGTTGCTGGACTAGATAGACATCTATCCTGATCCATTGGGACTCTTATGTTCTTAAAGTGTCTGGTTTCTGCCATGGGTTTTTAGTATCTTAACTGCAGAATTTGATAGAATTGTTACTTTCTTGCTTTGTGGATGAATAAAGAATGAAAGAAAGACAAGGATCATCATGATAAATGTAGGTATTTGTTATAGTGATGGAGGGCTTTTCCATACTATTATTTATTTGATGCAAGACAATTGCAATTGTCGATGATTCGTTGCAAATATCATGACCCCTTCTGAGCTGGCTTGGAAGCCTCTGAAGAAGGCCCTGAGGAGCCAGAATTATGGCCTGGACCATTACTGTACGGAGAACACAAAGTCGTTTTGCTGCCTGGTTTTTGGTCCAGGGCTAGTCGCCCCAAGTTTCCCCACAACTGCATAGGGTAGCATTTTGCCTGCTTCTGCCTGCCCACCCTGGATTTTTGCTCTCACAAGGTAGCCATTCGACAGAAAGTGGAAACTTCCTGGCGTTGGTTTAGGTTGTCAATCATTGTGATGTAGCGAAAATTCCCCAATCACCTTCCAGTGCCCTTTTAATTCCCCTCCAAGTCTGAAATATATATTTCTTAATTCCTAGGATTGCGTTGTAAAGCAAAACGATTACAACACACAAGAGGATTACAAAAATGGACTGTTTTCACACAATACCCCCACAGATGCATGCAGACAGATCTCTCTAAAACCAAGAAATACAAATGTGTAGGGTGGGTTTCCCCCCGCTATTTTGTTACTTTAGAATTACATTGTAATGCAATCAGATTTTTTTTTTTAAGGTTGCAAGGGTAGATGATGGAAGTGACACTTGGGGAGAGGGGTAGGAGCAATGCCCTGACTATGGATGTTTTATGGACACACGGCCCAGGCCTGACGTATGCCCTGATGAAGCCTGGGGTAATACTGGGAATACAGATTTATTCGCATTCCCTTGCTTCAGGTCAACTGAGGGCCTGAGTCGAGCCAAGCCTGGGACTGCCCTGGACCAACCCTGCTGTCATCAGGAAGCAGGAATTAGCCCTATGACCAGACAAGTGCTTAGCTGAGCCGAATTCCTTGTGTGGTGGCAGTCCTAGGGAGCCAGCAAGTAATTCTGTGAGATCTTTGCAGGGTAGACGTCCAGGTCCATCTGCTCCAGAGCTTTCTCCAATGAACCTGCAGTTGAAGCTACTCAACCAGAGCTGCTCTCTGCCCCGCTCCCAGGTCCTGGGGCAACTAATCACCAGGCCTGGTCCACAAGCGCACCAGAATCCACCTCCATCAATTAGGAGTGGTAGAGGCAGTGGGTTCATACCGAGAGATCCCAGCGGAGATGCAATGGCAGGCTTTAGCCCATACTCTGTCTCCTGAGTCCAAGCATAGTGGATGTAATCTTTTGCAGAATTCTGACCCCAGTTACACCTGGACAAAAGGAGACACTGGTGTTGTTTCTAGAGCAGGTGGAGCTGCATTTATCTCAGCCTATTTAAGCTTAGGGTGGGAGGGGAAGCTTACTGGATCAATTGGTCTACTAGGCATAAGCCTGTGTTCCTGGTTGCATTATGACTTTTGTAGACCTTTTGCTATATTAATATTTTATTTTTCTGTTTTAGGCAAAACATAATCGATTTTTGAGAACCCTAAACTTTCAGTTTTTCTGATGTGAGAAAAAAAATCAAAACATTTTATTTGACCCTAAATATTAATTTTTCTTGTTCTGATTTTAAAAATCATCAAAATACCTTTGTGGGCCCCTAAAAATTTTGTGGGTCCTAGGCATTATGCCTACTGTGTCCAATGGATATATTAGCCCTCAGTCCAGTTCCTTGTCTCTAGTTCCAGCTATGTTGATGCTCAAGCCTTACTATCCAGGCCTGAGGTCAGTACCCCATAGGAGACCTGGCTGGGCTTGTCTGTGTAGATTGCGACAATATGGTGCAAGAAAGGTGTACTTGTTAATGATTTGTTGCAAAGCATCCAGAAATTTTCAAAGTAGTGCTTCTGTTTGTGGATGTAGCATTTTCTGAACTTTTAAAGTACAATGTCATGTACTGCCGAGTGTGCAGCTTTCCTCCCAGATAACATATTGCAATTGTACTATGGAATGTGGTTGCACAAGTATCATGGCTATTGCTAAAGGTCATAGAGCCACTCTAGAAAGGTAGAACAGGA
This sequence comes from Paroedura picta, assembly GCF_049243985.1. Classification (NCBI taxonomy): domain Eukaryota; kingdom Metazoa; phylum Chordata; class Lepidosauria; order Squamata; family Gekkonidae; genus Paroedura; species Paroedura picta. The sequence continues at coordinate 93,660,752 of NC_135372.1, read as the reverse complement.
TTTTGAAATATGAATTCTGCTGAAGTGTCCAAATTGGATTGTGGCTCCAGCAACATTCTAGAATGTCCATTCCATGATCTGAAATGGACAAAGAATAAGAATATAAAGAAAAGCCTGCTCTATCAGGCCAGTGGCCTATCTAGTCCAGCATTATGTCTCACACAGAGGCCTATCAGTTCTTCTAGAGCAGAGATTCCCAATCGGGTCTGTGAAGGGTCCGCAGCCTTTCCCCTCCTGCCTTAATGGACTTGGGTACTAGCTAGAGAATCTGCTTCCATTGCTTCTTCTCCCACACCCCACTTTAAACTACCTCCTGTCTCTTTGCCCTCAGTCTTCCTCAAGCCTTCCTGTTAACTCGGGTAGTGATATCACTTCTGGTGACATGTCACTCGTGGGGTGTGTGGCCAGTTGACACCACTACCTGGGCTCCTTGAAGCCTGAAAAATGATTTCAGGGGCTCCTCCACAGTCAAAAGGTTTAAAAAGGCTGTTCTAGAGGGTCAATAACAGGGCATAGACGTTCTCCTAGCTCTGGGATACAGAGGTTTAGTGCCTCAGAATGCGGAAGGTCCCCTCAGAAACCATGGCTTGTAGTTTTTGATAGACATCCTCCATGAAGCTATCAAAACCCCCTTTAAAGCTGTTTATTTTTGTGGCTATTGCTAGATCCTCTGGCAGTGAATTGCACATTTTCATCACTCTCTGTGTAAAATAGTACTTCCTTTTGTCCATCCTGAACCTACTGCCCATCAGCATCATTGAATGTCTTCAAATTATGGTATTTTGGGAGAGGCAAAAAAAATTATCAACTCTTTCCACCCATGCATAATTTTATTAACTTCTGTCATGTCTCTCCTTAAAAGGTAAAGGTATCCCCTGTGTAAACTCCAGGTCATGTCTGACCCTTGGGGTGATGTCCTCCAGTGTTTTCATGGCAGACTCAATACGGGGTGGTTTGCCAGTGCCTTCCCCAGTGATTACCGTTTACCCCCCAGCAAGCTGGGTACTCATTTTACCGACCTCGGAAGGATGGAAGAATAAGTCAACCTTGAGCTAGCTGCTGGGATTGAACTCCCAGCCTTATGGGCAGAGCTTTCAGACTGCATGTCCGCTGCCTTACCACTCTGTGCCAATTTCTTTTCTAAACTGAAAAGTCCCAGACTCTTCAGCCTTTCCTCATAGCTAATTATCTTGCTTGCCCTCCTCTATACTTTTTCTAGCTCTGCAGTATTCTTTTTGCGATATAGTGACCAGAACTACACCCAGTATTCCAAATGAGGCTATACCATGGATCTGTACAGGGACATTACAATATCAGCCATTTTATTCTCAGTCACTTTCCTGATATCTTTTTCACTGCTGCAGCACATTGGGTTGACAGTTTCATTGAGCTATCCACTACAACCCCAAGATCTGGTTGTTTCTCAGTCTTAGCAAGTTCAGGCCCCTTAGCCTGTACTTGACGTTGGGATTCTTTTCTTTTCTTTTTTGTCACCTGACACTTACAAACATTGATACAGGAGGGTGGTAGAGTCTCCTTCATTGGAAGTTTTTAGGAGGAGATTGGATGAGCGCCTGTCAGGAGTGTGTGATTTTCCCCCCCAAGAAGGTGAGATGCTGGACTAGATGGCTCTTTGTGGTCTCTTCCAACTCTGTGTTATCCTGATGTCTCAGAAATAGTATTTTATTTTATAAGCCTTCAGGGAGAGCGGTATATAAATCTAAATAAATAAAATAAAAAATAAAAATTAATAACGTGCCAGTCCACCCTCACAAGAGCTACCAATATGGCTAACAAATTAAAACTTAAATAATAAAATAATTTAAACCAATAGAACATTAAAACAAAATGAGAGCTAAAACAAACATAAGAACATTCAGCAGGAAGGAGGAAACTCCAAACAAAAGCATCTTCACCTGCTGACAGGATAACAACAGAAGGAGGCAGATGAGTGTTCCTGGGGAGGTTTCAGTGTTTTGGTGCTGTGTCCCAGAACACCCTCTCCTGGGTCGCCATCAGACTAAAGTCAGAAGGCAGGAGCCACTGAAGTTGACTGAAAGATGACCAGGTTAGCCTTAGTATACCCCCATACCAATTGAAGTTTCCAAACACTTTTCAAAGGCTATCCCACACAGGGTATTGCATTAGTTTGATATAGATATAGCATTAGAGCAAAGAAACTGATTACTCTGTGTCCCATGGCAACCTGGAAGAATGGCCAGGACTTTCCTTTTAAAAGTACCATTTATATGTAATGCTAAGAATTGTCAGTTGGTAGAAAGCTATCGATGGTTGCCTTATAGTTACATAGTGCTTCTATTTGGAATTTCACTAAGATCTCAGCCACATTTGGGAGTATTGGCTTTTGGGGTCAAAGTTAAGTTGGCAGAGCATTATGGATCTTGTATTCATTTTTACTGATCTCTTATTTAATGAAGTTTCTATATTTGTGTTTAACTGCCCCCAATGTATTTGTTAATCACAACATGCATCTGAATGGATAAATAAACATCAAGCTAAAATGGGTGATGAAATGATAACAGTGAATAGAAAAGCAAACAGATAGCTCTCTGTCATAGAATCATAGAGTTGGAAGGGGCCATACAGGCCATCTAGTCCAACCCCCTGCTCTACGCAGGATCAGCCCTAAGCATCCTAAAGCATCCAAGAAAAGTGTGTATCCAGCCTTTGCTTGAAGACTGCCAGTGAGGGGGAACTCACCACCTCCTTAGGCAGCCCATTCCACTGCTGTACTACTCTGACTGTGAAATTTTTTTCCCTGATATCTAGCCTATTCTGTCACAGATCACCTTTTGGAAGTCTCAGCTTCTGTCTCAGATAGATAAGATTTATTCTTTATAAATCATTTGGATTTCACTAACAATTTTCTTGGCTTTATACATTTTTTCATTAAAACGCTGTAGTTACTGAGGTGAAGAAAAGCTCCTAAACAACAACTTTTCAAGGTTTCAGCTCTGTCAGCTCAACAGTAAATCCCTGAAACAGGTTAATAGATGAACATTCCTTACTTGAATGTTACTGCTATTGATCATCAGTTTTATTTTATGTAACAGAGTGGATTTTAATTGCTGAGTTGCATAAGTCCTGTCTATAAATTAGTCATGGAGGGAAAAGCTTAAATAATAATTCATGCATTTAATATTGATAAAAACCTTCCTATCATCTTCTCTGCTGTCTTGAATTATGAATGAGGGCTTGCTTTTGTTAATGTTGCATAGTTAAATATATCTTCAAAGCTTCGTTTTACTGCACTGGGTTTACGGGACTGCTTTTTAATCTGTGCGATAATTTTCCAAACAATTGATCTGGACCTACCAGTGGTTCATGGCATCTTGTGAATAGATCTCTAAATAGCCAACAGTGTTTTCTGGATGAGCTTCTTATTCAGGATAATTTTAAGAACATGTGGTAGTAAGCAAGATTTGGCTGCTAAATTATGATCAGTGTGTAAAACATAATCCCATCCATTTTGGCCCAATTTTTTGGCTTCACTGAAGTTTGAGCTCTTTGACCTACTTTCCTGGACTTCCATACTTTTCAAAATTTTGTTGTGGTGGTTGTTGCTGAAGTCTTCTTGAAGTTGAGATTTCAAGTGAAACTTATTTGGGACCTAGTTTAGTGACAATTCTGAGTTGCTCGTAACAGCTGTGTGGAGAAGGGTTACACCTCTGGCAGAGGAGAAAGGAATATAAGAGCTACTACTTTTCTCATTGTCTTTTGGCATTGTTTTCTTTCTTATTGATTGAAATGGCTATTAGCAACTTCTTTTAATCTGAAAGTAGAGATCATGGCAGCTTGATGATGCATCTAGCCCTGAGGCTTCAGTTTGCACTGTTTTCATGTGGGAATGGACTGAAGATTATTGTAATTGTCCTTTCTGCTGCATGTCATAGGGATGCAAGATGCTGATAGCAGAAAAGTAACCTTTTCAGGTTGAGTGGACCTTTAAAATGAGAGGAAACTGCCATTTCTTGGGGGACCTGCACCGATAAAAAAATTCTTTATCTTGCTGTAACTTCTTGTTTGGGGACATGCAAAGGAAGTGAGAGTAGTGACACTGAATCTCTTAGTTTGTGCATAGATCCATGGAAACCTTTTTTTGAGAGGTACCTCCATTCTCAGATGAAGGTCCTGTATAAAAAGAGGCGATCACAATTCTGCGAGTTGGTTCTTATATGCTGCTTTTCTCTACCTGAAGGAATCTCAAAGTGGCTTACAATCACCTTCCCTTTCCTCTCCCCACAACAGACACCCTGTGAGGTGGGTGAGGCTGAGAGAGCCCTGATATCATTGCTCGGTTAGAACAGCTTTATCAGTGCTGTGGCAAGCCCAAGGTCTCCCAGCTGGCTGCATGTGGAGGAGTGGGGAATCAAACCTAGCTCGCCAGATTAGAAGTCCGCACTTCTAACCACCACACCAAGCTGGCTTAGCCAAAAGTAAACACAGCGAGGTGGGAAACAGGGCTCCACAGTTTGTTGCAAGTTACATAATAATTCAGATAGGGATAACTGAACATTGATACATTTCACTTCTGGACCACAAATGGGAAATACTGAATGGGTCCTGAACAAAGCTGTGTTGACAGGCCAATCTAAAGAAAGGTTTATGAGCACTATAGCAGTTGTATTAAGTGACAGTTAAGAAATATGGCTAGAGCTTCACTATGCTATAATCACACTTCAAACTGAATGAATAGGTTGTGTAGTTGAAATTCAGACTATTTAATTATCAATTATTAGGTAACTGACTCTCAATCACCTTTTGTGAACTAACTTCTGTAAAATACTTGAACTTTAATTTCTCATTTGGAAAACTGTAGCTTAATAGTGTTCCCCAAGTTCTCTTGGCTGTTGTTTTCCAGATTCTTACTTTGCTGGAGTAGGGAGTAGCTGAGAATGGCAGAAGCAGCTGGTACTCAGGCAAGCTGATTATGAGCCAACCTGAATTTTGGAGGGTATATGTGTTATTCTCTCTGGCTGGCATAGATTTTCATAGTGGAAGAATAAATTTACAAAGCACATCCCTCTTTCTGAAATGAGGTGCCATTACAACCTCTACTGCATTTCTTTGATGTTATTAGTATATGTACCCTATGGCAACGCGAAAGATAGGATTTTGAGAATTGCTCTTGAGTAAACAGCAAACTATAGAAGTAGTTCAAAAGGTACAAGAATGCATGTTGGTAAGTTTGTTGAGAAATAGATTTTGACATTTTATATTGGAACAGCAAATACCAAGATGGAGTACAACTTTTTGCTAATTTCAAGGTTCTGTTCTGTCATTTTCTTATTGCTTATCTTTGTTAATTAGTGCTAAGATCTTAAAGTATGTATTAATAGAAGGAAATTTAGTATTATATAGGTCTATAAATACTGACATTAACTTGGATGGATTATTTGGATGGGTTGTCTAACATGGATGGATAACTGACATGTTTTTCACTGTGCCACACAAAGAGTAGAAAGAGTTACCCAGTTATGTGGACAAGGGCCAGATGAAGCTGCTATGATTGAGGGATTTGAATCTAAACCAGCCCCAGAAGATCCACAGAAAGGGGTACAGAAGTCAATTTGTCTCCCTGTTGGAGCCCTTCATTCAGAGATATATAGCTTATTTACATGGCTGTTCAATTTACATAGCATAGCCACTGATAGATCCATTAATTTTCATAATCTCTTTTTAAAGCAACTATTACAGTATTGGATGGTAGTAAATTTCAAGGGGCTTTCCGCACCGGGATCCTTGTAGCAAATTGTTTGCTGAACGAAAAATCGCCATTTAAAATAGTGCAATTCGTCATTATGCATACCTGACTTCGTAGTGGAATCCAGTTGCGTTTCTATCGTTTCTCACAAGCTTCCGGTCTCAGCAAAAATCGCTAGAAAGGAAGCGCTATTGCCGAGCTCGTCCCGCCCCTGGCCGTCAAGCAGCCAATGGGCAGCCGTTAGCATGCTCCCAAACAGCCCCTTTCCCTTTAAGAAAGGTTTAAAAAAAAAAAAAACACCCATTGCAACGAATATGTGTTGATTCGTTGCAACGGAGAGACCCATCAGCTGGCAGGTGTGTTTGAGCTGTCGTTTCATCGTTGCCACGCTCTCCCCAAGTGAAAAAAAAAATCCCCCCCCCCCTCACGGGCCCGATTTTCGGCCGAAAACAGTGTAAAAAATAAAGGGAAAATACATCAGCAAACGTTGTTTGTGCTTAGTGACTAAACAGCTCTGGGGAGGGACTGAAGCCGGGGAAGCCTCTAAACAGGCTTGCTGGTGGGTTGAACTTCGCTCGCTCGGAGAAAAAAAAATGGTGATCGCTTTGCCGGAAGATCAGAGGAGAGAGCCAGGGGGAGGGACTTTGTAGAAACCACAACAATGGTAACGCACAGAACTTTCCCGCTAGTGTTGCAGATTGGTTGCAGGAGTGTAGCGCTTTCCGGAGGGTGAATCCACTTTTGGGGATTTCCCTGAAAGCGCTACAAGGAAGCGCTTTTTGCGGATCGGTTTCAGGTGTGTGGCAGATTGTCAACGACGTTGTGCATAATGGCAAATCAGTAGCGTTTTCAATTGGCAACCATTGTGCGATTTTGAAGGCGTGCGATCTCAGAACAAGAATTATTTGTTATACAAATCAGTGCTTTTCTTTTGGCTCTCCTGAATCTGCTACCTATTGAATTAATTGGCTGTCCTCCTTCCCAAATACTCAGTGTTTTGTAATGTTGTAGATCAATACTTTTTTTCATTAGCAGCTTCACTCCAATGTCCTATAATGTTTTAATAACATTTAATTGATTTTTTATAAAGAAAAGTAAACAAAGAAAAATATTAGATAGTTATACTATATCATTACTTAACTGCCTATACCAAGTTGAACAGTAGAAGCAAAAGGGGGCAGCCTTGTCTTGTCTCTTTAGTTAGTTCCTGAAAATGCTCCATTACCACTGTGTACTGCTTCCCCTCAATAATTTCCAGTATCATCTGCCATTTCCATCTTTTAAAAAATCTCAGTAGCATTAGTGATAGAGCACTAAAAGAACCATTATACAGAAAGAGGGAATCACAAAACAGCTTTTAACCAAATAATACTGACACTGATACAGATTCCGCCAATACTGATACTACTGATACTGCTGGTGACCAGTTTTCCAAAGATCAAAACAGCTAATCATGAACTTATATTTAAAATTCATACAATGAATTTATACATTCAAACAATGGAACCAGTCACGTAATAGGGGGAAGGGACTTCCTGTAGCACACCAGGATGTAGCACACCAGAGTACCCTCCCCCCCCCCAAAAAAAGTTCACTGATGTCACCATTTATATCTCTGGGGATCTTTTGCTTTTTTTATGCAGTATTGCTGGAGCACATGTGCAAAAATAAAAGAAGGGGTGGTGGTATGCAACTGTGCCTCCACTGACTACAAGATTGTTGATGCCCAGCAACCTCCCAGGAAACCTTTGATTGTTTGTCCATATGCTAAACAAAGAAACCAACTACACAGCAGAAATAATACGGAGAAAAAACGGATGTACAGAATAAGCCACTGAAGCCGAATCCAGTGCTTGTAGATCAACACCTGAGAAAATCAGGAGTAAGCTGATTGTATAGAAGAGGCCAGAGTCTGTCTTTAAGATGTTGCTTGTGTGATGTCCCCAAGAGAAAAAAAACAGGGGGCAGGTGGTTGGTTGTATGAGGGAGGAAGGCAAGGCATGGGGTTGGAGTTCACTTGAAAAAGAGAAAATAGGTTGAAACAGAGGTTGAGGGAAGCCAGGTTTGAGGAAAGGAAAGCTGGAAAATGAAGGAGAAGAGCAACAGGGATAAAAACTGAGCTATTAGGAGGAGTTGTACAGATTCATGTTGCCTTATCCTGCAGCTCAAATGTGCTCAAAGACCTCCAGAGTGATGAAGGAATAATATGGGGAAAAGAACTTTCTCTTGTCATAATGGCAGAGGGACAGCTTAGGATTAAATCTAAAATGTCATCTTCACTTCCTAAAATTTCTATTGAAATTTGATGCCGATCGACTCAGAACATCTACTGGTCCCCCCCCCCCGACACCCTACCATGACCGAAATAACTGACTTCCCAATGTTATTATATATTGTATTACTGTTGAACAGTTATAATGTTTTATTGAAGGTTGCTAAATGTTGCAGACTATGTAATGTTCCATGTACGAGTTATTCAATGTTCAATGTAAACTGCCCAAGGCCACAAAGAATGGGCAGTATGGAAATCCAAATAAGTAAATAAGTAAATAATACAAAAGTTTTGCACTAATTCTTGACAGCAGTGCAGAATTCCACCTTTGGATCTATGTGGGGGAATATAAACAGGGCAGTTAATGATGTTACCTGCCTGAGGAATTCCTTGATTAGATTGCTAGATGTGTCTATGGTAAGTGACTCCTTTGAGTGGGAAGATGTTGTCCAGCAGATATTCCTCTTTTAGTTTTGGCCTGGGTGTATGGGGATTATGAAGAGTCTTAAAACAAAGCCTCCATTTGGGTGTGTTCCATTTTTCCCTCAGAAAGTGGCTATTTGCTAAGACCTGATCATGATTCTCTGGTTTGTACCCCTCACTGCATAGAACCTTGGGATTTTAGGAAGCTGGAGGGATGGATATTGCTTCAAATAAGAGGGGGAGGTTTTTGGCAAGTATATATAGGCAGGAATCCAAAGAGTATGTGCACACATGTGCATGTATGCACTGCAGTAGAACAGCATTTCTGCACTTGCAGAGGAAGGGATGAAAATCATCAGTTGTTTTTCTAGTGGCATCCCCTTGTGCTCTGGAATGGTCCTCTGCATTTTAGGAGACATGCTTGGGAGTGGAGTCCCCTCTTTATTCAGGTAGAGTGTGCATTTTTGTGGATTCTGTCAGCATGTTGTTGTTTTAAATCAGGCTTAGGTTTGTTTGTGCTATTGAAAGTGTTTAGAGAAAATGAAGATAATTAACACGTCCTTTAGAACAGTGGTCCCCAACCTTTTTATCACCGGGGACCACTCAACGCTTGACAATTTTACTGTGGCCCGGTGGGGGGGGGAGTTTACTCCTCTACTCTCAACCACTGCCCTAACGCTCTCCGACTCTGGTCGCTATGGTAATGTTTAAACATCCCTTCAAAATAAGTTACTGACACGCCACAACAATGAACATAAGGAACATTTTATTTTCATGGAAATTTTAACTCATGACAATGACAAATCAATGGGAACCCTGAGCTTGTTTCTCTGCAACGAGATAGTTCCATCTGGGAGTGATGGGAGACAATGACACCCGAAGTGTGTTGTAAAGGGCCGGGGGGGATGAAGTAAAGGGCCGGGGGGGGGGAGAAGGCGTCCTTCGCGGCCCACCTCCAATTAGTCGATGGACCACATGTGGTCCGCAGCCCACAGGTTGGGGATCGCTAGTTTAGAACACCTTGCTGATTTCTAGAGTTAATGCACAAATCATACACTTGTATATATATTTAATCATTTTAAATTTTAACAATCCCACCATAATGTTGTTGATTCCCAGGAGGAAGAGAGTGAAGAAATTATGCAAGTATTATTTATTAACTAATAACTAGCAGGTTAATATATATGCAACAATTGGAGCATCAGAGCTACTAGAATCTGGGGTGAGGAAAACCTAAAGCCTAGAATCTTGAGCTGAAGCATGTTGATTGTTTTTCTTTCCTTAGGATGAATTGTAGAATACTATTACAACATAGGATATAGATCTCAGTGATTGAGAAGAAAATAATTATTTAGTTTAAAATTGGGCTTTCTATATAAATTGTAGAGCAAGAGATGACTGTGTCTTCTTTGTCTATACTTGAAAGTAATTGCAACAGAGTTAAATGAAACTTCTTCCCAAGTATACATAGGTTTGCAGCCATGGGGTGTTTTAATAACCATCAACGTTCCACAGTGCCTGCAAGATGGAGCTGTTCCGCCAGGCTTTTGGTTGAGGCTGGGGGGAGATCCTGAGGTGATCAATTTGTTATGTTATGTTTATTTGGTCAGTTAACCCATATAAATGATGTTATTTTGCCAAGCTTAGATGCTGGCAAGTACATCTGATTGCCTGATGTTACATCGCATGCCGTTTCGCGGGATATGGGTGGCGGGATGGGTATTGGGGAGTATTTTCTGAGTTTTGTCTGCCATCTTGTTGCTGTTCAGTGGTTTTAATGCTGTTTGTGTTTAATTGGGGGGAGTATTGATTTTATTGTTTCACTGTATTACCTTTTTTGTAAGCCGCCCCTGTCATGTTGGGAGGGGCAGGGTATAAATTCAATAATAAATAAAATAAATAAAAAATAACACGAAGCAAATTAACAGTATTGTTGAGTTCTGGATAAAATCAAAACATTGTATTTCATAATAGGACTAAAGAATATTGAGGAAGGTGAACTTATTTCTTAAGCAACTTTGTGCCACGATGAACAAAAAATCCTGTTATATTAGGAATATTTTATAAGTATTTGCCACATTACATTCATGGTGAGATTAAAAACTGAAATAAACAGCAACTTGTTTTACTGACATTTCACCTAGTGTGAGTCTCATATTTCAGAGGTTTTGAGCAATATTTACTGCCACTTGGGGGAGCTAGGACAATTTTAAATTCTAAATTATTAATGAATCCTATTGAACTTTGTGGAATACTAGGAAGAATGAATGGAAAGCAAGCTATAAATGACATGCTTTCTATCATGTTACAGGACCAAAGACTATAAGTTCCAGAAACATCCTAGCAAATGCCATTTTGGCCTGTATCAACAGGGGCATCACATCAAAATCACAAGATGTCATAGTCCCATTGTATACGACACTGGTCAGACCACACCTGGAGTACTGTGGGCAGTTCTGGAGGCCTCATTTCAAGAAGAGCATAGATAAAATTGAAAGGGTACAGAGGAGAGTGATGAAGATGATCTGGGGGCAAGGGACCAAGCCCTATGAAGACAGGTTGAGGGACTTGGGGATGTTCAGCCTGGAGAAAAGGAGGTTGAGAGGGGACATGATAGCCCTCTTTAAGTATTTGAAAGGTTGTCACTTGGAGGAGGGCAGGATGCTGTTTCTGTTGGCTGCAGAGGAGAGGATGCACAGTAATGGGTTTAAACTTCAAGTACAACGATATTGGCTAGATATCAGGAAAAAAAAGTTTCACAGTCAGAGTAGTTCAGCAGTGGAATAGGCTGCCTAAGGAGTTGGTGAGCTCCCCCTCACTGGCAGTCTTCAAGCAAAGGTTGGATACACACTTTTCTTGGATGCTTTAGGATGCTTAGGGCTGATCCTGCATTGAGCAGGGGGTTGGACTAGATGGCCTGTATGGCCCCTTCCAACTCTATGATTCTATGATTCTTTGACTTTACTATGGGTATGATTAATATTGTGAATAATAAACTCAGTTTAGACAAAAATCTATACCTCTCATTGACCGTTTATACACTGGAGGTTTCATGTCGGGCTGCATGCTGGAGTTTTAGCTGTGGCTGGTTGCCCTACCCCTTCCTGCACCCATATGGGGGAGCATTTGGTCCGGTGCACCTCATTCATCCCCAATTTGTGCTCCTGCATGGGAGCTGGGGCAGTGAAGTTCCCAGTGCATAAATGGTCATTCAGCGTTAAACTAAGCAGTAAAAGGTTAATTGGGTCCTAGTATATTAATATCCTTATGTTTGTTATTTAGATCAACAATCTAAATTAAATGTTGTGGTTGGGTATCATTTGAGTTCTTATTTAGGCTATAGATAAGATTGCCAACCTCCAGATGGGTCCTGGAGTTCCCCTGAAAATACAACTGATATCCAGACTGCAGAGATCAGTATCCCTAGGGAAAATAGCAGCTTTGGAGGGTAGACTCCTTTGTAATATTTTCATGCTGAACTCCCTCTCCAAACATCATCCCTGAATCTACAGGAATTTGCTAATCTGAATTTGGCAACCATAGGTGAGCAGCAAGATTGATCAGAAACGTAATAGAGTGGTCTTGCTGGAGTTTCTGAATTTAGTTTTAAATTGTGAATTTTATTTCAAATGTATGGTATTTTGTGTAGGGCGAGATTTAAATCTAAACAATTTATATTTCCACCAGTATGCTAGATTTCCAGCAACTTGCTTGGTGACAAGACTTGTATTCTCTGGTACGGGGGGCGGGGCAGGATTCTTTCAGTAAAGTTTTAAATGCTTTTATGAGGGAATTGTTTTACTGCCATGTTCTGTGTAAAGTCTGGACATATATTTTGAGGAATATGTTCAACTTTCTTGGGAACAAGACAGGACACTGGCTGGAAGGATTTGATCCTATCACATTTAAGCACCCACATTAGTAAACTTGGAAGAGGGAAATTCAACCTGCTTTAGCTATATATTCTTCATTCTAAGAATGGATAAAATATCAGACTGTTTCCCTTGTTGTGCAGGTTTCTGTAAGACTTCAGACAGCATTGGGAGAAGTTGCAACTTGCTATGGTATGACTAGCACTGATGCAATATTTATACATCTTTGAATATTTGATACACTTATTGGATGGTGTCTATGATGAATGTGTGAGAACCTCAGTGGCTTGAATCTATGTAAATAACTTGAATAAGACAATGTGATCTCTAATGTGGCAAAATGTTCATCCCTTTTTTATCTGCAACCATAGCTAAATGGCAGAATCTGTATTATATACAAAGAACCAAGAGGAAGATGGGAGAAGGCCCTAAGTTTAAGTCCTTAATATCTTTAATTTTTTAATGCTAAAGGTTGAATTAAATTATGCTTTCTTGGAATTTAAAAGTATATTGCCTTAATTTTGTTGAAATAAAGTTTAAAACATAACTACTATTAGAGAAAGGAGGAATAGCAAACAGCTGCAGCCTGTTAATGGTTAGGGAAAAAGTGAATATTGAAATTAGAAACAATAACTTCTGCGATAAATTTTAAAAAAGGTTTTTACTTTATTATATGAAACTGTTCATATAGTCCAGACTTTCTCAACTAGAAGAAGAAGAAGAAGAAGAGTTGGTTCTTATATGCCACTTTTCTCTACCCGAAGGAGTCTCAAAGCGGCTTACAGTCGCCTTCTCTTTCCTCTCCCCACAACAGACATCCTGTGAGGTTCTTCCCTATTGATAAGAATCAAGTCTAAAATAGCAGAGCCCCTGGTTTCCCCTCTCTACTTTCTGGGAAATGAAGCTGTCAGCAAGACAAGTTAAGAATTTAATGGAGTTTGCATTTTTAGCAGAGTTGGTCTTCCAACAGATATCTGGGTAATTGAAGTGACCCATGACCACTGTTTCCCCCTTTTTTGAAAATTGTATAATTTGGTCTAGCAGTATTTCATTCAAGTCCTCTGACTGGCTTGGTGGTCCATAGCAGGCACCCACAATAATACCACTCTCATTTCCTACTACTTTTATATTTACCCAAATACACTCAACTGAACTTTCATGCTCGGGTACCTGTATTTCTTCACAAGTATAAAGATTCCTAACATATATTGCTACACCTCCCCCCTTCTTTTCTTGTCTGTCCCTTCTGAATAGATTGTACCCCTCAATTTTAGTATTCCAATTGTGAGTATTATCCCACCAAGTTTCTGTGATTCCTATTAGGTCATAGCCCCCTTTTAGCCCTCTATTACGACTACTAGTTCCTCCTGCTTGTTTCCCATACTCTGTGCATTGGTGTAGAGACCATTGGTGTAGAGTAGTTCCCTGCTTATGTAACATTCCCTGTAGATTTGAGATCTTCTCATGTTCAGATCTTGCCATCACACCAAGTTCTGAATTTGCATCTCGCTCCCCCTTTGTGTCTAGTTTAAAGCCCTCTTCACCAGGTGTGCAAGGGTTCTCCCAAAATACTTTTTCTGTCCCTTGTGGGGTGCACACCGTCTTCTGATAATATCCCCTCATATTGACATCATTGACCATGATCCAGAAATCCAAATTGTTCCCGTCGACACCATTGACGTAACCAGTCATTTACTTGCATAATTTTTCTCTCTCTTCCTATGCCTCGGCCACTTACAGGAAGGACTGATGAAAACAAGAATCGGACATTTTGACATACACCACTCTTGTGGGAAGTAAAATGGATCACATTATGGATCCTGTTATAAAATACTGCTGTGATGGACTTTCAAGGGTTAATGCCTAAGCGAGTCTGAGAACCTTTGAGTGACAGGCTGTTCAAATGCAGACCAGCTGCTAGCATACCTGGTTGAAGCTTCAGTCCTTGATCATTCCAATCCAGATTCCAACCTGGCAGTGGGGTGGAAACAGCATTCGTGGCCTGGATGGATGACCGGTGCCAGACAGACCAAAGTGGTTCAGCACTGCTAATACTGCTAGACGTGTCAGCAGCATCTGATACAGTTGATCATGAGCTTCTTGCTCACAGACTCATAATTGCGGGGATCCAGGGGACAGCCCTAAAATGGCTGCTCTCCTTTCTCCAGGTCAAGGACAAAGAGTGATAATCAGGGAGAACCACTCTCAACACTATGAACTCAAATTTGGAGTTTGATACTCTTACTAACACTATTCAGCGTTTTCATGCACTCTCTTGCCCAGCTGGTCCATAGCAAAGGCTTGGGTTGTCACCAATATGCAAATGACACTCAGCTCTTATCTTCTAATGGATGACCAGCCTGATAATCTCTCCCCCCCCCCCGGTTTGCCAGATTAGAAGTCCATACTCCTAACCATTACACCAAGCTGTCTCTCGCCCAATCTGAACCCACATCACCTCACCAAAGTGATCCATGTAACAGTTATCTCTAGACTAGACTATGCAGCTTGCTGTATGTAGGCCTTTCTTTATTCCTGCTTCAGAAATTACAGTTGGTCCAAAATGTGTCTGCCCGACTGTGCTGCCAATTGCCATGGAGAACACATATTATACCAATTCTTCAGCAGCTTCAGTGGCTACCAACTGAATACCAGATCAGATTTTAGGTGATGCATATTCAGTCAGGGTCACTTGCTCTAAATATTCCAACAACCTGGTAATCCTTGGCCCCAAAGAAATCTGTCTGGCCTGAGCCAGAGCCTTTTCCTTTGTGGTCCCAAACTCGTGGAATGAGCTCTACAATGAGATCAACTCAAATAGTTCTGTAGGGCCAGCTAAATGGAGCTCTTCTGCCAGACAGATAACGAAGACTTAAATCTGACCCAACCACCAGGAAACTGCAATACCAATGATCAAATGTCCCTCATCTGCTAGACCAGTGGTTCTCAACCTTGGGGACCCTACCCCATTTGGGGTCGCCTGGCCCCTTCCCACCGGGTTGCCATGTTGGTGGTAGCAGACAGCAGCAGACGGCGGTGAACGGTGGCAGCGGCAGGCAGCCAGTGGTGGCTGGAGGCGGTGGAGCCATGGCACTGGCCACCTCCGGATTGTTGTGCGCCTGCATGCACGCATGCACCTGCATGTGTTACCCATGTGTGTGTATCTGCCGTCCCTGCTGCAGTTGGGGTTGCAGTGTGAGGGCAGTTGAGAACAGCTATGCTAGACCGTTCTCTGTGATCTCTTATTCCACTTATATCTCCATTTTTAATTGATCACAAATGTTACAGTGTATTTTCTCTAGTTCTATGTTCTAGTTCTATGTTTTCTAGTTCTACCCCGAGATGCTAAGTGGGGGGCAGTATAAAAGTTGAACAAATAAATGAATAAAATAAATTATGTTGAGAGAGTTAATAAAGGAATGACTGTTGTTGATTGACAGTTGAAGAAGAGACAGTTAAGCACTGATTGTAGACTGGGAAGGAGGTTGAAAGTTGATTGAGAAGGATCTGCTATTTCTTTCTTTCTTTCTTTCTTTCTTTCTTTCTTTCTTTCTTTCTTTCTTTCTTTCTTTCTTTCTTTCTTTCTTTCTTTCTTTCTTTATCATACTTATATACCGCCCTCCCCGGAGGCTCAGGGCGGTTTACATCACAACAAGAACAATACATAAAACAGTCTGTAAAACATGTATAACTGATAACTAATAATTGTAACCAAATAACAGCACAATATAACAGTATAACAGTATAACAATATAGTTGTACAAACAGGTCCAGGGCTTATTGATGGAATTCTGAGGGGGGGTGGGGGGGGAATGCCGAATCCGAAAATAAGTGGGATCACTTTTAAAAGAACTAGAATTAATTAATTCCCTCCCTTTTCTTCTCAAAAAGAAACATCCCAACTGGAGTTAGTGTTTTTTGTTTGTTTTAAGTGCATCATAAAATTATTTTCAAGATTGAAAGGATTGAACTGATACTCTGGTAAATTTTAAAAATAAAAATAGGCATAAATTGCACTTTAATTTTTTTGTTGTTGAGCTATTAAACTGATGGAATTTAAAATGATCAAAATTAAGGCAATAAATGTAGCATTTGTGTTAACTCATGTCTGAGACTGAAGTCTGAAGTTGCTTTAGTATGTTTCTAATTTTGAAGTTGTTCCAGGAAGAACACAATGTGCCTTCTTGGTAATGAGTCAGGTATCAAAATAACTGACTAATGTGGTAATAGGGTATTATTTTTTTTTGTTTGGAATAGTACAGCTGAGCTTGTGGAGAAATGTTCTTAGTGGCTATTGTGCAGAGTATAATATATATTTAATATAATTCATGTTCCAGTATATGATACATTTAAAGGTAGACATTCTGAAAACCAAACATCTATGTCAGATTAGGTTATGGTTTTCATGATACTGTATTTGATTTTCTATAATATAAATTCATAGCCAGCTGGAATCCTGATACCCTTCCTCAGCAGTGAATATGGGAGCTCTTCCGCTTTGTAGTACTCTTATGAACTGGTGAAACAAAACTTGTATCAATTGCTCTTGGCAGACTGTAGCAAGAATGTAGAAAATGTGGGATCTGACTGAGCTAATTGATGGCTGTGGGTAACTAAATTAATATAAACATTATCTAAATAAAAATAATTCCTGAATCATTTAGGGACCAAAGCAGTCATGAACTGATCTCTGCCATGATGTTTTGAAAAGTGTTCATCATGCTCTTCCCTTTAAATGGGGAGGGGGGATTATGTTCCCATTGTAGATTAGCCCCCTCCCCTTGGTCTTGTTGTTTATTCTATGTGGTATACTGCATCCTACAAATGAAATAGCAGTAAGATCACCTCACATCTAAAGTTTCAATTGTACAGCTGGTAAAAGAACCTGCTGAATTTGGTAGAATTATTTTATAACACATACAGAGATAAAGAGAGGGAGAGAGAGTTCTGCGTGAAATATGTGTGAGTGCTTAAAGAAGCAGTGGTTTTCTGACCTGGGTGAAGTTTGGAATTAACCTCCTCCACAGCCATGCCTATGCTCCATCACTTCAACTCCCCTTCCCCCTCATGGGTTTGCTGTTTGCCCGCTGGTCTTCCTGCCCACCCTCTTACCCCCCTGTATCTCTATGCTCACTGTCTCCAGTTCTTGGTTTTCACCATCAGTCTTTCTAGCTTCTTCGGTCCTATACCCTCAATATCTATTGTTCTCCATCCCTGGGTCACTCAGGTTTGAAGCAATCTTTGCTTTAGCCTTATGTGCCCCCCCTGTGAATTGTTTTGCTCTGGACAGAGGAACGTACTTGGTTAATGGATATATGATTATGTTTGGCTAAAATAAAAAATGGCTTTGGCTTTAAGGAAATCCTCAACTAAAGCCAGACATGCTTCTAGAAAAAGAAGTAAAGGTACTCACCTGGTCATCTTTGGTGCATGTTCATTGTATTTATTACTGGAATTTAAATAATTGTAGTTGGCATTGGATTAGATGGCAAATGCATCTTAGTGCAAAGGTACATAAGATGCCAGACAGATGTGAGCTCTCCAGGCCGTATCTGGATTTTTTAGATGAGTGAAATTTTAGGGGCTGATACACTAATGAACTTTTCTCCCCACCCAAAGCAGGGATTCATATCCTTGGGACAACAGCATCTCCAGGATGTTCTAATTTCCCTATTTCTCCTTCCTCCTCACACCCATGAAATGCAGTTAGCAATTACTAACAGCCTGCTTCACCTTTGTAATTTCCTGTCCTGGAATACAGAGATCATCAAGACACATGAATATCTCTGGTTCTACCCCAGATATTCCTAGCAATCAAACTTATGAGGACCTACCCTGGGTATTGTCTTTACTGTGGTCAAGCCCATCACATGCCCTCTAGTTTATTTATCATGCACAAGATATCACATCAAGAATATCGTTTTAGGGGCTACTATGTTAGCCATAGCCTGAGGATACAATTCTCCCATAAAAGCAGAACACCTAGGGCCTTTTCGCACGGGGATCTTTGTTGCAAATTGTTTGCGGAATGAAAAATCGCCATTTAAAATAGTGGAATTCGTCGTTTTGCACACCTGGCTTTGTAGTGGAATCAGTTGCGTTTTTTAGCGTTTCCCACAGGCTTCCGGTCTCGGCAGAAATCGCTAGAAAGGAAGCGCTATTGCCAAGCTCGTCCCGCCCCTGGCCGTCAAGCAGCCAATGGGCAGCCGTTAGCATGCTCCCAAACAGCCCCTTTCCCTTTAAGAAAGGTTTTTTTAAAAAAAAAACAGACCCATAGCAACGAATCTAGGTAGATTCGTTGCTACGGAGAGACCCATCCAGCTGCCTAATGTGAGCTGTCGTTTGATTGTATGATCGTTTGCACGCTGCCTCGAGTGATAAAAAAAAATCCCCCCCCCTTCTCACGGGCCCGATTTTCGGCTGAATTTATGTGTAAAAAATAAAGGGACTTTATTTCAGCAAACGGGCTTTTAAGTGGTTTGTGCTTAGTGACTAAAGGTGAAGGACTGAAGCCAGGGAAGCCTCTAAACAGAAAGAGGCTCGCCGGTGCGTTTATCCCCGCTCGCTCGGAGAAAAAAAAATGGCGATCGCTTTGCCGGAAGTTTGGAGGAGAGAGCCAGGGGGAGGGACTTTGAAGAACCAGCAACAATGGTAACGCACAGGTCTTTAGCGCTAGTGTTGCAGATTGGTTGCAGGAGTGTATCGCTATCCGGAGGGTGAATCCACTTTTCTGGATTCCCCTGAAAGCGCCACAACGAAGCGCTTTTGGCGGGTCGGTTTCAGGATTGTTGCAGATTGTCTACGACGTCGTGGGTTATGGCAAATTAGTAGCGTTTCCAATTAGCAACCATTGTGCTATTTTGAAGCCGTGCGAAATGGCCCCTAGCATCAGCCTGTCTCTGTGTTCTTTGGACGTTCCTCACATACCGCTTGCTTGCATGTAGGCTATTCCTTTTCCTTCTCTAAGATTTAGTTGGATCTGTGGACTTCCCTCTGCTCATCATAATAGTAACTACAGTTCCCCTGCTTCCTTCAAACTATTCCCTTTCAACTCTGCTTTTCCTTAGTTAATTTCTTGTATGTTACAAGATCTTTAGTGTGTATGTTTGTAAATTGCCTTCTAATCTACTTAATAAAGTAACTTTCCAGTTATCTCAGGCTGTTTTATTTAAGAGTTTTTCAAGGGAATAACCTGGAGATCCTGTAGTTACACACCTCTCAATAAATCTCTAATTAATTTGCTAATTCCACCATCTAAATTCACAAGACCTCCAACTTGGGAAACAACTTCTCAAAGTGCCACCCATGCTACAAGGCATGTGTATGATGTTATGGAGATCCTACCTGAACTCTGTGGGTTCCCAGGGCAAGAGTAGACAGATAACCAGAGATTATACTTGTAGAAAGCCTGCTGCAAGCTGAAAAGCAGAAGGTGCTAGTGGGACGATGGTTGGGGGGGGGAGGGCTGGTGCTCCCCTGCCCATCTCCCTCTCGCAAGGAGGAGGAATGTGGGTCAGCCTTCAGGCTGGCGGGCCTCTGGCTGGCAGGTGGTGCGTGCACGAGTACTTTTAGTGAGGTGACTTCTGTGGCGCCACATCCCCCACAGCGCAGGCAGAGGTTCCTTGGAGGGCTTGGGCTGTTGGCTGCATGCTCTGCACAGCCTTGCATGCTGCCTCCACACTGCAGCCAGCTCCTCATGTGCCTGTGGCTGACTCTTCAGCAGTGTGGCTCCGCCACCTCCTCCTGGCAGACACCTCTGCTTCTTCCTGGCGACCACCACTTCCTGGGTAGAGCGCTGCACATGTGCAAGCCATGACAACCAGGCTTATCTGCAGCCAGGCTGCCAGAGAGGCAAGCCACCGGCTAGGGAGGGCGGTCTCTTTCGGGGCCGGTCCATTCAGGGTGCAGCCAGTGAATGGGCCAGACATGCTCCACCCACCGGGGTGTTTCACAAATATATATTGGTACATGGATAAGGATGAATTATATCAGAAGCATTTAAAATATCATTTTAGAAAATACATTAGATACAGTACAAAGCCCTAAAACAAATAACACAAAATAATAACAGCTATCTTATTACATAGCACCTTGAGAGGAACATTAGGCAGCACAGTGAGTGTATTTTTTCTTCTGCTGCTAGCTCATGCAATGCTAATCTCAATACAGTGATTAACATGAAATCTTGTGCCCAGTCCCAGGTGTTTTGTCTGCAGGCAAATATTGGCTGTGTTGTTAGCATTTACCCCCTTTCCATTCGCCTTATCCTATCTCTGGCATCCATTTCTGGTGAATTTTTAATTTAAAGTCAAAAGTCCCACTGAATATGACCCAGCTCTTGACTTTTGGCCCAGACCTATTTCCATAGTTCCAGGACAGGTAGGTTGTTGGTGTTAACTGTAGTGGTATCATTCAGAAACCCGTATAATTTTGATAATTTGGAGGAAATTGCAGGATATATTTTCAGAATAGATATCTTGGATTTCTAAAACCATCTGTTTTGCCATTTCTTTTCTCATTTCAATTATGTGTTTTTTTTTCAAAATTGGCTAGTATCTCTCTAGGATTTTTATATTGCAATCTACCTTGATGTTATTTGGACTAAAAGGAACTAAGTTTAAACAAAAAATTAAAATCACTTTCAGTCTGAAATGACTTTTAAGTATTTCTGTAGTCTTTTGTTATTAAGGTTTCTACCTTCAGATTGGGAAATTCATAGAATAATAAAATTGGAAGGGACCTCCAGGGTCCAACCTCTTGCAGAATGCGGGAAATAAACTACTACCTGTTCCCCCACTGTGACCCCAAATCCATGCCCAGATGATCCCCCTTGCCAAAACCATAATCTCTGTCCAGTCTGGCCTTGGAAGAAATTTTCTTCTCAATCTCAAAGTGGCAATCACAGGAGCCCTGAAGATTTGGGGTGTACCCTAGGGGAGGGTGGGATGTGGGGAGAGTAGGAGCCAAACAGGATATGGTCAACCCTTCAAAGTAGCCATTTTTCCCCAGAGGAACTGTTATCTGTATTCTGGAGGTCAGTGAGATTCTTGGAGATCTAGATGCCATATGGGGACTGGCAACTCTGTTCTTTCAATATGAATTCCACAGCAGATATAAAATATACTATATATAGACTGCATTTGAAAAATATTCAGTATCAGAAATTTGTTGTTACAAAAGTTTTCAAAATACAGCATACAGTTCTGTTAGATTTCTGAAATCTTATGTGATGTCAGTTACTTTTGATCACTTTTCATTTTGATTAAATTATAACTGACATCTAATGATTTTAGTTTTATAGGCTGTGTTCCAGATGAAATTCCCATATCATCTGTTGACAATTTTCTATCCATCAACAATTACAATTATTGCTCAGACAAGTCATAAATTGTTAAATAGAATTCTGATTAAATTTATTGTGCTTTTCCAAAGAATGAGAACCTTTTCTTGTATGGTAAGTGGAAAATCCTTTGATTCATAACACAATTTCAGCAGATTCACTTGTAATGCTGGAATTAATTTTAACAGCTAGTGATTCTCCAGCTATAGTTTCAGTTTGTTGACTTCTTACTGTGTTACACCTCAACATATTTCTAATTTTGTTCATTTTTATTAAATCACAGGGTGGCAGGAACACCTAAACAGTAACGTTATAGCTTTTATAGCATTTAATATGGATTTTTTGCATGCAGGACATTTTAGAGTAAGGGGAATGTCCAGGGAACAAATTGTTAGAAAATTCAAAGACTGGCTTATCCTTATCCAAAGTTTCTCTATATATTTGTGAAACAGCCTGGGGGGGGTGCAGCGTGTCTGGCTGTCCAAGTTGGAATAGAGCGTGTCCGACTGATTGGCCCTGCCCCTAAAGGTCCCGCCCTCTGTCCATGGACTCTAGCCTTTTTGCTCTCAGATGCACCTCAGTGCCTGGAGCCAGCAGCAGGTAAGGGGAGAGGGCCCTGTGCAAAGTGTGGTGGTGGAGGGCCTGCTAACGAGGGCCTGCTGACTGCCTGCTCGGGAGCTCTGTTCTGGGCCTGCTAATGAGCTGGCCAGCCCCTGCCCACCCCACTTAATCAGGCTGTGAGTTGCAGCCCAAAGCCACCTTAAACTGCCTGGCTGGGGTACAGGGGAGGGAACCTGTTCAACGCCCGTTCTTAGGAACAGGCTTTGAGGCTAGTATAAATATAAAATCTTGGAAATGGTGTGCTTCCGTGGATTTAACACATAGAATGATGTTTAATTTACAGCTGTTGTAATACATTAATGTGACCATTACCTTTTATTCTCAATATTTTAAGGGACTTGCACATTCCATTTGGAACATGACATTTTATCAACTACAGGTTGAGAAACGTTTTAAAAACTACAGCCTGTTATATATTCAACTGGATGGCTTTGATTTCTCCTTCTTCCTATAATGCCAGGAGTGTATTCTAATACCAGGTAGTTATACTTTCTGCCTATTGGTCCACTAAGCAACCATACACAGGATGAAAAAGAACTGTAGGTTTTTATATCTCAGTTTTCTTTACTGTAAGGAGTCTCCAAAGCAGTTTACAATTGCCTTTCCCTTCCCCAACCCACAACAGGCACCTGGTGAGGTAGGTAGAGGTAGAGAGATTTCTGAGAGAACTGTGACTGGCCCAAAGTTGCCCAGGAAGTTTCATGTGGAGGAGTGGGAAATCAAACCAAGTTCTCCAGATTTTATCCTCACAATAACTCTGTGGGAGTAATTTACACTCAATGTGTGTGACTGGGCCAGGGCCATTCCAGCAATCTTCCATGGCGGTGTAGGAATTTGAACCTGGATCTCCTAGATCCTAGTTTACCGCTCTCTACACTGTCTGTCTCCATAGAAATTGTTATAATAAAACAAATCTGTAAACCGTTCTTGTAGAGCGGTAAAAATAAAAGAGTAAGGGCTATGTTAAGGTGACCAGATTTTAACATTGGTAAAGCAGGACACTATTGACCGTGGGGGTTTTTGATTAAAAATTTGGTGTACATGGAGCAACAAAAATTTTCATAGAACGCATAGAATGCAAAAATAGTATTGTAATATATATTTCTTACTTGCAACGTAAGTACAATTTGCCAGGTGCCCCTAGATATCCCTCCAAAAGTGGGACAATCTGGTCACCTTAGGCTAGGTGAGAGGAGAAAGGGGCTGGGCGAATCCGTGATAAAAACTTGGAGGGGCCAATTGGGAGCTGAGAAGCAGCTCCCGATTGGCCCATCCAAGTGTCACTCTGGGGCCAAGTGGCCAATGGGGAGCCGCGCAGAGCACAGCTCCCTATTGGCCCCTTGGCCCGTTCTGGACTTGGTGGTAAGTGGGCCGGGGAAAGAGGCTTTGCCGCCTGGAAAGGAACAGGGCCGCCACGTCAAAGATGCGATGGCCCTGCTCCTTTCCTGCCAGCAAGCCCAGGACCTTGGCTGGGGAGGGGGGTGGCGGGAAGGCTTCAACACGCCCAGAAGAGCAGGCCGTAGATGCGGCAGGCCTGCTCTTCTGGCTGCGGTGAGGCCGGGACCTAGGGGGGGAGGGGGAAAAAGCCAACACCGCGACGAGAAGAGCAGGCCCGATGCATCAGAGACTTGTCGGGCCTGCACCTTTCGCTGCGCTCGGGCAGGAGGGAGAGGCAGGAAAGGCTTTGCCGTGGCTCAAAGAGCAGGCCCAACACGCCGAGGCCGCCAAATCGGGAGGGGAGAGAGGCTGGCGGGGATGCCGCAGTGGGGGGGCCCTCAAGGAGTCCTGCGAGTCCCCCCCCCGCCCCACTGGAACCCATGCTAGCGTGCATTGTATTTAAAAATACAATGTGCTTTGCCCCTAGTAAGTAATAAATGAATACAATATGCTGTGAACCTGTAAGGGAGATCTAAGGTTTATTTCTGCAAGTTTTACTTCTGTGGAAAGGTTTTCCATCTGGATGTGTGTGTTAATTATCTATGTTAAAATGTTCATTTAGGCCTTACTGAAATGACTGACTGTTGATGGAAACGTGGATCTAGAGCCACTAGGTGTTATGCAGGACTAATGCTGGATTGTAGCATTATATTTACTTTCTGTTTCTTGTTTTGTGACAGTCTTACAGGAACTTTTATATTCTTAGAGTGTTAAAATGCATCTGTAAAAATCTGGTATAACTGCCCAAGTGGAAAATGGTTTCGTTCTGTAATTGAGTAAAGATTTTTGTTGCTGCGCCAATAGTATTTTTGCTAGTATCAACTTAGATATTATTTGAAGCACTTTCCATGCAGTTCCTTTGCTTTCTCCTGCATTTTCTAAGTATCAACATCACTACATTTCTTTTTCACTGGTTCAAGGCTGCACATATATCTTTCCAAATAGTGAACATGATATCTAGTAGTTCATGACATGGCATATACTTACAGGATGTAGGGATGCTGTCCAACTACTCCTTTGTTGCATATATAAGTACAAATCTTGGGGATTTTCCTTAAATTATATTTGATTAATAAATTAATAATTTCATTGATAACAACAAAGAACCCCAGGAGCGTCTGTTTTTTATAAAAGTTACTATTGAGAACTGTTTATCATTGTGAGCTTTTGCTGTACAGAGATAACTTACGTGGAGCAAAAAAGTATAGACACTGTCTCTTGACTGTTTGTGTATAAGAAACGTATCATGCACGGCCATTTTTCATTTCAAAATACTTGAAGTGGGGGGGGTGTTTCTTGTAAACAGAGCAAAGAGTGTAGAATGACTTGAGCTTGCCATGTTATGGGATTGTTGCTGTTTAAAGTTGGGCAAAAAAATGGCATCAGGTTCTTACATATACATTGTAAATCTTGTTCTGTGTCACATGCTCCATTTGTTTGTTTTTTGTGTTTGTTTGATTTCTGTCATGTCCCATTACAAAGTTCTCTTGTGTGGTTTACAGTAGAATCAAAAAGTGAAACACGGCAAGTAATAAAACGCATAGATAATAAAATAATGATAAGTTTTTTTCCTTTAAATTAAAAAAAAAAACTCCCTCCAGCTTAAAAACAGACTCTCTTTAAAAGCTGCTTGAAATAAAATTGCTTTCAGCTGCTGCCTAAAACCCTTGAAGTTTGCCAAGCAAACCTTTCTAGGACTGGAGTCTTTTAAAAATGTTCCATATTTTAAGGTTGCCCTCCATATCTAGTGCATTGTGTGAGTCCTCTGACAAAAACATCCTCATTGTTGAACAATATAAATGCTTTGCAGAGATGGGTGGGGATCGTGATTTCTTTACATACTGGCCAAATGTGTTTAAGGCTGTAGCCCTGGACAATGACAAAAGTGCAAGGTAGATGCAAGACAAACCCACCTATCATTGACAGGCATATTTTTAGGTAGATTAATACTGAAAACAGTTTTACTAATTTGTAGTGGAAAGTTTATACACTCATGGATCCATGCAAAAAAACCCCAAAAGGACAAAATATGTTTTATATATTTTTATTGTTCCTAACCAAACTGCAACAAAGCACTGTACAAACTTTCACACTCACTAGAGCTCTTCATCAGGCTGGATGATTTAAAAAGAGCGTAGAATTCTCAGGCTTTGATTTTAAAGTGTATTCTTATAAGCATTTTTGGTGAGACAAAAGCAGGCAGTTAGCTTCCTGACTTTGTTGCTGAGCTGTGTTGATATAGAGGGGCTTTTTGCACGCCTTCAAAATCGCACAATGGTTGCCAATTGGAAACGCTATTGATTTGCCATAACGCACGACGTCGTAGACAATCTGCCACACACCTGAAACCAATCTGCAAAAAGCGCTTCCTTGTAGCGCTTTCAGGGGAATCCCAAAAAGTGGATTCACCCTCCGGAAAGCGCTGCACTCTTGCAACCAATCTGCAACACTAGCGAAAAAGACCTGTGCGTTAACATTGTTGCGGTTTCTTCAAAGTCCCTCCTCCTGAGCCTGTCCTCCAAACTTCCGGCGAAGCGATCGCCATTTTTTTTTCTCCGAGCGAGCGGGGATAAACGCACCAGCGAGCCTCTTTCTGTTTAGAGGCTTCCCTGGCTTCAGTCCTTCACCTTTAGTCACTAAGCACAAACCACAGAAAAGCCCGTTTGCTGAAGTATTTTCCCTTTATTTTTTTACACATTCATTCAGCCGAAAATCGGGCCCGTGAGGGGGGGGGATTTTTTTTTTTCACTCGAGGCAGCGTGGCAACGATCATACGATCAAACGACAGCTCACATTAGGCAGCTGGATGGGTCTCTCCGTTGCAACGAATCTACACAGATTCGTTACAATGGGTCTGTTTTTTTTTTTTTAAAAACCTTTCTTAAAGGGAAAGGGGCTGTTTGGGAGCATGCTAACGGCTGCCCATTGGCTGCTTGACGGCAAGGGGCGGGACGAGCTTGGCAATAGCGCTTCCTTTCTAGCGATTTCTGCCGAGACCGGAAGCTGTGGGAAACGCTACAAAACGCAACTGGATTCCACTACAAAGGCAGGTATGCATAACGACGAATTCCACTATTTTAAATGGCGATTTTTCATTCAGTGACCAATTTGCAACAAAGATCCCGGTGCGTAAAGCCCCAGAGACTAGTGTTATATATAGAGACCAAGCTTAGTGTAGTGGTAGCTTCTAATCTGGCTAGCTGGGTTTGATTCCCCGCTCTTCCACATGCAGCCAACTGGGTTACCTTGGGCTTGTCACAGCCCTGATAGTGCTGCCCTCACAGAGCAATAACAGCAGGGCTGTCTGCCAAGGTGCCTGTTGTGGGGAAAGAAAGGAAAGATGATTTTAAGCCACTTTGAGACTCCTTCTGGTAGAGAAAAGCAAAGTATAAAAACCAACAGTTCTTCAATGCTACCTGTGGTTCATAGCCAGCAAAAGAACAGAAATTCTTGTTCAGCATTTGAGATGACTTTTGGATGGATTTGGGTGTTTCAGTGAGAGATCAAAGAATCAAAGGCAATCAGTAGATGCAGCCTCCAAGAGACCTTGCTATAATTCTGCACACCTTAACACCTTGCTATAACTCTGCACACCAGCATCTCACAGAGAATGCTGGTAAGACCAGGCTTTAAGACCATGTACTAAAAATTCTACCCTCTGTCTTTTAAACATCCAGCCTGATGAAGAGCTCTGGTAAGCATGAAAGCTTGCACAATATTTCGTGTCCATTTAATGGGTCCTAATCAAAGGTAGTACTTAGATTTGGTAGTATTTAGTACTTAGATTTTGTTCCTGTTTTTAATAATTTGTGTGTCATCTTCAAAGGCTTCTTATTTATGCATGAATATGCTGGATTCTGATCACATTAGCACAGATGGATGCTTTGTTTTGCTATAATTGATTACTATCTATCTCAGTCTGGAAAGATAAAAACATTAAATGAGAGCCAATATTTTTAGTTGCTTATGCTAATGTGTTAGGCTGTGTTTATGAAACAACAGACGTGCAAGAATTAAAATGTTAAATTCTGATCGTAAGCAATTTCTGAATTCATGTTTCCTTAATTGGATTAGAAATGAGAGCTGTAAGCAATGCAGGCTCCTTTCTCAGTCAATACCACATTGTGCCTAGGCATTTGTATGTCTTTCTGGTTAATAATCAAACATAGTACTTAGTCCAGTCATTCCAATGTTGCTTTCTAGCATGTGGTAGTTTTTTGTATCCTTACCTTCACTATGCACAGCTCAGTTAAGCAAGTCTCATTTATTTTTTCCATTTATGGTGTTTATCTATAGTTATGCTATAAATCTGTACTTGCCTCCAGATGCTTAAACAACTTGATGGAGGATTTCAAAATTGGTATATAGAATGCACTGACATGTTAAGTTTTCAGATTATTCATAGCAATAGGGTTATGGAGAACAGTAAAATAATTTTTTCCAACATGCAGCTTCTCACCCTAATGAGCCGGGCACCCAGTTATTGATATTTAGCTGTCAAGCCTGGTTTGGGGGGGGGGGGGGGGAGGTAGGCAGCTTGAGCGAAAGCCAGTGTATGGAGTAGGCAGGGGACCCATTAAGATGTTAAGAGGCGCTGACGAAGGTCTTAACCAAATGCCTGGTGGAAGAGCGCCATTTTGCAGGCCCTTCAGAACTTTGGGAATTCTGTAAGGGCCCAAGTCTCTACTGGCAGGTAATTCCACCAGGTCTTTATGGCCGTGGCTTTGGTTAAGGCCAGGAACACCTCTATGTAGTTGGGGATCACCACCAAGTTGAAATTTGCTGCATGAATGGTATCCTTGTGTCCTGAGAAAACACATCTTGGGTGCCTTGAAATTAGACTTATGACATTGGATAGCTCAAAGGCAAACAAGCACTGTATTTAGTTATACCCCTTCCTTCTGTATTAAACATTCACTTGAGGCCGACTGACGTAGAACAGCTGCTGAACCCCCAGATTGAAAGAACCAACCCATGAAAGAATCAACCCCCAATGTTACTGTTAATTGTTATTTAGAATGTGGTTTTGCAATGTTCTGATGCCTCATTTGAAAGTTGATGTTACATACTGTTGTTACTATATATCATTCCATGTAATTTGTATTATATAATGTTCAATGTAAACCACCCAGAGCTGCAAAGAAATGGGTGGTATAGAAATCTAAATAAATAAATAAACAAACCAAGTGGAGTTCATCACTGCTTCAAAAAGTTACGTGGAAAACTTTCAACAAACCTTAGTAAAATACAATGTAAACTAAGTGTAGTGTCCCTTCTTTAACAGTAAAGGAATCCCCTGTGCAAGCACCGGGTCATATCTGACCCTTGGGGTGACGCCCTCCAGCGTTTTCATGGCAGACTCAATACGGGGTGGTTTGCCAGTGCCTTCCCCAGTCATTACCGTTTACCCCCCAGCAAGCTGGGTACTCATTTTACCGACCTCGGAAGGATGGAAGGCTGAGTCAACCTTGAGCCGGCTGCTTGGATTGAACTCCCAGCCTCATGGGCAGACAGCTTCAGACAGCATTTCTGCTGCCTTACCATCCTGCGCCACAAGAGGCTCTTCTTTAACAGTATACAGACCAATTCAGCAGATACATAAAAGTTGTGTATATTTCTGCTAGATTTGTTACTTTCAAAAATTGTGAAAAGGTTTCACAGTCATTACTAGTGGGATAGAAAAAGTGTAAAATGTTGCTTCTAAATTTTGTCATACATTTCCTGATTACATATTGCTATTTTTTTTAAGTAAGACTGTTTGGGTGGCAGGGTGTTGAGGGGCTTGGGATCCCATCCATTTATGCTCACCCAAGGAGGTTTTCAGAATCCTCTACAGCAGGGGTAGTCAACCTGTGGTCCTCCAGATGTCCATGAACTACAATTTCCATGAGCCCCTGCCAGCAAATGCTGGGAATTGTAGTCCATGGACATCTGGAGGACCACAGGTTGACCACCCCTGCTCTACAGGATCCAGTGCTCCCCAGCAACACAGTAGATTAATTGGTGGAGGACTGGCATACAATCTATTCGAAACCCTCAATGAAATTGCTTCCTGACATCCTCTCTACTCCTGTCCCAAGCTGACTCCATGGAACTGCATGAATGAAAACAGGAAAAGAGATGGCTAGAGCGATTTTGGCAGAAAACTCATGACAAAACTTCAACAACATATGGGAAGCTTATGAAA
This sequence comes from Paroedura picta, assembly GCF_049243985.1. Lineage (NCBI taxonomy): Eukaryota > Metazoa > Chordata > Lepidosauria > Squamata > Gekkonidae > Paroedura > Paroedura picta. The sequence continues at coordinate 93,630,875 of NC_135372.1, read as the reverse complement.
AATTATGAGATGGCAATAAAGACTATAAAGAGAGAATAGGTTGCAGCATGTATTGCTTCCATTAGCTCATGCCCAGTACAATTATTTTAAACAATTAGATTCCTTCAGGACTGTCCAAAAATAAACATTAGCTATGAGACTTTTACAGACTTTTGCACATTTTTTTTTTGTTACTCTGCCATAACTTATCTGCTGACTTTGATACAGTTAGGGAACTGAAGGCTCCTTGGCTGTCTCAAGGTCCTATTTTGTACTACCTCAGTCTGCTCTCTTAGAAGATGTGGACAGGACTCTGGTGGCTGTTTGGTCTACCACTTGTCCCCTCAACCTGTGTCCCTCATGGCCGGTAAAAGTCAGTAGTGAGGAGATCCAGGCCCCTCTCCAGGAAATTATTAACCTTACCTGTTGACATCTGACCTAGCCACTGTAATCCATGCAATGGTCACTTCCAGAATAGACTACTGTCACTCTATGTAGGGCTACCATTGAAGCTGCTCTGGAAACTTCAACTGGTCCAGAATGCAGCAACATGGTTCCGTACTGGGACCCAATGGAGAGTGCATATTTGACCTGTGCTCTCCCAGCTGCACTGGCTCCAAATTGAAGACTGGGTCAAATTCAGGGTTTTGGTTTCAACCCTTTAAGCCCTAAATGGTCTGAGAACATTGTACTTGCAGGACTGCCTCTCCTATTATGGCCTCCAAAGAATGCTACAATTGAGCCAACAATCTGCTCAGGATCCCCTGCGCCAAAACAGTCAAGGTGACCTCAACCAGGGCCAGGAACTTTTTGGCCCTGGTCCTGGTATGGTGGAACACTCTACCTCATGAAATCAGGACTCTGCAAGATCTTAAGCCAGTGGTTCTCAACCTTAAGCAGTTCCACAGGTCCTGTAGAACAGAGTTGTTCCTGGGAAAAACAACAGAATTCTAATTGATCTCCCTAGCTAAACCCATCAAATAAATGTTCATCTGATAACCCATTTCCTCTTCCTGACAAGGATATAGCACCAGGTAGACAGCAGCCCCTTTTTTGTATTGCTTTTGTGCTGTCTTCGAAATATGTATTAACTAATTTTGATATTATGATTTTAAATGTGTAATGCTATGTTGTTACCCATCCTGAGCCTCCCAGGAAGAGCAGTTAGAAATATATCATCATCATCATCATTAATATTATTATTGTCTTAGAAATTTTATTGATACCAATTTTGGAAAAGGCTGGGAAAAGCTAGAGAAACCCTGAGGGAGTACACAAATACACTATGGTGCTGTAGGGAGACAAGAAAAAGCCCACTTCAACAGCAGTGAACCCAGGGCAAAGAAATAAAGAAAGGGCATCCTTTGGGAAATGGTCTGTATATTATAACTGAGGAAAACATGAAGGTCATCTGTGCTTGATACCATCCATCTATTGTTTGCCAGGGGCTGTACCTGTGAAATGAGATCATGACAACTGATGAGGCTACAAAGAAGGAAGGAGAAGTCCAGACAGCAGCTCTTGCTGAACAAGGCGAGGATATCACACCAAACAAAGATCAAGGAGTTCTGAAGGTAACACTCAGGGAAAAGTTAATCAAAATGTTCTTGATTAGATCAACAAATGGTGAAACATATCTAATAACTACTGAAACAGCAGAATTTTTTTTAAGGTCGTGGTTTTTCTGTTTTCATTACAGCTAGAGCCTAGTTAGATGTTACAGTGGCCATCGATTTGATCTGATTTGAGATCATTTAAAAATGTTGTTGGGGCAGATCAGCAAGACCATATAATCTCCCACATGTACCTTGTCAGGTGCTCAACCAATCTCCCCACAGCTATTTCACACTTGAAAAGATGTGAAGGGGGACAGTGTCTCCTGTTCTCATTGCACCATGGGCTCGGTCAGGGCTGGGCCTTCATGGCATTTTTAAATGGCCAGATTCTTCTCTAAAACGGTGATGACTGCTAAGGAGCTCTGTCCCGGCCCTGCTAACCAGTTGCCCAGCCCCCACCCGCCCCACTTGATCTGGCTGTGAGCTGCCGCCTAAGGCCACCTTAAGCTGCCTGGCTGGGGTCCAGGGGAAGGGACCCTTTCAAGGCCTGTTCTTATGAACGGTCTTTGAAGCTAGTAGCATTATAATGGTATAACAATCTATTGCTACAACTTACTAATTCTGCTGAATTTCCAGCTTGCTTTTAAAATAAGCAAGTTTTTTTCTCTCTTTAGTGCAGAATGCACAAAAAAAAGGATACAGACTTAATTTTTTAAAACGAAAGATGGAAATTGGGATACACTACTAGACCATGGCAGTATACTGATAACAGCAGTGTGATGTAGGGGTTATAGTATTGGACTAGGATCTAGGAGATTTGTGTTTGAATCCCCACTCTCCTATGGAAAATTGCTTGGTGACCTTGGGCCAGTCATACAAGCTCAGCCTAACCCATCACCCAAGATGAAATGGAGAGAAAATTTCCAAAGTGTCATTAATGGAGAGATCCACACAGAACATAGAAGCTTTGTACAGAGGCATAAAGAATGGACTGTAGCCTTCTTACCAAGTTCCTTTCACTGCCTATGTAACTCAGTCGTCCATCATATGCCAAAAAACACTTTGAGTATATGATAAGAGTTCTCCTGCTTTTGTCATGCCGTGGCCAGTTGTAATGTCTCTGTGTTTATTGCCCACTGATATGTCATCTTAATGAGCTTTTACTATAGCTGACTACCCATTCAGACCAAATTTTGGTGAATGAATCAGCCTTAATGTTACCAAGTTTAAAATAGAATGGATTGTATTCCTCCACAAGTATATGTGTATTCAAATATTATGAAGCTGTGTATTCATATGTGAGTCCTTTTAACTCCAGAAATTTATTTCTGAGTATAATATATAACTCACATACATTGTAGTCTTCTGTAAGTTATCAGCTATCTCATTTATATCTGGTTGCAGAAAACATTCAGTATGGAAGAACCCCTGTAAATAGTCATAAGAAGTGCTTGAATTTGTATCAGTTGGATTTTTTTGTGTCTTCTAGATTGTGAAGAGACCAGGGAATAAAGATGAATCTCCTATGATTGGAGACAAGGTTTATGTCCACTACAAAGGGAAGCTGGCCAATGGGAAAAAGTTTGACTCCAGCCGTGACAGGAATGAACCATTTATCTTCAGCCTGGGCAAAGGTAAAGAGTGGAAAAGGTGGAGAAAGGTAAAGAGAGAGCCTTAGGGATATAAACTGGGTTCTTGTCAACTAAATTACAGTTTATTTATACTTAGTTCGGTTTTCCTTGTGTGACCAATAGCAGACAGAGGGCTCAGAAATGGCAAGCGTCTGGGTTTGCCACTGCGTGCAAATCAGTCACTTTTTCATTTCCTCATTTTACTATTGTGAATTGTTGAGACCTAGCCACATCAAATGTAATTTTGAATATACATTAAATTGAAACTTAATTTCCATGCCTCCACAACTGCAGTGTGAGAACATTGAAAATTATACTTCTGTCAGGAGGCTAGAGTATTCTAAGCACCTTCAGTCATCTATATTTCCCTTTGTTTCTTTGAGGACACCGCAGTAGTTACACTAGTTTAACAGCAGTTTAGATTGCTAGTGTAAGCTTGTCCTCAGCAGTTCCTGCTGAACAATAGGCTTGTGTTGCTGCATTAGCACTACCCAGAATGTTTGCACACAAAATGAATCTATCCTCTGCTGTTTGTATATTTGCATGGGCACTCTGAAAAATGGAAATGCATAGGTACTCTGAAAAGTAGATATGTCTGTTTTTTCTAAGAGTACGTATGTGCGTGCATGAATGTTTGATCATTTGCTCTCTGCCTTCTGTTCCCATGCACAAACTGGACTCGGTGTGATTCCATCAGAATTGCCCCACAGCCGACCACTATGGTTGGCATAAGCTCACTTTGTGTGTATGCTTTCTGATGATGGAATAAGATAATGTTTAGGCAGGAGAACCTGGTTGGGCCACCAGCTAACCTGCAGCCATCTTCAGGCTAATTTGGGATTGAATTCAGTTGTGATCCAAGCTTAAACAATCAGCAGCCAAATATGTTTATCCATTGTTGTGTGCTGCTTCAGATGCAGGTCTGATATTTTTATCCTCCATTGCTCCCCCCCTCCCCAAGTAATACTGTTAGGGAACAGATGAATTACATTAGGCTGCTGAACATGTGATTTGGCTCTTAGTAAAAGCATTTTTTGTTCTTGGCATTGTGTTAAGTCTTCATTCTCATGCTTTTCCATTGGAGGCTGTAGGAAAAAAAGGTTGCATTTTTAAAATCTCCTGTGGAGAAAGCTGTCATCCATTTTTGAGATAATAGAACAATTTTTTAAAATTCCTTCTTAAAGTCTCCATGTCTTTTATTAATCCAAATAATTGGTTGTGTTTACCAGGAGAAAGGAAGAAAAAATACAAAACATGTAGAAAGAACGGATATATCTGCTGACAAGATACTAACTTTGAACTTTAGTGTTCTGTGAACACAATTTCTTTGAGATAATTGAAATTCTTCCATTTCTTCTTCTGATATTATAATTATAACAATAAAGCAATAATAATTATAATTATAACAATACCACAAAGTGTTTAATAAAAAATAATAAAGGGTTTGTATTTAACTGAGGAAAGAAGGACCTCAGCTCCTATAGGGACACATAATAGGACATGCCTTTTAAAACTTGTTTTAAACAGTGCAGATTTCTGCCCTGGGAATTTTGTTGCCCCAACTCCCATGGGGGAGCACAAATCCAAGGTGGACGAGATGCAGCAGGCCAAATGCAGGAAGAGGCGATGCAACCTGTCCCAGCTCAAACTCCAGCCTGTAGCCTGGCACAGAGCCTCCAGTGTAGAAACTGTCAATGGAAATTATTTTGGTTTATAGCATCTTGTTTCTCTCCCAGAGAAGTGCGCCTGGCCTCAACCAGGGCCAGGGCCTTTTTGGTCCTGGCCCTTACCTGGTGGAATAAGCTCCTGGAGGAGCTGTGGTCCCTGGGAGAGCTCTCAGCTTTGCGCAGGGCCTGCAAAACGGAGCTCTTCCACCAGGTCTAAGGTTGAGGCCAGTGCCAGTGCTAGTAGAAGATCTGATGGGGCTCCCCCCTGGAAGATGTGCTTCCATGCCAGTCCATTGTTGTGGTTGGTTGTCACACCACTCTCCTAATCACCCTGGCTGTTAGTGGGGGCTGTTAAGATAGTGTTATATTTCCACCGTACGGTTTTTGTATTATTCTGTAATTTTATGGTGGTTTTAATTGGGGATTGTACTATTGTTCTGAACTTTGTATGTAACCTGCCATGAGCTGGTCTGTCCAGGAGTGGCAGGCAATAAATCCAACAACAACAGTTATAATACTTGAATTCATACAAAAAGTCAGAATCATACGTCCTTTAAACTGGAAAGAATGTGATGTCTTTCATCCTCCCCCTTTTCTGAGGATAGTATCCTTTGACTGTCCTCCTTATAATGTTCTCCTCCCTTGCAAAGAGATGCAGAAGAAAGAGGAATTTTCTGTAGGTACATCCTGACTATGGAGAATGCTTCTTCAAGGAAGTATGCTGAAGATTAAACCTAAGCAGCTCCAGCAGCAGTGAGATTGATTTTATAAGTTTCATTGTGCATTTTGAAACTATGGTAATCAAATGGCTTAATGTTCCAAGTGAATAACTATGGGTACATAGAACCATCAAATTGTTTTTACAACTGGTGTGGCCATATTTGTAACTGATGTGTGCTCTCCCCTTGTTGCTTCCAATTGTATACTTTGCTTTTATTGAATCTAGAGGCCAGCTCCTAAATGATAAACATTTTATGTGAACATTTTTTGCTGAAACTAATGCTGTCCATCATAAGAGCAGGGGCAGCAATAATAATTCATAGCTTACTTGAGCAATTGTCTGCCACTGAAGAAACCAAGACAAGTAGCTTGATTATATCAATGTACAACTTTTCAAATATCAATGTATGACTTTAAAAGGAAGTGAAGCTTCCCTAAACAAATTTCTTTTTTATTCCTTTTTATTATTAGGCCAGGTCATCAAAGCTTGGGATATTGGGATTGCCACGATGAAAAAGGGAGAGATTTGCCATTTGCTGTGCAAACCAGAATATGCGTATGGTTCTGCTGGCAGTGTCCCCAAAATCCCCTCCAATGCAACACTGTTTTTTGAGGTAAGTGGGCATTAGAACTGAGTAACAGTGCAGTCGTAAGTAAAGTTACAGATGTAACTCTATTTGGGATTACCCTGCAAATAATCTCACTATAACTAATATACCTGAACAAACTATTTTTTCTGCCTCCCTCAACAGTATCAATACCAAATCTTATTCTTTGGATATGAGCCAGACACTGCTTCATTGCCAGTTGATAATGTTGGAAATGGCGCACTGGCAGTTAGAAATTGGAGTAGACCACTGCTAGCTTCTCCATTCTATATGATGTAATGTTAGTCATCAACCTCTCTTTTCAGCAGTTTTATTACTAGCCAAACTTGAAGATAATTTAATATCTTCTTTTCCATTCAGCACATTACTTATAGTGAAAACAGTATTTAAACAAAACTTAGTTACAAGACTGAATTTTGGGTGGTATCCATTCAATATTGGCAGAAGGGATATCTGAGAAAGTGAACATGAGGATGGTCTTGGATGTACCGGGGAAAGTAAATAGTGGTTAGGCCTGATCTCTTTCACTGTATCCTTTGACAGACGTTGCTACGGGACCTACTACAATTGTTTTCCTTGATTATACTCTGGCACTGTGTTGTTTTGAAGATGGACTTTGTAATCCCAAACAGTTTTCCCAGTAAAAACAGTATAACTACAGGTTACTCAGCCACTTCTCTTGGAATCTGCTTAGCTTGTATTTTGTCCATAGTAATCAATGTGTGTTAAGGTTGGCAATGCGAATATTTATAATGCAGGCTTAACTTTTGAGAAACTTTTACATTTCAAATTCCTGTTGTAAATGAAATAGCACAATGTATAATATATTTTGACCTCTCATCCAAGTAGAAGAGATTGAACTAGCAGTACAGCAGCTAGCTGATTTTATCTCTGAAACTGCATCTTTGTTGCATTTTCTATTGTATAAATGTGCAGAAAACTATTATGAGTATCCACATTAAAGTACTCAATGAGGAACACATAAGTCCCCCATTGTTGTCTCTGAAAAAACAAGTATTTCTTGGAACTGAAAGCACAATTGCAACTAAAATGATCAGTCAAAATTAATAGGAAGTATTGCTTGCAGTGGGTTTAAAACTTAATTTGTTGTTAGCTTTTAAGCCTTTGGAGATGAATGTCAGACAATAGTGACAGCATGAGAAACAATGCAGTAAGTGAAGAAAAAAAATATTCAATGTGTTATTGCAGGACTGACCAGCAAAATGTCCTGCATTTACAGGAGCAATCATAATCTGTATCCCTTGCCAAGAACCAGGGAGGACCTGAGAAACCTAAATCACCTCAATGCCTTAATGTGTGATTTATATTCAACTATAAATGTCAAACTTACGTATTCAGTGTCAACATATATGGAAGCTAATTATTTAACAACAACAACAACAACAACATGTAAAGATAGCTAACACAAAGAGAAAAGTGGCTGATTAGAATCCTGTTGATGTGGACCAGCCCTTGTATCTGTTGCTTGTGTTTCTTGTTGGGTCTCATTTTGCTTAAAATATGGAAGATTAAATGTAATTTATCACTTCTTTCTGGTGCTTACTCCTTTCTTAATTGCTTTTTTAAAGATTGAGCTGCTTGATTTCAAAGGAGAAGATTTATTTGAGGACGGAGGCATCATCCGTAGAATTAAAAAGAAAGGTGAAGGATACTCCAACCCCAATGAAGGTGCTACGGTACAAAGTGAGTGCCAATTTGGATGAGGGACAGCAGTTCAGCAGCTGATGGACAGGAAGGTTTTTTTTCTTTTCTGAGTAAAATAGGAGTGGCTACAGTGGGAGGCACAACTTCAAACTTGGAAAACTAGATCAGTAGTTCCCAAATGTTCTGGGGCTACCAACCCCTTAGCTCCCAGGCCACATTGTTAGTGCCCTACACCCCCCTCCCATGTGTGTAGGACAGGGGGAGGGGGATGGGATGGAGGAGGGGAAGGAGCTCAGCAGAAATATGCTCCCATCCAGCCCATCTTCTGAAACTGCCATTTTCTTCAGGAAGCTAAGCAGGGTTGGCCCTGGTCAGCACTTGGATGGGAGACCGCAGAGGAAGCCCAAGTATGCTACTACCCAGAGGCAGGCAATGGCAAGCCACCTTGGAAGTCTCTCGCTAGGAAAATGCAGCTGCAGCAGGAAGAGCCAGACTGCTGCCCCAAAATTCCTCACTGTCCCCTGGATCCTTCCATCCCCCCGTGAGGGGGGTACTGCCCACTTTGGGAACCGCTAAACTAGACTAATACATTTTGTGCTCCCACAACTTCTAGTGTTGTATTCCTATGAGATATCAACAAAACTCATACATTTCTACGGTAAAGTGAGATGGTCAACCATAACAGATGCCCTTGCAGTTAGAGCATTTTAATTCTAAAACCTGTACTTTCTTTCTTGCCCCAAGTAGCCAAATTGTTTTTTGACTTTGCTGTTCATATGACTAGACTCATATGGCCAATTTCCCCTGCCAGCCTGTGTTATATTCCTTCCATTTCTTTTATCTTGGTTACCTTTAAATTTTCACTCAATGGACTTTTAAGTCCATTAACAACCTGACTGTTAGTGTCCCTTTCCCATCAGCTTGAGCAGCCAGCCACTTCTTTCCTTAGTCTTTCCTCATGAATTATGGGACACTTCTTGGCATGGTATTTATTTATAAAAACACCACTACTAGTATATCTTGGTTGTGGAAGCAGATCTGTTGAAATGTTATCTCTTTTCTGTTATGTGAGTATACTAGCCCTGTGTTCCAGACTAAGAAATTTTGTGAATTTGAATATAAACCAGCTCTAAATTGTTATGTATGAAAATTATCTAGGGGTCTTAGTAGACTGAACATGAGTCAGCAGTGTGACTCAGTGGCTAAAAAGGCAAATGGAATTTTGGGCTGTATCAAAAGAAGTATCATGTCCAGATTGCGTGAGGTGATGATACCGCTTTACTCTGCTCTGGTTAGTCTCCACTTAGAGTATTGTGTTCAGTTTGGGGCATCACAATTAAAGAAGGATGTAGACAAACTGGAGCACATGCCTCATTTCAGAATGTAGGGGAACCTGAAGCAGGGTCTTTGAAGATGGTCATAATAGTTGGGCAGGTTCATAAGAAAGTACGTGGTCTTTGGGGAATTCTGATCCCAAATCGTATGGGCCTTGTAAAGTCAAGACCAGCACCTTGAATTGTGCCCAGAAACAAATTGGTAGCCAGTGTAGATGGGCTAAGACTAGAGTGAGCTAAAGACATAGGGTCCCTATGATTCATTCCAGACACTACCACCATCACCACCATTGCATCTGTACTATGTAGGCGGTCAAAGGCCTATTGAGATCTGGCCTGCAGGAGAAATGGATTGCTTGATGACCCAGCTGTGACTATTTTGCTCAGCACTTTCTCAATAGAATCTCTCATATCTCTGCTTGGGCCAGCGGGAACTCCCATGGCCTTCTCTCTGGATTAATGGGGTCCAAGGTGGCTGGTTCCCCTGCCCCCACCCACGGGAAGGTGTCAGGTGACAAGGCAGGTCCAAGGCATGGGAGGGCCCTTCTTTTGGGTGGCTACAGGGTTCTGGCTCCCCCTCATCACCAAGCCCCACTCGTCATATCAGTGAGCCCTGCCCAGCTGCCCCAGGTGCAAAATTGGTTGAGTACACCATTGTATACAGGAAGTAGCTGCTGGTCAGTGGGTTTATTTGAAGTGCAAAAATATGCCTTGAAGTTGACAAATTCAAATATTCTTATTCAGATTTATCTTGGCTGGTCATTTTGCTTTAGTAACCTGCTGTAAAATAATCCAAATGAAGGAAATTTAGATATTGTCTTCATTCAGCTAACAAACGTACAAGAAATGGGGGGGGGGGGAGGTTGGATCAGAAAAGGACAAATTAATAGGAGGAAGTTAAAGATCCCATGTGTGGGTTCTTGATTATTGAAGGGCTAGGCTTGGATGACTGCTTGAGAACAAGCTTCTAGGATCACATTCAGGGAATTCTAGCACACAACAACATTCTAAAGTACAGAGTGTGCAGATTGATGAGAGGAGTAGCAGGCACAGAAGAAAACCCTTTCTACCTGTCACTACTCCCCCCCACATATTTCACCTCCTCTTATTTTGAAATTATAAACACATTTCTGCTGATACAAGTACAGAAACTGGTAGCATCCAATGCATGCTTACTTGGACCTTCCATTGATATTGCTGGGCATTCCTTTCAAAGACACACACAACACAGGATTATAGCCTTAATCTTCTGGATTTTTATTTAGCTCTTATTTGAACATCTACCTCTTGTTTAGCCATTCCATTCATACTACTGCTTTAGTTTATTTAATTTCCAAGAGCATCTCTTTAATAAATACGATTTGTGACAATAACACTCTGAAGGCTATAATCTAAAATAATTCATTTGTATTGCAATCCTATTCAAGGATACTCTAATTTAAGCCCATTGATTTTAGTAGATTTAGATGGGAGTAACTCTGTTTAGGATTCTACTTGGGTGTTTAAAATATTTTTGCCTTGCTTTTTTCCCTTAAATCTGTTGAGTGTCATTCATATCAATGTAACCTAAGTTGCCTTGTCACTTTTACCCTGGTCTGAATGCTGGTTATCAAATGTGATTACATGTTTCTGAAATCAAGCGGCAGCATAGATGGATCCCCCGAAAAAATTAATATGGTTGCTACCAATATCTTGTTGCTACCTTGTTGATTCGAGAATTCCATTTCATATTTCTTGTCAGCCAAAATGAAGTAGAAATGTCCTGATGATTTAATATGAACAGAACAGACTGGTAAAATGCCAGGAGACTAGCTAACAGTTGTATTTTCAAACCATGTAGGTGTTACAATCCCCACAACCATACTTTAACTGATGGTGTTTCCACTGAGTTTTAGTAAAACCCCATATTAACTGGAAGCTATTACAATTTTTAACATAACTGCCATAATTAGAGAGAAAATATGCATGTGACAGTAGTAAAGTCTCTGGGCCATTAACTTGAACACTAGGACATAATTCACATCTTTGCTTCCGAAAATGCAGGCTGCAGTTGAATATTTGCATTCCACATTGTGCTACAGCCCCTCTACTGTTTTAATCAAGCTACAAATTTCTGTTAGTGCACAGAGTTCATGTGCCAGCCACATTCAGAACACAGTGTCCTGTGCTCTTCAAAGCAAAATTGCTCGAGGCAAAGAGAACAATAAGTCAGCTCAGCAGCTTAAGTGATGTTCCCTAGATTGGCTAAGCTTTCTTGCTGTATAATCCAAGTGTAACTTTATCCAACCGATCTGTTTTACATAGCATTTTAGGATCATTTGATAATCAAGTGTGAAGTTTTTTTCTTGTTCTTTATCATATTGAAGAACTCCTTTTCTTACACATGTCTACTATGGAAGATTTTTTTGGGTCTTCTAGGCACTTTTGGATGCAAATTATGTTCTAGTACTACAGACTAACAAGGCTACCCCCACTAAAACTATCAAGAGAAAACTTAAGAATTTAGCAATTGATAATAGGTTCTTGCTACCTTTTGTAATTGCTTGATAATAATTTTGCCTTAACTATATCCTTTGAGATAGCAATATTTTGCAGCATGGATCTCATTCACAGAAACAAGGCTCTAGAATTTGTAAATTAGTTTTGTATAGGTAAATAATGGAGACTGTGTGAATATTCCAGTCATGTCACCAGCACTGGTGACATGGGTCCTCCCCCCCCCAAGTCTATTGGCATTCTACCCTTTAGTAGAGTACTGATACGGTGACAAAGTTAATTGGCTCTAGTTATGTGGCATTTTGAATTTTTTTCGGGGGTTATTAAATGGCAACGCTCAATATTGAGCAGGACCTTACCTTGTTTTTGTTGATATGTGGGTTACTGGTTTCCGTTTTGTCCTAACCCAGTCTGGAAGAATATACAGGTGTAAAATTTGTGGCAATTTTGAAACCCTCGGGTAGATTTCAGGGGAGTGTCCTTTGATTTGTTATTTTCAATACAACGCTGAAAGAAAACTAAGAACATTTCCTGTTGATATGTGTAATGGAAAGTTGTATTGTCTACAGTTATAGGGATGCTGCTCTTGTTTCAGAGATATTTTGCTGTGTAAAGGACTGTTTTCTCAATTATTAGGAACAAATGGTTCTGAAAAGATACATTTAACATTGTTAATCTCTTAGTGCCTCCAGCATAGGCAGTGATCCATGTACAGCTTGGATGCTCTGCAATTTAAAGGTGATAAATAGGTGCATTTTTTAAAAGTAACTCCAGACATTTTAAAATGCCAAACCAGATGAAACATCCGTGATCATATTCCAACTACATTTAGTGGTAAATTGCAGGGGGGGTCGTTTTTTTTAGAACAGTTGTTTATAGTATCAGCATGGGAGGTGATAAATGGGTTTAACCCTTCCCAGCTTGCATAGTTTGGCAAGCAAAATTAGTCCTCCTGGGAAAGGTAAAGATTGTTGCTGTCTTTATCTATCATTGTCCCCTTTCACAGCAAACTGCACTGTTGTGGGTGGAGGGAAGCATATGTCATAGTAGACAAAAATATGCAGGGTGGGAAGAGTTAAGCCTCTTCTATCGCCACGCAGTACCATTGACCCAAATTGGGAACTTTCAGTTGAAAGATTATTTCACAGCAATATCTTGTATAGCTAAGGGGAATTTTTTTGCAAACTTTTTAGAAAAAGCCTACATATTTAAAAAGAATTGGGGTTAACTGACTTAAAAATGTTATGAAATATCACAAGATGATCAGGGCATATCAAGGAATTTTTATCTCTTCATTCATCCCTGCAAATTTGAGATTTCGTTCGTTCTTGTTTAACCTCCAGTCCCTCCATGATGTCAATGTATAGATGTATAGATTGGTTTTATTGGGGCTTTTATCTCTTTTATGTAACCCGCCATGAGACTACAGAAAGTGGCGGGATAGAAATCGAGTATATAAATAAATATATATAAATACCTTTGCCCCTTTGCTACATATAATGAGCTTAATGTATGGAGCTTGTTCAGAATTTACTTAGGGTAATATGTACTGATGAATTTTAAATCGTAATCATTGACTTAACAGCTCTGTATGTGTTGATAACTCTGGAAGAGAAAAAAAGCTTATACCCTCAATTTTTTGTTATCTAAGTTGCCACCGGACTTGTATTTAGCTGTGTAAATATAGGTGATTATATGAGGGATTCACTGAGGGATTCACTCAGCACCAAAAATTCACAGACAGAAATGCAGTGGAGGAATATGCTGATCTACAGCCCATGTGCAGACAAGAGAATTGTAGACTTCTAAGAGAATTTTGCCTTCAGTGAGTAGTTTAGCAATGACTCTGAGGGAGAAAATTCCAGTGGAACAGCTCAGAGTGACAGGAATATATACAGAAAAATACACTTTTATTGACATTTTCTTGTTAAATCATACAATGTATTTGTTTTGGAGGGAGAAAGCAGGACTATACTGAAACTAACATTCACTAAGAAACCAGAGCATTTGGTTAGCAGCGGGTATTAGATAACATTCTGGGTGGGTGTGAGTCTTATAACACCCTTGAAAATGTAAGACACATTTGTGGAATACAAAGGGCAGTGGAAGAAGATGTGTTCCATTATTTACACCTCCCTTAATGAGCATGTGCACAATCTCTCTGAGATTGGAGTTCTTTTATATCTGCCCTCCAGAAATGCTGTAGGCATGACTGAACATCTTGTCAGGTGACCTTATGTGCTTTTGTAGGTGTTCTAGGAATCATGCACCATGATAAGTCAGGTGCCTAAGAATCAGGGACCCCACGTGGTACCTTCCCCCATGGATTAGGGCCATAGCCTCTTTAAGGACATTCAGTGACATCTCTTTCCACTGTTGGGAGCCCCTCCACACCCAGTCTGGCCACAATTGTTCTCTGCTAAGGGCCCTGCAAATCTTTAAACTGGCTGTGGTGCTACAGGCTACTGTGGTGCTACTGGCTGTGGTGCTACAGGCAAATCCTTAAACTACTCCTGATAAGAATGCTAGCAAAATTGAACATTGGTCATATACTCTTTTAATGCCTGCCAAAATATTTGATTGGTGCATCATGGTATATAATTTTCCCACTTCCATGCAGTCCACCTGAAAGGATTCTGTGGTGGTAGAATGTTTGATTGCAGAGATGTAGCATTTACAGTTGGAGAAGGAGAAGACCATGACATCCCCATTGGAATTGACAAAGCTCTGGAGAAAATGCAAAGGGGAGAACACTGTATCCTGCATATCGGAGCACCGTAAGTTATATCTGTAGATTAACAGTTAGATATATCTCCTTTAATATTTCATTGAAAATGTGGGTTAGGTTTTATTGGTACGGCTTCTTTGTAAACCATTTTCAGCTGAAGTAATTTATATATGGAAAAGGAAGCACATGCTGCATTCTGAGTTGTCTTGTTTTCAGTCTTTACACAGTTCTCACAAAATTATACTTTAGAATAGGGAGTTCTGCATGGCTTTTGTTATTTCCCTTTTCCTTATAGAAAACATAATTGGTTATGGCTTGTCTAATGGATAGGGAAGAAAAAAATGAATTTAGGCACCATTTCAAACATTTTAATGTTTAAATAAACTTTTGATGTGTAATGTTTAGTGTGATTGTTGGAAGCTTGCAAAAATCCCATTAATGAAAAATAAATGCATATTGTACTGATGACGATATTAGTGTTAAATAAAATGTAAAGTGTATAATTACATTCAATCTGAATACAAAGGGAACAATCCTGAGCACAGTATAGTGCATAGAGTTGCCACAGATGAGTTAGTTGGCTGCTGGTTTCCTAGGTAACATCTGCTTTTCCGGAGCCCGCTGTGTAGCTAGCCAATAGTGAATATTTAAAGTGCTGAATAAAATGTCTCATTCCAAGCCATTTCTGTTGAGTTGTTTCCGTTTATTTCAGATATGGATTTTGTGAAGCAGGAAAACGTAAATTTGGCATAGAGCCAAATACTGAACTTATATATGAAGTTACACTGAAAAGCTTTGAAAAGGTGAAAATGGAATTTATTTTAATAGTAAACAGACATGCATATATTTGGCACTTATCCAAAGGATCATATCTATAAAGAAAACATTGGAGGGGGCACTCTGGTGTGTTTGTAACAAAGCTTGGTAAAATAGATACGTCAACTAAGATCACAGTGTTCTTGTGTGTTAGTTTGTTTTATTGCTTTGGGTGGGGTCCAAGACTTGTTCCTAGCGTTGTTCCCTTTCTATTTTTTTTTTCTGGGCTGCAGACAAAAAAGTTCATGTCCTGCCAAATAGTACTGAAAGGAGGGCAGGGCAGAATAACTGAACAAGCTGTGCCCTCTTTGGGGTGCTGGAGAATGTGCCTATGTCTGTACAGTACTGTGAAGGAACAAGATGTACATAAGTTGGAGCATTGGTGCCAGTCTCTATCCTGGGGAATGTTTGTAGGAGGAATGCTTTGCTGATTGGTTTCTACTCCACCCTTTCTAACCTCAAAGGGATTTGCAGAGGTTTCTCACCCTTTCTTGAATGCATCTCCCTCTATCAGTCCTCCTAAGGACTGAGTTCTCAAGGAAGTTTAAAGCAGAGCTGTAACAAATTTCGGAAGGGAGGCAGATCGTCAAGCTTAATTTCAGTACTTTGAGTCCTAAACACAATGTTTTATGCTTAATCTATAAAACCTGATAAAGTTTAATAATGTACAACAATAATGCTTCTTGTTTGTTTCCATTGTAGTGAAGGTTATTGTTGTATTTTTCTGTATTCTTGCTTTGATTAATTCATTATTCCCAAATGCTTGTCTGCAGGCCAAAGAATCTTGGGAGATGGACACCAAAGAGAAACTTGAGCAGGCTGCCATAGTCAAAGAGAAAGGAACTGTGTACTTCAAGGTCTGTGCGCATACATCTAGGAACAGTAACATCGGCAAATGTGATTTCTAATGAGTACTATTTGTATTAATTGCTAGAAGTGACCTTTTTTGGAAGTATAATACATAAAATACTTGCCACAGGGGCATAATTGTGTGTTTTCCCTACTGTCATTGCAATAGGCAAGAGAATTCAGTGGAAATGTGGCTTCTATGTAGCAAGTTTCCAAACATTTTCCCTGCGCCACTGCCCCAGGGCTACCACCACCACAGTCATGTTTTGTGGCAATTCTCCCAAGAAGACAACTCTGTAGTTTATTTGGAGAGACATACTTACAGTGACATTAGGACTCTGTGCTGCCAAAGCTGGCTGCATACAAAAAAACAAGACAGTTATAGGGTTCAGCTCCCATACTAGTTGGTCTTCACACGCTCTGTGATCTTAAAGTACCCCTTATGATCAAAGTAAAAGTACAGTTTACAGCTTAGCACCTCAAGCTGGGAAATGGACACAATTTATATACAGTGACAAAGAAACCAGATGGCCCCAGGAAGCAGAGGTGTGAAATCTCCCATGGAAAAAACTCCACAAAACAAAATCAGAGTCCAGTGGCACCTTTAGGACCAACAAAGATTTATTCAAGGTGTGAGTGCAAGCACTCTTCCTCAGACTAAACTGAAAAAACTAAACTCAGAAAAAACTGGAGGAGTTAGTTTTAGGAATGAGGACAATCAAGTGCCTGAAAGGCATCATGGGACTCTGGTCAAGCTGAAAATATCATGAGCCTGGGCAAACCATATTATTGGTGGGCTTCTTCATTTTTAAAATTACCAACTGACATATCACTGTGGCATTATAACATAACAATATGTTGATCTCTGAAAGCCCAGCTTTCATTTTTTAAAAGTAAATTTGTAGCTCCTCTAATTGTGGACATATGCTTCTGCATTATATTTCTGCAATGAAAGGGCCAAAATCAATTTTTAAAGAATAAAAGATGGGAATTCAGAGCAACTAGCCAATAGATTTTTGTAATGTTATCATGTTGTAAAGATGTATCAGTTGCTGTTTTTTGCTGACCAGGAATCCCCAGACATTCTTGTCCACGTGAGTCCCACCCTGGTTTTGCCATAATCTTTCACAAAAAATTGAAACAGGGCAGGTTTGAGAAAGATCACAGGAAATGTGGGGAAAACCCACAGGGTACCTGGAAATGCTACAAAGTTGTGGGGAAAATGTGGGGGGCTCACTTTCTACTAGTATCCAAGCTAGGGCAAACAACCCATATGTAAGTGACCTAAATTTCCCATCAGTCCTAGTGCAACCTGTCTTCTGCCTTGTCTTCTCTTTTAATGTGAGTTTCTGTGCTTGGGGTTTCTTGTAAACTGGGTAGAGGTTAGATCAGCCTTTATCAGCTTTGAGAAATCCTGAAAGTGATGTTATCAGGCCACATCTTCTTGCCATGCTCTCAAAAGTCACATGTCACTAGAAATGACATCACCCAGACATTCCCTCTGGATATGACATTACCAGGCCACTCTAACAGCACAGGAAGTGACAGCACAGAAATATTTTTCAGATGATTTGTGAACCGAACCATACCTATACTCTGGGCTGGCTACCAGTTTGTCCTTCTGAAGGAATAGGGCTACAGCAGGCCTATGTTGCTCCACCCACACAAACACACACACACACAAACCCAGCAGTTAAGTTAAAATTAAAGTACTTACTTCTATGGACTCCAGTCGCTATCATGTGCAACAAGTCTTGGCCAGCAAGGATTTGTATAGGCAGGGTGCCTCTCCTTCTCACACCCTCCAGACCCATCATTGGCCATTTTTTGGGGGGGGGGAGAGGGAAGAATATGGTCATATGTTTTCTTAATTTAAAAAAATATACTAAAATATATTAATTTATTTCCTCCTACCCAGTCAGGGAAACCCTTCCAGGGATGTTGTGTAACCCTGGTTGAGAAAGCCTGGGTTAGATACAGGAAGATATGAGGTACAGCAAGGATTGATTTAGTGGGATTTTGGCTGGCTTTTACCAGGCAAATTGTGTTATGACAAAGTGAGGCAATACCAGTTTATCTGTCACTCCATTCATCTAGAGTCTTCTTGTGAGTGTAGACTGTATGAAGCTCTATCAGCCTGTGTATGACATTCATTTTACAGCCCAGCATTTCTGAAAATCCTCTTCCTCCATCCTTCTGATGCTTTTGTTCATTCAGATTGTAACCTGCAAATGTACCACATTTTGCAAAATATTTTAATAGGTGTGATCTCCTTTACCCTCTACTAGGAAGGCAAATACCCTCAGGCAGTGATTCAGTATGGGAAGATTGTATCCTGGCTAGAAATGGAATATGGCTTATCAGAAGGGGAATCTAAAGCTTCAGAGTCCTTGTTGCTGGCAGCCTTCCTCAACCTTGCCATGTGCTACTTGAAGTTACGGGACTATGCTAAGGCTATTGAGTACTGCAATAAGGTAAATCTGGGCATTGGGAGGACTGCTGGTAGTTTGGTCCTGCTCTGTGTGTTTTTCCTCCTCTTTTTCTTATGGTCAGAGTTGTTCTACCTATTTGAGAAGTACCTTGCTAGTTTTCATGTGAACATGTTTTAACTATTATCATAAGCTGCCTTGAACCAAGAGGAAAGGAAGGAGAATATACACATCTGAATGAATAAATACATGTGATAGATTTAGAAATAAGTATTTATGAGCTAGTAGCAAAGCCTGTTTCAAAAACGGACCATAGAAAGGGGGGGTGTAGGGGGGAGTGTTTCTGCAGAGAAGGGCAGCTGAGCTTGCCAGCTGTGCCACTGTGCTCTGCAGGAGCCCTCCTGCCCTTCCTTCTGGCTTTGCTCACATACAGCAGAGAGGGCCAGCAGACGGGCAGGACCGCATAGCTCCCCCCCCCCAAGATCTTCTGGTGACTAAGATGCCTGGAAGTGTGATGTAGCCATAGCAGAGTATAATCAGACAGCCCTCCTGGCAACCAGGAGACCTGGGAGCACGGGGTGGCTATGGCAGAGCATGCCTGGATGGGCCTTTCTGCCCTCCAGGCAGCCAGGAAGCTAGTGAGTGCCAGTCTCTCTCACTGAGGGACTATCAGAGGCTCTTCCCTGCCCCTTGCTCCTCCTCTCTGCTGCTTCCTGGCACTTAGCATGAGGAGGAAGGGCCAGCAGGAGGTAAGAGAGCCACAGTGCAGCAGGGCAGAGCACAGCTGGATGACTTTCCCCAGCTCCCTGTCTTACCTCCTGTCAGCTCTTCCTCCTCATGCCAAGTGCTGGGGAAGAGCATGGAGGAGGAGGAGCAGGGGCCAGGGAAAAGCCTCTGATTGTTCCTCAATGGGGGACAGCCATCACCTAATTGGGGGGATTCCCCCAGTGAAGGCCAATCAGAGGCTTGACATCGTCAGAAGGATGACCATACTTCTATGATCATACTTTATATGATATTTGTATGCATATGTATTCATAATGTTTACATTTGAGAGTAAGAGTAAGTTTTCTCTTAAGAGTAAGAACACGTTTTCTCAGTTATCTCAGGTGAATAGACCTATTCTTTCTGTGTGTATATAGTGCTATCAAGTCACAAACCACTTATGGTGACTCCACAAGGGGTTTTAAAGGCAAGAAAGAAGCAGAAGTGTTTTGCCATGGATTTCCGCTGCAGTCATCCTTGGTCTCTTCCAAGTACAGACCCTGCTTAGTTTAGAAGATCTCCTTGTGATCAGGCTATACCTCCTTGAATTGAAGATCAAAATTCCTTATTAAGATCAGGCTATACCTGATTGGATTGAAGATATCTCTGTTCATAGATATGTATATTACTGGAGTAGGAACATCTTTTCCTAGAATTCCTCTCTTGTGTCCAGAGAATATGTTCTCAGGCTATGAAAAATTAAGGCAGCATGACACCTTGGAATACGCTAGCATGATTCTAGTAAATACACATTTCCTAGGAAAACATTTGAATAGTGTGGTAGTCTATCAAAATCCTGTTACATTCATGTGAAACCTGTATAAATTCTTGTTGAAAGAACTTTTGTAGGCAATGCTGTGATTCTGCTGAGACGTATGGAATGAATTTTTTCAACAGTATTTTGTTCGGTTAATAACTATGCATATTTCTCAAATTGTCTGCATTCTTGGTTTTGGACAGAAATATAAAAAAACCAGCATGTGGATGCTAGGTTTAAGATGTGAGTGTCTAGATGCAGCACAGCTGAAGCAAAGTGTTAAAAATGAGAACATTTAAGTTGGTGAGATGAAATATGTAAAAAATAAGGCATGTACTACTTACTGCTGAAACTATAAATATCTGGGGTTTGTGAGTCATACACCAAACATTGCCTGTAAGTGCTCTTTGGGGCCTCTGTTTGGAAGCCTGAAGCATAATATCTGTTTGCATTCAGTCTCTGTATCGTATTTCTTTCTGGAATGTTCTGTTTGGAGGTATAGATGACTTTCATCTATAATGGTACATGTTTGAGATACAAAATTCATTTTATAGAGCAAACTAACAGTTTAGAAATAAGTGTGTGCTGTTCCTCTCTTTATTCTCACAATAATATTGAGAGATAGATTAGGATGAGAAATGGTGGCCATGGCATTCAAGAGATGCTAAGTGCAGAAGCATCTAATGTTATTACACTGTGAGACCACAACTATCCTCACATTCATTGGGTAAATGTGTGTTTAAGTCATGCTGAAGAAAAGAGATTCTTCGAGATCATAAATGTCTGTGCACTGGATCATTTGGTCACAGAGCCAACCAGAGGGGTAATGATCTTGGACTCGATTCTGAGTTCTCAGGACTGGGTGAGAGATGTAAAGATTACTGACCAGTTGGGAACAGTGATCACAATGCTGTTAAGTCCAGCAATCATGTTAATAGAAAATTACTCCTTAAGTCCCAAACTGTAAGATTTGATTTTAAAAGAGGGAACTTTATAACAATTAAGGGAATCTTTAAAAGGAAACTGGAAGGGAAACACAAGAGAGTCATATCCCTCAAGGATGTTTGGAAGCTGTTTAAAACCACACTAATTTGGACCCAGATAAAATGCATCACACAGGTAAGGCAAGGCACCGCCAAACTCAAAGAAGGCCTTCCTAAATGTAAAAGGTCTACCGCAATTAATTCTTTAGAAGGAGTCCAGAAGGGAACCAGGAAATTATAAGCCAGTAAACTGCCCTAATATGTTTCCCTGGCAAATTAGTAGAAACAGTAATCAAAGACAGAATTATTAGGCTCATAGAAGAACAAATCCTGCTGAGGCAGAGGTCACCTGGGGGACAATGTGGCAAATGGAGCTCAGTGCTGGTAAGGGTTAGGTAAGGCACATTGGGACAAAAAATGCCAACTTCCTAGTATAAGCTAATGGGGTCTGACCTTGCTGAGACTGAGAGAGAGAAAAGATTTTGGGGTTTAGTGGCTAGCTCAATGACAGTGTCAGCCCAGTGTGCTAGAGGTTATTGAACATAAAATGACTGCTATTATAATATCCCTGTATAGA
Source organism: Paroedura picta (assembly GCF_049243985.1). Taxonomy (NCBI): domain Eukaryota; kingdom Metazoa; phylum Chordata; class Lepidosauria; order Squamata; family Gekkonidae; genus Paroedura; species Paroedura picta. The sequence goes on along the minus strand of NC_135372.1, from coordinate 93,609,315 downwards.
TCTATGGTACAACTTTACCTGGAATCTTGTGTAGAGTTCTGATCACTGTATCTCAAAGACAACATTGAAGAGTTGGAAAATGTACAAAAGAAGGCAACCAGGACAATTAAGGGCCTGGGCATCTTCCCTATGAAGAAAGGCAGAAGTGTCTGGGACTTTTGAGTTTATAAAAGAGACAACTAAGAGGGGGACATGATAGCGGTTTATAAAATTATGCATGGGTTGGAGAGAGTCAACAAAGACCTTTTCTGAAGTTGAATAAAATTTTGATTCAGCATTCTTGAAGTTTCAGGGAATAACAATTTTTTTACAGAAAAAATCTGGCTCTTATGGAATAGATCCAAATGCAATCTCTGTTTGCCCCACTGTTTGTGAAATATCAAAAACCACGATTGCTCCCTCCCCCAGAAGGCAATTTGCGGTTATCCAATGAGGAACCTCAGGACTTGAGTTTGCCTTCCTCCTCCACTCCCACCTCCAGTGGTGTCCTCAGAGATACGTATTCACACTACCTATTACCCACCTCCCATCCTCCCCAACCCCATCTCCCCTCCATATTATTTTAAATTTAAAAAATTATTACATTACAGCGTGAATTTGGAATAACAATAACACCCACCTTTAGTTAACACTCCAGAACATTATCTTATGTAGCTTTGTTTTCTGTTCAATCTTTCTCCCTTATTGATATGAGGAGAAATTTTCTTTCAAGAGGGAATCTGTGTCAGCAGTTATTCAGGGTCGTAAGCCTGCCAAGAACTAGGGCAGAGTCTGCACTTACTTTGTTTATTCCATTGTCAATCCTGTTGAATTCAGATCACTTTGAACTCTTCCTCTCCCCCCCCTCCCCATTGAAACAGGAAAGTGTTTTGCACGTGGTTAGGGTAGTTCAGAAGAGGGGGGGGGGAGCCAAGCCTCTTTCTTTTCTTGAAGGTGGGGGGGGAGGAGCCAAGCAGGGAGCCTCTTGAGGATCGAAAAAAGCAGAGAAGGGAGAAAAAATCCAGGACCAACAGAAGTTGAGAGAATTTAGGGGCTTCTCCTTTAAGGCAACTTTGTCACATGACCACCTGTGGCCAATCACAGGTCCTCTACCACGGAGGCGAGCCCAGATTCAAAACAGCCTTTAAATACTGAAGTTTAATCGCCCTAAATCCAAACAGAAATCGCATTCTGTGTAGAGGGCAGGGACTGAATCGATCTGGGGTTGGAATAAAAGCTCCATGCAGTTTACACCTAGGATTCCACATTCCCTCCTTCTGTCTCCCCCTCCCGCATCTAAATGCACCTTCAAGATTTAAGGTATAACTGAGTGCATCACACACTCTACCACCAGAACTCCATGCCATTAAAGAGATATTACTGAAGCTGTCGTTTTTCATTTTCCTAGGTAAATAATACTGTGAAATAACGAGTTGGTCCACAAAATGTTGTTGCGTTGCTGAGTCCTGATTTGAAATTTTGTTAGTTGTGTATTACCTGCCTTCTGCAGGGGGTTGGGCAGGATGACCCTGGAGGGTCTATGATTCTAGGCTAAAGTTCAGCTTTTTTAGTTTATTTTTTAAAGTTTATTTCATGCTGCCCTATTGTTCTTAACTTTTGTTCTGATAAAACAGTTGTGCAGTAGTCGCCAACATGCCTTATCTTCACTCAAGCAGGGTGTTTGGGAGCACACCAATACCAAACACACGCCCTTGTTTGCATGATTCAGATGTCATGGGAATCAAGGGATGGAGGTGGGTAGGATCATGATAAGTCCGGACTCATGCAGGAAGGGAACAAAAAGCAGCCAGATCACAAAATTATGCTTGAAGTATAGGGACTCAAAACCTGTGGATATCCGCTTTGTACATTATTCTGGCTGACATTTTTAATTATGCTACCATGCAATTGTGTTGTTGCGCATGTGCAAGCTTAAAAAAATTGTGAAAAAAGGAGGGCTTGACAGCAGATGTCACCACCTATTCCTCTGAAGAAAATGCAAAAGATGTGCTGTGCATTCAGTCCTGAGCTTTGATGGAAGAAAAGCATAGATGCAGAATGTCAGGTGCAATTTCAGGGTAAAATAAAAATGACAGCTATGAACTGCGAAAGTAGTCAAAGATAATCTTTTTTCCTCTCCCAAAATACTAGCATTCAAGGACATCCAATGAAGTTGGCTGGCAATAGGGTCAGGGCTGACAAAAAGAAATACTACTTTACACAGTGATTAAAATGTGGAATTTGCTGCTAGAGGATGTAGTGATGGCCACAGGCATAGACAGCTTTAAAAGGGGATCAGATAGATTCATGGAGGATAAGTCTTTCAGTGGCCACTAGCTATGGTGGCTGAGGGGAATCTTCACATTCAGAGGCAGTCAGCCTTTGAATCCCAGGGCCAGGAGGCAATATTTGTGCCAGATTGTGGGCCCTCCAGAAGAACTGGTTGGCCACTGTGTGAGACAGGATGCTGAACTAGATGGAGTACTGATCTGATCCAGCAGGCTTTTTTTTATCTTCTTACCTGTTTGCAGGCATTGGCACTGGACCAGGCCAACGAAAAGGGCTTATACAGAAGAGGTGAAGCACGACTACTCATGAATGAATTTGAATTGGCAAGATGTGACTTTCAGAAAGTTCTAGATGTGAATCCCCAAAACAAGGCTGCAAAGTCACAGATCACAGTGTGTCAGAAGAAGACAAAGGAACACAATGATCGTGACCGAAAGATATATGCCAACATGTTCAAGAAATTTGCAGAAAGAGATGCAAAGGTTTGAACTATGCCAGTAAAACTTCCTTCCACCCTCTGACAACCTCTAGTTCTACTAAATTACTGAAATTATATTATGAAATGAAGCTGGAGTGCTTTGTTAGTATTTCTGCAGATGATATTCTGTAGAGAACTTCCTATAAATGCAAGGAATGTATTGTGCTAAAAAAACCTTCCCCTTTTCAAGAGTGGGAAACTTGTAGAGTGAGCAGTAGGATTTCCCAGCTCCTAGTGATTTCTTCTTGCTATAACAGGACTGGAGCAACAAGATGTTAAATGGAAATGGTGGTTCCGGATTCTATTTTATTTATTTTATTTAGATTTTTATTTTCTGCCACTCCTGGAACCAGCTCGTGGTAGGTCGCAAGTAGTCCATAAATTAAAAACACCAGTAAAATATCAAACAGGACATAAAATTACAGCATATAAATAAGAAAACATGGTGGTATAAATCACTACCCGCCCACCCCCAAACAACATCCAATAGGGGAAATGGTGAGAGAGAGTCATAACCCCCATTATAGATAACCCTGGTGTACTGCTGCTTCGCACCAAAGGGGGGAAGCAACAAATCTTCAGTTCAGACTCTGGCCTCAACCCTAGATGTGATGGAAGAGCTCTATCTTGCAGGCCCTACAAAATGCTGAGAGCTCCTGCAGGGCCTGCAGCTCTTCCGTACATTAGTACATTGCTGCAATAGATTATTATGCTATTGCAATCTGCCAATTACTATTTTTTAAAAAAGTCTAAAGAAAGCCCTCCAGTTGGGAAGTGGCGAACATCGGGGCTTTAGTAAGAAAAATGGTGCTGGTGTGGTCAATGACTTGCAAAAATGTATTCCTTCCCATCTACACAGTGTCCAAAGATGCTTTGATTGTGATCTTTCCAAAACAGTCATATTGAATTAGGGGTAAATATAGAAGCAAGTTGAATAGAGAGGAACATCATGTGGATACGCTCCAAAACAGTACAGCTGGCAGGAAGCCAAGGCAGAGCAAAATATCTTCTGTGTAGAAATAAATTCAAACCTGGCAAAATATTTTGTTTCTCCTGTCCAGTTTTTCTTTTGTTTTTAAACTGCAGTCATCACTTCTACAATCACTAAACAATTATCTGAAAGAGCAATTCCAGTATGGATCCTTTTCATCTAGGACTGGAGATAATTTACATTTTTATGTATGAACTATGAAGTGTGTTTCCCATAATTTAGTGACTGGAGAATTCTATAAAATATCCTTTAACATTTTCTTTCTGGCAAGGTTGATGATGCAATTTAGTGGTAAATATCTGCAGGTAGTGTCTTGTAACAGATGTGTGCTAATGTTCTTAACATTCAGGTTCTCATTGAGGTAGTAAACATTCAACTTCTCAGCTAAAGTATCTGTGACATTGGGGATCATGATCCTCAATCTCCCAATACGCTTTTCAATCATAAATCACATCCATAGGCCTGGAAGGGGGTTAACCATTGCCCATCTCCCCATGTACTATTTCTCCAATGGGAATCAGCTTTTCTGAGCTTCAGTTAGCCCTGATATTAGGGAAAAGATAGACACCCATTTCATGCCTGTCTTTTCTCCACCTAGAGCCAAAAATAGCTTTTTGGGGGGGGTAGTGGGAGCGGTAATCCTTTTCTTAGTGCCCGAGTCTCAATTCAAACCACCTTCTTCCTCACTTCCCCAATGCATTTTAAAGTTAAAGTATTTGCAGTGAAATTCGTAATCTGGTTTTCAGGCAGCTTGTAATATAATGCTCCTTCCATATAAAAATGGTTCCTGCATCTTGCGAATTGGCATGTCTCAGAAAACACTAAATTGGAACCCTTCTTGATATTGCAGTTCACTCTTGTTCCAAGCCACCTGGTTAAAGTTGTTGTGAAGCACTCTTCATCATTTTCTGGGGGGAGAGACTGCTCTTGGGAGATCTTGCCTGCAGAAAGCAAAGCCATGCCCCCTACCACTTTAGCTTCTCTGGCTTTGTGTGTTATGATGAGCAGACTGAGTGTGTCAGTTGAGATGATGCATCCTGGGGAGCTAGCTGACTGCAGTGGTGGGAGATTTCTGGGTTGCTTCTTGACAGAGGTTGCACTGGCACAGTAAAGGAAGGAGATGGCTCATAGTTGCTGGGGCACAGCTTCTAGCATATCATAGAAAATAATAGAATCATAGAGTTGGAAGGAACCTCCAGAGTCATCTAGTCCAGCCCCCTGCTGAATGCAGGAAATTCACAGCTACCTGCCCACTACAGTAACCCAATTCCATACCCAGATGATCCCCCCCCCAAAAAAAATCCCTGGCCAGTATGGCCTGGAGGAAATTCACCTATTGACCCCAAAGTGGTGATTGACATTTCCCTGGGCATGCAAGGAAGGGCCACAAGAGCCAAGCACCAACACAATCCCTTCTGCTCACCCACTGACAATCTGCTTAAGTTCACAGAATCAGCATTTCTGTCAAATAGCTATCTTGCTTCTGCTTAAAAACTTTCAAAGAAGGAAATGCCACCACCTCCTGAGGAAGCCTGTTGCCCTCTGTCAGGAATGGCTTTCAGATGCTGAGCTAAAAATTCTTTTGAATTAATTTCATCCCATTGGTTCTGGTCCAACCCTCTGGGGCGACAAAAAACAACTCTGATACCACAAGTGAGGAATCTTTTTTTCTTTTTCTTTTTGTATGGATAAGCATTCCATTATTGGAGCTGTCCCCTTTTTGGCATGAACTGTGCAATCCAAGGAATGTTAAACATATTTAAGTCACATGAGTGAGTATGTGGGACTTTAGACCTGGAGATGTTCATTTTGTGGTGTAGTGTTGGAAATAGTTAATTTGGTAGTCTCTTAAAACATTGGTGTTTGTCTTGTGTCTATTGTTCAAGAGTATAATGAGACTAATACAACTCTTATGTAACTTATTGCCTATGATAGGTGACTTCTGAGGGAAGGGAGAAAGGTTCAGATAACTATTGGGCCTTTGAGATTATACATGTTCTTCTATTATCGAAATTCCTCTAATATGCTAAGTGACTATTGGGTAGCTTACAAATTCCCCTCCTATCCTTCCAGTCCTTCTCATACAGTAAGTTCAGTGGTGGTATGAATTTCCTTGCACTTCCTGTTTTGAGTCCCTTATGCTCAACTTCACTACTAACAGCTATGTAATGGAATTCTTAAAACAATGCTAGAAGTAATTTTTCCCCTACATTAACCTTTTGGAGTTGAATGTTTTAAGATTTTTCCAGAATTATGTTTTATGATCTTCTGCTTATTCCCACTGGTTAATCTCACAAAGTATATTTACTGTTGATTACAGGAAGAGGCCAGTAAAACCACAGGAGAGAAGGGAGACCTTGCATCTTCTGAAATTGGACTAGAGAAGACAGTGACTGAAGGCAAAGAATCAGAAGGCCATGTATGACTGCACAGCAGAAAGACAATCCTTCTGAACTGAGCCTGCACACAAACAGGTTTCTGAAGAACTCAGAATGCAACAGTGTTTATTGTAAAGCTTGTTACCGTAGGCGTCATTGTGGAAGCAAAAAGCCTATCCGGCAGCTTCACAAGGAACTATCAAATCATCATCACTGCTATGAGCACACTCAGCAGTGGACCATGAGTAGAGGGACAGTTTGGGACCACTCCAAGTGGAACAAATGGTTTAAAACACACAAACACACACAACAGCTCTTGGGTAGAGACGTTTTTCTTAACTGCGATGGCTCTGTAGAACTCCAGTTTGCATCAACTCTTCAGGCAGTGACCAGGGCTCCATATAATAAGTTGAAGTGTAGGAACTGTCTGCTGTATGATTTTGGCATTGCATTTGGTTGTACTGTAGTAGCACCACATGGATTGTATGCTATCTGTCTTTTTAAAAAATCCACAAAGTGCTGTCACCCGAAAGCATTGCTCTAGCATTACTAGAATCAAGTAGAAAACAGTTTTATGGATTTGAAAGCCAGACTCTGAGGATCTTGTTATCTTAGATTTCAGATGGGATTTTGTATCACAAACTGGTTTCCTGGGAAGCTCAGTAGTCCATATATTTTTATTCTTATCTGATTGCTTGCTGGAAACAGCCCTTACCTGTGATGTTTGTGCACTGCAGTGGCATACATGCCAAACAGAGTGCATTAATATTTCTTCTCTCCCTACTCTTCCATTGGCCAAATAAGATGATTATCATTGTTGGTTATAGTAGTGCTAGCAACCTGCTGTGGGGGGATGGTGGACACTGAGACTGAATCAGGGTCCCTCTTCTTTTCCTCCCCCATACTGGAAGGCAACAAGGATATCCACAAATCTGTTGTTCTAAACTGGGACAGATTTATTCAGTCATAGACTTGAACAGAGTACTTAGGCCTTTCTAAAAGGTATCTGGGATGCCGTTCCTGAAATTCTACAATATCATAGATTGGGATATAAGAACATTTCTTTTCAATAAATTATTAGCGCTCCTAACAATGCCCCTGTGCATTTTCCTACCAATTTTTTTGCTCCTTTTTGGATATGTATGGAACATTTTTTAATATTTGGGGGGGGGGAGTTCCTAGGGTCCATTCTGAATTATACAAATGACTTTTAAAGTGTTTTCATCTTGAACCGGTGGAATTTTACTGAAGGTGTAGTTGTACAGTCTATGTGAACTCTAACCATATTGTCCTACATGAACCCCAACTAGAAAAGGGTGGTCACTCAGTGCCATCTGAAGCAGAGTTATGTTGTCCAAAGACCATTTACTTCAGTGGACTTTAAAGGGTGTGTTTGTTTAGAGTGTCACTGTAAATTCCTCTGAAGTGAAACAAATGGAACTTAGTTGCAGTTAACTTGTCCTGTTGCTTTTAATGGAGCTCATGCATGGCTAACTTTCTTTGCACTTGGGCCTGTAAGTTTATTGATTTGTAATGGAACGTGGAACATATTCACAGCATACTACTATAGCATACTACTATACTGTCTAGGGCATTCTACTTTTAAGCATTGCTAAGTTTTAAAACAATTTTAATTATTTTACTCCATATTTTTTATAGGAGTTAACATACTCTAAATATAATTGTTCTTTCAGTTTTTATTCTGTTGAAATGCAGTTCCTGTTTCTTCCTCTTTCCTTCTGTTCCTGCTGGAACATTCTCTCACTCTATCCACCCCAACTATTGTTTTGTGTTTGATCACAGCAAATAATGAGGACAGGCTAAACCCTTACTGGTAATGTATTCAAATCTCTCCTATTTGCCTTAACTGGGGGAAGTCACAAAACAATCTGAAGATGCTGATTTCCTATTTCTTGGGGTATTGGGAAGTTTGTCCACATTTGAAATCTGAGTGGCAGTTCCCTATCAATTAATGAGATAAACATTCAATTACTAGTCAGATAAATATTCAATTACTATTTAACAAAGTGTTGCTGCACTTTGGCCAGATTTCTGCTGAGATTGCTGTAAGATGAACAGATAAAGGTACATTTAATGTGCAGGGCAAGTTGTAGTGTAGTGGACTTCTGGACCAAATTGTAAGATGAAAGACTTTTCTTCACAAATCAGATTGGCATAACATGGCGAAAATCATCTAAAAGTTCAGATTACAGATTATCATTTTATTTTATTGCTCATTGTTATTTACACATAAGCTCTCATTAATATTGTAAATACCAAATTGGATAGCCCAGGTAGCCTGATTTCAGCCAAGCACGTTGGCCCTTGGAAGCCAAGCAGGTTGGCCCTGTTTAGTACTTGGATTGGAGACCACCACCAAGGAAGTCCAGGGTCGAAACACAGCAGAAGGCAACGGCAAACCATCTTTGACCCTTTCTTGCCTTAAAACATTACCATAAATTAGCTGTGACTTAAGTGCAAAAAAAAATGTTATGAAAGACTTATGTTTGCAAAGGAACTGGACAGAAGTTAACATCCTCCCTTCATCAAATCTTCTACTGGGAGCCAAAGAAGAATAGTGTGCTATAAAATTGGTGTAGGTCAAAAGCAGTATTTGTAATAAGCACTAAATTTCTGGTTGCCTGTGTATTTGTCTGAGCCTCTTACTTTATTCAAAGAAATTCAGACATACTATGTAAAGGGATAGGATTTTTTTTGTCTGCCTTGTATAGGCAGAGAGGCTTTCAGTATGATGAGTGTGATGATGATTTTTAATGCTAATGAGAGAAGACAAGCTAGCAGCCTTATTCCTTCACTCCCAGCAGGATATCTCACAGGCAACTGGTGCGACTGATCTCAGCCTTCTGAGCCCCAAACTACACATTACATTTAGCATATGATATCAATGAGGATGGACAGTGGGATGCTAGCTGCTAGCTCCTTATGGGAACTCATTTCTAAAATGTCTCAGGGGTGTAATTTGGATTGGAACCATGGTGCAGGGGAGGAGCAGTTCCAACCTTCCACCCCATACCATTTTCCTGACCCAAAATGACTATAGTTGAGGGCATTATTTGCCCCATGCAGGGCTGAATACACTAGCATTCTGTTTACATGGAACCACACAGTGGGGCAAATAATGCTTCCCAAGCCTGTTTCAAGTTGGGAAAATGCAGCAAGGGGGAGCTTCCCTCATATCCTCTGCAGCCTGTTGTTGTTGTTATGTGCGAAGTCGTGTCCGACCCATCGCGACCCCATGGACAATGATCCTCCAGGCCTTCCTGTCCTCTACCATTCCCCGGAGTCCATTTAAGTTTGCACTGCAGCCTGTTATCCCAGTCCAAATCACCCACATACATATTTTAAAATTGAGTTCCCTGGAGAAACTTGCAGCTGATCACAGATCACTTTTTTAAGCGACAGAAACTACTTTTATCATTAGAAGTAAAAAAAAAAAAAAAAAAAAAAAAGGCTAATTAAGTCAGTGCTACCTCTCAGCTGTGAAGCAACAGTAGAAACTACCCCACTACATCGACCCAAGGTAGAAGTTGGGGATGAGATGGAGGATATAGGTCATGTCTCTAAAGTATGTTCCAAGTCTTGTTGGAAATATGTTGCATACTGCATTTGCAGGTCCTCTCTAGTCTTCTAAAACTTGCTTTGTGGTAAGCAAGCCATTTAGCTAATTTATGTGCTCATGTTCATCATCCTATTCAAAGTAATAACTTTTGGTTGTGTCATGTGGCAAGCTTTCCAGAACTTCATCAAGCTGTCCTTAGCATGGCTCAGCTGATCTTTCCTGTTCTTCTCATATTTTTCTTCAGTTACTACCAAGATTTGGCTGGCTGTCTCAATTTCCTACCAATTTGCCTGTTTAATAGAATTTTGCTGAGGACAATTGACAGTTTAGCTGCTGTGGTTCAGAAACTTGAATTTCTGCAGGTGCACATTCAAGCAACTTCCTGTTGTGCAGTCCCGTAGAGCTATAGTCTATTCTTGGTGTTATATCTGTTGGAAAATCAAGATAACTAAACCTACCTCACTACAGTGATTCTCATTTTGTTCTGGGACACAGCCATTTTATGCTCAGTTATATCTCTAAACTCAAGTAGAATTCTTCAGAAACTGTTCTATAGTGAATGTCCATTTAGCAACCTAAACCTTCTCAATTTTCTCTCATTTGTTCGAATCTCCTGTTAAGAACTGACATAACAGCAGCAGCCTACTTAGAGTAACTTTTCAAAGTGCTAAAACTTTGCAAGCCTCTGTTACTCCTATATTACTTTCTTCTCTTCCAAGACATTTTCTACAATGTTTTCTTCACCTGTTTCCTCAAAGCCATATGAATCTATTTTATGCTGATTCAGACAGTTGGTCCATTTAGCTAAATAACTTCCATGTGGACTTCCAAAAGCTCCCCAAGATCTCAAGCAAGGAATTTTACTAGCCCTTCCACCCATGGCTACTTGTTATTTGGGCCATTCTGCCTGCAAAGCATTTGGGCTTTCATTGAGATATGGGCCTTCTCCAGATTCAGACTTAATTAAACAGGTATTTAAATGGCAGGTTTATCCAGCTATCAGTCCTTGGTTTCATATGTAAAGTTAACAGGCTTTGGCTTTTTCTTACAAATAGATGTATGTGCATATACACAGGATATATATGTATATAAGTACTGTATTTGCCGGCGTATAAGATGACTGGGCGTAAAAGACGACCCCCCCCCAAACTTTGTTACATTACATTACAGTACTGTGGGCCACTATGGGCAGCTATGTCTATCCCAACTGAAGTGCACCCAGCATATAAGACGACCCCCCCCCCACTTGGTGGAATGTTTTTCAGGGGGGAAAAAGTAGTCTTATACACCAGCAAATACTGTATATATATATATATGATCAGTGAAACATGAGAAATGGGCTAGTTCTCTCAGAATGACTCAAAACTTCTTCCTGAGGCCTTTAAAAATTGAATACATGAAACAGTAGGAAGGCTGGTAATCTACCCCCCAGGCTCACACAGACATTTTTTCTTTCCAAACAAATGCCCCCAAATGTCACCTACTCTTCTTGCTTTTTGGCACTAAATGAGAAAGTAGTGTAGGACTGTGCTAGGTACACATTCCAGAGGTCTCTGACATGAAAACAGTTAAAATGAACTACTCAGGGATAAAATGTTTCTTTCCCTTCCCCAGTATATTTCTGAGGCCTCTTGAAAACTTAGAAACAGGTAAGTCACTATCTTGGACTTTTTTAAGTGAAAGAAATCCATAGAGGATGGGTCTGTTAATGTCATTTAGCTAAGCTAAATGGTGCTTTCTTGTTCACAGACAAGGTGCCTTTATATAGCAAATGCTAGCGAAAACTTTGGGAATTCTTCCCCATCATGCCTTGCTTGCAAGCATCCCAAAACATGTGGAAAGAGAATGCTGTGATATGTATACCTCCACCTGAGCTTCTGAAGTTAGCTTTGCTTTGTTAGGCTCCCCAATCCAGGTTTGTGGGCTTGCTTTAAATGGGTTGTCTTCTTCCTTGAGGTGAAACAGGAACCCTACTTGCAGAGGAGCTCAATGTGTATAAGGCAACTTCTCTGCCGGAGTAAAATCACTAGACTGGGAGCACTGAAGTTCAGAGAAGAACAACATTCGGAAGTACAAAAGAAAATGCAGCTAGCACAGTATTGTTGTGTAAATCATTTAAGGATTCCGGAGGCAAAAATCTAAAGGCCACTTCAAGCATTTTCCCAATACAAGGTTAATACAGAGTGTTAGCTGTTTAACACATTTTCCCCGGGTAAATTACATGGGGGGAGTGTGTGCAGTAATTTACTAGTCTACCATTGAAGGGCTACTGACTTTTCAACAATAGGAGGGCAAGCCAGCAACGAGAGCTGAATATCTTTCCCCTTTCTTTCCCCCACAGTAAACCACATGCAACTTTTGGCTTAGTTCTCTCCTAAGCACAAAGCTTGTGATACGGAGGTTGGTTGTATGCTCTCTCTCCACAGTTCATGGCCTATAAGTGGTAGGAAAGAACTGCACATTCAGCTCCTGTAGCACAACCTTGTGTCAAATGCAGCTACGTGCAGGGCATTCTTTCAGGGACACTTGGCCATTTGAGTACTTGCCAAGAGACAAACAATTGAATCAAATATTAAAATACAAAGCTGCTATAGAAATGTGAATGATCTGTTTTTGCTCCTGATTACATGTGTTAGGAATCTAGAAAGCCCATACATGTGATGGCTTCCTGATGGTCTTGTATTTGTACTACTAACCATTTACCTCACTTATAATTTGCAACAGCTGCACACTGAATCTCCCGGATTCTGATCCATCCTTCACTAGTTTTCAACCTCAGAGTGAAATAGAAACATGATACCTTTTAATGCTCTTTTTTCCTGACATGGATAATTATCTCTGTATCAGAAATACGTTACATGTAAAGTGGCCTTGAAAAAGAGCTGAGAGGCTGAGTGCTTCTTTTACCATTTACATAGAAAACAGCCGTGGGTTACCTACCTCAAGTTCAGAAACCCTGTGCGTCTCTCTTCTTCTGTCAGAAGATGCCGTGCCACAGTTGTGCAAGGAAGTACTACCAAATAACCTATAACAAACTACTTTCAGCTTAGCTGTAGCACTTTAAGGAACAGGGAGGGGAAATGGTAATGTACACTGAAGTGTCCTCATAATTTGTTGCAAGTATAGCAGAAGCCCAGACACCACGGCCTTAAGGGTGAAATTAATTCACTGTCTTTTTCTTTATTCATTCCTGCTTTACCTGAAGCTGCAAGTTTTTTCCCCCATATTCATCTGTTTTCATAAAACTGACTTGGAAGTATTGCTGTACAGATAGCTGAACTCTCTATCTTCCATTCTGGTAGAGGCAAATCCAATCTATTGCTAAAAGTGCTCTGTGTCTGTTTGGTAGTTGAATGAAGGAAGCACAGATGGAGCCATAAGGCTATGGAAGAGTATGTTTGGCATGTGTTGGAGCAGTGGAGATGATGCTGAAGTATTCCTGTCATATTCAATGCAAACATACCTTGTGAAAACTGGTTTTGCGAGTTCAGTATGGATAAAGACCAAACAACACATTAGGTGAAAAAAAAATTATGCTCTGGTCTCCTGACTTTTTTCTTTAACATTAAAAAGCTGGTGTTGAGCAGTCTTTTGCTTGATGCTATGGCCTTGGTCTGATATACCACTGAGAGCTGACATCTGCCACAGTAAACGGAAATGACAGGCAAATACAGGCACAGCTTGAGGAGGGGGTCATTCTGTGATGCAAATGGGAAAGGAATGAGGGAATGCTTCTTTTTAATGTTAAAGAACAGGACAAGAGATCCAGGCATGCATGTATGCATGTCTTATGCAGGATGTAGTTTGGGCCACAGCTTGACCTGAGGACCACCTAGCTGTACCAGTTGCTGGTTGACTAGTGATAGTGACAAACCAAACACTCCATGTTCCTGTTGTTTCCCCAGGAAAACTGCCTGCAGCATGGGGGGAGGAGAAGAGGCAGGACTAAGCCAGCATTTCACATGTTGATCATGCAAGCAGCAGAGCTGAACTTGCACCACAGGTGGAGAACTCACGATGATGATGCGTCTGTCTTCACTATGACCGTTTATGCACTGGGAACTTTACTGCCCCAGCTCTCATGCAAGAGCACAAATCAGGGGGTGGATGAGGCACACCAGGCCAAATGCTCCCCTGTGTGTGTGCAGGAAGAGGTGGGACAACCTGCCACAACTAAAACTCCAGCCTGCAGCCCGGCATGAAACCTCCAGTGCATAAATGGTCTATGTGAGGCTCCTTTCCTTCTGCATGCACTGATAAGGGATCCTTAGAGTCTGGTGATTTTGCATGTCCAGTTGTAATTACACCACAGAACAGCTATCTATTGGAAGATATCTATGAATTAAAGAAAGTCTACCTAGTTTCCCCCACATGCAAACATTTTGGTTGCTTAAACTAAAAGGACAATGGAAACAAGCATTTTTTCCCTTACTTCCTGAGCATCATATAAACAGCTGTGAATTCTGATGTGGTATGGATATCCAAAGTTTAGTCCTATTGTTTTTTGTCCAAGGCCAGGGTCTTGATGCATAATGAAAAGGCTTCTGATATATTTTATGTTGTCAAGAGCAACCTGGTAGCACTGACCCATGTGTCTCACTAAAACATAGCACAACAATAATACAGTTCTAGTGTGACCTAGGTTTGCTGAGTGAAGGATAAAGAAATGAGATTAATTTTGAGTAAATAGAAATCTTTGCTGATCAAGAGGCTAGTCGTATGCAGCTTCAAGACGGCATGCCACTGGCATGGCTTAGAAATGGTTTGATCCAAAGTGTTCTAATGACCTGTATGTCCTTGGAGGTGGGGACTTCCCAAAATGCCTGTTACGATAACTTAAAGCACTTACCAGTGTTGGGGAAACTGTAAACCCCCACTAGTGTCAAAACATGAAACAAAAAAAAAATAAAATCTGATTTTTTCCATCTTTTGGCTTGAGTCTTTTCTATATCCCTCTACTAACCTCCCTATAACTGCAAGTTACTGTGTTGCAGTGACTTCAATCTGAAATAGTTATTCCTGCATAACTGATATGTAGAAGAAGCATACACTTATTTGCAATCCAGCATATGCCAAGTAGCAGTTAGTGGACTAGGAATGGGGGAAAGAATTGTGTTCTAATTCTCACTCAGCTACAAAGCTTACTAGATTTCCTTGGGCCTGTCATTTGTTCTACCATACCATACTTGGTTGTTGTAAGGTAAAAATGGCAGAGGGGAGAACCACATGCACTGCCTCATGCTCCTTGGAGGAAGGATGGGGTAGGTATAAAATTAAATGGATACCAAGAACTTCCTGGTGGATTTAATGATTGTCAGGTAAGTGTGCTCTTTGATTTGAGCCTTTGAGCATTTGATTTGATTTGAGCATTTGCGGGGATTTCCTCCCCCCCCCCTGACTTTTATACAGCTGATTATATAAACCCCTGATGATTTACATGTGTAAATCGGTTATCATAGATCAAATGCCGCAGATATAATTTTCATATCCCAATATGCTTTTCAGTTAATTTTTCAAGTACACAGCAATCAAGTGTGAACCACACTAATGTGTTTAACAGCAAAGTCAGCCAATATTTGGATCCTTAAATCCAGTGACTGGAACTGTGAATGGTCAAGACAGATCTTTCTACAAACCTGAAAGGGGCTCCAGGTTTTCATGAAAATGTGAAATTAAAAAAAAAATTTAATTTGATAAGAGGAACACTCAACAGCAGCCACCCTATGAAAATCAGTGTGGTGTAGAGAATCCCCATCTTGCCATGGAAGTTCACTGGACAATTTTGTTTTATTTACTTTCAGGGGTGCTATGCAGATAAAAATAACTACAGATCGTTGAACTTTATCTTCCATTCTGCTATAGGCAACCCAATCTATAAAAAGGAAGAGAGGAAAATAATGTAAGTTGCTTTGGTCTCCACTGTGAATAAAGATGTGGAATGAATTAAGTAAATAATAAATGTATTTATTTGTTATATTTATATACCACCCTCCCCGAAGGCTCAGGGCGGTTTACAGAAAACAGGAAAAAATACAAATAACATATGGCAACAAGTGATAATAATAACATTATAACAACAATAACCATTAACATGATAATAACATGATAACAATAACATGAGAGAATAATGAAACTGCAAAGGAGCCTCAGCTCAACTCTTACTGAGACTGAGTGAGTTGTGTAGATTTTTATGACTGAAAACGGGAGGCAAATAAAAGGGTGTTTGTGAAGGAAAGAATGAGGCCTGTAAAGAGGAAAACATACGGGGGTTGCCAGGGGGAGGGTATACAGGGGAAAGTGAAGCACCTCTCTGTACTCCTTGCAAACAGCTTATTTATAGTCTGAGAATCTCTTTGAGCCTTGCCAATGATACTGCTATCAAAAGCAAGAAAGTTAAATGGATAATGGTCCTCATCCCCCTCCCCTGACATTCAGGTTCAATATGAAAAGTTTGGAGCAATTAAAGCAATAAGACAAGAATAGTGTCTACATAGAGCCATCCAAAATTTGCAACTGATCTATAAACGAGGATTGCAATACGAGAAGAATCTGTCTCTGGTTTTCTCCTCCCCAACAGCATGTTATCCATGTTATCCTCTAAGGCAGGAGAAAGAATCTGCTGTTTTTTAAAAATCAACCTTCCTATGGAACAGATTGCTGTTTATATCCTGGGTGAATGGAGGAAACTATCAAGAAACAGAGGTTTTATCTGCTACAGTAAACAGTGGGCAAAAAGCAGTTAGAAAATGTCTCTCTAGCCTAGCAAACGGATGAAGGAAATGGCTGGACCAAGATTTGGAGGCAGTACCTTGTGGCTCCTAAAGTACATGGCATGGCTCAGGATGAAATCACAAGCTGAACATTATTTTCATCAGAGAATACAGGGGATGGCTGTTCTGTAGTTGTGTAAAAGAGAGATGAGGTCCTTTATCCTCCCCCACTCTTGCAGTCCACACACCACCAATTTCATTTCCTGTAATGTAAGCAACTGATTCTTTGAAAGCTGTATAGAAATATAATGATAAAGTGCCCCCTAGTGGCAAAGATGCATCTGGTGTGGAGTCAGGCCAAGGGCACACTTGCAAGTTAACTGGACTTGGCCAGAGAAGCTGAAGATTCTCACCCAGTTCCAAATTTTTTTTTGGGGGGGGGGAGCTTGACAGCATGGACCATAGTGTTCCCATTCTCCCCTCTCGCCCTCTCAGTTGGCATTCAAGCCACATTGTGGTACAACTTTGCTAAAGTTACAAAATTTTTCAAAGCATTTAGTCTTTTTCTTGCTCTTTCCCTGTCCTTTGGATAGTCAGCCAGCTCTTTCAGCTGGTTGAAGCCCTGTTTCATTAGTGAGGCCTCATCTAGCACTGGCCAATGTTCCTCTTGAATAGAAATGCTCATTCTAAAAATGTACAGAAACAAAATTACTCTAGTGGCTTACACAGATTTCCTTCCTGGTTATCTGCTGTTTTTTGCTTCTTTATCCAAACAGTTATTTGCCTGGGAGAATGAAAGGAATGGCTGGTCTTCAATGCTGCTGGTTAATATCTGAGTTATAATAGTTTAATTGTCAAACTTTCTCCCTAAGAATCTTGAGGACTGCAATTTGGAAAAGTTGCTGAGAGGGATCTCTCATCACCACCCTGACCCTGGGGAGGAGGAATTGCTTGATTGAATCTTTTGGTCTACAGTAAGAACCAGGTGGAAGGATTGTTTAATTTTAGTCATGAACCGTTAGATTAAATGAAACTATCCCATGTATGAAGCACTCACATGACTTGTAATACCCCGTCCTGTTTTTAAAAGCTTAAATTTAAAAAGCACTCTAGGAGGCTTGCAAGATAAATTAAGTAACACAAGATTAAATAAAAATTTAAAACCAAGATAATAAAAAATACAAAATGAATAAAAAAAGATAAGCAGCAGTTTAAACTCCTCCTTCAGCCCCTTCCATGACAGGCTCAAACCTTAAAATCAGTTGTGATATGTAAATATGCAGTGCAATTTCAGCTATGAGGTTAGAGCATGGGATTGTGTTAATTATACTTTGGATATACAAATCAGAGGTAAATAGGGTAATGTTTCCTCTTATTTCAATTCCAACTAAACACTTCTTCCTTTGAAACAGACACACACACACACACAAAAGCTCTTTTCAGAAGTCTTGGTGGCTGGGATTTTGTAGGTTCTCTTACCCACCCCTGGTCAGATTATCCATGGGAACAGGGTCATTGTGGCTTATCCTCTAGCGAGCAGCTTGATTTGCCAGCTAGAATCATCTGGAGCTATTCATCTGTAGGCTCTTTTCTCTCTGTGTGGGGCATGTTGTGGTCTGGCTTGTGTGTATACTTGCTGGTACAATGAAGCGCCTGGATTCTTTGGGCAAGGGGGGGGGGGAGAATTACAGCCACGTAACTCAAGTGCACAGGAAACATGATACCAATAAGACTCTGAGATGACTTTGATTGCATCCCTGGCCACTCAACATTCATCTTAATTTTTGTCAGCCTTCTGGAGCGCAGAGGCTATTCCCAAGACCTTGGCCTTCAGTAAATTCTACCCCAGCCAAATAGCTTTCAGAGAAGATGTGGTGTTATAACATGCCAAGACTTCCATAGAGTTTGAGAGAAAGCAAAATGGAAAGGATTCAGTAGCAGGAGGATTCTCATGTTTGGAGCGCCTGGCAGGAACTTTCACTATGTGCTCCACATGTATCCATTTGGCATGGCAGAATAGAACACAACCCCCAGAATGGTCAAATTCATAGCATAACAGTCCCCCCGGTGTTGTCACCAGACCTTTGCAGAATGTCTGCCGAGTCCTTTCAGCTTGAGTTTAAAATAAAAGGATCCATGTGCACAAACAGATCCCCTCTGATATAGTAGTAGATCACAGCAAATCCCCCTCTGGGGTATCTAGGAGTGTGTGATCATAGAATCATAGAATCATAGAGTTGGAAGGGGCCATACAGGCCATCTAGTCCAACCCCCTGCTCAACGCAGGATTAGCCCTAAGCATCCTAAAGCATCCAAGAAAAGTGTGTATCCAACCTTTGCTTGAAGACTTCCAGTGAGGGGGAGCTCACCACCTCCTTAGGCAGCCTATTCCACTGCTGAACTACTCTGACTGTGAAAAACTTTTTCCTGATATCTAGCCTATATCGTTGTACTTGAAGTTTAAACCCATTACTGTGTGTCCTCTCCTCTGCAGCCAGCAGAAACAGCATCCTGCCCTCCTCCAAGTGACAACCTTTCAAATATTTAAAGAGGGCTATCATGTCCACATGATCCATGTGGAGGGGAGACCATACCATCTAGTTGTTCACTGCTCTTTTTGTAACTTATGTAAGTAATGATGCTTTCAGCGAAGTCAAGGGGGCTGTTTATCCTGCCTGACCTAGATTTGACAGCTCTTCACTTTAGAAGTTCATTCAGGGAATGTACTGCAGAGCCCCAGCTTTCAGGTTGGAAAGTATGACATTTTGAGGGGAAATATAAGAGGCAAAGCAAATGACAGGGACACAGAGGGAGAGCAGTGTGTGTGTGGGGGGGGGTATTACATGTGACATGAGTCATACCCAGACTGACTTGCCCTCATCAGTAACATTGGGGAACTAATGTTCAAATGGACTCTGGGCTGCAATTTGGCTTAGGAGTACAGCATGTGAGGGGAGGCATCAGCATTCTTTCCCTGGTCACTTTCTTTTATTTTTACTTATTGCATTGTATTTATTTATTCTTCGGTTTGTACCCCGCCCTTCCCTCCTGGCATGTGTTGAAAGGGCTACAGAGGGGCTTGTTTGCTTCAGGGTGGGGCTCCACATTTCCTAAGGGCAGCCTGCAGAGCCATCCCTCAGGGCAGCCTGTCCAAAGCCCCTCCTCCACCTCATGCTCTTGAGTCCAGTGGGCACCCAGAGCACTCTGGAGGGCCAGTCCCCTGATATCACACGTGGCTGTAAGAGGGACTCCACATGACCCCACTCATGTCACATCTAGCTGAGTCTGGTGCCAGGGTGTCCCGTGGACTTTAGAGTGGGGAACGGGTTAAAGAGTATCTGGGAAAGAGAGATTACAGGCAGCCTCTGCAAGGAACAAAAGGGAGACAAAGATATTTGACAAAATAACCCCAAACTAGTCTCCAGCTGACATCAGTCTGGCCACTTGGTTTCCGACACAGGGAAAGTTCATATCAGCTGATGCTGAACAAGGTTGGTAGCAGCCAGGAGCAAGCCAGGTACCAGTGACACTGGCGTGGATGCAGGGGCCCAGCTGCTTGGCAATGGATGGAGGCTGGTCTGTGCCGCCAGCAGCATTCATCCGACAGTTGTCGCTGGCACTCAGCTGAGCAACCTGTTGGGCTGTCTTGCCTCGCCAGTCCCTCCTGTCTCTTGCCCCTCTCCCCCATGGGCTGCCATGGGCTGCAGACAGTGGAAAGGATGACGAGAGGCGGAAGGGGGACCTTTTCTCCATGGATCTGTCTGATCCTCTTCTTAAGCATCCCCAGGCAGCAACTGGCTGTCTCTGAGGGTCGGTAGGATGCAGTAGCATTGTCATGCTTGCCACACTTCTCTGAGCATTGAGAAGTCCCAGGGTTACTGAGGTTCATTCCCTTTGAAAGAGTGTACTGAAGACTGGTGCCAGTTTGCAGTACTTACTTTGTTTACGAGTATATAGGTGGAGCACAGATGGAGACACGGAGACATTCCTACAGGGCACTAGATCCACTACTCCAGATCCCGAGAAAAAGAAATGCTCCCCTTTTCACACAAACACAAAAACGGCCTCTTCCATTTAGCTAGTTGGTGAGTCAGTCTTTTCCAGTCCTGAGGGCTGATTGTCCAGAGCTGCTAAAGCACAGTATGTGTGTGTGGGGGGGGGGGGGCACAGTCATTAATAAGTGCTAGCAAGCATCCCTGTTCTTTTTGTCTTGCAAGATAGATTAGAACCCAAATTTGCTGCAGTATGATTTTTTTTAAGTTCAGTCAAGCTAGCCCATAGCAAACTCCGTAGCCGAGAGCCACAAGCATCCCATAACTCGCAGACAAGAGGTGTGTCCCCCACCCCTCCTTTGATTGATTGATGAATTGAATGTGCAACTTGATGAAGAGTTCTGGAGAACGCAAAAACATGCCTGGGAGAATGAAAGGAATTCATCTTAGAGAGTTGGTAGCTGGCAAGATTAGAAGCCTGCCACTGTCAAAAGGGGATGCCAATAAGCATTTGATTTTAAAAAAATCATTTTTAAAATGTGGATTTGATTTCTTAATTCTAAACTTCTCATTGGCACATTTAGATCAGTGGTGCACTCTGCTTTGGCTCTATTCATTCTCCTCAGAAGTGTCATCTCACTCCCTGAGATGAAGTTGTATCAGACAGGTGCTTGTGGGTCAAAGTGCATCATCATTCCTAAGGCGATCAGAGGCTCTCAGAATAGCTCCCTAATTCCCTAATTCCTCAGTTGGAACCAGTTCAGCAGAAATGCATCAGGGACACTCCCTCCCTCACTGAGAAGTCCCAGACTATGCCGAGGGATCTGGCTCCGGAACACAGGACAAAGGCCCTGATCCCAGCCAAGCGGAGAACAGTTCCTTCAGTCCTACCCGGAAGCTGTTCCAGGCTACAGCTGGTGTTACCAAGAGCATCTCTGGACTGTTTTGAGGACTGCATGTATAATTCACACGATCCACACCGCACCTGCATTTAATCCTCCGGTACAACTACAGCACACAGGTCAGCTTGCAGGCCAATGCTTGAGAATCCATGACAGCATGAATCCTAGGGTGATCGGTCAGCAGGTAGTTTACATGTCTGTGGTTTAGTGTGGAGTTGGGGAGATTAGCTCTCCTACACCAGGCCATGGAACTAGTGTTACCAACCTCCAGATGGGATCTGGGAATCCCCCAGAATTACAACTGATCTCCAAAATACAGAGATCCATTTCCCTGGAGAAAATGACTGCTTTGAAGGGAGAACTCCATGGCATTGTACCCCCCTGCAGTGCCTCCCCTCCTCAGGCTCCACCCCCAAGTTCCAGGAGTTCCCCAACCCAGACCTGGCACCTTGTCGGGGACACAGGAATGGCTTCCCTCCCAGGAGGATCCAGTAGCCTAGAAGAATCATAGATGCATAACGCTTTTTGAACGCTAACCCTTCTTGAATAATGAGTCTTGTTAATTTTAAAAATTACTCTCATTCCCAATTGGGGGGGGGGGCTTTAGAGAGGCATGCTTTGTGCTACAACGATTGGAAAAAATTCTTTCTGGCATTGCCTGCACACTTGCCTTTGTTGCTCCAGGATTTCAGACATTTAAAAAAATACATTCTCATCCCTGGGAGAGGAGGGTAGGAAGAAGCAGGTGCCTTTTGTGCGTTTCAGTCTCCATAACTTCCCTCCACTGGTTGCCCGCTGCTTGCTCTCCATTAGGTAGTGCTACATGGGTTGGTGAATCCACTTTTGGGGACTCACCAACTAGCAATGTAGCTGGCTGGTTACTGCCCAGACACTGCATGCTGGCAATGTCATATGGAGGGGCCAGAATATAATGACAACAAAAGGTAAGCATTTCACTATTTTTAACGGGTGCGGAAATGCCCTCTGAGTTGCTTTTTGCAGCAGCCACAAAGCAAGGAGAAAGAGGAGTCCAGGTGGTGGAATTTGTTTACCCCTTTCCCTCTTTCTGAAGACTGGAGTAAGGCAAGTGAAAGAGCTGACAAGAAGTATGAGGAACACCATCTCCAACCCTCATATTGAGTACCCAGTATCTGATGGAATAAAATCTTTCCTCTCTGTCCAAAGGCAGCTAGATCCTGACCCATGCTTTAGTGCCAAGATCTACCTCCTGATCATTTATAATCAGTCTCCTGGCCTGATCCTAGGTCCAGGCCCTCCTCAGGTATTGCTACAAAAAAAAAAAAAAAAAGGATAGCAACTTGATACCCGGTTCCTCCCGCGCCTCTTGTTTCCTGCTGTTTAGGGATGCTCCCATGATGACTTAGCATAAATGGATAAAACAGTGATAAACAGAAGTTCCTCATTTGAGCATTGCCATGTTTGATTAAGGATTTTAGAAATCTGGCTGCATGGAAACTTTCCTTGATGTCTTGAAGATCAGGCCAGTCTCTGCTGTGCTAAGTAGCCCTTGGTCAAGGATCCTTGTCTGTGGAAGTGGACCCAAAAAGCCTCATCATGTCGTCTGGAAAATTGCTTTGTCCTCTGTCAATTTTTTATGTCTGAATGAGAAAGGAGGGATTTGGGGGAGAACTGTGCTGAGATGCCCGTTGGTTTGATAGCTGTAAAGTGACAAACAATATATGGGAAAGTCAAATGAGGGCCCTCCTGTTTGCATAGAGGACTCAGCATAATTTTGCTTTCTTACAGCTAGCAGGGTCAAGGAGACACTGAGCTTCTGAATAATCAATACATTTTGCAACAAGTATTCAAATATATGCTTAGAAAAACATGTGATGCCTCCTACAACAACAATGGTAGGCAAAGAACATGCGTACTAAAGGGAAGAGTGACCCAGTGGGTCAGACTGTGCTTTTTCTTCATTCCCAGCCAGGACAGAAAATTGGGATCAATTCTACCACCAATGTCAATGGAACTTCAGCAGGACAGTGGCAGGAGAGGAGAAGAAATCTTAACCGCTTTGTGTCATTTTGTACCATATTATCTTCCTGACATCACTGATACTTTCACAGAGACTTTTGCCTTGCCAGTGGTTCTATTTTTACATTTATAGATTTTTTGGTTGTCTTCTTCTTTTCCCTACCATTCTTGATGCTGTGCCTTGGTGTGAAGAGATGCTAGCTAAAATGACATGGGAGCCCACTCAAGGTAATACGTTTGCAAACGTTTTACATCAGTCGTGGCAGACTTAGAGTCACACTTACTGTCAGCTTTCTTTGGCCTTGTAACAAACTGCAGTGACAGATGTTCCCTGCTACAGAATCTCTCAGCAGGCTCAGCTGACAGCCCATCAGTCCCTGAAATCCTATTACCTAGTTTGAAGAAATAAAAAGTTAATTGCCTCCCTGGCTCTCCCATTCCCTCTTTCCACCTACTTCCCTGAGGTTCCACACACTCTCCTGGGGAGCAAGGAAGCCCACACTGAAGTCACCTGCCGCTGCGGAAGAACGGATATGGATCAAGGAACTGTGGTCATCCACAGAACGTCCTAGAGCTGCTTTGAAAGAACTGAGTGACAGGAAAGCCAAAGAAGGGCATCCACAGTGACATAAGGTGGATGTTTCAAACCCTGCTGCTTGGATTACGTTGTGTTGCGAGAGCACCGCCTGCCACGTGGAGTTTGTCAATTTATGCCAGAGGAAGGAAGTAGAATTCCTTTCCCACACCTGCACAAGAATCCCATTGCCTCTAGGAGCAAGATCTGGTTGCCACTGAATTAGAGAGACTGGTGGCCGGCAATGCCCCTTCAGTCAGAGATCCTCCGTGAGGTATGGACAACCGACAGGTAAGTGTAAGGATGCTCTACTCCCAGTCCAAGGGACATTGCTATCCAACTAGGAGTTGCCCCGTTTCTTAGATCTACACCACTCTGTAGGTGAGATTACTGGAGGAAGGGAGAGACATTTTAAAGAGACCAGGGCTGATTCTGCACTTACTTTGTTTATTCCATTGTGGATCCTGCTGAATTCAGATCGATTTGAACTCGGGTCTTCCTCTATCCCCCCCCCCCCATTGAAACAGAAAGTGTTCTGCACTCGATTGGGGAAGCTCAGAGCGGGGAGGGGAGCCAAGCACAGTAGGAGTCTATTTCTTTTCTTGAACAAGGGGGAGGGGAGAGGATTGGTGACAGCGGGGGGGGGGGGGGGACCAGGAGGCAAATCTCTACTGAGAGAAGTTAGGGCTTCTGGAGTGGAGTCACTTTAAGACAAGCTTTGCAACCGGGAAGATTTTGAACTGACCCTCTGGCCAATTAGGTAAGACTGCTTTGTACTGGAGGCACGAGGCAGCAAGTTAATTCACAAAAAGCAGAGAGCTGCACATTTACTCATGGCGGTTTTTGAAATATCGAGGTTTATATCTACTCCAGGATATCACGGGGGAAAGGTAGGGTCACCATGAATCAGTCATGCATGTTGCAGAGGGAAAATTTAAAACACCCAAAATCAAAATGCAAATTGAATTCAGTGTAGACGGGGGGGAATTCATTCAAACTGGGACTGGGTATAAAGCCCTGTGCAGACTATAACCTGCTGGAGATTATTCTAGAGAAGGGGGAGAGGGAAATTTCTCTAGGAAGGGAAATCCACTGTAGACCGAGAGGAAGAACAGCTGAACACCTTAACTGGGAGCAGAACCAGCTTGCCTGGCTCAGTGGGATTAGCTGTGGCAGACGGACTGAAGGCTCTCATCAAGATCTGGCCTAATTAGGAACTGATGACAGCAGACGCTGCTTTAAGCTTCATGCAGGGCCAGGCTGGCCCTTGAGTTTCCTGGGCAAGTGCTTGCTTGGTTGCTGCCCTGTGGTGTTGCTGGGGATGGGGACCAAGCAAAGCCAAGAGGCCCAGCTGTGCTGCAGGGTTTGCTTGCACTAGGGTTGCCAACCTCCAGCTGGTGGCTGGAACTCTCCAGCTACTACAAATAATTGCCAGGCAACCAAGATCAGTTTGGCTGGAGAAGATGGCTGTTTTGGAAAGTGGACTAGACCCTATTGAAATCTCCCCACCCCAAACCCCACTCTCCTCAGGCTGCACTCCCAAAATCTAGCTTCACTTTGGCTTCTCCCACTGGGCATAGGCTAGTGTAGTTGAACATCCCGCCCACCGTCCAGCCCCAGCCTTCTTGCGGGAAAGACAGCCAAGTTGTTCTCGGTTTATGGCAGCCCCATCATGGTTTGCCACTGCCTGCCTGTGCATAACTTCCTTTGGGGTCCTCCATCCCAGGACTACCCTGGGCTGACCCTGCTTAGTTTCTGAGATAGGACGGCAGAGCTGTCAGTCATACCTGCACAGGATAGGGGATTATTTTCTGTTTGTTCTTTGTTTTTTCTCACTACTGTTGTCACTATTTATGATGTTCTGTTTAACTGAGACACTGCAAATGTTAGATCATTTGACTGCTCTGGTCTTTAGACTGGAGGGTGCTACCCTGTTGCTTTCATTGCATTGCAAAGTGCGAGCATTTAAAGCGAGAATCTCAGCAGGATCTTGCACTGCTTGGTGACTCCAGATGGTTTTGGTATGTTTCATTGAAATCACAACATTGGCGCAAGAAATATCATACCTAATTTTAAGCCACAATAATCCTTGGAGGACTTCTAATGGCCAGCAGAACCAGAGAATCCCCTCCAGGCTGGGGGGGGGGGGCACATGAACTGCCTACACAGAAAGCATCTCTTTGCAGTGCCAATGACGTTGAACGTTTAGGATGAAGCTTTAAGAAAATGTTTTATTTCTGTGTCCAACCTTGAACTGGGCTAGACCACGTTACACTTAGCGTGCCGGGGTCACTTTAATGAATGGTGCAGATATGCAAACTGTTTTAAAGGTTACCTGTCTATAGCCCAGGCTAGCCTGATCCCATCAGATCTTAGAAGCTAAGCAGGGTAAGTCCTGGTTAGTATTTGGATGGGAGACCATCAAGGAAAATCATGCTAGCAACGAGGAGACAGGCAATTGCAAACCACCTCTGAAATCTCAAGTTTTGAAAACCGCACAGAATTGAGAGCAGAAAAGAACTGACTTTGCTAGACTCAAAAGGGCAGAACTTTGCTTAGGATGGCGCTGGTACTCTGGCATGGGGAGGCTGATTCGTGGGTGCTAGATGAGTGGAAGAGAGACTGAAGGCTCAGTTGTCCAAGACTGGAACCACAGACGTGTAAGGTGCTATGGGAAGGCAGGCTGGTCTATGGTGCTGGGGAATGGGTGAATATGTGGTAACACTTCCCATCCCTGACTGGAAAAGTTGCTTTTAATCCCCGATTCCTATATTGTTTTTAGGGTTTTTAACCCCACCAGGTTCTAAAGCATCAGGTGGGATTTTAGTCCACCATGTGGAAGAATTAAATCTCTTTTTTCCCATGCCACAACCCCCTTATTCCTATCTGGTCTCCTGTGGCTACTGTTAGGGGCCACATTATGCATCTTGACTTCCAGTCAGAGGTAGGCCTCACTATCCATGTGCAGAAATCTCCTGGCTTGACACGGGTGATGACCCCATTGCATTGTGGTAATGGATCTTCCTCTTCTATGCAACAATTAAAGAGGCCCGTCCTCCTTGCATCTGGTCCCCAAACTCTCTGGCAAAAAGCCTGGAGGAAGTGACTGATCAAGGAGTCATTTTGACTCATATGTATTCACTGGAAAAAATGACAGAATTGATTATGAAGATGAATTGACTGGAAGTGATCTAGACAGGCAGCAATGTCACCTGCTGGCAAGAAAAGGGATTGCACACATTTTCTCGGAGCCATGATTATTTCCCCTCCAATATGACTTATGAATTTGTTTGTTTAAATGCTTCTATAATACAGTTAAACAAGATTCACAACCCGACAGCCTCCAAACAATCTTAATTCAGGTAAAGTGGCAAGAGGGCACCCCAGGCTAGTTCTAATGGCACAGTTTACACAGAGGCACATGCTAAGGGCCAAAGTCCCTTTTATTCTTATCCTTTGGCTCATAGCTCTGGCCAAGGGCAGCGGAAGACTGGGCAAGGACATGGGAGGCCAGAAGTGACATAGGGAAAATCCAGAAGTGACATCATACCTTTCTAGGAATTGCCTAAAACTCTGGGGTTTTACCAGCTCTATAGTTTTACTACCTGGAAGTGATGTTACGGCCACTGTATGGTTTACAGAGTGGGTGTGACATCACTTCCAGATTTTTCTAGGTTTTCCATCACAGTGTTGCTGATAGCTTGTTAAATGTTTTCTTTTCTTCCATCAGCAAATGGCAAGCCTATTGTGGCCCAACACCGATGTCTGCATAAAGAGAAAGGCCAGATGCTCAGCCCAGTTCTTATGCTCTTGGCGTAGACATTTCCCATTTATTTTATTTCCATTTCAACTTTTATTCTGCCCTTTCCCAAAAAGTTCTCTTCCTTGTGACTTGGGAGTGCTCCATAAATGGTTATCAAACTCCTGTGTCAATTAAATCTGCCTCATACCTAATATTCCTGTCTTTACTAGTGTGAATGAGGAATCTGGGAGCCCCCAGCAGCAGAGACCTAATAAGCAGGTAGGAAAATTCTCCCGCTCTCACCTGATTCCTATTGTAAATTTCAAGCACTTGTATAAATGTGCCTGCCTAATCTCTGACTGCTCTATGGGGCTTCCCCTACAGCAACATCAAACATTAGCTGTTTAGGAAAATATAGCACACCTGCCCCTATCTAGCTGTGGAACTAGACTGATGCAACAATGCTTCTGAGCAACTGAGACTCTCAGCACGGGATGGACAGCAGCAGCAGCCATGTAAAAAAGGTGAGGCTCCTAGGCCTTAGTAACAGCTCATCAAAGGCACAGGCAAGGCCTGAAGCTCATGTGCTGAGTTATGGCAAAATGCAGCCTCAATCTTGAAGAAGTGTAGACGTGCTCTGTATGTTGCTTTTGGAGTACACCATTTGATGAGTATTCCTTGCGTTTGTTTTTCATCCTTTCCACCAAAAAGCTCGGGGTGGTGTATGTTTTTCCGATCTGTGCTCCCAACTCTGTAAAGAGATTAGACTTGAGAGACTTACCCAGAAGCCTCCAACAGTCATTATTGAGGGAGCATTTGGGCTCTCCTTTCCCCAGTCCATATCTCCACCCACCACGCCCTACGGACACACAGTAGCAGCATCTGGCTGATGAGATCAGGGGCTGTGTTTCTTCTTGCCTGGAGGTGATTCTAAAATGCCCAAGCTGACCAAATTGGATCGCCCATTGGCTAACAATCTTTCATAAGGAGACAGGCAATATTATCTACACCACCTCGAGTTAAACTGCTGGACCCAAATGGGCACTTATTTTCCAAATATTTATTGCCAAAGCTTCACGATTTGCATTTGATCAATAATTATTATTTATAGCCCTCAATGAAATAGGATTAGAACAATTTTAGTCATGCACAATTGTTTTCGTCTAAGCTTCCTGACTTCAGTAGGTTTAGCTTGAAATAAATCTGCATGGGATTGCACTGTAAGGGAGCAATCCTAAATTGGGGGGTGTGTGTTACTGTATGTTTGAATTGAGGCATGCAATCATTCCCGATGGATATCATAAAGGTGAGACACAAGTTGTGGGTGGGGGGTGAAATGCTGCTGCCTACTTTTTTGTCTTCTAAAAGGATATGTGACTCAATGTTTTCAAGTTTTTAATATTTTGAATGCGTCACATTTGGTTTTGGCAGGCACACAATGTGCATGTTTCACGTGCTACCCAAACTCTTCCCTCTTGCTTTTGATGGCCACACTGTTCCCGTCATTTGAATAAGTGAGTGATGTAGCCAGCTTGGGATGCAGAATGCATCGTCCACTCTACAAAGGAAGCCTGAAGCTGTTTGTGAAGTAGCCTGAGGGTACATGAGCACTCATGCAGCCCTTCAGAGAGAAGATCAAAGTGAAGGACTGTCCCTTCTCTCCTGCCGCAGAGCTCTGCTAATGTAGGATACTTTCTTCATGTCTTTTTT
This sequence comes from Paroedura picta, assembly GCF_049243985.1. Classification (NCBI taxonomy): domain Eukaryota; kingdom Metazoa; phylum Chordata; class Lepidosauria; order Squamata; family Gekkonidae; genus Paroedura; species Paroedura picta. Next base: position 93,579,992 of record NC_135372.1, on the reverse strand, counting down.
TCCTTTTGAAGTTAAGTACCCTGTCCCTTTCCAGCACTAGGGTGCATATCAAAAAGAAGAGGGGAGAAATGGGCTCCTTATGATTCAGCAACTTTCCATGCTTGTTATGTTTGAACAGTTAAAAGGCTATGGTCACCACCACAGCATTCAGCATATATAAATAAACCCACAGTGGATTTAAATATCCCTAGCTCTGTGCTGGCCTCCTGGGCAGGGTCAGGGCTACAGCACAGCATTTTGTAGGGAGTCACTGCTCTTCCTTGCCTAAAAGGGAAAGACTGAGGCTGGCACACAGTGTTCTGCCTCCATGCCAGACAGAAGTTTTCTGTTCCCTCTATTGCCCCATCAAATTAATACATGGCTTGTCGTTTCTTTCCTCTTTTGCTAACAATGGGCATCCTGTCTGGTAAGTGGCTTTATTAGTAGTACTGGGGGTAGTGGTAGTATGTATCATCATCAATGTCAACAAATAGTATGTCAGCAACAGGCATTGATTAGCATGCACAAGTCTGGAGATTGTTAGCTATGGAGAAGTACCTTCAAGTCTTAATGGTTTAAAAGTGTCCCATCCATTGGAAGAAAGGGGGCGGCAGTAGATCCAGTAGATCAGGGGTAGTCAACCTGTGGTCCTCCAGATGTTCATGAACTATATTTCCCATGAGCCCCTGCCAGCATTTGCTGGCAGGGGCTCATGGGAATTGTAGTCCATGAACATCTGGAGGACCACAGGTTGACTACTCCTGCAGTAGATCATTCTAGCTTCTGTCTCTAGGCAGTGACATACTTGAGTCCATGTTATGTTGTTTACATAGCATAAGTAACATTTACCATGATTTCTTACCCCATTTTTAGTACCTTTTAAACCCGTTCTTTCTACCATTTATCCTTAGAACAGACCTGCAAGTGGGTTAGGCAGAGAGAGAGAGTGGCTGCTCAAGGTCACCCAGCAATCTTCCATGGTAGAGTGGGGGCTCACTTACTGACCACTACACCATGGAGGTTTGTGTCTGTAAATAGTTAATTCCTCCCCAGTATCAATCCTGAAGATCAAATATGGACAATATATACAGGATATCAATACTTCCATGACTAGGCAGAATCAAAAATCAGATAAAATTGAAATTACTCCTTTTGGGGGAATTATATAATTACTGTTCTATTTTATGTTGTTTTTATTGTGTTTTTATGATAGTTTTATTTATGCTATAAGCTACCTTGATTTCTCCTAGGGTGAAAGGCAACTAAAACATTTTAAATAAATAAATAAGAAAATGGCTTTGATTCAGTTCTGTGAAAACTGTCTCAGAGAGATGCTGTGAATTCATAATTTATTCTGAAGTGATGCCATTGTACTGGTATATTGCTGACACAGAAAGACAGGACATGACATAGTGGAATGTCTGGGAAGGTGTCTGCTCTTCACTATGCAGCTATTCTGGTACAAATGGTGCTATTGAAAAAATCTTCAGTGATAAATATCAGTATGGCTTGCACCAAATGGCTCATCATCAGGGAATTTTCACTTTACTAAAGAACCCATTTCCTTGTCCCTCTCACAGCTAACAAGGCATCTTGTGGCTATGAGAGGAAATACAGACAGATTACTCTCTCTCTCTCTCTCTCTCTCTCTCTCACACACACACACACACACACACACACACACAGAGGATAATCAAATATTCCATGTGAGGGAGAGTTCTGCTTTAATGCAGCATTGCTAGGATTCTGTTTTTAATGGGGTAGCTTTTTTATCGTTCTCCTGCTGTTCCAGTGCTTTAGGTGGTATTAGATATGTTGGCAGAGTAATTAACGCAGCAATAGTGCACCTGATTAAGGAGCAGATAAAGGTTTATTTGGGAACTAATATACTTGATAGGAAATAGGAGAAACAGAGATAGGATCCTAATTACATCTCTAGCTGAGAGAGTAAGATTGTGGAAGTTCTGAAAAAGAAGGAATTGTCCTAAGATTAGTCGTCTGGAGACAGACAAGGAATGACAGCAGGAGAAAATGCTCCAACCTCACTATCCTTTCTAATTGTCCCCTTGCTGTCCCTTTCAGGGTCTTCGTCTCTTATTCTTTGTACACCAGAGTATATATATTCTTTCTCACTGAGACTCTAGGTGGATTACAAAATAGAGACAACAGTTCAATCAAACCACAGAAAACATCCAGTAACAAAGCAATAGGACTAAGAGTACAGAAACTAGGAAACAATGCAAACTGAAAATTGCCTGTACTATAACATACTATAAACAAAGCAAAGAGTGGCTTACAAAGGTACAAGATAGGACACTGACCTAGGACACATGATGCATACAGATGCTCAGGTGACCCACAGATCAGCAGTGTTAATGAGAATACTAAACTGAAACCTGAACTATATGGCAGTATTGTCAAAATTCCCACATATTAGGCCAAAATATGGACATACATTTTATGCAACATGTTTAAGTTGCAGCAAACATCCAGTTGTAGCACTCCCAGTTGATTCAATGGGGTCAGTAGCATATTTATCGACTTTATTTCTGTGGCACCTGAGATGGGTAAAGTAATTTCTCCGAAGTATGTGGCTGAGCCATCTAGTGGTGTTAACTGTGGAACAGCCTAAAGAAAGTCCGGAGCTCCAGAAAGATTGGTGTAGTTACTATCAGCCCTATTTGTCATCATTGCTCAGAAAATCGCACCCTGTGCTTTCATCACTTTTCCATTGGTTTAGTTTATTATCTGCCAGCTTGGTGTAGTGCTTAGGAATGAGGACTTCCAATCTGGTGAGACGGGTTTGATTCTTCGCTCCCCCACATGCAGCCAGCTGGGTGACCTTGGGCTCGCCACAGCCCTGATAAAAGCTGTTCTGACTGAGTAATATCAGGGCTCTCTCAGCCTCACCTACCTCACAGGGTGCCTGTTGTGGGGAGAGGAAAGGGAAGGCGAATGTAAGCCACTTTGAGACTCTTTGGGTAGAGAAAAGTGGCGTATAAGAACCAGCTCTTCTTGTTCTTGTAGTATAGGGTCAAGGGCATGGATAGCATTCAACCTGCCCTACTTTATTATAAAGGGCAGATTCAGCCTGCCTAATTGCATGGTCTCAAGGTTATGATTTACATGTTTTCTTGTGTTAAAACACAAGACCCTTGCTGACATTAGACAACTCCGGTTGGTGCCTAGATGGGAAATCTCTTGGAAATCCTCTCTACACCACCTTGAGTTCCATGATGGAAGAAAACGAAAGTATAACTGTCATACATTGTAGCTTAGACCTTTTGGAGGCATCTAACAAGAATCCTCTTTTTGTGACCGACCACTATTCCAAGGCAAGCCTGAGAGGCCACTGGCAGTAGTACTGGATTAGTTTGGCAGGATGGCAACAAAGCAGTGTTTGTTTAAGTTGTAACGCACTCCAGTTCCTCTGCTGGAACACCCAGTTGCTAATCCTGATGGGCAGGAAGCCTCTCTGAATTAGGGAGGGCCATCTCATCTGCTCCTCCTGGTATTGTAAGTCGTTCAGTGGTGAGTTGCTACATCTTCCCACACTTCGCAAGCACAAAAAACAGTGGTTTGTTTCTAGGTTTCACTTCTGGACCTTTTCTCACAGCTCCCACTTTGGTTTAGTTTTGTTTTTTAATAGGCAGCTAGTTAATAGTGCATACATGCACATGGGGTACATGCTCTGACAAGCAAAATAGCTGTGAAAGCCATGAGTGGTAGCACCCAGCGTCAGCTCAGTTGCTCTTTTCTTTCTCCTAATGAGCATATTCTTTGTCCTTTTTTAGAAGTGGGAGAAAGGCATGAAGACTGAGGGTTCAGGGCCAATAGTGCAAGGGAGGAATAGCCATGGAAGAGAACTACAGACGACCCTGCCCTTGTCTCTGCTGGAAGACCTTCCTGGTCTCCCCCCAGTTCCTGAGTCAATCTGTGGCTGGGGGTCCCCTGGGGGTCCCGAAAAGGATGGGCTGGCTTTTCACCCTCCTCATCACTGTGTCCCAGTCTGGATGCGATCCCTTCTGTTCCCAGGCAGTGGTGTGCAGAGGCCCTGATGGCCAGGTGCAGGGAATGTACTTCCTCTCTCCCACTCATCCTCATAGGATAGGCAGACTTGGATGCAGCCGGGATTGGGACGTTTGCCTCCCCTTCTGAGCCTGCTGGCAAGGTACTTTCTCTCTGAGACTTGCAGGACCTTAAACCAATTCTCTTTTACAAAACAATATGTGTTTTGATGAAAAGGACCTTAACAGACACCTGCGCTGTTTTGTCTTGCTATCAGAAATGGGATCCATAAATGTTGAGGTGCATGGGGGGAGGTGCTTCTTGATATGAGGCCCCGGACTGTTCTTGGGGTGTGATTTTTACATAAATGGGACCACAGAATGTCATTAGGCTGCTATTTCAAGCATGGCTTGGTTGAAATCTGGGGATATATCCTATCATTCTCTTACAGCCCCACCCACTGTAGCAGAAGCCAAAAAAGAAACCACAGGAGGCCACGCTGGAAGCCAAACCAAAGAAATCCAGAGTGAAGAAACCAGAGGAATCGAGCCCTGCAGAAGAGACCACTGCCCCCACTCAGGGTAAGGGAAGCCACGAGCCTTCCAGGAATGGTGTTCTATGGACAGGTGGAGCTACCAAGGTCAGAATCCAGCCACTTGTTCACCTGTACCTGAGGTCTCTGGTCTGGCTGATGATGGCTCCCCCAGATCTCAGGAAAATGTCTTTTGCAGCCCTGCCTTGGGAGATCAAGTCATTTCATATGCCAGGAGTGGCACCAGGGACAAAACAGCTCTCTCCCTTCCAGGTGGCCTTACAGTTGTCTGGCAAACAGGGAAGGGATCATTGTGGACTTCCATCAACTTGCACATGCAAATAATGGAGGAAGACAATCTAGCCACTCTTCTCCATACCCTAGCACCTAGCATATGGACCATTGCAACAGGCCTTGTGTAGGGATGCCCTTCAGTGTCCTCTGGAAGATGCCTTGGTGCAAAATAGTGCCAGCCCAGCTGCTGCCTGGGACCAAACCCTAGGAATGTATCATGCCAGGAGACTTGCCAGTTGCTGGGGCTGACATTGCAAAGCCTTTAATGACCTGGGACCCAGTTTCCTCGAGGAGCATCTCCTCTAGTCCTCTCCCTCTCTGCCAACCCTCTGTATTCTAATCAACTCAGATGGCACTGCAAGGGGCACCCTCAGGAACTAAGCAGGCAGGCCCATGGTGGAGGGTCTTTTCTGCCCCTGTGCTCCCTGGAGGGCTCTTTGCCACAGGCTTTTCAGCACGTGGGCCAAGAAAAACACCCACAGGATGCTGCTGCTGGACAGCTGGGGGGAATCTTGTTAGGTTTCAATGCTTTAGAAATCTTTCCATTGTTCTTTTGTTATTACTGCATGCCACTTCATGGCTCCACCAGACCAAAAGGCGGGGTGTCAATTTAGGACATCAATATTACTAAATGAATGGCTGGAATGAGCTCATCCAGACTCCCAATAAAGACCTATGCAGCTGTGCCCCAAAGAGCTTAGAACTGTCCATAATAAGCCTGCCCATCCTAATGGAGCCTCACTAAGAAAAGCCTCTTATACAGCTGATTTTTTAAGAAGCAGCAAGAATTGGTCAGCCAAGACAATCTTAAAGAGCATTTTCACACATTTTGCTAAACACAGCTGCACAGCCTATCTTGAGCTCACTGTGTTGAGAATGAAAGTTGCTCACTGAAGAGAAATCTAATGGATTTTGCACCTGAATTAAGTTTTATATTTCTATGCAGGATGGGTCGATCAACTCTTACTGGCCCCACAGTGACTCAAGAAAGCCTCCACATGACTCTGAGTACCAGTCATGGAGGCAACATCATGGGGAGGGATGCCTTGTTCTCCACGTCCTGCTTGGCTGGCCCTCCAGAGTCACTGTGGCCCATTATGCACGGATCTTCCTAATAGTCATTCATTGTGGTAGAGGGAAAATGGGGCAGCTTTTTCTGGCCTCACAAAAGCAAATTATTGTTGCTTCCCAAAAGACCCACTTTAGTGCCCTTCCTGCCCAAACTCCCCCTCCCATCCCAAAGAAAATCAGTCACAGAGGCTGCTCTCAGACATCCCCATCGCTTATACTCTGCACCTCCCTGTTACTGTCCCCTCGCTCATTCTGACTGTGCTGTTTCTTGTCACAAGCTGGTGTCAAAAAAGTGAGAAAGAAGAAGGAGGAGAAGTCAGAAGAAGGGAATGAGAAGGACCTATATGCCAAATTCGTTAAAGACCCCAAGAAGAAGAAGGAACCCCCATCATCTCATTTCAATGTGGCCAAGACCCCAAAAAAGAGACAAGGTAAGAGCCCAGTCAACTCACCCCCCCCCCTATTCCATTTTCTCAGTTGTGCATCTGCACTTATCCCCACCCCACCCCCCAGGAGTGCAATGTGGTTCAAGCCACAGATTCCAGCACCACTGTTGGATCTCCAACCCTGTGCCATTTTGTTTTTTAAATGACCCCCAGCTGAAAGCAGAGGAGTTGATATGTGGGTGAGGAGTGGAAGTTGTGTCAAAAGCCATCCAGCGCTCTTTCAGCGCCAGCCACCACTTACTATGCCACTGCAAAATCTCTGAATTGTGCATTCATGGCACTCTCATAACTTGCCTAATTGACAGGAACCATGCTGCATGCAAAAACAAACACTTCATTGCTTTTCTGTGCACCCAGACCATTTGGGTTGCTGCAACTCTCTCTCAGCTCTTTTTAGAAGCTAGCTGTTCCTGCACTTATTTTATTATTATTTTTAGAACATAGCAGTGGCCTTTGCATATTAGAGTGGCAGACTGGTGTGGTGGAGAAAGGACTCCTCATCCTTTCCCTTTGTGCTGTTTTCCTAAAGGCACCTGATTTAGTTCATCTCTCTTCCTCTTGGTGAAACTGACAAAGCCCCACAGCAAGGAAATTCCCTAATCTAGCCAATAACATGACAAAATTGTAGGAGAATCACAAAAATGGAAGGCATAAAATTGAGGCACACTTTGAAAACTGTTGTGGATTAGCTAAAAATTGTACTGTAATAATAAACAGTAGAGTTCTCTTGCTCCACATGCTTCCATCTGCCTCTGGCTTTTAAAGTTTTTGCTGTGTTCATTTACATGGTTGTTTCTTCCCTTTTTCAACTCCTGCTTGTCCAAACCCCAAACTTCCAGAGGTCTCTGAAGATGAGGAAGATGAAGACGATGAGGAGGAAGAGGTAGAAAGTGAAGATCCCCCAAAAAAACAGAAGAAGAAGATCAATAAAGACATCCCAGCTGGTGACAGTAAGGAAAAGAAGTCCAAAAGTAAAGGTCAGTGAAAAATTATTGTTCTTAGCAGCAGCAGTACTGGAACTAGCAGTACATTTTCAGCAGCTAGCAGAGCTATATCTGCAAAGATAGATAGCTTCTTACCCTTGGTGCAATTACAATCTAAACAGATAATTTTGCTGATTTACAGGGACCTCTGTAGAGTATTGCAAGGCAAGAGACATTCAGAGGTGGTTTGTCGGTCCCTGCCTCTGCATAGCAACCCTAGAATCATAGAATCATAGAGTTGGAAGGGGCCATACAGGCCATCTAGTCCAACCCCCTGCTCAACGCAGGATCAGCCCTAAGCATCCTAAAGCATCCAAGAAAAGTGTGTATCCAACCTTTGCTTGAAGACTGCCAGTGAGGGGGAGCTCGCCACCTCCTTAGGCAGCCTATTCCACTGCTGAACTACTCTGACTGTGAAAAAATTTTTCCTGATATCTAGCCTATATCGTTGTACTTGAAGTTTAAACCCATTACTGCGCGTCCTCTCCTCTGCAGCCAATGGGAACAGCATCCTACCCTCAAATACTTAAAGAGGGCTATCATGTCCCCTCTCAACCTCCTTTTCTCCAGGCTGAACATTCCCAAGTCCCTCAACCTATCTTCATAGGGCTTGGTCCCTTGGCCCCAGATCATCTTCGTTGCTCTCCTCTGTACCCTTTCAATTTTATCTACGTCCTTCTTGAAGTGAGGCCTCCAGAACTGCACACAGTACTCCAAGTGTGGTCTGACCAGTGCCGTATACAATGGGACTATGACATCTTGTGATTTTGATGTGATGCCTCTGTTGATACAGCCCAAAATGGCATTTGCCTTTTTTACCGCTGCATCACACTGCCTGCTCATGTTTAGTTTACAATCCATAAGTACCCCAAGGTCTCGTTCACACACAGTGTTACCTAGAAGCGTAGAAGCCTGCTGGTCTTCCTTCGTGGGCTCCCATCCAGCCAGAACTGAGCCAGCTTAGTTTCTAAGATCTGACAAAATCAGGTCAGCCTGGGCTCCCCACATGGAGCTATCTTATAACAAGTTAGATTATAAGCCACTCAGTCTGGCAGTGCATCTCCAGAGTCTCAGCAGATAAAGGTCTTTCCCAACACCTGTTAACTGAGACCACTTAACTGAAGAGCATTGAAACTATGGACCTTCCGCAAGGAAGATGCTTGGTCTGCCACTGAGATGATGACCCTTCCTTAGTGGGAAGAGAGAAAAACCCCGGGGCAGGGATGGCTGCTGACCCATGAAGGTGGGTAAATGTAATTGCACAGTTATAAAGACTGGCTGCAGTGGAGCATGGACATAAAAAGATATGGCAAAGGTCATGTGAAGAAGACAGCTTTGAGCAATTATTTGATGGAAGAAAATGAGATAGAACCAGGTATGTTTTCAAGCAGCAATTCAGGACAAAATAAGCAGCAAGAGAGAAAGAGTTATTTAAGGAAGCTGGAGATCCTCTGTCATCTGAAGGGGATAAAGGCTGGTCGCAAGAGTGACGTCCTCAAGCAGGAACATAATGAGAAATTGGTTTGGGGTGTTTTCCTCTCCCTAAGAACCTCTGAGAACTATGCATCTGTGAAAAGAACTAGGGACCTAAGACAGGCTCCTCAGCATCTTCAACTTGCTCCAGTGAGAGGTGGGCACAGTGTTGGATGCATGTGCTCAAAGGATCGGGTGGTAGGTGATGTGGAAGACCTCAGTCTGAGACCCTGCAGAAACACTGCCAGTCAGAGAAGACAAAAGTGACCTTGGTAGACCATAAATCTGATTCAGTACAAGATAGCTTAATGTGTTCAATTCCCAAAATACATCAGACATCCCTGTAATATCACTGGCATAACATTACAGGGCCTTCAAATGTTCAAAAATATCCTTTGACAAATATACCCAGAACAAAAAATGTGCCTTATTGTTATGGTTGCTACTTTAATGGGATGGAATATTTTGGAAGCCCTCACTCCATCCTTATTCAGCTAATTCTGTGTTCCAGTGGAAAATATCAGTATTGGGACTGGTGTGTTTTCAGATATCTGTTCCTGGTTCAGTTTTGCCATTAGTACTTTACCTGTTTTGTTGTCTTAGTCAGAATTCCAGTGCATCATTATGACACATTATGACATCTTCATGACTAGGCAAGAGAAATCCATCCATCCAGCCACTGTGACTAGGTTTTGAAACTGGTTGGGGGGGGATTAGCTTGACTCCCTGAGGGACCAGGAACAAAGTCATGAGCTACAAGAGTTTCAACCATTAAGCTACTGATGGCAGGCCAGACAAGAAGAATCAGGATTACAGCAGCAGCAGCAGCAGCATGAGTCAAAACAGCCTTCTGTGGTAGAGTCCCTCTGTGATCCTGAACAATTCACTCGGATTTTCTGAGCCTCACTTGGTCACTGGAAAATGGATGCAATGAATGTCCTCTACCTTAGAGTCAGAGGTGTGTGTAATGAGGAGGAAGAGGTAGATTGAAAGGCTATAAGGGCCTCTGATTGGGAAGGGGAAGGAACAGAAATAATGTAATGAGGCTAAGCAATGTACAGCTAAGGTTCTGTCAACTCATTTAGGACCAAATACTGAGACCCCATATCTGAACTCATGGAGTTATGGAGTAGAGCAGGGGTCGGTCAAGAGAAACTCTAGCCAATGGTGGCTATCATTACCTGAAGAGATTTGGGTCCATGGGCAAGGTGGTTAAGGAACAGCACCTAGGAAGAAATAGCTGCTCCAATGGGCAGGATGAGGATTACAGAAGGACTCTTCTTGACTTTCATTTTGCAGTCATCTCTCCTGCCCTCCCTATATCCATCCTTCCCCTCCTTTTCTTGCTTTCTTTTCACCACAAACATAATTCAAAGAGCCATCTGTGCTAAGCAGCATCTTTATTCAGAGCTCCTATCATGTCTGCTGAAACAGACTCTGCAGGCTTTTGTTGTTCTTCAGGAACCTGCAAACACTGTTTCAGCAGGCCAAGAGTACAGCAAAAGGAATAAGAGTGAGCCTGTCGACCCCCTTCAGCTCCCTTCACACAATAGTCTTTCTTCAGTTTTGCTCCATTTCTCACTTTTGTATTATTTAATTCCCAGTTGTTTAAATTCACTTCTATCCTTACTGTACTCGATTCCCTCCTTCACTCTGCCTTGACTCGTCTCCTTTTTGAGATCTTTTGATCCCAATTGCACTCATTGTCATCTCTTCTACAGCTCCAACCCCAGCTATTCATAAAATGAATACTTTTCACCTCTCTATATCTTAATAGGAGACAAAGGTGAACCTGATGCCAAGACCAAAACTGCAAAGACACCGAAGAAGGAACCACCTTCTGTGTTCCAAGTTAATGGGGACAAGAAAGACAAAAAAGTCAAAAAGAAAGGTGAGTGTCAGAATAGTTTGGCGGTTAGAGTGCTGGTCTTGGCCAACAGAGCCCCTGATTCAGATGCCTTCATGGGTGATAAACAGGGCTAGCCCAAAGAGTTTTGGTGTCCAAGGCCAGCTGCTAACCTACGTCCACCTGTCATGGGCCTGGGTGTGAACCAAGCCACCGTCAAAGAGGGAGAGAGCAGCTTCCTGCACTTCCTCCCTCCCTCCCTCCCTCCCTCCCTCCCTCCTTTGTGAGGGAAATGCAGGGGAAGGCAAGCAAGGCAACCAGAGCAGTGGTGCTGAGGAGAGGGCACCACTTGGGGCTGCCATTTGCCATTAGCAAGCGTCTTTGGTGCCTGCTCAGTTTGCCCCACTTTGCCAGGCAGCACCTTTCACACATGCAATTCAGCTGGGCAGCGTCTTTAATGCAGGATTCAGCCAGGCCTCACAGACCCTCTGTCCCATCACACATGGCTCAGCTCACCTAGGCAGTGCTTTTGCCCCATGCATCTTGTCCAGGAAGTACCTTTGCCACATGCAAACTGGCCCAGACAGGGGCAGCTGAGTAGAGGAGGCTCCCTAGGCCATTGGCCCACCAGGAAAAGGTTCAGCGGCCATAATAACCTACTTCTGGCAACTGTGTAGGTGGAGCCAGTCATAAAATAGTGGCTTGTACAACCATAAGCCTGCATAGCCCAGGCTAGCCCAGTCTTATCAAGAGCTAAGTAGGATCAGCCTTTAGTTGGGAGAACACAAAGGAATTCCAGGGTTGCTAGGTGCAGGAAGACAATGGCAAACCACTGCTGAACATCTCTTGCCATGAAAACTCTATGGGGTAGCCATAAATCAACTGGAACTCGACAGCACTTTCCTCCACCACATTTTACAGTGTTTTGGAGCAAAGATAGAAACAAAATCCAAGCAATATCTTTTATTAGGACCAACCAAGTTGACAGAAAACCTTACGCAAGCTTTTGAGCTTATCAGAACATTTGTTACAAAAATTTAAAAGAAGGAAGAAAAAGTACAGATTATCTGGATTAAGCTCTTGAAAACCTGTCTTGTCAGCCTTAGCTGCTGACAAATTCACAGTTCAATCACTCTAGATGCAAGAGTCTAGCATTCTGGGGAAAATAGGCAAAGAATGGAAGGCCATCTTATCTGAAAAAATACAGGGGAGAGGAATGCTACAGTTCTCCAACTTGAGGTTCACAGGAGCCCTAAAGGGTAGAGGCAAGGCCAAAGTGACAGGAGGAGACAAAGTGCTGCCTGTTAATTTGACCTCACGAGAATCCCCACAGAATTTAAAAGAACAATGAGGATGCAACCCCCAATGGAGCATGAATGCATGACACTGCTCCCCAGTGCCATTGTTCAGATCTTGCATTTTAACCAAATATGATGTTAAACAACACGGCTGGTTCACACTCAGTGAGGGCTTGAGAGGAGATTCCATGACCGTATTGCTAGGTATTATAAAGATTGTTTTCTTGATCCAAATCTCTCCCTTAATAACTGTAGTTCTGAAAAGCAGTGAGGCTGAAGATGAATCTGATTCAAGCACCAAGCCAACAAAGCCTGAGAAAAAGAAAAGCCCAGCATCCATGTTTCAGGCTGGAGGAGAAGGCCCTAAGGATAAGAAAACTAAAAAGAAGGGTAAGTACAGCATCCAACCTTGCTGGAAGAAGGTTCTTCTTGATGAGTTTCACAGCCCCTGGTGGTTGATAGAGGGAAAGTACCAAAACGAACTGCCAGAAGGCGTCATGCAAAGGAGACTCTAGGCTTGTAATTGGAAAGAGGGCAGTACCACCAATGCCTAGTTGAGCTTGAGGTCTTTATTAACAAATTCATCTTTTTGTGGCTCTGGTTTACATTCATTCTGCCTCTACTACTGCTTCTTGATCTAAAATATTACTAACTTTGGGGAGTGACATCCAATCCTGTTTGCCCTGTACTTTCACTCACCCCTATAAGAAGAATTCCAAATGTGGCCATGTTAGCAATGTTTCTGGGTTAATGTGCATTGCCCATTTGCCACCTCCACATTCAGGCTTAGCCAGAAGTCAAGGGCTCTAAGGCTGCTTCTGCAGAGGAAGTCAATGGCAAACAACCTCTGCTCATCTCATTCCCTGATAATCCCAAGAGGGGTCTCCATTAGTCAGGTGTGACTTGGGATATTATTCTGTAGAAGCTTGAATAGACCAGACAAGCTCAAGCTGGTTCGAGTTTGGCAGCAAAGTGGGGAAAGCCATAGTCAGTACTTAGCTAGGAAACCACCAAGCAACATGAGGGTTGTTACACAGAGGCAGGCTCAACTGTTATTATGTGTGTATGTTTGGCCACAGGTTTATCTGTCCATTCACTGTTATTCCTTTATCCGAAGGACATCATATGTATCTCTCCCTCCATCCACCACCTTTATCCTCACAATAACCCTGTAAGTTAGGTTAGGCTGAAAGGTGGAGAATGACTGGCCCAAGGCCATCCAAGAAGCCAAGTAGGGATTTGAGCTTACATCTCCCTAGGGTTAGCCTGGGACTATAGCCACTATGCCCTACTGACTCTTCCCTTCCATGCCAAATCTGGGTATATCTTTAGGCCACATCTCATTGGGTTCCTTTTGAGCACAGTGTTCTTTTGCCTTCAGGTGTTGCCAAAAATACTGAAAATGAAAGTGAAGATGACCCCCCAACAGAAACAGCTCAGAAAAACACCAACAAGAAAGGAAAAGGAAAGAAGTCCAAGAAGGTAGCTCCTTGGGAGTGTTCATATGGGCACTGGGAGCCCCAAGGCCTTTTAAGCTCTGATGGCATGTGAACCACAGGAGCATTAAGACCTGTTTCTTTAGACAACTATAGTTGCCATTCCTCCTTTTCTGAATCAAACTCCTCAATTTTTCCATATGAAGCCATGTTTGCACCTCGTCATCAATTTTATAATCAGTATATCCCGATGCTCGCAGGAGCTGCAGAACACAACTTCTTTATTTGCAACCTAGCTCCAGCTAATTTAGGAAAATGAAAGTAAGGAAAAAGAATAATTTGAGGGGTGGAGTTTCCCTCCACTCCTAATCAGGCTTCAGTTAACTCTTTACTATCTAGTTTACTACAGCAAGCAACTACATATCTTACCTAAAGCAGAAGCACCTGCAATCTGGCTGACTACAGTATGTTAATGGTGCCAACCACCTCTGTGCACTAAAAAAGAAAGTAGAGAAAGGAGGGAATTGTTGCACATTCATGTAGTCTGTTCCTATGCAGATGTATTTCCTCCCACTGCTCTTTAGCTTTCTGCCTAGGTAATGAATTTACATCTGGAGCAGCTGGGATCCAGCCAAATCACAATTCATGTCCCCTTCACTGTCACCTGGATTTTTCCTACACAGAAAACTTCATTGAACCCAATTATAAATTATATAAGGCCCAAATTATGAATTTTAAAACACTTATAATTACCTGCTTAAAGCCTGATAGCCTGCAACCTGTTTAGCTGCCATGTGGATAATGGTGGGTCATTTTGGGTTACTATTTTTATATTGCTCTTTTAGATATTTTAATCTCTTCTTTTATTTTCTGGTGGTTGTTTCTATTGTAAGCTGCTGAGCTTTTTATAATAGACAGGTGGGGTAAAATGTACTAAAATAAATGACTCTCTGATTAATCAAACATTTCGATGACCAAAATTGATATTTTCAGATGGTTACATTTTCAGATGGTCTTAGAGATTTATGCTATGGCTTCTTAGGCAATCAGAATGTGGATCTATTGTAATATAATTTGGGAAGAAAAGGTCAACCAAGGACCCAAAACAAAGGCAACTGAGGATGGGGTTGTGTATGGGAGGAAAAAACAAACAAACAAGAACTGTGGGTTGTGTGTGCTTGTGTTGTGATGACAGTCCCAGGAGAATGTGTTCACAGAAACAAACTCTCCTTCTTTGCTGGACCATAGAAAGAAGAAAGAGCACCGTCTCCTATCATTGAAGTGGACAATCTGGAGGAATTTGTGATACAGCCAGCTCCTCAGGGGGTGACTATCAAGTGTCGGGTTACTCGAGATAAGAAGGGGATGGATCGGGGCCTCTATCCTACCTACTACCTTCACCTTGATAATGATAAAAAGGTAAGAAGCTAAGGATCGACTTTGCCATGTGGAGAATGAGTACCTTGTAAGGAAATCCCACTGGGAATGGAGAAAAGGTCTACTAAATGGACTATTGTTGAGAGGAGTTCTTTGTACAATGATGGGGTCTCTTCAACGGGACAGGAAAGGAATGAAAATGAGCAGGTGAAGGCAGTGGCCCCCACCTATTAAGGCAACAGGTCAATGAGCAAGTAGGCATGATCTTTACATGTCCCTATTAGTGCTCTGTGGAAAATGTAGCATCTAGTTGGGCTAATGAGAATGTAGCTGATTATGCAATGTTGTGACAATGAACCATCTTGAGCCTACCTAGCCAGATTACCAATGACTAGACTGGGCATCAGGTGGTGGTGGAGTTTTACAAAAGACACAAAGCTTGAACCTCTTCTTCTTTATATGTACAACCCAGCAATTGAATGGGACTGGAGGATGAGGAGGTCTACGGTATTACTCTAAATCCCCTACCTGATTCCACTTTACCTTCACCATTTTGCAGTCTCCTGTAAAAGGGAGGCAAGTGTACATAGCCAGTGGCCAATAGCATGAAGAAGAGCTTCCATTCCTGAGACCAGCAATTGTAATCAGAGCTACAACCTTCTAAGCCCAGTGATATCAAGGGGTCAACTCATTCACTTCTGCATCATTCGCTATTCTGCCCAGCAGCAGTTCCTTGCTTGAGCAATGTGACAAGGGAGCAGCCACTTGAGGCTAGATCATCCATTCCTTTTTAGGAGACAGAGAAGCAGCAGATTTCCCAGGTCACGAAAGAGTTGCTGCACTCTTGGACAAGTTTGTGGCTCTGATGTCATTCTGCTCAAGTTGGGAATTTTTATGTGCATGCAGATCCTTCTTTGATCATTGGAACCACCTTTGTAAAAAGACTTTGATCACCACTTTATTTGCTGAGGAGTGCTTTGCACTCAGGAACTGCAACTAACTGAATGTGGTTAGCAGCAGTTTTCCTCCTGTTTTTCATAGGTTTTCCTGCTGGCTGGTCGGAAACGCAAAAAGAGCAAGACCTCTAATTACCTGGTTTCTGTTGATCCAACTGACCTGACTCGGGATGGAGGGAACTTCATTGGAAAACTGAGGTTAGAGCTGCCATATCACGATGGTTAAAATCCAGGATATTTTTGGCTATGCCATCAAATAATACAAGGTGTCCCTTTTAATGCCAGGTTGGATGTCTGGGAAAGACTTGTGACTGCTTTCCATTTGGGGACTCAGCTAAGACACATTCCAAGAGTGGGGAATAAAAGAATGACCCTTAAGTATGTTTAGCATTGCAGAGTGTGGACTTTGGAAATCTACAAGACTTCCTCCTTTGGCTTCCTTCAGCTGCTCCACGGTGCCACCAGCTGGCCTTTCCTTGCATTCCCTGCTTTTTCCACAGGAAGGGAAAATCTCTTAATAAACTGAAGTCAGCTTTGTCATATCCCTGGGAACAAAGGCAGATCCAAAGGCTTGAATAATGAGCAAATCTGGCATGCTAAGTAGGTTGTTACAGCCTGGTGTTAATTAGTAAAAATTAGACATCTGTTAAAGAAATAGGTGTTTTGCTTACCCCACTGATAGTTCTCACAACCATCAACACACGTCTGATTCCCAGTTCTAATCATGGGGGCTGGTGTTTGAGGATGCACGGGATGGACCAGCAATCTAATGAATCTAGGCCTGGGACTCATTCCTGAGAGCTAGCCAAGGTGGAGTATGCCAAGGCTTCAAAGGCCTCTTTGGACAGAATGGGAAAGAAAAGGAACACCAGCCCCTGTCACTGGCAAGGAGTATGAAACCAGCAGATTGGCCAAGACCATCCTTCCCCCTCCCACACAAGCCTCTTGTCTGCTGTGCTTGCAGCATCACCTCCACACCTGGCCACAAGGAAGCATTGCGGTGGGCCTGCTTCTTGCCACGGCTGCCCCTGGTTGTGCCCTGAGAGCTAATGGAGAGGAGTCAACAAACAGTTGTTTGTAGCTGGCTTCCTAGTTCGCTATCTTACCGTAGGCCCCAAGTACCAGCAGACTGAGGATCCTGAACCATCTTGTCCCCCAAGGGGGCTGCTGTTTCTGCTGTGAGGATATTTATCTGTTTCTGGAAAAGACAGTCACTGTGGTGCATGATTTATTCTGTTAGAAGCACCGCACTGCATTTCTTTTTTGCAGAGAGCAGATCCTTCTGTTCCATCTGAAATGCTGCAGTACTGGGGGGGGGGGGCTGCATTCATGAGATCAATGACATTCTAGACCCAGGAGGCCTTTAGAAGGAAGTGCCAAGAAGTCCTTGTGCAAATAAACGCCCCATACAGAGTACCCAGCCTGAAACAGTCCTGGCTGGGGGAGGAGGGTACTTGGCCTGTTGAGGTGGCCCATGCGTATCCCAGGGACCATGTGAGTTTCCTCAAAGAGTGCTTCCTGGGATTGTTTCAGGTTGGAAAATGTCCTAGAAGCCCTGCAGGCTTCCTGAGTGACCCTTCCATGCCCTCTTTATCCCATCCACACTTCCACCCACCCACTCACACATGCTGCAACCTACGTGAGCTTCAAGTGTAATGTGAGAATGGAATGATGTTTATTAAAACAGAATACTGGGGAACTACGCTGACGTCATCTCTTTCTAACCCCCACGATTTCTGTACTTTTGGGATTTGTTTCACTTTTAGGTCCAATTTGATGGGCACAAGATTTACGGTGTTTGATAATGGCGTAAATCCTGACAGAGCAAACTCTGACTGGTCAAATGCACGCCAGGAACTCGCAGCAGTTATTTATGTAAGTCACCAGCCTGTGAGTTTTTTCCCCCTCCATCTGCATTCTGAGAAACCCCTTGCTCAACTTCTCTCTCTCTCTCTCCCTCCCCCATGTTTTTATTCTGTTCGTCCTCCCAGGAGCTCAGGGTGATGTGAGCAATTTCAACTCCAGTCTACCACGTCTCTTTGAGTGATGACAAAGACTGGCCCAGGCCCTGAATAGAAAGAACACCATAGATTTCTCATCAAAAATCCAAATCCAAATGGCACAAATGCATTAAAAGTCTTTTTTTTCTTATTTAATGAATGTGTTTCTAATTTTCAACTTATCAGTATCCATTAATTTCTAGATATCGGCAACCAAACGGGGTCCCAGGTATTCTTATCCCGCTTTCTGTATCTTCACCAGTGATTGCCAGTCAATATCTACAGTTAGGCAGTGTCAGAATTACATAAATAACATAAATTATGCATCCAGCAAAAACAAATCCAATCAGCAACATACCTGAATGTTTCACAGTTATCACATTTCACTTGGAATATGAGACAAGAACATGAATCACTTAGGCAAGAGATCTGTTTTTGACAGGACCGTTTCGCCTCACATGCCCATTTACACTGTCTAAAGCTGTTCTTAAAAAGCATGCCCTGATAACACAGATGTTAGCACTCTATTTTAATTAAAGGACCATGGGTCAGTAGCAAGATGTCAGAGTTATAAATAACATGTAAGATCTGTGTTTTTCTGTCCACTAGGGGCTATCATATCCAAACAAAAGATGAAGTAACTTTCTCTACATTGAAGATGCACAATTTATGTTATTTGTGTAATTCTGATATTTGGAAATTAATGGATACTGATAGTTGACAATTAGAAATACATTCATTAAATACGAAAAAAACCTAATAGATTTGTGCTATTTGGATTTCTATTTTTGACTTCTGGACTGATGCATGCAATCAGTTTACCCATTGCAGAGTGTACAGGTGAGGTCCGGGTCCCCACTCTATCTTGTGTAACAGGCAGAAACTGTGGGTTCTCCTCTTGGATGCTGCATGTGCAGTGCCTGATTCAGATCATGAATGTGGTGCAGGTGAAGAAGGGGCTTCAGCCTTCCCCTACATCCTGCATGATTTTCCCAACCTGAAATGGGACTTTGCAGATTGCTGCTTGGCCACATGTACACTGGTGGGTTTTCTCAACATGCTCAGGATCTTTTCAAATCCAGAAATGGTTGGGAGGGGTTGAAGTTCATTCTCTCCAAGAGATAGCATTTGAATTAGGCACCACATGCTCAAGAACAGAGGAGAACTCAAGTCTGATTGTTACATAAAAGATAGGATGGGAATCCCTGATCCAGCCTGTGTACTCTGTAATGTGTAAACAGGCACCAGGAGGCAATTTGAACTGAGGTCTTCCCAGTACTCTAACCAATACACCACACTGGCTTTCTGTTTTTGTACTCTGTGCCAGGAGAATTCTGTGCAATTTCAGCACATTGTAAAAACTGCCCCTAAATGGGCCATAAGGTCCATCCAAATGGAAGATCAAATATACTCTGACTCATGGGCAATACACAATGTCCACTCCACAGGGTGTAACTTTGGGGAGTGAAGCAACCATGCCTGCTGTGTTTTTTCAAAGACAGACAAAGGAGAATGCAGACTTTCAAAAGACAGGCGGTCTTATTGTTCTTATGGCTCATATGAGTTCTGTATAGACTTCGTACATTCCTTTATTTTATAAAAGCATAATTTAATTATAGCTGAGTCTTCCAAAAAGATTTACAAAAAGATAAAGCAAAACAACATCCCACTCAGTAAATATCACAAAAGCACAATGAGCTTAATCAAACAGAAAAAGTATATGTTCTAAAAATATTTATTGGCATTCTGCACAACAGAACTAGTTGAAGAGCCAGAGATCTTAATCCTTCTCCTAAAGTTTAATGAGGAAGGAGCTTGACACACCTCTCTAGATGGTAATTTCTACAACAGCAAGGAGCCCCTGTTTAACATGAGCATTTATTATATTCACAGTCAATGATACCATAAGCAAAGATTTAAAACACACAGAGATAATATTTCAAGCCTTTGAAATGTGCCCAGAAAATGGAAGCCAGTGTAGCCCTTTGAGAACTGGCATTGAATATTCTTTGCAACCCTTTGTAGCATGCTACCTGGTCACCATACTCAGGAGCAGCTGAAGTTTCCAAATATTTATCTAAAACAGCCACAGACATATCTTATGTCTTTAAGCACAGATCTTTTCCAAACCTGTATACATCTTTAGCATCAGTCCAGTGAAGAGTAGTGCATCACCTGTTATGCATCCTTTGAAACAGCCCAACCTGGACAGCCCAGGCAAGTCCAATCCCATCAGATCTCAGCAGCTAAGCATGATAGGCCCTAGAATCACAGAACCATAGAGTTGGAAGCGACATGCAGAGTAGTCTAGTCCACTCCCTACAGAATGCAAGAAATTCCCAACTAGCAGTGACCCCAGTTCCATGCCTAGATTATGCCCCCTCCCCAAACCAGAATCCCGGGTCAGTCCGGCCTGGAGGAAATTCACCCACTGGCCCCGAAGTGGTGATCAGCATTTCTCTTTTATACCACCGCTCTCATACACAAGTTCTGGATAATTTGGGGGGGGATCTGTTTCAGGAGACAAATGTATTGGGATTCAAAGGACCTCGAAAAATGACAGTGATCATCCCTGGAATGGATTCAGACAATGAAAGAATTCCAATCCGACCCCGAAATGTGAGTCACTGACCAAAGATACAGTTTCATTTTGAGTAACATCCGTGTACATGATGCTCCATATTAGCAAAGCATGCAATAATAAGGGACAAATGTAAGAAGGCCTCAGAATTACACAGGTTGAATCTCAGTCATGCTTTACACCTCTAGAGTGAGTTTCTAATTTCAAGAGGAAGATCATGCAAGAAGCCAAGAGACACGCAGAACATGCTCTCGAGGTCCAGCCTTACCAAGAGGCTCAGACACTAGCAACTGTGAAGTGGGAAGGGCAGCCAGCCTTTCCAGTTCTGTCCCTATTGTGCTGCAAGGGTACCACAGGAATCCCCATGACAGGAAAACCAAACTGACCAGGAAGACATTTGAGTGAGGAGAGTGGAGTTTAGCAGGGGGGCAAAGTATCAAGTAGGCAGGCAGGTAAGAAAGAAAGGAAAAGAATCATCTCTTGGGTGTTCTGAGGATAAAATGAGAGCCTTCTGAAAATGGCCTGAGGAAGAGTGAGGTACAGATAAGTAATGGTAAAAAAAAAAGACAATAAATAATAATTGCAGATTTCATCTGTCTCCTACACTTTTCACAGGACAGAATGAGCAGACAGGAATCCGTGGGGGTATCAGCTAAGGATTTTCATTCATAGGTCCCCGATTCTTTTTTTTTTTAATCATAGAGTTGGAAGGGGCCATACAGGCCATCTAGTCCAACCCCCTGCTCTACGCAGGATCAGCCCTAAGCATCCTAAAGCATCCAAGAAAAGTGTGTATCCAACCTTTGCTTGAAGACTGCCAGTGAATTTGCTTGAATTCCACCCCAGAAGTCTAAACTTGCAAGTAATGCCTTGGTAAAGGTAAAGGTAAAGGTAAAGGTAAAGGTAAAGGTATCCCCTGTGCAAGCACCGAGTCATGTCTGACCCTTGGGGTGACGCCCTCTAGCGTTTTCATGGCAGACTCAATACGGGGTGGTTTGCCAGTGCCTTCCCCAGTCATGACCGTTTACCCCCCAGCAAGCTGGGTACTCATTTTACCGACCTCGGAAGGATGGAAGGCTGAGTCAACCTTGAGCCGGCTGCTGGGATTGAACTCCCATCCTTATGGGCAAAGCTTTCAGACGGCTGCCTTACCACTCTGCGCCACAAGAGGCTCTAATGCCTTGGTACCTTAATATTAATACTGCCTACATTGTGCAAGCTGCCTTGTTTGCCCTTAAGAGAAGCAAGACAAAGGTGCTATTTATACATCTTGTGCAGGTTCTGATGCAGAATGAGTGGAGGCCTTAACATAGCTGAACCCAGCACTAGGGATGGGAGGGGGGTACGGACTTAACGTCACCCAAACTGGCAGGCTTGCCATTGCTGTACTCCTCTCTGATAGTACTGACAGGGAGATACACTCATGTACAGAAATGGTAGGATTCCTGGAGGCAGTTAACTAGATCCAAGTCCAGTAGCACCTTAGAGGCCAGCAAGACTTTAGGGGTCCAAGGACCCTTTGCCAACTATTTGGTCACATATCTGACAAACGGAGCTCTTGAAAGCTCATTCCTCCAAAGTCTTATGGTTCTCTTAAGTTGTAACTGGACTCATATCTAGTGATTCTACTACAGACCAACATGGCTGCCCTCTGAAACTCTCTTCATGTTAGATTCAAGTTCAGTTGCACCTTAGGGACCAACAAGAGTTTCAGGATATACATTTAAAGCCGCTTTTTCAGACAGAAGACTTAATGGAGTCAGTTATAGTCTTTCTTTCTTAGGTGCCTCACTTTGGTGCTTATCTCACTTGTCCCCAGGATAATGATGGGCTGCTCCAGAGATGGCAAAACAAGACAATGGAAAATTTAATTGAACTGCACAACAAATCTCCATCATGGAATGATGAGACCCAGTCCTATGTGCTGAATTTCCATGGCAGGGTCACCCACGCCTCTGTCAAGAATTTCCAGATTGTGCACAGCAATGACCGTAAGTTCCTTAGAACAGATGCCCTTGGGAGTGAATAGATTTTCTCTGGTGTATCCACATGGCTCTAATTTAAGGTGTCCAAGAGGGGTAGCTGAAAACTAGTTGCTGTTCTGCTCAAAGCTCTGCAGCACAGGGGCAGAACAAGGGCACCCCTGCATGAGCATGAGAATGGAGCTAGGAACACTCTGCAGTGCCACAGAGAATCCTGCAGCATGTTCTCCATTTAGAAGAAGAAGAAGAGTTGGCTCTTATATGCCGCTTTTCTCTACCTGAAGGAGTCTCAAAGTGGCTTACAGTCGCCTTCCCATTCCTCTCCCCACAACAGACACCCTGTGGGGTGGGTGAGGCTGAGAGAGTCCTGATATTACTGCTCGGTCAGAACAGCTTTATCAGTGCCATGGCGAGCCCAAGGTCACCCAGCTGGCTGCATATGGGGGAGTGCAGAATCCAACCCAGCTTGCCAGATTAGAAGTCCACACTCCTAACCACTACACCAAGCTGGCTCTCCAGAAAGCCAGCAAACAGAAAGCCAGCAACACAGAAGGACGACTTGGACTGGTCCCTTCCTTCTGGCATGGTGAGCAGCTCTTGGATTGCTGTACTAGTAGCAGTCGACAGTTGAGCTTACCCTGGAAGTGAGGCACATCTGGTCCTCCCAGTACAAATAGAATCTTGCTTTCAGTTCAACAAACTAGCTTTATTATGTGGCAAATTTCAGAGAAGGTTTCCTGTGTTTGGGTGTATGTGGGTGTGTATCTGTGCACACATGTGCAATATCTATCCTAGGTGTGTCTTTAATAAAGATGAGCTCCTGCAGAGAACTGGTAGGAGAGGTGACTTCTTATTTCAGGTGTAAGCATGTCAAAAGTCTACACTGCCACTCATACTGGTCTTCCTTCAGCTAGGAACTGACATGGTCAAGGCAGTTTGCACTGCTAGCTTCCCACAAAGAGGCCCTTCCTTTTGCAGAGGCCTTTCCTGGACTTTTAGTAATACCCAGCACTGCAGGAAGCACCAGATGCTGCTATTGGACATAACCAGCATAAAAATGAGGCCGTGGTGCTCCAAACAGACTGGCAGGTGTCTAACTTTACCGTTAGACTTCACAGAGCAACTTCCCCTCCTGCTGCCACTATGAGTCCTGAAAAATATTGTTCCAGTGGGGAGTCAGTAGTTTTTCAGGATCAGTGTTTGGGGGGGGGCATACATAACCTCTTCTGTAAGTGGAAACACTGTTCTGTCAGAGTAACTGAATGGTTGGATACATGTCGTCAGCCACTGTAGGCAGGCTTGCTGTAGAGGTAGCACTTTTTTTTCTCCATAAATTTCAAAGTCTTTCAAGGTCACAGGTTGGATCCTCCAACTCCCTTCTCTTGTTCTGGAGAAGGGAGTTTACTCTGGAAGGAGTCTTTTCCTGTAGAACAAGGTTTCCTTCCTCTGAAATAAGACTCTTCACAATATAGAAAGGAGTCAGAGGATCCAACACTATGAATTTAGGATCCTGGCAAGAGGAATAAGTTCAAATGCCATTTGTTCAGGTGCTAAATATTTTATGTACTGAACAGTAAACATGCACAATGTAGGAAGTATGCGTGCATATTCAGAATGATAAATCAGCATATATTTGACACTCCTTTTTTCACTCAGAAGGACCCTTGTACAATCTGTAAATGGTTACCATCACTGCATGGGAATGCACAGAATTTTTTAAAAACCTCTCAAAGCATCCAAATTCTTTAGAGAATTTCAGAGGAAAACAAGACATGACTGGGTGGGTTACCCTACAGCAGCCGCACTTATATTATTGTGCTATTTGGTGATCCCTGAATTTCTTCTGCAGTCCTATGATAATGATCCAGTAGAGGGCACATGAGGGTAAACAGACTGCAGAGATTGGGTGGCCAAACAGTGGCTCTTCAGATATCTATAGACTACAATTCCTATGAGCCCCTGTCAGGGGCTCATGGGAATTGTAGTTAATGGACATCTGGAGAGCCACTGTTTGGCCACCCGTGCGGATTTGTTAGGCACATCTGAAAAGGGGCGAATCTGGGAGTTTTTGTTTTGTTTCTCAGGATGATGATTTCTCCTAGGTGAGCTCAAAACACGGGTGAAATACATGAGGCACTGATATAGTGTGAAGACTGTACATTTCTGTTTACTCTATATAATAGACTACGTTCAGACTGGTCAGCAGTGCTTGCTGTCAATATGTATCCTTCACTTAAAAACATTTGCTCTAAATTTCACATTGGACAAGATGAGGGGAAGGGGGTGAGATAGCAGGGTGGCAGTGACTGCACAGATCCTGCTGAAGAGGGATGCACACCTGGTGTTAGTCCTGTTTAACCCAATTAGATTCAGAGGGTTTTATCACAGAGTTGCCATCCTGAGATAACACAGCCTCCATCTACACTTATTAGGCATCCCAGGAAGTTTCAGCTACACTCCATTACTGTCGGATATTCATTGATTCACCCAGTGGACAGGAACTCCAGATGGGTAGCTGTGTTAGTCTGTGGCAACAAAAATAAACAGGATTATTCTGGCTCTTTAAATACAATGTTATTCCAGTATAATTCAGATTCTTGTCCAGAATTTTAGAAGAAGAACAGTTGGTTTTCATACCCTGATTTTCACCACCCGAAGGAGTCTCAAAGCGGCTTACCATCACTTTCCCTTTCTCTCCCCATAACAGACACCCTGTGAGGTAGGTGAGGCTGAGAGAGCTCTGACAGGACTGCTCTGTGAGAACACAGATTACTGGACTGTGACTGGCCCAAGATCACTCAGCTGACTGCATGTGGAGGATCAGGGAATTAAACCCAGCCCACCAGATTAGAAGCCACCATTCTTACCCACTATGGCAAATCTAGACAGCATCCTAAAAAGCAGGGACTTCACCCTGCCAACAAACGTGCGTCTAGTCAAGGCTATGGTCTTCCCAGTTGCAATGTATGGCTGTGAAAGTTGGACCATAAGGAAGGCCGAGCGTCAAAGAACTGAGGCTTTTGAACTCTGGTGCTGGAGAAGACTCTTGCAAGTCCCTTGGACTGCAAGGCAAACAAACTGGTCAGTCCTAAAGGAGATCAGCCCTGACTGCTCCCTAGAAGGCCAGATCTTGAAGATGAAACTCAAATACTTTGGCCACCTCCCTGGAGAAGAGCCTAATGCTGGGAGTGATTGAGGGCAAAAGAAGAAGGGGGCGACAGAGAATGAGGTGGCCGGATGGAGTCACTGAAGCCGTAGGTGCAAACTTAAATGGACTTCGAGGAATGGTAGAGGACAGGAAGGCCTGGAGGATCATTGTCCATGGGGTCACGATGGGTCAGACACGACTTCACAACTAACAACAACAACAATTCTTAACCACTACACTAATTTTGCCCAGAAAACTTTATGGGGGAATACCCCCCATGCATTAGTTATTCTTTAAAATGCTTGCAGTCAGCTAAGAGGGGTGATGTAAAAGGAACTGTGGACACCCTTAAGAGGTGACAACTCTGCTGTTTTGTTTACTGGATCACTTGCATATACCCATGAAGCTACCTTATACTGATGCAGAGTCTTGGCCCATCAAGGCCAGTATTGTCTACTCAGACTAACAGTGGCTGTACAGAGTCTCAAACAGAAGCCTTTCACATCACCTGTGGCCTAATCCTTAACTGGAGGTGCTGGCAGAGGCACATTGCCAAGCAGATAAGATCACTGAGGCTCTGATTCTGCGAGGGAACACTGATTTTCTTGCAGTTCTTCTTGGCTTCTGATTAATGCCTTGAATGTGCAACATCAGAGGCTGAAATTCATTTAAGAGGTTGTCAGCTGCATTGAAGCACTAAGCAGAAAAAGTAAAATTAAGACTCACCTCTTCCTCCTCCATCCAGTTAAAGCATATATTGGGCCATATGTATCACAAGACTCAAGCTACATTGTCCAGTGAGCTCAGAAACATCCAGCATCAGTTTGACTGTTTTCTTGGGGCAACTACACATTATCACAGTGTCTATGGGTCCAACCCATAAATGCCAACACCACGTTAATTAGGCTATTTAAATTGCTGAGAGTGGTGCTGTGGGACTGGATGATATTGTGTCATCCCCCACATCACACAGCTCTGTTTCAACACTTGAAAAGGTGCAGAAAGGGAAATTAGATTGCCTGATTTTGCCACACCATGGGCCTTATCAGTATCAGCCCCTCACACCAATTTTAAATATCTGAGCTCAAGACCCTAGGTTGTGAATATTCATTGTGTTCATGTTGTTGACAGAGGCATCGACCACACAGAGGTGTTATGTCGTGCTGCCCCCTGGGTTTTTGCTGAGACCCAGCTCTCCTGAACTTTTTCCAGCAACCACTTGGGGAGCCTTTGGCCCACTCTCCCCACTGTTTGCACCCAGGATTTGTGTACGCACTGGAGAGCCGAGGGACGGGAAGTCAAAACTTCCCACTATCTTACCCGTCTATCATGGCCGTGTGGCGAAAACTCCCTAATCATCTACTAGCACCATTTGAGCGCCCCACTCATGTCCGAAATAATTTGTTTTGTTTTTTTAAAAACTACCATGATTCAGTTGTAACACAAAACTGTTACAACACAAATAAGGAGATTTAAGAAGTGGGCTGTTTTATTGCACCATTCCCCTCCCCCCCCCCCACACACACACACACATGCTGGCATTTCCTGATTTCACTTAAATAAAGAAAAAATAGAAACAAGGAAAGGTGCCAACCAAACATGGTAGCAAATAGAGGGGTTGCTATTTTGTTACTTTAGAATCGTGTTGCAACATGATCGTTCATGTTCTTTTTTAAAAAATAAGGCTGCAAGGGTAGATGACAGAAGTGATGCTTGGTGGTGAGGAGGGTAGAAGCAATGGCTGGCTGGGGACAGCCTGCGTTTTACCCCTTACACACGGCCCAGACCCAGCATACACAGCGATGGATCCCAGGGTATAAAAGGGAACACAGGTCCTAGTCGGGCATTGCTCCCACTCTTCCTGCTGATTTCTCTACAATCAGGCCTGGCCTGATTCCATGCAAAAGTTGGAATTAGCCCTGCGCACAAACAAGTGGTGATTGCAGCCTAATCCGTTGTGCAGAAGACATCTGGTTTAACAACTCTAGTACAACGAGACAATAAATATATGGGACTCCCATCTCCCACAAGAGGGCTGGGGCCGTGGATACTGTGGGATCCACCTCAGTACAGCAAACAGAAGCAGCAAAGCAGTTTTGCAGAGTGACGGGTTGTCACCTGTCCAGCCCAATCAGGAGATGTAACTGTCTAGAGTGTAAGGTTACAGGACAGAAAGGACCTGCTAGGGGCCCCAGTTATTTTTACAGATTTCTTGTTACCCTCACTTGTAACAAAGGGAGTCATGGCCAAAACAGTAAGTCAGAGAGAGTTCTAGAATGCCACAAATGCTTTGGTGAGGAATTCTGGTGAGGGGGCAGTTCTCTTGGGGGAGGCAGCACATACGGCTTCTTCTGCCCTGTCACCCAGCTGAGAAAAGAAATATTCTTACTTGGTAGCTCTGTTGAGGAAACAGCAGTTCGTTGCTCAGCAGGTGGCTGGTCACCTCCTGAACTCTGCTCTGCTCTTTTCTTTCCCCTTCATGGTCTCTCCTCCTTAACATTTGGACAAGAGGGAACTGGATAAAATGCTTTGTTCCGCTTCATATTAGCAAAATGGCTTTGACACTGGAAGAAGAGATACGATCCATATAGCAAAATCAGTCCATTCAGGGCAAGACCGGAAACACTGGAAAGGCAAGACCTTCCCCAGGTGACAATATTAGCTGAGCACCTTAGGTTCATCTCTGAATTTACTGTTAAAGCCAGAAATGCAGAAAGGGGCTGAGAAGCATGGGAAGTTGTTTTCAGCTAAATCAGATCACAGGCTCATCTATTGTGTTATGACTGACTTTGTGGAAAAAAGCAATTTTAACCAGTACATGGACGTACATATCAATATTCTGGTCTGGACAGAATACATGCCTGTTTTCACCTGGATTGCACCATTGGAAATGCTGGTTGGTACTTGGAGAGAATTTATACCATCCCTACAGAATAAACACAACTCAGAGGTGATCAAAGACACATTGTCAGACAAAAGTACAGAAATAACTTCTGTTGTGGCCAGATTTGCTTGGAGAGCAATCAAAACAAGGAAGAGCTGGGTGGATTCAGAGCAACTTAGGTAGAGATAGTCTCAATTGCTTGAGATAATGCTTGTGAGTTTTAAAATTAGAATGTTGATTCTTATAGCTTGAATGTTTTCAAATTTTATACTATTTTAGTAATCAATGATTCTTTTATGTACTTTGTACATGCCAGATGTTCTTATGTACTTTGTAATTTGACTACTGGTCTAGTACCGTAATAATAAAGACAAGACAGTGTTATGGTAGAGCCCAAAGTGTGTTCAGGTAGGCAAAGAGCTCTTCCATGCTGCATCACACCTACTTGTAAGATGGTGGTCAGCTTTTCTTTCTCATATGATTAGTGCTAAAGCAGCAGAGTGATGTTCCTGTGCAGAAGTGTACATTGGTACCATATTCTAGCACCTCCCCATATCTGCCTGTGCTAAATTAGACAGAGGCCCAAAAGCTGTCATTACTGTTTTTCTTTGTCTAAATTTTGTTCATCTCCTGAACTGATAATGTCTTATCTCTTTTCTTATAGTTGACTACATTGTCATGCAGTTTGGCCGGATATCTGATGATGCTTTTACCATGGACTACAACTACCCTCTTTGTGCAGTGCAGGCTTTTTCCATTGCCTTGTCCAGCTTTGACGGGAAGTTGGCCTGCGAATAGCACTCCAAAGATCCTCCCACACGCAGGGTATGCTTCATCTGGGACATGGTGGCAAGATTCCTTCTCTCTGGAATGGCTCCTGCAGATAACAATTAGTTTATGACAGAAGTCAACAGAGAAGATGTGGACCAGTCACAGCCTCACAAGAGTTCCACTGCATCCTGGCAAGGATCAACTGGATATGACTTCTATGAAATCCTGACAGAATCAGTAAACCTGAATCCTTATTCACAGAGTACGGTTTAACTGACTACATGATGTGCCCATCCACATCTTTGGCACAGGCTCTTGTGTGAGAAATAATGATGAACCCCAGAACACAGCTGCTTTAAGCTGTGGTGTCTTGGACTGTGACTCTTAGAAACTATAGCATTTGTGTTTTCTTACTTAATTTACTCACTCTCAAGGGATTTGGAACCAGCTAAGAATCTCAGACTATCAAATAGTCACTTCCTGCATACATAACAGCTGAGGCTAGCATTGGCTTGGCACTCTGAATCCCAGAAACATTTGTATTGCTTAGATTTATTGGGGGGGGGGGGCGGTATTTGGTAATTTACAATTTAAGTGAAAGGGAAGTATTTTGTTCTGTACTGTTAATGACCAATAAATGAGCAACTGGTAGGAAAAGCTCCTATTGTTTGCCCCTTTAGAAATCATAGCCTGCCTCGCTTCTGCTTAACTAATCTGGAAGGCTGTCGATAAGTTGCTTTTCATAGGTCTAATGAATTCAGAAGTGCATTTGAGGCTCTGGACAGTGCAAAGACATCTCCTATATTTATTATCCAGGAAGCCCCACATTTTACCATCTGGCTGGAGAGCAGTTAGTTGCAGATGATATTTTAGAGTTAGACAGTCATGTTTCAGCTAACGTGGAATGACTTGGCTTGCAGAGAGTCAGACCTGCATTGGACAACTTTGCTTCGGGAGCAGAGGAGGTCATTTCTGAACAATGATTTCAGTTTCAAACTCACACATTAGCATAGTTACCTGACATTATCTTCCTCATGGGATTCCCATCTGTCTTGTTTTTGTAAATCCATCTTCCTAGTTTTGTTGCATTTAATGTTATCATATTGTTTTGACCAGAATTTAAGCAAAATATAGCCCAACCTAGCTTGATCTCATAAGATCTCAGAAGCAGAGCAGGGTCAGTCCTGGGAAGTATTTGTATGGGAGACCTCCACATGATACCAGGGTCCAAGTGTGGAGGCACACAATGGCAAACCACCTCTGAACATCTCTTGCCTTGAAAAAACCCACAGGGATGCCATCAGGCAATTGTGACTTGACAGCTCTTTCCTCTTCCACCAGAGGTCCTTGGCTACGGGAAGTTAACAACATGAAATTGGATAGGAGAAGGGAAGAGGCAGGATGAATGAAAGCAAATGCTGTTGCAATGATTTCATTTGGGGATGAAGACAGAGAAGTTAAGACAAGGGTTTGATGGAAGACGCAGGGCTTGAGAATGGATAAGGAGGATGAGAGGTGGTAATATAAATCACTGCTTTGAGGTACAAAGTGATGCCTGAAAAGGCACAGCCATCTCAAGCATCTTTTTGACTTGAAAATAATTTCTGCAACCTTGGACTGTCAATCAGTTTTTATATTAAACCAAGGAATTTTTGTTTGGAGCTCTAGCTTGCATTGAGCCCATGCAGAGATTATTAACATACATTTTTGTGAGATAGAAACAGGATTTCAGGCATACTTGGAAGGGAGGAAAATGATAAAATACACACAGATTTCCAATTAGGTAACTGAAATTAGACCTTATACTGGCATATATTCCTAACACCATCCCCTTTAAAACCATCCAAACTAGTAGCAGCCATTGTGTGGCAGCAAATTCTGTCAATCATTTACTTATATAATCTTGCACATTTATTAATCTTGCTCTATTCAGTCCCCATTTAAAAAAATATTCAGCACATTCATTTTGGGTTTTCTTAAATGTTAGGTTATCATTGCCTGTGCCATGTCTTTAGGTTGTATAGCAAATTAGAAATGTAAAGAATAACACCCAAATGGAAGACAGTCTGCCCTCCCATCACTGTCAGTTATCTTGTTGTACAAAGTATCAGCAATGATTAGGACCCTCCATCCTTCACACTAAAAAGGGTTGGATCATGCCATCTCTTGGCTGGAAAAGGCCATTAAGAGAAGAAGCATCAAGAGGATGACTGAGCTGTTTCAGGAAGTACTTACCGACAATGACTCAGAAGGTGTGGTGCTCTGTGAGTTGTTTCATAATACCTTGCAAGAGTAT
This sequence comes from Paroedura picta, assembly GCF_049243985.1. Classification (NCBI taxonomy): domain Eukaryota; kingdom Metazoa; phylum Chordata; class Lepidosauria; order Squamata; family Gekkonidae; genus Paroedura; species Paroedura picta. Next base: position 93,548,631 of record NC_135372.1, on the reverse strand, counting down.
CGATGAAGTTCATGACACTTTTTCAGATTATATGGGAGGACCTGTCCTCATAGGGGTTCTTGTGATCATTTTAATATAGGGAATAGTCGGCTTGCATTGGACACTGGAATTAAGAAACAATAACTCCTTTCCTCTAGGTTTCAGCTGGGCAGAATGAGAGCCTTCACTTCCTGTCCTGATGTTTTTATGTGGTGTGACTGTGGGATGTTAGGTGACTTCCACGTCACGATGAATCATCCCCATAGGTGTGGAAGGAAGGCTGGGACATGTTTTGTACATGTGAGCTGTAATTAATTGTTATTGTTATTCTTATTAATTAACAAAGGGTTAGAGAAGACACCAAGCAGGCAGAGAGTAAAGTTTATGGCCTCTTTCCCTCTCTTCTTAATATGGCCTCTTTCCCTCTCTTCTTAACTCTTTATTTATAATGCACAGTTTCCACCCAGTGCTGATATTTAACCTGTTTCCTGCTGGGAAATTATATTCAGTCTGTGAAGCAGAAATGTGCATTATACCCTAACATTTTACCGTGGCATATAATAAAACATTAGGGCTGAGCAGTATTACTTTCCCCTTGATGACTTGTCCCTCCCCTCCTTTCTTTCTTTCTTTCTTTCTTTCTTTCTTTCTTTCTTTCTTTCTTTCTTTCGTTCTTTCGTTCTTTCTTTCTTTCGTTCTTTCGTTCTTTCGTTCTTTCGTTCGTTCTTTCGTTCTTTCGTTCTTTCGTTCTTTCGTTCTTTCGTTCTTTCGTTCTTTCATTCTCTGTTTGTTTGTTTGTTTGTTTGTTTAATTATTTAATATACTGCCCTTCCCGAAGGCTCAGGGCGGTTTACATGAAATGGGAATAACTCAGTTTATAGTAATGTGGTAACAACAGTAACAATAACAACATTGATAACAATAAACATTGTAGAATGATAGAATACTAGAAACATTGACTCATACTGAAGGCCCGGTGGTTTGGGCAGATCAAGGATAAGGGCAGGCCAGTGTAGAGCAAATTGCAGAAGCTTAGTCTAGAAGTGACCATTGTGTGGATCACTGTCGTTAGGTGTTCCAGAGCCAAGTAGTGCACTAGTAGTTTGGCTTGGTGGAGGTGGTAAAATGTCAACCATGCTACCAATATGATCTGAGCCTCCATTGAAAGAGAGGCATCAAGAATCACCCCCAGGTTCCTGATGGAATGGGCCACTGATAGTTGCACTCCATCCAAGTTGGGGAGGCGTGCTTCCTCACTTGGACCTTTCCTGCCCAGCCACAGGACATCCAACTTGGGAGGGTTGAGCTTCAGAAGACTCTCCTTGAGCCCCCGTATCACTGCTTCCAGGCAGCTGGCTAATGTTTCTGGGGGAGAGTCAGGGTGGCCATCCATTAGGAGGAAGAGCTGAGTGTCATCAGCATATTGGTGTCAACCCAGCCCAAACTTCTGCACCAGTTGAGCAAGAGGGCACATAAATATGTTGAATAGTATTGGAGAGAGAATTGCCTCCTGGGGGACTCCACAAGCCAGTTGGTGATGGCTTTATGAGCTCTTTCCTGATGATACCTTCTGTCCAAGATTCCAGAAAAGGAGATCAGCCATTGAAGAGCAGTCCCTCTGATCCCGGCATCTGCAAGACAGTGAGCTAAAAGCTCATGGCCAACCATGTTGAACACTGCTGAAAGGTCTAGTAATAGGGCCCGCCCTGGTCCAACTGGCAATAGAGGTCATCCATCGGGGCAACTAGCACTGTCTCTACCCCCATGGCCAGGCCAGAAACCTGACTAGGTCTAGGACCAAAGCTTCTTCCAAGTATGCTGATAGTTGGACCACAACAAACAGCTTTTTCAAGCATCTTCCCCAAAATGCTAAGTGCCAGATGGGCAGTAGCTGGATTACCGTTGTGGGTCCAGAGAAGGTTTTTTGAGTAGCAGACAAACCACTGCCTCTTTTAGTCCCTTCAGAAATTCTGCCATTGAAAGGGAGAGGTTGATTACCTCCCAGAGGGGGGCTACTACTCTTTGATGTTTTTAGTAGCCATGATGGACATGGATCTAGAGAGCAGGTGGCTGGCTTCACTGCCTTTAGCAACTTGTCCACTTCAGTTAGCATGAGTCAACTGAAGTAACTCAGAGTACTCTCCAAAGATGACCAAGAGGCCTCTAGTTCACTTTCTGTGTCTAAAGTTGGAGGGAGGTTGTGGCGGAGTGCTGAGATTTTATCTGCAAAGTGACTTGCAAAGGCCTCACAGCTGATCTCCAATTGGTTATTTTTTTGGCACCCTTCCTCTAGAACAATAAGATGTTGAACTACCCTAAATAATTGCGCTGGGTGTGAGTTAGCAGATGCAATTTCAGTTGAGTAGAATTTGCATTTTACTGACTTCACCGCCATCTCATGGGCTCTTAACTGCATTCTATAGGATGGTCTCACCAGTTTGTCATGAGTCCTCCTCTAGACTTGCTCTAGTCGTCTCCGTTCCTGTTTTTTCTCACGGAGCTCTTTGATGTACCAAGGGGTCTGCTTGAGATTGTGCAGAGAGGACGTCTGGGAGCTATCTTGTTAATGATGGCCAGCATTCCATTGGGCCAGTCACTGACTAGTCCATCTAGAGAAGTACCAGGAGACATTGGGTCCCACAGAAATCCAGTTGGATCCATAAGTCTCCATGGGTGAGCTAAAATCTACTGAGGGGAGAGTGGCAGTCTTAGCTGGGCCTTCAGGGCATAGTGGTCTGACCATGGCATGGCCATAGCCAAAACCAGATCGACATTCAACTCTGCAACAGAAATGAGGTCTAGGGTGTGACCTGCTTGATGGGTAGGTACAACAACAAATTGCAAGAGCCCCAGTGTCGCCATGGCTGACACCAGGTCCAGCCCATTCCTAGAGAGCAGCAGCCTAGCGTGGATGTTAGTCACCCAGAATTAAGAGTCTGGGGAACTGTAGCATCCAGGCTGCTACCTCCTCTAGCAGGGCTGGCAGGGTGTCTTGAGGTTCATTGGGCATGTGGTACATGAGCCAGATGGCCATGCTCTTGGTTGAGTCCCACCTGAGGCCAACACATTCAATTCCTGGAATTGATGGCGCAGGGAGATCTCTGAAGGAAATCTTCTCTTGGGCTAGTATTGCCACCCCTCCTCTCCACCCCATAGTCTGACGGATGAAGCACAGAGAACACAGTAGGGGCTAGTCTTTAAGGGCATCTGTTTTGCCCTTCCTAACCCAGGTCTCCGTCATGCATGCCAGGTCCACGTTGTTAGTTGCAAAGCAGTCTTGCAAAGTGTGGGTCTTGTTCTTGATCAACCTGGTGTTGCACAACATCAGTGTCAGAAGCAGGTTATGCACCTTTGCCTCCACCCTAGTAACCTGAGGGATGGGACAGAGGTTGAAAGGGGACTGAGGGTGTCTGTGTCTCAGGTCCCTTATCATTTCCAACTGCCTCCAATCACTGTCTCTGCCTCTTCCCCTCAGTACTGGGATCCCTGACTCCTTTGGCTCCCCTATTGTTATCATTCCCTCCATTATAATTGGTGTGTATAGTAGGCGAGAGGAGTCCATTTTTGATGGTTGCTATATCATACAACCCTAAACCACCCGAAACCATATGGGAGGGCAGTATAGACATCTAATAAATAAGCAAATAAACAAATAAATAAATAGACTTCTGTTTATGGTTCCTGTTAATGCCAGGATAGAGCCTCCTGTGGCGCAGAGTGGTAAGACAGCCGTCTGAAAGCTTTGCCCATGAGGCTGGGAGTTCGATCCCAGCAGCCGGCTCAAGGTTGACTCAGCCTTCCATCCTTCCGAGGTCAGTAAAATGAGTACCCAGCTTGCTGGGGGGTAAACGGTAATGACTGGGGAAGGCACTGGCAAACCACCCCATATTGAGTCTGCCATGAAAACGCTAGAGGGCGTCACCCCAAGGGTCAGACATGACTCGGTGCTTGCACAGGGGATACCTTTACCAAATGCCAGGATCTTGTTAGATCCAGCATGGTGTAGTGGTTAAGAGCATTGAATTGTAATCAGGAGAACTGAGTTTGATTCTGCCCTCCTCCATGTGAAGCCTGCTGGGTAACCTTGGGCTAGTCACAGTTCTCTCAGAACTCACTCAGCTCCACCTACCTCGCAAGGTGCCAGTTGTGGGGGAGAGAAATGGAAGGCAATTGCAAGCCACTTTGACACTCCTGTAGGTAAAGAAGAGTGGAATATGAAACCCAACTCTTCTTCTTGGATGGGCAACTTCCTGTGTGCTCTATCCTTGAGTCCCATATGGAACGGAAAGTATAATGAGTAAATTCTATGCAGTGACTGGCCATCTCTTACTCAGAATGAGCGCCAATTAAAATCGTTCTAGGGAATGCTCACTCTTGGCTTATCATCCCCACAGGCATCTATGTAGGAAGAAAAAAAGATGTTAAAGGTCCTAAATTGCATACTGTCTTAAAACTACTGCATGATTGTCCCTCTCAACAGTACAGTTTCCCAATGGTACAACATGATGAAATGATGGCAGAATTTTCTGCGTATCATGTCAATTTCTAAGGCTCCCTAAGATGATTCCAAGTGGCATCACATCCTTGAATTGGTGAGGGTGGTGCCTGGGCATTGACTAAAATTGGAATGATTCATCATTTCAATTGAATCAACACAACCCCATTGCCTGCATTTTTTCTCCTCTCTAGAGCCTTACATACATTTATAGAGTTGCTTCAATTCATTAATTGGGGAACTTACATGTGATTTTATCTTTATGTTGCTTTATTAAAAAATTCCCAATATAGTTATAATTGCTGCTGTCTTGGAAATTCTTCATTATGTATGGTGGGAATACACACCTGACTGTTTCACTGTATACCTATGGCACATGACGCTATAATCAATGGTAAGAACTTAACCATGTGTGGAAACAATCCTTCTGAAGAAGGTACTAGTAACTTGCGGAGGGGGGAGCAAATATTAATTCCACATTTCACTATAGATTTTGTGAAAAATCTCTACTCATGAAGAGGGATGTAAACAAACTGGAGCGTGTCCAGAGGAGGGCAACAAAGATGGTCAGGGGTTGGAGACCAAGACATATGAGGTTAGGGGAGCTTGGTCTGTTTACCCTGGAGAGGAGATGACTGAAAGGGGATCTGATAACCATCTTCAAGTATTTAAAAGGCTGCCATTTAGAAGATGGAGCAGAGTTGTTCTTTCTTGCCTCAGAGGGATGGACCAGAACCAAATAATTCAAAAGAAATTCCATCTAAACATCAGGAAGTTCCTGACGGTTAGAGTGGTTTCTCAGTAGGCTTCCTTGGGAGATGGTGGGTCTTCCATCTTTGGAAATTTTTAAACAGAGGTTGGATAACCATCTGATGGAGAGGCTGATTCTGTGAAGACTCAAGGGGGTGGCAGGTTACAGTGGATGAGCGATATGGTTGGACTAGATGACCCAGGAGGTCCCTTCCAACACTTTGATTCTATGATTCTACGATTCTACATCTGGAAAAGATTAGTTACATTTAGGAAGTCCCACATCCTTTGCTTATGTAGAATTGCCTTTGTTTAAATGGACAGGAGCAGAAGAGGATGCATGAGTGGTGTTTCTGGATTAGTCAGAAACAAACTGATGACTCCCAGAATTGTCACTACAAGACCTGTTATTATGATACTTTCAGCCCACTCTTTCTTCCAAAGGTTGAGTTAGTGCCTTTTGGGTCCAGCCCAAATAGCCATTGTTATCTCTAACTTCTAGAAAAATATATAATTTTGTGCCATATCCAAATACAGTTCTGCTGACAGTCCATCACATCATTAAACAGCCTCTGTGCACTTTCACACAGAAAACTCAGGTCAGCTTTATTATAACTCAACCTGCAAAGCCTAAAGTGCACATTCAGCTTCTCTTCTGTGATCTGTCCCACATTAACAACCACAACAGCAGTCACCTGTGGCATAAAGAGGATGAGTTCCAGGACTTTTGCATCTTTCCCCTTCCCACTGCCATCTCGATGGTCTGGAAAATGGAAGTTTGTTGGAAGTTTGTTGGATTAGTGGGTGGTTTTGGGTCAGGGGGATGTCACGAACTCTAAATTCCAAACTAGCATGGACCCCCCCCCTCATATAAACATTTGGGTTCGCTTGAGTTCCTTAACTGTTCAGCTGTTTCCTGGGGTGCTATGCTTGTGAAATTTACTGTGGAGCCCCCTAACTGTATCACTTCATTGTGGACATGGTTTCTGGGTCTTGTCCATTGTCCAGTCTTCGCCTCTTTGACCCTGAGAAGTGGTCATCCACCATCTACTTTCCCATATCATATTTTTATTTTGTTAGTTTAATGTTTCTTTCCCAAAGTTGTTCCCATTCCACTAACATTATTTTTGGCAAAAATTCTGCATTCAGTATGTCGTGGTTTTAGAGAGGAGCAAGGTTTCCTATCGACTTAATGGATGATGACTGAAATGGGCATCAGGAGCCCCCACAGGGGCCAAGTGGTGCCCACACATATGATCATGAAGGTATTCCTGGCTCAATAGGTGTCCAGGTGTGTTTAGGTGGTATCCAGGGTGGAGCAACTACAGATGTTAAAATGTTGTTTGTAGTACATAGTTGTTTTTAGATGTTTTGTATTTACTTGTTTTTATATCCTGATGTAAGCTGACCAAGACCATCTTGGAGAGGGATAGCCTAAAAATCATAAAATAATAATAAAATAACTTTTTAAAAAGAATTATGTTAATTTTACTCGGGTAACTCTTGATTAATCAATAAATGGAAATCAGAGTTGCATTATTATGGGATTAAGGTATCTAGAGTTTTTACCAAGAGAATAATTACGTCATTATGAAGAAAAGAGATGACCCAAGAGAAAGTGACTCATGTCAGTTAAAGACACTCAGTTGTGTGTTCCTTCATGCCTGGATTCTGAGACTTTGGAAGAGAACAAAATAGAGCTGCTCCTTTACTAACATATATGTTGATGAAACTAGCAAAATAAAATTAACTGATATAATTTAATATTATCACTACTGATCAAAGGCCCTTCCAGGCTAGCTGAGTGCCCTTTCAAAATAATCTCCTTAAATGTCAACAGTTTGAATTAGCATCTTTATAAACAGAATACTGATACTGCTTGATTACAAGAAACAAATGTTCAATTAAGAAAAGATAATATTTTAAATTGCACAAAATTGGGTCGCATATACTAGAAGAAGAAGAAGAAGAGTTGGTTCTTATATGCCGCTTTTCCCTACCCGAAGGAGGCTCAAAGCGGCTTACAGTCACCTTCCCATTCCTCTCCCCACAACAGATACCCTGTGGGGTGGGTGAGGCTGAGAGAGCCCTGATATCACTGCCCGATCAGAACAGTTTTATCAATGCCGTGGCAAGCCCAAGGTCACCCAGCTGGTTGCATGTGGGGGAGCGCAGAATCGAACCTGGCATGCCAGATTAGAAGTCCGCACTCCTAACCACTACACCAAACTGGTATACAACGTACCATTAAAAACCTAGAGGCATTGCTATTTATCTTTAAGAAGAAGAGTTGTTTTTTTATATTTCACCTTTTTCTACCAGGATCCTGAAAACGGCTTACAAAAGTACAAAATTTTGGATAAAATCCATAGTATTTTAGAAGCGATGTTGGATATTAAATTTCCTCTGTATCCTGATTATATGTTATTAAGTGTAATGCCAGATAATATTTCTCAAAAGGCTAAAGATTTCTTCTTCCATGTAACTACTGTGGCAAGAATAGTTATAGCAAAGAACTGGAAACGAAAGGAGATACCAAAGATAACAGACTGGTTAGACAAACTTGGAGAACTATCTAAAATGGCCAAGCTAGCCAGTCTAATCAATGGCAGACCAGCAGAAGAATTTAAAGAATTATGGCATTACTACACAGACTATATAGACAGATAATAAACAAATGTATTAACCAAATAAGGATTAACTATAACCATATGGGGGGTTAAATATCTCTGTATTGTAATTCTTCTTTTTATATTTTATAACAATCAATAAAAGCTGGTAACTCCAGCATTTAAAACAACAGCAACTAAGTGCAGGGTGATAAGGCTCCATCCTCTGATTTTTATACTCTTGAATTGGCAGGCAGATGTATATCTACAGGGACCTTCTATTTATGGACTGTCTTCTATTTTAGCACTGTACTTCTATTTATGTACTATCCATTCCAGTCTAGCTTCCACCCTAGCCATGGGGTAGAAATGGCTCTGATTGCCCTCACAGATGATATCTGGAGACAGTTGGATGTAGGTGGGTCAGTGCTGCTTCTTCTGCTGTTAGAAGAAGAGTTGGTTCTTATATGCCGCTTTTCTCTACTCAAAAAAGTCTCAAAGCGGCTTACAATTGCCTTCCCTTTCCTCTCCTCACAACAGACACCCTGTCAGGCAGGTGAGGCTAAGAGAGACCTGATACTACTGTTCAATCAGAAAAGCTTTATCAGTGCTGTGGCTTTAAACAGTCTGGGACCATCATACCTTCAGTACTGCCTTTCCCTGTATATTTAGCAGGCAAAACTTGCTAAAGATCCCTGGCCCCAAGGTGATCAAATTGGCCTCAATCAGGGTGAGGTCCTTTTGGCCCTTGCCCCAGCCTGGTGGAATGCTCTTCCAAATGAGATCAGAGCCCTGCGGGACCTTGAATGGTTCTGCAAGTCTTGTAAAACAGAGTTATTCTGCCAGACCTACGATTGAGGCCTAAAACAACATCTGAATTATGCCAGCCTCCCTTTCAAAGCCCCTAGTAAACATACCAACTGAGGTTACTATGGCCCTCCGACCTCTCTCCGCCTTTTCCAGCAAGTAGAAGAGCTGGGCTATTCTGGACTGGATTTTTGTATGTAAAATTTAACTCTATTTATTTAGTAATTTTATATTTTATCTGTTTCTTAATCTTAGATGTGAGGGGTTGTTTTGTGATGTAACCCAGTGGTCCCCAACCTGCGGGCCACGGCCCGGTGCCGGGCCGTGGCTCCCTCTCCCCGCCCCCCCCCCGCAGTAAAAAACTTCCCGGGCCGCAAGCTTGCGGCCCGGGAAGCTTCTTACTGCGGCAGGGCGGGGAGAGGGAATCGGGGCCGGGCCGTGCCCGTGCGGGCATGGCCCGATGTGCGGGCGCGGCTCGTGGGCGCGGCCCGATGCGGGGATGCTGCCCGATGCGCAGGCGTGGGCGATGCGTGGGCGTGGCCCGCGCGCGGGCCGCGGGCCGCGCCCCAATGCCCTACCGGTCCCCAACCTCAGAAAGGTTGGGGACCACTGATGTAACCCACCCTGAGTCTCAGGAGATAGGTCAGGAAACAAATATAATTCTAAATAAAAACCCACTCCCTTCCCTGGGTTGCCAAATGCCTCTCTTGGTGTGTTCTGCAAATGAGAATTTTAACTGCCTACAAAATAGGGATGTGTTTTCTCTATAAGAAATCTGGAGGGAGGGATCACTCCGTTTACACTAAATGCATGGGGGAAATTCTATAGATGGAAAATGTGTTGCTTAGTGCAACCTACAGAAATGAACACAATACTAAATGCTTAAACCGATTTTTATAATTAATTTGATGAAATGTCATCAAGAAACTTTAAAAAAGAAAACAAAATGATTTTTGTTGTGTGTAAAGGTTAAGGTAAAGGTATCCCCTGTGCAAACACCGGATCATGTCTGACCCTTGGGGTGACGCCCTCTAGCATTTTCATGGCAGACTCAATATGGGGTGGTTTGCCAGTGCCTTCCCCAGTCATTACCGTTTACCCCCCAGCAAGCTGGGTACTCATTTTACCGACCTCAGAATGATGGAAGGCTGAGTCAACCTTGAGCCGGCTCCTGGGATTGAACTCCCAGCCTCATGGGTAGAGCTTTCAGACTGCGTATCTGCTGCCTTACCATTCTGTGCCACAAGAAGTTGTGTGTACTCAGCCTTAATCATATTTTGTGGGTTGTGACATGAAGTGTTGTGCTGAGTTCCTCCCCCAAACTAACTATACACTTGATTCTTCCTCTGGAGTGTCTCTTCCCCCAGTGTATTGCTACACTGGCAATGTGCCAATGAACCCACTTTGAAAAAAATCTGACTTGGAAGCTTGGAAGTTTGACAGCATACTTTCTGGTCACCTATTCGTTGACTGGCTCAGAGGAGCTTATGCTCGAGCACACAAAATCTGCTCAAGATCTCTGGTCCCAAAGAAGTGAATCTGGCCTCAACCAGAGCCGGGGGGGGGGTCTGCCCTGGTACTGCCCTGATTAACTGCTCTACTGTGAGGTCAGGGCCCTGTGAGACATAAACAGGGCCTGCAAGAGAGAGCTGTTCCACTAGGCCTATGGTTGAGACCCACAGAACACCAACAAGAACTGGCCTCCCTACATAGACATAAACAATGACATCTGGACACCATATAGTTAACATCAACACAGCACTTTATTTCCCCTCCCTCCCACCAGAAAGAGGGGATAGCTCCTGGGTTTTAATATAAATTGGTTTTAATAACATAAACATTTTAATCTGAATGTATTGCTATGTATTGATACGCTGTAAACTGTCCTGGGTTCCCGGGGAAGGGCAGCATAGAAATTTGGTAAATAAATAATGTCCTGCTTTAACAGTGCTATCCTAAACAGGGCTATATCCTTATAAGTGCATTGGAAGACAATGGGCTTAGAAGGGTATAGGATACCCCTAGTGTAGTTACATTTTGTGCTTAAACCTGATTTATAGTCACTAATTTACTGGATTTACTGAATGACTAGGTAGGTACACTGAACAGGCAATTTCTCACTGGAATAAATGAGACTAAATTGATCTTCTGGTTCTAAAAGCCTAAAAGAGTGTAGTTAAAAAGTTTAAGAAATTTCTGCTATATGCAATTAAATATGACAGCTTTTGTCAGTGCAATCTCCAGATACGATGAGTTGATGACAGATGTCCATCCTGTTTGTTTGGCATAGGTACCATGTAGGTTTAAAAGATTGTCAAGATATCAAATTCTCAGCACAACCAAATCCACGGCCACTTAAATCCAGGCAGACAAGTTAGAGTTTTCTACAAAACTGAGAAAAGCCCCATGTTTAAAAGAAAGAAAAAAACAACCCCAAAACAAACAAAACAAGAAAACCCACTATCTGTTTTTTTTTTAAACCCTCATAGGGTAGTAAGGCTAAAGGTTCAAAAATGATATAAGCAGCACCTATAGCTTTATGAAATTAGTGCCCTCTGTGGCTGTTACTAGGCAACCACAACACTGACAGCTTTCAAGCCTTGGTATCTATCAGTAAATGGCAGGGAAATGGGCAGGTCAAGTTGGCTATAGAGGCTTCTGGGGTAAATGAAGGAAAAGCTGAAGACAAGGTAAAAAATAAAGGTAGATTACTTGGTGGATGGGAACAAAGAAAGGCAAGGCAAGAGACTAGTGGGGTATTCTGGTCAAGGAAAGAAGAAATAGTGAAGGAGAGGAAGATGGCCCCCAATAAGTTCTTGTGGGTCTCCTGCTTATTCACTGTTATTGACACAAGGATGTCAAAAATAGGATTTGACTTTTATCTCAACCAGTACAACTACAAATAGCCACACAACTGGGTCTTTCTACTCTCACAGCATCTCTGAACTTGTTTCTTCCTTCGTCGTGTTATACTCACAGCTCTGTCCTCCTAGCCATTCCCTCGCCTCTATTCACTTGTTGCAACTCTGAAAGCCACCCCTGTTTTTACAAGGGGCCTTAAAGCCAATATTTCATAAACTCCTTTCTTTGTTTTAATGTTCCAGAAGATCTCTAAGTGTTTCCATATATTACATACAAATGTGACAGGTTGGAGATAGAGCTTCAACCTTCTGAGGTGCATTCTGAACAAATAGAGAAGTGGGTAGGTGGTTGGGTAGATGTGCTGATTCTCATTTCAGGCATCTATAACAATAACAAAAACAACAGTAGAGATGCAGAAATGCAAGCAGGTTATGCAAGATTTCTCAGCTCTCTGATAGGGAGACAACAGGAGCGAGCCTTCCTACAAAGTCAGGTTTATCTACCCCACAGAATAAAAATGTGCAATTGTTACTCATTTGTTGCATGCCACTGAAACATTTTTCCCAAGCTATTATTTCTGTTGTTGGGGATGTTATATTTCCCAAGCATTCAAGTGTGTCAATTTCTATCAGAAAAAAAATATTTATAATCAGACTGTGAAATACATGTGTATATCCATGACTGCTGCTTGAAATATGATGGGCAACTGTCATGTGCACAGACTGGATATTGCCTGTTCTGGAAATGTTAATGATCAACAGAACACCCACGGCATCTCCATTTAAAGGAACCTCTGATGTTAAGAATGACTTTCCTTAACTCTCAGGTGATAGATGGATAAATGGTCTCATTAGAAGACAGGTTTACCTTTTCATTCCAATTATTCAAGAAGGAGTAAACAATGTTCCCTCTGTTACAAGAATAGAATGGATATTGCAAAACTGCCTTTGAATCAGGTCTTGGGGTTATTGCATAATTGATAATATGCAGCTGAAACATGCACTGACTGATCACACTGATAAATCCTCAGTGCTTGGATTTCATCTTGAATAAGATGGTGATGTGGGTCAAGGATGGACTGGCCACTTAACTGACAGGGAACATTTCTAGACGGTCATAGGAAACTAGGAGCAAGCAGAACCAAGCCCCAGTAACTGTACTAGTATTGTAGGGGACACTCAGCTCAGACCCAGTTCATGGGACTACCAATGAGTGTCTGCTCACTGATTTCATTAGAATCATAGAATCATAGAGCTGGAAGGGGCCATACAGGACATCTAGTCCAACCCCCTGCTCTATGCAGGATCGGCCCAAAGCATCCTAAAGCATCCAAGAAAAGCGTGTATCCAACCTTTGCTTGAAGACTGCCAGTGAGGGGGAGCTCACCACCTCCTTAGGCAGCCTATTCCACTGCTGAACTACTCTGACTGTGAAAAAAAATTTTCATTCATCATTCATCATTGGTACCACTGGCCCATTCTGAACCAAGTAGCTTCTTCTGTGATGGCTTACAGCACTGCAAGGACCACTCAGCTGGGTCATTTTAACTTGCCATTCTTCCCCAGTGATAGGCACTTATGTGTAGAAATAAAAATATGTTCATATTATCTCAGGAATCCTTATAGCAATCCTGTAAGGTGGAGGTGTATTATTATTCCCATACTACAGATAAAACGTAGAGGCTAATAGCCTTCCAGAAAGTGACAAAGGCGAGACTGAACTGAAGACTTGCCTGTCACAGCTTAGAAAATTTCCCAGATGTACCGATTTTTGACATCAGGCATCACAGCTCAATATCTCTCGTCTCCCTGGATGGGGCACTTCCCTTGAAGACTCTAACCCTTGAAGACCTAGGGAGGGGATTCAAAGGCTTTCAGCCCCAGAGTAACTTCATGTAGCCACAGCGTAGACTGAAAAAAAAACTAGTGAATGCTATGTCTATTAATTAATTCCCTCCAAAATATCCTGTCATTCACAGCCCTGCCTAGACCTCGCAAACTGAGGGCTTCCTTCCAATCGACCTCATGTTATATTTTCCTCTTTTCCTGCTGCCTTAAAATTTCCTTAGAATTATTGTCTTTTTTCAGTGATAATGTGACCAAACTAATCTCAGTTTAGACATTTAGGTCCAAATATAGAAAGAATTAATGCCTGATTTCATCTAGAACCCACTTATTGTCTTTTTCGCAATCCATGTTATCTGTAAGATGCTCCTCCAAATACAGATTTCATTAATTTTCTTCCTTTCAGCTCTCCTTACTGTCCAACTTCCACATCCACATAGAGTAACGGGGAATACTTGTATAAATGTCTTGATCTTGGTCTCCAGTCAAAGTTCATTACACTTAAGGTTCTTTCTAATTTCTTCATGGCTACCCTTCTATGTCTCAATCTTTTGCTTTGTTGGTTTCAGTCTCTCTTTTGGTGGAAGACTGGGACAAGGAACAGAAATTATCTAAAAAGGGGCAGAAAATCTGTAGTGATTTCTATATTCTAAGCCTTAAAATTGTGTAATTCTTCAGTTGTCATTACTTTTATCCTTTTAAATTTTCAGCTATAATCATGCTTTGGCACTTTGTCCTTTAATCGTCACCTGTAATCATTGAAAGTCCTCAGTGTTTTCTGCCAATAATGTCGTGCCATCTACATATCTCAAATTGTTAGGGGCTTTCCGCACCCCTTCAAAATCGCACAATGGTTGCCAATTGAAAACGCTAGTGATTTGCCATTATGCACAACGTCGTTGACAATCTGCCACACACCTGAAACCGATCCGCAAAAAGCGCTTCGTTGTAGAGCTTTCAGGGAAATCCCCAAAAGTGGATTCACCCTCCGGAAAGCGATACACTCCTGCAACCAATCTGCAACACTAGCGGGAAAGTTGTGTGCGTTACCATTGTTGTGGTTTCTACAAAGTCCCTCCCCCTGGCTCTCTCCTCTGATCTTCCGGCAAAGCGATCGCCATTTTTTTTTTCTCCGAGCGAGCGGGGATCAATGCACCGGCGAGCCTCCATTTAGAGGCTTCCCCGGCTTCAGTCCCTCCCCAGAGCTGTTTAGTCACTAAGCACAAACAACAGAGAAGCCCATTTGCTGATGTATTTTCCCTTTATTTTTCACACTGTTTTTGGCCGAAAATCGCACCCGTGAGGGGGGGGGGGGATTTTTTTTTTCACTCAGGAGGAGCGTGGCAACGATGAAACGGCAGCTCAAACACACCCGCAAGCTGGATGGGTCTCTCCGTTGCAACGAATCAACACAGATTCGTTGCAACGGGTGTTTTTTTTTTTTTACTTTCTTAAAGGGAAAGGAGCTGTTTGGGAGCATGCTAACGGCCGCCCATTGGCTGCTTGACAGCCAGAGGCGGGACGAGCTTGGCAATAGCGCTTCTTTTCTAGCGATTTTTGCCGAGACCGGAAGACTGTGGGAAACGATACAAAACGCAACTGGATTCCACTACAAAGGCAGGTATGCATAATGACGAATTCCACTATTTTAAATGGCGATTTTTCGTTCAGCAAACAATTTGCTACAAGGATCCCGGTGCGGAAAGCCCCTTAATGTTCCTTCTTCCCATTTTCACTCCATCTTAATCTAATCTAATCTTTACACCAATTTTCACTCCACCTTCATTTAATCAGTTTCTTTATGCTTATAGACTGAACATCTTTTTGACACCTTTGCCAATTGGAAACCATCCTGTTTCTCCATATTCTGTTCTAATAATAGCCTCCTGAGTACAGGTTGTGCATCAAAACAATCAAATGTTGTGACACGCCCATCCATACCATTTCATGATCCACATAGTTGAAAGCTTTGTAACCTATAAAGCATAGTGGATCAGGCTGCTTCAGCCTGCAGGCCCTATTCCATCCTGCCTACTCCAAGGTTTTCCCCAACACCTGGAGAGGCTTGTCTCTCTCTCTTTCTCTTGGGTAGTTTTGCTGCTACTATCTGACAACTGAGCAGAAGGACTCACAGCTTCCCTTCCAAGTTCTTGCCTCGGGGTCTCCTGCTGTCCAGTGTCTGGCCACCACAGGAACAATATACTGCCTGGTGCATTGTTGGATCAATGGCTGCTTGCCAACTGCCAACCTCCCTCCTCCAGATCTCTCTTTTACAGCAGCATGCATAGGTCTAGGTGGTACAGAGAACCACTATCAGCATCCAAAGTTATAAAGTATTTACTGAAAATGTTCTTATGTAAACAGTCTGCACAGTATTAGACTGAGCAAGAAATTTCAAAAGAAATTAATACAATGCAGTTTCTCTGTTCCTCTCCTTATACATGCCCTACCAGATCTTAAACTACAAGACAGGCTTTCTAGTTTAAGAAGTTACAGTTTTTTACAGAGCTACAAAGAAGTTTTCTCCAGCTCCTCATGCAAACACATTGTCAGTAGCTACATGTTCTCCTGGGCTCCTCATGCAAACACTTTGTCAACAGTTATGTGTTCTGCTGGGCCCAGAACAAAAAAGAGACCTCCTCCTTGCATCAAGGAGTTTTTATCATATCTGTTTCTCCATCCACTGACCTGGCCAGGCTGTCATGACTCAGGGCACAGGCTGGGTCAAAGAGGCATTTCCTGGAGTTTTCCAGGAATTCCCTCCTGGAGATTATTTCTGGAGGCGTAATCTAAAATTCTCCAATCTTCTTCCCCTGCTTGGAGAGGGGGGGGGGGCTTGACCATCCCATTGTGCTTAGCTGGATATATTCGCATTTCTTAAGAGGTACCTGAGGTGAGCCTGGGAAGCCATTAGTTTCCTCCTCCCTTCCTGATCACTGTCCAAAGAGGGATAAAACCCTGTTAAAATACTGGATTCAAACCTCCCCAGAAAAAAAATGCATTTCTTCATAAACACAAACTGATTTTCATCTGAAATTCTCATTTATGCTCCTGTAACTAATGCAAATCTGTGATATGATATTTAATGCTTCTGGAATTTCTCACTCTACATGGTAAGAGTCTTTGCCAGCAGGAGAGAAAGGGGGAAAGTGTAGGGAGGGGATACAGGAGAAAGTGAAGTGCCCCTGCAAGTCCTTACAGGATCCCCACTTTAACTGAGTGTCTGGCAATACAAAACTGGGCCTAGGCCATTGGCTGACAGTGCATAACAACTCAGACATAATTTGCTTAATTTTCTGAATTCAGCTTGAACTCTTAGCATTTCTCATTCCATGAATGTTAAGGGTCTATGTTGTAAATTTCTGAGTATCACTTTGCTAGCATGGAAAAATGATATGATGGCCCGGTAGTTGTTGTGATAGTTGACATCACCGTTTTTGGAATAAGAATGGAGATTAAGTATTTCCAGCCTGTTGATCATTGTATCATTCTCTATATTTGTTTAACAAGAATTTAAATGAACTCAATTTCTATAACTTGAAATTGCTCTATTGTTATCTGTATGTTCCTGGTGATTTGTTTCTCTCAATTGCTTTCAGTGCATCTTTCACTTTACTTCCTAAAATTGCAAGTTCTTCACCAAAATATTCTTCTTTAAAGGAATCTTCCATCTTTTCAGTATGAATTTTCAGCATCCCTAGCCTTGGTTTGAATTTCTTTTTGATTTTCTGGATCTTGAAGAACAGATCTTTTCTTCCTTTTTAATTATTCTCTTCTACTTCTTTGCACTGGTAATTATAATAATTCTGTTTGTCTCTGCATGCAAGTACCTGGAATGCTGTATTTCAACTACCGATTCTGTTTCTGTCACATTTTACTTCTTGTCTAGTAGTTTTTATAGTTTCATCAGTCATCCATCAAAAAATTCCATTTATTTTGGCTACGAAAATAGTCTTTGCACATTTTTTCTGATAATGTCTCCAGTTCTCTCACACAGATCATCTGGTTCATGTTTAATAAAAAATTCTGCAAATCTGTTCCTTGCAGTCTTTAATATCTTCAGCAACATTATTATTTAGATTATATTTTGGCTCTGATTGTTTTAGTGTTTTTCTTCAGCTTTATTCCAATTTGTGATATTAATTTGTGAACTGTACCACAAACAGCTCCTTGTCTTGTTTTAGCAGTGAGTTCATTTTGAGTCATACCTCTCATATTCCATATTCCTACATGCTTTGGACTTTCATTTTGCATCTGTTCCCACCAGCAACTTGCATGTTCTTTCAGCAATAAAATGGTTGCATGTGAGGTTCCACAGGGTGCGATTCTCTCCCCGATGTCATCTAACATCTTCATGTGCCCTCTTGTCCAGTTAATCTAGAGCTGTGGGTTTGGGTGCCACCAATATGCAGATGACACTCAGCACTGTGTCCTGATGGACAATAGGCCAGGTGCCCCTCTGACTCCATTGTTCCAGTGTCTGGTAGTGGTGACTAAATGGCTTAAAGTAAGTGATCTCAAACTGAACCTTCAAAGACAGAGGTTCTCTGGCTGGGAAGGAAGGGACCAGATCAGGAAGTGCACCTTCCCAGGCTGAATGGGGTTCGGCTTACAATGGCACAGTCAGCCAGAAACCTGGAAATGATCTTTGCTACCTCCTTAATGATGGAGGCTCAAGTTACAAGGGTAGCTCAGCTGGTGTTTTTATACCTGCGCCAAGCTAAGACACTACCTTGCCCTAGAGCACAAACATACCATGATCCACACAATGGTCACCTCCAGACTCTATTACTTTAAGTCGCTCTATGCGCCCCTGTTCCGGAAACTAGTTTGTCCAAAATGCAGCTGCCTGGGCTCTCATGCAGACAGCAAGGGGAGCCCACATAAGACCTGTGCTATGGCAGCTGCATTGGCTCCCGGTCAGGTTCCCGATCCGGTTCAAGGTTTTAACCTTTAAGGCCTTATGTGGTCTTGACCCTGTGTATCTGAGGGATCGCCTGCCTGAATATGTGCCCCAGAGATAACTGTGATCTAGTAACACCAACCAGTTAAGGATCCCTGGCCGTAAAGAAATACACCTTGCCTCAACCAGAGCTAGGGTCTTTTTGGCCCTGGCTCCTGCCTGGTGAAATTAGCTCCCTGTGGAAATCTGGGTCCTGATTGAATTTGCTAAGTTCCACAGGACCTGTAAGACAGACCTCTTCCGCTGGGTCCATGGTTGAGACCAGCCTGGTAACTACATCAAAAATACCGGGCCTCCCTCCCATCCCTTTCCCTCCTCTTTTCCTTCAGTGCCTCCTCTCAGTTAACCATCTTCTATCTCCGTAGTAAGTATTGGTGCTGACAGTGGTCTTGTGGTGATTTTTTTAGTATAACGTGACCTAATTTGTTGTTCACCACCCTGAGCCAGGACGATTAATACATTTTTAAAAAATCATTAAGAACAGTGTTCTCTGTATTTGTTCCCTGTTCTTCCCCAAGACCGTTTACGCACTAGAGGTTTCATGCCAGGTTGCAGGCTGGAGTTTTAGTCGTGGCAGGTTGTCCCACCTCTTCCTGCACTCACATGGGGGAGTACTTGGCCTGGTGCATCTCATCCACCCCCGATCTGTGCTCCTGACAGGGGGGTGGGGCAATGAAGTTGCCAGTGCATAAACGGTCCAATAGACAAATGTTCCGCCCTGTCTTTTAGCACTGTGTCTTCTTTATATTTATCTGGCAGAAGAGAGACCACGATCTCTGTATCTTCTTGTTTTGGGCTGTCTCATCATAGGATTTTCAAGATACGAGGTTTACCATTGGCGCCTGCTGTTTAGGACTAACCATGGTTAATGTAAGGGTCACTGCTGTTGCCGGTTACAGATCCTGTGCCCCAGCTACTGCTGACCTACAGCCACCCTTCAAGGGTTCTTCCAACTCCCTTTCAAAAACCTTTTCATCTGCAAGAGCTTCCCCTGCATGACTTCGCAAAGTGGTATATTGGTTGGATTGTCTACCAGCATAGCGTCCCAGAATGCTAGCTGTGTTTGTTGCTAAATCCAAATTATCAATCATAATCTCACTGAGGACAAATATTAGCTCAACCCCGTCAGACGTTATCTGGCTAAATGACCAAACTGTGTCCACGTTTTTGTTAGTTCCTTATTGTTTCCATAACTTGTCAAGAATTTGGCATTTATTGGTCATTTTACTAAATCTGGGGTCAAAGTCTGCTTTGGGGGTCTTATGCAAGAACTGTGGAGGAATCCATGTCATTTGCAGTAAATGATGTTAAACTATGTTAAACCTTCATGGTGATAGTAGATATTTTGTGAAGTGCTTCCTGACAGACAACAATATAACACAGAACAATAGCTTTGGAATACATAGGTTGATACCATTATTTTATTAATTATGAATGCTGAATTTTTATGAATGCTGATAGGATTTGGTTGTGTGATGTACCTATGGAGCAAGATAGCAGAATATATAAAGTATTGTTACATAATGACAATAAATGCTCTTTTGACTCTCTGCAATTTTTGTGTACATGAATAAGTGTGTCTAATGCAGGACAGAAAACAGAATAGAATTATTTTTAAAAATAAAATATGCATTTTAGCCAACACAAGAGTTTTATATATTTGGAGAAATATACTTTTTATGAAAACACTGAAAGACATGACTGCATTCCTGTAGATATTAACTCTTGAGTCTTTATGGGTGTAGACCAACCCGTCCATACTAAGTGGGGATCTACACTATTAGAGGAGGGAAATTAGTTTATACCATTCATTGACCATTAAGGCACTCCCTTTAGGTCACATGAGCCTATTTTGGAAAACAGCTTTGTTCAAATAGACTTTGTTATTGTAATTTTGTTGCTTACATTAATATGCTGTCATTTCATAAATTTTAATCTGTTCCCTACCTCGGAAATAAGTTTAGAGGCACTACACAAGTGCATCTAAAATATTTTAATATTTATAAAAGTCTATCTGTGTGAATATGGAGAGGCCTCCATTGTATTTTGCTTTTATCTGCACAATCCAATTTTTAAAAATAGTTTCTTCCCAAGAATTATTTTTGAACTATTCTGGAAAAAGTACTATGTTTTATAGAACGGTGGTTATTTTTGCCTAGACTTGGATATGCCAGCACAATAAAAATATTATTTGCAGATTTATTATGTGCAGTTCTTATATGTTATACTATGGAAATTACAACAGCTTAAATCGTCAGTGGAAGAAAAGAATGGTGGAAAAAGTTGTACCAGACTAACAAATCAAAACCAGTTCCTGAGAGGGGGTTCAGCAGTAAGGTTGCTAATCTCCAGGTGGTGGCTGGAGATCTCCCACCATTTCCATTGTTCTCCAGGTGACAGAGATCAGTTGGATTCTTTGTAAGTTGAATTCAATGGCACTGAATTCTTATGACGGTGTCTGCAGAATCTAAAATCTTACATCAGCAGAAGCAACTGCTGAATGGACAGAAGATGCAAAAGTAATCACAGTAAATGTTAGCAGACTCTTAAGCTTTCTTTTAAACTAGGGATTTTCAACCAGTCTGCTGCAGTGTGGCGGAACTGTCCCCTCCAAAAGTGGCCAATGATGGGTGCGAAGGGAAGGAATTCATTGAAACCTATGCAGCCAAGGCTCCTCTCACTTCTAGTTGACCTGTGTCTGTGGTAGCTTGACATGCAAGGTGTTTTTGCTTTAATGGGAGGGAGGGGGTGGCAGAGAGGCTGGGTGCTAGGCTGTGGAAGGGCCCTTGTAAGCTCTGGGGTTTGGGGGACAACAGGAGCAAATAACATAGAAAATCACACACAAAAATGAAACTAACTTCTCATTTAACAAGAATTTTATTTTATTAGTGATGCCATACAAAGGTAAACAAATGAGAGCTTTTTTTTTGGAGTTTTAAAAAAGTTTACCATTCACCAGGATTTGTGTATGCATGTGTGAATCCCCCATCTAGATGGCTTTCTTTCTCTGCTATACAGGATCTGGGCTGCAGATCAGTTTGCAGTTGTGTGAGATCTCCAGGTTCCACCTGGAAGTTGGCAATTCTAGGAAGTGATATCAGTTCCAGTAAAATGTCACTTTCTGGGGGAGGGTTGTTGGCGGGTGGGCTGGTCACCTGACATCACTTCCGATGTTCCTCAAAAATTAGATGTGCCCTCGCAGTCAAAAAGCCGAAAGAGGGCAGTTTTTAACTTAAGGGTTATGCCATAGCTTTCAGGAGAAATGGATTCAGAGGAGAGTTGATATTGTCCAGTTGTTCCAGGAGAGAATTCGTAGGGCAAAGCAAGGGACAACAGGCAGATGAACCTTTAGGATGTTAAAAGTTGATGGAGCAAAGGTCCATGAGCTGCGAAAACAGGGCAGTAAAGCAGGTAAGACATCTTTTACAGATGATCTTTTAAAATGCTTCAGTTCTTTTGCAGAATTATGTCAAATCAAAAGCTATTTAACAAAAAAACAAAATAACATAGCACACTGTGCTGTCTTTTGCAGTCTCCAGAACACATAATCAGAGTGCATGTTAAAACAAAAAAGAGAGTATCAGGTATGTTTTATTCCATTGTATGGCCTTTGAACCAAAAAGGGGTCTTTACCATGCCCTGAAAACTCTGATCTCCCCATTTGTTTAGCAGTAACCCTGAAGAGTTCTGGTCTGGAGAAAGCAAAAGCATGCTATTTAATGATAGGTCCTAATAGGAAGGTATTACATGACTGCTGTTTTTGGAATTTTTCTATGGACCAACTGAGCCAGCTACAAAACTTCATCCAAGTCTGAATATTTTCTCAAAGCCTTATCAGTCTTCCTTCTTTGGCCTGAGTTTCCTTTTTTGTTGGTTATTTTTAACAGACTGGATTAAGTGCGTGTGGAATTAATTTCTGGTTTGCTTGTTTAGGAGTGCCAGTTTCACAATACCGTGTGGTCGGCGGTGAATTAATGCCAGGCCAGAAGTGACACTTCTCCTGTTTTGACTTGAGGCAGCATTCCCTTTTGCACCCATCGCAAAAAAGTCTGGTTAGGGCGCGAGAAGCGATTTTATCCCCGCAGCTGTCGGGTCCGTCTCCTTGCAGCCTGCCTCTTGGCGAAGGGGGGAAGAAAATAAGCTTTCAGGAGTCTAACCGACCTCCTCGATTGTCGACTGCGGCTTCTTTGGTTGCAATGCAAGGCCTGTGGGGCGGGTGCGTGCGGGGGCCGGGACCTGCAGGAGGCGCTGCCGCGGGAGGCTGAGCACAAGGCCTTGGAAGTCCGGAGCAGAGCCCGCTCGGGAGCCGCTCCTCCCATGGTGACATCAGCAGTAGGGAGCCGAGGCTGTGATTGAGGGCAGGGGCCGCTCGGCAGAGATTATCAAGCGCCTCCTCCAACGTCGGGCCAGGCTCTTCCCTGAACCCAGCGCAGGCGGGCGGGCCTTTAGCCTTCCTCTCCTTCCCTTGGGCAGGAGCGACAATCGCCACCCGCCCGACCTGTTCCAGACAGGTTATGCCTGCCCAGGAGGACCTCCAGCGCTCAAGCATTCCAGCAGAGCCGCCGCTCCTGCCACAGGGGCAGCCTGATAACAAGCCCACCCCCAGTGCAGTTCTCCGTCTTCCGATTTCCCCTTCCCACGGGGGAAAGAAAGCGCAAGCCGCCCCTGCCCCCTGCAACAGCCGCATCCAAGCCCTGCTTGCCGGCAAGTCACGTCGACTGCAGCTTCCATAGGATGGCAACTTCAGCCACAAACATTCAAGGGGATCGCCCCGGTCTACAAAAAAGCAACAATGCTAAATCCACTCCCCGCACCCACATAACCAAGGGAGCTCAGCGGCGGTGTCTCTTGTGTCTTCCCCAAGCCCGCGCGGTCAACCCGCGGTCGGCCTGGGCTCACACCGCTCTTGTAGAGTCGAGGCGCGATTTGAACCTCGAGCGCTCAGCCTCTCCTCGAGACCCCATTACGCCCAAGGACTGCTCTCGGGGGAAACTGGCTTCACACTTAAGGAAGGGGCGTCCTGGTCCCGATCCGCGCTCTTCTGGGCAGGGGCTGGGCGAGGGGGCTGCTTGGGCGTCATGCGGCTCCAGCTCTCTCCAGTCGACGCCTCCCGAGTCTGTCGGACCCCCCCCCCCCCCCCGAGAGAGGGCCCTCTCCCCCAGCAGAGCAGGAGGCCTCCTCCCCCAGTGGCGGAGAAGGTTGTCCGTCCGCGATGAAGGGCGGGGGCTGTTGGGCTCTCCCTCCCTCCCTCCTTCTCGCTCTCTTTCCAAGTTTCTGCTCCTCCCTCCTTCGCACAAACTTTCCCGTCGCTCTTGCGCTGTTCCCGGCTCGCTCTGCTCCGTGCGCGGCGGATTCCTCAGCCAGCCAGCCAGCCAGCCGCGCCTCCCCCCGCCGCCTTCCTGCTACCCTGTCACCCTTTCGCCGAACCGAACCCAAGCCTCTGCCGGCCGCATCAGCAAGGACGACCACCACGCAGCCATCCTCCCCCCTGCCCCCCCGGACGAAGTAAGTGAGCGAGCGAGCGAGCGAGCAGGCGCCCTTTTAGTCTTTCTTCTCTCCCGGCCCTCCGCTCCGGGAAGCTCTTTAAGGAGGGAAGGAAGGCGGCTGGACTCTCTTGCGCGCCCCTCGTCAGTTGTCCGGAGCGGGGGTGGAGGAGGGGAGAGTTTCCCCGCCCCCTGCCCCCTCGCACCTTTCCCCCCGCGCCGCAGCCTCTCTCCCGCCCATAGAGTCGGTAGCGGTAGTCAGACGGTGCAAAGAGAAGCCCTGTTATGTTCTCATTCAGTCCCCGCGTCCCACGGCTACGGGCCGGGTCTTGTTTCCTCTGGAGAAAGGAGTTGTAGCCTTGGTGCCTCTTGGGGTCCCTCCGTCCTCGGGGCAAGTTTCCCTGCTCAGCCGACTGAGGGGGAAGGGGGAAAGCCCGAGGACTTCGAGAGGAGTCCTACAGTTTCCACTTGGAACCCATCCAGATGTGTTTTCGAAAATTTGGTCTCTGCTCCCATCCGTTTTGTTTAGTTGAAGTTTTGGACTCGGCGGCCTGTAACAGAGTTGGATTTCTTCTTTTCTTTTCCTTACACTTTGTCCTTCCAGTTGGTTGTAACTGTGGTCGCAGTCTGTGCTTCTGCCAAGAGGGCTTCGGTATATGATAGACAGTATATTGATAGCTACAATAGAGCAGATCTGTATGTTAAAAAGAGGTTATATAATCTCGTTTGCCTCCCAAACATTAAAACTTTGTGTGGCCTGCCTCCGCACGTTTGATTGCTTTTGAATTAAAGAGGGGTCAGAAGAATTTTAAAACAGAATTTGTTGTTCTTGTGCATGGACAGCCTCTGCGAGCACCAGAGACTTCTACTCTGTATTTTGACCAACTTTTAGCTAGGCCGTAGGAGAGCCATGTTGACAACTTGCGTATTGCACAAACACACTTCCTTAATTAATTACTTTTGTGTGTGATTTGCGTAATGCCGTATTTCTGACTTGTTGGCTACGTAGGTAAAGGCTAATGCTTTTGTACATTCATTGTATGTATGTGCTGTAGTGTACTGAGGAAAACTTACTTGTAAAATGGCACATTTCCTAATCAGGGGAGCAGGAGGAAGCACAGAAGCAATGCTAGATGCTGGGAGGAGAATAAACAACTTACAAATGTTTAAAGAAGCCGTAGGTGGGGTTGGATAGAACAAGCTACTTCACTATATACTAATCATAAACACCCCAGCCAATCTACTTCTGCTCGATTCGTGTTGGACAACTGACCTATAGTGATAGTGGATTAACAAAGAAAATAAAGCATTGAAATCCTGGGGAGGAGCCTTCTATCATACATAAGAGCAATGGTATACTAATAGTTTGATCTTGGACAATACTGTGGCATTTCTCTTCCAAGTCAATTTGATAGTTTTCAGAATTGGTGATAAGTTTTGGAGGCAGCCATTTGCCTGCCCTATGTGAAGTTCCATAGAAATGAGCTGGGGAGAAAAGGCAGTGCATCTTCCAGGGGACATGCTTTCCTGTGAAAAAACTGACACTTGGTTCTCTTGTACCAGAGGCCTTTCTGGCTGGCTGCTGTTTGGTCATGACTCTGCAGGGCTGGATGTATGGCTGATCACGCAGGCCCAGGCATGCAAGCACTTACACTGTACAGGGGCATAGCTGTCTAGAAAACAGCACCTGGGTTGCACTGTATGCTGTTGTGTAAAATCCAAGCTCGCCTAACCAAGGAGCTGCTTCTACGGAAAGCTTCCCTTCCCCATTGTCTTCACAACTGTTCTAAAACCAGTGGTGTAAAGATGAAGTCTCCTTGCCCTTCTTTGGTTTACATCTGGGAAACTGAGGTGGGAGTGAGCAGGCTAAAGTTTCAGCTTGCAAGTGGTAATGTACCAAACATACAAAAACCTGAAAATAAGAAGCCAAATAGTTAAGAATTTCTTAAAGCAATGCAAATTAATATATTGAAGTAGATGTCTTGATAAAGTAGCAGTTCTACAGGATCTCATGCAAACCTCCACTAACAAAAGTTCATCAGAAGGTAGACTCTTCATGTCTACAATCTTCATGTCTACAGATCTATTTAAACTTGTTTAGGGTGTTTTATGTCCTGAAACTATTATGTCTTAAGAAAAAAACATAGAAATATGTTTAATTGTATGCAGTTTTATTATAGATACAATTGCTGGGTATCAGGAACTTGGCTATATAATATCAATTCCTGTGACTTTTATTATTTATTATTTGGATTTCTATACTGCCACCCTATACTACTGGCAAGGCTATGCCATCTTGCTGAGAAGATATACAATATGCACTAAATAATAACAATAACAATAGAAATTAATAGTAAATAGTAAACAATAGATGGCAGTGACAGTTTCTCTCTGCTAACCCACAGTGTCTCAGCTCTTCCGTTCAAAGTTGTATATCCAACTAGGTATCCCCCAGTGGTGTTAGCTCAGGAAGGCAATGTTAGCCCTGGGGGGGAGGGGACCGATGGCCCAGCCAAATATAAAACCAAATCAAAGACATTTACTGTCTTTGTATCTCCCATTCAGTTTTAAGAGTGTCACGGTACATACATAAGACAATGCAGTGTTTATGATAATTAATAATAGCTTTGCCAGATCTCCTTGTTTACATATTTCAGTTGATCTATAAAGAGATGGTTGGTTGGAGGCTTCATAATAATATGGGTAGCTGTGGTCCTCTGTGTTTCAGGATGGCTGTTGTGGAAATTTTAAATCTACAGTATTTGCTGGTGTATAAGACTACTTTCCCCCCCTGAAAAACATGCCTCCAAGTGGGGGGGTCGTCCTATACGCCGGGTGCACTTCAGTGGGGATAGACATGCCCACAGTGGCCTCCCGATGCTCACCCAGTGCCCACAGTGGCCTCCCGGTGCCCATAGTGGCCTCCCGATGCCTGCCCACCCCATTCTACATACCATCCAGTATCGTGCGGTATCCAGTGTGGCCATGGCGGGTCATCAGCGTGGCTGCAGTGAGCATCAGCAGCGAGACAGGGGTGCCAGCCTTTTCAGCGTGACCGGCCTGTTCTGCTTGGCGGGAAGCAGCGGCGGTCCGGCCTGCCCCTTGTCTATGCAGAGTTCACACATGCGCACTTGTGCACTAGTGCCGGTCACAGGGAGATGCAGGGATGGGCCAGAGGCGCTGCGGTCGCACTGCGGCAGTACAATGGTGACAAACTATATTTTGAGTGGAAATGTTGGGGGGGGGGGGAATCGTCTTATATGCCCAGTTGTTTTATACGCCGGCAAATAGGGTAGTTAATTTCTAATTTGAGAAAGTTTCATATCCTGTTTCAAATTTGAACAATAATAATATCATGAAAAGTTGTCTCAGAGTTTAAGTTTGTATGTTGCTGGATGTAAAATCCTACTGTAACTAGAGAATTTTAATTTTGCATCAAAGGGACATACAAAACATGAAACCAGATTTATAATTTCAGTTTTAAATGCTTTGCTTTAGTGTATTTAACACAAGGGGTAGGATTTAGGATGCTATGGTAGGTGGTGACTGGAAGATCTACAATTTATTCAGTTTAGGGTGCTTTTAAGCAACAGATTTCTTGAATTCCTCTGTGGAAGCATGCTCCCAAGCACACCAGGATTAAATAATTTATATCGGGCTGAAAATATCATTCTTCTATAGGCAGAGACTCTCTCAAATAGGAATATGCTGGTAGGAATTAAGCATACAAAACACTGGGCTGGATCCAGTATAGCATTTCTGTGTGGACCCCCAGGAACAGCACTTCCAGCTGCTGTGGGGGTACTGAGAAATTTATCGTTGACAATTCCTGAGCCTCTGGAAATGCCCTGTTGGAGATGCTTATAATGTGGTGCTTGATTTCACCAAAGTTATGTACATATTTCTGCCTCTCCTATATAATATTGTATCCCATTTGTTGTCAAAATAAGTGTCACTGTGTTCAATGGTGCTTACTCATAGGACTGCAGCTTGTGTTCCCCCAATTTTAAGGGCTTAGCAGAATCGTTGCTTAAATTCTAGTTGAATATGAGAGTGGCTGTGATTTAGCATAGTAGTCTGGACTAACATCAAATCAAACTGGAAGTTAAGACAATTGCCACAATCCGATACCTTTCACAAAACAAGTTTGACAGCTCTTGGTCCAGTTTCCTTATGGGACCGGCAGTTGTCTCACAGAAACCACCAGCCCTATTGACAGTAACTGGCCACCCTTGTTTGTAGTTTCAGTAGAGAGCAGACACAATTACTTCTCTCCTTCTGTTAGTTTGGATCTAACTTCAGATGGACAGCTTTCGTCTGCTCATTCCCCTGCTTTTCTCAAGACTGGATCTGCTTCATGAATAAACCCCTTGGGGAGGGGGTGCTTCTTAAATTGATCCTGGTTGGACATAGTTCTTGAAGTGACTTAAGGCTTGCCACACTCTTATAGCAATAGTGTCATTTGTAAGGGACCATAGGCTGCATTGTTCCTCCCAGTCTACTTGAAATACCTGGGCTTTTAAATGCTGGTCTTGAGTAGTAGAAGGTGTGTCAATGAAGAACTTTACTAAGAATACTGAGGGTAGGAAAGTGTATATAAGACAAGAGTGATTTCTGTAGGCATGAGTAGAACATTCCCTCCCAGTTTCTATGAGAAGAAGGGACCAGCAAGTATGCTGCTTATGATCTACTTCGTATTATGCTTCCAAATAAATCTGAATAACTGTCCTCAGGCATATAGTTGTGTCAGTCTGTACCCACCAGAAATGCAGCGGAGTTTGGAAAATAAAATAGCTGCCCACAGATGATTATTGCTGTGGAAAATTCTGCTTCCCACATCAAACATGTATATGTGCAAGACAACTGTGCTTTCCATCTTCAGGCATCTGTAAAGGCATGGTTCCCATGACATGTAAAAAGATACTTACGGCTACATGCATGACATCCACACTTGACATGCTTGCTGCAAACAATGGTGCTGCTCTGATCCCCATCCCGACATTATTTTACAGCATCACCTTCTGGTTACAGCCACAAGCAGCTGCTTCTTTTTCTGCTCAGTAACAACTGCCTAGTCGTATTTGTGTATTATTGAAGGCAATCAAGGAGCTGTCTAATTTCTTTAATTTTTGTGTATGGATGGGGGAATCTGCTAAGTGGGGAAGGCACTGGCAAACCACCCCGTATTGAGTCTGCCAAGAAAACGCTAGAGGGCATCACCCCAAGGGTCAGACATGACTCAGTGCTTACACAGGGGATACCTTTACCTTACATTTGCTGAGCTGTGGACATAAGCATCCTTCTGTCAGGCTGAATGTGTTCTGACTTTGAAATGCCATCCAAATACTGCTACATATACTCTAGAAGACCAGGTTGTTTATTTGACTAAGTAGTTGAGGTTTAGTGAATTGTGTTTCCCTCTGGGGGTGATCTGAGAGCCAGCTTGGTGTAGTGGTTAAGAGCCTCTAGTCTGGAGAATGGGTTTGATTACCACTCCTCCACATGCAGCCAGCTGGGTGACCTTGGGTCAGGCACAGTTTCTCAGAGCTCTCTCAGACCTACCTCACAGGGTGTCTGTTGTGAGGAGAGGAAGAGAAGATCACCTTGAGGCTCCTTCAGGTAGTAAAAAGTGGGGTAAAAAAAGCAACAATTCTTTATTATTTTTCATGCAGGAACATATTGAAGCCTGCATAGAGTATAATTTTATTCAGAGCAAACAGTATGAGACCAAGGGGAATGATGCCCACCTAAGTCCTTCATAGCAGTTTTCCTAGTTCCAGCCTGTTGTGAGACATGAGTAAGACCTGGTGTGGAATTACTCCAGTTTCCGTAACATCGTCGTCGTCATCATCTAGGCCGCCCCTCTCTAGCAACAGTCCCAGGTCGGCTCACAATAGTTAAAAATTCATACAATAAGTAAAATCATATAAATTTAAATCAGTCACTTTAAAACAATAATCATCGAGTGAGCATGCCCTTGTCACTAAGACAGAGGTATCCCTTTCCTCAGGCTTGGATGGGACAGAGAGGGTGTGGCAGGGGGGGCAATTAGATGTCAAAGAGTGTTAACCTTGGCCTCAGCCATGTGCCTGGTAGAAGCACCTTGGGAACTTTGACTGTTCCAAAAGGGCCTGGATCTCAGCTGGCCAATCATCCCACCAGGCTGGAGCCAGGGCTGAAAAGGCCCTGGCTCCGGACAAGGCCAGGCATACTTCTATGGGGCCAGAGATCAGCAACAAGTCAGTGTCAACAGAGCAAAACTTTCTTTGGGGGCTCTACTCGGTATACTTCGAGTATACTTCTAGTACCCTGGGACTATAATAAAACATGAATTAGGCTTCTGAATATCACAGAGACTCATATTTGAATCCACCCTCAGCCATGCAACTCATTGGGTAACTTTGGGCCATGCACTCTCAGCCTAACTGACCTCGCAGAGTAATTGTGAGAATAAGACTGAAGGGAGGGGGAGGCATGTGTGTCACCTGGAGCTCCTTGAAGGAACAGCGGGATAAAAATGGGGTGAGTAGATGGAGACAGATAATAGAACTGCGTTGTGTGAAAGATGAAACTGTCAAGATACAAAAGGAAAAACAGATTCAAATGGGTAGCCTTGTTGGTCTGAAGTAGCACAATAAAATCAGAGTCCAGTAGCACGTTTAAGACCAACAAAGATTTATTCAGGACGCGAGCTTTCGAGTGCAGGCACTCTTCGTCAGACTATAATCTCCTTACATGGCAGGGAAAAAACAGACTTCCCAAATATATTTATTATTTAGATATTTAGATTTATTTACCGCAGCTCCTGGCAAGCTGGCTCCGAGCGGTTAACAACAGTAATAATTGCAGAGGTTAAAACTTTAAATAAAATTACAACATTAATTAAAACAATTTAAACCAATTTAAACATTTCTTCAAGATTCCGTTGTCACAGTAGTATCTGAGCCATTGCCAATAAATATTCTTCATTTCCAAGGGAGGTTCGTTGCAGGAATCAGCCAACTCCAAGATGTTACTGGTTACTGGCCCCAACCAAAGGCCTGGTGGAAGAGCTCTGTCTTGTAGGCTCTTCGAAACTGAGCTAACTCTTGAAGGGCCCACAGCTCTTCCGGGAGCTCATTCCATCAGATAGGGCTGGGACCTAAAAGATCCTGGCTCAGATCTCAAGGGCCAGGATCTGCCAGCCTGTTTTTATTGGCCAAGGGCAATGCCCTTCGAGAGGTATCGTCAGTCAGGTGGTCTCTCAGGTATGTTGAGCTCAGGCTATATATGGCCTTAAAAGTTAAAGCCAAAATCTTGAACTTGATCCGGAATTCAGATATAGGGTACCCTCACTGTTGGTGGAGGAAGAGGGGGGTACACAGTTGCCAGTGCCAGGTTGGGAAACTCCTGGAGATATAAGGATGGAGTGAGGGGAGGACAGGGACCTCTGAGGGGTACAATGCTGCAGAGTCCACCCTCCAAAGCATCCATTTTCTCCAGGGGGAGCAGATCTCTGTAATCTGCAACTGAGCTGTGATTTTGGGGGATCCCCAGGTCCCATGTGCAGGCTGGCATCTCTACAAATATATGTTCCAATCACATGTTGCATCCCCCATATAACTTGGTTCCATGTGAATTGCAACATGTCAAATAGTGAATGAGCTGACTCTTTATCAGAACTGTTGAGTAGAGAGTTTCGCCCAGCCTGGTGTGTTGTTAAAGTCACAGGAGGGAGAGCTAGAGAAAAAGTAGGCAGTCGTAAGCAGGTGAGATCACTCAGATTGCAACTTCAGCAAAAGTTGTCATGCTTTTTCAGGCAGCATAATAAGTGAGCATTTGAAAGGTTCAGTGATGTTGCTTTTTCTTGGGACTGCAGCTGTAGCAGCACAGGCAGAATTACTGCAGGTTCCTAACCCCAGTAAGTGATTCAGAGACCCTTGGCTCCACTCCTGATTGGTGCTCCAGAAATACCTGAAGCATTGCACTGGTATCAATGATTCCAGTGGTTTAGAAAACAGAAGCTGCCCATGGCATTTACCTTGGGGCCAGTATGATATTGCCAATGCAAAAGCATATTGTAGGTCACAAGCACAATCTGACATCTTACACGGTTGTGTTAACAAAGGACCATTACCACATCATATTTGCTTGTGCCCCCAACTCCTTTGGTATAATTTCCACACAGAGCAGTGCTGTATACTTTTATTTTGTTTTATTCTTTAAATTTTAAACAGTTTTATGCCACCTTTTCCCCCAGACAGGGTCCACAAGGCAGCAAACATTAAAAATTGTTTTTCAACAATTAAAAATAGCTAAAATATAAAAGTCAATTAAAAACAAAAAATACTATAGAAGAGCCAATAACTGTTATTGGGGTATTCTAGATGAAACAAGAAAATCTTCACCTGCTGATGCAAGGTACCATTAAGCCCATACTCGGTCTGGGCCCAGTATACCTGAGGGACCGCCTCTCCACCTACACTCCTCAGAGAGCCCTGCGCTCCACTACATCCAACCTCCTGGTGGTCCCTGGCCCCAAGGAAGCTCGCTTGACCTCAACCAGGGCCAGAGCTTTCTCCATTTTGGCCCCCACCTGGTGGAACGAGCTCCCAGAGGAGATCAGGGCCCTGACAGAACCTAAACAGTTCCACAGGGCCTGCAAAAGGGAGCTTCTCCGCCAGGCATTTGGTTGAGGCCGACCAAACTACCACTTCCTGTTGGCCCTCAAGCTCCCCCCCCTCTACGACCAACGCTAATCGGTTGCCCACAGGGTCCAGTAAGAGTTGAGCTGAGGCTCTTACAATTTCTATTTTATGTATCATTGCTATTATCATGTTAAATTATTGTTGTTATAATATTACTGCTGTTATTGTTACCTGTTACCATGTGTTAATTGTATCCTCCCTGTTTTCTGTAAACCGCCCTGAGCCCTCGGGGAGGGCGGTATATAAATATAATAAATAAATGAATAAATTATAGGGTTACAGATAAATCTCCCTGGGGAGGGAGTTCCAAAGTTTTGGTGCCAGGATGGAGAAGGCTGTTTCTTGTATCTTGAGTTGCCACCTATCTGGCCTCAGATGGCAGGGCATCTGAGGATGATCTATGTGAGTGGGTAGGTACACATGTGTGTTCTCATTTTTTTTCTTGTATCCCTATATTAAAGAGGCAGCACTATAAAAATTACACATGGCTTCCTCATTTCTGCATGCAGCTTCCATAGTACAGAGCCTCTCACAGGGTGAGAAGAAGCAGTCTTGCAGTCAAGTTTCCCTGAGTAATTATATAAAGTGCAGGGTTAAACTGTGAA
Organism: Paroedura picta; assembly: GCF_049243985.1. Lineage (NCBI taxonomy): Eukaryota > Metazoa > Chordata > Lepidosauria > Squamata > Gekkonidae > Paroedura > Paroedura picta. The sequence goes on along the minus strand of NC_135372.1, from coordinate 93,515,547 downwards.
ACAGTTGTTTGTAGTCTTTCGATTATCTTTCACTACGCTGTATACCATTGTTCCTGCAGCTTCCTGCTCTGGGATCTTGGGTCTGTTAACTGTAACTCTTTCTTAATATTCAAGTTCTTAATGTTTCAAATTTAGACATAGAACTCAGTGCAAACTCAGTAGTTGTATTTGGTAGTAGTTGTGGTTGTATTTTGAATGAAATTATTTGAACAAATATATTACAAATGGAGGGCCTACAGAGGATCTTATTTCCCCCTCTTTCCCTTTCCTCACCAATTCTTTTACCCATCCTGAAAGCCTTCATAGCTTCTCCCCCTTCTTTGCTTCTGTCTCTTCCTCCTACTTACCAGTCAACCTACATTTTATCTATTCCCCCATCCTGAACTATATTTCTGTCTTAGCTTTCTCCCCAGTGTGGACCCAAAGTAGCTTACATTGTTCTCTTGTCCATTTTATTCTCACATTATTTTGTTCTCCAGTTAGGTAAGTTGGGTTATGTGGGACTGGCCCAACATCCGCCTAATCAGCTTACATGGTAGAGTAATTTCATAAATCCTAACCTAAAAAGCTAACCACTACAACACACTGGATTTCATGTAGTGATTGTTGTTGAATAGTCATAAGCAGCCAGGCCTATTTGTAGTTGCTGAGCCTGTCCTTGATGAGTCCTCCCTTAAAGATCAAAAAAGACCTGGAAAGTGCCCCCTCTCCATCTCTTTTGACAGAAACCAAAGTTTGAAGGCTGGCAATACTGTTGTGATTGCCTAGTAACTCCTACAATACCCCTGTAGAAAGCATTAACTTCTTAAAGATACAGGCTGTGCTTCTATTATTTGGGGGATTTTAAAACCCCCTATATATTTTTTTAATTAAAATTTTCCTGAAAATTGAGCTTTTCTCAAGTTTGTAGAAAGACCCATCTTGTCTGTTAATTGCCTCAACCTCTGGATTTTTCATAGATGAGGCCATGCTGCGACCTTACTGCAGTTGCTGGACTTGCTTTGCTGAGCTTTGCAGTTGTAGCCCGATCAGAATTGTGATTGTATGGGGCTAGAAAAATTCAAGCAGAAAACACCTTTGTTATGTAGAAAAACAAATACCCATAATTTTGCTGACATATAATGTAGTCTTTAGAACTGAAGTGTAGGTAGAGAGGACAATCAATTGTTTATCCTATCAGGAGCAGCCTCTTGAAGCTGTTGTGTTTTGGGTGGGAAATTACGCATGAAACATAACAGAACTTATGTTGTCTTTATTCCCTTTTATAAAGGGCTATTTCAAAATAATATGGTAAAATATAACTTGAAAATGCCTTCTGTCAAAAATGTCAGTGCTGTGCAACAAAGAACACTTTGTCATTGGATTGAATTATAATATTTCAAGTAATGTCATATCAGAAATATTTATAATTAGAGTCTAATAAATATACACAAAAGCATTGATCCATGGCAAGTGACATGAGGATTAATAGGTACTGATGCATGCAAGTGTGGCATCCCTATACGGGGAGGGGGAGTGTTATTATGGCATATTTGTGGAAGCTTTGGGATTTGTACATGAAGAGTGCCACATACCTGTTGGCATAGTGCTTGGGTTGCGAAGTGACCTAATTTTGAACAGGCGGTCGGTTGCCTGAGTTTCTTTAAATCCATTTTCAGTTTTAATCAATAGGAAAAAATATCAATGCAGTATCAGACAATGACACAACTTTAATTTTGCCTCTTAGTTCCTTCTAGGATGGATGGAGAGAGAAAGATCAGTAGTAGAACCAGTGTTAAGGTTGTTTTTTTTTAAATTCCTCTCACCTTCCAGTACTGTTCCACCCTCCTGTCTCTTGCATATTTAAAATTCCTTCCCTAACATCTGTGCCACCACAATCACCATCTTATTTTCAAAATAAATAAATACCTCTGCTCCTGACACACACCTACAGATTGTAGGTCCCAACTGTATAAGCTCTTTTCTCATATGCTGTCCTTTGATCTCCAAAATCCTCTTACATGCCAAAGCAGCTGCTCTTCCATCTTGCTTGCCTAAAAACCCTTGTCAAATTCTTCTTTCACTGACAAAAGGCCATTGGGAAGATGCTTGTTGTCCTGCATGCAGTAACATCTATTAGTAGGTCAAAGTTGTTTTTGTCTGCCATTTAATTTGGCCTGCTAGTATTGAAAAGTCTTTTTCTTCATGCTTTACACCCTCTTTGGGCCTCAGTATCTTGCTAAAGTAGGCATTGTTAGCATATGTCATAACTTCATTTTTCATCCTCTTTTCCCATGCCATTTATTGAATATAAATTTTTGTTTCAGATACATAGAGTGATAACATGGATACTCTTTCTGTACTGTGAAATTATAAAATTTATACTCTTGTTTTCTACTTTCAAACATGTACGACGCCAATGGGATAGTGATTAATAATGGTAGCCTCTAATCTGGAAAGCTGGGTTTGATTCCCTGCTCTTCCACATGCAGTCAGCTGGGTGATCTTGGGTTTTCATAGCACTGATAGGGCTGTTATAACTGAGGAGGAAGAAGAAGAGTTGGTTCTTATATGCTGCTTTTCTCTACCATAAGGAGTCTCAAAGTGGCTTACAATCACCTTCCCTTTCTCCACAGCAGATCCCCTGTGAGTTGGTGAGTCTGAGAGAGCCCTGATATTACTGCTCAGTCAGAACAGGTTTATCAGTGCTGCGATGAGCCCAAGGTCACCCAGCTGGCTGCATGTGAGGAGCAGGGAATCAAACCTCGGTTGCCGGATTAGAAGTCTGCACTCCTAACTTCTACACCAAGCTGGCTCTCCTGTCATAGCTCTCTCAGCCCCACCTTCCTACCTCTGTTGTGAGGAGAGGAAGGGAAGGTGTACCACTCTGAGACTCCTTCAGGTAGTGAAAAGCAAGGTATAAAAACCTACTCCTACATTTTGAAAGACTTTTTCTCTTTTCATTGGGATTAAGAGTTTCTAGTGAAGGGGTTTCATCCTTGCAGAGAACCCCCATAGCTTTGATAAGTCATGACTTCCTGGTAGCTGCTGTTTCTACTCACATTGGTCAGATAATGAGTAGGGCCTCTGGTTCTGTGGTAGAATATCTGCTAGGCATGCAGAAGATCCCTGGTTCAATCCCCGGCATCCTCAACTGAAAGGATCATTCTCAAATAAAGGATCGGGTGTTGTGAAAGGCCTGAGAGCCTAGCCACTGCCAGTCTGAGTTTGACGATACTGACAATGGATTAGTAATTTGATTCAGTATAAGGCAACTTTTTGTGCCCATAGGATGCATGTGTTCTCACAGTTTGAAAACCTACATATCAGCTATTTCAAGGTGCTTTGTTTGCCTAGTAGCTTTACTGGGCAGAGGGAGAGAAGCAGTACCTCTTAATTCTTTTGCCAAAATTTGGATGTGATGGTAAATGGGAGTATAGTATCTAGAGAAGGGAATGTGCCCCTACTAAGCACTGGCCTTTCCCCCTCTTGGAAATTCACCCTTCATTTGGTTGGGTAAGATTTAATGCTCAGCATTTGGTGGCACTTTTCTGAGAAGAGAGAGAGAGAGAGAGGCTCACAATCTTGTTGGCTAGTCTTAGATCCATAAGCCCCAAGTGACTTTTCTGGGCTTGCAATGCTGTTCATATACCCTCCTGTCCACATTAGACAGAAATAGGGAAAGAGGTGGGAAATGGACTTGATTTGTGTTTGTAGTTGTTCAGATGTTTAGGATGTGGTGGTCTGTACTGGCCAGTAATCAGTGAAGAGCAAAGGGGACAATACCAAGGGAAAATGAAGAAGAAACAACAATTGGTGCAGAAGTGTATGTATGGAAACAAAACCCCAAAAAATCCCCCCTGACAAAGCTTCATGTGAAATGCATAGGGATTGTTCAGGTATTAAAGATTATTTTACTTCTGCACCAATTGTTTCTTCTTCTTCATAGGTCTGTACTGACCACCATAAAATTAGTGTCTCATAAATATTTTAGCTCTGTAACAGTAAGTTCCAGCAAGGCTTGATCACCATACAGGGTACCATACAGCCTAGCTTCTGGCTTGATCCGAGATGTGTTGGCATGATGATAAACCCAATGTGTCTCCATGCCAGTGAATTGAAAGCACTGCATTAGCATTCAACTGAACATTGAGTTTAGGTGGGAATGGGACGGAGGGACATTAGAATTGAAACTAAACTAGATTTACCTGTGCTGCAATCTCAAGTTTTCTTGCAGTGATTATATTTTCCTGTACTGTGTGTTTTTTCATGAACAGGTGATTATATACACAACTTGCTCATTCAGTTGTTCTGCTACCTGCTCACTGTTACTGTGTGTACATTCTGGTTATTGTTTTGGAAGTATGTATCTGCAACACTGAATTTTCTCAATGAAGACTGAATAGGCAGCAGTTCTTAAAGGCTTTCTAGAAGCATTGTAAGCCTGTCACTTTCAGACCCCATCTGAAATGCAGAGATCATAATGTTGGGTGCTTGTAACCCACAAGAGAGGCTTCAGTGTGGGGATGTTAGTAGTGGACCAAAATTTACATGATTGCTAAAAACACTATTGCTTAGACCTCTCAGTCTGTAATATGGGGATGGATGTTCACAGAGGACTTCATTGCATAATGTTACCTCATAACACTGCTTGCTTAGTCTGTCAGACTCCAAATTCGAGCTCACATCATAGGGTTTACTCTGCACTGCAAGGTTGTTGAAAACTAACTTGTCTACAATCAATCCAGTATTTTAGAAAGAGGGGGAGAGAGACTGCATATGCTTAAGTTGCCTGCGTTTTTGGCATCTGATAGTTAGGTAAAAATAAAAGTTGGAAACAGTCAAGGCATTTTTCCTAGTAATCAAAATAGAATGAATTATTTGAACAGAAGTACAGTCCTAATAATATTAGCAGCATATTAGGATATTGCATTTAACTTGAGAAGACAGAAATAATCAACGTGTATACATTATAGCAAGTTAATTGTGGACATTTTCTCAAAAACATAGTCTTGCAAATATATTATATATGTCTACTGTGTCCACAGCAATTATAATCTGACTAGTAATCAAGCCCGCTGTACCTAAAACACAGCGGGCGCTAGGCATGGGAGCCCCCGGCAGTTGCGTGGAGCGCGGCTGCCGGGGGCTCCCTTGGTCGGCGGCCTGACGTGGTGAGAGACGCGAAGCTTCATGCCTGCCGATTGGCCCGGCCGATGGTCAGTCCGGAGGAAGGGGCCAATTGGCACCCTTCCTCATCCCGGACCGAGCCCACCCTAACTCCTCCCACAAAGCCTTTACGGCTTTATTTAGTCCGCGGCGCCGCGGGCTATGTTCAGATGATGTAGATTGTTTTACATAAAAATCTTTGTATTACATATTATGAGTAAAACATTTCCTCTAAACGTTTTTACACATTCCAAAAAGAAAATATTTCATTGGAATATTTTTATGACTCCTGCTTTGTAGTTAGAAAAAAAATGTCCTTGGGAAAAAGACTTCCCCTTCCCAAATATTTCTATTTGGGGATGTACTTCACATCTTCCATTGAAGTATGTGGATCTGTCATTATTGCCAGATTGCTCTTTGGTTACTACAGTGATAAAGACCTGGACTTCAGTATTTTCTTCCATGACTGTCTGACATTTCATTAGTCCAACAAGAAATAGTTAACTTATTATACCAAAAGTACCAAGAAAATCAAATGGGTTCACAAATAAACAGTCAAGCCAAAGCATTCTTCTGTCTATGCTATGAACAAACACATTCCCACTATTCTTACTTTGGTCCATCCTTGATGTGTGGTTTATCTACAGTTTGGTATCTTCAAAGAAAATGTCAATGGCTGTCTATGGTTGTATTTTGCTTGGATCAGTTCTCCCCCCAAATATGTTCATGGGCTATTTGGTTAAGCTATTTCCATATTTGAATGTATAGCTCTCCTGATTAGGAATGGGCATGATCCAGAAAATTTTGGTTTGGGCTGTTCCCAAACTGAACCCCCAAACCAAACAAAAAGCCCTAAAATGAACGTTGTTGGTCCAGGAAGGTCATTTTGCTTCCCCCTGCCTAGTGAGATAGGTGAGGCTGAGAAAGCCCTGATATTACTGCTCGGTCAGAACAGCTTTATCAGTGCTGTGGTGAGCCCAAGGTCACCCAGCTGGCTGCATGTGGAGGAGGAATGGGGAATCAAACCCGGCTCATCAGATTAGAAGCCCGCAATATGCCACTATGCCAAGCTGCTAAACCATGAACCCTGGAGGTTCCCTCCAACTCTGATTTGATGAACCGGATCTTTGTTTAACTTTTTTTGTCCCAGAGTCCTGCAGACTGTGGGTATGTAGAATTGTTTCTGGAGTTTCAGGGTCTATTCACAGAGTTTTCTTTCACAGATATATAGGAAAATATGAGGTTTATGCATATAACATGATACAAATGCATTCTGTGTTATTCTTTACATAGTACAATAAATGCCTATGATCTGCTACACAGGTATTTCCAGGGCCTTTTGTGCATGTGTAATAATACTGAACATTGGCACCTTTTGAGGGAGGGGGGCTCTCCCAAGTTCTGAGGGGGAATAGGTAGAAATCAGCACAACTTATAAACACGTGTTTATCTCTAGAAGTGTGAAGTGGTCACTGATTAAATTAATATTAGCTAACTGCCAGCTCTACCTTTGGACCACAAGCATGTGTGTGTGTGTGTGAAGTCACGCACAGTAACTCCCTTGTTTTGTATATGAATTCTTGCTTACCTTTTAGATAACTGATATTGGCATTTGTGATGATACCGTTTTTCTGATGGATTAGTTCTTAAAGAATCATTTCAAATAAATCATTGGTTAACAGTTATTACCTAAAAAACAAGATTAGAATAGCAAAATTTGAGTCCAAAGGCATCTTTAAATTTTATTCAAGGCATGAGCTTTTGTGTGCATGCACACTTCCTCAGACAATGGAACAAGAATCATAAGAGTACAGATAAGGAGAGAATAAATAAATTAGTAGGAAATAAAATGTGCTGGTCTTAAAGGTGCCTTTGAACTCAAACTTTGTTCTGCTACTTCAGACCAACATGGCTACCCACTTTAGTATAACCATCTCACCCAGATTGGAAAGGGAGTGCTAAAATGTCTGCACTGTTCTCAGTTCAGACATGCATTTCCTTCTTACCCCAAAATTTCCATCTGTTGGATATCCAATTGCGATACAGAACAAGGGCTGCAGTCCATTTTTAGGTACAGATACGCGAGCTTGGGAGCATTCTTCCAGGAATGAAAAATATGCACTGAACTCTGATCAGCTGATAATTAATAGAATGCATGTCCTAAAGTAATAATCAGTCACCTGCAGTTAATAACTTCTGTTCCCTGACTATAGTTACTTTTATGAGCATACCTAGGCTGCATGCTATATATGGAAGAGTTTGCATGACTGAGTTGGAACTTGATTGTATATTTGAAGGCCTAATGGTCTGACCATTTTTTAGCCTGTTCTGTGTTTGAAACTATTCATATTACTAATTTAACATCTGTAGTTCATTGTGTCTTGATTTATTTAATTATTTAAAATATTTCTATCCCACAGTCTCCAGAATCTGTAGGAGGCTGCTTACAACATAAAATGCTAATTAATATCATTAAAAAATCTAACCATTAAAATAAATTGAAACTCAGGACTAATATTGCAGCAGTATTTTAAAACAGCAACCATTAGAAGCAGACATAGAAGCAACAGGTTCACATTCCATTAAAAGCCACCATTAACAAAAGTACCTAAAAGCCAGTAAAATATGCTGTCCTAGAACTTTGAGGATATTCTGCAATCAAGGCACCACCAGTAAGGACGTCTCATGTGTACTCACAGACTGCCTCCCTTCTGTGTGGGGAGTACCAAAATAGTGTTTGAGATGAGGGAAGAGGTGAACTGGTTCTTTGTGTGCCCTGGCCCTAGGCCATTTAAGGTCTGAAATGTAACTGCCAGCACTTTGAATTATGCCTGGTAAATAAATAGGCAGCCAATATTATCTTTAATCACAAAGGAGATGTAATCCCCATATCCTCCCCCTGATAGAAACCTGGCTGCTACATGGATTCCGCTCAGTCTTCAAAGGCAGTCCCATGCATAGTGAATTGCAGCAATCTCACTAGGATGTAATTAGAAAATGAATCACTGTGGCCAAATGATGGTGTTCAAGTACCAGCCATAGCCGATGTATTAGCTGATGAGGAAGCTGATAAAGGTACTTTGATGGAAGAGATCTGGGCCTCCAGTTGTAGTCCAGGACCCAGTAGGATCCCGCCACGAGCCTACAGGGAGTGGTGGGAAATAAATCTAATTAATAATAATAATAATAATAATAATAGGCTACAAACCTACTCTTTCAGGAATAGAGCAACTCCTTCCAGGGCAGGCTGACTTCTGATTTCCTGAGCCACTGTCCTCTTGACCAAGAGCACCTTGTCTTAATTGAGCTTGAGTTTATTAACTCTCATCCATTACATTACTTTCTTCAAGCATTTATTCTGGCCCTCCCAAGGACCCTCCTGTCTGAGCTGGTAGAGAGAACTAGAGCTAAGTGTCATCTGCTTATTTGACACCTCACTCTAAATCCCCAGGTAATTTCTTCCAGTGGTTTTAGGGAGATATCAAATAGCAATGGGGACTAGATTTGACCCTTCTGGGATTCTGTAACATAAATGCCTTGGGGTTGAGAAGCAATCTCTCAGCACCACCATCTGAAAGTAGCCAGCCATTTAGGAACAGAGTCAATGGAACATGTTACCATTATCACCACCACCACTACTTTCAAAGGAGAGCTCCATACTATATTTATGATACTAAAAGCACACAACAGGTCCAGGAGAATGAGAACGAGTGTATTCTGCCATCACACTCCTGCCAGGGATCATCAATAGGGGCAACCAAGGCCACCTGCATCCCAAATTTAGACCTGATTCCAGATTGAATGGGTGATAAAGATGACCTGGAGAGTGGGCACTGTTACTTGAGCATCTTGTGCAAGGATGGAATAAATATTAGCCATCAGGCAGTAGGTCTTATGGGCCTGGAATTAATTCTTCAGGATGAGTTTCATGACTGCCTCCATCAAGATGGCTGACATCCCCTTCCCTCCATCAAGGAAGACTTTTTAACCTGGATTCAGTTACAAGCCAGGTTGCACTGATACAATAATGAAGAGAGGCAGGGGTCAAGACAACAGAATGTTGGCCACATACTTCAAAACAGTTAGTCCAATTTATCAAGACCTCCAACTGAAAGTCATCCATCCAGCTTGAAGTAGACTACTCTCCAATAGCATCCATAAATTGAACAGAGCCAAAATTTTGGCAGATACAAATGATTTCCCTTGCAAAATGTTCTTGCAAATGAGACACAACAAGCAAATCAGATTTCTGGGAATTTAAATCCCCTCACAATTTAGGAAATCATCACTGGAGGGCAGGCATGATCATGCATACTCCTCATATATACCCTGAATCTTCTTCCATGTGCTCTCTAAACATCTGTCCATATGTTTCATTGTTTGGAACTCTTTCATATTTATGCCACAAGGAGTTGTACTTTGTGTGTTTGTGTGTGGGGTGGGGTGTTGTGTAACTGTTATGAGTGCTGTGTCTATATTGTTCTTTTGGCTAGTTCAGAAGCTTTTTTGAATAACTCTTTGCCATCAATGAGATGTTAGTAATAGGAGGGATTGATACACTTCATTTGAGCTGTGAGCATGAACCTCTGGCTCAGGTTCAGAGGCGACATGCAAACTTGAGTTCTTTTAACTATGGTTAGTTTGTGAAACCAGCAGGATTTGGCTTGCAGATGATCTCTTACATGTTGGTTTCATCACTTTTGCTCTGCTCAGGTGTCCCTATAGGCAGGAATCACTTAACAGAGGAAAAGGAAACAAGTCAGGAAAAGGCCAGGGTGTCTGCATTGAAATGTCAAGGAAAAGTTAAGATTAACTGTGGTCAATAAAGCAATTTACAATCATGGTTTTGGATCCTGGCTTGACAGGCCCTAATTAATCATAGCGGAGTGACTTGAATATATATACATAATAATAGCCATGTTTTGTTTTCAGCTATGGCTTTATGTTGGTACCAAGACTTTGGGAGGAGGTACATTTGTAATAAATGAATTTTTAAGAAGAGCTATGTCTCAGCTACCTTTAGCCACATCTCTGCAAAACTGTAACTCTATCATAGTCTCTCTCCATCTGGAGCAGAAAGTTTCTGCTGCATTTTGATAATAGTTTTTTAAATAAATGGACTGTTCACATGCATAAAGCAGACTGCTAACAATTTTAAATTTTACCATTTTAAATTACATTTTTTAAAATTCTTTGTGTGGGCGCCTTAGTTTGGACTAGCTTCTTTGTTCCATTTTATCTGATTTTAGGATTAAGAGAAACTAGAATAAAAAGTTATTTTATAGTCAGCCAAAATGTCTTAACCTGGATTATGTGATCCAAACCAAGTCTTTGTCTTCTTTCTGTACTTCAGCTTCCCTCTGAGGTTGGAAGGCTCAGCAACACTCTTTCTGGGGGGAAGTGTTGAGAACTCTGGAAGTTTGTGAAGAGCTTTGAGATATGTTATTGTTCTTGATGACTGTCTCCTCCCATCTCCTCCTAAATTAGATCCAGCTGTTCACAATAGTTACCAACTTCCACAGAAGATGCTCAGAGTTCATAGGCTTACAGTAACTTCCAGTTAGTGGAGGATGGGTCCTTATTTGCGTGCCAGCTCATCTAACCACTTCTCCCCACCTCCCAGGAGCAGAAAGCTTATCGTTTTGTTCATGTTTCTGCAGTTTTTAGTTCCCTCCACATGTTTATTAGAATACCAAAACTCTGTGTCCTTCAGAGGAAGCCTTTAACTGTATTTTTATATCTATCTACCACGGCTGGAGAGTCAAACTCAAAATTATTTGCAGGGGTTTTATTTTGCAAAATTTTCCTTTGGAGTAATACACAAGTGCTGTTTTACAAATACCTTGCAGGTATGAGCATTGTTACTTGCTAATGCAGGGGACAGGAGAGATTCTGATTCAGAGGTTAACTACACATGAATACACGAAGCTGCCTTAAATGGCTCGGACCATTGATCCATCAAGGGCAATATTGTCTTCTGGCAGCAGCTCTCCTGGGTGTCAAGTGATGGTTTTTCACAAAACCTACTACCTGATCCTTTTAAACCAGAAATGGCAGGAATTTTATCTAGGATTTTCATGTAATCTAGGATTTTCCTATAGATGCACTTTTAAAGAATGATTGCATCTTATTCTGGTCAGCAGAACTGCAATTCCCCATCTTACCCCCCCCCCCCGCCCGCCTCATTTCCCCTGGCATGAAAAGCCATGGCTGGGAGAAAGGGAGTGGGGATTGCCCTAAAAGGAACTCCCTTTCACTTTTCTCCTAGCTGAGGCTTGTCTTGGCCAGAAGAAAAGAGGAGTGGAGTTGCTCTGGAAGGGACTATCTTCCAACTTTCTACTGGCCAAGACTCTTCTGGCTATGTAGCCAGAAAAAAAGGAGACAGGATTACTTGGGAAGAGACTTCCCATCTTCTTCTCTTCTGGCAGCACAGCCTGGAGAATGCTCCAAGACATTTAAACCAAACAACTGAGTGGCAGGGAGTTCCCAGCCCATTAGCTATATTCTTCTGAAGGTTCACGAACCACCACAAACTACCCCCACACACACCAATTTCAGAAAAGTTCACAATCCTCCATTCATAATTGTGGACCAGAAAAATTCCTGACAAAATTTGGTTTGTCAACTGGTTCATACCGATCCCTATCCAGGAGTTTCAGTGTTGAACCTGTATGACTGATAGCCTGTCTACATCAGTGAGACTTGTCCGTATTGTCATTATCTGACTCCTTAACAACCATTACTTTAGTCATGTCAGAATTCAGCCTCCGTTGTCTTGATTATATTAAGTCCCCCATTGTGGCCAAACATCCAAGAAGCACTGAGGCTGCAGGACTCCATCCAGGTGAAAAAGTGATTGGGAGCTGGTGAGACCTAATTCCTCATGCAGTAGCCTTGTGTTTTTATCTTAAATCCCTCCTGCCATTGATATTTTATGATGGCCAGATTTAATATTTTTCCTTCAGCCATGGTCTCTGGAAGATATAGGAATATTCCTTCTGAACAAAGACATTGTAACTGCCACCTTGGTAAACCAGAATTGATTATGCATGTGCTTTCATACTGTCCACTCTTCTTTAAGTAGCACATTTATTTGATCAGCCCTGTTCTGCAGGAATCTAATGAATCACCTGAGCAATGTATTAAAATTCTAATAGCTGGTAAGATTCCTGAAGTTAATTAATGTGTAGTGGAGTTTTTTTATTATTATACTCCAAAAGCATGTACAATCTTGCAGATTATGAATTAAATGTGTATGCTATATCAATGCTTGGAGAATCATTCTGGATCTCCCACAGATAATAAGTGATAAAAAATTTGACAAATTAGGAACACTGGTATAGTGATTGAGTCCTGTATATCTGTTCCATTGTATATTTCTGGTGAGGCCTTGGAGGAGGAGCATGTCTCATGGCTTAAGTGCCACTCTGCGCTTAACACCCACTCAGGGCGGCTGTCCTGCCCCTGAGTGCTTCCTCCAACCAGCTTGCCTGTCTGTCCAGGGGCCAGCCAAATACTTTTCATCCTCCACCCCTGACCACCCCCTCCTCCTTCCACTTCCCTCTGAGGCTAGGAGGCTGCAGATTCCTGCCCTGTGAGAGCTGCCTCTGCCGGTGAGTTCCCTAACAGCTGCCTGCAGCCTTTCCAGATCCTGGGGGGAGGGGGAGTCCATCTGCAGAGTTCTTCCATCCCACCCCCCCCCCCTAATCTAGTGCCCATTGTATTCCTGAATGCAACAGGCTTCGCCTCTAGTTGAGATATAAACATTACAATTTTAAGTTTTTAAGTAAGCTATGTACACATGCCTTGTTTTATTATGGGTTTGATGTAACCTCATTTATTTTATGTAAAATCTCTTTTCTCTTATGGCTTGCAAATAATGTATCTTACAGATAACTGTCAGTCTCTCTGTTCATTTTCTATTCAGATGGTAGAAAAAAGATGTGACTGTTTGGGGGAACTCTCTTCCCACTCTATTTTTTTAATGTGGGCCAGTATAGCATGTTACCATATATACAGTATATCCATGTTACTGTATTGTTATAGTACTTGAGGTCCATTCTGTAATAAAAGGATCAGGTGTCATTTATTAAAATGCCCAGACAATTGGCTGTCTACACATAGGTTGCTATCGTGCAGTGTATGAAATGGACCTAGTGCAGAGATTATCACATGGCCAAAGACCTGTGAAAGGTGAATTGCAATGATGCGGATGTTGCTGAATCTGGAGAGCGGGCAGGGAAATCTGGCTGGATAAGTGTCTTTTCTTTTGCTAAGACTCTGTGGGTGGGGAAAGGCGCCTTTTCATGGGCGATGGGGTGGGGGCTGTTGCCATTAACTTTCTGTTGAGTGTTAGTGGGCCATGCCCAGTTTGTTTATGTTTCATCCAGAGTGGGCTTTTGAAGACTCACTTTGTTAATGCTCTGATTGGTTTGGATTCGCCCCAGGCTCTGGTCATAAAGTGTGGAGGGGCCTGCAAAAACCTGCCTCGGAAACATAGTTATCTCTGTTGCTTTGTGTTAAGGGAGTGGAGGGGATAAGGAGCCTAAGGCAAGGAGTTTTGTTAAAAGGGCCTTTACCTTCAGAAAGAAAATACCTTGAGAATTTGCTTTTTAAATGCTTTCTGAGCACCAGAGTTGAGTGGTGTAATCTCAGTTTGTGAAGGTCACTTTACAAAAAGTCCTTAGGACAGATAATCTTAAATTCTAAAATGAAGATAAATTATCTTGATGCTAGGAAGCAAAAGTAGTCATGAGTCAGTTTCTGCAAACTAAACTTTGCATGAAATGTAGAGGCTGCTGCTCCCAAACCAATTTATTCTCCTATCAGAGAGCTAAAGTCTTGTGTGAACAAGCCTATAACTTGTCTTAGCTTTTCTGCATGCATAAAACTGTATCTGTGTATTAATTTACCCCAAACAACTAAAACTTGTTTCATATGCATAATCAGGAATGGAGAGGAGTGTTCCTTCACCTACAAGGGGGCAGTGAAATGGTAGAGAAGACTAATCTTTTACGGCTCTTTTTAATTATCCTAATTGTGAATGCAACAGCATGACTAAAGAGTAAGGAAATAATTTACTCTTGTTAAGTGATCTTGAACCTGAGCCCTAGGTGATTTAAGGAACAAATGTTTCCAGGTTTCTACTCAAAGTTTTCTACGCAAAGTTTGCTTTTGGCACACATCTTCCTGATAATACAAGTGAGGAGCATTCTGCGATAGCTACCATTAACCATAACTCACTTTAATAATTGCAATTTTTGTTAGTATGCATTGTTAATAAATGATTCATTGCCGGACTTTCTCTCTTTTTCCAAAAGACAGTGCTAATTCTAGTCTGCTAGTAATTGCGAAGACAGTTCTAGGTCAGTCTGCCCAGTATGAACATACAGCAGTTCTAGAAGTTCTTGTAAACATCCACAGGAGGATGAGGTGTGAAAGAACATCTTGAAAGGCTGGAGTAGCAGTTTCCAGTCCATGTTTATGATTATTAGGTCAATGCCAGAGGCTGGCACATATTCTGAATTAATATTACGAGTATATTTTAGATACCTCCAGAGTACCTTTGGAGATGTACTTTAAAGATTTTAAAAATTCAAGGGTATTAGTTCTAAGGAGAAGAGATGCCCATTCTTCTAGAGCAGGGACAATGCTCCCTGTCAGATGGCATGTTTTGATTGGAAAGTTTTGTAATAACTGTCCAATTACCCTTTGAGTAACATATATACTGAATGGGTGGTGCAGAAAAAATTGCCAGGCAGGTATAAAAACAGCTGTGTGGCAACCCTGCATAGGAATTAGTACATATCTTGTATGTGTCCATGTGCCAAGCAAGAATAGGACACTTTGTGTTTGTACGGATGCCCTGTGATTTACAATCCCTTGCATGTTCTTGAGAAGTAAGCTCCATGCAGTTGAAGAGGGCTTACTCACATTGTTACCAGTGGAGTCACAGGGAGCCCTGGCTTAAATCTGCAAGAAAGACTGTCCTTATCATTTGTAAATAGTGATTACTCTGAATGGTAAAATCATAGGAAGTTTACAAATTGGCTTTAGGTGATAGGCTATGGTGAACAGCAAATTTAGCCTTGTGCCATACTAATAGAGCCAAGCTGTAAATTACTTGGAGTGTCATGGACACTGGTGTGTATATGTTTTATGAAAACCCACCACTTATGGTTGCAGGAGTCTTTCATGTTTATCCCCATAGAGAAAAGCAGTCAATAGTTACAGGGATGGCCAAACTGTGGTTCTCCAGATGACAGCAGGGGCTCATGGGAATTGTAGTCCATGGACATCTGGATAGCCACAATTTGGCCACCTCTGCTATGATTTGAGAGGGGAAAATGGTCAAGAGGGAAGTGATTAAGCACCAATCCTCCACTCCTGGTCACAGAGTTTTCAGAGGCTGCTTTTAATTTAAAAGTGGGGAAAGTTATACAAAACTCTCTAAATATAAATTGATTGAAGTGGGTATGGATCTAAGGAAGCTGGTTTTTATACCCTTCTTTTCACTACCTGAAGGAGTCCCCAAGCAGTTTACAAATATTTTCCTTTCCCCACAG
This sequence comes from Paroedura picta, assembly GCF_049243985.1. NCBI lineage: Eukaryota > Metazoa > Chordata > Lepidosauria > Squamata > Gekkonidae > Paroedura > Paroedura picta. Next base: position 93,499,834 of record NC_135372.1, on the reverse strand, counting down.
CAGACACCCTGTGAAGTAGGTGGGGCTGAAAGAGCTCAGATAGAGCTGTTCTGTGAAAAGAGCTCTAAGAGAAACATAAGTAGCCCAAGGTCACCCAACTGACTGCATGTGAAGGAGTGGGTAATCAAACCTGGTTCTCCAGATTAGTCATTCTTTAATCAGTATACCATGCTGACTCTGGAAGAAGACTGAAACGGTATTATTGAAATAGAATCCCTGTTAAATCTGCACTGAAGGCCTAGATCAGACAATATGATTTCTTTGAAGGGGCATCATCTAAGAACAGCATGCTTCTGAGAGATAGACTTGTATTTGGATTCAAAAGCATGGTATAAGAAAATAGTGATTGGAGGCTGCTTTTGTGGTAGTACAGAAGTGAAGATACGTGTGCAGTATTTTAAAGAAGATTTTCAAAGAGTTGAAGAAGAGCTGGTTATTATATGCCACTTTTCTCTACCCAAAGGAGTCTCGAAGCAGCTTACATTCTCCTTCCCTTTCCTCTCCCCACAACAGACACTCTGTGAAATAGGTGAGGCTGAGAGAGTCCTGATATTAGTGCTCGGTCAGAACCACTTTATCAGGCCTGTGGTGAGCCCAAGGTCACCCAGCTGGTTGCATGTTGGGGAACAGTGAATCAAACCCAGCTCACCCGATTAGAAGTCTGTACTCCTAACCACTACACCAAGCTGTCTCTTGAGACATCTTGGCTGTAATGTTGTGCTGAGTTATACCTGTGGACCTACATTGGTGAACTTAATTGCACATGGGGGGAGGCAGGTTGCCACAGTCTGAAATGCTGCTGACTTTAGTAGATTAATGAAGGCTTCCTGCCTCCGGAACCTATTACTGTCTGTGCTTGCAGTGAAATGCCAATGCATGCTAACTTTTAAAACTGAAGTGAAATATCTAAAGAGCTGAGCGTTGACTCATGAAAGCTAATGCCCTGCCACATATTTTGTTAGTCTTTAAGGTGCAACTGGAGTCTTGCTATTTCCTACTTTTAAAACTGAAATGCTTAATTTTATTCATTATGTTGGGAGTTTATGCTGCTGCTTTGTTGGGTATCCCAATATTTAGCATCAGGGCTTAAAGGAATACTGGGCCAATCCACTATGCTGGTTCATCATGTAAACAGGTATGGTCCTCTTTCAAGAGAACTAGTGTGGGCTCAGAGTATAAGCTGTACATGGAGCATTCGCAGTTCAGATGTTACCACCTTAAAAGTGAACTCACTACGTAGCCCTAGGCAAGTTGCTTTCTCAGCCTGAAAGCACCCACCCACCTCAGGCCAATGTTAATAACTTTATATTGTAATCCTACAAGTTTGTTGGAAGGATTACTTGAGATAATGTGTATGAAGTCATTTGGGCACTCAAAAACCACAATCTTAAGTATAATAATTATTGTGGACAAGTTTAGGTTACAGTGCCCTTCATTTTACCCCATTTAGTGAGATAAGATTGCAAAAATTTCAAACCATGGAACAGAGCTGTTTCTATTGGATCCAGGTATTAAAATCTGGTGCCTTCTGAAAGCATTGCAAGCCATCTTAGCTGAGATGCATGGAGTGTGAGAAGCACGTGTGCCAATTGGGGGAGGGAGGAATGTAATAATAAAGGGCAGTTTCTATGACTAATAAACTGTGTAAATTGCATATTTCTTGTTTTGTGTGTGCTTGTGCTGTTAATAGCAAGGGTAGTTAGGCTGGTCATCACTGTAACTCCTGCCCCCTGACCAATGGTCATCTTATTCTTCCACCTTCAAAGGCTTCGCCAGACATTGTCCACATGCTTTAAATGTTTGTTTGTTTTTTGCAGCCGTAAGGCATACAACTTGGTTTTTAAATTAAAACTCAGATTAGATCAGAATATCAAACTTTTCATGTGTGTGTATGTGCAGAGTTGAGGAACACATGCTTATCCTAGCTGGGTCATAGAAAAACTATGTAGACCTTAGTGCTATCATTGGAAACAGAGGCAATCTGTATTTCTACAGTGAAAGCCCAGAAAATAGCATATTCGTAACTAAAAATATAATTTTACTTATTTGTTCTGAAAGATAAAATATTTCATTTTTAAATGTTTCTCCTCAAATTTCCAATGTTGTAAGTCCCACATCCATCATCATGTATAATATAATGCTAAATATTTGTGTGTGCTCACCCCCCCCCCCCCCATGTCCTTGGCCATCACTTAGACAAACTGCTCAGCACAAGAGTGAAAGAAGGCAAGGCTTAACTGAGGAACTTTAAGAGAACCAATTTGACTTATCTTCTGTCCTTTCCCATTTACTAGAGTGTATGTTTCCAAAGTAGCTGGTAGAGGGGAAAGGGCATTAACTCTTGTTCACTTTGAAGGCTAATCCTTGGCTTCATCCTGCAGCAGGCAACAGTATTTTCTTTTCTGTGAATCTTGGTAGCAGCCATTTTTAGTAGAACTCTTGCAAAAAAACAACAAAAAAACGGTCTCTGTGGTTAACTTCCATGAACCTTTGCAGTCTGGTTGACAGCCAGTTGGTGGGAATAATCGAATTTAATTGCAAAGAAGGAATCCAGCTACATGTTAAAGCAAAAGGGGGAGGAGATTTTCTGACTGAGTTCTTTCTCTGCTTTGATGCAGCTTCATAGTCCTTCTAAGGCTGCCATCTGGTGTTCTGGTGTCCCTTGTGGCCTCTCAGCCACGTGGCCCTTTGTGGTTTCTTACTCAGATTGCTTCCTGAGCTTTGTGCCAGGCCGGAAAAGACAGGAAGTGATAGAGGAAAGAGAAATTAATCAGGGTTTCTCACAAGGGAGCAAGGGGCTGGACAAACTGAAGGATGCTACAAAGTTTCCCTTTCTAGACCTTTCAGAACCCCATTTGTTCCCCAAAGTACACTCTTGCATTCCACCCGAGATCTTGCTAGGATATGTGGAAAGTAAACCTATGTAGTGGTTGCAGTGTCTGGTCCTCAGATTCCATCCCAACAGTATGCAGGCAAAACAGCTTTGCCCCGTAATCCTAGGCAGGAACCTCTCTAGTCCCTCCAGCATCAAAACTCCACTTTCAGTAAGACCTTGAGCTTCTCCTTTACAACCAGTGATAGAATCATAAAGTTGGAAAGGGCCATACAGGCCATCTAGTTCGTCATGTATAAGAAGCTTAGAGGGTCCCTTGAGAGTAGTACTTTTAGGGATGTTAAAAGCATCCTATGCCCTCACAGTTCTTAAAGATTCTAGGATCATATGAGTAGTCTCTTAGGTTATTCAGTCTCTCGGGATGACTTGGCTCATCATTGTTCCATGGAATGGATTTCAGTGAAAGTCAAACCCCTTCCACAGAATAGAGGCAAACTGAATTTGGCTTTTGCTGCTAGGGGAGAGGATGGATAACTGATGCAGTGCCTTTACAGTAGTCATATGCATGTTTTTAGGCAGAAGCTGAAAGCTAGAAATTCTCCCTCGGTCAGGAGGACAGGTTGGTGGGCGGACAGGAATTTTGGGGCAATAGGGGGGCAGCAGTCTGAGTCTTCCCAGATGGTTTTCCATTGCCTGACTCTGGGTCCTAGTGATCCTGGACTTTTTTGATGGTCTCTCACCCCAGTGCTGACTAGGGCCTTCTCCTGTTTGTTCCTGGCCATTGCTTGCCCCCCCCTCTCTGTACTGAGAACTCCCCCACCTCTCTCTCTCACTAAAATATGGCCACTGCACAACAATAAAAAAAGAAATGTAAGCAATATAGAGTACTTTGAATTTGTATTAGACCTAACACCAGGAAAGAGGTATGTGTTTATGTGTATATGGATCCTTCCGAACTGCAGGTAACAGACAAAATTTAGAACAGAGACTAGAAAAGCACAGCTATACAACTTACCCTCAGTATAATATCTTTCTAATGAAATAAACTGTAAAATGCCCAGCTTAAAAAATGGGTTAACATTTCTTTCAGAAAATGGACAGCAACCTTTTGAACCTGTGGGCACTGCCCAAATTGGCTGCTGCAGCAATGGCTGCTGTAGTTAAGTGAAGATGGCAGTGTTTTTAAAAATCTGTAATGGCCAGTCAGAAACCTTGCTGGGTAAAAGTCCTTCCCAGCCCCACCCACTTTCTAAAACACTTAGTGGGCACCAGGAAAGGTGCCCACTGGCACTGTGTTGGGGACCCCTGTCACAGGGGTCCTCTTCACCTCCTGTTGGAGCCAGCACCCAAGAAAAATGGCCCTGTGCTGCAGCGGAATAGAAAACATGAAGAGCAGTATCAGCTATAAGAAAGCCCTGAGAGAATCTGAGGTGGCAAACAGACTGAGTCATAACAAGTCAAATAATAGTAATCTAGACAAAACAATTTTATATATAAATATCTAAGATACATACTGATCGCAGGCATCTGTTCAATGAGATCCTTGTGCCTCAGGGTCATCAGCCTGATTGTTAATATTAGGTTAGATTCCTATTAGTTAAGTGCCACTTTTTAAAGGGCCTGTGGAGAAATACAGGATCTTATCCTCAGTGCAAGGTGAGCAGAACAAAATAGCTTTAATTCATTCGCTGTTGGAAACCTGCAAAAGTGAGAGAAAATGATGCCTAAAATCCCCCATCATCATCATGCCACATAAAAAGGACCTTGTGATCAAGGATGACTCACCAATTAACCAACATTTCCTGTGGCTTGTAGGATCTGGGTAGCAACTGCTGTTGAAACCAGATTGCCTTTTTCTTATTGGTGGAATATCTCCCACTCAATGCCAGTTGTGGCTCTTGCTCAGGATTCAGCCCCCCCCCCTTCCGACAGGAACTTACTGAGGAATATGTTTCTGTCTGTGTCACATTGAGGGGCAGTCACTGGCACTGCTCTTCCAAGACCAATACAGGAGTGTCTGTGGGTGTGTGCATGCATTCCTTTTGAGGGGCACATGCAAGGGGGAGGGCTTTCCCCTTCAACCCAACGGTAGGCAGCTCCAGGGTTGAAAGCGGGGCTTCCAAAGAGTACAATGCCTCAGAGTCCACCCTCTAAGGCAGCCATTTTCACCTAGGGAGCTGATCTTTATACCCTGGAGATGAGCTGTAATCCCAGGATATCTCCAGGCTCCACCTGGAGGTTGGCTACTCCAGGAATGGAAACATTCCTTGAGGTTTAGGGGTGGGGCTTCAAAAGGGTACAGTGCCTCAGAGTCCACCCTCTAAAGCAGCCATTTTCACCTGGGGAGATGATCTTTATAGTCTGGAGATGAGAAGCGATGGTGAAGTCAAAGGGCAGCCTACAGACTGAGATGGGGACCAAGTGGCGCGGGTGTGTCAAGTCTGGGCACTGGGTTCTGGCCAACCCTAAACAGCAACAGTTTCCTAGAGCCTGTTGTATTTTCCTGTGCAACGGGCGCTATTGTTAGTATCTCATATTTGTCCCCAAAGTTCAGAATGCTGCCCTAAGATTTATAGGCTTCCCTGTGGAAAACAATATAACTGTGTCTGACCATTGCTTGTAGATATGGTGCCTTGCTATTATGCTTGTGTAATCCATCTTCAGTCACCTGAATCTTGGAAGTAATCATGGTTCAGCACTTCAAAGTTGTACTTATTTATGTGACTTCTAACTTCTGAGGATGCTTTCAAGCATACTTCTATAACTGTCAGTGTAGGATTTTCAAATGTCTAAGAAGAATCCAGGAATCTGTCCTCTGAGGCAGAGTGTTAATTTGGAAGGATCTGCAGCCTAAATAACCCAGCTGAGTCCAGACAAATCAGAACTTGGGAGCTAAGTAGGATCGGTCACATTTAGTACTTGGATGGGAAACCACCAAGGAAGACCAGAGTTGCCATCTGGTGAAAGGTACTGGCAAACTATCTCTACTCAAGTCTTGCCTGAAACACCCCATGGATGAGATCAACATGAGTTGGTGGTAACTCAATGGCAAGTCCTTCTTATCCAGTAGCTGTTTATTATTTGATGCTCCCCTAAGGAACCAACTAGTAAAAGAGCCTGTTGTTATCTACTTCTTGGCTAACTTTTAGGATAAGAATGCACTTATTGAACTTGGCACATAGTAGAAACTGGGAGTGTATTTTCACATACTGTGGAGGATGGGGTTAAATTCAAGTGAGCTTGAGCTGTAGCTGATATAGAACAATGAAAAACAGTTGAAGTCTCCACTAAACAGTATGATTAAGATTGTTCAAAACTAAAAACGTGCTGTGTATCATTTATTTAGATTTAAAAGAAAATGTAAGACAATGAATCTGAAGGCTGTTGATCAATTGTCTTTTTTACAGATATAAACTAGTTACATTGCTTATGACCAAAGGAAAATATTGCTTTGATGCCATATATATGCCGCATATGCCTGGCCCTGCCTGAACTTCCACAATTCCACAGGGCCTGCAAAAGGGAGCTCTTCCACCAGGCATTTGCTTGAGGCCAACTGACCCAAAACATCTACAGGTTTCTCTCCCCCCCCCCCCAGACTGAGAGGTAGAGTCTACCAAGGGAGCGTCAAAGTTATTGTTGTTGAAATGTTGTTCTAGTTGATAAGTTATTGTTATTGTTATATTGATATTGATATTGTTCTATGTAAATGTTCTAAAATGTTTTCTGTAAACCGCCCAAAGCCATAGGGAAGGATGGTATAAAAATCTAGATAAATAAATATCAAGAAAGTTGTATGGAAGCTAGAGAAAGTCCAAATAATATCAAACAAAAGAAAAGGTTAAAAACCTATGAGTGAAGGAAAAATTAGTTAACATAATTGCCGGCGTGAATTTAAAATATTGCCATTAAGGTCATGGAGCAGACCTGTTCTCTTTGCAGGTACTGTGAAAAAAGAGAAGGAATAAAGTTCCATATTACCTGTTAAGAGCTGCATTTGCAATTTGCATAAGGAAGTCCTGGAAGAAGCTTCTTTGGAGTTTTCTAGGATGCGGCTGGCTTAGGGAAATCTTAGAAGTGGTAAGCCTTGTGTCTGTATAACCATGCATGGGTCTTTGAAGTACCTTCTTGCTTTGGCCAGCAGACTCCTTACTGAACATGCTGTGATGGAATCTGAAGAAATCTTTAATCAGTGATGTCTTTGACATAAGGATGCTCAGAATTTGCATGCAAAATGTAATAGGAATTGATCAGTCAACATGTGGTTAAAGTTGACCATTCTACAGAATTTTTCCTTAAATATAGAGGCTCTTTGGTAGTTCCCAAATCACAGCTTGGTGTAGAGGTTAGTATTATACTCTGCTGGAGGTGAGTTCAGAACCTACTGTCTGAGATGGTTACCTGGCTCTATTTCCTGTTTTCCATTTCCCCTGCTTAAATGATGAAGCTTGACTGTGGAATGGTGAAGCAGTTAACTATTTTTTTGCTCAATCAAGGTTGTGGTTCAAATGCCATATGCAAAGATTTAAATTCTCTCAGATCTTGGGTGAGAAAGTGCCTGGTGTTGAGTTTAAATGACATCCCCCCCCCCCCAGTGCTTGGAGCAATGCCAGTGAAGCAGGAAATACACTGTACCCTTGCATAGTGAGTAAATGCCATTATTTGGGGCCTTCTTCAAACTGTGGTTTCAGCAGCAGGATCATGTTACTTCCCGAGAAGGCAGATGTTCTTTCCAGAAACTCATCTTTGCTGATACCGTTTTGAGGTGACATGTACTTAAAATTTACTGTGTTGTCTGTGTGAAGTAACAAGGACTGTTAAGCTATCAACTCTCATTCATCTTTGGTCTTCAAAATGAAAACAAAGATAATTGATTGGCCTCCTGTCTTTTTTCCCTTGTTTCTAAAAGTGTATTTCTGGCCAGTGTCTTCCTTAAGGAATCATCCTGATTTTGACCTTCTGGATGGATTGCTCTAGAGAGAGCATGTGGAAGCCCATAAATCCAAGCCGTCTAGGATTGTGCCTTGGCAGGTGCTTCCCCAGTCATTTCTTTTCACCTTCTGTGTCCTCTTCCCCCCCCCCATTTTCCCCTTGCACGTGGACAGATAAAACACATTAACACAGAGACAAAACAAGTATGCAAGAGCTGGGAGCAAGGGCGGGGGAGCATAGAGCAGTCATGGTCTGTCGGATGCAGCATCATGGAGAATGCCTCCGGCAAACACTCTCCTTCCCAAAATTAGAAGCATATTCATGAAGGCCTCTGCGTGCCTGCAAATTGTTTCCTCCTGTTGGAGTCCACAACCTGCTTTCAAGACTGTCCCCCCCAACGAAGTATTGGGTGCACAAGAGAGTTATTTTCAGAAAGAGTCAGAGCCATTATGCCAGGGTTGCTGGTTTTTTTGGACCTAGAGAAGGCTTTCACACCTCATATGCCACAAAATTCCTGTTTTGGTTGCACTATCTATCGCATAAAACTTCATGAAATTGTAAGCACTGCTTGTTATAAATATATATATATATATATATATATATATATATATATATATATATATATATATATATATATATATATATAGACACACACGCATAAGAGTTCCTGTCTTAAATGTTTTGGTTAGTCTCCAAGCCTGGGTGGCACAGAAATCAAATTAAATTATAATGCAGACTTGTGGCAAGAAAAATTGAATTAATGAAAACTACTTATGAAGGTTCTATACAATGACCTGTTCATCTAACTTTTAGAGGTGGTGAGATTGCTCCCAAAACATGCCAGCTTTTGATTGCTGCTCCTCAGAACTTTGCATTGGTTTCCTGGGGTTGCTCCTTTCTTACTATTTGACTTACTATTTGACTCTGCTGTTTTGGGAGATCTCCAGTGGCATTTTCAGAATCTCCCATGAAAGTGCTTTATTCCAGTGCAAGATTGACAAATGGGTTGGCTGGTTTGCTCAGCCAGCTCATCTTTCCTTGTGCTATTTTTTAACCATTGCCATTGTTCGGCTTCACTTGCACAGAAAAGCTAGTGGCCTGCAGCCTGTTCTTGAGATAGGATCGTTGTGACTAATAGGGTCCTGTAAAATACCTTTGCTAATCTGCAGCTTCTGAAGTTGATCAAGTGATCTACAGCTACCTATTTCAGAGATGGGAATGTTCTCCTTGAGTTCTTGTAGGACAAGAATTCTGCATGACATTTCAATCCTAACAGTACTTGAAAATTGGTAGCTTTACATTGTCTCCACCTTTTACCTTCTGGCTGTGAAACCTCAGTTGGAGGAAGCTCAATTGTTTTAATTGCATTTCATTCATATGTCTTGGGGGTTAAGGGGATTGTCCCCTTTGGTCTTTTCACTACACTCCAGCATGGGCTATAAGCCTGTCTGTAGATAATATTCTACTATCTCCTTTGTGTTATAGTGACTACTCCCAAATCTTCAGATTACTGTAGTTGCCAGTAGCCTTGACAGTAAAATTTTGTCAGTCCCCTTGTGCTATAAACACCTGTGCTATAAGACTCTCTGAAGGTGGAGCTCTGTAGTGGGGAGCCAGAGGCATTGGGGTGGGGGGCTAATTTGCATTTTGCAACATAGGACAGATTATCCGAAAACAAATCACTCTGCTTTGTCTACTTGCTTGCTTCAGAAAGAAGATCAAATTCTGCTAAGAAAGGAAATGTCCATGTTTTTCCTCATAATTGGTAATATGGACTTCTTTGAACAACTCTCATAATTTAATGTAGCCAGGCTCATCATTAATGATGCCACTTGGTACTGTTTTAAATTTCAAACTTTGACAAATCATTTCGAGTCTGTAGAAGGAGTCTGTTGAAAGATCATCTGGAAGTGAAAACAAAATCATCAGTTTTCCTTCTAGGAATTGATTTCTTTTGAATTCCTGTCAAATCTACATGTGGAATGGTTCTCTTTTGAATCTTGCTTTTAACTTCCTTATCTGATGCCTAGATCAAGGTTTCATTCTTTCCCGTCTTCTCTGTACTGAAAGGAAATGGGCTTATCGTAACTATACTATATAATGGCTGTGTTCATGAAAATTTCTTTTCCGTCACAAAATAGTAACCAGGTCCTCCTATATGTCATCACATAGCAAGCTGCAGGTATGACTATTGAAGGGGAGAATGGTTGGGGTGGATTTGAGCTTGTGAAGCCAGGTGAACAGGGAGGATTTGTTCTTCTGTATACTCATCAAACTTGCTACAATTTGAGCTTCTGTGTTGAATGCAAATAGAGCATTTCATGCACACCAGAGTGCTTTCTTCCTTTGACTATCCTCCTAGTGTTAGAACTATAAGCAGGCCCAGAGTATCTCCCTGCTGTTAAGAAGCGAAAGAGGATGGTTGTACTCCTTGGGACTATTTAGGAAAGTTCAACTTCTGCTTCAAACAAGTAGTTGCAGTTGCAGTACTACCTCCCCCTTCTCTTTTTGTCTGAAGGAGGAAATTCTGTGCTGGGGGAGGTCACACCCAAGTTGTAAGCTGAAGCTTTGTCTTCTTTGCAGGTGAGAGGTGCAGCTTGCAGCCTCCTGTCCAGGCTTGTCATTGAACTTTTATCCTATTCAAATGAAGACTAGAGGGGAAGGGAGGGGAAAGACCTGCTCCTTTGTGGGGCCCACAAGAACTGACCCAGCTCCAAGCAGTCTCATTGATCTGCTTCTGCGGCATTAGAACAAGAACAGACAAATCAATGCGTGGCTGGCTACCTATTGCTTCTTCCAAGGTATGAGAATGGAAGTACAAGCTGTTGTCTCCTCCACAAAGAGGATGCTGAAGTATGATCCCATGCACACCCCAGCACATGTTCAGTTGCTCACCTATGCTGTAAAAGAATAATGAAATTTAACAGAAATAATATATGGCATGGGGGAGGTAGATTATTACAAGAGCTGCATTGCTGTGATGCCTGTATAGATTTTCCAGGAAAGTTTTGGGCTTAATAAAACTCTGGACAGTGGGCATTATTAAGGCATAGGAAATCTTTCAGACTGGCAAATAGAATGTGTCCAAGGTTTGGTTTGCTGGTCTTCCTATGGCAAGCAGGTTGTAGAAAGAGTTACTTGCAAGCCAAGCTACTCACCTATCAGAGGACATATGACCTTAATTTGTCCTGCAATTTTGAACCAAGTAACAGTGTTCAAAAATGAATAAGTTCATGTTATGGTTATTTTAAAAATGCTGAGTTGAATGCTATCAAGATAGCATAGAAAGCATAAAAGTACTGTTTTGAAAAACAAAGTAAATATTAATTTATATCTTTCAGTAGTTGGTTTCCCTTATGAAAACTGATGGGGGGGTCATGACCTGTGGAACTAGAGGCAGGGGTAATCAAACTGCAGCCCTCCAGATGTCCATGAGCCCCTGCCAGCAACCGCTGAGATCCTAATTTTGCCTCATATATTAAGGAGTGGGAGAATCTTGCTGTATATTGTCCTTTTTATTGGACAATATAGTCCTTGGAAAGAAAAAACAAAGGCATTGAAAAGTGTGGACACACTAATATTTAGCCCAAAGAATTGTGCATGAAATGAATTTCAACGCGATTTGAATGTATTCTACAGGGACAACTCAGTTTCATTGACCTGGATTGAATCACATTAAGAAAACCTAAGTGCCCTTATGGCAGGGGTAGTCAAACTGCGGCCTTCCAGATGCCCGTGGACTACAATTTGCTGGCAGCGGCTCATGGGAATTGTAGTCCATGGGCATCTGGAAGGCCGCAGTTTGACTACCCCTGACAAGGTTTTGGGTTTTTTAAAGAAAAATTGGCAATTGTTTTTACCTTTTCGAATTTTACACTCTCATTGCAGATCCTTGCTGTGTTGGTCTTGAAGGTCTGCTTAGCCTCCCAGAATAAAATTTCAGGGGGCTAAAATTGCTACATGGGAGAGAAGAATCAACAAAATTTGCCACCTTCCCTTAAGGACACATTTTCTTGAAACCCAGACCATTGTAAATCTCAGCAGCATCACTTGAATTACTTGTTAGGTCATATTTAGATTTATGATTACAACCTCTTTGATTTTTAAAAGATGTGCATCATTACATGTATTTGTAGTTTCCCCATTTATAAACACCCAGCAACAATTTCATTCAGTTCCTAGGGATAATCACTTGAAAAACATTTATTATACCCTTGAATCTACCAAACGAAACAAATATTGCATTAACAATGTCATCCATTCAGTGTTCATGTTATTAAACAATCTTTACAAATTGTTTTTGGTTTTTTTTGCAGAAAATAAAGGACCAAAAAATGTTGTACCTCCATCTCTGGCTGCTTCCCTTTATAGCTGAATGTAACAAATGAAAAAACTTTCTGCCGTTTCTTTATTACTTAAGCTTCTGGTATTTGCTGTTTGATTTAAGAAGGGACTGGAAATTAAACATGTACTTAAACTGTAGTTTATGTGCAAAGCTTGGATTAAAAGTCAATGCTACCTTGAAATATATGTGAAATAATCACAGACAAGATAGTGCCTCTGAACAGATACTGGTCTCCTGTCTCTCATTACTGAGCTAGCATTGCTGAATATAAAATTAACAGAAAGGTTTTCAAGTCAGGTAGTTTATCTCATCACCACTAATTAATACAACATGCAAGCAGAAGAAGAGCCTTGCTGATTCAGACCAAAGATTTTCTAGTCCAGCATCCTGTTTCCCATTGTGGTCAGAGAAATGCTTCTGAGAAGGCCAGAATCTGGGCATGAAGGCAGTAGGCTTCCCGTGCTGTTTTTCTGCAGCAGCTAGTAGTCAATAGCATTTTGCATCTAACACTGTTGCATACATTTTGCTGCCACGCCTAATAGCAGTTTGTAGATCCAGCCATAACTTTTTGTCTTTTTAGCTGTTTCCCAACCAAACAAAATAAATTAAGTAAGTCATAGAAATAAAAATGTTGATGGTTTTGTTGAATATGACCTTAGATGCCAAGAAAACAATTCCTGTTAATAGTGTTTCCCTTTTAGCACCAATAAAACAGCACTAGAAAGAGCCGCAATAAAACACAAGGAAATACAATTCTGTAAATTTCACCCAATAAGTGCATTTCACTTTCCCATTAAGTACAATTTTGGAAACAAGAGATAATATGCTAACGTGGGCATGCATGAAAAAACACCACTGAACAGTGCAGTGGCATTTCTTTCTCTTCCATCCAGGAAATCCTGGTCCTTGATAATTTTATTTACTTCCTTTATAGTCTGCCTTACCTCAAGAACCAGTAAATAAGACTGAAGGAAAATATCTCTTTCAAGCAGTCATCTTCAACCTTTTCAGAACTTTAATCCCCAGGCAGTCTTAGGCCCCTGAACTGCAAGCATGTCATGACACTGGCATTTTCCACAGGGGGCAGGCTTTTGTGTGGTTTCCCCATTGCTGCTGTGGCTGCTAATAAAGTGTAGCAGCCCCCGCCCCAGGGATTATGTAAATCAGGTTTCCCTCCATTTCCCCTGCAACAGTCACGTGGCAGCAGCCATGTCTTTCTCCTGGGTCACTGTGGCTTTTTTCATTTTTAAAAATGGCACTAGAATATTATCCTATTGCCCTCAAAAGCTCATGCCTTGAATAAATCTTTGTTGTCTTAAAGGTGCTACTGGACTCTGATTTTGTTGTGCTACTTCAGACCAACATGGCTACCCACTTGAATCTATATTGGTAATCGGTTATAGGTATAAAAGGTTCTCTGCATTTAAAGCTTCCACCCAGATGGCAGGCATTCACGTTTTCCTTTGCTCCTTCCTAAACACTCTGTCGCAAGTTTGGGAAACATGGGGGAAATTTTGGCAAATCCAAGGGAGTTGCTATGGGGCAGCAGGAGGAAAAAACCTACTTCCCAACATTCTAGAATGCAGAGTAGATAACTCATGTGGAAATGGCCACACCTACATAACAAGAAGGGGGGTAGAGTTCAAGACTGTGAGGAGCAAACAAAGAGATGGGGATAGGAAACACAAGCCAAATATCAGGAGATGTACTGTAGTGATGAATGACACCAGAATCCTCTGAACCACTTACATCATACAGTTGGAAGGGGCCGCCTGGGTAATCTAGTCCAACCCCCTGTGCAGGACACAACCCTATCACACATCCACTGTAACCTGCCACCCCTTCACAGAATCAGCCTCTCCATCAGATGGCTATCCCGCCTCTGTTTAAACATTTCCAAATATGGAGAACCCATCACCTCCTGAGGAAGCCTGTTCCACTGAGAAACTGCTGTCAGGAACTTCTTCTGGATGTTTAGATGGAATTTCTTTTGAATTAATTTCATCCCATTCGTTCTGGTCCGTCCCTCTGGGGCAAGAGAGAACAACCCTGCTCCATCCTCTACATGGCAGCCTTTTAAATACTTGAAAATGGTTATCAGATCCCCTCTCAGTCGTCTCCTCTCCAGGCTAAACAGACCAAGCTCTCCCAATCTTTCTTCATATGTCTTGGTCTCCAAACCCCTCACCATCTTTGTTGCCCTCCTCTGGACATGCTCCAGTTTGTCTACATCCCTTTTCAAATGGGGTGCCCCAAACTGAACACAGTACTCCAAGTGAGGCTGAACTAAAGCAGAGTAAAGACACACCTGGAGACACACCTGATTTTTTTTTCAGCCTTCAAGACATACCAGAAGTGCTGCCAGCTGGCCTCCCTTCCTTTCCACTCCATCTGGAAGTGACATCACCTTAGCAAGTTGTTGTTGTTATTATATTTATTTCCTTTTAGGCTCGAGGCGGGTCACAATAGGCTCAATCCCATTAAAATCCCCATTTTCTGCCACAAATGAGGTACAATGAAATAGGAAACCTGGTAACCCCAGTCGATGTGAAACCCATTGATAAGTAACTTTCACTGTAAAGTCAGACTTTTGGGGAGTTGCAGAACACCCCTCCTCACCATCTAAGGCCCAGAGCATGCAGAAGGCCCTTCTGCCACTTCCAGGGTTAAAACAAAAAATCCAAAAGATACCCCCAATCTATCCACCCTCTTCCCTCAAGGAAGGACTCACCTTGCTTGACTCCAGCTGCCATCAGTAACACAGATCAATAAGGTTATGGGAGCCTCAGCCAGCAGAGATTTGAATGGCCAGGGGCCCTCCCCATCCCCTCCAGTCCCATTTTTGGCCAATTTGGGAAGGGGTAGCCTGACTTTGTCTATATAAGGGAAATTTTTTTTAAGTAATTTTTTTTTAATCCCAACACGCTGCAGCACACCTTGAGTGTACCAATGGCGCAGAATCCGCGGGTTAAACGTTCAAGATGTCTTAAGTAATAGGACTTCACTGGTCTGGAAGGAATTATCTTTTAACTTTATATTTTGGATACCTTATGCAAGTACTGGGGACAGCATTCACCTATTGTGTTTTCCCTGCATGGAAGCTTGAAATGAAAGTGGCAGTATGAAAAATCTATAACCATTGGAAGGCAAGCTACTCTGATGGTCAGAAAACAGAACCTGCAGATGTAATTATGAGCTGCTGGAAAGCTCAGGGAATAGTGATTATGGGATTTTGAATGGAAACAAGAATGGAAACAAGTGCTTTCTAAGGATGGATCCAGACTATTCTTAGTACAATTGGCTACCAAAGTTCACGTGAGAAGGTGAGCAAAGTCCTCATCTCCAGCCATGCTTGCCAAGCGTTCTGTTTCTGGCACTTATCTGAGAATGCAAACCTTTCTGTGACTTATTCTGGATGAAAGTCTTGCACTTTCCCAATTCCTACCATTGTCATATCCTCTTATCAAACTAATTATGAAGAGGTGTGTGATTGTATCATTTCCCCTAGACACCTTATTAATTTTATCTGCTGATTTCTTTCAACAGAAATGAAACCTGGTTTTACACAGTTCTATCTCAAGGCCATCCCAGTTGGGGAAAAGTGGGCCATAATTATCAGGCTATGTCTAGGGCATGGGTGCAGTTGTTCAAATTAAGTGTTTATTAAGTAGAAGAAGAGCCACGTATGCTACTCTGTTGTCTTTGGAGGAAGGGTGGTATAAAATTCTAATGAGAAGCAGGAAAGAAAAGGGAAACCTCATAAGTGTGCCCTTCCAGGAGAAGGAAGTTCAAAAATATTACCTAGGGAGTGAGGACTGACATGAGAGAAAATGCTTGCAAGAGCATCTGTCTAAACAGCCACACACAGAGGTAGGCTGTGGCCTTTGCACTGTGCATGGATCAAAACAGGTAGTAAGATAACATTTGGAAAGAACTTGCCTAGTACAATTAGCTTGGTTATTGTTTTTGTTGTTTTGCGAGCTTGGGTGGTGCTTTGGATTAATCTCTAGTAGTTGTATATCGAATTCTTGATTTGCCTTTTACTAGCACCTTCCCTCCAGAAAACGAAACAAGGTCCTTAATAGCTGCATTTTACAGTCTTCCTGTGTTATATCTTAAGACGCTGTGAGCACATAACCCAGACTATTTCCCCTCAGTCACAAACACTTGCTACTTAAATTGTGGGCAGGGAGGATCGGAGCTCAATGTTTTACATGCAGAAAGGTGCCATGTTCAGTCCCTGGAATCTCTAATGACCCCTGGTAGGAGAACCTCTGTCTGATGCCTTGGAGAGAACAGAAGCAGTATTGGAGAACACAAAAACAATATAGCAAAGCAAAAGAAACAACTAATCATGTGGCTGAATCTATGTCTTAGGAATGCAATGAAGAAAAGGTAAACAAAAAACATATTTATTGTGTTTCCTTTAAATAATAATGAAAATTGATGCTGAAAGCTAAGCAAGGTTCCAGTATATCCTTGTTTCAAAGATATTTCTAAGAAGGGATCAAACTCAAAGTGGCTTTTTAGGGATTGATCAAGAGGACAGATGCACCATCAGACTGCAGTACCTCAAACTGATCACTCAAACACGAAAAGTTAAAACAGCCATGTCTTAGAGTTGTTTTCTAAGCTTCATAAACTTTGCTACTGAGGAGATATCTTTGAAACAAGGATATATCGGAACCTTGCTCAGCTTTCAGCATCAATTTTCATCACTGTTTAATGGAAACACAATAAAGAGACTTTTTATTTACCTTTTCTTTATTGCGTTCTTAGGACATAGATTCAGCCACACGATTCCTTGTTTCTTTTGATGCCTTGGAGAGTCATCATCAGTCACTGTAGACTTCATTTGTAGTTGTGGTTGATTCTTGAATCCCTTCTTCCTTTCTTGGAGTTTGGGTGTGTGTATTTGGCATGGAGAAGGTAGATCATTGATGTCTATTGTGAATTAACAATAATGGGATTAGCCTGTAATCTTCTGAGTTTACTTTCCAAAGCTCCCGAAAATTAGAATTGCTTTTAGAATGGGTAATCAGGTTCTCCAAAATGCCTGTTTCTGTGGACAGAGTTTTTGATATCATAAAATTCTTTCCTGGCAGTGTCCTTTAATAACTGCGATTACATATGAGTAGGTTGAAGAATTCAGGTGGAAAGAGATGGCTTGACATCATAGCAATTTAGAAAGGTTTCCATAAAACCACTGCTGTTGCCGCTTCTCTAACTCTCAATCAACCTCAGTAACCATCTCTGTCGGCTACCTGCCTGCAGACTTTGTGGTAGGCTTGAATGTTCAGATTTTCTCAGCCAGGGCAAAGCTGCTAAGAGCCCTTCTCCAACTTGCGTCCTAAGATTAGCTCTCCAGTGTCCTGCTGTTGTTTAGCCCCCACTCTAAAAGCTAGCAATATGAGTTCCATCTTCATAATGCATTCGTTTGACCAAGAAATGGAATTGTGAGACCGTGTATAAACACTTGCATTGGCAATAGAAGAGAAGGGGTCTCATTTTGAAAAAAAAGGTGAGCTAGGATAATGCCTGTCGGAATCGGCTAGAGTTAAAATACTTCCAAATTAAGGAAACAAACCATGAGGTAGTAATCAGCAAGATTGGGGAGAGGGGCAACACCTTCCCCCCTTCCCAAACCAGGAATTGCCAGGGCAGAAGGCCAGTTCAGTTCTCACCCAGCGCCCCTTTTAAGTATTACTAGTAGGACTAGCAAGAAATCTCATGGGTTAAATGAAATTGAGCTTGGAGGAAGTGTAAATTTGAGACCAGTTCCTGCACACAGTCTTTTTAGAGAGCTGAGTTGATTTGGGATGGATAACAAGGTGCTTGTGGAAGTGAAAGGCAGTTGTAGCACCATTGCAAGTATAAATCTTTCTACTCCTGTGTACATGCTTACTTCCCTAAGTATCACTGGTTCTTGGCTAGCACAGGAGAAATTTCTAAAACTCTCGAGCATTTGGTTGACAGCCATTTCATGTTACTTTTACTCACCACAGAATGCATTCTCTCGTACAGGGGTACAGTTGTCTGCTTTTGATACAGGTGTTTAAATCATTCAAATAATACTTAGGGTACATTTTCCAAAGAGAATGGTCAGCAGTGGAAAAATGTGTGAGGTGGCCCTCAGATCTGGCTGCTTGAGGAAAACTGTCTGTTCAGCTGTTCATTTTGTATGAGTCTGAGGGGAATTTTGAGAAACTGCTGTCTCTTATGGATAGCAGTTGGATTTTGAGATTCAGTAACGGTACAGAGGAGTCTCTGTCTCTTTGGCTCATGTTCAGCAAAAAAAAAAAAAAAAGCCACCCACCACCACACTACCAAAATTTATATCACCAATTATGTAAATGACCCTCCATTCATATGTTCACAGCGTCTTCCATAGTAATCCACTGTACACATTTTTATATGTGTGTGGCTGCTTTTTGGCTTCCTGGTATATCCTGTGCATCCTGAATCTTCCCTTGCAGCGTAATCTTTGGGCACTTCTCACTCCCTCTGTCTGTGTTTGCGCGCCTGGTGGGGGAGACTATGAATAAGAGTGTGTTAGGAGCCATTTGCGGACAGCAGCCTCCCCCCCCCCTTTCCCCTTCATTTTGGCTAACAGCTCTTGTTCTGATCTCCTTATTTGGCTACACTGTTCCCAAAGAAGGGGTGGGGTAGGCGAAGGAGGGAGGGCAAGCCAGAGGGAGGCCGGATGACATCACAGAGCTCAGAGAGCAGCAGAAAAGTTAGTTGGGGGGGGGGGAGGATCGGGGAAACTCTTGAGCCAGCTCGTTAACAGCAGTTCCTTTAAAAGGAGATGTCTGAACTGGAGACTTTTGTTGTGCTGTGTCCAGGAAGCCTCTTGCTTGAAGGAGACACCACTAGTCTGTTCTCAGCTCCACACAAGCAGCGAGTGGAGTGCCGCTGCTGAGTATGTTTTTGCAGAACAAAGTTGGAGTCCAGTGGCACCTTTAAGACCAACAACATTTTATTCAGGGTAGAAGCTTTCGTTTGCAAGCACACTTCTTCAGACCCAGTGAAACAGCTTCCTCAACCGCTGGTGGAAAGGCACTCAGCCGCTCTGGGGGAGGGGAGGGAGGCAGAGTGGCAAGAATTATTTCAAGGCCCAGCGACAAAGTTTCATGGGGTTGAGAATCGATACTATTGAGGGATGTTTCTGAAAGATACTGTGGGCCAGTGGGAACACCTGTGAATAATTAGATGGAGTAGTGTGTGTTTCTTTTGCTCTCCTTTTGCAAGTCAGGCTCATTTTGTCAAAATGTGTTTCAGTTAGATTCTGTTAGAGCTTTAAATAAGTGGTCCCCAACTTTTTTATCACTGGGGACCGGTCAATGCTTGACAATTTTACTGAGGCCCAGGGAGGGGGTAGTCTTTTGCCGAGGGACACTGCCATCGCCTGAGCCCCTGCTCCACTTGCTTTCCCACTGGTGCCCCTGACTTCCCGCCACCCGCTGGGGGGCGCTGCCAGCAGCAGCTGCACAATGCCATGCCGAGGGGGAGCCCCAGCCATGGCAGCCACTGGAGAGCACCAAAGGTGAGATGGCGACAGAGTGGCAGGGCAGCCCCCGAGGCAGCAGCCGGAGAGGAGGACAAGGAGGAGCCGCAGCCTGGTACCGACTGATCCATGAACCAGTACCGGTCCCCAGACCCTATTAATCAAATGACCCTTGCTTTCAAGTAAGTACTGGCAGGGGCTCATGGTTATGGTAGTCTACAGACATGTGGAGAGCCACGGTTTGGCCACTCCAGTGTAGGTCTTGATCCTCAACCTTTTTGAACTTGTGGGCAACTTTGAATCCTGACAAGGGAGGTGGGGGGTAGACACAGCCACAAAATGACTGCCACAGCTTATCTTCAGACATCTGTACAGACACCTTGTACTGAGGTGGTAGCTGCTGCCAAAGCAACAGTTTAAAGAACATACATAGCCAATCAGAAGCCATGCTGGGGGAAAGCCCAATCTGGCCTCTCCTACTTTCTAAAAATGCTTAGTGGGTGGCTGAAAAGGTGTTAGCGAGCACCATGGCACTCAGGGGCGCCACGCTGAGGACCCCTGATCTAGAACTTACCAGAAAGAAGGGTTGGAAATATCAGAACCAAATTGTGTTTGCCTATATGGCAAACGGTAATGACTGGGGAAGGGAATGGCAAACCACCCCGTATTGAGTCTGCCAAGAAAACGCTAGAGGGCATCACCCCAAGGATCAGACATGACTCGGTGCTTGCACAGGGGATACCTTTACCTTTACCTTATATGGCAAATAAATATTTATGTTGTTTGGTTGTTAGAGTCATAAATAAGTACAGTTTGAAGAGCCAATTGTATTTGCAGAGCTCAAATTACTATCCTGCAGAAAAACAACTGTATGGACATCATGGATGAACCTTGTGAAGCACAAAATGGCATATTCTGAATTCTTGGTGCCTTTGAGAACTTGCCAGTCCCATGGAGTCCAGTAGGAAGCCAACAACAATATAAAAGACACTGTATCATCATTTCTAATATTTAACTGCCTGAACTGGGTAACCCCCATGTCTCTTTTTCTTTGTAGAAAAGCAAATCAGTTTTTGAGGAATGGTTATGACACATTTAAGAGATTAGAAATGCAGATGTTAACAATATGTTAACAATAAGATTTCATTTAAAAACTGGTCTTTTAAAAATAGATTCTGGTAGGAAGCAGTGTTGGTCTGAAGCGAGAGAGAACAGTTGATTTTGTTCAGGAAATCTTAAGAGATTCAAAATTTCTATACAACTGCAATTAAAAAAAGAATCTGTATTTTAATTAAAATATCTCTGCATAGTTTTCTCTCCAAGAGAATTCATTCTTGCCTTAAACAAATAGGATCCTAGTCATCCAAATTTTACTTACTACTCAAATGTCTTCTGCCATCTGTAAACTTTACAGCCTAGGTCTGCTGTCACAATCTTGGGAGTTTTGTGTCAGTCTTAAGTGGGCAATACTAATCAAGGAATTCCACTTCTATTTTGGGAGTGATACTTATTTTGATCAGTATCACAGCCTAGCTCTTTCTGAGATACAGGAGAGCACACTGCATCATAATCTATGTCCGTTCTTAAATTGCATCAGAAAGTGGCCCCAAACATTCACATGTGCATGTATTAAAAAAACAACGCTGGACCTGCAGAACCCTGCCAGATACCACCCAGTATCGCATCTGGTGTTCCTGGGTAAGGTGGTGGAAAGAGCTGCGGCAGACCAGCTCCTGGCATTCTTGGAAGAAGCTTCGGCACTCAATCCATATCAGTCTGGCTTCTGTCCTGGCCACGGGGTAGAGACAATGCTGGTCGCCCTGCTGGATGACCTCCGTCGCCAGCTGGATAAAGGTGGATCAGCCGTGTTGGTCCTTTTAGACCTGATGGCGGCCTTTTACATCTTGGACCATGAACTATTGGTCCACTGGCTCGCTGGCACGGGGATACGGGGCACAGCCTTGCGCTGAATATGCTCCTTCCTCCAGAACCAGACCCAGAGGGTTGAGGTGGGGGATGAGTTCTCATACCCCTACAAGACTCCCTTGTGGGGTCCCTCAGGGTGCAGTTCTCTCCCCCACATTGTTCAACATCTTTATGCGCCCTCTGGTACGGCTGGCATGGAGTTTTGGGCTGGGATGCCATCAGTACGCTGATGACACCCAGCTCTATCTCCTTATGGACTGCCACCCAGACACTCCCCCGGAACCATTTGCCAGATGGTTGGAAGCAGTGACTGAATGGTTTGAGCAGAGTCGCCTGAAACTCAACCCCTCCAAGACGGAGGTCCTATGGCTGGGAGGTAGGGGACAGGATCAGGAAGAGTGCTTACCCACCCTGGAGGGGCGCAACTTACCATCGCATTTCAGGCTAGGAATTTGGGTGTGACCATTGACGCCTCCCTGACTAGGGAGGCGCAGGTCAAGAAAGTAGCAGGCCAGGCTTTTTTCCATCTTTGCCGGGCTCGGCTACTAGTGCCCTACCTGTCCCCCAATCACTTGGCCACAGTGATCCATGCGACAGTCACCTCCAGAATAGATTTCTAGTAACTCGCTCTACACGGGCCTTCCCTTGTCCCTGGTCCGGAAACTTCAGCTAGTGCAAACTGCAGCTGCTGGGTCCTCACTGGCACACCTTGGAGGGCCCATATCCAGCCTGTGCTGATGCAGCTGCATTGGTTGCCAATTTCTGCCTGGATCTGATTCAAGGTTTTGGTTTTAACCTTCAAGGCCTTACATGGGTTGGGACCCACATACCTGAGGGACCGCCTATTGCCCTATGCCCCCCACAGGGCCTCACGCTCTGCAGAGAGAAATCTATTGGTCATTCCTGGCCCCAGGGAAGCGCACCTAGCCTCAACCAAAGCCAGGGCTTTCTCTGTCCTGGCCCCTACCTGGGCTGTGGGCCCTGCGGGATTTGATATCATTCTTCGGGGCCTGCAAAATGGAGCTCTTCCGCAAGGTCTATGGTTGAGGCTGGGGTCGGCGAGGTAGATCTATTGCCCCCCCCTGGAGCGGCTGAAGTGTACATCGCTCCTCTCGATTTCTTCCGTCGCCTCGGTAGTGGGGGGGTGGAAGTGGGATATTCTTCCACCATGTTGGGAATTTTTAAGTCTTTTAATTGGGGTTTTATGGGATTTTAAGACTGCTGTTACCCGCCACGAGCCTGATCAGGAAGTGGCGGGATATATAAATCTAAGAATGAATGAATGAATGAATGAATGAATGAATGAATGAATGAATGAATTTGACTCACAAACTGATGCCGTTGAAAAATTTTATGTGAAGTGATGTGAAAATTCTTTCTCTAGCAGGGTTAGCCTGTGGTAGTTTATTGTTGCATTGTGATTTTTTTTTGATGGAGCAGTCATTAAAAGACAGACATGTTTGTGAACTAGTCCCGAGCATCTGAGCCTCTCTGTTCCAATTTATACAATGAGACCAATAGCATTTTATACTCACAGTCAGAGGATGAATACATTTTGCAGCTGTACTGATGTAAAATAACTGAGATCGTAGATTCTGTGATTAGCGTAAACAGCTTTCTTTGTGGGAACCATTGGAGTGGCTGTCTCTTGCCACTTGCACTAATTTTTGATGAAAATCCACAGTAGTAGATTGAACAAGAATTAATCTGTGTAACCCTCAAGATGACTTGTTACAATAATACCATAAAATTTTCATTTTTAATTAATATGATAGGGATTGACTAACTTTCTGGCCAGCATCCACTGAGATTGCTCAACAGATCTACATATTAAGACACAGAGATCCTAGTTTTCAAATAAGTATGGGATTTCCTACTGTGGACATTACCTTTTATGAACAGCCAAGAAGATAGTTCATGGTCCTGAGGGTTAAAAGTGACCTCACCTTTGCTGTTAATGGGGCAGGGAAGCATAGGCTGAATAGGACATTGTCCCTCAAAAAAGTATAAGGTATGTCAAAGAATAATCAAGAACTTTGCAAAGTTTAGAAGAATTTTCTTAAATATTATTGAATATCCTTTATGGACATCCCAGTTCTTAAGGATTAATCAAACAGCACTAGCATTTCAGACTTTTCTCTGCAACTGTAGAAGTTACATTTTAAAAGTCCATACCTCAGTGTTTACATTATCAAGATTCCTCAAGATTCTGTTTAGACCTTTGTGATGTACTTGCAGTCTTAGGGGGTGTCTGAATCCATGCTGTTGTAAAGCTCTTCTCTGATGCCCATTATTACCCAAACAACTTCTGGTACAGTTGTCTCAATGCATCTTTTTTTAGGCAGGTGACATGATGTCCTATTTCTTGGAGTCAGATGTTCAGGGGGTTTGTGAGGACATCACTGTGGCTGTAATCATTATATTCCACTATATTTCAACTTGTGTTCTGTCTGTCTGCGAGCCATTTCTTTCTTTAGTTTTATACTTCATTTGTCCATCTGGAAGTCTTGGTGGGTGAAACAATGCCTTAAAACCATCAGATATGCCTTTTAAAAAGACCTGGTACATAGCAAATGCTAAAATTGCATTCTTGGTCAAGCTGGAGTCAAAAGCACACACAAAAATGATAGCAACTTCACAGTTGTGGGCAGGTCAATAACATAACATTGTTTTTTCTGCTATGTAAACTTCAACTATGGTCAAGATGATAGGTGTTTTTGGTTGGCTTCAGAGACATTGTAAACAGATTAAAAGTCTTTCAAAAATGACATTTTTAACTATGATAGTAAGACTCTTTGAATCATGGGGGAGGGATACATATAAATATTCTAATAAATAAAGTATAAGGTGCATGCCTGGGTTTTTCAGCATCTGGCACCAAGCCTTTCTGTTCATGTCAGACATAATTACTTGGCCATTTCTTCTCTGCTTTTGACTCAAAGTGGTGAGGGAACACACACAAAAATTGTTGAAAGGCTAGCATTGGCTGTTTGATTAATCCATACCCTTTCTTGCCCTAATCCAGATTGGCGACTTGCCACTTGGGGCTCAGGGTCGGAGCCCAGAGCAGCCATCACAATAGCGTCCAACAGCTGGAACGCCAGCGGCAGCCCCGGGGAGGGGCGAGAAGATGGACAGGAAGGGATGGATAAGAGTCTGGACAATGATGCCGAAGGAGTGTGGAGTCCAGATATTGAACAGAGCTTCCAGGAGGCACTGGCAATATACCCGCCCTGTGGCCGGCGCAAGATTATCCTCTCGGACGAGGGCAAGATGTATGGTGAGTGACCAGGTCACACTGGTATGTTCATATGACCTAACTGGTTTCAGACATGACTTAATGGTAATTAATTATGACGTGCATAATGGATATTAATTTTTCCACATGCAAGAACAAGAGTGAATTCCTAGTTAACAGTGAGACTCACTGGATAGCAATAGACAATTTTCTAATTCTTAGTAACTTATCTTTCAAAGCTCTTGTAAGAATGAACACAACAATTTTGTAATCTGATTCTTTCGAGTGACATTTTATTTTCTTAAATGCTGATTGAGTCTAGCCCAATAGCAATCCTATAAACAAGTTCATGCGTTGGGGTATATTAAATCCTTACACCACTTGATTAGTGAGAAGGAGGTAGGGGAGTAGGAATTTATTCTAAGATCAACTTATAAACATTCCAAAGTTGAAATATCTTTTTCAGGCACACAGCCTTTGGAGGTTAAATACAGGGTGGTTTGATTTTTTAGCTCCTTAGTCTCTTGCTATCCAGTCAGCTTTAAGAATTTGGCCCCAGTTGCATTTTATTTCCTTGCTTGCTGGATGTGAAGGAGATGGCCTCCATGAAAGCCGTATTGAAGGATGATGAAGTGTTTGTGGGGGTGGCCACCTTGAAGCAAATAAAATACTCCAGGGTAATGTTGAACTCTTCTTCTGTAGGTTGGTGAGTCACATTTCCTTTGTACTTCACTCAGTCTATATATCCCTCCCACTCCCTGATGCCTCACCTCTTCTCTCCCTCCCACTCTTTTCTCTGCTTTGCTTGACTGACTGGTTTGGTAAGTTCATTCCTGTCAACGAGAGATTGATTTTTGTCTGCTTGAAGAACCCACATGCCTGCTGTTGGGCGTGAAAGGTGGTTTATCTGGCCTCTCATACAGTTCATAAACAAAACATTTCGTTCTCTTTTCAAGATTTGATCATTACTATCTTCCTTGTATCAGGGTTTTTTTTGATGCCACAATGTGACCTGTATTAGTGACTTATTTTTGCTTCTCATTATGAGGCTATAACTTGGGAGAAACCAAATCTGTGATCGCAATGAAAGAGCCACTCCCACCATTTGTATCCTCTTAAATTTCACACTTAATGGGCCCTACTTAAGCCAGTGACATCACAAATTGTTCTCTTTACGCACTATGTAGAACAGGATATTCCTGTTAGGGTTGCCAACTCCAGACTGGAAAGTTCTTAAGGACAGAGCCTGGACCTCAGCAGTGTATAATAATAATAATAATAAGAGTTGGTTCTTATATGACACTTTTCTCTACCCAAAAAGTAGAACCCACCCATACTCTTCCCGAAGAGAAGAATCCACGCCTGCCTGAGCAAAGTAACATACAAGCATTCGTTCATGCGGGATCACAGTTCTGAGACTGCTGTGCTCAAATGAGCAGGTTACATACTTGGGTGAGATTTTTGCTTCCGGTGTCCACCTGTGGATCTGTGGATCTAGTTCTCATTCTGGTCTGATTCACCAGCACTGGGGGTGTGGGCTGGAAAGAGGTGAAATTTTATTATTTAGGGTTATGAAATAGTGCAGTTAGTCTTACTTTTATTAACATTGGTCGTTCCCGGCCCCAGCGAAGCGCGCCTAACCTCGACCAGGGCCAGGGCCTTTTCAGTGGTTCCTACCTGGTGGAATGAGCTCCTGGGTGAGCTGCAGCCCCTGCAGGATTTGACATCTTTCCGCAAGGCCTGCAAAACGGAGCTCTTCCGCTGGGTTTATGGTTGAGGCTGGGACCTGCGGAGGAGATCGGCTGCCCCCCCCCCCAGTGAAGGGAGGTTGTGGGCCTGTGGACATCACGCCACCTCATGCTCTCAACGCCTCTAGTTGGGATGGGGAAGTAGGTTGGGAGATCATCCGCCATGTTATGGGTTTTTAAGTCTTTTAATGGGGGTGTTTTAATGAGGTTTTAAGACCATGTTACCCGCCACGAGCCCATTGGGGAGTGGTGGGACACAAATTGAATAAACAAACAAACCCCATACCATTCACAGTGGAGAGAGATCATAAAAGGAATGGGCTGTAGAATATGAAGTGCCCTTGAAGCAGATTCAGGTGTTGGCCTGAAGCAGCAGAATAAAGTTTGAGTCCAGGGGCATCTTTAAAACCAACTAAGTTTTATTCATTGTCCATGGGGTCGCGATGGGTCGGACACAATTTCGCACCTAACAGCAGCAATGACAACAAGTTTTATTCAAGGTATAAGCTTTTGCATGTAGGCACACCTTGAATAAAACTTGTTGGTCTTAAAGGGGCCCCTGACTCTGTTCTGCTCTTGAAGCAGTTCAGCAGAGATGATAAAAATGGCCATTTTGGCTTGCAAAGTATATTATCATTAGAAATGTTTTCCCCAAGTTTAGTTCACTTTTCACATTCTCTTTAAAGAAAACTTTTTTAAAAGGGGAAAAGTAATAAATTAAAATCCCCCATCACGATTAGGCTTTATATTAAAAATCCAGGAGTTTATCAGAATGACTTGTCATGAATGGACCAGTTCTTTTAATCAAGTTTACCATCTACTGTGGGATTTAAGCCCTCATTCATCAGATCTGTGTATTCTGCTACTGTGAAATGAAATCTATAAGCACTGAATTGCTGCTTCCTGCTACATCCACCATAGTTTTATGAGGTCAGAATCCTGTTGTTTGTCACCTCAAAGACTGATCTCTATGGGATTTGATGATTAATGACCATTCCTAGTGAGTTATGGATAGTGATGGAGCTTTGCATGTTCCTTTAAATGAAAATTTGTCATTTTCTCATGGCAAGCAAACCTGGAATCAAGGAAGCAATGTTTGAGCCTACTCAAGTGTTTCCCCCCTTACCCAGAGGAGTGAGTCCTGCTCTTTTTCATTTTGGAGAATTGGGAACAAGGTACTCATTAGTCATTCTCCTAACCAATTAATGCTAAGCAGCTCCCACACTAATGGCCACGTGGGCGAGGTCTGGTTGTGTGTGTCTTTCTCCTGGTACCAGTTCTGTGGGGAAGGCTCTTATAGTTGGGCCCCACCCAGATAGTTTGGTCACCAACATGTTCAGGTTAAAGTAGCTTCCAGATGAATGTACAATGTATATGCATGTGTTGTTTATAGATCTCTGGCCATTTTGTAACAACCAAGTTATGTTGTAGGCATTAGCAGTTCCAGTGGTTAATTTCTTTGAATTCATCTGTCCCCTTCTGTTGTCATCTTTTATCACTGGCTGACGACTTTTTTGTTTCATTTGGCATATCCTTCAGTGATTCTTCCTTCCTGACCAACAATTTAATTGTTTTTATTTTAAAAATTGTTGTAATAATGTGTTTTTTAGGGGAGGGTTAAATGGTTTTTAATACAATTTTATGTTGTATGTTTTAATTTGTTAGCTGCTTTGGTGACCCTAGTATGGGTAGAAAGATTTGATTAAAATATTGTGAAATAAAATATTCAAATGAAGAAGAGGCCTGATTCAGCCTAGAATCAATATCTTTTGTCAAAAGCCTGTCCCTTATCCTAAATTTTTGTGAACAGGCTGTGTTTGCCCCTGGTGAGGAAACTGCTTCTGTTTATAGGGACTCTGTTATTAATCCCAAATTCTAGGTCTGAGCCCAGAGCTGTTTTCAACCAGCTCACTTGAATGTCTGAGTTGGAGTCCTTGAACTTCTCATCATTCTTCAATAAACACAGCAAAACTACTTTCCATTCCCAAGTCCTGGGAGCAACAACTACCTTAGGAGAAGCAGGCATTTTGTACCTTATCTCACGTATGCATGCCAATATGTAAGCAAGTGTCCCCCCTGCCCGTGGTCTCTGTGACAGAAGCAAGGATGGAAGCTTTCCAAAGAAGCACATTTTTTAGATTTCTCCAGGAATAGCTGGAGTGCCGCTGGGGAGCTTGGCCTTTGTTCATCAAACTAAAGTGTACAAACTGGTTTTTCCAGCCATTTGGAGACATCTGGCAGTTGCTTAAAGAGACAGCAATTCTGCTCTGCTTCTGTCTTTAATTTGCCTGCTTTTCAGTTTAGAAGCTTGTTTTTTACCTTGTTTTACACTCTGCCCCACCTCTACTTTTCTTCACTCTCCGTAATCTTTTCTAGATTACATCTGCAATAAAAATAAAGTTTTCTAGTTGGCCTCCCTCCCAGGGTATGACTAGAAGGAAGGGGACAAGCACTTAACTTTTAAGCTAGTTCAGTAAAGGATTCCTAAATTAGTTAATTCTAATCCAAATAGCCTATTGGCCTCTCTACCTATCTGCCAGAAGATAGACTGGAAAGAAACCATTGGCTTTTTACAGCCCAAACTCTTTTGTTTCTGTCCCCCCAAACAGAGAATGAGCTTGAAGCATTGCTCTGCTAGTGCTTTCACTAATGGGGACTTCTCTCTTGTTCCTAGAGAAATCTGCACTGTTGTTTGCCTGCCAGCCTCCAGGTAGAACCTGGGAATCCCCCAGAATTACATCTTACCTCCAGTCCACAGATATCAATTCCCCTGGAGAAAATGGATGCTCTGAAGGGTGGACTCTATGACATGGTACCCCACTGAGGTCCCTTTCCTCCCTAGGCTGCATCTCCAAATCTTTAAGAGTTTCCTAACCTCCCACCTCCCAGTCCTCCCCCAGTGGCCAGGGGAACCTGGCAACCCTAGTTTGCTTCAAGATCTTTTTGGAAGGCTATAAAGCACCTTTCCAGTTTATCTTAGGTGCTGGCTGAAGAAGATCTTCTAGTTCATCTATGCAGGGCTTTTCCCCAGCTGCTTTTTATGTGCACAACACTTGCTGTCCATAATGATCTCTGAACTCTAGCTGGCATTTTGGTATCTGCTAGAGAAATGGTGCCAAAAGCAGAGAGCTCATTATAGAACTTGGAGCAAGGAATATGGACTCTGGAGGCTTTTGTAGTCTGCTCATGGGTTGTGTTCATACAGACAAACATAATAGGGGTCCACTCTGGAAATTTCTAGGGATGTGTTTATGGTATAAACAGGAGTTAACTGGAGAATTATTCAACTTGACAAATTTCTCTACATGAGGAGCACTTGTTAGTAAAGAGCATGTGAAAATTTACATACCAATACCATCCAGGGTAATCCCAAATGTGCAGTCCCTAATGTTATCTGCAGTGTATGAAGCGTAGTCTTGCTGAATGATTTGGAAATTGTTCCGTTTCATTTTTTCTTAAATTACAAGTTTGGAGGCTTGCAAGGAATTCTGGAGGGGGGGGAGGTGGCGTGGAGAAATTTCATCCCTACCCCTAAAATCTACTGTTCTGGCTTCTATACATCCTCAAGGACTGAACTTTCCCTTACGCCTCTCCACTTAACTTTTGCTCAGCTGCTCTTCACCTTCTGTCCTTCAATTTTCACCAGGGGGTTTGGAGGATCCCCCCCCCCCTTTTCCATTCAATTACATTACTTTTTTCACATATATAGAAACTTCTGCTTTCTCTGTGGATAGCCTTGTTATTCTGTTTTTGTGATCATTATTATTAGCAGTGATGGTTTCCACTAAGTCTAATCTGTGGTGTTTAGATGTTACAAATATAATACATCCTGTACAAAAAGCCTGGAAATTGGTTGCTCAGGCATCCCCCCCCCCCCAGTGCTTGTATAGGAACAGCGTTTTTCAAGTGTGAATATTGAGATTGAATTTGGTGAGACATTTCTTCCACAGCCTTTCATACCAGGGTTGGGCAAGTGAGTAGGAGAAAGGGGGCTTCTGGAAGGTCAAAGATAGCTTCATTTTCGGGCAGGTGCTGGAAGTAGGATGCCTCAGGAATCCCAGAACACTGACTAGGCGAGCTGAACGCCTACGATAAATGGGTCATACTTGGCGAAGAGTGAGCGGTTATTGACAAGGGGACTGATCTCCCAGCTGCTGTGAAGAGTGGCTGAGGGGATGAAGGAGGGAGAGCTGTGACCTGTGGTAACCTATAGCATTTGAACAGTGGCCAGTGTGCAAGAGTTGGAGAGGCAGGCAGCAAAGGGTCTGGTCCGTGTATGGCAAGGGGCATTTCTTTCTCCTCTGGTGGGTTAAAGAGTAGAGCCAGGCGCTCGGGAGGCTATGCGCCTGCCCCAGACAGCAGGTGTAACTTGAGTTGTGCTCCACCAGAGCTGGTATGCTGCCGTATGCTGATTGGCTGGAAGATTGCCCCACTAGGTTATTTTTAACAGAGCTGTACAACTGGTTCACGTGGTGGTGTCAGAGAAGAGGAATTTGGAGAATGTGGTAATTTGGAGGAGGACGTGCCCTCCGAGAGGGAATGGCACAACCTCTGGTGAATCATGGGACTTGAGACAGCTGAGCAGAGACAGGTCTTCAGTGCCTGCTGGTACAGAGGAGAGAGAGAGAAAGAGAAATGATTAGCCACGGCTGGTGCCCTAGAGAAGGAAGATCCCAGGCACAGAACCTCTCAGCAGGCACAGACAGGAACACAAATGCCATGAAGAGAGATGGGATTACAAAAGGGTTTCCTGTGGGCCGTGCAGAAACGCCACTTGGTATTGCATTTCATCAGGTCTTTGTGTATCAGTTCCAAATACTTTGCAGTTATCAGTGTAATTACTTTGCAGCAACCATGTGAGCTAGGCTACTATTCCATTATGCTACCAGACCAGATAGTACATGGGCAATGTAATGATCTCCAGGGGGTTATTTAAAACAAAGAAATTATATACAGTCGTTGCAGGACTAGGGATGCCAGCCTCCAGGTGAGACCTGAGAATTCCCCAGAACTCCCACTCATCTCCAGGCAACACAGATCAGTTCCCCTGGAGAAAATGGTCACTTGGAATGTGGACTGTATGGCATTATACCCCACTGAAGGGATGCCCCTCCCGAAACCCCACCTCTGCAGTCTCCACCCCCAAAGTCTCAGTTGTTTTCCAACCAGGAGATGGCAGCCCTAAGTAGGGCACTGCAGTGTTGTGTTGCTTAAGTCTTTCTGGAAGCTATTATAATCAAATTTGTCCACCCGAGTTACTTCTCCGCCATAAGGAGAATGTGAGTCATTATATCTTTAAGCAGCCCCTTTGTTCTCCCCTCCTTTCTTCCTTTGCTCTGATTTGTATAGTATCTCAAGATTGATTTTTGTTAAACTGCCATGGGAGAACTTTATTAATCATCTGTGTAACATCTAGTTTGGCCGTAAATATAAGGTAATAAAGGCTGAAAGAACATGATCTACCTATTACAGGAAAAAACAGCAGGTAGAGTGGTTAGATTAGATAACGTATACTTCAAAATATTGGGGGGTATTTTTAATATTTAGTTTTTAGGAATGGTTTCCATACTTGTAATCAGGATTATTTGGTTCGAATACCAGTATGCAATTTGGGTTCAAGGTGTTTTCCCCCCTTCAGAATTTTGAATTTTTTTGGTGTCCATTATTTCCTATGAAGGGACTCTTTCTGGGAGGTGAGAGTAGTTTTTTGAACAAGTGACACCAAAACTGCAGGCAACCAGCAGGCAACCTAGTATTGTTTGTCTACTAAAGAACCCTCAATTTCCCAGAGAATTGGATTAAAGATTCCAGTGCTACTGGCCCATGGTGCCCCCAGCCATTTTACCTGTCGCCATAGCTTCCTTTGGAGAGGGGGGAGGTATTTGATGTGTTTTCTCCAGGGCAAATAAACCAGTAACCAAATATGGAAATGCAACCACTGGCCAAAAGCCTCCAAATGCAGAAATTAAACAAAACAACAACGTCACCATTTCTTCCAAACCTGTAAAGAAACACAACCAATACATCATGCATGTGCTGCATTTGAGGAGCTTTTGTGGATTCTTGTCTACTTTCATAATATCTCTTCTTCCAATGACATTTGTGAGGCATTTCTTTATGAGGTTGATGAGCTACAATTTTGCCACTGTGTTTATTATCTGCACAGAATTGTGCTATTCCTCCTGCATTTCCCTATGATGTACAGCAACTAGCATTCAGTTGAGTGTTTTTGTTTTTCAGTTTTTTTAGAATAGAATTTGGAGCGTGAATTTTACATAATGCTAATCAAATAGCAAAACTTCCTTGCTGTTTCATTCTACTTCTGATATTTACTCTTGGAGAAGAGTATTTTCCTTTGACTCACCAGCACAGACTGAAAGGATCCAGGCACAAGCACATGCTCATTTTACTCATTCACCAAGTCTAGAGCTGGGTAGTTGAAGAATGGCAAATTGATCTTCTGGGCGACCAGTTGCTCTGTACTTTCTATGGGAGCAGACATGAGCATTCAAGCTTACAATGTCACCCATCTTGGAAAAAATATGTCCAATCTGCACAGTCATTAGAGGGTGTAAGGAGGAACCTGTCAGCCACAGGAAAGGTCTGGCCTGACCATTTCTTGACAGGCCCAGTAGGTCAGTGGATCAGTGGCATGCAGCTCATAAGGCTCAGTCAGGTTGCCTTTCACCACTACAGCCACCAAAATCTGGTTTATGCATTTTATGTTCCAACTGATATTGACTGCCTCTTCAAAGGCTTCCATCACCATGGCCATTCTGGGAGTGGCTGTAGGATTACCCTGCCCTAAAGGGAAATATGTGAATAGAGCAGCAGAGCTACTTTCTCCCTTCTCCCTGGAGACAGTGTGCCCCCCCCCCCGTCTAGCTTGGCAAGTCTTCCCTTGATGTGCGGGTCACACATGGTCAGCAACATGACGACCAACATGCCCTCGTGCAGCCATTACACCAGCGGGTACACTGATAGAATATTTGCATGTCCTGTGCCTAGGTCCAGAAAAATGGACAATCTTCCCTTGAAGCATGTGGATGAAGAGAATGAGACCTAGGCTTGGCATGTCAGATGGGGATATATTGGTGGACTTCTTAAAGAGGTTAAAGACCATTCCTCATTGCATATTGGTGGCCTCCAAAACTATCTTGTTCAGGGTGCTGTTCTGCTTCATCAAACGCTCAATCATGGCACAGGTGCTACAAGTGCTGACATCTCTGATCAGCAAGTGCACTGGCCCACCCAACAGCACCAACTTCTGGAGCAGTTGTTGGGTAGCCTTCACACTCTAGACCAGATGCTGGAAATCACAAGTCACAATGTCCAGTCTGGGATTCAGAGTAGAACCCAAAGCCAGGATATCATTTGTTATTAGCTGAAGGAGAAGGCGATGCAGTAAATGTGCTTCAGACTCTCAACCTCTGCCACTGCCCTAATATTCACATTAGTCACCAGGTAGCCCATGAGGGTATTGCTGCCTATCCATGATACCAACTTTTTCTCAATGTTGGCCAATATGTGTCTTATCTAGTACCCTGTCATGAAGCAAAGCCTGGCAATAGCTGACACGGGATTCCCTCTCACTCTACTTAGCTCACTTTACCCCAATGCAGAACATTCTCAGGTTGCCACCAGTGCACAGTCAGCAAGAGGTACATTCATTAATTCAGTCAGTCACCCATTTATTTATGTATTAATTTATTAGATTTTTAGCCCACTGTTCTCTGGAGACTTGTGGTAGGTTACGCATGCAGATAACCCCCTGATAAAACCAATCAACGCCTTATAAAGAAGGCAACATAACCCCCCTGCATCCACCCCACAAGTAACCCAACTGCCTCGGGGGATGGGTTTACATGATGTTAGCCCAAGGAGAGGCCCCCATCGCCCCAGCCTCAACCAAAGACCTGGAGGAAGAGCTCCATTTTACAGGCCCTGCAGAATTTTGACAGTTCCATCAGGGTCCTCAGCTCTTCCAGGAGATTATTCCACCAGATGGGGGCCAGGACACGTGCTGCACCTGAAGTCAGGTCCAAATATTGGCTGTGAACTGCACAGCTCTTCCACAGATGTGGGACAACAGTGCCTTCATGTGGCCCCAGCAGTCCCAAACGGGTGGAGGTGGTAGAAACTATCAAGTTGCAGCTGACTTGTGGTGACCTCAAAGGGTTTTGAAGGCAAGAAACATTCAGAGATGTCTGAATGCCATTTCCTGGTGCTATGTAGCAGTTCTAGTTTTCCTTGATGCTCTCCCATCTCATTACTAATCAGGGCCGATCTTGCTCAGCTTCCAGGATCTAATGAGATTGGATTAACCTGGGCCATCCAGGTGAGGGTACCCTAAACAGGGAGAGTATCACATTCCTGCTCAGCATTGTGTGAACAAAGATCATGTACCAGGGCATCTTAAAACAGCCTGACATCCTCAACAGCAGAATAGGCTGCCCATCTACACTGATCATCTTGCCAATGAGGCAAGTGCCCCTCTGCTTCCACTTTTTCTTATCCCTTGGCACCTTTGTGCCATCATAGATTTTGGGCATCCGTTCTCTGCAGGACACCTCATTAGTCTGAACACAATGGAAAAATGGGCAAATGAGAACAAGATGCAATTTAATAAAGATAAGTGTAAAGTTCTGCATCTGGGTCAAAAAAATGAAAAGCATGCCTACTGGATGGGGGGTACGCTTCTAGGTAACACTGTGTGTGAACGAGACCTTGGGGTACTTGTGGATTGTAAACTAAACATGAGCAGGCAGTGTGATGCAGCGGTAAAAAAGGCAAATGCCATTTTGGGCTGTATCAACAGAGGCATCACATCAAAATCACAAGATGTCATAGTCCCATTGTATACGGCACTGGTCAGACCACACTTGGAGTACTGTGTGCAGTTCTGGAGGCCTCACTTCAAGAAGGACGTAGATAAAATTGAAAGGATACAGAGGAGAGCGACGAAGATGATCTGGGGCCAAGGGACCAAGCCCTATGAAGATAGGTTGAGGGACTTGGGAATGTTCAGCCTGGAGAAAAGGAGGTTGAGAGGGGACATGATAGCCCTCTTTAAGTATTTGAAAGGTTGTCACTTGGAGGAGGGCAGGATGCTGTTTCTGTTGTCTGCAGAGGAAAGGACGCACAGTAATGGGTTTAAACTTCAAGTACAACGATATAGGCTAGATATCAGGAAAAAATTTTTCACAGTCAGAGTAGTTCAGCAGTGGAATAGGCTGCCTAAGGAGGTGGTGAGCTCCCCCTCACTGGCAGTCTTCAAGCAAAGGTTGGATACACACTTTTCTTGGATGCTTTAGGCTGCTTAGGGCTAATCCTGCGTTGAGCAGGGGGTTGGACTAGATGGCCTGTATGGCCCCTTCCAACTCTATGATTCTATGATTCTATGAGAGCAAAGTACCAGAAGGGATTGGATTGCAGAGCAACTCCCTCTTGGCTGGCTGGCAGCCACATGGCCACTCTGTAAGCCTCTCTGTCCCCCTGGAGAAGCACTGCCTGGTGGTACTTTTTGAAATGGTTCCTGAGTCCAGTCATCAAGAGATGACTCTTTCCCTTAATGGATCCTAACGCTGGCACTGTACAAAAGAGAGACCCCTCCATTTTCTGGAATTGCTTCCAGATTGTAGTGGTGTGGCACTATACTTTTAAAAGCTTAGAAGTGCTATATAAACAGAAAGAACTATGAAGGTGTTAATTTTTCATAGAGCCAAAGAACCTTGAGTGACAGGCTGTTCCCAGATATCTAGCTAGTTAGTATCAGCTGAGCAGAGAAAGACTTATGAACTGGATGCTGTGGAGGATTCAATCTGATTTGAATCTAGCTGAGAAGAGTTGAGTACTGACCATTTTGGAATTCAGCTCTGACTTAAGAGCAGTTTAACACAGACAGAAGAACTGAGGAAAGTTGGCAAGGATGAATGGGTAGTTAGATGGAGACCCTATCTGGGCCAAAGAAAAGAAATAGATCTTTGAGTGAGAGGAGAACTTCCCTACCTAGTCAAACAGAGTTAATTTTGAAGAGTGCAGAGATTCCTGGTTTGGTTTGGTTAGAAACTGTCTTTAGTGACCTTAAGAGTCAGGTAAAAACTGAAGATGAGTATTGTTCTAAGAGAAGGGGTTTGGGTTCTAAAAAGAGTGTACCAACCTTCTGAAAATCAAAAGAGTTAGAGATTACTCAAAGCATTCTAGAGTGTTTGGGAATACAGTGGAACAAAAGCCTTTCAACATAAAGATTTAACTAACTGACTAGCTTAAGAAATTCTCATTAGCCTGAAACATAAAAGCTAAAGTATTTGCTTGTACTGATTTTACTTGAATTATCTATATTGAGTTACCTCAGAAATTTTCAACCTGTAGTTTCACCTGATCTTCCCCCTCTATGTTAAATGAAACATTTTAATTTTTAATTTCAAAATACCTTGAATGACATTCAGTTATTTAAGATAAAGAGGGCTTCCAATCCTTCCCTCAGATACCTGGAGATAGGGTGGGACTCCCTGAGTTCTTCAGTAAAGAAGAAAACACATTACTAAGATGCATAAGTTAGTAAAGGGAAAGAAACTGAGAGCAAATCTTGCCTCTGAGGGAGGAAAGTGGACAGGGTTTTTATAGGAGGATTAGGGGCACCCACATTTATTAGTAGGCGCAGCCACCTGTGGGGAACTCAGGGCAGACATATGTGTCTGGGGATGCTGAAGGAGATGCCCAAGGAAAGAAGGAGTTTAGATGGTAGCATTTCTAGGTACGCCTCTCTTTTCATCTTGTGCTATCTCCAGTGTCTCCTCTTCCCTGACCTCAGAAAGCCTGCTAGATTCTGGAGGAACTGGAGAAGGGATGCTTAGTCTCACCTCCAGTTCCTCCAGCATCCTCTGGGACCCCCTCAAGACTCTTGTTCCCCCAAGTTCAGCCAAAGGACAGTGCAGGCAGCTCCACCCCCTGGTGCTGAGTCACAACTGCTGGGAGGGTGGGTGCCTTGCCCTGGTACCAGTGCCTGCCTCAGGTACTTCTACAAGCAGTGAAGAACGAAAACTGGTGGTAGAAGATTGCTGTGGGGCAAGCCTCCATACAGATGGGGAGAAAGCTGCAGCTCTCCCCTTCTGCCCTGCTAGTCTTTTGCTTCGTCTTTCCCCCAAGAGCCCTGCTGCACTCCTCTCCTTTTTCTCATTCTGTCCTCCTGGTTTACTTCACCAAAGAAAGCCAGATGCTGCACTAGGCTATGCTTCATTTTAAGTCTGAGCAACAGGAAAGCCCAACAACTCAACTTTCCACAGAAGAAAGACCTTTAAAATAATTATAGAAGACTGTAAAACCAGAACCAGAATAATACAAAAAAGTAAATTAATAGAGTAAGAAGTTGGAAGCCCCCGTTTATCAAACACAAACTTAAAAAAAAAACCCTTTTGAAAATGCAAAGCAGTTAAAGATTTTAAAAGAACGCACTGAAACAGCACAAACCTTTTTAAGAACGACACGTAAAAACTTGAAATAATATATCAAATAACACATAGTCCACTGTGGGCAAAGCAGTGCTGAAGATGTCCAGGCATAGAATACGAAGGTCTTCAGAGGCAGACTGCAAAAATCCAAAGTAGCAGCACCACCAGCATTGGCTCCAGAACTGCCAAGCTTTTGATTCTCTTTGCCCATTCTCAGAGAGCCATGGAGGGCTGCAAAAGAATCATCATGGTTACAGCTGCTCCCCATAACATCTGATCCCATTGCCTGGGAGACCTGCCTCCCTTCCCCCTTCCTGCCCAAGAAACCTGTTAAATGATGAAAAACAAACCTGGCAGCCTTAAAATGCCATTCTGATATTCCCAAATATTTTCAGAAATATTTGTGAGCCAATTACTGGTATTTTGAAAATACCAAATATATCTCTGGTGTTTTTTGGATATATATTCAGACGAGAAGTATCCAAATGTACACCCCTTGGTTAGAGAGTTAGAGATCTGGGTTTAAATCCCTACAAAGATAATGCTCACTGGGTCTCTTTGAGCCAGTCAATATCCTTCAGGCTAATCCACCTTTCACATTTGTTGGGAGGGATAACATGGAGCAGGGGGAGATGCTACATGTGTCACTCTACACTCCTTGGAAGAAAAGTAGGATTAAAATATGATTGATAAAAGCCGAACATTCCCCATTCAAATCCAGCTGTCTGTTCATTTGACCACACTGAGGCCCATTCTGCACAAGGACCAATGTTGCCAATTGGTTTCACAAAGCAATAACGCTATTTTAAATAGTGGAATCTCGGCGTTCCGCATACCTTCATTTGTAGTGGAATCCAGTAGCGTTTCATTCGTTCCTCACAGGTTTCCGGTCTCGCAGGAATCGCTAGAAAGGAAGCGATTTTTTCTGTGCTTGTTCCCACCCCTGGCCATCAATCAAACAGAACAACAACCAATGGGCGGTTGTTATCATGCTCCCGAAAAGCCCCTTTCCCTTTAAGCACAGTTTAAAAAAACACATACACACACACGTTTCAACAAATATGCCTTGAATCTTCCTAACGTAGAGACCCATCTACCTGGCTTGTGAGCTGGCGACTCATCATTACCATGCTCCCCCATGGGAAACCCCCTCCCTGCACGGGTGCGATTTTTGGCCGAAATTAGAGGGAACTGGCGAACGGGGCTGTGTTGTGCTTGGGGAGCTTTAAAGCACTTCTGTGGAGGGACTGTAGCTGGAGAAGCCTCTTTGGGTGAATGAAGCCTCACTGGTTCGTTGCTTTCCCCGCTCGCTCCGAGGAAAAAAAATGGCGATCGCTTCACCGGAAGTTCAGAGGAGAGAGCCAGGGGGAGGGACTTTGTTGCAACCGCTACATTGAGAACACACAGGTCTTTTTCGCAAGTGTTGCAGGTTGTTGGCAGGAGTGTAGCGATTTTCTGAGGGTGAATCCACTTTTCTGGATTCCCCGGAAATCGCTACAATGAAGCGATTTTCGCGCTAGTGTTGCAGGAATGTTGCAGATTGCTCACGACGTCATGCGGAACGTAGTTTTAGTGGCGAAAACAAAATGTAAGGCTAGTGCTATATTAAAGTCGTGCAGAATGGACCTGATTTTAGAGCAGCTAAAATGTAGCAGAGAATTGGTCATGTAATTGTATACACAAATGTGTACCTTGTCTTGCTGAAACTTGGCATCAGTGTGATCTGTTGGCAAGAAAAGGGGAAAGTTGCATAGAAGTTACATGTGAATTTTGATACTCTTAATACTTACCCTTGTGTGTTGCCATGAACTACTACAAACTTTAATTAAATATAAAGACATAATCACAAGAGTGAATCATAACAATGGCCCATCTAATTGAGTTCCCTGACAGTCCTGCAATGGTCACTACTGACTCCTGGAGAGAGGCATATGAAACAAAAGAACTGTGGCATCCTTTGATAGTCTGAGGCTTAATACCTCCTGAACAGCATTTTTCAACCTTTTAACTGTGGAGGAGCCACTGAGACAAATTTTCAGGCTTCAAGGATCCGCGGAAGTGATGTCAGCTGGCCATGCCTCCCTATCATGC
Source organism: Paroedura picta (assembly GCF_049243985.1). Taxonomy (NCBI): domain Eukaryota; kingdom Metazoa; phylum Chordata; class Lepidosauria; order Squamata; family Gekkonidae; genus Paroedura; species Paroedura picta. The sequence goes on along the minus strand of NC_135372.1, from coordinate 93,459,764 downwards.
CCTTGGAAGTGAAATGTCACCAGAAGTGACATCACCATCTGTACCCTTTGCCTTCCTTTTACTCCCCCCCCCCTCACCTTTACTATTAGGGCAGCTCTAGTAGGCTGCAAGGAAGGGCAGGAGCTGAGAGGACAGCCTGGACCCCCATACCAACCACAACCAACTCCCCCACTTTGATTTTCACACCCACAGCCTACCCACCAAGCCCTCTGAGCAGAGGCAGCCCTTTCCTTAGCTTGTGGCCAAGTCCATTAAGGAAGGAGGAGAAAGGCCATGGACCCCTGGTTGGGTTCAGAAGGTAGCTGTTGTCTGATCAACTATACCAGCTTGGTAAAATACCAAGCACTGATAGTGCTGAAGTCAATTATTGCAAGTTATCTGAAGGTAGCATTTACTTTACTTATTCTGTACTTTTCTCCCATGAGGAAGCAAAGTAGCTTGCAGCATTCTCCCTTCTTCTTCGTTATCCTGACAAATATTTTGTGAAGTACATTAGGCTGAGTGTATGTGACTGGTCTGAAGTCATACAGCAAACTTCTACAACAGAGTGGGTTTGAACCTGGGTGTCCATGATCCTAGACTGGCTCTCTAATGACTGCACCAAACTGGCCTGCAGTCATCCATAAAGCAGCTGATTAAAAGTTGCATGATCCCACCATGGATAGTTTGTGTGGACAAAACAGCAACGAAGATATGTTTTTTTCTTTAAGGCACTATGCGTTTGGGAATCAGGAACTCTAGCAATGAGATCTAAGCTCTCTGTTGTATTTCAATGGTTTGTTAATAGAGGGAGGTACTCTATTACAGTTCCATGCTGCCACTGCCAATCGTGACAGGTTGATATTGGAGCTTACTTGATCAGCTGGTGACACAGGGAGCCAGTGTAGTCCCACCTGACTCTCACCTGTTTTGATTTGAACAATTCATTGGCCAGTCTTGCCTGCAAGTTCACTTGCTTGGCTACCAGAAGCCTTCAGACCAGTGCCCTGATTATCTCTTAACAGCTTGAAGTGGTTCCTTCCCTAATGACAGTTTACAGAGACACTAGAGCAGCTATACAGTCTCGTTCATGGCATTTTGGAAAGAGCAGATCACAATGAAGTACCTATAGCCCCTGAAGTGAGGTTTTCTGGCAAGGTAACAAAGCAGTAGCAACAGCAATTCTCTAATTGTTTCCTAATTAACACATGCAGGGAATGCTGTTGGGATGTTCTCTCCCCTAACACCACCCTCTGGCCCTGGAGGAAGGACTGTAGCCACTGAAGAGCCACACCTTGAACCCCCGTGCGGCTACAGATTGGGTTAACAACTCATGATGATGTAAGGAAGTTCTTGCAGAAAGAGCGGGTTCTCTTATGCTAGATGCAGTTCAGCTAAGTGCTGAAGAAACATGTGAAGAAGAAGTGAAGGCAAAAACGTGTTTCATCGGTATTTGCTACCACTACTTTGGCAGGTCTTGGTCATGATGGTAGATGGAATCTCAGCATGGTGGTGAACACAGTATGATGGTGGCTGTAGATGGTCTCTCATCTTTCCCTATTGTGCTGTTCTCAGCAGTTCAAAGTTGAGGGGGATTGATAGAGATCCCAGCAACATGAATGGACGGTTGCTGCTGTTGCCTTGCTAAGGACAGGCTCCTTTCTCTATTACTCTCTAGAGAAGCATAGCTACCTGACAGATGTACCTTATGGGCATACAATAAATAGTAAATGGAGATGGTCAATATGCATCCATCCAATCAGTAAAATGATAGGTTAAGACACTTAAAAGAAGCATATTTAAAAGGTGAACAATATTAACCAAGATAATTTAGTTAATACCGTGAAATCATTAATCAGTGAGCTCATTTGCCAAAGTCAGTCATCCAAAAAGCAGACCACAGAAAACTGTCAGCATAGACTTAAGTGCTTCTAAATGTCTCAGATCAGCAATCTGGTAAACCAGTTAAATGGAGAGAAATTTAGTACTCAATCTAGTTATAATGGCCAGTCATCCTCAAGGCCTTCCAGTTTTGGCAAGTCCCTTAGCAAAGGACCAACTCCTTTGTGTGCTGCCCTTTAGCATGCACATGGTGGCATGTTCTGGTGTTGCTGCCATTAACAGCTGTAGCCTTAAATAAGGCCTGAGCCAGGAAGACTAAGGCTTAACAGTCCTTGGCGATTTCTACAGACATGAGTGCTGCCATCATCTCAACAGCCCTGCAGCAGAAATATATGGAAAAAGTGAGCAAGCGGTCTATCAAAGAGACACCACAAACTTTTTTTTGTGTAATCGTGAACACATTTCTTTTTTAACTCAGGTAGGCCTGCCTTATGCTAAGAAACAAAATGCCTATAAGTAAGTCCATACAAGTCATTTGTTTTAGAACCAGGTTCTTTTCTCCATGGTGGTGGTAGGCATACAGTGTGCATGCATGGAAACAGTGAGTCAGTCAGTACAGGAGCAGGACATCCTGAGTTAAAATACTTCCTCTCTGGGCAGAAAATATTGCTTTGATAGAATGTGATGTCAGATCCCATGTGGAAGAGATCCAATCATAAGGAATTGTTCAAAGCACTCTAGTTACTAATGAATGGCTAATATGCATATGGAATACAGTGGGGGAAAGAGGCAAATTGAATGTGGGTAGTCAGTAAAATTAGCTATGTCTGTGTGTTATTTACATAGCTGTTCATCAAAATGGCCTTAGGTCATGCGTAGCCAACCTCTGCTTGTGCCTAACGTGAGTTTTGGATCAGAACAGGAGGACTTGGCTGTGGAGGCATAACCACACTAAGGGTCTTGGAAATACAGGGGAGGGCCCATATGGAGGCACGCTTGAGTTACACTGCCCTGTAACTTCATCCCATTTATGTGTTTTAATTGTTTAAAATTGTTTTTATACATTTAGCTGTGGTTTTAAATCTGATTTTCATGTTTTATTGTTATCTGCTTTACAAACCCTAAGTTGGGCAGGAAGGCAGCTTAAAAATGTTTAGAATAGCTAAATAAATACCTGGACACATGGAATTGTGGCACCATTACTATTACAATAGATGTGATTATTTCAATGAGTAATGGACAGTTTGATTCATTAAAAAAAACTGGTATATGGCTGAAAGTGAGTATTACCAGACAGAATGACAACAGAATGGCTGGTTGAGATGAGCTCTAGAGGGGAGAAAGTACTAATATCTCAGGATATAGCATTGAGTCTCCCTGTCTCCAGTAAATCTTTTTTATCCTAAAATTCATGTGGGAACAGAAAGAGGAATTCAGGGAATCATGCTGTCAATCAAGAAACCAAGTATGGTTCTTGAAGCATTCACACCAGTTCTTTTGAGTAGTTCTCCCCATTTTCCTCTGTGCATTTATGTGACAAGGGTACGGGGTGATTAAATACAGCATAGTAACATGAGTATTTGTGATTTGGCTGTACCTGCAATAGTGACATTGACAGCCCTGTGCAAATTCAGGGGTCTGCTGCTTGGCCTCACAGGCTAGAAAGTATCTGTTTGCTTAACTGTAAAGAGACCCACTCTTAGATTTATGAAGCTGTGGTGATCCCCCCCTCCCACCCAGTAAGGAGAAAACAAGTTCTCTGAGACCTGCCCCTGTCAGGAACAACACGTGTCAAGTGACATGCCTTGAGTTTGACGGACTGTCCAGCTGTGCTTTTTAAAAAAAGGGATGGCATTGTTAACTTCAGTATATGGCACCATCTTCTCTGTCTCTGTCATATGGTGCTGTTTGACCCTTTTGAGCACCTGGTCTTGTCTGTTGAAGCATGGGGGCGGATGGGAGGGGGAATTTGCAGAGAGGTCTGTTCTCAAAGCTGCCTTGAAAAGAACACAGGGCAGTGGGCACTGCCAGAACAACTACCGTTATTTCAGGTTTCTACATTTTTTTTAAAAGGCCCATGGAGCTAACTGCAAGGGCATTCCAACCAGCTTCAGCCACCGCCATCTGGTCCATTAAAACAAATCTGGCGTGCTTCCCTCCTCCATTCTCACTCCCACCCCCACTGTGTTCAGAGGGGAGGGGACCAGGGAAAAGAAAGCTCCCAGCTGCTCTGACGTTTGAATTTAGATTGGCCACAGCTGGCTTGTAAAATGTGGAGCAAAAGCTCTTCTGCTTCAAATTAGGACAAGGAGGATGGGAAGTGCTTTTTAAACGGCCAGTGCCACTTAAAACATTGTGTAGGGAGTGTGTCCTGTAGCATTCCATAAAACTGAACCCCAAACTCTGGGTGGAAAACTCCATCCATGCCTTTATCTGTTCTTTGAACCCTAGATATTGCTATATCTTTCTGGAGTCATATGAGAGAAGGCCAGGGAAATCTCTTAGATGTTCTGGAATTAAGCATCAAGGACTAATTCATGCTGAGCATATGGAGTGCAGTGGAATTGGGCAAGAAGCATTCCGGTCCTCAGTAATGTCATCTTAGTCTTCAACCCCTCCCAAGACAGTGGGAGGAAATCCTGTAACGAACACAATGGGAGCAGTGGCTTTCACGCTAGGTTTCTGGGTGTCCCATGTTTGAATCCTGCTTTGCGTGTACAATGTACATCATTCAGTTTCAGCTATCCCTGTGGAGGGTTGTAGGTGTCTTGTTCACTGTATAAACAAGCAGAGCTTTAGGCTCAGATTTTTCTGACTGCCCTGTACATTTTGACAATTGTTGTAGTAGTGCCACCTTCTGGTAAAATGTCATTGGCCCAGAAGTCCTGTATTGTTTATAGACTGAGCATGCAGAGGAAGTTAAACTTGGGCTTCCATACACTTGAGATTTTAAAGAAGGGCTTAGAGGCAAGATTCTCACTTTCATCTGGCTTCTGTTTATTTTGTTTGTTTTAGGTCGCAATGAATTAATAGCAAGGTACATCAAGTTACGGACGGGGAAAACACGGACAAGGAAACAGGTAAAGGCGTCCTTGATGCTTATCCCAAATGAGTGTAATGGTATCGAGAAGGAGTACCCTTTGATGGCCCACTGAGATCATTTGTGTATGTGTGAGCATGCGTTCCTGCACATTCCATTTCCAGAATTGATTTATCCTTGAGTTTGGGGATGGATGCCTCAGCTAGACTCTAACATGAAAGGGAGACTTGTGACTTTGAGGCTCTTCTTCTGGCTCAGTGCCCCAGTGTGCTGTCAGTTCCATGCTACACCATGTTTTGTCCATTTTTTTCTTCCTGGTGTGGATAGTAGTTGCTCGTCTCAGATAAGTGTTATGAGAGGCAACATCTGCCTGATTGATGGTTTGCCTCTTTGCTTGGAAGCTGCTGTAGGAAGAGGGCCATCTTGACAACTGTGAGCAGAGGCTTCTAAAAATTCTCATTCAGAACCAGGTTGAGCTTAACTGGAAGAACCCTAAACTTTGGATTGTATGACCAGAGTAAATGAGTGAGCCTCTTTTATTATCCAACTTACCCGGACTCTCCCCCAGAATCAGTTAACTTTATAGGGTGTAGCCCCAAAATCTGGAAGGGACAGTTCCATCAGGGTCCTCAGCTTTCCCGGGAGATCATTCCACCTGATGGGGGCCAGGACATGTGCTGCACCTGAAGTCAGGTCCAAATATTGGCTGTGAACTGCACAGCTCTTCCACAGATGTGGGACAACAGTGCCTTCATGTGGTCCCAGCAGTCCCAAACGGGTGGAGGTGGTAGAAACTATCAAGTTGCAGCTGACCCAAAGGGTTTCGAAGGCAAGAAACATTCAGAGATGATTTGCCATTTCCTGGTGCTATGTAGCAGTTCTAGTCTTCCTTGATGCTCTCCCATCTCATTACTAATCAGGGCCGATCTTGCTCAGCTTCCAGGATCTAATGAGATTGGACTAACCTGGGCCATCCAGGTGAGGGTACCTAAACAGGGAGAGTACCACATTCCTGCTCAGCGTTGTGTGAACAAAGATCATGTACCAGGGCATCTTAAAACAGCCTGACATCCTCAACAGCAGAAAAGGCTGCCCATCTGCACTGATCATCTTGCCAATGAGGCAAGTGCCCCTCTGCTTCCACTTTTTCTTATCCCTTGGCACCTTAGTGCCATCATAGATTTTTGGCATCCGTTCCCTGCAGGACACCTGGAGAGCAAAGTACCAGAAGGGATTGCAGAGCAACTCCCTCTTGGCTGGCTGGCAGCCACATGGCCACTCCGTAAGCCTCTCTGTCCCCCTGGAGAAGCACTGCCTGGTGGTACTTTTTGAAATGGAGGGGACCCTGAAATGGGATTGTGAATTACCAGGTTTTGGTATCAGAAGTTTTTAATTCCTGCTAGCAGGGGAAATAAACATGCCTAAGTGAATACCTGCATGGGTCCACTGGTTCAAGTTGATATGCATTGGCGATTTATTTCAAAAGCTGCTTAAGGCAAAAGACACAAAATAATGGTCAGGAAAAAATCTGTTGTGAGACTTCAGTTTTAATGAGGTAAAAGATTTTGTGAGAGAGACCCAAAAGTGGACTACAACCAATAACATCATGGGGGCAATGCAGATCACACTTCCTCTTTATATGAATTAGAGTGGCTGATTGCACAAAAAGCACCTCAAACCGGAGATCGCTGCTGGGTCTTTGTTGGCCTTTGACCATGGGGTTCTCCCAACATTTGGATTCAGTGCCTTTGTAGTCCAGTTGGAAATGCAGGAAATGGAACTGAAGGGAGGTAATGCATGCATCCGTCCTACAATGCTTTTGCTTTACCCTTCAGACCACCAGGGAATCATGGGGCAGAGAAGACATATGGGCTGTTATGGTAGGATCCACTGGATAAGCATATCTGAGAGCTGAAACAGTCCTCATACAGAAATGGCTGTGTTTCTTTCAGTTGTCATTGTTCAGCAGGAATACTCTATCCGTAAGATACAGAAATGTTTTCTTGAAATCCAGGAAGTGTCTGACAGGAAATCAAATCAAACACGTTATCTAGAATACCTCTGTAACATATCTAACCATTATAAACAGTCTCTTATTTAGTTCTAGTTCTATCTGTATTCCAGGTTTGCACATTTGGCATCCTGTGATGGATTGAGGAGTGTAATCACATAGGCAACTGAAATGCCAGTGAAGTAATTCTCCCAGCAACCAAGGGTGCAGAAAGGGAGAGAGTTCTTCCTTATATCCATTTTCTCCTCCCTGCACCATCATGCTGTAAAAACCCAGAATGTTCAGGTTTTAGACGTGGCTGAAAGATATTTTATGGAATGCACCATTCATAAATTGATGAAAGCTGGATTTGTAGAGAAACAGTCTGAAACCCATTTGCAGAGATTATATCTGTTGTTGTTTCTTGGACTTTGAATTATTCTTGGACCTTGAAGCTGTAAGTCTCAAGCCCGTATCTGTGATGATTTCTGAAGGTGCTACTATGCTCATGTTTGACTGAAATGTTCTTATGGACCCTTGGCATTAGGGAATTTTATCTGTGCCTGACATTATTCAGTACACCCAAGTTCAGCTCCTAGATTTGGTGCCCCATGACATTCTGATTCCAGTGTATAGGAGGAATGCTTTGACAAGCCACAAACTCTGTAAGAGTTTTTAGTAATGTCAGATTTCATGGAGCAGCTGGCAATAGGCCAAATACTGAAGGCAACAAGTTACTTAAAACTATCTTATACCACAGAATTAAATTCCTTTAATCGATGATAACTTTTTGATAAATGGGAGTGAGATATTGTGAAAAAGGGCAGATTTCACTTTTCCTTCCTGCTTGTTGACTTATTATACATCACATAAAATGCTAATCATTGTAGAGATGCTGTAGTATAATACAATGTTATTAGAAACATAGAAGGGATCAATTGGAGCAGATTACTGTTTATACACAGGGGAAGCACCAGTCTCCATAGGTTAGGGTACTTGGTCTTTTCCTCAGCATTCTTAAAACTATCAAAAAGCCCCTTGGAACATATGCAAGAGCCTGTTTTAATAGCGGAGAACTATGCTTAAATCACAAATATGCCTTCTGGAGGCACATCTTTGCCAAATACTAGATAGGTTTCTGTCCAAAGCTACCTACTTCTCCAAGATATAGTTTTGTGGCTAAGTGGCAAATCCTGCTCTGCAGAAGTAGCCTAGGGACTTGGACGAACCAGAGAGAAGTCACATAGAGATGGTAGATAAAGGTAGCTTTATGCCTACTTCCAGAATTCTGGTTGCTTAATTTAGTGATAAATTGGAGAACATTCCATACCTTTATTCCTACGATTGGGGTCCTTAACATTTTGTAACTCCTGTGGCAAGAGTAAACTTCTGAAATTCTGACGGCAGTAATAACTGCCCTCTTTTTTCCTCCCTGGAGACAATGCCACAGAAAAATATTCTAGATTCCTGGATGGCAACACCAGTCTTTTAGGGCTGGAGAGAACTGTGATTTTTCAGGTTTTGAATGAGAACATTTTTCAACATCCATCCTGGATTGTCCATAAGGTATTAATTCTCTCTTTTGCTTAGGCAAGCAAAAATAGTGCATCTGACTTCGACTAGCAGTTGAGAGCAGACCCATACTACAGATCTGTAGCATCACAAATGTGATGTTTTAATTAGCCCAGAATCCGAAAGGCGAATGCTTCCAGAAGCCATGTGTAGTAAGTGTACATGATGCAGCTGCCACTGCTTGCCATCAGGGAGCAAAATAAGATGCTGTTTCTTAAACTACCCAAGTGTTGTAGTTTAAATCAGTTTATGTTCTGTGGGTTATTCCCATTTCCTCTAGATGAGGGCTTGACCACATTCTTATGATCAGCATTGATTGCCATTCATTCTGATGTGCTGATACTGCTCCTCTGGAACCTCAACTGTCTTAAGAGGCCTGGTGCTTAAAGCACTCTTGTCACACAGAACACTGTAGGATCATGTCTTCATTCTGTTTGTGTTTTCCTTTTTGAATGGCTTGGCGGGACTTAGGTGTCCAGCCATATACAGGTTCTAGCTCGGAAGAAGGTGCGAGAATACCAGGTTGGCATTAAGGTACGTTAGAGATCCTGCCCATGCATCCGTGGTGTGTGAGCATGGGCAGCCCCCTCTCCTTCCTCTCCTTTCCTCTGGTTGACGGCTCTGCTGTTTTTCCCCTCTCCTTCTGCTTTTCTCTCTGCAGGTCTCTAGCCACTTGCAGGTTCTAGCCAGAAGGAAATCTCGTGAGATTCAGTCCAAACTGAAGGTACGCGCTTCTCCGGCTTTCCCACCTTTGAGCCATGGCCATGCTGGCAACTAACACGCTTCGCCCTGTGATTGTCAATCTTTTCCTTTTTATGTCTTTGCCCCCCTCCCTTTGTTCCTGGGACCAGAAGTTTACAAAATCCTCCTGAGGAAATAGTAAGCTTGAAAGGATAATAAGAACTTTAAAAAAAATTAATCTCATGCTTTTCAAAAATAAGATTTAAAAGCAGCGTGTAACAAATACAATGAATGTGCAGTGGTATTAAAGCTATCAATTAACACAAATATAGTAAGAGCTAATAAAGGAAACCTTAAAAGATCAAACTTAACAATCAAAAGCTTTTTGAAAGAAAGGTTTTTAATGTGACTTCAAAATGACAAGAAGGGATTGCATGAACCTGCCATAGGCAGACGTTCCAAAGCAGAGTGCTTTGACTGGAAAGGCTTGGCTTCTTGCTGAGTTAAGTCTAGAGTTGCAATTTTCACTTCAGTAATGCCAGGAACAGAACCTAACAGAACCTGGCTAGTGTAGTCACCTCAAAACCCTCCAGTGCCATCTTTCCCACGAAGATCAAACCATCCCAGTTGAAAAGAGGAAGATGATGGTAATAAGTGATGATATGGCAAGCTGTATATTTCCCTTCACCCCATAGGCCAGCCTTTAGTTATTTACTCACCTTGCCTTTCTCCCTGATGAAGACCTAGAGCAATTGACATTGTTCTCTTCTTTTAACCCTCACAACAACTCTGCAAGTCAGGTGTATCTCAGGTGCTAGTGTGCCATTGTAATCACAGAAATAGGGATCTTGTATATAAAAGAAGAAAGTGAAAAGATGGGATTATACCTAAATATCAAAAAGACCAAGATCATGACAACTACTGGCAGTAGCACCAAAGTCACGATTGACGAGAACATTTAATGTATTGATGAGTTCATCTTGTTTCTATGATCAATCAAAGTGGTGGATGCAGCCGTGAAATCAGACGGCGAATAACACTGGGCCGGAACGCAATGTTAGACATGAACCGAATATGGAAGAGTAAGGATATCAGCCTTAATACAAAGTGCCAGCTAGTCAACACCGTTGTCTTCCCCATAACAACCTATGGGTGTGAAAGCTGGACCATGAAGAAGGAAGACAAGAGGAGAATAGATGGTTCCGAATTATGGTGTTGGAGACAAATGCTGCGAATACCATGGACAGCCAAAGTTACCAACAAGATAGTTTTAGAGAGGAGCAAACCAACTATGTCATTAGAAGAGAAGATATTACGGCTAAAGATCACGTACTTGGACACATCATGCAATCAAACGAAAAATCGTTCATGCTCGGCATTGTTGTTGTTGTTATGTGCGAAGTCGTGTCCGACCCATCGCGACCCCATGGACAATGATCCTCCAGGCCTTCCTGTCCTCTACCATTCCCCGGAGTTTGCACCTACTGCTTCAGTGACTCCATCCATCCACCTCATTCTCTGTCGTCCCCTTCTTCTTTTGCCCTCGATCTCTCCCAGCATTAGGCTCTTCTCCAGGGAGTCCTTCCTTCTCATGAGGTGGCCAAAATATTTGAGTTTCATCTTCAGGATCTGGCCTTCTAAAGAGCAGTCAGGGCTGATCTCCTCTAGGACTGACTGGTTTGTTCGCCTTGCAGTCCAAGGGACTCGCAAGAGTCTTCTCCAGCACCAGAGTTCAAAAGCCTCAATTCTTTGACGCTCGGCCTTCCTTATGGTCCAACTTTCGCAGCCATACATTGCAACTGGGAAGACCATAGCCTTGACTAAACGCACTTTTGTTGGCAGGGTGATGTCTCTGCTTTTTAGGATGCTGTCTAGATTTGCCATAGCTTTCCTCCCCAGGAGCAAGCGTCTTTTAATTTCTTTGCTGCAGTCCCCATCTGCAGTGATCTTGGAGCCCAGGAAAATAAAATCTGTCACTATCTCCATTTCTTCCCCTTCTATTTGCCAGGATATTTGCCTTCTATTTGCCATGCTCGGCATGGTCAGCTGCAAAAGGAAACATGGTTGCCAAAAGTTCCGCTGGCACGACACTATCAAAGCCGATACAGGGATGACCATGAACCAACTAAAAGAAGCAGTCATTGATAGAAATGTATGGTAAAAACTTTAGAATCGCCGAGGGTCAAACACGACTGAACGGATGACATCATCATTATAAACAAGATAATAGTAAGCGGTAGTTGTTGCTACTGTCAGAGGGGGAAGGTGCCTGCTATTAAGGGTGTGTTCTCCCTTCACTTAACCAGTTATAGTATTTATAGTAGTCTAGTAGCTTTTGCCCTAGGTTCAATATTTTCATTGCAGTTCTGGGTTGACTGGTGGGACAGAACAACCCCTTAAACCAGGGTCACTGAAGCGACAAACCAAAATATCAACAAAGGTAAAAACATCTGCTCAGGAGCAGGCATTTTATATGGGAAAGCTATGATTATCAGTCTATTGACAGATATATAAATTATATGACTAGAACCTTTTTCTGATACACAAGAGTTCATTATAATGGCTGTTGGTGTGCAGTGGCCCATGTGAATCAACTTCAGCTTACGTGAAGTAAGATTGAAAGGTGTATGCTTTTTTCTGCCAAGTGGATAGAAATGCAGCACTATCTGAGAAGGATATTTGGGAGCCCATGTAATGATCCTATTATGATGGAGGGGCATAAAACCATAGATCCTTAACTTCCACAGTGGCCTTGCTGTTACTGACTCAGGAGCAAGACTAGTGGACCAGGAGCAAGGGAAGTTGAGCACAGATAAAACTGAAGAGCTTTTCTTCCGTGGTTGGCTTTCTTTTCCGCCTCTTTTCTTTAACTGGAGATTGGCTAACCTTTCCTATAACTCTTTCCTCTGTATGTTCTATGTACTGTGGTCTGTAGGGTAAGTGCCTATACAAGGCACATGTGGGAGGAGGGTGTATCAAGGGCAAGGTGGATCTGAGGGTGAGCGGAATTTTGAAATGTTCCTCTTTAGTCTTCTGTGCAACCCCACATTGTTATTGAATTGGATCTCTGCCCATTGTTTTTTGCTCCATGCATTGGAAAGTCCCTAGAAATTCCAGCACCTGTCATCTAAGCAAAATATTTCATTCAGGTCGTACAGCCTCCCCATCTAAAACCCACAAGACAGCAGCAACAGTAAAAAAGTTGGAGATACTCCGGATGGTCTTCCTGATGAGAAAGAAAATCTTGACTAGGCCACAGCTACACTGAGCTTCCCCTTATTTATTTATTGACCTAATAATTAGTACATTTTTAATTGTAATATGTCTCACTGTTCTAGAGCAGTGTGAGATGTGTAAGGCCTTCTTAAAATCTCACCTTCTACTCAGTAGCAAATGTCATGTGAGTGCATGCAGTGGTAGATCATATTAGAATTCATCTGCTTTGTAGCACATCTTTCAGAGAAAGTAATAGCACCTGTCTTGGCCTTCTGCCATATCCTTTTAAGTGAAGGAGGTATACTAAAAAGTGACTACAAGAGATTCAGTATAAATTAGGTATATCTATTTAATGCAGTTACTTTTGTTAAGCAGTTTGGTTTCTGTGTGTATATCTACATCCCCTTAGCTGGAGCTTTGTGCATTCCCATACGGAAATAGTGGCTTTCATACCATCCCCCAGGGCTCTGTGGTCAACTTTACTGCCTTTCTTAGGAGAAAAAATAATGATAGTGATGTTAACATAAAAACTAAAAATATTAGACACTGTGTACCAATTAAAAATATATGCCCTTTCAGCAGCCTTTTAATATAATTAGTCAAGATGGGAAGGAAGGTTTAAAAAAGGAGAAAAAAGATGTATATATTTACATAAATATTTAAGTATACATTAATTGTTGCTGAATATAATCCCATTTACTGTGCAGTAGTAAATGGGGAGCCATTGATACAGTGCTTCTGCCATGTACCAACCTCCTGTTTTTTATGGTCCCATCTGCCCCATATCTGCTGTACACCAAAGTACATTTTGAGAAGCTAAGCTACAGTAAGCTGCAGCTACACTACAAACTGATCCCTTGGTGGCTCCCTATTGTGGTTACGAGCCCATCTGAGAGAACCTTTAAGTGCTATGTGCAGATGTATTATTCTGCAGGATTTTCAAAATATTAGGGTAGTGGAAAAGAAGGAAGCAGGATGGCCTAGAAGCCATACACTAAACACATAAAGCTTTTCTCTGTCACCAGAATATTTAGTAGAATGAGACATATTTTTTAAAAGTTATAATTGTTTTCTGCACCAAGCTGCAGTCTTCCATTCCAACATACCAGCCTTGTACTTCTGAACATGACTTAGCTTCAGTACGGTGAAGCTGAACACAACTTAGCTTCAGTACGGTTTCAGTTGTCACCTGAGTCCTTAAAAGAGGTCAGAGGCTACCTAAATGTATAGGCCTAAACTAATATTTTATGTACTGACTTAGGGATGCCCAAATTAGTCCCTCCCAAAGACTAGAGCAGAATTTTATTATATTGGTGTTGCTCACTCTGCTTGCACTGGTGTGTCTAGTCTACTCTGAGAGTTGTGAGCACACATTCATATAGCAGTGCACTCTTATTCATTCAGTGTAATCATGCAGACATGGAACAGAAGAGAACACTGACTAGACCTCCTGCATTGTTTTTGCCTGTGTCTAAGCAGTTTAGTGAATGATCTGAAGCAGCAAAACAAGAAAGCCCGTTGCAATGTTTGGCTAACTTCCTGCATACTTCAGCTGTTTTGCAAATGTAAAAAAGTTACCTGCCCCAATAAGGACAGATAAGTAACCTGTCTCTTATAGTCCACTTTTTTTGTTCTTATCCCCGTTGAGCTATAAGCCCTAACTAATCAGGTAACTCCAAGTGTATTTAGTTTGCAAAATGAAACTCAACTGTCTTTTATATACTGAAGTCAAGTCCAATTATACCGGTAGCTGTTGTGAATAATGTTTACCCCAGTGCCCGTAGTTCTGATAACCGTTCTAACAATTTTTATTTCTTTTCCCTTCAAACAGGCTATGAACTTGGTAAGTGCAATTCAATTTCTTCACTTTTCCCTTTGATTTCCCTATAGATGATCTGCCACCCTTGGTCATCCTCTAGAGCAGAGGTGTCAAACTTGCATCCCATGGGCCGGAATAGGCCCATCCAGGACTCAATCTGCAAGCAACTGATTACCTTTACTGCCTGATGAGAGGCTATGCATTACATCCCTGTATAATGTCCCAGTATAGGACATGGTGGGAGTGTAGGGGGAGACATTAGGGAGATCCTGTAAAGAAAAACGTTTTTGTTTTTGTTTTGCATTAAAAATGTTTTAATTGAGTTTGCCTTTGTTCTTTATAAAGTTTATATCTCTGGTACTAGGCATTATATTTTATGATAGCAAGTGACATTCTAGCCCTTGTAACAAATGAGTTTGACACCTCTGCTCTAGAAGGTCAAAACCCTGATTTTTAAACGGAGACTGAAACGAAGAGCCGGACCTTTGGAAGTATCAGATTACTAGCCATCAGACTCAACGCCTTTTGGAGAACTGAACCATTAATTTTGCCAAACACCAGCATAGATGCTTGCGTTCTGCTTTTCTGAGCTACATGCCTCCTGTATAATTTTTACCATTGAGCTGAGCTGTATCTTTGAATGTGAACTGGGGGGAGAGGGATTGCAAACTTCTGGTCTGCGCTCCTGAGGAACTGCTTATATGAGTAGTTCCCTCATTGTAAATGAACAGGCTTAATGTGATCAGTACATGTTATGTAAACTGGTGCTCAATCCCAAGGGACTTCTACTTATTGTAGTCTTGAGAGGTGGGAGTTGTTCACTGTTCTTTGTATTCTTCTTCCCTCTTTCTGTCTCTGTTTTTGAAAGGATCAGGTCTCCAAGGACAAGGCTCTGCAGAGTATGGCTTCCATGTCATCTGCACAGATTGTCTCTGCCAGCGTCCTGCAGAACAAGCTCAGCCCCCCTCCTCCACTCCCTCAGGCTGTCTTCTCTGCTGCTCCCAGGGTAAGAGATGCTCCAGCATGCCCCTGCCTTATCTGGTTCAGATTCAGAAAACCTTTATTGGCATAAAACTCTTGCCTTTTGTATGAGGGAATGACTTTGAGAGTAGATCTTACCATGGTGTGAGCTGATTCATCTGAGAAGGGAGGGTGGGACTGGATGTGGCACAAGCGGAGAAAAGATCAAACTATGTATTTAACTCTCAGAATCATAGAATTATAAAGTTGGAAGGGATCTCCAGGGTCATCTAGTCCAACCCCCTGCACAATGTAGGAACTCACAACTACCTGCTCACGTGCTCACAATCTGCCTAAGTTCATAAAATCAGAATTTCTGTAATCAACCTGAATGAGTCTTAGAACTTTGGGGGCATGTCTTCCCTTCGAGGTCTGTCTCATCCTCTTTATCCTATCCTTCCCTGCTTCTTTTTGTTCCCCACTACAAACACACATACTTTTATAAACCTGACAAATGCATGATCAACTATTTGGGTGGCTCAAGAGGCAAGGCATAGGGGTGCCACCACGGTGGCAGAGATCGGGCAAGAGGAGCCTCTTCCCATCCTTGTGGCACCACTTCAGAGGCCAGGATGAGCTTCAGAAGCCTTCCCTCTGCAGCCTGTTCTGGAATCAAAGTGCTGCACCAAAGGTCAGAGCAGCATCCTCTCCTCTTCAGTGCTGCCAGCGCAGGAGAGAGATGGAGGCTTTGCATTTTAAAAAGAAAAGGGGGGGGGGGCTTTCCTCTCTAGCCCACTCCCAGTACATGCTCTCCTCCTCACCATCTTCCTCTCCTCCAGGTCTCCACAATCACTGGGATTTATATATCTTCTGGAAGCATTGCCCTGACTCTGGCCATTCAGTTGAAGTGGTGCTTCTCAGGAGTATCTCAGTTATCCTCTAATTACAGTCAGAGGGAGGAAGGGTGACTGGAGGGGAGCATGGGGAAATGATAGAATAGCCAAGGAAGCCACTGTGGCAAAGGCTGCCTCCATCCTCATGGTGCCCCAAGCTTCTTGTGCCATGAACCAACCCTGTTCATATAGGATCAAATAAGAGAGCCAGCTTGATGTAGTGGTTAAATCTAATCTGGGGAACCAGGTTTGGCTCCCCACTCCTCCTCCACATCCAACCATATGGGTGACCTTGGGCCAGTCACAGTTCTCTCAGCTCTCCCCACCTCAACTACCTCACAGAGAGTCTGTTGTGGGAGGGGAAGTGTAGGAGATTGTAAGCCATTTTGTGACTCCTTTGGGTAGTAAAAAGCAAGCTACAAAAGAAACAGCTGTTTCTCCACGTCTTCATCCCCCTATGCTCAGCCTGCAAAGAAACTTCTTCATTTAATTATTCTCCATAAATATCACCAACTGTGGCAAATGTAATCCACACTTTTCCCTTAGAGGTTCACTGGAGAATGGGGAAATACAGCTTTTTGTAAAACTCCAGACTGCTCTCATCCTAACTTTTAACCTCATCACTATAGAACTATAAAAAATACTATATAAGTTGGTAACTTACATTACAATAAAAACCCTTTAGGCTGCTTTGATCAGAGTAATGGAATCTTCTAAGTCAGCAATCTAATTTTGTTTTCTGTATTCATGTCCTTAGTTTTGGAGTGGGCCTATCCCAGGACAGTCTGGACCTTCTCAGGAGTAAGTGAAGATCTCTGTTAGTAAAGCTTCCAAGGAACAGCTGCTTAGAATTTGCAATTGTATTGCTTAAGAAATGCGCTGATGTAGGGTTCCTGAATTGTTGTACAGAAACTCATGCTAATGGGCTGTGTCTTTGAGCTATCCTGGGATTCTGAACCCCTGTATTCACAGCCTTCCCACTCAAGAATAGTGTGGCACTTCAGAAACACTGACCGAAGCTGCTATGACATGAAGATGATTCTCTGGGAAGCTCTCATTGCTGCTGCAAAGGCAGAGGCATTGCAATAGCGTGAAATACCCACCCTTAGATTTCCCCTTAGTTTCCTTGCCTTAGCCTTCCATGGCTGCAGTTTTCCCTCTTGCCACTGGAGGGATTTTTCTGGGTTTCAGTAATAGGCATAGTGCAGATAGCCCAGGCAAGGCTGATCTCAGAAGCTAAGCAGGGTCGACCTTGGTTAATATTTCCCTAAGACACTTCCAGGAAGTCCAGTGTTGTGACACTGAGGCAGGCAATGGCAAACTAGCTCTGAATGAATTTTGCCTTTAAAACCCCCACAGACTCGCTATAATTCAGTTGCGACTTAAGAGCAAAAAAATAGTTATAGGAATATATCAACCTATTGCAACAAAGTGTTAGTTCTCAGCTTTGGGCTGTAGAATTACAGAGATATGCGTAATATATGTTTTGCCTTAGAACTCTGCAACCAAGAGTGCCACAGTCTTACTTGTTACAACATAATGGGACAAGGGTACAATTTATCTTTTTAAAATATCCTGGAAACACCCTCTGGTGACAGTGAGGCAAATGGTAGCCATGGGGGGAGGGGGAGGATTGAAGCATTGGAGAATGGCACATGCTCAGACAGCATCCAGTGAGACTTTGGCCACAATCTTTCCAAAAGGATGGTCTCAAGCCATATTTGGGAAGGATTTCAGCAAAGCTGGGGAAAAGACATCTTGGGGATGCTATGCAAAATAGTGACGCTGAAGGTAAACCAAGGCAGAGTAAAACCTGTATGTATAAACAGCTGGAGAAAGACACTAAGTGAAAGCTTTCTGATCTGGTGAACTTTTGATGTGACATTCTGCCTCTATCCAAGAGATGATTTCAAACAACCAACATGACAGCTGCATAATGTCCCACCTGAGTTATGCATATTTGGGGTTAGTTGGGTAGCAATGTACAGAACAACCTTATGTGTAGATATTAGTGATTATGTGAAAGTTACTTGGAGGTACAATTGTACAAGGTGTCTTTGGACTTCTTAAAAACTTGTTTTTATCCGTCAAAATGGCTCTCTGCCCTCCATCTCCCATGCCTCTCGTCTTTGATGTATTTGTCTGAGGTCCTAATTCATTGGGTAAATGTGCTGTTCAGCAGAGACTAACATAGATCTCATGTGGGAGCTCAGTCTCCTGTTTATTTAGCTATTCCTGACATCATTTTTCCAGAGGTTGGGAAGCTGTCCTGGGTCACAACCTTTGCTATAGCAGGAGTGCACAGTGTCAATGTCTCTGCCTGTCTATTGAAGTGGATTTCTTTGGATTTGGAGGAAGAAAAATTACTTGCATGGATAACTTCAGCATAACTTACAGGGGGGGGGGGTCCAGAACCCCCTCCCATTCAGATATGCCCATTAAGCATATCATGGGATTGTCTAGTCTGTGGAGTTATAGTCAAAATGTTAACAGTTAAACAGTAAACAATCAAATGTTCAATTGTTAGTGATGTTGTTATTGTTAATTGATACAGTTATTGAAATTACGTTGTATCTGTCATCTGGTTTCCATGTTCCCTGTGAACCGTCCTGAGCTAAACAGGAGGGCAGTATATAAATGTAACAAATAAATAAATATTTGGCTGTGTCAGCTTCTCTAATATAAACACTTCAGTACCAACCCCCCGCCCCAAGAAATAGTTATTTGGTGTTGATACCCAACAAATTAATAGCAATAGATAGACCAGCCTTTCTCAACTTTTTTGCTGTCAAGAAACAACTGAAACATTCTTCAGGGTTTAAGGAAACACAGAAGTGGCACGATTATGCAGAATATAGCTGTGTACATGCCCACCCAGGGTCCCTCCCCTTCCTACCCCCTACAGGCCCATCACTGGCCATTTGGGGAGGGAGAGCAGGTCAACCTTACGATATATGGTCATATCATCTGATAAATTTATATATGTATATATACCTACCCATTTGGGAAGCCCTTTCAGGGACATCAAGGAAAGCCTGAGATAGGCCAATCTTTTGCCTAGATCAGGGGTAGCCAAACTGCGGCCTTCCAGATGTCCATGGCCAGGGGCTCCTGGGAATTGTAGTCCATGGACATCTGGAGGGCCGCAGTTTGACTACCCCTGGCCTAGATTATGATGGTCAGGCCCCCATGAACTGGTTGCTTTGTCTGGAGAGAGAAGACTTCCCGTTATGGTTCCTGCTGCTCATAGCATAGGAAAGACGGGTCAGGGACAAAAACTGAGAAGAGATTATTTCAGATCTATGAGGAGCTCTTACTGGTATCTCGTACTGAAAGCCAATTGGTGTAGTAGACAGACTTGGACCAGGGAGAACTGGGTAACCTTGGGCTGTTTGCTCTTTCTGTCAGCCTAATGTTCCTCACAGAGTGGCTGTAAAAGTAAAATGGCGGGGGGGGGGGCACGTGTGCCACTCTTGGAGGAAGGAGGGAATAACATACGATAGCTTCCTAATAATAAAGAGAGACATCCATCTTTGACCAATTTGAGGTAGAGGTGGATAGGAGGGAAGCTTATAAAATATGATTCTGACTAACCCGCTTCACCATTTATTTTATTTTTCAGCATTAAACCTTTCACACAACCAGCCTACCCCATCCAGCCACCCATGCCTCCATCACTAGCCAGTAAGTGGTCTCCTTCACTTCCTTTCTCCAACTGTTTGGCTCAAAGTAGATCAGAGTTTTATAAGCTTCCCTTCTGCCATTCCTGCCTCACTTATTTATACACACAGCTTTAGCTCAAGACCTCTCTGAGCCTGTTTTTGTTTTTGTTGTTGTTCCTTGTCCAACCAGAATAGCAGAGTTCTCCAGCTCCCTTCAGACACATTGCCTCCCCTGTCAGTCCATTTTTTAAAAGAAACTGAAGTTAATACTGTCCATGCTGGAGCAATGTTCTACCAGCAGTGCTCTAGCACAGACTGTGGCTTCAACCCTCACATAGCATAGTTGTGTTTACAAAGGTTTTTTGCAGAAGGCTTGGATCCCCAGGGAGTGAATCCAGCTCATTCAGGCCATATGTTCCCCCAGCTGGGGTGATGTGGCCATAGGTCTATCATCACAAGAGTAAAGCAGTGTTGAGCTGCCATATCTTTACCAGCAAGATCACATTGCATTTGCAAGGAGCAACTGCATACAAATATAGAAGTATAGCAGAAGTTCTAATGCAGGAGACTGAGAAATTCTGTTCAGATGTACATCTTTTCCCACCGGAGTTATTATTGATCTTACCGTTTCGGGCAAAACCTCCTTAATCTAACAAATTTCAGAGGGGCAGCAGTCTGTTGCAGCCTGAGTTGTACAGACCCCCAATTACTTAGCCTTCTAGACTGCCTTTTGAGCTTTGAGTGTATGAATCAGAAATCCAGTGAGGTGTAGCAGTTAAGAGCATTGGATTGTAATCCGGAGAACTAAGTGTGATCCCCGACTCCTCAACATGAAGCCTGCTGAATGACCTTGGGCCCGTCACAGTTCCCTGAGAATACTCTCCGCTCCACCTACCTCACAAGTTACCTATTGTGGGGAGAGGAAGGGAAAGTGATTGTAAGCTGCTTTGAGACTCCTTCAGATAGAGAAAAGCTGAGTATAAAAACCAAACCCTCCTTCTTCTTAAACTGAGTATTCTAGCTCAGCATTGTCTGGACTTCCCAGGGCTTCAAGTAGAGAAACCTTTTTCTGGAGATGCCAAGGACTTGTGCATGCAAAGTAGATACTGTGCCACTGAGCCTCTGCTTGTCCCTAAAGCCATGCTGTCAGGAGTGCTATCGGAATTCATACTTCCCTTCAGAGACCAGAATATGGTGCAGGGCGGGCAAGGAGGGGAGTGGGTTATATATATATATATCCACCATCCTGATATTGTGTTTTAATTACATTTTAAGGGGGCTTTATTGTTCTTATAAATTTCTGTTAACCGCCGCAAGACATTTGAGAGCAGTGGTATATAAAAATAAACAAACAGGCTGTACTTTTAGCCTGGTGCTTTAAATCAGTTGGCTGTCCTGATACGTCAGTTTTCCCCAGCTGCACATCTGTGAAATGGGTGTGTGGGTATGGAAAACCTGCCTGATCACAGGAAATTATGGAATTTTCTAGGAAACAGATTTCTCTAATGACATTTCTCACACTCTTCAGCTAAAGACACTTTTGTGGGAGTCAGTATGTGCCTCCACTGACCAGGCACATTTCGGCATGGCCGCCTTCATCAGTGGTCAAGCATAAATAGAACAGCATCCTTTGGAGAAATGACCTCAGCCTCCTTTGGAGAAAGGTTGGCTGCTATAGGACACTCACTGGACACTGGAAGTGCTCATCTGGACCAGGGCCTGCTTTAGAAACATAAGAGGCCTCAAAGAATTTTAGCTGGCCCTCTGGTCCATAGAATCGATTAAGGTCCTTAGTGTCCTAAATATTTCTTTTCCTGTATTTTATGCAGTTCTGTCTATGCCTGACCATTGATAAAGGCGGCCATGCTGAAACGAATCTGGTCTGGGGAGGCATTAGCATGAATGTACACATGGATTTTAATGAGGCTATATTTAAACCTTGTTTTTTTTAATTTTAATAAATATTAATTTTCAATTTTACATTATGTTCTACTCTATAGAGGCTTGAGTACATTTTCCTTATTTTGACCTTTTTTGGGGGGTGTTCTTGACTTGGGTCAGGATATTTTCTCATTTTCGTTGTGTGCATTTCTTCTTCTTCTTCTAGGCTACGAGCCCCTGGCTCCTCTCCCACCTGCTGCCTCGGCTGTGCCAGTCTGGCAGGACCGTACGATCGCCTCCACCAAGCTGCGGCTCCTGGAGTATTCAGCATTCATGGAAGTGCAGCGTGACCCGGAAACGGTAACTCCGAAGAAAGACCATCTGCTGTCAGCACAGGCCAAGGGGGTGGGGAAATGCTGGAGCTGAGCTCAGAGAACCTGTTCTTAAAAATAGCAGATTCTTGCAATTAGGACCTAAGACTGACCCTCCTTCTTAGACTGGCAGTTCTGTGTCTCCTGACGTGTGTGATCCAAGGATTGTCTGGCAGGAATGCTTGGTGGTGGTTTGCCATTTCCTGCCTCCGCCTCATGACCCCTAGTGTTCCTTGGAGAAAACCACCCAAATCCTCAAAGGTCTCCCATCCAAATACTAGCCAGGGTTGGCCCTGCTGACTTAGCTTCCGAGATCTGACGGGATTGGGCTCACCTGGGTTATCATTTGGAGTGCATCAGGCCAGTTGGTGGAGTGTGGCAGAAGGGAGCTGAGCCTTATGCTTCCCAGTGCAGCATTAGCAGGCGTTTCTGGTTGTCTTTGCCACAGCTGGGTCTTTGTGGCAAGGAAAGGTAACATTTCTGTGCCTCTTTTTTCTCCCCTACAGTATAGCAAGCACCTATTTGTGCACATTGGACAGACTAACCCCTCCTACAGTGACCCCCTGCTGGAGGCAGTGGACATCCGTCAGATCTATGACAAGTTTCCTGAGAAGAAAGGTGGCCTGAAGGAGCTCTACGAGAGGGGGCCTCAGAACTCCTTTTTCCTAGTGAAGTTCTGGGTAAGAACTGAGCAGGGCTGAACAGCACTTTAGAAAACCCATTTTAAGGATTCTTACACTCAAAGTAGTCATGACTTTTAACTAGTCAAGTCTGGCTTTCCCGTACCTGACTCATGCTCCTGCAGTCACAAAGGAGTTCCGGGGAACTTCCTTTTAAGGAGCCCCAGAGGCCCAGTTCTGCATGGGAGTGAGACAGGGGTGGAGGAGGGTCTCAACTGCCTTTCTGCTGCCTGTTTTCCCAAGTTGGAACAGCTTGGAGGAATGTTCTTTGCCCCATTTTGGATCTGCACAGCATTAGAAGTCACATGTCAAGTTGGATCCTTAACCACCTCAACAGCAGTACAATAAGAGGCAAAACATTAATAACAATTCATCAGTTTGTTTTGGGTGGGCAATGAAACCAGAGAATCTTGCTGTAAATAATTTAATTTTTTCTCCAATCAGAACTTGTACAGGGCATAAGCCATCCAGACCAAAATTAAACCAATTTTGCACTGGGTGTGGTTTCACCAGTTTTTGTATGCTAACCACACTTGGGCCAGCTGGCAAGATAGGAGCCAATATCTGAATGGGAACCTAAGAGGAATGTCAAACACTTGGCACCCTTGCTAGCAGCATACTTTCAAGCTGAAGAAATATAATTGCCTTCTCTAGTGGATGTTCTGGTTCTTGTAGCACATGCTGTAAGAATAGTTGGCACCTGTATCTATTTTTCCTGCATTTTCTAGTGTCATTTGACCTTGAGGTAGGTTCTGAACAGACCCCATATTGCCACCCCCCCCACCTTTGCCTAAGAGCAGCTTATGAGCACTATGCTACCTGCTGATGTGTTTCTGGTGCCTACTTGGAGTAGTGATTAAGAGTGGTGACTTTTAAGCTGGCGAGCCGGGTTTGATTCCCTACTTCGGAATAGTCACAGTCCAGTTAGAGCTGTTCTCAGAGTGGTCCTGTCAGAGCTCTCAGCCTCATAGGGTGTCTGTTGTATGAAGAGGAAGGGAAGACGATTGTAAACTGCTTTGAGACTCCTTCAGGCAGTAAAAAATGGGGTATAAAAACCAACTCTTCTTCTTCTTCTTCCACTTGCAACTTCTTCCCAACTTCTTGAACCTCCTAGCATTTTATCCTTGGGCCCAGCCCTCATGGAAGCCATTTTGTGATGGGTTCCTCCCTTTCCCATTTTGTTCTGGTACCTATTAACTGTTCTCAAAATTCTAGAAGTGCACATAGGTTTAGTAAGAGGAGGGATCCATGATGCAGAGTGTAAATTGAGCATCTTCAATTCATCTACTCAACTTTTGGCTTTAAAAAGGGTGGGATGCAAGTTACAGTTCACCGGTGCACCTCTGGGTGGAGGCCTTGAGCAAATCACATACTCCAAAATCTCCCATCTGTACAGCAAACAAGTAGTGACTAGTCTTAGGTGGTTGTGGTGAGTTTGACTGAGATAAGACATATGAAACCCTTTTTAAAAATGGTTTAATGTCTGTATAAAGTGTTAATGATATCACCATGGAAGCACACTTTTCATGTCAGCATCTCTTTCCCCCAGTGCATGTATCCCAAAACTCTGTCAAAAACCTGTTCATCCCTAGCAGAAACAGAGAATTCATTGTAATTCACCCTTGATTTGTAACACCTCCTTACTGTCGTTGTTGCAGGCGGATCTGAACAGCACCATTCAGGATGGTCCTGGTGCTTTTTATGGTGTGAGCAGTCAGTATAGCAGTGCAGAAAACATGACCATTACAGTCTCTACTAAGGTGTGCTCCTTTGGGAAGCAAGTAGTCGAGAAGGTGGAGGTGAGTCCTGGGGTTCTGTGTACATGGGACCAATTTGAAGGGGATGGTTTAAGGGAAGGAGAACTGCATTTTCGTCACTGTGGGATTGGAAGTTATGGCTCTGTTCCCGCTCTAGAAGGGAAGCCTAAAATCAAAAGGTAAAAGTGCTTTGAGTCTTGTAGTTGCTATAGATGAGTGGTTCAAAGAATAATGGAGGTATCCGAATATACCCTGGATTCCATGTGCACATCTTTGCAATAGCAGCCATTTGCAACTGCATTTTCCTGTGTAAATGCACAATGCAGTGGTGAATGAAGGCTGCAGTGCAATACAGCGGACTATCTGATGGTATCTGAGGTGCAGCCTTGTTGCTCCCCGCTTCAGAGAAATCTTTTTCCTCCATGGAATTCTGCAGTGCTTCCTGTCTCTTGTTCTTCTGGGCCCATCTTACTTGTCATCATCCCCATAGAGTCCACTGCCAGCTTGATGACATCCTCTTTTGCGTAAGGTCTGATGTCTTTTTTGGGTTGGGGTTGTTCTTGTTTTGTGCAGACTGAGTATGCACGGATGGAAAATGGACGATTTGTGTACCGAATCCATCGGTCCCCTATGTGCGAGTATATGATCAACTTCATCCATAAACTCAAACACCTCCCAGAAAAATACATGATGAACAGCGTCCTGGAGAATTTCACCATCCTGCAGGTAAAGAACCTGTTCCTATTCCCCTTTTATTGCTGGAAATCACTGGGAACCAGGTATTTCATGATTTAGTGGATTGTCTTGTCCTTTTGTAGCCTTTAATTTGCACTTAAGTTTCATTTGGCAGGAGAGGCTTTTTGCATGTCATTCCAGCAGGAATAGGTTTATGAGGTTTTGGTTTTGCAGTAAAGATTAAGCTATCATACTCCAAAGACTAACTCCCCCCCCCCCCCCGCCCGCCCGCCCATATTTCTTGATCTCATGTTGTGCTTTCTTCTTCCCTCAGGTTGTTACGAACAGAGATACCCAGGAAACCTTGCTCTGCATAGCCTTTGTTTTTGAGGTTTCCACCAGCGAACACGGTGCCCAGCATCATGTATACAAGTTGGTCAAAGACTAGAAGCCCCACTGGGGTAACCAGGCAATTTGAGAGAGGAGAGAAGTCTTGTCAAGAGAAGCCCACCCGCATAGGATGCCTTGACGCAAGTCTTTTGAAAACAAGCAGCAACAACAAAAAATGCCAAAAAGGACTGTTTCACAATCACAGATGTTTTCTACTTAGGAACATTTTTAAAAAAACAAACAGGAAAAAATACAGGAAAACATAAAGTTGAAGGAGTTATATCTGAAGGCAGCAGGGGCAGGACTGTCCCTGGGGGCTTAGGTCATCAGTATTTCAGGAGGCGTTGTCACTGGAGGCCTTTCCCAGCACAAAGTACCACAGGAGCATCTGGGGAAATGTGACTGTCACCCTCTTCTTAATACCTGAACGTGCCTGTTTTTTATTTTGTTTTGTTTTCTTGCTGAGAGTTGGGTTCTGTCTTCAAAACCAAATTAGCCTGGTGTCTTTCATTTGGAGAAGAGTTTGCGCAGAAGCACTGAGGATGTCCATTCTGAGAAGTGAGGGGAAGTCAGGGGCTGCCTTGCTTATGCAACTGGTACCCATTCTGCTCTGGAAACTGACAATGAAGACTCTTCTTCTGTCTATTGCCACAAGGCATGTGCAGAGACAGCACAGGGAATTGGCAGATTGCATCTAGATGTGGCACATAACCATTTGGTTAATTACAAGAAAATAATTTTGTTCCCATGGGGTCCTGGGCATTTTCTGTTGCAGAATCTGACCTGCCACTGCATCTTTTGTTATAGTGTTGGAGGAGAAAGCACCAGCAGTTAGTTGTTGCAGGAATGTGGCACCCTACACCCATGTCCTAGTCATTTGGGTCATACATGGGAATGTGGCTGCAGAATGTACGAGTGTATCTGTATTAGCCCTAATGACAAGAGTGGGCTCTGAAGTGTCTGTGAGATCTATAAAAGGTTAGAGTATGTTGTAGGAGAAAGGAAAGGAGGGTTTAGGTGGAGAAAAACAATTCAGGAAGCTATTGATAAAACGGAATGCAGGTTGAAGATAAACAGGCTGGTTCTAGTGGGGCCATGAGGTGAAATGGTGGTTTGGAGAAATATTCGGGCTGTAGAAGCTTGAGGGAGAAATCCATGAGTTTCTAACCAAAGTCTTGATGAAGCATTTTATATCTGCCATGTCAGAAAAATATGGAAAAGCTTAGATCAAAGTTCTTGTTATCTGGGCATTGTTTGGTGAGAGATTCCTTTTCCCTTCTGCTTCTCTGTTAATCTGCAGTAGTTGCCCAAAATAGGAGAACAGACTGTGAGTTGTTCTTCCCCTGTATTCTATACTCATATCTCCTTGTGGGGGTTGGTTAGAAGCAAAGTGAAAATTGAGTAATCTGTAAGCCCATATCCAAGGACATGCTGACAGAATGGACTGGCATACAGTTTGGGTATACCCTTGTCATTAGAAAGCTGCACTGTTTGCAATACTGGGGAAAGTTTCAGTATGAACATGAGCTTCTGTTCCTTCATCCTGGAGTACAATCCAATGGGCCCACAATTTAAATTGGTGCTTTTAGGAATCCTGTTACATTAATAGTGCCAAGACCTCAGTGCCCTCACTGCACATGGCACTTCCAGGACTCTGACCCATAGGTTTTAGCTATACTTTGTCTGTCTTAAATGCTTAGCTTGTAGGTTTAAATAATAGAGGAACTAACAGAATGTACGGTTTGTGCCATTTTCTACCATTGAACTTTTCTTATCTTGTCCTTCAGCTTTTCCTCGGCTACATTGCCCTTTTTAAAAGTTGGTTGACTTGATGTTTTTTTCTCCATGCTCCTTTTTTTTTTAAGCCTGGTATAATTCTAATCAAATTGACCAGACTCTACTCAACATTCTGTGATAATCCCAGTGGCCTTCCTACAGAGGTACCCCAAAACACGTTGTTGACAAAAGTGTAAGAAAACATTTGCCATGGAGAGGGAGAGTATAAGGAAGATTGCCATATCTAGAGGAAATGTTAGAATGTTCAGGCCTGCCTGCTTCCACAAATCCTAATACCTACTTGGGTGTCTGTCTGGTGTTAAATGGAATCTATTCTAAGGTGCTACAAACAAAGGCTTCACCTCCAGAACGATTTTCATAGTGGCATCAGTATGTGTGGAATGCCACCTCCCTGCCCCCACCCCCCACCCCAGAAAAGAAAGAGGCAATGAAAAGGGGCTGAGGATTCAGCATTGTATTGAGAAGAAAAGTCTGCCAACAGAAGAACAGTGACACTGAAGAAGCCAAATGTTTGGTACATGTCATTAGAATAAGAGGTTTGGGTATAACAGTCAGAGACTCTTCACATGTTTTTGTTGTTGTGCAATTTTTCTTTCCTTTCTATACTTCCCATTGTCTGCTTTAGAAGGTAGGAGGTGAAGTTATGGAGACTGGCCTTTTAAAAACAAAAATCTTGATGCTCTGATTTTCCTGGCTGACTTGGGCCTTGCTGTTGGGTTAGCACGTGTATTTCAGCTACTTGGACAGTCATCTTTGCCTGAAGGACCAGGAACAAAGGCATTGGTTTACCCAGACTTCGAGTGGCAGACTAAGAAAGTTCCCAGAAGCCTTTGGACAGTCACATGAAAGCAATATGCAGCCTGTTGTGCTATGCAGCGACACCATGACTGACAGAGTAGTCTCCCAACTTTTTTGAAGGACATTTTTAATTAATGTAAGATTTTCCTGTGAAGTGTTTTTAATTGATGCCACCCAAGGACTTCTGGAAAACTCCACCAGGACATTGAAATGAACACTCCTTTGTATTATATCAGACCCCCCCAGAAATGGGAATGGTACGTGGGGCTACTTTGGTAGTACAGCAAGTCACGCACAGCTTAGGAACAGTGCCTTGTTTGCAATTTGTGCTGCACTGCTAGGGGATGAGCAATGGGTGCTGGAAGTCCCAGGAGACCCTTGGTAGCAATGTTCAGATGAGCATCTCTTCTGCTCCCTGCCTCCAATAATACGCTGATCCTGCTGCACAGTCTTCCTGGGCAAAGCGGATTTGTTGCATACATGATTGTGTGTGATTGTTCTGTTTAGCTGGTCCCTGGAGTGCCACAACATTGTAGTGCCAGCTCAACATCCAGGTACGTTTGGAGTTTCCTTGTGCAGAGGTACAGCATCTATGGAATCAACTGACAGCTGTAGTAATGAAAATGGGAAGCTGCAGAGTTAAAAACGGGGTGGGATGTTGAATTCCTTTTCCATTACAGCCAAGTTCTCTGCATTTGCAAGGAAGATATGGCTGGTTACTTTATATGTAGCATGTTTATTTTCATTCCTAGATTTAAAACTCTGGGAGTTAAGGTTAAAATTTTCCTGTTCTCCTGAGCCCATGTACAATAAAAAATATGCCTTTTCTTCTAACCATGCCTTTTAAGAGAGGAGCCACGTGTATGCACGCACACACACACACTCCCCCCCCCTCCCCATGGGGCAGACTTAAGTGTACAAATGGGGGAGAGTAAAACGGGACTTTAGTCTTGCCTAATGCCACTTTTCTTAATATATAAACAACTCCCTTGTATTTTTATCCATAGTCATCTTTGGAGATTGGCTTGGAGTCTTTGGTATACCCCCTCTCTTAAACTGGACTGTGCTACAATTCTCCTCCTTTTTCACTCCAATATATTGTTTTTTATTTCTGTGCAAAGTACACTTAAATCCTACCCCCAATCTCCCTGCTGCAGAATCCTTTCACCCTTTGGCCCCTAGCTTACAGGCACAAATGTACATGCAAACCACTGCCCGTTTTATTTTACTTCCCCAGCCAAGAGCGGCAGCAAGGCTAAGAAAATGCCAGCTGCATGGATCTCTCTTAGCCAGACATCACAGGTACCCCAAACATCACTAACCAAGTTCCCCCCACATCCCACGTATTTATGAATTTCACATGAAGTACTGTTTTATTTTTTAAAGACTTTTTAAAGCTTTCCAGGGTTATGGTCACCTTTTTAGAGCTCTGTCAGTCCACAGTGTAAAACCATTTTTATGTATTATATATTTTGTGTATTTTTTTAATCCAGCTGTGATGGGTTGTATCATATAATGTTGTGTTTACTGTATGTCCATCTTCAAACAGATGAGACAGTGGAGCTCCTAAAAACCTATGGTCTGCTGAAAACCATTAAACACATTTGTTCATGGGTTGGCTGAAAAACTTTTGGCATCCATTCTTTTCTCCTTATTTATTCTTGAGCATTATATTCACAACAATAAGTAATGAGTGGACTCTTTATATCCATAAGGGCCTGTTGCACCAACAGGACATTATTAATAATAATAAATCTGTATATTTTGTGTGTCTACAAGCTCCCTGTACAAGTGCAGACTTTTGTATTGTGTTCAGAATCCCCATGAATCTCTACTTATTTTTTTCTTGTGGCTGTTAATGTGAAATGTCTGGCCAAGCTGGGCTTCTGTACTCCTAGGGGTAAAAAAAGTAAGAAAGAAAAGGGATAAAAATATAATTAAAGCAATGAGCCTTATTTTGGAAGCTACCTCCGTGTGTTCAGTCGAAATAATCCTTTCCAGGTCTGGCAAAACTGGCTTTTTTAAAGCTTGTAGCAGAAAACATAGCTTGTGAATCTCACCCCTCAAATATCTCAGAAACTGTTTGTACTATTTGGAGGGTTTGTTTTATTAATAATTTTAATTAATAAAACAAAACAAATTAATGGATGAACACGCAGTGGTCTTAATATGAAGAAGAGTAAAAGTTTAAAGCATGAGGCTGAAGGAGGCAGTATTTACAAATTCCAGGGGCCTGGAGCCACAGCCAAAAATGCCTGAGATCAGACTGTGGACCAACAGACTAACTCACAATGTGTGGGTGGAGGTAAACTTCAAGAATGGTCATTCTGACAATGTTTTGGGTATATGCATGATTACTTGTTTGAGTGCTTGGTCACGTGAACATGAGAAGTCTGTGGTTTGCTATTCCTTTTCTCAACACCAATCTCATGCTCTCTTTTTAGTGACATACCAAAGCTAAGGCAGTTTACCCAATTAAAGAATTCTGACTTACTATAATTGGTTTGATCATAATAACCATAATTGCTTTAAATCTGTGCAGATTTGCATAAAAAGTACAAGAAGAATGTTTTGTTTTTAGGCAATGTATGCAAGGTTCGACAACAGGTAATAGTCCCTCCTGGTGTGAGAGAGGAAGGGAATGTGGTTTCTAGCATGGTTCCTGTCCCTACAGCTTTTTAGTGTTTTATTTTATTAAAGCATTTGTAGCCTGACTTTTGGAGGGGGAAAAAACAGTTATCCAAGACAGATCATGGTCATGTGTAAACTAGAATATCAGCAAAAATAACACAAAACAAAAAAAATCAAGCAAATATAACAAAATTCTATTCGCCATAATTGGCAGAAAATTGAACAATTTATTTTATTAAAATATTTATATCCTGCTTTTCCTCTTAGTTCAAGACAACTAAAGAAAAAACTAGTATCTGAATACAAATCTTACACTAAATCAGGGTTCTCCAGTGTGGTGTCTCTGGCTAATATGGTATCCACTGACACTGTTCCTGTTGCCTGCAAAGTATTTTTGGTCACATACAACCAAGTGACCCAGTGTCAGAATTCAAAAGGTGTCTGCTGGCTCAAGAAGGTTGGGGATCCCTGACATTGAGCACTCTGCAGGACGCTCCTCTGTTTTTGCCTGACGCTTGAAGGCAACAAGAGAGGGATAGAGTGAACTCCCATTGTGAAGGAGCTAACAGTGTCATAACCCAGCATATCTCAAGTCAGTGGAAGGGCATGCCTCATAGCCTCTAAGCTTGGGTAGTACCAAGTAGAAGAAAACAGTCTCTGACATCCTAGGCCTCAATTATTTAGGGCTTAAAGGTTAACA
This sequence comes from Paroedura picta, assembly GCF_049243985.1. Taxonomy (NCBI): domain Eukaryota; kingdom Metazoa; phylum Chordata; class Lepidosauria; order Squamata; family Gekkonidae; genus Paroedura; species Paroedura picta. The sequence goes on along the minus strand of NC_135372.1, from coordinate 93,428,430 downwards.
GCAACACCTTGAATTATGCCTCAAACCCAATTAGAAACCTGTGAAAATGCTGCAAAGCTAGAATTAGATGTTCATTTTTTTCTTCTGTGCAGCCCTACATTGGGGACCACACTTGTACAGGCTGCCCGCCTGAGGATTCCTTCCCAGCTTTTTTTCTTTGTCTAAAGGTGAAGGGGGAAGCCCCTCCTGAGCCAGACACATATTTTTCCTGCAGAAACAAGCACTCTCCTCCTTCAGTTCTATCCTTTTTCTATCTTGCCATTGAGTAAAGAGGCCTTTCCATCTTCTCTTCATGTTCCTCAGTTTTACCATGTCACACAAAGTGTTATTTAAAAGGTGTTCCCAGTGTGGGACCAAGATGACCCACTCTGATTAACATTCTTTATGCCATCTTTGCTTGGTAAAGGTCACATTGTGAATTCTGTACAGTTCTGCCAACAGGGTAGCAAGACTTAAGGCTAGTCTTTTAAAGAAAGCACTTTTGAATCCTGAGAGCTTGGCTACAAAGTCTTCCACTTTGGTGGAGTGACAGCATGCCTTCATATTAAATCTCCTGCATTGACAGATTGTCCAACTCATACCAGTTCTGTCCAGTCTGACCTCAGTGCTTGCTAGGCACTTCTCAGCATCACCCAGACAGTCTCGCTCTGTTTCCAAATTACCCCCCAAGAAGGTTAAGGCAAAAATCAAAGCGTAAAGAGAGGCCCTGTGATAAATGCCTCGGCTCTGTCCAGCTCAGGCCCCTCTGACAGATCCCCTTTGGAACAGAGTTCTGATCCACCCTCTACTCCCTCAGCCGTGGGGAAGATGCATCCAATCTCACCTAATGAGGACTTGTGAATGGAACAGTTGATCAGGATGGCCAAGACACTGGAAATTCAAGTCACCTGGTCAGTTCCTAGATCAAAGGATAAAATATTGAGGGGGTCATACTCTGATTCTCCAGGAGTGATCACCTTCCCCATGTTAGAGGGGATCTTGGGCATTTCTATCACCATACTGGAGAAACCATTCACTGTCCCTACCTCAAAGAGTTGAAAACCTCTACAGAGAACAACAGCAGAGTTATCCCTACCTTTTCATGTACTTATTATTTTATTATTAAACTTTTATTATACCGCCGTTCCCTTAGGCTCACGGCAGTTTACAAGATAATAATTACAATAAAACCCATAGTTAAAACCATTAAAACCAATCCATACTATCAACGTTATCAACGTTAGGCAACAGGCGAGCACTAAGTAACCCCACTAACCCCCCCCCCAAACCGCCCCACGTGAGCCGAGGGACATCAGGTTGCTAATATGGGAGTGAGGCAATCAGATCATTCAGATGAACCCAGGGAGCCCAGATCTAATATTGGGACTGCCTGCCCTGGCCTCAACTGCCTCACTGGCAGTCTTCAAGTAAAGGTTGGATACACACTTTTCTTGGATGCTTTAGGATGCTTTGGGCTGATCCTGCGTTGAGCAGGGGGTTGGACTAGATGGCCTGTATGGCCCCTTCCAACTCTATGATTCTATGTTTCTATGATTCATATGCCCGGCATGAGAAAACTATGAAGAAGAAGAAGAAGAAGAAGAGTTGGTTCTTATATGCCGCTTTTCCCTACCCGAAGGAGGCTCAAAGCGGCTTACAGTCGCCTTCCCTTTCCTCTCCCCACAACAGACACCCTGTGAGGTGGGTGAGGCTGAGAGAGCCCTGATATCACTGCCCGGTCAGAACAGCTTTATCAGTGCCGTGGCGAGCCCAAGGTCACCCAGCTGGTTGCATGTGGGGGAGCGCAGAATCGAACCCGGCATGCCAGATTAGAAGTCCGCACTCCTAACCACTACACCAAACTGGCTCTCACTAACTTCAGATGACTCACGCTGACCGAAGTGGACAGGATACTAGCGACAACAAGGCCAACTACATGCCCACTAGACCCTTGCCCATCCTGGCTCTTAAAAACAGCCGGCATAAGAATAAAGGACCCCCTCCGGGAGATAATCAACCTATCTCTCACAACAGGAGAATTCCCGGAGGGTTTGAAAGAGGCTGTGGTACGTCCACTGTTGAAAAAAACATCTCTAAATCCACAAGAGCCTAACAACTACAGGCCCGTCTCGCACTTAGCATTTCTGGGCAAAATGATAGAAAGGGCAGTCGCAAACCAACTGACGGAATACCTGGAAGAAGCTTCGGTCCTAGACCCATCCCAGTCAGGCTTCCGGCCTGGCCATGGGGTAGAGACAGCGCTAGTCGCCCTGACGGATGACCTCCGTCGCCAGTTGGATCGAGGCAGGTCGGCACTGCTGATATTATTAGACCTCTCAGCAGTGTTCGACACAGTCGATCACGAGCTTCTAGCTCGCCGCCTCATCGATGCTGGAATACAAGGGACAGCCCTTCAATGGCTGATCTCCTTCCTCCAGGATCGTGGACAGAGGGTTGCAATAGGAGAGAAAACATCAGACCGCCAGCAACTTACTTGTGGAGTCCCACAAGGAGCGGTCCTCTCTCCTATCCTATTCAACATCTTCATGCGCCCTCTCGCACAACTTGTACGGAAGTTTGGGCTGGGTTGCCATCAATATGCAGATGACACCTAGCTCTTCCTCCTGATGGATGGCCGCCCTGACTCTCCCCCAGAAGCATTAGCCAGCTGCCTGGAAGCAGTGACGAGATGGCTCAAGCAGAGTCGTCTGAAGCTCAATCCTTCAAAGACGGAGGTCCTGTGGCTAGGTAGGAAGGGCCCATGTGAGGAAGCGTGCCTGCCTACCCTGGATGGCGTGCAGCTCTCTACGGCTCACTCCGCCAGGAACCTAGGCGTGATTCTGGACGCCTCCCTCACAATGGAGGCCCAGATCACAAAGGTAGCGCGGCTGGCATTCTACCATCTCCGCCAAGCCAAACTACTAGCACCCTACCTGGCCCCGGAACACCTAGCCACAGTGATCCATGCGACGGTCACCTCTAGACTGGACTTTTGTAACTCGCTCTATGCAGGCCTGCCCTTAGCTCTGACCCGGAAACTACAACTGGTTCAAAATGCAGCAGCCAGGATCCTCACAGCAACACCGTGGAGGTCTCATATCTGGCCTATTCTCCACCAGCTGCAATGGTTACCAGTTGAATTCCGGATCAGACTAAAGGTTCTGGTAATTACCTTCAAGGCCATACGCGGTCAGGGCCCAGTGTACCTGAGGGACCGCCTCCCCGCCTATGCCCCCAAAAGAGCTCTGCGCTCTACTGCCACCAACCAGCTAAGGATCCCTGGCCCTAAAGAAGTCCGTCTGGTCTCGACCAGGGCCAGAACATTCTCTGTTCTGGCCCCTACCTGGTGGAACGAGCTCCCAGAGGAGATCAGGGCCCTGACGGAGCTTAAACAGTTCCACAGGGCCTGCAAAAAGGAGCTCCTCCACCAGGCATTTGGCTGAGACCAGACGTAATCAACAGCAACCAAAGGGCCCCTGCTCCCCCCCCACCCCCCCTCAGAATTCAATCAATAAGCCACCCCCCTCAGAGTCACATCAACAAGCCCTGGACTTGTTTGTATTACTATATTATTATACAGTTATATTGTGCTGTTATTTTGGTTACAATTATTAGTTATCAGTTATACATGTTTTACAGACTGTTTTATGTATTGTTCTTTGTTATGATGTAAACCGCCCTGAGCCTCCGGGGAGGGCGGTATAGAAGTATGATAAATAAATAAATAAATAAATAAATAAATAAATAAATAAATAAATACATACATACATACATACATACATACATACATACATACATACATAAATAAATAAAAGCTCCGTCTTGCAGGCCCTGCAGAAAGCTGTTAACTCCGACAGGGCCCTTAGCTCTTCTGGGAGCTCATTCCACCAGGTTGGGGCCACATGCATCATCCCTCATTGCAAAGGAAATGCAGCCTCATCATTAATCCAGTGTCTACTTTTCCCCATGGACAGAGAATGGTATAAAACTGCTACCATCAGTAGAAAGACATATTCCTCATCCTCTCAGAACCTTTGGATTGCCAATTATGTGGCCATAATGAGTGGTTGCCAGCACTTTTTATGGGAGAGGATGTTGGCTCATATCAACCTCTTGCCAGATGAAAAAAGCTTCTTCAGGCAGAGGCCTTGTCAAAGGAGCAGATTAACCCCAGGAGACACAGGGTGGATTTATCTGCACAGGCTACGGCTTCGGTGGTGGTGCTCCTCAGGCATGCATGGTTTTGCTCCACTGCCTTATGGATTGAAGCCCATCAAAAATAGAGAACCTGCCCGTTGAGGGTGCTACCCACTTCTCCACAAAGATGGATGATATCCTCTTGCAAATTAAGAAAAACAGGCAGACAGATCTTTTGGCATATCTGCACCTCCATCATAGTCCCCCAGAGAACCTTTGCAAAGCCTCAATGCCATCCATTCAGCCACTACCAGTCTTCATAGTCATACCAACATATACGTTATCATCAAGAAAAAGTTTTCCAGTCACCTTAGCAGTACCAACAGTCCTCAAAGGACATCTCACTGGGCCAAAGGGCTCCCTTCTGACTACAGGACCAACTGCTGAGGACTCAACCATTCTTTTAGAATAGTTTGGCTATCTTCTAGCTCAGTTGGTGACACCTGTTATCCAATTATTTTGTCCTAGCTATTATTTGTTTTGGTTATCATTTAGTGTTTGTGGAGTTTCCCTCCTTAGAAAGCTCTATGGCTGCTTGGTATAGCTGTTAGGAGCACAGACTTCTAATCTGGCAAGCCGGGTTTGATTCCACGCTCCCCCACATGCATCCAACTTGCCACAGCACTGATAAAACTGTTCTGACCATGCAGTAATACCAGGGCTCTCTCAGACTCACCTACCTCACAGGGTGTCTGTTGAGGGGAGAGGAAAGGGAAGGTGAATGTAAGCCCCTTTGAGACTCCTTCTGGTAGAGAAAAATGGCATATAAGGACCAACTCTTCTTCTTTAGATAATGTTATATGCCTTGTTCCTGAGTTTGGGAGCTCTTATGACCAAGGGAGAAGTACAGAAGTTTCCCCCTTTCAATACTTCCATGAGTTTCTAGTCCAGAGTCTCATGTCCTTAGAACCAGAAGTTCTTAAGAAAGTCAGGGGTCTTTGACATATCCTGGATCAAGGGTCCTACCCTCCATGTTCTAGTTGTTAAAAAATTTAACACTCGTAGTTCGCTGTTCTAGGTTTGAAAGACACATACTTTCATGTGTCTATTTACGCATATCACAAATTCCTGCATTTTAAGTTTATGGGTGAGGTATAGCAATACACTGTACTCCCTTTTGGACTTGTCACAGCACCATGTGTGTATAAAGTCTATGGCTGTAGTGGTGGTACAGCTTAGATGCCTAGGTTGTGTTATTCACCCCATATCTTTTTTCAAAAGATTTATTCAAAATATAAGTTTCTGAATGCATGGACACTTCTTTTTAAATTTTATAATATATTTACTTAGAAGTACAGAAGAAAAAGACAGCAAGTTAACATGAAAACCTTAGTCTTCTACTTTATAACTCAGCATGTTTAGAAGGAAATCCCAGCATTCATAGAATTCTTAGGTGAACTTCTATTCATCAAGTTAGTAAGTTTCACCATTACAGCATGTTCTCCTAATTTCTCAGTCCTTGAGTCCAGTCAGGTAATTCTGCTTCCTTCTTGAGGTGATTAGAAGTCTGGCTGCCAGCATCTCATAGAAGAATCCCCTAGGAAACACAGACATTTTCTCAGGGAAAATACCTAGCAACATACAGTTTACATCTAACAGAAACTTAATTTTGAGTAATATCTGCAGCTTCTCATGAATTTTTATCCAAAACCTTTTAGGTCTCCCACATGATAAAAAGAACCTATAGCTTCATTACCTCTCCAACCGCTCCCATCCAGTTGATTAGACATTTTGCTTATATCTTTGGGTGACAAATACCACCTATAAAACATCTTATATCAGTGCTCCCTCAATAAGTGACATTTTGAAGTTTTATATTCCTAGACCAGAGCTGTTCCCATACATCAAACTTTGGCTCGTGCAAAGGTTTGCATCCACACCACGTTGGTCTTAACCTGCTCTGTTTCAATGTCCACTTATCACAAATATGTATAAACTTCCCAATAAATGTGATTTATTCAGCATTACTTCTGATTCAAACTCATTTGTCTCTAATTTTTCCATCACAGATTTTTAAATCTTTCATTCTTGAGACTAGTTGTATATGACTAAGCCAATCTTTTTGTCCTCTTGCTTTACCACTTGCCAATCCAAATGCATCCATCAATTATATTTTTGAGTCTATTTTCATTTGTAGTGTCACTTCAAAGTAAGCGTCTGTAGGATATTTTAAGGGAGAGATGTTAGGACTGATCCTGGACCCAAATCTTTAAAAGGCTGCTTCTCAGCACATGGTGATTTTCCATGCTTGCACCTTCCCACTTGGCCAAAGTAGGTTATGCAACCCTGTCCTGAGGCCTGCTGTTTTTGTCTTTAAAAGTCTCCCTTGCAGCTCTCTCACCCCATATCTTGATGATTGGCTAATTACTGCCCTTACGGAGAATCACCTCTTGCAGAATGTCTCTTTGATACTGGGTAACTTTGGTCAATATTGAAAAATCCAGATTAATGCCCAGTTGGCAGGTGGTCTTCATTAGATCCCTCCTAGACTCTTCAATAGGGAGAGTTTATTTAATTGGGATAGGGCAGCCGGCATAAGTGCTATGATAGCATGCATATCCAAAAACAGTTACTAATTGGGTCTATTTTTTCAGAAACGATTAGGCTTTATGGTCTCCATGACAACCATCCCTTACACATGCCTCAAAATTAGACCCTTTCAAAGTTGATTTATTAGGAGGTTTAACCCCACCAGATATTTTCAAGGGCAGAAATTTTCCTTACTATGTTCCATGGTGCGACAGTTGCAGAGATTGCTGTATGAGGATGATCTGTTCACAGGGCTCCCCTTTGATTAGCAGCACCTCAAGTGATTATCACCACTAATACTTCCTTAAAGGGATGGGGTGCACATTGTGACCCCTTGTTTGGCACAAGACAGATGGCTCCCCTCCAAGAGAACATGACATATTAACCTGTAAGAGATGGGTGCTGTTGGTTATGCCATTAAATCCTTTTTAGGTTTTGTCAGACACATAGTTACCCAGATGGACACCACCAAGGCTACAGTTTATATCAATTGCCAAGGGTACATGGTGTTCTTTTTACTTTGCCAAGAGACAACCAGCATTTGGGGGCTTCATTACACGTCATTCACACTGCAGGGTCAGAGAACACCAGGGCTGATGCCCTCAGGAGAATATACATTTCAGACCACAAATGATCTTTTGCCTCAGATAATCTTCTACTGATCTTTGCCTGAGTTAGACCTGTTTGTCACAAGAAGCAATACCAAGGCCAGGAGATTTTGCTCCAGAGCAGGATGCAACCCTTGGCCATTTGGGGATGTATTCCAGGTGTGGTGGGGCTTCCTATTCTGCACCTTCCCTCCGCTCCCTACATTAATCCAGGTACTGGTTCCCATTTCCATTTGTAATGTATGACCATGCATTGACTCTTGCCTCTTGCTTACAAACAGGCATTAACACTTCTATGCAGGTAGTACTTGTTTTCGCTGTAATAGGACACATATGCATAAGGACTCTTGGTCTCTTGATAAACCACATCAAATACAGGAAAACATGTCTGTCTTTCAGCCTCACACAGTCCTAGCTTAACTGCAAAGGGACAGTATTCCAGTGAAGTGTCAAACTGGGTCGGGAGGGCCAGCAATCCATAATGTTGCTTGAGATTGACACTTCTTCTGACTGGCTTCAGTGAATCTCACAAGAAAGCTGGGCAATACATTCAAGGAAATAAATGTCTAAAAATATAAGTAGGCATGATCTATAGTTCCCTCTTTTCCTCTCTCTCGGCAATGGAGACTGAAGGCTGGATGGCCACTAGGCACCTCCGGACTTCCTGGCACCAGGAAAGTGTACTTTGTGGGGGCTCTGACAGTAGAATCCGACTTCCGTGTAAAACCGCAACAACAAGCCCTTGAAATATCCGGGGTTCATGCGCTTTGCTTTCTTTGCTCGCCAGCCCTTAAAGGAAGGGCCACAAGAGTGCGACAGAACCCTGCTAGGCGCAAAGCATTTCGGGAGTTGTCGTTCGCGCTATTTCTGAGCTTAGACTTTTTGCGCTGCGGGAGCCGACAGCGCCACCTTACGGGACTTGAAGTTCTTACGGGGAGAGAAACGGCTTAGGCTGGGGTTATTGCGCGGCCGAAAGACTACAAGCCCCAGCGTGCCTTCCGCGCCCGCAGTGAAGCTCTGCCAGCTGGCTCTAGTTGCAGGAGGGGAAAGAGAATGAGGACTGGGAGCGGAGCCGGCTCTCCTAGATCTCTCGCCTGCGGCCAGGTATGCAGCTTTTCTCCCGGACCTTCCCGGTTTTCTTCAGGCCACTAGTCGCGCGTGAGGCAACCCGGTCCTCCTCTCCCCTCTCCCGGCCGCCTCTGAGTCGGCTTCATCTGTGCTTGGCCGGGTCCGCGGCGCCCCCCCCCCCCATAAACCCTCCAGGATCCGAAACAGCGGATCGATCAAAGAAGTGCTTGATGCGTCCCTTGAGATCGACCGGGATAGAAGCCCGGAGATCAAGTTTTATTTATGGCTCCTTCCCGTGGGACGCTTATAATGTTAGAGCACTTTTAATGCAACGCTTCGAGGCCGCCTGGGACGAGCGAGAGCGAGTGCGGTTAGAGCGCAAGGGAGCAAAAGCCGCCACGCTTTGTTCGTGTGATAAGATCTGGCTGGCTTTGTGTGAGGAAGTGTGCGTGCACACGAAAGCTCGTGCCTTGAATAAACCTTGGTTGGTTTTAAAGGTGCCTCTGGACTCAAAGCGTTTGCTCTGTTCCAGTGACTGTCGTGCCTTGGGGTGTTGGCACAGCTGGCGCTTAATGATCTAGAAACGGTGGAAGCCGCGTTAGAGCTCGTTTCCCCGTGACCTCTCCTCCGGGCTAAACACTCCAGTCCAGATCCAGTTCGTCTTGACCAACAGGCGCAACCTTCTGCATAGGACTGCTCTGTAAACCCCGCTGAAACCAGTGAAACAAGCTAAGCGTGATTTATCTGAACCCCACCTGTTTCTGTCCTGCTTGGACATCGTCTGACTTGACAGAAGCAAGCCTCACCCCGCTGATTTTTAATAACACCTATTCCAGCGTGAAACTTTGCTAAGATAAGAACTTCAAATCCGTTGACAATCCGCCCTTCCCTGCCTGTGTTTATGAGTGCTATTGCAATGGTCCACTTGGTCCCTGGGGCTTATGCCTTAGTGCTTGCTGCCATAAACCTAAACAAAGAAGTCTTTCATTGAATGGATGTCCAGATATGTCTCTTCTTTAGTGACTGTTTGGAATTTCCATTCATAAGAGACTGCAATTGATATGTTGATTTGCTTTGCTGTATGTTTTATTTCCCGCTCTGGCTTTGCTTTGCCCCTAAATTGTTTTGGGACTGGTACTCAGTTGGCTTGCTCTTTGTAACGTTTATTGCGTGAGGTTTCCAAAAAGTGATTTGTTTGTTACGATGACTTATTAATACTATATGTAGCGTAGTCAGAAGCTTTTTGACTGAAAGGCAGGATAAAAATTTCTTAACAAAAATTAACAGAACAAGAGTAACCAGTGGTAATATTTTAAATCTAAAATGGGCTTAATTTTCATTCTCCTGGTATTCTCTTTCTATGCTGCCAGTTACAATTTGTTGAGATGTGAAGAGCTTCTTCTCTGTAGATTAAGAAAGTGGTCAGATAAGTAGGGGAACAACAAACAAACAAATTTGCCGAAGTTTGCTAGTGGATGTTTTAAAACCAAAAGGCCCATGGCAGAAGGGAATCTGTAGTTTTACAAGATCAAGTGCTTCTTTGGTGTGATGTGAGAACCTCTCCATGCCAAGCAGCACCTGTGTTTTGTGCAACCACTAATGACATTTTAATCAGATTTCCAGTTTTTGTTTACAAGCTGTGAAGAAAACTAACAACAGACCCAACTATGGCCTGGTGAGCAATTAATTAAAAGCACAGTAATGAAAGGCCTTTCTGGAGAGCTTTTACTTCTAATGTAATTTAAGCAGCATCCTGTTTATGGACAGATGCATTTTACAATCTCATTGGTAGCTGCTGAATAGCAATTCTCAAGAGATGCCCACTCATTTTACAGCAAAAGAATACTTAGCCTTGATTGTGTAGCCTGGAGAGTGTTCTTTTAAATTAATTTTCTTGTTACTTGGGAGTGTTAAGACATATAGGTAATCTCTGCTGGGGCAGGATAGGTGATGTGCACTTAGTGTGAAATGTTGCCATCCAAATTAGCCTATCTGCAAATTTTGGATGCACACACACTTCTGGATGAAATCAGGTTGGGCAGTTGGCTGACTCGCTAACTTGAAATGACAAAAAATCCCAGATGGGTAGCTGTGTTGGTACGTAACAGCAAAATAAAACAAGAGTCCAGTCGAACCTTGACAGCTAGCAAAAGGGAGTCAGAGCTGACTTCATGTGATGCCTACATCTTATGGTGGAATATAAATATTGTTAGTCTTGAAGGTGCCACTGGACTCCTATTTCAGTTTCCTACATTTTGGGAAGTCACTAACAGGGAGGTTGGTGCTTCTCTAATAAAGATGCTGATTTTCACAGGAATGCAGGAGTACCAACCCTGCATGCACACAAAAGCCCATACCTTGAATAAAATCCTGTTGGTCTTAGAGGTGCCACTAGGCTCTAAATTTGTTCAACCCAAAAGCAGTTAGGGAATGGATGAGGAGCAGGAATGTGTTCCTTTTTCAAAGGGCATCATGCAAAATAAGCACATGTTCAACGGGTGGTTGTCACTTTTTGCTGAGCCTGCATATTGCTTTTGTAATGTACACAGTGTTTACAACAGGCATGATACTAATTCCAGTAATGAACAGGCACACAGTTTCCCCCTTTAATGAATTTCCCATGAGAGGGAGAATTTCAGAAAATGGTATTAAACAAGGAATTGGGAGATAAAGGGATGAGGGGAAAGACTGATAAATAGTTTTGTGTTCCACCTTATGCTACTTAACAGATCACAGAGTCATTCTTCCATATGGCAGCTGCTGGTTCCCCACAGGAACTCAACTAAGAAGCACCACAGGGCCCTAATTCAGATCTGGACTGCAGCTGGGGGTTGGGTGGCGTGGCTCCTTCATCTGTCCCATTTTCCTTACCTAAAACAGTCTGGGCTGTTATTTACCCTGCTGGGAAGGGGAGGAACACAGCTGCACATGCAATTAAACAGTGCATATGGAAACTTCTAGAAGGGGCAAATAACCGCCCCCCCCCATCCCAGCCCATTGCAGGTTAAGAAATTGGTAGAGTGGGCAGGCAGGAGCCTTTCTTGGCATGTGCCATATGGTTAAAAGTCTCTGTGGCCATCATCTGGTAGTGCATAGTTTGAGTTCTTGAGCTAAAGTCTGATCTTTATCAGTGAAGCATCCAGTCCCTTGCCCTAAGTGCAGGGAAACCAATAAGAATGGTGAGGCATTGTGGGCATCTGAGAATGGGGTTGAACAGGGTCCGGTTACATTAGATTAGATGGGAGATGGGTTACCTAGGGCTCTGTTCCAAATACTCCAGCATGGCTGAAAGTGTATCCTTGAAAGAAATTCAAGAAGTCGTTTGTCTTTCCACATTGGGTGTCATGCACCCATCTCCTGAACAACACTATTTCCTAGGTCATTTATGTGAAGAGGCTGCAGAAGCCTGGGCCAAAGCCTGTGATTTTATGTCTGGTGTAGTTTTGAATGGCAGCAGTGCTTTAGACTCTGGCTGGGAGTTGTATGAGGTGTGCTTTAAACTGGATAGGGAAGACTGGGGAACTTGTGTGTGTGCAAGGCCTTGAGTGTGTGTTAAAAAATAACACTATGATAAGAGCAACAAATGAAGTCTAAACCAAAGGAGTTGTGGTCTTTCCTTAACCGTACCTGCACGTTCTCTGATCCTTACTGGGTTTCTGCTGGGGTGGCAATTGGCCTGGAGAAATCTCAGCTTGTATGAAGGTGGGCCTACTTTTGACCTGAGGATGTCCCTTTAATGCTCGGTAACCCAGCTAAGCTCTGGGTCTTAGCCTGGCACCTATCCCTGTGCTGTTGCTGCTGCTGCTGCTGCTGGGGTTTAGTGGAGCAAGGCACCTATGGGCCTTGGACAAACCCAAGAGCACGTCATCCTGGCTGAACTAGTGACACTGACGGCTCCACCTCCTCCTTTCTTGCTTACAGCTGTCCATGCGCAGGTCTTCCTTATGTTAGTGGAGTCATAATCTCTTTCTCTTGGCAGAGGGGAGAAGGCAAAGTCTGACTCCACCCTGGTTGTTGGAAATCTAGAGGAAGAACCTCAATATTTGAATCCAGCAGTGCCCCACTGAGAGCCCCTCAGCATTGTCCGGTTCCCACAGAAATGGATAAGGATCCTTTCCTCCAGCTCCGAATCTTTGACCTCAATTGCTGGTGAGTTTCCGACCTGTGCTTTTGGCTGAGATGGCTACAAGGGTTAGATTTGTTCTGGTTGAACACACTGCTGGGCTTGGGGGGGGGGGTCATGTGATGACATGACAAAATAGTTTTTCCTGCGGCCCTGGAGCTGCAGTTCCTCATTGCTTTGGGATTCTGGCACAGAGTGTTGCCCATCTTCTCTGAGATGACCTAAATGTTCCTTTTAAGCCTGGATATGGCATTTTTTATTTAGCTGTCAGATAAGACTAACCTGTACTATGTTCTCAGTGTGCCTCATTAATTTGGTGGTGTCTTCAGACATACAGAGGGCGGGGTCACAAGGGGACATCTCACTTGAATACTGCGGATTCATTTTTTGTCAGTTAGTTAGCTAGTTGTTGTGCTGCTTCTGGGCCCTATTTAGCGTCCCAAAGGGCTCTCCCAACACAGGAGGAAAATGTATAAGGAGCCTACTGAGGAGAGGAAATTCTTGCCCTTGCTACCATTTCCACAAAGTTTATTGGGGATGCTAGACACTTATCTGCAGTGGCAGCCAATTTCTCACGAGATAGTATCAAGAGATTGTGATTTCCCCCATACAAATTGGGATGTCTGTTTACCTTACCTTTTTCTCCCTCTGATTTTGATTTATATGCTGCTCTTCCATACAGCTCAGAAACTCAAACCTTTCTGGAACACAAATGTTTTCAGGTTTCTCTAGAGGGCCTGTAGAAATGATATCAGCCTCATGTCTTCCATAACTTGAAGGCTCCTATTGCAAAGATCATGAGTCCTTACTGGTCTTATCTCAGATAAGGGTGATCCCTCTAGAAAGGCCTCATTCATTGATTGTGGGCTTGAGAAGGCTGGTAAGAGAGGAAGTAATGCTTCATATTCTGCGAGCCAAAACCCTTTAGGGCTCAAAACTTTAGGGCGCAAACTGGAAGCTAGTGCTGCTGTAATGTGAAAGTTTGTGTTCTTTGGGAGTGGCCCCAGTAAGCTGCTCTGTTTTGTCCTGGATTGATGCTTCTGAATTATCTTGACAGGCAGTGCCATGTAGAGCACATTGCACTAATTTGCTCTGGATATTCTCAAATAATGTGTGATTAAGACCAGAACAGGTTTTGTTTGTTTGTATGTTTGTTTTTTAGGAACAGCTGCAGCTAAGAAGCCAGCCTAGCTGGAAAGGGGCATCCCTGGCCCCTTTGGCCCTTCCCATGATAGTGAAGGATCCTGCTGTGCACCAAGACTGTGCTCTTAATGCTTCAGCAAGAGTGTAAAGTAAACACTGTTCAAAACAGGCTTTATTTCCAGCCAGCAGCATTTCTGTTCCTTTCCCTTCTAGGGCACTTCGCTACTTGAGCAAATTACGGCAAGAACGCATTGCGTTGATCGGCGATGTCCTCGACCAGGAAGGATTTGACCTAGCACTCTTGCAGGAGGTGAGGGCTTAGGAAGAATAAATCTGCTCTGGTGGATATTGTTAGGCTTGAATCGGGGAGTTTGTGTCTCAGCTCAGCCATGAAATGAACAGGGCAAAGCACTAGCCAGCCTATTGTAGAGTGAGGGGGTAGGAGGCTGCCTTTCTGAATGACTGCAACATTTGAAAGCATGCTGCATGGATAACAGGACGTGCAGGTAGTTAATAAACAAATCAGACCATATCAAGGCCATTACTCAGACTAGCAGCCACTCTCCAGGGTCTCAGGACTTTCACATCATTTCTACCTGATCCTTCTGACTATAGATACTGGAGATTGATTCTGAGAGTGCCAAGAGGAAGAGGAGGAGGAGAAGAAGAGGTGTTTTTAAATCCCACTTTTCATTGCCTGAAGGAGTCTCAAAGTGGCTTACAATTGCCTTCCCGTTCCTCTCCCCATAATAGACACCCTGTGGGTTAGGTGAGGCTGAGAGAGCCCTGATATCACTGCTCGGTTGGAACAGCTTTATCAGCGCTGTGGCGAGCCCAAGGTCATCCAGCTGGCTCCACGTGGTGGAGTGCAGAATTGAACCTGGCTTGCTAGATGCACTCCTAACCACTACACAAAGCTGGTTCTGCCAATGAGTCACACCCCTACTTCAAGGAACTGCTACCAGGTGCCTTATCTGCAGGTTCACTTGCCATTTTTGTTCCTTGATTTGAGATCACTGAAATCTCAGTGGTCTGCTTTCTGCTTTTCCAGGTGTGGAGTGAGAAAGACTATTGCGAACTGAAAAAGAAACTGTCTGCCCGCTACCCTTCTTCCCACTATTTCAAAAGGTAAAATGAGCTAAGAAAGGCCCTTCTAAAAATGGTGCTTTGGTAGCAGCCACCACCACAATATAAGGACCTTCACTGGGTGTGGCAGCTATTTTGTAGTTGTGTCCACTGCCCTGTGTCAGAATTCCAAAAGTGCCCACAGGCTTCAAAAGAATATGCTACATGCACTGTAAGAATGATGATACAGTTGCAGATAATTGCTGTAGAACAGGAGTATGCAAAAAGCAGCAGTGTGTGGATGTAGTTCTGGAAGGCCCTGGGGATCCCTTGAAGTAGCTAGTTTGCATTGGCTGGAGGCATAGCAAGAGAGCATGGTGATAACTGTGGAATCTATCTGTCTGTCTTAGTGGGGTGATTGGCAGTGGGCTCTGCATCTTCTCCAAACACCAGATCTTGGACACCTTCCTGTATCAGTACTCCGTGAATGGCTACCCATACATGGTGAGTGAATAATGCTTTGCTTCAGGGAGGTAGGACATAGCATCCTTCACAGCAATGTGCTGTTGGAGACCAGACTGTCCTGTGTGTGTCTCATATCATCCCCTGTACCAGAGTAGGCCATACTGTGACTCTCCAGTTGTCCATGGACCAAAATTCCTATGAGCCCCTGCCATGAATTGTAGTCCATGGACATCTGGAGAGCCACAGTTTGGCCATCCTTGCCCTATATACTCCCCGCCTTCCATTACAGCACTGGAAATTGCTCCACAAACCAACTGGATGAACCTACATATGTGGCCAATAGGAATTTGATATTAATTGGATGCATTTTACTGTTTTAAGATATTTATATTGTATTTTGATATAATTTTATGTTGTATTTAATCACATTGTTAGCTGCCCAAAATGCTGCTGTTGGACAGGATGCAAATCTAATCTAATAATCATAATAATAATCATAATAATAACAACAATACTTTGCCTTTAGCTCCAGCATGGGGACTGGTTTTGTGGGAAGTCTGTGGGGCTTGTGGAGCTAAAGATCCAGGGTATAGTCTTCAACGTCTATGTGACACATGTAAGTAATTTTATTTTAATTTGTTAATAAATAAATGTTTAATTTACCTTTCCAGCCCAAGAACTGGCTGTTCAGCATGAAGTACAGATATGAGGATGAGAGGAAAAGACTTTTTCCAGCATCTTAGCTTAGTGACCAAATGTTAGCATTTTCCTGTTCGACTACACAGAACCCCTAACAAATTGTGCTGGATGAGCTCAGAATTGGCAATTTCTGTTTTACAGCATATGTGCCAGCAGGAGATGCGTATGAATAACCCTAAAAATGTTTGCCAGTTCGTTGAGGATGCTTTCTCAATTATACCTTCAGTCTCCTAGCTTTGATCTCAGAAAGTACCTAGCATGTTGTGCTGTTGTAATGTTGTTCCCTTTTCCCCCCTAAGCTTCATGCTGAGTATTGTCGGGAGAAAGATGGTTACTTGCCTCATCGAGTAGTCCAGGCCTGGGAACTTGGCCAGTTTATACAGTGAGTGTAAAAGAGGGAGCAATGGGGGTCTCCCCAACACAAACCCCACTGTTATGAGATTTGTGCTGCAGTGAATACTCTGGAATGTAGTTATCCTTGCATCCCAAATTCAGTTTTGGCCCTTTCCTTGTTTAGATCTTTGGTAGTGGCCCAGAATCCTGTTTTTTCTTTATTTTTATTTCCTCCTGTGACAGCCCACATCCACTTTCCTCCCTCAGAAGATTTTCCCTTCATTTGTTTCCCTTTACTGACTGAGCTGCCCTAGTAATGTGTATCCATTTCTTTACTGAAGAAGTCTGGCTGGCCCACCTCATCATCACAGTATAATATTTTGGCTGTGTGCTCAGCCCAGAAACCTGAGGGAAGGATTGGGAGCCCCCTCAATTTAATGGGACTCAAGATGTTTTCATATTAATAAAATAAAAGTCACTTTCAGTGACAAATATTTATGCTGAGAGGCTTTTGTTCCAGTGTTTCCTAAATATCCTAGTACACTTTGAGCATTCTTTGTATCTTTTGGTCTCCATAAGGCTGATTTACTCTTTCCAGTACCCAAACCTCTTCTCTTGAAACACCAGTTACTCGTTTTGCATTTTTAAACTTACAGTTAAGGTCTCGAAGTTACTAACCATGCCAGATCAGGGATCACTGGTCTCTTCAGAACTAACTCCCAGTTTGACTGAATAGGGAATTCTCTTTTCTTCCTAGATTAGAAGATCTATTCCCCTTCTTTGACCCAAGAGGGAGTCTTTGTTTACTTCCTAAACTCCCTTGCCAATTTCCCCCAGTTCTCATGTCTGTGTTAAACTGCTCTTGGTCAGAGCTGAATTCTGAAACTTTCAGTACTCAACTCTTTTCAGCTAGGGCTGAAATCAGACTGAATTCTCAGCATTCAGCTCTAAAATCTTTGTTTGCTCGGCTAACAAATGCTAACCAATAACATTCCTTGGAACCACCTGTCACTCAAGGCTCCCTGGCTCTGTGAAGAATTTACAGTTCACAGTCCTTCAGCTGTTTGTACAATACTTCTAAGCTTTTAAAAAGTGCAGTCCATCACAACTCCATGTAAATTCTGTCCTATTCTCCACTGGAGACCCAAGGTAGATTTCATAATTCTCTTCCCCCTCCCTTGTATCTTCACAACAGCCCTTTGAGATAGTTTAGGTTGAGAGTGTATGACTGACCCAAGCTCACTAAGCAAGCATCCAGGGCAGAGTGGGGATTCAGACCTGGGTTTCCTACATCCTTGTTTAACTCTCTAACCTCTTCACTATGCTGACTGTCCAGTTCTAGCTTATAAGAGGATCCACATACTGAATAGAAGCCCTTTCCAGTGAGGGAGGGAAGGGGACTGGTTATGATCATGGATGGGTGGAAGCATTTGAGTCTGATGCAGCCTACATCCTGCCTGTTGAAAGGCTTCCTCAGAGAGGGTTTTTTTTGTGGCGGAGAGGTTTTGTTTCCTCCCAACCTCAGACTGCTCTATCTTCCCAGGCATACTTCCAAAGGGGCTGACATTGTGCTGCTTGGTGGGGACCTGAATATGCATCCCGAGGATGTTGGTGTTCGGCTGTTGCGAAGCTGGGTAGGCCTGCAGGACTCCTTCACTGCTGCAGAGAAGGTTGAGGTGAGTGCATACAAGACCATTAAATGTTCAGGAAGGAATGGGTGGTTTGGGGTCTTCTTAACATAAGAAATCTGACACCTTCCTCTTGGTAGAGAAGGTGGTGCTTGGGACTTAGGAACAACAGCACAGCGCTCTGTTTTGTTAAGAAATCAAATTAGACTCTTGAATTGGTTAGCATGGCCTGCTTCATCCACACAGTGGAATCCCTTGTCCTTCCTCATACTTCCAAGCTGCGCAGAATCCCACTTGCTGACTTCTGCTGAAAGTCAGACTGCTGCAGGTCCTCCAGTTAAAACAGAATTGAATTCAGGCTCTGATCTCATTCACAGGGCTGTGAAGATGGCTCTACTCTGGTGCCAGCCAACTGTTTCACAAACCAGAAGGAAATGCTGTTTTATCCTCAAGGGATTCGTATTGACTACGTTCTTTATAAGGTATATATGCAAGCTTTGGAGGCATAGACAATGGAGAATGGCCCAAGGTAGGACACAGAGCTCAAGAAGTGGCACTTGGCTATCTAAGTTTGCGTCTCTCCACTAGGATACTGAGCCAGAACAGCTTCTATTGCTTTTGGCTGCTGTTTCATAGGTGGGTGTCCAAAATAATGTCTTGTCTGGCTGAGCACAAGCAAGCAACCCATCCCTTGGCAATAGATGGAACTCCCTCCCTCGATTTGGATGGGTTCTCTCTGACAGCTGCTCTCAGAAGGACCGCTTTTCAAGCCGAATCACACGTATGGCTTTAGAGCTGGAACATACAAAGCGGCAAGCATCGCTGTACAAGAACTTGCTGCATTGCATTTTGAGTCAGAGCAGCTCTAAGCACTGAGACGTTTCTTGTGTTTGTAATTTCTGAGAACATGGACAGTTCTTTCACAAGAACTGAAGTCAGACTAAATGGCTTGAAAATGGGGGCAGCTGCCTGACTAATTCAGCCCTCCCCGCAGAAGGTGCAAGTTCTTTACTTTGAATGTGGCTGCTTGTGGCTTTGGCTGTTCTAATAGCGGAAGAGTTTGTTTTGCACACCAGGACTGTGATGCTGCTTTGGGAATTAAATTCCAGTCTCTCATCTCCTCTCCAATAACCCTTTCAGGTCAATACCATGAGGGAACTAAACCTCACACAGCACCTTTTCAACACACACACACAAACTTTATTTTTTTAATTCAACCATCTAAGACTAAATGAGTCTCATATCTCTGGACTCATGTTGCTTGTGAAAAAAATTTAAATCTAAAAATGAGGGAGAATTGGATCTTGTACACCAATGAAAAGGTGAGGAAGGCAGAACAACCCTGATGTTGGTGGGGCCGCAAAAGGGTGTGTGTGGGAAATCCAAAGGGATCAATATGCCTTTGAGTTACCTGGCCTGGAAGCAAAATTGAAAATTAATACAAAAGTACTGTCAGAAACTGCAGGGAAACATTAACCAGAAAGCAAACTCAGCCCTGAAGGGAAGAAAATTAGTGCAGAGAAAACTTGATGGACATGCATGGTGAAAGCGAGGGAAAACAGCCATGCATAATAGGCCATAAAGGGAAGTCCTAACTTGGCTGGCAGTGGTCCTGTTTCACTGAATTATTAGAAGCATGGGACTATCTAGTCTTGTTACAAGAAATAATATTGGAGGAAATGTCTATTAAAGGAGGCAGTTGGAAAACAGGTGGCCAGATAAGGAAACATATAATGAAGTGATCCCTAGTGAAGAATAGGTAATCCTTGGAGATGCTTCTGATCGCTTCCATTCTTCAGAGGGTGCTTTTGTTGAAGGCAGCCCAGCTTCTCCCTTCCTTTTGACCTGTAGATCACAATCTAGATACAGAATTTTACAGACATGAAGAGATAATGTGCACATCTTCAATCTGCTGGATTTCTCTTCCTGTAGGGCTCATCTCAGTATGAAGTAAAATGCAACAGTCACGTGACTACCACTGGAACAGTTCCAGGCAAGAGCATCCCTTACTCGGACCATGAAGCTGTCCTTGCCACATTGTCTGTGCAAAAAACAGGATTAGACAAAGCCCTAAATCATCCCACTGTTGGTAAGTGCCCTAGCTTCCTTGACTCAGTGCTTTCTTGCATGCCTTTGGGAAGCTGTTTCTTGCTTGTGTATATGACCAAGTATCTCCTCCTTCAAGGCTTATTCTTCACTCTGCTAGCCTCCTCAGAGAGTACTTGGCCTTTCCCTTTAGATTCTAAGGAAGGCTAGATTCCCCAGGGTCCGACAGAAACTATGGGCTGCCTCCCCAGCTCCTGAGAATGTGGGTTGGAGGTGTGTTATCAATGTTGTTTGACTAACATGAGCACCCATAGTGACTGAGTTCTGTCTTCTTTTTCTAGAGCCTCTGCTAGTGGACATCTTGAATGAAGCCCGGATGGAGGTGAGGGTGGGACTGCTTTCAGCAGAGCGCCAGCGGTACTCCTGTGGACGCATGGCTGTCCTGGCCCTACTTCTGCTACTTATGCAAGGGGCTATGGGCCTGAGCTCCGTGTTGGGCAGAAGCCTCCAGCCCTTCCCCAAGTTCTCCTTCTCTATGCTCAGCCTGCTGGCAGTGGTGGTGTTGGTCATCTCAGGCGTACTTTACCTCTTCCACACCATTGAGGTGAAGATCCTACAGGGGACAGAGGAGCAAATGCGGGTGGGGCTGCAGTCTCTCCAGGATAAGCTAAGCTCTGCCTGATACTCTTTGTGCTGGAGCCTCCATAGGGACCAAGAGACCCTTACTGAAGGGGAAAGCCAGCAAGCCCCTCTCTGCTGCCCAGGTTCTAGTGCCTAGGGGGTGTGTGTGGCAATAAATTAGCATTTGATGTTGTACATGTTTTATAGCTGCAGTTTAGTTAAATAAACTTTGTATGAATGGTTTTCTGCTGGAAAAGAAATTATGTGATGGGAACTGTCATGCTCTTGCCTGTTACACTCTCCAGAAGGAAAATTTTAAATGTAAGGGATTGTAGCGGTTCAAGAAACCAGTGTTTTATCGTAATCTGGCTGTGAAATGTAAGACTCATTCATGCAACGGCATTAGCAGTGCAGAAGTTGGCACCAAGCAGATCTGCCAGCCCAGACAGTGTTCGTAGTGATTCGTCCCCCACCCTTTTCTGAGTTTAGCAGTTGCATGCTGAGTTGGTGCCAATCCTGAAAGGGCTTGAATCACCAGCAAAGTTTCAATGCCAGCCTCTCATTTGCATTTTTTGTTGTGAATCCGATCTTTTACCCAGTTCTGAATGCCCTCCAGCAGTAGTCATGTGGTTGTTGATATAGCTACAGGGATTCCTGTGAGATGTCTTTTTAACACTTTTGATGCATGTAGTCCTGTATTTAATTTCTATCCTTATGTCCTGCACTTGGTCAGAAGAACTCATAGCCCCTTTCTGGTGGTTCCCAGAACATCCTTTGCAGAAGAACTGCCTTCAGGCCATTCTCATTTAAGGGGAGAAATGATTTTTCCTTTACTACTAAGTGAACTTTGGTAAGAAAAGAGAGACTCTACCTTACTGTTCACTCCATGCATTTTTATTGAACCTGAGGGACAGCCTGTAAAAGAAAGCTAGGCACTGCAGGTCTCTGATTATAATGACATGACATTTTTAAACCATAAACAAGTCTTAATTTGCATTATGTAGCAGTCACAATAATTATCTTAAGGCCTTGCAGGATTTGTCAGTGGGTAGCCAATGCACATTTGTTGTACACAGTTCACAAATCATCTTGAGGCTGCACTTCTTTTGCAGGAATAATTTTGAACACTTACACTGTTCCATGCTGTCTGACAGAATTAAAGCATCCATTGAAATTATACTTTGGACTAAGTCAGAGGCTCAGACCAGGCATTTGGTTCATTCTTGCAATCTATGGGTGCTAGGATCAGAGATCTCTCTGGTGTTCATCTCTGCAGCTGATTCTGGTATTATCAGATCCAGATTGCATTGAAGAGAGGGAAAAGAGGGAATTACCCACTCCTCCCTCAAATATCAACTATACTAATGTAAGAGGCAGGATGTTGGTTTCCCCCCTCATCAGTGCAGTTCTCTGACCCACATCTTTAGCCAAGAGAATGCTGGGGTTGTGCGCAGATGATGCACACCCTACCGGATTGGCCCTCGGTGGAGAATAGGCCCCCCAATAGGGAGAAGGCACTTCCCCATGGAAGGCCAATCAAGAGGTTTCCTTGCCCTCCCACTCCTTACTGCCACTTCCAGGCAGTGAACTGGGTGGGAGAAGAGATGGCCGCCCTCTGAGCAAGACATCCAAGGTAAGCCTTGATGGGGAGGGAAGGGTACTGTGCCAATGCTGGCAGCCCAGCCCATGTGGTTAGACTACCACACTCCCAGGCCTCTTGCTTGTCAGGGAGCAGGGGAGGCCGGCCAGCTGAGCACCATGGGCACAGCAGCGGTCCTGGTGGCCTAGTCCCCAGTAGCTGGGCCGCAATGCTCTGTGGCAGCCCTCCTGCCTGCGGCCCCTTTCATAGCCCAATTTAATAACCGACTTTGATACTAGTAGGTCCCGTAAATCTGAGGATCAATTTGCCAGGGGCAAGAGGGGAACAGTGCACGATGGTCAGTGCACTGATGGACCACTGGATCCAGTGTTATTCTATGATTCTATGAGTCTAAATCCCACGACTTCTCCTGTATGTGTGGGTTTTGCTTTTACTTTTGGAGGGAGGAATGTGTTCATGGATCATTTCCACTGTCTCCTCTTGACCCCTGGAAAGTTGACTCACCGAGTGGATTAATAGCCCTGGGGGCAGGGGCCTGTCTTGATCACATGACCTAATGCTGCCTAGCTAATAGTGCTTGCTGTTATGTTTTCTTTAAAGCTGCAGCTATATATGATAACCTTCCCCTCTCCCACTCTGCTGGAATACAGAGGAGCAAGCAGCAGCCCTTGCGGGAGGCGAGATTTCCCCTTTCCCATGAGGGGCAGAAGGAGGATCCCTCTTGTCTCATTAGGCAGAGGCTTGAACAAAAGACAAGATGGCACAGTTGGGAGATGTACAGAGCTCTTGCACCAAAAGGTCCTTGCTACCTCTGCCAAGGGCATATATCATTACTGGGTATGTTGTATCCTCCAAATGCTTCCTTGCACAGCCTTAAAAATAAAACTATTCAATACTCCTTGTTGGAAAAAAAAATACCTGAACTGTATTACAGCAGTAACCATCATGGGCAGCTGGAGGAAGGTCATGGTCTGCTTGTTCCAGTTTGGGAGAAGTTTACCAAGCACTGCCTTGTAGTAGCAGTGGGGGGGGGGGAGATTACCTGCTAAAGTCTCAACTGTGGTTCTCAGGTCCTTCAGAGCCAGTGTGGTGTCGTGGTTAAGAGCAGCGGCCTCCAATCTGGAGAACCGAATTTGATTCCCCATTCCTCTTCCACGTACAGCCAAATATGGGGGACCGCAGGCCAGTCACAGTTCTCAGAGCTCTCTCAGCCCCACCTGCCTCACAGGATGTCTGTTGTGGGGAGAGGAAGGGAAGGTGATTGTAAGCCGCTTTGAGACTCCTTTGTGTAGTAAAAGGCAGTGTGCAAAACCTCTCTTCTCCAGGCAAGACCCCCCTGAGGTGATCCAGGCTGTGGTTATGGAATGTAGGGCTGCACTGTTAGAAAGTGCTGCTCTTCCACGAATGGCCCACGGTTGTCCCCTCCGCTTTAAGGCGCATACCCCTACGGAAGATGTCGCTGGACGGTCTTCAGGAGCTCATGCTCAAGCGGCGTTGACTTCCCTGTCCTAATGCGGCTGCAGGGCTGGCAGGCTTCAGTCCCAGTAGGCCTCAAACCTTCCCCGTGGGCTACATCTTGGGAACTTCCTCACTGAGTTCGCTGAGGCGTTTATTCTCCAGCATCTCGATCAGAGCACTCCGCTGATTCACAACCTCCAATAGTTGGGACAGGATCCTTTTTTCTGCCACCTGGTCCTCTGGGGTTTTCAACGAGTCTGAATTAGGAATAAAACTGAGTTGAATTGCCATGACGAAATGCAGGAAGAAAGGCTGTCTAAAGTTAATGCTTGAGTATCTTCTGCAGCCGGGGGGAGAGGGGGAGTGAAGGAAGATTGGGCAGCCTGTCTCCTGAGGAGGCCTCCACACAATTCATCAAAACCACTGAACACAGCAAGCATTCTTCTTCATGGCTAAGCTGGCCATAGCAGGGCAGCGTGTAAATGTTTCAACTAAAGAAGCATGTTAATCAGCATGCATTTAGGCACACAGCTTCAAATCTATGTGCGGGAATTAGAAGATCTAACCTGACAAAGATACTGATTATTAAAATGGAAGGCTAGGGTAATTCATCTGTATTATCTTGGAGGACAGGGGATGTACTGCTCAGAGGATCTTTGCCCAAGGATCTTTGAAACCCTGCACTGCAGGAAACCTGTCGCCAATCAGGCTGCCCTCACTGCAGGGGGGCTGCACCTTCCTACTGTGCCTCCAGTGGGGGGCTCAGCAATGGGAAAGCTCCACCTGCTGCCTAGGCTTGGCATAGGGCCTTAAGGGAAGGGTAGCATAGGAATACAAAAGGAAATAAATAAATGGTGCTGCTGGGCCTTCAAGAAAGGATGGCCCACTCACCTGGGTGCTATGAAATGGCACCTTGGGCTGCCACTTACCATGTCCCATGCCACCACTCCTCCCAGACCGAGTGATGGGGAAAGGACCCAGATGCCTGTCATGTGGGTGCAGCAGTGCTCAGGGTGGTCACAGGACAAAGTTGATCCTGCAATGCCACAGGAGAGCTGGCCTGGCACCCTTCCCAGCTAGGCATAGGCCAGCACCCTAAGTCAGCCCGCCCTAGTACTGCTTTCGTCTCTAATTGCCTGCAATTGAACTTCACTTATCTATTTGAAGTCAGTATGTGTATGTATGTGCAAGCCCTTGGGGGCCCTGCTGGACAGAAAGAAGGGATATACTTTTTAAAAATAATGAAGCTGATTGGTGTTCATCTATTCAGGAACCATATGCCTCCACTGAACTTAGCAGAGGATTTGTAAATTCTAGTTTTTATTCTATGTATATACTTTGAATATGGAAGTTACTTTGTTTTTTATAGTTTGGGCCCTTCATTATTGCTAAAGGAGAATGGAAACAGTAGTATTTGAAGCGTTTATGAGCTTTCTGTCCACCCCACCGAGAGCCAGGCAGCTTACAATATAAATACTGTAGCAATAATAAAAATTAATCAGAAACCGCGATGTAAGGCTACACCCAAACTAATCAAGTGCAGGACTAAACAGATAACAAGTTCCATGTGAGACTGCACAGAAGATGAACAAGTTGTTTCTCCACCCCCCCCCCAACTCTTGTCAACATCACTGAACTTCAGCTGGCAGCCAGGCTGTATTTACTACAACCACTCTGGAAGCTGGTGCAGCCCAGGGGTTTCAAGTATGAGCCCTGATTTTGGAAGCTGATTTATCTCAGGCACGAACTCACTGGACAGTCTTTAATAAGCCATTCTCTCACATACCTGAGGAGAACCTGATATACTGAAAGAAGAATGGAAGTGCCAAGGGGAGGAAACAAATGAAAATAGTTCTTGGGTAGGCAAAATATTACCTTATTTCTATAAGGCCTATTTGCACATCTGCTTTCTAATTTTTATATGCAGGTGACTGATATTTAGAGCATCTACACTTCTCTTCCAAGTTGACAATATTGAAGTTAGTATGCCAATATTGGACAATCGTAAACAAAAAAGTATACTTTGTTCTTCCAAAGTGTTGCCTCTGGCTTTGTGTAAATATCTGATCGATTTAATAGATGTGCAATCCTCCACTTTGGCAGGTCTAGCTAGGAATGTATCTGAAGCCCATAGCAGGCTGCTGGACACAACTGGTGGGCAATGAGGTAAGCAGGTGTGCTTTAAATGTTCCTAATACCATTGACCTCTACTTTTAATTTATGTACTCCTGTTTTCCTTCCTCAAATGTACAAGCAGACATAGGAAAGGTTGGATCCTAGCAACTGCCAGCGGTAGAAATTTAGTTGTTTGCTGTGTTTCCCTCCCGTTGGAACAGAGGTTAAAGAATTGTTCTCGCCTCCCTCTTCTGTCAAACAGTGCTGTGCTCATGGAGGAGGCAAGAAGGATGATCTTGCCCCCTTCCCACTGCAGCCCTCTGATCTGCGTGACTATTAGTCTACACTGGTCAGAAGCAGCTACAGGGTTGAGGGAAACACTGCAAAGATCTGCATTCCTATCACTGGTAGTGCGTAGGCTCCAATCCCAGGATAATCTTCATGTCTCCCAATAATCTTGACATGTGCAAGTTCTTATACAGCAGCAATACAACCATGAGTCTTGGGATGCACTATGCTCCCTCCTACCTTCCATGTTGTAGTACTGTCGAAGTTCTTGATCCAGCTGACTCTGTTGTTCCTCTAGCTTAAGTTCTTGTACCCTGTCAGTTAAAAGAAGAAGAGTGTTTGTCATCCATAACTGAAAAGCTCATGGTAGTGATGAGATATTATCTCTGTATTTGTTTGTTATGTAGTCTCTCTGTAGCTCTGGCTGCATTGCTGTACTTAATCTGCACTCAGACCCATATAGGTTAGGGCTGCGTGAGAGGTGGCTAGCGGAGATGAGCGACTGTAGTCATGAATTAGACATGTCCCTCCATGGCTGCTCAGAGAGACTTCCTGTGCATACTGTGATACAGTCAGTTGTACAATTAACTACAGCTTTATTATCTGGTTCTCACAATGTTACCTGCGGAATATCTCTAGTTACGTTTTAGATCTTGACTGCACAGCTTATCCCATGTAAAGTTTGTATTCATTGGTTGCTTTGGAGTTCCTATGTTTAGTACCTATATCCCAAGGCATGTAAGTAGAAGATAGTGACCTTGACCAATAGAAAGTAATTTAAAAAAAAGAACACCATGCCAAACAAGATTGGGATGAAAATGTCCTTTAAAATGGCTGAAGAGCTAAGAAAGTCAACTGCTGTGAACTATTGTGATCCTCAGAGTGTTTCCCCCCATTGTTTGATAGACTGTCTTTGTTCATGCTCAGTGTCTGACAGGTCACTCTATTGGAGACTGGAAAGAAACCTGAGTCTATGACCTACATAGTGCCAAAGAACCCTGTAGCACTTTTACTCCATCTAACACCATTAGGGTAATATAAGAGCAGACCATTCTACAACCTCTAGCAGCAATAGCAAAGGCCAGGTTTTCATGAGGGGAGATGCTAATGTTGGGAGAAGGCACAGCACGGCCTCTTCCATTGTAATCTAGAGCTTTTTCAGAACAACTTACGCAATCATGAGATCAGACTCCTCAGACATCAGGCTGTTCTTCTTTTGGACAAGGGAAAGCAACTGGTTCATCCATAGCTTCTTCAGTTCAGACTCTGTTCCTGGAGGACAAAGGGGACAAGAATATGTGGCATCTGGCATCACAGGCTAAAATCCAAATGCTGTAGGTGGTACAGACCTTCCATATGCTGTATTCATTTCATCCCTGTTGGAAGAGCCTGCCACACTTACCTCCTTCACGAAGGGATCGCTCCAGTGTTATTCCCCATTTTTCCAGCTCTCGGAAAGTTACTTCAATTTCTTCTAGTCGCCTCTGGATGGACTGCAATGCCCAAGAGACAAAAGTGGTCAAACAGAAAAGAATTGTGAACTGTAGTGAAGAGAGACAAATACTCAAATGTCACCTTATCTCCTTACATGGATTAGGAGAAAGGAGACTTATGGAATGTTAACAGGATAGAGATGGTAGGCAACCTATGATAAAACTGAATGGAATAATTCTGTTTAATGATCAGCACTTTTCTAAATGCAGTGAACATGTATTACCTGAGCTTTGCAAAATCTTTTCATCTCAGCCTCTTTGGCTCGTCGCATCAATGTCCTTTTCCAAGTTGGGTGTTTTTCTTCCTCAATCATGCTCAAGGAACACTGAAAGCACAATACATGAACAGGAATCATACAGGAGGGGAAAATTCCCACAACCCACCATGTGGAAGAAGAGCCTAAATGGCAGATATCTTTAAAGCAGCTGCTTTGAAGAATAGTTTTATTTCTGTGCAGCAACCCAGAGTGTTTTTGATTCCCTCTCTAGCTACAGTCAGTTGGGGCCTAATCAGTTTACAGCCACTAACTACAAGCCCCCTCCCAAAAAATTCCAAGGTACTTAAGACAATCCAAAATCCTTAGGAAAAAGGAGGAGGAAGGCAAGCGTAACTGAGGGGGGAGGCTTAGGTCTGGCTTGCTTTTCAGCTATAAAATAGTCCTGAGGAACTGACTCACTATCCAGTCAGCATTTGCGGTGTAAACAGCATCCACAACAAAGTAGGTTGTCTATAGTGCTTTGTGAAAGTCTTGTTAATCACTTGACAGTGCACAATGTCCACTGATATTCACCAGGACCCATGAGCTCCCTGCAGCTCACTTCCTGCCTGGGGAAATTCCAGAGACTCATTATGTGTGGCCCTTTCCCACGTCCTAAATCAAATCAATGCAGTTGTGATGACATCTTAAGGCTCATCAAAGCCTAACAAAAGGAGGATTTGGGAAGACAGAATTTCCTTGGTTGTTTTGTCCATTCATGTCCACTCTTTTGTCTGAGGATTCAAAGGTGCACAAATGTATGGACTCACTGTCTTTGCACAAATATCTTGACTCTCCTCGTCTTCATCCTCCACTTGCTCCTCTTCACTGTCACTTTCAGTCTCCAAAGAATCTATCCAAAGAAGCAAAGTAGCTGTAATTGTATGCAGTTGAGTTCAAAGTGTCTACCGTTAGTAAAGGCAGAGTCACTTCTGTACCACTGAACATTTGGACCCAGCACTGCTTTCAGCAGAGTCCCTGTATTACCCAAAGAGGTAGTCTCCTAATTGGTTGGTGGATATTAACTTTCAAGGAGACAAAGTGAGAGGGGGTAACTGGGATTCTTCAATATTTACAGAGATTTTTCACTTAAGAGAACTCTCAGAATGATTTTCAACCGGAAAGAGAAGTAAAACAATAAAGCACATAAACAGACACACAGAGAACACATACAAAGCTAGCTAAAACCAAATCTAGGAGGAAAGGAGTTTCATGGAAGGCTATAATTATCAGTTTCAAAGAAGGTCCATGGAGGCAGCAATAAAATGACCTGTGTTTCATGCACAAAAGAAGACCCAAACAAATTTGGGTGTGTGATGTATGGGTTCGAGAACACATACAGCTATGGAGCAGGAGGCCACCATTCACTGGGCAAAATGCTCTCCAGGTCAAACTGAGGTATTGGCCTCCAAAACAAAACTTGGATTGGTTTTCCAGAGTGGACAATGATCTGGGAGAAGCCTGATGGCTTGACATGAAGGAGATTTTTGGTGTAAATGGTGCTTGATGACCGTGAGTACCAGGTGGGAAAAGCTACTAGGCTTGGTAAATAGCAATTAAGTGATGCTTAATTGGGGTAAATGGGAAAAGGGAAGTGAGAATGAGTACTGAGATTAATCCATAGACCCATTGTCCTAAATTATGCATCTCTCTAGAGTGGGGAGGATGTCATTAGCTAGCCAGCCACGCTTTCTCACACTTCTAAACTACATGTCCAGGCTTGTCTCTGTTTGACATCCATTATTTTGTGTCTTTTTGGGTGTTAATGGTTGTCTGGCTCTAAATTGTCCCTCAGTCAGTGGAGGGATTTGACTACTAACACCTGATGTAGTTTATATCTGTGAAATGTGAGCATCTGAATGTTGATGTAACACCTGCCAAATTACTTCAGACTGTTCATGATGGGATGATTGTACAAATAAAATGGCAGTTGCACAGATTATCATATTTTGCTTGCAGAATAAGGAAAATAGGACAAGTATTTAGGAAAAGGGCAGAGCTTAACGTGAAATGCAAAATTGGAACATGAGATGGTTACCTACTATCAGCTAGTACAGAATAGGTGACTTGAAAAAGCCATCAGCAAGCAGCCTTAATTATTTGGACTAGGCAAGCTGGAAATGCATTTCACAACCACCCCAAGTTCCTGACGTGGTCTTCTCTCTTTGGACCACAATGATGAAACCACAAATATTTCTATTTAGGCAGCAGCAGCAGACAAAAATGAACATTCAACACCAGAATCTAAGATGACCGAATGGAAAAATCCTAGCTGAGCAGAGTAAGTAGAAACATAAGCAGCCCACTATGCCTCATTCTTCTTGTCTGCAGCTGCAACATCCATCCCAACCACCACCTGCATACAACATGCAAACGGTGCCTGGTGAGAGGTGCTCAAGCGAAGAGCTGAAGAGGTAGCTGAGCAAACTCAGGTAAATATTAGGACATTGGAGAAACACAATTTTCAATTAACTAGGCCGATTTTATTCTGTTTACTAGGTTTCCATTCATGCGCCTACCTTTTAAAAAATTATCTGACCTGTGTCCTTGAAATATGGCTGACTATATTTAAAAATAACCACCTGAGTCCTTGCTGAAGCTGGAGTCTTCTGTGCAAGTCTGGTTCATATCCGGAAAATTAAATGAGGCTGAAATTGGACTCAGTCTGGATAATTCAAGCTTTTCCTCGGTAGACAGGCAAATCCGCCTTCTCCTCTGGGAATCTTCACTTTCCTCTTTTTCTTGTTTGGGGCCATCTCTGGGAATTGCAGGCTCTACTTGAGCTCCTTGCATTCCTATTTCTAGGTTCCCAAGTGCCTCTTCACGGGACAGGTTGTAAGTCCAGTTTCTTAGGCCATGTCCCAGATGCTTAGGATGGGCCCTGCTCTCCTTTATGTCTTTATCCTCATGTTGTGGCATAAAGTGGGCTTCAGAAGCAGGACTTCCAGACTCATCATCCCTCACAACAGAATGCTGGTGAACTGGAAACTGTGATGAGTTTGTGGTCCTGGCACCTCCATTTTCTCTGGATGGGGATAGGTTGGCATCTTCCCAGGTTGATAATTGAAGTTCTGCAGGTTGCTCTGCTGGCAGAGGATCATCTGGGCTTTGATGATATGCATCAGTCTCTAATCTGGACTCCTCAGCATCCAAGTCCATCATGTCTTTGCCTGAAGGAATGTAGAGCTGGGTAGAATCCTAAGAGAGCCAAACATAACGCAATTTGTCCTGTAAGCGGGTAGGTTGCAGGCACACCCCTGGATGGCTGGGAAGTACTATGGCCTCTTGGACTGAGATACCAGGTTAATTATTAGCTGAATAGGAGTGGCCTATTTAAGAAGCACTGATTGTTGTTAATTCCTAAAAAGGGCAACAATCTTCTCTCACTTACCTTGCTTGCTGCTTTCTTGGTGATTCCCCTGACAGGTACAGCCATACTTGTGGGGCCAGCACAGTGCAGCATACAATAGAAATTACCTAAGGATAAATCAAGAGGGCTATAGCCAAGTGGAGGGAGGCTGCTGCTACCAGCATGTATTCTGTCACCCAAACAGGTCCCACATCCCCTTTCCTCTTTCTGCTCAAAGAAAATGGGGCTGGGATGGGGGGGGGGGCAGCATCCAAGTTAAATGTACAATTTGAGGGGAAAGCACCAGTCAAATAAAAGAGAAACTGCTTGCATTGATGACTAAACTATTCTGGTGGGAATTCTCAGTTCCAACCATGTCTCTCTACTCACCGTCCTCCTCGTTGAAGACATAGTCACCCAGCCGCAGCGTCGTTCCACAGTGGTGACACTTGAAACAACCACGATGGAAGAAACGCCCCTCCGCACTGACTCGCTCTACAATGTACACGTGTTTACCACAGAAGTAGCAGGCATCACTGCTTCTCCCTGGAGAGAGTGGGGGACTCTGTCAAAAGACCAGGGCAGAAACGTAAAAGGATGTCTTGGGAATGGCCCTTAGGCTTCTCTGTCACTAGCACATATGAACCAAAGAACAAAGTTTGAGTCCAGTGGCAGCTTTAAGACCAACAAAGTTTAATTTTGGGTATAAGCTTTCATGTGCATGCATACTTCTTCAAATGCACATGAACATTAATACCCAGAATTAAACTTTGTTGGTCTTAAAGCTGCCACTGGACTCAAACTTTGTTCTTTGGTTCAGACCAACACAGCTTTCCATCTGAACATATGAACTAGCTCCACCTTAAACTACCCAAATATACCGGGCATCACCACAGATTAAATTCCGGTAATCTCTCCCAGTAAAATTTACTTAATTCATTTATACCCTTCCTTTCTTCCCAATGGAAACCCAAAGCTGCTTACATCCTCCCTGAGCCTCCGGGGAGGGTGGTATATAAATATAATAAATAAATAAATCATTCTCCTGTCCCCTACTTTATCCCCACAACAACCCTGTGAAGTAGGTGTGACTGGTTCAAGGTCACAGTGAGCTTCCATGGCATGAGTGGACATTTGAACCTGGGCCTTCCAAGTACTAGTTCAACCCTATTCAGAAAGGGGCTAGCCGGTGGCTCAAGGATCCAGCAAGTTCTTTCCTATCAGATGAGAAATCAATGTGTGAGAAAGTCAAATTCTAGGTTTCTTGCACCAGATGAGTGCAATAAAATTGTCACTCACTGTCCCATTCCATCTAGCTTCTTCTACATAGGCCTGCCTAACAGCTGTTTCAGCTGGGCGCAATATAAACCAGAAAGCCAGTGTCCTGCATCTTGTGCTCAGGAGTTCTGGTATTCCCCATGCATACATGCAAATGGTCAGACTTCACAAGTAGCAGCAAACATTTTCACACAATTATTCAGTGCACGTATACAAGCAGGCCTCTGCTTGCACTAGCCTCCAGGATGCACCCCCCCCCCCCAGCTCTCTGATGCAAGAAATTTTCTGGAGAGGAGGAAATCAGTAGGTCCTGATAATTAACAGTTGAATTCACATTTGCTGTGGACAAATTCAGAGTTACCTATTGGAATGCTGAAGGCAGGGGAGTTATTTCCTGGATGAGAAATTTCCCTGATGCCGTTTGACTCTTAGGATCAGCAGTTAAACTACCCTCTTTAAGTTGTGAGTCATGTGGCAGCTGTAGTCAATAAACATTATGCACTGGCTTTTCAGTCATGGGATAAAGGTCACAGCTTATGCAGTCAATAGCATACGGCTAACTACTAAAAATGTTTGTTCCGACCCTGAATATACTTTGTTTCTTTTTTTCAACAACAGCAAGATCCAATATATTGCTTCCCCCCTCCCCAAAAAAAGAAAATCACTGGTTTGTTCACACTAACAAGTCCTCCACTAATTACCAGATTATGGAAATCACATGCAGATAAATTGTAGGTACATATATTGTCTAATCCAGCCTTTCTCAACTTTTTTACCACTGAGAAACCCCTGAAACATTCTTCAGGCTTCGAGAAACCCCAGGAGTGTTGTGATTGTGAACAATACTGTTGGGCAGCATAGCTGTGTACCCACCCTCCCCTTCCAGGCCCATCACTGGCCATTTTGGGAGGGGGGTGATGGGTCAATGTGACCATATATGGTCATATCACCTGATAAATGATTACTTAAAAAAAATATTTTTAAAAAATTAACTCCCACCCATTCGGGAAACCCTTCCAGGGCTGTCATGAAACCTTGGTGGAGAAAGCCTGGTCTAACCTCTACACATGAAGCTTCTCTGTGTGCACACCAAGGATGCAACTGTCTGTCATTTCCCAGGATGCAGAGAGGTGTTAAATGTAGGAATTTCTTAATCATTTCAATCCCTATAAGAACAATGCCCTCCATGAGGGAATTTGGCCAAAAGCATATGTATACCAGAAGTTTTCTTCCTCCACTTCCATTTCATGTTCCATCCTGTTACATCTCTAAAATCTCAACATCTAACTTAATGATTGATCTTTTTTTTAAAGAAGGGATTGATCTTGTCTAAATTCGCTCTTAATACAAGGTGACAATCAGAGATAGGATAACTCACCCTAGCGCCTTGCTTCGTCTTCTTGGTTTGTGACTCTACCATGTTGTTCTCCTACAATTAAATGTTATGCCTCTGAATCAGCAATAAGACAAAAGACTAGTTTGCAGTTCACAGAATCAGACACTCCCACCCAGACTATCTGCTAGTTGGGCCCAGGTGACAAGGGTCTGCTGGCCATTACAGAAGACAACTGTTTAAGACATCGGAATGGCCTTTCATGGTCTAGCTGTGGTCCATGAGCAGACAGACTCACCAGGGATCGTTTACGTGAGAGAGAGAGACTTTTCTGGAGCTTGCTGAGGAAGAGGATAGCTCCCTTGCTGCCACGTGGTGAAAGAGGTTTTGCAGCCTCCTCCTCTGATTCTGCAAGAGAACACAATCTTCTCTGGAACAGAGGCTAACTTGATAGATATATTTGACCTTCCCCACCATCTCCATATAGAAAATAAACATGACAGTGGCAATTCCTCCATTACCACCAAATAACTGAACACATTTCCACAGGAACTGAGAGTCTTGGGATCTGTATCCCCTCTCCCATATTCCAAAGCAATGGGCTGCTGGTCCACTCCTGACCTTTCATCTGCTTCCATATTGTTCCTCTAGTGTACACTACAAGCCCTTTGGCTAAAGAACAGTGATTCCTTTGTAGAATATTCTGTAATTTTAGTAGCTAGGACATGTAGAGCTTTGCCTTTAAAAGCAAAAGTTAGATGATTCTGCTTTGGCGCATACTAGGAGACTGAGGTAATTATGGATTATAAATATTTTCCCCTTGGAAGCTGCATGTGTTGTATTCAAAGTGAGAAGGTGGCCAAGAAATGTCTTTATAGGGCAAGAGGTGCAGAAAGCAGCTAATCACATCTTTCTTTGTAGAATCTCCATGTTCTCATCAGTTTGTCTTAATTATTTATTTGATTTATAGCCTGCCACTGCCCGCCAAGCTGGCTTGCGGTGAGTTACATATTTAAAAACCCACAATAAAACCCCAACAAAATAATTATCCCTCCCTGGTGGCGAAAATAGCCTCCCTCCTTCTCTGCTCCGCAACTTCCCCCAAACCCCCTGCCTCAGGGGATAGATGACAGATGGTAATCCGGGAATAGCAGATGTTTTAGCTAATTTGGGCAAGGGGGGGGTCCTAGGTCGAATTGCCCTGGCCTTGCCCAAAGACCTGGTGGTAGAGCTCTGTCTTGCAGGTCCCGCGGAACTCGGAAACCTCTGACTGGGCCCTCAGCTCTCCTGGGAACTCATTCCATCGGGGGGGGGGGGGGGAGGACTGAAAAGAACCTGATCTGGGCTGCAACGGGCAACTAATGCAGATGCCTCCGGACTGGCTGGATATGGGCCCTCCATGGTGTACCTGTGAGGATCCCAGCAGCGGCATTTTGCACTAGGTGTAATTTCCAGGTCAAGAACGAGGAAAGGCCAGTGTAGAGCAAGTTACAGAAGTCAATCCTGGAGGTGACTGTTGCATGGATCACTATGGCCAAGTGATCCAAGGGCACTAGTAGTCCTGCTTGATGAAGATGGAAAAATGCCAGGCAGGCTACTCTCATGACCTGGGCCTTCACTGATAAGGAAGCATCCAGAATCACACCCATGTTCTTGGGCTCGGGCGAGACAGTAAGTTGCACCCAGGCAGGGTGGGCAATTACGCTTCCTGATCGAGTCTCTTCCTACCCAGCCACAGTACCTCCATTTTGGAGGGGTTGAGTTTCAGTTACATTCAATGGGAGTGTGCAAGGATGGTGAGTTGACCAAAACAAGACATCTGAAGCATGGAACAGTTCTCACCCCAACACCTATTAGTCTTAACAAATGTAGGATTTCTGTAGGACTTAGGTCATTTTTAGGTTCCAATCTGCTGTGTGCATTCTTCTCAAAGGAAGAAGACAATCTTCATCAGATGCAAAGCATGATCAAGAGACATACTGGTGTTAATATATGTAATTTAGATTTTTCCCTAGCAAAGGCTTAAGCTAAAGAAGGCTGCCACCTTTGGCTTTGACAAGGCTTTGTGTGGCATCAAGCCACAAAACTTTTCCAACTAGCTCTCTAAAAGTCAGGAAACAACCTTTAAAAAAATGGTATGCATGATACAGTAGCTTAAAGCAGGCTCCTATAGAGTTCCAAGGAAGAAACTACCCCAGTCTGCCGTGTTTTGAATGATACTACTAATTTCCCAATACTCAGTTCAAGCTAGCATGGTTTCCCCAAAGATAGAATTCAAGATATTACCTCTCATCTATCCCTCACTGAGCTGGTCCCTTCCCATATCACCAACCCCAACCACAAAATGGTAAACAGAAAGCCAAGCTTCAACATTGATGCCAAGATATAGCAGCACATATCACTGGATTATTTAGGAATCTCTACCTGGAGAGGTCTTGAAGGCATCATAAAACTGGCTTAGGTAAGTGATCAAGCCCAGTCGGTCAGGCTCAGACATTGAAGCCATTTCAGTACTGGAAAGGACTGGAGGGATCCCAAGCTCTTGCTCTGCCACGTCTAGGGCTATCTGGTTGTTCCCAATAGGATCATTCTCAACAAGTGAGTTGAAATCTCTGAAGATGGAAATTGCAAGTCAGAGTGAATGGCAGAAATGATACCTAGAGATTTTTTAAAAAATCAGGAGCCACTGAAAGCTTATGTTTCACTAAGGAAGTTGTTTGTTTGGGGATTTTTATTCCTACGCTCAACACATTTTAAAAAAATATACTCCATAGTTAAATCACCCTGAAGATGTCTGTCATAGGATATGGCAATGCTCAACAGTAAAACAATAAAGAACTGACCATTGTTTGAAGTACAAGAGCATTAGCTTGTGACAAACAACCTTGTGTTCAAGGTGACTCAACCACAACTCTCAGGGCCGTTCCGCATCCGTCCAAAATAGCACAATGGTTACTAATTGAAATCGCTACAGTTTTGCCGTTATGCACAACGTCGTTGACAATCTGCAACACTCCTGAAACTGATCCGCAAAAAGCGCTTCGTTGTAGCGCTTTCAGGGAAATCCCAAAAAGTGGATTCACCCTCCGATAAGCACTACACTCCTGCAACCAATCTGCAACACTAGTGGGAAAGTTCTGTGCGTTACCATTGTTGCGGTTTCTACAAAGTCCCTCCCCCTGGCTCTCTCCTCTGATCTTCCGGCGAAGCGATCGCCATTTTTTTTTCTCCGAGCGAGCGAAGATCAACACACCGGCAAGCCTTCATTTACCCAGGGAGGCTTCCCCGGCTGCAGTCCCTCTGTTTAAAGTCACCAAGCACAAGCATCATAGAGGCCCGTTTGCTGGTTTATTTTCCCTTTATTTTTCACAGTGTTTTCGGCCGAAAATCGCGCCCGTGAGGGGGGGGGAGATTTTTTTTTTTTCACTCGGGGGGAGCGTGGCAACGATGAAATGGCAGCTCAAACATCACCTGCTAGCTGGATGGGTCTCTCCGTTGCAACAAATCAACGCATATTCGTTGCAACGTGTGTGTGTGTGTGTTTTTTAAACCTTCCTTAAAGGGAAAGGGGCTGTTTGGGAGCATGCTAACGGCTGCCCATTGGCTGCTTGACGGCCAGGGGCGGGACACAGCTCAGCAATAGCGCTTCCTTTCTAGCGATTTTTGCCGAGACCGGAACCCTGTGGGAAACGATAGAAACACAACTGGATTCCACTACAAAGGCAGGTATGCATAACGACGAATTCCACTATTTAAAATGGCGATTTTCCGTTCAGCAAACAATTTGCTACATGGATCCTGGTGCGGAATGACCCTCAGCATTTCTTTCCTGTTCTACTATTATTAAGGGTTTGAGAGAATTTGAAAGCTTGCAGAGCATTTTATTTTCCGTTTATCCTAATAAAATGCATTAGGCAATGTTTGTTTACGGATTTCGCTTTGGACCATTAATGAAGCTACCTACAACTTCTGCCTGATTTTCCGGATCTATTTTAAAACAATCTCCTCCCCTGTTCATCATTCTCCAATCTCCAGTCCCAATTCCCCCACAATGGATACTCACAGAAGATCAGGTCTAAAGTGATGAATAAGGGCACAGAGGGCCAGGCCACTCTTCCAGGAATGTGTGAAGTCCACTACTTTGATGTCAGGGTAATTTGTTGTGTTAGTTTGACACCAGCTAAGGAGCTCCTCATACGCTCTGTTAGAGTCTGGGGAGGGGAGGGGTGGATCATGCAGAAGAGAGAGAACAAACAGAGATACTTCAGAATGAAGAACATAGTAAGAAATGAAGACATGTCAAAAAAGCCACTGCAGTCAATTTCCAGGAAATCTCCTGTTACAGGATTTCTGTAGTATACAGCAAATAGTACTTTCGCAGGCTTCTGATTTGCTTACTCTACTGGCCATAACTGCTTTTGTACTCCAGATCTAGTTCAGTCTAATCAGCTGTCTTTCTGAGGAAATGTTCACACATCCGGAAGCTCTAAAATTACATCTGCATTGCCCAGAACAACCTCTTCAGTGCTGTTGGAGAAACAAATGAGGTACCCTCTTGCACTTGTTAAAATCAAGACCCATGCAATGAAGGATGAGCCAAGCACTGATTCCACCCTTGCATTATACAGAATTGTGTTTGTTTTATTAAATAAACAAACATGATACAGAAGACACAATAACAATTCCAACATGTGGCACAGATTCCATGGCTCAGCTGCATGTTTGCATGAACCCACCTCCGTATTTCTATCCTTGAAAACAGAGCTGAGAGCTTAATGAAAGTAAAATTTGTATAGTTGGTTCAGCTTAAGATCAGGGGAACAGAGCCCCTGATTTCCTTTCTAAGCAAAATTAGCAGAAGTATAGAGTCATTTGGATTATCTCAATGTGCATTCATTTCCTTCCTTATTATCTCTCCCATTTTCTCTTCAGACCTCCTTGCTAACCACAAGGCGTACAGAACATTCCATCAGAAAGACAAGACAGCCAATGGGAACAGACTAGGAAATGAGAGACAGTAGAGTAAGGTGCAAGTGGGTAACCAAATTTCGAGTCTAGAACAAATTTAGAATCCAGCTGGTCTACTGGACTCTAGTAGAGTAAGATGACAGATGAGAAAGCACAAAGAAGCACAAGAGAACTGTAACTGAAAGAAACTGCAGGGATGGAGACAAAAACACTCATGCAAACATTCATTCATACTAGCATGCATGCACACAGACTTATTCAGAAGGTGGGGAAATAGTTCTAGAGATGCAAAGAAATCT
This sequence comes from Paroedura picta, assembly GCF_049243985.1. Classification (NCBI taxonomy): domain Eukaryota; kingdom Metazoa; phylum Chordata; class Lepidosauria; order Squamata; family Gekkonidae; genus Paroedura; species Paroedura picta. Next base: position 93,389,488 of record NC_135372.1, on the reverse strand, counting down.
GTTGCCACATTAATTTATTTCGCTGAATTCTGGATAGCAACAGGCTACAGTAGAAGCAAAATGCCACTGTCATAGAAAAGGATGCTGTGCAGCAGGGGATTTTGCTCATGGAGCTGATCCTTTTGGGGGTACAAAACCTGTGATAAATCTGAAGAACTATCATGTCAAACTATAGAGCAGACTAAGGGGAAGGGTGAGGAACAACAAATTGCTGAGATCATCCAAGAATGCAAATGGTTTTAAATGTGAAATTGCTGTTCTACATACTTTGCTATATATCCTCTCTACTTTGCCAGAGAATCTAGAAACAGTTAATGTTAACCCTGAGTCTTGTATGTATGTATGTAAATTTTATGAATTCTCAGGCAATGAAGATGAATCACATAACCCGTATACATAGGCAAACAAAGTTAATTTGTACACATATACACACATAACACATTAACTTTGTTTGTCTATGCATACAGGTTATGTATGTGATTCATCTTGTCTGAGAATTCATAAAAATTCCATGCATGGAGAAGCATAGAATTCCCTGTGAGGAAGTAGGCATGGTGTATAAGAGCAATATACTAGGATCACAAGATTCTCCATGGATATGCTGTTCAGGTGCAAAGCAGTGCCTTAGAGAAAGTATAGTGGAAAAGATGGCAAAAGGAATGGAAAAATCATTCTAATGGGAGGTGGTGGGTTCTCCATCTTTGGAAATGTTTAAACAGAGGCTAGATAGCCATCTGCCGGAGAGGCTGATTCTGTGAAGGCAAAGGGGTGGCAGGTTACAGTAGATGAGCGATTGGGATGTGAGTGTCCTGCATAATGCAGGGGGTTGGACCAGATGCCCCAGGAGGTCCCTTCCAACTCTATTATTCTATGATTCTATCAAGAAGGTCTGGAAGCAGCAAACAATCTGCATGAGTGTGGAGGAAGGCAGGCATCGCTGCCTAACGAGAGAGCCTGGCAAGCAAGAGCAAGTGGCAGAATCTATGTTCAGGTGAATCTATGCAGCTGGAGGCCAGGGGAGGGAGCCATCCACACTTGCCTGTGAAGACTGCCTCTGGGCTAGCCCTGCTGCTCCTCTTCTTCTGGCCCTCTTCAATAGCTCCTGCCAGATACAGATGGCGAACCTGAAAGCAGATGTGCCAAGTTACTGCTCTCACTGACAACAGCTTGGATCCAGAAGCTATATCCCCTGGTCTGATTTACTCATGTTCTCAGTTTGGACAATGTACCACACCCCACAACATAGCTGAGAACAGTGTCCCTGCCAGAATAGCACAGAGGGACATCTTGGAGACAGTGCACACCATTCTGCAGATCCCACCACAATGAAAAACCCTGTCATTTTTTGGAACAGGGCTTGGATATATGCAAGACACCAAAGGCCAAGATTTTGTAGTGGCAGAGAAGAATCCACAAACTCCTAAGGAACATAAGTTGCTCCCTCCCTCTCAGACATGTTACCTGAGAAGCTTTGATGGCTTGAAGGTTGATGTTTGGGTATCGTGTGGTGGGGTCAATACTGTACTGACTAATGTTCTTGTTGGTGCTGTCCGGGGAAGTTTGCGACAGCCGCTGGTACACGCTTTCTCTGAGGAGAAATTAAGCAGGAATATTCCCTCTTAACCCTTCAGCAGCAAGGCACATTGCCTCAACAGTTATGTCCCCTCAGGCAAAAAAGCAATCACCATCCCATCCTCTTCACAGAGGCCCCTCCTCATCGCTCTTGCCTGCCTCTGTGTCTGGAGGGAAATGATTAAGTTCTCCTGCACTGTTCCCATTCATGTGTCACTGTTACACATGACTCTGGACATTTCCTGTCTAGCTGGGGAATTGCTAGGAGGATTTATACAGATTCCGGTGGTGACAAGTGCTGTTAAGTCACAGCCACCTTATGGCAACTCTGCAGGGCTTTCAAGGCAAGAAATGAACAGAGGTGATTTGCCATTCCCTGCCTCTGTGTAGCAACCCTGAATTTTCCTAATGGTCTCCCATCCAAGTATTAACCAGGGCTGACTGTGCTTAGCTTCTGAAATATGATGGTATCAGGTTAGCCTGGACTAAATCCCAGGAACTGGGAAGCTGGAGTGAGTGTGAGATGCAACTAAAATGCATAATTGTGGTGGTTCAATAGGCCAACTGCCTCAAAGAGATTGCTGGAAAAACTCCACTTTGTTTATTCTAGTCCCTCATGCCACAACAGGGTTCCAGCAGTATTTCAAAATCGAAGACTCAGAGTAAGGACACTTCCCCTGGCCAGGCCCAGTAAGTCTGTAAGAGGCCAGGATGACTGGTCTTCTTTTACGAACCAGTGTAATGCAGTGGTGACCACAGAGACTTGGATCTAAATCCCACTCTACTGGGTAGACTGGGGTACGTTGCTGTCTCTCAGGGGAAGCCACCTTACAGAGCTGTTCTAATTGCCAGACTGGATTATCAGATGTTGTGTCACCCTGATCTCACATGAGGAAGAGTCATGGAGGCTATCAAGCCAAGGCTTTGAAGACTGTGGGGCAGAGGCCTGCCATTCAGGCAGTGATTATTTGACTGCAGAGTGCTCACTTTGAATTTCAAAGGACTAAACTTCTGGCACAGCTAATGGAAATTAGTTCCCTGCCTGAGTCACAGGCTAGGCAACAAGGGCTGATGAACCAGTGACCAGCTCTGTAGAAAGCAGCTCCAGATTTTTAAATCCCTTTCCCAGCACTGACCCAGCAACACAGAACTCCTGCCAAAAAAGCTCTCCCTTCCCCATAATCACTGTGGCAGGAGAATATCCCTCCTTAGATTGCTCACCTCTCAGCCAGCATATCCAGTGGAGGCGTCCCTGAAGCCCATCTCTTTACCATCCAGGCAGCATCAAAGGCTGCCAGGAACCCCCTGCCCACACCGGTGCCCAATGGCCAGAATGGCTGGAGAACACACAAAAAGAAAGAATGAGGAAAGCTTTCTGAGCCTTAACAGAATGGCTCAATACGGTACAATAGATCCCAGTGTGCAGCTGCACTGAAATTGGACAGGAAATTGCAGTTCTTGGATGAATCAGACTGTCAAGGTTATTCCACAGCCAACTCACGGGCTTGGAAAACTTTGGCTTTAAAAGAGCTCCTCTCACCCACCCTCTGCCCATTCCAGGTGTCAGCTGGCAAGCTGAGCTCTACCAGATGAGCTGACAGCATTGGGGGGTGGGGGAGACATGAGTACAGAAGATTAAATGCCAGATCAGACACAATAGTATCCCCAGCTGCTGGAAGAGCCTCCAGGCTCAACATACAGAAGTGTGTACTGTTCCCCCAGCCTCACAAAATCCAGCAGGAGTACTGTCGGCCCAGCAAGTGGTATAGTACCCTGTCAAGCCCAGGGAAAACGAGGCTTGTTGAAAGAAACGCCCTGTACAAAACAGAGGCGGCCATGAAGTCCCATTCATGTGACCCACAGTCATCCTGCAGTTCACCATGGAAGACATTGGGATTGTCTGGACCGAAGCATGATTTGTTGGATCTGGGCTCCTTCCATCCTTTAGCACTTTCAGCTTGCAGTGTCATTTTGTAACAGATCCTCTGACAATTTGCTTATCACCCAGTGGTAAGAGGAAAGTGAACGTTCCGGCTGGAGCAGCATTATCTACAACAGTGGTCCGCAACCTTTGTTAGGCTGCGGACCGCTGCGCCGGGGTGTGGGGAAAGGGCGACCCGGGGCCCCACGCGTGCGCGGCAGCCCCGGCGCAAACGCGCATGCACGGACTTGTCGTGCGTGCATGTTTGCGCCACCGACATGCCGGCGGCCAGTGCTCCCTCTCCCCACCCCTCCAGGCCGCAAGGAAATCGGCCGCCAAAGCGGCTGATTAGCTTGCGGCCCGGCAAGCTTCTCTTCCCGCCCCCTCCCAAAGCAAGAGGCTTGCCGGGCCGCAAGCTGATCGGTCGCTTCGGCGGCCGATTTGCTCGCAGCCTGGCGAGCTTCTCGCTGTGGGGAGGGCGGGAAGAGGGAGCCACGGCCCAGCGCCGAGACCTTCGTGGCCCGGCACCGGGCCGCAGCCCGGGGGTTGGGGACCACTGATCTACAAGACTTGCAATCTACATACATTCACCCACACATATTCTCATACATGTCAACGGGAATGAGTGCTAAACTCAACTTTCAAAAAAATCCCGTGATGGGATTATATCACTGCAAAGTGCAGGCTGGAGTTCACATACAGGAATGCTCTTCTGTGTAAAACACAAACACAACAAATAACACTATATGTTGAAAGCTAACCCAGGGAGAAACATGGTAGCCTGATTTCCCCAGCTGCCGGGAACATTTAACGTGGGGGAACATTCAGTGGTGAACCACCCATCTGAAAGTAAAGCCATCCCAGGATTTTTCTGTATTAATAAACCAGGCCCTCTTGAAAGAGAAACAATTGCAAGCACTGATGGTAGAGACGCATCCCTCCCATCACGATCATTCTGGTCTCCTTCCAGGGACACTTACCTCCACCAGGCAGTCCCCCACCAGCCCAATGAGCAGCTTGGTGCCATTGCAGTCACGAACTAGCGCTGCATTCTCTGAGCGGTTCATGCAGGTGAAGTCAAACATGTCAACATCTGGCTGGTTGTGATGGTTCAGCGCAAACTGCAAGTTGGGCAGCTGATAACTGGTAGAAAAGTTGGCAGCTTCCTTGGCATATGCTAGAAGAGCTTCCTGGTCCACATTGTCTGGAGACAGCAGGCTCTCTATGTCCAGCATGTCCTAGAGATATCAATATCCCAACCATAATATTTTAATCGTCTTCAGCTACGTTTGTTATGTTTACAGAGTGTAACCTTCCTTTGTAATCTTTTTGGGTGTGGAGATATTAGGAACCCCCATTAATAAGAAGAGTTTAAGCTTTCTTGAAGTTCCCTTGGAAGCACTCCCTACTGGCATTTCTCATCTGCTCTGCACCACCATTAATCCTTTCTCTTCAAAGTTTCCCATTCCAAACATTGCCCTCAGATTGATTCTGTTTAGCTAACATTCCTCAGGACAAGGTGTACTCTTGCCCTCTAACTAGTGAGCTTGGTTTTCCATCACAACCAGGACTTTCAGAATTTTAGCTATTATCCAAACAGACAACCTGAGTACATTTGTTAACCTGGGCTTTTCCTGGATTGTACTCTCTGCATGTCAAGGAGAAGAGTTCAGACTAACCTGCCCCTTGACATTCTGTTTTTGTTTTGTTGTTTTTTGAAGGGTGCTTTTCTTTGCACTGGACAGGATTAAAACCCCTAATCCCCCACTCCAGAGCCATCTGGTACAATTCTGCTCATTCACACTGCCACTTTTTGTTTAGATTTTGAGTCCATGGAAGTCCTTGGCATGCATGAAGTGAAATGCACACTGCACATCATGTCTACCAGAGAAACTCAAACACAAATCACCAACAAGCCTACAATGAGCTATGTGGATTTCCTTAGAAAGCTAGAAGGACCAGATAAAATTCACAATGGTTGCATCAAGTGACTCTAAGGTGAATTCAGCAGGTGAATTCAGACAATGTTTTTAAATCTTTTTCGCTTCCCACATGGTCCTTGTAAGAGTCTGTGGTTTCTTACATACATTTAAGATTACGCCTTTCTTCAGCAGGCTCTGCTTCTTGGCCGTCATGACGAAGTAATGAGTGTCATCTTTATAATAGACAATGTTTTCCAAGTCGATACCTAATCTCGTTCAAAGACAAAGATAAAGCCACAGTCATGTATAGTTAAAAATACCCAAATCCAGAAGGTAACAAATCTTATGCTAAGAAACATGAGTGGTGCTTAATATCCTGAACAAACCAGTTTGCACAACTGACCCTGTTTTTCTTAGACATCATCAAGGTGGTCAATATTCACAGAGACAAAACAAACAACCTTCTCCATTTGTCAGAGCCTCCCTGTTTCCTGCCACTCCAAGGCATGGAATGACATACAAGGCAAGGCACTGCTGCCTGCAGATGAGGAGCATTAGGCCCTCACCTGTTTTGTTACAGAGGTTTTGGAAGAACTGCTGGTTGTAGATGCGAGCGACTCCACTGATCTCAGCCACCTCCACCTCAGCCCTGCTGTGATGATTAACAAAGTTGGTAGTGATGCCAATGGCCAGTTTCCCACGGGTTTCCTTCCGCTTAAAACCTGGGGATACACACAGAGAGACCTTCCAGTTACCTCAGCAACCAAGTGGAGGGATGCAGGAGAGTAGGGATGAAAGAAGACAGGCAAGAATCATATGGAGGCTATACCCCAAATGCAGGCAATTCCCTCATCTGCAACATGGGTCCTCTTGAAAGTGACCAAACCAGATTTAAGTTTGAGTCCAGTGGCACCTCTAAGAACAAAAACTGGGTTGGTCTTAAAGGAGCCAGTGGACTCAAACAACACAGCTACCCACCTGAATCTAGCAAACCAGGCTGTCACTGTACTTTCAGGGGCTTATCCCTAAACCTCTGCTCAGATACCTGCTGAATCTTTCTAGGGGCAGGTACCAGTCACCAGCTCTCAAAGGAAGGTGAAATATTGTACATGAAAGCTCAGGACGTGGTTAAGAGAAAGAAAGCTCAGGACGTGGTTAAGGAAATACCATCCTTTCTTCTTATGTGGTGTAACTCCAACATTCTCCTTGGGGAAAGCAACAGAATCAAAGGATCACAACACGGATTGTATCTCATGTTTGGAGAACAGTGGGATTGTGGGTAGGACTGTAAAATCAAAGGTGATAGACAGGGAATTGCTGAAGCCAGCTCTGTCAACGATCTGGGCAGGTCTCAATAAATGATGTAACCATAGTTGCTACTAGCTCTCTGGTGCCAAACTGTCTGCAGCAAATTAGCCCTTTCCCTTTTTGTTTTTCATCTTCTGACGCATGGCTAGATGCCTTTCAGATGTTTTATGACACAAGTTACTCAGATCCATGGCTGGGCTCATATACATAGCTGCTATTTGTGTAGAATGTGAAAAGTTAGCTAAATTTAAGAAACTGCTCTTGTCACTCCTAGGAATTAATTGTTTAATTTATGAGTTGATTTTTCACATGCAAAGCTCAAAATGTTGTATGATTTTAATTGTTTATTCATTTTTAAAAAGACAGGCAATTTCAGTTCTTCTCTTCACTCACTCAACTAATCGATCCCAAATAATGCTACAATTTTCCCTAGCTGGGAGGAACAGAAAACCTTGGTTCTCTGAAATCTGAAAGATATTCATGATTGCAGAACCTGAGGTTTTAAATTTTGAAGGCTGTCTCTGATCACATGAACGTACCACAATGCAAGCCCATTTTCCCCTGGTGAATAACTTGGTTAGGCTCCAAACCACAAACTGCTACATCTGCATGAAACTGTAATGGCTAGGCTAGGTAGGAGCTCCCCATCTCTTTTGACTGACACTAGTACTCTGTTCAGGAAGAAGAGACCATCTACCCGACACAACAGAGCCAGAAACACCACTCCCCACTCTCAGCAGCAGCACACACGTTTTCAAAGCCAGGAGTAAAAATGAGAATGACTGTCGCCCTAAAAAGATTTGGGTAGAAACCTGCTTTCTTACGATGTACAGAAAAACTACCAATGAAATCAGTGTTCCCCAAACTCTGTCCCCTCACCTCGCTACAAAAACTCCCCAGGAGACGCTGAGCACCACCGAAGGAGCAGGTCTCTTCTGCAGGCCTTAAATGACCACTTACCTTCTGGCACAAACTTGCCTCCGCCTGCGGAGATGAGGACATCAAATTTATACTGGCTCAGGGGGGAGAAGCTGGGATGCAGCACAGCCCTCCAGCCAGCAACTGCAGGAATAAAGAGAGAGGGAGAGGAATCAAGTGCTTTGCTAACTGCCAGCCCCATCCTTACATCCCTTGGACATGCCTGTTTATAAAGGCAGCAAGGACAACTCTACATCGCTAGAGGTGTTTCTCTGAAAGGCTGCCCCTTAGTGGCCTGCTGTGAAATCCAAAACACATTCATCTGTGGAGCAAAGCTTGACTCCGGGGGCACCAATAAGACCAACTCAGTTTTATCCAAGGTATGAGCTTTCGTGTGGAAGCATGCTCCGTACCTCTATTCATCCGTGGATTTTACTTGCAAAGAAGGAGTATTGCCCATGAATGCAAACAGAAATTAATGAAAAGGTAGCTTTACAAACCCACCTTACAAGAGAAGCAATCTGAAAACAGGAATCTGGGTGATGATGTAGTATGTGTTTGAGGGGGAAGTGAAGTCCTATTTTCTTTCTAGTAACCGTTTGAAGGCAATGTAAAGAAAAACTGAAGAGTAGGGAGAGGGGCAAATAACTTTTCCAAGAAATGGTCATCGCAAAGTGAGTTTTACATTATTGTCTCAAAGTGAGTGCTACCAACAGCTTTTGAGTATTTTGCATTAATAAATCAAGGACAAGTCTAATTTTAGGGATTGCTTCTGAGCCCAAAAGTTAGTCTCTTTAGCTATAAATGTTACAAGGCATGTTAGATCTCTCCACTTTAGCCTCGACAGCAGTGTGTTACCAACAAGAACTCCACTCTCAGCAAGGAGAAATGAATCCCTAAAGACCAGTGGCTGTGCTTTAAAAGGGACAACCTGCTCACTCTTCACCAGTAGAGAATGAGGTGCCTGGATACAATATATCAGGGGTGGCCAAACTGTAGTTCCAGATGTCCATGGACTACAGTTCCCATGAGTCCCTGGCAGCACCATGCCAGCACTCATGGAAGCTGTAGTCCATGGACATCTGGAGAACCACAGTTTGGCCACCCCTGCAATATATAGTATTTGAAGACCCTTTTGACATCCTCACCCTGTCCTCCTGACATTGCAGATGGTGGAATGAGCCCCTTAAACTGTACTTTGTTATGAATCTGCACACCCAAGATTAAGGCTACTTTCAGCAAGATCAGCTGCAGCTGCCGAATACCTGCAAAAAGAAAGAGAGAAAACCAGATCTGGATTACTAAATATCAGTAGCGACCACTCTGAAGTCTTTTTCAGTGTCCAGCCCCACCCACCAGCTAGCATAGTCTGCTCCTTCCCTACTTTGCAAAGAGGCCCAAGTCTTGATCTCCCTGTCAAAGCCCACGTGTTGTTTACTTATTAGTTGCCTTTCTTCTGTATGGAACTCAATGTGACTTACAGCATATTATATAAAACTCATAAAACACACAAAAAGTAAGGTTTAAAATCACAATTCAGGCCTGCTAATAAGCAAAAGGAGTCCTAAATAAAACTCTCTTTAACGGCCTCCCTGGCAAGGCTGTCCCACAGTTGCTGTGCTGCCACTGAGAAGGTTTTATCTTGTGTACCCATCAAAGCAGCTTCTTTGATTGGTGGGAAAGTCAGGTGGACCTCTCCCTGTGATCCTAATTGTGGGCAAGAACACATGGGAGAAGACAGTTCTTCAGACACCCTGGTGCCAAGTCATGAGGGGTCTTAAAGGTCAAAAACAATGCCTTGAATTGAACTTGGCAGTGGATGGGAAGTTGGTGTAATTGCTGTAATATCAGGGTCACATACTCAAGATAGCTCATCCCAACCAGCAGTTAAGCCACAGCATTCTGCACACTCTCCAAGGGCAGCCCCAAGTACAACACACTGCAGCAGTTCAATCTATATTTAACTAAGGCATTGTTTACTGTGGTTAGAATTAGGAACACATACATTTTGGCAAATGTGCTCCAAGCCACCACAGTCACCTGGTTTTCTAAGGTGTCTGCTGGGTCAAGCAGCACTCCCAAGCTGCAAACCTGCCTTTTCAAGACGGTGTGACCCCGTCCAAAACAGGAGAGATCTCAAGTTCCTGGCCTGCTTTTCTACAAAACCCTGTCCTGTCAGGATTAAGCTTCACTTTTTTACCCTCATCCTGCCCATTACTGACTCCAAGCACTGGTTCAGAATATCAACCGCATCCTCAGAATTAGGAGGAAAAGAAAGGTAGAGGTGGGTGTAATGGCTTTTGGTTTTAACAAGAAAGATTCTAAGCCCATAAAAATGAAACACTGAGGAATCCTGGCTTGTAAGGGAAAACAACATAGCTAAAAACAAAACTGGAGTCCTATAGATAATAGTGTACGTCACAGCAAAGCCAGCCTCAAAGCCAAATGTTGGTTGACAGGCCGCATCTTCCTTGATAGGCTTCCCAAGGTATATGCTGACTTAAAATATTTGTATAAGATTTGTCATTTGGAAGGGTACCTGTGGCGCTTATGGGGTGACAGAGAGAAAGAGAGGACAACCGTCATCTGGACTGAAGAATGTCCAGGCTCTCGCTCTGGCCTCTCCTATGGATTATTTAAGCCCCAACTGCCCACAATCAGGTAAAAGTGGGGGACACAATCTTTGATTAAAAGGTTGATAGCATGTAAGCTATGTGACCAGTGCTGTAATTTATGAGGTATGCAGAAGTTATTTTTTCATAGTTATTTGACTAGCCAGAGAGGACACAAATGAAGAGCAACAAATAAGGTTTATTTAACAGAAAATAACATATTTAACAGAGTAAGGCTCTTATGTGGAAATATTTCTGGATAAAAAGTGAACTCATCTTGCTGTGACCCATCTATCACTGTGGGACACAAAGCTTTTGCAGTTAAATGTTCTATTGTAAGGCTTCTGGCCCTCAAAACACCGACAGCTTTGCTGACTTCTCAACAAACCTTTTCTGCATTTGGTCAAATATTCCTCTACCAACCTGTCTCCATCACCACCATCCCCTGCCAGGATCATTTCCATGGTATTGCAAATGGATACCAATCTGCCACTATGTCGGCCAGTCTTTCCTGTTGTACTCACTGATGTGATCCAAGGAGCCTGTGCAGAAGTGACCATAGAATTTTTTGGCCCCCAGCGCCCGCAAGTCATGGATGGTGAAAGGCCAGAGGTGCAGCACATTGTTCCGGGAAAAGGCATCTCTCTTCTCTACTACCACCACGTGGGCTCCAAGGAAGGCCAACTCAATGGCTGTGCGGAGACCACAGGGGCCTGCCCCAATTATCAGGCACTGAAAGAAGTGGGCACAGAGTGATCAACTGTTTAATAACAGTGCCAAAAGTAGATACTGGTGCTGGTAGACAATGAACATTGTAGCTAACTGTAAAGTTTTAGTAAATCCACATGGTATTAATCCAAACAGCAGCCACAGCGTGGCTTTTCAGGGACAATGGTAGGCCCAGAAGCCTCAAAAAAGTTGCATTTCCTTTTGTTGATAACAAGAGAGCTTTAAGCAGTGACTTCTTTGTAACAGTGGGCTTTACTGGATTACATACTTGATGGTTAGCACTCCTGTTGTATTTATTTATCCACTTCATTCCTCCACCTCTTACTCCTCCCAATGGTGGTGGATCCAAGGGGGCTTACATAATTATCCTCTCCTCTATTTTATCCTCACAACAACCCTGAAAGGTATGTTTATCGGAGAATGCGTGACTAGCGTGACTAGCCCACAGTCCCCAGGAAGCTTCCATGGCAGAGAGGGGATTCAAAGCTGAGTCTCCCACATTCTATTCCAACCCTGCAATGGCTCTCCTCTTTCAGAAGATCCTGACACATTTTGTCAGGATAGCACTTCTGCTATGAGGAAAAATCTTAGTTGCCACAAATTTATTTGTTCAATTCTTATTTTCCATGCACCAGTTTAAGTGGAAAAATTCAGTCATCCCCCCAAGAGCTACTAAACCTATTGAGATGGCAAGCAATAGTGCAATGTGCGGTGCTGTCACATGAAAGTCACTGGTGCCAATCTGTGGGGCTTCTGATCTCACTAGTGGCGAGTGATGTGCCTCCTTCCCGTCAAGTGGCTGTTATTTTGTGATCTTTTAAAATGATTTAAACAGAACTTGCACTCCTGTCTTTTTCTTTCTACAACAGCACTGCCAATCACTTTCAATTGTTTGACAAAGGGGGAAAAAACCAAGCAAGGAACACACATGACCTAGCAAGCTTCCATGGCAGAGTGATGTCTCAGATCCTAGTCTGAAACTTTAAACCATTATGCCACTGCAGTTAGGATGGTCATCTTCCAGACAGCACCTCCAGTTACAGCTGCTCCGCAAGCTGAGCAAAGGCAGCAGCCATCCTGTTCCTCCTTACCTTGGTGTTGGCACATGCCTTTCCCTGATCATAGTGTCTGTGACTGGCTTTCTTGTCCAGCTTGACCCACAGGGTTTTGGCATTCCAGTAGTTGAGGCAAGACTTGAGCTTGTGGTAGAAATGGAGCTGGCCAACATGCTCCAGGCTCAGATGTTTGCACAGAGCCTCAAAGCTGCTCATCACCTCTTTGCTCTGCTTGGCACGGAGGAAAGTTTCAAACAGGGAATGAGCCAGATTGCTCTGCTCTCCATACTGCTGATTCATCCTCCTGGTAACTCAGGATCAAGAAAGAAGTCTGGAAAAGAAAGAATAGAATATGAGACGTCAACACCACCTGCAGCTCAGGGAGATCTGGAACCTAGAGCTGCCAGGCAGCAAGATTTTGTCTCCAGTTGTGGCAGGTTGGACCTTAGAGACAGAAAGGCATGCAAGAGCAGCTACTACATTGTTCACCCTTATGCAGAGGTCCATTCCAGATAACAGCTGCCCTCAAGACTTCCGCAGCTTTAGGGACAAGACTGACTCTCTAAGTAGGAAATAGCCCTTCTTAGAGATGGCATAGATGGTTTTGCAAAGAGGGGTCTAAGCTCCTCTGAGATTATTTACATGGACAACAACACAAGAACAGAAAGAGCATGTAAGGCAGGGGTTGTATGTTTACTTACCCTTCCCATAATAAAAAGTTCTCTTGGCAAGTTAAAGAAAACACAGGGGAAACCCATATCTATTACATTTGGGGTTTTTTTAAATCTAATGGGAGATTTTCTTATTTACCAGGTGGAGTATTTAAATATTCAATTTCATCATCATTCTGAATAGATACAGTATCAAAATAACCTCTTTCTGAATGAGCTCAGTATAGATTGTCGTGATTAAGCTATGAGGCAGTATAATGAACAACATTTTCTCAGCAAGATATTATGCATCTTTTCCTGAGCGTTAACACTCAAGTGAGTAATTATCTCCACCCCCCTCAGGATATTTGCATAAGTGCACTTGCTTCCAAAGAACCTTGGAGTCCCACCTACCACCACTTGGTTATGCAATCCTTTATCACCACACACAGTTGGCCAGGGAGGATGCCTGGCCATTACCCCACGTATAAGTACTTCAACTTCCACAGACTTCCAGGACAGCTCATTACTGGCATTGACTGCGTGCACCTCACAGGATAAGCATTCTCCTTGTTTACCAACCCCTAATTCTCCATTAGGCACTTTGTCTGAACAGGAGGAGTTGGTCTCAGATGTAATGCTGGAGATACCCAGACTCAACATTCTGGAGGACTTCAGCATTCATGCCAAGGATACTCACCAGGGCTGGAGCAGGATTTTATAACTGCTTTGTCCACCTTGGGTCTCTCCAAAATCATGACTAGCCCAACACATGAAAGACATCAGATCTTGGATTTAAATCTTTGTCATTGAACTTTTGAGGAAAGGTTTGAAGTCAGGGCTGGAGGGAGATTCACCCTGAACCAAGGTCTGACCGCTACCCACTCAAAACCAAGATCAACACACCGCAGACTGGGGGCAGTAAAAATGGTCCACCCTCAGAGGCTCATGGATCCCACTGGATTCTAGAACAAGATTGCAGCAGAAGTGTGGAATCTGAAGTTCCTTGAGGCTATCAACAAGGTTGCTCTTTGATGACCTCTCCCAATCTTGGTTTACCAAGAAGCTGGATGATATAAAAAGGGCTAGGAGATGTCCAGAATTGTACTGGCAAAGAACTCATAACTGAATCTGACAACTCATGCTATAGAGCTCACAGTAAGACCCAGGAAGCGGTGGGGAAAGTGGCTAAGAAATGTCACTTCTCTGTTACTGTTCCATAAGTTCATTCCAATTGTTTAAGTTAACAAGGCATCTGTTGACTCCTAAAACTAAGGCTCGATAGCATTTGATTTTGGACCAGACAATTAATTGTGATATTTTTGCGACTTTTTTAGCTGATAAAATATCAAGAATTTGCTCTGATTTAGACACTGACTGTAACATAGGTCCACTAGAGAAACTGCCTGTTCTATTTATGGACCACTTTGACCCAGTTTACATGATGGATGCTGACAAACTCCTGTGCCTTGTGCCCTGGATCTTGTTTCTAAAGTCATGTAAAGATGACTTCAGTGAATCCTTAGTATCTAGTATAAACCAAACACTAACTCAGGGTACCTTCCCTCAACCATTCCAAAAGGTGGTTATCTGTGTACCTACCCTATCTGGCACCCTGGGAAGCCAGTGGATGGGGCTTGGTGATGTGGTAGCTGGGGGGCAGGGCCTCTGCAGAGAAATGCCTGCCCATGAACTGCCCCCCCCCCGAGCACCCAACATTCTGTGGCTCTTAACAGTGGGGGAGGGGCTGGCTGTCCAGGGCTGCAAGTCCCTCAGCTCATCCTTGCCATTGGGAAGCTGGGATTGGCTGCTGTCGGGGCCAGCTCACAGTAACACCCATACCATAGGAAAGGCTGTGAGGGTTTGTAAAGTGTCACATCTTTGCAAGCAGCTGCCATGCCCAGCCTTGGGTTCGTGGCATCTGTGGGCTGGGCTGCTTTAGGCTGGTGCACATGCCACCGAGCCATCATCTGCCCACTGGGACAAACGCAGGGGCTTTGGGCTCTGACATCTGTGAGACCGTGTCTCTCCCCCTATGCTGCACCACAACATCTTTCCTTATCCGAGAAGGGTCTTCTGCAGGTACCAACCAATAAATGGGCAAAACCAACAATTGCCTAAACATGTGCTTTTTATGTTGTGGCCCCCACCTCGTGGAAAGGCCTATCTGGGGTCAGGGAGTCTCCCACTTTCCTGGCTTTCCGCAAACTAGGAAAAACTGAATTATTCAAGAGGACTTTTCTGCTCAGGCAATAAGATAGCACTGTAGAAAAGGTTTCACAAAATTACTTGGATGAATTATTGAGGACTGTTATCTGTACTAGTGTGTGCGTGGTTTGCTGCTGGTTGGAGCTTATTGAGTAATTATGCATCATTTTACTTTACTTCAACTTTGCTTTTTAGACTTCTCGTTGGTTCTACAGCACCAATCCTATTTCATTGTTTATTGAATGCCCCATTTTGTTGAGCATGTTGTATTGACTCACTCTCTGTAATCTGCCTTGAGTCCCCGTGAGAAAGGCAAAATATAAGTAACATAGGTAAGTACATAAACAAAATTGCTTGTCTGTTTTGGGGACCATATTTCTTCCTTTATCCTTTGTGTGTGAGCAGGTATTACCCTGGCAAAATGCCAGCCTTGCCCATTTGGCTCAAAAAGATCTCTCTTTGACTTAGTGCAGGGTACTAAGATAATGTCATCATTTTATTCCTGTCAGCCACTAGGGGGGAATAATGGCCTACCATCTCATCTTTGCAGAGAAACTCTTGAAAAGCTTCAGTGCTCCCTCACAGGTTATTTCCTAAGACTCCAGTTATTCTGTAATCCACTGAGGCAGTGACAAAAGGGAGCTGGTTATCTGCTTCATTTTGCCAGTCCTAATATAACAGTTGGGAATGAATGGGCCTAAGGTCTGGTTTTAACACACACAAGTTCGCCCCCTTATAATTGGGAAATAGCCTCCTGGAAGGAGACTGTCCAGGACCTTGTCTGTCCAGGTCCACCCTGATTGGCCCTCCCCCTCCAGCTCCCACCTTGCCTCTTTGCCTGCTAGAAGCCTTGTGGCTGCGGCCTTCCTTATGCACCAAAGGGAGCTTTGGCTACCCTCTCATGCCTTCCTGCCTGCCACCCCTATAAAGCTCCAAAGTAAGAGCTGTAAAGATCAGTCATTAGCTCTCTTCCAAAGGCTGCCTAAATTTTTCAATGGTAAGTTTCCTTATTAGTGCATGTACTGCAATGAGTCAATAGCTAAAAATGCTTCTCACAGTTTATGCAGAGCTTGAGAGTGTTTGAAGCACATCCTATACATCCTGTGGCTGCTGTGTGGCCTACCACATGCCCCTTCAAGGTGCTGCCCTCAAATGGCTGAAATCCTTTCTCCAAGATTGGGAACAGTGTCACACTAGGAAAAAGAACCTCCCAGTGGCTCACCTTAGTATTTGGGATCCCGCAAAAAGCTATTCTCTCTCCAATGCTGCTATGTATACACCCTCCCCCAGTTGGTCCAGAGTTTCAAGCTAGGAAGTCATCAATATGCCAATGACACCCAGCTATATCTGTTGATGGACAGCCATCTGTCCAAACCCTCAGACTTCTTGGCCAGGTGTCTGACCATAGTGGATTGCCTCAAGCAGAGTCAGCTGAAATAAAATCCAACTAAGATGGAGATCCTCTGGCTAGGCTGACACTTCCCTGGTGAGATGGTGCAACTCCTGGCCCTTGATGGGGTGCAATTAGCAGCTTTAATGACCATCAAGAATCTGGGTGTGATTCTGGATGCCTCTTTATCTATGGAGGTCCAGGTCACAAATATAACTCACCAGTCATTTTACCATCCTTACCAGGCGACCCAATTAGCAACCTGTTGGCCTTCAGCAGACACCTACTGTATCTCACTCTACACAGGGCTACCTGGATGTTGTTCTGAAAACTTCAGCTGAACCAGATTGTAGCAGCACGGGTTCTCACTAGGACCTAGTGGAGAGCACATATATGGCCTTTGCTCTTCCAGCTGCACTGACTCCAGATGGAGGACTGGATCAAGTTCAAAGTTCTAGTTTTGATCTTTAAAACCCTAAATGGTCTGGGACCATGGTCTCTGCAGGACCACCTATCCCCCATGTCCCTCAAAGAACTCCAAAATCAAATGAACTAAATTTGCTCAGGATCCATGGCCCAAAGAAATTAAATTCACCTCAGCCAGGGCTTTTTCAGCCGTGGCCCTGACCTGGTAAAACACTCTGCCTAATGAGATCAGTGCCTTGTGGGACCTTAAACATTTCCACAGGGCCTGTAAATCAAGTTGTTCTGCCAGGTCTATGATTGGCCTCTCTGCCCATGTTTACCCAATCAATTTACATTTGGGGACTACATATCACCTAATGTTCCCCCTCCCCCCGGTCTTTGCCTTTCTTTTTGTTAAAGGATGAGGCATTAAGAAACTAGCTTTTAAGTCAGTTTTAAATCTATATGTTTTAAATCTTGTCATCTGCCCTGAGCCTTTGGGGAAGGGCAGACAACATACCCAATAATAAAACAATATAATAATACACAATGATAATTTGATTGGGAGAGAAGTACCAGGGATGAAGGCGTGTAACTTTTCCCTCTATGTTTTTTTTTGCAAACTAATTCACTTCCTGTGGCCCAGTAAAAAAAATACAGGCATAATCATGTTAGCAGTCTGGCAAATAAAAACCAGCTAAGATCAGTAATACACAACTGCAGGTATGTCAGAAGACATTCAAAAGCACTTCAAAGAAACTTCATTAACCAAAAGAGCAAGATCAGCCATCTCTTCCTTCCTGTATGTGAAAGACAAAGGTTTCTCTGCTGCTAACCAACATCTTTACCACATCCTTGCAGAGTTTTGGCTAGAAATAGGTATGGTCCCAGAGGTTAGTGTAAGAAGGATATTTGTGGCCTGAGATATGGGTGCATAGTGGCAAACATATCCTGGAAAACAGGGAAGTAGTATAACTGCTAGGAACAAAAAGAAGCCCCCTGTGTGGTTAGACTCTTTCAGAGAACAGGGGGGTGAAAAAGCAGGAAATCCCTAACAAAGCATAGAAAAATCAGCATACAGAGAACATGTCACTCAGGAAACAAAGGGAGCAGTTTTTAAATGTTGGGTGTCGAAATGTTTCTTTTTTACTAGTCTGAGCTGCTTGGTCCAGCTGTATCTCCTGAGGCTGGCAGGAATACATTAGCTCTCCATTGAATTTAAATAAGTTGCAATATAACAAGGATATGTGAACTGAATGTAGTTACAAATCTACAGGCTTCCCTGTTTAAATTCCAGTCTTTGTTGCACATTTAATGTTCAACCTGTTTTCCTGTTTGCTGAAGTAATTCACATTCCTGCCTCCTTTTGTTAAAGTCTAATGGGAGGTTGCTGTTCAAGGCTCTTGCATTTCATAATTAATATTGATTAGGAAAGTCAAAGAACACCTCAGTCTTGTGTAATCTCAAACCTTCTGTAGATCTGCCATGTAGCATGAAATGGGCAAAGGACTTTGATAGCTTTTACAAACTCCAGACTTCTTTGGGAGCATGAATGGCCTTCAGGAAAGTCTAATTTCCATTTTTATAACTTGGGAGCTGTTTTTCTAGCCCTTGCATGATAGAAAACCCTGTGAGGTTGCTGGTTTCCTTTGAGATAGGAAACCAGGATGCCAAGGTTTTTTCTAATGCTGTTTAACACAAAAAGGGGCCCCCAATCTTATACTAATTCCATGTTCAAAGATTGTTTAAATATTTGTTTTATTGTTTTTTCCAATTTTCTATGCTAACCTCTATTCTATTTCATTTCAGGGAAACAAACATTCCTGCAATAATATCAAAGTAACCATGCTGGATCAGATTATTGGTCCATCTAATTCAGCACCCTGTTTCATACTGGGACTATATCCACCCTCCTTTTCAGAACCAACTAAATTAGCAGCTATATGTCAGGCATAATTTTATCAACTTCTGTCATGACCCCTCTTAGCTGTATGTTCTCTAAACTGGAAATCCATGTACTTCTTTGCCCAGCTTGGTGTAGTGGTTAGGAGTGCAGACTTCTAACCTGGCAAGCCGGATTTGATTCTCTGCTCCTCCACATGCAGCCAGCTGAGTGATTTGGGGCTCACCACAGCACTGATAAAGCTGTTCTGACTGATCAGTAATATCAGGGCTCTCTCAGCTTCACCTCCCTCTCTCTTGTGGGGAGAGGAAAGGGAAGGAGATTGTAAACCGCTTTGAGCCTCCTTTGGGTAGAGAAAAGCAGCATATAAGAACCAACTCTTCTTCTTCTCCTTCTTCCTTGTAGAGAAGATGATCCAGCCTCTTGGTCATTATGAAGGGGGCTGTCACTTAATGGTAAAGCATCTGCTTTGCATGTACAGGTTCCAGGTTCAGTCCCAAGCAACTCAAAAGCTATTGTTGCTAGCTGATGTGAAGGACCTCTGCCTGAGATCAGCAAAGCTACTGGTGGGCAGAGCAGAACCAGAGAGAATGCAGGGAAAAACTAATGTGAGTTTTGAGGCAGCTACCTCAAGACCTCTTTCCTAAGTGTAAACTGCAGAGAGCTTTTATTCCAATCCCAAGTCGATTCAGTCCCTGCCGTCTACACAGAATGCGATTTCTGTTTTGATTTTGGGCGATTTAAATTTTTCTTCTGCAGCAAGAAGGACTGACCTAGAGTGACCCTACCTTTATCGTGCGATATCTTAGACTGCTTTTAAACCTCAATATTTTAAGATTCGGATTGAGAAAGCAGGCTGTTTTGAACCTCCGTGGTAGAGACACCCTGATTGGCCAAAGGTTCTGTTTTATTAGATGAGATCTTTTGCATATACATGAAACAAGAAGAACAACAATTCTGTACAATCAAAAAGAAGGAGAGTTGGTTTTTATACCCCGCTTTTCACTGCCTGAAGGAGTCTCAAAGTGGCTTACAGTCGCCTTCCCTTTCCTCTCCCCACAACAGACACCCTGTGAGGTGGGTGAGGCTGAGAGAGCTGTGATATTACTGCTCGGTCAGAACAGCTTTATCAGCACTGTGGTGAGCCCAAGGTCATCCAGCTGGCTGCATGTGGGGGAGTGGGGAATCAAAACTGGCTCGCCAGATTACAAACTGTCACTCTTAACCACTACACCATACTGGAAAAGGCAGATACAAAAGCCATCATGTTCGTATGTTATAGTGAATCCAAATACAAGACTACTGTGACCCGCCACTGGCCTACGGGGAGTGGCGGGAAATAAATCTAAATAATAATAATAATAATAATAATAATGTACATCCTGCCTGTACATGCATACAGCTGTTTGTAAGAAAAGCCAGCTAGCATTCACTTCACAAAAGAGACCAGGGACCAGTATTTAGATAAACATTTGTTCCCATCACACATAACATGAGAATTATTCAATGCACTATAAAGAACAATTCAGTGTACATTCATTGTAGAAGGTAGATGTGTTTGATCCCAGTAGCACTTTAAATAACATTAGCATCTTAAGGCATGAGTTTTCAAGAGTCAACAGTATCAGCACAGGACATTCACAGGACAACAGTGCAATTAGGGTTTGGCTTGCAGGAATCTGAAAACAAGCAGCAACCTGACACAGAACTGAAACAAAGCACAAGCATGTAAATGTGACACATTGAATGGTACAGAAATTCCATCATAGGAGCATACATGTGTTCACTGTAACTTGCAAAGAGGACTAAAGCAACTTAATGGTATTCAACATAAACTGGCTAAATATGTTACTAAAACCACACAAAAACACATAACAGAAGACTCGGGCTTTCCACATAACTGCTTTCAACACAAGATACGAAGGCATGCCATTCCGTATAAAGCGTGAAGGTTTCACACATATGAATTCATGCCATTCCATAACATTTTACCTGTTTTGGCCAGCCTGCATAGCTCCAAAGTTTTAAGCTGGTGTGTTATCCTCTCCATAATTAAGATATGCCAAAGTCTATAATACATAGAATTCAAAGACAGAGTTACCCATTCTTTTAACATGCATCCAGATCCAAATGTCCAGTCGCAGGAACTCAGATAACTAAAATTACAATCAAAGAATGCTTACAATCAAAGAAAAAAGTAGATTTTTTTCTCAGTACAGCAATTTACAAATGCTCCCTCTCTTATCCACACTGACTAGAGAACTCAATGAGATTTAATTCCATTAAATGAAATTTAGGATTGCACTGTAAATCGTTCTGAGAGAGTTCCTGCAACTTGTCTAGAAAACTGGCTGAAGTCAGCATATGTAAATTCAGCCTTCATCACCTATCTGAATACTTGGAAGTGTCTTTGGCCACCTTTTTAAAAAAGTGGCAGCAGCACCACATGCCAGCATATATGATATGATAGAACCAAGTCATTTAATAAACAAAAGTGAAAATAATTCCCTGCCCTGTTAAGTTTCAGACTTCAGAAGCTTTTTCATCCTAGGTACCAGTAGCTGAACTACACACAGGTTCTGGGCTGGAAATTTTGCTCAGGTATGCATTGCTCACTGCAGAGTAAGGCAGATCTCAGACACTACTCTAATCTGGACCGTGGTCCTGTACCTGGCTCAGGTTCTGACAAAGCCCAACACAGTCCCATTGCCTCTTTTTTGCATTTCTGGAATAAACATATGAAGGGGGAACTCCTCAGTCTTTTCCAGAGTGATATGCTTGAGCTATTTACCTGTCAGAAGCACATGCATCTCCCCACAAAGAAGATGGGCAAAGTGCCTTTTCCCACATTATGTCAGAAATACACATTCACACGCAGTGCACTCTGCTACCTCCAACTGCCTGATGATCCCTGGCTACAAAGAAGCTTGCTTGACCTCAACCAGGGCCAGAGCTTTCTCCATCCTGGCCTCCACCTTGTGGGACAAGCTCCCAGAGGAGATCAGGGTCCTAACAGACCCACAGGCCCTGCAAAAGGGAGCTCCTCTGCCAGGCATTTGTTTGAGGTTGGCCTGAACCAACCACCTCCCATTGGCCCCCAAGTCTCCCTCCCATGGAATCCACCGCTGATTTATCCAACCCACAGGATTGTCAGTCTGCTGTAGCTGATTTAATGTTCTCACCATTGTTCTATTGACTTGCAGTATAGCATGTCGGCCGGAAGAAGACACGACTCAAATTGTTGGCATTAAACATAGGCCACAACTTTATTTTGTAACCCCCACCCCAGGAGAGTTGGCCAAGCATGGAAATTAGAGCCTGATCATCAGCCATCCGGCTGCTCATATTTGGTTCCCTGAGGCGCCCTGGGACCGCATTCTTCCCAGCTGGGAGTGCATGTCCCTTGCCTCCTGGGAATCCTAAAGGCAGGGAAGCGGCTTTTAAAGAAGGGGGCCAACGGGGCACCCACCTTGTCTGGCTTCCCTTCAGCCACCTGACCAGCGAGCCCTTGCCTCCCAGCCGGGTCAGCTGCACTCGCTGCTTGCCAACCTCTTATAGAGGTTCACTTTCCGCCAGGGAGTCCGGCACGCAAACCGGACTCCCTGCCAACAGGCTCTCCCCCGTGCCCTGAAACACAGCTGTGACAATTAATAACAATGAAGTAGTATAACCAAACAATAACATAACAACTCGACAAGAAATACAGGGTGGGTGGGTGGGAGGGAAAGCTGTCCCTGATGGCTGCTTGGATGGAAAGGCGGACCTGAGCCACGTGGCGGCTTATATAGCCGATCAAGCTCCACCTCTCCGTTCCAACGCGATGGACGCTGGCATGCTGAAGCCTTGCCAGCCTGTCACGCCTCTCTGCCCGCTCTCCGCTGTGTCAATGGCGTCCCCGGTAAGTCAGGGCCACTATTTCTACTGTTCTGTTTGTTATCACTGTATTGTTTACAACTACTGAGTTATCTGTATTGTTCCCTGTTTTATGCAAACTGCCCTGAGCCTCAGGGGAGGGCGATATATAAATATAATAAATAAATTTCACTCAGATTTCTTCTTTCAGTACTACCAGCTACTATGACAAGCTTATGGTGGTTCATACAGTTCATGCAATTTGCTACTTATTACAGAAACCGCTCTTACAAGTTCCACATATGTCACATAGCTATTCCCTCTAGCAAAAGGGAAGGACTGTTACTTCACACCTGCCTTCCCTCCCACTTCCTCTTGTGACTCTCCCTGCTCAATCTGAGGTAAACAGATACTCAACATGAAGAATGTGTATCATTTGGGGAACTGGCAACCATCTAGTTCCTACATGTTAGGCATTTTTTAATGGGAAAACCTGTGTTTTGGTTCCTTATGCTCGTAAAGGGGGGGCATTTGAATATACAGCACTAAAAATTGCTTAAGAGTTTAAACATTCTAAAGGAGTAGCTGTGTAAATCTGTTGCTGCCAAAGCTCTATCATCTGACTAAGAAAGTAGATCTATAAGGTTTTTTTTAAAGCTAAGCATGAAGGTCCAAATGATCGCAGTTATACTGCAGTGCACACATGGTTGGTTGCCCCTCCTTATTTTCTTAGATTCAGGTGGGTAGCCTTGTTGGTCTGAAGTAGCAAAAGTATGGTTTACGAAGACCCCTAGATCCTTTTCACACATACTACTGTCAAGAAAGGTCTTCTCCATCCTATAATGATGCATTTGATTTTTCCTACCTAAATGAAGAACTTTACATTTATCTCTATTGAAATTCTTTTTTTTCCATTTTAACCTAGTTTTCTAGCCTGTCAAGATATTCTATATCCTATCCTATATCCTATATCTATATATCCTGATATATATCCTATATCCTGATTCTGTATTCTGCTGTGTTTGCTACCATTCCCAGTTTAGTATCATCTGCAAATATAATAAGCCCCTGTTCCTTCATCCAAATCCTTTATGAATATGTTGAACACCACAGGGACCAGGACGGAATATATTGAACAACACCGGGCCCACATGAAAGCTCATACCTTGAATAAAACTTAGTTGGTCTGAAAGGTGCCTTGGACTCACATTATGTTTTCCTCATTTTCTTGGCAGCATTTAGATACAGAAGCCATCTGCCCATCTCCTACCTCAGCTGGCAGCTAGTTAAGCACAGCAAATGGCAGGAAAAATTTTGAGTATGATGACATCAGTCATACATCTTTTTTTCTTGTATTCCACCTTTCTCTTGTGTCAGTCTTAGAACTTATACTCAGAACTGTATGGCTTCCTAGTTTGTTTTTAATTATGCCTCTTTGAGCATTTATTTATTGAGGTGCTCAATAAATAATTGATATGACTAAATTATTAGATGTGACTGTAGAGATGGGGGTGGGGGTGGTGTGGACAGCCACGTATTCACTGTAGCACGTAGCCTAAGTAGGCCTCAGGCAAAGCCCTTTGAAAATGCCAATGGCATATCAGCATCCAGGGCCATTCCGCACAAGGACCAATGTTGCCAATTGTTTTCACAAAGCGGAAACGCTATTTTAAATAGTGGAATCTCGGCGTTCCGCATACCTTCATTTGTAGTGGAATCCAGTAGCGTTTCATTCGTTCCCCACAGGTTTCCGGTCTCACAGGAATTGCTAGAAAGGAAGCTATTTTTTTCTGTGCTTGTTCCCATCCCTGGCTGTCAATCAAACAGAACAGCCAATGGGCAGTTGTTATCATGCTCCCGAAAAGCCCCTTTCCCTTTAAGCACAGTTTAAACACACACACACACACACACACACGGACATGTTTCAATGAATATGCCTTGATTCTTCGCAACTTAGAGACCCATCTAGCTGGCATGTGAGCTGGCGAATTATCGTTACCACGTTACCACGTTCCCCCGAGTGGAAAAAAAAATCCCCCCCCCGCAGAGGCGCAATTTTTGGCCGAAATTAAAGGGAACTTGCGAACAGGGGGCTGTGTTGTGCTTGGGGACTTAGGGGAGTTTTAAAGCACTTCTGTAGCCGGAGAAGCCTCGCTGGGTGAATGAAGCCTCACTGGTTTGTTGCTTTTCCTGCTCCGAGGAAAAAAAATTGTGATCGCTTCGCCGGAAGTTCAGAGGAGAGAGCCAGGGGAGGGACTTTGTTGCAACCGCTACGTTAAGAACGCACATGTCTTTTTTGCAAGTGTTGCAGGTTGTTGGCAAGAGTGTAGCGATTTTCTGAGGGTGAATCCACTTTTCCTGATTCCCCGGAAATCGCTACAACAAAGCGATTTTGGCGCTAGTGTTGCAGGAGTGTTGCAGATTGCTCACGACGTCATGCGGAACGTAGTTTTAGTGGCGAAAACAAAATGTAAGACTAGTGCTATATTAAAGTTGTGCAGAATGGCCCACATTTCCCCCCTGCAGTGATACAGGAAACTGTTTCAAGAAAGAAAACATAGATCAACAGAAACAAGAATGTTACTCCATTCTACCCACTTGAACTGTTCTACTCTGGAAGCGACCAGCCACTCACTTCATCAATGGTGGCGGTGGGGGGGAGGGAATGCTAGTGCTATTTGATAGATAATCTGGCAAAGAATGTTATGGCCCTGCAGCTGCACACTAAGAAAGGATAAAGAAGACAGAGGAAGTGGAGATTCCATCTCCCCCACCCCCATTCACTATGTTCAGCATAGTGTCAGCTGGAACAAAAGATTCAAGGAGCAGATGTCATTGTTGTAGCATATTAGCAGCAAGACACAGAATAGTGATGTCCTTCATTGTGCCTGTTTTTTTCAACATAAATAAAAAAATTATTTCAACTGTCTGAACTCCCAAGTAAAGTGTACATGGCTTGATTAAAGGTAAAGGTGCAAGCACCGGGTCATGTCTGACCCTTGGGGTGACGCCCTCCAGCGTTTTCATGGCAGACTCAATACAGGGTGGTTTGCCAGTGCCTTCCCCAGCCATTACCATTTACCCCCCAGCAAGCTGAGTACTCATTTTACCGACCTCGGAAGGATGGAAGGCTGAGTCAACCTTGAGCCGGAAATTCCCCCTGAGAGAGTATTCCACAATCCTATTCAGAAGGCCCTTTAAGGATGATTTCACCGTTCTCATAGATGAAGAGTGGAATCCTTAGGGCACCTTAGATCCAGACTTTAAGGGCTTTAAACATCAGTACTGGACCAGGAAACTAACTTATGTCATTAAGGCATAAGTAATCATAAACAGATCCTTTCTGTTTAGGAAGGGACACAGATGAGGAATTTGCTGAAGCTAACAAAAGGCATTATTTACAATTGCCACAACCTGACTACATAGGAGCAGCAAGTTTACCAGGAGTGCTCCCAAGCTACAGACTTTCCACAATTAAGGTACAGCCCATCAGATCAATCATCCTTCCATTAAGTGAGTGTCTGCACTATTCAAATGTAACACAATTACCATAATCTGTAACAAACAATTATAATGGTGGTTTCAGATCATATCTGCATCAATCCACTGTTCTCCCATTCTTCCCTTGTTATCCCCAGAAGCTGATCTGCTGCCTGTTTTGATTTTACATGGAGTAGAAGTATATTCTCTGGTACATGCACAGCATTTGGGCTAGCTGTTTCACCAAGTTCCTAGGACATAATTTTTTGTGTGTGCTGGAAAGCACAGCTCCAACCGTCAACCTCATTTTTATAACATCAGCACTATTATACCATTATTGCACTACTGTGAATTGCCATAATTTCTATTTCGACCACCAGCAACATTCCTGGTGTTGTGAAGTTATATCACTAATCCACTCAAATGGGGGTAAAACAAAAGAAATATACTTCTGCCAATATCAGTAAACTGAGAAGGGGACATGGATTCATCACCAGAACAGAACTCCCTCCATAGATGAAAAAAATCTGAAGCTAAAGGATTTCAAAAGCCAATACACGGATCCACTGTTGTAATGATGACAATGTAGCCCAAGTCCCTACTTTCCTGACCAGTTTCATATAGAGCATCTTTCAATTCTTTGCAGACCATGGCCATAGACCAGGGGTAGTCAACCTGTGGTCCTCCAGATGTTCATGGACTACAGTTCCCATGAGCCCCTGCCAGCATTTGCTGGCAGAGGCTCATGGGAATTGTAGTCCATGAACATCTGAAGAACCACAGGTTGACTACCCCTGCCATAGACCATGGCAGACTATGCCATATACCCTAGATCAGTGGTCCTCGACCTTTTTATCACTGGGTCAACGCTTGACAATTTTACTGAGGCCCGGGAGGGGGGAATAGCCGTTTGCTGAGGGACATCACCGCTGCCACCTGAGCTCCTGCTCTGCTTGCTTTCCCGCCGGTGCCCCTGATTTCCCGCCACCCGTGGGGGGGAGGGCGCTACCAGCAGCAGCTGCGCAGTACCATGCCGAGGGGGAGCCCCAGCCATGGCGGCCGCCGGAGAACACCAAAGGTGAGTTGGCAGCAGAGTGGCAGGGCAGCCCCCGAGTCAGCAGCCAGGGAGGCGAACGAGGAGGAGCCACGGCCCAGTACCGACTGATCTATGGACCGGCACCGGTCCCCGGACCGGGGGTTGGGGACCACTGCCCTAGATGGCAGAATTACTAGCCCTAGACTGCATACTCACAACTGCATATCAGACCCCCTTTTTCATTTATAAACATGCATTGAAAAGCAGGGGTATCCATTCCATTACAATCCTCAGCTATCATATTTCTGAGGACATTGCGAATGTATAAAAGTCAATTAACATTAAATGTTCTTAAATAACCTTGACAGAATAAAACAGAATACTGAACAGGTGCTCCCCCAAGTGCCAGTCCAGTGGCTTAAATACGGAACATGACTTTTAAAAATATCTTCATGCAGAAGAAACCTCTGTACCCAGGAAGTTCCAGAAAGGGACAAATGTAGGCAGCACATCTTTCACTTAGATCTCCTTTCTTAAAAGAATTTGCATGTCACACAGCATGCACACTTGGTTGTGACTTTTTTCCTGTAATGGGACCTTTGGCTGATCTCCATTTAAAGTATACAACGTGTGACTCAGATGCAGATCAGACTTACAGGTATAATCAACTTCAGTTCAGTTCAAACTCACCTTGGGCCACTGTACTTCTCCTTCAACTAAATCTCTCCTGCCTTCCTTATGTACAATTACTTCCGACCAAGAAATTTGTTGTTGGAAAGGCAGGAACAGACAAGGCCTGAGGTAATATCCATTCTCAGTTATCAGCTCATTTTTGCCAGCATTCAATTCTAGGAAGCTGCTTATCCTGTGCTGCTTATATATGTGAGCAGTACTATGTGAAATGGTATAATGATGTCAGGACTTGTTTATGCTGGAACAGAAGCTTATCTGAAGCTGTTTTTATTTTCCTGTGGATATTCAAGTAAATAGTCCTGGCCCCCTCCTGGTGGAATGATCTCCCGGAGGAGCTGAGGGCCCTGTGGGATTTGCCATCCTTCTGCAGGGCCTCCAACACAGAGCTCTTCCGCCAGGCTTTCGGTTGAGGCCGCACCTCCCCCCCTCTACATCAGCAGTGACCCTTGGTCTCCCGGATAGTTCCACCACCATCAGGTGGGGTGGGTTGGGTGGGTTGGGGATTGTTTTTAGGTGTTTTATGTATTAGGGGTTTTATGGGGGGGGGTTACATGTTGTTACCCGCCACGAGCCTCAGGGGAGTGGCGGGTTAAAAATCCAATCATCATCATCATCATCATCAAAGTGTTTCAAATGCATGGGTTGCTCTAGAATTGCTAACTCACATTATTTGTGTACAATTAATAAACACAGCAGAGATGAATCCACTTGTCAGAGTCCTTTTACAAATTCTCAAAGGTTCTGCCACTGTAAGCCAGTGAGCGGTCTTTAACATTTCAGACCTAGGGGGGCTGTATTTAAGGTTCACAGGGCAGCACTGGACCCACTGAGCTGCAAGAGTGTGACAGGAAATCACACAATATCAGAGACAGGCTAAAATGGCTATGTCACATTACAAGCACCACGAAGTCATGTGACATCAGATTTAAACAGCAGAAAAATTAGGATCTGAAGTTCTGACCTTACTTGTATCAAGGCCAGGGTTGTGTGTAGCAGTACAAGAGAGCCACGAGCAAGAAACACAAACCGAGCACCAGGAATTATCTAGTTTATTAACAAAATGTTTATCTGCCTTTCTGTTCTCATCAGGCACCCCAAGGCAGCTAACAGATTAGAAACTTACATAATATAAACACATCTTAAAAATCCATTAAAATAAAAGGAAAACACATCATTAAAACAATTCAAACCAAGGTAAAATACACATACAAAAGCAACAAATTAAAACATAGGGTAGGAAAGAGAGCAACAGGAGAGAGGCAAGTCTGCCTGGAGAGAGTTTGGTGCCACAACCAAGAAGGCCCCTCTCCCTAATGAATGTCACTACTCTGGAGGAGGATTGTTCAGATGAGTGCTTTTGCTTCATCATCCTGCTACATGTGCACCCACCATGAAGACGTCAGGTTCCCCTGAAACTCACAATTACCTGCTTAGGTTGTAAAAGTGACAGAGGTTGGCTGAATGGTTAGAGTGGGGAGTCTTCCACCTCCTCCTTTCCTAGGGTGAGTGTCACAGCAAGGCTCTGGTTGAGACCAGGTGCATGTCCTTGGGGCTAAGGATCACCAGCAAAATGGTGTTTAGAGAGCATAGTGCCCTCTGGGGGACATATTGGAAGAGGCGGTCCTTCAAATACACACGGCCCTGACCTCAACGGCCAATACCAGAACTTGAACCTGATCTGGAACTCCACAGTAACCAGTGTAGCTGTTGGAGGGCAGGTTGAATATGAGCTCTCCATAGAGTCTTTCCTGATTGTTTAGGTTCTAATAATTCTTCTGAAACTCAGTACTAACCATTGGGGGGGGGGTGTGGATCAGAGAAAGCAAGTAGAGTTTATCCAGAAAGTTTAACACAGAATGGCAAATGGGAAGAATGACTTCTAGCCCCTCATCCAGGATTGGATTGGTGCCTTCTTGAATATAGCTTTCATGCACATGATTTAGGACAGCTTATAATAGCTTCATTTAATATCCAGAGATGCTATGGAGTGGAAAATCTTTGCTAAGGATGTTCAAGATCTCATTGGCAGAACAATAAACTGACCCTCCCTTTTTCACTCCATATCCCAAGCTACCAGTTTGCTACTGATCCTCCTATCTAGGCCTTAGTTTCTGGCCGTATACACCATTATCAATCTGAAACTGCACAACAGAGACCAAAATCTTCCACCGTATTCTCTGAACTTGTTTACCAGGCTGCTCAAGTCTCAGTTATCAAAAGTCCCATCTATAGGTTCCAAATGCATTCTGGCACTATATTACAAAATGTTTCTGTTGTGAAATAGTTTGGATCTTACGATTCTCCGTTCATACATAAGCCAGGTGTGGAGAGAAAGCAACATTTCCCCCCTCAAGTCTCCCTCCCATCCTTAAATTTTGGATTTGTCAGAATGAAAGGCAACTATCAAGGTTTTGCAGTTTCTCTCTCTACAGTGCTTGTGTTTTCTTTGTTTGGTAAATGTAACGATTTACAGGCAGGCTTCTTTGGTGAGAATGGGGACACCACCTACCAACAGTTCTCTAGAGCAGGGGTAGTCAACCTGTGGTCCTCCAGATGTTCATGGACTGCAATTCCCATGAGCCCCTTCCAGCATGGCAATGAAAGCATCTCTAGGAATCACTCCAGTATATCAGACTGTCCTGCAAAAAATGTTCCTAATCTGATCCTTCTTGCAGGTGCCAAAGCACTCCTATTACAATGATCAATCAATCTTTATTGTGATTATTGACCAGCACAAATCTTACCATATACCATTTTCAGAATATAATATAAACTAGTCCCACGCATAACATAACATTCAGTGAGACATATTAAAATTTTACATTGTGTAAATAAGCTTGTCACCAGTAGTTGGCAAATTCTGAACATTGCTGCACAAAACTTTGCAGTAAATGCTGATCCCAGTGGATTTCCATCTGTTAGAAGCCATTTTGCATGTGCCAAGTCTGATCGCCTCCTAAGAGTGGGGAGAATGAACTTGGAATGAGGCTCTTGGTAAAAGGAGCAACAGAGAAGACCTTGTTCAGTAACTTCAGACTTCCTTGATCCACAGGGACATAGTTTATCTACCTTGGGGGCATTTTTGTATCACCCCTCCAAAACCACTGAAGGGAGTTCTTGGCATCCAGGCAGGGAAAATTCTGTTATAATGAAGTAAACAAGAATTCCTTCTTCATTGGCACAAGCCTTTAGGTCCTAGAAGCAGTTGATATGGAAAGCAGCTAGCTAGACTTGTCCAGGAAGCCACGTAGGAGTGTTAAAAGGCATGATTAATCATTAATCCACAGGTGACAGCAGCCACACAGAAGGATGTCATTCTTTCAGAACTTCCCATGTGCCAAGCGTGCAAGAAACTGCCTTTATTTTTCATACAGGATGAAGTGGAATAGAGACACAAGATACCTTTTGCTGCTTGGAAGCAGAAGACATCCGAGAAAGTATACAATATATCTGAGTACAGAGAGGACTGCTTTTCCTGAGTTGAGGATAGCAAAAAACCCTCCTATTTCTACACTCTGCTCACTGCCTGGGCAGCCCCAATAAAGCAGTAGGTCCACAAGCAGCAAGAGCCTGACGTCACTGGCTGTGAATATCTATACAGCACCCCTCCTGTGGAGTCAACTAGCAAGCTCAAGAAGTGGTTCGGATGCTGAGTAAGTCGGTCTCCGCATCAATGCGCACACTTTTGCCTCAAAGAAAGTACTTTGCTTTCACTCAGAGGAAATACTACAAACTCACTGATGGATGGTTGACAATACCAAGAATAACTACTGTAGTTACTCCAGTGCAAGAATAGGTATGCCATAAAAAGGGGGCCATCATACATTCAGGGCTGCCCTCCTTTTGAGTAAATATAGTATGACAAAAAATAGATTTGACCCATTTATTTATTTATTTATTTATTTATTTATTTATTTATTTATTTATCATATGGCAGAGTTACACACAGAAAGCACATAATATAAAATACATAGCCAAGTAGGTTCAATGGTTATGCATACAAATTGAGCAATTCCCCTAAATACTAATATCCAAGTTTTCAATCCACTTAACTGCAGCTGGGGTGAGCTCTGTCTCATCTCCCTGAAAAGCATTGCTGTGACAGGTGGGAAATAGTTTGGCAGGCTGCATCACAATCACATCCATGTCCTGGTATTTTGCCCCATTAACTCTGGCAGGGTCCCATCGATTCCGCCAGTGTCATGTGATAAGAAATGTGGGTGCTAAGGCATGGATCATTCTGAAGAGCCACATGATGTGGCATGACAATGCAATGCTACTGATGCAGGAAGCAAGCCCTGGGCCTTAGTAAGCCTGAATCAGGGCTTTTCTGTGAAATCCATGAAAGCTTCTCTCCAAGTGCATTTGAGCATTAATGTGAATTCTTGGGAAACCTCTCTGCATCATATTCGGTGTCCACACTGGTAGTGGCAGGAAAGTGAGTAGGAGAGCAGGGAGAGAGAACAACCTTGTTCTCGAGGAGAGTGTGTTGGTGTAGGAGGGGAAGGCAAGATTTCTGCCTCTTGTTATGCAAGACAAAAGTAATTCCAGTCCAGCTGCTGGTGAACTAGCAGGGCATTCATGCAAAGCAGAGAAGATGAGTCACAAATACAGGTTAGATGAACATTCTGTGCAGCATGACTGGTACAGCACCAAAGCACAAGGACTCAAGTCATAATAAAGCCACAGAAGAGGGTAGTAAATGCATAGGTGGAGGAAGTCATGGTTTCACTAGCGATCCCATAGACAGGAATGACACTTAAACAACCACATTCTGAGCACTTGTTGCACAATGAGGGCATTAGCGGAGTCAGACTTACAGAACTTTACCATGTTTCCCCTAAACTTTCCTCAAGGGATAACGGCGGCACTGAGCTTCAGCAAGGGTTCTTTGATAGTCAAATTCCTGTGGGAGCTATTCTGGGCACAATGGATCACACTCTCTCTCCTGCCCTTTTTCAGTACATGAGTATGAATCTACCATAGTTAGAGATCAGGTCTTCCTAAAGCTTCTAGTTCTGCTCAGAAGAGGCAAAGCTCCTTTGAAGAATAAGCTACAGTTGAATTTTGAAACAAGCAAACACACATCAGAATACTAAACTCTAGAATATATAAGAACTCGGATGGGGGGGGGAGAATTTGCACTAGAGCCAAGCCCTTTGGGGGCCAGATTCCCAGTCTAGGAGGCTGAAGCAGTCAGATTTCACTCCTGCAGTGGAGAAGCCAAGGCTAGGAAAGAGTGCTGACTAACTTGTTCTTTCTGTCCCTGGCCTTAATCAAAATGCTTGCATGATGCGCGTCTCCTGGGAACTGGGCTGCAGGCATTTGGTTTGCATTAGAGCTGGCAACATCAAGGACACCACAGGCACACTCCATTCCATGATGATGAGCAGGAATGTGTGTTGAATTGTCTTTGCTGCTAACACAGCAGGCTGCCACTGCCGGGGAAAACCAATTACCAGAAAATGCAGGTGATAAAGCCAGCCCCACAGACAGCCCTATAGCCATCTCTTTTGACTTTTCCATACACCTTTTGTCTGAAAAGGTGTGCCACCTGCAAGAGTCAGAGCACCTCTCTGGTCAGCAGGAGACATTAATGTTGTGGAACTGTACTTTATCAGCACCCTCCAGGATGTTGTTCTTAGGCTTAGTCTGGGGGAGGGCTTGCAAAAGATCATCTACCCCACTGTCTCCTTCATCTGCATGCCACTGAGTAGGAGCAAGGACTTCATTCCAGGCAAGACGCAGCCTTCACATGCTCTTCCCATCCTGCCCGCACCATCATCGGCAAAGAGGGCAAAACCCTAGGCTCCACTTCTTTTCTGAGGCAAGGGGCCTTGCTTCCTGCAGCTATTTATAACAAGCCGCAGAGCAATCTATGAAGATAAGCCTTACTGCACTGCAGAAACTAAACACAGCACACTATTTAATCACACAGCCTGCCTCAACACAGGAGGAAGTTATAGGACAAGCAGCAAATGCCAGTTTCCTTGGCCCAGGTACAACCTTATCAAGGCAGCAGAGCAAAGTACAACATAAACCGGTGTGGCTTCATCATCTGCACAAACTCAGATCCGTCTTTCATTTCTAACAGATAAAACGTCTTGTAGAAAGCAAAACCAGTTTACAACTTATTATACACAGGGAAAGTTGGGTAGATGATGGAACCAGGGAAGGAACAGAATGGAAGATACAGGAGCTGCCTAGGGATGCCACCCTCCAGGTGGGGTCTGGGGATCTCCAAGAATTAAGGAATTTCAGCCAAACATATGGAAGAAGTTCCTGACAGAATGGCTCTTCAGTGGAACAGGCTTCCTTGGGGGTGGGTTCCCCTTCCTTGGAGGTTTTTAAGCAGAGGCTAGATGGCCACCTCACAGAAATGCTGATTCTGTGAATTTAGGCAGATTGAAAGTGGCTGGGCAAAAGGGATTGTGTCAGTGTTTGACTCTTGTGGCTCTTTCTTGCATGCCCAGGGAACTGCCAATCACCACTTTGGAGTCGAGAGGTGAATTTCCTCCAGGCCAGGCTGACCAGGAATTCTGGTGGGCATCAGCTGGGCATGGAATTGAGATCACCATGAGTGAGCAAGTAGTTGTGAATTTCCAGTGTTCTGTAGGGGATTAGACTAGATGACCTTGGAGATCCCTTCCAATTCTATAATAATGACAGTTCATCACCAGACTACAGGGATCAGTTCCTCTGGATAAAATGGAGGCCTCGGAGAATGGATTCTATGGCATTCTACCCCCCAGAGGTCCCTGTCTTCCCCAGCCTCCACCCTCAAATCTCCAGGAATTTCTCAATCTGGAGCTGGCAACCCTGCTTCCCCCCAACAATAACTAGGGGAGGGGGATGTCTGGCCACCAAAGAGCCACCTCTTTGTTCATAGGAGAAAGAGGTGTTTCCAAAGCACAGGTATGCTTTTCTGACACACTCACTCTCCTTACTGCTCACGGGTCACACAAATGAAAGCATCTGGGTGTGTGTCAGTACCAGCCCTGGACTGACCACTGAGCAAAATAAGAATGTGCTCAGGGCTCCAGGGGGAGAGGGGCACCACAGAAGGGCTTTTATATTGCTCACTGCTACTCAGTTGTAAATAAATCTTAAAAATGAAAAGTTTATGTTTAATACGGTCCAGCTTGAGGATGTCCTGGAAGAAAACAGATTTTTAAATTTCATATGTGACCTTCAGTGCTTATTTGAGTTTTAATTTTGACCATCAACGGAAGGGCTGAGGGGCCCTATTGTTGGACTGTGTTTAGGGCATCTGTTGACATTCATCTGGCCCCAGTCAGTACTGGTAGTCCACTTCCAAGAAAAGGTCGGGAGAAGACTGAAGGCCCCTAGCCTCCCCAACAGGAGAGGCTGTCTGGCCCAAGGTATTTCACTGACCCAGGCAGCTGTGGGCCAAAGAGAAGCAGACCCTGGGTCACTGTTCAGTTTGAAGCCGGAATGGCATCCTCGAGAGGAGAGCCCCTCAGAGGCTAAGATCCTCACAACCATTCCTCCCTCCCTCCCTCCCGGTCTCCAGAGCAGTGAGGTCAACTTTCTGGCCAGTCTTGGCTACTCTGCGAAGCGGGCGGGCGGGCGGGCGGCTCCAAGTTGTGGCTGCAAGCGCCGTTGCAGGGCGCCGAAGGCAGGACGCTTTTCAAAGGGACGGGGCTGGGGGTGCAGCGCTGCTGCAAGGCATCTCCGGCCAGAGCAGCTCGTGGGCACAGGGGCGCCTTCTGTGCATGCTCGGGGGCACCGGCTTTGCCGCGGTCACGCCATCGCCTACCTTCCGCGCTGCGGCTCGTCCCGACTCGGAAGCGGCGTGGGCGTCGCGCGGGGCTGGTTGCGGGATCCAGCGGGGACCGAGAAGCGGGCGCGTCACTCTCCGCCGCTCCTGAACGCGCCGCCGCCGCCTCCACGGACAGCCGAAGAGCCGCGACTGTGCCGGCTCCCCCGCCTCTGCGCTCTGCTTCTTCCGCCGCCGCGGCTCCCTTCTCTCGCGGGGAGGGAGTGGCTGCGCTCCAGGAAGCTCCTCGGCCGGGCCCTCTGCAGTCATCGCCCCCCAAGGCCGGCGGGGCGGAGGCAGGAGCGCGGGCGGCGGCGGGCCTTCCTTGCCGGGCGCTTTAAAAGCTCGGCCACCTTGGGCAACCTGCGGAAGCAGAGCCGGGCTTCAGCCGGGGGAAAGG
Organism: Paroedura picta; assembly: GCF_049243985.1. Classification (NCBI taxonomy): domain Eukaryota; kingdom Metazoa; phylum Chordata; class Lepidosauria; order Squamata; family Gekkonidae; genus Paroedura; species Paroedura picta. The sequence continues at coordinate 93,353,654 of NC_135372.1, read as the reverse complement.
GCTGCCCTTGCAGCAACAGGCTTCCTCCCCAGCTCAGCGCTTTCAGGCGTGGAAGTCCAAAATAAGAGCAGTTCAGAGGGCCGAAGAGAAGGATGAAAAGGGAGTCTACGGGAAAACCAACTGAATGGCATGGATAATTAAGCCGGACTTTAAGGCCGAGTGTTTAAATAATTTTAATTTTAAATTCTATTTTAACTTTAAATCTCAATTACTTGTTTAGATTGACTGTATGTTATCAAAAATGGATGTACACCACCCTGAGCCAGCTTGTGGGAGGGTGGAAGTAAAATAAATTTTTATTTATACAGTTCTATGATATATCACTGCCCACTTAAATCATGCTTTCAAATGTTCCAAGCACTTCACACTCATAAATTTTGTAATTGTGTTGTAATTCTGACAATAGTCCAGTAAAGTGGCCAAGAGAGGGAGATTTGTCTTTGTGACACATGATACATGGGAAGTACAAAGAAGAAGAACCCCCATCACCACCTGTGCAGGCTATACAAATGGATTTCCCAGAGCCAATGTATGTGATTCCCCACCAGAAACAACTAATGCAAAAGTCAGTCGTGGTAACAAAGCTATTTCCTTTGATAACAGTAGTTGATCTAGCTTATCACAGTCAGGTTTGCTTCTTAACTGTATTCCTGATTTTATGTCACAAACACAATGCTATTATCACTGTTATTGTCTGTTGTCTGTGGCATGACTTAACTGTTATTGCTTCTTTTACTAATAAGCAACAAACCTTGACAATCACTTTGTAGGCAATGCTGAACCAAGACATGTAATAAAAAAAAGTGTTTTTCAAGATAAATATTCCCCCCCCCCCATTAAATTCACAGGGCTCATGCATGGGTGTCCAAAGGGGAAATAAATACATACACAAGGGATTATTCCACCCATACGGGGAGCCTAAGAATGCTGTTGTGCCAACTCTTCTCTTTCCCTTTAAACCAAACTTCTATGCCTTGACTGCCAGCCACGCCTGTGAGCCATCAGGGACATGCGCTTACTTTAGCAGGGCATTGCCTAATCCATGAACTGCCTGTGCCTCCAAGAAATAATTGGGGTGTTGGGGTGTAAGAATCACACATTGCCTGGTGTGCAGTTTGCTGGAGTGGTCTTTTTAGGGTACTATGTTGTGAACCTGGCAGGGGCTTGAGTAAGGGGGCGGAGATAAGCCACCACCTTGCATGTCCAGTCCCTGAACTGCGGGGTGGGAAAATAGCAGGAGGAATGGTTGAGCTGTGGGAGACAGCAGTCAGCTGGGCTGAGGGGTGCAATGGCTCTTGGGTAAGTCCCTACCAAGTTAGCTCACCAGAGTCCCTTCTGCTTTTAAGGTTGCCTAACGCAGAATCAACTTCCTGACCGCGTCTGAGCAAGCCTTGTTAGTGTGTGAATGGCTGTTCATAGTGTTTTAACGCAAGGTCCATTCTTGCTTGAATCCTTCCCCACCCCCAAGCCTCAGAGGTTTTCTGCATGTTCTCTGGGCATGTGCTTTTCAAAGTTCAAATGTAAATTGCTAGGCACCATCTCAAACTAATAGGCACACTTTAAAGGTCCATGTCAGTCCACTAAAACATAACATTACCCTAAGAACAAGCTAGGCTGTATCTTGTGAGCAACACCATATCTTGCACATGTGGTACAACTGGAAGACAAGAATGAGTCACCTCCTAGTTCTACCGAAATCACTCATTATTGCACTGTGACTTGTTACAAGCAGGAAGAGAAGAATGAGGGCCATTCTGCACTTCTAAAAACATATTTAAAAAACACGCTCCCCACCATTTCTCGCCTCCTCGCTTACCCCCTAGATCTACTGCTCTTCTCCACCAGTGGTTCAAATCAATTGCATTGCCTTTTCCTCGAATCCTCCCACTCTCCAAATCCGTGCAAAGTGATTGGTTTGACAGTGTAATAACACAAGCAAGTGGGTGTGCGTATAATGGTGAAGAGATTCTCTGGACTGTGCAAAACCATCAGCACTTTAAAGAACAAAGTATTCTAAAAGATAGTAAATGGAAATAAAATTTAAATTCTTCAGTGTCCAAACACAGCTAATAGTTCATGCTGTAGTAGCACAACAATATTCCTCTATGCTATACAGTATGGTAGAGTGCAGAATGCATAGAATTAACACAATCACTTTCACCTAACAAGAAATGCATTAAATCAAAGGGTTTCCCCCCCCCAACCACAAAATGGCAAATGTTTCCAGTGGGGGACTGCTGTGAAAAGACAAGCCAAAAATTAGAGGCTTGATCAAGAAAAGACATTTAGGGGAAGACCTTAAGGGGACGGAAGTGTATTACTGATTCTCAAAAGAGAACAACTACCAATATAGGTTTACTTTGGAAGGAAATGTTCTATCTCATGCCAATGGTAGGAAATTATCAGACATTCAAAAAAGGTCATGGACGGCTTGTTTGGGAGGAGTTCTCCATAGTGTGAGTTCACCAGTACACAATCAGGAGGAAAAAGAAAAACACAGCTGGCAAGTGGGGAAAAGGAGAGTGGGAGGCAGAGATCGGACATCTATGCGTACATGACGACAGCATTGTGGCTGAGAAGAGAGGATGAAAGTCAACTTGAATCCTGAACTTACACATTAGATAGCTGCAGATTCCCTCCCGGGAAAGGGGTGGGTGGGAAATCACGGTTCCTGAGGATTTAAAACCACAGAGCAAACTGGTATTGCATTTGGATCTGTGCCTTCAGAGCCAGAGTTTGGAGTAAAACATTTGCTATTCCACGGGGCTTTATGAGTGCTGCAGCGGCGCAGCAGCGCTTTTCACAACTGCGGGAAGAGCCAGATGACAGTCAAATGGAGAACTTCCTGCTTTCTAGTCACCACATTGCATTCTCTCAAGGGACATGGTTTGGAATCACTGTGGATCATTCCTTGGTTGGGGGGGGGGGGGGAAGGTATTTTCCTGATCAAAGGGGAAGGGGAAATGAGGGGCAAAGGTGGAAATGAATTGAATCTTAACAGTGTCATGCACGGTTCCTCATGCGGCCCTATGAGTGCCATGGCACCTGCCATTACTTCCCCTGCTGCCCACCAAACTCTTCAGAAAGCAGCTTTAGCCACTGTAGGGCAGGTCTTAGTACTGATGGCCCTCCTTCAGATGGAAGGGCGTTCCAGCCACAGCCCCTGGAGAATCAGGACAACAACAGGTAAGCAGAAAACATCTGACCTAGAATAAAGATGTTTAAATCATTATGATGAGGAATGTGCTCTTACTATTGTGTGCAATGTTAGGACTAGAAGGCACTTAATGTCATGAATGTGCCAGTTGCAAGAATGATGTCACTGAGTTTGAGTTTCCAGAACCGCTGCTGGCTTCAGTGTCCAGTTGCTTGCTATAAATATCCCTTCCTCTTTCATTGTAAAGGACTGGCACAGTCTGCTACGTATAGGGTTGCCAAGTTGGGCTTGGAGATTTGGCCGATGGAGACAGAGGCTGGCGATGGTTGGGTCACTGAGGGACTTCAATGGGGGGTATAATGCCATAACATCCACCTCCCAAAGGGCCCATTTTCCCCAGGTAAACTGACCTCTCTTACCTGGAAATTAGTTATAATCTCAGATCTCCAGTCACCACCTGGAGGATGGCAACGCAACCTACTTACCATACATATAAACCTCAGCAATGCCAAATTATCTTTGTCATACTTCTCGTTCAAGAGGCTCAGGTTACAGTAAATGGCTGTTCCTCCCTCCCTCCATTTTATTCTTATAATAACAATCCCTTTAGGTAGGTTAGGCTGAGAGTGTCCGGCTCAAGGTAATCTGGTGAGCTGAGTGAGAATTTGAAGCCAAGTCTGACTTGCTATTTACTAGGCCAATTGGCATTTTATATGCCTTTTGTCTGCAAATACATGCTAGCTACTCCAGCTCCCTTTTATTTGACGGTGTTAGGTATAGATCTTGTGAAAGATTTTGCATTTGTTCACTTTGTTTTCCAAACAGACACAAAACAGGAAAATCTACTTCTAAAGTGCATTATCCAACATGTGCAGAATGAGACATAGCCTTTGTTGAACCAAGGCACTAAACCATTCAGGGTGGGGTGATATGCCTCCTTCTGTATACAAAACGTTACTTTCATAATAATGTGTGTATGGGGGGGGGGGGGTGCAATGTTAGCACAGTTGTGTGTTTGAGTGCTCTGGGGAACTAGATCTCCTACCCCACCCCACCCCCTGCTGCTAGAAGAAGGTGTGCAGTATTTGCAGGAACGTCAGTGGCTCTGGAAGCCCTTGTTGACTCTGCAAGGGATTTCTCACACTCACACAGCCACTCCATGTGTCGTTTCTTGAAGGAATGTCACACGGAACAACCTCACAGGACTGCATCTTACTGCCTATCTTATTTTGTATCTAATTAATACATTCTGCCCCATTTTGACTTTTAGCCATTGAGAAGTTTGTTTTTCACAAAAGATGAGCATTTAATGAACTAAACATAGTTTGCTGCTTTTCAATGTAGGGGAAAAGAACTAAAGGGTGGACATGAAGAGTGGTGGACATTATAACATTATGCAAGGAACAGAGAAAACAGAGGGCTCTCTCTCTTTCTCTTTCTCTCTCATAATACTAGAACTTGGGGGCACCCACTGAAGCTTACAAGCAGTGGGTTCAGGTCAGACAAAAAGAAATACTTCTTGATTCAACAAGTAATTAAATTGCAGAATTCATTGCTAGTGGATGTACTGAAGATCACTAGCTTTAAGAGGGGATTAGGCAGATTCATGGATGGGAGGTCTATTAGTGGTTACTAACCACAGTGACTAAAGGGAATTTCCACAGAAAACCTCTCAATATAAGTACTAGGATGAAAGGCAACATCCAGCAGAAGGCTTCTATGCCTTGCTTGTTGACTGGTGGGTGAGATGGATCACTGGTCTGATCTGGAAGGAATGTTCTTATGTCAATATTTCATCATCCAGCTTTACGTCTTCAAAATCCAAAGGAAGGGACTGCATTAGGGCACATGTTTTCCTTGCAGAGAGGGTCCCAGTTCAAGCACTGGGTTCTCCATATGAAGGATCTCAGGAAGTTAGAATGGAGGAACAGCCATTTACTGTAACCTGAGCTTGGAGAGCTGTCACAGTCTGAGTAGACAGTACTGGCTTAGTCTGACTCTGTAATGCAGCTTCTTAAGTTTGACTTCATAGCCTGGTGGTGCATGGATTTTTTCCTTAGTTCCCTGATTGACAAGGATTTTTCCTTGTTGTTCTATCTTCCCCTTCCTTTTTATAAACTGACTCTATGCATCCCACCTAAGTGTAGATAGGATCATATCCCCAGCGATACAAGTAGAATGAGTAGTTTCTCATCTTGACACTTGTTCTGGAGATTTTGTGCAGGCAGAGGAGAAAGATGTATATGGTCCAGTATGCAGCATGAGTTGCAGATGTGTCTTGCAGATATCTATTCTATTGCAATGGCATAGCAGTAACATGTAACTGCACAAAAAGTTCTGCAAGATTAGAAAATTATTTAAAGGTCCCACCAATGAACAGATCAAATAAACAAACCCTTGCCACAGAATGAAAAACAAAGCTACATTTCCAGTAACATGATTTTTGACAAAACACATGATAAACATCAATGCTACAGTGTAAATTACTGTATAAATATAAAATACACTTTTGAGTGAACAGCAGTTAAAATGAAACATAAAGCCTACAACTCTTATCCTGGTCTGTGACCATATAAATAAATGAGTGAATGAACCCTACAACCCAAGACCTCCAGGAAAGCTGCAATGTAGACAAGCCCTTCGCTACTGCACATGCCCATATACTTGCCATTTTGCAAGGACTACGGGACATTTAACACTCCAAAGGCTGGAGAAATCTTGATTCCATCACTATGCAGAATTTTAAACATTATCTGAGGCTCATCATAAGAATCCACTGGACTTCTGTTAAAACAAGGAATGGAGTACTAATAGCTAAAGCCACCAAGGAGTCCAAGAATGTCCTGGCCTGTTTGCAGAGTTCTCCAGTGCTTCTCATACTAGTCGATCTGTTACCATCACATCCAAGGAAAGGGCTGGCCTTCTTTTTCCTCTTCTTATTTCTCATGTTTAAACTATCTGTGACTCTTTCCCAATTTTCAGCTCAGTTTATCCTGTATCTTCTGTGCCTAAGAAGATGGAAATGGATATTGCTTCTGTATCTCCATGATTCGGATCAGAACAAGGCAGATGATTCCCAGAAAGAAGAGCCACAGCAAAACCCAGTAGTATGTGGGCATAGAGAACCAGGCTCTGCAACACTTCATTTTAGATCCTTTGGACCTGCGGAAATAAATTGCATAATGGTCACCTATTGCCATTTGTTAGTTTACAATCTGCTACCTAGCCTACCTCAGAATGTGAAGATCAGGCCTGGGATCCATGTACTCAAAAGTCAGTCCCACTGTTTATAAGCTCTGTCCTCACTTTTTCAGTGCCTATAGACATAAAGTCTATAGTCTAAAGTCTAAAGTCTAAAGATGTGTATACTGCACAAAATAATTCTACAACTTGTATAAATTATATATTTGCATATTGTAATTTACCAGCTAGCTGTGAGGAAAGATATCAGGAAGGATATCACGCTAGAAATCAGAGGGGGGCGGGATTTCAGCAGTGCAATAGGCTGCCTAAGGAGGTGGTGAGCTCCCCCTCACTGGTGATCTTTAAGCAGCTGCTGGACAGATACTTATCATGGATGCTTTAGACTGGTCCTGCACTGATCAGCCACTTGGACTCGATGGCCAGTATGACCCCTTCCAACTCTATGATTCTGTGGTTATTTCAAACAATGTATAGGAATATGCATTCAAATATCTTCTACACAAAACCCAAAATGAAAATGCTTTTACTCACTATGCTTTGTTAGTTGTAGCATTTTCCTCCTAGCTTGGCTCACATATCAGTATGGGAGCTTGGCTGGGAGAAAAATTATTAATGCACAAGAATGCAGTGAGAAAAGTGCAAGTAGGAACAAAGTTTAGCTCTTTCTATCTGGACACTCTAGTTTCTTCAAAAATAAATTATTTCTGCTTTTCACTCTACTTAGAAATGAATGGGAGAACTTGTGTAAATATCCCCAAAGTCTGCTCATCATTACTATTTATGCCATTCACCTACAGTCTTGGGTAGCCAAAAGTCTATCTGTGTGCATTATGCAAACAAGGGATTAAAATTAGAAATCAGAGATACTTTCTGCTGACTGCCTGATGTTTTGCAAGGGGGTGGGGGATACAATTAAATGGACACTGGGAATTAAAGCTGGAAATGGATTTCTCATGGAACTTAGTGGAACCCCTCCATTAATATAAAATGAAAAGAAAAAGAATACACACACACACACATATATATATACACACACACACAGTTGCCATAGAGTCACAGCTGATTTATGGCAACCTCATAGGACTTTCGAGTCAAGAGATGTGCAGAAGTGGTTTGTCATTGCCTGGCTTCATGTGACAACCCTGGTATGTCTTGAAGGTCTCCTATCCCAACATCAGGCAGGACCAACCCTCCTTAGCTTCCAAAATCTGACAAATCAGGCCAGTGAGGGCTATCAGCCTATCAGGAACTTGATTGTATATTTTAAAAGAATAAAGGCTGAAGTTCTCAGGGCGCTGATCTCTATTTCATCCTCAGCTCTTTTCCTGCACAGTAATTACAGAAAGTTAGGAAAATCCAGCCTTTCTGACATGAGTCTACAATCATGCTTTAAAAGGTAACCCTGCCAGCATCTACTATTCTCAGACAAACGTCTTCTGCCAGAAGTTACCAAAGCAAAGCTGAACCTTATTTAATGCTTAGGCTCAGAATGATCTAACTCTGCTTTGGGTGACACTGTTATTGACTTTATTTTAAAATACTGGGATTGTAGGGATGATACATGTCAGAGTGGAATAGAATCTTTCTCTCTCAAACTACTTTCCCTGGGTTCATACTGTGGCCAAAGGAGGTGTTCCTCGTCACTCACAAGCCAGCATTCTGTTCCAGTTCCTCATTTTCTTCATCAAGGTCCTCACTGTTTGATTCATCATTGGCCTCTTTCATAGCAGTCTTGCCATTAGTACCTTTCTTCTGGAATTCTGTTTCCTTCCTTGGAAAAACAACAGAAATTCCTCATTACTAAATGAACAATGGAAAAAGAAGAAGAAGAGTTGGTTCTTATATATCACTTTTGTCTACCTCAGCGGTTATCAAGCTTACCTGTGCTGCGACCCCAGCTTCAGAGGTGGCAGCATGGACGTGCGGGTGGCATGCAGGTGCACATGCTCAGGCACACAACCATCAAGGCAGCATGGAGGCGGCCATTGCCATGGCTCCGCCGCTTCTGCCAGCCACTGACTGTTGCCACCCCCCCTCTGCCTGCCACCGTCCACCGCCACTGCTGCCAGCAACCTGGCAACCCCAGGGAAGGGGCCAAGTGACCCCAAATGGGGTCACAGCCCCAAGGTTGAGAACCACTGCTCTACCTGAAGGGGTCTCAAAGCGGCTTACAATTCCCTTCCCTTTCCTCTCCCCACAACAGACACCCTGTGAGGTGGGTGAGGCTGAGAGAGCCCTGATATCATTACTCAGTCAGAACAGCTTTATCAGTGCAGTGGAGAGCCCAAGGTCACCCAGTTGGTTGCATGTGGGAAAGCAGGGAATCAAACCTGGCTCGCCAGATGAGAAGCCTGCACTCTTAACCACTACACCAAGACTTGTGGTGTGGAATCTGATGATGTTAGATAGTACTATAGACCAGCGGTCCCCAACCTTTTTATCATCGGGGACCGCGCAATGCCGGGGTCCACTCAACGCCTTTTACTGAGGCCCGGTGGGGGGGGGTAGTTTACTCCTCTACTCTCAACCACTGCCCTAACGCTCTCTGATCGCTATGGTAATGTTTAAACATCCCTTCAAAATAAGATACAGACATGCCACAACAATGAAGTGTGTTGTAAAGGGCTGGGGGGGATGAAGTAAAGGGCCGGGGGGGGGAGAAGGCGTCCTTTGGGGCCCACCTTCAATTAGTCGAAGGACCACATGTGGTCCGCAGCCCACAGGATGGGGATTGCTACTTTAGAGGAACCAAAGAGAATCTTTGATGAAGAATCAAATTGGTCAGGGCCTTTTAATGCATGGATGTTTCCCCTTGCTTTCACTGTGCATGTATGGGGGAGAGGAAGCAAACAGCAACATACCAATTGCAAAGAACCAAAAAACCTACTAATCTAAACAAAATGGGATTTCAGTGTTGCATTCAAACAAAATAAAGAGGGGGAAGGATCATCAGCATGAAACGAAATTGACATGATTTGTAAAGAGAAAGAGACACTGGGATGAGAAGCCTACAGCTTTAAAAACATTTTTTCCCTTTAATGCTTTCGTGAACAAAGTTTTTGGGGAAACTATTTTGGCAGTCTCCAGAAACCTCCCATTAAAGTAGTGGCACAGTCACATGGACCTTCTGCAAACTACTGAACTTAAGAATCATTTTATATCGATCCATTTGGAGAAAACAGGGCAATCAGCATTTAAAAACTGCCAAGATCACAACCAGTGTGCAGGATAAAACTAGAGAATCACAAAGAGAAAAAAACACAAATTTGCAAGGAAGGGCAAGAAATTAGTGTTACTGTACAGCTATGCTAGGGAATTGGTGAAAATTCCACTTTCCCCCCAATTTAGTAGCACAAGACTAAGAAAGCTCTGAGAACTCCTTCTCCATACAAATTGCAGCCCTGTGCAAAGCATGATGGAGTTGCTGCCAACTTTGCACAGGTCGGTGCACGCATGCACACATACACTGCACACATACACACACATTGCCAACAATCAGTGCTTGCAATGCCAGCATCAGTGGGTTCCACTGTGCATTTATGCATGCAATGTGTTCCCCCACATTATGAGATCCTGTGACTCTTTTCCATTTTTCACAGTGGCTGATAATACAGCAGAGAATATCCTAACACCAGGAAGTATGGAAAACAGGGCTTGACATCTGCTTGGCAGTTTCCCCAAAAGTCTTGTTATTTCAGTATCAGGTTTCCTGGGTCTCTTTCTGTTCCTTTCATTCAATAAACTGACTCTAAGATGCATGCACAAAACCTGCACCATGAGAATTTAAATGGAAGACGCTTGCTGGATGCTCTTGCGCAGCTGCAATAGGGCAAATGCATAACTGGGGGGAAAAATTGGATCCCCACCCCCAAACGTCAGAAGTGACATTCCCACCCCGATTTAGAAAAGTGTGTTTTTAAAAACTGTGCTGCAGGATAAATACACCAGAAGAAAAAGAATGGTCATAAGTCAGGCACAGAATCTGAAATCAAGCTTAAAGGTCTATGGCTTGGAGAATCTGCAGGAGGATGTGTCTACTCAACATGGCCACATTCCCTATCTATACAACACTTCTGCCTCTCTGTTTATTGTTCCCAATCTCTGATATTTTAGAGGACAAAATGGTTGCTGGAAGAAGGGGAAGGTGTATGTGTGGGTGTGACAATCAGCTTCCGCTAGTGGAAATCTGGAAGTCTGAGGATGAAAGAGGAGAAGAGCCGGACCTGCTCCATGGTTTCATGCACCATATAACAATCATTTATTTCTGCCGCCACAAAGGCATCATGACCTGCAGCAAACAAGTAGTGTCTAAACAACAAAGGGCATTTTTAAAACATTTTTATTCATAGACTATGGCCAGATGAGTGACATGTGACTATTACTCACACTGTTAGGAACCCAAAGGTTGAGCTGCAAATATAATTCTTAAAAATATTTATTATATAAAGTGCACTAAAGCTTTGTCTGACACACATGGGAATGCACTTATGATTGAGAGCTGGGCAAAAGCAGAGAGTGGTGGCCTCAGGAAGTGCATATTTTAGAGGGTGGGCTCCGAATCAGATACTTTTACATGAGAAAGACTAGTTGGAGCAGCACCTAGCAGATTTTTTCTTTACCACCCAGCAGGCCCTTTGATTTTGATTTTATACATGAGCACATTCCTCACAATAATTTGACCACTGAGGAAGACCGCTTGGGATCAAAACATGTTTGATGCATTCTGTTGGTCTATTCCATGTGTATTTAGAAATGTTATGTTTTTAAATTATGATGACTATGTTTTTAATACGTTGAATTAGTGCACTATAAATATTTTTTTTAATTTAAATAATTATTTTTGTAGCTCAACCTTTGGGTTCCTAACTTTTCTGGTTAGGTTGAGTTTAAGTTTCCCTTTTTGGTTTTGCATTGTTACTCACACTGAACATGCTTACTGCAGGAAATGCCAATGTACTACATAAAGTACACAGCCAAGAAGCAAGAGGAGAGAAGCTTGCTTCTCGGGTTCATCTCCTATAAAATGTATTTTAGGGTGCAAAGGGAAACTCTTACCCTTTTGTGCAGTGGCTTCTGTTCATACCAAACTCTGTGTTGTTGGGTCTATGAAGACTCTGGTGTGAGAGACTGGAAGATCCTGTGTGCAGGATAAAGTAACTATCAGAAGTGTCCTCCTGGATGCAGTGCAATTGTCTGTGGAAGGAAGCAAAGGCAACAAGCCATGGGACCAAGCAAGTTGGTTCTGCATGGATGAGTGAAGTTTGGGGACAAATGAGGAATCTCTTTTACTATATTTCCATGGTTTCTTTGTCGTTTCTCTGAAATTCCTCAAATCAAACCTAAAAAGGTTTGAGAAGACATGGAGAAATGACATGGAGAACACAGAAGAACAACCAATCTAAAACAAGGGTGTAAGCCACATCAGAAAGAATGCTGCGGGACAGCCCACAAACCCAGGAAAACCTCAGTGTGAGAAACCACTAAACTACAGCCAAAATACCCCCTGAAATTATTTTTTTACCATTGCAGTAATCCTCCAATGTTTTGTGGCAGTTGCACATTCTCTAATCCACTCACATTAAAAAAAAAACAATGATTAATTTAAAGAGACCTGGCTCATTTAAGAGCTGGAAGGTACACAGGAGTGGGCGAGAGGTGGGAGAGCACAGTGCAAAAAGGGCAACGAGCCCCGGAGCCTAGTGAGATCTCTGATAGGGGCAGAAGCAAAGCCCATGGAAGTAGTGCCAGCTGACTGACATGAAGCCCTTCCAAAGGCTCTCCTCCTCCTCTCTTACTCCCCAAAGTAAGGGTGGTAGCGGATAGTACTTGACTCATCCCCTCTCTTCTCAAGCTCTTGTCATTGCATTGGCAGCTGCTGGGAGAAGGAGAAGGAAAGCAGGGGAGGATTTCCAAAGGGGGGGGGTTTGCTTCAGAACAGTAATATGTATGCCATTACTGGTGAAAATTAAGATGTTAGCTTTTTGTTCTTTAAAAAATAAAAGGATATCAATGAAACTGACCCAGCTCCATTTTTTCTGTATTTGTTTTGCAGTACTGGGGGGGAGGGGCATCTAAAGAAATACTGGAGAAGCAGAAGGAACAGAAATGAAGAGATGCCAGACCATCAGTCCCTCCTCTGTCCCAGGAGTGGTGGTAGTGCTTTGCCAATTCACTTCTGAGCAGAGAATGCTGCAGTCACGAGAAAGCTAAATAAGTCAGTTCTTGGGGAAACAATGGAAGGACCCTGGGGGAAATACTGAAATGCAATATTTGGAGACAGTGGATTTTGAGGACTCAGTGAGTGAACAAATAGTGTCAATAATGGAGGAGAAGGCTATAGATGGTTCCTTTATTTTCTTGCATCAACCTACCCCTACCTTTCCGTGCTCTTCTCTGCCATTGCTGTTGGCTGAATTGCTTCCCCCTCAGAGCCTCGCCCACTTGCAGGTCTGTGAAATGGCTACCAAAAACACACACACAAAGAAAAGCAGACTGTGTGATCAAAAAGGAAATTCTAGATCTTTGTGGCCATTTCTTCTGCTGTGCTTCTGTTGTAAAGCTCCCCTCCTGAATATACATCAAAAGCTAGCATGAGGAAAAATGCAGCATGAGAAGAAGAGTTGGTTCTTATGTGCCACTTTTCTCTACCTGAAGGAGTCTCAAAGCTGCTTATAGTCACCTTCCCTTTCCTCTCCCCACAACAGACACCCTGTAGGGTGGGTGAGGCTGAGAGAGCCCTGATATCACTGCTCGGTCAGAACAGTTTTATCAGCACCCTGGTGAGCCCAAAGTCACCCAGCTGGTTTCATATGAGGGAGTGCAGAATCCAACCCAGCTTGCCAGATTAGAAGTCCACACTCCTAACCACTACACCAAACTGGCTATGAGCAGGTCGCTACATTATTTCCCGTCACATTCATTATTTATGTGGCCAGGCGTACAGTCAAGGCTGCTTAAAGAGATAACTAAAATTGATAAGTAGAAAAAAGTGGCCTAGCTTTAGTTAGGGGAGGGATGTCCGAAGTTAGTTTGCTTTTGTGGTGTTCAACAGGCAACAATGGTCACAGTTTTGCCAAGCGCATGGTGTATCCTATTTCCCTTGTGAGTTAACCTTAAGATCATCAGTGAGTATGCCAAGAACTGTAGAGATGCAAATCTAACAAAGAACAGATAACTAGAATTGAGTGCATGTCAGCAGCCAGCAGAACACATCTGGCAAACCATTGACTGCTGTATTAATTGAAAACCAAGTTTCCCCCCAAACCCTACGATTTTCTCAGTAAGCTGTCTTGGGCCCTTATTATTAGGAATTGTTTATTTTAAAGCCAGGCAGAGGATGAAGTCAGATAAATGGGATCACATGAAAATGTTTCCGGATAAAGGCAGAAAAGAAGCATGATGTTCATGTCTGCCAAAAAGGGACTTGAACTTTTGTTCCATTTGGTGACATCTGTGGCACTTTTTCATCTCCAAAAAAGGTGGAGTTAGAGATGCTCTACAGCTTCTCAGCCCATGAATGAGGAATGGACAGTTGTTGTTGTTGTTGTTATTATTATTATTATTATTATTATTTAGATTTATTTCCCGCCACTCCCAAATGGCTCGTGGCGGGTTACAGTGTCTTAAAACCCCATTAAAACTCCCATTAAAAGACTTTAAAATGTCACAGCATGGCGACACAATAATAAGATCCCCTTCCTACCCCACTTCCTAAGGGGGCTAGAATAAGATATGCTGAGGCCGTAGCTTATATAAAGTTTAAGACACCTACAGCATTACCAAAAATGTGTAAGTACAGCTCTTATTATAGAAGACACTGTGGCCAGACATTGACACAGAAGGATTAAAATAGCGGGTCCTGCGTCCAAAGTAGTCATGGGAAATCTCAATAGGAGCCAGTCTTGATTGTGGTGCAGTCCAATAAGAAGCAATACCCCAAGAGATAAACAGCATCCATATTCCCCAGCCTAATTCTGTTCATGTTGACTTCTGATTTAAAGAAACATGCTGAGAACTGTATTCCACTGGAAATCATGGAAGATATCAGAAGCTGGCTATGGACACATTTCCCAAGATGCACTGCAGTGGCTTGTAGAATAATACACACTTCATAATGATGTACAAATGGAAATCTTCATACCTTTACAGGCATAAACATTATGCTACATTTGAGTAAATTTAAATATGCATTCAAAAATGTGACCTATATGGTGTAAGAAACACACATGGTCAACTGGCATGTAGGAGGTCAGTGAAATACAAACAAGCAAGGAGCAAAATCAGGGACGTGCATTCCTTCTTTGCCAAAAGAATATTGTCAGTGGGGATTCTTTACCATCACCTGTTTGGGGACAACTTCAATGCTGATTCGCCGACGAATTGATCCCTAGGGCACAAAAAAGAGACTTAATTATGGTATCCTACTTTGCAATCACATTTGTATTCCACCGATCCCCCATGTTGTCCTTGCAGCATATGGTGAGGCATTTTAGGCTGAGAAAGAAAACCACTGGTATGCAGTCAGCCAGTGAACTTCATGGCTGAGGCAGGATTTGAAGCTGGGTCTCATAGGGTCTCCACACCAAACTGGCTGTTGTCCTTTTACCTGCTACGACCCCTGCTCTGAGCAGATTACCATTGCCCTCATGTCCAACATTAGCACACTTAGGACTTGTCACTTAGGTATCTGCTGGACTGGTGTGTCAAAACTAAGAAGAACTGTGACCGTATGAGTGTATCTGCACTGCATGCAAAAGGTCCTAGTTCAATCCCCAGCATCTCCAGTTAAAAGAATGTGGTCTGGTAGACGGTGATATGAAATAAATTTCCTTGAGACTCTGGAAAGCTGCTGCCAGTCAGAGTAGACAATATTGACCTTGATAGATTAATGGCCTGACCTAGTGTAAGCAGGTTGGCATGTTTGTGTGTGTGTGCACGCACTGTACGCTGATGATCTAGTTTAAAGGTGACATTGTCTGTGCAGAATCTGGTCCAAGTGGGATGCTTGTTTGTTACATCATTATGTTTAAACTAGCAAGAAAGCCCATTGCAACCAGAAATGCAATGGGCGCTAGGACCCAGGGGACACCAGCAGGCCCACTCTCTCTCTCTCTCTCTCCCTCTCTCCATCGCAATAGGAGCCATAGGGGGCAATCAGGGCTGTTTGTAGCAGGGAATGAGAAGCCATAGCAGGTAAGCACGGCTCTCTGTGTCTCTCTCTCACAAGCTGGCTCCTGCAGCAGCTGGGAGCAAAGGGGCTAGCGTCCAGGGAGGGAGCTGTAGGTGCAGGGCCAATTAGGGTGCGGCCAGCTTTGCTTTGCTGGCCGCACCCTGATTGGCCCTATTCCAACAGCCAGGACACTCTCCACCCCCAGGGCTGTTTCACAAATATTAAGAGGAACAATGGATAAGGATAGGGCCAGGGACATCAACAAAGACCACTTAGTCCTCTCCTGCCTAGAAAGAGGCTTTGTCAGAATTCTCTTTAAGTGCTTCAGCTGCTAATTTCCACTGCCCTGAGCTGCATGGGAGCCTCTGTCTTGGGAGACAGTGACTGAGATATATAACGACCAAGTAGGATTCTGTCTCAGTTTCTGCAACTGTTCAATTACTCTTTTCCATTCTGAGGACTCCATGTGCCTTTGGCACCTAATAATGGTAAAGGGTCCTTATTAAATGGGGGATATTCTAGGGATTGAATGGGAAATCTGAAGAGAGCTGGGGGGCTTAGCCTGGCCACACTTATCAAACACAAATCAAGACTCCATGGCAGTTTCCATTGGCACCCTGCAACTGTCATCAAGGAGTAGCTGCTTCTTCATCTCAAGAACAAGATGCTGATGCTAGGACAAGGCCTTACTTCAGCTAGGAAGGCCCATGAAGACTTATACAAACATCATCAAGCACTAATGCCTTTATAGCTGATAAAAAATGACATCTGGGTTGTCCATTTATTTATTTATTTATTTGATTTCTATATCGCCCTTCCATATGGCTCAGGGCGGTTTACATACAACATGAGGGATACATGGAACGGCTCATAGATGGTGGGATGGTGAAGCCAAATGGTGGGCCCATCTGCCCTCTACTACTTTGATGTGGCTCCAAATAAAGCAGGAATATTTATGGATTACAATATTCCTACATTCTTAAGGAACAGCTGAGGAGCTAGGCATTGTCCTTTTCCATTTACCTTTTGGAACGTTCGAATTGGAGGATGTTTCAATCTCTGTTCACCATCATCTAAGAAAACAGACAAATCACCAAGGCTGGGTTAGATTGCTCTATGCCCTTAGTTATCTAGGCCCCGTGGATTTTGGGGACTCCCATAAGCATAATGAATGGATTCTAAAGGACCATGTGTCGCTATTACATTCAAGCAAACATTACATGCCAAAATCCCAGACCAAAATAGGCACCTGGTTAAACTAAGGACTAAATGAAATCTTTAGGTTAAGACTTCAGATTCCCTTACTGTGTGTGACTCTCTTTGCTAGCGACTGAAATAAGAATGTATGCACTTCTCTAAGCGCTGAAGGGACATGTGGCAGACATGCACCAGAGAACTACAACTGGCTAGGCTACCCTGGCATATTGCCATTTTCCAACTGATTCTGGCTCGCCACTGTTTGTCTGCAATATGTTCCTGCAGATCTTAGAGATGTGCTTGAAGGATATAAACTCTGCTCAGGACTGCACGATACTGTTCTCCGCTTTTACTTTACTTCATGTTTTACTTCTTCACATTCCTAGGAATGTTTTTGCATACTTGTAATGTTGTTATGCCTTAATTAATGAAACAAAAATATATATGCCCAAGTCAGTGCTTTCCACTTTCCCTTAGAATGCACATAAATATATATCTGTCTCCTCAATCATTTACTGTCCCCCACTCCTACAGGTTTCCAAAGATGGGCGGTGCCTGTGCACAGCTTACCCTGATACTAAAGTTGATTCACATTTCATGCAGCAATACTGATCATGAATTGGAAACATGCTAGAAGGTCTTAGCCAGTTTTGGCTCTCTGTTGTATGACTGCTGCAGGTTCCTCAGCTTGAAGATGTGCAAACATTCTTCGCACTCTGTACGCCTAAGCATCAAAATATGAATGCATAGGTGAGAAACATAACTGCTGTTTAGAAGGTGAATCAGGACTGATTGTCAGGGTGGATGCTCCTCCCCATCCCTAAAAGTGAAGCTCAGAAATGATTCACATTCCAGATTTTAGAAATCTGCCTCACCCTCAATGTAATTATTTGGAAATTTAATGAGGAAATCTCTCAGGGCATAGTTTATTGGGGTGGAAATATTCACTAGGTTTGGGAGACCGGTCAGAGTTACATGTCCCTTGTCTTTTCCACTTGCCTCAGTGAAACAGAACAATGGCAAAGCAGTTCTAAGCAAAGGACAAATATGTGACCTTCAGAGGGCTGGATAAACCTATCAAAATCTGTTTGGGTGCCATGAAACCAAGTAATCCCACTCCCAGACTGACCCACAACACATTACAAAGTCCTCATGCTTATTGTAGAAGGAACACAGATGCACACTGGCTGTTTTCTCTTTGCAGCCACAGCATGCTGGCAGGAGTCTTAAACCCCCACCATTGTTGGCATCCTCCAACTGCCCCATTAGCTCCATTGTGAAACTTGCATGTAGCACATCAGTAACATGGTTTTCACAGTGGAGCCAGTAGGGGAAAACTCCATGGGGCTGTCTGAGGATGCAAAAGCTGTGGGTGAGGTGGAGGCCACCATCAATTCTCCCAGCATGCCATGGTTGCCAACAGAAAAGAGGCAAGAGGCTTGAGATTCCCAGTATACCTGCAGTACAAAATCCTCATTTTGGTGTAGTGGTTAGGAGAGCCAGTTTGGTGTAGTGGTTAGGAGTGTGGACTTCTAATCCGGCATGCCGGGTTCGATTCTGCGCTCCCCCACATGCAACCAGCTGGGTGACGCCACGGCACTGATAAAACTGTTCTGACCGAGTGTCTGTTGTGGGGAGAGGAATGGGAAGGCAACTGTAAGCCGCTTTGAGCCTCCTTCGGGTAGGGAAAAGCGGCATATAAGAACCAACTCTTCTTCTTCTTCATGCCACTCCCCCAACAAACACAAGGGCTTTGTTATGCTCAGATGGAGCGTGTGATCTCTTAAAAACCTTCCCTCATGGGGCAGACAATTATTCTGAACTGAGCTTCAGTACAGTAGAAAAGATTTTACTGGCAAAGATATTTATTACATTTTTATCCCACCTTTCCTCTAGGGAAACCAAGGAAGAATGAATGCTTCCCCCACCTCCATTTTCTTCTCTCAACTATCATACAATTAGGATAGGCTGAAGGAGTTACTGGCCTAAGGTCAAGTGGCTTCATGGCTTTGTAGGGATTTGAACAACAGTCTCCACAGTTCACAACCAGCGCTCTGCCATACCACATGGGCATTCTTCTAGCAGGGGAGGCGATGGGGAACAGTTTGCTGCGAGCAGATGAACAAGTTCTGGACTGCATTTATTTCATCCATGTTTGCAGGACTCCTGACTCTTAGACCATTTGCTTGTAGACTGAAGCCTTGAAGTACTCTGGATCAGTGGTTCTTGGATCCTCCCAAGATTTGAAATATCCTTGTTTATTTGTTTGGTTTAATTAAATTGTACTCTTTAAGCCAATGCGGATCCCCTTTGGGGGGTGGGAGAGCAGAATAAAAAGTAATTCAATAAATAACTTCAGGTAATGCAACTGTTGTTAAATACACAGTTAGTGTTGTGTCTGCAGTCCTGACCAGGACAGAGCTTGAGATCAGAGGCAGTATCATAATTCTGTGTATGCGGCTGACAAGCACATGGTTGGATCTCATCTGCTGGATCCTGCCAGTTCAAAGTGAAACTG
This sequence comes from Paroedura picta, assembly GCF_049243985.1. Taxonomy (NCBI): domain Eukaryota; kingdom Metazoa; phylum Chordata; class Lepidosauria; order Squamata; family Gekkonidae; genus Paroedura; species Paroedura picta. Next base: position 93,334,409 of record NC_135372.1, on the reverse strand, counting down.
ACCAATAGTGAATGCTGGCAGGAAGATCTTTTGTGCTGTATGTGCATATAAGTTGGGGTTCTTGTGGGGTTTACCTAGTTCAGTTTCGGCCTCTTATACCATCATGCAGGGGTCTCAGTAAAGAGCTGAAATTAACTCCCAGTGTCCTGATAAAATCAGAGGCCAGTAGCACCTATCCCAATGTCCTGGTCTCTGAACCCAGTTAGGTCATGGGGTGGAGTGGCAGTAGGGAAGTTTTGGATCTCTGGAAAAACCAAGAAGCCTTATCTCAGATGAACCATTGAACTTCATATGTTTACTCCCCCAGATGTAGTATTCAGAGATCCTTCAACACCCATCCCAAAAAAGAACTTCTGCCCATTAATGTAGCCAACCCATTAGAATGCACACAGGTCTATGTGGTGCAGAGAACCAGACAGACAAAAAAAAAAAAGCCTCACTCAACTAAAAGCCTCACTCACTCGTTCCCGGCCCTAGGGAAGCGCGCCTAGCCTCAACCAGGGCCAGGGCCTTTTCAGTACTGGCCACCACCTGGTGGAATTAGCTCCTGGGTGAGCTGCGGGCCCTGCGGGATCTTTCGGCATTCCACAGGGCCTGCAAAACGGAGCTCTTCCACCAGGTCCATGGTTGAAGCTGGGGTCGGCAAGGTACACCGACAGCTTCCCCCTGGGCCTTTTGAACATCGTTGACCTCCTTCTTCTCTGCCCCCACTTCGTTTGGGTGTGATGGATGTTGTGATGGATTTTAAGTCTTTTAATGGGAGTCTTAATGTTGTGATGGATTTTAAGTCTTTTAATGAGAGTTTTAATGGGGTTTTAAGACATTGTGAACTGCCACGAGCCGCTTAGGGAGTGGCGAGAAATAAATGTAATAATAATAATAATGATAATAATGATAATAATTATGTTGATGATGATGATGATGATGATAATAATGGAAAAAAATTAAAAAGAAAAAAGGCAACAATACCCCACCCGCCAACTGTTCTAGAAATTCCTTGCAGTCTGGTGTTTCTTACTCCCAGGGGCAACCTCTGACTGCACATCCACTGAACTTTCCACACAATGACTGGGCCTCCCTCACCCCTGATTTCTGCCAGTTGCCGATTCCGGGAGTTCTGTTGGATCAGTCTTTTCATCTCCTCCAGCTCTGTGTGCTCCCTCTGGTGGTGCCTTTTCAGGTTCTCCACATGTTGTATCATCACGTCTGTTGCCCGACTCATGCGTGCCTCCTATGGGAATAAGGGCAGAGGGGGAGGCTAGCTATCACAAGGCAACAGAGCAAAGGAGGAGGGGCATGAAAAGCCCAGAACAAGTCCAGGACAGCCTTTTTGCTCAAAGAACTGGTTTTCAAACCCCTCTCTCATTACAAAAATAAAAAAATATTTAGAACTTCTCCCTGTTGCTGAACTCTAACATACACACAACAACATTTGAGTCCAATGGCACCTTTAAGACCAACAAACAGCAATTGAATTCAAATTTCGTTGTACTACTTCAGACCAACATGGCTATCCACTTGAGTCTAACATATGCTTCATAGTTATATGAACAAATAATACTGCAGAGTTCTCCCTAGACATTATCTTAGCTGTCCTAACAACTCTCCAAGGCAAGTCAATATTATTATTCCAACAATGGAGAAGTGGGGAAGGGGTTGAGATGGTGATACAGTAGTTTGCATAAAGCCAGCTAACAGACTGGCAACAACAGTAAGATTTTAACCAGTGGAATTCTGATTCACAGTTCAGGCTTAGCTACTGTGGTGTGTCAGCTCTCGAAAAAGCAATATGTAAGATCCTTTTCAAAAGCCTCAAGGACTCAAAGCAGTTCTGTTTCTTCTATTTTCCTTGCTGAAAATAAGGCCTGGTCATGTAAACCTATCCAGAGAACAGATTATTCTTTCCTGGTGGAGAACAACTTGTATTAATTATGTAGGTTTAGTGTTCTGTGCCTGTGTATATCGACAACATAGGAGCAACAGCAACTAGAGATAATTGTCATAGGGCTGTGGGGTCCTCCTTTATCTGTAGGAACCACCCATGCAAAGTGCATTCATAGAGCATATGTTCTTGGGTGGAGCCCTGGAACTGAAACTGAACTCTGGTATTGATTAAGCCCTGTACCTTAGCCACTACACTCACTTGAGACCAAGATTTTAGAACAACAGCCGTAGTTCTCTTCAGCATTTCCTCCCATAATAACAACATTCATGCATGGCACAGATGGCTTTGAAGAACCTTGAAGAGGCGGCTTGAAGGTTGTTCCTAGTGCTACTGCCATACATGCATGAGCTTTGGGCCAGAACGCTGACCTGATGGACTGCTCCTAGTTTCTCTGCTGCAACTGCTGTCCGCTCAATTGCTCTTGCTAGGACTGTGACGCAGAGCTTCAGCTGTTCAACCAGTGCCATGCACCTGGAGTCTGGACAGACCAGGCCCAGCTTCTGCAGGGATAAATCCAAAAGCAGAAATTCTTGGGTTAATTCAACCATTGGGAAATATTAATTAGAGTGCCCATTTATTCTTCTTCATCAGACCTGAAACAAAGGCCATCCTGTTTACTTGGAATTTTTTTTCAATTCAGTCTGGCCATTGCCACTGTAGACATTCTCTGGTTTGCTTTCTCCTTCTCTGTGGGAACCCAGAGCCCCTCCTTCCCTTAGGAACACAGCTAGAGAGCTCCTGTGGATAAATGCCTTTTTCCTTTAGGGTTAGAGTCTGATATCTCCCCATATATAGTTGTTAAAATCTTTCTGTCTCCTAGCAGAAGATAGGAAAGGGAGGTTGGGGTAGAGTCAATTGCTCCCCAGTATGATCCAAGTATCAGTCATCATCAAAGCTTTGGGAGTGCTAATAGAAATCCTGGCCAAACAATGAAATGGCCAGCTTGCAGCTCAGCTGGAATCTGACACCTAGAAGGGGCACAGAGACTTAGCTAGATTGTATCTTCCTGGAGATTTCAGTAAAGGTTTATTTGACCCACAAGTGGGTAGGAAAACAGAAGAGATAAAATCTCTTGACACAGAAGGAGAAGGGTCCATTTTTGCAGATCCAGTTTGGCTGATCCTGTCTGGAGGAAGGAGCTCTCACACTTGGGCTCCATCCTCATGACCACCATTTTGACTACCAAACTCAAAAAGAATAAGCTTTTAGCAAACTGTAACTTCCAGTTAAACAGTCTGTCTTAAGGACAAGATCAGCTCGGCCTTGGAAGTGAAATGCGTGCTTGCATCTTTCTTTTGTTTCTCTTGCTCAATCCATTGCTGGGCAGAATTTTTACTTTTAATATATTCTTCATTATTTCAAATCTCGCTGTTATTTACATAGACCTCCACTGCCCAAACACCCTTTTGGAAATGGTGTCAGTAGAAGAGAGATGGTCAATAATTAGATCACATCATGACAATGCTCTGGTAGTTGGGCAAAAGCTCTCCAAATGCCAGAGTGCTGTCACACCAGCACAGCATGATGATGTCATTTCTGGAGTATGCCAAAAAAGACACAGCCACATCATCAGTGGCATCGCCTCAGCCTCCCTCCCTGGCAGCCCTGGCAGCAAGAGGCACAGGCACAAGGTAGGGCTGTAGAATGTCAACACAGGAAGGGAAGCTGGGGCTACTGGACCTATTGATGAGCAGTTGGTGAAGGGTATTGAAGAAGTGAGAAAGAAACCTTGCCCAGAGCTGTGTGAGCTGGGAGAGCAGCCTTCTGCAGGGCAAAGTCTCAGGACAATCCCTGGACACCTATAAACTCCAAAGGGCTGACTGAAGCAGTGCTATAGTGGCTCAGCAGGGCTATTCCACCACAGCATCACTGACCTGTAGTATCACCTGGCATTCTGCCAGCTCCTGTTGAATGTTCTCTTCAGCTGCGTCTCTGGCCCGTTCCTCTATCTGCACTCGTTGTCTCAGGGTGAACATGTCACAGCGGAAGGACAGAGCTAGATGGGCAAAGGCTGCCTGCGGAGGAAGGGCGCAGGTAAGACTCATGGTGGTACTAAGAAATACTGTTCAATCAACAATCACATCAAAATCTAAACATAAGCTTTTGGGGTGGAAAACTCACCAGCGACATTTCAAAGTAATTTCAAAGAACATGTTTACGAGCTGACTGGGAGAGAAAGGAGAGCATGTCAGAGTGTGCTACAGAATTCTGCTGGCTAATTTTTCTAGTTCTGTTGCTCTAACCCCAGTAGATGGTCCAGCAACTGTTTCATAAGAAAGTCAGGTGTGCATGGCAAAGAAGGGGGCTGTCCATCAAAGGAATGAGAAGTTTCTCTAGATTTCACTAGAGGGCTAGTTATTCCCCACTCTTATGAAGTAGCAGAAGAGTTGGTTTTTATACCCTTCTTTTCACTACCTGAAGGAGTCTCAGAGCGGCTTACAGTTGCCTACCATTCCTCTTCCCACAACAAACACCCTGAGAGGTAGAGGCTGAGAGAGCTCTGAAAGAATTGTGACTGACCCAAGGTCACCCAGCTGGCTACATGTAGAGGAACGGGGAATCAAACTCAGTTTTTCTGATTTGTGGCTGTCACTCTTAACCACTATATCAAGCTGGCTTTCTTATGTGAGTCTTCATGTGAGCAAGCTCAGTGCTGTTGTTAGGATCAGAAAAAGGCATGGCCAGGGACAGAATGGGGAAAACTTCTCTCATTCATCAATAGTGATGTCATGACCTCTCCCCAGTAGCTGGTTGTGACATTGTGCAACCACATGCTGAACAACTTTAAAAGTCACAACGGATTGATTTCAATGGGGTGGGTCCAACCATCCTCCAAGGGCCCTTCCTCCAGCCTAATGACCCTTCCTCCAACTTAAGCAGCTTTTCCTATAATGGAAGAGCCAGAAGGGTAAGTGGAGTATAGTTATTTTAATTAATAAATAAAACTTTTTCAGTGGAATAGTAGGATAGGAGTAGGATCCTATCTAGTTGGATCCCATGATGTGTTTTCATTAAGTCTTCCTCTGACTTCAGAGAAAGACTTAGCGGAGAAAGGTCACTGGATCTGCTTGAAGACTACCCAGCAACTAAGCAACAGCTGTATATTTTCCCACTACAAACTACCTGGAAATAGCATTTGGAGTGTGATGGGAATGGAACAGTTACACCTTCTGGAATACAGGAATTCACCATCTCGTACAAGGTAGCACAGCACTTTTGGTCAGTTTGACATTGGCCCCTTGGTATCAATATCTCTGATTAAGAATAGGGGCCATTTCGCACGGCTTCAAAATAGCACAATGGTTGCTAATTGAAAACGCTACTAATTTGGCATAACGCACGACGTCGTAGACAATCTGCAAGACTCCTGAAACCGACCCGCAAAAAGCGCTTCGTTGTAGCGCTTTTAGGGGAATCCAGAAAAGTGGATTCACCCTCCGGAAAGCGATACACTCCTGCAACCAATCTGCAACACTAGCGCTAAAGACCTGTGTGTTACCATTGTTGCGGGTTCTTCAAAGTCCCTCCTCCTGAGCCTGTCCTCCAAACTTCCGGCGAAGCGATCGCCATTTTTTTTTCTCCGAGCAAGCGGGGATAAACGCACCAGCGAGCCTCTTTCTGTTTAGAGGCTTCCCTGGCTTCAGTCCTTTACCTTTAGTCACTAAGCACAAACCACATAAAAGCCCGTTTGCTGAAATAAAGTCCCTTTATTTTTTACACATTAATTCAGCCAAAAATCGGGTCCGTGAGAGGGGGGGGGGGGTTTTTTTATCACTCGAGGCAGCGTGCCAACGATCATACAATCAAATGACAGCTCACATTAGGCAGCTGGATGGGTCTCTCCGTTGCAACGAATCTACCTAGATTCGTTGCTATGGGTCTGTTTTTTTTTTTTAAACCTTTCTTAAAGGGAAAGGGGCTGTTTGGGAGCATGCTAACGGCTGCCCATTGGCTGCTTGACGGCCAGGGGCGGGACGAGCTTGGCAATAGTGCTTCCTTTCTAGCGATTTCTGCCGAGACCGGAAGCTTGTGGGAAACGCTAAAAAACGCAACTGATTCCACTACAAAGGCAGGTATGCATAACGACGAATTCCACTATTTTAAATGGCGATTTTTCATTCCGCAAACAATTTGCAACAAAGATCCCCGTGCGAAAAGGCCCTAGATATTCCTCATCAGTAGGAACCAAAATTCAGAGGTCTCTCAACAGTAAGACTGAAATCAATTATCACAAACAGTATCCACTGGCTAGCTGAGAAACCTCAGAATATTTGGTGAAGAGTTCAAATCTATTCACAAAAGAGATCCTTAACACCCAGCCTCCAAGGGATGGGAGCACCCACCTCTGCATCCTGTTCTGTCAAAGCTGCCCTGCAAAGGAAAAGAATACAGAGGACAAGGTGAGCACAGCAAGTCATAGGGAGCAGAGAAGAGCGAGGGATTCGTGGCTTTCAACCTTGGAGTGAAGTTGTACAGAAACTGTAGGAGACAACCACTGTTGCATCCTTGGTTCTCCTGTTAGTAGATCCCCTGAACCAAGAAACCCCTTTGGGAATAGGCGGATCAGGCGGAAAGGCAACAAGATCTCATTGTCAGTATTAGTCCCAGGTATACAAATATACTGCTTTGTCAATAACATGGCAAGATTTGCGGTGGCTTTGCAACATTCTTTGAGCTTCAATTGCTAGGGTTAATATACTTTCAGCAATTTGCTTTCCTCTGGATTTCTTGCTCATGAGAAATGAATAGCAAAATAGAGTTGGGGAAAGGAAAACAACAGATCTGGAAATTACAATATTTTGGAAGGTTCCTCTGGTTCCTCGGTATGAATATGGAAGGTGTGTAGTCCTAGCTTTTCCAGAACTGAGACCTCTGCCACTGAAGTAGTCAGTGAGCCTTCAAAGGGATTTGTGTCTATACAAAGAAAGAGAAATATCAGTTCCAGAAACAGAGTTCTTACTGGAGATGATCAAGGACTTTTATTAGTGTTGCAAGATTTATCCATTTATGGCTAGAAAAAGCATGGGCAGATTGAGTCAGAAAAGCAAAGATCCAAACTCTGAACTGTGGTGTTTTACACTTTTCTCACTGCTGCCAGGAAGAGTTTAGACCTAAGATCCAAGACCAGATGGGTAAAAAGACAGTTTGCTTTCACCTTGTTTTTTTTGCAACTCAGAATAAAGATCCAGGTGTCATTTTGAAGTTATGTAAATCATCCATGCAATGTAGGTTAGCATCAAACTGACAGACAGAATGAAGGAGCCAAAATAAACTTTCCTGTCTCCATCTCAGTGTCTTTACAGTGGGTCCCAATGAAATTTGTGATTACACAACTAGCAGTAAAACATTCACAATAGGAAGTATAGAAAAAATGTGAGAAAAGAGGGCACACTGCCATTTGCAAATCCCTACCCTGCCTTTTCCACATACCTCCTTGGAAAACCTAATGATAATCTGTCCCCATAATTTATACTGCACTGGCTGATCCTGGGCACTGGTTAAATGCAGGAAGGAAGGTAGGTAGGTATAAAGGTAGGTAGGTGAGGTTTTCAGAATAATTCAGGAGGATTTTTTCATCTACTGGGCCCCTTAACAAAGCCACCTCCAGATTGCAATCTAGTTCTATGAGAATTGAATGATATAATATCCATCTACTTGATGCTGACACTGTTTCACAATTTAATCTTAGTTCAAATTTTATTTTATTGTATGTTTTTAATTAATGTCATTATATTTACATGTGGCATACTGCCCTGAGCCAGTCTGCTGGGAGATCAGTATAGAAATTATATCATCATCATCACAAATAATAATATGATTTCAATACTGCTATGTTATTAATATAATAATAATTTCCACAGAATTGCAGCAAACACACAGTCCTGACTATTTTATTCTCCACAAAAAATATAACAGGCTATTCTGATGCATTGAGCTTTGATTCATGAAAACCTAATAGCCTGGGAATTTGATTGGTCTCTAAGATGCTATTGGGCTCAAATTTTGTTCTGTTACCACAGACTAATATGGCTACACACCTGAAGCTATCCTATATTAAAGCCTATTGCTTTTCATCTTTCTATTAGTCGGGCTAAATGCTTAAGGCCACATTGGCAAAACTGGTTATTACAAATCTGTAGTAATTTTAATAAGCGTCAAGGCTGCTATGCATACTCTTCAGTTTCCAGTTTCATCTGTTCTACGACAAGAAGAAACTGTTGTTCTTGAGTTATGAAGGTTTTCTATAGGTGCTTGCCTGAAGAGAAGCAAGATTTGTCCTGAAAGGTGCAACTACATTTATCATAATGTGACTTTGGGGGGGGGGGGAGTGCAATGGCAAATTCCCATTGAATTGAAGTGTTTTAAAGGTAGCAATAAAGAAAAAAACTAGGAGGAATGGGCGAAAGCCTTGAAATATGAAAGTCACAAAATATGACATTTTTGCTTTTAATTTATCAATCAATTCACTTTATTGCATCAGCTCAAAGCCATCGCAAAGCTTATAACACATATCATTTCAGAATAGTGGATATAGCTCAAAGCATAGTTAATTTTCATTTTGGAGATGCTAAGCAAGATAGTACAGGTAACTCAAAGGAAAATAAAAAGGGAAAAAGGATGCAGGTCAGAAGAACAATTATACTATAATATCCCGGTGCTGGGAAAGGGAGAAGCACTGCACTGAGCACTCCACGTTCCATGATCAGCACTCAGAGGAAACTATCAGCTGAGGCTGTTTTGAGCTGACGAAGGAGCTTGCTGAACCCTTGGAGAAAGAGAACAAAATTTAGGGGTGGTGGAGAAGACAGAAAGCAACTGGAAGATGGAAAGAACATTCAAAGAAAACAAGATGGACAAAATTGGAAAACAAGGGAGAGGAAAGCAGGCCAATCACAGAAAGCAATGGCAAAAGCTCACTCACCAACCTTCATCGCCGTTCCCACCCTCTTCAAATTGCATGGCAAGTTCTCTGCTCCCTGTGCTCTTCCTCTTTGCTTGTTCTTGGAATCTTGCAGCACAAGGCTGCAAAAAGAGAAGAGAAGTAACATGCAATGTCAATGTAGATCATTCCCCTCAGGTAAGGATGTGAATCTTAGAACTGGAAGGAAGCGATGGCAAAAACCACAAAAACATCACTCCCACCCGCACACTGTGAGGACAGCTAATATTTTCCTTCTATGATCCTTCTATGGAGAATGTGTCAGGATAGCCATTTAAGGGTCAAGGCTTAGTTGTGTGGTGATGGTAAGTTTGGGGGAGGTTAAGAGGGTTAGCCTAGAAAACATTCTGAAAGCCTCTGGTTTGAGCCTGAAAGAAAAGGAAAATACTTCTATATACAGAGGATGATTAAAATGTGGAATTTGCTGCCAGAGGATGTAGTGATGGCCATAACAGAGACAGCTTTAAAAGGGGATTCGATAGATTCATGGATGATAGGTCTATCAGTGGCTACTAGCCATGGTGCCTAAAGGGAACTTCCATGTTTAGCGACAGCCAGCCTCCGATCTTGGTACCAGGAGGCAATATCAGGGGAAGGCCTTGGAATCCATGCCTAGTTGTTGGACCTCCAGAGGAATTGGTTGACCACAGTGTAAGACAAGATATTGCACTAGATGGACCACTGGTCTGATACAGCAAAGCTCTTCTCACATACTTATGATTGGGACCTAAGATGGAAACTTGGAGCTTCTTATTAAGAGTAATTCAATAAAGGTAAGACAGTCCTGTTCACTCTCACTTTGATAGTATACTCAAAGCTGTGCTTCCTCTCATTCACCATCCTCCTTCCAGGGTTTCCTCCTGAATTGCCCATTGTTCCAGGAGAATCAAGCACAGGATGGGGAAAGGCCTATGGGAATCTGAATTTCTAATGTGACTTGGAAGGTCAATGTAGAACATTCCTTTCTGAACTCAAAATTCAGGACCCGCATGGAGAAATAGCTATATGGAACAGGAGGCTTCTGTGGAGAGAGGGAAGGGGATAGAGGCAAATAATCCAGTTCTTCCTCTTCCATCAGCAAGCATCAGAAAGGATTGCTGTGGGGAGGAGAGAGGATGGAAGACAATAAAGATGCCATCGAGAAGGAAGGAATCCTGTTTGCAGAAGGTCCACCTCTGGGGAGGGGAGCCAGTGGATACTGACCTGTTGGATTAAGATTGGGAACCCCTGAGAACACTGGAGAGACAGGAAGCAATTGTCAGTCATGAACATCACCAGTTGTTAAGCAGTGTTAGCCAAGCATATAGGGACAGTGTTGTGGGAAAATGTGAGACAATTCTGTCTGCCCCTCCCTCCAGCACACTGTAGGATCTCTGCCCCCATCCCCAGTTTGTTCTTTTACCTGCATCCAAGGAGAATGCAAGTCCATGCTGATCTGCCTGATGCTCTATCAATGGTGGCTTTCTGAAAGGGCAAACAGGATAGGTTAAAGAAAACAGAGCTCCCCTAGAAGAGGACTTTGTTAGAGCAAGCAAATCTCTCTCTCCCTAGCCATCATCTCGCATGAGATATATCGCCTGCAATTTGTGACTCCAGGAGAGACAGCTACATACTGGCGGATGTTTCAAAGGCCCTTGGCAAAGGGGATGCAGAGGTGGCCTCCGCAGGACTTCCTTCTGCAGCATGATCCAACCAAATGTGGTGGTTTGGGATTCTTCCCCTCTGCTGAAGCATCATCTGTTCCTTACCTCTGCAGCACTACTCTGTTCTCCATACCGGTCCAGGCAGCAAGCAGCCAATGCTGCAGAATTCCTGCAGCAACCTTTCTTTCAATGGTAAGCAGAACTGAGAGAGTGCAAAGGCATTTCCAAAAAAGCTATGAGTCAGAGACTCATGGCAATGGTTACATTTATCACATTTCAGCTACTTTGACAAATGGGCCTGCAGTAGCCAGGCTGCTTCTGTTATCTTCTAATCTAACAGGCAAAACGGTGAGTTAAAGATGAAGGGAGCCATCTACCGGGAAGCTGCATGGACTGCAGGCATGGTGGCTGTGGGGACATTTTAAAGTTCTTTGTGGTTGATGGACAGAAGTGGGAATAATTTGAGGGCTATTTTCCCCAGCAAGCCCTCCCCCATCAGTCTGTTACATATATCTTCCTGATCTGGAAATATATGCACTTAGCATTGGTCTGGAAAGTAGAAGCTCTTGGATGCATTCTTACAAGGAGTCATGACAGTTTCATAGAGCTCCAGGCTTTCTTTCACCATTTTTTTTCCTATGCCGCCTCTCCTCATGGGCTCAGGGCAGCTTGCAACGCATTATAAACAATGAAAACATTGTATCAGTCAAACAAAAATGTTAATCAACTTAAAATCTCATTAGCAGCCATCTTTTATCCAATGTGGAAGGAGTGCTGTGTTGGTCTAAGTCTTTGATGGCTTCTGTGCAGGGAAGCCAGTTGGGTTGTTGATCTGTCTATGGCCTCAACTAAATCAGAGTCCAGTAGCACCTTTAGGACCAACAAAGATTTATTCAGGGCGTGAGCTTTTGAGTCCAAGCACCCTTCGTCAGTGCTTGCACTCGAAAGCTCACGCCCTGAATAAATCTTTGTTGGTCTTAAAGGTGCTACTGGACTCTGATTTTATTGTGCTACTTCAGACCAACACAGCTACCCATTTGTATCTGTCCTTATGGCCTCAACTGTAAGCCTGGTGAAACAGCTCTGTCTTATAGGCCCTGTGGATCTGTTTTAGGTCTTGCAGGGCCCTAGTTTCTTTCTGCTCTCAGGGAGAGTCATCTGCCCCTGCCTTCTGACAGAGAGTGAAGACTCCCCCCCTCCCCATTTGTCATTCTGTCAATGATCCCTCCTTCCTAACCAATGTTTTATATTTTAACTACATTTGAACTGCTCTATATGTATTTTAACTCTGCGTTTAACTTTTTTGTAAAAGTTGTTTTAATAAGGTAATGTTGGGAGAAGGATTTATTTTAATGGATTTATATTTATTTTATTATGTACTAGGGGCAAAGCTCGTTGTCTCCAAGAATACAACGGGCGCTAGAACTTGGCAGTGGGAAGAGGAAGGGGAGGAGTTGTCCAGCCTGTAAGGACATGGGGTTGAATGTTGAGGCCTACTGCACAGGGTTGTTGTGCAGATGAAAGAGGAGACAAAAAAGCCAGTTACCTTTGCAGAATAACGCTGTGCAGTGGCCTCAAACCTGCAGAGAGTTGCAAAGAAGAAAGACACATGGCTTGGCTGTGTCTAACCTCTGGGCATAGCAGTATTTTAAGTGAGAAGGGGCTTTTCTATGGCCTCCCTGTCAGGCAACTGTTTGGCAGAAGGGGAAAGTCCCCCCCCTCTCAAAAGGAAGGCCCTCACCCTCCCCTGCGTTGCTCTTGGAAAGGCCTCCTTCCCTCAGTCAGGGGCTGTCAGAGGCTCCTTCGCAGCAGGTCTGAAGGGGGGAGGGGGAGCACTCTGCAGCCTCCTGCCAGCTCTGTCGGTGCTCTTTGGCAATTTGCAGTTGGACATGACAGTTAGGAGAGCCTTGGGGTCAAAAGGGCTGGCACATCCTGTCCAAGCCTCTGTTCTCATCCCCTTTGGCAGCCCTGCTGACCTCCTCTCCCTGCGGTGGTCAGGAGCAGACTGGCAGCCAGACTGGGCTGGGTGAATGGAATTTTGGTCTGTCCTGGTGAGGGGCCAATAGGAAGGCACTTTGCGTGCCTCCCCATTGGCTGCTTGGCCCTGGATGGACACTTGGAGGGCCCAATCAGGAGCCGCTTCGCGGCTCCTGATTGGGCCCTCTGAGTTTTTATCCTGGACAGGGCCCGCCCTAACTCCTCCCCAGGTGGCCTTACTCTTTTATTTAACCGCAGGAGCGGTTAAAGTTGTTTTAAATCATTGACTTTTGAGAGGGCAGGCAGGAGGGATATAAATTTTGTAAATAAAATAGACACACAAGGTTCATGCAGTTTCCAAAGCAGCAATGATACTGGTGTAGCGAATGTGTTGTTCTACCATATCACAGTCCTCATGAACCTAGGCAGTTCATTTGGCAGCTAAAAGTTCATGATCGTCCGTGCTTCACAAACTGGGCACTCCGTGAACTATGAACCAAATCACATTTTTCCAGATTTGTGCCCATCCCTACTTGTGACTTTCCCAAGTGCCGCAAAATGAACTGATCATTTATAACGTCTAGTGGCCATACATTCTCAGAGGCCTGGCTCACTCCCAGCTTTTGAAGCCCCTCCTCATAACAAAAATCAAAGGTGAGGACCATTGATAACTAATGAGGCAGGAAAGGGAGAAAGAAGAGAGAGACAAAGAGACAAACTGTGAATCATCAAATACTAAAAATCAATGTGTCTACATTTGAACTTGAAGCCCAGGTAGAATGGCTCTCCTCCCCCAACCCCTTGCCCTAAGTCCTACCAGGGCAACTGACACAGGTGGCCAACTGTTTTCAATGAAGAAAACTAACAAATCCAAGAACAATTAAGACTAACAAATGAAACAAATTGTTGGGCCCTGCTGTGCATACAAAACTACCACCAGTTTACTGCACATTGCTTCCCCCCGGACAGCTGTCTATGTTACTGGCAAGCAAAAGCTTGCTACGGAGATCTGGCCAGCCTTGGCGCTTCACCCTGGAAGAGAAGGCGGGCTGCAACTTAGTGGAGAAAACAGCAAGGATCTTTGGGTTTCTTGACATTTGTGAAAAACTCGCTAAGCTACAGCAACAGACGGCCGTAGGGGGAAGAATGACTCAATAAACAGCAACAGAAAGGCATAACGCAAAACAAGATGTGAAGACACAAAAAAATAAACAATAAGATATCAAAACGACTGGGCTTGTGAGGCAGTTTTAGCTTGTGCTCGCAGGGAAAAAAAACGTTTGCGCTTGTTATTAACATTCCGTACTTTCAATTTGCAGCATGATTAAATTGTGCATAAAATATAAAGCACAATAGAAACAACTAACATCTAATGTTCATCCTGGCCATAAATTATGGTGATAACAAAATATCTAGCCATACAGGTTTATTTTGTGTGTTTGTGATATCCATTAAAACCTATATTTATGTCTTAAGATGACAGTCGGGGCAGGGGGGATCATTAAAAGCCCTCCAAAGGCACTCAGGCACTGAGTGACCATATAAGACCAATTAGACAGTGAAGATACTATATAACCTATATAAACACCAGAAAAATCCTTACCTCCAGGTTTCATGAAACAATTTCACATGTTTGGGTGAAGTAGTCTCCAAGGTAACTGCAAATACTTTTTAATCTTTATGAGACTCATGCTACAGTCAACTGCTGTCCAAGCAGAGGAAGCACAAACCACCATGACTGATACTACCTCATCTCTCCTTTAGGCAATTCTTCCTTTTGAAGGTCCCAGAATGGCAAACAACAGAGATTTTGCAGAAGGATACCCCCGTCCTCCCCCCCTCCCCCTGACACATGCCTAGTGGGACATTCTTTCCTTCTGAGAGCACCTGCTTACAACTGATCTCTTCCCACAGCCCACTTATGATCACTGTTAACACACAGGCATGACGGGGGCTCCCTTGCTGAAGCCCCTCCCACAGACAGTGACTAATCCTGGCCAAGGTCATAGAACTGAGCTAGAGGGAGCCAACAGGAAGGGACTGGCTGATCTTTTGCATGCAAGGGCTGCCAGCTGCATCAGGTGCTCAGATGTTAAGCTTCCCAAGCCACAAAGTAATAGTTAAGGAGAGGACAAAGGTGAATTCTGACTGTTGTTATGGTCATTGCCACATTATTTTGCCAGGTCTGCAAGACATGCAGTAGAATGAAGTGAAAGAGAACTGGTATAGTTCTGAGGTGGTAGATTGTACTGTACCAACAAAGGCCGCACAGAAATCTTCCTGCAAAGCAAAAATCCTTCAGAGCAAGGAGTGGACTGGCCTGGTGCCTTTCTCCTCTGATGTGCTAGTTCTCTACTTGCAGGAAGTTCTTCCTGTGCAGCACCATCTGCCACCTATGACTTGAAGAAGTATACTCCATGCTGCCACTTTAGGGGTCAACTGTCTCATTGTACTGCAAGTGCAGTCCAGGCCTTCTTTCCTTTTAGTAGCAGATATTTTGTGCCCAGCCAAACATGTTCAGCATATTGTATATCAAAGTCAATCCATACTGGTCTGATTGCCCTATAGATTACATTCAGGTCTGGTTGCCTTGGTCATACCTCCTAGAGAAACTCTAGTGCAAAAGCTAGCATCAAACGGAAGGATTCAGGGAGGGCAACAACTGATTAGAAAGACAAAGATACAAGCAACCTCTCCCTAAATAGCAAAGCACTGACTGTGCTCTCTTATCCTTTCCTTCTTTGTGCTTCACCTTCTTCCTTTGTGCAAACAGAAAGAGAATAACTGACCTTGATTGGAGTTTGATCAGTGCCCAGGGCCGGTGTGCAAAGGTCTGAGCATGGGCAGAGGGGGAAATTGCTTCCAGAGGGGTCTCCTCTTCAGTGCTGATGAAGGTGGCTGGAGAGTCCATATGCAACAAAGGCAGTTTGTGCACTACCCCTGAATTTCCCATTCATAAAGACCAATCAGCAGCGCTGCTCCTGCTGGCTCCCTTTGAAGCAATCTTCCCCCTAGCAAGCTTGCAGAATATGGAACGCATTTTTGCTGCTGTTGGAGAAGCCCCTTGTTTATGAGCCAGACGCCTGCTATCTTGTAAACATCGAGAGCTTGTCATGGTTTCAGCTCTTTATAACCGTATGCTAGCGAAGCTTAAAACCTGACAGGAAGACTTTCTGAATGCCGTCATCTCAGCTTGGAAAGAGAGTAACGTTTTGCAATCAGGAGGGGAAGAGTGCATTTTGCAAAAGTTGAGAAGCCAGCCCAACAGGGAGACCCAGACAGACAGTGTACCATTGCCTCCAGAAAACAGATTGTTTTGGAAGACCAAGATAGCTATATTATATCTGTCTCCACAGTGTCAGTGATCAGGATTAATCTGAATGATAGGAAAGCCTCACCAATAAAAACACACCTCACACACAGAAAATGCATAGCTATATTTTTGTGTTGTGTCATTATTAAAAAGAGTTCCTTTAAGCATGCCCTGAGTAGGCTCTGCTGTTTTACCAATTAGATTAACTGCCAGGGGGAGAAAACAACTAAAATATTAATTAAGGCTCAGGGGTTTATTAAATTGAATTTTTAAATGGAAGAATTTATAATAACTATGGATGCCAGGTGCCTTCTTAGAAGAAACATTTAGTTGCTCATCTTTATCTTTCACTTTACTTTCGCATACACACAACCTAACATATTTTTATCCCATCTTTCCTCAAATACAAATATGCATCATTCTCCTCTTCAGCTTTTGGTTGGAGGTGGGGAATATGAGAATATGAATGACTCAAAGTCACCCACAACATTTTACAGCCCTGTGGAAATCTGAACCCATGGTTCTACCATTTTTGCTTCCGATGATAACGAAAGCTAAGAACAGCCCTGCTTTCTGACCTATTTTTCTCCTTTGTACTATTTCCATCACAGAACCTCTATCTCCCGTGCAACCAATCCTTAAAGCAGCTTTGTTGCTTTTAATCAGACTTAAGTTGCAGTGATGCCTGCCTGAACCCCAAGGTAAACAATTGTGACTGGTTAGAAAGGAACTTCACAGGGTCCTTGTAGTGCCAGACTCTATGCAGGACCTGCTGCACGAAGAGTCACCCTTAACAAATGTGAACCATAAAGCAGGGGTAGTCAACCTGTGGTCCTCCAGAAGTTCATGGACTACAATTCCCATGAGCCCCTGCCAGCAAATGCTGGCAGGGGCTCATGGGAATTGTAGTCCATGAACCTCTGGAGGACCACAGGTTGACTACCCCTGCCATAAGGCATACTTTTCATTTCACCCCTCTCCCTCTTTATGACACAGCACAACTGAAATGAGGGAAGTCTGGCTTTGTTGCAGTTTGTAAAACTCTTATCCAGTGCTTCCCCAAAATTCTTTCAATTTGATAAGTAAGGTCAAAATTTCAGCATGAGCCATGCCAAAATGGACCTGAAACAGGTATGGTGTCGTGGATACCATCAGACTAGAATTTGGAGGAGACAGGCACAGACACCCCCCCCCCCCCCAATCTACTTTGGGAACTTGCTGGGTGATCTTGAGCCAGCCTGGCCAACTTTGCAAGGTGGCTGGAAGGATAACATGGAGGAGAGGAATATGACAGAGGGGAGAAAACCTAGAACTGAAGTAAATAAACAAATAGAACACAGATTCAAACTGGCTTTGCAGCATCTTAAAAACAAATAGATTTCCTGGGATACAGGTTTTCCTGGACTATTTGATTCCCCTTCATCAAGCACCCTCTGAGTACCCTCTGTTGGCAAACATGCATTGACAAATAGAAAGACTATTGAAAACAGTGGAATCAAAAGGTGATGACATGTAAGAGGTACAGGCGATCAAAAGTACAAGCCAGGACTCAACATTCATACTGTTTTGCTTAATTTCATCAAAGCATTGCAAAACTGAATGTTCTTTGGGAAACCTGACTTTCTTTTGCTGCAAATCTGCTGCTTTGACAGTTATTTACTTGTGACGCCAGGAAATGTGCCCCATGGCCATGCTTGAATAGCTCCTTCCATCTGAAATCTTCTGACTTCTGAAATGGCCGATGGCATAGCAGTCATAGAAATATTAAGGGTTTAAACTTTATGTAAGGGGAACGAGCTTAAGGTGATTAAATAGTGTTCTAGGCCATGCTAATTCTTAATCATTTTGCACCAGGATATAATCTTAACTGGAGCCACAGACAGCAAAGAGGGCTGGCTGAACACTTGATTCAGTCTGCTTTAGAAGCCTATGCTGACTACAGCCTTGAGTCCATCATAGCAGGTTATTAAAATGACATCAGTTGAACAACTATTGACAGCTAAATAGCAAACAAATTACTTTGGCTGTATCCAGTTGAATTTGTGCAAACAAAGTGTTGGTAATTGCTGTTTTGACAAACATGTCTGAAACAGAAATTTCAGATGCAATTAGCTGCCCCCCTGGTAAAATATCAGTTTCGATTCTTAAACTAAACAAAACACCCTGGTAGAGAACTGTAAGAACACCTAATATATATATTTTGGTAATATTTTACAAAGCCAATAAGAGTACTGTGCTACAATGTCTCTGAATCTGTGTGGAAGCTAAGGAAATCACTTGGAGCACATGAAATACTACTGCAGGCAGAAATCTGCTTGTGGAGTGTGACTTCTCTACCCTTCCCCAAAGCCTGAAATGCTGCTTCTGCCACCAATGCCATCATTTCAGGAGGGGCTTTTGTTTGCAGCAGGAATGAGCAGCCAGCAAAAGATAAATTTTGCACAACAGTTTATACGGGGACAGTTGGCAGGCAGAAAGCCTCAGAGAGACTGAATTCATTAACCCCCCAATGAAATAGATGGGCTGTGGATTCAAGGCACATGAGTGAATAGGGGTGCATAATAAATGTAAAGATTACTGGCAACAAGATACTGCATTGGGGACTACTTTATGTGTGGTAAGTGCTGTCGAGCTGCTTCCAAGTTATGGAGACCATAGCAATTAATGACCTCCAAAACATTCCCTTGTGAACAGCCTTACTCAGGTATTCCAAACAGAAGGCCCTGGCTAACCTCAGGAAGCCAGTTCATCTCATGCTGGGTCTTTTCCTGCTGCCTCCAGCAGCATTTTGCAGCATTATTTATTTACATACTGCTATTCTTCGCATGGACTCATGTCAGTTCACAATGAAAACATTAAAACCCATAAAACTTCCCTTTTCCAGCAAGTCTTCTCTTCTCATTATGTGACCGAAGTGCGATAGCCTCCATGAGATCACTTTAGCTTCTAGGGAGAGTGCAGGCTTGCAACTTTAGCTTCTAGGCGATTTCTGGCAGCCCACAGTATTCATGAAACACTCATCCAACACCCCGTTTCAAATCAATTAACTTTTGTCCAGTAAGCTTTCTTCACTGTCCAACATTCATACCCATACATAGTAATGAATTATCTTGATCTACTTTAGATTACTTTGTTAGGGGGCATGTTGTCTCAATGGGACCTAGTTGTCAAGGACAACAGAAGGGAAAAAGCTGCTGCCTATGTTGTCGTTACTCCAGCCTTGGCCCATCAGTACTGGCTCCAAATGAGTACAATCCAAGGTTTTGGTGCTGACCTTACCAGCTCTAAATGGCTTGGGACCAGCCATGCCAAGCCTGCCCAGCCACTTGTCATCTTCCAGCCCTGCTTCAGAGCGTCCCCCATCTTCAGAGATTAGGCAGGTGGCAGCCTGGGATACTGATCTCTGTCAGGGCCCAAAAACTTCTGAATTCTCCCCAGAGACTCACCTAGTCCCTTCTTTCACCAGCTCCCACCAACAGATACTTTTTTGCTTGGTTCAAAGTGATCCTGCCCTGTGTTGACCTTTCAGTATATTTTAGCTTGGTTTTGTTTTAATAATGTTTTCATTTTGTTTTAAAGATGTATTACAGATTTTTAATCTGCGAGCTGCCTTGGTGGCCATGACGAGAGCAGAAAGGCAGGATATAAATGCTGTAAATGACAACATAGCAATGATTTAGATATCCAAATACTGTTACCATGTTGGAGACATTAGTGCTTAGTCCAGAAACTTTAATGTAGCCATGGCTAGTGCCCTGGGTAAGACAGATCTCTTCAACCCATTCAGATATAAATATGGTAGATTAATTCTGTCAGTACTCTTAAGGGTAGAAACCTTGTGTAAAATTACAAAACTTCTAATTATAAAGGGTAGTTGCCCAGTTGCAAAGCACGTGGTTTGCATGCATAGTCTCAGCTTCAATATATTAATTCTGCCAACGATCCTCTCTGGAGTATCAAGACAGATGAAGTAGTCCAAGACCTCTATATGAAACTCCAAAGAGCAGCCACCTGTCTAAGACCAACGGCCTCAGTGCAGTGCAGCTTTGTATGTACAAAATTGTAATTTCCCTTTCGTTATCAATTTACAGGATTTCTGCTGCTCAATTCTGAACTGTCTGGCAGTAAAGCTCTCTTATTTAAACACACCAAGTTTAGATTGTATTTTAACATTCTGTACATGAATAATCCAAACGATCTCCAAAGATTAAGTGAAGCAAAGTATAAATGGAAGAGAATTTTTAAGGGGAACATTAAGAAGCTACATTATTCCAAGTTGGTTGCATCTCTTCAGCACAGGAAATGGAATGCGATTGTTCAAAAGTGTATGTTTATTTTGGTTGTTTTTTTGCTATATAATACTGATTTATGTGTAACGAAATTCTAAGAATCAGGAGGGAATGCCAGAACTCTACCCCTAAATGCTGATGCAACTGAGTATCCAAGTATATGTATGTGGCTACTTCATGAGATGGATATATATGCTGAATATGTCCTTTACATAGATGAGAAATTGAGCAACTTTAGTCCAACTGAAGTAAACAACACTTCATACTGAAGTCACCCAGATTCTAAATTGTGATTAAATTTAAGACTATACCCCTACGTACTCTCCAACAACAGAACTTGTGTTTTCTGTACAATTTTATTCCCCCCCCCCCCATATAGAAATGGTCACTATGGCTACTGGCAGAATGATCAGAATTAGAGTAGAATTCACTCTCCCTCTAGTGGTACATACAGTGGTCACAGGTTCTGCTTGCTTAGGTAAACAGGCAATTCATTCAAAAGGTTTAACTATGAGAAGAGGTATGGATTAGCTTCAACCCTTCCTCCTTCCACCATAGAATCTGGTTCTCCTGAAAAATCCCAGATACATAGGGAAACCAAAATATACCTGAAAAATACCAATAAGGTGTGTTCTTTGGTTAGGGTAACCGTCTACTGGAAATACAATTTCCAGGGTCACAGAATATGTGGTGTGGGGTAATAGCCATGCCTCTTGAAAGTGGGGGGTGCTGCAGCAAGGAGGGCGGAGGGCAAGAAGTCACCCTTCCCTCCTCAGGCCTCAATGTGAGGGACCAGCATGGTTATTCCTCCAAACAGGTTTGCAGCTGACATCCAAAGAGGTTTCTGCTGTAAGTCTGATGACCAAGCTGGTGTTTTCATGCATACTTATCCTTTAACTGAATGGCAATGGCATGCAGAGACCTCAGCTTAACACAAACAGACAACTATTTAGGTGACCAGGATTTTATCAAACCAGAAGACACACACAGAGTAACCTAGTGAAAAACAATTATATTGTCATCAGTATAGGCGTTGGGGTTTCCCCATGGTGCTCTTGACATACAAGGCCCGCACGTTTTGCCAATTTTTCTTCAGCAGTGATACCAGGAAGTTGATAGCCAGGTGAATGTTGTACACTAATTCATCTTCCGTCATCTTCACATGACCAACTGCCACAGCCAAACACAGCACCTAGAAGCATCCAGAAAAATATTCATCGGTTCACTGGTATGACTCAAGATGGATTTTCACTCCAATGGGGATCCAAAAACACTTTAACTTTGTTCTTTCCTCCTTTCATTTTTTAAAAGCATTTACAACAACCCGATGAAGCAGGTTAAGATGAGAATAACTGGCCCAAGATGGGAAAATGGAAGAGAACATACGCAACTGAAAAGCATGACACAGTTCATCCAACATCATACCCAGCACAGCATAAATGATGAAAAACTGACTATACTGCTCACAGAGCTGGTATGGCATTTGCTGAAGTGGGAGATATTGCCAAGATAAAACTGTTAACCAGGTGTGCACCTTGATTAACATAACTTGTAGCACAACTGAATGATGCAAACTGAATGGCTACAGTAACTGAGCTCTAAGGAATGTTTCAGCCTGTTTTCAGAGATGTAGCTGACCAGCTAAGGTTGGGCCACATTAATATCTGTTGAAATTTCTTCCCACACAACCACTTATAATCCTGTGTAATGTGGCTCTTGATGACCCCTACCACTCCCTGATCCTAGAGAAGACAACTTTACCTGTTAAGACATAAAGAGATTGTCCCAAGATAGATACTCTGACACATGCTATAGCACATTTCTATGCTAAGATATAAACACACAGTTTTGCGGACTGTATATGAGCAGCTCAATTCATACACTAATTCATTATGCTTTACAATCCCCTATGCATATGGGGGGGGAGGGGGAGTCAGCAGAAATCCAATAGATAAACTTGCAGTTCCTTATTTTCAGTGCAGGGATCCCACCACCAGACGTTGGACATTTTAGGTCACTGTGGAATTATTTTTTACCTTCTTCATTTGAAACTTGATGGTGGACTTAACCTCATCAGCTTTGGCCACCATGTTCTCGTTGTGGGTGAGAAGAGAGGGGAACTTGCCAGCTTTGTTAAGTCCTGGGCCTAGAATTCGAGGAATCTGCTTGATCAGGGACTCAGAAGCCAGGAAAGCATCGTATTTCTTGGCTGTTTAAAGAAAAGAAATCGATACATGGTTCTTCGATCAAGGATCACCTCGGGATTGGTTAAAAACAAGACAAAACACAGCTGATGCCTTCTGAAGCCACTAGCAATTAAGGGAAATAAAGACTAGCTGACAAGGGTGTTCACATGGAAGTGAATCCTGTTTTAGAACAGCTGTTTGGAGTCAATCATATTAATACAACTTGGCAGTATGTACGCTAAAGTCAGAAGCAGACCACAAGTATAAGAGCCCTGCTGGATCAGACTAGTGATCCATCTAGTCTAGCATTCTACCTCACAGTGGCCACCTGTTGTTCTGCAGGTCCTCCCTTAATGTTGCATCCTGGCTCTAGAATTCAGAGGTGTACTGCCTCAGGAATGTGGAGGCTCCCTTTAGACACTCTGGCTAGTAGCCACTTGAAGACCTTCCCTTAATAAATCCATCTAATCTGTGTTTAACACCATTTAAACATATCTGTCACCCAACCATATGGTATGGTATGTGGGGGCGAGGCTCAAGCTGCATGTGTAAAGAAAGACTTCTTAGCATCCTTGCTCTCCAGACTAAAGGCTGCCTCAGGTTAAAGACAGCAACAGAAACATATAGGAAAACACAGTTGGCTGCATAGCAGACTGTGTGCATTCGAAAATATGCTTCCATGGGAGAAGACAAGCCTTGGTCCCCAATATGTTACATTCTGGGATCTTTGCACTGTTTTCTGCTGAAACTCCAAGGAAACAGGGCTACCATGCTTTCCCCTAGATGCAATGGAGTCTTGAAATGCACAGGAAATGCCTTAGCACAGAGTTAAATTAACTCATCACTCCCTTACAAATATTTCTGCATACTTAAGGAGTCACCAGATGGGCAGAAAAAAAATCTCAAATGTTAAAAAAAAACACAAGGGGGAGGGGTTAACCCCCCCACCCCAAGTAAAACAATATCTCTGAATAGGAGGAGGCCGGGAGCTGCACTGGGCCCAGCAGCAGCTCAGTCTGGGAGCCTCATGACACAACCTGGGAGCCAGGCTGCATGGCCGCTGCACTGCTGCCTTTGGACCCAATGGTAGCTACAGTGTAGGAGCCCAGCAGGGTATGCTGTTGGTAGTGGCAAAGCCCCTCACGGCATGCAAGTGGCTAGGGGAAAAATCTCTGCTGGTTTGCTCAGAGCAACTCCAGGAAAGTCAGCTGAGACTACTCCCCCCCCCCCCAAAAAAAAACAGCAGGCTTCACAATGGGCCTGACGGGGGCATGGAGTAGAGGAGATGGGATTCTCCCTCCCCCCATGCAAGTCTCCCAGGCCATCATGTATCTCATTTTAATTCTGCTTACCCAGCTTCTTCACTAGCTTCTTGTTCTTATTGAGTTTCTTCAAAGCCTCTATGTCCATGTGAGGGATGTCCACTGCTTTGGCTTCATCGCAGTGCTGCTGATCCCCTAGCACACAGATTGAGAACTTGGGCCGTGGAGCAGACTTAAGCCTGTAAGGGGGAAAGAGGACAGCATGGATCAACCAACACTCTTTCCCCAAGTAATGCAAAATATTAGATGAATACTCAAATCAGCAGGTGAAGGGCCTTACCACAACCAAGTAACAAGTCGTCATCCACCAGTCTTTAATCTGGCTTCTCAAAATTGGTCGGTGGGATCAGCAGAAGAGCCTCCCCACACCTTCCCTCATGTTTTAAGACCCAGGGTAGGGGTCCGTCCAGCCACGCCCACTTTGCAGTGGGAGAAGCTGAACTACCCAAGCAATTCAGCATTACACCCAGCTGCCTGGCTCTTTAGCAGTCAATGTGCTGCACACTAGACAAAATTCACACAAAAGTGAATTCACACAGCAGGGAGAGGGGTGCAAACTGAATGCTGGGTGAGACAGGAACAATGCCAAACCTGACAGTTCCGGAAAACCGCTTGTCCTTTTGCGGGTCATAGTTTTTCAGACTGATCTGCAACTCCACTGACTCCAAGAACCTAAAAAAACAAGACAGTTACATTTGACTTGGAAGGAGAGAGTATCTAGTAACCCACAAAATACACAACAATAAACCTGAGTAACAAAGCACTACAGCTGTTACGGAGGGAAATGAACAAGATATTCATTTTTTCCTCAGTTTGGCAACTTGATGACCACGGGGAGATTACCAGGAATCCTTGTGTTCTATGTAACTTAAAGGTTTGATCATCAGGCACTGGCTACTCTTTCTCCTTCTAAATGGAGCATGCTTGAGCCAAACAAGGAATATTTTTTTTAAAAAAATTAAACAAACACCATTGAACAAAACTGGCCTCCCTTTCAAAGACCCATTTACTCCACTTGGGGCTGAGAAAGGGCAGGTAACAAATATAATTATTATTAATAAAAAATAATAGTCCTCCCTGACAAACACTGCTTCAAACCCAACCTATCAAGAGAGAAACCAGCAATTCCAATAGAACAGCTGAATCCAGGAACACCTTAGTGACCAACAATTTTCAGGATATAGGTTTTCAAGTGTCAATACTCTTTTCAACAGTTACTTCTGATTCACTAAAGCACAGTGAATGTTATTGGTCTCTAAGGTACTACTAGACTAGAATTTAACTTTTCCACATACTCCTTACACTTTCCACCATTTACTCTGAAGATAGAAAAAAATGATCACACAACACATCTTGGAATGCTCAAGCAAGCGTAAGCCTGTCTGTTCCGGTCAAGATGACAGACACATGCTGTGCTCTTCTAGAAACTTGGTGGAATGCTGAGGCAGTTTCCCCCTCTCTTCGGTTAAAGAAACTGTGTACCAGGCTGCCCCTTCCTTCCCACTTTAGACCTGAAGATCTAAGATTGAGCGCCATTATGCAATTTTCCATCATGTTGTCTTGCTTAACAATGCACACGATCAGGCTGAATTCCATCTTGAGGTCTCACGGTACAGAATAAATGGAAGTTCTTACTTGCGTGGCTTTGCCAGACTCCCTTGGAGGACTTCTTTCACTGCTTCATACAGTGTGTCCCGGGATACTTTGCTGCTGCAGAAAGACATCACATTTATTTAGACCAAAACTCCCTTCTGAAATTACTTGAATGCCAAAATGGCAACTCCAAAAATATTGAGCTTGGACTCTGCCAAGAAGGAGACCAGCCATCAGCAATACCTTTCCACACACCTTCACCATATTTATGTGAAGTCTGGGGGGTTTCTCCTGGCTGAACATAAAGATGTCAGACATAAAGGTGGAAGGCATTATTATAAAGTACAGTATTTGCTGGCGTATAAGACTACATTCCCCCCCTGAAAAATATGCCTCCAAGTGGGGGGGGGGTCGTCTTATACGCCGGGTGCACTTCAGTTGGGATAGACATAGCTGCCCATAGTAGTGTAATGCAATGTAACAAACTCTATATTTTGAGTGGAAATGTTGGGGGGTCGTCTTATACGCCGGCAAATACGGTATATTTTCACAACCTCTGTGCCCAGTCTTTGTACCAGCCGAGATTTCTTTGTACTGGTTCTCAAGAGAGAGAAAATGTTATTTTAATGATGAATTTGAGCAATCCCAAAACATTTCTAACCATTCTTATCAAAGCTTAGTAGTGCTTTGCAAGATATCCCAAGATTTAAAAACCTTAAGACTTGTAAGGGAAATGCATCACTATTAAATGCACTATGATTTATACCTGACATTGAACTTGTCACAGAGGAAATGTAAGCCATGTTGCCACAAATATTCCTCTCAAACACCCAATGTTAATTTCATTCAAACAGAAAGAGTTCCCAGTTACACAGTACCATGTAATGTTTATTTAGGTGTTGGGATGGCTGACCATTGGGTAGTGTACCCTCATTAGATTCCACCTACTCTCCCTTGGCTCACTAATGCTTCACATCAAGAGTTTAAGAGTGAGACAAGCCCTGCATTGCAGACAGCACCAAATTGGGAAGAACAGCCAACACACTGGAAGATACAGAATCAATGAGATACGGAACAGGTTCAGGAGTAATGAGGATGATCAGAAGCAAGGACATCAAGCCCAACAAGAAAAGGTTAAGGGATTTGGCAATCTCCTGTTTGGAGGTTGAGAGGGGACATGACTGCTTTCTTTAACTAACCAAAAGACTGTGCTGTTCCTCTTGGCAGCAAAGCAGAGGACTCAAAATAATGTGTTTTAATTACAGAGGGGTACCAGCTGGATATTAGCAAGAGTAGTTCAGCAGTGGAATCGGCTTGTAGGGAGATGGTGAGTTCTCCCTCCCTGGCAGTCTTCAAGCAGCAGCTGGACAAAATAACCTGCTTGACACATTCTAGGATTCTATATTTCAGTAGCAAGGCCTGCAAGGGTTCACTGTTCCATGGACAAAAAACTGCAGGGAATGGTCACACTTCAAAAGCACGTCAGCTTGATACTGTACCAGTCCTCCTCAGCATGAAGGCCAAAGCCTGTGCTGCTCCCACAAACTCCTGCTCTTGTTGTCCAAAATAAATTCATCCCTAACCATAAGCAACCTGATTTTGTGTATATTTCATTTAAAAGCTAGCCTCAGTAATTCAAGTGAACTTGAGCATGTGAAACTGCCTTACCTGGAATCAGGCCTCTGGTAAGTCAAGGCCAGGACCACCTACTCAGACTGGCAGCAACTCTCCAGACCAGAGTCTCAGGCAAGGTCCTTCACACCACCCACTACCTGATCTTTCAACTAGAGACCCTAGGAATTGAACCGAGGGCCTTCTTTACGAAAAGCCCTTCCCCTTAAGTTGTTTCCATGTATTTAGGATTGCAGACTATGGCCTGGTTTAGCCATGCAGGAAAACAAAGCAGCAGAAGTGGTGGGCGCAGCTTCAAGCCTTCCTTCACATTAAATACTCAAGCATCGGAGATCATTCAGAAACGTGACCCTCCCCCTGCAATCCGAAATGGTGCGGTCCGTTCTCATTCTCCCGCATGCGCGAGCCAGGCCTTAGATCCATGGCCGAACCCTGCGTTTTAAGGGGGGGGGGGAACCTGTCCTTCAGTCTTCTACGAGGGCCTCCTTCAGCGTTAGATTCGGCGGGCCGGATAAAAGGACTCCGCAAAGAACTTCAGCAAAAGCCACCCTCCCCCCCCCCCCCCCCCGGTAACGGCTCAGGCGCCTGCCTCCCGCCCAAGACGCCTCTTTGTCCCCTGAAGGCGCTCCGAGGCCGACTGGGCCCCCGAGACGCGGATGGCGGCAGATGCCCATCAGGAGCCCCCACAGAGAAAAACCACCAACCTCATCTTGGCGTCTCGGCGAAGGACGAAAAGACCCACCTCTTCCGGCTCTCACGAGAACTACAGGTGGTAATCTCGCGAGATGCGCATGCGGCTTAACTAGCTGACGTCATTCCGTTAGAGGCGCAGAGGGCGGTCTGTGCGACGACATATGCATTCGGAGGGGTTGGGGGAGGGACATAGCAGGACTCGTGGCTTCCGATTCGGAGATGCAACAACTTGGATTGGGAGTTCCTTGCTCCAAGGGCGGGGCGGGGAAGGCGTTTTCTGGCCTCAGCTCTCTTCTCGTCCGCCGTTTCCTATCGGGTCGTTTCTGCAACCCATTTTGGCCGTACCGGCAGGGTTGCGTGCCCGCCTGTGCGAGTCTAACCGGGTCTTCTATCCTGTTCCCTGTTGCATGGGGAATCGGTGTCTGCAGCTACAGCCGAAGTGACATTCAACAGAATAAACTGGATACCAAACCAGTTAAGGAAGTGAACGAACAAGGGGAAAGATCAAGGATTGTGCACAGAGCAGAGAGGCCAAGGGCACTGTGTTCCAGGTGGTTTTGCTCTTTCAGGTCTCTTTAAAAATACCGTGGCAGCTGCAAAGGTCCTGTGGTTCCCCCCCAAACTTCGGGGAGATCCTTTCCCCTTGTAAGGGCTTGGGCACCTTTTTGTACCCTTCTTGCATCCCATGCATTGCTTATTCAGTACAACTTTCTCTTCAGGCCTATAGCAGCACTGCTTCATAAAGAAAGAGTGCTGGCTAATTGGAAGTGTGAGCTGCTCTCACAATAATAACACTGAAACCAAGCAAGATTGCACTTTCAAAGCACACAGGCTTTCCTTCTCAACTTTGATATTTAAGGAGGAAAAGATAAAAATCAGGGTATTGGACTTCTATATGATTCCTTAGGCCACAAATGACCTCAAGTGGTCATTTATTTATTCGGATTTTTATTTTATGCCACCGTTCCCAGCAAGTTGGCTTGGGGCAGTTAACAACACAACAGCTTAGGGTAACAAAAGAAGAAAGACACATTAAGTTCAAAAGTAATAAAACAGGTCCTGAACTGGAGCTGTCAGGTCCTGGTGGCACAGGGAGGGTGGATGCAGGGAAGATTTGTCCACCCTAGACTTGCCCTCCCTGATTTATTTTATTTATATATCACTCTCCCCTGAGGCTTAGCCAATTTATGCAGATAGATAAAGAATGCTATTGTGTTGGCAAACTCTAGAAGTTGAAAAGAACAGTGTTTTGTATTTATCTGCTACAATATACGTCTGTAATACTGAAAATCGTGTTTAGAATTTTGTATCATTTTTCTTTGTGTGGGAATCTTTGTTAGATCAAGAAGCAAACTCTTTACTTAAGCAAGGGTTTCATTTATTGATCCAAGCAAGTACACTCATTCAGAAAGATTAACAGAACTTGAGATGCTGCTTCTTGTAAAGAACATATAATCTTTTCCAAGGCATCCAAAGTACACTGCTAATTAAAATTCTGTTGCTGGCAGTTTTCCTCCTGCTTCTCACCAAAACTATTATAATATTTCTTGAATATTTCACACCTTTTTTTCTCATTATACTGGATCAAAATATGAGATTTTGCTATAAAGAAATCTATTTTTATTTCATAGGCAACTGCTATGAACATGTTCCTTGCCATATGAAACTACAGGAGACCTAACTATGTAGAGATCAAATATTATATATGTTAGACTTTGAGCAAGTCAGCCACTGACTGTCAAATAAAGGGTTAATGTTTATTGACACTAGGTGCTAGTGGGAACAGACAATAGTGGGTTGTTTGTTTACTGCTATGCAAAGTGTTTACCAGTCATTGCTTACCTGCATACTTGTAACATCTGCAGCTAATAATTGAAGAGAAGGTTTTTCTGCTTCCACCCTTTGTTCCAAAAGAAGAATACAGGATAGAGATCTGTATTGGAGTTCAGCCATGTAACAGCTTGGAGCTCTACCATGAGCTATGCATCTTCTTGTTTTATTTCCAAGTTCCCCTGTCCTGGTAATCTAGTAAAATATGCTTTTTATACTATAACATTGCTTTGTGTGGGCTCATCATTTATAAATTAACTCTGCTACTAAAAGGTAAAGGTATCCCCTGTGCGAGCACCGAGTCATGTCTGACCCTTGGGGTGACGCCCTCTAGCATTTTCATGGCATACTCAATACAGGGTGGTTTGCCAATGCCTTCCCCAGTCATTACCGTTTACCCCCCAGCAAGCTGGGTACTCATTTTACCGACCTCGGAAGGATGGAAGGCTGAGTCAACTTTGAGCCGGCTGCTGGGATTGAACTCCCAGCCTCATGGGCAAAGCTTTCAGACTGCTTGTCTGCTGCCTTACCACTCTGCGCCACAAGAGGCTCTACTCTGCTACTACTTTTACACAAAATATCCAACAATATGACGCCGCAGTTACCATTGTTAGACAACAGATTTTCAAGGTACAGATCACCAGCCCCTTTGTTTCTGTATTGGGGTAGGGAACAATTATATTCCAGACTATGATGGAGGGATCTATCCATTGACTTTGGTAAGCCATTGATGGCTCAATAGAATTGTGGAGCAGGAGACTGATATTAATTCCTTCCCAAAGCTGGTTTTTATTGATTTGTTGTCATAATGTGTCTTGTTAGCAGAAGTTCTGATTGCTGAAGGAGCCTAATAAAGCACATACTCTCAAGTGGTGTCCTACTCATCCTTGTGCCAAGTCCGATGACAAATAAGATTTCCTTTCTGCTGCTTTATCTATAATTCCATGGAGACCAGTCAGCATACTGGAAGTTTTTTTTTTTAAGTCCTGGCTAGCAGATGGTCTCTTCAAATTGGACACAGGCCTGACCCCAACAGAGCTGCATTCCTACAAATCTCTTTTCCTAAACTTATCAAAATTTGAATACTTGGGGCAATAGAGTTCAAGAAACTTATACTGCAATTAAATTGAGATTATACCAGAAAAACAAAAATGTAGAGAGATTTAAGAGTAACTGGGTACCTACTATGTTAAGAATGGAGAATGTGTTAGATGCATTCGATTTTGATTATGGTAATGTTGTTAAATATTGTTAAATATGTTTTAAAACATTTTGTTTTTGTAAATTTTGAAAATTTGGATGGATTACTTATTTGTTTGTGTGAAGATTATTATTATTATTAATAATAATAATAATTTTATTTCCCGCCACTCCCCGTAGGCTTGTGGTGGGTCACAACAGTCCTATCCCCATTAAAATACCCATTAAAAGACTTTAAAAACAATCCCAACATGGCGGAAGCTCTCATTATTCCCACCCCTGCTATCAGAGCGGCAGGAAGGGTGGGGAGGAGATCTAACTTACTAGGTCCAGGGGGGGTGGGGAATGCTGGCACTCATTCGCTGACCCCGGCCTCAACCAAAAACCTGGCGGAAGAGCTCCGTCTTGCAGGCCCTGCGGAAAGCTGGTAAATCCCGCAGGGCCCGGGAGCTCATTCCACCAGGTAGGGGCCAGGACCGAAAAGGCCCTGGCCCTGGTCGAGGCCAGGCGCACTTCTGTAGGGCCAGGAACGATCAGGAGATTCTCCCCCGCCGAGCGTAGAGCCCTGCGGGGGATATAGGGCAGTAGGCGGTCCCTCAGGTATGTGGGTCCCAACCCGCGTATAGCCTTAAAGGTCAAAACCAGAACCTTGAACCTGATCCGAGCAGCAATTGGCAACCAATGCAGCTGCCTCAGCACAGCCTGGATATGGGCCCTCCATATCCAATGAGGACCCGAGCAGCTGCGTTTTGCACTAGCTGGAGTTTCTGGATCAGAGACAAGGGTAGGCCGGCGTAGAGCGAGTTTGAGAGTTGTTCTTAATAAATTAAGGGGGAAAGAATTAACAATGATTAACTACTGGCCTGGCTATGCTGTTTGATTTGTCCCTTCTAAAATTGTGCTCTGCAGTGACTGCTGGCTGCATTAGAAGTATAGCTCTGCCACCTAATGCATGTTGATGGAAAAGGCAGGATTTTTGTGGTCACTAAAGCATTTAAAGGATTTTATGAGAAAGAAAATGATGACAGGAACCTTTTCTGAGACATTGCTGACAATAAACAAGAATATGTAAAGGGTCCACACGTCAAAATATGACTGAGAAATAGGTAATCTTAGTATTTAGACCCAATTCAGAATTCCAGAAAGGTCTCTAGAAGTTATCAGTACCATTATCCTCTCCAAACAGTGATAGTGCAAGGCTGGGATGGAGGGAGGTAGACCTGCATTTTTGGGGATGGAGCTTGGGAAGGACAGAGATTTGAGTGGGGTACAATGCCATAGAGTCTATCTCAAAAGCAGCCATTTTCTCCAGGAGTCAAGAGATGAGCTGTAATTCTAGGCCATCTCCAGGTCCCCTCTAGAGGTCAGCCATCCCTAGGTGGATCACACCAAGAATGCAGGCAACTGCTCTGTGTGTCACTTTCTCCTCAAGACAACTTGTTTGTATTCCTGTCAGAATAGACACATCCTCAGCACTGTCTGTCTCTCCACTACTCACTGCCTCTCTCAGCCCTTTACTCTCCATCCTTTCCAACTAAATCTCCAAGTCTCCTGTTGCTAGGCAACACCTTAGCCAGGCAGCACAGCAATATCTTCCCTTCCCCATAGATAGCAGACCAATAAAGCCCTCTTTTCCCAGCTCTGTCTCTGTATGTAGCTACTTCAGCAAGCAAATCAGAGGGAGAGTTGGGATAGCAAAGTCAGCCTAGTTGAGTCCAATTGCCCCTTGTTGCCTCCCTAACAAGAAATTACACCTGCAGTGTCCATTAACCATTCTTTCTCATCATCTCAATATTAGTCATGTAGGACTGGGTGCTAGAATTGCTTTGTTTTCTCTAACCGTTCCATGAATTTTTTCTTTTGTAGTCTGTATTTTAAATTGTAGACAGTTATTTTGAACTGTCAACAGTCCTCCTCACTGTAGTAGAAAAAAGGCACTATATAATAACCGAGGGATTTTGCTGTGTTCTGGACCATTAACTATTAATAGAGTTCACCAAAATACTGTTTTTATATTCATTTTAAATTGTAGTAACTTAGAGCAAGTCTATGTAGGATCCTACTTGGTTGGTTTAATGGAGCTTACTATTTGGATTGCAATGTTAACAATAGTATGAGCACGATTAGGAGTGAGACATGAACATAAATTCTCTCTATATGGCCCATTATGCACGGAGTGGAAGGTCCTCATTCGGGGTGGAATGGCGGCGGCTAAAATCATCAATTATGCACGCTGTAGGCGGCAACTAGGCGCAGAGTCAACGTATGCCACCAAAAAAGCCGCGTGAGATGCGGAAGAAAGTGGAGCTTCCCGGGACCAGGGCACAACCAGAAGCGACTCCGGAGTAGCCGCCTGCGTAATCTGATACTCTGGGTTTTGCCGCCGTTGTGTTCCGTCCCGTGCATAAGTGGTTTGCTTCGCATCTTCCTCCTCCACGTTCTCCATGCCACCATTTCAGTGGCCGTGCATAATAGGCCTATAAGCTGCCATTTCTCTGAGGAGCTGAAGGTGGAGGTGTCTCCCTTCCATACCATTTATCCTTGTGATTGCTATGTTCCTCCACTAGATGTTACCATAGACCAGATTTATGAGAGTTCTTGCTCCCAAACAAAACTTGCTGTAGTAATTAAAATGTTCAATGAACTGGAAAGCTACAACAAAGCCATAA
The DNA here is from genome assembly GCF_049243985.1 of Paroedura picta. Lineage (NCBI taxonomy): Eukaryota > Metazoa > Chordata > Lepidosauria > Squamata > Gekkonidae > Paroedura > Paroedura picta. Next base: position 93,301,177 of record NC_135372.1, on the reverse strand, counting down.
ATCTCACTTTTTGAAACAGGGAAAGGGAAAGATATAAGAAGTTCCTCTTCCTATGGGTCATAATTCTGAATCAGCATGGACATATTTGTTCCATTAGTATTGTTGCCCGTGCAGTAGCTATGATATTCTGTGACAGCAAATACTAAAAGATGTCTTGTGTCAACTTAAAGATTATTTGAAGAACAGATAGAATGCATTCCGCAGGTTAGGAAAGGCATTGCCAAGTTTAAGACGATGCCTGTGTGATTAACAATGGAAGTCAAGGAAGCTATAAAAAACCCCCAAAAGGCTTCTTTTAAAAAGTGGAAAGCCAGCCTGAATGAATTGAACAGAAGGGACTAAAATAAATATAATTAAGCATGCAAAAAGAGAATTGGAGGAAATATTTTGGACTGAGTTGTCACCAATATGTGGATGACAACCAGCAATTTCTGCTAATGGCTATCCACCCACCCACCCACCCACCCGTCCATCAACACACCCAGACAGCCTGGCCAGATGCCTAGAGACTGTGGTGGACTGGTTGAGAAAGGATGCTATAGGGAAAGATAAGTGTCTGGGACTCTCACTTTCTCATTTTTATGGCTTGCTTGTTCCTATTGCTTTCTTTTCAGCACATGGTTTCTCCCTCTAGTGGTTAACTTGGGGCCATTCCACATCTGATTTAAAAAGTTAGAGTCTTACCTTTTGCAAACACCATATTTTTAGCATTTTGCACAACGTCGTGAACATCCAGCATTACATCTGTAAACTGGGAGCTACATCATCCACTTTAAAGTGCTTGCAGGGAAATCCACAAAACTGGATTCCCCCTGCCATGTAGCGCTAGCTGGACTTTTCCCCACCAATTTGCCCATAAAGCATGCCTCTTCCCCACCAACCCCCCCCCCAAAATCCCCCCCCCCATTTGTAAAGGCTTCAAGGTTCCAGATTGCAAGAGGAATTGCACTGAAAGGAGCCCTATGCATCCATGAATAAACACATGCGTTTAAATGAATAAGTCTCATTAAAAAAATAGTGGGCATTGCGGTCCCGTTAAAAGAGCGAGAAAGGTGATTGGCTGCCTGTCTTGATTGACAGGCAGAAGAGAGGAGCATGTCTAGCACGTTTCCCTCTTCTGCCATTTCAAGCAGGTATGCAAAATGCCAGTAAGTGAGAGATGGCAGCAGAGGAGCCAGCAGGTGAGGAATTCTGGGAGGTGCAGGGTTTTTTTTTAGCATTATGCCATTGTGCTGGCGTAAGGCTTTTTTTTCCTGTGGGGAATGGCCTTTGATCTTACATCACAGTATTCCAGCATATCTTCCTGCAGATTTAAACTACAGGTTTTTAAGCCAGACATGCAGAAATGTGATGTCAAATCTGTCACTAGAGGGAACAAAACATGTTCAAAGAAGATCACACACGCACACACCCTGAAGCCTTAGAGACATACATGTGACAAAAATGAGAATGTAGGAGAGCCTGGGATCTTTTCAGTTTAGAAAAAGGATGACTAAGTGGGAACATAATAGAGGTTTATAAAATTATGCAGGGCCATAGAGAGTAGTAATTGATGATATCATGACGTTGCTTCCAAGGAAAACCTGAAAGTGATGTCACATCTCTTTATAGAATTGGTAGAAACTCTATGGTAATTTTTTCCAGTGATTCTTAGAGCGGCATGATGGCACTTTCTTGGAAGTGATGTCATACCATTGCCAAAGGAGTTAATTATTTTTCTCCTACCAACTGCTGGAGTGCTGGCAGGCAATGCTTACTGGGAAGGAGAGATCAACAGCCCCTAGCAAGCATATGGCAACCTTGACTGCTGATGAGAAACAACTGGATTCTTCTGGCTGTGGCACTGGTATTGTTTTGACTTCCAATAATGCTTTAAGTTGTAATTAATATTAGTTATGGTTTTGAAACACCTTGATTTAGGCAAGTTTGATCTAATGAGTACAAGGAACCCCCCCAAGTCTGCACCTCTCCATCCCCTTTCCACAAGGTTTTATATGTGCTGATTAACTGGAATCCCTCAAATACAAGAGTAAGTGGATTTAACTCACACTGAACCAGCAAATCATAGGCACAGTATTTCCACCCAAAACAATAAAGCATCTAGATAACTTGGCTGGCTTTGAAATCCTTCTGTATCAACCACTTGTCTTTACTGGGCTGCATCACTGTTATTTATTTGATAAATTTGAGCATGTCATCTTGTGTGCGACAGAACTGATGGGATGTGGAAAATTAAGATTTGGGATTTTGAAGGAAGGAAGGAAGGAAGGAAGGAAGGAAGGAAGGAAGGAAGGAAGGAAGGAAGGAAGGAAGGAAGGAAGGAAGGAAGGAAGGAGGGAGAGGAACTTGGAAAGCTGAGCTTTGACCTGGACGTGTGTGACATCACCGAATGTGTGAGATCATATCCTGTTAAGCTCCCTCCCCTCCTCTCCCCTCCCCTCCCTCCCTTCCCTTCCAAGTTCTCCAGGAATTCCTGGGTTGGAGTTGGTAACCCTACTTGCTTACCTTACTGAGCTGAGATTTGAGCAGGAAATTCAACCAGACTTAACAGCATCACACAGAAAGTTTGGTCTGTTTGTGAGCAATGCTGATATGTATAATTCTTCTATCTCTGGGCAAAATATTACGGAGACAAGATCCTATGTGCGCAAAAGCACTCTGATTAATTCCTGACCAGATTAATGGTCTGATAGCCAGGTAAAGGGAGAGTCTCTATCCTTTTCTGGAGCTGCACTTGACCTCTATGAGAACTTGCTGGAGATTAAAATTCTGTCCTAATCCATCTGAAATCCTTGGTTGTTGGGCGCATTAGTGGCTGCTTGGGACTATATACAGTAGCTGGACCTCCACAGGGAAAAGATACATTTACATGGAGGCTTGATGGCAACCGAGAGAGTTCTAAAAACAGAGGCCCACACCATAATTTCATGATTTGTTCCGGATACCCTAGAATTCTGGGGGATTCTAGACTTGTAGTATGAGTTCCCTGTGCACACTGTATAGAAAGATGCAGTTCTACATATGAATGTTATGCCTTTAGAATAGAGCTCCAGCTTCCTATTACATTAAACAGAGACAGACTGGAACAGCTGAGGGTTTTTGCTATCCCATACGTCATGCAGTTGGCTGCTAATCAAAATGCCTGCAGCCCTTCCCTTATTTTTCAGTTCTGTTTTGCAGGGGGCCAGTGGCTTCTTGATTGGCTGGCTGCCCACATGCTTGGTTTAGCAATGCTGAAATTATCCTGTTGTGTATGTTCAGCCATACTCACACAACCATGTGGGTCCAGTGGTTAAGGCACCAGATGGGAAAGAGCAGGAGTTCTTGGTTTGTGTCCCAATCTCCAGCTAGCAGAGGGACTAGTTTTGTTACTTGTCCTATGACTTGGCAAGAAAGGAGCAATCAAAAGCCAAGGAGAGGGGGTTTGGGAATGGTCAGGGAAGCCAAAGAAAAGAAATTGACATACAAGCCACAGGCAAGGAACAATCCAGGCCAACAGCAAATTAGCTAACTATAATTTCCTGCATAATATAATGATTGCGGTCACAGAGAAAGATGACGAGAGCTGAGGCACAAGCTATGAATGTGATCTGCAAATTCCCTTCATGTCTTACCTCAGTCACAATCACAAACTTACAAGGAGATCTGAGAGGTATACTAGTGCTCCCTCCCATCCTCAAATTTGGGATTACTACTACTGGATTCCCTTGTAGGATTATGGTAAAATTTACTGAGGGAGAGGCAAGTATAGGGATAATCCTATAGCTTTGTCTGTTCATGTCATTACAATAATACATTACAATAATAACCTCTTGAGTGATCCAGAGGTAACTGATTTATGCACCGAATATTAGAAATCACTATAAAGGATGCAAGAGAGTTAATGGAGGATCATGTGTCTGAATCCTTAATACTGTAATAATGTCTGCCTGATTAGCAGAGGGTCGATTTGCGTGTGTGTCCATTTTGGTTTCTTTTTTTAAAGTTCACCTTGCAGGGCAGTTGTGAGTATCCTCACAAACATCTGCCAAATAGGTTAGACTGGGAGGTTGGTGCAGGGCCAAGGTGGGTGGTGGAATAAGGATCTTTCAGTATTTCATAGTTTAGGGCCAAATTATAGATAACATTACAGGCTGATCTGTGATTAGCCCCCCAACGTGTAATTTATCTTCAAAAAACAGTTAAGTCCCTATCACAGCATGGGTAAAAAGTTTGTGTCTTCCTTCTCCCCTATTATTCCCCTAATTGAAACTGTCAGCCCAGACAGTTTATGACCCTAATAGGAGAAAAAGATAACAAAGGGTTGCCAACAGTTAGAGTGGTTTCTCAGTGGAAAAGACTTCCTTGGGAGGTGGTGGGTTCTCCATCTTTGGAGATTTTAAAACAGAGGCTAGATAGCCATCTGATGGAGAGGCTGATTTTGTGAAGGCAAAGGGGTGGCAGGTTACAGTGGATGAGCGATTGGGATGTGAGTGTCCTGCATAGTGCAGGGGGTTGGACTAGATGACCCAGGAGGTCCCTTCCAGCTCTATGATTCTATGATTCTATCTATGATTCTAACCTCCATATGGGTCCTAGAGACCTCCCAGAACTACAAGTGATCGCCCAACGACAGAGATCAGTTCTCATGGAGAAAATGGCTGCTTTGGAGAGTGGACTCTCAGGCATTGCACCCAACTGAGCTCCTTCCCTCCCCAGGCTCCACCTCAAATTTCCAGGAATTTCTCTGCAGCTAACATCTTAAGTTGTCTTTTTTCTTAGCATGGCTAAAAGCAGGCAGGGGGGAACAGTTTCAGCTAGGTAAAGAACAGTGAAATATTAAAATTTCTTCCCTAACACTGTGGCCTCAATCCATATCCCACCATGGCTGTTTTGGGAGCTAAATTAAACCTGAGTGGATCAGATAACAGATTCCCCAAATCTTAGCTCTTCAAATATGTAACTTAGCTCTTCAAATATGTCTGAAATTTTGAGACTTAGTCAACTGTAGTATTTGGCACATAAGAATCAGCACTAACTGTTCCTCCGGGCCAGATGTGTGCATTTTAATTTATTTATGTATTTTGATGTTCACACTCCTTTTTTCTCTTCAGTCTCTTCTCCAATGATTTGGGAGTATTACCAGTCTGTTGCCATATATGGAATGAGAAATACCTGATGTTAAAGCTGGATTCAGAAAAGGAAGAGACACTAGAGATCATATTGCAAATTTACATTGGTTACTGGAGTATTTGAGATCATTTCAGAATAAAATCAGCCTGTGTTTCATAGATAGGACAGAATATGGAGAAACAGAATGGTTCCCAGTTGTCAAAGGTGTTAGACAAGGCTGCATTTTATCTCCCTATCTCTTCAATCCGTGCACAGAACATATAAGGAAAACTCTAGATTTAGATTAAGGTGGAGTGAAAATTGGTGGAAAAAATATCAACAAATTGAGACATGCAGATGATACCACATTACTGGCAGAAAACAGTGAAGAATTGCAAGATGTCTGATGAAGAATAAAGCATAAAGTGCCAAAGGAGGATTACAGTGAAAATAAAAGTAATTACTAGCGGGGATTTAACATACTGACTGACGATGAAAAAAATGAAATTGACCAAAATTTTCTATTCCTTGGCTCCTTCATCAACCCAAAGGGAGACTGTACCCAAGAAATCAGAACCAGATTGGGGCCCATTCTGCACAAGTTAAATGTAGCAGGAGTGTGGCAAATTGTAAACGCTACTAATTTGCAGTTCCGCAAGACGTCGCACACAATCTGCCACACTCCTGAAACAGACCCGCGAAAAGCGCTTCATTGTAGCGCTTCCAGGGAAATCGCCAAAAGTGGATTCACCCTCTGGAAAGCGCTACACTCTTGCAAACAATCTGCAACAGTTTTGAAAAAGTTATGTGCGTTCCCATTGTTGTGGTTTCAGCAAAGTCCCTCCCCCTGGCTCTCTCCTCTGAACTTCCAGTGAAGCGATCGCCATTTTTTTTTCTCGGAGCGAGCGAAGAGCAATGAGCTGGCGAGCGTTCATTCACCCAGTGAGGCTTCTCCAGCTGCAGTCCCTCCACAGAGCTGCTTTAAAGCTCCCCTAAATCACCAAGCACAACACAGCCCCGTTTGCAAGTTCCCTTTATTTTCGGCTGAAAATCATGCCCGTGCATGGGGGGGGGGATTTTTTTTTCACTTGGGGGAGCGTGGCAACGATGACTCACCAGCTCACACGCCAGCTGCCAGCTAGATGGGTCTCTACGTTAGGAGGAATCAAGGCATATTCGTTGCAACGTGTGTTTTTCTTTTTTAAAAAAAACCTGTGCTTAAAGGGAAAGGGGCTTTTCCGGAGCATGATAACAACCGCCCATTGGCTGTTCATTTGATTGACGGCCAGGGGCGGGACAAAGCACGGAAAAAATCGCTTCCTGTGTGCCGATATTTGCAAGACCAGAAACCTGTGGGAAACGAATGAAATGCTACTGAATTCCACTACAAAGGCAGGTATGCGTTACACCGAATTCCACTATTTTAAATTCTGTTATTTCTTTCTGCAAGCAATTTGCCACATTGATCCTTGTGCGGAATGGGCCTGAGAGTGGGAAGAGGTAGAAAAGATCTTGAAGTGTAAGGATGATCACATTAGTTCATGTCATTGATTGATCCACTCACTCACTCACTCACTCACTCACTCACTCACTCACTCACTCACTCACTCATTTATTTATTGATATGGTCACAGACCAGGATGTTCATATCATATTATTCCCTATTACCATGCAGGGGTGTGAAAGTTGGGCTGTGAAGAAAGCTGGCAGGAAGAAAGTAGATTCCTTTGAAATGTGATGTTAGAGGGTAGTTTAATGGATACTGTGGTCTGCCAAAAACACAAACAAATGGGTTCTAGACCAAATCAAGCCTGAACTCTCCCTAGAAGCTAAAATAACTAAACTGAGGCTATTGTACTTTGGTCATCCTCTGAGACAACAAGAATAACTGGAAAACATAATAACCCAAAGAAAAGTTGAAGGCAACAGGAAAAGAGGAAGATCCAACTTGAGATGGATTAATTCAGTCAAGGAACCCATGGCCCTCAGTTTAAAAGACCTGTGAATTGGCTGTTAATTGTAGGATATTTTGGAGGACTGATTCATGGGGTTGCAATGTTGGAAATGACTTGATGGCACTTTATACGCACACTGGAGTAAAGCTGCCTGCCTTATAATTCAGTGCTCCCTTCTTTCTTGTAATCAAACAGTATATATATGTGTGTGGTCCTATGATACTAGTGTTATTTGTATATATTTCTATATATCAGGTCTCAAGGTTTTCATCTTTTTGGTTCCCAAATGAATATTACCCTGTTGCTACTTTAACACAGCTGTAATTCACAAACTACTACAAGTATCAAGGGTTTTGCCAAGTACTTGTCAGCTCTTCTTGAAGACCTCAGTGAAGATAATACCATCCTTGGCAAGACACTGAAAGGCAGAAGGCAAGGTTTTCAAACCAGTACTGGCAATTTTTATTTACTTGTTCAATTATTTAGATTGTTCTTACCATGTCCCATTTCAAAGAACATTTTAAGTCAAAGGTCACCTGCCCCATTGCCAAAGAGCCCAAGCTACCTCAAAGTTTCTGTCCCCGACACCACAGTGGATTTCTTATGCCACTCTGCTTCTGTTTTCCAGATTCTGCAGTCCATGGAAAGCAGTTCACTGAGAATATTTTGGTCCATGATTTCATTCCTGATATATCACCTAGAAGTCAGCATTAGAACTGCAGCTCACATTACAGTTATAAGTTTATCTGTTATTTAAAAAAAAACAGTCATGTCATACATACTCCATACACCCACAGTTGATATGATGGAAAACATGCATTTTGCTGCCATATATAGTGTATAAATGTGACTTCACGTGGCTGTATTGAAGATAACAAATAGGAAGTTATTGTGATATTTGGCCTAAGGTTCTACTTAAAGTGGTGTAAGTCATCTTATTTTGACTACCCTTCATGGTTGCTGACTTCCAGGTGAGGCCTGGAAATTGCTCAGTTCCCCCGGAGAAAATGGCTGCTTTGAAAAGTGAACTATACTGGCATGATTACCCCCCCCCCCGAGATCCCTCTACTTCCCAAACTCTGTCCCCCCCAGACTACACCACAAATTCCCAGTAATTTCCCAGTCCAGAGTTGGCAATCTTACTACCCCACACAGATTTTTTAAAAGACATTGGGGATCCTAATATTGTTAGAGAACAGATAATTTCATGTAAATTCCTAGTGGCACATTCATCACAGTGAATAAATATGGTCCGTGTCCACCCAGCAAGTTCTTCCAATCATGTGCAGCATCTTACCACACACACAGGCAGCCAATACACATTTTCTCCATATTTTGTGATCAGATGGAGAAAACCACATTCCAGTTAATCTGTCTGAGAATCCACAGGACCACAGATGGCTTATTATAAAAAGCCACCACTACACAGGCAATTTCAAGCAACCTTCACATAACATTTGTGTCCGCAATCCAAACATATGGGTTGAAAGGAAGGTGCACTGGAGGGAATGAACATTTTTCAGCTCAAGGGCTAATGTGCCTCCTGCATACACACACATGCTTTCCCCTGTCCTGGTCTGATAGCTCAAAAATGGCCATGAGTAGAGTATGAAGAAGCAACAGCTGTCAGGACTCTTTTGCTGTCTCAGGAAATCTGAAAGCCCTGGGAGCCAGCCTGGTGGCTAATTATAAACTTCTGCCTGATGTATTTGTGTCTGTGGGAGTGCAGTTCCCAGCCCCTCAGCCCCACACTGTGCTGAGAAGATCTGATCAGCGGAAAGTCGATCCAGAGGGGCTTCAGCCTCCCTAGTGCTGGGGAAGGAAGCTTGGGGAGGGGGAAGAAGGGGGGGGTAAGGAAACCCTGGCTGTAGTAGGCAATTAGAGGAGAGGGAGATATCATGGAGCCCACTTCTGTCCAGGATGATATCCAGAAGAAAAAGCAACAGAAAGAAAAGGCGAAGAAAGCAGCACTGGAAGCTCCCCCCAGGCCCCTCCGGTCCCTGTTCTGCCTCACCCTCCAGAACCCAGTGCGCAAGGCCTGCATTGCTATTGTGGAATGGAAGTATCCTTTTGGGAAACTGTGGGGTTGCCTTGGGCTGGCTTGTCTGTGGGCTTGAGACTTGCCAGTGGGAGCAAAAGCAAGGAAGAGAGCTGAGAAATATTTGGTAAGAGACTGTCTTGGACATTCAGATGATCTTCTGTTTCTCAAAAATGCTGCAAAAGCAAGTGGTCTTGACATTTATCTCTGTCACTGAGAGAGGAAGAGGCTCAGGGGTCAGAGAAGATCTCAGAGGAAAAGCAATATTGGAATTTTGCTTTGACTTGACAGGTGGATATATGTCTGCAAGTGTAAATCAGGAGGTATTCTACAAAGTTTTCATTCATAGGTTCAGAATGCAGGTTTTTCATTTTCTTTTTCTGCCATCAAGTTGTGATCCCATAGGGTTTTCGAGGCAAGAGAGGTTCAGAGGTGGTTTGCCTAGGCATAGCAACTCTGGTATTCCTTGCTGGTCTTCCATCTAGATACTGACCAAGGCGGATCATGCTTAGTTTCTGAGATCAGACCAGCCTGGATTAACCAAGTCTTCTGATTACAGAAGTAATTCCAGAATAATTTTTCTAGAACAGCTATGGGTGCAGAAATTGTTTGGATTTCAAACAGAATAGGGAACATTGATTATAGTTATTTTGTTTGGCTCCTTGATGTGAGTATATTGAGGTAGGGACAGTCTCCCCAACCATCATGGTTTGCAGCAACTGGGATGAAGCAATGTTTTAAAAAAGGCCATCTGATTCAAGATCAAGAAAATGTTTCTCAAGATGATGAGCAAATTGGTTTTGTTTCAGACTCAGAATCTACCCATTCAGTGTCATAAATGAATTTCTCCCCATAGTTGGCTGTTAATCTTGTAAGGACTGATTTTTTACAATCTTCTCAAAAGGTCTGCGCCTTGGCTGATTTGTTTGAGCAATCCAGGTTGTTTTACAGAGCTGTTTATTGAATGGCATGAGGTGTCTTGTTCACTCCTACTCTCTGCTTGTGGCACATCATAATTCAGATGATGCAAAATTAAAGTGTGTGGTGTTCCTGGACTGATGTTGGGTGCATATTCAGTAGTTCGCTTAGATGAGACAAGTGGGCAAAAATATTGTTGTTTTTGTTACATTTCTATGTTACCCATAATGGCTCAGGATGGTATTAACTTTGGTTAAATAGTGGCTGAGGAAAGAGAGAACAAGGGTTTGTTTGCTATTGCGGTTCCAGTCCTTCACTCCTTTAAAACAAAAGGGTTGTACTAGGGCCCTAGACAGCAGTAATGAAGCTTATATATTCAGACATTAATGACTCATTTTGGTTCTTTCCTGTGAAGGAATGTAATAATCTTGCAGCCACCCTGGTCAGCCAGCACCAAGGAATCTGGTTTAATGGAGAAAGACAGTATATGTAGATAAATCTATTTGGGGGCAAAATCAGACTGTAGGCCTGTGAAACTGAACTGTCAACTAGAGCCGTTCCACTGGGAGGACAATATATAAATGAAAGAAAGAAAGAAAGAAAGAAAGAAAGAAAGAAAGAAAGAAAGAAAGAAAGAAAGAAAGAAAGAAAGATACGGCAAGCCACTCTCTATAAGCCCCAGCTGACCCACCAAACAAGGTTGTTAAAAGGATTATTGGGATAATGTATTGGGATAATGTATGTGTATGTGTGTGTGTGTGTGTGTGTGTGTGTGTGTGTGTGTATGTATGTATGTATGTATGTATGTATGTATGTATATGTATATACACATACACAAACACATTATCCCAATAATCTTTTTAACAATCTTGTTAAAAGGATTGTTAAAAAATACCATAAAATACCAAAAGCATGGATGATCTAGATGGTCTTATGACAGGGTAGACATTTGGATGTTTAAGATAGCCAGCATGCCCATGCCAGAAGATGCTCTGAGCTTCCTGGAATAGCTCAATAACTTCTGTTCATGTATATTTGCTCACACCTGTAGGTGCTTATGTGTAGGTATTTCCATCTGACCCGCTTCTACAGTTGTTCTTTGTTTTAGTGCCTAGGTGCTCAACTGTAGTGTTTAAATACATGTACCCGAAAGGTACAGTTCCTATTTTTCATTCTGCATACTAGCTACTGGCTTGTATTGAATCTGATATTTCATTTTAGAGCTCACTTGCCATCTCTTCTCATATTCCCAAACTCAGAGTCAGTTTGGTGTAGTGGTTAGGAGTGCGGACTTCTAATCTGGCATGCCAGGTTTGATTCTGCACTCCCCCACATGCAACCAGCTGGGTGACCTTGGGCTAGCCACGGCACTGATAAAACTGTTCTGACCGGGCAGTGATATCAGGGCTCTCTCAGCCTCACCTACCCCACAGGGTGTCTGTTGTGGGGGAGAGGAATGGGAAGGCGACTGTAAGCCACTTTGAGCCTCCTTCGGGTAGGGAAAAGCGGCATATAAGAACCAACTCTTCTTCTTCTTCTTCTATTTGGGATCTCAGCTTTAATTTAATAGATGCATCATTTTTAGCTGCTTTGCATCCATTTGGAAAAAAGGGATAGAAATGATATACATCACTACTACTTTAGTTGGTGCCACATAGTCTATTTTAAACTGAAACTGATTTATTAAAAGACTAGGGGCAAAGCCCGTTGTCTCCAAGAATACAACGGGCGCTAGAGCTTGGCAGTGGGAAGAGGAAGGGGAGGAGTTGTCCAGTCTGTAAGGGCATGGGGTTGTCATGTGTGTTGTGTGGGAGGTTGTGGTGGCATGGTGGCAAATGAGACCATGGGTGTGGAGATATGGGTGTCAAGAACCTGTGGTGTGGAATGTTTGTTGATTGTGGGAGAGGACTGACCTTTGGGAATTGTGGCATAGTGGTTACAGATGAGCTTTCAAGAGCCATGTCCTCAGATATGTGAAGGGAAAATCAGACTGGAGACTCTTCTTAGGGGAAGATTACATGGCAACCAATTCCCCCCAGTTCTGCGTCATTTCCCTTGTGTGAATTAGGCCACATTCACCGAAATGCCCCTCTGCCCTAATACACATAGGGTAGTCACAGTACACAGGTGTCCACCCTGTTCCTTCTGTCTCCCATATTTTCACTGTTGGTAAAATGTTATGTGGCCACATGCTTCTTTCATGGTTGCTCCTTAGAAGAACAGATTTTTGTACCCTATTGCTTACTACCCAAAGGAGTCTCAAAGCGGTTTACAAACACCTTTTCCATTTGTCTCTCCACAATAGTCAACCTGTGAGGTATGTAGGGTTGTGAGAGATCTGAGAGAACTGGGAATGGGCCGCAGCGACCCAGCAGGCCTCAGGTGTCTCAAAGCATTTTCCAATCGTCTTCCCCTTCTCTCCCCATTGCAGACTCCCCATGAGGGAGGTAGGGTAGCGAGCCTCACAGGGAAGCTGGCAACCCTAAGAGGAAGACTGTCTGTGCACAGCAATCTTGACCTTAGTAAGGTTTTTAATACTGTTTTTTTTATTTGCCAGGCCAAGGTTATTTGCCAGTTACTATTTCAATTACAATGTGTCTCCAGACGTTCTCTATTTAGTTTCAGGCTGTAAATATTTATTTAGATCTTCCTGCACTTTCCAGACTCACAGGACTGATGCTGGTCTGCCTGTCTGCGCCCCAGAATACAAACAGTTGCTGATAAGGGCTGGCCATAGCCCGAAGCCCAGGAGGGACACCCCTGCACCACTCCCTACCAACTGCAGGCAAAAATGGCTCATTTGAAGGCTGGACTCTGAGGCATTGTACGATTTTGAAGTCCCACCTCCAAACCTCCATGAATATTTCCAACCCAGGGGTAGCCAACCTACAGGTGTGGCCTGGAGAGCTCCTGGAATTACAGCTCACCTGCAGAGTATAAAGATCAGCTCCCCAGGCAGAAAGGGCTACTTTGGACAGGGTTGTGGTAGAGAAGAAACATTTAAGGCTTCCCACACAGGTTGTTGTTGAATTGAAAGACTTGAGGCCTACTGCACAGGGTTGTTGTGCAGATGAAACAGGAGACAAAAGAGCCAGCTTCCTCTGCAGAATAACGCTGTGCAGTGGCCTCAAATCTGCAGAGAGTTGCAAAGAAGAAAGACACATGGCTTGGCTGTGTCTAACCCCCGGCCAGAGCAGTATTTTAAGTGAGAAGGGGCTTTTCTGTGGCCTCCCTGTCAGGCAACTGTTTGGCGGAAGGGGAAAGTCCCCCCCCCCCCCGTCAAAAGGAAGGCCCTCAGGCTCCCCTGCGTTGCTCTTGGAAGTACCTCCCTCCCCTCAGTCAGGGCCTGTCAGAGGCTCCTTTGCAGCAGGCCTGAAGGGGTGGAGGGGGAGGGAGCACAGTCTGCAGCCTCCTGCCAGCTCTGTCAGGGTTCTGAGGCAATTTACAGTTGGACATGGCAGTTAGGACAGCCTTGGGGCGAAAAGGGCTGGCGCAGCCTGTCCAAGCCTCTGTTCTCATCCCCCTTGGCAGCCCTACTGACCTCCTCTCCCTTTGGTGGTCAGGGGCAGACTGGCAGCCAGACTGGGCTGGGTGAATGGAATTTTGGTCTGTCCTGGTGAGGGGCCAATAGGAAGGCACTTTGTGCGCCTCCCCATTGGCTGCTTGGCCCTGGATGGACACTCGGAGGGCCCAATCAGGAGCCGCTTTGCGGCTCCTGATTGGGCCCTCTGAGTTTTTATCCTGACAGGGCCCACCCTAACTCCTCCCCAGGTGGCCTTACTCTTTTATTTAATAGGACCCTGTCCTATTTTAAGATAATTGTAATCCAGCTTTCCTAATGGGTTGTTGTTTCTTACTGCTTTTATTATGTGTTGACAGAAGTCTTGAATATGTTCATGTTTTGGCAATAAGGTGTGTAGAAATCAAATATGCTAATCGAGTTGAGAAATGTTCTTCTACATCTCTTTTGCTGTTAATTTCAGACGTAAAAGGGATCTGATAGGTTATTTAGTCCAACCTGCTGCTCAGAAAATCCATAGAGTGTTCCCAACAGTTCCCAACCCTAACCCTAACCCAATCTCAAAAATAATGCCATTGCATCAAAGTAATTCTGTAGGACTCCCACAAAGCTCTATAAAAAACATAAGAGTTTGGGTGGAATCTTACTGCATCATGCTAATGGGATGCCATCCCTTCTGGGGTCTCACTGGAATTGATGTTAAGAACATTAGATTGGTTTTGCACTATGGAAAGGAGTTGGCAAAAAACAAGTTTTCACTGTTTGCAGATGACATCCCTTTAGGATCCCACAGTAATAGTACATGTGAAAAGGTCTGCAGTCAATCAGAAGATATATATGAGTCTGCAGTGTGATGTGGCTGTAAAGAAGGTTAATAAGAATTTAGGCTGTGTTAAGGGAAGTTGTACTATTGCCTAGCCAAGTATCCTCCACCCTATGTGTGCATTTGATTCTTTTTCCATGAGTACAGAACATTCCATTGGTCTCTGTTTAATTTAATTTTGTAAAATTCAGGACAGATTTCCAAACCATATAGCTCATTTTTGATTTTTTCTTCTATATTTAAGTGCATTTTACTGGCTCAGATGTTTTAATGATAGCCTCCTTGGGGACCCTAAATAGAAAGGACAGCTAATAAAAGTTAATGAGGGAACACCCCCCCCCCCCAATCCAAATCTCCATCTGCTGTCAGACAATGATGCCAAATCCCTGCTGGGGCCTGGGGATCCCTCACCTTGGAACGTTTCCACCCACTTCAGAAGTTCAAAAAACGGGGGGGGGGGGACACCAATTGTCTCACCTGAAACTTGGAGGCCTACGTGGCTTTATCCTAGTTCCTGCATTGGGCCACTTGAGAAATAATCATTTAAATTTTCATTTTTAGTATCTTCTTCTTAGTGTGATGGTAGTGACTATGGATTCAAAATATGGAATACATCAATTTGGTAGTTTATTTGGTAGTTTATGTAATGACTAGAGGCAAAGCCCATTGTATTTTCAAATACAATGGGCGCTAGTACGGGCGCCGGTGGGGCAGGGGGGGCTCACAGGGCTTCTCGTGGCCCCCCCCGCTGCCGCGTCCCCACCGGCCCCTCTCCCCTTGATTTCGCGGCTTCTGCGCGGCGACAGGCCTGCTCTTTGTCGTGCAGCGAAGCCTTTCCACCCCCCCCCCCCCCGCAGCGAAAGGAGCAAGGCTGACGCGTCTCTGACATATCGGGCTTGCTCTTCTCGCTGTGGCATTGGCTGTTCCCCCCTTCCCCCATCGAGGTCCTAGTTTTGGCGTGGCCAGAAGAGCAGGCCTGCTGTGTCTCTGAAGTGGAGGGCCTGCTCTTGTGGCCGCGTCGAAGGCTTCCCGCCAACTCCCTCCCCGCCCAAGGTCCCGGGCTTGCCGCTGGGAAAGGAGCATTGCTGCCGCATCTTCAACACGGCAGCCCTGCTCCTTTCCCGGCGGCGAAGCCTCTTCCCCCGGCCCACACACCGTGGAGTCCAGGATGGGCCAAGTAGCCAATGGGGAGCCGTGCTGCACGCGGCTCCCTATTGGCCACTGGGCCCCCGAGTGTCACTCGGACAGGCCAATAGGGAGCTGCAAAGCGGTTCTCGTTTGGCCCCTCCGAGTTTTTATCATAGACTCGCCCCGCCCCTTTCTCCTCCCACCTAGCCCTTACTCTTTTATTTTTAAAAAGATTTTGTATGATCCATGCATTAGTGATGAAGTCTTGGGAAATCATCCCACATCTACATAAAATAGTGCTAGTTTGAGAGGCAGCGAAGGAACACAAAGTTGAATTGTTGCTGATGTGACAATATGAGTGGAAATGGACATTCTATTACATGAAAATAGTAATGGGCATTCTGTATCAAGAAGCGATGGTAGAGCTACATCTGCTTAAGGAAATGGAAGAAGGGTACCAAGACAAGACTCTTGTTCATACCAGAGCACATTCTGTGGCTGCTGTAGCCTGATATCATATGCTATGTTCAAGAGTTTATGATCAGTAGCCAACTACATTAGTAAACTGATCCCACTACATCCAACAGACTTGCCTTCATCCTTAGTATTCAACCTACCAAGCATCTGCTGGTTATTGAGCTTCAGTGACTTCCCCTACTTAGCGGCAGGATAACACAGCTTAGTAGATTTTATAGACCACAAATAGGTTAGGTGATACCTATAATGGAACTTCTTGGTGTTAGTATGTAGGTTTGCAATATTCATCAAAATTCTTCTTAAATATACTTCTTCACTAGGGATTTGGTAGGGTGGTCTTAGGCGCTCTTCTAAGATTTTAAAGGAGGCAATCTGCAAACATATAAAGCAGGGGTAGTCAACCTGTGGTCCTCCAGATGTTCATGGACTATAATTCCCATAAGCCCCTGCCAGCAAACACTGGCAGGGGCTTATGGGAATTGTAGTCTATGGACATCTGGAAGACCACAGGGTGACTACCCCTGATATAAAGGACAATTTAATGATCTTGGGAAGTCAGCACGGATTTGTCCCCAATGGGTTCTGTCAGGCTTTCCTTCTTTGACTGAGTGTCGGGCTTGTTAGATTGTGGAAACTCAGTTGATGTTGTTTACCTGGATTTCAGTAAGCCTTTTGACAAGGTTCCCCATGATGTTCTGATGGGTAAACTGTAGGACTGCAGACTGGATTTTTGGATAGTTAGGTGGATAGGGAACTGGTTAGAAAATTGCATCCAGAGTGGTTGTTAATGGTATTTCGTTGGATTGGGTGGGAGGTGAGCAGTGGGGTGTCACTGGGCTTGGTACAGGGTCTGGTACTGTTCAACATTTTTATCAGTGATCTGGATGAGTGGGTGGAGAGACTTGTCATTAAATTTGCAGATGACACCAAATTGGGAAGAGTAGTGAACATTCCATAAGAGCCTCTTGTGGCGCAGAGTGGTAAGGCAGCCGTCTGAAAGCTTTGCCCATAAGGCTGGGAGTTCAATCCCAGCAGCCGGCTCAAGGTCGACTCAGCCTTCCATCCTTCCGAGGTCGGTAAAATGAGTACCCAGCTTGCTGGGGGGTAAACGGTCATGACTGGGGAAGGCACTGGCAAACCACCCCGTATTGAGTCTGCCATGAAAACGCTAGAGGGCGTCACCCCAAGGGTCAGACATGACTCGGTGCTTGCACAGGGGATACCTTTACCTTTACCTTTAGTGAATATTCCAGAAAATATAGAATTCAATGAGATGGGCAAATGAGAACATGATGCAATTCAATAAGAAAGTGCGGAGTTCTCCATCTGGGTCACAAAAATGAGAAGCAAGTATACTGGATGGGAGATACACTTCTAAGTAGTGGTGTGTGTGAACAAGATCTTGAGGAGGGCAAGGGCGATTCCTGTTGGCAGCAGAGGACATGACCTGTGGTAGTGGGCTTAAATTACATGGAGAACAATATCGGCTAGATACCAGAGGAAAAATTCACAGTCAGAGTATTTCAGCAGTGGAATCAGCTGCCTAAGGAGGTGGGGAGCTCCCCCTCACTGGCAGTCTTTAACCAGTGGTTGAACAGATACCTATCAAGGATGCTTTAGGCTGCTCTTACATTGAGCAGGGGGTTGGAGTAGATGGCCTGTATGTCCCCTTCCCACACTGATTGTATGATTCTATGGGCAAATGTGCTGAATTCGTTCTGGGATGGGCTGATAGACGCAGACTTTTTTATCTGCATTTCTTCCACATATTTTGCTTGCTCTAAGTTTGAAGTTCTGTCTTTTTATCCCCATACTGTCTCCAGCAGGCATGCTTCACTCACTCCCAGAGGTAAACTACACAAAACTCATGCATGTGTGCAAGGAAGATCTAGCTTTCAAAAATATGAAAGGCAACTTTGCAAGGCTGTGAAGTTGAGCAAAGGAGTAATGGGTCTTCCCATGGAGCAAAAATAAACAAGGGAATAATTCTGACTAGAATAATGGCTAAGGGGAAATGGTCACAAACAGCCCCTTCTCCCACTGCTCTTCCCCTCAAGAGCCCAGCTTCCTTTGGCTGTTTCCATTGTTTAAAAAATTGGGGCTTCACAAATATAGCTTACATGTAATGTAGCCTACCTCAGCATCATCGTGTGTACAGTTTATCCCAGACTAGAGAACCTATGATGCACTATTACTTTGATCAAAGTACCAATGTACTGTACTTCTAAAATATTAAAAAGAAATAGGAGCACAAGATAGAACAGAAGGAAACTGAATGGCTCAGCAGATTCTCTGTCTATATCTATGACTCTGGGAAAAGATAAATAGATTTCACAGCTGACCCCCTTGATTTTTCACACATCCCTAGTTAAACTTATGCTAAAACTTATGGAAGCTCATGTTGTTCAACATCATCTGCCAGCTTTCACTCTCTGTCCTTATGTGAGTAGATCTGAGTTTGTTCCATTAGCTGTACTTTGTAGTTGCAGTATTGCATATGGGTATGTAAGAAGGGGCATGGCTCGGTGGCAGAGCATCTGCTTGGCATACAGAAAGTGCCTCGTTCAGTCTCTGGTATTTCCAGTTGAAAGGAGTGACGTGAAAGACTTCAGCGTGAGACTGTGGAGAGCCAACTGCCGGTCTGAGTAGACAATAATGACTTTGATGGGTCCAGTGGTCTGATTCAGTATAAGGCAGCTTCACGTGTTCATGTAACACATACAATATGGAGGACATATTAAGATGCCTGGGTGTGAGAGGACTGATAGATCTTGGGAAGGGTTAAATAAACAAACGTTCCATGGAGGGAAAGGTCAAGCAAAATACCTCTGCTAACAGAGAACAGGACAGTGTTATGTGTGTATGAGAGAGTCCTTTGCATCAAGTTACATTAGTACACATCTCAGAGAACCTTAAATGCCCCCCAGATCTCTGAGCTCCTTGTAAACTGTTCTGAAGCCAAGAAATAGTCTGTTGGAGCTCCTTGGTGCTTTGACGAGATCCCAGTATGAAAAGGATAACTGCATACCCAGACTTCTCAGAAGTAGGAGGAATTTAGCACAACACAGGGAAGACAAATGCTGCTTAATGTTCAAAGAAATAAAGTACCAAAGAATGGCCCCAGGAGTTTTTATTTGAAGGTCAGCAGGGCCTAATGGGTGCTGTGTGTACTGGCAGAGCCAGTGGCAAGAGGATGGTCTGGGGAGGGGCAAGGATGGATTGGACAGGCGCCCACTGAACAAGCTAAAGCAGTCTTAATCTGCATTGATCCCCCTTATACTTATTCCACCACATGTGTCTTGCTCTGGTATTCCTGCCACCCTCTGACTCCCTTACTGGATGGCCAAAAGCTCTAGAAGGATGTGGGGCTGATGCTGTCCCTTATCTGGCCTTTGTCCTCTGCCTCGCCCAATGCTCAAGCATGCTATCCAGTGGGGATTCAAAGTAGTTTGCATGTTCTCCTCTCTTCCATTTTATCCTCACAACAACTCTGTGAGGTAGGTTAGACTGTGAATGGCTGGCCCAAGGTCACCCAGTGAACTTTGATAGCAAACTGGAGATTCAAATCTAGGTCTCCCAGATCCTAGTCTGACATGGTAACTATTATACTTATGGCTATGAGACCCCCAGGTCAGGGGCCCCCAGCTTTCAGGCTGCACCCCTGCCCAAATTAACACCCCCCACCCAAGGAAGGAATACCAAAAATTAACCTGGAATTGATGTAGGCACATTGAGAACATTCGGGGAGGGGGGATGCAACACCCTGGCTTTGGGGCAAAACTGTATGGTAGAAGCTAATTCTATCATAGGTGCATTGAGTTAATTTCCTGTATTCCTCCCTGTTCCCAGTAAGTGCATCCTATATTCCCCACTGGCAGGTCCAAGGGACCTGGCAACCCTAGCTACACAACGCTGGCATATTGATATCAAAACCAATGGCTTTTATATGGTTTTCAATTATTCCTGTTTGCGGCAAATCATCCTGCAGTCAACTTTTCTTTAACAAGTTTCCTTAGGCCCTTTGAGATCATCATCCTGCTGACCATCTTTGCCAATTGTGTCGCACTGGCTATCTACCTGCCTATGCCTGAAGAGGACTCCAACAAAGCCAACTCCAGATTGGTAAGAAACTCTTTTCTTTCTTTTGGGATGCTCCTAAAGTGACTCCTTAAAGGCTGAATTCAGTGAATGGTACTCCAACCTAGCATTAGAATGATTGCTCGAACATTAAGTTAACAGCAAGTCAAGAGGACCAGCCAGCCAATGATCCTGGCAGAAATGAAGTGAGCAAGCTGGCTACTAATGGCTCAAGTTTATTAATTTTCACAATATGCCAGAATGAGATCCGGTATACTTCATTTTTTGAAAAACCAAAAGTCTTCTTCAATGGCTATCATATGTGTAATAAACTCAAATCAGTATCAAGTAATATCTTTATTGCTACTTTATAATATAAATAGGGCTATTGACTAGGTTGTGACTATGATTTCCTCCAGCACATAATGGGACCTTTTAGGCAATGAGATATCCTGCCCCCTCTCGTCTTTCCCCTATAGCAAAACAGCTCTAGTGGAGATGGAGTCAGCTCCTCATTTTTGCTGTTCCACATGGAAAAGAGCTGGGGGTGGGGGAGGGAAGCTCAAGTGGACTCTGCTTTGGTTTTAAAAAGCCAGATTTAAAAAGCAAATGTTTAGTTTGGTCCTGTAATATATTTAAAACCCTGACTTTAAAATGTTTTCAGTTAGCAAAGTCCTAAGAGTGATTTTTTTGACATGCTCAAAAGACACAGGATTTTTTAAAAAATCCCTCTAGTATGCATCTCAAGTGCAATCCAGAGATATATGCTGGCTAACTTGAGCCTCATCCCATCCCATCCCAACCTTTCAGATTGATTTGTGATACCGTATATCAGGGGTAGTCAAACTGCGGCCCTCCAGATGTCCGTGGACTATAATTCCCAGCAAATGCTGGCAGGGGCTCCTGGGAAATGTAGTCCACGGACATCTGGAGGGCCGCAGTTTGACTACCCCTGCCGTATATCATCAAATTAGAGGGAGGTGATCAGCCAGGTGCCACTGGGCTCAATATTGGGTCTGGTACTTTTCAACATTTTTATCAATGAGGAGGAGCAGCAAACACCCCAGGAGTTCAACATGCTGAAAAAGTGGGCAATTCAGTAAGAAGAAGTGCAGAGTTCTTCATCTGGACCACAAAAATGAGAAGCATGCATACTGAATAGGAGATACACTGCTGGGTAGCAGTGTGTGTGAATGTGATCTTGGGGTATTTGTGGACTGTAAGCTAAATATGAACAAACAGTGTGATGCGGCAGTAAAGAAGGCAAATGTAGTCGTCTCCTGTATCAACTGATGCATCACCTCAAAATCACAAGATGTCATAGTCCTACTGTATATGGGACTGGAGACCCCACCTGGAGTACTGTTCACAGTTCTGGAAGCCTCACTTCAAAAAGAATGTGGACAAAATTGAGAGTGTTCGGAGGAGAGTAATGAGCATAATCCAGGACCTGGGGTCCAAGCTCTATGAGGAAAGGCTGATGGACTTGGGAATGTTCAACCTGGAGGTTGAGAAAGGACATGATTGCTATCTTTAAGTATTTGAAAGGTTGTCAGAGGAGGGCAGGGAAAGGTTCCTGTTGCAGCAGAGTATAAACCCTGAAATAATGGGTTTAAATTATGTGTAAAAGGATATCGGCTAGATATCAGGAAAATATTTTTCACAGTCAGAGTAGTTCAACAGTGGAATCGACTTTCTATGGAGGTGGTGAGCTCCTCCTCACTGGCAGTCTTCAAGCAGCGGCTGGACAGATACTTATCTTGGATGTATCAGGCTGATCTTGCATTGAGCTGGGGATCAGAGTGCTTGTATGGCCCCTTCCAACTCTATGATTCTATGATTCTCTCCCCTGCTAGTGTCATTTTCTGCAGCAAATGCATAAACTGACATTCTCAGGCCACACGGTGCCAACTTGGGTTGCGCTCATTACTATAAGAATAGCAACTCCACCACAGAATTTAGACATAGTTGGGGTGGGGATGGTTCTTTCTTTGGACCAGATGGGCAGATTGAGTTTATCCCCTGAACATTCACAGAGTATAAACCCAACAGTCCCAAAGCAAAGTGGGTGGTTTTTTTTTTTTTGTATAAATACCTGGTGTGAGATGTCATTTTATCACATCATTTCTTTGATTATATTTCACTGCAAAGTTTTAATTTGCTTTCATTGCATTGAAATTAATGGAGACATGGGTGCTTCCCATCTCTTCTTCGCCCTGCACTCCCCTATCAGCATATAGTGGGTGGCCACAACTCCTTTTGCTTGGGTGCTTGGGTGCTGTTTCTAGCACAACTGAGGCCCTGTGCCTGCTGCCCCCAGGGAACGTAGGCCTCAGAGGCAATAGCAAGCCAGTGAGTACTTTGAGGAAGTGAGAATTAGCTAGGGTTGGAGCCCTAGTAGGAACAGGAGGGCTAAAGGGAAAGGGAACTGATCAAAAGGAGGAGTGAATGGGAAAATATTAGTCATTCGTCATCATTCTCCTTTGGTTTTGGATTTCAAATACATGAAATGAACGCCATTTCCCTATTCATTTGCTTCATTTCTTTATGCATAAATGCACATCTCTAACAACCACATTAGCTTCTGGTGACACATTAATGTTTGTTGCATTGTGTAATGTGTGTTTATTTCCTTTGAGCTTTTAAAAGAGCCATTAAACCCAGGCTGGGCACTAGTTCTACTGTCCTCAGTTAATCAATTGACAGTAGGCTTTAGTTATTATCCACAAACTGCCATATTGAACAGCCCTGATGTTTAGTGCAGTCCTAAGCAGATCTATATAATAATAATAATAATAATAATAATAATAATAATAATAATAATAATAATAATAATAATAATTTAATTTGTTCCCCACCACTCTTGGCAAGCTGGCTCATCATGGGTTACAGAATAAAACCCCCATAATACAATAAAATTCCCATTAAAACCTCAATTAAAATTACAAATTGTATTAATGCAACATGGTAGCGTCTGCTGGGGCAACATGGTAGCGTCTGCTGGCCACCACTGATGGAACAAAAATGTGGTGGTGTATCTTCCTTTGGGGGGGGGGCGTCAGATATTCTCCCTGCACTGGCTTCATCCATAGACCTGGTGGAAGAGCTCTATCTTGCATGCCCTGCGGAACTCCGAAAGCTCCTGCTACTTAGAATCCAGGTCAGATCTAGTCAATAGGATTTATCGCCATGAAAATGTTTTCAGGGTTGTACTATAAATCACTTTTCTCGATCACTTAAACATGCCAACTGGGATTATGCAGTTATGTTGATGCAGTGATGTGACCACTGATGGATATGACAAATACTGGTCAGCATCCCTTAATGTGGTTGTGCCCTTGGACCCTGCCTGCCAGCTTTATTCTGAAATATGCCTACCCTGTCAGGGAACGGGCCCTGGCAACCCCTTGGGGAGCTTAGGGTGATGGACAGTTGCAGCTGTGGGTAAGGAGCAGGCAGCGGCCTCTGATGTGAACCCAGTGTGTGTGGGGTTGGGGGGTGGGAATTCCACAGTAACTATTCTAGGGTGTGACAGCCAAAGGTAGCCATGCTGACCGTTGAGTCAGCTGAAGCACTAAGCAGAAGAGAATGGACAGGGCATAAAGATAGCAAATATGTTCTCGCTGTTCCAGCTTAAAGAGATTTTTCGCTTTTCAACATTCTTAGACAGCTTCTTCTGTGCCACATTTCTCCTGCGGCCCTCTCCTGGGAGAAATGAAGGCAAGTTGAATTAACAGAGTGCTGGTGCAGGTTCACAGCATCCATAAGGAATTAGAATTGATATTGCCTCCTCAAAGACAGCTTGTGAACAGCAGTAAAAAATGAGGGTAATCCTAGCTCTCTCCCCCCTATTTGGTAACTCTCCAGAAAGAAAAAGGAGGGCAGGCTATTTTATTTTTGTTGTTGTTCTGATTGGTTGGTAACCCAAATAAAATGCATTATCGTAAAGTCTGAGATCACACATAGATGAAGCATGCAGATGGCTGAATCAGGGCCATTCTGCACCCGGGAAATAAAGTGAAAGGCTTACCTTTTGCAGATGTTTTTTTTAACGTTTCAAATGACATCATCAGCATCCCAGCAGCAAACTGGCAGCTACATCTTCCATTTTAAAGTACTAGTTGGGGAATTCCCCCAACTATGTAGCACAAACGGGAGGAGATCTACCAGCAACCATAAGCAAAATAAACGTGCATAACCCAAGTAGCTAAAGCAGCGTGATCTCCTTCTCCAGTGCCCATACTCGCATCTGCCTACCTGTCCCTTCTCCTGGGAATGTTTTTTTTTGTAGCAAACTGCCTGGAGCAACGAATATGCATTGCTTCATCCAAGCAGAGCAAAAAAAATTTCCCCCACCAGTTGACACACAAAGCATGCCTCTCAGACCCCCCCCCCCAAAAAAAAAGAAATCGGGGAAAAATTACTTTTCTTAAGCTTCAAGGGTGGGGTGGGGGGAGTGGCATTAAAATATGTACTACGCATATATAATTAGATGCATAGGCATACCAACAGAAAAGTTTCACTTAAAAAAACACTTGCATCACAGTCCCTTTAAAACGGGAAAAGGTGATTGGCTGGCATGATTGACAGGCAGAGGGAGAGACGCGTGTATAGCGCATCCCTCTCCTCTACCATTTCAGGCAGCCTTGCGGAGTGCCAGGAAACACCAAAAACCAGCAGAAGAAAGTGGGAGAGCAAGAAGGTGAGAAATGGCGGGGTGTGTGATTTTTTATCGTGTTACGCAATTTTGCTGGCGTGACACTGCTTTTTTAGATGTGCGGAATGGCCCTCACATTTATCATTATGAACTGATTTCATAATAAATGGCAAAAAGTCTTTAAAAATGTGTACAAAAATTGTTTTAATTTTCAGTGCACTATTCATTTTTTATTATTTCAGTTATTAAAGGTGTACTTTAAAAAAAATTATTTATTCCTATATTCCATACCCTGAGCAGTCTGGGCTGGTGTCAGGCCATCATGTATTGAGAATTCTGTGTGTGTGTGATGCATCTGATGTGCTGTACCCTTGAACACCTTACAACTAGAGGCTTGGGAAAAAACCCTGGAGGTGCAAGAACGCATCATGATGCTATGAGAAAGCAAAGGAAATACCCTGCTTTCCAACTACTTTGAGCCTAGGGCAAACTTTGGATTTTCCAGCCATGTTTCTACGGAACCTATATGGAATTTCAAAGAGGAAATCTGATGGAAGCTGTTAACAAGCATTGAATATCTTTCCCCTCACCCTTTTATGTCTTACAGGAGAAGTTAGAATATTTCTTTCTGATCGTGTTTGCCATTGAGGCAGTGCTAAAGATCATAGCCTATGGATTTCTATTCCATGCAGATGCCTACCTACGAAATGGCTGGAATGTGCTGGATTTTACCATAGTCTTTTTAGGGTAAAGAATCTGAGTTTTATGTATGTTTCTATGTGCTGAAAAAGGTGAGGTTCTGTGGGAAAATGTTAAAATATAATTGGGAACAGTGTTAAATTAAGGGCAAGGAAGGACAGATTGCTTCATCTCCAGAATGTAAGTATTTTGACTTCTGTGCAACTTGGCTATGATTTATTTATTTTTACATTTATTCTCTACCCTTCCCTAGCGGCTCAGCATTTCTCCCCCCTTACTCATTTTAATTAATGTATACATTAAGCTCAGTATAAAGATAGCAACAGTAAAAAAACCTTTTTTAAAAAAAATAATAACCTTCTCCCCTTTGGGAGCTGTGTTAACCCA
The DNA here is from genome assembly GCF_049243985.1 of Paroedura picta. Lineage (NCBI taxonomy): Eukaryota > Metazoa > Chordata > Lepidosauria > Squamata > Gekkonidae > Paroedura > Paroedura picta. Next base: position 93,275,407 of record NC_135372.1, on the reverse strand, counting down.
AGGCCCTACAAAGGGAAATTTGGAGCCCCTCTTAGTTGGGGTGATTATGCAAGAGTTGCCACATATTCTTTGTGCCTGTTATAGGAAATGCTGTAAGTGTGAAGAAGAGAAAATTGCTTGCAAACAGAAGTGGATGGGCACCAGAGAACTGCCCACCAGTACATCTTGAACATTTAAACTCCAGTGTATATACTTCAAATTTTGTGTGCACAGCAAATAACATGGTATACACACCAGCTATGCAAAGTATGAATCAGTTTTAAGTGTGAATACACAGCTGAATGGAAAAACATTAGTTTTTCCAGATGGTGTATAGAGACAGCTGCTATGGTAATAGATGGTCACAGAAATGGCTGCCAGTTGTTGCTCTGTGTTACCTGGTTTACACTAGGGTTTCTTCATTCATCACATGCAGAAGATATAACCAGGGTTTGCATGTGCAACTAGCCCAGATTCCACTAGCCCTGCAGATCAACTGTTGATCTGGCCAGGAGCCAGTTATCCAGGGCAAAATGGAGACTTGTGCTCTTACATGGTCATTCACAGACAGGGATGTCTTCACTAGAATCTGATTGACTTTAAGATTCAGCAGTCAGGCTCTCAAGAGTCTATGGAGACTTGCACTCACCCTACCTAAAAACATTCTAACTTAGTTCCAAATCCCAGTCATTTTCTCGATCCATTGGTTCACTTTGCGAAGATCCTTGGTGCTTTCAGCCGTGATAGACAGACACCTTTGCTCATTGTTCTAATATATGGAATGCTGTAATCCACATTCATTAGGGAACCAAGTTCCATTTTCTAAGAAAAACATTATTAGGATTACAATGTAAATCACTCCGCATGAGTGCCGTTACCATGTTCCGAGGCTCTGAAGAAGTACACAAATCAGGGTTGAGATGCCCTGCACAAATCAGGCTGATTTTGCCATTTTACCATAAACCTTTCTTGTCAATCGGTTATGATGTGGTAAAAATTGCTGATAAACAGAATTACTCTAGTCCAAATGTCTTGAAATCAGTGGGCTTAGACTGCACAGGGTATCACAGTAGCAACCATGCAACATGGGAGACACCCTCCATTTCCTCTGAAGTCACAAGCGTCTTCGTGAGCCTTTGCTTTAATTCCTTATCTTCCTCACTGTTACTACGTTATCTCCCCTATATTATCAGCTCATTTATCTTCAGTGCTTCCTCTGCCCTTTCTCTCACAGAGTCTTTACAGTGATCATGGAGAGAATCAGCGTCATGGAGAGTGCCCTTCTCAGTGGGCAAGGTGGTTTTGATGTCAAAGCTCTGAGAGCCTTTCGTGTTCTACGGCCCCTACGCCTGGTGTCGGGAGTGCCAAGTGGGTGACGCTTTTTAAGCTTTTCATGAATAGATGGATCACACTTTCCATTACATGATCATAGGCAATCAGTTAAATAAGCAAAATCAAATTTAAAATATCATGTCATTATGTGGCTTAAAAATTATGCATGGGTTGGACAGACTTGAGAAAGAGAAATTTTTCTTCTTCTCCCATGATGCTGGAACTCAAGGGCATAAAATGAAGCTGAGGATCAGTAAGTTCATGACACACTAAAGGAAATGCCACTTTACACAGAGAGTGATTAAAATGTGAAATTCACTGCTAGAAGTTGTAGTGCTGGCCACAGGCATAGACAGCTTTAAAAGGGGATCAGATTGATTCATGGAGGGTAAGTCTATCAGTGGCTACAATCCAAGGCTAAGCAGCATTACTTCATTGCGTTTATTTCAATGAGTTTAGAAGGGTATAATTTTGATTTGGGATGCACTGTCAACCATAGATGGGATTGTAGGGCAATGTATGATGGTGGGTGGAAATGTATGGAAAAGATAATGCCTGTCTCTTTTCACTTCTTTTCCATTGCAGGCCTGCAAGTAGTACTGAACTCTATTATGAAGGCCATGTTGCCACTGCTCCACATTGCTGTGCTTGTCGTCTTCATGCTGATCATCTACGCCATTGTAGGAGAAGAACTCTTTAAGGGCAAAATGCACAAGACTTGCTACTATATTGGGACAGGTAGGAGGTGTTATTGAACTCCTAAAGATGCCAAGATGCCTGGGGAATCACATTGGGGAATGGAGCAAAATGCTGGCCTTTGATGCTCTAACATAAAACAGGAGTTGGGCCCAGGTATATCTACCACCGTTTCTCAAGCTCTGCAGCAATTAGACTGGAAGAGTGGAGTACATGCCTAAAGAGAATGCATTTGCCATACTTTGCCAAGTCTCACACCTGCACCTTTCCTTCCTTCCTCAGACATCATTGCTACAGTAGAAAATGAAAAACCATCTCCATGTACAAACTCAGGCCACGGGCGCCATTGCACCATCAATGGCTCTGAATGCAGAGGCTGGTGGCCAGGACCGAACAATGGCATCACCCACTTTGACAACTTTGGGTTTGCTATGCTGACTGTCTACCAATGTATCTCCATGGAGGGGTGGACTGAAGTCCTCTACTGGGTATGCTAAGCATGTCAGAACAGATGCTGTACAGCTCACTGGCCATGTGGTGAATGGAAGGTTGTGAATCCATGGATATTTTGTCTTGTTACTTCCTAAGCAGTAGATTATTCATGGAAAGCAGTGACACTGACTACAGGATGATGTTGTCATCCCCTGGAAAGAACATGCCATGAGTCAGGAGCAGGGTACAGATCAAGTTCCAAAATGAGCTTAAATTGTGGGTACCAATCACAATAGCCCCCAATATATGAGACCCTTTTAACCTAAATTTGACTTTAGGTCAAGCAACAAGAAGCTTGGGATATCTGTAAAGAATGGTCCAACAGGACAAATAGCACCCCTGCAGGACAGATTCAGGTTGGAAAGATGGAACATAAGTATTTAAAATGCTCTGCCCCTGCATGGTCATTCTAATCTGGATCAGGTCCTGCACAAATGCTGTTTAGGGGAGAAATGCTGTGTGCCTCCTTAAGCAGCCCTTCTAAGTGCATTGACCAACAGACAAATGTAGGTATAAATCTGCTCAGGCTGGTATTTTGAGCCTTTTTGCTTTATATGAGCCTTCCTTTGAAACTGGCAGTGACTTAATCAAGAAATAACCTGCCCAAGCAGACATTGCACAAAACCTAGGAAAGAGGTTTTCACCTTTAGCAATTATTTGCCATCAAATCTCTCAACTTTTAGGCAGCAAGGTCTGAAAAGTGAGTTAGGGCCTGTTTCCAGGTTGTCTTGGTTGTCTCCCCAGACCCAGACCCTTTTCACAAAGATGCAGAGGTTTTCCAAAATGCCAGCCTTGAAAGTGTTTCTCATCACCTTCCTGTTTTGCCTCAGGTCAATGATGCCATTGGGAATGAGTGGCCCTGGATCTACTTTGTCAGCCTCATCTTACTTGGGTCATTTTTTATTCTCAACCTGATCTTGGGTGTGCTCAGTGGGTAAGCAAAGCTGTGGTCTTTTTTTTCTCTCAGCATCGTCGACATGGGATTCTGTCTTGAATGTGTCTTAAAATTTTTCTAGGAAATGATTTTGGGAGGTTTTTTTTATGGGAGTCAGACAAAATACAGAACCTTCCCTTTCTTCATCCATATTCTCATGCCTAGTGTTCTTATTGCTGGCCTTGTTCATAAAGCAGAGTGCCTCAGACAAGAAGCAGGGGTTCTTAATTCAGATATGAACATATACATACAAATTACCCTCTGCAGCTTATACTCACTCCTCTGTAAACTGAAATCCCTGGGAAAGAGATTGTTCCACTACGTGGTGATTTAAATCTTCTACCAGAAATATGTTTTTATGGGTGGCATCTGGATTATGATTGCTGTCCGGGATTGCTGTGTAAATGTGTCCACTATTGACATCTAACAAAGATGCCTTTCTTCTGCTTGGACTTTACAGAAGTTTAATCTGAATTCTGTCAGTGTTTTTTGTTTTGTTTTGTAGTTGTTCTCAGCTGTTGGTTTTATAATGAAATACTTTGGAATGAACTTTTGAATGTGTAATGATGCTTCATTTTCTTGCTGTGTAAGCTACTATGAGCACCTCTTAGTGGAAAAGTACAAATGTAAACAACTAAATTATATTTTCTAAAAAAATCATCCATGATGAACAGAAACACTTGAGCCTACAAGACTGCTGGAGCTCCTGGCTGTTGAGTCTGAAATGCTAGAAAATAAGCAAAATCAATAAAGAATGACAGATGAAAACAATACAGTGCCTGAGTCTAACTAACATTAAGAAAAGAGAGCACTGCTCATAGCCCAGCCGTTGTAAAGAGATTGGCTTTGGCTGGCTTAGTTGTCTGGTGCAACATGAGCAATATCACAATGAGGATGAGTGTGGGAGAGATAGCGGGCAATGAGCAAAGGTCAGATGAGATGAGGCACCAGGAAGATTAATGTAGCTAGTATTTTTTAAAGTCAATCACAGATTCAGATTCACCCAGCCTATTTCTTATGCTTTTAACTGCTTTATAGTACATGTCCTGATTTTTAACTGGGTTGGTTCCAGGGAGTTCACCAAAGAGCGCGAAAAAGCCAAATCAAGAGGTACATTCCAGAAACTGAGGGAGAAGCAGCAATTAGAGGAGGACATGAAGGGCTACATGGATTGGATCACTCATGCAGAAGTCATGGAGAGTGACCGGACCCGTGGCGAAGGTACCCATGACTCATTAGCTACCTGATTTATGGGAAGTCAGTTAGAACACAGAGATTTCATTTTTTAAAAATGCCATAGGATGAAAACTGCTGGAACTTCAAGAACAATAGTCACTGGGGGATGTAGTCTAGGAGAACACAAGTCAAGAACAGCAGAGTGAAGTAAGTCCAGCAAGAGCAAAGAGTTAAGCGCTAGTTCTTATGGACATGCTGAGTTTTACAAATAAGCCTTCTTGGAACTTATGCTGTGCTTGAGTTGCCTAATAGGACACCGGTCTCTGTTTCCATCTTCCACAGGGATGATGCCATTGGATGAAGGCGGCTCAGAGACAGAGAGTCTGTATGAAATTGAGGGCATGAATAAATGGATCCTCTTCTTGTAAGCAGAATGCATACTAATTCAAACCCTCACTGTGCACCGCTCAAAGCATTGTTAGGCTACTTTAACATTTTAAAAGAAAAATCAAGAGAGCTGTTAACTGCAGAAAGCATTTCTGTTTTAGATGTAAAATGCAAGGGTTCATCTGGTGTTCTCCTGCTGAGATCTGCAGCTCACCACTGACTGGAGATGCTGGGCCAATCTAATGCCTAACAGCAAGGGGGGAAAGCAGAACTCAAGAAAATAATGTATTCTTCGATCTTCTCTAGGCATCTCTCCCACCAGAAAATACCTCAGAGACTTCTCCCATTTCATGCTAGGTGGAGTGATCAAAAAGAGTCCCAGATCTTTCATAGCATTTAGACTTTCCAGCTGCAATGTCAGTGGAGAGAACTATACTCTTTCCCAAAGGCCCATAACACCTGTTTTTCTTTGCTGTTCTTCTGGAGAACATTTTCCCATTCCATTGCATGTTTTCCTGGACCACCAATGGTTGCCAGCCTCTGGCTGGGAGCCTGGAGTTTTCCTGGAATTACAACTTATCTCCAAACTACACAGATCAGTTCCCCTGGAAAAAATGGCAGCTTTGGTGGTGAATTTCATGGCACCATATCCCCTTGCAGATGTTCAGGAACAAACACCAATCAGTAAAACCAGCAGTGTATGCATAAAAACAGGGCATAAATCAACTAGAATAGTCAGTGGTAAAAAAACAAAACAAAACAAGGAAATAAAATTCAGTTAAAAATGTGGGTCAGCGATCCCCAACATAGGGCCTGGAAATGTTTGCTTATGCCCACTTGCTTCTTCCTCGAAGGAAAGAGCCAATTCTGGCTTTTTCCAATGCCTTGGAGAGCAGAAATACTGACTGCTTCTGCATGAGGAATTTGCCCCAGGACAGCCTCTCATTGCTTGAGGGTTTTAGTGCTGCTTCCACATGACGTCAGCAATGCTTCTCCACTAGGTGACTATTTCCTGAGAATATTTCCTGAAAATAACTTTAATTGATAGCTAGTCAAAGCTTATTTTGGAAGGATTAATTAACCTAAACATACTTGAAGCATTTGTTAAGACTCTTGGGTCAGAACAAGCTACATTATAATTTTCATTCTTTCTCACTGTTTGCTTCCTACAAAGTTTCCAGACTGTGCCTGGTATCCTTCGAGAGGGCAACAAAGAGAAGGGGCTTCAGATGGCCCAAGGGCTTTATGATTGCTAGGCTTGGCTCTGCACATCGAGAAGCAGTGGTTCTGAAGCCTTGTAGGGCTGGCCTTGGAGGCTGATCTGCTGCAATTCTCATTTTGACTCCCCCTGCCTTTTTTCTTCTAGCCGACACTGGAGGCGATGGAACCGTCTTTTCCGCCGGAAATGCCGTGAAGTGGTTAAGTCCAGGTTTTTCTATTGGTTTGTGATCCTGATAGTCTCCTTGAACACCCTCTCAATAGCAACCGAGCATCACCAGCAGTCTGACTGGCTGACCCATGTCCAAGGTGAGTAGAGACTTCTCAGGTTCTGATTACCAAGTAGGAATGATGTCAGTTTGTCCTGAACATCATGGCCTCTGTCATTGCTTGTTTTCACTTATGACTGTCTTGTATCCCAAACTAAATTTCTCTGTCATTACGGATTTACTGTCTGTATTTCCACATTCAGGTATGAATTTGTATGCATACAGAGGGACCCAGAACCAGACCCACAGGGTTGCTGTGTGGGGGAGGAGTTCTCGCGGCCCTATAGACTCTCTTGTGGGTTTCCTCAGGGCGCGGTCCTCTCCCCCACATCAACATCTTCATACTCCCTCTGGCCCAGCTGGTATGGAGATTTGGGCTGGGATGCCATCAGTACGCTGATGACACCCTGGTCTATCTCCTTATGGACGGCCACCCGGATACTCTACCCCAGAAAGATTTGCCAGATGTTTGGAAGTGGTGACTGAATGGTTCGAGCAGAGTTGCCTGAAATTCATCCCCTCCAAGATGGAGGTCCTGTGGCTGGGAGGTAGGGGGTGGGATTAGGCAGCCTAGCCTCGACCAGGGCCAGCGCCTTTTTGGTCCTGGCCCCAACCTGGTGGAATGAGCTCCCGGGTAAGCTGCAAGCCTTGTGGGATTTGTCAGCCTTCCACAGGGCTTGTAAAATGGAGCTCTTCCACCAGGCTTATGGTTAAGGCTGGGGTCAATCCCCACTTGGGATTGGAAGTATACATCATTCACTCTCCCTGCCACTTCGGTAGTGGGGGTGGTAATGTGGTTTTTCCTATCATGTTGGAATTTTTAAAGTCTTTTAATGGGAATTTTAATGGGGTTAAGACTATTGTTATCTGCCATGAGTCTCTTAGGGAGTGGCGGGAAATAAATCCAACAATAACAATAGCAATAGCAATAGCAATAGCAATAGCAATAGCAACAGCAATAGCAATAGCAATAGTTTCCCCCTTGGCTTTGGGCTTAAAGTAAACATTTCACTCCTTAGATCCAGCCTACTATGCTCAATACCACATGTCACAGCATGTTCCTTTGCTTTGGCTTTTTTAATAACCCTGAAACATAGTCAAGTGCAAAGAATTAGTGTAGAGGAAAGGAAATGCTTGACTGTTCCCTTTCTTGCCATTTGTTTGTTCAGAGATAAAAGACCCTATTTCCCACTCCCACCAAGTAGGAAAGCAGCTAGGTAACAATTCCAGGTGAGCAGAATGGATGAGAATAAAGCCCAGCTCCTCCCCATCTCCTTCCCAATGGCAACATGCAAAACTCCTTGTCAAGTTAAAAGTGTCAAGGAAAAGACTCATACACCAGAACAGGTTGACCTTTATGCATACCCCTAATGACTCCTTGGAGGGCTGAAAGTGGATATGTTGCAGGAGAGAAGAGTGATGAACTAGTGGGGAAAGTAGTCCTAGGTTGCCTTCACACATGCTAAATGGTGCCATTTCAATCCACTTGTGCAACCATTTGCAAGTGGATTTTGCCATTTCACGCAGTAAAATCCAGTTGCAAAGTACATTAAAAGTGGATTGGGAGTGCATTATTAGGTGTATGTGAAAAGTTTCCCTAGACTCCCTGCCTTCTTGTTCTCCTTCCTCTGAAGAGGGTTCAGGCTCTTGGATGGCTGCTGGTGGCCAGAGGAGAATTCCTGCATTAATTATAATTTCTTTTCACAGATATTGCCAACCGTGTGCTGTTAGCCCTCTTTACAGTTGAGATGATTCTGAAGATGTATGCCTTGGGTCTACGCCAGTACTTCATGTCCCTCTTCAACCGCTTTGATTGCCTAGTAGTTTGCACTGGCATTCTGGAGATCATACTGGTGGAGATTGTTTCCATGTCACCACTGGGCATCTCGGTTTTGAGGTGTATTCGCCTGTTGAGGCTCTTCAAGATAACCAAGTGAGTCTCCCCTGGGAGGCAAAGAGGTACTGCTGTCAATATGGCAGCATATATGAAACTTTCTCCTGTTATTCCCAGCTAGGTTCGAGATGTGTGTATACGCATTTGCCCAATTCAATGTATCTTAAGCATGTGATATCTCCCCATGGCATCTCAGTAGGTAAATAGGTCGATAAGCAAAACAAGAATTCTTTCATAATTTCAGGCTTATAGCCTGATTCTAATCAGACTTGTTCCTGTTTTCTGGAGATGGAAAATGAGCTGGGAAAGAGGGGGGAGGGCTGTGATAGGACAGGCTTCTTCCAATCATACAAGGGTCTGAGCGCTTTGTTTTTAAGCCAACCATTAACACAAAATGTCTTTTTGGAATCCAGGGACCATGTTCAGCATCTCATAAATCCACCCAGACAGAAATAAAGTCCCAAAAACAGGAATCCTAAAAAAATGGGGGGGGGGGGATGCTGTATCATTCTGACATTTCTCCATGGCAACACAGCAGTATTGATTTTTATTGAATAGCCTCTGTGTTGTGGCATTGCCACATGTTGCTATGTGGCCTTTAAAAATAATTTGGGGACTGGGGGGAGAAAATTTCAGTCCATGACAGAACTGCTCTGCTATGATTGGTGGCTTGCTGTGATTGACAAGCCAAGGAGTGGAGGGTGAAGTTCGACTTGTTTCCTTTGCAACCTCATCAGGAGGCAAAAAGCCACAATGGGACAGAGGGAAAATGCAGGAGGGTTCTCCCTGTGAGTAGGGCTGCAAATGCAAGATTTGCCATCCTGCGTTTGCAAGAAGGAAGCCACTCACATTTTACCCCTCCGTGCGGAAATGGTCTGATAGTTCCAATTTGGAGGTAAGATTGGTGTAGACTTGGAGTAGGGGCTTCTCAGTAGTTATACAAACCCCTTGGAACTCCTTGCCCAGGGAAGCCCATCTTATGACATTGTTTCACACTTTTTCTGTTTAATTAAAATGTGATTTCATGAGAGAACTTCCTATATATCACATGTGTATGGATGCAGTCTAATCTGTAAGACTATAGTTGTGTTTGCACTATGTTGTGCATTAGCATGATCCAAAGTCTGAATACAGTGGAATTAATTTAGTGAGAAAGGACTGCAGGATACAGACATAGATGTGTGCATATTTAGAGTGACATTCCCTCTTTTTCCCCTCTCTAGATATTGGACATCTCTGAACAACTTGGTAGCATCTTTGCTGAATTCAGTACGCTCCATCGCCTCCCTGCTCACTCTCCTCTTCCTGTTCATTGTCATCTTTGCCCTTTTAGGGATGCAGCTTTTTGGAGGCAAATTTGATTTTGATGATGCAAAGATACGACGTAGCACTTTTGATAACTTTCCTCAGGCTCTCATCAGTGTCTTCCAGGTATTATCCAGTTAAGGGCAGGATGGTAAAAATTATTGTGTTCTGTACTAGGCTCGTAATATGCTAGTTACTAGTAGGAAAGCAGGAGTCATAACTGCTGGGATATTTTTTGAGCTTTGAAGCTTTCTTCTTGGTACTATAAGACCGGGGGGGGGGGGGGGAGAGAAGAGATTCTGGTTAGCTGGGTTTGATTCCGCACTCCCCCACATGCAGCCAGATGGGTGACCTTGGGCTCACCATGGCACTGATAAAGCTGTTCTGACTGAGCAGTGATATCAGGGATCTCTCAGCCTCACCTACTTCACAGGGTGTTTGTTGTGGGGAGAGGAAAGGGAAGGCATATGTATGCCGCTTTGAGCCTCCTTCGGGTAAAAAAAAAGCGGCATATAAGAACCAACTCTTCTTCCTCTTCCTCTTCCTCTTCCTCTTCCTCTTCCTCTTCCTCTTCCTCTTCCTCTTCCTCTTCCTCTTCCTCTTCCTCTTCCTCTTCCTCTTTTTGGAATATTTGATGGAGTGTTCAAGGCACTTAATGCAGCAGAACTCTGTTTATGTATGCTGGTATGAAACAAAATAACAGAGTCATTCATTGAAAGGAACTCCATTCTAGACAGGCCAAATACAGTCTCCTAATCTAGCCTAACTAGCTAGGATGGATAGGCATGTTTTGCCATCATGGTACCAAGATGGAGAGATCTGGCAGAAAGTGGAGAGAAGGTGGAGAGAAAGGAAGTATTCCTAAGAGTAACAATCTGCATATGAAAGGGATAGCATCAGAGCAATAGAAAGGAAGGAAGATCAGGGCCTGGCCTATCGATCTTTCTGACTCTAAAGTCCCTCTCAGTAGGCTGAATCCTTCACTTTCACTATCTAGTTAAGGGTAGCATTCTGGTGGTCAAAATTCTTGTGTTCTATACAAAGCTCTAAGAATATGGCAGTGACCAGTAGGAGATCAGAAGTCATAATTCTTGGGGTATTTTTTGAGCTTTGATGCTTTCTTCTTGGTACTACAAGACTGGGGTGAGGAGAAATTCTGCCTCCTAGGTCCTCTTCTGGGTTTGAAGTCTTAATGGCTGTGCCTATGGTGTCCTGCTGTTTACAAAATCTCTTTCCTCTTCTGAGGTCCTGACTGGGGAAGACTGGACTTCTATAATGTACAATGGAATCATGGCCTATGGAGGACCATCATACCCTGGTATGCTGGTCTGCATTTATTTCATAATTCTCTTTGTCTGTGGGAACTGTATCCTTTCTTTAACCAGTTTTCTTGGTTATTTACATCATCTAAGTGTAGGGCATTGGATATTTCATTTTAAGGTTTATCAGTGTCTTAATCCTAATAGTGGTCAACCAGCAAATATGGACTTCCTTGTCTCATACTATAGACTGGTCATTAATATGACCAGGAGAACAATATGTCTTCAGCCTATGCAAATAAAAAATATTCATTATTTATTAGATTAACTAATAGTAAAGACCATTGCGTGCTGTAATACAATGGGTGCTAGCTCATGATTTGGTGTGGGTTTTGTGCCTCACAGTGTCATCACAATGGAGACTCAAAAGAATTTGGCTCTAACAGGAATGTACTATTAACCACCACAGAGCAACAGCTCATACTGGTTGTATAACTGGACTTTTTGTGGACAGACTGCTATTCTGTGAGTGTGATTACACATCAGAACTCAGAACTTTCCTTTCCCTATGGCAAGAAGCTACAAATATGCAGGTAGTTTAATTTCAGTTGTCGAATACCCATCTGCATGTCTATGCAGCTGATCTGTACATAATTTTTGTTTGCATTTCCACAGTCCATTTGCACTGGTGCCATCATTCCAGCAAGTCCCTTGCCTGTCTTGTGATATTCATACTACAGGTGGGCAGGAAGGGTAGGGATATGTGCAGGTGGGGGAATCTCCATGTCAGGATTCTGATTTTTGGAACTATGAAAAAACGCCCTACCTTTGCCAGACTCCTGGTACTCTGTTCTGCATTTCTAATGTGCCAAATTGAATAGTGTGGTAAACTAAAGTTAAGATTCCTCCCAGTGTCAGGACAGAGTCATGGCAGAAATTCCAGACTCTTGATTCCTTTGTTCTACATTCTACATTGTCTAAACTGTAAAATTCCTTAGCTTTTCTCTCCTCATACCAGATATTTTGCTCAATGTCTTCTTGGCCATTGCTGTGGATAACCTTGCTGAAGCTGAAACTTTGACTTCTGCTCAGAAGGCCAAAGATGAAGAGAGAAAAAGAAAGAAAATGGCCAGGTCAGTTCTTCCATCTGCTGGGAAAACCATGATTAGGACCCAGTTTGTAGGTTCCAATATGATGATGCCTAGCCCAACTGTAAGTATTTCTCCTAGCATGCCTTCCTCTTGGGTTTCACTTCCCTCTTCTCTTGGTTTTTTTCTCTAGAGGTTACCCTGAGAAATCAGATGAAGAAAAACAGTTGCTGGCAAAGAAGCTGGAACTGAAAGCCAAGGGAGAAGGAATTCCTACCACAGCTAAGGTCAACCAAGGATGCCATCTGAGACTCCCATACATGTCTAGCCCTAAAGACTTCAGTGCCTTACAGGAGATTCATAGGAATAAGCATCCAGACTGCCTTTCAGATTCTATATCATTTTTTCAAAATTGTTCCAAATTAAAACAAGATCTTCAGTGTCTAAATTTGAGTGCAAGCATTTTGTTGTCCCAAGATAACTGATTCAGCTTACCTTGAGATTGTGTATGCTTTTTAGGAAGTATTTGGTTTTGGTGGAAATGGGATGAAACAAGTCCCATATTTTAAATGAAAAATGGAACACTTGATCAAACAAAGCATAGGTGTTCATTGATGCATAAAACCAAGTTACACAACAGAGGACCACTTCATATTTTCTGCATCAAAGCAAATCCATGTGGGAATAGGACCTAATGGAATGGTTGTTTATACATACTTATTTCACATTTGGTTGTGGTTTCCCTGAATTTTCCTACACACTGCCATAGGCAAATTCATGATCAATGGCTACTGGCCATGGTGACTTAAATATCCATATAAGGAGAAGGGATGCCACATGACAGCTTTTCTATTAGACAAAGTCCCTATGCATTTGGTTTTGTAAGCTTTGTCAGGGAAATCTGTAAAAACATAATTCTGCATTAGATAAAATTTTAGAAGGATCCCACAATAAACATTATTAAATATTGTTAAAATGAATATTGAATTGAAAAGACAGAATAAAATTAGTTCCAAAGTGGATATTAATTAGAATATAGAATGAAATGCATAGTCTATAAAATTATCCCATGTCATAACCCATACGGAAGTACTTTACATGCAGAAAAGGTGTAATTGTGTAGTGTCTGTAGTGGTTGGGCACCACTGTCCAGCCGTAATGTTGGTACAGGAGGATGTAGAAAGAACATTCATCCCCCTTATTTTTCTTTCCTCAGTTGAAAGTGGATGAGTTTGAGTCCAATGTCAATGAGATAAAGGACCCTTATCCCTCTGCAGACTTCCCAGGTAAGATTGGTCCAGCTCCATTTGTGACTCTTGAGTCATATGAACACTGAAAGTGAATTATAAATAGAAATTATCTACAGCATATTATGATGGTATTGCAATATGTGAGGTGAGATCATGTCTCACATACCTATGCTGTGCAGAACTGCCACATGCCGTTCCTTGGTAGGCCCCCTTTGTCTCCTGTCATGCAGCACTGAGAGAGGTGGAAGAAATAAAAAGAATACCAAAAGGCTTCTTTAGATTCTGAAAATGGTGGAAGCTCTGTTCCTGTTCCCATTCTTCAGAGGTGAATTTATCTGCAAAACTATGGAGGCTTCGAATCAGCAGCTTATCATGTGTCCTGCTCCTTGCTGTGGGCCTGTTACAGTAGTTGGCTCTATTACCCTCATGTGAAGGAAAACCAAACTGTGGTTTATACAGAGTGAAGCTGCCTATTCCAAAGACACTGCCCCTTATCAAAGCCTGAAAAGAATCAATATCAATCTGTGTTTCTTCTGACTCATCTGGATGCTTCCAAAATAGGCAGTATCTATGAATGAAACCATGAGCCTCTTGTGGCGCAGAGTGGTAAGGCAGCCGTCTGAAAGCTTTGCCCATAAGGCTGGGAGTTCAATCCCAGCAGCCGGCTCAAGGTTGACTCAGCCTTCCATCCTTCCGAGGTCGGTAAAATGAGTACCCAGCTTGCTGGGGGGTAAACGGTCATGACTGGGGAAGGCACTGGCAAACCACCCCGTATTGAGTCTGCCATGAAAACGCTAGAGGGCATCACCCCAAGGGTCAGACATGACTCGGTGCTTGCACAGGGGATACCTTTACCTTTACCTTTACGAATGAAACCATCAACTGTATATGTTAAGGTTCTCTCTATGGAGGATAAGATAAACTTAGAGCCATTCTACATGGTAGTGGCTGTGCTGGGCCACCAGCAGCGTGGTGCTGCTGAGCTTTTATGTTCTGCAGGCGTGGGGGAAGGTTTATATTTTATTTTTTTCAGGAAGGTAGGATTGCATGGAATACAATCCCACCTTCATGCAACCTTTTTTAAATGCCCCAGTTCGTGCTGCAGCACAGCGAAGCACTGCAAAGCTGACCGAGGAATTTTTTACCCCCTCTGGGCCACTGTGAGATGAGGAAGAGCTGGGTCAGGAAGTCCCAGCTCTTCCCTGTTCACATGGGCCTGCCACAGGACGGGCCCCAATGGCCCCTGCAGCGAGCTAAGGAAACACGGATTCTCCTGCATTCCCTTAGCCCAGGACAAAACAGGGCTCAATCCACGGCAGGCACAGGAGGGGGCCTGCAAAGCAGCTGCATCATGTGGAAGTGGGGATTAGCACCACTTCCATATGAACACTCTTTTGGCCTTTTCCACCCATGCAGAATTAGCTTGATGGAGCTAAGGCCTTTGCTTATTATTACTAGTACACAGACAATGGCCAAATTCCAGTAAAAATATTGAATAAAATCAGATGTTGCAGTCGGCAACCCAGGGTTTATGAGCAAGTCGCCTCTGCTAGAATTTTAAAATTAATAAAGCAACATAGAGGTGTTTTGGGGCACTGAACACAGAAGCATTGAGCCATTAGTACTTCCTTCCCCTGAAGTTCACCTTATAGGGACTTTAGAATATATAGGGTCCAGAATATAATTTTATGCAACAAATCAGCTTTTCAGTGATGAGCAGTGTACCCTGCAGGTGATGATGAAGAAGATGAGCCTGAAATCCCACTGAGTCCACGGCCACGTCCTCTAGCAGAGCTGCAGTTGAAGGAGAAAGCAGTGCCCATGCCTGAAGCCAGTGCATTCTTCATCTTTAGTCCAACCAACAAGTATGCCCTCTTCCTTTATCCTTCTTTAGTCCTATTAGTCCCCAGACAAAAAGAAGCCCCTTGGGACATCTGACATGGAATGTTTTGTTACCCGGATCAGTCTACATGTGTCAGGGCTGTAACATGGCAGGTATCCGCTGACAGAGAAAACTTGTATATGTTTGATATTTTAATATATTTGAAATCTCGCCTACATATGCCAAGGTCCAGATTCAGATACATAATTAGAACAATAAGGGGGGAAGACTTCCAAACAGAAGATGGGGTGTTATTTTAGAAACAAAAAAGAGGCCAAATTAATCTAGGCAAGTAGAAAAAGTGCAATGAAAATTACAGAAATGAAAAGGCAATGCAGTAATTACACACAAAAACCTTTCCCTGGACCATTTCCTACCTACTGGGGAAAACACAAAAAGGGGAGAAACAAGACATACAAGCCTGCCTGGAACCAAGAGGGGAAGGACTGCTGGCATCAGAATAAAGGAGAAATCAGTCTTTCGGAAGTGAGCCAGCCCCTTGTGCCTCGAGAGTATCAAACGTGTTCCCTGGGGAAGATCTGGAAATTAGACAGGTCGATAACAAGGTACTTGTCATGATTGGGGAAGGGCAGGAATCTTCCTGTCCAGTTTTTGAGATAGCTGAGAAATTGCTGAAATTGGCCTATTGTTTATTGCTTTGGAAACAGGGCTGTCTGTAAAGGTAGGCTGAAATTATCTGAGAAGAGGATCCAAAAAACTCAGGGAAAATGATCTTTGACTGAAAATCTCTTAGAATGGGTATTTGCATGACTGATATAGGAGTTACTCTGCATTCCTTTCCACCTTAGCATGACTCACTGCCTTTTAATGTCCCTTTAATTCAAGATCCACCTATCATCTCTAAGCCCACACTGAGATGTACATATGTACAGAAAAAAGGGGGAACAAACAAATTTATACCTGACCAGACCTGCTTCATTCAGAGATGGAATCCCAATGGGTACCTTCAGACCGTCCTCTTGTTATATTCATAATTTTCCATACAAGGTCCCAGATTTGCACTACAACAGTGGAACAACAATTCAAGAACCTTTAGAAAAATTCAAAGTGGGACAACACATGAAAAGGAGACCCATATCTACAATTCTGAATTCTCTGGATGAGGAGCTAGCTAGAAATGTAAAATTAATAGCATAAGCAACCCGGTACAAGAAAAAAAGAATACTTCCTTTCTCCCTGATTAGATATAAGCTGTTTGCCAGAAACGGCATCAGTTATTGTCAGTTAAGTCCCATTCAGTTGCCCTTCCTACTATCGAGTTTTGCTTAAGTAGCTTATGATCCAGCTGGCCTCTATTCCTCTCCCTCCTCTGCCTTCTTCAGGATCCGTGTATTGTGCCACCGCATTGTCAATGCCACTTGGTTCACCAACTTCATCCTCCTCTTCATCCTGCTGAGCAGCATCTCATTGGCAGCTGAGGATCCCATCCGAGCTGACTCCTTCAGGAATCAGGTGACTAGAGAAAGCGGTGACTGTGCCTCATGGTGTGGTGTGGTGATAGTGGATAACCCAGGCTGAATCACAGGACATCTCCAGCTGCTGTAGCTTCCTTGTACTAGGCATACAATGTGTGAAATGGACTGGAGCAATATAACAAAGGCAATGAGGAAGAGCTGTAGATGGGGCTGGTTTGTAGGTACGAGCCAAACACAGACAATGAATATAATGCCTCCATGAAAAATTACACATGGCTCCTATGACTTTTTAAATTATTCTGAATTGTGTTCCATTTTAATTATTAAATGAACCATTTGCCTTTCTACAAAGATAGTTAGCATGAAGAAGCCATAAAATAAACAGAAGGTAACAGTTGAATGTACTCAACTAGCATGAATACATTCCATTCTGAAAACGGAATAAATAAAACAAGTTGAAGAACATTCCTATAGCTCCATAAAGTAGTTAGCTGATAGCTCTCCTTAGAGAACTTGTTCTGCTTCATTGGTATGTCACCAAGAAAAGCCCTGCCCCAAAGGTACTACTAGATTTCTGAGTGAGAAGGACTATGGGTTGTAATAATGAATGCATTGTTAAAATTGGATCATATCTTTATAAGATAGTTGCTGTACCTTAATGTACTAGGATAACTAAAATATTTCACAGAATCCTTCAGCAGAGTACTAACCGTACAAGTTTGTAGTGCCCGGGGGCTGGAGATATGTGGAGGCTGCCCAGCAAATGTGAGTAACGAGAAGCTTCAGTTAACTATAAAGAAGGACGTATTTCTTTTCTTGAGTTTCATATGAGAATACCTACAAAAGGTCACCCCTAGGTTGGGAAATTTTGGGGAGTCAATTGTATTTACAAAACTAATTTCCTCTTTCTCGGGTGGGGTGTGTGTGTTTGTCTCCAGATTCTAAAATACTTTGACATCGGCTTCACTTCTGTGTTTACAGTTGAAATAGTTCTCAAGGTGAGTTACTTAGGGCTCGCATCCTCACATAAAGATCCTCATCATGTTCATTTTATGTGCTTTTGAACAGGGCTGGATATGCATCTGCCAGCACCTGGATTATTTTAATATGCATTGTACAGTTGTTGCATGAATCTGCAGTGCTGCAGAATTCCATTAACAATGAACTCAATGAACCACATCACCTTTCATGCTCAGAGTGGAAACAGGTAGCTTTAAAACTTTCCTAGTTTATCTCCACTACAGACCGGATAATCGGCAAACTTCATTCACATGGTGAAGTTAATGTTACCCTGGATTTCCAAATGAAAACAAAGCAGTTTTGAGTTGATAATTCTGATGAGGCTTACTGGACAGTTAATTTTCACAAAAGTAGAACTGTCATGGGAAGGCTTAATAATGGCAAGTGTAGTAAAGTGGTTGCCTGTTTACTTAACTATGGTGTCTGAAAGGAAGTCCTTAGTAAAACTCAGAAAGCATTTTCTTTAGATTTATATCCTGCTGCTCTCAGCTGTACCAGCTCGTGATGGGTTACCATTTATAACACCTATACAATAAAGTCCCAGAACAATGAAACACTGTACAACAATAAATCAAGAATTGCAGCTTAGTGCCTTGCCCCATATTTTACGACCCTTTGTGGGATCCCAGTTGGCCTGCCCATACCTGCAGTTGGCTGCTGATGTCCATGAGCAGCAACCCCCTAAATGGGGGGGATGAGGGTGGAGGGACCTAGGAACTTCTGGTCCAAGCATTGACCAGAAGCCTGGTGGAAGAGCCCTATCTTGCAGTGCCTGTAGGACTGTGACAGCTCCAAAAGGGCCCTCAGCTCCTCTGGGAGCCCATTCCACCAGGCAGGGTCCAGGTTGAGACCAGGTGCACCTCCCATGGGCCTGGGACAATCAGCCTATTCGTGCCCACAGAGCAAAGGGATCTGTGGGTGGCATAAAGATACAGACAGGCCCTCAGATATGTGGGGCTCAGACCACAGATGGCTTCAAAGGTAAGTACCGGCACCTTGAACTTGATCCAGAACACCACTTCATTTAACTGATGCAGAGACAAAAACACCAGTGTACAAACTGAAGTAGCCAGGATATACAGATACAGACAAAATGTGACACATACCTTGAAAGTAGTCCATGTATTCATACAAAGGGACATATACATATAGAAGAAAAAGAAGAGCTGGTTTTCTTGTACCTCAATTTTTAACTACCTAATGAATCTCAACATAGCAATTGTCTTTCCTTCTTCTCCCCACAACATATGCCCTGTGAGGGAGGTGAAGCTCTGAGAGAATCAGCTATGAAAGAACCAAAGCCACCCAGCTGGCTGCATGTGGAGGAGGAGTGGGGAATCATACCTGGTTTCCAGATTAGAGGCCACTGCTCTTAACCACTACATTAAGTTGGCTCTGGAAGAGAAACATAGAAAAATAACTACCCTTATGAAATTTGAAACAATGTGAGAGACATAGGACAATTCATGTAGCCATTTTGAAATGCCATACCAGACATTACTGCATTCATAGTGTACCTTTTGTTTGTGCTGAATCACTCCTCTGAATAGTTGACAAATACAGAGGGACAGTTATCCCAAATTCAGACTTGACCATAATCCTGCATTTTTAGGTTATTGACTTGCAGGCAGGCATTTGGCTCGAATAATGATGCTTCAGCTTGAATTGGCAAACAGGCCACCGCTTTATTTAACCTTTTTAACAGGGTGTTGGCAATAACAAGGGGAGAGGGAGCCCATCACCACCTTCAGACCATTTTGGCCTGCATACCAAAATACCCAAGCGACACCCTGGTGATCCGGTCCTAGTGCTGAGCCACCGGTCCCCTTGTCGCTGGGGATTCAACCTTTACGTGGACCTGGATGCCCGAGGAGGCGTGTACCTCCCTTGGCCTTGCCAAGTGCATTTAATTCTGCGAGTGTCTTTTCTGGGCCTTCCCAGCCGGGTTGGCCTTACTCACAGTTCTGGCCTCTCTCTTTGAGGCTTTTCTACCTGGATGAGTCTTTTCTTCCTGACTCACTCCCTTTTGATGGGCTCCATCCCCTTGCCGCCCCTCCCTGCAGTGACAACAAGAACAATAACCAAGTCATAACAAAACATATTAACAGAGTTTACAAACTTCTTCAGTACCATAATGTTTCCCCCCTTACATGCGGCCGCGAGCAAAGAGGCTGCCAAGGAGCATGCGGTGCCCTAATAAGGATGTTGCGTGCTCTCCCCTCTCCTCTCTGAGGTGGCGCGCTAATGCCATACCTGCCCCGCCTTGCCTCCGTCGCTCCCGGCGTCCTCCTCTTTGCCGCCTCCTGCCGCCACATGAATGGCGGCCCCCGGTAAGTCTCGTGCCGCTTTTTCTCAGGCAACCATGATTTTAGCATACCAACCAATGTTCTAACATGTCGAAATGATCATGTGAATTCAGCCACTGAAAGAAGTATCCTCATACACTGACAGACACCCAGAACTAGATCTTCTGAAGGCTAACCAGTTCTTTCTGCTCCCAACAGATGACCACTTATGGTGCCTTCCTTCATAAGGGCTCCTTCTGCCGTAACTACTTCAACATCCTGGACTTGCTTGTGGTAGCTGTCTCCCTCATCTCCATGGGATTTGAGTAAGCTTGCAGCAGAGGGATTTATTTTCTAATCTAGAGGGTTGTTCTATTATTTGTTGTAGACCCTGAGCTAGTGTCTTGGAAAGGGGAGAAGAAATTAGACAAATCATATGTCTTTGGCACAAACGATGAATCTGTGGAATATAAATATCTCATGTGTTACTTCAGAGTAGGGAATACCATGAAATACAATATGGATGGATATATTTCTGAAGAAATTAAAGAAAGATTTTATGCAAGGAAGATAATTACACCTTATACCCAGAAGTGTAGGAGCTGTTGAGGGTGGGATAAACTGGTAAAACTGCAGACAGTATTCTCAACAATTAAAATTAAAAGTAATTCCTTTCTCGCCTTCACATCAGGATTGAAATTAGAGGTACAATCAGCTACTGCAGTTTAATCCTGCTAGCTGATTATGCATAATTATCTCTTGGCCTGCTTTCTCTTCCTCTCATCAACTACAAATGTTCCTTCATAGGGTTTGGAGTTTCTAGTATTGATGGTGAATTAAGGATTGGAGTTTTGATATCTGTTTTCAAGTTTCATGCTGTGGGAATATTTTCAGTTTGACAGCAATTCAGGTAGCAATTATCACTCTGCTACTGCTTTCCAATATAATTTGAAGAAAATTCTATGTGATGATTCCATGTCAAATGAACCTGCCAGGACAGTGGAAGTGTCCTTCTGAAGAGTTCTTTCAAGCCACTTGGTGGCAAGGTCGCAGCATTCCCATCCACAAAGTGTCTCACTATACTGCTGGAAACATTGAAACTCTGTTACATGAGCACAAATGTCTGAGTTTATCGAGATGTCTTTCCTATTTCCTGCAACAGATCCAGTACTATCTCAGTGGTGAAAATCCTAAGGGTTCTCAGAGTACTACGACCACTGAGAGCCATTAATAGAGCAAAGGGCCTAAAGGTGAGTAGGTAACTGGGATACTGCTTAATGCTCATTAGTCCAGAAATAGGACATGTCAGGGGGAACATGTGATGACTTCTCACCTCTAAATGAATAAGTACCTTTGAGTTTATCAGTGAACTAGACAAAACTGTTTCACCTTAGACTGGGATGCTATCAGGCATTGTAATATCTGACTGTCTGGAAAACCCCATCACATGATGGCCAGATCAAATCTAGCCCATTTCTCTCTCTCTTTCTCTCTCTAGCATGTAGTCCAGTGTGTTTTTGTGGCCATCAAGACCATTGGCAACATTGTACTGGTCTCTGCATTACTGCAGTTCATGTTTGCTTGCATTGGGGTGCAGCTGTTCAAGGTAAAAACCTTTCTTAGGCTGAATCTGCACTTACTTTGTTTATTCCATTGTCAATCCTGTTGAGTCCAGATCGATTTGAACTCAGGTCTTCCTCTCCCCCGCCCCCCCTTGAAACAGAAAAGTGTTCTGCATGTGCTTAGGGAGGCTCTGAAGGGGAGGGGGGAGCCAAGTGCAGCAGGAGCTTCTTTCTTTTCTTGAGGAGGAGAGGATTGGAGATAGCAGAGGAGAGAAAAAAACACGAGGCAAACATCTACTGACAAAATTTAGGGCTTCTGCAGCTTCTGCTGAGAGAAAATTAGGGCTTCCCCTTTTGAACAGACCTCCCCAAACCTAAGAGCCTAAGGCCACATATATATAATATAATTTAAAGAAGGACAACCACTGAGGAAAACAAAATTGAAAACGGTTTAATCTAGAGGCCGTTCTGGTTGTGCTTATACACATAAATTTACAAGAAGAGATAAGAAACGTTTATTTGTATTTATTGTGGAATTGTTTAATATAGCCCGGGATAGGTTCTGTTTTCTGTCACTACCATGGACCTCAGCAACAAATGCAAAGCAAGCACTGGCTCTGCATGCTTTTTCAATCCAAATCTTCAAATATTGAGGGTTAAAAGCACTCTAAGCTGGAAACTTTCATTTTTCAGGATTGTCAGACAAATGAAATTGTACTGAAATCAGTTCTTCTTTGGCCTCTCTGATTTAATGTAGGGAAAGTTCTACAGCTGCACAGATCCACTCAAGATTACAGAACAGGAGTGCAGGTAAGCTACTCTCCATTTACCTAGTATGTCCTTCTGCAGTTCAGGACTATGGGATTATGATATAATAAGAGCAAGAGATGTCTTGTTTATGATACAGTCAGAATACAATGTTTTTTGAGAAAGTTACTACCTTGCTAGATCATGGGAATGGACATTGTTTACCTTGATTTCAGTAACACTTTTGTGTTATTTTATTTATTATATTTATATACTGCACTCCCCAGAGGCTCAGGGCGGTTTACATAAAATGTATAAACAATACATGAAACAATCCATACCATTTAAATAACCATAATAATAATACTAATAATTGATAGTTGTAACAGTGCAAACAATGCAAACAGTGCAACAGTGCAAGCTGGTCCAGAGCGCACTGATGGAGTTCTGGGAGGGAAGGAGCAGGGGCCCTTCAGACGCTGTTGGTTATGCCTGGTCTCAACCAAGTGCCTGGTGGAAGAGCTCCTTTTTGCAGGCCCTGCAGAACTGTTTTAGCTCCATCAGAGCCCTGATCTCCTCTGGGAACTCATTCCACCAGGTGGGGGCCAGGACCTGGTCTTGGCTGAGGCCAGGCAAAGCTTCTTTGGGCTAGGAACCTCCAACAGATTCATTCCCACCGAGTGCAATGCCCTGTGAGGGGCATAAGGAGATAGGCAGTCCCACAGATATGAGGGGTCCAGACTGCAGATGGCCTAAAGGTTAACACCAAAACCTTGAACCTGATTCGGGCTGCAACTGGCAACCAATGCGGCTGCCTCAGGTTGCCAGTTGTTTGATAGATTTATTTCAAAGGTTGTTTGATAGATTTATTTAAAGCTCAGAAAAAAGTTTGATGCATACTTCTAACGGCAAGGGTTGCCTGTAGCTTCAGCAATTACTACTTAAGAACATCTAATATATGTAGGAAATATAATAATTCTATTAATACTTTGCTCCATTTGCAATGGAATTGTCCTCTGGTTAAAGGAAACAGGAGAATGGTGGTGGAAAGAATTTACTGGACTACAAAACACCCTATATGACTTTGAATTAGGGTTCACAGGTCTGTCCTGGCAATTGGTGAGAGATGGAGCAGGGACTTACTATCTTGCCAGCATTGCACCAACAATGATGTCATCACTCTGTGATGTCACTGTTCCACTCTGATATCTGATTCTAAGATAATCTATTAACTGCTTAGGGATATGATTTCCTACCCTAAATACAAAAGTTTCCCTGTACAAATAGTTCTATTATTTAGAGCAGTGGTCCCCAACCTTTTTATCACCGGGGACCACTCAACGCCGGGGACCACTCACCAGGGACCACTTAACGCCTTTTACTGAGGCCCGGTGGGGGGGGTAGTTTACTCCTTTACTCTCAACCACTGCCCTAACGCTCTCTGATCGCTATGGTAATGTTTAAACATCCCTTCAAAATAAGATACAGACACGCCACAACAATTAACATAAGGAACATTTTATTTTCATGGAAATTTTAACTCATGACAATGACAAATCAATGGGAACCCTGAGTTTGTTTCTCTGCAACGAGATAGTCCCATCTGGGAGTGATGGGAGACAATGACACCCGAAGTGTGTTGTAAAGGGCCAGGGGGGGAGGCGTCCTTCGGGGCCCACCTCCAATTAGTTGAAGGACCACATGTGGTCCGCAGCCCACAGGTTGGGG
The DNA here is from genome assembly GCF_049243985.1 of Paroedura picta. Taxonomy (NCBI): domain Eukaryota; kingdom Metazoa; phylum Chordata; class Lepidosauria; order Squamata; family Gekkonidae; genus Paroedura; species Paroedura picta. The sequence goes on along the minus strand of NC_135372.1, from coordinate 93,251,468 downwards.
ATCGCTAATTTAGAGGACTGTTTTGTAAATTTTTTTCTAATTTTAGACATGACAAATTCTACCTACTGTATTTTTATCCCACGCTTCCTCTGAGGATCTCATAGCTGAGTATTTAGCTCTTACCTCCTCCCTTTTATCCTCACAGCAGCCCTGTTAGATAGGTTAAGCCATAAGAGATGTGACTGATGCAAAGTCACACAGTGTGAAATTGAATCAGAACTCAGATGACCTCCCTCCCTACTCCTAGACCACCATTCTAACCACTAGTCTTGTGATATCCTTGTCACAAAACAACACATCTACCAAAAATGAACTTTGAGATATTAATCATAAATAGATCAACTGAGGAAATTAATGTTTACCATTTTTTAAGACCAGGAACAACTTGAATATGACAGGCATCAGCCTAACATCAAAAAACCACTCTTGTCTGTCTTCTCCCAGAGGTTACTTCATCGATTATGTTGATGCTGATTCAACGCAGATCATTCTTCGCAAGCGGATGTGGCTCCATAATGAATTCCATTTTGACAATGTCCTGTCAGCCATGATGTCTCTCTTCACTGTATCTACCTTTGAGGGATGGCCTCAGTGAGTACAGAAGCCAATGGCAGGGGGAGAGGTGTAAAGTAGGTCCCTAGGGTTATTGCAAAAGATGAGTGAGCCTGCCACTTGCACTGCTACTTGATTTAACTGTGCTGCACAACCAGACTTACTGGGGGGAGTGGGAACATCCCCAGTGATGTCATTACTGCTGTGTGTCAGTAGGTGCACAACCACTACATCTTGTACTGCAGCTGATATGGGTAAGGACTGCACTATATTTATATATATTGTGGAATGAGCACTGGAAAATATAGTATCCCCACAGTAATCCATACCACAAAGTTGCATTTAGCCATAGAATGCTTGTCTGGAAAAAGCCTTTGAGAGTGGGGAACTGTCAATCTACCCGTGGCAATGCAGGATGTATAGGACTTCCAACATCACTTCTTCAAAGCTTTTTTGACCGTGCCTATTAACCCAGGTTGTTATGATATCCCCAACAGGCTGCTGTACAGAGCCATTGATACCCACAGTGAGGACATGGGCCCTATATACAACTATCGCATGGGCATTGCCATCTACTTCATCGTCTATCTCATCCTCATAGCCTTCTTCATGATGAACATCTTTGTAGGCTTTGTCATTGTAACCTTCCAGGAGCAAGGGGAAACAGAGTATAAAAACTGTGAACTGAACAAGAACCAGGTATGGTAATATGAGCCAGATATGGAATCTGAGCAGAGGTGCCATGGCCTGAGCTAGCTGTTGGGCTGGATACAGACTAAAGTTTCTGCAGTCCCAAGGATTTCCATTCATGACAGCCATGCCCCCCTCCCAGATACTGTGATAAACTTGGCCTCTTTCTTTCTCTTCCTTCCTTCCTTCTCTGCTCCTGCAACCATTCCCAGACTCAAACCACAACCAGAATTTCAGGAGAGTTTCAGTCATTTTCAATATTCCTGAGCTGAAAGGAAACAGGGAATTTAGGGACTAATTTTGGCTTGGGAGTTTTCAAATGCACACTAGCTGCAGAAATTCAGCTGCTGGATATAAGTCCCAGGGTGGTAATAGTCTGTGGTATTGGTGCTTGTTCTGGCTTAGTTCTTCCAAGTTGCTACTGCAGGAAGAACCTGGAAAATTCTGATCATTTGAAGTTTGTGATCATCCTAACAAACCTTGAGAAGAAATCCATTTAAGCAAATGGTTTAGGAAGGGAACAGGACATATACATTATTTGGCTTTGTGGTAAACTTCAGGATCTCAAAGAACTAGAACTCCTTGAGGAGAGAACCTAAGAATAATTTCTCTATGCTTCACCTTTTGCCTTTTCTCTCCCTGCAGCGTCAGTGTGTCCAGTATGCGCTGAAAGCACGGCCTTTGAAATGTTACATTCCCAAGAACCCCTATCAGTACCAGATATGGTATCTGGTGACCTCATCCTACTTTGAGTATCTTATGTTCTTCCTGATCACATTGAACACCATCTGCTTAGGCATGCAGGTATGGATGAGTAGAACTCCTGCCCACTGAGGGGTAGCAGGTATATGAAATGGTGGTAGTGGAATCCTACAGAAAATCTGCCCATGAAAGAAGGGTGGCAGAGCTGGGCCCCTTTAGTGAGGAGTTGCTGATCTTGTGCTTGAAAATATGGCTCAGTCTGTCAGTTCAGTGGTGTGTTTTACACAACTACATGTTACTGAACTCTCATGGTGGTTCTTGCTCCAGAGCTCCCAGCCATGGAAATGCTGGTGCGCAAAACATTGCCAAAATATTATTGGTAAGGGAATCTTTGCATTCACTCAGCTATGTCACTGCCACAGTTCTTTGGTCTGTTGCCTACACTTGTAAAGATTCCTCCTTGCAGATTTTTATTAGGGCTGCTTGTATACAAACCAATTTTCAATTATTTCTACAGCATTACAATCAGTCGGAGACAATGAACCAGGTCTCAGATGTTCTCAATGTGGTCTTCACCATCCTTTTTACTGTGGAGATGATTCTTAAACTTATAGCCTTCAAGGCTAAGGTGAGTAGGGAGCAGATGCACAAGACTCCCAGGGCAACACTTTAAACTCTTCAGTGGGCACACTCCAGAGAAACTGCTGAAGGTGTGTACAGTTGTTGGGAGGGGGTACATGTCCCTTTTCAATCTTAACAACATCACATAAGCCTGAAGTTTCAGAACCGGTTCCTAGGTTAAGTTCTAGAAAGACATGGGAAATACGCCCATCTGCTCTGTGGGTCTTCCTCCTTCTGTTGCACTCCTGCTTCTCCTGTACTCTTTGTAGCCCATTTTCTCCTTTCTTTTCCAGGGCTACTTTGGAGACCCTTGGAATGTCTTTGATTTCCTCATTGTCATTGGCAGCATCATTGATGTCATTCTAAGTCAGATTGATGTAAGTGCAATGGGAGTAGCGACAGGGTTGCATTTTGAGTAGGCAGCATTGGAGGCAGTGGTAGAGACTGGAAAACTGAGGAAGGAAGAAAACTAAGACCAGCTGTTGGGATGCAGCAGCATCTGATCTCTCAGCTTCCCACAGAAAAATCCTGCATGTCTGAGCAAAATTTCTGACTTACAGAAAACAGCAGCCATGCCCTAACTTCACCAGCCTTCAAAATGAAATAGGAGTGCTGTGATTGTTGAGTGAAGGGAACAATAGGCATCTCTCAGACATAATGGAGTCTAGTGTGTACTTTGACTCCAAGACATCTCTACCAAGAAGCACTATCAAGTAATTTGTCCTTGATCGTAGCCTGGAAACTGATGTGCCACCATGTCCAGGAGATTCCATCTGTCCTGTAAACTCTGCGCTCTTTAAATGTATACCCCTGGCAAGCAATATATAGCCAAAACGTGAGATGGTTTGCCTCATGGTACCGGCAAAGAATTTCTGCCATTGACCACCATGGCAACCATGTTCTAAGTGGCTGCTTACTATATGTGCTTATAGTGTGAATATTTTTATTGCAACATTCGCATATATGAATTTTGCTTTCTCTACATGCATGCATGGAAGCTATGAAATACTCCACAGAATATTAAAATATTCTGCAGTTGGAATAGCACATGCATATCCTACGTTCTGTGTTGCATATAAAGAGGGAGCATACTGGCAACTACAGCTGTCATTGGGCTAAAAATGCCTCCCTGTGCCTTCATGTGACCAGTGCTAATGCATGCATTTGCAGTTAGCTGTGGCTTCCAGAACTGCTGTAGAAGTAGATTAATTTACAATATAGAATTCATCAGTCATGTCTGTGCCTAATTCCACATTTCGAAGAAATCCTGCCACCGTCTCCCTCCTCCATTTTTGAACTCTGTCTTCCTTTATGTATCCATCCTTTGGAGACACCCAGTGTGCCTCTTTATAGAATCAACCAGGTTTTAGACATCATCAGCAAGAAGCTGTACATATTTTATGATGTTGTTTACAACCTTAAAGCTAGTAGATTTTATCTACTTGCTTTACACTGACCCTACTACCCTATGCCTTCCCTGAACATGGCTTGGCACATTAGATGGCCAAAAGACTCCGAGGGGAGGTCCAGGTGCTGAGCAATTAAGATGACGGGGATAAAGTTTAATGAAATCTAAGAATGTAGACTAGGAATCTGGGGCCTGGTAAGTCAGTGTGGCATATATTGTTTTATTTTACTGTCAGCAACAGAGTAGTTCTTGCCCTGATTTCATTTTTTCCTTGGGCTGTTTATCTGCCACACCGGAATGCTATTTTATATTGAATAACTGAGGTGGAAAATGCACAAGCATAATAGGAGTAATACTTGGACCATAATTCTCATCAAATACCCTCTACCTAATCCTCTGAAACTGTCAAATACACAGTCACCATCCTTCAGCATTGTTCTTGTTCTTCCATCCACAGATCTTTGCAAACCTCTGCACTCTATCCCTTTCTCTTTTGTCTTCCTCTTTCCTTCCTTGTCCATTTGTCTCATTTATCTGTATATTAATGTTCAACAAGTACACTATTAGGGGAATTCTTTATATGGATTAATAAATGTCCTTGTTGATGGCCTTTCAACCAAGAATAAGTAACACCAGTGGTATTAAAGTGCCACTGGCATTATCTGTGGGCCTTTAATAGAGTTCATATGTTGGTTTGGCTAAGAGAAACTTTTTGTCCAAATAGGGTTTTAGTCAAAAAAAGAGAAAGAACAGTTCAGAGCACTGATCTAGCAAGCCACTACATTCATTTCTTTATTACTGGAATCAATGGAACCATTTTGAGCAGGTATGAAATGAAATACAGAGATAGCATCAGAATTATTAAATGTGTACATTTGAATACTGCAAGTCTATCATAGATACCAGGCTATCTTGTTATATCCTGGAGAAGGCTGCTGTTCCTTCTTCCCCAGGTCATTCAGTCTAGTCTTTGGATTACTTTCATGTACAGAAGAAAGAGCTAACATATGCAGAAGAACTCAACATGGTAGGAGGTATGCTGAGAGTTTGAAGATGTGACCATGAACTATTGGAGCAGGAGTTCCTAATGGGGAAAGGTTATGCCAAGAACACTAATCTCTTGTATAAGAACCTAACAGCACCTGGCCCCCACTTGAAATCTAGTCCCCTAGTGGTCTCTTGACCATGTTGTTACAGCTGACCGTGTACCATAGACAGATCCATGTGCTTAATTTTAGGAGCTTGTGGGTCATTTAAAAGTTGCTACAGAGGGTCTTTTAACAAAGCTAGATCTTTGACTTTTTCTAAAATTCCAAGGTCCTGAAATTGTTGTTCAGGACCGCAACAATTCTCAGCTTAGTGCTCTTCTCTTCAAGTCTGTGCACTAGATACTGATCAATTTTTCCTATTGTTTCATGCATTATTTCCCCAAGCCCTTTATCCTTTCCTCTTTTTTGCTTGTCTTCCTTGTAGTGGTTATAATTAGCATCTGCCATGATCTCCCTCTGTGAAACTCAGTCCTTCCTACTCATCCGGTCTATCCCTCTGTCTCTTTCCTTCACTCTTTCTCCCTCCTTTCTCAACCTTTAAAGATTTGGGACTCTTTGGTTGACTCTTTTGTTCTCTTGACAGACTGTTCTAGCTTCCAGAGGCGGATTGTACTGCCTAAGCGGTGGCTGTAATGGCATTGTAAATATCAGCTGCATGAGCTTGCTGTGGACAACCTTTTTCTTTTATCATGCTCTTTTTCCCTTCCTTTTTAGACCATTCCATGTTGCTGTGTCCTGCTGTGTTGGTATGAGTTGCATGAGATTGGTGCCAAAATAGAGTCTTCAGAGAAACATGGAGAACACATCTAAAGATATGTCCATATAGTATAAACCCTTTAGTAAATAAGGTACCATTTCCCTACCTTGAACTTGGAAAGGCATGGCACATCTATCCTACAAATACATATATCAGTTTTATACCAACTGTTGCTGTATCCCTCAAAGAAGGTTACGAATTGTAATTTTTCTGAGATCCTGCTAGCAGAACTTCAGTTATCTCTGAAGAGGGAATAACTTTTAAGCAAGTTTAAATCCATAGGTATTTTATGTAGACTGCACAAGTGGTGCTGATGCGCCATAAATTCCCTTTCTGTATTATAGTGCCAGCACCCAAAATGAAAACTAGGACAATTTGAGAGCCTTTTGTACATGTAGCTAACCAGGCTTGGTAACTTAGCAGATGTACCACTGACCACTTTTAAGACCTCTGCATGGTTGGACAGTTCCATATTAAAATCTTATCGCAGATCTAGGAGCTCCTTTAGTCCCTGATCTACAAATGCCTTCTGTGACTTGAAGTTGGTTTCTACACTGTATCTGTTTTGTTGAGGCATTCTAAACTGTATCATTAAATATATTTTTAACTGGGGGGAGAGGGAAATCAATGTACCTTCTATATGATGGTCTGAACCATCAACAGATGAATATCTAGCACGTCCACAGTTTGTACTAGCCTACCACTTTATTCCATGCAGATCACGCCACCTTAATCATTCTTCCATTCATAAATCAGGGGAGGCTGATTTCAAGAGAAGGGTAGTCAATACACTTTGCCTTGAAGAGTTAAAGTTCACAAAATCAGTGCCGGCTTATTCCTTTCTTTCTAATGTTATTGCACTTCACATTTATCATATGTTGGTTTAATGAATAGGGAGCAAAGAGCTGTGCCCTACAAGATTTTCTTTCTCATTACTTTGTCATTGCTCCTTAATTATTTGATAACTAGTTAAAAAAGCCTGCTGTAGTGTAAATAAAGCGGGCACTAGCAGCCCCCAGACCCTTCTGGGGCCTGCGTGGCAGGATTGGCGGGGCCCCCCCCCCAGCAGCCGAGGCCTACCTGCGTCCCTGGCGGCAAAGCAGCAGATATCGTCGGTGGGCTGGCGGCAGGGGCGAAGCATGTGTGCCAACTGGTGTGAGGAGTGGAGGCGGGCTCAAGAGAGAATGGGGTCGGGCGGTGGCCTGGCGCCGCGGGCAGGCGCCGCCTTTGCTGGGCCCTGCCACTGCTGGGCGGCAGTGGCGGCGGCCTCTTTCTGTTCGCAGCGATGGGCGGCGGTGGCGGCTGGCGACACCGGCCGCCACCGCGGCCGGCTCATCGTGGCCGCGGCTGCTGTCGGTGTGTGTGAGCAATGGGGTGGCGGCAGCAGGTGCCGGCACCATCCGCCTCAACAGCCGGCTGTGTCCTCATGGCCTCGGTTGTCGGCCGTGGCTGTTGTCAGCTCGTGTGAGCGATGGGCGCCGCCATCGGCCACCGCCTCTTGACGTTGGCTGTTGGGTGCAGGTATCATGGCGTTGTGTTGCTGCTGCCACGGGGCGCAATGTCTTGGCGTCGGCTCTGATGGCCGGGCGTTGGAGCTGCGTGTTCGCACCGCGGCAGCTGAGCCTCGCAGGGCACCGCTCGTCTGGGCGCCGATGCTGCAAATGGCGGCGGGTGGGCTCCAGCGGCAGTCGAGGCGTCTTGAATGCGGCTTTAGGGGGGGAGGTTCGTGGAGGTCCCCCGGTCCGTTGTAGGGGAGTCTTGCCGCGGGGTGGTCCTTTGTCCCTTGTAGGTTGGCGGCGAGGCTCCTGATTGGACCCCTCCGAGTTTTTATCCCGGACGGGTCCCGCCCTAACTCCTCCCACAGAGGCCTTACTGAATTATTTAGTGTGCGGCGTTTAAAGATGGCTAGGCAATAGCTTGGACCCATTCCCACACTCCTACTGTAACTCAGAATGCTCCCTTGATTGCTGCTGCTGGGGTGATCCCAGGATCAGCCTGATGGCAGAGCTGGAGGTTTACCGCTGGAAGAGGGAATTGGCAACAAACCCAACTCTCATCTTCCATTTGCAGACATCTTCTGGTGTACTCAAGCCAATGCACATAGGGAGTGGTTGTAAGGTTGCAGAATTGCCTTGATCCTGAAGCCTCCTGACCTCCAGTTGCAGACTGATATACTATTTCTATTGCCATACTATTTTTTTAAAAGATTTGGAAGCAGCAAGTCCAATTATTGTCTCTGTCTGTCCCCCATTTCCCCCCTGCCCAGATAGAAATTGCTTGCCACAAGTTATCCAGAAGAAAGAAGTTGGCACATTCTGTACAGTTGGCTAATAAGACTATATAGCCTTCTACATTTTGTAGGACCTGGGAACTGTATTGTTGCCTAAAAGCAACAGCTTCCAAGGTGCAGCAGCTTTTTTGACAAGACTTCTAACACTGTAGTGCAGCCTTTCTCAACTTTTTTACTGATGAGAAACTCCTGAAACATTTTTCAGACTTTGAGAAACTCCAGAAGTGTTGTGATCATGCAGAATATGGTGGGGAATCATAGCTGTGGACACACTCACCTGGGACCCCTTCCTTTCCTACCTCCTCCAGGCCCATCACTGGCCATTCTGGGAGATGGGAGAGGGACAATATGGTCATATCATCCAATAAATGTTTATTATTATTATTATTTAATTTTTAGACCACCTTTCTCCAAATAGGTCTCAGGGCGGTTTACAACATAAACAGTTAAAACACAATAAAATCCCCATAAAAACCCCAATTTACAACAACAAGTCACATATAACATATTAGCGGTGGTGGTCACAATTCTAATCGTATTTACCCAACTTCCCCCCCAATTCAGCCTGGTGGGGAGAATAATATTCAGAAGAGGGTGGCGCCAATACAATAGATCTAACAATGATCTTGATGTTAGAGATCTCAATATTGGAGCGGATCCTCTGATGGATTAGTGGGAGAGCTGCCCTGGCCTCAACCATATGCCTGGTGGAAGAGCTCCATCTTGCAGGCCCTGCGGAAAGCTGGTAGATCCCGCAGGGCCCTTAGCTCTTCTGGGAGCTCATTCCACCAGGTTGGGGCCAGGACTGAAAAGGCCCTGGCCCAGGTCGAAGCCAGGCAAACATCCCATGGGCCCGGGACAACCAGTAAATTCATACCCGCAGAGCGGACATTTAAAATATATATTCAAATAAATTAACTCCCACTCATTCAGGAAACCCATCCAGGACCATCAAGAAACCACAGGGTATCACAAAACTCTGGTTGAAAAAGCCTGCTGTAGTGGGAATATTTCTGTGGGTGCACTATTCATGAAATTGCCAATGGACAGCAAGTACCAGCTAATATGTCACTGAGTCAGGGATGGGGGAAGTATCTAACTTCCATTTCTGGTCCAACCTGCAAGCCCATCCTGTGCAGTTTCACTGCAGAAGACAATAAAGCAAGAGCTGAAGATCCTAAAGCCTGTAGATATTACACTGAACATTGCAGGAAGCACTTTTTGAATTAATTTTTTTGCTCCTTTATCTGCACAAATATAAATCTGTAGATGGATTCTGACTCCATATTGAGTGTGTTTCCTCTCAGTGTGTTTGATCATTTGACCCTTCCTCCCATGCTGGACCTGGGGATCTCTTGATGATGCAGAATCACCTTTAATTTCAGTAAAATGGAAGCCAGCAGTCTCACAGCCAACAGAATGTGTTACCTGTAGCTTCAGAAGAAATATCAAGGTCAAAAGACTCATCTTCCTATTAGGAAGCTGAGTATGAAGGGGCGGCATTAATCTCTATTCCAGACTTTTTGAGTTAGCATGCCATTAGTGGAGTAGTGTGATCCTTCCTTCCCCTCTAGCATGCTGTTGGCCTGAGGCCCTACTTCTACCGGTGTTGCAACTATTGCTGTGTTTGTTGCTATGGGCTATATCCATAGACCAAGCAGCAGGTGAACTGAAGAGCAACGTGGCTGGTAAATGTGACAAACCTGCCAGACAAGCCGGATCAACTCCTGAAGTCTGTCTCCTGCCCGCTTCCAATTGTACTCACTGTCTAAGAGATTGCTCTTTCCGCAGCCTCCTTCCACAGGTGACGATGAGAACGGGCGAGTCTCAATTACCTTCTTTCGGCTTTTCCGAGTCCTGCGGCTGGTAAAATTGCTGAGCCGAGGAGAAGGCATTAGAAACTTACTCTGGACCTTCATCAAGTCCTTCCAGGTGTGTGACATACTTGTTGAGAGGACATGGGCCCTAGTCTACCTGCAGGAAGGAACTCAGAAGTGGGGTGGAGGGAAGGAAAGACAAGCACTGCAGGCCAGCACTTTCCATCTCATTGCTGTACTGGAGTTATAAAAGATTCTTGAATTCTATACTTTGTTCCACAGGCTCTGCCACATGTTGCCCTGTTGATTGTGATGCTGTTTTTCATCTACGCTGTGATTGGGATGCAGGTAAGGACTCCATGAAATGCTTGTATTCCCTCAGCACAGATGTAGCCAAGATCCCTAATCTTTCATTGGCATTTTTAGTTAACAGGTTAATTGTTACTACCAGTTTTTAGAAAGTTTTGAAGCCACTGTTGTTCAAATTTTTCTGAATTGTATTGTACCCATTCCTATGTTCCCATGTTCTGTGTAAGCCACCCTGAGTCAAAAGGGAGAGTGGTATATTGATATGATATACCCTTGAGTATCTTGCTCATTTTCAGTCACCTGAAATCTTCTCTCCGAAGGACTGCTGTGCATTCTATGAAGTAACCCATGAAATTATTACCCCTTGAAAGCCCCGTGCTCTGAATTGCCACACATTTTATTTTGAGGGATGCCAAAGAGACTAATGTTTGATGCCATAGACATTCAGCTTCAAACTCTGTAGGCTAGCATGTGCATGTTACTCAGCAGCAGATCACACAGTTTCATGGGGCTGATATAGCTTACAAAGGGCCAATTAACTGAGAATAAATCTGTCAATAGCTATTAGCTAAGTGGACCCTTCAGATTCAGGGGCAGTCTGTACCTGAATACTAATTGTTGATGGGGTGGTGGTGCTGCATCTATTGCCTTCATGGCCTCTGCTTTGGGGCTTCCTAGAAGCACCTAGTTGGCCACCTTGAGAAAGAGGATGTTGAACCAAATGGATCCTGTGTCTGATCCAGGAGGACTGATCCAATTGCTTTCACAAAGCGGAAACGCTATTTTAAATAGTGGAATCGCGGCATTCTGCATACCTTCATTTGTAGTGGAATCCAGTAGTGTTTCATTCATTCCCCACAGGTTTCCAGTCTCACAGGAATCGCTAGAAAGGAAGTGATTTTTTGTGTGTTTGTTCCCACCTTTGGCCATCAGTCAAATGGAACAGCCAATGGGCGGTTTTTATCATGCTCCCGAAAAGCCCCTTTCCCTTTAAGCACAGGTTTAAAAAAACACACACACACGTTGCAACAAATATCCATTGATTCGTTGCAACTGAGAGACCCATCTAGCCAGCGTGTGAGCTGGCAATTCATCGTTACCATGCTCCCCCGAGTGGAAAAAAAATCCCCCCCCACGGGCACGATTTTTGGCCAAAATTAAAGGGAACTGGCGAACAGGGGGCTGTGTTGTGCTTGGGGACTTTGGGGAGTTTTAAAGCACTCCTGTGGAGGGACTGTAGCCGGAGAAGCCTCGCTGGTTCATTGCTTTCCCCGCTCCGAGGGGGGAAAAATGGCGATCGCTTCGCCGGAAGTTCGGAGGAGAGAGACAGGGGGAGGGACTTTGTTGCAACCGCTACATTGAGAACGCACATGTCTTTTTCGCAAGTGTTGCAGGTTGTTGGCAAGAGTGTAGCGATTTTCTGAGGGTGAATCCACCTTTCCCGATTCCCCAGAAATTGCTACAACCAAGCGATTTTGGCGCTAGTGTTGCAGGAGTGTTGCAGATTACTCACAATGTCATGCGGAATGTAGTTTTAGGGGTGAAAACAAAATGTAAGACTAGTGCGGAATGACCCACAGTCTTCTCAGTTCAATAGGATTTGCTGTCTATTCATTAGGCCTGTTTATATGATTATTGTATATATATTCTGCACTTCACAGCCAATAAAGGCTCTACGAATGGCTTACAAACCGCAAGTCATGATTATATACAATTAAAAAACACCACTCAGTACCTAGAAAAAGAAACTCATCAATAATCAACAGGGGGAAAAATCCAATTAAAATACCATCTGAGTACTAACAAACCAACAGCAACATCATAACCTTATAAAATATTTAAAACCAACAAACTGATTACGATAGCAATAAAAGTAAGTATGTATGTACAATTAGGACTGTCTGCAGTTTTTTTGGGGGGGGATCTAAAGAATCAGAGAACAATGAAACAATGGGGTGTAGTAATGGGAGTCAGGAAAATGGGGCCGAGAGAGAGAGTAGATCAAAGAATCACAGGATAGGAATGAATGTCTGCACAAGTAAGTTGAACCAGAATTTCTGCTTTTCAGATGTTTGGGAAAGTTGCTCTAGTGGATGGAACCCAAATCAATCGGAATAACAATTTTCAGACCTTCCCACAGGCAGTGCTGCTGTTGTTCAGGTCTGTATCATATAAACCCTTTCCTGTGTTGGGCTTTGCTAGCACCACTTCCACAGTCCTCAGTGTAGTAGAGAATTGCTTTTTCACCCTCCCTGTGTAGTTGCTCTCTTCTTCCATTTCATATCACTCTTGAGTTAAGAGCCTTTAAAACAAAAATGCACTATTACAAAGATGTGGTGGAGCGTTATGTATTACTAGCTATAATGCCCATTGTGAAAAAATACATCAGGCTCTAGCAAACTGGTTGGGAGAAAGAAGCTTAATGGGAAGCCATTGTCCTATAAAGCTCATTGTGCAAAAAAAAAAAAATTAGCTGGTTGCTGGTTACAGGTTGATGGTTTTAAGGTAGGTGGTTTTAATAGTTTTTAGCCAATTTAAACTTTATAATTAAATTAGATGTAAATGAACTATTAAAGTAGATTAAATGTAAATGAACTATTATGAATTATTGTATTTGTATTTTATGAATTACTGTAATGGCATCTGATTGTGTTGGAAACCTCTCTGAGCCAGCTTGCCAGGGGGAATGGTCAAGAAATTCCAGAGTAAATATATAAATAAAATACAAAGGGCTCAAGAAAATCATTGATGCATTATTATATACATAAAAGCAAAGAAATTAAATAAATCCTTCCCTTGATAGGGAAGCACAATTCTATCTCACCCTTCCTCCACATATCTCAGAACAGGATACATGGTTCTACCTTCCCTCATAAAATCCCCCTTAAATGTGTTAGGTTGAAAGCACGAAAGAAAAAGAACAACTGGCCAAAGGCCATGCAGCCAGCTTCAGAACAAAGGATCTGAACCTGCTTCTCAAGAAGAGGCTTGCTCATCCATGGAATAGGGCAAAACGTGTGATTTGTTCTCATAGGACAGTTGGAAAATTGCTTCCAGGTAGATTAGTGATTGTCTCTGAACTGCTTAACTGTTGAAGATGGATTTTCAGAAAGTAGAACATATTTTGAGGAATTCATTACTGCCTGCCTCCGTGAAGTATCTGAGATATACAAAGCAACAGATTCAACATCCCAAATGTTTGATATACTAGCCTGCATTCCAAAAGAGAGATTCAAGAAGCATGTTCAAATATAGACAGCACATAGATTAACGAGACTAGGTACTATTTAGGTTGCTGCTCCTTTGCATATGTGCCTGTTGTAGAAATGGTCTTCCTTGGGGCTTTGCGCATAGCTCAGAGGTAGTTCAAAGGAAATGCATTTGTGGATGACTCCAACTTCAGCAGCCATTTATGTGCTTGGCTGTGAGTACCTGACAAAGTGAAGTAAATTAGGCATTTATTATATTGGGACTCCACCCTGCGATTCCAGGCATCAAATCACAACTGAATTTCTACAGAAATGTAATCGCAATAGCAATGGTAAAGGGAATCCTTAGGCTTCAGAGAAGGTGCTTGCATTTTAACCATGCTGTTTACTATAGAAAAAGAAGAAGAGTTGGTTCTTATATGCCGCTTTCCCCTACCTGAAGGAGGCTCAAAGTGGCTTACAGTCGCCTTCCCTTTCCTCTCCCCACAACAGACACCCTGTGGGGTGGGTGAGGCTGAGAGAGCCCTGATATCACTGCTTGGTCAGAACAGTTTTATCAGTGCTGTGGCGAGCCCAAGGTCACCCAGCTGGTTGCATGTGGGGAAGCGCAGAATCGAACCTGGTATGCCAGATTAGAAGTCCGCACTCCTAACCACTACACCAAACTGGCTCTCTATAACAGACCATAGATCTTGGATTTGGATTTTTTAAAAAAAAATTCTGGTAACTCAGAGAAATTCCAAAAGTGGGATCAAATCACCGCTAATTTCATATGATATAGATTAGATCCCAAAGATGCTGACCCCCATTCTCTTTACAGAACATAGTATGTCCTACTAATCCAGTTAAAGTATTTTGAAAAGGGTGATTTACTTTACTTTATCCATTTCTCTAGGTGTGCAACAGGTGAGGCTTGGCAAGAGGTCCTACTGGCTGCCAGCTATGGGAAGCTGTGTGACCCTGAGTCAGACTATGCCCCTGGGGAAGAACACACTTGTGGTACAGGCTTTGCCTATTTCTACTTCATCAGTTTCTACATGATATGTGCTTTCTTGGTATGTTATTTTTGCTCTCCTGGACAATTATCTGCTATATGACGACAAGTTTATATTTTCACACTTCCTCCAACAACACATATGATTCACCCATTGTCTGGGAACTGGGGAGTCTCTGGACTTACTAGGGACCTTCTATAAGAAGGAGGAGAGTCTTGGGGGAAAGTGCCACTGAGTACAGCCTTTTAAAGGGATCTGGAGATCTCAACTGCTAATTGGTGGCATCTCTGGGCAGTACCAGGATGGTGGGAAATGGGTAAAGTAGCATCTAGCTTCCTGCTAGGGCAACCCATTCTGCAAGTGGCTGGAAGTAGTTTATAAAATGGTGCTGCCCTCATGAGTGAGGGACCCCAAGGCTATAGGTCAATTGATGCACCTAGCAGCAGAGCTTTGCCTTATCTCTTTATTGAACTGGGAGAACTGACTGGATTTTTGTATGCATGTAAATCACACAGGAGAGCAATTCCTATTCTTTAATACTTCCTTGAGTACATGGGGACTTGAGAAATTCCATTTGCAAGAAAGGAATTATTTTATATGGAAAAATCAGTCTAGACCGGTGCTCTTTCCTATAAGAAATCCAGTTTTCCCTTTCCTCCTGTGTGTTGAATCAAACAATGGAAATGGGTTGTTAGGTTATGTAGGTTTTCATTAGTGCACAGATATAACAATGGATGAAATCTCTACTGAATGGTGCCTGTTAGGCCAGCTACAGTGCAAATTCTAACAAATGGTAAGAGAATTTGGAAATTACGAAGTCTGGTAATAGACAGATAAATACGAAGATCTGTTCTTAGCTCAGCATTCTGGGAGAAGTATGTTTTATGATCAAACTTATAACGACATATAATTGTAACTGGCCCTCAGACTTGTTGCATAATCATACACTATTGGCTGGTGTTGGGAGACCATTGTGTGTAGTAGATTGCATAATAATGTAAACAAATTGCCTAGAGATGTCTAATAATAGTGTATATATGAGTCAGTCAGGTTGGTTTGGGGTACTTGGCAAGTGAGGTTATAAAATTATCTCCATAGTCTAAGTTGAATGCTATAGTGCTAGACCAATATAGTGCTTCAGTGCTTACAGCAGCACCATTGAGATACACTGAGAAGTGCTATATTGATCTAGCATGATAGCATTCAACTTAGAACTTAAAAAAAAAGTTTGAGGAAGATCACATGGCAAAACAGGACAGTGAAAAAAAGCCTGGCACTGGTTAAAAGGGCCAGATCGCTTCTGAGAATGACTAATTAACAACATGAAATTCGCTGTATGAAACCTCTGTCCCTGTATCGCTTTACTCAGAACCAGGCCAGCAACAGATGACATCCAGTTTAGAACAGTAATGGGAATGAGGCTAAAGGCTATATATATGCACTGGTTTCTGAGATCTGAACCAACCAACACTGCAGAATTTGTCTGTGGTGTTTTGTCTTTCTGCTTACCATGTGGCATGTGAACTTAAACGTTATTTGGCCCATAGTATGCTGAATATTTTGTCTTCTTCCCAGAGAAGATTACTCAACCTTTTCAGGGTTGCATTTTAGGATTGCACTATTTGTCCTGGTTAAGTGATTGGCAGTGTTATGCCTTGTTATCTTCCAATGCATCTCTCCTTAGATTATCAACCTCTTTGTTGCTGTCATCATGGACAACTTTGACTACCTCACACGGGACTGGTCCATATTGGGTCCACATCACCTGGATGAATTCAAAAGAATCTGGGCAGAGTATGACCCTGAAGCCAAGTGAGAATTAATTAACAGCTTGTAACTATCAGACACGAGTCTCCATTAGTGGTGGGAAGGAAACCCAGTATTACTTAGTGGCGTTAGTCTTGACAGAAGTGATGTGAGAGCATAGTTACAAGTTTCTCCAGAATGGGAAGCATCACTGCAAGTTCCAGTTTTATTCCTAACTCTTGATCCTGACCCACTAACCTGGAATTTCCATGAATACATTTGAAAATGTGTTTAGAATTGGTTGTGTCAGATGGTTAATAGCTTGTGCTATAATTGCTATTGGTTCCAAGTAAGTATCTATTCAGTCTGTATGTTAAAAAGGGATTGAGATTGACCAGTGTTGCCCTGCATATATATAATTCTAGCTGTGTGAGGTTAGATGTAGAATGAGATAGAGCTGTCTAGAAAAATACTAGTGCTATTTTTCATTAAATGTGTCAGGGGGAGGAAGGTAATAATAATAATAATAATTTATTTTTAACTACCCTTCCTTATTGCTCAGGGTGGATAATAACATTATAAAATATCATACAATCATAACAAAACATTTGTGCTGCCCTACCTGGGCACACCCAGGAAGGAGTTCTGACACCCTCGGCTGGGAAGCAGAGACCGAATCACGTACCAGAGGCAGGGGAACATGCTCTGACAGCAGCAACGGCGGCTGTGCGGGAACCGGAGGCAGGGGTGTGACAATATTAAAACATTATTATTCCAACTTATGCCCTCAACTTAAGGTGACCAGATTTCAACATTGGTAAAGCAGGACACCATTGACTGGGGGAGGGGTGTTCTTGATTAAAAATTTGGTCTATATGGAGCAACAAATATTTTCACAGAATGCATAGAACGCATAGATAGTATGGTAATATTATATTATATATATATATATATATATATATATATATATATATATATATATATATATATATATATATATATATATATATATATATATATATATATATATATATATATATATATATATATATATATATATATATATATATATATATATATATATATATATATATATATATATATATATATATAATTTCAACATAAGTACAATTTGCCAGGTGCCCCCAGATGTCCCTCCAAAAGTGGGACAATCTGGTCACCTTGCCTCAACTACAATTCCAGGCAGGGGGTTAAGGTATCAGGAATTGTTTTTAATGTCTTTTCTCTACTCCCCCAGCAGTGAGGCCAACATCTTTAGTGGATATTATTATGGGCCCTAACAATAGGCGTGGTGGAATAGCTCCATCTTGCAGGACCTGTGGAACTGACTAAAGTACCACAGGACACTGATCTCCCTCAGGAGCGCATTCTACCAGGCTGAGGCCAGGGGTGAAAAGGCCCTGGTCCTGGTCAAGGCCAGTTTCACCTCTTTGGGGCCAGAGATCCTGAGCAGATGTTGATCCGAATATCTTAATGCTCTTGGGGGAATATAAGGGAAAAGACAGTCCCACAGATATGCCAGTCCCAGACTATTTAGAGCTTTAAAGGTTAGTATCAGGTTAATATCCTGGATGCTCAGAACAATCTGTCTGCACACATGACTAAATAGCCATTGATGAAATGGGTATTACCCATCCTGTTTTTAAACATGCAGATGTCTCTTGTAAGTAAGGACAGTTTTACATGCAAGAAACTTGAAAATCACTACATACAATGTGTGCAGAATGTCATGCTGTGTTTGTGTGTTTTAATTCATATACCCAACATGTAGCCAACATAATCCACAAATATTATCCCTGGACACAAATAAGGAAACTGGGATTGGCTGTGGCTCCCCGTTGCATCCACTTGTGTTGATAAACACATATTAATAGAATTACTGGTTCCCGCTTTTGATCTGGGAATATCTTCAAGGAAGGCTTCTGCCCTTTTCTCGGGCATTTCCTTTTTTTCTACTGGTATATGATATCACCAGAGCAGCTCTTGTTGTAAATAGTCCATAGACTACTGAACTGTTTTCTCCAGCTTCCCAAATTACTTAATTCCACTAGGGATTGAAGTTCCATTCCTGCTGTAGACAAAAAAGATTATTGTCTTGCTGTTTCTTAGGGGACGCATCAAACATCTAGATGTGGTGACTCTGTTGCGACGAATCCAGCCTCCCCTCGGCTTTGGGAAGTTTTGCCCACATCGTGTGGCTTGCAAGGTAACCCTGAAAAAATACTTCCTTTGGAACCGTAGAAAGTATTGCATTCTTGTCCACCTCCAGCCCAATTCTACCCTTACACAAAATGGTGCCCCATTTCCCATTGCAATGGGCAATATTATGTAAAAAGTGTAGGACTAATGGGCTGATTTTTTGTGAGAGTAAAGGACACAGGGATAATTATCAAAGGTGGGTGCGAGGAAGTGCTCTGCATGTATGTGTATTATTTTGTCATATGTGATTGTTTGTTATGCAGCGCCTGGTGGGCATGAATATGCCCCTGAATAATGATGGTACTGTCACTTTCAATGCCACGCTCTTTGCTCTGGTGAGAACGGCTCTCAAGATCAAGACAGAAGGTGAGAGATGAAACCTGCCTGTGGGCACGTCCACTGCGCCGATGGCTGCTTTCATTCATCTCTTGGTTTCTAAAGAGCATTAGTCACCTTACAAGCCAGTAGAAACTCTGCTGACCTTAAGATCCATTACTGTACAATTACACAAGCCCCACAGAAGATGCTATAAATCAATACAAACTAATGCCTTTCTACAGCATTTAATCATGTGAACTCAAAGAATCATGTTCTCATCTGTAGTAAATTAGCATAACTTGCTTCAGTGGAGCCTTGCCAACATACCATATCTGGAGTTCTTTTGCTTTAAGAAGCCTAAGTTTCACAAAAAGCAAATGTTAAGAATTTCATCTGCTTGAAAACGGATAGATATACAAAAGAACAAAATCCACTGTGTAAAGACAATAAGAATTGGTACAATGTGAAGAAAAGCTTTATCAAATGCTTTGGAAGCACAAACTATACATAGAAATCATACAAAGATGTTAATAAGCTGTAGGAATGCCAAATGAGGCACTGGTAAATCCTGCATTTCACTTGTGAATGCTTCCTCAGTGGACCCTAACAATTATAACATGGATTCAGAAATACAATCAATACTGAATGGGAGTATCCACCCTAGACTATACCTTCCTTACAGTCTTTTATAGTTTGAAGACCTCTGCAATTAGTAAGTATTATCCTTTATTGGAAGTAAATTGGGTACAGTTTTGTACTTTAATTTGTCATTTTGTGCATTTTAGACTGTTTAGCACGCATCATTCCTTGTATTTGTTGTAGAACTAAGAAGAAATGCATTAGAATGTGAATATTATCTAGAGTAGAGGCCTCTAGGCACTTGTGCAGTAAAGCTTCATCCTTATGTTTAATATTGAGAACCTTTGCAAATTTGGTTGTTGTCATTTTACATTGATTATATTTCTGAATCCATGATATAATTGTTGGTGTCCACTGAGGAAGCATTCACAAGCAAAATGCAGGATTTACTCGTGCCTTGTTTGGATTTTGGAATTTCCAGTGGCATTCCTACAGCTTGTTAACATTTTTGTGCTCCCAAAGCATTTGATAAAGCTTTTCTTCACATTGTACCAATTCTTGTTGTATTGTCTTCACACAGTAGATTTGTTCCTTTGTATAACTGAAAGCTGATAGAGGCAACAGCAACTTTACAAATATTACCACATTCCACAAAGCCAGTGTCTATGCTTAAAAGGTTCTTATAATAACAATTGGAGAGGCGTATAGGCCAATCTCATCGGACTTTCATAGCTCAGTCCTTAGATAGGAAACCACCAAGGAATGCTCTGCAGAGGAAGGCAATGGCAAACCACTTCTGCTGCTAACTTGCTTTGGAAGCCTCTTGCTGGGGTTACCATAAGTTAGCTGTGACTTGAGATATGTGCATACATCAACTACCAGCCCATATATGAAAAAGAGTCTCAAAGCAAACCTTTCCCTTCCCACAACAGACATTTTATGAGGAGGTATGTCCAAGAGGGCTCTAAGAGCACTGCTTTGTAAGAACAGTCCTAGGAGAACTGACTAACCCAAGGTCACCCAGGTGGCTACACATGGAGGAGGAGGAAATCAAACCCAGTTCTCTAGATTGGAGTCCACCGCTCTTAACCACAGCACCCTGCTGGCAGTGATAGCATTCCAGCAATGAGTTTATAAACACATAAACTGCTTTAAAATGAGTAAGAAAAAAGCAAATGCCCCACCACCAAGCCACATCCCCTACCCAGGTAGTCCAGAAATGCTGCACAGCATGGCCAATACACGGGATTAAGAGCCCTTTAGATATGGCACCAGCTGCTTGGAGCTCCTATGCAGGTAAGTGTTTTTCAATGGCCTTCATGTGGCTTTCTAGATATTTAAAACACCCCTCAGATGCATCCATCATGGATGCACAATCTGACAATTGGTAAATCACAGGCTGGCTGCAATATCACACCATGGATTAATACAATGTGAAAAAGATGGAAAATATGGTGAATTAATAGAAAGAGTACTTAATGATTGATTGGAGCAAAATAGATAGCTGTTCCAAGCCTCTGGGAAGAGCAGGGTATAAATGTAGAAATAAATAAAATCAAATAAGTAAATAGAGACAAGAAGCAGGATAATGTAAAACACCATGGCTAACTTTCGGTAGCAGAGGCAGCAAGGGAGATGGACCACACGTATGGTCCATGGTTTAATCCTTCAGTTAAAACCCCCTGTATAGGGAGAGACCTTACTTGAGGCCCTCAACTGCTACTGGCATGGCCAGTTAAAATACATGGTGCTGGTTCATATAGACTATTGTTCTGCCTCAGTATGACCGCTTATGCACTGGAGGTTTGATGCCGGGCTGCAGGTTGGAGTTTTAGTCGTGGCAGGTTGCCCCACCTCTTCCTGCACCCACATGAGGGAGCATTTGGCCTGGTGTACCTCATCCATCCCCGATTTGTGATCCTGCAAAGGAGCTGGGGCAGTGAAGTTCCCAGTGCATAAACGGTCTATAAGACAGCTTTATATATTTGCATGTTTGACCGTTATTTTTGTAGGCAATTTTGAACAAGCTAATGAAGAACTGAGGATGATTATTAAAAAAATCTGGAAGAGAACAAGCATGAAGCTCCTGGATCAAGTCATCCCACCAATTGGAGGTGAGTCCATCATTTAGCAACCCAAAGAGATTTCATGGTCTCTGATTCTCCAATCCTCTGCCTGGGATTTGTGCACTGTGCCAATCATGGTTCTCCTTTGTAGTGCTTACAGGCAATGTGGCATGTTCCGTCTGGCAGGATGTTGTTGCTGAGTAATCCTAATGTCTTTATTTGTGTGCATCCCTCTAGATGATGAAGTAACCGTGGGAAAGTTCTATGCTACTTTCCTCATACAGGAACACTTCAGGAAATTTATGAAACGCCAGGAAGAATATTATGGATATCGACCTAAGAAGAATGCTGTTGAAATCCAGGTCAGTCAAAAATCAGGCTGGGAAGCCTATGATTTCTTCTCAATCTTGTAAATTAAGTTTTTGGTCAACCTACAACAAGGCTAATCAAGATGAAAACTTAGATTCTAATTGCCAGGGTACCACAGATTCTGTGGTATCTGCATAAGCAGGCTTGCAACTTGCACCTAGAGAGCTGGCTGTTTGTCATATGATGATGTCTTTAATAACATTCTCCCAAAGCTTTTTTCTCCTCCTCAAATCACTTATGTGTGTTACTTCTCTTAGCCCTCCTGGTCCTATCAGCATATGCCCAAATTTATATTTTATGGGAAGGTTGCAGAATTATTCCTGTATTTGGTATATAGTGTCTGATCTAACCCCAGGGTTATTTTGTGGGAAGGAAATGAGATCTTGAGACAGATGACTGGATCAAACCCTGCTGCCTTTCTGTCCCCTTTCCTCTCTGATGTGATTGACCTTTGGTAGTACTAATAACTTCTCATCTGTCCTGTTCTAATGAGGCTGGACTGAGAACCATTGAAGAAGAAGCTGCTCCTGAGATTCACAGAGCCATCTCTGGGGATCTGACTGCAGAAGAAGAGCTTGAGAGAGCTATGGTGGAGGCAGCAATTGAGGAAGGCATCTATAGGGTGAGTGTGAACACAGAGGTAATGTCAAGTTAAAGGTCCCTTTCATATACACCACCCTACTGTCGACTTCAGCAGTAGGTATCATTTACAGGTAATGGCACCCCTGGCAGGAGAGTGCCTATAATATTTGCTACCTGGTAGGCTGAGTGCTCCTTGATAGATCATTTCCTCCCTTCCTGGGTCCCCTTGCCGGAAGATACCACTGCTCTTTATCAACAACAAGGTGTCCCTCCTTTTGTTGTAATGGGTAGAGTATTAAGGAGTAACCTGGGTGATCTCTATTTCTAGAATAATGTTAGCAATTTTTTTTACTGGCAAAAATGCCATTACAACCAACAGCACCCTGTATATTAGAATAGTGATCCCCAACCTGTGGGCTACGGACCACATGTGGTCCTTCGACTAATTGGAGGTGGGCCCCGAAGGACGCCTTCTCCTCCCCCCCCCAGCCCTTTACTTCATCCCCCCCCCCAGCCCTTTACAACACACTTCATTGTTGTGGCGTGTCTGTATCTTATTTTGAAGGGATGTTTAAACATTACCATAGCGATCGGAGAGCGTTAGGGGAGTGGTTGAGAGTAGAGGAGTAAACTACCCCCCCCCCCCGGGCCTCAGTAAAATTGTCAACCGTTGAGTGGTCCCCGGTGATAAAAAGGTTGGGGACCACTGTATTAGAACACATAACTATGTCTCTGTTGGCAGCCTCTTGGCTGTGCCTTGCAGAACTCAAGGGGAACCACTGAGAGCCATGGCAACCGTCCCCCCCTGCCTGCTGAGGCCCAGCACCCAGAATGATTAAGGTGATGGTCTGAAGAGCTGCAGTTTTAAGATAAATTGTTCAGCTATCCAGATTTAAGGTCAGCTAATTTGCATTTTAGATCTATATCAATGTTGAGGATGGTTTGGATAGAAGGCATCTTGCCTGAGGGCAAGAGTTTAAGCTAATCTTAGGCTCCATAGAGATTTAGCTCAGACTTTTGCCCTCAGCCAAGGTACCTTCTTTCCAAACCATCCTCAACATTGATATAGATCTAAACTGCAAATCAGCTGACCTTAAACCTCCTGATAGTGATCTACAGCAGCCCTGCTCAAGTGCATGGAGGTCAATCTTCCATGGAGGTGAGGCTGGTGCATGGATGCCAGGAATGCTGGGACAAAGCCTTCTTCCACAGCCCCACAGAGCACAGTGAAAGACCTTGAGCTAGCTGTTGCCCATCCTTTGTCCCACATATGGCTTAGTGATGGACTCACGTAGGGGTATCTGCATGAATCTTGCTACTTGTGGATTTTTTAAAATATGAAGTTTACTTATGATTTTTCTGCTTATGATCTCAAGGAGCACACACACTTTTATCCTTACAAAGAACCCTGAGAAAATAGGCCCATCTGAAAGGGAATGGCTGGATGAAGGTGGCCTTCAGGGATTTGTACTGGGCTGTCCCTTCTCTGAGTCCAACACTTCATCCACATTGACTCTCAAAAAGACTGTTATTAAATGATTTGAAAAATGCCTTCTATTAATCCATTTGTTATGCAAATTAAAACATAGACATTTTGTGGAAGTAGAAAACTAACTAATCGGTTTTAGTTGATCTGATAATCATTTTGATCACCTATCTTTGGGGGGTGAGATAGATATAGCAAGAACAGCCATTTTCCATGTAATTATTTTCAAGATGTATTGAACAATTGCATCTAAACTGCACTGAAGTTTGTGTCGCTAACTGGAGCTCTTCAATCCCTCATTGTGTGTGGAGTGGCAAGAATGTCAGACACAGATCAGTTAGACCTAGGATGAAGGCTCTAGTCAGCCATTAAATTCATTGCATGGACCTGGGCCAGTCATTCTCTCAGCATAACCTTCCTCATGGAATTGTTGTGTAGACAGAATAGAGCAGGCTTTCTCAACCAGAGTTTAGTGAAACCCAGGGGTTTCTCAATGGCCCTGGAAGGGTTTCCCAAATGGGTGGAAGTCAATTATTTATATATATATATATATATATATATATATATATATATATATATATATATATATATATATATATATATATATATATATATATATGTATATATATATGTGTATATATATGTATATATATATATATATATGTATATATATATATATATATATATATATATATATATATATATATATATATATATATATATATATATATATATATATATATATATATTAAAATTTGTTAAACATTTATCAGGTGATATGACCATATATGGTCATGCTGACCCAGCCTCCTCTCCCAATATGGCCAGTGATGGGCCTGGATGGAGTATGAAAGGGAGGGGGCCCAGGTGGTGGTGTCCACAGCTACCCCAACCATATTCTGAATGATCATGCCACTTCTGGGGTTTCTTGAAGTTTCTTGAAGTCTGAAGAATGTTGCAGGAGTTTTTCAATGGAAAAAAAGTTAAGAAAGGCTGGAATAGGGGAAGGGAGAACCTTGTATGTTGCCCTGAGCTCCTTGGAGGAAAGGTGGGATTAAAATTCACTGAATAGATTTAGAACAAAAAAACCTTAAGGACCTTGTCTCCTTTCTCTTTCCTATGGCCTCAGAGGACAGGAGGATTGTTTGGTCAAGTGGACACCTTCATAGAACCCAGCAGTCCCCTGCCACCGCACATGGCTAGCCAGAGACCCCTACAATTCACAGAAGTGGGGAGTGAAGATTTAGATTCGCCTGTCTTCCTTGATGATTTCCCACCAGAAGGGCATGCCAATGTCAACAACAGCAACAGCAATGCCAACAACAACAAAACAGCATGGTAAAGTCAGGTTTGGGAGCTGAACACTGGATGAGGTCTAGAGTAGAGATGCTGCAAATTTCACCACACATTCCACTGACCATGTTCAAAGATGGCAATCAAATGTAAACCAATGGCTCAGTCTGTAAAGCTCATAGTGAGCAACCATGCATGTCTGTCAAACTGGTTTGCACTGGACTTCCCCAAAATGGTGTGTAAGCAAAGACACTGTCAATTCGAACTGTTTGATGGCCATTAGTATCACTAGGGACTAAATCTTAGACAAATGCTGAAGCATAGGATTTTATTGATGACTGATTTATTTGAATTATGAGTGATCTAATTCTTTAAACAATTGTCCACTAAGCAGAGTGCTTACACAGCAAGGAGTGTGTGTGTATGGGGACAACTCATTTGGGCTGTTTGAGAATGTCATGCATGAAATGCCAGTTAAGTTGTGCTGCATGGTTAGTAAGGAGTATAGTAAGGCAACCTGCCAACATACTCACAAACAGATTGACAAACTATTGAACCAATCATTGGAAAACCAGGTCTCTTTTTGCAACAGGCGACAGGACACAAGCCAGACAGGCAGATGTCCAAGCATCCATGAGGATATCTGAAGGGTTCTCCCATGTAAACATGCTTGGATCCTCATTTGAGGCCTCTCTCTCACTCCCTTCCCCAATGGAGGTAGGTGGGGATCTGATAGAAGGCCTTTTCTGTTGTAGAATACCCTGCCCAGAGAGATCTACCTGATGCCTTCACTATTGAATTAAATGAAGCTCCTGAGAAGTTAATTTTTATTGCATAAGCTCCCAATGTATTATTCTTGTCAAGGGGCAGCATTCTGCACCAGCTGAAACTTCTGAACCATTACAAATAGATACTTCTTGTACATCAAAGTACATTAGTCTGTCTTTGCAGAGATAAATACCCAAGTGATGGTTTCGGGGTCTCTGGCACTGCTTTGTTTGCAGACAGAGCTGGGGGAAAGCATTCGGCCACTACCTGAACATTTAACTGTAGAGAAGGATCTAGGAACAACAGCACAAGCCTTTTATCCTGCATGACTAGAACTTGAACCTACTCAGTAAAGAGAGGTTCCTCTCTATCCTCAAATCACAGGCCTTGTTAATCTTCATTATTTCAGTTTCCCCCCTCCCCCAGTTCAAATCTCAGCAGGCTGAGGAACACACCATTACAGGAAATGCATTAGTTCATAGGGGAAACTGTGAAAACCATCCCATGCGAGGACTGTACCACTTCAGTTCTGTTTCATGTATGCACAAAGAGAAGAAAATATGGGGAAAGGGCAGGAAAACTGGAGAGCTGTGGCACTGGCAGTAACATGGCCTTTTCCATTGGACATCATGTTTTCATGGAATTCACCCTCAATGCTTTTCTCCCTAGGATGACATATGAAAATGAGCTGAGGGGAGAGAGGCTGTCACCACATGATCTGGGTGAGTTCCTGCCTCTTGCTCATGCCTTTGAGAAGCTTTTTATTCCTTATCCAAGAGAAATGATGCTGTCTATAAACAAAGGATTTTCAGAGCATGTTTCAGTCCCCATCCATTTTCATGGTGGGTGGATAGGGATCTGTGACACACACACAGAGACACACACAGATAGCAGGCAGAGAGTTCTCTGCTGTTAGTGAAGCAGTCCGATTGTGTAACTCAAATGTCTGCCTGTCTTCCTATTCATATTGTAACAGAAATTGACCAAGTAAAAATAACATCACCCCTGTTGTGTAGTTCAGCCAGACCTCTAGCAGCAACACTGTTTTAAAAGTTGCCATATATAATTCTCACAATTCCCCATTTCTCTTTCCTTCTCCTCCAGCCTGCTCCTTTCAGCCTGAAAAGCAACCAAGGAATATGAGCCGGAGGCAGAGACACAGAGTCACTAGCTGTTCAGAACTTCCACTTTCCACACACCAGGTAAATGCGAACTAAGCCCTGATGCTTTCTTCTCTCCTGTCTGGAAAGCCCTCAGCCCACACTGTGCTCTCAGTGTTCCCTTTACAATGCCATGGCAGCTCGTGTCCATAGTGTTTGTGGACTTGTCAGCAAAGGCATCCAGCCTGGAGCTCGCAGCATGTGGGGAGAGAAGAGCGACTGTGCAGAACTAGGTCTGCTCAGCCTACATGGCTGCCTGGTAAAAATCAGGGCCTGGCATCCAATTAGAATGCGTGGGTCTTCTAAACTCACCCCTAGAGGCCTGTAGCAATGATGCAGTAAACTGGGTCTCATTTCTTTTTCTTCTCACCCCTCCCCACAGATGGATGGTGATTCCAGGCTTATGCATTTCCTTGCAGCAGGCATACTTCAATTGATGCACCATAGCAGCTCTATGAAAAGATGAATGCTTTTTCTTGTACTTCCTCTTAGGTTATCAGTGTCCAAAGTCCAGAATGCAAATAGTGGAAGAACATTATGGCCTACTGCTACATTCAAGTATTAGGGTGGATGACCTTAGATGAACCCTGTATTAATTCTTAAACTCCAGGCAAGGTTCAGTTTGCATATCTTTCCCTTACTGAGGATGCCATCTGTACATTGTGCTAGAAGCCTAATGGAAATAGCAATCTCCCTCTAAGGAAGGTCACAGGACAGCAGGGAAAAGGCACATGAGATGGAGTTGGCAGAGCCCCTGCTGCACCTGGGGCAACAAGGAGGCTGGCGGCTGATGCCAAGCAGTTCCCACTCCAGTATAACTATTCTTGTTTCCATGTAGTTGCCCCAACAGAAGGCCATGGACTCACAGCAAGAGGCAGAAGATGTGGAAGTGCAACAATCCAGGAACTTCAGTGAAGCAAACACATCAAGGGGCGAGGAAACCTCTACCCCAGCTATTCTCCAGCTTATTCAGGAGGTACAGCAGCAGCATGACACAGCCAAGTCAAGGACAGGGACATTCTATAGGGATGGGCTGGTATGCGAGCACAAGAGTGAGGGAGACAAAGCCAGCTATGGCATCTAAATAGAAAATAGAAATCAGTTATGGATATTGGGTTGCAGTGAAAGGATATAGTAGAGAAACTGAGAAATGCACTGATTTTTTTTTAATTAAATTAAATTTTAATTAAATTTTAAAAAAATTAATGTGCAAGGGAAGCCTCCCCTGGGGACACTTACCAAGGCATACTTGTACTCCTCTGTTCTTTCCCAGAACATATCTTAGGGGCAATTTATACTAACTGCAGAAACAAGCAACCTGTCTCTTTCTGGCATTTACTGCTTCAAGTCACATACTATGGGCCATTTCGCACGGGGATCTTTGTTGCAAATTGTTTGCGGAATGAAAAATCGCCATTTAAAATAGTGGAATTCGTCGTTTTGCACACCTGGCTTTGTAGTGGAATCAGTTGCGTTTTTTAGCGTTTCCCACAGGCTTCCGGTCTCGGCAGAAATCGCTAGAAAGGAAGCGCTATTGCCAAGCTCGTCCCGCCCCTGGCCGTCAAGCAGCCAATGGGCAGCCGTTAGCATGCTCCCAAACAGCCGCTTTCCCTTTAAGGAAGGTTTTTTAAAAAAAAAAACAGACCCATAGCAACGAATCTGTGTAGATTCGTTGCTACGGAGAGACCCATCCAGCTGCCTATTGTGAGCTATCGTTTGATTGTATGATCGTTTGCACGCTGCCCCGAGTGATAAAAAAAAATTCCCCCCCCCCTTCTCACGGGCTCGATTTTCGGCTGAATTTATGTGTAAAAAATAAAGGGACTTTATTTCAGCAAACGGGCTTTTAAGTGGTTTGTGCTTAGTGACTAAAGGTGAAGGACTGAAGCCAGGGAAGCCTCTAAACAGAAAGAGGCTCGCCGGTGCGTTTATCCCCGCTCGCTCCGAGAAAAAAAAATGGCGATCGCTTCGCCGGAAGTTTGGAGGAGAGATCCAGGGGGAGGGACTTTGAAGAACCAGCTACAATGGTAACGCACAGGTCTTTAGCGCTAGTGTTGCAGATTGGTTGCAGGAGTGTATCGCTATCCGGAGGGTGAATCCAGTTTTCTGGATTCCCCTGAAAGCGCCACAACGAAGCGCTTATTGCTGATCGGTTTCAGGATTGTTGCAGATTGTTGACGACGTCGTGCGTTATGGCAAATTAGTAGCGTTTTCAATCGGCAACCATTGTGCTATTTTTAAGCCGTGGGAAATGCCCCTATATTTAAGCCCCAAGCCCTTCCTTGTATATAGAAAATTAGTACAGAGTAGTTTGTTTTCTAATCTTTTTCTGGATGCAGTTCTATTATGTATCAGACATTTTTCATGTGGGGCAGGAATTCAGAGATGCATCCTCCCACTAACATCCTAAGGGGACATTATTCAGGAAAAGCTTCACCACTTTATTCTGCTGACTGTATAAACTGACTGTTTATTAGTCCAGCTGCCAAACTTTTTGTGGGAGTTCAGTGAGGAAACTGGGTTTTTTGATGTCAAATCCATAGCCTCTGTGTATTCTGAGATCCCTCGGGCTTCTTTTTACCTCCCCCTGGTGCCATTTGCTTGAGGCAGGGCTAGTGAAGGATCCCTGTTTCAGAGACCTCATTCTGCGGTAGCAAAATCTCTGGGTCCCATTTCCTTGGCAAGCTTCACGTCTTCTATAAATTGATTTGGGGAATATCTAGCATAGGAGAAGGGTCAACTGCTAAAATCTAACTCTGTACAATTTCCCCTCAAGTTGAAGTGTCCACTCATACTGAGGCAAAGCAACTAGGCATCTGATTGCTCCAGATGGTGCTGAGAAGAGTCCTTCCTAAAGTTTTTCAGGCAATTTAATTTCTGTTTCCTTTGCTATAGGCTCTGATCTCCGGAGGACTCAGCTCCCTTGTCAAAGATAGTTCATTTCTGAAACTGGTGCGAGATGAGATGGCTGCTGCCTTCCAAATAGAGGTGACAGAACTGGAGGAAGTTGCTGCAATGCTGTTGAATGGAAAGGAGGGCTTGGCTACATCTTTGTGTAGGCCCCATAGCTTCACCAGCTCCTTGGAGGCCTCTCCAGATACCAGACTGTGAGATGTTGTTCCTAGCCTTTCTTTCTCCAGAAGAGCTGCTATACAATGTTGCCTGTTTTCAGGTAGTTCCTATGAAAACACTGTACTGCCTCCACAGACTGGTTGCTTTCCATAATAACAGCTGCATGGAGAGGTAGCAGAAGGAAAAAATATTGGTTGTTCAAAGAAGAGACATTAGAAATAGGTCTTCCAGGGTATTTCACACAGATGGTGATGGTACTGCTCAGCCAGTCTCTATTTTCATGAGCTAAATAAGATAAATATTCCTGAGGAGAGATATCAAAGTTCCCTCCATGCTCATTTCTTTGTTCCAGCACCTTGGTAAACATCTCAAAAAGTGTCTTGTAATGAAATTGTTTTTAACTTTTAATAAACTACAAGATCTAAGAAAGATGACTGGCTCTGATTTATATGCATATGTACATTTGCAAAATTCTGTTGCTGAATTTTACAAGAGTATTCTCCCCCACCCATGAATCTGCTTAAAATAATTCTTAAATAATTTTGTCAACTGCAAGATATTCATGTTAGTAGCACTGAAGTAATTATTTTCTTTATCTTGTATATATTTTACAGGATATATGATCTGAATTTTAACCAATCCCATTCCTAGACTGCAGAGTAGTTTACAATTTAATAATAGCATATAAGAAATTGTCTGTGCGAAAATATTCCATGTGGTAAAATTTTACATATATCTCCCAAAAGCCAGAACAATAAATATTTGGAAAAGATGCTACAGATTTGATGAGTTGGGTGAATCATAGAATCATAGAGTTGGAAGGGGCCATACAGGCCATCTAGTCCAACCCCCTGCTCAACGCAGGATTAGCCCTAAGCATCCTAAAGCATCCAAGAAAAGTGTGTATCCAACCTTTGCTTGAAGACTGCCAGTGAGGGGGCGCTCACCACCTCCTTAGGCAGCCTATTCCACTGCTGAACTACTCTGACTGTGAAAAACTTTTTCCTGATATCTAGCCTATATCGTTGTACTTGAAGTTTAAACCCATTACTGCGTGTCCTCTCCTCTGCAGCCAGCAGAAACATCATCCTGCCCTCCTCCAAGTGACAACCTTTCAAATACTTAAAGAGGGCTATCATGTCCCCTCTCAACCTCCTTTTCTCCAGGCTGAACATTCCCAAGTCCCTCAACCTATCTTCATAGGGCTTGGTCCCTTGGCCCCAGATCATCTTCGTCGCTCTCCTCTGTACCCTTTCAATTTTATCGATGTCCTTCTTTTGAAGTGAGGCCTCCAGAACTGCACACAGTACTCCAGGTGTGGTCTGACCAGTGCCGTATACAATGGGACTATGACATCTTGTGATTTTGATGTGATGCCTCTGTTGATACAGCCCAAAATGGCATTTGCGTTTTTTACCGCTGCATCACACTGCCTGCTCATGTTTAGTTTACAATCCACAAGTACCCCAAGGTCTCGTTCACACACAGTGCTACCTAGAAGCGTATCCCCCATCCAGTAGGCATGCTTTTCATTTTTCTGACCCAGATGCAGAACTTTACACTTATCTTTATTAAATTGCATCTTGTTCTCATTTGCCCATTTTTCCATTGTGTTCAGATCTCGTTGAACTCTGTCTCTATCTTCCGGAGTATTTGCCAGTCCTCCCAATTTGGTGTCATCTGCAAACTTGATGAGTAGTCCCTCCACCCCCTCATCTAGATCATTAATAAATATGTTAAAAAGTACCGGCCCGAGCACCGAACCCTCTCTCCAGTCTGATGAAACACCATTGACAACAACTCTTTGAGTGCGGTTCTCTAACCAATTCCCTATCCACCTAACGATCTGAAAATCCAGATTGCAGTCCTTCAACTTATCCATCAGAACATCATGGGGAACCTTGTCAAAAGCTTTACTAAAATCCAAGTAAATGACATCAACCAAATTTCCCCGATCCAGCAAACCTGTTACTTGGTCAAAAAAGGAAACTAGGTTGGTCTGGCAGGACCTGTTGGAGACAAATCCATGCTGACTTCCTTGGATCACCAAATTGTCCTCCAGATGTTTGCAGATCGCTCCCTTTAATATCTGCTCCATTATCTTCCCCACAACAGAGGTCAGACTCACTGGTCTGTAGTTTCCCGGGTCATCCTTCCTCCCTTTTTTGAAGATCGGAATAACGTTTGCTCTTTTCCAGTCCTCCGGGACATCTCCAGTCCTTAAAGAGGTTCCGAAGATGATGGACAAGGGCTGTGCAAGTTCTCTGGAAAGTTCTTTGAGTACTCTCGGGTGCATTTCATCTGGACCAGGGGATTTGAACTCATCCAGTGCAGCTAAATGCCTCTCGACAACCTCTCTATCCATGTTAACCTGCCACCCAGACACTATCCTTTGGCTACAGCCATCTCTAGATGTGCCTAAACACTTTGACCTGTGGGAAAAAACAGATGTAAAATAGGCACTAAGCCTTTCTGCTTTCTCTGCATCTTTCGTTAGAGTTTGTCCATCCGCACCCAACAGCGGGCCTATTGCCTCCTTTACTTTACGTTTGCTCCTCACGTAACTGAAAAATCTTTTCTTGTTACAATGGGCTTCCCCGGCCAATCTTAGCTCACTCTCAGCTTTGGCCTTTCTGATGATTGATCTACAGTGCCTAGTAACCTGTAGGTACTCTTCTTTAGAGCTCTGTCCTTCCCTCCATTTCCTGAACATTTTCCTTTTCTTTCTTAGTTCCTCTTGAAGTTCTCTGTTCATCCAAATAGGCTTCTTAGAGCTTCTGCAGTGTTTTCGTATTTCTGGAATAGTCATTGATTGAGCATGCAATAGCTCTTGTTTTAGTAGCGCCCACCCTTCACATGCTCCCTTCCCTTCCAGCATTCTCGTCCATGGTATGACACTCATCATGTCTCTGAGTTTATTAAAGTTTGCCCTACGAAAATCCAACATCCGCGTCTGGCTACAAGCTTCCTTGGCTCCCCATCTCAAAAGGAATTCTATGAGGACATGGTCACTTCCCCCTAGGGTCCCCACCTCCTTCACCTCATCCACCAACTCTTGCCTGTTGGTCAGTATTAAGTCCAGTATGGCTGAACCTCTTGTGGGTTCATCTAACATTTGATAAATGAAATTGTCAGCCAGGCAGGTCAGAAACTTGCATGACTGAGGACGCTTCGCAGAGTTTGTTTCCCAGCACACATCTGGGAAATTGAAGTCACCCATGATGACAAGGTCCTGCTGTTTGGATATTTTCTCAAGCTGCTCACAAAGTGCAGCATCCACATCCTCTCGTTGGTCAGGCAGTCGGTAGCAGACACCAACCACCACACTGTTTGTTTTCCCCTCGCTTATTTTCACCCAGATGCTTTCCACTGTAGATATGCTCTCCTTCACTAGAATTTCCTGACAGGTAAGCCCTTTCTTCACATACAGTGCCACTCCTCCACCTCTTCAATCTATTCTGTTTTTTCTGAACAGTTCATATCCATCCACCATTACATTCCAGTCATGAGAATCATTCCACCAAGTTTCTGTGATGCCTACTAGATCATACCTTTCCATCAGCATGAGAAGTTCCAGCTCTTCCTTTTTATTGCCCATGCTTCGGGCGTTAGTATAAAGACATCTGAATCCTTTTACTTTTGGTTCCCTATGAGCTGGCCTTGCCGGTTGGGCTGCCTCCGATCGTTTTCCTTCCATACACTCCCTATGTTGATCGTCTCCTTCCCCTAGTGGCTTTAGTTTAAAGCTCTCCTGATGAATCTCCCCAGGTTCCTGCCAAACACATTCTTCCCCAGTTTCGATAAGTGCAGTCCATCAGGTGCTAGTAGGCCTTCCTCAAGAAAGCCTATCCCATGGTCCCAGAAACCAAATCTCTCCTGCCGGCACCAACTACGCAGTGTACATCATGCACTCTAGATTTGTTAGTTGCTCTTGGGCTTTTCCACATGTTTTTTCCCATTGGTTTTTCCCCCTTTGGTTCTGGCCCCCTACTGCTTCAGTTTGTCCCCACAAACTTTTTCAATTTAGGGGGAGAACTCTGGTCTTTCCCTGTTTTGGTTTGGTTTTTTGAGACAGGTTTTACTCCAATGTTTTTCTAGAAAATTTTGAGTCTTTTCCCTCATGCATAACACTTCCACTGGTTTCCTTTGTCCTCCCACTCCCACCCACCTCCAGGCCACTTTTCAGTGACTGGACTGTTGTCATCGTCAAACCACCTCCTTCCCCTGCCACAGAAGATGAGTAATTAGTTATTTTAAAAATTAACTAAAATATTTATATACTGACATACTATAATAATTATATATAATAATGATCAAGCTGGTTCTCTGAATTCCCTGCTTTCTCTTTTTTATAAAGTATCTCCATAAGTGGTACAGATATAAAAGTATGTCTCTGCAAGGTAAGGAAACAGAGACTTTAAAAAATCTGGGAAATCAGAGAACCCGTTGACCTATCATTACAACAGCATATTGATATTTTAGTGCCTTTTTAAAATGTAGTCATGATACCCATCTGTCAATATAAGCATGTGCAGACAATACATAGTGTTTGTGTATATGCTGTGATGCCACTGATGCTGACACCCTCCCTTAAAAATCCTCATATTTAAGGCACACAAAGTTGACTCCACAACTGTAAAAATGCAGGGGAAAGGCAGACATGTAGAAGAATTGTGCCCAAACCAATTTCAAAGCCTGCAAATTGACTTCAGCCTGGACTTGGTGCATAGATGAAGAAGAAAATCTTGTTTCCTCTTGGCAACAGTGGAAGAGGCAAGTATGTGCAGCTCAAGTGATTTTGCAAACCTTTGTCTGAAAAAAAATGTTGACTAGTCATGCCTCTGATGCTGTGGGGAATGGATTTCCTATACACAACAAAGCCGGCACTGCAGTATGAAGACCTGAGAGACTTCCATAGGAGGCTGTTACAGCTGTCTATTGTGCTGGTAGTTAGGGGCTGCTTCCTTCCATGTAACGCTTGCTGCTGCGAATGCAGAAGCCTTTGCATTTATAAAAGAACACCTACACAAAAGCTCTCCTTGCTGTTTTCCTGCCTCAGTTCTTCTTGGCTCCCATTGCCCCCTGCCCCAAATACCTTTGGATTGTTTTTTTCACATTTTAAAATGTGGATAACTAAGAAATCTGATCATATGATGCCCGCTTTTCCCCTGTCGTTCTGCTCACTCCTTTCTCCAGCCCTTTGCCTGACGAGGGAGGCTCCCGCTGCCTCGCTGCTGGCAGAGCCTCCCTGGCCTGGCGAATGGCCTGGGAGTCATCCCACCCCACCCCAGAGGCAGTTCCATCCTCCGTCCCATCCTCTGCACATGCGTAGAGTTCCCCTCATGGAGGGGAGTCCAGACAGCTGTCTGGACAGTTACCCTGGAAAATAATTTGAATCAATACTCCAGCTCCTCTAATATCCAAATTAGGCTAATAATGATTTGGGGAAAACAGAGGCACATGGATCCTCACAGTCCCAAATTTGCTATTGATTGATAGATTTGATTTTATACTGCCCCTATCAGTTTAATTGCCATGTCAGGGCAGTGAACAACATGACCAGCATTAAATATGCTAAAATTCATAAAGAGTTAACAATAAAATTAACAGTTAAATTAACAGTTATATCATGGTGACCTTTGAGATCCAGAAATTCAGATCTTGGCCTATCAGGAGTTTCCCTTATGTATTCCACAGCATTTTAACCAACACCATTAGTTAGTAATAAATGTGACGGCCAGCTAGAAGCAACAAGGAATGAAGAAAACTATATACACACACACACATACATACATATATATATACACACAAATATATATACACATATATATGGATCTATATGTATGCATACACAATGATTCAATGCTATAACAGCACTCTAACACTTCCTTTGTCTTCAGGACAAGTCATAATGCTAGAACAGTTTAATTTAGCTAAATATAAAATAGTTATATCTTAGGCTCCTCAACTTTCAGCTTTCAATATCAACCTTCAAATCTAGAAATCCTATCCCTTAAGATTTCAAATACTATAGTAGAATGCTGGGTTTGGTATCCATGCTCAGTTTTATTTGGCCTTATTTGCACAGGCTGAGCACGTTAGCAAATATATAGATATATTAATGACTAATACCTTTAATTTTTCAAAAGATCAAGAAACCATTTTTTCTTCTTTTACCTGAACAATCCCTAAATAGGTGCCAGTTTTCAATGCAGATGGATAAACTTGTAATGAGACAGATATAGTCATGGTTGCTACTTTTGTTTTTTAAAATCAAAACTGGTACTGACTTCTCCTGTGCTCACAGAACTAAATTAAAAATAGCAAACAGCCAAAGACTGATAAATTGTCAGACTTTCATGCAAGTGGTTTTGATGGTACCAACAATTTTTAAAGGGATGAATTAAATAATATGAGGAATCATAAATTCATACTTCAAAGAGAAGAGTTGCCATTCATTTTCATAGTGTCATTACAATATAGCGATAGAGCTACTAGTGACTTTTTTAAAAATCAGAAAAAAACTTTCTGGTAGTGTAGCTGTTGGTGACGTGGTAGGTGCAAAGGGAAATAGAGGAAACAGAGAATATTGTTAGAAGAATTCTCTTTTGCAACTTCAAAATCTGCATTCACAGCAGTAAGAGGTACACAATGGGGAATCTTTGCCAGATGAAAATTACCTTTATAGCCTTTTATAGGTCTTTCAAATATGGTCACCAGATTTTCTACTAGCCTTTGCTTCTATGCCATTAGTAGCATTTGTAGACATACCAAGAAAGCTTCTCTTAGTTGCTATAAAAGCAGCTGAAAGGTTGTAGTTTCATAGTGTCTCTCTTCCTCTGTCATAACACCCTGTTTCCCTACATATTATACACTGTGTGTGTGTTGAACAGTTGGGCTGACATAATCACCATAGCCAGCTTCTTAAAGAACTGGTTCCATCTCAAGTGCTAATAGATATTAAATACTGAGGAATTATGCATCCCCAGGGAGAAGCTGAATCAATAGAGCCTGGCTTCTCTCAGCCAGGCCTTTCTTGTTTTTGTTACCTCAGAAAGGGGGAAAGAATGAGGGGGGCTGTGCACACAGCCAAGCTGTATGAACAGGGAACAGGAAGAGGTTTCCTCTAGAGTGGCTAAAGGATATCCTCTTCTCTCTGGGGACCAACCTCTATTGTAGGCAACCCAGGCAAATGAAGCCCCTGGAGCCATGAGGACCTACCCGCCCAGCTGTCAAAGGACTTGTTTCCATTTCTAAACATTTAATTATAATTTACTGTTGAGAAAGGAGCAAAAGGACTGCAGGAGGAGACTAGCAAAACAGGATATTCTCTTAGTGCCAAGGTCTGAGCTGTCCAAAATTAAGGTTGTGGCTGTGCCTGGATCCCTGCCCTTTATCACATTTCTTTTCTTTTTCACTTTGTTCCCTGTAATCTCTTAGGTCTCTTCTCTCACCCCATTTGCAACACGCAACATAACCAACCCCCCTCCCCCAAAAGATCATTATGGAAAAGGAGATATAACGAGGGATAGATAGGAAGCTGGGGCACTAATGTGCATGATGAGGCTGTGTTATCAGGCAAACACTCCAGCCTGCGCTTTCAAGCCTAATTCTTGCCAGGAACATTTTTCAGGCCTCATTCTTGTCATGGTACAAATGGGGGAAAGAGAGCAAAGCCTGAGGTTGTAGAATTCACTGTTCAGTCTTAAACTGCGCTTGCCATTGATGGATACATTCATGCTCTTACGATGTTTCCTGACAGTATCTCCCTGATGCTCACCCTCCCACTTCCACTAGCCGTTCCTAATTAACACTGGGACAATATACAGAAACATAATGCACAGCTGCTGTCAACTGGCAATAAAGGTTGTTCATGGGCTGAATAAGAGCTTTGGACAGGCTGGTTCTGGCCCAGTGGCTATGTTTTGCACCCCTCATCTTCATCAATGAGGAAAAAGCTGTTTTCGTGACAACACAATGGTGCATGCATGTGCATACATACATGGGCACATTAGGCAATTTCCCATCTGTTTTAATGGACATGCAGATATCAAAACAGGTAAGAAACAATATCTCAGCAATCAAGCCAGAATAGACAAGATGCCAGCTTTTTAAAGCAAAATTCCATATAATTCCATTCCATATAGTTCCATTCAGGGAGGAGTGGTCTAACCCTTCTACCCCTATATAGTTCCATTGATGAAAACTGTTTCAGAGAGGCAAACATGTTAGTCTGTTGCAGCAAAAATAAGCAGGAGTCATGTGTCACCTTAACAATTATTCCAGCATACACTCTCATAGTCCAGAGCCCATGTCTTTAGATGCAATGGGGAAGATGGAATTTCCCCTCCCCCATGAGTCCCATGGGCCTGGCAGCAGAGACCTGTAGTCACACTGGGCTTTTCAGGAACAGTCTGTGTGTGTGTGTGGGGGGGGAGCTGGCAACCAAGCAGCAGGGGCATCAACAGTGAGGGGGAGCCGCAATATTTGCAGAGTAGACCCATTCCCGCTCTTAGATGGCAGTGACTGGAGGGCAGGAATAAAGTTAAGAGGAGGAATGGATTCCCTTGTGAGTGTTACATGTCCCTATTTGAATATTCTACTAGCAAAGTTGGCCAAATCTGAGGATGCTTAAATCTGGTGACTGGAGCTGTGAATGGATGACAGATATTTTTATAAACCTGAATTATGCCTCAGATTTGCAGAAAAATATGAATTCCTAAGGAATGCATGTGAGTGTGTTAAAACCCCAGATAATAAATGGAATATCTTAACAGATGGGTTTCCTCAGTGGCTGTTGCTAGCAATCACAGCATTTCAAGGTTTGGCTTCAGTGAGTAAAAGGCAGGAGGATAAGTTAGGGGCCTTTCCTAAACTGTTCAAGGGATTCAGAATCTAAAGACAAATAATGGCTGAGAGAGAAAGTGACTTGGTTGTGGTCAGCCAATGAATTTTGTGGTAGAAGGGGGATTTCTACCAGAACTCTCCATTCATAGCCGAAATATCTGTCCATTGCACTGTATTGGCTGCCAGTCATTCTTCTCTCCTTAGGGCTGGTTTGAGGTATTTTGTCAGTCCTAGCAAGGCACGCCCATTTTCTCTTGTTGTGCTGTTTCTGGCTGGGTCTACTTGAGAAGAGTTCAAACATATTTATTGTGACAGGGAACTGGAAGGAAAGCCAACACATAGAAGTTCCACGTGAGAAGATACATGTTGACAATGAGTAATTGCGCATAGAACTACTCCATCATTTGAGGTCAGCATTTCATTTTTGCCAACCATCATTAAGCAATCAAAATTATCACATAGAAAGCATTTTCAGAGAATCAAAAAGTGGTCGGTGTCATCCTATGTACTGAACATGATATATGAACCCATCAGACAATTAGTGCTTGTGAACACTAATTCATCACATACTTATAATGCCATAACAATAAAATGCTTCTGTCAGATGTTGACAAATGATAAAGTCTGAATTTGTAGTTGGGAGCTTCAGAAACATAAACACTTGGAGAATCCTTCCGCAAACATTTTAATAAACAGAATATGAAAGCTGATATCAGTCCGCCTGATATTTATGCAATCATCTTTGCCCTTAAACCTTGTATCTTATCTCAATCAGACTGGAATATCAGCCTAAAATGCTTTCATTGTTACTAGGACCATAAGAGTTATTCAGCTGGATCACAGCAATGGACTATCTAGTCCAGCATCCAGTTTCACAAAGCTACCATTAGAAGCTAATAACAGGAGACCCTCCCTTGCTGTTGCCTCCTAGCTGAGCTCACACTGTTGCAGCACCATGGAGGTTCATATCCAGTGAGTAGCTACCAGAACTCAGTGGGGAACACATTGCTCACTGGTGCTAGGCTCTGCTGAAGGCGTGATCCCCACAGTTCCACTCCTGCCTCCACCTCCTCTTTCAGCGATAAAGGATAGGATATTCCAGGTGACCCAATCAGCAGAAATACGTTTTTCAAAAAGGAGCTGTTTAGGCATGAACAGATTTTATTTCAGGTTAGTATTGCGGTGAGAGCCATTTTTCTGCTGAAGTCAGCCAAGTGACTTCTTAATTAGTTAGTTTTAGTATTTAGAATCATAGATTTGGAAGGGGCCATACAGGCCATCTAGTCCAACCCCCTGCTCAACCAGTGCCGTATACAATGGGACTATGACATCTTGTGATTTTGATGTGATGCCCCTGTTGATACAGCCCAAAATGGCATTTGCCTTTTTTACCGCTGCATCACACTGCCTGCTCATGTTTAGCTTACAATCCACAAGTACCCCAAGGTCTCGTTCACACACAGTGTTACCTAGAAGCGTATCCCCCATCCAGTAGGCATGCTTTTCATTTTTATGACCCAGATGCAGAACTTTACCTTATCTTTATTAAATTGCATCTTGTTCTCATTTGCCCATTTTCCCATTTAAAACCAGTTACATTGTGATTATTCACTCAGTGACATTCATAGAATCATAGAATCAGAGTTGGAAGGGGCCATACAGGCCATCTAGTCCAACCCCCTGCTCAACGCAGGATCAGCCCAAAGCATCCTAAAGCATCCAAGAAAAGTAACGTGTTTTTTGGCCTGCAGAGCTCAGGGGTGAGCTCACCTGGTACATGTGATGAAGCTTTCTTACCATACCAGAATTTTTCAGCAGGGCAATCTGTTAACCAGTGATACAAGGACTCAGTACTTAATGCTGCAGTGAGAAAGGGAACTATTCATTACTCACGGAAGGGAACATTAACCAGCTCAGACAGCTGGCTAATGGTCATTGTAAATCTAGATCCAAACAGCTCATTCTGTATTGCTTTGCAGAAGACAGGCTAAGAGGAGCAGAAGAATAATTTTTAAATCCAGCCAATATGGCTTCACAGTAGCTAACTCAAACAAATTATTCATAACATCCCAAAGAGCAATGCATCACCCAGTGCCTGTAGCTTTTAATCATCAAGTAGCCACAAGGAACTCTTCAATCATACGCCCTCACCCTGCAGTGGAATGAAGAAGACATTTGGGATGTATATATATTAGGTTTGCCAAAACTGCAACCTTCAGGACATACATCTCCCATAAAAAAATCCCCTGAGCAGCAAAGATGAATGAAGCAGCCTTCCTTTCCCAGTGGTCTTGTCCAGCTGCTTCTGGTGGAAAGAATGGATGGAAGAACTAAAACAGGAATGGCAAGAAGAAGCTGGGGGTGCCAAGGCAATTAATTGAAAGAGATATGCACATTCCCTAGGTTGGGTCACCGTCCTCCTGCATGCTGAGCATAAAGCAGGGCCTGTGTGGACATGAAACATGGCTCCCACCAAGAATAGCAGAAAGACTGGGATGAGGAATCAGGGCTAAAGACACCAGGCATTCCACCCATGTGACTATTGCTATATTTTAGAAATCCTGCAAACTCCTTAGATGGGTATGATTACCTGGTGAACTTACTTTGCTTGAGCTTCAGGTCTCTGATTGGATTACTGTGATGAGCCTTGACAGTTTATCTTGAGCACAGCATGAGTATTTTTGTTCTTACACAGTAGCTGTTTGTGATAAAGGGCCAGGTCACTGCAGCTTGCTTTGCTTTTGCACAGACCAAGAATTATATAAATTCAATCAATAGAAAAGGAATACGAGTATCTCCCCTCCTGGGTCAGGGTTGGAGCCTTATGTGAGGCATGGAATTGCTTGCTGCTTATCACCTTTGGGCACCCGTCCAGTCAGATGCATCTTGTAAAAGAGTGAAAGGGAGTAGGTAGTATTGTCTTCTTTTGAAACCTTTGGTTTTTGGCAGTCAGCAATATTTGCTTGAGAAGTTGCCACAAGTGTTGATCACAAACTAAACTGGGTTTTTAGGCAGAATTTTTAAAATGATGCACTGAGACATTACAGCAGTACAACGCAATCTAAAAATTTCTGTGGCCCTCTGCTCAGTTATTCACCCCAGCATTACAGCCACTGTAACAGTATTGCACATAACAGAACTCAGCTGGACACATCTAGGTGCCAGGAAGGAGGGGGGCCATCATGCACTTTGGGGCTTACACATACTAATGGCTCTGACCAAAGTAGGACAATGGCTTCCCACCTTACAACTTGCTAGGAGGTCACACCTAAAGGGACAAAAATGACTATGATCTTGGAGCAGGAAGGGTTGAATGACCCTGAGGGTATAGACTCTTCCATGACAAATTTATATATTCTCTGGACACAGAGAAGCTCTCTTACTCAGTATTCATTTTGCTCTTCTCCATGAATATGCACAGGCCACAAAGGATCAAACTTTTCCCTAGGGGCTCTGTCTTGTCCACGTGGTGAGGGACAAGGGAGAAGTTCCAGCCATAAAAACTAAAACAATGCTGAACTTGAAAAAATAAATTGTTTAGGATAAATATTAGGTGTAGGAAAAGGGGACTGTGTATTTTCATCTTTTACTTGTGCTCCTGGTCAGCCTGAATGCTTGAACAGACCAAGGGTATTTATTTGGAATATTCTAAGCCTTATCTCTGGAAATGCACCATGCCTATTCAGTCTCGCTATCTTAAGTGCAGTAACAGGGAGTGGCAGCTAGTAAGCTTGCATCCCTGGAACACAATAGTTCCAAATTGCAAAGTTGCAATAGATGGCCCACATGCTAGCTCGTAAGGTGCAAAGGAGACAGGCATGGCAACTAGAAGGAGCCTCTAAACAAGAATGCAGGTATGGCATTCAAGATGCACAACTTGGTTCATGAGGAGGTACTCTCAGAGTTGCTGAGAGTGACTCCTGCTGTTGGCATTTGCAGAGAACGAGGGACAGTCATGAGATTTTCTGCCTCCCAGGGACCAAGCAAGAGGAATAGGGAGGGGTTCCTTCACAATTTCAACTGCCATTTTTGATACCAGGTAAATTATCCCCACATAGGGGGACAGGGACCCCAAAAGCTAGATTTACATATGAGTGAATGATGTCAAAATAGTATGCAGTGGGGCATGTGGCTACGGTTGCAAGAAAGCAGTGTAATCCTGTCCAAAAACACAAGAATTGTGCTAAGCATATCTGTTCAAGCAGCTTGCCAAATGATCAGCTGCTTATGACTGGTTGGCAGAGCATACACCTAAGTGATCTGCATGATTCCTGTGTTTGCCCCAGTTCCTACCCTCACAGTCTTCCGCCTAGTCACCCTCATCATTATTTCCCCCCCATCCTCTTGCCCAACCGCTTACCTGATCTATCTTACCTTTGACTGCTCATCTATCTTGTTTCCTCCATCCTCATTGGCTCTGCTGTCACTCTTGAAGTCCCCATGGTTTTTCCTTTCTCTCCTTTTCTGTCTACTCCTGCTTCCCCAACTAATTCCTTCAGTTCTTGGGCACCATTTGGATTTCCTCCAGTCCCCCCGCCCCATGTCTACTCATGTACACATGCCACTTTAGCTGTTCATTGATTTTAGCATCCCAATTATGTATTTTTTCCTGCAAACCTGGGGTTTCCAGAAACACATACTTTAGACCTCTATGATTTCCCCTAATGGATGTTGTAATCCATGTAACATGAATGTTCCTGGCTATATATGATAATATTGATCCAAGCTTGCATAGGCAAGTTTTTATGTTATGTGTTTCAAGGGGTCCAAAATGTTCTTCCAAAGAATGCACACATGCCCATTTTAAAAAACGGATCCTTCCCAACTGCATGGTCCAGCTAATTAGGGATAGCCTGTGTGATGATATCATGGACTATGTGGAAAACAAAGAAAGCTATAGTAGCTCCAACCAGTGTGACACTTTGACTGACACTTCCTCCGCAACTAACCTATAAAAGTCTGGATGAGCTTAACTTTCTGGACACTGAAGCTACCAATGGGGGAAGGGAGGGATTCAAATGTGGAAATGAGTGGTAAGAGGTCACTGCCCATTCACAGGATAACTGGAGGCATCACAGACCTTGTCAAATCAATAACTTTTAGGATATTATATAGAGAGAACACAATTTATTTATTCATCCTTATAGGAACTAGTGCATATTCTGTGAACGTAACAGGGGAACTATAGACATCAGTGCCCAGCAGGGGACAGAAGAGAATCATTCTCAAACTTGTGTATGTGTCAAGTGTGGGCAAGTTGCTTCCAATTTATGGCAACCCTATGAATTAATGAGCTCTGAAACATCCTATCGTTAACATCTTTGCTTAGGTCTTGAAAACTGTGGGCCCTGTTTTCTTTGACTGAATCAATCCATCTCACTTGGGCCTCCTTTTTCTTCCTTCCTTCAGTTTTTCCCTTTTTTTTTTTTTTTGTCTTTTCCAGCATTTTCTCATACACAGACTGCCTGAAAGGGAGGACTGTGCTTAAAGAATGCACATAGAGCTGTGAACATGCTTTAATCTCTCCTTTTAACATACTTTCATGTGGGTTATCTCTGAATCAAGCTTCAAAGTGTTTAGCCTCTTTCAGTACAGACATAGCAGGGAAAAGGCATATCTCTGCACTGAACAGGGCTAGCTAGAGACTTTAAAATGAAAGCTGGAAGTTCTGAGAAACAGACAGCCATAACATAATATTGCTGCAATGCTTTTTACATTGCCCTCAAACTC
The DNA here is from genome assembly GCF_049243985.1 of Paroedura picta. Classification (NCBI taxonomy): domain Eukaryota; kingdom Metazoa; phylum Chordata; class Lepidosauria; order Squamata; family Gekkonidae; genus Paroedura; species Paroedura picta. The sequence continues at coordinate 93,206,833 of NC_135372.1, read as the reverse complement.
CTGGTGGTCCGTGGAGGTGGCATGGGGGATTAGGACAGGAGAAATGCAGGGAAACCTGCCATGTGGAAGCCTCATTGCTGCTGTGCTGTATTGGCAGCTGCAGTTCTAGCAGGAAAACCACACAAGTCAGTTGTCCTAGTGGTCAAACTTCCTCAGTTGTCTTGTTTAGCGAGATTATTGTTGTTTTCATATGAGTTGTTGGACTCAGTAAAGGAGGTGGGCTCTGACAGGCTGAATGGAGAAGTCACATGATATTTTACTGCAGGGCTGTTCAACGGACAGAAGCCCTGCAGGGAATTTGGCAGCTTTCTGGTGAACCATGTCGCCATTGTGTAGATTAATTTCAATAGTGGAGCCATGGCTCCTCTTGATCATGCTGCAAACATCTGATATATTTTCAGGTCATTTGTCACTGTGGCCAGATAAGGGTTGCCAACCTCCAAGTGGGGGCTGGAGATGCCCCAGAATTACAGCTGATCTCCAGGTGAGAGAGATCAGTTCTCCTAGGAAAATGGCTGCTTTGGAGGATGGGCTCTATGTGGTCCCCAACCTGCGGGCCGCAGCCCGGTGCCGGGCGATTTGGGACCCCTTTAGGTTGTGAAAAGTGGGGTATAAAAACCAATTCTTTTTTAGCACTGGAGACAGATTCCTCCGATGGTGGCAAAATGGGCAGGAACTGGACGCTCCGCCTCAAGCAGAACCCCGTTGCTTTGCAGCTCACTGCTCCCTTTTCCCCACTCTTGCAAACTGAATTATCCCCCCCCCCCCATACACAGACACTCCAGTGGGTGGGCCACGCTTTGGCTGCCCCTCCTTCTGCCTGCCTGCCCCCTCCCTCCCTCCCTCCCGCGCCGGCTGGTTGGCGGCTCACTCGCCGCCTGCGCTGCAGCCCAGTCCCGCGACTGCCGCGGGGCGGGCAGGATGGCGAGGAGCGCCGTGTAGCCGGCCGGAAGAGCGGGCGACTGCAGGAGGCTGGCTCGGCATGCCCTCCCTCGCCCCCGGCGGCCGCAGAGCCTCGTGCTCCTAGCCGAGCCCGAGCTTCGCCTTGGCCCTGTCCCCGCAGGGCTCCATGGTGGTTGAGGGGCAGCAGCGCTCTGCTTCGGCGCCGGGAGGAGGAGGAGGAGGAGGGCATGGCCGCCCCGGGGGACAGCTGCAGCGTCAAGGTGGCCGTGAGGTGAGATCCGGAAGGGGCCGGGGGGGGGAGGAGTTCGGTGCAGGTGAGCAGACAAAGCGCCGCTTCCCTCCGCGGGGGGGGGGGGCGGGGACGGTCTGCAGGTCGGGCTGGAGCTTCGGGGGATGCCCGTCTGTGGCGGGAGGTTGTGCATCGCCGGGGGGGGGGGGCGGGCGGAGGCGTGCTTCTGTCTCCAGCAGGGGCGCGTGAGCTCTGCCGGGTGGGTAGGACGTCTCCTCCGACCAGTATGGTTCCTCTTTGTCTTTGCTGCCCGGGGTGGGCCAGAGGGGGACGCCGCGTTCCCGTTGCTGGGCTCCCCTCTCTCCCTGGGCATGTGGTCGCTGCACCGATGCAGCTGTGTCTTCTCGCAGGCGAAACCAGCCCGGGCTTCTTGCCCTCCGAGAGTGCCTCTCGCGACTTAAAGCCCCTCTTGTGAAGCCCCGGCCCTGTTCCTTTCGACACAAGTCCGGTGCCGCCGCCCCCCCCCCCCCCCCCGTTTCCTTAAGGGCACATACGAGAAGAGGAGTCTGGATGCTCGTTTGTCCTTTGAAGAAATACTGGTCTGCCCCTCCTTTTTCTCTGACTCCAGCTGAAGCAAGGGAAAGAAGGAAATCCTGTATTTCACGCGTTTGCACGGCATTTTGCTGCCTTTCCTCTCAGTCAGTTGGGTGTGTGTGTGTGTGTTCTGTTTCTCTGCCTTATTGAGATTTCGGATACACCTGTCACTCACAGGTTTCCATTTGGGCTAGCTGGCTTTTATCTCCCTCCAACAGAAATCTGTTTTCCTTGGCCCGTGGTTCATTTTTCCTATATAGGTGTTTGTGCTCCAGTGTGGCCTGTGCAAGTGCCTGGTGCTGCCCTTTAAACATCATCCCTTCGATTAGGGTGGGGCTAGTCTCTACGCAGTGCCTTTTGTGAATGGCAGCACTGCTTCACACCCACTCGGATCTGCCTCCTTACCAAATGCAGTCACTCCCTGGCCATTTTGTATGTGTGTGCCCAAGAGCCATGTCAAGTGCAAATGGACCGCAGGTACATCACTCCCTTCTCCATTCATCTGAAGCCAGGCAACTGTTCCCCATTGCAGGGGAAGGGTGGTGTTAATGCAGAGGCACACCATGGCAGGTTTCTTTGTATTGACTCATCACTGAGGATTCCAGATGAGAATGTTTTGTTTGTGTGTTGAACGATGAGTGGCAGGGTTCTGGAAATGACATCTAATGGTAACCATGATAAGCTCTGGGCTATGAACTGTAGGATGGAGAAAGAGTTGGCTTTGTTTCTAGTGCAGCCTTGGAATCTCAGTGCCGTCTGTCATCTTGATGGGCTCAATAGTCAGTTGGAAGAGCTGGAAAAGCAGAGAAAGGCTCTGTCCAAAGCCCTGATACCCAGCTGAGACTGGGGACTGCCATTTTGGCAGCACTTCATTGCCACTGCCAAGGGAGAGAAGCAGATATTCCACATAGCACATGTATCAGGAACAGCAGCATCTATGCTGGGATCACTGCTGTGGAGAAGGGCATCACCTGAGCTCACTAGGACTGCTTTGTGTCATTCTTAATTTAGTATCCAGGAAGAATAGCAGAGCGAGTCACCAGCTGGTATTGGCTGCTGCATGGTTAGCGTGGACTCACTGTCACACAATCTTTTTGCAAGGAAGAAGAATGCCTATTGCTTCCATCTACCCAGATTTCAGCACAGCAAGAGAATCCATTAGCCTGCAGGTTGGAAAAACAGAGTGGTTTTCCTGCTTCTCTTTCCTGGCTTGTGCCTTCTCCATTAGATTGGCTTTATGGGTCACCCAAAAGAAAAGAAAGGTAGAATTCTACCTTGTCTCTATCTTTGAAGGACTTTCCTTCGAAGCTCTAAGTATTTTATTCCAGCTGGAAATGTTGGAGGCAACCCCTCTCCCTGCCAGTTGTGCCAGTACACTCTCTGGGTGCATAAAATAATGAAAACTGAGCAAGCCTCCAGGCCAACACTCCTGGTGTTACAAGATGACACTTCCTTTCCTGTTTTAGACTGAAGGGCATACACAGCCCAGAGCATGCTCTTAGTTGTGATCCTGGAGTTAGGATTCTCTTGACATAAGTTTTAATGTAGCTGAAATAAATACTATAAATATAGTATGTCCAAATTTACATCAGATGAGGATAGAATTTGGTATCTGGTGCAGGGAATTCACTTCCTGGGAATCTAAACTTTCATTAAATCAAGTATCTAGGCATTATGGACACAAACTTAAACATACCTAGTGAATTCTCAGAAGCCAAGAGGATAGAGTAGGATACCAGAGGTCAGTAGGTAATCTGTTCCATGTAACTTCTTGGATAGTTCCCAGAGGAAGGATTATACACTAAAGGAATCTGTAAAACTGTTAAACTTGTATAATTCAGACAGAATATGAGCACAGATTTTTCCCCAAGAAAATGTACTGCTAACTTTGTACGACATTCTATAGTTTGAACATATGAAGCTAAAGTAAAAATAAGAGAGGGACTGGACTGAAGTATGGATGTCAATCAAAGAACTGTAGTCACTCTAGAAGTGAAAAAAAGTGTCCAAGTAATAGGAAAGTGCTTATTTTGAAACCAACTGGGGACAAAATATAGAAAGTGCAGCCATTTCTATCAGCTTCTCCCTCTCCCATTCAAACTGGTTATAGCAATATCTAGATCTGAAACCTATCCAAAGAGCTAAAAACAGATATTTTATTAGGGAGGTAAGTAATTTCTTCTTAGGTCTGCAATGGGAAATGTGAAAGGGCAGAATGGATCAAAACATGCTCTGGGGATTAGAAATCTTGTGAACTTTCCCCTGTATTCCCAGCAGACCTGAACCTTATTTTATTGGCATTCTCCAGTGGGGCCTTGGATTCCCAGATGCCTCTTCCCTATCTTAATACATGGAGAAAGTTACAAGTGAATTTGAGATTTCCCTTATCCAGGGATCTGCTTTTCCTTCCTTTCAACCTGGTATACATTTTAATAGGTAAAAATAATATTAATATTTTAGAATATAACAATATCCATACAAGAGACCACAGACATGTAGCAGATAAAAAGATAAAATATTTGATTACAAGCTTGGGTAAAAAGAAACTCTTTGACTTGGTATCTAGAAGATAGTAAGCCCCAAGCGAGCCTCATGGGGAGGGTATTTCAAGATGAGGTGCCACCACAGCAAAAGGCAAGGCATACAGAGCAAGGTACCTTCAACACCCAAGACGGGGCTATGTAGAGTCCTGAGACAGCAAGACCTCTGATCCCTGGAACTTACCTGGCTGGGCTGCTGAGGTGTTGCGGAGCATAATGGAATCAGGGGGTGAAGCTCAGGGGCCACCTCTGGTGGTAAAGACCTTTGAACAAGCAAGGAGCCAGGGCAGGCCAAGTATGGGCTTGGGAGATACAGCTTCCGCAGATACAGCAATTAAGCCTGAGGACGGAACATGGTTGGCAGGCAGGATGACACAAGCTGCCAGGAGCATGGATGATTGACCCTGCCCTGGTCTATGCTGTTTCTGGCAGTGAGAGATGAGCACAGGGGCAGAGAGGCAACATCTGCCCAGCAGGGCTTCTGAGGAGAGAGGTGGTCCCATATAAAGAGGGGGCGTGAGGATAAATGAGCTGAAAGGAAAGGAGGGGGTGGAGCCACATGGGTCAGAAGGTAGATAAAAGAGAGGAAACCAGCAAAGGTCAGGGAGGAAGATGGATGGGGGAATTCCACAGATCTGGCAGTTGGGATCCTGCTGGGAGGAGGAGCTGAAGGTGAATTAACCTCTCCCTTCCCATTCTAAGACCTCTTGCTGCTCTTGGGATATATCCTAACAAAGGCAGAAGGAGACTGGTTTTCAGGTTATAATGGCAAATCTTTCCATAACCAATCCCTGACAATATCCTGGGTGCTACAATTTGAACTAATCGAGGCTTCTGGTCCGTATTCAAGGACCACCCATCATACCGTGCAGTACGGTAATATGACTTGGGTGCAATCAGAGCATGGATCACTATAGCCAGATTACCCTTTTTGAGAAAGGACCATAGGTGAAGCTGAAAGGAGATCCTTTCCCTATCATTTCCAGCTGATGTTCATGCTACTAGTAAAAAAAAAAATTCCTGCAGCTTTGTACTTTCTGCTATGGAATTTCATTTCATGTCTTTTATTCCAGTTCATGAAGCTGACCAGGTACCTTTTTGAGCCTTTTTGACCTTTTGACCATGGAGGTACAGCTGACATATGTTTCAGGCTTCAAGGCACCAGGAAATGATGTCAGCTGGCCATGCCTCTCAATGAAATGTTAAATACCCAGGAGGGCCCCTTTCCTTCTCACTCCCTCCGGTCCATCACTGGCCACTTGGGGAGGAGGCGGGTCAGCCTGCCAAAATAAGGGTAGAATTTTTTAAATTAAAAAAACTCTTTTTTTTTCACAGGGCTCTTCCTAACTGCCATTTTGAAAATCCACATGTTGCAGTCCCATTGAGGGACCTTTGTGGTACCATATGGTACCTCAGTACCATGGTTGGGAAACGGTACTTTAAAAGTTACAGCCAAGGTATAGGAGCCAAGATATGAGTTCCCACTGCTCAGATTTAACATTTTGAAGCTGGGCCACCCTGTTAGCTGGGCCAGTCATATAAATCCTTACAGCTCACTGGTTACTCAGGATCAGTGGTGATGTCCGTTGAAAGTAGCTTATAAACCATTGCTGGGACACATAAAGGAGATGCAGCACATCCTGTCGCTACCATCCTAAGCAGCGTTATGCCTGTTGATGTCCATTGAAGTCAGTGGGCTTAGTCAGCTATGCACAAGGGCATCTTACTTGGGGTGTCCCTGTGCATTGCTGCTTGATCCTCTGACTTATTGGGAGTATCAGTTAACTTGATTTTGTCAGTAAATTTGATCAATAGTAAGTAAATAAGTTTATTGTTGCAGCCTTATGCCATAACAGAAGTAAAACAATTAAAACAAGTATGTTTTCAAATAATAATTAAAATAAATCCAGATGAAAATATTAAAGCTTAATATAAAAATAATTTTAAAATAAAGATTTAAAAATAGCATACAGTTACACAATAAACATAATCAACTCTGGGTTGTATCAGAGACCAATCTTTTCCTGATGGACATGGATAAGAGCAGGAATGCATCTGCCAAAAAGAAACTTAATGCGGTCCTTATCCGGACCGGAAATACAAAAGAGTCTTTGATTGAAACTAGGTTGGGTAGAATCATAAAGTAGACAATATAGCAGATAGTGTTTGAGATCTTCTACCTGGTTCAGATTGCAGGGGCATAAACATTTATCTAACGGGAGACTGTTAAATCTCCTATATAAGTAAGCTGATGGAAAGTTTTGGAAACGGGCCCAAGTAAAGGCTTTTCTTAATGTAGCCTTGAATAGATAGCGGAAGAAACATCTATTAGGTTTTAGCTTAGGGTACTATACTGAAATTTTTTAATTTTGTGCCAACTCATGCTCACATACACAGCATCCTTCTCCTGGACTTGGGTCTGGATTTTATCAAACTCTAATGATTATTTGATCAATATATTTCTTATCTCATAGCCATTAGAGGGTTGGTCTACAATCGGTGAGATGTGAGTTCTAATCCCCATTCAACACGAGAGATTTTCTCTCAGCCTAAACTACCTCTCAGGGTTAGGGTTACTGTGAGGCTAAGATAGAGGAAGGGAGACTCAGAAGACAGATAGATTTCTCTGAAGACTATTCCTTCTCTGTTTTACTGTCCATACCTCTTTGATTCATAATTGCTTATATGATACTGTATAAAATAGATTATTCCATTTCCCATGCCCTAAAAACCAATTACCCTTTTAAAAACAGCCACTGGATTAGTCGCAAGGCAGAACAACATGGATCCTCTTCCCCTGCGTGGTGTGTATCATTCACCCTTCATTTACTGTGTGCTGTGCCTAGTGATTGAGAAGTACCGTCTTTCCCCCCTTTTTTTAGATTGCCGTTATGTGTTGTGCAGACCTGATCTGGAACGAAGTGCCTTCCCTTCCATGTGCTTCTTTTCCCACATCTGTAATTATCCTCTTAACATTTGTTCTACTGCTTTTTAGCCTGTCACTGCAATTATACTTAGTTTAAGCAGAGCATGTCATGCAAGCAGAAAACATGGCTGTTGAACTAGAAAACAGACGGTAAAGGAGTATAGTGCTGTTCAGTGGCTATAATTTTGTATCTCTAAATACTTCTAAGCCAGATGTATCAGTAACTTTCATGACACTATATGGGTAGTGTCAGACGGTATTCATGCTGGTCAATAGTAGAACAGTTAGATTTGAATTTTTATACCAGCCTATCAACTTTTTGAGAAACCCCAGAAGTTACATGATCCTGCAGAATATGGTTGGAAGAATAGCTGTATAAATGTTCATCTGGGGGCCCTCCCCTTCCCGCCCCCTCCAGGCCCAGCATTGGCTATTGGGGACAGGTCAACATGAAACTCTTGTTGGTTTTTAAGATGCCTTCTAACTATTTGTGTGGTGTTCGGCATTGTTTTATTCCTCTGTCTACTTACAGATAAAGAGGAGTGACTGTTAGACCACTATCTGAAATGTTTATTGAGATATCTGCCTAGCACTTTCCTCATGATAACGTCAAAAAAAAAGAAAAGAACATGGTTTTCAGGTTATAATGGCATCTTGCAGGCAGACACAGAGGTCTTTTTAGAAGACCTAAATATCTAGGTATTTTCTCTTAGTATGTTGCTTTTGTAGATGTAACAATAAGAAACATTTGCAAAGAATTTTCTCCTCTGTATCATTCTAAGGGCTAATTGTTCTCATTGGCTATAGGAATTGTGATTTTTGTATATCCTAGTTCCTAAAGATGTTAACAGAGTGGTATGAAAATTAAACCTGAAGAATCAAAGTAATGTTAAAGGAAAAGGACTGCTTTAAACTTTCCACCATCCTAATGCTGCAGTGAGTGTTTTTTTAAAAAAAAGAGAAACAAGTGATCATTCGTAACCAGGTCTGTCCTTTAGAACCATAGACATGTGTTTCGTAATCTCAGACAACATGGCCCAGAGATGTAAATGTTAGCAAATAACTATTGGTTGCTGAAACTTCTTGGCTGCAGTGAAGACTGCAGCGGAAAGAAGGAAGACTGCAGCTGAAAGAAGGATTACAAGACCCTGGCTAGACACAAAATCACATTTATAAAGACTGTGAATGCTCTTGAAAACTGATTTGCTTAAATTCATTTGCGCATACTTAATTCAGTTTTAAGCCTGTCTAATGTCTGTTCCATGTCAACCTCAGACATTGCAGGCCAATTTCTGATTATACTGAATGTCTGTATAACATTTGGGACCAATTTTATGAAGCCTGTTTTAAATTCGATGTTAATTTAACTCAATTCAGCTTTGAAGGTGGAAATAATTTCAGAGCACCAGAACTCAGACTCTGTCTGCTGTTAAAGCGGCCTTGCAAGAGATAAACTGACTACAGTACTTTGTGGGTTTCCTGCTTCTTGTGCTCTGATCAAGCAGGCCCTGCCTTCTGTAGATCAGAAACGATGCAAGCCCACTGTTGCATGTTCTTGTGGTCTTGGCTGCTGGTTCCCCCAAGGGTTCTAGTCCCTTAGTGGTTAGGGTCTCTGCAAGCAAAAGTGTCTCCCAGGATGGGCTGGTTCTGCAAGACCATTTTGAGCTAGTTGTAAATTCTTATAGTCAAAAGTGCTGAAGCAGGGCTGGGGCTACTCTGCAATGACAGTATACATAGGGAAACACCATTTTGTGATTGCTTCTGAGAATTAGAGTTGGTTTTTATTTATCTAGTTTACAACATCCAGGCAGAAGGATAATTGACTAATCCAAGTTATTATGTGAGAACTTGTATTAAACTGCCAATGAAGTGTGCTTTCAAGAAGGAATAACTTAAAAACTTAAATTGGCTTTCGTTGAGCGTTTCCTGTAGTGTCTGAGAGTTTGTAAGTACTGAGAAAGGGCCAGGAAGCAGAGCTTGTGAAACAGGGGAAGGAAGTGGATTTCAAGTTTATTTAACCCTTGTAGCCTCCAGACTGCGGCCACTATGTAAACATTCTTGCTGAGGCATGGTGTGCCTTGGATCTCTCAAAGATCCTAGATTTCTACTGCTGGCAATCCCTTTTCCATGTAGCCCGTGACTTCTCCTCTTTGGGAGATGGGAATGGACCCACAAATCGTTTACTTTCATCCTGAGCTGCTCTTGTTGAAGGAATTGGTTTTAAATTCTAAGTTGCCAGTTGCAGTTCGACTGGGTGTCAAGTTGATGGACTGATGAGTCATGTAAAGGGAGGAGAGTTTCCCCACATGTTAGCACCCTGCCCCCAAGCCACTAGGCTTTATTCTGATGTTACACAATTAACAGGAAGATGTTGCAGGATAATTTTGGCAGGTATACTTGGGATCTGTGCAGGAGGAAGAAAGAAATAGGGATGAAAAGGTTAGGGGAGGGAAGCTGTATACCCAAATATTTTTTTCAATTTTTCTGGGAAATTTTGGGAAACACTGAAACCCCTATGATATATTTTGTGTTCTGGAATCTTTTTAAGACAAGGTTTTACTCTCAAACAGTGTTCCATTAAACGTCAACAGCAGCCTTTATCAACTTTTTTACCATTGAGAAACCCCTGAAACATTCTTCAGGCTTTGAGAAACCCAAGAAGTGGTAAGATCATCCAGAATATGGGTGGGAAGCAGAGCTGTATACATGCCCACTTGGGGCCCCTCCCCTTCCCACCCACTCTTGGCCAATCATTGGCCATTTGGGATTGATCAGTCAACATGACCATAGATGGCTATATCACCCAATAAATGTTTAACAAAGTTAAAAATGTGATAAAACTCATTAACTCCCACCCATTTGGGAAACCCTTTCATGGCTGTCAGGAAACCTCAGGGTTTCATGAAACCCTGGTTGAAAAAAGCCTGGTCTACAGTATTAGATGATGGCAAGTGGGGCCTTAGAAGGACTTGCAGGGGGCATTTTATTTTCCACTGCATTTCCTTCACCTCTGTTTTCCCTTTCATTTCCCTGACAGCTCCCATAACCTCTCTCCTTTTCCTGCTTCCTTGGGGTATTATGCACTTACCATTTTGGTAGTCAGTTTGCTGACCCCTTTAAATCACCCCTTTTTAAAGCAATCCCATTTATGCATGTGCACTGATTATGCAGGGTTTTTTTTTTGTCTACCAGAATAGACTGTGGTAAAAGATGATGCATTTGAAACAGTTATGATGACAAATCCTTAAGTGGGAGGGGTACTTCCTCTGTTGTACTGGACACTCATTGGTAGGCTATAATCAGCTGCAATGTCACCTGACTGCTACTCTGACATATGTTGCTGGCAGGAAATTGTAGTTCATGGACGTGGAGAATTCTGTAAGACATTCCCAAAGGGATGCAATGCCTTTTGATGCCAACTTGTATCTCTGGAAACGCTGCCACCTTTCCCCCACCGAAATATACTGAGAGTGGAATGAAATGCCTCTGAGGAAATGGCAGAATTACTTTCTGCTGGTGTAATAGAGTTGGGAGGGGCCATGCTGAACAAGGGGCACATCAAACTTTACAACACATTAAAGAGGTTAGTGTTTTCAAATTTCAGAGTCTGATATGCTAGAAGTTCAGTGAATGTATGAGACTGCTTCCGTCCAAACAACGCACTTTCATTTACAATATTTGTTTTCTAGTTTCAACTTTCCCCCTACCTCTCTAGTGGCAAAAATCAAGGCATGTGCTGAGATAGCACAGGGTGCATCAGTTTGCCCTCTCTGTCAAGTATTAGATATCAATTGCAATTTTGTTTGTAGAAAACCAATGCAATTATATTTTTAAATTCCATAAAAATGCCAAATAGTTCAATTTTGTTTGCAAAGTTCTAATTGGTGAATTTTATGCTGTTAAAGATATAAAATAAGTTTAGATTTGACAAAGAAGTAAATATTGCATATTTCTGTTTTACCTAGCATTCCTGGGATTTCCCCCTCCCCAGAAGAAACATTTGTTTCTCTCTCATGGATACAAAATTACCAGAAATTTGAATCTGTGGTCTAATATCCTGGATTTTTCTAGGTCATAAAATTAGAAACCAGACCACTAACATGAAGCACTTAGCATGACATAAACTTGAGTGTAACCTGATTATAAAGCACTGCATTTTCATTGATATCCCTTTTGTGTTCTATCCTGCGTTAACAGTATTTCCATAAATATTTCAGACTAGAAATTAAGCCCGGTGTAAAGAAAATACAGCGGGTGCTAGCAGGCAGTGGGTGGTTGGGGGAGGCCTGGGAAGGAAGGAAGGCAGGCAAGCAGGCATAGAGAAAGGGAGGGAGAGGGAGGGGGGGAGAGAGACAGACAGACAGACACAGACATTTGGGCAGGGGCCAATCGTTGCCCCCCCATCCCAGACAGTGCCCACCCCCGAATTCCTTACTGTGGAGCGGTTAGAGATACTTAATTGTATTGAAGGCTCATGTGTAAAAATGCCCTCAAAACTGGAACTGAGCAAGAATAAGACAGATTGGTAGATTCCAATGCAAGTTGAACCAGACCCTGCCAGTATATGCATGGTATGGCTAAGGTTGCTGGGTGCATGAGGGCCTGTAGCTCCTAATGCTTTGAACTGCCATTGTGATGCCATTTCATCACTGCATTATTACAGTGCTAGAGCACCCTGAAGAAGCCACATCAGGGGAAAGGAAGCTGTGTCCCCTCCCCTGTCAATGTTACAGTTGTGGTGCGAGAACTATTTCCCCCCGGCTCCTTCCTGTTATGCTGTTGTCACATTTTAAGCTCTAGCATCAGGTGGGTGGTCTCAATTGCTTAAGTATTTTCCATACAATTGTTACCAGGCCAGGATCAGAAATACTGATTAAGTGTGAAGAAGTTATCGGTCTTGCACACAGGACATCAGGCTTTTAAATGTTACTGCAGTGCGATGGGATGAAACCATAGAAAAACGGCTCTTCCATCCTTGCTTTAGCTAAAGTCTACCATATTGCATGTGGTATCTGTGCTGGGATGATGGCATGCCTGCCCAGAAAACTCCATTGTTATAATATCTGGAGATGAATCAACCTTTATTTACTTTGAGTGGTGTGTTACTCCTTTGTCCTCAAAGATGCAGATTGTAATCCCCAAAACTCAATAGGCGCTGCCAAGGAGGCACTGTCTAATATCTATCCCCTGGGAATGGGTTTAAATGCTGCTGTTAGCTAAGTGTTGGCATAAATGAGGCCTTTCTAGGCTTCTGGAAGGGCTGATTTATGTTCATTTGGCTCCACTGACTCTCTCAGTGCAAGAAAGAGTCTTGGCTTTGATCCGGAAACTGCAACTGGAACAAAATGCATCTGCTAGGGTCCTCACTAAAACATCATGGAGGGCCCATGTTAAGCCGGTGCTTCATCATCTGCACTGGTTACCAGTTTGCTTCCAGGTCAAGTTCAAGGTATTGATATCAACCTTTAAGACTATACGCGGCCTAGGTCTCACTTATCTGCGGGACTGCTTGGTTGCTTATGCCCCCTGCAGGGCTCTTCGCTCTGCAGGTATGAATTTGCTGGTTGTCCTGGGCCCCCAGGATGTTCACCTGGTTTTGACCTGGGGCAGGGCCTTTTTGGTCCTGGCCCCAACCTGGTGGAATGAGTTCCCAGAAGAGCTGAGGGCCCTGCTGGAGTTATCAACTTTCCACAGAGTCTGCAAAACGGACCTGCCAGGCATATGGTTGAGGCCCAAGTGGAATCCTGATGTTTCCATCAGAGGATCCCCACCTCCTCTTTGATGCCTATTAGATCTGGCTCCTCACTCCCAGCAGAAGAAAACCTGAGCCTCTGGTTGAACGGGGGAAGGAAGAGGGAGGGGACTGGAAATGTTGAGCAAGAAGTCACCATCTGTCTTTCCATCTTTTTATTGTTGTATGGGGCTTTATTGTTTTAAAGCCTTTGATTGTGTGGAGCACAACAAATTGTGGCAAGTTCTTAAAGAGATGGGAATACCAGAGCATCTTATTCGTCTCTTGAGAAACTTATATGCAGGTCAAGAAGCAACAGTGAGAACAGAACATGGAATCACTGATTGGTTCAAAATTGAGAAAGGAGTTCGGCAAGGCTGTATACCGTCACCTTGCCTATTTAACTTGTATGCGGAGCACATCATGAGAAAGGTAAGATTAGAGGAGTCACAAATTGGGATAAAGATTGCAGGGAGAAATATCAACAACCTCAGATATGCAGATGATACCACTCTAAAGGCAGAAAGCGAAGAGGAACTAAAGAGCCTGTTGATGCGGGTGAAGGAGGAAAGTGCAAAAGTTGGCTTGAAACTCAACATCAAGAAAACAAAGATCATGGCATCCGGCCCTCTCAATTCCTGGCAAATAGATGGGGAAGAAATGGAGATAGTGACAGATTTTATTTTCCTGGGCTCCAAGATCACTGCAGATGGGGACTGCAGCAAAGAAATTAAAAGATGCTTGCTCCTGGGGAGGAAAGCTATGGCAAATCTAGACAGCATCCTAAAAAGCAGAGACATCACCCTGCCAACAAAAGTTCGTTTAGTCAAGGCTATGGTATTTCCAGTTGCAATGTATGGCTGCAAAAGTTGGACCATAAGGAAGATCGAGCGTCAAAGAATTGAGGCTTTTGAACTCTGGTGCTGGAGAAGATTCTTGTGAGTATCTTGGATTGCAAAGCAAACAAACCGGTCAGTCCTAGAGGAGATCAGCCCTGACTGCTCCTTAGAAGGCCAGATCCTAAAGATGAAACTCAAATACTTTGGCCACCTCATGAGAAGGAAGAACTCCCTGGAGAAGAGCCTAATGCTGGGAGCGATCGAGGGCAAAAGAAGAAGGGGACGACAGAGAATGAGGTGGCTGGATGGAGTCACTGAAGCAGTTGGTGCAAACTTAAATGGACTCCGGGGAATGGTAGAGGACAGAAAGGCCTGGAGGATCATTGTCCATGGGGTCGCGATGGGGCGGACACTACTTCGCACCTAATAACAACAACAACAATTGTTTTAAATGGTGTGAACTGCTGCAAGATCACTGGAAGAGCGGTGGTATAAAAATCAATAAGAAAGACACAATAGAAGCTGGGAAAAGACATTCAGTTTATATGCTCCCTATGACTGATTACACACAGGGAAGAAAGCTGGGCTGGCAGAGGCAGGGCAGTGGGCCTAATCCCTGAGTATGCATGAAGTTGCTTCCCGGTGGTGGAACATGGATTCCCTGTCTTGCTACGGTGGCCAGCAGAGGCCTGGCCAGGGCAGGCCTGTGCATAAGGGAAGATGTTTACATCCTCCTACATACCTATAGTGTTCTCTGCAGGGGCACAAAATGCCCCATTCAGCTTTGTGGTGCTGTGGAGCTGAATAGGGCATTTCTACACCCCCACATGAGCCTCTTGTGGCGCAGAGTTGTAAGGCAGCAGACATGCAGTCTGAAGCTCTGTCCATGAGGATGGGAGTTCAATCCTAGCAGCCGGCTCAAGGTTGACTCAGCCTTCCATCCTTCCGAGGTCGGTAAAATGAGTACCCAGCTTGCTGGGGGGTAAACAGTAATGACTGGGGAAGGCACTGGCAAAGCACCCCATATTGAGTCTGCCATGAAAACGCTAGAGGCCGTCACCCCAAGGGTCAGACATGACTCGGTGCTTGCACAGGGGATACCTTTACCTTTACACCCCCACAATGGTGGAATATAGCATGCCACTATCCCACCATCCTGTGGTGAGATGCCCATCCCCCCCCCTCTGCTGCCACTGCTACCAAGAGGCATGACAGAACTTTCATGCGCCAGAGTTGTTCATGTGCACACACAACTCCAGGGCAGACCTTGTGCACAGGGGGATTGTCTTGTTGCTGCCATGCATAATCAGTCTGTGAGAGAAATCCTAAGTAGGTCTAATCAGAATCCTACTGAGATCTATTTAATAGGGCTTACTTTCAGGAAAGTGTTCTTATGATTGTACCATAAGACCACTTCCCTGGAAGTAAGCCCTATTGAATAGATCTGAGTAGGATTCAGTCTAGTTCTGTCTTCCATTTGGAAACACCATGCATTAATAAACACAAGCCTATTTGTTTCCAGATGGAAGAAATAACTAGACTGCAGATTGCCACTAATGGTAGGTACTCAGGAGGAAAATAGATGTGAGGGCCAATCTGCACATTACCTGACTGGGTCTCCTGACATTTTAATATTTAAAAAAGTAGCAGCAGGTAATCTGAATTAGAACTGTGGCTCTGTAGTATTGTCGTGATCTGCTCTTCCCCTTGTGCTGCTTCTCCAGTTGCAATCACTTCCTCAGAGTTGGTATTAGCCCCTGTATGGAAAAAAGACTATGAGCCATGTGGCAGAACAGTCCTGCTCTAAACTTCAGGCCCAGGTCCTCCCTGCCCTTCTGCGTTTTCCCAACAGCAGGAATGGGCTTATTTCTCTGTGTTCAACCAACAGTGCCACCTGACCTTTGTAGGAATTGCCCACTTGGAGGGTCAGAGCTCCCAGTTTCCCTTCCAAGTTCTGAGGACTTGCCTCTGTGTCTCCTGGTCCTCATCTGTGGTTTACCATGGAGATAGATGGCTGCCATGTGTACCACTAAGGGAGGAGCCACTTGCCAGCTGACTGCCCTCTCCTTCCTCCTGGCACTCCTTTTAAATTAATGTGCCTGAGTTGATAGAGATCTATGTGACACAGGGAATCACTAACAGGATCAGAATTACAAAGTATTTATTTAAAAGAAAATGTTCACAAGCATATTCTTACCACAGCACCAGATAGAACAAGGAATTCAAAACAAATGGTCATGCAATTCCTCTGTCCCTCCCTCTGTACATGCCCTATCGGATGTTACATATATACGGCATGCTCCTTAGCTCAGAATGCTACAAATCTTTTATAGGTGTTCCATTACCTTCAAGGCTCTTTCAGCTGTGCAGGCAAGCACGTGGTAATAAGCATCTTCCTCTAGACCTCAGTTAAGAGCTTTGATGGAATCAGCACCCAAAAAGTCTTTGTTCCAAGGATTTTAAAAATCATCTCTCTTCCCCCCCCCCCCCCTGACCAGTTCAGGTTGGGTCAAAGAAGCTTTTCCTGAAGTCTCCAGGACTTTCTTCCAGAACAAATTAATATTCACAAAGCACAAGGCCCTGCATGGGGCATAAGACAGTAGGCAATCTCTCAGGTATGTGGGTCCCAGACTCGGAAGGACCTTAAAGGTCAAAACCAGAACCTTGAACCTGATCCAGGATACAACTGGCAACCACTGCTGCTGCCTCAGCATTGGCTGGATATGGGCCCTCCAAGGTGTTCCAGTGAGGACCCTAGCTGCTGCATCTTGTACCAGCTGCAATTTCCGAGTCCGGGACAAGAGAAGGCCCGTGTAAAGTGAGTTACAGAAGTCAATTCCGGAGGTGACCATCACGTGGATCACTGTGGCCAGGTGTTCCAGGGATAGGTAGGGCACTAGTAGCCTGGTGGGCTACTCTTGTGACCTGCACCTCCATAGAAAGGTAGGCATCAAAGGTCACCCCCCAAATTCCTGGCACCAGTTGCGGTGTTGAGTTGCACCCTGGCCAGGTTGAGCAAATGCGTATCCTGCCCTGCCCCTTTCCTTCCTAGCCACAGGACCTCCGTCTTGGAAGGGCTGAGTTTCAGGTGACTCTGCTTGAGTGATCGCAGTACCTAGATGGCATGTTTTGAGGTTATGGAAACTACATTTAGTGATCATAGCTATTTGAGGATCACATTTAAATGTAATAAAGACATATTCTTTTCTCCAATCCTGGGTGTAGCTGAAGGGACCTTTCCTGGACATAGGAAGCCTAAATGGTCAGAGCAATTACAGAATTTAATAGCATAAACTCTGATAAACGAAGAACTTTGGTCATGCCAGAATGCCATTCTACAATCTGGATCCAATGTTTTAAAGCACTATGAAAGGGTAGTTAGTTTTTTAAAACCTTTGTTTACCCAAAAGAATTCTCCAACCCCCTCTCTAAACTTTGAAAATGCTTGGTTCAATTAGGAGTGCAAAGCACTCAAAAAAGAATTAACAAAATGCATGAGGAGTATCAGGAGGGAAAATCCAGTTTTATAAGGTTAAGAATCAAATCTCAATATAAAGATTTACTTAGGGAAAAGAAACAGAGACACATGCCAAATGCATCTGGAACAATTTCTCATTACCCCCATACCTCATAAGGCAGCTATATCTGAACATATCTGACAAGGTTAAGGTAAGTGTTTCCAGATCTTTGACTCATGAAATATCAGTTGAAATGGGAGTTAAACAGGGGTGTGTATTGGCCCCTCTACTGTTTAAATATAAATGGTATAATGCAGAGATTGGAGGGACCGAATACATATGACCCTCCATTGGTCAATGAAAAGTTCTTATTGTGTTTATATGCTAATTATATGATTTTAATCTCCCAAACAAGAATTAGTTTAAACATGCTGCTGGATAATTTGGGTATATACTGGAAAAAAAGACACTTATAAACTACACAAAAAGAAAAATAATGATTTTGGGGGAGAAACCCACGAGATTTTCTTGGAGTATTCTTTTTGCACCCATCTAACAGTGTACTATATTCAAATATCTAGGAGTTACTTTTGATGATGATTTTAGCCATTCAGTCTTGGTGATCCAAGGCTCAGTGGTCTCCATGTCTTCCGATCTTGCACTTCTTCTTTTAGTTGTATGATGCTCTGGCCAGTGTCCATTTTGATAACTTTAATCACTTTAATTACTTTTAGTTTAATTACTGAAACACTATCCTGGAATGTGCACATGACAACAGTATGCATGATGGTGTTAAAAAGGATGGGAGCTATAGTCAAGTTCTTCTGCAAGGTGGGCTTCCAGTAGACATAGCCTCAAACTTTTTGCTAGTAAAATGATCCCCAACCCGCTGTATGGCACAGAAATCAGGGGATGGAAAAATGAAATTTAGAACCTTTTCAAAATTTATGTGATGTATTCTAGTACTGCCAAAAGAGACACCTGTGGTCTTTATGAAAGCTGAGCTTGGACTCCCTTCATTAAGAGCATGTGTGAATTTAGCAATCCCAACATATTGGGTGAAAAACAAAATAACAAATTTAGATTGTTTTAGCCATTAATGATATATGTTAGAGAGCTTTTGGGTTTAACAATTTAGTATAATCCAGTTACGGTATTCAGTCCCAGATGACCTGTTGAAGGATAAAGGAGTTAAGTCATGAGACTTGCAACACTGAACCTTTCACATGAATGCTGTAATGGATAGTTCCTTAATACCCCAAGCAACAATAGCCTTTTGGTTTAAATTAAAAAAAAAAAGATGCCAGAACACTAACTGGTGAACATCTCTGCTCATACCTTAACAATGGCTTTTACATCTATAAGGTTTCATGTATAAGGTTTCATCTTACATCTATAAGGTTTCATGTAATGCCATCAGCCCTTCTTTCTGGGTGATTTTCTTGAACTCCAATGTTTGTGTATCAATGGGATTTCAGAGATTTGAGAGTTTATGCATTATATTTTAGTCTGGCCACTTTATGTTGAACCTAGGAATCAATTCTTAATTAAGGTAATCCCTAATGTTCCTGCTATGTCAGAATATGATAAACTGACTTTCCTGCTTTCTGGCACTGATCCTTATGCATCCAGCAGAGCAGCTCTCTATGTACTGGCTGCTTGGAAGATCAAGGCAAAACCTGTTACAAGAAAATCCTATCTCCGTATTTTGGGCAATATGGGTAGAGTTCTAGTTTAACATATAGGCTGTAAGCTAGATACTTATGTGTCTAAGCTTGGGAAGTAGGGACAGAATATGTAGTTTTAATATATATATTCTTGTTATTTGTAGTATGTCATGGTTTTTTGTATATTGTGAAGGCCTTTGGCTGAGGACAACAAATTTTACGATGACTATAAAGACAGTGCATCAGGCCAAGGCTGGGTTGTCCCACTGGTAGCCGAAGGGTTATGAGCCATATCTGAAGAGTATGAGCTCCAGTTGAGTGTTATGAGGTCAGTCCCTGCCTGTGTCTGTGCTTCATACAGTGCTGTTTTTCTTTGTACTACATCTTGCTTTGAGAGCTCTGGACACGTGAGGCAAATGAAAGGACTGGAGTGTTGACAATGATAGTTCTATTCTCTGCATTATTCTTCTCTTCTAGAATATTTCCTGTCTCCCAACTGTGTGGTACTTCAAAGTTTTTGTGCTTTTCATGTTCAAAGGGTCTCATTAAAGGTCATTCTCCTCAGTTACTGAGAGTCATATTATACAATATGTAGGAGATTCTTGATGGGACTTCTGGTATTTACTTTAATGTTACATAGCAGCTATGAGGTATACCCTATTTGGATTGGGTCTATGGTATTGTTTCCTTGATAGAAATCAAACCTTTGATTTGCTACTTACTATGTTTTGTGGCCTCTTGATGAGCCTCTTGTGGCGCATGAGCCTCTTGTGGCGCAGAGTGGTAAGGCAGCCGTCTGAAAGCTTTGCCCATGAGGCTGGGAGTTCAATCCCAGCAGCCGGCTCAAGGTTGACTCAGCCTTCCATCCTTCCGAGGTGGGTAAAATGAGTACCCAGCTTACTGGGGGGTAAACGGTAATGACTGGGGAAGGCACTGGCAAACCACCCCGTATTGAGTCTGCCATGAAAACGCTAGAGGGCGTCACCCCAAGGGTCAGACATGACTTGGTGCTTGCACAGGGGATACCGTTACCTTACCTTTATGTTTTGTGGCAGCAATTTTTGAACTGTAGGTGGCCAGTGATGCACTTTCTAGTGGCTGATGAGACCACATGGAGAATGCTGAAGACTTTTCCCAGAGGAAAAAGTTGCAAATGCTGAATTTAAAACCAAACAAACCACTCCTCTTACTTTCTTATGTGGCAACTAAATATGTGTGGAGACGATAATAGGAAATTAATGCTCTTATGAGTTGCTGGAACATGGATCATGCTCAAATCTAACAGTATTTTCCTGCTTCTTTCTTCACTCTGTGCATTCAGCACAGTTGCAAAGGAGAACAAAGGAGAAGAGATAGAGTTGAATTTTAATTCAATTCCCTTTCTAGTAGCCAGTGCTTGCAAATATCATGCAAATGAAGACAGCATTCTTCAAAATAAAAGACTGTAAGGTTTGTCAAGGCGAGTACCATTGATTCTACTCCATGACCAGGTCAGAAACCCAAATGAAATGGGTCAATGGCTGCAGTTTCCTCCAGGAATGCTGATATTTGGTCCGCAGCAACCCAACTGGGGTTGGGCTAACTTCCCCAGAAATGCTAGATGCAAGATGGGGTAGAAGTTATTAGGCTCCCATGGGTCTAGAGATTTTGTTGTGGTGCAGGTTCACAAAGGAGGGCAATTCCATTTCATATCTTCTGGCATTTAGATGCCAGGCAGAGTAGTGCTCTTTAGAAACAAAATATAAAATCTTTGTTGTGGCTATTGTTTTGTTGCTGTTTACTTCTACTCATTCATGCTAGCCCCTTATTTTACATGCTGTGATGCTTTGCCTTTTACGCTGGTAAAGCGTATTTTTCATTGTATTTTTCAAACAGGAACTCTTTTTAATTTTTAGCCTTAGGGATTTGTATAAAAGGTGGGGTAAAAATGTTTGAATTATAAATATTAGGGGTCCTTAGGCAAGATTCTGGCTCTCATTTCAGTTCTATTCTGTAAAGGGGGGGCAGTAATGTCGTCAGGGCTGTCATATGGATTACGGAAGGTAATGTATGAGATGTGCTTTGAACACTCTGATGCATGAAATCCAGAATACTATGAGCACTAAGCATAGAAATATTTGTATAAATAGGGTCTTTGTGTGGGGAAGGGCAATTTCCAGATCTTTAATATGTGCAAAATCAGTGTGTGTGTGTGTGGGGGGGGGGGGAGCATTGACTCAAGCGATTTTCAGTATACAGTTTTGCAGTCAGCAGGGGAGAAGGCTTCTCCCCAAGCAGTGTTTGGGGTTTAGAGCCTGTCTATTTATTGCTTTCCCTAGCTCTTCCTGTGTGCTTCATCTGACCCTCTGGGCTCTGGGGGAGTATCTCTTGCCAGATGCTGTCAAAATATTCTGCTGTTGTTACATGAAATGGAGGACAGGCATGGGACGTGGTGTGTACAGAGAGGCCTTTACATGCAAATCTATCCCAGATTCCCTCTCCTGGGAGGTATAAATGAAGAGATGGTGCTGTGAACAATGGGGAGTTTCTCTTAAACACTAACATGTGATTCTCTTGCAGCCACAGACTTGTGTTAATGGCATGATGTGACTGTAATACTGCTAGAGGGATTTCTACCAAGCTCAGTCTGCTTACTCCCCCAGTACAGCAGATGCTTTATTTATGGATTGGAATGGATTTAGATTATTTACTTCATTTATAGTCTTCACTTCTCACTGAGACTCAAGATGGACTACAAAATGTTGGCCCTTTAAAAATATGATCAGACAGTATAAAATATCCAGTAAACAATGCGGTAAAGGCGGGATTCCAGAATTAGAAATCCATACAAACAGAAACGCATGACATACCGTAAAGTAATAGAGTGTACAAAGGCAGAAAAGACAATACAAGAAAAACAAGACAATAAATATTGTAGTAGACTATAGTCCTATTGTCTTTTTAAAGTGTCCTCCTGTTGCATTATATCCCCTTTATAAAAATAGCCTCCTGGATGTTTCTGTTTTGCAAATTCTATGGAATGAAAGGGGGGCCGGCACTAGTTACAACCAGTCCCCTGAACTGAACCCAGTATTTGATTGGTAACCAGTGGAGTAACCGCAGAGTAGGTATGATATGCATGCTTCACCTAGTTCCAAATAGTTGCCATTGCCCAAGTTGACTTTAAGAGCAGACCCATGTCTGATTTGTTATTGTGCTGTCTAAGTTTAGTTATTGTAATCCTATTGCATTGGATGTCTCATGCTTCCCAGTAAGGATGGTACTATAGGAGATGTTTGAGGGTCATATTCTAAAGGAAAGGATGTTTCATGCTATTATCAAGAGACCACGTTCTCTTGACAAAGCTTTCCCGTACCTGCAAGATGAAGGCAAGTGTTATATAAATAGAGTTCATGCTACAACTTTGAATTGGATATATAGTAAAAAGACATGATTGTCAGTAATATAGAATAGGAATAATATTGGAATATTGAAAACTTGTAAGGATAATTTTCACAATCATAGGAAGAAACAACCACTGATGAAAATCAACATTGAAAATGGCACGAATCTAGAGTCCATTTTGGTCATTAATCATTAAAATAGAGATTAGACACATTTTGATGTTTGATTCAATATCTTATTAATGTGTATTGTATAAATATTATACTGTATACAGATTCTAATAGCTTGGGACAGGTTCTCTCTTTTTTTCTGTTGGTACATTCTGGGCAGAGCCTGGTAATGTTACTCTACTCAGTGCTTATGTTACTCTACAAACATAATCAACAAATCAGTCCAAAGCTAGAGAGCCAAAGGTTCAGTCCCAGGATAAGGAAAAGAAGGTCCAGATCTTGGAACCAATGCAAAGAGCAAGATCTTGCCTCTCCTGAGAACACAAGCAAAGATTACCAAGAACAGAATACAAAGACAGTAAGCCAGGATAAAGCTGGTCAACTCACAAAAATATGTGGCATACAAAACAACTTTCTACACTGAGCCTTGTTCAGCATGTTCCTTTTATCTGCCTCATTAGCTGACTTATCCCCAAAACCCAGGTGTTGCTTCTTACTTCTGAGTTCATCATCCTCTTTGTGCAAGTCATTTGCTTCCCTGTCACCTTGTCATTCCAGAAGACTTTTTTCCAGGAATTAACACAGACTACTTCTGGGAGATCAGATGGGCACCCCTTTGTCTGTCTAGAGCTGTCAAGTATTCCCTTTTCTGTGCTCTGCTGGTTCGGGAGAAACCAGGGGCAACTGACTCTATGACCCCTGTGTCATTTCTTTCCCCTCTTGCCAAAATTAACAGTCAGGGCTTACCCCCCTTCCCTCACAGGCCCTGGCCGCTGGCTGGGCGACCTTCTGGAGGCCACTGATCATGGTCCCAGGCCCTCCCCCCTCCTCCCAGCTCATGCTCACTGGCTGCCTTATTTCTCGCAGTCAGTTGAGTAGAGTGGATTGGCCTAGAGGGGAATGTAGTCAGGGGTGGGACAGCCTGCCTGATTGGCTGTTCATTGGACAGATGGCCAATCAGGTATGCTATGAGTCCCTACTCCTCCCACCACTCCTTTCCCATTTTATTTATTTTCCAAGTGATGATGATAATGAAAAAGAAGAAGAAATTATGGTGATGATGATACTATTTAGCTATCTAAATTGAGAGTTTTGATTTTGCTTAATAGTCCTTCATTCCTGTCATTCAGAAATTTTATTTCTGGTTTTAAAAAAAATCAAATTGATCAAAACCAGTTTTTAACTGTTTTGTAATTGTTTCTTTTAATACCGTTTTTTAACATTGTCTGGAAGCAACCTCAAATTTGTAATGGCTTTTGGTTCCATGCCAAAATATGAATCTAAAAGAACTATACTGTTGTGCAAAACAAGCAGAACTATTAACACTACCCTTACCCAAACAAACATACACACAAATGTGGGCCAAGTTGAAAGTAAGCTTGCTTTTGACATACCATTGTATTCTGCGAGGCAGAATGGGGAAAAGTGATAATTGAGCACTTAGGGACAGAATCTGTAGCACATGTATTGGGGGAGTTAATGGGGTTTTATTGTATTTTGTATATTTTTAGTTTTGGAACTATAAAATACCTTGAGTCAGAAGGAAAGAAGAGTATAAATGTTTAAATCAATCCAACAATGGGATTATAAGAATGAAGATTGATCTAAAATGTGCCTAAACTTTGTGTGCCTTTTTTTCGCTAGAAAAAAATTCTCTCTGAAAAATTGTGGTTTTGTCATACATCTTGCATAGTCACAATATCTTTGCTAAATGCTGTCAGTATAGATCCTTCAGGCACGGATTAAATAACACTCAGCTCAGAGAAAAGTGATGTCTTTTACCTAGCCATCTCAGATTATGCTGGCCTTTGTCATTCCTGCGTCCCCAGCCTATATTTTGGGAGATAATAGCTCTTCCTATGATAAATGGTACCCTAAAGCCTCATTATTTGTGCCTCACCTAATCTATATTTCATGGTAATAGTCCCATGGTCATGGGCATTATTGCTTAAATAGCCTCTTCCTTGATCTTCTTACATGCTGAATTACGCCCAGGGAAACTGAAGCATTTGTTTAAAGGAGGAGCTGCCTGGTTCTCAAAAAGAACTGCAGGTTTTGCTATGAGTGGATGTATGACCATGCTGTACACATTCTTATCAGGGTACACTCTGTATGAATTGCATTTTAGCTGTCTATGGAGGCTAAAGTTTGACTAAACCAAGCAAGGATACTGAGTGAATTAGAAGGCTTGTGTCCAGCAGGTTTAGTGAGGAAATTCACTAATTTCTCCCCTTCCTGTCCTACTACTTTGGTTTTGGTGGAAATGATAAGAGGCAAATTTAATATTTAAAGTTCCCGCCTCTCTCTGAATCAAATGTGCTGCACATCCTTGGAAATTAAAAATATCTGAGTAGTGTGGAGTTATGTGGACAAAAAGCTCCTTACATCATTGTTTGTTTTCCCTCACAATTGACTTGAAAGGTGAAATTTGAAACCAGAGTGATATTAGACATTTTCTCTTGGGGAACTCAGTTCCAGGGCATTCAGCAGCAACATAGCACTGAACATGGGTAACTGACAGCATCTGGAGTTTGCAGAAGTTGGAACAGCCATCATACTTACAGCAGTGTCTGGATTTTCACAAATCTAAACAGATGTGGTTCTCCAGCGGGTGTCTGCAAAGGACAAGGCTGTTCCGTGTTACATTTGAAGTTCAAGTAGCTAATAGCAGATTATCGTGTCTTGATTTACTGATTTCCCAGAAATTTGACATCTTATTAGGCTGTAGTAACTGGAATCATTTGCCACTACAGAGTCTTAGAGAACTGGGGATGCTGAAGTAATGCTAAGCACTGTTCTTTCACTAGGGTGATGGAAACAGCTTGAATAAAGCAGAACCAGTCATTTTTGTTTCAGAGGCCAATGCTAGTATAGAGTAGACTTAGTTGATGTTTATTGGTCTCAGGGGAAGCCCATTCATAGAGACCTCCCACTTGTCATCCCCCGAGTCTCCTAGTAGAAAACTGGATAAGGAGAAAACATTTTTTAAACATGAAATTAATGTTTTCTCCCTTTTCCCCATTGTTTCTAAATCCCTGTTTTTGGCAAGTAGGTTTTCATTTCCTGGTTCTCTTTCAGGCTTCCCTGTAATCCCTCCCCTCCCCCCCTCCCATTTGTACATTAGTTCCTGTCTGAAATTGAATGAAGTCTGTCTTCCCAGAGACCCGCTTTTTAAAATAGAGGTCCTGGGGCAGATAATGGTAGAGTGGCACAGGTTCTCTGCTGCCAGTATTAATGAACCAACACATGTCTTCCTCTTGCTGCATGGGTACTGAGGATCTCTATAAATCTAGTGAGGTTCTAAGGCAAATGAGGAGGCTGGCTCTTGAGGTTTCAGTTACTGGGTGCAGTTGGAAATGTTGGAGTTCCAGAAAAATAGTTACTGGGTGTTGCAAATCTTTAATGAGTTATCTGCCTCTTGTTCTGTGTGCAAAAGAGAATGCATCCCATGATGAAATGCCTCTTCTTAGAAGGAAATAGGGTGACTATTTGTACATAATGACAATAATGGAAGTAAATATGATCTATGACAGGTCCTATCAAATCTAGTATGATAGGCTGCTGCCTACTGATTGTTGTATGAATGGGCTGCTTTGTGGCAATAAAATTTTTAAGTATTTTGTATTATGAAAAGCATAAGAGGTGCAACAGACTTACTGTTGTGACCTGCCCTGGGACTTTTGGGTGAAGTTGTAGGATATAAATTCCTAACCAAAATTAAATAAAAATAAAATCAGAATCTGATGACTCCAAATCAGACATTCTCAAGTGCATTGAGAAATCTGTCTGTTTGTCTGTCAGAATATTTATATCCTGTCTTTTAATCAAAAAAATCAATACTCAAAGTGGCTTACAAAAGAATAATTGTACCACAAGTTAAAATAGTCACTAAAAACTTTTGAACACAACACAAAGATTTAACTAAAACTGGCTTTCTGGTGGGGGGGGAGGAGTATTTTCAGCTGATACAAGAAGTCCTTTAAAGAAGGAACTATCTCCAGTCAAAAGAAGACCTCCTGCAAAAGAAGATCTCCTCAAACCAATGTATCTAATGAGTTCCTGCAGTAAGGTTTCTTGGCTGACCTCATGGCAGAAGCTGCTATATATGTGCAGGTGGAGGCAGCCAACCACATCCCTTTGACTCAAACCATTTCAGGCCTAATGGTTAACACTCAACACTTTATATTTATTTACGTAATTATTTTACTGTTGTTATAGCCCATTATTCTCAATGAGACACAAGGTAGTGTGTGACTTATGGCGACCCATACGGTATTCAAGGCAAGCAATTCAGTTTTCCTTGTTGGTAGGTAATCTGAACAGATAGTATTGGCATAATGTTGTCATGGCATTGTTAATGAATATTACTATTATGGATTTGGTCTCAAAATATTGAAACATTGAAAAGTTTATATAAGAATTTAATGGGAAAGAAAAGGGAGAGATATTTAACATTGAGAAACATCTAGGGTTTACCATTGCCTGCTTCTACAAAGTCTTCCTAGATGGTCTCCCATACAAGTATTAACCCTGCTTAGCTTCTAAAATTTGGCTACATGATACCTTTCCACATAACCCCGAAGGCAGCTGACAGAATATATATTCTAAAAAATTCAATCAGACAGAATGTCTGACAAGATATACCATAAACCAGGGGTAGTTAACCTGTAGTCCTCCAGATGTTCATGGACTACAATTCCCGTGAGCCCCTGCCAGCATTTGCTGGCAAGGGTTCATGGGAAATGTAGTTCATGGACCTCTGGAGGACCACAGGTTGACTACCCCTGCCATAAACGATAGAGTAGATTACAAAGAAGACAGTGCAGTAAAAGTAAGTTGATAATATTATGAACACTGCAATAGATTGCAATCCTCGACCCTTACAAATGCCTTTCTGCACTATTCCATTATACTACATTCTACTGGTCCTGGAATTCTGTCAGCAGCTAATGCACTTGGCATGAGACTGGAGTAATATGCTTGCTGTAGTCAGTGCCTGTAAGTGCCCCTGCTGCCTTATTCTGTACTATTTCAAACATCCGGACCATATTCAAAGGCAGCCCTGCGTACAGGGTATTAACAGTAGTTCATCCTGGATGATGCTAAGGCACCTATGACATTAGCTAGCTTCTTTTTCTTAAAAGAAAGGGCACAGCTGCGGAACTAAACTAATGTGGAAAAATGCACTGCTGGCCACCTTTATCATCTAGTCATCAGTGGTCACTGTGGTATCCTGGAGCATGAATGGTGAGCTTACTACTTCAGGGGAACTAAAATATTGTCTTGGGCAAGTTAAACACATATTCTTCATTGATCTTCTGTGTGGTCCCACATGGGGACTGTATATGAGCAGGCCTGCCATCCAAGAGGTTTTATGGCTAAAAAACCTCTAGAGGGCACTGTGTGCTGGAGCCAAAGCTTTTGATCCTGCCCAAGGAGCATGTGCAGCAGTGTCCCCACCTTCAGTTTCTCTTTTGCTGCTGAAGGAGTAGCTTGTGTTGTTGAGGTTTCTCTGTTCTTCATTGATATTAGGAATCCATGAGAATCTGTGTCTATATTGTGACCATGGTTCAGAAGACTTTATTTAAGAAATCCAGCTAATGTAGTGTTAAGATGACACATGAATATTGTCTTTTTTGTCTGGGTCAAGGAGGGTTAAGCATTTGTATAAAGTTTAAAAGAGTCTTTGTAACTGTCTCTCAGCTCACCGCTCTCCTTCATCACTGCCCCTACTGATCAGAAGGAAATTAGAAAACCTGAGTAGGAAGCTCTACTCTTCTTTGGCTCTTTCAAAATTACAAATTACTGGACACCAATTATTTCTTTGGGAACATATAGACTTATTTAATGAATTGTTGCCAGAAGATAAGAGGCCTTTGGTGAAAGTCTTCCAGACTGTTGTCAAAACAAATAAAAGCTGGCAAACATTCTGTTGACACTGCCTTACATGTGATGGCTAGCTACGTAGTTCTCAGACATCATTCCTGGTTGCATTCTATGGCCCTACTGTTAGAAACAAAGTGCAGGGTTGAAGATCTTCCTTTTGAGAGCTCAAAACCCAACAACTAAGTCACTGACTTCTCAGCAGGGAGCATCACAGTTTTTACAATGACTCTTTACATGCTATCAATGGCACCCTTACCAGAGGGCTCAAGGGATGCAGTATCCTCAGTCTAAACCTCTTTTCCAATCAGGGGATACTAAGAGAAGGGCCTTTACTCATACAAGGCCTATTGCTTCTGGTTCTTCTCCAAAATATGTCCCACATAATTAGAAGACAGGTTTTTGACTTTGGGGGGAGGGGCTGTAACTGTCAAATTTGGGGATCAATTAACTACTTGCCTACCTAGTTGGCAGTCTATTATCATGGATCAGTGGATCCTTGATATTGCTAAGGATGGTTACAAGCTAGAATTTAAATCTATGACTCCCTGTACCTTACAGCAGTGGTCACCAACCTTTTTATCACCGGGGACCGGCCAACACTTGGCAATTTTATTGAGGCCTGGGGGGTAGTCTTTTGCCGGGGGACATTGCCACCACCTGAGCCTCTGCTCCATTTGCTTTCCAGCTGGCGCCCCTGACTTTCCGCCACCCGCTGGGAGGCACTGCCAGCAGCAGCTGCGCAGTGCCATGCCGAGTGTGAGCCCCAGCCATGATGGCCGCTGGAGACCACCAAAGGTGAGCTGGTGGCAGAGTGGCAGGGCAGCCCCTGAGGCAGCAGCCGGGGAGGAGGACGAGGAGGAGCCGTGGCCCAGTACCGACTGATCTACGGACCAGTACCGGTCTCCGGACAGGGGGTTGGGGACCACTGCCTTACAGTACAGAGAGTGTATGGTCCCTTCATCTAAGCTCTTTGGCTCTCAAATCACTCATTGATAAAGGAGCAGTAGAGGAGGTTGCCAGAAACCCAGTTTTCAGAGGTATTCTGTTCATGCATGTTTACTGTTGACAAAACAGATGGGGTGTAAGACCCGATTTGAATTTATGATGGTTAAATATTTATTTGTAAGATTTGCATTTTAGAATGGTTGATGCTCCTGCAGTTCTAAAGTTACTGCAGCCTAACTGCAGGCTAATTGACATAAAGATGCATACTTTTATATTTCTATTCATCCTGCATATAGGAAGCTCTTAAGGATCAAGTGTGATTTCAAATTGCTGTGCTTTCTTTTGGGTTAGCTACTGTCCTCATGGTGTTCACAAAGTGCTTTGTTCCTGTTGCTCATTTCATGTTAAAAGGATACAACATCTTCCCATACCTTGATGATTGGCTTCTAGTGGCAGATTGTGAAAATACGTTGGTTGATTATTCTAACTTATTCCTAGAATTTGGGGCTTACAGTCAACTGGGAGAAATCCCATCTGATCCTTACTTAGAGTGCTCAGTTTATCATATGTTTTGATCCAAAGCAAGCTAAAGGTATTGCTACTGTGTTCCTAAACGGAACAAAAAATGGCCCTGCCACCCTCCGGCGTGGTTTAACCTTTCTGCCCCGGCTGCCTCGTGTGGAGGTACTAATCCACGGTGGAACATGTCCAGTGGGGAAAATCTTTCCCTGTCTGGACCCAGGAAGAGGTGGGGGGAAATGCCCTGTTGCAAACTCCTGGCAGCAACCCAGCGCAGTGCTGCCAGTGTGGAAAGGGTCTTAGCCCCACCTACCTCAAAGTGGAAAGGAAGGGAAGCTGATTGTAAGCTGCTTTGAGACTTTCAGGTAGTGAAAAACAGGATATAAAAACTTGATCATCTTCTTTTCTCACAGTTGATGTGCAAACCACTTGAACATGTCCTTTAGCTTTACTATCCATGAAAGTTTTTAGTCCCTTACTCCACCTCAGCAGGGTAAGTTAGTGAGCTGGGTGCTTTGTGGGCTGGCCCCCCTTTCTTGAAATTCTTTCCTGAACAGGTAGCTTTACATCCTCGTTTGACGCTTGTACCTAAGGTGCTGTCTGAGTTCCATACTTCTCAGGAAGTTATTTTACCTGTGCTTTTCCCCCAGCCTGAGTATGAAGATGGTAGGCCTTTGCAGCATTTGAATGTCAGAAGAGCTCTCTTATTTTACCTTAAGGGAACTCTAGAAGAAGAAAAATAGTTGGTTTTTATACTCTGCTTTTCGCCACATAAAGGAGTCCCAAAGTGACTTACAATTGCCTTGCCTTCCTCACCCCACAACAGACATCCTGTAAGGTATGTAGGGCTGAGGGACCCCTGACAGGTCTGCTCTGTGAGAACAGTTATATCAGGACTGTGATGAGCCCAAGGTCAACCAGCAGCCTGCATATGGAGAAGTGAGGAATTAAGCCCGGCTTGCCAGATGTTAAAAATCTTGGGAGACAAGATGGAAACCTGAGAGACTCCTGAGAGATTCCGTAAGCTAATGATATTGCAGCCTCATCTTCTGAAACCTCCCTTCTAGAACAGGGGTCTCCAGCAGGTAGCTTGTATCATACTGGTGGCTCCCTGCTGCTGGTGGATCCCTTAGAAAACCCAGGAAAATATCACAAAGAAAATCTGCTGTAAGCTTTTAAAAAATAATTTGCTTCATGAGGTTTTCTCTGTGCTGTTTATCTGAGAGCATCTAGACTGAACTTGGTAACAGGCAATCAGGCAGGACAGAGATAGATTGGGGTACTTTTAATTACTCAACAGAAGCTGTCATTGAAGAAAAAATGGGTGACTCCTGTTCCAAAGGGACCAAAACTATCTTTGACAAGACTTATAGACAGCTGTGCTTACCAATAAAAGGAGTATGTCGTAGATAAAATTGAAATTTCTAAAATGTTTGAAATTTATTGGCAGTGTGCATAACTGTTTGTGTGCTCATTACTGTAATGGTACAAGTTGTCTAATTTGATTTTAAATTAAGAAAATGATTGAAGCTCGGCATATATGAATTGTTACATCCATGGGTTCAGAGGCCAGGACACCATTTGAACTCTTTATCGTGACTCCAACATGATGGTACAGAGAAGCGCAACTGAACTGAAACTGAACTAAGGATATAGTTGGTGAAAACACCAACTTATATATAGGACAGTACAATAGATCTTCTTGCCAGCGCACGCTATTGGTCAGTTTCACTTTAAACTGACTGGGTCCGGCAGTCTGGATCAAGCCATGCATTGGCTGATTTCAGTGCAGGATTGTGATCCTGCCTCAGACCTAAAGCTGTGTCCTCGGCAGAACTACAGACACAACAAATGTGCCTATCCTTTTCCTTTCAAACTATGCATTTTCTTCTTCTCTCTTTCCTCCTGTATGTTTGAGGGTGACGTCTAGTGTGATGGTGGGAAAGAAAAAAGCATGTGGGTGAGCTGGCTGTTAGCCCACTTGTTTGTGCTCTGATTCTTAGACCATCTGCTCATTCTGCATTTATAGACGCAATAAAAATTCTTTAAAGCATCTTTTCTCAACTTTTTTATTGTTGAAAACCCCCTGAAAGGTTCTTCCGGTTTTGAGAACCCTCAGAAGTGGCACAATTGTACAGAATATGATTGGGGAGCATAGCTGTGTAGACACCCACCCAGGGCCCCTGCCTTTCCCACACCTTCCAGGCTCATCATTGGCCATTTTGGGAGGGGTGGGTGGGCCAACATAACCATATATAGTCATATCACCAACATATATAAAACATTACATCCCACTCATTAGGGAAACCCTTCCAGGGCTGTCAAGAAACGCAAGGGTTTCACAAAAGGAAGCCTGCTTTAAAGGTTCATAGCCTGCTGATATTACTACTTCCCATTTCCCAACTAGTCTGAGGTGGCTTCATGCAGGCAGTCTCAGGATTGGGCTAATGCTCTTACTGTAGAGATCTAATAGTCCCTCTTAAGTTCAGTGGCAGGAAAATATATTTGATTGAGCCTGACAGGTTCAGGATTTCCTCCAGTTTCCAGGGCATTTTCACTAGATCAATTAAATACTTTTGGAAACTGTTCCAGACTGCACGTGTCCATCTCTTTGACTTTTTCGTCATAGTTACAGAATAAAATAAGAAAATTGAGAAGGTTACCTTGGTACTCCCCATCCTATCTCTTGGGATTGAGAAAGTGCTCAGATCTGAGTGCAGGCCAGAGAAGACATGAAAGAAGAATCTTTCAGAGAAGGGTTGATCATTAAACAGCCAGTTAAGGTTCTTAATCAACTTTCTTTCCGGAGAGTTAATGACTAACCAGCAGTTGCTAAGCAAAAGTGGGGATGAATTAAACCTTTTTTGAGTAGAATTGTGTTAGGATGTATTCTGGTATCTAAAAGAAGACTGAGGAGGAGTCAGATTTGAGTAGGGAATAATAAGACAGAATCTTCTCTGTGGGGATCTTCCTGGATCAGAAATGTCTATACAGTGTGGCTCCTTGGGGAGGCGGGGGGAGGCTGGCAAAGGGGAAAATCTCCATCTTGGCCTTGAGGCCATCGCTTTCACTGTAAGAAGAGAGCCCATTTGTGTTTTGGATGCCAGCCCAATTGGTTCCCCTCTCTATAAATGTTGGCTTTTGCTGATGGAACTGAACAGCCAGACCATTGTATACATCAGGGTTACTGGAGAAATTGCCTAAGTGGTGTTTTGTATAGTGTGCTAGTGTGCTCTTTTTTTGGGTTGTTTGTCTCCTCCCCCTCTTTCTGCAGAGATTCAGTTGTCATGGCAATCATGTCATGGGGACTGCTGCTTTTCCATCCTGGCTGACACAGAAGGGGCTCATGGGCTACCAGTGAAGCAGCCTCTCAATTTGCATAAAGTGCTCTGTGAAAATTAGTCACAGGATATGCGGCTTGCTGGTGCACGATATATCTCTTGCAGAAGCTGCTAGAATTGTAGCCCTCTGAACGTGAACTGTTCCATTTCACATGAATTGGGGGCCCATCAGCCACACAGTCACCATGCCATGTGAGTTGGGCAATGTGTGGCTTGTCCATGCATGTTCAGCATACCAACATAACCCTGATTTTCCAGTGTTCTGTCTTGCATGAATGGATTCTGTATGTACATGAAAAATCCATGTGTTGCCCAGTTCACACAAGACAGGGTGGCATGAGTCTGGTATACAGTGGTGTAACATCTGTTTGCAGTGCAAGTAAGTTTTGGGTTAAATCCTGTTAATCACATGGGTGGTGAAAGACCTCTGCCTGAAAACCTGTTTAGCTGCTGCCAGTCAGGGTTGTCAATATTGACTTTGATGGACCAGTGATCTAATTCTTTGTTTTATTTTCAGATTTGTATGCTGCCCTTCCTTCCCCAAAGATTCAGGGCCACTCACAACATTTCACATATGCTACACACAGACCCCATACATATTCTGTATACAAAAGCTTTATATATGATATTGACCATATGGATCAGGTGTATGATGGAAATCCACATGCTCCTGCCAAATGTGTCTGGCATGCTTCCAGTTTGTGTGATCAGAATACAATATAAAATCTGTAGAAGGCTTGTGAGATGTATCGAAGGAGACTCTCATTCTTGCCAGCTTGGCTAGAATTTCAGATGCAAAGGAATATCATGGCCCCCGCTCAGGCTCAGTTGTATTACACCCCCCACCTCTAGGGAGGTCTGCTTGGGGGAGGGACTTTTTTAGCCGCCAATCTTTTGTGGATGGAGGAGGCTTTAGAGCAGTGGTCCCCAACCACCCGGCCGCGGCCCAGTGCCAGGCTGTGAAGGCCCTGGCACCAGGCCGCAGCTCCCTCTCCCCGCCTCACCCCCACAGTGAGAAACTTCCCGGGCCGCAAGTGGCCCGGAAAGCTTATTTTTGCGGGGGGGGGGGGGAGAGGGAAGCACGGCCACTGGCACAAACGTGCATGCGTGGCAGGTCTGCGCATGTGTGTTTGCACCATGTGTGGCTGCAAATGCAGCAGTTCCGCGCATGCGTGGCAGTTTCACACATGCATGTTTGCAGCTGTGCATAGCGCAAACATGCGTGCGCAAACCTGCAGAGCATGCGCTGCTGCCGGATTGCACTCCCCCCCCCCCACCGGTCCGCAGCCTTAAAAAGGTTGTGGACCACTGCTTTAGACTATAATAGGTTTTATGTGGGGCTTTTATGGGGGTTTTATGCTGTAAGCCGCTG
Source organism: Paroedura picta (assembly GCF_049243985.1). Classification (NCBI taxonomy): domain Eukaryota; kingdom Metazoa; phylum Chordata; class Lepidosauria; order Squamata; family Gekkonidae; genus Paroedura; species Paroedura picta. The sequence goes on along the minus strand of NC_135372.1, from coordinate 93,172,329 downwards.
CAAGTCTTCAGAAAGTGGCAGGATGTAAGCCTAAGTAATAATAATAATAATAATAATAATAATAATAATAATAATAATAATAATAATACACACCACCTTTCATTAGACATTTTTGGTGTGTTCAACCCTTGATTTGTGCCTAGTTTTTACAAGACAGCTGGAAAGCCTGGGCTTAGAGCAGTGCTGAACTGGTCCTGATAGCTCCAAAATGAGGTGCAAGAAAACATCCTTTGCCATCTCCATGTTTTTCAGGTGGCTGTTTTTGTCAGTCTTTGAAGGATTCAGCCATCACAGATAAGACAAAAACCTTAACAGAACTTCCTTTGTGCAAGGCAAAGGCATTAATGATGCACTTCCACTGTGCCAGTTTGTGACCCTTCCTCAAAACCCTGATGAGCTCGAAGTCATAGAAACACAAGTCCACTTTGCCACACATTCTCTCTGCATATGGACTTTGGCCCAAGCCCAGTGGTGCCTATCTGTGCGTAGATGTCCTTGCTAATTGCATATCCCCACCATCTCTCAACCAAGGAGGCACAGCAGATGGTACCACTGTGAAGGTATTAAGTCTTAAGATGACCCCCCACACACACCTTTTGCTTAATACTCCCAGCCCACACACAGCAGGGTTAAGCCTCTGTGGCCTTTTGGGCAAGTTTATATTATCCCTCCCCCCTGAAAAAGGAAGAGAGGGCAAATAAAGGCAGCAGCTTGCATGAAGGACTTGGAATGGAATAAGCCATCAATGGGTCTTTTCTATTGTGGATTTGCAAGGTCCTTGTATTGGATGAATAAAGCCCTTTGTGCCTGTAGCACTCTTGCATTCACCAAGCTATGACACAACTCAGAAGGGGGACACCTGCCAAGTCATGTTAGCAATGTCACCTTGAGACTGCTTAAGCCTGGGTTACGCAGCATAATAGCTTAGCTACTTCTATCACTGCTGTAAAGCTGTCAGTTCTTCGAGGTGCAGGAGGTGTGTGTGGGGTAAGCTGTCCAGGACTGGGGAAGGGGGGGAGGTGATGAGACAGCCTTGTTATGACAATCTGATCCTACGAGAGTTATTCCCTACCCATGGATTCATAACTAGAGCTCCCTGGGAATCCCCAGCCTTTCCCCATATCCTGCCTCAGTGGTCTCGGCCACACTTCTGGCCTAGTTCTGTGGCTCCTCAATGCCTGAAAAATATTTCGGGGTCAACAGATGGAATGGCTGCTCTAAATTATGATTGATTTCATAAATTATTGAGAATCTGCCAAAGAAGGATACCTAGTAGCTGCAGCTTTCACATAGGTATGACCAAGAATTTGTGCATACCCAGTAAGACCTTTAACAGTGATTTCTCCCACTTTTGGTTCAGCAGACTCCCTTCACACACACACACCGCACACCATGCCATGTTACAAACTCCTTTTGAAACATGCACTGAATTTCAGCAGTTACCTGTAAACCAGCATGGAGTCCTGCTGTTCATGAAAATGAAGCCCAAAGCCTTGCTTGGGAACAGAACAGTAATGTTGTTTTCTGGAATTTAATGCAATATTGTTAAAGCTCAGTGGGATCTCTATAAACAATAGCTGGAGGAATGAGATGCTAAATTCGAGTATCAAAATGGTAGTTGTAGACCCTCAAAGCTGTTCCTCTCGGGCTGCCGACTAGCCTGTCTAAGTCTCTTCTTAGAAGAGTCCAGGGACAAGATGGAGGTCATGGGACCGTGTCAGTTCATCCTTCCTTTTGCTCTCCTGCCAGGGGTCTAATATCAACAATACTATTTTTGTTCTTTTTTTAAAATATGGTCATTGTGCTAATCTTGTCTGGCATTGTGTCTGTACCTCTTTCATTTCATGGCCCTTTGGCCTCAGTATTAATGCTTTTCTTTTCCCATCTCTTCCCATATCTATGTGTGTGTGGGTGTGTAATCTATTTGCCAACAGAAGATTAACACTTCTTGCTGACATGGAAGTGATGAAGTGAGCTCTAGTCTGTGCAATTTTAGTATTTAAAGTACCATTGGATTATTTGTTTTTTTCTGCTTAGATAGAGGGATAATTTGGGTTTGTTGCGTTTTAGGGTTGGTTGACAGGTTAGCCCGTATTATTGCTGTAACAGAGCAATACTGCTGTAGCTTATTCCAGGTAAGTTGACTTGTTATGGCATTTTACGTGTGACTGTGCCTAACTAAAATCAACCTAGATTAAATTTTGTGCCTTGGCTTAATATCAGAAGCCTCTTTGGCTGGGATGTTTGCACCATGTAGTAACAGCTGGTGTGGGATCTCCCTTTTCTACTGTAAAAAATGGTTTAGGGAATAATTGTCTTTGTTCAATTTTCTGCAGGATCCGTCCTCAGATGCCAAAGGAGAAGATCGAAGGATGTCATATCTGTACATCAGTGACGCCTGGCGAACCCCAAGTCCTCCTGGGAAAGGACAAAGCCTTTACCTACGACTTTGTCTTCGATCTGGAAACGTGGCAGGAACAGATCTACACAACCTGTGTGAGCAAACTCATCGAAGGCTGCTTCGAGGGTTACAATGCTACGGTGTTGGCATATGGCCAGGTATGGAAGTCCCTTGCCCTCTTCTCAGTCTTTGTCATGAGCAGAGAGAACCTCACAACAACCTTGTCAGGTAGGTTAGGCTGAGACTGTTTGACTGGCCCAAGGTCACCCAGGAGGCCCTCTGTGGCAGAGTGAGAGTTTGAATTTTCAGTCAAACCTCCTTAGCCAAACTTATCTCACAGTACTGTTGAGGATAAAACAGAAGAGAGGAGAATGATGTACACAGCTGTGTGCCCTCAGCGAGGAGAAAGTGAGTATGTGTTAAATACCGTCAAGTTATTTCTGATCCATGGTGACTCTATAAATGAGTGGTCTCCAAATGTCCTGTTGTTAACATTTTGCTCAGGTTGCTGTAGTGGTTAAGATTGACAGCCTAAAGAGCTAGGTTTTATTCCCCACTTCTCCTCCACAGGCAGCCAGCTTGGGCTAGTCACAGTTCTCTAAGAGCTCTCTCAGCCTCATCTACCTCACAGGGGTGAGGAAAGCAAGGCGATTGTAAGCTGCTTTGAGACTTCTTTGGGTAGTAAATATGTCTGGCATTAACCACTGCCATGATTTATACTATCTGCTGCTTTACCCTACCAAGTGATTCCCTTCTGTAACCCCAGTGATCCTGATGATTTCTGCAAGTATGCCAAGAGTTTCTTGTTTGAAGTGCCATTTCATGATTGTTGGATTAACTTTATGTCTGGATATCCCAGCTCTGTCTGCCCACCCAGGCCTCCAGGCCGGAAATCGGACATTGCAGTGACCCCCAAAGCCACAAGGAGCCCCCCCCTCGAGGGCTCATGGGCAGTGGTCCCCAACCTTTATTAGGCTGGGGACCGGCAGGGCATCGGGCCGCGCCCGCGGGGAACGCGCCCGCGCGGGCCACGCCCACGCCTCGGGCCGCGCCCGCGCGGGCCACGCCCACGCCTCGGGCCGCGCCCGGCCGCGCCCGCGGATCGGGCCACGCCCGGAAACCACGCCCGCGGGTCGGGCCGCGCCCGCGAGCCACGCCCGCGGATCGGGCCGCGCGGGCGCGGCCTGGACGGGCACAGCCCAGCCCTGATTCCCTCTCCCCGCCCTCCCGCAGTAAGTAGCTTCCCGGGCCGCAAGCTTGCGGCCTGGGAAGTTTTTTACTGCGGGGGGGGCGGGGAGAGGGAGCCGCGGCCCGGCGCCATGGCCTTTGCGGCCCGGCGCCGGGCCGCGGCCCGCAGGTTGGGGACCACTGCTCATGGGGACAAGACCACCAGTGGGAAGTTGCCCCTGGGCCAGGTGACAAAGACGGCAGAGTTAGCCCAGACAAACCCAAACCCAGCAAAGCGGCTTGGCAACCTCCCCTCCCCTGGCAGGGAGGGAAATGTGACGTGTCTCAGCACAGGGAGCTCAGGTGCAGAGCATTGGCAGGGCTTACCAGCAGGGCTCCAGGGAGAAGAGGCCGTCGCCAGGGGCCAGGGCCCAGCAGGCAGGACACAAAAGGAGGTAGCCCAAGGCTTGGAGCAGAGCACGGCAGCCATGGCTGCCCTCCAGGATCACAAGCAGGGAAGGAACAGCCAGCAAGACACCGGCGATAGAGGGCATGTTTAAAGTAACCTCAGGTAACAGGAATCCAGAGCTAGAGAGGCACCGAGGGATAAAAATTGTGAAGAAGCACAGCAAGGTGGTGGGTGATAAGAATGGCAAGATGAGTGGAAGAGAGACGGTTTGACATGGGAGAGGAGGTGGAGAAGACAAGCCAAGAAGAAAGGCAGACTGGAGGGTTTGGAGGTTGGTGGGGGAAGAAGAAGAAGAGTTGGTTCTTAGATGCCACTTTTGTCCACCAGAAGGAGTCTCAAAGTGGCTTACACTCGCCTTCCCTTTCCTCTCCCCACAACAGACAACCTGTGAGGTGGGTGAGGCTGGGAGAGCCCTGATATCACTGCTCGGTTGAAACAGCTTTATCAGTGCTGTGGTGAGGCCAAGGTCACCCAGCTGGCTGCATGTGGGGGAGTGCAGAATCAAACCCGTCTTGCCAGATTAGAAGTCCCCACTCCTAACCACTACACCAAGCTGGAAAGATGCCCCAGGGAGAGAAAGACTGAAAGTGGACAGTGACAGCTCTTGTGACCGTGTGAGGAAACATCCTGTTGCAGCTCCCCTGGACATTTCTGTAACCCCTGCAGGGTCAATAATAAAGAGGGCTGACCCAGAGAGGGCACCATCACACCCACCTTTGGTCCCGACCTCCTCATTCAGTGTCACGGGAGACCTCAGCCTCAAAGGGCCGCTTGGAGCCTCACATTTTAATTGGCCTATTGATTGGTGAATTAATTTTAATGGTTTCTATATCTCCGATATGGGTAACATCTTTTTATCATGTGTTTTTATGTATTTATTTGTTGTACTTGTACCAGCTCTTCTTCCAAGAGCCATTCCAGCTCAGAGTGCAATTTTGACTTTGCAGTAACCTTTTGAGATAGTGAAGGCTGAGAAACAGTAGGTTGCTCCAGGCCTCCCAATGAATTTTGTAGCAATCACTGTGAGAATTTGAATGTCACAACCTAATGCCCTAGGCCAGGGGTAGTCAAACTGCGGTCCTCCAGATGTCCAGCATTTGCTGGCAGGGGCTCATGGGAATTGTAGTCCATGGACATCTGGAGGGCCGCAGTTTGACTAAGCCTGCCTAGGCTTTGGACCACAGTGGCAGTCACTAGCCCTCAGGAAAGGCTGGGAAAGAATCTGAAAGGAACAAACTGGGTGTAAAAGGAAAGCCTTGTAAGATAGTGTTTAAAAGTATTGCACAATTAGATGAAGCAAGTGATTCCAAATGACTCCGGATTATCAAGAACTCAATTTCAGTTTTTAAATGGTTCACTTTTCAAAAGTGTATCTTTCCCCCCAAAGAGAAGTCTGACTGTTGGAGTAATGACCAGAGCAAAGAAGAGTTAGGTGTTTCTAAACTGGAATTACAGAGGGAGACAAGGGGCATACTGAGTGATGGAAACTCAAAGGTACATTCCGTGTCACTACCTGACAATGAGGTTTTAGTCCTGAGGCACCTTCATAACACACCTGTGTTGTTCTCTTTCTAGACAGGTGCAGGTAAGACATATACCATGGGCACCGGCTTTGACATGAACATTTCTGAAGAGGAGCTTGGCATAATCCCACGGGCTATCACTCACCTCTTTAGTGGCATAGAAGAGCGCAAGCGGGCTGCACAGGAACAGGGTGTGCCTGCACCAGAGTTCAAAGTCAGCGCACAGTTTTTGGAGGTAGGTGCAATGGTATTTATGTGGAGATGGGGTTATGGTGATGTGTGAGACGGAGAGCACATAACCGTGCATTTGCCTTTAGCTGAAGAATTGAGGTGGATTTGCCATTCCAACTGCAGAAAATACAGGGGCTGGGCACCAAGTGCCATCAGCGATGGTCTAGGGTTGAGTACAAATTACAGAATGGGCCATATTTCTATTTACTTTATTATTTTTTATTTATTATGATATTTCTATGCCTCCTCTTCAGAGCACTGCTGGAGGCAACTTACAATTAAAATAAGATAACAACATAAAATTAGCTGCTAAAAACAAGCCACTGCACATAAACAGCATCAAAACTATCCATAAAACAGAGGCGGCTAATAAGATAACCCCCCCTGATTAAAAGCCACTGTAAAAGCATGTGTTTTGGCTTGATGCCTAAAAGAAAGTGAAGTAGATGCTAGGTGAGTCTCAATAGGGAGGGCGTTCCAGAGGTGAGGTGCTGTCAAGGCTTACCATGCCTTGGTGAGGAAGAACAACTGTTTTTTTATACCTCACTTTTCACTTCCTGAAGGAGTCCCAAAGCAGCTTACAATCGCCTTCACTTCCTCTCCGTACAGCAGATACCCCGTGAGGAAGGTGGGACTGAGACAGCTCTAAGATAACTGCTCTGCAAAAACAACTCTGGGAGCCATTCTGCACAAGGACCAATGTTGCCAATTGGTTCCACAAAGCGGAAACGCTATTTTAAATAGTGGAATCTCGGCGTTCTGCATACCTGCATTTGTAGTGGAATCCAGTAGCGTTTCATTCGTTCCCCACAGGTTTCTGGTCTCGCAGGAATCGCTAGAAAGGAAGCGATTTTTTCTGTGCTTGTTCCCGCCCCTGGCCGTCAATCAAACAGAACAGCCAATGGGCAGTTGTTATCATGCTCCTGAAAAGCCCCATTCCCTTTAAGCACAGGTTTAAAAAACAAACAAACACACAGTTGCAACGAATATGCGTTGATTCGTTGCAACAGGGAGACCCATCTAGCTGGCATGTGAGTTGGCGATTCATCGTTACCACGTTCCCCTAAGTGGAAAAAAAAATCCCCCCCCCCCCCGCATGGGCACAATTTTGGGCCGAAATTAAAGGGAACTGGCGAACAGGGGGCTGTGTTGTGCTTGGGGACTTTGGGGAGCTTTAAAGCACTTCTGTGGAGGGACTGTAGCCGGAGAAGCCTCGCTGGGTGAATGAAGCCTTACTGGTTTGTTGCTTTCCCCACTCCGAGGGGGGAAAATGGCGATCACTTCACCGGAAGTTCAGAGGAGAGAGCCAGGGGGAGGGACTAGCCCAAGGTCACCCTGCTGGCTGCATGTGGAGGAGTGGGGGAATCAAACTCGGTTCTCCAAATTAGCATCTGCTGTTCATAACTACTACACCATGCTGGCTCTCATGAGCAGTAATGTACTCAAGCTTTACCTGGGCTTGGTCTCAGTAACTCCCTAAGTAACACACACCCTAAAGCTAAAGAAAGCTTTATTCAAGAAATTCAGGAAAAGGATTAAAACAAGGCATATAGTTCAGTTGCAGTGTAAAAGCACAAAAATAACAAAGCTGACTAACTGTCTTACTTACTTAGGTCACACAACAACATAGTTGTTCCATAACATAATACAAATATCGTCTTGGCAGCAAGGAGGAATAGGGAGGAAAAAGGTAAAGGATAAAGATTCCTTTCTATAGAACAGCTTATACTTAGAGAAGAATGCTGGCCATAACCCCCTGACCTCCTCAACCAATCACAGGCCAGTATCTGTGGAGCATTCTAGATAAGAACCAGCACTTTCGATCATGCCCAGACACAGATGACTAACTAGTGTGTATGTTTCAGTACAGGGGCAAAATCATCTGTGTAACCAAGCCCTGACAATAGCATGGGCTAGTAGCCTGAGGTCCAGTTAACAATGTTGACCACCATTAGGAGCCTGGGCATAACTCTGGTCTCCTCACTATCAGTGGAAATCCAGGTTATGAATACTGCCTGCCAGGCCTTTTACCATCTCCACCGGGCACAGTAGCTAGCACCACACTTGACTTGGCCACTGTGATCCATGCAACAGTCACCTCCAGACTAGACTACTGCAACTTGCCCTACATAGGGTTACCCTTGCATCTAATCTGGAAACTTCTATTGGTCCAAAATGCAGCAGCTTGATACCTTACCAGAGCCAAATGGAGGGAGCACATTCGACCAGTACTCTCCCACCTGCATTTGCTCCAGATGGAGGACCAAATCATATTCAAGGTGCTGGTACTCACCTTTAAAGTTCTAAGCAGTCTGGGACCTTCAGACCTGCAGGACCATCGCCTCCATTTTGTCCCTCAGAGACGTTTACACTCGAAGCACTTCCCCAGGCCCAGAGAAGTGAAACTGGCCTCAGCCAGAGCCTGAACCTTAGAATCATAGAATCATAGAATCATAGAATCATAGAGTTGGAAGGGGCCATACAGGCCATCTAGTCCAACCCCCTGCTCAACGCAGGATTAGCCCTAAGCATCCTAAAGCATCCAAGAAAAGTGTGTATCCAACCTTTGCTTGAAGACTTCCAGTGAGGGGGCACTCACCACCTCCTTAGGCAGCCTATTCCACTGCTAAACGACTCTGACTGAGAAAAACTTTTTCCTGATATCTAGCCTATATCGTTGTACTTGAAGTTTAAACCCATTACTGCGTGTCCTCTCCTCTGCAGCCAACAGAAACAGCATCCTGCCCTCCTCCAAGTGACAACCTTTCAAATACTTAAAGAGGGCTATCATGTCCCCTCTCAACCTCCTTTTCTCCAGGCTGAACAGTCCCAAGTCCCTCAACCTTCTCTGCCCTGGCACTAGACTGGTGGAATGCTGTTCCGGAAGAAACTAGGGCCCTGTGGGACCTAAAACAGTTCCACAGGGCCTGTAAGATGAAGCTGTCCTCCCAGGCTTGAGGTTCAGGCTCATAGATCATCAGCAAAATTGGCCTGCCTATGCAGAAATACAGAAACCATATATATAGGAAATAACACCAGATGCCACATATCTATATTTGTATAGCATTCCCCCAGTCCCCCCCCCCCACAACTGCTCCTGGGGGCTTTAACAAAATTTTAATAACTTAATACTTTAAATGTTTTAATGATGTAATGTGTTTTAACCTGTTGTATTAAAAATATTGTGAGCTGCCTTGAGCCTTCAGAGAAGGGTGGCATAGAAGTATAATAATAAATTTTGGACCAATTTAAGTTTCCAGACCGTTTGCAAAGATTGCTTTGGTATGCAGTGGAGATGAAATTTAAAAAGTAGGAGACCCCATTGAAACGTCTAGTTGAAGTTTCCAAAACTCCATTAAGGATATCTGTTTCTTTTGAATGGATGGAGCATTTTCTTGGTGAATTCCATCTGATCCAGGCACCAATCCATAGATTCCAATCATGAAGGAGACTTGCTTCTTTTTTTAGTGGTTCTGACTGGAGTTAGCAGACCAGACTCATTTGAGATTTTTTGAGATGGAGCTCATGTATCTCTTTTAGTCTGTAAAAACTAAATGACAACCATGTCGACCCAGACTGGGGCCATAGAGACAGTTTGAGTTAACCGTATCTTCTCAGTATGGCTTCACTAACTGAACTGTAATAAACATAATAAAAAATCCTATTAAAAGATATTTTGTAACCCAAGACGTGTCTGCTCTTAAATTTTTTATTTCAATTTTTGGGCCACACAATTGTAGATTTATTAATTCCCATACAATCTTTGTTGTTTTTATAGTCACCGGTGGTAGTATTAGCACTGGAAGATCATGGTGTTTAGAAAACGCCCAAAACTATGATTGTGGAAACTAAGTGAATATTAATTAGAACAAGTTAATAAATTTAAGTATATAGGGGTAATCATCCTTGCCTCAGGAGTGTGAAATACAGAGCTTGGTCAAATATCAGCAAACAATATATGGTAATAATTTTTTCCCATACTAAAGGTAGGCATTTTGTCCTAGGTGCCATTGAACTATACAAGTAAAGACCCTTTATCAACTCTTACATGCTGTCTCTATTGGCCTCCTGGGGACGGACAGAGCCTGTATAGAAAGGGTCCAGTCCAAATTTCTTAAGGCCATTCTTCAACTCCCTGATTGCTTATCAAATTCTCCAGTATACCTGGACACAGGGATATTGAAAGTAGAGGGCAGGGTCATCATGTTCTGTATTATTATGTGGGTGAAATTAAATCACCACACTAACAGCTTGACAGCACTTATTTTAAAAGATAAAAGTTGTCATGGCTTAAATCTGTTGGCACCACTGTACAAAAAATGGGGACACCAACAAATTTCTTATTAGAACTGAACGCATCAGGCCAAAAGCATAATTAAACAAAGAATCCAGAATATCGGGTGACAGGGGGAAATAAACAGAGCCCCAGGTTTTCTGGCCCCAGACAGAAATAAATACTTGCTAAAGCCAACTACCTACCTTTTCACTCTGGGAAACAAAAGATGAGCTTTTACATTGGCCAGATGCTCTGCCCTGCCCACAGGTGTTTTGGAAGATAATTACAAGAAGGTACCTCAGAGACTATGTCCTTGTAACTGGCCACTTCTTGCTTTATTGCCCCACTTAAATGATTTGAGAGAAATTTTTACAACCTATTCTAGAAAAATATGCAGACCTGCCAACAAGGGAAATGACAAAGATGTTGAAAAAGACAAAGACAAGACAAAGAAGTTGAAAAATGACAAGAATGAAAAAAGATTCTTTTTGCATTTTATCCTGCCATTTATTGTTCTCTTTATTGTTTGGTAATTTTTATTGGGGAATTACGGGGCTATATTGTGGATTTTTACAGTTTTATATTGAAAACCGCCACGGGATGGCAATAGCCATGAGTGGCGGTATATAAATCAAAACTAAACTAAACTAAGTGATGGAGGAAGCCATACAACCACCTATATTGATAAATTTTGTGCTGCTGCCATTAAGATACACCATACCAGTAAATATTAAATAAGTACTTTCTTTTAGATCTGATTGAATTTTTAAATCTTTTTTTTAAATCTTTTAAAAAAATTGTTAACAAATTAAATTTTTAATTGCTATTTTTAAAAATAGTCTCCAAATTCGAATCATAGAGTTAGAAGGGGCCATACAGGCCATTTAGTGCACCCCCCTGTTCATTTAAATTTTTTTATTAATAATAAGTATATATATATATATATATATATATATTCCAATATTCCCAGCACAGCTGGCTCCCAACCCACCTCTTTTTACCCCCTTCCCCACACCAGCTCACAACACACATACCCCCTCCTGCCCTTCAACTGTATACCTGGGAAGATGACATTTCAGAGGAGGGGCTAGATCTTCCTTCACTTAGCCCCCCCCCCCAGCCTCAACTATGGGTCTGGAAGAAGAGCTCCATTTTGCAGGTCCTGCAGAATTCTGTCAGCTCCTGCAGGGCCCTCAGATGTTCCAGGATCTCATTCCACCAGGCCGAAGCTAGGGCCAAGACCAAGGCAGACCTTGTATAGCACAGGGACATCTAGTTGATTGGCCATTGCAGAGCACAACAACCTGCGTGGGGCATAGGGAGTTAAACAGTCCCTCAGGTATACAGGGCTCAGAACACATATGACCTTAAAGGTCATAACCAATTCCTTGAACCTGATCCAGTATTTAACTGGCCACCAATGCACTTGCCTCAGCACAGGCTGGATGTGGGTCCTCCAAGGTGTCCCAGTGAGGACCCTAGCAGTTGCATTTCGTACTAGAGCAGGGACAAGGGCCGGCCTGCATAGAGCAAGTTGCAGAAATCCAGCCTGGAGATTACTATTGCAAGGATCACTGTGACAAGGTGATGCTGGGACAGATAGGGCGCTAGTAGCCTTGCTTAGCAAAGATGGAAAAACGCCAGCTGCTTTAGTGATCTGTACAATGCATCGTACATATATATTACATATTTTATATTGTGAACCAAAATGTTTACTGATACTGGTCTAAATGACCATAAATTAACTTGTATTAGCCCTGTGCTGATCTAGGCTTTCTTAATGTCAAAGAACTTGCTTGCTTTTAATAGTTCTGTAGAGATGAACTCTTTGGTTTCAAACAAACTTATGTCAAATCATTTTGGTTTCTGTCTTTGCTCAGCTGTACAATGAAGAGATCCTGGATCTTTTTGATAGCACACGGGATCCTGACTCCCGCCACCGGAAATCAAACATCAAAATACATGAGGATACCAGTGGTGGTATCTACACCACCGGTGTCACATCTCGTCTCATTGGCTCGCAGGACGAGGTAGGTGGCCTTGTTCTTCATATTATTTACCTTTCTGTTTCATATTTATTAGACTGGAGAATCCACTCCCTTCCAGTTCTGTGTTCACAATAATCTGTCTTCACCCATAGACCCATTATCTACGGGGGTTTTAGCGCACATTCGGGGTGGAATGGCGGCGACTAAAATCACCGATAACGCATGGTGCCGGCTGCAACCGGCCGCAGCTTCGGTGCATGCCGCCGAAAAAGCCGCGTTAGCGAAACGCGGAAGAAAGCGCAGCTTCCGGGTGACCGGGGCGCAACCAGAAGCGGCGCCCGGATCGGCACGTGCATAATCGGTTACTCTGGGTTTTGCCACCGTCGCGCCCCGCCCCGTGCATAACCGGTGTGCGTCGCGTCTTCCCCCTCCGCGTTTTCCATGTGACCCGAAATCGCCGTTTTGGCGGCCGTGCATAATGGGCCATAAACATGCATCTGAAAAATGGAATGATGTTTATGTGTTGGGGGAGGGGGGATTCTGTCCTTTTACTGCTATGACTGAAGGATGCTAACAGGCTACTAATCCGTTTAAATGAACTTGAGCATCTGCCCCAACAGCAGTCCATCGATATTTCTGTGCCATCCTTTGTAAGTACTGAGACACCAAATTTGTCAAAACTAGGCTTCCTGCATGACTCCAAAGCCTGATTCCATCAGATCTCTGAAACTAAGGAGGGCTGGTTATGGCTATCACTTAGAAAGGCAACCTCCAAGGAATAATAGGGCTGTGGTGCAGGGGCAGGCAAATTGCCTGCAAATGTCTCTTGCCTGGTGGCCAGACAATCTTAGGATCTCCTGGCTATATAACACACATGCCATATGATAAATACATAAAGTAAATAAATTCCTGTGTAGCTGTAACCTGATCTCGGTGAAATGCTGTCATTCTGTATGGCATGACCCGGTGCTTGCACAGGGGATACCCTTTACCTTTACCTTTATGTCTGTGTTTGGGTGGAGCATAGTCTACCTTTTATCTATGAACTGACTGTCAAATCTTTTTACATTCCAGCTATCTTACATTTTTGAATATTGTTCCATTGTCAGCTTTGAGTCTAAAGATATCGTAATAAATATTTTAAAGAAACAATAATATAGAACCCCTGAATTTTCTGCATTCACTTCCCCCATCATTTTTTAATCCATGACTGTATTCCACTTTTCCTTTTATATGCCAATCAACATTTTTGTATTTTGGCTGGTTAAGGAACACAGATTTCCGCAAAATGTTTTCCTGTGGCAGGAGTAGTACTTTGGGGTATGATTTTTGGATGGACAAAGCCATTGGGGGAAGGATTCAATAAACCCATCTTTCTCCCTCTTTCTCTGTCCATTCTTCCATTACTCTCTTGCAATCTCTAAGGCATCATTTCATTAAAAACACAAGAAATAGATCTATGTCCTATCTGCTTTAGTCCTGATTGTTATTGCCTGGTACGTGTATATGTGGAGGGCTGATTTTGCTACAGCCAGTGAGAAAATAGTCCAAAAGACACCTATTCCTGTGAGTTTAGAAAATTGAGTGGTTTGCATTTATTTATTTACTTACTTATTTTTAGATTTATATTCCACCACTTCGCCGGAGACTTGTGGTGGCTTACAATAAGACATACTTAGTTCATTAAAACCCCAATAAACCCCCCAAACTTACCCTTCAAGTATGGCAGCCAAAAATCCCCACTGTCTCCTGAGCAGACTACCCAGGGGTGGTGTGCAACAATGTAATGGCTACAGCTTGAGGAGGGGCCACACTGATTTTAGCTCTGGCCTCAACCCAGGACCTGGTGGAAGAGCTTCGTTTTACAGACCCTGTGGAACCGTGAAGGCTCCATCATAGCTCTCTCATAGCTGTGTCTTGCTTTGCATGCAGGCAGAAAATATGTCCCTTCTGTGATTTCAGCTGATTCAGTGCCTGAAGCAGGGAGCTCTATCCCGAACCACGGCCAGCACCCAGATGAATGTCCAGAGCTCTCGGTCCCATGCAATCTTCACAATCTATCTTTGCCAAATGCGAGTGTGTTCTCCTGTGCACTTGGTAAGAGCATAAAGAGGATTATGTTCTTTACCTTATTTGTAAGGGGTGGAAGACTCAGGGGATGGTGTTACAATGAGACATTTGGGACAATAGGATTTGTGTATGTGTGTATTTTACTAGAACAAGAGATCTTGTCTTAGCTTTATTCAGAATAGGCAGCAGGAATTCAGGATGGGTGTGGGTGGGAATTCTGTGGTCTCACTTTCTGATTTGTGGCAAAACTGCTGCCTGTGCAGTAGAGTCTGATGCTGGTTCTTGATTTGGACCCCAGGTGAATGGAGAGACAAACAGCCTCCTTGAGGGATCTCAGTCTACCAGCGAGTATGAGACACGAACTGCCAAATTCCACTTTGTTGACCTGGCTGGCTCAGAGAGGTTGAAACGGACTGGTGCGACAGGCGAGAGAGCCAAAGAAGGGATCTCCATCAACTGTGGCCTGGTATAGCATTTGGGGCCTTCATTATAAAGATGGGTCAGAATTGGGTGTGGGGACAGGTGGCCATGCAGAAGTTAGAGATCCATGAAAGGTGAAACCACTACAATTGCAGCCCATTGGAAGCATAATGAAAAGGATTCTAATCTATTTTTAACAGACCCTGCTTTCATCATTTGAGATTTTATCTTCTATAATTATAAGAGCTTATAATATATATGAGAGTTGAATGGGTGCATTAGTGAAGCCTATGAATTCTCATTCCATCACGGTGATACAGAAAGCCTGTTTCCATACTTGTTTGACATCCTTGTGCTGAAAGTTTGGTAGCTTTTTGCCCCAAGCAAAATAAGACCCACTTTCAAAGCAAGAAGGGCTTCAGTATTGTCTATGCAGAGCTGTGTCATAATCACAAAAATCAAAGTTTGGAGTGGTGGCAACTTTCTGTGAAGATTGTCTGATTCCAGAATAAAGGGGATGGGGATTGTTTCCAGTCTTCTATACTGACATGCCTATTTCCTTGGCAGTTAGCACTTGGAAATGTCATCAGTGCCCTTGGGGATCAGAGCAAGAAGGCCTTGCACGTGCCCTACCGAGATTCAAAGTTGACCCGACTCCTGCAGGACTCTCTTGGTGGCAACAGGTAATGGAAAGAGATCTACTACCCCAGAAGTGCTTGTGTGGGGTTGCAGGCATTACAGATTGCAAGTGAGAAAGTGGTCTAGATAGTGAGTTATAGTTGACACTCCCAAGAACAGTGGCTTGGTTAATTAGAGGCCCCGCAGCTAATCCCCATCCTCTCTCCAAGGAATATAATTTGATACATAAATCCTGGGCTTTGTTTCCTCTGCCCACTCTCCTCAAGTTCCAAATACGATTATTGGCTTCTGCAGAACTGGTGCTTACATAGAAGGCCTAAGCTGCTTTTTATCCAGGACTTGTCAGCTGACCCTGCTAACAAGGGATCATCATGATTTCTTTTCCCCCAGTTTGTTTTCTTTAACAACAGCCCCTCTTTTGTTATGTTCTCTATCTAGTGTGACACATCCTTCCTGATTTGGTATCCTCTGCTTCTTGCTGAGCAGAAAAATTGGGAATTTGCAGAAAAATTGGGAATTTGCCCAAACAAAAGGAGCTGAGGTTGTTCAAAATTCTTGCCAGCCCAAATTCTCCTTATCTGTGCCTTTGTAAACCACACACACACACACAGTATTCAGCAAACTGAAACTCTTTGAAGCCTTGGATTTGGGCTGCCTAATTGCATCTAGTAGGAAGCCAGTGTTGGCAATAGTTTGACCCAGATGTGGTAACTTTTAGAGAAAGTTGTTGGAGCATGAAGACTAGCAATCTTCCTCTGTTTGGCCTCTATCTGCTCTCCCTCCCTCTTTATAGTCAAACCATCATGATTGCCTGTGTGAGCCCTTCAGACCGGGATTTTATGGAGACCCTGAATACCTTAAAGTATGCGAACCGTGCTCGAAACATCAAGAACAAAGTGGTAGTGAATCAGGATAAGACAAGTCAGCAAATCAGTGCCCTACGAGCTGAAATTGCCCGCCTCCAGATGGAGCTCATGGAGTACAAGGCGGTAAGGAAAAATCACTTGCTGATCCCTTGTCATTGCTGAAAACAGAACCACAAACCTTCAGCATAGGGATGGTCACAAACTGGAAAATTCTGACCTGGAAGCAGAAAGTCTGACCTGTTCTGGATGGAGCTGTAATCTCCTTAGGAACAAGTCTGTAGTTTGAGAGTGCTCCTGCACCAGGACCTAAGGCTGGGTAAGGAGGTAACAACTGTGACCAGGAGTTCCTTTTACCATCTGGCTTGAGTGAGCAAAAATCTGCCATTTCTTGGGCAGAAAAAAAATCTAGGCCCTGTTTTCATCTTAATTAGATTACTGCAATGCACACTCTACATGGGGCTGCCCTTGAAAAATGTTTGGAAACTTCTATTGGTGCAGGATACCGCAATCAGAAGGATGACTGGGGCAGGCAGTAACAACCACCCCATTCTAGTCTGACCCATATATACTGACTTTATCTGTTTCTGGGCACAATTAAAGGTGCCTTGTGTGGTTTGTGATTGCTACTCCCTTACAAGCCTACCCAACCACTGTGGTCATTCCACAATACCTGTTTTGGATGCCTCCATCTTCTGAAATTAGGTTGGTGGCAAAAAGGGCCTGGTGGCCTTTAGATGTGATGCCAAAATTCTGAATTCTCTCTCCAGAGAGACTTACCTGTTTTCTTCTGCTGCCATTTTCCAGCAATGGGGGAAGACTTTTTGTTTGTTTGTTTCATTTGGTATTCCCTCTGTGATTCCCTCCCTCCTGCCCTGTGTTTTAATTGTTGGCCTTATGTTTTGTTGGTGTATTTTAGCTCTCTTTTAATTATTTAACTACATGTTTTAATTTGGTTTTAATGGGTTGTAAGATATGTTGTTGCTATGTGTATTTTTAATGTGTTGGCAGCCTTGGTGGCCCTCATGAGGAAAGAACATCAGGGCATAAATTATGTAAATAACGAATGGACAATTCTGTGACTGCGTTAAATTTACCTCTTTGTTGGGATGTGCATAGGTCAGCTACCTTTACTTACTTTCTGTTTATCTCCTGCCCATCCTTGTGGCATCTTCTTTCATTTCTCTCTGCAAAGGGAAAACGTGTCATTGGAGAGGATGGCTCTGAAGGATACAGTGACCTGTTCCACGAGAATGCCATGCTGCAGAAGGAGAACACCACCTTACGTATGCGGGTGAAGGCCATGCAGGAGGCTATTGATGCCATCAATGTCAGGGTCACCCATCTGATGAGCCAGGAAGCCAACTTGATTCTTGCCAAGGCAGGTGAGATTGAAAGGGGAACCAGCTGGGATTTCCAGTTGACTTCCTTAGCCAACACACACGACCTAACAAGCATTCAGCACTATAGATTTCTGAAGTTACGTAATACTTTTATGTTCCCAGTCATAGTTTTGCTATCAAGAGGAATACTTTTAAAAAACTTCTTAGACTTCTTAAAGTTCCTGATACTGCTTTGTGCAGTTGTAGATCATCAATATATGTAATTCTCAATGCAGCAAAATCTGTGGGTACTTAAATCCAGGGCTGGAGCCATGAACAAACTAGATAATTCTTTTAACAAACTTGAGGAAAAGCCATTTGCTACTGTTCAATAGTAACCACTGCATGATAGCCACTGTAATGTAGTAGCTAGAGTTTCACATGAGGATCTGTGAGTGAATGCACTCTTCCTCAGACAAAAATCGAAAGCTCACACCTTGAATAAATCTCAGTTGGTCTTAAAGGTGCTATTAGTGTTTGTTGTGCTACAGACCAACAACATTTTTTTACAAATTTCAGATCTTGCTTATCTTTGGAGATTTTCAACAACACCATTAGCATGTCTTTCATAGTGCGTAAAGCTGCACACTTCCTTTATTATGTCCTGAACAAATTTGGTGTATTTAGTAAAGCACTCATGGCATCAGCAGTGGTGTGGCTTCTTCCAGACCACATTCTTGGTTGTCTTGTTGCACTTGTTGAGACCAGTGGCCATTGGGTAGTGGATTGTCATTGCTGCATCAGCCCTTCAATGGAAGCTATGCCTTTGAGGCCTTTGAGCTATTCTATCTTCTCTTGCTTCCTGCTTAGATGTTATATAGTTACTCTTGGTGTTTTGTTTCTTTGTTTCTGTAGGTGATGGCAATGAGGCTATTGGTGCTCTGATCCAGAACTATATCCGAGAAATTGAGGACCTCAGGTGAGTAGAATTTCCCTCTCTTTTTGTAGGTACTTAGAAGCCTTTAAGTTCTAGCTCCAACTCAGCTGACTGTCTATGAAACTATGATCCAGACCTTTTCTTATTTATGACTTCCTGCTTTTTATATACCACAATATTTAGACTGTGAGCATTATGAAGAAATTATCACAATATTGTTGCATATTTCATATGTGGTGCTTCTCAACTGAAGTTCTGCAGGATACAGAAAGATGCCTCCATAAATGGCTGGCTAGCAAAGCCTTGAAACAGACCATTGTAGAGCTTTAAAAGCTATCTCCTCATCAAGTGAAGATGGTGTCATGGTGTAAGAACAAAACCTTTCATGAAATTCCATGAGGCCAACATAGGAGTAATTCTCTTCTAAGCAGATTTCAAAAGGGCTTTTGGCATTTTTAAGGATCTAGTTAGAGTAGGTTCAGTACTGGTGAAAAACAGCTTTATCATGTATTTAGTATCTGTTATAGTGTTAGGCCGATGCTCCCTGCCTGTAGATTTGCAGCGGCTAACAATAATAAAAGTTACAATAAAAACAGTAAAAGCATAGAACCCCACAATCACATCCCTAACAATCGCAGCTGAATCTTCCCCGTCAGCCTCTCCCTATCTAAAGTTACTCTCTAGATATGACGTTTTTATTAGTGAGGGGGCCTCCCTAAGAAGGGGCAAGATCTTCTATCAGCCTGGCCTCAACCAAAACCCTGGTGGAAGAGCTTCATCTTACAGGTCCTGTAGAACTTTAACAGCTCCAGCAGAGTCCTTAGCTCTTCTCGGAGTTCATTCCATCAGGCAGGGGCCAGGGCCAGGTGAACTTCCTTTGAGCCCCGGACCCCCAACTTATTCAAACCCATAGAGCAAAGAGTTCTCCACCCTGCTATCCACATGCATGTGATATAAAAAGTCATGCTTACATGAGCAGAGAAACTAGCTCACCAATGCAAGAGCAATGGGTGGGCTAGCTGGTATCTCCTGTAAGCACTAGGAGGCAAAGTTGGGAACATTTTCCAGTTCTCTGGGTATAAGAAAGTTGTCAATTTTCACAGTTTTTTCTTCAGGAATGTTTCCCTGCTGAGAGCTTAGGAGATAGACTGTGGATACTGAATCAGTCATAAGTGGATTTGGGAACAATAATACTTTCTACTGGTCTCTCATTCAGTACTGCCTCAGCAGGCTCTTGCTCCATCACCTATTCTCAGCTGGCTCACATCTCTAATACTTGCAATAATCTGCTCCAGTCTTTACAAAATGGTGCCAGAGTATTCTGCTGAAGACTAAACCAAGAATCATGATTTTCTTTATCTGTTGATATGCTGATTATAGAATCTGAGCCTTAAATGATAGCATCCAATTGACTGCTTCATGTGGTGATGGGTGAGCAGTCAGTGCCTCTGTTTATTTGTTTATATTATTTTATTTATTTGATTTCTATACCGCCCTTCCACATGACTCAGAGAGGTTTAAATACAACATCACGGGGGGATACATGGAACGAATCAACATACAACATAGTCAATTCCAACAGCAACTATCCAACAGTGGTTCTAAATAACACAACTTTAGTGATCCCAAACAACAATATACACTAGCAGCTCAGCACAAAATGACACTCTCAGGTGATGGTGGTCTTTCTCTTCCTGGTAGGACAAAACTTTTGGAGAGTGAAGCTATGAATGAGTCACTGCGCCGTAGCCTATCTCGGGCTTCTTCCAGACTTCCTTATTCCTTGGGCTTATCTCCAGGGCCTGGTCTGGGGACTTTGAATAGCCCTGTCACCTCTGTGGAAGCAGAGGCCTCTGAAATCCTCCAGTATGCCAAGCAGGACCTAGAACGGCTGAAGAAAGAGACTAAACTGCAAAGAAAAAGGTAAAAACAAGCATTTGCACCTGGTGTTTGCTGAGCACCCTTTCCAGTCTCACCTGTATTGCTAGGATGAGGACACACAGAAATTCTGAGCAGTGCAGAAATATATCTGATCCTGTCCTTCTCACTCTTCACTGAATTCCTAAAATGCGCCACTCATTGTTCAAAATAAAATGAGTCCCCTTTCTGCTATTCCATGCCTTTATTTTCTCTGCCTTATGTGGAGATGGTGTCTGTTACACAGAATTTTCTTGCTAAAGACTTATGAGAACTTCTGCAGGTAAAGAGTTTGTAGTTTGAGAGTTTGTTAGTGAGACAAAGGGAGCAATATTCTTCAGATTCTGATCCCATTGTATTCCTCACTAGTGATACAAATGGAAATGTTGTGTGGTTTGAAATGATAAGTTAATTGTAGAATTTATTTTGTTGGGTGCATGGCAAAAGGTGGAATAAAAATAAGTACTTAAATGTACTTTCCTTCCTATAGCCCAGAGAAGGAAGGGTTTAAGAAGAGGTTGAAGCTACAGCAGGAAAATGAGGCAGATGAGACAGATGACAATGAAATGGAAGAGGTAAGCACTCTCACTGTTCACATGCCTGTAACTTCTGTAACTGAGACAAAGTATAGCTCACAAAAGAGTTCTCAAGCACTCTGCCACTCAGCCAAGCCAAGTTGAATTTCCACTTTGAAAGTCCTTTGACTTTAATGACAGGCAGGTAATGATTGATAGATCCCAATGCTCCTGGGTCTCAATAAAATATCTCCTTATCTGTTCTATTCCTGTCCATTTTAAATATGAGGATCAGAGAAGGCTGAGAACAAACTGTATTTCTGCACCTCATCTAGGTTTGGCTTTGCCTTATGTCTTGAGTGCCTTTCTGGATTATTTTTAGGCTCCTGCAAATTGGAGGCATAGAGTTATGCATTTAAAAATTGCTAAATTCTGCATTGAATCATGTTCTTCAGTGGCCGTTCAGTTCTATGAGACAAGTATAATTCTAATAATTTGCTTTTTATGGCTGGAGTACGAGATTATGGCTGGAGTACCGCACAGGTGGCGCACATGACTAAAGTGGAATAACTGAAAGATTAGACAAGGAAATAATATAGCAAACCTAACGTCCATCTAATCCACGCTCCTTTTTCCCACAGTAGCTAGTCATTTGTAAGCTTCAGACCTTGTAACTCAAGCTAGACATGATGCTGAGATTCATGCTTAGAATTTCCTGTGCTTTTGTCATATTAACTAATGCCCTTATGCAGCTGCTTTGAAGATGAGGGGGTGTTAATCCTTTTCTCCCATGCCAGTTTTCCTGATAGAAATCCCTCCTCCTTAAAGTTGCCATTAGCTTTGCAATGTGTGTATGGGAGACAAGACTTGTACCTGTCTGGGTTTTCTTTCCTCTGTAGAGCTCATCTTATCATCAGGTAAAGACATTTAAATTTGAGCCAGAAAAAGTTCAGCTAGAAAGGGTAACCAACTTTACCCTCAGTGGTCTTACCCATATCTTACAAAACAACTATGTGGAGCTGCTAATTCAATTTTTAAATGACATTCTAATTACGCATTTCCATTTGACCATTTGACGTTAAGTGGCAAAAATCACCAGGCCAAAGATTAAAGAGCACTACTTGTATCTCCTTATTATCATAGGAACAAGACGGTGAGCCTAGAAAGATGGATTGTAAATAGCTGTTCATAAGTCTGAATGGGGTAGGATTGAAATTGTGAAGTCCTTCTAATCATGGCATGCCTCCCTTTAGGAGGAACGGGATGAGAGTGGCTGTGAGGAAGAAGGTGGTCAGGAAGAGGAAGAAGAAGATGATTCAGGAAGCGAAGAAAGCCTGGTGGATTCTGACTCGGACGTTGAGGAAAAAAGTAAGCTCCAGCAGCAAATATTAAGGAACTGATTCTTTCAAGGTCACCTAAAGGAGAGTACAGGGTACTATAGCCTCTGTACAGATGTAACTAAATACACCTTGGATAGACATCAAGATGTCTGTAGAGGATGGATTAATTAATTAGTTATTATGATTCAATTTATTGTCTGCCCCTCTCTGTATCTATGCTCAGGGCTGGGTACCCTAAACCACAGGACCCACCCCCATTGCTTATTTATTTTTCTCAAAGGGCTTTGCCTGCATACTAGGCCTCCTTTCTTCCCATTCAGTACTATAAAGCAGGGGTAGTCAACCTGTGGTCCTCCAGATGTCTGTGGACTACAATTCCCATGAGTCCCTGCCAGTGTTTGCTGGCAGGGGCTCATGGGAATTGTAGTCCATGGACATCTGGATGACCACAAGTTGACTACTCCTGCTATAAATGACCCTTCCACCTTCAGTTTCAGTAGGAGGTTGCAATGATTGCAGGTGCCATTCTCCTCACAATGGTGAAGTTTGTCTCTCTTTATATAGCAGCAAATTTCCAAGCTGACCTGGCTGACCTGACTTGTGAGATCGAGATCAAGCAGAAGCTGATAGATGAGTTGGAGAACAGCCAACGGCGCCTACAGACCCTTAAGCATCAATATGAGGAGAAGCTGATTCTGCTGCAGAACAAGATCCGTGACACTCAGCTGGAGAGGGACAGGGTCCTGCAGAACCTCAGTAAGGGCATGCTGCTTAGGGAAAGCTGGGCTTTGACAGGCTGAAAGAATGTATATGCAATGACCCATAACTTAGAGATGGGGCTCGCATTTCACTATCAAGAAAGGTCATGATCTTGGCATAAAGAGATAGATTTGAATAGTGTTTTCTTGGAATGGATGTGAGTGATAATTCTTTTACCTGAACATTGGGTTTTGCCAAAGGTAGTTCTTTTCTCCTACTCTTGGGAAGATGCAAGTCTTAATGTAATAACAGTCAAACAAGCATACAAGCAGTGAACCAGTTTCCAGAGTTCTGCCTGGTATTTGAATTTTACTTCAGCAGCATATATTTTTATTTTCATATATACAGCACCTCTCTTGTAACTGAAATATGAGCTTTCTGTTCAGAGAAAGTAGAGAGTAAAAACTTCTTGACCCTTTTCCAAATTGGGGGGCTGCATTTCTGAATGCTTTCAACATTCCCTGCTTTTTCCAGTTGGTCTCCTATCCCAGGTTGTCCACTGGACATTTTCAACAGTGGCTCTCACCTTGTGGGATGGGCTACCTGGAGGGAGGAGAGGAGTGCTGTCCTTGTTTGGGAGGCACCATAAGGCTCCTTTATTTGTTAGGATTTTTAATAGCGTTTTCTTGGAATGGATGTTATTATATTATTCATGATTTTATTTTAGAATAGTAAGATACCTGGAGGCTTTAAATATTAATATTTTAATTAATAAATTATTCAAGTTCAAATAAATAAAATATCTTAAAGATCCTAGTAGGAAAATTAAGCCCAATAATGGGCCTTTCAGTTCAGTAACCCTGACATTGAGGACAGAGATCTATGTCACTTTCTCTGTTGTGTTCTCTTTTCTTCAGGTACCATGGAATGCTACACAGAAGAGAAAGCCAACAAGATCAAAGCAGATTATGAGAAGCGTCTGAGGGAGATGAACAGAGACTTGCAGAAGTTGCAGGCAGCCCAGAAGGAACATGCCCGTCTTCTCAAGAACCAATCTCGATATGAACGAGAGTTGAAGAAGCTGCATGCAGAAGTGGCAGAGATGAAGAAAGCCAAGGTATTTTAACTGAGGGCAAATGGACAACCTGAGCCAGGTGGAATAAGTCGGGTGCCTGCCTGGACATTTACAGTCTTACTGCTTCCTTTGGACTCCAAGCTAGAGGCAAAGAAGGTGTTAGTGACAGAAAACATTTACTGCATAAGTTACATGATCAAGCATCCCGGGTCTATCGAAGCTGAAACAATTCAGTATTTCAGAAGGAAATCCTGGACCAAATACCACTGGTATTTGGATCCGGGATTTTTTGGAAATACCAAAATACCTTTGGGTCCAATAGACCTGAACCAAAAAAATACCAATTAAAATGAAATTGTACACCTGCCTCTAGTAACTTGCCCTAAACTAGTCAGTCACCTTTGCAACTAGGCAAGGACTTTGAAGAAGAAGAGTTGGTTCTTATATGCTGTTTTTTTCTACCAGAAGGAGTCTCAAAGTGGCTTACAGTCACCTTCCCTTTCCTCTCCCCACAACAGACATCCTGTGAGGTGGTGGAGGCTGAGAGAGCCCTGATATTACTGCTTGGTCAGAACAGCTTTATCAGTGTTGTAGTGAGCCCAAGGTCAATAAGCTGGCTGCATGTGGGGGAGCAGGGAATCAAACCCAGCTCACCAGATTAGAAGTCCACACTCCTAACCACTACACCAACCTGGCTCTCAATTGGTGTCTTTCCCATTCAGTCCCAACCCCATACCTGATATTCTGTACTTTGTATACTTGGACTATACAATTTTGTTTTTGACCCAGAACCTCCCTCCATTCTTCTTAAAGTTGGTTTTCAATAAACAAATAAAAACAATCAATAAAATTCAGCCATCATTTAATCTCTAAGAAATAAGAGCACATCAATTAGTGAACATATAAATACCATCCATAATAATGGCAGAAAATGTCAAGGCTGTTGTAAAAGCCTGCTGGGCAATAAAACAGGCTAACCAGGACTCTTGCAATATGCATGTCTTCAGATTATGCTAAAAGGGGTGGTGCTAACTGTACCTTCAAGGAGCAGGAGTTCCATAACAGGAGAGCAGCAGTTGAAAAGGCTCTACTGTGTTGCTGGTACTAACGTTACATCTGACATCACAAGCTCCTGCAACAAATTACTACCTAATTCAGAATCCAGGCAGGATCGTATGGCTGGAGCTTGTTCTTCAGAAAGGCTGGGTTCAAGCTCTATAGTGCTTTAAAGGCAAAACAGCAGCTTGAATTGGACCAAGAAACAAGTTTACATCCCCAGTTAGTTATGGAGTCTGCATGGCTATTGGGGCCAGATGATCTCTTAATATGCCAGCTGGTGATTCTGTCCGCAGGTGGCTTTGATGAAACAAATGCGTGAGGAGCAGCAGAGGCGGAGACTAGCAGAGACCAAGAGAAATCGGGAGATTGCCCAACTGAAGAAGGAGCAGCGCAGACAGGAGGTGGGTAAGGGCTCCATTTGGGGCTTGTTCATGCTTTAGGAGGCCTTTTTCTACTAGTGAGATTAGCAAAATAAATTGGTTTACTGGGAAAGGGCCTAATTTCTCTAAACTACCGTTGTTTCAGGAGAATTCTAGGCCTCACCTTGAACTTAGAAATAGGGCTGTCAAGGCCAAAGGGGGATCCTTTGCCCCTATTCCTTTTGACCACCATCACCATTGCCTGGGAAATTTTTTTTAAATACTGCAACTCCAATTATGGCTTAACTTTGTTTTTGGTTAAAATATCAAAAGCGACATAAGGTCACTCTAGGAGTCATCAGAAGCTATGATTTTTACTGGCAGTCTTCAAGCAAAGGTTGGATACACATTTTTCTTGGATGCTTTAGGATGCTTTGGACTGATCCTGCGTTGAGCAGGGGGTTGGACTAGATGGCCTGTATGGCCCCTTCCAACTCTATGATTCTGTGATTCTACTACAGAATTTCAGAAATTCCTAGAGTTACCTATATCACTTCTGCCAGGCAGTGCTTGGCAACCCTAGTTGATAACTCTAGGCTGCCCTGGAACTATTCCTTAAACAGTGTTGTTCTACTCTAGCAACCCTCGTTAGGTGAACTGCTGTGAAGCAGTTTTAGGCACAAAAAGGGGATGAAGTTACCATATTGGATCTCAGATTCCTTAAGGGTCTATCAGGAAATGTTGGTGATTAGGATCGTCTGATAGGCCATCCAGGACAGTCATAGAGCAGGGACTAAGCATAGCTGAACAGCAGAAGAAATGTGAAGTACACCTGTGTTTCTCCAGATTTCTATTCTGTGTTTCTCTGAATTTGCTGTCAATCCTGGTTTTCTTTGTACAATGGCACATATCCTACCACTTAGCTCAACAAAGATCGAAGACTTCCTGCAGTTTAAGGAGGCTTCTGTTATGTTGCTCTTCTTCCAGAGGAGGAGGAGGAGGAAGGCCTGGAGAAACTCCTCAATCTTCATTGAACTGAGTGGTAGGATACAGGCCAATAACTCCTACTGAATGTGTCTGTTAACTCTTGGTCAGTGACAGCAAAGAGCTAAACCACTAGCCCTAGCTTCAATAGCAACAAGATGGATGAGCTTGCTTCTAGCTGTTGCAGCACTAAACAGTGCCCTCTACTGTTGTCTATGATCACTTCAGACCATGGAGCATCCTGTATAACTTTAGTATGAATAACTGAGCTGGTACCTTGCATTTCCCTACAAAACCCTGTAATGGACATTTGGGGTTAGGCAGGGGGCATTTTAAGATAATAAAGCTACATAGAAGAGAATAAAGGTGGGTGCTTAGGAAATGCTATTAAGGATGTCAGAAATAAGAGAAAAATAAAACCCGAGTCCTGTAGCACCTTTAAGAATTATCCTTGGTTGTTTATAAATAATAGAAGATAAATAGAGGTCTGAACATTGGGAATGTCAGTATATGGCAGTCAAGTATTGATCATATAGCCAATGCTATAAACTATATCAATGCAATGGATTCCAGGGGCATGTCCAGGCATGTAAGGGGCACGTCCAGGCTTGTCTCTAGTTGTCAGCCTGAGTCTCCATAGGAATGCATTGGGATGATGCAATAAGGTGTTGCACCTGTGGCTAATTACCTGAGTGAGTCAGCACTGTTGTGATTGGCTGTTAATCTGTATATATGAAGTGTGCATTGTGTTATACTGTCTGCCTTCTTCATTGAGAGCTAAGCAGGACATTCTGAAACTCTGATGAATGTATTGCTGGATGCTGGATGTAAATAAATCACTGTAAATGATTTGCAACAACTTGGCTGTGTTGGTGAGTGATCTCTTCTCTGCTGGTGGTTGGACCTCTGTCCAAGTAAACAGCGCAAACTCGCAACAGGGTTATGGGCCCAGCACGCTGCGCTAGCGGCCGGAGGCACCACCACTGAGGCTGGAAGAGGAAGAGAACTCAGTTGCCTGGAGTTGGATGAAGGTCTGTGGCTACCGAGAGTGACTTGGAGGACGTGCAGAACGCAGGGAAGTCCAGTGAGTCTGAGGATAGCACAGCGGACCAGGCAAGCAGCAGCAGCTCTCAGGAAAAGGCCGAGGAGGTGAGCATTGAGGGAGTCCAGGTGTCTTGGCTAGACGACAGCATGGCATACATGGTGAATGCTCAGCTGGTGGATAAGCTCACCTCAACAAACTATAGTGTGTGGGCACTCCGGATGGAGCACTATCTCACACGAGAGGCTCTGTGGGAGTGTGTGTCAGCTCCTCCAGCAGCCCCCACACCAGAAGACGTCAACAAGGACCGGAAAGCCCTGGCGAATATCGTTTTGAGTGTTGCAGATGACCAGCTGATCTTCGTGACTGGCTGTACGACGGCGAAGGCAGCGTGGGACAGCTTGCAGTCGGTATACGTGAGGAGAACGGCAGGGTCCAAGATAGCAACAACAAGGAGGATGTACCGTCTCCGGTTATCTAAGGGAGAGTCGGTGAGAAATCACATCAACACATTGACAGCCTGTTTTCAGCAGCTAGAGAAACAAGGCAAGACGCTCCCAGATGAGGATAAAGTTTACATTCTTCTCTCCTCGTTAAGCGATGATTACAACGTGCTTATCACTTCCTTGGAAAGTCTCGACGCAGACAAGCTGACTCTTGTTTATGTGACGGGTCGTTTGCTCGAGGAACAGGCACGGCAGGACGAGTTAAGAACGGTTTCCCCTGGCGCCGGAGGTGTTAAAAGCGAGCAGCAGAGAATCAACGGCTGCGACAGCATTCCAGAGTTTAGCTCTGGAAGAAAACAACGGCAGAGCCAGGAACAATGTGTTTACAAGGTCCGACGTTGTTATGGTTGTGGCTCTAAGGAACATTTAAAAGCGAATTGCCCAAACAATAGCAAAAAGGCTAAGGGTAAGGATTGTTTGAAGAGGCAGGGAGCTTCTTTGGTGGTAACTGGGGGTGGTGGTGTTGCTGGGATTTGGTTACTTGATTCAGGAGCCAGCCAGCATTTCTGTGCAGACAAAAAGCTCTTGAAGTCTGTACAGCCTTCCACTCTCAAACATGTAAACTTAGCGGACGGCAGCAGTTCTATAGTCAGCTGCCAGGGTAGTGTAGAATTTTCTGCCCTGGGGTGTGTGTTTGATCACGTTATGCATGTACCCTCGCTTGAAAATAACCTTCTTAGTGTATCCTCATTGGCTAAGCAGGGTTTCACTGTTCAGTTCTTTGGGGACAGGTGTACCATAAGCAAGGGTGATAAAACTCTGGTGCAAGGAGAGATGCATAATGATGTTTACAGGATTGTAAATGAGTCTGCCAAAGCACAAGCGGTCCTGAACAAAAATCCCCATGAGAATTGTATCCACCTTCTTCATAGGCGCCTAGGCCACGCCAGTTTCAATGTCATAAACAAAACACTGGCTATGTTAGGCAGGGATGATGTACAAAAATGTGATGTGTTTTTAGACTGTGACATCTGTAAACAAGCCAAATCTAAAGCTTTCCCTGTAGCCAAAAAGAGCTCTAGAATGACTGTAAGAGCCTTGGAATTAGTGCACTGTGACGTTATCGGCCCTTATCAGCCTAGCTTATCAAAAAACCGTTTCGCGGTCATTTACACTGATGACTATAGCAGATTCAGCTGGGTGTATATATTGAAACATAAATCAGAGGTGTTTCAGACCACCAAATATTGGCTTAAAAGGGTTGAAAAGCAACTGGGTTTGGAAATGGCTGCATTCCAAACAGACATGGGAGGCGAATTTATGTCACTAGAGTTCACAAAGTGGCTTAAGGTCAAAGGCATAGAGCATAGGGTGGCAAATGTGGCAACCCCACAAGAAAACGGGCTGGCTGAGAGACGTGGGGCAGTCCTACAAACCATGATGTTATCAATGATAAAGGACTCAGGGTTAAACATGGGGTATTGGGCTGAAGCATTAAAAAATGCATGCTATGTGGTAAACCGTCTATGGACGAGCAGTATACAAAATATACCGTACAGGGTTTTATACTCCAAAAACCCAGACCTAGACCATCTGCGGGTGTTTGGCACTAAAGCCTGGGTAAATGTACCACTAACAAAACGTAGAAAAGGGAAGGACAGAGCTCAGAAGCTAACCTTTCTGGGTTATCAAAACAGTATGAAAAGCTATCGGTTTCTAAACCAAAATAATTCCTTGAGCTTCAGTCGCTCAGCTGGTTTTTGTGAGAGTGAGGGCTGGCCAAGGATTCATGCAAATGATTTCCCTGGTAAGGTATCTCTCCCACTAACAGATGGCTCTGAAGGCCAAACTGAAATCAAGCAAGAGGCTACTCCCTCGTCTCCTGCTGACAGGCAAGATTCTGCTCAAGCAGAAGGAGGTGAAAGAGTGCTTCCTAGGGTGTCAGAGCGTACCACAAAAGGAAAACCACCTCAGAGGTACGGTTATATCAATAACGTCTATGCTGAACCAGAGAATTATGAAGCAGTCATGTCTCTGGACAAGTCTGAGAGAGAGGCCTGGGTTCAGGCAATGGAGACTGAGTACAAATCTTTAATTGAAAATGAAGTGTTTACTTCTATGTGTTTGCCAGCAGGGGAAAAGGTGATATCTTGTAGATGGATTTACAAGCTCAAACAGTTAGCAGACGGCACAATCCTAAGAAAAGCCCGTCTGGTCGCTCGTGGTTTTAGTCAATGTAAACACTTAGACTATGACCAGACATTTGCCAGCACATTACGTGCAGAAACGCTAAGAGTGGCATTGCTAAAGGCAAGCCAAAATCGAATGAGAGTACATCATGCAGATTTTGTTACTGCTTACTTGAATGCAAGGGTAACAGAAAACTTATTTATGACCCAGATCCCTGGTTTTGAAGGGGAAGACAAACACAAGGTCTTAAAAATAAACAAGGCATTGTATGGACTTCATCAATCAGCATTTTTATGGAGAAAATGTCTTGATGAGGCACTACTCAGTGTGGGTTTCAAACAATGTATAGGTGATGTATGCATGTATAAAATACAATTGTTTGGGTCTAATTGCTATTTGCTGTGTTTCGTGGATGATTTAGCATTTCTGTACAACACAGAGCAACAAGTTGATTGGTTTGTGAAAACAACAGAACAACTGTTTAAGGTCAAGCATCTGGGCAATGTGGAGCATTACCTAGGTGTTGATATATCCCAGGATGGCCAGGGTGGCTATGAAATGTTCCAAGGGAAGAAAATACTAAAGTTACTGGAGAGGTTTAACATGTTGGAAGCGAAAGCTGTAAATTCTCCAATAACCACTAGCTATCTAAAAGACCCAGAGGGTGCGATGTTGGAAGATGTGACAACCTTCCAATCGCTTGTGGGATCTTTGCTATATATAGCTACTTGGTGTAGGCCAGATATATACTATGCCACTCATTTGTTGTGTCAGCGATGTTCCTGTCCAACAATGAGAGACTGGGTGGCAGCAAAACGCATACTTAGATATCTTAAAGGTACGGTGCACCTTAAGCTATCTCTAAGTGTGGATAATAATCCAAGGGTGTGGGCGTTTAGTGATGCAAGTTGGGGTGACCTCAATGGAAAATCCACATCAGGGATTGCAATTTATGTGTCTGGTGCTCTAATAATTTGGAAAGCATTGAAACAATCACATGTGGCCACAAGTACATGTGAGGCTGAGTTTTCTGCTTTAAGTGAATTGTGCTTACAGGTTGAATGGTTAAATCAAGTCTTAATAGATTTTGACATTAATGCACCATTGCCAATAAAGGTGTATTGTGACAGTACGGCAGCAACCCAGCTGGCTGTTGACAAAGGGATAAAATCCCGCAGTAAACATATAACCATTCGTTACCAGAATGTAAGAGAAGCTGTAAAGAAGAACTTAGTAACATTGGAACATTGTAAATCAGAAAACAATGTAGCAGATATCTTTACAAAGGCGCTAAGTGTGGATAGATTTATCCAACTGTGCAAAGCCTTGCGCATGGTGGCTGAAGGGGAAAATGACACATCCAGGAATGATCAATACATGCCTGAGGAGGTGTGTCAGTATATGGCAGTCAAGTATTGATCATATAGCCAATGCTATAAACTATATCAATGCAATGGATTCCAGGGGCATGTCCAGGCATGTAAGGGGCACGTCCAGGCTTGTCTCTAGTTGTCAGCCTGAGTCTCCATAGGAATGCATTGGGATGATGCAATAAGGTGTTGCACCTGTGGCTAATTACCTGAGTGAGTCAGCACTGTTGTGATTGGCTGTTAATCTGTATATATGAAGTGTGCATTGTGTTATACTGTCTGCCTTCTTCATTGAGAGCTAAGCAGGACATTCTGAAACTCTGATGAATGTATTGCTGGATGCTGGATGTAAATAAATCACTGTAAATGATTTGCAACAACTTGGCTGTGTTGGTGAGTGATCTCTTCTCTGCTGGTGGTTGGACCTCTGTCCAAGTAAACAGCGCAAACTCGCAACAGGGAAGTGCTTGTTAACTGTAAGAGGAATTTGGAGTTAGAATGTTAGTTGTTGAATTGGATAGACATCTTCAGGAACAAGAAATTTACTTTAGGAAAGAAAGTAGAACCAGATCTCTTGTTTGGGAGGGTTTTTGTGAGCCTTTCTTGTTTGCCATTAGACTCTCATAAATTTGAATGCATGGAAGACATCTGATATTTCTGCCATAAAGTTGCATTCATTAAAGTCCTCTGACTATTTCTGCTCAGCTTGGGCTTTTGTTATTAAGGAGTGTTCTTTCTTCTCATTGTGCTGCAGTTTCAGATTCGAACACTAGAATCTCAGAAACGGCAGCAGGAGATCGTACTGCGCAGGAAGACGCAAGAGGTGAGTGGTAGTATTACTGTCCAAAGACCATAATCTGCATTGCAGACCTCTCCCTATAACCCAAAACCCTAGTGGATTCTTTGGTTTTATCATTCATGAATAGACTGCAGGCTTCAAGGAACCAAGAAGGGAACATCCCTACTGCTCCTCAAGAGTCCCCTGAGATGCTGCTCAAAGCAACAGGGGTTGGAATCAGTAATACTTTCTCTGGCATGCAAATGTAATTCTGCAGCTCAGCTTCTGTTTTTCCAAAGCAGTTCTGGTGCTTCTTCCCAGCAAACTGCATCAAGCCATGCTTAATTCCCAATCTGACTCTTTTTTGGGGGGAAAGACTTAAGTGTGCAGATATGTATAGTGTGTTGACGGTTTGCATAACATTCTGTGATGCATTTGGCCAGAGCTATGGGGGAACTCACCTGTGGTCCCAATGCTGTAGACATCTTTCAAAGTGACTTTTAGAGCCATGACACTCTGAGCTTGGATTGCAGTAGATCTGCCAGCATGAGTTGCTTGGACTCTTATGCCATCCCTATGTTTCCGTTCTTCAGGACTGCTTCTTGTCATTCTCTAGGTTTCTGCTCTGCGCCGTCTGGCCAAACCTGTGTCTGAGCGGGTGGCTGGGAGGATGAACCAGAAGTCAACCATGGTGGACTCAGGTGCTGAGGTCTCTACCAGCACCACCTCCTCAGAGCCAGAATCTGCTTCTCGTTCTGTCTCCAGCATTGTGCGCCAATGGAATCGGAAAATCAACACTTTTCTGGGAGAGTCTCCTCCTTCCACAAATGGGTCTCGGACCATCAGGTGAGATTTACCAGTTTGGTCAATGTGTAGAACTATCTAGGAAGTGTGTATAAAAGCCCCTTGGGTAGAATGAAGCAAGCTCCTTCAGGTGAAGTCATGCAGGTGATTGGCTTCTGTGTATTCTTTTCCGTGCCTTTAATTTGCAGTGTTCCCATTTCTATGCACTGTCAATGCTTGGAATGGCATAACCCAGGGTGTTTATGGCATTTGGTTTTTCCCTTCTGCAGAAAGAAGTTTGCAAAGAAAGGGGCAAGCCATACCTTCAGCAAGACAGCCCGCCTGAAGTGGCAATCACTGGAGCGGCGTGTCTTTGATATTGTCATGCAGAGGATGACTGTCATCAACCTGGAGTCAGATATGGAGCGGCTCATCAAGGTGAAAGAAGCTTGTTGGCTCCTGCTGCAGCACCATGTGGAGCTTGGGCAGGAGTCCATGCAGCACTGGCTGGGGACAAATATCCCATGTGCTTTCTTTCTATTCCAGAAACGTGAAGAGCTGTCGCTGATGCAAGAAATGCTCCTGGGGAAGAGGGAGAAGCTGCAGCCAGAGAGCCCAGAGGAGCAGAAGGGACTTCAGGAGCTGAATGAAGAGATTGAAGTGCTGGCTGCCAACATAGACTACATCAACGACAGCATTTCTGACTGCCAAGCCACCATCATGCAGATTGAGGAGACCAAGGTGGGCCATGTCTGTGAACAGTGAGCCTTTTTGGAGGGCAACAGACTGAGGTTTTTGAGGCTGGCTTAGAGGAACAGAGCTGGCTCATTTGTTTAGATGCTTGGATGTAAAGGTAAAGGTAAAGGTATCCCCTGTGCAAGCACCGAGTCATGTCTGACCCTTGGGGTGACGCCCTCTAGCGTTTTCATGGCAGACTCAATACGGGGTGGTTTGCCAGTGCCTTCCCCAGTCATGACCGTTTACCCCCCAGCAAACTGGGTACTCATTTTACCGACCTCGGAAGGATGGAAGGCTGAGTCGACCTTGAGCCGGCTGCTGGGATTGAACTCCCAGCCTCATGGGCAAAGCTTTCAGACAGCTGCCTTACCACTCTGCGCCACAAGAGGCTCTTTATGCTTGGATGTAGTGGGCTGTATTTAGTCATTTGGGAAGATCTTTGTTTTCTGGAGTTAGCAAATTCAGACCTTGCCTTGTCTTTCCAAAGCAGTACAGCTTTGAATGGCTTGGGCCTCTCTTCTCTCTCTCTCTCTCTCTCTCAAGGTAGGGAAGTGTAAAACAGACATTTGAAATACAATCTGTGCATCTGAAATTTCATGGAACTTTGCTTTAACTGTTAGCCAGCTAACCCCTCTAGTCCCTCTGAAGATGCTGTAGGACTGAACATTATTTAAAGATAGGAAAGGATAACTAGAAAGCCCTATCAGAATTTAGTACTGAGTCCAAAGGCCCCTTTAAGACCAACAAAGTTTTGTTCATGTTGTAAGCTTTCAGGTGTCCAGAACACTTCCTCAAACAATGAAATGGAACTAACCTGACCACATATATAAGAAGAAAGTCAGTTTTGGTTTAGTGCACAGCATAATGAGAATGTTTAGCAGATCCAGATACACATTATGCTGTGGACAAATCCATGACCGACTTTCTCTTTATATATGTGGGCCTGCTGCTTCCATTTCATTTTCTGAGGAAGTGTGCGTGCACACAAAAGCTTACAACTTGAACAAAACTTTGCTGATCTTAAAGGTGCCATTGGATTCAAAATTTGTTCTGCTACTTCAGACCAATACAGCTATCTACTAGAATTTAGTACAGTGTGTGAATTTAATACCTGTATTAAACAAGTCATCTTGAATAGTCTAGCTACTCAAGAAGTTACCTCTTGAGCATTCAAACCAATATCTTGGGAAGAAAGAACTCCTGTCCTCTCTAGACTTTTTCATTCTACCTTACTTTCCTCCTTGGGTTCTTTCTTCTTCCTAGGAAGAACTGGATTCTACTGACACCTCTGTGGTGATCAGCTCTTGTTCTTTGGCTGAAGCACGACTACTGCTGGATAATTTCCTCAAGGCTTCCATAGACAAGGTAGGTCAACAGAGACTAACCTTTTTTCTGCTAGCTTACTGACTGAGCAGTGGGTCAGTTTTTTCAAAGATCAAAAGTATGATATAGTTGCTTATTGACAAGTTTATTGAACTTAACATTGCTAGGGAGTATATTTTCAGGGATTAGAAAGCCTCTGTATCCGGTCCATAACTCTCTGAAAATTCTATGCTTTTGTCTAACCATAACCTTTACTGAGTAAAATCTCAGGACAAACCTAATCTAGTGTTGAAGAGCAGCCAACCTATCTGCATCATGAAAGGGAATATGCAAAGAACCCCATTTACAAAAATATTATTCTGGTCTTCAGGGCAACATGCATACATCATGTTTCAGCACAAAACTGTGGTAGAGGTTTAGTCTAGAACCATCCCCCCACTTCTTCTCCAGATCTAGAAAACCTTCACTGAGGGACTTTGGTTTCTACACACAGAGCCTGCAGGTGGTACAGAAGGAAGCTCAGATACGACTTCTGGAAGGACGCTTGAGACAAACAGATGTGACTGGCTCCTCCCAGAACCACCATATCCTGGATGCCCTGCGGGAGAAGGCAGAATCCCATCCTGAGCTGCAGGCACTCATCCACAATGTCCAGCAAGGTGGGTAGGATCAGATGTCCATTTTGCAATCCACTCATGATGATGGCAATATTCTCTCTTATAAGCATCTTTCCATTAAGAGCTATTAGCTTCTTGTAAGGAAGAAGTTGTGTGACTCTGTGGTAGAGCTCATGTCTGAAAAACTGCAGGCTTAGTCATGAGCATCTCCACTTAAAGCATCTCAGGTAACAGGGGTTGGCAAAAACCTTTCTCTGCCTGAAACCCTGGAGAACTGCTGCCAGTCAGAACAGACAATACTGAGCTATATGAACCAATGGGCCATACTCTGTGCTAAGTCCTTAGCTGGCAAAGGCCTTGCCTATGTGCCAGTGGATGTGATCTGAACCTGTGTTTTGCTTTATGTAGAGAATGGCTATGCCAGTACAGATGAGGAAATATCTGAATTCAGCTTGGCTTCAGAAGGGAGGTAAGTACATCCCCTGACCAAATTCCCCTGTCCTTCAGTGGCTGAAAAGATGCGAATTAAATCTGTTGATTAATAGAGGCACCCAAAAAAGTCAGTTTAAGCACTGTGTTATGGACTTTCGCCCGTGATGAATGCAGATAAAGAGAATTCTCTGTGGAAATGTCCATGTGGGGCCAGAACTTTACTAGGAGAGATCATTGAGTGGCAGCTAAGCTTCCTACTGTACTTTTTTTGTCTTTCCTACAGTTTTTCCCAGTCTTTCTCCATGAAGGGTTCTGCCAGCCAGGATGACTTCAAGTGTCGAGTAAGTTGAAAGCCTCTGTCTGACAAACATGGCTTTATATAGGATATAGCTACAAAGATTGACATGTGTCTTTAGGGTATATAAACAGTTAGAATCATAGAGTTGGAAGGGATCTCCAGGGTCATTTAGTCCAACCCCCTGCACAACGCAGGAAATCACAACTACCTGCCTCCCACAGACCGTTTATGCACTGAGAACTTCACTGCTCCAGCTCTTGTGCAGGAACACAAATAGGGGGTGGATGAGGAACACTGGGCCAAATGCTCCCCCATGTGGGTGCAGGAAGAGGTGGGGAAACCTGCCACGACTAAAACTCCAGCCTGCATTAAACCTCCAGTGCATAAACGGTCACAGTGACCCCAGTTTCATGCCCAAATGATTCCCCTCCCACCAGAAATCTCCAGAATCCAGCCTGGCCTGGAGGAAATTCACCTACCACCCCACAGCAGCAATTAGCAATTTCCTGGATATGCAAGGAAGGGCCACAAGAGACAAACACTGGCACTCCATTCCTGCCCATCCACTCACAATCTGCCTAAGTTAATAAAATTAGCATTTCTGTCAGATGACTATCTAGCCTCTGCTTAAAAACTTCCAAAGAAGAAGAACCTGCCACATCCCAAGGAATCCTATTCCACTGAGGAGCCACTCTAACTGTCAGGAACTTCTTCCGGATGTTTAGCTGAAAATTCTTTT
Organism: Paroedura picta; assembly: GCF_049243985.1. Classification (NCBI taxonomy): domain Eukaryota; kingdom Metazoa; phylum Chordata; class Lepidosauria; order Squamata; family Gekkonidae; genus Paroedura; species Paroedura picta. The sequence continues at coordinate 93,135,319 of NC_135372.1, read as the reverse complement.
GAATCAATTTAAACCCACTGGTTCTGGTCTGATCCTCTGGGGAAACAGAAAGCAAATCTGTTCCATCTTCTATATGACAGCCCTTCAAGTATTTGAAGATGGTTATCATATCACCTCTTAGTCGTCTTCTCTCCAGGCTAAACAGACCAAGCTCACTCAACCTTTCCTCATATGACTTGGTCTCCAATCCCCTCATCATCTTTGTACCCTTCCTCCGGACATGTTCCAGTTTCTCTACATCTTTCTTCAGTTGTGGTGCCCAAAACTGAACACAAGTGAGGTCTAACCAGAGCAGAGTAAATTGGTAACATCACCTCATATTATCTGGACACTATGCTTCTTTTAATACAGCCCAAAATACCATTTGCCTTTTTAGCTACCAAGTCACACTGCTGACTCATGTTCAGTGTACGGTCTACTAGATCCTTTTCACATATATTACTGCCAAGACAAGTCTCACCCATCCTATAGTGACAAGTCTCACCCATCCTACCTAAATGCAGAACTTTACATTTTTCACTATTAACATTCATTACAGCCCAGTTTTCCAGCCTGTCCAGATCATCCCATCTCTCATCATATGAAATAACTTTGCCATGTTGAGCATGATTCCCCTCACAAAAGAAGGAGAAGGAGAATTAATTCTGCCCTCTCTTCATCGCCTGTTATTTCCTGACATGTAAGCATGCAGAAAGGAGTGCCTCCACAAGGAAGTTTAACCAAGGGGAAAGAAAGGCCTTTTTTCAAAAGTACTGTCAATCCATAATCTGTCTCCTTCCCCTTCCTGCCATGCTCAGGGCAGAGGATTCTCCACTGTTTTTACTCTCCATTCAAGCCAACTGATCCAACTCCATCCTGCATGGAGTTATGACCAGTGAGGAGTCATACTCAGTGGCTGAGTTTTGACTTTGGCTTCTTCCCCACTTTTTATTGTGCCTAGATTAAACCTTTATTCTGAATTTTGCCACTAGAGGTAGTAGTATTGTAAATCAAGATGTTACTATCCTGCTCTGGTAAATCCAACAAATGAAATTAAAACAAAGCCCTGGTGTATTCTTCCCACTCGTTTCTCTGCCACCTCAGTGCAGCCACCCAAATTATTTCCTCCTCTACTGACCCACTTGAAATCCAGTGCAGAACTGGAGCAGGTGATTTACCAAGACTGCCAACTGCTAGATTTTAAGTCGAAGAAAGAGAAAACTGACCAAGAAGTGCCAGTTTTCCAGTTCTGAGCAGCATTTGCACTGGTAACCTAGGAATATCTTTTATATTGCTTCGCTAGCTAGTGTGCTTCTTGGGGTGACTCATGCATCTTGGCTGTTTGCTTTAGGGAGAGCCCAAGTTGTCTGGCCAGATGAAGGCTGTGTCTGCGGAGTGCCTGGGGCCAATGCTGGATATCTCCACCAAGAACATCACCAAATCATTGGCATCTCTCATGGAGATCAAAGAGGATGGGGTTGGCTTTTCCATTCGTGATGCTTACTACAAGGAGAAGGTTTCTCGCACCATCAGCCTGCCCACTCGGGGAAGCACTTTGTAAGTCATAGCAGCATAAGCCCTATTTAACTGACTGGGGAGCAGTTAGCCATTGACTTGGAAGTAAATTTATTTTGTTTAGATATACCTCACCACCACTTCTGTAGACAGTACTTGAGTAATACTCTCAGAGGGCTTCTTCACTTTGAAGTAGGGGGCTGCAGGCATAGAGGCTGCAGAGAATAGTGCATGGTCCCGGGGTCAGAGTCAAGGGCCTGTACTATTTTATAATTCAGCTAGGGGGATTACCTAGGTGAGAGAACTAGTGCAGTGGAATGCTTAGGTTGTTGTATGGAGTGTGGCCAAACCTGGGATCAAATCCCACACTCAGCCATGAAGCTGAATGACCTTGGGCTAGTCACTCTCTCTCAAACCAACCTGCCTCCGCAACCTTGGGGTATAGATAATGAGAAGGAGAGCAGAATCATGCATGCCACTCTGAGGTCCTTGGGCAATTAAAATGCAGGGGCAGAAGGAATGCAGTCATCATCTGCAGAAGGAAATTTCCTACCCTGCCCTTCTTCCTGAGAGGTTCACTATGAAGGTACTTACAGAAAAGTATGTAAGCAAGGAAAAAATAAATCCTCGTGTTGGAGTATCTTGCAAGTGGTAAGTCCCCAGCACTTACCACTTGCTAGATATTCTACCTACTTCAAGATAAACAGCAGAGTCTGTGAATTAATATAGTATGGAGAAATTGTGTAGAGCACACATATTCAAGAAAGCAATATTTAATAACTACAGAGCCATTTAAATAACATCTTGGCTAAAGCTTAGGATGCCTCATTAAATCTACCTCAGTATGGCACCCAGTAATAATGAGAGAGAGGAGGAAGAAGAAAAGAGCTGATTCCATGAATAACAGTGAAAAGAAGGGGAGGCTGATTCAGAGGTGTGTGTGTGGGGGGGGGGGGGGAAACAGTACCAAGCATCAGACCCCCTCCCTCTTGAAAAACTGTAGAGCTTTCTCTCATTCAAATTAGGTTCCAGAGACTTTTCAACACACATCTCTGATTTATTTATTTCTTATTTGGATTTATATGGCTGCCCCTCCTGGCAAGCCAGATTGTGGCAGTTAACAACATAACAATTAAATACCAAATAACATTAAGAACAATTAACAACCATTAATTAGAACCACTTAAACCCCATTTAAAATAGCTTACTTGGTTCTGTTATTGCACCAGTACTTAAGGCCATTGTCTGTAGTTGTTTCTTGTTTATCCCGGGACTGGCTTATCTCAGGAGGGAGCCAGTTCAATGGTGTTACTGGTTACTGATGATGTCCTGTGTCCTGGTGATGCCCTGAATAATAATGGCATATTGTTATAATGTTAATAATAACAAGGATGCCTAACTGTGAAAACTAACCACCTCTTCCTCCAGCCCTCGGCAGTCCCGTGGCTCAGACACCTCACCCCTCACAAGGAGGAAATCCTATGACCGAGGCCAGCCCATCAGGTGAGTGTGTGCAAGTCCAAGATCACGTGGCAGCAGGGCTTCCATTTTGCCTTTGATGCAGGGATGGGTTGCTTGATGTTGGAAGATCTGACAAGACTGGGAGCATCCGGGTACTGGGAGGACCAGGGACAGAAAGAGTCTGCCGTCAGTGCAACCCCTTGCATCTTTCTTTCTTGTCCAGGACACCAGATGTTGGATTCACTCCCCCCTCCTCTCCTCCCAGCAGGCCACGCAATGACCGCAACGTCTTCTCCCGCCTCACCAGCAACCAGAGTCCAGGCTCAGCACTGGACAAGTAAGACCAGTTGTGAGACTAGGGGAAGATGGCATCCCAGAGCAAAAGTGGTGATGAAATTGGCAATTATAGGTGGTGGCTACTGGCAGCAGCAGCTTGCATGATGGGTCACAGGAGGGGCTCTGGCTATTGGCATTAACAGCTGTCAAAGGGAGAAAGGGATGTGTTTGTACCAGAGGGTGTCATAATGTGGTTACAGAGGTGCTGATGGGAGCACGGATCCATTATGGCAGCACTGTATGAGTGCACATGTCTTCCAATCACATTCTACTTTCTACCTAATACCAAAACTTCAAGTTTTCTCCATCATTGGTAGTGTAATACTGCACATCTGAATTTGTCCAGGAGGTAACAGACCACAAAGGCTTCTGAACCTAGGTCTCCTCCCAGGACGGGCATCTTCATCAGAACTATAGCTGAAAAACCCCAGGAGCCTCCCTACTGCCCCTCTTCCAAAGTACATCAGAAATAGGATTCATTGATGGAGAGGTAGAAAGATTCTATCTTCAGATTCTCTGGTGGTCCTTCTGCCCCGGGAGGGGGGTGGCTGTGCTTTTTCCAGTGCACCAAGTAGAAAAATGGTGAGTAGCTCAGTCCTTCCAATTACTTCACACCAAGGTGTCACAGGCCCATGATGCACATCCAGGGAACCACAAAAAACAGGCATAGGCAGTTCTTGAGAAAAGTCCATAAGTTGTTTCATTAGGATTCTAGAGCAGTGGTCCCCAACCTTTCTGAGGCTGGGGACCGGCAGGGCAACTGCCCGCCCGCGCATGCCATGCATGCGCACCCGTGCCCGCGCATCACACATGCGCGGCTGGGCCACGCATCAGCACATGCGCGGCTGGGCCACGCATCAGCACATGCGCCATGCGCAGCTGGAATCGTGCATGTGCGGCACTTTCGCGAAAGTGCCGCGCATGCGCGATTTCAGCCGTGCACGGCGCATGTGTGCATGCACAGCCCGGCCACGCATGCGCGATGCACGGGCGCGGGCCTGATTCCCTCTCCCCCCCCTCCCGCAGTAAGAAGCTTCCTGGGCCGCAAGCTTGCGGCCTGGGAAGTTTTTTACTGCGGGGGGGGGGCGGGGAGAGGGAGCCGCGGCCCGTGGGTTGGGGACCACTGTTTTAGAGAACAAATACAGGCTTTCTGTCATAACAGGAGAACATTGCTGAAGACAAGGCTTGATAGCAAAGTCAGGATACATATAGCCTTAACCCCACACACCCCATCATCTGGTATTTTGAGCATCAAAATGCATTCCCGTGGAAAAGGCCTTTTTATCTTCAAAATAAAAACAAAGTAAAAGCAGTTCAGGAGTTTGACACCTGGATGCTGCAGTGCAACAAGGCCATTCACCTTTTCAGACACTACAGAGGCTTAGGCATAAAGATATCAGAACATACTGCCAGGAGATCAGAGAACCCAGGGAGCAAAGGGGCATAGAGAAAAATACCAGAAAACCCATTCAGGAAAGACCTCCGATTGATTACATGGAGCCAGGAAGGGGGCAACAATACATAAGGTATTTACCACAGGAGGATGGTCTTGTGCAGTTTCCCCATTGTCACTGTCAATTCAGCACAACAACAGCAGCAGGACTGCCATATGCCTGGTTCCCCTGCAGTTTTGAGGGGTGGTGGTGGTTAAAGTTAAGTCTCTTGTGCGTGTCATTGCAGAAGTACAAGTGCAAAGGTATATCGCACAGTGCAGGGGGCCTAGAGACTTACCATGGAAAAAATAAACCTGAGGATTCAGAAAACATTAATGATTGTGACAGCATTTATTTTAAAAGCCCCCTAGTCACAGGGGAAATGGCCATGGGTAATTGGGGCATAGAAGATGAGGGTATGAGTAGTGCTCAAAAGATCTGGATTATATTATGATCTTTCCCAAAACACTGCAGCAAAACAAGTTCGGGAAAGATCACAGGGAAAACATGGGAGGTGCATGAAAGCACCATAGTGCTGTGGGGAAGCAGGAAAAACTCATCTTTCGAAGAGCATCCAAGCGGGGCAAATAATCCGCGTGCAAGTGACTGATGGTTGTTGGTAGAAAAGGCCACGTGGATCCTGCCTTCCAAGCATCAGCTTGTCTGCTTTTGAGCCTGTAGAGTCTTTTTCCTGATCATTTTCTGACACTGTCTCCTGGGTAATGCAGCTGTTGCACAGTTGCTGCATCTTTGATGAAAAAAATGGATGTCTATAACATAAGACCCCTTGAGCTTAAGGGAACCAGTTTGGTATTTAAAGCACTTGGCAGGAGCCATCTCCACTATGTCTTGTACAGAATGACCAGCATGCCCATTTCTCTGTGTACAGAAGGCATGGTAGCTGCAACACATGTTGCTTAGAAGCAGGCCACCCAGTGCTCCCCAGCAGCCCTGCCTAGGCATTCCCAGGCTTGTGCATAGTCACTGGTTCTGCACAAGAGTGCAGAAAAATGTTGGATGTTGAAAGAATTTGGATGACATGCAGACTTTACAGTCCTAAGAAATTCTGTGTTGGTTTTTTTAAAAGGCAAATTTCTGGTCTTTAAGGCTGAGAAGATAATTGCTAAATGATAAAATGGTTAGTGCAAGAAGGTTTCTGCTCCTGTCCCCTCTGCTCCTGAGCCCTTTCTGTCTGTGTTCTGCTGTCCCTTGTCTGCCCCGCTAGCTTGGATGCAATAACCACTTTCCCCTTTTCTGACTTTGCTGCCCCCTTTCCTGCTCCTGGTTTTAATTACCCATAATCCTGCTAATTTTCTGTCCCTAGGTCTGATGACAGTGACTCCTCTGTCTCGGAGGTGCTGAGGTATAAAACTTACTATTTATTATGTAACTCTTCTTGTCTTGCTCTGTCTTATTCTTCCCCTTCCCTGCATAGAAAACCTGCATGCCACCAAACCCAGTGTGGTGTTTCTTTCTTTGTGCTGCTCCTGTTTGCTGAATACCTGATTTGTCTACCCAGGTCAATAATAAAATGTTCCTTCAGGCTCACTACATAGGCCACCTGGCACAGTGTGCTTATTTTTTCTCCTGTGGTTGCTCTCACACTTCTCAAGGGTCATGCCAGCGATCCCTGCCTGTGTAGCTAGAGCCAGTAATGCAGTTAAGCACCACATTAGCATGACCACTCTGAAAGCCTGTTTCCTAGGATAGAGAAGTAGCCAGCCACATAATCTGCTATTACATCCTTTTAATAGCACTTGGGGTTAGGAGCTAACAGCTTTAATGGTTGCTGTCTGTATGGATTGTTAGCTCCTAACCATGGGGTAATAACTGCAGGAATGAATTTAGCTTTTGAATTACGGCATGTACCTTAGCATCATGAGTAGTTTCTAGGCCTTATGGCAACAGAAAAGGCTTGTATGTTCCAGGCAGCTCCAGCTTCATGATGGCCAAGAACTTCTTCAAAACTTGTAGCTTCCTGACCCTTCCAAGTCTTTGCCAGGCCTTCCTCCACACAGCTTCTTGTTTGCTCTGCCCTTTGTATCTCTCCCACAGGACTAGTTCACCTTCCCAACGTAGTATTTGAGTGCAAAAGTCCAAATCCTCCTCTAATTCTTATTTTTGTTATACAGACTAAATGCATGCTTTTTTTAGTTTTCACAATGCATTCTGAACTGGTATTGTGACAGAATTTTGGAAGTTGTGAGTGCAGAATAATAGACTGCACCAACAGTTATGTTCCCAAGGTCCTGTGCTAAAGCTGTACTGTACTGGAAAGAAATGACTTCCCTTCTGCAGAGATCAAATCTAAAAGAATGTTCAGATTTTACCTTGGCCATTTAAAGGTGGGGTGGGGAGAGCTTATATTGTTTTTAGTTCTGTCTCATCGTGAGATTCAGTTAAGCACAGCCAGAAAGTTTGCATCAGTGTGAAGAAGGCAGAACATGGTAGGTGGCCTTCTTGTGTCATGGGCTGATGGCAGCTGCTATTCTCACATTGTCTGGACATGTGCAGGTTTGACAGTTTGTGGTGCTGGGAAGATGCTTATCTCCTCACACCTCAGTTTCTACTACTGCTGCATAAGGGTAATTACTCACAGTGAAGTCTCAGAAATTGTCATGTTTCATTCCTTTATCTTACTTTACTGCTTAATTTCTATCTCCTGTTTGGTTTAAATCGCTTTCTAGTGGCATCATTCGGCTGGCATTGTGAAAGCAAAGCATCTTAGAGCCACCCTTCTGACTCTCATGAGCATGTCTGCATTTTGTGTCACGCTAGGGATAGATATGCGTATAGCGGCGCAAAGATTGGTATTCAAGGGGCAGGCAGAAAAATCTGCAGAACGTATAAAATGCTGGAGCCACAATCAAAGAGATGCTAGTGTTTTGAAAGGCTAATGGGGCATAAGAGCATTTGCTTGGTCAGCACAGCACATTTAGTAAAATTCCCATCAGACCCTCACACAGAGAAATGATGACAAAATCCCCTCTTGCTGGCATCTGATAGGATCACGAAGAAGTTGGTTTGAGATGCTGTGGTCTGCTTTTCATTCCCTCCCATTGAAATGAACTTCAAGAAACTTCTCAGATGTTTGCCACAGCCACACTTGTTGCATTTCCCAACAAAAATCTGGGTTTCATTGTCATTTTCTGGGTGGATTCAGATGTGAGTCTGCCTTTTTCTTGATTGCCTTTTCCCATAGGGCCATATGCTGAGAGCTTAAGCGCCAAATGCCTTTTAAATTATTTTGGACATTTTCCCTTTATGATGCTAGTTCTTATTTATTCCAGTGTGCTCCTTAGGCAAATTGTTATATTCTCTGTCCTTTGTATTCAAATTAGAAAATGCATTGCTTATTGTTAGGGAGTGGGGGAGGGTGGGAATCAGACCTGGGAGGAGATAGTTCCATGCTTGCCATTGGATGCTGCCCTTATTGCATGCACTACTGAAGCTGGAGCTATATCTAGGGTAGGGAGAGGAGATCCCACTTGTCTTTTCTTAAGATCAGCTTGTATCTGGAGGGGATGACGTGATATCCTTATTAGACCATGGAGCTGTTTGAAATAATTGTACTCTCTTTGAGCTCACATAGTCTTGCCAAGCAAAATCGAACCAGGTTTCATTAAACTTCCTCTTTAATATTGCTGAAGATTGTGTCCTGAATGGTGTGAGCTTCTCTTCAATCTGATGTTGCATGTGCCCACCTGCCTTTCTTTTTCTTGCTGCTTACTGTGGGTTGAGCTCCTAGCAGGCCATGTCTCCTGAGCAGCGTGAATTCCCTGGTGCATGATAGGTCTCTCTTAGGAAGTCTGTTTGTTCCAGCTGCAGAAGTGCTTCTCCTTAGTAACTGTCACTTTCTCCCACACAAGGGGCATCATTAATCCAGTAGGAGGTTCCAGGGGTGCCCGCACAGCCCCACTGCAATGTGTCTCTGTGGCAGAAGGTCACACCAAGCCTATTCTATGTCTGGATGCAACTGATGAATTGTTGTTCACTGGATCCAAAGGTATGCTCAAGAAAAGGCACAAGGGTTCACCCTAACCCTGATGGTCTTAGGGTTCATTTAAACATTGTAGCCCATATGTGGGGGCTGCTGAATAGCATTTTCTCGTGGTGCCATTCATATGAGGGACATCATATTTAAAAGCATCTTAATGCCACCCATCAGCCCAATAGTCATGCAGTTCCTTCACACCATTAGCTATATAGACCTGACTGGGTATTTTTAGGGAACATGAATGTAAACATTGTGCCTTCTGCATGGTGGTTCGCCATGGGTAAGAGCTTTTGGGCAGGCTTCATGCATAGGCTATAATATTTAAATTGGTCCTAAATTTTACAAAAGCCAGTAAGACAGTCTGGCACATCAGGGTCAGACTATACATGACAGGCCATAACATGAAAAGAAGCCATCGGACACTGTAATCTTGAATGGAAGGTCTCAGGGAGGAGATGGAGACTGCTTAACCATTTCCCCCTGTCCCAGTTTCCCATTCAAAATTGCCTCCCCTCAGGCAACTTTTCTTGACTCTGGTGTGAAGACACCAATTCCTTTTCCTCCTAAAGGGAAAAGTAGTTTAAGAAGGTGATTTGGAACATAAAAATAGCTCAGAAGAAAAAAGTAAGCAGTTTCTCCCTATCTGCTGGTTTTCTGCCATGAATTACAGTGGTTGCACTCTGTTTCTGCCCCACACTGAATTAGTATTAACTACCATTTCCCCGGGCAATGTCAACTGGCAGATTATGCATATGTGAAATGGAGCATTGAATTGAATTGGGTTTAATGGTAATTTAAATTAATAATTATAATTTCACAGTGATTTCTTTGTTTATTTATAGAGAGGTTTTTATGCTGCCTTTCTTAGGCTTTGCCATCTCGGGGCAGTGTACAACCAGTTACCAATCAATCAATCAATCAATCAATCAATCAATCAATAAATAAATACACAATAAAACAGATAAAAATATATAAAATTATTATTAACAATAAAGAAGAAGAGTTGGTTGTGTGAGGTAAATAAATAAATACACAATAAAACAGATAAAAATATATAAAATTATTATTAACAATAAAGAAGAAGAGTTGGTTGTGTGAGGTTACTCCACTCTGTGCATTCTTAGAATGTGAGTCTAAGAATCGTTTGGGATAACTCTTGTGCAGAATTTTGTATCTTTTTAAGTGTCAGCACAATCTCTTATGATGAAGTGATGACCATAAACATCAGTTTCCACTGTGTTATTTCTCTCTGATGCCCAATATTCCTTGTGACAGTTTGTGGCCTGTATAAACAAAGTGCATGAGGGCTATTCTCTGTGCTCAGCCTGATGCATTGCTTCACAATATGGAATAGCCGTCACATGGTGGCGGTTTTGAGTGGCCTTCCTATTGTAGCTATACATAGGGCCATTAGATATATTTTGTTGTTGTTAGGTGCGAAGTCATGTCCGACCCATCGTGACCCCATGGGCAATGATCCTCCAGGCCTTCCTGTCCTCTACCATTCCCCGGAGTCTATAGATATATAGCAAAGATATATTCTGTTATGAGGAGCTCTCATTCACATACCTCAAGAAGACAATCCAGATATTATATTGCTGTATAGTAAAGGTATTGAATGGCAACCATCTGTTGTATGTAATGTACATCTGTTACTACCACATATGGGAAAAAGGAAATATGCATCTGTTAAAATGTTTGGATTTAATATTTACTTTTCTAGGGAGTAATTATTAGATTAAAAATTGTTATTTCCCATCTTAATTTCTGTGTGTTCACATTTTACAAGTGTGTCAGACAAATGAGCAATCTTAGCAAATCTGCTGAGATATTGTATTGCCTTACTGTAAGGAGGTTGTTTCTGACTCTCTGTTGGCATAATTTAACACTGATATTTATTTATCATATCATACTTATATAATTTAAGCATGCTCTCATTTTTTTAAGATCGGAGCTGCAAAATGTGGAACTTAGTGACTGGCCAGGAAATTGCCTCTTTGAAAGGACATCCGAACAATGTAGTCTCCATAAAATACTGCAGCCACTCTGGCCTGGTATTCACAGTCTCTACCTCTTACATCAAAGTGTGGGACATCCGGGACTCTGCAAAGTGCATTCGAACCCTCACGTAAGTAGTCAGAAGCTCCTGTGTTGCATTTCAGAGCTTCTCTAAGTTTTCATTTGGCCTTGTTAAGTTTCTGAACAGGAGCTTCAAGCACCCTTAATAATTCCTAGCAATGATTATACATTACACCTAACCATGGTTAAGAAGGCATTGTACCAGCACCTTGCTCCTTTTTCCCCACAGTGTTAAATGAGTACTTGTCCTGTGGAAGTCCTTTTCCTATACACCAGCCAGGCAGCTACATTTCAAAATCCCTACCAGACAGCCTCCATTCACTGCCTCTTAACATCCTCATAGATCTTCATTTCAGTTTATTAGGATTGCCTGTCACACTAGAAGGAACTTTGCCTTCTGAGCCCACTGGACTGTCTCTGCCTATGTGCACTTTCTTCCTTTTTCCATCCAGATGAATTTCTGACTCCTTTGAAGCCCGTGTGATGTCCTGCCTATTTCAGTCTCTCTTTCTTTGTGCTTAGCTCATCAGGACAGGTGATTACTGGGGATGCCTGTGCTGGCACCACGACCCGCACGATCACCAGTGTGCAAGGCGAGCACCAGATCAATCAGATTGCACTCAATCCCACGGGCACCACGCTTTATGCAGCCACCGGCAACTCCGTCCGCATCTGGGAACTGAACAGGTCAGAGGGCAAACCCAAAGCTAATTTCATTGGGGGAATCCAGAAACATCTTAAGGAAGGTCAGTGCAGAGTGGGAATAAGAGAGCAACAGAAACATTTTTCCTGTCTTGGTGTTTTAATAGAAGGAAAGAGATGGCCCACTCATAGTCCCAACCTATTTTCAATTTTTTATTCAGAATAGTTTTATGTTGCCTCTCCCAGAACCTACCAGAGACAACTTCCAAAATAAAAACCATAAGTACAAAACATTAAATTAAAACATTAATTAAAATCCAGCATAAAAAAGCTCCAGCTCAGCATAAAAACAAACCACAGACAATTTAGACAATAGTTTCCAGGCCTCAATAGTGTTAAGAAATCAGCTCCTTAATTAAAAGTCTGGGTGAACTGAAACATTTTCACCTTGCACCCAATAGAAAGCAATGGAGGCGGCCAGCGAGTCTGAAGGGAGGGGCACAGAGAGCAGGGCTTTATAAGGCAGGTCTTAACTGGCTGGCTGGGCAGTATGGGAGCGGGAGACCCTTCAAGTACCCTTGCTGCAATCCATTGCATTTATTTATTTATAATTGCATTTATTTTCTGCCCTCTCTCCAGGGACTCAGGGTGGATCACAACATAATAAATTACATAGATACAATAAAATAGAAAATTAGGAATTCAAATCAATAAATTTAAAACATTGAAACCAGAAGTTAAATGCTAAAATATGCCCAGTTCTTTCTGCTATATGAAAGAAGACAGGGTGAGGATCATGGTGTATAGCTGGAGTATAATTTGGTGGATTTCCAGTGGGGAGACCAGTGGTTCCAGATTTCATTTGAGGCCTCAACCATAAGCCTGGCAGAACATTTGTTTTACAAGTCCTGTGGAACCAATTAAGGTCCCACAGGGCTCTGATCTAATTCGGTAGAGCATTCCACCAGGGACACCATTTAGGGCTTTAAAGGTGAGAACCGGCACTTTGAATTTTCCCTAGAAACCAATAGGTAGAGAATCCATAGGGCAGAATGGAAAAAGGCTATGGTTGTGTCGAAAGTTCTTAATTAACAAAACTGAGGAGTTCTACGTGGGGCTTCTAGCTTAGCAATTATACCTGTATGACTCTTTGTGTCTGGGGCTGCCTATGTTGGAGGGAAGGAAGGTGCATTGTCAGCATTTGGTCTTGCATAAGAGCTTTTACACACAGAGAGACTCTCACATCTTTTCCTTTTCTGGCTAGACTGCAACCCATTGGGAAACTGACCGGCCATATTGGGCCTGTGATGTGCCTCACAGTGAACCAGACTGCAAACAACCATGACCTGGTTGTCACGGGCTCCAAAGACCACTATGTCAAGGTATTAAACCATTTGCCAAGGGTCCTGTGGGCAGCATTCATAAGAGCACTGCATTATGTGGTTTTCTTTGCCATCCCATCTCCTGTCCTCTCCAGAATAATAAGCTTTTCAGAATGGTATCAGTGGTATGGCATTAGAATGGTGTTTCTGCCATATTTTAAAAACACCAGCACTTCTACAATCACAGGGTGTGGTCCCATAGAAATGTCTACTTCTGGCTGAATGTTTCAGTCAGGTTGCAGAAAGGACCTTCTGTCCCAAGAGGGTCTAATTTTCATGGGTCTAATCAATGTCTGCATTATTATGCTACTAGCCTCTTGTGGCGCAGAGTGGTAAGGCAGCGATATGCTGTCTGAATCTGTCTGCCCATGAGGTTGGGAGTTCAATCCCAGCAGCCGGCTCAAGGTTGACTCAGCCTTCCATCCTTCCGAGGTCGGTAAAATGAGTACCCAGCTTGCTGGGGGGTAAACGGTAATGACTGGGGAAGGCACTGGCAAACCACCCCGTATTGAGTCTGCCATGAAAACGCTAGAGGGCGTCACCCCAAGGGTCAGACATGACTCGGTGCTTGCACAGGGGATACCTTTACCTTTACCTTTTATATGTTATATATTAATTTACATATTATTTGCTTATTCTAAACCTTCCTAAGGGAGCTTGCACAGTACAAGAAAGTCCAGCAATTAAAGTAACACTAAAATCCATAGTTAACATCACTGACTAATTGAAAGCTAGCCAAAATGCAACAAAAATAATTTTTAAACAATCAACAAAATGGCTGAACAGATTTCATCTAGAAAAATCTAAATGCCAGGTGAGCCAAAGCAGTACCAAAGATGAGGTGCCACCAACAGAAGAGGCCCTCTCTTTGCCTAGCATATTTTCAGTTTGGTACTGATGAGTAGAACTGGTGGTTTGGTTTGGTCCATCCTTCCTTTCTCCATCCTGCTTCTCCAACAAGAGAGGAACAGAGCTGTCTTATAAGGCAGGTGGTATAGGGCAGATTAATCAGGTGTTTATACCATGCTAAGTACCACAGCTATTATTTGTTGACAAATAACTGTTCATAGGGAATGGTCTGGAAATCAAAGAGGGAATTATGCAGTAACTATTAACAGTGTCACCAGCATTTATAGCTGAAGAGGGATGGTGACTTGGGCGCCATTATCCCACACCCCTTCCTATAAAATACCCTGGAACTAGCCCAAACATGATGCAAGCAACCACAAGCCCAATTCCAGCTCACCCACATTTCTGTCTCTGGATGTTTTTGGTAGGTGGGGTAAGAAGACTTCTTAGGAGGGGTAGGATTGCCTGTAGGGCTTGGTTTCATTAGCACTGCCCCTCCTCCTTTGGCAGGGCTTGGGCAATGAGCCAGAGGCTCAGCTGGAAACTGAGTTTTGATTGAGTCAATTTGAGACCAGAGAGTGAGTTTTGATTGGCAGCTTCTCTGAGATTTCTTTTCTTGCAGATTTTTGAAATCGCAGAAGGTATTGGTGGGAATGTTGGACCCACCCACAACTTTGAACCCCCACATTACGATGGCATTGAATGCCTAGCTATTCAGGGAGATGTTCTCTTCAGTGGCTCCAGGGACAATGGGATCAAGAAATGGGACCTGGAGCAACAGGAGCTCATCCAGGTATGGAGGGTGAGGAATGGCTGATTGAGGTCTAGGGTGGGTGAATGGGGAGAAGGGCAAAGAGCTTTCATGTGGTAAAGATGCTGCCTAGATTCCATTTGTAGAACTGTGGCCAGATAATCTATTTGCTGCCATCCTTGAATGATTTATCTAAAAATTGCTTTCAACAGTCAAAAGGCAGCCAATGATAAGGTGAAATGTTCTGCATACAGTTGCACTACACAGACATTCCAGGTCTATCTGTAGCACATTTGTTACCTGCAAGCATTTGTGATCTGCTGTTATACTAATCTCAGCAAGTTCCAGAGTCAAATTAGAATAATGGTTCTTAGGACTGAGAGCAAATATCTGGAGTCCTTTTGAGATGATTCCTTGTTGTTCAAAGATCTAAATGCCTTTCCTCTGCTGCAATGAATTTACAAACACACAAAAAAACAACACACTATCCCAGGGAAAAACTATTCTGCCTCCCCGAGAATTTCCGAGCCACAAATGTGGGGGTGCTGTTTTTATTAAAGGTGCCAGTGACATCACTGGTAACTGCCACAGGGAGGTCCAGCATTGTCCTTGCCCTTTTGGAGACTATTTCTGAGTTTAATTTTTAAAACCACAGGTCATTCCTACCCTTGTTGTACCACAATCCTTCCAAATGGCAGGGCACAGATTCTACAATGGTATATAGATGCCCTGCTCTTGTTTAGGTTACAACCTCCTGTCTTATAGAATCATAGAGTTGGAAGGGACTTCCTGGATCATCTAGTCCAACCCACTGCACTTGGCAGGACACTCACAACCCTATCGCTCATCCACTGTAACCTGCCACCCCCTTGAACCTTCAGAGAATCAGCCTCTCCGTCAGATATCCAGCCTCTGTTTAAAAATTTCCAAAGATGGAGAACCCACCACCTTCTGAGGAAGCTTGTTCCACTGAGAAACCACTCTAACTGTCAGGAACTTCTTCCAGATATTTAGATTGAATTTCTTTTGAATTAATTTCATCCCATTGGTTCTGGTCCGTCCCTCTGGGGCAAGAGAGAAAAACTCTGCTCCAACCTCTATATGGCAGCCTTTTAAATACTTGAAGATGGTTGTCAGATCCCCTCTCAGTCATCTCCTCTCCAGGCTAAACAGACCAAGCTCCCCCAACCTTTCCGCATACATCTTGGTCTCCAAACCCCTTGCCATCTTTGTTGCCTTCCTCTGGACATGCTCCAGTTTGTCTACATCCCTCTTCAACTGTGGTGCCCAAAACAGAACACAGTTCTCCAAGTGAGGCCGAACTGGAGCAGAGTAAAACGATACTATGACCTCCTTTGATCTGGACATGATACTCCACTTGATGTTTTTTTTAATCCCCTCCCCTTGCTCAGAATCCTTTGTTATTATTTATTTGTTTATTTGATTTATAGACCACCACTCCCAGCAAGCTGGCTCGCAGCGGCTCACAAAATAATATAAAACATAAAACAGATCTCCCATAAAAACGCCCCAATATTAACATCCACAAAAACAAACAAACTGCAGAACTCAAAGAGTCCTGTCAGAGCCCGCAGCTCAACCGGGAGCTCATTCCATCAGGTAGGGGCCAGGGCCGAAAAGTCCCGGGTCCTGGTTGATGCCAGGTGTGCCACCTGGGGGCCCAGGACCCTCAGCAGATTCATACCCACAGAGCAGAGTGTCCTGCAAGGGGCATAAGGAAGTAGGCGGTCCCATAGGTAAGTAAAGCCTGAAAGGTCAACGCCAGTACCTTGAACCTGACCTGGAAGCAGACTGGCAGCCAATGAAGTTGCTTCAACAAGGGCTGCATGTGGGCCCTCCAGGAAGGGAATGTTTTATTCGACAACAGGCCTTTGCTAATTAAGATAATTTTGTCCCTTTTCTAGCAAATTCCCAATGCACACAAAGACTGGGTTTGTGCTTTGGCATTTGTGCCCAGCCGGCCCATGTTGCTGAGCGCCTGCCGTGGTGGGACGGTGAAGGTCTGGAATGTCGACAACTTCACTCCTGTTGGGGACATTAAGGGGCATGACAGTCCCATCAATGCCATCTGTACCAATTCAAAGCACATATTCACAGCATCCAGGTGAGTGTGTAGGGCTGGCGTCCTCATTGCCCCACAAGAAGAACTTCAGCTCTTTGCCCATTCCATCCCACCCCAGGGAGTTAACTGCTCAAGGTAACAAAGCTTCCTTGGGCTGGCTGCAGGACTTACTTGATGGGAAAGCCATAGAGAGGCATTGCTTCTACTATAGCTGTGCTCCTTAAGGCTCCCCCCCCCCCGGCACAGATATGTTTCTCTCAGAACTGTGGGATGTGCCTCAGCAATTGGCTTTGCCTCCTCCAGACCCACCAACATCATTTTGTAGTGGTTTGTTATTTTAGAGGCTCCTCCTCTGTCTCCAGTGATATCCTAACCTTTTCACTTCCCTTCCTTGCTTGTGCAGTGAAGGGTTAGGGAGACTACTGAAATCACCCCTACAAAAGGTTCTTTTCTATAACAAATCATCATGTATGACTGAGTGGGGAGTACCTGAGGATGCCTCCCTTGTGAGGTAAAGTGGCTTATTCTAATAATCATGAATTGAGAGTGGGGATATGGCCATGTATCTGCCACGGTCACTTGGAGGTTCTGGCAGAGCTAGGAATGGGAAGCTCACAAGCAGGACAGGTTGACAAAGGAGACCACCCCTGGCAGGGCAGCTTAGACCACATCACGCACTTTCCCTCTCTCATGGAGTCTCTTAGCTCCTCTTTTCCGACTGTGTTTCTTTTTTCCTTTTCTGTCTTCCTCTCTTTCTCTTTCTCTGTTTCTATGTGCCGCAGTGACTGCCGGGTAAAGTTATGGAATTACGTGCCTGGGCTCACCCCCTGCCTTCCACGACGCGTCCTTGCCATCAAGGGCCGTGCCACCAGTCTGCCTTGATCCCCCTCCTGTCCTCTCTGCTCTCCTGCTCACTCTTTCTTGCTATGTTCTCCCTCCCCCTTCTTTTTCTCTTCCCTACCTCTCCTCCCCTCTACAAGCTGATCTCAGCTGCTTCTTAACGGTATGCAATGCTTACTTGCTTTTCTTTCCCTTCAGGGTGCCCAATTCCAAGGGAGACCTCACTCCCCAGCCCACTGCTAAAGTGGCTGTTGAAAGTCCAGCTCCTTTATCTTCCTGACTTGCCAGTTTGGTGTAATTAGTAAGGCTGACAGCTTAGCTTGGAATCTGTGTCCCTTGAAATCAGAGGACCATGCTTCAAGAAGAAGAGATCTCTTTAGAATTGGGATGTAAGGGTTGGTGGGGATCCAGTGAACAGTGCAGGCTCCATGAGACAGACCCACAAGTATCCCATTTAACAGCATGTGGAATTATTTCTGCATCATGTTCCTTAAGGGGGCTGGTTTGAGGGGAGCACCAATACCTTCATGATGCTGTTGGGCATTGCAGGACAGTAGCCATGTGGACAGGTTAACTCCGTTGCTCTTTCCCCCCAGCCTGTACAGTGTTTTGCTCCCCACTTGGCACACTTCACATTCTCACCCTCCTGTCTTTATTCCCCAGTGACTGGACTGTGAAGCTCTGGAGTGCGAGGAAGCTACTGAACAGCACAATCTAGGACAGGGAGAAGACTAGGCATGGCGGACACAGCAGGGGTGACCAGCAGTGGCGTCCTTGTTGAGCCTGGCTTACAAAGGCTAGGAAACAGGGATCATTTCCCCACTCGAATCTTGCACTCTCAAGGGCACAAGAACAAAAGGCAACCCTGGTGTTTTGGCATTCTGCACCAGCAAATGGGTGGCTGTAGGATGGTACTGCAGAATCTCTTTTCCCTCCCATTTCCTATCCTATATACTTGCTTGATAGGAGTCTGCAGTGTCACTGAGTGACAAAGTGAAGCTTGATGAGGTGTTGCTAAGATGAAGGTCTGAGAGCATTTCTCCAGCCAGACTCCATTTGGGACCAAAGCAGGACTTTCTCAACCTCTTCCAGGAGATGTGAGGCAGTGGGAGAAGTTGTGCAAAATCTCTTATTCCATCAACTGAGGAAGCCACACCCATTTCTTCCATAGCTTTCTATGTACAGCTCGTAGTTCAAGTCTCAATGGCGACATCTGCAAGAGGAAACTGGAACGTGCCAGCAGCTTCCTGGGTGTATTTCCTGCATGGCTGGTTGTCAGGATTTTAGAGGATATTTGTTGCTGTGAGTGTTAATGAAGTACTAGTTTTCTTTTTCTTATTTCCATCAGTGATGGACAGAGAGCTTTTTTTTTCCTTAAAGAGGGAAAGGTGGGTTTGGGAGGTGGCACAAGGATCCACCTAGTGATTGAGCACCTATGGCATTTCTCAGCTTTCGCTCCAGAGGTGGAATCACCAAAGGTTTTCATTTTCAGTTGCCATGACATTGGTTTTTGCCACCCTGAAGATCACCAATGCTTTTGACACAACATACAAACGAATGTACTAAGTGGTGACAGATACAATAAGATTTATTACAGTCTTCTTTGCCCTGCAGCGTCAACAAGGTTATGAGTTTGCAAGAATGCATTCTTTCTATATTCCAGCTTAAACCAGGAAACTAGGCCCTTCAGACAGTGGTCCATACTCAAATGAGACTGGCATGTGGGTCTGTTTACTTTGTCCTGTTCCAATCACAAGCTGGCTGTGGTCACAGGAAACAACATGTTCCCTTAAATGGGGAGGACCCATTTGTGTGGAAGCAGAAAAGTGTGGGATTTCTCCCCATTCCCCGGCTTTGAAATGCAGTCACTCTGGCTGTTTCACACATGTGATGTCATTATCATCAGTTTTGCCAGGAAGAGGCAAGAAGGAATTGACTTTCTGCGCTTGGAACTTTCACTGGATCTTTTGACCCACTCAGTTTACTCATGGACACTAATTTAAGCCCTGTCACTGTGTGACTGAAGCAGCTTTCATCTGTATGCATCAAAACACACCAGTCCATGCCTCACTGGAGAGGTGCCACACACCCTTCAGTATCTTCTTCCTCTCTCATACATTAATATGCTGTGCACATGAACTCTTAATATGCATTGTGCTTTTCCACCAAAGGTTGGGGACTGACTTCTGTGTGTGTGCTTGTCTCCAGCAGGCAGGCTTGAGGAAAGCAACTCACCAGTGAGCCAGTGCAGACATGCAGGCTGCATGAACCTGCTTCCTGCCTGTTTCAGATATTTTTTCACAGCTCTGCCCCAGCTTGGAGGAGTCCTCAGCTCTAGTCAACTGGGATTGCATTCGGTATAAGTAGTGTCTACTCAGGCGCTTTGTGAAAACCATGGCCTAGCGCATTGAAGCTGCCGATTCTTGCATCGGAGTAGGAAGTACTGTAATTCTGTATGGGTGTTTTAAAGCTTTTGTGTCTTATCTTGAGTATTATTTGGGGTGGGGGAGGAAGGAGTGCATGTGTGTCCATGTGTGTGAGAGAGAGAGCTTTGAAGAGGGTAAAAGTTTGTTTTGCGTTAACCTACCTCATGGCCCAGGGTCTTTTTATGTTAATAAAACTTGAATTAGTCTGGGGAACAGGCATTCTCACACTGGCCCTGATTTTTGATCTTGCAGTTCTGACAGCCAGCTGTAGCCAGAATGAGAGTTGTTGGGACTCTGTGCGTTGCCTTCACTGGTTATTATGTTGAAGTCCAAGACTTGTTTGTTTTCAACCAGCTGCACCATTTCACTAAATGCTGACACTTGTTGAATCACTGTATGCCTGGCAGTCTTCTCTTGACTTAGTATAGTGGGGAGAAGGTTGGGTGAATCAAGTCTTGGGACCATCTCATTGGTAATGAAATCAGCACAAACCCCTCTCCCCTGACAATCCCAAACCCTTTGTGTTACCACCCAAGCTATCTTGTCTGGTATTTAGGGATACGTAGTCACCTGTGAATTTTGTTTTATGTTATTACTTGTAAAAATGTAGGATCAGATTTTGAACTAGCTGCACACAGTTCACCTACATTCCTTCCTGTAGGAAGTTGCATAGAACAAAGACTATGAAATATCCTATGAAATAATACTTGATATACTGGCATGGAGGGGACGCCTCTCCTGGCCACGTTGCCATACAGCCCCATGTGCCCCACTCTTCTACTTTGCTTTGAAGTATGCAATTTCCCACCTCTGGAAGCGAGGGAAATGTACTTCTCTAGAGCTGCAGTTAGGTGCTGTCTCAATTTTGTTGTTGTTGTTACAGTTGATCACCATCTTCAAGCACATGGTGTAAAGGGTCAAAATGACAATGCAGAAAGTTCTGGTTTTAGTGGACCTTGAATATACATGTACATGAAAGGGTCTCCATAATCTACTCTAGCTTCAGCCAGCAGCACAAGGAAATTCCGGCTATGTTAGCATGGTATTCCTGATGCTCATGATTTGGCACACAGAGATGCTACAGCCCTGCTGTTATGCCTTCTGGCGACAACATATCATAACACTTACCCTCCCTTTCAAGAAAGAAAAATAAACCTGGAATGACCCTCTGATCTAATGCACATAAATGCCATAGGACTTAGTTATAGGCACCACCAACCAGTTTGTATGTACAGCACACCATTTCAAATAACAGGTGCCTTTTCTTGCTCTGAAATATCTTTTACAAAAGGCTGGTGCTTGTTTGGGGCTTCTAATGGGGGCTATGTCATCAGGCAAAATGGTTTGTGTGTGCGCGTGTGTGCATGTGAGAGAGAGAGAGGATAAGGCGTGTAAAATTTTATACCTCTGTGTAAATAGTGTAAGTTATTTATGGTTCCTGATGTAAATGGTTTTCCATTGTGTGTGTTTGTTCCTCTTCTTAATAAATAAGCTTGTTAAAATGAAATCTGTGCATAGGTTTTTTACTCCCCCCCCCCCCCCCCGTTTTGATCAATAGACTAGAATTGGAGACTCTTTCAGTAGATGAAGAGAAAGATGGGGAAATTTGATTTAGAGGGTTTAAAGGAACAGAATGATGACAGGAAAACTGCTGGTACAAGAAAGGTAGATAGGAGTAACTTTTGCTAGAAAAGAATGGTTTCTGCAGGTTACATGATTGAATTTTGTCTCCACTTCCTTATTACTCCAAACTCTGCCCCATTTCAGTACCTAAAGTGCAGCAGATTAGTCTGATGTGTTTTTTTGTTGAATCCCCAATAAGCCGATGATTGTCTTCAGTGGGCTGTGAGTGTGGTACATAAGAGAATCCTGTTTCACTGTGCACCCCTCATCCTTCTACACACAGTTAATTTATGTGTTACCTGGTTTTGTGCACCTTGAAAAGGAAGACAGCCAGTGTGGTATAGTAGTTAGCAGAGGCCGGAGTTCAGATCTTCTCAGCCGTGAAACTCACTAGAGACTCAATCTAGTCAGACTCTCAAT
Source organism: Paroedura picta (assembly GCF_049243985.1). Classification (NCBI taxonomy): domain Eukaryota; kingdom Metazoa; phylum Chordata; class Lepidosauria; order Squamata; family Gekkonidae; genus Paroedura; species Paroedura picta. The sequence goes on along the minus strand of NC_135372.1, from coordinate 93,113,503 downwards.
CTCACTGGGCTGTGTGAGGATAAAATAAAGATGGGGGGGGGGAACCATATTCACCACCTTGGAGGAAGGGGGAGGATACAATGTGACTCATTATTTGGAGCCTCATATTTTCCTGCTATTGTATGAAGGCCCTTAAGCCAGGTATATTGTGCTTTAAGTTTGTAAATTGCAATTCTGATAAACCTGTTGTCAGATTTCTTTTGGGCAACAGAGTGACCTTTAACTGGTCTCCCTTGATCATTCAAGTTCCTACCTTGGAATGATCTGATGGTTTTTGGTGTTTTCTAATGACTGAGCTTTTTAATGTGGTATTGGATGGTTTGGAAGATATCATGTAGTGGCTGCCAAGTTCAGCCTTGTGGGACTTAGAATGCATGATTCTAAGCTTTTCCCTTAGAGAAGACAGTTCTTCATCAGCTAATTTTGCCCAATCTCTCCTTGCTCTGCTTTTGTGAATGCTCAGCTGTTTCAGGATGGCTGGTAGAATGCCTGGAGGGCTTCATAAAACAGCAGTTCTAAATCCATCCTTGAACTTGAGCGCTTGGGGACATAAAATTGAGAGTGACGATTTACTATATAGCAGAGCTATGAAGGAACAGATTGCAAGAACTCAGATAATTCACTCCAAGATAAAATGTTAAAATACATTTAATGCTGTTTAGAGGTAAGTCCAGACCAACTGTTACAAACAGGGACACAGGATCGCCAGTGGCAAAACTTTAAACAAATAAGTTAATCTCAAGAACATTGTGTGTTCTGCAGATACTGCACATACTCCATCATTATGGTACCATAATTAATGATTTAGCATCCCTAGTCTATCAAGCAAACAGGAACAAAGGTTAAAGACACCAAGCTGCCTAGAATAGCATTGCAGCACAAAAGGGAAGGGCCAGGCCCATCCCATGATTACATTCCACAAACACTGCAGTATCCTGAGAATCACTTTTTCTTGTTGGGGCAGCCAAGTTCCTAAGGATATGAAGGCAAACTATTTGTGTGTGGGTAATATCTGTTGTAAATAGAGCAGTGAAAGGAAAGACAGAACAGTTTGTCAGTGCCTTCCATAGTACTCTTGTTCTTTAACATAATAACTGAAATAGGAATGATACAAATTTGTTTAGGTTGCAGAACTAATGTGCACAGGCTGTAAACTTCAGCTTCCTGGGTAGAGAATTAGGACTATTGTCAAATGGAATTTTGATCCTAAAGCAGAGCTTATGCACAGCCCTGAATGACGGTGTGTGAGTCAGTGGGAGAGGTGCTGGGCTGGGACTAAAGCACAGAGTTTAAGTTGCTCAAATGATAAGATTACCAGAACAAAAGACTAGAAAAAGTGGGTTGAGATAGGATGGGGTAGATAAAAATCTAGACACACTGTAGTATTCTCACTGAGCTGAAAAGTATCTAAAAGGTTAACTTTGAATAACCTCAATTCAGTCATCAGACATGAGTACTTTGGTCTCTTAGCTGCTAAATTGCAGTGAGTATATCCCACCACAAAGCCTCTTGTGGCGCAGGGTGGTAAGGCAGCAGAAATGCTGTCTGAAGCTGTCTGTCCATGAGGGTGGGAGTTCAATCCCGGCAGCTGGCTCAAGGTTGACTCAGCCTTCCATCCTTCCGAGGTCAGTAAAATGAGTACCCAGCTTGCTGGGGGGTAAACGGTAATGACTGGGGAAGGCACTGGCAAACCACCCCGTATTGAGTCTGCCATGAAAACGCTGGAGGGCGTCACCCCAAGGGTCAGACATGAACCCGTGCTTGCACAGGGGATACCTTTACCTTTATATCCCACCACTCCATAAGCAAATTGTGACACCTTTCTGCCACCTAAGGAAACTTCTCTGATATATGTGGCTCTTTCTTCAACAGATATGAAGGGGAGGTTCCTTAGACTGGATTCATCCAATCAAACAGCTAGGCTCCTGCTAAAACTGAGAGAGAGAGAGACGAGGAGTTTTATACCCTAAAGGAGTTCCAAAGCAGCTTACAAACCCTCTCACCATAACAGGCACTCTGAAAGGTAGATGGGGCTGAGAGAGCTCTGACAGAACTGCTCTGAGAACATCCTTAAGAGAATTGTGACTACCCAAGGTCGCCCATCTGGCTGCATGTGGAGGAGTGGGGAATCAAACCCAATTCTCCAGATTAGAGTCTGCCGCTCTTAACCACTATGCCACGCTGGCTCTCATTTAGCACAATGCAGGTGTAACAGAAGTTGCATAACATAGTTTCTATTGGTCATGCAGCTGTCGAATGGGAGACCTGTTACAAAACAGTTTGTAACCCTAACCCACTATCTAAACTCAGAAATACTATGAGAATACAGAAAATGCCCTCCCCAAAAATTTGCAGCAAGGGTGTGATTTTAATTGCTTGGCTCAAGGAAGGTTTTTGCAAGAAATTTCAAATCTCTGTCATAAAAATGAACAACCCGGATTCCTGTGCAAGCTAGGCCAGACTGTGACTGAATTAACCATTAAGTTAGACACCTGAAAACCTGGATAGAATGAATCCCTTCCCTATAGTGTTAATGGATCTTGGAACTTTCCTGTGGGAGCAGCATACCCATCCTGGCATCCAAAGCTGTTGTCTCATTACAACTCAATTAAACAATGGACATTTTGTCAGTTGTAAGATAACAAGTTGTCTGGTAAACAAGAGATTACAAAATGCAATGACTTTGTATATGGAGAAAGTCTCTCCCATGAAGTAATGAGGGATAGGATTAGATAAAAACAAAAAGAACAAGACTTCATCCATGAAATGGGGCCATTTTTTAGTAGAAATTTCCAATAAAACTGAAAATAAGGCATCTGCGATTGAGATTTAGAACCAAAGAGGAGTTGTGAATGAAAGTACCTTATCACATGGCATGCTGGTAAAAGTGTAGCTTACACTCAAGAAGACTTGCCAGTTTCTTTGGTCTGGCCTGATCTGCTGGCAGCGAACACACAGCCTGATGTAAGAATAGAGGACAAAACCACAACTGAACATTTGGGAAAGCACATACATCCCACTCCCACAGAGGAGAGTCAAGCCATGTTGCCAGGCTTGACTCCTTTCCTAGCAGCCGTCTGAAATCCTTGGAGCTGATGCTGCACTCCTAAATTGCAAGCATCCCAAGATGTCTCCACTGTAGCAAACAGATGAATAAATAGGCAGACAAATTAGCATTGTTCTTGCTGGTTTGTGAATTCCACCTAGTCCACAGCAAAAGAAGCACAACTGTCCAAGACAAACAAGTCTACTGTGCGAGTTCAGCACATGAACAAAAAGAAAAGGCTGAGTAGTCCTCTCCTGTGGCTTCCAGCATAGATCGGAAATCTTCTATTCAAGTAGCAGGAAGGAGCGACGGGTCCAAGAACATGCCAAGATTTGGCTTGGGACGGCCTCCTCACCTTCAAGTAGACAGTCAGCCTGCTGACAATGCCCGATTCTTCGAGGTGGATGGAGTAAATAGCTTTCTAGACCTGAGTAATGATTTCCCCATTCTCCGGCACGTAGACCTGCACAGGGGCTCCCTCGGGAGAGCGTTTCAGAATATGCACACGAGGAACCTGCAGGGTTTAAGAGACAGCCTTTAGTAAATCTGCTTCAATAGATTGAAGCTCAGCTCCATAGTAGTGACTCTGCTACCATTAGAAATTTTCTCACATTAAGAAAGGATAAAAAGTACTTCTTAGAGTACTATCTGCCCTTTTGTGGTAGGAAAATGTGACAAGTCATGTGTTTAGTGGCAGAATTGATTACATTGATTGTGTTAGGAGAACCTAGTTAAAGAAACAGCAGGCTTAATAAAGAAACTAATAGGTTTAACAGTATATGACAAACAGGATAACGATAAGGGGAAAAATCCACCACATTCCCCAAAAAAGTACTGCCAGGAATTCATCTAGTTGGATGGTGTGATGGTTTATAAGAAGATGGGTTAAGTAAACACATGTGTTCCATGTGCAGTATAGGGGGAAATCTCTTTTGCTCCTGTGGCTACTTCCTAATTCAGCACTTCACTGCTTTGTTTCCCAACGAAGGGAAGCAGGTATTGTCAGGAATCAAAGGGCTTGGTGTGGCTCTGTCCTGCACTGCAGGCAAGGGAGCTGCCCAAGGAGAAGAGAATTGTCTGTGTTCTGCAACTCTTGCATGCACGACAGAGGACCTAATTTTCAAGGCCAAGAACAGTGTTCTACATGACAGGCATCGCTTTTGCTGAGAATATTTCCCAAGTTAGGTTAGACAGTACACAGATTTCCCAGAATGCAGTGTCCTCCTATCAACCTGCAGGATAAAGGAGCAGAAAGCAGCATAAATGGCAACAAGATGGCGGCTAGGGTGAGTGTCTGAGCATGGGGGCTCCGCCACCCTAGGTTTCTCTGAACTGTGGCACACCTATTATGTGCCACCCATTTGCCACAGAGGGTTGCAGCCCTAGGGATCTTTTTTCCCCTTTGGAGGAAGACTGGGTCGATTGGAGTCAGCTTGGGAGACAAGAAGGGAAGTTGGAGTGGGACAGAGGGAGCGCCCTGCTGTGGTATCTTCAGCCTTGACCTTGCATACTGGAAGTCCCCCGGCAAGTCTTAACTGAGCCGGGGGAGGGCCTTAATGGCCTCACCAGGAACAATGAGCTGACCAAGGCCGGGCCCGCAGTGGGGGTCAACCTCATGAATAAACTTGGCGTGGCGGACAGGAAACTTTTCACGCCCCCCCTCCTCCCCTCCCCTCCACGCCTTTGCCTCTACTCACTGTGGAAGGATCCTCAAGACATCCCCCCTCCCAAGAAATCGGGTTAGAGAAGGAGGAATACATCGATTGCCTACCGGTTCCAAAAGAGCCTGGGTGGTAAGAAGAGCACAGTCCATCTAGCCCCTGATTCCTGGCTCGCACAGTGGCAGAGCGCAACTGGGCTCTGGGAGGAGGAAGGGAGTGAAGGTTTGCACTGCTGGAGGAGCTGGCGGCTGGGCCGGGATCAAGGAGCGGAGTGTGATGGCGGCGGCCAATTTGGAAGAATGACACAGCAAGGAGGGAAGTCCTTGAATGGTCTTCCATTTCCAGTCAGGCATGTGCCTGAGGACAGAAAGAGTAGCCCCTTCCTCTGGGATATGTGGGTTGAGATCTTATGTCTGGCTGGAGAAGCCTGCCCCCCACCCCACTTTTCCACATCACTGTGATATGCCCCTCCTCCGTCCTAAGCGTGCTATGTAGCGATGTTTTGGAAAGATCACAGCAAAGCCTGGATGGCATCCAAGGGGACAGGCGGGTCTTCCCAATCCTGCTCCACCACTGCCCTTTCATCTGCCATTTACCTCCAACCGGCTAAGTATTCTTATAATGTGCTAATCTGCATATCCCACTTTTCTTTTCAAAAAGCAGGTTTTCTATTCCTTTCTGAGCAAATATATGTTTTTTCTCGTTATAGCTTTGCAGCAGAAAAAGCTAAAGACTTTTGTTTAACTTAACCAGGGAAATTCAGAGAACCTGTCAAACAGACTGACTATAATGCAATGATGATACATTTATTATGGATTTTTAAAAAATGAAAAGGCCTCCGCTTGTGCTGGGGGGAATGGCTGCTGCGGCAGCTGAGGAACTGGGGCAAGGAAAACACAGGGAAACTTGCCATGTGGAAGCTGTGTTGTCACTAGGCTGTATCAGCAGTTGCTGCAGCAACAGAGGAATCCACACATGCCTGTTCTCATGTGGAAAACACTTTCCACTGCAACCCAAAGATCACTGAACAAAATGGTAAGTACTTCTGAGTAGGCCTGCTTAGAGGTTGGATCCCTTAAAGGTAAAGGTATCCCCTGTGCAAGCACCGGGTCATGTCTGACCCTTGGGGTGACGCCCTCCAGCGTTTTCATGGCAGACTCAATACGGGGTGGTTTGCCAGTGCCTTCCCAAGTCATTACCGTTTACCCCCCAGCAAGCTGGGTACTCATTTTACCGACCTCGGAAGGATGGAAGGCTGAGTCAACCTTGAGCCAGCTGCTGGGATTGAACTCCCAGCCTCATGGGCAGAGTTTCAGACAGCATGTCTGCTGCCTTACCACTCTGCGCCACAAGAGGCTCTTTTTGGATCCCTTACTTGTACTTTAAAAAAAAATGCAGGAAAAGTCCAAGTCAGGAAAAGACACCATGGTTTCATATCTGGAGAACAGAGTTTGCTGTCCAGTTTAGTCAATGACCAAATGAATACTGGAAAACAAAGAGGCCCAATAATCTTTTCTCCGCTACTCCCAGGGGCATCCAAGGATGCGTATTTCTGTGAGAAAAAAACATCAGCCTACAATAGCAACTTCTTGAGCGTGTGGTGTGAGCTTTGTTTGTAGCAGAATGGTTCATTGAGCAGGGGGTTGGACTAGGTGGCCTGGATGGCCTCTTCCAACTCTATGATTCTATGGGTGTCTGAGACCAAAAGCAGAGGTCAGCTCTATCTCCACCCACTCAAACTGGGGTGGAGCCTCAGTAGGGTTCTGCAAGGAAAGCAGAACAGGGAAGACGACCATAATGCCAAGAGGAACAAACCATGATGGGCTAAAAAAATCAAAAGAAGAGCCTCCAGCTCATCAATGACAGGAATCCCACTTAGAGACTCATGAACTACGGGCAGATGATGGAGTGGCTTACTAATGAAATTCAGTTCAAAGCCTCCCTCTTCCATTTCTCGATGTACAGGCAAAGTCTCAGAGCTCAGTTTCTGTTTCTTCTGAGCCCAGATAAACCATCTCCTCAGGGTATCTTGCAGTTAGATGGCTGCGCTTGTAAACTGCTTATGGCAAAAGTGATTCTACAGATATAGGCTGATATGACTGGCACATTAGCTTCTTATCCAACCAGTACTAAATTACAAGGAGCTAGAACTACAGGGCAGGGCAAAGACAGAAATGAACAAACTAGCTCCCCTCTCCCAGTGCAGTTTGGCAGCCTCAAGTAAGTCCTTACCTGTGCTTGCTGTCCCATGGAACATGCAGTGAGCAACTCTCTACCTGGCCCACTGCGCATGCGGAAAGCACCTTGCCGGTCCAGCGAATGTGGCCGCGCATTGCGCAGGCGAGTCCGTTCATGCCATGATTTTAGTTCTTCTGTCACCGCTGACTTGGACAATACCCGAGCGCCTGTGGAAGAGCAAGGGAGGCTGTCCTTCAGGGAAGGGGTACGCACCACCCTGCTTTGGGAAACTATTGGCCTATGGAATCTCAACGGCACCGCTTCGTCCTTGTAGGCAAAGTGGGCAGAGCTGGCAGAGAGAAAGGCCGGCCGGCCATAGCAGGGCTCCCTCCCAGCAGGCAGGAGACACTCAGATGCATACTCCATGGCAGGGAAGTAGCCTGGTGGTGACAGCAGCTTCTGTGGGCACTGAGAGTGGTATTCTGCTTCGTGTCCCTTGCAGACCTGGCTCTGGAATCGCTGCAAAGGCTCCTCTGCGGGGGGTGGGGGTAGAGGCTTCAGGAAAGAGATGTCAGGGCTGCTGCTGCCAGCTGACGTTGTATAGGAGATGCTGGAAACGTCTGAATTGCTGTCTTCTGAAGTGCAGTGATAGGGGGGCTTGATGGCTGGGTTGGGTTTGGGCGCTGAGAAACAGTAATCGGGAACGGTGACGGTGTAGTAGGTCGGACGCCGCCTTGGCAGTGCGCTTCTTCCACGGGATTCCAAACCTTCCCGGGACGAACATATCCTGCGGGCCAGAGGGATCAAGTTAAACTCCGCATGCCAAGAGAGCCTGGTTCTCTCACAGAACAGAATTAAGGCACTGTTAAAAAAACCCGGTAAGGTAAACTGAGCCAAGCTGGAATACCATGCATGATTTTCAGAGTTTCCAAATCAATTTCTCTCTGAACTAACAATAACTTCTCCAGTAAAACCAGTAACTTCCTATCCAGTTTGACACCCAAATCAAAAGAGAAGCAATTAAATGAAGCGGGGGGGGGGGAGGGGGGAGGAACTTTCCTTTTTTGTTTTTAATTAAAACTTTTCCTTCTGAAAACATGTCATGGGTCTTGAATCTGTGTACATTGCGCAGATTATCACAGTTGCAATAGTAATTGAGTGATGAATACCCCCATTTACTTCATGGCTGTACTGTACCTTATGGCCTGGGATTGCCCTCTCCTTCCTAGGAACTCTGGTGTAGGTGGGGCACTAGAACCAGCCTGTCTCCTGACTTCTATCTTCCTCGCAGAAACAAAGTGGGACAAAGGTGGCTCAACTATCCTCTGAGCCGTGGAGCTGGGTGCTGGCTGGGGCATTAGGCCTGGGCTGTTAGGAAATACAAGGCAGCAACAAGTGAGAAGATACCAAAACCAAATAATGCTAGAAACCAAATAAGAGGGGGCCTTGGTTAGAAGGTGCTGAATTACCTTCCTATCAGCCACAAAAGGCAAAAAGAGTACAGGGAAAGAATGCTAGACTCAGGTGTGCCCACAAAGACAGCCACTGTCATTCAGTTAACTGGACCACCAGTGAAAAGGCATTTTTCACACATGATGCTGAAGTTGTTTCTCCATTTATGCCTTTTCTAATGTAGCTGTGCAGCCTGTATTGGTGGGATGTACATGCAGTTTGAAAAGACTTCCAAACCACGGCCATAAGTCCCAGAGAGATGGAAGTCCCTTTTTGGATCTTCCATTGATGTACTCCAACTTAGTGAAAAAGCCTCTCAAAGAATCACTGAGTTCAAAGGAACCAAACAGTCATCTAGTTTGATCTCTAGCTCCTTTATTTTCCTTTACAACTGCATTATTCCATATTAATTAATCTAGGTTCATTTAACTGCTTAATAACTTCATTTGCTCATTAAATCAAATTAATTCCCCCTACAGACACAACACAAGCCCTGCTGAATCAGACCAGTAGCCAACCTAGTCCAGCTTCCTTTCTCGCACAGTGGCCAACCCTTTACAAGGAAAGACCAAAACAGGGCACCGAGACAAGACTTCAGGAACAAGAGTGCTGCCAAGAACAGGAACCCACAAAGCAAGTTTTCATTTCTTTAGCTCAGCAACAATAAATTCTTTGGTTAAATACTGAAACCCAGCATACACTTTACCTCAATTTTTACAAAATCCTTGTAAAGAAGACTGATATTGTTATCCTCTTATTACAGACCTAGGGGAGACAAAACCTCATTCTTGAGATGACGTTTGTGCCAATGACTTTCAGCCAGCAAACAGTTTGAAGACAACTGGCACACTACACTAGCCTTGATACTGCTGGCACACAGGTTATGTGATCCTTCCTTCCAGCCTCAGACAGACATATTTTAAGAAGAGGAGCTGGACAAAAAGAGGGAGCTAAAGTAGCAAACTGGTTTGACCTTGGTATGTTGCTAGGCTCAGAAGGTTTCTTGGTCTTCTCGTAAGGTTTGTCCAGACTGGTCTCTTTCCAGGGGCTGTTCTGGATGGGTGCACATTCCAGTTCTGTAGGCTGGTAGTGGATTTGTCCTTCTGGCAAGCTAGCAGGAGAAGGCTGAGCTGAAGAACCATGAAAAGGCTGAAGATGAGCTGAGGAGGTAAGCTTGGATGGAGGATGAGAGTTCAGCTCCTGAGGGCCTTAACAAAAGAAACCATTACAAGCTGAAAACACTGGCACTGGGAAGGTACTGCCTATTACAACTGTTTTAACCTGAGGGTTCCCTTTGCTATTCACTTGCCATACCTGAGCTCTCTAAAACATCTCAATAGGTGAGTTCCTCTAGTCTAAGGAGCCTTCCTCCAGCCAAAGTGGTTTTTCTCTTCCATGGAAGAAAGAACGAGCACACGGTGGGAAAAGGCTCCTTAGGATGCTGAACTGCAGCAGGTTTTCATGGGTAAAGGAAAGACAGGCAGATATGTCAGCCACTCTCAGTCTTACATTCAAACCTTCTTCATGGGTCTTTTGGTAATGCAAAGAAATCCACTAATCCTGCCCCCAAACTTGGTTATGTACAGGAACTGACCTAAACACAAACTTTTAAAAATTCCATATGCCTGTGTGAGAAAAAGCACATATGTATCCATGCAGTATTATTTAGGTGGATTTATAGACTGCCTACAAGATACTACCAGTCGATGTACCAGCCATTGTTCCTTCTAAAAAACCTTGAAATAGGAAGGCTCACAGTGGATCTCAGCCCTTGTAAGACTGCAAGTAGATTTTGGCAAGGCCATTCCACCTTTGGCTTGCTGTTTCCTATCTAAAACAAGCAAGTCTTTTTCTCACAGCACCATGAGAATATGCTTCCAGCTTAATCAGACACACTGAGCTGCTCTACAGGGTAGGCAAGCTAAACTGCCCTCATTTGGAACTATGAAACTAAGCTCGGGATTTTATAGCCAGGGAATCTTCCCTTGTTCCATAAGGTTACAAAGGCTGTTCTCAGAAGTGCTGTTGGCCTGCAGGGGAAGGAGAGTCTTCCATAGCATTTTATTAAAATGCAAATGTGTCATGAAGAAGGCTAAAGTCTCAGGAGGATCTCCAGCATGACTAAGAAAACCCCCCAGTAGGAAAAGCTGAAGTCCACTGCCCAAAGGTTATCTCCAAATCTGTGGGAAGGCATAGCAATAAGGTAAAAACAATTGAAAGCCTAGTTAACTAGTTTACCTTCTTCTGCTAGGACGACATCTGACAGGGAACTCTCATCGGAGGCACTAAACCCTGGGGAAGACAACACCTTCACTTAGCATCCAGATAGTCAAGCCATAATTAGAACCCTGAGATGCACTGTCTGCAGGAGAGCTATAGCTCTCTATACATCCCTAATTCCATACCTGGCCTCTCAAAGAATTTCATGTAGTAAATGCTAGGGAAACTTTGGTATTTTGGTAAAATATAAGAGCTGCATATAAGGCTGAACAAGATGGATGAGTGGTATGATATAGGGTTAGACATTCATAAATCTAAGTGTATCATCCAAGAAAAGATGATTTTCCGGCTTGATAGTTCCAAGAGACTCTGACAATATTGTCCAAGGATTTAACTTAAAGATCTGATTCCAGAGGCAACTAATGAATAATAATCTGACTAAATACATTTAGGGCAGCTTCTTCCCACACCAAAATACTGAAATAGTACTTAAAATGTTTTTAAAATTACTCTTCCTGTGTAACACAAATAAAATAAACTGGCCATAATTCACTACAAAGTTAAGCAACAACTTAACCAAATTCATTTTAGCTTAAATGTGCTTAATTCTGTGCTGGGTTGCAGCTGCTGGTCGCTGAGTTGATTTTACTGCCCACCCAGGGCAATAGGCATGCTTGTGGAGGTTTAGGGGCAGGGATTCCCTGATGAGCCCATTCAGCAGACCTCTTGAACAACTTACACAGATCTGTTCATTATTAAGGTAAAGGTGGAAAAGGTTAGGCTGCACACTAAGGGTGCACCTCCAACGAATACAGAGAGCTACTCATTAACTCAGGGAGCTGAGTTCTTAACACTGGCACTTTCTAAATGGAATAGACCTGATCGAGATGCATGCCACTATTCTCGGAGTAAAGGGGAGAAGCTGATAACAAGGAAACAATTTCAGCTGGAAAAAAGATCCGAAGTTGCCTGCTTCCTAAGGGTTAATGTTACGCTACAGGGTTTTGCGTCATCCAGTGCAGGTCTCCACATGCGTCATCCTCCAGTCGGCTCTCCCTGTTCCTTCTTAAGCTCTCTTTGGCAACTGCTTACAGAAAATTGCAGTTTGTAGATTATGAGGACACGAGAAAGCTGTACATGGTCAACTTCCTGCCTTGAATTGGGATGATCGCCAAATAAACTAAGCCTGTCAGAAGTTCATCTGACCTGCTTATGACTTCAAGAGATTAGCCAACCTCTGCCCCATTTTCTGACAATTATTAATAGTTTTAAAATCCTCTTCCTTATAAATACTCATTCAGTTTAAGGCCTTTTTTTTTTTTTTGCCAACTCATACCCATAGAGAACAAGCTCACCATCCTCCCCTGTATACATTGTCATTAGGACATCTGCCTCCAATGCAAAACGAACCCAGCTGCCCAACCTGCTTCTTAGGGTCATGCATTCTGAACCTCCTCTGAGGTATTTCAGTGTCCTTCAGGTTAGGGATCTGACCCAACAGGACCAGATCCCTGAGTGGACCCAGCTCACCTTCTAAGACTGGAGCACTGGCCCTTAGCGCTGTCAAATGCCGGGCTGCCAGGCGGTATTCATTGAGGGCTTGCTCCAAGTCCTTCAGCTTTTTTTCTTCTTTCAACACTGCACTTTTTCGGCGCTTCCGGACTTGCTTGGTGAGATTCTCTTCCCGGGAGAGACATCGTGCAGCCTCAGCAATCTGCAGCTGCAGAGCCAGATCTCTTTCCAGTGTACTCACTGGATCCTGGGGGAAAGTCAAATATTGGTTCCCAATCAGGCAGTTTTAGAATGAGCCCGCAATGAGACCAGTGTGACTCAGCATCTTAAGAGATCATTTGGCGATTCAAAGAGACAGAATCCAAGGCCAACCGCGCTTCTTCTTACCCTCAACACTATCCCATTAAATCAGAGATCTCTTTCACAGTTCTCTTGGCAGGCCAAATTAGATTGTAAGTGGTTATTATTATCACAGTATGTACACTCGTGAGTTCAACTGAGGGCTCGCAGGGAGCCACGTCGCAACTGCACTGCAAGTTTAATGGAATGTCGGGTGAGGCAGCTTTTCTGAATCATGTACAACAGCCTTATTGTGATGGTTGGGTGAGGAAAAGATTTGCCATGGTTGTTGCTGTGTTTGCATGCAGGCTAGATGCTTTAGTGCTGAAACAGGCAACAGAAGAAAGAACAAAGAGGATCCCATAATTGGGGAACAATAAAAATGAAGTCTACCCTGTTGCTAAAAACTGGGGAGAGAGCACATATGTGCTTTTCCCATTGTTTGCTGTTGCAGCGGAGAACGGTGTCAGCCTCCAGACGTTAAGTACAAATAGAAAAATAAAATAGTGCTGGCACAGGAGGAGGGAAGTTTGTTTTGCTCCTCACCAGTGATATCACAAGGTTTTTAGTGATTGGTTTTTAGAATGTAAATGTTATTAATAAAATATATATTTATGCATTTTTAATATGATGTAAACTGCCTTGAGCCCTGTGGGAGAGAGGTGCTTTAGAAATCTAATCATCATCATGTCCAGTACCTACAGCTTTTTAGACCTGCACGAAAAGCATGAACCCCCCCCCCTTGTGCCTAAAAATACACACTCCAACACAGATTAGATCCCCTTCCTTGACAAATGTAGTCTTCCATCTCTGTTCATGGTCACGACTGAAGAACTATCTATGGGTTCTCCACTCTTTCAAAGCATATTGATAATGGGAATTTTAATCCAGTCAGTCATTTCTTAGTCCTGAGACAAAGATGGCAATGATTCCATATTTAACTAGACCTCTGTTAAAAGGCTGTTTACTTTTTCTGATGTGCCAGAAGATGCTGGTGACCTGGGCTCACTTCCCAGCTATATGCAAAGTCCAGGGAGAGGCTATCCAGAGATGAAGTGAAAGTGTCCTCTGCTTCCCCATACAATGGCTTCCTAGTGGCTGGGAACGGCGAAGGGCCTCTCTCTCTCTCTCTCTCTCTCAAAGGGCTACGGAAACAGCTTTCCAAGATTAGAATCGTGTGAAAGAGAGAGAAGCCGTGGTCAGCAAAAGAACAGTTCCGCTCAGCACCCGCGCCCTGTACCACCCACCATGGGCACAGACAGAAAGAATAAGCCGCCCTGCACCACACCTAGGCCACCTCCCACTAGGATAATTATTCAAACACATCACAGCACTGCAAGAGAGAGAGAGAGAGAGAGACAGACAGACAGACAGAGACAGAGAACTTGCACAATCCAAGAGGCAATGAAGACCACACCTGTGAGGGAACTGAAGTCTTTCCATCATTGCTTGCTCAGGGCCTGAAGCATCAACAGGCATTTTCCACAGAGCTTAAAACCTGAGCCATCTCCATCAACTCCCCCAAGCCTTCTGGGTGCTGACAACTGCTGATCTTCCATGGGAATACAGTTTACTCACCTTCAGGATCTGTCTTTTCTATTTGTTTGTTTCTATTTGGATTAGTTAAAACTGGTTATAAAAAGGGGCTGGGCTAAATGTTTTAAAATCCTCTAGAACAGGGGTAGTCAAACTGCGGCCCTCCAGATGTCCATGGACTACAAGTCCTATGAGCCCCTGCCAGCAAACACTGCCAGGGGCTCATGGGAATTGTAGTCCATGAAAATCTGGAGGGCCGTAGTTTGGCTACCCCTGCTTTAGAAAGATGGACTGCCTGCTTTAAAAAGCTACAGATCCTTCGACTAACTTTGAAACCTACCAGTGGAAAATTACAAAGGTGTATAGACTCCCCAACTAGGGAGCATGATGCATCCCCACCCACACTACTTGGCATGCAGAGATCTTTTACAGCATAACTCATTACGTCCCATGCCTTTATGGATCCAGCTAGAAAGACTCTTGCTTTTAGTTTCAGAAGACACCAACCTGTTTCCTGTTATGACATCCTCATGAGTATTAATTTGATTTAGGAATTGAAAGAGCCAGAAGGCAAGTGTTTTTACTTGTGTGGCAGTGTGATTTTGCCCTTATAGTGCCAACCTTGATTTCCAACATAGCACTGGTCCAGCATGAAGAACAAGACCGCTCCCTCCCATTTGTTTCTGCAGCAAAAGTTGCCTTTACATCTGCTAACTACCACCCCAAGCAGAACCTACTCAAGCAGCTGTGTAGAGCAAGACATCAAATGGGCCCTGCAGAATTCCCCTCCCAGTAGACCCCAGTTGGACTCCAAGATGTAGCTGTGATACCATATTGGCATCCAAGTTAAAATGGGTGGGGGGAAGACAATGACATTGCCAGCCCACATCAGTGCCTCAAGGTCTTTGTGCAGGCTACCAACTGCAAGGTGCAAAATGGGTTTTCACAGCAGGCAAGGAGTTACAGCCAAACTCTTAGGGAGTGCCAGTGTGCAGCCTTATCCACAGCATTCATCGCTAATATTATACAGACCCCCAAATTCAGCTGCATACACTCATCATGCTCAGCCTCACTATGCCTTGATTACTGCAGACTACAACAGTAATGATGCAGCATGGCTCTGGATGGAACGTCTATGCCAGTGGTTCTCAACCTGGGGGTCGAACAACCTTCTCACAGGGGTCGCAGCAGGGAGAGCAGCTTGGCTGGGGAGGGGGGCGCCGCCACTGTTGCCGCAAAATTGGCATGGTGGGAAAAGAGGCAGAACTGAACTGAGAAACCCCAGGAAAAAATACATTCATCAACAATGGATCTTCACGCCATTGGTCAGAACTGCTTCCTGAGCTGTAATATGTTACATGGCGGCTGATTCCTTGTGCCTGTCCAGTGTTTGCAGAAAGTAGGAGGAGCCAGATGAGGCTTTTTCATAGCAGGGCTTCTGAATGGTCACTTGATATCTGACTTGCTTTACAGATTAAAAGGCATCCTGTTAAGCAGAGCATCTGTCTGACATGTTACTGTTAGAGTTATGCATACCCTCATTCCCTGACGTTTTGTAGTTGTCTGCTATGACAGACAATTTGTGGTTGCGCGTGCCCACCACCCTGTGGCAGAATTCCAAAGGTGCCCACAGGCTCCAGAAGGCTGGGGACTCCTGCTTTAAACCCAAGGGGCACTTCTGACTCACAGGAAGATTCCTTACCACTCCTCTTGAGAGGATAGCCTTCTCGTCCAGTTTGAAAGCAGCCCCAATTCGACGACGGACCTTCGGGGGCTTTTCTCCTGCTTTCAGAGGATACTCTGAGGGAAGCATTCCTGTCAGCTCCTAAGGAAAAAGGAAAAGCAGGATTCCATTTCCAATGGTAACATGGATCTGTGAGCAAACTCTTTTATTCAGCAGGGTTTCTCAGACTATTTTTTATTTGTATGTATATACACAAGAGCCTCTTGTGGCGCAGAGTGGTAAGGCAGCTGTCTGAAAGCTTTGCCCATGAGGCTGGGAGTTCAATCCCAGCAGCCGGCTCAAGGTTGACTCAGCCTTCCATCCTTCCGAGGTCGGTAAAATGAGTACCCAGCTTGCTGGGGGGTAAACGGTAATGACTGGGGAAGGCACTGGCAAACCACCCCGTATGGAGTCTGCCATGAAAACGCTAGAGGGTGTCACCCCAAGGGTCAGACATGACTCGGTGCTTGCACAGGGGATACCTTTACCTTACCTTTATATACAGTTTTCCATATTGCTCCAAAATAAGCCTTCAAGAGGATACCCATCAGTAAAACTTCTCCAGTGATGAGACTGGTACTGAATGGCCTGAGATATCCTGTCAATGTTATGACATTGTGCTACATGAAACACAAAATGCCAAGGGCCACGGTCCCTCCAGCCTTATGTCCATTGCCTCTTGCAAAGTGGTGACCAGACAAGTGAAGAGGGGGGCTCCGACTGGCCCAGAGGA
Organism: Paroedura picta; assembly: GCF_049243985.1. Lineage (NCBI taxonomy): Eukaryota > Metazoa > Chordata > Lepidosauria > Squamata > Gekkonidae > Paroedura > Paroedura picta. The sequence goes on along the minus strand of NC_135372.1, from coordinate 93,097,103 downwards.
GGAATTCTGTCGTACTATTTTACTGAGTGGAACAGCCTCTCTACAATAGCTATGAAAACAATTATAGCTCTGATATTCAGGGTTGGATAAGCAACATGCTTATTTGGGCATATATTCCACAATGTCCCAGAGGCTGAGGCAGGGCAGTTGTGTTGGATAGTTATTTTAATCTGGTCCGTCCAATTAAGTTATTCTTCATTCTCTCAAAACTAATAGTGGCAGGTTTGATGAAGGAGATTTGGGCCAGAGGGGCTAGAACTTTTTCTTTGAGATAAGAAGGTAATTGAAAGAGTTTCCACATTCAGATCTAACACTGCCATGTTTCAGGTAAGGTAAAAGTCCGCCCCCCCCCCCCTCTGATTCACAAGGGATCTTAGGGGGAAGGAGTCTTTGTAGCATGGTGTCAGGAGGATTCAACTGAGCTGCCTGGATTGTTTTACTGAACTATTTTTGTTGAAAGATGCCAGCACAGCCAGACACAAATCAAATATTGCAGATACCACCTCCCCAAAAATGACTTTGCCCCCAATTATTTTTCACTATGTCCACCACTCTGTTATACTGATTCCAAGCCTAGGAACCATCTTGAATTTTATGGGAAGTCCCTCCCATTTCCTTCAGCTAACATGGCCCCCTTCTGGACTTTCCTCACTCCAGCCCTCAAAGCTTCATTTCTTTTCTTGAAGAGTCTTTCTCTCTCCCCTCTATCCAGCAGGCATATGAGCTCTGTGACGTTCTTAGGCCTTACCGCCTCACGCAAACACAGCCTTTTCAGTTCCTGTACACAAGCTTCCAGCCGCTCCTCCAGCATTCTCTGCTGCTTCCTCATAGCTTGGGTCAGGTCCTTCATTGGAGACACGGGGCTGTCCGGTCCTGTAGGAGGCAAGAGAGGCAGCAAATGACTTGTCAGTCAGTTGCTTTGGACAGGAAGTAACAATGCATGGGGAGTCAGACAGGGCTGGAGCCAGCTGCAGGTGCTGCAAACGTGTATCTTAAAGACCAATGTCATTAACAGTTATTGGCAGGGAAAATGACGTGGAACTTCAAAGGAGAGGCTGACCTGACAGTTCATGAGGTGCACTGTGGAATGCACACAGCACCAGGGGACTTTTTAAGCTCCCATTTCGTAGCCTGCAAGCAGCTAAAGGTCACCATAGATCAGATAAAGTGGAGACTTCATTGTAATATTCCTAGTTGTTAGGTTTATTAGAGAACTAAAGCAAACAGTTCTTCTGTTTGCTCTGCTCTTCTTTCCACGGGCTGGGCAGGACAAAAGGAGAGATGGCTTTGATCTTCATTAGGTATAAGCCAGGGCCATTTCGCACAAGTTCAAAGTAGCAGAAGGCTTGCAAATGGTAAACGCTACTATTTGCTGTTCTGCATGACGTCGCACACAATCTGCAACAGTCCTGCTACACTAGCACTAAAATCGCTTCGTTGTAGCGATTTTGGGTGAATCCAGAAAAGCGGATTCACCCTCAGAAAATCGCTACACCCCTGCCAGCAACCTGCAACACTAGCGAAAAGGCCTGTGTGTTCTCAATGTAGCGGCTGCAACAAAGTCCCTCCCCCTGGCTCTCTCCTCCGAACTTCCGGCGAAGCGATCGCCATTTTTTTCCCCCTCGGAGCGAGCAGGGAAAGCAGCGAACCAGCGAGGCTTCATTCACCCAGCGAGGCTTTTCCGGCTACAGTCCCTCCACAGAAGTACTTTAAAGTCCCCAAGCACAACACAGCCCCCTGTTTGCAAGTTCCTTTTATTTTCTGCCGAAAATCGCACCCGTGCGGGGGGGGGGATTTTTTTTTCACTCGGGGGAGCATGGTAACGATGAATTGCCAACTCACACACCAGCTAGATGGGTCTCTCCATTGCAACGAATCAACACATATTCATTGCAACGTGTGTGTGTGTGTGTGTGTGTGTGTGTGTTTTTAAACCTGTGCTTAAAGGGAAAGGGGCTTTTCGGGAGCATGATAACAACCGCCCATTGGCTGTTCGTTTGATTGACGGCCAGTGCTGGGAACAAGCACAGAAAAAATTGCTTCTTTTCTAGCTATTCCTGCGGGACTGGAAACCTGTGGGGAATGAATGAAACGCTACTGGATTCCACTAAAAATGCAGGTATGCGGAATGCCGAGATTCCACTATTTAAAATAGCGTTTCCGCTTTGTGGAACCAATTGGCAACATTAGTCCTTGTGCGGAAAGGCCCCCAGAATTTCCCAAAGACTGTTGCTCTCACTTAAAGAGCATTAGAAGGGTATTCTTCCAGGAATTACGCACTCAGCCAATGCCAGGCTTACTAAGGGCCAAACTAGTTGCAACAGAGTCCTTGTGGACGTCACACAGATGCTGCCACCATTTGAAAGTGATTTTAAAATGCCACATGTTGTTTTCTCCTGTCTGTTAAGTGCTGAAACCGCTGGGGGGGGATGTTTTGGCACGGTAAGTCACAGGAGGAAGAGTGCCTCAGCCTGCTGTGCTGTGAGCCAATCAAGATTAGGCCGCCATGAGTTTGGACTTAATTGACTAGGTTACTCAAAATGGCAGCCATGGCCTTATTAAGTAGTCTTGCAGCATTTTGATATTTAACCCCAGATTTGCAGAAACCTAAACGTAAACCTGGGTGGCACTCCTTACAGAATGCTTGATCTGCATATATCTTGGGGAGGGGATGACTATTAGATATATGACTGTCAACATGAGAGTTGTTTCTGTGTAGGTGTTTCCCAAGATAGTTAAATAGGCATATGGGATGGCTGAAGAATCAAGAGTATAAAGTGGATGCTGAATGCTGAGTTCCCATTTGGATTTTGTTTTTCTCAGTTTTGCCTTGTGACAATATCCTTTAGTTTATGTGTAAAAGTTCAAATTAGGGTTGCATGCTCTGGCGTGCTTCGTCTGCTTCAGCAAGCACTGCAGCCCAAGGCAGCCAGCACCTCGGCATGGAGGGGCGGTGCCAGCTAGAGCTCTGCTGCCACCCCTCCCCTCCATGCCACTGGCCGCCTTGGGCTGCGGTGTTCACCGAAGCGTGCCAGAGAGCACAACCCTGCAGTGCTCGCCAAAGCGCACCAGAGCACACAAATACAGTCGATACCAGTTTTTCCTTTGAATGGTCCTCAGTCATATCAAATCACTCTTAGGTTGCTCTTTGCAGCCTTCTGCTGATGCTTTGATCCAGAAGATAGACCAAGAAGCATGTTGTACCTTGGAATGCAGGCACAAGGGGATCCAGGCCTTGTGCAGACTTCAGCAGTGCAATCAACAACTGCACCAACCCTGATCATCCCTATCCATCGCGTGCTTTAAGTTTCTATCAACTGAGGGTCCCATATTGTGCTTGTGAATGGACGCAAATCTAGAGAACAAAGCAGCCTCTGAGAAAGGGTCAATGCAGCCTGACCTTACCCGAGGTCCACATGCTCAGATGGTTTAAAACTATTAAGGGATTTTTTAGATGTGACCTTTTCCTACACAGAAAGAATCTCATTGTAGGTACAAGCACATCTATTTGAAGTGCAAAACAATTGTTTGCCGTAAGTCTACTGTTCAACACTTTGAATATTTTTTTAAATTAGAAAAAGATTCTGTAAAAGTTTATAGATAACTAAGTAAGTACAAGGATCAGGCAGCAGTCATGAAGGAAGAATGTCACATATGAAACTGTCCTTGGCCTGTAGTCAAATATTCTCCCCAGAAGTCACCTTCTCATGGAAATAAGGGCCTAATTCCTCATTCCACGATCCTATCAATATTTCAGGACTATCTAATAGTTACCTTAGGAGTTCTCAATTGTATTGCAAGATGAGGAATAAGATATCTATACAAAATCTTTGTGTTTGTTTGGAAAGACCACATTATATCACACAGGCAATGGGAGTTTTGTGTCTCCCACATGCACACCAACTCTTTTCCTTACGCAACCAAAGCCCACAGGGAAAAGTAGCTGCAGCCTCCCCCCCCCCATACACATACATACCACCACCACTGTTTTTGGATCCTCAAATCACCCCGAGGAGCCAGTGTTGACTCCACTGTGAAATTTCTGATATGATAAATATTTATTGCCTATGGCCAAAGCAGAATTTGGACAATAAAATACAGAAGTACAACTGTATTTCTTCAGTTAATACATGAGAACAGTAAAACTAAAATGTGTCACAATAAGATTAAAAAAATAATGTATCAAGATGGGAACTCTTGTGAAAGTACTTTAGATTGGATCTTTCTGGCAGACAGAACAAAAATGTGAAATGTATGTCTACCCACATAAGTGACATGATTTTTACAAGATCATCAATAGTGGCTCAGTTAGGTATTTTGTGGATAGAAAGAGGGGCCGGGGGGGGGGGGGAACTGCCATGCAACTTGGGGCACAACATTCCCATTACATGTGCGATATAAGTTATCGTGTTGTCCCCCGATATAATATAAATACTTACAATGTGTAGATGTCCCCTAAACATTCCTGCCACTTTTCAGTGCCACTGCCATCTGATTTTACATGCCTGTGCAGAATCACATTCCTACAGCGGGATCCTGAATGCCCCCCTACATTTACAGTTTGGAATGCATTGTAGTAAACATGGAAGGAAGTGTTACTGAAGCAAAGCCGATGTGTAGGCTGTCATCACTAATGAGGCAGCTCCCTCCCCCCGGCTATGCTTTTATATGAATGCCCACAATTCTCCAGCAGCTGCAATGACAGCTACCAGCCTAGCCTGCTGACCTTGGTCTGGGGCAACTCACAGGCAGCAGAAGGCAGACCCCAACAGAACAATTGGTCTTGCTTAAACTTATTGACATAAGCCCAAATCCAGGAGACTATGCAGATGATACTTTACCACAGGCAGGAATTCCCCTATGAGTCACTCACCTGATTGCATTATGATTCCACTGTCTGTGTCACTGGTCTCATCCTTACTCTTCATGGCCAGTTCTAATGGTGGAGGGATGATGAAGTAGGATCCCACCTGGGAAATGTAGAGTCTCCTGTGTATACAAATAAGGGAAAGACTGAGATGTGCTTTTTTAGACCACATGGTGAATTGGTTGGAGTGTGAGACAGGATGCTGGACTAGATGGACCACTGGTCTGATTCAACAGTGCTGTTCTTAAGTAGGTAGTGGTGTTAGGGGATCAAGGCTACAGGAAAGTGGAAATAGTTGACTAAACCTTTCTTTTTGTGCTATAACCCAGTGCTCAGCTGCTATACCAGATTCTGACTTTTTCTCCTTCCACACCTAATAGCAGCTCAGGAAGGAGCTGATTTCTGTCAGAAAAACAGACGAGGGGGAGGGTTATTCCTCCTGCATTTTAGCATTGATCTATTCCCCTCTCTGTGCAAGGATGTTTCTTAACCCAATAATGGATCAGCCACATACTGTGTAGTTCATCCCAAGTCTCCAAGCCACTAACCTCCATTAACTTTTACATGTAAAGCAGAATGCAAATTTCTGGTTTGAGAAAGGTGGAGATGGCAGCCTTTGCATGTCTTGCTACTGCCATATAGGCTTTAGAGACAATATGCCTGATCAGTTCACCTAGTGCTGCTCCTTTCTTCCAGCTGAACTAAAAGGAGGTCCTGCAGAGTATGCCCTTAACACTAGTAGGATAGGCCAAGCAAACAGGTATTTGGTCCAGGCAGTGCTATAAAGCAACACATCTATGAAAAGGTGCCTTTCCACCCCAACCTCCAGTGTTCTCAATGAAATGCCCTCTTATTTACAGTTGTTTAAGATCCTGTAGCAGATGCCAGGGTGTGTCACCCAGACTCAGGGACATCACGCAATAAGGACAATTCTTGACACTTCCCCTGCAGCAGGGGGCGGTGTCAAATCTTCTGCTGCTTGTGTTTACATAGTGCTCCCCCCCACCTTCACCTGGGTGAGTCAAGCTGAGTTTCTGTCTGGAGCTTATCCTGGGACTACCAGTCTCCAGGAAAACAAAGGGCAGAAGGAGCCGGATGCACAAGGTTCACTGCACTGGTGCAGAGAAAAAATGTGTTCTGTGACCCAGACTGATGTCATCTACAGCTGGCTACACTACTGCTCACTCCAGACAAGAACAGGAGGGCCTGTGGGCACGAGCTTGTCCCCCTGCCTGCATGATGGGAAGCCCACAAAAAACACAGAAGTATACTTGCAATAGCAGGGTGGACTTTCTCCCTGCTGTTGATACTGCTGCCTGTATCAGGAATATGACTTGAAAGCTGGAATGCTAGTGCCTAAACTGAGAGCTGTGTGGACTTTACATGGAGAGTTTTTTAGCCGAGAATACTAATATCGCTGATTTAATCAAACTCCATAAGCTTCTCATTGCTACGGTGCCTGGGAGACTTGAGGATACAGTTAGTTTCCTACAGAGTATTCAGTTTACTCGTCAGAGGTGCTGTTAAGGTTACGAATGGAATTTTATCTGTTTTATGTACTACTGTCAATTGGTTTTCTGTTGTATAATGCCAATAAAGGCCAATTTTAAAAAAAGAGCCGTGTGGATGAGGTACTGTCTCCCTGTTACCAAAGCTACAGGAAAATGGCAGGTCATTCCAGAAGAACACCCCATCATTCTCTAGGGTTGGAAAGTCACGTGATGTTCAAGAGCCAATCCTGTGCCCCTGACAAAAATGAAGACATTTGGACCTACTGAGTCCTTATTCAGGGCAGCTCATTGCTGAGAACAGTTACCAAGTTTTCTTTCTGCAGGCCAGACTTTACACAGAGGAGGAGGAGGAGGGGGGGAGGGGGAGGAGGAGAAGGAGAAAGAGAAGAAGAAGAAGAAGAAGAGTTGGTTCTTATATGCTGCTTTTCTCTACCCAAAGGAGGCTCAAAGCGGCTTACAGTCGCCTTCCCTTTCCTCTCCCCACAACCCTGTGAGGTGGGTGTGGCTGAGAGAGCCCTGATATCACTGCTCGGTCAGAACAGCTTGGTGAGCCCAGGGTCACCCAGCTGGCTGCATGTGGGGGAGTGCAGAATCGAACCCGGCGTGCCGGATTAGAAGTCCACACTCGTAACCACTATACCAAACTGTACATGTGTCTTTTTATGGGCCAGTATATGAAAGAGTATAGAGGAAACATATCAGAATGTACACAAACTAAGTGCATATGTTTATGTGGACAGTTACTGAGAAGAGCGGTCAGGATTCATGCAGCTTCTTTCCTAAAGTGTGCAAGAAGCAGCTACAATTTCTTCTGCTCTCAGAGCATACATCTTATCCTAACCCAGCAGCTTCCGTTCAAGAACTCCTTAATGTCCTGTAGTTCTCATAGATGGTCAGTCCAAACAACTACTCATTATTGTGACAAATTCAAATTTTGATAGAATTCCAGTGGCACCTTAAAGACGAACATTTATTTCAGCATAAGCCTTAGTCCCCCCTTCAAGGATCGCTGCCTTGTTGTGGCAAGGGGGCTTGCGTAGCTCAGTGAAGCTATGAGCTATGCCGTGCAGGGCCACCCAAGACGGACAGGTCATAGCTGAGAGCTCTGACAAAAGGTGATCCACTGGAGAAGGCAATGGCAAACCACTCCAGTATCTTTGCCATGAAAACTCTATGGACAGTTCCAATAGGCATAACGATATGACGCCGGAAGATGAGCCCCTCAGGTCGGAAGGTGTCCAATATGCTACTGGGGATGAGCAGACGGCTAGTACGAGTAGCGCCAGAATGAATGAAGCGGCTGGGCCAAAGCCGAAAGGACGCTCAGTTGTGGAAGTAACTGGTGGCGAAAAGACAGTCCGATGCTGTAAAGATTTTTATTCCATAGGAACCTGGAACGTCAGATCCATGAATCAAGGCAAGCTGGACGTGGTTAAACAAGAAATGAGAAGACTGAACATCGACATTTTAGGAATCAGTGAACTAAAATGGACAGGAATGGGTGAATTTAATTCAGATGACCATCAGGTATACTACTGTGGACAAGAATCTCGCAGAAGAAATGGAGTAGCCTTCATAATCAATAAGAGAGTAGGAAAAGCAGTCTTGGGATACAATCCCCAAAATGACAGAATGATCTCAGTTCGAATCCAAGGCAAACCATTCAACATCACAGTGATCCAGGTCTATGCCCCAACCACTGCTGCTGAAGAGGATGAAGTTGATCAGTTCTATGAAGCACTACAACACCTTATAGAAGCAATGCCAAAAAATGATGTGCTTATCATCATGGGGGATTGGAATGCTAAAGTAGGAAGCCAAAAGATAACTGGGATAACAGGCAAGTTTGGCCTTGGAGTACAAAATGAAGCAGGGCACAGGCTGGTAGAATTTTGTCAAGAGAATACAATGGTCATAGCAAACACTCTTTTCCAACAACCCAAGAGACGACTCTACACATGGACATCACCAGACGGTCAACACAGAAATCAGATTGACTATGTACTCTGCAGCCAAAGATGGAAAAGTTCTATACAGGCAATAAAAACAAGACCAGGAGCTGATTGTGGTTCAGATCATGAGCTTCTTGTTGCAAAATTTAGGCTTAAATTGAAGAAAGTAGGGAAAAGCACTAGGCCACTCAGGTACGAACTAAATCATATCCCCGACGAATATACAGTAGAGGTGACAAATAGATTTAAGGAATTAGATCTGATAGACAGAGTGCCTGAAGAACTATGGACGGAGGTTCGCGACATTGTACAAGAGGTAGCAACTAAAACCATCCCAAAGAAAAAGAAATGCAAGAAATCAAAGTGGCTGTCTGAGGAAGCTTTACAAATAGCTAAGGAGAGAAGGGAAGTGAAAGGCAAGGGAGAAAGAGAAAGATACACCCAATTGAATGCAGAATTCCAGAGAAAAGCTAGAAGAGATAAGAATGCCTTCTTAAATGAACAGTGCAAACAAATAGAAGAAAACAATAGAATGGGGAGGACCAGAGATCTTTTCAAGAAAATTGGAGATATGAAGAGAACGTTTCATGCAAAGATGGGTATGATAAGGGACCAAAATGGTAGGGACCTCACAGAAGCAGAAGAGATTAAGCAAAGGTGGCAAAATTATACAGAAGAACTATACAAGAGCGAGCTTAACACCCCTGATGACCACAGTGGGGTAGTTACTGACCTGGAGCCAGACATCCTGGAATGTGAAGTCAAATGGGCCTTAGGAAGTCTGAGCAACAATAAAGCTAGTGGTGGTGACAGCATTCCAGTTGAACTATTCAAAATCTTAAAGGACGATGCAGTAAAAGTGCTACACTCAATATGCCAGCAAATTTGGAAAACTCAGCAATGGCCACAGGATTGGAAAAGGTCAGTTTACATTCCAATCCCAAAGAAGGGCAATGCCAAAGAATGTTCAAACTACCGCACCATTGCACTCATTTCTCATGCTAGCAAAGTTATGCTCAAAATCCTACAAGCTAGGCTCCAGCAATATGTGGACCGAGAACTTCCAGAAGTACAGGCAGGATTTCGAAGAGGCAGAGGAACTAGAGATCAAATTGCCAACATACGCTGGATCATGGAAAAAGCTAGGGAGTTCCAGAAGAACATCTACTTCTGCTTCATTGACTATGCTAAAGCCTTTGATTGTGTGGAGCACAACAAATTGTGGCAAGTTCTTAAAGAGATGGGAATACCAGAGCATCTTATTTGTCTCTTGAGAAATTTATATGCAGGTCAAGAAGCAACAGTGAGAACTGAACATGGAATCACGGATTGGTTAAAAATTGAGAAAGGAGTTCGGCAAGGCTGTATACTGTCGCCTTGCCTATTTAACTTGTATGCGGAGCACATCATGAGAAAGGCGGGATTAGAGGAGTCACAAATTGGGATCAAGATTGCAGGTAGAAATATCAACAACCTCAGATATGCAGATGATACCACTCTAATGGCAGAAAGTGAAGAGGAACTAAAGAGCCTGTTGATGCGGGTGAAGGAGGAGAGTGCAAAAGTTGGCTTGAAACTCAACATCAAGAAAACAAAGATCATGGCAGCCGGCCCTCTCAATTCCTGGCAAATAGATGGGGAAGAAATGGAGATAGTGACAGATTTTATTTTCCTCGGCTCCAAGATCACTGCAGATGGGGACTGCAGCAAAGAAATTAAAAGACGCTTGCTCCTAGGGAGGAAAGCTATGGCAAATCTAGACAGCATCCTAAAAAGCAGAGACATCACCCTACCAACAAAAGTGCGTTTAGTCAAAGCTATGGTATTCCCAGTTGCAATGTATGGCTGCGAAAGTTGGACCATAAGGAAGGCCGAGCGTCAAAGAATTGAGGCTTTTGAACTCTGGTGCTGGAGAAGACTCTTGCGAGTCCCTTGGACTGCAAGGCGAACAAACCGGTCAGTCCTAGAGGAGATCAGCCCTGACTGCTCTTTAGAAGGCCAGATCCTGAAGATGAAACTCAAATACTTTGGCCACCTCATGAGAAGGAAGGACTCCCTGGAGAAGAGCCTAATGCTGGGAGTGATCGAGGGCAAAAGAAGAAGGGGACGACAGAGAATGAGGTGGATGGATGGAGTCACTGAAGCAGTAGGTGCAAACTTAAAAGGACTCCAGGGAATGGTAGAGGACAGGAAGGCCTGGAGGATCATTGTCCATGGGGTCGCGATGGGTCGGACACGACTTCGCACATAACAACAACAAAGCCTTAGTCAATCAGAGCTGACTTCAGGAGATGCACTTGTGGCTGGATGTACACTCCATGAATCTCTTATGAAAACTTTTGCTGAAATAAATGCCGCTAGTCATTCTTTATTGGAAACATTTATTTCCACCTTCTCTTCCTTGTCTTCTCAGACTCAGAGCAGCTAACAGCACAACTTTGGATTTCTGTTTTGATTTTGCTGCAAAAAACTAATACAACTACGCATTTTGAGTAATCTCAGCTGAGTTTCACAGGTGGTTATGTAGTTGCTTTTCCACTATCCAGCTAGCCCATGCTTTCCATCCTACCCTTATATTCCAGTTCAACATTCATGGAAACAGAACAGGATAGCAGCTCTAGCTACAGAATAACTCTGAATGCCTTCATTCTGGTAATCTCAGTTTATGGCTGGAGCATGAATCAAGTAACTGGCACAAGGGTGTGAATTCCGGTATGCTAGGCGTAGTTTCACGTAAGGCCTGATTAGAGCTAGATGAGCCTGCTCTTCCAATAACAGTCCCAGACGAGTTAAGACAGGAAGATTAAGAGCACCGTCACTGCTGGCTTCTTTCCCACACTGCAAACCCTCCACAGTCCATCTTAGCATGATGTATCACCTTCCAAACCAACTGGACCACGTCAAACAAGTGATAAGGGGTTCTTCAAAATTTAAAAAACCTGTGCTCCCCATTTTCATACATGGCAGCCACACTTCAAAGGTTTATTCTGTACAAAAAAGGAGAATCTGGTCGGGCCTTAGTGATTCTTAAGAAGATTCCATCCCCCAGGAAAATGCTCTTCAAAAGCAAAAGATCATAAGAACTGGCATCCAACAAAAGCAAGAGAGAGGTACTTATATCCCTCCATCTACATTTCCAGTAAGAATTTTTGCTTGGAAGCTTATACCCAGAAGATAGGGATGCCAGCCTTCAGGCAGGGCCTGGAGATCTTACAGAATTATAGTTCACCTCCAGGCAACAGAGATCAGTTACCCTGGAGAAAATAGCCACTTAGAAGGTAGACTGTATGGCATGAAACCCCAATGAAGTCCCTCCACTCCCCAAGCCCTGCCCTCTGCAGGTTCCATCCCCAAAGTCTCCAGGTCTTTCCTTTCCCATTTTGCACAAGCTAATACAGACTGTCCCATGCTCTGTTGGTTTAATTTTTATGTAACTATCTCAGCAAAATTCTTCTGTTTCAGGGTTAAAAGTTCTATGAATAGAGCTCCCAGCAATAAAAACTGAAGGTGCACAGGGGCCCAGTTCAGACTGGGATCAAGATGAGAGGACCAAGAAGGTTTAATATTTCTTCCCCTATACCTTTTTCCATCTAAAATAATCCCAAGGACCTGGTGATATTTGGCCCATTAAGGTAAATATAGAATATCCCAATGGGGCAGCTAGGGGCTCCCTTAAGCCATTTCACACACACCAAATTCCTTGGAATTCCAGACACTGAACTCCCGGTACACAAAGCTCACAGCAACACTGGTGCCAAGATGGCCAAAGGTATGGCTTATCTGAAGTTCAAACCTTCTCTCTGCTTATTTCTATTGACTCACCGAGTCCCACACAAACCTTTTTTTTTTTGCCTGGCCTTTTAAGAGGAACTGTGACGTACTGAATATAGGGCATTATTATAAATTCTGAATGGTATGTCCATATGAGAATTAGACAGGGTTCAAATGTTCTACATCTACACATCTGATTAAAGTAAATCCAAATTGCAGATCAGCAGGGCCACATCAGAATCATAGAGCTGGAAGGGACCTCCTGAGTCATCTAGTCCAACCCCCTGCACTATGCAGACCACTCACAACCCTATCACTCATCCACTGAAAGCTGAACCTTCACAGAACCAGCCTCTCCATCATATGGCTATCCAGCCTCTGTTTAAAAATTTCCAAAGATGGAGAACCCACCACCTCCTGAGGAAGCTTGTTCCACTCAGAAACTGCTCTGCCAGGAACTTCTTCCAGATGTTTAGAGGAATTTCTTTTGAATTAATTTCATCCCATTGGTTCTGGCCCGTCCCTCCAGGACAAGAGAGAACAACTCTGCTCCGTCCTCTATATGGCAGCCTTTTAAATACTTGAAGATGGCTACCAGATCCCCTCTTAGTTGTCTCCTCTCCAGGCTAAACAGACCAAGGTCCCCCAACCTTTCCTCAAACGTCTTGGTCTCTAAACCCCTCACCATCTTTGTTGCCCACCTCTGGACACGCTTCAGTTTGTCTACATCCCTCTTCAGAAGGTCAGAAGCCATACTGTGTGGCAGTGTGGAGTAATAGATACTGAAAAATAAGAGACTCCAATCTGTGTATAGAAAGTACTTGTATTCTGTATTCAGCCATTTTACAAATGTGACATATAACTGCAGGACAGAGATTCTCAAGCTTTTTCAGCTGCAGGCCCCTTTGGAATTCTGACACAGGATGCTAGACACAACCATAACATGACTGCAATAGGAAGCAGAGCCAACAACAAAATGTCACCCTTCTATAGGTAAAGGTAAAGGTATCCCCTGTGCAAGCACTGAGTCATGTCTGACCCTTGGGGTGACGCCCTCTAGCGTTTTCATGGCAGACTCAATCCGGGGTGGTTTACCAGTGCCTTCCCCAGTCATTACTGTTTACCCCCCAGCAAGCTGGGTACTCATTTTACCCACCTTGGATGGAAGGCTGAGTCAACCTTGAGCCGGCTGCTGGGATCGATCTCCCAGCCTCATGGGCAAAGCTTTCAGACGGCTGCCTTATCACTCTGCGCCACAAGAGGCTCTTCACCCCTTCTATACATAACTCTAATAGTAACTCTTCAACATTTCAGTCAGAAACTCTGTTTAATAGGATGCCTTTAAAAATTAATGTATTGTTTTAAACATTTTATGGCATACACACAACTTCTCTTCAATGACACGGTGAAGATTCTTATCCTATAGTGGCAGATGCTGAAAAAGCAACATTTCTTAAAAATCTGATCTCCAGCGGCCAATCAGAAGCCCTGCTGGCAAGAGCTACTTCTGGCCCAGCCCACATTCTAATAATACTTGATGGACACCAGCAAAGATGTCAGCATAGCACCCACAGGCACTACTCCACTGTAGGACATCAACACTTGTCAAATGGATGATTCTTAGCCAGACTTTTTTGCCAACAACTCCTAAAAAAAAATTTCTCTTGTCCCTCCCCGTGCAAAAATATAAGGGGAAAGGCATATATCTGTGGAGGAGGGAGCTAGAGACTTTTTAAAATGCAAGCTGAGAATTCAGAGAACCTGCTTAAAACTACCTGTATAATACTAGATATCAATATAAAACTACCACTATTGCACTAGATATCAATATAACACATATCAATATAGCACATCAATATAAGCCTCTGCAAAGAATATAAGGGTCTGCTGTGATGCCACCAATGACAACAGCACCCTCCCTTGAAAAATCTTCAGTATTTAAGGCACATGAAGAAAATAAACTGACTCTACAACTGTAAAAATGCAGAAAGGGCAGACATGTGGAAGCACCATGCTCAAACCAATGGCACTGTTTGTGGATCAGGAGAAAGTGGGATGGGTAGAAAAGCCCAGGTTTGGATATATGAAGGCAATGTTTTCTACTGTGTTCTTCTGGGTCAAACAAGTCTGAGAATCATACTGCCTACTTGTTTGGTAAAGGACAATTGCTGCAGGCAGCCAATAAGGCAGCACATCTCACTTTCTCGGTGCCCCTCCCTAAGAACGAGTTTCTTTGGGCACGGAGCCCAGTTGTTTTTTATTTCTGTGTACATACATAATATGCCAGACACCAAACTCAGAAACATACTGTAGATATCAGTCTGGTAAGGGGACAAGAATGGAATGAGATGCACAGCAGTTGCCCACAGCTGGTGGGATTTCCAATTCATGTCTGTTCTTTATCAAGTTTCAAGTTCTCTGAGTTTTGCTCTCTTCCATTCTGGTATCACAGCAGGCAAGCTTTAAGCAAGTCTCAGCATATCCACATTCTATCCCATGCATGTTGCATATTTAAATCAGCCTTAAATTTGTCTCCAAGCTTTCAGGGAGAAACTGCTCATGTTTCAGAATTGAAGATGAACCAAAATGTGATGATTTCATAATTAGGTATCTATTGTGATTGCTAATTTGATAACAACAAGCTCCATTTAAGCCAAGATTTTGCACTAGCACTCCCATTCCCCTTTCACACCCAGCAGGATTAAAGACTCCTGGTTTGAAAACAACCCCAGTTCCCCATGGTGTTAAGACAGGTTCTTAGGAGAATCAAAATCAAGATTTTATACCCAAATTAAACCACAGTTTAGAATCCCAAGTTGTGGGTAGCAATTTACCCTCAATGCTACATTCATATGTCATGGGGAATTAGCCTGCTTCAACCTAGAAAACCTTAAATGCCCTCTGAATTAGATGGGAGGGGAAGCATGGACGGCTCATACAGGAGCACAGCAAAAACTGTGTTTAAGCACATCTTTGGCTTAATTTGACTTTAATGTCTGATTGCAAAACAGGGTGGCTGTATACATTATATACACCTTTGTATATTAGACTTGCAATGCTCTTAAAGGGAAAAAAGAACACCTTCAGAGGTGCAGTTAGGTTTGCCAACTCCCCGTGAGGCTCAGAGTCCTCCCAGAATTACAACTGATCTCTAGACTACAGAGATCAAGTTCTCTGGAGGACACAGTAGCTCTGGAGGGTGGCCCCTGTGTAGCAACACACCCTGCTGTGTTCTCTCCTTTCTCCAAGCGCCATCCTCCCAA
Organism: Paroedura picta; assembly: GCF_049243985.1. Taxonomy (NCBI): domain Eukaryota; kingdom Metazoa; phylum Chordata; class Lepidosauria; order Squamata; family Gekkonidae; genus Paroedura; species Paroedura picta. Next base: position 93,081,739 of record NC_135372.1, on the reverse strand, counting down.
GGCTTTACTCCCAAATCTCCAAGAACCTCCCAGCTCAGAGGTGGAGCCCTAGGGGCAAGGGAAACTGGAGCAGCAGGGGGGGAGGAATTTAACCCTTTCTCCCCATGGCATGTCATGCTTCAAATTACTTCAGAGCTTAAAATCTGTGTTTCCAATCAAAAAGCCAATTTGAAAGGAGCTATTTGGAGAACAACCCTATAAACTGATCTTCTTGGAAATAAGTTCATTTTGGTCAATGGAGCTTATTCTGAGAAAACTGACCTTAGGACTGCAGCCTCGGAGGGGGGAGGAGTTAGGCACCCTACTTCACTGCTTGTCCAGTCCTGTTGAAGTGGCCTTTCTTGGAACAAAGAAGCAGCATGTAGTAACATGTACCCATAGTGATGAGAGCTACAACACCATGCATGCAATGAATGCCACAATCCAAAGGCTGGCCTCCTGGGGAATTCCTCACCTCCCTCTCCTTCCCTCCAATCACCCGGAGGCAACCTGTCCCATGCATGCAGTCCTGTCACCCAAAGTTCCAGTTCACGGAAATCTGTGACTATACAGTGACCAAGCAAGTAATGGTGGTATGACTCAGCCTGAGTTTCCTTTACATTTCTGCACTTTCCCCACCAGAGCACAAGAAATGGTGGCCAGAAGCACATTAATGACTAAGCAGAGAAGCTCAGACGACTGATGTAGGGATGGTATCCCAGATGCAGTGTTGAAAAACCTCTTCTGTGATTTTCTGGTCCAGCTGCTCAGCTTGATAAAAGCTCCCTCTAGGATATGTCTGCAGCCAGCACATTCTTTGACCTACTGACACATTCAGGGGCTTTCCAGAAAACAAACATAAAAATTCTATAATAGCACTACCCGGATCTGTTAGTAAGGCAATATTCTGTTCCTTACAACTATTGAGTGCTCAGAGGAATGCCCTCACTAAAAGGAGAAGGTAGCTGTGCCTGCAGGAAGACAGTTTGGTAACTTTTTAAAATATGAGCCATGGACATTTCTAGGTTAAGGAAATAAAATATAATGCCTATTTTTAAGCATATTTTGAAATTTTAAATCTATGAATTTTTAACACTTACTAGATTATTTATTGTACAGATTTTTCATTGTCACGGGTTGTCTGACACCCCAATGCCATTTGGAGAGGGGTGGCTTATAAGCCTAAAAACAAAACAACCCCTCCCCCAAAAAACTTTTAAAGAGGATGTAAAATGATGAGCAAAGTATTAACACATGTTGGCAGGGGATTCATGGGAACTGTAGAGCCACAGTTTGGCCACCCCTACACAACCTACCACAGATGCAGCACCTGCTGGGTGAAGGGGATATTTTAAAAATTATTACAATTCATGTGTTCAGAAGCCACTAATGTCTGACCTTGGAAAATATGTCTCAGCCTCCCTCTTCCCATGATTCCCAATTAACAACTATTGTGCAATAATAACGCATGTCTGGAAAGGTCTGCCGGGTGTCCAGTCCCAGACTGTGACTCAAACCCACTGAAGTCCTCCTGCCCCCACAGAGTCAGGAAAAGTTTAAATTAAATCCTGAGCAGTATTAAAAGTAACACATATTGAGTGATCTCAACTTTAATTTGTCTTCTGATCATGGAGGCAAGAGTAGGGCTGCTATGCTGACTAATTGAAAGATTATTTAATTAAGTAATTTAAAAATTGCTACATTTTAATCTCCATATGATCATTACCACCCTACTGAAAGAATCTCCCAGATATCTAACATCTGGAACACTTGTTTCTCCCCTCCCACCCCACAAACAGATTCTAGAACTGCACATGGGAGCCCTTTTCCTATATCTGCCAACAGTACTTAACTATCCGAGTTGAATTCTATGAAATGGGGGGAAATGACACGTTGGGAACTAAGTTTTTGTGGGCAAATAGGGTATAAAAAGGAGCTAGTTCCTTTAAGTGAGAAAAAGCTGGGTAAAAAGAAAATTAAGATAGTCTTTCCCTCTGTGTTGGTTTCTTTCCTTTCTCTTCTCTGCCATTTTTCATTCCTTCGTTTTGTTTGTCGCTCTGATTTTCATCCTGTCCTTCCTCCAAAAATCTTAGGGCAGCACGCACAGCTTCTGCTTTGACAGGCAACCTCCCATCCTTTGCCTACAACACCAACATTGTTCAAATGAGCAGTGGGGGAGAAAAGGGAGGAAACAATGTTGCTCACTGCTGGAAGCAACATAACTCCGGGGTTTTCAACTGGAAATGTTGTTACCCAATACTATTTACACCTGTCTCCACCAATCTCTAATGTTCCCAGTTGCCAGCAACTGGCTGGCAACCATACTTCCCCTCTCCCAGTGTATTCACACAACAACCCTGTGAAGAGGGTGTGACTGCCTAAAAGTCACCCATTAAGTTTCAATGCAAAGTGGGAAACTGCATTGCAGCCTCTCAGGTCCTTCTGGTCTGACGTTGTCACCAGTAAAACACACTGCTAGGAAAGGTTCTAGTGTCCCAGCGTGGTTTAGTGGTTGGACCTTCTAGGATCTGGGAGAGCCAGATTCAAATGCCTGCTCTGCCATGTCTGCAGTTCACTTGGAGACCTTGGACCAGTCCTGTGCTCTTAGCCTAGACTACCTACAGTGGTTGCTGTGTGGATAAAATGGGAAAGAATGATCCACTCTGCTTTGGTTCCCCACCGGGGAGAAAGACAGAGGTATAAATGAAATCAACAAACTGGGGACAGAGGTTAGAACAAACTTTGCTAGCTACTAGTGAAATGAAAACTAGACAGGAAAAAATATCCAGTCCCTTTAAACAGAGGGTTTCTGAGTGTAAATGAGCAGTTAAATAAGTTAACCTGATAGCCATTTGCAGATCAAATCAATATCTAGAAGGACAGCTAGAGGGGCCATTTCAAAAGTTGGCAGCCATACATAGCTGCTTATACCCTCACAATGTGTACCAGTTGCAGATGTGTAACAAATTCATTGTTAAAGTGAAGTACCCCATTGGATAGTAGTGAAGTATGGCTCACTTGGGCCAATGTGAAGATGGGGGTATCTGTGGGGGTGCCCAGGACAAGCAATCCATCGGAAACAGAAGCAGGGGCAGCTGGTGAGGAGTAAAGAAGCCCTGGACAGATTCTACCAGGCATTCAGTGACTTTCACTTTACCATCAACCTGACAATCAATCTATGCAAGAAATACATTTTCTGGATACTATAGTACAAATACACAATGAACCCATAGGTACCACCTTATACTGGAAGTCTACTGACTCTTCACCCACAATAATATGACATCTAATTTGAACATGGACACTGGTACCAGAGCTTGCAATAATGCCAGATGCTAACTTTGTTGCCACATATACCCAGACAACACAATCACTGCACTGTCAGCTTGGTGCAGTAGTTAAGAGTGGCAGCTACTGGTCTGGCAAGAATTATATTGCAATTTTAGAAACAGACTCGAATGGGAGGTTGCTGAATTACAACAGGTCAAGTCAATGGAACCCTCTGGGCTTAACAGGGATATTGTCTTCTTATCTCACTATACATGTTAAGTCACTCAGTTCTTACTTATACAGAGAAATTGAACTTTATTGGTCTTGGGGGGGGGGGGAAGTACTGAACACAAATTCAGTTCTCACATCTGTTGCTAATTCCATAAGCCAATTTGCTGCTATTACAGGTCTTACCAAATGTGTTATTCCAATCAGCTGCATTTAGTGCTCAGTTACTTATGCATCTTTACTTTCATCAGTCATTCACAGATCTTGAAAACTGCCTTAATCCAATCTCAGCTATAATCACCCAGTCATATATCTTTAGCTAGCCCTTCCTGGCAATTAACCATCCCACCCCACCCTTTCTCTAGCTATATGTAATGGTTGAGGAAATTCTGTTTCACAAAATGAAAAAAGTATGCATGCACACAAAAACTTATGGCTTGAATAAAACTGTGTTGGTCAAAAAGGTGCCACTGGACTCAAACTGTGTTCTGGTGATGAGGCAGTGCACTAGAAAAACGAGGCTAGCATTGCTGGCTGGTGACTGAGGGGGAGCAGGATCTTGTGCACTCACTGGTAGGGTCCATGAAATAGCACCAGAGCCACGGAAACTGCTCAATTGCACCATGCAAGCACAAGCCTGAGGCCTGCCTTATCAGCAGCTGCCAGCTGAAAGAAAACAGGAAACGCTGAAAGTAGCCTGAAGTTTGTAGAAAAGGATCCACCGTTTCAACTAACATGTACTGAATGCTGATACCTGGGGGGGGGGGTGCTAATATATGGCAGTTCCTTCTATAAAAACAAAATTGATACTATATTTTTATTATGGCCAGCTCAAATAATGCAACACACTGTGCAAGCTTTCAAGTTCTCCAGAGTTCCTCATCAGACCAGATTCTTTTCTTTTTTTAATAGGCAGGGAAAATATGACCTTTATGCTATTGTGTTAAGTTATCTTGTCTGCACTGTGCACAGGGTGCTCAGCTGGTTTCAATGGACATCTGATATCCTCTAGTCACACCCTGTGATTGGCCCAGTTTTGCCCACTGGGCACCTCCCACTCCCCAGCCCTAACTGTGCTGTTTGTACACCAACCTGCTAGGATGAATTATTCATTTACTTAAGGCATATGTACTTCCTTAGTTTTATGCAGGTTTATACTACAAAGTAGTAAACCATCCACCCTTATAGTTCCTGCTGCAGAAACTCTTCTCCATTCTATCATGCAAGAAAATCCAAGGAAGTAGTGATTGCTTTTTAATATAAAACCTTTCTCCCTTTTGATCTCTGTCCAGCCTCCATCTACTGGGCAGTCTTTCTATCTTATGGCCACCAGCGGAAAGAGGCCATATGCTGTCCCTTTTTGTCCTCTGAAAACAAGGATGGATTGCCTCCTGGGTTAGCCAAGATTGATTCTCACATGATGGACATCCTCTACAAAGATACTTATGTGTAGCATTACATCTCCAACACACCTATGCATACTTGGATGTCCCAATCAGCAGACAGAAAATTTGCATATATGACACATGGCAATCTATATAGAAGTAGTATGTAGATTCCTACATGTAAGTGATACTGAATCTGTAATGTGTTTCAGTGACCCTGTACAAAAAGAAGAGTAGCCACTGGTTTAATTGAAGCTGTTCTTAAACACACAACCAGATATTAATGAATTTATTACCACCATTAACAGATTCCATTATATTTATTTCTTTTGATACCTAAATATTACAAAACTGAAAGATGAATGTCTAACAGATTCTATCTTTCTTTTTGGAAACAAAAAGCAGTGGCATTCCCTTACCTGTTAGGTTTAGTTCCGGATCCAGAGTAATTGATAGCAGGAGAATGATCAACAAAAGGAAGCTCAGCTAGATTTCGATTTCCAAGTATCTTAGTTGCTGTTGCTGGAATTTTGTTAAGCTCACACTTCCGACCCTTTGGCTGCTTCCCTCTTCAAGGCACTGCCTTGCTCTGGCTGAGCCAAAGAAATTGCATTACTTGTTTTGACTTGAGTCAGAGAGGAGGGGCAGGTGAGAAACACCTTCCGAGCTCCAGTAGAATCAGCACAGCCAAATCCTTCCAAGCAAAAAAGAACAAGCCACCACATGGCCTCAAAGCAGGAGGGATTACGTGGGGGGGGGGGGGAGGATACAGACTCTTGCAAAAGGAAAAGAGAAATCCCCCAGTAACTGATGATCCTTTGTAAACAAAGGGCACAGCAGTATTTTTTTAACACAGCCGGATCCAAGTTAACACTCATATTACCTGTTAACAATGAGCTGGAATGTTTGTGTACTCATAATATATTGCTTGTAAGTCCAGTACAACCCTATGTTGAGCCTTTCCCTCCACTATTTGTAAGACTTCACTGCTATTTGAATATAACAGTTTCCCACATATTTTAAAACTATACATAAATGCAATCAATCACACTTGAAGCTGCTAATTTTTGTACTGAGGACAAAACTAGAATAGAGCCCTTAGAACCACCACACTACAGGAAGGCTACTTCAGGAGGAAGTGATAGGAAGTACAGGAACAGCGAGTGGGCAGGTTGCTCCACCCTTTCCCATCTGCCACTGTTCTGCTGCAGCTCTTTTGCCTATACCATCTTTCTCTTCATGGGATTCCAGACTCACAGAGAGCACTGCAGACATGCATATGGAAACTGCAAGGAAAAATGCAACTTGGGGTGAAGAATTGCAGTGGAAAGGCACTGGGAAGGTGAACGGTTAAGCATCCCACCCCCATCCTGCCCCACTTTTGTACTGCAAATGTTCTTCTTCCACAACTGCCATCAATCCGTTTTCTTCGACGCCACTGAGTATAACAGGCAGTTCCAATTCTCTTGTTCCATAAGAAATACTCAAACATGAGTTTGCAGCAGTTGTGTGGGGTACATACAGACTGAAGCCACTGCCCTTGACAACACACATGGAAGCAGGTGTCAAATCCATTTTCAGTTTGCAGTTTCCAAGTATTTACTGACAAAAGCAGCAATTAGGAGTAGGAATGTCAAAAGATCACTTGGTCACAGTGAGCCTCCCTTCTCCAACACAAGGAAATCCAAGTGTTTACTTGTACCTTCATAATATGATATGGTATTCTTTTAACATAAATAATCTCATATAGTGGAACAGAAACAGGGATAGAAGCGAACTAACCCATGTGGTGGGGCAATGCTGATTGGGTGCTTCTTGTTCTCCCAGCTCTACCGTTTTGCTCAAAACAAGCACTGTTTGCCTCCATAGGCAAGATCAAATCCACATTCCATATTCAGGACCAGTAATCCCCTCAATTTCACTGCTAGGGGACAACGGGAGTCTTAAAGACTAACCAACTTTATTTCAGCATACATTTTCATGAGTCAAAGCTCATTTCATCCAATGTATTTGGTGTAAGTCTATCAGGCCAATTTATATGCACAACAGAAAGTGTGGGTAGGTGTGACGATAAAGGGGAACCAGTTCACAAGATATAATGCAAAGAGTTCACTCATGATGGGTGTGAGAGACTTCCATCTTTTGTTAGATAGGCAAAATATAAAGCCTACTACAGGATGAAATGAGATAAAGCAATAGAATAGGAAGTTACAGAAGCCTGTAACATGATAATGATTTCAGCAATACCTGTACAACTTCCTGTTGTAACTACCTATCTCATTTCACCCTGCATGAGATTTTACATTTTGCCAATCTAACAGCAGTTGGGAATATAAAACACCCATGCTTAGCAAACTCTTTGGAATGAATGCTCTTTTGAACTGGCCTGTCTCTGTAACTCCCCTAACCCAATGTTCTGCTGTAGGTATAAATCAATCTGATGAATTTACCCTCCATTTAAGATTGCCATCTCTGGGTTGGGAAATTCCTGCTGATTTTGGGAGTGGAGTCTCAGGAAGGCAGGGTTTGGAGAGGGAGGGGACTAAACCAGGATTCAGTGCCTTTCATACCTTCCAGAGCAGTCCTTTTCTTCTAGCCTCTGTCACCTGGGGATAAATTGCAGGTGCTGTTGTCATTGGTGGCATCACAGCAGACCCTTATATTCTTTGCAGAGGCTTATATTGATGTGCTATATTGATATGTGTTATATTGATATCTAGTGCAATAGTGGTAGTTTTATATTGATATCTAGTATTATACAGGTAGTTTTAATCAGGTTCTCTGAATTCTCAGCTTGCATTTTAAAAAGTCTCTAGCTCCCTCCTCCACAGATATATGCCTTTCCCCTTATATTTTTGCACGGGGAGGGACAAGAGAAAATTTTTTTTTAGGAGTTGTTGGCAAAAAAGTCTGGCTAAGAATCATCCATTTGACAAGTGTTGTTGTCCTACAGTGGAGTAGTGCCTGTGGGTGCTATGCTGACATCTTTGTTGGTGTCCATCAAGTATTATTAGAATGTGGGCTGGGCCAGAAGTAGCTCTTGCCAGCAGGGCTTCTGATTGGCCGCTGGAGATCAGATTTTTAAGAAATGTTGCTTTTTCAGCATCTGCCACTATAGGATAAGAATCTTCACCGTGTCATTGAAGAGAAGTTGTGTGTATGCCATAAAATGTTTAAAACAATACATTAATTTTTAAAGGCATCCTATTAAACAGAGTTTCTGACTGAAATGTTGAAGAGTTACTATTAGAGTTATGTATAGAAGGGTGAAGAGCCTCTTGTGGCGCAGAGTGATAAGGCAGCCGTCTGAAAGCTTTGCCCATGAGGCTGGGAGATCGATCCCAGCAGCCGGCTCAAGGTTGACTCAGCCTTCCATCCTTCCGAGGTGGGTAAAATGAGTACCCAGCTTGCTGGGGGGTAAACGGTAATGACTGGGGAAGGCACTGGCAAACCACCCCGTATTGAGTCTGCCATGAAAACGCTAGAGGGCGTCACCCCAAGGGTCAGACATGACTCGGTGCTTGCACAGGGGATACCTTTACCTTTTTATTAGATTCTGACTGTTCTGCATGGTATATCCTTATTTATGGATTTTAGTATATATTTATTATGACCTTTTTCATCCAAAAAATGTTTCCAAAAAAAGCAATGCAAACTAACATTTAATTTTAAAAATATAATACACAATAGCATATTACATACAAAACAGTCCATGGTGAGGATATTCTCCCTTGAGCTGGAATCATGCACAATGAAAGCAATGCTCAACATGATGAAACAGTAAGGAATTCTTTATGAAATCTAGGAGCTCCACGCCCTGACTCTCCTAAATTTTCATCCTTCCTACTGGCCCACATTAGCCACAGACCCAGTTTTGTTCCTTCAGGGCGCTGCACAAATTATCTGTACAGGATGCATTCATTCCATTACAGCCTCAGAACTGATTCATACATTACAAAGTCCACAAGGTAAGCACCTGAGTGCCACAAGGACTTTGGATCAGATGGGTGTCCATTCAGAGTTCCCTACTAAGACCGTTTATGCACTGGAGGTTTCATGTCAGGCTGCAGGCTGGAGTTTTAGTCGTGGCAGGTTGCCCCACCTCTTCCTGCACTTACAAGGGAGAGCATTTGGCCCAGTGCACCTCATCCGCCCCCGATTTGTGCTCCTGCATGGGAGCTGGGGCAGTGAAGTTCCCAGTGCATAAACGGTCTAAGGGTTGATAGGTGAAGGATGAGAGTGGGGAATAGGAAAGGAAGAAGCTAATAATAAATGCAATTTACCTATATCACCCAGAAGTGATAAACGTACATTGGGGATGACATACTGGTTTCTTAGCAAAACTCTATGGTAGAATTAGTTTCTTAACATAGAGTTTTGCCCCCAAAACAAGAGTGATACCCCCTCCCAACATCACCATAAATAAGGGACCATAAAATAAGCCTGCTGGGGGAGGGATAATGTCCCCCTGCTCCTGGTAGCTCCGAAATGGGGGGGGGGGGCTCCAAACTGTGGGACTGGCAACCCTATACCTTGCTGGAGTTCCCAGGCATGCAAGGCTCCAAGTCACATCAGGACCACAGCATACATAGAGAGGGAGAACATGTGGCACAGTGTAGGATGTGAATCCACTTTCAGACAATAACATTAAGCTGGAGATCAGGCTTCCTCTCTCAGAAGCCATAGAAAAATTTGGTGATGAGATTCATGTTGGTAGAGGGACATTGAATAGAAATGTGGAAACTGAATCATGGGACCCCCCACAGCCTTTTCAAACAGCAGCTAAGAATGCCCATTCCAACGTGGAGAGTCTGTCCCTCATAAATTCAAGTATTGAGATGGACGGGTGCATGACATGTGGTTGCAGGGAGGGCCCTTGCCATAATCTGCACAGCCAGGCCTGGAAGCCTCATGTCCATTCACCACAAAATATCTGGCTCAAACAGAAGTGTCACAACAACAAGCACTGGGAATGGGCCTGTGAATCAGATATGTGCACAGGGATGTCAGAGAGATGGAGCAGAGCCCACTCCAGGTCAGATTTGGGGGTGGGTGTGGGGCAAGAACACATGACAGTCTTAATAACTCCACTAGTTATTGTCCCCAATCCAGCCTCAAATTCTTTCCTACTTCCACACAGAAACAGTCAACAGCCTATGCTAATACAGAGAAAGTGGAGAGGCCAGTGGAAAGGCATTTCTTCTGCCCTGAAGGCACCTGTTCCACTACTGTAAACTAGTTCAGTTGTCAGAAAAATCAGTTCTTTACTCTAGGGCAGGGGTAGTCAACCTGTGGTCCTCCAGATGTTCATGGACTACAATTCCCATGAGCCCCTGCCAGCAAATGCTGGCAGGAGCTCATGGGAATTGTAATCCCTGAACATCTGGAGGACCACAGATTGACTACCCCTGCTCTAGGGCATAGAACCAACAATCACTTTCCATCTTTATGCTGCTTGTTCATTCTTTTGTTATCAAACACTGGAAACATTAAAGTAGTTTCACTGTCATGGATTCTCCTTGCTGCCCTTTGGAGACAGTCAGGGCTTCTTATTTCCAAGTTCTATACGTTTGTCACTGTGATACAAACCACTGGTGGAAATGTAGAACTCAGGACTGGAGGATCAGAATTCAATTTATGTGATCCCACTGAGTGATCTTGGGCAAATCTACCACCTTACCCCAATTTCTAGGGCTGCCAATTTCCAGATGGGGGTGAAGATCTCCCAGAATTACAAGTGATCACCAGATTACAGAGATCAGTTCCCATTGCATAAATGACAACTTTGGAAGATGGACTTTGTGGCATTATACCGTCCTTCCCCTTCCCAAAGACTGCCCCCTCCAAGGTTCTTCCCTGAAATTTCCAGGAATTTCCTAACCCAAAGCTGGCAACCCTATCAATTCCCCACCCCCAAACCAGAAATAATCTCTCCTATAGTGCTATCAAAGAAACGAATAAATCAGTGATTGCAAAACATTTTCTATTTAAACATGATATAAATTCATTCATTTTAATTATGATGACAGTTATTAGTATACAATATTGCAATGAGCAAATAATTTGCACTTCAAGCAGGCACCAACACCGGGTATGAACCAGAAAAGAAAATCTTGATTGTGGGAACTTCACTCAGCCTGGTGTTGCTCTGGCTGAAGAAAATGTGAAATCTGGAGCTGATTTAAATGAACAAGCCTTCAGGGCTTGCTCACTATAGGTCAGATAAGAATCAAAAGTGTATTGCTTGCGGCACTTTTCCCTTCAACCTTCACCTGCATAGTCTATGTACACTGATCAGGTTTACCAGTTAGCTATATTGCATTGTGCTTGTAGCAATGAAGCCCCTGACAGCAACTGGCTGCGCTGGTATGACGACTCCAACTGCAGCCACAAAAGTTTCCCAGTCCAGTTTCTGTGGGAGGGGACAGCAATCAATGTGACCGGGGCCAGAATTTCACACAGGCAATACGGAAGGAGGAACTGTATTGGGTAATCTAAAGATTAGAGTTAGATAGTGGACTATGAGGCGGGTTCCCAAGCCCTAAAAGCAGAGTCAACATGGTTGAAAGAAAAGAGCCGGATAAAATGTGCACTGATTTCTGTAAATCTAAGGGAAGAGAAAAAGATCTGATGGAAAAAGTTGAGCCTATGAACTATGGAGAGCAACCAGCAAGCTGATTTCTCACCTGAAGACATCCTGAAAAGAAATGATTCTACACACCTTTGGATTTCCATGAAGGATGCTTTGTGATGTTTTTTGCCACAGAGAATTACAAACAAAATGGAATGCATGAACATGATTTCTAATTGAATACTTAGATGTCAGCAGCCACACCTAGTTCTCAAAATGTGGGCCACAGTATATATCATTTCAGTGAAACAGCTAACAACGAATAATCACCCAACAACTTGCTATTTGGCGCCAGTAACTGAAAGATGACTAGCTTCTTTGCTGGCAATAAGATGTGAGTTTCACAAGCCCCTGTAAATCTAGAGAGCAAGTGGCCCAATACTGGCCTGTGTACAGAATCACAATTTTGGTGCTAGGCAGAGATTCTTTCCACATGGACAACAGGAAGCCCTTGCAGTAAAAGGGACAGCCCAATAACATTGGACTGGATACAGACTATGTTTTCTATCCGTGGAATGAAACTTTCCTGCTCCCCCCTTCCACTGCAGCCCACTAATCTCCGCAAAATGCTCCAAGAGGATCGGAAGAAACGAGGAGCGGCAGAAGGGTGTGGTCTGTAGGAGGAAGGGGGAATCAGTGGAAATTATCCGTGTAGTCTGGTCTGGATCCAACTGGTTCTGCCCAGTCTTGGTACAACTAGACAAGCCCCTCCCCCCCCACCGCCAGTATTAAGATGAAACTGCAGAAAAACTGTGTTTAGAGTGTCCACCTGGACTTTCCCAGAGCCCATTTTGGGGGGGGGGGGTAGAATTAAGGTCTCCATTCCTTCCTCCCTTTTCAGCCCTTCAAAAGTTTTTTTCTCAAATGTCTTATTAAACGAAAGGGGAAAGCCCTTTAATGGGAGGACTGCAGATGGAGGGGGCTGTGCAATGTGTAGGCGCAAGAGAGAGGAGCCTAGGGAGGGGTCAGCAGCAGAACAAACAGCATGGCAACAGAGTGTGCATATGTTCTTCTGACCTCTTCCCATACCACTTGCTGCTGTTGCTGTCAATGAGGCTGACAGAGCTCTGATGGAAGTTCTCTGTGAGCACAGCTCAAACAAGACTGTGACTAGCCAAAGATCACCCAGCTAGCTGCATGTGGAGGAGTGGGGAATCAAACCCCGCTCTTAACCACTGTACCAAGATGATTTGATCTTTAATCCCAGTAATAGTAAGTTTTGGACCAAGTACACTCAGACATTGCCAATTAGTTTTTAACTGCAGGTTTGTATTTTATGATATCTGCAAAAGGTTTCCAGGTACAAGCATGAGGTCATGGGGGAAATTTCAGCTGGTAATGCAAGTGTTAAAGGTACAAGAACCCTGCCAGAAAAAGTTGGCAAAGGAAGGCCCCAGGAGTAAATATTTGTCTGAAAACCCATTGATACGTTTATCTGCTTCTGACAATTGCCACTTCCCATGTATTTCAGAGAGCATTTGGGAACAATGTTTGAGTTCTGACCAGCTTCTGATGAAGCCAAGTCAAAGTCTTTGGGGGGAAAACACACTCAATTCTGAAGATCCTTCTCAAAGCAACAAAGAGTAAGATTGCACAACAAACAAACTTGAAAATTTGCACTAAATACACAATAAGTATTTTAGGTTCTGGAGAACAGTGTATAAATTCTTCTACTAGAATTTACATTTCACTAATCACTAATAATTATATTATAGAGTCACCAGAGGGCAGTCTATTTTACATTTTTAACAGGAACAAATTGGATTTGGGGGCTGTTTATTACTCCTGGACAAATGGCTAGCTCATTCTACAATTACAAGCCAAAAGCCTGTGGTGTTTTCCACCCAGAGTAGGCTTTTGTGGTTTCCCCATTGCTGCTGTGGTTGCTAGTACAGTGCCGTGGCAATGGGGCTCCCGCATGGCAGATTTCTCCACTTTTCCCCTGCTGCCAGTCTCCCCACTCAGCAATATCCATCCCCCACTCCTCAGTCCTCACCATCAGCAATTGAATAGTGTTACAGTATTATAATATAACAATATGTATATTAGTTTCCCTGAATTCCCAGATTTCTTTTTTTTATTTTAAAAAAGGTAATGCTTCTTGCAGTCATCTGCTTGAGCAAAAGTGCTCCCCAGTGCAGGATGGGAAATGGTTGCTGTGAAGACAAGGCTACGAAGACTGGGGGATCCAGGTTTTCCACAGGGCAGACATCATTGGCTACTTGAGAGGGGGAAGGTCAACCTGTTGAACAGCAGCCACAGGGTGGGAGAGCTGTCCCCAGCCACCCTTTGGAGTACTCGCATGCTGCAGTACCATTGAAAGGACTTTACGTGGTTGGGAAACCCTGCTTTAAGTTAAGGGCATTGTAAGATGGCTGTCTTGACATTTATGTTATGCTTTAGGTCTCCTGACTTGTAAGAGAAATGTACTGAGTGCATTGTCCCATTTCCCCTTACTAATAAGATTCAATTTGCAGAGGCCACTAATTATGTTCCCATAAGTGGAAAAGTGGAAAAATTATTGGCACATCTACAAACTATGCCTTGAATAAGTTTGCCACCACTATTTGGGGTTTCTTATTGATTTGTTCAATAAATGCTAACGGAAATTTAAAGACACACAATAACTGCAAATAGCAGTTTAATGTATATTGTAATTCTGTGCGGATTTATTCCAGTTTGTCCAATGACTTCAATGAGTTAAAACTGTACTAACGCTACATAGGACTGCATTGTACTTACATCACAAGGACAGTATAATAAAGGTACTGTTAATGTTCTGTGTCATTTTCTTACAGACTCACAATGTGTTCCTTATTTTGGAGCTCTTTGGAGACTTCGTATTAAAGCAGGACCTGTACGATAAATACGTGGCCTCAGTAGCTCTTTTGGCTCTTTGCTGAGACTTTCACAAAGAGCACTGAGCATTGGGAGATGCATGTGAAATGTTCAGGTTTGAATGCTGCATGGAGGTGCTACTGGATAAAGAATCCGTTGATCTCCAAACAGCAGTCTTTTCTTTTGCTTGGTCTGCCATCCTCTCTGGGAATTGAGCTGGCATCTAAGCCAACAATTCCTCCCATCTCTTTCAGCTGCCCCTTGCCAAAGGAAGCACTGTATAAAATAACCCATGTTACACTGCCGCTTCCGGAGAGCCTTCCCAGCCACACTGCAAGGAGGAAGTTTATCATAAATACTCCAATCATCCCATTTGGCTTTATTCCCAAAGAGTCGTGCCCTGTCTCCTTTCTCCCAGGCCCCATTACACAGGAGGGAACTTCACAACACTGAAGGAATTCATCTCACTCCCTCAGTTATCTGCCAGACATCCCCCTGAAAATAAAGAACACTCAGGGACAAATGCCCTTTTAGTGCCCCCTGCATGCAGGCCATCCATCATCAAATGAAGGCCAGGGGGAGACAAGCTCCATTGCGCCAGCAAGATAAAGACTTTCACAGTAGTATATCCTTCCCATTTCCTTTCCTGCATAAAACCTCCAACATTCCACCCATACTCCAAGCCAATTTCACATTAGCAGGTGCTTTGATGTGTTTCTATACAATGATAGTTTTTTAAAAAAAAAAAATCCCTGGCAGCGCAGTGGAGGGAGGGTTCCAGTTTGTATGTATGACTGAGAAGATCACCACACAACAGCTTTTTGAACTTTGCAACAAAAGCCTTCCCTTGCCCTTACTCCTCCTCCGTAGGAAATATGTCTGTGTGCATGGCAGAGAGGGTGGGATGAGGCACACTCAGAGACCTGTTGGTTTGTCTCTTGTCCTGCGCAAGGGTTGCATGCAGCAAGCCAACTCCTCAATGAGCTGATCAGATGTGTCTATTAGTATGATTATACCAAATTGTCACACAATTACAGGTTCTTTCTGCTGCTGCTGCTCTCACCTCTAAATTTGAAAAGGGCATACAGTGAAATGCAAAAAAATTAGTTTGTTTTTTTGAACTAAGACTACTTGATGTCCAGTCATGAATTTAGCTAATTTTGTAATCACTTCTTCTGGCCTGATCTTAAAAGGATGCTGCTAACTGTGCAAGCACACAAACCAGACAATGCAATTAAATGATGCATGTGTCTGCATATCTGCAAAGAATAATTATATAGGCCAGGATCACTTTTCATATATAGTTCACAGTTCAAACATATTTGTATAACAATAACAATAATAACATTAATAATATAATAAAATGTTATTTTCAGCCTGCCTTTCCAGTGCTGCTCAGGGCGGGTTAAAAACATCAATAAAACATCATATACAAGTAGGTTAAAAATGTTACTAATCTACAGCATTATAAGCCTAGATGTCCCAAACTAATATTCCAGGTGTTGGCATCAGGAGCTGATCTTTCCATCTTCCAGCATTTATTGGTAGTTTGTTATTTTGGGCCCTGAGAATAGGCTTGGTGGAATAGCTCCATCTTGCAGGCCCTGGGGAACTGATTACGGTCCGCAGGGCCCTGATCTCCCTCAGGAGCTCATTCCACCAGGCTGGGACTAGGGCTGAAAAGGCTTTGCCCCTAGTCAAGGCCAATTTCATCTCCTTTGGGCCAAGGATCCTGGGCAGATGTTGTTCCAAAAATCTTAATGCTCTTGCCAGAATATAATGAAAAAGATGGTCCTTTAGCTTAGCTACACTGGTCCAAGTCCACTTAGGGTTTTGAAGGTTAACATCAGAACTTTGAACCTGATTCGGTCTCCAATGTGGACCCAATGCAGCTGGGCGAGCACTATTGTTCTATGAGCCCTTCAGCTGGAGTTTCCGGAACAGTCTCAGGGGCAGCCTTGCATAAAACAAGTTGCAGAAGTCTAATCTAGAAGTATCACTGTGCTAGCAAATAAATGGTTAGAAGAGGAAATAAAATATACGTTTCCCTGCATTAGATCAAAGCTCATTAGCTCAAAGCCACAACATAACAGCAGATATAAAAACTTGATTCACAAGTTTTTACATCAATTAAAATTATTACAATAACCAGTGTGAGGGCCAGTTCACACGATATCAACCCCACATGTTTCACATGGCCACCAGGGTCCTGACAATCAGATACGCTTTGGGTATTTCATGTGTAGAACTTAGTGCGTGCCTGAGTGCAAAAGAAATCAAAAATCCAGAACCCAATGCTGCAGTTCTGACCCGGTTCTAAAGGTTTGATCTGATGTAATACAAGCAGACCAGTGCTTACGCAATGATACTTTCCAGCCACCAGCCTCCCACTGCAGCTTGCTGAGCCTTTCATATTCTGTTCCTGGGGATCAAGTGGGGATGCCAGCCATCAAGTGGGACCTGGGGATCCCCCAGAATTACAGCTCACCACCAGACTAAAGAGATTAGTTCCTCTTGAGAAAATGGGTGTTTTGGAGGGTGGACTCTATAGCGTTGTGGTGTCTGCGTATCCTCCACAAGATCCATTCCCAATCTCCAGGAGTATGTCAATCTGGATATGGCAATTCTACCCCCCCATCCCCCTCCGGTGGCCAGAGGCATCCTGACAACCCTAGGATCAAGGGACTTTCACTAATAGCAAAGATGCAAACAGAAACACCATTCCACCACCAGCATTAGAACACCTATGGTTCCAACCCACAATGTGCAATTTTTATGCAACAACAAAGGACTTTATGTGACTGTTGTGAGAGATTTCATGTCTTAAGCCTGCTCGGAAGCCTTTTCTTCTCTATAGATGTCTGGTGGTTTCTTATGGTACAGTGCAGTTAGCACATATTTGCAAGCAACCTTCATTGTTACTGCACATTTTCTAGGAGCCCCAGCATCCAAACTGGAACTCAGTCCTGGCTCAAAGTAATCCTTGCTTGTGATTTATTTTAAGAGGCCTTAATTCCTGCTTTATGCCACAAGTTTTCCTGGCAACCAGCTGAAGAGCTGATCCTCAGAATTTTAATTTTCTTGGAAAAACAGTCACCAGGAATACATCTTTTAAAGAAGTTATTCCCTTAAGAAGATATAATATGTTTATGGTGTACTAGAATTTTTGTTTCATTATCATAAAGCAAAAGGCCCAAGTCCTAATTTTATTCAGTAGGAGCTAAAGTGAAAACAGCTAGTCAAAAGGGGGCAACTTCAGAGAATTTTTAAAAGTAAACTAGCATTTCATAGACAATTTATCTTAAATTAAAGCGCAAATGTTCCAGACCCGGCAACCCCCTCCCTCTCCCCCTCTCCTCCAAATTCCCACCCAGCCACAGAAACTCTCTGGAAGTGGCAGGAATTCTACTAATTTGCAGCCAGCTAAAAATCCAGCTTTTGTCTTCTCTTTAACCTTGCTGCCAGAGTCAAAGGCCCTTCAGAAAACATAATAGTTCACAGAGTCACAACCCCTTTTCAGGGAGTAGTTTAATTCAGAAGTTCTCCCCATAATTTGTTCATATAGTCCCCATGTAGTTTAAGTTGCTAGAAGATCTCATTCCACACATACAAAAAGTTCTGCTTTGCTCCGACTTACCTTTTAAAACACCAAGTGGTTCTGTTTTCTCGAGTTTCTCAGCGGCCGCAAAAAGTGAGCATTGCTGCTCCCATGCTTCCAGGGTTCTTGTGAAATTCTCCACGGCCCCCTTGAGGTATTTAATTTAACTTGGGCACTAGCGACATCCAAATGTTAAAAGAACTGAAGACATCTGTCCCTGGGAGATACCAATCCCTCAGAGAAAAGGAGGGGTGGAAATTTTGCCCAACTGTTAAAAATCGCCTAAATGGAATGCCCTACAACGATACTGGGAGACAGAAAATTAAAGTACCGTAAAATGCAACGTAGGTTTCATTTTCTTGCTTTCTTATTGTATAGTAATTTCCCGCTCTGAGGAAATAGCCTTCCCCGGTCCCCATTTCCAAGATAACCTCAGCCCTCGTGGTAGGAAAGAGTCACTCGTTGAATCAAAGAACTTCTTCCAAACAACACAATGCCCCCCCCCCCCCCGTTCTGCTTTGAGACCCAGGGCGACCGTGTGAAAGAATGGCATCACAGAGAGGGCGGGTTTTTCCTTCAGATCAGTCCATAAGGAAAGTGTGCGCGGCAGCTGGCTATTAATGTCGTATTAGTGATGGATTAGCAGCGCTCTTCTCGCCAGTCCAGAGGCACAATGGCAAACTAATGAGCTTGTGAAGTGGTGATGCCTGTTTGCTACCTGGTACCCAGGAAAGAATGCAAGCAGACAGCGGCTTTAGGCCTTGATAAACGAAATTTTATTACTCTGTGACTTCACAGATCACAGATTTTTAATATGTATTTCTCTGGAAACTCCTGCTGGAGAGGGGTGAAGAATGTCAACCAGGTACAGCTCATGGCCTTGATTGAAATGTGTTGGTGAGCTCTGTACCCCATGCTGTTTTTTCAGGCAGGGCTATCTTGACAGCATTATGGGCCCCTGCACCAACCGCTCACAGGAATAAAAAGTAAATGGTCAATAATATTAAACATATATTTATTTTATTGGCACTTCAACAAAATTGGTGTTAAAACATTAAAAACATGATGTACAGCAGCAACTAATCAACGTGATAAATATTTGAACAATACACAAAGCTTGAAAAACACAATAATACTCAGTAAAACACACAGATTAGATGGCATGGTATGAAATTACTATGAACTTCTTATTATAACAAGGATTTGCGGCATTTCTTTTCAGATAATTGCTTTATTATTGGCTTGGTCAACGGGCTTCAGGATGTCATTTTCCATGCACATGAGTGAAAGCCAGAGGTGAGCTGCAGTTAAGGATTAGACAGGCCAAGGGGCAGGAAAGCTGGCAGGAAAGCTGACAGACTGTAAAGGAATATGGTGAACAGGAAGCCAGCAACAAGGGCAGGCAGAACTACCAGGAGCAAAGCAGGAGAGTCACACAAGACAGGCCAGAATAGACCATTCAATAGCCTTGTCCTAGAAATATTATGGCATGGCCAGGCCAGTAAGAACCACTGCATTGGGTGGGAGAACTGGAGCTGTCCTGGTGCCAGAAGTGCAATAGTTTCAGAGGGTAGCTGTGTGGGTCAGCAGTAGAACAGCTAGATTGGAGTCCAGTAACCTTAGAGACCAACAAGAGTTTTGGGATGTAATATTTCAAGAGTGACAAAGGGAGCTTTGATTCATGAAAGTTCCGAACCAGAAAATCTTGTTGGTTTCTAAGGTGCTACTGCACCTTAATCTAGGAGTTAAATGTTTATCCTTCTTTCTCTGTGCAAATGTCTCCAGCGTACAGATCAGAAGGGTCAATCCTGATCTCTCAGATGCTGTCTGTCTGCTGATTTAAAGCATAGAGATGGGAGGAAACTGCCCACTTCCATAGAAGAAAAGGCTCCAGCGTACAGACCAGAAGCAACCTGGTGCTTCCTTTGGCTCGCGGGAGGACTTTCCATCAAGGGCTGAACTTTTTAATCTTCTCAATGCTACCCCATGTCTTCTTGGAGACTGAGTAGCTATTTGTTTCTATTCTAAGGCTTTGTTCTGTATTTGTTAGCTGCCCTGGGTGTTCTTTTTTAACCGAAAGGTGGCATGTAAATAAATGAAGAAATTCTGCATCACTCAGATTCCATATATCCAGGCAGACAGAACTCCGCTTTTGGCAAGCAGTAGTATTTAAAGTCCAGCACTTGCTGTCCTCTCTGGCACAGGTGTTGAGATGTCAGGTTAAATCTGGGTTGCCCTGTCTGTGTACCCCCTGGGAAAATTGTTCTCTGGTGCCCACAAATGACTGAGATGAATCAGAGACTGAGACTGGGCTTTTACTCAGCTGACCACATCCTCTTCTAGAGGGTAGCAGAATAGTTAGCAGGAAAGTTATCTCATGCCAGCTTGTACTGTTGAAGTCACACTTTTACAGATTACTTTTGGACACCTGTCTGCTATGTAACATTCTCTAACACTCCTACACTGATTCTAGAGTAATGGAGATCCAGGAAAGAAAGGTATCCTGAATAAAAGGTAAGTTCTAGAGTTTTTCTTTTTCTCACTTATTCTGGAGAAAAGGTAGTATCCTCTGTGTAAAGACTTAAATAATAGTATCATAGAATTTTATGATTACCCAAATACATGGTGAAGGCCAGTGGAGAGCTGAGCCTATTGAATACATCTGCCAACCTGTGTTGATTTTCTCTCCACAAAGAACACATTTAAGGTAAGGTGACCAGATTTTAACATTGGTAATGCGGGACACCATTGACTGGGGGGGGGGGTGTCTATATGGTGCAACAAAAAGTTTCATAGAATGTATAGAACGCAAAAATAGCATTGTAATATATATTTTTTAATTACAACGTAAGTACAATTTGCCAGATACCCCCAGATGTCCCTCCAAAAGTGGAACAATCTGGTCACCTTAATTTAGGGGGGAAAGAGCTGGTTTGGAACTTCAGGTACTGGATTGGTGTTGTTTTGGGACTTGTCCTACACATCTGGGGAACAGCTTCTGGTCCCTTGTAATGACTTGCTCAGCCACATCACTATTAAAGAAACACGTTCTCCAAAGGAATTTCATTCAGTGACAATTACTCCAAAGATCTCCTTTCTCGTGGAAGCTGGAGAATTTTACTTGATACTCCCAGTTCTTCCAGAGTCTGGAATTGGTTTTTGAAGTAACTTTTAAAAAATGAAATTAGAAATTCAGAGAACTTGATTCTTTTTTTTTTTGTTCAAATCCCTTGATGGAGGGGGTCACAGGGATAGTTGCAGGGAAAACTGCTGCCATGTGGGTGGAACCAGAAAAATTCAATCTTTCTCACCCACATAGCAGTCATCCAGACTCTGCCATGAACTTTCCAAATACAGTATCTTTCTCCAGGGAAATCCAGGAGGTACATAAATGCACCATCATGCTTTGGGGAAGTGAGAAGAAAATCAAGTTCCCAACAGCATCAAACGTGGACCAAAAACCCACATAGAACATGCCTCCATATCTAAATCCTTTCTATCCCACCTGAGTTAAGTACTGTCAAGCTGCTTCGACTTACGGCAACTCTATGGGCCATTCCGCACCAGGATCTATGTAGCAAATTGGTCGCGGAACGAAAAAACGCCATTTTAAATAGTGGAATTCGTCGATATGCATACCTGCCTTTGTAGTGGAATCCAGTTGCGTTTCTATCGTTTCCCACAGGTTTCCGGTCTCGGCAAAAATCGCTAGCCAGGAAGCGATATTGCCGAGCTTTGTCCCGCCCCTGGCCGTCAATCAAAAGAGCAGCCAATGGGCGGCCGTTATCATGCTCCCGAAAAGCCCCTTTCCCTTTAAGGAAGGTTTAAAAAAAAAAAGAAAAACACATGTTGCAACGAATCTGCGTTGATTTGTTGCAACGGAGAGACCCAGCTAGCAAGCAGGTGGTGTTTGAGCTGCCGTTTCATCGTTGCCATGCTCCCCCCGAGTGAAAAAAAATACCCCCCCCCCACACGGGCGCGATTTTCGCCCGAAAATAGAGTGAAAAATAAAGGGGAAATAAACCAGCAAACGGGGCGGTGTGTTGCTTGGTGCTTGGTGACTTTAAACAGCTCTGGGGAGGGACTGCAGCCGGGGAAGCCTCGCTGGGTAAACGAAGGCTCGCCGGTGCGTTGCTCTCTGCTCACTCCGAGAAAAAAAAATGGCAATCGCTTCGCCGGAAGATCAGAAGAGAGAGCCAGGGGGAGGGACTTTGCAGAAACCACAACAATGGTAAAGCACAGAACTTTCCCGCTAGTGTTGCAGATTGGTTGCAAGAGTGTAGTGCTTTCTGGAGGGTGAATCCACTTTTTGGGATTTCCCTGAAAGCGCTACAACGAAGCGCTTTTTGTGGATCGGTTTCAGGAGTGTTGCAGATTGTCAAGAATGTTGTGCATAACAGCAAAACAGTAGCAATTTCAATTTGCAACCATTGTGCAATTTTGAACGAGTGCGGAATGGCCCTATGAATTAATAACCTCCAAAATATCCTAGCATTAACAGCCTAGGTCAGGTCTTACAAAATGAGGGCTGTGGCTTCCTCTATTGAGTCATTCCATCTCATGTTGGATCTTCCTCTTAGCCTGCCGCTTTCAACTTTTCCTGGCATTTGTATCCAAAGTACAATAACCACATTTTAGTTTCTAGGGAGAGTTCAAAAGAAGAGCTGGTGCTTATACCCCATTTTTCTCTACCTTAAGGAGTCTCAGCATGGCTTACATTCACCTTCCCTTCCTCTCCCCACAACAGGCACTTTGTGAGGTAGTTGAGATAGTTCTTACAAAAATTTGAATGGTCTTCCAGCAAGCTTCATTTGGAGAAGTAGGGAATCAACCATAGGGTTCCACCTTAGAGTCTGCCACTCTTAATCACTATACCAAGCTGGCTCTCAAGGGTTAATTCCATCCCATCTGAACATTAGAAAACAGTTTGAGAGGGTAGCAATCCTGGTCTGCAGTAGAACAGTCAAATTTGATCCCTGGGCCACCTTGGAGACCAATCAGAAAACTATACCAGTTATTTCTCAAGGTGCCAGTAGGTGGCATCCCATACTAATTCTTCGGGAACTTTATAGAGCCTTCAATTTTGAAGCTGTTTAAGCATTATATTAGAACTAGTTTCAAAGCCCCTTTATAAAAAGGGGTTTTGAAAGGGGAGAAGGCGCGTGAGTCCAGCATGGAGGGAACCCCCAGCAGCCGCGTTTCGCGCGACTGCTGGGGGTTCCCTCGGGCGGCGGTCTGACGCTACGAGAGGCGCTTCGCGCCTCTCGCCGCATCAGTCCGGGAGCAACTGCGAGCCGCGCTGCGCGCGGCTCGCAGTTGCTCAGGCTGGGAATCGGAGGGACCAATCGGCAGGCGCTTCGCGCCTGCCAATTGGTCCCTCCGATTGTCTGTCGTGAGGAAGGGTCCAACCCGGACCCTTCCTCATCACGGACAAAGCCCACCTCTAGGGGGCTTAACGAATTATTTAGTCCGTGGCGCCCGTGGCGCCACGGGCTGTTTAAAGATTACTGCTTTCTAAAAGTTCATGTAGTGAAGTGGCCAGATAAAAGACTGAAAACCCAACTGTGGACTCACTAAAGCTAAAATGTCTAAAATGCATAAATATACCAGATTTTTACAACTTTTTACATGCTGAACAACTATTTATACACATTCTAAAAACTAATTTCCAAGTATTCTCAACTTTGGGGTCAACAGACATCCTCTTTTTAGAGGACATGTCCTCTTTGTGTGTGTTGATCCTCTTTCAGGCCCTTTTTTAAAAACCTGATGAAAATGTCCTCTTTTTTGTACTGGAAGGTTAGAAATATTCCTAGTTAGTAGCAATTATCGTAGCTTAAATAGTATTTTAAATGAGCTTTGTCATAATGATCACTTATTTGATGTATTCAGTTGGGCAATATGTCCTCTCTTTTGCTTTTCAAGATGGTAAAAGCAAATGATAACCCTACTCAACTTGCAAATACACTTCCTCAAAGGAACTGCTTCCTTTTCTCCAGGATGCAAGCTGACTACTCTCTAAAAGCAGAGAGAGAATCTGTATATGTGGAGGCGGGGAATTGGAAACCATAGGGCATGTCCTCTGTGAATGCTCACTTTATGTGGGAATTTGAAATAAAATCATTGCCCCTCCCCCTCATCCTGGATTCCCAGTGACCCTGAGGAAGGGAAAATTAAGAGCCCCCTATCTGGGGGGAAATACTGAGGTCCCCAAACAAATTGCCAAATTCTGTGCCATAGTACAGATGCATTGGGACAACAATATGGCAATAATAAATCCAAATAGAGTAATCTCTCTTCAGTTTCAGATGTTTTTTAATTCTTACTTCATCTAAGTCCCAGCATGTTCCGCCTGCTGGCTTTGTCAAGGGACAAATTATTAGTGTTTCAAACACACTTCTTATAAGCAAATACTTGTATCTTGGACAGAGTATAAGGTCATATTAACCGCAGCTACTCCTAGCTAATGGCGTTCCAGACGCCATTATATAGCTTTATAGCTTTATAATGTTTAAATGTTTGATTTATAAGTGGTTCTTTTGTTTGGCATTTGTACAATGTAAGTTGTGTAAGAAACAGTTTACTTAGTTGGCTGGCATCATATGGTCACCATAAGTCTGACCTTGTATCTGAGGGAGTGTGTGCGCATACAAAAGCCTCGAATAAAACTGTGTTGGTCTTAAAGGTGCCCCTGGACTCTAGATTTGTTCTGATGCTTCAGACCAGAACGGCTACCCACCTGAATCTATGTTTGTTCATATAATGTTTTTCAGGATACTGCAGAGCAGTCAACGTGGGGGGGGGGGGGAAATAGAAATATGTAATTATTACAGATTCTCACTTTGCAGAATTATGGTTTTATTATTATACTAGTAAAAGAGCCCATTGTATCCTAAATACAATGGGCGCTAGGAGGCAGTGGGAGAGTAAAAGATTACTTACCCGGCGCTGGGTTTGGTGTCTGGCGGCGAGTATTAGCGGCGGCTTGATCGGCGGCGGCGGAGGCGGCTTTACAGTGAAGGGTGGCGGCCATTTTGAGTGGCGGCTTGATGGCGGCGGCGGCTTGATCGGCGGAGGCGGAAGCGGCTTAAGAGCGGAGGCGAGGGTAGATCGGCGGCAGCAGAGGCTTGAGGGCGGAGGCGGCTTTACCGCGGCGAGGCGGCTTTACCGAGGCTTGAGGGCGGAGGCGGCTTTTTGAGCGGCGGCTTGACGCGGCGAGAGGCGCTTCGCGCCTCTCACCGCGCCAAGCCGCCGGGCAGGAAGCCGCCGGGCAGGGAGCCCCCGGCAGCCGCGCTTCGCGCGACTGCCGGGGGCTCCCTGACCGGCGGGCTGATGCGTCGGAGGCGCTTCGCACCTCCGACGCATCAGCCCGCCAGCAAGGAAGCAACTGCGAGCCGCGCTTCGCGCGGCTCGCAGTTGCTTCCTTGAGCGGCAGCTTGACGCGTCGAGAGGCGCTTCGCGCCTCTCGCCGCGCCAAGCCGCCGGGAAGGGAGCAACTGCTTCGCGCGACTGCCGGGGGCTCCCTGGCCGGCGGGCTGACGCGTCGGAGGCGCTTCGCGCGGCTCGCAGTTGCTTCCTTGTGAGTGGGGTGGGAATCGACCAAGCCAATCGGCAGGCGCTTCGCGCCTGCTGATTGGCTCGGCCGATGGTCCATCAAGAGGAAGGGGCCAATCGGCACCCTTCCTCATCCCGGACCGAGCCCGCCCTAACTCCTCCTACACAGCCCTTACGGCTTTATTTAGTCCGTGGCGCTCGTGGCGCCACGGGCGGTGTAAAGATTTCACTCTTTGGAGTGCTCCTTCATGGAGTGTTTGTCTATAGAATTCTTTTAAGTCACCAGCTACTAGTTAAAAATTAAACCAAAGTCCACAAGTACCTTAAAAATGAACAGTTTATTTTAGCATATGCTTCCCAGAGTAAAAACTCACTTCATGAGATGCACCAGGAAGTAAGCTATGACTCCCAAATCTTATGCTGCAATAAACTCTAGTATTTAAGTTACTATAGGATTTCTTCAGTTTAATTTTGCTGCAAGAAATTAACAGCTGCCTCTGTCAAAAGTACTTGCTTATTTATTTTTGTATTTAAAACATTAAATAATTAAATAATGCCTTTCTCATCTGCAGAACTCAAGATGGTTCACAGTATAAACAAAACAATCATAAAAATACAATAAAAGAATGTAAATAAAACAACAATTATAAAAACATAATTTTTCACAATTTAAAAACTGCAGTTACATTTGCCAATAAATAAAACTATCTTCAACCGTCTCCTGAAGACTGAAAACAAAGCAGCCAGGTTCACCTCTCTGGGGCTGCCATCAAAAGGCCCTGTCCAGTGTGTCCATCAGATGAGCTTCTTTGATTAGTGGGACATTCTGAAGGGTTTCTCCCTGCAATCTTAATTCCTGGACATGTACTTATGGGAGGAGATGGTCTTTTAGACCAGTGGTCCCCAACCTTTTTATCACCGGGGACCACTCAACGCCGGGGACCACTCACCAGGGACCACTCAACACCTTTTACTGAGGCCCGGTGGGGGGGGTAGTTTACTCCTCTACTCTCAACCACTGCCCTAGCGCTCTCTGATTGCTATGGTGATGTTTAAACATCCCTTCAAAATAAGATACAGACACGCCACAACAATGAACATAAGGACAATGACAAATCAATGGGAACCCTGAGCTTGTTTCTCTGCAACGAGATAGTCCCATCTGGGTGTGATGGGAGACAATGACACCCGAAGTGTGTTGTAAAGGGCCAGGGGGGATGAAGTAAAGGGCCGGGGGGGAGGGGGGAGAAGGCGTCCTTCGGGGCCCAGCTCCAATTAGTCGAAGGATCACATGTGGTCCGCAGCCCACAGGTTGGGGATCACTATTTTAGACACCCCGATCCTGAGCCATGTAGAACTTTAACTGTTACAACAGAAAAATAAATCAATAATGTTTAGGCTCATTACGGCAGTGGCATCTATAGCTCATTCCACTTTCTTTATTTTTGTGATTGGAAACTACTCCCTTACCTTAATCTTAAGAAGTTATTCTAGATGTAAACATTTATTCAAATCTAAGTGGAAAAACCTTCCAATAACTTGCTTTAAAAAGTACATTTTTATAAATCTGATCTAAAAAATAAGAATATAAAATTATATTTTTATTAATCTCAGTTTTCATATAAATTTATAAACTGCAATTTCTTATGTTTCTATTTCTTTTGTTGTCTCCATTTTTCCTTGTCCTGTTTCTTAATCTTTTGCTGTAATATGTATTCTTCTGTGGTCACACTTCAAGAAGTTAATTTAGATTTATAACCATTTCATTACACAAAAGAAGTTATCCAGTAGAGTGGAGGATATAAGGAAATTGTGTTTATCAGAAGAAAATATACATAAAATCCTTGTGTGGACACTCAATGCCAAGTGCAAATGCCCCTGTGTTTACAGCAGCAGTGATGGGGTAAGGGGTTATCCTCTTCTTGTGGAAATTACTTGTACACAACTTTGACTGTTTTGTGGTTCTGTTGGTGAAACTATTTGTAAAGCCATCATTAAACATGTTTGCATATATCTCAGCAAATTGTATGATAAAGGCAAGAAACCTATAATGGCTTGATATTTTTAATTACCACCAAAAAAGTTACCACCTTTGCTGTGACTGAAATCAGTAAAATGCCATCAAAATTATTTTGAGACTAATGTGATATATTGAGTATATGTAGTCTTACATTTTTTGTTATGGAGCTATGTGATACTATGAATCTACATTTTTATACTTTTGTGTTACTGTGATTTTCTGCTTTCATAGTTTATATAACTTGAGGCTGAGACAAATAACCTGGATCTGAACTAATTACCTGTAATATTAAGTTTTAAACAGGCTCCCAAAATCATGAAACAAATGATGAAAACTCCAAACTTGCTGTAGAAATGTTTGCCAAAATGTTTTACTTCATAGCTCTGTGGAATATATATGCATACACAAAGTTTTCAAATCACTCTCAGCTGCAGTGTGGGCAAATTACAGTATTTACTGGTGTATAAGACTACTTTCCCCCCTGAAGAACATGCCTCCAAGTGGTGGGGTCGTCTTATACGCCGGGTGCACTTCAGTTGGGATAGACATAGCTGCCCATAGTGGCCCATAGTACTGTAATGTAATGTAACAAACTCTATATTTTGAGTGGAAATGTTGGGGGGGTCGTCTTATATGCCTGGTCGTCTTATACGCCGGCAAATACGGTACTTAGTACGATCTGTCTGTGAGATCAGATGCAGATGGGAGCAGATAATGTTATGACCAAGGCACATTTTCCTGTGATGAGCATATTCATCCCATGATTGCTTCTGTTCACAAAATTGACAGATTTTTTTTTTTTACTGCACCCTCCCTACCCCTGCAAAACCGGCTTGACCAGAAACAAATGTGAGGTACAGGAAATAATAGTATACCACAGGAAAAAATACTTTCAATTCCCCTTATTTTAAAAATTGGGTAAAGTTTCAAAAGCTACAGGAAATGTTAATGCCACAACTCATATTGCCACAATAATACTTTATTTCAAAGTTTCTCCTTAAGTGCATATGTAATATAATTTCAGTTTTGCTTATGACTTTACTTGACTTTACATGATATCTTTTTCACTCTCTTTTGAACTTTTGGCCACTCTTTTATTCATACTACTGTACTCATTCCTCAGAATTTTGATTACGTTCCTCCAAACAGATTTATCTCTGGTTTTTTTAAAAAAACATTGTCCTATGATTATTTATTTAGCTTCTGGTGCAGTTCTTGTGTTATTCTTTCTGGTGTAAACTGACATCCTCCTACCACCACCCTTGTTGCAGAGAACTGACTGATATTTTTCTGTGCTCTACTCTTGATTTTTGGAGGGGGAGAGGAGCAGAGGAAGATATTTAAAGGGACTGTGTGTGAAATCATCCTTAAATTAGTTTCCTCAAACTTAGCCCTACTGAATAGATCTTAGTGGGATTCTGAGTAAACTTCCTTAGGATTCCTTTGTTGGCCTCTTCTCACAATCAGTATCCTGTACCAACAATTAACAAATTGGCTATGCTGTCCTGCTCAACTTTGGCTCTTTCCTACTTTTGGTCTACTCCTTTTACCAGCTCTTTACAGTAACTGTTTTATTGTTATGAGATATTAGAGAATCTATATATTACATAGATCAAGATTCACATTACTATAGATGAACAACATTTTTAATTGCTGGTTTAGATTGTCCCTCTGTGAGTACTAAACCCAATATTTTCTATCAGTTGAAATCTTCCTCCTCAAATGTATGTAAACTCCTTACAGGAAAGAAGAAGAAGAAGAAGAAGAGTTGGTTCTTATATGCCGCTTTTCCCTACCCGAAGGAGGCTCAAAGCGGCTTACAGTCGCCTTCCCATTCCTCTCCCCACAACAGACACCCTGTGGGGTGGGTGAGGCCGAGAGAGCCCTGACATTCCTGCTTGGTCAGAACAGTTTTATCAGTGCCGTGGCGAGCCCAAGGTCACTCAGCTGGGGGCATGTGGGGGAGCGCAGAATCGAACCTGGCATGCCAGATTAGAAGTCCGCGCTCCTAACCACTACACCAAACTGGAAAAACATTTAGACTGTGACTCACTGCCGTTTGTATTGATTTTGATGAACAGGATATAGAAATCAGACCCAGAAAGACCAAATCCCACCTCAGCCACTATTTCACAATTTCAATATTTCAAACTAAATATTGCCAAGCACTTTGGAAAAAATAATTTTCTGTTAATGAGTAAAAAGAAGAAAAATTTTAAGGCAGGACTTTCCAGGACAAAAAAGGGAAAAGAAAGGGAAAGAAAATACAATTATCTTATAATCTTTAATCTGCTCCTCCTCCTTTATTTAATCCTGTGGAGCGTATTAAATAAAGGAGTAAGGGCAAGTTGGGAGGAGTTAGGGCGGGCTCTGGCCGAGATAAAAACTCGGAGGGGTGAATCAGGAGTCGCGAAGAAGGCTGAAGAACGCTGGGGGTGGGGCGGGGGGGCGCGCTGCCTTCTCCTGTCCGCTTCAGCGGCCGGGAGAAGGTTCCAGCTCGCAGCCACTGGGGGGGGTCCCTCCGCCTTCTCCCGGCCGCTGGAGCCGCCGGGAGAAGCATGGAAATGGCTGCTGCTGGGGGGGGGGGCGGCTCTAGTGCCCGCTGTATTAAAACTACAGCAGGCTTTATTTCTAGTATTATATATGATAGTAGTATTTATAGAACTCTTTTCTTTAGTGTTCAGAGCATTTCCAGTAATTATTTCAGCAATTCTTACAGTATGCCTGTAAGAAAGATCCATAATACTTTCCCGATATTGCAGAAAGGAATATAAATAGATTATTTGCCTTCAGGAGTGAAATTTAGACCAGGGACTTAATTGTTCAGAGCTCATCCTCCTAGCTACTACACTGCACCAAATTAACAGCGTGAAACATTTGAAGACAGGAAGAAGGGAAATAACCTCTGGAACACAGGATGGGCTCAAGAACCCTACACATACAGGCAGCTCTAACTACAACCCCAAATTCTGTATAAGAGTTTCTGTTTTCCATTCGATGAACGGTTTCCTGTTTTAAATAAGAATGAAACATCAGACTGTCCACACATACTCAGAGTTTAAATATAACATTTTAATTCAAATTACAAAAGTTTACTGTAAGAAATGCACAGATCAAAAAAGATTGTGTTTTTTCCCCCACAGCTTCATAACTGCAATGGAGCAGGTTTTTTAAAAAAGTATACATATACCTTTAATTAAAGATATATGGACGTATTTTGGCTTGCTTTGCATTTTGCTTCTAAGAATATTTGTTAAACATTCATTTATATTTTAAGAAAAATTATATCCTGCTATGCTAAAAGCTCAGTGTCAGCTTACAAACATCCATGGATATCACATATTATCCACAATTAGCCTGAGGAGGTTTATAACCTCTTCCCATGCCTTTCATGTCTTCCAAATGACGAGGAGAAGTGGCTGAGGAGATCTTCTTGTTGGCAAATAGGAGATTTGACTCTGTAGAAGAAAAAGACAGGGCTGAATTTTGCATTTTACTCCCTTTGCTGCAAAACATCGGGCAGTTCTTCAGAGCCTGCTGTTGAAAATGCTGATCCATAAAGATATAGATGATAGGGTTAATGCAGCTGTTTGTGAAGGCCAGGCAAGCACTGATGGTCAGTCCCCACCTGAGAGCCATCTGTGCTGGGCAAGAAAGATACACGTGCTGGGTCTCAACAAAGATGAGAAATGTGTTGAAGACATTGAATGGCAGCCAAAAACAGATGAATGTTCCAATAATAGCAAAAATGATTTTAAGGGCATTGTTTCTCCTGTTGCCTCGGCTGATGTGACCACGAAGCTTGAAGAAGATAGAGCAATAGCAGAACAAGATAACACCCAAGGGCAGCAGAAAGGTCAAGATGAGCAAGACCAAACTGAAAGTGGTGGGTGGCTCTTCATCCTGGCACAAAGGCTTGCTGGTGTCTATCATGGGGATCAACTTCCTGTAGAGGAGAGATGGAATTCCCAGCAGGAGGGAGACCACCCAGATGCAACCGCAGCTCATGCCTGCGCTCCTCTTGGTTCCAAGGGACCTGGAATCCCAGTGCTTCGTCACCACAAGGAAGCGTTCCACACTCATCCCCATCAGGAACAGAATGCTAGAGCAGCGGTTCACAGAGATGGTGTAACTGCTGAGCTTGCAGATCACTTCTCCAAAGCACCAGTAGCCGAGAGCAACTGACAGAGCCCAGAAAGGCAAAGTACATACAAAGACTAGGTCAGCCACAGCCAGGTTGAGAACAAATGTGTCCACAAGTCTCTTGCTGCCTTGTTTTCGTGCCATCAGCAGGATCACGTACAAATTGCCAAAGAAGCCAGTGAAGAACGTAATGAAGTACAGGGTGGGTATAAAGATATGAGCATATGGCAGCTCGTGCAACAGACAGTTGTCATCTGAATCAAAGCCAGAATAGTCTTCAGTGAATGATTCTAAGCCTGTGCTCCCGTTTGCCGTCATTGCTGATCCAGCAGGCTCCAAATGAACAGGTCCCACCTCTCTTGAAGATCCACCAAGCAAATACTCAGGCTGGCAGAAGCACGTGTGTTTTAGAACAAGTGAGGTGGTACTTAAATTGAGGGGTGGTTTTCTTGTTGTTTTGGAACTTAAAAAAAAAAAAAACTTCTGCAGTACTTCCTCTTGTTTTCATGAAGGGTTAGAGGGTGGTGCCAAGTAATACCTGCAGACCCGAGAGTCATCTAATTTTGGAAATGATTCACAAGATGCATATCAGCATTTTTGAGAGTGGATGTGATATAATGGTTAAGAGCAGCAACCTCTAATCTGGAGAACCACATTTGATTCTCGACTACCCCACATGCAGCCAGCTAGGTGACCTTGGACTAGTCACAGTTCTTTTAGATTTGTTCTCACAGAACAGTTCCGTTAGAGCTCTCTCAGCTTCACCTGCCTCACAGAATGTCTGCTGTGGGAGAGAAGGGTTAGAGGGTGCTGACTTTGACCTGAAAGAACCTAAATGGATGAAGACTAGAGAGGTTAAAGCTCAGCCTATTCTCCTTTACAAATCCACCCAGTGTAGTGCCATTGCAGAAGAAACCCTCAAGGAAGTACAGGGAATGGTGTTGTGGGGTTCTACAGTAAGCGATTCTGTTGGTGCAACTTGGGAGTTTATGTTATAAAAAATAGCAGAGTTAATGTATAAATGATAAGACCAGACAAGGCAGTTATCCTGCTTGCAATGGGCTTTCTTGCTAGTACTGTATATAAAAAGACAAGTTTACTAGCTAAAAAGTATAGGGGAAACTGGAAAGTAAAACAATAAAACACATAGCTTCCTTAGCTCATACAGGAGCTCTACACCTCAGCTGTTACATGGTGAAGGTTCATGGTGGATCTACCTATCTGCCTAAAGCAGATCTCTCTTCAAACAAAGGGAGGAAGGATAATTCTTCTTTTCCTGCTAAAGTTGCAGACATGGTAAACAAGTATGAAGCAATGGCCCCTAAACAAATCTGCATATTTATATGACCCACTCTGCCTGTCCTCATTAGCAACAAGCGTATACAAACAGTCAACCATGTAACTTAGCTCTTGCTAAGAGACAAAGTCTAACAGATTCTCTCTCCGATGTTGTTTAACATCTCTATGTGCTCCTTCACCCAGCTGATCTGGAGCTTTGGGCTGGATGGTCATCTATATGCCAATGGCACACAGATGTATATGTTGATGGGTTGCCATCCATCTATACCTCCAGATTCTTTAGCCAAATGTCTGGAGACTGTGGTAGGCTGGCTTAAGTGGAGTTGACTGAAGTTAAATCCAGAGAAGCCAGAGGTCCTCTGACTGGGTCAGCATGCCCCTGGTAGGCCACTGCAACTCCCAGCTCTTGACAGTGTCCAATTAGTGACTTTGGCAACCATCAAGAGCCTGGATATCTTGCTATCTATGGAGGTCACACACATTGCCTGCCAGGCTTTCTTTCATCTTCTCCAGGTGCAACAACTAGCACCCTATCTGTCAACACTCAACCTTGCCACAGTGATCCATGTCATGGTCACCTCCAGGCTAGATTACTGTAACTCACTCTATGCAGGTCCGGAAGCTTCAACTAGTCCAATGCAGCTGCTAAGTCCTTACCAGAACCCAGTGGAGAGCCCATAAACAACCTGTGTTCTCCCAGCTGCACTGACTCCAGGACCAAATTCAATTCAAGGTTCTAGTTCTTAGAACCTAAATGGTGTGGGACCTTTGAAAATCTGGGACTGTCTCTCACAATATGTCCCCCAGAAGGAGTTGATATCTAGTGTACTTAGAATTCCTTGAGCCCCTAACTAGGGAGGTCAAATTGGCCTCAATCAGAGCCAGGGTTTTCTTTGCCCTGTCCCCAGTGTGGTGGAACACAAAATATCAGAGCCCTGAAAGACCTTAGATAGTTCTGCAGGGCCTATGATTGAGGCCTACAGTAACATCTAGCCACCATTTAATCCACCTGTAGCTAAGTTATATTCTTCAGTGAGGGTTATATTACATGGACTCCCCTTTTCTCATATAAGAGTACTATTAAAGACAATAGTAGCTGTGTGATTTTAAAATGTTTTAAGCATATTTAATTAATTTTACTTTTGTACATTTTTTGAATCTATGTATTTTACTAACACTGTAATCTGCCCTGAGTCTTTTTGAGAAAGAGCAAGATAAAAGTCCATACCATAACCATTCCCATACATCAAAAGTAATATTATGCCCCAAGTTCTGCATCGATTTAATCATACACACCTTAACTTGTCCATCTTCAGTTTCATTTTTAACAGTAACTTATAAAGTTGCCTCTGTAAAGGTTTGTTTTGAAAAATAATATTCTCATGCTTTCAAGTTTTGAATCTTGTTATAATCTGATAATACTCCAACCAACTAATGTCTCACAAGGTCCTCAAAAGAATTTAATATCCCAGTTGGGTTCAAAAATCTTTATATTTGAGACAACCCAGTCTTCTCTGTTGGGATTTATCAAAATAAGCCTCTATTGGAAATTTCAATAAAGATGAATCAGCTGTTAGTCTTGATTTGCACTTTTTCCATATAGTTAACAAATTAGAGGACCATGAATTGAGTTCTATTGACCTCTTTATTTTGGATCCCAGCCATAAAAAACTGTGAAAACCTTCATCCATACTATTCTTCTCAAATACTAAATCCCTTGAATTCGGAGCAGAAATCCAATCAACCAGCCAAGATAGAGCTGCTGTATGCAGGTAAAGCTTCAGGTTCAGAACACCCTGGCCACCTCTTTTCTTTTCATCCTGTTAAGTTTTAAAAGCAATTCTTGGCCTTTTATAGTTCCATATGAATTTGTTGATTTTGGCTTGCCATTTTTGTAAAATCTTATCCTTAACTCCCAATGGAATCACTTGTAATAAAAAGTTGAACTTAGGTAATATGTTCACGTTGACAATGGCCAGCCTACCTGACCAAGAAAATTTCATTTTAGTCCATCTTTTTAGATCCTGCTGAATTTTAGACCATAGTAAAGCATAATTTCATATAATTTATTCAGGTCCTTATATATGGTCACAACAAGATATTTGACTCGATCCGGGTTAACTTCACATCTGGAATTATTCCTTAAATTTTTCACAGCTTGACATGAAGCTCCAAAAACCATTATTTTAGTTTTTTGTCTGTTTATTTTATAACCTGAATAATAACCAAAGTCCTTCAGGATATCTAACAATATTGGCACCTTAACTTCAGGTTTTGTTAATATCAGTATAACTTCTTAATTTGAACTCCTCACTGTCCGAGGCAAGTGTTTCCAAAACCAGATTAAACAAAAGCGGGGATAATGGGCATCCTTGCCTAGTACCCTTCTTGATATTAATTGCATTGCCTATAAGCCTCCTGGCAAAAGTAGATTTGTAGGACTGAGTTCAGAAACATTTCACCACATCCCATAGTTTGTAACGTTGCTTGTAAAAAAATCAAGAAACATTATCAAAATATTTCTCAGCATCTAGGAATGCAAAGGTTACAGATCGCTGTGATCTGTGTACATGTTCCATTGCATTTAAAGATTAATAACATCTCCACTACATTTTTGTCTTTCTGCCAGTATTTTTGTAATCCACATTAAGTAGGAAAATTGGCGTATAAGACTGAGGAGCAGACAGATCTGTTCCCTCTTTATGTATGAAAGCAATAGAGGCAGGTTGCCATGATTCTGGAAGTGTATGATCTGACAGTCCCATTATAATATTAAATAGCTGGTGTAACACTGGTGTAACCACATGTAACGGTTTTTTGTAATATTCTGCCAGTAATCCATCTGGACCAGGTACTTTCATCTAAGAATATTCTTGAAATGTTTCAATCTCTGGAAAGACATCTTGAAAGATTTTCATTTTTTAAAGATGGGTTTCTGTGGCATTTCAGTTAATTGTGAACAAGCATTAGCCTTGAAGAAAAGATCATCACTGCTGGCATTTTATTAAACACCAATTATCAGCTAACCATTAAAATAATACCTCAAGTCCTGAGTCAGAATTGTGAGTGGGGCTTTTACATAGATTATTCTGTGGTTAGTGACACATATCAAAAGGAGATACTGATCAAGGTTAACAGAAGTGCTTCTCCCCACATTCTCCCCCCTCCCCATACACACAACCACATAGCAGTTGTACACTTCAATCTCTCACACTGCTTGTAGGACTCTCCTGCTGATTGCAAGACATCCTCGCCCTGCTTCAGGACAGATCCTTCCCTTCACTGTTCTGGAGCAAGGGGCCGGTTCACAAGTGCTAAGCAGCTGGGCATCCAGTATGCATAAATTACAAGCTAAATGTATAATGAAGTTCTTGGTGATCTTGTTCATTTTCCCCACTGTGCCTGGTGGATACTACACTTTCATGACCTCTGGAGTTTATCAGCTGCCCCAGAACACTGCAAACTAAATCATTCATGATAATCATAATGTTTAACTGAATGTGTGCTGAAAACTGATTGGAGCAGTAACTGTGGATGAATGGCTCAAGCAAATAGGATCAGTTCATGAACTGTAACTCAGTTCATGTCAGCCATTTCTTTGTGGTTATGATCAATAGGTCCAAATAAGGTCAACCTCTCAGCCAGTCCTGCCTTGCCACCATAACTGCCAGTCTGCCAATCTTGATAAGGAATCAAAGGTTTTCTCAGATGTGTTGTTTGCTTAGTTAAAATATATTGTGGCATTTTTTAAAGCTTGTCATCTCCCCAAAAGTTGCTTGATGGGTTAAAAATTTAAATGACAAAAAAGCTAACTCAAATAGGTTTGTGCGGGTGATATAAAAAAGAATGATTGATTGTTTAATTTCATTATTAGGTGATATGCTCCTAAACGTTTGCTCTCCTCCCCTCCTAGACTGTTATGAAATCCTCCTGGCTAAGATCCATCTCAAAAAGCTGGGGCTGGCCATGCTTCTTGTTTGCAAACCTTTTGTTTACATGAATGTAATTCATGCTTCTCCTTGCAGAATACAGGGCAGGGGCTCATGGTTTCTTGACTGGCCATGCCCTTCTAGCCAGTAATGCGCATCAGTAATGTACCGAGTCCTACTGTCTCTGTGGTTCTTCCTTGCTTCAGTTCCATATCTCCTCCACCTGTAAAATCCCTCCTTACGATGTCCTCTTTTTAGCATCTTTAAAACACCTAACAACACATCATGCTCGATGGCAGCTCTTTTAAGGACAAGCAACTGCAGGAAGGGGCAATATGAAGTAAAGAAAGTATGTGTGAGGAGTTGTCTTTTTTCTGCCCGCTGTTCTGTATCTTTCTCATCATAATCTCCACTTATATGACGTTCCAAACTTACTTTTGTGAGGGCAAACTTCTTTGGAACCCTATGGGAGG
Organism: Paroedura picta; assembly: GCF_049243985.1. Classification (NCBI taxonomy): domain Eukaryota; kingdom Metazoa; phylum Chordata; class Lepidosauria; order Squamata; family Gekkonidae; genus Paroedura; species Paroedura picta. The sequence continues at coordinate 93,044,392 of NC_135372.1, read as the reverse complement.
ACAAGTGAATTAGTATGGGAAAGCGGTAGGACTGGACAGTGCATTATTTTTCTGCTTCAATCTATTACCCTCCAAGGCTGTTTTTACTAGTCTTTTGTTACATACATGTAATCTGTAATTTTGCAATCTGTCTCTTGACCAGTCTTCCAAATCCCCCCCCCCCCCCCCATAACATAGTAGTCTGTTTTGATCTTCCGTGCTGTGAAGTTTCTTCAGAGCACAGTACCAGCTTCTTCCCTCAATGTCCTGTATCCTCTGTTCCCTTAAGGGCCCATTCTCAACCTATTTTTCCTTAAGATTTCTATTTTTCAGTCCAATGCTTACTCTGCATAATTCCTTAGACACTACATATACTGTTTTTGGCTTTCCAGCTTCTCTTGAGCCCTTGGTCTCCTCTTATATGCAGTTCTAATCCCAGCCCAATTTATAATTTTCCTTTCCATTACAGAAGTTGGACTGAACTCTTTTGTGACTTGAGCAGATGAACATCTCATTGTCAGCTGGCTCACAAGCAGTAAGCTAATGAAACTGCAGGCAGGATCAAATTTAGATTTGTACAGAGGAATTTGTGTGAAAGCACCTAGTTCCCCTAACCTTACTATCTCACTAGTAAGGAAGTATAATTGGCTACTGTATTCATTTCAGAACCTTTTTTATTTGTTGTACTTGTAATTTCAGCACCTCTGGAAGGCTTTGAACTGTGAGTTTATCATTTCTTGACACATGGTTTTAGGATACAGGAAAAAATAATAAAATAAATTCCGCCATCACCAGTGTTTTGGTAATCATGCGACTGATTATAATCATGCAACTTCTGCTGTCAAAATTTATAAATTTCCCCTTTTAGTTATTACCATATATTAGTGATAGTTTCTTATCTACATCACCATCCTCCACCATATATGTCAACAGCAAGCTGATGGCTGAGACGTGGCATATAATATTCCTAAATAAAATGAATAAATAATATATTCCTCAAGGGATGCCAGCACAGAAGTTGAGAATGATTCTTCACTCGGGATAAAGAATAAATCATCTTCTCATTTTGTTTTGAGTGATGTGGAACCCCTTGGAAGAGCTGGATCCTTATTGAAAACAATATTGAAAACAATATGTATTCTCTTCCTTCCCAAAAAAGGTGGTGACAGTTGACCCATAGGATCACCATGAGTCAGACATGACTGAATGGCTACCATCATCCTCATCCCCCCAAAATCTGGCAGTCAAGGTGATTTATATTGTTTTAAAAACATGCTGCTCATTTATATGTAACACATAATTCATAAAAGCAAACAGAGCAAAATAATAAAAAGCCACAATGATGGAGATCTAGCCAAATTCCTTCTAAAACATAATTTCTTTCAATCTGTCCTTTTAGCTAAGGAGATGATACCAGGGTATCTCTGATTTGCAAAGGAATCCTTTTCTTTCAAAATCCTCTGAGAGACTCAAGCAGGAAGGTGCTTGCAAGTAAATACCATCTGATCAAATGTAAGGTACCAAAAACCTTGCACTCACCAAACATTATTACGAAGTCAGTTTGGCTTAATTCTATTTATGGACAGATGAATATAGATGCTCTCAAGCTTTGTTGAACCACCTAATAGCAGCAATCAGTGTAGAGCATTAATCCTATTGAGAGGTCAAAGCAAATTTTCAGGCAGAAGGGGATTGAACTACTGCCAGTACTATAATTATACAATCAAGTATACTACATACTGAGTTGTTCTGTGGTTTGAGATCTCTTTTGCTTCTATACTCTGAAGTTTTATAGCTATAGATGACCATAGTTCAACAGATCCTAAAGGTGGCTAAGTGGACATTCTTTGACATCCATTTGAAACCTGGTTAACTCTGCCCCATTTGAGTGTTTTGCTCTTGACCTGAGAGACAGTGGAAGACCATCACATTTGTTTTAGTAGTAATAAACTGAGATCAACAGCCAACACAGCTTGTTGTCAACAGAAATGTTTTCGGGTTACCACAGCATCTCTGTCAAAGTTAGTTTTAATAATAGTTTTATGCTGCATCTGCTCCCCCTCTAGGTCATTAGGGAAAATGGCAGTGAAGCTATCATGAATTAAATCTGAGAGATATTCAGTAGGACTGGGTAAGAGTTGGGTGCTCTCAAAAACAGCAGCATTTTCTTTTTTTAAAAGTGCATTGTTGATAGAAAAAAGCCAGCCCTGCCCTCACAGAGCCTCCATTCTAATATTGTTCAGTCTTTATTATTGTGACCAAATGACAGCCTGCATGCATCTGTTGACTGAGTCAATGTCCTTTGCATCAGACTTAGTCCTCCTCCTGCTATGTCCCTGTGGTAAGCCTGAGCAGCAGCTCTGCAAGATCAGCACGAGTGCAGCAGCATTCTCCATTGCTCTTCTCTCATTCAAGTTTCCTCCGTATGAACTTCTGCCAGGGAGCCACTTCTGACAGAAGCTGCCCTTGAAGCCCAACTTTCACATCTACCTTATGGCTGTTTCTGGAGACTGCTTAATCTTTTTGAGGCTTTCTTTGACAAGGATGAATTCGGGCCTGCTGTCTTGTCCCCCATTCTGGGCCAGCTCTCGCTCATACTGCAAACAAGACAATGATGAAAAAGAAAATAGGCTCCTGATCCATTTGCTCAAGAACAGAGATTCTACCCAAACATCAACCGCCCCAAATCTCTAACCCAAATTTCATACCAATAACTTAAAACTAAAATCATTAAACTTCAGAACATTGCAGACACTGGATTTGCAATGAATTTTAAGACAGCTGAAAGTGGTTTGCAAATTTCAGAGAACAGCCCTCTTGTCACCCTGTTTGGGTGGTATCTTGCTCCCCATGATTTACATACAACTTTTGCTCTATTGGTATCTGGGCAAACAGGTTTGGAGGGTTTTTATCCCATAACTTGTAAAGCCTGCTTATCCTGGCATTGTTCTTCTTAGCCTTAAACATAGTGTTATATTTCGATGATTTACTCCACAGTAATTTAATAATTTTGATCATTGGTCTCTATGTATACATTTCTATATCAGAAAGTCTTGTCTTTAAGTATTTGGTTTAGTATTTACATTTATATTTTTTAGAATCACACATAGCTCAATAGGTAAAAAGGTTCTTTTTAGAGAACGCATCCTCTGTTTTTGGTTCTGTCCTCCTGGGCTCTTCTTAAAAAATCTGATGAAAATCTCCTCTTTTGAGGGTGAAAGGTTAGAAATATTCCTAGTTAGTAGCAATTAAATAAAATAATAAGGGTATATAAAATGAGATTTATTGTGGCGATCACTTGTTTGAAGTAATCAGTCAGGAAATACATCCTTTGTTTTATTTTGTTTTGCTTTTAAAAATATGGTGACCCTAATGCTGCTACTTCCTTCCATCTTGTAATAGTGAATCACCTTGCTTTCTATGAAGGGGCCAAGACTGAGTGGGCTAAGCATCTAGACAATCACCACTCATTCCCTGTGAATGGTGCTACATCAGCCTAGACTCAAAGTCTTACATGTTCAGCAAGGTTCCTTTTTACTTAACAGCTGAGTCTGCTCTTCCTACTGTAATGACCCTGCCATGGTACAAAACAAGAGAAAGAAAGAAATCAGTATCCTACAGCCCATGTATACATTTGAACTCACTTATGGCCAAAGGCAGTTGTTTCATTAACAAACCCTGCCAAACATTGGACTTGCCAGCAGACCATGACTGTGCTGGGGAAAAGCAAAACAGCATAGTGCTGGAGGACCTTAATAGAGTGGTGCCAATATTGAGAACCAGTAAGGATTTGTATGAAGTGGAACTGTGATTAAAAGAAGGTTAGAAAGAAAAATAATTGACATGGAATCAGCCTTGACATGTTGGGGCCTATCAGGGAGGAATATTGACCTATTGTACAGACCTATATACGGACCTATGGCTATGCTAAGGGATGGCTTAGATGTTGTTGTGGCTGATCAAGAACAAACCTGGTCAAGTTTCTGCTGTCTTTTCCTTAGCTCTTCTTCCAGGTCTCTTAAAGGTGTGTGTGTTTCTTCCTGTTGCTTGAGCTGCTTGAGTCTCCTGGTTTCTAGTACCCTCTGAAGCTCAGGCTTGTGTTCTGGAAACAGCCCCCTAAAAGAGTATAATACAAAATAAAGGACCTGTGACCATTCCTTACACCCACCTTTCCCACAATTTCTACTTCTGCTATTGAGAATTAGTGTGCAGTGGTTCAACGCTCCACTCTGCCATGATCAATCCTTACAGGATTGTTGTGGGAATCTATTATTTTATTTATAGCCCACTTTTCTCACTGCTTCAAGGTGGATTGCACAATGTAGATCAATGCAATCAGTATGATGATATATCTAATGAGCAATGCAATCAATATGATGACATATCTATGTAGATCAGTGCAATCAATATGATGATATATCTAATGAGCAATGTAATGGGATTAGGAATTACAGAAATTTGAAATGGAGCTGTTATCTGAACAAAGCAAAGGTATTAAACACAACCTATTATAGTAGAAAGTGCATATTTCTGGATCATACACAGCATATGACACCCTGAACTCCTTGAAGGAAGAATGAAATAAAATTGAAGTATATAATAGATTTTAATTTCTTCCACCTTTTTTGGCTATCAGGTAAAGTGTTTCTTGGAAGCCCAAGACTTTCCTAACAATAGAAACATGCTACATTTGGGAGCTCCTGAAACTATTTATCCTAAAATGGGATGTCTAGCCCCCCTGGGATCATTAGGCCTTTGAGTTTAAATGCTGCCCTTTCCTGAACCTTTCTGATAAAGTCTGAGATGGCTTCTTTCCCGTATTTCAGGAAAAAACTTTCCACTGTTAGGAACTCCCATGTTCCCATTGGCTTAATGGAGACCCCGTGATAACACTTAGGAATACGAGAATTAGATTCCCCCACCCCCATATTTTACTGACATATGTCCAAACCAAAAGATTCACACCTAAGTGGCAGGGGATTGTGTGGACCGTGAAACAGGATTGCTCCCTTGAATAATCTTATCCCTAACAGGACTTATCCCTCCACAGCAGAAATCCCTCCACAACAATCCATGGAATGCTGATCCACTCACTTCCTGTGAGTGAAAAGCAACTCCCGGTGCATCTCCCGGTGGTGCTTGGACTCCTTTACTGGATTTGGCAGTTTCTTGGGCTCAATGAGTCCTCTGTGGCTCCCAGATGCCTGGTAGATTCCATCCTCAAATCTCCCGCTGTTTGCATCTGGAACATAATAATAAAGGCCAGCTTCCATAAAGGTTCTGTGTTATGCAGCAAGAGGAAAGTTTTTTTGTTTTTTTTTACAATTCCTTCCCTACAATCCTGGTTTCAACCAAGAGAGAATACAGGAGAACTTTCTAAATTACTGTGGATGTGATGTGTATTTGGAGTATACATTTAAGTTAGCCCTGAAGAGCTAGTTTCTATCCCCTCCTCCAAACTTGTGTGGGAGGGGCCTCAGTTAAGTTTTGTCCTCTCTCTCTCTTTCCTGTGTGTGAGTTGGTTGCATCCTTCCGCTGACTATTCTCCACCTGTGGAAGTTTCCAGTCCCATTTATAAGTAACAAAGAGATCTGTGATTGAACATCAGGCTACACTGCCATCAGCAAAACTCTGCAATAAGCCTATTCCCTCCACTATCAAATGGGTTGCCATCCTCAAGATGGAACCTGGAGATCTCCCACTATTATATTTGATCTCTAGAAAATCAAGGTCAGCTTCCCTGGAGAAAATGGCAGCTGTAGACTCTATGGCATTATACTCAAGTTCCCTGCCCTCCTCAGATTCCACTCCCAAAATCTCCAGATATTTCATAACCCAGAGCTGGCAACTCTAACTATCAATCATGTGGGAATGGATTTTGAGAGTTCAGGGGACAATCTGGGTAGTTTTGCAGACTATCCTAAATTCAGCAGGTTCTTACTGAGAGGGAGCACTGTGTGCCCTCCCATAGACCTCAGGCCCAAAAGAAATTGGATTTCTTTCATCCTTGCTCTCCATCACTCCTAACCCTGTTCATTTCACCATGACCACTCATGGTCACAGGGGAATTTGGTCCAACTCACCACTCATTGGGATCAGGCCAAATCCCCACTGCTGAATGATGTCTGCACCACTCTGTGGTGGTCCCAGGCCTGGGGTGACTCAGGCCCTGAGTTCTCCTGCGGCAAGGAAATGTGGATAAATCATCATTCTCTTCTTTGCCACAAGGCTCATTGGAGCCTACATCAGCCCAGGGCCATGCAGCTGTGCATGAATCAGGCTGTCCTGGCCCAGCTCCTCCCCACCTGCACTTAAGTATGGTGTCCTGGAAGAGGAAAAATACCCCAGGTGGTTCTGAAATGCTGTGCAGCGCAGCAGAGCTACCTGGGGCATTTTAAAAGAATGTAGTATTGTGGTGTTACACAGTACACCGTTCCTTTTAAACAATTTAAAGGGTCCATGCTGCCCTGCAATGTGGCTGAAACTCGGTGCTCTGGCTGTCATGCAGAAGCACACATCCAGGGTAGACGGGGTAAACGAGCCAAATGCTCCCCCATGTAGAGCCAAGAAAAGGCAGCATAACCTGACCTGACTCAAAAACTGGGCAACAGTGTGGTGCAATGGTTCCCGTGCAGTAATTGTCCCTGAGGAATAAGAGCCTTGTCTTGCTGTGCAGATTTCCCTTTGCTTTTGAAGGACCCAGTTTGTCCTGGGGCAGCTCCTTGGAGGCTCTACACATTTGGAACTCCTGCAGGCTTTCTCTGTCCTGGCCCCCACTTGGTGGAATGAGCTCCCAGAGGAGCTCAGGGCCTTGCAAGAGCAAGCAAAATTCCTCAGGGCTTTCGGTTGGAGTCAATAAACCAATACCATCAACTTGGGCCCCCTAGCACCCTCCCCACCAGATACACCATCAGACACAGCACAAGGCAACTCCAAGTCTGGCCACCACGGTTATATAGTTAACAGTTTAAACATTTACAAGTTACAGGTTTTACAAATTTACAAATTAATGAGTTTAATTTAACGTATTGTACCAAAATAACAATGTGATGGTGAACCAAGAATTCATGCTGTAAACTGCCCTGAGCCAAAAGGGAGGGCGGTATAAAAATGTAATTAAATTAAATTAAAATGAGATCTGAACAACATCTGTGGGAAGCTGTTACCACCTGCATATCCCAGCTGTGATTCTTCCCAGCATCAAGGCTGCCTCCCAGCCAATTGTCATGCAGTGGGCTGTTAAACGGCCAATGCCAGTCAAGCACTGGAGCAGAAGGCAATGTTTTTAAAGTGCCTCATGTGTTGCTGTTTTAATGAATCTACACTGGGGATGGGTCCCCCCAGAGTGAGGGACCCTGGGGGCTGCTTGTGTCCCTAACAGATATTAGAAAGAAATTCAAAATGGAATGTGGAACTGGATATCTTCCCTAGCATTTCTTTAGAGAGAGATTTTTTAAAAAATTAGGACCATAATTATTCTAATGCTACAGAAAATGAGAAATTTATGTTCCAAAGGAGAAGGCAATCAGTATTTCCATCCCCCAAAGATGAGCTTCTCCAATCTGTATTCTTGCATATTTTCTCCCTACTATTATAACCATTGCCTCTCCTTTTCCCTCAAATGTAGAATACTCCTACCTGTATTCAGTCTGTTCTTATGTGTCCTGTATTCACCCTAAAATAGAAAAGTCTGAAATTAGGAAACAGACAAGCATTTTAAGAAATCAGCGAATAAAAACAAAAACCTTAATTTTATTTAAAACATCTGAATATCAGCTTTCCATCCACCTTATGGCCCTCAAGGTAGCAAACACTCAAAATAATTAAAAGTCCTAATACTGATTAAAGTACACTTTCAGCTTCAAGTCCTAAGAGAAACCCAAAAGCAGAATTCTAGAACATAGGCTAGAATACAAAGACAAGAAAATCAATCAATGGAAGTTGCAGCCTAGGATCACTGTAGGGGTAGTCCATAAACACCTAGTTTCTTTAAACAAAACCAAATCCTCTGGGCCAGATGAATTGTATTCAAGGGTACTAAAAGAACTTGCAGATTTAAATTCTAAGCATCTGTCCATTATTTTTGACAATTCTTGGAGAACAGGTGATGTGCCGGAAGACTGGAGGCAAGCAAACATTGTCCCCATCTTCAAGGAGGGGGGGGAAGGAAGATACGAGTAACTACTGGCCTGTCAGCTTGACGTCTATAGCTGGCAAAATTTTAGAACAAATCATCAAACAATCGGTCCTTGAGCATCTAGAGCGGATGACTGTAATTACTTAGTCTCCAATCAAACTGTCAATTCCATGTGGTATCTCCAATAAAAAACCCAGGAATTGTCCAGGCTATTCCAAATCATTAATGGATCTTTTTATTTCTTCTTTTTATAATGATTCAAAGCTTTGCAAATCATCCAAAATCATAACAGAAATAAATCACAACCAAAACGGGTTTCTAGGTAAATTACATCCCGTTTTCCCAAACTTCCTCAGTGATTGTGATCCTTCGTAATGTTTTCACTGCTCCATATTAGTTATCACTTGGGCTCTCTGCTCATCATACTTTTGGGTCCTAATTTGCTAGACCTTGACTTAGAGTCAGCATGACTTTCTCAAGAACAAGACATCAGACTAATCTCATCTTTTTTTTTTAGAAAGTTACTACCTTGCTAGATCAGGGGAATGCTGTGGACGTAGTTTACCTCGATTTCAGAAAGGCTTTTGAAAAGGTTCCACATATTATTCTTATTGACAAATTGGTAAAATGCGGTATGGATCCTATTACTCTTAGGTGGATAAAGCTGAGCAGTAATATTAGGGATCTCTCAGCCTCACCAACCTCACAAGGTGTCTGTTGTAAAGACAGGAAATGGAAGGAGACTGTAAGCTACTTTCAGACTCCCGGTAGAGAAAAGTGGCATATAAGAACCAACTCTTCTTCTGCATTCAGTACAAAAAGGGAAACTGATAAGCATTGAGATCCACATTGAAATGCTAATCCAGGACCCACTGAAGTGGCTAGATGTATTTTTATGTGGAGTTTTTAGCCTTTTCCTGAAGGACCACCTACTTTCATATCAAGTTCAAAATTTATGAAGCAGGCCTTCTCTAAGATACATTTTCTGAGGTGATGTTGGCTAATGGGAAGGTTCTTAACATCAGGCACCTCACCCAACATTGTGGAACTCTGTCCCCTAGAGAGCAGAACAATCTGTCCAGGCCTTCTAAGGGAAGTTGTTTTTTTTAAAAATTCTGAAAGATCTTTGAATAATGGCTTGCATTTGTTCTTTGCATTCAACTTTTATTTTTGAATTAAGATTTTGTTTGTATGATATGGATAGTTACAGTGGCTGCAAACCAAGTTGGATTCCTTATGATAGAAGAAAAGCAGCATATAGGATGTTTTTCATACAGCTGGATCATGTTCATTTTATTTCTTACATTAATCCTATCATCAATATGTAATCACCACATTTTATTTTGCTTTTTTATGAACCCAAAAATACCTGTTTCATATCATAGGGGACAGGCAATAGTTTTTACTCATTTTGCAGTAAATACACATTTTTTGTATAATTTATGATTTAAACATTTTATGTGGAAAATTTGAATCATTAGGTCCTTAAATAGTGATTTCTTTAACATTTGGACTCTTAATTCATATTTTTGGGTGAAGTTTTTTCTACCTTCTTTGTTGACAGGCAGTACAGACCTAACCAATTGACCTCCAAGTCCATTTAAGTTACAGGCCTAACCTAGTCCTTCTTTTGAGAGACCCTGAGAATTATAAGAGAGTATCTCACCAATATATAATGGCCAGGATTTGCTGGAGGATGCCATAGCTGTTTGTGTGGTATAGAACTAATATATTCATCCCATCTCCCAACAACTCTACAGAATACAATGAATTTGTTAGGTAATAAATACAGGAAATCTAAACTACATCTGATGCCTTTTACAGAATTGTCAATTTCTTTTTTCATATGGCAAGGCTGTGTTTGGGTGGTATGATTTTCACAGGCTAATCACACATGCAGTATTGAAACTCGTGTTCACTCCTTTAAAGCTGTGAATTGACTAAGGACAATTGGCTAACTGACTATATTTAGTATGTTTTCTCAGGGAAAGATTTTTAGAGTAATTGACTGTACATCATTCCCAGTTTTTTTCATATTTACATTATGTCTGTCTGTCAAAGAAACAAAAAACATGTCCGCCAACTGAACCTAACAAGTACAGTATCAAAAAATGCTATGTCTGCTTGCTTTTGCAAAGTTGTCAGGTTTTTGAGCCCCTATGTCCATCAAACTAAGCCTGCTTCATTTGCAAGACAACCTTTTCTACTAATTTGACAAGTAGGGTGACCAGATCCTTCTTGGCCACTGGTGAGGGATGTGGGAGAGGAGGGCTGCCAGATTCTGGTTGGGGAATTCCAGGAGACTTGGGGCTGGAGCCTGGGGAGGACAGGAACATCACTGGGGTCTAATGCCATAGAATCCGCCTTTCAAATATCCATTTTTTCCCACAGGAACTAATCTGTGTAGTCTGCTGTAATTCTAAGGTATCCCAGTCCCACCTGGAGGCTGGCATCCCTACTGACAAGTGACAGGGGAACTCAGACTCCATCACAAGCTATATACTTTCCCAGCGTCACATTTATTTGCTCAGTTTTGTATTCTGTCTTGCTCATTCACAAGATCATCTCAAAGTGATGAGGCTATTCTGGATGCCTCTGTTTCTCCATGTGGCTTTTAATGATTAGGCTTTCCATCTCAGAGCAGACTTTTCTTTTAATCCACTGCTGATTAGCCCATCACCTGCCAGGCTGAGCTTCTGTCGCTCATCAAAAGAAAACAGTGTAAACATCTGAACACCGACCGCGGCGCCACAGGCACCACGGACTAAATAAAAGAGTAAGGGCTTTAGGGGCGGGATGTATCCAGGATGAGGAAGGGTCCGGATTGGACCCTTCCTCCGGACAGACCATCGGAGGGACCAATTGGCAGGTGCTTTGCGCCTGCCGACTGGTCCCTCCGATTTCCGCCCCGGAGCAACTGCGAGCCGCAGGTGCCAAGCGCCTCCCGCCGTGTCCAGCCGCAGCCCAACGAGCCCCCGCCAGCCGCCCTGCGCCCGGGGGCTCCCTTGCCTAGCGCCCGCTGTATTCAGAATCCCTTGCCTAGCGCCCGCTGTATTCAGCGGGCTTGAATACTAGTATTGTAATGATATAGTTGTTAGCCAGTTCCAATTGTGCTGGGAGTGGAGTGCATGCATGTGTACTCACTAAGAATACATTGAATACACTAGGAGTCAAGCAAAACAAACTTTGTTAGAAGCATGCTTTTGCATATCATTTTAAGATCATGGGCAAAGCGACCATACATGTTTGCAACTCTTTTCTAACACATATCCATATAGGCCTGAATCCTAGAAAACAAAGAAGAGACACAAAGAAAACAAAGTTGATGCCACCATTTAGGATGCAAGACAAAATTAGGACAGGCTTTATACCCTCAGGCAATAGTTTCAGTATTTATTCTTATGAGGGGCATGAACTACTCCCCTTCATCTATGACTGTCTTTCGGTAATGACCTGCTTACATGATTTCAAAGCCAGGATTGTCAAATCTGTCATCTCTGAGCCCATGAAGGTTAGGAACATGAATGCAAGTTCCAAAATATGCTTTCTCCTTTCCCCCAGTCACCATCCTTCATTGGATCTGAAATGTTAAATATTACTATCTTTCTGTGCACCAAAGGAAGCAAGTCAAGAACTGGAAAGGCTAAGCATTATCTTGCTTCAATCTGTAGGGGAAAAGCTAAAAACAGCCATGGGCAAGCCTTCTTCTAGACTCTGGTTAGGCAACCCTAGAAAAGGAGGTAAAGTTCACTAGATCAATGTAAGAGTGAAAATGATGACTAGACCTAGCAGGATTAAGTATAATCTCCAAGTTTATCACTACAGGAAGCTGTTCTGTGGAGACTGTTTTCACCTGCAGGTGTGGTATCTGAGACACCTAATTTTTGCTACAACAACCACCCCAGGCAGAAGAGAAGTCACTGCAGCCTGTGAGTTAATACTGAACCTCAAGAAGACATCACATGCACCTGATCCATGTGTATGGTAACCTTCTTTGCACTTATGGAAATACCTCACTAGCACCTACCATATTCTTCTATAGGCCTCAGAGACATAGTAGTATAGTAAAGATGTTAGTCTTGCTATAGATGGTGTGCGTCACTGCTAGAGGAGATACACAGTTGATACCAGTTGAGAAAGAGAAGGAAGGAGAGAACCCAAAGTGGAAGGAAATTGCTGCTGAGGGAGGGAACAGCCTTGTTAACACTGCGTCTTAAAAAAACAACCTTAAGCCGCCATGTTATAGCATTCCAATGGGGAGTGCTTAGCATAAAATAGCTCAAACACAATGGAATCTTGTATTATTTGCCACCACTAATTTCATGGGGATCATCTAATAAGTCCTCATGAAGCCAGCTCCATCCGGAATATTCCATTAGGGATAGCATTTTATAGTAAAAACATGACAAAATCATTCATCACTCATACTACAATTCCACATCCATCAGCATAGCCAGACTAATATAAAATAATGCTGAATCCAATAGATCCAAATAAAAAAGTTCTTATAAGGCTCAACAGAAGAGATTATGGCCAAGCTTCCCAGTGTTTCCAGAGGTAGAATATTCCACAATCGTGGCACAGAAGCACCTCTTTGTTTTAGTCAAGAGACCATCATGTTGACACAGATCTGATAAGCTCACTACCCCAACAGCATAGGCAGGGAGATATGCCTGACTGATCAGAGAGAGCACATTGCAGTGTCAGAAAAGCAACCTCTGAGGCATGATGGGTACAAGTTTTGATCCCTTTTTACTAGACTACCAACAAGAATGCTACTCACCCGTTTTGACTGGGAGAGCCCCATGACCCTGAATCTGGAGGAAGCTGTTTTCTCTTTCTTTCCTCTAAAGCAGTAGACTATTGTCTCTGAAATATATACAGGACTAGATAATTTTAGCACTAAGGATTGATTTCTTTTTAGAAAATACCTTTGGCACAGCCCTGTTATGTTTTTCTTTGCAGAGACAATAATGTGATTGTGAATAGATGCTGCTTCTTTTAGCAGGCTCTTCACAAAACCTATTAAAGCCCTTAGACTAATCCTTGGGTGTGTGATTGGGGGGAAGGAGGTGTCATGTGACATGTTTCTGTAAGGACCTTGGACAGATTAGTCAGAGGATGTCATTTTCCAAGCCTGGAGCTCTAAAACAGCGCCTAGAATGACATGGGTTCAGCAATGCATGAAGGGCCTAAGTATGTATTTTTTAACTTTAAAACTATTTCCTCAACATGCATGTAACTTGCAAAAACCCTGATCTGCGAATTTGTATAATAAAAATTCAGTTCGTGGAAAAATCAAACAATTTATTGTACAATGTATAAACAGAAAATAAATTGCTGAAACTCCTTCTCTCAAAAGAAGAAGAGTTGGTTTTTATATGCCGCTTTTCCCTACCCGAAGGAGGCTCAAAGCGGCTTACAGTCGCCTTCCCATTCCTCTCCCAAAACAGCATAGCTAGTTTTCTCCACCAACCTAGAGAAAGACAGTCCTTGCAAAAATTTGTGGATCAAAAACTTAGATATTGTGCTGAAAGAGGCTAAGTCAGTGACCGTCAGTACTTCAAGAGGACTGTTCTATGCTCTGGGGAAATGGACAAAGCCATGGTCCAGTAGAGCTTGTAGTTAACAGGTAGTTCCTACCTTGAAACAACCACCACCAGAGGGATCAGAAGATTACTAAACTGTGAGCCCCATGAAGTATGGGCCTAGTGCCAGGGACTGAAGGGTCTATGTTCTTATACAACCCTCACTCTTCCTTGAACTCTGCACTCTCACATCAACACTTGGGCAACTGTCAGGGAGTATGCAAGCTAGCCACAATGGGATGGTGATGGTTTTGCAGTGGCCTCTAATCTGGAGAAATGGGTTTGAATCCTGACTCCTCCACATGCAGCCAGATGGGGGACCTTGGCTAGTCAGGGCTTTCTCAGGACTTTCTCGGTCCCACCCACCCACCTCACAGGGAGTCTGTTGTGGGGAGAGGAAGGGTAGGCCACTTTGAGACTCCTTCCGAGAGTAAATAAGTAGGGTACAGAAAAACCCAGTTCTGTGAGGAGGAGAAGGTAGATGATTACAAGCTGCTTTGAGACTCCTTCGGTTAGTAAAAAAGTGACCCCCTCCCCCCAACACGCTCTTCTTCTTCTTTAAAGCACTTTACAGTCTGGGTTCCACATAATGACAGAGCTGCCACCTGAGCTTAGACAGAACTAAAGTTCCTCACAGCAACTTTATTCTCTCCCTGCCTCCCTTTCTTAAAAGAGGTGAGCTCTGTCACCATCAGGACAAGGAAGTTTTCTGTGGCAGCCTTAAATCTGTGGAAGGTAAAGCCAGCTGAGGCAAGGACTGCCTCCTCTCTTAATCAATTGAGATGCCAGTATGAGGCTGTATTGTTTTAACTGTATGTCTGGAGATGTTTTAACTTCTATTTCAATGGGTCATGTGCTGGTTGGCTAGCACTCTGTCTGATATTATAAACTGCATTGAGACAAAAAGTACAAGTGGTATAGAAGTGCAGTAAACAAACTGAAACACATTCTTTGAGAAATAATTTTTAAAAAAACACGGTGTATCAAGGTGGGGACACCTGTAAAAAAGCTTTGGATTTTCCTGGCGGCCAGAACGAAAAGTGCCACCCTATATGAAATATAGGGGGCGACATCTGATAACAGATAGGTCACTATCAAAATCAGAAATGGGGCGTGAGTTTGGTAGTGACTTGGCAAGGAATTTGCCCCTGGGTTCGGAGTACAGGGGACAAGCCAAAACATAGTGGGGCAGGTCCTCCACAGATGAATTTCCACATATACATAGGCTGTGGGTATTTAGAGATATCATCTAAAGAGCATGGCTGATGGCATCATTTCAAACCGCAAATGAGAGAGACAATCCAGTATATTCAGAGGTACATTACTGTATGTTACATTTTTATATGTATTGTGTTTAGGACACATAGTAGTCATGTGGCTATTTTGGTTGATGGTAAGTGCAAATGTGGCTGTGAGCTGTAGAGTGAGCAACACTGGTCTAAGTCAAAGTACGTATGCGGCGCTTCTTATATGTCCTTTCAGGAAAACTTTACTTGGAAACATTTTAGTTCTGTCCAGGGTGCCCAGCATCAAAGAACAGAACAGACTGGAAGTACTGGGAATTTGCCTTTAAGAACAAATCATGTGCTTAAACCTATCTGTGAACAAGAATCACTGCCCCTTAAGTATCAAATCAGGAGGAAAAATGCACATCTCCAGCAGGAAAGCCATAGTAAGCTAACTTGAAGCAAATTTTCTGATAAGCATAAAGGACTAACAGAATATTGGACTCTGAGCAATCTGAAAGAAAAAGAAAGCTACAAGCAGTGGGTGGTAAGCTGGTGTACTCTACTTTTCATCAAGCAGAACTTGATATTCTGCTCAGCCTTTGAAGCAGCCATTGAGGTGGAAACAGCAGTCAAGAGCACCCTAAAGGTCCATGACTCCAGTATCCAGCCCTCCAAGCAATGTTCATCCATGGAACATATGCACTTCAAAGATCTGGAAAAAAGAGGTAGACTGCAGTTGAAGAGGATGGCATGGAGCTATGATAATATAATTTGTTTTATTTTATTTTGCTTTACTTAATGTTACAGTATCACTGAGGAAGTAAAACGATAACAAGATTGTACCTAGAAGCTCATTTTGAATGGTACATACATTTTGAATAAATGTTTGGTTCATTATTGCCATTCTTTTCTATGTATTTTCAGCTGATGGGTCATAGAATCATAGAATTAGAAGGGACCTACTGGGTCATCTAGTCCAACCCCCTGCACAATGCAGGACACTCACAATCCTATCGCTCACCTACTGTAACCTGCCACCCCCTTGAATCTTCACAGAATCAGCATCTCCATCACATGGCTATCCAGCCTCTGTTTTAAAATTTCCAAAGATGGAGAACTCACCACCTCCCGAGGAAGCCCGTTCCACTAAGCAACCGCTCTGACTATCAGGAACTTCTTCCGGATGTTTAGACGGAATTTCTTTTGAATTAATTTGACCCCATTGGTTCTGGTCCATCCCTCCAGGGCAAGAACGAACAACTCTACTCCATCCTCTATATGGCATCCTTTTAAATACTTGAAGTTGGCTATCAGATCCCTTCTCAGTCATCTCCTCTCGAGGCTAAACAAACTCCCCCATCCTTTTAAATAGTTGAAAATAGTTCTTAGAGCCCCTCTCAGTCATCTCCTCTCCCAGCTAAACAGACCAAGCTCCCCCAACTTTTCCTCATGTGTCCTGGTCTCTAAACCCCTCACCGTCTTTGTTGCCCTCCTCTGGACATGCTCCAGTTTTTCTACATCCTTCTTCAACTATGGTGCCCAAAACTGAGCACAGTACTCAAAGTGAGGCCAAACCAGAACAGAGTAAAGAATTTCTGCTTCTGTTGTTTGACTTTATGGCACTGTGGTTGGAAGGACTTACCTTTTCAGAGGAATATCAAAATAGGATACAAAATAGCCTACCACCTTTGGACATTGGTAATGGAGTCCCTATAGCTGACTGGAAGCAATATCAACATTTAAATCAGAAGAAAATATAAAAACTTATGTTCATGCAGCTGTTTAAAGGAATATCTTAATGGCAACAGAATACCATGGGGCTTAAGAATTCAGAAGTTCCCGACATTATTTACTGATAATGAAAATTTCAAAACTAAATGGACAGCTATATTAAACAAATGTTCCACGGATCTGATTTTACTAATTATTGAACAATCTGCTATGGAGGTTAAAACTACTGAGAAGGATATTAATAAAATCAAGGAATCCCTTAAGAATGAAACACCTGAGGAAACATTTATCAATAAAGTAGAAAATGTAGATAATGAATTTAAAAAATTTCTGGATAGTTTAAAGGAGTATAAGAACCGAAAACTCAGCTGTGGTTTATGTGATTATCAGGCAAATAATGTATGCCCTTGGATTAAAGCCAATAATCCAAAATGTAAGGCTTAAAGTGTTAGTTGGGATCCTTCAACATTTTCTAGCTCTGACACCGAAACAAAGCGTATAAGCATCGCCCTCCTAGACCAGCTAGAATTCTCCAGTGACTGGATAGATACTGGCTGGATTTTCAATATTGTACATGCCACCCAAAACCAAAATATTTTTAATTGGTCCAGTTGTTCCCACTCCACTGTAGAGGAAAATGTATTTTCTAAGGGTTTACATTTTGTCCCTTTGTACCAATATATCACCTTTAGGATGAGAGTGGATTTCATTAGTAAGTTAAACCTGAGAACCGTTTTTTCTACAGAGAACATAAGGGTTAGGAATGTAATACAAGCATGCATGCATGCATGCATGCATCTCCAGGCTCTGATTTATTGCACCAGATGTGTTGTGCACATCATTGGACGGGACCACAGTTAGTCACTCTGCTCTCCCCAAATCTAAAGCCATAATCAACTAAATTATCTACAATTAACAAATGTATTCAGATAAATACTAAATACCAATCTTATCGTTTGACTGATAATATACTCTGGTGGGCGATGTGTAAACATTTTCTAATAAGGAAAAAAAAAAAGATGCCTCGAAAACTAAGCGGGAGCTCGCCTCCTGTCGAAGGACCTGTCACTTCTGCAGGCTTTAAAAACCAAAAACAAAACACCCCCTCTGGCCTCTCGAAACATCAGACTCGGAATTATCTGTGTTCTGCAAGTGCTGCCTAAAACCCCTGTCCGCTTCCCTAGGAAACGAACCACCATAGAGAGCATGTCCGCCGGAGCTCGATTGGCAGTGTCTAGTGGATCCGGTGCCGCGCTGGCCTTGGTTTATTCGGGGAGATGCGGTGAAGGGACGTGGACTGTGCCTCGCGGGTTGCCGTCATGGCCAACGGTGAGCTGGGAATGGTTTGGCTGGGCCTCTTGGCGCTTGCAGTTCACGGCGGCTCTGCGCAGAGTTCTCCGCAGGCCCGTTAAGGCCCCGTCTCTTGTGCCCTGCAGTGGACTGCATGATCCGGCGGTTTATTGGGGGCCTGCCCAGGCCCCCTTCTCAGTCCCCCGGGCAGGGGGCAAAGCTAATAGTGGCCTTGCCGCCGCGGTGACGCTCTCTCTTCGCCTTCCTTGCAGTGTATTCTCTGGACGGGCTACTGGTGTTCGGCCTGCTGTTCGTGTGCACCTGCGCCTACTTCCGGAAGGTCCCTCGGCTGAAAGCCTGGCTGCTGTCGGAGAAAAGGGGGGTCTGGGGGGTATTTTACAAAGGTACGGATCTGGTATTAAAGCAGGTGAAAATTCAGTGGTCTTCGGGGAATGCGAAGTTCAGTGGTTTCTGTAACAACGGGATGTTGAAGTGGAAAGTGTTACAGGCGTCAACATGTTCCAGCATGTATTTGCTTTACAAAGAGGAAAGTCATAACATGTGAAATGGTCTTGAATCGTGGGAGAACTGAACTGTGCTGATTAATTTGCTGCTTCTCCCCAGTGTGACTTTGGTGTGTATCACTCCTACCAGTTCAAGTGCACCAGAAACCCTTGAAATTAATGCTTTGGGGTGTGACTGAAACCACTGCAAGTTTATAGTAATTTTTGAATCTCTCTGCAAGGCTAAGAGAATGCTTATAGTGTTAGAGATATTTTTACTGAACTCCATTGTGAAAACTAAACTGAGATATTCCTTTCTACAAACTTTTAAGAAACACTTAATTTCTCATAGACTTTAATGTAAAAATAAGTTAAATGTTGGAGCAAGTTAAAGGGCTGTCATCACAGAATGGGACTTACAGACTCTGTAAATAAGCCCTTGGTCTTCCATCTGGATTTTAAAATAAACCTTTATCTTTCCTCTGGGTCTGAGTCTGCCAGTCTAATTCTACTCTCTTTGTAGAACTTAGAACATGAAAGCACTCTGGTGCATTGTTTGGGATCTAGTAACTAATTACCAATTGTAGGAGGGGAAAAACAAATGCTAGGTTTGTGTATTTGACAATTTGTTCTTGCTTTTGATTGTTACTTTGTAACTCACTGTAGAAGCTTGCTATAAGATTTAGAGATTGTATCAAGTATTTTAGTCTCCCATATTGTTCATGGCAGATACATGGCATATATTCAGATGACCAAACAAAGGCTAGAAAGCCAATATCCAAAACAAAATTGTCACCTGTGGATGCCACTATATGCTATGGTAGCAGCCATTGGTGAGATTTGAGCCCTTTTCAAGTAACTCTTAATAGTAGAAATCTTTACTTTCTAAAATACAGCAAAACAGGTGCATAATAACATTTAATTCTCATGTTCTCTTAATGTTTAGAATTGATATCTTGATCAAAGCTGCAATAACAATGCCTATTTTGTTTCTTTTATTAGTGTTTGTTGAGGTACAATGTTAATTTTGTCAAATTTAGATAGAATTTATATTTTACAGTGGACAATTAGAAGCATGGAAAATGCTTGATAAACACGTAGAACAACCAACTAATTTGCATTATAAGTCAGGTTTTTGCATATGTACTAATAAAGTGGCAAGTCAGGTGTTTTGTCTGATAGTCACAGAAATGGTGACAATGAACGCGTGTTCTTTATAATCTGTTATCTGTTGCAAGTAATATCTTTTGATCTTACAGCGGCAGTA
The DNA here is from genome assembly GCF_049243985.1 of Paroedura picta. Lineage (NCBI taxonomy): Eukaryota > Metazoa > Chordata > Lepidosauria > Squamata > Gekkonidae > Paroedura > Paroedura picta. Next base: position 93,024,668 of record NC_135372.1, on the reverse strand, counting down.
ATTGGAACCAGACTCCATGCAGCGGTTGCAATATCCTGCATTGTCATGGCTTTTTATGTTCTCTTCATAAAATGACTGCCAGCACCTCAGATGGACACTGTTGGAATGAAAATGCTATAAAAGACATATATCTTTTTCTTCAGAGGACAAAATCTCTTACAGAAACTGATCGAGCACTCTACACAGATGTCAAGAGGAAATTCCCCTATGACCAAGCTTTGTTTGAGACCAAGAGAGTGGCCTTTGTAACAGCAAATATCCTCTGTACTTCTTGTAGTGCTCAAATATTATCAACAGATTGTTTCAGTGCAGATTATTAAAATCAAAATTATAGTCTGCATAAGGAAAATGTAACATTTGTGTTGCTAATCAAATTTAGTAAGGAAATTGTTTATGTCAAATAGAAATGGCTAAGAGTTTTCCAGATTCTGGGAAAGCGTGGAAGGGGAAAGGGTTAATATTTCTGGTGTGTTAAAGGGAATTGCTTTCAATCCCAACAATATGAGCAGCAAAAGTAGAGATAGAATTACTTTTGTTAACAGCTCGTTGATTAATGCACTTTTGAGGCTTCGGGCTAAAACTGTCCTAAAAACTAGTGACTGGATGTGGTATATGCAATAGCTGCAGCATGAAAGCTCTTTGCACAGTTCAGAGAAGGGCAAATGTGCTGTTTCCCTATAACAAAAAGAGATATGAAAAACAAGAAAGTTAAAAAGCTGGTAGGTAATATATTTCCATGCCCCTTGAAATAATTGTCAGCACCTCTTACAAATGGGTAAGAAAAGAAGCTGCACATTCTGTGAAGCTAAGCTAATCAGTAAGAATTGCTGAGTCAAACATAGCCACAGATGTTAGATGCTTACGTGTCAGAAAAAAACAATGGGGACATGTGCTGTTACATAATAGATGTGAAAATGTTTTAAGTCACTTTTAAGGATCAAAACTTGTATATTTTGGGCACTGTACAAATTTTAAAGATAACGATGCAAGTTTGTTTTCTGTATCACTTTTAATGGTTTGTTGTCCCCCCCTCCCCAGTTTCTTCTGTTCCCCTGAATTTTAATTGTAATAACTAATCTCCTATGGTAGAAGCTGTATGTTTAACTTGTACACTTGCAATATTGACAATGCTTGAAAGACAAGTTTACAGACTATTTCAGGATTGAGGCCTAATTTATTTTCTTTTAATCCATTCTATTTACAATGCTAGTTAGATCTGAAAGGACCGTCAATTTCCTTTTTTTCAGTTTTGTATCTTTTGCCACAGACAAAAACTGTCATCAATTACATGTCTATAAATTAGAAACAAATATACTGGAGCTTCTGGGTATTCCATCTATATATGTTAAACTAAATCTACTTTATTTTTATCCCTATGCCTCATATTTAGTAAATTACAGGACTCTTTCCATTTTCATGTGTGTAGTTCTTGCTGAGAGCTTTGAAGTTTTGCAAATTCAGCAAACCACGGAAGTGTGCAGGAAATTGCTAAGCGTGTGTTCAGAATATTCAGCTCCTGTTATGGAAGGTATCTGAATTAAGTTTTCTCCTTTTTATTTCAGTTTAGGATTCAAGATAGTATTATCTGTGCATATTTAAAGCCAGGTTTTCCTATAAACCTGGAAGGAAAACCCAGATTTGCAAAATAATCTTAAAATAAAACAAATAGGGGAAGGGGTAAAACAAATCAAAATGATAGCAGTGCCTGTAACATTAAGAAAGGAATGGCCTCAGCGGTCATTGCTAGCAAACCACAACAATATTGCTAGCTTGCAAACCTTGTTTTGTCAGTAAAAGGTAGAGGGATGATGGCCCTATCCAGGGCATATGACCTTTGTTGTTTATCAGTTATTATTTTATATTAGGATCTGGGAGACCCAGGTTTGAATTCTGACTGCCATGGAAGTTCACTGGGTGACTTTGACCCAGTCACACATTCTCAACCTAACCTATCACACAAGGTTGTTGTGAGGAGAAGCTGCTTTGGCCCCAATTGTGCAGAAAACTGAGGTATAAAAGAAGTAAATAATATAGCTGAAGATGGGTGACAGATTAAAGGTATGTTGGGGGGGGGGCTTTGTGCAACTGGATCTTGCCAGACCAGCACTGTACAGCTGGGCTCAGCTCAGCCAGTAGTGCCCAACTGGGTCTAGCTCAGCATCTGACACCACACAACAGCCAGAGCTTCCCCAAGCGATAGGCTAGCACAAGAGGAAAGAAGAAAAAATAAAGGAAATAATGCAGGAGAGGGAAAGGAGATACTCCTGCAACTCCCTGTGGTTATTTCCGTGCAGTATAGATCTGTGTCCCTGTAATCTTCCATATTACTATTGAAAATGTTCCTGCTTCAGCTTAGCAGTACTACAATTAAGACAGTATTGTTCTTACAGTTCTGATAAATGTGTCTACCAAAAAAGAATTAGCTTTAATCATTGGAATAAAAAATTGGACTTTCTATCCCCCTATAAGATCCTCTTGTGGCGCAGAGTGGTAAGGCAGCAGAAATGCTGTCTGAAGCTCTGCCCAATGAGGCTGGGAGTTCAATCCCAGCAGTCAGCTCAAGGTTGAATCAGCCTTCCATCCTTCCGAGGTCGGTAAAATGAGTACCCAGTTTGCTGGGGGGTAAACAGTAATGACTGGGGAAGGCACTGGCAAACCACCCTGTATTGTGTCTGCCATGAAAATGCTAGAGGGCATCACCCCAAGGGTCAGACATGACCCGGTGCTTGCACAGGGGGTACCTTTACCTATCCCCCTAGAGATGACTATTCAAAGGATATTATTAGATGCTTGTAATATCTTCAGCGAGTCTTCCCATTCTGGGCAGTCAAGCATCTGTAATGTAAGAGCAAAGTTAATGTAAGAGCAAAGTTAAACCAATTACATTCAAAGGAACCATGACAGTGCTGCCCCCAGATCAAGATCCTTGTAAGGGTACTTGCCACTCAACCAATGAGCTCATTGCATCTGAAGAAGGGGCTTCTATTCAATAAAAATTTATTGAATAAAAATTTCCGCTGGAATAAAATGTTCTTAGTGGTTAAACTTCTTCTATACCTGCTTGTTTTTTATTGCAACACTAACTATCCCTCTCAAATTTATTGCTGTTGAACATCACTAGGAGCCCTGGGCTGTGACTATATTACTGTTTTTATAAGAGCATGTGAAAGTGGTGGGAAGAATACACACATGAACACAAAATTAGTACCCTTCTAAATTATCACCCTTACTCCATCAAAAACATATGTTCAAAGTCATACTTCAGAACAAAAATATGTAAAAAGAAATAATGGAAAAAAATGTTGAGGTAACTAATTCCGGCAGCTGTTTTGGGTGCTAATGTATTTGATACCTGTGTAGACCATATACTTTAAAATAGAGAACAACAGTGAAAAGCCATGAGGTGCAATGGCATAACCTCTTTCTTTTGAGCCTGTATCTGTTCTAGCAAAGGAAATTGGACAAGAGGAAGAGTTAGAATCCAACTAGATGAGGGTTTTGTGAAGCCCTGGAGTTTCTTGGTGACCTTGGAAGTGTTTCCTGAATGGGTAAGAGTTAATATGTTGTTAATTTGTTAAAAATGTATCGCGTGATATGACCATTTATGATCATGTCAACTTGTTCCCCTCTTACAAAATGGCCAAGGGTTGGGAAGGGGAGGGGCCTGGGGTGGGTGAGTATGCAGCTATGTTTCCCAGCCATAATCTGCACGATTTGAGAAACTTCTGGAGTTTCTCAAAGCCTGAAGGAAGTTCTCAATAGTAAAAAAGTTGAGAAAGGCTGGAGTTGTTTGAGGAAATAAAGAAAATGATAATTATGAACAAGAAAATGTTGATAGTGCATTGTAAAAGACTCACTTGCATTATTTATTTGATTTATATGCTGCCCCCCCCCCCGAGGCTATGCAAATCTGATATTACCACATTATGTTATGGTGAAATGGTTCAAACCCAATTTTATTTTATTTCTTTAGATTTCTATGCCGCCCATCTAAAAAAAAAACCTCATGGCAGCTTACAACATAAGAAAACTTTACAATAACACTTTAATATCTTTAAAATTCTATTTACAGCACTGCAATTGCCCAGATATATAAACTATCACTTGGGCCAGATGTTAAATCGATAAGTTAAAACTGGCCCAGTTATGAATGGCAGTAAAGCAGCTCAGGTAAACAGCTCATAGTGCAGATCTTTGTGCTATACGACCAGCTGCTGCCAAAGCAACATTTTATAAAATCTGTACAGCTGATCAAATCTCTAAAGGCAATCAAAATCCTTGCTGGGCAAAAGCAGCACCTGGAACAGCCCACTTTCTAAAAACATTCAATGGGTGAAGACTGGCAGTCTTCAAGCAAAGGTTGGATACACACTTTTCTTGGATGCTTTGGACTGATCCTGCGTTGAGCAGGGGGTTGGACTAGATGGCCTGTATGGCCCCTTCCAACTCTATGATTCTGTGATTCTGTGCCAGGGAACGAGTGAGTGGGTGCTGTGGTGCCAAGAGGCACCACGCTGAGGATTCCTGTAGTAGAGGATATGCAGATCATACAAGCATTGAGCACATGTAATATGGTATAGTCACAGATTTGGCTGACTGATTACTAAACAAACTTGTTAACTTAAATCCCACCTGGCCATCATTCTCTAGTTCAGTTAATGGTTTCCAACAGCCTGGGTTGGTAGTCCAGTCTGTTATTCCAATAAATACAATAAATAAGCAAACAAACAAATAAATGATGCGAACTGACAGTAGAAGGGGACAGAAAAATACGTCTTGCGTGAACCCAGAGCTCCCTACTTAACACATTACTCCACAGACGTTTCCCGTTGTTAAATGAAACTTAAGTGCTACCCTGAAAATATGCTCTCGGTCACTTTCTGTATCTGATTTTCCTCAGCAAGTAAACTGAGGCACGCCGATATAAATGGAATTTAAATCGCCTCCTTCAGCGCTCTATGACAGCGCTTCTGTTCTTTTCTTTTTGGGGCACGAAATAGTGTCCGGGAGGACGCACGGCAGCCCCACGCTCTTACTCCGCCCGGTGCGGTTTCACAGGCCACTGAACCGGAGGCTGCGGGGCGTCCTCCTACCTCTAGGGTGCAGGCGAGGCCGGAGAGCCGCGTGGTTCCCGCCATGCATTGCGTGGAAGTCGACAAAGGGGGCGTGCCTGTCAGAGCCGTGTCCGGCAGCCGGGGAGAGCGCGTGGCGGGCGGGTGTGCGTGCGTGTGGGGGGCGCGGGAGGGGTTGTGCGTTGTGTGGGTCGTGTGTGTGCGTGTGGCGGTGCTAGTGCCGTGTGGCTGAGAGTGTGGTGTGGATGTCCCCGAGCTTGCGGCAAATTTCCTTCTTACACGTTGATCTTATTTGATCGGGGCGGGCGGCCGCCGTCTCCCCCGTCCCGAGATGAGAAGAATGCCTTTCCTGCGAAGCCTCCGGGCGCTGTGCAGCGAAACGGGTCGCAGGCGGCGGTAGCCGGAGATGATGAATTGATCAGATAGATGAGGCCGGTCGAAGGAGGGGGTTGCCCCTTCCCGGTGGCCTGTGTGTACTGAGGCGATTCTGATCCGGTTTAAACGCTGCGGTTCCTGCCCCGGTTCTCCTGGTACCTGCCGCGCTTGATTGATTTGCTCGAAATGGGCAGGGCCTTCCTCCACCACGGCTCCGGTGCCTTTCTCCTGAGGAACCGATTGACTTCCGTTAATTGGAGGAAAGCCCGATTTGCTGCCGCTCTCCCCCCTCCCCTTCCGCAGCAAGGACGGTGAAGAAAAGTCTGGGAGCTCCTGTTTGGGGCTTGTGGGCCTGAGCAAACAACAGGGCAGTGCATGGCTGGCTTCTGCTGGCCCAGTGCAGGGATCGGATGCTGCAGTTATCAGTCCAGATGCAAGTACGATTACTTCTGGACTATGATACGGCCCTTTATAGAACAATATGATTAAATTACTGGAATATTCATGGTTGTAAACAGATTGGGAAGTGATAGGAATCTTAAAGATGGCTTTGAAGCATTTAATCTACAAGCTACTTGTACTGTGACTACCAGAAGATCCCCAGAAGGTGGCCTTGTATCCAGGGCGAAAAAAGATTTAAATTTGAACACGATTCAAACTTTTTTAATGATAGTGGAATAACTCATAGTTAAGATATTGGGTGCAAGATTTTTGATAATTTATTTTATGTTTATTTCTTAAAAGCTTTGGCTTTTATTACAAAGTTCTCGTTAAAGGTAAAGGTATCCCCTGTGCAAGCACTGGGTCATGTCTGACCCTTGGGGTGACGCCCTCTAGCGTTTTCATGGCAGACTCAATGTTAGGTTTTGATAAATATATTGAAAATTTGGTTATCAGATATCCAACAACACAGATTATTGTGGGTCATATGAATGCAAGACTCAGTGCTAGCAATGCAGATTTTCTGAAATTAGGTTTGAAGGGGGCTTGACCTTCTCCAAACTGGATAACGTTTTTTTTATTTAGATAGGGGCATCAACATTGCTGGCAGCTATTTGCTGAACTTAACAAAACTTAACTTGGGGATTTTAAATGGACAGCAGGAATTAGTAATAGTTATTTCTTATATTTCTATACCGCCCTCCATTAAGGCTCAGGGCGGTTTACACAAAACCAATATCCAATCAGATAGCTAACTTTACTTATAGTTCCAACCAAGGAACCAGTGTTTTAAACTGTATTATTGTAGCAGGTGAATTGTTGGTTATCGATGTACATGTTCTACAGACTGTTTTATGTATGGTTCTCTGTTATAATGTAAACCGCCCTGAGCCTCCGGGGAGGGCGGTATAGAAGTATGATAAATAAATAAATAAACAGTTAAATTCACTATGATGGAAATCTTTGGTAGTAATCATCTCCCCATAATATTTGTACTAAAAGTATGTTCCAATTCTTATCGAAATGGGAAGCCATACTGTTGCAGGTATGTCAAGTGGAACACCTCCATTGTTGATTATTTTTTTAAAAAATGATGAACTAGGAAGCTGATGAATTTGGAACGTTTAAATGACATCAAAAGAAATTATTAAATCAGTTCCTGGCTAAATTTTTGGCAGCATTTTACATCTTTTTTCTGAAACATTGCAATTGTAAGAGGGATGGAAAAGATGGGATGATATGATAGTGAATATCAGAAGGATAAATCAGAACTCAAAAAGGAACTATTGAATGAAAGCTTTCTGTATATGCTATCATAGCTCAGATATTTCTCAGAAGCAAATTTATCAGAGGCTATTGCATGTGATAAAACAAAGACATACAAAACTGATGTGGCTAAAATAGGTTAACTGCTCAATCAAAAAACCCTAAGTAGTTTTGGAAAACACTTAATGATTTAAACAGGGAACAAAAAAATTTAGAAAGCGAAGAAATCTCTCCAGAAATCTGAATGGACTTCCTATGTGAGAATGGGGATATTGTGGCCAGTGATGAGATCTCCATGATGAAAATGGTCTCAGTTGCAGAAGTTGAATCTGATAAGGTTGTTGGGGACATTGATAATCTAAAACAGTGGTCCCCAACCTTTCTGAGGTTGGGGACCGGCAGGGCATTGGGGCGCGGCCTGCGGGCCATGCCCACGCATCGGGCCGCAGCCGCGCCCGCGGGCCGCACCCCCACACCGGGCCACGCCCGTACATCGGGCCGCGCCCGTGGGCTGCGCCCCCACATCGGGCCGCGAGCCGTGCCCGCACGGGCGCGGCCCGGCCCCGATTCCTTCTCCCCGCCCTCCCGCAGTAAGAAGCTTCCCGGGCCGCAAGCTTGCAGCCTGCGAAGTTTTTTACTGCGGGGGAGGGCGGGGAGAGGGAGCCGCGGCCCGCAGGTTGGGGACCACTGATCTAAAACATAGATTCCCATCTGACCTGTTCCTCTTTAAGTTCCAATTGGTGAGTTTTACTTCTAGTTGTTCCCCCCTCCCCACTATGTTCGATCAAACAGGTGACATTGCTGCAGACTGGCAATCATCATTGTGATACCCATCTACAAAAAAATTGATATTCTGTTAAATCCGGTGGATTATAGGCATATCTGTTTGCTTTCTGTGCTGAGCATTTGGAACTCTAGTTGAAGTCTTGTATGGACGATTGCATTATTTTCTGACCCAAACAATTTGACTTCAAGAAGGGCTATTCTTATAGAAAAAGAATGAAAGGAAACTTACCAACCACAATTCAAAATAAGATTTGAAAAAAATGTTTTCAAAGAGACACAAAGGCCACTAGTGATGCTTTGACTTATGTGCAAAGCAATGGATCCAGCTAGATAGATATAGAACTCATAATAATGTAATTTAAATTGACCTGATTCTGCAAGCAGTTATAGTCTAGCCCTGTTGCATTGAAATTTAAAGAAAATTGTGCCATGTGCCTTACTATGTTTGATGTTTTTTACATTTAAACTTAATACAGTCATGATTATTAGCATCTGGTGAGTTATATAGAACATTACATTTGAATGTTGAACTGTTTGATTTTGAGTTTATATGAATACTTGTATCTGCTATTTGACTGTAACAGCTTGAAAAAGATTTTGACAATATGGGTTTATATAGCTGGCCTCCCATTGCTGCCATGACCCTTTACTATGAGTTCTCCAATCAAATATTGTTTCACTATTGTTTCCACAAATTTTCAGCAGATCATTTTGGCTAAAGTATATAAGAAAGAACTCAGTGTTTAGCAGTGCTTTTATCTTTTTAGTTTTGTATCCATTGGAATCTTTTTGTATAATTTCTGTTAGTTATACAAAGTGGTAAAACATGGCAGCATGGTGACAATGGGTACTATATAAACTCATCTTGTCAAAAAAAAATTCAAGCTGCTATAGTCAAATAACAGACATAAGTACTCATGTAAACTCAAAAATCACACAATTCAAATACAGTGTTCTATATAACTCACCAGGTAATAGATAGTTATACTGATGACATCCAAGAGCTGTCTAAGTTTAAATGTTTAAATAGTGTCTGCTGTGAGCCACTCCCCAAAGAGGGGAGAATGGCTGGCAAAATAGCAGGAGTTCTGTTTCCTACAAATCTTCCTACTTGGAACAAACAGGCTTCCCCTTAGTTCACTGTTAATTTGAACCAACTGGTTCTCTTATGACAGGATTGGCCTGAATAGCTGAGGTAACGTGTTGCTTTTTAAATGTTGAAATATAGTCTTGGTGTTTTTTTTCTTGAGACATCGCAGCATCATACATTCAGATCCCCATTTGTTGTATTTAGAGAACACAAAATCACTATAATGTCATTGGACTGAATCTTAAGGAAAATTCTCACTAAGTAGAGGGGGTATTTGGGGCTTCAGTATGAGGAAGAAAGTAAGGAAGTCCCTTTTTGATGACAGAAATCTGTTACGTTAGCAGAGATCTTCATGTTCCAAGCCATTGGGATCTGGCCAGAAGGGTAAGTAATCCAGTAATCACTTAACTATGTATTTATAAGGATTTAAAAATCCATCATTAATTTTTGTTCCTCATCCAGTCCACACAACTCAACAAACAGTAAAGAATGTGGTCATGCTGGCTGTATAGCTCTGGAGAATCCGGATAAAAAGCACTAGTGTGAGAGGAACCTCCATGCTTTAGAGCACAGGCTCTAAAGAGTCTAGTCATCACCGTGTTTATTGCAAGGAAGTCCCATTACTTTGGCAGGACATATAATAAAGTGTACTTAAATGTATTTTGATGGAGACTCAAGAGTCCTTTCTATAAGGTGGACTAATGTGAATCTACCTTCTGTCCTTCAGCTGGGGGCAACTGTGTTAATTATATGTTCTCTGTGAGCACACCTGGTAGTTACTTTTCTCTAAAGAAGATTCTCAGGGGATGTATTAAATATATATATTGGATCTTAGCCCCCCAGTGGCTGTCAGAATACCACCTTGCTCTCAGCTTTGTTTCCAACCCTGAACTCTCTCCACCCCCATTAAACAGAATGAAATGTGTTTTGCTGTTTTGATGGCAAACCACAAGAACAGGTTTTTCAAGATATTATGGGAGATGTACACAAAGAATACAAACATGTCCAGAAAAGACTGACTGGACATGTGGCTCTGAGGTAAATAAATACATGGGTTTTATTAGGGAAACTGCTATAGAGAGATTTATTTCTGATTATAGTTTGGTTAAGATTTCATTTTTTTTTAAAGTGATCCAACCCAAAATATAAATCAATCCAAAATTTATGTTGGAGTTCAAGTACTCAATTTCATAAGTAATTCTCTGGATCCATTAGGCTTGATAAATTTAGAGTTTGGCCCATAGGCAAGACTTATACCTTTCAAGCCCTGAGGTACAGTGTCCCTTTGTGAAGATAACAAAAAGAACATGGGAACAGTTGCATTTAATAAGATGTGATCTTACTAGAACTCAATGAAATGGTGGGATTTAATGAAGAAACTAAAAGCAAAGCAGACTAAAGAATTAACTAGATGCAAATTATTGCAAGCTGAAGGGTGAACGGAGGATGGCCTTGCCAAAAGCTTTAGTGATAGAAGATCCCACCATTCTCTTTGCGTGAGTATCCACTGTTGGTGGCTGCAGTGTGAGGACTCTCTGAGGAAAAAAAAAAGATTTGAAAAATTCAGAATGTCACCTTTTACTACATATTATAAATATTGAGAAATCTTCCTGTTGGAGTTCCAGGCAGCAGCATGCAACAAGAACTCTTACGGTTTTATGTAGACCTGAGAAATACCCATTGAAACCTCTTTAGATGAAGAGAATAACATAATGGAGCTCTAAGTGCATAAAGTCAACATAGTTCCATATTGACTACACCAGGGTGTCCCCAATCTTTTACAGCATGTATCTCTGGAATTCTGACTGGATGCTAGGTGCAATTACAAAATGGCTGCCACAGAATCACAAAAATTCAGCGAGTGAGGTCATAACATAACTAAAAGTAACCTTTCAGCATTTCAGGCAGAAGCTTTAACATGGTGCCTTTGAAAATAAACATAACTAATTTACACACAGCTCACCTTCAGTCATACAATGAAGATCTTAATGCTGCTGCTGAAGCAAATTTTAAAATTTGTACAATCAGATCTTCAATGGCCAACTGGAAGGCCTACTGAGCAACAGCCCCATCTGGTTCTGCCCATTTTCTAAAAAACACTCGGCAGGTGCCAGAGGGCTCTGTTGGGGAGCCTGGGCTTAAGAAAAAGTCCCATTTAGGCAATAAGAAGAAAAAATAAATAGGCATGCAGTAGGCAGGGAACTATGAAATCTTAAATTGTACTTCTGCTTTAACTCTTAAAAGAATTTTTTAAAATCTCAACCACCATAACAATGTAGCAGGTTTTTTGTATGGTTTTTCAAAAACTGCCAGATATTTTCCAAACACAGCTATCCCATTCATTTTGGTAGATGCCCCATTTATACAAGCTGACTGAATATTTTTATTTATTTACATTATTTATAGACCACCTTTCTCATTGGGACTCAAGGTGGATTATGCAGATAGGTCAATACAGTCAACAGGATGGGACATCAATAAACTACATAATAGGATTTGAATTTTAGGAGTCTAGACAAGCAAAAGTGTAACGATTGAAGCAAAATGTATTAATATGCTATGTTAAATTATGCAAAAATTAGATGATGGGATGATATTTATAACAACAGACTGTACAAACTATTCACCACAGTAAAAACCACAGTCCTTAACATCGCCTAAGTATTTAAACTGCTTTGTGTACAGCCTTATCCTCGATGAAGAAAACCTTCTGGACCATATGTATATCTATGTAATGCATATATGAAACACTATGTCACTGTATTTTTATTAATCTATATATTCTTAACAGATAGGCCAGCAGATGTGCGAGTACATTCTCTTGAAAGGAAATCTTGTATTAAAAAGAATCACCTGAAGAAGTCAGGCATCTTAAATTAATTTATCAGAAGGTGCGGCTGATCTTTTGGGAGAGGGTCTTTGCTAATTTCCTAACCAAGGTTACAAATGCAGCAGTTGCACTTACCAATGGCTCCCTCAATGCTGTGGATTGACTCTTTTACTGGGTTGATCCAGTGTCTCACAGAGATGCTCTTGGAAGTGTGAGGCTGAATTGGAGGCACGGCACGTTCTTTCACAGATGGTAAGCCCTTCAAAGCACTATAGGGCTCAAAGACACACAGAGGGATATGGATTAACACGTAAGAAATATGAATTCTTGAACAAAGACAGTCATTCCCTATTTTCTGTACGTGAGGGCCATAATAATACTTTAGCCTCCATTATAGTTCCCAGCAGGGCTAATAGCAGTTTTAGGGTAGGGTGATTTAAATTGGTGGTTATGGGGGGAGGCCTGAACACACTGTTTCCCAGTGGCTATTGTAATTTTCACTCCTGTAGATGCTTTGAAGTAAAAAGTTCTTATCATTTTTCTCTTGTTTCACATCTGTTTTAGCACTCTGTTTATAGTTTTCTTAGTGACCTAAACTGTAAAGTTTGGCTGATGGTGAGAAGCTGGAAGCGGGTGTAATATGGTCATATGTATCCAGTAAAATAATAGTCTGATATTCAAAAAGAAAATACTACAATAAGAATCAGCAAAGATAATTTAATCAAGATTACATCTGTGTTTATGAATTACCACAGTTTTATTGAGTATATTTAAACGTACAAATAGGCCACATTTAGACTGTACAAAGAAGAGCAAGGGAAATACTTCTTCAGAGATTGCCTTCAATAATTTTGTCAATATTATTTACTACAGATATAATGTACTATGTTTAACAGTTTGGAATTCCGGTCCAGTTGATGGCACTTTTCACTTATGTCTCATTGGAAGCAACCTGGTGGCACTTATTGGGGAGATATATAAGCTTAAATGGTGGCTCCCAAGATCGTGAGTGGCTATGTGAGAAACTGAATTAGATGCCACAAGCGACATCATGATGTAGCTGCAAGAGTTGCAGGGTGGAGAACACAAGTCTTATGGGAAGTGTTGCCTGCTGAAACCTGGAAAGTGAAAGGATTAGGCTTACCCATGATCATCAAAAAGGGTCTCTCTGTGGAGAACTACCTTGCTCTTGTCCTTAAGCAAGTCTTCATGATGATTGTACAAGGAACTGAGGTTAAAATCCAGGCTGTCTCTGGAAACCTAAAAGAATTGAGGGAGGGGGAGTCTATTTTAGTATTTAAACTAGCAAACATCTGCTATTGGTAAACAATGGAATTTGCAGGTGATTAAAAACTGTCCATGTGAATGCAAATTAATACCACAAAAGCAAAGGCCCACCGGCTCCCACAGAGTGAAAGGCCAAGAGCATAGTAGTTGTTGGGCATGTTTTCAGCATGCAGCTCCTTGGGGTGCTTGTTAATGAAAGAAAACGATGGATAGTATCTGATCTGATATATATATATATATATATATATATCTATATTTACCTCAGGCTCTGTGTACCAGACTTGCCTCCTGATGCTTGCTAGGGTAGACTTGGCATGCAATTGATTCCAGGGATCTCGCCGTTGGATTAGATGGGTGGGCAAAGCATAGGCAGCTTTCTGGACCAAGAAAAAAAGTATAAGATGCTTAGACTGGCAACCTTTCTATACAAGATGCTTGGGTCTGGACCATCCCTGATCATGTCATTAAAGATGAGATGTGGTTTTCTCTTTGTACTGTTGCCACCAGCAAGTCTCTCCTCTTCCTACGGCCTCATGTGTAAATTCCCTTTGCGGTGTTGTTATTTAAAGGCTCTGCTCAGTGCTCAGGTCTCCCCTGCTCCCCTCTTTGGTTGTTGGAAGGGACTAATACACTTGATTGGTTGCTCTAAGGGAGTAGGATTAACTGCCATCTCTTGTCTCCTTTAATTTGTACATATCAAATGGGCAAATCAGCAAGCAGCATTCAGAATGTTAAGAAATTTAATAAGAAAAAGAACTGCACAGAACATAAATAAGCATGATAGAATCCACAAGGACAAAAGAAAAAGAACATAAAAGCTGTGCTGGATCAGGCCAATGATGCATCAGTCCAACACACTATGTCATCAGGAGATCCATCAGCAGGGCCAGAACTCCAGAAGCCCTTCCCATGCACCAGAAATACAGAGCACCACTTCCCAGGCCATGGTGTTTCATATATACCTTGTGCCTAATATTATTATTACTACTACTACTATTATTATTATTATTATTATTATTATTATTATTATTATTATTATTATTATTATTTGATTTATTGCCCGCCACTCCCTTGCGGCTCGTAGCGGGTTACAACATTCTAAAACCCCCATAAAATCCATTAAAATCCATTAACGACAACTACAATCCAACAATTATTAGTTAGCAAGCTAACATGGCATGATCGGCTAGTCAACTTCTCCCTCCCCCTACTAGCAGGTGGAGAGGGGATGCTGATGGTCCCATCCCCAATCCTAATCCCAGGTCCCGGGGGGGGGGGGGCATAGATGCCTTGGCCTCAACCATAAACCTGGCGGAAGAGCTCCGTCTTGCAGGCCATGCGGAACGATGGAAGATCTCGCAGGGCCCGCAGCTCTCCCGGGAGCTCGTTCCACCAGGCAGGGGCCAGGACCGAAAAGGCCCTGGCCCTGGTCGAGGCCAGGCGTGCCTCCCTAGGGCCGGGAACGACCAACAGATTTTCTCCCACAGAATGTAAGGCTCTGCGGGGGGCATAGGGCGATAGGCGGTCCCTCAGGTATGTGGGTAAAGCCTTGAAGGTTAAAACCAAAACCTTGAACCGGATCCGGGCAGCAATTGTCAACCAGTGCAGCTGCCTCAGCACTGGCTGGATGTGGGCCCTCCAAGGTGTGCCAGTCAGGACCCTAGCAACTGCATTTTGCACTAGCTGAAGTTTCCGGATCAAAGACAAGGGAAGGCCTGCGTAGAGCAAGTTACAGAAATCTATTCTGGAGGTGACCGTTGCATTGTGGCTAGGTGTTCGGGGGACAGGTAAGGCGCTAGTAGTCGGGCCTGGGGAAGCTGGAAAAATGCCTGGCCCGCTACTCTTTTGACCTGTGCCTCCAAAATCAGGGAGGCATCAATGATCACACCCAAGTTCCTGGCCTGGGACGCGATGGTAAGGTGCGTCCCTCCCAGGGTGGGTAAGCGCGCTTCCTGCTCCCGCCCCCTACATCCTAGCCACAGGACCTCCGTCTTGGAGGGGTTGAGTTTCAGGCGACTCTGCTCGAACCATTCTGTCACCGCTTCCAAACATCTGGCAAATGGTTCCAGGGGAGAGTCCGGGCGATAGGAGATAGAGCTGGGTGTCATCAGCGTACTGGTGGCAACCCAGCCCAAAACTCCGCACCAGCTGGGCCACAGGGCGCATAAAGACGTTAAACAGTGTGGGGGAGAGGTAAATATATATATATATATATATATATATATATATATATATATATATATATATATATATATATATATATATATATATATATATATATATATATATATATATATAATAGCAACTGATCATAGAATCATAGAATCATAGAGATGGAAGGGGCCATACAGGCCATCTAGTCCAACCCCCTGCTCAACGCAGGATTAGCCCTAAGCATCCTAAAGATGGACCTCTGCTCTATCTGTTTAACCAGTGTCTTTATCCAAGTCCTCTAATCCTTACTGTTACTTATCTTAAATGATGGAAAATTAGGATAGTGTATTGATTCATCGAGTTAATACTTGGAAATGATCCATTGTTCCAGTGGGCTCAAGACTTCCCTTTGTGGTCTCAGCACAACAACCCTTTCAACCAACTTCCCCAGAAACGCTTAAGTGCAAGACAGATCAGGAGTTGTTGGGCTCCCACAGGTCCAAATATGTTTTTTGTACCACTGCCTCTTAGCCCTTCTTGGAAGTCTCCTGTTGAAAGGGAGAATTAATGTGTCTCCATCAACACAAATTTTAATCCCAAAAGATCACAAGAAAATTATTCCTCACTCCATGAGAAAAAGACTTTTTTTTTTGCTTGTGTTACACTGTACACTCATGGAGCTCTATAAATACAAATTTGTATTGTTGTCTGTCATTACCACTGTATTATTGGTACAACTAAGTTATCTGTATTGTTTCCTGTTTTATGTAAACTGCCTTAGGGGAGGGCTGCACATAAATATATACATACATAGGGTAGGGAAATATGTCCTATGTTATATGCAGGGTGATTTTTCGCCCAGGCTACAGTGAGGAGAGGGGCTGGACTGCTTGTGCTGTTGAACTACTGACTTTGCCCACTCCTTTTCCTTTATACTCTTAAAATAATATTCTCTCTTTCATCCTTTCCTGTAGAAGGTTTCTTTCTAGACTCCAAAAGCAAGGAACATCTGCCATATAATGCCCCTTCTGCAGCCCTGGAGACACAGGAGAGGATGGGTATGCCAAATTACAACTGTACATTAGAACAGCAAGAAATGAGGAGAATAAAAACTGATAACATTGCTCTGAACCAATATAACTTGGTCTCCCTTACCTGGGAGGAGTCTTCAGTTTCAAAATGGGTAAACGTGAAGGGATCCCTGGTGGGTGGCATATTCCAGCCTCCGGATAACCCCGTGCAGGAAAGCCCAGGTGTCAACAGCAGCGACGATAGCAGCAGCAGACCTCGGGTTCTGACTCCGCGTGTCACTTTTGTTTAGTGTTTCACAGTGGTTGCTAGGAGACGGTCGTGGCAGCTTCGAGAAGTTGTCGCGCCATCTCTCGTCCGCCCTCTAATGGTCAGAAATGAAAGCGGCGGAAGGAGAGGAACCTGAAGCTAAAATGCCGGGAAGATAGATGCTATTGGCTTCCTGAACTAGCTTCGTGGCTAGTAGGGGAGATACGCGAGGGTCCTGAGGAGGGAAGGGAGCCCCCCCACGGAGACAGTCGTAATTTTCTTTTTTGAATGGCTCAGTTTTTACATGAGTGAACCTACTACCTTTTGGAAGTGTTCTGAATAGCTCGATGTATTTGTCATGCTGCCTAAAACGACCCCCCCCCCTGCAATTTAAAAACAGATTTTAAAATAAACTTCCAACCAAGCGCATGTGATTGCGTTGAGGGAAAGTGAGAATTCTCAGTCTTGCAAAGACACGTTAGGGGAAAATTGAGCTTCGTGCCTGCATTTCTTACGTAACTATTACGACTCTGGACAAGCATTTTTGCACAGTTAATTGAGCAAAGCCCCCTGCCCTTCTGTTTGCCGAAGTCTAGTCCCAAAGGTCTGGGCGAGAAAGAGGCCTCTGCGCGCCTCTTCATGAACCGCGCCTGTTAAGCCAAGTTCGCCAACGACTACGCATTGGATTTAAAATCCTCATAGAATCATAGAGTTGGAAGGGGCCATGCAGGCCATCTAGTCCAACCCCCTGCTCAACACAAGATCATCCCAAAGCATCCTAGAGCATCCAAGAAAAGTGTGTATCCAACCTTTGCTTGAAGACTGCCAGTGAGGGGGAGCTCACCACCTCCTTAGGCAGCCTATTCCACTGCTGAACTACTCTGACTGTGAAAAACTTTTTCCTGATATCTAGCCTATATCGTTGTACTTGTAGTTTAAACCCATTACTGCATGTCCTCTCCTCTGCAGCCAACGGAAACATCATGCACCGACCAACCAAAGGGGTGCTTATCTGATGTGCGAATTCAGCCTGGGCCAAAGGTGTCCTACAGCGACAGCCACTAAAAGTGGGTGGCCCCGCTCAGCAGCCAGCCCTTTCACAGGGAGAGCGGCAGGTCCTCCGCGCCAAGCGTTTCTGCAAGCGCCACGTGCGGAAGGCCGAGCCGCAGGTCGCCTCGTAAGCCTGCGCTCCTCATCCTCGGGCTCGGCCGCGTTGCTGAGGCTGTTGCCGGCGGCGGGGCCCTTCCGCGAGGCGCCGCCGGGCCTGCCGTGGAATGAGCGCGCGCCGAGCAAACGGCCTCCGGGCCGCCCGAACCCCGGCGGCATCTTTCGAGCCTCAGGTGCGCTTCCGAGGCAGCGGCGGTTGCTAGGCAGCGAGGGGTGGGCGGTGCCGGCGGGGGCGAGGCGGGGCGGGGCGGGGCGTGGCTCCTGCCTCCATCCCTGCGCCGGAGAGTCCAGCTGCGGTTGCACCTGAGCCGGCGGCTGCCTGAGACGTCGAGCACCGTGCCGGGCAGCTGCTGCGCCGCGATGGCTGGGGCTGGCGGCAGGCTGCATCCTTCTCCCGAGGCGGCTGGCTGCTGGTGCCTCCCCGCTGGGGCCGGGCGGAGGCGCCTGCCGCTCCTGCTGCTGCTGCTGGCTCTGCTGCTGCTGGCTGGGGCGGGCGTCGCTCTCCCGGGAGAGGACCTCCACGCCTGCAAAGAGGTAACCAGGCGGCGGTGGGCATTGGTGGCCGGGGGGCAGGGGCCCGGCGCTGAGGGAGAGCGGCCCTGGCAAGGCCGTGGACATGGCCTTGGCTGCTGAGGGCTATCGACCCATCGAAGTCCATCCCAAGGCGCCATCTGGGAAGCTGGTAGGACAGCGAAAGACACTTTGCAGTGCCACAGTTTTTGAGAGAAATGAAATGCGGGGTCTCTGGGGGGTCTGCTTGGTTGGTTTTGCCTGAGAGGGTACCAGGAACCCAGTTGCCTACCTTCTGCTCTGGTGACTTGGGTGCCACTCAGGATGTTAAGTGTGAAAGGACAGGAAGCCATGTATTTGTTGGCAACAAAACAACTCACTTGATGGGCCTTCGGGGAGGCTGTTGTAATGGGGCCTGAAGTACACTTTTACCCCAACTGACAAAGGCTGGACAAACAATAACGCCTTAGGGATGAAGGGAAATTTCCTAGGTGAGACTAAATCAAGAGTATTGCAATAAGGTAATGATTTTCACTAGTCTATTGTTCTGTATACATATATTCTGGACTGGGTGCACCTTTTGCTATATAACCCAAATGAAAATGACTGTTGCTTTATAGTGGGAAACGTCAGAGAGTCACCCTTGTGGAAAAAACAATGTTCTTGAAGCCCTGTGGGAAATGAACAAATTCACTGTGGCCTTAAGTTTTATGCCACACTAAAGTTGTTATGCCACAGGAGACTTCGTAACCTCAGCTATGTGTATCACTTCCCCCCAAACCCCTGCATCATCAGCACTGCCACCTGTCCTGGTTTTCGCTGAGGGTAAGGACAAGGACACATATTGCAGAGCAAAAGAGAGGCACTCTTTTAAATAGAGGGTCACCCAATAGTCTGCCACTGTAATAAATAGCTTTCCTACTTGCTTTTCCTATTAATTGCAGCCTGCTTTTAAAAAGTGTTTCCCTGTGTGCATATTTATTCTGTATAACATGGCGTATTACCTCTGAGTCAGATGCCACTATCTAATAGATCAACAAGGAATAATTAAAATTTCTTTTGAGCTTATCTGGTTTCTGTTTCTTTCCTTCTCTCTTTTATTTGAACAAGTGGAACTGTATATGAACATTATGGGTGGTGGAAAGAAAAAAACAAACATAACAGACAAAATGGAAAATATTTTTATTCCAAGGGAGTTAACATACTTTTGGTCTCAGCTTTATTTTTAAATTTTCAGTTATGAGAAAAGCAAAGTTTCTGAATTTAACATATACTCCAGAAGTATTTTTTCTCCCTTGCTGTTTCATGACCAGCTTATCACATTCCTTACAGTTTCATAAATTTCACATTTGTATCTTCAGAAAGCTGGTACAAAATCCAGAGAATACTTTAATTCTTTTTGAGATTCTGATATGGTCTCTTGCCAAGAATGTAACCTGCTTTAATTGTGGGTGTGATCTCTTTCTGTCCCTTCACTGTGCTATTCCTGCTTAAATATCTTGAGGGTACACAATACCATTTGATGCCCCCCCTGTGGCTTGTGGTTGTGTACTTACCCACCAAAGCACAAACATGGATGTGTTCCTGAGGGTGATTGGCTGCTGTGTCACTCATACTGTTCACATGATTGAAAAAAAAACAAGATTATTCAGTGAAATAAGTTGTTGGCAGTAGCAATATGAAAATAAAATGGAGCAAGAAGGGTGGTAACCTTTGTTAATAACAGAGGACCCCTCATGCTTGGATGTCTGGGGAGCCCATATGAGGTGAAGAGAAAATATGGAAGAAGATATCCATCACTCAACCTTGTTGGAAAATATTGGGGTCAATTGACTCCCATTGCTCCTCCACACTGTAGGTTTTGTTAGTTCCTGTGACTTCCCTCTGCTGCTCAGGAATATGCAAGCTCATTAACTGTACTGGCCTTAGCCAGTTCTTCAAACCTTTTTACAATCATTCTCAACAAGAAATCAGGTCTCAGACATGAACCCTAAAAAGCCAACACATTTATTTATTTGTTTGTTCGTTTATTTGCATTTATATGGAGCACCTGATTTGTTCACATTTACATGGAGCACCTGATCCCCTCCAAGTATAAATTACCCAGAAGATTGGACCAGCAGCCAAGGGTGAAGGGTGGTGAGCACTGAAAATATTTTTCTGCGCTCTTTCAAGGCCGGGCACTCCTTTCACTGCTTCCTTTGTGTCTCAGGGCATGCAGGAGGACTGGCCAGGACAAGAGTGCAGGGAGCTGCTATTTCAGCATCCAGCTTGATTGATCAGCTGAGACAGTGGATGCCATCTGGGCTCCTTTCACCCCATTCTGGCTCCTCATCAACAAATTTAACATGTCTGCATCTTTTTGCTGTAGAGCATGGGTCCCCAACCCTTGAGCTGTGGACTGGTCCTGGTCCGTGGAACCGTGTGTACCGGGCCGTGATGGGGGGGGGGATGGAGGCACAGGTGCACCTCCCTCCCCCTGCGGTGCAGTGCTCGCTGTGCTGGGAGCGAATCGGTCGCTTTGGCAGCTGATCGCTCCCAGCGTAGCGAGCACCACGTTGTGTGGGGGGGGAGGCACTGGTGGGCGCAAACACGCAGGTGTGGCAGCTCCGTGCCTGCGCGTTAGCGCCCACTGGTGAAGCGGTGCCCGTGCCTCCCCCCCACGGACCAATCCCCGGTCCGAAAAAGGTTGGGGACCACTGCTGTAGAGAATCCAGACTCTCTTCCAGGCCCTTAGCAAGGTGACAAGAGCAGAAGCAAATTTGTGGTGTTGGGTCGCAGCCTAAAAAGCATCTCTGACAGCATCCTTTAAGCCAGGGGAGTCAAACTCATTTGTAATGAAGTCTATGACATAAATGTCACTTTGAACAAGACCATGTGTTGTGTAAAATGTAATTCCATGTATTGGAGATATAAACTTTATAAATGACACAGGCAGATTCAATTAATGATATTACTTTTTACTCAAAATACAAACATGCTTAAAACATTAGTCTTACAGTATGCCCACCCTCCCTCTTCCATTGCCCACTACATATTAGCACTGGGACAGTTTAGTGTAGTGGTTAGGAGTGCAGACTTCTAATCTGGCGAGCTGGGTTTGATACTACGCTCCCCCACATGCAGCCAGCTGGGTGACCTTGGGCTTGCCACAGCACTGATAAAACTGTTCTGACTGAGCAATGATATCAGGGCTCTCTCAGCCTCACCCACTGCACAGGGTGTCTGTTGTGGGGAGAGGAAAGGGAAGGCGACTGTAAGCCGCTTTGAGCCTCCATCAGGTAAAGAAAAGCGGCATATAAGAACCAACTCTTCTTCTATACAGGGACATAATGCACAGCCTCTGTCCTCTGGCAATAAAGGCAACAAGCCCTGGATGAACCAGTCCTGGCCCACAGGCCATACATTTTACACCCCTGCTTTAAGCTTAATGTTTCCAGGTGTATGTTCTGATGAAATACAGTGGGTGTGGATGTCTGCAGGGCAACAAGGAGAGAGGATGTCTGCAGAGAGAATGTGCAAATGAATAGCAGAGTGGTTGTTGGTTTGTTTGCAAATGCAATGCATAACTGTGAGTGAATAAACATTTGAGAGGTCTCTGAATTTTGTACGTATTCGTGTTGCTCTATAATTAGAGTTTCTATACAAAATCCATATAAAAAAACTATAATATTTCTCACCGAACAATGCAGTTCTTCACTTAAGGTTGGTAGCCGTGATGATCCCCAAATGCATTCCCATGTCAAAAGAAACAACTTAACTGCACTGTTCTTAACATGTGGGTGGGAGATGAGATGTAGGGAGGATGAGATCATGCACTTTGAGTACCTGCAGTCTGCCACTGGATTGCATGGCTTTGGCCCTTGTCTTGGGGCTCATTTTTTGGGTCTCAGGACAACAGCTATTCCACATATTTAATAGCTTCACTTATGCATGCCTACTTGTGATAACTACCGGTCTTGGAGATAGGAGGTAATAATCTTGAACTGACAGCTTAATTACAATTGATGCTTAATGCACAGCTAATTTTAATTAATTTGTTTTACATAATGAATTAATAAATAGTCCATTTCTTCAAGGACACATTATTGTGACTGTACACATTTACACATGTCATCTGGTACAGTTCATATTGGTGTATGGAAATATAATCGTTAATACTGGTGTTGAATATGATATAATCAGGTCCCACTCCATGACATCAACAGCCTTCCCCAAATGTATATTGGGATGTGACTTGTGGGGGGTCTGGAAACCCCAAAGCAGCAGCACTGTGCTATTTAGAGAATAGATTTTTTCTAAGTGTGCATGTATGCCTTTAGGCTGGATTAGGAAACACTAACATTTATGTATTAATTAATTTGAGGAGTTAAAACGTTATTTCTGGGGGGGGGTGTTTTCTAAGCAACATACTAAAAAGAAAAACAATAACAGTGTCTATACCATTAAATGCTAAAATATTAATTAATATTAATATCATCCAAATCTATTGTCAATACTTTAATTAGTTAGTAAACCTGAGTCCCAAAACCCTGAACTACAGTCTTGAATCTTATTTAGATAGCTTTACCCTACTTTTTCTCTCTAATATGGACCAAAATGGACTCATTCTTCCCTTTGTTTTTCTCACATGAGAGTCCTGTGTGGCAATATTACACCGAGTAAGACTGATCTGCCCAAGGTTATCTCAAAAACTTCCCTAGCAAAAGGGTAGGTTTAAACCTGGGTCTCCCAAGCCCTAATCTGACAATTTATACCTTGGTGGCTCTCATCTGAATCTTAGCTGAACCTGGATGTGACAGCTGAAGAACCACAGCTAAAAGCTAGTTTCCAGGGGTTCTGTAGAAAATGCTTGGTCACGCAAGAACACCAGCCTGGCATGAGATCGCACCACCAGCAAATTGTCTGAAACTGATCTCAGTGAGCAGGGAAGAATACAGTTTATGAGGAAAGACATTGCACTGAGATCTGTTGCCAGCAGATTTGTTTACACTCTTGGTGTGTAAGGGCAGACTATACATTGAAATACAGTACGTGGCTCATCCCCATTGGAAGTAAGTCCCAAGCAGCTCAGAGGAACTTGCTTCATTGTTGAGTGTGCTTAGGCTGACAGCCAAACTGGGACTAACTTGGCAGTAACACTGTGTCCTCTGGCTGTCAACCACTGGCAGACATTTTTGTTGATTAATTGCCTACTTCTTAATCAATTGTTAAATTAAAAAGAGTCATCTGGATAACCCTTCAGGATAGGCATATGTATCATTGCCCATCAGGCAGCTATTGTGATCTGCTGGATGATAATCTTGTCTCTCTCTCTCTTTCTCTCTGTGTTGTAGTCCCAGGATGGCAGCCAACAAAGTCTGCCAAGATCCTGATGTGCTGCCATATATATAGCCAGTGGGCTGTGCTCAACCTAGCGGATCACCTGTTGTCATGCAGGCCTGGGTTAGGCACGTCTGTTATTACCAGTTTCAACATTTTTCAGCATGGCCATATTAGCTGTGGATGGGCCTGTGGGAACCAGACCTGCTGCTTTTGTAAGGAAAGCATGCAAGTTGTGATAGTAAATATTCATAGCTCTTCACAAATGCTATAGAACGTAGCCCAACATCAGCCAAATGGATATCAGTTACAAAATGACTGATGACCCACACACATAGTCCTGTTCTGCAGCTTAAAATGTGGCAACTTGGTTTCCATGAAACTGCATTTTCTACTTGCGGGGTAAAATGCTTCCATCCTGGGTGAATATCCGTGTTGACTGTATTCTTCATATAGGGTCTATCCATTT
The DNA here is from genome assembly GCF_049243985.1 of Paroedura picta. Classification (NCBI taxonomy): domain Eukaryota; kingdom Metazoa; phylum Chordata; class Lepidosauria; order Squamata; family Gekkonidae; genus Paroedura; species Paroedura picta. The sequence continues at coordinate 93,000,621 of NC_135372.1, read as the reverse complement.
TAAGCATGCATCTGGCTTCTCTGGGTACCTGAAAAGAGTGTAGAAGCACCATGTCCTCCCACTGGTCTCTGCAGTGAAGGTGGGCTGGAGGGGGGGGGGGTTTATCCATCCCCATCTGGGAGATGGCAGCCCTCTTGCATAATTCAGTTTTGCATCATTTATGGAGTCAGGAGAGCGGAAGCCTTTCTCCTCAGGCAGCTCAGTCCAAATGTTGGAGGCTACAATGGAGAAGATAAACATGTGCTCAAGTCATGCTGTAGAAATGAGATTTCTAGACAACATAAATGATTGTGCCCTGGAATAATTGGTCACAGAACCAACCAGAAGGGCTGTGATCTTGGACCCAAGACCTGGTGAGAGATGTAGAGGTGGTTGCATCAGCTGGGAACAGTGACTATGCTATTAAGTTCAGTATTTAGGTCAATGGAAAGGTACCCCAACTTCTAAAATTGTAAAATTTGATTTCAAAATAGGGAACTTTATAAAAATGTGGAGAATAGTTAAAAGGAAGTTGGGTATGCTCTGGATCCCTTTTTAAAAATTGGTGTAACATTTGTAACAGAATTTAACTGGGAAATGTTTAATATATATCTTTTGTTATGTCTCAAGATAATTTTGGTGCTGGTATAATAAAGCATTCTTTTTAATGTGTTTCATTTTAATGCTCTCGTTTATAAATGTGGCCTAATAATATTATTCTGTTGATCAATGGTTATCACTTTATAAACTTACAATACTCCAATGACTGATCAATTAAACGTATTTACATTTGAATCTCTGCCTTCAAAAAGCCTAAGGAGATATATGTGGTTCGTCCTTTTTTTTTAATTTTCTGTGAGATAGGTACAGATGAAGTTTACTAAAAAAGCTTTTCCAGCAAACATCAAGGTGAACCTGGGTGTTTTGAGTGTTCTTTCCCCTTCACAAGAATCTTTACCTTGTTTGAGAATGCAAAAACGTCTGCATTTATTTGCATAATCTCCTACTCAGATATACATATGTCCAGGTTTTCAGTTGATTTCAATACATTGTTCACTATACATTAAGGTGACATTAAAAGTCCCACTTTTGGAGGGACATCTGGGAGCACCTGGCAAATTATACTTATGTTTAAATTAAAATATATATATTGCAATACGATTTTTGTGTTCTTTGTGTTCTATGAAAATGTTTGTTGCTCCATATAGACCAATTTTTTAATCAAGACCCCCCCCCCTGATCAATGGTGTCCAGCTTTACCAATGTTAAAATCTGGTCACCTTACTATACATTTATTTATTGCATATATAGTTATACCCTGTGCAAACAAACTGTAATTACAATCACTGCTATGTATTTGAGATCAGTTTCTGAGGCACTGTAGCTAAACAGGGACCTACATAACCACTATTTGTTCAAATCAGGATTCAGTTACTGGTGCCCCACCCCAATGCTTCACCTTCCTTAGCTTTGTTGTCCTGAGATTTTATGTGAAGTTTCCTCCAACTGCCTAGGTTGTTCATTATCTCTGCACCAAGCCTGCTTCTCTTCCTCCTCTAGTAGGAGCTCTGATGTCTTTTATCTTTGTTCTAAGTAAATCGATGTTTTATTTGTGTCAAGGCATTTGCTGCTGAATTAAATCTACTGTAAAATAAATTATGATAATTATGATAATCTTGCAAGACATTTGCCAATGCTTGAGCATTGTCTGATATGTCAAGAGAATCAAGGATCTGTGCCTTTTCTGTTCTCTGCAGTACTTATTATTTTGAACATTTGGAGATCAACCATGTTAATAGCTTCATTTTCTTGGGGAATTGATACCATCCAAATAGAAGTTTGGCCTCCAAACTGGAGGGAGTTTTGTTTGTTTTTAGCATCCACAAAACATTGCCCCCTGATCATTTGCTTGTGTTTCCTGGCTTGGTACAATCTTTTTTGAAATCTGCCAATCAAACCATGCTTTCATGCCATATGAATGGGAAGATATGCATTTTAGTGCACTCTCACATTGATGTTATTTACCCACTGCTGGAGAACTTTGGGGTATGTTTTTAAAAGAAGCAGGTAAATGACATAACGGAATAGTATTTGTAATTATCTACTAGACCCTATGATTTTCCAGCCTTTATTTAAAACAAAAGACTTTTCTCTTATAAAACGGTGTATCTCCTTTTATAGTTCCACAATGGAAGGGGCTAAAGGCTTCCTTTAAAAGGATGAATACTGACAATACAGAGGACTTGCTAAGTAGCTCATTATAACACTGTAGCAACATGTCAGTTCCCAATTTTGAAAAGCACCATAACAAGCCCTAAAGTGGTGGCAAGGGGAAATGGTGGCCATAAGGGATAAGACAAAGAAACTACTGTGTGGATACATCCTTGTCACTGAGAATGTCTGTGCATGAACTGTGGCAATGAAGCCTACACAGAAAATCATTGCTACTTAGAAGCTGCTACAGTTGCTGTATACTAGATGTGGGCTTCTTGTTTCACAATATCAGGTGTGCTTGTACTGGTCCTGCTGCTTCTGTGATTTATTGGAGACTATGTGATGCTTTGTAGTGTGTCCTGCTTCTGGCTGTCTAGGCATCTGACATGACTGAGGCCGATTTGCCTCCTTCGGATTTCAGAATGTAGTCTGCATGGGGCTTTTTACCCACTCCCAGATCGACTAAATCCCTGCAGTCTACACTGTATTCGATTTCCTAAATATTCCCACTACAACATGCTTGATTGATTCATGGTGACCCTGCCTTTCTCCTGGGATATCCTGGAGTGGATATATGTGCAGATTTTTTTTTTTAATTCTCACTGCTCCATGCCTTAATGCAAAGCAGTCTTCCTTGATTGGCCAGGGGATTAATTCAGAGACTTCTTGGTTCCTGATTGCAAGGCTTCCCTTAAAGTGACTGTGCTCCAGAAGCCCTAACTTCTCTCAGCAGAGATTTGCCTCCTGTTATCAGTATATTGATATGTCTGCCCGTGACACCACTGTTGCAGCGCTGATTAATATCACTTGTTGTGAGGCTATATTGATATCACTCGTGGGACTTCTCTCCAAAGTTTTTCAGGACTGGTGCAGTATGCTTTAAACGAAGCAGCTAGGCACAAAGAAATGCAAATGTAGCTATAAATATGATATTTTGTACTTTGTAAGCCTGACTTTAGAGCAATAAGAAGTCACACAATGAGATCTAGTCATGTGGGTGTGGCTCCATATGGGAAGCTTGATAGTATAGCACTTTTTAATGTAGAAATTCTTTACCACACCAGTGCAAATCATATCTATGTGCAGCAGCATATGTGGGAACCTATAATAAATGGGTGACTCTCCTGTACATATCCTTCCCCTGTGCAGTGAGTCAAATGTTTGGAATAAAGGTATGTGCCATCAGCTGACCACTGCTATCAGCCATTGCTGGGTTAGGGGCGTGGCAGCAGTAAGAGCATGGTGGTACCCGGGCACTGAGCACGTGGTCCGCATGCTCTGGTGCATACGAGCCACATGCTGCATGGGCAGGATTTAAAAGCAGGCAGAGCGACCATGCGAAAAAAGTTTCTTCCATTGGCCTTCTTTGCCAAATGTCTCTTTGACTACAGCAATGGCCAGTCAGCTGGCAGGAAAAGGAAGGAGAGACCACAAGGCCTCTTCTGTTAAGCTGTATGTGTTAACTATGCTCTGACCTATCCCAGGCTAGCCTGATCTTGTCACATCTCAGAAGCTAAGAAGGGTTGACCCTTGCTAGTATTTGGAGGGAGAATCACCAAGGAGTATCTGGGTGACAACACAGAGGTAGGCAATGGCAAGCCACCTCAGAGCATTTCTTGCCTTAAAAACTCTGCAAAGGTACCATATGTCAGCTGCAAATTGATGGCAAAAACATATTTATCCATCTTTTATTTTTGGAACAAAAGATTAAATACAAGTGTAACAGATGCATTAATAAATAAAAGTTCTTAGCAATATGAGATGTTAAGTGGACTGAGGGTATATTTGCATAGAATTAGTTCTGTACAGAGGCAGTTATTCTGAATTCTGCTACTGGATAATTACCATGCTGTGTGGTCTGCCCAGTAGTTCTCTGATCCTGTGTCAGACTGTTGCCTCACCAGCAAAGTACCATGGAAGAAGACCCCTGACATTAGTGGCAGAGAACATGTTTTGTGCACATGATGTTGCAAGTTCAGTTCCTAGCTTCCACTGTTTAAAAACTGGTACACATAGTGTACATATAATTTTTTCCTGTATACATATTGTTTTGTGTTCTTGAGAGACTGTTTTACAAAGAAGTCCATAGTGTGGAGCAGTGGCAGTGTTAATTTTTCGATTGAAATCCAACAAATATAAGCACCATAGGAGCAGTTAGAAGTGTGTGTGTGTTTTTTTTTAAGATCATAAGACAATTTTACAAGACCCTTTGTGTGGTCAGCCCTTAGAACTTCTTTTATGTTAATATCAGACTCAGAAGCTGTAAAAACAGCACAGACTCTTTATAAATAAGGGACAAGGAGAGGGTCTTGGGCAGGGAATCTTGCTCCAGATACCAGATTCTAGTCCTTTCCATGCTAGTGAGTTTAAAATGCCTGAAGGTGAATGCGGGGGTTGCTGGATAAAAGCTTCCTGTTCTTGCTCTGCAGCTTTTTACACCCTGTTCCTCATAGATAAAGGTCATTAGATTAGCCAATATCCTAATTATGCCTTTGCCTCTAATGTGCACTACAGGAACCTGTGTCCAGCTTTAGTGGAGAGAGAGTGACTTTGAATGCATGTTATTGCTTTTCTGAAAATTTCCGTTTGTTAGTTTGCCACAAAGTAGCTGAGATTCACTAAAGAAACAAATTTCTGCTTAAAAGAATTTACTAATTAAATTAATCTAAGCCGCATTTCAGTGTTTTTAAAAGGCATCTGCTTTCTAAAGAAGCGAAATATCGCCTTATTTGACTGCTCCATGTCTCGCACAATAGGCCTCCTGTTTTAGTACTTCTAAGGGCCTTTGATTTAATATTTACTATATGTTCTTGTTTGGATAAGCTGCTTGGCAACAGAAATCTTATTATTTTCTTTACCTTGATTTCCTGATATCCATGAATCTCAGGCAGGTTATTCTGACAGCCTGTGCCAAATAAAGAACCACTCAGGCAAGTGCCAGCAGGAAACACCAGTCCCTTGTCAGGAAAAATAAAGAGGACGAATTTGAATAGCAAGCTTGTGCCCAGAATGCTTGGGAATATTACAGGCAGTTTTGCTTGCTAAAAGAGAAATCTTCCTCATTGCCTATATAAATGTCAAAGTGTCTTCTTTATATTACAAGTTTTCATAGTGGCATATGGAAGGATGGTCAACAGACACTTGTTAATTAACTTGTTGGCTTATCTTTTTGCAAAAATTTTGTACTGCCTTTCAATAAAATGGATAAAAAGACAACCTGGAAGAAATGGTCATTTTCAGATGCATCTCCATAGATAACACATTGCAAGTGAAGTGTTACTATGAATGAGCATGGCAAGATTTGTAGATTCCCCACCAGCAGCAGTAGATGATTCTTTGAGCCAGTAATCCCATTTGAACATATAAGGATAAGTTTGGATCTCACAGGCTCCCAAAGCTTGGAAGCTAGTCTGATCAGGAGTGCTATCCTATCCAGAAGAGGCCAAAACATCCTCCAGGGTCTGTAAGTCTGCTTGCCTAGATTGGGTGTATTAGTTTTCACCTGGTTTAAGATGTCCCGCGTCTTTACCTGGATTAGATGAAAAAGAGTAGTAAAGCTGAGTATCATCAGAGTAATGATGACACCTCCCTCTAAATTTGCAAGTATCAGTTTCATGTAGTTGTTTAATAATATAGGAAGCAAAACATTGTACTCTGAAAATCCACTACACAGTGCCACAGACAGAGCAAACCTGTCCCGAGCATATTCTGGAAGCTATCTTCTAAATAAGAATAGAACCACAGGAATGCAGGGAATTAGGGAATTCAGTTCCCTAATTAGCCAGATGACCAGAAGGGCCCTATAGTCAGTTACACTGACAGAGGTCCAGGAGACTCAGCAAGCTTGCATCACTCCCCTTTGGTCTTTTCCCCTGCACATCAGGCACCATAACAAATACAAATGTACATATTCTTGCATAAACACCACCCATGTCACAGGTTGCAAATGTCTGGAAAATTCAAGGGACTAGTAACGTGCTAGATTCCTTCTCTATTTCCCCATTCACCAGCCAGAACCCGCATAGTTGTAAGAATGCTATAATTCTAATTCCCAAGTATCCTAAATTTTGTCTGGGTCAATGTTGGCATTTATTTATGTCCTATAGTCTAACTTTCTCCCTGAGTTTCAATGGGGATTACCCAGCATGAGACAATTTAAATCAACAGGAATGGGACATCCAGTAAACAATGCAAAACCTAGGACAAAGAAAAATTACATAATATATTTTTAAAATTGCAGGCAAATGGGGGATAATTGACAACAATGACAACAATTAAGTGCATACAGTAATCAGAACACAGAGTAAAAAGAGAAAAGGCACAGTACCTATTAACAAAATATAACGAGGTTATGCTGTGGCGTGTCTCATTCAGCATTATTAACCATGACTGGGAAGTGTTCTGGGGTGGAGGCTTTTCTATCTGAGACCTTGGAGCCACATGCTTATAAAAATGTGTTCCACCACTGACCTACAACTGGGGAAGTGGCTTTTTCCTTCTAACAGAGAGGCTGTGATACAAGATGGGGACAGCTGATGGTTTAAAAATATATAATTGACCTTGTGGGTAGCTGTGGTCTCTAACTTGATACCTTTAGGGCTTGAATTTCAAGCACGGCTCAAAATTAAATGTGGCTATTTGACCTTCAATTAGAATAGTAATTATTAATTTTTAAAATGTTGGCCTTGAAGCATCTTAGTGTAATGTCTGAAAAATGTGACCATGTAGAATCATTTGCACAGGCTCAGAGAGCTCTGCTTTGACAAGGAATAGGAATTCTCTGTAAGTTGCAAACAGGTGAGGACACAAATCTGGACCAAACACCTTGGGACCTTTGTTTTCTTTTAATTGATCTTTTGTTCTTATACTTCTCTGTACACCTCTGCAGTGTAAACACATATAAACATCAGTATAGGCACTAAAAGGGGTAATAGGTGCAGCAAGGGGCACATGGCAGACCACAAAGCTTCCTGGCAAGCAGTTCCACTTGCAAGTACTAGCCTGGAATTATGTGTATGAAGATTGTGGGCATCATGGCCTGGATCTAAAGAACTGCACAATTAATCAGGAGTACATCAGAGTAAAAAGTTAAGCCTGAAAAATGTTAAGCCTAATCTACTCCCCAGGGTTGTGGGGACAAAGTGGAAGAGTGGAGGACAGTGTAAGATGCCTTAAGTTTCTACAGGAGAGAAAGGCAGAGTATAAGTGAAGTAAATTAGTCACCACGATTTCAAGTGCCACCTTCAAGTGAATGACACGCTGCACTTTATATTGATGAATGAAAGTGAAATGTATTATTGAATTATTAATATGTATATTTAATTCTTAGGTTATCTGAGGTTGCTTCCAACTAGATGTTTGCTTCAGTTTGGCATTCACACTAGAGCTAGTTGCTGTGTTTTCTGCTATATCACAATGACATCTATTGTCATGGGCTATTGGTTCCTCTGAATTCCTAGGGTTTTATTTTGTTTTTGTTTTTTAAGTAGGCCCTTTCACTGTGATGAAAAGGGATAGACACTCTTCTTTTCAAAGTGAAGGTAGAAATTCAGACGATCTAGAAAGCTGCAGCAGTGGGTCATTGTAACGAGATTGCACTACCAGTCTCATTTTTTTTAAAAGCTCTATAAGCCCTCCTGAAGTAGGGAAGGAAATAGTGGCTGTGGGAAGCTCAGGCAAATAAAGGTTTGTGTGTGCATGTGTGTGTAAGAACTACTGTACAGATGCTCTGTTGCCACTTTAAACAGCTTTGTATTTGCAGCAGCAATGAGAGTTACACAGAGACACCCTGCCATGTGGAAGTGCTGTAATCTGAAAGTCTATGGGATCAGATGTGCATTTGCAGGTAGAGGAAAGCCTGTGTGTATATGTAGTTTTATTTCTGGTTGCACACAATAACTTGTACGAACAATGCATTTCTGGTAACAGTTTGTTCCCCTTCCTCATTTGCAAATGTGCACAGTGCACTGGAGTGTGGTATATGCCGACTCCAGTTGCAGATTATTTTAAGGCTTTTTTTTAAGGGAATGAAAATAATCACAGGAAAATACATGCAAAAATATTTGTTTTCAGCATGTGAAAATCCAGGACTGCTTTAGAAGCACAAAATCCAGAGCATTTCTCTACCTATTAAAATATATCATGTTCAAAAATCTGATGGTTTTATCTGTGATCCACTGCATCTTTTCATAGCAACAGATATGTGTGCTGAGAAAGATCAAGGGGATTCAAAAATCTTCCCTTTCAATCTGACATGCATTTAAGATAACTCCAGTCTTTCTCCCCCACCCCCTTCTTTTTATGTTCAGGAGCTATGAAATTTCAAAAGGATTTTTGGCCCCTGAAGTTTCTATTTTGAACCAACTAATGCTACACATCATTTTGCATTACCTGCGGAATAAAACCACCTCTGCAGACTAGTTCCATGTAATATAAATGGTATCTGAGACAAGTTTTACCTCATGATGGGCCCTGATCCTTATTAATTTAAGATAATACTAATACAGTGGCAAAATTTCAGTGTTATATCATGTCATGAAACCTAAAAGTTACTTCTCTAAGAATGTTTAATCATTCTCCTGAATTTATAGTGAAGAAGTTTCTGTTTTCAAGTTTCTGTTTGCATTTTAAACCAAGGTGATAGAAAATTAAAATTTCTTCCTTGAACAAGGTTTGAATATAGGTTACACAAGTAAGAACCCATAAGAAACTTGTAGAAGTGGCTATCCCATTCCCTCCATCTTGGGTACCCCCCTTCTCCTCCTGCTTCTCTCACTCTCACTCCACCCTGACACCCCTTTTCTTACTCTCTCTGCCCTCTATACCTGTCACTTCCTCTCTTTCTACCCCATCACATCACTCACTAGTTTTCTCCCTCCCCACCTCATCATGCTCTTTCTGGCCCCCATCACTCTCCCAGATGTCCACCTGCTACTCCTCTCCCAGCAGCAGGAATCACAATGGCACTCCCAACTACAGAGATCTCTTCCCCTTTGGTTTGCCAATTCCAGGCTGTGGGGGGTGAAGCCTTAGGAGGGTGACGCTTGAGGAGGGAAGTAACCTCAGCACAGTATAATGTCATAGAATTTAGCCTCCAAAGTAGCCATTTTCTTCAGGGGAACTGATCTCCGTCATCTAAACAGCAGTTGTAATTCTAGGTAAGCTCTAGCTCTCACCTGGAAGTTGGCAATACTAGTTTCCCTGAAGGGTGGAGCCCATGGCATTATCCCTGTCTGAGATCCCTCTCCTCCTCAAACCCCACCCTCCCCAGACTCTACCCCTCATATCTCCAGGAATGTCCCAATTTAGAGTTGATAATCCTATTTTCTGCCCAACTAACAGTCAACCTACCTTTATCTGCCTCTGTCTTCCGTTTTCTGTCTCCTTCCCCCCTGCAGCAACTACCTAGTAAAACTACAGTCTTTCTCTATAGTGAGGAAGCAGCTTACACTATTCTCTTCCTTTTTATTGACACAACAACCCTGTGAGGCAGTTTAGACTGAAAGGATGTGACTGGTCCAAAATCACCCAATGAGCTCTCTTGGAAAGATGGGGGTCTGAACCTGGTCTCCAAGATCCTTTTCTGAAGCTCTAACTACACTGGTTTTCATAGGGTGGCTGCTGTTGAACAGTAAAGGAAGCCAGGCCTAGCTGAGGCATGCACGTCAGGTGGTATCAAGTCACCCAGAGGTTGCTGCAAGACCTCGATTGCCAGCCTCTAGGTGTGACCTGGAGATCCCCCAGAATTTTAACAGGATCTGTTGAACTGGAGAAGATGGCTACTTTGGAGGGTGGACTCCGTGGAATTGTACCATGCTGAGGGCTCACCACTCACCAAACCTGCATTCTTCAGACTTCACCACAAAATCTCCAGGAATTGTCCAGGTATCCAAAGATTTGCTGTCTTTGCTATTCAAATATAAAATGATCATATTTTAAAAAGTTATTTTGTACATAGGCTTGATATTGCCTTGGCTGCATTTGCCCCCCCCCCCTCCCAATTTATCAAAAATATATCCAGCATCCTACCCACTTATCTAGCAAAACAAAAACAATCTATTTGAATATTAATCCAAATTTGCTTTCTTTTAATTAGTTGCTGGAAAATTAAAACATCTGATCTGTCTGAAACTGTTTGAAGTTTATTAAGAATTTCATATCTTTAGAATTCAAGAACAACAAAACAGTGGTTTTGTGATGGCAACTGAACCAATGTACACTGGGGGATTTCTTATGGCCATTTTAAGGCATAAGGTGAGAATAGTTGCTGCATAAAGAGGTGCGTAATCTCATTCTCTCAAACTGCGTAGTTTGAATGTTTGCACATGGCTATAGGTTCATAGAGAACAGTCTGTAAGGGCAAGTGATTGTTTCTCTGTAATATTGTTTACATTTTAGATAAGTACTGTCCATTCTTTTAGCCCCTGTGCACTACTCAGATATCCAAGCTCTTTTGCTTGAAGGAAATGTATTTAAAAATGAGATGCTTGGATTTTCAACCTAAGGATGAAAAACTATCCTAATATTAACACAAGAGAGGAAAAATAGAAAGCGCTCAACTGTTGGCTAAAATATTCTGTGTGTTTTGCCAGACATTTAAGCTAAGTGTTCCAGCTGGCTGTGTTTGCCTTCACTGTTAGCTTAACTTCTGCATAAACACCCCTCCCCAGTCAGTGCTCTGAGGGTGTCAGTTTTCAAGGTGATCTGTTGCAGAAAACACCTTGGCCATGCAACAGCTGTTCTGCCATATGGATGTTTGAAACACAATCAGTTAGGGCAGGTCATGAGGTTTTTGTGGGAAGCACAAATGCTGGAACAGATGAATCTGATAGAAGTGACATCTGGGGAAATGGCTGCCTTTATAAGACTGGCTTTTAAAGGTGTTAAGAACATAAGAGAAACCATGTTGGATCAATCCAGTGACCCATCCAGTCCAACATTGTGTTACACAGTGTCCAAAGCTCCAGAAGCTCTCCCACTGTAGCCCCACAAGCGCCAAGAATACAGACGTGGTGCTCCATCTATGCGTTGTGACTAATGGTTGCTGATGGAGCCAATGGGCCTCTGTTCCATATGTTCGTTCAATCCCCTCTTGAAGCAATGCTACCACTTCCTGAGGAAGTGAATTCCACATGTTAATTACTCTTTTGAGCGAAGAAGTACTTCCTTTCATATGTTCTAAGCCTACTGCTCATTAATTTCATGAAGTGCCCACAAGTTCTTGTATGGTGAGAAAGGGCCAAACATACTTCTTTCTCTACCTTCTCTATCCCATGCATAATTTTGTAAACATCTGTCATGACACCCCTCAATTGTTATTTCTCCAAAAATCCTAACCTCTTTAACCTTTCTTCATAGAGAAGGTTTCCATCCCCTTAATTTAGAGGTTTTGAACTCTTAACTTTTTTACAAGAGCCAGATCTGACATAAATGTTACTTCATTGGGCTGAGACATGAGTGCCATAAAATGTAATGTCAGGTACCGGAGATATAAACTTTATAAAGGACATAGGCAGACTCAAAAGCAGTCAATTCCTTGCAATGAAAGTAATTGATTTACTGTGGAACATACAAAAGCCCCAATAAATATATTTAATCATATGAAAGACTAGGTTTTTTCTCCAAGGGATGCCATAAAAAGGCATTTCTATACAAATTAGGGTGTTTTTTTTGTATACTTAGAATTTTTAAGAGATGAATAATTGTTAGCAAATAAATAACATTCTCCCAACTAATATGTCCAGCCTCAGCAGCCAAATATGGTTATGATATATCTTTTACTCCTTGTTACCTTTCTTCCCCTGTCCTACCTCTAAGAATCTCTAAGAGCCATACCATATCCCCATACACACCACCCCATTCCCACTGCCCCGACAACGGTACGGTGGGCCAGACTGAGCGACTGGCACCAAGTAATCCAGATAACATGGTCCTGGCCTAGGAGGAAAAGAGGTCTGAACCTGACTCTTCCAGATCCCCCACCCCCAGTTCTCATCCCTCCTGCATTTTCCATGGAAGCAGCTGGCGTGGGGGGGGGGGGAAGGCCTGATGAAGAGACTGTTTCTAGAGCCAGTTTGGTGTAGTGGTTAGGAGTGCGGACTTCTAATCTGGCATGCCAGGTTCGATTCTGTGCTCCCCCACATGCAACCAGCTGGGTGACCTTGGGCTCGCCACGGCACTGATAAAGCTGTTCTGACTGAGCAGTGATATCAGGGCTCTCTCAGCCTCACCTACCCCACAGGGTGTCTGTTGTGGGGAGAAGAATGGGAAGGCGACTGTAAGCTGCTTTGAGCCTCTTCAGGTAGGGAAAAGCGGCATATCAGAACCAACTTCTTCTTCGTCTTCGTCTTCGTCTTCCTTCTTCTTCTTCTTCTTCTTCTTCTTCTTCCTCTTCCTCTTCTTCTTCCATTACCTCCAAGGGGGAAATAAAATACAGTAAGGTGCATAATCACAGGGATGTTGTGAGGACAAAATGGGGAGAACTATGTATGCTGCTCTGAGTATCTTGAAGGATGTTAGGATACCAGTGTACCAGAAAATGTATTCCTAAGCAGCTCTGTTGAGAAATAAGTGCTATTTTATTCATTGGGGCTTATTCCAGAGAGAGAGAGGGAGAGTAACATATTGCATCTGAAGAAGTGTGCATGCACATTAAAGCTCATACCTTGAATACAACTTGTTGGTCTTAAAGGTGCTATTGGACTCTAAATTTACAAAGATAGAATGACAACTTAAAACAAATATGATAACTTTTTATGCATTTAATTTGCCAACAAGTCACAGCTGCCTTGTGGTGACCCTGTAGGGTTTTCAAGGTAAGAGATATTTAGAGGTGGTGTTGTTGTCATTGTCTGCCACAGTGCAGAACTCTGCTGGTATTCCTTGGTGGTCTCCTGTCCCAATACTAACTTGGGTGACCTTGCTTAGCATTCCAGCGCATTGTGCTGTTTTGGGCTATGTAGACCAGGGCATACCTTTTTATTAGGACCAGCTTAAAACAAAAGATGCTTCAGGCCTTGGTTCTAGGGCCCCTTGTCTGATTCCTGTGTGGCATGTGGGCAGTCTTGAATGTTGTTAGGTGGAGGTAGTATCACATTGTGCCTTCAGCCTTCTGAGGAGACAGGAAAATGAGTTTTCAACTTAATATATCAAAACCAGTCATTGATCTCTCCTGGTTTTTGACTTAAACCTTCATGCTAATGAACTCAAAAGCTTGTGCACTGAAGGGTTCAGTTCATTTCAAAGGCCTTCCTCTTCAGCCCCAGATAACCATCAGGACTTGCTGTTCTGGAGATGGCAGACTTCAGTCAGTGTATGTGCCCCTTCTTAGTACTTGTGTTTGATGCTCCTTTGTTAAACAAAGGAAAGCAAACAATGAGGAAGTGAGCTCTAACTCAGGAAAGCTTCTGATGGAATAAATGTTGTTAGTCTTTAAGGTGCCACTTGTTTTATTATACATTCTGTCTCTCCATTCATTGAGAGCACTGAAGAGCTAGTATTGTTTAGCTTTTTCTCCTTAGGCAAACCTCTGCATCTAGCTTTCCCCAAGATCCTGGTTAATGAACACTGGCAGTGTCATACTAATGACTGTAGTGCTAAAATAAATGTAGGTTGGCTAACTCAGGAAGTGACCCTATTGTATCAAAGCCGACGATGTGAAGAAAGATGAAAGAACCTTCAGGCAAATCTTGTATTTTGTTGAGGTAAATTTTAGTTATAGGCCTCTGTTATTTGCCCCCATATTTGGGAGGGGGGATCTCATAGGATGGTACCTATTTGCTTTCATCAGAAGGTGCCTATATGATAAGAGTGGTAAAGAGTCAATTATTTATTGGTACACACGCTTTATATAGTTTAGTATATAGTTTGGTAATAATGCACAGTCACACTATATTGATAATATAAACATGCAAGTCTGGAACATATAAGTGTTTGTGGGTTTTTTGTTTTTCTTTTGCTTCTTGGTGACTTAAGCCAATGAGGTTGATTTGAAAGGCACATCCCAATGGAAGGAAGAGATATACTCTTGAAGCCTATCCATGTTATGGGTTCAGCAACCTGACATACTCTGAGTTGCAGACTGGTTCTTCATTTTATCCAGTAAGTGAAAGAAAAATAACTTTATGAGTCTTGTTAGTTAAAATATGCTAGAAATACAGCATAAAAATGATTTTTAAATACTCCTATGGTGTGAGCAGGAACAAAAGACTGCATGGAGAATCACACATGAAACCATAAACAGGAGTCTTATGTCTTTTTAAAGACTAGCAAGTTTTTATTCTAGCATAAGCTTTTGGGGTCTTCTAGATTCCAAACGCTTGCCCATGTTTAGGGGGTCACATGACTCCTGTTTATTTTAGCTTCAGGTTAAAAGAACCAGCTTGGTGTAGTGGTTAGGAATGTGGACTTCTAATCTGGTGAGCCCTGCTCCTCCACATGCAGGGTGACCTTGGGCTCGCCACAGCACTGATAAAGCTGTTCTGACCAAGCAGTAATATCAGGGCTCTCTCAGCTTCACTTACCTCTCAGGGTGTCTGTTGTGGGGAGAGGAAAGGGAAGGTGATTGTAAGTTGCTTTGAGACTCCTTCTGGTAGAGAAAGGTGGCATATAAGAACCAACTCTTCATCTAATGCGGTTTTTCCTCTAGAATCATTACTATGTGAAACCATGTTATCACTGACTATGATTATGAATATTTTTAGGTGCCAAATGGGAGTCAGTAGGAGGTATCCTGTATAATAAATGTGCCAAACAAAGAAAATAATCAAAACACATTTGAATAACAGTTTTGGGAAATATTTAAATCTAGGAAATCCTAGGCTTTTCCATGACAAACATGCATAGCAATTGTTCTGTGTAGAAATAAATAGGAAAAAAGGGTTACCAACAGGCCTGGAGAAAAAAATGTCTACTCCTTTTAATTTGTGGAAATAGATGCTTAAACTTTTATTGGCACAAAGGTAAATAAGATCACCTGGCATTTAACATCCTATTATGCTAATTAAAGGGACAACACGCTTTTCCTCCAGACATGTTAGCAACTATATCTGCAAGGGTGTGGGATATAACCATCAAGATGATAACCAGCACTTTGAAATGAAACTCAAAATTACCATTACCAGTAATCAGTAAAATGACTGGTGGATAAGTGTAGTATCGATATTCCACCTAGCTTCATGAGCTGTGGCATTCTGTAGCAACCATAGTTTCCATGCTGACTTCAAACTGAGTGTATTGCAAAAGTCCAACCTGGATCCACAGGGCCAAATCTGCACAGTCAAGGTATATGTTCTCTTCTTTCTCCTGAGCACCTTGGGACTGAAGGCAGGTAATAGCAGAGAAACAATCTGTAAGATGGAGCTCTTCCGCCAGGTCTATGGTTGAGATCAGCCAAGGAAGATCTGATATCCCCCTGGACAAGAATGAAGTGCAAGACTGGATGCCCCCACTAGCCGACCATCGCTATGGGCGAGGGGTCGGCGCTCAGGGCTCCCCTTGTGACTGGTTTTAAGCTTTCAGTGAGTGCCATGGGATTGATTTGTCACCGCCACAGGGGGTTTTAATGAGTGTTTTAATGAGTTAATATTGTATTTTATCGGGGGTTTTAGTGTGACCCGCTGTGAGTCAGTATACTAAGAGCGGCGGGATATGAATGAATGAATGATTGAATCCCAATAGATTTATAAACATTAGCAACCATGCTGAAACTGCTGTGTTCTTCCCTTCACTGGAAAGGTATTTTCCTTTTGCCGAGGCTCAGGCCACTCCAAAAGTGCTACAAAACAGCTCTGTTCTGACATGTTGCCTGAAAGCTAGGAAGTTGGGGGCCTCCTTGACCTCTTCCAGGTCTGAGAGGTGGTTCCAGATTCAAGAGACCCAGCCACTGAAAACTCTGTACTGTTGCAAATAAACTTTGGATGAGGGGGGTATTAACAATAGACCATGTTGGGAAGAATGAAGCTGCTACATAGGAACATGCAGGTCCTTTAAATATGGTTCTATGTAAATGTTTCAAAATGTTTTATGTAAACTGCCTAGAGTCGTAGGGAAGTGCTGTATAAAAATCTAAATAAAGAAATAAAGATGTGGTCCCAAGGGCATGGAGAGGTTTACAGGTGAACGCTGGGCAAGCACCTGAGATTGGACCTGAAAACTAATTGAAAGGACTTCAAAACAGTAGTGACATTTTTACTTTGTCAGCACCCATGAGAAGGTTAGTGTAGAGACATCATATACATGTCTAAACAAACAGATAAGAGGTATAATACTCAGCCAGAGGTAAACTCTGGAACATTTCACAATAGAAAAAGATGACCAAAGGGCAGAGGTGGCATAGTACCCAAGCAGTTTTAAACCCCATTACTTCTCTTGACAAAATAAATCAGGTCTCTGGGAGGATCTGAATAAATCTGTGCAAATAATAATCAGTTCTCTAAATACTGAAACACTGCACATGTGCAGTGTACTTCCCTCCCCCCCATTACACAGCAATTAGGCACATCTTTCTACCTGGTATCCTAACCCCACCTGCGGCGCCTCAGGTGCCGCGGACTAAATGAAGCCGTAAGGGCTTAGGGGGAGGAGTTAGGGCGGGCTCTGTCCGGGATGAGGAAGGGTGCCGATTGGCCCCTTCCTCCGGACAGACCATCAGCGGGGCCAATCGGCAAGCGCAAAGTGCCTGCCGATTGGCCTCTCCGATTCCCGCCCTGCCGACAAGGGAGCCCCTGCCAGCCGCGCGCAGCGCAGCTGGCGGGGGCTCCCTTGCCTAGCGCCCACAGTATTGTGAGTACAGAGGGCTTGATTACTAGTTAGGGCATAATTTCTAGGATGAAGGAAAATATTCTGAAGAAGCTGCTATTTTAATGATTAAGGCATTAATCACCTGCTATCTCCCCTACCAACCTCTCTCTAGTTTTCTCAGAACAGTTTAGAATCTTTCAGCCTGTGACATCTCTTCAGAATGTAGGTGTGCTAATTATGTCAGCCAAGGAGTCATAGTTTGATCATAAGCAAAATCACTTTCTCCTGAATTGCTGATGTTGTGTCATATTGCAAATATGTGACTTCTTCTAAGACTTCTATAAATCCCTGCGTGTGATAGCATTTGTACATGCAAACTGGAGATGGGAGGCAATAATTGGTATTAAAAGCTCAGCTTCATTTTATAAATATAATAGAGTCACCATCTTTTTGAAGCCATATGATAATGAAATATGGGACATTCTTGGTGTGAAAGCAATCTTGATGTGAGGTATAGGGGGTAGGGGAAAGGGGGTAGGATTGCCAGATCCAAGTTGGGAAATTCCTGTAGATTTGGGGATGGAATCTCAAAAGGCAAAATGATATGTTCAAAAGGCAAAATGATATGACGCCAGAAGATGAAGTATAAGAATCTCAATGGGGTACGATGCCATAGAGTCTACCCTCCAGAGCATCCATTTTCTCCAGGGGAACTGATTTATGTAGTCTGGAGATAAACTGTAATTCCAGGGGATCCCCAGGTCCCATCTGGAGGCTAGCATCTCTATTTGGAAAGCACTGTCCATGTTCTGGAGAATGACTATTATCATCATGGAAGAAATCCTCCCTTTGGGAATTCCACTTAGGTTTAATAAAAATACATATGGTATGGATATTGAACTGCCCTCTATGGAAGGAAGAATAACTGCTGTCTGAAATTTTGGGCTTATGTGGAGCTCAATTCCCCTCTCACTTAGAGTAGCTGTTGAAGATAATGGAATCTTTTGTATGTATATCTCCATCTATATCTAGATAGATGTCAGCTTGTCATATGGTTAGTGCATTGCCCTCACCCTGGGGCAACAATATACCATTTTTAAATCTGGAGGGCTATGTGTTCAAGGATTGCTGCTTTGACATAGCTCAGTGAAGCTATGAGCTATGCCATGCAGGGCCACTCAAGACAGACAGGTCATAGCTGAGAGCTCTGACAAAAGGTGATCCACTGGAGAAGGAAATGGCAAACCACTCCAGTATCTTTGCGATGAAAACCCAATGGACAAGTTCAAAAGGCAAAATGATATGACGCCAGAAGATGAGCCCCTCAGGTCGGAAGGTGTCCAATATGCTACTGGGGATGAGCAGATGGCTAGTACGAGTAGCACCAGAATGAATGAAGCGACTGGGCCAAAGTCGAAAGGATGCTCAGTTGTGGAGGTAACTGGTGGCGAAAAGACAGTCCAATGCTGTAAAGGCTTTTCCCCCATAGGAACCTGGAACATCAGATCCATGAATCAAGGCAAGCTGGACGTAGTCAAACAAGAGATGACAAGACTGAACATTGACATTTTAGGAATCAGTGATCTCAAATGGACAGGAATGGGTGAATTTAATTAAGATGACCATCAGGTATACTACTGTGGACAAGAATCTCTCAGAAGAAATGGAGTAGCCTTCATAATCAATAAAAGAGTAGGAAAAGCAGTCTCGGGATACAATCCCCAAAATGACAGAATGATCTCAGTTCGAATCCAAGGCAAACCCTTCAACATCACAGTAATCCAGGTCTATGCTCCAACCACTGCTGCTGAAGAGGATGAAGTTGACCAGTTCTATGAAGTTCTACAACGCCTTTTAGAAGCAATGCCAAAAAATGATGTGCTTATCATCATGGGGGATTGGAATGCTAAAGTAGGAAGCCAAAAGATAACCGGGATAACAGGCAAGTTTGGCCTTGGAGTACAAAATGAAGCAGGGCACAGGCTGGTAGAATTTTGTCAAGAGAATACCATGGTCCTAGCAAACATTCTTTTCCAACAACCCAAGAGACGACTCTACACATGGACAATACCAGACGGTCAACACAGAGATCAGATTGACTATGTGCTCTGCAGCCAAAGATGGAGAAGTTCTATACAGTCAGTAAAAACAAGATCAGGAGCCAATTGTGGTTCAGATCATCAGCTTCTTGTTGCAAAATTTAGGCTCAAATTGAAGAAAGTAGGGAAAAGCACTAGGCCACTCAGGTATGAACTAAATCATATCCCTGAAGAATATACAGTAGAGGTGACAAATAGATTTAAGGAATTAAATCTTTTTTTAATAATAATTTCAAATTTTATTTATAATCCATTACAAGAAAAATACATTTAGCCATCTCCAAAATTACATGTTAATAGATTATATTACATTTATAAATAATAACTTCCAACTGTATTTGTTAAAGAATATACGAGAAAAACCCATTAATTCTCCTATACAAAATTTCAATCCATTCTCATTTCCCCTTATAAATTATAAATCATAACCAATAGTCATAAATCCACAACTATACTTTTTTCTAATATACTCTATCCATAAGTTCCATTTTGTCTGTTATTAGTTTATCTTTGACATAAATCGAAGGAATTAAATCTGATAGACAGAGTGCTTGAAGAACTATAAACAGAGGTTCGCAACATTGTACAAGAGGAACTTTTTACTACCCGAAAAAGTCATGGCTTACAATCTTACAAGAGGTAGCTACTAAAACCATCCCAAATAAAAGAAAATGCAAGAAAGCAAAATGGCTGTCTGAGGAAGCTTTACAAATAGCTGAGGAGAGAAGGGAAGTGAAAGGCAAGGGAGAAAGAGAAAGATACACCCAACTGAATACTGAATTCCAGAGAATAGCTAGAAGAGATAAGAATGCCTTCTTAAATGAATGGTGCAAACAAATAAAAGAAAACAATAGAATAGGGAGGACCAGAGATCTCTTCAAGAAAATTGGAGATATGAAAAGATGGGTATGATAAAGGACCAAAATGGTAGGGACCTAACAGAAGCAGATTTTAAAAAGGTGGCAAAATTATACAGAAGCAGATTTTAAAAAGGTGGCAAAATTATACAGAAGAACTATACAAGAGAGAGCTTAATGTCCCTGATAACCATGAGGAGGTAGTCACGGACCTGAGACCAGACATCCTGGAATGTGAAGTCAAATGGGCCTTAGGATGTCTGAGCAACAATAAAGCTAGTGGAGGTGACAGCATTCCAGTTGAACAATTCAAAATCTTAAAAGATGATGCAGTAAAAGTGCTACACCCAATATGCCAGCAAATTTGGAAAACACAACAGTGGCCACAGGATTGGAAAAGGAAAGTTTATATTCCAATACCAAGAAGGGCAATGCCAAAGAATGTTCAAACTACTGCACCATTGCACTCATTTCTCATGCTAGAAAAGTTATGCTCAAAATCCTACAAGCTAGGCTCCAGCAATATGTGGACCGAGAACATCCAGAAGTACAGTCAGGATTTTGAAAAGGCAGAGGAACTAGAGATCAAATTGCCAACATATGCTGGATCGTGGAGAAAGCTAGGGAGTTCCAGAAGAACATCTACTTCTGCTTCATTGACTATGCTAAAGCCTTTGATTGTGTGGAGCACAACAAATTGTGGCAAGTTCTTAAAGAGATGGGAATACCAGAGCATCTTATCTGTCTCTTGAGAAATCTATATGCAGGTCAAGAAGCAACAGTGAAAACCGGAATCACTGATTGGTTCAAAATTGAGAAAGGAGTTTGGCAAGGCTGTATACTGTCGCCTTGCCTATTTAACTTATATGCAGAGCACATCATGAGAAGGGCGGGGTTAGATGAGTCACAAATTGGGATCAAAATTGCAGGGAGAAATATCAACAACCTCAGATATGCAGATGATACCACTCTAATGGTAGAAAGCGAAGAGGAATTAAAGAGCCTGTTAATGCGGGTGAAGGAGGAGAGTGCAAAAGTTGGCTTGAAACTCAACACCAAGAAAATGAAGATCATGGCATCCGGCCCTCTCAATTCCTGTCAAATGGATGGGGAAGAAATGGAGATAGTGACAGATTTTATTTTCCTGGGCTCCAAGATCACTACAGATGGGGACTGCAGCAAAGAAATTAAAAGACGCTTGTTCCTGGGGAGGAAAGCTATGGCAAAACTAGACAGCATCCTAAAAAGCAGAGACATCACCCTGCCAACAAAAGTGCATCTAGTCAAGGCTATGGTCTTCCCAGTTGCAATGTATGGCTGCAAAAGTTGGACCATAAGGAAGGCCGAGCATCAAAGAATTGAGGCTTTTGAACTCTGGTGCTGGAGAAGACTCTTGCGAGTCCCTTGGACTGCAAGGTGAACAAACCAGTCCTAGAGGAGATCAGCCCTGCCTGCTCCTTAGAAGGCCAGATCCTGAAGATGAAACTCAAATACTTTGGCCACCTCATGAGTAGGAAGAACTCCCTGGAGAAGAGTCTAATGCTGGAAAAGATTGAGGGCAAAAGAAGAAGGGGACGACAGAGAATGAGGTGGCTGGATGGAGTCACTGAAGCAGTTGGTCTAAATTTAAATGGACTTCAGGGAGTGGTAGAAGACACGAAGGCCTGGAGAATCATTGTCCATGGGGTTGCGATGGTCCGACATGACTTCCCACCTAACAACAACAACAACAACAACAGCAACAACAGCAGCAGCAGCAGCAGCAGCAGCAGCAACAGCAGCAACAGCAGCAACAACAACAACGTTGTGTTGTGTAGGTAGGCTTGCAGAGACCAGGAATGGGAATCCTAAAACTAGCATTGGGGATGTGTGATTACTATTGGCTGGCATGCAGGATCCAGCCTGCTATTGGGTATTATAGTTGTCCAACCAGGGGGCTCTGCTTAGGGCCAAGCACAGTCTTTGGCAGGAACCTCTGAACTGTATATAAGTTTGGTTGGTGGGCTGTTTAATTTCATTTGTGTGTAACCAATGAAGAGTTGATGTTTTGTCACACAAGCGATTCTACGCCTTATTGAACCCACTATTGAATTTGTTGTATAAAATTCTATAGGTCTGAAAATAATACATTTTTATTATTTTCTATGGAGATAAAAGAGCAAGAGGGGAAAGCACCTGTGAACTGTGCTGAAATGCACATCATATTATTCCCGCCACATATTTTGTCTTCCAGTCTGAATACCATTATGAATACACAGCCTGCAACAGCCTAGGCTCCAGATGGAGAGTAGCAGTGCCACACAACCCAGGACTCTGCACAGGACTTCCAGACCCCATCAGAGGAACAGAATGTTGTAAGTTATTATTGCTGCCACTGCATCTTTCCCCATTAGCAACTGCTTTCAGCACTTCAGAAGATCCATGAGCCAGACTACGGGGCACAAGGTCCCTATTGCTGGGATGCATGGGTGGCACAGCACTGCTATTATTTTACTCAAATGTGATGTTTGCTATTTTCAGTGGAAGTAGCCCCTACTAATAATTGAGAATGCCAAAGAGAGAGTGCTAAGCTCCTCGTGCAATAGAATATCTTTCTGTTGCATCACTCCTCTTGGTGCATCACTTCTCATGATCTAAGTATTTTTGCACCTGTGTTGGGGGTAAAACCACCTGTGTTGGGGGTAAAACCATAGAAACATTTTATATTGCCCTATTTTAAGGCCGAATGGTAGATTTTAAATGGGTTTTTATTCTTTGCTATTTCTATGTTCTAATCTTAATTGACTGGCAAATGAAATTTTACTGAGCCTACTTTATGCAGTTGAGAGATATAGCAGGCAGCTGGTGACTGGGCTGCTGTGTTTAATTAGGTTTATTAATTGATTCAAAACTTTGGATTGACTAAAAAGTTGACCCCATTAATTGGATAACATCTTTTAATTTTTTTAAATTCTTTTTGGAACTACAAATAGAAAGTACTATCTTAATGGAGGCAATTCCCTTTCTTTTGTGCAGGAGGGAATTCCTATTCTCAGATAATGGTAACTGCAATATATATGTACATGATCTAAAAATACAGTGTGTTTTGGCTTTGAAATTATTGCTTAATCAATCAACAGAAGTTACTTAGATTATTTCTCAAATAATGGCCTGAAGGCACATGATACAGCAGCCTTGCTGTGACTAAGCAGGTCTTGATCTGGTCAGGAGCTGGATGGGAGGCCTCTTGGGAGCCCCACATACATCACCTTGAATTCCATGATGGATTATTATTATTATTATTATTATTATTATTATTATTATTATTATTATTATTATTATTATTATTATTATTATTATTATTTGGATTTATATCCCGCCACTCCCCGAAGGCTCGTGGCGGGTCACAGCAGTCCTATCCCCATTAAAATACCCATTAAAAGACTTTAAAACAATCCCAACATGGCGGAACTTATTATTCCTACCCCTGCTATCAGAGCGGCAGGGAGGGTGGGGAGGAGATGCTAAGTCTGGGGGGGGGGGAATGTTGGCACTCATTCGCTGACCTCGGCCTCAACCAAAAACCTGGCGGAAGAGCTCCGTCTTGCAGGCCCTGCGGAAAGCTGGTAAATCCTGCAGGGCCCGCAGCTCACCCGGGAGCTCGTTCCACCAGGTAGGGGCCAGGACCGAAAAGGCCCTGGCCCTGGTCGAGGCCAGGCGCGCTTCTCTAGGGCCAGGAACGATCAGGAGATTCTCCCCCGCTGAGCGTAAAGCCCTGCGGGGGATGTAGGGTGGTAGGCGGTCCCTCAGGTATGTGGGTCCCAACCCGCGTATAGCCTTAAAGGTCAAAACCAGAACCTTGAACCTGATCCGGGCAGCAATTGGCAACCAATGCAGCTGCTTCAGCACAGGATAAAAGGCAAGTCAATGTCTGAGAGTGGTAGATCTCATGAAAAATATGCAGAAATTGTTCTGAGTTCCTTGAAAGAAAAACAGATCTAATATATTTATTATTTATTACATATATGCATTTCTTTCAAGGAACTCAAAGCAACTTCTGCATATTTTCCAGAAGATCTACCACTCAGACACTGATCTGGGTCAAGCTGACTTAACTGCAACAGTTGAATATTACCATGTTCTTCTAGGCTATTCTTCAATTAAAGTAACAATAAGTTGGATTCTGTGCACTACCAGAGTGGCAGAAGCAGATTTTCTCTACCTTCAACTTCCCAACCATCCCACTTGTGGGACTCAAAACGGCAATGCTGGGCATGGTGAGAGCAAGACATACCACACAAGTAGCTGCCATGGGGAGAGGGAAGCAAGTACAATGGTTCCTCCTGCTCCTTATGCTAGAAACATTTCTGCTGCTGCAAGCGGCTTTGCTGGCATGAGACAGAACAGGGTGATTTCACTTATGAGAATTCCCGCTTCTCGCTTCAGCACCCCCCCCCTTATGCGCATGTACTTATGCACATTTTATGCACAGTACTTCTAGTACTGCCTTTTCAGGGTTTGCTGAGAGCCATGGAAGATGCAAAACTGGTTGCCATCAATACCTTTTGGTGTACAGGATCAAGTGCTATATACAGGCAGTTTATAGGGAAACATACTCAAACTTTCCTGTCAAATCAGTGAAACCCACTGCAGGAAGACGGGATGCCAGGTATGAGTTTCTGCCAGCATCCCTCCTAATCAGAAGCCCTTGCACTGGCAAAATCAGGACTGCAAAGAGGGTTGCCACCGGTGGGGGACAAAGTTGTTAGATTCAGATTGGGTAACTCCTGGAAATCTGGAAATGGAACCTGGGGAGCACAGGGACCTCAGTGGGGTGCAATGCCAGAGAGTCCACCCTCCAAAGCATCCATTTTCTCCAGGGAAACTGACCTCTTTGGTCTGGAGATGAGCTGTAATTCCAGGGGTTCCCGAGGTCCCACCTAGAGGCTGGCATCCCTAGCTGCAAAGGATGAATTTAACCTCCCAAATGTACTGTTGTGAGATGATGTTGCTTTCTGGTGATTGCAAGTGAGAATTTGTCTTCTCAAAAGGAACACTTACTGCTCAGTGGGGGAACTGAACTGTGGCAAGAAGCATTGTTTAAATTTAGCTTCTCTACTCTTGCAAAGCTTGTTTAGGATTCAGGAAGCGCAATAAAAAAATTCTGCTGTCCTTATTTAGATTTTTTTTTATTTTTGCTTATCTCCCTGAGATTTCAGGGCAGGCTATTACTGCATACCATTAAAAGGCAAAAAATATTAAAGACCTTGTAATTTTAGTGATGAGATTGAAACATCACCACAGAACCTTGGCAGGAGAGGTAGCTGGAATGTGTTACAGCCCAAGGGCTTAGAACAATTAATACATTTTGATCTTGGCTTTCCACCCCCACATTGTGATCTGAATCTGGAATGACTCTGACTGCAATTCTGTCCTTGCCTACAACTCTGTTGGCTTTGATCCTTCTTTCACTTTTTTTTCCTGAAGAAATACAAAAAACAGCTTTGCAGAGAATTAGTGTTAAGATCAGCATCTCATATAAGCAAGAAATCAATTTGGATCCATTAGGTTTTAGAACTGAAACAGCAGACAGACAGGATCAGTTCCAGATCTTTGTGTGGTGGTGGAGAATATTTACTGGATAAGCACAAAGAAGGCAGGTTCACAGCAGGTGAAGGCACTTTAAATTACAGCAAAAATCACTTAGTCATAAACCAGCTGGATTAGTTAAATCAGGTATGAATTAATAGATGTAATGAAATGACCAGATCCAGCTGTTTAGTTTGTCATTTCCCATTATTAGACTCATGGAGGGTAGGTCTGTCAATGGGTATTAGCTTTGGTAACTCAAGTGAGCCTCCACATTCAACAGCAGTAAACCTCTGAGGACCTGCAGCAGGAAATCTTGGCTTCTATGCCCTGTTTGTTCACTCTCTGGGACAAGTGTTTGGCAGCCGCATGTCATAGGATCTTGAACTAGATTGATCCCACTAATCTGATCCAATTTGTTGGTACCTTAGCGGTACCTTTGTTACATCTCTGAGTAACAGCTATATCAGAATAACTACAGATAAATTAACATTTAATGTCAGTTTAGGGCCAGTAAGAGAAAAAAGATCAAGAAGAACCAGTCTCGGATCCCAAATGTTGGAGGAAAGGCGGGCTTATAAATATTGTTAAAAATATGTATTTTTAAATACATAAAGATATGTTTTAACATTGTCTCTAACCTTTAAGCTTTTTTTGAGTTTGGGATAAAACACATAGGGAAAGGGGAGTAACAACCTTAAAATATATTCACTCTTTGCTAAATAGTGTTGTCAGAAGGCAACCTTCTGGCTGCATAGTCTAATGAGAACAGCTGTATTTTAATAATACTTTATAAAATACCAGCAATCTTTATAGAAAATCCTTTGATCTCTCTTTTGTTGCTCTTGTCTGCATTTCAGCATTTTCCTGCAAAGCTGGCGAGTACCTGGACATGAATGATCAGTCATGCAAGCCATGTGCAGAGGGAACATATTCTCTGGGCACTGGCATCAGGTTCGATGAATGGGATACACTGCCCCATGGCTTTGCCAGCATAGCAACCAACCTTGAAATTGATGACAGCTTCACAGAGTCCTTGGAAAACTGCACCATGTGAGTGAGCTTGTTATCATTTATATATGCTTTAAAAGCCATTCTGGATTACTTGAGTCACTGCCCTTAAGGCTGCAGATTCTAAAAGTTAGACCCTTTATTATGGCTGTTTATGAAATGCATTCTGTATGAACTTCTCCCCTTGAATCTGGAGTTTGGAGTCTTCGTTTCCATGAGGCACTGGTAAATTAGCTATCAGCAGTTCATCCATTTGTGATTTCCAGAATTTGTGCAGGTGACTCAGCATATCCGGTTTGCTACAGTTTTTAGCGTTCATCTTTTTTTCCTTGTAAGTTAATGATGTGCATCAGTGCACATGCACGTTGATTAAATCACAGTGCTAGTAGGAATTTTGTTGCAATCACACAACTACATCAAGATTACATTTTATGCTGTGATTTAGTCTGTCTACATATGCAAGACCCAGTTCCAAAATTAATTTTAGACACTGCCTAAGGTAAATGTGAATGCAATACAAAGCAGAATACAGTCAACCAATTGAGCAGAATAGAAAAATCAACTCATCAACAACTTTGAAAATTGGTTGTGCCATGGTTGTGAATTTAATTATGGCTGCATTCAAGTGATGCTAACAAGCTACAATTTGTCAATGAGGTGGGTTAGCTTCCAATCATCAGGTTCACATGTTTGCTTCTGCATTCACATAAATTCATGAGTGAATTCCGGAAGGCTACAGTCTAACTCCAGTTTGTTGTGATTCCCAAATGTTGTTATTCCCACCATAACAAACTGGGTTACATTTCTTTCCCAGTAATGGGGACTCTAAACCAGAATTAAAATGTGATTTAGAAGCTTAGGTTGTCGGCAGGAAACAAATGTCAATTTCCTAAGACAAAAACATTTGAGAATCAAAACAAATTGGAGCTAGATCCAAGACTTCCTAACTCAAGAAGCCTTCAATTGTTGGTCTGCATGTGAGAGAAGGGGGAGGGAATGTGCAGTAATAAACACAGAGGTCATTCATTGTGGTTTGTTGGTGATACCTGACTGGAATCTATATGTGCCTATATTACCATTATTTAGCAATTCTTTGAGATTATACTAGGGACTGAAAAATTCTGCATCAGGAAAAGTTCAGCTTTGCAACTTGTTCAAAGCATGCAAATACTATTATGAATTTTCACATAGTCACTCATTTTAACAAGAACAGCAGCAGCAGCAACTTTATTCTTGTAGCTGGCCCTTCCAGATTGGCTCAGGGCAGCTAACTTCAGGGTTTATACAGTTAACTTTACATTGATAAAACAGTTAATTGAACAGTTGAATTAACTTATGTTAATTAAATTAAGATATATTCTTCAACCACCTTATTAACCCTATAAAGGGAGCCCGATTTTTTGTTGAGCAGTTGTTGCTTTAGTAGATGGTATGTATGTTGTATTGTGGGTATGGAGGCCAGCATTTTGAATAATTAACAGTGCAGTAGCATAGGGCAGTGACTAAGCTCTATGCTGGAGTATGGCAAAGACACAACGATATAAGCAGGAAGTACTCCAGCATATTTGGAGAGATGTCTGCACTAAGGTGCATTGGTGCCATGCAATTGTACCTCCAGCACTGGTACATAACTGGACAGTGTCAAGTGAGGAACAAGGCTTGATTGGCATCCTAAAGCTCTCCAGCTCTGGTTATGCCCCGAAAGACACTGATGTTGCTGTTGTAAATATTGGCTCCATAGTTACGCTGTGTCCCTGAGCAGATGCAGCCCAACTATGTGGGAACATCCAAAATAAAGGAAGGTGCTGTGAAGCCTGTAAGAGCACATCTGTAGCCCTCTTGCTCCTTGATGCTACTGCAAGATATTACTCATTGCTATCCTTGTGTTTCCTTGGGCTCCAAGGTATGAAACTAGGATAGACTCCATCCAGTGCCAACAATGCACCAAGCCTGTGACATGACCAATGGCTGCAGAGACTGCTGCTTCCAGCTTCCCTGCTGGGGTTTTGCCAACTCCCTTGTTCTAGCTCCTGCACCACTACAAGCTGCAACTGCCTTGAGTCCTTGGAGGAAGGTGGCCCATAAATCTTATAAATAATGATCATAATAATAATTATAATGATGATAATAATAATTACAGACAGTGGTACAACCACGATAATTGCTCCTCTCATGAGCATGCAGTTCTAGAGACAGCTATTCCCACAGTCTGTCAGCACCTGCATAGGTGCAGGAACTTTCTTGGATTTGGTAACCCCATTCATATAGTTTGATTTCAGTGTTCCAGATGCTATTCAATGAATACGTATACTGCTGTGCAGCTCTGTTTCTGTGTGATTGGTGCTTGATAGATAGGGATTGGTTCCAAGCCCACCTTATTACTGATCTCAGATGTCTCCAGCAGGCAGCTCACAGTAAGAGAGATCTGAGAGGGTGGCCCAGTCTTTGCACTGGTATGCTCTTGCAAGGAGGAGGGGAACTGGCACTGGGTTTCACACTGTCCCAGTGCACTCCTGGCACCTGATACAACATGCAGTCCACAAGATGTGTGTTTGGGTGTGTGTGTGGGTGTGTGAACAGGCAGAGCGCCAAGACTCCTGAGGTGAATGGGAGCAGCTGACAGTAATGTGCTCTTGAGTGCAGTGTGCAAGTGGCACATGGGGGGTTCCAGGCAAAAATGATGAGAGTGTACAGCAAACAGGCAGCATTAAATTTATTATGTTCGATGGGAGGCAGTGAAGTCGTGCTTCCATAGATGGAAGTCCTTCCCTCCTTGGAAATTTTAAGTGGAATCTAAGCCAATGTATACCTACCTATCTGTGAAATCCAAACCATAGAGATCACTTTACACTTTGCTGTGACCTGACATAACTTGAAACAGAGCATCTGAATTGCAGCCAAACATTGTTTCTGATGCCGTTGTGCTAGGAGTGGTATCTGAAATGGCATGTGAACAGGCTGCTCTGTGCTTCAAGATTCCTTTGTTTTGCATGATATGTTATTAAGAGCTGCTGCTTTTTGGTTAGCATCTGCTAGAAAATTAGGCTGTCACCCTAAATCCCTAGAGATTCCTAAAGGTAAAAACTAAACAATACTGTGAATATGTACCAGGATGCTTAATATTTTTTCAGGAGTTTCCTACATGACACTGTAATGTGTGTTTTCCCTTTATAAACCAGTATTTAATGATAACACTTGCTAACCAAATACCAAAGTCTGACCAAAAGATCAATGTCAATATATTTTCAAAACACCTACCAAGCATTAAATGAAAAGAAGTGCTTTTAGCATTAGACTTATTAATGCAAATATGTGCAGAGGCAAAAAACATACCTTTGATTTGTATTCATGCAAACACCCACCTCCCGGCTTCTGAAAAAGAGGGTGGAAAACATTGTTCCTAGTGCAGGTTTTAATATAGTCTCCATCCAATATTCATTACCAGAGTACTATTTTTTAAAATCTATTCAGTCATTTCAAATCTACCAATTATAGGGAAATGGACCTATTGAAATAACACACAACTGAAAAGTGTTTTTTGTCAGTTCTTTTAATTCTATTCAGCATGGCTTTTCTCATCATGTTCCTGAGAGCTCTGTTCAAGATTTGTTTCTAATTCCACATTCCCCCTACTCTTTCTTTTACAGCGGTGGAAAAGATTTTGCTTTAAAAACAAATGCTACAAAATTTTTATTATTGTTAAGATGGTCAACGAAATTCATAGAACAGTTTACTAGTCATCTTTTATACTGAAATACTGAAAGTGCTATATAAATGCTTAGTTATTTAGTGGGGCAGCTTACACGGAAAAATATGATAAAATGATGGAAGCAGCATAAATTATCAATATAAAAACAAATCAGAGACATAAAACAACATAAAATATCGATTGCATACCCTGACAAATATCTATAAAACCAGAAGCAGACCATAAAATGGCTAATAAAAAACACCATAGCTAAAAGGCTAGATAGAAAGAAATGCTTTAGCTTGGTACCTAAAACCAATGTGATAGGTGCCTGGTAGTGGGATCTATTGCCCTCCAGCCCTTTCACCCACCATAGTGTTTTGGGCAAAGTCCCCACATAGTAGCATCACATCTGAGTTCTGCCAGAAGTAGTATCATGGTATGGGTGCAACACTGAAAAGGTAAGCCCCTGCCCCTGTAATCTCTCACCAGGCGCCAGCCATCGGAGAGCTTTCCAAGGCCAGAGACATTTATTTAGGTCCTTATCAAGGTGAATTGCAAAATTTAAAGTAATGTAGTAAGAGCAATACACACAAAAATATGATTGCAAAACTGGAGAACAATGGAGTAAAACAGGAAAATACTTACAACAAAAAATACCATAAACCTGGATTACAAAATTAAAGAACAATATGACTAATAATAAATAAAAATACAAACTATGTAATAAAAGCTGCCTAAAATTTCACAAGTATTAACTATAGCCTTATTTCCTTTGTAAAAATACTATCTTGAATTATTCCATTTTAAACACTCTGCAGAAACAAAAACCATGGGTGCCTTCCTAACCTCATGTCTGCATGGGAACTTCCTGCTATACCCCACAAGAAGCCCCTATGATGCCCTCATTATTAGCAGCTTGGGGGCCACACCCTGCCTTCAACACAACCAGCTCTTTTTGCAGTCCAAGCAACACTAAGAGGTCTCTTATCCAGAGTGGGCTGAAATTGGGAAGGAAAAACTTGGGAAGGACTCCTCACCCCCCCCCCCCCCCCCAACTCCCATGCCCTGGCTGGTGGGTCATGTATGAGCCCCTCAGTTATCTAAGATTTGTTTGCTGAAAATCCCA
This sequence comes from Paroedura picta, assembly GCF_049243985.1. Lineage (NCBI taxonomy): Eukaryota > Metazoa > Chordata > Lepidosauria > Squamata > Gekkonidae > Paroedura > Paroedura picta. The sequence continues at coordinate 92,969,337 of NC_135372.1, read as the reverse complement.
GATTCAATTATAAACATGCCCATCTGGATCTCAGGCAGTAGGTCTTACTCTACCTTGAAAACTGCTGCCAATCAGAGTATATGATGCTTATGACAACTTTACACATGTAAATTAGGAGTTTTAACTAACATTGGGAGGGGAGTCAGCTTTAATCAGGCTTCATCCTGCTTGTTAGTCTCCAACATTTGCATACTGGTGAGCAGACTTGTTTTCTTTCCTGGGTGCTTTGAACATTTTGATGGTGAAGGAGGGTGTGGAGGAAGGTCTTTTCAGCCAGAAAACACCCTTTAAAAGCATGTTTTTAAAAGTAAAGAAAGCAACAGCCTGGTGCTGTGATGTAAATGTGCGACGTGCAAATGTAACCTACTTATAGTTTCATTTCAATTATTCATTACACTTCTAAGCACATTCATAGCAGTGGAGGAACAGATTACTGTTGCCAGAGTCCTTCCTCATTAAGGTTGTCTGAACCTACCAGTTCCTTTTAGATCAGAAACACTTTTCATGATGTACAGGGGGAGATACAGGTGAAGGTTCAGTGCCACCTTACAGTCAAGGAGAGAGTCGTTCTTGGTTTCCATTAATGTACATGACTTCCCAAAGTATGTGGTTGGTGACATGTATCCTGGCTTTTATCTATGCTTACAGTATAAAGCAGAGAGAAATCAACACGGGTGGCACTTTGAGCCTGAAAATAATGAGTGGTGAAAAAAAGAAACAGTTTCATGAACAGGAACAGACTAGGTGGTATGATTTTTGGTGAGAGGTGAATTGCCTGGGGGAAAGTAAAGCATCCGTGAGTGCCTGGCATGGATGATTCAGAGAAGCATCCAGCCTTTTGCATGCCTGCTAAGAATGCCTGCTTCCTAAATTCAACTCCCCATTTTTTAGTCAAGACAGAACATTTGGGGTCTGTGCTTTTAGCTTTCTTGTCTCATCAATAACGCCAACTCCCTCATAATATTTTGGGAGTGTCTGATCTCTGATGCTGTGTTAGAGCAGCACCCATAACTCCTGGACTTTTCTCTCTCTCTCTCTTGGCATTCTGTTCCAGGTCGAAGTGGGTTCCCATGGGAGATTTCATTGCCTCCAGCACAGATGAGTGCACAGCCACTCTCATGTATGCTGTTAATCTCAAGCAATCTGGCTCCGTCTCCTTTGAGTACATCTATCCAGACAGCAGCATCGTCTTCGAGTTCTTTGTATGTTTCCCAAGAATCTGCTTGTCTCTCTGTTTTTGCATACTGTGCAAGGGAGGGTTCTCTTATGCACTGCCTTTAAAAAAACTGGCCATCCCTGCATCCATCATCTGGGACTATATATAAGAGGGTGCATCATCTTAAAGTCAAGAAAAAGGCAGTTGGTATTTAAACCAGAAAATAAGGAAAGAGATTGAAGTTGGTATCATGCTTTTTAGCAAATCTTTCATCCTCCTGCTGAATCTTGTACTATATTTGGAGGCTGATTGCTTCAATGGCTGATCTTATACCAGTGCCTACAACAGACAACCCAGTCAACTCATTCCCCTGTGCACAAAGACTTTATCCTCACTCTGTGTTCTTATTTGTTCAGGTTCAGAATGACCAGTGCCAGCCAACAGTGGAAAAGTCACGATGGCTGAAGACCACAGAAAAAGGGTGGCAAGTACACACTGTAAGTAAAGGGGTGGTAGCAGTTCCACAGGGCCTGTAAGATGGAGCTCTCGCAAGATGGAGGCCAGGACAGCAACACATTCCATCCAGGGCCCCTCCTCGAAACCTTGACTTGTCACACTGTTAGAAGATCACAGCTGGAACGAACTGCAATTTATATTGCATTTATATTTCTCTATGATGATGATGCTGGGTTATTTTATGGTGGTTTTAATGTTATTTGTTTATTGGTTTGTTTTTTTATAATTGGACTTATAGACTGCCACTCTTGGACCACCCGGCTCGTGGCGGTTTACATTAAAAACCTGAAATGGTAAAGTACAATTCCCATACAACAATCTAACAGATGGCAGCAACAATACCCTATCTCCTAATCTCTCACTACCTCAGCCCTTCTGTTCCCAGTTGTGATGTTCCAACCAAGCGATGTTGGCCAACGGGGGGAGCCAGTTTCAATTAGAAGGGGGGACCTGATCTTATTACCTCTATCTACAATATGGATTCTATTGTATATTTTAAAATGCTGTAAGCCACCACAAGCCGGTGACTCTGGGAGTGGTGGCATAGAAGTCCAAAGAAATAAATAGTGTGTGTAGAAAGTGGTGGCTTGGGGAAGCAAAACTGTCTGCCATTCTGGGAGCCAGCACTAACCTCTTACGCAGTTCACTACACAATATGCTTAATATTTGTAGGTAGAGCTGGGTCGTGGCAACAACGTTCTCTACTGGAGAACAATGGCTTTCTCTGTGTGGTCGAAAGCTCCCAAGCCCGTGTTGGTGAGGAACATTGGGATTACAGGTTTGTGTTTGGCTGGTGCATGTTTTGGGTCTAGTACCATCAAGAGTATCTGCTGCTTTTGCATGGGTGGTAGCCAGGTGACTTGCCTGTTCAGTGGGATCTAGCCTCTCCCCTTCTTTTGTCCTCCAGGAGTGGCCTATACTTCGGAATGCTTTCCTTGTAAGGCAGGCACCTACGCTGCCAAGCCCGGCTCTTCCTTCTGCCAACAGTGCCCAGAAAATTCCTACTCTGGCAAGGAAGCAACATCCTGTCACCAGTGTGAAGCCACTATGTACTCAGGTAACCCCTCAGGGGTCTATGTGATCTGTCTGAAAGCTTTCAAAGCAGGCTGCTTGTGCTAGGCAGTGTTTTCCATATTCCAAGTTGGTTACACAGCAGTCGAGTTCATCTGAAGCTGCAGGCCAAGTTTACTACTCTTTACCTTAAAATCTCATTCCATCAGCTCTAGCAAATGAATTACAGTGTGGGCAATTCTGCACCTGATAAATTGAGTGTAATGTTTACCTTAGGTAGTTGTTATATTTCTGATGCTGCACATGACGCTGCCAACATCCAGCATCCAAGCAGCAAACTGCTCACTACATATGCCATCTTAAAGTGGTAGTTGGGGAATTGCATAAAGTGGATTCCCCAACTTGTGTAGCGCGAGCTACAGGAGAACAACCAGCAGGCCACCAGCCAAAGAAATGTATGGAGGCAAAGAAGGTGAGGAATGGCTAGAGGAGTGATTATCTACAGCGCTACACCATTACACTGGCGTAACACTATTTTTTTAGATGTGCAGAAATGCCCTATGTTTTGCTCCTTTTAAATCTTTCAAAAATGTTGTTCATGTGGCTGCTCATTTTCATGCCTAGAGACTCTGCTAATTTATTTAAAAACTTGCTTCAATTTGCATTGTTTTCTCCTACCACAAAATACAGAGTGTCAAGGAGAAAAGAAACAATACATGCAGGTGTTGCATCTTCAAAAAAAAAAAAAAAAAGCCCACCAACAGGTGAGCCCAGGCATGGATGTCATGGGCACCTAGATACATTTCTGTTACGTTGCCCTTGCTAGACTCCAGAGGCCTTTAGCATATGGGCATTTTCCAAATGGAAAGTAATACCAGATAAACTTCTGCTTTCCTATCCCACATCTTTTTTGCCTTGGCTCTGAGCCTTTAGTTTTAGTCCCTTATTGTACATTTCCTCCTTGCCATCAGGTGCTTCTCATGGGAGGCACTGCCTTAAATGAACACATTTATTTATTTAATTTATATGAAGCTGAGCTAATGGGTAATATCTAGCATGTTCTTGTCTCCTCTGACTGATGCTGGCTCTCCATGCTCTCAAAAATAAATGAAACCAATAGGCAACCTTTTGCTTATTGGTTTCGTTTGCTTTTGGGTGTATTTCTACAAGAAACCAACGGTGTTTCTTCATTTGATCTCCATGCTCCCATGCATGGATTTCCCCTATCCTTAGTGCCTGAGATCCATACCCTAAAGAAGAGAAAACTTGGTGCCTTGCTGAGACTCAGCATACGTATAATGGCTACAGCCCTGGATTACAACAGGGGATCTTATGGGTACCCTGCCCTTGAGGTTACTTGCAAAACTCCACTGCATTAAGTAGTAGAGCAGATTTGGGAACTAGGGCCAAAGTCCATGAAAACACACATTATGTCCCCTCCATGAAGTAAAATCAAATGGTAGATGTGATTGATGCTTAATGCACTGAGGTAAAGTGTGGGTAAGGGCACAGCCATCATTTTGAGGTTGGTCCTGAGCTTTTTCTGTTATGGATGTTTTGTAGTCATATCATTTTAACCACAGACTTTTCCCCTTTTGCAATCAAGAACCAGGTTCTGCCGCATGCAAACCTCGCCCAGCCTGCACAGATAAGGATTATTTTTACACTCACACAGCCTGTGATACAAACGGAGAGGTATGTCACTTCAGGATTCCTTATAGTAGTGGCAGGTGAATCCTGGGTCTTATGTTAAATTTCCATTTATTTACAATTTATTGCAGAGCACCTTTTGTATGTGAAGAGTACTCCCAGGTACGGATAATTTCCGAATGAAAGTACTTTGTAAATCAGGAGAGAGTACCTTTATGCTGTGTTTATACCACCCAATTTCCTTCCAGAAGGGGGAAGCTATTCTGTTCTGTTTCTGTAATATTTGCACAATGCTTTTTGTACATACACAGAGAACCAGTCATGAATTACTAGCTTATTTATGTATTTAAAATTACACTCTGCCCTGACTATATTCTTACTGGCTTACATAAAGATATTAAAACCAGTTACAACAGTAAAAAAACCAAATGGAGCAGAAAATGCTTTAGCTGTTCATTACTAAAACCAGTGCAAAAGATGCATAAAGGAGAGTTTTTTGAGAGGCCAGTTCACAGCTGAGACTGGGAGTAAGCTTGGTGGGGTTTCAAGGCAAGAGATGTTCAGAGGTGGTTTGCCTGCCTCTGCATCACGACTTTAGACTTCCTTGGCTGTCTCCCATGCAAATATTAACTAGGGCCAACTCTGCTTTGTTTTCAATATCTAACAAGATTGGGTCAATCCAGGGCAGGGCAAGAGAAAGCTTACTTAAATAAAAAATATGCTGTGTCAAGTGAAAGATGTGTGCATCATATTCATACAGTGAAGACTTCTTGAAGGAACTGCCTGGGGTTGTACTCCCCGTATCTGCTCCCAAAGCATTTTATGTTTCTTGCAATGAGCAACCAAACATTCTGGGGGACATTAAAGGGGAAGCGAGTAGAATGGAAATGTTTGATATGTTTTTTCTCCATTTGACATGGATACAGCTTTCTGCGGCCTCTGCTCACATGAAAAAGCCCAGTGTTGCTCCTTTGCAGCTACTCAAATTTCCACAGAACATGCTAGGCTGAATTGTGTGAGCACAGGCTATGCAACCTGCTGCCTTCTTTTGTAATAAAGGCATCGTGTAATGAATTCAGTCATCCCATTTAACCTTTAACTCTCCTTTCACATATATGACTATAATGCCGGATTTGAATATGGATGGGCACAAACTGCATTTTTGTGATTTGGTTCATGGTGGAACTACAAACCTACATGAACCAACATGCCAGTTTGCAAACCAAACTTGTTCATATAGGTTTGTGAGCCATATAAAGTTTAAACCACTGCTTTCTGCTCCCTGCAAAAGTGGCAGGGAACAGAAAGCAGGGAGTTAAATGGTTCCACGATATGGAAACCCTCCAGTTCTGCTCCCTTCTCAAAGTAGCAAGGAGCAGATTGCAATGATTTAACCATGTGGTTTTGCTCCCTGCTGCTTTGCTCCCTGCTGCATTTCACCCTCCCTCCTTTCTGCTGCATTTCACCCTCCCTCCTTTCTGTTTTCCCCAGCCAGCACAAAGATGAAGTGCTTCCCAGAGGTCACTTAACCCCTTTCTTTTTGAAGGCTGTGGAGTGCAAAAAAGCTATGGGGAGCAGAAAGCAGTTCGAAGCTGCTCAAATTTCTCATGATGAACTGCAACAAGATACCACGAGTTGAACTAAAATCCATGGAAGTTCAGCATGATTCTTCAGTTTATGAATTTCAGTGAAAAATCATGATAAACTTTAGCTAGAATTTGTGACAAACTTTAGTCAGCTGGTTTGTGCCCATTTCTAGATCTGAAATCAGGAAATCTAAGTTCAGATCATTGTTTCTGTCATGGCCCTCTGCCTTGTCTTTCCTGTCCAGTTGTGCCATAAAAAGCAGCTAGCACATGTTTATCTCCTGGTGGAAGGAGCATGGCTTCGTCCCATTTGGCTTCTCCCAATTGCACATGGTTATAGACTAGAGCCAGCCAGTGATTGGGAGTGGAATGCTGATAGTACTCATTACTGGCTCTTCCTCCAAGCTTCAGAAGGGCAGTCAGCTTTTTAAAACATTGAAATGTTACATAAACTGGTATTTGATTTACTGTGAATTTATTTATTGATTTATTTTGATGCAATCAGTGCTTAAAACACTGTAAACAGTTTCTGGGGAGAGGGAAGGAAGAGGGATCGTGGTATCACCATCACTAGCCAGCCCTCACTATGCCCTGCTACTTTGCTTGCAAAGAACTGGTTTTCTTTGACCTGTATCCTCAGTCTTTCAGTGCAGAAATGACTTCCTGTGTCCAACAACTACTGTTTTCTGCATGTGTGTCTGTACATACCACTTGAGTACTCGTGTGGAAGAATGTGGTATTCATTACAAAGCTTTTTGCATATTAAAAGTGACACACAAGTATTTGGTGTTAATAACAATAATAATCTGCATCTTCCCAGACCCAGCTAATGTATAAATGGGCTGAGCCAAAGATCTGCAAAGAGGATCTCCCCAGCGCTGTGTCATTGCCCCCTTCAGGTGTGAAAATGATGTGCCCACCATGCAACTCTGGGTTTTACAAGACAAATGCCAGCACCTGTGAGCCCTGCGCATACGGATCGTACTCTAATGGGTCTGGTAAATCCCATTCTTTCCTTCTAGTTTAAGTGACGCAATCACTTGGGTGATGTTCTTTAAAATGTAAAACTTTAGCATGATGTTGTATTATGAATGCCTGAAACACAGAGGGCTTTCTCTTACCTGTCTAGGAGGTCAGTGATTAAGGCTTGACACACACATCTTTCTTTCTTTCTTTCTTTCTTTCTTTCTTTCTTTCTTTCTTTCTTTCTTTCTTTCTTTCTTTCTTTCTTTCTTTCTTGATATGTTGGTGAATGCACTTTTTGGGATTCACCAGCTAGCGCTTTAAAATGGAGGATGTAGCTGGCCAGTTACTGCCCAGATGCTGCATGTTGGTGACATGTGAAGGAGATGGAATATAATGACTACTTAAGCTTAGCATTTCACTATTTTTAAAGGGTGCGGGAATCCCTCCAAAAGTGGATTCATCAACATATGTAGCGCTGTCTAATGGAGAGCAACCAGCAGCCCACCAGCCAAAGAAAGGTATGGAGGCGAAGAAGCACGATCTATGCCTCCAATGTCCCATCCTTGCACCCACCTCCCTCTCCTGTCTCGTGGGGATGGGAGTTGATGGTATTTTTTAAAGCAAACTGCCTATAGTAACGAATAGGCATAAAAGCATGAAGGCAAAGCCAGAAAATCTTTTACCCCAAAGCTGTAGCACAAAGCATGCCTCTCTAAGCTTCCCCCCAATCAGGAATGAGATTCATTTTTAAAAGAAGCAAGACTCATGATTCCATAATGGGTAGCAATACAGGAGTACAATGCATGTATAATCATAGGTGTTTAAACAGAGTACTGAATAAAAAAAAATAGCGGGCATCGCAGGCCCTTTAAAGCATGGGAAAAGGGGATTGGCTGCCTGGCTTGATTGACAGGTGAAAAAGAGTTGCGTATAAACCGCATTGCTCTCTTCCGCCATTTCAAGCAGCACTTGAGGAAGGGGAGAAGTGCAAAATGGTGGCAGAGAAGAGCGAGACATCAAAAAGGTGAGGAGGGGCTAGGAGGCACAATTATATTTAGCGTTATGCCACTCAGCTGGTGTAATGCTATTTTTAATGAAGTGCAGAAATGCCCTCAGAGTTTTCCTTTGAGACTTTGGTATGGTTTCTGTCCCACTTCCATCTTTCTTCCCAACAGCCAGGTAAAGAAATAGCCTACTTGATACCCAGTCTGTGGGTATATATGTCACAGCGGTTTGAGGAGAGATGAAAAGGTAAACCGCAAGAGAAGAGCCAGGTGAAAAGAGCTATAGAAGCAATGAAAGACCTGCATGCTATCCCCATGAAAATCAGATATCCTTCTAGCTCCAGAAATGCATCTTGTATTTAAGGGCTATATATGTCTACAAAAAAGTATCTCACTCATTCTAGAAGACAAAGTATTTCATAGGATTTTTTCCAGTATTCCCCTAAATTTCCATTTTTTCTCCATTGGAAAATGGAGGAAAAGGCCTCAAGGGCAAAATTTTTAAACAAACGTTTTCTATTGAATTTTGTGGGGTTTTGCCTTTGGGGCCTTCACATCTCTGGGAGGACTCCCTGCTTGTTCTTGTGGATGACATCCTTTGCCATGTTGGAAGATGCTTTTCCCTGTCAAACACTGCATAATGATGCAGTCTGCTGATAACACTGCACATCATCTTGTCCTTAAAACTGCTTGCTTTCCACCATATTTCAAGACATGGCTAATTAGTGCTTTTACTCAATTTGTTCAATATGGCTTACTCACAAGAAAGTGTTCTTAGGATTGCACTGATTACCATAGAAGTATTATGTGGGACTCCACTCAGGGATGACTTTCCCCACCCAACAAGGCAGCAAGGAGGCTGGACCTCAGTGCTACTTTGAAAACATGCTGCCATTGAATCAGGGCCTGCTTGGAGTGATCTCATTTCAGAAGGTGTAGCGAGCAACTAGCAAGGAATGCCACCTGCTGCTGAGAATAGGTGCTATTCTTGCTCTGGATCTTACTGTAATTTTCCGTTGCCCAGGATATCTATGATTGAACTCTAGAATTTAAAATAAAATAAACCAGCAAGGAACCAGCAGGGGAGGGGGTTGTTGATCTGATTTAGGAAGCAGTGCAGGGTTAAGGGCATTAACCGTGTTTCCCTGAAAACAAGACACTGTCTTATATATATATTTTCCTCAAGAAAACACACTATGACTTATTTTCAGGGAGTGTCTTATTGGTATTTAGAAAAGTCGGTGCTATCAACAAAGGTGTTTGTGTGGGGTGAGAGAGACCCACAGACTGTTGCTGCTCAGTGCTGTGGAGCAGCAGTTTTACTGGTGTTTGTGGGGGGTGAGAGAGACTGGGGTGGCCAGTACTGTGGTGCAGAGGGGCAGGGTGTTGATGCTGACAGCGCTCTGCCCCTGCACGTGGGTGCTGGCTAGCGCACTAGTGCCAGTGCCGACCATCCCCTCCCCTCCGTGCTGCAGGTCGCCTCACAACCCTCCCACTGTTGCTGGTTGGTGCTGGGGGAGAGAGACCCACAGTGCTGAGTAAAACAGCAGCCACAGCTTTACTTCTATGGCGTATATGCGTAGAAATTCTGCTATGGCTTATTCTATGGGTATGTCTTATTTTCGGGGGAAACAGGATAATACTTTTCTTTCAGTTTCCTTATGAAAGCATACATGAACCCCCCCCCCCCCCCACACACACACACATTTTTTTAAGATCTAGAAGAATCAGGGTGTCAGTTACAGCTTTTCCAGCATATGTGTAGCTTGGGCCAGAAACAACATTTTTGCCTTCTGTTCCAGGCTGCATCAGCTGCCCTGTTGGGACTGAGCCGGTGCTAGGCTTTGAGTACAAGTGGTGGAATATGCTGCCAGCTAACATGGAGACAACCGTCCTCAGTGGAATCAGTTTGGAATATAAAGGAATGACAGGTAACTTTGTGAGTCTGTTTCTTCCCAAGGCATGGTTTGATGTGCTCCAGTTACATTCTGTGTTCAGTATGCTTTTTATTCAGTTCTGCCTAAGCTATGTGACCATCCCAATAGCTCATGAGACTAAACAAGCTTTGGGAATCATCGTAGCACTATCTTAGTTTCAAGACAGCTGGCGTTCCTGGGAGAAAGCTGGGACTATGGCAAAGGTTTTTCCGCACGTTATAAACAGGGTAACAATCTGAGCATTTTGAAAGTAGTACAATTGATATTATCAAAAGACCAAAAGGAATACATCACATTTCAAAGGTTATCTATAATGTTCAATATCTGAGATCTCCAGGCAAGAACTGGAGATTCTGGGAATTTCTGCTTCTAACAGGGAGGATGCTGTCTTTGATCAAAGTCCAACAAACAAACAGGTGATCATTCCCTGGAGACATGATTTACAATTGGCAGACAGATTCCAGGAAAGGGGTTAATTTACACATTACACAAAGACTGACTTCAAAAGCTGCACTCCAACAGATGTCTTTCACAACAGGAAAGGCGGGGAAAGGCAGATGAATCCCAGGACAGGGCATTATTGGCTATAAATCTCCAGTGGAGCCCTGGAGAAGATGGCATGGACATGACACTAAGGAGGTTTAGATTCAGATGTCCACTTCCCATGAAGCTCATCAGATAATGTTAGTCAGGGAAGAAAAATAAGTAATAATGAAATTTTAATGGTGGGGGTGGGTGAACAATTTCATGGGCTGTAGAGTTATTCAGAAATCCACCTGCATCAGCCTCTGAGCAGCTACAGAAGCCCTGAGCCAGTTCATTGGGATGGGAAGTATAAATATCAAATAAATAATACAAAAATAAACTGAGCCCGCATCACTGGGAGGGGAGAATATAGATCAACTTATTGTTATTGTTATTGTTATTAACAGTAATAACTTTCTCCATTAACATGGCTTAATGGGATGGTATTTATCTCTATGCTATGAAAAGTTTCCACCGTCCATTTCCACACATTAAACATCTGTTCAGGATTTTTCTCTTGGCAACTTTACCATGCAACTTTGTCGAACTATGTGCTTAATGTGCTTAATGTGATGAAACCTTGTGGCAGACTGCATTTGGTTTAACTTTTGACTGCTGTTTCAGGGTGGGAAGTGGCTGGTGACTACATTTACACAGCAGCAGGAGCCTCTGATGATGACTTCATTATTTTGACCTTGGTAGTACCTGGGTTTAGGTGAGTCTGTACCTGAGTTGGTGCTTTCAATGTTATTTCTTTCAAGTTCTGTTATAGTTGAAGGTAATACATTTGAATTAAAACAAAATGAGATCTTGGTTGGCAAATAGGACTGGGACAGGCTTGTTGGTATTTTGCATTCCCATTCTGAAGGTACCTGCTAAAGTCAACATGACTTATTTGAACCCATATTCACAATGCTCCCATACATTGAATTTAGCAGATTTTTTGTGGGCTGATTAAAGCTCAGGAAAGAGACTGGCCCTTCCCTCCAGAAAGCATCCCCAGCTCGTTTTCTTACTCCATTGTTGCTGCTGCTGGTCACACAAATGCTGGAAGAACAGTGAGGTAGTTGAGGCAGAGGAGTCATAGGGACCAGAAATGGTACGCTGCACACTCAGAGAAGAAGAGATACAGAACCTGGATGCAGTGGAACACTGTGCTCAGACAGTGCCACCCCCATATTGCTTGCATTGCTTTCACAATCCCTAATCTGATTTTTCCAGCAATTTCCAATCACTACAGGCACGGAGGGGGTGGGTTTGGGTTTATACTATCTCTTTAGTTCAATAGGCCCTTCAAACATCCATAGGTACTGTGAAGATGTTTGGTCTTGTCACACACTGGCAGTAGCCATGATTTCAATACATGCTTGTAGATGGAGTGCTGATGAGGAAAGCTACGACCTTGATTGCAAACACGTACAATAGAAAAATATGCCACGTTTGGCAGTTGCAATCTCCTATGAGCAGAATTTTAATCTGTTTGCCTATCTGCCATCTGGCTTGAACAGCACTAGAGTTGTGCTGGTAAAGTTTCACTTTGCGGTGGAGTTTTACTTCATGGCCTTTTTTTGTGTGTCTGAACAAATGGTAGAGTTAGGTAGCGAAATGAGGGAGAGGGAACAATACCTCTCATAATGCAAAAATGTGTATGTGTGAAATAATGTTGATTGCACAAACTTAAGTAAGCACTAAAACATAAGACTTCTTGAAAAGTGTGATGTTCATTTGACTGATCAGCTCACTATTTCTTTATATGATTGGCTGCTGAATGGTGCACAGCCAGAGCAGGTCCATACAGGAGAGGGGGAAGTAAGACATCCGTTGGGCTGCATGAAAAAATGCATATGTGAAACACTATCGATTGCACTGTGTGTACTCTGTTGCTTGAATACATGGAAAGTAACCTAACACATTTGAACTGTTCACAAACAGCCTAAGTGGTTAAAAATTTGCTTTTCTGTTTACAGCCAGTAAACATACCACTCTGGTATTCAACCATCCCTAGTACTGGCCTCTTAGAATGCATTACAGTTGGGAAGGTCTTCTGAGAACTTTATGGGAAATTTCTGACTGGATACTAATCTTATCAAACTCAATAACTGATGTAAAGCATACTGATTGGTTCCTGCTCTCCCATCTTGCCCTCCACCAAATTTTCACCAGCATCTTGAGAAGTAAAGACAAACTGAGTTTGGCTTATTCTCTTGTAGCCCCCCACAATCAGTGACAAAGGACTCAGAGAACAAGGAGATAGCAAGAATCACATTTGTCTTTGAAACTATCTGCAGCGTGAATTGTAAGCTTTATTTCATGGTGGTAAGTTTGTCCAGCTACTTCTTCCTCTTTCCAAAGGAGATGTCCCCCCCCCCCCCCGTTTTGTTTTCTTTGGCATTTTCCACTCATGGGACAAAACAGGCTGTCAAAGGAATACAACCCTTCAGCTTCTGCTGGCTATGTCATTTTTTTAAGGGATATGTTTCTCAGCTGGTTTTCACCTTTGGAATCCTGTACTAAAAAGCTATTATTTCTTTCCTTGGCAGATGCAGTTTTCAGTTTTGTCTGCTGTGGCTTCCACTGTTCTAGGTGGTGTCTAGCCATATGCATTCATCTTATCAACATGTAGCTGAAAAAAGCATATTTGCCTCTCACATTCTCACATTCGCCTCTCACAATGCATATATACTCATGGTGTGCCAACTAATTTTATGAAACGTGAGAAGTGGCACAGAATCAACTAGCGGGCATGTGAGGACTCGTTCCTGTGCTTTCTGGGTGCCGTGTCAGTGTCACTTGAGCTCCAGTGGGTATGCATGGAACATTCTCGTAGATACTACAGCATCCTTTCCTCTGGCTGGGCATTTCATAGCTTACTTCCCTTAATTTTCAGCTGGTTTGGGGAAGATTTACAAAGATCAAGATGCACTGACTCCCCTAGTTCATCCTTAAGTTTTGAAAATATCATAGTTGTGCATCTGCGATGAAGTCTTCTTTAAACAGAAATCATTGCCCACTCTTTACCAACTTTGTCTGACAGGGTACGAATTCTAGAACCGATACGCCTGTGGAGATCTGGGCTGGTCCTAAGGGAAAGCAGTCCTACACATACATCATTGAGAAAAATGCCACGACAAGCTTCACGTGGGCCTTCCAGAGAACAGCATACCATGAAGCAGTAAGGGATTCTTACTTCCTAAGAAATCTTGTTCACAGCCTATTCTTTATCATTTTAATGGAGGGATTCCACATCAAGAATCTTGGCTGTTTATGTGTCTAGCAAATGGGGAAGGCTACAGTGAAAACTGTATGGTACTCCCTGCAACACTCTCCTTTTCCTGACACCATCCCCCCTCTCCTTATGAAGCACTTCTGTGTATTCAAGGCACTTACAATAACAATTTCCATTTCTTTTCAGGGTAGAAAATACACAAACAATGTTGCCAGGTTGTACTCTGTCAACGTGACCAATGTCATAGACGGTGTTGCTTCTTACTGCCGGCAGTGTGCTTTGGAATCCTCGGGCTCATCCTGTACCTCCTGCCCAGCTGGGCACTACATTGACAGAGACTCCGGTGGCTGCTATCCATGCCCGCCAAATACTTACCTGAAAGCTCACCAGCCCTATGGCAGTCAGGCCTGCATCCCTTGTGGCCCTGGTACACAAAACAACAAGGTGCTGTTGTCCACCTTATGGCTAATTATTCTTCAGCTGTAACAGCTGATGGTTGTGAGTTAAACTAGAGTTCACTGGCAGAAATCTGTAAATAAGTGCATGATGTACATTAGAATGCAGACAAGTCCTGTTGTCCAAAGCCACATATTAATGAGCCAAGGCAGTTTATAAAACCATCTGTATTCATGAAGGGTTGTGGCAGATCTATTGGCTGGACAAGGCTCCATGTAAGGTGACAATCAGGAGACATCTTAGCCAGCATCTTATCTTCTGAGTAACAGCCCAGCTTATTGCTTCATATGGCAGAGGAAAATTGTTCTTCATGAGTGTTTCTGTTGCTTCTTTTTGTGGTTGGAAACTGCACAACTATGAAGAGGAGCAGCAGGACACACTGGGAGGATATGGGCTGCTGTCAATCGTCCACCAAGAAAAGTAAAGCTGGTGCAAGTTCAGTGTTAATCTTCATAAACTATTCTAAACCCCAGTTCACTCCAAAGAGGACTAATTGGTTTGTAAAATTCTGATACTATTGAGCTCTGAAATGATACCAGTTATACATTACGTAAGCCATTCCTATCCTAGATATTGGAGAAAAGGGTAGGCAGCAGTTATTCATAGTAGCTGCTTAATAAATATTTTGTATACCTAAAATCAGATTTAATTGAAAAAATACTTACAGTGTATTAATTTTGGTTTAACAGCTTCATATTTCTCAGACTGAAAACCTGGCAAGTATACATCCAAAGGGGCTTATTAAAATAACCCAGAGAGTTGTTAAAAATGTGTATTCAGAAATATGAAAAAGGCTACATATTGCCAGAATGGAAATGGCACTCTCCACTCAGTCTGTTTGGAGTAATTATCCACATGGTTCCATGGTTGCACTATGCTATTGGCAAGCACGACTCCTGAGCAGTATGGCTCTGATCCTGGCTGCCATTAGAATCATCCATCAGTTTAGGGTCCCCTTCTCTCAAAGTAAACAGAATTTCAAAAACTGTTGGGGAAACTGGCAACTTCTCAGCGCCATGGAAAGAAAGCAAAACTGTATAATATTCTTCTTCCCAGATCCATTCTCTCTGTTACAACGACTGTCATTTCTCAGTCAGTGTGGAAGGCAGGACTCTGGAATATGACTTCTCAGCCTTGGCCAATACCACATCCTTTTCAGGGGAGCCAAGTTTCACTTCCAAAGGGCTGAAGTATTTTCATCACTTCAACATCAGCCTCTGTGGCAATCATGTAAGTAGATGTAGCACTCATATGAGGTGAAGGCCTCTCTCTGTATGTCATGATGAACATTTTGAGACATTCAAGAAATGTCTCCTAATGGAAGTAGCTCCACACAGCGCCATAAAACATTTAAAATGGCTCATCAAATGGATCCCTTCTATTGCCAGAATAGCTGTTCAGTTCAATGTTGTCTCACAGCCACTGAGGATTTCTTAGCACCTTCCTTCTGCTTCTGGCTGCTGTAACTTGTCTGTGTGCATGTACAACTGCAGTTACGAGACATTTATTGAAATATGTGCCTGTGTGAATCATAAGGTTTAACATATGAAGAGGGTTTCTAGAAGCTTCTGTTTAAATTGTTAGCATTATAGAAAAGTTCATACCTGAAGAGCATAGGGTTGCCAACATTTAGATGGGCACAAATGAAGAAGAAAGACCGACCTCCAGGTGCTTAGATAATAAAATGATTTTAAATAAACAATGTTTATTGTTGCTCAATGTCTTTCTTTCTTTCTTTCTTTCTTTCTTTCTTTCTTTCTTTCTTTCTTTCTTTCTTTCTTTCTTTCTTTCTTTCTTTCTTTCTTTCTTTCCCCAGAGGCCCGAGGCAAGTTACAAGCATATAAAAAAACCATTAAAACCATACAATAAAACATATAAAAACGAATCATATACAATTCCTCACATAATAAAAACAAGACGAGATGTGGCAAAAACACAGCTCATATCTACACTGCCCCTTAGTAACCCACTATAGGGGGGGGGGGAGAACAGAGGTTGCCAGATGGACTATGCTACTGTCACTGTAAGGGGAGTCAGATCATCCATGTGGGCCAGCCTCATCCCACGACCTGGCAGAAGAGCTCCATCTTGCAGGCTCTGCGGAACGCTGAAAGCTCCCACAAGGCCCACAGCTCCTCTGGGAGCTCATTCCACCAGGTTGGGGCCAGGACCGAAAAGGCTCTGGCCCTGGTCGAGGCCAGGTGCACTTCTTTGGGGCCGGTAATGACCAATAAGTTTGTACCCGCAGAGCGCAAGGCCCTGTGGGGGGCATAGGATGACAGGCGGTACCTCAGATATGCAGGGCCCAGACTGCGTAAGGCCTTAAAGTTCAGATCCAAAACCTTGAACTGGATCCGGAAAATGACTGACAACCAGTGCAGCTGCCTCAGCACAGGCTGGATATGGGCCCTCCAAGATGTATCTGTGAGGACCCTAGTAGCTGCATTCTGCACCAGTTGAAGCTTCCGGATCAGGCGCAAGGGCAGGCCAGCGTAGCATGAGTTACTGAGATCTATTCTGGAGGTGACTGTTGCATGGATCACCGTGGCCAGGTATTCGGATAACAGGTAGGGCGCTAGTAGCCAAGCTTGGTGCAGATGGCGCCTGGCCGGCTACCTTCCTGACCTGAGCCTTGAGTGTTAAGGAAGAATCAATAGTCACCCCCAAATTCCTGGCCTGAGGAATTTGGTCTTAGGTCAAGCCAAAACAGTGCAGAATTCCAGAGAAAAGCTAGAAGAGATAAGAATGCCTTCTTAAATGAACAGTGCAAACAAATAGAAGAAAACAATAGAATGGGGAGGACCAGAGATCTTTTCAAGAAAATTGGAGATATGAAGAGAACGTTTCATGCAAAGTTGGGTATGATAAGGGACCAAAATGGTAGGGACCTCACAGAAGCAGAAGATATTAAACAAAGGTGGCAAAATTATACAGAACAACTATACAAGAGCGAGCTTAACATCCCTGATGACCACAATAGGGTAGTTACTGACCTGGAGCCAGACATCCTGGAATGTGAAGTCAAATGGGCCTTAGGAAGTCTGAGCAACAATAAAGCTAGTGGTGGTGACAGCATTCCAGTTGAACTATTCAAAATCTTAAAGGACGATGCAGTAAAAGTGCTACACTCAATATGCCAGCAAATTTGGAAAACTCAACAATGGCCACAGGATTGGAAAAGGTCAGTTTACATTCCAATCCCAAAGAAGGGCAATGCCAAAGAATGTTCAAACTACCGCACCATTGCACTAATTTCTCATGCTAGCAAAGTTATGCTCAAAATCCTACAAGCTAGGCTCCAGCAATATGTGGACCGATTTCGAAGAGGCAGAGGAACTAGAGATCAAATTATCAACATACGCTGGATCATGGAGAAAGCTAGGGAGTACCAGAAGAACGTATACTTCTGCTTCATTGACTATGCTAAAGCCTTTGATTGTGTGGAGCACAACAAATTGTGGCAAGTTCTTAAAGAGATGGGAATACCAGAGCATCTTATTTGTCTCTTGAGAAATTTATATGCAGGTCAAGAAGCAACAGTGAGAACTGAACATGGAATCACTGACTGGTTCAAAATTGAGAAAGGAGTTCGGCAAGGCTGTATACTGTCGCCTTGCCTATTTAACTTGTATGCGGAGCACATCATGAGAAATGCGGGATTAGAGGAGTCACAAATTGGGATCAAGATTGCAGGGAAAAATATCAACAACCTCAGATATGCAGATGATACCACTCTAATGGCAGAAAGTGAAGAGGAACTAAAGAGCCTGTTGATGCGGGTGAAGGAGGAGAGTGCAAAAGTTGGCTTGAAACTCAACATCAAGAAAACAAAGATCATGGCATCCGACCCTCTCAATTCCTGGCAAATAGATGGGGAAGAAATGGCGATAGTGACAGATTTTATTTTCCTGGGCTCCAAGATCACTGCAGATGGGGACTGCAGCAAAGAAATTAAAAGACGCTTGCTCCTGGGGAGGAAAGCTATGGCAAATCTAGACAGCATCCTAAAAAGCAGAGACATCACCTTGCCAACAAAAGTGCGTTTAGTCAAGGCTATGGTATTCCCAGTTGCAATGTATGGCTGCGAAAGTTGGACCATAAGGAAGGCCGAGCGTCAAAGAATTGAGGCTTTTGAACTCTGGTGCTGGAGAAGACTCTTGCGAGTCCCTTGGACTGCAAGGCGAACAAACCGGTCAGTCCTAGAGGAGATCAACCCTGACTGCTCTTTAGAAGGCCAGATCCTGAAGATGAAACTCAAATACTTTGGCCACCTCATGAAAAGGAAGGACTCCCTGGAGAAGAGCCTAATGCTGGGAGCGATCGAGGGCAAAAGAAGAAGGGGACGACAGAGAATGAGGAGGCTGGATGGAGTCACTGAAGCAGTAGGTGCAAGCTTAAATGGACTCCGGGGAATGGTAGAGGACAGGAAGGCCTGGAGGATCATTGTCCATGGGGTCGCGATGGGTCGGACACGACTTCGCACATAACAACAACAACAACAAGCCAAAACAGGATTTGGGTTTTAAATCCACAAACTTTCCTCAATGGCTCCATCTCAGAAATCTGTTCACAGATATATTACATGCAATTAATATATTTTGATATATACGGCAGTAAAATCTTATTGTTATTCCAACAAAACATTAAATAAATCTCACCCCTCTAATTCTCATTCTCATGTAATCCAGTGTATCTTAAACCAATGCGCTCTCAACTGTATAACGTAATGATAATTTTTCATTATTTCAACAATATACAAGTATACAAAGTACTACAAAATTAATTATCACATTTCTAAATATTTTCAAATACTTAAATGAACTTTACCTTATAATATTCCTTGGGCTTTGGCTCTCTAGATAAACGGAGGAGATCCTTTTTATGTTATATTGTAATTACCCTATGCAATTACCATGTGGCATTCTCTGTAAACCTCCCAGAGCCGTACAGAAGGGTGAGATAGATAGATAGATAGATAGATAGATAGATAGATAGATAGATAGATAGATAGATAGATAGATAGATAGATAGATAGATAGATAGATAGATAGATAGATAGATAGATAGATAGATAGATAGATAGATAGATAGATAGATAGATAGATAGATAGATAGATAGATAGATAGATAGATAGATAGATAGATAGATAGATAGATAGATAGATAGATAGATAGATAGATAGATAGATAGATAGATAGATAGATAGATAGATAGATAGATAGATAGATAGATAGATAGATAGATAGATAGATAGATAGATAGATAGATAGATAGATAGATAGATAGATAAACCAGACCAAACCAGACCAACCTGATAGATAGATAAACCAAACCAGACCAACCTGGTTTCCTTTTTTGACCAAGTAACAGGTTTGCTGGATCGGGGAAATTCGGTTGATGTCATTTACTTGGATTTTAGTAAAGCTTTTGACAAGGTTCCCCATGATGTTCTGATGGATAAATTGAAGGACTGCAATCTGGATTTTCAGATAGTCAGGTGGATAGGGAATTGGTTAGAGAACCGCACTCAAAGAGTTGTTGTCAATGGTGTTTCATCAGACTGGAGAGAGGTGAGTAGCGGGGTAACTCAGGGCTCGGTGCTTGGCCCGGTACTTTTTAACATATTTATTAATGATCTAGATGAGGGGGTGGAGGGACTACTCATCAAGTTTGCAGATGACACCAAATTGGGAGGACTGGCAAATACTCTGGAAGATAGAGACAGAGTTCAACGAGATCTAAACACAATGGAAAAATGGGCAAATGAGAACAAGGTGCAATTTAATAAAGATAAGTGTAAAGTTCTGCATCTGGGTCAGAAAAATGAAAAGCATGCCTACTGGATGGGAGATACGCTTCTAGGTAACACTGTGTGTGAACGAGACCTTGGGGTACTTGTGGATTGTAAACTAAACATGAGCAGGCAGTGTGATGCAGCGGTAAAAAAGGCAAATGCCATTTTGGGCTGTATCAACAGAGCATCACATCAAAATCACAAGATATCATAGTCCCATTGTATACGGCACTGGTCAGACCACACTTGGAGTACTGTGTGCAGTTCTGGAGGCCTCACTTCAAGAAGGACGTAGATAAAATTGAAAGGGTACAGAGGAGAGCGACGAGGATGATCTGGGGCCAAGGAACCAAGCCCTATGAAGATAGGTTGAGGGACTTGGGAATGTTCAGCCTGGAGAAAAGGAGGTTGAGAGGGGACATGATAGCCCTCTTTAAGTATTTGAAAGGTTGTCACTTGGAGGAGGGCAGGATGCTGTTTCCGTTGGCTGCAGAGGAGAGGACACGCAGTAATGGGTTTAAACTTCAAGTACAACGATATAGGCTAGATATCAGGAAAAAAATTTTCACAGTTCAGAAGTGGAATAGGCTGCCTAAGGAGGTGGTGAGCTCCCCCTCACTGGCAGTCTTCAAGGAAAGGTTGGATACACACTTTTCTTGGATGCTTTAGGATGCTTAGGGCTAATCCTGCGTTGAGCAGGGGGTTGGACTAGATGGCCTGTATGGCCCCTTCCAACTCTTTGATTCTATGATAATCTCTCTTGTCTCTTTCAGGGAAGGAAGTTGGCTACCTGCACAGACAATGTCACAGACATCCATATCCCGGGCAAGGAGGCAGATTCTTCCAAATCAGCTACCTCCTACGTATGCCAATCCATCATTGTCCCTTCTGACATGATGGGATACAAATCGGTAATGTCATCACAGCCTGTGAGCCTCGCAGACCGCTTCGTAGGTGAGAGAAACAGGGAATGTTCATATAGTTTGAAAAGAGGCCTAAAGAGGCTGTGGTGGGCGGGTGGGATGTTGGGTGTGCTGGGCAGTGGATGCCTGTCACTCCAGCTTTCACTCCAGCTTCCAAGCCCTTTAGACAGACTGCAAGAATTATATGTGTGCTTTGTCCAAAAGCATGACCATTTGGGTAACACACTAATTAGTATCTTGTCCAATTGGTACTACCCTTCCCTCATCCCACTGGATTTTTCTGGTTTGGAAAAGCAGGGATGATGTTTTTTTCTTCTTTCAACTGTTATTTATTTAGCAGTACAGCAAGAAGAATAAACAGACAGCTATTGTTCTCAGCTCTATTTCCGGATCTGCTTGAAACTTCTGGCTTTCACCCTCTAGCTCCATGTAGGATTGCCAAAGATCCAGAGAAAAATGGCTTGTCTCTTTAATGGAAATTTAATGTGTGGAAATGGGCACTTTATACCTCATGGCATGGAGATAAAGAACAGGTTGTTAAGCTTCTATTAAGAAGATGGGACTTTTTTCTCCCAAGAATTTGGCAGCCCTAGGCCACGAGTCTCAAATTTCTTTTTAATGTCAGGAGTTAGGAATCCTAAAGCTGAAGATCATATATTATCACCATGT
Organism: Paroedura picta; assembly: GCF_049243985.1. NCBI lineage: Eukaryota > Metazoa > Chordata > Lepidosauria > Squamata > Gekkonidae > Paroedura > Paroedura picta. Next base: position 92,947,917 of record NC_135372.1, on the reverse strand, counting down.
CTGTGTCAAATCTTACCTGGTGCTCTGATCCTTATTTGAATTTGTAAGGAAGTCAATTAATATTATGAACTGTTTTTATTATATTTTTTTATTATGTTTTAATTGTTAGCTAAGTTGGTTGGCCTGGCTGGGCAGAAAGGTAACACACACATTTTGTAAAATTTATCATAGATTCCAGGTGAAATTTCTCCTCATTCACCCCCTCCACAGCACTTCTCCAAAATCACCAGAAATTTCCTGGGCTGGAGTTGATAACTCTGCTGTGAAATGAAACCTTGAGCAAAGCCTCATTAGCTGGCCTTAAGGGTTCATGTAGGCGGCTTGCCAGCAGATGAATTAGCACCTACAGGAGGATGGGGATGAGAGAGGGAGGTGCTCACAGGGTGTGTGGAGTGATGTCAGTTCTGGGGAAAACCTGGAATTGACATCATGTTGCTCCAGGAATCACCAGAAACTCTAGCATTTCAGGCAATTCCTGGAGTGATGTGACGTCACTTCCAGGGAAAGCATCATGTGTGATGCTGGCAGTTCTTTATCTTTTTTCCCATTACCCAAAGGAGGGGGGAAGAGCAGGCTGACATTGGGAGTTAGGGTTTCCAGCTCTGGTTTGTGAAAAACCTGGAGACTTTGGGGGTGGAATCTGCAGTGGGCAGAGTTTGGGGAGGGGAGGGACTTCAATGGAGCATAATGCCATTCAGCCCACCTTCTTAGTGGTCATTTTCTCCAGGGAGATGAGCTGTAATTCTGGGGGATTCCCAGATCCCATCTGGAGGCTGACATCCATATTGAAAGTCTTTGCTACACTTTATTGGGGTAGATGTTCAGTGAGATGCCCCAGACCTAAATTGCGTCAGCATAAAGGCTAAAACTTAACCCACAGTCTAATAATAAGCCAGTGCCATTGTTTCAATATTGGGAAACTATCTCATATGATTGTTTTAGGATTGGGGAAGGCGGTGTAAGCTGAGGAACAGGCCATAACATATCTCTATGTAGTTCCTCCTCATTATCTTTTCTAACTTTTAGGGGTAACTACAGAGTCTACCCTGGACAATATAACTTCTCCTGCTGACTATTTTGCTCCAGAGAATGTGGGATTATCAGATGTGATATTCTATTTCAGGTAAGCTGCAAGATTGCTAAAGGTAGGCTTTACCCATTTTACTGTGGCACACCCTTGTCTGTGAACCATCATCAGCAGTACCGGGAAGTTTTGAGTCTTTGTTTTCTAGAGCCTGTTCATGTGTGAGCTAGACTACTGTGGTCACTAGAGAGCAAGGCAGAAGTGCCAGTTGCTTTGCAGAATTAGGAAATGCAAGTTTCCAGCTTCCTATACAGCAGAGAAAGGCAGACTAGCAAGACTAAGATCCACCATCCAGAACCAGACATAAAATGGTGGCTCCTGAGGTGAAACCACACACAGGACGAGGTGGAAAGGGGACCGTTCCTTATTAATTTTCCAGGAAATCATCATACACACTTATTCTCTCCTCTCCTGTGACACACACAACTTTCCATCCCCATGAGTTGCCAACTCCGGTTAGGAAATTCCTGGAGATTTGGGCATGGAGTTGAGAAGGGTGCACTTTGGTGATGGGAGGGACTTATCTTGGTTACAGTTCTATAGAGTCCAAACTCCAGAGCAGACATTTTCTCTGTAGTGTGGAGATCAGGAGTAATTCTGTGGGAGCGCCAAGCAAGATGTGTAGGTTATCAAGCCTACCATTCCCCTCAAAATAGCCAACTGGGCAGGAAAAAATGACTTGCCCCTTTAATGACTGGAAGTGGAATGCTTAAACTTATTATAGTATAACATTAATCTCGCCTGATAATTATTTGAACAGACGTTAAAAGAACAGCTAGATAGACCAGCATAAACAGCTCGCTACTATCACCACACAAAGCTTCTCCAAGAAGAAAGCACATAATCATGCAGAGGATAACAGCTTTCCTGTCATGCTCCTTGGCAATTCTCCCCAAGAAGGCAAACTCAGAATTTAAGGCAAAACTTCAGTAGTTTATTTGAAGAAACCACTAACGGTTACATTAGATGCTTCATTACTGAAGCTAATAACATACAGAAGTTTGAAGCAGATCTCATTCCCAGCTTGCCTCTCATGCCACTTGTTTCAGTTTGGTGAGAGAGCCAGTTTGGTGTAGTGGTTAAGAGTGCGGACTTCTAATCTGGCATGCCAGGTTCGATTCTGCACTCCCCCACATGCATCCAGCTGGGTGACCTTGGGCTAGTCACAGCACTGATAAAGCAGTTCTGACCGAGCAGTGATACCAGGGCTCTCTCAGCCTCAACCACCCCACAGGGTGTCTGTTGTGGGGAGAGGAATGGGAAGGCAACTGTAAGCCGCTTTGAGCCTCCTTCGGGTAGGGAAAAGCGGCATATAAGAACCAACTCTTCTTCTTCTTCTTCTTTCCACAGTCTGTGATCTTACAGAAGGTACCCCCTTATCTTCAAAGAGTATGCATGATTACAACTTAACACCTAGAGGCAGGAAAAGGCAGTGATAATATTCAGAACGTGATAAGACCAGACCTAAGAGCCTGATGGACCTTGAGAAATCTGGAAGGAGGGATCTTGGGGGAAAGAGCCAACTGGCCACCCAAGAGGATCTTAGAACATTAGTTAAGTTGCCATGGCATGAGCCAGAGGCAAAAATGACATTCTTCCCCACCCCATTCTTCTAGCTGATATTGAAATTTATTTAACAGTTTCCCTTTCTATACTCAAACACATTTATCTGTGGTGTTCACATCCATTCCTGGTTTTCTCCTTGCTGTTGTTTCTCCAGTTTAGTTTACAAATGAGAGTCTTTTTGTTGTTGCTGCTGCTTTGGAAGAGCAACATGATGTGGATTGCAGTAGCTCAGCTGCAGATAGAGACTTTTCCCACAAACTCACTTACTCCTAATATTCTTGGGAGTTGATAAGCATTAGAATTGGTTTGGACAATTTTTCTTTCACGTCTGTCATCCCAGTGCCATTTCACAGTTGTGGAGTCAGTTTATTTTCTTTTTTTCTGCAAGTGGCTTAAATAATTAGGATTTTCAAGAAAGGATTCTGTCATCATTGGTGCCATTACTGGTGGCATCTCAGCACACTCCTTATTTTTTAATGGCCCTCATATATTGATATAGCTCTGCTATGTTGTGATGAATTCCCAGTCTCTAGCTGGAGAAATATAAGAAAAAAGGCATATCTCTGTGAGGAAAAAAGATAGATATGGTCCTGCTGCCCCCCCCCTCAACATATCAATGTTATAGAATCATCTGAGGAGGACGGAAGTGGGGAAGAAAGTCAGAAAACGGGATTGACTGGTTAGATTGCAATTTATAGGATGAAGTCTGCAATTTCACCTCTGTAGGACACATACCAAGTATGCTTTGTCAAACTGGAGAAGATATTTTGTCATAACATGACACATATGCTTTACCTGCAGGTCCAATGATGTGACCCAGACTTGTAATGATGGGAGAGCCACTGCTATCAGAGTAAGATGTGATCCTCTAAAGTCCCCTGGAAGTCTGTCTGTGCCAACGTAAGTTAAAGAGCTCTCCAGATGTTTGTTTCATTATGAGCTGTGCCCTTTAATAATCGTAGTCTGCCCCAAATTGGAGCAGTCTAGAAGTTGAAACAACTTTGGCAAAAATGAATGAAGGAGACTCATTCTCATACTGAGACTCACTCTCACTAAAATCAGAGATCAAATATACAGGATACAGGATTTATAGTGTATTGCTATCCAATTTAGACACATATAGATGTACCTTAAAATTTAGGAATGCCTGAATGCCTGAAAGAAAGAAAAAATGGTCTGTCCCTTTAACAGAGGTTTAGTGAGACGGGGAGGGGGTGGTGACTAGAATATCTGCTGGCCATGGAAAAGATCCCAAGTTCAATCCCCAGATAGCCAATAAAAAGGGTCATACCGTAGGTGATGCAAAAGATCTTTGTCTGAGAACCTGAAGAGCCAGTGCCAGTCTGAACAGATAAAACTGACATTGACGGGCCATGCCAGCTTCACGTGAGATGTTATTTACCAGGTGATGCAATTCATCTTGTTGCCCTGAAAATCTTCAGCCAGCTATTTCCACACAAGCCTCTGTTAAGGGGGCAGAATGTTTTTTCTTCAGGCCAGTTGGCAACTCAGTTAAAAAAGGAGTTAATTCCTAATTCCCCCCCCCCAAAAAAAAAACACTGTTCTGAGTTGTGTCTGTCTTCCTATCCACTTATCATAACAAATTTTCTTGCTTTAAATTCCATTACTGATTTCTGAATCTGAAGACCGTGCTTGGTGTAGTGGTTAAAAGCATCCGGGTTTGATTCCCCCCCCCCTCCTCCACATGCAGCCAGCTGGGTAACCTTAGGCTAGTCACATTCCTATTAGGATTATTCTCACATGGCAGTTTCTTTCAGAGCTCTCTCAGCCCCACCTTCTTTACAGGGTGTCTGTTGTGGGGAGAGGACAAGAAGGTGATTGTAAGCCACTTTGAGACTTATTCAGGTAGTGAAAAGCAGAGTATAAAATCCAACTTTTTTTCTTCTCCTCCTTCCATGCCTCAACGAGGGTATCAGCCTTTTCTATTGTTTAGAGCAGTGGTTCCCAACCTGTGGGCCGCGGCCCGGTGCCAGGCCACGAAGGCCTTGGCGCCGGGCCGTGGCTCCTTCTTCCCTCCCCCCACCGAAGCGCGAAGCTCGCCAGGCCGCGAGCAAATCGGCCGCCAAAGCGGCCGATTAGCTCGTGGCCTGGCAAGCTTCTTGTTTCGGGAGGGGGGGGGAGAGAAGCTTGCCGAGCCGCAAGCTAATCGGCCGCTTTAGCGGTCAGACTTCCCCTCGAGGCTTTAGCGGCCGATTTGCTCGCGGCCCGGAGGGGCTGGGAGGGGGAGTCGCGGCCGCGGCATGGCGGCGGCGCAAACGTGCGTGCGCGGACTGCCGCGCATGCGTGTTTGCGGCAGTCCGCGCATGCGCATTTGCGCTGGGGCTGCCATGCGTGCGAGGGCCCCCAGGCCGCCCTCTCGCCCCACTCCGGAGCAGCGGTCCACGGCAGCCGAAAGGTTGCGGACCGCTGGTTTAGAGCATTGCTTATACATTTATACAGTGTAATGTTGAATTATTCCTGTTCAGAGATGTAAAATTTCCAAAAACATTGAAGCCATAATATTAAAAAAAACATTTTCCCCAGAAGGAAATGTAATCTGAATGGAAACTGAAAGGTTTGCAACACTGACTTTCCTATCAAATCTAAACTTGCTGCTTTGATTACATGAAATGTCATGTATAATAGCACAAAAATCTATTAATTGATATATTCATGGTATATAAAAGAATCAGTGCCTTTGTTTTCTATAATCAAAGTTGCAAATATCTGCAGCACTAATATCAGATATATCAGCCAAGTGCAATACCACATGCCCTCTTAACACAATTCACTCATTTTAAATAAATAGTGCTTTTCCAGTGTTTCCCAGCTTGTCCATATTTTTCCTTTTGAAAAACTGAATGCTGCAGATGTCTTTGAAAGCATTTTGTACATTTCAAAAAACAAACAAACTTGCCTAAGATGGTTTTTTTCCCCAGTGCTTTCCAAAATTTCCATTGGAAAAATTGAAGTTCTTGGATTTCATATTATATATGTTGAATTAGTGACTACCTTCTCACTCATTTCAAAGGGGGGAAAGTTACATAGTTTTTTTTTTCAGTGTTTCCTCAGATTCCTCAATTTTATATCTCTTCCTACTAAGAGTCATAATCACATCTGTTAAATTTAAAAACCTAGTATGTCTAAATATATTTCTGAGACTAGCTGTGGCAAATCAGTTTCTTTACGTTCTGAACATCATATCCTTTCACAGAGAGTGTGGTGTAGTGGTTAAAGTGTCAGATTAGGACCTGGAAATCCAGGTTCGAATCCCCACTCATGCCATTAAATCTGCTGAGTGATCTTGGCCCAATCACATTACTCTCAGCCTTACAGAGACAGGAAATGGCAAACTACCTTCAAACATCTCCTGCCTGGCAGCCAGAAAATCTTAGGATCTCCTGGCAACACTGTGCCACAGGATAAATAATAATTACCCCTTTAAAAAACAAATATGTATTGTGAGCAGGAAGAAAAGCAGATAAGTTCTCCTAGCATGGAGCTTCTCTGAACCTTTGGACTTCAAATTGCTTCTAGATGGGTTATGTCTTAATAGCATAGTTCAGGAACTGTATGAAGTATTAGTCCCTGGAATCCAGCCTGAATAAGAGCCAGTACCTGACATCATCAGTAACTAGGTATTCAGACATGTTGATAATGGGCCCGTTGGTCTCAATTCATATAAGAAGACTTCTTATAATTTCCTTGCAGCAAGTGCCCTGAAGGAACCTGTGATGGATGCACTTTTCACATCCTGTGGGAGACAGTTGAAGGTTGTCCGCTCTGTTCTACGGATGATTACCATGCCATCATCAGTGCCTGTGTGGGTGGAATTCAGGTAGGAACTCAGTCTTTCTTTCTTTGCTAATTTCTTTTCCCCCTCTCCAAGATCCATGAGGTACACACATTAATGTACAATTACTGTACTGTTAAAATGAGCCATTGACTGCTACTCCAGCACTGTGGTCAACACATGAATGTGTATCTACAAACAGAATTACCAAACTGGAGGGAACAATTATTTCTACAAGACATATCAGCATGTTTACTCTGCATGGTTGCAGTGATTTTAGTGTGACTTTCATCCAGATAAGTTTGCTGAGGATTAAAGTCTTAACTGTCTCAGCACTGCTATACTTTAATACTGTCACAGCAACAATGCACTGTCAATTTTGTTCTACTGTTATGAAATCTTTGTATTCATCTAATTTGCCCTGCTTTCTTGGTCTACAACTGTTTCAGATGCTACTTAAAAATAATTAAATTGTACTAATCCTACTCCTAAACTGCTGATGTCTTAGAAAGAGGACCTCTCTACTTTTCCTCCTACAGAGAACCACGTATGTGTGGCGGGAGCCAAAGCTGTGTGCAGGTGGCATTCCCCTCCCAGAGCAAAAAGTCAGCATCTGCAAGACAATGGACTTTTGGCTCAAAGTGGGCATCTCAGCTGGGGCCTGTGCTGCTGTCCTTCTGACTGTCCTGACTTGCTATTTCTGGAAGAAAAACCAGAAGTGAGTTGTAAATCCTCCTTCTTCTCTTGCATGTTACTTGTACTATTTTGTAGCTGTATCATATCCCTATCCTAACCAAGGAAAGAGATATATCATATTTTCCTTTCTAAACTGAGTTTAGTACATAAATGCTTCATTTAAGTGTCCAAACCAATGAACATCTGCCAGCGTAGAGGTTCTCTGCATGCATGGTTTATTCCTGCTTTTCTTACCAATTGATATGCTAGCATCTGAATCACATTAAACTCAGGGATTCCACTATATCTGCATTTTTCCAGTGGCTGTATCTATTTTCTTACAGATATTTCTTTAAAAATCCAGGAATTTTGAGCAAGTCTGTTGTTATCATCAGCATCACCACTGCACCAATTCTTCTCCCCCCCACACATTAGTTTCATATGCCCTGTATCAATATACTGCTGGAAGAGGGGGTAGGCATGCATAGAATTACCATATTGTCCTTGTGGGAAAATGATTTACCCCAATTGTTGAATATTAAGGGCTACAAACTAGTTTTAGTCCCCCCCCCCATCAATAAATAGCAAGTAAATGGAGATGAGTCAGTTGCTCATCCATATAGTCAGTTGCTTTCATGCAGTCAGTAGGTAATGTTTAGTCATATAAACGTCTGTGGTTGGCTAAGAATAAAGGCACAGATGTATCATATAGAAGTATATTGTTATCAGGACCTTTTAAAAAAATCAAAGACTTCACAGAATCACAGACTTGGCTACACAGGGAAAAGAATCCTTTCTGTGGATGAGAAGGGGTGGGTTCAAGGTGTCAAGGCAGCCAAGGACAAAGGTAAAGAGTGAGTGACAAGAAAGAACAATGAGCCCTCTTGTGTCTTCCCAAGGGGCAAGGAAGCAAATGGTTTTGGCAAAACAAATTATTGCAAGCACATGGGAAAAGCAGTGATAGCTCCTATGCCTTCTTATAGTAATGTAAAGATAGATCTCTATTAGGTGAGCAAACAAAAAGTTGAAAATTTGCCAACATGAGAGATAAAAATTCCTCATTACCAAGGCAGGGGAAAGGGAAGACACCAAAGATTTGTACCACAGTCATGGTCCAGTCAGAACGAACCAACAAAAGCACAGGAAATATCACACATGGGAGTGAACATGACTCAAGTTCAGTTGCTAGAAAAAGAGCAGATAAGAGTGGTTCTAAAAGAACCTGTAAAATATCAGAGAAAATGAGAGGTAACAATGAATGACTCAGGAGAACATGAGAAAGACAGGATACTCTGAAGCAGTATGGAGTCCGAATGGATACGACAACACCTTGCAGGAAAAAAAACTCTATACCGCTCTTAATTTGATGCAAGCTCTCCTTATGAACCCCAGAGCCTCTCTGTCTGTTAATGGAAGACAGAGTAGTGATCATGCTACCATGTATTCCAGCTGTGCCTGTCTCAGAAGCAGGATTGGAGAGAAACGAGAAGAGGTTCCAGGAAAGCACAGACCAGATAATGCTGGTTGAGAAGCCTCTGGGAGAAAATGTTTCTCTGCCACCTTCTGTGGTGAACATAAACTTATCAACAAGAATGTGAATAAAGGTAGAGATTGAAAACAATCTGTTTCCTCAAAGAGTGCAATAGAACATCACATCTCTAGATTTTCAAATTATTAGGTAGGGCACTATCTATCTGATGGATGCAGCCCTTGTTTGTCTTTCTAGCTATCTGTTTGTTATCTCCAAAGGCTAGAATATAAATATTCCAAGCTGGTGATGAATTCAGGTGCCAAGGACAGTGAACTGCCTGCTGCTGACAGTTGTGCCATTATGGAAGGAGAAGATGTAGAAGATGACCTGATATTCACAAGCAAGAATTCGCTCTTTGGCAAAATAAAGGCTTTCACGACTAAGGTAAGTTGCCTGGGAGAGCCACCTTCTATAAGGGTCAGGAGGAAATCACTAAGACCTTGTTGGGTTGGGCTCCCAGCAGTGATCTAACCTGACAGATGTCTAAGATATCTTGTTTAACTGTCAAAGCAGTATCTTGAGTAGACACACTCTTGAACCACCTAACAGGCAATGCACCTCCAAGGCTGACATAGGCCTTTCAATAGTAATAAAAATCTTTTGATTTTTGACTCAGGGCTGCTTGTAAGAAATGATCTCAGCCAACACATGCTGTGGTATGTGGGAGAGAGCCTCAAGATTATAGGTGAGGGAGAAAGTGAAGAGGGGCCTCATTCTTCAGTGAGCCCTCACACACCCATCAATGTCTTGACAGACTTGAGTAACCAAATTGAAAAGGACACACACACCCCTCAAGAAATATATCAACTGTAGTTAACCATCCCTGGTGTAAAAGAACAGTCACTACAGGCTGGTCTTGAATTTCATTTGCATTCCTACTGTGACATCCTTACCCTTGGCTACACCTGTCAATGTTTTGCATTCTCAATGTCCACTTGCACGTGCAATTGGATTTCTAGTTGTTCTGACTGTTGTTCTAGTTAATAGTACAATGCTTGTTTTCTCCCCCTTCTTTTCTAATGTGGATGTTTGTCTTCCTGTAGGCTTCTCTTAGCTACAGTCAGGCTTGGCAGGAATCTGTGTGTAGGGATGCCCTCAATAAACTAAAAGGAGGAGTCTTCCAGGTAGATAGAGATTAATTGTAGATGGCATTATCATTTGTCCCTGTGTGTGAAAACAAACCAACTGAGTGACATAACTGAGTCACATGTTGCAGTGCCCACAGGGCAGACATGTGGGAAGTGAATTTAGATTAAGACCATGGCATGCAGGGAGAGGGGATAAAGCTTCCTGCCTGTACCTGCAAGGAGACTGGATGTGTGTTGGAGTCATGCTAAGTGATATTAAATACAACTGCAAATTCAGGGTCATCATCTGACACAGAAAATCCCTTGAGCTTGGCATGTCTCTAGAACAAGGGGCTGTTTTATTGTGCAGTTTAGAATAACATGTCACCTGCTTGCCTTTGGTCACTTTCATTACCAAAAACTGGAGCTCAGGGATTCTCTGAAAGAGTCTACCTGGGGAGAACCAAGGAAGAGCCATGGAAATTTGAACCTATGGATTCAAATTTCAGGCCTAGAATGAATTATAAGAATTTACTGGGTGTGTGAGTTTTCCCCTCTTCCTTGCCATTAAAGATAAGCTAGGTGTTCCCACTGTTGATCCAAATGTCACATTCTCACTGAAAAATATTTTGTAAAGTTATCTGCGGATGTTCATCTGTACGTACTTGCTTTGTTTGAATCAGGGCTGCATCTGGAAAGTGATGATAATTTTCCTGTGTTTCTTCTGTTGCCACTACAAGTGCAGTATGGCATTTACATTAGCAACACAGGCTCACCAATAGTTTCCCCAGATTTTCCTGTTCTCACTTCCTCCCCAGTCACCATTCCTTCCCTTCCCCATGAGCTACTGGAGGGCTTTGGAGGCTCTTTTTATACCACCACATCATTAAGCTGTAGCAATAGGCCAGTTGCCATAAAACAACAACAACAACAACAACAACTAAGATATTGCACCAAAAAGGGTTTGGGATGATCACATAAAAGAGGGAGGGGAAATGGAAAGTGGGTGATTGGAAACCACATGGTGCCAATGTTTATTGTTTTGTTTATTTATTTATTATTGGACTTATATACCGCCCCTCCCAGCCAGCTGACTTGGGGCGGTTCACAACAATTAAAAAATACAATTAAAACCGAACCAAAAGAACAAACAATCCCAAACAACATCTCATCCTTCTGCCATGCAATGGCTGGAAACACCGTCTCCCACCAAAGGTGGGGTAGTTCAAGGGGGGAGCCTGATTGATGTTCCACTACCCAGCCTCAACCAAATGCCTGGTGGAAGACTTCCATCTTGCAGGCCCTGCAGAACTCAGAGAGCTCCTACAGCCCCATGTCAGTCTGATGTGATGCAGCAGGCTAAGAATAGTGGGCCTGGAGGCAGTTGGAGGGAGAGGTGTTGGTGGTTTTTGCAGAGCTGAGAACTACTCTGCCCAGTGGCTTGGATCCTATGCCTTTGCTCTAGGTGCTGCAGGGGCAGTTCTCCACTGTGGAGCTCACTTCCTCTCATGCTAGACACTTTGGGTTCATTGAAAAACATTGGAATTGTACAAATGGAAACATGTAGCGCGAGGAGAAGCAAGCTTCAGAACCTCCCTAAGTGCAGAGCAAAGGTATAGGATCCGAGCTTCTGCTTTGTTACTAAATAGACGGCATTAGTGAGGGAAAGTACTTCCCTGCTGACTTTCCAGAGGCTTTAGGAGCTGTGCTGCAAGCTGTGCAAAGGAGTTCTGCGTACTTATCTTGCACGCCAGAGATCTACAGTCCCTGCAGCCCTTGTCCAGGCCTGCTCACTAAGCAGGTGTAGCAACTTTGCATAGCTTGCTATAGCACAGTAGAAATGAGACGTTGAGTCCATGCAAAGTCACCCAGTGAAGCCCTGGCCTTGCCAGCCCTATGTGTAAATCAGACCTAAGGTCACAGGGAAGACCAAGCAGCTTTCTTCCGTTCACACTGCCCTTTATGTTCCTTTCAGAGAACATCTGATGGTTTTGACTCTGTTCCACTGAAGACCTCATCTGGTACCACAGACATGGACCTTTAGGAGCAGAGTGGATTGCCCACTCCCACGCCTTTTCTGCAGGATTCTTTGGGTGTTCTCCTGGGTTAAGACCTGCACTTTGATGAACTTGCCATGTGGCCTTACTGGATGCTCTTTTATCTTCAACTTCTTGTTGTACTTTTTTAAGCCTAGAATTTTAACATTCCGTCCAAAAAGAAAAAAGAACCATGCCAAATATAAGTGTGCATTTAAAATTATATGTAGATACATATTTGTATGTCTCTTGCATCCTCCTCTTCTGCCACAATGACCTGAAAAGATCTGAATTTCTATACCCTTCTCTTTACGCTCTGACATCAATGCTCCATAGGACATTACTGCCATGAAATAAGCCCTCAGGACAGGCTCTTAAATTTCCCCCCTCTATTTCTTGGTACAGAAACCTGACTTTCCAAAGCCCTTCCCCTTCTGCTAAATTAGGGTCTCACTGCTGAGGTCTGCTTGCCTCAGAATGACTCTTCAGCTGGGATGTAAGACAGTGAGATACAAATTTCAGATTTCTTCTTACACCTCACCCAGTTGTAGGTGGATCATAGCAGAGAAAAAGGCAGATCAAAGTAGCCATGGAAAGGCTTTTCCTTTAAAGCTGAAAGCCTTTTCCTGGCTCTCCTTGAGCAAAGTAGAGGTTTTTTGTCTCCTGTCACAACCCTTCCATTGGAGACAATGCTTGGAACACTGCAAAATTTTACTTCAAAGACAGAGCAATCTCCCCTCCCATGACTTTCTCTATAGTGAGGATGACACAAGGGAAAATTCAGTGTGGCTTGTTCTTGGCCCTTCAGAACATCTACCCAATTAAATAAGTTACCTATGCGCTAACTTTCTTCAACATCTGAAAACTCTGATCTTAGGAGAGTGGTTTAAAAATATTACTGCCATTAACAATTGTCATCCTGGGAAATTTGTGCCATTCCTTGTAACATCCTAGCTGCCTTATTCAAAAGCTTTTCTTGGAAGCAGGAGAAATTTAACTCTTCCATGGTATCATGGATCAGGAAAAAACTTCCACCCCAACAGTTCTGTATGACACCCAACCCTTTTCCAGAAAAATGTAAGCCTATTTCCTTTAAGCCCCGTAAATTATAAGTATTAGGGGCACCTGATGTGGTTGTCAGATCTGATGTCCTGCACAGCAAACAAAAGCAGAGAATTATCCCTTCTTCATCAGTTATGTGGCACAGCTCTTAGAAAAAGACACTTTTTATAAACGAAATAAAATTTGCATTGGAGAAAATAGAATATACTAGTAAATATCAGTTGGTAAATAGATCAGTGCAAGTAGAATAATACTTCCTTAAACAACTGGCACAAAAATGAAATACTTAAAAAAGCAATCCCAAGATTGATCCTACATACAACTTTGATGTAACTAAAAAAAAGAAGCAGAAAAGGGGGGACAACAACTGTATAGTACAAAAATGCAACACACATTGGATAAGTCTTCCTTCCTTTCATTGGTGAAATGTATCATATATTAAACTTCCCCCCCCCCCCAGTTCTTCCAGTCTGATCTGTATCAAGAAACACATTCCCATTTTTTGACCCTGGGTTTTTATTTCCAAATTCTGATAACTTTTTCATTTCCCCAAATTCTTCCCTATGTAATTTCATATAGGTTGATGGGTATCTTGAATCCTTAAGTGGTAAACAGTGAATAAAATGTTTTGAGACTTTCCCCCAAACATATTCAAGTAATACTAAATGAATTAGTTTTAATTCATAATAAATCAAAGGCCCCAGAATCAAATGTGAAAAATCTAGTTTGGCCATTGCAGACACAGGATATCTGTGCCAGAACTCAATGTATATAGTAAATTGTGGCCCAGCTTCATGCTGAGTGTAACCACTAGAATCCAATGAGATGACACCGGAGTGAATGCAGCACAATGTCCTGTTATGTTGTGATGACTTCTGGTTTAGGAAATTCTATTCTCTCTCACTGCAAATGAGCCATTTACTGTCCTATGTACATAGGGTTGGTCACAAATTGTGATGAGAATTGCCTGGCCAGTGTTGAAATTTCATTTCATTGTATGTTTGGGAAATTAGAGTAGCCTCATTATAAAACAATTGGGGAAAATGTATAGTAAGCCAACATTTCCCCCCTTCGTGCTAGTTTAACTCTAATGGCACAGTTCTGTCCTGATTCTCCAGCTATTCTGGATTTCCATGCACCTTGATTTGCTGTCTGTATTGTACAACAGATCTATGAATCACATTCACTGTATTTGTTACATCCTATTGAGGAGAAAAAGAAATCACTGATAATATGTAACATGCACAGCAATAGCTCAGTTCCCTAGTAATCCTCCAGATATTTCCTGCCCACCCCCAAACTCTTCAAAGCTGGAAAACCTACCACGTAAGAATAGGAGAGTGGTCCACATGTAAGGTCTTGGAGTTGGCTGAGGTAATGTCCTGATCACAGGAGCACTAGAGAAATCCAAGAATGACTCTTTTTAGCCTTGCTGGTGCTGTCAAGCTCTGCAGGCACGGTAAAAAAACTGTTTATATATTCATCATCCAACACAGTGTGTGATCATGTATGTGTAGGTGTTGTGGAAAGAGACACCAAGGTTTCCTTATGTGAAGGAAAATAAAAGACACACAAAGAAGTCTAGATTAACTAATACATATCTTCTCTTTATTCATTGTTTAAGAATTATTAGTTTGAGAGGAGCCCTGCGCAATTTACAGCACATGGAGCTATACAAGAACGAGACCTTGGCAACATGACTTCTTTTAAGATCTTTGACAGGCAACAGAAAGGTGTTTTTCCCCACTTGGTGTGAACTGCCACAAATTGCTCATGGTCCATATTTGAGAGACTTAGTGAGTCACAAGTTGTGCCATATTGAGCCTAATATCGTACAGGGAAAGAACAATTAAAATGAAGAACTATTGTAGTAACCACAAAGCCCAATCAACATCATGTCAATTTTTTTGTACCATAAAACCTTTCTACAATATAATTTCAGATTTTGTCTTGGAGGATGGGAGTGGAGGTTTGTTGGTGTCCCAAGCAATTCAGGGGCTAAATGAATATCTTGTTTATTTCCAGTCAGAAGAAAAGGACATGGTTTACTGAGCTGAAAAAGCACAGGAGAGCCATGGCATAAGAAAGCCAAGGTACCCTCTGAATAATTGTGAAGGATAAGAAATCAAACTTCAAGGGGCATCAAAAGAAAAGGTCCATTTTCAGTGTTTTTGCATCTGGCAACTTCTGCTTTATACTATTCCTTTTGATAACCATTTATAACCAGAAGTACATTCTGGTTGCAGAGCCTGATTAAACTACTGCTGACAGGAACAATAGTGGCTAAAGCACCTTGTTGTTTTGGGGATCTCAGGATTAGGTTGGGAAAAGACTGTCGGCATGATCTACAATCAGGCTATGGGAAGGAGAATAGTACGTATATATAAATATCTATTTTAAGGTAAGGCTGCAATTGAAAGGGCATTTTCTTGGGAGTAAGACCCACTGAATAACATAGAACTTACTTCTAAGTAAATCTACTTAATATTGTTCCCCAGGTTTCTAGACAGGGCTGGTGTATGCCATAGATGGTAGTTTGTGATTGTGGCCCTTCTGTCGTTAACTGGACTTGATGCTAAATTCCATCCAGAGTTATGACTGAGGTCAGATGCATACCTTTGCCTATAATCGCATCAATACTTCTGTTTTTGTATGAAGTTGTGATTTATTATTCTGGCTTTTTGTCTCTGCAAATATTTTGTACATGGTTAAACAATTTTGGATGCAACTGTAATATATGATTGACATACAAGATATTTTATTGTCTGAGCAGAAATCTTTGAGAACTTTTTTTAGGCAGGGTCATAAAATGCTAATCAGGGACTTTGATGTGATACCTTTCTTACACAGATGAAAATGAATTTTGCAACTCTGTATGTTACAGAACTGAGTGGATTATATTTATAAAACTGTGTACCTATATTTCAGTGTTGTGATGACAACCAGCCATTTACTTTGCTACATAGACAAAGGGGGGTGGGTTTCTTTCATTTATAATTTTATAGCCACTTTTGGGCAAGAGCTGAATGTCCATTTTTGTTTCAAAAGTTAAACAATGTGTACTTTTGACTGTTTTGTGGTGGATTATCTCTTTGCTAGAAGGGAATGGGATAACGTAGATGCATACCCCTGGACCACCAATTACTGCACCTCATCTTTTTCAATATCCTATCTAAACCAACCTCTAAACCAACTTCCACATATTAAATAAAATGGAGGCTATCTTACAGCACATTGGACATCCAGTAAGTCCATGTAAAGGTAAAGGTATCCCCTGTGCAAGCACCGGGTCATGTCTGACCCTTGGGGTGATGCCCTCTAGAATTTTCATGGCAGACTCAATGCGGGGTGGTTTGCCAGTGCCTTCCCCAGTCATTACCGTTTACCCCCCAGCAAGCTGGGTACTCATTTTACCGACCTCGGAAGGATGGAAGGCTGAGTCAACCTTGAGCCGGCTGCTGGGATCGAACTCCCACCCTCATGGACAGACAGCTTCAGACAGCATTTCTGCCACTTACCACTCTGCGCCACAAGAGGCTCATAAGTCCATGTAGATGTATTCAATTATGTTGATTAGCTGCAGATTTATTTTAGGCCATTCCTTATGCCATGGATTGAAGTGGGGTCCTTATATACATATAGAACATATACTCTGTTTCTAAGCTATGGCCCAAAGGTTACCAAACTTGCTCATCTCATTTCATCTAAATCAAACGCAAGTTTTCATAAGGAACTGAAGAAGTCCAACCACAGCTGCCATTCTGGAGGAGGTCTATCTGTGGCCTCAAATAACTATGGTCATACTAGACTTTGTTTTTAAAGTCCTGCTTCTGCCCCTCTCGCATGCTGCCTTCAGAAGAATGGTAAAGCAAAGAAAAATGAATTAAGAGGAGTTTCCCAGTGCATACTTATTTCATTTTAATTCTGCCTTCCTTCCATCATGAAAATTCAAGGAAGCATCCCTAATCCCAGAGGATCTTCCACCCTGGCTCCGACCGACTGAGTTTCAAAAAAGGTGCTATTCTGCTTTTAAAATATTCCCTGGGAAATGTATGATGGTGATTGCATTTCACTGGAATGTAGAAGTAAAAATTGCACTATAGGTTTTATATGTGTGCTGGCTGTGCATCATTGGCACTCAAGAGCTCCAGCCCATGTTACAACTGTATTCTTATTAATTTAGTCACAGAGTCAATCTGGGAGTGTTCAGAAACACTGAACAACACCCTCCAGGCCTGTCCCCAAAGAAGGCTCCTCCTATCTTGTGTTGTGGTTTTTTGAATGCATTTATTACTAGGGGAATTTGTACATTAGTAACCAGGATGGAGATCACAGGTTTATTATATAATCATCCTTACTTCATCCTTGGCAGCATCATTTAGGCTAGTTCTGCTATTTCTATGAACACTTTTATATAGTCAGTGATGATTTCAGCCACGGGAAAGCAACTCATTTCTATTCAATAGGTCTTCTGAGTACAAAAAGAGTGAAGAATAATTGATCTTTAAAAATAATGCTGATAGTAAAGTTATTCATCTTTTATAAATGTAATTGCTGTTTCCTAATTATTATACAAGAACTAGAATATCCTATTTATCACAATACTTGATATTCAGACAACAGAATCAATGAGCTTTGATGGTAATTCTGTTAAAGTTAATGGTAATTCTGTTAAAGTTCTTAGCATTTAGAGCCATTTTGTGAATGGGGTGACAATGGCATGATGCTTTCCAATCTGGAACTTCCAAGAAAACACCAGGTGACACAACAATTTTAAAACTGTGCTTAGAAGAGCAGTGCCACCATCCGTGATTTGGGCTGGATGAGAGAACTCGGAGATTCATGGACAACACTTTATTTAAAGCATGCAAACAGTGATAGCAAATTGCTAGAGATCATCTTCTCTCCAAAGCCATTCACCCGTCCTCATATACAAGAGCTGCAGCCTCAGCTGTGGATTGTAACGTTAATCTCTTAACACAAATTGAAGCCGGTGATTTTTCTCACCTTCATTTGCAGAGCCTCACACCCTGCCCAGCAGCAGTTGAATTGTCCACCGAGAGAACCCTTTCCAGTCCCTAAAAATTAGCATTCCCTTGCCAAATCCCTGGCCACTGTCAGCCCCCCCCCCCCCAGTCATGAAGATCTCAGTGAGCCAACAAAATGGAACACGTTTTAAGGAATTTCTCAACCCAAGGATTGTAAAACGACGATGTTCTTTGCTGAGAGGGACCCAGCATTGGCAAACGTTTCTTAGCCTTGTCCTTGGTGCTTACGGAGCCAATCCCAGGGAGCTCTCCGCTAACTGCAGAGACGGTCCCAGGTCGGGAGCTGTTCTTCACGCTGGATTTCCGCACGGGGGTCCGCAGAAATCGACCAAGTGAGCGCCAAGAGCGATCCTGCGGATTACCAGTGGGGGCGCTGTTAACCCTATGTAGCTACCATGCGCGGCTCATCTTCGCTCCGCCGACAAGGCCGAACGCACGCGCAGTCCCTCTTCTCCGCCGCGCCCGCAGTGCGCGTGCGCACGTCCTGCCGCCTGAGTTGCCTGCCTTCTTTTCGCTTGGCGCAGGGCAGGGTGTGCCCCTCTCTCCCGCTCCCTCCGCGGCGGTGTTAGTCAGTCAGTCAGTCAGTCGTTCGGCCGGCGACCATGGTGCTCGACCTGGACCTCTTCCGCACCGACAAGGGCGGCGACCCGGCCCTCGTTCGCGAGACGCAGCTCAAGCGCTTCAAGGACCCGGCCCTCGTGGACGCGCTGGTGGCCGCCGACGGGGCCTGGCGGAGATGTAGGTGCTGAGGGGGGAGGACGGCAGGCAGGCAGCGCTCGCCCTGCCTTGCCCCTTTCCCCTCGCCCCCCTTGAGCCGGCTGGGCTCCTGCAGCCGCGGGGTTCCTGGCCAGGTCGGAGGGCGAGGGAGGCGGCCCAGCAGCCCCACTTCGGGGCAGCTCCGTGCTTGCGTGGTCCCAAGACCTCGGCGCCCCACGGCCGCGGTCATTCTACGGGAAGCCTTTCCCCGAGCTGCAGAGCCCCGCTGCTCCCCGGCGCCTGTCCGAGCGGGCATTGGCGCTGCCTCGTCTGATGCAATCCTGCTGTAAGCTCACGGATGCTGCGGCTGCAGAGCGCCTTGGCTGTGCTGCCGTAGGGAAGTCACAGTTCTGGGTTTGTTGTTTTGGCAAGTTGGATCTCGCAGCGGTTCCCTTACAGTTAGTTTTGAGCAAGTACAATTCTTTCTAAAAACATAAGATAGCTCCGTGATTTCCCATATTCCCTAACTAACAGCTAAGGTCAGCAATCTGTTCGATATTCACTAACCAGACTGAAAAAGAATATATGGAAGGGATCCGTCAACTTAGGGACCTGAGGCAGCTGTGCTTTCCTTTGTAAGAGTGTGCTTCCAACCACTGGTGGTGCTCTTAGTTTTTCCAAGGTTGCCAGAAATTAGTGTTAATTGAGAAGCAGTATTCCAGATAAAGGATCTAGAGTAGGATCTAGAGTAGGTTAGTTGGACCTTGGGTATAACTGGATACCAATGTTAGTCACATAAAGCCTCTTGTGGCACAGAGTGGTAAGCGTCTGAAAGGCTGTCTGAAAGCTCTGCCCATGAGGTTGGGAGTTTGATCCCAGCAGCCAGCTCAATGTTGACTCAGCCTTCCATCCTTCCGAGGTTGGTAAAATGAGTACCCAGCTTGCTGGGGGGTAAAACGGTAATGACTGGGGAAGGCACTGGCAAGGCCATCCTGCATTGAGTCTGCCATGAGAACACTGGAGGGCGTCACCCCAAGGGTCAGACATGACTCGGTGCTTGCACAGGGGATACCTTTACCTTTTTAATGTTAGTCACAATGCATTTGCCCAATTGATTTCAGCAAGGAATGGGGAAAAATGAATTCCTTTGCATTGGGGTCTGAAAGTAAGGGCTTTTTCAGGATTGAAGATGGGGAGAAGAATTTTGAAATCTATCAGAATGAGAAGTTGGAAAAAATGGAATTATGCATAAAGCAAAACAATGCATTTGGTGTAAATACCTAGCGAATTAGATTTACACAAATGAGGGATTTGTGGGAAGGGAACTAATTCCCCCACTCTCTCCTTCTTGCTTTTCCTCTTTCCCTTCCCCAGCAATGCCTGCAGTTTCTCTCCTGTCAACCTAACCTGTTTGCTTTCCTTTCCCCTGGCAGCCCATCCCTTTCCCTCCCATCCACCTACTTTCCTATCTCTCTCCCCTGGCATGATCAGTGTCTCCTGCCCACCCCATTCCTATTCCACATCTTTAGCTTTCCTATTTTACATGTTCAGATACCCCCTCCTCTCAAAGTTTATCTTCCTTTCCTGTTTTTGTACCTTTTTAAGACTGCATGTGTTGTTCCACCCTACCCTCTCCTCTTCCCAGCTGACCTGAACTTTGTATTGGCTGAGTGTAGTGGAAATGTCTGCGAAAATTCTTTTCTTAAAGAAGCAGACATTATATCTATTATTTTGAAAGAATTTACACCCAGGTATATATTTTAAATATTATTTAACTGAAGTAAACATAATCCTATTGTGCGGCTTTTTACTCTGCATTCTAAGGTCATATTCAGAATTATAAATGTAGATTATTCCTTTATATTGAGGTCTTATATATTTAAATGCCAGTATTCAAGAATGCCAGACTCATAAGAGAAAACAAGATCACTTTCATTGACTGAGACCTTCTTTCCCTTTATAATAAAGTCTTGGAAGTTAGGTGGAGATTATTTGGAAGTATACTTACATAATAAACACTGACAGGAGAAAGAGGTGAAACGTTTCCATTATATTCTTTATAGGGAAATTCAGTTGATAGACTCCTACCTTGTTCTTGCCCTCACTATGAGGCCATCTTAGTCTGTGCTTTGTATTTAGACAATAAAGCCACTCATGGAACAAATAAAAAATTTCATCTATCTGTTGATGTTTGATCCTATTCCAAAGTTTATGGTGTTCTCAGTTTTTCTGCACTAGTGACTTAGTGCGCATATAGAACAACTATCAGATCTGCTGAACCTCTTTAATTTCAGGGGGTGCTAAACAAACAATATAGGCTTAAAATTATATGAAAATATGTTCTACTGGTTTTGTACAGGTTGCTTTTCAAATAAGTGGTATAAGGATATAAAGCTTTGATACCAAAACATTACAGAGAAGGATTATGTCGAGGGTTAGGAAAGGAAAAATAGTAGAAATTTTGCTGATCAACATTATTTGAAAGGGAAATCCCTTTTTCCTTTGGAGGTGTTATTTTCAATTTTAAAACAGCTATTTTAAAGAACATAGATTATTTTAACCTATTTTATACCTCCAACAGAGGTAACTAAACAGTTTGACAGATATATAATGATGTTTAGAAAAGACTTAACACTTTCTCAATTTTCTTTCTAGGCAGATTCCGTGCAGACAATCTGAATAAAATGAAGAACCTGTGCAGCAAAACTATAGGAGAGAAAATGAAGGTATGATTTGTTGATAATATATATTCTGATGATTGTCAGCTTATCAAAACATTTTCAAGGACACCCTTTTAGTTTGTAATTAGCTTTGTAGGAAAGATATACTGCTTGAATCATGATATGAAAAATCATTGGCTGTGCAGAATTGGAGATGTGCTAATATATGCTAAGGATGGAGGGAAAGGGATAATGAGAGAGAATTAACAAGCCGTGCCACTCATTTTAACATTGGAGTACACTATTTAAAAACAGAAATTGTTTAATGAAATTGAGCCTACTGTCATCTTAGGGCTGGCATTGATTTCTTTTCCTCAAGTGGGTGATAAAAACATCATTCTACTTTTGTCCAGCCCGTCATGATAAGTTCAGCAGGTCTTCCATAAGAAGAGAATGTAGGAACTGAACCCTACATCTTCATGCTCAGTAGGGATGGGCACTAACTGGTTCGTGGCCTGCCCAGTTAATGAACCATGAACTGTTGTGAATAGAGATGGGCACAAACCTGTAAAATTGAGGTTTGTAGGTGTTTGTGGGTCGGGGGGAGTCATGAATCTCCAACTCTGAACTTATACAATTGTGTTCATGGACCAGTTTGGTTTGTTGGGTTTGTTATGTGGTAGGCTGTCTCCTGGTGTGCTAGAGATGCAAAATTCACTGCGGAGCCCACTGAGTGGATCACCTCATCTTGGACATGATTTCTGGATGTGGGCCGCCACCTCTCCTTGTCATAGGTCTAGGTATGAGTAGCATGAGCTGATGATATCTCCTATCTGAGAGAACACTCATTTTCTCTGCATAGTGGTGGGGGCAGGGGCAGGATAGCAGATTTATGGCAAGATTTGAGAGGTCAGGCCGTTTGGCAGCCTTGTCTGTCCAGTACTATAGGGGATTTGAGTCGAGAGGCTTGGCCAGGTGTACTGTCACCATGACCTCGGCCAAGACTTCCTTGAGAATTGGCCTGGCCTGCCTGATACCACCCACTTCTCACAGAGTCACCTTTGAGTGACAGACTGTTAAACCAAATTCTGTGGAGAGTGTTAGTTAAGAAATGACAATGAGGAATTGATAGTTTAGCAATGACTAAGGACTAGCAAGGAGAAAATAAGGAATTAATAGATCAACGAGGATCCCCATTCAAGCCAAAAAGGGGAAATCTTCTAGGTACGTAATCCCTGCCTGGTTAAAAGGGAGAGAGCTTTTAAAAGAAGAACTTAATTGTATGTTCCTGCCTTCTTGACTGGAATAGTCAGTGAAATTGAGAAATCTGGACTTCTAAGTTAAAGCAGAAATGGAAAAGAAAGCATCTCTCAAAGTTTCAAAAACCTACTGGAAAAGCAAAAATGCTTATTTGTTGGCAACATATTAGCTGGATTTAGAGTAATTGCAAAGTAGGTTTTATTATTTAGCCTCTTCCCTTAAGTCCGTGGTGTGGGCCAGAATCAAAACATATAATAGCATGACAGGAGGCGACAGCCATGGACCAACAAATAAGAAAATAGATATAGGGGCTACTCATCAAGAATAAAAGAAGGAAAACTACTGTGTGTGAGGGAGGGAGGAGGGTGAAATGGCCATAGCACCCCATCAGAATCTCAAACTAACTTCATTTTTATTAAATTCTAGAGCGGGACAGTAGTGTTACTAAGGCATTTAAAAATGTTACTGTTTTCATATATGTACAAACATGTGCTAAGCCTGAGGTCCATGTGTCCTGCGAGTTCTAATGTTTGTTTTTGCATCTGCCCATTCACAGAAAAAAGAACCAGTAGGAAATGATGACCATGTGCCAGAAAATGCACAAAATCTTGATGAGCTCACAGCAGACACTTTAGCAGTAAGTGATGTTCTACAAGCTTTTGGTTTATTTATTCAAATATACAGTCTTGTTTTGCGGGATGGACTGGAAGAGGTGTTAATATCAGTGTCTTCCTCTTCTATCCTTTGATCACTTGGATCAGCTGTGTAGTTGTTTTCAGGTGTGTGATGGTCTTTGCGCTGTAGGCATTGGGTTGGTCTTTTGCACTCACAGGACAGAACTTTTTTTTTACATACCCTTCCCCCTGCAGCCTCCTGTGAGCCCTGAAATCTTACCTTCTGGGGGTTGTTGGACCCTCTGGAAGAATGCAGTGGATTCTTGGTTAGTGATTGAGGTGCTTCTAGGTGGCTTTATACTGAGGGTTGTCAGCTAGTCAGAAAGCAGTTCACTTAGGCTTTGTGAATTTTGGTGTTCTAGGAATAGCACTCTAGGTATCATGACAGGGAGGCTACTGTCGATAGTCCAAGGGCTTCATTCATTGGAAGTGGCTGCAGAAAAGGTGAAATGCTTAAGTCATCTGTATTCCTTTTTGCCTGTATCAAGCAGCTGCCCAATGTTTCATGCTTGTGGTTTATCAATTACCTAGTGGGCTGTAGTTGTACTTGAGAATCTTGAATTTTTCAAGCTTTGGTGGTATGTGTGTTCCTTTGTTTCAGAAGGATATAATTTTGTACATTATTCTCATTAAACACGGTTGGAGAGAACATAAATCTTGCTTTCACCATGAGCAAACCATGGGCCGTTAGTGCCAGCTGGCTTTAAGGGACAAATTAAGGGGTTTAACAAAATAGAAGTGGACGTGAGTTATGTTTTCTTTAGCTACATCTCTTAGTTTACAGTACATAATTATTTTGCATTATTCGGTGTAAGTTAGTACTGATAATAATTTTTTTCTGGTTGCAGGGTTTCGAAAGAGGGGTGTATTCATTTAATCAATTGATAAGACACGTGTGCTGTTATAGCCCCTTGTGGCTTGCTCTTGTCCAAGCAGCAGCTGCTACTCTGGGAGTAAAAAGAAATTAATTTCAGAGTTTTATAGTTTGTATTGTCCACATTTAAATTTAGAAGTTATGCCTCCTGCATAAGTTTCTTCCCAGGCACCAGCCGTTATAGCAGTGAGTACAGAAGCCGCTGCCAGTCAGTTGCTGGGAATATGGTATATACTGTCCAAGCAATTTCAGAGGTCTCATAACTCCTGCCTTACTCTGCTGTCTCGTGGCTGCTGTTCAGCTACCCTAAAAACTCCAGGCCTGAACTTCGTTTTGTAGTAAATCCCAGCTAATTTAGAGTGCACCGTATTTTCAGTTCTGTTATATGTCTTATATGCCATATTATTACTTTTCTGTTTTAAAAGACTGATACAAGTCTCTGTATGCCTATTAATACTGTATCAGGCAAAGAATTTTGTTTAGAGAGCTGACTTGCTTAATAAGGTTTTTTTTCTGTTCAGAGCAATAAAATTGCAGAGTAGCATAGAAAATCTTGCAAAGGCAGTTCTAAGTATTTCTTTTGTTTACCTTCACTCAGCCCCTTTACAGGGGTCATTAGCCATTTAATATGCTTGTTAGTTAAAGACAATGTCTTTAATGAGGTGCTCCTCATCTAAGACAGAGTTTTTGCAGGAACGTGTTATTGACAGGCAAACTTTTGCCTTTTCTTCTGAACATATAATGGATTAACGCTGATGATAAACCTTCAGATGAAGGGTGAAGTTAAAATCAGTAGTGCCAGTATGTTATTAAAGGATGTTTCTTTTTTTGCAGGTGGTTATTTTCCCTCTTTCCTTCCATATGTTGCGATGTGCTTTGTGTTTTAGGGTCTGCAAGTAAGCCAAATAAAGAAAATCCGTCTTCTTATTGATGAAGCCATACTGAAGTGTGATGAAGAGCGCCTGAAGCTAGAAGCAGAACGATTTGAGAACCTTAGAGAAATTGGAAATCTTCTTCATCCTTCCGTGCCAATCAGCAATGATGAGGTAGGAGCAAATTTTGAAGACTTTTGGTAAAGGCACAATGGCAGTGGTACTTCTTGCAACATTCTTGTGTAGCTGTGTTGATGTATTATGCTGTCAGGATTGTGGGTTGAAACTTGATATTAAACGTCTCTGAACCAAACGACTGGCTATGATTTTTAAAAAGTTGGGTTCAGATTATCCAGAGCCACATAGCAGCTGCAGTGAAACGATTCTGTAAAAGAGAGAGGCCAAACAAACTCAGAACAGTGCTGTGGGAGGGAGGGCTCCTACTTCCTCCCCAGCTATTTTCACACATGAAATTCACACTGGGGGGAGGGAGTTATTTTCCCGATTTTACAACTCCAGTGCATGTAGAACAGGAAAATTGACAAAATAATTCCCTCCGTTGCGGTTTTTGCATGGAAAAATGAGGTGGAAGGGAGGTTGAGATCCTTCCATCGTGATGCTGTTAAGCCTGATTGGGCATGCTCTCTCTTTTAAGAAATTATTTCCTGTAACTGCTGCATGGCTGGACCCAACTCTGCAAAAATTGAAATGCATAATTTGATTCTCTGGGGAATGGGTTTGTGATGGGAATACAGTTTTCATTATAAAACATTACACTCCACAGAGGATAGACAAGTATAAATGGCTCTGAAGAAGTGCAAAATCCTATTAAGAAAATGCATGAGATATAGTTACAGTCTTTGTAATCAATTTAATTTAACCCACAGACATATTTTAACTGATAATGCTGGGGAAGCTTAATTGACTAGATTTACTCTGAAATCTTTAACACAGTTCCTGTGTGCAAGTGTTACTATGGAGATAATGTAGTTTGTTTAGGTGGCAAGTAGCAATTTTGGAAACCACGGCAGCTACTGGGTGCTTCTGTGAGGAAAGGACAAGTTCTTCATAGACACGTATAACAAGTTTAGACCCTTTTCAGTCTCTTGAGGATGAGTCCTTAGGATTCTTAGGTTTTCCAGGTAGAGAACAAGCGCAGTGCAATAAGACTTGGGTCAGTTTAATTAAGCTCTGTGCAATCAGATGTGCATACGATCAGGGTTGTGCTGTGAACAAATAAAACCTTTGAGGACATTCTTGCTAAGAACTGAAGTGATTTATTGTTCTGAAAATCTCTTTCCTCCCCCTTTCCCCAACTTTGGTAGGATGCAGATAACAAAGTGGAGAAGATATGGGGGGACTGTGCAGGGAGGAAGAAGTACTCCCATGTGGACCTGGTAGTCATGGTGGATGGCTATGAGGGAGAAAAGGGAGCCATTGTAGCGGGTAGCAGAGGATATTTTCTTAAGGTAAGAACATAATATCTTAATATCTAGTATATTAAAGACATAATAAAGTAAATTTATGTGAACTGAGGACCAGAGTTGTAGCATCTTGATAGATCTGTGCTAATTCAGGCTATGTGTTCTCAGGTAGTCTTTGTGAAATAGAATGCTGACTGGTCCACCTCTCTTCTCTTTCTTCCTTAGGGTCCCCTTGTTTTTCTAGAGCAGGCTCTCATTCAGTATGCCCTACAGACATTGCTCAGTAAAGGATACACGCCTGTTTATACCCCCTTCTTCATGAGAAAAGAAGTGATGCAGGAAGTGGCTCAACTAAGTCAATTTGACGAAGAGCTTTATAAGGTAAGGTGCAAGGAAAAGATGACATTTTCAGTAGTACATTAAGGCAGCTTCCAGGAATGTTTTGCTACAGTTATCAATGTACAAGAAAATTCTTAATGGAGTCACATCGAATCTTGAGAGGCTTAACTTCAGGTATTGCTGATACTTACCTCATTGTCAGATGCCAGAGAGGAACTGGTTTTTTGAACGGGAACCTAATGGGCTGATGCTATGGAAGTTAAGTGTCATCATACTGAAGGGACCAGAGGTAGCAGTTATGTCAGAAGGGATGCAGTCATTACAAGTATTTGTTTAAAGCATTACATGTCAGCCTTCCACCAAATTGGACCCCCAGTATTAAGAATACTTTGGCATGGGCTGAATGGGTCCATTGCTTTAAGCCAGAGTCTGCTATGTGCTCCCCAGGTTCTATGGCACATCTGTCGAAATCTTTTCTGGTGCCCACCAAGTGTTCGTCTAGAAAGTGGGCAGGGTTAGTTAGGGCTCTTGCCCAGAAGACTTTTGATTGACTACTGGAGATTTGATTGGCCATGCAGATTTTTTTTTTAATGTTGCATTGGCAGCAGCTGCTACCACAATATAAGGATACTAAACTGTGGTAATCATTTTGTTGCTGGGCCCACTATGCTGTGTCAGTATTCCAAATATTCTTGCAAATTCAATGAAGTTGGGGATCCCTTCTTTTAGATCCTTTCTTTTCTCATACCCACCTATCATGACAGTGGGCTTTGTTAAATATTTTCCGATGACTAAAAGTTAATAGGGATAGCAAGTTGGCCTAGTTATTATTATTTTAAATAAAATAATATCCTAAGTTGTATCCTAAGGTGCCCTTGTGCAAACAGAAGGCAGTTCTGTGTGGAACGTGTTAGCATTTTTGATGATTCTTACTATGCTCGCCTTGAGCTGTAGGTCTCTACATGGAATCCTGTGCTTTCACTGAAGAAGTTGAGAAATAACTTTTCTGCAAGCAGAGCTCATGGATTTTAGTGTGAACCTTGAGCTGTTTTTCTTTCCTAAAAAGAACTCTTCTTTAAAATGGATCAATATGTTGATATACATAATTGTGTGTGGCTGTTCTAGTGTGATGCACTCACTACTTGTATTTCTCAAGGTAATTGGAAAAGGCAGTGAGAAGAGTGATGATAACACCATTGATGAGAAATATCTCATTGCTACTTCTGAGCAACCAATTGCTGCATTGCACAGGGATGAGTGGCTGAAGCCAGAAGATCTGCCTATCAGATATGCTGGATTATCTACTTGCTTTCGTCAGGAAGTTGGCTCACATGGCCGTGATACTAGAGGCATCTTCCGGGTGCACCAATTTGAAAAGGTATTCCAGTGCAAAATCTGTTAAACAACTTTGCTGGGAAGATTGTTCTGGGTATGGTATGAGAGAGAGAAGAAGACCTGCATTACTTTTTCTTCGTGCTTTGTCTGTGGGGAGGGGGTGGTGGTGGAGTGCCTGAAGCAAAACACTCTTCTATTCTCTCAAAAGATTTTGAATTTGGAACAAATTTTCTCAACATGTGGTATATTCTAGGGTCTCTAAAGGATGGTTACTCATTGCTGTTGATAATTAGTGCTCAACATATGAAATAAAATTACTTGCTAAATTGTGTTTGGCATTTCAGTATTGTATATGTTTGTTATATTTTGTACTATTTTATACTGTGCTCCTCTTTGTGTTGCCTGCCGTTATAAATTTGTCTCCACTCTTCTTGGTGCTTTCTAGATAGAGCAATTTGTCTACTCATCACCTCATGATAACAAATCTTGGGAGATGTTTGATGAGATGATTGCAGTTGCTGAAGAGTTCTATCAGTCTCTGGGCATCCCATACCACATTGTGAATATTGTCTCAGGTACATCCACTTCCTCAAATCAAGGGAGGTCTGATCCTGTGTATATTTGCTGTGAAACCTCTCATTGCATTTAATTAAATAATCCTGAGTAAACTTACTAGACAGTAAGCATCATTGATCTTCTTAAGAATTGCTACAATCTCTAATATTTTATACGTAGTTCTAGTATTCAAGCTTGCAGATATGTACCCATGTTTAGTTTAATTTCACTTCAGCCTAGCAAAGTAAATATGTATCTCTTTGACAAATATCACAACAAATCTTTGTTTGTCTGAGATGGGAACGAACACAGCTGCTTCCACACCTGTGCCCTCCCTTGTGCCTTCTTTCTTTTTCCTTCCTTTGCATGCAAAGGACATCCCAAAACTTTGTGATTTCATTATGCACCAATTTGACATGATTTCCAAATGCAGGCACCTGGGCAAATTAGAATGTGTATGCTCCCTGCAAGGATTCTAAACTGGGATTAAACAGAAGTATAGATATTCTTTTACTGGCTGTCTTAGTTATGAAAACTGTCTTGGTAGTGGTTCCAGCATTCTGGAATGCCCATCATGAGGAGATGGGGAATGTTCCTGCGTTAGCTAGTTTTGTTTTCTTAATGAGATTGAGATTGTGCTTTTAGGTGAGCTCTCTGTAGTACATTTGAGGAAAAGGCATACAGTCCAGTCCATTAATGTTAGCCTGCTCAGTACCTTCAGATCAGGTTTTTGTAAGATGCCTTGAATTGATAGGGAAAGAGGAAGGCATATAAAAGTGTTAATAAAATAAATTGTGCAGGAAAGCTAAAAGCAATTTGTTTAAGTGCCTGAAATGTATCTTAATCAAACTAGGGAGTTCTGCTTTGTATGTCAAAAGTGGAGGAAGAGGGAAGTATGCAAGCCCAGTAAAGAAACTAAATTCACTAGTTTCAGGTTGACTTCTAAATGCAGCCTTTGTCTCCCTTGCTTTTGTTCTATATCTCTGAAATGAAAAGGGTGGGAAGGATACACCTCTCAGTTTTCCTTATCTTTGCACCAAAGGAGTGCCTAAATACTGCTGTTTGTCATTATAGGTTCTTTGAATCATGCTGCCAGTAAGAAGCTGGATCTGGAAGCATGGTTCCCAGGTTCGGGAGCTTTCCGAGAGCTTGTTTCCTGCTCAAATTGCACAGATTACCAGGCACGTCGGTTGCGCATCCGTTATGGACAAACCAAGAAGATGATGGACAAAGTAGGTTGCGTCAAATCTTTGTTTCTAGTGGTTAACTGAACTGAGATTGGCTTCAGGCTTGGTTGACATTCTGCATCGAGGCATGACCGGAGACTTGGAGTTATTGTATTTTCACTATTGTCATAGGCTCTGTGGGAACCTTTTCTTTTATGCCAGGGTTAGCTCCTGGAGAGGTTTATGGTATTCACTAAGCCATACTCCTCCTTTGACATCCCTCTGGTATCATTCAATTCTGTGGCAGCATCAGGGATACACAGGTGCTGGTGTATTTCCCTACTGATGTATCTTCACATGCTGGTATAGACCTTAGGAGGTACTCTAAATCATACAGAGTTTGGGTTAGTATTGTTCTGCAAGACTTCAATGAATATTGAATTGCTCTCATCTGTATCTGGAGGATTCCTGTGCCTTTTAGATAATTGTTGCTTCCTTTATGATTTTAGACACAGATCCAATGTCTAGAAAGTTCATTTTTAAAGCAAAGCTTTTATTTATGTGAATATAAGCACCTAAAAATAAAAGGCTTGCTAGATTCCCATCTACTAGTGAATTAGCTGGAGAATGTACTAATCCCAAATTAGTGCATGTTGATGTTAAACTGAAAATCCTCAGAAGGAGTACTTCAGTCCTGTTGACTGGCAAACAGTGGCAGAAAAACTTAATAAGAGCTGAGTAATATAGCTAGAGTATAAATATACCTACAAATGTATGAGTGGATTCGGAATTGGCTGCTGCTTTTCTATGGAAGCTATATTTTGATATGCTCTGACAGAGAATAGGGAATTATTTTAATGGCATAACAAGACATGCCATCCATTATAGAGAGAGAGAAAGAGGGCGGGCTTGCCCACATCTGGAATGCTACATGTAATTCTGACTGGAGAGTAATGAGATGACTGTTTCCATGTTCTGCTTGTGAACCTTTCGGTGGCATCAGGTTGGTTACTGAAGGGAGGCCAGAGTGCTGAGCTTGGTGGAAAATGATCTGACCCAACATCCTGCGTGGCTCACAATTCAGACCTCTTTCTGTGTTCTAGGGAGCCCTGACTGCCTCCTCTTTGGAGGTCTAACATGTAAACATATGTT
Source organism: Paroedura picta (assembly GCF_049243985.1). Classification (NCBI taxonomy): domain Eukaryota; kingdom Metazoa; phylum Chordata; class Lepidosauria; order Squamata; family Gekkonidae; genus Paroedura; species Paroedura picta. The sequence continues at coordinate 92,917,048 of NC_135372.1, read as the reverse complement.
GCTTCACAGCAAGAAAGAAACAAAAATGTAGGTTTACGTATCTCGCTTAACTGTGAAGCAACTTATGTTTTACACATTAAAAATCCAACTAGGCAGCATGACTTAAACAGAAAAAGAGGAGAAAAAACAAGGGAAGCAATACCAAAGTTTCCAACGTCAGCAATTATTTACAAGTATATATGTAATGTGCAGCGAACAAGATGGTGAGGTGGTTATTTTGGAGTGTTGCTTCACTTACTTAAAAGGATGCATTTGCTTGAAGCTGCCATTGTTTGCTGCTGAACACTCAGAATATGATGTTTTTTTTAAAAATGTGTAGGTGGAATTTGTACATATGCTCAATGCCACAATGTGTGCTACAACACGTACTATCTGTGCCATTTTGGAGAATTATCAGACAGAGGAGGGAATTGTTGTGCCAGAGAAACTAAAGAGCTTCATGCCACCAGGTAAAAAGGATCCCTTCTATATAATAGGCCATAATTCTTTTTCTTTCATCAAATTATCTCTGCTACTGTCTGAATCTGTTATCATCTAGGCCCTTTTTGAACTCTACCAAAGCTGTTACTTTTTCCCTTAGAGCAAGGAATCCAGAGTTGATTTGCTAAACCAAGACTATCCTTTAACCACAATTTTATTCACTGCGGCTTAACATATAGACAGAACCATATTGTTCCAAATGCTGCCAGGTTCTTTTGAATGCTGTTCTGCCCATCAGTAGCAAGTTAGGATTAGCCCATGAAAGGCTGGACTGTTAATATCTTTGACCTGTCCTTTGCTTGGTGTCGTGGTTAGGAGTGCAGACTTCTGATTTGGTGAGCCAGGTTCGATTCTGCACTCCCCCATATGCAGCCAGCTGGGTGACCTTGGGCTCGCACTGATAAAGTGCTGTGATAAAGAGCTTCGAGACTCTTTCGGGTACAGAAAAGCAGCATATAAGAACCAACTCTTATTCTTGGTGGGAGAGGCTAAGCTTTAATACTGTCCCTCTGCCTACCTTGCTAAATGTGAAATCCAATGAGATGGGGCAAGCATATAAACTATGGATTATAAGGATTGTGTACTTGTCTGAATGGAAATAATGAAAAGGGAGCCTGGTGAATATTTATTGTATCGATGCCCAGGTGTGTGGCTGTATTTGATATCTCTGTTCTGCTTTTAGGTCTGAAAGAAATGATTAAATTTGTGAGACCTGCTCCTATTGATCAGGAACTTTCCAAGAAGCAGAAGAAACAACATGACGGAGGCAAAAAGAAGTCAGCTGGAGGGGACTGTGCCCTGGAAGGGAAGATGCAGAGCATGGATGTGAACAGTTCTTAGTTTCATGTGTTCCTTTACTGAGGCTTTGTGGGTGGAACTAGGGGGCACCTGGATATGAATTGCTTTGTCTCATCCCTTCAACAGCAATGGGCAAGTCACCTTTTCCATCTCAGCTTCCTCTCTCTATAGCAAAGGAAGGCGCTTCCCATGGTGGCTTTGAGGATCCATTGACATTTACCCTGCACTTTGATTGTGGAAAGTATTGCAGGTGCTGACTATTTCCCCAGCAGTTGTATGTCTTAAATTATGTTAATTATGTGTAAAAACAGTTTCTGTCCAAACTCCTAGCTGCAGATCCAAGCAGAGGGAACCAAAGTGTTAAATCCCATTCATTTGTTGACAGTCTCTGACTAGCTGGAACAACAAGGGGGTTAAGACAGGGAAAGTAGATTGGGGCATTTATGTAATTTTACTGTCAAGACAGTCTGTACATGTTGTCATAGGATTTTACCTGATTTGATGGGACTCAGTGAATAAAGCAAACAGTTGAGAAATTAGTATCTGTCTTAGTTGTATTTTGAATTCATGCTATATTTTTGATGCCTTAGTTTAGGAATACTATTTGTATTTGTTCCTTTAGTTGAGTAACCTAGGTGTTGTGAAGAGAGCAAGTTAATGTGGTTTAATGTTTACAAAGTCTAATTTACCTATTAATGTATTTGCACCAAGCTTTGTTCCTAGATGTGGAGTTGCTGTGGGGCAGATTTGAGAAGTTTTAATGTAAGAGGAGACATGCTGGATCAGACTAATGGTCCATCTAAGCCAGCATCCTATCTCATACATAGAATCATAGAATCATAGAGTTGGAAGGGGCCATACAGGCCATCTAGTCCAGTGGTCCCCAACCTTTTTATCACCGGGGACCACTCAACGCCTTTTACTGAGGCCCGGTGGGGGGGGGGTAGTTTACTCCTCTACTCTCAACCACTGCCCTAACGCTCTCTGATCGCTATGGTAATGTTTAAACATCCCTTCAAAATAAGATACAGACACGCCACAACAATGAACATAAGGAACATTTTATTTTCATGGAAATTTTAACTCATGACAATGACAAATCAATGGGAACCCTGAGCTTGTTTCTCTGCAACGAGATAGTCCCATCTGGGAGTGATGGGAGACAATGATACCCGAAGTGTGTTGTAAAGGGCCGGGGGGGGGGGGGAGGAGAAGGCATCCTTCGGGGCCCACCTCCAATTAGTCGAAGGACCACATGTGGTCCGTGGCCCACAGGTTGGGGATCGCTAATCTAGTCCATCCCCCTGCTGAATGCAGGATCAGCCCTAAGCATCCTAAAGCATCCAAGAGAAGTGTGTATCCAACCTTTGCTTGAAGACTGCCAGTGAGGGGGAGCTCACCACCTCCTTAGGCAGCCTATTCCACTGCTGAACTACTCTGAACATTTTTTCCCTGATATCTAGCCTATGTCGTTGTACTTGTAGTTTAAACCCATTACTGCGTGTCCTTTTGCAACCAGTGGGAACAGCATCCTGCCCTCCTCCAAATTACAATCTTTCAAATACTTAAAGAGGGCTATCATGTCCCCTCTCAACCTCCTTTTCTCCAGGCTGAACATTCCCAAGTCCCTCAACCTATCTTCATAGGGCCTGGTCCCTTGGCCCCAGATCATCCTCATCACTCTCCTCTGTACCCTTTCAATTTTATCTACGTCCTTCTTAAAGTGAGGCCTCCAGAACTGCCCACAGTACTCCAGGTGTGGTCTGACCAGTGCCGTATACAACGGGACTATGACATCTTGTGATTTTGATGTGATGCCCCTGTTGATACAGCCCAAAATGGCATTTGCCTTTTTTACTGCTGCATCACACTGCCTGCTCATGTTTATCTAGTAGCCACTGATAGGCCTATTCTCCTTCTAATCCCACTTTAAAGCTGTTTATTTCTGTAGCAATCACTAGCTCCTCTCATAGTGAATTGCACATTTTAATAGCTTATTGTGTAAACAAGTATTTCCTTTCATCCATCCTGAATGTACTGCCCATTGTTTTGTTTTTTTTGGATGCCCTCCAGTTCTAGTATTTTGGAAGGGGGGGAATTCTTTATCAACTCTCTCTGCCCCGTTTATAATTTTATAAAGCCAGTTAGTTGCCTCTTTTCTAAACTGAACAGGCCCAGACTCTTCAGCCTTTCCTGATAGGAAAGATGCTCTAGGTTCCTAATCATCTTGGTCGCCCTCCTCTGTATTTTTTCCAAGTCTGTGATATCTTTTTTGAGATACAGTGACCAGACTGTACACAGTATTCCAAATGAATCCACACCATAGATCTATACGGGGTATTATAATATTAGCCATTTTATTTTCAATCTCTTTCTTAATCATCATGAACCCAGAGTTTGCCTTTTTTTAGTACTGCTGCTCTTTGGGTTGACACTTTAACTGTTTGCACACTGGAGGTTTCATGCCGTGCTGCAAACTGGAGTTTTGGTCATGGCAGGTTGCCCCACTTTTTCCTGCACCCACATGGGGGAGCATTTGGCCTGGTGCACCTCATCTGCCCCCAATTTGTGCTCCTGCATGGGAATTGGGGCAGTGAAGTTCCCAGTGCGTAAACGGTCTTTTATTGAGCTACTATGACTCCAAGATCTTTTTCCTTCTCAGTTTCAGTAAAGTCAATCCCTGTACTTGAAGCTGAGATTTTTTGCCCCACTGTGCATCTCCTTCTACTTTCTAATACAGAACTTCATTTGCCACATTGTCACCCACTCACTCAGTTTGTTGGAGGTCCTCTTGGAGCTTTTCACAGTCAGGCTTGGTTTTCACCATCAATAGTTTTGTGTCATCAGCAAACTTGGTCACTCTACTACTCACCCCTAGTTCCAGATAACTTATGAATAAATTATATTGTATCAGTCCCAATACCGATCCTTGTGGGACCCTGTGGCTTCCTTCCTTCCATTGTGAAGGGACTTTTAAATGAATGGGTGAAGCCTTCCCAAATGCACAAGCATCAGAACAAGGAACAGAGTTTATTTTTGCATTACACTTCACAAGGTCTCAAATGCCATTTTAACTTGAATAGACAGTCCAAAACAACATAGAGGAGCTTGAAGGTAAGGGGAGGGGAAGCCACAGGGAAAGCATGGGATGGAGGTAGAGTTAGTATTGTGATGATAGGTTGATAAGGAGAGAGAGAGAGACTGAAAGTAAAGAGAGAGGATAATAGACCCATAGGACGGGGCACACCTGCCAACTGAATGCTTTGGGCCTGAAAACAGACACTTTCAGATAGAAGCCTAATTCTCTAGCGTAAAGGGCATATGGCATATGTGCTCACAAGTTTAGAACCTTACACCTGGGTTTCATAATACCTGTTCAATTGCAAACTAAGGGTTAAAGACTGGGGTGGTTAAACAATTCAAATGTAGGTCTCCTTGTTCCCTCTCCCTTATAATCTTTCCATACTGCAGGCATTTTCTAGGTTAGAAAGCTGCCACAATGAAACATACTCATGTATCAAGGAAGTGTTCTGGTTAAAATAGCTGATGGAGACCCCATGATATGTGAGCTATTGCCTAAGTGATACTATGAAATTAATTACTTATGTGATAAGCCATCTATGTACCAAGAAGTAATCACTCAGGAAGATCCTGGAAAATGGATTTATTACCTGGGACCCCATTTTGATTACTTGCGATATTGCTGTAAGTTTGGGAGAATTTATTCAACAGCCATTTGATTTCCTTTATTTTTCTACTGTGACTTTGTGAGGAATCGTCAGTTCTTTTTTGGATAGAACAAAGGTGCCTGCAGGCTCAAGAAGGCTTCTGGTGAATCCTGGTTTAGGTCTATCGTGCTGATTTTACATTCTGCTTTGGGAACCCAATGGACCCAAAAGCAGGATACAAATATTAATATTAAGAATCAAATATAAAGACTCACAATGTATCTCCATGCAAAACACATTTACACTTCAAAAGATAGTGTGAGCATAGAAAATAAAAACATGCATATGTAGAGAGAACAAGTTGTGGACGTTGTGCATAACAGCAAAAAAAAAAAGGCGTGTAAAGGGAAAATGAGCCTCTTGTGGCGCAGAGTGGTAAGGCAGCCGTCTGAAAGCTTTGCCCATGAGGCTGGGAGTTCAATCCCAGCAGCCGGCTCAAGGTTGACTCAGCCTTCCATCCTTCCGAGGTCGGTAAAATGAGTACCCAGCTTGCTGGGGGGTAAACGGTAATGACTGGGGAAGGCACTGGCAAACCACCCCGTATTGAGTCTGCCATGAAAACGCTAGAGGGCGTCACCCCAAGGGTCAGACATGACTCGGTGCTTGCACAGGGGATACCTTTACCTTTACCTTTACCTTCCTAGGACCTGAACAGCTTCCTCCTCCTTGCCGCTGCCGGTGATGGTTTTCCTCCACGTAGCCAGGTATTTTGTGTCATGCATCTGCCCCCCCTCCCCGCCCCCTCTTTCCCAGGCTTCCTGTGTAGCTCTGCTCTTGCTTCTATTATCCCATATGCCAAGAGGTCTGGGGAGCCGTGTGCTTCCAGATGGCCTGGCTGCAGTGGGATATTCTGGCCCGGCAACAGCTTGTTGCCATGGAATGGAGAAGGAAAATTCTGAGGGGCTTTACGCACCGGGATCTTTGTAGCAAATTGGTCACTGAATGAAAAATCGCCATTTAAAATAGTGGAATTCGTCGTTATGCATACCTGCCTTTGTAGTGGAATCCAGTTGCGTTTTGTAGCGTTTCCCACAGGCTTCCGGTCTCGGCAGAAATCGCTAGAAAGGAAGCGCTATTGCCGAGCTCGTCCCGCCCCTGGCCGTCAAGCAGCCAATGGGCAGCCGTTAGCATGCTCCCAAACAGCCCCATTCCCTTTAAGAAAGGTTAAAAAAAAAAAAAACAGACCCATTGCAACGAATCTGTGTTAATTCGTTGCAACGGAGAGACCCATCCAGCTGCCTGGTGTGTTTGAGCTGTCGTTTGATCGTTGCCACGCTCCCTCCGAGTGAAAAAAAAAATCCCCCCCCCCCACGGGCCCGATTTTCGGCTGAATTAATGTGTAAAAAATAAAGGGAAAATACATCAGCAAACGGGCTTCTCTGTTCTTTGTGCTTAGTGACTGAAGGGGAGGGACTGAAGCCGGGGAAGCCTCTAAACTGAAAGAGGCTCGCTGGTGCGTTTATCCCCGCTCGCTCGGAGAAAAAAAAAATGGCGATCGCTTCGCCGGAAGATCAGAGAAGAGAGCCAGGGGGAGGGACTTTGTAGAAACCACAACAATGTTAACGCACAGGTCTTTTTCGCTAGTGTTGCAGATTGGTTGCAGGAGTGTATCGTTTTCCGGAGGGTGAATCCACTTTTGGGGATTTCCCTGAAAGCGCTACAAGGAAGCGCTTTTTGCAGATTGGTTTCAGGTGTGTGGCAGATTGTCGACGACGTTGTGCATAACAGCAAATCAGTAGTGTTTTCAATTGGCAACCATTTTGCTATTTTGAAGGCGTGCAAAAAGCCCCTGAGGATTCCCTTTGGCAGGTTGTGTGCTGAGGAGTGCAGACTCTTCATCTCCAGTTCATCTGGCAGTTGCTTCCCTTGAAAGGGCCGAAGAAAGGCACTGCAGAATTCTGGATATGTTTTTAGAAATCTAGCACAAGATTCTTGCTGCAAATGTCATGTCTTGAAAGTAGGACATGGGAGGCTCTGCCTGCTGGCTGACTGGTTTCATTTAAGGACAGCGATTAACAACTCTGGTTTATGTAGCAGATACTAACGAATGCTACTGTCCTCTAAGGTGGAAGCATTGCTGCTGGCTTGTCAGAAGAAGTCCGAGATGAATAAGACAGTTTGCCTTTGAGCCACGTGGAGCGAGACATTGCTGGCCAATGTGTTTCTAGGTGGTCCCTGTTATCAGTGGCTGGGAACCACTGGCTCTCAGACCTTCCTAGGGACTGTGGAGTGTTAAGCCTGGCATTGCATTTCACTAATTGGGGCATTTAGAGTCAGGGACAACATTCCACGAAAACATGTAATAAAAAAAAAACTTCTGATCTTGTTTTTTTTAAGACCTGCAATTTTTAAGAGATCCAGCCAGACTACTCCACAATACTTTTATAAAGAAAATTCAAGTTGTTCCTGAAAGTCAAGCAATTCACTGACAGAGTGTATGGAGACAGAGGTCCATAGTCTTCCTCAGCCAAGACTTTCCCATACAAGAACTTCCAACCATCATTACCCCGTCTGATGTCCCCTTTGGAGAACTGTGCTTAAATGAGTATCACAGAATGATGCATCACTTGCAGCCAACAGAATACTGCTTCTGATGCCAAGTCCTTTTTAAAAATCTCTTGGAACGGATGCATAGCTTCTCTCATTTGGCAACCTGAAAAATGGTTTTATGTTTAAACTAGGGGCAAAGCCCGTTGTGTCCAAGAATACAACTGGCGCTAGAGCTTGGCAGTGGGAAGAGGAAGGGGAGGGGTTGTCCAGTCTGTAAGGGCATGGAGTTGAATGTTGAGGCCTACTGCACAGTGTTGTTGTGCAGATGAAACAGGAGACAAAAGAACCAGTTTCATCTGCAGAATAACGCTGTGCAGTGGCCTCAAATCTGCAGAGAGTTGCAAAGAAGAAAGACACATGGCTTGGCTGTGTCTAACCCCCGGCCAGAGCAGTATTTTAAGTGAGAGGGGGCTTTTCTGCAGCCTCCCTGTCAGCCAACTGTTTGGCAGAAGGGGATAGTCCTGCCCCCCCCCCCCTTCAAAAGGAAGGCCCTCAGACTCCCCTGTGTTGCTCTTGGAAAGGCCTCCCTCCCCTCAGTCAGAGCCTGTCAGAGGCTCCTTTGCAGCAGGCCTGAAGGGGGGAGGGGGAGCACTCTGCAGCCTCCTGCCAGCTCTGTCAGGGTTCTGAGGCAATTTGCAGTTGGACATGACAGTTAGGACAGCCTTGGGGTGAAAAGGACTGGCACAGCCTGTGTTCTCACACCCCTTGGCAGCCCTTCTGACCTCCTCTCCCTTTGGTGGTCCGGAACAGACTGGCAGCCATTTCTCCAGATTGCCCCTGGCTGGCTGGAATTTTGATCTGTCCTGATGAGGGGCCAATCGGAAGGCGCTTTGCACCTTCCATATGGCCCCTCCGCTTGTCAGTCCAGGGCCATGGGACCAATTGTTGCCCTTCCTCATCACGGACTGAGCCCACCCCAACACCCCTTACTGTTTTAATAAGAGGGAAAAGATTGGCCAGTAAGGTTATACTCTGGAGCAAATCCTGTAAGAATTAAATGGGAGGGCTCTTAGCCTCCTTTGCCTTTTAGAGAAGGAACAATAAAGGCCAGAGAAGGACAGATCATCAGAATGGCTACTGACCAGCCAGCAGCACCCTTATTATTATTTATTTATTTGATTTGTATGACCGCCGCTCTCGGAAACCGGCTCGCGGCGGTTCACAACATTTTAATACAAATACAATATATTAACCATTAAAATTCCCCATTAAAACCCCATTAAAACCCCATTAAAACAATGACTAAGTCACAATGATGGCGATTAAAACTATTCCCGTACAGGCCCACTGGATGAGCAGAAGGGAACGGAGGATAATTGGGCATAGGATGGAACACTCTGGGGAACCAGGTCAGTTTAGTACTGGCCTCCCCCCTCCGGGGAGAGGGGTCCGATCTTAGCCCCGGGCCATCACCCGGCCTTAGACAAACGCCTGGCGGAAGAGCTCCGTTTTGCAGGCTCTGCGGAACTCAGAGAGCTCCGACAGGGCCCGCAGCTCTTCAGGGAGCTCATTCCACCAGGTAGGGGCCAGGACCGAAAAGGCCCTGGCCCTTGTCGAGGCCAGGCGTGCCTCCCGGGGTCCTGGGATCATCAGCAGATTCTTACCCGCAGAGCGAAGTGCCCTGCGGGGGGCATAAGGAGATAGGCGGTCCCTCAAGTATGCAGGACCCAAGCCGCGTATAGTCTTAAAGGTTAGTACCAAAACCTTGAACCTGATCCGGAAACAAACTGGCAACCAGTGCAGCTGCTTCAGCAGAGGCTGAACATGGGACCTCCAAGATGATTTAGTGAGGACCCGTGCAGCTGCATTCTGTACCAGCTGTAACTTCCGGGTTAGAGACAAGGGTAGGCCCGCGTAGAGCGAGTTACAGAAGTCTAATCTAGAAGTAACCGTTGCATGGATCACAGTGGCCAAGTGTTCCGGGGGCAGGTAGGGCGCTAGTAGCCGAGCTTGGCGTAGATGGAGAAACGCCGTCCGGGCTACCTTAGTGACCTGGGCCTCCATGGAAAGTGAGGCATCCAGAATCACTCCCAAATTCCTGGCTTGGGGCACAGATGACAATTGTACCCCGTCCAGGCAGGGAAGACGCGCTTCCTGTTCCTGCTCCCTTCGGCCTAGCCAAAGGACCTCCGTCTTAGAGGGGTTGAGTCTCAGGCGGCTCTTCCTGATCCATCCAGCCACTGCTTCCAAACAACTGGCGAATTTTTCTGGGGGGAGATCTGGCCGGCCATCCATCAAGAGATAGAGCTGGGTATCATCAGCGTACTGGTGACACCCAAGCCCATAACTCCGTACCAGCTGAGCCAGGGGACGCATATAGATGTTAAATAACGTGGGGGAGAGCACCGCTCCCTGTGGCACCCCACATGGGAGTGCGAAGGAGTCGGATAACTCCTCCCCCACAGCGACCCTCTGTGATCTGTTCTCTAGAAAGGAGGATAGCCATTTAAGAGCCACCCTTCCAATCCCAGTATCAGCGAGGCGGTGAACCAAGAGCTCGTGGTCAACCACATCAAATGCGGCTGACAGGTCTAATAGCACGAGAATGGCCGACCCGCCCCGGTCCAGCTGGCGCCGGAGATCATCTGTCAGGGCGACCAGCACAGTCTCCACCCCATGGCCAGGACGGAAGCCAGACTGGTATGGATCAAGGGCCGAAGTTTCCTCCAAAAATGCTAGGAGCTGGTCCGCGGCGGCCCTCTCAACCACCTTGCCCAGGAATGCAAGATGCGATACCGGGCGGTAGCTGGCGGGGTCCCGCGGATTCAGCGATGGTTTTTTCAGAAGAGGGCGAACCACTGCCTCCTTGAGCCGCTGAGGGAATTCTCCCGATGTAAGGGAGAGGTTTATAATCTCCCTCAGGGGAACACCTATCCGTGGGTCGCTGATCTTAAGCAACCACGACGGACAGGGATCAAGGGGGCAAGTGGTCGCCCTCACCGACCCTAGCAATTTGTCCACTTTGGATAAAGAGAGCCGCCTGAAGCCATCAAACCTGATCCCCCGTAACGGCCACGGAGCTTCTAGTTCACGAACTGTATCAACTGTGGCAGTAAGGTCACGACGGAGCGACAAGATCTTATCCGCAAAATAGCTCGCAAAAGCCTCGCAGCCTAGTTCCAATTGACTACTATTTTGATGCCCTCCTTCGAGGGCAGTAAGGGTCCGAACTATCCTAAATAATTGGGCTGGGCGAGAGCTAGCGGACGCGATTTCCGCAGCAAAGTAGTCACACTTTGCCGCTTTCACCGCCATCTCATACGCCCTCATAAGCGTGCGATGAGATGTTCTTGTAGCTTCATCGCGGGTCTTCCGCCACACTCGCTCTAGCCGTCTCACCTCCCTCTTCCTCTCCCGAAACTCCGCGGTAAACCACGGGGCCTGCTTGAGGCGAGGGCGGAGAGGGCGCTCAGGAGCTATCTCGTCAATGGCGGCCAACAGGCGGGACTGCCAGTCCTCCACCAAGGCCTCCAACGAGACACCGGAGGGCATCGGGTCCCGCAGAGCATTCAGGAATCCTTCGGATTCCATAAGTCTCCGTGGGCGGACTAAAATGCGTCCGTCACCCAAACAGGGGAGGGGTGGCATCCGTAGGCGAGCCTTCAGGGTATGGTGGTCAGACCACGGAACGATGTTGTTAGCCACCAGATCGATCTCAACACCAGCACCAAAGATCAGATCCAGGGTGTGGCCAGCCTGATGAGTGGGACCAGCAACAAAGGAGGAGACAAGCTTGTATCACCTATTAATGATGCTGCCCAGTGTCTGTGCAAGATGCAGTGGGATTCTTAGCATTGCTTCTGCATAGTGCCCACCAGTAGGGATGCTGGGAACTCCCTTGGTCAGCCCTCAGCAAATTACCTCATCTCACCAGTGTGTTGAGGGCAAAAAGACTATCCAGGTTGGCATGTTGGCAATGGGGACAGGGGACTCTTGAAAGCACAGCACAACCTAAAACTAAAGCAGGCAGAGCTCCTGCCTCTTCAGGGGGCATAAAAGGAACACTGGCAAGCACAACTGTTCTCTTCCTCTCTGTCTGAGGAAGTTTCCCTTTCTATGCAGCTATTCATAGTACAGGAGTGTTGGTCAATTTTGCACCTGGTCTTATTCCATTAGAGGTGACTGAATGGTCAGGATGTTTTTGCTGGGCTTGAACAGGCTTGCTCTTGGGTGTCAGATTTAGGTGAGTAGCTATGTTGGTCTGAAGCAGCAGGCTTAGCTATATTTCTTGCTCAATTCCTTATGCATCTTGACTTTAATTAGCCCTTCCTGGCAGCACCCTCTGCACCCTCGACCTTCTCAAGCAGAAGGAAGTTGGTGATTTCTGTTACAATGTATCTGAAAACACGTACGTCTCTGTGTGTGTGTGTGTGTGTGGAACCTCAAATACCCAATATAAAACTTTGTTGGCCTTAAAAGGCATGAGGAACTCAAACTTTATTCTCTTGGACTGTCGGCTGGTGGCAGCAGAGGCAAGCACTTCTTTCAAGACTCCACTGATACTGTTAACAGATGAGCGTAGAGCTGCTGAACACCAAGGATCTGTTGGCCTGCTTATTCTCTTTTCCTTTTACTTCAAAAGAAACACGTTTAGTTTAAAGTGTAAGTGCTTTGTACTCATCTGATTTGGGTTTTTTTTTGGGGGGGTAGATTTTCTTTCAGGAGAAAACAAAAATCAAATTAATTAAAAATGGTAGAGACATGAAAGTTTGACTTAATTCAACAACTGTAAAATTCTAACTTCCTAAACTGTGTCAATGTCCATTGCATCATTTCAGCTGCAGAAATATTTTCTCTTTATGGGCCTGTTTTGTTCATGTGAAACAAATAGAAACAAATATCTGTTGTTTTTCAGCACTTCCTTAATTTAACACATGTTTTGTAATCATGTCCCCTATTATAGACAAATGCAGCAATAATACAGCCTTATAACGAACTTTCAAGTTAATGCTACAAAAAGGAGGTATAGTAATGTACATGTAGTGCGTAGGATGAGGAGACAAGCTTGAAAATGTAATCTGTGAAGAGATGGCATAGGTGAATGTGTAAAAGAATGTTAGTATTTGTGCTGAATAGTGGAGTGTTGGGGTAGTGGAGTGTTGCTTAGGTGTGTATAAAACAGTATAGTCTGTTTGTAATATGAACGATTTTCATGACAGGGATGATGGTACATATGCCAAAGAGTGTTATGGCTAAGTATACAGTGCCAGGAGAGCAGGACGCAGTAAAGGGTTCTGGGGATTCTGGGAAGTTGTGCAGCCCAGGTTCTAAAGGGCAGACTCCTGGGAGGCCAAGGGTTTGTCTCCCTCACCCATGACCCTAAGTTCTGATTGGGAGCTATTTGCTGTGGTCTCAAGCAGAAGGAAGTCTGTACGTCAAAGAGCGATGCTGGGATGTGAACTACTGAGGAGCAACAACGTGTCTGCATAGCTTTTGGCTATCTTAACAGTGACAAGCCTGTGCTTTTCTTTATAGCATATGTGTCAGTGGAAAGGTTTGATTAGTGAATGACCTAATGACATCTGCTGTTGGCAGAGTTTAAATAGGCAAAAAGGTACAAAGCACCAGCCTGCTTGAAAGAATAGAATAGTTTTATTCTGAAGCGAGAAACATACTTGGTATAGAAAGAGGAGTGAGAGAGAGAGTACTGTCCCGGTCTAACTGTTCTGTTCCTTGTTCAGTCTGTTCATTCTGGAGGCAAGTGGGGAGGAAGTGCTCAAAGGAGCAGGAAGTCTCCAATAGAGCCAGTCAGGATACTGGAGGAGATTACTGGGACAATATCAGGATTTCTAACTACACTAAATGCAGGTCTCCTTCAATGCCCACTTTAGGATATTCTTCATATTCTGCTCAATCATGCAGACTGCAGATCTTTCGTTTTCCAACATGGACAAGGACTCCAGGCAACTTGCCTAATGTGCTTCGTTGGGAAGTTTGCCTGGCCTCAACCAGGGCCAGGGCATTTCGGTCCTGGCCCCCACATGGTGGAAAGAGCCTCCGGAAGAGCTGAGGGCCTTGCAGGAGCTTTCGCAGTTCCATGTAAGACGGAGCTCTTCTGCCAGGCCTCTGGTTGAAGCCAGGCCCCTCCATGCTCAAGAGCAATCAGACTAGAACAATCTATAGATGTATTAGCTGGCACCCCTGAGGCGCTGGAGGGGGGAGGGTAAGGGAGGAGGTTGGGTTGGGCTTTTTATTTTTTCTTGGCGCTGGAATATGGAATTGCTTGGATTTTAAAGTTTTTATCTAGGTGGGGTTTTATTTTTATTGTAATTTGCTGTGAGATGACTCTCAAGAGCGGCAGGTAAGAAATCGAATACATCATCATCATCATCATCATCATCATCATCATCATCATCATCATCATCATCATTATCACCACCCCCGCCACCACCATCTAGTGCTGCAGAGGCATCCATTCTTTGGATTTCCTCCAAGATTTAGGTTTTGCCACAGCTCCCCAGCTGTGGGATATTTTCACCCTATGCTCATTGCTTTGTACGCTGTTAGGAAAGCTGATGCTCAAAAAGACTATGGCCCACAATGCTGTATTATTCGCTTGTGATGTAAATATTTCTATCTTGCCCATCAGTCCAAAACAGGAAAACCTCCTGTCCTGACCAAATTGCACTCTGGCATCTCATTAAAAGAGGGAGGCAGCCTGGCGAGCTGAAGGGAAGCCCTTTGGGGGAAGGTTTCTTACAAAGCTTGTTAAATGCTTATGCACTTTAAGAGGCTGATCTTATTAAATCTGTAGTTAGAGGAGTTTCCTCCAAAAAAGAGGTTGACCAATTTTTTTTTGCACATGAAAGAGCAGCTGGGACTCAAAGACCTGGGACAGTCTTTCATTGGCTAATGAATGCCCACCCATCTGACGGTGAAGGGCCCTTGCGCACTGGCTGCCTCTGATCAGCTCCAGTGGAGAATAGTACCAAGTTGAAAGAGGAACAAAAGGAGCAGCTTGGAGAGGCTCCAATTTGTAATTCAAAAGCGGGGGGGGGGGGGAGGCTGGAATTCACATTCCAACTTGCTGCAGGCTTGAGGGGGGGAGGCATGGGGAGGAGGGCATGGGGAACATGATTTCACCATCTCTAATAGTTGCCTACTTTTCCCTCCCCCAAACATACTGAGAGGGAGAGAAATGAACATGCTCAATTCAGCAGCAAAAGATGTGGGAAGGAAGTAGACTCCTTCTCCTTTATTTTGGAAGGTGTGTGACATTCTTTTAGACAGGACAACTGAGCAATGTTCAGAATGAAAACCTGTAGGATGCAGCAGCAGATTAATCTGGTCTTGGTTAATTCAAGCTTGGTAAATATCAGTGCTAGCAGTAATTGGCAAACAACACATCTCCAGAATGAGCAAGAGACAGCGGGGCATTAAATCGGCAAGCATGTGTTTGGTGGGCTGAGAGTTTGTTTGGTGCTGGGTGAGTTACAGGACACAGAAGCCTGGCAGCCTAGTGCCCCTCCCCCTCAAGCCCACTGAGGCCCCCCTCTCCCCAGTTCAAAAGACAACCCTGCGGGCACTTTGAAAGTTCTTGTCCGATAGCATGAAGGTGCACGTAAAGGAGAGGCCTAAGCTGGGGCCTGGGAAGGAGAAAAGTGTAAACTTTACGTAAGGCTCACATGCACTCAGTTCATGTGACATTTGTCACGTCTTGGCTTACATTCGGTTGCTTGGCAGATTCAATGGCATCACTCATACCCATGGCAGCACAGCCATCATGCTCAAGGGATGGCATGAACGGGGGTGGGGGAGGGGACTTTGGGCTTAAATGTAGGGCCACTTTTGGTGGCCACGTTTGCCTTCAAAGTGACACCTGCAGGAGTAACCACTATTGATGGCTGCTAGCTACCTCTGTAGTTGTCCAGTTTAAATATTGTTGTTGTCCATATGAAGCCATACTGAGGAATGGCTAGCATCCCCTCTGTGGACAGGATTCCCCCTCCCCTCTGTGCACTGGCTTCTTGATGCTTTTGCTACAATGGAGTCAGCAAGTGCTGGCCTTTAAGCCAGATCTTTTTTGGAGGGTGGGTGGATGCATATCCTTCTCATCACATTGTTCTTCCCTCCTTCACTTTATCTCCCCAGTAGTAACCTTTTGAGGTAGGTTAGGCTGGTAAAGACTTACTGGCCTCAGGTCACCTGGTGAGATTCTATGGAATGGGGGGGGGATTCATTCAGGCCCTAGTCCAGTTATTCTGTGCAGTTGGTGACTCAGAGGCAAAAAGAAGGAAGGGGGTGGAACAGTGTCTGTGGCACACAGAGTGGACTGCTCGACAGGGTTAGGTGGCCACCAGTGGGGGATGGGGGGGAGGGTTGCCAGCTCCAGGTTGGAAATCTCCTGGAGATTGGGAGATGATGCCTGGGGAGGACAGGGACCTCCAAAGCATCCATTCTGCCCAGGAAAAGTGAACCTAGCCTAGAAAAGTGAACTTTCAGACAGAAAGCAAGAAGTTACAGCTTGGGCTCTGAATCTCACACTCCCTTCTCAAAGGGGTCTTCCGGGGACCTGCATACCATGATGATTCTGATCAAGTGAGCAGTAACTCATGAAAGCTCATAGAATCATAGGTTGTTTCCGCACAAGGACCAATGTTGCCAATTGGTTCCATAAAGCGGAAACGCTATTTTAAAAAGTGGAATCTCGGCATTACGCATACCTGCATTTGTAGTGGAATCCAGTAGCGTTTCATTCGTTTCCCAAAGGTTTCTGGTCTCGCAGGAATTGCTAGAAAGGAACGATTTTTTCTGTGCTTGGTCCCGCCCCTGGCTGTCAATCAAATGAACAGCCAATGAGTGGTTGTTATCATGCTCCGGAAAAGCCCCTTTTCCTTTAAGCACAGGTTTAAAAAAGAAAAAACACGTTGCAACGAATCTGCGTTGATTCATTGCAACGGAGAGACCCATCTAGCTGGTGTGTGAGCTGGCGATTCATAGTTACCATGCTCCCCCGAGTGAAAAAAAAAATCCTCCCCCCGGATGGGCGCGATTTTCGGCCGAAAATAAAGGGAACTTGCAAACGGGGCTGTGTTGTGCTTGGGGACTTAGAGGAGCTTTAAAGCACTTCTGTGGAGGGACTGTAGCCAGTGAAGCCTCGCTGGGTGAATGAAGCCTTGCTGGTTCATTGCTTTCCCCGCTCGCTCCAAGGAAAAAAAATGGCGATCGCTTCGCTGGAAGTTTGGAGGAGAGAGCCAGGGGGAGGGACTTTGTTGGAACCGCAACAATGAGAATGCACAGGTCTTTTTCGCTAGTGTTGCAGATTGTTCGCAAGAGTGTAGCGCTTTTCGAAGGGTTTCCTGATTTCCCTAGAAGCGCTACAACAAATCGCTTTTCGTGGAACTGTTGCAGGAGTGTTGCAGATTGCGTTCGACGTCTTGCGGAACTGCAAATTAGTAGCATTTACAATTTGAAAGCCTTCTGCTACATTAAACTCGTGCGGAATGGCCCATAGAGTTGGAAGGGGCCATACAGGCCATCTAGTCCAACCCCCTGCTCAATGCAGGATTAGCCCTAAGCATCCTAAAGCATCCAAGAAAAGTGTGTATCCAACCTTTGCTTGAAGACTGCCAGTGAGGGGGAGCTCACCACCTCCTTAGGCAGCCTATTCCACTGCTGAACTACTCATTCCCTGCAACAAATTTTGTTAGTCTCTAAGATGCTAATGAACTCTTGCTCTTTTCTATTGCTACCGACAGACAAACAGGGCTGCCCATCTTAATCCTCTTTGTCGTTCTGAAAGATGCCCCTGGACTCACACTGGGTCCTGCTGCTTCAGACCAACACAGCCGCCCACCTGACGATTCCCAACCAATCAGTCTCATTCTTCTTCCTCCCACTAGGGGGCCAACCGCCCTCGACTCTTTCTGGCAGTTTCAGAGTCGGCACTATAATAGGGAGACCAGAGCCCTTTCTTGTCAATTTGATGATTTAGCAGTTTCCCCCAGGCCGCACCCGGCCGTCTTCCCATTGCCTCATTTCTGATTCTTGTCTGACTTGTTTTCAGTTTGCGCCAGCTATTCCAGACGCTGCCTTAAGGCTACACTCCGTTCTTTGCACAAAGTAATTCGGGCCCATCCTCAGGGTGGGGGGCTATTGCTGAGATTCAGTTAAAATCTGGAAGCAGGGATTCGTGCCTGGCCTATGTCCAGCACTGGCTCCCCTTAGATGTGGAGCAGCCCCTGGGGCTGACCTAGCAGTCTCCTTTGACTCTGATGCCTCTGGACCAGTTTCCCAACAGGCACCCATTGCACAAGAGCAGCATGGTATAGTGGGTAAGAGCGGCAGCCCCTAATTTGGAGAGCCGGGTTTGATTCCCCACTCCCCTACAGGCAGTCAGCTGGGTGACCTTGGGCTTGTCACAGTTCAGTTAGAGCTGTTCTTTCAATTCTGTCAAAGCTCTCTCAGCCCTTCCTACCTCACAGGTTGTCTTACGAGGAGAGAGAGGGAAAGATATTTGTAAGTTGCTTTGCGTCTCGGTATTAACCATCAGCTCTTCTTCTATCACTACCCCACCTCCAAACAATTGACACTGTGAGGCTGAACTGGCACAGTTCCTTATTTCTTCCAGGCCCACAATATGTGATGTCCCAATTCCCCTCTAGTGTTATGTGCCATCTTATCACACCAGCATGGCATGAGCCCAGGTGGATAGGGTGACTGGGAGAGTTTGCATCATTACCAAGCTTCAGAGCCATATGTACTGCTTCTTAAACCCTAGCTCATGTATGTTAGAATGCTAAATAATAGACTTCTCTGGAAGACAAAAAGCCCTGCCATACGCATCTTTTTAAGTGACTCACTGAGCTGGTGTGATGAAGCAAGCCTCACACGATTCTGTGTGGTTCCTCCAGCATAGATCTTTTGTTCTGAGATATAAGAAAATTGGTTTGTGATTTCAGTCTATCCTCTGTCTGTTGCTGTGTGGAAACTATGTATGTATGAGAAAAGGCACCTATACCTGTAAGTTACAGATTCTCAATTGGAACAATCTGGAATGACTCCATTTCTATGACATTTCTCCAATTTATTGTAATGAGGAATTTTAAGGTTGTATACTGCCCTGAGTTGGCTGGTTGGAGAGGGGGTATATATAAATAAATAAATAAATAAATAAATAAATAAATAAATAAATAAATAGGCACCATTTAAAAAACAACCAAAACTGGCCCATGTGTAGATTACAAAGTAGAATAAAAGTCCTTGATTACTCATGGTTACCCCAGTGTTCTGTCTTCTGCCTGTCTTTGCAAAATATTCTACTCCCCCCGGTGACAAAAAGTCTTAAACATTGTCTAAACTGTGTAGTGAGAACTTGCCATCATGGATGTGCAAGAAGTGCAAGAGCACAGAGTTCTCTTGGTTGGAATTAAAACCAAGAGGCAAGAGTGTTTTTTTTTTACTGTTTATATGTAAGCTACTCCACGTCCTCGGAAAGGGGCAGGATAGAATTCTAAAGGATAAATAAATGAATAAATAGTAAATGATGAAGCCTGGGACGTGGCCATCACTCAGCAAGTGGCACATTAAGAGATGAGCTGGCACTGGATCTCCCAGGCTGCCCCATTTCCCTTTGGTCCTTCTCCTGCAGCTTCTGAGGGCATGCATCGGCAGAGCCTCCTTTCCCAAGGCTCTTTTACAGTCCTAACAAAGGGTGTCTGCGTGACTCCATCCTTATGGGGTTCTTATCCTTCGGGGTGCTGGGTACCCTCACGTCCCTTACAGGATGGGTCCTAAATCCAGGGTGTAATTAATTGATGGCCATTCTCCTTCTGAATGGCACTGTCCAACTTGTTTGTTTTCACTCACTAGGCTAGGAGGAGAGGCAGCATTCCTTCCTGTATCCCTGGGAGCTATTGAGGGCTCCAGCTTGTCAGCCTGCCTGCTTGGCTAGCTTGCAGCTACAAAGCTCTTTGGCCCTTAGAGTGGAGACGGGAGTTTAAAAGAGTTCAACAGAAACCTGCCATGCTGCCTCCAGTCCTGCCATGTGAACGTACAAGGAGCTGTTTGTTCAGAGGCATCCTTGATGCAGAGTTTCCTGAATCTGCTTTGTTCTAGGCTGGGGGGATGTCCATTTCCTTCAAAGAAATAAGGGATCTTTCAGGCTCTTGTTGCTAGTCAAGATGCTGATAGTAGCACAGGTCCCACAGAGTGACAAACAGAGAATAAACTACATGACAGAGATGAGAAAATGAAAAGTTTATGTTTTATTGGCCTAACCATTTGTTCAGACGTTCTGCAAGCTTGCAAACCCCATAGCTAAATGTTAAAATAGGTGTTGCCATATGAAGTTAACACGATTATATGTCATTTGGCTGGTCATAATGAAAGGTATTATTATGTGGACTGTCTTCTGTTTTAATTTTACTTTTGGAGCTATATGACTTACAGCAACTTCTTAGTCATATGATGCCTATGATGGGTGCCTGGGCATGTTGTTCTAGGGACAAGGAAACAGAGCAGAAATGTTTTCTGTCTCCTTTGTTATTAGGATAAAAATGTCCAGGCAGTCAGCCTTTAGATTGGAGACAATCTTCAGCTTGGCATAGAGCCACCAGAGTGTTTCCACTGATAGATTTCTACCCATGGAACATGGCTCTTTTTCCTCCCCCCCCCTCACTTGCTGGTGTCCTACATGTCTCCAGAACTACTGTTCCTGGGGGACAGGAAGAATATTTTGTGTGTGTGTGTGTGTAGGGGGGGGGAATGTTCAACAGCAGTGAGAGGGAGAGGAGATGAAAGGCTGTCCTCTGTGTGCAGCTATCCTTCTGTCCCTTGAAACACTCTGGTGGATCCAAACTGCAGAGAAGATACCGATTTCAAGAGGGTTTGTGTGTGTGTGAAGTACATTGGAAAGATGGTTGCTTGCACAGCTGCTAAGTGCCTGAACAGTAGAAGTGTCTACAAAACCTCTGAACAACTGACTTCAGTCCTATCAGTTATGCAGCTCTCTATGTAACAACAATCTCAGTTATTATGGCCACCTACACATGGCTACTGTGCACCTTCTACTTCCTCATAGAATCACAGAGTAGGAAGGTACCTCCACGGTCATCTAGTCCAACCCCCTGCACCAATGCAGGATCTCACAACTACCTGCCCACTCATGCACAATCTGCCTAAGTTAATAAAATCAGCATTTCTGTCTGATGACTATCTAGCCTCTGCTTAAAAACTTCCAAAGAAGAACTCACCACCTCCCGAGGAAGCCTTTTCAACTGTGGAACCACTCTAACTGTCAGGAACTTATTCCAGATGTTTAGCCTAAAATTCTTTTGAATTAATTTCAACCCATTGGTTCTGGTCCGACCATCTGAGGCAACAGAAAACAACTCTGCTCCATCTTCTCTATGACAGCCCTTCAAGTGTTTGAAGATGGTTATCATATCACCTCTTAGTCTTCCAATAAGCTTTGCTCAGGATTCCCACTCAAGTTTCATAGAAAGGATTGACATACAAGGGGCAGAACACGATAGATGCCTTCTGTTTGCTTCTAATTGGTGAGCACTAATATGGTCTTCACCATTCCATTAATCATCTTGTCAGCTAGAACATGCCCATTTCAAGGCTTGCTCCAGGTAGGAATTCCCCAGGTAGTCTCAGATAAATACCTCTCTTTCAAGGCTCTCCATATGAATAACATGGACTTCACTTCTTGGGATACTGTAGGTCTTACTAAGAAATTGTATATCAAGTTCTTTGAGAACTTTACATTGCTATAAATGTTAAGATTACTATGATCCCTTTCCTAATATATACATTTATAAAGGTTTCTACATATACATCTGTTTAAAAACAAAAACACCCAAACCATATTAACCATTTAAAACCCAACAACTGTCATATAAAAAATTATATTAAGAAAATGAAGCCAGCAACATTTTTGTATGTTCAGTGCAATTATTATTTTTGCTTTTGCTCTTGCTTTTGACTTAACAGTGGTATTTCCCCCTTTTTGCTTATATGTATAGCTTGTAACTGCAGCAGGGATTTTTAACTAGGAACAATTGCTTCTTGTTGCCAGCATATTAAACAGAGTGAGACCAGAAGCTTTTCTATTTTGTTCAGTCCAGAGAAAGAGATGTGTTCTCTTTTATAGGCACCTGCAGTGAGTGGGGCTTTTGGAATGTCGGAGC
The DNA here is from genome assembly GCF_049243985.1 of Paroedura picta. Taxonomy (NCBI): domain Eukaryota; kingdom Metazoa; phylum Chordata; class Lepidosauria; order Squamata; family Gekkonidae; genus Paroedura; species Paroedura picta. The sequence continues at coordinate 92,895,357 of NC_135372.1, read as the reverse complement.
CATTGCCCTTTTAAGTAACTCCAGGGGCAGACCTTGTGCCAGTAGATTGAATGTGGCTGCAAAAACATAAGCAAAATGTGCTGTAAAAGTCGGTGTAAAGAAAGGCAGGAGCTTGAGACAGAAGGGAGAGAAAGAATCCAGGCTCTGTCTCAGCCAGGTAATGATCAGGATCATCTCGACACTGGAGAAGTCCACTGGGGGAAAGGGAGGTTTTAGCCAGAGAGCTCTGCAGGCTGGCTAAGGCTGCTGTCCAGCGTAGCAGTTCTGCTTAAGCACATTAATTGGCACACACTTATACAACAGAACCCCTAATGGCTCTCAGGAGGGACTGGATTCCAATCAGATGAATGACTTCTCAGAGTTCTGCTCACATTTAGCTGCCTTCCTGAATCAGAATATTATGAGTCCCTGTACTCTGACTGGCAGCAATGCTTCAGGAAGAAAAAAGGTCTTTCCCCAATTCTGGAGCCGGATCCAAAGACCTTCTGCATGCAAAGCATATAGCTCTGCCACTGAGCTGCAGTGGAGAGACCCATCTACCTAAAGCAGTTTATTCTGTCTGATCCTTGGGCCATCTAGCACACTGTAGTCTCCCCTTATGGGTGGCATCTCAATACCATCCCTGGTATTTCAGAGCCAGTTTGGTGTAGTGGTTAGGAGTACAGTCTTCTAATCTGGTGAGCTGGGTTTGATTTTGCACTCCCCCACATGCAGCTGGGTGATCTTGGACTCACCATGGTGCTAATAAAGCTGTTCTAACCAAGCAGTGATATCAGGGCTCTCTCAGCCTCATCTCCCTCACAGGGTGTCTGTTGAGGGGAGAGGAAAGGGAAGGCGAATGTAAGCCACTTTGAGACTCCTTTGGGAAGAGAAGAGCAGCATATAGGAACCAACTCTTCTTCTTTTAACTGGCAATGCTGGGGATTGAGGTCAAGACTTTTTGTTCTGTGTGTTCTGGCTCCCCTTGTACATGCCTCTTTGGCCTTGCCATACAGACACCTGCCCCAGATCCTTTACCCTGCTGAAAGGAGCTACTTGCCACTTATGAGTTGGCTCCTGTGGCCCCATGGTCAGTGTGCATCCTCGCCTCACTCTAATGTATGAGGAGGTGATGGGGCAAATGCCAACTGCATGCCTGTCCAAACCAGTTGATTCACATGTATGTGTTACCAGCTTATATGCAGAAGGTGGATGAGAAACAGTTAGAGGGGCATGGCTCTTGGCTCTTATGGCAAAGTGATTTCCCTCTCCACAATTACGTCTTGGAAAGATTTAGGTCAAAGTCATTCATGTGATTCACCCATGAGTGCTATTGTGACACTGTACATGGGGTCCACTTCTTTCATAGAACCAAAGGTAGATCAATAGAATCTTCTGGAGATTTCCTGCACAGGCATCGCACACATTCTGTTCCACTTAGCTTCAGCAAATGGGTGAATCATGGTCTTCACCTATGTCCTATAAGGCATGGCAACAGTGGCCTCTCTGGGCCCTGCCTGAAGGCCTTAGGGCAGCCTTTTTCAACCTTCTGACTGTGAAGGTGCCTCTGAAATTTTTTTTCAGACTTCAAGGCCCCCCAGAAGTGATGTCAGCTGGTCACCCCTACCACGCCTCCAGAAATGACATCACTATCCACTCCTTTAGCCCTCCTTTTGCTTCCTCCCCCCTGCCTCTACTACTATTATGAGGGCTCTGCCTCATGTAGGCTGGAAAGAAGAGTAGGAGCTGTGAAGACAGCCTGGGCCCCATCATGCCACGCCACTTCAGAACTCCCGGGGACCCCCAGGAGTCCATGGTTGGGAATCCCTGCATGAGGGGCTCTTGTGGGCCACTGTACGAAATAAGATACTGGGGTAGGTGGCCGATTGAGCTGATTCAGTATAGATATTCTTATTTTTTTTTAAATAGCAAAATTAATTTAGCCTTCTGAAGTGAATGCATATTGATATTTCCCAGTTTCATGCGGTGCTCACCCTGAGTGACTAACACAGCTTCTTGGAAAAGAGGACAATCTGGAAGTGTTTCATTCTCATCCAAGACCCCCCATCACCATATCAGGAGATCTCAGATCCCAGGCCAGCAACTTGTGGGTCAGAGATAAAAAGATTGGTTTTGAGTGAGGCAGCCAGCCTCTTATGGTTTCCACTGAGTAGGCCTTGTGGATTGACAAGGAGCCTAGCCTCTTCAGGGTTAGTAAGACTGGAAGCTATTTTGTACTTCTAGAACAGCTTAGTCACATCTGTACTTCTTTGGCGGTGTTGGGTTCTACATTCTCTTGCCTTGCCTCCCTTCATCTCAATAACAGACCAAAGTTCCCCACAAGGTACCTTCCAGTACTTCCCCTTGTTCCTTCCCAAGATTTTCAAAAGGTGGGAGGGATATTTTTAACACAGGGCTTGTTATTGGCTGCCCTTATTTCAGAGAAAGGGGTTTCCATGGCTTTCTCCCTTCATTTCCCTAGGGCAGGGGTGACCAAACTGTGCCTCTCCAGATTTCAATTGACTACAATTACCATGAGCCCCTGCCAGGAGATGCAGGCAGCAGCTCATGGTAATTGTAGTCCATGGACATCTGGAAAGCCAGAGTTTGGCCACTCCTGTTCTAGGGCATTCCTTCGTTTATTTCCATTCTCCTTCCACAGTTCCTCGGCAAAGTAAGGAGAGAGTTGATGTGTTTGGCTTCATCTCCTTTTATGGCTTTTTTTTGGGGAGGGGGGCTAATCTCACTGTCTCAGAAGTCTGAAGGTGTCCATGGACTCAAATGTTGGGGCCCTCTGCAATAGATTCTTATTAATAGCTTGTTGTTAGCTAATGGGTGATACATGGAGATGGCATCCTAATGCTTCTCATGGCCCTTGAAGGGATTTAGAATCTGCTGGGCTTCTCTGTGTAGTAAAGGCCAGCTAATAAAGGCCTGTTTGTATCATATAGCAGTGGTTTTGATTCATTTGATTTTCACAGTAATTTAGGTCCATAATTTAAGCATGGAATGGCATTCTCTATGTTTTACACAACTTCATGGACGTTACCAATAAAGGATTAGTGCCCATGTTGGGGCTGAAACCATGCTCATGAGTTAAGCCAGACGTCCGTTCCCTGAGTCTTCACTCCTGATCATTCATCCTAGAGAAGGCTACTGGCCTGGAGCCAGCTATTTTCATCCTCTGTAAAATCACTCTCTCAGGTCCCAACCAGAAGGAAATCATTGCTGGATCTTTCAAGTAGAGATGATAATTCATCGGTGTAAAGTTGTCTCTCCTTCCATCAGTGGACCATTTTCTGTCTGCTCTGGAAAGACCCAATAACCAGTAGAATTTGGTCATTTCCTCCTCTGCATTTCCAGCCAATTAAACAGTGGGCTTTGCTTTGAGATTGTGTACAAGCAGTGGCAGCTGTTGAGTTGTGGTTCAAGTCTGCCTAGAACAGAGAGGGAGTTCACAAGTTGTTGAGGTCTATCTCCATTGGATGGGGCAACCTAGAAGGGAATAAGGACTCAGCAACTCTGGCTTTGTTAGACAGCATTGAGGTGACAGTGAAGGATGGACTTGGAGTCCTGAGAGGGATGATTCAAAGAGGCCCTCTGCAAAGTGAGGGGTACGTGGAAGCAATCAGAGTGTAGCACCGAGCACCTCAACTTGGCTTTTCCAGAGCTGAACTCTGGTTGCATAGTTGGGCAAATGGTTAGCATAGGAAACTAAAGGGACATGAGGTGTTTTGTCTGAAGGCGAGAGATGCCAGGCAAATCACTAATCCCAGATGACACTCTGCACATGCTCAGATGCATTATTGCTTTGGGTATTCCTTGGGACCTAAACCAGATAACTCTTAGTGGTCCCTGGTCATAGCTTGTAGACTCTCCTTGCAAACAAGGTCTCCTGATAAAGGCTGCCTATCGACATGCTCCTTTTCAGAGACTGGGGCAGCAAACTTGTCAACATGAACTCCAAGGGTAAGCTACAGCTTACAACAGGGAGCAAGGGCCCAAAAGAGGCTGATGGAATACAGACAAACATTAGCTAGTGAGGGACGGTGATGCCTACTTAGGAGGTGTGTCTGCAGTAATCTCAGGTGTAAGGACATTGGCTATGGCCATTCACGGGAGCTGTGTGCTGAGCGGACCACTGGAAGGGGGAGCCCGGGCTCCGGATCTGAGGAGCCCCGACTCGAAGAAGCGACGCCGCCGCCGCCACTAGAGGAAGATGTGGCGCTGTGGAGGGGATGGCCCCACCGCGCGGCCGCTTCTCTTTCAGCAAGGGTGACGCGGCTCCTTTAAGAGCCGCAGGTCTATGGAAATGAGCCGAGCCGAGCCGCTGCCGCAGCGGAGCCGAGCCGGGCTTGCTTGGCAGGCGGCGCGAGTGGCGCGAGCTGCGGGGAGAGCGCACGCGGCGGCGAACCTGCTCGGGCGCCTCTGCCCGGATCGCCCTCCTGGCATGAAACGTCGCTGCTGCTGCTGCTGCTGCTGCCGCCGCCGCTGACCGGCCGACAGACCGACCGAGAGGAGGAGGCCGGACTGCAGGCGGCGGCGGGAGATGGGCGGCGGCTGCTGCTGCGCCCCGGGCCGGGCTCTGCTCCTGCTCCTGCTGCTGGCGCTGGGGCTCCCCCGCTCCGGAGCCGAGAGCCCCGTGGAGCTGGTGCCGGCCGCGCTCTGCGTCCCCAGCGCCGCCGGGATCCCGCGGCGGCCGCCGGACGAGCACGCCGCCTGCGCCACGCCGCCCGTCTTGTGGCTCTGCCCGGCAACGCGTCCCGCCCGCGGCCTTTGGGCGCACCTGCTCGGCCCGCTGTGCGGCGGCAACCGGACGGCGGCGGCGGCGGCGGACGGGCGAGTGGTGTTGCTCAGCCGCCTCCTCCTGGCCCCAGCCCCGGGCGGGCGGCTTGGCGGGGGCCGGGGCCGGGCGCTGTGCTTGGCGCCGGGCTCCCGCCTTTCTCTGCCGCCGTCCGGCGCGCGGGGAGGGGGCCAGCTGCGGTGCAGGGTGCCCGGCGGCGGCCTCCGGAGCCCGTGGCCCCCCCGGCGCGGGGACCTGCTCCTGCCGCCGCGGGCGCTGTGCCTGAGGGCGGGCCCCCCGCGGCGCCTGGGGCTGCTGTGCGAGCGCGGCGAGCCGGAGGGCGAGAGCTTCGTGCGCTGGAGCGTCGGCCTGGCCTCCTCGCTGCGGCAGGTGGAGAAGCAGTGGCTGGCCGAGGGCGGGCGCCCGGGCCACGAGGGCCGCCGCAGGAAGCGCAACGCCAACGCCAGCCCGCAGTTCCAGAAGCCCACCTACCAGGTGTCGGTGCCCGAGAACAGGCCCGCCGGGACGCCCGTGCTCTTGCTGGCCGCCCTGGACCCGGACGAGGGCGAGTGGGGCCGCTTGGACTACGCCATGGACGCGCTTTTCGACAGCCGCTCCAACAGCTACTTTGCCATCGACCCCCAGACAGGAGCCGTGACCACCGCAGAGGAGCTGGACAGAGAAACCAAAAGCACCCACGTATTCCGCGTGATGGCCACCGACCACGGCGTGCCGCGCCGCACGGCCCTGGCCACCCTCACAGTCACCGTCAGCGATACCAATGACCACGACCCCATCTTTGAGCAGCAAGAATACAAAGAGAACATGCGGGAGAACCTGGAAGTTGGCTATGAGGTGTTGACGGTCAGAGCCACGGACGGTGATGCCAGCCCCAATGCCAACATCTTGTACCGCATCTTGAACGGGAACGGGTCCAACAGGATATTTGAGATCGATCCGAAGTCCGGCGTCATCCGCACCAATGGTCTGGTTGACCGAGAGGCTGTGGAGTCTTACCAGTTAATTGTGGAAGCCAATGACCAAGGCAAAGACCCTGGGCCACGCAGTACCACAGCCACAATCCACATCACGGTGGAGGACGATAATGACAACTCGCCCCAGTTCAGTGAGAAACGGTATGTGGTGCAGGTACCTGAGAATGTGGCCTCGAACACACACATCCTGCGGGTGAATGCCACAGACCGTGACAAAGGTAGCAATGCCCTAGTGCATTACAGCATCATGAGTGGCAACACCCGAGGGCAGTTCTACATCGATGCCCAGACAGGGAACATTGATGTGGTCAGCCAGCTTGACTATGAGATGAATAAAGAGTACACGCTTCGCATTAGGGCCCAGGATGGGGGAAGGCCTCCCCTCTCCAACATCAGTGGACTGGTAACCATCCAGGTGCTGGATATAAATGATAATGCCCCTATCTTTGTCAGCACGCCCTTCCAGTCCACAGTCCTAGAGAATGTGCCCGTTGGCTATTCCGTCATCCACATCCAAGCCATTGATGCTGATTCTGGGGAGAATGCCCGACTAGAGTACGCTCTGGTCGACACTAGCTCTGATTTCCCCTTTACTATCAACAACAACACAGGATGGATTGTGGTGGCCTCTGAACTGGATCGCGAGGCAGTGGACTTTTACAACTTTGGCGTTGAAGCCCGAGACCATGGCATCCCACCGATGACTTCTTCAGCCAGTGTCAGCATTACTGTCTTGGATGTTAATGACAACAACCCTGAATTCACCCAAAAGGAATATGCTGTGCGTCTTAATGAAGATGCTGCAGTGGGCACCAGCGTCCTCACGGTCTCCGCCATTGATCGGGACGTCAATAGTGTCATCACCTACCAGATCACCAATGGGAATACCCGCAATCGTTTCTCCATCACCAGCCAGAGTGGTGGTGGCCTTATCACTTTGGCCCTACCCTTGGATTACAAATTAGAGCGCCAGTATCTGCTTACCATCACAGCTTCAGATGGCACACGATTGGACACGGCACAAGTCTTTGTCAACGTGACGGATGCCAACACCCATCGGCCAGTGTTCCAGAGCTCCCATTACACTGTTAACATCAATGAGGACCGGCCAGTGGGCACGACTGTTGTGATCATTAGTGCTACAGATGAGGATACAGGGGAGAATGCCCGCATCACTTACTTTATGGAAGACAGCATCCCTCAGTTCAAGATTGATATGGACACTGGAGCTGTCACCACCCAGATGGAGCTGGATTATGAGGACCAGGTGTCATATACACTCGCAATTACAGCCAGGGACAATGGTATCCCACAGAAATCAGACACCACATACCTGGAAATACTAGTCACTGATGTAAATGACAACGCACCCCAGTTCTTAAGAGACAGCTACCAAGGTTCTGTATATGAAGATGTCCCGGCCTTCACTAGTGTCTTGCAGGTTTCTGCCACTGACCGAGACTCTGCCATGAATGGTAGGGTGTTCTATACCTTTCAGGGTGGAGATGATGGGGATGGAGATTTCATAATTGAATCGACCTCAGGCATTGTTAGAACTTTGCGTAGATTAGACAGGGAGAATGTCCCATTGTATGAGCTTAGGGCGTATGCAGTTGATAAGGGTGTACCAGCCATGAGGACTCCTGTTGATGTCCATATCACTGTTCTTGATGTCAATGATAACCCTCCAGTCTTTGAACGGGATGAGTTTGACATCTTCATTGAGGAAAACAGTCCCATTGGTTTAGTCGTGGCCCGGATCACAGCCAGTGATCCAGATGAGGGCACCAATGCCCAGATCATGTATCAGATAGTGGAGGGGAACATTCCTGAGGTTTTCCAGCTTGACATCTTCTCAGGAGAATTGACAGCACTAATGGACTTAGATTATGAAGCCAAGTCTGAATATGTTGTTGTGGTACAGGCTACTTCAGCTCCACTGGTGAGTCGGGCTACTGTGCATGTCCGTTTACTGGATAAGAATGACAATGTACCTGTGCTAAAGAACTTCCAGATCATCTTCAACAATTACATCACAAACAAATCCAGCAGTTTCCCTACTGGGGTAATAGGTATGATTCCAGCCTATGACCCTGATGTCTCTGATAATCTTACCTATAGTTTTGAACAAGGCAATGAACTGAAGCTGGTGCTTCTGAACCACAGCACAGGAGAACTGCGTCTAAGCAGGGCCCTGGATAACAACCGTCCCTTGGAAGCAATCATGAGAGTTTCTGTCTCAGGTAAGAGAGTGTCAGTGTTGCTGTGAATTTGAGTCCAAATCACACTGTTTAGAAAGACCATTCAGTTCATTTTCTTATCTTTCACATGAGGGAGATCTCATTCACCTTTCTTGTAGGAACCATGGCCTTTCCTCCGAGGGGGGAATCTAACCACTACAAAACTTTGTCATGGAGAACCAACTCCTAAATAACGCTTCTTTTAAAACTCTGGGAAATACATAGCTGACTGTTGGGTGTTGACATCCTTTTTAAGCAGATATTCTGATGTTGTAGGTTTTATGTTCAGTCATAGCTGCATAGATCACTTTAGAATTGTTTGAGTCTTCATAGCCAAATGGCCAACCTCTTTTGTGCAGGCAAATCCAGTTGGCTGTCTCCATCTTTGCTTTAATACAACAGCTGAAGTTTCAGTCTTTTAGTTTTTGCACCTTTTCAAACAGGCTTCCTGTTTTTTTGCCAAAGAAATTTCTCCCTCTGTATTATTTTTCCATTTTCAGAATTGGCCACGAGTATAATTCTCCATAAAATTTACTTTCTTTTGTGTATCTCTTGATGGTCTGATGGCATCAGAGTAGTCTTTGGTGTCCAAGGCAGTGCAGAAGAGGACGGAGGAATGCTCAGTGGGTGGCTTCTGTGGTCTTACCTCCTGGATTCTGAGTTGATATGTGGCTGACAAAGAACAGGGCTCAGGTTGTTCATTTGGAAGCAGGGGCAAGATACTAGCCATGTCTGTGAGGCAACACTTGGTACCACCATGTCAGTGCCCCAAAACAGGCTCCTACAGTGAGTGGTCTGACAAAGTGAGCTGTAGTTCACAAATGCATATGCCAAAATAGGTTTCTTATTCTTTATTCTTATTCTTTAAGGTGCCTCAGGGCTCTTTGTTATTCTTGCTGCGATGGGCTCATGGCTACCTCTTCCACAATATGCAAGTGGAGTGTGTGCCCCACATGAGTCTGGTAAACCTGTCAGTGGACTTTACTGCATGCTTGTTCAGAGATAAGAGACTGGCCCTCTTTAATTAGCGCAAAGTGTCCTCTTTTCCTCTTTATTATGATGCCATATCCTTGTGCACTGCAATTAAATTAAATATCACTGTTTCCGTGCAGAGCTTTGCAGGGTATCCAGCAGAGACAGTGTAGGCAGAGGTACCTACCTAGAGCTAATGCTAAGGAAAAGCCTGAGACTTGGTTCATTCACAGGACAGTTGTTGAACTTGTGTTAATGAAACTAAGTAACTTTAAAATTGTAGCTTCAGAGAGACTTGTGTGTACATGTGGTGTTCAGTGCATACCTAAAAAGTACATGTTTTAGGACACTTGTGGTGACTCACTTAAAGATCATGTGCCATCATTTTAGGGGTTTTGTTTTAGTTCATCTTTAAGTATGTAGCTGGAAATGACTGGGAAGATGTGCTTCAGATATACTCCCAAGTGAGGAGGGAAAGCCAAAATTGAGAGCCAGCTTGATATTGTGTTAAGAACAGCAGCTTCTAATCCGGAGAACTGGGCTTGATTCCCCACTTCTCCCCCCCCCCCCCGATGCAGCCAGGTGGCTGACCTTGGGCCAGTCACAGTTCTCTCAGAACACTCTCAGCCTCACCTACTTCACAGGATGTCTGTTGTGGGGAGAGGAAAGGAATGCAACTGTAAGTCACTTGGACCGTTTATGCACTGGGAACTTCACTGCCCCAGCTCTTGTACAGGAGCAAAAATCGGGGGCAGATGAGGCGCACTGGGCCAAGTGCTCCCCCATGTGGGTGCAGGAAGAGGTGGGGCAACCTGCCACGACTAAAACTCCAGCCTGCAGCCTGGCATGAAACCTCCAGTGTATAAATGGTCTTGGAGATGCCTTTAAATAGTAAAAAGTGGAGTACAAAAATCAGCTGTTCTTCTGTTTCTGTGTGCACGGTGTGCATCGTGCAAGTAAAAAATGTAGACTCCGATTTGCTAAGACACAGCCAAAGTCAACCTAAGCTTTTCATAGACAACTGAACATCTTTGGCCTATACTCTGGCTTTCCAGTGCTTTTCCTTGAAGAATCCCTCCCCAAACAACTGAGCCATGGGCAAAAACATCTCATGTTGGTGTGCAGTGAAGGTAGAAGAAACAACTTTGGCAGATGAGATAAAGCCTATAGGCCTTATGGAGCTCACCATCACTGTGCATAGTTCATAATTGTGAAATGGACTGTTATCAGCTTGCTCATGCAGAGCCTTCCTCTATGCGCTGGACCAAATTCAGTCTGGTGCCTATTGCTTTCCCTGCAGAATACCTAGGGCTTGATAATCAGTCTGCCTGTTTTTCCCCCAAAGGCAGAGATCCAGATCCTGAGTCTTCAGAAGGAATTGGAAGCTTTTGTCCATGCTTTTTCACCTCTTTATATAGTAGTTTCCTCTGAGCAGAGGTTTCAGTGGCCTCCAAACTTCCCATGACTAAACTGAAGACTTTGTCTCCAGAACCACAATTCTGGCAGCTTTTGCTGACTGAAAATCCACTCCTGTCAAGAATGGCAATCAGAAAATGGGTTGGGAAATACATTGTCTTCTCTTATTGCTCCTTGGTGGAACCTAGCTTATCCTAGCCAGACCAGCAGCTATAATTTCCCTTTCCTTCAAAAGAGTGACTAGTTGTTACTTGTCTCTTGGGTCCTTGTGTAGCAGCACCGGTTTGACAAGATTTTGGCTAGGCATTAAAGAGTGGAGTTTATGGTCCAAATTTTGCTTGTGATGTAGTTGACATCTGCTATAAGGGAGAGCTAATGGACATTATTGTGTGCAACGTGAAGTGAAACCCGCAGGCTGCTTTTAACTGTCTGTCTGCTGGTTTGGTAGGGCTGTAAGGCTAGAGGTATTAGTGGTGGGAGTGGGAGTAGGTGGCAGATGCATCTTGAGAGCTGTCCAATCAGTAGGCAGGTCCGCTGAGGGTCAGTCCTCCAAATCCCTGCTGTGGGTAGGAGTTGCTTTCTCTGGCCACTCTGTTAATTCATCTGTTGCTTTTAACTTCAAGGGAAGGCAATTCTGTGACATCCAATAATTAGGTAGCACAGTTTTCATGTCAGGAATTCTTCCTGTTGTACAGAGTGAATCTGTTTTCCTGCGGTCTCAGTCAACTGACAGTTGTTTTGCTCTCGATGGCAAAAAGTGGTCACTTCCTTTTCAGAGCAGTAAGCCTTTAATCTAGACTTTGTCCGTTTGTGGCAATCTGTCAGGTATATATGGTTCTTTAGCCATCTTTTCTGCAGGCTGAACACTCCCAGCACTGTCTGTCTTTCTCCGGATCATCATCCTGCATGTTAATCCTTGTGGTTTCTTTCCTTCTCTTGAAATCATTTGGCTGCTGTGCATCCTTCTTTGTAGGAGGTGTCCAGAACGGAGTGGGAGACTTTCTGCTAAAGCCTGCTTTAACTGGCTGTGGAATTAAACTACAGCAACAACTGACATTGTCAAGTGCGCATCATATGTTTCCCCATGCAGAGCTGTGATTATGGGGAAGCTGTTGAGGCTGTAGTCTTGGGGAACTGTGTTCTTTCTGTGTTGGCTCTTGTGGGAGCTTTTACATCAAGTTGGAACTTGCAGAGCTAGTAGTTGCAGAACGCTGTTAATGTCTTCTGTCTCTCCCTTCCCAACTGGGCAGGTGCCTGCCCCCCCCCCCCATTTCTGCTCACAAGTGCAGCAATTAGGCATTCCAGATGATCACAGATTCTGCAGAGGAGCTAAGGAAGACGAGATTGGGAATGTAGGCAGAGGGGAGAGGAGCTCCTTGTCCCAGGAGCCTTACTGCATATTGCCCATGATTAATGCAGCCCTCCCATAGCATGGCCTGGCTGCCGGAGACCAATTTGGAGATCCTTAAGAGCAGCTGTCCATGAGTCTCGGCAATTAAACTCTCAGCATGGTGGCTGGAGATTGCACCTGCTCTGTGGGGACAGGAATACTGGAGGTGGGGGTGGGGGAGGCTGGGGAATACTCCATGCTGGGGAGATAGATGGAGTGTTGATAATACCTACAGCCCCTGGCTGTCATCAGAGCTGCATTCTTGGCTCTGATGCACGGGGAACCCAAGTCCCTGGTGTTATTGGAAATTGCTGCAGCTGGTGTTCTCCAGAGCTAGTTATTGAGAACTGCAGGGCAGGTTGTCCCTGGTGCCCCTTCTCTGTAGTATGGACAAGGAAAAGTAATGCCTGGTTGTATTCCTTGTGTTAGGTAGTAGGGTATAGGGGCTGGGCCGGTAGTACTAGGATCTGGTCTGGAATCCCCACTCTGCCCGGGGAGCTTGCTGGGGCACCATGGGCAGCCTGTCATACTCTCTCAGCCTAATCTACTGCACAAGTTTTTTTGCTGTGAGGAAAAAATGGATGAGAAAAGAAGGATATTGTAATCTGATTTGGGTTCCCATTAGGGAGGAAAACAGTATATAAATATATCAGGGAAAAGCCCCAATGAAGCTTGTCTGGAGTAAATTTCCACTAGGCTGTGTAATCAATAGAAAATACCATGATCTGCCATGGCCTGTCTGATAGAAGCCATATTATGGAGACATACTATCCTCAAATGTACATAGTGATAGCCTAACAGTTATTTCTGAAACAGAAAAGCCGTTTCTAGTGTGGGTATTTGGAAATTTAGTTTCTAGTATTGTGGGATAGGAAGGAAAAGTTCTCCTTATTTGCTTTCTCCACTCTATGTATACTTTTATAAGCCTCTATCATTTCCCCCCCTAATTGTCTTTTTCTGAACTGGGAAAAAAATCAGAAACTTTTCAGCCTCTTCTGGAAGAAAAGTTATTCCAACATCTCCTGCACTCCAGTTTCTCTCCCATGATTGTTTTGGTCTCTGGCTGAAGAAATAAACTGAATGGCTTTCTCCTCATGCATAGGAAACAAAGCCATTTGTTGGAAATGGAATTGGGGAAATTCCAAACAGTGAAAGAGTATAACTGATCCTCGATTTCCCCACTGGAAGCATCTTTTCTTGCACTCTTAGATGCATTTGTACATATACAGTATAATCTGGCTCCCCAATACACTTCATATGAGTCACTTTGGTGTTCAAGTCATTCTCATGAAGAGCAGTGTCATGTTAGAGGAAATAAAACCAGTGACCACTCACTGTTCAGACATGGCTTCCCCAGCTCTTTTCAAGGATGGTCAGATCAATAAATTCCCAAGAACATTGTTGGGCAAAAGTGGACCTCTTTGGGTGAAGACCATTTGAACTAGACCTTTCCTTGAGAGACTGGCCTTTGACCATTTCTAGTTAAAAATGCAAATGTGTTCTGGTTTCCACCCCCAGAACTCTGATGGACTAGGGAGAAGTATTTTAAACTATCAAGGGTTGTTAATGTCCCTAACCAAATTTGAGTGATAGGTATATTAATGATAATCAAGATAACCAGGGATGAGTGCCTCGGCTGTGGCAATTGAGAGCCAGTTTGGTGTAGTGGTTAGGAGTGTGGACTTCTAATCTGGCGAGCTGGGTTCGATTCCGCACTCTCCCACATGCAGCCAGCTGGGTGACCTTGGCCTCACCACAGCACTGATAAAGCTGTTCTGACCGAGCAATGATATCAGGGCTTTCTCAGCCTCACCTACCCCACAGGGTGTCTATTGTGGGGAGAGGAAAGGGAAGGTGATTGTAAGACTCCTTCGGGGAGTGAAAAGTGGCATATAGGAACCAACTCTTCTTCTAATTGCATTAAACTGATTGTTAGAAGCAATGGTAGGCAACTATTTCAAATTCCAGGGTGCTCTGGGTACTTCCAGCCTTAATATCAGGTCGAAACCTTGGGGTATGTGTGTGTATGTGTACATATATATTTACATGTGTGTATGATCAGCTTCTACTAAGAATTGACATGCCAAGTTAGCAGGTGCAGACATTTACAGCCATTGTATTTCCAGTTTGGCACAGTGCCAGCTAGTGGTTTCCTCCTTTCTCACTCTGCCCTGCCATCCACAGATGGATTTTCATCTCTTCCTTTCAGTTTCCTCCTTAGTCCCCAGAGGATTTCTTCTTCTTGTGCTGCCCCCACAATCCTGCCTCCACAGCCTTCTGCTTCCTTAGCTCATTCTGGATAGACTGTGTTGTTTTGAGCCATGGAGCTGAGTTTTCTGGGGTTAAACAGTGTCAGAAGTGTGCTGTAGAGGCAGGAATGAAAATCCCGGAGCAAGTCAGGCAGGTGCTAAAACCAGGGCAAACTGGCATAGTGTGGAGGTGGGGCTGAGGCTGACTGAAGACAATAAACCATCTGCTTTGTGTTTGGACTTGGGGGCTTGAACTCCATTGGTGGGTGATGGAAGGAGAGATGCCCAGCCAGCCCTCAAACAATGCTTGTGATGTTTAGCATTAGGGACAATGCTGGCCTAAACCTCACATTGATATGAAATACTGGAGAGTTAGAAGCAGAGAGATTAACACATCCTTCCCATCAGTGTGTTAGGGTAGTGGGATAGCAGAGGCAGATGAGGCAGAAAATGAGGAGCAGATTGCTGGCAGTAAGCTCTGGGGGGGACTGAGACATTAACTAGGTCAAGGCTGGAGCTGAGATGCTGGCAGGTTCTCTGGTACTTGCCTGGTTCTCTAGGAAAATACTGGCATCTTCTTTCCATCTTAGATTAGAGCACCGTGAGGAAGCATTCTTGTGGTACTTTGTTTCTGCAGTCGCGTCCATATGTATCTTTGTCAGCTTGTCCAAAAGCTAAGTCCTGATGGCTTTACAAAACTTCAGCTTCCATGGACTTTGTTGAAGAAAGCCTGTATTTTTATGTGTGCCTGACTTTAAACCATGGGTTAGGAAGCTTTGACTGAAAATTCCAGGGTGCATTCTAAAAGTCGGATAATCTAAACCCACATCCAGCATGGTGCAGAGGTTAAGAGCGCCGACATCTAATCTGGCAAGCCAGATTTGATTCCCTGCTCCTCCACATGCTGCCAGCTGGGTGACTTTGGGCTAGCCACAGCCCTGATGAAGCTGTTCTGACCAAGCAGTGATATCAGGGCTCTCTCAGTCTTACCCACCTCACAGGGTGTCTGTTGTGGGGAGAGGAAAGGGAAGGTGATAGTAAGCCACTTTGAGACTCCTTCTGATAGAAAAAAGCAGCATATAAAAGCCAATTCTTCTTCTTCCTCATCTTCTTCCTCCTCCTCTTCCTCATTTGTGTAGTTGCCATGTTGTCAGTAAAGGGCAGTGTGTGGATTTTCAGCTTTAGTAACAGAGGTCTGAAAATTCAGGGTTTCATGCAGCATGTATAGATACTGTACAAGTGTGCAAAATCCATGTGCTGCCTGTTTCAAACAACATGGGAATTGTGCCTATTGAGAAGATTGCCAGTAAGGCATGCTTCTGATGCACATGGCTGGCAGCATCCTGATATGCATGGCAGTATCCTCTGAGATATGGTGACCTATCAGACTGCCCTTCAGTCATGCTTGGTAGCTAGCACACAGAAGACTGCAAAAACAGGTCTTTTTATTGCTTCCAATTTATGGAGATGGAGCATAAAATATATGCTGGAAGACTGCAACCAACACGTACACAGAACAAGACCTCAGTGAGCCCCTCACTATACAGTCCTTGGGTTGGGGGAGGGACTAGCTTTTAAGGGCCCACTGAAAGCTAAACATGTGTACCTACATCACACAATTATAATATCTGAAAAGGGTCTCTGTCTCACACTGGGTTAGATCCTGTGGTGCATTTTTGCTGGCACAGGGACTTTTGCCCACACAATATGATTTTCATGCTTCTTTGCTTCCATGGCAAGTCCAAAATGCCTCTTGAAATTCTACTCCAGGAGAGAGAAAGTTGCATTTCTTGAGTGGAAGTCCTTGTGCCTGCGGAGGGACATACTTCATGGCATTTTGTACAGTCCTTAGTCATAAAGACAGCCTTCTTTATTTTATCTGACCCAAATCTGACATATGCACACAGCATTTAGTCTGATGTCTATTCTCCACCAGTATCTGCAACTGACTAGGAACACCAAAAGCTGTGCAGGTTGCAGATTTTGTTTCCTGATTTTAATGGGCGTTCTAGGGACACAATGCCTAAAATAATGAGACTTAATCTGAGGGTCTCTGATTCAAACATGGCATGGACGAATGCTTGTCACACTCAACCTCCCATTTTCCTTGGCCTGTGGCCCATTGTCCCAGACTGCTTTTTCCTGGGCTAAACTAGATGGGATGATGGGAGATCTGTAAATGAAAATCTTCAATGGTTTCTGTTAGTAAATAGTTGCCATGCCTCTCCCCCCTTTGACCAGGGCCATGTTGCAGGGAAAAGGAGGTCTTATTCACACATCAGCTCATTTTTCTGTCTTAAAACAGCCTATATGATTGGAATATTTCTGCCCTTTGGAAGGGCATTTGAGGTCAAGAAAATTGTGCAGAGGAAAGGGTTAAGCACTCCTCCACTGTGGCCCTTCTCTGAACTGGGGCACATGCGGCTTCTGCGGTATCGCTTCTAGTTTAGCTGTCCTTAGCATTTATTTTTAAAGAAGAAAGCTTTCTCATTGTGGGTGAGGCGTACCTCTTTATTCACCTCTGGTGCAGCCTTCCTCTTTTACTGTTGAGAAACCCCAGAAATATTCGTCAGGCTTCAAATATCCCCAGAAGTGGTGCAATTGTGCAGAATATGGTTGGGGAAGTATAACTGTGCACCTGCCCACCCAGAGCCCCTCCCCACCCCCTCCAGGCCCATCATTGGGCATTTTGGAAGGGGTCATTCAGGAAATCCTTCCAGGGCTGTCAAGAAACCACAGGGTTTCACAACCGCCTGGTTGAGAAAGCCTACCCTAGTGCATGTCACAAATAAATTCTGAATTTTTAAAAATTATCCTTAATTAGTCCCCGTCTTCCACTATTTTTCTCCTATGGCTTTTTGAGGCGTCTTTGATTATTTGTTCTGCAGTAGCTTTGCGTGCTCCACATGAACTGCTGTAATTCATATCCCTTCTGCTGATTTCTTGTGTCTTATTTGACTAAGCTGTGTCTTGGGGCCAGTTCTCCTGTTGATGTTTGTCCTTTGTTGAAGAATACTGGTTTGGATCCGCTGGTAATTTCTGCAGGCTGAAGGAATTTCCAAATGCAGTTTGAATTCCTTACCTCCTCTACTGTACCTCCAGTCAAAATGCCCCCCTGGAGTGCTGCTTCTGGGGCTGGGAGGAACCTCCAAGAACTGCATAAAGTAGAAACTGGAGATTTTGCAGGGAAGAGAGAATCAGCAAAAATTGCCCCCCTCCAGTTTGCTGACAACCTTATTTCTTTTGGGTTCATTGGGGGGGGGGCACTGAGAGAGATGTAATGCTATTTCTGGGACTGAAGCAACTTGAGAGGGAAAAACATGAAATTTTGCTGCTGGCTGCCTCTACATGTTTGTTTTGCTGCATCCTGGTTCTCAAGTGGAGGTTTTCCCAGAATGTACAAGCAATGGGATCCCCTATTTGATTTCCTTCTGTCTCCTTTCCTCTCATCTGCTCCAGTGTTTCCCCAACCTGCTTTACTGCAGTCTTTCTGGAAAGCTCATGCTCAAAGTGGTTTTCTCTCTGTATCCCCTTGTACTCACCTGCCTTTGATAGGTTTGCCAGCTTTTTAATTTTTTAAAAGTTGCTATATTGCTATAGCTTTATAATTCTTTTTACGTTGGCAAAATGCCCTTTGGCAGCAATAGTGTGTGTGTGAGAGAGAGAGAAAGATTGATGGTAAAAAAATATGGAGCATACTCAGGTGTGGGCACTCTGGACAACAGGGGATTGTCGCCATGTGGAAGCACTTAAATATTCAACAGAGGACCTCAAAGTTTCCTTTGGAGATAAAGTTTGGAATAAATAAAAAGGAGGAATCATTTAGGTGTTTGAGAGGAGAATGAGACCCCTTGTGAGATTCGGGAATGGTTCTCAAGTAGTAGTTGGTATAAATACCAAAGATTCATGCATTACCTACTTCCCTGGCAGGAGGTGACCCTCCTCCGTCTTCCACCATTCCCTGCCATTTGTGTTGACATCTGAGATGAATTCAGACTGGAAAGAGTTGGAACCATCTGTGATATGATTTATGCGTAGACAGGTCTCCACTGTAGCCTGTCATGCAGTTCTTCCTCTTAGCAGTTTTTCTATGACAGTTAACCCAGGGTTAAGTCTGAGCCCTCTGCCTCCCCCTTCCTCAATTCTAATTCAGTCCGGTGCTGAAAGCTGTCTGATCTCTGTCTGTTTTGCTGCAAGACAACTCAATGATGTGAGATTTGCACGTATGTTGCTTCTGCCATATGGTCATGTCTGCTTATTGCCGTGGGACTGGTTCGGCACCTCATCCATGGAAAGCGAAACT
This sequence comes from Paroedura picta, assembly GCF_049243985.1. Taxonomy (NCBI): domain Eukaryota; kingdom Metazoa; phylum Chordata; class Lepidosauria; order Squamata; family Gekkonidae; genus Paroedura; species Paroedura picta. The sequence goes on along the minus strand of NC_135372.1, from coordinate 92,877,030 downwards.
AAGCTGCTCCAGCAATAGCCATCTAGGGGAGCTGCCCCACTGCTACCCACCTGGGATGTGTCTCCAAGGCACCCTCCCTCTGTTTGGCAGCTTTGTTGCATGGGAATATCTTGTTTCAGAGTGAACATTAACTCTGATCTAACTTATTTATTTAGGGGGCTGCCTCTTTAAAGAGCTGCTCAGTAGCAAGATCCTGATGGGTTTGAGTAAATAGATGGGCCTCAGAAGTATTTTCTTCTCCTCCAGTGCTGTGTTTGCTACAGGAGTAAGAGCCTTAATTTCCCCATCCCCCTTTCTTTTCAGGACTCCTAGCAGTTCAAGGGCTATGGCTGCAGGAGAGTGAGGCTACTGGAAGCCAGGGCTCCTGAATCCCAATTGGAACTTCTCCTGCTAACTTGGTGTAGTGGAGCCAGCTTGGTGTAGTGGTTAGGAGTGCTGACTTCTAATCTGGCAAGCTGGGTTGGATTCCCCGCTCCCCCATCTGCAACCAGCTGGGTGACCCTGGGCTCATCACAGCACTGATAGAGCTGTTCTGACCCAGCAGTAATATCAGGTCTCTCTCAGCCTCACCTACCTCACAGGGTGTCTGTTGTGGGGAGAGGAAAGGAGACTACTTCCGGTAGAGAAAAGCGGCATATAAGAACCAACTCTTCTTCCAGTGTACACCTAGCAAGTGTCAGGAGATTAGCTTTTCCACACCTTGAAAAGCTGGGAGTCAATGGAAAAGCACCAAAGACTGACACCAATCTCAGAAGCTCCTTTCTCCTTGCTTTCTTCTTTCTGTGCTGGTTGACTGTAGGGCAGTCATTTTCAAACTTTTGACCATAGAGGAGTCCCTGAAATAATTTTTCAGACCTCAAGGAGCCATGGAAGTGATGTCAGTGGGCCTCGGCTGCTGCCACACCCCCAGAAGTGACATCGCCACCTGCACCCTTAGCCCTTCTTTTGCTCCCTTCCCTCGCCTTTAATACTACTATGGTGGCAGTGTTTCATATAGGCCAGAAAGAAGAGAAGGAGCTGTGAAGACAGCCCATAACCCTCCATACCACACTACTTCAGAGCTCTCGTGGACCCCCTTCAATACTCCTGCGGACCCCCAGTGGTCCATGGATCCCTGGTTGGGAATCCCTGCTGTAGGGTGAAGTTGTGACCAGACAGCTCAAGCTGCCAGATTTGGTATGGTGCAGGTTGCCTTTGTTCCATTAGTAATTATTTAGCAACATTATTAATTATTTAGAATGGTTAATTTGGCAGGGTGCCATTTCTCCTGCCATGATGCAGGACTTTGAGGAAAAGCTATAACTGCCAAATTCTGCTTTTTGTGCAGCTACCAAAAGTCAAGGGTCTTTGTTCTGAGTCTGGCGGTCTTACTGACTAGTTAGCATTGTCCTTCCGGATCTGAATCACAGTTATTTGCTACCTGAAAAACTGTGCAGATGGATTTGTGTATGTGTACATGCGCTTCTGCTATTCTTGCTTGTGTGGAACTCAAACCCAGGATTTGCAGAATAACCTTAATAGTGTTTATTGGCTCCCCCTGCACCTATATCCCCAATTAGCCGATGTCTGGGCAGGGACACATCTTGCAAGCTCTACAACTCCCTAGCTCCCTGGATTTCATGCTTTGCTTTTCTAATGGGATTTTCCCCTAGCAAATCCCCTTGATTTTCCCACAGATTCTCCAGACAATTACAGGGCAGCATCTGGGGAAGCTGGCTTATCAACAGTAAATTTGTGGTATACAGCTTTCTCAGTATCATGACACTAATGAAGCCCAGCACACCAAAGCTGTTGACCATGAATAGAGAAGGCTGTCAAGCCCACCCCCAAAAGGCAGTTATTGTACATAATGAAGAGTTTATCCAGTATGGGAGCAAACACAATTGGGGATCCCTTGAGGTCAGTATTGTGATGTTTTTGGAGACACTAAGATGATTGATGAGGAAGGAGTAAGGCCTCTTTACAACTAGTTTGCTCATATGTTATTTGTGGTGTCATTCATTTTTTGATAGGTCAGGGGTCCTTAGCCCATGAATGTCATGGTACCCAACAGCTTTCTGGACACCTGCCAAATGAGGATTAGACCCTCCTGATATGCTGCTCTGGACTTCTTTATGATTCACACGTCAGAGACTCATGTCTAAGGCAGGGATCCACAACTTTGTTGAACTTGCGAGCACTTTTGAAATCTTGAGAACATTTAGAAAAAGAGTTGGCTTTTATACTCAGAGTTTTATACTTTGCTTTTCACCACCTGAAGGCATCTTAGTGCAGCTTAAATTTGCCTTCCCTTCCTCTCTCGATACCCTGTGAGGTAAGTGGGGTTGAGACAGCTCTGAGAGGACTGCTCTGTGAGAACATCTAACAGGTCTGTGACTCACCAAAGGTCCCCCAGCTGGCTGCATGTGGAGGAGTGGGAAATCAAGCTTATATCTCCAGATGTTGATTTACCTTGATTTCAGTAAGGCTTTTGACAAGGTTCCCCATGATGTTCTGATCAGTAAACTGGAGGACTGTAGACTGGATTTTTGGATGGTTACATGGAGAAGGAACTGGCTAGAAAACCACACCCAAAGAGTGGTTGTCAGTGATATCAGGTTGGAGGGAGGTGAGTAGTGGGGTTCCACTGGGTCCAGTACTTTTCAACATTTTTATCAATAATCTGGATGAGGGGGTGGGGAGATTCCTCATTAAATTTACGGATGACACCAAATTGGGAGGAGTAGCGAACATCTTAGAAGATAGAGATAGAGTTCAGTGAGATCTGAACATGGTGGAAAAGTGGGCCAAATGAGAACAAGATGCTATTCAATAAGGAGAAGTGTTAGAGTTCTACATCAGGGTCACAAAAATGAGAAACATGCATACTGGATGGAAGATACATTTCTGAGTAGCAGTGTGTGTGAATGTGATCTTGTGGTACTTGTGAACTGTAAGCTAAATATGAGCAGACAGTGTGATGTAAAGAAGGCAAATGCATTATTGGGCTGTATCAACAAAGGCATCACATCAAAATCAAGAGATGTCATAGTCCCGTTTTAAACCATATTGGTCAGACCCCACCTGGAGTACTGTGTGCAGTTCAGGAGGCCTCACTTCAAAAAGGACGTGGACAAAATTGAGAGGGTTCAGAGGAGAATGATCCGGGGCCTGGGAACCAAACCCTATGAGGAAAGGCTGAGGGACTTGGGAATATTTAGCCTGAAGAAGAGGTGGTTGAAAGGGGACATTGTTGCTGTCTTTTAAGTATTTGAAAAGTTGTCGGAGGTAGGCAGGGAATGGTTCCTGCTGGCAGCAGAGGATACAATTCACACTTATGGTTTTAAAGTATATGGGGCATGATATCAGCTAGGTATCAGAAGAAAGTTTTTCACAGAGTCACTCAGCAGTGGAATTGACTGCCTAAGGAGGTGGTGAGCTCCCCCTCACTGGCAGTCTTCAAGCAGCTGTTGGACAGAGGGTTAGACTAGATGGACTCTTCTAACTCTAAGATTCTATTATTTGAAGCTGCTGCTCTTAACCAGTACACCAAGCTGGGCACCATTAGAAAAATGCTGCTGGGTGTGTATGTGCAAGAAAGTACAAAATGGCTGCAATGCACGCTGGGGTCAATGTCAAAATGTTGGGCAGTTCCAAAAAAGTGTCATCCTATGATAAAGACAGCTATATTCCAATGGATGCTTGTTCCATAAAGGAACAAATGTGATATCTCCTCAACTTTTCTAAGTACTACCTAGCAAGGTAGATGAAAGCCATGACTTGTTCTTTGCTGGGGGTGAGGGTGGGGAGAATGCTTTAGGAAATAAGGATGTGAGCACCAAGAAACTAGGGTTGCCAGCCTACAGGTGGTGGTTGGAGATTTCTGGGATTGTAGTTGATTTCCAGGTAACAGAGATTAGTTCACCTGGCGAAAATATCCACTTTGGAAGGTGAACTCCATGGCAGTATTCCCCACTGAAGTCCCTCCCTGACTCAGACTCTGCCCTCCTCAGGTTCCATCCCCCAAATCTCCAGGTATTTCCCAACCCAAAGCTGGCAATCCTACGGGAAACACATTAATGAGCATCCTGATGCCCGCATGTGCCTCATTGGGGATCATTAGCCTTAGGATTGTTAGGACAACTCTCTGGGCTCTTACTTCTGTGTTGTCCTGATATCTTTGTATTAATTCTTCCTACCTACACATATTATTTCTCTGATCTTTGCTCTGTTTTAAGAAACAGTAAGTTGAACTGAACTGAAAAGATAGAACAGGTACTGGATACCAAGCACACCATGGAAAAGTGGAGAGCCCTTTCTTGTGACTTAGAGTACTTTGCAAATGTTTGTATTTGTGTGTGGGACACACACACTTTCTTCTAAGGGAAAGCTTCAGCCTGGTCTTCTGCCAAAGAGCATGTTTTTCTTTACTGTTTGACAGGCAAACTGGTCTCTGGCCGTTGCCATGGTAGCTGTTACCCTTCACCAAACAATGAATACCAGTTGGAAAACCACATGTAGATTTACCATTAGAGCTTTGGGCAGGCAGACAACTGTTTCTGGCCTAGGCTGATGCCACTCATACCCAAACTGCTGCCATTTGACTCTTCTGCCTTCAGCTTTCCCCTGAGTTCCACTACTCTGAGTGCTCCTGAGTCCATGCCCATCATATCTCTTGCCACTCTAAGCCTCAGTTTTTCAGTTCTTTATCCTACCAGCTTGAAAGTGAAATATGGCGGGGCAGAAGGAACTGGAAAGTGACCGTCAAAAGAACACATTATCAACCACTCCTGCTTGGAGTATGTGAAGCATGCATTCTCCATCTTGAGAGCCCTTTAGGTATGACAACAGTGGCTCTCCCAGACTGAATGTTTGCTGGTTGTAACGGCTCTTTGTTACCTCAAGAGTATCAGGATCATGGAGAGGGCCTCCCTAAGTGTGATCAAAAGGTGGTATGCGTGCAAGAGAGAGTGCAAGGGGCCTTCAAGAGGCAAAAGTGTTAAGTGAGAAGAATTTTGTAACATGATCCCAAGAGCACAAGAAAAAATTCTGACTTGGATTCCACAATGGTGGAGGACCCTCCAATGATAGTCAGAGGGATTCTACTTTTGGCATCATGCACAATTGAGAGAGTAACCAAGAAGCTTTTTGAGATAGGGTTGATAAATCTAGTTTGAGAAATTCCTGAAGATTTGGAGAGCAATACCTGGGGAGGTTAGAATTTGGAGAGTGGAGAGAGCTCTGAGGGAATTTTAAGTCAGTAGAGTCTGCCCTGTACATTCCCACCAGAGGAATTGATTTCTGTAGTGTGGAGATTCTGAGAATTCCAGGCCCCACCTTGAGGTTAGTAACCTTGCTTGTAGAGACACAGCATTATGGGGAGGGTAGTAGGGGCTTTGCCTCCACATGCTTTCATTCCCCATGTCTGTAAGAAACGAAAATGTTTGGGTTTTTCCAAATCATTTGAATTTCCCTCCCACTTACTTGTATTTGTTCTAGGCTACAGTCCAGTCCAGGTGGCATTTATATACTATCGTATATGATAGAAGGGTGGGTGGTAGCATTGATATATATATATATATATATATATATATATATATATATATATATATATATATATATATATATATATATATATATATATATATATATATATATATATATATATATATATATATATATATATATATATATATATATATATATATATATATATATATATATATATATATATATATATATATATATATATATATATATATATATATATATATTTTTCTGTTAAGGTAAGCCTACTTCTATCTGCTTTAAAAAAATTAAAAGAATGGGTTTTGATGGCAACATCAGTAACTGTTTGAGATCCTATGGTGGCAGTTAAAAGAATCTGAAGCAGAGCAGGACTTTTCCCAGGTTTTTTTTTTAATGAGAACATTCAGCTATAAGAGAACTTTTTAAAAGGTTTCTTTTGAATAAGTAGTCTATCTGTGAACAATTCTTGTGACTTGAATAATTCACAGTTAATAATTAAAGAATCTATATAACATGTTCATTTGTTAATGGGCAATTAATTGACAGTATTTGAATTTATAATGTACAATTCCCATTAACTTCCATGCAGTCTCTAATGTCCTCAGGTTCTTGGCATTGTGAAGTCATGAATTACAGATCAGCATCTTACAAAAGAGAGGTTTTCTCTGCGGGCAGCTTTTCTGTAGCGCACCTGCCCTTTGCTTGTGTTGGACTATTTTCTGGATTGTATTGGCTGGGGTGTGGGTAGACAGGATGCTGGAATATATGACCTTTTGGTCCCCTTCATCTCTGTATTCATGAAAAAACAATAATCCTTTGCTATCTGATATTGCTTATATTGTACTAGGCTGGGCATAAGTACAGAAGGATCCTGCTTGTTTTGACCAATGGCCTGCCTAGTCATGGCTGGCATCATATTTAAACCAGTAGCCCAGGAGGACCTTCTACCAGCATTCAGAATTTTATTGTCTCTGCATGGGGAGATTTCTTTTTGTCACCATGGCTAGATTAAATTGTTTGGGTTTTTCAGTAGACTTCTGAGTAGATTTTCTTGCGGTTTTGTTGTGTTTCATACTATGATGTTAAAATGTAACTGGTTTTTATGCATATATGTAGAGTAACAAGTGATATACACCCAAACTTAAGGTATTGCAACCTTCAATTTTTATTTATTTGTATTTGATTTATTTGATTTCTTCACCGTACCTCCCAGCATACCAGTTCAGGGCAGTTTCCATCATCTTTAAACCGCCTGTGGCGCTGCGGGCGCCACGGACTAAATAAATGGTTAAGGGGCCTTGAGGTGGGATTTGTCCGTGATGAGGAAGGGTCCGGATTGGACCCTTCCTCACAACAGACAATCGGAGGGACCAATCGGCAGGCGCTTTGCCTGAGGGACCAATTGGAGGGACCAATCGGCAGGCGATTCCCAGCCCCAGCAACTGCGAGCCACGCACAGCGCGGCTCGCAGTTGCTCCCGGCCTGACGCGGCGAGAGGCGCAAAGCGCCTCTCGTCGCGTCAGGCCGCCGCACGAGGGAGCCCCTGGCAGTCGCGCGAAGCGCGGCTGCCGGGGGTTCCCTGCCTGGCGGCCTGATGCGGCAAGAGGCGCGAAGTGCCTCTCGCCGCGTCAGGCTGCCGCCGCCGAGAGAACGCGACCAAGCCAGCCACCGCCCATCGGACCGCCGACGCAGAAACACAGACACTGAAGAAACAGCCACCCACAGTAAGTGCCTAGCGCCCGCTGCATTTAGCTGCAGCGGGCTTGATTACTAGTATTCCAATAAACCAGTGTTTATTCATTAATAAAATTTAATATAAACCTCTCATATTAAAACCATAATTAAACATTTAAACAATCGATCAGTCAGCAAGCTTTTATGTAAATATTAATGTTTCCGTGCTGTCCCACATTCATTCTAGGATTCAGGGGTGTAGCCATATGGTACTGTTGTTATTGCTGGTGTTTTTTGACCCTAACCAAATGCTTGGCGAAATAGTTCCATCTAACAAGTCCTATGGAACTGGGTAAGCTGTGACAGGGCCTGTAGTTCTTCCAGGAGTTCATTCCACCAAGTAGGTCATAAAAGGTTCTGGCCCTGGTTGAGGCCAGAGGTATCTCTCTTGTGCCAGGGATCACTAGCTTGTTTGGATTAGCTGAGTGCAGTGCCCTTTGGGGGGTATAGTCAGTCAAGCAATCCCTCAGGTCCCTCATTCCAAAGTCTTATCTTTGGAGTTGTTGTTGTTTCTACTATTGTCCTGTCCAGGGATAAGGTTGCTAACTGGACCAAGAAAAAAACCATGTGCCTTTAATAGTAGTTTAATTTGTAGAAATGGACAGATGAAGTTTTTCATGGCATGGTGATAAATAACATAGCTTGACAATATCTTGAAAATCAGTAAATGATAGCTAGACAGGCAAGTTTAAAAGTTGGCATCCCAATTTGGGAACTGCCATATCTGATGGGCTCTCAGCAGGCCTTGCTCAACAAACTCTTCACTGTTGCCCGTGCGGAGAGAGAAATGGTGAGATGTGATGTGAACTGAGCTCCTTGATAGGCCCAGATGCACTCAGTCACCCCAGGACCATGCTGCTGGTGCCAATGAATATCCTGCGTATTCTGCAGCAAACTTTGGAGGGCTAAATTACCTTTGGCTTTGAATTCTTTGTTTGGTTCCCCAGTGTTTTAAATCAAATTCCTTAACATTCTAAAAAACTGAAATGTTTCTTTTATACACAGAGAAATCTTCTAACTCACAGCTGAGCCTTCACTATCTAGAGTTGCCTCCATAATTACAGATAGGCTAAAACAATTTGTTCTAAAGAACATTGTCTATTTTAATAGTTATACCTTGCTTTTCTCCCCATTGAGGACCCAGAGTGACTTGGGCGACGTTCTCTACTCCATTTTATCCTCACAACCCTTGGGGTAGGTTATGCTGAGCATGACTGGCCCAAGGAAACCCAGACTGTCACATCATAAACAGAAATTCAAATATTCTTTATTAGTCCTCAGAATATTGTCCTTTTTTATTTATTTGTCAGATTTCTATGCCTCCCTGTCTTGAGGACTCAGGGCGGCTTACAACGTGAAATGTACAATTCTGTTAAAATATTAAATTAAGCATTAAAATCCATTTTCTTTAAAACTCAGGAGCTTCCCACCTCCTCTCCAGTGCGAAGGAGAGGGAATAACTGAGATAACAATAATTATATGGCATCTAGGTGTTATTATACATACATATTTGTATGTATGTGTGTAGGGAGGCCAGTTGTTGGTATTGTGTAGGCTTCAACCATAGGCCTGGCAGATAAACTGTAGTTTCCTTGTGCTTTTTGATAGTTTTCTCTTTGTTAGTCAGTTGCTAGCTCTGGATTTGGAAATAACCAGAGACTTTGGGGGGTAGACCCAGGGATGGAGCTGGGAGTGGGTGGGATTTAGGGCAGGGAGGGACCACAGTGCAATAAAATGCTTTGAAGTCCATCTTCCAAAGCAGTCATTTTCTACAGGGAAACTGATCTCTTTAGTCTTCAGATGAACTATAATTCCAGGGGATTCCTCAGGCCCCACCTGGAGGCTGGTGTCCCTATTTATCAATGCTATTAGATGCATGTAATGAAGTATTGTCACTGGACTTCTTTTTCCTTTTGTATCTCAAGGAAAAAGTGCAGCCCTCATAGATGCTTTGTTTAGTAGCTGTTGCCATGGAGATACTGAGATTATGGTGAAGCAGCCGTCTTTTCCTGAAAGAGGGAAAAAGATAATTCAAGTTCAGCTTTCTACTCCTTTACTGGGATTTCCATTTATAAATCAGGTTGGTAGAGGTCACTCTTCCCAGCTATTTGTGGAACAGTTGCCCAATGGACAGACAGTGTTGATAGGACAGAGTGGTGGGTCAGTGTAATTTGCCATAGGGTGGAAAGAGGTAGCTGCATTTTTCCAGAGCAAAATTAAGACACAAAAGCAACTTAATACCTTTTACTGTGTCATAAAACAAATTTACTAACTTTCAAGTTCTCCAGAAATCTTCAGTGTGGTGGGTTTTTTTTAAAAGGAGAAAAGATAAGAAGGACTTGTCATCATCCTATGTAAAATACTGTGCAGGAAGACAGGTTTAAAATGGTTCTGGTATCATGTTGTATCCTTGGTTTTTGAGAAGAAGCAAAAGATAGAAGCTTCTCATTAAAACTACAGAAACACACAAGACATCTCCCTCTCCATTATTTTTTAAAACTCCAGCCCAACTGAGGGTTTGGGAGAACTTGAAAGCTTACATCCCACTTTCTATCCTTTTGGTTGGTCCTGCTAAAAGGTATCACATGGTGTTTGTTTGTTTTTTTGACTTTGTCTTAGGACAGTTTTAGATTAAACCAAAGGTGGCTAAAGAGGAAAGCTACTTTTGACTTCCAGTGGAAAACAAGCCTTGATATTTTCAGATTCACATGGTGAATAAGATTGCTGACCATCTAGAGGGGAAAAAAAACCTTGCTTCTTTAACAGAAGCTTAATGTATGGAAATCGGCAGTTGAAACTTTTGAAGTTACACAGGTCAATAACACCGCTGGGTAAATAATATCACACAATGTCTCTATTAAAGGGGCATGACAGTTCTTATCCAGATTGTTGGCAGCCCTAATGGTGAGGCTAGGTAGTTCCTGTGATAGAGAGGCTAGCCTCCAGGTAGGGCCTGGGAATTAAAGCTCACCGCCAAACTAGAGAAATCTGTTCCTTTGGAGAAAATGGATGCTTTGGAAGGTGGGCCCTAACCCCAGACCTCCATGAGTTTATTAACTTGCCAATTCTACCCCCAAATCCCACACTGTTGGCCCGGAGGGACACGGCAACTCTATTCAGTTAGGATGTTCTTAAATAGACATACAAACTATAGGATATGAGCAATGTGAGACTTGTTCTAAGCTAAAACAACTGTTGAGTCTCTTATCCATCAAGCGAAAATGATTGTCTAGGCCAGGGGTAGTCAAACTGCAGCCCTCCGCAGTTTGACTTCCCTTGGTCTAGCCTGTGGACACTCATTGTCGCTGGCCTAACAACTCCTGCTAATCAGTGGTGGTTGATTAGGCTGCCTTGTGGATAAGTAAAGCCCCCTGCTCCATTGCCAGGCTGCTACATGCATATTTTGTGTGTGTGTGTGTGGGGGGGGAATTCTTGTTTTGTTTTTCTACAATTTAGACTGTGCTGTAGACAGTTTGTCAGAGAGACTGGCGTTTTCTTGCCCAAGCTGATACATGTTCTATACTGGACATCTCCTCAGGAATATTCACTAATGAGAGGCGGGTTTTAGTGGCAAAGTGGAGTCCAAAGCAGAGTTACACCCTTCTAAACTCACTGGAACTGTGATTAGGATTGCACTGTAACAGAGCATAATTACCATTTGTGGCGTTGATATTATAATTAACTCCTGTTGGCTCAGCATTATTAAAGTGTTTACATACCAGCCCAAACTTACCAGTGGTATTCACTTATTATCAGGGTGTTGGTTATGTGTATTCAACTGCCAGGTGAGAGGTTCAGTATTTTTGCCTGTTGAAAAGGTTGTTTCCATAGTGGGGGATCTGAGGAAGAATGCACAGTGCAAATAGAGCCTAAAATATTGAGCAGACATGCCCTAGAATGAGAAATGAGAAGCTTTGAAGTTTGGTCATTGAAAGAGGCTGTCTTGCAGTAATTTGTCCAAGAATGAAAAAATTCTGGTTCAGAAGGTTTGCCTAACATGGAGTAGGTTCTTCGTAATATGTTCCAGGACATCTTCCTGAAATTAGATGAAGAGAATTATGTGCAGTGTACTGCATCACCTATCCTGGGTGTGTGTCCCCTTTTATGACTAGATCAGGGCTTGCCTTAGCAAAATTGAGCTTCTCCAGTGTGCTAGGACCTGCTGATTGCTTGGAATAGTAGCCTCTTGCCATGGCTTTATGTTAGGGATTCCAGCCTCCGGGGATTCCCCGGGAATTACAGCTGATCTCCAGACTAGAGAGATCAGTTCCCCTGGAATGCTTTGGAGGGTGGACTCTGTGGCATTGTATCCTAGTGAGGTCCCTGTCCTCCCGAAGATCAATCTCCAATTCTCCAGCAGTTTCCCATCTTGGATCAGGCACCCCCCCCCCCCCCGCAGTTGGCCAAGTGGGACCTGGCAACACTACTTTTTATCAGTTGCCTGCAAATACTGTCGTCAGAATCATAGTGAACCAAATGGGTTTCTGAATAACCTATAAGTTGTGAAAGTACTGTTTTAGGCAGTTGCCAAAATCATAGAGGTAAGATGTTTATCCTGTCTATTCTCTAGTGTTGCCAAAGGCCTAGAGGGGGGGGGGGAGCCCTGTCCCTTTCATGAAGGCTTAATGAGATTATTTACTGACTGGCGTTTCCTCCATGCCATGAGAAGACTCAGCTGCCAATTTCTGTACCTTAAGCCTGAATTAAGGGCACAGGACAGGAGCTCAGAGAAACGTACCCTGTTCTCCTCTCCTTCATTTTATCCTTCAACGGCTCTCTAGATTAGGCTAGAAGAATGATTGGGCTAATACCACCCAGCAAACTTCATGGAAGAGCAGGGTCTTGGACTGGGATGACCCAGGCCCTTGTCCAACATCTAACTACTTTACCACAATGGTTTGGCCAGAACTTAGAATTCCTGGATTAAGTGAATATGGAATGCATACTGGACTCATGCCTGCCTCATCTTTGGAAAATTTGTCTCAGTGGTTAAGGTTTGTCAGTAGGCTTGGAGAAGAAATGTCCACTATCTACCAACTTCATTTCCCCACATTTCTCAAAAGCCCATTAGCACAAATTAAACCTCAATTAAAGGCACAGGACATTTTCTCCAGACTTGTGGTCCAAACTCTCACCTTCTCCGTATTTTAACTCATATCCTCAAAAGACTTTTCACTGTTGTCATGCATGTTTGAAAGCCTGTCACTGTTAGTTTTTGTTGATTTGCCTTCTGGAATTGGAGCCTGTTGGGAGTGACATTTTCAAGTTCTCTCAGCTGTCAAGTGGATTAGAAACATTCTTTCTAACCAAGGCTACCCCTTAAGATCTACTGCTTCACAAATCTAAGATCAGGGGTCAACATTTCATGATTTTCAGTTATGGCAAATAGGGAGAAATGCAAGTACTGAAGTCAGACATCAGAAGAGTTTTGTGGGAACAAGTGGTAAAATCGTTATTTAGAAAAGCACAGGAATCCTGCAGGTAATTCTGAAGTATTATTGGTGTAAGAAGAGCATATATACCTCCTTGGTATTTATCTCCAAGGACTTACCTAAATTCTATGTGCATAGCAATCTTGAATTAAAATATATGGAATGGTTATAAGCCGACCATAGCTATGCTTATCTGGGGTTCTCCAGGACTTCCACTATGATTGCTTCTGTTTCTTCCATCAACTTGAGAGGGCACAGTTAGAGGAGCAAACTGGAAACTGAATGTTCACTGGAGTATCAAGCCAAGGGATGCCAGCTGCAATGCTACTAGGCTTAAACCCAGCCAGCAGTGATGACGAGTAGAGTCATAATGGTTGCCTCCTGCCATATTGCAAGCAGTTGTGTTCATTCCATGTTGGACCAGCCAGCAGGAAAATGGAAAGTGCCACCTGGCATACTTATGCTTATGTCTCCACTGTTGCCCAGGCCTGCCAAGCAGCCCTTATGCCTCTGCCAGTGGTGCTGGGGCTTGGCTTGCTGTTGGCCTCCAGTTTTCTACCAGGGCAGTGGCTCACTGAGAACTTTCCCATAAGTTAAATCCATCCTTGGCACTATATGTCCTGGTCCCAGACAGTTCAGAGACTACAAGACATTAATAGAATGTGTTAATTTGGTGAAATAAAATCTCCCAGTACAGCTAAAGCCTGGGTGGTTAGCGTGCTGTGGTTAGAGCACTGGACTAGGATCTGGGAGACCCAGGTTCAAAATCCCACTCTGCTGTGGAATCTTCTTGGGTGACCTGGGGCCAGTCACAGCCTCCCAACCTTGCCTACTTCACAGAGTTGTTGTGATGATAAAATGGAGAAGAGGAGAACAGTGTAAGCCACTTTGGATCCTCATTGGGAAGAAAAGTGGGGATATAAATGATGTAAATAAACAAACATAACTGCAGAAGTAGCTTTAAAGTCATACAGCAAGTCTCTTTTATGTTAAAGATGTTGGTAGTTTTTGGAGAGAAAACAGATCTATTTCTGATACAGTCTACAGATCTTTCTGTTGAGTTTCTTCTTAGCATGTAATAATTTCTTCTTAGCATACCATGTCATATAGCAATGGTATGAACTTATAGCTGCAGAAGATGCCCTTTATGCAGAAGAGAAGAAAAGTTGGTTTTTGTACCCCACTTTCCACTATCCTAAGGAGTCTCAAAGTGGCCTTCCTTTCCTCTCCCCACAATAGACACCCTGTGAGGTAGGTGGGGCTGAGAGAGCTTTTGATGGACTAATTGGTCAAAGCAGCATTCTCAGGGGTGTAGGGAGCCCAAGATCACCCATCTGACTGCATGTGGAGGAGCAGGGAATCATACCTGCCTTGCTAGATTAGAAGCTCTTAGCCACTACGCCAAGCTGGTTTACCAAGCTGATTCAGAAGCTCCATGTGATATTCTTCATTATCTTCTATTCACTGAAGGTGTTCAGTTGTAGTTTTCCCCACACTCTTTCACCATTACATTACGAGTAGAAACTGCCTGGAGGCCCGTTGTCATAGTGGGAATTTAATACATTCTTGAAACAGTTGGGAACACTGAAGCAGGCAATGGGTGGTAACACTTTCAGAATGCACTAAATTGTGGAGGACAGCCTATCTGGTAGGCACTTTGCCATAGCTTATGTGTTTTACTTAAGAAAATATGGATTTATTACTTTCTGTAAGTCGAATTTTCCAAATTCTGCAGGCCCAGGGTCAACCCAGGCATGATGGAGGCAGAATGGTGTGTTCTAATTCCAATCTGGCCACAATCAGTACAGTTCTATAACTTTTCATAGCATCAAAGTATGTGGATGGGAAGGGGAGATCCCCTGCCTCCTGCAGTGACCCTTTTGTTCCACTTGAACTCACTTCTGATTAGGGTTGCCAAGTCTCCCTTGGTCACTGATGTAGGATGTGGGTAGGGTTACCAGATCCAGAATGGGAAGCCCCTGGAGCTTGGGGATTGAGCCAGGACCCCGGTAGTTTACATGCCATACATCAGTGGTCCCCAACCTGTGGGCCGCGGCCCGGCGCCGGGCCGCAAAGGCCATGGCGCCGGGCCGCGGCTCCCTCTCCCCGCCCCCCCCGCAGTAAAAAACTTCCCAGGCCGCAAGTTTGCCGCCCGGGAAGCTACTTACTGCGGGAGGGCGGGGAGAGGGAATCAGGGCCGGGCCGCGCCCGTGCAGGCCGCGCCTGCGCTGCCCGCGGGTGCGGCCCGCGGGTGCGGCCGGGCGCGACTCGTGGGTGCGGCCGGGCGCGGCTCGCGGGCGCGGCCCGATCCGCGGGTGTGGCCCGCGGGCGCGGCCCGAAGCGTGGGCGTGGCCCACGCGGGCGTGGGCCCTGCGGGCGCGGCCCGATGCCTGCCGGTCCCCAGCCTAATAAAGGTTGGGGACCACTGCCATACATTACAACCCCCCCCCCAAGAGTATCCATTTTCTTCAGGTAAACTTGTCTCTGTAGTCTGGAGATGAGGTGTAATTCTGGGAGCCATTCCGCACGAGTTTAATGTAGCAGGAGTGTGGCAAATTGTAAACGCTACTAATTTGCAGTTATGCACGACGACGCACACTATCTGTGACACTCCTGAAACTGATCGGCAAAAAGCGATTCATTGTAGCGCTTAAAGGGGAATCCAGAAAAGTGGATTCACCCTCTGAAAAGCACTACACTCTTGGAAGCAATCTGCAACACTAGCGAAAAAGACCTATGCGTTAACATTGTTGCGGTTTCAGCAAAGTCCCTCCCCCTGGCTCTCTTCTCTGAACTTCCGGCGAAGTGATCGCCATTTTTTTTTCTCAGAGCGAGTGGAGAGCAACGAGCCGGCGAGCCTTCATTCACCCAGCGAGGCTTCTCCGGCTGCAGTCCCTCCACAGAGCTGCTTTAAAGCTCCCCTAAGTCACCAAGCACAACACAGCCCTGTTTGCAAGTTCCCTTTATTTTCGGCCAAAAATCGCGTCCGTGCACGGGGGGGGGGGATTTTTTTTTCACTCAGGGGAGCGTGGCTACGATGAATCGGCAGCTCACACGCCCGCTGCCAGCTAGATTGGTCTCTACGTTAGGAGGAAGCAAGGAATCAAGGAATCAAGGCATATTCGTTGCAATGTGTTTTTTTCTTTTTTTTAAAAAACTGTTCTTAAAGGGAATGGGGCTTTTCGGGAGCATGATAACACCCGCCCATTGGCTGTTCGTTTGATTGAGGGCCAGGGGTGGGACAAAGCACGGAAAAAATCGCTTCCTTTCTAGCGATTTTTGGCGAGACTGGAAACCTGTGGGAAACAATTGAAACGCTACTGGATTCCACTACAAAGGCAGGTATGCGTTACGCCGAATTCCACTATTTTAAATTCCGTTATTTCTTTGTACGAGCAATCTGCCACATTGATCCTTGTGCGGAATGGGCCTGGGGCATCCCCAGGTCACACTTGGAGGCTGGAATCCCTACTTCTGATACCTGATCCCAGCTAAAATAATAGTCCTGGAGAGAGGTTGTGGGGATATAAGCTGCAGGCCAAGGGACGACTGAGCACCTCTTTCCCATGTGCCCTCTTTGCTGCTAAAATCAGATCCCTTAACTTTGTATTTCTGTGTGTTTGTGGCAGATCCAGCTTTAAACCCACAGTTCAGGCACTGTTATCTCATCTGGCAATCAGCCTCCTCACCCCTTGGCATTTAGTTTTGCTGCATTTAGCTGAATTGTTACAGGATTCTATCCATGTCTTGCCCTTAAGGCTCTTTCTAATCTTTCTCCCAAAGTAAGAGTGCCACTGTGCTGTTAGGTGAAGCAGTAGATTTGCCCATATGGTTGTTCACAAAGAGAAACCAACTTGGTATGTCTGTTGCAGGTGAGCAATCCTTCTTACCCAGTTCAGAGAACCTTTCTTATGCTGGCTTTCTCTACGTGTGCAGCTTGACTCTGAAATACAACTAAAGTGACCCTATTCAAAGCTAGATGAGCACTGAGCCACTTTCCCAAGGAAATTCCCCAGCATGGGGGATGTTTGGGATATTTACCAGTCATAGCCCCTAGCAGCCACTCAACCAGTAAATTCCTGCCATTTCTTAGATTAAGACAGTTAATTATTGACAGCATTAGACAAAACTGTAGGCTGTTCTGAAAAAGAGAAGAGGGGGAAAGGAGAAGTCCTCCAGCCGGGTCACAGACGGTGTAGCAGTGATGATGTTCTGCCTTGTTTGGCTGCCAAGACAGTGCTTGAGGCTTACATGGTCCCCCTCTTCAGCCCTCACATATTCTGATTCCTTCCCTAGTTCATGCAAACCATAGCTTATCATGACACCTCAGTTAGACAAAGCAAGGTTACTGGAGGTCATAAAATATCTCCAAACCAATCTGTAGTTTCCAGTTCTGGTTGGGAGGTATTTTGTGGATACCAGTTTGGAGATCATGGCAAACCTTTGATTGGCTGAACCAGAAAGTGAATGAGGGAACTGAAGCATAAGAAGGGAAGGAGAAGGAAAAAGAGCATGAGCCCAAGGCATTATGTCTGAAGTTGGCCTTTGCCATGCATTCTCCACACCTTTGATTCGGGATTATCAAAACAAAAGAAAACTGAGAGACTTATCTGCTGAACTCATCTGCTTTATGGCTGGTGGGTTTATTGTTTTAACCAGTCAAGTCTTCCAGGCAGAATCATAGTGTGATCATGGTATCTCCATTTCCCAGCACTAATGTTAAAATAGTATCAGTATTTGTTTGCATATGTGGCCTGAGATCATAAAAATAAGTTCATTACTCCCCCCCCCCCTCAATAATTCAAATTACTGAACCCATCCCTTCCCAATGACGTCTCTAGAAAGTATTTTGCTGGCTTGATTTAAATGTGTATGAGTATATGATATGATAGCATTGTTCTTAGGTGTGTGGATTGTTGTTGTCTAACACCATGCCTGTTTAGTGCAGTATCACAAAACACCTGTAGTTCCTGGCAGCATTTGCTAGCTGGCCTTAGCTGTGTAACTAACAACAGGATGACCCAAGTTTCCTCCCCTGCTTCCTGACCAGGCAGCCCTGCTCTTCCCTTGCTTTAGCACATGACAGAAACAAAGGCCATCCTTCCTGCTTTCCTGCAGGCCACCAGTTCCTCCTCTCTTGTCTCTTGCATCTT
The DNA here is from genome assembly GCF_049243985.1 of Paroedura picta. NCBI lineage: Eukaryota > Metazoa > Chordata > Lepidosauria > Squamata > Gekkonidae > Paroedura > Paroedura picta. The sequence goes on along the minus strand of NC_135372.1, from coordinate 92,859,203 downwards.
GTTTCTTTGTAGGGTCTCACTTCAGTTGAATTTGTTCAGGGTGTTTGAAAGTCAGCCTCAACACTGAGACAGGGCTTCTTAGACGAATATCCCCTCTCCCACTGTGTAGACATCCTTCCATTTAGACACTTGTGATAAAATATGGATTTTATCCACAATAGAGAAGTATCTGAAACAGAGTAGGACAAAATGTTACTGGGAAATTATAAAACCATGTCTAGAATAGGAAAGGGAAAGGTTTACTTCATTTTGTTGTCACAATTTCCCCTCCATATTCAGGAGTAGGCAGAACTCACTGTGATGGACTGATCTCTTTTTAGATTCTTATGAAATCCTGTGTATGTATCCCATTCAATTAGTCTAGTACTAGATTTTCAAAGTGGGTTTCAGAATATATCAAACAATGAAACACACACAAACACAGCAGAATAGTCAGTAGCAGTTGAACAAATAGTAGAATCTTCTGTTAGAGCATCAAAAGCCCTCCTGAAGAGAAAGGAAGGTTTATTTAACTTTTCTGAAAACCAGGAAAGAATCAGCCAGGTGAACATTGCTGTAAAGAGAGATGCCAAGGTTGACTGTCATAGCCAAGAAAACCCCAGTCTTTGCCTCCACTGACCAGAAATGTCATAAGAGTGGGTGCTCTTTGAGACATCCTGGTTGTAGATTACTTGGTTCTTTAAAGGCTAGCACCAGCATTTTGCACTAGGGCTGGAAAAAAAGTGATAATCATGCCAGCTCCTTCAGGACTGCTGTTGTGATCTGTCAGGCTAGCCCCTGAGGAAAATCTGGCTGTCACAGCACCATGCAGAGCATATTACAGTAAGTAAGGGGTTACTATGGCATGTGTCAAAGTGGTGAATTCTTTGTTTCCCAGGAAGGGCAAGGCTGGCACACCAACTGTAGCTGTAGAAAAAAAAATATTCTGGCCACTGCTGCAACCTGAGAAATAGGCAGCAGCTGTGGATCAAGGAATATCCCTGAGTCACACACCTGATCCTTCCGGTGGGAGGCTGACTACATAGAAAAAGCCGAAACACCTATTCTTAAGTCTATTAGATGACCTGCTGTCAACATCTCTGCCTTATCTGGATCAAAGTTTTATATATTAGTCCATACCACTGCTCCAGACAGCCTTTCAAATATTCTGCTACAGTGGAATCAGAGAAGGAAAGGTACATTTGGATGTCACCAGCATTTTAATTTTACTGATCTCTAGTCCTCCAAATAAACTTTTCCAGTATTTTCATGTTGAAGTTGAAAAGCATAAGGGATGGGATGGAACCCTGTTGTGCTCTATGGACCAGTTCCCAAGATGGGGTAGAGCACTGAATTCCCATCATCAGCCTTCCTATGACACAGGGTTAAACCACTCCTGAGCAGCTCCACTGGTATCTGGCCTTAAGAGGCGGTTTAGAAGGGGACCATGGTATAAAATAACACTAAGAAGTTTAGGAGAGCTAATAGAATCAAGGTCACGTTCGCAGTGAAGGCTGTCCACCAGTACAACAAAGGCAGTTTCTGTGCTACCGGCAGGTTTGAAACAGGACTGAGTTCAAGTCTTGTTTTTCTCAGAGCAGGGGAAGAAAGTTCTGGCTGTGGATTCTATTTCATGCTCAGTCAGTCCATGAAAACAGTTTCATCCCCCCCCCCCAGCGCTCTGTTAATTATTCTGACCTCTTGCCGGTCCTGAAGCCTCATTAATGAAATGGCAGTTGAATAACTACAATAGTAGGAATTACACTGGGGGGAGACTCCTTAAAGGGACAGAAAGAGGAGTGTGAGGCATTGGCTGTTTGTAAGAAACCATTCCCCATACAGTAAACTGGCAGTGAAACAGTGGCAGAGATGTCTAGCGGTCACATTTAGTCTGCCTAGGTTGATAACACTAAAAATTAAGTCTGAAAGCACTGCTTGTAGCATTTGTATTTTTATTTGGGAAGGGCTATGGCAGTTTTCTGAGAACTGCATTACAACTCAAGATAGGTCATTACATTTCTGCCCATGAGCCAACCACATCATTTCTTTAGTATTTGACAGATATACACATGTTTGTAAAGACGTGGTTATATGTCCCTAAAGCTTTCAGAGACATGTTTATTACATGGCTTCAGACAGTTTCAGTCCGAGGCAAGCCCAGTTAAAGGATTTGTGGGGCCCAGAGCACCAGAGCCAGTTGAAGGATTCACGGAGCCTTAGCAGAGCACAACTTGTGCTGTAACAGCGGGGCACCCTTCCCAGGGAAAGCTGGAAATTTGGAAGCAACTGACAGCTTCACTTTGCTGGAAACCTTGGCAAGATGTACAAGTGGAATGCCCCAATATCTAAAGGGCCCTTCATATTTATGCAGCTTGTGGTCCACATACAGGCTCAGTGACAGATACACATGCACAGTTACTAACAAAGCATGCATAGCACCTTTTTTTGTTCTTACGATCCCAAGCTGCATAAGTATGAAGACCCGCCTAACAACCTCAATGTGAAGGCCCATTTAACCTTACAGCACTGCAGGCCCCTGAAACTGTGGAGCCCATAGCACGTGCTCCGTGTGCTACTAGAATAGACTGCTTGTGGTCCCACGTGCAATTTTGGGCAACTCCAGGTAAAAGACCTTTCTCTGCCTGATGCACTTGCAAGCTACTGCCATCCAGAGGACACTGTACTGAGCAGGATGGACAAGTAGTCTCAGTATAAGGCAGCTTCAAGTGTGTGAATCAGTTATAGCAGAATTGCATGATATACTTACTATTATTTACTCCATTAATACCCCACTTTCTCTCTACCTAAAGCATCTTACATAATCTCCTCTCCTCTGTTTTACTTATTGGTCCAAGAGCATTGATATCACTGCTGATAGACTGAGAGAATTTCACAGCAAACAAGAGAATATGTATGCCTGAACTTCTCTAGATCTCTATATTTGTCACCTGTTATTGTACAAATTATCATTATTTAGGAGGACAGGGATAGCCACACCAGACATGTAAGTGTGAAATGTGAATAAAAAACAAAACAAAAACAACAACAAGAAACAATGTGGTTCTTTCAGCAGTGTGATTATTAGGCTAGTGTGCATGTGTGCGTGCACACATACACAAAATCAATTCCACAGTGCCTTTCTGTGCATGATCAGAAGCTGCACTTAAAAAAAAGCAGACATGATTGAGTTATTCATATGCAGGCCAAATAGCCCATTGAAATTCAGCTTCCATGACTGCAAAATACTATCCATATGTGAGCTGCATGAGCCCATGCTCAGACTTCCTTAGGTCACCTTGTAGCTAGCATGACTGGAGGGGAAGCCACCCAAGTGGCTGTTCTCATATGTTCTGAAGCTGTTCAGTAGTGGTGGCCTTGGTTAGGGAGATGCTTAAGGGAAGCATCATCTACTCCTGTGTGGTAGAAAATATTCATCCACACAGGGGAGAATGTTCTTTTTACCTCTTCAATAAGCAAGATGGCAGATAATCTGATAGCATGCTGTGAACATATTCTTTTGTGGTGCCAGTAGCAGCTATTGTATTATGTTGTCATTTTGACAATGTTTTATACTTCAGTTTTGCAGTAAGCTGATTTATAGATCCAGGAGGTGAAAAGTGGAACTCACATATTTTAGCAGCCATAATGGGGCTGTACTTAGGATGAAGGAGTTTAGTCCTGGCTGTATATTGGGTGTGTGAACTGGGATCCACTATCTGTGATGAAGGACAGCGTTCCAGAATTGTAACCTTCCTATTCTGTCTCCAGAGGCCCACCAGTCTTTGGTCTCCCTCTCTTCCATGGTCCTGAGGGCAGAGTGAAAAGCGGTCTTCAAGCAGCAGCTGGACAGCTACTTATCAAGGATGCTTTAAGCTGATCCTGCATTGAGCCGGTGGGTTGGATGGCCTGTATGGCCCCTTCCCACTCTGTGATTATATGATTCTATAAGCATAGGAAGGCTGAGCCAATGGTAGGTGTCCCCTATACAGGAGTAACAGTGCTTGAATTTCTCTCTGCAGGCTGGGCTATTCTGTCTGCTCTGTGCTGCACAAACAGCATTAACTCTTTTTCTCCCACTTTTGTACAGATGGAATCCACAGTGTGACTGCCCAGTGCACACTTCAGGTGACCATCATCACGGATGAGATGCTAACCAACAGTATTACCTTGCGGCTAGAGAACATGTCGCAGGAACATTTCCTTTCCCCTCTGTTGGCCCTCTTTCTTGAAGGGGTGGCAACTGTGCTATCTGCCCCTCGTGACCATGTTGTCCTTTTCAACATCCAGAATGACACAGATGTGCAAGCCGCACAGATCCTTAATGTCAGTCTCTCCGTGTCATTGCCGGACGGAGTCAATGGCGAGCGCTATATTCCTTCAGAGGACCTGCAGGAGCGCCTTTACCTCAACCGCACACTCCTGGCAGCCATCTCAGAGCAGCGAGTCTTGCCTTTTGATGATAACATTTGTCTGCGGGAGCCCTGTGAGAATTACATGCGCTGTGTCTCAGTGCTGAAGTTTGACAGCTCAGCACCCTTCATTGCCTCTGATACCATCCTTTTCCGACCCATCCACCCTGTCAATGGTCTGCGCTGCCGCTGCCCGCTTGGCTTCACTGGGGACTATTGTGAGACTGAGATTGACCTTTGCTATTCTAACCCCTGTGGAAACAATGGACGCTGCCAAAGCCGCGAAGGAGGTTATACGTGCGAGTGTAAAGAAGGCTACACAGGTAAGTGTTTGTCAGGGGAGTGGGGACATCATGGGACAGAACCATCAAGTGGACTCCACTTCTTCATCCATTACTGCTTTATTTGGCTCTCTGGTCTGGTTTGGACCAACATGGATGTTCTGCATGGCATTATGGGATTGGATCCGTATGTCACTTTATGCTTACAGAAGTCACTTCCACTAATTTTCTGATCTTCCTCCTTTCATCGCAGCCTACTGAGATTCCCAGAATGTTGTTCCTGGGGGACAGGACACTTTCAGGAACAGCATGAGACGTGAATGGAGAGAGGGATTTTCCATTAAGGGGAGAAAAAAACAAATATCTCTCCCTTCTCCTGGTGGGAAATACTGTTGAATCCAAATCATTGTCATAATATATCATTTCCACAGTGATTTTTGGTGCAAAGCAGGCTTGTAGTCAGAGGTTTTGTGGTGTTGTAGGGTACATTGGAAGAACATGGGCATTTATGAACAAGGGCTTCTCAATTATGCCACAGCTTTTATCCAGTTTAGAGAGTTTACTGAACTGTTTCCTGAAGCTACTGATTAAACATTTGCCCTTATAGATTCACAAATAAGAGGGTTAGAAAGTTACATAAAAAAAAGAGAGATCGAAACTGAAAATTCATCGAAAGGGCCTGGAATATCTTGAGATATTCATTGCCCCTCACAGCCTCTTCCCTTCCGAAGGCTATTATTTTGTGTCCATGATATTTTCCATTTCTTAGTTCATTTGTACTTGGCAATGTGAATTAGCCTGAAGGATGCAGCAATCCCCAAAGTTGTCCAGTGAGCTTCATCAGTGAATGGGGATTTTAATTGAGGTCTCCCACATAAGGTACCAGCAATTTATCCTCTGCGCTCAACTCCCTCACCCCCACCCCATCACCAGCACATAGCGTTTGTACTTTCCTTTTCTTCTGTTCTCCTCCACTGCCATTTTATATTTTTATCCTGGACTTTAAAAATAAAATTGCACTGCAAGAAATCAAATTCTGTTACTGGAAAAGCTGATTTCTGAAATTGAGTGAATTAGGCAGAGATTCATCTCTAATTTTATGTCTTCTAATTATGGGGAGAAGCAAAAAGCTATGCAGGAAGCCAAAATCTTCCTTCCTCATTCCGGGAATTACATTGTAGCCCCATCCCTTCTTCTGAGATTTCATTTGGTATTAGACATACTTTTTGAAGTCTGTCTTTGCGGCTGTAATATCAAAGATAAGAGTCTTGGTATGCAGGATATTGTACTCAGTCCCAAATGCACTTAGGTAAATTTGTTGAATACACACTGCTCTGGCTTTATGACATCTCTCTGTGTGATTTCTGTTTCTGTATCATCCTGATGGAGTCACTTATCCTGTGGTGCTTCACTCCTGGACCAACGTGACTTAGGGAGTAGTTAGTTTCTGCTTTTCGGAAGGATATGGGAAGTGAGGACCAATCAGTGCTGCATGGAGCTAGATTAGAGGAAGACATTTTTAGCAAGTTTCCTGAGATGGTTCTGAACTTTAGAAAACCTTTTCTGTGTGCTCTAATGCTCTTCCCTCTTTGTGGCTCTACTCATTATAGAGCCTGATTTAGCCCTGCAATGGTACTACCATTTGCATTCCTGCTGCTTGGTTGCATTTGTGATATAACAGATGTAGTGGCCAGAATATGAATGGCCCCTTGTTTGTGCCCCAGTTCAACTAGATGTCTTTTCCATGCAGGGCTGTACAATGGCAGGCTGACTACAGATTCACTGGTAGCTTTCCCAGTCAGGACAATGAGTTGTTCTCACATGAACTCTCACATATTACTAGGAGATAAAAGGCAGTAGGAAGCTACTCTTGTATGTCTGCCTAGTTTGTGTATCTGTCTGCCTGCCTGTGCCTTTCTTTCATTAGGACTGCCTGCTTGGCATCCCTGGGAACATTATGCCCGGTTCAAGAGAGTAGCATCTCCTGCTAAGCAGCCTATTTAACAATGGGCCTGCTTGTTTTAGAGCCAAGGGAGCATCTGCACCTTGACTAGATCCTACAGCCCTACTCATGAATAGTATTGACCAGCTTGGAGTCTGAGGGGCTACTATTAGCATGTGTCTTAAATTTATTTGTGGTAGATAGGCATCAGTATAACTTTCAGTGGGATAAATTAGTGTCAGGAACAAAAATGTCAAAAAACTAGGCATCTTCTTCCATATTACTTTCTCTGCACTAAAATGTTTGAAGATACGCACCTACTGATGTGTTACCCAGATTCTAGAAAGTATGTTGGAAGAGTTTCTGTGCCATCGGATGGATTCACTGGATTTGGACTCCAGCCAGTAGTTCGCAAACAGTCTTTCGCTGAATGCAAAGGAAATGTATGGTGGCCAGAGGAATAATGTTGAGAAACCAGTGGCACAATTGAGTATCCCAGTGTCACCTCATAAGTCTTTGGTTCCTGTGTGGAGCTACTATGGTTGCATTCCCAAAACCCTGCCTTCATTCAGCTCTGCTGCAATGGGAGTGATCTCTCACACTCCATCTCCCTCAGGCTGTAAATGATGGTCTCTCTATGTGGCTTCCAGTGTTATGAGATTCTGGTATTTAAGGGAAAAACTTAAAAGCGTCTGAGACAGGGAGATATACTGTTTTATTCTCACTCCAAACTTGCAACACACCAGGTAGGGCCTGGAGATCTAACAGAATTACAGCTGATCTCCAGACGACAAAGACCAGTTCCCACAGAGAAAATGGCTGCTTTGAAAGGTAGACTCTATGTCATTATTAGGCATGGGTGGTTCAGCTTGGAGCCAAATAGTACCTGAATCAATGCTGATTTGAGTACTGTTTTGGCACATTCAAGCTGAACTGCCCATTCCCTGGATTCAGGGTAGCTGAATCTCAATCTATCTTATTATTTATTTTATTTATTAGATTTCTATACCGCCCTTCCATATGGCTCAGGGCGGTTTACATACAACATGGGGGATACATGGAACTAGTTAATATATAACATAAACAAATACAACAACAACAATAATCTAAATAACACAATTTAAGTGATCTTAAACAATATAATAGGCCAGATGTGAGATCTCCACGGTGTATTAGTGAGAATCCTGGCCGCTGCATTCTGCACCAATTGCATTTTCCGGATCAAGGATAAGGGTAGGCCTGCATAGAGCGAGTTGCAGACTGGTCTAGAAGTGACCGTCGCATGGATCACTGTGGCTAGGTGTTCTGGTGCCAAGTAGGGCGCTAATAGCTTGGCTTGGCAGAGGTGGTAGAAGGCCTGCCGTGCTACTCTTGTGACCTGTGCCTCCATGGAAAGGGAGGCATTGAGGATCACCCCCAGGTTTCTGGTGGAATGGGCTACTGTTAGATGCACGCCATCCAGGTTGGGTAGGTGCGCTTCCTCGCTTAGGCCCTTCTTACCCAGCCACAGGACCTCCGTCTTTGACCTCCGTCCTTCAGACAACACTGCTTGAGCCATTTCATCACTTCTTCCAGGCATCTGGTTAAGGTTTCTGGGGGGGAATTGGGGCGGTCATCCATCAGGAGTAAGAGCTGGGTGTCAGCTGCGTATTGGTGGCAACCCAGCTCAAACCTCCGTACCAGCTGAGCAAGAGGGCGCATAAAGATGTTAAATAAAATAGTAGAGAGGACTGCTTCCTGTGGGACTCCACATGTGAGCTGATTATGGTTGGATACTCTCTCTCCTATTTCAACCCTCTATCCGTGACCCCGGAGGAAGGAGATCAGCCATTTGAGAGCTGTCCCCCATATCCCGGTATCGGCAAGGCAGTGTGCTAGGAGCTCATGATCTACAGTGTCAAATGCTGCTGAAAGATCTAATAGTATAAGCAGCGCTGACCCGCCTCGGTCTAGCTGGCGATGGAGGTCATCCATCAGGGCGACTAGCGCCGTTTCCACCCCATGGCCAGGCCAGAAACCTGACTGAAATGGGTCAAGGGCTGAAGTTTCCTCCAGGAATGCTGATATTTGGTCCGCTGTGATTTAACCTGTTTAAATGCATCCCCCCCACACTACCTGAGAAATCAGGGGAGAGAGCATGCGCCTAACATCTAATAGTGACACCTGCTTCCTTTACATCCCTCCCCAGCTGGAGGGGGGAGCAGGAGTGACATCTGTCCATCAGCTGTTTGGCAGACACTCTCTTTCCCCCTTCTCAGGCAGCAGAGGTGATGCTGCCTGGGAAGGGAAGGGGAACAGAAGCATGTGCACAAAAAGCCCACAAACCTTTTGGAGTCGACCAAATTAATTTGGTCAAATCTGAAATGTAAAGGGATATTTGTGCATTTCAAATTTGTCCAAATTGTTTTCAGCTGAATCAAAAAGTGTACAATTTTTTGTGTGTGCGCACACCACTTCACTGAAGTTTCGCCCCATGCTTCACCCCCAAATTTCCAGGTATTTCTCAACAAAGAATTGGCAACCCTAGATCTAGAGCCTGGAATGGTGTGTGCCAAAGCAGCCCTCTGGCCACTTACGAAGAGGATTTGTTTGGGACTTTTGTCCTCTCTTGCTAGCAAAGAAAGCTGTTGGGTTCAAATATGTTTAGTGGATACATTCCAGAGTATAAATGTCAGGTGATTAGGGTGGTATTGGCTCCCATGTGTCCAAGTGGATGCTTGTTTCTTTTGCTGATCTAGAGCAAAGGACTTCCATGACAAATTCTGCAGAAGGCAACTGAAACTTCTGCTTGTAGATAGGTTAAGCCCGTTTCCCAGCATCAGTAGTAAATCAAGCTCTGGTGCTAATCTCCGCCTCCACATATTTTTAGAAATGCCATCTCTGGCTTCTCAGCTTTAATCATCTTGACTGAAATCTCCATCCCCCACACCCACTCCCCCACATCATCTGGCCCATTCCTCCAGTCATTGCGCCTTCCCTGTATACATTCCCATGAGGTTCTTCTTCTAGTGGTTTTAGGCCTACTGCTCTTACTCTGGGATTATCTGAACCTAAGAACCACAGCTTTTGGGGTGCTTTTATAACATTCTTGAATTGGATTTGAGCTGAAGGATCTACATTGGTGTCTTCAACACCAATAGTGTCAGTCAAACTGGTACTTGCACTCAGGAAAGTTAACAGCTCGTTCCATATCCTTGATTTTTATTACAAGGTAAAACAGAACTGGCGTGAGAGTAATTTCACTTTCATTGGGACAGAGAGTACTTTGACAACAATAGTTTTCTTACTAGAGCTATAATGAATGCTCATCTGTGTCACATTTTGAAGTGAAATGTAGACTTCAGAGGTATTCCCCCCTATCATCTTTTTCATTGCTTGTCAGCTACCACATTATACCGCTTGTTGTCCTCACTGGCTGTTGTTTCGGTGTCATTTGATTCTTCTTGTTGGGAATGTTATGCTAGAAATTAAAGGATCACGTATCACTCTTGATGGTATGGCACCATATAGCCAGATGCAGCTATTTGATGATATAACAAAGCCACTTTGGAGCAAGAGCAAAACAGAGTTCTGAGCCTCCCAGAGATCTCTAGAACAAATGGCTATTTGGCCTATTTGGTCCAATCCTTATTATTATTATAAGTAGGGTGTTAAAGGATCACAAAAGTTTCCATCTGCACAATATTAGAAATAATAATTAGGGTTAGCTTTCTCAGTGTGTGCCCCACACATTGGACTGTGGTCAAAATCAGTTATCCTGGGATAATGATCCACCATGAATCACATGCTAAAGTGAATTAAAGGGGAATCAGTAATCCCAGTTGTGGTCAGGAGTTTTGGATGGCAGTATGATTATGATCTCCAGCATAGCAGTTTTCGGACTCTATACATTCAAGAAATTCTTGGAGCAGGGAATATTTTGAAACTTTCTATTTGAATGCATGCCATTTTTGGCTCTGCAGAGCAGCTCACTGATCTGTACATTATTCTAGGTACTAAGTGAGATACGTATGGCAAAACCATCCTGGAACTCTTGTTTGTGAGGATAAACAGGCCTAACTTGGCATAGCAATCCCGAGATAATCTGTATGAAAACAAGCCTTAGTTGCATTAATAGAACAGAGACACAATATAGTATTCCATAAATATATGACAATACAGAAATATAATAGGGACAGATGGTGTCTTTTATTTCTCCAGTGCTTATTTTAAAGTGCACATGTTCAAAAGAGATGTTGTTTTCCCATCAGGTATAAAGACGAGAGGTTGAAATTCCTATTTTGAAGTCTAGTGTTCATGCTGCCAGGCACAATGCACAGTTCACGCTTTTTGGGTACATTTTTGCTCTGACCAACTAAACCTCGTGAAAAATACATGTGCAGGTCAACTGTTTGCTTTTCTTCTGGATCACTTCTTTGTCTCTTGCTGTCTGAGAGCAACACTGAAAGCCTGAACAACTCTGAAAGAAACTGAATATTCTATGCTGTCATGTGAGAATTATTGAATGGGAAAATGACCAGAAGAGAAAGGGTTAAGCAGTTTTTCTGATTAAACGTAGGTCTCCCAAGGATACTTTTGGTTAACCCCCTCCCCCCAAAAAAAATCCCACAGGAAAGCTGTACACAGCGTACAATCTCTGATAACACTGAATTATTATTAGCACCAAAATAATAGCAGTTGGGTGTTACAGGGACACTGGAGACTTACAAGTTCCACTTAATACTGGAAGTAATTATTTTCTGTTGCATATCATCACGCCTAACGGTAGCTGGAACAACTGTTAATCCCTGAGTATCTCAAGTAGCACCCTGTGCAATACAAATATATATATTTATTTGTAATATTAGACATTTTTATCAATGCAGAGGGATTGATAGAATCCAGCATTACTCTTCATGATGGTCAAGGATGATTATCAGCAAAAGGACATGAAGCACATTCCTGGGCATAACTAGAGACCGTCCCTGTTCTCTGGAATGCCCTCTGCCTCTAAGAAGTCTCAGTTATTGCAGACTAACTAGGGGCAGCTCAGTGGCTTTAGTCAGTCAGGGATCATCTACCAAGGATGGTATGATAGGGTTTCCATGGAGAGAATGATAGGTTCCCTGGAGAAAAGAAACCCTGGGTACTACGTGGACTGTGGGAAAGGGACATCTCTGTATTTGTGAGACTGCTTGGAAGAAAAGAGGTACTCTGAATGTATATTGGTTGGGGGGGGGGGCAAGAATGATCCTCATGGCCTGGCCTGACCCCCGCCCTCCCTCCATTTCTTTATGTAACTCTTCATTTCTGCTCTTGCGATGCTGGCTCTCCCTGTGCAGGTGGAGGGGGAAGGGGAGGCAGACAGCATGGGGGGGAGGGGGAACAGGGGCTTTGTCTGCCTCAGGATTGGGGAGGGGCACTGTGGGAGAACATTGGTTTCCTTGGCAACTGAAGCTGGTCACTAGGGTGAGGGAACCAGAAGGAGGCTGGGAATAAATCTTCTATTCAGAAAATCCTCACAAGGTTGGAGATGGGGAGGGGGATGTGTGTAGGGGTGTGAGGAAGGGGCTGAAGTGAGGGGGAGGGAGGGGCAGCATGGAGAAGGAGCAAGCTTTGATTAGAGAATGGGATGCAACAAGAGAATGAACTGTGTGAAACGGAAGGAAGTGTAGCCATGCCTTTAACCGGGAGGCCTTTAGTTTGGGGAATACAATGACATTAACATGCCCAGTGCAAACTGTACCTTGGTGAGTCCAGTCACCTATAGCCATCCTCCCCACATTGCTCAGAGAGTCTCTAGAATACAGTAAACCGCCATCAAAATGTTGCTGTCTTGTCATGGCTTGCATATCATTGTACCATAATGTTTTCAGTATCCCTAAAGTGATTAATAGTGTTAATGCAAAGAGAGAAAAATTAGTGGATGGGAAAAGCTAGTATTTATTATAATCATCTAAACTTAGCATTCCCATCAGTGTGATACTTTGTAGGATGCAGTTTTCAGATATAATTAGATAACGTAAAGAAAGCAGCTGTGCCATGGGATCGCCAAAAGTCGGACATGACTGAATGGCTGACAACAACAAAGAAAAATACAGTACAACAGAATGAAGGTCTTTATTTCAACTGTGATCGGGAGCTCATGTCACTGTTTCCTGTCTATTAAATTGCAGATCGGGGTGTAAGCCAGTGTTTTTCAGACCATAGGTTGGTACTGAAAAGTATCTTTCTTGCAGGGGGGTTGCAAGTCAGCATATAGAAGGAAGACCAGGATGAGCTGGGAGAGGAGACTTTGGGGATCTAGAAACAGTATTTGCTGGCATATAAGACTACTTTCCCCCCCCCTGAAAAACATGCCTCCAAGTGGGGGGGGGGTCATCCTATACGCCGGGTGCACTTCAGTTGGGATAGACATAGCTGCCCATAGTGGCCCTGTAATGTAACAAACTCTATATTTTGAGTGGAAATGTTGGGGGATCGTCTTATATACCCAGTCGTCTTATACGCCAGCAAATACGGTAGTTGTGTTTTTTTTTTTGAGGGGGGGGGAGTTATAATACAAAAATGCCTTGTGCTTCTGCATAAAGTGCAGAATGGCCATGAACTACAATCAGTAAGACAATATGTTTGTAAATGCTAAACATGAAAACTAAAATATACATTTGTTCAGTGTTAATATATATATGATATTCCTGTGTTTTATATTAGGGAGAAGAAAAGTAGAATGGAGTTACTGTACTTTTTGGGACCTACTTTCAAAGTTAGTTCAGATGTGGCTTCAAAGCCTTTGGGAATCATTAGCTTAAGCAGCCTAACCACTCACTGGGACCCAATGCATAAAAAAAAACTTTTTAGTCTGTGGTTTATAAGATGATAACATTTGAATCTAACAGAGCCAGCATGTTGTAGTGGTTAAGAGCAACAGCCTCTAATCTGGAAAGCTGGGTTACCTTGGATAGAGCTGTTCTCAGAGCTGTTCTGTTAGAATTCTCTCAGTCCTACATACCGCACAGGGTGACTGGTGTGAGGACAGGAAAGGAATGCAATTGTAAGCTCCTTCAGGTAGTAAAAAAAGGGGTCTAAAATTCAACCCTTCTTCTAATAGGATAGTGAGGCACATGGCCACCCTGGGGAAATTGGCTTAGTGGTGAAGGCATGGTGGTCCTGATCCCAGTCAGGGCTGCATGTATCTGTGACAAAATTGCCACTATGAACCTCACAATATATACTTGTGCCTGTGGTTAGTGTTCCTGTCACTACGCTTCCCGCAGAGAAGAGGGAGAAGCCGCTGGGACAGACCATGGGAACTGCCAGAGTGCAGACATCTGGGCCCCACCTGGCAACAAGGTAGCTGCGCCCAACCTGGCTCCAACAATTGGAGGAGGCTGGCAGGAGCCTGGAGGTGATGATCTGAAGGGGCAGGCCGGTAGCATCAGCCCTTGGGAAGCCACAACTGGAAGAAGTTGCAAACCATGCAGCAACTGGGCATCTGGAGCAGTGGGAGGGAAAATGACCAGCCACCAGCCTCTGCGATGCAGCAACAGTTGCAAAAGGCTGCAGCGGTGCTGGAGTTGGCATCAAGCCAGGAACAGTCAGGTCTGTAGCCCATACAAGCTGGAGAAGAAAAAAAAAACCTTCTGTGGATACGAAAGGGAACTGGTAGCAGTAATGGCATTAAGCCTACAAGAGTGGAAGCTAAGAGCTTTTAAGGCTATCCAGAGGGATAGCCTGAGAGACCATTGGCCCAGTGATCCACCACTCTGTAAGGGACCACACAGGAAATGATGAGATTGGCAGAGGCTGGAGGTGTCTTACCCCAGGAGGCTTTGGAGGAAAAACCAGACCTCACCTGAGACATATAAGGAGAGGTACTAGGCAAGAGGGGAGGGGAACCTGGATGCAGGAAACCTCTCCTTCCTGGCTCCCTTCTGAGGCCCTTTCTGGGGCCAACCTTGTGAATAAGAATGCTGGTGGAAGTGACAGCTCTGGACCCTGGCTAGTCCCTGGCAGAGTTGGGTGACTTGATTATGAGGACCCACAGAAAACATAATGTGTAGTGAGGTCCCCCTTCACTAGCCATGAAGATTTGAAATGTGAAAGACATCCTCATAATTTCAGTATGTTGGCTTCAGGCATGTGCACATGATCTAGAAACTGTGAGATTGACTGAGTAGCACTATAGTCATAAGGATGTGTTTGGCACAAGCATTGTACAAAGAAGCATTTATCCCTGATCTTGGAGTATACCGAGGGCAAGAGGAAAGTGTCCTCTGATCCTATGCCAAGCCCCCTTGGTTTAATTTTGTTTCCTTTCATACAACAGGATCTGTATATTGCAAACAATAATGTCAGATGAGCCCTAGGACAGATAGGAGGAACTTGATTTGGAGGAACTGGGTAAGGAGGCAAGAGGTGGAGTTTTCACCATCACTTTCTGGAGACTGAAGTTGCCATTAACAATCTAGCCCTTGGTAGTGATGATCATAGTATGCAAATCCATAACTGTGTATTTATTTACTTTTAGTCTGTCTTGCTCCACTTATGGGCTGAAAGCTTATTCTATTTCATTGGTCTATTCTATGTCATGCATTCTATGTCATGCATTTGTAGACTACCTTTCAACCATATCTAGTCCCCAGGTTCTAATGATGTACTAAAACATATATCAACAGACACTAAAAACAAAGATCCAGCTACAAACCACACATCCACCATCAATGTCAGCTCACCATCATAAACAGATACCCTCAGTGTCTGTTGGTGAAGAGGACCGAAGCATCACCTCCCTTATCCAGACAATGCTAGGAGAGCCAATGTGACATGGTGATTATCGGAGTAGGATCTGGAAGACCTAGTTTTGAATCCCCTCTCTGCCATGGAAGCTTGCTGGGTGACCTTGGGCCAGGCATAGCCTTTCAGCCTAACCTACCTCACAGGATTGTTGTGAGGATAAAATGGCGGAGAAGGGAATCACAGAATCGCAGAATCACAGATTTGGAAGGGGCCATACAGGCCATCTAGTCCAACCCCCTGCTCAATGCAGGATCAGCCCAAAGCATCCTAAAGCATCCAAGAAAAGTGTGCACCCAACCTTTGCTTGAAGACTGCCAGTGAGGGGGAGCTCACCACCTCCTTAGGCAGCCTATTCCACTGCTGAACTACTCTGACTGTGAAAATTTTTTTCCTGATATCTAGCCTATATCGTTGTACTTGTAGTTTAAACCAGTGGTCCGCAACCTTTCTTAGGCTGCGGACCGCTGCGCCGGAGTGCGGGGAGAGGGAGACCCGGGGCCCTGCGCGTGCACGGCAGCCCCGGCGCAAACGCGCATGCGCGGACTTGCCATGCGTGCGTGTTTGCACCCCCGGACGCAAACGCGCACGCGCGGCAAGTCTGCGTGTGCGCATTTGCGCCGCCGGCATGCCGGCCCTGATTCCCTCTCCCCGCCCTCCCGCAGTAAGAAGCTTCCCGGGCCGCAAGCTTGCGGCCTGGGAAGTTTTTTACTGCGGGGGGGGGGCGGGGAGAGGGAGCCGCGGCCCGGCACCGGGCCGAGGCCCGCAAGTTGGGGACCACTGATATATAAAGGGCTTTGAATAAGGGCATTATCATTCTTCCAGTCTTTTATTGACAGCTTTGGTTTTTCTTTTTAATTAAGAATTTGGCCTACTTCTTCCTTCAGAACTGTGTCTCAACATATTTCAGAACTGAAAACAGCAGGAATATCAAGTTTCTAGTAAATTATCCCCACAAATGTGGGAAATATGCAGACTTGGAACAAAATGCTACACCTATAGTCTGGCAGTTAGTTGGTGGTTCACCTAACTAGAAACCTCTCAGAATAGCTCTTTGAACTTCTCTTTAAAGCTCATTCCTGTGTCAGGTGCTCCTAGTTCACACTGCCCTTCTGGGAGATTTCATAAGTTTGTCTGCCATGCTAAACAAATGCATACGTGCCAGTTGTAGTAATTTCAACAGTGTAATTAGCTTCTTCAAGATCACAGCTAAAGTTATGGCAAATTTCCATATCTCTGAACATGTTGAAGCCCAGTACCAGGAATCTGACTTGCTGTGTGGGCCAATTGGTGGCAGAGGAAACACTTTTGAATGACACCCCAACTCCTGTTTCAACATTTGATTGTTTGTTCAACTGCAGCATGGCTTGCAGCTTCCTTTAATACAAGAGTAAAAGGTATCAGTCATGACAATGCAGTTAAACCATTTCATTCATAACGTTCATCATCCATAATATTAATATGTAAACAACACAGCACAAATTGGTTCTAGATTCCTGCTATAAATTATGTGAAGGTAGGCTCCTTGGCCACTTCCTAAGCTTGTTTGTACTGCAGCCCGCCTCTTTATAAAGTGATACTTCCCAATGTACATTGCGGTTTCTACTAGGGTATATCTTATTAAGGCTTGCGGGGGTGAAAGGCAGTTGGATACGCTCCACTAGTGTATACAGTCCCTTCAGGTCTACTGTCCAAAGGGGCAATGTCAGCATGATTCTTCTTCTCCACCGCATCATAATAGCTGATCTAGTCCAGAGCACCTCTGATGAATTTTGAATCTGGCCCTAAAGGATGCCTCTGCAAGATCCTGTGCAAACATGCCCTTGCTTGGGAGTCAGTTGATTCCTCAGTTTATAACAACCTGCCTTACTTCATCCCTCCCTTGCTTTCTGGAGTGCTGCTCTGAATAGAACAGTTGTAAAAAAATGGGAAGGGTTAAAGTAGGTCTGAACCTATTTTGTGATTCCACATAAGAGCCATATACTTCCACATTCTGAGAATAGTGGCCTTTTTTAAAGTTTTTTTTTAGTTTCTAGTCCTTATGGCTGACAAAATATATGTAATAGTATAGGCAAAATCTGTTGAAGTGTCTCAAATTGGGCCTAGGAAGGGGAGCAGGTAGGGTTGCCAGTTCTGGGCTGGGAAATACCTGGAGATTTTTGTGAGTGTTGTTTGGGGAGTGGAGAGACCTCAACAGAGTATAATTTCATAGAGTCCACCCTCCAAAGCAGCCATTTTCTCCAGGGGAGCTGATCTTGGGTTATCTGGAGATCAGCTGTGATAACGGGAGTTTTCCTGGTGCCATGTGGAGGCTGCCAATCTATCCTAGGTGTGGGATAGAATTGGGCTTCCTGCTACAGGATTTCAGGCTTCTGAGGCCTCCTCATGACTACAAGAAACAAAATAAATCAAACAATGGATTGTGAAGTGGACTGCAAACTTACATGGACTTCCTATGGACTGCAAAGTAGCCTTTCGTGTAACAGAACTGGGGCTATGCTTCGCTCTGGATATTAATTTGGCATAATATTGAAAAGTGTAGATTTTGTTTATAATGTTTCAGAATTTTCCTTCCTCTCCCCCTCCCACCCAGCACAAAAACATTGCAGTCGGTGGAGGCAACAACTTCAAAACCATAGCTGTTGAAAATGTTGACTTTTTAGGTTGACTCGCAGGAGGGCATTTTTGGCTGGAATAAGACGCAACACAGCAATGTAGAGATAAACATGGCCACAGCTTTATTACTTCCCCACGGGAGGGTTGGCGCAGCCTCTGTGATAGACAGCAATGCCAGAAGTATTATGGTTAAATGCCTGCAGACTGTATACTGACCAGTTTTCCAACAAAAGTGGAACAACTCTTAATTTGCTCTATCTGAACCACACACATAGGTTTGAGGGCAGGACCATGTCCCTGAGCCTTCTTCAAGCCATTATAATTGTTTTTTCAAACCTTTATAATTGCTTTGTAAAAGTCTTTGACAGACAAAATAATTTTAAGAATAAGACTCTGGCAGAGCACCTGGCTGTCATCTCTCTTCATTCCACAGACATCTTTATTGCAACACCAAAGCAGTTAATTATTATTGCCAACAGATGAAAGGTTTGATCTGTTTCTTGACAATTGCTGTTTTGCTAAAACCACAATCTACCCTGCCCTACGCTGCTTTCCCTCTCAGTCTCCAGAGGCACAGTTCAACATTCAGTCACTTCTATTAGAGAATTCCACTGATATCAGCAGCAACTATTACGAAAAGCTTCAGAATCACAAATGCTCTGATCTAGCAATCACAGTCCTTTTATGCAGTTACTTCCAAGGGCACTCCTACTCCTGGAGTTTTCTTTTCTCTTTATCCAATTTGTATGTAATATGCAGCTACCCAAAGTGCTGCTACCTTCCAGAATAAACTGCAGGGTCTGTCCATGACAGTTTCCACGCTAGCGATATTGTTTGGATTTGCCTTTTTAAAGGGCCAACTTTTTTGTCCATTTCTAAAATCTGCCTTTCCAAGCGCAGACCCAAATTGCACTCTCACTTACTGCAGTTAAGGGATTCCCAGTTACAGCGATTTCATTTTTCAAGGCGGAATCTAATTCAGGGCTGCCCAATGGAGAAATGCTTTCATTTGGGTTTTCCTCCTGTCCACCATCTTGAATCATATGTGCACACCCTCTTATCACCATTCTCTCCCCTCTCCTTTCCTCCCCTTCTGTCCCAAAACATCTGACTCTTTAAAAAAATGGGTTATTGTGTTACAGTGCTGTCTCTAATTATTAAAAAGTAGATTCAGATGGGTAGCCGTGTTGATATGAAGTAGCACAATAAAATCAGAGTCCAGTAGCACCTTTAAGACCAACAAAGATTCTAGGGGACTGTTTGGCTGTTTTGACAAAGGATTATCATTGGCTGTATTTGGTTGTGACACAGTCTACTGATGTAACATAATTGATTTTTACTATATATTCTCTGTCATGTAAGAAGATCATAGTCTGACGAAGGGTGCTTGCACACGAAAGCTCACGCCCTAAATAAATCTTTGTTGGTCTTAAAGGTGCTACTGGACTCTGATTTTATTAAAAAACAATGGCAGTCTCTTGTTCATTATGCTGCAGCAGTGTTAGATTGCGATAATATATATTTTAAAAAATCACATCAGGTATACTTGGGGGAAGGAGGGAGGCAAACAAGGGCCCAGAATGGTTGAAGTAAGTGCAAGCAGGCACCATTTTGCAAAAAAACACCCACCTTTTTTGGAAAAAGGGAAGGGAGCAAAGCATTATGGGAGGCTTCCTCCTTCCAACTCAGATGCGGAAAACATATGGCAAATTTCAGCCTGGGAAACCGGGGGTGGGGGCGTGGGGTGGGAGGAAAGCTCAGATGTGGAAAGCCTAGTGTTAACTCACAGCATCCAAAGGAAATCCAAAGCGAGGCTAAAACAAGGTATATATGTCTCAAATGTAGAAATGGGAGCGTCTCCTTCTCACTTCTTTCCTCCCTCCTAGTCTTGACATGGTCCTTCTCGATATACAGTCCAATCCCCTTTGCAAGTAAGTCCCAGTGAGTTTGATGGGATTTAGTCCCTCCTGAGGTGAGGAGTGTAGCCTTGTACTCTTTATCACTGCTTTCTGCCTAAGCTTGTGGTTCTTTTTGTATCCTTACTTCCATCTTTTTATACCTTACTGCTGCTTTGCTTTATTTGCTGTATTTTTTATAACTACTGTTGTCTTTAAAATTAATATCACAGCTTGAGAGAATTGACTTCCAATTCTTGCTGAGTCATGTATTCATTGAAAGGCCTTTGGTATGGCATTTTCTTTGCTTGGATTTCTACTCTGTAAAATAGGAACATTAATGACCCATCTCTCAAGAGGACAACTAAAGATAAGCATTATAGAACATTATATATGCATTACCTCGCAAAGGGCCCTTCTGCATAGCTGGCCATGAATGGCACCACTGGCAGTCTTCAAGCGAAGGTTGGATACGCACTTTTCTTGGATGCTTTAGGATGCTTTGGGCTGATCCTGCATTGAGCAGGGGGTTGGACTAGATGGCCTGTATGGCCCCTTCCAACTCTATGATTCTATGATTCTGTGATTCACTGCTGTATTTTCTTCCTCTGCCCGTATACTTTTCTTTCCTTTCTCAGGGCCAAACACTGAAACTTGTTGGCAGAGTCTGAATATGCAGGGAGAGTGTAGCACTAGGATGCTTGAAGAATTAAATAATTGTATTTATGAACTCAACTATGTATAGAAAGAGAGAGACCCAGCTAACTGTTCTAGCTGTTGTCATTCTATCTGATTAACAACTGTTCCAGAGTGGAAATGTGCTCAAAAAGCAGGAGATCTCCTGTTAAACCAATCAAGACACTGCAGGAGATAATGTGAAAATAATTGGGAAGTTTATGTGCTAAATATACATCTCCTCCAATGTCTCTTGAAAGGCACATGGGGGCGGGAGACAAGATCACCTGGTCCTGCTGTGCTATGGACCTTGTACCACTGTGGACATCGCAGCAGAGTGCAGTTCTAAAATGGTATTGGCATCCATGGGTCAAATCTGTGCATACTGCAGTGTCTACTTTGGCTCCTAATTCTTGGATGATACAATAGACTTGTGTTGGCATGAGAGATATGGCTCTTCTAGCTGCTGTTATATTGATTTCTTTGGTGTCGCAGAGAATATGACTGGCCTAGAGACTTTGGAATGTGAAACTGAATATATGAAATTTCCAATCCATTGGTTGATAAAGCCTAGTACTCTGACTGGCAGCCTTTCTCTTAGGTCTCGGATCCTTTGGGTGCCACAGACTGACCCATCTGCATACCAAACATGTAGTCTGTCATGAAACAAAGACTCCACTTCTCTTTGCCCGCACCCCGGCAATCTACTACAATATGCCACAAGTTGTCTTGCAGGGGTGCATAGGCTGATCTTAAGTCTTTCACCTGAAAAGGCTGCTTATCTGCTGCTTATAATTTGCTACTTATAAAGTAAGGTAGTATTTACTGTTTTGACCTTTACACATGTAAATATTCTTTATTCACCACAACCACTTTGCCTTCTTGGGTTTGCAAATTTCAGCACTCAGATTATCCTGAGCACCACTCAGAATGAAAAGCAGGAAGGTGTGCCTGCTAGCGCAGTGAGGCCGAGCACCGCTTTTCATGCGTTCCAGTGGCTTCCTTGGGAGAAGAGGCTGTGGTATCAGTATACCAGGGACTCAATGTGCCATACTGCATCTTCATCGTCCACTGCCAACGCAGTGTGGGTTTGAAGCACCACAGATGGAGACAGTGCCTTGATGGCTCAGCCTTCTGATGACCCAATATGTTGATATAGGAAAGGATTAAAATACAGAATTGGTAGGAGGAAGTAGGCCTGCTCAGATATAGAGGATGTTCCCTCTGAGACTCCATATTTACAAAAGTTCTCCAAAAGAAAGCACTGGCAGTTGTTGGGGGAATGAATTCCTCTATATTAGTTAGTAGAACAGTAACTATCAATATCTATACAAAGGTTTCTGTTATAGCATTAAATATTTTTATTCTGTTATATACAGAGCTCTTTTTTGAAACAAAATTATTCCAATATATTCCCATTTGTACTGACATTCACAAAAGAGAATGCTGAAAAACAATGACAGATGCAGATCTATTGAAACACACTTCTCTTTTTTTAGGACTGAATATGAACATTCAGAATAAAAACTTACAGAGGGCCATGAACTCCTCAGTCTGGTTTGCATTGGTATATAGGTTATAGGATTGTCAGGAACAACCTGACAAACAACTTTAGTGTTCCATCAAGAGTTTTTGCATACACACTGCCTGTTCTTGTCCCTGTCTTGTACCTTTTGTAATCTAGCTTTCTGTAGGATTGTATCAAAGTCATGCTTCTTAAACGAGTGGGGAGGAGGGTGGGCAGAAGACAGTGGAACTACCAAGAAGAGTGACAGTGGTGGCACTGTTCCCTGCTTTATCATTGATATTTGGATCCAAAGAGCTGCAGACAGAGGGCTTTTCTACCTCCTTTGCCCTCCAAGAAGCTGCTCTTAAAACTTCCTTTGGGACAATGTGATGAACTACAGTAGTGTGCAGCTGCAGGTGTGATACTGGTAAAAATCAGAGACCCTTCCCCTTGTGTGATCAGAAGTCACTTCGACCCAAACAAGGGGCTTTGTGGATTCAAGCCAAAGTCTGGTCCCCTAGATTGTAATTTGGAAAAATCAATGGGTCAGCAAGCACAGTGTTTTATGCCCCTCACTTCTTCCCAGATGAATACAGTCTGAACTATATGTTCTGCCTCTTAGTGTTGACAGGCGGTAGAACAACCTTCGACTAGACTTTACCTCGTATTTCATGGGACTGCTGCTCATGAACGTTGCAGCATGGCTCTTAATTCACATGCTATCTAAACTAGAATGACCTAACATAGTTGCCTGTGTACCTTTTAAAGCTCCTGGGATCAATTTATACTACTATATTAAAAGACTGAGTATGGGCATTGAAGGGATCTATGCAAAGTTTGAGCTTTCTGTTAGCCTATGTTTAACCCAGCATTGCTCAACCTCCTTAGTGATGGCATGATGATGAAAGAGGTAGGTTGAGTTGTGACTTGCCCACAGTTTTAGCCTTCTAGCATGCTTGTATGAATTGACTCTGTTTGATTTTGTTTGCAAAGAACTTTTTTTTTAACCTAGGGGGGTTCAATAGGGCAAAGTGTGAGAATTTGGGCCTGAACCCTTCTGCATGGAAGATTTGTTTATCACCTGTTAGTACTGGTGCTACTAATGGTACCTCTCTGCTTTCCCTGCAGGGCAGAACTGTGAGGTGAACTCACGCCTGGGTCGCTGCACCCCAGGGGTCTGCAAGAATGGCGGCACCTGTGTCAATCTTCTGGTGGGTGGGTTCAAATGTGATTGCCTGTCTGGACACTATGAAAAACCCTACTGCCAGATGAGCACCCGCAGCTTCCCTGGCCATTCCTTCATCACCTTCAAGGGCCTACGCCAGCGCTTCCATTTCACCATTACTCTTACGTAAGTACTTGGCTTGGGAAACAAGGGAGTCCTGGGCAGAGAGCCAAAAATAAAGGCCATATATTGTCTTTTATTAAGAGCAGCCAAAATAACACAACACAAGCATGCAAACGTTTGAGTTCTCCAAAACTCTTCAGCAGGCTAAGTGTTAACAAAATAAATAAAAAGGGCAGGAGGAGGAAAAGGTCTCTTAGGCCATGATTTTCAGGACTCTTCTTGTCAGCAGCAGAATGCTTTGTTGGCTTCACTGGGCATAGGGTATGGCTGGCTGGTATCAAGTGGCACCCTGGCATGCTGTGGAAGAGAAGCAACCCCCCCCCCACACACACACACACAAAAGGAAGTCTTTTAGTTTAAAATATAATCACTAGTAGACTAAATATCATTCTAATGCCAGACAGAATGTACAAGTCATTTAAAAGACTGTGAGCAAAGGGGAAGAAAGAGAACAATCCTTATAGAAGTCATACAAGAGATTTAATTTAGTTGATGCATTAAGTAGATTCAGTATGAGCCAAACTGTTACTTGGTATTGCCTGGTTAAATTTTCAATGTTGTTTTTCCACAAAAGGTATTAATTTGTAATTTCTAAGAAATCTTCCCAGAACTTTGGACTCTAAAGCAGGTTTTCTCAGCCAGGGTTTTGTGAAACTCTGGGGCTTCTTGACGGCACTGGAAGGATTTCCTGAATGGGTGGGAGTTAATTAATTTTATATATTTTTAAAAAATTGTTAAACATTTATTGGGTGATATGACCATCCACCCCTCACAAAATGGCCAATGAGGGCCAGGAGGGGGTGGGAAGGGGAGCGGCCCTGGGTGGTAGTGTCCACAGCTATGCTTGCCAACCATATTCTATACTACAGCACCACTTCTTGGGTTTCTCAAAGCCTGAAAATTGCCTGAGGGGTTTCTCAACAGTAAAAAAGCTGAGAAAGGCTGCTCTAGAGACTCAGGATAGCTCCACTACCACTACTGCTACTTTTTCTAGCATCTATATTTATTTTAAAGTAATTTTTAAAATACAGACACATAACTAAGGTATAATAAAACACACAGTGGGTCAAAAAGACTACCAGATTAGAAGTCCAGATCATGAGAAAACAGTTTAAATATTCAATATAATTCTATTTGAACATGAACCATTCTAGTAGCACACAATAAAATTAAAGGATCCAGGAAAACCCTGATTAAGAAGACTCAACTGGCATCTTTGGAAGCTATAATCACAATCAAAATAAGTAGCTTCCCGCTAGAGTCTGTATATAACAAGTTGCGTCTTTTAAAACAATTACTATTTTAGCATGAACCCACAGCTGTAATTAGTATTTGTTTAATGAAATGAAACAGTAAGAGATCTGAAGTGTCTCTGTTTATGTTTTCCAATGACTAAAACTAACTTCAGGAGACTTGGGGGCAGTACCTAAGAAAAGTGGGATTTTGGGAGAGGTGGTAGCTCAACAAGGTTTGTGATGTCATGGAGTCCGCCCTCTGAAGATGTCCTTTCCTCTAGGAAGTAATCCCTTTAGCCTAGAGACCATATGTAATTCCAGAAGAATGCCAGGCACTTTGAGGTTAGTGGCCCTACTCCGCAGATATAGTCAGGTATAGGCTGCTGGTGAGAATCCTTCCTGATGCTTCCACTTCAGAAGCTGTCCTGCTCTGAATGCGTTGAATGGGAATTATTCCCTCCTATAGCTGTGACAGTGTCCACTCTTCTTGTTTTCTACTCAAATAAAGGGCATATTCCTCTGCAGATGGGGCACCAAAGGCAGGTACCTGAATGGGCATTATTCCATCCTCATTCATTCTGCTTCCTTCAACAGAAAATATGACTAGATGAACCATTTATGGCAAGCAATTTTTCATCTATTTGGACTTTGGTTGTTACATTTAATCGATACATCCCACTAACTCTCAGCAGAATTCTCTAATATTGAGATTTTAAACAAACAAACAAAAACTTCTGTGTCTTCTGTTTCACTGAGAGAAATGAGAAACAGTGTATATGCCAGAGGATGTTGAGATAGCCATGACCATAGATGGATTCAAAAGGGGATTAGATCAACTGATGGAGGATAGGTCCATCAGTGACTACTGGCCATAGTAACTAAAGGAACCCCACCATATCCCTGAGACAGTACACTTCTGAATACCAGTGCTAGGAGGTAACACCAGAAGAAGGCCTTGGCTTCTTTGGTCTCCAGGACAACTAGATGGTCACTGTATGAAACAGGATGCTGGACTAGGAATTATTTATTTACTTTTTTATTTACTAACCCACCTCTCTATAATCTGTTTTAGTATCATTTAACAGTTGTTTCATTCAGCCCCTTTATATATCGCATAAAGATTTTTTGTCAGTATTTACTGTCTAATACTTCAACTTGCTTTAAAATGTTAATAGTGCCCCCCTGCTAGATTCAGGATTTTTGATCTAAAGATGCTCTGTTTTCTACTAAACCACTCTTGTTTCCTTGCTTGTTTAGTAAAATATTTACATCCTGGCTTTTCTATCATTTTATTCATTCGGTTTTGGTTGACCCTGTCTTTAGTGCCTTGATTTTAGGTTTGATTTTGTTTGCCCTTTCTGATTATCCGAAAATTCTTACTTTTTCATTAGTCTTCTTTAATTTCAGAACAAAAAGTACTTTGTCTATCAAGGGACAAAGATGGAAATGTCTCTTCACTATCAGTATAAATATTTTGTACCAGATTATTTGAGTCCCCAGAAGATTATTTTAGATTTTGAATAACTTTTACATTCCTATCTGAATATGTTGTTAATTAACACCCCATGGCCAGGTCGGGCTTCCATCCTGGCCACGGGGTGGAGACAGAGCTGGTCACCCTGATGGATGATTTGTGGCGTCAACTGGATAGTGGCAGCACAGCACTGCTTGTGTTGTTAGATCTGTTGGCTGCATTTGACATAGTCAATGACGAGCTATTAGCCTACCGGCTCATTGGTGCAGGGACCCTTGGGGGTCAAACGACCCTTTCACAGGAGTTGCGGCACGGCGAGCAGCTTGGCCGGGGGGGCACTGCCACTGTTGCTGCTCCTCCTGCAGGAGCCCGTGCTCAGCCACCAGCCACTCCAGCAGTTCCTCCAGCGCAATGCAGTGTCCTGCCAGGCACTCCAAGTGGTGGCACAGCTCAGCAGGACAAGAAACAGAACTGAACTGAGAAACCCTGGAAAAAAACAATTTATATACAATCATGAACAATGAATCTTCATGCCATTGGTCAGTTTGAGTTCAATTTCTGTGAAGGAACACTTGCATAATTTTATGGTTGGGGTCACCACAACATGAGGAACTGTATTAAAGGGTCGCAGCATTAGGGAGGTTGAGAACCACTGGCATAGATCCTGGAGTCAAACTACTTATTCTCCGATATATCCAAGAGTGGATTTTCCCCACTTCATCAGAGAAATGCGAGCCCATGGCACTCTATTCTGGGTGCAGATGGGCTGCTTTGTTCAGCTTTTCCTCTCGCCACGCACTGCAACCCTCCCTCTAGCACTGACGTTGTGCTGAGGTTTCTACTGATTGGTTGGTATGCAGCAGGAGCAGCCCCTTTGTCTTGTTCCTACATTTAACTTCAGCTTTATTGCATCTAAACTTCTGTGCTGTGGAAGTATTTTTCTGATTTTCCCAGCCCCTTGAGTAATGCATTAATCACTCCTATCAGAAGGAGTTACAGACAAAGCTGGAACCTGTGGTTGTCTTCACTGCCGTCCCTTCTCCCCGTGTGGGAAGGAAGGAGAGGGGACACACAGAAATTCAGTGAATATTCTGACTAGGGCCACAGGCAGCCAAGATAGCTCAGCTGGTAAAGTACTTGCCTTGAAATCATAGTTTTACGAGTTCAAGGCTGGCTGTGAGTCTTTTTTTCCCCATGCAGATTTTATTTATTTATTTTGCTTTTAACAGCTCATATTTTTAAAATACATCATTTTTAAAATGTGATTTTTCAAAATAAATAAATAAACAAACAAATAAATAAATAAATAAAACTCCTGTGTGGAGAAATTGGGAGGGTGAATTTGGGAAATTGTTTTACTTGCTGCCTAGTTAAGGATCATAATTGTATGGGGGATTGGTTTTTATAGTATTGTATTATGGAATTTTAAGTGTTACCTGTTGCGAGCCAGTTCACTGAGAGCAGTGGGAGATAGATAGATAGATAGATAGATAGATAGATAGATAGATAGATAGATAGATAGATAGATAGATAGATAGATAGATAGATCAAAACAATCTAAGCTATTAATTATAAAATCGTCATACACTTAAACTGAACAAATCTTTTCTGAGCTATTCATTCAGGAAGATTTTAATTAAACTAACAAGTATGCCTAGCCTATCGAATACCAGCCATAATTCGAACAGTTGGCCATTCATATAGCCTAACAGCTAATACTTTACCTGTCAGTTTACAAATGTTAAAGCTTCAGATCAGTTAGCTTCAGGAATTGGAGGCTAATATTTTTAAAAACATTTTTATTTTTCAATTTGAAACTGTAACATATTTGCAACAAAAAGTCCTGAAATGAAGGAACAGGACCTACTTTACAAAGAAATGGAAGTTTTGCCTTATTATAAAGATGGAAAGTGAGCCTTTACCATCGAGTTATCCTGTGGCATTGTTAACATTCATTTTATTCCATCAGTGTTTCAGGTGCACCTCCAGAGGAAAGCAGTCCTTACAGTTTTTGGATTTAGGATGCCTCATTTTCCCTTTTCCAATGGAAAGCACATTTATTGGCAGAAGGCAATAACCCAATATAAGTAGCTGACTTGGATGAGATAACATAGCCCACTCCCTTTTCCTGGCCTTGCCTACACGTTAATCCTCCCTAGTTCCATTTTATTGTTGGCCTAGTACAAAGGACCCAGCCAGCCAAGGCCTCTTTGTCTCCAGCCCAGGGTCATTGGAACTCCCAATCTGCTCTGCACTTGTCAAATTTGTTACTGTGTGTGTATGTGTGTGTGTATTATGCCAGAGTGCTGACAGCTTGTAATGAATCAGCTCAGGGGAGCAATACACAATGGGCTCCCTAGGGAGTATAATGCCTGTGTTGGTCAGATGGGAACCATGTTTGGCAGCCTTGATAAGCAACAGTGGGTGATAAGCCTAGTATCCCCCACCAGCTGCAGATTTGTCTGCTCCCG
The DNA here is from genome assembly GCF_049243985.1 of Paroedura picta. Taxonomy (NCBI): domain Eukaryota; kingdom Metazoa; phylum Chordata; class Lepidosauria; order Squamata; family Gekkonidae; genus Paroedura; species Paroedura picta. The sequence continues at coordinate 92,830,599 of NC_135372.1, read as the reverse complement.
TAATCCTGCAAATCAGTAGTTTGGAATTTCAGTTTGACTCTGAAGGGAGAGAGTTGCTTCCATGTGGCTTATAACCAGTATAGAACAATGCTGCGATCATCTAAGCTTTGAGAATATCCTAAATGTGTTTATTAACTTCATTTATACCCCACTTCTTCCTCCCTGGTGGCATCCAAAGTAGCTTATAACATTCTCCCCTGCTCCTTTTTATCCTCATAACCCTGTAAGTTCCCTCACCCCTTTTTTATCCCCACAAGAGCCCTGAATAGCTCATTAGTTTAGCTCAGAGTGTATGACTGGCCCATGGTAGGGTTGCCTGCTGGGAAAGTTTAGGAAGGGTGGAGACTGGGCAAAACAACAGTACAAGATGCCATGATGTCACTTGCAGGCGAGTACTTGAAAGCAGTGTCACAGCATTGAACAACATCAATTTTGTTCCTGCTGTTGCATTGAACAAGGGCAAGTGCCAGATCAGACTTCCAGATGAGTAGCAGAGCATAGGGCCACAAGAGGTTTAAACCTTTCCTTCTGCACTATATTTCTAACCTGAAATAGCCTTAGGGGAACACTATTAGCCTTGTTGGGGAAAGTTATATGTTGGAAAAACAGTGCAGGGGACAAGGCTTAAGTCCTTCCTCTTACACATGGCAGTACCTATCTAAATTGGGCCTCTGTGAGTTGTTTCAAGCAAGCAACTCCCAATGTATTTCCGAATGACAGGGGCAGATATGGAAGGGGGCACACAGGACAATGTAATGTGTATTCAGATGAGTAGCCGGGTTGGTCTGAAGCAGCAGAACAAAGTTTGAGTCCAGTGGCAGGCCTTGAGCGTGTGGAAGTTTAATTACTGAATAAGGCTAATGACACTCAGACTGTTTATGCATGGCAGCAGTCACACCAGGCTGCTACTGGGTCATTGCGGCAGGGTGGCATGCTCCGCTGCTTCTCACGTATGCATGGGGGAGGGAATCCCCCAGTGTATGTGAACAGCCCTGGCATAGCGCGCGAATGTGCACAACACCAAGGCTGGGAGAGCCCGGTGTGTTGTGTGGCGGGAGTGGGGGGCATGGTGCCCCCACTACACTATGGCAGGGGAGCGATATGCCATTCTCCCGCCAAGGTGGGGGAACACCCTGTCCAGCTCAGCAGCTCTGTGTAGCTAACGGGCGTGTGGTGTCACTACAGGGACACCATAGATTGGGAGTTCTTCTGTTTTGCACAGGGCCCCATGCATAATCGGTCTCAGTGTGACATCAGGCAAGCAGAACCATAAAAAGACTTCCCCTCAATCAAGGGAAACCATGGCTTGATGAATCTAAGTGAGATTATTGTGAACATCCTAACCACACAGCTCTCCACTGCCTATTTAAGCTGAAACCATATCCTGAAGCTGGCTTATTAATCACAATTAATATTAACCCTGGTTTTGTATGATGTACGAATGCAAAGGCTTAATCCTATCTTGTTCCTTCCTTACCTCAGTGCTAGTTGGGAACCTTACAGGTCCTTGCAGGGGAGTGATGGAAAGAGTGAAGGCAATGAAACTAGTATCTGTTAAGGGGACCAAGGATCTGAATGCTCATCTGCAAAGGGACTTCTGGTGTTGCAGATGAACCACAGCTCACTAAGGCTTCCGCGTTGTGCATGAACTGACCCTTTCTTAGGAACACTGTATTAGATAGGGCTGCCAGCTCTGGGTTGAAAAATATCTGGAGATTTGGGGGGTGGAGCCTGAAAAAGGTGGGGTTTGTGGAGAGGAGGGACTTTAATATAGTATAATGCCACAGACTCCACCTTCCACAGCAGCCATTTTCTCCAGGGGAACTGACATATGTCACCTGGAGATCAGTTGTAATCCCAGGGGATCTCCAGCTACCCTAGTTTTAGAGGTTGCTCAAAAGGCCACATTTGCCTATGGATGGGGGAATTATGTATGCCACTGTGGGAAACCTGCAGCAAGGGGACTGAATTGGGAGAATAAAATTGTATCATACATGTGAAAACTATGATGTAGCTTTTGCTCTCTCATCCTGCAGGGAAGGTTAGTGTTCTGTGTAAAGAATTTCCTGTTTTGGATAGAAGGCTAGCATATTTTATTTTAAGTATAAGGTGCTTTCAAATATCAGATTCCTCCACCATCACTTTTAAGTGGCACAATTCAACATACTTTCTGATGTTAAACTGGCTCTCATGTGTATGGAAATTGCTCTGACAGGAAATAGTTTACAAATTAGCAATCTCTTCCATTTCCTTTCAACTCCTGGCAGTCAGTTCCATTCATTTCCTTTCAAATTTGGATTATTGGCAGGGTGACGGTACTGTGCTTCCCAAATGCAAGGGCAGTCCTCCCTAAGGAATCTGCTAGTATAAAAAGAATGGGATCACAGGCCACCTGTAAATGAAGCCAGGTTTATTTATGAACATTTTTATTCCTGTGTTTGTTTCACCATCATTTTCCATTCCTATTTTGTAGCCAACTGGCTATTTAGAACAGTGCTAGCAACCAGCCTGCCTTTGCCCTACCACTGAACATTGTAGAAAGGAGAAAGAAAGGATATTCCAAAGTTTTGGAAACAACTGGGGAGAACTGACATGTTGAAGCCTGTGGCCCATCAACTCACCCCTCCCCCTCAATTAATTCACATCTTTTTGGGCTAGACACTACAACAATCAAATCTCCCAATTCCATGATAATCCAGACAGGGGAAAGCATGGCTTTGATACTTCACTGAAACCTATTTAAGCAGATAACCCCCATGGCCATTTTTAGTACAGTGAATATTCCTATGCTATTTTTTTGTTGTGGTTCTGACAACCGATATTCTGAATTCTTTGGACTCATGTTCCCCCCCCCCTCCCTGCTCTTCACTCCCTTCCAGGTAGGTCTTGGCTTGTGCGGGGGCTGAGGGAGGGGATCCATGTAGGCCCCTTTTGGCCTTTATGCAGCAGGATTGGAGAGGCCCCCCCAAGAGTCTGTGGTGGTGGGGTGTCAGTATCTGGGAAGGAGCTGGAGGGGGCGAGGCTAGCACTACAGAGGGGAAGGGGACAGCTTGGAGGGGCTCCCCCGTGTGTAGACAGATACTTCTCATGAATATTTTATGCCGATCCTATAATGGGCAGAGGATTGGACTAGATGGCCTGTGTGGCCCCTTCCCCCTCTATGGTTCTGTGATCCTATGTCAGATTGCCAGCCAATCACACCTCCCGGTTGAGTGTTCCTTTCGAACGATTTCCAGTGTAATCCACAACAGTGTTTCACTCTTCTAAATCCATTGGGGCCAATGGGCTTAGAAGGATATCGCTCTGCTTTGGATTGCACTGATGTCAGCTGTCATCTTGGCATAATTAACAGTTGGAGAGGTCCACACCCACTCTGAATGGATTGTTTACTCTTACACACATTTAACCTCCTCATATATTCCCTGCCCAATCTACCTGATGAGATGGGAAGATAGAGAATGGTAGCAGATTATCATACAGAAGCTGCATTCACAGTATTCTTGGATAGGGTCTTCTTTTAGCCCCAAATATCTTTCTCCATGCCTAGCAAATTAATAATGATGAGCATGTCATCTGGTTGCATCTTTTTTCTGTATTTGCATATGTTTATTCACTCTGATTTCACTAGGAATGTTACTCCTGGCTTCCTAATTCCTGATCCTAATATGGTTCCTGCCTTCCTTCTGTATGTTTCTTGGATCTCCTTAGATACTTGCTTTTCAGTCTGAGACCTTGGCTTGGTACTTAGTGTAAATTCAGAAACAACACGCAATTCTCCAGTTTGGGGTTTATATTTAGGGAGACAGCATGGATCCTCATGATTCAAGTTAGTCATCCGTCTCTACCACACCAGCCATTTATAAAGCATGCAGTGGCAACTCACTCATTGATTCATAAAGCCTGCCAGCTACCGTTCTCCACTGACAATGGTAGAATTGGTTTTGTGCACTCGGCCTCTGCATTTCCCCTTGCTCTTATTCCTGTGCTGTATTTACACACGCAGCCACTCACTGCCAAAATTAATGAATGGAGTGTTGAGGTGGGGGAAGGGTGCCAGGATGAGTCACAGCTGAGCCAGCCCACTTAGGCGCTCCTTTGTGTTAAGAAAGCAGCACACCTAATCACATAGGAATGCCTTTGTTGGCTAGGCTTACTTGTTTGGAGGAATCTTGGGAACCTAGCAACAAACAGCTTGGAGCCAGAGCCACTTCACACATGATAAATCTCCTACGTGTACGTTCCCCGCAGGAAATTGGGTGAATCCCACATGTCACAACTAATGAATACATATGGTTGTCTTGCTATGCATGAACCTGTGGTAGGAGGCAACAGTGGCAAGCCTCTGTGTGTATATGATTGCAAAGGACCAACAAATGTTTACATGGAATGTGTGGGTCCCAGCACAGAGTGCAGAATGTCCTATAACGTAGTGCTGTATAAGTCTGAAGGGAAAATGGTTTGTGTCTTTCTAGAGCCTTTCATGGGGGTATTAGCTGCAGAGTTTTTGCCTGGGCTGGAGATTCCTTGACTATCTTAGCTGTGCTCCATCTACCGCTGCTTCCGTAAATGATTTGAAATGAATTGTTCAATCCTGGATAAGAGGACTCGCCTCTCTTTTCTGTTGGACAGGTTTGCCACTAAGGAACGGGATGGGCTGCTCCTGTACAATGGCCGCTTCAATGAGCGCCATGACTTTGTTGCACTGGAGATCGTGCAGGAGCAAGTGCAGCTTACCTTCTCAGCAGGTAAGCTCCATCCCATTGTCAGGGTTCGACTCCTCTTCTTTGCTCCACCACGGTGTCGGCAGACGGGAAGGCAGGTCGGAATAGCACTTGAGGCAGATAGTCGACGTCTCAGAATGGAGTCCACCGGGAAACCTGGGCTGAAACTCCCGGGTTCGTGATAGTTTCTTGCACTATCCCGAAACCCACCTCCTCACTGACGCCGACCTCTCCCATTAAGTAGCTTTCCTCCCTCGCATCCCCCGCCCACCGAACCCTTAAAGGAGAAGCTCCAGCGTCTTGCATCCGTCGTTTCAATCTTGGGTGGCTCCTTGCCCGGCCAAGACCGCTCCTCACTCCTCCCCGGTCCTCCAAGCGCAAACACTGCTCCTCGTTGAGGACTCCCCCCGCCGAGGACTCCCCCAGACCCGACTCTGCAGGGTTGGATAAAGGTCCAGGTGATACGCCTCTTGTTGGTGAGTCCCCGGGTAGGAGCGGCGAAGTCGGAGAAACCCCGACACCCATGATCAGCCCCCAAACACTGCCTTAGCTACCCCCTCTCCTCTTAATTTCCCCCCTGGAGCCCTACTTCTTATTTCCTCAGCCTTACTTCTTCCAAACCACTGCCTTATGCTACCTCAGCACCACTGTATTTAGGTTAGATGTCTTCTCTCTTAGGCTGTTGTGAGAAATGACAGCAGGATAATGCTGGTGATGATGATGATGATGCTATATTCCCTCCTCGAGATCCTTTCTCTGAGTTGTTTCTCATTCTTTCCCCAGGAGAGTCAACAAGCACAGTCTCCCCATTCATTCCGGGGGGTGTGAGTGATGGGCAGTGGCACACTGTGCACCTGCACTACTACAACAAGGTAAGACTCTCTCCTGATGAACAGAAGAAGACAGTTAATGGGATGCACAGCCCATCAGACCACAGCAGCCTGCATAGAGCCAGAGTGGTGTACTGATTAACAACAGCAGATCGTAATTTGGAGAGCGGGTTTGACTCCCCACTCCTCCACATGCAGCCATCTGGGTGACCTTTGGCCAGTCACAGTTCTCTCAGAGCTCTCTAAGTATCACCTGCCTCACACAGTGTCTGTTGTGGGGAGAGGTGAAAGGTGTATGTAAGTCACTTTGGAACTCCTCTAGGCAGTGAAAAGCAAGGTATAAAAAACAGCTCTTCTTCATAGACTCTATGGAACTTTTATGACAGCTTTTCACCATTTGCTGTGTTCTGAGCAATGATTGGATATATGTAGATAGCGCTGACTCCACAGGATGCTGCTGGGGTATGGAATATTCAAGGACTAGTGGAGTTAGGCATGTATAATGCAGTTTGAATAGTCCAAAAAGTACACAAATCAATGTCGATTTGGACACTTCCTTGAACTAATGTAGTCTGAATTGACCTTCCACTGAAGTTAACCACCTGAATTAACTTTGGTCAGATTGCTGAACCGTGATTTGGGTGTGATCCTGCCATACGGTGATTGGGTGGTTTAAAGTTTAAAGGACCAACCTTTTCCCTTTCTGTCTGTTCCATGGCCTGGGGGGTGGGGGTTGAGGTAGAGGCACCATATTTGTAGCGTAGATGCAGGAGCCACTTCTCAAAAGAAGCCCCAAGTTTCAAAAAGATTGGACCAAGTTGTTAAATTCTACGGGCACACAAATAAGTTGCCCCCATCGAACCTCCATTGTTTCCAATGGCAAGAAAAGAATTTTCATAATTGGGGAAAATGGATCCTCTTTGAGTACATGTAAAATTGGACATCTTGGTCCAACCCTTTTGAAACTTGAGACTTCTTTTGAGGAGAGATTCCCACAACTACACTGCAAATTTGGGGCCTCTACCTCAGACCCTCATCCTCTAGACCGTGGAATATACAGAAAGGGAACATTTCCCATTGAATTTGATGGCACCATTGACTTTAGTGGCACAGAATTGCTTCACTCGAATCTGAGCTAGGGAAGGATGCTTCAGGTTCAGCCTAAATAGATTCAGGCTGAATCCGAAACAGTCCGAGGATTGTTTTTTCTTTGGCACCTGTCTATTGGAGGTCACTGTCACCAGCTACTATGAAGAAGAAGAAGAGTTGGTTCTTATATGCCGCTTTTTCCCTACCTGAAGGAGGCTCAAAGCGGCTTACAGTCACCTTCCCATTCCTCTCCCTATCTTAGCTTCTGGCTACTTTAGACTCGTAAAGGCCCCAGCTGTTAGCAGTCATAGGGCCCTAAATGCAGAGATGCAGAAGGTAAGTGGTTCCCATTTGATGGAGTCTCAAGAAGTCATTCTCTAATAAGGAAGCTGCTGACAGGGGGTGAGCAGCTGGTGCAATTGTCACAGGCAGCTGCCTGCTTCAGTTAATAAGTTTGGGAGTGAAAGGGGCTGCTCAGGGAAATGGCATGGCATGGGGGTGTGGGAGCGAATGCTGAGGGGGAGGAGCAGGGCTTTCAATGTGCTGGAGGTGGGGAACAGGCAGTGGCCAAAGACTGGGAAAGCAGATTCCAAGGATCTAAGGCTCCATGGCAAGCAAGCTAAAAAGATCCCTTCCCTACATTTTTGGCTTGTTCTGTCCTTTTGTGTTTGCATAACCCCCATTCTATTGGAGAACCCTGTTTCAGTTTTTTAAGGCTCAGTAGGTTTCTGATTCTGTTTTTCAGAACAGTGAGGCAGAAGGGGCTTATCACAGGGGTCCCCATATCTGAATGTGGTGCTCACTGGCTAATTATTGTTGACCACAGGGAGGCCCACACAGTGTAAGAAGGGAGTGCACCAGAGAGATTATGTCATAGCCATATAGATTCATGAATAGTGGTCTCATAGACAGAATAACTAGTGACCCTGTACATATCTTCCTGATCAGCTGAACTCCCCTAAACACTTCTCTGCCTTTTAGGGTCACACCATGTTCAAATACTCCCTAGTCTGTCATCACACCCCTGAGAATGACAGGGGTCAGTCAGAACTCTAGCTGGTCACCAGGGGTTATTGCCACATGCTTATGGCACAGTTAACTACATCAGAATCCTGCTTTGAAGAACGAAGTAATAATCACCTGAAACTGGGCAAGAATTCAGTGTATACCAAGGACAGGCTGGTGCCTACCAACATTGTGTTAGTTAATACGTATTATTATACTATATAATTCACCTTCCATTTCTTTTGGTTTGTGAAATTGTTCCTTTGTTAGCGCCTCTTCCTTTTACCTGTCAATCTAACTGAGTTAATGAGTGGTGGTAGCAAAACAGAGCAACGTGATTGTGGTGAGCAGAACCAGGAGTGACCTGGCTGGATCCTTCCTCCAAGGTTGGAGTCTCTTACTGGAGTGCAGTTGGAATCCAGTTGCCTGTTCCCATTTGGCAACTCTTTGGCTGGGATAGGGTGTTGGCCTTCCCACTCCTGGGAATGTTTCTGAGCATGGGCGTCAGCACCAATGAGCTGGATTGCCTGCGGCAGCTTCATCCAAGCACACAGCCTCTGTGCCAGCAGGCAGTTACCTACTGAGGCAGTGCAGGGGAGGGTTCCAGCTTCACAACACTTGTAGCTGGTGCCATACTGTCAGTGTCTGCCCTATAGCTCTCATCCTATTTTAGAGGGGCAAGTTTGCAAAACCAAACAACCCTGATATCCCACGCCATTCAACAAATAGGTAAAATGGGATCCAGTCTACCAGTATTGCTTGCCAGTGGTATCAACTTATCAGTGATAGCTTGTGAAAGGAAAGTTAGCTGTGCTGACTGTTATTGCCTCATGACCTGGAGGCCAGGGGCATGCTGAAACACTGGGGTAGAGGAAGGGTGTGGTAGTGCTGTTCCATAACAATCTGAAGTTGCTCCACAACACCCACATTAACCATAAATCAGGATCATTGTGGAAAAATATGCCTGGCTTTCTTTTTCCTGTTGAACATGCTCAGAATAGGAACTACCCTGGTCATTACAATCTGGGATATTGAAAATACTGAGTCAATTAACAATCAGCTTCTCATATGAGACTGGGGGAACAGATATGGTTTGTACTTGGCCTCCTCCTGCAACCTGAGGGTCTCTAGGGTTTGTTGACTAAATATTTTCAAATGGTGGAAGAATTTACCAGAGGCTCAGCCATACTTGACTTAATACTGAACAACTGGCAATAGTTGGTGGATGGAATGAAGGAGGTGAGGACCCTAGGATGGAGTGACCACATCTGCCTAGAATTCCTTTTGAGATGGGGTGCCAAGGAAGTTTGTAGACAGATATGTATACTAGATTTTTTGTGGGATAGTCTCAGAGACATAAGAATCATCCTGTGAACCAGAATGCTGGAAGAAAAAGAAGCAAGTGAAGGGTGGGATCTCCTCAAACAAGAGCTATTGCATGCTCAAACCATGACTCTTCCAGCAATACAGAAACATGGTAGGGGATCCAAGAAGCCTATTTGAATGAACAGAGAACTTTAGGAGGAGCTAAGTTAAAAAGGGATATGTTCAAGATATACTCTTATAAAGAAGAGTATCTGCAGGTTACTAGGAACTGTAAGTCAGCCACCAGCAAGGCCAAAGCTGGGAGTGAGGTGAGACCGGTCAGGGGAGCCTACTATAGCAAGAAAAGCTTCTTCATATATGTGCAGAACAAATGTAAGGTAAATGAAGCCCACTGTTGGGTGAAGATGAAGAACCTCTGATATAGGACAAAGAGAAAGCCAAAAGGCTCAGTACCTATCTTGTCTCTGTTTTTCCCCAGAAGAATATGGACGCATCTAGGGATGATACTGAATGGGTGGGAATTGATTTTTAAATATATTTTGATAATGTTAAACATTTATTGGGTGATACAACCATATATAGTCATGTCAACCCACCCTGCCCCCTCTCAAAATGGCCAGCCTGAAGGAGATAGGAAAGGGAAGGACCCCGGTGGGCCTGTAAACAGCTATGCTCCCCAGTCATGTTCTGCATGATCACACCACTGGGGTTTCTCAAAGCTTGAAGAATGTTTCAGGGGCTTCTCAGTGGTAAAAATGTTGAGAAAGGCTGGTTTGGGTGGTGGGTTGGCATGGAGGGAGAGGTTGTCAAGAGGCACCTGGTTGCAGAGGATGAGTTCAAATCTGGAGAGCTTGTGAAACCTTTGTCCATTCAGGACCTCTTGGAAGACTGGAGGTGTGCCAGAAGACTGAATGAGAGCCAAGGTTATCTCAATCTTCAAAAAAGTGAACCTGGGAAACTATAGGCCAGTGAGTCTAACCTCTGTCTCAGGGAAGATAATGCAGCAGACATTAAAGGGGGCCATCTGCAAACATCTGAAGGACAACCTGGTGATCTGGGGAAGTCAGCATGGATTTTTCTCCAACAGGTCCTACTAGATCAACCTGGTTTTCTTCTTTGACTGAGTGACAGGCTTACTAGGTTGTAGAAACTCAGTACATGTTGTTTACCTGGATTTCATTTTGACAAGGTTCCCCATGATGTTGTGAAGGGTAAGCTAGAGTACTACAGACTGGACTTTTTTGGATAGTTAGGTAGATAGGAAACTGGTTAGGGAACAGCACTCAAAGAGTAGTTGTCAATGGTGTTTCATCAGATTGGAGGGAGATGAGCAGTGGGGTGCCACAGGGCTTGGTATTGGATCTGGTACCTTTCAACATTTTTATCAGAGATCTGGATGAGGGGATGGAGGGACTATTCATTAAATTTGCAGATGACACAAAATTGGGGAGAGTAGTGAACACCCCAGAAGACAGAGTTCAGTGAGATCTGCACATGTTGGAAAAGTGGGCAAATAAGAACAAGATGCAATTAGAATAATCAAATAATAGAATAATAGAGTTGGAAGGTACCTCCTGGGTCATCTAGTCCAACCCCTTGCACTATGTAGGACACTCACTACCCTATCGATCATCCACTGTAACCTGCCACCCCCTTGAACATTCACAGAATCAGCCTCTCCATCAGGTGGCTATCCAGCCTCTGCTTAAAAATTTCCAAAGATGGAGAACCCACCACCTCCCGAGGAAGCCTGTTCCACTGAGAAACAGCTCTAACTATCAGGAACTTCTGGATGTTTAAGCGGAATTTCTTTTGAATTAATTTCATCTTATTGGTTCTGGTTCTGCCCCTCTGGGGCAAGAGAGAACAACTCTGCTCCATCCTCCTCTATATGACAGCCTTTTAAATACATCTTGGTCACAAAACTGAGAAGCATGCATACTGGATGGGAGATGCACTTCTGAGTAGTAGAGTGTGTGAATGAGATGTTGGAGTACTTTTGGACTGTAAACTAAATATGAGCAAACAGTGTGATGCAGCAGTTAAAAGCAAATGCAGTCTTGGGCTGTATTAACAGAGGCATCACATCAAAATTGCAAGATGTCATAGTCTTGCTGTATGCTACATTGGTCAGACCCCACCTGGAATACTGTGTGCAGTTCTAAAGGTCTCACTTCAAAAAAGACACGGACAGAATTGAGAAGGTACAGAGGAGTGCAACGAGGATTATCTGGGACCAGGGGACCAAGCACTATGAGGAAAGGCTGAGGGACTCGGGAAGGTTCAGCCTGAAGAAGAGGAGGTTGAGAAGGGATATGATTGCTCTCTTTAAATATTTGAAAGGTTGTCATTTAGAGGAGGGCAGGGGGCAGTTCTTGCTGTAATGGCTTTAAACTATGTGTAGAACAGTACTGGCTAGATATCAGGAAAAAATTTCAAATTCAGAATAGTTCAGCAATGAAATTGGCTGCCTGAGGTGATGAGCTCCCCCTCATTGGCAGTCGTCAAGCAGCGGCTGGACAGATACTTATCATAGATGTTTTATGCTAATTCTGCAATGAGCCTCTTCCAGCTCTGTGATACTCAATAAACATTGACTTGCATGAAAACAGTATTTGGGGAGTTTCCAGTTTGTGGTGTTTGACTCATGTCAAAGTTAAAATCGCTGGCCAAATATCTTTCAGATATCTGGTTGGAAATGTCACGTGCATGTCATTTTAGGTAAGATCAACAAACTCTGTGTCTCAGCTCTCTAAGTGTCAAATAGAATAAAATAGTGTTGCTGTTTGTTCCAAGGAAATTAGTATGATGCATTAAAATCAGTATAAATCCCAGCCTGAGCATGTGAAAGACCACAAAGGGCTGTCTATATCCTGCTGTAGGAGCTGGGCTACATATAAAGTGAGCTCTTTCCCCCCATGACTGGACTGATCCTCTACTAGTGTGTTGCTACTGGGACCTGAATGAAAACAAGGGTGGGGGGAGAGCACTATTTGCCTGAGCTGCCCAGTCCTTCTTTGTCTCCATGAATGTGCACTTTGGGAGTTCCTCAACTCTCTTCCGAGCCTGCCCCCAGGACATACTGGTCCATCTAATTCTATGTATCCAATTGAACAGTGCATATTTATCGAAGTCAAAGGGGGTGTAGCCACAGGCAGATCTCCCCATCTTTCCCTGAATGAAAAGCATACCTACTGGATGGGGGATACACTTCTAGGTAACACTGTGTGTGAACGAGACCTTGGGGTACTTGTGGATTGTAAGCTAAACATGAGCAGGCAATGTGATGTAAATGTGATGTAAAAAAATGAGCAGGCAATGTAAAAAAGGCAAATGCCATTTTGGGCTGTATCAACAGGGGCATCACATCAAAATAACAAGATGTCAGAGTCCTATTGTATACGGCACTGGTCAGACCACACCTGGAGTACTGTGTGCAGTTCTGGAGGCCTCACTTCAAGAAGGACGTAGATAAAATTGAAAGGGTACAGAGGAGAGTGACGAGGATGATCTGGGGCCAAGGGACCAAGCCCTATGAAGATAGGTTGAGGGACTTGGGAATGTTCAGCCTGGAGAAAAGGAGGTTGAGAGGGGACGTGATAGCCCTCTTTAAGTATTTGAAAGGTTGTCACTTGGAGGAGGGCAGGATGCTGTTTCCGTTGGCTGCAGAGGAAAGGATGCGCAGTAATGGGTTTAAACTACAAGTACAACGATATAGGCTAGATATCAGGAAAAAATTTTTGCAGTCAGAGTCGATCAGCAGTGGAATAGGCTGCCTAAGGAGGTGGTGAGCTCCTCCTCACTGGCAGTCTTCAAGCAAAGGTTGGATACACACTTCTCTTGGATGCTTTAGGATGCTTTGGGCTGATCCTGCGTTGAGTAGGGGGTTGGACTAGATGGCCTGTATGGCCCCTTCCAACTCTATGATTCTAATTTTTTTAAAGGGGCTTTTTTGCTCTTCCTTAAAGAGCAGGAGGCCCATGAAATTCATTGGCTGGGTAGAATGGCTATTCACACTGAGATATCTTCTATCCTGTAGCCCCGATCTGGATTTTCCTTGTCACTTCCAATGATAGCTCGATCATGGTGATCATTCCACACTGCCTGCTTCTATGTGGAATTTCTCTCTGTGTGTGCATGTGTGATATTTTAAAGACTGTTTCAATTGTTTTGGGAGGAGGGAGATGAACACTAAACAGGACTGCAAGGGATTGCTAGCGAAACTGCATGGAAATGAAGAAATAAAGTGATAATACAGGAAATGAAACTGGAGTATTAGGGCTATCTGGAAGACGCCTCAGGCTGCATTACTGGGACAAGATGATTTGGTGAAGAGGGGATGCAGTCGGCCACACTGGCTGTGGCTTAGTTATAAGAAAAGTTGCTCACTGCGATGCCTGCAGCGTTGGACTTGGTATTGGGGGATTCTGTGTATTTCCCTGCCCAACACTGACCTTGGAGATCTCACATTCCCCTCAGGATAATATGAGGCTTGAGAGCTAATTTGTGAATATGTACATGACAAACATATGCTGCAGCTGTGGTTCTTTGACATGTGTCTGCTTTGGGCTGGTGGCGTGTTTTCAGAGTATGGTGGTAGCAGGAAATTTGACACTGTGTGCATCTCTATGTATACTGTGGGGTCTCTGCGTGCACTGTGGGGAGTTACAGTGGTTAGCGGAACTGACAGGCAGACCTAAAAGTGGATCCAATGTCTTGTTCTAGAACAATGCCTTGCTATCCTGCAGGATCAAGGATGATGAACTCTAAACCTGAGGTGAGGAGTGGGGTTGCGGTTCTCCTGTGGTGCCTATTGATTCTCTCACTGTGTTGGCTCTATGCCACAGAGATCGTCTGAAGGCCTGGTTTACACCAGTAGGTGCTGTATTACAATTCAGAATCCTTGGGTATAATCCTTCGGGTGCTGACTATTCTGTGAACTCACCTGAATTCCTGGTGGAAAGGAAAGGCAAGATTCCCCTAACATGTATTTCTCAGTAGTGCTTTGGTGTAGGAGAAAAGAGGGTGTGTCTGTTTTACCTTCTTTGGCTGTGAGTTATCTGAGGACACATCACTGTGTAGCAAATAAAGGAGGAAGTTAGATTTCTAAGGTTCAGTTGAATTCAGGTTAATTCTTACATGATGTTGTCCCACTCATTAATGGCAACTCAGAATTTCCTCAAGGTAAGCAATTTTGTACCTCCGACTTTTTTGTGTGCCACAAATGATTTAGACAAGACATTTATTTGCAGTAGTTTAGACCAGTATAACCATTGGCACTACAAGTAATTTCAGTTCAAAATGTACAACATATAGCATAAATGTACAGTTAAAAATGTCTGAGAAGCGTGCCAATAAAATAATAATAAAAGAAGTAATAAAAAGTAAAACTAATTAATTTTAAAAAGATTTTAAGATTCCATTGAATTTAACATATTGGTGAACATCTAAAACCTTGTATAAAATAGGAATGCTTATTTACCCTTAAAAGTTGCAGCATACCTTCACATACCTTCATAGTGGCACTACAGAATTTGGCAATGTAAACAGTTGTATGGCTTTCCCCATCATTTAGTAGCATCTTCCCTTGATGACAGTCCTGAATATTTGCCTAGAATAGGTTTTAATAATTTGCCTCAGACTGTATTATAAAAGGAGCAATAGAGGAAGAAATGCTCTCTAATTTCTACCTGTCCCCGTTACAAGGACACAGCCACTGGAGTAGGGAAACCTTCCTGTAACGCTCTTCCGAAACAGCCATGGGCAGGGCAGAGCATCTGGCCAGCGTTAAAGCTCCTCTTTGGTTATTATTCTCCACAATAAAAAAGTAGGTAGCTTGCTTTGCTTCAGCAGGTATTTATTTCTGTCTAGAGTCAGAAAACCTGGGGCTTTGTTTACATCCACTTCCCAGCCAATATCTTGGATTCGTTGTTTATGATTTTGGCCTGATGCAGGGTCAGTTTTAATAAAACATCCCCAGTTTTTGTACACTGGCTCCAACTGATTTAAGCCATGATGACTGAAATTTTTCTTTTAAAATAAGTGCTGCCAAGCTGTTAAGATGATGGTTTAATTTCAGCCACAAAATAATGATGAGGACCACAGAAACAGCTGTATGACTACTAGCAAAAGTACAGTGCATTAATTATGATAGGCAGTGTGTCCTATCATGGAGAAGCAAGTCTTAATGAAGGAATCCATGCTACATAATTACACAAAGCCACCATCACACTTTTTCTTAAGGAGAGACTTCATTGCTCTAGGGTTTGTTGACATGGCATTTATTCATTTATATTTATTTTATTTTATTAACATTCTGCCTTCCAAAAATGAAAATCCAGAAAGACACAGCTGAGAACATTGTAAGAACGATGTAAAATTATCATTAACCATTAAAAAACACAAGATAGTCTTAAAATGTACAGGATGTTCCACAATAAAGGTAGATTCAAGTGGGTAACTGTATAGCTGTAAAGCAGCAGAACAAAGTTTGTGTGCGGTGGTACTGTTAAGAGCGACAAATTTTTTTCAAGGTATGAGCTTACATGTGCATGCAGAAGTGTGTGTGCACATGGAATAAAACTCTGTTGGTCTTAAAGGTGCCAAAATTATGGTCTTAAAGGGCTCAAAATTTGTTTCACAATAAAGGTGTGGCCCTCATCTCTGGTAGAGGTGTTCAGAAAAGGAAGCCAGTGTGTTGCAGTGGTCAGAGTGTCTAGAGTATGGTCCAAGATTGGTCCAAATAACCAGTTTGAGCCAATCAAGCTCTTTCTGTCTTGCCTAACCTACCTCACAGGATTGTTCGGAGAATGAAATTAAGGCGAAAAGAACCAGGTGGGCCACCTTAAGCTTCTTAGAGGAAGGGATAGATAAAATAGACAAAGATTTTTTTTTGCCTGAGACTTTGAATTGCCCCTCCTAGCCATAGAAGACAGTAATGGTCCAAATGGTCTTAGCCTTGTTATCAGGCAGGTATACATGCTCATACAGCCACTGGAAAAAAGAAAAAGAAGCAAGAAAAATGGAGGAGCAATGGGAACTTTCAGGGAAAGGAAAGAGGATATGATGGGGAGAAGGGAATGAGATACCCCTTGCAAATCCTTGCAGTCCCCCTGCTTGTTTTTCTCTGTTCACAAACATGGCTTCCTTCATTTTCTGTCCTTTTCCCCTCAGAATTCCTTCTAGTGGAAAGTGCCATCAAGGTTTAGCTGACTTATGGCTATTACAATTTAGAGATGTAAGATGCATCTAGCAATTCATGGGATCCTGTCAGCCATTTATTTTCACAGTGAAGAGAGCCATAAAATGCACAAGGTGGTCAGAGAACAGGAGATCCGTTTCTGCAGAGAGATAACCATTTGATAACCAGGGTGGATAGTTGTTGTAAAACATGATCCAGATATGGAGTTGTGTGAGAAGTGCGCTCCAGAATGATTGGAGGGAGATTGGGATGCACCTTCCCATGTGGGGCAAATTCCTTAAATCTGGATTGAGAAAGGCTTCCTGCCAACACAGGGCAGAAAGGCTTTAAAAAGTTGATAACGTCTGTTCAAATGCTTTGTCCAAATGCTGGGAGCTAGACTCCTCTGCAAGAGGCAGGAGGGGATCTGGAGGTGCATTTGTTCCATAGACAGCCAGGTGGGGTTGTCAGAGGTGACTGTTCTGCATTGTTAAATTAACTTGGAATAATCTTTTATATTATTTTCATTACATCTTTAACCAGTAGACATTTATGGCTATTTTCTCTCTGTGTGCTCTAGCTTAATCTATAGCAAGAAAGTATTTTCCTGTTTAAGAAAGCAGGACACAATTTGGCTCTTCCTCACAAGTTCCTTAGATTAGTGGTCCGCAACCTTTTCTAGGCTGCGGCCTGGTGGCGGGGAGGGCGACCACCCAGCGGCACTCCCGCGCATGTGCGCATGCGCAGCCAGGTCACGCATGCGCATTTGAGCCATGCGCGGCTGCAAACACACATGCGCGCCCCGCGCAGCCCTGCGGAGGCAGGGAGCCGCGGCCCAGTGCCAGGGCCTTCACGGCCCGGCACCGGGCCATGGCCCGGTGGTTGGGGACCACCGCCTTAGATCACTCATCCACACTTAGACATGTTAAACACGCATGCCGAGGAGAAAGGCTGAAATAGGTGGGAAATTCTGCCCTTTTTGTTTGCTCAGAGCAGTCTTTGCCAGGATCTCCCAAGATTCTGATATTGTGGGAGGTTGGATCTTAACTTGGGGTGGTAGCACAAGAAATGGGAACATGATTTACATGCCCAGAAGCATGCAATACTCAGTTAGGAGCCCATAGACCCAGTGTGGCTTTATGATAATGGCCACCCCTCTTGTAGGGATTCAAGACACAAGATGTTCAGAGGTGGTAGTCTCTGCCTAGCAAACCTAGGCAGAGTCTGCACTTACTTTTTTAATTCCATTGTCAATCCTGTTGAATTCAGATCGCTTTGAACTCGAGTCTTCCTCTTCCCCCCCTCCCTATTGAAACAGGAAAGTCTTCTGCACGTGGTTAGGGAGGATCAGAAGAGGGGGGGAGGCAAATGGAGACTCTTTCTTTGTTTTCTTGAAGGGGGGGGAAGAGGATCCAAGAAGTCAGAGGAGGGAAAAAAATCCTTTCTTTTCTTGAAGGGGGGGGGGGGTGAAAGAAGAAGGTACACAAAAAAATCCAAGGCCGACAGAAGTTGAGAGAACTTAGGGGCTTCTCCTTTAAGGCAGGCTTATCACATGACCACCTGTAGCCAATCACGGGTCCTCTACCACGGAGGAGAGCCCAGATTCAAAACAATGCGATTTTCTGAATATATTCAGGATTAGCAGCAGTCTGAGATATCCCACAATAAAGGTAGGGTCACTCTGGATCAATCCTTCTTGCTGCAGAAGGAAAATTAAAATCGCCCCAAATCCAAACGGAAATCGCATTCTGTGTAGAGGGCAGGGACTGAATCGACCTGGGGTTGTAATAAAAGCCCCGTGCAGTTTACACCCTAGACATCCTTGGCGGTCTCTCCAGGGCTGATCTTGCTTAGCTTCCAAGATCTGACGAGATCGCATTGTTTTGAATCTGGGCTCTCCTCCGTGGTAGAGGACCCATGATTGGCTACAGGTGGTCATGTGATAAGCCTGCCTTAAAGGAGAAGCCCCTAAGTTCTCTCAACTTCTGTCGGCCTTGGATTTTTTTGTGTGCCTTCTTCGTTTCCCCCCCCCCACCCCCTTCAAGAAAAGAAAAGATTTTTTTCCTCCCTCCTCTGACTTCTTGAATCCTCTCCCCCCTTCAAGAAAACAAAGAAAGAGTCTCCATTTGCCCCCCCCACTCTTCTGAGCTTCCCTAACCACGTGCAGAAGACTTTCCTGTTTCCATGGGGAGGGGGGAAGAGGAAGACTCGAGTTCAAAGTGATCTGAATTCAACAGGATTGACAATGGAATAAAAAAAGTAAGTGCAGACTCTGCCCAGGAATCCCCAAAGCCTCTTGTTGTTGTTAGGTGTGAAGTCGTGTCCAACCCATCGCAACCCCATGGACATTGATCCTCCAGGCCTTCCTGTCCTCTACCATTCCCCAGAGTCCATTTAAGTTTGCACCGACTGCTTCAGTGACTCCATCCAGCCACCTCATTCTCTGTCATCCCCTTCTTCTTTTGCCCTCAATCGCTCCCAGCATTAGGCTCTTCTCCAAGGAGTCCTTCCTTCTCATGAGGTGGCCAAAGTATTTGAGTTTCATCTTCAGGATCTGGCCTTCTAAGGAACAGTCCAGGCTGATCTCCTCTAGGACTGACCGGTTTGTTCACCTTGCAGTCCAAGGGACTCGCAAGAATCTTCTCCAGCACCAGAGTTCAAAAGCCTCAATTCTTTGACACTCGGCCTTCCTTATGGTCCAATTTTCACAGCCATACATTGCAACTGGGAATGTTCTAGCTATTCTCTGGGGGGCTTTCCGCACCGGGATCCTTGTAGCAAATTGTTTGCTGAACGAAAAATCGCCATTTAAAATAGTGGAATTCGTCATTATGCATACCTGCCTTTGTAGTGGAATCCAGTTGCGTTTTTTATTGTTTCCCACAAGCTTCCGGTCTCGGCAAAAATCGCTAGAAAGGAAGTGCTATTGCCAAGCTCGTCCCGCCTCTGGCTGTCAAGCAGCCAATGGGCGGCCGTTAGCATGCTCCCAAACATCCCCTTTCCCTTTAAGAAAGTTAAAAAAAAAAAAAAACACACGCGTTGCAACGAATCTGTGTTGATTCGTTGCAACGGAGAGACCCATCCAGCTTGCAGGTGTGTTTGAGCTGCCGTTTCATCGTTCCACGCTCCTCCCGAGTGAAAAAAAAAATCCCCCCCCCTCACGGGCGCGATTTTCGGCCGAAAACAGTGTGAAAAATAAAGGGAAAATACATCAGCAAATGGGCTTCTCTGTTGTTTGTGCTTAGTGACTAAACAGCTCTGGGGAGGGACCGAAGCCGGGGAAGCCTCTAAACGGAGGCTCGCCGGTGCGTTGATCCCCGCTCGCTCGAAGGAAAAAAAATGGCGATCGCTTTGCCGGAAGATCAGAGGAGAGAGCCAGGGGGAGGGACTTTGTAGAAACCACAACAATGGTAACGCACAGAACTTTCCCGCTAGTGTTGCAGATTGGTTGCAGGAGTGTAGCGCTTTCCGGAGGGTGAATCCACTTTTGGGGATTTCCCTGAAAGCGCTACAACGAAGCGCTTTTTGTGGATCGGTTTCAGGTGTGTGGCAGATTGTCAACGACGTTGTGCATAATGGCAAATCAGTAGCGTTTTCAATTGGCAACCATTGTGCGATTTTGAAGGAGTGCGGAAAGCCCCTGGAATTCAGCATTCAGTTGGGTGTATCTTTCTCCCTTGCCTTTCACTTCCCTTCTCTCCTCAGCTATTTGTAAAGCTTCCTCAGACAGCCATTTTGCTTTCTTGCATTTCTTTTTCTTTGGGATGGTTTTAGTTACTACCTCTTATACAATGTTGCGAACCTCCATCCATAGTTCTTCAGGCACTCTGTCTATCAGATCTAATTGCTTAAATCTATTTGTCACCTCTACTGTATATTCGTTAGGGAGGTGATTTAGTTCATACCTGAGTGGCCTAGTGCTTTTCCCGACTTTCTTCAATTTGAGCCTAAATTTTGCAACAAGAAGCTGATGATCTGAACCACAATCAGTTCCTGGTCTTGTTTTTACTGACTGTATAGAACTTCTCCATCTTTGGCTGCAGAGCACATAGTCAATCTGATTTCTGTGTTGACCGTCTGGTGTTGTCCATGTGTAGAGTCATCTCTTGGGTTGTTGTAAAAGAGTGTTTGCTATGACCATTGTATTCTCTTGACAAAATTCTACCAGCCTGTGCCCTGCTTCATTTTGTACTCCAAGGCCAAACTTGCCTATATATTTCTAGTCAACAGTATTTTAAAAATTAATATGATGCTTGGAAGTGCATGCCTTTCAGTTTTTATTCATTAGTGGGGCTTCAGTCCTGTCTAGAGTTGCCAACAGGTCTGGAGAAAAATGTCCTGTCCTTCAATTAAACGACCTCTGGTGTCTTAATATGTGGAATTGAGCAGCTGAAACTGGAATGAAGGATAGTAGCATCACCTGGTAAATAACAGCTTTCTGTAGGGACAGGACATTTTGTTTCTCTAGACAGTTAGCAACCCTACTCCTTTTCTGATCACTCTCACTGGTATGCAAAAGCTGTGATTTATATATACATTATGTCATTCATAAACAATCCTGCATATTTTGCACTCAGGAATAAGTTTCCAAGTACATAATGTATCATAAAAAACATTCCAGCTTTGGGGAGTTTCCCTAGATGATCCCAGTGCTAGAGGGGTGTGGGAGGGCTGTGTACCATGCATTGTGCTAAGCTATCTCTCCCCCCACCCCAGTTTTGTTTTCAGTATTTTGAGGGAAGGAGTGGCTCAAAGGCTGAGGGAAGATTTGGGCTGCCTGCCAGTCCTCCTGGGTGCTCTGCTGTGACCTGTTGCCATGACCACACCCTCCCCTCCTCCCCCCCAGCTGCATTTCTTTTCTTTTGTCTGGAACTGCCCTTATTCCTAGCCATGGCCTTTGAATTTCTCTTCAAATTCTATAGTCCAGCCTTGCATACAAAAGTGGTCACCAATGACCTGTGTTCTTCTCCTGCCAGGCATGGGGGCCTGAAGCTGAGCACTAGCCCAGTGGACAAATACAATACAGAGAGAGACAGCCCTGAACAAAAGCTCCGGTTGTGTCGTTTACAGTCCAGAGTGACATGGCACAGTGACACAGTGCAGGTTTTCAATGGGATTCCCTTGCCAAAGTGACTTCAGAATCTCTTGTTTCTCTGACTATATTGGGTGTAGTTTCCTCCCTCCATCTCTGATGTATGTGTGATGTTGAGAAAGAATTCAGGAGCAAGATTTACTGACCTTCTAAAATCTTTGAACGACAAGCACACATTTGATGTAACCAAGTGTAAAGATCCTTAAATGCACAATTGTAAAGGATCAGGCTGTTGTCTCTTACTGTCTGTTCTTGTAATTGCCACTAAATTATAATTAAACCCTGAGTTTACTCAGCAGTGGCGTATGATCTGATGCCAAAGAGCTTGTCAGTTTTGTTATATTAATGTCTCTCCTGGTTTGTGTGTGTGCTTTTTTTGTTAGCCTCTTAAAGTACAGCCTTTTAAAACAAAATTAATAATGTTATAGAAGCATCATTGTCCCATACAAGCCTTTTTGTGCCTTGTATAATGGACAGATGCAGCAGCAGGAAAACCAAAAGAAGAAAACCAAAGTTGACCGGGCTGACCAAGGTCACGATATATACATCTCATAAATGATACTGCACAGGGACTGCAGACTGGTTGAATGAAAACTCACGGCCATAGATACAGCCTCAGATACCAAACCTGTTACCTTCTGTTGTGCCCACAGAATGCTTTTGTCAAAGCCATCCAGGACTCTGAATGTGTTCATTGCACCTGCCAGATTGTTGGCACAGAATTTGGCATTATGAAATTTTCAGGATGCACTTTAAAAAAAAAAGGCTTAACTTTCTTACCACGCTGAGGTGGATTGTAAACAGGTGGGTAGTGCCTGTTGATGGATCAATAGCAGACACTACGATAAATCAAATTATTTAGTGGCCTCCGACGGAGCACACACCACACTTGTTCTCTTTTATAGTAGACTCATTAATCTAACTAGCCCCTGGCTCTGTCCTTACAATTGCTCATGCATATTCGAATCACTGCTGTACACATCAACTTGTGTTGAGACGGTGTGGTGGGGTGGTGGAATTCTAGTCTTTTTAACCACCCAGCTTATTAAGTGCTCATTAAGTACTCAGCATCCCAAATGTGTGGACTACTTTGGAAGTACTCTAGCTCTGGTGCTCATCTCCTTGAAGTCCTGGAAGAACTGCTATTGTGATCTTCCAGAACAGCCAGCTGGCATGCTGCATGTTTTTTCCTTGGAGGCAGGGCCATGCACTGCCATCAGCATCCAACTTCTGTTCCCCCCCAGCTCCTTTGAGGGTGACCAAGAATTCAGGCTAAACACAGGTCTCTTCTTTGAGCCATCCTAGCACAAGAGTTTTGGGAGAGAGTTTTGGGAGAGAGTTTTGCGTGTTCTGCTAGCTTAGGCAACATCCTGCTGTTCTCCATTGGAGACTACATAGCCGGAGCTATATAATTGCCTGCCTTGGACCTTTTGCAACAGGAATCTGCTTTTTCTCTACAGCCTATCATGGGCAAATCTGGAGTTCCCCAGGGGCCCTCTGACCAGAAAGTAGCTGTGGTGACAGTGGACGACTGCGACACTTCAGTGGCCTTGAAGTTTGGGTCCCTCCTGGGAAACTATTCATGTTCAGCCGAAGGGACTCAGTCAGGCACTAAAAAGTAAGTTTATGTACCCGATAAGTATATTGCTACAAAAAGAGCAATTAATAGGTCTAGCTAAAGGCAGACTGTCTCCACAGTGATTACCTGCCAGTAAAATGCCTGCCAGGAGGACAGATTGTGAAATAGTGCCTGTCTGTGTTGGTTTTCCAGGTCACCTTCACCTACAGGGGCCAGTAATAGAAAGTGGAGTTATCCCTTTATTCCATCACACTTGTGAGAGACCCTGCAAGGTGGGCAGGGAGTGGGTCTCTGTGTGTTCCCTCTTATGAAGTTGGGAAAACAGTTGCTTGCCCAAGATGGCCCAGTAAATCCATTGCTGAGGTGGCATTTGAACTCTGACCTCTTGGGTCAGTTAAAATTTTGGATAACACAGATTTTCTCTGCTAAACGACTGTGGCCTTCAGTCTTCCCCAACAACTGTCTGCTACAGCAGCTTTAAACTCACACCAGTCTGCTGATATATCTTCAGGGCCCTAGCATAATTTCACTGGGACTAATGCAAATGAGTAACATGGGCCTCTGCACATATCATTCCATCCCCTATGTGTGACATCATCATTCGTGAAGGAGACATTGTTGTCTTATTTCAGAGGTGGTATGATTAGAATGTGTAATAGAAGTAGGCTTGCAGCATGGACCTTAGTAAAATGTCTCTACTGCCTGTCTTCTGTGTTTGGGAACTTTCAGACTCAGACTTCTACTCCCCTTTGGACAATGCTGTCCTAAGCAGTAATATTCATTTCTGAGTCCATTGAGGCCAGTATGCTTAGAAGGGTAAAACTGTGGTTAGGATTGCTCTGCCAATGATAGGCACTTGCAGGTATTCATAGCTCTGCTGATATCTATCAAAGTAGTATTCTATAATCCACAGGTTCATTCCCATTAAATAATGGCCCTTGATCAACCTTCCCCTGATCGTTGTCTTTTGATTACTTCCCATTATGTCTTCCTAGGTCCCTGGATCTGACAGGTCCACTGTTATTAGGTGGTGTTCCTGACCTGCCAGAGAGTTTTCCTGTACGGAACCAGCACTTTATAGGCTGTATGCGGGATTTCCTGATTGATAATCGAGAGGTGGACATGGCTGACTTCATTGCCAACAATGGGACTGTGCCTGGTATGGGGTGTTTTAAGACTTGGGGAAGAAGGTTGGGCACATAAATTGGAATCCTGTGCAGTGGGGAAGCTACCTCTGCCATTATCCATTCATATACCATCTTGCATTCTCCTTCTAGGCTGTTCAGCTAAGAAGAACGTTTGTGATAGCAACACCTGCCATAATGGTGGCACATGTGTCAACCAGTGGAACACCTTTAGCTGTGAGTGTCCTCTGGGCTTTGGAGGCAAGAACTGCAAGCAAGGTAAATAACGGAGGCTGTAAGCAACAGGAGTGGTGGTGGTCATGGTATGAACAGTAGTCACCCTGGGAAAAGGTACAGGGGAGAGTTTTTGTTGGATCTTTCTCCTGAGTGAACTAGACCAAGGTGTAGAATGTCAGTATCCGGTTCCAATCCCTAGGGTAAATGTGCCATGCCTTTGGGAAATGCGAGGTGCCCAATACTATATGTCAGGTAGGAGGCATTTCTGTCATGCTTAGAAGACAGAAAATGAAGCCCCATTGCTAGAAACATAGAGTGAGAGAAAGAGGAAGATAATGCCTCCACCCAATTTGAGCACTGTGTTGCAGTTTAAACAGCTTGTGAGAATGCAAGCTAGCTCACATCCCCCTGTTAAGGCATGGGAATGCAAGTAAACAGGAGCTGTTTACCCAGCTGCAAGGAATACAGTACTCTCCAGTGCCATTATATGTAAGGTAATGTTCAATCATCCAGTACAAGTGGGCAAAGACTAAAGAATTTTGAAAGAACCAGCTGCTATGTCCTTCTTCAGGGAAATAGTTTGGTCTAAAGAAACACATGAAATGATGTTTCAGAACTTCCCTTAGCCTGGAGCATCCCCTTCCCTTTTTAGTTGTTCTGTTCCCTGCTGTTCCAAACACCTACTGCTGAAGGATCAAAAGATAGCTAGTAAGTGTATCCTCATAGCCTATGAGCCTTCCCATTTCATGTCAGCCATGCTCTAAAATAAAAGTTAAACAAATCAACTGCTTTGTTCTTGATTCACAGAGGATTGCTAGTAAAATGCATCCCTGACTTCAAGTCTCTCTTGCCATTAGTTCTTTCACAGTCTAAGATGTGCTGATTTGGGATCTCCAGTCCCTGCAAACCCAAATGCACCTCTTAACTAGTGTGGACACTAATCTCAGAGCCACACGCCTGGCAAGCAGATGAAAAACTGGCTGCTGCTGTAAGATACTGATGCTTAGCTTAACAAAATTTGAGTCCATTGGCACATTTAAGACCAACAAGGAGTGAGCTTTTGTGTGCATGCATACTTCCTCAGACAATGGAACAGAGATCACTGGAGTACAGATGTAAGGAGAAATTAGTGGCAAATTAGTAAACAGCAGAACATCCTAAATATGCAGTATGACAATTCCTTGCTGGAAAATCAGTCCTTTGGGTTCACAAAAACACTGGGGGAATAAAACTTTTAAGGTTAGTGATTAATGGCAGACACTTTCCCAGTTGTGAGAAGAAGTAATTAGAAGAGACTTGTTGCTTGCCCCATCTGTCTCCACCCAAGCATGGAGGCATCCCCACAAGTGACAAGCTGTGCTGAGTTTGTTATCCTGTCCTGAGACCAGGGAGTTAGATTCTACATTACAGACCTCAGTATACATGCATTTTCTGTGAATTTCTGGGGGACACCCCTAGAAATACACCTTGGGAAGCACCTACAGTCTATGATCCTTGTGCCATGACCCTTTCTCATAGATGACTAGGACTCTCTGTTAGATAGAATGGTGAGATAGGGACACTGTCTTTTGAAACCCCTGGACGTGGACACCATGGTCCAATTGTTGTGAAATTCAGAGGGAGGTCAGAGAAGAGCCTCTTGAAGCTACCCTGAAAGTTTGGAGGCTGTAACTGGAACCCCCACTCAATGGCATCATTGACTTTAATGGGTGCCAAAGCTGAATCGGTCCAGATTGGTCCCCTGGTACACAAACCTGCTAGAATTCACTGGGTTGTAGTTTTGCAAGGTATATATTCTGATAGACTGTGTGACAGCACTTCTGTGCAGTACTTGATGTCTGATGATCCATGTTTGTTTTTTCCATTTCCATGAAGAAATGGCTAGTCCCCAGCGCTTCCTGGGCAACAGTGTGGTGGCCTGGAGTAACTTGGCATTAGTCATTACGCTTCCATGGCATATTGGGCTCATGTTCCGTACAAGGCAAGACAATGGTGTCCTTCTACATGCCACAGCCGGGCAGCATTCTACCATCACTCTGCTGGTAAGTGCCTCCATAGGTCCCTCCATAGATTAATGGACTGGAGAAGACATTGTTGATCTACAAACAAAAAGGTACAGTTGTCAGAGGGAAACTGGGTCACTGGGAATCTGCTTCATCCCAGTAGGTACTGGAAACCTTGGGGCAGACTAGAGGCTGCTTAGTTGGTGTTACATTCTCAAGCCCATGTTTCTGGACATGGAGGAGAAGGTGGAGAAGGTGGAGACTTCACACAGGACTGGGCTTACGTTGTTCTCTCCTGCTTCTCTTTCACAGCTGAGAGAGGGGAATGTGCTGATGACTGTGTACCGTGCCAGCAGCCAGGTCTCAGCCCTGCGGCTGCACCAGGTGAAGGTGAATGATGGTGACTGGCACCACCTGCAGTTGGAGCTGCACAACAGCAGGGACAGCCCAGAGGCAAAATGCCTAGCCATGATGGCCTTTGACTACGGCCTCCATCAGGTACTTTGGGTCCCAAGACTGCCAGACATCAAGTTCCGTGACTCTCAGCTTAGAAGTCTTCTGTTGCATAGAGGAGAGACTGGCCGTGGTACCTGATGACACTTTTCCTGGTGTCCATCAAGGGTTTTAGGAAATGGGTAGGAACAGGTGGGCTTTTGCCCAGCATGGATTGTGATCAATCATTGGAGAGTTTATTGGCTGTGCAGTTTTTTTTAAACGTTACTTTGGCAGCAGCTGCCAGCACAGCACTATGTGACAGAAGGTAAGTGGCAGGAGCCATTTGATGACTGGCTGTGCCTCCTGCAGGAGCCATTTTGTGACAGCCACCCACTACACTGTATCAGAATTCCACAGATGTCCCCAAGCTAAAAAAAGTTGTGGGTTCATCAGGGAAATTGGGGAAGGTGCTGATGTGTTTTCTTGCCCTCCAGGTGGTGGCCAACATCAGCAGTGAGTTACATGGACTGAAAGTGCGGACCCTGAGTATTGGCGGCATGGTGGGGGATGAGAAGGAGGTGCACCAAGGCTTCCATGGCTGCATGCAGGTAAAGTGTGGGCAAAGAGCAGACCCCCCCCTTCTGAGCTGGGGGTGAGCTAGACCATGAAGGGTGAGGGGCAAATGTTCCTCTTCCATCATCAAGTTTGTCTCCAGAGTCTCCTACATAATAATGACTGTCAGGTAGTGATGACTGAGCCCAGTCAGTTGTCAGCTCCTGCAGGAACAGGGCAGCCATGAGGTTTGTGGCAAAGATGATCCCTGGCAGCTCAGCATCTCCGGGAGACAACAGAGGGAGCCACCGTTGCATCACCAGCCCAGAAAGCAGTGCCAAAGACACTCCTGGCATTTGGCCTAGGTTGAGTGGCATAGCTTGCATTCAGCAGGGCAGGACACCTTGGCAGGGGCTGGCCTCAACAGGACAGCTGTGAATTTCATACTCTCACTGGCAATGGAGGTGGTGGCCCTTGTGAGAGGGTAGGGCGATCCACAGGCCTTGTGCTAGATGCATAAAGGGCTGGGGGAGGCCTGGCTGGGGAAGAAGGGCACGGGCCCTTTCCCCAATGCAAGGGGCAGGTTATGCAGGATTGGTTTAAGAACAGGATGCTGTATACTCCTCCCCTCTCCAGCTGAGGCATCTGGAAGGAGTGCAGCATCACTACAGACTTGACCAGGGAGTCCCAGGGCTCAGCAACCCCCCCTTCCACACATGCACACACTTCAGCAGGCTGACCCCCCACCCCAATCTCTTCTCCCTGGGGACTGGAGTCCCATTTCTGCTGTCTGACTACCCTTGCCCCTCACAGTGGAACAGCCCTGGGCAGTGGCCAGTTGTGAACTGGGCGGCCTACCCTGTGACAGTGACATATTTTTCAGGGTCAAGCAGCATAGGTACCCATTCTGATGTTATATGGATTGTTGAACACAATGCATACCTGTTGTAAGGCCTCTGGGGAGCTGTTAAGTGATGGTTGGATGTGTATGCAAATATTCCTGTACTCCTGTACTGCAGCCATGACACCCATCATCTGTCTGTGCCTGTAATGGACATGTGTCACTATCCCATTCAGGAGGAAAGAAGGTGTTGTAGATGGTTCCTGCCTAATTTGGGGGCAGCAGGGGTGCTACATGTTCCTGCAACAGCACCAAGTTGATTGCTCCCAAGTTGTTGACACCATTTTGGTTTCCGCTTTCCAGGCAGAGCGATGTGGTTTGGATGTGTGGTTGGAGCAAATTGATTATGTATTATTCCTATGCAAGTCTCCCAGAACACTCCGGCCTTCCTTAGTCTAAATGTATTTATTGGAGGCAACACAGCCCCATCTAGTGGATGCAGTTCTCAAGTGACTTCATTTGAATAATGGGAGTTGCTGACTTTAGATCCTGAGCAGTCTGCAAATTTGGTGCGGGAGTCATAGCTGGGAAATTCACAGACGTCTGTCCTTCTAAAAGTAGGAGTTACAGCCTGACTTCTTGTCTTCTTTGTCCCTAGGGTGTACGAATGGGTGAGACATCAGCCAGTGCTGTGTCCCTGAATGTAAACCAGGCAGAAAAGGTGAACGTGGAACATGGCTGCAGCATTCCGGACCCCTGTGACTCTAACCCATGTCCAGAAAATAGCTACTGCAATGATGACTGGGACAGTTACTCCTGCAGCTGTAACCCAGGTCAGTGGAGTTGGGCAAGTCCCACATGATGGCCATGTTTTATGGGGTACAAGCTGTTGTTGGGAGCTAGAGAGAGGTGCCACCTTTGGACTCCTCTGTGCATGTGAGGTAGCTTGCAATCATGGATAGCTGATACGATCAAGACGGGGTTCCAGATCTGATACGTATCGTGATGTTTGCTTAATAAGACGGGATACTGTTTTGGCTCATCTGTTATGAGGATGATACCACATTTTGTTACTCCTTTGATTGTTCTTTATTACTATTATATAGCCATTGGTGTTCTTGGGGTTTTTTCTCCTCCTGTACATTATTTGTGTCTGAAAAAAGTTGATATGGGTGTGGTCTGTTGTCTTAAATAATGACTAAGCATGCAATAAATCTAAATGGAAAAATATCAGGATTCAAATATACCCTCAGTGATGTTATCTCTGCACTATTTTCTTTGATGCAGTAATGAATTGTTAAAAACAAACCTCAAGTGTTTCTTGCTAGTTAGCTTGGGTCATTTACACAGGTCATAAGACTTCTGTAATGAAACGTGAGCCCCGTTCAGCTCACATATGATTGGTCAATTATGTGATGAAAGGGAAATCTAATCCCATGATTTTGCTGGGGATGGATGTCCTTCAGTGCATTTCAGCTTCTGAATAGGCCTCATGAATTGAAGTGAAATTAAAAGTTGATCCTTGATCATGTAACAGGCCTTTGGGTGGGTCTATACAATCCAGATGGAGTTCCATTCTGCTCTCTCTGTATGAAGCCAGTCCTCCCATTTGCACTTATTGCTCTTTGCTGCAGTTTGAAGGATGGCTCTTGTGTGCTTCTGTGCCCATCTAGAACGTTTGCTTATTGGTGCACCATTCATTTTTAGGCTGGAGTATCCCACCAGAATTACATAGTGGGAGTGACATATAACTTGGGGTTATCCTATGTTGCTTCAGGTTACTACGGAGAGAGTTGTACCAATGTCTGCTCCTTCAATCCTTGTGAGCATCAAGCCACATGTGCCCGCAAGCCCAGCTCATCCCATGGCTACACTTGTGAGTGTCCTGACAACTACTTTGGGCCATACTGCGAGAACAAGTGAGTTGCCAAGTGCTGCTCTGTAGAAAGGGTGCTTGTGTTTATACGCAACTGTGCCCACAGGGGTGTTTCTACTTATTGTGTGTAGAAATGATCCCTTGAAGAGCTGTGTGCTTATTGCTCAGGGAGAAAGTGAAGGAATTATTGGTAAATGTGTCTGTGCCAGAGGTCCTGGTAGTAAGCAGTTATAGGGGACACGACAGGGACAGGGATGAGAAGGAATCATGTTTCTAAATGAATACTTGTCCATGTGCAAATGAGAACAAGAAATTAAGGTAAGGGGATGCAAAGGTGTATTTTCTGTGCAAGGAAATGTATTGGTTCCCTCAAGTATGGGAGGGGACAGTAAATTCATTAAAGACTCATGGGTTATGATTGTAGCGTGCATATTCACATAGACTGTTAGTATGGGATGTACACACAGCAGACATATTGTGGTTGATGTGTGCTTGCTAGGAGGGGAAGCTACTTTGCTTACTCTACATTTAGAACAACAGTTATTATAACAACATTTAGTGCGTTGAAATCTCCAAAATCCTGGTTCAGTCGTAGAAATGAGAACCTAAAAAGGTTGAGAAAACTTAAAATGTGTTTAATGTAGATATATCACGTGTATTTTATTTTAGGAGCTCAAATATATCAAAATAGTAAAAACGATAAAAACAGCAGGGAGGGACACTTCTCTATAGGTTACCCATATATTAGTTACATAGACCCAGACATGCAAAAACATAATATATTTTGATCTTTACAATCATAGAATCTTCATGGGTCTTAAAAATCATCATTTTTCTACTGTGGAAGTGAAAGACTTGCAGAATGATGAGCCGAGAGGTAACATCGCATTTAACTATGCCTGACATCAGCAATGACTGAGATCTGGGCCTCAAGCCACACTGAGTTTTTAGCAAAAAATAGGAGGAAAAATCCCATTATTCCCAAAAAATTAACACTCAGGGATAATTCACAATAGTGATTTTATAATGAAACTTCAAAGTAGTAATGGAACTATATAATGGTATAATAACAAAAGTTGTATTTTTTCAGTTATTCTTTCTCATAACTCTTCTATGGTACATCCATTTAACATGTAGAAGATACAGATGACAGGTACTAGCTGAAATCCTCATTTCACAAAGAGGGCACTTTTTCTTGATATTAAAAAAAATCAAAATACAATACCATACAAACATTGTTTCCATATATTCTGAACATTAGGTTTCTAAAAAATTCTTAATTAAAACTAAGAATACTTAAACATAAAGTTATTCACATTTCAATGTAACAATACTTATTCTCTATAGTATTACTCATTATAAATTTATATACATTAAAAAGGGTAGCCAAGCATTTAATACAACGCATCAATCTTTACAACCACATGTATTATTAGTTTGTTATACTGAGTTTGCCTTTACCATGTAACTTAACTTTTTCAAAAAAAAATGAAAGCTTTACAAAATGTTTGGAAAAAACTCACCCTCTGAGGGTTTTTCTACAGTAAGAACCAAAAAGCTAAGAAGGCTAACACCTCATTGTGTCCCTTGATTTAAGATGAAGATCTGAATAAAAAAAGATTTGCAACAGCGTCATGTTTAAACTCCAGCTAATAAAGAAAATCTATTTTAAATGAAGTCTATGTTTAAAGATTTACAAAGATATAAACTCACCAATTACATGTAATCAGGATTTTCTAAGCCAAGAAAATTTTTTAACACTGGTCCTTATCAGTGCATGTGTAAAGACAAGTTCTTACAGATATCTTAAATAAACAAAATGATTAAGGAGGCCGATGCCCCACTGAGTAAGCGGAGGAATCCTGTAAATCAGTGGTCCACGAACTTTTTCAGGCTGTGGTGGGGAGGGCGATTGCCCGGCCGCGCATGCCGCGCATGCGTGGCACTCCCGCGCATGCGCGTTTGCACCATGCATGGCACTCCCGTGGGAGTGCCGTGCATGCGCGTTTGTGGCCGTGCATGGCGCAATCGCGCAATCGCGCAATCATGGCCCGGTGCGGCCCTGCAGAGGCAGGGAGCCGCAGCCCAGTGCCAGGGCCTTCGCAGCCCAGCACTGGGTCGCGGCCTGGTGGTTGGGGACCACCGCTGTAAATCACAAAAAAATCTATACGAAACAAGAAAAATCTTGATGGGTATTAAGAGCACAGAATCTAGCAACTGAATGTATATACTAAAAGTTGAAATAATAATTTTTTAGGGTCAGTAGGACTGGACAGAGATTGCTACATTTATGAATAATGAAAAACATTGTCATATTCTTAGTGTTTTTCTCTAGAAAGTGAAAAACCAGGGGTGCTTCTTGTATTTTATTCTTAATTCTAGATCTAGACTGGTGTTGTAAAATGCAAGTTTTTACTTTTCTCAAAGCCTTTCCTATTTAAGTTTTTGGACACTTACATAAAATAACATAAACTGCTTGTTCTATTTGACAATTTGATAAATGAGGAAGTGTAAGTTAGTCCTCTGTCAATTAAATTCCTTAATTTCTAAAGCAAAATTGCAAACACTACAATCAGAACACCCATAGTGTCCTCTAATGTGAGGTCCCTGAGACAAAAGACTAAACTGTACCTCAAGGAGCTTATCTTTTTAAATGCAAAAACAAGTTGTAAATCACATCCAGGGATTTTATCTAACGTGTCAATGTTTCCTTATAACATTTCTGGTGTTAAAAGCAAATTCATTATATTCCAATACACACATCATTCTATTCTTATCCTTTGGTTTGTCCTTAAGTAATTCAGATCATGGAAC
Organism: Paroedura picta; assembly: GCF_049243985.1. Classification (NCBI taxonomy): domain Eukaryota; kingdom Metazoa; phylum Chordata; class Lepidosauria; order Squamata; family Gekkonidae; genus Paroedura; species Paroedura picta. Next base: position 92,797,895 of record NC_135372.1, on the reverse strand, counting down.
ACTATTAACTCTCCTTCCAGCATTGTTGAGAATAGAAATGAGTAGCCCTTGTCTTAAAATTGTTAGGTAAGGCATTTAAATGGGTACTAATTTTCATCATTTTCCTACCATGGTAGTAAAAGACTGCGGAATGATGAGTGAAGAGATGGCATTGCACTTTAACTATGCCTGACATCAGCAATGACTGATATCTGTGCCTCAAGCCACGCTGAGTTTTTAAGCATACTGTCATTCTAGATCTGCTTCTATCTTATTGGCAGTTCCCCCTTCCTCCTGAACATTTGCTATTCTATTCTTTTGGCTTGTTGGTGTATTTTCAGTATGATCATTATAGGTACTGTGCTCTCATTCTGGCAGGCTTGCTCAACCCTGTCCTCGGGGTTGGTGGGGGCACCCTATATGTGGACCCTGCAACTGTGATGTTGGCAAAGGCTTTGACCCTGATTGCAACAAAACCACTGGAGAATGTCACTGCAAGGTAAGCTCTGATTTGTTTGGTAGTGGTGAGTGGGGAATAGAGATCCAAGTTGATGAAATAAGTCATCAGTGGAACACTTATATGTATCTCTGAGACTCCCCCATGATGCAAGAGACTGTTTAGAGGTGGAGGATATCTTAGAGCATTCCTCTGCATTTTCCTCTTGGGGGGGGGGGGAAGAGCAGCGTGTAGATGAGCATTCTGTAGCAGTATGGTAGGACAGTGTCTCAAAACCATGGCCTATCCCTCTGTGTCCTTTGGACCCAAGTTTCTGAATTCTTTCAAATCCTCTTTGATGCTATATAAGCTTACATGGGTGATGTGGAGAGACCTTGAAGAACCCCCAGTACTTTGCAGAGGATTGTGGAAAATGTTTAGGAGCATGATGTACATTATATGGGACACTGATGAGTCCTATTTGGCTTCAGGTGTTACTCTGCTTGGAAAGAGTTTGACCTTGAACAAACCCAATACTCTTCTGCTACTGAACATTGTAGGAGAAAAGCAATTGTGGCTGCTTCTTGAAGGGAAGCTTGTCAGCCATCATTACCAATCTTCTCACTGATAAGCTTTTAAGTAACTTCAGGAATTGCTAGAACTCAGTTTGCAAACCAGAGGATTAAGACTAGGCACCTAGTTTCAGATCCTGCTTCTGGGGGGCTTAAAGCTCTTTGTCAGCTTAATATAATTCACAAAACTGTTATGAAGATCAAGTAGACTAGAAATGACTATCATAATAATGTCTTGGGAGTTTCTTTCCTCAGGGAAAGTGTGCATGTTTGGTTGATGGGAGGGGTTAATGTGAGGTAGCAGATGCATGGGGTGCAACTATTTTTTAGTAGGTTTGTCTTATATTGGGAGAGGGATTGTGTGCTGGGTTAACTGAGGGACTTCAGTCCTGCTCCTCAGGATTAATGTGCCTCCTACTCTTCTTCAGGAGAACCACTACCGACCAGCAGACAGTGCCATGTGCTTGCTTTGTGACTGCTACCCCACAGGCTCACTGTCTCGCACTTGTGACTCTGAAACCGGGCAGTGTTCCTGCAAGCCCGGTGTCATTGGGCGCCGCTGTGACCACTGTGACAATCCTTTTGCAGAAGTCACCATCAATGGCTGTGAAGGTCAGTGCTGTTATTAGCTGTGGCTCATCGGGCACAGAGCAGAGCTGAGATTTCATTACCAAGCTGAAGTGAGGTTAGGACACTAGCAAACAATTACAGAAACCCCAGGCCTTATAGCAGAGAAGAGGCTTGTTGAGTGAAATAATTGGCTATTGTTTTGGCACTGAAAAGAAGATGTTAATGAAGAGGCTGTCCTCCATGAATGCCCTTTCCTTTGAAGAACTAGAGTTCTCCTGTCATCTGAGAAGCACCTAGTTAGATACTAAGGATGACAGCTGAGTTAGATGGTAATTTATTTCCATATTAGTAGTTTGAATTGGCAAATGCTGTCATGGGACAATGGTCAATCCCAACACTTAATATTTATTTTCTAGCTGATTCTGCCATTTACTCAGAGCTCCTTGTTATCCAGATATTTCTACATAGGCTAGGCCCAGACATTTGTTGGAGGATGAAGTCCTGATGGCCTTCCTGTCTACTACCTCTGTTGAAGGGATACACTGAGTTTGCATAACAAACTATTCACAATTCTCACTTTTGCTTTGCAGTGAATTATGACAGCTGTCCCCGTGCTATTGAAGCCAATATTTGGTGGCCCCGTACCCGCTTTGGCCTGCCTGCAGCTGCACCATGCCCCAAGGGATCTGTTGGTAATGAAATACATTTCTTATTGCTGTTTGTGCATGTTGTGGTGCCCCTTATTCACTCACACAGTGCCTACTACCCTTTACAGCCTCTTTTCTTCAGGTTATGGTTTGTCAGGACATCACGCTCGCTGTCCTTCTTAATCTCTTCTAAAGTCTACCGAGAGTCATGACCCATCTCACACTTCAGGTCCTCTCTCTCACTCCCAGAGACCTCCTCAGACAGGGCAGCCCCAGCCCTCTTTCACACCAGAGCCATTGGGACTGGGGCTCAGACATTATTCCAGTGACTCTCTGCCACCATTCCTTCATCTCCTAGGATATATGTCTGTAGACCGTGCTATTAACACATGTGTGCGTATGTGATTCTTCCCCTTAGGGTCAGTCAAAACAAGAAACTTTTCTTTATAAGAAGAAAACACTGAGAAAAGTAGTCTAAGAAACAATGTTTTGATTCCATTGAACTTGCAAGCTGGGATCCATTAGTTACAAATGGGATCCATTAGTTACAAATGAATTGTTTTGGGCCTATTCTAAGCAGCTCTTCTATACAGTCCCCCTTAGTCAGGAAAACACTTTTCACTTTGGCTCTTAAGCAATCAGCTTCTCTCTCAGCCACTAACCCCTTTTCACAAGTCTCCACTCTCAGTATTCCACCAGCCCTCATGGACTGCTCTTAGGGAGGGGCTGACCCTAGCCTGTATGTCAGACATGTGTTGGTGGGAAGCTGGGAGGATTGTCACACAGACAGTTCATGAACTCTTCTTTCTTTTAAATATATATATATTTATTTTCATAAAGATAGAAATATAGAAATAAGACAGATAATATAAGTTGTTAATACCAAGAAAAATAGATTATACTCTTCATTTGTTATATTTAAATCCCCTCCTTTGAGTGTCCCCTTTTAGTTTATCTTCTTTAATAGTTCAGATAAGGGGCCCATTGTTCTTGAAAGGCCTCTTCTGTTTTTCCATTAACTATCAGTGTCAGTTTGGCTATCTTTGCAAAGTCCGCTAGTTTGTTCAACCATTCTTCTATCGAAGGTAATTCTTGTGTTTTCCATTTCTTGGCACTGTGGAGATTTCATGAACTCTTCTTGATTTGTTTTGTTTTGACACTGAGGAAGTTTGTGTGTTCCTGGAAATGCCCAAAGAAAAAGCTGTGTTAAGCAGAGAAAATCACACAGTCTCTTAAATGCAACAAATGTGCTGTGGCATATACTTCCATGAGCCAGAGCCCCCACTGACCCTTCCCTCCTCCTTCCCTACAGGGACTGCTGTACGGCACTGTGATGAGCACAAGGGCTGGCTGGCTCCCAACCTCTTCAACTGCACCTCACTGACTTTTGCTACTCTGAAGGGTTTTGTGAGTGATCTTCTTCCAGTACTTTTTCACCCCCAGATTTAAGCCAAGAGTCTATAGATTTGCCCCCTTTTTTGTGTGCTTTGGGATGGAAGAACAGAGGGTGTCTGTCACTTTTAGCTTGCAGAAGCTACACAGCAGCCGCCAGAATACAAAGTGTTGTCCTCTTTAGAACTAAAGGTGCATTTACATGTCCTCTTGCCCGAGCTGGTGGTGTGTGCAGTGTACCCATGACTGCCAGCAGGACACAGAAAGCCTTGAAATCGGGAATCTGCATCCTGATCCTGTTTCTGTATTTTCTTTTAAGAGGACCAGCAGCTTTCACACTGGTGACATCCATTTCTCTGACTGTAGTAACTAAGTGTTATGAACTTAACTACCATTTTATAGGACTGCTTTTCCTTACTCTTACAGCAAGGAAGGTTGTCTATACACCGCACAAGGTGGCAGATCCAAATTCTGTACCAGGGTAATCTAAATAAACTATGCAAAGCAAGCCAACTAATATGTATATTTTTGCATAAGACAGACGATATAAACATTGCCTTGTGAGCATAAATTGCAAAATGGTTTCTTCCATGGCCTGATTTGAGTGGCCATCCTGCTCCTTAGCTGCTGGTTGGCCACTGAACAAGTACAGAATATCACTCCCGTTCTCTTTCAGTTCTTGTAGTTGAGCAGCACCTCAGCTAGCAAGGCACTCACTTTTGGACCTTCTTAAAAGCCTGTACAGCTGGGGTGGCTCCCCGAAAGGGCAGAGACTACCTGCCAGTCAGAGGTGGAGAAGTCCTCTTCCCCTAAACACAAAGGATGCTGACAAACACTCAATTCTGCACTTGTGCATTATAATTTTGTTGAATGCAGTCTGCATGGACCTGGTGACAGCCCAGGGAGGATGTATTTTATCTCTGTCTATAAAGTAGAATTGATATGGAACAATTCTGAGAACTGGGTTGGGTCAATGGATCTGTTCTGCCTGAAATGCCTGCCGCTGAGAGTCCTTGTCTTCTCGTGGAGTAGGCAGAACGGCTGTTGCGGAATGAGTCACTCTTGGACACAGAGCAGTCTCAGCAGATAGCCCTGCAACTTCGCAATGCTACGCAGCACACAGACAACTTCTTTGGCAGTGATATCAAGGTGGCTTATCACCTTTCAGCCCAACTCCTGAAGCATGAAAGCACCCAAGAAGGCTTTGGCTTGGCTGCTACACAGGATGTGTACTTTACTGAGGTAAACCCCTGGGCTTAGGTCTATATGAAACACTTACTGAGAAAGTTATGGCAAAAGAGTACATGTCACTGAAGGGGGCAGGGAGGCAGCTTGGGAGAAATGGAGCACAGAATGTTTGTGTTGCAGTCCTGCAAGGATGTCTGGCTAGTCTGCTCCTGTGCAACATAAGGCACCCTAACCAGATGGCACAGCAGAAGAGAAATGGTGAGCAACCCATTGGCTCTGGGGGGGACTAGCTTGTTCAGTTCTGCCCCTGGAGGACATCAGTCAGGTCAGTTTGGAGCAAGGACAGGAGCATTCCAGAAAGAAAGTGACTCTGGCATCATTTGGGTTTAGTCAGGTTCTCTCTGCCTTGACCCTGACCCTTCTGCCTATTAAGTCTTGTGATGGTGTCCTGGACAGATCCATGGCCAGAATCCCAAGTGAAGATTTCTGTCTGTGTACTATTGGGCTTTCTGTTCAGGGATGTGTTATTTTTAATATCCCCGAAAATCAGCATCGGTTGCCAAAATATTTGGGGATGTGTGAAGCTTCCATTTTAAGGCTCCCAGACTTGTTTTTCTTCAGTTTCTCAGGGTTTCCTAGCAACAGGCAGAAAGGGGTCTGGGAGGGAACTGTCCCAGGCAGTAGGATCAGACTATCGAGGGAGTGCTTGAACTTACCCAGTCAGGATGATTCTCACATCCTTTCATGGCTCTGAGCATGGGCAAAAGCGGGGGGGGGGGGGGAAGCAAACCTGCCTACAACTTGACTCCCCTTGAGAGCTAGATTTTGGAGAGCTTTCAGTGCTGCTGCTTGTCATCTCCATGGAGTCCTACAGCTGCTTCGATGCATTATAAATCCCCGAGAGAATCCTTAATCTGAAGGAAGCATATGCCGAACCTGCCAGCAAAGGCCGTTCACAGCTCTTTCATTGTTCTCCCCTTTTTGTTCCATAGAACCTGCTCAAAGTGGGCAGCATCCTACTGGATCCCAGCAACAAGCGTCACTGGGAGTTGATCCAGCAGACGGAGGGAGGCACAGCCCAGATGCTCAGACACTTTGAGGATTACGCCAGTACTCTGGCCCAGAACATGCGCAAGACATACCTGAGCCCCTTCACCATCATCACACCCAACATTGGTGAGAGCATGAGAATGACTATGATACTACTAGTAGTAATGATGTCTAACACTTGTAATAGGACCCCCTTAGGGCACCTTTTCCAAAGGAATTCAAGCCCTTCATATGCATTGTCTCAGCAATCCTTCACACCCTCTAAGTTGGTGAGTTTTATCAGCATGTTGCTTGACAGGGGAGGAGGGGTGAAGCTGAGGAACTGAGGCTTTCCTGAGATGAGCCAGATTGTCCATGACTGTGCTATGAATTTGGGATTTCTTAAACACTGTGCTACACCAATTCTGTGAAGAGTAGACATGCAGCATGCATCCTTTATTCATGCAATGTCATAAGACTTTTGACTGCATGAACTGAAACGTACAATTAATGGGGGATTCTCATAGGCTGAAAATGGATTAGTTGTATATTTGCCAGGAGTCTCAGTGAAAAAGGCAGACTACTCAAGAGGTAAATAAATAAAAAACGGAAAGGGAAAAATATGGGGATGCCCATGTAACCATGCTGCTTGCCCAGTGAGACTGCACAGCCGCAAGCTAGTATTCGGCTCGTTATATGCCCTTAACTAAGGGGGGATGTTTTTCTGGCAGTCATCTCTGTAGTGAGGCTGGAGAAGATGAACTTTGCTGGTGCAAAGCTGCCTCACTATGAGGCCCTCCGTGGTGAGAAACCTGCAGACCTGGAGACAACCGTCATCCTCCCTGAGAGTGTATTCAAGGCTCCTGAAAACAAACGTGAGTTTGAATTTTTGAATGAAAATTTAGCGGAATTCCAGAAGACAATGATTGGGAATGGGGGAGCTTCACTAAGGCTATTTCTGTTCAGCTGGCCCAGATCTTTGACCCACGATATGGGCCACTGGTAGCCATACCGAGTTAGAATAATCATATTGCCATACCGAGTTAGAATAATTCCCTGGCTGCTGTTCAGAAGTTAAAACTAATCAGGTGACTTCATAATTATTCTGACAGCTTTGCTGCCTTCCGCCATGCCTTCATGCATCGCCATCTCCCATGCCCTTTTTCATATGTTCAGTGCCTTCTGTTCTGGGGAAGAAGCCCAACTGCTGTGTGGGCTCCGAGTTGTGGGTCACATGATGGGTTTGAGAGGTGTTGGCAGAGATGTAGGAGCTGAGGCCAGAGGAGCAAATGTGAAGCTGGATTTTGAGAGCAGCTGGATACAAGCCTAGTAGCACCTTAGAGATCACCAAGGTATTCAGCACATGAGATTTCAAGAATCAAAACTCCCTTTGTCGAACATGAGTCGGAACTGAAATCTCTGAGTCCTTATAATCCCAGTCAGAAGGTGGGAGAGGTGTTACAAAGAAAGAACTCAGTCTTCAGAGGTACAATGCACATGGTAATCAGCTTGATTAGAGAAGAGGTGAATTACTTGGGGGCAGACCTGGATTTTGGGAATGTCAAGTATCCATGCCTATAATCACCCAGCCACAGACCTGGCTGGTGTTTTGCTTATATCACACAGGGGCCAAAGGAGATGTTTCACTGGGAACAGTAGCAAAGCACTCTCTTACTCTCCATAGAGGAGGCAGAATCCAGCTCTAGTCTCAGTGGGTCTCATTCTTGCTTTTCAGAACCTACTATGTCCAATGCCAAGCATCTCCCTGGTGGTGAGGAAGAAGAAACCACCCTGATGACAAGACAGAAGAGGCACCCCGATCTGAGTGAGGGCCAGGCCATTGCCAGCGTAATCATCTACCGCACACTTGCTGGATTGCTTCCAGAGCAGTATGACACAGACAAGCGGAGCTTGAGGTAACAACCCCCCCCCTCCAGTATGTAAAGGTAAAGGCAAAGGTATCCCCTGTGCAAGCACCGAGTCATGTCTGACCTTGGGGTGACGCCCTCCAGCGTTTTCATGGCAGACTCAATACGGGGTGATTTGCCAGTGCCTTCCCCAGTCATGACCGTTTACCCCCCAGCAAGCTGGGTACTCATTTTACCTACCTCGGAAGGATGGAAGGCTGAGTCAACCTTGAGCCGGCTGCTGGGATTGAACTCCCATCCTCATCGACAGAGCTTCAGACAGCATGTCTGCTACCTTACCACTCTGCGCCACAAGAGGCTCTTGTATGTAGGCACCAGAAAAGGGTGTAAGGGCTCCTCAGATACCTGAAGAAGAAATACAGATTGCCCCTTGTTCGTCTCCCAAAGAAAGGATAGTTCAAAACATTGAAATATTCTTTCCAAAGGATCTCCATCAGACTCTTCCTTGTATTCCTGGAGGGGCTTGGGTCCCATTTCCTGTCAGCATTTCTGCTGCTTCATGAACACCAAGCAAATGTCAAGATCAGGAAGGAAAGAGTTGGACTTTTATACTTAATATTTTGTCCTAGTGGATGTGTGGCTCTCCCCTAGAACAAAAGGGTGGGCTACTAATCAGGCCTAGAATTTACAGCTTGTGGGAAACCACCAACATCTCCCTGACTGTGTATCCATCTGCACCATGTGTCCCCCACAGGGTCCCCAAGCGTCCCATCATCAACACCCCAGTGGTGAGCATCAACATCCACGACAATGATGCACTGATGCAGCGAGCCCTGGAGAAGCCGATCACTGTGCAGTTCCGCCTGTTGGAAACGGAGGAGCGGACCAAGCCCATCTGTGTCTTCTGGAACCACTCCATCCTGTGAGGCCCACTTCTCACTCAAAAATGTCTGGGGTTGACATTTTTCTTTTGGGGGGGGGAGGTCTGAGGGGGAGCGATGTAGAAGCACTCAGTGCCAACCTTATCACCCTCACGCTGCTGTTTCCCCAGAGTCAGTGGGGTTGGTGGCTGGTCAGCCAAGGGGTGCGATGTTGTCTTCAGGAATGAGACCCACGTCAGCTGCCAGTGTAACCACATGACCAGTTTTGCTGTGCTGATGGACATTTCCCGCAGAGAGGTGAGGAGACTAGGGGCATGGGCACAGAGCAAGGGAGTAAGTGGGATGGAACTGGGGGTAAGGATTAGGCTCCTCACCAGTCCTTGTAAGAGCATGTCCTAACTAAACTGTATTTCTCTAATGGGTCCATAAGTAAATTCTCCTTTCCTCCCAGAACGGCGAGATCCTGCCCCTGAAGACCATTACGTATGCCTCCATTGCTGTGACTCTGGGCAGCCTCTTACTTACTTTTTTCTTCCTGGCTGGCCTGCGGGCCTTAAGATCCAACCAGCATAGCATCCGCAAGAATCTAGTGGTGGCGCTGTTTCTCTCGGAGCTTATCTTCCTCTTGGGCATCAATCAAGCTGATCTACCGGTGAGCTACTGGAAGGGGGGGGGGGTGTTATGGGGATAATAGGGAGGGATAAGCTGTTCAGCTAAGTGGACCCAGGATGCATAACTGAGCATTGCTGCACCTGGCACAGTCTCTGCCCTAAGCACAGTCTCTGCCCTAAGCATGGAGCCCATGGCTGGGGACTATCAAGAGCCAAAAGGATAGTTTTTGGCATGCTTGTATTATTGGGTGTCCCTGATTGGGTGCCTCTGAGATTGCCCAGAAGGATCAGGTGAACTGCTGGAGCAACCAAATTCAGCTTCTGCAGCTGCAAAACAGAGATGGAGGACAAGGGTGGGTCTCTGTGAACAGATGTAAGATTGCCATCTTCGACTAATGTATTTGTGCATGGGGTGGGGGAGTTTCCTTTGTAAACATAGGTCCATTCTTGTGCCAGCCAGCAATCCTAACCCCCTTCTTCTCTTTCTATCTGTGCCAGTTTGCCTGCACTGTCATTGCTATCTTGTTGCATTTTCTGTACATGTGCACCTTTGCCTGGGCACTACTAGAAGCTCTGCATATCTATCGTATGCTGAGTGAGGTGCGCGACATCAACTACGGTCCTATGCGCTTCTATTACATGGTCGGTTGGGGTGTTCCAGCATTCATCACAGGTAGGCCCTGCAGGATGGCTATATAGTGTGGCACAGGTCCACATGGACAACTCTACCATGGTTTTCCTTTGTGAAGCCTAGTTTAGCAACTAGAAGATTGCAGCAAGAGACTCTGTGTCTTGTTCTGTGATTGGAAGAACCTGCTGTTGAGCTGCCATCTGAGAGTTAACTCAAGATAGGCATAACTAGATAACCCTGGACTAGAACAGAGAGCCCAATTACGTGTGTGCCTTTTAGTCTTGGATCCTGCTGTTCCAGCAATGAGGTGTTTTCTGAGGCCATCAGTCCATGATACGCTGGGAGTTCTTTGCATGGAAATGCAGAATTTTATAAACTCACTCACCACTCTGTCAGGGTCCCATTCAGAATGGGACTCTGGTGCAAGACTTTTAAGCCTCACCCCATGTTGTTTCCCTCACTAAGAACAGCTGCCAGGGAGGGCTATTTGCCTCATGATGAAGCCACATATATTCTGGTATTAGGTGTGAATACACTTTCGCGGAGGGGCAAATAGTGTTCCCCCAGGACAATTTTTGATTGTGCAAATGACATGAAGGGAAGGCTTAAAAAAAACCCAGCTCTTTCACATAGTCCCTGTATGATTCAGGCACCACCTGATATGTTTGTGTTCCTTATGCAGAATTCCTCATGTATTGTGTAGATAGGGCCCGAAGTTTCAGAGTGGAGTTACTAAGGACCCTTGCTTCCCCTTTTCCCTGCTGATACCTCTTTATGGAACCTTGTGTAGGGCTTGCTGTGGGCCTGGACCCTGAAGGCTACGGGAACCCAGACTTCTGTTGGCTCTCCATCTATGATACTCTGATCTGGAGCTTCGCTGGACCCATTGTTTTTGCTGTTGCGGTGGGTAGAAAAATAAGGGATTGCTGGAGAGCTGGGATGACCTGTGGGAGGGAGATATGAGAGCACCAAGGCACAAAAGCAGGCTGACCTTATAGGTGCCGTCATATGCTTACACTGACTCTTTGGCTTTCATCTGGTAAAACTGGTAAATAGCGCCAGAAAGGGAAGCTCCTTGACAGTCACTAGAACAGATGGGCATGGAAACCCAAACTCTTTAATTTCATGTTACATTTCTATTTTACCAATGATTTCCTATAGATGCAAAAGCTGGCCAATTATATCATTCACTCTCCCCATCAGACATCTCTTGAAAATGCTTGGAGAAGAAAAGCATTATGTGAACTTATTCACCTTCTTGAAACCCTTTCCACCTTTTTCAGAGGAAACCTTCAGAGCTTCTCCAGGATCATCACATGGGAAGAACATTGGTTAAGGATGTGCCTTCAGATATTTGTGGTCCAAATATATATCCCAGAAAACCTTATTGGTATTTTTTGATCAGATTATCTGGAGCAATATTTGGGATATTTTTTTGGAATACTGGTAATTGGGTCCCAAATATTTCCAGAAATATCCAGCAATATCTGTGGCTGGCATTTTAACACTCCCAGGCCTGTTTTTCTTCCATTTAATGGGGATCCCAACAATGGAAGAGAGGGAGAGGGAGGAAGAAGAAGAGTTGGTTCTTATATGCCGCTTTTCCCTACCCGAAGGAGGCTCAAAGCGGCTTACAATCGCCTTCCCTCTCCTCTCCCCACAACTGACACACTGTGGAGTGTGTGAGGCTGAGAGAGCCCTGATATCACTGGTTGGTCAGAACAGTTTTATCAGTGCTGTGGCGAGCCCAAGGTCACCCAGTTGGCTGCATGTGGGGGAGTGCAGAATCGAACCCGGCATGCCAGATTAGAAGTCCGCATTCCTAACCACTACACCAAACTGGCTCTCATTTCAAGTTTTAACTGTGTTTATTTTAAGTCTTGGCCTGGGTGGGGGGTAGTAGTTGGGGGCAAGAGGAAGTCTTTGTTTTTGTTGTGATTCTAAAACTTCATTTTCCCTGTTTTCCTTGGGGGGGGGGGTGTACTGCTTTTTAAAAGGGTGTGTGCTTTTTTGTTGGTGATCTTCTCTTGGCTTCTTTTAGAATTTTTAACAACTTTGTACTTTCTCTGTTTATAGAAGATTTCTTAACTCTTAAAACATTTGGGCCGGGAAGGGGATTTTCCCTGTTGGAGTCTTTGGTTTGGCATTAGAATCATAGAATCATAGAGTTGGAAGGGGCCATACAGGCCATCTAGTCCAATCCCCTGCTCTACGCAGGATCAGCCCTAAGCATCCTAAAGCATTGGTTTGGTTGGACTTGCCATAGTCCCACAATTCTGCTTGGATTCTTTGGTTTATGCTGGTTCTTTTGGGCTTGTTGATTCTGTTTGGATTCGGAGGCTTTTGGCCAATGGTTGTTCTTGCATGTGTGGCCGCTGGCTTCTTTGCTCTAGAGAAAAGCATGGAATGTTGTTCTCAATGGGAAACCATGAAGGCAAGTAGGATGGATGGGGGCACCTTGTTCAGGACCCCATAGAATTGGACTCCTGGATTCAGTATGCTTGCAACTTGAAAGCGGGGGTCTTCAGCAGACAGACCAGACTAGGTTCCCTGCTTTTATGGTGTCATTGGTTTGAAAAATAGTTGCTCAGGGAACCCCCCGTCCCTGAAAAAGTACCTCTATGAGGCACAATGGACAAAAATGGGAAATTCTTTTTTAAAAATTCAGAACCCAGTTCCTAAAACATTATTGGGGTAACCTGATAATGGTTTGGTCCCCCCCCTGAAATTCAAATTTTAAAAAATACTGAATTTTTTTCAAGCGCACCTATCTAGAGCAGATCTTCACAGGAAACAGTATCCAAAAGAGTAGAGCTGTTCTGGTATGGAAATATTTCTCGTTTGGAAGGACTGGCTGGAAGAGGTGGGGGGAGATTATGATAACCATCATAAGAGGTGGGGGGAGATTATGATAACCTCTCTCTTTTCTCACAGATGAGTGTCTTCCTGTATGTCCTGGCCACAAAAGCTACTTGTGCTGCTCAGCAGCAGGGTTTTGAGAAGAAGGGGACAGTGTGAGTCTTCTCTTACTGTTTCTCTCATGCTCTCAGTGTAACACTTAGCTGTGTCCCCAATGCTATTTTGCCACTTGCTTCCACAACTGGGTCACTCCTACTATTCCTGTACCCATAGAAGTTTCTTTGCCTTTTCCATCCTGATCACTGGTGACCTACTAGTGCCCACTTTTTCATTGCTGTTTCCTAATTCTCCATTGCCAGTGTTACAGCCTTTGAGGCTTCCTTCATTCTCCTGGTCCCTGCAGGATCTCCAGAAAAATAACAAAGAGTCAAGTAATGTGTGGAGGACAATCAAAGTGGGGGACATTTTGTATAGGAATGGGCATTTCCCTGGGGTCAAGTGGCCACTTGGTCAAAACAGTTAATTAATAGTCAAGTGTCTTTCAAATCATTTGGCAGTATTGGATTAGGCTTTGTAGTAGTCAGGATGCAGTGCTGTGCTCTAGCTGACTGTGCTTCTTTTCCTCCATAGCTTTGGTCTGCGCTCAGGCTTTGTCTCTCTGCTGCTAATTAGTGCCACCTGGTTTCTGGCCCTGCTGTCCGTCAACAGTGATGCTATCCTCTTCCACTACCTCTTTGCTGGCTTCAATTGCCTCCAGGTAAGATGCTTCAGTCTACATTACGTATTCATTATTTCCATTTCTTTATAGTTTTACCCCAATCTCAGAGCGACTCGTGGACTGAGATTTTAGGCCAAATTTGGAAGGGTTTTTTGTGGCTTTTATGAGCATCACTGATCTGGGCTGATTCTGCACATCAGCATGGTTGGTCAGCATAAATAGATTCAAAGCTGATGCTGCCATAAGAGCATCATGAAGTGAGAACCCATTGGATCAGTGCAGCAGCTAGACTCTCTGGATCTGCCATTATAGGATTAGCCTAATATTATAGAGATTTATGAAGCTGCTATATTTCATATTGCATTAGAAATAGCATAAAAATCCCATTGATTATATCATACCATTTCTATCCTATTGCATTTGCTATATTTGTTTTTCCTCTGTGAATATATCTTGCTGACTGAGGTATCAGTTCGTGTGTCTGAAACTGGGCTATATCCCACAAAGTTTAGGCTTCAATAAATCTATTATTTTTAAGTGTCATGTGTCTCCTTTTCATGTTACCATGAGTCAATTAATCCAGTTGCAAGTGCCATATATATATATATATATATGCCTTAGGATGCTTTGGGCTGATCCTGCATTGAGCAGGGGGTTGGACTAGATGGCCTGTATGGCCCCTTTCAACTCTATGATTCTATGATATACATGCATACATACATACATATATACATACTTATATATATTTTACTTCTGTGGTTTCTCTCCATAAACTATTGCTTAGCAGAGAAAGGTTTGATATGCTTTCTCATATGAAGCAGCAAAAACTCATGGAAATTGACTACATCTGTGTTGACTACATAGATTTTCATATAACTGCCTGATGAAACAATCTGGATCAGTTTTTGGCTAATATAATTTGGGATGACTTTAAAATAAATTGTTCTTATGGTCATGGATGTGAGGAAGGTGGGAAGACGAGGGCAGCAGCCCCCACATTAGGCAGGGAGATAAAAAGTGAAGGTTGCAATGATATGGTATTCTGAAGGTGACCCTTGTGGCTTCCTGGATGCAATCTGGCAGCAGGCAACAACTCGAGGCTTATCACCCCTTTGGTTCTTCCACAGGGACCCTTAATCTTCTTCCTTTGTGTCATCTTATGCAAAGAAGTGCGGAAAGCCCTCAAGGCCAGCTGTGGCAAGAAGCACAGCACTGACCCCACACTTACCACCAAATCTACTTTGACAGCGGTAAGTGCTTGAGGAAGCAGCAGTCTTAATGGCAAATGGCCAGTGGGGTTTTTTTGAGGGGGAAGGACTGCAAGAGAAAGTTGTTTCCTCCATGTTCTGTTTGTAGGCTTCCCAGAGGCATCGGGCAGGCTTCTGTAGGAGAATGCTGGTCTAAATGGACTTTTGGGGTTTTCTGCTGGTCTTATCTGGTCAGGGTTGGTGTTGGTGAGGCATACTTTATTCTTAAAAAATGAAACAACAAAAATACAAAACCCACTAATGCAGCCCAATTTCTGGGCCAAGAAAAGCTCAGTGTTGCAACTTGTATAAATTAGAAGAAGTGTTGGTTCTTATATGCCACTTTTCTCTACCCGAAGGTGTCTCAAAGCGGCTTACAATCGCCTTCCCTTTCCTCTCCCCACAACAGACACCCTGTGAGGGAGGTGAGGCTGAGACAGCCCTCATATTACTGCTCGGTCAGAATAGCTTTATCAGGGCTGTGGCGAGCCCAAGGTCACCCAGTGGGCTACATGTGGGGGAGAGCAGAATCAAACCCAGCTTTCCAGATTAGAAGTCCACACCCCTGACTCCTAACCACTACACCAAGCTGGCTCTCCATTTGTATGCTTTGTGTAATCTATTTTGTTTCTGTTAGTCATAAAGAAGAAGCAAAAAAGCCTGATTCCAGAATTGTTGGAAATCCTGCTCAGCTACTGGCCCACTAGAGATTTTTCCAAGCGTGCTCCCCTGTGGTATCTTCACAGCTTTGAGGCCTAGAGACTTGCAGCGGGTGGAAGTAACGAAAGTTTGTGTGGTACAGAATATCCTAGTGTTTTGCCTCCAAGCTATCATGGGACAGAGCACTTTTCAGCCCGGAGGACAGCAGAAATGATGGATTGGTCTCTTGACAATGAAGAGCTGATTTGCAGGAACAGAGCTCAGAGGGTCCACTAGCACTGGTTAAGCCAAGAATATGAATAGTGGAGAATCTGTGAAGACAGGACTTAGAAAAGGGACGTTGCAAAGTTGTGTGCAGGAAGGTTTCCCAATTCTGGAATTCAGTTTCTAAGAAGAATGGAGATATATCAGGGGAAATGGTGCTCATCCCTCTGTGCATTGGCTCTCCCATCATCAACAGGCATATAACTGCAACAACACGTATGTGGATGGCCAGTTGTACCACACGCCCTTTGGAGACTCCACGGGATCTTTGCACAGCACTGTCCGCTCAGGCAAGAGTCAGCACAGCTACATTCCGTTTGTACTCAGGTAAGGCTAATGTCACAGGAAAGCAGTGCATAAACAGGATCTTGTTCCACATGTGAAATAAGCCAGCAATAAACTGCATACTAAATAAGACACACTCACCTGCCAAGCTGTTTTGGAAAGGAAGCTCAGGTGGGCTCAAATCCTTCTACTTCTGCTGCTGGGGCCTGATGTTTCCTTCGTGTCCTTCTAGTCTGTGTCACGGATTCTGTGTAATTGGTCACTGATAGCTACATAAACCCCAGAAAGAAAGGGTCATCTGTTGTTCTCTCTTAGTGTTCAGTCTTCAGCGGGGGGCTTTGTGTGTGGAAACTTGCTTCTCATTAAATACATAGAGATGTTGTCAAGGGCAGACACTTTGTTCCTCTTTTTGGCTGCTGTCTTGATCATGCATCTGTGTTTCCTTTGCACAATGGCAATATGAGAATGGGGTTTGGGGGAGATTGGGGTGGATTTTAGTAGGTGATGTGCTTATTAGCAGCCAAAGCTGCAGATGTAAAAAATATGTTACTTTGAGGAAGTGTCTTAACATTAATCATTCATGAGAACAGAACAAATGCTGGTTTCTCTGGATTCAGAATAAGGATGCATTCAGACATCACATCATGCTCCATTTTAATGTGACTTGAATGCTGACACCCCATTAACTCTAGTTAGTAGGAAGGCCACAAACTAGGTGTCTTAATCAGAAGTGCACCCCAGTCTGTTGCTGCTGCTGCTGTTGCAGCTGGCTTTCGCTGGCAGCAGCCTGGCAAATTTGCAAGTAGCCTCTGGTCAATTTTGGTTGTCTGCTGCACTAACAGTTATTAGTTAAATTAACTGCAGTTTAAGTTAACTATGTTTAATCATATAATCTGAATGCAGCCTGTCTCCCTGGGAACCTTGTTAGGGCTTATGCCTGATAGAAATCTTGTCAATAACGTGGAGAGGAGTGTGTCTTTCTGGATTTTATATTTAAAAATTAAAAACGTGATAGAAATCCACCAAAGGAAAAGACAGTTTCTTGGTTCCAAGTTGACTCTGGACACTATTGAGAAAATCAGGACATTTATACCAGTTTTCTTGCCTGGCCTACCCTTGGGTGCCCTGGAGATTCTGAGATGTGGATTGCATTCAGTTCTTCTCCCTTTGCCTTACAGAGAGGAGTCTGGCTTGAACAACAGCCAGTTACATATTGGGCCTGTGGATCCCAACTCCCTCTTCCTGGAAGCCAAGGATCAGAACAATGGTGAGGGAAAATGAGCTCGGTAAAAATAAGCCACAAATTGAAGTCCTGGCATAAAATAACTTGCGCTGGGGAGTAGGTTTAACCTGCACCCTCCCAATTCCTCTTCCTCTGGTTGCAGAGCATGACACTGACTCAGACAGTGACCTCTCCCTGGAGGATGACCAGAGTGGCTCCTACGCTTCCACCCACTCCTCAGACAGCGAAGAGGATGAAGAATTTGCCAGAGAGCCCTGCTGGGAGAACTTGCTGTGCCCTAACAATGAAAAAATGCCAGCACACAGCACTCCAAAAGGTACATCTGGGAGTGGACTTGGCAAAGTGAGAAAAATGGAGCCCTTCTCATTCTGGAAAGGCGGGATGGACCACACTAGCTCAGAACTTCAACCCTCAGCTTACTGATATCCAGGACTACTACATCCACCTGCCTAGGTGGCTTAGGCCTTGGACCATTAAATCCCTGCCCATTGCACAGCTGGTTGACAAAATAATTCTGTTCAATTCTAAAGCATCCATAATATTTCAACAGGATATTGGAGTTGACCTTTCTCATCTGTCCAGTGGGGACTGCAGAACCAGGGAGCTGAGAAAAGACCCTTTCCACTGTTTCTATGATCAAAATAAAAATACAAATTTATTTTTAGCCTGCCCATCCACATCACTCAGGATGGGTAGCAACATTCTAAAACTTCATGCCATGTCACTTTCTCTGGACTCACATCCCCTACACTTTGGCATATATTTCTTTCCCTTGAATAGGTAACCTGTTTTAGTGTAACTTGACTGAACATACCCTTCACGTACCCTAGAGGCAGGGAGACTGGCAAACAGAGCATGGCAAAGGGTTCACGCCTGTGCTCTCCTTTCGTCCCAGCAGACAACATTTCTGGTCCTGGCAAACCTTACTGGCCAGGAGACTTCGTGACCACAGCTAGTGAGAGTGATGGGCATGCTGGGTCAGAGAAGCTGCGTGTGGAGCCAATTGGTAAGAATGACTGGCTGGGGCCGGCAGAGGAAGCACCCAGAGAGAATGGGGAGACACAGACCAGGGAGAGCATCTTGAGCTCACTGCCTCACCCAGCTGCTCAGCCCCAGAAAGGTAAAGAGATTTGACTGTGGAACACCCACTCCCTGTACACAGTCTTAGAAAGGAAAAGCAGCCTCTTCTACTTGGTGTCCTGCACAAGGGAAGTTAGTATTGGATGCAGAATTAAGCATCCTAAGGGTCTCACTGCAATGCCATGAAAAGGTATTCCAGTCTAAGCCAGCGGCAGGTTTTTTTTGAGGGGTGGGGCAAGGGAATAGGGAATAGCCCTATGGGAGGGGGTGGCCAAACTGTGGTTCTCCAGGTGTCCATGGACTAGAATTACCATGAGCCCCTGCCAGCATCTGGGGAGTCAAAGTTTACCCACCCCTGCTCCGTGGTATCACTGGCTGGCCCTGGATGTTACCAAGCGCTCAGAAAGTGCACCCACGCAGTCTGCTCTGGAGCACTGTCACAGTGGTGGAGGCTTCCCTGCACCTTATCCCATGAACTGCCACTGGCCCAAGCCTGTTGAAAGATAGAAGAAATTCTATTTTAAATATTTCTGTCTTCCCATCCAACATAACCTCCCCAGAGATAATGCTGTTAGTTAGGCATGGTTCTAGCCATTATTCCTGTGGGCATGCCCAAAGCATGAATCTAGTGCCGAATAAAATCTCCAGGAGCTATCAGGAGGTAGGGTTTTCAGTGCTCTGCATAGCTCCTTCCTCCTTGCACAATACTTATCATTATATCACTGTAGCAGTTCTTGACTCAGTATCTTGCTTATCATCCGGTGCAAAGCATACCAAGCCTGGTTTATGCAAATCCAGAAATGCTAGAATGGCCAATTACTCACCCGCTGACTGAATTACCTCACAAACTGCTATGTAACTTGAATTTGATACAGTTCTTCATTTCACACATTTTCTGTCTGAGGAAAGTATAGGGACAAAGCTTCAGTTCTCAGCGTTACCAGAGAATATTAAACAAAATGGCCAGTCCCCATCTCACTGATTACATTTGCATTAGCGAAAGGCTGCATATCTTCTGAGGAGAAATTAGTGCTGCAGGGGGGAGATGATGAGGCAAACTTGGTTTAGTCCCTCCAGGAAATGTTCTCCCTAACTCCGACTATTCCTCCTTCAGGCATCTTGAAGAAGAAATGCCTGCCGCCCATCAGTGAGAAGAACAGCATTCAGCGTATCCACAACAAGCTGTCCAGCTGCCACTCAGGGATGGTTTCTTCGCATGGCTCTTCGGGCAGTGATGGCAGTCGTGGGGGAGGGGCACCGCGGCCTCGCCAGACACTCCAGGAGCAGCTCAATGGCCTTACGCCCATTGCCATGAGCATAAAGACTGGCACAGTGGATGAGGACTCCTCGGGCTCCGAGTGAGTATGACCGAGTCGTCTGTCTGGTGGACTGTATTCAGCAGCCCAGGAGCCCAGATGTCTGAGCCACCTGCCTCAGGGGAATTCCCTTGTTCACACAGCAGGCCCAGTATCTCAAATCTTTCTGTTCTAGAACTTGACTCCCCTCCCCCAGCTCTGCCTCTTGAAAACAAATGCTTTTCTCTCTGTCACTGTTTACAGGTCTTAGAGCTGACCTAGCCTGGACTAAATCCTTGCACCACTTCTGAGCATGGGTTGGGGGGGGGGGGTGGATAATATTTCCACTGGGGCTTCCTAGACTGCCTGCCTCCCTCATCATCAGTCCTTGCATATTTGGATTAGAGACTGAACAGGCTTGTGGCCAGAAAGATAAATGGCTATTTCAGTAGCCGCACAGCCTGGTTTGTGTTGAACTTGAAAAGCATGGTAGCAGCCATCAAAGTCAGGCTGTCCCTGGCTCTCCCTTCCTTGTCTCTATGGGGCTGAGTGAGGTCTGTGGGGGGTACCAGTTCTCTCTCTGCTGCCCGAGGAATAGTACAAGAAGGCATCTCAGGGCTGTGGTCAGATGCTAGAGCAGAATTAAAAAAATATATCTACAATTTCTTTTCATCTGGACAGAGGCTGTCAGTAGTATCCCAAGACCCCTTTCCTGGGAATAAGCCCTATTAAAGAGACCTGCATAAGATTCTAAATCGACCTGCTTCGCATTGCTCTCTCTGCTACCCAAAAGCTAAGGCTTTTCATGAATTACAGATAAATGCTACAGCATTTATAGAGTAGGGTAGGGTAGCATCCTAGGACAATGTATTATCTGGGATGGAGTGGGAATAAGGAAGCACTGTCCTACTCTAACTTCTTCCTCAGCTTTCTGGCACTAACACCCCCTCTCCTCCCTTCTCTGTCTCTTGTTCTCTCACCTCTCTTTTCAATCGCCTAGATTTCTGTTTTTTAATTTTCTCCATTAACACACAAGCCCCACAGGGGGTGCTTTGCCCAAACCTGCTCATGAACATGCTCATGTGTTTGTGTTTCCCCCTTTCCCGTCTCGCTTTATGTTTGATCACTGAGCAGGAGTGATGAAACCTCAATCTGACGCCGCACGTATCAGACTCTCTCGTGCATTGGCCAGTCCGAGAGCCAGGATTGCTCTCAAACCGCAGCGAGGAATGTTGTCTCCTTCAGCCCAGCCCTGCACGGTCTGGCCAGCCGGACCCACTGTACGTAGTGCCAAATGAAACTGACTTGCCACCCTGGCACCAGGGCAATGGCAGGTCCCAGGAGACAGACCTACTTGAACAGATGCACTTTGAATCATTGTACAATGGACAGAAACACAAACTTGACCACCTCCGAGTCTTCAGGGATTTTCATGCTTCGTTCCCCAGCCTGAAACTGTTGCAAGTCTGGAATATTTTTCTTGTCTTTCCAGTTGGGCAGCGGGACCTCAACAGCAACCACACGCCCGGGACCTCTGGACATGCTTTACTGTGCAGATGTCTGCATATCTGACAATGGGGCTGAGTAGGGGTCAGGGTGCTTGAAAACCGATGCCACTGGGGGCACAGAACATTGTTGCTTTTAGCCTGATGTAAAAATGGGGCACAATTTCTGGAGGGACACAACACTGCCGTGACTTTCTCTGAGGACTGGGGAACCTTAAATTAAGGCCTGAGAACACAGCAGCATGAAGTCTGTGCTAGGCACTACAGGCAGACTCTGCATTAAAGCCAAACTCTTGAAAGGCCTCACCTGCACAATCCCAGAAGGTAGCCCTGGCCCCCTCTGCAAGTATGTGATGGAACATCATAAGTGTGCTTTTCTGCCATCCCGTTGCAGAGGAGTTTAAACAAGAGCAACTGAAGCGGGCGAGTCAGTCACCATCTGTTTGGCACAAAGGAAAGAGAGCAGGATGGGGTGGGGCTGAAATCTGGCATTGCCATGCCAGGCATCCACAGAATTGAGAAAGGCTGAATATCCAGGAAGGAAACTTGCTCACCCAAACAACTTTCTGTATAAGTACTTGAGTGCTTCCCACAGGACAGCACTTGGTGCCATCTATTCTGTTATGGCACACGGAAAATTAAAACGTTTATTGAGAACGTTGCATAAGGAAGCGTTGAGGTTTATAACGCAAACTCAAGAGCCAGTCCCCAGGATGCTCCGTATGTCCATCAACTCACCGCCGGTTTGCATCAGCTGAGAATCTTGTCCCTTATCTGGCAAATGGCTCACCTCAGACTTTGTCCTCCAGATGGCACAGTAGAACCACAAAACTCTGTGGGACAACTCTTGAGCGAGGTTAGAGCCTGATATAGGATACTGGCATCAGTGGAAGTGCTCCCTCTTGGACCACAAAAGCGTACTTTGTAAAGTCATGTGGTTGTGGCAGCCGTCTCTCCAAGCTCAGCTCCGGTTTAGTGACTTGGCCCTATTGGGGCTGCCCCGAGAGGCCTCTCACAAGGTGCTGAGCATTGTGGGAGCGGTCTGCTGAGTCATCTCTCCATGCTGCAGTTATTTTAATAGAAAACGACAAAAAGAAAAAAAGTCCTCCTGACCAGACAGCACCGGCTCCCTGTGCTGCTGGACTGGAGCACGGATGCTGCCTTCATATTTCCTGATAGCGCCTGGCTCGCATGCCGACGGGGCGCTGCCTTTCTGCCTCAGAAGCCTTCATTTTTTTCTACACTCAGCCAAGCCAGATGCCTGTTCATCAGGGGGATTTTCATGCTGGGTCCTTTTGGAAAGTTTTTTATAATGTTCCTGGGAAAGAGATTTTTCGGATAAGGGCATGGGGAAAGAGGGGGGCAGCTTGGGGAGGGGTGAAGGCGCTGTTTATTTTGATGTAATTTTTTATTTGAACACTGCTGAAGGATGTTCTAATTTAAAGAGATGAAAAGCCGTCCAAGCTTATAACTTTTAGATTCGTAGCTGTTATCAAGTCTCGTTAGACTCCGCCACACTTTACCAACTTAGCCAAGGTTGGCACAAGGCGGGGGTGTGTCAGGACTTTGACCATCTCCATGGCCTGGTTTAGCCAAGGACGGGGTTTTCAGCATGAGGTGTCTCCTCTCATCTCCTCTGGAAATCTTGTCGAGGGCCGTCCAGCCTCCTGGAGCCTCCTTGCCAATCCTAGCCCTTTCTTGCAGGCTTTTGATGTAATGGGATGTGATACTTTTAAATCTGTGTCATGTCAGCCTGGCACTTTTGTAGCAGCCACTGTGTGTGTGAACCACAAAGTTAAGCAGACAGGAGATCAGTTCCAACACAACTTCTTGTATGGATTAATTGATCTGATGCATTTTTGTTTCCATCAAAATGTACTTTGTAAGGTCAAAGAATGAAGGAGATATTTTTCCTAATGCAGAAGGACCGGCAATTAAGTTCTAGCGGGGGGTTGATGTTGCCCTGGCCATCAGTTCCACATAAGTTAACTTCAGCTCTGTAAACCCAAGGAGAGTGTTGCTCTATCTGGAGATCAAAAGTCCGGCTAAGCAATCCTGTTTGCACTTCCTCTGTTCTCCTAGCAAGCTGCTTCCCATAATACTGCAGCATTAAAAGACAAGCTCCCTCAGGAGCCCCATGTGTACGAATATTGATACCTCAGCCCGTGGAGAATGGGACACTCCTATTGGCCCTAGCCTATTAAAATCACTAGGGGAAAAGAAACACAATGTAGTTTGATCAGCTCTACTCACATGATATAAAGAGAAGCAGCAGAGAAATTGCCGTGGATGAAAACAAGCAGTGAAGCTTCCCCCCTTCAAACCTCCCATTGCTAGCTCACAGGGCGGGAGTAAGTAACATATTGTTGTGGAGTGTGCTCCCTGTGGAAACCCCAGAATCTATTCTGCAGGTGTGAATGAAAGATGGGAGGCCGAACTAATGGCTACTGTACGAATGTCTTCCATAAAGGACCCCCTTCCCCCTAGCTGTAGTTCTCTGACCAGCAATGTCTCTGCCCCTTGGAGGGCAGCACAATAGGCAAATAGTCAGCAGCTGAAGTCTTTCTAATCATTCAGATACATGCTGAGAAAAACGTCACTTGTGGTATTGACGCCAGTCACAGAACTGTTGAAGAAGAAGAATTGGTTTTTATACCCCTTTTCACTACCAAGAGCCTGGAAGCAGCTTACAATCACCTTCCCTTCCTCTCCCTGTGAGGTAGGTGGGGTATAGGAGCTGTGCCAGAAAAAGACCTGGGCCAGTTGTTCTATTTCCAGTCCCTACCAATACCTCAAACCCTGATTTGCCTCCTGTATAGGTCCTAAGACAAGTGTACAAACTAACCTATCATACCAAGGTCCTATGCAAGATGTTTTCTCGGTGGGAGACTGCGGCAGTGGCCCAAAGGACTCTGTCATGACTTTTGGTAAATGACTTTGCCCAAAGTAGGACAGAACTGCAGTGGGTGGGAAGTCCCTTAAATTAGTGATCAAGAGTAAATTGTCAGAATAGTATTAAACCTTAAAAACATGTCACTGATTGGGAGGAGTCAGGCCTCGTGAAACAGCTTCTGCTTCATCACATCACTGGTATCACTTAGCCTTTCTGAACCCATGTGCTGCCATGGAGATAAAACACAATTCACCTGTTGGCTATCTCACCTGTGGAGAAGATGTGATAGGCATGTCTGCGTTTTAATTTATTTGTAATTTTTTTAATATATATATATATATATATTGACTGGAGAGTGAATTGTGCCATTCAAAGGAGGGATTGGAATAAACGAGGGGAGGTGTTTTTTGGGGGAAGGGGGAGATACACACATCTTCAGCACCTGAAGCATTAAGAAGTATGTGAAAGAAAATGCCTATAACCCTGTCCATCATCAAAACCTGATCATTGTCCAGGGTGAGGTGGTAAGAGGATTCCATGCAGCATTGGGAAGAGGGTGAAAACAACTGATGCACAGTATATCAGGTTTAGAGTCTCTTCATTAGCAGCTGCCCTGAAAGTGCAACAGCAGACTTTGTCCATGCTCTTCTTGCAGCTAAGTATACTTTTTGCTGCACAGGTAACGAATAACCATCTCTGTCCAGATGTGTGCTTCTCCCAGGGTCAGTCCGTTAACAGCCAGTGGTTCTTCCACCAACATCTCAGCAATACCAAATAAGGTTATTTGCAGTAGAAGCTAAGACACACAGCCAGGTAGGATTGACCTAGTTTTTCCTGACAGCATCCCAATGCCTCAAATGGCTCCATGACATAAAGAATTCCAGCAGGTTTTTATGCCTGCCTCCAGGCTAGGAAAAGCCAAAGCTGTTTAATTTCTACCTAGCAAGCAGCTGCGAGAGGCACGTAGTCTTGTCAGAAAAAAGCACTCTACCGTTCCTGAGAATACCAGCTGTCCTACATCAGCTACTAGGGGAGGGAGGGACACCTTATGAAGAAAGCCAGTAACTGGTCCTATAGAGGCTTATGTTTTGACAGATATCGATACGATGCTGGCTCTCTCCTTGGAACTAACAGTTGAAGTGTACAGATAGTTATTAATGTAAATACTGTAGGGTTGACACACATACCCCGGACACTAATAAAAACTGTAGTTCAGGTGGTTCCATTTCAGTACTGTGTCCATAGCTTGTGCTAAACACAATAGCCTGAGGGAAGGTATACTGAACTAAGTACCCAGGTTACAGTAAAGCTAACAACAACAGAACCCTGAAAACCCTATGGTTTGCATAGTAATTTTGAGAAATGGATGGACATTAGGGCTTGGTGTAGGGGAGAGAGTTGCTAAAGAGAAAGCAGAATCCCTGGCCTTGTCTTTCGGCAGTTGAGAGGGGCGGGTTTTGCATGCTACCGCAAAGGGGAGTTAAATAGCAGAATCCATAGCACAGCACCAACAGTGCTTGGTCACAAGGAATTCCTGACCACTGTGAAATGGAGTCTCCTGCAGATAGGATTAGCTCAGTATGCTCAAGTCAGTGGACTTACACTCCTGTAGGTTTGGGGTTTGTGTTCTAGCAGCTCATTCTGTTGGCACCTTCCTTTGGTGAAAGGAGTGGTTTGAGGTTGCAGAAGCCTTTCCTAGAGCTGACTGGCAGGAGAAGGTTGCACTCCACAGAAAGATCCAGCTGCCGCTCACAAAAGAAGGAGGTGTGTGTTCTCCTCTCACTGAGTGCTCTGTTTATCAGAGGTCATGAATAACTTCTCTACTTGCACCACCATCTAAACAGATTTTCAGTCATTTACTACAAGCCTTATTATAACTGTACTGTGTTTTATTAGAAAAAGCATATTTTAAAAAGAGATACAGTATACAATATTTAATATACAGCAGCAGAGTAATTGTTGCTCTTTGTTAAAGGTTGTTCCCTCAAACTCAGTCGAGGCATAGAGAAGCAAAAGGCACTGAATGTAGCTTCAGCTAGTATCTCTTGTATCCAATTGCTTCTCGGAATCTCTTTGAGTTTGGCCACATTCCAAGAACCAAGGCACATTCCTCTACTAACACCTCAGCAGCGACCCTGAGGATCGAATACTGTTGACTCCCACCTTTGGAAGGCAGAATCACAAACCATTCAACAAATGCCCATTCCTATTTACAGACTACCGAACCAACTGCAATGGCCTTGGATTCAGTAAAAGATTGTCATGGAAACGGCCATCTCACTTGAGGAATGAAGGAACTGCAGAGTTTTCTATCGAAACAGTTTGATATCAAGTGCCAGTTCCTAATATTGTAAAAGAATGAGTTAAAACTGAAAGAGGGACATATTCAGCTGAGCTCTGAGCTTTTAATATTTTTTAATTTTCCCACCACTCAGTTTAGGACCAGATTTGGGATATTGGGGGGCTTGGGTCTCCTACACTCAACAACCCTTTCCCACAAGCGTTCACAACTTTTTATTAATAACCAAATGAAATCTTTGAATAATGTGTACTATAATCCAAACATTCTTTAAAAAGAGAGAATAAAGGATAGAGGCAAAAGAACAATTAGTAACAGGAAGCAGTTTTAGGAGATGCAAAGAATACTCTAGTAATTATTAAGGTCACCTTTTTCAAGCAGTTCAGTTTAATTTTTTTTGCTTATGCTGTTTAATTTTTGCCCATCTTGCAGCTGATGGCAGTAAAGGATCCCTGCCTGAAGAGATTTTTCTTTTTCAGTCCTATCTTTGTGGATAATTTCAAACTCTGCCTTTGCTGAGTTCATAGCGCAGAATTGAGAGAGAAAATGGCCTTGGCAGACAGCAATCATGGCAACACACAATCCATTAGGGCTTGAAATTAGAGGCAACTTCTTAGAAGCAGTCAAGGGAAAATAGGACAGTAGTACACAATTGTAAATGGGTTAAGCTTAAACAGTAAGCTTAAAATAGTAAATAGAAAGCTTGAACAACCCCAAGGCTTCCCCCTCCAAATTCTACCTAATCTGAAATTTGCACTCATTTAATATAGCAGTCTTAGTGGGTCAACTTATATACTGTCCAGCAACAATGTAATAGTTTGATACAGCCCTATTTTGTAGTCAGATGACACAAGACTGAATAGAAGGACTGCACTGGTCCCAAATAAGGGAGGCTTTCACTAACCGTATATTAGGATATAAGCGAACTAGGCCAGTCATCACAAGCCATGAGAAGAGGCTATGGGAAAAGTCTGACCAGGTTTTCCAGCCTGCAGTTCAAGAAGCCTTCCAGCAGCACAAGTTTGCTCCATTCATCAAAGGTGTCCAAGGGAAGACATAGGAGAGCAAGAGTCAGCACTGCTTGGTGTCTCCTGGTCCAGATCTGTTTCTTGCGAGGCTAATTATGGGTTTTGCACAAGAGCAACAGATGTGATCAGGATGGAGGATAGCCGCAGTGGAACCTCCACAGTTGAGTGGCAGTGATAAGAGCTTCTGATGAAGCCTCCCTCTGAGGTAGATATGTGGCTTGGCTGCATCTTCACACGGAAGACATTGGGGACCCTCAGACATTCCTGTCAGCAAGGACTTTAGTGATGCCCAACATAGTTACCTTCAAAGAAAGACAGAACCTTGAGAATAGCCTCACAGCATTTTAATTATATGCAGGAATCAACTTAAAATATATTTCAGTATATATATTCAGTATTTCAGTTATATTTATATACCTATCTATTTGGGGCTCTACAGGTTCAAGTTGTCACCTTGACTTGGTCCTTTGTTCTGTATTATCCAAGCACTGTGCAATCTGTGACATTATTTATACCCCAAGCCCCTTTAATGCCAAGTGAGCCTACCAACCCCATTACACACACCATGGCTGATGACAAGTTATTAATTTTAAAAACGGCTGGCATGTGCAAAACCACTGCTTTTCTGGTGAGTGAATTGCACCCAAGGTGAAGTTCAAAGTCAACCATTCTTTGGAGGTAGTATCTTTGCCAGCCTGACAAGACAGAGAGGCAGACAAGCATAGTGCAGTGACACACAGGGCAACTGGCTGATGCTAATCTGGCCAGCTCTCCTTACAGGAGATGATGCACAATGTGCTCCTCCTGGCTTTAGTTTTCTCTTCCAGCATACCAAGAGAGAGGACTCAACCTGCATCTATAAATATCAGTGCTATTAGGATCGCTTTTGCCCTCCCCTCCCCCCCAGTTTGGAAGCAGGAAAGACAAAAAACTCACCGTGAAGAACCGGAGACTACCTTCTTCGGCAGCTGTGACCTGCTGTCCTGAAAGGTAGCAGAAGGGAGCTTCTGCTGACATGTAGAAGCTATAGAAAGGAAAGCCAAGGGAGAAGTGTAAATCTAGAAATCGGCATGACATATTTCACTTAGATGACACTAAACAGGATTCTAATGTCTTTCACTGTGACCTGTCTGGAATGTCTGCTCTAGGACCAAGTTGAGCACAGCTAATGAATCCAGTAAAGACCAACATGTTGCTAAATGAGAGTCAAGATCCACAGCATCACCTGAAAAAAATAAACATGCTTCTTTTCAAAACAGCTTCTTGTATGTCTGCTGATAAATTCCAAGTTCAGAAAAATCTGTATAACTATGATGCATTTATTTTTTAAAGTTAACTCTATCATGTATACAGTCTAGCTACAACACTGCTTGACTCTCGAGTGAAGATCAGCTTTTAAAAAATGTTCACTGTTATCTAGGGGGAAAGGCCATGATATGAATTCCTGGAGCAGAATGAGTTCTCATGCCAATCATGCTTGTTGCCTCCTGGACCTAACAAAGATCATTCCAAATTGCTTAGTTCGCCAGTCTGTAAAACAAAATTTAATAGAATAAATTATTCCTGAAGATCTTCACCAAACTTGCCTAAAAATCAGTATTTAAGTCTCAGCTATAACTTGGGTTAAATTTATTTGATTCCTTGTTAAAAGTAGAGGAAAATGTGCGACAGATATTTAATATGTTTCCTTGTACAATTTCAGCCAATTCCCTGGTTGGTTCATTCTCAGTGACTTCAAATAATACATTTATAGTTCTTTTGAGTAAACCTAGACCTTTGAAAACTGGAGCTTGGAAAAAAAAATAATTTCCTCCCTTAGTCTATTTCCACATATTGAATAAGTCCCTCGCCCTAACTCTTGCTTTCCAGGTGTTTGTTCCTGGCAATTATTCTCCACTGTATACTTTCCAGCTTGTTAGACATCACCGTAGAGCAAAAAGTCAGGCAAAACACTCTGTGAAAAATTACAAAATACTTTTTCAGAAGCCTGAATTAATTACAAAATACTTTTTCAGAAGCCTGAATTTTTCCAGCCTATGACCTACATAAAGTGTTACTGAAAACAATTAAATTGGAAATGTACAAACAGAAAATAGCAGGTCACCTAGCTGCTTAATTTCTTGTGCCCAGCATTCTCAAATCAACACAAATATCAGGAGAGTGGGCTTTGAGATTACTGACATGGAATCCTCTAAAACTGGTAGAGAAGGTTTGTTTGGAGCAAGTAGCCTTAGACTTTCAAAGAGTTATATTCAGTTTAGTACTGTTCCAGGGAATTCAGTGGGATCTATGCTCTGGTAAATGTTTCTGAAAGCATACATAACATCACAATGACCTCAGGTATGACCAGGATCTCTTGGACTAATGCCAGTTAATAATGCAAGACCCAGTTTCACAGAAATGAATAGCAATGCCATGGAAGTAGGAATCTTAATTTAAAGATCCTGGGTGGGCAGAGTCCTTTTTAAATGATGTCTTTAGGCAAGCCACCTTTGACTACTCAAGATTCACAGAAAATATGTGTTTCGAAACACACCCACATCAAGAATTCTGTGCCTCTGGTAAGCTAGTGTGCACCGAAGATGGGCTCTAATTTTACTGGACATGTACATTTGAAGCTCCTCCAAGTCAGAAATGTCTTGCCTTCAGAATATTATCAATTTTTCTCAGTCTATGAGTAGTACAATTCTTGTAGTACAAGGGGGGAGACATGAAAATGGTTTATGAAATCAGGGGCAGGGTAGAAAGAACTTTGTCTTCATTTCCAAAAAATATTAGATTTTGAGGGCATCCAGAGAAAGTTGATGGGTAGTAGATTCAAGGTGGACAAGAATAAATACTTTACATGCTTCATTAAAATGTGAAATTCACAGCCAGAGGATGACGTGGTGGTCACAGGTATAGTCAGCTTTAAAAGAGGATTAGACAGGATAGGTCTATCGGTGGCTATTATCCATAGTGACTAAAGGGAACTACCATGTTCAGAAGCAGTAAACCACTGAATACTAGTGTCAGGAGACAATATTAGGAGAAGGCTTCAGCTTCCATGCTCTGTTGTTGGCCAATGTGAGACAGGATGCTGAAATAGAGGGACCACTGGTCTGATCCAGCAGTGCACTTATGTTCTTAATCCTGATATCTCAAGATGATTCCATCAGGTGTTTTTTTACTCCGCTCCTGGTTCCACTTGCTCATAAAGCAGGGAGCATCAGAACAGGTTTTTTAAATCATGTCCAAGGTATTTTAACATGAAGAAATGCTTTGCCTTTGAAAAGTCTCAGGTTCAGTCTCTAGCTTCTCCAGCTCAAGGATTCTGGACAGCAGATACTGGAAAAGGCCTCTGTCTTCCGGGACTAGACAGACTGTGGCCTGATTATGTAAGGCAGCTTCATTCATCCAGTTTGTAGCATATTTGCCAAACTCCTGTCTTCTTCTGTATATCAGTGATGTGGTGGAGAAAGAAAGGGACTCTGCAGATTCAGACAGTGGTAACTGAAGGCAGTGAAAATTAGATCTAGCAGTTAGTCTCATAGGCACCACAGGACTCTAAATGTCATCCCCTCATACCACCCCATGGTACCTGAGGTCCAATATATCCACTAATCACTTTTCAATCACAATAATTCCTATAACAATTTTCATGTCTTCTTACCTTTCTTCTCAGCTAGCTTTAACACAGAGGACCCCTTCCTGCCAGGTAGCCCTGAATTTGGTGGCTTGAGCTGGCTGGGCCTCTCTGGGATTACACGCCTTTCTGAAACAGTGGCAGAACTGGTTGTTTTTGGAATGGACTTTAGCACAGGGAGCTTGGTTGCAAGTGTAGATGTGGGAATGCTCCTGGTTCGAGTCTGGCAAGAGCTGCTGTGGGGAGGCTTGGAGCTGGCTCGTGGGCGTGGGATGTTGCCGCCCACAGTTTTAGCTTGACCTACAGAGAAAGAAGAAAATATCATCAGACTGAACTACTTGAAGAGGGAAGTTCTCCTTGTTCTCATCTAGCCTTTGAGATTTCTTTGAAGGGATGAGTGCATACCAGGTTTTTCAAAAAACCCTCACCCCAGACTCCTAAGGAAACATAGCATTTGTGGGACTGGTGCTGAATATTCCCTTTAGATGCAGCCATTTTAGAAAGCAAGAAAGAGGGCACAAATCAACAGTGGAAGCAAGCAAGCAGCAGTAGCCACTGGAGAAATCTGCACTGGGACTAGCGCTATTTAATTTACTGGTGTCTGAATGGAAGGTGATATAGCCAAGTTTGCAGATGATGTCAGTGTATACTGGCTAGTGGTGATCTGACTGTAAAGGATCACAAACTGGGATGGCTGATGATACTCAAAGTGAAAAGTGATGCATGTTACACCCTCCCAAAAATTCCTGCCATCAAATATAATTTGATGTGATCTAAACTAGTTGTAACCACCAAGAAAAGAGTCCTTTGGAGTATGAGCAAAAAGTTCCCTGAAAATACCAGCTGAGTTTTCTGCAGCAGTGAAAGGATTAGAATCAGCATTACATTTGATTAGGTATAGGACTGAAAATCAAAGAACGGCAAGAGTGACAATGCTGTATCAGGGATAGTGTGATCACATTTTTAATAGTGTGTGCATTTTGGTTACCTATCCCTGAAAGGACAGAGAAATTGAGAAAGTTCAGAAAGAGGGGGGGGGAGCCATTGGAGCACCTTTCTTACAAAAGCTGGCATACAAGAGCTAGGATTTGCACAGGGTGGGGAAGAAATAATAGATTTGATAAAACTGGCTGCATTCTCAGTGTGAAGAAGCCAACATTATACTCTCTATCAAAATACTAGAACCACCAGCACATTGATTCTTTCATGCAAAACGCTTATGAAAATGAAGCACCTGTCTTCATATCTATAGTTACTAAAAGACTGATAAAAGGGGATTATGGATGAGGTGGAGGCTCATTTTTCAGTTTTGTGCCATGACAACATTCTGCTGACCATTGATCTTCTGTGGAGAGGAAAGTATTCTGATCCCAGTTGTTTACATTAACTTACTTGCATTAGCCTTCTGAAGAGGAACCATTTCTTGAACAGAACAGGACTTCTTCCCAGAGCTAGTTTGTGATGGACACACCCTGGGCTTCAGCTTTCTGTTACCATGTGCTACTGGCACTGTATCTGCACAGGGTGAATCCTGACGTTTCAACTAATGCAACAAGATAAAAAGAAAGCAACCTGTACAGCTGTGTGCTATGAAGCAAATACCTTCCCCAGTCATGCACAGAGAAGCTGCTGCGTAGGAAGGTACAGCCCCATGCTTCACTCATATATTCACATACATAAACAAAGGTGAATGGCATAAACTTGTAACTGCAGAAATTATTCTTGATTAGGACTCCTAGTCATACTACTTATTGGTCTATGTATTGCTCACATGCTTAGGTTACACTAGTGTGAACGAAGGTCAATAGGGCCATGTATCCTTGTAGAAAATAGTCAGCCTTACTGCACTATTCATGAGAGCCAGTGTATCGTAGTAATTAGGAGCAGCAGCCTCTAATCCGGAGAACCGGGTTTCATTCCCCACTCCTCCACATGCAGTCAGCTGGATGACTTTGGGCCAGTCACAGTTCTCTTAGAGCTGTTCTTACAGAGCAGTTATATCTTAGACCTTTCTCAGTCCTACCTACCTTACAGGGTATTTGTTGTGGGGAGAGGAAGGGAAGGTGTTTGTAAGCTGCTTTGAGATTCCTTTGGGTAGTAAAAAGTAGGGTGCAAAAAACCAGCTCTCTTCTTGCCATTACACATTGCTTATTCTTTGGCTGCAAATACCTCTGGGTCTTGAGCAGAATTGGCTTGGCCAGAAACTTCCTCCATCTTCCTCAAAAGTCCCCCTTTTGTAGTTTGAAGGACAGGCCTGAAATCCAGTGGTAGATTTTGATTTTTGGTGGTTCCTGGGAGGGCAAGTGGAGATGGTTTACCCTTCCTACAGCTTCTATTAGATGCCTGAGACTAAAGATGGAAGAAAACAGAGTAAAATAAGTAGTACTCAGAAGCACTCTGGTAGTGTGAACACTCCCTCACTATTTACAACCTTTTCCCCACTGCAAGGTTTTCAGTGGCTAGCAACAACAGATCACATCCATCCATATTATACGATCAAATCAAAAGAAGAGTTTGGGGTTGATCCAATAGAAATAAAAAATTCAATAAGTCGGATAGGTCAAAAGATTGTGCCAGTTATCTAAACATTTCAGTGGCATTGGGAGGGGATGACAAACACTTGGGAGGGTGTTTTCACCTTACAGGATCCCCTCCTTGATATCAACTTTAGCAAAGATGATAGAGGCTCTTTCTAGAGCACGGATCCCTTGAAGATACAATCTAGGCCTCCCATGTTATCATGGGATTCAGAAGGCAGCATCATGTGCTGTATAAACCTCCTAGGCGCATGCAGCTAGACAAAAGGAGTCACAACTAAAGTAACTGACACAAGCAAGATCAGAGAGGAAAACCAGGATAAAAGTGCAGGATTTCCTTATCCCAGGAAGCTATGCAGACTCCAGTCCCGCCACCATACCTTCTTACCACTGTGAGACATCACTGCTGGTGAGACATTGGGAGACTTGCTGGGCCTGGACTTTTTAAAGATCTGACTGTCAGCACTGCAGTCATTAATTTTATTTTGGAGTTTCTTGGAAACAGGGGTGCTTGCAATATGAGGAGCAGGACTTCGCCCTGTCAGAAACTGAACTCTGGGAGAATCTTCTTGAGCCAAGTGAGTTTCAGGTCCCACTGTTGGCAGCAGTGCTATCAAAGGACTGTTGTTTACATTGAAAGTCCTTCGCCGGGAGTTTTTAGTCCCCTCATCCTCTGTCTGCAAAAATCTGATTGGAGAGAAAGGTTCAAATTCTGGAACTGTCTCAGGCCTCAAGTCAGAGCTGGTGTTCTCCTTCTGCAGAAGCTGACATTTCTCCATCTGTGCAGCGAGCATATTGGCCTCCTTCCTGACCTCCTCCAGCTTCTCAGGACTCAGGGGACTCCACAGCTCTCTGGCCTTGCTCCTGCTCTCTCCCAACAAGGTGCTCATGTCAATGGGTTGTGCCAAGTTCCTTTCACTGGCCTTCCTGGGGCAACTGACCAACTCCTCTTCTTCTAGTCTATAGCAACAACAGCAAAGATCAATAAATAACAGATTCGGCAATGTTTAGCAGCATAACGTATGCACCAGGTGTAAGAAACGGCAAGCAAAAGAATAGGCTTCCTGTCATGTCACAGAACAGTTTTCAAATAGAAACTGAATAAGGTTGCTAATTCTGCAAATGCTAGAAATCCAAACTAAAAACATTCTTAAACATAAATGAGGGATACTGTACATATCAACTTAACCTACAAAACAGATATTTTGCAAACCAGCCTCCATTCACACAGCGCTTGCCCTGCAATGATAGTTCTCTTGTGCCACTCTGCAAAAGGGAATGTCACACAGCTCAACAATCTGAAAGCACAGGGGCCTTTGCTGTTGTGAGAAGCAGATGGACCACTGATCACTTAAAGCATCTGCTCTTCACTCATAAATGAAGGTTTTATATTGAATTCCAATTTGAGAAACTTCATTACAGAGCTGTGGTTTTGGAGGATCTTGCCTATCAAACCTACATTTTGGGCATTTTCAGGTCATTGTGGAATGACACATTTCTTGTCTGCAATGCTGATTTACACTATTAGGGGTTAGGCCCATCATCCTTACCCATCTGAAGGAGAAGACAATCCAAAATCTAATGTCTCGTCAGTAATAAATTTTATATCTGGAGGAATAAATAGGCATAATTATTACAAGAGATCACTGATTATTGCTATATAACTGTTCTATCAATTCACCAATAAGGATCATAAGCATTAATTAATGGTGCCTGAATCAAGCTGATACATGACTTTAATACTTTGGTATGCTTTAGACTCCATGCAAGCTGGGGTCCTTAACTACAAGGAAGGACATAACATCTGTCCCTATCATATTGGTGGGCATTCTCCCAGTAAAAGTCAGTTCCTGGCTTGCAACAGAACTTAGGTCTCATAATCCTTATGTTAAATCCATGAAAGTTAAAGACACATGGAGTCTATGGCATAGCAAAGTATTAAAGTCATATATCATCCTGATTCAGGTACCATTTATGTTAATGCATTTTGTGAATAGCTGATCAGCAATAATGCATCCACCTTTGTATAATTAACAGCCTGAGCTCACACAATTTTAGATTCACCTAAGGCTACTGAAATTAGTACCACGGCTAACTACTTATATGATCTGGCTGCATATTGTGCTCTTGGTTGTACACGTCATCAAAACTGCATATATGAGTCCTGAAAAACCTTAAACTTGCATCCAGCATCTCCATGCATTAAAAGACTTTCTAAAAGAGATTTCTTACTGTGGACCTATTCCTAGTTGGAAAACAAAATCAATGCACCCAGTTATGAAAGGCAGAGGTTTCAAAATGAAAGTGTTTACAATTTTGTCTAGCAAAGACCATCCATGTTTGTTCTGTCCAAAGCAACACGCACACATATGCACACACAACCATGAGTACATCAGAGCTCACCTTCAGTTAGCAACTCCATGTTTCCCAGGAACTATGTAAGCAAACCAGTGAGTAACTGAATGGGAAAACATTCAATAAAACATTCAATAAAACAGCAAGTATCATAAAACTATTGTAATGCATGTTTTAGATTGCTGTATTGAAACATCAGATAGCTAAAATGGTTAGTAAAAGATTAAATAAGAAAATCTACGGATCTGAGCATTTTCCCTCATTTGGAAAGGATTAAGAGGCTGCACTTTATTTTTAAGAGGACTAAATGAGGCACATTAGAGGTATTATAAAATTACAAGATTTTTTTGCAGAGAATTATCTCGATGTACTAGCTACCAAAAACAAACGAAGAGAGCCAACGCCAGCCTGAGCATGATGAGATTCCATTTTCTTCCAAGGCAGTCTTTAGACATATTTAAATGATTCAGCTGAGGAAACTTTCATATACTCATATGAAATTATTCGGCAATAGGCTAATGAGTGAGAAATACAACCCATATTCTTTGGCATTAATAGCCATAAAAGAAACATGTGATTGCTTAATTTTTTTAATCCAACAAATCTAAGTTTATCAATATCTATTAGACACTGCACATTTAAAAATAGAAACCATATATTGAGAGATTGCATACCTCTCAGGTTGTTGGGGATAAATAATAAGGGATAGCTATCTTCATCATACCACACTTTTGAGTTTCCCAGGAACATCTGGTTAGTCACTTAAGAAACAAAATGCCTAGATTTTAGTCTTGGCAATGATTCTAGAGAATCTGACTTTGCTGTGTAAAATGCTATGAAATCCACTTAACTCTTACACTATTTGGTATCTTTTTAGCGCCACTTTTTGTGTATTAATTAAAAGTATTAACAAAAACTTGTAACCATTTGCTTCAGCGTTAAACACATTTTATAATTCTTTAAAGAGAGATTCCACTTGCTACTACAGTAGATGATTTAGAATGGTGAATCTTCATATTGTAGCAAGGTGGTTTCTGACTCAGACTAGGTTCATTGAACTAACTGGATAGTGGTTACATTTTCCCACTTATTAAAGCCAGTGGCAGAAATACTTCCTTGCTTCAAACAAAAGATGGGACTGGAATCTCGATAGCTTCCTCCCTTTCACTGGATATAAATGTAATTATTTTTTTTCTCTACAATGGGGACCCCAAAGTAGTTTCCACCATTCCCATCTCGTGCTTCATTCTCACAACAACCCTGTGAGGTAGGTTAGGCTGAGAGTGCGTAATTGGCCAAAGGACACCCAGCAAGCTTCAATTGCAGGGTGGGATTCCAAACCCTAGCCCACTACACCATGCTGGCTCTCAGGAGTACAATCTGGATTATAGGAAATTACAGTTTCTGCAGCGTCACTTATTCATCCCTTGCCTCTCTTCTGATTGCCCGTTTTACACTCCTTGCGAGCAGAGCTATGTTTGCCTAGGGAATCTGAAAAGGAATGCTGTAGGCTAGCAGTAGTGCATTTCATTTCATGTCGAAAACGCTTCCCTAGACTGGGATACCTTTTGTTAGGTCAAAAGACTTCCGTTCCTCTCGCGACCTTGTCTCACTCACTACGGGGATTCCGAGTCGCTGCTCCCAAGAGAGACCATGCCCGCAGGGAGGGAGGGAGCCCTTTGTTTACAACCTCTCGTACGCAACGCCCTCCGGGCACCTTACACGGTCTTTCCTCGCAGCGGCTGCAATCAACCCCACACGTAGGAGGAAGGAAACCCACTGGAAACAGGGAGACGCGCGCCTTAAATATGCGCAAATTTGTAACGACCCAGATGAAGGGGGGGGGGGGAGATCCAAGCATTCCAAGTCGCAGCAGCGCGTGCAAAACGATCCAACCCCACGGGACCAGTTAAGCGTCTGCTCCTCTCACCAGCCCCATTCATGCGTGCACGTAACCCCGACACGCGACACGCTACCCTTTCCCGCCGGAGTTGCAGCCTCCCGCCTGGTCTCACCACAACGTTTTTGCAAGCGGGACGAAAAGACCCGCGCGCGTTCGAATTTCCCCCCCCCCATGCTACGTCACAATACTATTACAGCATTCTTGTGTTTGATTGGGCCGAAGCCTGCCGAAAGCCCGTTAGGCCACACACCCCTCCCTGTTTCTCTTAGTCGAGGACGAGATAGGCAGTTGTTCCGGAAGTGTGCTCTGTGAGCCTGGTTCCCCCGTTGGAAGACACTTCCGGTAGAGTGAAGAATGGCTGCGGTACCTCCTGATACTTGGCAGCCGCCCACTGTCTCTATGGAGACCACGTAAGTGGGGGAACGGACTTTAGCTTTCCTCAGGAAGCACCGAAGAGAGGCCTTGTTCTCGCTCTTTACTTGAACTCGGTTAAACTTTCTCGCCAGGTTCTCGTGAACTTGGTTTTTCCACGGCTGACTGGGGCTGGTCATTGTTGCTCTGGCTTCATCGCACAGGACTGTGAAGTTTACGGATGCTATGTGCTTCTGTGAAGCTGCTGTACACATGATATACAGCAAGTATTCAACAGGTGTGGGCTTACCTTTAATTAGGGAAATTATCGAAGAGGCAGGAATCCACCTGAGCAAAAAACGGTCAAGCCTAGCCCGTTTTGCTATGCTTGAAATGTATAGTTTGTGTTATGAACAAATCTAGCTGCTCTAAGAAAGAAATTCCATCCAATAAATTGGATTCTGTGCATTTATGTAGTAATCAGAAGAAGAGTTGGGTCTTATATGCCGCTTTTCTCTACCCGAAGGAGTCTCAAAGTGGCTTACAGTCGCCTTCCCTTTCCTCTCCCCTCAACAGACACCCTGTGAGGCTGAGAGAGCCCTGATATTATTGTTTGGTCAGAGAACAGCTTTATCAGTGCTGTAGCAAGCTGGCTGCATGAATTTGAATGTTATCATTTGGTCTGTGATCTGGGCTTTTGTGATTTTTTTTTAATGGCACTAGGCTTATCTTGATACACTTTTGTAATTGCAGGTTTTCTGAACTCCCTATTTTCATTTTTTAAAAGAGCAAATATTGAGTTCCCTCAGCTGCAAAGATATGCCTTTTCCCTTGTATCTCTGCAAAGAAAGGCAGAGAAGCTTCCAAAGGTGTGTGTACACATCACAATGTTGTGAGGAAAAGGGAACGGGGGATTCCCAAAAGCACGGAACTTGGAACAAATAATTGATCTGGAAACCAATATAATGTGACTCTTTGAAGAAAGGTGATGTTTCAAATGCTCTTGAAATCCTTCTCTGTGTGTTTTGCAGTATGGGTATCATTGTTATGGAGCTGTACTGGAAGCATGCACCAAAGACTTGTAAGAATTTTGCAGAACTGTCCCGACGTGGCTATTACAATGGCACAAAATTTCATAGAATAATCAAAGACTTCATGATTCAGGGTGGTGATCCAACAGGAACTGGTAAGAATGAGTGTTGATGAAAACTACCATGAATGGCAAAGGTAGTGTAAAGAAGCAATATGTTAATACACAATCCTGCACAATGGTTTTCAGTTATGTATTGATCATATTTTATATCATTTCCCCATAAATTTCCAGCACAGAATTGCATATGCAATGGCAGCTAGTATGGGCATTTTCATATTACCTTTCTAAACCAGCCCTTTCATATTACCGTTATAAATTGATGTCATCTGTTGTTGGTCTGGTACTGAGTAAAGCAATACAGGAACAGAGGTTTCATACAGTGAATTTCATTTTATTAATGAGCCATCTCTGAAGCAATCTGGCCATGCATCCTCCCAGCCCTTTCCTGCTGCTTTCATCTCAATAGTGCTATATTGCTCTAGCGCTATAAAGCTCAACTTAGAACATTTTAAAACAGTCTAAGGAAGATTGTGCAGTGAAAGGGGGCAGGGGAGAGTGTAGCACTATTAAAAGTGTTGCAGAAACTTTAAACAGCACACTACAATGATTCAGAAGCACAAAGAGATGAAAAACAGGAAAACAGTTTACCTCAAAAAATGGCTTAACCATGCTTTGCTAACCAGGTGCAAGCAGCTTTGTATGAAACAGTAAATAAAATCTGTTAGAAGCCATATGCTAAAATGGTTGTGTCTGAAATGATACCAAAATCTTTTAGCAACTGGCTACC
The DNA here is from genome assembly GCF_049243985.1 of Paroedura picta. Taxonomy (NCBI): domain Eukaryota; kingdom Metazoa; phylum Chordata; class Lepidosauria; order Squamata; family Gekkonidae; genus Paroedura; species Paroedura picta. The sequence continues at coordinate 92,758,064 of NC_135372.1, read as the reverse complement.
AAGACAGATTACGGAGGGGCCATAGTAATGAAGAAGGATCTGGGTGACCCCAGTTTGAATCCCTACTTGTGCCAGGGAAGCTTGCTGGGTGATCTTGGGCCAGTCACATATTCTAAGCCTTACCCTACAGGGTTGTTGTGAGGATAGAATAGAGGAGAAGAGAAGGAAGTAAACCATTTTGGGCTGCTGTTGGCAGAATGGTGTAGTATAAATGAAATAAAAATATAAAACCAACATTTAACAAATGCCCTTAAAAATTAAACTTTCACTACTGAAGAGAAAGAACAACCTTTATATCACTTGGCAGCCTGTTATAAAAGGCTGGAGCTGAGAGAAAACATTCTGGCTTGGTCTGAGGCTGTGTTCACCCTAAGGCCCATTATGCACGGTGTGGAAGGTCCGCATTCGGGGTGGAATGGCAGCGGCTAAAATCACCAATTATGCACGCTGCAGGCGGCAACCGGGTGCAGAGTCAACATATGCCGCCGAAAAAGCCGTGTTATTGAGATGTGGAAGAAAGACTGTTTATGCACTGGGAATTTCACTGCCCCAGTTCTCAAGCAGGAGCACAAATCAAGGGCAGATGAGGTGCATCGGGCCAAATGCTCCCCCGTGTGGGTGCAGGAAGAGGTGGGGCAACCTGCCACGACTAAAACTCCAGCCTGCAGCCTTGCATGAAACCTCCAGTGCATAAACGGTCAAAGTGGAGCTTCCCGGGACAAGGGCGCAACCAGAAGCGACTCTGGAGTAGCTGCGTGCGTAATTGGATACTCTGGGTTTTGCCGCTGTTGCGTTCCATCCCGTGCGTAAGCGGTTTGCTTTACTTCTTCCTCCTCCGCGTTCTCCATGCCGCCGTTTCAGCAGCCATGCATAATAGGCCTAAGGGGAAACAAAAGTAGGCCCTGGTGGCTTACAACTAGGAAGAAGCTGTTGTGCTCATTGTTGCAGGAGTGGCAGATTTTTCACTCCTGTTGAAACCTGTTAATCAATTGCTACTCCCCCCTTTCCCTGCAAGCATTTATTTATTATCAGTGTTTTCTCTCTTACATAATTAATGGAAATGATAAGCCTTAATTGTCTAGGAGTGCATTATCCCTCTTGGCTAAGGCTTTGCTAATTAGATTACTGGTCTTGTAATTATCATATTCCATGGCAGGAAGAGGAGGAGCATCTATCTTTGGTAAGCAGTTTGAAGATGAGCTTCATCCTGAACTGAAATTTACAGGTAGGTAATATTTTAGCATGTCCTCAAACTCACCACACCACTGACTGCAAAATAGGTTCATTGTGAAAGCTGTCAGAATCTTGAAAAATTAAATGTGTGTTGTTTAACATAGGCTTTGTCTCAAAGCAGTCATACATCATTGGGTTGCCTTTTTAACTATATCAAATCCTTTTTTCATATAGTTACTGTCTTTTCATATAAAGACAGAAATTAGTTAGGTTACCATTATCACTGCATGTTGTCTCCATAATACTCCTGCAAAAATGGAATTTGTATGCCCAATCCCTATAAATTCAGTTCCTGTGCAATACTCCACAGCAGCTCCAGAATAGGGATTTGAGGATTTTGTCCAAATGGGTTTTCCAAGAAGTATAAATAGTTGGGCATTCAAGCAAGTGTGTATGGAGTGACAGTGTGACATAGTGGTCATACTAGAGCAACCTTAAAGAGACCTGAGTTTAAAGTCCTTCTCTCTCATAAAGCTCACTGAATGTCCATTGGTCAGTCATTCTCAGCTTAGCCTAATGAGAACATTGAACATACAAAGAGCTATGCTGGATCAGACCAGTTACCCATCTTGTCTAGCAATCTATTTTACATAGCAGTCAACCAGTTGCCCTGAATGGCGAACAAGCAGGTTGTTGATGTGGCCTGCTAGCAGTAATATTAAAGTTTTGCTTCTATACATGCCAGATTGTCACCACAGTTATTAACAATTGATGGACCTATCCTCCATGAATCTGTGTAACCCCCTCTTAAAGCTATCAGTGCTCCTAGCTCTCTCTACATCCACTGGCCCTAAATTCTATAATACCATTACTCATTGATTAAAGAAGTTTTTCCTTTTGCCTGTCCTGTACCCATTATCCATCAACTTCATTGTGTTCATGCAAAATCTAATAGTAAAGGAAAAGGGAGAAAAAGCTTCTATCCACTTTCTCCACCTCATGTATAACTTTACTATACTCTATCAAGTCCACCTTCCTTAGCAATCTTTTTTTCTAAACTGGTCCTGTACTCTTCCGCCTTTCCACATGGGAAGGGTGCTCCAACCCTTTCGTCATTTTGGTTGTCCTCTTATGTATTTTTCCAATTCTCCAATCTGCTATTTATTTGTTTGTTTGTTTGTTTATTTATTATATTTATATACCGCCCTCCCCGAAGGCTCAGGGTGGTTTACAAAAAACGTCTAAACAATACATGAAACAAGTCACAGCATATAAATAACTGTAACAATAGTATTAATAACTGATAATTATAACAGTGCAACAGTGCAAACAACAGTGCAACGGTGCAAACCGGTCCAGAGCACGTTGGTGGAGCTCTTGGAGGGAGGTAGCAGGGGCCCTTCAAATGTTGGTTATGCCTGGCCTCAACCGAATGCCTGGCGGAAGAGCTCCTTTTTGCAGGCTCTGTGGAACTGTTTTAGCTCCATCAGGGCCCTGACCTTCTCCAGGAACTTTTTCCACCAGGTGGGGGCCAGGACAGAAAATGCTCTGGCCCTGGTTGAGGTCAGGCGGACATCTTTAGGGCCAGGGACCATTAGCCGGTTGGTGGTGGCTGAGCGAAGAGCTCTTTGAGGGGCATAGGCAGGGAGATGGTCCCTCAGGTACACTGGGCCCTGACCATATATGACCTTGAAGGTTATTACCAGAACCTTTAGCCTGATCTGGAATTCAACTGGTAACCACTACAGTTGATGGAGAATGGGCCGGATGTGGGACCTCCACGGTCTTGCTGTGAGGATCCTGGCCACTGCATTTTGGACCAGTTGTAGTTTCCGGATCAAGGCTAAGGGCAGGTCTGCATAGAGCAAGTTACAGAAGTCCAGTCTAGAGGTGACTGTCACATGGATCACTGTGGCTAGGTGTTCCAGGGCCAGATAGGACACTAGTAGTTTGGCTTGGTGATGGTAAAATGCCAGCCGCGCTACCTAATAATTCCCAGTACGAAATTTTCATGAAGTGCTTCACAGGGTTGTGAGGATATAATGGTAATTTATGGTTCTGTGAACTCTTGGGGGAAGGGAAATAATAGATGTGGAGGCTAACTGGGATTCATGAGCATCATGGTAGAGCATTAAAAGGATTCAGTAAGAATTGACCAGTTTGTTTGTATTTTAGTCACAATTAATATGGGAGTTGAAGTTGTTAACACACTCTTTTTCTTCTTAAGGTGCAGGAATCCTTGCTATGGCTAATGCAGGCCCAGATACAAATGGCAGCCAGTTCTTTATCACATTAGCACCGACTCAGTGGCTTGATGGGAAGCACACTATCTTTGGTCGTGTTAGCCAAGGAATTGGGGTAGTTAACAGAATGGGTATGGTGGAAACCAATGCACAAGATCGACCAGTAGATGACATAAAGATCCTGAAGATGTATCCAACGGGTTAGACCAGTTTTTCAATAATCACATTGAATTACATTGCATTCCATTGTACTTGGTTTCTTAGAAGATTGTCAAGTTGCTCCAAGAGATCCTGGGCAAAAGAGATACTCAAATGCAAAATAATCCTACCCCAAAATGCATGTTCACCATTTATCATTAAAATTTTTTAAAAAAAATCCTGCAACTGAATTTCTTAAGAAAATTACACATTTTGGATTACTTGAAGAGAGAAGTACAACTAAATAGTGGCTGGATTGTTTTTGTAAGCTTAATTCAATCTATCATGTTTGGTCTGGTGGAAGTACAGTATGATGCCTGTAATGAATATGGATAGAGCCCTCAATGCACATGAAGGAAGCCGGCAAAAATATTTTTGAGATTGTCATTTAATGTTTTGATACTGTTTAATGTTTTAATGGGGGGGGTTATATTGTGTTTTCCTGTTTTATATTGTAAGCCGCCACGAGACTACTTTTGCCGAGAGTGGTGGGGTAAAAAAGTATAAATAAGTATAAATAAAAGTCTAGATTTGGGGGTCATTAGAACTACACATTAACTCAACATTGTGCCAGCATGGGTGTCAAGACTAAAAGGCTGTCCTACAGTTGCAAAGGAGATGAAATTGTCTTCTTGGAAATAGTTTGTGACTATTTAAATAGCAGATTTGTATAGATAATCCTGACAGATACTTGCGCTTTGTAGTAATAATGTAGGTGAAACAAAGTTACATGGTGTAGCAGCAGCTAAAGTGGAGCTTAAAGCTGGGTTCTTTGAAAGTCCCAAGCACACATAAATAGGAAAGCTAAACCTCTGACATCAAGGAAATGCAAAAAGTCTTGCTAAACTGAAGATCCTGGAAAATTGATCATTGTTTGTGATAAAAAGCAAGGCGCCCACTTGACAAATAAAGCCTTGCACACTAGTTCTGTTATAAACGGTGGTGGAGAAGTCAGGTCCGGGGAGCAAATCTGGCTTGTAACCAAGTGAAAGAGAATCATGAATGAACCAAAGTGTCTTTATGCGCATATGAAGCAACATATGGCCCAACGAGATCAGAGAGGGAAAAGAAACAGCAATTTCATGATGCCAGCCCTCAAATGTTCTATACTGACTCAAGCAGATTGTGTTCTCATCAGGCTGCATTTTGATCCCCCCCCCCATTTTTTGGGGGGGGTTGTTTTTCTTGTTTTTTTGTAAATTAGCCAATGCCAAAGCACTCTCCCCCCACACATCTGGAGTTCCCTGAATGGGTAGAAATCCCCACCCCCTTACCAGGGGATGGACCCCTTTTGCTGCTTTCATGATTAGCATGTGAAAGCCCAACAGCTGGCAGGCTTTCCTTGTTATTTCCTAGCAGTGATCACAATCCCTCAGTACTGGAGCCTTTTAATAATCTGCCTCATTTTGCAGAAGGTGACTCTTATTTTTCTCTTTTCCACATACATGTGTAGAAATATTGTAGTGAATATTATCTCGTTCTTGTACACTAACTTTGCATGCCCCTTGTAAATTTTTTCCAGTTTGCCAGGTGACAGCTCTGAAATATTTTGGTGTATGCTGAGCCACTTGCAGTAATCTAAGCATGATTCCTTATGCACTTGACTATCATTATTAGGCATGCTATCTAGTACATCAACCAGGTCAGCCTGCGTCCTCTGTATGCCTTTCTGCCTCTTAGGTTACCTGGCTGTGGTCCCGCAGCACTATCCACCAATTTGTAATTTCTATTGGTGAAAATATGATGGGGTGGAGACAACTTTTTCTGCCTCACCTATAATACCATGACACAAGGGTCACTCAGTGGAACTGTCGTAGCTTTGGGATAGACAAAAGAAGGCACTTACTCATGTAAGTGCATGATTGATTTCTGAAATGGGCTGCTAGGAGACATGGCAAAGGCCACTAGTTTTAGATGGCTTTAAAAGGAGAGTAGACAAATGGATGGAGAATAGATTTATGGAGTTCAGAGGCAGTGTATTTAGTTGCTGGACGATGTAGTAAGGAAAAGGATGTTGCCTGTAAGATCTGTTTGTGGACATGTGCTGGTCATCGTATGAAGCAGGGTGCTGGTCTAGATGGGTGTGTCATCTGATACAACAAAAGCTTGTCCTATATTCTTAAGAGGTAGAAATTTGCACTGGATGTGCTCATTTGCCTCCGGGAACTGCCTTGCTGTGATTAGGAATACAGCCCAAACTCACTGTCCTAAAGATCATTTGTAGTACTGTCTTGCCTTAAGGATGGGGCCATTTTTGCCAGTCTGTCCCTTCTAGTTCTGCTACTTTAATCTTTCCTGAGTCAGAGTAAATGTCTTCAAATGCTGTGAAAAGGAAACCATTTCCTTTTCACAGCATGTGAGTGAGTGTCTTCCAAGTGCTACAGGACTTCGATTTTATTTCTCTAATAGTATTCTATTTTTAAAATCCAGGGGTTGTGCCATTTTTATTCTGCCCCTAGAGGGCAGTGTCATTCCACAACAGTTCTTCCAAACTGACGAGTAAAACAAAAATTGAGTCCAATAGCACCTTTAAGACCAACAAAGATGGTTAGGAGCCCCTCAGAAACAGCAGGATGCATGTACTCAAAAGCTCACACCTTGAATAAATCTTTGTTGGTCCTTCAGACCAACATGGCTGCTCACTTGAATCTATCTGACTGGGGTAAAGTCAGTAAAGAATGAACTGGTGATGACCATAATATGGAGGTAGAGCTCATGAGTGCAGAAAAAGTGAAAAGGATGATGCTCACCTCAAGGTAAGGGATTGGATCCTACAAATTGGGAATGGAATGAGTTCAAGCTCGAAAAGAGCTTTTATCCTCACCCCCCCCCATACACAGAGATGCTTAAGAGCCCCTCCGAAACAGCAGGATGCATGAAGTTGTCCTTCTCTGAAGTTTATGCTTCATTTTTCTCATCCTTTTACTCTCCCAGGTAATTTTCAGTATGAAAAATTCTTCTTTCGGTATGAAATGTATTTCTATCCTTCTAAATTATAATGATACCCCCCCTAGATTGTCAATCTAAAGTATTTTCTAAGAACAGCAAGTTTGCCTGAGATTTCTTTGTTTCCTGGTTGGTTTACAGATGAAGGTGGATGCTTAGTAACTATAGAAGCTCTACTGCATTATCCTTCCTGAAGGGTCATGGATATCAGGGAAACTGCCTCCTAAACTAGGGTTGCCAAGGTCCTCTCCCCACAAGCCACTGGTGGGGGACGGTTGCCGAATCCTGGTGATTTGGGCAATGGAGGCCACCTCTCAAGGTAACCATTTTCTCCAGGGGAACCAATTTCTGCAATCTGAAGACGAGCTGTAATTCCAGGTCCCACCAGGAGGCTGGCATTGCTATCCTTAATGGAATTATTTACCCCAGATGCCTCTCCAGGATATGGTTATCCTCTAGTTAGTTTAACTATACCATCTTCTTTCCTACTTCTCTCCTAGATTGTATTGTCCATCTTGTCTGTTCCCCCTAGCTGTTGTAGGGAGAACGAGTCATTGTTGCATCCTCCTTGTTGAAGTGATGGAATGATCACTAGGGGGCAGCCTGGCATCCCTCCATCCCCTAGGGCAGGGATAGTCAACCTGTGGTCCTCCAGATGTCTATGGACTACAATTCCCATGCGTTTGCTGGCAGGGACTCATGGGAATTGTAGTCCATGGACATCTGGAGGACCACAGGTTGACTACCCCTGCTCTAGGGCCAAGCTTCATCCCAACCTTGCTTGTGAGAAACTTTAACTGAAGGTGCTTAGTGCTGAATTGTGGCGTGCGTGTAAAACATTTTTGCTGCCCTGAGCTACAGCAATCTTCAGTCTTCTATTAGAGGATGAATGACAGTACAAAGGCAGATACTTAGGGTGTTCCACTAAAGCATGCATTTATAGGAACCCTGTGCTAATGCTATAGCTACTAGACATTAGTATCCACAATCACCTTCCTTGGAGGGATACAGAGAGGATGTTAGAGGTCATTCATACCCTCATTGCTCAGGTTTCAAGTTTAACATTAGTAAGGTTGCCAGGTCTCCACCAGTGGGGGATGGTTGCCAGAGCCAGATTGGAAAACACCTGGAGAATTGGGGTTGGAGCCTGGGAAGGATAGTGACCTTAGCAATAATAATAATAATAATAATAATAGAGTCCATCCTCCAAAACAGCCGTTTTATCCAAGGGAACTGATCTCTACAGTTTGAAGATGAATTGTACTTCTGGGGGAACCCCAGGTCCTACCTGGAGACTGATATCCCTAAACATTAGAGTTCCTGTACTGTTCAGAGTTGTGTATAAAAAGGTAAGCAGGTAGCTTCAGTTTGTAGTATCACAATACTTCAGGGAATTAAATAACTGCAGCTTCCTAAATTTCATCTCTACAACCATCTGAATTGTGAGTGTCCTAATGCGGAATGATCTGCTGGTGGTGGAAAGGGCCATCAAGTCACAGTTGACTTATGGCAACCCCACAGGAATTTCAGAGCCAGAGACATTCAGAGGTGGCCTGTCATTGCCAGCCTTTGTGTGCTGGCCCTGGTATTCCTTGGAGGTCTCCCATCCCAATACCAGCCAGAACTGATTCTGCTTAGCTTCTGAGATCTGACAAGATCAGGCTAGCTTGGGCTTGAATAGTGTGCTTCTGTTCTTTTATATGGACTGTTTGGGTAATAGTAAAGCAGGAGGCAAGTGGTAGCTTAATGCAAGGGAGTTGGAGATTGGCATGTCAATCATTTTGAAAACCTAGCTTTAGATTGTGCATGTATAATGCCTTTCATCACCACCACCACCTCCAGCAGGCCCACTATAATGTACTTTAAACCAAATGGTATAAGACATTACTGATATTGCCTGATTGCCAATGTTGACCACACCTTACAACAGTTGTGTTTTTTGAGGCATTCTCCTAACTAAAACTGTATCTCAAAGATTGCACTCAATTGATGGGACTTTTTATGTTGTTGTTCTGACTGAGAATTATCATTTATTTATGCATTTGTTTATAATCCACCTTTTTCAACTGGAAAGGGACCCAAGAAGGCTATGTGAAGGCAATATTATGTTTTCTTTAAAAGGTTGCATTTAAAAGGGCTAAATTGCCATTATTTTTCCTTTAGCTGAAACTGAATGCAAACTGTACTTCAAAACAGTTCCAGAGAGGCTGTTACAGTAAAACAAAATATATTTTGTAGCATTTTAAATAATAACAGATGTATTACAACATAAACCTTTGTGGTCAGATATAGTTGGTTCTGTTCTGTGTTGTTGTTTTTTAATCCTACTTCTCCAGATCTGTTGCTTGTTTGCCACATCATCTCCTACACAGAACAGAAGATATACATTCCACCAAACACACTTGAAATTACGATTGATAAAAGTTACAGCAGAAAATGCCAGAGCAGGTTTACAGCTGAACATCAATAAGAGAATAGTAATGACTACTGGGAAATTAACACAACTTGAAGGGTGCCAGTGAAGTAATCGCAGTTTGTCAACATTTTCTATTCCTTGGCTCCTAAGGATTAAAGGGGAGGGCCACCTCATCAAAGAGTGATTCAAGTGGGTAGCCATGTTGGTTTGAAGCAGCACACGGTTTACTAATTTAAAAGGATTAACTTTTGCTTATATATTCCCACTGTCATGATGGTCAGTTCATAGTCTGAGGAAGAGTGCTTGCGCTCAAAATCTTTGTTGGTTTTAAAGGTGCCACTAGACTCTGATTTTGTCTCATCAAAGAATGCTGTTTGCAGGACACTAGATGCTGTTGTCACAAAATATGCTCTTTGTTCTTTTGAAGCTCTTCTGCTCCAACAAGAGTAAGGTTACCAGCTATTGATTTTAAACATGATACCTAAAGGAGGCCAGAGTCTCAGTCTGTTGTTTTCCTTGCGGTCAGGGATGAAGCTGATATCCAAAGTATCTTATTCTGGTGGCTTGCAACAGACAATGGAGTGTGTGTGTGAAGCAATCCTGACAGGTGGCCCTTCCAGTTGGTTTCCCTTTATTGCCTCCTCCCAGCTGAACAGACCACAACGGCCCTCTTGATGGGGGGTTGTAACACTCCCACTTATTTTGCTGCCCTGGGGATCAAGGGTACCATGCTTTCTGCCTCTCTTCACACAAGCTCAGAAAGAGCAGGGCATGATATGGTGTCACTCTGGTGGAGATTTGTTCTTCACTACCTGGTGCTTTGCTTGTCCCTAGTTCTGGTCTGCTGCCCACAGTTCTGTCTTTGACACTGCTGAAGTCATAACTGTGACTCTCCCACTTCCAAATATATGACTTTCTGTCATGTGTGTTTTTGTTTGTTTTATGACATCTGGCATCTCGGGGCAGTTCACAACATTTATTTATATTTACATAATGCAGTTAAAATAAAACAAAATAATTGATAAGACAATATTAATGACCCTAGCTGTGAGCCTGTTCTTACTGGCTTGGTCAGCCTGGGAGGTCTCTGTTCTCTCCCCCCCTTTAGGAAGGAGACAGGAGAGAAGGCTATTAGAGCAGTTATTATTACAGCTGCAGCAACTGTAATTATACTCCAGGGAAATACCTCCTCCATGCTCTGCTGCCAAGTCCTCAGGAATTTCCCCACTAGGATTTAGCAATCTTATTCCACAGCCAAGTGGAAGTTCAGACTTGGGTCTTCCATATCCTAGTCTGATAATCCAAACACTGTATCATGCTGGGTTCCCCTCACTTAGCAAAGCAATGCTTTGATTATTTTTAATGGAGGTGTTTTTAAAAGTTGCTGAATAAATATATGGCTAAACCGGTTGAGCCTTGGTGGGGAAAGGTTAAAAATGCCAAACACCAGCCTGAGACCTGATTAGAGTCAGCTATGTGTATGTGTGAGCCATGAGAGGAAATAGAGCAGAAAAAAACTGCTGATTTGACTTCATTCTTCCTTTTAAAATCGGTCCCAATTTTCTGAGTCTTCCACAAAGATTTCTAGCAACTGGTCAGTATGTGTGTTGTTTAAAAGGCAAACAAACACAAGCCCCCTATTGAGGCTGTTTCTCTTCCGGTCACTTGGTAAACACAAGAGCCAGTTCCATCGTCCCCCAAGCCCCTGTGCCATGCCCCAGAGGCTGCAGTCCCAAACCCTTGCACTGGCAAAGCCCATTGAATTCAGTGGGTCATCTCTCTGAATAAGGCCTTAAATCAGGCAGTCTGTCCCATCTGTACAATCTAATATTTTCTTTGTGCATTAGTTCTGCCATAATACAGCACAGGAGCTTACCAATAGCTTTTGAACTGAGTGCAAATTACCCTATAATTATAATTGCCTCTTATTGGCTTCACAGTGACAGTGTCTTACAGGAAAAGTAATTATTTCCCTGTCAGCATCTAATTGCCAATTAGCCACAGAAACTCAGCATCCAGAATCCAGCAAATGCCCTTCCTAACCCTACCAGACATCAAGGCAGTTTGTATGTCAAGAAACAGAACCTCCTTGAAATGGATGGGGCCATTCCTTCTGACTGTCAATAAAGAGTTTCCGGCCCCGTTTGTGAATATGACAGCAGAGTCCACAAGAGCTTCTGGCTCCTTGGTATGGCAAAGTAGAGTTTTGTTTCTCATGACTGGATTCATGGCTGAAATGACACACATTGTAATAGGTGTGTCAGCACTCGAAAGACATTTCCTGACACTTGTCAGGTTGCATAGAGGCCTACAGGAGAATGACAAAATGAGTGATGATGGCTGCTGTGGCTGCTTGTTGTTGTACATGTTGAGGTTTCTGAAGGAAGGAAACATTTTGAAGACAGGGTAGGGAGAGAAAGTGATTGGAAAGTCTGGAGAATTTCTTAGGAATGAGTGAGACTGAGGATGCAGAAGGAGAAATGGCACTGAACTGAGACTCACCATCAGACAAAGGAGGTAACAAAAATTAAATTAGGGTTAAAATGTGCACCCAAAGTCAAGGAAGTCTAAAAGAAAAAGGAGCATGTGGAAGCAAATTGGGGGTACGGGTCTTGCTTGGAAGGGCTTGTAAAGGGGCAACCATAGAGCTCAGCATAGTGGAGAGATCGAAATGAGCTAGCACTGTCCACGCACAGGGGTCTGCCTTGGAGCATGGGAGTTCTCTCAGCAGGCAGCTCCTATTCTTTGGGGAGATGTGTCTAAAAGCAAGAAGCTGACATATGAATTGTGACATTGAAGTGAGGCACATTTCAGATACTGCTTTCAATATTTTAAAGATTGAAATGAACCCATTGCAACAAAATGGGTTCTTCTTCCAAGTTTTTCCACATAGGCATATCTAATGCTGATGTTTTGAGCAAGAAATAAAAATGAAAGAAAACCTCTGTTTTGAAATGGATGGAGAAAAATAAGAAGAAGTAAGATAGGAGACACAGATATTTTGTCATGCAAGTGAGGTGCATGCTACAGAATCCACAGATTAGCTAAACAGTTGTTGATATGCCCTTGTAATTTCCCTGTGCCTTAATCCTGCAGCTGTAATTATGTTCATTTAGTGAGAGATACTTGAGTTCATAGATTCACCACTGTCCTGTATCTTGGGACATAGAAAGCCATTCCACAGTTGAGTCCATCAGAATTGCTGGCAAAAATTTACTGAGAAGAGAATGTTGTTTTGGGATGTTGTGATTTAGAATACCCAGACTGCCATTCATGCCATCCTGTCCTTTGCTCCTCTAAAACTGTGTATTTGGAAAAACTGTTGAAAATGCCATTCTGGCCTTCTGCAATAGCCCAAGGCTCTAGTAGGAATAATATATCACCAGAATTATCTATGCCTATGCATTCTGGCTCAGCTACGATAAGGAAATGGTGATGAACAAGTTCTGTGCAGATGGAATATGCGTAGGAATGGGGAAGTGCCTTAACAACATGACTTGAAATGGTATCAGAATTTCCAATAATTGCCCCAACTTCAGTGGTCATGGAAAATGCAGGGGCAACTGTAGCACAGGGTTCTTTTGGCCAGTTCAGTCATCATCTCCATGCAGAAAATGTCAACCACAATAGGCAGGCAGAGTGACAGGAGAGTGATGTCTTGCATAGAAATGAACCAAGCCTGGTTATTCAGCAGCACTCTGTGACTTGGTGTGAAAAGCCCTGTCCTCTGCCCTGCAAGGTAATTAGAAAGAGGCTCAGAATCTTTTGGTTAGGAATGCAGTCAAAATCCTGGGCTAACTGAGCAGCCAGAAAGGGCTTCCTGGGTGCTGGCTAAGAAGTTATTTCAGGAGACAGATGTGAGCCATATCATGATTGCTTGCAAAGTGGGGCATCCATGGCCATTTGCAAGCCTTGAGACTGTCATGGCTCAATAAGAAGAATACATGCACAGCTAATGAATACCGGATTCCATCCCCCCTCCCCAGTGTCTGGTTTTAGAGAGAACAGTGTGTGTGCATGGGGGGGGGGGATGACAACGGCACACCTAATGCAGGCAGTAATGCTTCTCATAGCTTCTCCCTGCTCTAAAGAGATGAGCTTCAATATTAGTAAGAATGAAAAATGGTTTACAAAAGCAGGCCCGGTTGTGTTCTTCCTAAGAGTGGGAGTGCCCAGGTTGCTGTTGACTGATTTAGACAGCTGCGGAGGCACATGCACAATCCATCACATTCAGTTTGCTTGAAATTCTGCACAAGTTTACTGGGAAATAAGAGGAACAATCCTCTGCAATGGCCCACTGCTTCCGCTGGCTCCGCAGACACATTGGCCCTTCTCTGCACAGCCCTCCTGGATAGGAAGCCCTGGTTGACCAAATTGGCTTTGTGAGCCTTGATGCGAAGCAGCGTGTTAATTTCGAGCCCTGCTAGAAACACAGGAAAACAGCAGCCGTGGTCATCCATGTTTGCCCAGCTGAAAAGCCACCGGGTTCGCAGGTAAACAAAAGGCATATTTGTGCTCCGAAGGGTATTCGGACCATTGCGTTAGCATTTCACGGTGATTAGCTTCTGCCTCTTTGCTGCCATGACAGTGATGCATGAGGCTGGGAAACTGAGCCAAAACTGGTGAGACATCTGGGTTTTTACAGCAGAAAACATCCCTATAAAACTAAATATAACAGGTAGGTGTCCCTGTGTGAATAATGAATTGATCCGTTGCATCCCCAGTGCTCTGCTCCACTTCAGAAGCCCCTGGAGTCACCTGTTCTGTTCCAAAGAGGAGCTCAGGAGGAAGGAGACAAGATCCAAACAGGTCAGGATTAAGGATATGAATTTAGTCCCACATGAATGGTGAAGCACTCAGAATGACAAAGCCAGGCTCATTTCATTCATCCATCCATTCTTTGTTTACCTGCTGTGTTTATATCTCATTCTGATACTGAGATCATACCAGCAACCATTAAAGCAATAAATACAAATCCCTTGTTAAAGAACTACAGAATCTGTAAGTAAAAGCAGCTGATAAAATGTAGATATAAAACTGAAATACCAAATGATTATTAACATTGGTTGGAGGCTCAGTGCCTGGTGGCCCACATCTGAATACATTTAATTTCCCTGGAGTTCTTTTTTTTTTGGGGGGGGGGGGGAATCAAGAAATATGAAAATATCACCCTAGCTTTTCAGTCATCAAAATCAAATAAATCTTGCAGCAGAAGGTATTTCACAGTAGTGAAAGCAAGGGATAGCTAACACATGTCTGCTTTAAAAATAAAGCTAAGAACTAAAGCCTGTTTAAGCTGGTTGTTCACCTGAGCATGTGCTGGATCTAACATCGGGATTACTCTTCTTTATTGGGGCTGCACAAAACCAGACCTCTCTGCTGCCAGTTATTAATGAAATGTGGTCACCAGCTGGTTGTGTGTAGGCAGAAGGCTAACTTGTTCATGCCCGCTCTATATAGGCAGCAACCGTGCTTCTGTTGGCCTGAACAAGCTCTGCCCCCTTTTGATGCTGAGAATGTTCAGATGACCTCTGATACTTTGTTGCTATTTAGCAAGTTTCCCCACCATTCCATTTTCCTTACTTTGAAGTTTCTCTGTCTCTCAAGCCCTGTGCATCACAACTAATGCAAGTAGCTACCCATGTACAGTGGATACATGGTTTTTCTACTTCAGTCACCCAATGGAATCAGGAGCTTGTGGAAGGACCCATAAGGAACGGAAGGGCAGATGGAAGGAGGAGCAAGAACTGGCAGGCAGCAGCTGCAGCACT